>NW_022681470.1:41678845-47541345 GCF_009764315.1 Trachypithecus francoisi | reverse complement strand
CACAACAGATTTAAAAGTAATTGGAATTCTTGATAACATCTACTCTCCCCTTCCCCTTGATTCTAGTCAATTAGAAAAGGTTTATTCGTGAGTTTATTTCTTCATATATACACTTTTACTGTATTTTTATAGGCATATATTAACTCTAACTTAAACTACATCAGTCTTCTCATTTGTAATCTATTTCTAATCTCTGTCCCATGAGATTCATCAGACATACTGATGTTGCATTAGGCTTACTAACTTTAGACTTTACAAGTCACTCTGTAATCTGCTCCAGAATTCATATTTTCTGTCTTCTTTTTACCATAACCGATTATATCTTTACTCTCCTGTCTTATAACCTTTGCTAGTGCTATTTATTCCTCTTAGTATATTTTGGTTACCCCTCTACAACTACAAACCCATGGATAAAACCATGTTTTATTCCAGGTTCAGTTCCATCTAACTCTAGTGAAAGTTTCCTTGACATTGGCCTATACATCTTTCATGCTTGTGAAATTCTTTAGTAGAAATGTAGCAAAATGTCCCTCCACATTTGATAACTTTAGAGTACTATATTTTTTATAGTTGAGGACCACCATTTTCCACTCAACTTTCTGAAGTTATTTTAATAGCTACATGCTTGCATATTCATCTCAGCTAGATTTTGATAGAAATTAATTACTGCACCCAAGGTAGCAAGCGTTTTAAACAGTAGATTTTCCTAGGTAATTAAGTTAGGATATTTTATATACTTAGAAATGCTGATTTAATTATAATTCTTTTGATTATCATTATAAAGTTTTATTAGCATCTCAGTCACTTATAACAGTACTTTGTGAGGAGTCTAGCAATAATCACTTATTTATTTTGGTTTTAGAATTATATGTGATTTGCCACCTTTGTTTTATATAAATCACTTGAAATATATAGACCTTTCATTTTTTGGAGTTGCAAAAAGAGTTTGCTTATTTACTTACATTTTGATATTAAAATGTTTAATATTTGGGGACTTATGTACACATTTGCTTAGTATGTGCATCTATTTTTTCTGATGTTATAAATTCTACTCACACTCTAGGTTTGATAACCATCCGTTTTTTAAACTTTCATAGGGTTTTAAAATTTGTTTTTTACTCTTTACTCCATCTGGAATTTATTTTTATAAGTGATGTAAGAATATAAATTGACACTTTGTTTTTAGAATAGCTTTTTCAAGCATACCAACACCCTTTGTTGAAAAATAAACATTTTTCTTTTGATTTGAGTTGCCACTTGTAACATATAACAAATTGTTTATTATAATTGTGTCCATATATAAGCAATCAGTTTTCCATGACAATCTATCTATATTTGAATAAATATTCCAATATTTAGCCTATAGTAATTGTAAATGTTAATGATTGCCAAGTCTCATACCTTATTTTTCTTTTTAATCTTATTTTTCCACTGCTTAAACTTTGCAGAATATGTTTTTTGATTGCTTTCATTTGACAGCAGAGTCCTTCAAACTAAGCCTATGCAGCGAGCAAAAGTAAGAGCAGATGAAAGCAGAGCTGCTCTGGTTAAAGAAGCCTGGAGCCCTGATTATCAGGACTGCACCACATTCCATTTGCAGAGTTTTGGGACTCCTTGAACACATAGTTAAACCTGTCATTTAAGATTTACATGAATATATTTTTGACAAATTCTCTCAAAATCAAATTTGGATTTACTTGCAATTGCTTTAAATCTACAAATCACTTTGAACATAATTGACATTCAAAATTGTGCCTATTAATTAATTTATTGCCTCCCAGCTCCAAGCTGACATTTCCTTCTCCTGTTTGTGATATAACAGCATTTCTCCTTTGTCAGTCATCACGATGTTATGTTTTGTCAGTAAAGAGTGATAGAAGGACCCTGGAAAACATAAGAAAAGAAGTTTTCTTTCCCTTTTGTGTATGCTTTGTTGGCTTGTTCCTGTGTTGGAAAGCATCCACCAATTAACAGAGACCCCGGTAGTGCTCAGCTTGTAGCTTGCCACTTACTCTCTGGGTTCTCTGCCTTATCAGCCTTTGACATCCAGCTTCCCAGATGGGGTTTCCTGGCTTGCAGATCTCCTTTTGCCTTGTTTTGACCCAGTGACACCCAACAGAGGGTTACCTCCTTGCCAGTCCTGGTTTGCAGTTCCCCATTGACCAAACTCAACTATTTACAATGAGCTGATTGAGGATTTCTGACTGCCAGCTTTGACCTGCCAGCATCCTCATAAGGGCTTTACGTTTGCTGGTCAGTCTCCAGCTCCTTGTCCATTACCTTTAGACAGATAGCATCCCAGTGGGTGATGTTTTGATTGAGATACCCAACCACAGTTACCCATGCTCCAGCCTCAGTCGGATGTCACACTAATGAGGGGCTTCTAGGTTCAGTCTCTGTCCACAGCTCCCTGCTCACCAGACTCAGTCCGACATTGTGGACACACTCAGACCACCAAGGCAATCCTGAAACTTCTCTGCCATTTAGTAGGCTGCAGTAACACACCCTCCAATAATGGCTGAATTACAGTTTTGAGGAAGAGAGCTTTCTTCCAACTGTTTTCCTTTCTAAAGCCTTGGAGAAATTTTTAGAATCCTTTATTTTTCTTTTATTCAGTCTTAATAACCAATCCCAGGCATATGGTTAATATTTCTTTATATAAAACTTCATGTTTTCAAATTACTGTGTACTTTTTGTCTCCTAATTAAATACTGGTTTATGCAAAAAGATATTTCCCTCTTCTCACCTTCTTCTCTTCCTCCACTTCCTCCTTTTCCTCTCTCCTTTACCTTTCCTAAAGGATACATATTTCCAGTTATTCAAACCCTTATTCAAGCTATTTTTTGCTTTGAATTTTTTTGTTGTTTCTTTTTCTTTAGTTAAGTAGCATCGTTTTGTTTTAGAAATACAATGCTGTATTTTTGTCCTATGGTACATGAAGTAATTTCCATTATATTATTTCTTGGAATTTAGTGATGCATATGAAGTTAATGCTTTGCTTTTTAATATGTTTAACTTACATCTTGACATATAACTAAACTGTTTTACAATCAAAAAGTTTGATTCTTGAGGTATTCTAGTTTAACAACTTTATTATCTGTAAATAATGATGATTGTGCCTCTTCTTTTTCACCATACCTGTGTCTGAGAAATAGTCCCTGTCTTTATGAGATAAACATTTCCCACATCTATATGAATGAGTAAATAGTAGAAGAGGGAAACTTCTATTAATGAAAATGGTAAACATCATATCCCCTAAAAACACTGCTACCACCCTACCTCTCAAAGAGGACTATGCTGTTACAAGATCTTGATTAAACTACCTTTATGCATTGATACATACGTTTGTGCAGCCCGTTGAAGGAAGCCATAAGGAATCCCTACGTCCATTTTTAATAAAGGTACTCACCAGAAATGTACTACCTATCAAGTTTTTCCTAGCTATTTTCCCAGGTGAGTTCACAAGTGTTAACCATGATAGCAATAGTCCACATTTTTTGAATGCTTATCTGGGACCCTAAGCTTAATTCCATTCTATGTGGTATTTCATATGTGTATACTCATTGAGTTCCCACAACATTCCTTTTAAATCATACTCTCATCTTCTCATTTTATAGATGAAGAAACAGAGAATCAAGAATATAATTTCCCAAAGTGACACAGTGATAAACCTAAGATTTGAAGTCCGGTGGTTTCTTAATGCCTCTACACACGGCAGCAGAGATCACATTAGACAATGTTCAGCATATAAATATTCTGCAAGTTAAGAAACTTTGTTCCATTATTGAGTTTGTGCAAAATTTAAATAGCCAAATTTTGAGAGGAAAAAAGGGAGAAGCCCAAGGAAAATAAATGCTACTTATCTTCCTCCTCCTAAAACTGCCTGTCTCTCGTATTTTTATTCTGTTCAATATCAGCAAGAGAGGATCTCACCCAAGTGTATAGTGGGGAATGGTAACACCATAAACAGATGAAACTTGCCCTTTTGAAGCTATGCCAAAGTCAATAACACATATTTTATATTTTTATAACAACAAAATTTAGCACAAAGTACAATATTTTGATTGGCAGTAGAAAACCAATTGTCTCTGAAGTTGGTTGGAGGTTGGTGATATAAAAAATGATATATATTTTAAAAAAAGGAAAGAGAAAAGAAAAAATCTTGGTTTAAGTTTCCTTAGTGTCCTAGTCAGCCTGATTCCCTGAAAAAAGTGAAAAACATCTCCCATAAGAAAAATAATGTGATATTGTATTTTCTACACTTATTGGGAAGACCCGGTTATATATACTATCTCATATTTTTGGAGTAATATTTAAGTATATGTCACAATTTGTAATGTAGAAACTTGTAACATACATAGTGAGCCACAGTCATACTTCTCTGACTTACTTCTTCCCCTTCATATCTATCACATCTCCCATTTTAAAAATATGTTCTAAACAATATTAATGTTGAATTGACAATGGATTATTTCTTGAAAGGCTTAGAAAGGAAATTTATGCATTTTTGTTGTTTTTTAATATATCTTATTCATAGAATAAATATGGAAAATGTAGTAATCAAAAACCTTATTAATCAATTTATTCTCACTTCTTTGGGGAAAACAAGAAGGAAGAGAAGACAAGAAAGCTTTCCTAGCTTGCAACACAGGCTAAGAATTCCCTCCACTTATCACTAGGCAATGTCTTCTTTTATCATTGGAAATTTTATTTATACAGACTTTAGACTATGTAAATTTTCTTTATATAGACTCTATATGTGTAATTAACATAGGCAGTACAGGTCTCTTTTGATGACTATTGATAAGATACACCTTCCGTTTTCAACCTTTTACTGGTAACAATCTGTCTTTATATTTAAAGTAAAGTTTCTGTAGACATTTTATAGTAGGATTCTGCTATTGTTAAATCAGATCTAAAGATCCGTGATTTTTTACTGTGGTCTTGAGACTCTTTACATTTAATGCAATTGTAATGTAGTTGGAATGAAATCTACCATCCTGAAAATTATTTTCTATTAGATTTATGTTTTCTTTATTATTTTGTGTTGCTCTTTTCCTGGCTTTTAAATTAAGTGAGTATCCTTAATTATACAATTTTATTTTAAATAGTTATTTTTCTAAGTTGTTACTTTAGATTTATAATGTACATCCTTAATAATACCAGTCTACTTTCCATGTCTGGTGTAAGAATCTTAGGAAAATATACTTCATATTACCCACTACTTTTTATATTGTGACATACATTTTATTTCTACATGCATTATTTAAAACCCAGAATACAGCATTACGATGGGTGCTCTGCTAAGTAAATTAAAAATAAGAAAATAGTTCTTACTTTTATTCTCAATTATTTTAAAATTTCTAATGCTTTTTCATTTTTGGATAAATACAAATGACAATCAGAAACATGATTCTTTTGTTTTAGGAACTCCTTCAATGTGCCTTACAACACACATCTGCTCTCAATAAATTTATTGTTTCACAAAAAGACAAATACTGTATGCTCTCACTCATATGTTAAAGTTAAAAATAAACTCATATATATATATATGAGTTTAACTTATACTGCACTTACACTGCCAATCTAAACCACAACTCATAAACATATGAGTACACATATGTGTGCGTGTATATATATTCACTTTTTATGTTATTTTCTTTTCAAATATCTAGTAAATCAACTCACTATTTTAAACCTACAAAATTTAAAGAATCAAGCTTTATTCTTTGCTTTTGACATAAACTAAGTATCAATGTAATTGAAAATTTGATGAGGCATAATTGCTCTATTGAAAAATTCCACCTACTAAATTGAAAATGAATAAGGAAATTAAAATATTATGACTTTATTTTGAAGTTTTCAGTGAATCAATAAATCCAAGCATTGAACATCAAAGGCTATTCACATCAGAAAAGAGAGATATGTACATATCACATGTCGCCTGATAAAAGAACATAACACCAACCTCTGAAATTGAATTCTGACAATTCTTTAACTACAATTAAACATTTTCAGAAACAAAACTGATACTGCACAACATAGACGGGAATCACAAAATTCAGACTGTGGGAAATTCCATAGTAAAAATAACACAATTTCTTCCAAAATAAATGACTAAAAGCAAAACAAAACAATGACATGGAAAGAGAACCTATAGATTAAAAGAGCCACAAGAAATGTCAGCCAATGACAATGTGTGAATCTTTTTTAAAATTTACATTCAAAATGAAAACAGTGTTAAGATTTATATACATACATACATATGTATATATGATTTATTTAATTGGAATTTTCAACTTTGGATATTTGAAGTTTTTAACACATAAATGCTTTTTTGTGTGGTGGTGGTATGTGGTAATATTACAAATAAAAGATAAATTGATAGATGATAGATAAACAGAATATATATGGATAAAATATCATATCTGAAATTAGCTGTAAATTAATATGAGGGTGGAGAGAAATATAAATGAATTAATTTATCATGACATGATTATTGCTGAATCTAGGTGATAACCACATGAGGATTTATTACATTACTTTGTGTATTTCCTATATATCCTAAGGTATCTAATAACATGTTAAATGGAAATAATAAGGATATTTTAAAATAAATGACCGAGCAAAAATATCATAAAGGATATTTCAAAGAATTTAGCACAGAATTCTGTACAAGAAATAAAGATAATATAATATAAAACAACAGTAAGAGTTTGATATTATAAAATATTAAATTAAAAATTATCGTATTTCTCAATTTTTAAAGAGATTGTGTGATGATGTGTTTAAAATGATGTACTAGAGATGATGGCCTGCATGGAAAAGTTTCTGTTTCAGTTTGTTCTCACACTGCTGTGAAGAAATCTCCAAAACTGGATAAATTTATTAAGGAAAGAGGTTTAATTGACTCAGAGTTCTGCATGTCTGGGGAGGCTTGAGGAAACTTACAATTATGGCAGAAAGCACCACTTCACAAAGTGGCGGGAGAGAGAGTGAGTGCTGAGCGAAGGGGGAAGCCCCATTTAAAACCAGGAAAATTATCAGATCTCATGGGAACTCCTTCACTATCATGAGAACAGCATGGGAGAAACCAACCCATGATTCCATTATCTCTATCTCATCCTACCCTTGCCATGTGGACATTATTACATTTCAAGGTGAAATTTGGGTAGAGACACAGAGCCAAACCATATCATTCTGCCCCAGCCCCTCCAAAATCTTGTGTCCTCACATTTCAAAACACAATCATACCTTTCCACCAGTCCCTCAAATCCTTAATTCATTCTAGCATTAACCCAAAAGTCCAAGTACAGCGTCTCATCTGAGACAATTCAAGTCTCTTCTGCCTATGAGCCTGTAAAATCAAAAGCAAGTTACTTCTTAGATACAATCAGGGTACAGGCATTGGGTAAATATATCTGTTCCAAATATGAGAAATTGCACAATACAAAAGACTACAGGTTCCATGCAAGTTCAAAATCCAAAAGGAAAGTCATTAAACCCTAAAAGTTCCAAAATGATCCCCTTTGACTCCATGTCTCATATCCAGGTCATGCTGTTGCAAGAGGTGGGTTCCCATGGCCTTGGACAGCTCTGTCCTTGTGGCTTTGCAGGGCACAGCACCCCTCCCAGCTGTATTCACAGGCTGGCATTGAGTATCTGCAGCTGGGGTCTGGAGGACAGTGGCCCTCTTTCTCACAGATTTAATAGGCTGTGTCACAGTGGGGACCCTGTGTGGGGGCTTCAACCTCACATTTCCCTTCTGCACTGCCCTAGCAGAGATTCTCCATGAGGTCTCTCTCCCTGTGGCAAATTTCTGCCTGGACATCCAGGCATTTCCATACATCCTCTGAAATCTAGATGGAGGTTCCCAAACCTCAGTTCTTGTCTTGTGTGCACCTGAAATACCAACAACACCTGGAAGCTGCAAAGGCTTGGGGTTTGCACCCTCTGAAACCAAAGACCAAACTGCTCCTTGACCTCTTTTTAGCCGTGGCTGGAGCAGCTGGGATACAGGGCACCAAGTCCCTAGGCTGTACACAACAGGGAGGACCTAGATTTGGTCCACAAAACCCTATTTTCCCCCAAGGTCACCAGGCCTGTGATGGGAGGGGCTGCTGCAAAGGTCTCTGACCTGCCCTGGAGACACTTATTTCATTGTCTTGGTGATTAACATTTGGCTCCTTGTTACTTATGCAGATTTCTTCAGCCGGCTTCAATTTCTCCTCAGAAAATTATTTTCAGCAAATTTTCTGAACTTTTATGATCTGCTTCGTCTTGAATGCTCTGCCACTTAGAAGTTTCTTCTGCCAAATGCCTTAAATCATCTCTCCGAAGTTAAAAGTTCCACAGATCTCAAGGGTTGGGGCAAAATGCCACCAGTCTCTTTGACAAAACATAGCAAGAGTGACCTTTACTCCAATTCCCAACAAGTTTCTTATCTTCATCTAGGACCACCTCAGCCTGGACTTCTTTGTCCATATCACTATCAACATTTTGGTCAAAGCCATTTAATAAGGCACTAGGAAGTTCCAGACTTTCCCACATCTTCCCTTCCTCCAAGTCCTCCAAGTCTCAAGGAAGTTCCAAAATTCTGCACATTTCCCTGTCTTCTTCTGAGCCTTCTAAACTGTTCCAACCTCTGCCTGTTACCCAGTTCCAAAGTTGTTTTCACGTTTTGGAGTATCTTTACAGCAGCATCCCACTCTCTGCAGTGCCAATTTACTGTACTCTGTTCTCACGGTGCTATGAAGAACTGCCCAAGACTGGGTAATTTATAAAAAAAAAAAAGAGATGTAATTGTCTCACAGTTCCACATGGCTGAGGAGGCCTCAGGAAACTTACAATCATGGTGGAAGGCACCTTTTCTCAGGGCAGCAGGAGAGAGAATTATTACTGAGTGAAGGGGGAAGCCCCATATAAAACCATCAGATATTGTGAGAACTCAACTATCATGAGAACAGCATGAGGGAAACTGCCCCCATGATCCAAATGTCTCCACCTGGTCCCACCTTTGACACATGGAGATTATTAACATTCAAGTTGAGACTTGGGTGGGGACACAAAGCCAAATCATATTAGTTACTTAATATCCATAAGCTATTGTTTTCTCACTTATAAAATATGAACAATAATAGTACCAACATGAGAGAACATATATTCACTAGAAAAATGTTCAATAATACAAGTAATGTTTAACTATCACTGGTATTGATATCATCTCACTTCCAATATCAATATCATTATTAACAATATGTGCACAAATGGTACTATTATAATAGGAATGCTCTGTTGTAGTTGTATTTAACTCTTAAAAATAATTGTTTTAGGCTGGGCATGGTGGCTCATGCCTGTAATCCCAGCACTTTGGGAGGCTGAGGTGGGCGGATCACAAGGTCAGGAGATCAAGATCATTCTGGCTAACACGGTGAAACCCCGTCTCTACTAAAAAATACCAAAAAAAAAAAAAATTAGCTGGACATGGTGGCGGGCGCCTGTAGTCCCAGCTACTCGGGAGGCTGAGGCAGGAGAATGGCATGAATCTAGTAGGCAGAGCATGCAGTGAGCCAAGATCGAGCCACTGCACTTCAGCCTGGGCGACAGAGCGAGACTCCGTCTCAAAAAAAAAAAAAAAAAGTTTTGTTTCATATGAGAATATCAACAAACTTCAATGTTAATGAAAGCCATACAAATAATATTTTTATATAAGACTTTACCTTAAATAACATCAGTGTAAAACAATTTGGCCTACGTAATCAAAAGATACTGATCAATATAAACCATTCATCAATTAGGGTGCGGATCAATAAAACATGTAGATCAATAGCAAAAGTGTTACTTCTATAATGAATTAGTTATGTAATGTGCTTAGTAAGAAAAAGTGTAGTTATTTCATATAAAATTTTAAGTTTATGTATTTTAAAACATTAGATTAAAAGAGTTACCTGTTACAGAAGTGTTTATTATACAATTAACTACCATTATATTTTATAAAATAATTAAAAACCAAAAGAATAAAGCTGATAATATTAGTGTACAAGTGCTTCTAAATGATAGTACAAAGATATTAGTGAGCTATGCTCTTTTTACCTGTAAGTCAGATACTGAAATGTCATCTGCAAAATTATTTTATTGGATGTTAGTATCCATCATAGTTTGTACTGCATTTTTTTTTTTTTTTTTTTGAGACGGAGTCTCGCTCTGCCGCCCAGGCTGGAGTGCAGTGGCCGGATCTCAGCTCACTGCAAGCTCCGCCTCCCGGGTTTATGCCATTCTCCTGCCTCAGCCTCCCGAGTAGCTGGGACTACAGGCGCCCGCCACATCGCCCGGCTAGTTTTTTGTATTTTTAGTAGAGACGGGGTTTCACCATGTTAGCCAGGATGGTCTCGATCTCCTGACCTCGTGATCCGCCCGTCTCGGCCTCCCAAAGTGCTGGGATTACAGGCTTGAGCCACCGCGCCCGGCCTGTACTGCATTTTTATAGTTTATAAAGTCAGTATATACCACAGACTGATTTATAACATTGTTTGCTCTGGCAGTACTAAATATCCTACACATGAATAGTAAACATACAGACAAACCTTACATAGTTTGTAAACTTGGTCATGTGTGATTGGATGTAAATTTATGGAGAAAACCCAAAATTACAAAAATTAAAATCTTTCATTTGAAAACATTGTAGTAAGACTTTAACGTTCAATGTAGTTTGAATCATGAACATTAAAATATTATTACGGCCTGTTCACTTTTGAAAAGCACTTATGGTGAAGCAATCTTCAGTCAATTAGGTCTTATTCAGCTTTCAAGCCATTATGATAAAAGACAACTTGTAACTAGGCATAGAAAATAAAATTTGCAATCTATCAAAGGGTGATTAAATTTTACATCAGACCAGCTTCATTTATCCCTGTCCTTCA
Source organism: Trachypithecus francoisi (assembly GCF_009764315.1). Lineage (NCBI taxonomy): Eukaryota > Metazoa > Chordata > Mammalia > Primates > Cercopithecidae > Trachypithecus > Trachypithecus francoisi. Next base: position 47,530,426 of record NW_022681470.1, on the reverse strand, counting down.
AATATCACCATTTTCTTAAATGTAGACAATTGAAAGTAATTTTTTAAAGTTAGTCAGCTTGGATGAGATTGCTCTAATTTTGACCTTTATTCTCTTAAAGGATGAACTATAATGGATGAATTCCATTAAACTGCATTTTTTTTTCCAATTTTACTTAGTTAAATAGGCCATAAGAAAAAAAATTATATAGTCACTTTGTTAAAACTTTTTACCTTTATGATTCTAGTTTAATCATATATATATATATAATCATCTATGTCTTTATTCAAAATATATTAATACTATTGTCCTATCTGTCTCAAATAACACATTTTAGAAAGTTGTATTGCTATTGTTTCTAAAACTTAAAATAGATAAGTAAAAATTGAGTTATCTGAAACATTTTACTCTCAATCATATAAACTGATGAAAATGTGATGAAAAGTGCTTATACTGATGACGAATTATACAATTTTTCACAAGTTCCAGAAAACCTCATATTTATGTATGATTTTTTAAAATATGAAATTTGGATATATATTTGCAAGAACTCATTTTCAAAAAATAATATTTTATAAGAATCTATACACTATAAAATCCAGCATTAACTATCAAAGCTTAAATTAAATTATGAATAGCTTTAGTTTTTATTTTATAGTTTCTTCATTTAAAACTATGCCTTTTAAGATAAATTTATATAAATGAATAATTACTTTTACAAAATACTATTTTTATTTATAAGTTTATTTTCCCCTGTGTCTTAAGACAGAGATTTTATTTTGGTAAAGAGACAAAACAAAGTTTTACTTAAATTTATCAAATGCTGAAAAAACTTATCTGTCACTTGAAACCTTACCAGGTTGTGATTGACTCATATCTAGAAAATGATTTCCTTTACAGATAGCTAGATATTGTTCAATGATTTTCAGCTTCAGAATTACAACTGTTAAATTCTAAATATGAACATAATAAGACGGAAACCAATAGAAGTAGTGGAAAGTATGATTATTATGCTTCATATATATACACATACACACATATATATGAATATATATGTATATGTAAGTATGTATGTGTCTGTGTGTATATATAGTCTTCTGCCCCTTTTCTTAACATATAGCTCCGAGAATACACGTAATCTTCAGAGTGATAAGAGTGTCTTTTGTATGCTAATAAGATGTATGGTCACTGGCAGCCCTTTGACAGCTTCAGGATGAGGGTCGGTCACAGGAAATGCTATGGCATGATTAGAATGTTGGGTCAGCCATACCATACCATTCATAGCCAGTAATTTAACCAAGCATGCCTATTTAATTAAACCTTCACAAAAACCCAAAGGGACAGTATTTCAAGGGCTTCTAAACAGCTGAACATATGGAGGTTCCTAGAGGATGGTGCTCCAGGGAGGGCATGGAAGCCCCCTCCCTGCCCGTTCTCCCACACCTCACCCTACTCATCTCTTCATCTGTTATTTATTGGTATCCTATGGAACATCATTATGATAAACCAGTCAATGTAAGTAAGTGTTTCACTGAGTCTCGTGAACTGCTCTAGCAAATTAATCAAGTCTGAGGAGATAATTGTGAGAAGCCCCATTTATAGTCAGTCAGCCAAATGCACAGATTATAATCTATGCTTCTGACTGGCACCTGAAGTGATAGAGTTATAATTGAATAGTATAAGAGGATACCCAGATGGTATTCCCTGCAGAACTGATTGGTTGCTGATGAAGAAAAATCCACATGGATATTTTGGTGACCGGGGGTAATGGTGTTGACTATTGAGTGTGTAAGTAGAAAAACTTTTGGATTTTCAATATCCTTAAAGTAAGGAATAAGTATTTGCCTTCTATTAAATTGTAGTTAATCACCTGTAGACCACAAGTGATTAATGAAGAACTTTTAGTGCAAAATTTTTGTCACATTTAAAAAATTAACTAGTAGATTTTGATGGGAAGTTTCAGGGTTATAGAAAAAGTGAGCAAAAAGTACAGTTCCCTTATAGTACCCTCCAGTTTCTCCTTATTTTTTGCATTTGTATTGTACATTTATTATAATTAATGATCCAATATTACTACATTATTATTAACTAAAGTCCAAAGTTGACATTAGTATAATTTTTGTGTTGTGCACTCTATGGGGTTTAACAAATACATAATGACACCTAGCTGCCATCACAGTGTCATTGTGTGAAAATGTCCTAAACCTATACATTCTGAGCCAAATTCAAAAATTTGGAGCCAAGGAAAAAGAAAATTAAAGCTGCATAGTCTCCACATGAAAGTTCCAATCAGGTCTTCTATTTGCAAACATTTTGATTCCATAACTCTAAAGAAGTTAGCAAAATATTTCATTAATCCTTTTTTTATAATTATTATTATACTTTAAGTTCTGGGATACATGTGCAGAATGTGCAGTTTGTTACATAGGTATACATGAGTCATTGTGGTTTGCTGCACCCATCAACCCATTAACTACATTAGGTATTTCTCCCAGTGCTATCCCTCCCCTAGCCCCCAATCCCCCAGCAGGCCCAGTGTGTGATATTCCCCTCCCTGTGCCCATGTATTCTCATTGTTCAACTCCCACTTATGAGTGAGAACATACAGTGTTTGGTTTTCTGTTCCTGTGTTAGTTTGCCAAGAATAATTTCCAGCTTCATCCATGTCCCTGCAAAGAACATAAACTCATCCCTTTTTTATGGCTGCCTAGTATTCAATAGTGTATATGTGCCACATTTTCTTTATGCAGTCTATCATTGATGGACATTTGGGCTGTCCAAGTCTTTGCTATTGTGAACAGTGCTGCAATAAACATATGTTCTTATGTCTTTATAATAAAATGACTTATAATCCTTTGGGTATGTACTCAGTAATGGGATTGCTGAGTTAAATGATATTTCTGGTTCTAGATCCTTGAGGAATCACTACACTGTCCCCTACAATGGTTGAACTAATTTACAATCCAACCAGCAGTATAAAAACATTCCTATTTCTCCACATCCTCTCCAGCAAATGTTGTTTCCTGACTTTTTAATAATCACCATTCTAACTGGCGTGAGATGGTATCTCATTGTGGTTTTGATTTTCATTTCTCTAATGACCAGTGATGATGAGCTTTTTTTCATGTGTCTGTTGGCTCTATACATGTATTCTTTTGAGAAGTGTCTGATCATATCCTTCTCTCTCCCACTTTTTGATTTTTTTGTTTGTTTGTTTATAAATTTGTTTAAGTTCTTTGTACATTCTGGATATTAGCCCTTTGTCAGATGGATAGATTGCAAACATTTTCTCCCATTCTGTAGGTTGTCTGTTCACTCAGACAATAGTTTCCTTTGCTGTGAAGAAGCTCTTCAGTTTAATTAGATCCCATTTGTCAATTTTGGCTTATGTTGCCATTTCTTTTGGTGTTTTAGTCATGAAGTCTTTGACCATTCCTACGTCCTGAATTGTATTGCCTAGGTTTTCTTCTAGGGTTTTTATGGTTTTAGGTCTTACGTTTAAGTCTTTAACCAATCTTGAGTTAAATTTTTAAAAAGTGTAAGGAAGGGATCCAATTTCTATTTTCTGCGTATGGCTAGTCAGTTTTCCAAACACTACTTATTAAATAGGGAGTTATTTCCCCATTGCTGGTTTTTGTTAGGTTTGTCAAAGATCAGATGTTTGTAGATGTGTGATGCTATTTCTGAGGCCTCTGTTCTGTTGCATTGATCTATATAACTGTTTTGGCAGCAGTACCATGGTTATTCTTATATTTTCTTATAGCATAAATAATTGATTTTACAAGATTTAAAACTAGTTTTAAAAGTGTTTTTTGTTTGTTTGTTTGTTTTTTGCAATTCTGTGAAGAAAGTCAATGGTAGCTTGATGCGGATAGCATTGAATCCATAAATTACTTTGGGCAGTATGGCCATTTTCACAATATTGATTCTTCCTATCCATAGACATGGAATATTTTTCCATGTGTTTGCTTCCTCTCTTATTTACTTGAGCAGTGGTTTGTAGTTCTCCTTGAAGAGGTCCTTCCATCCCTTGTAAGTTGGATTCCTAGGGATTTTATTCTCTTAGTATCAGTTATGAATGGGAGTTGACCCATGATTCAGCTCTCTGCTTGTCTGCTATTGATATATAGGAATGCTTGTGATTTTTGTACATTCATTTTTGTATCCTGAGACTTTCCTGAAGTTACATATCAGCTTAAGGAGATTTGGGGCTGAGACGATGGTATTTTCTAAATATACAATCATGTCATCGGCAAACAGGGATAATTTGACTTCCACTCCTCCTATTTGAATGCCCTTTATTTTTTTCTCTTGCCTGATTGCCCTGGCCAGAACTTCCATTACTATGTTGAATAGGAGTGGTGAAAGAGGGCATCCTTGTCTTATATGGGATTTCAAAGGGAACACTTCCAATGTTTATCCATTCAGTATGATATTGACTGTGGGTGTGTCATAAAAAGCTCTTACTGTTTTCAGATATGTTCCATTGATACCTAGTTTATTGAGAGTTTTTAGCATGAAGGAGTGTTGGATTTTGTTGAAGGATGTTTCTGCATCTATTGAGATCATCACATGTTTTTTGTCATTGGTTCTATTTATGTGATTGATTACATTTATTGATTTGCCTATGTTGAACCAGGCTTGCATCCCAGATATGAAGTTGACTTGATCGTAGTGGATAAGTTTTTTGATGTGCTTCTGGATTTGGTTTGGCAGTATTTTATTGAGGATTTTCTCATCAATGTTCATCGGGGTATTGACCTGAATTTTTTTTTTTTTTTTTTTTTTTTTTTTACTGTGTCTCTGTCAGGTTTTGGTATTAGTAAGATGCTGGCCTCATAAAATGAGTTAGGGAGGACTCCCTCTCTTTCTATTGCTTCAAATAGTTTCAGAAGAAATGATATCAGCTCCTCTTTGTACCTCTGGTAGAATTCGGCTGTGACTCTGTCTGATCCTGGACATTTTTTGTTGGTAGGCTATTAATTACTACCTCAATTTCAGAACTTGTTGTTGGTCTATTCAGGAATTTGACTTCTTCCTGGTTTAGACTTGAGAGGCTGTATATGTCCAGGAATTCATCCATTTCTTCTAGATTTCTAGTTTATTTGTGTAGAGTTGTTTATAGTATTCTCTGATGGTAGTTTGTATTTCTGTGGGATCAGTGATGATATCCCTTATATCATTTTTTATTGCATCTATTTGATTCTTCTCTCTTTTCTTCTTTATTAGTCTGACTAGCAGTCTATCTGTTTTGTTGATCTTTTCAAAAAACCATCTCCGAATGGCAATCACTAAGAAGTCAGGAAACAGCAGATGCTGGAGAGGATGTGGAGAAATCTTGTACACTGTTGCTGGGAGTGTAAATTAGTTTAACCATTGTGGAAGATAGTGTGGTGATTCCTCAACAATCTAGAACTAGAAATACCTTTTGTCCCAACAATCCCATTACTGGGTATATACTCAAAAGATTATAAATCATTGTACTGCAAAGACACATACACATTTATGTTTATTGCAGTGCTATTCGCAATAGCAAAGACTTGGAACCAACTCAAATGTCCATCAGTGATGGACTGGATAAAGAAAATGTAGCACATATACTCCATGCAATACTATGCAGCCATAAAAAAAGGATGAGTTCATGTCCTTTGCAGGGACATGAATGAAGCTGGAAATCATCATTCTCAGCAAACTAACACAAGAACAGAAAACCAAACACCACATGTTCTCATTCATAAGTGGGAGTTGAACAGTGAGAACACATGGACACATGGAGGGGAACATCACACACCACGTCTGTCGGGGGGTGAGGAGCTAGGAGAGGAATAGCGCTGGGAGAAATATTTAATGTAGATGACTTGTTGATGGGTGCAGCAAACCACCATGGCACGTGTATACTTATGTAACAAAGCTGCACGTTTTGCACATGTACCCCAGAACTTAAAGTATTAAAAAAAGAAACACAAAAAAAGTTTTTAAAATATTGTAATTTAAGCACATTATTATTATTATATTATTATTTATTTTTTATTTTTTGAGACAGAGTCTGGCTCTGTCTTCCAGTCTGAAGTGCAGTGGCATGATCTCCGTTCACTGCAAGCTCCACCTCCTGGGTTCACGTCATTCTCCTGCCTCAGCCTCCCGAGTAGCTGGGACTACAGGTGCCCACCACCACATCCCGCTAATTTTTTTTTGTATTTTTAGTAGAGACGGGGTTTCACCATGTTAGCCAGGGTGGTCTTGATCTCCTGACCTCGTGGTCTACCCACCTCGGCCTCCCAAAGTACCGGGATTACAGGCGCGAGCTACCACGCCCGGCCAAGCACATTACTTTTTATGTATCAGTATATCCAGTTATATTTTTGGTAATTAGGTGGGCATGAAGGAGATGTGACATCTGGTTGTTTAACAAAGGAAAACAAAAGATGGTAATAAGCTTATTTCTGGGCTTAGTAAAGTTATATTTAAGAGCTCTTCCAGCACAGTGGTTCTTAATTCAACATCAATAAATGTGCTCCACTATAACCAAGAGTTATATGCAATGTTACATCCTGTTATATATCAATTAGATTTATCCACTTGTATGTATTGGGTATATAGGTCATCATGTTAACTTTATTAGAGTTCAGAATTTTCAATTAGGTTAGCTGCTTTATAATGGATTATAAATTAAATAATCGCTAAAATCTAATGTGGGAGAAAACCAAGAAAATATCAATATATCTTATTATTTCATCATTCTAGCCCTATTCATTACAGTGACTTGGAAACGTTGCCACTCAATTTATACTGAGATTTATCTCTAAACCTTAGGTTTCTATTTCTTTTTTTTTTTTTTTTTTTTTTTTTTTTTTTTTTTGAGACGGAGTCTCGCTCTGTCGCCCAGGCTGGAGTGCAGTGGCCGGATCTCAGCTCACTGCAAGCTCCGCCTCCCGGGTTTACGCCATTCTCTCGCCTCAGCCTCCCGAGTAGCTGGGACTACAGGCGCCCGCCACATCGCCCGGCTAATTTTTTGTATTTTTTTAGTAGAGACGGGGTTTCACCGTGTTAGCCAGGATGGTCTCGATCTCCTGACCTCGTGATCCACCCGTCTCGGCCTCCCAAAGTGCTGGGATTACAGGCTTGAGCCACCGCGCCCGGCCAGGTTTCTATTTCTCATGTTTTCTTCTAAAATGAACGTGAGCTTATCTGAATACCTTATTGCAATAAAACAAGATTATGAAAATTTTGTGAAAGGTTTTGTTATTTAAAGAACACAGCTACTTAGTCTTCCATTGGTGGGGTTCTGATAAATTTCACTTTAAGAATATCATATGTACTCAATTGAAAATCAGTTACACTGACCACAAACAAATCAATATAAAAGCTATATGACCATTATAACCCTCAAAAAAAAAAACCAAAACAAACAAACAAACAAAAATTACTTTCATAGCACTATACTCAGATTGATTTTATGAGGAATATAAAATTTGTTAATGTTTATTAATGTTTGTCTTTACCAGCTTATAAAAATAATCATACATGTTTACCCTCAGAAACAAACTTAATAGTGTTTCAGACTCCAAATGGTTTTGTCCAGCAATTACAATAAAGGCTCATGCTATCCACTCCAACTTGTACAAATGACAGGTGTAGGAAGCATTCTCAAACATCTCTTTACAAATGAAAAAATAAAAAAAGAATTCATTAGTGAGGTGTGTTAAGCCATTTCATTCAATGCTGCAGTGATTAGGGTAGTTCATAGCTATTGAATTTATTTTCTTCTGCGCCTGTGGTGGCTATCCTTTTCCATTTCCTTCCACATAACTTTCCATAGCCAATGATGTGTGTCACTTCTGAAAGAAGCCTTTAAGATCTAGTATGCAATTTGATGACTTTGATCTTATTGTTGAGTCAATAATTCTCAGAACATGGGAACAGAACCTCCCTAACTGGAACAGTGTGGGACGGATCCCTCTAGGGATGAAAGATATGTGTACGCTGTGAGTTAAATAAAGCAAAGATAAAGTAATTATATTTGTTGTTACAATATAGTTTAGGTATACTGTCTATACAGTTGCATAAGCTAGAGTTTCTACTGGTTAAGTTATGGAGTAAACTGACAATAATCAGGCTACAAATAAAATCAATTCAAGTAAAAGAACAAACCAGGCTTTACACATAACAACTACAAAATAAGTTATGAAGACCTCCACTCCCAGGTAAATTCTTCACAAAGTAAGAAAATGTCTACTTTAGACAGTGTTGGTAGTTCTTCAAGGCAACTTTGTGGGTGTTCTTTGCATTGGGGTGCATCATGCTTTTTTGTTGTTGTTGTTGACAGCCTCACTCATCTTATGAGCAGTGTTAAAAACTGTGAAAAATAAAGCAAGGGAGATATAAAGCTCTAGTCTTCAGACAAAACAACAAAAAAATTACTTAAATGACAACCACTCAAGTGATCCATGTATGGTAATTATCTTGAAGATTCTTTATTGCTGACACCAGTATTATAAACTGGTGAAAATATGTGTTTAAAAAACAAAAGTTTGCCAAAACAAACAGAGAAAACTGCTAAATTTGAATGCATTAGCTATCATAAAATGTTCCATCTTTTATCTGACATCTATTATCAACACAGAGACCTAAGTATAAATATGTTAATAATTGAAACATAGTTAAATAAAGGGGACTCTGAGTGAAAAACTATTTTGATTATGCTAAATGTGGAACACATAAATCTTTTTATAGGAAAGTGTTCATACACACAACAGAGATAACAAAGCCAGCTGTTTTGACCAAGTGGTAGCAGAAATAATGCAAGACAGTAATGCTCTTTATACAATTTCATCCAGCAAAAATTCAAACCAGTTAAAATAAGCAAGAACTTTAGCTAAAGAATATAATGTACAAAATATTCTTTTGATTAATCCTCCACATTTTTTATAAAACACAACTGTTTAAAGACACTGTAAAGTAACCCAGAAAAGAAAGAAATTGCCTCAAAAGAAGGTAATCCTACTATATTTATGTTTTTTTCCTCTAAGGAAATTCCCCAATCAGGTAATGAAAAACAGCCAAATTGATGCTACACCAGAAAAAAATTACGTAATTCCTAGCAACCAAAAAAAAAAAACAAAACAAAACAAAAAACAGGGACCTTAGAGTTATGTGATATGTTGTCAATAAGACATAATTGCCCTTGAAATATTGGTCATTCTTTTTTACCTGTATATGCATGCTTTACAGCTAAATTTATTTCCCTACCTAAGTAATTTAAATATTTAAGTTAAAGGGACATTTAAGACAGGATCAAGATATCAGCATTAGCGTAATAAAGATCAAATTGAAATAAGTGGTTTACATGTGGATCAATCATGAACTAACTAAGTAAGAAGACTTACTCTAGCATTCATTAAAACTCTCTAATACTGAGCTACTCCGTGGCTGTAACTAGACCATTGAATATGTTGTGATCTGACAAAAACATCCATCCACTCTCCTCCCGCAAAATAAATTAGGGTTAAAGAGTGACTGAGAGGGAGACATGAGGCTCCCCATAACTGGTACAAACATTTTGCTGAGACACTTTCTAATTATTAATTAAGCAAATGGTATGAAAAACAAATCAATAATATAAAACACAGAAAACTTTGCAAAAATTGTACCAAAAATTGTGAAAGAATATTTAGAGTGGCATTGTCTTTAATATAAAATATACATATATATATTAACTTGAGAATAGATAAATATACTTAGCATATCTACACAAGGGAATACTATCCACCTTTGGATATATGTGAATAAATAAGTTGTATGCAAATTGAATGTATTTCATAAATTTTATGGAGGGATATACATAAGTTGCATAATATAATCACCATTATTTCATTTACATAATATCTAAAGGAGAAAAATAAAAGTATAGATTGTTTAGGAATACTTATATATGTAATATGAGAAATGCATCAGAATAATCTAAACCAAATGCAGAATAGAGGTTGCTTATGATGCAAATGAAGGAATGAAATCAAGGAAATTTATACAGAAGGCTGTAATGATATTGGAAAGTGAGTACTACTCTACTTAATGTTTGTCAGATACATTTTTAATACTCTTTAAAAAATTACAAATAAATAATTTAACCAACTGTAAAGGAGGAAGAGATTATCTGTTATCATAAAATATAAGTTAAAAGCTGTATTTATTATTCCATTTGATTGTGGTTTATTTATCATTTTATGGCATAATATTTCTTTGGGATAACTATTACATAGATCACATTTTGGAAAATTCTAAGTAAGTAACTTATTCCAGTAAAGTCTTATGAAGTTCTAAAAATATAAGCCAAGATTAGTAGCATATTCTACAGAGAATAGAAGCCATTTAATATAGAAAGAAACGGTCCTAGAAGACATAATAGCTCCTAAGGGTGTCACTATACTAAAACATGGCACAAAACTTGCCATAAAACTGACCAGCAAAATATCATGCTGTAAGTTACCTTCTTATATGTTTCCAAAGGGACATTATAAAAAAGGTATTGGGAGGCAGTCGCAAGTGATGGTTAAAATGAGGGTTTTCAAATCACAGTGCTTGAGAGTGAATCATGGTTCAAACACTTGTTTGTTTTCTGATTTGGGCAAAGTTAATTATATCATCGAGCCTTAAATTCCTGAGCAATAAAATTAAGTTAGTACAATCTCTAAGTCATAGGATTATTAAAGGGTTTCCATGAGATAAGACAAAATTCTCAGTGTATCTGAAGTCACTTTAATGAATTGCTCAATGCGTTTGTTTTTATTATCAAGCTTCTGTAGAGTTGATCTTTAACATAATTATCTAGAGGTGTTTCATATGTTTTTTATTTTAAAATAAATGCACATTGTAAATTAATTAAATACATATTTTACTAAAAATGTAGTAATAGTCAGTCTTGGGATTGCTCAAAATGAATCACTTCCTCTAAAGGTGCCAACCAATAACCAGCACAAATTCGTTCACATTCTGTAAAATGGTAGTATTATTCTGCTTTTTAAAAGTCAAACTTCTGGTCTCCCGACTAGACCAAAAAGCAATGAAAAGCAAACGACTAAGAAAAACTCCATTTGGATAAATAAAATAGAGAATAGATAACCAAGAACAATTACCCTTACAGTTAAACTCTAAAGCTCCATAGAATTTAATCAGGAAAGAAGAGCTCAGGCTCATAATTTTAGACTACTTATTACATTAAATACTAGCAGGCTCTTATTGTTTTCTTATTTTACAGTCCTTATATTATTAATAACTGTTAATTGTAAGATCACAACAATGGGATATATTTACAGTAGTAAGAAACTTGATAGATCATATAGCAAGATGGATACATACAAAGATAAAAGTTGAGGCCACATTTAATTTGTCTTTCTAGTACCCAGTATTAATTACCTGAAATACATTAAGTATACGTAAGTATTTTATAAACACTTCTTGGTAAACAAGTGTGACACAATTTTAAAATTAAAGCAGAGAAAGCCAAAAAAAAAGTTCTGAAAGTAATAAATGTCCAGAAAACAGCAATATATTTTTTATACTTTGAATTCATCAAAATATTGTATGCAAATAAATATTTAAAATGCTTACACGCTTCAAGAAGTGGTGAAACGGAAGTCAGTGAACTCTGTATTAGGAAGCAATAGTAGTTGTTAAAGAAAGTTTACTTAAGTAATTTATAAAATCTGAAACAAAGTTATCTGAAGGTTCCAGATCGCAGAACTTTGATACCTAATTATTTGATTTATAAAAATAAAAAAAATATTATTGTAGCAAAATGGTATGACAGTTAGCATGGGGAATAGATTACTATACTTTCTGTAGTCTTTCAACAGATAACAGCTGTCTTAAAGGTAGCTAATTCATTTCTTTCAAGTTAGAAGTCTTTGGTTATGAACAGATAATAAATGAATGCCTTTGACATGAACATTAAGAATAGGCTTCATACTCAAATATCCTTCATTCTTTTATTCCAGTATTTACCATCCAGTAATATAGATGTTTCTTTCTAATTTTCTGAAGACATTACATTTTTTTTTTTTTTTTTTTTTTTTGAGGCGGAGTCTCGCTCTGTCGCCTGGACTGGAGTGCAGTGGCCGGATCTCAGCTCACTGCAAGCTCCATCTCCCAGGTTTACGCCATTCTCCTGCCTCAGCCTCCCGAGTAGCTGGGACTACAGGCGCCGCCACCTCGCCCGGCTAGTTTTTTTTGTATTTTTAGTAGAGGCGGGGTTTCACCGTGTTAGCCAGGATGGTCTCGATCTCCTGACCTCGTGATCCGCCCGTCTCGGCCTCCCAAAGTGCTGGGATTACAGGCTTGAGCCACCGCGCCCGGCCGACATTACATTTTTGCTTCAAAATATTGAATATAATTTGCCTTCAACATCAGTTTCCCATATGCTCTCTACTACTGCACTTGGTTAGACATTTGGAAGGTGCTATTACTAGTTTGGACATAAGCTTGACTTCATTTTTTTTTTAAAGGAAGAGAATTCTGCTTTCACCTATCATATACACAGAACTTGAATATCCTCACATAACTTGAATATCATTGGAAATCAGTGAGTTTTCCTGAATCCATTACAGAACTGAGGTTCCAGTGCAAACCTCACTATAAACCCTGGAGAGACAAGTGAATCCTGAAATTCACATTCAAAATCTATAGAAAAAGAAAGACATAAAATCAACTACCTAAGCCTCCACCTGAGAAAACTACAGAAAGAGTAGCAAATATATCCCAAACTATGTAGAAGAAAGAAAATGTTTTTTTAAAAGGAGGAAGTAATGATATTGTAACAGCAAAACAATAGGGAAAATCAACAAAACAAAAGCTAACACTTTGCTAAGGTAGATTAAATTGATAAACTAAAATAATAATAAGAACAAATACACACACACACACAATTACCCCTATCAGAAAAAGATGCAGGGTCTTCTGATCCATAGAAATTACAAGGGTAGTATGGTAATACTATAAATAATTCTATGCCTGAATGTTTGATAACATAGATAAAAATGACTAGTTCAATGATAAAGAGTAACAAACATTACTCAAGAAAAAAAGAGATAATCTGAATAGTTTTATATATATTAAAGAAATTAAGAACCAACAATCTTCCCTCCAACAAACATAATGCTTAAATATTGGTGAATTTTCTCAAACATTTAAGAAAAAATAATAACAATTTTAATAATGTCTTTCAGAAAACACAGAAGGAACAATTCATAAACCTTTTTATAAGCTGACATTACCCAAATACCAAAACCAGATAAGTACATTACAAGAAAAGAAACTAAAAATCAATATCTCTTATGATTATAGAGGTAAAGATCCTTAATCCAGTATTAATAAACAGAATATTGCAGTATATCAAAAGGATTAAATAGCATACCAAGTGGAGTCATTTCAGAAATGCAATACTACTTAAACATTCAAAATTTGATAAATATTAGATTAATCACGTGAAATTAAAGTAAACAATATGCCATATCAATAGGTGGAGGAAAAAAACTGGGCAAAATTTAAGATGCATTAGTGATAAAAATTCCTAATAAACTAGGAATACATTGGGAACTCCTTTAACCCAATAAAGGAAAATATAAAATGCTACAGTTAATATCATAGTTAATGATGAGTTAAATACTTTCACTCTAAGTTTGCAAAAAAAGACAAGGAAGTTCTTTCTGACACTCCTCCTTATTTAAAATTGCAATAAATGTTTTAGCTCGTAAAATAGAAAAACTAAAAGAAGTGAAAAATATACAGTCTGAAAAGGAAGAAATAACAGCAGTTTTCATATGTAGATAACATGATTGTCAAAATGAATCAGACTTAAATGTAAAATGAAAAACTATAAAACTCCTAGAAGAAAATATAGGAGAAAATCTATGTAACCTTGTGTTTGGGTTATCTTTATTTTTAATCTAAATCAAACACACAAGCTATGAAAGGAAATACTTTTGAGATGGGTGCTATTAAAAAAATCATTGCAGTCTTATTGCAGAAACGTAATAAAGACAAACTAAGAAAACAATCCACTCTGTAGCAAAACTTTCCAAAAAATGTCAACATTTATTCCACAGATCTTATTTTATTCTATTCATAATGTATCTGCTTATTTGTTTTATGTTTGTATTTACTCATTTATGTTTGTTTTTCTTCTAATTTCCTCATGTAACTCATGTAACTCACATATACATTGACTGACTTTTGATATTAATTTGTAGAGACCAGTCATACTAAATTTATTGCTTAGTAGTGGTGGTAATAACGAATGCTATTCTTTAACTGTTTTCAGTCTCCTGTTTGTAAATGATAAAAATGGACTCTATACTTGGAATTAATTTTGGATGTATGTCTTGATTTGAACAATGAAATGTAAAAAAGACACTATCATTTCTCAGTGAAAGCTTCAAACACATTGCACAATTAAGACTTTTCTCCATTGATAACCCAATGTCCTTACAATGTGTACTGAAATCTACATAATCTTGGCCTTCTTATCTCTCTAGTACTATCTGCCAACTGGTCTCCCCCTTGATCTCTCTGCTTAGCCACATGATTATCTCACTCTGTGTATGTATGAAGTTCTCTCATAGCAAGACATCTGTGATTGTTGTCCTCGTCCCTATTATTTCCTTCAGGTTTCTTCTCAAGTATCACATCATCAGCTTTATTTTCAGTACCTTTCTATACGTATTAATTAGTGATGATTTTCATACATTTTATTTATTTTTCTCTCTGTGTTATATTATGGCAGAATTTATCGATATTGCCTTCCTAGTCAATACTCCTTTCTTTAACAATGTCTAGCCTTTAAAATTATTTGGTCTCTTGAGTGCTTTTATTTTTTCTTTTTAAAAGTCAATTTCTGCAATTTTTATTTTCAAAATTTCTTAGATTATTTTTGTACTGACTTATCCTTGTTACATCTCTGCCTGCTGTAATTTTTTGTTAATATAATGTCGTTTTAGTGAATATTTATTATATCCCATGCACCTATCTGAGCATCCTAAATATACTTTATTTTAAATCTTTTTCTGAGTGCTATGTAAAATTAATATGATTTAATGTACTAATAATTAATTTTGTTGATTATCCTATAAATAAATTTATTTTGAGTGTAGATATTTTGCTTGGTTATAATTTCATTTTAAATTATGTATTTTTTATTACGTGTAACTATATAATTTTCTGCCTTGTAGTACCTGGATCTAAGTCGAAGTTGACAAAGAGTTTTAGAGCTCCTTCTCAGCTTGTTCCCAAGGATATTACAGATTCAATCACTGACTCCACAGGTGGTGTGGTAGGCAGAATAATGTCTCCCAAATGATACTCACATCCTAATCTCTGCAGCCTCTCGTTTTACATAACAAATGATGATTTTGCAGATGAAATTAACATTGTTGTAAATTGATCTAAGCAGAAGGAAATCATCCTGGGTTATCTGGTGAGCTTAATATCACAAGGGTCCTTATAAGTAGAAGAGAGTGGCAGAAGAGAGAACCAGAGAGGTGACAGTGTGAGAAGGACTCAGCCAATTTTACTGGCTTCGAAAATGAAGAAATGATGTCACGAGCCAAAGAATTTGGCGTCTTTGAAAGCTGAAAAGGGGGGAAAATTAAATTTCTTTCCTAGAGCTTCCAGAAAGGAATATGTCTTGGTTTTAGGTCAGTGAGACCCATTTTCAGATTTGTGATCTCCAGAACAATAAGATAATAGACTTGTATTGTTTTAACCATGAAGTTTATGTTAATTTGTTACAATAGCAAGATAAAACTATTATATTAGATGTAGCATGGTTTAGAGTCTGTCTCAAAGGTTGCTCCTTTCTCAGTACCTATCCTATCTCCCTAGGTACATTTTCAATTGTAGGCATTTTCAATTGTAGGCATCGGGTGATGGCAATTTACTATCACTCATTATTTCTCTAAATTCATATAACACTTTCAATTAGTTATGTATTATTATTCATATATTATGGATGAAGACACTGAAGCTCGAAAGTTCTTGCCAAAATTTCAACATTCAGCAAAAGCTAGATGCAGAATTTTAACTCAGGTCTTCTAATTCCAAATCAAAGTACCCATTGCATCCATTTCCCTACTTTGCAAAATAAAGTTTCAGCTTGTGCAAGAAAAAAAAAGTTAAAAAAGAAAGAAATTAAAAAACTGACATTTTTACTCGTACTTTCTTCATATTTGTTATCAAATAGACATACACTTGTGTGTAGCACTAATGTGAAAAACTGTGTTATTGTGTGATTATATGAATTTGATTAAAATTATTATACATTTATTTTCTTTTTCATTTTTTACAGATACTCAAATATCATTTTGTAGAACTACAACTGTATTCAAGGGGTACCTTCCACATCTCTGTTCCTATTTCAGTGAGCCTCAGGATTCACTATGGACTTCTCACCTCCTCCATTTCAATGAATTTCTGTGATTCGTAGGATGCCCACAGCAACAGTTAAGAAAGCAGGTGCAGGCCGGGCACGGTGGCTCAAGCCTGTAATACCAGCACTTTGGGAGGCCGAGACGGGCGCATCACGAGGTCAGGAGATCGAGACCATCCTGGCTAACACGGTGAAACCCCGTCTCTACCAAAAATACAAAAAAACTAGCCGGGCGAGGTGGTGGGCGCCTGTAGTCCCCACTACTCGGGGGGCTGAGGCAGGAGAATAGCGTAAACCCAGGAGGCGGAGCTTGCAGTGAGCGGAGATCGCGCCACTGCACTCCAGCCTGGGCGACAGAGCGAGACTCCGTCTCAAAAAAATAAATAAATAAATAAATCAAAATAAAAAAAAAATAATAGTAGTAGTAGTAGTAGTAGTAATAATAATAATAAAAGAAGCAGGTGCAGAAACCAAAATACTTTTATTCTGGGATAAGAAATCACAATTATTTCTCATCAGTGCTGCTTCACTACTTCCCATTTTTTCCAGAGCTCTGGAGCCTGCTTGTTTACCTGGACTTGGAGAAGTTACAAGTACTTGATAAATTATAAATGCCTGCAGGCAAAGACAACATGTGAATCAATTTATATTCTCTGAATCTAGTTCAGTGCTTGAATAAGGTGTCCAGTGAAAGTTGTACAAAGAATACATGTTGAAGTCTTGCTCCTGCGTGCCTTTGATGAAACTATCCTGTGAACTTTCTGACTAAAGAGCAATATTATGTATAAGTCCCTGTTTACTTAGCAGGACACCGATTACTAACACTATGTTTCTGACTATGGCAATATGACCTGAATTTAACTTGTATAATTGAAAATGAATAGCATGGCTTGAAACAATGCTTAAGTATAAACACAAAATTAACATTTGTCAAACTGAATGGGAAAAGAAAAAAAATATTTTTCTAATTTGTTCTAGTGAACAGAATCCCTAACTTTTATTTTTCTGCTTTTTCAATATTGCATGTGAACAGAGATGTCCTAGAGAGCAGCTGGAAATATATAAAATTATACAGTTTCATGTTGAATTTAAATTTTGACCCGCTCTTATAATATTTATTATTGCTGTCTGAATTGCCTTATAGCTGTGAAAACTGGTTTCTCATTTGAAGGTAGCTCGTAGTCAGGAACTGACGTTGTGATTGAATGCATTAGGAAATTCAACATCATTAGTATAATTACAGAAAGGTGGTTCATAGCCTTGGGATATTTTCCTTTCTTCAAAGAAGATAGTGTCTCAAGGAGACAAACATATAAAGCAGATAGCTCAGTTTAAGGAGTAAATATTGGTGAAATATTGAAA
The DNA here is from genome assembly GCF_009764315.1 of Trachypithecus francoisi. NCBI lineage: Eukaryota > Metazoa > Chordata > Mammalia > Primates > Cercopithecidae > Trachypithecus > Trachypithecus francoisi. The sequence continues at coordinate 47,512,668 of NW_022681470.1, read as the reverse complement.
ACTGAAAACTTTTGGATATTTGTGTAAAAATTGTTCATTGTGTGAAAAGATGTACTTTTACATCTAATTATTGATATTTTTCTCTAAAATGTAAAACGTGAAATGTGATACAAATAATTTTTTGAAACAATCAACAGTAAGGAAAATACAATGCTTAAAACAGGCAGCGAAACCAAAGTGCTACCTAATAAATTCTCACACAATATCATTTTTATTATTTGTTTTTCTTTTAAAGAATAAGTATCATTTATTAAGTTTCATAACATAAAACATTACTCTCTGGCCAGGCCCAGTGACTCATGCCTGAAATTCCAGCACTTTGGGAGGCCAAGGAGGGCAGATCGCTTGAGCACAGGATTCTAAATCAGCCAGAGGAAGGTGATGAGACCTTGTGTTTATTATTGTTTTTTTTTTATTAAAAAAACTACTTGCAGCTTCTTTCTAATGGCTCCCTTACTTTTAAAAAAGCCAAAATATCCCTTTGTTTTTACAATGTGGTTCTAAATTCCTTCTGCAATTTTTTATTCCCTAAAAACATGTAGATAATAGCTATTAATAATAAGAAATCTGATTTTTCTTCTATTTTGTATCAGTCAAAAATATTTTAAGAACTTAATGCAAAGTATTCAATATATGGTTATGAGAAATTTTTACACAGTTTTAAAATGAGGAAATACCATTAGTGTAAACTAGTAGAGGGAGGACAGTACTAGGGGATTAAATTAACATTTTACTTTTCATTAATAGACACAATGAGAAAAGGCAAATAAAGCAAAACGTAAGTAAAGGGACTCTTCCAAAAGTCAGTTTCTATGACCTAATTAGGATAAGGCAAGTGAAGAGAAACAAATGAATATAAAAAGCAGTTGTGTGCTTCCACATAAAATCTATGGAAACAAACGACTACTAGTACTTTGCTCTCCATTAGGATAACATGTAAAGACACAATCACCTTCATCACTCAAATAATAAAACCTATATTTTATCCACACTCAGTTTCTATCAATCCCACTTCATAAATGGATTTCAAACTCTTTCCACCCTCTGCATCTTCACCACCACCATATTCTTAGCTACTGTAATTTCTAATCTTGAGTAGTAATGCAGTGCCCTGATAAGAAGCATTTTATAGATAAAAGGGAAAGAAGTTGGAATAACTATTTATTTATCTTGACACATAAATACATATATAAATAAACCTTAGGCAAGGATGAATATAAAAATAATGTCTAAATGTGTTCTTATAAGGTTTTTAGATACAAAACCTAAAGGTCTTTTTACTTAATTCAGTCAAAATGAATAGAGATAATACTGCATTAATCAACTATAAATGTATGTTTTTCTATGTTTTTAACACCTCTGAAATTGAGATGTGTCTTATAATTGATGCTATTATATTTTATAAAGTATGATAAGTCAGGTATTTGCATATCAACTTGCCTCACCTGTTCTACCTGCTAACATTTCCACCTGAAAGAAATATTTTGTGGTCAAATGGCAGAAATAATTCTCACAGTAGCTGCATAAATAGGCTTTGGATCACAAAAATCATATATTACTCCCGTGTTGACCTTCTACTATCAAAAAAGTTTTAAACCCTCCCAGAAAGTTTAGTAGATATGGAAAGAGTCAATGGTACGGTGGTAAGAGTATGCACTCTAAATCATGTTGCTTAGAATATATACTAGATGTGTCAGGTGGCAAGACACTTAACTCTCTGTGCCAACGAACTCCAGATAACAATAATTATTTCAATGTATTTTTGAAGATTAACAGATATTGCATATCACAATGCCTAATGAATAATATGTACTCAAATAATTATATTATATTTTAATGCTGATTACTCATGTTCAAGTAAGGATTTAAGGCCTCATTAGAAATTTAGGCATTTGGTTAATCCACTTTTCTATTCAATCAACATATAGTCAGAGTTATTTTCAAACCACAAGTGCTGAAGACACAGTATTTGCCCTACTTTAGAGCAACAATGTAATGAGGGAGCCAAAGTTAAAAAACAAATGAAAGTGAATTTTAATGTTGATAAAATCATGCTGTACTAAGAATTGTGCCTATATTAAGGTGAAGTAATAAACTATAAAGTTGTTTAACAACATTTTTATTCCATCTTTTTTTTTCATTCCAATTCCTTATTAAGTTAAAACTTGTAAAAACTGACAGGGTTGGGCAGTATTTTGTGAGGCCAAGGCGGGCAGATCACCTGAGGTTAGGAGTTTGAGACCAGCCTGCCCAATATGGTAAAACCCTGTCTCTACTAAAAATACAAAAATTAGCTGGGCGTGGTAGCACTTACCTGTAGTTCCAGCTTCTAGGGAAGCTGCGGAAGAAGAATCACTGGAACCAGGGAGGAGGTGGTTGCAGTGAGCCTAGACTGTGCCACTGAATTCCAGCCTGGGTGACAGATCAAGACTCTGTAAAAAACAAAACAAAACAAAAAAAATGTAAAAACTATTAACATAAACTTCATAGTGTTTTTTAAAGAAGCTACACATACAAATTCTTAGTTTCTTCCAAGTTTTTAAGTTTTCATTTTTAATTTCTGTATTAAAATAACTTTTACACTGCTATAAGGTATACCTGAGACTGGGTAATTTATTAACGGAAGGAGATTTATTTGACTCACAGTTCTGCACAGCTGAGGAGGCTTCTGAAAACTTTCAATCATGGCAGAAGGTGAAGGGGAAGTAAGACATGTCTTACATGGCCTCAGAAGAGAGCCAGAGCAAAGGGCTCTCTCATTTTTAAACCATCAGATCCTGTGAGAACTCATTATCACTAGAACAGCATGGGAGAAACCACCACCTTAGAACAATCACCTCCCACCAGGACCCTCCCTCCACAAGTGGGGATTACAATTAGAGATGAGATGTGGGTGGAGACACAGAGCCAAACCATACCAATTTCCAATACCTTAACTTCTCTGGATTTTGTGCAACATATAAGGTGCCCCAATGTTACTTTTAGTTAATGTTCACATCACATAAAAAGTTACTAGTCTTTTCAGAATGTGAACTTTTTAAGCATAACATGTTTATCAACTTTGCATATACGTTTTAATTTTACTAAGAGTTTCAAATACCTTCAGTGTTTCTTCTAGAAATAAGTTTAAGCATTTTCACACGATCACATTTTTATTAAGGAATGAGGCTAAATTAATTGTGTTTATATACTCAAAACTCTGCAAAGATAAACATCTTATTAGTAATTAGGGGAAAAGAAAACAAGACGCAAACAAAAAGGAACCTTTGTCATGTCTAAGAAAACCAAATTTTCTATGCTCAGAGCCCAGTGATTTTGCTAAGCAAATTTAGGTTTTTGTGGTAATTAGTGTCTATTTTTATTTATTTTGATATTTAGAGTCCTTTTTATCTACATTAAGAAGAACTAATTGAATTCAAATTGTTAATCGTGATGTTAAAAAATATGTGAAAAACAATTTTGTATTCAAATATGGTTCTGCACCAAATTTATGAGGCAATCAGGTTCTAAGAAGCAGGGTTTATGCCAGGCTATTGCTTTAGAGATCATGAATTCAATTGTGAAAGTATCATTGAAATTTTAAAATTTAATATTCTTAGTAATCTTCATTTAGTTCAGTATTAATTATATTGAGGAAAAGTCCAAAAGTATATTTTATTGTCAAATTAACAGAGCTAAATTGATATATCTAAATAATAATCTCTTAAAAAAGCCTGAGGTAATATCTACTATGCCTCAATGGAAAGCAATCAAATTGAAAAAGGCAATACCCTCCTGGGAAAAACTTTTCTTTTCTTTTTGACCCTATTCCCCAGAGTTTTGTTCTTCTTATAATGCAAACATAAATTGCATAAACAATAAAGGAATGCATGTTTCCAGAAAAAAACTGAGAATAAAAGAAAATCATATGGTGATATAAAATATATAAAAACAATATCCAACCTGATAGACTGTTAGCAGAATGGGAGTCCTCCTAATCGCCTTTGGAACTTAATATTTGACCATTTTGTTAGTAACTTTTTCTCAAGTTTGATGCTTCATCCTGAGTATCAACTTGATTGGATTGAAAGATGTAAAGTATTGATCCTGGTGTGTCTGTGAGGGTGTAGCCAAAGAGACTAACATTTGAGTCAGAGGGCTGGTAAAGGCAGACCCACCCTTAATCTGGGAGGGCACAATCTAATTAGCTACCAGTGCTGCCAGAATAAAACTCAGGCAAAAGAATGTGAAAAGACTAGACTGCCTTAGCCTCCCAGCCTACATCTTTCTCCTCTGCTGAATGATCCTTGCCTTCAAACATCGGATTTCAAGTTCTTCAGCTCTGGGACTGGGACTGGCTTCCTTGCTCCACAAGTTGCAGAGTTAATACTGCTTAATAAAATCTGCTTTATATATTTATCCTATTAGTTCTGTATCTGTAGAGAACCCTGACTAATATAGGTTTTGGTACCAAGAGTGGTTCTAGAGGAACAGAATATTAAGGATGGAGTTATTCATTGGTTTGGGAATTTGTGGAGTAGGCTGCCTAATGTAATTAGGCATCAAATGCTAAGGACTCTGCTTCTATGGAGAGCACTGATAGTCCTTGGCATAAACTGTTTAGAGAGTTATAGAAAATAAGTGCATGTGACACTTCTGATTCACTATTCGTGAGAGGTAAGGAGTTTAGCGACTCTATACCTAATGTCTTTGACTATATGTGGAGAACAAAGGAACATACTGCAGTTGATTTGTTCCTTCTAAGTTTTCTGGACAAAGCAATGAAATAAAATGATGAACTCAGGGGTTCTAACTCCCAGCCTTGAAAGGAGATACTAAGCATCAAATCTGCTAAGATTGCCCTGAGTGAGAGTCTTATTGCCTGTAGAGAAAGAGCTGAAAATATGGAAAATCAGACACAAGCTCTTATCATTCAAGTGACTGACCTGAAATGAAAGGTGGATGCACAGTCTCACCAGGTGTCTACTGTTAAAGTGAGGCCATTGATTGGAAAATAATGGGACACTGAAACTTAGAATGGGGACATTTGGAAGGAATCTGATGAAACTGGGGAACTCTGAAGTTGTAAACTGTGATGAACCTTTTTTGCCAGAAGAAATAGCTTTCCCATCTCCAATAGTGGCAACATTCCCTCCTTGGCCCATGCTGTCATCAGCCTTTCCACCTTTGAGAAGATAAACCCTATGTTGCCTGAGGCAACAGTGATGGCCTCCCCTGAGGCAATTACCAGGCAAAATAATGTTGATTCTCCTCAGAAGCCACCCCCAACATCCCTGTTTTCCTCTAGAGCTATAACTAGACTAAAGTCCCATTGGGCCCATAGAGATGAGGTTAAGAGTGTGACCCATGATGAGGTATGCTACACTTGGAAAGAACTACTTGAATTTTCTAATTTATATAAGCAGAAATCTGGAGAACAAGCATGGAAATGGATATTAATGGTTTGGGAAGATGGTGGAAGAAACATAGAGTCAGATCAGGCTGAATTAACTGATTTGGGCCCAGTAAGTAGGGATTCTGCGATTAATGTTGCAGCTTGGGGAGTTAGAAAAGGTGCTAATTGTTTATTTGCTTGGTTAGCTGAAATATTAGTTAAAAGATGGCCCACTGTGAGCAAGCTGGAAATGCCTGATCTCCCTTGGTTTAATGTAGAGAAAGGGATCTAAAGGCTTAGGGAGATTGGGATGGTGGAATGGATTAGTCACTTTATACCTACTCATCCAAGCTGGGAGGATCCAGAAGATATACCCTTGACCAATGCATTATGAAATAGATTTCTGAGGGCAGCAACTGCATCTTTGAAGAGCCTTGTAATTGCTCTTCTCTATGTCAGATTTAATAGTGGGAACTGCAGTCACTCAACTACAAAATTTAAATCCTATAGGAATAATTGGATCCCGAGGTGGCAGTGTCCAAGTGGCAGCACTCAACCATCAAAGACAAGGTGGGTGTAGCTACTGTAATGGACAGTAATGGAAAAGCAGCAATCAGAATAGTCAGACTCATGTAGAGCTCTTGCACTCGCTAATTAATCAGTATTCCCAGAAGTGAAATCAAGAGGAAGCCTACTGCATTCCTACTTAATCTATATAAGCAGAAACCTGCCAGGTCCAGTGGAAAAGAGACTAATTTGAATTCTAAAAACAGAGAATTACAGCCCCTCAATCAATTTCCAGACTTGAGCCAGTTTACAGACACACAACTCCTTGAATAAAGGGGAGGCTGTATTCCCTTGAGAATGGACCCCATTACACTAAAGACAATTTATGCTGCTGTTATTCTTTCTCCCATTCTTCCCCCAAGGAGACCTCCCGACTTTTACCAGGGTAACTATATATTATGAAAAGAGAAATGATCAGATATTTTGGGGTCTACTGGACACTGGCTCTGAGGTAACATTGATTCAAGTGGATCTAAAACAGCATTGCGGTCCTCCAGTTACAGTAGGAGATTATGGAGGTCAGGTAATGTATGGAGTTTCAGCTCAGGTCTGACTTACAGTGGGCCCAGTAGGTTCCCAGACTCATCCTGTGGTTATTTTCCCAGTGCCAGATTGGCACTGACATATTTAGCATAGATTGGCATGATTGACATAGACATATTTAGCAGCTGGCAGAACCCCCACATTAGCTCCCTGATTGATAGGGTGAGAGCTATTATGGTGGAAAAGGCCAAATAGAAACCATTAGAGTTGTCTCTACCTAGAAAAATAGTAAATCAAAAACAATATCACATCGCTGGAGGAATTGTGGAAATTAGTGCCACCATAAAGACTTGAAAGATGCAGGGGTGGTGATTGCCACCACATAGCCATTAAACTTTCCTATTTGGCCTGGGCAGAAGACAGATGGATCTTGGAGAATGACAGATCTATACTAGATCTGGTTTTATTGTTTGAGCAAATTAACACATCACCTACTACCTGGTATTCAGCCATTGATTTGGCAAATTCCTTTTTCTTCATTTCTGTTCATAAGGCCCACCAGAAGCAATTTGCCTTCAGCTGACAAGGCCAGCAATATACCTTTACTCTCCTACCTCAGAGGTGTATCAACTCTCAAGCTTTGTGTCATAATCTTGTTCCAAGAGAACTTGATCCCTTTTTGCTTCCACAAGGTATCACACTGGTACATTACATTGACCACATTATGCTTATTGGATCCAATGAGGAAGAAGTAACAAACACATTGGACTTATTGGTGAGATATTTGCATGTCAGAGAATGGGAAATAAATTCAAATAAAATTCAGGGAGCTTCTACCACAGTAGAATTTCTAGGGTTCCAGTGGTGTGAGGCCTGTCGAGACATTTCTTCCAAGGTGAAGGATAAGTTGCTGCGTGTGGCCTCTCCTACAACCAAGAAAGAAACACAGAGCCTAGTGGGCCTATTTAGATTTTGAAGGCAACACATTCCTTATTTGGGTGTGTTATTATGGCCCATTTATTGAGTGACCCGAAAGGCTTCCAGTTTTGACTGGGTTCCAGAACAAGTGAAGGCTCTGCAACAGGTCCAGTTTGCTGTGCAAGGTGCTCTGCCATTTGGGTCATATGATCCTGGAGATCTAATAGTGCTGATGTGTCAGTGGCAGATAGGGTGTTGTTTGGAGCCTCTAGCAGGCCCCTACAGGTGAATCACAGTGGAGGCCTCTAGGATTTTGGAACAAGGCCGTGCCTTCTTCTGCAGATAACTACTCTCCTTTTGAGAGACAGCTCTTGGCCTGTTAATGGACTTTGGTGGACACTGAATATTTGACTATGGGTCATCAAATCACCATGGGACCTGAACTGTTTATCATGAACTGGGCACTTTCTGACCCATCTAGCCTTACAGTGGGTCATGCACAGCAGCATTCTATCATGAAATGGAAGTGGTATATAAGTGATCAGGCTTGAGCAGGTCCTGAAGGCACAAGTAAGTTACATGAGGAAGTGGCTCAAATGTCCATGGTCTCCACTCCTGCCACCCTGCCTTCTTTTCCTCAGCCTGCATCTATGGGCTCATAGGGAGTTCCCTATGATTAGCTGACAGAGGAAGAGAAGACTAGGGCCTCGTTTACAAATAGTTCTGGATGATATGCAGGCACCACCCGAAAGTGGACAGCTGCAGCACTATAGCCCCTTTCTAGGACACCCCTGAAGGACAACAGTGAAGGGGAACCTTCCCAGTGAGCAGAACTTTGAGGAGAGCACTGGTTGTGAACTTTGCATGGAAGAAGAAATGACCAGATATGTGATTATATACTGATTTATGGGCTGTAGCCAATGGCTTGGCTCAATGGTCAGGGACTTGGAAGAGGCATGATCAGAAAATTGGTGACAAAGAAGTTTGGGGAAGAGGTGTGTGGATGGACCTCTCTGAGTGGTTAAAACTGTGAAGATATTTGTATCCCATGTGAGTACTCACCAAAGGGTGACCTCATCAGAGGATAATTATAATAATCAATGGATAGGATGACTTGTCTTTTGGACACCACTCAGGCTCTTTCCCCAACGTCTGTCATCACCCAGTGAACCCATTAACAAAGAAGACATGATATCAGGGATGGAGGTTATGCATAGGCTCAGCAAAATGGACTTCCACTCACCAAGGCTTACCTGGCTATAGCCACCGCTGAGTGCCCAACTGGCCACAGCAGATACCAACACTGAGTCCTTGATATGGCATCATTACTCGGGATGATATTCCAGCTACTTGGTGGCAGGTTGACTATATTGGACCACTCCCATCATGGAAAGGGCAGAGGTGTGTTCTTACTGGAATGTATACTTACTCTGGACATGGGTTTGCCTATCCTGCATGCAATGCTTCTGCCAAGACTGCCATCCATGGACCCACGCAATGCCTTATCCATCATCATAATATTCCACAAAGCATTGCCTCTGATCGAGGCACTCACTTTATGGCTAAAGAAGGGCAGCAGTGGGCTCATGCTCATGGCATTCACTGACCTTACCATGTTCTTCATCATCCTGAAGCAGCTGGATACATCGAATGGTGGAATGGCCTTTGGAAGTCACAATTACAATGCCAACTAGGTGACAATACTTTGCATGGCTAGGGCAAAGTTCTCCAGAAGGCCGTGTATGCACTGAATCAGCATCCAATATATAGTACAGTTTCTCCCATAGCCAGGATTCACGGGTCCAGGAATCAAGGGGTGGAAATATCAGTGGCACCATTCACCATAACCACTAATGACCCACTAGCAAAATTGTTGCTTCCTATTCCCACGATATTATGTTCTGCTAGCCTAGCGGTCCTAGTCTTAGAGGAAGAAACGTTGCCCCCAGGAGACACAACAACGATTCCTTTAAAATGGAAGTTAAGATTGCCACCTCAATGGTTTGGGCTCCTCCTACCTTTAAGCCAACAGGCTATGAAGTGAATTACAGTGTTGGCTGAAGTGACTAACCTGGACAATCAAGATGAAATCGCTCTACTACTCTACAACAGAGGTAAAGAAGATTATGCATGGAATATAGGAGATCCCCTGGTGCATCTCTTAGTATAACCATATCCTGTGATTAAAGTCAGTGGGAAACTTAACAACAGCTCTATCTAGACAAGACAACATATGGCCTAGACCCTTCATGAAGGAAGATTTGTGTCACTCCAACAGAAAAAAAAACACAACCTGCTGAGGTGCTTGTTGAAGGCAAAGGGAATACAGAATGGATAGTAGAAGAAGGTAGTTTTCTTTTGTTAAAAACATGATTGTGCATGTATACACTTGTACTAAGACAATATCCTCATTTTATTTACTTTTTCCTTTACTATGTGACATAAGATTTGTTGACTTCATATCAGCATTAAAGTGCTGTTAACTTTATGTAATAGCATTTTGATAGGGGATTGGTGCGTTTCTGGTTGTATGAAGAATTGTTGTATTATGTTAGGCATAATTATCAGCTTATTATTGTCTTTATTTGAAGATTATATATGATCTCAGGAGATGTGTATGGGTCAAGGTGACGTGGGGTGGACTTGTGATGGTTAATACTGCTTGTCAACTTGATTGGATTGAAGGATGCAAAGTACTGATCCTGAGTGTGTCTGTGAAGGTGTTACCAAAGGAAATTAACATTGGAGTCAATGGACTGGGAAAAGCAGACCCATCTTTAACCTGAGTGGGCACAATCTAATCAGCTGCCAGTGTGACCAGAATAAAAAGCAGGCAGAAAAACATGAAAAGACTAGATCAGTCTAGCCTCCCAGCCTGCATCTTTCTCCAATGCTGGAGGCTTCCTGCCTTTGAATATTGGACTTTAAGCTCTTCAGCTTTGGGATTCAGACTGCCTCCCTTGCTCCACAGCTTGTAGATGGCCTATTATGGGAACTTGTGATCATGTGAGTTAATACTCTTTAATAGATTCTGATATATATGTTCTATTAGTTCTGTGTCTCTAGAGAACCCTGACTAATACAACAAATATTTGAAAATAATTAACTTGATTTTAACCCATATTGTATCTATTTCTATTATACTAAGTATTGATTTTGTTCTTCCAATTATCTGTATTCTTGCTTATATCTTAATTCTATTCTAGTGATTTATGAAAGTTTTATAAAGTAAATTCACTTTTTAATATATTTCTGTAAGTTCTGACTTAAATATTTAAGTGAAAGTTTTTAATGCCTCAGTATGCTCTACTGTTGTGTTCATGATGGACTTCACTTTTGTACATATAAAAGGTATGTGTTGAACTCACTTAATAGATTCATCTTCAATGTTTATTATTAGTATTATAATTAAAACACTCCTTTTTTTGCTACCAATTTCATGTTATACATTTTTATTTTTCTATCTTATCTGTTCTATTTAGATATGACACTTCATTCCTTAAAAGTTTTAGTTTTGAGTTTGAAAGTTTTTGATTATAGACATCAACAATTTTTATTATTTTCTTTTAGCAAAATTATTATTTTAAAAAATATGTTATATTATTTTAAATAGTGTTCTGATTCTGTATTGTTTCTTTCATGGTAATTGTTCTTTTTTAAAATTTATGTTTTTTCAATTTATGGTAACTGATTTTCGTTAAATATTTAAATTTAGTAAATATTTTGGGATCTCTCTTATGAGTCAGAATTTGTGTAAATCCCTGAGAGTGAAATGTGCAACTCAAGTGATAATTTCTAAAGGAGGAAATTTCTGAATACAGTAGTCTGCTGTTAAGATTGCGGGTAAGGATGTAGAAGTGAAGCCAAGTTAGCTGTGCCATTGAGTGCAGCTGCCAACTCTTTGCAACAATCGTTAGTTACCAGGAGTTCTCTCCTCCTTCCCAGCCCTCAGAGAAATGTCTTAAAGCACACTTGTTCTCAGTATGGAAACACTGACGTTTTTTCTTTTGTGTGTTTATTTGTTTTTTTTGTTTTGTTTTTGTTTTTGTTTTTTTGGTGTCTTTGAGGTCCAGTATGGCATAAGGCTCTGCTCTCTCTCTCTCTAGGGCTGTCATTCAAATTTCCTGATACATCTTCCAGTTCTATTTGCAAAGCAAATACGAAGAGTTAGTCTGTCAACTGGAAATTGGAGGGGATTGGGAGGAGGAACCTGCTGCTAAGTCTTAGTATGTGCAAGATGGCCTACCAAAAGGGGCTGGACTTACACATTATTCTTTGTATTAGTTGATACTGCACATATTTCATGTGAGTTTGGAAGCTTCTTTGGAAACACAGTTTCCTCATTGCATGTCAGGAAGATAATTTTAATGAAGGTAATATACTTAGTACTTGTGTCCAGCACTATAGTTTTGTTTGTTCTGGTTTCTCTGCTAATGTAAATCAATCTGCTTTATTATCTCCAGGGAATTTCTGTATTATTAGCCAGTATCATAATTTTTTCTGCAAACTTTTACTTCCATTTCAAGTGATTTCATATGGGAAATGAAGTAGATCCATTTACAGTGTTTTGCTATGGTTATCAAATTACATACAATTCCTGTTTATTTTATTTTATGTTACTTTAAGTTCTGGGATACATGTGCTGAACGTGCAGGTTTGTTATATAGGTAGACATGTGCTGTGGTGGTTTGCTGCACAAAAATTTGTTTTTATTATTAAAACAATAATATGGTACATTCTTATAAGTAGAATGTAGATTTTTTTAAAAATGAGCTAATACAAAACTAAAGCTTTAAAATATATATCTAACAGTAACATTGAACATACCTTAGCACAGAAATCAACAGGTTAATTGCTTTAGGAATTAAATATTTAAAGAAGTATAAATTACGAATACAGATTCTGTTGTTTCAATCCTATCTTCTGAGAGTGATGAAATCCAGTATATTTTCTGATTCTTAAAATACCATATATGGTGTGACAGACACACAACAAAGTGACCTGAGTCGAGGGCAGTAAGTCATGCCCTTGGCTGCCAGTGTGGAAGTAGCAACTCGCTTCTGGCCAATAAAATGAAGATGGTGGAATGGCATTCCCTTGATTAGGTTATGTTATGCATAACCTAATACATAACAACTTTACTGTATGTTATACGGTAGAGTTCATGTAACTCTTGCCACTCCCATGATTATACTACCTCACATAAAAACTTCATCTTAGGCCTGGGTGGTGGCTCACGCCTATAATTTCAGCACTTTGGGAGGCCAAGGCGGGTGGATTGTGAGGTTAGGAAATCGAGACCATCCTGGCTAACACGGTGAAATCCTGTCTCTACTAAAAATACATAAAATGTGGCCAGGCATAGTGGCGGGCGGCTGTAGTCCCAGCTATTCTGGAGGTTGAAGCAGGAGAATGGCGTGAACCCAGGAAGGGGAGCTTGCAGTGAGCTGAGTTAGCGTCACTGGGTAACAGAGCGAGACTTCGTCTCAAAAAACAAACAAACAAACAAAAAAACCCTTCATCTTAGTAGACCAGAGCAACAAGCTATCGTGTTAGCCCTAAAGAAGCAAACCTACTTTATGAACCACCTTGAGTGATTTCTGTTTGGACGAACAAACGGGAAACCCCCAGTCCAAATTTCCAAAGAGCACCGGCCTCTTTGGGGTAAGTGCCCTTGTCTCCTCTTTACCTCCCTCGGCCAAAAATCCTGCGCAGGTCAGAGGCCCACTTTTGAGCCACCAAGTGGCTCGGGAGACCCATTCAGGACGGAGACATCCGCCTGAAGGTAATCTCCACTTTGGCTCCATGAGCCTCCAGTCTGTCTCTGCTGGTTCCAAAGGATGCTTTGAAGCCAGGCAGAGATCCACTTCCATTTCCATTGTGTCCATTGTGTAAGTAAAGAGGAAACAAACGGGAAACCCCCCAGTCCAAATTTCCAAAGAGCACCCCCTCAGGGTGCCTCCTAGCCAATTTAAAAACCTTACAAGTCGAACAATACCTTAGGAGGAAGCAGTTAATTTTCCTTTCCACTGTGGCGTGATCGACCTCAGCAATTTCTGCCAGTGGCTAGGCAAGTGGTCTGAAATTAATTACATACAAGGCTTTTGGGCCTTATGCTCTCGCCCCGACCTGCCCTATACTCCTCCTTCTCTCCCCGCTCTCTCCAACCCCTCCCTTCCTGCCCAGACTCCTCCTCCTCCCCCCATCCAGACTCTTCCTTCCTCCTCCTTATCTACTAGTAATCCACTCGGTCCCATGCCTCCTTCCGGGCCCCCAACTGGCTGTCTTGAGTCCCCTATCTCTGCCCACAACCTTCTACAGTGTTAGCACCTTTGGGAGAGGTGGCTGGGGTGGAGGGGGTAGTCAGAGTACATGTCCCTTTTTCATTAGCCGATCTTTCCAAAATTGAGAAGCGTTTAGGTGATTTCTCAGCTAATCCTACCATATACATACAGGAATTTAGATACCTTTGTCAGGCCTATGACTTAACTTGGCATAACCTCCAGGTTATCCTAACCTCTACCCTAAACTGACTGAGGTTCTAACCCAGTATACTCAGTTAGATCCGGCCTCCCCCACAGAGGCCACCATTTTGGCATCTTATTTCATTTCTCAATCAGCTCCTGACATTCGTAAAAAACTTCAAAAGGTAGAGGATGGTCCTCAGACACCAATACAAGACCTGGTTAAATTAGCCTTTAAGGTCTATAACTCCAGAGAGGAGACGGCCGGCTCACCTCAAACAGAAGTTACAGCTCCTAGCAGCGGCTTTACAGCCCAGTCGTAACCCCAGGCCAGAGAGTACACACTCCGCAGACTCCAAGGCTACGAAAGGAGCCTACTATAAGTGCGGCAAGGCAGGACACTATGCCAACAGGTGTCCGCAAGGTCCCCGAGCCCCAACGCAGCCTTGCTATAAGTGCAAGGCATCAGGACATTGGGCCAGTGAATGTCCTAACCCTCGTCCACCAGCAACCCCCTGCCCTGCTTGCTAGCAGGGAGGACACTGGAAGTCTCATTGCCCCACCCTGAGAACAGGTGCCGTGTCTCCACGTGACCCCCTTTCCCAGGATCCTGGGAGCTTCTTCCAGCTCCTACATCTGGACGACGACAACTGAAGGTGCCAAGACCCGGGGACCCCCATCACCCTCGCCGAGCTGCGGGTAACTCTCCTGGTAGCGGGTAAGACAATCAATTTTTTAATCAACAGCGAGGCTACCTATTCTGTTTTGCCGTCCTTCTCTGGACCTAGCCTTCCATCCAATATCTCTGTAGTAGGAGTAAGCGGAAAGCCATCCACTCCACAAAAACTCCACTCCTTAATTGCTGCCTGGCCAACAACTACTCTGCGCACTCGTTCCTCATTCCCAGCTAAACAGGGCCCCTACCGAAAGCAATCAGTGGAAATCAGTTTGGCTTTCCCCCACCCGCCTCAAACTTACTAAATTTTCTTAACTATCTCATACTCCTCAACCTTGCTGGGACCTTCCTTCTGGGTTTTGCCCCTATTCCAACAAATGCTTCCATTCCTCATTCCTATACTAATACTGTGCCTTATTTTATTCTTCATCCATATGTCCAAATGCCAACCATGGGCCCCGACCTTAAGGACGCCCCTTAACAGCAGGAAATAGCCAGACAGACCAGGGCGCCCCTTATCACTATTACCAATAAAAGGTTGGACTGTTTGGACGAACGGAGGCAAGATGGTGCACTTCCGGGTTCTTCTTCACCAACTTTTCCCTTCCCGTGCGCGCGAAAATGCAGCCAGCGCCCAGGGATGGTGCAGACCAACCAGGCATGCGCCAGGTGACGTCAATCGGAAGAGACCAAGATTTACCTGGTCGCCCCTGCGGAACGCCCCCCCCCACGCCCATGCCCCGCCTATTGCCCTCCCACTCCTAGAAAAGCCGCTCCGGACGGTCGCCACGCGTGGCCTTCCTCAGTCCTCCACTCCTGTGGGCATGTCAGGACTGCAGGAACTCCATCCGAGAGCCCCCACCGGGGGACTCTGTCGGCCTTCTTTGCCGGAGGCCCACAGACCTCTTCCCCACACCTTAGGTGACCAAAATAAACTTGCAGTTTTGCTCCTACACTTGCCTACTCACTGGTTCTTTTGTGCCTGCTCTGGTGGTCTTAGAAAAACAAATCAATTTCCTCATGTAATTCCTATTATTATTTATTGTAAATGAGTAGGTAAAATCAGATTTATTTTGCTTTAATCTGCACCAAGACTTCTCGATACATAAGAAAAATTAATCTACTTATTTAAGTAACTTGAGTGATTTTGTGAGAAGCAGCTTATTTTATTCCTGTTAATGAATTCAGAGCCTGTTAGTAGTGTGCTGCAGTTAACAGAACTTAAAATTTAAAATGATCTATGTAGAAGAAGAACATTTAGGCAGGAAAGACCTACTTACTATAAGTCGAAAAGGTGGAATCTCATTTTATGCTGTGGCACAAAATTTGGTTACACTACTGCTTGCTGTTTTGTGACTCATTCAGAACAAATGGGAGAAAACATTTAACATTTAGAAAGTTTTAAGCTGTTTCTTTTTTGTGAGCTTTTTTTTAAAAAAACAAAACAAAACAAAACAAAAAAAAACCTCCCATAGAAGATGAATTAACTGACAATAGAGCTGACTAGTTCACAACCAAAAGATAGAAAAGAACAGCTATACTAAGAATAATTTAATCTTTAGGGGGAGAATATATATTTCCTCTCCCTTGCTAACCACCCCACAGGTTATACTTTTCATATATAATAAGAGGTCTAGAGGAAGAGTTGGTGCACATGTTCTGCAAAAACCACCAGGAATTCAGATGCCTTCCATCTTTATGCTCTGATCTTAGTATATGAATTTAATCCTCTTAGTTAAAAAATTAAATATTTTATTCTGAATTCTCAGCAGAGAAAAGAAATATATGAAAAAGGCCAAAGGATACATGCCTACTGGGTCTATGCTTTTTAACAGATTTCCCATTCTGCTATTTCTATTTGTGTATTATAGGCTAAAAATGCCTCACATTGCTACCCTACTTAGTAGGGCAGCTGGAAACCTGAGCGCTTCAGCGCACAGATGTTGTTACTAAAGACTATTGTACGGTTCTGTTAAGGGAAAATGTTGAGAACAATAATTGGGCACCATTCTCCCCACAACTTCTAAATTTCAGATTTTTTGTGTGTATAATAAAAGGATTGAACTAGAAAACATCTAAAATTTCACTCATCTCTAAAAGTGCATCTTCTAAACATGTGTCTTTAGTATAACATTTATCTTTGATATAATAAGGAAGAAGAGAAGTGAGGAGATGTAATTTTAAATGACTACAATTGAAGCCATTTGCTTTGGTACTGCTTTCTGCACTTCTACAGATAACACTCCTCCATGGATTTCCATTAACTTTTTCATTTCCTAAGTTTTGTTGTTTCAAATAATTGTGTCACATGTTTTAAAAAAAATCCCAGTTTCAGCATCTCATTTGTTGACCACAACCTCAAAACTTTTCAGAGGACATAATCTAATAATGTTTCTCCAATAATTATTTTGCTTCAATCAGCACTTTTAAATCCACTGACCGCATCAAATTATTGTTGCTTCTTTCTCATGAGGTCTATTTTCTCATTATCAAAGCCCAACATTATTATAATTTGATTGCATTCAGCTTTAAGTTAATTTACCTTACCTCTCTCACTTATAGACACCTGGAAAAAAAGAAAATCTTGTTTAACCTTACTCTTTACTTCCTCTGAGCCTACATTGTTCCCAAACCCATGGTATAGGTAAACATGGCTGGAGAAAACTTCATAACCATCCTGACCAGACCCTTGAAGATATATAGAATACTGAACATATTTGTGTATTGAGTTGTATTTAAGATAATTATTTCAACTTTTTTTTCTGTATTTAAATATTCAACTAATTCTTTCACTATCAATGGATTACCTACCATCTTATTTCCCTGAGAAAGTAGAATTAACCCGAATCACAAACCTGCTATACCACAATACCCCAAAGTCTATTCTGTTCATAACCGCCTGAGATATTCTGAAAATCTGAGTTCAATAACTCCATATTAAAAATGCTCTAGTCATTCCATGACATTGAAAAAAATGAATATTTATCACTACTACATTTAATAGCTGCTCTATGACATCATCGCTGATCATCCATTGCTTATTCTGCTCTAGGCATGTTAACCTTTTTTGTTGTTCCTGAGACAAGCCAAGTTTGTTCGAGCTTCAGAATGTTCATCCCTATGGTCCCTTATGCCTGAAACACTTTTCACATAGACCTTTACACTGGAACTACTTTGCCTCATCATTCAGATCTCTACCCAAGTGACATCTTCTTCAATGGGTTCTCCCCGACTATCATCATGACTCTGCTATTTGGCATGTTTTAGCCCTGCATTTGCCTTCATATTTTTTCAAAGTAATATCATTACCTGATATTATTTTATTTTTATTTCTGTCCCACTAGGCTTTACCCTCCTGTGGGTCAAGGCCCCTATCTTTTTCCTCTTATTCTCCAGTTTTCTTAGGAGCACCCGACACAGAGCTGGCATTCAATATATATTTGTCAAGTGAATGAATGACAGAGTAAACACTAATAACAACAGTGACTAAGATAAACAGCTTACTATATAGCGTGGACTGTTCTAAGACCTTACACGTATCAGTTCTTGCAATTTTCAACACCACTTTTGAGATGAGTCATTATTCCTATTTTATATCTGAGAAATTGAAGCTTAGAGAATTTAAATAATTTGTCCTTTATGACATATAATATTAATTTGATCATCTATTACTTAGGAAAACATCTTTATAAGTTTTTTATTGTGAAAACACAATCTCTCTAAACTGATTCAGTGAGGCAAAGAAGTGAAACAAGGTCTCTGGTGTCTTCAGCGTCAGACACGATGAGAACATTCCCTACCAGAAATCTAAGGAGAGATTATCTTGAAATTTGGAGAAGGGCCTGGACAAAGAAAACTGACTCCAGAAACATAATGAGATTGTATGTCTGAGCATGGAATGCCAGGAAAAATAGCTGTTAAATACTCAAGTTTATTATTTCTCATAATATAATATATAATAACCTTCTTCTATTTTTTCCCAAAATTTTAAAGACAACTTTACACATAATAAATTTAGGTTAGTGGTAAATTGAAAGAAATAAGAAGTGGACACTGACAAGTTTAGAATTGAATATTTAAGAGAGAAATCTTAATTTCTCACCCCCTGTCCACTTTGAAGCCTGAGGCCAGTGAGGCAATCTTTGCACTTTATCCTAGGAGGGCAGCTTTTTTGGATTTTCAAGAGAGTAAAGAGATGCCTGAGGTAGGCCTATGAGTAATGCTTTGAAGCCAGGGGGTTGACAGCAGGGGAATTGACTTTGGAGCAGATACAGAAATTCTTGTATCCCAAATGATTATAGATGAAGGTCTTCCTTGAAGGGGAAATGATAGCTAAGTCTCCAAAAATAATGAAAAGCCCAAACAAAGCCAGACAGCCTACAGTTGGGTTAATTCTATTTAATTAAGGTTGGGGGACTGATTATCGTTACAGTTTTAAAACTTCTTATGAAATGTGCCATTCTACCTTATGGCTTTTCTGGTGTTTATCTGAGGGAAAGACAAGTTTGATTATTAAAATGTTGGCAATGCAATCTCCTATATAAGAGATAGCAATTTGTGCTAAGATTAACAGATGTGGGGTGACGGCTACTCAAATAGATGTAGCTTCTTGGAAGAAAAGCAAACAAAAATAGAAATGTGAACATGTGCATTTTAGATATAAACTTAGTAACATTTCTCTTTTAAATGCTCCATTAAAATTATAGTGTATAGCATAATTCTTTTCATCCAAATATAAAAATAATATGTTTAAGTAAGTTGTGAGCATAGTTTTATCATCTTCCAGAGAGTCCAAAGCAATATTTTTTAACATACAGACCAAATGCCCCCATTTGATATTATTTTGCCTTTCAATTCCCCCCCCACCTTTTTTTTTTTTTTGAGACGGAGTCTGGCTCTCACCCAGGCTGGAGTGCAGTGCCGCGATCTGGGCTCACTGCAAGCTCTGCCTCCTGGGTTTTCCCTTCTCCTCCTGCCTCAGCCTCCCGAGTAGTTGGGACCACAGGCGCCCGCCACCACACCCGGCTATTTTTTTGTATTTTTAGTAGAGATGGGGTTTCGCCGTGTTAGCCAGGATGGTCTCGATTTCCTGACCTCGTGATCTGCCCACCTCGGCCTCCCAAAATGTT
This sequence comes from Trachypithecus francoisi, assembly GCF_009764315.1. Lineage (NCBI taxonomy): Eukaryota > Metazoa > Chordata > Mammalia > Primates > Cercopithecidae > Trachypithecus > Trachypithecus francoisi. Next base: position 47,493,057 of record NW_022681470.1, on the reverse strand, counting down.
GGAATTACAGGCATGAGCCACCGCGCCCGGCCTCAATTCCCTTTTTATTTATTTATTTTTTGTTCTACAAGCCAAAAAGACAAAATAAAAGAAGCTTTGTTACGTAAAGGAAAATAAAATGGTGACTGGAACTAACTTTTACTAAGTAGTTTTTCGGTTCTGTATGCTATAAAGCATATTTAACTCTTTAGATAGTTGCATTATATTCATTTTTACATAACAAAACAAATTAGACTTTACAATGATCATTGATCTGTAAAATGTCACTGAGCTGAAATTACCAGCCTAATTTTGCACAAGATTGGCTTCCTATCCATTCCTGCACACCAGTATTTCTCAAAATTATGTAGGCACTGTTCTGGTTGACATTAATGTAAGTGCCTCATAGTAAAAGTTGGTGAAAAAACTGTACATACTTTCTCTTTTAAAAATTAAATACAAATAATATATAAAAGATAATGTGTTTTAAATTATAGATAGCAGTTTAAAATTATTTAAGCCCAGTATTTCATTGTGTAACTCCATATGGGGAAATACACCTCTGTACAATGCTATTCATCAGCCTTAAATCCATTTAGTGACTTCAATAGCATATCTACCATTTAGTATTGCCTTATGTGCTAGACACTGTTCTTTGCGCTTTACAAGAATTATATTACCATCACAATACAGATATCACTAACCACATTTAACAGAGGAAAACTGTGACCCAAAGACTTTCAGTAACTTATTGAGGCTACACACATCATGACTGATGACTTGAACCTAAGTTTTTTTTTATTCTAAGGAAGACTCTCAGGATTCCGTGCATCTATACTATGTAAGTGTTGCCCTTTTCTTACAGGTCACAAGTACATTCAGCTTCTTTTATTTTCAGATGTATTGATTCATGAATGATAAGCCTGATCATTCAAATAATGAGTTATTTTTAGGAAAAAAATCAGTCATAACATTTATACAGAAATGGCAGTATAAAAAGGTAATTTAATAAGTTAACTTTTAATTTTTAAAACAAATTTAGGGTTACCAATTATAGTTGTTTGTATTTATGGAATAAAAACTGATGTTAGTACAAAGCCTCAATTAGATAGAAATCATTTTTAACATTGCCAAATGCTAAAATATAAAGTTTTTTTTTCTAGTCAATACATGCATTAATTGTTCCTGACTCTCCATTTCTGATGGTCAGCTAAATTTATAAAACTTCTTATAATACTTCTAATTCTCATTTCATTAATTTCTATCCTATATGAATTTTTCTAGGTACATGTAACTTTTATAATCTATGAAAAATTAAGTCATTCAAGAACTAATAGTCTTTAAAATTAATTTTATTAAATAACAAATTATATGCATATTTCTAAATGTTGAGAAAAATATTAAAAATTTAAGGAAAATGTATTTTATAGTATGAAACAAAATAAAGGAGTTACGTTGCAAGTTATGGAGTAAATCCTTGTTACTTGTCTGATGATGTCTAAAATAAATTCAGTCCAATAAGTATAATTGCTTTAAACGAAAATGTAAATTTTGGTCAGAAAAAAGTTGTCTTAGGTTTTATTATTAACCTTCTAAATTTAAATTTCTCCTTGACTGTCTTTTAAATGATATACCTAAAAGATAAAAACTTACATCAGTTAAAAACTAATTTTAAAAAATCAAACCTAATTGCCTAAACCTGATGTTTACATCTAGTTAAGAAAAGAAAGAGCTAAATTGATTTTAAACAATAAAATAATGCTTTGATTTATTAAAACAGCAGTATTTCTGCTGATCAGTAAGAAGTTTGGAAACAATCACTCTGCCACTTTTTGCCTAATGCTAGAGATCAAGGTTTGTATTACTCACCATATTTCCCCATTCAGAGAGAAGTCTTACATGTCAGAAGCAGAAAGTTAGGCTTGACTGGTGAGACTATATGACATTAGCTCCCGGTAGGTTTAAGTCCTTTAAAGTAGGTGATGTAGTTGTGGAGAGAGATTTAAAAATAATCCTAGTGGTAATACAGGCTAGGAATTTAAGATTTTAAATAAATATTTTTTCAACTTGCCAGAAAAATTAAAAATGACATAGGAAGAAAGTCACATGGAAAGGACAGCCCATGAAAAATAAAAACCTACATGAGATTGAAAGATTCAAATCACAGCAAAGACATAAAAGTGAAATAAAATGGGAGGCAGTGAAGAGTACCAGGAGCCTGTAGAAATTTTAATGCTGATGATAAGAGCACACCTGAGAGAGTATGAGTGTACTGAACACTCATACTCTTAACAAACAATCCTGTAAGTTTTGATAACAAACAAACGTCTACCTTCCTTCTTTCAGAACTATTAAAATGGAGAAAATTTCTTCCCTTTCAATTTTTTTTTTTTTTTTTTTAGACAGAGTGTTGCTCTGTCGCCCAGGCTGGAGTGCAGTGGCATGATCTTGGCTCACTGCAAGCTCTGCCTCCCGGGTTCCCGCCATTCTCCTGACTCAGCCTCCCGAGTAGCTGGGACTACAGGCGCCCGCCACCACGCCAGGCTAATTTTTTCTATTTTTAGTAGCGACGGGGTTTCACCGTGTTAGCCAGGATGGTCTCCATCTCCTGACCTCCTGATCCGCCAGCCTTGGCCTCCCAAAGTGCTGGGATTACAGGCGTGAGCCACTGTGCCCGGCCCAATTCTTTGATATAATTTGAGGAGAACTGATACTAGTTCTTTAATTGTTTGATAGAATTCAACAATAAAGCAATCTGTCTTTTTGCTTGTTTGTTTGTTTTATGGGAGACTTTTTATTACTAATTCAATTATTTATTAATATTAGTCTATTACTAATCTATTTCTTCATGATTCAGTCTTGGTAAGTTGCATGTATTTATGCCTTCTTTTCCAGGTTTCTAATTTGTTAGCGTATGGGTATTTATAATATTCTCTAATAGTCCTTGATATTTCTGTGATATTATTTGTAATGACTTTTTTTTGTCTCTGCTTCTATTTATTTTACTCTGCTCTCTTTTTTTAGCCTCTTAAAGTTTTGTAAAGTTTATCTGTTTAAAAATGAACAATTTTTTGTTGATTTTTTTACAGTTTTTCAAACCTTTATTTTATTTCCTTCTGCTATAATCCTCATTATTTCCTTTCCGCTTGAGTTTGGTTTGTCTTGTTTCTCTAAATTCTTGCATTGCAAGTTGTTTATTTGAAATATTTATACTTTTATGTAGATGTTAATTTCTATGAATGTTCCTCTTAGCACTGATTTTGCTGGATCCTGTAAGTTTTGGCATGTTTCTATTATTACTTATTGCAATAAATGTTTAAATTTCCTTATTAATTTCTTTCCTGATCCATTGTTTGTTCAGGAGCATATTTAATGTCTGTGTGTTTGTAGAGTTTTCTAAATTTTTCTTGTTATTGATTCCTAGTTTTCTTACACTGATTAGAATGAATACTTAACATGATTTAAATTTTTAAAAATTTGTTAAGACTTGTTTTGTGGCCTGCCATTATTATCTACCCTGGAAATATTCCACGTACTGTTGAGAAGAATGCGTATTCTCTAGCTGTTGGGCGAAATGTTCTGTAGATGTCTGTTAGGTACATTTGGTCTAGGGTGTATTTTAACTTCACTGTTTCTTTGTTGAAGTTGTGTCTCAATCATCTGACCATTGCTGAAAATGGGATGTTAAAGTCCCCTACTATTACTGTGTTGGAGTCTATCTGTCCCTTAAGTCTATTAATTTTGAAGGGGAGGGAATCCTCCCTAACTTATTCTATGAGGCCACTATTACACTGATACTAAAACTAGACCAGAACACAACAAAAAATCCAAATTACAAGCCAATATTCCTGATACATACAAACGTAAAAGTTCTCAGCAAATACTTGCAAACTGAATTCAACAGCACATCAAAAGGATTATTCAGCACTTTGGCGGGTAGATCACTTGAGCCCATAAGTTCAAGACCAGCCTGGGCAACACAGCAAAACCCCATCTCTACTAAAAATAAAAAATATAGCCAGGTGTGGTGGCACAAGCTACTTGGGAGGCTGAGGTGGGATTTTCCCTTGAACTGGGGAGGTGCACTCCAGATTGCAAGACAGAGTAAGACCCTGTCTCAAAAAAAAAAAAAAAAAATTTGCAACAATGTGGGTGAACATAGAGGATATTATGATAAGTGAAATAAGCTAATCACACAGACACAGAAAGACAAATACTTCATGATCTCACCTGTATATAGAATTGGAAACAGTTGAATTTGTGGAAGTAGAGTATAGAATAGTAGTTAACAGTGGCTTGGGAAAGGGGTGGATGAGAGAAGTAGAGATTTGAGTGAAAAGATACAAAGTCTCAGACCAGATAAACAAATTCCAGTAATTTACTACATGGCTTGGTGACTATAGTTAATAGTATGTATTACATATTTCAAAATTGCTAAAACAGTGGATTTTAAATGTTCTCATCACAAATAAATTATAAGTATGGGAGGTGACATATGTGTTCATTAGTCGGAATTAATCATTCCACATGTGTACATGTATCAAAAAAATTTACCCCATATATATATATACTAGTAATCATTTAAAATACATTTTTAAAAAGTAATAAATAGAGTTAATATTTTTGATGACATTTAATTTGGAGTATGTATGGGATAGTGCACAATCCTTTGTTTATGGGATTACGTTTGTTTTTAGAGTGACCTTGTTTTAGTGAGTGACTTCTCAGTTCATATTTGACCATTATAGCAAACAGTATATGCAGAGTTAATTAATGTTTTCATTAATCCTAAAATATTTGAAGGGTAATTTTATATGATTTTAGACTTCCATAGTATGCCAGTATAATTTGGAAATGAGTGTGGTAATGGTATTCTAAAAAGGGATAGGTGTACTTTTACCTTTTCAGAAAGAGAAACAATAGATACTTTACACTTTTATATCATTAAAATAATGTTTTAATTATTATAACAATATTAATAGAAATTAAAGCTAGTAGTCTGCCAGATTATATGTAAAATATGGAAAATATGAATAAGATACACATAAAGAACAAAACATACAAGAAAGTAATGTGAAGTCAATCATATAAGTTATGGCTGTAATTTTTCCTGAGGCCCCATAAAATATTTTATGATTCAGGAAAAGCAAGTTCCTAAAATAAAATTCATTAATTATTCAACAACCTGTCTATCCACAAAGCCAGACTTGTCAAATCCCAAGGTCAGGCATACTCGAAGATTCGGGATATTGCTTTTTGTTTTGTATTTATACTGAATATGGGGCAGTGGATATTTAACTAATGGAGTCCAGATTGCTTGATAGGAATAAGCTGATCTTGTCTTGACTTGCACTTACCATAACCATTTTTAGTTTATTAAGTAATAAGTCTTGTATTTAGTGTTTCATGTAGACGTAAAGTACATTTTCATTTATTGAATTTTTAAATAATTTTATATTTCCCTGTCTTATAATTTTTTAGAGAAAAACGTTTGCCAGTAACGTCACAAAAATGGTGATCAAACATGCTAAATATTGCATAATGGAGAACTTTATTTTCCTCTGTCATTCTTAATGCTCTTAATATTTAAGTATAGAATACTTGCTGTATACTTATTTATGCAAAATCACTTTTAATTTTATTTAAACAGCTATCTTGCTGCAACTCTCACAGTAGTATATGGTCACCAACATTTCAATTAAGTCACAGTTTGGTTACAGAAAAGGTTGAGACTCTTACCACTTAAATTCTCTCTAATGTCCCAGTGTAGTTATTAATTTATTGGCTACTATATAACATTTTGAGTGTATTAAAATGCTGCATAGCACTTTCATATTTAGTGTGTGTCTTTTTAAAATAGATTGCTCTTTTGGATTTCAGAAAGATTCGCTTTAAATCCATTCAGATCCCAGGTGTTCATCAGTGATGTATGTCTCAGAGGGGAAAATATGTAAGATTACTTTAATCGTCATGAGCAATCCTTGAATAATTTGTGATATGCTGACAGAATGTAATAATGGCACATTTGCAAAATCATGCCTCCTCACCTGAGTCTTTTTCTCTCTGCTTTGCCAAGTTTATTTTTTCCTCTTAGTTTTTTTTCTTCATTAAACTTTCTTTTAACTTAATGGAGGAATAATGATATCTACTTAAGATATGCTCAAAATAATGACTTCAATTACCCTACTCTTTGCTTTTCACCAGTTTATGATTTTTGGCTCACTGTGGAGTAACGCAGAGGAGTTTAAGACAGATCCTGAAATAGTATCTCTATTCACTTCAAGTTTTCCAGCTGTGACAGTGGGGATGTTTTTCACCCAAGTGAACCCTTTTATTCTATCTTGTTGTTGAAGCCTTATGGGCCTTTCTATTTAGACTATTGCAATCTTAGTTTGTTCTGGATGTCCAACACATATGAGTCAGGTGCCACCTGCTGTAAAATTACTTAACTAGAAATGCTGTTGCAAACCAGCGGACTTCACAACTATGGAGTTAAATTGTATCAGTGTGCATACTGGCACCTTATAATTGAAGATGCTTATCTTGACCAACAATATTCTTCAAAATCCTGTTGTGACCCATTACCTCTTTCTGTGTTTAACCTTTCAACATTAACTTTTTAAAATTCAGATTATCTTTGTGTTTTCCTAATGTAAAAAGAAAACTGTAAAATTTGATAGACAAATTAAAAATGATATGAGGACTCAGAATTGCTACCAATGAGTCTTGGGTCTTCGTCTAATACACATTATCATGAGGAGAGAAGGTAGCCCTGGAAAGCTTTTTGTAATACAAAGAAATATGTTTATTTCTTCTTACTTGATATGGTGTACAATGTCCATTCTCACTTATAATTTCAGTGTCTGTCTTTATAGAAGCAATGTTACCAACATTTTAATAGATATGAAAGCACATTGATAATACTTAACATTTGTGTAGCAATTAATGTTTTCAAAACTATGTAATGTTTAACCCATTTTTTTCCCAGAAACAATTTTAGGAAATACTGTTGTCATTATGTTGGAGGAATACTGACAAGTTTGTATTACTCCAGGACAGTAAATATTAATGACCAAATTTTGGGTGAAAAAATGTGAAGTTTTAGGATTTTTTTCATTAAAATTAATTATATTTAGTATAGCTTTCTGGCTTTATTAAGGTATAATTGACAAAAATCATAAGTATTGAAGGTGAACAATATGATATTTTGATATAGGTATAAATTGTGAAATGAGTAACTCAAACTAATTATTAAATCCACTAACTCACATACCATTTTTGTAGTGAGAATATTTAAGATACACCCTCAGAGATTTTCAAGTATACACTACATTGTTAGTTACATTATTATTAACTATAGTCACATAATATGCAATACATCTTCAGACATTACTCATCTTGTGAAAACTTTTACCGTTTGACCAACGTTTTCCCCCTACCTCTACCAACCTCTAACAATCAGTGCTCTATACTCTGAATCTGTGATTTCAAGTGTTTTAGATTCCACATATAAGTGGGATCATGCAGTATTTGTCGTTCTGTGCCTGGTTTATTCTACTTAGTATAATACCTTCTAGGTTCACTGACATTGTTACAACTGACAGATTTCTTTCTTTTATAAGGCTGAATAGTATTCCACTGTGATGTATATATAATTTTTTTTCTTTATTCATTCACCAGTCAATATACACTTAGGTTGATTCCACATCTCGGCAAATATGAATAATGTAGCAATGAATATGGGAGTGCAGATATTTCTTCAGCATACTGATTTTGATTCCTTTTTATATTTACCCAGAAGTGAGATTGTTAATTAGGTAGTTCTATTTTTACTTTTTGGAGAAACTTTCACATTTTCATAAATGCTGTACAAAAGTACATTCCCCCCAACCAGGTAAAAAGATTCCCTTTCTCTACATTCTCTTCAATACTTGTTATCTTTTGTCTTCTTGATAACAAACATTTAGCAGATTTGAGATAATGTCTCATTTTGCTTTTGATGTGCATTTCTCTAAGGATTAGTAGTGTTGAGCAATTTTTCTTATACTGGTTGGACATTCGTGTATCTTCTTTTGAGAAATATCTATGGAAATCCTTTGCCCATCATTTTAATTAGGTTGTTTTCTCCCTTTTAGTTTTGGAGTTCCTTTTGTAGTTTGAATAGTAATCCCTTATCAGACATATGGTTTGCAAATATTTCCACTCGATCTGTGGCTTTCTTCTTCAGTCTGTTGATTGTTTCCTCTGCTTTGTAGAATCTTTTTAGTTGGATGTAATCCTGTTTATTTTATTTTTGTTGGCTCTGGTTTTTGTGTCATATCCAAATTGTCATTGTCTAGACCAATGTCAAAAAGCTTTTTGAAAATGTTTTCTTCTAGATTTTTTTGCAGTTCCAGGCATTATATTTAAGTCTTTAATCCATGTTGACTTGATTTTGCATATTGTGAGAGATGTATTCAATTTTGTTCTTCTCCACGTGGATATCAGTTTTTCAGCACTATTTATTGAAGAGACTGTCCTTTCTCTATTGTGTGTTTTTGTCCCACTGTAGAAGATTAATTGACCTTAAATGGGCAGATTTATTTCCAATCTCTCTACTCTGTTCCATTAGTCCATATGCCTGTTTTAATGCCAGTACAAAGAAGTTTCAGATAATCTGAAAATATTTTCAAATGTTCAACCAAAGATGTGGGTTGTCTTTTCACTTTCTTGACAACATCTTTTGAAACACTAAATTTAATTTTAAAATGGTCTAATTTTCCAATTTATGTTTTCTTTGACTTCTTATGCTTTAAGTGCCGTAAGAAATAAACCAGTCTAATCTAATGTAACAAGGATATATACCTAAGTTATATTTTTAAAGTTTTATAGCTTTAGCTTTTTGCTTATTACATTTATTTTGTGTTAACTTTTGTATGTGATATTAGGTAGAGGTCCACGTTTGTTTGCACGTTCATATACATTTGACCTGGCACCATTTGTTGAACAGACAATTCTTTCCTCATTGAATGGTCATGGCACCTCTGTTGAAAGTCAATTGACCATTGATGTATGGGTTTATTTCTGGAATCTCAAACTTACTCTGTTGATCTATATGCCTGTAATTTTGCCAATACCACACTACCTGGACACTGTAGCTTTGAAGTAATATTATATGGCAGGAAGTATAAATATGCTTTGTTTTATGTTATATTTTTTTCTAGATCTTTTGATATCCATATGAATTTTAGAATTAGCCTGTCAATATCAGCAAAGAAGCTATCACCAATTTTGACAGGGATTGTGTTAAATGTGTAGTTAAATTTGGAGAATATTACCATCTTAATAACATTAAGTCTTGCATTTCATAAGCATTACTTGTCTTTCTATTTATTTAGATCTTTAATTTATTTCATAAATATTTTCTATTTTACAGGTTATAGATTGTGAAATTAATTTAACTTTACTTCTATGTATTTAATTTATTTTCATACTATTGTAAGTGGAATTGTTTTCTTAAATTCATTATTAAACTTTTTATTGTTTGTGTGTAACATAGTTGATTTTTTTATATCGATCTTGTATCCTGTAACCTCTCTAAACTTATTTATTAGCTCTCATAGTCCTGTAATTATTTTTTATTTTTTATTTTTTTTTTGGTGAACACCAGTATGTATTTCCTTTATATAAGTTTATTTCATTAATAAAAAGTGATAGTTTACTTCATCTGTTCCGATACAGGTGCATTTTAATTTTGTTTATTTTTCTTGCCAAATTACCCTGTCTAGAACCTCCAGTACAATGTTAAACAGGAGTGACAAGAATATTCATCATGTTTGCTTTCTGATCTTAGCGGGAAAGCTTTCGATATTTTGCCATTATGTATGATCTCAGCTGAGGGGTATTTGCTGATGGTCTCTACCAAGCTGAAGAAGTTATCTTCTATTTCCACAGCTTTAGATGTTATTTTGCATTTAAGAAGTTGTTCTATAGCTCTGTTTTTCCAAAGATTGTTTGCATCAGGTAGTATTCTTGTTTCTTGGGAATTTTAGGAGGAACAGTGAGGAAATTAAGATACAGTTTGCAACTATTTTCTTACCCATGCCACACTGTCTTGTAACTATAGCTTTGAAGTAAATCTTGAAATCAGGAAGTGTGAGTACTCCAGCTTTGTTCTTTTTAGAACTGTTTTAAAAACTGAATTTTAAAGACTGTTTTTAAAGATTGTATAACCAGAATTATTAAATTTAGAAATGTTACTAAAGCTATTAATCTGTATAGCCTAAGCAAAAGTAATTTTTAAAGCAGTCTTGATAATAGATAATTCTTTGAATAGAGACAGTTTTAATATTTTGCTAAGAGTGTTAAGCAGTATGTTAAGTGATTATCCTATTTTTTGTCTTTTCTAAACTACTGAATTTAAATAGCATTTAAACTTCTTCTGCTTCTATCTCATTTTCCAATGTATAACAATTTATCAGATATCAGAAATTATATCCATTTAGTAATTTATTAGCTTCCCAGTGGTTGTGTGTTAACGCTGTTTCAGAATTGTGTGTACATCATTGATGTAAAAAACAGAAATAAAGTAAACAAGAAAGTAAAAAGAAGGAAGGAAAGAAGTAAGGAAGGAAAAAATGAAGGAAAGATAAAAGGAAGGAAGAAAAAAGGAAGGAGAGAGAAGAGACAAAGGGAGAGACAAAGGAAAGAAGGAAAGGATGAAATAAGAAAGAGAGAAAAAGAAAAAGAAAAGAAAAAAGAAAAGAAAGAAAAAGAAAAGAAAAGAAAGGCGAGATGAAAAGGGGCAGCAAGGAAGGAAAGAAAGACGGAAGGAAGGAAGGAAGGAAGGAAGGAAGGAAGGAAGGAAGGAAGGAAGGAAGGAATTTTGGGGAAACTTACTCAAATTTATTATACTCTAAATTTTTTTTGTATGAACACACATTTTCTATTTTCATACTGAGTTATTTAAATTAATTGAGAATTGTGTTGTTATTCTCAATATAGAATGGTAGTTTAAAAACAAATTTGTGGAAATCTTTATGTTTTCTTTAGAATTATAAATTTCTGTTATTTTATTTTCACTTTGATATTTTACACTACTGGTATATTTTGAAAGCTATACTTTTTTCACTTTGAATGGAGAACTCAGGCAAAGATTTTAAATGTATACAGTAGATGGGCAACATTAATAGAACACTCTAAATTAAATATTTTAAATTGAAATGTTAACAAATTATAAATTTTAATAATTGAGAACTCTAAAATTTAGTGTATTTTGTATTCTTTAGGACACCAGTAATAATCTTTTTAAATAAATTATTTTTTATATTTCTGTAGAGTAAAATTACTTACTTCCATTATAGTTTTTAAATATAATATGAAATTTATATTGACTATGCAAGCATTCAAAACTGAATGTTTTGAAATATGATTTATCTGACTTTAAAATATAATCTCAACTTTGTACTGACTATGCAAGTATTTTTAACTAAATATTTTGAAATATGATTTCTCTGGATGCTGCTTTTGCACCATAATTTTTTTTTTAAATCATATTATTACACAAATTTGGAATAAATAGATTAAATAAAGTTAAACATTTTTTGTTTCACGATTTCTGTGTAAATTTATATATTTATATGCAAGGTGAATTGACAAGAAAATATATATGCTGCTTTTAGATATCATTGATCACAGAAAATTTTTTTCTCACCTTTCAAAAAAGTCATGTGACATACAGAATTTGGAAAAAGGTTTATGTCAGGCTATATAGCACTTAACCATATAGAAAATACTTGTTTCAATAAATAATGTTTTACTAGTTTGGGAAAAAATTGATCTTATAAACTAGACATTAAAAGAGGGATTTTCACCATGTGACTAACTGCAAACATAGTTAAATTGACTTCTGAGACATCTTGCTTCATAAGGTAGCTGGCAATGTAATACATTACAGTAACTTACTTTAAAACTATTTTTAAAATTTCACTAGAAATTGTAAAAAATGGAGGCAAACATTTACTTGTTACATTTGATTACACTTAGTTACCAATACCTTTTATTAATTAAAAATCCTGGTGAATCTAATAAGAATCTAGCTTTCTATTAATGATATGATTAGTTCCTAGATTCTTGTCATTCAGGCAAAGCAATAGGGACCACTAGTAAGAACAAATGTTATGACCTTGAACAGAAAGTATTTCGGTAATGTACAAAATAACTGGGTGTATTAGTCTGTTTGCTTGTTGCTGATAAGGACATACTCAAGGCTGGGAAATTTACAAAAGAAAGAGATTTAATGGACTCCAAGTTCCACGTGATTGGGTAGCCCTCACAATCATGGTGGAAGGTGAAAGGCACGTCTCCCATGGTGGCAGAAAAGAGAAGAGACCTTGTGCAGGGAAACTCCCTTTTATAAAACCGTCAGATCCCATGAGACTTATTCACTATCATAAGAATATCATGGGAAAAACCCACCCCCAAGATGCCATTACGTCCCATTGGTTCCCTCCCATGACACATGGGAATTATGGGAGCTACCATTCAAGATGAGATTCGGATGAGGACACAGCCAAACCATATCACTGGGTTAACACATTTCCTGTCTGATTGATTTTAGGTACATTATACTAAACAGTATGATCCTAACCATCCTGGCTAACATGGCGAAACCCCGTCTCTACTAAAAAATACAAAAAAATAGTGGGGCGAGGTGGTGGGTGCCTGTAGTCCCAGCTACGCGGGAGGCTGAGGCAGGAGAATGGCATAAACCTGGGAGGCGGAGCTTGCAGTGAGCCGAGATCCGGCCACTGCACTCCAGCCCGGGCGTCACAGTGAGACACCGTCTCAAAAAAAAAAAAAAAAAGATCCTAAATTCCAGATTCTAGATTTCTGTTGGTTGCTTTTTGAAGCAATAATATTGAGTTTTGGACAAAAAAAATTGTTTTTCTCATTGAACAGGTCAGGTTGAAGATTGTCTGTGAATAATGGAATCATAAAGAATTTTAAATCTTGTTCAAGGAAATATTATTCTGGTGTTGTGACATATGATAACAGATTTATCAGGCTTTTCTAGAGTTTGTCTTTCACAGATGCTAAGTTATAGAATACCTTTCACTGATACTATTGCTTATATTTTAAGTTCGACACACACAAATGCACGTGTATAGATCCATTCACACATACATGCACAATGTAAAATGTACATAGTTTTCAAATATATACATCATTAAAAATGTATTTTGTGTTTCAATGACTTTTTTTTAACTTTATGGAGTTAAATGGAGATTTTATTCTTCTTGACATGCAGTCTCTTGAAACTTATCTCTCAGACTTTCTCTGAACTCCTTAAAACATGATATCAAGAAAAGTACATAATACATTGAGTTTATTGTGAAATGTATAACACAAGATGGAATCACCTTTGTCATTCAGAAGAAGCACTTTTTTATGCAGCCAAATGACACATTAATTTTTCTGACAGTATTTAATAACATGACTAAATTATATATTGATATTTTAATCAACCTAAATCTTAATGTAGATAATTTATTCATGTGTTAGTTGTTTAGTTTTCTAAATTTTTAAAGCATATTTCCCAGTTTCTAAAAATAAAGTTATGAAGGAATTCTTAAAAATTTGGATACGACCAATATAAGCATAAATTTTATTGATGTTATATTTAAGGGGGACTTGGTTAAACATTCTAAAACGTTTTTCCACTTGAGATTGGATACAAAAAAAAGACCTAGAATATGAAATGAACCAGCATTTCTGTTGGCATTTTGTAAATGCATAAAAAATAATAGTTAGATCTTGTATGACATCAGATAGCCTATCAAAAGAAAGTAACTGATGGGTGAGAATAGACTATGTTATATGAAAAAAAGAGTGGAACTTTATGCATTGGCCTGTAAATATGAGAAATTCTAGAGACATGATAACATTTTTCAGATACATTAAATTAAATCATATAAAGGGAAGACTAGACGTGAAAGACACAGGGGTCAAAATGAAGAACAATACACAAAAACTACATGATTATTTCAGAGGACTTCACACAAAAATTTGGCTGCAGAGATTTTCAAAAAGAGAATTTTATTTTATTATTTTATTTTATTTTATCTTATTGAGTTGTTATGCTCTGTTGCCTGGGCTGGAGTACAGTGGCACAGTCATAACTCACAGCAGCCTCAGAATCCTGTACTCAAGCAATCCTCATGCTTCAGCCTCCCTGAGTTGCTGAGATTACAGGCTTGAGACATTGCACATGACTTATGAGAAAAATCCTTCTAAAAAATTATGAAGTTGTTCATGCAGTAAGAATCTGGAATGTTGCTGAAGGATTCAAGTGCTGGTGTGTAGAGTAGATTTTACAGCATCAGAGCTCACCGAATGTCGGCAAACTTTTGATTCAACAAGACAGCACCACAGACATGAGAGATATTTCAGTAGAAACCAGATATTTGCATTTAATTTTTTCCAATTCCATAAACTTGGGAGATTCAATAGATGCAATGCTAACAATTTTACTTCTTTATTGAAAATAAACTAAACATAAAATCTACTACCGAAAATCTCCTGCTTCTTACAATAAAACAATATACAACTATCTTACCCATAACAACATTTCAGTCAAGGGTATGCCGCATATAAGACGGTGTTCCCAAAAGATTACAATGAAGCTAAAGATATCCTGTCACCTCGTGTCACTGTAACTGTCATAATGTCCTAGTGCAATGCATTACTCACACATTTGTAGTGATACTTGTATAAACAAACCCACTCATGTCAGTTGTATAGAAGTGTGGTACATACAATATATACATTACATAGTACTGATAATAATAATAAATGGCTATGTTACAGGTTTATGTATGTATTGAACTATACTTTTTGTCATTATCTTAGAGTGTACTCCTTCTACTTACAAAAAAAAACAAAAAAACTGTAAAACAGCCTCAGGTAGGTTCTTCAGGAGTTATTCTCGAAGGAGTCATTATTATCACGGGACACGACAGCTCCATGTGTTTTACTGTCCCTGAATACCATCCAGTGGGACAAGATGCCTTCCAGTGGTAATATTGATTATCTTGACCCTGTATAGGCCTAGCCTAATGTGAGTGTTTGTGTCTTCACTTTTAACAAAAAGTTTAAAAAATAAAAAATATTTAAAATTAATAGTAGGAAAAAGCTCACAGTATAAAGGTATAAAGAACGAAAGCATTTTTGTACAGCTATAAAATGTGTTTGTGTTTTAAGCTAAAAGTTATTACAAGAGTCCAACAATTTTTAAAAATTAAAGAGCTTATAAAGTAAAAATCTTGCAGTAAACTAAGGTTAATTTACTGTTGAAGAAAGAACATTTTTATATAAATGTAGTATAGCTTAAGCGTATAGTGTTTATGAAGCCTACAGAAGAATAATGTCGTAGGCCTTCACATTCGCTCACCACTTACTTACTCACTGACTCGCCCAGAGCAACTTCTAGTTCCACAAACACTATTCATTGGTAAGTGCCTTAAGTATGTGTACTATTTTTTATCTTTTATTCTCTGTTTTTACTATACCTTTTCTATAGTAAAAATATAGAAGACACACAAATACCATTGTATTCCATTTGGCCACAGCATCAGGACAGTAACATTCCATGTAGGTTTGTAGCCTAAAAGCCGTAGGCTAGACCATATATCATATGTGTGTAGCAGGCTATAGCATCTAGGTTTCTGTCAGTGCCATCTCTGATGTTCGCATAACAACAAAATTACCTAACATCACATTTCTCAGAGGTTATCTCCATTGTTAGGCAATGTATGACTATACTGTTTCCCAATTTGTTTTTTACTATTTTAGTTATTAACATTTCAAGAAAACTACAACCTCAACTTTTCTTTTCTTACTTTATCTGAAATTATATTAAAATAAAACTTTAAGCACCTCCCATATACTCCAATATTGATTTATGATAAGGTCCCTAGGGTCAGATAGATCGAATTTGAATTAGTTTTACTATTTACTAGCTTTGTGTTCATAGAGAAAATATTATCTATCAAAATCTTCAGTCTTTTCAACCTTAAAACAGATATATTAATAATTACATCAGAATGGTGTCACATGGAATAAATGAGACCGTGCATCAATAACTATTGTAATTTAGAGTAAGCTCCTCTGTGCACAATTAAGTGGTAAAGTTGACCATGAAGTCAGACCTACAGCTGAAAGAGTGAGGTAAACACTGAGAAGACTCATAATTAAATTCAACCAAAATGTCAATTCATAGTGTGTATGTTTTTTTCTTTTTTTTGGCTATGTTCCACTATCTGACTCATATTGATAATTGATAATCAACACATACTTTCATTCTTAGTTATTTTTAATTGGCTTTGGTGGTATATTATCTAGTACATACATTTGTTTATAGCAAAAAGAATAACAGATCAAATTTTAATCAGGTATTTCTGAAATAATGAATACCATTTTATGGCATAGTGCTTTATTTCATGAATGCCTTGCTAAAAAGATTCCCAGCAAGTATCTTGCCCCATTTTTGAAGGAAAATATCACAGTGTATTCCTTTTATTTAATTATACCTTGTCAAACTAGGTGATTTCAGGATAGGTATTATATAACATGACAAAGTGTTTCAAAGTAGATTTCATTGATATTGTAAGTAAAAAAAAAATATGTAATTTTCTTTTAGAGAATAGAACTTTTTTTCCTAGAAATCATTGGTGGCATGTGTGACTTTAAAATATTATTAAAATAGTATTTTGTGTAGGTTGATTGACTTTAAAATTATTCATTTATTCATCTGCAAGATATAGTTGAATCAAAACAATTGCTAATGCCTCAGATATTTCTAGGCTTTATATTAATAAGTTGAGTCTTCAATTATAGCTTGTAATTCAAATTAAAAACTCTTGCCTCAGGTTTAGAAGAAAAACCATATGGAATAGCAAAACAAAGGTAGTTGAATTACTTCTAAATATGTATTTGTTGCAGCAGGAATTTTTTTCCAATAACTGGACATTTAGTATTAAGAATACTAACTAATGAGGAAAACAAACCAAAGACAGAGAACATATTTAGTCAGAAATATAAGCATATAATTTTTAGATACTGGAAGGAAATCAACAATATACATCAAATGAAAAATAACTAGCGGAAAACAAATGTCTTGTCATTTACGAATTTTCCCATATTGTCCTTTACACAAAGGAGAAGTAAATGTTGGAAACATCAAAATTACAGTTTAGTTCATCATGTGCATAGCTTAGAAGGTTTAAACATTGACTTATAAAACAGTTGCCTACCATTTCACTTCTCTACTTAGTCAATCTTGGATGCCCCTTTCCTTTCATAATTTTCATTTACATACAAGGCTAGTATCAGCCACTAGGTTGAAAATAGCTACCGAACAGTGTTTAGTGTTTAGATATTTAAGTACTTTTAATTCTGTTTGCAAATGTTTACTAATGATTGAAAAACTCTAAAATTAAGTTGATAATACAAAGACATTAGTTCAAGTTGTGGAAAGTTAAAGTAACTTTTGATAATGACTACCTAATGTACTATGAGTTAGATTTGGTTGATAATAAAAATAATGATGAATAAAATTCTCAGGGGATTTTAAGGGTTAGAGAATATTTTAATGTATTCAATTTTATTTCATCAAATTGAAAGATAGAATTCATTAACATTAAAATGAATAAATGATATACATGAAATTATCTATTTATTAAGTCTACAAGTCACCTAATAGTTTGCTGCTGTTGTCATTGTTGCTGTTTCAAAAATATATAATGGTGATGAAAGCAGTTGTTGGTAGACCTTAGAGATCAGTAACCAGACCAATGTAATATCAGGGTAGCGGTAGGCCGTATTGTAGCTTTTGCTCACTGCTCTGGAGTGTCCTAGTCCTGGCCAAACGTTGTGGGAAGCAGGTAGCTGGGCAAGCAACTAGGTACCATTATTGATGGTAATTGTCATGGTCCAGGACATATGGGAAGTACAGTCACCCAGGCGTGTACCTGGCTATGAAGTGTAAATACTTGGTCTAGTTGTCTTTTATTGCAACAAAATGCAGAGATTGAATAGTTGTCACAATAAGTGGGTGTCTTTCTCTGTGAAGTCATATGTAATCACCTAATGAGAGCAGCACTAAAGAGTGATCAAATGAATATTTTCTAAAACTCAGCTAATTATTTAAGAATGCTTACACTGATATAACAAAAGACTTATGCTTCATAAGCCTTTATATATTTGGCTGTATCTGGTTATTTTGTGATAAAGTTTATTTTAGTTAAAAAATGAAAGTAGATGTCTGAATTTTTATGTTTATATTATTTTGCTTGACAAGTTTTCTTGTATACTCACAAATTTAGCCATGTATAGGCTCCTGATTTGTTTTTCTATTACTTGTTTAAAGGGGAGCTACTCTCAGGGTATAGCAAGCTATGTGTGTGTGTGTGTGTGTGTGTGTGTGTGTGTGTGTGTATGTGTGGGTGTGTGTGTATGTGTGTGTATATATATACACGTATATATATGTGTGTGTGTATATAGTTCTCATTTGTATTATTATACACACACAATTACATGAATAGTAATATGGAAATAGTGGAAGAAAAAAGTATGGAATTTTTCTGTTGTTCTTACTGGATACCAGCCATGAAGTAAAGTGTGGATTCATCCACACATCATGTCAGGTACACACAAGTTTCAATTTTCTCCCTTTTAATATAATTTTTTAAAAAAGTAAAAGAAGCAATTACACGTAGGAATGAAAGAACAGCAATCCCTTAATGTTAGTTGTCAAAAAGAATGAAAAATTAGGTGATGGAGAGTAGATAAATCGCACTTCTCCATATAAACAAAGTTTACAAAGATCCATCTAAGAAATACAGTGCTTCTCTGATTGGTTACATTTGCTCCTAGGATCTCGCTCAGTTTTTCTACTTATCAAAGAAAGCAGAAAGGAATGTCAGTAAAAGTTACTTTTTTTTTTTGAGATGGAATTTCACTCTTGTTGCCCAGGCTGGAGTGCAGTGGCATGACCTCAGCTCACCACAGCCTCCTCCTCCCAGGTTCAAACGATTCCCCTGCCTCAGCCTCCCAGGTAGCTGGGACTACGGGCATGCACCACCACACCCAGCTAATTTTTTTTTTTTTTTTTTTAAGTAGAGACGGAGTTTCGAGACAACTTGCTAAAATTGTAACTAGGGCAAATGAAATATATTTTTCTTTGGAATAACTGTTGTAAAATTTTTAAAAGGCAATAAAAATTTTAAAAAACACTAAATGAATATAAAACTAAATGAAATTTAGCCCTTTTTCTGTCTCTGTATTATAATACTGTTTACAAAGGTAAATGTGACAAGGTTCCCCTTCATTACATGGATGGAACTTCTGTATATGAGCTTTATCAGAAAGACAACAGTAATCTGGCATTGAGTACTACCTGCATTGCAGTCATATGCAACTGCCATTTCATTCAACCTTTACAGTAACTCAGAGATGTTAAAATTGGCCCTGTTTTACTGATACAAGTGAGATATGAGTGATTAAAACTTTTAATTTTAATGTTTAGTTTTACATTATAAAATTTTATGGGTACATAGTAGGTGTATATATTTATGGGGTACATGAGATGTTTTGATACAAGCATGCAATGTGAAATAAACACATCATGAGGAATGGGGTATCCATCCCCTCAAGCATTTATTCTTTGAGTCACAAACAATCCAATTACACTCTTTATTTTTAAATGTACAATTACTATTGACTATAGTTATTCTATTATGCTATAGAATAGTATGTATTATTAATTCTTTCTAACTAAATACAGGAGTTAACACAGCTAGGAACACATAGACTTTAAAACCAGATCTATTTTAAAATAGAATTTTAAGCAGTGTATCACAGGAATGCCCTCCTGGGCATTTAGTCAGCTTTTTAAAATTTAATATATTATTATAATGAGAGGCAAAGATATGAAGTAATTGACTATTTATACTCTCACGGTTGACTTTAACAAATACATTTCAAATAAGATATTTTATTTAGGTTTTACAAAAAAATCATAATTTTGAATGACAATCTTACTATGACACATTATTTTAAAAATTCAGGTAACAGTAGTTTGACTAAGTAGAAAGAGAATAGGGCTATGGTGGCCTTTAAAAGAGCTTCACAGAATTCCAAGGACTACCAGGAGCACAGCTTGGAAACCAGTACTGAAGGCAATTATTAGTTTGGATAAAATAGTGTCAAAGCTAAGCTTTTGTTAAACTAATTGGTTTTGCCAACTTTTTACATAGCTAGGAAACAGTTTAAATCATCATTTTCATTATTGAAATGAAGTTTTTCATTTTGAAATAAAGTATTTATGGAAATAGAATAAATATAGTGTATTTACCACATATATCATATTGCATATTTTCCATAGAGCTAATGCAGTATATAATGTCTTTTAATAAGAACTTTATATTAATATATGAATAAGAACTTTAAATTCAACTTTAAAACCATGATATATTTACCAGATTCAACATGTCAGATAGTTGAGTAATAACTGTCATAGTCCAGTCTTTGTGGAAAGCAGTGTGGTGATTTCTCAAAGAACTTAAAAACAGATTTGCTATTCCACATATTAATCCCATTTTTGGCTATATATCCAAAGGAATATAAATCAGTCTACCATAAAGACACTTGCATGCATTTGCATATTGCATCACAGCACTATTCACAATAGTAAAGACATGGAGTCAACCTAAATGCCCATCAATTGTAGGCTGGATAAAAAAATAATAGTAATAATGTGGTACATATACACCATGGAATATTATGCAGCAACAAAAAAGAACAAGATCTTGTTCTTTGCAGCCACGTGGGTAGAGCTGAAAGTCATTATCCCAAGCAAAATAGTGCAGAAACAGAAAACCCAATACTACATTTTATCCAAACTAATAATTGCCTTCAGTACTGGTTTCCAAGCTGTGCTCCTGGTAGTCCTTGGAATTCTGTGAAGCTCTTTTAAAGGCCACCATAGCCCTATTCTCTTTCTACTTAGTCAGACTACTGTTATCTGAATTTTTAAAATAATGTGTCATAGTAAGATTGTCATTCGAAATTATGATTTTTTTGTAAAACCTAAATAAAATATCTTATTTGAAATGTATTTGTTAAAGTCAACTGTGAGAGTATAAATAGTCCATTACTTCATATCTTTCCCTCTTTATAATAATATATTAAATTTTAAAAAGCTGACTAAAATTGTTTCTAGAAATCATCTTTGGATAAATATAAATAATGCAGGAGACCAGAGGTTTGTATCAAAACTTTTAAAATGTTTTTTGTTGTTGTTACACATGCAATTCACCATAGGATAGTTTTAGGGCAGCAAATATTTCTATGCTGTAACTCTTTGTTTAGGACTCTTAGAAAGTATGAACATTTGTTTCTTATGAAAAAAAGATGAGAATAACATCATAAATTCCTGTATACATAAAATAGCTCTTTTTAAAATAATAGTTATAAAATCTATGCTATTAATATAACTAGAATATATAATGAGATTATTTTATCATGAAATTATAAATATTAACGGACAAGATATATGATTGATCATGGTTGTTAAAATTTTTTTCTATTTACTTTTATTCATTAAGTTTAATCAATAATAATTTATATTAACCTGATTTTTCAAATGAAAATGCTAACTTCTAACATATTTTGCTATCGACTAACAAATACAAATGATGATTAAAGCCCACTGATTCAGAAGTGAACTACAGTTTACACTTTAGTCACATGAATTGATATGTTATGTGAAACTGCCTTCTAGTAAATCCATTTTCAAGCATGTTGCTAGTTAAATTTTTAAGAGAGGTTTGATATAAAAGTGTAAGAAAGAAACAACAGACTGGCTTAGTAGATATCATTGTGAAAAAATACTGCAAGACAAAAATATATTTAGCAGAGATTTGAAAACTATATGAGGTAGAAGTTGGTATTCAGACCAGATTAATTTTAGTAAAACTATTATTTGTTTTGAAAAAAAACACAGATCAGAAATCTGGATTTGATACTGTACTGGCACTTAGACCAGAATTTTATAAACACTACAATACAAGATTATCTTCAGGAAGTTTTCATGCTTTCTTCCTGAACAGAGAACCACACATCTACAGGAAGGAGAACTAATGATTTGGGGAGAAATAAGGTATTTAGTGGAGAATATTTAAGTTATTAAGCTTGTAAGACTTTTGCTATGCCTGTAGACGACAGGACAAGAAAGAAACCCAAAATGGAATCAGATTTCTTCCTTTATAATCACTTAACATATAGTTTAGATTAAGTCCTTGTAAGTGAAGAACAAATACTACTCTGAAATAAACAAAGAAGTAAAGTCAAATTTGATAAAATGAATTGATAAGACAATGAATGATGTTTTGCCATTAAGAATTCTGGTAAGATCTTTTTATATATAGAAATGCCATAGGTACTCTGCGGGTTTGAATATAGAAAAGTGTTATACTAGTCAATTGACTTGAATCTGTGTTAAAAATTAAGATGCCTATCCATGCTTTCAACTCATATTGACAAGGCTTACACTTGATGTAAAGAAAATTAATTCTTATATACCAGAGTAGTTATACTAGTAATTTTGAAGCAAAATTATTTGACTGAATGATAATTGGTTAGATGTAAAAAGACATAATTCAATTAAATCAATTTTGACTTAATAAAAATAAGATACACTAGATACTTGACATACAGAGTTTGTGATAAATTATGGATCAAGAGATTTATTTAATATGTTCTATTCCTTACCTCTGAGGCAAATATCACATATAGTAGCATTTTTAATAAAACTGGGCATACTGCCTAATATATTAATATTAGATGTATTTTAAATATAAAATTAATATTTTCATATGTATAATAAAAACTTTGTTTCATATGTTCATGAGGATGGCAAAGGTAAACCATTAGAACTTTGTATTATAAGATTATTACCTGTGGTAATAAACTAATTAAGGTCATTGAAGATGTTTTAGAATTTCATAGTTACTTACTTTCAAATAATTATTATGGGAGTAGATTTTGCAAATGATAATACTGTTCTAGTAAAATGTTAAAATGACTATTGCCTGTGGTAATTATTGTGGATGGTGATTAAATTGTGTTTGAAGTGGTATTGTTTGCAAATATGTAGTTTACGATATAACCAATAGAAGATACATTAATTAGAATTACTAAGAGCAGTTTCATATTTATTATAAATTTCAAATAAAATATTGAGAAAAAGTTTACTTTTCTGTTCTGATTATTTTATAGTTAGTAAAAGGGATCTGCAGAAATAGTGGATTTCTTTCAAACATGAAATGTCTAACAGACATTTTAAAATATTTGTTTTACAACCATAAAAATAAAATATTTTTAGATCTTCTGACATATGCCTTGCCATGCTTCTATGTGTAACATTTTCTCCTCTTGTTAAACACATGCAAACGAATATTTAAAAGTAAAATCAATGAAAATCATTTGTATAATTTCTAATTTATGACTGTGTATGCAAAGGAAATTATTCTAATTCCTGTCTCAGAAAATTACAAATGATGGACTAGAAAATAAAGCAGACCATTTACACTGGCAAAGAAACAGAATGCGTCTTCTAAATACATATCAGCAAGTATTTTCATTTTGGATACTGAAATACTATGATAGAGGGGAGGGAGAAAGATGGCCAAATAGAGGTCTCCACCAGTAAGGATTTTGACAGCTATCTACACAAAATAGCACCTTCATAAGAACCAAAAATCAGGTGAGCAATCACAATACCTGGTTTTAACTTCACACTGCTGGACATGGCACTGAAGAGGGTAGGAAAAACAGTCTTGAAGAACTTCCATCACAACTTCCTTATCCTCTAGCAGTGGCCCAGTAGCAGGCAGAGAGAATCTGTGCACTTGGGAGACAAAGATTTCAGCAATTGCAGGAACTCAGTGCTATTATCATGGGGCAAAACTCAGAGGGAGCCCATGGAGTTTGAGACCAGCCTGGCCAACGTGGTGAAAACCCGTCTCTACTGAAAGTACAAAATTAACTAGTGGCAGGTGTGGTGGCAGGTGCCTGAAATCCCAGCTACGCGGGAGGCCGAGGCAGGACAATCGCTTGCACCTGGGAGGCAGAGGTTGCAGTGAGCTGAGATTGCGCCATTGAACTCTAGCCTGGGAGACAGAGTGAGATTCGGTCTAAAAAAGAAACAAAAAAAAGCTTTCTTAGACATAGGATTATGAGGAAATATGCTCTTCTCTGTGATACTAAAAGAGAAAATAGATCCACAGCCACATTTTAATTCATTTATACTATTCGAGAATTTTAAAAATAAGGATTCTGGATCTCTCTTAACCTTACATTCAATCTATTTCCTACTTGATTATCTATGTTGTTAATTAATTCAGATACCTTATCTGAATTTTGTTGTGTTTTAATTATACTTCAAGTCTTTCTAAGAGAAAATAAAACCAGGATTCTCTTCTTTTCTCTCATTCATTTAACAATTCTGTATATGTGACAATTTTGTGCCTCTAATTATTTTATATTAAGAATTAAATTTATTGTCTGTTCAATTATATCTTTAAAAAAGCTGAATTTTCTTTTTTAGATTTTTTACAAATTATATTGGATGCCGCTTGTCTAACATAGGATGTGTCATAGACTCTTATTTTATTGTAATTATTTTATTTTATTTTGAGACAGTTTCACTCTTGTAACCCAGGCTGGAGTGCAGTGGCACAATCTCAGCTCACTGACACCTCTGCCTACCGGGCACAAGTGATTCTCCTGCCTCAGCCTCCCAGGTAGCTGGGATTACAGGCGCTTGCCAACACACTGGGCTATTTTCATGTATTTTTAGTAGAGATGGGGTTTCACCTTGTTGTCCCAGCTGGCCTCAAACTCATGGGCTCATGTGACCCACCCACTTGGCCTCCCAAAATGCTGGGATTACAAGTATTAGCCACTGCGCCCAGCCCATAGACTCTATTATTTTTGTATATTTTCTATTGTACAATTTTGTCATTACAATTGTCTGATTTTGTAAAATTGAAATTCAAGTTTTATAGGAATTTGCAAAAATATGGGATTATAAGAACAAATGGAATTTCAATTAAACAGAATATTGTGAAAACCAGTGTCTTAATTTTTCATTCAAATAAATGACATTAATATTGCCAATATATTGAATTTTATTTTATGCATTCAAAATTATAAATCATGTTTTTTATTTTGAAAGATGATCTCTAGATCAATTTTATAAAAATTTGAATTACGCTTATCTGAATTTTTTGTATGCTCTTGAGGTAATTCTTTAGTAGAAGTGATCACTAAATTGGCCTTGAAATAATTAATGGAGTTTAATTTTCCTTAGCACTTTATTCTACTTACAAAAGTCTGATTAAGTGTTTAAGAATAAAATAAATCAAGTGGATAGTTGAGTCTTTTATAATTCCTATGATTTGTCCACCTGTGGACTGCCAGCTCTATAATAAATAGTTTCTCCCAATTTTTAAAACATAAAATTATTACCATCCAGGAAATGCCAATGCCATAAAAATAAAATTTAAATTATTTTAATGTTTTAAATGTCCCTTCAATTAAAACTCTAGAATTAATAGTTGGCAAAATCATAGGCACTGAAAATTACAGTATGTAACAGTAAAAATTAAAGTAGTGTTTAATGCACTAGTGACTGAGGTTTTACACAAAAACCTTGTGAAGGTACATTGCTTTTATACACACACACACACACACACAAACTTATGAAAACATTTTCATCTTTGTCATTTACTGAATGATTGTGTCTTCTTCAAATTCATATGTTGAACCCCTAACCCCGAGTGTGATAGTATTGGGAGATGGGGGCTTTAGGAGGTGGTTAGAGTTAGATAAGGTCATGGGGGTGGGACCCCCATAATGGGACTGGTGGCTCACTAAGTGGAAGAGATAGCTCTTTCTCTTCCTCTCTCTCTCCCCTGCCCCTTCTCCCCCAAGACCTTCCCCTTGCTCGGTGCACCTAGTGAGAAAAGGAAATGTGAGGATATAGCAAGAAGTTGTACATCTGCAAGCCAGGAATAGCCTTCACCAGGCCCTGAACTGGGTGACACATTGATTAGAATTCCAGCCTCCAAAATTGTGAGAAACAAATCTCCGCTGTTTAAGTCACCCAGTCTATGGTATTTTGTGATGGCAGCCCTAGCTAAGATTTTGCCTTAAGTTAAAATAGCAATTTAATGTAATATTTTGATCCTCTTTATCAAATGTGATACATCAACAATTTCTTAAAAAGATATTTTAGTGAGAACTTAGCTATATATATATAATATGTATATATAATATATATACAGCTAAGTATATATACTGCAATAAATGCTAACCAAGGGAATTGATTCACATGGTGATTAATTCTAAGAGAAATATGAGAGGTGATAGTTAACTAGAGAATAGTTCTGAGAAGAGGACCTTTTTTCCTGTTGTTGTTTGTTTGTTTGTTTGTTTGTGACAAGGTCTCACTGTGTCACCTAGGCTGGAGTGAACAAGGCTTACTGCAGCCTCAACCTCGATTCTCCCACTTCAGCCTCCTGAATAGCTGGAGTCACAGGCTCCAGCCACAGGTCACCGTGACTGGCTAACTTTTTTGTTTCTTTAATTTTTGATAAAGACTGGATTTCACCATTAACATGGATTTCATCAACATGGTGAAAGCATGGTGCAATGCTGATCTCCATTTGCTGGTCTCAAGAAATCCTCCTCCCTCAGCCTCCCAAAATGTTGGGATTACAGGCATGAGCCACTGAGCCGGGCTGACAGTTATCTTGAAGGTTGCTCAGGAAAGGACTCTATTAATCAACAGTCATATTTAAACCCAAGCTTCACTGATGAAAAGTAGGAAGCCATATGACCACCTGGGGAAAAGGTATTACAGTAAATGGGAGAACACCAAGTGCAAAAGCCCTGAAGAGTTTCTGCTACCTATATTTCCAGAGATTTTCATGTATTTTAATACTGTACTGGCTTTTATTGTTTTATTGAGAAACGCAAATAACACTTGTTAAGCAATGCTAGGCTTAAATTCAATTACTTTGCGTAGACCTCATATCTGTGTGAGGTAATGACATTTTTATTCTCATTAAAGATGACTCCTTGGTTACTGTGCCAGGATCACAGAGATAGCAAGCAGTAGACCAGCAACAGGATTCCAGCTCTGCCTTGCCCCAAGGTTCACCGCATGGCCTCCTCTCTCTGCCGCAGACTGCCCTCCACACATTACCTACTGTGAAATTTTATAGACAACTCTTACATTTTAGGTAAATAAATGTGTTCATTTCATTCTTTGAATTTTAGTAAGTGCTTTGACATAACTTGAGATATTCTAGAGCATCGAGAAAATATAAAGCTCTTCCTAGCAATCACAGTCGTATCAGGCATATGCGTTACATGTTATGCATTAAGGTAAAATAGTTCAATAAATTGTTTTGATGAAGGTGGCTATAAATATTACATTGGTATTTTAGAGCTGAAATTATTTTCAAAATAACATGACTTTTGTGTTTTGATGAAAATATGATAAATGTCCAATTGCATAATTCTTCTTCCTTCAGTTAAATATATTTCAAAAAAATTACATACATGATCTTTGATTCTCACAAAAATCCTTTGAGATCGACAGGGTAAACATTCAAGTCCAAGTTTATGAAAAGACAGCGGCCTTTCATGCTTCCTTTTTACCACCTAAGAATGTAAGAATGTAAATGTAGATGCAGAAAGATGACTGTAAGAATCCTACACACTTGTAACATTCCAGATTTAGCTTTTGTATCAACCTTATCTATTTCACTTATTAAGAAAAGTTCTTTCTTCTTTCAGGTTCAGAAGAGAAGTGGACTACCGAGTAGATCCTTTCCAACTTCTCAGATTTAAAGAAGAAGATGAGGTAGATAATTTGTTTTCATCGTCTTTGTAAAGCAGCAGCATCTGAGCATCAAATACATGCAGTACTTTCTCCGGTGAAGCTTATCTTTATTTAACTTATTCAAGTTCTGCATTTTCTGCTTGATACTCTGAGAGATGTCTCTGTGAGTTCCTAAGCTTTCAGTATATTTTAAAGGAGCTCATGTTCCAATGAAGATGATAATAATTCTATCTAGATATTTAATGTATAAAGATGGTCTAAAAGTTCTTATCTGTTAAGTGTTGGTTAGAAAAAATATAACTCAATCGTGAGAAATAAATCTATTTTAAACTACAAAGTACTTAATTTTCTAAGTGTGCATTGATTTTTATGACACATCCTTTTTTTGTAATCAATTTATTTCACCTTTAACATTTTTTGCCAGACATTTGAAGGTATGAAAAGAAAATGTGCTTTATTAACTACAATTTCATCATGTTTATACCATGAACATAAGATTTAGAAAACATTTTTATCAATACCAAGTAAGAAACCTCCTCAGAACTTGATGGATTAAAACAAAATAATTTATTCTAATGAATGTATGGCCTCAGCAGGGCTCAGTTAGGACAGGCCTGACCCAGGGGACATTTGGGCTGTGCAGACTGATGTGTTCTACTGTATGTTCTGGATTAGTGGGCAGCTGGGGCAGCTCTGCTTCACATGCCTGTCTTAATCCTTAGATCAGCAAGCTGCACAGGTTGTGTTTCTTCATAGAAAGCTGAAACATGTAAGAGTTGATGCCTCCTTTTGCTTTGCCCATATGCCATCTCCAAAGAAAGTCATATGACCAAGCCCTATGTCAGGGGGTTGGTGAAAACACATCCATTATGAGGCCATAGCAAAGACACGGATGCAAGGACAGATGAGCAGTCAGGGCCAGTCATTCAATCTACAAGAAAAATGTTTGATTATGCATATATATATATTCCTAATAAAAAAATTAAAACAGAATAATACATTTGAATTCATCAGGAAATGTAAGTTCAGTGGATATAATTAGACTCTATTAACCATTTATGCTACAGAATATTTCTGATTTGATATTTCTGAAATAGATAAAAATCTAATATAATGGTATTTTGTTTATTAGTAGTAATTATGGTTTTTCTGTTGGAATTTGCCATTTGATATTGGAATACATTCTTAAATAAATGTGATTATGTCATACATCATTTTAATGTGCATTTCTTGCTTCATGGTTTTTTGCTAATGACTTATTACTATTACTTACTGTTTACTTCATGTTCACTTTAGACTAAGGAAATAATGTCAGACAAAAAGCAAGTTTGAGTGATTTTCTTATTGGAGTTTAAAATCAGTTGTAAAGCAGCAGACACACCTCACAACATCAACATCACATTTGGCCCAGGAATTACTAAAGAATCTACAGTGCAGTGGTGCTTCAGGAAGTTTTGCAAAGGAGACAAGAGCCTTGAAGATAAGGAACGTTGTGGCCAGTCGTTGGAAGTTAACAAGGACAAATTGAGAGCAGTAATCAAAACTGATCCTCTTACAACTATACAAAATTGCCTAAGAAATAAATGTCGGTCATTCTATGGTCATTTGGCATTTGAAGTACATTGGAAAGGTGAAAAAGCTTGATAAATGGGCGCCTCATGAGCTGAGTAAAAAAGAAAAGAAAAGAAAAAATATCATTTTGTAGTGTCATCTTCTCTTATTCTATACAACAACAATGAACCATTTCTCTATCAAATTGTGATGCACGATGAAAAGTGGACTTTATATGACAACCAACAATGACCAGGTTAATAGTTGGACTCAGAAGAAGCTCTAAAGCACTTCCCAAAGCCAAACTTGCACTGAAAAAAAAGGTCATGGTCACTGTTTGGTGGTCTGTTGCTGGTCTGGTCCAATACAGCTTTCTGAATCCTGGTGAAACCATCTGAGAAGTACGTTCAGCAAATTGATGACATGCTCCGCAAACTGCAAGTCTGGGTCAACAGAAGGGGCCTAAGTCTTCTACACAACAATGCCTGATTGCACGTTGCACAACCAATACTTCAAAAGTTGAATGAATTGAGCTAAGAAGTTTTGCCTTATCTGCCATATTCACCTGACTGCTCACCAACCAGCTACCACTTCTTCAAGCATCTCAGCTTTTTGCAGGGAAAATACTTCCACAACCAGCATGACGCAGAAAATGCTTTCCAAAGGTTTGTTGAATCCCAAAGCATGAATTTTATGCTACAGGATTAAATAAATTTATTTCTCATTGGCAAAAAAAGTGTTGATTATAATATTTCCTGTTTTGATTAATAAAGATTTGCCTCAGCCTAGTGATAATTATGTAAAATTCAAGATCCAAATCTGCAATTACTTTTGCACCAGCCTAAATATTTCTCAGCAAATAAATACTAAATAAAAATTACATGCCATAAACTCTTCCTGATTTTAAGATTAACAACTTTTTTAAAAGCGTACTATATACTAAGTACTGGGTAAACACTTTCTTTTGGAAACTAAATTGGTACGGTTTGTCTGTGTCCCCACCCAAATCTCATCTTGAATCCCACATGTTTTGAGAGGGACCTGGTGAGAGATAATTGAATTATGGACACAGGTCTTTCCTGTGCTGTTATTGTGTTACTGAGTCTCCTTTTTTTTTTTTTCTTTTTTGAGACGGAGTCTCACTCTGTACCCAGGCTAGAGTGCAGTGGTGGCATCTTGGCTCACCTGAGTAGCCTCCTGAGTAGCTGGGACTACAGGCGCCCACCGCCACGCCTGGCTAATTTTTGGTATTTTTAGTAGAGACGGGGTTTCACCATGTTAGCCAGGATGGTCTCGATCTTCTGACCTTGTGATCCACCTGCCTCGGCCTCCCAAAGTGCTGGGATTACAGGCGTGAGTCACCATGCCCGGCTTATGTGTTGTTATTGTGATAGTGAATAAGTCTCATGAGATCTGATTGTTCTATAATTTCCTTGCATAAGCTCTCTCTTTTTTTTTTTTTTTTTTTGGCCTGCCACTTTCCACATAAGATGTGACTTACTCCTCCTTGCCTTCTGACATGATTATGAGGCTTCCTCAGCCACGTGGAAGTGTAAGTCCAATTAAACCTCTTTATTATATAAATTGCCAAGCCTTGGGTACGCCTTTATAAACAACCTGAAAACAAAGGTCCAGGCTGAGGTGGCCTCAAATGGAAATGAGGAACTTCTGAGACTGGCAGCATTTTACCCCTGCCCTAGGGATTTGTGGAACTTTGAACTTGAGAGAGATGATTTAGGGTATCATGAGGAAAAAATTTCTAAGCAGCAAGGCCTTCAAGAGGTGACTTGGGAGCTGTTAAAATTATTCAGTTTTATAAGGGAAGCAGAGGATAAAAGTTCAGAATATTTGCAGCCTGACAATGTGGTAGAAAAAAAAAATCACATTTTCTGAGAAGAAATTGAAGCCAGCTGCTGCAGAAATTTGCATAAGTAAGAAGGAGCCAAATGTTAATCCTCAAGACAATGGAGAAAATGGGCATGGCAGAGGTCTTCATGGCAGCCCCTTCCATCACAGGCCCAGAAGCCTAGGAGAAAATGATTTTGTTAGCCAGGCCCAGGGTCCCTGTGCTGTGTACAGTCTAGGAACTTGGTGCCCTGTGTCCCAGCCACTCTAGCTGTGACTAAAAGGGACCATGGTACAGTCTGGGCTGTTGCTTCAGAGGGTGGAAACCCAAAGCCTTGGCAGTTTCCACGTGTTGTTGAGCCTGCGAGTGCACAGAAGTCAAGAATTGAGGCCTGGGACCATCTCCCTAGATTTCAGAAGATGTATGGAAATGTCTAGATGCCCAGACAAAAGTTTGTTGCAAGGGTGGGGCCCTCATGGAGAATCTCTGCTAGGGCAGTGCAGAAGGGAAATGTGGGGTTGGAGCCCCCACACAGAGTCCCAACTGGGACACCACCTAGTGGCACTATGAGAAGAGGGCCGTTGCCCTCTAGACCCCAGAATTGTAGATCCACTGACAGCTTGCACTGTGCACCTGGAAACGCCACAGACACTCAAGGGCAGCCTGTGAAGGCAGCCAGGAGGGAGGCTGTACCCTGAAAAGCCACAGAAGTGAATTTGCCCAAGACCATGGGAACCTACCTCTTGTATCAGAATGACCTGGATGTGAGACATGGAGTCAATGGGGATCATTTCGGAGCTATAAGATTCGACTGCCCTGCTGGAATTCGGACTTGTTGGGGGTGGGGGGGCTCTAGTCCCTTTATTTTGGTCAATTTCTCCCATTTGGAATTACTCTATTTACCCAACGTCTGTACCCTCATTGTACATAGGAAGTAACCAACTTGATTTTGGTTTTACAGGCTCATAGGCAAAAGGTACTTGCCTTATCTCAGGTGAGACTTTGGACTATGGACTTTTGAGTTAATGCTGAAATGAGTTAAGACTTTTGGGGGACTTCTGGGAAGGCATGATTGGTTTTAAAATGTAAGGACATGGGATTTGGGAGGGGCCAGGGATGGAATGATACACTTTGTCTGTGTCCCCACCCAAATCTCATCTTGAATTCCCATACGTTGTAGGAGGGACCCAGTGGGAAGTAATTGAATCATGGAGGCAGGTCTTACCCATCCCGTTCTTTTAATAGTGAATAAGTCTCACGAGATCTGATGGTTTTATAAGGAGAAGTTTCCCTGAACAAGCTCTCTTTTTTGACCCTGGCACCTTCCGCTTAAGATGTGACTTGCTACTCCTTGCCTTATGCCGTGATTGTGAGGCCTCCTCAGTCACGTGGAACTTTAAGTCTAAGCCTCTTTCTTTTGTAAATTGGCACATCTTGGGTATGTCTTTATTAGCAGCATGAGAATAGACTGATATATAAATTAATCTTCACAAAAATATTATGTGTATATTTGATTAATCCCATTTTAAGGAGGAGAAAACTGTGACAGACAGTTTAAGTCCAGGGTCGAAGGTTTGATTTAAATGTATACACTCCACATTCATGGAGCATACATTCTTGTAAATTAATTTGTGTGCAAATGTGGTCTAATTTTTTAAGCACTTCTAAAATAATGCCAAATCTATAAATTGATTTAACATAACAATGTGTTTAGAAAACTCAAAAATATGTATCTTAAAAAAGCAAGAATGACTACCCCTAAAAATTCTGGACTAGTTTAATTTCCAAATCAAAAATCAGACCAGGAACAGGGACTCACACGTGTATTCCTACTGCTTTGGGAGGCTGAGATGGGAGGACCCCATGAGACCAAGAGTTCAAGATCAGCCTGAGCAACATAGTGATACTTCATCTCTATAAATAATTCCTAAACTTAGCCAAATGTGGTGACATGGGCTTGTAGTCCTATCTACTTTAGAAGTTAAGGCGGAAGGACCACTTGAGCCCAGGAGTTTGAGGCTGTGGTGGACCATGATGGGGATACTGCACTCCAGTCTGAATGAGAGTGAGACTCGGTCTCAAAAATAATAATAATAATGATAATAATAATAATAATTAATCAACTTGGTCTTCCCTTAGAAATTCATGTAATATATTTTTTATTGAGTTTGGCCTCTATTGAATTAAAATAGTTATAGCGTAAAACCTTTATAGTGCATAGTTAATATGTGTAAAGTACCTTGACTCATTCTAATTGCATAAGTTCACAGCAATATTAATGCATATTACTGACAATAATATATTGGTTTAATGTTGACAAAAGCACACTTTATATTTTATATTTAGACAAATTTGCTAGTGAATTCAGTAATGTAATTCTATGATTTATCATAAGGAAAGAAAAAATAAACATAAGCCATAAAGTACTCTGTTGCATTTTGGCACCCTTAGGGAACGCAGCCATTCTAAAATCATATTCAGAATTTTTGCAGAAGTAAAGAAATAATAGGGAAATATTGCTTTCAAATGCTCTGTGTATGTATTCACACAGGAGCATTTTAATTCAAATCATAGCTGAACCAGTGGTGTGGGTAGGCTAATGGACATGTCTAAACTGTTATCACATTAGCTTGCACATCTTCCTGTGACAAGCATTTTTAATACTCAATAGTATATGGAGCTAATTTCAGTTCGACATTCTGTTTTGAATTTAGAAGTTCTCATATTCTCAAATCTGTCACAAAATACTTAACTCTTCTAGAGCATACTCCAAAGCTGCAATAAAAGTTCTGCTTCAAATTTATCTCTGCTGACAATTCCTATTCCTATCCCTGACATGAGCGCTTTGGCAACTTCTTCAAATGGACCTGTATCTTCTATTTACAGAATGGCATATCAATGCCTAGATTTTCTACAGAGACTCCTAATTTGAGGTGCCAGTAGGACATGCTGATTTTTCTAGGACCCTGAAATCTTTGGGAATCCAGAGCACAAGTGAGAATTAGAAAATAAAAATATTCAGATCAGGTGATAATTCATTTTATCACTATGGATCCATCCCAATAACCTCCGAGGATTGAATCTTAGATTTTCTTTATCCATGTGAGCAAATCCAATCCACTGCCCCATCTTTACACCATTAATTCTGGAGATGTACACCCACAAGTGACATTCTCAATTGTGTTTATTGAGTTTAATCTGTAGAGGAGAAACAGAGACTTCTCCTCTACAGATTAAAACGCACATCTTGATTTGCCTTACTATATAAAGGGAATTTTTTAGTTGGAATGTAAATCTCAGGTAAAAATATTTTTCTTTACAATATTATGTTTTCATTACTGATACAGTAAGTACTTTTTTTCAACATATGACATATGTAGATGAATTTCCAAATATCAATGCCATGAAAACATACTAAAAAACTGATACCTCAAATTTTTAAATTTTTATTTATTTTTTAATTGACAAATATGTATTCATGGTGTACAACATGATGTTTTGGTATATGGATATTGTGAAATGGCTAAATTAAGTTGCATGACATATAAATTATCTTACATATTTATTGTTTTTTCATGGTGAGAACACTTCAAATCCACCGACTTAGCAATTTTTAAAGTGTACAATGTATTGTTATTAACTGTAGTCATCATGATGCACAATACATACCTTGGACTTATTACTCCTGCCCAACTGAAATTGTGTGTTCATTGACCAACATCTCCCCAATGCACCCACCTCACTCTTGAATCTTCTTGAATATCTTCCAGCCCTAAGAGTATATGCTTTGTCTTGAATGTGTACAGACATTTTTAATTTTTCAAAGTCTATTTCTATTGTATCACTTCTGGCTGCAGCATTTCAAGCAAGTTATGCTTTGGCAGAAAGAAAACAAATACAGTTACAATCAACTTTTTAAGCCACAGATTAAAAAAATAAATAAAGTTAGTATGGTGATGACATAGAGGAGAAGATATAACTGAAGTTCCTTCTTCCTGGTAGTCATTTTCCCTAACTATGTGATGATTTATCCATGGAGAGAAATTATCAGAGTTGATAAAACAACGTAATATTTTTTACACACTGTCATATCATGTAAATATGGGCTTACAACACTTTATCAGAAGAAATGTTGGGAAAATATGTTATTTTCATTTAAGCATTTTCAAAGATCCAGCTTTCCTTCGTCTGAAACCAATGTAATATCAGCAAGGCTACATTCTCATTCAGAGAGAAAATAAAGCCCGTCCGTGGGTGTCACAAAGTAAAGACAATATGTGTTTCTCCATCTCTTCAGTAACCCAGAAAGATGTTTCATTCAGCCCATGACCTGATGCTGGTTTAATTTTCTTCTACATGGGTGGAATTAACAGAGAGTTTTGCTGGGGTCCTCAATCACAAATTTCATTCACTGTCCATAGAAATGAACTACTTTTAAGAAAAATCAAGCATTATTATTATTTAAATAGTGAAAAAACTGAATTCCAGAGAAATAAAGTGATATGTTTGAAGTTATAGATGTAGTTATAAGTGCATCAAGGACGATGATAAAGATTTCTCATGCTAGGTCAGATGGCTTTCCATACTCCAAACTACATTTTCATTAAGAAATGACAGCTACATAAATATTTCTAGAATCATGACACTGGAAAAGCCTATGTAGAAATAAAATACAGAGTTCATAAGAATACATACTACAAAAGAAGCTACTTACCAATAACCATTACTATTTATCTAGTGTATTTCTATAAGGTGAAGAAAAAGAATGGATTAGTACTCTTTTTAATGTAATTGTAAAATCAAACTTCTAAATATTTGGTAGGTAACAGGAATCTACCAGAAAACTCCTTTCTAAAAGGGATAGGATTTAGGTATTGATTGAAAGAAATTGTTATATTTCTGAAATATAGTCTTCATAAAAGCAGTTGGATAGAACTAGTATGCTATTTTAATCTACAAAATAGTAGAAACAAGATAGAAAAACAATCAACAAACAGACAAAAAATGACCATTTTCAGTATCAGAGAGAGCCATGTGATTTTTAAAATAGGGGAAAAATGGGATGATCAATAATTAAACACAGGACTCCCATATAATACATTAAATTCTACAGAATAGTGAGACTTTTTTTCAGAAGAAAATCAATCTGAAAATATTTCTGTATTAAAATGTAAAATGAGCCAGAACTCTTGCCACTAACAGAATTCAACAAAGTAAGCAATGCTTAGAGGCAGAATGAGGTAGTAGAGATTAGTAGCGTTGCAAAGGGGAAAAAAAAAAAAAAGTCAGGGGTAGTTTTCTCTACGGGCCAACTTCACCATTAATTTTTGTCTTCTAAATTGTTCAGGGATATTGCTCTGTCATTTGTCACTTTCCTCCAGAGTCTTTTGAGCTTCCCCTCTTCCCACCAGATACTTAATAAATATTTTTACACATTCTTTCTAACTTATGAGAGGGTGACAGAGAGAAAGAGAGAAGAGAGGAAGGCAGGGAGAGAGAAATAATGAGTAAAGTGGGGGAACACACTCCACTCAATTTCATGTCCCATTTGTAATACTAATTATTAAATATCTTCTCTGTTCCTCCAAGATTGAATAACACATAGAAACACAAAATGTAACAATTACTGACAGATATGGGATTATAAAACCCAGGACCTTTCCCTTTAGGTAGGACACTATGGGGTGTAATTTATGCTTCAGAGTTTCCTGAGAGATGAGTTTTCATCTGGAATTTCATCAGAAATTACAACTTTGTTTAATGACTTATCTTCTTAGTTATAGCAATACAATATTTACATATAAAAATAAATTCAGCTTTGTTTATGCAAACTAAAACAGTATTAGATGCATAATGTAAGGAATTTTCTAGAAGCTCATTTTAATTTAATCTCTTTTGGTAATATTTTGTTTTTGTTTTCTCATGATTTAACAATAAAGAATATATTTGTGAGTATCTCCATGTCCTACTGGGTACTGGCTAATTCTTTAGAGCATTCAGAGGCTAGGATTATTATGTCTTCAAAGTTTTATTCTTCTCTCTTTTACATTACAGCTCTAATATACAAATAAACTGTTTGCTGTAAAGTCAGTAGCCAATATGGTTGTGCTGAAGCGATAAGGTTTAATTTGAAAATATACTTCTTGTTTTGAAGTCAGTATTCATTTTCACCCTCATTATTTTGGAGAAATATCAAAATCTCTTCTTGTTATTTGCTTTTCTCTCTCCTTCAACTAGATTGGACAGATTTATTTATTTATTTATTTATTTTGACATGAGATAACCACACTAGTCAGCATGTTCAAATCCTTTTAAAGTCTCATCAATTTAAGTTCGATTGCTTTAAACATCTGACAACTGTGAATGTAGTTATACGGAAACTAGCAGAAACTTGAAAATCAGTACTCAGTAGTTAAATAAAAGTTTTACTCTAAAAAAAAGTAATGCTAACTTTTGATGATCGTTTTGAAAATCTGGCAAATACTCAAGAGCAACTAGTGGAAGCAAAAAAAGCATACAGTAGCTTTTTAGGTTTTTCTCCATCACTGATGTTAAACAAAACCAAAGTATTTTAAAAGTTAGCTGTTTTTCATGTAAGATTTTGATCTCACATACTAACGGTGAACTTTACTGAAATTCTACTGAAATTGATAAACAAGATGATAGATATTTTCAAAGATAAAACAAAATGGATGCTCTAAATTTTATTGTTTCCTCTAACCTAAAGGACTATTGACAACTTACATAAGTTTTATGTCTTTAATTTTTCACAAATTTCTGTGAGAATGGTGCTCACTTCATAGAGATTCTACAAGTATGTCTTGACGTTGGAGGAGGTCTCCTGATGTTGTTTAGGCTGGTCTCAAACTCCTGTATTCAAGCTATCCTCCTGTCTCACTCTCCGAAAGTGCTGAGATTATAAGCATGAGCCACCGCACCCATTTTTTTTGGAAAAATTTCTACATATAAGTAAAATCATACAGCATTTGCCTTTCTGAGTCCGGCTTATTTCACCTAGCACAATGTACTACCAATTCTTCTATGTTGCTGCAAACAGCGGAATCTCTTTCTTCTTGTAGACTGAATAGTATTCCATTACATATGTAACACAATATGTAAAATTGATTAAAAAATTATGATGTATGCATGTGCATCTATATGTATGTATGCATTTGTGCATAAATGCACACACACACACACACACACACAAATATATCCATCAATGGAAATTTTGGCTGTTTCCATATCTTGGCTACTATAAATAATGCTGCAGTGAATATGTAAGTACAAATATCTCCTCAAGATAATATTTTTTTTTTTACCTTGGATATATACCAAGAAGTGGGTATATAATGTTGTTAGTTTACATTCTCAGTTTAAAATAAGTAATGAAGGCTCAAACTAAACTATCGGCAATGCGAAGAAAAAGATGAGATGTGAGAGATATTTGTGAAGTCTATTTAACAGATATCTATGACAAACGGATAAAATGGTGAAGGTCAGAGAAAAGTTGAGAATGTAATAAAATTTAAGAAGCATTCATCTATATGCACTCGTGAAAGATGTTTTCATAAATATCTCAAGTGAGTTTCACAGTACTTCTTTATTACAGATCTTATTATTCCTATTTTATAGGTGAGGATAATGAGGTCTACAAAGAGAAAGTAATTTGCTGAAGATTTTATGTTTACTAATCATCAGAACCAGTATTCGAACTTCAATTCTTTTATTCATCTGTACTTAGTTCTTTTTTTTTTTTTTTTTTTTGAGACGGAGTCTTGCTCTGTCGCCCAGGCTGGAGTGCAGTGGCCGGATCTCAGCTCATCGCAAGCTCCGCCTCCCGGATTCACGCCATTCTCCTGCCTCAGCCTCCCAGGTAGCTGGAACTACAGGCGCCCACCACCACGCCCGGCTAGTTTTTTGTATTTTTTAGTAGAGACGGGGTTTCACCGTGTTAGCCAGGATGGTCTCGATCTCCTGACCTCGTGATCCGCCCATCTCGGCCTCCCAAAGTGCTGGGATTACAGGCTTGAGCCACCGCACCCGGCCTGTACTTAGTTCTAATACTGGTTCTAGTTTGAACTTTCTTTCTCAATGGCTGTAATCCTCGATGTCTAAATACCACAGAAATAATAATTTCAAACCCTTTTAAACAATAAAAATATAATTTTAGTCGCACCGCAGTGGCTCACGTGTGTAATCCCATCACTTTGGGATGCTGAGGCAGGTGGATCACCTGAAGTCAGGAGTTCACGACCAGCCTGGCCAACATGGTGAAACTCCATCTCTACTAAAAAGACAAAAAATTAGCTGAGTGTGCTGGCAGGCACCTATAATCCCAGTTACTTGAGAGGCTGAGGCAGGAGAATCACTTGAATCCAGGAGGCAGCAGTTGCAGTGAGCCGAGATCGCGCCATTGCACTCCAGGATTGGGAGCAAGAGCAAAACTCCATCTCAAAATATATATATAATATATATATTTTGGCTACCATAAATAATATATATTTGGCTACTATAAATAATGCTGCAGTGAATATGGAAGTACAAATATCTCAATATAGTAATTTTTTTCTCTTGGATATATACCAAGAAGTGGGTATATAATGTTGTTAGTTTACATTCTAGTTACATCATATATATTATATATATAATATATTATAATATAATATATTATATATTTATATAATATATATTATATTTATATATCTAAAATTATATATGTATATTATATATATATAATTTTAGAACTCCAAAGATAATAACTCCAATTATTAGCCCTGCTAATAACTGCCATTTACATAGTGGGTTACAATGTTCAGAACACTAGCAATAGATTGGCTTGTGAATATGTAAGGCAGATTCTATGAAAGAAACACTGCTCCTTGACCTACATCCCAGCTCTTTAATCCCCACCATCATCATCTCTATCTCACCCCCTCTTCATTGGATATTTGAATAATACAGGATTGTATTAGTCTGTTCTCATATTGCTATAAAGACATACCTGAGACTGGTAACTTAAAAAGAAACAAAGGTGTAATTGGCTAACGGTTCTGCAGGCTGTATAAGAAACATACGGGCTTCTGCTTCTGAGGAGGCTTCAGGAACTTACAATGATGGCAGAAGGCAAAGGGGAGACAGGGACGTCACAGGGCCAGATCAAAACGAATAGAGTTGGGGTCGGTATTGCTACCTACGTTTCAACAACTGGATATTATGAGAACTAATTCACCATCAGGAGAACAGCACCAAGGGGAGTGGTGTTAAACTATTCTTGAGAAACCACCTCCATGATCCAATCACCTCCCACAAGGCTGCAGCTCCAACACAGGGAATTTCAATTTGAAGTGAGATTTGGGCAGGGACGCAGATCCAAATCATATCAAACATTTAGCAGTTTTCATGGGATTACTAAACCTGATAATTTTAAATACTTAGAAGGTATCCAATCTAATTCTCTCATTTAAAAGTAATACAAATACGACCAGCTGATGTAAGAAATTCATTCAAATTTATATACTAAATTCAGACCCTTGAATCTGCTATTTCCTCTCTTATAATAGCTTCTCTCTTTTGCTTTCATGAATCATTCCTCTTTCTGCTTTTAATAACATTATTAATAAACTCTAGATTCTCCTGTTAAGATTTGCCTCTTCAAAGGGACAAGCCTATTTTAATTAAAAAAAAATTTTCATTTTTGAAACAAAAGGATTTTTCTTTAAAAACATAGCATTATTTTTCCCATAAAATATGAGTCTTATGTAACAGTGTACTATACTAGAAGAATTAAATTTTACTAATATTATGAAGCAACTATCATCTAAGCCCATGAAAATTTAATCTGTCTGCCCACCTTGTTTGCTGGGATAATTGGCCTTATTTTGGTCTCTTCTGGTTTTCACCTTAGCTTTTTGAAAGTATTTCAGTTTAAATTGAGGTGGTTTTGCCAAAGGACAGATTTGTAAGTTTTCTCATTTTAAACTAGATTGTATTACTAACAATGTAGATAAACTAATAAGGGAGCTAACATGTATAGTATCTAACATAAGGATTTCATTTTCTCCTGAAAAAAATTTTGCTAGAGAATATGTATCTCTTTAAACTGATTTCTTATTTAAATCCATGAGTCTTGATTCTTTGGATTTACTGATATTTACATTAAAATGACTTCCCAGGCTTTAGTTTTGATGTGTATTATTTGCAATTAGATATTAATAATGTTCATTTTTTTGCATTTGTTTATTTTCAGAACTGTTGGCATCATCAAAGAAACATCATACCCCTTATATATAGGTATATTATAGGAAATTAATTATTTTGGAAGCGATTATTTGCTCACCTGCCACTTATTCAGCAACAGCCCCATTAAAACAATCCCACAAGTTGATGAGAAAATACCAATGCCATCATATAAGTAAGAATCTAAAATACAATTGAAAATTTGAAAAAAAAAGGATTTCCTGGATAAACTACCAAATTAAACTGACTCATCATAGATTAGATGCTTTTATGCGAAGATCAAAGTGGCAGGAACCAGCAGTTAGATGAGAAAAGAAATAGTATTCAACAAAACCAAAACAATAATGATGTAGGAAACCAAAGGGCAATAGAGTGAAAACATCTCAAGCAGCTCAAAAAGACTTGTTTTCAGTCTCATTTTAGACTTTAACAGGCCTCAGTATGTGTTTGAATTTCTTTCACAAATAGCCTTCTTTTGAGTGTAACTAAGTTTTGTAAGTAGTTGTCAAATGTGACATTTTCTGCCATTTTGCAAAAGTAGAAACTACTCACTAGGGATGGAAGATTCCTTGGTAGGTTAGAGCTCAAAAATTGGTGTTTTGAGAAATAGGCCTTAGATACATGTCTAGTGAGAATAGGTTTGAAGATGTTTGAGAGCTTTTCTTATCATGAAACAGAAAGATAAAAAAGTGTCTAAACATCATTTCCCCATCTTAGGTGACACACATATTTAAGCAGCTTTTCTCATTTATTTCTAGGAAGTAGGCCATCTAAATTACACAGATTCTCTATCATCCTGCTGCAGTGAACAGGCTATTCTAATCACTTTGGAGTGCCTAGTTTTGCTGAAAAGAGATTATTTCTTTTCATTTACAACACACACACTTCTGGTTTGTGTGTGTTTTTGTTACTTAACACATTTTAAAATATTGATCTTCATTTATGAACTAGAATTTCAGATTAACAAGACCATAAAACATACTATCAAGTTCTTCTGTCAGTTACTGAGTAGGTGAAAATTGTAACTAAATTTATATAACAATCCATTATAATATATAACTATAATTAAACTTTTATAGGTATGAATGAATAATCATTGCAACTATATTCATTTCACAGAAGAAATAAAGAAGCAAATGCAGAACATTGACTGAAGAGTTAACTATTACATAAAATAGAATATTATACAGCTATTAAAGGTAGTATTTAAATGTAATTTTAAGCAAAATAATAATTATTAGAAAAATTCATATATTCTATGACTTCAAGGCATTGAAGAAATAAAATGTATAAATAGAATTTGTAAGAAACCATGTCAAAAAGTTAATATTATTCATGACCTGAGTGGTGAGATTATGAGTAATTTTTATGCCATTTTATACAATATAGAACATTTCAAATTACTATGTATGTATGATACCTTGAAAATCAATCAGAAGCCATAAAGGGTTTAAAAAATAACAAAAAAAGGACAAGTTAAAAATCTAAAACATATGCATTAATGTCTTACTTTTCTTACCATTTCCTCATTCACACTGACAATTTTAAACTCTATTTTTAAGCTGATGAATCTCAACTGGGATACAGTATTTGAACTGCAGACCTATATATACAACCACCAATCTAGCATCTTAATTTAGATAGTTAATAGGCATCTGACATGCTACCAATGCAAAACTGAGCTTCTGACTTTTGCTAAATAAAGTTCACAAAGTCTTGCCTTTCTTTGCTAATGGTTGCTCTAGCCAAAATATTGGAATGACTTTTAGTTTTACACTTTTCTCATATTTCTTATGCAGCCCATCAGCAAATATTTATGGCTCTGCTTTCAAAATACAATTAGAATATCTAAACTCCACATCACTCTCACTGCTATCATGAGTTATTGTCTAGCCTCCCAATGCATTTGTCCTTGTCTAATCTGAACAGTGAAGCCAGAGTGATAACATAAAGTATAATTCAGATCATATCAGTTCTTCTCAGCACCCTGCAATGTCTAACATGAGAGTATAAAGTCAACTTCTTACTATAACCCACAAGACCCTACATTCATCAAGCCATTTAGGTTTCCCTCTTACTTAATTTCCCACTATTCTCCATGTCACTCATTTGATCTGAAATGTACTGAAGGTTTGTGTCTCCACAAAATTCATATGTTGAAATCCAAGCCACAGTGTGATAGTATTAGGAGGTAGAAACTTTGGGAGGTGATTAGGTCATGAGAGTGGACGTCTCAAGAATGGGATTAGCGTCACTATAAAAGGGACCCCAGAGAGCCTTCTCATTCTCTTCGTGCCACATGAGGGTACAACAAGAAACGATCAGTCTGCAAATTGGAAGTAGGTTCTCACCAGACTCCAACCAGCCTCCAGAACTGTGAGGAGTAAAATTCATCATTTACAATGTTTATAAAGAACCCAGTATGTAATATTTTGTTGTAGCAGCATGGACTTACTAAAACATCATCCAAAACACATGGCCCTCTTGTTCCAGGAATAAGCTAGACGTGTTCCTTCAGAATTTTGTCACTAACACATTCCTCTGCCTAGAATTTTTTTTCTCCAGTGTGTTGGTCAATATTGTCCATCAGCG
This sequence comes from Trachypithecus francoisi, assembly GCF_009764315.1. Lineage (NCBI taxonomy): Eukaryota > Metazoa > Chordata > Mammalia > Primates > Cercopithecidae > Trachypithecus > Trachypithecus francoisi. Next base: position 47,448,898 of record NW_022681470.1, on the reverse strand, counting down.
TGGTGAGACTACAGTTCCCAGTTACCCAATTAAACACTAATCTAAGTGTTGCTGTGAATATATTTTCTAAATGTGATTAAAGCCCATAACATGCTAACTTTAAGTAAGAGAGGTTAACCTCAATAATCTAAGTGGTCTAATTTAACAAGTCGAAACACTTTAAGAACAGAATGGAGGCTTCCCAGAAAAATACATTTTGTATTTGGATAACAGCTTTAGCTCTCATGTCCAAGAGATATGCAGTGTCCTTCCTGATGGCCTACTCTATTTAATCCAGATTTTCTTAGCCAGCCCTCACAGTTCATAACCCAATATCGTGCAATAACTCTCTCAATATATATCACCTACTGGTTCTTTTTCTCCAGTTGAACACTGCTTGGTTCATCAGGTGTCATCTCTTTGAGTTTTCACTCAAAACTTTTAGTAAGGTTCTGGTCACTCTGTTATATTTAAGCTTCCTGTTCTCTGCTTTATTATGATTAATTCTTATCACGTACAATTATCCGGTACAATACATTGACTTCTCTTTCCTTCAGTGCCTTTTTCTTCCCATAAAATATGCATTCTATAAGGCAGATACTTGTGTATTTGATTTGTTTTATAGCATTTCTAATACCTGCAATGGAGCCAACATGCGGTAAGTTCCTTCATAAGCATTTTCTGAATGAATAAATCCTGATAATGAAATGATGCCTGAAATTATGCCTATTTTTTCATATGGATTTGTTGAATTTGCTTTGCATCATTAAGCACCATCACTTTTCTCATGTCCTAAGTGATGTGTGCTTAGTGACACTATCACTAAATATATATGTTTTGTCATATGGTGTGATGCAGGATCAGGTGCCATTTAAGTAGGTGACAGAGGTTGGGTTATTAGCCAAATCTTCCTCAAGTTGTGAGACATTGGACAACTCAATGAACCTTCTAAAGACTGTCTTTCTGTTTTGAATAGCTAACAAAGTTGTTATGATAAATACAAAGCAATATATGGAAAAGCTTATGAAGTATAAAGCATTATTGAAATATACTAATAATTTGGGGATGTTTGTAAATATTTCATTCAGTAATTAATTTCACAGTATTTGGCATAGCATGCTAGTTTTTAATTACATAAACAGACTGTCTTTAAAATTACAAGAACAATACACTGAATATTACATGTATAGAATAAAAAACATATCCATAATTACTTAAAATAATCAAGGTTGATACTCATATTTTAATATCATCTCTGATATTATTATTATAAATAGTTTATATTTTAATGCTCATAAACATTTTCCATTAAATGCCATTTTTGTTTGGGTAAAACATTTCTCATGAATCTCAGGTAAGGAGAAGAGTTTTATTCACAAGCGCTAATTGAAATGGTGGGGACAGTGGTAAGTCATAGCACCTTCATCATGGACCTTCTCTTTTTCTTTATTGATATCCTGTGTAGCTTCTGAAATCATTGTCAAATCATGTTTGTTCTACTGTCTGACATTATTTTTATCATTTTCGTAGTAAAAATTATCTTTCTTCTCTCTCTCCCCCCACTACACACACACACACACACACACACACCCCTTCACAAGTCACAATTTTAAACATATTATCATACTACTTGCTCTGTGTCAGAAAAAAAACTTTCAGCTTAGATTCAGCTGAAGGGCTTAACTTTTGTAAATACATCTCACAATTCAATAATAGTTAAGGATTATTCTGCAAACACAAATAGTTTCTATGATTAATATGTCTAGCTTTGAAATCAAAATTAGAAGTGATTTTGATTTTCAAATTTCAGACTGTAATATTATGTGATATGTTTATATAATTTACAATGATTTCCAAATTTATTGTCAAGAAAACAAATTTTACATAGAAACTATGAAAAACATAAAATAACAAACTACACGTTTCTTAATCTATCCCTACAGTAACCAGATTGCTTCTTTTTTTTTTTTTTTTTTTTTCCTCCTAGAGAAATGCTTGCTTCCTGAAACATTTTTATTGAAGTTCCATAAAACATCCCAAGTTTTGTAGTGGAATATTCAGCTCTTTATGTTGTTAACTAACCAAAATGAATGTATTAAGAGGAACAGTTTATCCCTTTTTGGAGACCTGGAGCTAACTCTTTGTTAGCATATTCCCTTCCACTCAGTAAAGCTACACCAGTAGTGGAGAGGTTAGAATCTGAATTGCCAGAGCTTATGTTTTGATTAGGTGGTATTTATAATTGAGTGATATTACTTGTTCTAAAAGAAAAATTATAATGCTATGTCAAATGACCTTCTCAAGGCCATACCGTCCCTCTCAATGTTGGCAATCTGTAAAATGCAGGGAAACATGAACAGTCTGGGGCAGCACTCAGGACAGAGTAAAAGGCCATCTTTAGTCTTTTTAAATTTTTTAATTTTACTTTTTTTGAGACAGAGTCAGAGTCTCGCTCTGTTGCCCACACTGGAGTATAATGGCCCGTTCTTGGCTCACTGCAACCTCCGCCTCCTGGGTTCAAGTAATTCTCCTGCCTCAGCTTCCCGAGTAGCTGGGATTACAGGCGCCTGCCACCACACCCGGCTAATTTTCGTATTTTTAGTACAGAGGGGGTTTCACCATGCTGGCCAGGCCGTTCTTGAACTCTCGACCTCAGGTGATCCACCCACCTAGGCCTCCCAAAGTTCTGGGATTACAGGCGTGAGCCACCGTGCCCAGCCATCATTAGTCTTGAAACCTAAAGCTGACAAGAATATTTGAGCAGGCATAATGAATTTGCAAGTTATCTTCTTTTTGCTATTATTATCTAAATTGTGTGGCAGTTGTAGGTGTGAGCATTAAGACATGATCCATGCATTCATAGTCTCATGGAAGTAACAGCATTCTCTAGCACCCAAACTTCAAACTTAACCCATTTACAGTAGTTTCAAAATACTAAGTGTATCCTTTAATCTTATTATATTGGCTGGTTATTTTTCCAATTTTGAAGACAGTCCTGTTTATACATATGTGTATGTTTATAAGATATGGATTTAACAATTTTAAGTTATAGTATAGTTTATACCATAAATATCTATGCACATTGTAATAGAGTTTATATTTTTATTTTAAAACACCTCATCTCATATCTCTTTAAGCATATGCTCTGGCAAAAGAGGGCAAAGTCTCTTAGAGTTATCAGTCCCTTCAAAGGCCAGGCTATAAAGATAATGGTGACATAAAAATCAGAGGTGTCATGGAAAGTTTAGTGTGCTTAAATTTACTACCAGCAATTTTAAAGCAGAAATTTAACTCCTCTTCCTGAGTTATGAGCAGAGAGATAAAAATACACCTGTTAGATCAAGAACAAATGTTGTTTAAAGCTGACTGTAAAGGCGTCTCCTGATCCTGTAACCTGTTGGTTAAAAACTGGGAACTGCTGCTTCCAGGGGGTATGAAAGCACATTATCCAGTGTACAATGGGAAATCCATTCTTATTTACACTCCAGGAAGAAAATTTATTCTTACAATCAAAAGATTTTAAATGACACTCCCATCACCAGAGTAAGCTGACTCTGGTGATAACATATATCTGGAGTTTTTGGGTAAGATGGGTGAGATAAAAAGATAAAAAGATAGAGAATTGCAGCATGAAGTGGCACTTACATTAAGAAATATTGTAAGCAGAAAGTGTTCTCTGAGAAATCAAGTGATAAACACACTAAGAGAAGAAAATAATTCAAACGCACATGTTATCGACTGAGTCCATTGGGCCTCAAGTTAAAGTAAAATGGCATCTCCTGTGCTTTCATAGTCTATCCTTAAGAGAAGAAGCTCTCGAGCCACACAACTTGGGTTCAAAATCAGGCTCTGACACTTGATGGCCGTTTCAGCCCAGTTTCCAAACAGAATCAGCAAGTATGCTCCAAAGGGTTTAGCTGAAAAGATTCTAAAGCAAGGGTTATTTTCAGAGATGTAGGCAAGGTTGATGAGGTAAGATGGAAAGGCACCTGAGGATGAGCAACAGTGTAAAGCAGTTATCACTGTAAAGTAGAGGGCCCCGAGTTAGTTGTTACCTGCACCCAGTGAAGGCTAAAAATGCAGACAAGGAATTACCCAGGAGGAGTATTGGCTGTAGAACACAAGCCATGCCAGACGCACAACCAAGCAAGGAAGAAGGGTAAATGCAAAGCCATGCTTCTGTCTCCTTCATCCACATCTCCTGCCAGTGCCTCACATCAGTCAAAGGAAACTGAAAGCCAGAAGCCACGACATCCTGTATGATGAAGTTCAGGGACATTTACTTCTTGGGGTAGAAAGAACAATAATGGATCTACATGGGTGGGTCCTTATTGGATAATGGGTAGGTAGCAGGGAAGATATAAAGCTCTCTGTTTTGAAGAACATATGTATTTCCTTCATATGGAATCATGAACTTGAATTTAAACTTTCTCACTAAGAAGTTAATTATATGCTTGTTTTCATTGTATCTTCTCCAGGACAAAGCAGTTGCAGATTACTACTATATTATAATTTCAGGTCTGAGTTTCTCCTCTCAATTTTTTTTCTGATAATGTTATCAATTGTAGACTTTTAAAATGACTCTTTCTCTGAGCTTGGTTTTCATCCTGATAGACTTCTGCTTACGTTTGTAAAATTATATTTTCTTTAAATTAACCTTTGTTTATGAAATCTTGCCTCTTAAACAGTTTTCAGAAAGGATTTCAGTATTATTTGTGATTTACTTCAGGTGATTTTTCTAGAGGAAGGAAGAGGCATTGTTTTCTGTTAATTCTGTGGATGGAAAATTGAGTCTAGACAAAGCCAGAATAATAAGAGGTAGAGAGTGAGTTATTCTGAAGAAATTTCGGGTTATCTGATGCCTTGCCCCAGTCTCGGTTAGGGGACTCATGTACCTTAATGAGTCTTTCCCTAACCTTATGGTTTTAATGCATACATCTGCTCTCAGTGGTGCTCACCTAAGGGGCCATAACTTCTGTTGATGTTTGGTTCAGGATAAGGCCTAATTCTGATAATGAACTAAATTATCTCCCTTATTCATTGGAGGTAACAAATTAAATGTTATCATCAAGATGTTAATATTAATCTTATTTATCAGTTAAAAGTAATCAAAGAGGAAAACATTTAGCTTATTCTCTTATTCTCCTATGCCCCGACTCAGGCAGGTTATGTTTATAAAATACATGTTTCTCCTCATTGTTCTGTACTGATAGCATCTGCACATGATTCTCTAGAGAGAGAAGTGGCTATTCTGTGACTTCATCTGTTCTCTTATTTGGTGGAGTCATAAAAGTCCAAAGAGAGCAACAGCCATCTTCTAAAATGAGCAGAAAGTATCTTCTTTCTAGCCTAATGTTCTAGCATATCTTTGTTAAATTTTTGTGATTAGTCTCCAAGACCCACATTAAGGGTAGAAACAAATATCTATAAGATATTGTGAGAAATCTTTTTCTGCTCATATGAGGAGACTTAAAAAATTGGATAAATTTTCTGCATTTACTTTGACATCATTATGTTGATTTTTAAAAGAATATTTTCTGATCTGGCTTCTACTCTAGGAAGTAAGGAGACAAAAGGGGTATTACTCCTTTCTTCTCCATGAAAAGCAGTCAAATTAATCTCAAATTCATTACTTTTCTAAGCCAATTAAGGAAATGAAGTCATTGAGAAAGGACCATGCTCATTTTGTATAAAGAAACAACAGCAAGAAGAGGTATCCATCTAGAATAGTTGACAAAATGGTGATAGCCACATTCTGGCTGGAAGAATAACAGAATAATTAGGGGGAGGCATGGTGAAAAAATGTGGTGTCCCTTTGCTCTTTATGGCTGCTTTTCCACAATCTGCATTGAGGACTCACAGAAAAGGCAGAAAGAATCCTGTGAAGTAACAGTTGTGGTTATTTTCTGTGAGAAAAGAACCAGAACCATGTGGGAGGGTTCCAAAATAATACCTGAAACCTATTGGATTAAAAACAAAATTCTTAATTTAAGAAGCAGGTGAGAAGAACACTAATTTAAATGAAATAGACCAATTCCTTGAAACACACAAACTACCAAAATTGACTGATGAAGAATTAGATAGCATCAATAGTCTATATCTATTAGAAAACTTAAATTCTTAGTTAAAACCTCAGTTATAGCTGGTTTACGAATTCTACCAATTATTTAGATAAAAAATAATACCAATTACATTTGATTTCTTTCAGAAAATAGGATGGATGGCTCTTCAATTCATTTATGAGGTTAGCATTACTCAATTACGAACCAGACAAATATATTAAAAAAGAGGCAATTACTGACAAATATCTCTTATGAATATAGATGTAAAAGTCTTCAACAAAATTTAACATTTTTGGGTATAGTTCATTCCATAAGCGGAAAGCTGATTCAACATTTGAAAATTAATAAAATTTATCATTTTAGTACAATAAGAAAGAAAAGCAATATAATCATTTCAATAGGACACTCAGCAAACTAGGACCAAAAGGGAACTTTCTGAACCTTATAAACAAACAGCTACCTAAAAACTATAGCTAATCTTGTATCTGCAAGTCAAAAGCTAAATTATTTCCCTGTAAGATTAAGTAAAATGCTAAGATATCTACTTTCATTATTCCTATTTAGCATATGGAAGTCCTAGCCCATGCATCAATAAATAGAAGAAGAGGCTTATATATTTGAAAAGAAAAAACAAAAATGTCTGCAATCATAGGTTGCATTATTGTTTATGGAGGAAATTCTGAAGAACCCTCAAAAGACTCCTAGAACTATATGAGTTTACCACAATTGCAGGATACAGTCTGTATATAAAATCATTTGTATGTTTATATATTAGCAATGAATAATTAGCATTCAAAATTTAAAAAGCAGAAACATAATTTACAACACCACCAGAAATAATACAGCCTCTGTAGCTGCCTCTGATTTGGGAGAGGTACTGGACTACAGATAGCTTCCATTATCTTTTTGGATAAATTCCTCCTTCCATTTTTTTTTTAACTGTGAATCTTATAATCCAATAAGCAACCCTAATTTTAGAGATTTCAGCATTTTTCTTGAAACCAGGTGGCCTCCTGAAGCCAAGTGACTTAAAGTAATTTGAGTATGTGTTATAAGTCTGACAGCTCCTAAGACAGGCTGGCAAGGAGAATGTCATCAATATATATTGACAAAGATTCCTGATCGATGTTATGTCCTGAAGATTTCCCAGTAATGCTCCGCCAAACAACATGGGGAAGTTTTTGAGCTTTTGTGGCAGTACTGTTCAACAGATCTGCTGCTTCTGTTGTGTACCACCATCATGCCATTCAAAGGCAAAAATCTCCTGTGACTCAGGCACAAGAAGAATGCAGAAAAAGGGATCTTTTAAATGTAGAACAGTATATCAGATTCTATCCAGCAGTACAGTAGGCAGTAGAGTGTATGGGTTGGGCACTACAAAGTGAATGTCCTCCATGGCATGATTGACCATCTGGAGATCCTGCACTATCCTATACTCCCCATGTGGCTTTTTAATAGAAAAGATGGGGGTGTCACAGGAAGACTGGCAGGCCCTCAGGAATCCTTGATTTCTAAGCTCATTAATCATTGGGGTTATCACTTTTAGTGCCTCTCATTTAAGCTAGTTTAATTTTAGGGGCTCAATAAAGGGGCTATTTTATGCCTTCATCAATACTTCTATAATTCTACATTTTTTGGTGGGTAAGTTTATCCCTGGAGGTGTTCAAAACTGAGTGTGTGGCCTGTGTGTTGACCAAGAAGTCAACAACAGACTTATCCCCTATGTTCTGTGGTAGCCAGGGCTTCTTGGGGGTGCCTAGAAGGCAAATTGAGAAGCCTCCAGGCCCCATCAATCTTTTTCTTCTACTCAGATTAACTGGGTTGTGAAGTCCCTGGGTGGTAAAATCCCCCTTTCCCGAAAACTCCCTGTGGAGATGTAGGATACAGTCCCTCTTCCAGTGACCTTTCTTCTTATAGAGGGCACATTCATTTGATCCTAGTCTCTTAGGTCTTTGAGATCATTTCTGTTGGCTAGGGGAGCTGAGGATCCCTCAGCAGAGCTGTGGTTCTTCATAAATATATATCCCGTGAGTTATCTGATTGGCACTAGAGGCAGCAGCCAGTTTGTGGGCTTTCTGCTTGGCCTTTTTATCTTTACATTCCTCTTCCCTATATCAGTTGTTAAACACCTTATGGCCAGGTCTTCTAGTCTGGAGATGGGAGCATCAAGCTCTAATTCTATTTTTTGGAGTTAAGTCTAATGTCTGATATGCTCTGAAAGACAAAGTCAGATTTTAGAATTGCCTCTTCGTCTTCTGAATCAGGATTAAGAGGAGCACATAGCCTCATATTTTTCCTCAATCTTTCTAGGAAAATAGATGATCTTTCCTGGGGTCCTCAATTAATCTCTTTTAGTTTACGCTAGTTAGTGGATCTTTTCCCTGTGGCCTTTATTCTCTTTAACAATAGCGGTTGGTAGTGCCTGAGTCTTGCCTTCTCCATCCCTATGTTAGAGTCCCAAAGGGGGTCAAGGTCCATCACAGTCTCATTCCCTGCACTCTTAGCAGGATTTTTTTCCCTTGTACCTGTGAGCTTCGTTTGCTTCTTCCCTATTCCTTCTCATAACAGAGATTTATTTCTGTTCTAGGGAGGAGAATGTTCAAATATTCAAATGGAAATGAACATCTTCCCAGTGGGAGTCTTGGGTCCAATTGAGGTTTTGAAACCCCTCAGGTTCTCTTTCTGTTCTTTAGAATGAGGTTTCCAGTTACAAAGATCTGAAGTTGCAAAGAGAACATGTACAGTAACCATTCTTCTTTCCCCATTGGGAGCCTACTGGTAAGGCATTATAGAGGAAGACTGGTAAGATATTCTGCCCCAGGTATTGTCCAGACTGACTTCCTCAGAGGAGTCTGAGAGTGATTGGCAGGGAGAGAGTGTGTTGATGGCAGAGGCTATTGGAGTTAAGGAAGTTGTATGTAAAAGGTTATAGAATTTAAAAATTGGTGAAATCCTCTTATAATTTTATTAACAGCAAGTCAATATCTGAAGTAAACCTTTTAACAAAATTTAGAAAGACTATTACAAATAACTTTCTTTCAATTATGGCCAACCTGATTACATACAAAATTTCTTTTTTTTTTCTTTTTTTTTTTCTTTTTTTTAAATAAGATCTCACTGTCATCTAGGCTGCAATGCAGTGGCATGACCTCGATTCACTGCAATCTCCACCTCCCAGGTTCAAGCAATTCTCCTGCCTCAGCCTCCTGAGCAGCTGGGTCTAAAGGAGCATGCCACCATGCCCAACAAATTTTTGTATTTTTTGGTAGTGATGGGGTTTCACTGTGCTGGCAAGGCTGATCTCAAACTCCTGGCCTCAAGTGATCCACCCACCTTGGCCTCCCAAAGTGCTGGGATTATAGGCGTGAGCCACCATGCCCGGCCCAAAATTTATCTTGCAACTTATCACAATTTACACAGACTATTTACAACATATTTGGACTTTTTAACTGATCTTATACTACCTGTTTTCTAAATATCAGTCATTTGGGTTTGGAACAACAGTTTACCATATGAAATCCTTTCTCACGCAAAATTATTCTCTTGGCTTCATAACCTGTCTTGCCCCAAATATATCTTTATATCCATAATTATCTTTGTCTCTCTCTCTCTCCTAGTGTTTATTCTACATTTTTATAAATAACTTTTAAATAACCTTCAAACTACATATACTTTTTAATTTTTAATTAAAACATAGCTTACAGAATGATATATTCACTAGAATTATTATTCTTAGTAGCCTTAAATTTTAATGAAAACTTTAGAAGCAAGAAATCTTGAACTATTTATTATACATTATCATTTTATACATGAAATCCTTCTGTAGTTTTTAGAAACAGTTTTCCATATCACATTTGCTTTTTAGTTGGAAATCTAACTAGGATCTATTAATTAATTCAAAATAATTTTAAGATTTTAAATTACACAAAAATTTACCCACAAGAATTTATCCCAATTTATATTTACTCAATTCTTCTATTTTTAACAGTTTATCTACATAACTTCTGAAAACTGAAATATTACACAAAGCTAGTCATCATTTCAAGTTATTTTTCTATTTACTATTCCTTATAACTTGTTAACCTCAAGTGTTAACCTAAGTAACACCTTAAAGTTCAACAGCTAGGTATCTTTACCACTAACCCAGAAGATTCAGTTGTTTTTTATTGAACCAGCAATATTATTAGTCTTATTTGTCAAAAAAAAAAAGCCCTAAAGATTATTTGGTTTTGGCTTGATTTAGAATCTTATAATCTTCAGGCCAAATCCTCACATCTTAAAATATCTAGCAAAAGCAAATATAAAATAATCAGTAAACCCAGAAAAAAAGTATGCTAACAATTATGAAGACATTTTTAGTTTTATTTTACCAATAACTGTAAAGCTATTTTATTTACCAAAGATTACTAAATTCACATGAATTTGAAGAGCATTTGGGATTAACTTATGAGTGCTCATTTACTTAGACTCCAATTTGGTAGCATGCTAGACACAACATAGTATGATGCACGTACATGCACATAAATACATCTAAACATGTATATACACACACAAACTACAATCCAATAACTTTGATCTGTGATTTTAGACATGATATAGCAATAAAACACACCATTTTATAAAATATATCTAGATCTAAATTATTTTTCTGACAAAAGTGGAATCTACTCACATGGTTAAACTTTGTTTGCCCCAAAGGTAATACAAGGAAGGCTTTTGACCAAAGTTTAGGTATAGCAGTCAGTATGGCAGTTCAATTTTTAAAAGTCTTTGTTTACTTTTTCTTCAGTTTCAAACAAGTTTCCAATATTTATATTTCTGGTAAACCATAAATAATAGTTCTAATAAGTCTTACCTCAGCACCAGCAGTTTAGTAACAGCAGATTCAAACCAGGCAGAGAAGAAAAGAGAGGAAGATAGAGACCTTTAGAGAACTCTACTTAATTCTGTAGTTGCAAATTAACCATTTGAAGTGTGAATTGTCCTTACTGTGCATAAAACCAATACTGATTGTCACAGCCAGATGTCCCAGTGCCTTCCTGAAGGCCAGCTAGGACTCCCTGGAACCCTGTCTCTGACAGTCTCCCCTACATGCCTTAACTTCATGATGGAGATTTCGTCCAATCCCCCAAAACAAAAGTTGTCTCAACCCCACAGCCTCTGGATTATCATCTTCTTGGAAGAGCAGCCAAGGCCATTTTGATCTTTGGCAGTGAACAGAGGGAGAAGCAGGAGGGATTATTTTTGAGACGAGAGAAACCCAAGCTCCATTGGTGCAAGAAAATTGGCACAGAAGAGGTTTTTACTGGCATAAGAAGACAAACACTAAGAAGAGTAAACAGAGAAGTACACATGCACACACTTACCATTAGGGAGTTCCCTGATCCAGTGGTCCAGACAGTAAGCCCTTTGGTTCCTCTCTCCCTCTTTCAAAGACTTCCACTGGATGCTCTACTCAGGACAGAATTGTAGTCTGTTTCTCCCACACTTTCAAGCACTCTTGTAGGTAGGTGTCCTTTACTGAGGGTGAGACTGCAATCCAGTGCCAGGCATCCTCATCACAATCCTGATTTTTGACAAGCGTCCCCACCATCTGTAGTACAAGGAGTGGTCCTTTCCAGTACAATCCTTTGCCTGCGTACTTATGATCTGACAATAACAAGAGATTACCTTTCCCAAAGTTGATCACTGACACTGAGAATCAAAAGAAATGTGCATCCTTTGCTTGCTAATGCTGTCAAATGCCAGCTGCCAAGTCTATAGAGAGGTAAGGAGGCTTTCCAAACAAGGAGGTGGACCATGTAATCCAGGGTCCCATCTAGGGTGCCAGTTATTTTACTGACTGAGTCGTTTTTCTCCCCAAAGATGGGATTCTTTTCCATTCAGTATCATGAAGCCAACACATAAAACTGAAAATGAGGGGCAAGAACTGCAGCGTTATTCAATGACCAGAGAATGAAGGAGTAGAAGTGTGGTTCGCAAACTAACTTCTTGTTCTGTGAGAGGTGAGGGGGTCCAAATATAAGATTTTTACTTGTAGTGATATAGGAGTTTAAAAGAAATTATTTAGGCAGATAGTGAGGGTAAGGAAGTCCTCAGAAAGGTTTTCTTTTCAATGAAAAACAGCCCCCAAATCGTTTTCTTTTCTAACAAGGAGCAGCCTATGTCAAGCTGCAGACACAGAAAGGCAAGCTAGCAGCTTGCACGGGTGAATGCTGGCAGCTGAGCCAACAGAAAAAGGCTACCTGGGGCAAGCCATGTTCAACATGGCGGCTCCATTTTCTCTTTTGCTTGCCAACCATGTGTACAGTAAGAAGCACAGGACATGGTTACTGTCCAAGTAGAAAACCCATTTCAGTAATAAGAAGATTAGTGTGGGATGACCATCTTCTTTGTATGCTATATAAACATCACACCTGGTCCAACCAATGTTTGGGCCCTATGTAAATTAGACATCGCCTCCTCAAGCCTGTCTATGAAACCTGATGCATTCCCCCGCACCCAGAAGTCCCACTTGGGCACCCCTCTCTCTCAAAAGAGAGAGAGCTATTCTCCTTTCTCTTTCTTTTGCCTATCAAACCTCTGCTCCTAAACTCAGTTCTTGTGTGTCCATGTACTCGGTTTCCTTGGCATGAGACGTAGAACCTTGGGTATTCACCCCAGACAACGATGCTGCTTCAGAAGGACCTGGGAGGAGGGAGCAGTGTCTTTTGAGCAACAGGAGAAACTTGTAGTGCCTTTTGGAATGTGCATCGGAAAACCCAAATTTAAACATTCCAAGAAACTGTGTGTTGGTGGATGTGAGGCAAGCTCTGTCTCCCTGTGGGACCCCTCTAGGTCACCGTGTGCCATTTAGTGCCAACTCAGGCACTTGACAAGGGCACTTAGACTCTTACCAGGCCCTGAGACCCATGGCCTAAGTGACTCTGGCTTCTGACTCGAGTAAATTTGCAAACCCCACTGGAAGGATACAGAGCCCAGGGCTTGGCCAAACTGGACAGTCCTGGGAACCTGGTCAGTCCGTTATCCACCTCCGTGAATATGCAAGCTTGGGGAGGGAGCTTTTCGGGGCCGGAGTGGGGTGGGGTCTGGCTCCAAGACCATTTATTATTCCATAAAAGAGGAAGGAAGGTTAGAGCCCATCACCAACCTAGATGTGGTAGTTTCAGAAGAATTAGGAGTCAGCAGTAGAGTCTTCAGGAAGAGATTATCTGGTGAAGCCAAAGATGAAGGGGACTGATAGTAGAAGTCCTCAAATAAAGGGGTTTCTGAAAAATGTCCCAGGTGCATAGACTTGTATTTGTCAGGTGTGTGGGACTAGAGGTATAAGTATAGCTCAAAAATGACATCTGCAATCCTCTAATCTGTCTTGAAGCCCTTTGGAGCCTGTCAGCAGCTGGTTTCGCCCTCACAAAGGATTCCTTGGCCTCAGGTGGTCATTCCTGAGAACTCAAACTCTGATTCCCTCCTAAGGGCTACAGACATCCTGAGGGTGAGGGGGCTGTGTGCACCACTTACTGCCTGCCTTAAGTTCCCTCACCCTGGGGAAATAGGAATGGTTGCTGTGAATCCAAAACATATAGAATCCAGTAGTTGGGTTTTTGTGTTCAGGTTTGGGTGTCTTTGTCCTCCTCCAAAGTGTACTGTTCCACTTCTCTTTACCCTTCCATTTTATTTATTGTAAGAACGGAATTTCCACATTAGCCATTGCCTGTTACAAAGATATAGTATTTTTTTTTTTCTAATGAAAGGTTTGTGCATTAAAAACAAGGGAAATATTCATGTCCTTTCTGGGAATGGGCAGTGAACTTCTCAGAACCAGAGTACTGCCTTCTTTTTGGCCATTTATGGTTTTCTCCAGTCCTTATCATGGTGATTGTCAATTGTCATGACATTAAAGGAAGTGCCATTTTAGCATGAAATTTAGAATATAATGAAATCTGAGGTCAATTTGAGGCCATCCAGTCAACCATCTTGGTTCTAACCAGTTTTTACCTGGTTCTCCTGAGGAGGAAGTTCTGTCTGCATGCCTTCCTGTTTTTTTAAAGATAAGCAAAAGTAGAGCCCAGTACAAACTCAACTATCTCACATAGGCATTAGACTGGGCTTGCATATCCACATGGTCTTATTCTAGGACCAAAAAGGCTGGATAATACTGAAAAATCAATGTTGTACCCAGTGCTTTGTTTCTTTATTTTATCCCAAGAATAATATTTAAAACACTCTTTGATGTACTCAAAACCATAATAGAAGACAATTTGTCTAGGGTACAAAGGATCAACAGAAGGATGATATATTTCTTCATCAAGCTCAATAAATGCCATTTTGGTAGATTAGTTGATCCATTCGATACATTAAATAATCAAAACACTAAAGGATTAAAACACACCATTGTCATATAAGAGATATTTGATGATTTCAGCAGACTAACCAAGCATTTTGAATTCCACTCTGCTTAAATTTTGTTTGTATACGCACTTTTTTCAGTCTCTTTCAAAGCAACTAAAGTCTTAGTCTAATTACAATAATGAAAAGTTGAAAAACTTTACATTCCATTTCTCAATAGAAAAAAAAAATGATGCTAATGAGTTCTCCTGAGATATGGTCATTTCAAAGTGTGTAACACCTCCCCGTGCCCCTTCCTTGCTCCTGCTTTTGCCATGTGATGTACCTGCCCTCCTTTGCTTTTTGTCATGACTGTAAGCTTCCTGAAGCCTCCCCAGAAGCCAAATAGACATTGATACTGTGTTTTCTGTAAAGCTTGCTGAACTGTGAGCCAATTAAACATCTTTTTTAAATAAAGTACCCAGTCTCAGGTATTCCTTTATAGCAATGTGAGAATAGTCTAATACAGATACATGTGTACATAAATACATACGTAAAACAGTATACATATAGGGAAGGAAGTGGATGTAGATGCATGTGCAGACATACATAGACATACATATGGATGCATACATACATAGAAGTTGTGAGTACTTTCCAGATTAACTTAAATGATGTCAGCCAATTTCAATTTTACCTCTTCCATTAATATAGTTCAATTGAAGAAAGCATTTTTTTTTTTTTTTTTTGCAGATACTTACAAATGGAAACAAAGTCCATCCCCTTATTTCAAGACAAAAGAGTCTCAAAATCTATGCAACCTCTTCCATCAGCATGAGTGTAGCTAAGGACAGATTAATCATGGTCCCTTCTGTACTTAGAATCTGTTCTTTCTAGGCGTCCATTTTTCTGCTTATTATTACTAGAGATGTGCAGTGGGATTTTATGGTGGGTCTCAAAACATCAACTAAACAAGCAAAATTACATGGTGACCACCGTATATTGCACTGTAATCAGTATTCTTAAGAGTGTCTCCCTCAGCTCCTGTTCCTTATATACACAAACTCATGCAAGCTGCATTCTCTCCAGCATTATTCCCCTAAGCCATTTCATCTGAAGCAGATGGAATTGCTTATTTTTCATTAGCTAAACTATTTTCTTACCTAGGAAGGAAGATTGGCAATACCAGAAAATACAGTATTTCTGTGAAAGATCATTCTGTCCAGTACAAACTCATAACTTTTTCATTGTAATTTTACATCATTACATATTTTCTTTCTAAAGAGTAAAAGTTGGCATAGTATGTAGCTTCTTTTTAATGCAGGTCAAGAAGAGATGAAGCAATTTTCTGTAAAGAAAATTTCTAAAACACAGACTAGAAAACTAGTTTTACCTTTCTTAAGCTGAACCGAAGTAATTTAATAACAAAAGAACTTTAACATGTCATTTACAAAACGGAATTAATCAATGTGAATACTTTGGCAAAAAAGGGCTTGAAAGCGTAATCTGCTAAGCAAAGACCAGAATGTTCTGCTCAAATTTAATGAAATGTCCATAAACTAAAATAAATTGTTATGAATGATTTCAGGTCAAATATACAAATGTTCCAATAGATGCAAGAATATTTAGGAAGTCTTTTGAGTACAAAACCTTTGAAATTTATATCTTGGTTTCATTTAAGTGCTGAAGTTACAGAAAAAATGAATATAATAAATATAATAAAAGAGCTTACTGGTATTTTATATACAAAGCAAAATGTTTTCTATGTCAAAATCACTCAATTTAAATTAAATGTTTATTTCGTGTACTTACTTGGTAGATTGTTGCTGTTCCATCTGTTTTAAAATCTTTGTAATATCTACTAAAATAACTAAAGGTAGAGTATTAGATAGCTACGGTGACATTTATTGGTATAGTAACTAAATAATCCTAGGAATGAAGAAGGTAAGCAAAGCTTAGATGTGTATATGAAGAATCTATAAATTTTAATACTAACATAAAGCTAAATGTAATTTGCATTTTCCTTATAGATTCATATCCGGAATTAAACTTGATTATGCATTAGACTCTTAAAAGCGTAACTGGTACATGGCAAGCATTCAAAAAACGTGAGCTATTATTAATGTCATTTTTACCCCAGGTCTGAAATAAATTTATCCTTAAATTTTCTCACATTCAATCTATTTTTGAAAGTAAACTACTTTTTGAAATAAATCATTTTGTGCATTTAAAACTATTACAATTCATTCACTTAAGACAAAATACATATTTTATAGGTCATTCATTTTTTTATACATTCTTCCTCTTGCTATTTTATTATTTTATTCAAATTGTTATTTATTGCTTACTTTTGTGAAAAGCACACTTTCTTAGGCTATGAATTTACAAAGATAAATATGACTTTGTAGCTTTATATCAAATAATTTATAGTTAGAATGTGGAACTGCAGAAAGAGCAACATAAAGATATTAGCAATACTTTACTTGATCAAATTTTCCTCACAGTAATAAACAATATTTTTTCATAATAGGAAATACTTTATTTTCAAATTCCTTATTCTTTCTTGTCTTGCAAGCACAAATCCATATCAATGAAATAGAAAGAAAGAAAAAATGTATTTCTCATTAAATGCCATCATATATTAGATGTTATATGTGACCATGTTGCTTTCATTCAGATAAATAATCACTAAAGATTTGTTTCTTTTTCTTTCAATGTCTTATGAAACTTATTTCAAAATAAAGGATTATTTCCAATTAATTAACACAAACTTAGATCAGTTGGCCAAGAGAGTGAATAAAATAGAAATAAGAACGTAATTGGAAACCATTGTGCATTGAATTATTAACTCTCCATTACTGGACAGTCTCTAATAATAGTTAGCTTTCAATTATCTCGTTACTCTCATCATTTACCCCCACATTATGTATTGGAGCACTCTCTTAATTATGAAAGACATGATGTCAGTAGTCTTTGTTTAATAACTGATAATTTAACTTCATGCATTAATCATTCCATATACAATTATGCCACAGCATCAATAGAATTTAATGAACTCTATCCAGTCAGTGAAATAGTTATAAATTATTCATGTCTGAAAATGAATTGTATTAAGTTAATCAAAGTGATAGTTTTCTAAAATAAATTATTACACAAAGGTAATATATCTTTTAAAAAACGAGTGATCTCTACAATAACATCCGACACTTGTATGTACATAGGGCATTGGAACAAGAAAAAAAAAATTCAACTATGTTGTTTTAAATGCTTTAGTTCAAATGTATCACAAATATATGTATTAGTATTAGTAGTAATTTTAATGAAATGCATTAATATTTCTATTCCAGCTTACTAGTTTTAAAAGTGAGCTCAGAGAAAGCAAAACTTTCATTTACATATTTGTATCATATATGCCTACAGAAAAGCACTTGGAATATGCTAATGTTTGCTGAAATTATAGATTTTAGTTCAAAGTTAAATTAACTTAAATAATACTGTTATTGTCTATCTTCAGACATTATGTGTAAGTTTTATAAGAACATTTCTGAAGATAATATCGAAGACAGAGGCACAAATTTTTATAGTGGTTATATCTTTTAATTGCTCCCACATAGCTGAATTTGATGTTTTTTTATTCATCATCTTTTTATACAAAAGGCTACCCCAAACCACATGTGAAGTAATTTCTGAATGAAAACTCTTCCCTTTTCTACTCTCTTTTGCTTTTCACCTATAATTACCTTAATAAAATACATGTAAATATGAAAATGTTAGATGGCTAGAAGACAAATAAATCTCAATGTTAGAATTAAAAGTTGAGCATTTCAGAATCAAATTCAAAGGAAAAGAAATCACAAATAGGATTAATAGAAACAAAGATTAAGTGATGTTTAATCAAATCTTATTAGGGAAAACTTTTGAATAAAATTTTTATTTAGAAGCAGAAATCAATCTTAAATTAACAAGACATTCTAGTGCTGTATTCCTAAGTGTGTTTTGTTCTTTAATACAATAGGAAGGATGATTATATTCCTAGGTATTTTGCATTTTGTAGGTATTATTCAAAACTTTCAATTAAAGTATATGGTAAATATGTATGGATGAATTAAATAATTCACAACCTAATAGCCATAATAATAATAATGACATTAAAAAGACAATACTCTGATTTATTTTCAGATTGTATTAAAAAGACAAAAATATATAACAGATATTGGCAAAGATTAGGAGAAAAAAATACTATTATATACTGTTGATGAGAATGTCAATTAATGGAGCCACTCTAGAAAATAATACAGATATTTCTCAAAAAACTAAATATGCAACTATCCTATGACCCAGCAATCCCATTACTATATATTTACCCAAAGGAAAAAACAATAAGTATATCAAAGGGATACCTACACTCACATGTTTATTGCAGCACTATTCACAATAGCAAAGATGTGGAATCAATCTAAGTGTACATCAACAGATGAATGAAGAAAATGTGGTATATATACACAATGGAATAATATTCAGCCATAAAATAAATGAAATTATGTTATTTGCAGCAACATGAATAGAACTGAAGGTCATAATGTTAAGTGAAATAAAACAGGCACAGAATGACAAATACCACATATTCTCACTCATATGAAGGAGGTAAAAATGTTGTTCCCATGAAGTTAAAGAAGGATAGATACTTAAGGCTAGGAAGGCTGTGTGAGTAGGAGTGAGGGATAAAGAGAGACTGTTAATGATTACAAATGTACAGTTAGAGAGAGGATCCACGCTGTACTGTTTGAAAGCAGAATAGGGTGACTATAGTTAACAACAATGTACTATACGTTTTAAAATCGCTAGAAGAAAGGACTTGAATTGTTTCCAACATATGGAAAATAATATTCAAGGTGATTAATTTCCCAAATACCCTGACTTGATCATTACACATTCCAGATATGTAACAAAATATCACACATACCCCATGAATATGTGAAATGTATGTTTAAAAATTTTTATTAAAGGAACTAAAATTTTTGAAATAATAAAGTAGTTTGAAGACAAAAGATGATAATCTTTAGTTTTATGCATTTTACCCATGTCTCCTTTTTCTTTTTAAAAATGTTATTTATGGAGTACAATGTATGATCTGATATATGTGTACAATGTAGAATGATTAAAACAAATTAATTTATTCATTACCTCATTACTTATCATTTATATGGTAAGACATTGGATACTATTTTAGTTATTTTTAAATATATAATACTTTATTTTTAAATATAGTCACCATGTTGTGCAATAGATCTCAAAACTTATTGCTCCTGTCTAACTGAAACTCTGTACCCTTTGACCAACATCTTCCCATTCCTTCCCTTCCCACTCCCATTCCCCTAGCTGATGGTAACCATTATTTTATTTGCTACTTCTATACATTTAACTTTTTAAGATTCCACATACAAGTGAGATTATGTAACATTTATCTTTTGTGCCTGACTTATTTCACTTGCCATAATGTCCTCCAGGTTCATCCACGTTGTGAAAAATGATAGAATTTTCTTCATTTTTATGGCTGAATAGTATTGTATTGTGTATGATTCTGTTTTCAAATTCCTTCCCCAATGTAAATCACTTCCCTTTCTCAACATTTCTGTTGAGTATATTTTAATTTTGATTTTTGACTCTCACATTTTAAAAAGTTGTAGTTGTTTTCTTCATATTTTACTCATTTGTAGACTCAAGTTTATATTACTTTTTTCATTTACATTATTTACCATATAATTTTTATATTAGTTTCTGAATTTTGACTGGTCAGACACTTATTATATAATCTTTATATATTCTTAGGTATTTTTATGAAACTTTAAATCTTTGATTAAATAATGTACACTAATGGAATAATCTATGCCCTTATGAATTTAAAATCAGGTTGATTTACATTGAAAATAAAATTTATTCTTTTATCACTGATTTATTTACTGGTTGACAAAATGCATAAATGAGTTAAATATTAGAAATTATAAAATTATTTTTTAATTCATCATTTATGTTACCATTCAGAGTCTTTTCTATATTATCAAAGAATATTCAAACATGACATTTTAGTTTACACTGATAGATGATAAAGTTATTTCAGCATCCCTGAAAGAACTTCACAATGGTCACTGTGGCATATAAAGCAGAATATGTTTCATTAACCACGTATAATAAAGCTCCACCCTGAACTCAAAGGTAAGATCAGTCAGTATGATTAAGCCTAGTACTGGTTATTAATACAATACCAGGCCCTGAGTCTCATACTTGTGGCTCTCTCACCACAGGCCCTTTGCAACCCTATCTTCTTGAGTGTCATCCAGGCAATTCTTTTCTTTCCCAAGATCTTGGCCTTCAACCTCTACTCTCTTTTCCATAGCATCCCAAGGTGGAACTAATTACAATTACTATCATTTTATATTTCTAATAGAACAATTCTTTATCCTTCTATTTCTTACATATCAACTGTGATGGTTAATATTGAATGTCAATTTGATTGGATTGCAGGATGCAAAGTATTGTTTCTGGGTGTGTCTGTGAGCATATTGTCAGACTGGGAAAGGCAGACCCACCCTCAACCTAGGTGGGCACCATCTAATCAGCTGCCAGCACAGCTAGAATAAAAGCAGGCAGAAAAACACGGAAGAACTAGACTGGCTGAGTGTTCCAGCCTTTGTCTTTCTCCTGTGCTGGATGCTTGCTCCCCTGGAACAATGGACTCCAAGTTCTGCAACTTTTGGACTCTTGGAATTATACCAGTGGTTTGCCAGGGCTCTCAGGCCTTCAGTCACAGACTGAGTCAGCACCGCCGACTTCCCTACTTTTGAGGTTTTGGGACTGGAGCTGACTTCCTTGCTCCTCAACTTGCAGACGGCCTATTGTAAGACTTCATCGTGTGATCGTGTGAATCAATACTCCTTAATAAACTCCCTTTCATAGATATCTCTATCCTATTAGTCCTGCCCTTCTAGAAAACCCTAATATACAAATTATTCCTGGATTTTTACTTTCTTATCTAACTGATAAGATAATAATATACATGATTCTAGCAAAAGTGTAATTATAGTCCTATCATTAAAATGTGCCAATCAATGACAGTACAGATACAGATGCAATAGCAAGTTTTCTTTTCCTGTTTAGGAAAAGCATTTTTTTCCTCCTATATTGCTTTTCTCTTCCCCTAGTGAAATTTTTACAGGCTTAGCAAAGATTATGATGTACAAATTATTTTCTGAAATGAGTATTAGAAAAACGGTTTCCAAAAAAATCTAGTTGTAATATCTGGCTATATCTCTCACACTGATGATCCCTTATAGATAGTGGTTTCTACAATGGAATCAACGTTAATACACATAAATTATGCTCTCTCTGCAATGCCAAGATTAATATGTATAGGTCTGTTTATGAGGACAGTGTCCTCAGCCTCTCATTCTGGGTAATGGTCCCTCTCATAGTGTCTTTTATTTCACCTCTAAAGTGTTCATTGTGAGAAATATGAGGTACAATTGAGTTAAGAAAAATCTTCACAAACTCTTTAGTGACTAAGAAATGAGATTCCTTTTTAAATTCACAGTAACAACTTCAAAAATTAGTTTCAGGTAAGATTAAATGATCATGTTTACACCTTTCACATAGGCTTTTAATTCAAATGTCTTAATCCAAATTCAAATCTCAGACTGGCTGCAAATGTATATGGTTCTTTTACTCTCTGATCAATCTTCTTTTTCCCTAGCAGTTATTCTGTGATTTAAAGGGTATGGGTATTAGACTTTCACCAATTCTTAACCTGATTCAGGTGGAGTTTTGGAGCTTGGCCAAGCTCATATTCCACAGATTTTCCAGTCCTACCTGCTCATTTTAATATGAGAGAGTGTTCACCCCAAATTACCCTAGTCATGGGAACAAGAAGTTCATTATTCAATAACCAATCCTTTTCTCAATCCTATCAGGCATATGTGGAACTAATTAAATGCAGCTTCTCATCATGCCCAGAAAATTGGCATTTTATCATCAGTTTTGTTCTATTACATATCAGGACTCTGCTCACAATTACCTTCCACATGCAAACCAACAGTGTTCCCGTTTCAATTGGTAGATCTTTCAACTACTTTTGGAACACTATTGCAAGCCATTGTTCAAAGCAATACACACACAGACACACACACACACACACACACACATATATACACACACATATATATACACTTAAGCACACACGGACACACATAGACATACACACGTGCATGCACACTTAACATAGACAAATATACATATATATATCATATATATATCTCCATTCAAACTTGCTTTATTTTTCTATAGTTAATTATAACTTTTGATGTTACATTTGCAACAATATTTAATACGAGGTCAAGAATTTTACAAAATTGTTTATTTCACTCATTGAACTGGTTGATGGGTACAAAAAAAAACAGAAAGAATGAGTAAGACCTAGTATTTGCCAGCACAACAGGCTGACTATAGCCAAAAATGATTTAATTGTACATTTTTAAATAACTATAAGAGTATAATTGGATTTTTTCATAACACAAAAGATAAATGCTTGAGGTGATTTTTATTCTGATGTGATTATCACGCATTGCATGCCTGTATCAAAATGTCTCATGTAACCCATAAACATATCCACCTACTATGTACCCACAAAATTAAAAATTAACGTTACTGTGAAATCAGTCACAGATACTAGTGCATTTGACAATTTGAGGACAATCTCACATTATGCCATTGTGTCAGATGTGATCAGATAAAAGTCATAATTTCAGGTGTTTTCCATCAATGTCTTTACTTATCGGTTTCAAAGACTTTTTAGGCTCATCTCGGTGGTGAATCCAAAATAACATAAAAATACATCTCTCCAAACCTGTACAAACACTTTGCATGTCTCTTCCTAATATTTGCTACAACATGACTTCTCTCATGGGATCCTTTACTTACTCATTTGCCTAATACAGAGTATGAATGTAATTTCAGGGGCTTTTCCATACATGGAAGAACAATGCAATTTTAATAAACCAGTGTTTCCTATTATCAGAACAGACTTGAGTTTTTTTTTTACAATTTCAGTTTCTATAAATACCTTGCATAAGCATTAATCTTTACAATTCTTCTTAATTCCTTACATCCCAAGGAATACAGGGATTTGATCTTTCTGGAAGTTTTAAAATTCACATTCCAACTTTATTTCTGATATAGTTGATCATGAACAGCTTGTTGTTCCCTGAAAGCTACAGTATTAATATAAGAGTTTGGCATCATAGTTTAATTCCAATTCCAGTCTGAGCAGAAAAGGGAATGCTTTATAATTATACAAGTGTTTAAGCAGAATACAAGGTCCAGGACCTAGTGAGACCACAGTGGATGCTGTGATAACAATAGAAAATGAAACCAAAAACAGTAATTCCTTGTTTTGTTGCAAACTGATATCTCTGTTTCCAAGAATACATGTTGAAAAGTAGCCTCCAACATCTTGCAAATTTACATTTCTTCCACCCAAGAAGCTAGCTATTCTGAGGCTAAATGTCCACATTCCAATATACAAATTCCAAGCAGAGGACACAGATTGGCACAGTTTACATGAGAAGCTAGTCTCTGGACCTGATATGCCTACCTTGGTTCTGTATTTTGCTATCTGGGCTTCCCAGAACTAATGCTGTAGCATTACATCTAGAAATAGGGAATGGTCACCCTAAAAGATGGGCAAGGAAAAACATATCTGGATAAAGCATCCACCAGTTAGGTACTACAACTTATAGCTAAGCAGTTTCAATAATTTTATCACTTACTGTTGAGTATTTTTCACAAATCAATTCTGACTGAGTTTAGCAGATCTTTCCTCTCCCACTCCACGCATCTGCAGCTTGGTCGTTATAATCAGCATGAATTCTTGGTACAGTGAAAAGCCGAGCAGTTAGGTGGCTATTTCACCAGAATTCAGAAATTAAAAGAAAACAGGCACATCTGAGCAAGTAACCTAGGCGTGATTTCCTTTAAAAATCAAACAATATATCCAAAGCCTACATCCCAAATTATTTTCATTCCAGGGATTTTTTCCTAACATAGGTATAATTTTTGATGACTTTAAAAATATTTAATAAAAAATGATTCCATTACTAAAATATATATATTTAAAACATCTGCAATAGTTTATTTTAGGAAGATTAAACTGTAAAGAATAGAATTTTAAAGCCAACTTGCTCTTGATAAAAACAGTTTATGTGTAGGTTTAGGTAAAATAATAGGATATGGAGCTGAGATTTCTAAGTTAAAATCCATCAAACACCTATTAGCTATGCGGATTTGAGAAACTGACACAATATATCTCAATTATTGCAGATGAAAAATGAAGATTATAATTTTATCTATTCTTTATGATTGTGGTATACATATAAATGGTCAACAGAGATGAGGATCTGTGAATGGCAGTTGGGATATGAAAATTATTCAGTAAATATTAGTAATTCCACTAAGCTACTGTGATGAATGACAAATACATATAACTACCACTGATGATTTACTTGAGGTCTAGTTTCATGTTTGTGTCTTTCTGCCATTTCAAAATAAACCTCAAAACTGAACATATTTTCTTCGGCTCCCTCCCCACAGCAAGCTGTTTTCCTTAAGGGTGCCAACATTGTGCCTGCCAGTACATTTTAACCATCCGAGTCCTGTTTGTCTCTTTCTTTTCCCTCTTTATCAAGTCATATGCATTCACTGATGATCACAGTGATCTTAAATAGTATATGGCACATTTCAGGAGATCAGGAAATGTTCCTTGTTGCATTGAGGAAATATTTTTTAAAAATCTTTCCTCAGTGTATCTTAATGTCAGATTCCTTATGTAAATCTTAAATCTTGAAATTGACCCCAGGTTAATTGGTGATGTAAAGAGCAAGTTGTTCCTATTTTGAACATTGTGTAAAATACAAAGGCATTTCTATAGTAGTTATATTTTGGTAAGGGTTAATCAAAGCACTAAGGAAAAGAAGATGAAAGTGGTAACTTTTCTCTCCATCACTAAGCCCGAGAACTGCCTGATTTTTCACACAAACAACAGAGGGGTAGTCAATGTACAATGTGTTGTGGTGATTACTTTATGGACTCTAATGAATAGCAGATGGACTGAGCAGTGAGGGTTCTGTAATGAGGGTATTCAGGTGACAGGCAGTCACGCAATGCCATGAGCACTCACAGGAAATGAGTGCCATGAGGAAGATTTGTCAGAATAGACAGAAAATTTTCTTTCTATGTCACTTAATTATGTGGTTATAAACACTATTTCTAATAATATTTTGTAAAATACTGAAAAAGAGAGTTTATCACTTTTATCCAAGAGATATAATTATGGATATTTATGGATAATTATGTATTTAGTAAATATATGTAAGTAAATTTACAGAAAACATAGTTAATAAGACTGAAAATATGTATCTATTCATGATTCTATAGAGACATTACTAAAAACTTACTTAATTGTAATGATCGAACTACCGCAAAAACTCAAACATTGATCTACAAAAGATTGTAAGTGATTCTAGGGCAATCAAAAAGCATTGTAGGGCTAAGAGATACAGACAATTAAAACCTCTTAGAGAGTCTTTCTGTAGAAGATTACTAGAAAACTTTGTCTTTATTATGAGAAACTAAAGATTAAACATTGTGTTTTCTCTCTGTCTCAGCCGGTAATAGATGATAGATAGATAGATAGATAGATAGATAGATAGATAGATAGATAGATAAATTGCTAGACAATTGATAGAAAATATTGATGTAGATACAGATAGAAGGTAAAATTTATGTTTTAAAGGAATGGGGTATGTTTTAAGCATTTTAATAGCACACGAATCCAGTTGGCAGGTTTATAAATGCCCTAAAGATGAAGGGATTTGCAACTCGTAGGCTACAAATGATCTCACTGAGGCTCATCAAGAAATTTAGAAAAGAATTAGAAAGAAATTGCATTTCAATTTTTATATGAACATGTTAACAAGGAGAATATTTATGTGATTGACAGTGTCTTACATGCAATTTTAGGGAAATAACTTTTTAGGTATACAAACTTAACCTCAAAGATTGTAGCTGATAGAAACTTAAAATACCAGAAAAACACACACACACACACACAAATCTAAAGTGTTTTAGCTGATTCTAAGATATACAGTATTTAATACAGCAGCAGAAAAGTTATTTAAAATGTACCTCTCCCGTGTATTATAAGGAAAATAAAATCTGTCAAATGGGTCACTAGTGGATGAGAAATTTGACATGCATTGGTGGCAAAATTGAAACGTCTTTTCAAGATGCTTATCAAGTTATGATAGTGACTTTTTAAATAACTTGGCATTTTCCGTGCAACAATCCCCGTTTCTTTAAAAGTCAGGGGTTCACTGTGTGTGTAACCTTGTGGGACTATTTTTTATCTTTATTTCCAAAAAAAGATCACTTTCTTTAAAAGAAATAAGAAACAAAACAAATATATTCTACTTTGGGTGCTTCATATTTTGAATCTCTTTATTATACAAGTTTTAAAATGAATCCACATATTTAAATGTGTTCTGAAATTCACTGTGCAGGAGTGAATGTGCCCTACTAAGGCAATAATCAGTTTTATTTCTTTGTCTTTTTATGTATTGTAGACAATATAGAGGAAATGTAACAATTGAGATATATTTGTCATTCTTCAACACAGAAATCACCATGTTAGATTCTGAATCCAAAAAGACGGGTTGCCAACATTTTTACAAAGTTGAAAAGTTCAAGACATTTATACAAATGCTGGAAATAATTCAATTAAACTGGTTCCACAATGAACAGCAACAATGATAACTTCAATAATTTAATTTAGCTTATATCATCCCCCTTTCAGCTCAATAAAGGTGAAGTGCATTCTCATAGCATTTATAATTTTGTAAACAAGTAATTGAGACAAAAGTAAGTTTTTACATAGATTCAAGGAAAACAATGAACTCACTAGGGACTTTAACAGGAGAGTGATTATTTATATAACATGTATTTTGCCATTTCATGACAATATTATAATTCCCTTTTCTGAAACTAATATTAAGAAATAAAATCAATTTAATTTAATATAAATATAAAATTGATACTTCTAACACACGTTGTAATGAGAGACGGTTGAGAAGAAAATAATAAGCTTCATTTCTATAAAAAGAACAGCTGAGTAATGATTAATTTGCTTAGCAGGCAAGGATCTAATTTCAAACTGGTGAAAAGAGAAAGAATTTGACAATAATGATATATCATAAAATAGATACATAATCTTATATGTTATTTTTGAGAAGTTTCCTTAATAACATTTATTTTTATATGTATCAGAGTATGTACAATGTGATTTTATAACAGCGATGTATAAACAAACTATTAACTATTTCAACTCAGCTTTAATTAAAATTTAATCTAGAAAAGAGCTGGCTATAAGCTTCAGTAGTAAGAAATTAGAAATATGTATTTGAGAATACAAGACCCTAAATTAAAATCAAACACGTTTAGATTAGAAAGAATATTAACAAATATTTATATAGCAGTCATGATATATGAATATAAACCTTCTCTGTTTCTTATTATCATAAAGGAAGATTTCTGTTTCTCTGTTTGCTAAATGTATTCCCATAATATTGAAAGATTGATTTTGATACTTCCAAAGTCGATTATCTCACAATTTTGCGATAGTAAATGTTATTTTAATAGGAATGTTTCATCAAGATGGCTGTAGTATGAATGTGCTGTACTTCAATTATATTTGCAAAGGATGGTTAAGTTTATCAATAATCTTACTATGAATAACTGATACATATTCAACAATATTCATAAAATAGGATACCTAGTGTATGCCAAATTCTTTTTTAGGCTCTGCTGATACTGTAGTTTAAAAATAGGTAAGGATGGAGTTGATATTCTAGGGAGGAAAGTGATAGTTAAATAAATGTATAACATATCAATGGGAAAAAATGCTATAAAGAAAGATAAAGCAGGGGAAGAGAGAGAAAGTGATAGGGAAACCATACTCTTCTATGTAGGATAGTCAAAGAAGGAATCTCAGAAGAGGCAACACTTAAACAAAGGCCTATTGAAAGCAGGGGAGGAAATTCCAGGTTGAGATACCATCAAGTGCACAGCCTCTGCCAAAAGAACGTGCTTGATATGTTCAGAGAACAACAAAGAGGAAAGAGAACCTGGACCAGTGAGAGCTGTCGGTCTGTAGTGGTAGCAGTGCAATGGGCAATGAGAGTTTAATTATAGAAGACTATAGCCTCACTGATAGAATTTAAGATGAAAAGACTAGACAGAATCACTCAATGACGATGCTCAATTTCCCATGAGAGTTTGCAATTATGTTCACATATCAACTGACTTTGGTCATTTAATGAAAAACATTTTCAAAATTATACTATTTAAAGTTTTTTAAAAGTTGCAAATTAAAACGTTTCTAAAGCCAACCTCCATTTCCCGGTTCACTCCCAGAGCTCAGTATCAGTTCATTTAACCATCAAATGCTCTGTCATTAAATTTCGAAGTATATATACCCATAGCTTTTGGCGTTATTACTTACATGCCTAATAGACATTTTGTGCTTTTCTCATTACAGTAGCACAGAAAACTCTAGGTTTACTCTACAAGTCTACTTCTTTCACAGGATTTTCTTTCTCTGAAATTGATACAATTCTCCACCTAGTTTCTTAGGCCTAAAACCAGGAAACATCATTGACTCATAACTCTCATATACACAACATCTATTCCATCAGCATATAATTGTAATTATCTGTCTCAATTCTATTTCTTATCATATCCACTGCCAACTCTCTGCTAATTCTGGCCTATTATCAGTTTTTTCCTGGACTGCAAAAATAGGTTCCTTTCTGATTTCCCTGCGTTTGCCTCTCCTCACCTGCCACCCATCAGTCTGTTCTTCAAGTTCATCTCACACCAAAAATGGTCATGCCTCCTATTGTGTACTGAGATTTGATGGCTAAGCATGTGTTATGGTTGAACTGTGTTCACCAAAAATTCACATGTTGAAGTCCTAACACCAGTACCTCAGAAGGTGACGTTATTTGGAAACAGAGTTTTGCAGATGTAATTAGTTAAAATGAGGTTATATTAGAGTAGGGTGGACTGGGCTCCTAGTCCAATATAACTGGCGTCCTTATAAAAAGGGGAAATTAGAGCACACACAAAGAAACACACAAGGAAAATGTGAAGATGAAAGCAGAGATTGGGGCAATGCTTCTGAAGGTCAAGAAATGCTACATATGGCCAACAAGCTGGCCAAAGCCAGAAGAAAAATGTGGAATGAATTCATCTTTATGGCCCTCAGAAGGAATCAACCTTGAAGATTATCTTCTTGGACTTTTAGCCAAGACAACTGGAGGCAATACATTTACTCTACTTAAGCCACTAAATTCAAGATACTTTGTTATAGCAGCCCTAGCAAACTGTTACTAAAATTGATACATAATAATGACCTCAGTATTTAGTTTAAATCCATCATGACTCTTTTTCCAATGGCACTCCTTGGACATATTATAAAGGTAGCTAAATTAAAAGCTGAAGAAAAGCATAAACACACCTAATAAAATATAAACAATTTCAATTCTTAATAAGCTTATGTTAGAAATTTTCAAGAGGAAACTCATAGATCATTTTCTCTCTGTCCTTCAAAGAAATTTATGTTTTGCCCTCAAAGGCATTGCACGGTAGGAGCAGTCCTCTACCTCCACATTGAAGAAGTACATTTTTGAAGGGCAGGACAGAAAGTGGCTTGCTTTCAGAAAAGAAAAAGATTTGAATTTGGTGTTTTTTTCCAGAACTATGGAATGTTGTAAAATATATGTTATATTTTGAACTCCCTACAGTCATATTTGCTATGAAACTTAATAAGGTTGATATATTGTTTAAAGGTCATGAAAAATATTAAGATAATTATTCTTTGCAAAGACCAATGTCACTAAGCTTTATCCCTGTGTTTTCTGTTATGAGTTTTAGTTTCAGGTTTTAGGTGTAACTCTTTAATTCATTTTGAGGTTTTTTTTTTTTGTGTGTGTGTGTGTGTGTGTGTGTGTGCGCATGGTATAAGTAAGATGAGGATATCCAGTTTTCTCAACACCATTTGCTGAAAGACTATTCTTTGTTCATTGTGTATTCTCAAAACCCTTTTTGAAGATAAGTTGACTATGTATGCATGAATTAATGTTTGGACTTTCCTTTCTTTATCATTGGACTACATGGACAGGACATCAAAACCATAGGCAAACAAAGAAAAAAAAAAACCAGGCAAGTAAGATGACATAAAACTGAAAAGCTTCTGCACAGCAATGAAAACAATTAGCATATTGAAAAATGAGCCTTCAGAATGAGAGAAAATATTTGCAAACCATAAATCAGATAATGGGTTAGTTTCCCACATATATAAAGTATTTGTCCATTTTCTGTTGCTTAAAATAGAATTTTTGAAACTAGGTAATTTAAAAAGAAATTTGTTATAGTTATGGAGCCTGCGAAGTCCATGGTCAAGTGATTGCATCTGGTAACAGTATCATCACTGGTGAGAACTTTCTGCAGATCACTGAGCAGGTGCAGAGCATCACACAGCAATGGGGTGACCATGCTGACATGCTCAGGTCTCCCTTCCTCTTCTAATAAAGCCACCAGTCCCACTCATGATAACCTGTTAATGTGTTAACCCATTAGCCAGTTAAGCTTTAATCCATGAATAGATTAATCTATTCACGAAGACAGACCCCTTATGACTCAAACATATCTTAAATGTCTCATCTCTCAATATCGTCACATCAAGTATTGAATCAATGTGACTTTTGGAAGAGACAAGTACTTAAACAAGTGCATATAAAACAACTCGAAAAACCTTTGGCAAAAACTAATAAATTAATTAAAAATGTGTTAAAACTTGAATAGACATTTCTTCAAAGAAGATACATAAATGGCTAACAGGTATAGGAAAAGGTGCTCATATTACTAAACATCAGGAAGTGTAAATCAAAACTGCAACGAAAGATCACCTTGCACATACTAGAATGTCTATTCTTTTTTTAAAGACAATTGCTGGTTAAGGTGTGGAGATATTGGAACCTTTGTACACTATTGGCGGGACATTCAAATCGTGCAGCTGTAACTGGAAACAAGATGGGAGTTACTAAACAAATTAATATTAGAGCTACATATGATCCAGCAACCCCACTTTGGAATACTTATCCAAATAATTAAAATCAGGGTCTTGAAGAGGTGTTAGAATTCCCATGTTCATTGCAGCACTATTCATAATAGTCAAGTTGTGAAAACAACCTAAATATCCACCAACAGATAAATGGATAAAGAAACTGTGATATAAACATATTGTGGATTATTATTCAACCTTAAATACAAAAAGAAGTCATGCAATATATGACAACATGTTGGACTTTGAGAACATTATGACAAGTGGAATAAGGCAGATTGGACATAAAATCTTAATTATACAAGATGAATAAATTCTGGAGATACACTGTGCAACATTGTCCCTACACTTAAAATACTGTATTGCACATTTTAAAAGAATTTAAGATGGTTGATCTCATGTTAAGTGTTCTTACCACAAAAATAAAAATTTTAAAAATAAAAATTCTCTCATTTTGACTTGCTTTGTATACATTTAAACACAAAAATTATTTTGAAGTGTAAAAGAAACATCACCACCTTGGACAGTATAGTATAGAATATAAAATACAGTAAAGTATAATAGTAAACATAATCTCACTACTCATAGATAATCATGGATAATTATGGGGTAAACATAATAGTTAATGGTCTTATATCCATCTAGTAAATGTCCATAAGTTTTTAAATATACACCTATGAGTTTACAATACAAAATTTTCAATTATTCTGGAATGCGGATAAAGTTAGTTTTAATATCAATGCATTAAGAATAATTGGAATATTGTCAACAATTGTTTTCCATCTAACCTGTTGAAATTGTGTAATTATTAGGGGAAAAAAGCACATTACAAGAATAAATAAAATTGATAAACTCTTATCTAGATTAACTGAGAAGAAAAGAGAGAAGAAAAATAAGGAAGTGGAGACCCTACAACAGGCACCTCAGAAATAAAAAAGTTTATTTAGGAATACTATGAATAATTACATGTCAACAAATTGGATAACCTAGAGGAAATGAATAGATTAAAAAAATACAACCTATCCTGATTAAATCAGGAAGAAATGGAGAGCCTGAACAGATCGACAAATAGAGTGAAATATAAAATATATCTGAACCAGACTGACATAATTAAAATTATCCCTATTTTCAGATGCCATGGTCCTAGAGAAAGATTCAAATTTTCCACCAAAAACACTGTTGGAACCAATACATGAAATTAATAAAGTGCAAGTTACAAAATCAACATATAACAGTCAGCATTATTTTTATTGACAAACAACAACATAGCTAAAAATGAAATCAAGGACTAAATCCCATTTATGATGCCAACAAAACCAATAAAATACTTTAAAATAAATGTAGTGAAAGAGGTAAAATATTTGTACTAAAACTACAACATGTTGATGGAAATAAACAAAAGACACGCCAAAAATGAAAAAAAAAATATGTATTTCTTGCTCATGGACCAGAATAATCAAAAATGTTAAAAATTTCCATACTACTCATAGCTGTATACAAATTCAATGCAATTCCTATTAAAATCTGAGTGACATTCTTCACAGGAATAGAAAAAATTATCCTAAAATTTGCACGAAGCCACAAAAGACCCCAAATAGCCAAAGTAATTCTGGGAAAGAAAAAGTTGAAGGCATTGTACTTCCTAATTGAAAATTATGTTACAAAGTTATGCCAATAAACACAGTATGGTATTGGCATAAAACAGAAACAAAGACTAGGAGCATGAAACAGAGAGCCCAGAAATCAATTCACACACAAATGATCAAGTGATTTTTGAAAAGTCCACCTAGAGGACACGATGGGAGAAAGGATAGTTTTTCAACAAATGCTGTTTGGAAAGCCAGATTTCCACATGAAAAAGAATAAAATTGGAATCTTATCTTACACTATTCACAAAAATTAGCTAAAAATAGACCCAAAAAACCCTAAGCTTAAGACCTGCAACCAAAAGGTTGTAGAAGAGATATAGGAGAAAAGCTCCTTGACATTGGCCTTAATAATGTTAGTTTGTATATCACATTTAAAGCTTAGGCTACAAAAGCAAAATAAAGAAAAGGGACTATGTCAAACTAAAATATCTCTGCACAGCACAGGAAACAATCAATAAAATGAAAAGACAACCTATAAGTTGGGACAGATACTTGTAAACCCTGTATCTGATAAGGGGTTAATAAGACAAATTTATAAAGAACACACACAATTCAATAGTATATAAGGAAACAACCTAATTAAAAAATGGGCAAAAAGCCTGAATAGACCTTTTTAAAAAGAAGAAAGAAAAATGGCCAACGTATATATGAAAAGGCAGAAACTCAACATCATTAATTATCAGGGAAATGTACATCAAACCATGGTAACAGAATGGGTGTGGTGGCTCATGCCTGGAATCCCAACACTTTGGGAGGACGAGATAGGCAGATTGCTTGATCCCAGGAGTTCAAGACCAGATTGGGTAACAAAGAGAGATCCCATCTCTACAAAAATATTTTAAAATTAGCCAGATGTGGTGGCATGCACCTGTGATCCGAGCTATTGTGAGGCTGACATGGGTGGATCACTTACGCTTTGGAGGTCAAGGTTGCAATGAGCTGTGATTCATGACACTGAGTGACACAGGTAACAAAGCAATACCCTCATCTCAATAAACTATAACAATAAAGACATATTGCCTCACACTTGTTAACATGGCTATTATCAAAAAGTCAAGAAATAACAAATGTTAGTAAAAATGTGGAGAAAAGGAGACTGTTGTACACAATTGGTGGGAATGTAGATTGATGTAAACATAGAAAACAGTATTAATTTTCTAAAGAATCCAAAAATAAAACTATCATTTGATCCAGCAATCACTCTTCTGAACATGTACCAAAGGAAATGAAATCACCTCCTCATAAAGATGACTGCATTTCTCTGTTCACTGCAACCTTATTCACAGTAGCCAAAATATGGAAATAAAAAAATACTAAATTTCCTTTAATGAATAAATGAATAAAGAAACCATAGTGTATACATATACAAGGGAATATTATTCAGTCTTAAAAAGGAGATTCTGCCATTTGCACAACAGAGATAAAACTGGAGGCGATGATGCTGAGTGAAATAAGTCAGACACAGAAACATACTGCATGATCTCACATAGGTAGAATCTTGAACAAAAAAAAAAAAAAAAAAGAAAAGAAAAGAAAGAAAAAGAAATAAAACATCAAATACACAGAGATGGAGAAGAAAAGAATGGAAACCAGGAACTGGGGGTGAGCTGGAATGGGGAGATGTAAGTCAATTTATAAAGCAGCAGATACATAGGATGAGTAAGTCTAAGGATCTAAGGTCTATGAAGACTATAGTTAATAAAATCATACTTTATTTGGGATTCCTGCTGAATGAGTAGATTTTAGCTATTCAAGCCAAGCACAAAAAATTGGTAACTTTGTGAGATGATGGATAAGTTAATTTGCTTCACTATAGTCATCATTTTACTACATATGTATTACATAACATCATATTGATCCCTTTTAATGTACACAATACAATTCATATAAAAAACACACTGAAAAACAAAAAAAGTAAATATCTAATTCTGAAGGTTAATACTTTGTCATTATTTTGACTTAAAACAGAGATAATTTCCCACTTAGGTGTGATTAAATGCTTTTTCCATAGCATTAAGCAAAAAGGTGAAAATCACCTTTTTAAAAACAGAACTACATCACTGTAAGCAACTATTTCAGTTTGTATCACTGTAATATAAATGGAAAAAAGTTAACAGAATTCAGATAGAACAAAATTATTAACTTAGGAACATAGCACATTCTGGAGTACAAAACAATTATGTGAAATCCCTTGTTTTGAAATATGTGGGATTATAAATTTTGACTTGACAAACCTGTATGTCAGTAGTTAATAAAGAGGTTGTAATTTATAATCTTCCAACTCTCTGTAACTTACTTTTCCTCAGTTTTTTAAAAAAGTTTATTAATTTGAATTAAATGATTATTGATGACTTTTTTTGAAATTTAATTTAGCAATGATTCTATTGTATATTGTTTCCACTACACATAAGCATAGTCAAATGTATTGAGTATTCCTCAGAATTTAATATAATACAAAATGATATTAAAGTCAAATTTAAAAACTCAATGACACACTAAAGCAAATTCACACGCAGTCTACTTCCTTATATGTATATATTTAATATATCAAAACAGCAGTAAGTTTTCTTAGAGACAATACCCTCTTTAGTAAATGCTTACATGTTGATTTTCTATTTTGTCTTATTTATTATAGACAGGAGAAAACTTTCCAAATATAACACACACACACACACACACACACACACCCCTTTATCTAGGAAAAAGGAGTACTTTGTATAATATTTTTTCATTTCATGTTTCTTCAAGAATGAAAGAAAAAATGCTTGCAGCACTATCATTGAAAGTTTAACTGTTAGTGGGAGGCGCAAGTTAGTTTCTTCCCTCATTTTATTTCAGAACGTATTTTTTTAATCTGGCATCTTGATTTGTGACACTTATTGAATTACCAATTGATGATACATAGATATTAATAAAGTCGAAATAGAAGATACAATTATTTTATGTGCTTTTCAACTAATATGCCCCAATTAAAATTACTACTACATTATTTGTATTATTTAAATAATATATTTTGAGATTTTTTTTAAATATAAAGATTCATTATGTGGTGAAAATATACAGATTGGTGAAACACTAAAAATATTTTTTGTTTATTAATTTGGCAATATTGGCTGCTATTTTTTAAATATCTATAAAATTAAGATAAATGAAAATTATAGGAACAAAATTATTATTAGTATTAGTTTTGTTAATATGATCTTAAATATTCCATAGGATTTTTGTGTAATCAAGTAAAATAAGACACAAGAAAACATTTTGCA
Source organism: Trachypithecus francoisi (assembly GCF_009764315.1). Taxonomy (NCBI): domain Eukaryota; kingdom Metazoa; phylum Chordata; class Mammalia; order Primates; family Cercopithecidae; genus Trachypithecus; species Trachypithecus francoisi. The sequence goes on along the minus strand of NW_022681470.1, from coordinate 47,412,396 downwards.
AACTGAAAACCAACTTAGATGTATGAAGTTCAGGATTCCGCATAGATTGATTTGTAGAATCAAAATGGTTCATGGTTATTAATTATCATTACACTTTAGCAGAAGCTGAATTTATTAATGTTCTTCCTTGGCATCAGCATATGTAGCATATAAGGATATAGTTATCCCAAATTTTGGTGCTTAAATAATTGAGATGCTAGACTCTATTATTTAGGGGGATTTTTTTTTTTTCTAGAAAATTCCCACTTTTGCAATGTTTGTAATATGCCTTATATTTACAGGTTTGGCTTAGTTTTAAAACTTTTTCACAAGCATTACCTTATTTTGTGCCCATGAACATATTCCGAAATAGTCGGGAGGAAAAACTATGATGTGACAGCAAAAAGAGAGTTATAGCAAATTTTTTGCATGTACTTTCAAAGGTTGAACTATCTGTAGAATGAATCCATGTGGAAGACTATTAAAGTCACCAGAGAACTTGGAAAGTATCCAGGTTGGCAAAATTCCTCCCTTTCGTATTGAATATGAGGGGAAACATTTTCAAGTATTCGATTGTATGAATTTATGTCTGCAGAAAGACAATTTTAACAGAAGTTAGTGGTAGGCTAGAAAAAGGAAAACATGCCATATCCTAAAAGTTGAATTTTTTTCATAATTGAAGTAAGAATAAAAGATACTCAATGAGTCCATCTGCATAGTCTGCTCACTGAACTATGAACTGTGTTGTATGGCAAGGTAATTCAAAAGTATTTCCATAGTATTGACGAAATGTCTTTAATACTATCCGTAGATCTAAGTATCAATTTATCAAACAAACTGCTGGCTAATTATTTTATTTCACAGGTATCTTTAAATTATCCAATCCATCATTTTAAATAATGATTTTTTTAAAAGTGAGTTATCCCTGAACACTTTCTCAGTTTGAAAAGTACTAAAAAAATGAATTCAAGAATTTGAAATCTCAGAGATAGTCTCCACTCCATTTTCTATTTTTTAAGAGATGAAGTTTTACTCTGTTGCCCATGCTAAACTACAATGGCGTGTCAGAGTTCACTGCAGACTTGAACTCCTGGGCTCAAAGTGATCCTCCAGCCTCACCCTCCTAAGTAGCTGGGCCTACCGCCTACAGGGATGCATGCAGCACCATGCCCAGCTTCCATTTAATTATTACAATTCATGGTTTGCCAAGCTGATGTTCCATCAATGGTGCCAACCTGCACTTCTTGGTAGACACATTTTATTAAAAACTGCAGAGGTAGTATCCACACTACAGGCCTAATGTCTTTTCTTCTGCCTCATACTAGAGCTATATATTTTACTGTATTTATCTATTGTTTCACTGTGTTGGAGTTCTTTAATCTGTATTCACTGGACATAAACAACCATGTATTGGAAGGTTGCTTGCTGCACCGGAAATATAAAAGAGAATGATACTAGAGATTCAAAGTAGTTTCCAAAAAACACATGCTTTCTATGCATGTTTTGCCCCCAATCAAGAATTTCCTTTTTATAAATTTTTTCTCTAATTTACCATAAAACTTTGTTTTACTCCCTAACTCTTTTGATAATTCTTGCTTAGTCTCTGCTTCTAAATGCTTTACACATCTCTCCCCAGGTCATTCAGACTGAGAGATTTAAATGAGGAAACCCTGTCAACTTTTATAAAATGTTAAACCAAATGCTTAACAGAACTGCAGCCCTTTAATATACACAATTCATGGTGTTCCCAAAGGTTAAACGTGCCAATGTTACTTTGATTAGTTTTGACATTTTAACAGTAAAATAATCTCTTTCTTTCTGAGTAGGTATTTTGCACAGAATTAGGGTATAGTCTCTACTTTTTTTAACTTTTATTTTAAGTTCGGGGTACATGTGAAGGTTTGTTACCTAGGTAAACTCATGTCATGAGGGTTTGTTGTATAGATTATTTCATCTCTTAATATTTAATCCCAGTACTCAATAATTACTTTTGAAGTTGTGATTCCTTCATTATGACATTTTAATATCCAAATTACATCTATACATATTCAGAGAGATAACAGTCTTTAAAAACAGACTGATCATCATTAAATAATATTCTACATGAAGATAATTTACAAGTGGACATAATTTAAAGGTGATTCCCCCAAAACAGTTGAATTCTTTCCCACTGAGCGATAATGAGCAATTAATTTGCCTAGTGATAGATGGGCTGTGTCTCTTTTTTAAAACTCACCAAGAATTGATATTTAGGAATCATTATCCTTCTTATAATTGTTGCAAGATGGTTAAGTTCATTTGAATTTAGGAATTGAAAACTCAGGGAGATTATCCCACTTTAGTATTATCCATAAACCTAGAAAGCCATCACTGTACTACAGCTGACACTTGAACAACACGGGTTTGAACTGCATGGATCCACTTATTTATACATTTTTTTCAATAAATACATTAGAAAACATTTTTGGAGATTAAAATAAAAACTTGCAGATAAACCACATAGCCTGGAAATATTTAAAAAGATAAAAACCAGAAAAAAATAGGTATGTCATGAAAATGCATAAAATATACGTAGATGCTAGTCTATTTTATCCTTTACTACCGTAATATATAAATAAATCTATTATAAAAAGTTAACATTTATCAAAACACAGACACACAATACAGACCGTATATGGTGCCATTCACAGTGGAGAAAATGTAAACACACGTAAAGATGCAGTATTAAATCATAAATCATAACTGCATAAAATTAACTGTAGTATATACTGTGCTACTGTAATAATTTCATAGCCCCCTCCTGTTGCTGTTGAGGTGAGCTCAAGTGTTTGGAGTAGCTACTTAAAATGCCATGTCACACTAATCATTTAGGCATGAGCAGTTCCGGCAAATTGTGTATTGCAGTAAAAAATGCTCTCTTCCAATTCTCGCCTCTTCTTCCACTGGTTTAGTGCAACATTGTAAATCTCTAATAAACCCTTGGAATCCATACGAAATGCCACCAGTGATGCTAGAAGTGCTCCAAAGTAGTAGAGAAAAAGTAATGACATTATAAGAAAAAGTTGAATTGCTTGATAGGTACCATAGCTTGAGTTCCGCAGCTGTGATTGCCCACTGTTTCAAACAGATGATTCATCTTGTAAACACAGGACATAAATTTACAATATCATTATCACATATAGTATAGTACTGTAAATGTATTTCTTTTTCTTGTGATTTTCTTAATAACTCACCAGTTTTAGAGGAATGTTCTGTTTATTTCTAAATAACAAATCACTCCAAAACTTAATGCCTTACTTTATTATAAGAACACAATATATTATACATAAAACATACCACAGGTGTGTTAATCTACTCGTTTATGTTATTGGTAAGCCTTCAGTCAACAATAGTCTACTGGTAGTTAAGTTTTCAGGGACTTAAAATTTATTTGTGGCCTTTTAGTTGCACGGGGGATTGGTGCCCCTAACCATCACGTTGTTCAAGGGTCAATTGTACAATGTTATCTACAAAGTTATCTTCGCAGTAAAATTTTCAGAGACTCATTTTATTTTCTTTTAGGAAAAATCTCACATTTTTCTCTCATAGAAAATTGTTTATAGATACTTAAACTGAGTTTGCTTATAATAATTAGACCTTCGTGAATATTGCTTGACATAGACTTCTTTGGATAAAGTTTTTCCATTCACATTTTATTAACACTTTTCAAATTAAAAATAAATGTAATCACTTCATATTTTAAGTACTACATTAAGAAAGTCCTTGACAAGTGAAAGAAGAAAATATTATTGATTCAAGTGAAGATAAGTAAAACAAGATATTGAAACTCCAAGAAGACTCAGCATAGAGCACTTTTTCACAACAGGACCAACAGGTTTCAATATCTTAGCTACTTTCACTATGACATTGATGATGCAGGATATTTTCTTGATCCCCTGGCAAGATTTACAACAGGGATGCCCTGTTTATTCAGCCTGCTGCACTAAACCCTTTGCGGGAGCGAGCACGTGAGCAAACCAGTGCAGGCTGGCGGCCTCAGGACTGGCAGGAACAAACTCCCTTTACTCAGGTCCACTGATCTCCACCCCTCCCAGGAGAAAGTACATGATAGTGCAGATACCGGAAACTCCATTCAGACCCCGTGGCAGCTTCCATCTGGGGGTGCCTGTGCTCCCAAGGCCCCAGAGGACATGTTACAAGGCTCTCTTAGCTCCACCATCAGAGAATAGCGTGTGTTATCAGGTCAGTGGGCGCTTTCCCTCATCTCATGGGGTGGCTGCCCTCCACCAGCGAGGGCAAAGGGCCAGTGTGACCTTTTTGGGTACCCACACTTTGTGGTTCCTGAATTCTTGTCTGGTGCCCAAGAAGAATAAGGTCACACAGACAAATCGAAGGATGATGAATGTGGAAAATTTTATTGAGTCATGAAAGTGACTCTCAGTGGAAAGGGGAGCTAGTAAGGGGATGGAAAGGGCACGTGGCTCTCCTCTGAAGTCAAGTTGCCTCTCTCTAATGTCCAACCATCATCTCTGAAGTCAAGTTACCTCTACCTGATGTCCAGTCACTTCTCTCTACCAGATAAGTCTGGGTTCTTTATGGGCACAAGATGGGGCTATGGGGCTTGCTGTAGGCAGTTTTGGAAAAGGCAGCATTCGATTGATAGAAAGACATTATACAGAAAGAACCAATCAAGAGAAAGCAAACAGGATCAAAAGTTCCTACATTGGGCTGCAGGTTTCAGGCTACTTTTGGCTTGAAGCGGGGGATTCCATAAGGGACCTGCCCCTGTCTGCCTAGAATTTCTCTGCCTCCTGCCTCTATCGTTAATAGTGGGACAGTTGTCATTTTTTTCTCTATTCTCTTTGTGACACAACTAACTTATAGCTACAATTTCACTGAAAAATGATGTAAGCAGTGTTTCAAAACACAGAATAGTAACTGGAGTACATATTCACCTCTCACTAGAGACCTGCTTATGTCCCAAAATATAACCTTAGTCATTTGGAATATGCCATCCTACTCATTACAGCAACACATACATATGAGCAATATAAATGTGTTCATCTATATGTAACTATTGTTTATAGTTGTCATACAAATCAATTTACCCCATAAGAGAAGATAAGTTTGCTTTTTCTGGTTTGTGCATATGTGTGCTTATTTTTGTTCTTTTTAATAATCCTAGAATGGAAGTTTTACTACAAGTCTTGCATGGAGTATTCAGTAAAATGTGCTGAATAAATTTATACTGTCTATTGAATTAGATTTTTATATACTTGATAAGATATTTTAGAGATCTTCAAATACCAGCATCTATGAATGTACATAATATTTTATGGACTGCTTTGGGATTCCATGATTATGAACCATAATTTATATTAGTCTTTCAACAATTATTTATTAAGTGCCATACAATTATCCTGATTCTAATCCTGTGGTCATTAGAAACTCAGGTGCAACACAGACACATTCTGTTTCATAATAACACTCATATTCTGGCAGGTAAAATAGATAGTAAAGAAGTAAACAAATAGAAAAATAAATTCAGAATGAAAAAGTGCTACTAAAGAAATGAGCATATTTACATGATATTGAGTAATAAAGGGGAGAAAAATTACTTTAGAATATTTGATTAGGGAAAGCCTCCTCAGGAAGTTGATATTTGAGTTCAGACATGTAAAATGAGAGAAGCTAGTCAGCAAAGGAATTAGGGAAAAAGAAAAAATTAAAGAGAACAAAGGTGAAAGGACTTTAAGAGATATATTATTTTGATAGTTAAAAAATAAGTTATTGCAGGCATGAATTACAAAAGAAGGTGCTAGAGAGTTGGCTAAGTGACAGCTCTTGTAGAGCTTTGCAAACAATGCTACAGAACTTGATTTTATGCTAAATTCAATGAAAAACTTAAAATCAGTGACATGGAGATTATCTGATTTACATATTTTTACAATCATTCTGTTTCTGTGTGCAGTGTGAATGGTAGGAGGGCCAGTATACAGGGAAGAAGGGTAGCTATAGTCCTGGGCATTTAGAAATTTCCACGTAGCTTTTTTATTATTTAACTCTGTAAATGATGGTGCACTGAAAAGGAATGTACATATGTATTTGTGCAAATAATGTGATGTTTCTTCAGGATAGATTTATGTAAGTCTTAAGTGAAAGCGCCTATGCTTTTTGAATTTAAAATATTGGTCATTTCTCCTTTTGTCATTCTTAATATTTGTATAAAAATCCTTTCTGCTTTTGCATTGCATTTTTGCACATTTATTTGAAAGCTTGGTTTCAGAAAAATTGAAACAAAACTAAGTATATCTTAAATAGAATAAAGTTTTCTATAGACAGAACAGTAAACAAAATTATTTTCAGAGAATAAATTGTAAATTTAAACATACTATAATCACTTGACCTTCTTTTTGATACATTTAAATACAATATCTGGCCTAGCTCATCTATTTTGTCATTAGGAAAATAGATCTAAAGAGATGAATTAAATATTGCCATGAACATACTCATAAGGAGGACATTCAGGCAACAGGGTCTCTTTGAAGTAAGTAATCAGATGATTCTTTTGATATATATGGAGTACAATCAAAAAAAGAAGAGTTATCTTTAATCTTTCCTGCTGTATAAATAGCAATATAAAATTAGCACACTGGGAACTTAGACATCACTAACATAACCCTCAACTATAAACACTTGACAGAGTGTTAGAATTTTAGTCTAATTACTTTTTCAATGAGCAACATTATTAGAAAAGTATTTCCATTAATATTTCATCTTGAAGATCAAAACAGAAATTGTATTCACATAACGCTTTCCCATAAGTGTTTTTTATTTACATGACATCCATTATTTTCTCTCCGAATAAGCAGATTTACTGCCGTCAGCATGCTAATGCTGCAAATAAATTTCAATAGAGTATATAGGAACAGGAAATAAGATCCCTGGAACTTGGCCATAGTTTGATTTGGTCTCTTGTTAGAAGTAACATTAATTTGAAAGAATAGATTGATTGCTGACTTGGGAGAAATATTGTAAAGAGACAAGTATGTAGGCAGCAATGTAGCATCAAATTTTGCTGAGTATTCACTAAAAATAAAACTGTGTATACAAACATGTAGAATTTATTGCTTAATAATAGCAATTTTGCTCCATTCTTATACTGCTTTCAAATTATCTAAAGTCATTTGTATCTGTTGTAAATGAAAAGTATTTGAATTATTCTCTGTTTTACCCAGGAAATTAAACATACATGTAAGTTAAACTCCACAAGTTATCTTACTATATTATAGGTAGTACAGTAGCCACCATATTATATATATTTCAGAAAATAAAATATTCTCAGAAAAGAATCTGACACTTTAGGAGGCTTTATATACATTTAATTAATTTATTTACTTTTAATTTTAGAGAGGGTCTCTCTGTCGCCCAGGATGGAGTGCAGTGGTGTGATCTCAGCTCATTGCAACCTCTGCCTCCCAGGTTCAAGAGATTTGGTTGCTTGCCTCAGCCACCCAAGTAGCTGAAATTACCGGTGTGTGCCACCACGCCCAGCTAATTCTCTTTTTACTTTTAGTAGGGACGGGGTTCCACCATGTTGGCCAGGCTGATCTCAGATTCCTGTGATCTACCCCCTTGGCGTCTCAAAGCGCTGGGATTAAAGGCATGAGCCAACGTGCCCGGTCTATTCTAATTTTTTAAATTGGAATGTTTGAAAGTTTCATTTATAACAAACTAATCACTACAAGTGTACTCTTTAATCTACTACTTTGAATAAAAATATTGTGGAAGGCAAAATAATGGTCTCCCAAATGTGTTCACGTCCTGATCTCTGAAACCTGTGAAATAGTTACATTGTATGGAAAGAGGAATTAAGATAACGGAATTACGTTGTTAATTAGCTGATTTTAAAATACGGAGATTATCCTGGATTATCTGGTCATTCCAACATAATCACAGGGGTCCTTACATGTGGAAGATGGAGCAGAAGCACGAGTGTCAGAGCCCCAGCCTTTGGAAGGACTCTACTTGCCATTGTTGGTTTTGGAGAAGGAACATGGCTAGGAACTAAAGAATGCTACCAACTGGAAAAGGCAAGAGAGTGGATTCCAGAAAGTAATACAGCCCTGCCAACATCTTAATTTTAGTCCAGTGAGGCCCATTTATGATTTCTGACCCCTCCAGATACATAAAATTTTTAAAATTCCATTATTTTAAGCCTCAAGTGGGGGTTATAGCAAACTAATACATACATGGAAATACATGGTGAATAATTTTAAGGGGGTGACTTTGGTATTTCTTTGATATTGGTAAGATAGGCAAACATAATTAATAAAGCAGTATCTCATTAGATATATCCTAAAGGGGAAGTACACATTCTGTGGGTGAGAAGCAATGAATAGTCTTAATATGTTATGAATCCAACCATAAATTAACACCAATTTTTATACCATCTGTCTTAGTCCATTTTTGTGTTGCCATAAAGGAACACTTAAGGCTGGGTAACTTATGACAAAAAGAATTTTATTTGGTTTATGGTTCTCTAGACTGTTCAAGAAGTGTGGCATGGGCATCTGCTTAGCTTCTGGTAAGGGGCTCAAGCTGCTTCCACTCATGGCAAATACCTAAGGGGAGCCAGCATGCAGAGATTACCTGGCTAGTGAGGAACAAGAGAGAGAGGGAAGCAGGTAGATGCCAGGTCATTGTTAACACCTAGCTGTCTCTTGGGAACTATGATAATAGAGCGAGAACCAAGCCATTCATTAGTGATCTGTCTCCATGATCCAAACACCTCTCACTAGGCCCTAACTCCAACACCGGGGATCAAATTTCAACATGCGATTTGCAGGACAGATATCCAAACTACAGCACAAACATACTAAAAATAGTAAGTAATGTTAATACCATAGCATCTTACTAATAAATGCTTCTCCAAATCCAGAGAATGAACTTCTTAGATTACATGTGTATTAATTTAAAAATCATAATTTTGAAACAAAAGCATGTTAGCCCTTTAAAAATTAAGACTCACAAAACCTACATTTATTCAACATATTTTAAAGGGAAAATGCAGTCAGTTTTTAGTACGTTTGGTAAGTAAGTTTTCCCATAAATAGATACTTTCTTTCTCTGAGAAAACTATCTTTTTGTTTCAAACTTAATCTTCGTTCTTGAGTTGCATATCTGACCTTTTGTATCATATGTAGGAAGTGGTCTTAAAAGAAGCCTATATATTTATATTAAAATGAGATAAGAGTGAAAATGTATCTTTTAATATTTTAATTTAGCAGTTTAGATTTTGGAAAAATTTTACAAAAAAATATTTTAACACAAAATCGTTTTATTCTTAGTAGGAGAGTCTGTATATCACTAACTCAATTATGTCTGCATGAATAAAAAGTTGGACTCCTTTATTGGACAGTTTTTTTCAAGCATACACAAGAAATATAAACAGATTGGACAGATGACCTATAAAATTTTATAACTGGTCCAAATATAGACTGGTGATACAAAATTCTAAGTTTAATAACAAAGATTTAATACTGAAGGTGCTTCACAAGTTTCTTTAAATCCGAAGCAAGGCAGTTAGTTACTGGTCTTCATTGTACACAAAGTCACCCTATGGTCATCCAAGGGACAAAATATAAATGGAATTGGAATATATTCAATTTTATCAGGAATGTCATCTGGAGCATACAGCAACAAGTGGAATGCAGTTTTAAATAAACAAATTAAAAAGATTGAGTCCATGGAATAAAAATGTTTAAAATTGTGGAAAATTGGATGAATACCAGATATGATTACATCTAAATTTATTCTAAATTCACATGATATTAGTAGTCTAGGACTAATAACTACTACTATTAAATTTATGTTTCTCATGTTAAAATGGACAAAAAATATAGTCTTTATGAACTTCATTTCACTTATGTACAAAATAATAATTTTTAAAATATCTTCAGCATTTCTAATTCAACAAGATATGGAGGAATAAAGTAAGAATATGACAGGAGAAGATTAAAAATCCATGTTTGACGTTCTCTTTAACAGATCTTTCTTTTGGCAATTATCTTGTACTCTAATTGTTTTCAGCAGTGTATAACATTTATGAAGAAAGAAAGGCATTTTCTACTGAAGAAAGCATACAATTGTCTGACAACCATTTATAAAAAGATCATGTTTTAGAAAAAAAGAGAAAAATTGTTTGACAGGTTTGAAATAAATAATACAAATACAGAAGCACTCTGTGACCAGTTTAAAGACTTACACCTTCATGGAGAAAAAAGTGTACTGCAGCATGCTAAAATCTTGGAGAGTCTTCATGTCTACCAATAACTCTGCTTTTGTTAAACATGGGGAAATTCACCAGCATTTCACCTGTCTACATTACTGAAACCAAAAGAGAAGCAAAGAAGTCATACCTGTGTAGTTTGGAGGAATGTAGCAACAATAAAAACCACACCAATCTCAAACCAGGAAAGCAAATCAAATATAATGATCATTTTTCTGTTTACCATCATGGATCTTCTTACTCTGTTTTTGTTTTACTTCTCATGGAAAGGGTATTTTATACGCTCAAGAACTTTCCTAAAATATCTTTGATAACAAATAAAATGAACTAAAATAAAAGCTCTAAAAATACGTGACTGATTTGGATGGGATCAGAGAAATCACATGAGGCATTTTCAGATAGATGTGAATAGCTATACCATGTATTTCTCAATGTCATCATTAATTATTTAATCTATATACAGCTATCTGTTTTTTCTTTTATTATTATACTTTAAGTTCTGGGGTACATGTGCAGAACTTGCAGTTTTGTTACACAGGTATACACGTGCTATGGTGGTTTGCTGCACCCATCAATCCATCACCTACATTACGTATTTCTCCTAATGTTATCCCTCCCTAATCCCCCCACTCCCAGAAGGGTCCCAGTGTATGATGTTCCCCTCCCTATGTCCATGTGTTCTCATTGTTCAACTCCCACTTATGAGTGAGAATATGTGGTGTTTGGTTTTCCATTCTTGTGATAGTTTCCTGAGAATAATGGTTTCCAGCTTCATCCATGTCCCTGCAAAGGACATGAACTCATCCTTTTTTATGGCTGCATAGTATTCCATGGAGTATATGTGCAACATTTTCTTTATCCAGTCTATCATTGATGGACATTTGGGTTGGTTCCAAGTCTTTGCTATTGTGAATAGTGCCACAATAAACATACATGCGCCTGTGTCTTTATAGTAGCATGATTTATAATCCTTTGGGTATACACCCAGTAATGGGATTGCTGGGTCAAATGGTATTTCTAGTTCTAGATCCTTGAGCAATCACCACACTGTCTTCCACAATGGTTGAACTAATTGATACTCCCACCAACACTGTAAAAGCCTTCTTATTTCTCCACATCCTGTCCAGCATCTTTTGTATCCTGACTTTTTAATGATCGTCATTCTAACTGGCATGAGATGGCATATCATTGTGGTTCTAATTTGCATTTCTCTAATGACCAACGATAATGGGCATTTTTTAATATGTCTGTTGGCTGCATAAATATTTTCTTTTGAGAAGTGTCTGTTCATATCCTTTGCCCATTTTTTGATGAGGTGGTTTGTGTTTTTTCTTGTAAATTTGTTTAAGTGTTTTGTAAATTCTGGATATTAGCCCTTTGTCAGATGGATAGATTGCAACAATATTCTCCCATTCTGTAGATTGTGTGTTCATTCTGATGGTAGTTTATTTTGCTGTACAGAAGCTCTTTAGTTTAATTAGATCCCATATGTCTATTTTGGCTTTTGTTGCCATTGCTTTTGGTGTTTTAGACATGATGTCTTTGCCCATGCCTATGTCCTGAGTGGTATTGCCCAGGTTTTCTTTTAGGATTTTTATGGTCCTAGATCTTACATTTAAGTCTTTAATCCATCTTGAGTTGATTTTTGTATGAGATGTAAGGAAGGGGTCCAGTTTCAGTTTTCTGCACATGACTAGCCAGTTTTCCCAACACCATTTATTAAATAGGGAATCTTTTCCCCATTGCTTGTTTGTGTCAGGTTTGTCAAAGATCAGATTGTTGTAGATGTGTGGAATTATTTCTGAGGCCTCTGTTCTGCTCCATTGGTCTATGTATCTGTTTTGGTACCAGTACCATGCTGTTTTGGTTACTGTAGCCTTGTAATATAGTTTGAAGCTATGTAGCGTGATGCCTCCAGCTTTATTCTTCTTGCCCAGGATTGTTTTTCCTTTGCGAGCTCTTTTTTGGTTTCAAATGAAGTTTAAAGTAGTTTTTTCCAATTCTGTGAAGAAAGTCATTGGTAGCTGGATGGGGATAGCACCGAATCTATAAAGTACTTTGGGCAGTATGGCCATTTTTCTCCCTCTTTTACCCCTCTCTTATATGTCACATTCAGATATTTATTCAATAAATCCTTATTCAGTGATGACTGAGTCTCAGATCCACTCCCAAGCACTGGGGCTACAACAGTAAATAGAACTGCCAAATATCATTGCTTATATTAAAAAAAAAAGAGTTTACATTTTGGTGAGGATAAACAAGAAAAACATATGAAAATTTGTAGGAAGGTAGATTGTGTTAGAGGTGTAAGAAGCAAGTTAAGGAGAATAGGGAGTATTGGGGTGGATAGAAAAGCTTCAGTTTTATCCATTGTAATCAGTGAAGGCCTCAGTTAGAAGGTACCATTTGAATATCACAAAACTTAATGACTTAAAGCAACAATTATTGTATTAAGTTCAATTTCTGTAAGTAAGGAATTAGAGAAGGGCTTGGCTGGTCAGTTTTGACTTCAAGTCTCTTACACAGTTGCAATCAGATGGTGGCTAGACTAGGAACATGTCATCTCACTTCATGTCTTCAGAGACTTTTCTATGTGATTTCTGCATCTGCTATTTGGAGATACTTAGAGCGTGGCAGCCTCAGGATGGCCTACATGGAGGGTTAAGCCTCTAGGGCAAGTATTCCAAGAAAGAAGTAGATACCACAAAGTCTTTTTTAGTTTACCTTGGAAATCATATAGAGTCCTTTTTCTCATGGACACAAATTATCTAGATTTAAGGGGAGTGAAGGTAGACCCAGGTTCTTAATGTGAGGAAACTGAATGTCCCACTCTAAGAAAAGCATGTGTGATGTTATATGCTGTTGTTGCCATTGTGCAATATATACTTTGTCACAGCCTGGTGACATGGCCTTTCCTCTTTTAAAATACCTGTACTTGAAAAGGAATTTAAAATTTGCATCTTTCTTTTCTTATGCAAAAGATTATGGTAATAACGTTTCAACTCCATAGGGTTTTTTGAGAACTGGCATGTATAAGCAAATTAATAAGTTATAACTATTTTTTGGATATTTTACTATGTAATAGGAATTATAAAGTCAGTATAACTATATTTAATTATTTGATGGAACATACACTCAGATTAACTGTTATATAGAAATCTTACACACTTATTATTTGATCGTTTGTGCAACAAATATTTATTGAACCTCTAATTTGTGTCTTGTACAATTTTTTCATATCTGAAAAAGTAGCAGTAGTAAAGAATGAAACAGTTAATTTCATAATGTAAGATGAAATTTGCATAGTAATAAAGTAGTAATATGTAATTTACTGGGATAAATATCTGCTCAAAATTGAATCAGATTTTATTCAAATTTAGAATAGCTTATCTTTCTCTTTCAAATTTCAGAAATTTTGGAATAAATGCTTTATTAAAATAGCCCATAATCTATTAAACCAATATACTCCAAAAAGCCACCTCGAATTTACGTCCAAGAGAAACTACACTGGTGAATATTATTGTGTTTCATGTCCGTCTGAAGTCAGGCAATCTGTTCTTCCCTTATACTTATACATTTTTTTGTCTTTTCAATGTAACAGAGGTTTAGCTCTACATATGCTAGTGTTTCCTTTCCTAGTTAGACTCATTTTCCCAGCCTTCTTCATAGATCGATGCAAATGTATTACTAGTTCTGGTCAATGAAATTTGAGAGGAAATAGGCCTTGAAGCAATTTGACATGTGCTCTTGTGTTTTTCCTCTTTCTGCTGGTTGAAAGATGAGATGGGAAAAATCGCAGATGCTTTTATGAACCCTCAAACAGGCGCTGTATGTTAAAGATGAAAGAGACACTGATCCGCCATGGAATACCTAAATCTGATAGTAACATCAGAAATAAACCTATATTTTTGCCACTATATTTAGTGGGTCTCTGTTAGAGCAGTAAAGCCATTCAATTAATACCAGATGAACACAAGGGAGAAAGTTTTCTTTGTTGCTCCCAAATCCCCAAGGTCTAAGTCTTCAAATTGGAATAACTACAAGAGAATGAGCATTGTGAACAGTAAAATAAATAATGATAGTTTTAGGTTCTAACCCACAAATAAAATAAGCTTTCATAAGTATACATATATAATAAGTATATATCAAAGAATAAGTGATATAAATCAATGAGTAAGGAAAAGAGAAGACATTGGGAGAAGAAGCCAGCCTTTCAGCAGAATTTTAATTTAAAAATATGGAAGGAATGATGGAAATAGAAAATCACTGTTAACTAATGCCACAGCAATAATTATTGCAAGCAAGAACAATCAATGATTGCTAAAATTAGTGGGTAAAACATGATGAGAAAAATGATATTTGCATAGTTTCAAAGTATCTTCTCAGAATATACTAATTTGTATTAAGGGAAAAATAGTAATTACAGTGAAGGAACCTGGCAGGCACCACCTTAATCAAGTGATAAACTCATCACCATCAGTAATAAGGTATATTGACATCATGTGCATCCAGATATAATGCACTAAGAAAGGAATAACCTAATTTTATTGACATTCTTGGCCAAACTGCACAACCTCAGTCTAATCATGCAAAATCAGACAAAACCCAAATTGAGAGACAGTTTGCCAAAAGAACGGATTAGTACCCTTCAAAATAGTCTGTCGTCAAAGACACACAAAGACTGACAAGCTGTCACAGAGTGAAAAAGACTGAAGATATATGACAACTAAATGGAATCCTTAGCCAAAGAAAAAAAAAAGTTTGTGAAGTAGTTAATATCATTATATTAATGTTACTTTCCTAATTGCTACAACTATATTATGATATGTAAGGTGATAAAAACAGGAGAAGATGAGTAAATTGTTGTGAGAATGCTGCTATTTATTAAATTGTATTTATTAAATTGTGGGATGAGAAATAAACCTAAAATTATTTCAAAATAAATAGTGAAAAAGTAAAAGAAAGACTGTAACTGTGCATGTCAAGTATTCATTAAAAGAGCCTCAACATTTCCTTGGATTGACTAAACTTCAGTAAGAATTCTTTCTAGCTTTAGCATCCTGGCCTCTCTATTCTTAGTACATTTGATTTAGAAAACTTTTCATTGTAAATTTTTGCTCTTCTTCTTTGAGATGTAAATCTCCCAGCCTTCTGCCAGTTTTACAGCAGTTTAACAACTTGAGAATGTCTTTCTCAAGGACCTGGTAGCCATGTCTTTGAAATATAATTATAAAAGGAAATAGTGCCTCTGTTTCTCAGTCTCTGTGGGAGGATAGAAGCCTAACTTCCAAAAGGGACAATTAACAAACACAGATGGCCTAATCACACTGACTAACTTTTCCCTAAAGTACTCCAGTACTTTTCATCTAGCCCACATCAGTGCTTTAACACTCAGCTGCCTTTCTGTTCCATAACCGGGAGCTAAATGATGAGAACACACGGACACATGGAGGGGAACAACACACACTGGGGACTTTCTAAGAGTGGAGGGTGGGAGGAGGTAAAAGATGAGAAAAAATAAATAATTAGGTACTAGACTTAATACCTGTGTGATGAAATAATCTCAACCACAAACTCCTATGAGACAAGTTTAGCTATGTAACAAACCTGCACTTGTACTCCTGAACTTAAAAGTTAAATAAATAAGTAATAAGTAACATAAACAAACAAACAAACAAAAAACTCTGCTGCCTTTTATTTCAGGGAATTTGTACTGCTCCCATTGCAATAGTCTTGAAAAAAGCCTTCCTTTCCTATTATTGTCAGTACAGCTATCCTTTGATTGTATTGAAGATTACCAATGTCTCATGTAACATAACCATTGTTTCATAAAAATTTAAGAATTTAAGAAGCAAAGTTAATTAACCTGATAAGTAAATCATACATTGCTTTAAAATTAGAATAGGTGATGAGGCTTTTACTCTTATCTAATTTGTTTTTATTTTAGGATTATTGCTGTGGAAGAAGAACAGGCTCCTAGGACTTCTGTGTGTTTCAACATTCACAACCCATATGTATTTGGATTTTGGAGTCAACAGTTTCAGACAATCCCCTACTCGTTGTCAGGAGGAGGAGAAAGAGTATAGACAAATTGAAATATTGCTCAATCATCATTATTAACTGAGGAATGTTATTTAATGTTTATAAACCCAGTTTTATTCATATCTAAGCAGAAAGCAAGCATAATGCTTATGTTGTAAAATCACTTGAGAATTAAATTATTTAAGTAAAGTAAAAACTCCACAAGACCAATTATGTATTAAACATTTCATTTAATGACACTACTGCTCTTTTCTTATTAAAACTATTAGAGGAAAATCAAGAAACTTAGTAAATGCCTTTCAGTAATTGCTACTGCTATGGAAATGGGTTTTTAAAATGTGTTTATCAGCTAACATCAGATTACAACTTAATTAATTAGGCTTTTTATTAAAATAATAGGAAATACAATAAATTATCATGCAGCCATGGGAATAAATATGGTAAATGCTATTTATTTGTCAACATAAAACAAAATTTTATGTTTAATGATTAACCTTTTAGAAAAAATAAAACAGTAGCGAAACAAACAATAGCTTTTCAAGATGCAAAATACTTGTTTCATGATTAGATATTCTTAAATGAGTGCTTCTTTAATAACTTCCACAATTATGCAGTATTTCTATAGTCCTAAGAAGCTCTTTCAAAGGTGTCTATAGCAGTAGTAACTTATAAATAAATTCGTGACTTGACTTTGTTGGGAGGTAACTGATGTTTCAAGGAATAACATGACTAAAAAGGAGAAAGTACATTATATAGAGCATACTGGTTCCCTTACATGTTTATGGCTGTTGGAAATAAGAAAGATGACGTTAAGTGAAATTAACATGACCGATAATGGAAATGTACTTGTGTATAGAATTAAATTTTTTATTTCTGAGATATCATCATAGATATTCTCCTTCAATTATATTTACATAATCATTTTCTTATAGAATTTGTGTCTCACAGAATAATGGTTGCATACAAAGAAAGTCATGAGGAAAACAAATCACCTAATTTCTAAGGTTATATTTCTAAAATGAATTTTCTTTATAAGATAAAGCACATAAAACCTATAAAGTTTATTAGTAGAAGGAATGTGTGTGTGTGTGTGTGTGTGTGTGTACTAGTAACACTCATGGGTGTGCGGTCAGAGTATTTCTATTCTTGGATATTGGTAAACTTCAACATTAGAAGTCTTGCTCAAGTCTGAGCGAAGTTAAATATTAGTATTCTTAGTACAGTGGTGGCAGATAGAAATCTCAAAAATCTCAGCAAAACTGGAATGAAAGTAGAATACAAAGAACATAAGTAGTTTGGCTTATAAAGAACGGAATTGTGATTGGGTCACAGAAGACTGGTTTCTAAGGCTTTCTGGCCCATTCCCTGTGACATCCCGGGGGAAAAATGCATGTAGACAGCCCTGTAATCATCCTTCACTTTCCAATTTTCAGTTTAGATCTTGGTAATGAATACCAACCCTATTCCAGAGTGTTCTTCTTTATCCCTTGATGTGTCCATTGCTTAAATGGTGAGAAAATATCATTTTATTCCATCAACGTACAATTGTACCCCAATTCTTCTCATGTTCATGTGAAAGCCTGCATATTTTTCCAGATAAGTGACCCCAGAAATTATAATGATCCATCTATATAGTTGAGTGGCATAGTATTATACTAAAATGACATTAAAATTATGCAGTACTATAACAAAATTTGTATGCCTAGGGCAATGTTGGGAGAGGCAGGGTCCTTCCTATTGTTTCTACCATTTCACTAATATAAAAACATTCTGTGCTCCTACATTTATTATTGGTAATATATTATATAGATTTAATAAAATATCATATTTGAGTATTATCTATGAAAATAAAATAAAATTAATTGCTAGCCATTTATTAAAGAGTTAATATTTGCCCTCTAAAATGATAAATATTTTAATGCGATGTCGACTTAAAGATGTATCAGTGCTGTCCAATAAAACTCTCTGTGATGATGGCAATGTTCTGTATCTGCACTGTCCAATATGGAGCCACTACCCACATATGACTATTAAGCACCAGAAATTTGGATAGTGCAATTGAGAACCTTAATCTAACCACTTATGGTTAGGTGCTATAATCTTATACACTGTAGGCAAGATTATCTTATCGGGTTCACTTAGAATTCTCATTCTCAAACTCTTTCATAGTTTTACACATGTTTTTCTACTTTTGACAAAACATCCTGTATGCTAACTGCAGAGCAAAATAACTTGTTCATAGAGGTTCAACTAAGCAGATAATTATAAGTGAACAGTCAGACCAATTGTTTGTTTTACCCATAGGAGGACAGAAAATAAATTATACATTTTTATATCTGGGCCTATTTATTTAAAGAAAGGCTAAGTGACCTACTTTTAATTTGCATGTTGGGATGGATGAACTTCTAAATGATTGCTTCACTGGAACTTTTACATGATAGTTGATAACGTAAGTATTGAATCTTAATTTGTCAGTATTTTGAATTGCTTCAGTTTTATCTTACTGAGATGTAACTTGAAGTCTGGATGAATAGTTATAATTACTAGAATCAATAGCTCAAAGGACTTACAAATAACTAAATTATAAATACTCTATTACTTTATGTGCTACTAGAAAAACTAATTTTAAAAATCCATAAGGAACAAAATCATTCTGAATAGGATGATGTGTTCTACATAGTTAATATTCTGTTTAAGATCAATTGCTGATAGAATATTAAAAATGTAGAAATTGCCTTTAAAATCATATTATTTAAGTGAAATTTCTGCTTAACAGCACTGCTCTTAAAATTGTCAAGTGTAACCCTAAGCAGAAAAAGTAGAATTATTTCAGTTTTTTCCATCAGAAACATGAGAAATTTTATTTTCTCCTCAAAATGAAGTAAAATGATGCATTTTACCACAACTTCTCTTAAATGTTCACATTTACACAATACAAAGCAAAAGTAAAAGGTAAAAGTTCTCTCCTGGTCCAATCTACTTCTCTAGTTAATTCAATAGTTACTATTACCCTTTTCTATTTTCTTCATTTAATTAAATTATGTACTGTATAAATCTCAATCCACAAAATATAAAGTGTGCTATTTTTCCACAACAGAGTAGCATTCTAATTCTGCCAGGCTAGTGAAACCTTACTTTTAATCAGTTCCCTATTCTGGGCTGAGTCTGTTTACCCACTGTCAAAGTTCTGGCAAGATACATTCTCTACTCCTAATTCCCACTGGTCCCATTAGGCCTCCTATTTCTCTGCCTTCAGTTTGATGGCCCCACCGGATGCGTGGGTGCCACACAGTTGCCCCTTGCCACGCTGGACCATGGGAATGCTGTGCGACATCCTAGCACTGTATTGTATAGTACAGGAGCCATTCACAGCATATGGCTGTGGAGCACTTGAAATACGCCTAGTTAGAATTGAACTCTGTCATAAGTATAAAATACACAGCAAGTTTTAAAACTATTCTCAGCTTTCAAAATCTTTTTGAGTATTCTGATGTTTATTCCTGGGATTTTCAGAGTTTGGGGATTAGGTAGGGGCAGACAGCTTCTTTTCACACAGATACTGTTTATGATCTGATAGATTTGGGAGAGGAGCATGAAAAGATTTTACTGTTCTCTTGATGTAGTTTCTTAGATATTTTATCTGGGCCAGATTTCTTTCCATTGCCAAAATAGACTAGGATTTTGAAAATCATAAACACATACACACAGGTAGCATTTTTCTCTATATTCTGCTATATGCTCTTTCCCCTAATGAGAGAATGATTATATTGAATCCATGGGAAAAGGTGTAACGGGGGTCAGAAATAACATACCAAGGAAATAAGACAGTTAAAATTTTCAAAGCACTAAGCACCTTAACATCAACAAAAAATGATACATAATGAGGGGAAAATATGGGATGTTTATATGACATTATCTTGGTAAAATAACAAAAATAAAAACTACAAAAAACAAAGACTATATATGTATTTTTTCCAAATCATATGCAATATTTCATATGCACTGGTACTCATTCAGCACCTTTTTATTTAATCATATACTATTGATACCTTTCTAAAAACATCACCTATAGATACATGTTTGTTCTTTTTAACTGCTATATTTGTTCCATGTTATATATGCAACATAATGAATGGTAGCAATATTTTGCAAGCAAATATACACTGTTTCCATATTTATTGTAATCAGTGTAACAAATTTATTATACCAATGATATGATGCATATGTTTGAGTAGACAATAATTATTGTAATAGGCTCTTCTGGACAATGTGAATTTGGATATAACGGAATAGGGAAATGTATTTCAATCATTTTTTATTCTTGAACTGGGCTACATTCCCAAAATTCCTGTGGTCCAAATATCTTGTATGGCATTGATTGGTAAAAAGTGTGTTAACTACTTAAGAGATTGTTTCAATTACTGCCACCTTTTGGAAGTAGTCAACCACAGGTCCCAGAAATGTTCTCATCAATGCTTAATCCGGAATTCACAACTTCTACCAGATGGCATAAACCATATCACAGGTTGAATAGAGACAGATTTGGATTGGGCAGCTGGATTACCAAAACCATTTAGCCTGATAGCTATGAATGTTAACTATGTTAAGTCACTTTCTTGACATCACTTATTGTGTTCAGAAGGAGTTTCACTTTGTGTCTGTAAGCCATATTTGTAGAAATGGGATTTTAGGGTAAATGTGTGAACACAAATTAAATTTTGGTAGATTCTGACAAACTTCTCTAAATATATGTATAAGTAATGTATTTGCTCACCAAACTTAATTCCTCCTCCTATTCTGCACATGACTATATTTCTCAGTTTCCTTTGCATTGATCAGGCCACATCACTGTATATACGTAGATAGATAGATAGATAGATAGATAGATAGATAGATAGATAGATAATCACAGTTATATACATCACAGTTTCTTTATCCACTTGTTGGTTGATGATCACTGGTGTTGATTCCATGTTTTTGCAGTTGCAAACTGCGTTGCTATAAAGATGCATGTGCAAGTATCTTTTTCGTATAAGGACTTCTTTATGTATAGAGATATATATACATATATAGATATATACATATCTATATGTATATACATGTATATATACATATACAGATAGATAGATATAGATATCACAGTTTTATACATAACAGTTTACATACGTATATACAGATAGATAGATATAAATCACAATTATATATCACAGTTATATACCAAAGAAACTGTGTTGTGTGTGTGTGCGCATATATATACATATACGCATATATATTATATATGTGTGTGTGTGTGTGTGTGTGTATGTGTGATAGAATACTACTCATCCATAAAAAGGAGTGAATTTATGGCATTTACAACCACCTGGATGAGACTGGAGACTATCATCCTGAGTAAAGTAACTCAGGAATGGAAAAAGAAACATTGTACTTTCTCAATCATATGTTGGAGCTAAGCTATGAGGATGCAAAGGCATAAGACAGACACAAAGAACTCCGGGGACTCAGAGGGAAAGGGTGGGAAGGAGGTGAGGGATAAAACACCATAAATTGGGTGGAGTGTAAACTTCTGGGGCAATGGGTGCACCAAAATCTCACAAATCACCACTAAAGAAATTACTCATCTCACCAAATACTGCCTGTTCCCCAGTAACCTATGGAAATTAAAAAAATAAAGTAAATTTAATTAAACAGTTTGTATCAGGTTGCCCCAAATTTCTCTTAATTTGTACCTTTCATGTGGTTTGTATTTATTATACTAATATTGCACAATAAATAAAAATGCATTTATCCTACCTATAGTATATAAAAGCTTAATATAACATTAAATGTATGTATAAACAGATCATTCTTGAAAACAAACTGGCAATATTTGCCTCTCAAAAATGTTTAGATCCCCACCATACTTTTCTCTCACATAACACAGTCACACATTATAGATGTGTACATTTATTTTATGTACACAATCTCACTGCAAACAAATGTAACTTTCAAATAAAGCATAGAAATATTTACAGATTTCATTACCTAGCCTCTTTCAATGTAATGTATCATATTAGTTCTATTTGGAACAAACTCTGCTTGAAAAGCTGAACTATACCATTTTACTGCAACAGACTTATTAGGCCTGTGGATAGGAATGATGAAGTGTGTTATAAAAAGGATTTAGTAAGTTTCTGGGCAAAAGGATGACTGGCTATACAATGCACTGATATCACCTACCAGCTCTTCCACGCACTACTATCCAAATGTACTGAGAGAAACATATCACTGGTCGTACTGACAGGTACTATAAAGCTAAGCTGCCCTTTACTAGTGAATAAAAATAAACCAAAGTAAGGAATAGAAAGTGAATTTTTAAAAGTAAAGTATTTTTTCATGATAATATTTGAAATTCATATTTGTTTTAAAAAGTTAAATTACAAAGAATGTAATCTATATTCAATTTGTAGGCTGAAAGACTTCAGGAGGATAAATATTTAAAATAACTTTGTTGCGTTTACTGGGGGTACTATTCTGTATATACTTTTTTTTTTTTTAGAAACATCCAAAATAAACTTATATAGCCCATACTTTCTTGTGAGATAGCTGAGTATGAGACACTGAGCAGTTACTTTCCCTGTATCCCATAGGCACATGAAACATCTAAGTTTAAAATGTTTCCTGTTTAATTATTCCAAGTAAGTGTTTGGCGATACATAATTAAAATGTTTAGCTTCTCAAATTAACCTTATATGAGGCTTATAATTATACAATTATATAATCGTTGTGTTGAGAGGATGCACATGCTAAATATTAAATTGCTTAGATTTTTTTAAGTGAAAATAAGTTTATTAAGTAAGTATACCTTACTTAGCCAAAAGAATGGCTACTTTATAGGCACAGCAGTGGCATTGGCTGGTGGCCTGAATATACTTGTTATTATTTCTTTATTATATGCCAAACAAAGGGTAGATTATTCATGCGTTTCCCAGGAAAGGGGCAGGGATTTCCCGGAACTGAGGGTTCCTCCCCTTTTAGACCATATAGGGTATCTTCTGGATATTGCCATGGCATTTGTAAACTGTCATGAAACTGGTGGGAGTGTCTTTTAGCATGTTAATACATTATAATTAACGTATAATGAGCGGTGAGGACAACCAGAGTTCACTTATTGAATGGGAGAATGGAGTGGTGAAATAATGAGAAAAAAATTATAGTTAATGTTAGAGATCCCAGGTTTCATTTATTTCACAGTGCCAGATGAGGGTTTGAAATACTGTTCACCACTAGAAGTATGAAACTGTCTCTAAGCAGTTTATTAAAAGTGGAGGCAAGATTGCTTTTTATTTAAGTCAGTATTTTCCAGAAAAGTGATGGATATTGGTCATTATAACAGTCATTCAAGAGTTCTGCTAAAATCAAACAAACAAATGTAGAAAACCAATATTAACCTAAGCAGAGAACTGATTTAAATAAATATAGGCAGAGAGAAGCGCAATTTGTGAGAGATGCAAGGATCCTTAGATAACTAGCCAGAGAGATGACGGTAGGAGTTATGTAAGTTCCAAGGCTGGATATTCACACTGTCAATCAGTACTCAGTCCAGATTTCATCTGAAAGGGAAGGACACCCAGAGCATTGTCGTGATAAGTCTTGTTACTTCAAGATTTTGAACTCCTAAAATGTCTGGAAATTTTTTTAAAATGCATTATTATATTGTTTTAGGGAAAAGTCCGTGGGGTGTGTGTGTGTGTGTGTGTGTGTGTGTTGCTCAGTTTCTAACTACAAAGCATGACACTATATCTATGAATCAAATTAAAAATTTGATTAATTTTGAGGTCAATTTGCTAGTGGATTGTTCTGAAAGATCAGGGAGTTAAACTTATGAAACTAGGACATGCAAATGACACTGACTAAAAGCTGTGAAATAAAAAACTGTAATTTTAGAATTATAACTTTTAATATGAAACTTTATTAAGATTTTTTTATGTCTAAAATTCAGGAGAGTACAAATAAACTCTTAGTTTTAAAAAAATTTCTTAATTGAAAACTAATTTAATTGTCGTAAGACAAAAGTGCTTTTAAAATCATTATATATTTACCCATGCTCATTTTTTTCATCTCAGTAAAAATGTTCTAATAATATGCAAAACTTAAAGAGAGTGAACTGTAAAGTCTTTCCATGGGAAACATAAAGTTTCAAAGTCTTTATCCTAGAATCAGTAGTTTTGATCTGTTTGAGTCCCAGAGTCTAGAGGCTTAGCCAAGAGTCAGTTGGATCAAAGCCTGTCTCCCTGAACTATGTCAAAAAGAGAATGGTTAATTGTGTTTACTATGAATGGAGAAGAAAGACACCAACAGTATATCTCCAACTAATGAATATGAAATCTCTACTTGAACATAGTGAGAAAAGGTCTCTTTTTATACATTATTTTAATGAAAGCACTTCAATACATGAAAACAAAGGATAAGTATGAATTGGGTTCTATGAGCTTATTTGAATTAAAGTAGAAAATGGTTGTTTGTATACATACATTAAGAATGCTGTTCAAGCTGAGTAGTATCTTTTTATAAAAACTCAGAATATTTTTCTAATAAAATGTTCCATTAAATCATTGAAAGGTGCACCTGCAGTTATGAATAAAATGTTTAATTTAAAATAAAACATTTCCTTCATGATACATATATAAATATATATAGCACATAATGATTTTATATTTTGCTTAATAGCTAATATTTAATTTAAAATTTTTGTATTTACAATAAATGCTATTTCCTTCTAGGTTAATCAGCAATAAATACCACATAACGCATAATGCTTACATTGAAGTAGTTTTTATCCAAAACCCTAGTGGTTTTCCAGAGAATGTCATTCCATAGAAACAAGTGAAGCAATTAATTGGTTTCTGTTTATTAATCCACTTCAGATGTCAGAAAAACATAACCGCAAACATAATACATTTGCACTTTAATCTATGATTAATGCGATATTTCTGTTATATTCAGTTGACTTGTCTAACAAATGTATGCAAATATATAATAACGATTTGCATGAAAGTCTAAATTAAATCACTAGAGACCTAAATTAAAATAGCAAATTGCGTTTATTCATTTATTCAATCAAAATTTATTGACCTCATACTGTGTCAGATCCTGGAATAAAATGTCTATCAAGATAGCTAATGTTTTAGCACTTCGAAAATTTCATTGTGTCAGTTTTTAAATAGTCTCATAACTGTCTTAGGTCAATCTATAGAGATTATAATATTTTCAGAGTAGATTCTGAATAAACCATTAGAGGCTTTGTTTCCTTTGTTTTGATCAAATGTCACATTTGGGAAATATTCAGCACTGTTCTGTTCTCTCTCTTTTTTTTTCTCTGTCAGATTTTTGTTTCAGAGAATATTTTTATTTATATTCATATGATTATTTTTCTCTTTAAATTACTTTATCATGGCAAAATTTACATTCCCTTTAATTCACTCATTTTAATTGTTCTTTTCAATGAGACTTAATAAACGTATTCAATTAGGTGACCATCTCCACATCCCAGTTTAGATTATTCTCTTTACTCCAAAGATCAATCATGATTCCTAACCCCAGACCACTACTAATCTTATTCTATTTTTATAATATTTTCTTCTCATGAATTTTATAGATTTGGAATCATGCAAAAAGTAGTTATGTGTCTGGCCCTTTTTTGAGGTTTGTTCCCATTATTGCATGTATATAGTGCTTTTCTTTGCATTTCACAGTAGTATTTTATTTCATTTCAGCAATGTTTCATGGTTTTCAGTATGCAGAAATTGAATTTCTGTTGTTAAAAGTTTTTGTTCATCTTGATATTATTGTGAAAGAAATCATTTCTTAACTTCACTTTTCAAAACTGTAAGTAGTGTATAGAATTATACTTGATTTTTATATTATAATCGTATATCTCATGTCCTTCCTAAACATTATTATAGGAAAGTAATAGATAACCCTTCCTAAATCCTTAGGAATCTCTCCAGATATAATCATGCCATCACTGAATAAAGACAGTTTTATATCATCCTTTCCCATCTGTATGCCTTTAATTTCTCTTCTGGGTCTCACTGCATTGTCTTAGACTGCCTATAAAATACATTTGACCCATGACCAATAAAGGAGTTAGGGCCACCAACTCCCTCCTACACAGTGAAAAATCCATGTAAAACTTTTGACTCACCGAAAACTGAACTACTACTAGCCTATGCTGACCTGAAACCTTACAAAAAACATAAACAGTTAATGCTTAAATAGAATAAAATCTACATGTATTTTATGCATTCATGACATGCCTAACTTTTCTTAATTTTTTCAACATCTCTAGACTATGTGGCTCATCTGTCAGTTTTTTCAAACTGTGAAAAAAAAATCTCCCCAAAATTTTCCAATGTATTTTTGGGAAAAAAAATTATCCTATATGTGGACCTTCACAGTTCAAACCCGTGTGTTCAGGAATCAACTGCTTTTATTACAGTGCAAAGAGTAAACATCCATGCTCTTTTTCCAGTTATTAGCAGTGCAAAGAGTAAACATCCATGCTCTTTTTCCAGTCCTAGGTACAAATTATTCAAACCCATATCATTAAGTATGATGTAAACCTGTATGTTTTTCATAGATGCTGTATATTAGGTTAATAATTGCCATGCTATTCTTAGTTTGTTGACCCATTTAAAAATGAATGGATGCCTAATTTTATCAAATGGTTCTTCTATATCTATTGAGATGATCTTATGGTATTTTTCTTTTATTCTTTTAATCTTGTGGGTTTTAATAACTAATTTTAAATTGTCAAACAACCTTACATTTCTGGAATAAAACACACTTGCTCATGATACATGACTATTTTCTATTGTGCTTAATAGTTAATATTTAATTTAAATTTTTTATTTTTACAAGAAATGCTATTTCATAGTTTCCTTTCTATGTTTTTATCTCATTTGGTATCAGGGAAACATGGGACTTATAAAATGAGTAGGCAAACATTTCTGCCTTCTCCATTTTCTGTAAGAGTCTGTGTAGACATGTATAATTTCTTTATTAGAATTTTAATAGAATTGACATGTTGAAACCATTTGGGCTTGAACTTGTTTAGGGGAAGTTTTTTTTTACTAAATTTGTTTCTTCCATTAATATAAGTTTAATAAGACTTCATTTACCTAAAACGTTCACAAGGATTATTTGTGTGTTGCTAGAAATTTATGTACTTCATTGACATAATGTTATTAATAATAATATCATCTAATCTTTTTAATTGTTCCAAAACCTGTAGTGATGAAAGCTCTCTCGTTTCTGATTTTTGTAGTTTCTGTGTGTGTGTGTGTGTGTGTGTGTGTGTGTGTTTCTTTTCTCCGTCACTAATAGGTCTGATAGGTTGTCTACTTTTTATCTTTTGAAATAATTAATTTTGGTTTCATTGTTTTTTTTTTTGCTATTTGATCTCATTTATCTTTATTCTGATATTCTGTCCCCACAAACTTTTTTCTGTTTGTGTTTGATTTGACATACTGCTCATTTTATAGATACTTAAGGGAGAAGAAACTTATATTAGTAGTTTTAAAGTAGATATATTGCTACTTTTCATTTTCAATCAAATCAAAATATTTTCTGATTTTCTTTGTGACTTGTGTTATTTAATTTCCGTATACTTGGGGATTCCCTAGATTTTATTCTGCTAGTGGTTTCTGATTAAAATCTAATGAAATTACAGAATATATTTTGCATAATTTTAATAATTTAATAATAAGATTTTTTGACTTAGTATTTGGTTTATCCTAGTCAATGTGTCTTAAGCACTTGATAAAGATATGTATTCAGCTGCAGTTAGTTAGAGTTCTGTACCTGTCAGTTCAATTTAGTTGATAATTTTATTTAAATAATCCATATACCTACTAATTTTCTGTCAAGATGTTCTATCAATTACTAAGAAAGCACTACTGAAATCCCCAATTATATTTAAATTTTAATTTATCTTTCCAGTTCTGTAGTGTGTGTGTGTGTGTGTGTGTGTGTGTGTGTGTACCTAATGTATTTGGGAGTTGTTTTGAGAGCAAATACATTTATAAATGTTATATCTCTCTGTTGTATTCAACCTTTTTAAGATAAAATGTCCCTCTGGGACTCTAGTAATATTCTTTTCTTTAGAATCTTTTATGTCTAATAATAATATAGCTACTCCATTTCTTTTATAGTTGTTGTTGCCTGCTATGTCATTTATTTTAAATCTAATTGTGTCTTTGAATATAAAAATATTTTATATAGCAAGCATATAGCTACATCAAGTTTTTCTTCATTTTTTTTCATCCAGTCTGGAAATTGATTGTCTTGATTAGTATTTAGTTTGCACATTTAATGTAATTATATGTTTGGATTTGGGTTTGCCATTATACTATTTGAATTTTTAAATGTTTATATTTCTTATCTTTTTCATATTTCTGTTCCTTCTTTACAAACCTATTCTTTGTTAAATAAATATTTTTAGCTTCTTATTTTGAGTTCTCTGTTTTTATGAGATTTTTGTTTTTGCTCTAAACTTACAATAAGCATCTTTAATGCAATATTTTTATAAAACATAGCAACTACACACTAGTATTATTCCATTCCCTTTCTTTTTGCTATTATATACATATACATATATAATGCACCTAAACACTTCATAAACCCAAGAATTTAGTGATATAATTATTTATTTGGTCAATATTATGATTCTTTTTACTAAGTTAATAGAAGACTGAATAAATTGTACACATATACAGGTAGTCCACATATAATATATTTACCAACATATTACCATTTCTGGTTTTGTTTGTCCCTGTAGATCAGTTACTACATCTGATCCATTTTCTTTTATTATTAGTCCTTCCTTTAGTATTTCTTGTGGGGAAAGTCTGCTGGAAACATATTTTCTGAGTATTTTATTCATCTGAGAATAATTTTATTTAACCTTTTTACTTGAAGAATCCTAGGATGTTTCTTCTGGATAAAGAATTATTGGTTGAGTTGATTTTCTTTAAAGCTTTTAAATATGTAATTCATGTCCTGCTTTTTTTCTTTTTCTAAGAAGCCGGCTGTTTTTAATCACATTGTTCTGTAAACTAAGAATTACAATATTTGACTTATTTCTCTTTGACTTTCAGCTGCTTTACTATCATATGTCTTTGTGTGATTCATTTTGTGTTTGTTGAACTTCTTTGATTAGTGGATTGTTTTACATAAAATTTAATAAGTATTTGATCACTATTTTCTCAAATTTTCTATCATTTTTCATATCTTCTCTCCTTTCGGGACTTCCATTAAGTTATGTTGGAATGACTGATTGTGTGCCACAGGTCATTGAGTCCCTTTTAATTTTATTTAAGCTCTCTTTTCTATATTTTAGATTAGATAATTTCTATTAATATATTTTCAAGTTCACAGATTTTTTTGTTATATCATTTCAAGTCTGTTGTTGGATATAATTAGTGAATGTTTTTCCTTTTAGTTACTATATTTTTAACCTACAGGATTCCATTTGTTCTTTGTTACAGTTTGTATTTTTCAATTGAATATCCCTGTTTGTTCATTGTTCACATAGTTTCTTTACTTCGTAGATATATTCTTAATAATTTCTACAAAGTCAGTTTTTGCCAAATGGAACACCCAGAACTCCTGTCAGTTTATTGTGACCATTTTCCTCCTAAGTATAGATCACACTTTCTTGTGTCACTGCATGTCTACTAATTTTGTACTGAAAATAGAACATTTTTAATAATACAGTATGGCAACTCTAAATTTAAAAAAATATTTTTCTGAAGGTTGCTGTTTTATTTAATCAAATTGCCAGTACTTAAACAGTAGCATCTGTCCCTCCCATTGTGTTCAGGCACTTATTGAACTGTATAGAATTTTTTAACCTATTGTACATTTTTAAAAAGTCTATCTTCCTAAGGGGTGCTCCTGTATATGAATAGCTTATTGGTCAGACAATGACTGGAATAGATATTGTGCTCAAAAACCTTAAGCACATAAAGGCTTCGCCCTCTGCTAATCAATTAGTTTTTGGATTGAGGAACACATTTAAAATTGTGACCAGCTTTCAAGATTTCCTTTTCTTTCAGTTTTCTCCAGGTTATCTGATGTCTCAACCGCCTGAATATAGTTTCTTGCTCAGCCAGGTATATATGGAGAAATTTGCTTATCCCTTCCATAGCTCTCTTTTCTAAACTCTTCTATTTAATGTTATGGTTACAGTTGAATCAATTCAGCTAGCAAAGCTACAGTTATGCTGCATCCTTTCTTAATGACTCTAACACTTGCAGCTGACAAAGATTTGAGCTTCCCTTTGTCAGTCCAAATCAAGTGTGTTTCCCTCTAAGAAGACAGCTGCTAAAGATTTTCATTACCATCCTCCTGCTAGAAGAGAAGAATTCTTACCAATGAGATACAGAGAGAGTGAAGGGAACAATCGCAGATTCACATCTATAGGTTTTCTTTTTCCATTCTGATATCACAATCCAAACAAGTAGTTATGTATAAATATATCTTAAATAACTCTTCAGTGTATGGTCTGCTATTGAATTTTTACATATTATCCCATTACTAATCAAAAGCTGTGTTAGTGCTATCTCTTTGAATATGAGCACAGTTATACTCTACAGCCATAATAAAGTAATTTTGATGAAATAACAATAATCTGTCCAAAGTTACCTCTTATTGAAAGTAAAAAAAAAAAGTTGGGGAATAAACAAAATGTAAAGATAGATATTATATATTATGCACAGTAATCTGCATTTTTCTAATGAAAAGTAAACATAGAACATCTATAGGGGAAAAAAATGATGTTAGTGATTAAAGTTACTCAGAGTGTGTTACATTAGGTGATGTATAAAGAGAAACTCCAAGGAAAGGAAAGGATATTCAAAGATGAGAATCAGACTGAATGTGAGCTCCTCAAGTTCCCATTAAATAGCCAAAAAATGTCACCAAATCAGAGTTTTTATTTTTTAAGCTGGCATATTTAGGGGAATTATGACAAAGGAGGCAATTACATTTAATTGGAATAAAATGTTGAGCAAGGGCAGCGAGGAGGGTGCAGCTTTACTGTAGAGAAGGAAGAACAGCTCATTTAAATAGTCTTAATTAAATAAAGAACACAACTGTGATTCCTGACAAGTAAGAATTCAATCAATCTGTGATAACCAACAGGGCAAAAAGAAGCAGGAACATATATTCAAGGCAGAGAGATGCCCACAAGAAGTCTAACCAGGGAGAGCAGTGTTACCCGATATCACCAGCATACCCCTGAGAGAAACCAATGCATGACAAATGCAGTCATTCTATCTTTGGATATATTCATATATGCTTCCTCTGTTGAAATCACATTCTAGACTTCTATATATAGATGAAGAATTAACTATGAGGTTTTCAAATGTATTCTGTATTCCTATGAATAAATGACTTTTTAGGAATTTTCTAAAATATCTTTCAGAAAATAAACTTGTCAGTTTATGCTATCATACATATAATAGCTTCATGTGTCAACAATTCAAATCAACAACAAGTATCTATTAACTCATTAGACAAATAGAAAAGAAAATGGACCCATCTTTTAAATCTATGTTAAACAATGAAATTTTATGTCCTATGCACAAGTGGTTAAAAAAAATACTATTTTAACTGATCAAATATCTAAAAAGATTGCCAATTGTTAGGCTACTCCTAAGATAAAAATGAAAGATAACATAAAATTTATTTTGTCTCACTAAATAAATAAATATAAATAAACATTACTGAGAAAATTAGATATCCTTATAGAAAGAAATTATAATAGATATCTTCTTGAAAAAAATACATATTGCTCTAATCTATATGAAAATTCCACAACTAATTATGATTGTAGGATTTATTTTTTGTTTTGTTTTTGTTTTGTTTTGAGACACAGTCTTGTTCTGTCACCCAGGCTGGAGTGCAGAGATGTGAACACAGCTCGCTCCAGCCTCAATATTTCGGACACAAGCAATTCTACATCAGCTTCGTGAGTAGCTGGAACTAGAGGTGCACACCACCAGACCCGGTTAATTTTTTAATTTGTTGTAGAGATGGCATTTCACCACATTGCCCAGACAGGTCTCAAACTCCTGGACCCAAGTGATCCACCCACCTCGGCCTTCCAGAGTGGTAGGATTATAGGCCTGAGCCACTATGCCTAGCCGTTAGATTTATGTATGTATATATATGAATTTGCCATAATGAAAAGGAAAAGTGAAAAACGTCAAAAGTTGTGCATAATGGTGATAACATCTTAGGAAAATGGAGGGAAGAGATTAGTGTTTTGAATGTATTAATGTATAAATATCATGCTAGTTCTTACACTGATATATAATTACGTGTTATTATTTTTTAGTTACAATTGTATTCTACATATTCTTTTGTAGGAGTATATTCAACATAAAATAAATCAATAGAATAAATTAAAAACAGAGAATTAAAGAGAGTTAATGGATTCAATTTTTGTCAGTGTGAATTGAAAATATCCTTGGAGCTATTGGCTATTTGGCTATTGAAATAGCTATTTGGCTATTTCAGTCTAAAAAACTCTGGCCACTAATTTTCTCTTTCTCATTTAGCATCATTCATGTCCCAAACAGGTCTTGGCTCTCATTCTACCACGGGGTTGGCATCATGGCTGCGTTTACTATATCTTGGGACTCCATCTACGTCTGGTTCTCTTTTTGTCCGGGGTGGCTGGCACAGCCTTTTCTGTATTCCTTGATTTCTTATTTTTTCTGACCTGAATCTTTTAACGTGATCCTCTATTAGGGTTGTTAGGGTTAGACCCTTCAAATTCTGGAACTCTTTTTTTTTTTTTTTTTTTTTTTTTTTTACCAGGATGCTGTATAACTTCATGAGCTAACAGTTTGTGGTCAGGGTTGCCTCTGACGTTGAATGATGACTCTTGGGATTGTGGAAACATTTTTCACAGTTGCAACCTACCTGACACTAGAAATGTATAACTCATTATTTTCTTAGTGTCTTTTCTTTTAGTGCTTTGTTTTCTTTATCTCAAACATTATACAAACTACAATTAGTCCTTGCCTATAATTGTTTCTGTCTTACTTAATTACCTTTGTCTTGTTGCTTAGTTTCTACGGTAGTGCCAAATCATTGCTATGTTTAAATGCTAAGATAATTTACCAAGAAATTACCTGTAAATAAGCCATTGCTTAGGTACCAGGTTAGATATATCTTTGAATTCTTAACTATACAATCATAATTGTATTGCCCCAACAATTACTCCAGAAAGCAAAATGTGCACTCTTATTTTTTGACACAATTTTGCATTAATTCTTATTGAATAGAACTCTTTTCACATCAAGATCTTTTAGTTGTATGTTTCAAAATGGGCTATAAATCTCTTGAGGACAGAAGTAACACCTCACCCATTTTTTATAACAATTATTTACAGCTACCTATCACCTCAGTATCTAGCATTGGGCTAGACGGTCTTCCTCCATTAAAAAAAAAAAAAAAAGTTAGGCCAGGTATGGTGGTTCAGACCTGTAATCCCAGCACATTGGGAGGCTGGGGCAGGATTGCTTGAGCCCAGGAATTTGAGACCAGTCTGCACAGTAGAATGAGATCCCAGGTCTACAATATTGTTTTGAAAAACTTAGGTATAGTGGTAAGCTGCTGTAGTCCCAGCTACACAGGAAGCTGATGTGGGGGAATAGCTTGACTCCAGGAGGTCAAAGCTGAAGTGAACAGTGATTGTACCACTGTACCCCAGCGTGCATGACAGAATGGGACTCTATCTCAAAAAAGAAAGAAAAAACAGCAAAATACAGCATTAATTATGTCTTCACTAAATATCGAGAGCAAGAGCAAGATCACATAGGTACATAGATCACACAGGTACACAGATCAGACTGAAACTTCATGGGCTTTTAATGTTTTTATCTCAATAAAAAAATTAAACTTTGAAACCAACATGGTGAACTTTGGAGACCAAAAATTATGATATTCAAATGTCTATTAAAAAAAAGTGTGATTTGGTTACACCTAATTTATATCAAGAAAATCCTACCAATTAACTATATGTTTCTAAGAGTTCGATTATTTTAGTAAATTGTAGTCTCTCCGATGTCTGAAGTGAATATATATCTACCCATATTTGCCAACTAATATCATTATTACTGCTTATTCTTGCTAAGGGATTATCGTATTATTCAAGATCTCCTCAGATAGATAGCATTTAGGTAGTGATGCTTTATTGCTGCTGTTCACTATTTGGTGGTCTCTACATGAAAAGAGTGAAGAAGAGCACAAACTAAAATTAATAGCTTTAATTATAATTAGATATAAACATAACAGCAATAATAATTTTATTTCCAACTTCTAACAGGCTCTTAAGTAAAGCCATCTAAATTTTATTAATCAATCTCTAACAAAATTACATAGTATAGCTTAGAATATATTTAGCCAGGTAAGTGCGGCTTTATAAGTCAATTACTTAATTAAAGGCGCTTACCAGTATTAGTTCTCTCTGAAGAACTGCTCTATGTGGAACCAGTGGTCTATACTTTGCACCGCTCTTGGTTTTCTATAACTTGGAACTTTGTGAAAATGACAGTAGAATCTTCTAAAAACTACTAACCCCACAATCTGGATTTTTTTTAATTTATATTGTCAGCAATGGCATTCAATACAACATGGAATACAATTACTATCAGCCATGTGAATAGCTATAAATGATTTCTGCAGACATTGTCCATACCCCACCAAAATACCTTCCAATCATGTTTAACTTTCAGAGCATTTATTCCTCTGCTTTGGTGTGCTTTTGTTTCTACCACCTGAGCATCTTCAGGGCCTGTCCCTGGGTTCCAAAGCACCAAGGAGTTTTGGTTTCTTCTGAGTATTCTTTATCCTTTAACTAATGAATCCCTTAGATTTCACAGTTTTCCAGCTAGAAAAAGGGACTTTGTTTGGAATCCAGCACTTGCCCAACTTCCTTCTTGTTTAGTTTTCCCTGTATCCTTACCAGTTTTTCATAGGATCACTTGTGTGTAAGCCATAGGAACAGTCATGTGCTTATCTGAGTTTGCTTTTTAGGAAATGGGTAATGACATTTAATCACTGTGTTCCTACCCAAATCTCATTTTGAATTCTAATTCCCCATATTGAAGGAGGGGACTGGTGGGAGGTGTTTGGATCATAGAGGTGATTTCTAGTGGTTTAGGACCATCTCCCTAGTGCTGTCTCCTGACAGAGTTCTCAAGAGATCTGGTTGTTTAGAAGTGTATGGCACCTCCCCGTTCACTCTCTCTTCCTCCTGCTTCAGCCATATAAGATGTGCCAACTTCTCCTTCTCCTTCACTGTCTGTAATGATTGTAAGTTTCCTAAGGCTTCCCCAGCCATGTTTCCTATACAGCCTGTAGAACTGTGAGTCAATCAAACATCTTTATTTATAAATTACCCAGTCTCAGATAGTTCTTTATAACAGTGCAAGAATGAACTATTACGATTGCTTCTAATGCATATGCACTGTGATGTTGTATAAACTCAATTAAACTTCACCTACAATCTCAGGATCACCCATGGTCAGGGAGTTAAAGAACTAGCATAAAACTTTCACATAAATGTAACCTTCCACTGTAAATCTGACTTACCTCTGTTCAGTATGCTGAGTATCTGTTCTCTGTTTAGGTATCTTTACTATTTCATCATTCATCAATGATACTTAAAGACAAATGTTGTATTTTAGTATAGAATCTACAAGTGTTTGTATTATTCAAAGTTTGTTTTTCCAACTATGTTGGACCAAGTGCTTGAAGACCGCTTTCTCAGTAGTTGGATGAAAATCATACCATGATTCTTTAACTCTATCCAGAAGACTCCATGTCTCTACATTTTTGCCTAAACACTGCTTTAACACACTTAATTTGTTTTGTTTATCAGTGGAGTGGAGTTGTGAGTCTCTTTTTTGATGAAATCTTTTCCTGGATTTAGTCATGACAGAAAACAAATCCTCCCCACTGTTTAGGACCACATCGCTTCTCTTATAATGCCCTTAAATATCTTCCTGGCAGCCCCTGTTCATGAATATTTTTTGCTGAACACATAATATTCAATATTTGATGTTACAATAGCATTATACTTTCAGACTATCACTGCATTATCATACACCTCATTTTATCATTATTACCAAATTAATTTTATGACATGTAACCTTAATTTCCTTTTAGAGAAAAAGTCTGTATAGTCTATCTAGGAGAATGGTCATAGTCATTGGTTTGCCTAACAAATTTGAATACTGTTTCATTCACTTCCATTTCATACACTTAAGATAATTATGTGAAGTTCTACTTTCTTAAACTTGCTTATTGACTATGAGATGTGGTTGAAGTTCTGAATCAACTTCTTTTTCCATAAGATCATTTTAAATCCAACTTCCTCTTTAACTCTTTTCTCTTCCCTCTTATTCTGTCACTTTACATATCAGTACTCAATTAATCCCATAGCATATGACAAAGAATATAAACAAGTATTAATGACATAAATACTTAGAACGATATATATCATGTTCAAGATAATCAGATATCAAAATATGTCTTCATTTTCACTGTGTTTAGTCAAGTCATGAACAAGCTGTGAGGTGTTTGAGGTTTTACCACAAGTATATAGGATTGTCTCAAATATATAATTTAAGAGAAAAAGGGCTCTGGAGATAAGATGCTGAAAGAAAAAAATCCAGAATAAAAAATTTATGAGACAAAGTTCAAAAATTAGCCATATATATTTAAAGATTCTTTACTTCTTTCTGCTGGAAGAGAAGTATAAATCCTGATGAGTTTCCAGTGATTTATTTACATGTACACTTAAGTTTATTGCATCAAGAAGTCCAAAACTTACTTGAAGTGGCTTGCAACTTTTTTTGAAGTAGAACCACCAAAGTAATTATAACATAACAACAGCCTATTTGATAATAATGGATATAGATGTATCAAAAACAGAAAACAAGTTAATTAGCTTATGTTCCCAATATTATATGATGTGATCTTTTTAAAATAAAAATCTATTGAGAACCCTGATAGCTTTAAATAAAATTTTTAAGCAAATAAAGATAATTTTTTCACATGATCCAAATCATTTTTGAGGATTTATTTTATGTGGCAGATATTTTTATATAGATATTTGAACAGTTGTCCAAAGAGAGTAGGTAATAGATTATTGGAGAAAAATGAATCAAATTTCAAAATTTTATTATGTCCCATTTCCCATTCCTCTACCCATCATACACTCCAATACACACATACACACACACACACACACACACACACACACACGTGCATGTACACACATATACTATGGATGAAATATACTTCTTAATGTTCATGTCTAGCTTCTAATAGCTTTAAAAAGAGAATATACTTTGCAAAATTATAATTTAAAAATCAAAGGATAGCCTGAAAAGCTTCCAGAAAGTAAATATGAGAGAAATATCTGGCTCTTGTACTTAGCCAAGTTGCCAAATAGACTAGAATATAAAAATCAATTTGAAATAACTTTTGAGCTATTTATTGCAAAACATATTGTCAATAAGAAGTATGGAAGTTCCATTTCTGACCTTTGTTTTCTATTTATTTACATTCCTTATAAGCATACATAAAATGAAATTTTTAATAAATGCCAATGTAAAAATGAAAATCACTTATTCTACAAATTCTTATCCTATTATAATAAAATCATTTAAAAATCATGAGTAAAAGTAAAATTGAAAGCCACCAAACAAGCTTCAGTCGCACAGCTTATAAAGCAGTAAGATTTGATATATATGGAGCTCCCACAATGGTGTAAATGTTGAAATACAGGTAATATCTTGTGAAGAGGTTTTTCTTATTTTTGTTTTTCTTGCTCATTTAATAAGGTCATTCATTAAAATGTCTTGTATTTGATAGTATAACTAACTCTTAAAAAATGGAACTAAAACAGCACTTCATCAACTTTTCTCTGATTATTTACTCAGTTAAACTAAGATAGAACATATGGGGAATAAAACCCTTGTTCTCAAGAGTTAAAAGACAAGTAGGGAGATCCATATATCAATGAATACATTTGTGAAAAATAACTAACTTTCTTACCATGCCAAAGTTTTCATGTTGCCCTTTATGAGAGAAATTGAAAAATGTCAATGGTGTTCCTTATGGAAGAAATTGAAAAACATAAAACTTTTGTCAGATGAAGAAAGCAGCTGGGGTAAGTAGAACTGCAGACAGAAAGATAGTGTGGGCAACATCAAGCGAGGGAAAATTCACAGTTAACACACACTATAAATCCAACTCAACTAGAATCTAGGCCATAGGGCTGTCATAGGATCCAAATCCTAAGGAAATGTGTATACAATATAGAAGCAATGCAAGGTTTCTTAGAAGAGCAGTGGCACCACTAGACTTGTATTTTGATATAACCACCTATCTTCCCTACTGTTTACAAAACAGATATGAAGGTAGGGAGTAAGTAGTAGATAGAGCACAAAAGGCAAGTATCAACAAATTTTTTAAATTCTAGGAAGAAATAACGGCTTGGATTATATAATAGCTGAAGTCGTCGAAAGAAATCTGTATGCTATGGACGTGTTTGCAAATATAATGAAAAATGTTTTCATGGATTGGGAAAGGCGGGAAATTATGCTGATATTAATGGTGCATGACACAAATATGATGGTAGCAAATATTGTGAAGTGTTATTAAGTAAATCAATTCCTTGTAGGGAAGGTTAAGAAAAGAAGAAATATTATAGTTACTTTTATTTTAGAGATGATATATTTGAGATAGCACCCGCGTATCATTAGTATATATCTAGTGGAAGGTTACAATTACGGGAAAGAAGTTTAAAAAGCAAAAAGGCAGGGAAAAATAATGTGTGTCCATGACAATTCTACATGCTTCGAAACACATAATCTCATTTATTTTTCAGGCAGCTTTGTAAGATAACCATCACTATTTCATTCTTAGTATTGAGAAGCTTGAAATTCAGAGTAATTGATTTATTTTTCCCTAAAGCGTCAGAGACAGTAGCTGACAGAATCAAGTCTTCCACCAATTTCCAGTTACCAAAAAATAGTATTTTCCCCTCCAGTATATTGACACCGTGAAATACGTCCATTTTTGAGTCATCTACTGAAGAAACAAAAATTAGACCGGGCGCGGTGGCTCACGCCTGTAATCCGAGCACTTTGGGAGGCCGAGGCGGGTGGATCACGAGGTCAGGAGATCGAGACCATCCTGGTTAACACGGTGAAACCATGTCTCTACTAAAAATACAAAAAATTAGCCTGGCGCGGTGGCGGGCGCCTGTAATCCCAGCTACTCGGGAGGCTGAGGCAGAAGAACGGCGGGAACCCGGGAGGTGGAGCTTGCAGTGAGCCGAGATCTCACTGCACCACTGCACTACATACAGAGGCTCTCTCAAAAAAAAAAAAAAAAAAAAAAAAAAATTGAACTCATGTTAGAGAATGAAGCCACTTGTGAGTTGGTGAAAGAGCAATATAAAGAAATAGATGTTTATAAACTGCCATGACAGCTGGACAAATGGTTTCTAGGATGAACCATTAGAAATGATTGCTCAAAAATATACAAAAATGACTCAAAAGGAAGACTGCTGCCTCTGAGGATGACACTAGATGTATGAGTTCAAAATCACAACTGCATTGCACGGATTGGGAAGGGGAATCACCACTAGAATTGTCTCTTGAAATGAGAGAAGTAGGAGAATCAAACTTGAAATGATGCTACAGCTAGCCATTATTTTTATAAAATATTACTTGTTGATAAATGTAAGAAGAAACAAAAAGAAATAAGAAAACAGAAAAAAAGTGTATATAAAGAGGTGAAGAGAAATGTAAATCATGATTTAAAATAATAGCCTATCTAACCTTATTTACATCTTCCAAGTGTTGCAATCATGCATCCAAGTGACAGAACCTAATTGTTATCCAAATTTGTAGCTCTAAAGTAATTTGGACAACTTATTTTAATAGGAGGAGGATGACACAGATGTTTAGTAAGTTAATCAATGACATCCTCCATCAAGAAAATAGGATGAGTACAGTCATGCTTGATTTAAAGCAGAATAGGAAAAAGAGATACCAGTGTCAATGACAGATAAAATATAGGCAGAAATAAAGAATGGGAATAACTGTAACACTATTAAGGAAGCTTTCTTTCCCTCTTAAAAGTTACTAATTTAAGAACAAGAGATATATCTATATAGAATATTGTCACAATTTGTGGGGAAAATAAAAGATAAATATAACTGAAAATATAGTTTTGTAAACATTTAGGTTACTACTGATTCAAGAAATGATTTCACTAGACTATTAAGGGCAGACTGTAGATTTTAGAAGAAGATTTAATGTTTTTAAGTAAGAGAAATATAATATAATTCCAAACTAAAGAATTATGAAAGTATGGCCTGTTTTTGTTTGAGAAACACCAGAGAATATTTCTAGCCAAAAGGAAAGTAGCTATTAGAGACCTCCAAAATGTTAATGAGTAGAATAATTACTAAAGTAAGAGCCAAGAAATGGAGACAAATTTCAAATTTAAAAAAATGTTATGAAAAAAAAAGGATTATTTGTGTTTGAATCATGCTGAAGGTCAGAAAAACAAAACGAATAATGAAACGATAAAACTTTTCAAATGTAAAAAAGACCATTTGAAAGACTTGAGGTCTGATGGTGTTACTTTCAGAAGGTGAAGGTAGGTACTTTTGATAAAAACTGTGGGATTGCAGGTTTGAAGATTATATAAAGGGTCGAAGAAGCCAGTGAAAGGTACACTAGAAGAAAATACAAGACACATGTAAAAATTTTCCAATAACCATTGAGTTGAGGCTTGATACAGTAGATATAGAATGAGACATAATTTTATTTATTTCTCTCATAATATTGAGAATTGCAGATTGTGAAGAAAAATATTTGGGGAAACATAATTGACTACTTGCATGGAAACACGTGTGAAGATGTGTAATGTATTTGAAAAAAACTTAAGGCCCAAAGAAAAAATGATCATGCAAAACTGTAGGAATGAGTGAATGAAAAGCTTAGAAATAAGTAAATTTTTGTCAAAGAGTAAGCCAAGAGTTTGAGATCCTGGATGATAGCTGAATCAAAGATATAATCATTCTATTACTTGGATGAAATAAAGTTTCAGACAAATTGACTATAGAAACATAATAACAGAAATACTAGATTTATCACAATAGAGGTAACATTAATGATGTTTGGATAGAAGAAAATTATAAAATTGGTGTTAAAAATCTCTGGAAACTCATGTAAAGTCAGAGCTCAGTGGATATAAAAACTCACTTAGAGTAAAGCACGTAGGTGAACAACATCCTTCAGAGTAGCACATTTTAGAATCTAATTATAACATAGTTATAATATTCTTAAATAAACAGATCATAATTAGTAGAAATTCTGTTTACCTTCATTGTTATACTGTCACTTTTGATTCAACATTATTAAGAAATCATTGTAGGAAAGATAGTTTTGTGAACTACTACTAAAAATAGTGATGTCAGCCAATTAAAATTCTAGAAATATGTTTCTATAATTTTTCTTTGAAATACTGAGATTGATTAGACATTTTAATATATACCTATTAAATTAGCTCTATCCTAACTTTCAAAATGAACACTAATGTTTCCACTGAAATTTCTCCAGTGTCTGGAAATAAGTTTAATTTTTTATTGTTAATGTAATCATCTGTAGTTATTCTTCAAGTGGTTATAACATTATTTTAGACTGGTAATT
This sequence comes from Trachypithecus francoisi, assembly GCF_009764315.1. Classification (NCBI taxonomy): domain Eukaryota; kingdom Metazoa; phylum Chordata; class Mammalia; order Primates; family Cercopithecidae; genus Trachypithecus; species Trachypithecus francoisi. The sequence goes on along the minus strand of NW_022681470.1, from coordinate 47,370,288 downwards.
CATAAAACTCTTAAGCTTATTATAAAAGGAATTAAGATATTGTTCTATCTAGGTCACATTCTTCAAATAAGGCTGTATCTAAATAACTATTTAGATGTTTCTAAATAGTCTAATGTCTATGTAAAACAAAAAACTTTTCCACTGCATTCAATCCATTCTATAAATAACAGAAATACATATTTGGGCATAAAACATATATATATGTATTCATGTGTGTATCAGATATATACACGTATATTTATGTGTGTATCAGATATATACACGTATATTTATGTGTGTATGATATATACACATTGTGTATGTGTATAGGATCTATACAAGTGTATATATTTGTGTATATATATGTTTATATATTTTATACACACACACGCATACACACTCACACATACACACACACACACATATATAATTTAGACTCTCCAGCAGCCATTTTGGATTATAGATATTTGTGTGGCCCAAAATATGTATTTTAGAAAAAAGATAGATAACTCTCTGATTTATTTTATGAATCCAGTTTTATCAGAACAAAGAGTATGTGTCTCTTCGTGTTTTGTAAACTGCTCTGCTTCTCCAGAACCCTGCTGCTACAGTTAGAGGCTTAACACTTAAGTGGAGTGGGAGAACCAGGCTCTCTTTCACTACCAGTTCATAGCTAGACTAATCCGCTGTGTGCCTGGAGTTTATGGTTCATCTTCCCACTGAAGACTTGGATGCAGAACCACACTGTAAGTTACAGGGTTTATGATCTAACATGGTTGCTGGAGAGGTTGGGTAAGACAGTTTAAGAGAATAGTAGAATTGGGAGCTTATGGAAAAAACCTTGGAGAAGGAGAAGAAGGGCAAGTAGGAGCCAGGCAGATAAATATGCCTTATTCCCTTTTCTTTGTGTTGCACTAAGAAAGAGTTTCTACTTGAAGATTTTTAGGAGAAGTCCCAAGTGTCCAGTAAGACCTGTCGGAATAGCTTGCTCTATTTGTTGCAGACTTGTGTAAAATCAGTTGCTAACATGGCAGTCCATTACTTTCCATTGCAGAATAACTTCCTTGCCCCTATGTGTTTCCTTCTATTCTTATTACCTCATATTTGCACCTTCTAAAAAAGGTACCTGTTCTTTACTTCTTTTCTTAGGTTCATTTTTTGTGTGGGGGATTCAGGACAGGTCACCAGGGCTTAAAATAAGAGAAGAAGGAAATGATAAGTTTAATGGATTTAAACACATAATCCCAGATTTTTCTTTTCATTTAAACTGTAGACAATTTAACATTCAAGAATAGCCAAAAATGTGTAGAGACTTGCAACATCACATATCAAAATATAAGTCACTGTAATCAAATCATTATATTTCAGGACAGATATAAGAAATATTACTCATAATCTAGGAATATATATTAATATATTTTAATGAATGATGAAGGTGGAATTTTAAGTGAAATTTTTAAAGTTTTAGTTGATAAATGTGATTAGTGGGTGACAATCAAGACGAAAACAAAGGCAAATCCCTATCTCACACTATAATTTTTTAAAAATCCATAACGACTTGCAGTATTAATAATTAAAATTTATAAGAAAACCTAGGAGACTACATGTACAATATGAGGATAAGGAAGATCTTCCTATCTTATAAGCAATAAATAAAAAAATATATATTTTTGCTATATTAAAAATCAAAATTTTTATGACAAGATTTGGTAGCTAATATTCATAAAGCAGAGTTTAAAATAAAAATAAACATTTTGAAAGAGCTAAAAATAAACATTTTGAAAACTTGAAAAGGAACATAAACATTTACAGCAAAAATAAAACCTATTCACGATTCAGTCTTGTGTTGCTTAATGACAGAGATATGTTCTGAGAAATGCATGGGTAGGCAATTTCCTTGTGGTGCAAACATCATGGAGTGTCCTTTTACCGACTTAGATGGTATAGCCCACTACACTCCTAGGCTGTATACTATAACCTGTTGCTCCTGGGCTACAGACCTTTATATCCTGTTACTGTACTGAATACTGAAGGCAATTGTAACACAAGGGTATTTGTGTATCTAAGTATATATAAACATAGAGAAAGGAAGTTCAAAATAAAGCATAGACATTTAAAAGTGGTACACTGGGCCGGGCGCGGTGGCTCAAGCCTGTAATCCCAGCACTTTGGGAGGCCGAGACAGGCGGATCACGAGGTCAGGAGATCGAGACCATCCTGGCTATATACGGTGAAACCCCGTCTCTACTAAAAAATACAAAAACTAGCCGGGCGAGGTGGTGGGCGTCTGTAGTCCCAGCTACTCGGGAGGCTGAGGCAGGAGAATGGCGTATACCCGGGAGGCGGAGCTTGCAGTGAGCTGAGAACCGGCCACTGCACTCCAGCCTGGGCGGCAGAGCAAGACTCCGTCTCAAAAAAAAAAAAAAAAAGTGGTACACTGTATAGGGCACTTAGCAGAAATAAAGTTTGAAGGACTAGAAGTTGCTCTGGATGAATCAGTGAGTGAGTGGAGACAATGTGAAGGTCTAGGACATTACTGTATATGACTGTAGACTGCATAAAGACTGTACAGCTGGGTTATAGTACATTTATTTTTATTTTTTTCTTCAAGAATCAATTAATCTTAGTGTACTATAACTTTTTTGACTTTTATAAAGTTTATAACTTTTAAATTTTGTTAACTTTTTGACTCTTTTGTAATATTTACCTTAAAAATACAAACACATTGTACAGTTCTAAAAAAATTATATCTGTGTATTCTAATTATAAAGATTTTTTCTATTTTTAAAATGTGTTGTTTATGCCGGGCACGGCGGCTCATGCCTGTAATCCCAGCTCTCAGGGAGGCAGAGGCGGGAGGATAGCTTGAGCCCAGAAGTTCGAGATCTGCCTGGGTAATATAGCGAGACCCCGTCCTCCACAAAAAGGAAAAAAAAAAAAAAAAAAAGACAAAAAGAAATGTGTTGTTTATTTATTTACTTTCTAAACTTTTTTGTTAAAGACAAAGATGTGTATACACACATTATCCTAGTCCTCCACACAGTCAACATCATCAGTATCACTGTGTTTCACCTCTATATTTGTCCCACTGGAAGATCTTCAGGAGCAATAACACCCATGGAGCTGTCATCTTCTATGACAACAACAGAAGGAATCTTATATTATTTCTTTATAGAATACCTTTTGAAGGATCTGCCTGAGGCTGTTTTACAGTTAACTTTTTTTATGTAAGTAGAGGTACACTCTAAAATAACACCAGCCTAGTAAATACATAAACCAGCAACATAGTTCTTTATTGTCATTACTAAGTATTATATACTGTATACAACTGTATGTAATATACTTTTATAAGACTGACAATGCAAAAGATTTGTTTACACTAGCATCATAATGAACACGTGAGAAATACATTGCACTACGCTGTTAGGCTGGCTATGATGTCATCAGGTGATAGGAACTTTTCAGCTTCATTATAATCTTATGGAACCATCACAGTACGTGTGGTCCTTAATTACACCAAACATTGTTATGTGGTACATGACTATATGTATGTGATAAGAAACTCAAATGTATTAGTAGCTAATAAAATGCAGTTTCCAAAATACCAGCACTCACTATTTGCTCAATATTAAGATTATGGTAAAAAAAAATACAAACAGTAAATGGATCAACAAATATATATCAGTTTTTGTTAAGTGCTAAAATGAGAAAGAATTCAGAGTAAAGGCCATAGAATAATGAAGAGACAAAAGTGATTTTTTTGGTTTTATATAAGGTGACCAGAAAGAGCCTCTTCAAGGAGGAAGTTTTAGCAGAGGTCTGAATAAAGAGGAGTGAGTCAGGTAGATACCTGAGGGTGAGTCCCTCAGGCAGAACACTGTAAATATAATCAGGGAAAGCCCTGAAGTGCCAGCAAGCTTGATAAGTCTCAGGAGGGAGATCAGCACCTGAGACTGAAAAAGAGGTGAGAACAAGGATAGAGAAAAAGCCAACTGATGTGAGCCTTGTAGACCATGGAAGTGGCATAAAATTTAAGCTCTTGCAGGATTTTGAGCAAAACAGAAGCAAGGTGTAGCTTAGATTTTTTGTTAAATGTAAAAAAGTAAATGAGAAGGTGTCAACTGTTACTATGTCCATATAAAAATGTACAAGAAAACAAGCTGAGTATCTCCAAACATGTATGTTTGTATAAGCAAGGGAAAACGTGTGGAAGGACACATATCAATACGCTAGTACTTGCTAAAATACATCTACGAGAGCTGTGTGGTTAGGATGGAATATTTCATCTGTAGTTTACCCAGTATGAATTGTTACTGTGAAAATGTATTTTTTTTTTTTTTTTTTTTTTTTGAGGCGGAGTCTCGCTCTGTCGCCTAGGCTGGAGTGCAGTGGCGCGATCTCGGCTCACTGCAAGCTCCGCCTCCCGGGTTCACGCCATTCTCCTGCCTCAGCCTCCCGAGTAGCTGGGACTACAGGCGCCTGCCACCGCGCCCGGCTAATTTTTTGTATTTTTAGTAGAGATGAGGTTTCACCATGGTCTCGATCTCCTGACCTTGTGATCCGCCCGCCTCGGCCTCCCAAAGTGCTGGGATTACAGGCGTGAGCCACCGCGCCCGGCCGAAAATGTATTTTTTTAATCATTACTAAAGATAATTCTGAAGAAAGTGTAAATGTTTTATGCCATAATGACAATTGAAGAAGAAATACAACAAATGACAAAATATTAAAAAGATAATTAATTCAGAGTTTTGGCTGTAATTTGAAAGAATGACTTTTACAACTGAAAGCTAAAAAAAAAAAATTACATTTATATTTTAAGTATTTATATAACGTTGATCAAAGTTGACCAACATTTAGAAATTATATTTTTGATCTCTAAAAATCAACATAAATCAGGTTTAAAAATCTGAATTTGCAATTAGTCTAAAATTCTTGAGTTACTGAGATAAGTAGCATAAAACTAACATTTTGTGTTTCTGTGACTTGGCAATTTTACATAATTTTTTTCTACTGTAAGTAAAAAAGAATGATATTCATTTGTCTCATGGGATGGATACAAAGATTAATTAGATAATGTTTATGAAATGTTTTGAAGATTAAAAGTGCTAAGTAGTAGTATGCTTATTACTTCACCACTGACTCATTTGTATTCCAAAAGGATATAATCTATTACTTGGCTAGCATTCAACATTTCAAATCATCAAGCCACTGAAAATAGCTTCAACTGTTTAGCAGACTGAGCCTAAAATAGTTTTCTAAAACAGTTTCTCACTAAATAACAAGACGTTCTTTTACTGTATTTCACTCGATCTAATATTTCCTTGGAAGATTACTCAATCAGCTCTCAAGTACTCTAAATTATTTCTCTGGTGATTAATTCATTTTGTCTAATAAATATTGCTTTGGTATAATACCTATGGAAGCATAATTAAAACTTTGAAAAGATTTTCAAGGAAATCTGTGAATCTTAAAGTTAGCATAGAATAAGATAATGAATTTGTTGATTACATTGCTATACATATTTCAGGTAAGATCTTCAAACTTAATTCCGACAGACACTCTTGTCTCCAATCCAAATGATAATCATATCCCAAAATAACTTCCCTCACTCATTTTTTTTTATTATTCAAATATATATCTTAATTCTATCTCAGGCATTGTTTCCTAGATGGGGGTTTTGACAATATTTTATAGCCTATAATAATGCTAAGTAACTGCATAACATTTGGAAATAATATTACAAAAATTATAAAAATAACAACATAGATAATGTTCAGTTGTCTTCCATGTTACAAAATTTAAAATAGGGGTAAAATTTATATACCATTAATATCAAATTAAAGGAAAAATTGAATACAATTCTAATTTGCCCTTCCCTCAAATTCCTTATGATTTTTATGGAAGTTTCCTTTGTACCAAAATTTGGGTAGAATTGGGAAATATCTTTTAGTGGGTATTTTGGAGTTATAAATTCAACTTTGAGATTATTTTCATCCAAAAATTACAAAGATTTATTATAACCATGCTAGTTAAGATGCACATTTCTCCTATTCCCCATTATCTACCTTCCATTTTACAGAGATGTGTATGTGCTTTATTCTAGTATTTTGTTCATTCCCAGTTTTACAATTCAAAATATTATTCAAGAAGAGATACATTGATGATCTTTCCAATATTACCACCTTTTGGGTAACTCATAACAATTTTGTCATGCCTTAATTTAAAAACACATTAAAGTTGTGTCTACATTGTAACATGCATATCTGTTAAAGGAATATTTGTTCACCAACAAATACCATTTCTTCTCTCATCACATTTCACTATCAGATTTGTTCAGTGATGTTTATAGATCTAATATTAATACATTTGGGATGCAACATACTTTGCTTTGACATTATGCAGTAAATAAATATATAGCCTGTTTTTTTACGAAGGCAGTATCTTTTAATAGGATCTAGGTCTACATTGGCATATAAAGTAGGATGCAAGATTTCACATTTTTTTAATGTTAATTGAAAGTTTTATGGATATTGATTGTTGAATTTCTGTAATGAAAAGCAAAGGTTACTAGCATATAAGATTAGAAGATATTTTGATACCACTATTAAGAAGTACATTACAAAGCCTTACAAACAAAAAGGACATATAATTTAGGTGTTAGTTGTAATAGGCTTTTATAGATTTTGATAAACACTTATATAAGCAGTTATATTTTAATTTTATCTTTTAAATAAAATTAGAAAGAAAACCTAAAGAAGATGGGTGTCAGAGTTTTTAGAAAGTGGAGTTAGGGTATTGAAAAATCTACTTAAATTCACTTGAAATATAGTGAGTATAAAATACAGAATGTAGCAAACATCAATATTTAAGGAACCATAATAATAAAAATATCAATAAAGGACATTTAGCATTGAAGTTCAGACTCAGACCCAATACAACTTTACTTCTGCCACATTCTATTAACTGCAGCAAATTGCAAAGCCAGACCAGATTCAAGGGATATAGAAATAATTTTCACCCCTTGATGGGAAGCAGTAGCTGCAAAGACACAAAGAATGAGATAAAGAATCAAGGGCATAGTTAGAATAAATCTTCTATAGTGGTTTTAGTGGAGGAATAAGTGTCCACCCACAACTCTGGGTCAAAGAAGAATGCAAAGGAGTAGTCCAATCTAACAGTGTCTAACAGAAAAAGATGCAAACTTATCACAGACGAAGCTGATCAACTTATAGTAATGCTGGCATTTGGGAAAAGGTATGCATACGAAAAACATATAGTGTGAACTATCCAGTTAGATTTGAAAAAAGCAAGGCTGTATCCTAGAATACTGCAGTGAAGACAGGAAAATGCCCTAGGGTCAGGTGAAATGGATTATATCTCAAATGCTGTTAACATAACATCCAGAAACATCAATAATGGTTCTTCTAAGTTTTCTTTCCCACAAATGTGGCTTCTATTTTTGTATTTTCATAAGCCACTAAAAGCTTAGTAGGTAATTCAGAAGGGCTAAAAGTATCAAAATGAAAATATGTATTCTTGAATACGATTTGAATTTTAATCTGATGTGACCAATAACTGAAAGTAACATAAATTAACTAAAATTGACCACGTTTTTGTGTCACTGTGCATGAGACATAATCAAGTGTACAACATATAAGACAAATCTAATTATAGAAAAAAGTTATATTTTTAAGGCATCTGAGTTTATAACTCCAAAATACTCTCTAAAAGTTTTTTCCTAATTCTACCCAAATTTTGGTACAAAGGAAACTTCCATAAAAATCATAAGGAATTTGAGGGAAGGACAAATTAGAACTAGATTAATATGACAAAAGCAGCTCTATTTCAGAACTTAAATTAATGAAAAGAGCCCTAGACTTTCAACCTTGGTCACAATACAACCTTAATTCAAGCACAATTTTATTTCCCTTTAGTCATAGGTAATCTTAGTAACAAAAAGAACTAGATTAAAAAACGAACAGATAGAGATCAAAGGATGTGATGTTTCAATACAAAAATAGCATTATACTTACTAATCCAAACTACTATAAGAACCCAAGGGTTTATATTAAGATTATTTATAATTATATATAAGAAATTTATAACTATGTATCATCATGGATTCATGATTCACCTGCAATAACAAATAAATAGAATAGCCACGGTCCTGATCAAGCCCTATGGAAGTTTATAATTCTGCAAGAAAAGCTTCTTTTGGTTATTGCCTTTCTTCTGTGTCTATACTGTGCTCCTTGAGCACAAAACTTAAGGTTTATATTTTACTTCAGCCAGTCATTTTAAATGATGCTTATCCCATTTCATTAAGTTACTTACTTTTATATCTCTTTTTCCTGTGTATTCTATACAGTTCACAATTGCCATTATTTCTCCTCTCTCTGTTCTTTACAATATAATTTAATGGTTACATTTTACTCTAATGAAGATCTACTTATATTAATCTAAACTCACTTGTACGTAAAGTTTCCTATGATCTCCCTAGTTGTGTGCTATTATCAAATATGTACTACTGTAAAATCTAAGTCGCTGCCAGGCACAGAGGTGCTACTACAACATTTGCAATAATCTATTTACTCTCCAATTTCTTAAGCATCAAAATAATCCTAAGATTTATGAGAAAAGGAAATATAATTAGGTTATTGCTACTTAATTTTTCTACTTATTCCTTGGTTTAGGAATAAAAAGCTAAACACTTTGAAACAGCATGTGAGCTAGTTTATGTATCTCACAATTTGTGCTCTTTTTTTGTTTTTTTGTTTGTTTGTTTGTTTGTTTCTTTGTTTTTTCTTTAAACACTGCTTCAGCACTTTATTATTTCCAGAGATTTCAAAACATGTGACCAAAATTGCAAGGCCAATTATTTTTGAATATACCTTAGCCAGGCGTTTATTCAGATTATCCAAGAATGAGAAGATTTTTTAAAAGCTGCTAAATGTAGGCAGAACAGATTACAATTTCAGACATTCATTCATGTTTGAAAGTCTAATCTAAATCAGTTCCCTGCACTTGTTCATCTTGCTCAAACATTCACCACATGTCAGAGAGTAGACGAAACATGGGTTGCTTTTGTTTGCTTTTCTTTTTTTTTTTTTTTTTGAACAACACTAAGGATTTGTACAGTACTGTATTTAAATGACTTGAAGAAAATGCAGAGCAGCAAAGAGGTTCTCTTGTGCTCGAAGAGGGTAGATTTCCAGAAACCCTCATCAGCTAACACATTCACACAACCTCATCAGTTCAGTACCCTGGAGGTGTTTGTTCCTCTAAGTAGTGACATGAATCTATAACACCTCAGAAGCATAAATGCCAAGGTCTAGGATCCAATAACTCTCTGTACTCTGGCAGTGCAAACAAAGGCAATGGCAAAAAAGGGTATTTGGGATGGAATCTACGAATTCTAAGAACTCTTCCTCTGTCTTTGTCAAAAGCATGCAATTGGACGTTTCCACAGTCAGCTCAATTATTGCTGCTGCAACTCTGAGGGCGAAACAAGTTTCTCTAGTGCAGTAGCAATTCATGACACTCTAGTTCTATTATAGATATTAGTAATGATAATTCATTTAAAATGTAATTGTTGAAATTGAGCTACAAATAATGTAACAGCAAAATGTGTGCATGTATTTTGTTTATAAATAGGTATAAGTGATATTAGATTCTGACTTTGTTTTTCTTTCCTCTTTTTGGTGGGAGGGGTCCAAACACCAGTGTAATAACTTGTATTTAATCTTGCAGTTTACAAATGGCAGAAACCATTTAAGTAAAACATAAACTAAGATTTCTCTCTCATCATCACAGTGGCAGAAGGGAGTCATTAGTAACAATTAGATGGGAAAAGAAGGAAGCATTGGAATTTGGGAATCTGCTTGCTATAGAATCAGTTCTTTTTTTTTTTTTTTTTTTTTTTTTGAGACAAGAGTCTCGCTCTGTCCCCCAGGCTGGAGTGCAGTGGCCGGATCTCAGCTCACTGCAAGCTCCGCCTCCCGGGTTCATGCCATTCTCCTGCCTCAGCCTCCCAAGTGGCTGGGACTACAGGCGCCCCCCACCTGCCCGGCTAGTTTTTTTGCATTTTTTAGTGGAGACGGGGTTTTACGGTGTTAGCCAGGATGGTCTCGATTTCCTGACCTCGTGATCTGCCGGTCTCGGCCTCCCAAAGTGCTGGGATTACAGGCTTGAGCCACCGTGCCCGACAATCAGTTCTATTTAAAAAAAAAAAAAAAAAGCATAGCAATTGAAGAAGGGTTGAATTTGAATTTACGATTTGAACACTTGGAATGGGAGTCAACTGCTAAATTTAAATCTTAATGACCTGTGACCTGTTCTTTGTGGAGAATTCTCTGTCCTCTCCAAGACAAATTTTGTCTTTGAGACATTCCCTCATTCAATCATTCAACCTTTCGAACCAAGTGGGTAGGTAACACAGTGCATCCTCTTGACTTCCCAGCTTTTACACCAGATTTCTGGAACCCTGGTTCACGAAGCTCTGGTCTGCTGTCTTCATGATAAATGTCCTTTCAACACATCTCTTACCTTCTCTCCACCCCCATAAATGTCATCTCTGCTGATTCTTGGTCCCATTGTAGATTTGAAAAAGAATTGGCGGCCGGGCGCGGTGGCTCAAGCCTGTAATCCCAGCACTTTGGGAGGCCGAGACGGACAGATCACGAGGTCAGGAGATCGAGACCATCCTGGCTAACACGGTGAAACCCCGTCTCTACCAAAAAATACAAAAAACTAGCCGGGCGAGGTGGCGGAAGCCTGTAGTCTCAGCTACTCCGGAGGCTGAGGCAGGAGAATGGCGGGAACCCGGGAGGCGGAGCTTGCAGTGAGCTGAGTTCCGGCCACTGCACTTCAGCCTGGGTGACAGAGCAAGACTCCGCCTCAAAAAAAAAAAAAAGAATTGGCCAAACTCTTACAAAGTAATATATTTTTTTCTAATCATTCTATGTACTGATTCTTATAGATGAACATATAGTATATTAGGCAAATATATCTTTAATATTCTTAAAAGAAATTCTCACCTCTAAGCACCTTTGAAAGCTACAAGAAAGCACTAGGATTCACATTTTTTTTTTTTTTTGGTAAAATATTCAAGGCTTCTCATATCAAACAATATCACACAGAGAAGGGCTTTATTAGTAGTTACTACCATATCATGTGTGAGATAAATATATACTAGTTTAGAGTTTATGTAAAACAAAATGCAAATAAAATGAGCACTTGCTGATTGGATATAAGGCTCTGTGCTGTGGAGGGAAAGTGCAGACAAAAATATCAACGTGAGTGAGCTGGGCATGGTGGCACAGGCTTGTAATCCCATCTACTCTGAAGGCTGAGGCGGGGGGATTGCTTCAGTCCAGGAGCTCGAGATCCTTGGCAACATAATTTAGACTTCATCTCAAAATATACATACATACATACGTACATACATACATACATATATACATATGTGTGTGTATCTCACTTTATGTTTATGGACTTTATGTTATGATAGCGTAAGTTCGCAGACCTTATGTTATGATTCTGTTGTCACATAGGTGGCTTGAGAAAAATATTCAACAGTTTTCTTGAACCAGGCCTGGAAATGTGAAGGAATACAGAAAAAGAGCCAGCATTACAGTCAAAAGCATGTTGCAATATTAGTCAGCGTGGAAATCAGTACTGAGGGAAAATAATTTTAATTTTTTTCTAGACCTTTGGTCACCCTAGTATATATTTTCTATCACACACATGTCAATATTTATTCTTAATATAAACAAAATATCTGATTATCTCACAAGAACACATTATGAACACATATTATATATGTGTGTGTGTATATATATATATATCATATACACACTCATACATACACATACACACATATATTTGAAACAGGGTCTTGCTCTGTCACTCAGGCTGGAGTGCAGTGGTGCAATCATTGCTCACTATAGCCTTGACATCCTGGACTCAAACGATCCTCCCACCTCAACCTCCCAAATAGCTGGGACTACAGATACGTTGCCACCATGCCCAGCCAATTTTTTTTTTTGGTAGAGACGTGGTCCAGCCACATTGCCCAGTCTGGCCTCTAACTCCCAGGCTCCAGTGATACTCCTGTCTTGGCCTTCCATGATGCTAGAATTAGAGGTGTGAGCGACCACATCTGACCCTATATCTTTTATAAGAATGGTAGTGTTGTTTCTCAGCAATTATCCAAAATATGCATAACTAATTTAACCTGATTATTAGTGCATTTTTATTATTTTACTTATACCCAGCTATTTCTACTGGCAATTTCAAAAAAAAAAATGAAATACTATGCTTTCTTTATGCTAATATCCTATTTCCATTCACATGACTTTATGCTAGAAGCCATGTTTCAGTTTAAGAGATTATTACCGTTAACATGAGAAGCAGCCATTTATTTATAAAGTCATCGCCAGTTTTGGTACATGCCTACTAGGTAAGCTAGAATTTCAAATCATCATCAGTAATATGACTTGTCAAATTGATACAAAATATAATTTTATTTAAATATATAATAGCTTTTACACAAGTTATATCAATAATCATCTTTCTCACTCTATTTAATTGCCACAGTATATCCTAAACCTGGTGAAAAGAAATGTTTCTTATTTTATTTGAGACCAGTTTTTCCACTTGCAATTTCAAACCATAATCCATCTTAATGCTAGAGGACTTTCCTTTGTGGCTTCAGCATCTTGTTAGACACTGGGCTCATCTCTTTGCCATGTGAAGGTGTCTGCTTCCCCAGCTGTGATGGTTTATCTCACTGGCTCTACAACTGAACTGCTTCTACTTGAATCAGTTTTTCCAACTATCACCTGTGTCACTTTGACTAGGTTAATTAGGAATCCCTGTGCCTTAATTTCCTCTTTTGTGAAATTGAGAATACTGTACCTGTCACCACAGGATTTTGTGTGAATTAAATGAATCAATCTAAGAAAAGCATTTGGAAAATGGCTATCAGATGATAAACATTCAAAACATGATGGAATGTTATATTATTACTAATTTTTAAAATCCACATTGCTGTTTTCTTTCATTTACGCATCATTCTCTTTCTCTCCTTCCTTCAAAAATAAATTTTTAAAAATATTAATTTATACTTACCATCTCTACTTGTTTATCTTATATTTTCACCTTCTTAATTTTTATGAATTTTCAAGCTAAGAGTGGCAAGAATATTACCAGGAACACGCATAAATCCTTCACTCAGATTTGCTAGTTGCTAACATTTTGCTATATTTGCTTAGCACTCATTCTCACTCTAACACACACACACACACACACACACACACCCCACTCCAGAATATTTTTGACCAACTTTTATGTCATCACACACTTTCTATTTTAGGTGGGTTGGACAAGACAAAATTGACTTTTCTATTCCTGGCTGTCTTTTCTATTTGTGAAAGAGATTGGAAGCAATGATTCTTCAGTAGTAATGAGCACAGTTTGTCCTATATGAAATGATAAGTTCAAGACTCTTCCATGCCTTGCAGCATTCTATATTTTTATCTTTCTTCTTCCACATAGAACACACATAAATGAAGTAAATTTTATGAGTATGCTATATAATGAACAATATATATTGCTATACATTAAAATTATAAATTTATAGTGATATTTCTGATTGTAAGCTAACACTACAGAATCTTTTCTGGCCTTTCCTTATTCTATATGTTTTACTTACTTCTTCTATAGGGAGAGGGTGGCTCCAATATTGATGTGTTTATATTCATTTGCTCAATCCTACAGTACTGCCCAAATGGTTACAGAATTTGTACAAAGTAAGTACTGTGAAAAGCAAATTATTAAATATAATTGAATTATGGATATTTTTCTATTTTGAATGAAGGTATAGAGTTGAATTCAAATTTACTTAGATTTGAAATTCACTTTTCTTGCACTTTTTATTTTGGAATAATTTTAGATGCACATAAATATACAAAAATAATACAGAGTTCTGTGTATCTTTTATATAGCTTCTCTGACAGGTAACCATTTACATAACTATAGCACAATATAATAACTGGAAAATTCTCATTGGTGCAACTATTAACTAGACAACAAACCTTGTTCAGATTCCATCTTATTTTACATGTAGTCATTTTTTACTTTCACTTTTACCCCAACAGCAGTCTGACTTCTACTGTTACATGTAATTAATCTCCTCCAGAGAAGGTCATCTCTAACTTGTCTGGATAGAGATGGATGCAATGGTTGCATACTTTCCAATCCATACTTAACTGATATTTATGTGACATTAGACACTGTTGACAACTTCCTCCTTTTAATGTATTTTCTTAGCTTCTGAGACAATGCTCCTTTTCAACATCTCTTCTCAGTTCTTTTTGAAGTTTTCCTTTCCGCATATGCTACTTGAATGTCAGGATTCCTTCGTTTATATCTTTATGTTTTTTTTTGTTATTGTTTTGTTTTGTTTGTTTTCTCTTTACACAGCTGACACAGAATAACAATTCAATATATAATTACTGAATAAATAAGTTGAAACACTTGCTGTAGTGGAATACTATTTTGGCTTAGTTGCAGTATAATATAACTATTATTATATAACTAAATTTCTAAATAGATTTTTCAAATACAAGCAATTAATACACTTAATATTAAATTCAGTCATCAAAATTAGAGGTAAAAGGACAAATGTAAGCTGAAAAAGATTTTTCGCTACAATACTTCCTTTAATTCTCAGCTTTGTTACTAAAAACTTGATTATAAATCAGTCTAAAATGGTTTGAATTCTTTCAATATGTCTGTATTATTAAGATCCCTGCTGGCCAGGCGCAGTGGCTCACGCCTGTAATGCCAGCACTTTGGGAAGCCAAGACGGGTGGATCACGAGGTCAGGAGATCCAGATCATCCTGGCTAACACAGGTGAAATCCCATCTCTACTAAAAATACAAAAATTAGCTGGGTGTGGTGGCGGGCGCCTGTAGTCCCAGCTACTCGGGAGGCTGAGGCAGGAGAATGGTGTGAACTCGTGAGGCAAAGCTTGCAGTGAGCAGAGATGGCGCCACTGCACTCCAGCCTGGGTGACACAGCGAGACTCCATCTCAAAAAACAAAAACAAAAACAAAAACAAACCAAAAAATCCCTGCTATTCTGATTAAATAAATCCACTGTTTTCCAAGCATTATCTATCTAAATTTTGTCTCATTTAATTTATATTACAATGAAAAGGAGACTAGAAAGCAGAAAAAAGTCAAAGTGAAGAGTTAGGAATAGAAAAGGAGACAGAAAGAGAGAATAGAAGCCATATTTGTGATTAGTTCCAAGGTGGAATAATTTTATAATCTGAAAACTAACACTCTGCTTTTGAAATATATAGTAAATTATATAATATTCAAGTACATAGGGTAGGTGCTAAGCATACTATTATCTACTTCATCTAGCAATATGTTTCATCTAACAATATACTACCTCATAAATATTAGCATAACATTTATAAAATTTAGAATATAGAAAGTATCTATTCACAATATGAAATATGTTGTGCATGCTAATATACTAACGTATTAGAATTAGGCCCTCTGGACTGTGCCGTGAGGAATGGTGCATTCTGGCCCAGATACTACACTTTTCCCACAGTCTTTGCAACCCACAAACCAGGAGTTTCTACCAGGGCCCTGGGTTTTGAGCACAAAATTGGGCAGCAAATTGGGCAGACACTGAACTAACTGCAGGAGTTTTTTTCATACCCCAGTGGTGCCTGGAATGCCAGCGAGACAGAACCATTCACTTCCCTGGAAAGGGAACAGAAGCCAGGGAGCCAAGTGGTCCAGCTGAGCGGATCCCACCCCCACAGAACTCAGCAAGCTGCGATCCACTGGCTTGAAATTCTCACTGCCAGCACAGCAGTCTGAGGTCGACCTGGGACGCTAAGCTTGCTGAGACTTGAGTAGGTCCTTTTACCCTCACAGCATAAACAAAGCCACTGGGAAGTTCAAACTGGGCAGAGCCCACCGCAGCTCAGCAAGGCCACTGTGGCCAGACTGCTTCTCTAGATTCCTCCTTGCTGGGCAGGACATTTCTGAAAAAAGGCAGCAGCCCCAGTCAGGGGCCTATAGATAAACCCCCATCTACCAGGGACAGGGCAACTGAGGGAAGGGGCAGCTGTGGGCGCAGCTTCAGCAGATTTAAACATCCCTGCCTGACAGCTCTGAAGAGAGCAGCAGATCTCCCAGCACAGTGTTCGAGCTCCACTAAGGGTCAAATTGCCTCCTCAAGTGGGTCCCTGAGCCCCCTGCCTCCCGTATCCTGACTGGGAGACACCTCCCAGTAGGGGCCGACAGACACCTCATACAGGAGAGCTCTGGCTGGCATCTGGCTGGTGCCCCTCTGGGACGAAGCTTCCAGAGAAAGGAACAGCAGCATCTTTGCTGTTCTGCAGTCTCCGCTGGTGAGGCAAATGGTCTGGAGTGGACCTCCAGCCAGCTGCAGCAGACCTGCAGCAGAGGGGCATGACTATTAGAACGGAAACTAACAACAGAAAGGAATAGTATCAACATCAACAAAAAGGACGTCTAATCAGAGACCACATCTGAAGGTCACCAACATCAAAGACCAAAAGTAGAAAAATTCACAAAGATGAGGAGAAACCAGCACAAAAAGGCTGAAAGTTCCAAAAACCAGAATGCCTTTTCTCCTCCAAAACATCACAAATCCTCGCCAGCAAAGGAACAAAACTGGACAGAGAATGAGTGTGATGAATTGACAGAAGTAGGCTTCAGAAGGTGGTTAGTAACAAATTCCTCCCAGTTAAAGGAGCATGTTCTAACCCATGCAAGGAAGCTCAGAACCTTGAAAAAAGGTTAGACAAATAGCTAACTGGAACAACCAGTTTAGAGAAGAACATAAATTACCTGATGGAGCTGAAAAACACAGCATGAGACCTTCGTGAAGCATACACAAGTATCAATAGCCGAATTCATCAAGCAGGAGAAAAGATATCAGACATAAAGACCAGCTTAATGAAATAAAGTGAGAAGAGAAGATTAGAGAAAAAAAAAGAATTTAAAGAAATGAACAAAGCCTCCAGGAAATATGGTACTATATGAAAAGACCAAATCCACATTTGATTGGTATACCTGAAAGTGACAAGGAGAATGGAACCAAGTTGGAAAACACACTTCAGGATATTATCCAGGAGAACTTCCCCAACCTAGCAAGACAGGCCAACATTCAAATTCAGGAAATAGAGAGAACACCACAAAGATACTCCTTGAGAAGAACAACCTCAAGACACGTAATCGTCAGATTCACCAAGGTTGAAATAAAGGAAAAATGTTAAGGGCAACCAGAGTGAAAGGTGAGTTTACCCACAAAGGGAAGCCCACCAGACTAATAGCAGATCTCTCTGCAGAAACCCTACAAGCCAGAAGAGAGTGGGGGTCAATATTCAACATTCTTAAAGAAAAGAATATTCAACTCAGAACTTCATATCCAAACAAACTAAGCTTCATAAGCAAAGGAGAAATAGAAACCTTTACAGACAAGCAAATGCTGAGAGATTTTGTCACCAATAGGCCTGCCTTACAAGTGCTCCTGAAGGAAGACCTAAATATGTAAAGGAAAAACTGGTACCAATCATTGCAAAAACATACTAAATTATAAAGACCATCAACACTGTGAAGAAACTGTATCAACTAATGGGCAAAATAACCAGCTAGCATCACAAGGACAGGATCAAATTCACACATAACAATATTAAGTTTAAATGTAAATGGGCTAAATGCCCCAATTGAAAGGCACAGACTGGCAAATTGGATAAAGAGTCAAGACCCATTTGTGTGTTGTATTCAGGGGACCCATATCACATGCAAAGACACACAAAGGCTCAAAATAAAGGAAAGGAGAAAAATTTACCAAGCAAATGGAAAGCAAAAAAAAAAGAAAAAGAAAAAAAAGCAGGTATCGCAATCCTAGTCTATAATAAAACAGACTTTAAACCAACAAAGATCAAAAAAAGGCATTACGTTATGGTAAAGGGATCAATGCAACAAGAAGAGCTATCCTAAATATATATGCACCCAATGCAGGAACACCCAGATTCATAAAGCAAGTTTTAGAAACCTATAAATAGGTTTAGACTCCGACACAATAGTAGTGGGAGACTTTAACACCCCAATGTCAATGTTAGACAGATCAATGAGACAGAGAATTAACAAGAATATTCAGGACTTGAACTTTGGTCTGGACCTAATAGACATCTACAGAATTCTCTAACTCAAATCAACAAAATATACATTCTTCTCAGCACCACATCACACTTAATCTAAAACTGACCACATAACTGGAAGTAAAACACTCCTCAGCAAATGCAAAAGAACAAAAATCACAACAAACAGTCTCTCAGACCACAGTGCAATCAAATTAGAACTGAGGATGAAGAAACTCACTCAAAACCACTCAACTACATGGAAACTGAACAACCTGTTCCTGAATGACTATGCAGTAAACAATGAAATTAAGGCAAAAATAAAGAAGTTCTTTGAAACCAAAGAGAACAAAACCACAATGTACCAGAATCTCTGGGATATAGCTAAAGCAGTGTTTAGAGGGAAATTTATAGCACTAAATGCCTACACAAGAAAGGGGAAAAGATCTAAAATCGACACCCTGACATCACAATTAAGAGAACTAGAGAAGCAAGAGCAAATTAATTGAAAAACTAGGAGAAGATAAGAAATAACTAAGATCAGAGCAGAACTGATGCAGATAGAGACACGAAAAACCCTTTAAAAAATTAATGAATTCAGGAGCTGGTTCTCTAAAAAGATTAACAAAATAGATAGACTGCTAGCCAGACTAATAAAGAAGAAAAGAGAGGAATTAAATAGAAACAAGAAAAAATGATAAAAGGGATATCACCACTGATCCCATGGAAATACAAACCATCAGAGATTACTATAAACACCTCTATGCAAATAAACTAGAAAATCTAGGAGAAATGGATAAATTTTGGGACACACACACCCTCTCAAGACTAAACCAGAAGGAGTCGAATCCTTTAATAGATGAATAACAAATTCTGAAATTGAGGCAGTAATTAATAGCCTCCCAACCAAGAAAAGCCCAGGATCAGATGAATTCACAGCCAAATTCTACCAGAGGCACAAAGAGGAGCTGGTACCATTCCTTCTGAAACTATTCTCAACAATAGAAAAAGGAGGACTCCTCTCTAACTCATTTTATGAGGTGAGCATCATCCTGATACCAAAACCTGGCAGAGAACCAAGAAAGAAAATTTCAGGTCAATATCCCTGATGAACATCGATGTGATAATCCTCAATAAAATACTGGCAAACTGAATCCAGCAGCACATCAAAAAGCTTATCCACCACAATCAAGTCGACTTCATCCTGGGGATGCAAGGCTGGTTCAACATATGCAAATCAGTAAACGTAATCCATCACATAAACAGAATTAATATACAAAAAAAACACATGATTATCTCAGTAGATGCAGAAAAGGCCTTTAATAAAATTCAGTACCCCTTCATGCTAAAAACCATCAATAAACAAGGTATTGATGGAACACATCTTAAAATAATAAGAGCTATTTATGACAAACCCACAGCCTATATTATATTGAATGGGCAAAAGCTGGAAGTATTCCCTTTGAAAACCGGCACAAGACAAGGATGCCCTCTGTCACCACTCCTATTCAACATAGTAGTGGAAGTTTCTGGCCAGGGCAATCAAGCAAGAGAAAGAAATAAAGGTTGTTCAAATAGGAAGAGAGGAAGTCAAATTGTCTCTGTTTGCAGATGACATGATTGTCTATTTAGAAAACCCCATCGTCTACGCAAAAAATCTCTTTAAGCTGATAAGCAACTTCAGCAAAGTCTCAGGATACAAAATCAATATGCAAAAATCACAAGCATTCCTATATACCAACAATAGACAGAGAGCCAAATCAAGAGTGAAATCCCATACACAATTGCTACAAAGAAGATAAAATACCTAGGAATACAACTTACAAGGGATGGGAAGGACCTCTTCAGGGAGAACTACAAAGCACTGCTCAAGGAAATAAGAGAGGACACAAACAAATGGACAAACATTCCATGCTTGTGGATACGAAGAACCAATATTGTGTAAATGGCCATATTGTCCAAAGAAATCTATGGATTCCATGCTATCCCCATCAAGCTATCATTGACTTTCTTCACAGAATTAGAAAAAACTACTTTAAATTGCACATGAAACCAAAAAAGAGCCCATATTGCCAAATACTCTTAGGCAAAAAGAACAAAGATGGAGGCATCATGCTACCTAACTTCAAACTCTACCACAAGGCTACAGTGACTAAAACAGCATGGCACCAGTACCAAAACAGATATATAGAACAATGGATCAAAACAGAGGCCTCAAGAAATGATGCCACACAGCTACAACAATCTGATCTTTGACAAACCTGACACAAACAAGCAATGGGGAAATGATTCCCTACTTAATAAATGGTGTTGGAAAAACTGGCTAGCCATATGTAGAAAACTGAAACTGGACCACTTCCTTACACCTTATACAAAAATTAACTGAAGATGGGTTAAAGACTTAAACATAAGACCTAAAACCATAAAAATCCTAGAAGAAAACCTAGGCAATATCATTCAGTATCTTGGCATGGGCAAAGGCTTCATGACTAAAACACTAAAAGCAATGGTAACAAAAGCCAAAATTGACAAATGGGATCTAATTAAACTAAAGAGCTTCTGCACAGCAAAATAAACTATCATCAGAGTGAACAGGCAACCAACAGAATGGGAGAAAATTTTTGTAATCTATCCACCTGACAAAGGGCTAATATACAGAATCTACAGAGAACTGAAACACATTTACAAGAAAAAAAAAAAAAAGACATCAAAAAGTGGGCAAGGGATATGAACAGACACTTCTCAAAAGAAGACATTTATGCAGCTAACAAACATATGGAAAAAGCTCATCATCAATGATCATTGGGGAAATGCAAATCAAAACCACAATGAGATACTATCTCATGCCAGTTAGAATGGTGATCATTAAAAAGTCAGGAAACAAAAGATGCTGGACAAGATGTGGACAAATAGAAATGCTTTTACACTGTTGGTGGGAGTGTCAATTAGTTCAACCATTGTGAAAGACAGTGTGGTGATTCCCCAGTTATCTAGAACCAGAAATACCGTTTGACCCAGCAATCCCATTACTATTATATACCCAAAGGATTATAAATTATTCTACTGTAAAGACACATGGACGTATATGTTTATTGCAGCACTGTTCACAATAGTAAAGACAAACCCAAATGCCCATCAATGATAGTCTGGATAAAGAAAATGTGGCACATATACACCATGAAATACTATGCAGCCATAAAAAATGTTGAGTACATGTCTTTTGCAGGGAAATGGGAAGCTGGAAACCACCATTCTCAGCAAACTAACACAGGAACAGAAAACCAAACACCACATGTTCTCACTCATGAGTGGGAGTTGAACAACAAGAACACATCGACAAAGGGAGGAGAACTTCACACACTGGGGTTTGTTGAGGGGTTGGGATGCAAGGGGAGGGATAACATTAGGAGAAATACGTAATGGAGGTGACAGGTTGATGGGCGCAGCAAACCACCAAGGCACGTGTATACCTGTGTAATAAACCTGCACGTTCTGCACATGTATCCCAGAACTTAAAGTATACTTAAAAAAAAAACCCCAATAATAATAAGTAGGCCTTCTGGTGCTTACACAATATTATGTATTTTTAAGAAAAAAGTATTTTTTTCTAAAGTGTATAATTTTATACACAAATATAAAAGAAAATCATTTTATGCCATCATTCATGGGAAACCAAATCCTGTCTGACAAAATAGATATACTTATTTATTTTACATAAAGAAAAAATAAAACATGAATTAGAAGACAAATATAAAGCTCCACACAAATCTGAAGTGAAGGTTACTATTAATTACAAGGATAAAAAGTGAACAATGAAAATAAGCAAATGATACAATGCAAGCAAACGTAAATTTTAAATATTACATATAAAAACATATTAGGAAAGAGGCTTAAATGACTCAAATAAGAGATTTATTGGCTCAAAACTTTCAAATACAATGGCTCCATATATATAACCTCCCAAGCCCCGAAAATTTTTATAAAACCTTACTGTGGAAAAATATACTAAGTTTTATGACATGTTTGCATGTAAATATGAATTAGATTATATATGTTGGGTAAATAAGAGATTGGTATCAGTAAGGACATGCTTGTTTATATGCAATTTTTCCTATCAGGTAAATGTTTTGAAGAGATGCTTAAAAATCCTGAAACTCCCATGTGAGCATTTTCCTTTGGGCTAAGAAGTTAATAGTTGACAGAATTTTAACTGCTAAACTTTCCAATCTGTTAAGCTATCTCTGGAATATTTAACTGTAGTAGGGAAGCTGTAAGGGCACATTCTCCTTTATTTAGAAAAATAATTGGAAATGTCTCCTCCTGGATCACATTTATTAGCTTTGGTGAAACTGTTCTGCATTTTGGGGAAAAAAGTAATGTCTTCTGGAATCTTCATTTCGGGGGAGGCACAAGTCTCATGACTTAAAGCTACAATAGATTGACTGTCATTCCAGGTGGAAATTCTCAAAGAGTTTTAATTGTACTAATATTTTTATTGGGATTACTATGGCTTTTATCAGGTCTCTGATTGCAATGTCCCTAGGTTTTGAGTCGCTGGCACAAAATCAATCGCTATTACAGCCAGATTATTTTAGTGTATGATTTTGCAGAATAAGAGGGTTTTCAGGAACACATATTTAGCAGAATCTCCTGTACCTTATTATTGTAATATGTCTTAAATTAGTAATAGGTAAAGATAAAGTGCTAAAGAATATCTTCAATGTCAAAATATAAGCATTTCAAGAAATATGTGAAGTAAAATAAAAAAGCTTGCTACTTGGCAGGCTGAGGCAGGAGAATCGCTTGAATCTGGCCGTAGGGATAGATGCGGGTGGAGGCTGCAGTGAGCTGAGATGGCGCCACTGCTCCAGCCTGGGAGGCTAACTGAGACTCCGTCTCAAAAAAAAAAAAAAAAAAACTCAGGCCTGTAATCCCAGCACTTTGGGAGGCCGAGATGGGCGGATCACGAGGTCAGGAGATCGAGACCATCCTGGCTAACACGTTGAAACCCCGTCTCTACTAAAAAAAAATACAAAAAACTAGCCGGGCGATGTGGCGAGCCCCTGTAGTCCCAGCTACTCGGGAGGCTGAGGCAGGAGAATGGTGTAAATCTGGGAGGCAGAGCTTGCAGTGAGCTGAGATCCAGCCACTGCACTCCAACCTGGGCAACAGAGCCAGACTCTGTCTCAAAAAAAAAAAAAAGAAAAAAAAAAAAAAGCGTGCTACTAACTTAATAGTCAGTAGACAATACCAAAAATTACAATAGCAGAAATAGTCATAATCTTGTAGCACTTAGAGAAAATAGAAAAAGTTCTTTATTTGATCTGCAATGTTCTAGCAAGCTAAATAAATAATAAACTCTTCAGTAGAAGTAACCATAAGTTTTCTTTCTCTTATCTCTGCATATTTTTATGTCATTCCTTCATTACATTCTCAAGTAGGTTTGTGTTGTTATGTTAAATTTTAGTTTATTTATTATGAAAGAAAATATTACCATTTTGGGAAGTTTATACAACAAGAAGAATCACTTTTGTATTCATTCTATAACTCATTTATAATCTTCTTATTGATTTTCCTTAGGAAAAAAGTTACCAAAATGAAAAAAATAACAATATATTAATTAAAATATTATTTATAGTTATATTCAAAATGAAGTAATAAATGTTTGACAAGTTACCATATATCAAACTGAATATTTGCTTGTTATAAAAATGATTATTATTAATATATCAAAATAGTAAAATATTCTATGAAATAATATAAATGAGGAAAAGCAATATATCAAATTATAACAATACCTTGATGATAAATAGTATTGCTATATATTTAGAAAGAATGCAAAGGTAACATGCAAAAATGAAAGTATGTTTTATATGATAGAATTAGATTGATTCATTTCATATTTTATCTTTTTATATGGCATTTTGAATAACTTCAAAATAAAATGCTATTAAGTTGCAAAGTTGATATTTTGTTAACTTTCACAAGAGTTTATTCTTTAAACGTTTTCAAATACAAAATAAAAAATGTTGTACTGGAACATACTTAACATTATGTTAACTACTGCAGAAGTAACTAAATAAATATAGATCTAGAGAGATGAGACATAATACTCTATAATTTTTTTAAATTCTCTAAAGATTATGTACTCTGTACATACTGCTAATCTATATTGCATATAATATATAATTACCATTATATATACTGTTCTTGTGTGTGTTGTCTTTTTCTATATACTAATGAATATTTATTTCGTAAGGCATCATGACAAAAGGCTAATTTTGAAGAATATACCAATGTTGTATTTGAAATAATGTTTTAAATGAAGATTTTTAAAAATATTTGTAACTAAGTACTATAATTACATTGTTATGTTTCATAGTTTGGAAATTCCATTTTTGACTACTTTATTATCTGTTATCCCTTCTTATTAATGTAAGGTTGATAATTCCTGGTCATTCCTCCTTATTCATTGTAAGATCTTACAAGTTTTCGTTTTTGTTGAACGAAGGCATTCTCCTTAAACAAATTTCAGTTAGGCCCCTTCAAGCCATTTTTCAACTCAACCCAATCTTGAGCTTGGTCCTCAAGAATAGGAATCTTGCTAAGTAAATTTCGTGAGAATTTCCCACCTTGGATATCTGATCACATTTCCTTGCTCACCATCCCCCAGATCCTATCTGGCCTGCCTTCAGCAAGAATCCTGTCAAGCTGATTTAGTCAAAATCCCCCGTCAACTCCTGCTGTTTCCTCTTAGTAATTTTCCCTCCATTGAGCACAGCATTGTTCTTTGGCTATAAATCCTCACTTTTTTGTGTGTTGATGTGCTAAATGTTGAGCCCAACCTGTCTTCACTACTGAAAAACCCCTTTGCAATAGTCCCTTGAATAAAGTCTTCCTCTTCATCTTTAACAAGCATCAGAATAGTTTTTTGTTTAACGTTATATCCTACTGGTGAATTAAATTATATTTCTAAAATTGTTCTACTGTTTTTTAATAATACTCCTTTTGTGTTGGCTTAAAGTCTAATTCATTAGACATTAACATAGTTATGCTGTCTTTCCTCTGCATTATAGACTGTGTATCTTTTTATTAATATTTTATTTTCACCTTTTGAAGCTATATATTTCAGCTATGTGTCTTGTGAACAGCTTATGGTTGAAATTGTATTATTTTGATTATTTGTGCATTATCTACTTTTCTAAAATAAGAAAATTATGGTAGCTACCAAGTCTTTCACGCTTTCCTTGGTGGTTGTCTTAGATATTACAATATATATCATTGATTTACCAAATACTGACATTTTACTTCTCCCTGGCCTGTGTAAATACTTTAGAATGTGCAAACTATTTATTTTCCTCATGGTTTATATAGTGCTATTTTATTTTTTTATACTTTTAGAATACACATAATATATATTGTTTTGCACACTATTTATTTAAATTCATCTACATATTTTGTTTCCAATTTCTCTTCATTTCATTCTGGGTTTTCAAGCTTCTGTTTTTATTATTATTATTATTTTTATTTTTTTGCCTATAGAAGACACTTTAGAGTGTTACTGCTATTCAAACATTCACTTCATTTTTGTTAGGGGTATATTTTCAATTAAGTACATATTCTACATTGGTGTATGTTATGAGTGACTATCTATTCAAGGATTTTATCAGATTATCTCTTTTCCTTTCTCTGCCATTTCTGTGTATGTGCGTGTGTGTGTGTCTTTCTCTTTCTTTCTCTCTCTCTTTTCTTCTCCTTCTTTTCCTTCTCCTTTACCTTCTCCCTATCTGTTTCCCTCTCTCTTTTTTTTGGCGGACTCTGGAATTCCTTTTGTGTACTGCAAGGACTTAAGGCAATGGTCCCCAACCGTTTTGGCAAAAGGGACCAGTTTTGTGGAAGACATTTTTTTTCCACAGACAGAGCTTGGGGGGATGGCTTCAGGATGATTCAAGTGCAATACATTTATTGTGCACTTTATTTCTATTATTATTACATTGTTATATATAACAAATTATTTATACAACTCACCATAATGTAGAATGAGTGGGAGCCCTGAGCTTGTTTTCTTGCAACTAGATGGTTGCATCTTGGGGTGATGGGAGACAGTGTCAGATCATCAGGCATTAGATTCTCTGTCATGAGGGGCATGGAATCTATATCCCTCACATGCACAGTTTGTGCTCCTATGAGAATCTGGTACTGCCTCTGATCTGACAGGAGGAAGAGCTCAGGAGGTAATGTGAGCCATAGGGAGTAAAGCTGCAAATACAAATGAAGCTGCCCTTGCTCACTGGCCCACTGTTTATCTCCTACTGTGTGACCTGATTGCTAACAGTCCATGGACTGGTACCTATCCAAGGCTCAAGTGTTGGGGAACCCAGGCTTAAAGAATATAAAATGTCTGGGTAGTTTCTCAGCTTCATACCCTTTTTATTTCAGAATTGACAGATGATCTTATTAGAAAAAAATAATCTCAAATTTTAGGTTCACCTCTTGTTTGTTGTTGTTGTTTTTGGTGAGTGTTGCCCCTGTAATTTTTACTGTTAGCTCTTAGATGTTTTCAAGGAGATAATTATTACTGCTCATAAAGCTTTTCTAGTTATTCTTAGTGGGAGAATTGGTCTGAATTACCATATCTGTCTCTGCTGAAAGTAATCCTCCAGTACTTGCAATATTACACTGGTAAGATTCTACCATTTTGTTGAATATACATGGGGTCCAGTAATTTCACTGTTATATAATTTTTCACTGTTTATTCCTGGCAAAGGATGTTTTAAAAATTTTTATTACAAAGATTATTTTCCTAAATATTTTTGTGAATATTGATTGGTACACATGAGCAAGAATTTTTCTTGCATGTAAGACTTACCCTATGGGAGCCTGTGTGATTCTTTCCTCCATAAAGGGTTTGTTTCAGCTACTTCTAGAAGCCAGAGAATGCTTGCAAACAGGAGACACTGAATGCCTCAGAGGAGAGTTCCATGCTCAGATTTGCCACATTAGTGTTTAAAACTTTCAAATCTTGAGGCAATGGTCTATGTCTCAGGAAAAATCAGCCCCTTTAGGTTCCTGCTCTTCCACACTGCCTGGATGCCTGTTTCCATTATGGCCCTTGCTGCTGCTCCATCTTCCTATGGCTTCTCCCGGTTTCTTAGACTCTAATTTCCAAGTACTTTGGCATCCTCTCTAGCTTTTTCTGACTCTTCAATTTACTAAAGCTTTTCTCCTTGACCATGAAAGCATAATTTCAAAGAATTATCACAATAAATTACACATAGTCCTTATAAAGATTCATTATATATCTCAATTATCATTTTATTTATTGTGAATCCCTCAATACTGAGCACAGAAGAGTTAAATGCTTGGCACAAGGTTACACAACTGATATCTGTAAGAATCATTTTTCAAACCTCATTCTTCTGATGCCTATACTCTGTTATTTTCTTTTTATACATGCTATTTTTACAAAATGATTCTCATATATTAAGTTCCTCAAATACAATTTTTAAAATAAAGTTGAACTAGACAGGTCAATAAATGCCTTAGGATAGCTGATTGAATTAATAAGTGAAATTAACAAACAGAAAAGAGGACATTTCACTATCACTCTATTTCATTCCTCAACGTCTTTTCAACTTCTGTACAAGTAAGTATCTCAGGGCCTTTAATTATTTAATTGATTGGTTACAAAATTGTGTGCCTCGCAAATTTGAATCACTTAAACAGAAATAAAGTGCCTGGGCAAATTCTGAGAAACTGGATTAATAAACTGAACTACTGATGTTGGCTTAGATATTATATTTCAGTTGAAAGGCAAACTTGTAAACAGGAGAGTGCATTTGTATATATAGTACATTTTATTAAATAAAGAAATGTAGAATATTTTACAATTAATCTTTTTGTCCAGCATCTTTTGAGTCTGTCTGGACACTTTTCTTTGTATCTATCCTGAGTATATAGTAATGCATTCTCTTGTCATGTACTGGATAAATGTACTAATTCTTTAAAATTTGCTCATATCTGGACTTTACTTATTTTGTAATCTTTGCTAATTGAGGGAAAATCTAATGTTTTCTCTTCCCTTTTAAAATATAAAATGTATCCCATAATAGATGCTGCTATCTGCTGTAGGAACAAAAATCTAGAATTCTGAACATGGAACATTTATGAAGAAACATGTTACAACTAAATGACACATTCTTTCTCTATATAATGCTCGCTGTGAACCTATTACTATTAAGTCCCACACAGACTGTGAGTTTGGGAGGAACAGCAGAGAGTAATAGCCCCCATGGTGCTTCAACCAACCCTGGCCATTAATTGTATACTCTAAGTGGCTCATTAGAAATCTTAGGAAGTGTCTTTGCTATACAGGCAAAAAGGGTGATTGGAAGATAAGATGCAAGATGAGAAAGCACTGCTACCCCGTGAAGTCAAGGGACAAGAACATTGTGATTGACTGTGTTACAAGGCCACTGTTAAATTGAGCAGAATCAAGACTGACAGAAAACTCTGGGGTTGGCAATCAGTAAGTCACATTTTGTTACATGCACAAGGACCGGAATATATTTTATGAAACATATAGGAAAGCTAAGAGGCATTGTGGAAAGAAAATAAAAGATATTAAAAAGTGTTTTGGAGTTAAGCTTACTTTGGTTTTAAGAAACAGGTAAAACATAATTTTAATCAAAGGAACATTTTTGTGTTTGCAACCAAAAGTATAAATGTTAATATATTCGGAAAGCATACATGGTATAGAAACAAGTTTGAATCCTTAATACAGTTTTTCAGTAATCAAATTACTAACAAATTTTAAAAATATAATTAGTAATTAAAAATTTAAAGGATATAAGAATTTGGAATGCAAGCAATAATAAATTTCAAATATATATTTAAAAATAATATGACTCTAAATAGCTTTATTGAAAAGTTTCCAGATGTAGGGGACCTTATGGTTTATAATAACAAAAAGTTGTTTTAGTATTTTATCTCAATAGAAACATTTTTGTTCTAACAAGAAATCCATAGATGTTTAGAACAAGTAAATTTAAAATATCATTTTACATGAATGTGAAATACAGAAAAAAAATTCTATTAGAAGCATGTAATGTCCTAAAGCCATATTATAAATTCTATATTTGTCAGTTAGATACATTTTGAATATTCCTTATAACTGAAACTGTTCTTAAGAATTTCTAAGATTTAAAGTCTCCTTTTATTCACCATAGATTAATAACTCCAAATCATTCATTTATTCCTTCATTAATTTCTAACCAATAGCATCTTCTTGCTCTACTGCTTATATAACATTGAGTAAGTCCTGTTCCATTCTCTCAAGGATCTCAGATGCTAGTGAATGAGAATGAGACATAAACAGTCAAGTGGACAATAAAAGAGAGAGAAAGAGATTAAATATAAAAACAAATACAGGTCATGGGGTGGCCTCGTCTGGGAAGAATTTATAGAATTTTTAAGAAATGTAGAAGTAAATAAAATGATCATGACTGAGGCCATTTCAGCAAACAGAATATCATGATGTAATACAGGAAGAGCAATGAGAAACAGCATATGGCATTAGGATAACATGAGGAAATTTCTGTTATTGGAATGCAAAGGACTAAACAGGTAATTAGAGAGATGGCTATACTCTAATACTAACAAAACTACATACTGATATCCACCATTAATATAGATGCAAAAATGTCAACAGAGATCTAACAAACTGAATCCAGCAATGCTAATGCACTATCAATGTTTATTCCTGGAATACAAAGTTAGTTTAATATTTGAAAATCAATCAGTGTAAATCATCATATAAACAGAATACAGAAAAAAATGTAAATATATCAATAGATGCAGAAAATCACTTGAACAAATTCAGCATCCAATTGTGATATAATCTAGTACTCTAGCAATGTATTATGTAGTTATGAAAAATCTAGAGCTAATATCTAACAATATTTTCCTTTAATATTGACAAGTCAAGGATGTCTACTCTTACCATTTCTATGCAACATAGTGCTAGAGGTCCTAACTAGTGCAATAAGAGAAGAAAAATAGGTAAAAGTTACATGGACAGGAAATCAAGGAGTAAAACTCTTTATTCAGAGATTACATGATTATAAGTTGAGAAAATCCTGATAATTCTAAAATAAATGTTAGAACTGATAATGAGTTTAGTAAGATCACAGGATATAAGATCAAAATACAAAAATCATTTGTAACCATATATAAATCAATGAAACCCTGAATTTTATCTAAAATGTCATTTATATTAGCATCAAAAATATGAAATATTTGGGGATACATATAACCAAAGATTAAAATAATGTATATATATCAAATAATATTATATAGCATATATGTATATATTCATATACACACTCATATGTGAAGGAAAATGCAGTGAAGATATTTACTACAAAAGCAGCCCAAAACAAAAAACACCATGAATCAAATTGGTATGTCTTGATGTGGTACTGTGGCACTGTCTGTCTCATAAACTAGGATGGTGGAGAGAGAAACTCGGATGGTGGAGAGATAGAACTAGAGAAAATATTACTACATCAGCTCCATTAATATTAATAAATAATACTGAAGGTAACCAAGGAATACTACAACAATTAGAGTTACTTCAAACTTAATGTTTTAACTGTATCAGAGAAAAGTTACTGTTAACTTGTCCAGAGCTCATCTCCTACAAGTTCACTTCACAGAAAAAAAGTTGAGAGGCAGTCCCCTAGAAAGTAGTCACAGACTAGTGTTAGGCAATCAGTTCTGATCAAGAGTTGCCAGAACAGCAATATTATTGTGCCTTACCATTCCTTTTCTTCTCTGCACTTACAGATTTTTGAAAAGTATTTAAACCTTATTTACAGCAAGTGATTTTTATTTAAAAATGTGAAGAAAGTTGATAGTATTATTCGATTACATGTGTCTTACTGTGGGTACACCGGTGTTTAATATTAGAGTGTTAACATATAATGTCCAGCTAACTCAATTACAGATTTAAGTTGACGTGGAAACTTAATTCATTTTAATATACAATAGATACTGAGTGATCATCATATGAATTGTGGCTACATAAGAATGGTACCTAATCTGTGATATGACAGCTGAGTAGAAATTGAGTCACTATAGCTGAAAAGAGATCTTATTTCAGGCAGACAAATAGCAAGTGCAAAAGACATTAAGTGTATGTAAGCATGGCAGATACAAGAAAATGAAAGTAGTATTGTAAGCCAAGAGAGCACAGTTTTATACAACGTGAAGCTGGAAAATTTGGTTGGGGCCAGGCCATGGAGTTTAAAAGCCAAAGACAGGAATTGATCCAAAGAACAGTGGAAATAATTCTAACCACAAAGAATCATGATGGGGGTACGACACACTTATATAAGTTTTGAAACTGTATCTCTGACTAGTTGTAAAGAATTCAGATTAGATGTAGTCAGGAGGTGCTTTCAGTAGTCCAAATGGCAAGAGAAACAACTGTGAATCATTAAAGCAGAAGAGCGAATTTATTGGGAGGATTATTATTAGCTAAAGAATTCAATGTAGTCACAGAAGTAGGACTAGAAAGCAAGCAAGAACAAAGAAAGCAAGGTGACCAAATCAAAGTAAAAATCACACCTCTGAGTTCATACGGTAAGCAAATTTATATCTCTCAACCTTACACCTCCGAACCTTCTGTGCCACAGGATATTTGATATGGCTGGAGCCATTGCAGCTTCTGTTGCTACCAGAACTGTAAACAAGGTGCTGCTGTTGCTCCTACTGTGAACACCAACATGAATTCTTTACTTTTTGTGATTATTTTTTTATTTCTCATTGGATATTTCAATTTATAGGCATATGCATTTGATTATCCAACCTAGAACATGTTTATGCTGGAAAAGTGCTCCCTTGTAGTTTCTCTGAGTCCAAACCAGTCTTACTCAGTGTAGAATTTTTCACCCACAAGAATGGGGTTCAGACAGTGAGCAAACAATATTGTAACAAATGTCCATTCCAATCACTATAGTAACTATGTAATAGATTTTTTAAAATGTTTTAAGGAAATAGTATAGAGTAAGAAAATAAAAATACTTTCATTTAAAATTTTAGCTAATTATTTAGATATGGCAGAAAATGTCTCAGAAAGTCTTAAATGTGACTCTCCTTGCTTTTTTCCCCTATATGGTCTTGTGGTGTTTGTCAACTGATTTAATATCCTGGGCTTCCCTTTTATGATTGACTTTATACTTTAGTATAGTAAGGAATTATAGATTACCCTCATTTTATTTAATGAACACTCTCTTTGGAAGATACTCTGCATGTGAGTAGATAAGACAGAAAGCAAGTGTAAATGACTGCTGGTCTAGACTTATGATTAAAAAGAAAAAAAGACTGCATCCCCTCCAAATTCATGTGTTGAAGCTCTAAGCGCTCCCCAGTGTGACTGTATTGAAGATAAGGCCTTTAAGTAGGTGAATAGGGTTAAATAAGGTCATCAAATCTAACTTTGATCCAATACAATTGATTCCCTTGTAGGAAAAGAGAAAGAGACACCAGAACTTTCTCTCTGCCATGTGAAGACACACTGAGAAGGTGTCTGTCTGAAAGCCTGGAAGAGAAGCTGCACCAAAAATTTACCATGCTGGCCTTGATCTTGGACTTCACAGGCCCCAGAACTATGAGAATAAATTTCTGTTCTTTTAACTATCCAATTTATGGTAGTTTATTATGGTAGCCTGGGAAGATTAACACACTAATACATTCTCTGACTTTTACCGATTTTGTATTCCTTATGGTTTCAGGAAGATGAGAGAAGACCATGGTGTATGTCAAATAAGATCATTAATTATACTATAGATGATATTATATAGTATTATGATAATGTTTGAAGAATTTCCCATGAATGCATAAAATAAAAACGTTCTGTATTAAAGAAAACATTTTAACATTTACATATGATATAAAAATAAATGCAATTTTCCAAATTCTAATGCAATAATGAATTGTACTCGCTATTATATATGAAACAACTATTTATATATTAAGCAGACTTTTCCACTGAGAATATTTAAGAAAAACTCATTTATATAACTATTATGGAAATAATAAAATCATTTTAGTGTCTTAAATCTTGCTAACATTCATATGTGATATGTGCAGTGTTATAAATACATTAAAGGTTTACATTCTTTTTTATTATACTTTTATCAATTTGAAAATATGTATTTTACCTTTGAAAAGTTATACATTGTTCTTATATTCAACAAAAATCGTGACTTTTAAAAATCTACCATTAATATCTCATGCTCACCATAAATACTATATTATTTTACAAACAAATGAGATATTTTCAATGGGCCTCTCAAAATAATTTAAAAACTTATCAGAGGAATTTAGCAACAATTGCTCAAAGAAATTCCATTTTACTAGAAATATTTGGTTATATTATCTGTGATCAAAATTTCTACTCATCTTTCCCAATATCATCTCTCAGTTTTTAACTGATTATGTTACTTTTCCTTCTATGTCATATAAAAAAAATAATGAAATCTGGAATAAAATTAGTACTTATTTTATTTCACTTAACTATGAAATTTTGGGGCTGCTTATGCCTATAAAAAATTTTCTTTAAAATTCCTTGTGTCTTGTGTCAAAGGAATATCAACTGATTTATGAGAGGATAGAAAAAAATTGAGACTATAGCACATATATACAAATAAGCATAGTATTTTAAATATTTTTAATGTATATCTGTTTATAATACTTGAGATTTTTTTTTTTTTTTTTTTTTTTTTTTTTTTTTTTTGAGACGGAGCCTTGCTCTGTCGCCCAGGCTGGAATGCAGTGGCACCATCTTGGCTCAGTGCAACCTCCACCTCCCAGTTTCTAACGATTCTCCTACCTCAGCCTCCCGAGTAGCTGAGACTACAGGCAAGTGCCACCACGCCCAGCTGATTTTTTGTATTTTTAGTAGAGACTGGGTTTCACTGTGTTAGCCAGGATAATCTCGATCTCCTGATCTCATGATCTGCCCGCCTCAGTCTCCCAAAGTGCTGAGATTACAGGCGTGAGCCACAGCGCCCAGCCAATACTTGAGAATATTAATTCCTTTACTTTAAAATGTTTAAATTTATTTTCTTTTATGATCTAGGTTGAAGGGATTTTTCTGTAAGTAGTAATTTTAAATGCATAGTTATGTTTAATATATAATAGTGTGGGTAATGACATAAACAGTTACATTAGTTCAGTTATAATTCTACCTTAGAATTCAGTTAGAATTTGTGCAATTGAATCTT
Source organism: Trachypithecus francoisi (assembly GCF_009764315.1). NCBI lineage: Eukaryota > Metazoa > Chordata > Mammalia > Primates > Cercopithecidae > Trachypithecus > Trachypithecus francoisi. The sequence continues at coordinate 47,335,820 of NW_022681470.1, read as the reverse complement.
TACACTGGACAATGTTCATGGGTTTTTCTTAACTGAGTATTTGGCTTGGGAGTGGAAGGGTGGCTGAAAAGAAAAGGGTGGCTGAAAAAATGATTACTATTCAAATCTCTTTCAAACACATTTGCATGATAGTTTTAATCAATCAATAATAATGTATGGGTCTGTAAGGAATTTATAATAATCTGTCAGCTAAAACAATCTAATTTCAGACAGTCGCTATTTTGCTTTATTCTCTCCCTATTGACCATGAAGGTCATAACATTGTAACTGCAGAACCTATATACAAATTGGTAGATATTTGCAATGCATATGGTTTCCCTGTATCTTCTCTAAACACTTTTAGGAGAACTTCAGCCTCAACTTACTTTCCCCTTGCCTTCCCTTGTAATACTGAACAGGCATGGGACCTAGGCCTAACTATTTGTATCCAACTTGATATTTAATTTTTAAAACAATAAATTAGACAAGCAGATATTTAGTAGAGTCCATAATCTTACAAGAGTGAAGGTAAAGGTGTATGGCCCTTGATGGTAGAAATTGTGTTGAGTCAGTTATTCAGCATCTCACTGTGGCATATTAATCACATAATGAAAAGAAGTCAAGAAAAGACGAAAGATGCTTGTACTAAAATAAAAGCATATTCTTGCAGGTGGATGGATTCAAACTGGCCACTGTTTTTTTTTTTTTCTTTCTTGTAAAAGTTTTATATACATTCATTTATGGTCTAACGCAATCAGAAAATATTGGATGTTTTAATTCAAGGCTTGTTTTTCTCCTAGAATGAAAACAGTGTCAATAAAAGTGCTGAATGTGTTTCTTCAGTTTCACCTGGCTATATGGTATGAAACCAAGGTGCTCTTTTTTTGCAAAAACTAAACATTAAAGTAAATAAATGTATAAAACTTTACTTTGAGAGTCATATCTCAGTGGATTCACAGCAGAATCATTTTACTCTAATAGACAGCCTTTACTCTAGAGAATTTTTACTGTAACATTTAGAGCATTAGACATATGGCCTGTTTTGTTTATTAGAGAAAGCTAATAGAAGTCCTTCTAGGCTAGGGCAAGTAATTACAAGGGGAGGAAGAAAGAAGCAAGATGGAGTATGAGACTGAATAAAGATAATGAAAAGTCTGAGGAGAAAGATTTCAGTTCCATTTTTCTCTGGGAATTTTGGAAATGAACAACTCTTAATGGGTGCTTTTCACAGTATAGTACAAATTCTATTGTGGCATTTTAGAAAGAGAAGGGGACTGAAATAGTACTACCATGTCTCTCATGGATTATGTATGTTATGAAAAATATCTAAGTCTTTCAGAGAAATATTATGCTAAACAGTTGCTTTAGGATTCAATGAGGTCTGAGAGTAAGACCAAACAGGTGTAAACATGGAAATTTCTCGCAACATGATAATCTAAAGAAGGAGGCAAGTTTTGAAAGAGGCCAGGGTGGCTAGAGGAGAGTGACTAAGGTAGACAAAATAGTAATAGAATAGGGAGAAAGAAAAAAGTTTAAATGTTTTAGGACCTTGGCAGTCATGGCAAGGATTTTGGTTGTAGATATATGGAAACCCATTGCACATTTTGAGCAGAGAAGTTACACGATTGATTTTCAGTTTAACCAGTCACACTATTTTCTATGTTAAGGATAGAAAGAGTGGAATTGGGAAGGCAGAAAAAGGTAAAGAACAGATTATTGGAATAAACCAAGTGAGAGATTACAGTGACTTAATATGACTTGATTAATGTGTTACCAATGAAATGAGTGAGAAGTGGTCTGATGGTAGATGTACTTTGGTGTCTTTCTCAAGAGGATTTGTTGAATAATTGAGTGTGAGCTCCAAGAGAAAGATAGAAGTCAAAGGTTCTTTCGGATTTTTTACATAACCATCTGTAAGAATGGATTATTGCTAACTGAACTGGGGAAGAATCAAGATGGAGTGGGGGTACAGCAGCTGAATTTTACACATACTAAAATTAAGATGGCTATTATGCTTCCAAGTGACGTTGATGATTAGTGTGATGTATGGACTCTGGTAAGTCCGGGGAAAAGCACCAGCCCGAAGATGTAAATTTGGAAGTAATCAGTAGATTATATTGGAAATCATGAAAATAAATGAGACCCTGAGGAAGTTGAGTGTAGATATAAACATAAAAGATAAGTATTGAATCTTAGAGAATTTCAGCATTAAAAATTCAAGATGATGAAATTAAATGAGAAAAAGTGACTAAGAAGCACCCAACCAGAGATGTAAAAGGAAGACCAAATAATTGTTTTGCTCTAGAAACAGATTAAGAAACTATGGAAAGGTGTATTGTGTCAAATGCTGTTAATTCGTCAAAGAAGATGCTGATCAAGAATGGATCATTGGTATATTTCAGGCATCTCCCGTGCTCCACCTACGCATCCGGCTCTCTCCCACCACCTCTACCAACAAAATCCAACCACTGATCAACCACTGATTTTTTTTACTGTCTCTATAGTGTTGCCTCTTCCAGAGTGTTGTATGTCCACTTCTCAAACAGGCTTCTTTCACTAAGCAATGTACATTTAAGTTTCCTCCGTGTGTTTCTGTGACTTTGTAGTAGTCTCCTTTACTCATTGACTAACAATTGTATCATATGAATGTACAACAGTTCGTTTATTCATTTGCCTTTTGAAGGATATCTTGGTTGCTGCCCATTTTGGGCAATTATGAAAAAGCACTGCAGTAATTTCTATGTACATATGTTTTAACTTATTTGGATAAATAAATAGCAAAAAATGTGGTTGATGATTTGGATAATAAAACTATGCTCAGCTTCGTAAGAACCCGCCAAACTGTTTTTCAAAATGGATGTATCATTTGGCATTTCCACCAGCAAAATTAAGAGTTCCTGTTGCTCCACATCCTGTAACAATTTACTATGGTCTGTTTATTTGATTTTAGTCATTCCAATAAGTATATAGTGGTATTTTGTAGTTCTTTTAATGTGCAATTCTTAATGACATACAATGTTGAGCATATTTTCATGTGCTTATATCAGCATATCTTCTTTGATACAATTTTTGTTCAGATCTTTTGCCTATTTTTAAACTGGTTTTTTGTTGTTTTTATTGTGTTATTTTTATATTTTGATATCAATTCTTTATAAGATATATGTTTTGCAAATATTTTTTCACAATTTGTGACTTGTCTTTTCATTCTCTTAACAACGTCTTTTTCAGAGCAGAAGATTTTAATTTTAATGCAGGTAACTTTGCAGTTTTTTTTTTTCTTTTATGAACTGTACTTTTGGTTTTGTGTTTAAAAATTCATGATCAAACTCAAGGTCACGTAGATTTTCTACTATGTTATATCCTAGAAGTTTTAGAGTTTTGTATTTTACATTTAGGTCTGTGACTCACTTGGAGTTAATTCACCTTATAGATGTAAGGTTTGTGTCTAAATTATTTATTTTTGCATATGGTCATTAATTTGAATGTTAAGTTTGGGCACGGGGATATTTTATATTTATTCACTTAACAAATATTTATTAGACACCAACTGTGTACAGACTTCATTCTAGATGTTGGCAAGGACTGGAATTCTCCCTATTATCTAGTAAGGTACCACCTATCAAACTCCCTTTACATAAACAAATTTAAGGCCCCCAGCCTGCATCAAGTGTACAGTCCAATGCTATAGTTATATATATAAATAAGGATATACATAATATACATAACCAAGCTAAGTAATGTTTTGGTCTGAGAATATCAATGTAGCAGATTGCTATCCATATTTTCCTCTTCCTGAACACAAAGCTTGACTTCATTTTAAGCTTTTTTTTTTTTTTTTTTTTGGAGTTACATGTGGCCATGAAAAGGTGTTCTCGGTGGAGTGTGAAGGGAAGTGATGTGGGCCACTTCTAGAGCTGGCCCACAAAATCTCCTAAATGATCGTCCACACTCTCTCTCTCATTTATCAAATGCATGGAGAACATCAAAAGACTTCCTATAGTGTTGGGTTAGTCAACAAAAGGCTACTGGGTGTCCGTAAATCACTGTGAATAAGACCACCACACTCATTCTGCTGACGCAAATGAACCGTGCATGAGCACAGAATTAAATTTTATTTCTTTCTTATTTCTTTCTTATTTTTCTTTTTTTTTTTTCTTTTTTTGAAACAGGGTCTCCTTCTGTTACTCAGGCTGGAGTGCAGTGCCTCATTAAAGGCTTGACCTCCCCAGCCTAGGTGATCCTCCCACCTCAACCTCAATAGGAGGTTGGGACCACAGGTGTGTACCAGCAAGCTTGACTAATTTTTTTTTTTTTTTTGTAGAGATAAAGTCTCCCTATGTTGCCGAGACTGGTCTCAAACTCCTGGGCTCAAAGGATCTTCCCTCCTCTGCCTCTGAAAGCGCTGAGATTACAGGAGTGAGCCACGACATCCTGGTAAGTTTTCTTTTCAGCAACTGAAGTTTGGAGTTGTTCATTACAACACTTAACTGATATGGACCAGATCATTCATCCAGCCTCAACTGCTGCCTCTTAAACTCTAAGGAAACTCCTCCTGCCAACAAATGCAAGAAATAAATAACAATCTAACAGGCTTACAGAAGCTAATAAGTAAAGAAAAGGCGTGAAGCATGCTGGATGTATGACTGAGATCATATGCTTAGGCTAAAGACAGCAGCAATCATTTAAGTATAGTTTTATTATTGTCTTTTGTTTTCATTATTATGACAGTGTTAACAGTTGTCAGATACTTGGGGTCCCTGCCTTTGGTTGTCTTATTCAGCACTTTTTTCTAGGAAGTGCTTGCCTCATAGATCACAGTCAATACATTTTTTTTCCTTCTTATAAAAGGATGATTGATGATGTAAATTAAATACAGGAGGCAGTTTTTAAAACCTTTATATTTGTCAGTATACTCCTCTATCCTCTAATTAGAACATAAATAATGTAACTTACTTATATGTACATCCTTGTAACATTTAAAATCTTGCTTCTTATATATAATACTATCAATAAATGACTGTTGAATAAATGCTCAATAAATATTTGTTGAATTGACTTTTAGAGTTGGTCTCTTTCCATAAATAAAGAAATGAATTCACTTTATGTACTCTTTTAAAATTACTTTTGTCTATAAATTCATATTTTCTCCTCAGAGGCAAAACTCTATAATCAATGTGAAGGATTGTTTTTCATCCTCCTACAAAGTATGTATTTCTTTTGAATAGGAAATACAAGCATCAGAGAGATTTAGAGATACCAAGAGGATTGGCAATCAAGTAGTTTAGTTCTTCTTTGTTTTCATTAAAGGAGTGAAAGGCCTCTGGAGTTCATGAGACACTAAAATTAATGATGCATTCTAATTAAGTAAATGTTTAGTTCCTTTTCTTAATTGCAATACTGTACAAAATATAAGCAGAAAAGATCAATTTGCTCCATATCAATTTCTTCAATAAAAATAAAAATCATCCCACTCCCTGCCAGTCATTCTTTTGGTGGTCTCATTTTAAATCTCAAAAACTTTTAAATATTTTGCTAATTATTATCAGCTTCTGAATTTAATCTTATTGTGTTTAGTGTCTTTTCTTCATATCAAGGTTAGTACTTTTCACATAATCTTCAAATTTAATGAACATTATGCACTTTCTCACAGCTATGTAAATATTTGTTATACCTAAGTCAGCATGTATTGAGTGCTACTATGTGTGAGACTATATGCTAGTGGTATGTTCTAAATAAATAAAATTATGTAATACTATATACCTTTAATTCACTAATTTCTAGAAAGTAGTATTATGTCTATTTTTCCCTACCCTGATTTCCTATCCATCCCCCATGTAAATGAATAGAAAGAATCAACTCTGCTGTTATTTTTTTGGGACAGAGTTTCACTCTGTTGTCCAGGTTGGAATGCAGCAGTGTGATTATGGTTCACTGCAGTCTCAACTTCCTGGGCTCAATCAACTCTACCACCTCAGTTTCCCGAGTAGCTGAGATTATAGAGCACACCAGCATGACCGGCTAATTTTTGTATTTTTTGTAAAGACCATGTTTTGTCATGTTGCCCAGGCTGGTTTAGAACTTCCAGGCTCAAGGAACTCTCCCTGCCTAGACCCTCCAAAGAGTTGAAATTCCAGGTATGAATAGCTGTACCCAGCTTCAACTCAGTTCTAGACTCGTGAAAGATGGTGGTTTGCTCAGTACCTGGAGTAATGGAATGGCAAGAAAGCAAGAGTTTGCTGTTAAATCATCTAGTTCCTAGAGAGGAAAGAACATACTACTTACATTCTACTGTGCTCATGAGTATTAGTTTTCTATTGCTGCTGTTACAAATTACCACAAGTATAATGACTTATAGTAACATAAATTGTATTAGTTTGCAGTTCTGGAGGTCAGAAGTCTAAAATCAGTCAGCAATGTTTCATTTCTTCTGGAAGCTGTAGAGAAGAATCTTCCCTTTTCCAGATGCTAGAGGGCATCCTCCCTGCATTTCTTGGCTACTCTCCTCACTCCTCCCCATCACTCCACCAATGCTTCTGTCCTCACATCTCTGACTCTTTCATTCTAATTCCCTCTTGTAAGGATGCTTGTGATTACATTGGGCATTTACAGCTGATCTAAGATAACTTCTGCATCTCCAGATACTTAATGTTTTAACATTTGCAAAGTCCCTTTTGCCACAAAAGGGAAAGTTATCACAAGTTCTGGGAATTAGGATGTGGACAGTTTGGGGGCCATTATTGTTTCTACTACACCCATACTAGTTAATCATTAAAATCCAGTTACAAGGAAGGATTGTAAGGAAGTTGTATCTTATCATTTCTTTGAATATTCTCATATTTATTATTTCTGTAAGTTGTTTCAAAAATTGTACACATATATACATGTCTATTGACATGCATAGATTCATATATCCACTATGCCAATGAATGTGTTTTAGTCACTACATTAATAAATAAATGTTGGTAGTACAAATAATTTGGAAAATAATTATTTTTTTAATGTCAAAAAATGTTAATTCTGAGAACTTTGAGTAGCAAAATGTTAAATAATTATAAACTAACAGTTTTATAATCCAGCTTATGATACTATAAATATTTCACTCTCCCCTAAATATATTTCACTTGCAGGAAGTTGACAGATGAAGAATGTACACTTATATACATAACTTGTTAATAAAATGATATGACATTTTCATCACATTTCTTCAACAAACTAGGAAATACAATATAGTGAATAAAAATAATTCAGCAATGTCTTTTAGTAATTTTTATAGGCTGATTGTTTACATCTTCCCAAAGTTTGTGTGTTGATGCCCTAGTCTTCAGTGTGATGGTATTTTGAAGTAAGGAATTAGGGAGGTAATAAGGTTTCCAGTAGAACATAATGGTGAGTCCCACATAATGGCATTGGTGCCCATAAAAAGAGGAAGTTATCTCTCTCTCTTCACCACCTCCCCCTCCTCTACTTTCACACACCTATGAAGTCCTGTGACCACACAGTGACAAGGAGGCTATCTGCAAACCAGAAAGCAGGCCCTCTGTAGAAATCAAATCAGCTGGAACTTTGATCTTGGAATTCCCAGCCTATGTTGTTTAAACCACCCTGTCTATGGTATTTCATTGGAACAGCTTGAATGAGCAGACTGAGACACTAATTAGTAACAGTGCTTCAATTTCCTCATACCTCACTTCTCTCATGTTAAGGTAAAAAACTAACTTACTTCACAACATGGTGAAAGGATTAAATGAATATGGTGAATAGTAAGGTATTGATAAGACTATAAAGTGTTGTGCAAATGTCATGATTTCTAATATAATTTGATTTATTAAGTCAAATATATGTCACATATTCCAAAAGGTTTTTGAAGAATGCTAAAATTTAATAACAATATTTTTAAATGTTAGATACAAATTAAATGCAATAAATCTTTGTGAGAATGTTAAAGAGGGAAAAATTGATGCAGTCCTTAGTTTCATCCATTAAATTAATATTTATTGAGCTCCTTCTCTACGTAGGGAGATGTGCTAGGTGGTAGAGATACAAAGTCACTGCATTGAGAATAAAAACATAATCATGGTTCCTTCTTCATGGAACTGAGAATTACAGTATGTGCTTTGAAATAGGTTAAGCTCTGCACCCCTATTATATGCATGTGAAAACTATTTTTTTTTTTTTTTTTTTCTTGAGAAGGAGTCTTGTTCTATTGCCACACTGGAGTGCAGTGGTTTGATCACGGCTCACTGCAACCTCCGCCTCCTGGGTTCAAGCAATTATCCTGCCTCAGTCTCCTAAGTAATTGGGATTGCAGGTGCCTGCCACTACTCCCAGCTAATTTTTGTATTTTTAGTAGAGACGGGGTTTCACCATGTTGGCCAGGCTGGTCTCGAACTCCCCACCTCAGGCAATTTGCCTGCGTTGGCCTGGGATTACAGGCATGAGCTGTCGCGCCTGGCCTGAAAACTAATTATTAATCACACAAAAACACACACCGCAATACGAATGCTGCTAAAATATGGTTCTAGAAATCCTTCTATAAACCACTAATTTTTCAGATTAGTGCAAACATTTTAATTTTAAAAGCATACACTATAGACATTTTTAAATGTTTGATTTGATTCTACGTTCATCTGGTTTAATCCAGAAATGATAACCCTTTTGAAGTGATGATTAGTGCCAAATTGATTTTAGTGTTGCTATTCGACTTTAGAATTGACATTTTCAAAACAAAAATGGCTTGTATGTAACACACAAATATTGATGTATATGAAAAAACACTGGTATGGCTCAAGCCACTCCAGAACACTGAACCTTCCTAAATGGTTGAAGTCTTGTAGCTTTTATTCAAATTAGAAAGTTTTTTGTTTGTCTGTTTTTATACTAATGGAACACGTGTGCAAGGATTTTTTTGTATGTGTATTTTACATAATGTTTCCATTAAAAAGTGTTGTCTTAGTCTCTGCATTTCTTTCATACTGTGTGTGTGTGTGTTTCTGTGTGTATAGTTTCAGATATATGTTAGAGTCTAATTAAACTTCTTATTTTGAGAGGACAGCTTTCCTCTTGAAACAATCCAATTTCTACATTTTCAGGGAATTTAAAAAGTAGAACAGACAGGTGACATGATGGAGTATGACATTGCAGGTGACTGAAATTATCGACAGCTTATATTTCATGAGGGAAAATAGTCTAGGTAACAGGAACTCAATGCATGTACAAAAAGAATACTGAGGAAAAAAATATATATATACACACATATACATATATATGGTTTGTTTGATTTTGAAACAGAGTCCCATTCTGTTGCCAGGCTGGAGTGCAGTGGCGCCATCTTGGCTCACAGCAACCTCTGGCTCCCTGGTTCCAGCGATTGTCCTCAATCTCCCGAGTAGCTGGGACTACAGGAACCTGCCACCACATCCAGCTAAATTTTGTATTTTTAGTAGAGACGGGGTTTCACCATGTTGTCCAGGATGATCTCGATCTCCTGACCACGTGATTCGCCCGCCCGCCTCTGCCTCCCAAAGTGCTGGGATTACAGGCGCGAACCACTGCGCCAGGTCTAAGAATATTAAGGATATTTTCTGCAAGGGTAAATTACATGAAATCTCCAATCATGGGAAGGCAGTAGAGTGGAGGATAAAATAAAGCAGATAAATAAAAGTTTTCTACCATAAAGAGTATTAGCTATCAACAAAATGGATTCTAAGAAGACTGGCTACAATTTATTCATCTTTGTACTGTTTTCTCTTCCTTCCACTTATTTCCTAGGCCCACTCTCAAACAATGCCTATCTTAGTAATAGAATTAACACTAGCTAAGTTAATAAACCTGCATTTAAAGTTCCTTAGGTTATTAGTTAGTGTACGATTACACTAATCACTTAACCTCTCTGGTTCTCAACTTCTTCATCATCATGAGCGATAAGATTAAATGATCCTTAATGTCCATTCAAGTTCCAACATACTTTTTTATGAGACTTGAATACATTAGCCCCAGTTTATTTAGCAGCATATTGATCTTATAAAATAAAATGTGAAGACTCCTGCGCACATAGGTATTTTTAAAACTTTAGATTCTTTCAAAGGCAAAACTCTAAAAGGAAAAAAAACATAGCAGAGATTAAAATGAATAAATATCAATATTTTATTGAAATTAATTATATATGCATAAATGTGTATGTCATGTGTGACTTTCTTTGCTATGTAAATAATAGTCTCAATTTATTTATCTTTATATAACCCATTTTTGTTACAAGTTAGATTTAATGTCAAAATCACCTGAATCATATGAACATTTTGCTTCCCAGGCAAATTGCTTTCCAATTTCTGTAATAAAATGTATCTTGAATATTGCTTTTAGATTAGAAATTTTAGTGAGTAAATAGGTAAGAAATATATTAGTTGGAACTCATACACAGTTCTTATAAGAAGGCAGCACCAGGATGGCTAACAAAAGCATTACCAATAATATAAAATGTACTGAAGTACTAGCCTCAAATATGCACTGTGATTATCTAAGAAAGACATTCTCAACACAAAATTAAAATGCATAACTTTTGGAGCAGTCTAAGTATAAACCAGATATATTCTGAAGGTAAAAGGCAGCTAGGAGATATAAAGCCTGTGGCTTCATGAAGGAGTTGATCAAATGTAACCATATGAATTAGTATAGTGTTCAAATACTTAAATTGTTAAACTTTAAATGCTGTAAACACTTTTAAAGTTCATGAACTATGGGTAACAAAAGTAATATTTTTGTTATCTTTTTTTTTTTCAAATTTTTAAGAACAGCAATCACACATTGATTCATATATATAAAATATAAATCTGAATGTTACATTTTTCTAATTTAACTCAGAGTGGGTCCTCAATAAACAAATGTATTTCTCTGAATAGCAAATTTTGTAAGTAGCTTTAGGCAGCATATCAAAGTCTTATGTGAAAAGTATGCGCTCTAACTTTCACAATTATTAACGTTTATTTGCAATGAAAGTAATTCCAAATTTTCAGCCTCTTTATGTGAACCTCAGATCCTCTTAGCAGCATTTGTTAGCCTCTCTAAAACACAGAGACATACACAAACATCATCCTGTCGGTAAAATGAGACAACAGAAGAAACACTTCTGCTCTAGGACATCATTAGAGGTGGACAACAGCCTGAAGAGAGAAAGAAAAAAATGTTATGCCAACATGCCCTTACTGAATTTTTTTTCTCTTGCAAATGTTGATGGCTGTAAAGACTATATAGATAGTTGAGAACATGCATATTTTGTCTTGCAATGTGTCACTTGACTATCTCTCTTCTGAAATTTTATACTACTGATTTCTAGAATACTGATTTTCTAAAATGAAGCTTATTCTTACCAATAACATTTTAATATCATACATTTCAGATGATTTTTCAGCCATCCTGTTTTCATCAGGAATACATTTTGTGCCAATTAGTTTATCTTTTTTTAATTAAATTTGGAGGATGAAGGTTTACAGTAAGATAACAATACACAAAAAAGTTTAATTTAAATGTTTTACCAGTAAAATATATTTTGTAATTAAAAATGTAATGATTTCTCTTAAAGAAAATCTCCCTTAATTTTGTGCATCCAAAATAATCAGCTTACTCTTGAAAACCAAGTTCACACAATTTGCAAAACATGTTATTCTCCACACTTGGTGACATATGATGTAAGCACAATCAAGAGCCCTTTGGTTTCTTCCGTACTGCTACACCTATCCACTCCTTCCTCACTGTGAACATGCACAGGCTGGGGGTGCTGTAGACTCATGGAAAACCAGAAGGCTTTATGAATTTATAGTATCACCACAATATGCAAATAACCATTGTGGATACTACTAATTTGTATCTGGTGCAATAATTGGAACCAAGATGCATATTTAATAAGTGGTTTCTATAGCTTTAATTTACCTGCGAAATGTGAAAAATAACCATTCTCAATTTTGGAACTGAAATTGTATTTCAGAATATGGCCAAGACCTACTAAAAGCATAGACATGAGCCCACAGCCTAAAACTCTTTTCTTTATATTCAGAAAGGAAAGAGAGTTAGTAGGAAATAAGGGAAATACTTAAATACCACTTTAGTAAACAAACAGAGATTTAACTGCTTTATCTGTCTTTGGGTTTTTAAGGTCTGATACAAAGGACCTTAAAGCGTTCATATTGTCTCCTTAAAACCCTCTACTTCAAATTCACCCTTACAAGCTACTACTCTCCTAGGAAAGAGGAAAAGAAAATTTCCACTGACCCGGCTCGTGATTTACATACAAAGAGCAAATAAATGAATGGAGTGGGGGATGGGGCAGTGAGAAGCAATCTGTTTCTTTTTCAACCGCAGAAAATAAGATTACTTACCAAGAACATTTTTATCCAGAGCAAATGTTTATTCCCTCTATCATTCAGCGCCTCAGTCTCTGCAAGAAATCAATTTCCACTCTACCTTTTCCTCCTATTTCTAAAAAAGAGAGTGAGGCGGATAATTCTTAAGCTTCGGGGTCCGGAGGAAGATAGAGCTAGAGCGGAGGGCAAAAGACTCCCACAGCGCTCTTTATACAGATCCGAGCTCTGAGAGCGAACCCATGGGGAGGGGGCGGGGGATCTTCTCTAAGGAGAGTACTCCGAGTAGGGAGGAGGATTTATTCTGCAGCCAAAATATAAATCATCTACAAACAGATTACTAGCCTCTCAGTCACACAGGCAGTTCCCTTGGGAAGCCGGTTTCAAAGAGAAAAAAAGAAGTTCCTGGAAACAGAGAGAGAGGGAAAGAGAGAGAGAGAGAGATTGGGGTTTGGGCTTGCAGAGGGAATGGGGCCAATGAGAGGAATAGGGAGAAGGAATAAAGCTAATCTTACCGATCGATCAGGCGATCGTTTGTTCAGTATTGGGACACGAAAATGGCAAGATAATGCATTCGGCAGCAAAGCCATTTCTAGCGCACTCTCCCTCAGTAACTGCAGGAATCAGAGAGGAAGCAGGCGCCTCGAAACCTACCACTTGCTCCCCAGAGACCGTCCTCAGAACCTCCAAAGCTCCAGCTTCTAATGCAAGGCGTTCGGAGCTGAGGGTTCAGATAGAAGTCAATTGCCTTGAGTCACGGGCAGCAGGAACGCCAAGGAAGTGGGACCTGGGAGGGCTGCTGCCGCCGCTGCTGCATCTAACCAGGGTTCCCGATCCCCTTGACTAAGCCTCCCCGGCACAGCGCCCCCGAAAGCGCCTAGCGACTCGGCCTCCTCCGCATCTTCAGCCCGTCCATCACCACCCGCACCCCCCACCCCCCCGCCGCCTCATGCAAATCGCTGATGATCTGGTCATCGTAATGTGACCGTAGTGGTTTATTTGGGAAGTAGGGGAATTGGTTGTGTTGGACTTCCTTACAACGCCTCCCTCAGTTGCTGCGAGTGAAAATGTTCAAGGGAAATACTAGTGAAATGCACTGATGGAATACTATTAATCCTAATAATAACGGTCCCAACGCAGGTAACTCTCAAAGAACTGAGAGTGGGAAGATCAGAGCAGGATTTCCGAAGTGGTGCCCTCTTGAATTCTCATTGGATCCTCCCCAGCAGCCTAAATCATTCTTGCTGCTATATCTATCAGGATGACTACAGCCTTGCTCACTAGTTCTCTCTTTATCTCCTTGTCTTCAACACATCCTTTTACTTCTCTTTGCAGATTTATCTGTATTCCACCTCCTGTTCTCTGGGGTTACACAGCTTCTTCCTTTCCCCACTGTATGGGGATGTACAGCCTGTAAATTTTCACTTTGCTTAAGAATCACTACGAATCACCCCCCCATTCTCCGCCCCCCCCCCCCCCCCCCATATAAAGCATTTTCACATTCTGCTTTCTTGCCTTGGGGGTTCGTGGCTCTCTGTGTAACTGGTTTTTACTTGGTTACATGCCACCAGGAACTGCTGATTATTTTGAAGTCCCACTACCCTGCAGCTCACTACTTTACCTTGATTTGGAAGATCATGGAATATCTATTTGAATCCTGGATGTATTTTTCTCACAGTCTTCTTGCTTCCTGAAATTTCCTCTGGTAAGTTATTCTCTTTATCTATTACTAGAAACTTAACTAGTGTTATTTTTAATAAGCTCTGTTTGGTTGAAGTATATCATTTTTCACATTTTTGTTACTTTTGGAACTGAAAGATCCATATGACTATATTTATTAATTAGTATGTTAGTGGCAATTGCACTACTAAGACATATCCCATATCATGTATTACCCCAATATCCCATGTATTACCCCAATATCTTTTACCTTCTTTATTTTTTAAATTTCTGTCCTCATTTATATTACAGTTTACGTTGACATTAATCTCCCCCACCTCCATTAACTCTTCTTGGCATACATTCTTGTGCCATTTGAAAGGTCACATTTTATATGTTTATCTAAGAGAGAGCTTAAAAGAGACTTTCTGACAATTACAAGGTCTGGAAAGTTCACTAGTCTGATCTTCAGAAGGTTGTTCAGGTCAGTATTTGTTCATGATAAGCAATTACATGACTGAGGGAGGACTTTGTTACAAAGTGTATTTTTATGAATTTAGCAGGACCTTAAACACTAAAATGTCACTGAATGGTAGGAAGAGGACTGTGAGTTTTGAGGGCACCATTTTTTCTTTTTCTTAAAACATTTCAGATCACACATGAATGCATTATTTTGGGCATTGTATTTTAATTCAGGCATAGTATTTGTCAGTACATTTCTGATTTTGTGAATTAGCTGGTGAACAGTTAATTGGACACAGAGTACTCATTTCAGAGAGGAGCTATCAGAAGAAACCCCTGATTATCTTGGTTCTGATAAATTGAAATTCAAGAATAGACTTTACATGAAAAATTTAATTGCCTCACTCTTCATACTTGTCTACCCCCACCCCCTGTGTTTAATAGTCATGTTAATATGGTCAGTGCCTTTTGCTTTTATGAACATTTCTATGGACTTAACTGACAAGATTATCAGCTCCCCTTCCATATAATTGTGTTGAGAAACATTTTAATCTTTACTTTTACTTCACATATTGACACATAATGAGGAGAACACCATATTCATTTAAATGCCAAACATGCATGTATCAGTAATTTCTAACACCCACTGAGGGTTTTCTCTAAACATCCGCCCCCCTCCCCCAAATTAAGGGCAAGTTCCTGGTTTCTACAACATTTCCTTTTATTGGGATAGATGGAGGTAAGAACCTATTGTTCACGCTTTTCTTTTCTTTTTTTTTAATTTCTGGGAAAGTACTATTCTTGTCGTCATTGATGACTGACGCGACAACCCAAGCAATGTTTTTTTTTAAATTCAAAAGCCCTTTTAGCTCCCAGACATAAAAGTACTCCAGCTGCAGCGTCACCCCATCCCCCAGTCTCGGGATTCAAGGGCTTTCCCCCCTTGACTCCCACCGAGAGGGAACAGGGCTGAGACTGTTGTCCGCACCACTTGGCGCCCCTCACCCGTCACTAGGTCACTAGTTTCTACCTGATCTCTTTCCCAGTCCGGTCGTCCTGCCTGACAAGCTATTACCATCAGAGTCCGTGACTTCATTTGAAGAAAGGAGAGCTTCATATAATTCAATTCAAACATCCTCTTTGGAGGACTGCTGTTGTTGCGCAAGGGTGGAGGGAGGGGGAAAAAAAAAAAAAAAAAAAAACAACTTTCAGCGCAGTCAGATCCAGTAAGGAACAGACACTCGGTGTTTAGGTAAGTGCGTTTTGCTGTATTATACCTGAAGCTCAAGCATGTGAAAGGGAAATTTACATCTGAGGGGCTCCCGCAGCCAAGAACGTTTGAACTGGAGGGTTATCAACAGGCGACTCTGCGTGGAGATTTCTCCGCAGCTCACGGCAACGCCTATGCCACCTGAACTCCGGGAATGGAGGAGAGCAGGTACCTGGTTGACCAGCTGGCCCCAGGCTTGATGTTGATGTGGGAATAATCCGTGCGTGTAGGAAAGGTGTCCCCCACTCTGACCCGCTAGCGCTGGCTCTGCACTCAGCCCCTGCGGCTAACGTGTGCTTGGTGTGGGCATTTGCAGCCCGACAGAGTGGTGTGCGCCAGGGGGTTTCCATCCTTCCAGAATGCTCCATTTCCAACCTTCCTCAAGACAAACTTGAGCAAACCTCTTCTGTATGAGAGAATAGACTTAAGATCTCCGGAGTCTCTTAATACCTTTTTGTGTTAATATTTATTTATTTTAATGAGCTATATTTATTGTTAGTAAACGACAGTTCCTCAGAATGCCTGTTTTATGAAACCCTAATCACTGTCCTTGTCTGACTGCGAAGTAGAGCTTAGAACTCTTAGGCTCTGTGTTAAAGTATTATTGCTGACGGTCACTCCTTCCTTTCCTTCACCAACTCCCAAGAATCTGGAGGGCGGTGAGCGGAAGAGAGTTGAATTTCAACTTGAAGCTAGAGCTTGGAATATAAGGCTGAAGTTAAAAGCAAAGAGTGAGGATTTGGAATCTGTCTAGCTTATATCCACTTTAAAGTTGGTCTTTTATTTTTATTTTCCTCTTTCTGGAGGTGGGGGTGGGAAGTAGAAAGATGTGGGACTGGGAGCGCTCTCTTCCAGCGTCCACCGGAGAGGGGGTGGTGCTTCTTGGCCGCTGGTTACTGCTGATTCCACAGCCAAACAGTGACAGAGAGTTGAAGTCTCTGATGGCTGTTCTTCTAGTCCCCAAGAGTTGAACCGGAGAGCCTTTTACTTTGCACCAGGTCGAGAATGTGATCAGGCCTTTAGAGAAGGAACCTCCTTGTAATAGGAATTCTACTGGGAAACGCCGTGTAGGCACTACCTCCTAAAATAAGATGCATGTTTGGAGCTGTGTAAAATGCCCACCGGCTGTTTGAAAGGAGGAAAAGGTGACTAGGGTTGCAAATTAACCTTAGTATCACTGAAAAATATTCTATCTAGTCAAATGTATGTAAGCAAAGAAGAGAGCACCAGGGTATAAAACTGCCACAGAAGCTTGGAAGACAGATGATTCAGATTTGGGGGACTTTCTTTTGCGTATTACATAAATTTGTTTCTCATCATGCAGTTAAGCAGGTAAGGAATGAATGTATTTTCTTCACAATCATATAACTTGTGTTTTACTATCATGTGGTTTTTTTTCTGTGTTGCAAGCAATGGAATATCTGCATTTTCAGTTGGTCCTGCTATGATGCATAACTTCTTAATATTCACATTCATGAACCAGGGTAAAGCAGTTTAGATGTTTAACATACATTAATTTAACTGTTTAGTGTGCATTTATTTAAATGTGTAGTCACATTACAAAAATCATAAATTGGACCAAGGTTAGAGGAAGAAATGGGAAGGGTAGAGAGTTAGAAGAAGAAATGTATAACCTTAATAAAATATGGAAGATGGCAGTTGCAGAAATGCATTAAAAACATTGCTTCTTGTTAAGGTCCCAGACCTTAATATATAAAGGACAAATGAAGAACTATTAAGGGTTTCTTGAACTAATAAAGAAATTTTGACTACTTGAGAGAACTGTTTTGTGGGTATTTCCATTATTTTCTCCACCTTAAGAAAAAATATATGAGGTGGGGGTGGTTTGGGTTGTAAAATAGAAGGAAAAAAGAAGCTTGCCCAAGGGCAGTGTTGTGTAGGACCCTAGTATGAAAATCTCTGGGTTTAGAAAAACAGTTGGAAAACTGAAAAAAAAAAAAAAAATTAGAAAATTTTGGATTTTCTTCCCCAAATAAATTTCTTTCATATTCTCAGTTTTGTAGATTGAGCAACCAATAGATTTCTTCCACTATCAGATTTTTCTCAATTAAAATGGCAAACACATTCTGAATATTCAAATAAGTTTTGTTATTATTATTGATATTACTTTGTTATTTTTTGTTAACATGTTGAAGGAGCCTGGACTTTCCACACAGTGAAGCAAAAAAACCAAAAAACAAAAAACAAAAAACAACAACAAAAATTTACTAAAATACCATCATAAAACTCCTCTACTTGTTAATAACACTTTCTCTTCTCTAAGAAATTGTATTATTTAAATTATCTCTGGTAAATAGTTTTAGTACTTACATTTATTGATGTAGATCCCTGATCAATAATTTTTCTGCTGGTATGGCTTACTGATAAAATCTTGAAGATATAAGAAAGATAATTGTAACTTTGGGTTGTAAAATTGCAAAGTTGTAGTGATTTTCTCAGTTGGATGCAGAAGGTAGTTTTTGCTCCACTAGAGAAAGTAATTTGTCAATGAATTCTAATTCCCCAATACTTTTGTGTTTCATCCTTAGCAATTTTATTGTAGTAGATATGCTCATTGTGTATATGTTTGTGTGTGTGTGTATACATATATATTTGTATACATACACATATTTTTGGTGGTTGGAGAAGATATTTCTTTTAAATCTATGTTATTTTAATAATGTTTTCCAAATGAAATAAAATGATACCATATAACAATCAATTTCATTTTATTTTAATCAGATAATAGGTGATTTCATCCTCTCATAGGACATTTTATCTTAAGAAATTCATCATCATAGAAACGTATATTTTCATAAATTACATCTTGATTTTCTTCAGGCAAAGTTATTGTACATTGCAGTTAAGTAAATACAACCTAAGTAGGAAGAAACTATTGGAACTCAAAGTGTGTGTGTGTGTGTGTATGTGTGTGTGTGTGTAATTCTACCATTAGCTTCACTCCTAGATTTGTGTATTCTTTAAAAAAAAGTGGAATTTATTTTCAGTGTAGTGTATTTGTGTGTTTCTCTCTACAAGTACAAAGAATACAACTGTTGGGATTTCCAAACTTTTATGTTTCATTATCAACCGATGATTCAATTTCTTATGTTTCCTCTATTTATTTTTAGTTTTTTCATATTATCTTTAAAAGAGGCAGTTATTTACTAGAATAAGAGTCTGAAACATTTAGTAAATTGGGTATTAATATTAAAAGAGTCCAGGAACACATGGGAATGACACCAACTTGTGTTATATTTGTTTTGCACACATATTGTTTTTAGAAAAAATTTATTTTTTCTTGAAAAATATTTCAAGTATTTTTGGATGTTATGATTGTGTGCTTATGATTAGTGATGTTCTCTTCTAAGGCGTTCACTGTCTTTCTCTTTCACATCCTAATAATGGGTTACTGGGAAAAGTAGAGTGCTTATACATCTAGACTTTCCTTCCTGAATTTCATTTCTAGTTCTACCTGGGATTAATGTAATCCTGGTAAGATGTTCTTGACCACTCTTCATTTATTTTTCTCATCTCTCACATGGAGAAAACAATGCCTACCTCAGAGAGTTGTAGATAAAAAATGATGTAAGAGATGTGGATGCTTTAAAAAGGACAAATATGTTATGAAAACAAAATATATTTTTCAAAGGATATCATGTAAGTTTGAATTTGTAATTAGTTGTTTTTGATAAAGTTGTATCTCCACACAATAAATAATGTTGACTCAATTATTTTAATATTAATATCAAATCTTGGTCAGTGGCGTTATGGTGTCAAATGAATTTAATAAATATTTGATATTGATTAAATATAACAGTTTTAATACGTGTAATTTAAAAAACTTGAAATAATATACTTCCTGAGGCATATTCATTATTATTTATACTATATTTAACCTTTGCTTTTATTCAGTTTTGGATAGAGTCACCTTTACAAAATAGTTGCTTTTGACTGATTTGTCATTGTTATTTAATAAAAACAACATCTGATTTCTTAGCAGATTTATATTGTCAACCTGATGATCTCTACTCTTAATTGGGAACAAGATTAAAATACTTTCATGTAATAACTTAAAAAAGGAGAAACTTTAGACAAACTTCTAATTTCTAACGCTTTTTACAAACTCATATAAAGTTTACCAGAATTAATTAGGGTGACATCTGGCATTTTTGGTGTTTTAATTTAGCAAGTACTTGGATAAACTTATTTAGACACTTGAAAGTATAACTCTGTCCACTTTCTTCATGAACTACTATGTGTTCTCTATAATTTTACTATTTTAGTGTTAATAATTCATAATTTTTAAAGGAGAGCAAAATAAAAAATAATCTGTGTGAATATTATTGACTGCTAATGGATAATCTTAGTTGCTAAAAGGAGGAGGATCGTTTAATAACATTTATTCTATTTTAGGAAATATCCTATTTTTTGAAAATGAGTGTCTGAGTATGAAATTTAATAATGAATACTAATGACCTTTCTACTGAAGACATACTTGGAAGTTCTGGCCAAATTCTTAATTTTCTATTTTTTAACAGTATCAAATAGCCACCGTAACCATTTTATACTGGTTATCAAATGTCCTCACAAGGAACTTTTTTAGGTTTCTACCCCCATCTTTTCAAAGCATAAATATAAGCTATCAAGAATATTTGTATCCAGTTACTCACCTGTAGACCTATCCAATTACAAAGTCTTGCTAGATAATTACTTTATAAGCTTACCTTATAAGCTTTTAATCCACTCCTCTACACTTAATGTTTAAAATAAAGTTCACACAGTTCCGGAGACTTTCCCAATTTCATACCCAAAATAACTCATCATGAGTAATTAATTGATGCTCTAATAATTGCAGTAACTCAATTATTATTTACTAATCAATATCTTTCCCAAAATTGAAAATATAGCATATATATTTACAATGAGTTGACTGCATTAATTGATGTTTTATAAAATTTTGAAATGTTTATATTCAACCATGATTGTATAAATTGAGATGGTGAAAAATGACATGTTATCTACTAAACTGAGAAATCTTATAGATTCTCATTCTTCTATTTCATTGTTATTTTCAATAATCACTATTCATTGTTTGTCAATGTTTTATTTTTTAAGTTTAGAGTTAAAAAGTACTCTCAGTGCAACCTATTTTTACTATTTTTTTCAGAAGTATTTGTTTTAATGCCTAAACTCTAATTTACTCAGATGAGATGTGGATGCCTTTAAAAGCACCCAAAGCAAAACAAATTCCTTTTAATAGCTAATAAAGTAGCTACCATATTATAGTTACAGCAAATTAAATCTATAAAGTACACATTTATTGATTAAATTAATAAATATGTGAACATTACATTAGAATGTATTATAGTTCTCTGCTGTGAAAGAATTATTCTCTCATAATGGTGTGTTTCATTTATATTCCATTATAGATTTATTGTGAAAGAATACTTATAGATAGACTTATTTTTCCTGATTTCTGTGAGTATCAGCCAAGCTCATCAGGATTAAGCTTTTTTTTATTAACTTTTCTGGACTGTTGCATTTTGTTAATTTTAAAAGCTATCTCTAAAATATTGCACTATTAAAAAACAATCTAGCATTGGGAAGACTAGAATTCAGTAACCATGCATTTTAGATTGTTCAGCGTCAAATAGTGGCCAGTATATAACTACACTGTTATTTTACAGATTCATTAAATTCTTACTGTCACTAATAACAAATATTTTCATTTAAATGTTTCAGATGCTGTCCAAAAATGTAAGTCGGTCTAAAAAAAGTGATTAAATTAAATCAAAAAATAAATTTAGGTATTAAGGCATGAGTTTATTCAAGTATCAGATTAAAAATCACATATCTGTGTGAAGGTTGAGTACAATTATGCTCTGTATAATACCTCATGCATATATTTTTAAGATAATTTTTCTGTAACTGCCTTTAAATATGCAATTTAATGCTGTCTGCTGAAGCCCCTTATGTTATAGTTAACATAAATATAAAACAAAAATTAATAAAATCAGGAAGTTCCTGGCATAGATAATAAATAAAGTGGTTTTCGTGACATTAGTATGGTAATATTTCTGGTGGTTTGAAAATTCAGTCCTGTAAATATATATACACAGAAGAAGTCCTGTTTTTTTCAGACATGAACACCTTTTAAATAATACACTCTAAATTGGTAGAAGAAAAACTATGAAAAATTGAATAAATTATGCAACAAAGTTGCATAAAATACTATTTTAAGATAATTAATGCTTGCTTTCTTAATGTTTCCCATATAACACCAAGCATGTTAATACATAGACCAAATCTAGCTTGTTGAAAACATTAAAATAAAATGACTATACTTGAGTTTATAGTAATAGAATTTCTTATTATTCACCCAGACCAGTTCACTAATATATAAAGACACAGTAATAGTACATTTTATAAATATGATAAGTAATATTGTCAAGATTGTACTAAAGAATAATGAGGAAGAAGACTATAAGTTTCAAAATGGAATAATCTAGAAGAAAATTAATTATCAGTACCAACAACTAGATTAATTAACAGTATCAACAACTAGAAAGTGTATTTTTTTCCTAAATATGAATTTTACTCCAAAGAGTTTTTTAAACAACTTGTTAATTTTATTTTAAAAAATTCATGGATAAACAATTATGAAGAAAACTGTGCTTATCAGGTGTATAAGATATACTCATTTCTACTTATTCAATGATTCAGCAGGAAATTTAGAGTAACTCAAAGACAGCACTATTATTTTTCCTAATGTGAACTAAAGAGAAGTGAATCTAGCCTTCTCTGTGTATTGAAACTTAAACTTCATACCTAAGAAAAAAGGGTCTCCTGAAAAAAATTGTAAAGGGCATTCAAAGTGTATTTTAGAAATAATTTTTAAACCTTTTTAAAATTAAATTAATTGTTTTATGCAACTAACTCACTTTTGAGTGGAGAAACTCTATGGATTTATAAGCGTCCTCTACTCTCACCTCCAAAAAGATATGCAATTTTGCAATCCATAATTCCTTGTTTGAGAACTTTTATATCAAAGTAGATTATTGTTTTATTAAATGTATAGCTATCTTTATATTTTGGTCAAAAATGTAATGCTAATATGTTTGAATAGTAACTTACCTATGGGAAAAATAATTCAGAGGATTCTTGTTTCCTTGTAGAGTGAACTCTGGCAGGTTTTCATATGTATCTTTCATCCAGCCATGAAATGAAGAAATTTTAAGAACTATCTTGTTCAACCAATTTGAAAGACAAAACAACAAATTACAATTGTAAGACAGACCGGAATAAAAATGAAGATGACTTTTGTCATTATTGCTTTTTAAACCTATCATTCATAGCTGCTAATTAAGAAAACCAATTCTGATTTTGAGTAAGAATCAGCAGCTCCAATAATAAGTGTTTTGATTAACTGTTAAAATATTTCTTTCTTTTTAATAATCTTTAGTAAGGTAAATAAAAGTTTATCATCACATGATTCTTTAATTACAGAAGTGATATAACTTTGACATGTTTTCCTATATTTTAGATATATATTTGTGTCAGTCAAAGCTGAAGACAATTTACTCAAGATCTTAAACCAGACAATTATTAACTATTAATTAAAATGTATTTATTCCTAAATATTGGTCTCAGATAAGCCCAGTAATAGTGATTACTGTAATTATTGTTCAGAAGGTAATTCTTGACAAGTTCAAACGAGATGATTTAAAAAATTACCACTTAGTTTGTGCATGACATGCTAAGAATAGCTAATGTTTAATAGTCTCTCTACGTCAGATATCGTAATGTCTCATTTTAATTTTATTTCTTTTCAAAATTTGGCTGATTCTTTTTTATGTAAAGACTGTCATCAAAAATCTTCAGAAAATTTTTCAGAAATGTTTTTAAAGTTTAAAAATTGTTGACTTTTTTTTGAAATAGTATCTCATAACGTTTTGAGTTTGAAGACAGTTTGGGCTATTTTAGAAGATAAATTCATGTATTGACAAGTGGTCCTTGGAAATATCAAGTGTTCTCATGATTGTATATTGGGGAATGATAAAAGTAGATGTCTATTGTAAGAAAGAAAGCTTAGTTAGACACCATATAACTTTTGGAGACATTATAAGGCTAACTTCTGACTTAAAATTTGGGCTATCCAAGCCTCTCTGTCAACTGGGTAAGTTGTGCTAAGGTTAATTGCTAAAGAAGCATTCTTTAATTAGAAACACCCAGAGTTCAGACATGCTTTATTAGATGGCAGTTAAGGAGGCTTTGGAAAATAGCATATAAAGATTTAAATACTTGGTGTTAGTCTTGTTAGTTTGTTGTAAATCACTTTTGTTTTTGACTCTTTAAAAAAACAAGTGCATCAGATATATGATGAATTATGTGCAATGGTGTAAACCCTGGGAATATAACAATGAAGAGATGTAACCATTGCTCATAAGATGCTTACAGTTTTTTGCTATTTTTAATATACTTTTAAAAATTAATCTACTTTTATATACTTGTAATATACTTTTAAAAATCAAATTTAATGCTTGGCCACTCATTTTATTTGCATACAAGTCCAATTTTGATATTGTAAATATAACTATCTTAGAGACAAGAGGGTTGTCTATTTTTCATTATAGAGAAAAGACAATGAAGAATGGATTTTCTATATAAGGTACTAAAGAATAACTATTAAAGAGAAATATAGAAGCCAGGACATTTCTGAAAATAGTCATAACAATTCTCAGAGTGATGATTTTGTGGCATTTTGTGTGTTGTTTTGTTTTTTATCTCCAAAATATTGTTTTTTTAATGAAAACATTTCCAGTAGGTTTTTTTATTTTAATAATTAATGAAAAATCAGATTAACATTACAAGGGTTTTATTTACAAATTTATTTTTAATTCCATTTATTTATTAATAAACTCCATTTATTTAAGACCTTCTACATGCCAATTTCACTTGTTGGTGCCACAGCGACATTATTGTATAAAACAGAGACAAATCAGCCTCATGTTGCCTAAACTACAGTGGAATTGTTATCATGTGTATTGAATGACTTCTGTAACCAGCAAGAAGACAAGTTAAGGGGTTTACCAATAATATTTGTAACACACATTCATGGGTTAAAAATGTTGAAACACTTTCATTTCCTTAGAAATTGGTAAAAAAGACACTCAAGATTATTATTCTGAAATTCTGAAAGTTTCTTCCTATGGACTAGATCATTACTACCTCTTTTTATCTTAGTAAAAATTTTACTGAAACATCTTTGAAAGCTCCTTAAATGTAATACTTCTTTGTCAGTGATTTCAGAGTACATGCTCTTCTTTATGCTTCTCAAGAAAATAACTTCTAATTAAACAGCTCATTTCACCTTGTATGCCTGGTTAACTCCAGGGTAAGCCTGGGAGCAATTACAGATCAAGAGATGTCCATTTGGTTACCAAACTCCAAGATTTCTTTGTCTCAGTATTGAGTCTTCTTCTTAGATTTTATTAGTAAGCCTTTATGTAGAGCAGTATGAATATCTTTGCTGAACCATTTTTGTAGTTTTAGTTTTTATTTGAGATTGTTGTTATGGAAAAAAAAAAAAAACTTTGTAAAACTGAAATTGAGAATACTATCCAAAAGTGCGGGAGCAATATTCTTTACATTTTCTTTAAATTGACACTTATGTGACAAAATTTTTTTAATAATAAAAAGCATTTTATTATCCTTGCAAGTGGAACACTTTCTATTCTTAGATTCTGCCAGGAAAGGAAAAATCATGTTGCCAGTCACAACAACAATTAAATCTTGATATCTGTATCCAACATTTCTACTTCATTTCTACATATCCTTTTAATCTTTATTTTAAATTGTCTTCTGTTTTACTGTTTTGGTAGAAAAATATATTAATTCTTATACATTTTCTGAAGCTGTTAAGAAAAAATTATTCATAATACTTGTTAAAGACTTATAGGATCGACTTTATTCAAGGTGGGCTACTTTAATGGGGTTTGGTAAGTGGAAGAGAGCTATTTCACTCAACTCTGAACACAACAAGAAAAAGTAGGATTTATAGCCAAGGAGAAGGATGGGGATCAGTGGATGGAAAATTACTAAGAGAAAATATCAAAGGTAAGAGGGGGTTCTGGCTAAACTGTTCTAACAGGATTCTTGCTAAAGACAGGTGAGGGTGGTCAGATATCACCTTCAGGATAGTGGAGAATGAGGAACCCAATCAGATATCTAAGTGGATCATATATTAAAGGTGAAGATTCTAATAAAACTGACTTAGCAGGATTCTTGTTAAAATTGGACAACATAGAGATGAATACAGAAGCTCAGAAGTCAGGGCCTGAGAACTGAGTAAACAGGAGCCTGAGTAGAGTTAGGTCCAGTAAAGAGTCTTTGTCAAAGAGTTCCCTATATTTTATATTAAAATTAGATTTTCCAATCTAATATACTTTCTCAACATCTTTCATTTGAACTTCATTCCTTAGTGCCTGACTGATTTTTTTATGAAGTAAAACGGAGTACAATCTGAATCTTACAATGATATTTTATTATATGATTATCTACATTGAAACACCATGATATTTTATGTTTATCAGGCAACCTAAGTGATTCTGGTATTTGGGGCTCTTAAGAATAACTTCCCCTACGTGCTGGGCCAACCTAAGGAATGGAACTCACCTTCTCTTCATTTTTCTAATCAGTTCTACCATTAGGTATTAGCATTTAACTTCTTTATTGGTAGGAAAAGACTGTATTGACGGGATCAAGCGGGAGATTAGTTTCCTTAGCAGTATATACTTCTCAGAGGAATACTAACCCTCATTAATTTGGAAAAGGCTTAAAGTTGTAATTCATAGGCACTATATTGCCTGACCAGCTAAAATAAACAAGAAGAATGATCTTCTGGAACAGAGGTTTAGCAGAGTTATATGACTAGAAGAACTCATTTCTAAGGTCGGTATTAACTGGTATAATATGATTGAAGACAAGGAAGCTCTGTTCTTTTGAGAAATAAATAAAAAAGAATAGAAAAATAAAAATGTGCAATAATAATGCATTGATAACACATTAATATAATAATCCCCTGCTAGTGTAAACATATATAATAAAGCAGCCCCAGAAGATTTATTTTTTACAAAGTTAAAAAAATAAGCAGGAGTTCAATTCAGAGCCTGTTCCAAAAAGTTACTATGCCTAAGACAGTGTGTTACATATTAGGGGCCCCAGGGATTACAAAATCATAATAACTGCCAGCAAATCTCTCATAATCTGGTCATATGAACAAAAGTGTTAGAAAGGATAACAATAGCATATTATAAAATTTTGCAAGATTCATTAATGAAAATCTATCCAGTCTCTACTTACTTTCATAATTTATGACCGACTTTGTTAAAAAAATTAAGGTAGTTATTAATATACCAAGACATTTGTCTTTGAAATTCAAAAGGGATTTCTATTTCAAATAAACATCCATTTCCGCCATTTTTGTAGCCATTCATTGAATAAATTCAGTTTGCTGTGATGCTTGGAATTAAATACCATTTTACTTTGAGGATTATCATTCATTTTTAGTTTTCTTTTTTTTTAAGTGTCTTTACTTTTTGAAAGATGTAGTTGTTGTTATAATTCCTAGAAATATCCAGTGATAATTTTTCTTGTTAAATTTCAGAATTATTTTATTCCCATTTTTACATGTTATTGTTTCAACAGAAAACAAACATACAGAAATTATTTCTCTATATTCTTGTTGGAGTATAGAAATAGAATAGCAAAATCCCACCTATTTATAGGGAGAATGGCCTACATTGTATAAAGCAAGATTTCATATCTTGATGAATTATTTTACATCTTTAGAAAGTACGGTAGCAAATTTTAGTTTGTTAGACTATCTAAAAATTCATTACCTTTAAATAAAAATGTATAGATTAAGAAAGAACAATTTGAAGTCATTTAAAATATAAAATTATAGATTATAATCAGTATTTCACTAAAGTGTGAAATTATACATCATTACCAAAATGTAATGATGCAACTTATTGAATAATGAAGCTCTCATTCTTTTACTAATCTGACTATAGAATATATAGAATCTGTGAACATTCGAAAATGAAAATGCATATCTTTACACATGTAGAAAGATAACGTATTACCTTATTTATTTGTTTGAATATGTTCATCAAATTTAATACTTGAGTATTGATTGATGTTCTAAAAGAGCAATGTCTTCAAAGCTTTATTTTTGTACTCAGGATATTTCTTGGCAAATGATGTTATAATTTTTCTTTTTTTTTTTCAGTTGTAGTTCTGAATTTTCACACTATTATCCCTTAAAATAATACGTGTTAGAAATGACCCTCATATCCTTTTCGTTATCTATTGTATGAGAACATGAAAAACATGATATTAATTAAAATTGTATGATTGCGTTTTAGCAAAATATTGTCATCTCATTTCACTGAAATTTTATTATGTCTCCCATTGTTAGACACCAACTATGTCAGTGTTGAATTGTCTTATTTTTAGTAGTACTATAAAGCAATTTATAATAAGATTGAATAATCAAAGCCTATTGGATTAATCTTACAATTTTTCTGAGGAGTAGATAGGTAAATTAATCCAGTTTAACCATGATTATACTTTTCAACCCAATAAATATCACATGTAATCTGAAAAGAAAGTTTTCTAATTTTTGAGTTTATAGTACATGTTTTAAAATATATTTAATTAGGCCGGGCGCGGTGGCTCAAGCCTGTAATCCCAGCACTTTGGGAGGCCGAGGCGGGCGGATCACGAGGTCAGGAGATCGAGACCATCTTGGCTAACATGGTGAAACCCCGTCTCTACTAAAAATACAAAAAATTAGCCGGGCGTGGTGGCGGGCGCCTGTAGTCCCAGCTACTCGGAGGCTGAGGCGGGAGAATGGCATGAACCCGGGAGGCGGAGCTTGCAGTGAGCCGAGATCGCGCCACTGCACTCCAGCCTGGGCGACACAGCCAGACTCCGTCTCAGAAAAAAAAAAAAAAAAAAAAAAAAAAAAATATATATATATATATATATATATATTTATTTAACTAAATCACATTTAGTAGATTTAAACTATCACTTTAATTGAAAATATTAAACTATACAAAGCAGACACTCAGTGAAAACTCATAATATGTAGTTACTCAGAACACCTGCTTGCTTACAATAGCTTGAGATAATCATATTCTTTCATTTGAATTTTTATTTTATACAAAGGTGACCTCAAAAATTGGTTATTATTAGGTTACAGTAGAATACAACAGGAAAACTACAGTATTCACTTTGACTTCAAGAGTACAAATGGGATCTTAATATATATTACACTGTGCTGCTGAGAACTGAAATAAGAAAATTTCGTAAAAATGCTTGGTATATCAAAAGGATTAAAAAGGTGTTAATTTTGTTGTGAAGAAAATTAAAATAGCATTTCATTTTATCATCATTTTATTTATTTCCCCCCCAGGTAGTCAGGGAGACCTCAATCAAAATTATCCTTGTATATGATTTTCCAAATGGAGAGGAACAGGCTCTTCAATTCCTGTTTCTTTACTATTATTCTTTAAATTCTCATTGTGCTCCTCAATTAGAGGGGGATTTTGGTTTGGCTGTTTGTTGATTAGGATCTAGGTTTGACTTTCATATACAGTCTCTCTCTGTACAAATTGAATTATAGAACATAAGTGAAAAAGTCCTTAGTTTTCCAGTTGTGCATAATATGATAATCTCTTATTGTTATGTCCCCGATCTAATAATTAATAATAATACTTTATATTTTTGTCCTTAACATTTTTTTACATTAAGAATATTTTGCTTTGGGCCAGGTATGGTGTCTCATACCTGTAATCCCAGCACTTTGGGAGGCCGAGGTGGATGGATCACCTGAAATCAGGAGTTTGAGACCAGCCTGACCAACATGGTGAAACCCTATCTCTACTAAAGATACAAAATTAGCTGGGTATGGTGGTGCATGCCTATAATCCCGGTGACTTGGGAGGCTGAGGCAGGAGAATTGCTTGGACTGGGAGGAGGAGTTTGCAGTGACTGAGATTGCGCCACTGCACTCCAGCCTGTGCAACAAGAGTGAAACTCTGTCTCAAAAAAATAAAAAATAAAAATAAATTAAAATTAAAATTAAAAAATATTTTGCTTTGATACTCTTTGAACTTGTCAACAAACAATCTGGGCTTAAAAATCATTACCTCATAACTCCGTTTGCTCCCTTTCTTCAACTGCCAAAGCTATTTTCATCCTGACGCTCAGCTCAGATGCAGATTCAGATACAGATCCTTTGTAGATTCTATTTCTATGAAGAATAAATTTTCTTTTTATGACATGGTCTTGCCAGTCATATCACACCAGGTGCACCCTAATTTACTACTCGTTTCATCAACATTTATTCATTCACTCTACCAATACTTACATATACAGGTTTGTTTCAGAAACTTTGGCGACTGTTTTGTTGTCATTAAGACAGGAACAATTATTTTTTCTCTCCAAATTAATTTAATTGAAGGAAAGGAGATATGCAGAGAAGTAGGGCAAACAAGCAAACAAATATGTCATGTAAATGTACCATCATAGGGAAAGTAATGGGAGCACAAAAAAATGACCAACCAACTTCGAAGGGTCATAAAAAGCTTTGTGAATGAAATGGTAATCTAGTCTGAGGTTTTAAGGTCAATGTTAGGCAGATGAAGAGATCCTAGTCAAAATAGTGGTTCAGCCAGAGGAACCTCCATAAACAGATCTTGGAGAGAAAATGGAGTGAAGATGAGGTATATGATCATGGCTGAAAAATGAAGTTGATATTTGGTTAATAACTGTCCTGGCACATACACATAAGAAAGATATGGACAGAGAGTTAAGCAAGGGAAGATAATTTTAGAAGTTATTTTAAAGAGATCTGATATCCTGAAACAAAAGTCATTACTTAAGTGGGGGTAAAGTATGTACATGTTCAGATTTAACATTTTAGTAAGGCCACTCTGACCGTAGCAAAAAGAACAGACTGGATAGAGCCACATGGATGGTGGGAAAACTAGTCATGAATCTATTGCAGTGATACAGTTTAGAGGCAAAGCTGGGATTGTTGAGTGCATACCATGAGCTGGTCAAGTAAAATGGGGGCGGAAAAAAGTGGTAAATCTTGTATTTAGGGGGAAGAATGCACAGAACTTGAGGACTGATTGGATATGTGAGTGAGAAGGTAGGTGAAAGTCATGTTTAGGCTTCAAAATTTGAGTAGATGGAAGTATGATTTAGTGAGATAAGAAAACCAGAAAACGTTTGGAGAATGTTTAGTTTTCCTTGACAGAGGTATTGTTTTCTAATAGAAATGATCATAGGCAATATGCCCTGCCTTCCATATGGCCTTCCTAAACCGGTAAGTTCCAGGGGATAGAAGCACTATCTTTATTAAGACTTAAAGCCCAACTCTGTCTCAGAATTTATCATAATACATTGCACATTGCAATTGATCAATAAGATTTATTTTTTAATTCTGAGTTTCGACGTCATTGCTTCTACCAGAGTGGAATTGAAAGAATGAATAAAATATTGTGGAAACACTATTGAAAATTTATGTTAAAATTTTTAATTCATCTACCATTTATTTACTTACACAATTATGTATTTAGTAGTCACTGATTTCATAGCTAGTATTTACTTAAATGTATAATTGAAAAATAATTATTACAGTTATATATGATTATATAATAATGCTATATATTATAAACAGATTCTGGGGTAATACATATAAATATTTTATTTTATAATAATCAAATGACTAACATTTATAGTTTAATAGATTCAATAGAATAATATATGTCATAGTATTTGAAAGAATGTGACTTTTTAAATAGTTATTTTGAATATTGTATATTGTATTTTGAAGATTCATAGTTTTACATTTACAAGCTTCAGTATTAGTAACCATTAATGTTAAGGAACTATTTTATAGAACAGCATAGTATTTGCTCAAGAGAATAAATTTAGAGAATGGTTGTAGACATTGGGCAGATTAGCCAATTTTATTTATACCTTTGTCCAATACTTAAAAATTTATGAGAGGGAGAGAGAGAGGGAAAGAGAAAAAGATACTGAGAGTGAGAATATGGTAAAAAACAAAAACAAACAAACAAACAAACAAACAAAAACAACCTGGTGACTCAGCCTGATGCATATGTAAGAATGTACTGTATCAGTCTTTCAATTTTCCATGGGTTCTACATTACTCAAAATTAAAGTAAATATGTTTGATACAATGATTTTCTGAAATGACTTTTTATATTCAAATTCTTCAGCAGGTTTTGGTTCCTGAGAGAATAGTTTGGATATATAAGCAGCAAAAATCAGTCCAAATGCAAATGCAAAAAAAAAAAAGAAATGATACAGTTTGCAACGTTAATCATTTAACGAATAGTAATAATTAGCATGGGACATCTAATTAGGTTGTGGATAATAAGATACAGAGATTTAAAAGATGCGCCGCTGTGACATGACCCACCAATTTAAAGGATATTAAGTTTAATTCAGTGATTCCTAATATTTTGTTTATATCTTCACAGTTTCAGTTCTACTGGAAATTCACTGAAAATTCAGTTATATTGGAAATAATTATGAATTTCCAGTAGAGCTGGAAATTCAATATTTATGAACTTCAATATTTATGAATTTCAAATATATATCAGTATTTTAGATAAAAGTAAGGTACTGCCACCTTGGAATAAGACTATTGACAGCTAGTGAGAAAGAATAATCATATATAGAATATATATTATACACATTATTTATGCATTTATTATATATTGTATGCATTAGTATACATTAGTATATATGTAACATACTTTTGGTGTATTTTATTTCTGCACAGATTATCAAGGCCATTGAGGATTTGCAAATAGACTTGTATCATGAGGTGATCTTCACAGTAAATTTTCTTTTGTGAGAAGGAATTTAAGAGTAGGACCTATACTAAGTATCTGTTTTTCAAAGAGATATTTTAATATTTATGACTTATTTTTAATGAAAGAAATCCATAAATACCACTTCTTAATTAAATACCATGTTTTAAACATAAACTCATGCTTTAAATTTTGTATTGTTTTTAATGTTTTGTTTTGTTTTTTTTTTGTTCTTCATTCTCTTTTATTTCTCTCTTTTATATAAAATCACTCTCCCATTGTCCAGAAAATATTGAGAATTGATGTTCTCATCTCCATAGTTGGCCACTTATCCTCTTGGTTACGAATATCAAATTCTGGACTATTTTGCATTTTCACCACACTATAGAAAAAGTGATAAATTCATTAGTAGTTTAATAATTTCTACCATCTTTCATTGGAACTTGTGATTTCTCTTTCTTGGCAGTATATCTAAGTTTAGCTGTTCACCTCAGTTGTCACCCCTAATATCCTAACACTACATCGTTACAAACAAACTCTATTTGCTAAACCATCTCTGACACATGGATTAATATGGTTGTAACCCTACCCAAATAAAGCAACCAAATAAGGTCATTCATTAATAATTTATAAATTAGTACTCATGAAATGATGAATTAAATATACAATGATCTACTGTTGTGACAAACCAGGTAATGAAGCTCTTCTGATGGTGAACATTGAGTTTAATGACCACTTGCCCCAAAGATGGCTAGAAGCTTACATCCTTGCCTTAGGCGTTCTATTATGACTTTTCTCCCTGTCATGTAACTCGTGAAAAAAGTTATTAAACACTATTTCAGTATAACTTTACTGGGATATCTGAATTTGTTCATTATAAAATCTCTTCATAAAGTTCTTACAAATATAATGATTTTAAGATATCACCAAAATTAACTTAATCTGGGGTAGGATTGACATTCCTATGTGTTAACAAACTTTCAGAAAAAAATATTT
This sequence comes from Trachypithecus francoisi, assembly GCF_009764315.1. Taxonomy (NCBI): domain Eukaryota; kingdom Metazoa; phylum Chordata; class Mammalia; order Primates; family Cercopithecidae; genus Trachypithecus; species Trachypithecus francoisi. The sequence continues at coordinate 47,302,179 of NW_022681470.1, read as the reverse complement.
CTGTTCAGAAGTGGGCAACATGTTCCCCAAATCAGGAGTAAAAAAGCAGAAATAATTAAAACCCTCAAATTATGTGGTAATTACCTCATAATTACCTGGTAATATTTTTAGGTAGTACCCTGCACAAAATTTAAGAAAACCTTTCTATCTTCCCATATGTTAAGATGCATAACAGTGTGAAATGATGGATATATTAAATTGTTCCACTATATTAACCATATTACATCATGATATACACCTTAAATATACACAATATAGTTATTTTTTTTAATGAGGGATATAAAGACTATGAAACAAGCTCAACACATTTGATAAAGATAGTGATAAGAATGTGGTTCTGGGTAATTCACCCACTGAAAAATTATGGAATTGCAAAACAGGACCTCAAATGCCATCTAGGTCAATTGTATCCTACTTTTATAACACTTTGTGTATTACAAAAATCATATGTGTAAGTACAAAATGTTTGGTTTAATTTTAAGGTATATAATGGCATGACTTCATACCAGTATAAAATATAACTTAAAACTTTACCACATGCCCTTACCATATGGTAGGCAGTATTCTAGGGGTTTTACAAATATTAACTCACTCTATTTTTATAACAGACTGATGAGGTGACCTCTATACTAGTTTATGAATCTGACGCACAAAAGAAGTTAAGTAACTTGCCTAAAGTCAAACATCTACAGAGTTATAGAAGGGGTGTTTTTGTTTTGCTTTTGTGTTTGTATTTTTTTGAGACAGAGTCTCTCTCTGTCACCCAGGATGGAGTGCAGTGGCATCACCTAAGCTCACTGCAACCCCTGCTTCCCAGGTTCAAGCGATTCTCATGCCTCAGCCTCTGGAACAGCTAGGATTACAGACGTGTATCGCTATGTCTGGCTAATTTTTGTGTATTTTTAATAGAGATGGGGTTTCACCATGTTGGCCAGGCTGGTCCTGAACTCCCAACTTCAGGTGATCCGCCCACCTCGGCCTCCCAAAGTGCTGGGATTACAGGCGTGAGCTACTGTGCCCCGTCAGGGTTAGAATTTTAACACTAGCAGTTTGGTTCCAGAGTCTATTTTTTTAACCACTGTGAATATTGTCTTTTGATTTATATACTCTAATTTGCTATATTGGTTATTGGATTTGGAGGAAATCTGACCTCATTTTCAAAGAACTATTTTCTAAGTTGTTTATTAGGATGAAATAAGTATTGTTTGAATATTTTCAATAATATTCTTGTTCACATCTACATTTGGTAATAAGAAAACTTCATTTGGATGGTGTGACTGAAGTTTTATTCAATTAAGAAGTATACCCTTTCAGATGATATATGTAATATGGACTTAAGTAGTATGTTTGAAAAATTTATTCTGTCTTTATGAAATGAAAAATTCCTCATTGAAATTAAGAAATTATATCTTCTAAAAGTAATGATTACATTTTGCCAGTTTGAATGTATATGATAAGCAAAATAAAAATAACAAAGATGTGTTTAACAAAGATGAGCAATGTTTTTTAGTCATAGAAGGATTATTATACTATACTACTATATATAAGAATAATTGTGTTTATAAATGTAAGTAAGCTATAATTATTTTAAAATAAATGACATAGTTCTCATAAGCCAAAACATATGTAAAATTATTTTTTCAGCAGATTTGAAAGGTAGGAGTTGAATCATTTGACAATGGTACGTTTATATAGATAACAGAAAATAGTCTAGAATCTCCAAGCTCCTATTCTAAAATTATTCTATTATAATATTCCTTCTTATAGAAAATCATTTTTGCAATATCTTCACCTGTAAGGCTTCCTATGTTGTTTACAAAAGAGGGTACTCTTTAATCCCCTTAGTGAGCATCTCTTATGATTGAGGCAACTCATGTAGTATGCGAGTAATGTCCTTTTAATTTTGTGATATGTAAGAGTTCACTCATTGTATCACTGTTTTGAGCTACTTCAGAGCTGCAAAATTATTTCTCTATATCTTTCATATAGAAGTAGTTTAGGATTAAATTATAAATAATGGGGTATAGCTAGGAAAGCAAATTAAAACCACCAGTGTTCTTATTCAAATACCAGAGAAATATGGTAACTAGTATTACTGATGTATCTTACTTAATACTCTAAATCTTAATTTTTTTTTTCTGAAGACATTTTGCTGAGTAAGAACTCACACAAGTAAACCTTTCTCATTAGTCAGAATCTTTGTACTCTGTAGTTCTATGTGCTATGAATAATACTGTTTGAAAAGTTGATGAGGATAGAAAGAAAAATTGAATTCAAATATTTTTAGAATTTTCTGGTGCAGCATATAGACATTACATCAGCAGCTTTGTATAAAGTTTCTTACACTGTACTATACTGGGATTATACATCTTATTACTTTTTTTTGAATGGTTATACTACAACATATGCAGTTTCAAAGTCTATGAATAATCTGCTTTAGCTTAATTTATGTGCATTTGTTTAATTTATGTGCACATAATTTTGGAGGTATGACTTCTTATGAATAATACATATGCACATTTAAATCTTTAAAGACCCTAGAACTAATGTAATTGTGATTCTGTTTAAGTAATCAGATATGCAGTTTTTTCCTAACAGAATAATGAAAAAAAAAAAAAAAAAAACTGGGAAAAGACACTACTCCTCCCATCCACTCTCCTATACACACATCTATTCATCTATCAATCTGTCTTTCTATCATCTCTCTGTCTCACTCTGTGTCTGTCTCTATATCTGTATCTATATATATCTATAATAAGTATACACATACACACACACATATACATACATATATTTTAAATATATGTGTATTCTTAAATCCACAGTTTTACTCCATGTTTATCTAGATTAGGGAAATAACGACATGAATATCTTTGCTTCATTTTAAAGCATTTATCTAAAATAATGATACAATAAAATTAAATCTAGTATTAAAATTTATAACAAAACTTATGAAACACTTGAACATATTTATTATTTATTTGTATCTGTCCAACTTTATAAAACATTCAACTTCTGATTTTTGCTCAATAGGCTTTAATGATCCACTGAATGAAATTGTTATACCAAAGTCTGTTAATGACTCAGTATCTTATTTTCCATTAATATAAAAAAGGCACAAATTATAAAAGATATATAGCTCTGAAAAAAATCATTTTGGTTTGTATTTTATTCTCTTCTGCTAATGTTAATTTAAAACAATGGTATTAGATTAAAATTTAAAAATTAGCCACCTCAACACCTTAACTGAGAGAAAGGAATCTTCTAGGGGTTAACTAATTGCCTGTGTATTTTGTCTAGGTGTTGAGGGAAAGCTAAGAGAATGAAGGCTCTAAATCCCCAGTGGAAGCATGATATGGCGAAGCAGAGCTGGTGCTGAATTGTTCTCTCTGATGGCTCTATGGGAGTGGATAGCACTGAGTCTTCATTGCTGGGTTTTAGCAGTTGCTGCTGTTTCGGATCAGCATGCCACAAGCCCCTTCGACTGGCTCCTCTCTGATAAGGGACCTTTCCATCGCTCACAGGAATACACAGATTTTGTGGACAGAAGCCGGCAGGGATTTAGCACAAGATACAAGATATACAGGTATGAAGCAAAGGGAAAGCAATTACAGAATTATCATCCTTGAAGGTTGTGTATAAATAAGTTTCTCGAAGGGAAAGTTTCAGATGGGAAAGAGTTATTATCAGAAGGGTTGCTATTTATCATGCACCATAGTAATGTTTTCTTGTTATTCAGAAGTATTTCTTATAGATGTAATATATTATGATAAAAATAGATAATGGTGACCACTTGTCTATCACTCCCAAAGTGAAGCATGTTACACTGCCTTAAAGTAAATGGCAATGTACTTGGAAGCTGAGTTTCTTATTTTAAATAGGCAAAATTTTGAAGTGAAATTTTAAAAATTGCTTTTCCTTTCTACCTTATACAATGCTATGTTACCTTTTTCAGCCTAAATGGAAATGGTATCTTCTACTAGTCACTGAGAAGTTGAGTCACCTCATCCTTTTTTACCTGAAAGGTAATTGTATGTTCAGAAGCTAAAGGAAACAGCAATGGAATAAAAACAAGTAGCAGATAAATAAGACATGATAACAAAGATCAAAGAAATGGACGGGATTAAGATATATGATCTTTAACATTTATCAAAGTTCTATGCTTAAAATCTAAATAAGTTACACAAAAACAGTAATATAGTAAATCCAGCAAAGGTTGCCTGCTCACCTGATGTCCCATGAATACATTAAGTAGGAGAGTGTACAAGTGGTTGCCTGATGGATTGATCTATATTGATCTATGCCATGAAGAACATTTTATGTGAGGTTATTACTTCAATGTGTTTATTGATGATAGACTTTTACAATTCCTAGTTATTGGTTTAACATTTATGAAGAAGCACATTTGTTGTGCATTTTTGTGTGTCTGTATCTATGTAGATACTCCTATATAAATATTTTATTTTGTTCTGTATGTGCACCAGAGGGCACTCTGCTTGTTTGTCTGTGGTCATTTATACAGCATTATGAGAAATTTATAAATCCTATCAGCAATGTATATTTACAGAAGAGACTGAGTGTCCTGAACAAGTTCCATGAAGCATCATACAATTATTGCTTTGCCTTTTCAAAAATAAAAAAAAGTATCGTATTCCATGCAACCATAAAACTGTCATAAGCCTAATGAAAAGATTTACTCTATTTTTTAAATAAATGAAATGATGAGGCCGGGCGTGGTGGCTCACGCTTGTAATCCCAGCACTTTGGGAGGCGGAGGTGGGTGGATCACCAGGTCAAGAGATGCAGACCATCTTTCAACATGGTGAAACCCCGTCTCTATTAACAATACAAAAATTAGCTGGGCATGGTGGCATGCACCTGTAGTCCTAGCTACTCGGGAGGCTGAGGCAAGATAATCGCTTGAACCTGGGAGGCGGAGCTTGCAGTGAGCTGAGATGCACCACTGCACTCCAGCCTGGGTGACACAGCGAGACTCCGTCTCAAAAAAAAAAAAAAAAAAAAAAAAAGGAAAAACAATAATACTACAGATTTTCTTTCTGAAATGCAGCAGAAATTGTCAACATTTTATGATTCTGGGTTCATTTATTTTTATATGTGTTTATTGATTTAGCCAGTTTTTCTTCACAGATTGTGTGAAGCTACCTGAATTTAGAATTGTAAGGATGTGTTAGATTTTAGCACTCTGCAAGAAGATTTTTAACACTCTGCCAGACAAACTGATGCCAGCGCATGTCTCCATGATTTATTGGCATCTGTATCTGGAGGTCTAAGGTGCTGTCTTACGTGTGATTGTTGTGGTTTAGCTTATCAGTCAATCAGCTGTGAGCTGCAAACATGGCTTGACATGTTTTTGTTTTTGTTTTGGGACGGAGTCTCATTCTGTCACCCAGGCTGGAGTGCAGTGACACGATCTTGGCACACTGCAACCTCCGTCTCCTGGGTTTAAGCGATTCTCCTGCCTCAGGTACCCAAGTAGCTTAGATTAACAGGCACCCGCCACCACGCCCAGCTAATTTTTGTATTGTTAGTAGAGACGGAATTTCACTTTGTTGGCGAAGCTGGTCTTGAACTTCTGACTTCAAATGATCTGCCCCCCGCGGCCTCCCAAAGTGCTGGGATTACAGTAGTGAGCCACCGCGCGCAGCCAGCTTGACATGTTTTTGGAGGTGCTGGGTTGAATGAAAGAGGCATTATTTGGATAACAGATGTTAAAGGTAATGAACAAAAGTGCTTTGAGGTTTGTTTGCAAGGCTTATACATTGTTTGTTTTTTATGCAACTCACTTCCTGGAGACCTTCATTAGCTCCCTGCTACTTATCCTTCCTATGTCTTTACCTTTGTGGCTTGAATAAACATGTAAAGATATTAAATCCATTTATAAACAATGGAGCTAGGTTATAACGTCTTATAAAACCATTTTAACATTGCAAATGATGCTACAGTTATTGATAGGTGCTATAAAAAGAACAATATAATTTATTCATTAGAGTTCCTTTAGTTTTAGTAAAGTGAGTTTTTGTCTTTAATAGTTGTCTTCAAAAACAATTTTTAGAGGGTTCATCTTTCATTAATGTTTGCCATAAAATATAGAATTTGTGAGTACTTAAAACACATAGATGGAAAATTAGTGTTTTCCGTATTTAAATACTTGATTTGTCATTTTAAAGATTGTAATTTCCTAAAGTGATCAGCCCAATGCTACTAGTGCTTATTATTACTATCATCAACACATTCTTGGGGAATATTGCATTGACATTGTTTCTGAAAGGCACTAGTTACAAATGTAAAACATATCAAACTTGTTAAAGTAATTAGGTCAAATCTATTTTCACATGTGTTTCTTCATTTCTTCCTCTTCTCCAGCAACATATTTTTATTTTCACTCCAAATATAGAACAGCAAGGACACAGTAATCAGAAATTATTAAAATCATAGCTAGGGCTAAGATTTTTAAAAATTGTCATCATGTTTGAAAAGGTGTGTTTTTGTCAACTATAATGTAACTTACATTTATGTTTTTAAACTTGTGTATATTTAAAGTTATTTACAGAATTTGTGTCTGAAACTTCATTAAGACTTAAAAGATGATTAATTTGTGGGTTGGTCACTGAGTTGGAAGATTTAGAATGAGAATGGTAACACACAACTTGTTATTTGGACAAATATTGTAAGTTAGATTTCGAACTATTTTTACCAATATCCTCAGATTGGTTCCTGAATAAAATAATAAGGCATTTTGAAAAAATGGCCTCATTAAAAAAAAAAAGGCATTTCTAAAAGTGTTTTTAGTTTCAGAAAGTGAGCTATGCCTGGAGAAATTTTGTCTACTCTGCCGCATGGAATAGAGGGACACTTGGCCCCTTAGTAAGCTGGAACCTTGTGTTTGCAGTTGTATTCTAGAAACACTATCCCTCAGGCTGTAAGCCTGTCAGGATATGTATAATTTTCTCCAGGCCATGGCAATCTTTATTCTTTTAATACATTAGAGGATATCTAGACAAGAGACTCATTTTTATTGGCTCAAACTTAGATGCAGTTATCTTGAACCACTGATATGAGTTCTAAGGTCATAGGCTGGCAATTTTCATTACCATAAAATAAACATTTCACATATGTAAATCTTCAGATATGATGACTCAAAACAAAAATATTTTTTTTTCTTTCCCTAACTTCTACCATTCTTTGGTTAACCACATGTGTAAGTGAACTATGGGAAAATGATATTGATTTTCTTATAATTTTTCAAAATATTATACAGACATGTCATATTATCACAACTTTGTGTGCTTCTTCAGAGCACTCAAATAATGCTCCAAATTTGAGAACAGGAGACAATTGAGATGAATGTTGTGCCTTTCTAGTGTTTTTAGTCATGTTCCTTGAAAAAAATTATATTTAAAAAATGACTAATGAAAGACAAGATAGTCTAAAAAAAGTTCAGCCACTATGTGGTCACTTCATATGTGACAGGATTATAATGAAATCTTGTGTGGGAAAGAGTGAACTTTTGAATAAATGTTTCTTTATATGGGTATCCATATGAGAAAAGCAGAAATTTAATCCTCTCTTCATAACATATTTATAGATCTATTTTATATGGAAAAAGGATCTCAATAGGAAAGGCAAAAATATTAAGTTTCCAGAAGAAAACAGAGAAAAAAGCTTCATAATTTTGGAATACATAAGAATCCATTTAAATACAAGTTATTAAGAATTCAAATACAAGTATTTTTCATCAGGAATAAGAATTGGACAAGTATTTATTGATAAAGAGTTGTTTTTAAGAATATACAATTTTCTATAATAAAAACTATAAGGATTCTGGTTTAAAATGTCTTTAAAGTAGCAACCCGGATACAGATCACTTCAAACTTCCTATTAAAATACTATATTAATTATCAGGAAGGAAAATGAAAACTCATAACAACACAGAAAATTATGATGAATATGTAACCTTCTGCCAGAATATGAGAGGCATTTAAATAGTTATAAGCTTCTTATAAGTTATAAGACTAGCAAAATATATTTTAATACCTCAGATGAGCAAGCCCAAATGCCTCAACAAAGGTGGCACTTACCCTAAATACAGAAGGGAGCTGTGTCATTACCATCAGCTAACTACTCCGAAGCCCAAAGTTAGATCCTAATAGGAACTTTGCACCTCCCTCTCCATGACAGAATCCTACCTTGAGATGTAGCCACAGTCAAATGATCTCTCTCTCTCACTATGTTTGGAGTTAGTACATGGCAAGAATGATGTAGTAGGAGGATATCAAATAAGGATGCCCCATGTAATATTTGAGACACAATTAAACCAAAAAACAAAGAAACAGAAAATATTTTTGTCTATTTAAATTTTAATTTATTTGTTTGCCATGTATTTTTATTTGCTAAATTTGGCAACTCTAGAAGGGAATACATGAGTACTAGTATTAATGATTATATATCTTTGACAAAGAACAAGGACTTTCAGAAGTAAATTGGGAACAGGGAGAGGAATAGCCTTTAATGTAGTTAATGTTGTTTCCCCTGGACTTTCTTGTTAAGATTGTCAGAGAAATGAATGTCAGGGTAAATTCCGCCTCAGCTATACACTGATAATTAAGCCCAAACCACTATACATCAGTGCACTCTCGTGCAAAACAAAGAAAGAATTGGAGACACTGATCAATACATGCTGTTTCAGCAAAATCTACATATTGATAGAGCCCTCTCTATTCCACATGACAAATAAAATAATACAGTAATAGACTATATATAATACACGCACACACACACACACACACACACACACACACACACGCTATAATACAATAGCACCTTTGGTAGTATGTGACAGTTTGAGTATCATAGTAGGGAGACCATGCTTTTACTGAAGGGAGAAGGTAACAAACTTTGTAAAATAGTCAAATGAAAGAAATAAATATCTTAAAGATTTAATAGAAGAGATTACCTCTTCATGATCCTTCTCCCTGATAGACACATACACACAGAAGCACACATGAATGCTTAGTCTCTTCAATAGATTGTAGGAAATTGTGGTATCTCTAAAAACAGAGGAATATATGGTAAGAAAAAGATAGAGTGAAAATAAAAAGGAGTTTGGAGGATGTGATAATAATGTAAATAAAATAAAATAAAATGTAGCAACAGAAATGAAATTCACACTAAAAATTATCACACAGAGTTTTGTGAAAAATAGTAAATATTGTTTCAAAATTTCAAGGAAATGTTAAAATATGATTCTTGGAACAGGCAGTATTTAACAATAAAGATAACTATTAAGTTTAAGTGACCTAGGGTTATAAACTCCTATGATATAAATAAATACTTAGAGATCTGAATTTGAGTAAAACTTTAGAAAAATTAAACAGAGCTGAAATTCAAATTTATTAATATTTCCATTTCTAACCAGCAAAATTGTTTCAAATATTATTGCCAACCTTAACAATAACAACTTGCAGATGTAAAAAGCATTATGTATATTTTGAAAATTTCCTGCTACATATAAAGAGAGACGTATCAAAAGTTTAAAAATAAATGAAAATGATAGAATTATCCAACTTGAAACCAGGTAACCAGAAAAAAACAAAAATATACCAAATGTAATAACTGTAAACATTTCCAGCTCTAAAAATAATTATCATAATCAGACTTAAACATTTCTTTGAATATGCTACTTTTAGCAAAGTTAACTAAGACAAAATTAGACCCAACATAAAAAGTAAAAAGACCATCAATTTTCTTAAATGCCATATAACACTATATAATGAATAGTAAGTTATACATAGATCTTCTGGGAGAAACTAAAAAAAAAAAAAACATAATTGTCAAAAGAAACTTTAATCTGCTATTTTAAATTTTATGGATGAAATAGACCACACACACACAACACACTCCCCAAGTGTAGGGGTGATAAGAAAAAAGATTGTTTAAATATATAATTTAATACAATTGTACTGATATACAGAATTTTGTGCATTAAATATGTAATATGCATCTTAAATATGGTCATGGAATGTATACTCAATTTGACTTTATTCTAACTCACAAAGAAAAATATTAACATAATAAATTAAATATATCCTTGTTTTCAGAATTCTCAAAAATCTTAGGAATGCAAATTTAAAACTAGATATTAAGAATACAAATTTAAAGAAATAAATTTAACTGTTTCCTCAGAAAACTGAAAATTGAGTTTTAATGGTACTAAATATTGTTTTATTTTCAAAAGATATTCAATACAATAGGAAATTCTTTCATATTCCTTCAAATTTAAGTGAAACAAAACACATAAAAATTTAAAAACATAAAATAGGGCTGTAATTATTTTAGGATGGTCTTACTTTTTTAATATATACAAATGCACACTAAAAAGACTACAAGTATTGCACCTAAATGTTTGAGTTATCTCTTGTGTAAAGTTTTATAGGTTTTCCCTCACACTTTTTTTGTGATGAGTATGTGTACATTTTATGATCAGGCAAAATATTAGCTGTTATTAAAAACATTCAGATGAGCTGTAATTTATTTGAAAAGTCATTTGCAAGTAACTAACAATGAAATTATGATTTACCACGGTTATTTAGGAAAAAGTTAAAAATAGAGTTAAAATAATGAAACATAATTTCTCCTTTTAGCCTTAGCATTAATTTTTTAAATAATTATAATTAAACATCTTCGTATGTGAAAGACAGACTATAACATAAGTCAGAAGTGTTTGGGGATCATAGCTATATGTTGTGTATATATATATACAGAGAGAGCTATAGGGAGAAAGAGGGACTGCAAAACGTGTGTGTATACTTACATATCTATATTTTATATACATAGTGCAATAGGTATGTGTGTACATATATATCAAACAATATTTAATTCCAATCTCTTCCCCTTTTGTAGTCTGGAAAAGGGCAAGGGATTGGAATTACTTCTTATTTAAGAAATTAAAAAGAAACTAATACATCCTATTTCTAGTATATAATAAGCTATTCACAAATACATATATAAGATATTCAAAAATGTTGGTTAAAACATTACAGTATATATATATGTATATACACTATTTTACACTATTTATATATAGGGCAATAGTCTGGACTATATCTATCTATCTATCTATCTATCTATCTATCTATCTATCTATCCACCTACCTATCTATCTAGTCCGTACTAGAAAAGGAAAAGAGATTGAAATTAAATATTGAATTTTCATTATGTAATTGGTGCTTTCATATTATCTTATTTAATCCTATAAAAGCTGTAATAATTTCCGTTTTACAGATTCAGAAATAAAAACGAAAATATGTTGAACTTTTGTTCGCCCCTCATATCCATGAATTTCTCTTTCATGTATGATACTGCACTAAAATCACCTTCTAACTTAAGTTATGAATATGTGGAAGACAGAACTTTTTCCTCTTTCTGTTTTATTTATTTAATTTTATACATTTTATTTTTTTATTTCTATCTTTCTGTCTTTAATTTCCTAGAGCAAGCCAGTTGCTCAACCATCAAAGGCACTGGCTTTGCATTTGGATATGCTAGATTTAGAGACCAATGCGTATCCCAATGAAAATATTTCCCCTTGACTATAAGCAAGGAGGCCCGTATTCTTTTCTGTCTTTGACGAAACGCAACTGTATTCACTCAGGTTTGTAACTTAATTTCTCAGACCTCAGTCTCCTCATTTGTAAAAGTAAGGCAGCACTAGATCTCTACAGATCCTTTGAGCTATAAAGTTCTATTTTTTGGGCTATCAAAAGCAAAAAGGAAACATCAGAACAAATAGATTTAAAGGATTAAAACAAAAATTTACTGTGGTTAATTCTTATATCTGCATTTATCTGCAAAAATCACTTACAAATACTTCTTTATAAATAATATATAAGAATCTCTTATACCTCTTATATTTTTCTTTGTGTATATTGGAACATAAATTGTGTAATTTTTATCTTTCCCCCACCAATCTAATTTTTTCCTATTTCTTGTATGTTATATTGAAGAAGCTGTAGTAAGAAGGAAGCTTTTTATCCTAATTGGTTGGTTTACTATAAATCACTACACTGTTAACACACTTGGTGCAATGATAAATTAAGAGGAGTATTCTAGGTAGTGATTTTAAATAATAATCAAAATACATTAATAACTAAAATCATTTGAATACATGTGTTCAATGATATTGCTATATCTCTAATTTTGAGATTAAACCATATAATACATTTTAATTTTTGTTACTTAATTATAACTCACAACTGAAATATACAGTTACCATTGAGAAAACTTCAGTCAGAAGTAATATAGAAATATAAAGAGTTTAGAAACTATAATCCACTGTCAGAAGAATCAGTTCTTAATGAGAATTGTGCATTATCTTGCTACTATAAATTAAGAAGCTGTGCTTTTGTAATAATTAAAACAATTTATAAGTAATAATTTTTAGTTTAATAGTATATTAATATTTGTTATTATTATAATGACAAAATAAACAAGATTGCTAGTTAACACAATTATTTACAGAATAGGAAACAACAATTATGATGCTTTGGCATTTAAAAAAACACTTTATTTGATTATTTTTCTCTATCTAATCCCATTTCGCCAAGCACTCTAATTCTTCATTTTCATTATCTCTGTGGTCTTCCTCCAAGTGAAACTGCCAGAATTATTAGACTTGTTCTCTTTTGTTTTCACTCTTTCGGAGCTTTTGAATTGCTAATATTTATTTTCTTAACGGGCACCATTGCAAAAATGTGAATTTGAACATTAGAAGAAAAAAATGGGTTTTAACACTTTGAAGGGTTTCTTCACATCTTTCTTGAGTGTGTGTGTATGTATGCATGTGTGTACTTAAATGAAATTTAATGAGAAAAAAGTGATTTGAATTATGATGTTTCTAAGTTACAAAAGATTCTAAAATTACATTCTTTATGTCTTTTCTGCTTTTATGTGAAAATAAAATAGCAATGGTAATGACAATATTTTTAAATCAAGTTTAAATAAATTAGTCCTAAGATTAAGTTAAAATATTATCTTTCATTTTAATAAGCATCTGTGAATACAAGTAAAAGATTAGACCCTCATTTTCCAATTGTACTTTTAAAATTAAAGCTGAAATGTGTACTATTTATGGTTTATAATAGATATTAATGTATCCAATATCCATAATTAGATCAATCTTCATAGAAGTAGCAAGTTTTTCGGTTTTTTTTAAATTTCCCTGCCTGTTTTTAAATTTCCCCAAAGTAACTTTTTTAACTTTCCCATAATTTTCAATAGGAATTATAATTCCATAATGTGCTTTAGGATATAATAATTATCCGATAAAATTACGTCTCTAAAACAGTCTTACACGAATTAATTAGTAATATTTATTCATGAACTTGCTTCTCTTACTGACGTGATATGTGATAATATAAAAATGTTAAAAAAAGTTGAAAAAAGTTGCACAAAGGACGTACATATCTTATTTAATATTCCATTCATTTATTTCTCCACATTTCCCAGTAAACAAAGGCAATATAAAAAGCTTACTATTTTTGGCAGGGTGCAGTGGCTCACGCCTGTAATCCCAGCACTTTGGGAGGGCAAGGTGGGCGGATCACGAGGTCAGGAGTTTGAGAACACTCTGGCAAATATGGTGAAACCCCGTCTCTGCTAAAAATAGAAAAATCAGCTGAGCATAGTGGTGCGCGCTTGTAATCTCAGGTACTCCGGAGGCTGAGGCAGGAGAATGACTTGAACTCGGGAGACAGAGGTTTCCGCGAGCCAAGATCGTGCCACTGCACTCCAGCCTGGAGACAGAGCAAGACTCTGCCTCAAAAAAAAAAATAAAAATAAAAATAAAAATAAAATAAAATAAATAAATATAAAAAATAAAAAGCATACTCTTTTTACATAAACAAACCTAGGAAATATATTAGTAAGCCATTTTATTTTAAATGTAAAAGCTAATAACTGATTTTTAGTATGAAGAAAAGTTCTCTGAAATTTGAGGGAAGAGACTTTATGCCAGTGAATAGTTTGTAAACTTGGGAAACAGCCTTTGTACACAAAAGAAGAAAATTAGATTTAAATAAAACATACCCCACTAAAATTCATTCCAGAGAAGAAAGAGATTGTTTATGGGTTTTCTTTTATTTTGTTTTGTTTTTTGGGGGGTGGAGTTTTGCTCTTGTTGCCCAGCCTGAGTGCAATGGCGCCACGTCCGCTCATTGCAACCTCCTCCACTTCCTGGGTTTAAACGATTCTCCTGGCTCAGCCTCCCGAGTAGTTGGGATTATAGGCATGGGCCACCACCCTCCACCCCGGCTAATTTTGTATTTTTAGTAGAGACAGGTTTTCTCCATGTTGGTCATGCTGGTCTCAAACTCTCGTGATCTGCCTGCCTCCGCCTACCAAAGTGCTGGGATTAGACGCGGGAGCCACAGCCTAGCCGACTGTTCATGTTTTACAGGAAAGTTCCTGCCGAGGTTCCCAATCAGGTCTGTGTACAGAAAGACTGAAACTTGCTTAATTCAGGTTGGTCATTGCAGCTGAGTCCTGATTGGTTGATACAAGCTGAGCCTTGATCGGCCAGGGTAGGTAAGTTCTGATTGATTGGCTTCCAAGCCCCAAACTAGAAGTCGCTGTCAGACCTTTCAAACTGCTGGTGGTGAGTGTGGTTCACCTCTCAGTTTATCTTGGCAAGCACAGCAGACATTGGTTTGGCTTGATTGCAGAAAGGGAGGTCCTGTGATACTTTTACAACATCTTTCTGGGAATGAAGACTCTGTGACCCACTGCTCCCTCATGCAGGTATGGCTGCCTGGTTCTGTTTCAACTTTGAACACCCCAGTTTGCCAGGGTGTCCATTTTGTTTGCCAGTAGAGGAGATACTTTAACCTAGTGAAAGGGAACGTTTTGTACTCTTCAGGTCCTTTTAAAGAATTCTCAGCGTTCTTTGAATATTTTCTTTTAGTCAAGATACAGAAGGCTGGCCAGACGCAGTGATTCACGACCGTAATCCCAGCACTTTGGGGGGCCGAGTAAGGTCAGGAGTTCGAAATCATTCTGGCCAGTATAGTGGAAACCCATCTCTACTAAAAATATAAAACTTAGCCGCGTGCGTGGTGCACGCCTGTAGTCCCAGCTGCTTGGAAGGCTGAGGCAGGAGAATCACTTGCATCCGGGAGGCAGAGTTTGCAGCGAGCCGAGATTGTGCCATTGCACTCTAGCCTTGGGCAATAAGAGCAAAACTCCGTCTCAAAACAAAACAAAACAAAGGTTACAGAAGGCTTCCACAATATTTGAAAGTATTTCACTAGTTTATTGTTAAGGCACCTATAGGTCAAACCCGAAAGTATATACATGTACACACACGCACTCACGAAGAAAATACACACAAAGTAACCACACACGCTTGAAGAAAATACACAAAGTAATCACACACACGTAAGTACCTTAGTTGTTTTATTTAAATCCAATTTTCTTCTTTTGTGTCCAAAGTATGTGAAATACTTAGGCGTGTGTGATTACTTTTTGAGCCTTCTCCCTTCCTTTACACATATGTGGAATCTTCCTATTTTCTTCTCTTTTGAAATAGTTGAAAAGAGTCAAAGAGAATGGCCTGGGCTTTGCATATCCTTATTGTGACAGACAGTTCCCTGGCCGCTCATTTAAATAGATATTAGTAGCTAACCAATTAAACTACCTTTCTTGTCAGCCAGAAATTAACAAAGACTTAAAAAATTAGCAAAATCTCTGTTTTGCTGTGGCCTTATGTGCTGACGGTCTTATCTGAAAGACACACACAACTATTTCCCAAAACAGAATAGAAAATTAGATTTAAATAAACATACCGCATTAAAATTCATAAAGTATTTTCTCATGAAATGTAATCTTTGAAAACTTAACCATTATAGGAAAGTAAATTTTTAAAATACAGCAATAAGTTTAACACTCATAGGAATACATTTCCATGTTTATCAATTAAAAAAGCAAACAGACTATAATCCTTTTTTACAGTGATCTTTTCAGGATTTAGGTTTTTTTTCTCCCAAATAAAACCAAAGATTGAACATGACATTAAAATTTATCTACTCAAAGCAATGATGTTTAACTCACGCTATCTAATTCCCATTTATAGTGTAACTGTCAAGTGATCATCTAACCATTCTTTAAATGTTTCAAATTACTGGGAACAAACCACATTCCAGGGTGTACTTTCTAATCCTATCCCAGTTCTGTCTCTTCAATGTTTAATCCAATGATAGCACTCAGACTTCACATTATTATTCTCTTTTATTGAAGTACTATTAGGGAGAACTAGATTCTCCTACTCTTGAGAGCATTGCATGTGTTCGTATCTCATTAAAAATAATAATAAAAATATATTTGACTCATTTGAGAAATCTGTCAAGAATTTTCTTTTCTTGAAAATTATACTCAAACATACTGGTTTATTCCAAATATGCACATTTGAAAGGAATAGCTCTTATGTATTAATTTGCATCACTGACAAATATCTTAGCAGAATAATAATAAAAAAGTATCCTCAATTAAATGAGAAACCCTCCAATAATTAGATAATTTTCAGCTTTTTGTATAGGTACAAAGCCTTTTATGGAAATTGCAAAATTCCACAGCTTTGAAACTGGATCATTTTCTTTTCTTTTCTTTTCTTTCTTTCTTTCTTTCTTTCTTTCTTTCTTTTTTTTTTTTTTTTGAGACGGAGTCTGGCTCTGTCGCCCAGGCTGAAGTGCAGTGGCTGGATCTCAGCTCACTGCAAGCTCCGCCTCCCGGGTTTACTCCATTCTCCCGTCTCAGCCTCCCGAGTAGCTGGGACTACACACCCGCCACCTCGCCCGGCTAGATTTTTGTATTGTTTTTAGTAGAGACGGGGTTTCACCGTGTTAGCCAGGATGGTCTTGATCTTCTGACCTCGTGATCCGCCCGTCTCGGCCTCCCAAAGTGCTGGGATTACAGGCTTGAGCCACCGCGCCCGGCCGGATCATTTTCTTTTAGCACATTTTGCTTTGAAACTTGCCCTGACTTTGACAGATGTGAGATATAGCTTTTATTTTTGTACTGAATGCGAAATAGTCACCCTTAATTGCAAGTATGCTGATGTGCTTGATTATATGTTACTGCCTCACATTCCGCTGAAAATATTACATAAGATACACTGTGTGTTCCTCATTTCCCTCTAAAATACGCAAAACTCTGAACTCTGAAGCACCTTTGACTTCAGGGACTTCAGATACAGCACTGTGGCCCTGTATTCTAGGTTTTCTTTTTCTAGCTTCTCTATTAATGATATTATATTTGACCATGTCAAATGTTGCCATAACATTCAAGTATTTTACAGAATACTGACTGATCTTGTTGATCTGTTAGTTTAGCAGTCCCACCTAAAGAGAAAATAAGGGAATTTCACGATTTGTTTTTTTTTCTTTTAATCTGTTTTTAGCCTATAAAAATACAATCTAGGACGTCCTTTTCATTTTTGTATATTAAAATTGTATTTTAAAAGATTTCAATTTTTTTGTTAGAATTGTTTTCTCATCAGTACTTTGCAAATGTTTACTTAGGTTGTGACTTTGTAATCCTCATACTTTATTGATAAGTTTTTCAATCTTTTATTTTCCAATTGACTTTTAACTTAAGTTAAATTATTTATTTTTACATTATGTCAACTTAATCCAGCTCGTTTGGACTGGAGAGGTAAAGACAACACATACTTGGATAGAGAGATAAATTGATATTGTGGAACTGAGATTTCATGCTTTTATTGACCATTTATTCTTTGTAAAAATGTATACAATTTTATCAGCCCTCTGTGTCTTTGAGTCTTCATCTAGTAAATGAAGATGATAGGGCATTCTCTAAGTTTATTTCTCACTATGGCCTTCCATTAAAATTAAGTTTTACTGGTCACCTTTCTTACATAATCTATTTGATAATGTTGATATATAGAATAACATCACTGTATATAGAAGTTAAAAGTTTCTAAATATTCCATAGAACTGGCTGCAGGTTTTATTTCTTTAAAGTCAATACTTAAATTGTTTTGAGTATTATTTTGTGATTTACATAATTATATTGAATGAACACTGTGGCTTAACATAAAGATATCAATTTTTTCTAATTTCTAAAATTCATGTGTAATTTTTTTCAAGATAAATCCTATTTGCTTTTAAAAGGAGAAACTATTTAATGCAAGAGACATGAATAAAACATATCAGATGATAAAGAAATTTCCATTGTTGGATTCCGGGAGATTATATTTTTAGCAAGTCATGTGAATGGATTTTTGTTTATTTTACAAAAATTACAACTAGCTGTTTCCTATAATCAAACTTTATACAATCAATGAATACATTTTATACTACATTATACCTTTTTCAAAATCTGATTTTTGATAACTGCTGGAAGAAATATAGTCTGTTATGTTAGCATATTTTATATTAAAGTGGTTATTCAAAGTATTGTTCTGTGAAAACTAAAGTACTATGATTAGTTCTTTCCTTTCAGTCAAATCAAAAGAATCAAAATGAGAATTTAAAAATTTGCCAACGACATGGGAACTTATAGCTTGAGTCCTGTTTTTGCCATTATTTAGGAATGCTTTATTATAGGAAAGAAAATTTATTATTGATATTATAAGAGGTTAATATTACTTAAAAACTCAAATTTTCTACTTCTGTTTCTGGCATCTGTTAAGAATTAGGATCACATTACATTCTCTTCCTTGGCAGTGTTCACAGTTTCAGCTTTACTGTTTAGGCCTTACGTTATCTGTCTTCTACTTCTGGCCCCAGTCATGTCCCTTAATTAGATCACCACACAGCTCAACATCTTTCTACCATTAATTCATTCAAGCACCCATACACATACACACACACGTACTCTCACAGACCTTCTTACAAAAATTTGGAATTAGATACTATTTCGTGTGCCTTGGAGTAAAATTTTGATCTGGTTTTTAAAGACATGACTTATTTGGTTAAATATAAAATAGTCCTATGCTATGCTTTTGTTATTTAACACTTCAAAATTTAAACTGGAGATTCAAACCAAAGTAAGGCACTGAGGTTATATAAAAAACACATTATATTAATATTCCCGGTTTCAGTTGAAATACTCTTCATTTTCCCTTTATTCTACTCTTCATATGAACATTATGCCTACTTATGAGCAACACTTTTTTCTCTCCTAGGAAGAGTGGAAGATAAGAGTGCAGGGTAAGTTACATGTATTTTTATGTGTGTTGGCCTGCATTGTGTCAAAGTCAGAAGGGAAGAAACA
The DNA here is from genome assembly GCF_009764315.1 of Trachypithecus francoisi. Classification (NCBI taxonomy): domain Eukaryota; kingdom Metazoa; phylum Chordata; class Mammalia; order Primates; family Cercopithecidae; genus Trachypithecus; species Trachypithecus francoisi. Next base: position 47,282,874 of record NW_022681470.1, on the reverse strand, counting down.
TGCTCACCTGCACCTTCTCCTTTTTGGGTCATCTCCCACATAGACACGCAACTCTGAAAATGCCATCATTAGACAGATTATGGAGAAAGAATAAACTGAAATCAGAAAAGAGCTCTTTAATTTCTAGTCTGTCATAGGCAACTGGGGACAAAAATGAAAATAGAGAGGCCCGAAAATACCGGTGGAATATCTTTCTGGGGTCTGAGATTTAATCCTGTGAAGGAGAATAAGTTATTTCCACAATAGAGGTGATATTAACCTATCCTTTACTCTTGTTGTCACTTAGCCTACATTGATAACTGGCAGTGTCACTATTACGGCATCTTGAGAGCGAACATTTATTCATCCTTGGTTAGTGCCTTTCTCCTCATTGTCAAGGGTAACTGTTCACCTTTGCATTGTTGCCTGACACAGCACATATCTCAAACTAACATGCTGTTCACTAATCACTATGGAATTAAATTTAGTATATATCAACATTTAATAAAGAGGGAACCTTTGTGAAAATTATCCAGTGGCTTTAATATTAAGGTGCTTATGTATTTCATATAAAATGTCCTCAAAGTCAGCATAAGCTACAAATCAAGCTTCATGATGGATTTTTATAGCTATAGTATAAGTTTCCCGAAAGTAGGACTCAAGAAGTTCATCTTTTTGATAATGCAGTTTTGAAAATTTTAGTAATACAGAAATGAAAATGTGTGGCTATTATATTATCCTAGTTTATATATATTGAGAGAAGTGATGAGAGATAGAGAAGAGAGAAAAGCTGTTGATAGTGTCATCTTATATCTAAATAAATAAATATAAACCTAAAATCATATTTGAGATTATCTTCTATAATATTTTAGTTATTTTTATAGATTTTAATTATAAAAATATTTGATATTTTTATATTTTTTGTCAAAGCAACTAAAGGTTCCATTTAATATTATAAAATGTTTGAAGAATGATTCTATAATAACTTTTGCAATGGGAAAACATTTTGTCCAATTACAGTTGAAATACTCTTCATATTCTCTTTATTCAGTATTCCCTAGATGGGAAGATATTTTAGAGATTATTAATTTGGAATCTTTCTATTTTATAGTTTTGATTTTATTGTGAAATCTTGAGGAGTGAAGTTATAATTTTTCATATTACCTATATATAAATATAACCCACTGATATTTGTTTTAGAATTACTTTTGTAATTATGCTATATAAATTATAAGGAAAAATTTGTAACAAAATCCTGTGGAGCATTGTCTTTTGAAATATTAACTCCTTAAGTCCTCTACAATATATGTTGTAGTTTGCAAGTCTATGAATATAAAAGTAAATGGATTAATTGCATTTCCATGTATTTTTAAACAGTTAAATTATATACCAAGAAGTCATTTAACATTTTCAAAGATAAGCATAAAATTACTTAAGTACTGAAATTGTTGAATATTTACTTTTCCAAATAGCATTAAGACAATCTGTTGATAAGACGAAGCTGATTTTATTCTTACCACAGCACATGAGTATATTACCATAACAGAGACTTTAGTAGTAGGTCAGAGGGGAGAAGGAAAAATTGAAACATTAATTGAGGTTTTATGGTTTTTTGAAACTGGATTTATTAATATGGGCAGAGTAAGGTTTCATTAGGATTAGATAAGAACTCTGGATATGATAGTGTAGGATTACCGGACAGAGCAAAAGAAGGATTTTGAGGCTAAGGGTTCTAAGAGTACTGGAAATAAGTCATTGTTTGATGATGCTTTCTATTGAAGAGCCTATAAGTCTATCAGAGAGATTCTGGAATAATAAATGAAGTTATTTGAAACTTACCTTCCTAGGCAAGAATTTCCTGGAATGATAAAGTTATGTTGATTAAGATGTTAATGTAGACAGTAGGTTGTTTGCATGGAGATTGTTTGTATCTAACAACTCTGTGGTTTTGTTGACAATAGACAAAAGTCCAAAAAGTTAAATAGATTGTCCAAGGTCTTGTATCAATTTGGTGGACAAGAGAACTAGAAAGAACTATTTTTTCACATGTAATATTTCAAAATATTTCATATTTTGAATTTTTTTGCTGAAAAAATCCATTGAAGTCATTTACTTTTTTTTTTTTTTTTTTTTTTTGAGACAGAGTCTTGCTCTGTCGCCGGGGCTGGAGTGCAGTGGCCGGATCTCAGCTCACTGCAAGCTCCGCCTCCTGGGTTCACGCCATTCTCCTGCCTCAGCCTCCCGAGTAGCTGGGACTACAGACGCCCGCCACCTCGCCCTGCTAGTTTTTTTTTTGTGTTTTTTAGTAGAGACGGGGTTTCACAGTGTTAGCCAGGATGGTCTCGATCTCCTGACCTCGTGATCCGCCCGTCTCGGCCGTCATTTACTTTTTAATGAAAGTATGGTAATATAAAAACCACCATTTAAAGAAGGGCTCAATTTAAACAATGTTGATTATACAGATTGCTTTAAGCAATACTCATTTAGGTGAATACTTGCCTTCATAAAATGGGCAGATACTGTAAAGCTTCTGTGATTTATATTGTCATTGCTTACTTATCTGATAGTATTACCTAAGGCTAAATGTTTGTTGAGAGTAAAAATAGTATCTTGTTTATTATTATAGTTTCAGGATGTAGCACAAAGACATGTGCATAACATATGCTCAATAAATGCAATCATGACACAATAAGAGCTTCCACCAGATGGCACCCAGTGTCTGTAGTTCAGATTAATTTATCTGCTTATTTTCAGCTATGGTCAATTGAGCCAATTGAGTCTCATGATTCTATTTGCTTGATATGATTTTCAACCAGGCATATTTCCTACATTTAATTATTTGTTATATTGTATGGCATGAATTATTCAGATAACTTTATTTAAGAATAGACATTTTATGTAAGATCATTTTGCAAAATAGATCATAATGCACTGTTATATGTCCCACATATTTGCTATTTATCATTCAAAAATGATAAGAGATGTAAATTTGGATCTCCTTTCACTCTTTTTTTGGATCTTATAATTTAGCTTAATTAAGTTTATCCCATAAGTCTGGGTGATTTTTTATCTAAGAAGGTCACGGGACTATTGTCCTTTTCTAAGACTGTTGACCACATACATTTTAAGATCCTTGCCTCTGGCGTTGTCCACCTATGGTTTGGTTCATTACACTAATTGCCCCCTCTTTGACCTTTGCTTAATCCACATAAAATCAAAACAGAACAACAACAAATATGCTTCTGATTCAATGATACTTTAATTCCCACTTGTCTGTATCTAACTAGGGCAAATGATTTCCTCATATTCATGCATATGTTAACAGGTAATTTTAACAATAAGGTATAATCATGACTTTCTTAGAAATATAAAATAAGCATGAACAAAAATTTTATTTAACTCATTGATGTGGAACCAGTAAGAAGTTATAACTGGATCAAAGGAGAATTGAATCAGGAGTACTAAAGTGAATTCTCAAATAGATGCGTAACTAATTTACTCCATCATGGGGAGAGAAGTTGATTATCTCCCTACCTTACAAAATCTATTTTGTCTATGGACAAAATCATTTGCATTTTTATCAGTTATCTAAAATTTACAGGGTTGTGAACAGCTCAATGGCTATGGGAAGTGCAGTCCCCATAAAATAAAATAACCAGGGAAGATGTGCTTAGACTATGCCATGTTTCTTGTTTCTCTAACAAGAAACTTGTCATGCTACAAATATGGTACTCCAGGTAAGGTTTTGGTTGTACAATTGATTTTGAACTAAATCCTGGTAAGAAGAAGGACACGTTTTTATTTACCCGTATAAATAAGTATCTTGCTGTGAAAAGTAAAGAGACAGCAACAGATTCTGAATCCTGGGGTGCCAGTGAGAATTAGATGTCATTTTAAAATGTTTCATTTTAGTTTACAAAAACATACATTATGACATTGTTGTGGGTTAAATAGTTTATCGAGAAGATTAAACATTAATACAAAATCCACAATAATTCTAACCAACTAACCACAGTAACATTTTCTTAATTTGTTCACTTATTCCTATATAATTATTTTTTGGTCTGTTGGATCTTGGATTATCAATCTCAAGAATCTCTCTGTGCTTCAAAAAAAAAAAAAAAAAATGAGTTCTGGAAATCCTGACACAGTTCACTGATACAATCTGAAAGTTGTCTAAGTGATGTCTATTCACAAACCTCTTAGCCAAATGTCTATTTTTTAAAGTGTCAAAAGTTTGAAGTATCTAGTTCAATCTTATTCTACACATTCTGGCTGGTAGTTTGTAATATCTTTTTAAGGCAAGCATCAGAATAAAACAATATGTGTAGAGGATAGAGATTTAAAATGGCTGTGTTAATGCATTATTGATAACTTTCAAATGTGAGAGGACTGATGCAGTTTCATAGCAGGAACCATTTCATTGATTAGGAAATTTGTTTTTGTGGCATGCAAATAATAAAGCCATTCCAAAAAGAAATTAAGCAAATCACACATTTTTTTTTTCTATTTTCTCCATCTAAAATAACCAAGGACATCATGAAGCATCATGAAGTTTTCATAGAGCACAGAAAACTATACTGTTAAGTCACCAAATCTCTGCTATGTAGGCAGATTAAACAAAAGATTTAGAAATTTTTATGTTAGGGGCAAAGGCATTATTTAGTATAGCATGGCAGGAAGCCCATCAAATTGAACAAACTTTGCAAATATTTAACACGTTCATAGGTTTTCGGACTTGGATATTGTAAATCAAGGCAAATAAAATTAAATTTTCAAGTTTTTACCTTTATGGTGCTTGTTCATATTCTGGAGCTGACACTTTACTGTAGGACAAATCTTGGGGTTTCTGAAAGGTCAAAACCAATTTTATAATAATAGGAAGATATTATTTACATTAATATGAAATGCATTCCTCTTTCTATATTTAAGAGAAAATATATATCTAAGAAGGTCACGGGACTATTGTCCTTTTCTAAGACTGTTGACCACATACATTTTAAGATCCTTGCCTCTGGCGTTGTCCACCTATGGTTTGGTTCATTACACTAATTGCCCCCTCTTTGACCTTTGGTTAATCCACATAAAATCAAAACAGAACAACAACAAATATGCTTCTGATTCAATGATACTTTAATTCCCACTTGTCTGTATCTAACTAGGGCAAATGATTTCCTCATATTCCTGCATATATATATATATATACATATATATATATATATATTTCTCAGCTCTAATGTCTATAGTATAATGCCTGTTATTATAACCTAAATAGGCAGAAGCTCTTTGGGACACTCAGTAAGTCCTGAGGATGTAAAAGAGTCTCAAAGGAAAAAAGATCAACAAAAACCTTGAAAAAGAACAACAAGGAAACCTAAGAACCATTACTTTGGGCCGGGAATGGTGGGTCATGCCTGTAGTCTCAGCACTTTGGGAAGCCAAGGTGGGCAGATCACCTGAGGTCAGGAGTTTGACACCAGCCTGGCGAACATGGTGAAACCTTGTCTCTACTAAAAATACAAAAATTACCCATGCATGGTGGCAGGCACATGTAATCCCAGCTATTCCGGAGACTGGTGAGGCAGAACCCAGGAAGTGGAGGCTGCAGTGAGCTGAGATCTCACCACTGCACTTCAGCCTGGGTGATGGAACAAGACTCCATCTCAAAATACATAAATAAATAAATAAAAATAAATGAGAAAATAAATAACCACTACTTTTGGTGAAACTAATGTTTGCTGGTAAAACAAAAAAGACATATGGTTGCTTTACTCTGATAATATTACTCCTGGTGTAGTGTTTACTACTCATATTAGTTATAATTTTTAACCAAGGTAACTAATTTCACGGAAAACTGGGGTGGGGATAATTGAGAACTTTCCGTAGCTCGTATTTTAGCAGACTAGAAATGCTCGAGAGCACATATAATTCAACTTCTTACAGCACACACATCTTTTTCTCACCTTTTTAAAGCGACAAAAATTTAACATGTTAATTAGCATAACCAAAACTTATAGCCTTTATATTGTAAACAATAATTAAAAAGTATATAAAGGAGCAATTACAAGATTGATATCTACCCTTCAGAAAATTGGAGGTCTGAAGACAATGGAATGAGGTAGATAGGAAGATAGCATAATAATTTCAGATTGTGACCATTACTGTTAGGTGAATAAGGAGAACTGAAAGAAGAAAACTGAGCAGGAAAGTAATAGGAATAGAAATGGGTCTAGGAAGGTTTATAGTAAGGGATGATATATCTGAAAAGGTGATACTGAACTGAAGCCTGGAATATGAGGTTGGGCATATAAATGCTGAAAGGGAAGAAAACACATTCCAGGCAAAGAAAATAGCAGAATCACTCATCAGAAAAAGGACTTGGAAGACAAGGAACACGATGTTAGAGGGTGTTAATCTTAGATGAGGTTAATAGGAACCCGGAAAGTAGACCGTAGAGGCTTCCAATGCCAGAGTTCAGTTCAAGTATTATTCTAAAAGAAGTAGGAGATCATTGAAAGTTTATAATCAGAGTATTATTGATTGATCTGATATACTTCTTAGAAGTTTCTTTGGCAGTCTGAAGAGAAGGAATTATACAGCGAGTAATAGCAGAAAGAAGATAGCAACTGTAAATTTACAGTAGTCTATGAAGAGTAGATGAAGATGTGGACAGGGGTCCGTAGAAGTTTCTTTGGCAGTCTGAAGAGAAGGAATTATAGAGCGAGTAATAGCAGAAAGAAGATAGCAACTGTAAAATTTGCAGTAGTCTATGAAGAGTAGATGAAGATGTGGACAGGGGTCCATAGAAGTTTCTTTGGCAGTCTGAAGAGAAGGAATTATAAAGCGAATAATAGCAGAAAGAAGACAGCAACTGTAAAATTTGCAGTAGTCTATGAAGAGTAGATGAAGATGTGGACAGGGGTCCGTAGAGCAAGACTAAAAACTTCCACCTTCTTTAGTTCTAATTTGGAACAATATTCCTAACTACTCAGTTCATTAGAGATAACTCGGTTAACAAAACAATGTGTTCTAAAATAGATTTTTTTGTCTCTATTTATTTTTAATAAATTTGATATTATAATTGATATATGTTTATGAAACATCTTATAAACTATATATTTTTCATAAAAATTAAAAGCAAACATAGACTATGTTTATAATTGATTAATACAAACAACTAATCTTTTGCTACAGTCTCAGGTAACAGATATGACCATTAAGTGTTAATCTTAGGTAAATTTCAGCTTCTAGATATTAAATCTAAACTGTAGCAGATCCATTCTTTTGTTTGTTCTAATGGCAAATGCACAAATATCCACAGATGGATTAAATTAGTATTCAGCTGAGAAACATGAAAAGAGGATCATCCCTCTATTTACTCCTGTAGACGTGGAAGCTTTAATTCAGTCCCATCTCTTACTGTGGCAGTAGAGTGGTAGGCAAAAGCAGAGCGTTCTTATCTTGTTCAAAGTATCAGCCCCAAAATGCCATGTTCTTTTATGCTGAAATTACAGACACTGAAACACACATGGTGCCTTAGAGGATGGAAATTTCAGATGGATAGTTGGTTAGAGCTTAATAATTTAAAATCATGGATTTCCCTTTTGTATGTGTGTGATATGTCCTCTGAATATCACCATTTTTTAATGGCTCAAGGGTGAGTGGAAAATTTTGAACAAATAACTTGCCAGCTGTGTGTTATGGCCCTTAAACTAACTTATTTTGGAAATAGAAGAAATATACCTCTAAATGGCAACCAGAAATTGCACTGTTTTCAGTTGGAGTAGAATTTCACTGGAGTAGAATTGCACTATTGTGTTGAAGATGTAATTTCTATTTTTTTAGGTAAGAAAGCTATATTTAGTACGCCATAATTTGACTCATGTGAATGAAGGCAGTAGTAAAGTATGGATAGAAATATTATGTTTTATAAAAAATGATCAGAGATTTACATGTTTGTTTTTTGCAGTTTTGTTTATTTCGAATGCACCTTTTTCCCTATTTGTGTGTATATATGAACATGTTTGTTATGGTGTTCTCCTGGTACCTTTAGTATAATCCTGTTAATAGCATTATTTGGTTCTTATTTTGGAGTGAAATAAATGTACATTAGAGGTCATAAGCTTAGAAACATTTTTTTAAATTATTTCAGCATTAGCGATAAGCTTTTGAATAGCATTTTAGAATAAAAGGCATCATATTGCAGATTAATATTGATATCATTTGCATTATCTGGCAGAAAAACAAATTCAATGACACAGCAGAAAATTCTCTAAAAATCTGTGGTTTACTTCTAGTTTCTGAGCATGTGTGTGTCCATTTTCCCCAGCGATTTTTTCATTTAAAGTGAAATCTTCACCTTTTTTAGTTTAATAATTTATTAATACAATTATTTTAAAATAAACAAGGTCAGATGCTGGGGCTCACACCTGTAATCCCAGCACTTTGAGAGGCCAAGGCTCGCAGATCACTTGAGGTCAAGAGTTTGAGACCAGATTGGCAAACATGGTAAAACCCTATCTCTATTAAAAGCACAAAAATTATCTCAGCATGGTGGCACACACCTGTAATCCCAGCTGCTAGGGAGGCTGAGGCAGGAGAACAGCTTCACCCAGGGATGAAGTCTGCAGTGAGCTAAGATCGTGCCACTGCACTCCAGCCTGGGTGGCAGAGAGAGTCTCCGTCTAAAAATATAAATAAATAAAAATAAATTTAGAAAGCAATTAAAATAAACAACAACACCTACAAAATAAAATTTCTGGATATTTTCTTTTAAACTTGCATACAAATATTTGAGGGTGACTTACACATAGAAAAAATCAAATACATTTAACATCAATTGATTAAGCAGTAGCCATACTAAATGTATTAGACAACATTTTCACTACATTTCTGGAATTATTTTTATTAAAAATAATGTTATGAGAATTCAGAAATGCACTAACTTTTAGTCATGGTCCTCAAACTAACATTCTTTCTAGAGAGCTAATATGTAGTATGTCATAAATTACCTATTTCTTGAGACCTTCCAGTAATTACCACATTATCCTATTACTCAAAAATAAGTTTGATTAGTAAAACAAAACTTATACAATTATCATTTGAACAGGATAAACAGATTTAAGTAGTTTACAGCACCATTAATTTGATTTCTTATAAATTTTACATTGGGATTAAACTGTTTCAATTTATAGATTGACTCCAACAGTGAGAACCACAGCAATTTAATTCCTTGCTTCATAAAGCTAAATTATGTTTTTTGTCAATACTTCAGCATTCCACACTAAGAAGAAAATGTAGTATGCCATCACTGCTTTTGAATCTGATGATCTTTGAATGTCTTTGAGAATTAGAAATTATCCCTTATAATGGTTGAAGTTGCACAGCTTAGGTAAGAGAAACTCACATGTAATACTAAAACATATTTTAATTATACAATTTAGCTATGAGGCTTTGACTTCTTCCCTCTGCCTGCATTATTTCTCTACCCAAAATTGGGACTCTGAACTTTATACCATCTGGCTTATGCACACTGAGCCCCTTGTATAAATCTTACCTCTGTGCAAAGAAATGTAGATAAAATTGCCCCACATGATAGGGTTGAATCTTTCCCTCCTATATTTTGCTAATTCACCTTGACTGATCCCTCATTTCTGGTAACCTGTGTTCTAGGTAATTTCTAAGAATAAGTAATAAACTGTAAGCAGTATTAGCAATTAGCTCTCTGTCATGGTTTTCTCTTTTAATCACATTGTGCACTTTCTTTATTTCCCTCTCCCTCTCAAATTTGACTGCTGGCAAAGTGCCTAATGAGGAGCAAAACTGACTGACTTGAGATGTTTGAAAATGTTTTTTCTCTGATTCACCTAACCTCTGGTAAAAGTCAAATTTGAAGTAAACATCTATATTTTGTGATTAATGCTGACGTCTTCATGGGGAAAAACAGATGAGATTAGGTTAAAGTGAACCAGTTTTTCTTAGAAATGTCCTAACCTTCAAATGTCAAGAAAGTATCTATAGATATGAAATATTTCTAGAATCTCATATAACAAGATTATGTTTTGTTATGTTCCCTAAGTATATGTTTAAGACTACAAAAATATATACCAGTAATGTAACCCTTTAAAAACCAAGTAGATGTAATTAAAATTTTCCCTGCGTGTTGACTCACATCTGTAATCCCAGCACTTTGGGAGGCCAAGGCAGGCAGGACAGATCACTTGATGTCGGGAGTTTGAGACCAGTCTGGCCAAGATGGTGAAACGGTCTCTACTAAAAATACAAAAATCAGCCTAGTGTGGTGGTGGTTTCCTGTACTGCCAGCTACTCAGGCGTGTGACGCAGGAGAATCTTTTGAACCCAGGAGATGGAGGTTGCCGTGAGCTGAGATCTCCCCATTGCACTCCAGCCTGGGCGACAGAGAGAGACTCCTTCAAAAAAAAAAAAAAAAAAGTAATTAAAATTTAAAAATCTGTAGATAACCTGATACAATTAGAATAACATTTACAGGAAGTAATGAATATAACAACTACAAACAAACAGTGCAAAATTATATTTGCTGAAAAGTGAGTTTTCATCTCACTTTGGACCTCCACTCATTGGTTCTCAGTTCTTTGTTAGGGGAAACCATGATTTCACTAAAAAAAAAAAATAGCATATTTTTTGTAGTGGTTGCATAGTTTCCAAAGTATGTAAAAACCACAATTTATTAAAAACATGTTTCTATTGCTTATACATTTAAATTCTTTCCATTCTACGCTGAAATGAGTATCTTTGCACATATGCCTTTGTCCACAGGCACTGACATATCTGTAGAACAAGTGTTTATAAAGATACAAAATTATATGCATTCTAAATTTTAATATTTCTTCCTATGGCTTTATAGGTTAAAATGACAGCTTGTTTAAATTTGTGTATCTTTATTATGAAGTGAGTTCACAAATCTTATATTTTCTTCATATATGTTGACTGAAAGAATAAATATAAAGTAGCTAAAAAAGCATCTGATTTATAGCAAGTATTCGATGTTTTCCTCCATTATTTTCAGCAATAGTTTAAAAAGGTTATTTTGAACATATTTTCGTGATCTTAAACCTAAGACCTTTAAGCTTTGATTTTAACAAACATGTATTGAGAATCCAATTAAATGCTTTAAGCTATATTTCAAAAAATTTTACTTGGAAAATATTATTGCAATAAGTTTAATATGCCTTTGTTTTATTAGTATTATTTTCAGTTGACCCATAATAATTGTACATTTTTATGGAGTACAGTGTGATACTTCAATACGTATATACAATGTAGAATGATCAAATCAAGGTAAGTAGGATATGTATCATCGCAAATGTTTATGACTGCTTTTTGTTGGAAACATTCAAAATAATATGCATTTTATTAAATTAAAGAATGAAAAACGGGGAAATAGTCAATGGAAGTAATTGAAAGAACACTTTTTGGTGGGTGTTAAAGATAGAGTCCTGATTGCACAATGTTTTAAATGAATACAAACAAGACAGAAATTTCAGATGACCTCTGTGGTGTCAACAGGTAGCGAGTAAGACAAGGCAAATACTTTTTTTTTTTTTCCAGTAGAAAAATATGTGAGTTTTTTTGCAGGGGGATTATGGGGTATTGATAATAAAGAAAAAGAGAGAGAACAAGAAGGCATCTTTTTCCTGAATAAAAACTAAAACAATTTTTATTCATAGTATATTTCAGTATCAATAGACAAATTAGTTTTCTATTGTTGCTGTTAACAAATTACTACAAACTTAGTGGCTTAAAACAATGCAATTTAGAGATTGTGTTAATGAAAATTACTGTTTTTGTTTTTTGTCTTTTGTTTTTTTTATTCAGGAAAAGCATACCTTCTAGTTCGATCTCTTCCTTTTTATTGCCAATATCTCATAACCAAAAAACTATACTCATGTTTTTTCCTACTGAGAAAAAAGAGTATTTGCCTTGTCTTAATCTCTTTACTTCTTGGCACTGCAGAGATCATCTGAAAGGAGCTGGAGGCCATTATCTTTGGTAAAGTCACATAGGAACAGAAAACCAAATATCACATATTCTCACTTATAATTGGGAGCTAGATGATAAGAACACATGGACAAGTAGAGAGGAAGAGCATACACTGTGGTCTTTTGGAGCATGGAGGGTGGGAGGAGGGAGAAAATGAAAAAAAAAATAAACAAACGAAAACTAATGCGTACTAGGCGTAATACCTGGGTGATAAAATAATTGGTACAACAAATCCCCATGACAAGTATACCTGTGTAACACCTGGTACCTGTACCTCTGAATTTAAAATAAAAGTTAAAATAAAAAAACACAATTTATTATTTTACTGTTCTGAAGACCAGGCATCTAAATAGGTTACAAAGCTGCACTCCTTCTTGAGGCTCTAAGGGATTTTTCTTTGCCACCCAAACCCTCGTTTTTAAAAATGTTGTTAGCACATATTTTACATACTCATTAATTAATAAACAATTATTACCTTTAACAGTGAGTCACAAGTGAATCATTTAAAAAAGAGATTTCCCTGTGCATTTCAAGTAAAAACTTGTTTCAGAAATGTGCTTTCCATTCAACTATAAGTATCACACAGAGTGGTTGTTGTTGAAAGGGTGTACAAAATTGATTTTACCTGTATGATTTATTTCTTTAGTTTTACATGTAGTTCTTTAATAAGGCCTATATTTAGTACTCATTTTAATACTAAGTGAGTGCACACAAACACAGTATTTTAAAAGAGTTTATAATTCACAAGAGTTTATTTAAATGAGACATTAGAGTCATGTTCTTTATTCTATTTACAATCAAAAGACACAAGCATCCTGACCAAATAGTAGAGAACACAATTTTACATGCGCTATTTATAAATGCATCTAGATTTTCATACCCATAGAAATTAGAGGAATATAAGATTTCCAAAACTCATTGGATAATTTTATTCTGTGTAATACATGAAAAGTCTTTGATGACAAATGTATAAAATTTTAGCACTAGAAAGAATAGTATACAAATACATACCTCAATTGTAAAGATAAGAGAGTTAACCTTAGAAAAATTCAACATTTGTAGAAATCCTTCTTATGTTACAGGCAGAACTGGCTATTTTATATTCCTTGTATCTTTTAATTCTCATACTAATCTCCCAAATAGCTATTATTTAGACTCCCCAAGGAATATGAAATGAAGTTAAATGACTTGATTATAAAATAATATTCTGTTAATCCAGAATTCAAAATTATAATACTCATAACACAACTTTCTAATTTTTAATTAATTAATAAATTGGTATTCATAGGCATAATTGTAAACTAATGAAAACCATGAGGAAAACAAAATGATTTGTAACTTGGCTTTGTATAAATATTTAAATTATAATAATTGATAACCTTACCACCAGAGACAATCAAATTTAAGTTTTGTTGCATTTCCTTCTACAGATTGCGCATCCTAATGGAAAAATTTGAAATCCCAAATGCTCTAAAATCTAAAATGTTTGTTTGAGTGCCAACATGCCAATTAAAAGAAATGCTCATTGGAGCATTTTGGATTTGGAATTTTTGGATTAGGAATGCTCAATCAGCATAATGCAAACATTCCTAAAGCCAAAAATCCCCAATATCTGAAATATCTCTGGTCCCAAGCATTTTGGGTAAGAAATCCTCAACCTGTCTTATTATTTTCTGGGCATAGTACATACAGTGTAGATTACAGTTGTCTCTTGGTATTTGTGGCTATTTTTTTCAGGACTCCACAAATATCAAAATCCAGAGATGCTCAAGTCTCATATAAAATGGCATAGTATTTGCATATAGTCTACATTAACGTGAGACTGGGAAAATTTTACTTCTTCCCTTAGAAACAATCCTCAAAATTATACTCTGGCTTTGGATATATATTTTTTCATTACATATTTCCAAAATTAAGGATACGTATGAACTTTTACAATCCTCAGATTTTTTCATAATATTGAAGATATGAATGTTTCATTTTTCAAGCAGCATGTTATTCATATAAAAATATAATTGCAGAACATTTTTGCAATACTGACATTGTATATGCCAATGCATTTAAATTTTTGCTGATTAAAAATAAAATGCTGGGCTTTTTATTATTTATTGGCTTTTCATGAGAGTCAGATTTATTGGCTTCCTATTGAAATGAATACTGTTAGAGAGGAAGATTTTATTGCAATGATTTTGTTTAAGCCATTTACCTTTCAGAAAGTCACAAATCAACATTGTTTGGGTCTAATGGTTATTGATTTGGAAATAATTCTAGCAAGTATAGTTATTTAAGGTCAAACAAAGGTTTTGCCAACTTAGCTGTTGTGCAACATTATATGTGGCTAAGCCTCATTTCATTTTACTTTATTTGGCTTACAGATCATGTTTCTAGTAAAACGGGTGAAATGGAAGTCTTTTCCATAATATGCAGTATTTCCTCGTTAAATGTATTGATACTGACCCATAGTAGAAGGAATTGCCATTCTTTGCAACTTAAAAATTCACATTTCTTTGAAACAAGTGAATTGACACTTTCTAGCATATTGTGAACTTTCTCCATTGTTGAAATAAATTGGCCACTAGAGATGAGAATATGAAAACACTGTTCATTTATTAGGAGGTATGCTATGCTTATGTTGAGACAAAATCTTTGTGTTTGCCAGCATCAGTCTACTGAGTTTTTAAGTAATTGGTATTGCTTTGAAATTGTTAAATCATTTCAGTGTACAAGTATAGGTCTCTTGTCAACTCATCGAAGTCTTTTTAATCTAACTTTATCAATTATTTTACATCTATGTAAACTGTTATATAACACTTCTAGTTCATAGGTTTCATATCCTTCTTCTGTTCTCCAAATTATCACCTTCAAACTATCACGTAGATTGTCCATTATTATTTTAAATTTTGTTCTTTTCTTTTGCATTCTGAGATTTTCAGTATTTTCATTTATCTCTTGCTATTTGAAGTGTCAGTTCTCTTTGTGTTTGCACTCAATCTGATTTTTATTTTATTGCTGCAGTTCTTGTTCCCTTGAAATTTTTCCTCTTATTCATCTTCCCTTTAATTGGATCCTATTTTCTATTTCTTACTCTCCTAACCTCCCAGGGTGTGCTGTTTCAAACAGTCTGTGTCATCATACTTACTTCTTTGCATACTATTGATGCAATACAGGCATTTCTTTCTGTTAGAAAGGAAAATGCTTTCTAAAGTTGACCTTCTAAAGGTAATATTCCAGAGACTTCTAGATTTAGTTTTCCATGATCTGTGTTATTTTTTAGAGCTTCTCTATAATTGTTTTCATATGATCTAATCTTTAAACTCTAAAATTCTCAGTGATTACAAAAATATATTTCTACTGCTCTTACTGTTCACTGTTTTCTTCTCATATGTACAACAGGAAGGTAGTCTACCAGTTAGAGTTTCTAGAACAAATTTGTATAAGACATTTCTTACTGGGGCAAAGTTGGGATGTTATAATCAGCCATTATGAGTTCCTTGACAATCTGAATTAAAGGATTGTATAAACCTTTAAAGTCCCTATCACAGTATCTTACCAACAATGTTCATTTTCCACTTTTCCTCACTGTATTTCCCTTTGTACAAAGATTCTACCTCCAATTTTAAAATGCTCCTCTGCTAACATCAAGTTGTTTTCTGAGACTTGACATCCCTTGACAGACCTAGAGAGGCAACAAAAGTGCAATACTTATGATTATGAATGATTAGAAAGCTGCAACCATTTGTATATTATATGCTGGTCTCAATAATTTGACTATATAACAACACATTCCAGAAAATACTAAAGTAATATCCACAGTAGAATTAGAATGAAGGTTAGAACTCACAACATAGGAAGTTTTCTTTCATAGAAAGAGGCAGGAGAATTATGTTCTTAATCTGTAAGAAGTTGAACTATATTCAAAAATAAAATACATATATACCAACAGAAAAAGTCCTGTGTGTGGAACTCCCACCAACTAAGAAGTGAAATGTAATGTAATATTTAAGAATGCAAAATCAATAAAAGAACAAGTTATGAGCAAATCTGAAACTAGGTTAACATAAACTTGCTTCACATTGCTTAAAATTTGATTACAGTGATACAAAATTATAAAATCCCTATAAGAGAAAAATAATGTAATGTAAAACAAAAACTATCATAATGATAAAAATAAAGTCCTTACATCTAGTACCAGTGCCAGGAGTTGTGTGTATATATATATATGATAGCTTAGGGTAGGAGGTGGAGGAGTTGGGAGAAATATGTGAAGTCAACAGTTTGAGAAATTCACTTGTGGACAGAAAAATATTAATAGATAGTTCATTCTTTTTTAACACTTTATCCTTTGTAATATCTTGATTATGCTATATTGAATGTATAAAATATAAGTCAAAAACTAAAGTAATTTGCAACATTTTTCTTGTCAAATTGCCAAATACGTAAAAGTAAAATAATGTTTGGCATTATATGCTGCCAGGGCCATAGTATTATGGAGGGAAAATTCTACACTATCCTATGAACATATTTAAATATTTACAATGTTTATTTAATACTTTCTCACTGACTTTATGCTATGTAAATACACCGAGAAAACTCAAGTCAGAATAGTGGACTAGGGGCTGCCTTAGACTCTGTTCCACTCCTAAGTACTAAAATGTGTGGTGATTTTTAAAAATAAATTTAATTATGTAACAGTGAAAAAGAAATTTTCAGCTCTCATAGAGGAAGAGGTAAACCCCCATACAAGAATATAGGAGTCATAGGCCCTTAATGACTATTTGGTGCTCTAATGCCCTCCCAGGGAGCAGAATATATGTCTCAGATGCCTCCCCACCAATAACTGGAATACACATAAACATAAAGTACTGCTCATCTTAAAAAGTAGCATGAAGGGTCTGGAGTCTAGCAAAAATCCCTCCCTTATTTTCTACTGAGAAGGATCAATGGAAGCTTGCTGCCTGCCTAGGCCACAAGTGGACATCTGTCACTTCAAAAATCAGATGAGAAAAACTAGTTTTTCAAATATTTTTAAAAATATACATAATGATAATTTGAAATATAATAATAATATCCAGCATTTTAAGTCCTGTAGAAGTTCAGTTTTGTAAGTCATATATGTCAAAAGAAGATTGTAATATGGAAAAACTATTTTACAAACGTAAAACAAATGCTTAAATCTAAAAATATTGAAATCCTCTAGTTTTCAAATGAGGTTTAAGACTTTAAATTCCCTCTTGCCCCAGTCTCACTCTTCAAAAACAGAATTTCAGCTCTCTTTTTCTGGAAAGTGGCCTTTAGTGATAAACCAGTATGTGCTACTTACAGATGAAAAATTATCCCCGATAAATTCTAAAAATCCTGCAACTACTCTGGTGATGGTTATGTTCCTAGTTACCTAGCGCATCAGGGAACATTTGTGATGAATTTGCAGCATATGTCCTAAATGTGTCATCTTTCATGTTGACTTCCCTAGAGCAGGTGTCAGTTTTCATCAGAGTTGCTTTTATGGTTTCTGAAGGTTTAAATAATTCAGTAATACAGGATTGAATTTTCTGGTGTCTTTTCTGAGGTTCATAGAGAATCTGAGCAATATGATCTTCTCAGTTCTAGATTTGTTAATGTATTCAAAATATGTCGACCATCTCTATGCTGAAAATGACTAATCGACCACATTCTAAGGCAAGCAAGACTATGTATTCATTAATATCACTGGTCACATTTAATGGATGCAGGCACAGTTTTAAATGCTTCGTGTCATGCATTGTTTTATTTATCCCTTGAATTACATCACGAGTTAAATACCACTATGATTTGCACTTTATAGATTAGAAGTCTGAGATGTTAAAAAAAAATGTTGAAGAATTATCCTCAGGTCAGTTATTAAGAGGCAGAGCTGGCACATAAATTCAGTCATCTGATGAAACACCAGTGTCACTCTGGGAAACTTGGACAGGAAAGGTGTACTTCTTAGAAATGGGTGCTAGATGGACAATTCATTAAGTTGTCAGCAAAAAGATAAGGAGTAAGGTGGCTTGTAAAATAGCAAAGAAGAATAAAAGAGTGTAAGGAATGTCCACAAAATAAATATGAATAAGTAGTAAAAGTAGTAACTGGAAGTCTGACGATTTAACATTATGTTAAACATTTCATAATCATGACCACTTTGATTTTATCAAAAACTATAGCTAGTAAAATTTTTCAGATGAAGAAATGAGCTCATGAAGTTAAAAAATTTGTCTAATGGCACAGAACTAGTGAGTGGTAGTGCCTGGATTCAAATCTATGTATCACATAGCAACTTTACCTCTAGAGAAAGTTCTCAGACTACTGTAACCATTGTTAAAGGGTACAACATTGTTGTACAATGTTCTACAACATTGGGTACAACATTGTTAAAGGTTTAAAGAGTACAACAAGGATTGTCAATTGTTTGCAAACCTTACAATGAGGAATAGGTCTTCTAATCAATAATTGTTACTCTTTTAATACCTCAGAACTTTAGACACAGAGTTAATGCTAATAATTGTATTAGTGATAAAATTTTTTCTCTTGAAAATATTTTAATTCTACATGTGGTTGAAGATTCAATTTAATTACAATTGTGTTGAATTTTGGACTAATATAGGACTTTATACACATAAATAACATCTAATGTTTACTAAAGTTTCAGAAGCAACTCACAAAAATAATTATCTTTTGTCTTTTAGAAATTTTTTTTCTTTTTTAACATCAAATGACTCTGGCATTTGCCTTCTAGTGCTATTCTATATTTTTAACATTTAGGTAAATTAGGCATATGTGTTAGGTGGTAATATTATATTCTTATTTAATTATTAGAGAACTGAAGTTTGTCTATTTCTTTAAGCAAATCATATGATATGCCAAAGCAAGTAATCCTCAAAAAGAGTTAAGCATATTACTTATAATGTAAGTAAAATCTCTGCTAAGAGATTTTACTTTCTTTCACATATTATATGGATTGAAATTGAAAAATAAGATAGCATTGAGTAAATGAGCAAACTAAATATTCATGTTGTTTCTTTCCATAATTATGAAAATTGAAAATCATCTGTATTATTATGAACATAAAAACTAAAACCAGAAAACAAACTAAGCATATTTTCAGAAAATGTACATTCACCAAATTCATACACACAAACTTTTGTTCAAAGTCTTCATATGTCATTAAATTATATAGGCTGTAAAACCTACTATGTTAAGATAAATGCTGTCATAAGCAATAAATATTTTTCTGAACACAATAATGTATATATTATGTGATTTAAATGAAGAATAGTTTGTTTTTAAGGTGATATACTTGAATGCCTGATGAAAATTGTGTAAGTCTTAGAATCTTCATACTATTATTTGAAAATTTCATGTAAATGTTCTAAAAAGTATTACCTTGACAAATAGATGTGCATGTGAAACAATAACCCAATTAAATATTAAGGAAATTATTATTGAAGAAAATGTCTTTTTTATCATACTCATTTTTAAAAGTATTTTTGTAATGCAAATAGTGGATTCTCATGATTCCTAACATTCCAGATGTAATATTTTAATATATATTATATATTTTCTTAAACTACCAATGTTTCACCTATCTACATATTTATATTTTCTCTTTAAATTTATAAGTAGCAAAAATAAGATATGTAAACAATTTATAGACACTATGAATAAATGTACATATGTTTGTGTGTGTTTGTGTATATGAATATGTATGAGCCTCTTTCTTGACCCTAATGCTAAAATTACTAGATATGATTCCCCAATTACAATCTCATGGCCCTGTCTCTGCTTTTTACAGAAATAATACTTTTAATATACTCTTTCTCATTGTTTAATATTTAATGTCTGCCTTGTTTTAATAGGAAAACATGTCCCATGTGTGCAGGGCCCATGCTGGTTTTGTTCAGTTCTATAACCCCAGCAGAGGGACTGACACTTGGTAGAAGTTCAAAAACAATATCAGAAACATTAACCGAATGACCAATTCTAAGAAACTGAAAACTTTGAAAATTAACAACATTAAAAACAAATGATAATATTCATTGAAAGATATAAAGTATGATTAAATAGAAATGCTGTGGTTTTAGTGAACTTTAAAATGCTAATAATGTAACATTATGCAGTAATAGCTATAACATTGCTAATAAGGTTGAATTTCAGCTCTATTTTCAAAATTATTTAAAAGTTCTGAATAGATTTAAGCACCAAAATATTAATATAATATATGGGATTATATGGATTATTTTTGTTTCTTGATACTTCTGTACTTTCTAAAAGTATCTGCATCAATTATTACTCATATAGAAAACATGAGACAAAAACAGAATGTAAGCAATAAATTATATTTTTTGACTTATAGTTATTTAGAATTGAATATCTTCCTTTTTAGGTTCAGCTTTAATTCAGTGGAAGTGAACAATTTTATGATCCTGATACATAAATACATATGGCCTTCAAAAGGTTAAAAATCCTGATTATAAACTGTTTTCTTGAATATAATTATTTTATGCATTTCTATAGGTATTGAGACATAGTTATCATAAATTATTTTATAATGTAACATTTAGACATTTCTTTTTTTTGTTCAATCTTTGATTCATGCTTGTAGTTATTCAACTACTATTAATTGTGTTTTACAATATGCTAGAGGAAATTCTCTTACCTGGTATTACAACTGTGGGGGTGGGGTGGGTGGAGAACAAAGACAAAAATGCTTTCCTTCTTGAAACCTACGTTCTAATTTTAGTTATACAGTAAATGAGTATAAATATATTGTATTGTGTTGTGATACATATTATGGGGAAAGATACAGCAGATAAGATAGCTTGTGTATGTATTTGTATTTTGGAGACAGAGTTTTTAATTTTCAGTAGCCTTCCAGAAAAGAAATCATTAGGAAGATTATGAAGAAACTGAAGAAGTTTTATGTCGTATCTCCAATGTATTCTTCCTAGATAATAGGACTTTCTGACATAATGAACTTTCTCACAATTGTTTTTTTAATTCCTACGACACATAACAATCTATTAACAGTAAAAATACAGCCCTACCTTCAACGGCCTACCTAATATGGCCTTATGTTACTTATTCAAGTCAGTTTTTCACATTGATCATTTTTTGGGTCCAGTCACAATTGACTCTCAAAATGCCTTATGCACAATCTAAATGTCAAGATTCTGCTCACATGTTTCTTCACATGACTGCATGACAGTAATTTGTTTTATAATGATTGTGACTTACTATTTTCATGTGAATAACAATGATTTTTATGTGAACAACATCAAAAAGACATTAAAATTTTAGCTACTTCTCATAAGCATTTTGAAAATAAATTTGAAAAATCACTCAATCCAGTTTAAAAATAGTGAATGCGATTATTATAATTTAAGGAAATGACAAATGGTGTAGGAAAAGCTATGAGAATAAAAAAGAGAATATCAAAAATTTTGTATGAGGATCAACTGAGAATACTAGAAGGTTTGAAGGTAAAAAATATTTAAAAAGATTACGGATTGTGAGCACAGTAATTTCAGGCCTCATTAAATCTAACAATTAGGACATACCCTTATATTTGTGAAATTTAAAATGAGCAAAATGATATTTATTATATGGTCACATAAGTGACTCATTCCAAGACGTGATGCTGATATTCATAACATAGGGAATCAATTACTTTTCATAAAACATCTCATTGCCTTGTTTTATTATGGTTATAGTTACATATAGTTATAAATTTCTACAGAGACTAAATAAAATAATATGTAGATTCATTTTTAGTATGACTTTTAAAACATTACATCTTCAACAGTTTATCAGTGGCCTAAGTAGTTTACCAAAACTCAGAGTTACCCTAAAAGCCTAGTTGCCCTTTATGCTACCTCAAATGGCAATAATAATAGTAATAAAAATCTTGTTCAAATGCCCTTCACTATTTTCTATGAATAGGCTACTTGTTATTGTAACATTTCAATTGCAGCTAGTACACAAAACATTTGTCTTAAGAAATGGGACAATTGCTGTGAATACATATGGAAAATTTAGTGATTAGCAATTTATTGGATTATAACAGGATTCATTTTGTTTCTAATTACAATTAGTATTGGGTTAAAGATTTGTGCAGTTGTCAGTAGAATAGTTACTACCAAGGTGATATGTGTGTCATTCTTTTCGTACTAAGTGAGAATCATGCAATTCTTATATTTGCTAAAGTCATAGGGTCAGGAAACTAACGCTTCTGGACTCAAGAGTTTTCACCCAAAAAGTTTGTTCTGACCTCTTTCTGGTAACTGAAATAGAAACCTTTAGATTATGGAAGAGCCAAAATCTCCCTGGAAACACTGTATTTTTCTAACATTCTCCTTTATACATGGCAGTCTATAAGATTTCAGCTGTTTTTGCCATTCCCTTAAATGAGATAGCTGATGATACCTGGATAAATGACAGAATTTGTGATGCTTCACTTTTCAATAATAAGATTTCTGCCGAGGATGATAGTTTGAAGACATTTTCTACAATTGGAGCATGAAAGTTGCCGTTTTCCCAGATGGAAATTTTCAAAACCTAACACTTTACTAAAGTTATACGGACAATTCAGACATTAATTAGAAATGATCTAGTGCTGAAATTGTGGCCATTTTTGTGAAGTGTGAAATCTTTTAGAGAGTAAGGAATGCATCACTTTGGTTAACTTAGGGTTACAAAGTGATTGTTCGACATTTGATTTTGGCCTGCTCTGATGATGGTGGAAAGCCTGTCAAACTGCATTTCCTTCCTGAACCAAAACTTTTCTTCTCCCCTGTGAGTAATCAGTTACTGCATTCCTCTAAGCTCTGACAATCTACAACTTTTTGCACACATGCTATATATTTTTGTTAAAGGTGTACATTCAGGGATGGTAATACTGACTGTTCAGTGAGTGTGATATATTGGGACAACTGAGAACTTAATTGTGGCCAAAGATTGACAGAATATATCAACTCAGTGGAACAGAAAATTCTTAGAGCAGCTGTTTGTGTCCATCGTTGCTTCAAGACACTAACACATGCTCCTTCTTGAATAGCTTTAGTTTTTAAGACATGACCACCTGCAAAACCATCTGTTTGCTTATTTAATCTTATTTAAGTTTCATATATAGATTTGTTATAAATATGAATCTACTTTGGCCCCCAAATTTGGCTTGCTTGCAAACATATTATACCAACACAGCTGATATTTGTATAACCTCTCAAGAAAAACAAATGCCAATACCATTTGAAATCAGTCTTTGGTTTCATTGGCATACTGACCTGGGATTATTATTATTATTATTTTTTCTAATCAGGGATTCTCATTTTCTTCTAGTTAACATGATTTGATACATCAGAATTTTGCTTTAACATTCTGTGTATTTGTGATGATTGTTTCCCTACTAGTTTCTTAGAAAGCTAATGTGTGTTTATGTTTTTGTATGTGTGTGTGCGTATAAATGTGTATGTGAATATAACATTTTAAAACTAGGAACTGAACAGAGAAAATGTATGAGAAACAGGATGAAGGAGGTAAGGTTTTCTGTCTTTGTTCAGTTGGTATCAGCTATCACAAGTTGGTATAAGCTACTTCCTCAGCTTAGTTTTATTTCAAATATCCATTCATTAAATACAATATTTTTAGAACCAAGTTTAGGTATATTAGATACTTATTACTCAGCTTCAAACTCAATTATAAATTACTAAAATGATTTTTATTTTATAAATGTGACCAATAATTTAAACTTAAAATTTATATACATTATATATTTTGTACCCAGAGAACAAAAATAATAAAAAGAGCCACATGTTGTATTTACTGATTTCTTAACTCTTAATTCAATCATAAATTGGTGTCATACAATGTCCGAAATTTTTTGGAAAATTAGCTTCAGAGCTTTTAGATTAATTTTTCTAAATGTAATGCTTTTAAAACATTCATTTTTTTTTCATTTTCCCTTTTGATATTAAAAGCATGCATGCAATTAGAATTTTCTAATATCTGAAATTTAACTAAAGAGAGAATATTAATTTTAAGATTTGTTTGCTTTGTTAGACAAGTTAAATGACCTCTAGCTTATAAATGGTTCCTTGCATAGAAAATATAGAATAATTCAGATTTTATATGAACATCATTTAATATCAGAAACATAAATACTTTAGAAAGCATGATATGGATAGTAAAAATCATATGATTTAATTTTCTTAGGGAATATAAAGCCTCAGAGGAATATTTTTAATAAAAATCCATCATATATTAGTTTGGGCTTGAAAACAATACAATGAGTGCGTCGAGGTGCTTTTTCTTTTTTAAATTATAGCTGGGTTACGAAGCCAGAGTATGAGGAGGATCACAATATTCCCTTCATACCTTATGTAACTCCTCCCATACTGATTCCAGACATTAATGTACACAGGATTCTGTAATCAAAACTCAAGCTCAGTGTTTTGCTATATTGTTTTTCTGTTTTGCTGATTTTGCATAAAACTGTATATCTAATTTCAGGACAAATTATACCTAAAAGGATTTATTCAACATTTTAAAATTGACTGGTTTTATTTATTTTGGGTTGTTTTTATCATGATCTGAGTGGAATATCTACGATGTGTTCAGATACGTGTAATGAGAAGGAAAATTTAAAAATTCACCAAGAATGAAGAGCAAATTGCAAAATTGTAAGACATGGAAAGGAGAGTTTTAAACAATAGAATAGAAAATATTTGGAGTACTGGGTCCCAAATGCAATGTGACATTAACTAAAATTTTAATTCATAAAAAGAATAAGAAGTCTGGGCAGTGACTCATACCCATAGTCCCAGCAGTTTGGGAGGCTGAGTCGGACAGAATGCTTGAGCTCAGGAGTTCGAGACCAGCCTGGGCAACTGATGAAACCCTGTCTCTACAAGAAATACGAAAATTAGCCGGACATGGTGGGGGGTTAAATTTCCTAGTGAGAAAAGAGGTAGAATCTACAACCCTGAGACTTTTAGCTAGGGTGTTAAAGGCATTGGTAGGTGAAGATTAATCAGGCAAGTCACTGTGCTGATATCTTTCAGGAATTAGGTACACATAACCTCAGAACTAAATGCCCAGCAGAGGGATTGATTGTAAATCTGTTTCATTCCAAATCTGCACTTAATAGCTAATTATCTAATTTCATAGAGGAAACTTCTGTCTTTATATTATGTGTTATCTGGCTGCCTTTCAATTGATCAGAATCAAGTTGAATAATGGCTATCAATCATCTTGCTTTCCAAAAGGAAACAACTATTTTTGTGAGTTATTAAAAATTGCAGGGCCGGGCGCGGTGGCTCAAGCCTGTAATCCCAGCACTTTGGGAGGCCGAGACGGGCGGATCACGAGGTCAGGAGATCGAGACCATCCTGGCTAACACGGTGAAACCCCATCTCTACTAAAAATACAAAAACTAGCCGGGCGAAGTGGCGGGCGCCTGTAGTCCCAGCTACTCGGGAGGCTGAGGCAGGAGAATGGCGTGAACCCGGGAGGCGGAGCTTGCAGTGAGCTGAGATCCGGCCACTGCACTCCAGTCCGGGCGACAGAGCAAGACTCCGCCTCAAAAAAAAAAAAAAAAAAAAAAAATTGCATGCAACTTTTAGTATTTCTTTCTTCCCTCTCATCATCTTCATATCAACAAATATATATAGTTTAGGAGAAGAAAATACCTTGTATCATATTAAAATAATATTTGCATTTATAACAAGTTTTTAAAAAGTCTATATTTTTATATTGTTTGCTGTTCAAGTCCATCTATTTTAACTTTAGAGATGGGCCAATTATTTAGCATTAAAAACATATGCTACAGTAAATGCCAAGTATGTTTGTATCAAATATCAAAATAACTAAGACATATTCATTTTTTTGACAACTAACTTCCTGGGAAGTATTAAAACACCAGCAAAAATACTGCATCAGTAATGCATAGCTTAAATATGTAAATACCTATATGTTATTGAATAAGGGCTGTACAATAAATGTTAACAGATACTAGGTATATTGTGTTGATCAATACAAGAAGAATTCTGCCAAATACTGTACTATAAAATTAGAGTAATACAAATGCACAAAATATGTATTTCTGTACTTGATCTTTCTTTGAGGAGAATGAAGTTCAATGATATAATTTTATTTCTCTGCCTTCTTTTATGGAAAAACATTTTTTTTGTTAAGAACCAAATATATTATATATTTTTTCCCCAAAATCACTTCTTAAACTAGTTTTATTTACTTTAATTTGTGATTTCATTTCAGTAGATTTTTACTGTATTTCAGTAATTGTTTTTGTTCTCCATTTGAATCTAGGGCATTCCACACAATTCTGAAGTGTAAGTTTCTTAGCAACAGGAAAAATGGGGAGCATCTTAAAACTAATTTTAGTTTCTGAAATAAGCATATCAAATAAACCCTGTATTTAATCCTCTACATATAACTCCTCTGGTTTACGTACAATGATGAATCCAGAGAAACAGATAATCCCAAATTGCTTGGATTTGGAAGAAAACTTCAGGTGTCTCTACTTACTGAGGTGTTTCATGTTAACAGGCACAGGTTATCACTGCAGCTAAAGACTCCAGTTCTGGAGTAATACTGTCAATAGCTGCAAAACCTGGGATTAAAACAATTTATGCTCTCTAAGCCTTCGTTTACTTATTTGCAAGTAGTAGATTATAATAGTATTATTATGTAGATAATATGAGATAATATGTGTAAGGTACTTCATGGTGACTAGGGTATATTTATGCCGAATAAATGCTTCATTATAATTTAGGTTGTTTATATTAGAGACTTACAAATTCTTAGAAGTATGGTTCATTATGAAAATGTGTGGACACCTCCACTATAAAAGTCTTTCATGCTATGCTAATGTGTCTATGTTCTATTTCTGTTTTTGAAATGTAGTTTAACCACTGAACTTCGTGGTGATTTCTTGAGCACACACAATGTGCTAGCAACTCCTCTAGGGACAGCAGTTATGCCTAGTATAAATCACATTTTTTTCTCTCATGGGGCCCCTGGGCAAGAGGTGGCAAGGGGATCATATAAGCACTGTTACCATCCAGCAGATGTTTATTAGTCAGGCAACAGATTGAAAACTTGGCAATTAAAAATACAGAAAAAGCAATTTGTGCATAATCAAAGCAGAGCTAAGAATTATGTCTTATATATTGATAAATATTTACTTAATATGGGTGTGGAGGAGAAACAAGAAAAAATAATTTAATGACATAAACCTTTGAAGATGTTTGTAGTTCTTGAGACAACCTAATGGTTTTGTGTATTAAGGTAATCATCACTTAATTAAGATTTCATATGGTGTGCTATATGTCAACTTAAAAGGCATTCAAGGGGGACCAAAATGTATTTTAACTTAGAAACATGTTGAATGTGGCTGAGACACAGTAGAAGAAAATCTGTAAAATAAACATAGACAATGTGTATATCATGGAACATTGTTAAATATATATATATGCAAATATATATGTATATTAATTTAAGAGACAAGTTCTTCCTTTGTCACCCAGCTTGGAGGGCAGTGGTGGGGTCATAGTTCACTTATTGCATTCTCAAACTCTTTAGCTCGAGTGATCCTCCCACGTCAGCCTCCTGAGTAGCTGGTATTGCAAGTGCATGCCACCATACTTGGCTAATTATTAAAAAATATTTTTCTATATGGGGTCTTGCTATGTTGCTCAGTCTGGTCTCAAACTCCTGATCTCAAATAATCCTCCCACCTCAGCATCCCTAGCTGAGTTTACAGACAGGAACCACTGTGCCTAGCTGAAGATTTTTTTAAAGCTGAATTATATTATATCTAGATTTTCATTTATACAATGCTCATATACATATGGTTAGTAATCCTTTAAAAAGTAACAATTATATTTAGATAAAAGTTGTTCCCTGATGTGTTTGTTTAATATTTATTTGTGCTTTTTTTGGTTTTATTTTGCTATTCATGCTTAATTAGAATTGAAACCATTAAATATTTATCATTAATTCATATAATTTGTAAGTTGAAGGCTTGCAAATTAGTGGAATTCAGTTACACAATATTTATCCTTGCTTTGTCATGCTTCTTCAACATATGATCACTTATTTAGAGATCATGTTATGAATTTATATCCTGATTGGTAGTAATTCAGGTAGGCAGGTGCTTCACCAAGATTTACTTAACAACTTTATTTATGTAACAAACTTTCATTCTAGCAGATGCTATGTTAGAGGAGAACTGCTCAGCCAGTTGATGCAAAAGAAAGATGCTGTGTCCTATATAGATGTTGGCAGGCAGGATTCTCTTTTCACAAATTAAACATAAATTTTCAGTTAAAAGTTTCACATATAGATCCAATTCTCTGCAATTTATGTATATAAATCAAATTGAATACGTTTTTAACTAAGCACTTAAAATAGTTAATTGATCTATTTATAGTCTACAGTGGGTAAAGAATAGAAACAGAGTCTGTCTTTAATCTCAAGACAGAGAAATCTTACCAAGTATTTATGATTACTAGAGGTAAAAGACTGGCAACAAATGTCATGAGAGCAGCTCCTCTTCTATCTTGATTTGAATGTTTCTCAGAGCCATCTTTAGTTGTTAGTTCCATGAGTATGGAAGAGACTGTCATTTGTCAAACCAGTATTAATCTCCCTCTGCCTTAGTAACATTGCTTTCCCTTGTAAGACTGTTGCCTTGCTGCAGATTGGATTGCCCAGTGAGATGTAAATGGATATTGATGAATGCAACTCTTTAAAAGAGCAAAGACTCAACTGGGAGTATATTCCCCTTTGCTTCTTTCTATTTTCCTAGAATATTGGCCCAACAGATACCTTATACTACATTAATGCCCTTGGTGGTGAAACCATGCACCAAGAATGGCAGAATACAAAGACAGAAAACACTTGTTTCCTTGGTGACTTCTAGAGTGGCTACACTAGCCCTTTATGCCCTGTTTTCAAATTAATTTTACACAAAAAAATACAATAAACCTATAGTGTATGGAAGTCACTAAGCTTGGGTCTCTTACATTAGCAGGCAAATGTAATTTCTAAGTAATAAGCAAACAAAAAAAAACCCAGTGATTTATTCAACCTCAAATGTTAGTAATTATGTAAATTAAAAAGAAAAACAAACAAACAAAAATGTCATCAGCATTTATTCTCTTACTATATTAAATGTCCTCTCCTTACTTTACCTTTAGCTGCATTACTCTTCGTTAATAAATACGCTTTCTGGAAACATTGCTTCACTAGTTTTTTAAAACAACATATTTTATTAGTTTTTCTTCTAAAAATATTTAGTCTTCTTTTCTTATTCCATGTGTTGGTCCTGATCTTTAAGCCTTTAGATATTCTATTTTTTTTACATTCTTATATTCTCTACAGGTTTAAATACTACCTTTCTGTTTCTATAATTTTAATATTACCTCACTGTTTCTATATACTGATGACATCCAAATTGATAACCTGACCTCAGACTGTCTTCTAATATCCAACTATTTTTTATATATTTCTTTACATTTGTAATGAAACCCCTATTTTATGTATTCACAGTTGAACACTTAATTTCCTCTACCAAAGAAAAAATAAAAAACAAAAACACCTTTCCCCCCAGTCTCCATATCTTAGTGACAGGCAATAATATTTATCTAGCTGTTCAGGCCCAAAATATTAGAGACGTTCCCTCCCGTAACTCTCATACCTAATCCACTAGCAAAGCAGTACAGGCTTAATATTTGTACTACACCCGTGGTTTAACTACGTTTTCCCTCCATTTCCCCCACTAGTAACCTAGTTCTGCTCGATATCATTTCTTACATCTTTAATCTGTTCTCTCTGAACAGCTACAGAAATCTGAATGAAACTATTAAAGAGCAAAGGATAAATAAAGAAAGAAGGAAGGAAGATAGGAAGGAAAGAAAACATAAGAAAGAAGAGGGAGGGAGGAAGAGGAAAAAGAAAGAAAAAAAGACTGAGAAACCAATTGTTGCCATTTTCTTGCTTAAAACAGTCTAATGGTTTCCCTTACCTTGCTCATCATGCCTTAGGTTATTTTGTCCTCTATCTGCTTCCTTTATCTCATTTTTCTCTGTCTCTCTCATTCATTACTCTTTACCCATAAAGAGCCAAATATTTTTGTCAGGATATGGCCCAACTTATTTTTCCTTATGCGTTTATAGAAGCATTTCCCTCTTTATTTCTTCGCTTCTTCTTATGGTCTGCTCCTTCCCTTCATTCTGGAAAGCAACAGGTGCCCAATAAATATATATCACATGAATGACATTCTTTGTAATCCTCAGTCCTATTCTCCCAAAGTGAGATATTCACATCATGTTTTAAAAAGAAAATGCTTAAAGGGAAATTGCTTGAAACCTCTTCCATCAAGAATGATCAGCTTGTAAAACAGAATACCAGTATCACTTTTAAAAGAGTGTACTCTGTTTTTTAAATTTGTTAGATGTGCAAAATAATCTTTCCAAGGTCAAGAAAGAACAAGGGAAAATATTAGACTGTGATTTTGAAGGAGATCCGGTTCTAGAAATTCAAAGACAATGAGATTCTTTTTTGTGTGTGTTTTTCTAAATTATGCTGTGTTCTTAGTAATATTATTTGACCTATAGGCATTTATATTTATCTTTAAAAGCAGTAGACTAAAGAAAATAATGCTCTTTCCTTCTATTGGAGGGTTTTTGATTATTTCTTCTTCTTCTTCTTTTTATCATTATTATTAGAGACAGGGTCTTACTGTGTTGTCCGGGATAGTCTCGAACTCCAGGACTCAAGCATTACTCCTGTGTTGGCCTCCCAAAATGCTGGGATTATAGGCGAGAGCCACCACACCTGGCTCGATAGAAGGTTTTTAAACCCCAGCACTACACAACATTGATAATATGGGCCAGATAATTCTTCAGTGTGCATGGCTGTCCTATGCATTATAACATGCATTGCTGGTCTCTACCTGCCAGATGCTAGTACTCCCCCCACTTCCAAGTTGTTACAACAAAAACTTTCTTCAGACAAGGCCAAATGTCCCTTGGACATGAGATCCTCATAACATCCTTTACCACTGATTAAGTGTGAATGATTTCTTCAGGCCTCCCCCAGTATTGATATTGTATCATTCCAACTAAGATGGTTAACATCTGGAAGTTGACAGCTTAATACTTGGCAATTGATAGCCTATTCAATGCCGATGTGGAAACCAAAATTCTCCATAAACTGCCATATATCCTCTGGAAGGCAAAAATGTTCTCAATTAAAAATTAATTATCTAATGTACATGATAGAAAAAGAGTTTAATGCTTGAAAATATAGAAAAGTAAAAGTAAACAAATCATCCTCACTGACCCATGTGTTTTAAATTAATCAGCTGGATTGTCCTTATTTAAATGTTTACTAAGATCATCAAACAGAGCTTTTTAGAGCTGAAAGGAACCTTACGAAGAGTATAGTTCAATCCTCTTATTTTATAGACCAAAAAATGAAAGCAACAACAATAAAATTTTTTGTACATTATTCATAATTACATGGAAAATCGTTTTTGAAAAAAATAATTTAAATCCAATGTGATTGAAACAAGACCATTTTATTTATAAAATGACAAATGTAGAAAAGAAGGTACATCGTCATGGAATATAAAAGACATTACAATGAGGAGGATACGATATGTCAAGGGGTAAAATAATTGTGTGATCCAACTTTCAAATTAATTTGGAAATTCTTCTCAGCCAAAGTAATAAATTCGTATATAATACAGGGTTTTAGGTGTTCGTTTGATATTGACTTTTTGTTTTTTATGGAAATATTCCAAGATAAATTTGTTACAGGTTTCAATTTTTATTTTAAGTTATTATGTACAATATTTGCTTTAAATGAAAAACAAAGGCATAAAATTTAAAACATTATATACATTATTAAGTGGTTAAGTTAATGACGTTAGTGTATTTCTTTTCTGGATGTTAACTGTTATATAAATTAGGGTTCACATGTTTGAATAAATAAATTTAGTGGTACATTGTTTTTTCTTGAATATTGATTCTTTCTTTCATAATTTACCAAATAACAGGATAACAACAGTGCCCTAAAGTGTATACTCTCTGGAGAGAGCTTGGAGTGTCAATATCATTGACTGATTATACAAGGATTCAGTGTTTTTGATACCATGTATACTGAGGTGGAGTTGATGATCTATTATATAAGATGGTAAGCTAGAATTGTATTGATGTCCAATTGGAAGGACACTCATCTCCTGTAGGTGTACTCTGCTCCCCCCAGATTTATATGGCAGAAATAATCCAGGATGCATATTTTTCCTTAATAAATTGCTTTGCTGATTCTATGAAATTTATTCTATAATGATCAAAGAGATTCTGATCAAGGAATCTGGCTAATATATGACATAAATTACATTATACTATTGTTTCTACTAAGCCTGTGTTTTCCTTTTCTTTCTTTTTTTTTGGGGGGGAGGTGCCTTGTGGTTAAAAGATGTTTGGGTCATGAGAAAGTGCTGCTATAAAGACACATGCACACGTATATTTATTGTGGCACTATTCACAATAGCAATGACTTGGAATCAATCCAATGTCCATCAGTGACAGACTGGATTAAGAAAATGTGGCACATACACACCATGGAATACTATGCAGCCATAAAAAAGGATGAGTTCATGTCCTTTATAGGGACATGGATGCAGCTGGTAGCCTGTGTTTTCATACCATGTCAAGAGTCAGATCTGTAAGAGTCTCGTGACAGACCAGATTTCAATTTCAAGTGATACAAAATTGAGTGCATTTTAGTTTGACTTTTCCCTTACTTATTTTTCAAAAACTTAATATAGCTTTTAGATGAACTGGCATACATTCTGTCCTGATGTGACATACATCCAGTTAATATGTTACACTGAAATATCGTAAGATCAGTTGTAATCTGGCATCTAGCTTGAACAAAAAAGAGCTTCAATTATATTCAAGTGAAACTTTAGATTTTGTACTGATCTCACTTTACTTTTAATCTTTTAATTGAAGTGAATTAGTTATAAAAGGTAACTAAATTCATTATTAAATAATTAATTTTATAATTATTTATTGGAAATTCTGAAAATCTGTTGGAGTCAATTATTTTAGTTTTATTAGAGTTGACATGTAACACGTATTTTTTCCTGCTTAGCAGAAATTAGACAAGAGCATCTTTAGCTGTTTTGGAAGAAACTCCTTGTCCACAATGATAAAACTGCGTTCTCAGCATACAAATGCTTGCCTATTTTAAATTAACTGGTATATGTCATAGCAGGACAGAATGTATCTCAGTTCATCTAAAAGCTGTATCATGTTCTTGAGAAATAAGTAGATGAAAAGTCAAACTAAAATGTACTCTATTTTATATCACTTGAGATTGAAATCTGATCTGTCAGGAGATTCATCTAGATCTGACACTTGCAGTGGTATGAAAATATAGGCTTGTAGAAATAGTAGTATAATGTGATTTGTGTCAAGCTTATGAAATATAGTCCATAGAATATTAAAATATGATGGTGGATAAATGATTAGTGTGAAGCTTCTTAAATTATTCTTTTCTGATTTCTCAGTGAGATGACTGAAAGTAGCCAGTGGAGCAGTTGTGTCTAAGAACTAGTAACACAAAGAATCAGTGGTAGAGCTGGAGATATCCTGTATATCCAATATCCTGTAACCATCGCTACATTTATACTGCTGTAACTGTACATAGTGTAACATGAACAATTTTACTGTACTTAATAGTTCATGCTTTACCAAACCTGCTTCAGTCTAATCTGGTTAGACTGAAGAAATGCATGACTCTTTCTAATGCAGATAATAATTTGGAAGTCATCCTTTAAATATATAGATGAAGAAATGGCAAAGTCAGGCTGCTTCAACATCATAAATCACCAGGAATTTGTTGAATATTACTAGGCATTCTGTACCATTCTGCGCAGGTAACATGATGAAAAGAACACATTGATCTGGCTGACTAATCTTCAGTCTTATTACCTGAATATATTTGGATTAATTTTGTTACTTATCTGTTCTTACACAGTTGCTGTAGCATTTCTGACGTGGTAAAGAATGATTGCAAATGAAATCCCTAAATCCACGTCCAGAATCCTGAAAGATTACATTGGAGAATAAAACAATGTTATTGCATGTTTTTGCTTTATTTCAGAATACTGTATCTGACAATTCCTTTCCTTTAGTTTGAATTCATTTCTCTGCCTGTGTCTTGTGTCCTAATGTGATACTGCACTAATTTATATGGTAAGCCTCCAAACTCCATTCTCTGTGATCTTGCAGCATCCTCGGAGCTCAAAACTGCTCATCATTATTCATGTTACAAAATGATGTGTCACTTTTCTGATTCTTTAAAAATATTTCTTATTAATACAAAATAGAAAATATGTAATAATTAATTCTAAGATTCAGAAACTCTTGCTGCAGGACATGGATGTACTTTCTAACCTCTTCCATAAATTAAAGAACAGTTGCTTTCTTTTTGGTTCTTTTATATGTATTTGGTTCTATATATTAGAAACATACGAATTTCTGTGCAGGACTTTTAACAGCCTTAATGGAGAACTATATTATGATAACCATTCACTTTTGATTTTGAAATTAAAACCAGTTTAAAAACTGGGGAACACTTAATAAAACTCAGTCTCATAGAGTAAAATCACTGCTGTTCAGAGAGAGAAAGCAGAACATCCAGAAAGAAAGTTGACTTTAATAATACATAAAAGACACTATAAAATTATGTGTATTATTCGGCAAGATATGTAATCTTTCTGAGCCTTAACTTGATCATCTGTAAAATTTGTTAATAATTTATATTTTCTGGCAAACTCACAGGGCTTTGAAGGGCCAGATGACATAATGTGTATGAAAGAGCCTAGGAAACTTTAAAGTGCTTTGCAAATGCAGGGTAATGATATCAACTGCTTTTACTTAAGATCATGTTTTCTTACATTGGTTAATGTTATTTCTGTCTTTGTTGCTGTGAAAATATTAAAACACTTTTAGGAGTTCATCTTTAAGCAAAGTAAACAATAAATAATGTGTCATGAGCATAACATCAAGTCATGAGCATCTGTAACTTTATTAAGAAACAATAATCACATAATTTTGGCCAGATTCTTTTTGTCCATCAATACAAAATTATTCTACAAAGTATATATTTTTATTGCATATCAACCCTGCATCACAGAATTTCTTTAATGAGTTCATTTTTCTTCCTTCAATATAAACTATACAAATATGTCAGATTTTGCTAAGTATACTAATAGTATGAGTTATTGTTTTCTATGAACTGAAATGTTTTCATTAGAATTACTATTTATAAGTAACAAAACTATAGAAGATGCAAAATAACCACTGATTTGACTGAAAGAGCATGATTTTCACAGAATTTAGGATTCAAATAATATTTCTAACTTTCCTCCTGCTCAGATTTGGTCATCTGTAACATTACATGAGCTCTCTTAGAGCTTTTTCTGAAGATTGAATGAAATAAGGTGGGTACATTATCTGGCGTATTTTAAATTCCAAATAAATTCACATACAGTTCATACAGTCTCTTAAGAAACTCTGCTTAAAATACACATTGCTATCTGAGCCAAGGACTTATTTCCATAATTTTCACTTTGACTTGAAAACATTTGTCCAATTATTTGAGAGAATGAAAAGTTATTCAAAATCAGTGTGTATATAGTGATGAGAAGGGTTAAAGGGAATTATAATCAAATATCCAGAGAAGTTGAAGAGAACTCCAAACCTGGAAGAAGCTCAAAATATTCAGTAATTTACAATTTATCTACAAAGTCGCTCTTTCATTTTCTCAAGTTTTCTCTAGAAAGTGTATTTCCTATTCATATTCCTATACATTGATGTGTTGATTCATTCCTCATGTGATCATTAAACCATTGATGTACTCAGGGGCAGGCTCTACATTCCCTATTCTGTGCTAGGCAGTGAAGATAGAATAAAACCATTTGGCTTCCATATCTTTCTTTTATCTAAGATAATGTGATTTTGGCACCTCTTTTTTCAACACAGAATGTTGCCAGACATTTTGATGCATTCCTTTTGTATTCACCCTGTTAGAAAATGGGAACTAAACCTGAGGCTATGCAACTGCTTCAGTGTGGCCATGAGAATTCAAGCAATTCACCTAGTAGAATGGAATGGGTTAATGGAATGCAAATTTAATAAATGTTTTCTGTTTAAGCCAGAATTTCTTAATTTAACACACATCAAGTTATATTATAGGTTGTTCACTTCATTTCTTTGTGCTTACATGTCCCTAGGCAAGTACAATATTAAATAAGTTTCCATTTTCTTTTTGGTGTATTTGTTGGTTCAGAAGATTATGTTTTCAGGACAGAAGAATGTTTTCATAATAGAGAAAAATATCCAATCTTTTAAGACGATTAAATGTAAGCACACTTTTGGGGAACTTTGTGAATGTAGTGCCTTTTTTAAATCAGAAGTTTTACCGGGCAAGGTAGGTAGCTCGTGCCTGTAATCCCAGCACGTTGGGAGGCCGAGGCAGGCAGGTAGCTTGAATTCAGCAGTTGGAGACCAGCCTGGGCAACGTAGCAAAACACTGTGTCTATCAAAAATTCAAAAATTAGCTGGGCATGCTGGCTTGGGCCTCCTAGCTACTCAGGAGGCTGAAGTGGGAGAATTGCTTGAGCCTGGGAGGTTGTGGCTACAGTGAGCCATGATGGCAGCATGGCACTCCAGCCTGGGGGACAGAATGAGACCTGTCTCAAATAAACAGATAAATGAATAAATAAATGAAGAACAAATAAATAAAGTAGATGTGTCAAAATTTTTATTTTGACCAGTTTTATGGAATGTTCAAACTAAAGCATTGAATTCTCTATATTTTTTATTGAGTATAAAGCTTAATATTCACTCCCTAAGTTCAACACCAGTGTATGAACCTAGGACTTTTTCATCTACTCTGTGAATTCACAGGGTGGTTTTAATGGCAAAGCAGGCTCCATTGAAGGTACCTTGTAAGAGACCTTAACAGACAACCTGATAGAATGATTTCTGTAAGTAAATTGGATTTCTAAAACTGATAGTTGCTATTAAATATAAAGATATAACTAATTTTAATTTACAATAAGGAGTTATTACACACCATTAATATTTGAATGTTCATATATGAATATATTAATTGCATATATTTCTATAATTTTGAAGATGTCTTATACTTTCACAGAGAAAACTAGAATAAACTGTGTAATGTTTTAAATATAAAAATATATTATTTCAATTTCTGTAAATTCCATTTTGAGGAAAAAATAGCAGGCAAATTAAACTTTATTGTTATACATGCCTACATCTATGACATCAGTAATCTTTTAGCATTGTTTTCTGTGGATTTATTTTCAAGAGTAAAAGGTTATTCTTCTAATGATAATTGTGACTATGTATTTTTACTGTTAACTGGTTTAGATTATGCATATTAGACTAATAAGAAACAAATTTTCCTAGGGTAATGAAATATATATATATGTATATATAGTTGTTTATATTAAGTATCAAGTATATATGTATCAAGTATATATATAGTTGTTCATATCAACTCTCTCTCTATATATATAGTTGTTTATGGAAGAATAGGAAATGTTTTTGAGTGGAAAGCATGGATGGGTAATGTAACTTCAAATTCTGATTTCAAAAAGTGCATTATAATTAATATAAATGTATGAGTAAAGATTTATTTAAAAATATCATTATTGTACAACTACATGTGTACGTATAACTGGTTCACTTGGTATGATAAAAATAATTGGTCTTTTTTTATTAGTTTGGGTTCATTTGCAGTAATTAACAGAAATCTTCACTCAAAGAGGCTCACATCAATGCTTCTCACACTTTGATGTACTTGAGAATGTCCTGGAGATCTTGTTCATCCCACGTGTGTCACAGGCATTATTCCAAATTTCTGATTCCATAGTTCTGCGGTGTGGCAAGAATTTGCATTTTTATGAGCTCCTGGTGATGCTCACCTTACTAGCTCATGTATCACACTTTAGAAGCTCTGACTTAAACAAAAAAACATTAAACAGTCTGAAGTTTGGGTGTGCTCCAAAACACAGTGAAACCCTAGTTTTTTGATTGTTTGTTTTTCTTTTCTTTTCTTTTCTTTTCTTTTTTGAGATGGGGCCTGGTGCCTGGTTCTGTTGCCCAGGCTGGAAAGCAGTGGCTTGATTTTGGCTCACTGCAACCTCCACCTCCTGGGTTCAAGTGATTCTCCTGCCCCAGCCTCCCAAGTAGCTGGGATTACAGTTGCCCACCACGATGCCCAGCTAATTTTCATATTTTTAGTAAAGACGGGGTTTCACAATGTTGGCCAGCCTGGTCCCAAACGACTGACCTCAAGTGATTTGCCTGCCTCGGCCCCTGCAAAGTGCTGGGATTATAGGAGTGAGCCACCTTTCTGTGCTACACCAGGCATATATGGTATTTCTCTTCAGCTAGGCTTCCTTCAAGGCCACAATATGCCTGCAAGCAGGCAAAAAGTTTGGTTGTTTATATTCAGCAAAAGAGAGAAAAAAATCCTCTTTCTATAGCTGAAATATGAGGTGTTTTCTTAGGTCTGATTAGACCAAAATAGATCTTACACTTAAATCTCAACAAATAATAGTTGTTAGGGAATTGTACTGTATGTTTATCTAAAACCAGTGTTTCTGAGTCAATGTCACACAAGGGAATTAAGATTACCTTAACTGGTTTATACTAGTCAGTATTTACTTATGAAACTGGATAAGATCAACATTTTCTAAATGCTTTGGGGTTCCCTGGATAGAGTAGACAAATGAACAAAGTTAGTGTTTTGTTATGATGGAGGTATGAGAAAAATGGTGCTTATAGGCGACAAATCCACTTTCAAATATTAGCTGAGATTACATACAAACTAATCTATAAAATCATGGAAGAAAACAGATGTAACCAATCACATGTAAGTGATTAAAACCTCACTCTGACTAAAAGCATTGGGTAGTTTTTTGAAATAATTAGAATTTTCCTAGAATTAAACTTTCCCTGTGCATCGTAACTATTTTGTGTAATACATAGCACCCAGTAACTTTTTTTCTTTGCTACATTAATCAGTAGAATTTATTTTGCCTAACTCAACAATTTTTGAAAACCTAAAATACTTTGAGATTGTCTTTTACTATTTCAATATTGTTTTGTGACTTATCTATTCCTAATTCAACTTATAAGTTATAGTTTACAATTCTGTCTGTTAATCTTAATCCCTTCCTGATCCCAAATTATAGGAATCTCCAATGTTTGACAGACCTCCAGTTTGAGGTTTGTTATAAATTCAGATGTGCAAAATGTTCATTTCAGCTCTCATTTCTATGTTATGTCAGGTGTTTTCAGTCACATCTTCACATGGTTTTGAGATATCTTCATTTAGTTGTATCTTCCATATCAACATTTCTTGATATAGAATGTCATTGTGATGGGTAGTCAGCAAATGCTTATTAGCTTAAATAATGAATTACTGAAAAAGTATAAAAAGAAAGAGTGTGATGGTTTAAGGAGCAATGAGTTGAAAGTGATCAAACTAATGTTATTAGTCGTATAAATTTAAGATCTCCACTTAAATAGATTGGAGCTAAATTTAGATGCCCTAGACATGCTTTACAGTTCTAAAAGTGAATGATCCTAATTGTGGCTTGTGTGTCTTATCTCAGAAATTCTAATAGACTAAATTTCAGATTAGATAAACAGACCAGAACAAGGAGACCATAACAAGAGAGACTTTTAAAATCTTATATTTAGGTAAAAGACAGTCTCTATGGTAGTTTCAACACATTCCTTGTGCTTGACACAAGGAAATACTATGTAATATAAATCTCTTCCAGCTTCATGTGTACCTGCATTTACCAAGAGACTGGCTGTGAATAGGAGAGTACTACATACACATTTAAAATTTTCAGCTATTAAAAAACCCTGGGAAATTCTAAATGAGAACTATTTATGTACTTTATAAAGATATACTTCAATTTCATGCCCGAGAAGTGTCACTTTCATTTTTAGTTTGAAGCCATTATAACTCGATGAAAGGGCACAAAGGATCACAAATTAGCTCCCCTGGGTAGATTTTCTATTTTTAGGCAGCTACTTTAGTAACTAAGGAAACCTATTAGAAGTTTTGAAAATATTTTATCTCTTTTCAAAGTATACTACTAGTGTTTTGTTTATTATTTGTTCGGGGAGGTAGATATTTGCTTTTCATGAGAGGGTGTGTTTTTAATTAAAAACATCAAGTGACATTTCTATTCACCTATACCTAGCATGTATTAAGCATGTTACAGAATTTAGTTTATATTTTTTTACGTTCAATTATGAAGTGTTCTGCCTGTTAAGAACAAGATACATCAATGAAGTAAATTCATACCAATTTCTGTGCACAAAGTAATCATAATCTCTGGAGCAAACACATAAAAACAGATATTAATCATGCAACCTGACCAATGATGGACATACAACCACTCTTTAATAAAGTCATAATGGAAGACAGGTATCAGAGGAGAGGTGCTGGGCAGAGATGGATCAAAAAAACTTCTTAAAATAGTTTTAAAGGAGAAGTAAATTTTTAACTAAGTAAAAAGGGTGGAAGATTTAGTAGCAGAGGCACATCAAGGAAGAGGGAACAACATTCCATTCATTTGATTATCCCAATTTCCTCACTTGCTATTACAATATTAATAACATCTATCTCTTAAGAATTACAAAATTAAAACAAAATATAAACATAAAACACTGTGCTTAGCATATCATAGATGCCCAGTAAATGTGAGCTATGTTATATTTTTATACTATGTTTCAGGAGATTTTGAGAAGAAATTTTCTTTAAAATAAAACTATTTTGCTTATTTAGCCTATTTGCTAGCAATCACGAGGATAATATGATAGAAATTATACTATCTAGATTCACTTGCTACAGACCTATAGAATGTGTATACTCATTATTTTTTCAGCATTATGCTTAGTACATGAGACACAAATTCATCTGTAAGAAGTAAATCCCCTATAAAATTAGGTTACCTTTTTTTATTCAGAATTTTACATCATTCCCTTCTATGAATTCAAATATTCAGTGTAAGCTATATTTAGATATATAGTTGGCTTCTGATTAATCAGATATGGATTATCAGTGAAGGTTTTAAAACTAACAGTTTACCCCTTTATTAATATACTTATGATCTTTCACACTCTTCATCCTCAAAGCAAATTGTACAACCTCTTTATACTCAAGAAACATGAACTAATATTCATGTTAACTTAAGTGGAGAATTAATTATAGGATCGTTTAGCTACCCTCTAAAATTGTATAATGAGTCACAAAGTAAAATTAAATCGCTTTTGGATTGTGGTTGTGTGCTTTTATATATCATTTTTAAAACTGCAGCTTCTGGCTTAAAAGAACACATACTTCCTTTTACATATGCTCCAGGTACATATATGGTCCAAAAATAAAGTATTCACTGAACAGGATATTCATTCTATGGTATCACTTTAACAAAATTTGACAGTTTCACATATATATTTTCTGGGAAAAAGATTTGGGAATTTTTTCACAGAGTAAAAGTATTATTCAGAAAAATGTCAATTATTTTTTATCATTATTCAAATGTTAAAATTCTTTATGATTTTTGATGAGATAATTTGCTTAATAAATTATAAGGAGAATTTTAATAATTAAAATTATTTAATTTAACTATTCACATGGATAATCAAATATGCCCTTAATTCACTGCCTTTATTCAAACTCCAAAAGGATAGTCAATTGTGTTTCTTCGTCAATGAGACAGGTGACACCTAAATTTCACATTTTAAACTTTCTGATTCATGGAATGCAAAATTTAGAATATAATTAGATTAAAGAGTTTCAAGGCATTTTCAATGTAGGGAGAATTAGAACATAACATGAAAGAAGTCTAAGATATACAACTCATTGTTTTCAGACCAAGGAGTAAAGGATAATTAAGGGTGGGTGGATAAAGTAAGTTAAATGCATGAATCCAAAGATAGAGGAAGGTCTGGGAGAAAGAGAGCTGGAAATGCAGAGATAGGTATGGGAAATGCAGAACAGGAGCCATAGCGACATACTTCACTGGTTACTTAGGGAGCCTGTGAGCCTGTTAAAGAATATTCACCTATGAACAATTCTGACATGACATGGAAGCTTGGTGATCATAGAACATGAAACTGGTATTTTTCTTGTTTCTTCATGTCTTGCAAGTGGTATGCAAAAGGCCAGAAGTCCCCACTTGCCAAGGTGGTAAGAGACTGCAAAGGGGTAAGAAGGTGACTGGCAGAAGTTCAGAATCAAATGAAGAAACCAAAATCGATCTAAATTTTGAGTCCAGAAGTAGTCACAGGACCAATTGATTCTTAGTCCACATTGGCAAACACAACAGCCACTGCATTCTGGCTCATCACCTACCTTCCACCTCCTAGTGGTTATGGAAGTCATACATCCCCTTTGTCTTGAAGAAACATTTTAAAAATGGAGAATGTGAAGCTTTATGCATACTCCCGAATGTGAATCGGGAGATGTATGTAAAGGGAAATGTTTAGGTACTGAAAAGGACAATGTTTACCTGACTGTACATCAATTTGCTTGTTCTTTTCTTCCCCATTTGCACCCTCTGCCCATATCCAGCTTAGCAGATGGGAATATTTAAGAAGACATGATCAGTTAGTAATAAATTAATGTAGAAATCTATTAGTTATATATATTCTACATTAAATTAGGATTATATATGTGTGTTTGTATGTGTATACATATACATCTCTGTTTGCTGCTCTGTTTTATAAGTTTTCAAAACTTATTTTCCAATATACTTAAAAGCAGGATGCAAAAGAGAATGCCACTTATTTAGAAAATAATTGATGGCCACTTTAGAACTGGTTGGATGGGTTTCTGTAGTTGATGACTGTTAAGTTGGTTGTTTTAATGTAA
The DNA here is from genome assembly GCF_009764315.1 of Trachypithecus francoisi. NCBI lineage: Eukaryota > Metazoa > Chordata > Mammalia > Primates > Cercopithecidae > Trachypithecus > Trachypithecus francoisi. The sequence continues at coordinate 47,239,833 of NW_022681470.1, read as the reverse complement.
TCAATAGATTCCTAGTTTTTGAAGACTGACAAAGAAGGAAATATTCAAACCTACTCTGACTGGTCAAGATGTAATGAAGAGATGAGGAATTGGCCAAGATCTACACCCCTGGCTACAGTTACTGAGGATGATAGAGTTTTGCTTTCTGTGTATATATATGTACTGTAAATTGTATAACTTTCTTATTACAACATTACAGTTTAATTTAAATGGAACTAAAACCTGGTAATTTTAACTTGGTGGAAGACATTACTTCCTTTAGAAGTGAAGTTGCCTGTGGATTTCAATTCCAGCATTATCCATTTACTAGCTGTGTGACATCACATAACTTATTTATTATTTCCTGGGTTTTCCATCTATACAATGGCAATAATATTCTCTGCCTTCAAATTTTGTTAGGATGATGACATAATTAATATTCAGAACCCTGTGTCACACCTGGTGCACTATCAGCACAACAAAAATCCTTTCCTTTTCCTTCCTTCCTCCCTTCCTCCCTTTCTTTTTTCTTTCCTTCCTTCCTCCCTTCCTCCTTTCCTCCCTTCCTTCTTTCCTTCCACTCTTTCTTTTCTTTCATCATTTTTCTTATATTGTAATGAAAGAGAATCTATGAAGGTATTAGAAGTGACATACTGTGGCTCTGAAAAAGTACTAATAAGGAAAACAAATGGTGTTCCTTTCTTTAGTACCAAAATCTTAAAGAGATTCAATGGATTCTTCAAGGGTCCAAGAGAGGACATTCCTACAACTGAATAAAACTTAGGCGAGAACCGTTGATAACAAAATGATTTGGAGAGTGCAGGAAGCATCTTTCTTTAGAGGCAAAGACTGAAGTTGAAGTAGGTTTTTGTAATCAAATACAGTTGTCAATAGCTCTAGAGAGATGATTAAATTAAAAGGTTTATGTTTCTTAACATAAATTATATTATATATATTTAGTCATAATATATATATTTAGTATATATAATATATAAATATTATAATATATATTTAGTCATATATATAACTCAATTGTATATTATAAAATTATATACTTCTCAATATTTCTTAAATGTTAATTTGACAGACATTTGTTATTTACTAGATTAAAAGACTAAGCACTGAGGATGAAAGCAATGGTTTATTTCATTGAAATATGTTAGAAAAACTGGAGAAGTCGTTTAACAGTTTCAATAAATAATTGAAATGCATACAAAGTGCAGTTAAATAGAAAGTGTTTTCCCTGTTAAAATTCTAGATTTTTTTTCTCCTAGCCATACTTATGGAAATTTTGCTGTTTTCAAAACATAATGCATGACAATACATGTTTTTCGTTACACTGAGCAATTGAATTTAGACAAAACTATGCATAAAGTCAGATCTTCTCTTCCTCTCTTCTTTGTTATTGCCTAGTAAAATAATGTATTTAGAAGAGCAATTCAAAATATACTTCTCATTAAGTTTTACTCATGATAGCCTGAGTAAATAATAACCACAAGCAAAATGATAGGAGAAATAAATAACTGCCTGAATGTAAGCCATTGATAGACAAGATATATTCTTACCACAAATATCACAATCTGCTTTGATTTTATAAACTTTTGCGTATTAAAAGTACAATGTTCAAGACTTCCTTACTAAATCTCTACTTGAAAAATGACATTCTGTACACACTATACAAATATCTCTGAAATGGTGCGATTCCACATGCATTCAAGAGTCTTTCCCTCTCCAGAGGGCAAATGGTCTTTTTTTGAGTAGGCACTGTGTACTCCCCAGAGAGTTAATTCTAAAATTCAGGTTATGTCCATAAAGCATACTTTGTAAGAATATGACTCTTTGTATAAAATAAATATTTCAATAATTGTAATGTATATAGAAATGGTAAGCATTAACAATGAACACAATATATTTAGAAAAATGTATAGATAGCAGAATGCAGTTTCTTTTTACCTTCAAATTTTGTATCCTTATATTTTTTGCTATGCTTTAATTTTAATATCTCTCTCTCTCTATAGTGAGAGATATGTGATATTTTATGGGTCTTATCTGAGAGAAGATTAGGACCCATGAAACTACTATTTGAAATAGGTTGATTGAAAAAACAACATCGGGCCGGGCGCGGTGGCTCAAGCCTGTAATCCCAGCACTTTGGGAGGCCGAGGCGGGCGGATCACGAGGTCAGGAGATCGAGACCGTCCTGGCTAACATGGTGAAACCCCGTCTCTACTAAAAAATACAAAAAACTAGCCGGGCGAGGTGGCCGGCGCCTGTAGTCCCAGCTACTCGGGAGGCTGAGGCAGGAGAATGGCGTAAACCCAGGAGGTGGAGCTTGCAGTGAGCTGAGATCCGGCCACTGCACTCCAGCCTGGGCAACAGAGCAAGACTCCGCCTCAAAAAAAAAAAAAAAAAAGAAAAAACAACATCGTTTGAAATAATACAAATTTAGAGGTTTTCCACTTTGGCATATGTGCATGCATATTCTCTAAAGAACAGGTAATTAATAATTTGAAAAACAGTGCAAGAAACCCATTACAAGCTGAAATCAGAATTATTGGAAATAATGACATTTTAATTGTGCTATCTTTAATAATTCCATTTTTATTTAAAAAAAGAATTATATTTTGTTCTAAGGACTCATTAAATACCTCATAATAATGAGGCTAAATAATCGTAAGTGAAAGAAGAGAGAAATATTTTAAAGTATTATAAATTGTTACAGTAGCAAAAGGCTTGACACTTTTAAAAAATCATGTAAAGCTTTCCTAGTTTAATTTGGACTTTGAGTCAAGCTCCATACTAATTAAGATGAGCAATTTACCTACAATACTTCCCATACCTAACTGGTAAGAAATTAAAAATGCAATCTAGTAGGCATTATATATTTTCTATGGATTAAGTTGAGTGTAAAATAATGAAATACTTTCAATATTGTAATTTCTCAAGTTAAATAGTTTTAAGGCAAAGGGAAATTTAAAAATAAAATACTTAAACCATGTTTCCTCTACATATTTCTTACTTTCTTGGCTTAGCATTAGGGAATGTGGATACATTAAAACACTTTTTAAAACTGAAATTCTGCAGTGACTGCACAAAACTAGCCATAACATCCATTTTAGCATAATCAAATGCAAATTTTAGCAACCATTTTCAGAGTAATACATGCACTCAAGATTTTTCAGCATGCTATTAGATTTAATAGTCTGAGGTGAGAGCTATATACAAGAAAATAAATCAAAAATATATTTCGAATTTCTCTTTTGAATACATGATTTTACTAGCCAATTAAAAATTAGTATGGAAGGTTGAAATGTTATGTCTAAAGTTTTCTAATGTTTATCAGTTCATTAAAAATAAATGCATATAAAAATCTGATTTCCATTCATCGTTGTTACATGTATCACAGAAATAGATTCTGTATATACTTTATATTACAGGTTCTGTTCATGTATATGATGAAAAGCTTATTGATTTATGTTTCTCCTTCCCCATGGAGTTCTCTTTTCCCCTTTAGACCTGGTCCCACCTTAGCATACCTTTTAGAATTGCACTGAAGGCAAAAGGCCATTATCAAACAATCGATAAGGTGGGCTGTCATAGTAATACCTGACTCCTCTCGTGATCTTAAGTAAATTTTTAAATCATCCCAGCTCCACTTATTGAACCCTTGGCTGACACTATGTATATGAATATATATTTAAATGCATGCATACATATGCACACATATAAATGTGTGTTTAATACATGTTATGCATATGTAATATTTGCCAGAGTCCTTCAGTTAACGTTCAAGTAAACATTAGTAATACAACAAAATTGAAATAATATACGAGATATATGCCCTTACTATTATAATTTATAGAGGTTTCAGATATTGAAGGGTATATTTTGGTCCTTGGCAAAATACTCTTCACAGCTTTTTATTCAGACATGTTTTATCCCCAATAATTTGATTCAAGTCTGGTCATAACTACAAAGAGAGTATAGTAACTCTGTGAACATATCAAGAAACTTAAATTAAGTTTTCAACAAGCATTTCATTTTACTAATAGCATTTTAAAAGACTATATAAAAATAAAAGAATAAAGAAAATGCTAATTACTGTTTTAAACCTCAAATTATTGATTAATCAAATTGAGAATAAATATTTTCCCCCTTACAATGTACTCAGGTGTTTATAGAATGGCAGTGGAACTACAAAGGCCCTACTGTAGATGGGGGTTTTACATTTTTCATTCTTGCCTTTACTGACAAAATATTTAAAAAATGTGAACGTGAAAAAGGAATGTGAACTATTACGAGTTGGAAGTATTTTACTTTGTTAAAAAATAAGTTTTATCTTGAAAAGGATCAAAAGTGAACTTTTTAGAAAATCCCTTTAAACGTGTGTCACCCCTTCTAAACTGCAATACAATGTATCATATAAGAGATGCAGACTGCTTGAGAGTTCTAATTGCACTATATCGGAGCTGAGTAACCAAGTCAACTTACCTCACTTTTCTTAGTCTGAGGGTTTTTTCTTTCATCAGTAAAGTGGGAGTAATAATATTATCTACCTCACAGAAATGTTATGAGAATTAAATGAAATAAGCTGTTAATATACAACTCAGTTCCCAGTCTGTATAAGAGAACTAAAAATTTTAGATGATATTATCTATATTATTAGCATTATTAAAGCAACAACAGTCCAGTTTGACATTATTTGTAAGGTATTTTGTTACTTTAGTTGAATGTTTATATTATGATATGGAGTATTGAGATCACAACATAATTTTAAAACCTATTTTTAAAAGGAGTATTAATCATCAGACACACGGATATTTTTGAAGCTATTCTCCAGAAGAGTCTTTTAATTAAATATATATATATATATATACCAAGCTAAACCCTTGTTCCGTTTTTAACATCATACTGTCTCCTGGGCTAACTATTGTGTGATGATGGTAAAGCATCAAAAATTAGGGTTATGCACACATTAACATTCTCAGTAAAATACTGTGGAACCAAAAAGGATGGCTTTTGCAAACTAATTAGTAGTGTCTGTCTCCCTTCAGGTTTTGAATGCAAAGTGATAAAGTTAACTGTCTTTAATGCTGGAAGAATTGATGAAGACAGGCATGTTTTGGTCTCTATCACTGACACTAATAATCTGGTAAGCCTTGTTTTGTAACATCGGTAGATTCAGTATAATTTGCAGTGTAGGCATCACTCATACATTTCCTACATTTGGATGACCTCAGGAAGCCCTTGTTCCTGAAGAAAAAGTGACTGAAAAGAACATATCTATATCTAACACTCCCTAAGAAATCTATACAAATTTTTAAAATGTCAGTTTGATTTTTCCGAGTATCTCTTTTAAAAGAGCTATTATAAAATCTTGTTCTGTAGGAAATACAATTTTTGTCTATTTTCTAATAGTTAATTGAAGATGAGGCATCTATCATGATAACAAGTTGGTGTTGATAGTACTGTCGACATAAATGATCTTTCCAATTAAAATGCTAATGATACTAAGTATAGACTAGCAATTATATAACAGCAAATGGAATTGAACATATATTTTATCAGGTACTGACTATGAGGCACTGTAATGTTTTATAAATGAGTAACCCATATCCCCTTCATTCTAAAAGCTTTTTCTCCATAATACCCTCCCTTGCTTAATTTCCACACATTCAGAAGTAGGAAGTAAGCAGAAGGAAGTCATAGAGTTCCTGATGACTAAGAGGGTAACAAGGGAGTCCCAAGGTGTCCATGCTCCAGATAAAATAATCTCCCCCAGATCCCACAGATCGATTACCAGGAGTAAGGAGGGATCAGGAAGCTCCTTCTGCTCCAAATCAGACCAATTCTTCCCATAACTGGGATGAAAGAGGGGGTCCTCAAATCCTGCAAATCTCATGCCTCCTGCTCAGCAATTACAGCTTTGCCACAGCCATACTCTTTGAGAACTTCAGAATTACTGTAAAGGATTACATTTATTTTCTCTTATTATCGTATCAACTAACACAAAAAGCTCGAGACTCCCAAGTCACTCATATGCTAAACATTAATCTCCCATTCTGACACTAACTGCCAAGTCTGTTTTTTTGCCGAGACTGTAGGACTCCAGGTCACTTATCAGCATAATTTCTCCATACTCATTCTTTCTCTAAATATTGCCTTTAGCTTCTTGCACTGAAATCTACTCTGCTTCCCTGACACTGCTTCTCCTATGGCACTCACCATTGTGGTTGTTTTCTCTTTCCAAAACTTAATACTAATACCACTGGGCCAGAAGGTGGGCTAGGTGAACTTTTTTTTCTCTTCCTCCTGTGTGAAACTTCCTCAGATTTAAATATCATTATTATTAGAGTTCCCACCCTCTACCATGCATTCCACCTGTTCCTCGAGGGTTTTAGCTGCCCTTCGCTGCCAATTTCTGCAGCATTTTGTTTTTGTCATAATCCTTAGACATTTATGTATTCATAGGGAAGATTCTTCTGATACCCAGACCTCTCGTTGTGTTGACTTCTCCAATAACCCAGAGGGGAAGGTTGCCCTCTTTTCTATCTAAACATTCACACCATGGTCATATCTCAGACATCGCCATTACCAGAATCAATAATTGCTTCATAATTTTTAATTTAACCATCCCTCCTTTAATCTGGAAATTTAATCTTTCCAGATTCAAGAATCTAACACCCTCTCTTTCCTCCAACCTCTGACACCTCCCATTCTATACTCTTTCCTTTCTTATATGATGAATGTGGCATTATTTTAGAGTAGAAAATGAAGCAATTTCAAGATATTTTCCCCAAGATTTATGTGCTGTAATTGTTCACTGGTTTTCACCCCCTCTCACCTTCTCAGAGTTACTGCTCTAGTATTTGTCCTCTTCTCTGTCTCTATCAGAGAGGTTTGTTTTTCCATCTTTGCAGGAAAAGTCTCATCAGTTCACAAAAATGCATTTATTGTTCCTATAAATTAACAACTATAACAACAGAGGATTCTCTTGAGCCATTACTGCCAATTTTTCTGGACTTTTGGGCAGTAAACCTTATCAAAATACGTTTTTGTCCATTTTATTTCACTTCTTCCACTTTTGTCTTGTGTCTACCGTAATCAGAGTTTCAGCTCAACCTACCCACACCATTTATCCTGTTCTTACAAGGATTAGCAAGAATTTTCATGTTGCTAAAACCCATGGTCAATTGATTTGTTTCTGTTCCAATAGTAACATCCATTTGCATTTATTGAGGCCTCGTTAATGTTTCAAAGTAAAATAAATTATTAAATGTGCTAAATGATGTGCCTTAAGCTTATCATTTGTTTTTCCAATATCACCCAGCAGACAGAAAATATCTTTCCCAGTGCATGAAATATAGTTACTCACTTAAATGTTGCTGGCCAAATTAGGCTCAATGCATTTCTCTTTATAATGGTTCTCTGGACGTATTATTTATCACAAGTTAGTGAGACTAAATTTTAGTACCTAAACCAATTATTTGTAAGGGAATACAATGATTTTGTTTTATCACAATCTATTATTGGAAGTAGGAAAGGATTCTTTTGTTTTATTACATTTTTCTTCATTTTTTCTTGAGATGCACATGCCACATGGTATATAATTGGATATTTTATCCAAATTGGGATTCTACTATGAAGAAGAAATACGGGAATGGAGGGAATAGATTGGATGGTAGGGAAAGAGATCACAGGATGTTAGATCATGTACAAATGTCAAATTTTGGTGACTCATACATTTTATAACTAGTAAATAATATAATACAATATTCTAGTACTAACACTTTTATTATATGTGTTTAATATTTTTTCTTTATTTTGTGCTAAATCAAATTTGTCCTGGTAAATAATGCTTTTCTCTCTCTAGAATGTTCCTCTAATCTTAGTTACCTTATACATACTTCATACTTTAAATCCTTTATTCAACATTAATTCAAGTAATTGCTAAATATCTACTCTTGTGCCTACTACTCTATTAAGCTCAGTATATAAGTGAGAACGTGCCTAGTGCCTCACTTCAGGGACACCTTTCCTATCTACTTGTATGTAATGTCAAGCATTCTGTATTTACATCTTCATAACAGTGTTGCATGATTTTGATTATTCACTTATTTATAATCACATCTTTGATGAAGTTTCCCACTAGACTCTAAAGATTGCCATTCTAACAATTTATTACTCTGTCATGAATACCTGGTTATGTTAATTTCTTAAAGATGTTATATAAATTATCACAAACTGGGTGGCATAAAACAACATAAATTTATTGTCTCATGTTTCTGGAGTCTGGAAGTCCAGAACAAGTAGTCTATGTGTCTCTCTGAAGGACATAGAGGATGATACTTCTCTACCTCTTCACAGCTTTAGAAGGTTGCCAAAAATCTTTGTCAAATTCTCTGGCTTATGAATATATTACTCCAATCTTTCTCTCTGTCATAACATGACATTCACTCTCTGTGTCTCTTTGTCCAAATTTTCCTGTTTTATAATGATACTTGTTATTGGATTACTGCCCACACTAATTCAGTGTGACCACAGTTCTAAATACTCTATTTTCATATTAGGTCACAGTCATAGGTACTAGACTTGACAGAATTCAACCCAGTACCTTGTAGTGTCTGGAACACAGTAGGAGCTCAAAAATATTACTGATTAACAGATCGATTGCTTTTTCTCTTACAGCTGTTGCAGGCATAGAGTAACTTTTCACTTTGCCTGAAATATTATAATTTCATAACTGGAACATAATTTCCATTCATTTTTAAGAGTAATTCACTCAGGGAAGGAATTCCTTCATCATTTATGCTAAGTTATGTTTACTCTGCCTCTACTTGCACATTTATGATTGAGAATTTACCTTGGGAATGGCTTATTTTTATTTGTTGCTCTTAATATTATAATTATTAATTAATGTACATATATACATGTGGAAGAAAGCTTTTTATAAAGTATTTCTCTGACCACAATAGTTTAATTTTGGATTTATTAATTTTAAAATTTATTAGAATTCAAAGGAGAAATACCCAGAATTTGGTTATCTATTCAAGAATAAAATTCAGTGAAGAAATCTAGACTGAAGATATAAATTTGTGAGTAATAGTCATAAAGATGGCATTTAAAGCCACGAAGCTGGATGAGGTCATCAAGAAAGTTAGTGCTATCAAAGGAAAAAGAGAGGTTAAGACTGAGCATTGCTCCACTTCAATGCTTAGAAAACAAATGATCAAGCAAACAAATGAGACTTAGGAAAAGCAACCAGAAAAATAGGATAATCAGGACAACATGTTGTCCTGGAACACATGTTTGCCTGAACATACATACTACCTTCAAGATTTCTCATACAGCTACAGACCTGTCCTCACCTTTTGCCTTCTAATGATGGTCTCTAGTTTTCATTCCCTTCCTGAAATTTTAGTATCCAAAATTAAACGGTGTCCCAAATTCATTTTGACGGAGCAGAGTACAATGCGGCTATCAGTGCCCATGATAAGCACACTATAACTCTATTAATGCTGCCTAGGATTAAATTAGCTTCTGCTAGCTTGTCATATTAGTTTCTTTGATTAACTGAAAATCCTGAAATCTTTTGCACATGAACTGTTTTCAAGCCAAGTTTCCTCCATCCTCTAACTTTTATTATTGATTTCTAGCAATTATATACAGAAATTTGCATTTATCCTTATTAAATGTCATCATTTGGCTTCAGCTGATTTAACCTTTAAAAATTATTGTACATTTTCATTCAGCAATAAGATGTAATAGTGGTGGTTCAAACTAGATGTCTGCCAAATGCAAACCAGAAAAGCATGCAATAATTGCCCTTTCCAATTCATCAATAACAATGATCAGAAGAGATGAAGATTAGAAACCTCTACTCAGAATAACACTGATTAATGCTAAGAGGTGACATTTTTTGGTGGTGGAAATGTTGGCAAATAATTTTTAAAATCAAAAAGATAAGTCCTGATTTTTTCTCACTTTAAAAGAATGTTTATGGTAGTAAAGTTAGAGAACAAAAGAAAACATAATAAACAAAAGTTTACCCTATGGCATAGCTAAGAAATAGCTAGCAATATGAGTTGTAAGCCCTTTACTTGGGTAGTCATTTAATCCTTAATGCAATTCTATGAACTACATATTATTCACATTTTTATTTTACAGAAAAGTAAGTGCAAGCTTAGGGAAGTTAGTAAAGAGACTCTCCAATTACCCATCCAAGCTCAAAAGATGAAGTTGATGGATCACCTCAGGCATCTGACTCCAGAGCTGGTGTACTTTTTCAGTAGGCAATATTGATTCCTTACAAAATTAGTCTCTCTATGGAATTCAGTGCAAGGTTAAATCTATAAGTAATCTCATTAACAGATGATTACTGTAAATATTTTCAATGATATATTTAACATTTAAAATATACTTCTTTGTTTAGACATTTAAAATAATAAAACTTAATTATTACCATATATGTATTTTTAAAATCTGATATCTATCTCTTTTATTTCCTTATACTTAAAAACAGACCAAAAACACAGTTCCATGTCACAAGTACAGATGTGCAGCATTAATTTTAGTTGTTCCATATCTTCGACTTGAAGGATGAGTCATTATTTTATCAATAGTGTATCATCTAACTTTGTTTCTTGTATGTTAAACAAATCTGAGAAAATAATCTATTACAATATAATAGTAATTATAATATAGTGATTTGGAATTGCCTTGTTTAAATTTTGTTCAGGGTGCTGCATGAAGCAGTGATATAATTTTGAGTGAGTTACTTTGATTCTCTAAATTGCAGGTTGCTTACTTATAAAGAATATGATAACAGTATTAGTTTCACAGAGTTGAGGGATAGGTAAAGTAAGACTGTACCAGAAAAAGACTTAGAATAGTGCTTGGTAACAGTAATGACTATTATTTTTATTTTTATAAATTATCTCATTATTTCTATAGACTAAGCTCCTGAAAGTAAAATTTTGGGAACTTATTAATATTTATTGTTTTCTACATTTTGATATCTACATGATATTTATCCCCAGGAATATTTTACAGATTCTATTAAAACTCTGAAAGAGCAAAACATACCTAAATCCATTGATATAGATCAGACTTTTCATTATTTAAAATAATGAATTAATTACAGTTTGATTTTCCTAGAAGTGAAATGTCTTAGATTTATTTCTGCAAATGAAATTATCTTCATCCTATTTTGTATAAAACATAAAATATAGATTTTCTTTAGATTCACTTGTGATGACTACATATTCATGACACTATACTAATAAAATTCTCAAAAATAAAACCTGAAGGAAAAGGAAGGCAATGATAAAGTGATGAAGAAAAAAAAAAAAAAACATTTGGGGCCAATATTATCTCATTATTAAAATAAAGTTAAATTATATGACACATATGAAACCATATGACAAAAGAGAAGATTCCTTAGATTGGAATCTTGACCACATTATTAATGTGTGTTGTATGATGCTGCTTCTCTATGTCTCAATGTTTTCATCTATAAAATTGGGATAACTATAATAACTATGTCATGAGGTTATTGCAGTGTTTGAATGGGTTAATTCATTTAAAGTGCTTAGAATAAGAAAGAACACTTAATAAGCACTTAATCAATAACCTTTATTATTTTATGAGCCTGTGTATGGAAACATTTCCATGTAATTATCAATAATATTTAATATCTGTATAATGTTTATAAATTCAGAAGTGTTTTTTCACAAGCCTTACCACATCATATAATCCTCTGAAATTAGTGTTATTCTCACTATCTATGCTAAGAAAAATAGAGCTAGGAAATACTGAGTAACTTTACCAGGTAAAATGGATCGCAAAGTGGCAAATAGGACTCCTTTCTAGGGTTTCTTATTTGAAATTTATTTCACTACTCATGTTTCATTTCTCATATTAGCAAAAAATGATATAATCTCTAACACTATGGTATACATACACTAACAGACATGAATCTCATATGAGTAACTTATAGTTTATATTTTCTGGAAACTTTTGGGGAATCAGGGTAAAATATCCAGAATTTAGGTAGTAGTTCTTGCTAGGTAGGAAATAGCTACACTGATTGCATTCTCTTACAAGGGAAATGTATTGTTACAATGTCATTATGATGATGATTTCTCACTTTTGTATGTGCTCATACTCACCAAATGCCATAATATTGCAACCTAAAGGTGGCAAATAATGACTTCCATGAATAATAAATGAGACTTTATTGTTATCTTAATACTGTAACAAAAAATTAAGTTATTCTGAATCTAATGGGTCACTAAAAAATTTAAAAACAAGAGTCATTACTTTGTTAATGATCTCATACAAAGCGCCCAGTTAGATACTTTCCTGATCAAAATGAGTTGAATAGAGAGAAAAAAAAATATACCAGGAATGGAAGAGTGCCAACATACTAATTTCAAGGGCCTCCTTTCATATACCAGTTCCACCTGCACCACTGTGAAGACACAAATCAATACTGTATCTATTCTGAGCTGTCAGTTTGCCAAACCAAAGTGGTGAAAGCACTTGAGGAAATTTTGAATGAGGCTGGATCTACATGGCCACAGTGAATTGAAGTGACTGCAGCATTTGCTCTTCCCGGATTGATTTGGTGTGGTTCATTTACAGGGCTTGCACCTCTAGGCTCATAACTAGGCACATTCATTTGGGTCTTATAAACTGCCAAGACCTACTAGAACTGGACTTTGACAAATTCGGTGGCTGCTAATTTTGTGAAATAAAGTATACAATGATAATTTTTTTAAATATTTGAAAGCAGTTGAAGTTCATTAGATGGGCATTTGAATTGTCAGATAAAGGACAGCTTTGAATGGCATGTTATGAAAGGACAAAACATTTAATAAATATTTACCTTGCCTCGGCATTTGCCCAAGGTAGATTGTCTTTTCCTGAGAAAGATTAAGGAATGAGTGCCCACTTTCCTTCCCTTTAAATGAATCAAATATTTTCTCATTGTGATCTTTGGCAAAAATTTATACTTCAGATTTTTTTTAAACTTCTTGCACTACTAAGTTGAAGTATGAGTTTGCTAAGACTCATTAAGTGAGTCCACATTTCTAATTTTCTCAGCAGCTATTGAATATGCAGTTGGAACCAGAAACAGTGTTTTCATTTGTGATGGTGTATTAGGAGAGGAATGTAAATCCCAGTTGTGTGACAAGGAAGGATGTGACAGGATTTCTAAGTGTGAAGTAATTAGGAAAAGTTGAGAGAATTATAAAACAAAAATCTTAAGTCTCTTTGGAAGTAGATACATGCATCTAGATATTTTTTTTCTGACTTTTGTATTTCATGTCATGGAAGAGCACAAATAGAAATGGAAGTTTCACTATAATACAAATTTTCAGACTTCCAGAAGTAGAAAAATATATTTTAAAGCAAAACTGTTAATAATAGTGGAGACAAAGTATTGCCACACATGTTTGCTCCAAGGAATAAATGGTCAGATGCAATATGTGTATCTGTTTCATACATATACATATTATTTTTGGCTACTGATTATTTGTGCCTTTGTAACTATAATTTTATGTGTCTTAAGCTTTATCCAGAGGATTTAGGCTTAATACAAAACTGTCTGACAAATATATTACCATATAAAATATGAAAACATTAATTTCCACAAATAATCTGTATGAAAAAGAAAATAATATTAAAATAGTCTTGGAAATAAGTACTGATCCATATGCCTAGGACCTACTAGTCATCCGTGTGTGTTAAATGAAATTGAGCTGTAACATGAATGAGAATTAGCTGATGGATTTAATGAAAAATGTGCTATTCATTGACATTCATTTACATTATTATTTGATATTTAATGAATTTTTGGCAGAAGTTTATGAATGTTTTTATGATTTCAGCTAAAAGGAAAAAATGGCTAAGGGGAAAACTTAAGGCCATTGACATGATCAATTAAAATATTAAAGATATAGTAAAGTTAGACATATTAATTTCTGAAAATGGAAACAAGACACAAATACATGATTACATTTTCTTTATTTTACATCACTTTGCAATAGTGAATGAGAATTATACCTCATTATAAAAATATGAATACTACTTCTGAAAATCAGAGCTGGCTTGGCACATAATTGTTAGTGAGGCCAAATAATTGTGCTCACTGAAAGCCTGTGCTGCCACAAACGCTAAGACTTTTGCACAGATGGTCGGTGTTTTTCTATTTTGTTTCGTTTTGTTTTGTTTTGGTGTAGGGAAAGGTCAAGGAAGCAAAATATTGATATAGTGAGAAACTAGAACACCATACTTAAATGTTAAAAAAATTTAAGAAAACAGACAAAAATACAAAGTTGCTTTCATAATGGGTGCATGAATAGCCAGGCAACATGATATGGGGCATAGGGAGAGACGAGGTTCATGCAGGAGTTTAGACTTCAGCTCTAGCCCTTACTCTACCACCTATCAGTGTAACCTTGAAGAAATCATCTAATATTTTTGAGGCTCATATTTCTCAATGGTAAAAAAAATGCATAATTGGACTTCCTAGTTTTAGAGATTTGTAAATATCATAATGAGGAGGAAAAAGTGTGTTATTTATGAAAGATGAATGGTGTAATAGAAATGAGCCTAGACATTAATCCTGACTACTTTATTTGCTAATTTTGTAAGTTTGAACAAATTGTTTTTTTTTTTAGAAGTTCTGCTATCTGTAAAGTGAATAAACAATAACACCTAATATTAAGGGTTGTCAATATTATTGATATGGTGAATCTAAAAACCTGAAGTATACTATACCTATAGATTTATTCATATATTAATAAAATTTCTTCTTAATTCAGTTTGACTTTGGGATACTTTTACTGATCCAAATGGATCCAATACCCTTCATTTAAATGTTTCCTTGCCTCAAACCTCAGTCCTAGTATGTCTTTTCTGAAACCTAAATGTCTATCTCCAGAATCTCATTGAGTCGCATAGTGTTAAATGCAAGTAGTTTCTGAGGTAAATATAGAAAATTTGTTTCCCCTGCACAGATATCCTTTTAGACGTCCATTACAACATCCATCTACTTGGTTGACATCTTCCTTTAGATATTAAATGGCTACCTTAAAATTAACTCACTGAAAATGGAGCTTTTGATATTCTTCCAAAAATTCTACCACTTTCTCTATTGCCTCACCATGACTCAGTGAATTCCGCAATCTTAAAGCCTGCAGATAATTCCCAGTATCCCTGCTGTCCCTAATTAACCACATTTAATCCATTAACAAACCCTTTTAAGTCTTCAATCCATACATTTTGCTCCAACCTTATATCCCAAACTTCGTTTAAGATATAATCATGTTTGACCTGGACTATTGTTACAGGCATCCAACAAGGCTAAGTAAATTCAACTCAGAGCAGCAAAGGTGATTTCTTAGAAATGTAAGCTAGACCACATCCAGACCTTAAATAAAAATCTTCTTTATTTATTTATTTATTTATTTTTTGAGATGGAGTTTCGCCCTGTTGCCCAGACTGGACTTCAATGGCACTATCTTGGCTCACTGCAACCTTGCCACAGGGTTCAAGCGATTCTCCTGCCTCAGTCTCCTGAGTAGCTGGAATTACAGGTGCACACCACCACACCCGGGTAATTTTTTGTAGCATTAGTGGAGATGGGGTTTCACCATGTTGACCAGGCTGGTCTTGGACTTCTTACTTCATGATCCGTCCACCTCGGCCTCCCAAAGTACTGGGATTACAAGTGTGAACCACTGCACCCAGTACTAACTCTCATTAACCTACAAATTTCTTTATTAATTGGCTCTTTCCATCTCTGCAAATTTTGCTTACCCCGTTCTTCTCTTCCTTACTATCCCCTAGCTACCTTGGTCTCCAGGCACCCTTGCCAGGCTTTTTCATTTGTTTATTTAATCCAGAATATGTTTTCCTGGCTTTTCTCATGATAATCTCATTCCCACCTTTTAGGTCAGCCCTCAAATGTCAGCATTTCTTGACCACTGTATCCAAAATGGAATCTCCTACTTTTAAAATTATTTTACTTTTTTTTTTCTCCCTCCATAGCAGTAATCTCAAGCTGTAATTACTTTGCTGTCATATATTTTCATTGGTTATTGTTTGTACCTTGTCTTCCTCACTAGAATGTAAATCCTGCCAGGGGAATATCTCAATGTGCCTTTTATACAGCAATATTCATTACAGTTACCAAGAATACCGGTACTTCCTCAATAAACACATATTTAATTCATAGATGTCTGAATAAAAATGTAGTTTTTTTCTTTTGTTTTTTTAAATCATGTAATAAAAATCTGGGGGTAGATAATCCAATTTTGGTACAGTGGCTTTGTAGGACGTTTCCATCTTTTGCGTATTGTTTTCAGTGGGTCAGCTTTTGTACTTAAAGTTATTTTTGTCAAGGACTGTGAAAGGTTTGAGATTTTGCTCTGTTTGTAATTTTAGTAGTTAACCTGTCACAGGTTCATAAATGCTGAAGGAAAACATGAGATTTCTGGGTCAGGTGTAAAATACTTTATGATTCATGGCATAGCAAGCAGCCTGAACTTCCTGTTTGCAATGATTCCCCTTGCCAAGCAAGTCCTACAGGGGCCATGTGAACGGCTCAGATGGATGCTACACACATTCAATTAGTGTCACAACTGAGGGACCCCAAGTCAGGAAATACCAGATCTTATAAGGGGACTGCTAGCAAACCTGAAGAACTGTTGCACTTGAGGGGGCCATTTTGAGTATTATTCTGGTATGAAAACAAATCTTCCCTCATCCTCAAGGAAAACACTATTTCTAAGTTTCAAGACTATTTGCCATGCAAGTATCCTTCAAAAGACAATCCAGGGCAGAAGTCTTTATAGGAGGAATAGATAATGCCTTGGAGAATTGCCTACAATGGTCTGATGTTGCAAGGGAGCTACTGTAGCTCCAAAACGAAGTCTTCACACAACTCTGTTCAGACAAAAAGAACAGAGAAATGTGAAAGAAACATTTATTTTTTTCCTACAGCAGTTTTTATTTTAGTTTTTCTGTTAGTGATGGAAGTCTTTCAGAGAGGTGCTGGGAGACTTTCTGTTTAGACTCTTTGGCCAGAATTGGATCACATGTTTACCTCCAGACAAAAAATACTGTCAAATACCGTCTAGAAGGAGGTAGTTTCCATGTTTGATTTAACTGTGTAGTAGGTTATGAAGTCAAGAAGTGTGAGACCATCAACTTTGTTTCCTTTTTTTAAGATTGCTTCAGCATTCAGTTCCTTGAGATTCCATATTAATTTTAGGATGAGTTTTCACGTTTGCAAAAATGATGTGAGTATTTTGATAGGGATATATTGAATCAATATATTGTTTAGAGTAGTAGTGTTATCTTAACAAGACTACATCTTCCAATCAATGAATATGGAATGTCTTTTCAATTATTAAGACATTTAAAAACTTTAATTTATTTATGCAATATTTTGTACTTTTCAGTGTACAAATATTATGCTTCCTTGGTTAAATTTATTTCTAAGCAATTTATTTCTGATGCTGTTGTAGGTAGAATAGTTTTCTTAATTTCATTTTCAGATTTTTCATCCCTGCTGTATAAAGACACAACAGATAGTTGTGAGTGTTGATTTTGAGTCCTTCACTTGGCTGAATTTATTGGCGGTAACAATTTGTGTGTGTGTATGTGTGTAGTTGTGTGTGTGTGTGTGTGTTCTTTCAGGTTATATATCTATATATTATATATATATATATAGAGAGAGAGAGAGTGAGAGCAACATATTTTGTATACACACACACACACACACACACACATACATATGACATTTCCTCTGCAAGTAGAGATAGTTTCACTTCTTCTTTTCAATTTGGATGTAATTTCTTTTTTAAACCTAAGTGGTCTGGCTAGAACTTCCAATATTATGGTGGATAGAAGTGGTGAATGCAGACATCGTTGTCTTATTTCTGATATGAGGGAGAAGGCTTTCAACCATTCACCGTTAAGTATTGTGTTTGTCGATTCGATTTTTTAAAGGTTACTTTTATTGCTGTCTGAAAAACGGTCCAAAGGGATTAAAAGCAGGTGTTCCAATTAGAAAACACTCACAGTATTTGTTGCTTGGTGGTTTGAGAGATGAAAAAAACAAAAAAACGCAGACAGATTAGAGACATATCTGGATGTAGGATGACAGTATTTCTAGCATGTACAGGGGTGGTTAGGAACGGGCTTTAGGGGTACACTTTACAATACAGCAACCATTAGCTACAGGTGAGAGTTACATTACAATTTTCTTATTTGTTGTAGTCACTTTTCATGAATTCAGTACCAACAAACATATGGTTAATGGCCATCAAATTGGAGGATAGAAATATAAAAAATTTCATAATTGCAAAAAAATTACTGTATAGCACTGCTGTAGAGCATACCTGGATGTTTGTCTCTGCCTTTCTTTATTTTCATGGCTAAAAAGTGAAAATGAGCTTAAAAACAAACACAAACATTAACCTTTAAAATGTAAATTATTTTACTAATGTAGCAACGCACATATGTCAATTAACATTGGCAGAAGTTAGGATTTGCTTATGTCAAAGGTTCAACAATATAGATTCACTGTAAATTGATATTCTTAACAGTATTTTTTGGAAGAAAGTGCTGTTTAATGTTTAAGTAATTGTACTATGATATTAAACTTTGTATTTGTTTTCTAGTTCAAAAAAAATTAACAATTACTTGTAATTCTCTGTGTTTTTTTTCATAAATACAATGGGGATATGATAATTTTGAGTACCTGCCTGAATTTTTATAAGAATAAAACAAAGCTTACAGCAGTGTCTTCCACATTTAAAATGCATACTAAGTCACAAAGAGATATCTGTTAAAACCAGTTATAAATAAGTAGGCAGACAGATGATAGCCTGATTTCATTTAATGGCACTGATTTATTTATGCCTGAATCAAAATCTGACTAAAATTCACAGCTTTAATATTGAATTTTACAATGTGCATTCCTTTGAATGCATGGAACATTCTAGCTATGATGCAATTTCTAGAAAGCATTTAGTCAAAACAGTGAATGACTGAAAAAGCCTCAGAAAACCCAAAGGTAATCAGCTATTTAACCTGTTTAGGTCTTGTTTCTCAGACAGCTGCTATTATATTAAAAACAAAAGAGGCTATGTTCATACATTATGCATACTTAAACCCTGAAGAGGCAGAATTAGTTCCGTAGTTACACTGTTTTGTGGTCTTGGCAACTGTGAGTGCCTTAAAATTTAAAGATGCCTACAGTCATTAGAAAGGTTCTGTTTGGTTAAATTTTAAATATACTTTTGCTGTCAGAAAAGCCTATAAGAGATATGTTTGATGATTTTTTTTTGTTTTTATTATGATGGAGATTATATTTTCATTTAAATCTAATAATTTCATGAAAGGGAATTAAAATTCTCCTTATAAAATAAAAAAAAAATCACTAACATATTTATTTTTATGTCCTCAAAATAGTGAAAAACAGTAATGTTTCCAGATGTCAAATATATCAGAAAGCCTTTTTGAAATTATTCTGTCATTACTATGAAAATAATAGATCAAAGTATTTTAAAATTGAATTTCCATACATGTGTATGAACAAATGTAATTAGGTTAGCAGCCAAGATTGTTTCTTCAGAATCCAGGTATAGGAAGTGATGAACTTGTGACTCAATTTATATAATTACCTGTTCATATGTTTTGCATATTTTCTGTTGGATTGGTCTCTTTCCTATTAAAATATAGAGATTTTTATAAATTAGATATGCTAGGCTTTTTATCTGTAATATAAATTGCATTTTTTCAGTTTGTTATGCCTTTTGCTTTTGAATACATTAATTGGGGATAAACACATTTTTTATTTCTATAAAGTAAAAATGAATATTTTCTTTTATGATTTTTACATTTTGACGCACAGTTAGATGGTCTTTTCCAGCACATGGTCATAAGTGACTTGGCCTTGTCTTTTACAATATTATTGAATATATACACATACACACATATATTTATATGTGTACATATGCACATTTACATATACAAATATATACAAACATGTATGATTTGGATGTCTGTGTATATATATATTAAACCATTTGCATTTCTTAGTGTGAGATGAGTTATTGACCCAACTCCTTTATTTCCTAAGTGACTACCTTGTTGTAATTTCCCAAATTACTACTAAATAAAATACCATTTATTTAAAATTCCATTATACCTGATTTATTTGAAGTGCTACCTTTATGATATAGCAAATTTCTCTACATATTTGGATCTATTTCTGAAAAATTAGTTTACTCTATTTGTCTGCTTATCCAGATGCTATTAACTCATTTTTTAAATTATTGAGTACTTATAGTATTGTTTATTCTGATGGACTTAATGTACCCTTATTGAGTACTTATAGTATTGTTTATTGTAATGGACTTAATGTCCCCTTGTTGACTTTCTTTCCAAAATTGCACTGGACTTTGTATATCCATACTTGTATATTTTTCCATGTCTCCTATTCATGACACCTTTAAGAGGCTGGCTGTTTCTAACTCTTTCCATATATTTTCATTAATTTCATTCTACTTTTGTGATTGTTAAAAATGTTTTAAATTTTTCCTCAAATCAATGTTTTTCATTTTTCATTATTTTCATGCTTTTTGATCCTTTTGTTGTTATTTATATTATAAATAAGGTTGTCTCTCACATTATGTCTTCAACGGGTCGTTGTGTGCATACATGAAGGTTACTAATTTCTGTGTTTTAAATTCACACCCCACTACCTTACTGAATTCTTTCATTTTTTGTGGAAAGTGTTTTGGTTTACTGCAGTGAAATTGCCTTGGTTTAAGTCATATTATACACAAATATTAATATGTTTAGTGCCTCCCTTTTAGTGTTTACACTTTGAATTTCTCTTTTGACCAATTAAGTTAGTAAAAACATCTAGTACTGTGTTGGATAATAGTGGTGATTACAATGCTTCCATGTTCTTGACTTATCAATACAGCTTCCAGTGTTAGCCCATGTCATATATATGATTTTTGGGTTGAAACATAGATAGATAGATAGATTTTAATAAGATGTCTGTGTTATATACAATTGATTCTTATTATGATATGTCTTATAAAGGCTTCACAAATATGGATTTAGTGAATACTGAACCATTGTTCCTAGTGTAATTTGTGCATATGTGTGTGTACATACACATATCTCACGTAGATTATAATCTTGAACCCTAAAACAATTCTTCCAGATAGATTATATTTGCTTTATTTTTTGAAAGAGAAAATGAGGTTCAGAAGTGTTAACTGACTTGCTTAAGACCACACCCCTAACTGTACCCACTGTAGGATTCAAACCCTGTGCAGTTGGCTTCAGAGCACTAGTAGCTTCTTGGGCTACACTACACTGCCTCATACTGTCTCTACTCTACATTACACTGCCTCCTACTGCCTCCACTCATATAAATGTAGACAGTAGGAGGCAGTGTAGCATAGTCCAAGAGGCTATTAGTGCAAGCTAATAGTGCAAGGTTGGTGCAAAAGTAATCGCGGTTTTTGCCATTACTTTTCATTGTTTTACTTTTGCATGAACCACAGTTACTTTTGACCCTGACTAATACTACTGCTCTTCCACCTGTCTCACCCCTTGTATATGAGGTGAATCAAGAAGACAGAGTAATGCCTTGTTAGGCCTCAACTGGCAATGTGTCCATCAAAAACTCAAAATGTTCACTGCTCTGCTGTGGATGTTCTTTGAATGATGAGAAAAGGCTGCTATTATTAATTTTGGAATTATAAATATATTCTATTCAGTAAGAAAAATCACAAATGTAGAATTTGCAAATAATGACGATCATTGGTATATATATGTGTGTGTGTGTATAGATATATATACACACATATATGGATATACACATACACATATATACATAATGTGTGTGTATATATATACTCATACATATATATACACATATACATACATATCTATATATAATTAAGGAATTATTTATTTATTTATTTATTTATTTATTTTTTGAGACGGAGTCTTGCTCTGTTGCTCAGGCTGGAGTGAAATGGTGCAATCTCAGCTCACTGCAACCTCCGCCTCCTGGGTTCAAGAGATTCTCCTGCCTCAACCTCCCGAGTAGCTGGGATTACAGGCATGCACCACCACGTCTGACTAATTTTTGTATTTTTAGTAGACACGGGGTTTCACCATGTTGGCCAGGTTGGTCTGGAACTCCTAATCTCCGGTGATTCATCCATCTTTGCCTCCCAAATATCTATTTTAATTTTATTCAGTGTTTTTCAAACCAATAATTATTGTTGAATTTTAACAAATTAGATTCAATGGCCAGGAGGATATCATTCTAATTTTCTTCTCAGCTATTTGATGTCTTGGGGATATTTAATGTCTCCGATATGTAATGCTTACAAACATTCTGCTATCTTAGAATATACCCCTGTTGATCAATATTCTTTAAATGAGGTCCTGGAATTTATTCTCTAATATTTTATTTAGATTTTTCATTGATATTACTATAGAGCTTGGTCTGTGAAATATTTGTTTAACATTTATTACTTTTGTCTATTTATTTAAACTTCTGTGATAAAAAGTATTTGGATGAAAATATATATTCTCTAATTGTTTTAATATTATCTGTTCTTTACAGTAGCGTGTTTTATTGTAATTCCTGAACTGAACTGAAATTATCTTATAAACAATTAGAAGAGAGGGGAATTATGACAGGGTAATGTGGTGGTCACATTGGTTCAGGCACAATCTTTTCTGCACATCTAGGATATAAGCCACTAAATAACAGTTGCTGAAGGGAAAGTACATTAACACAGACCTGCAGTCACCTCTTGTTACAGAGGCACTTTCTTATTTATTTCCAACTTATGCATGTCTTGATCTTGTGATAGTCAGAACCTTTCTGGAACTATATGAGGTTGTAACCTGAGCATCACAAAGCTGCTGTTTCTGTCTGCAATCAGCCAGCTGATGTGCACTATCTCAGCAGTTGGTAAACACTCAGTAAGCAAAGAAGGACTTTCTGACAGGATGGTTCATTGCAGGATACAGTGGAATATCTGTGTTAGTGGAGCATCTGTATCAGTGAGATATCCAGCAATGGAAATGGTCACTGGCTTTGAGCTTGGTTCAAGAGGTTGCAGAGGCAATGCAGGCAGAATGCAAGGCAACACAATGAAAGATGTTTGAGGTCCCTTCCAGCCAATAAGGTTCAATGAATTCTTAATGTCTGTGAAGTCTGAATTTCTGTTGTGTCCTCTCTTAGCCTGTCAGGCCTGCAGTCTTTCACCTCTTCCCACTGTGCCCTGGAGAAGCGGTTTCTAAAGCTAAAGACTACTCTAAAATACTTGTAGTCACTGTGAAAAACTAGCAGCTATTTTTCAAGCATCTAAGTTTTCATTCTATGCCATTTTAACATTGATGAGGTTGTGAGGAAGTCACTGAAGCTTATGTCACTCTGAATTCCAGACATGGGGCAACAGTATAGGTTGTATAGACCTCATATTCCAAGGCGGAGGTGTGATAGGGGCCGGAGACTCTCTGGTGCCTTCAGGAGCTGTGCCCCCTATGCCAGGTGATCCTGGATTAAAATAATTAATATCATTAAATTTAACAATATCCGTACTACTCAACATGATTTATAGATTCAATGCAATCCTTATCAAAATTCTTATAACACTTTTCACACAACTAGGAAAAAAATCCTAAAATTCATATGAACCATAAAAGACACCAATCAAAAATATTAAGCAAAAAGAATAAATCTGTAGCCATCACACTACCTGACTACAAAATATACTGCAAAGCTCTAGGAATCAAAGCATCATGATAATGGCATAAAAACAGACACAGTGACCAATGGAAAAGCAAAGAAAACCCAGAAAGAAACCTACAAATATACAATCAATTGATTTTTCACAAAAGTGCCAAGAACATATAATGGGGAAAAGACAGTGCCTTCACTAATGATGTTGGTAAAACTAGATGTCCACATGCAGCAGAATAAAATTAGAAACTTTTATCACACCATCTAGGGGAATCAACTCAAAACAGATTAAATACTTGAATATAACAATTGAAATTTTAAAACTACTAGAAGAAAACTTAGAGGAAAGCCTCCACAACATTGATCTGGGCAATTACTTTTTGGAAATGATACCAAAACATAGGCAACAAATACAAAAATACATAAAAGGGATTGCATCAAGCTTAAATGTTTTTGCACAGCAAAGGAAAGAAGAAACAGAGTGAATAGTCTACCTACAAATTTGGATAAAATATTTGCAAACCAAATATCTGATAAGAGGCTAGTATTCAAAATATATAAGGAATTCAATTCAATAGCAATAGAACAAATAGTTCAATAAACATATGGACAAATGACTTGAATAGACATTTCTCAAAGGAAGATAACCAGATGACCAACAGGTATTTGAAAAAATGTTGATGAGACATTATTAATCATCAGGGAAATACAAATTAAAACCACAATGATATGTTACCTCACACCTCTTAGACAGTCTCTTGTCAGAAAGATGAAAGATATCTAGTGGTAGTGAGAATGTAGAGAAAAGTGAACACCCTAGGCTTGGCTCGTACTCTCAGGGTCAGAGTAGCTGCAAAGGTCAATGGCAGGTTCTAGCTCTGTGGCAGGAGGCACAGGCTTTGCCATGAAGGCCCTGTGTTACCTTAGCCAAGTCAGCCTCTCCCACTGCCGCCAAATATCCTCTAACCTACTTTTCGCATAAATCCTGTTATCTTTAAATACAATTTTGCTTTGTGGTGCCTTTACAAAGATTCAAATGTAGAGACTTCTGTATTGGATAGTAATTTCTTCTGAATCCACTGTTACGTATTTTTTTGATGATAGATTCCTCCCCTCCCAAATGTTCCCGCTTACTCTACTTATTGGTTTGTTGAGAATTATATCATCTCCAGGACACAGTTTTGATGAATTAATTCTTTTTTTCTGGAAAATTATGCATTTATCTAGGTTTTCAAATTTATTTCTATAGACTTGTTAAATTGGCTTCTTAAATATTTTGCAAATATCTTCTGTTTCTATAATAGTTTCCTTCTTGCTTAGACTTTCTCTATTTTTCTTGATTAGGTTAACAAATGGTTTATCTAATTGACTTATTTATTCTTAAAGAACCAGCTTACAAAAGTGTGCTCGTGTATGTGTGTATGCATTCATATATTAATTCAACTATTGTGAAAATGTTACGGGGATGAAAACTATTTAGAATCTTTCTTGCGGTATCTTCCTTTCTTTGTTTGTACTTCTCCAGTTTCTTCACTGAGATGGTCAAAGACTCTGGTTCATTCTGGCAAGCTGAGGAGTATGATACTAGAAATAAATGAAGCCAAGGAATCTTCAGTGACCAACTCCAGAATGAGTTTAAAATATTTAATAAATCAGATTATTTGCAAGAGTGCAACTGTATATTTACTCAGGTTCCTTTTTATTAACAACTAGTGACTATTAATTATTAAACATTGTTTTAAAAGCATAATACATTTAGCATTATGAAACATTACACTGAAATTTAGATCTGACCATTATGTCACATATTCTGGTCAGTAGGTTCATAGTTGTTGTAAAACTTGTCCTGGACTTAAATTTTCCTAGCAAGCTAGTCACAAAAAGTACATAAATACTCTATCTATTAAAAACCACAAGAACATACTTTTTTTTTAAGTGTATGCAAATTATTGTGCCTGATTTTAGTTTAGAAAACACATTGTCTTTTTGTCAAGATGTTTTGTCATTATATACTCAGAGATTTTAAATTTAATATTAATGTGAATATCTTTTTGATATTCTAAAATTTTTCACATGTTGATTTATGAAATATTTTTCTATGATTTTGAAGACTACTTTTTTAATACAAATAACTATTTGAACTGTAAAACCTAATTACCTCCTTTAATTTAAAGCTTAATTATATTAATTCTGGTTTTAAAATGAAATTTTGAATGTTAAGTAGATTTATTTGAAAATGTTTCAACTGTTATCTCATAGTTGATAAAAGCTACTTTTATCATGAGAGTAATATATTATCACTAAATCTATCACAACTCTAGATAATACCTATTCGCACTGAAATATGATGTTGGAGTCCCCATTATAATAACAACAAAATATATTTAATCTCAGTATATTAAAGACTTACCTCAGATGTGTATCTCTTCTTTATTAATAGTACAGATATAAAATGAGAATACTTACTTGGATGATATGGTGTAGATGTGTCCCCACCAAAATCTCATTTTGAATTGTAGTTCCTATAATCCTCATGTATTGTGGAAGTATTCCCAGACCAAACTGAGGACTGGGCTGATATTTCTCACAGCCTAATAACGAGATTCAGATGAACTAGGGAGGAAGAGAGTTTTTATTTGCTGTAACCAGTTACAGGGAGAAGGCCTGAAAAATAATGCCAGACCAAGTCAAAATTACTAAGTTTTCCAGAGCTTATAAACCTTCTAAGCTATATGTCTATGTGTGAAGTGTACCTTCATCTGAAGACATAAGTGATTAACTTCTTTTAATCGATAACTAAGGTCTGAGTCCTGAAGACTTTCCTCTGGAGCCCCAGCAAATTTACTTAATCTAAATAAGTCCAGGTGCTGGGGTGATTACCCTTATCTTGTCTCCTGATAAATCACAGAGGTTTGGGGAGTTCCTTCAGACTCCCAATAAACTTGTTTGTGGAAGCCTGGGGAGTCTCTTCAGACCTAAAATAAAATTTGTTTAATCCTAAATGAGTCCTGTTAAGAATTCCTTCATTATTTTGTCGTGCTTTAAGGCCCAGGAAAGTAGTAGGCAAAACTCTTGATGGGCTTTTGTTACATCACAGGCTTTGTATAAGGGCACAGGCTTTTAATATTTAACTTAACCACTCAGTCAGTACTGAAACAGTTGTTATGGAGGCCTGCAATAGTGAGACCTGGCCTGCCACAGGAGGTACCCAGCGGGAGGTAGTTTAATCATGGGAGTGGTGACCCTCATGATGTTCCAGTGATAGTGAGTCATTTCTCATGAGATTTGATGGTTTTTTAAGTTGTCTTTCCCCCTTTGCTTGGCACTTCTCCATGCTGCCACCATGTGAAGAAGGACATGTTTACTTCCCCTTCCACCACTAGTGTAAGTTTCCTGAGGCCTCCCCAGTTATGCGGAACTGTGCATTAAAACCCCTTTCACTTATTAGTCACCCAGTCTCACGTATGTCTTTATTAGCAGTGTAAGAATGGACAAATACAGTAAATCGCTACCAGATAGTGGTTTGCTGCTCTAAACATGCCCTAAAATGTGGAAGCAACTTTGGAACTGGATAACAGACAGAGGTTGGAACAGTTTGGAGGGCGTAGAAGAAGATAGGAAAATGTGGGAATGGTTGGAATGTCCCAAAGACATAGAGGCCTCAGAAGACAGGAAAATGTGGGGAAGTTTGGAACTTCCTAGAGATTGTTGAATGGCTTTGATCAAAATTCTGCTGGTGATATGGGGAATGAAGCCCAGGCTGATGTGATTTCAGATGTTGATGAGGAACTTGGGAACTTGAGTAGAGGTCACTCTTGCTATGCAAAGAGACTGCTGGCATTTTGCCCTAGCCTTAGATATCTGTGGAGCTTTGAACTACAGAGAGTTGATTTCGGGTCTTTGGCAGAAGAAATTTCTAAGTGGCAAAGCATTCAAGAGGAGGCACAGCATAAAAGTTTGAAACATTTGTAGCCTGATGATGTGATAGAAAAGAAAAACCCATTTTCTGGAATGAAATTCAAGCCAGCTGCAGAAATTTGCATAAGTAACGAGGAGCTGAATGTTAAACACTACGACAATGGGGAAAATGTCCCCAGGGCATGTCAGAGACCTTTGCAGCAGCACCTCCCATCACATGCCTGGAGGCCTAGGAGGGAAAAATGGTTTTGTGGGCCAGGCCCAGGGCCCCCTCTTCTTTGTGCAGTCTCAGGACATAGTGCCCTGCATCCCAGCTGTTTCAGCTCTA
The DNA here is from genome assembly GCF_009764315.1 of Trachypithecus francoisi. NCBI lineage: Eukaryota > Metazoa > Chordata > Mammalia > Primates > Cercopithecidae > Trachypithecus > Trachypithecus francoisi. The sequence continues at coordinate 47,211,799 of NW_022681470.1, read as the reverse complement.
GCTGTGGCTACAAGGGGTCAAGGTATAGGTAGGACCATTGCTTCAGAGGGTGCAAGCCCCAAGCCTTGACAGCTTTCACATGATGCTGGGCCTGTGGGTTCACAGAAGTAAATAATTGAGGTTGAGGAACCTCTGCCTAGATTTCAGAGGATGTATGGAAATGCCTGCATGTCCAGGCAGAAGTTTGCTACATGGGTGGAACGCTCACAGAGAACCTCTGCTAGGGCAATGCAGAAGAGAAATGTGAGATTGGAGCCCCAACACAGAGTCCACACTGGGACACTATCTAGTGGAGCTGTGAGAAGAGGGCTGCTATCCTCCAGATGCCAGAATGATAGATCCACTGACTGCTTTCACTGTGTACCCAGAAAAGCCACATACACCAATGCCAGCCCATGAAAGTATCTGGGAGGAGGGCTGTACTCTGTAAAGCCACAGGGATGGAGCTGCCCAACGCTGTTAGAGCCTACCTCTTGCATCAGTGTGACCTGGATGTGAGACATGGAGTCAAATGAAATCATTTTGGAAATTTAGTGTTTAATGACTGCCCTATTAGATTTTGGACTTCCACGGGGACTGTAGCCCCTTTGTTTTGGTCAGTTGCTTGCATTTTGAATGGGTGTATTTACCCAGTGCCTGTACCCCCCATTGTATCTAGGAAGTAACTAATTTGCTTTTGATTTTACAGGCTTATAGGTGGAAAGAACTTGTCTTGTCTCAGATGAGACTTTAGCTTAGTACTTCTGAGTTAATGATGGAAGAAGTTAAAACTTTGGGGGGCTGTTGAAAGATGATTGTGTTTTGAAATGTGAGAATATGAGATTTGGAAGAGGCCAAAGGTGGAATGATATAATTTGGCTGTGTCCCCACCCAAATCTCATCTTGAATTGTAGTTCTCATAATCCTCACATGTCATGGGAGGGACCCAGTGGGAGGTAATTCAATCATGGGGGCAGTTACCCTCATGCTGTTTTTGTGCTAGTGAGTGAGTTCTCGGGAAATCTGATTATTTTCTAAGGGGCTCTTCTGCCTTTGCTCAGCACTTCTGCTTGCTGCCACCATGTGAAGAAAGACATGCCTTCTTCCCCTTCTGCCATGACAGATTCCTGAGGCCTCCTCAGCCCTGCAGAACTGTGATTCAGTTAAACCTCTTTCATTTATAAATTGTCCAGTCTCAGACAGCTCTTTATAAAAGTATGAGAACAGACTAATATAGCAGGACAAAGTAACAGCAGGTAAAAATTTCCATTTATTCAATCTGATCCTTTCTCATCTTACCCTTCTAAGTTTCTAAGGAGAAGCTGTTTTTGTGTCTAGGTGTTGCAAGTTACACTGACCATGATTGTTCATGCCTCAGGGGAAGGTTTGTGTTATTTCTTTGGAAAGTCATTATTTTTCTTTTTCTAGTTACCTTCCTTCTATTTCTTACAGGTCCACGTGAATTTCTTAAATATATTTTTTCTCATCTCTCAAATTTTGACAGGCTATATATATTATATATGTGTGTGTGTATACATATATATATACATAAACTAGCTCTCTCATCATACTCTTTGCAGCATTTATATTTTAATATACATTTTAGTTTTATAATGTCATAATATTGATTTAATATAACACTATTATAATATAATGTTATATTTTATATTATATCATATTATATTAATTATACTTTTATAGTATATCATTATATTATATTAAAATTATTATTATAAAATATATTAAAGTAGTAATATATTTTAATATAATTTCTATAATATTAAATGAATATTATAACATTATAAAACTAAAATATTATATTGTAATTAAATGTATGTAACATTATATTTATAACATATAACATTAAAATTAATATTATAATATTTGTTTAACACCTATCTTCCATGAAGGAATGTAAGCTTGATGACAGCTGGGATTCTGTCTAGTTTGTTCAGAATTGCAGGCTTAGCACCCAGCAGATTAAAGGCATAGAATGTGGTCACATCAGTGCCTATATGAATATGCATATAACGGAATGGATGGATGACTGAACACAATGCCTCTTTTACACAATTTCCAAAACCTCATTAACAGTAGTCATCTCTGCCGGGGAGCAGTCTCAGTTTCTCTTGTGGTGTGGGTCCAGTTCATGTTCAGGAGTCAGGCAAGAGTATTATTTGAGAACTTTTTATAAATTATATTTACTAAAGATGATAACTCAATCAGAAATAAAGTTGTAGTTAGTATCTTTTAATGTCTTAATGTTTCACAAGGCGTATTTGATTTTAGGGATATAAACAACCTGTCCTCCCATGTCATCTTTGATTTTAAGGAGGAGCTGCCAGTCAACTGATTCCAGGCCAAATTTTATTCTTATCAGTGCATAGAGTCTTCAGTTAATTCCTTTTTGGAAATCCTATACAGACGCAAATTAATTCTCTATATAGTCTCTTTGTCACTTAGTAACTTGTTCCTTTCTCTCCTTCAAATTGTATCTTTAGACTTAGCTAATTTGATAGTCCAATTTCAGTTTTTAAGCTTTATTATAAATGTTATTAGCAAAGACAGTTTTGCAAGCATTATTAAAATTTATTTTATGGTTCAACTATATTTTATTGAAATTTGTTTAAGATAACTCAAGATGTCTTAGAATTACCCAGCCTTTACTGGAAGAGCAATTTGTTAGATTATTACGATTTATTATAACTTTACATAAAAATATATATTTAATATAGCTTGTTATAATTTACCATTATAACTGTTCCAAAGTGTAACCATTACAGTTTGATCCATATTTTTATAGAGCAAGACTGTTTGATGTTCTTCTGCTGTTTAGCTTTTTGATTGCCACATTTCTGTCTCTTTCCTGGGCTCCACGTTCTTTATTGCATAGTCTGATACTGATGTCAGATATAGAGATGGAAAATACCAACTTCTTACCAGAAATATTTATTTATATTATCTGTTAAGTAAAATTTTCAGAACATTTAGATAAGATCACACATTCAAGTATCATTTCAATCTTGATACAAGGGTAGATTCTTGAAACAGACCAGTTCAAACTTATGCTTACTAGAGAGATATCTCTGGAAAAAACATTATAAAATACTCATATAAAACTCAAAAAATATCTCACAAATCTTACATTATTAAACTATTGACTGACAGCAGAGTGAGAGGGGGATTACTTTCCCAGAATCAGTCTGAATATTATTAAAAGTTTAAAAATTTCTTTTGAAATTGAAATTGAAATTGCTTGAAAATTTGTTCAGAAATGCCGCTTTTCTTCTAAGATGGAGACTGTGAATTACATCACATAAAATTGTACTCTAATATTTGGGATATCATTTTTCTTCATATTTTGTTCTATAGATATTCCAAACACTGCATTTCCAAAATTTAATTTGTTTTCTCTCATCATCATTCAAATCTGTACCTTCTCCTGCATTTCCATTGAAAGTTGTAGCCCATCATTTGGCACATCCTAAGTAGAAATCTGGGAGTCATTCAGACATTTATTTTCTGTCATCTTCCACATGCAAGTAATCCCCACACCAGTGCATTTATCTCCTAATTTTGTTTAATGCACTCAGTTTTACTCCATTCCTACTACGATTACTGTAGCTCAGACTCTCCACTGCTGTCTCCCAGGTGATCCAAGTAGCCTCTTATCTGATCAATAGCAACATTGTATCTATCCTGTAAAATGCAGTCCGGGCAATCTTGCGCACATGAAACCTTGAAATCTGACCTGTCATGCCCCTCCTTACAGTCACTCTAGGATTCCCATCCCTGACATAAAAAGTCCAAGTTCCTTAAAAACAAATCAGAAGATTCATGAAAATTCGACCTTTCTCGCTCATATCTTGCCTCTCTTAGTTATATATTTTACGATCCCTAATAACGTATTCAGTTTCTATTGTTGTCTACCAAATGAACATCAAGTTATTTGCCTAAAACAACAGACACTATCTCTGCAGGTCAAGAGTTTGGGCAGGGGTGAACTGCGTCCTCTGCCCAGATTAACGCAAGGCTAGCATCAAGGTGTTGACTGGATTCCTCTCTGGATCTCAGGATCCTCTTTCAAGCTTACATTATAGACAGTACTTAATTTCTTGTAGTTGTAGTTTCCATTTTGTTATTGGCTCTTGGCCGAGGTCTGCTCTCAGCTCCTCCAGGGTCCCTCTCAGTTTCCTGCCATGTGACTATCCCAATAGGTCCTCTTGAACATCAGTCATTCTTCCTTTAGGCGGGGCCCACATTTTTCCCAAGAGATTCCCTGGTTAGGTTGGGTGTACTCAGATAGTATCATTATATTTAACTCAAAGTCAAGTGATTAATAACCTACTTATAGAAATAATATCCTATGATGATCACAGTTCTTTCTTTCTTTTAAAATTAACAAAACAGATGTTGCATTAGTCCATTGTCATACTGCAGATAAAGACATACCCGTGACTGGGTAATTGATAAATAAAAAGAGATTTAATGGACTCATAGTTCCACGTGGCTTAGGAGGCCTCACAATCATGGCGGAAGCATGTCTTACATGGGAGCAGACAAGAGAGAATGAGAGGAAAGCAAAAGGGGTTTCCCCTTATAAAAACATCAGATTTTGTGAGACTTATCCACTACCATGAGAACAGTATGGGGGAAATCACCCCCATGATTTAATTATCTCCCACCAGGTTCCTTCCACAACATGTTGGAATCATGGGAGGTACAATTCAAGGTGAGATTTGAGTGGGGACCTAGCCAAACCACATTAGAGGCCATCTTAGAATTTTGCCTATCACAGATATCAGCCAGTTTGGGTTTGCTGCAAATAGTGATGCTTTTGCTTACACTATTTCTTCTGACAAGAAATTCCTGATATTTAGCTCCTGGTGAATTCTTACTTACCATTTAAGACATAGCTTAGGCACAGTATCCTACAAAACACATGTTTTCTTTTTATTCCCAAAGTAAGCTAAGCTTTTCTCTGCTCTGCTGTTACAGTATGCTATGTCTGTTGGTCCCCTAGCATGAGTCATATTAACTTAAGACTATGTTTATTAGTTTATATTTTAAGGGTAGTATATTAGTCAGCTCACATTGCCATAACAAAATGCCACAGACTAGGTGGCTTAAACAACAGACTTTTGTTTTTTTTTGAAGTTCTTCAGAAGTCTGGAAGTCTGAGATTAGGGTACCAACATGGTCAGTTTCTGGTGATGCCTCTGTTTCTGGCTTATAGGCTGCTGCCATCTCACTGTATGCCCACATGTACCTATGTGAGGGGAGAAGAGAAAGAGAGTGGCCACGTTATCGGTGTCTTTTTAAATAAGAGTTCTAATTTCATCATGAAAACCATAAGCTCATGATCTCATCTAACCCTAAATACTGCTATAAAGGCCTTATCTCCAAATACAGAAATATTGAAAGATATACCTTCAACATATGAATTTGGGGGGAAATCAAACATTTACTGCCATCTGTCAGAAATATAAGAAATGTATAAATTCTACAGTGCCTACTTTGTGGATGATGAAGTTTACATGTAGCCCCCTTGTACATAATATGCCCAATGGAAGTCTTCAGAATATTATTGACTATCTTCAGAATATTATTGACTATTATAAAAACTGGGTCTTGTCCGGGCGTGGTGGCTCATGCTTGTAATTCCAGCACTTTGGGAGGCCGAGGTGGGTGGATCACCTCGGCCTCCCAAGGGGATTGAGACCATCCTGGCCAACATGGTGAAACCCCACCTCTACTAAAAATACAGAACTTAGCTGGGCGTAGTGGCTTATGTCTGCAGTCCCCGCTACTCAGTAGGCTGAACCCTGGAGGCGGGGATTTCAGTGAGCTGAGATAATGCCACTGCACTCCAGCTTGGTGACAGAGCAAGACTTCGGAAACAACAACAGCAACAACGACAACAACAACAAAACACCTTGTCTCTATTTTCCTAAATTACATATTCATTCTGTTTTTCTTATATGATCTGCACCATGGGGTTCCTGGCTCCTGATATCTCTAATCACTTCTGAAATTATGTTAGAGTTATTTCATCCATAACCTACTTGATTAATAGCTCCTGACTTTAAAGTCTTCAATGGTTCCTCTGAGCCTTAATGCCCTCATAAACAGACCCCAGACTCTTTCTTACAGCCCTACTTTCCTCTTATTCCTGCTTGTCCCTGTCAAACCACCATGGTATCTATGCTTGAGTCAAATGTAGCTGCTCACTATTCTCTGAGCAAGTTCAACCACCTTCCCACCCCGACTTTTAAAGGTTTCACATATTTTATCATCCTTGAAATATTTGTTATCTCTTCCCATGTACTGAACAAATACATTTCAAGTGTTTGATGACACTTTCCCTGACTACTGTACCCGAGTTTAGACATGTCTTTCTTTATGCTCCTTTAATATTGTATAGATGTATAACTTTTGCCACATTAAATTATAATAATTTGTTTGCTTCCTTGTATCTGTCTCTAGATTGCAAATTCCCTGAGAAAACTGCAGATTATTTTTCTTTGTAACTGCTGTGCTCAACACACCAACTAGTTGTTTTTGAGAACAGGAAAAAACACAGCTGGGAATAGGTTGAAATACAAGTCACATGTTTTCAACCAAGGCAATGATAAAGCCTGGATAAAAAAAAAAAAAAAATCAATGCCATTGACTTTCCCACTTAAAATTGTCATATGGTATTACATTCTTGTTACATGGGCAAAATGTGATTCTTTGAGAAATTCGTAATTTCAAAAGGCAATTTGAATTATTCAGAAACGAAGGCAGTTAATGAAAGAATCCATATGTAACACACTCTCACATTTTAAAGTTCACTGTTAGATATGATTTATAGAACTTACTCATAATATACCTCAGCCTTATTTTGTTTTCATTTTGTCTAAAACAGTTTTCCTAGGCAAATCTGCCTCCACAGCTAGAGACATATATCACAATTTGTTGAGATAGTCCTGCGCCATACATGCTTTTCTAGTATAAATTATTAAAAAAAAATCTCCCTTCAATATCAAAAGTATTCTGGTTTGGACAATAATTATCCAGTTGCTCTAATTACAGAGAACATTAGTGCTTTAAATAAAGTGTCACACAGACCTTTGAAGGACAACATTTTAGAAAGGCTGAATAACCACCATTGATTACTTTATATTTGTTGAAGATGTTTACTTGCTTTGAAAAGAATCTGAATAGTAGGGTGAGGGAAATTTACAGTTTAGATTCCACTTACATAGTGAAAATGATGAACAATTTGACACCTGTGTCACTGCCTTTTTCAAATGTAATCCTTTATAGCCTGAAGTGAGTCTTTTTTTTTCTCTCTAATGAAAGCCTATTAGTGTTCTAAGAATAAACCCAAATAAGCTTGTATGTCACCCCCACATATATATGAGGAGGTGAAAAGAGTTTAGCCCAGTATTCTGTTAGTTCTCCACTGACTATCAAACTGACTATCCTCAGTTTGATAATTAGACAAAATAATACAAAGAATTCACTGACAGCTACTATACCCATATAGATGCTTAATTAAAGGAAAATGTTATAAATTAAAATCAGGAAGAGTACATAGGGTGAAATCTGAGAAAGTACCAAATGTGAACATTCCAATGTCCTCTCCCTGTGGAGTTATGAATGTGTTACTTTCCCAGCTTCAATGTATGACAGTATGCATGAGGTATTGTCAAGCTCCCACAGGTTTGAGGTTCAGAGATTGATTGATTGATTGATTGATTGATTCATTTGTTAATTTCTTCTTAGGGACAGGTCTTGCCATGTTGCCCAGGCTGGACCCAATCTCCGGTGCTCAAGAGATCCCCCCACCTTAGCATCTCAAGTAGTTGAGACTACAGGTGCATGCCATCGTACCCTGTGAGGTTCAGAGTTTTCACTGGGGCCTCATTATAAAGGCATAATTGATAAATGTCTACATGGTTGATTTAATCTCTAGGTTTACTAGTACCCTATGAGTCAATGTCTGTACTTTAAATCACACCGTTGGTCTTTCTGATGTGGTCAGTCCCCATGGTAAATCAGTGTTAATATCTGTCTAGTCCAGACCACCAAGAAAAATAAATACCTTCCAGGAGCCATGAGCAAAGGCTAGAACTCCTTTTGGCCCCAGTTAAATTCTTTACTACACAAAAAGCTCTTGTATTCAGATATCATTAAAATATACCACACTGATTACAGATTCAATAGTATACCAAAGCCATAAATTCAGCACCCAAAATGTGAAAATTTTAAACTAATAGGAATCAAAATTGTATATCAAATGTAGACAATTAAGTAAATTAAATATTAGTGAAATAAAGCTATAATCAGAGTTTCTCTGGAAATTGTTTTTACAATGCAATTTATTCACAAGAAAAACCTTTGTAGGCACAAACATCAGTCAAATTAAAATCTAGGTTTAGCAGTTCACTCAATAGGTCAATTTGAAAATGTCTTTTTTAAAAAAGATGCATGGGATTGTTTTACTTTTATTATTGCAGCTAATTGATCTGAAAAATCTTATAGTTACATTATCACTTCTAACCTGGCTGATATAAAATAGAAGTTTGGTCATGAAAGTAAATTATAATCCTTGGGGTTTAAAAAGGAGGAAGAAAAGAAAATGGGGGAGCATCAGTATGCCAAGTGGTAATCATCATCCCCAAAATCATTTCCATGTGTCTGTGAAAGTATTTGTAACTCTGTCACTCTGTAGAGTAACTGTTAACCTACTTGTCTCCTTAGTCACCCTTCTCCTTACAACTTCTTGAGGGAACCTCGCCTAAAGAAATTACTAAAGTCAACCAAGTATTTATTAAATGAACAGTTAAATGAATGAGAGATTACTTTCCATTCAAATGGGAGACCTGGATTACTTGGTGTGGTAGACAGGATAATGGTTCCCCACAGACGACTATGTCTTAATTCTAAATTTGGGAATGTGTTACCTTACATGGCAAGAGTGACTTTGAAGGTGTGATTAAATTAAGAACTTTATGATTGGGTGATTTTTATTCTGGATTATTTGGTTGGGCTCATTCTCATCAAACTATAAAAAAGAGAGGGCGGAGGTCTGAACCAGAGAACAAGATGTGACCATAGAAACAGAGATAAGAGAGGGAAGGTTAGTGTGGTTGATGATGCTATTCTCCTGACATTGGAGAAATGTCTTATTTTAAGTCACAAGCTTCTAGTAATTTGTTACAGCTTCAATAGGAAATTAATATGTTTGGGATGTACTGCTGTTCATCTACCTTTCTAATACCTTCTCACAGAACCTGAATGGAAGAACTGTTATTTACAGTCATTTCTGTTAAACACTGATCTTCTTATCAGGCCATGGGAGAAAAATGACACTATTCAATCTTCTATTTTTTAATTATAGCCAGATTGCAAAAGAGGATGGTTATTTATCATCCATTCATTTAAATAACAGTTATACACTTCATCCCAAGTTCCAGGCATTCTGCTCAAATCTAGAGTTAACCTGAATGATCATAGTGTATACTCCTCATGGAGCACATATGATTTCAATTAAAATTTAAAATGGTTAAGAATATTAATAGAATAGATTTTTGTTTGTGAAAATCAAAGTTTAAATGGAGACCATTCTTACTGGCCAACATTTTGAGCAACTGACACCTATTGAACAGGTATTGAACGAGTAAACATGTAGGTGAATAGATGGCTTTATATCTTGATGAGGCATAGGCATATGCATAGACAGATGCTAGCTCCCTAGCTATCTCGCTAGATATCAATTGCATGACTAGGGATTTGGCTTAGAAATGCAGTCCTGTTCTCCCTCTTTAAAGAAAGGACATTCTATCCGAAACCTGAAACTTGAAGAATGAATCAAGTGAGTTCTATAAAGATTGAAAGGCATGGCACGTTATTCAGGAGGAGTAACAAATAAAAAGTTCCCTATTCTGGGAAAGAATTGGTGCATAGGAATTGCAGAAAGAATAACCGTGTGTCTTAATGTCATATATTAATTATTTCTAGGAAATTTCTTGAGAAATTTAAATGTTTTTCTTAATTTTAGTTCTAAGAAAAATCAGTTAGGAAATGAAAAATTTAAGAAACATTTATATAACTTAATAGAAAATACTGGCGTGCAAGTGGAAGAATTCAGATCTACATTTTGGGAAACCAGGATTGTAGTAGTAAAAAAGAAATGCTACAATCAAATATGCGTAGTTTTAGCTGTTGTCACATTATAATGTATGTTTTTGGCCACCTCTACTGCTAATGGTGGAATATTCTTGTAAATGTAATCTATATAAAGAAGTTAATTTACATACTTTATGCAAATCTTATAAGTGGTGTTCCATGACATGTCAAGTTTGGAAGTAAAATAAATCCTTAATTTGGCAATTTTGTAAGTGATTCTGTGCATTCTTATTTACATTGCTAGGAGATCCTAATGTTGTATTATTTGAATGTTACCCTGTAATGTTCCCTGATATTTTCCAGTGTTTGAATATTTAGCATAGTTTATAGTTCTGTATAAATGCTACAAAATGTAATATTATCTGTGTATTAAGTATATATTGTTTCTATAATAATGGCTGGAAAGTATAAAATATTAGATACTCATATATGATTTAAGGGATTCTTGAGTATTCCTGAGGATTCTGATTTCTTATTCATAAAACCTGAACAATTTGGAAAGACTAGGATAGAGGCAGCTGAATTAGGTAAGGCAGAAATAAGCAGATAATCAAATACATGGAGTCTCAAATATATTAAAGTTATTAAAAGTTATTATTATCTAAAATGAAAAGGGAAAAATTGCCAAATTTTAAATAGATGTATACATGATCAATATATTTTTTAAATGATCACTGGTTTCTGTACAAAACTGGATGAAAGGGTGCAAGAGTTTAAATAGGAAAAAAAAACCCAAAAAAACAAAAAACACTTAGAAGACCTTTTAAGAGACGGTGGCAGTGGAAACAGCAAGAAATGGCCAGATCTGCAGTCTATTTAGAGGTAGAACAAATGAGATCACTTGGACACAGGAAGGGGAGCATCACACACCGGGTCCTATCGTGGGGAGGGGGTAGGTGAGAGGGATAGCACTAGGAGATATACCTAATGTAAATGACGAGTTAATGGCTGTAGCACACCAACATGACACATGTATACATATGTAACAAACCTGCACGTTGTGCACATGTACCCTAGAACTTAAAGTATAATAAAAAAAAAAATATTTAGTGAGGTATCATGACTGTGCAAAGGGTGGCAAGTAATCTCAGCAAAGAAAATATTGTGCACTTAGGAATAGAGGAGATAATGAGCTGAGGTAAATTAATTTTAAAATTCTTAACCGAATAGTTCAGTGTAGTATTTAATTTCTGTAGTACAAAGAACATATATTTATTTACCTTCATTCAGTATGCATTTATGAAACACCTTTTAAGAGACAAGCCCTCTGCTAGGTGCTAAAAATTCCAGCATGGATGATACCATTCTTTCCTGAAGCAAGGTTTATCAACCTCTGCACTGTGACATTTTGGACTGTATAATTCTTTGTAGTGGGGCTGTGCATGCATTGTAGGATGTTTACAATTCTATTATTTAATGCCACTAGCACCCTATTTTCAGTTTTGATGATTAAACACTGCTAAACTGCCCTAAATCAAACTACTAAGAGAAAGTATTAGAATAAACAAATTAGTAAAATACTATAACTTGGTAATAGTAACTTAAGAAGCCTGATATGGAAGTGCAGCTTAGACAAATTGGTAGCAGGCATCACGGAGAACTAAAACATTTGGTGAGGGAAGGGGACATCGTGATAGAGAAATGAGACTGGATCAGTAAGCCAAGACAGAGTGTTTAAGTGACTTGTACGTTCAGAAATTTAGATTTTGTTGTGACAGCAATAAGGTGTCATTGAGGGATTCCAGGAAAGAAAGTGTACGATCAGATTTGTGTTCTAGAAAGCAAAATTAAGAATGGAAGTGTCAGCTGATAAAACAGAGAAGACAAGGTGATTATTTAGAAGATGTTAAAGGGAGAGCCTTGACCCCATTAAAGTATAGACAGTGTATGTGAGAATGGTGTATTACAGGCAAATGTAAGATAATCATATCTGGTGGAATACACAAGATTTGGTGCCATAGGTATGACAGAGGAGTGACAATAAGTTGAGGTTTCTGGGAAGGATAACTAATGATTACTGGTGTGTCACCCACTTCCTTTTTAAAGAGAGAGAAAGTATGTGCTCCAAAATATACATTTAAACACACCTATAAGTACACAAGCATTGAAAAAGGATAATCAAGAAAGTTTGATAGCAAAAATTTTGTTTCATTTATTTTCATAATATTCGTGTTTCAGTTGTAGCTTTAAAAACAAAGAGTTTAATTTTAAGCAAGCCCTCAAGATTATTCTCTATACTAGTGATAGTCAAATTTTAATTCAACCAAATCGTATCATTTAATGTGAAGTGATGCTACTGACATACTTCTAGCATCTTCTCACTTTCAAAAACCATACTTTCACTTAGTCAATAATCACAGTGGCATTAGTGAGGAATTCTTGGCTTACAATGTCATTATGCCCACATTCTACGTCATGTTACATCTACAAGATGGTAACCTTTTGGTTCTTCATTTTGTGAATTTTGTATTACTAATTATAGACGATTTTGATTCTCACATTACTATAGTTTTTCTTAGCTTGACAAGCCATGGACCTTATTATCAAAAGGCCAGAAATTTGTAAAACGTGAAGTAGATTTAAAACAAAACATGTTCTCTGGTGAGAGCTTGCGTATATCATTTTAGTTAAAATGCTTAGTAAATGAAGATTTTAACTTTTTTTTTTTTTTTTTAAGCCAGCTTGCTGATGGATGACAAAGACAATGTTTCCTAAATAGCAAACACCCATGGGTCTGGTAGAAGATATGTATGTTACATAAAATAGTATACAGACACAATTCTAACTTTCCTAGCTATGAATTCCATGTGTGCATGCATGTGTGAGAGAGACATGCACATACACACAGAGACACACATAGACACACACACACACACACACACAGAAGGAGAGAGAGTGAGAGAGAGAGAATATCTGTTACAGTATAATAACTCTGAAAGAAAAATCATGGTAGTATTTTATCTTATGAATTTTATCAATGGATAGGTTTTGTTGTGAGGTATAGTGGAATGTCATGGAAAGATTTCAGAATAAGACCGAATAAAATAAGAATATGTTAAGTGGGGCAGAGTATACATTAGGTTATAATGTCTTGAGACGTTTCATAAAGATATGTTTTGGCATGAAAAAATAAATTCTGCATCCTTTTAATTCATTATTATAAGTGGGAGAAATATGATAGATTTTCTTCAATTAAGAGCTTCAATCTTTCTATTTTTTAATCATTGAATTTAAATATTCTCATGATAGGTAATACCTAGATTCCTATTTTCTTAGCAGGATAGATATTTTATGGGAAAACCTTACTTTGTGTGATACTGTCTTTCTCATTGCAGAATATTTAGCATTTATGAACCAAACATTAAATTCTTTTAGTACTTACCCTTTGCATTTGAAACTCAAAAGTAGTCTCATAAATTTCTAAGCTTCCCCCAGTGGAACAGGATCACCCAAACAGATTAAGGTTTACTGATTCCTCTGAATTGTGTTTAACTATATTTTTGGTCTAAAACAAATTTTCTGTAGTCAAAATGATAGATGAACCGTATTTTAAATTCTCCGATCATCTAAACTTTTATGGTTTCCACAGAAGATATATATTTTTTCTACACGAAAATTTTTCTTCCTTTTTTAAGTTATTAGTCTGATACATTGTCCTGAATTTTGGAGTAAAATGCAATGATTTTTATAATTGGGTATATTCTGTTGATTGGATACAGAAAAAACTAAAGATTTACATTTCACATTTAAAACTAAATTTAAAATGTTTGAAAATGTTTACCTCTAGCTTATTCAAAGCATATTCAAATAACTCTTCCTAGAGAAATTTCAACTATATTAACATAATAAAGATAATTTAGTTGCATTTTTTACAAAAAAATTGTACTGATTTGTTCATCTTAGAAATGGTGAAAATTGGCTAAGCACAGAAGTGTACATTTTAAAGCATATTGTTGTTTAGTTTATATCTGTATCATAAGAAATTACTGGCCCATTTTAAAGCTCTTCAACCAAACTGCATGAATCTATGATAGTCCCCATAGAAATTAATAGAAACCTTAGTTCTATGATTGTTTCTTGTATAGATGCTAAACAGGGTGAAATGCCTGGGATGACCAGGGTATTTTCAGCAGGTCAAAAAGCATATTTTTCTTATAAGTTTGAATTTTCTCTGCCATGTAGTGGGATATGTTAGTAATGTTCAATATATGTATATTTGCAAATGGTGAATTTATGTCATACAGGTACTTCTCTTCCAAATTTTGCTTTGTCAGAATTTCATTCCTGTGAATTTATAAATATTCATAAACTGTTGATACTATCCATTAGTGAAATTAACTATTGAAAAAAGTATTTTTATATTGCAAGCAAAATGAGAATCCAAATAAGTTTTGCATGTGTTAGCAATCTTTCTAGTATAAATCACTCTTCCTGCTGTGTCCAATGGCAGGGATTGAAAATCTGAAATTTGATGAGTAATGGAAATGCAACACACACACACACACACACACACACACACACACACACACACACAATGTATAAGATCGCTAAAATGAGAAAAGGTATCTATTCTCTAAGTAACATTCTTTGTCTACTTTGTAGATGTAAGATAAACTAAAATACCAACAAAGTTGAACTTGAGGGCCGGACACGGTGGCTCACATCTGTAATCCCAGCACTTTGGGAGGCCGAGGTGGGTGGATCACCTGAGGTTGCGCGTTCAAGACCAGCCTGATCAACATGGAGAAATCTCACAATTAGCTGGGCGTGGTGGCACACACCTGTAATCCCACCTACTTGGGAGGCCGAGGCAGGAGAATTGCTTCAACCCGAGATGCGGAGGTTGTGGTGAGCCAAGTTCGCCCCATTGCACTCCAGCCTGGGCAACAAGAGCGAAACTCAGTCTTAAAAGATAAACAAACAAACAAACAAACAAACAAATAAATAGAAAGAAAGAAAAAAGCGGGGGGACTTCATTGATTCTGGCTGCAGAAGCCCATTTAAGCTACAGTGGGGAACATAATGAATGCTGGCAGGTGGCCACCAGGATCTTGCCTACTATGTCGTTTGGATATATGGATTCAAATTCTGCCATATTTTCTAAACTATTACGAGAAGCCAGACATTCGTTTAGGTTAGGCATAGCTATGTTTATAAAATAAACTCAATGTCACAGTGGTTTGAAAAACTAGCTCATTTTTCTTTCTCAGTCAAGCTAGGGAATCCAGGGATGCACCTGGTTATTAGTGACCTAGTTCCTTTTGTCTTTTGAGTTTAGAGTTTTAGTATTTGGTGTCCATTTTTAAGGTCTTCTTATTTTCTATTGTGTATCTGGAGCTCTGGCTGGAATAACATTATTCCAAGCATCAAAATGAAGAATGTTGAGAGAAGAAAATCAGCATTGCCAGTAGTTTATACTTTTTAGGAACTTTTCTGGGAATCTAAGTCATCAGCATTCATATACACTGGTGACTGCTAGCTAAGAAATATGTTATTTTTCTGGACCTGTTACCTCCAGAACATGGCTATGGATCTACATTTAAGGCAATTTGTAGAGTGTTGAATGAAATTCATGTTATTTCATCTGTTTGCTTTTGCCTTGTGTTTCAATGATCCTATAAGCTCTGATGCTTAATGGACACAATTCTTTTGACCAAGGGTGTGGTTTTGTTTGTACCTCCGTACCATTTTATCTAAAAACCTCATAGTTTACTAGTCAAATGCTAATGTTAATTTTCACCTCTGACTTTTCCTTGTAGTCTCCTTTTGTTCCTAAAAGACTATTTGACTGCACCCTAACACTACCCTATATCACAACAGAACGAGTGCTGTACTAAAAAAGCATTTGCTTGACCACACACACGGAGATACTAATTCTGGCTTTCATAACTATCATACTAAATTTTAAAATGCTAATTTCAAATTAGGCATTACCTAATGATAAGCATTTTCTTTCTCTGTTATCCCTTTATATAGGCTGGAATATATACATTTTTCTTTATTTGCTTTCCAAAATATAAAATCCTTACTTTTCATATTTTAGAATGTCCATAAAATGTTGTACAAAGAAATGGTGTCACATGCTTCTGTAGGTCATGTGAAGAATGCAAAGTGTTAATTCAAAACTGTCTGTGGAAGCCTATTTAGAAGTGTGCTGTTATAAATTCTAATAACAATGATCCTACTATATTCTACTAAGAAAAAGACATTAGCTTCTATATGCCTACAGTCTCCTATAGCCTTTGATCTTTCCTAAATGTCTAATAGAAAGGACATTGTTAACCCAGTCAGAGAAAGATTTATATCCTTAATTTTAACTTTTTTAGAACTCTCTATCCTATGGGTTTGGATTCATTCACCTCAAGATACTTCAAAAAATTAACATTTTAAATTATTACCTCCTGTTTCTCCTTCACTTCCCTACTGACCCACTCTCCACTCTTAATCCTGCCTACTATCTCTGTAAACTATTGGAAAATAATGAATTTAAAGTAGGTGAAATTTAGTGGCTCATGAAAATAAAAACAGAGAAATCCAATTTTGGTGTGCGTTTTAAGAATTGAGGAATTTGAATCAGCCCCAAACTAAGCTCTAGACTAAGGCAACGGTCATTTTCTGGTGTCAGTTGTCCTTTACATGCCAGATATACCCGAGCTTAGTAGAACTGCTTATGGTGTTTAACTTGCGATTATCCATGCACTGGCCGATCAACATACCACCTCATCAAAGTATTATGTCTCCATAAGCTCAGCTATTACATTTTATGGACTCAACGTATAAATTCATCATAATCTCTTTAATATGTCTCAATATATCATAAGAATAAACAAAAATAAAGATAATCTGGTATGTATTGAAGAACAAGTGTGTTCTGTTACAAAACAAGTACCTGTTTTCATCTACTGTGGGCAGTGACTTTTACACTGGATTAAATCAAGGTTGATCCTAAGTAGCTGTGTTAAATAAGGTTAATGTGAACTCTGAAGAAGTGTGTCTGTTATACCTGAATACATATAAATTGACTATTCTGGATGTGTGAAGACAAAAGCTAAACATGCACCTATAATTTAATAGTACACCTGTGCAGTGCAAGTCAAAATAGTAGACTTTTTGGAAGATGTAAAAGTGCTTAGTATATTTCCAGGGTTATTGAGATCATGAAAATATAGAGCCATAGTGAGACATTGTTAACAGAGCAATAATTTGTGCATAAATTAGAATTCTTTATACAACCATTCAGATATATCAGGATAATTTGAGACATATAGGCATAGCAGACACAAACTGAATTTAAGAAGTTGTGAGGCTTTTATTTATTTCATGTAAAGGATCTGACCACAGATCTGAATTATTTGGAGGTGACTGGCTTTCTCTTCAGATTTGTTAGGTACTAGTAGAACATTCTGGCTTTAATCAAATAGCACTTATTGGTTGAATTCACACAGAGAGGGCACTCCACTCAATTTGCAGAGTTCAAAGCAAATGGCCCAAACATTTATAAGGTCTTCAGGACAAAAAGGACTAAGGCTGTAATATCTCAAGTAAAAACCTTGTATGTTATTTTATTATCTAAATTTTAGGTCCATGGGGAGTCATTTATTTCCACTCTGAATGTACTCTTTCTGAATAGCTACCTCTATTTTATCTGTTGAACAAAAGCTTCTCTTCCCTATTAGAATTTTACCAAAGGCTCT
The DNA here is from genome assembly GCF_009764315.1 of Trachypithecus francoisi. Lineage (NCBI taxonomy): Eukaryota > Metazoa > Chordata > Mammalia > Primates > Cercopithecidae > Trachypithecus > Trachypithecus francoisi. The sequence continues at coordinate 47,193,947 of NW_022681470.1, read as the reverse complement.
ATAAAGGAAAAGTGAAGTGAGTAATACTTTGCATATGCTTCCTGGGTTTAAGTCTGTAGTTTGTTCTACTCCATTTTCTGTTTTAAAATATTGCTGTTTCAACTTATGCTCCTACTTATGATTGCATTTCTATTTTCTATAGAAAGTCTTCAATGCATAACCTCATTCTTTACTTTCTTTGTGATCTAGCTCCTTGGCCACCTACTGAAAAAGATAAAGAATACATTTTTCCATGTTTATGTTAGTTCTTTAATTGATAATTGAAAAGTTCTAAGTAACAGAAAATAAATAAAGCAAGCTCTATTCCGAGTATCTAATCTTCTTATGGATCATGAACACAAGACTTCAATGATCCTTATGTTTACTGGATTAAAAAAAATAAGAATAAAAAATTATAGCACTAGCAAGTACAGTGAGAAATTCACTATATTTCATGCCAATTTCTGGAAATTGTGAATTTTTTGGAAAATCAGTATTTCTGCATTCATTTTTAAGCAAGTATTTACTGAATGCCTATTATATGCAAAAAAACATGGCAATCAGAAGTGAAAGACAAACCTTCCGGAAGCACATAGATTAGTAGGAGATAAACTCATGAACATGTTTTATGTTTATGTCTAATGGTAAGTTATCAATCAGTTTCATCTCAAGACAATTTCATAATCTTTTCGTTGATTTTGATTGTGTTCCCTGTTTTTTTAAAGGGAAACACACACATACACACAGACACACAGACACACCTTTCAAAATACTGAATTTAAATCTTGGCTCTCAAGGATATGGAAGAAGATGTGACTTTCTAGCACATATATGAATTAAGAAGATTCAAGTGAAAATAAGAAGATTCAAATGAAAGCATAATCATAAAAGTTGAGAAATTAGATTTTCTACACCCTGAGGAAGCTAATTTACTACATATAATTTCTTATTTTCTAAAATATAACATTCATTTCAGCCACGCTGAAAATTATCGTTATAAGTGTTTTCAATGTTGGCCTCCACTTCAGTATCGTACCTTCTCTCCATCTTTTTTATTGTTGTTTATTTTTCCTTCCCATGCCTGCATGGCATGGGATAATGTACATTTTAAATTTCTGTTGTATACCCTGAATGAGTGCTCAATAATTACTTTTAAATAAGTGAAAGCAATGGATATACTCAGGAAGCTGAAGCAGTATAACATATAGGCCACGAGATGAGTTAGGCAGACAAGATACAAAATTCTGGAGAAACAGATTAGTCCATTAAACCCTCAATCTCCTCAGATATAAAATTACAGTTTTGCATAATGTTTGTGGAGATTAAGAATTATAGTGTTGACTGGGCACGGTGGCTCACGCCTGTAATCCCAGCACTTTGGGAGGCCAAGGTGGGCGGATAACGAGGTCAGGAGATCGAGATCATCCTGGCCAACATGGTGAAACTCTATCTCTACTGAAATACAAAAAATTGGCAGGGTGTGGTAGTGCGCACCTGAAGTCCCAGCTACTGGGAAGGCTGAGGCAGAGGAATCCCTTGAACCTGGGAGGCAGAGGTTGCAGTGAGCTGAGATCCCACCACTGCACTCCAGCCTAGGCGACAAAGCGAGACTCCATCTCAAAAAAAAAAAAAAAAAGAAATTGTGTGTGTATATATATATATGTATATAGTGTCTATAAGCCTTTGACAAATAACATGCACTCAAATGATAGCTATTATTATGGTAACTGCTACGGACTTTGACTTTGTGTGTGTGTGTGAGGAGTGTTACTGTGTTTTCCTGCCTTCCATATGCTATTTTCTTATGACTGGTTGACTGTAAACATCATTTAATGAATCATATTTATTGAGAGGCATGTGAGTACTAGTTACTAAGAAAACAACTATAAAAATGTAGGACACTTTCTATCCTTAAGATATTCACTATTTCTTGTGGAAGATATCCAAATGAATAGAAAATAATAAAACTGTGACAAATGCTGTGATATGAGAATATGCAAAATGTTTTTGTTACCTAAGGAGATGTAAGTATCCTAGTATGGGGCATTTCAGAGATTGCTGTTAGGGAGGACAAAGTCTAAACTGAGTACTCAAGAATGAGGGGTAGTTAGTTGGCAGAAGAAGGGTGAAAAATAAAAATGCGTATTCTAAGGAAAGGAAGCATTTTGTATTATAAAAATGATCTAGATTAAGAGAGAGCTAGATTTCTCAGATTCATTGCAACCACAGTTAGGTAAATATTGACAAGAAATGCATATCCTTTGGCAAGGAATAAGCACAGTGACACTCATGACCTAAGAGTTTTTTTTAAAAAGGAAATAATGTTTGAGAGTCAGAGAAAATAATACAGAGATACCAAAAATAAAAAAGGAATACATTATTATTTAAAGAGAAAAAAGTGTAAGACTGTCTTGCATATAACTATATGTTAATAGAGCACTTGCCTTCAGTTTATCAGCCTATTGCCATAGCTCTGAGTGTTCCCAATATTTTCCTATATTAGTTATATTTCACATATGAATAAATCTTCACTTTTTTTTGATTATATATTTTGGCAATATCCTCTTACCTCTTAGCAAAATAAGGCTTTTGCAGTTTTTTGGGATAATTTTAAGTGTCCTTAAAATTTGTTTTATGTTTCATCATTTTACTACAGTTGACAGTTATTATCAGAATATCTGTACTTGCCTTTGCAGACATATTAAAATGGTAGACCTGCTGGAAATGCTACATTTTCTTAATCATTTTATTGTTCTAATGTCTGATACTCTAAAATGTCACTATTTTCCATTTTATCTAACCTTTCACTTATGCAGGTTGTGATTATTATAATTTATTTAAGTATGGACATTTTAAAATTAAACTGACTAAGCTATCTTTATTTTGATCATTTACAGAGAGGATGCATCTTTCTATATTTAGAATCAATTTTAGGACTGAAAGATAATTAGCAATGATTTCCAATGAATGTTTTAAAGAAAAAATACATTTTGTTTAATAGCTTGCCTTTCCACTATTTACTGTTTTTTGTTGTTGTTGTTTTGTTTTGTTTTGTTGTTGTTTGTTTGTTTTTGAGGCGGAGTCTCTCTCTGTCGCTCAGGCTGGAGTGCAGTGGAAGGATCTCGGCTCACTGCAAGCTCCGCCTCCCAAGTTCACGCCATTCTCCTGCCTCAGCCTCTGGAGTAGCTGGGACTACAGGGGCCCGCCACCAAGACCGGCTCTTTTTTTTTTTTTGTATTTTTAGTAGAGATGGGGTTTCACCAAGTTAGCCAGAATGGTCTCGATTTTCTGACCTCGTGATCCGCCTGCCTCCAAAGTGCTGGGATTACAGGCGTGAGCCACCGCTCCCAGCCCACTGTTTACTATTTTAGGAAGACAATTAATAAAGAGTTCCACCTATTTTAACAGTTGTTCTTTTTTTTTTCTGAAGGTAAATGGCTATTTGGTGGTTGATTCAGTAATTTAATTCTTTCAATGACAGGTTTTTCAAGTTAGGCTAGCTAGTTTTAGCAATAATCTTCTAAATAATTTGACATGCACATGTTGCATAATTTTGTCATGTTTTCCTAATTCTAATATTAACATTTTCTATTATCCATATACCAATATGTTGAAATATATATATATGACTAATATTACCAGTAATATTGTATTTCCAAGCAAAAATTGATTAAAAGAATATAAAGAAGGAAGAGAGGAAGCAGGAAGAAATGCTCAGAGAATCTGATTCCAGTGTTCTTCCTGATTCCAGGTCTTGGTTTTCTTTCGATTCTGAGCTCTGAACTATTGCTTCAATTTCATGGGTAAATTGGAATTTATTTTTTTTTAAGTTTAAGTAATTTGGATTTAGATCTTTCAAATCGCTTTTCCAGAGAAAATCTGTCTCTTTTCTGGAATGATTAACATGCACAACTAATTATGAATGGTAATGAGACACTAGACTTATTGAGGTCTTTTTCAGACCAATGAGTCTCAATGTTTACAACTTTTACTGTAGCTCTGATATTAAAGGTATGTATATGTGAACAAAGATCCTGACTAAACTACTTTGCAGGTTAATGGATTTAATAAAATGGTCTGAAAAAAGAATGAAATAAATAAATAAAATGGTCTGAAATTTATACCATGAATTTAAAATTTATTAATCATTTGTGACAGTTGTTTTGACAATGTATATAATGTATATTCAATACAATTATATTATATTAAAGCCAATTATATAGTTCTCAGTGCTCTCTACTTCTGCTTTAAGCTAGTGTTCATCATTCTGTAGTAATAATCTCTTCTGAATGTCTTTTCCCTAAGGTCATTGATGGCATATAGATTAAAATAATGCTAAATTGTTTAAATATTTGAACTTTATACTGTGACTCGCAATAATTTAATACTATGTCTACTACTATCATTATTTAGCTAAATTATTTATTATGTTAAACTTTTCAACTACTTCCTAGCTAAGAGATTCAAACATGATTGATTATCAGTGAACACTTGATATTATGAACATTCTTTCCTTTGTGGTCTGATTCTTGTCAGATTTTTCAAGATGAATGGAAGAAGAAATCATGATTATCAGAAAAAGTGTTCTCTAAGAAAGTCATGATGATGACATTCATACTTAGTAATGATTCAGTGCTATACTGAGTAGAAAATTGTGAACTGAAAGTAGTAATAGACAATCAAATCTTTGCTACTTATGTTTGCACTGAAAGGTTTTGAGATGGTACTGTTGTTGATGGTCAATTTAGCAATCATAGTTGAGGTAGAACTCTGTAGTGTAAAACTGCCTGGGCAATAATCAAGTTTAGTAATTTCTAACTATTTGACCTTAGAGAATTTACTCAGCCTCTCTCTCTCTCTTTATTCAGCTCAAAATTGAGAAAATTAAAGTAACAAACTCAAAGGGGAATGAAATTAATGTACATTAAACAACTGGCACAGTTCTTAGCACAGAAAGTTCTCAAAAAATAGTTACTATCTAATGATATTTCAAAACACAGCCTTCTATTTATATTAGTAATAGATGAAGATTATTTTCTATTGAAATTGAAGGACAATATATTTTATCTTTGTGAATAAACATAGTATTATCACGTATATGATATATAGCTCTCTACTGATATTTATTTTTTGTATATTTTTTCATGTGCACAAGGCCTACTCATGATATTGTGTATAATGCTGCTGTCTGCTTTGTCCTTATATTATGAATACATTATGACAGTAAAATGCTTCAGAAGACAATTTTGTTGGTACTATGGACTTAGGAACAAGTCTGTAGGAATAAACTTATGACTATAGATATTTATAAGAAGAAATCTACTTTCTGTTTGATATCTGAGTATGATATATCCCATTTCATTTTTAAGTAAAAATAATTTTATTATGATTCTTCTGTCCTCATTAGTGTAATTGAGGGACATACAGATTCAGCTTATTGATTGGTAGAAAACCTACTCTCCCTGGTCTATGTTATCAATTTTCTTTAATCTAACACCTCTCACAAGTTAGAGATTAAATATAATAATACTAGTGATGGTTTTTATTATTGTACTGATAATAATAATAAAAGTAAAAATGATTGTTGAGCATATACTATGTACAAGGCATTCAGATATGCACTTAATTTATATGTCATCCTTCCTTTATAATAGCTGTGCAGAATGCTTATTATTTTCCAATTTTACAGTTAAGTAAGCTGACTTTTGGAAAGGTTAACTGACTTTCCCAAGCAACTCACCATAGTACATAGCAGAACCAAGATTCAAAATCAGGCTAATTTGGTTTTGTTTTTACTTTACTGTGCAAAGTTCCTGCTTTTATTTATCTGTAGTCTTAACTTCTCTCTCAAATTCTAGCCTTAAACATCCACCTTCTTCCAACTGTATCCGCCACATCAATTTAAATATTTACCTCTTCAAACCTAACTCATTTTATTTTTCTGTCAACTTTTACATTTTCTTCCTGTGTTCCCAAAATCTAACCCTGACTGGGTTCTTCTTCATCATACATACAGCAGTTTCCCCTCAGTTTAGTAAATCAATAATTGATACATCGCTTGTTCATCTTAACTTCAACCTGTACCTTGATTGATGATAGATTTTTTCCTAGATGCATTTAAAGACTATGCCGCAGTTCTGTTGAAAGAGCCACCAAAGTTCTTCAAATCCTACTGAATGAAGTCTACCTCCTTAAACTTGTATTCAAAGCTTTTCATCGCTTGATTTTAACACCATTTTCTGTCTTTCGCCCATAAGAAAATTCTATATTTATTCTAGGCCCCAGCTAAATACAAACATTTATCATTTGAGATATACTTCATATGTTTAAATATTTGTATTTATTCATTTTTTCCTAAAAACGTACATGTAGTTTATATAGCTGAGATCAGAAGTATTGTTACTTACAATAATCACATTTATTTCCCTTAGCTCAATCCTTAGACTGACATCATAAAGGGAGGTGTCTGTAAGAGAATAATCCCAAAATTATGAATCTGGAATCTTATAAAGGCTACATGCTGCCCAATTGCCAACACTAGCCCTCATGAGAGAGGGAGGAAAATTTTACATCCCTAATATAAACAACGTAGTTGGAAATATATATATATATATATACACATACACACACACACACACACACCACACACACACATATATATATAAAGGGTCAAGTGCCTACTTGAAGTGAAATATTTGACTCCACAGAGACATGTTTTAATACTCTGTATAAAATAACAGAAGACTCCAAGTTAAATACCAGTAGGATGTTAAAAGCAAATGGGCCTGTGGAAAAACATTCAGAATCTTTATAACCCATCTTTTTTGTGTGTGTACAGAAAGTCCTAATCATGAATATGTAAGCAGAATAGTGGCCCCCAAAATGTTGACATTTTAATTCCTGAAAATGTGAATATGCTAGGTTACTTAGTAAAGTTGGAGATGGAATTAAATTTACTAATTAAAAAAATACTATATGATAGCCTCGTTAATGGGGAGACTATTCTGGATTATCCAGGTGACCTAGACATAATCACAACAACTCTTATAAATAGAAATGGGAGGCAGAAGACAGAGAACCAGAGAAATGGAAGATTGAGAAAAAAACCCATCCCAACCTTGCTGACTTTGAAGTTACAGAAATGGGGTAACATGGCAAGGAATGGGGGCTACTCTAGAAACTGCAAAAAACACAGAAATAGGGCCTCCGCTATAGTGTGCAGGAAGAACTCAGTCCTGCCAACACTTTTTGATTGTAGCATAGTGACATCCATAGGACTTGTGACTTGAAAACCTTTAACATAATTTTATAATGTTTAAGCTACTAAATATGTGATAATTTGTTAGGTAGAAACAGGAAACAAATACAATGCAGAAACATGAAAGTGTTAGTATTGCTTCCTGATAATGTCACACACATAGGTGTGTTTGTGTCTATTTTTTTACATCTGTGTATTTGTGTGTGTGCATGTGATTTTTTTTTTTTCAACTATGGAACTTTGATATTTCTGCCTCTTTTTCCCATCTTATAGCCATCTCCAGCTAACATTATTCTGTAAAGCCCTGTCAAAAGATAACTCTTTGAAATCTAGACTAATGGTTTCCTTCTGTAAATATATGTGTGGTCTTTACTCACAGATCACGTTTTTTGTTGTTGTGTCCATTAGAAGTATTATGCTATATGTGCTTACAAAATGGGTGGCATTACTTTTACATTAAACATAAAATTGTGTTTTGAAGTGCCTTTGTGTTAGGGACCACACACTGAAAGAAAAGTCCATTTTAAAGCTCTTATGCAAATAAAACATGATAAATATAGAAGAGATATTAAACATCATATGTTAGCATGTATAATAAAAGTAGTTAGAAATTTTATACTAACCAACATGAAAAACATTAAAAGTGACGCTTTATTTGTCCTACTACATTTTAGCTTGTTTGCTGACATTGCTCTAGGTGTGTCCTCCATAGGTTAGCATTGAAAAAGACCGAGGTGTTTGTTCAGCTAAGCAATGTGAAGAACAAAAATTACTAACTAGTGGCTGATTGCTTTTCTGTGAAGTGTGATGGTAATGGATCTTCTAAATTCCAGACGACTGGACCACAGATTTCATCTTAAACTGCTGGAGCCTAGCACTTATCTCAGGCAGATAATGAGTGCTAGTTTTTCCCTTTGTTCCTAACATCATGAATACCAGTTCTACTCAACAGAGTATCAACTGCACAAGAGCAGAAAATTTTGTCTTTCCTGTTAACTGATACCTCTTTAAGCCTTAAAAAGTATTTGTTGAAAAAAAAAGAGAATGATTATCAGACAAATTCATTGTTTATACCTGCTCACATGGAGTATTCTCCACATTAGAATCCAGGTACTCTTGATGCTCTTTTAGAGAATAAGGATTGAGCTGAGGACCAAGTAGTTAGCATTGAGAAGTGTGGTTGACATTACATTACACAGATTTTTTTTTGACAGTGCCTATGAGATTTTGTTTTCTCATTCATAAGAAAGGTTCTATTCTAGTATGCATGTGGAGAAAGAAATTAAGAACTTGTGTGGTGTTACTCATTATAGTCACTGAAGTTCCAGTAAATAGTCTTCTGTTTTTCAAATCTGGGTGTCAGGAACACAGACTTGATTGGTCAATCTGAAACATTAGAAAGATTGGGATACATTGTTCATAATTTCAAAGATATTAAACTATATTCTTCTTGAGTCCAGGGACAAATAATAAACCTATAGGGAGATAAGTCAATAAGAAGGAAGGGTGTATACTGAGCTAGACTCAAAAGGAGTGTCATAAAAGATTTTGTACTGCAGTAGAGTCTTCAAAGATTTGATTATGAGATGGAAAACATGAGCTTTCAGATGAGCAGCTCAAATAAAGACTTTGAAGCCTCACCAGTTTGGCAAATGTCTTTTGGGGACTGTCCTCCACTTTTCTATTCCTTGATTACTTTTCAAGTCAGTAAAACCACTACCTGTTTGCTGCCAGCAGATAACATAACCCAGAGGTCATTTGAGATTCCTATGATAGATTGAATTGAAAGCTTTTCTTGTTTGTCTTTGATTTCCCCACATTGTACAGGCTCAATATATAAAATATTATGAGTCACTTTTAGGTATGGCTATAGAAATAGCCATTTTTACTTTCCTCTTTTTGATACTCCATCATAGGTAGTAAGACTAATCAATCAAATGTCACTGATGCTGTCATAAGGCACCTGTCTAATAAATTGGACAAATGTATGTAGAAGCCTAGTTGCAAATATATGTCTTTTGACAGAAGGATAAATCAACATCTTTTACAATCTTAAATTACAATTCACAAATAAAATCAGGAAAATGTCTATAAAGTATTGATCTACTGTGTGTCTCTGCTAAGTAAAAAATACTCACTTTTGAAGATAAGATATGAAGAACTCAAAACACACCCATAGGATAGCATAAACAAATGCCTAAATGAATTATATTTTTAGAAAAAGGGTTTGGCTATTTTAATATTTTTTCAATAGTATGGAAGGCGGTTGGCAGGTGGGCAATACTGAAGGATCCACATGAATAACATTATATGAGCCACTCCGAATGAAATCATTACCCAAGGAATGTGTCCATAATTACTTCTGTTTTGACAGAAAAAGAAGATCTCCTTTTCACGGATTTTCGTTTACTGTTTTAATGTAATTTATCTGCGTGACCTCAATAACATTTAAGCACTGATTTCTGAGCAACCTACTTATTTTCTTCTAGGTCACTAACTCAGTGGATTGAGATGTGATTCTAGCGCAGCTTGTACAGATATTATTGAAAGATGTGTGAGAGTTCTCAATGTTATCAGGGTTTCTACCAGTCACAAAGGGAAAAATCTGACTTTGCTTTTTCCAGTCTAGCATTACAATCCTTTTTCAAATATATTCTTGATTTTAATGAAGCTTTAGAGCTATCTGCAGTGCAGCTGCTGCTTTGCAGAGTGTCCTGTGAAGCTTTAAGAGCAACACTGACAAAGCAGATTAACTATTTTTGTGAAGCTTTTGAAAGGCCACTGTCCTAGAGAGGGTAAGGCAAATTAGCCTGTGCTGAGCATTCTTTCAAGATTATGGGCCTGATGCCTAGTTTCTGCACTGAAAACTAAAGAATTTTTTTTTTCTTTTTTTTTTTTTTTACAATTGTAATCAGCTATACTCTGCCTGTGGAGGAAAAGCAAACTTTCTTATGTCTACTTGCCTACACCATCACAGCTTGTAACTATGCATAAGAAACATTCCTTTTTACTGACAACAAGAATATATTGCTAACTATGTTTTTAGTCCTTTGTGAAATGATGGTCCTACATGATAGCTTTTCTTAATTAAAACTCCTTACTAACCATTTGTAAGTCTAAAATTACATTATCTTACATTAAAATGTGATCAACTGTCACTATTTCTACAGAGGTCTTGGATAGTATAAGATAGTACAGGTAAGCAAGACACAGCCACAGCCTACCAGTAAAAAAATACTATTACAGCAATTGTATTATAAACTGATAGACAAAAGCAAGTATGTATAAAATATTTGTTCAGTGTATTTTGGTTTAACATCACTTATGTTCTGATATGCATCATTTGTTTTCTTTCCATATTCTGATCTACAAACATTTCTTAATAAAATATATGCACATATCATAACTAGTAGCAGTGCTGGTACAAATAAACTATTTTCTCTTCTGGACACTAGGAGTTGAAATAATACATAGACCTTAGATTACCATATACTTAAAGTTTACCTCTTTAACCATAGAGTCAGCGTAGAGTATTCAGACAAATAACACATTTACATTTCTTTCAGTATCCTTTATTTTCTTAAGTAATTCTTAACTCTGTTAAAGCATAAACAAAATGACATATTACCTAGAGAGCTAGGCTTAGATAGTCTGCTCTATCTCGTTTCCTACTAGCTTTAGATACTACAGCAAAAGAAAAGATGTCATTTTCATTGCATTCTGAGGTTTGATTTCTTGAAAGCTTCTTCAATTGCTTACGGTACTAAAATGTCAAGTGTAGATTTTCAACATTTTTCCTAGACATCAGATCAAGTTTGTTATCCTTGCATCATTGGAATAGGGCAGGGTTTATTATGTAGACTAAATGGAATAACTACACTTCAAGTTATTAAAACACAGTTGAAGAAATTGACCAACACTAAGCAAAATCTTTTTCATATGTGACAGGACCTATTTCATGCAAAAGTATGACAACAGGTAGACACTACAATAGTTTAAAAAACACATAATAGCAACAACAATAAAACCCAAGCATGGCCTTAGAGAGTATCCAAGTCCATGTCTGTATTAGTCAGGGTTCTTTAGAAGAACAGGACAAATAGGATAGGTGTATATATGAAAGGGAGTTTATTAAGGAGAATTGACTCACACGATCACAAGGTGAAATCCCACCATAGACCATCTGCAGTCTGTGTCCCAAAACCTCAAAAGTAGGGAAGCTGACAGCCCAGTCTTCAGTCTGTGGCTGAAGGCCTGAGAGCCCCTGGCAAATGAAGCTGAAGAATTTGGAGTCTGGTGTTCGAGGGCAGGAAGCAGTCAACATGAGAGAAAGATGGAGGCCAGGAGACTCAGCCAGCCTAGCCCTTCCGTGTTCCTCTGACTGCTGATATTCTAGCCACGCTGACAGCTGATTAGATGATGCCCACCCAGATTGAGGGTGATCTGCCTCTCCCAGTCCAGTGACTTAAATATTAATCCCTTTTGGCAACACCCTCACAGACACAACTAGGAACAATACTTTGGATCCTTCAATCCAATCAAGTTGACAGTCAGTAGTAACCATCCCAGAATCCAAATCCAAAGCCAACAGAAGGTAACAAAAGCTAACAAGGCATAGGGAACTGGTGAACACTACTCAGTTTACATCAGTTTTTTCTTCTGGGAGTAGGAGTGGGGTACACAGAGAAAATTTGGTTTCCTTTGATTATAAAGATATCTACCACGGAGGTATACAGACTTCAGTGTTAAACATACCTTCAACATCAAACATATGGTTCATTTTGACTGATTTCTCACTTGGATCTTTCTTTCTTTCCAAGATGCCTGAGGTTACTTTAGTATGATATAATATTGTATGTAGCTATAGTTTTGTGATGATATTCATTAAATTCTAAAGTTATTTAGTTATTTCACCGAATATTCATTAGTATTCTTGGTGGGTATCTTTCCAGGTAAAGATATTTGTCCTGAGTTAAAAATCTCATTAGGGGTGTGTGGGTTTTGATAAGATTTACATTTTCTTGAGTGGAAGAATAGGCATTTTCATGCCTCATAGAGTAGCTTGGTTTTGGGGTTTTTCCCTTGTGATATTTTAATTCTTTTGATAGTAACATAGATCTATATGACTTTCTTCTATAATCCATGCAGTGTTTGACTCATACATAGTTTACTGTTAACAAACAAATAAAAACTGTGTAACTATTCTTATTTCACTTGTAAAAGAAGGTATATGTGGAAACTTTGCACAACATCAAAATAATCTTAGTAAGACATAGGTTAATCTTCCAAGTATCTCAAGGCAAAAACTGCAATTACATTGTTAAATAGAACTGTTAGGCATTTGTGTATTACTGGAGCTTTAGTACCTTCAATTCGAAGAATGAGGGAGAGTAATTATGGAACCAGTGACTGTTCCAAGGAGTTGTATAACTTATTTTTTTGCATGTTCCTGATCTTAAGAAATTTTCTATCTGACCTGCCCATAGGAAATCAAATATCAGTTCATATTACAAGAACCACTTAAGCATTTTCACCTTATTATTTAAATACTCTGCAATCTATAGAACTTTATTTCATACTCCCCATTTTAAGCCTGTTTAGGAGACCTAATTACATGCCATTTAAACACCCAGACAAATCATCTTCTAAGCAAAATATAATTTACCTTAGAAACTAACTGTGCTCTAAGATAGAATGCAAAAAGGGTCATAGTCAATTTTCAGCCCATTTTTCTTTTTGTAAGATATAGAGTGAATATAATCTCACTGTATTCAAGGATGAAAGAATCATGCACCTCAAATAAGGGGAAATGCAACCATCTCCCTCCAGTGATAATATATGAAATAAAACAAAATCTGAAAATTATGAGAATGGAAAAAAATTGCATCTTTTTCAGTTTCTCATGTTGATTTTTCCTTTTTAAAAAATTCATGCATATTTAGCCAAGACTTGCAAAATTCCACGTTATGATGGGAAGCCAAAATAAATAATTATTCACATATTTTTCAGCATAGACTTAAATGGACAAGAGTGTTCCTTGAACATAGGGTGAGCAGGAGCCTTCAAAAGCAAGAAAATTTGAAAAAGAAATTGAAATCAGAAGACAAAATCAAGCTATTTTATTTGCCACTCCACCCATTTGTATAATTAACTTATTATCTGAACTTAACCTGACGTTTTCATGATTTTTTAAACTTTTTTACTGTTTAAAAAACTTACTTTAATTTTATTCAAATAAGATCTGATTCTCTTTATGTGTATAAATGTGAGGTGAAAATGTGGGAAGGAAGTGCATGCTCATGTAGCATTGTGCAAATTTTGATACAATGCATCTCTACTAAGGAGTTATTCGGGAACTGAAAAAACATACTGGAGTCATTAAAAGCCCTATAAATATTTGAAGGGCTGTCAAGTAGAGTCAGCAAGTAAATTAATCATGTGTTACTCAAAAGACAGAATCAGGATCAATGAATTCAAGTTAAAAGGAAGCAGCACAGGACTCAAAAAGATCACAATATATAGATTGGGCTCGGTTACAAGAAATTGAACTCCTTCTCCCAGGAAATATTTAAGTGGATGTTGATAATCAATTACTACAGATGTTGTTAAGGTAATTTCTATATTGGGAAATAATTTTGAAGATACAACTTAAATTCATTTTTAGTCCTACAAGCAATTCATAAACAGAGTGATAAAAAGTATAAAATTTAAAATTTTGCCTTTACAAGGTGATGCCATAATTTGATCATTAATAATGCATATTTAGTTTGATGTTATTAAGATGTGCATATGCTTCATATACTCTATCAACTTTATTTTGATTTTGAATTTTTTCACCGTCTTAGTGTCTTGAAAAATTAAGATTTAACCACTCACTGCGGTATATGTTCCACTAAATTTAGTGTTATTAGCAAATGTGATCACCATACCTATACTGTTCATGTGTTTACTTCAGGAGAAGGGCTTCAGAAAACTCTCTGTGATTGAATCATAGGTTCACCACTCAGTAACTGGCTGTATACCTGGAGATCATTTTTAATTTTTTTGTACATTGGTTTTCTTATCTATACATTTTTATGCAGGGCAGGGGAGAAATCTACCCTAGCAATTGTAAGAATTAAATAAGATCATTTTTGCACATCAATTAGTATTAGATTAGGTATATTATAAGCATCCAAAAATGTTGGTAAAACTTGTTACTATTATCAACAAATACATTTAAAATTTGCTGAAACAGGTTTTTCATCTTTGTATTGAATTTTTTTTTCACAATTCTAAGTGCAAAACAGATGTGAAATAAATTTAAAAAAATAGGTGTATGGGTTCATAGATTCATGAAAAAGGAAAGTGAAACAAATCCCTGGAGGACCACTCAGCATGGAAACACTCCCGGATTGATAATAGCCTTAAGTGTCTTTCTAAATCAGAATACAAATATTAATTGTCTTTCTCTTATGTTTTTATTCAGAGAAAAATCATCTGGTTTGTTCTTAACAACTGCTCTGGGAGAAATTATAGTACTTTAAACCACACTGCAAACATGCCTTGCCTTGGACATACGTAGAAATGTGGCTTTATTTCCAGTCAGTAGGGTATTGCCAAAAAAGGAAATAAGGAACATATGAATAAAAGAAAGCAGAGAGAAGGAGACTGTTGTTTTCAGAAAGACTGCTTTTCTGGTGGCATTGTAATGGTAGACACTCCTGAGTTCTGAGACCCATGTATTCAGCTTGGCTACTGCTCCTACTGAGGAGAAAACACTGGAAAAGGTGGACAGGTATTTGAAATCCATACATGTAGAATACGTGGGGAAGTTGTCAGAATGGACAGATGCAGTGTTAAATATGAGATAAGAATAGTTTATGTTTGGTTGCCATACAGTATACCAGTTCAGCCAAATACGAGTTCTTCAGTAACAGCCCTCAAATTTTCTTCGTGATGTGCTGCTTCATTGGGGCAATTTGCCCTTTGGCACCCAATTACCATACATATTCCTACTTTCTGTCAGTCAAATAAATGAAAGATAAGGAAGAATTGGTATTATACATGAAAATCTTTACAGGAAATTCACACACATGTTCATATATTTCTTCTTGACATGTATCATTGTATTAATATTTAATTTGTGAACAAAATATGCATATCTTAAAATATAGTTATTGGAAAAATCTAGCTTAAAATAGGTTTGATGTAAGTTTGTCTTACTGTAAATGGCCAGATTAACAAAAAAATTAGATTAAAATAGTCTGATAAATTTTACAATCTTTTAATAATTATAAAAAGCATGAAAAGTCAGAATTAATAATTACAACCATATTAAGAAAATACTGGTGATGCACTGATAACAAAATGATTTTCCTTAAGATTATGGGAATTTCTGCTATAAACATGTCTATAAAATGGGAAAAGCCTAGTGAAATTGCTAAGCACAATTTATTAATTGTGATAGGCTCGTTGCTGCAAGTAATAGATGACACAATTAATGATTCAAATATAAGTACAAATTAATTCTTCCCTATACATTGGAACTGTGTAGGTGATCTGCTATGTCCATTAAGTGGTATTTATGTTTGCCCTGATGAATAATCCCATTTCTGTTAGCTGGAAAAGCCTATGGAGAAGTTCAGATGTTGGGTTTTCACAAACCGTGTCTGAAAGGCACACATCACTTCTGCTTACACTTGATGGCAAAAATCAGTCACATGGCCACCTCATACTACAAATAATCTATGTGCATTCTGAGGATGAACAGAACAACAAACAACATATATATATTTGAGATGGAGTCCTGCTCTGTCGCCCAGGCTGGAGTGCAGTGGCATGATCTCTGCTCACTGCAAGCTCCCCCTCTCAGGTTCACGCCATTCTCCTGCCTCAGCCTCCTGAGTAGCTGTGACTACAGGCACCCACAACCACGCCCGGCTAATTTTTTGTATTTTTAGTAGAGACGAGGTTTCACCATGTTAGCCAGGATGGTTTCGATCTCCCGACTTTGTGATCTGGCCGCCTCGGCTTCCCAAAGTGCTGGGATTACAGGCGTGAGCCACTACGCCCGGCCAGCAAACAACTTTTTAAAAGCATTTAACAGGTTTGTACACTGCATGAAAATCAGACCTGTTAAAAGCATGATGAAGAGTTCTTGGTAAACTATTGTTCTAATGGACTAACTATGGTGTGTGAAATCAAGATGAAAGTAAGTTTTCTTAGCTAAATTCAAGCTTTCAAATGGTTATTATTCATAGATTTTAAAAAAATCTTTGAGTACATATATTGTTCAACCAGGAAAAGCTTGCATTATTTTTTTTTTGATGTTATATACTTACATATCTTTTGAATATTTTATTTTATTTTATTTTTTAAATACCTAATAGGCTATAGAATGATGAGAACACCACAATGCCAACTGGCAAGAGCTGGAGGAGAGGAGAATGTGAGATGACTCTCTAATGGATAGAGTTTTTTTTATTTTATTTTGTTTTATTTTAGATTCAGGGAGTACATATGCAGGTTTGTTATCTTAGTGTGTTGCATGATGCTGAAGTTGGAGTGCTAGTGATCTCATCACCCAGATAATGAACATCATAGCCAATATTTGTATTTTCAATCCTTCTCCTTCTCCTTTCCCGCTCCCCTTAGTAGTCTCCAGGTTCTGTTGTTGCCATCTTTATGTACATGAGTATCCAATGATCTTATTAATGAGAAAATGACATATTTGGTTTTCTGTTCCTGCATTCAGCTACATCCACATTGCTGCAAAGGACATAATTGTGTTTTGTTTTTATGGTGGTATAGTATTCCATGGTTTGCGTATACCACATAATATTTATCCAATCAACCATATGGGCACTTATGTTGATTCCTTGTCTTTGCTATTGAGAGTAGTGGAACAATGAATATGTGAGTGCGTGTGTCTTTCTGGTGGAATGATTTGTTTTCTTTTGGATATATACCCAATAATGGGATTGCTGGGTCTAATGGTGGTTCTATTTTACGTTCTTTGAGAAATACTCAAACTGCTTTCCACAGTGGCTAAACTAATGTACATTCCTACCAATAGTGTATAAGCATTCTTCTTTCTTCACAGCCTTCCCAGCATCTGTTATTTTTTGCTCTTTAATAAAACTCGTTATGTCTGGTATGAAATGGTATCTCATTGTGGTTTTGATTTGCATTGCTTTGATGATTAGTGATGTGGAACATTTTTTCATATATTTGTTGGCCACTTGTATGTCTTCTTTTAAGAAGTGTCTGTTCATGTATTTTGCCTATTTTTAATGGGGTTACTTGTATTTTATTTGTTGGTTTAAGTTCCTTATAGAGTCCAGCTATTAGGCCTTTGTCAGATGTATAGTTCTTGAATATTTTCACTCATTCTGTAGGTTTTTTATTTATTCTGTTGATTGCTTATTTTACTGTGCAGAAGCTATTTAGTTTTAATAGGTCCTACTTGCTGGTTTTTACTTTTGTTTCAATTGCTTTTGTGAACTTAGTCATAAATTCTGTAACATAGACAATGACCAGAATGATATTTCCTATGTTTTCTTCAAGGATTTCTTATAGTTTTAGGTCTTATATTTTAATCTTTAATCCATGTTGAGTTTTTTCTTTTTTTTTCTTTTGTATATGATGAATAGTATGGGTCCAGTTTCATTCTTCTGCAGATGGCTAGCCAGGTGTCCCAGTACCTCACATTGACTAGAGTGTCTTTTCTCCTTTGCTTAGTTTTAATGAGTTCGTTGAAGATCAGATGGTTCTAGGTGTGTGGATTTATTTCTGGATTTCTAACCTGTTTCATTAGTCTTAGTCTGTTTCTGTATGAGTATTATGCTGTTTTGGTTACTGTAGCCTCATAGTATAGTTTGCAGTTGGGAAACGTGATGCCTCTGGCTTTGTTCTTTGTGCTCAATATTGCTTTGACTATTCAGGCTCATTTTTTATCTCATATGAATTTTGGAATAGATTTCCTAATACTGTGAAAAAAAATGTTGATAGCTCAATAATATGTTCATTTTAACAATATCAATTATTCCAATCCATGAGCATGTAATGTTTTTTCATTTGTTTCTGTCATCTATGATTTCTTTTAGCAGTATTTTGTACTTGGGTAGAGATCTTTCACCTCTTTGATTAGACATATTTCTAGGTATTTTTTTGTGTGTGTGCAGATATTGTAAATGGTATTGTAGTATTGATGTAGCTCTCAGCTTGAGTGTTATTGTTGTATAGAACTGCCCCTGATTTTTGTATATTTATTTTATATCCTAAAGCTTTTCTGAAGTTATTTATCAGTTTCAGGAAAATTTTGCAAGAGTCGCTAGGATTTTCTAAGTATAGAATTAGATCATCACATTGTCTGCAAAAAGAGATAGTTTTATTTCTTTTCCTATTTGGATTCTTTTTTATTATTTTCCCTTTCCTGACTACTCTGGGTACCACTTCCAGTATCATGTTGAATAGGAATTGCAAGAGTGAATATTCTTTATTTGTTCAAATTCTCAAGGGGAAATTTTCCAGTTTTTGCTTGGTCAGCATTATATTTACTGTGGGTCTGTCACAGATGGTTCTTGTTATTTTGAGGTATGTGACTTCAATAGTGAATTTCTTGAGAATTTTTATCATGAAGCGATGTTGGATTATTTTATAAGCTTTTTCTGCAGACATTAAGATAATCATGTTGTTTTTAGTTTTAATTCTGTTTATGTGGTGTACCACATTTACTAATTTTTGTATGTTGAACCAACTTTGAATCTCAAGAATAAAGCCTGCTTGATTGTTGTGAATTAAGTTTTTTCATGTGTTGTTGGATTCAATTTGCATTTGCTAATATTTTGTTGAAGATTTTTGTGTCTATGTTCATCAGGAATATTGGCCTGTAGTTTTTTTTTTTTTTTTTTCTTCATTGTTTCTGCTGGATTTTTATATCAGGGTGATGCTGACTTCATAGATTTAGTTAGAGATGAATCCCCCATCTTTGATATTTTGGAATAGTTTCATTTGAATTAGTACCAGTTTTCTTTGTATATCTGGTATGATTCAGCTGTGTCCCTACCTGGCCCTGTGGCATTTTTCAGTTCGTAATGATTCAGTTTCTGAACTAGATATTGTTCTGTTCAGTTTTTCCATTCTTTTCTGATTTAATCCTGGGAGATTTTGTGTCCTCTAGATTTTCTAGATTCTGAGTGTAGAGGTATTCATAATAGTCTCAGAGGATCTTTAGTATTTCTGTGGGATCAAATGCAATGTCATGTATGCCATATTTGATTGTGCTTATTTGAATCTTCTGTGTATTTTTCTTTGTTAATCTAGCTTGTGGTCTGTTGATGTTGCTTATCCTTTCAAATAACCAACTTTTGTTGATTCTTTGAATGGATTTTTGGGATCTCAATTTCGTTCAGTTCCACTCCGATTTTAGTTATTTCTTTTCTTTTGCTAGTTTTGGGGTCACTTTGTTTCTTTTTCTAGTCTCCCTAGCTGTGAGGTTAATTCACCGGTTTGAGATCTCTCTAACTTTTCGATGGAAGCATTTAGTGCTAAAAACTTTCTGCTTTAATTTCATTGTTTATCCAAAAATCATTCAGGGGCAAGTTGTTTAATTTCCATGTAATTGTGTGGTTTTGAGATATCTTCTTGGTATTGATTTCTATTTTTACTCTAAGGGTATGGTTTGTATGATTTTGAATTTTTGAATTTATGGAGACTTGCCTTATGGCTGAGAATGTAATCAATCTTGGAGTATGCTGTACGTTCAGGTAAGAAGAATGTGTCTTCTGTGCTTGATGGGTGGACTATTCTGTACTTGTCTATTAGGTACAGTTATTAAAGTGGTCAGTTTAAGTTCAGCAAGCATTGTTTGTTTGTTTTCTGCCTATATGATTCATCTAATGCTGTTAGTGGAGTACTGAAGTCCCCCACTATTACTGTGTAGCTGTGTAAGTCTTTGTAAGTAAAAAAGTAGTTGTTTTATAAATTTCTGTGCTCCAATATTAGATGTTTATATGTTTAGTTAGTTCTAATTGTTAAGTTGAATTCTTTATATTTTTCCTTTTTTAACTGCTGTTGGTTTACATCCTGTTTTATCAGATATAGGAAAAGCAATCTCTGCTTGCTTTTTATTTTTATTTATTTATTTATTTATTTATTTATTTATTCTGCTTGTGTCCTTGATCTCTCTCCAACTTTTTCCTTTGAGCCTATGGGTGTTATTATGTGTGAGATGGGTCTCTTGAATACAGCAGACAGATTGGTCTTGTTTTCTTTTCTTTTCTTGTTTTTTCTTTCTTTTCTTTTTATCTTTTCTTTTCTTTTCTTTCTTTTTTTGAGATGGACTCTTGCTCTGTTGCCCAGGCTGGAGTACAATGGTGTGATCTTGATTCCCTGCAACCTCTGCTGCCTGAGTTCAAGTGATTCTCCTACCGCAGCCTCTGGAGTAGCTGGGAGTACAGGTGCCCAACACAATGCCTGGCTAATTTTTGTATTTTAATAGAGACGGGGCTTCTCCGTGTTGGCCAGACTGGTCTCAAACTCCTGACCTCAAGTGATCTACCTGCCTTGGCCTTCCAAAGTGCTGAGATTACAGGCAAGAGACATTGTGCCAGGCTTGTGTGTGTGTGTGTGTGTGTTTTCTAACTTGACACTGTCTCTTTTACATCAGACATTTAGACCTTTTACATTTGAGGTTGATATTGATATGTGAGGTTTTGAACCTATTGTGAAGTTGTTAGCTGGTTGTTTTGTAGTTTCTGTTGTGTGGCTGCTTTTTAGGGTCTGTGGACTATGTACTTAAGTGTGATTTTGCAGTAGTGGCTATCATTCTTTTGTTTCTATGTTTGGAACTCCTTGAAGCATCTCTTGTAAGATGGGTTTAATAGTAACAGATTATTTTAGTGCTTGCTTGTCTGGAAAATATTTTATTTGTCCTTTGCTTATGAAGCTTAGTTTGAGAGGATATGAAATTCTTGATTGGATATTCTTTTCCTTGTAAGTCCTGAAAATAAGCCCCCAGTCTCTCCTGACTTCTAATGTTTCTGCTGAGAAGTCCGTTTTTACCCTAACAGGGTTCCCTTTATATGTGATCTGGCCTTACTTTCCAGCTGCTTTTAAGATTTTTTTCTTTATTGGTGACCTTGGACAATCTGGTGATGTCATGGTGATGATTATTTTGTATAATGTTTTGCAGGTGGTCTCCTGATTTCCTGTATCTGGCCGTCTACCCCTCTAGCAAGATTAGGGAAGTTTTCTTGTATTATTCTCGCAAATATATTTTGCAGGTTATATGCTTTTTCTCCTTCTCTCTCAGGAATGCCAATAATTCATTGCTTTGGTCACTTTACATAACTCCATCTTTCTCACATACTTTGTTCATTTTTGATAATTCTATTTTCTTTATTTTTGTCTGAATGTATTATTTCAAAAGACCTGATTTCTAAGTGCAGAAATTCTTCTGTTATGGTCCAGTTTATTGACAAAGCTTTGAATTGTATTTTGAAATTCCCTAAGTGAGCTTTTCAATCCCAGAAGCTCTGATTGATTTTTTAAAAAGATGTTTAGCTCTTCTTTAATGTCCTGGATTACTTTAGAAGTTTCTTTGTGTTGATTTTCAACCTTGTATTGGGTCTCATTGAGCTTCCTTGCAATTTATTGTTTGAATACATTATTTTTAATGAGTTAGTTGACCTTCAGGGAACTCACACAGGGAGAATTTTATAAAACAGTTATTATTTGTTTTTAACATATTAATGTAATAGGATCTACTTGAGCAGTATAAATTAGATGTCACAACATGTGAAAATGATAAATCATTTTATAATTGTTATGTATATGCAGAAATGATAAAAATATTTTTGGATAAGGGCAGTGCAAATGACAAAGACAGCGTCAGATCAGCATATGAAGTGTTCTTGTTGTTATGCCAGTTATAGAGACATATTATACAACTCTCTTCTGAATCATTACATACCTAAATATTTTAATATTATCAAGTAGCTCAAGATAACTTTATTGAGTGGTCCAGGCTTTCTGTCAGCCCTTGATGAGTGCTCCTTTTCCACACATCAGCTATCACTTACAAGTACATTCTCATAAAAATTGATATGAACTCTTCAGTATGTAATGTCAATATCTACTTCCGACCACTTCCCCTACCTTTAAAATAAGGCTAAGTTTCTTCTTAATCCTTTCTGGTAAATTTGCTGACTTTCATAATTTTTCAATATATGCTAAATGTGATTTTAACTTTCTGTCAGTCAATTTATCACTAGTATAGGCAGCAGTATTCCAGATCTGAAATGGAAAGTAGCTAAGTTCTTGCCTACTTTTCTGAGCTTAATGCTCTCTTGAATCTACAAATTATTTATTTAAAGATCAATTTAAGGTAATTATAATCAAATCAAAAATTTTACTGTCTGAAACAATGAATCTATTTTTTATACAGAAAATATAAAATTTATTTTATTCCCTTCAGCATTTTATATGAGCAAGCTTTTTTTCTGGGTATCAGTCTTTCCACCTTCAATGCTGGCTGTTTGTAACTGTCTTGTATTTGTCCTACGATGCTGTCCATTATTCAGTTTTTAATATTTATTTTAAAATTCAAGCACTTTGAAGAAATATAAATTTATTAGTGTTCTAATCTTTTGGTTTTATCATCTATGAAAACATTTTTTATTAAATTTTCATTTATCGAGCTCCACAGGTTTTTGACTCTCACTCCCTCTGAGAATCATAATGATTACAAGGTACCACACTAATTTTAAGGTAATCAATGTTGCTTTTTTGCTTCCATTCATCTAGCCTCAATTAATTACAGGCAATTTATTTAACTAAACTTATGACAAAAATATCCTCAACAATCATTCCTTTGTGGTTATAAAGTATTTCTACATATCTCATTACATAAGCATGGATATCTATTATTTAAAATATTACAAATAATATTTTAGACAAATTTGATTCTTAGTAGCAGTAATTATTAACAAAACCATTTAAATACTTTTCCCCAAAATAAATCAGGAAGAACACTTACCAAACTTAAGCAAGTATTTCAAGAGAATTATTTGTCATCATATTGTGTAAACAGAATGAAGAACCGTATCAGTATGTTTACCTATTTTTATTCATTTATCAGTGACTAATTAATGCTACATTTTCTCCCAAGATAACTTATTATTGATTATTGATAACTTTTGGGAATTTTTTTTAGGGGAAATGTCTGTGTTTAGTGGCTTGTGGTGAATTCACTGGCCCTGAACCCAGCTTTATGTATTGGAGATAGGTGTGTGTGATTTCAAGCTCCAAAATTATGATAGAACATAATTTTGGAAACTGCCATATTAATTTTCAACTTATTTTTAAGTCCTCTTTCTCACTGAGCTTCTGTGTTCTGAGACAACACACACATTGTATAGCTGTAGGTCTTAGAAAATTATCTTTCTTTTTTGCTACTTACTAAAACAAGTTAGTAGCTTGCATTACAATGAAGACCATGGTTTGACCAGATCTAGAAATTTCTTCAAAATATCTAGTGTTTTTCCTACTTTTTTGCAATCTGAAATGAGTTTAAAACAATTTAATTGTTCTTACCCTGTATATGGACGAAAAGCAGTCATTGATATTTTTCTGTTGTTTGCCTAGTGTTCCTATCTGTAATGCCAGAAGCATAGCTTTCCAATAGTGTATTTGTTTTCTTTTCAACAACAATTAATTTAGTTTTAGAGAGATTTAGGTTTTATAAGTGTAGATTTAAAAAAAAAGATTAAGACTTTATCACTCGTCACTCCTCTGCTTTCAAGCTATGAAGCTGAAAGGGATTTTTCTCTTACAGTATCTTAGGTGTAACTGAAAGGTTTTCATTTGCAATAATTGTGCAGCTATCTCATGATCATGTCACGCTTGTCATGTTTGTCTTGCTTTCCCATGTAATCTCAGTGCATGAGTTATAATATTCAACCACATAGAACTGTGAAATAACCAGCATTAATACAAAATAAGAAAAACAATCATTTTTTTTTATTTTCTTAAGCATGTTTCTGAAGTAGATACTGTTTTGTTATCTGCTAAACATTAAATTATTATTTTATTAATTCCAATGGATAAATCTCATTAGATGAAACAATTGAACAGCTACAATGCACTTCATTCCTCAAGAGAAGAATTACAATAGTTAAAGGGTTTTCATTTCTTCTTTTGTACATGTTATCATTGTTAATGATCATCTCCTTTGCTCTCATTTGACCACTAAATATGACAACTGTATTTGAAAATGGAGTCATCATTTTGGTATGCAACATTCTTTGAGACTGAGAAAAAGCAGACCCAATAACCTTTCTATTGTCTATCCAGTTACACTAATAATAAAAACTATAATAATAAAAGTTTGACAACTTAATATATAAACTTGTGATGGAAAATCATTTTTCTCCTTATTTGTTCCTTATTAAATGTGTACTACCTAGGCCAGGCATGTGAAAGAGATGTCACTATCATATGATAGCTTCTTATTTATGCATATACTTCAACTGGTAGATAACCCAGAAAGCCATAACTAACTTATATTTTAAATAAGAAGCTTTTGTTGTAGCCTACACTTTGAATTAATACAACCCCAATTAAGACCTTGAATCCTCAAAGTACAATTTGGGCACGTTACATAATCCTCCTCACTTTGTATATGTAAAAATATGAGTTGCATCACCCACTCTTTAAAAGAGCTGATCAAATTAAACAAGATAATTAAGTGAAGCAAATCATTACTGCTTGAAACTTAATGAGTACTCAGAACATTGATAATGATGATGGTGATATGGTCAAAAATCATATAGTGCAGAACTAAAAGGAATGCTACTTTATATTTATTAGAAAATTTAACATTTATATGAATATCTATTTGGTTGGATGGCAGACATTTAAATTCCCTAATTAAAGATTCTTCCTTCCTTTCTGAGAAGTAGGTTGGGAAGATTGACATGGTGCCTTTGGCAAAGGGTAGGGCACACCATTTATGTTCCTCAGATTCATTTTTTATTCAAGTTCACAGCCTTTGCAATGTCTTCATCACTATGTCTTAGGTGATGAATATTCTAGGATAGTCCCCTTTCTCAGCCTCACTTTTTCCTCAGGTCTGTCTGTGTACTCAATCATATATGTACTCAATCCGTGGTGTTCTGTCACGTGAGAAATATTATACATCTCTGTGGAGCACATTTAGGCCTATCAGTCTTAATACAGGATGTAGACTGTTATTTTGTTCTCAGGCAAAACTGAGAGCAAAGCAGTCCTCAGGCCTTGTCATTTTTTTTGGACTGTATTTAAAGACAAAGGACTAGTTTTCTTCTCAGATGCACAAACCTATCAGGACTTTATCTACCTTTAATTTCCCAGCCCCTTCTTGAACTTGTCTCTAGAGGTAAGGTACAAAACAAATTTTTAGGATCAACTACTGTATTTACTTTAAATGGCATATTCTTCAGCTTCTTGATCCATTATATGTCATCTCTTGGTTTATCATATGAAGTACCTTTCATGTAACATATTATTATTTCCCACACATGTATGGGAAATAATCATATATGTATATATATACACATATACGCACACACATATATATACACATAGTTTTATGAAAAAAATTTATATATATTTCAATAGTTTTTAAAATCATTTCATTAATTTTAGAGAAAAATCATCTAATAATTGTAAACCTATACTTTTTTTCTGCATGTAACATGAACAACAACATCATTTTCAAAACAAAGTCTACTTCTTGCTATGTTGAGCAACCATTTTTCCAAATAGTGTGAGGTATGCATACCACAAGGTAAAAATCAACTGTATTTAAATATTACTCGTTCTATCAACTTCAGATGAAAATATGCAGTATAATAATTTTCAAACACAAATACGTTGAGGAGATTATTTGACATCATGCGGTTTCCAAAGCAAAGATAATAAAACGTCAATTCATGATTAATGATGATGAGTAAATAATATCCAAATTTGTTTAATCAATCAAGATATAAAGACAGTGAAACTGAAAAGCTTTTGTTGTTTCCTAATCAAGAGACCGTTTGGCTAATTTTATTATTTAATAAAACATTTGTTACATTTACTTGGTTCTACAAACTTTTTAAAATTTTTGAAATATACAGAAGTCTCATTTTTATTTCGATAAATCAGAATCTTATAATTTTCACTTCATCTTTAAAATATTTATCCCTTTGTCTCCTATTTTATGCATGGTTTATAAATAGTTGTTGAAGAGAGAAACATACATGAATTTTACTTTGGGAGGTATATTATTGTTAACTTAATTCAAAACACAATTAATTATGTGTTCAATTCAGGATAATGAATACAGTGGTAATGAATTCCTTCCACTTCTGATGCTTGCTATTGGGTATTGGGTTTATGGTAGAGATTAGCTTTAATTCTTCCCTGTCTGCTGACTCAACTGTATTCTTCAATATTCTGAACACTAGATGGTAGGGTCGTGTTGCCTGACTAGCTAGTCTGGCCCTGCCCCTATACAGCATGAAAAATGTAAGATTGTTCATTATTTTTCTTAACATGTGTCTCTTATTTTAAAGGATTATTTATTATAAAACTCCATTTTAATTTGGAAATGTACATATATACACATACATATATGTATACATATATACACACACATATATACATATACAAACACACACACAACAGGACATCAAATAATAGTGTTTCATTAAAATGTTGATGATTAACAAAATCAATTTTTGAAAAGGGCCACTGTCTGGTGGAGTTTGTACATTCTCATATCATGAACATGTATGCACATGTTCATATCTGCATGGGTTTTGTCTGGGTAATTCCGTTTCCTCCCACATCCCAAAAGTATGCACATTAGATTCACTGGTCTGCCTACACGGTCCCAGTGTGAGTGAATGTGGTGTGTGGGTGTTACTGTGACCTGTGATGTAATGAAGTCTTATCCAGGACTGGTTCTAACCTTGTGCCCTGAGCTGTTGTGATGGTCTTTGGCCACCCACCACCCTAAATTGGATAAGTGAGTTAGAAAATGAATGAATGAATGAATACAAATTGTTATAAAACAAATATTCATAAAGTATATGATAATTGTACAAATGCCCAACAATAAGCAATGTGGTACAGAAGTGCCCAATGGGATCTTTGTATTAGTAATTGTTTGTTTTTGAACTGTGTGGTGTTAGGAGGGTCTCCTAACAATGTTCATTTTCAAACATCACTTGATTTAACTCACCACAATTACAACTACCATCAATCACTGGTTCACTAAAAATCGAGTAAATAATTACCTTACTTATTATTAATCTTTCTTATTTGTATGCATAGATCATATTTATTTCAGTGTTTAATATTAGGAGTGTTTTGGGTATTCGGAAGTTTGGTGGTGGTTTTATGACCAGAAATATACTGTTGGAAGTTAACCCTGAGTATATCAATCATCCTATGGAAAAACTGGTTTCATTATGCATTGTATTGCTTAAAATCAAAGTTTCCAAGAACCTATCCATCACGTTAAGTGAGCATATACATTTACACACAGAGAGAGAGAGAGAGAGAGAGAGAGAGAGAGAGAGAGAGGAAAACACATAGGTATATCAAAAAGATCAAAATTTAAACAAAAACCATACAGAATATTCTTTATTCCATTCTCTATTTTTAAAATTTTAAAATGTCATATTTATAAGTGATAGATTTAGTGCTGGGTGTCAAGTGTGCAAAGATAAATATAATATTGCACTAAATAAAAGCTGACAGGATTTGGATCTTTGTCCCAATCCAAATCCCATGTTAAATATAATCCCCAGTGCTAGGTGGGGTCCTCAGAGAGGTAATTGGATCAAGGGGGCAGTTTCTCTTGGTTTAACACACATCATCCCCCTTGGTGCTGTTGTCGTGATAGTGAGTTCTAATTAGATCTGATTGTTTAAAATTGTGTGGCACCTCTCCCCTCAATCTCTTGCTCTTGCTCGGGCCATGTAAGACATGCTGGCTCTCCCTTTGTCTTCAATAATGATTTGAAGCTTTTTGATGCCTTCCAAGAAGCAGAAGCCATCATGCTTTCTGTACAGCCTGAGAAACAGTGAGCCAATTATACCTATCTTTTTTTAAATATAAATTACCCAACCTCAGGTGTTTCTTTATATCAGTGCAAGAATGGACTAATACATAATCCTATTCTCTAATAATGGAAACAGAGAAGTAATTTAAAACAGAAACACAACAACAACTTTGGGTTGAGAGCTATGACACAGGAGTACACAGTGTGGAAAAGTGTCAAAACCCAAAATGAGGCCAGTGAAAGAAGATGTGCCAGAGGAGAAGGACATAACCATGTAAAGAGGAAAAAGGGGAATAAGTTAGTATATGGTATTCCAAGCTTCAGAAGAGAATGTGAAGATAAATATACTGACTTTAGATCCTAAATGATGGATTTAGATGAAGGTGCAATATTTGAAGCAGGCACATGCAGGGAATATCCTAAAGTTCTGCTGGTGAGTAGGAACATGCAAGATTAAGGTGAGTAAGCACAACCAGGGCTGCACTGTATTGTTACATACTAAGCAGAAAAGTGTTTGACTTGTTCCAGTTATTAGCTTTCACTCATTCATGAAGATAAGGTAGTTAAAGTTGTTTAATTCATAAAGTAAGTGAAAGATAGAATGAAATACATAGATCTACCTCTGAAACAAATATATAGATCTACATCTGCACTTTATTATTACATACTAAGCAGAAAAGTGTTTCACTTATTCCCATTGTTAACTTTCACTCACTCAAGAAGATAAAGTAATTAAAAGTGTTTCTTTTACAAAATAAGTGAAAGGCAGAATGAAATATATAGACCTACATCTGATATATTCATTTTAGGGATTAGGAACCTGTCAGGAGTATGTTCCAGCTTCATAATTTAGGGATCAATTGGAAAAAAAAAAAATCTCTGTGAAATTTAATTCTGATCTACTCTTTGTCTTTACTTTTTAAACAAGAGGAAAAAGATAGGAACCCACTCATTATAATAATCAAAACTTTTCCCTAATCCTGCATTTATCACCAGATGTAAGAAGAAGTTTTAGCCTATAAGTGCATTATTCTGAGAAGCAGTTTGGGAGATTGAGTTATATGGGCAGTTGGTGCCAATACGCAAGCACCTATTTTTCAAGAACTAGATGAGATAAAGAATACTTGAGATATATTGCTTTCCATAGTCTAACTCCTGTAATCAAGTGAAGGGGAAATTGGTACAAATCAAACTATTGCATCTAAGGTAAATTCTTTATAGAAATAAAAGAATCAAAACGAGAATCAATACATGCCCCAAACTGAAAATATTAGACAAAATTAAATAAAATTAGAATGATAATGGGATCTCAGGAGAAAATGAAGAACTGAGACTCTAAAGAAGTGATACAAATACAGGTATTATAATTCTACATTGATTATAAACCTGAAATGTAAGATAATTTGAGCTATTATTAAGATTATACTTAAAACAGTGAGTTTGAGCATACCTTTCCTTGTTCAATTTTTTACCAATATAAAGAAAGAGGAAAGGTGTATCTTATTTGCTTCTTTTCTTGGAATAGTATTTTTATTTATTCATTCAAATATATATTGAACTTTTAAATGCTAGTCTTTGTGTTCAGGAACTGATTATGCTTACACTTGAATTTTGCCTTTAGCCAAAGAGGAAAATCAACATGTAACAGATAAATTACTTTTTTACACAAGTAACCTAGAGATATCAATCAATTGCAGCTAGATTGAATAACACAGATAAATAATTCTACCCATTCAAACCAGTAGAGATTTTACAAAGGAGGAGATAACGTCAAAATCTTACAGCATAAGTGTGAGTTCAACAGGCAAAAGTAATTAATATGGAGTTCTAGCAGGGGAAACAATACAGGTAAAGGCATAGATGTATGAAAAAATATATACTTATTTGGAAAATGATAATTGTTCATTGTGTTTTTTTTTTCAATGTGACTTTCTTAAGAACTGGGAAACTATTATAATAAATAATATAATACTTTCTATAAATAGAAAAAGCACAATTGAAAATCCAAGAGAAAGGGAATCATGAAAATGAGACAGGGAATTGGATCTCAAACATAATATGTGACATAAAATGATGTCAACACTTTCCTTTTGGCAAGAGGGAAGAAGGGACATATGGGATATATTGCAGACAAGAGATGGAGATCAAAACTTTGAAGAACCTTCTCCCTAATGGCCTCAGTTTGTACCATGAAATTGAAGACAAGGCCATTCGTGGAATTTTGATGTGAGTGACAAAAACTGCCCTTGGTAATGGCTGAGTTTGGGGTAGGTGTTAGCAGCAATTATGTGCCTTGTTTCTTCTCAAGTAGACCCTTACATCGGCTGCTGTTAGTAATTGTTGTTTTTTAAGGCAAGACACTTTAGAGACTTTTTTTTTCTTTTTTTCTTTTTTTCTTTTTTTTTTTGAGACAGTCTCACTCAGCCATATAGGCTGGAGTACAGAGCGATCTCGGCTCATTGAAATCACCCTCTCCAGGGTTCAAGTGATTCTCCTGTCTCAGCCTCCCGAGAAGCTGGGATTATAGGCACCCTCCATCATGCCTGGCTAATTTTTATATTTTAGTAGAGACAGGGTTTCACCATGTTGGCCAAGCTTGTCTTGAACTCCTGACCTCAGGTGATCCATCGTCTTCGGCCTCCCAAAATGCTATGGTTACAGGCATGAGCCACCGCACCAGGCCACATTTTTAACATAATAAATGATAATCAAACCTTTATAAAATCCAGAAGATTTTCATACTCACCCTTTTTCTTGGTTGTCTTGAATTCAAGTATGCTTAAATTGGTGAATTCAAAACTAATTTGATGTAAACTCAGCAATTCTTTCAGAACTTATATTCAGCATGAATATTACCATTGATGTGTTTTTTGTTTAGAATTGAAATGGATTTCAGATTTTGGAGGTCCCACAGGTCTCTGCAACCCTTAAGCATTATAGCACTGAGGATGTCAGAATGTATGAAAGTCATAAATCTTAGGTGAGAGAGTTAGTAAAAACATTGTGATAGTTTATATTAACCATATTAATATTATCTGTGTATAATCATAACTTATTCCCACTGCTACTTTGAAATACACTTTTAAAGGGTCAGCAAAAACTTGTTCAAATCCAATAATTTTGTCTCAGAAGAGCAATTGAGAGAATATCTGTAGCCACACTGCTTGGGCTCAATTCTGACTCTGCCACACATTAACCAATGTAACCTTGGACAAGTAAGGTAATTTCTTAGTGCCTCAGGTTTCTCACCTCTAAAATGAAGTCAGTAATTAAATCTACCTCACTGGATTGTAAGAATATCTGAGTTAGGGTTACATTAGCTACTGTAACAAATGAACCACCAAGTTTCAGTAACAAAATAAAGTCAACCTTTCTCTGGCATTCTGAACTCTCCAATGCTCATTTTCCTGGTCTGCAGAGGTGTGGGTGATAGGACTGACCTCTCAGTCATTCTGGGCCCCACGTTGCTGACAGCTCTGCCATCCTCAGCTGCACCAGTATCCAGTCATTGGAGGAGAATTGATCACGGTGGATCTCCCATAAGGAGTATTGATGTATCATGCTTGGAAATGTTTCGCATGGTTTGCCGTATATCTTCTGTTTTCTAAAACTGTCTCAAGTCTAATTCTAACAACATGTGAGACTGGGAAATATTGTTTGCCTGTGTTTTTAGAAAAAAAGAGGAAATAAGATTGGTGATGAGTTGGTAATTTCTGTAAAATTCTACTATTTGGGACATGAAAATATAAATGCAACTTTAACTGCATGAGAGACAAACCAAAGTTCTCTCCAGTCATGGTACCCAAGATCTCTGAATCTAGCAGAGTTATTTCCATCAGTTCTGGATTGGTTCCTCACCTTTCCCAATATATGAACTTAAAACAACAACATTTTCCAGCCCAGACAGATGATAGCCACAATAACTGCATCTCTCATATAGAAGAAGGAAGAATAGAAGACACAAAGCAATTATTGATAAAAATATTATACATGCTGAAGACTTCTGAATTTATGAGTAGGGCATATCTCTTGATTAGGCTTTGGCTCTGCTCTCTGTGACAAAATGAGTTGTCTGGTGTTATCTGCAGTCCTTGAGTCCTGCCTTTTGAAGGTTTGTGCTTATCCATTGCTCTCTATGACCACATCTGAAATGGCCATTTCACTAGGTAGAATTTCCTCCTTAGGAACACCACAGCTTCCACAGGTCACTTGCTTATTTTAGTTTGGACTCTGAGGGCTGTTCTCAACTCAAACATCACTGTTTCTCAAAGTATTTCCGTGGCATCTAATCTTAAGTTCAGTCCTCCCTGTTTGCTGTATGTCTGTGCTTCCTTTATTACATTTTCTTGCACATAATCATATGTGACTCTGTTTTTAATTTCATCAATGTTTTCAATAACTTTCTTCATAGGCGACTCACTCTTAATCCACCCTTCAGTCTTGTTTACCCTCTCCCTTCAATCTGAGTTTATAAAACTTCACCATGATGCTAGTATCACGTGTCTTAAACACATACCTTCTGTCACTTATCTGCTTTTAACTTCTGTTTTAGCACCCTGATAAAGTCCATCAACCTGACCCCTAATAACAAGCCCCTATAGGAACTCCTTCTTGTTTTTGTTTTACCTGTAGCATACTCTCAGCTCTGGGTCTTTCACCTACGTTTCCTTGTAGTGGTGACAAGATTCTCCATATTACATAATTCTTATGCATACATTCAAGGCCTCCTTTTAGGGATTTGTATTAGGTTTTGATTGCTGTACTAACAAACTACCACAAGCTTAGTGGCTTAACACAACACACATTTATTATCTTATAGTTTGGGGAGCCAGAAGTCCAACAGGAAGCTCAATGGGATAAAATCAATATGTCAGTACTGAATTCCTTCTGGAGGCTTTAGAAGAGAAATAGTTTCCTAACTTTTCAGCTTCTAGAGGCCACTGACATCCCTTAGCTAATGACCCCCCTTTAGTCCAGTTTTCAGCCAGCATGGTTAGGCTGATTCCTTCTTCTTTTGCTATATCTCTGCTTCTCTCTTTTGTTTCTTTCCTCTACTTTTTTTTTTTTTTTTTTTATTATACTTTAAGTTCTAGGGTACATGTGCATGACGTTTATATCATGTATAACTCCCCAATGCAATCCCTCCCTCCTCCCCCCTCCCCATGATAGGCCCCAGTGTGTGATGTTCCCCTTCCCGAGTCCAAGTGATCTCATTGTTCAGTTCCCACCTATGAGTGAGAACATGCGGTGTTTGGTTTTCTCTTCTTGTGATAGTTTGCTAAGAATGATGGTTTCCAGCTGCATCCATGTCCCTACGAAGGACGCAAACTCATCCTTTTTGATGGCTGCATAGTATTCCATGGTGTATATGTGCCACATTTTCTTAATCCAGTCTGTCACAGATGGACATTTGGGTTGATTCCAAGTCTTTGCTATTGTGAATAGTGCCGCAATAAACATACGTGTGCATGTGTCTTTGTAGTAGAGTAATTTATAATCCTTTGGGTATATACCCAGTAGTGGGATGGCTGGGTCATATGGTACATCTAGTTCTAGATCCTTGAGGAATTGCCATACTGTTTTCCATAATGGTTGAACTAGTTTACAATCCCACCAACAGTGTAAAAGTGTTCCTATTTCTCCACATCCTCTCCAACACCTGTTGTTTCCTGACTTCTTAATGATTGCCATTCTAACTGGTGTGAGATGGTATCTCATTGTGGTTTTGATTTGCATTTCTCTGATGGCGAGTGATGACGAGCATTTTTTCATGTGTCTGTTGGCTGTATGGATGTCTTCTTTTGAGAAATGTCTGTTCATATCCTTTCCCCACTTTTTGATGGGGTTGTTTGTTTTTTTCTTGTATATTTGTTTGAGTTCTTTGTAGATTCTGGATATTAGCCCTTTGTCAGATGAGTAGGTTGCAAAAATTTTTTCCCATTCTGTAGGTTCCCTGTTCACTCTGATGGTAGTTTCTTTAGCTGTGCAAAAGCTCTTTAGTTTAATTAGATCCCATGTGTCAATTTTTGCTTTTGCTGCCGTTGCTTTTGGTGTTTTAGACATGAAGTCCTTGCCCATGCCTATGTCCTGAATGGTACTACCTAGATTTTCTTCTAGGGTTTTTATGGTATTAGGTCTAACATTTAAGTCTCTAATCCATCTTGAATTAATTTTCGTATAAGGGGTAAGGAAAGGATCCAGTTTCAGCTTTCTACTTATGGCTAGCCAATTTTCCCAGCACCATTTATTAAATAGGGAATCCTTTCCCCATTTCTTGTTTGTCTCAGGTTTGTCAAAGATCAGATGGCTGTAGATGTGTGGTATTATTTCTGAGGACTCTGTTCTGTTCCATTGGTCTATATCTCTGTTGTGGTACCAGTACCATGCTGTTTTGGTTACTGTAGCCTTGTAATATAGTTTGAAGTCAGGTAGCGTGACGCCTCCAGCTTTGTCCTTTTGACTTAGGATTGTCTTGGCAATGCAGGCTCTTTTTTGGTTCCATATGAACTTTAAAGCCGTTTTTTTTCCAATTCTGTGAAGAAAGTCATTGGTAGCTTGATGGGGATGGCATTGAATCTATAAATGACCTTGGGCAGTATGGCCATTTTCACGATATTGATTCTTCCTATCCATGCATGGTATGTTCTTCCATTTGTTTGTGTCCTCTTTGATTTCACTGAGCAGTGGTTTGTAGTTCTCCTTGAAGAGGTCCTTTACATCCCTTGTAAGCTGGATTCCTAGGTATTTTATTCTCTTTGAAGCAATTGTGAATGGAAGTTGATTCCTGATTCTTTCCTCTACTTTAAATGGCTGTTTGGATTATACGGATCCCACCAAGTTAATCCAGGATAACCTCAGTATTCTAAAGTCAGGTAATTAGCAACCATAATTCCCCTTTGCCGTGTAACCCAAGACATTCATGGATTCTAAGGAGTAGGATGTAGTCATTTTGGGGAAGGCCATTATTCTACTTAACCAGTATTTGCTTCTCCAGGAAAACTTCTTTTACTCTCCAGTCTACATTATTATTTTTCCAATGTGTTTCCAAAGGTTTTCCTACTTTTCTTTTATTCTCCATTAAAAATTACAGTTTTTGATACAGATTGATCCCTTGATAGAGATCAAGGTCTATAAGTATTTTTCAATCTCAAACTATCTACCATAGTACTCTACATATACAAGTCACCCATTATATTTTGAAAATAAATTGGATAATTTAGTGAAAAAATGCAAAGCCCTAAGTGTTCTGAGTGACTCTTCACATCTCTTTCAGCCATATTTTATTTTGTTGAATTGCATTTGATGTATGAAAGATTAGTCAAGACATTAAAATACCTATTTGTAGTTTTTCTAATTTTGAAAATATGAGTTGAAATATATTTCACCTATTTAGTTCACCAACTATCCACATAAGAGAAGCACAAAGCGAAGCAATGAAAGCATCAAGGTCAGGTGAATCTGGGTTATAATTCTGTCTGTCTTAATAGCTATGTGTCAGTGTAATTCATGCATTTCTTTAAACCTTAGATTTCTCATTTGAAATATAGGAAGAATCCAAGTATCTATCTCAAGGGTTTTTTTTTTTGAGGATAAAATAAGATAATGCAGACAGCACTTATCAGAGTGCCCAGAACATACAGAGATCTCAGTAAGTGTTGATTATTGTTGATGATGCTGTAAGAATAAAAATTTGCAAAATGTAAAACTGAACAGATATTTACACATTATATGTGATTATTATTAAAATCACATAGGTGGCAGCATTTTGCTTTATAATACTCTACACTTAGGGAGACTTCTTTACTAAGTACAAATTTAAATTCCCGCTAATGCTTTTACCACTTTTACCACTTGCAGAATACTGCCTGCCCCACCACCCTTCACGCTGACTTCTGATTTCCTTTCTTCTCCCTGTATCATCTATGCCATCTATTTCTTTTACTTACATGTTTCCTATTAACATGATATACATACATAAAAAAAAAAAAAGGCACTACCAAATTTTGTTGGTCTGATTTACTCAGCACCTTATCAGCTTCTCTTAAAAAGGCATAAAAATATGCAGGTACCAATCCCCTGTATTTATATAGTTAGCCAATTTTATCTATCATATTTAACTGTAGTGTTCTGAAATAGGTCCATTCAATTATAATTTTACTTATTTTTTTCAAATTGCTCTAAATTACTTGTAATTTGCATTCCTCATCTTGAAATGAGAATGTATTGGTTAAAAGTAATTTGTGAATTAAAATTTACTGTGCAGTGTAAAGTTTGTAGTTGATGACATTAATGGTCATTATTATAAGGATATATTGGAGAATTTGAAATGCATGTTTAAAATCAAATTGAATAGAATGACAACTTTGCTCAAGAAATAAGCCACATATTCCCAGAATAGGTTATTATAACCACAGGTTGGCAAAGGTTTCCAATTACATGTTAGAGACTATGAAAGAAATAACCCATCACATATGACATGACATTTCCTAAAAAAATCACCCATATCCTTAGCTATCTCCTATTATATGATGATGCAAAATGAGATTTAATTTAAGATTTGGGCTTACTATTTTGGAACTTTAATTTAAGAAATTTTATCTTGATCTTCTTTTCTAAATCTTTGAACCTCTCATGTTTGAAAGCTTTCGGTAACTTTGGGGAAAAAATCCTAGGAAAGCCTGAGAATATTGAGAACACATCTTAAGGTCTATTTCATTTCCTATTTTGAGGCACAAAGACAACTTGTAATATAACTGGATGCACAACGGAGGTACTCTGAACACTTAGGAAAGGCTTCTCTATTCAGTTCAATATGTCAGGGAAGAATAGATATATTTAGGAGATCGCTGGGAAGGATAAAGTATTTTTTCTTTCAAATATCACCAAGATCATAAATATATTGCTAGAAATGCTATATTTTGACTTTTCTTGATGCTTTAGTGTCATTCAAAATTTATTTTGTTTTTTTCAGATACATGCATATTCTCTGAAACAATATTTCTAAATGATAGCTCATTTTCAACTATGTAGGAAGTTTTAGGACTATTTTTATATTGAACTTTGCAATAACATAAATTCACAATTTATGAAAGATGATTATTTACTGTTGAGTTTTGGCACCACATCAAATGTTGTCAGTTACTTCAACATAAATATACTTTAATTTTTAAAGGTTTTTATCTATAAGGTGACCTTAGAAATATATATATATATTAATATAAACACATATATATTTGATTTTTCAAATATCATGTTTTTTTTATTTTTTCTAGACAGTCTTGAGTTTAAATATTTAAATATTTTGTCTAATTTAGATAACATGTGCTTTGAATTTATATTAATAATGTGATCAACATGCCTCTAGGCATGAGAGTGTTTATTCTCCTGGCATTATTCTTATAAGTTGTGTTGTTTTTAAGCTTTATAAATTATTTTTCATCTGTGGCAATAGACTTTACAACTGTTTTATTTCTCCACTCTCTCTTTAGTCCCAACTTTTCTTTCTTCTTCTTTATCTTTAGTGTCACCAGTTATTTTACTCTTACACAATTTAGAAGATCTAATCAACTTCTTTTTATATAGGAAAAGTTTGTAACACTGTGATGATATAAACTTTCCCACAGAATAAGTCAACCTGTATATTAACTGAAGATAACATTAAAATAAGTATTTTTGGTTGACATTTGATTGATATCACTTCCCAGATTCTATGATCAAACTTTGATTAATATTACTTTTTGCATCCTCAAAACAAGTTTCATTATTTCTACTTAATTTCTATTTTTATTTTTTATTTTTTTGGTTCCTGACATCAAATTCTTAATCATTATACTCTGCTGCCAAGCACTGTTTTTCAAAACTGATTATGTATCTCCTTACATTCTGCCTTTCACACTAGGATTAATCTTTGTTTCATAAACATTCTCCTCACTCTCATTTATCCATATCTGTGCTCAGGTCTTGTCTGTAGCCTTGGATGCTTTCCTCATATTTCTCATATATAAAAATCATTGTCAGTTTTCAAGGCAAAGTTTAAATGCTGTGTCTTCCATGAAGCCTTTCTTGATAATTTAAATTAAAATAAATGTTCTACTTTTTCAAACTGCAGTCATTTATGATAGAAGCACATGGGATCTTGTGCTTGCTGTTTCAGTTCATTGGCGCTCCTGCTAGAATTCTGACTCCAGCCCAGAGTCAGAAAATACCACATAATTTAAAATACTTGGGTTTTTAAGTAATAGTTATCAGAGTTTCAAATCTAGCTCTATCATTCAAAAATGATTTACGTAGAGAATATGAAACCCTGCATTCTGGTTATGGAATTAACTAACATGCACTAGCAGTATTCATTCTCTTGAATTATATTGTTTTTGTTTAAAATTAAATAGCTATTTTGTTGTGCATCATGAGCTAATCTATTAATTTAACTTATTCTTACCTCATGAATTTGGATAATTATAGAATGAAGAAATATGTAATAAGTGATTTTGATTTTGGAAGATGAGCAATTAAAAGCCTTGGAGAGAAGGTGGAGGCTTAGGTATTTCAAAGGGAACTGTTCTATGAGTATATAATTAATGAGTTAGAGAAACTGGGGAAAGTGAGGGACATTGAGTAAACAGTAACAAAGGGAGAAAGTTATGATGATTAGATATGAGAAGATGATAATATTGCATTAAGTTAGCCATAACTGATGGTCTTGGCTTTTAGAGGAGCTCATTTAGTTAAAAAATGGCATGCAGTATGCTGGATGTTTTACATAATCTATTATATTTTTTTCCAGAAAGAAATTTTGGTCAATTCAAAATGCTATTGTAATCATTTCTAAGCATATATAAAAACATATTAATGTTAGAAATACCAGAAAATATGTAGTTTAACTTTGTTGTGTTTGACTAGCACTTGAATTAATCTTGATCGCAAATTAGTATTTTCAGAAAGACTGTATGCCTTATGGCGGAATATTTTCAATAAACATGAATATGAGCTGTTAAAAGCTTTTCTCAGTAAACTGAAAGTCAAGAAAGTATAAAACATTCTTCATGCAATTAACTACAAATGTTTTACATTCAATATATCATCCTCTTCCCCTCTTCCTTCTCTGTTTCCTATGGGTTCTTTCCTTGGTGTTATTTGAAAGGAGAAACACCAGTTTTGTTTGTTAGAACTGCAGTTTAAAAAAATAAAATAAAGAAGGTGAGTCCATATATACTAAAAAACAGAAATACAATTAAGGAAAAATATACAGGCACTAGAGATTGGCCATTGTAGCCTACTCCATGTCTTCTAGCTGCAGATCCTGAAGGGATCTCTGTGAAATCCAAAAAAATCCTTACACTAGATTTCCAAACTAAAGTTTTGCAAACTAAAGATTTGCAAACTAAAGTTTCCAAAATCATTACACTAGAAGATTAAAATAAAATACATTAAATTAATTTTTGGGATATATTTCATTTTCATTCTGGATCTTTGAGATTTAAGTATTTTTTTTTTTATAACTAGAATTAACTAAGTAATATTTTCAGATGAGCAAATTATAAATCAGAGTGGTGTACACTGCTGGAAAGAATTATTTCCTAAGTAAAACTGGATTATTTCTCCTTGTATAAATAATCGGGGAAAATAAAATTGTATTTCTCTCAAATGATTCTTTGGCATTATGAATCCACTGTAAGCACAATTTTCATACCCAATGTGAATTATCTTAGGGTTTGATATAGAGTATAACACAATGAGATTTGTAAACTAAAAATCTTCAGTAATGAGATTAATACCAGTCATTTGAAAATTATTTTTGTTGGAACTAGAGAAAGTTAATCACACTTCTCTAAAACTACTTAATATATGTACCTAAATAATGTTTTTAAATTTAGAAAAATACAGTAAAATAGGCATATCATAAAATTTATCATCTTAACCATTTTTAAGTGTATATATCAATTGTATTAAATAGATTCATATTGTACAACTATCACTACTACACATTTTCAGAAATCTGTTCACCTTCAAATCTGAAAATATATTTATTAAAAAATAATTTTCCATTTCTCCTTCTCCCATCTCCTGACAACTACTATTCTACTCTGTCTCTCCAATTTTGGGTTACTCTAATCATCTCATATAGGTTGAATCATACAATATTTTTAGTAGTTTTTTTTATTGTGGACTAATTACACTTAGCATAATGTCCTCAAGATTCACACATGCCGTAGTATGAGTTCAAACTTTCTTTAGAGGCTGAATAATATTTTATTTTATATTGATACCACACTTTGCTTATTCATTCATCTGTTGATGTACACTTAGGTTGCTTAAACCTTTGAGATATTGTAAATTATGCTGCTATGAACATGGGTATACAAATATTTCTTTGAGACCCTGCTTTCAATTCTTTTAGATATACACCCGGAAGTGGAATTGCTGGATCACATGGTAATTCTGTTTTTAATTTTATGTCCCCAAACTGCCATATTGTTTTCCACAGTGTCTGCACCATTTTAGTTGTGACTTTAGAAACATTAACACATATAAACATATATACATTTTAACATATGACAATGCTATAAAGTCTAACCTTTGTTAATATCCTTCTTCTGAAAATTCAAGGAGTTTAGAATCTTTTAACTACATTTCCTCTCCTCCTTAATTATATGTATTGTTTAGTTGTTTTAAATTTATTAACAACAATTCTTATACAATCATTACTCTTTTACACTTACAGTTTTGCCATTCATGAGAGATTTTCTTTTATCTAGTGCTAAAATTCAAGATATACAAGTGTTCTTATGTCTTCTCAAAAGCAAAATTATGTCTAGTTTGCCCTTAAATAGAATTGAAAACTATCGAAGCCACAGTTTTAAGTGTAGGTAAGGGTGTGGAAGGAGTTAGAGGTTCCCTATTACCTTGACTCTTTTGATATATGTTTGTACCATATCATAGAGGATGGTCATACAAACTGAAATTAATTTCATCTGGGTTAGGTCCAGGTCATCAGAACAAATCTTGCTTCAGTGTTTGGTTCACATTTCTATGACTTAGCTTTCTCAAATTTTTGTTTCTTAAGTTTCCCTAATTTTCTTGCCAGTTCAATGTATTTTGAAATGGTTATTTTAATCACACATTTAATTATTTTTATGGTAGAGACAATCCACCATCTTGCACAAAATGGAAGCTTTGTTCATTATTTTTGTCTTTTTGTTAGTATCCTAAAATACAGATGGAAGGAAAATGAAAAAAAAGAAAGTTACTTCTTAATATGGAAGCTCTTTTTTTCAGGGGAGGTGGTGAACAGTGCTTCACATTACTGATGAGCAGAATCTACACTTTGAAAAAAATTAAAAAGCAATGAGACAGAATGATAGACTGGAATAAGTAGTTTGAGTGAAAATATGGCATTGCTTTCTATCCATTAACATATAGTAAGCACATCTACGCACAAAGCTATTTGTGTACACAAAGGGAAATAGGAGCACGAAATGCTAATAGCCCAGAATTTTCCTAGATTTGACTTAGATTTGTAGGGACAATTTAAAGATGCTTTAATTAGCCAGGTGTGGTGGTGCAAACCTGTAATTCCAGCTATTTGGGAGGCTGAGGCATGAGAATTGTTTGAACCTGGGAGACACAGGTGCAGTGAGCCAAGCTAGCCCTACTGCCTGGGTGACAGAGCAAGACTTCATCTCAAAAAAAAAAAAAAAAAAGAGAAAAAAGTTTTAAATCAGGAGCTCAGTTCATCATAGAGCATTAAAAAACTTAACATATTTAATAAATATTATATGTTTTAATTTTTTCTTTCATTCCTAATTATTACTCTTTGACTTTAGCAATGCCATTGAACCAATCCCAATTAGGATTTTGTTTCCAAATCTGTAAAGTGATAAAACACACTATACGAGAGAGTATTTTGCCCTCAGTAGACACTCAAGAGTTTAAACAATATGTGCTCCTCAGAACTACACGATTTTCATGGAAATGATTTAGTTTTGGAGAAACTAGTAGTGTCAATTGTAATTTTTACTGCTAATCAAAGCTATAAAATTTGAACAATTGTAAAGATTGGGGTACTATATTGTTTTACAATATAGTAAAACAATAATATCTTTTACTTAAATATTCTAAAAACATTCAATGAATTTTGTGCATAAGAATTACTCCATCTACCTTTGAGATGTAACATTTATATAACCCATTTTTTCCTGGTCTCTTTAACCTTATTCTTGTGTCTGACTATAACTATAAATGTGCCTGCTGTACAATAAATCTTGATTATCTGTGCTAAAATAGTTGCGCTCTAGCACATGGAATTAAAAAAAAAAATTGATCTATCCAGCTAGACTACAGAGAATGTTGATATGTTTCAAACTTAATCCTTATAACAACTAAGTCTAGATCATGGCCATTTTATCTAAAGTTATACCCCACCTCCACACCTAGCTTAGTCTTTAATTCAACATTCTATT
This sequence comes from Trachypithecus francoisi, assembly GCF_009764315.1. Taxonomy (NCBI): domain Eukaryota; kingdom Metazoa; phylum Chordata; class Mammalia; order Primates; family Cercopithecidae; genus Trachypithecus; species Trachypithecus francoisi. Next base: position 47,151,175 of record NW_022681470.1, on the reverse strand, counting down.
AGCTTGAAGATATACAGTTTTCACTAGGTCATAATATACAGTTTTCACTAGGTCATATTTCAAATAAATATTAAAAACATATAGTTTTATTTTCTCTAAAACTCCTTTCATTTCTGTTTTATGACCCTTGGTTACCTTACTCTTACAATCAAAATGTTTCAGTGCCCTCTAAAATTGCTTATTTAAATTCAGATAATCCTTTTCAACCCAAGTGCCAGCTCACAACCTTCTTTCATTGCCTTTAGTGTATGTTGCTCTTCTGCTCAGAAATTAAAATAACATTTTTGGTTCAAAGATTTTTTTTTGGACAGCACTAATTTATGAACTGTTTCATATTGGACAGGTATCTTAATCTGATTAAGTCTTTGTTTTATCATCTCTACAAGAGTGATGGTTGTATTTATGGAAGTCTTACAGAGTTACTGTGAGTCTTCAAAGATTGAGAACATTGGTATAAAGTTATGGATGAAGATAGTTATTGTTTTTCCAGTGTATCAGTTGAATATTACCAACAAAACAGAAAAGAAACAGCATTTTATTGTTATAATATGCACATGTGATATGACATATAGTGTAAAATAATTTTCTTTATTAATTTATGTCTTACATATAATTGTACATATTTATGGGATACAATATGATGTTTGATATATGTATACATTATGCCATAATCAAATCAGGATAATTAGCATATCCATTATCTTTAACATTTATCATTTTTTTCCAATGAGATGTTAAAACCTCTCTTCTAGCTTTTTTGAAATCTATAGATATTTCAAAATGTTTGTATATTTACAAATATCTGTATATTTCAGAATATCTCTATGTTAACATCGTTGCTAACTAGTCATCCCACTATGCAATAGAACATCAGAACTTGTTGCTTCTATGAAGCTGGGGTGTTGTAACAATTGACCAATTTACCCTCATCTCCCCCTCTTCTCCTTGCTTTCTAATAATCACTATTCTTCTTTCATGAGAATAACTTCTTTGATTCCATATATTCGTGAGATAATGCAGTATATGCCTTTCTGTGCCTGGCATAGCTCACTTAATGTAATATACTTCAGGTTCATTCATATTGCTGCAAATGACAAGAGTTTTTATGGCTGAGTAGTGTTCTACTGTGTATAAATGCCACACTGTCTTTATTCATTCATCAGTTAATGGACATTTGGATTGATTCCATATCTTGGATATTGTTAATAGTGCTGCCATAAACTAAAGAATGCAGATCTCTCTTCCACACACTGATTTCATTTCATTCAGATAGTTACCCAGGAGTGGAATTGCTGGATGATATTGTAGTTCAATTTTTAATTTTTTGAGGAACCTCCAAATTTTTTACTCATACCAGCAATATATAAGGGTTATCTTTTCACAACATCTTTACCTACACTTTTTATCTTTTGATTTTTTATAATAGTCATTCTAACTGGAGTGAGGTGATATCTCATTATTGTTTTGATTTGCATTTCTCTGATGATTAATGACGTTGAGAATTGTTTCATATGCCTATTGGCCATTTGTATGTCTTCTTTTGAGAAATGTCTGTTCAAGTTTTTTGGCCAGTTTTTAACTGCATTGTTTGATGTTTTGCTATTGAGTTGTTTGAGCTTCTTATATATTTTGGTTATTAATCCCTTGCCAGGTGGATGGTTTGCAGATATTTTCTCCCATTCTGTGGATTGTCTCTTCACTTTGTTGGAAGTTTCCTTTGCTGTGCAGAAGCTTTTTACTTTCATGTAATCATATCTATCTATATTTGCCTTTGTTGTCTGTGCTTTTGAGGTTTTATACAAAACATCCTAACCTAGACCAGTATCATGCAGCTTTTTCCCTATGCTTTTTCTCATCGTTTCAAGTCTTACATTTAAATCTTCAATCCATTTGTGTTGTTTTTGCATATGGTGGGAGATAAATGTCTAATTTCATGTATCTGCATGATATTATCGTTTTCCCAGTGCCATTTGTTGAAGAAACTGTCCTTTCAGTGTGTTCTTAGCACCCTTGTCAGAAATCAGTTGGCTATAACTGCATGGATTTATTTCTGAGCTCTCTCTTCTGTTTCATTGGTCTATATGTCTGTTCTTACACCAGTATCATTTTGGGTTACTATATCTTTATAGTATATTTTGAAGTCATATATTGTGATGATTGGTGAAGGATACTTTTTAATATGTAAGTCTTTGTAAAATAATATGATGAATCACATACTAGCTACCTAGAGATATGTATATATGTTTATTGAAAAGTATAAATGCATGATATTATTCTATTATAAGTGTTATATAATTTAAAGCCAAAATCTAAAAAAACAAATTCGGTGTTTTAAGCCTAGGTCCTTGGTTTTATAGCATGGAAAATAAAGAATATAAATGACGAAGTAATTTCTTCAAGTTCATAAAACAAGTTAGTGGCAGAATTGCATAAGTATAGAATTCTTTCTTCAGGTTTCCATTTTTTAAAAATTAAACATTTATTTGATGTATAGTGTTTTTTCTTCATTAGATGACTAACTTTTATATGAATGGCAATTTGAAGTACTACCTGATGGGAAAAATAAATTATTTACAATTTTATGTTGATTGTTAATTTTTTTATTATATCATTAGTTGTATTTTTAAATACCTAGGGGGAAAATGAAGATATTTATTTTATCTAACCTTGTAATTAGAAGAACTGAATCATCTTCCATTTTCCAATTTGCCAGATTTTCACATATATCACATTAATAATTGAATATTGAGACTGAGCCAAATTCAAAGTAGTTAATTTTAGTTGAGTGAATTCAGTGCCATCTGGACTTCCAGCTTTACTAACTTTTAATTGACCTAGTTCTTTCAGAAGTGTCCTAATACTTAATTTATAAAATACTTACTCAAGCCCAAACCAGAATAAGTGAGGCTATTTGATGGAATATTTAATTGCAATTTTATTAAAAATGGAATAAATGAAATAAGTGACTGATGTTTAAATGCTTATTTATTTTCATTGTTAGATAATTATGTAGTATAGCAGCCTGATTTCTTAATATTTAATTTATAGTTTTTACTCTCTCCTTTTCCAGTCTTTATAGAATATTACTTCTGTATTTCCTATTTGGAATCTTCTGATTACAATATATTTATTTTACAAAAGGAATGATTACCCTTATCTTCATAGTCACCCCATCCCTATCAGAATTGTTCATTTTCTATAAAACATTGTATTTAAATTATCACTAGAAAAGTCATTATGTCATTTAATTCATGTTTACATTGATATCAAAACATTACTGTTTCTACAAAATTTAATTTTAATTATTCTTTGGAGATCATCTTGAGATTAGCTTTTCTTTAAATTTTTATAAAGTTGATTTCCATCTGCTCTATATTCAGAAACTTGGAAAATTAAAATATGTTATCTAATTATAAGAATTATCATTATGTTTTTATAAGTATAAAATAAGGCCTTAGCATCCCTCCTTCATTTTGAAGGTGATATACAAACTTGTTGTAGATGCTAAATTTTGTTTATTTTATTTATTTATTTATTTATTTATTTATTTGAGACAGAGTCTCGCTCTGTCGCCCTAGTTGGAGTGCAGTGGCCAGATCTCAGCTCACTGCAAGCTCCGCCTCCGGGTTTACGTCATTCTCCTGCCTCAGCTTCCCGAGTAGCTGGGACTACAGGCGCCCGCCACCTTGACTGGCTAGTTTTTTGTATTTTTTAGTAGAGACGGGGTTTCACAGTGTTAGCCAGGATAGTCTCGATCTCCTGACCTCGTGATCCGCCCATCTCGGCCTCCCAAAGTGCTGGGATTACAGGCTTGAGTCACCGCGCCCGGCCAAGCTAAATTTTAAATTAATATTTTCTTCTTCTTCCTGAATTGAAACACAACTATAAATGTCTATACTTTAAAGATTATTTTTATTATAATCATTAGTTATGTTTTATAACAAGCACATACAATAGTATTCACTAGACAGAAGCTAAATAAATATTTTCTATATTCTGTGAAAATATTTGCATTCTATTTAAATATATACAGCACTTAACTACCTAAAAGTCATTCTTAATGTAAAGGAATTCTGTGATTCTATAACTCCTGCCTATTTTCACATTTATGCTGTCAGCAACCCCAAACTAGTCTAACCTGTGGAAGGCATGGGACTTTTAAAATGTGAGCAGAGACAAGTAAGCTGTGGTAGCATGTATTGCATAACATATTTATGAGGGGATTTTTAAGGAAAGGTTGAATAATTAAGTTGGGAAAAGTTAGATCAAATATGAATAATTGTGTAATTGAGAGGTGTCCAATATTCTGCAGTGAGAGTTCATACAAATCCAAAATTAACATACTGAACAATTATTACTGGTCCTGCTGGTTTGGATTTTTATTATCATTTTAAATATTTATTACATTTATTATTAACTAAAAATTATTTTAGTTGTAACTGGGTTTTGATATATTTGTCATAAACATTTTCTTTTTAAATCACAGTGTGATACATTTAGAGTTATAGAGGTGTGTTTGGCAACTTCTATAACATTCCATCATTTAAAAAAATACACATTTTTATATATGTAAATTTATGTATACATGTGCATTTCTTGTCCAGATTTATAAATGTGGACTGTAATGTACACTGTGGTCTTTGGGGAATAATAATGTGTCATGTGCGTTCAATAGTTGTAACAAATGTGCTATCTGGTGGGAGATACTGATAATTTAGGAGGCTGTGCATCTGTGGGGTTTGGGAGTATTTGGATTAACTAGATTTTTCTCTCAGTTTTGCATTTAACATAAAATTACTCAGCAAATAATGTTTAAAAAAATACTTCTATCTATATACAAGTAGCACCAAAACACTTTCAGCAAAGAAATATAGGGAACTACCAACATATAAATTTTATCTATAAATATTTGCTGAAAAAATGTTTTTCTATAATTAAACATCTGTTTAAATATTATTTATGATTAAATGATAAATTTTATCAAAAAAATGCTTGGTTTTACTATCCACTTTTTCTCTCAACAAATAACCTTTCTGTGTAGTTATGTAATCTTTATAGTCTTTGAAAACTCTACCTTTAAATGACACAGAGATAGTTATGTAATTACACAGAAATAGTTTTCTCACCTAGCTTTGTTTTCTCAACAATTTATTTAATATGCCTGTATATTCCAAAACTCTAGAAGACTTTTCAATATTGTATATACTTTTAAAATTTTTATTTCATACGTTTTCAGGACATTGCATAAAATTGTTTGGAAAGGAAGGAAGGAAGGAAGGAAGGAAGGAGGGAAGGAAGGAAGGAAAGAAAGAGGGAGACAAGTGAAGGAATTATGGAAAAACAGGAATTAAGAAAAAAATTTGAAAGAGTAAAAATACAACAAATGTGAAACCTTTTTTTTCACTACAGTTTTCTAAAGTATTTTGACAGATTAAGTGAAAATTATAACACTATTTAAATTGTTCAAAAGGAATTTAGAGGAAATATTAAACACAATTATATTATAAATGGGAGAGATAAAATGAAGTAAAGGGAAGGAAGGTTTCTATGGGAACTGATAAAATACTGACCCCAGTGAACTGTGATAAGTAAAGCCATCAATAAAATACATACAAAGAGATATAATCAACATTAGTATAGATATATAAAAATGGAATTTTAAAAACTGTTCAAGTAACTCAAGAGGATAGGAAAAAAGAGAAAGAGAATGGAAAACAGAAACAAAAGAAAGCATTGTACTTAAGTTTTATAATGTTAATCATTACTTTAAGTAGAGATGGTATACATACACTAATTAAAATACAGACATTGGTGGAATAGATCAAGAAAACATAGCTCCTATGTAAGCTGTCTATGAAGAAAACACACCTCAAATATAACAATATAGGTTAGGTAGAAGTAAAGAATGGAAAATAACATAATAGACAAACATTAATTTGAGAAAAAGAAGTAGTGACTATATTAGCATAAGCAGAATTCAGAGCAAAGAAATCTACCAGAGACAGTTACTTACTATAATGATAAAGAATTAATACAACATGAACACATATTAGCCTTAAATGTGCATGTACCAAACAACTGGGCTACAGGATATTGTAAGCAAAATTTAGTAGAATTGAAGGAAGAACTAAAATAATCCACAACTATAGATGGATATTTCAACACCTCTCTCGTCGGTTGCTAAAACAACTTGATGAAAAGTCAGCAAGGATATAGAAGAACACGATAATGTCAACAAACATGATCTAATCAATATGTAGAACCCTTTAACCAAATACACAGACATTTTCAGGGCCCCTGGGTCACATTAAATAGAGCATATTAAGAGTCATGAGACAAATCTCAACTAATTATGATCACACAGAGTATATTCTATGACCATAATTGAAGCATTCAAGAAAGCAACACCAGAATGACAAGGGAATTTCCAAACACTTGGAAACAAACCACACACTTTGAAACATACTATAGGTTAAAGACAAAGTCCCAAGACAAATTTTAAAAAGACCCAGAACTTAGTGAAAATGAAAACACAAAGTATCAAAAATTGTGGAACATGATTTAGGCAGTACTGAGAGAGAAATGTATAGCATAAAAAACTTACATATACAAAAGAACAAAAAATCAAACCAATAATATGATACCTCCTCAAAGATCTTTAAAAAGAGAAAAATTAACCCACACAAATGAAGAAGACATAAAGATAATAGCAAAAATCAATGAAGTTGAAAAAAGAGAAACAGTAGATTAAATCAATGCAACAAAAACTTAGTTCTTTGAAAATAACAGCAATAAAAATAAAATTGGCAATATTCTAGCAAGAAAAAACGAGAGTAGACAAATTACCAAAGTCAGAACTCTAACAGTAGTTATCACCACACAACTCATGGATATAAAGAATTAATTAAGAGGATACTAAGGAATACTGTGAAAACTCTACATATGTATATTTGACTCAAATTAAGCTGACCAATTTCTTAAAAAGCACAAACAACCACAAATTATATCATTGACTAGCTTTAAAATTCTTAAATACATTGTGGTTATAATTTTTAAAACTCCAAATAAATCTTCAGGCCCAGATGATTTCACTGGAAAATTCTAACAAATATTTGAATAAGAATTAACACTAATTTTACAGATTATTTCCCAGGAAATAACACTTCCAGTTCATTTTTCTTTTTCAATCTATTGCTACCCTGATACCAAACCAGAAGAAAAAGCATGCATACACGCACCTACTCTGATACCAAACCAGAAGAAAAAGCATGCATACACACACATGTACACACACACACACACGAGAAAACAGAATTCAGCTATATATAAAAGGAATTACACGTCATGACCAAGTGGAGTTTCTTCTAGCATTGTGAATTTGGTTCAACATTTTAAAATTAGTGTAATCCATAATACGAACAGGGTAAAGAAGAAAAAATAAAATGATCATACCAGTTGTTCCAGAAAAAAAAAAAAGCATTTGGTGAAATTCAATGTTTATTTATGAGAAAAAATCTGAGAAAAATAGGAATCAAGGAAAAATTCCTCAACTTCATAAATTGCATCTATGAAATTCAACAGCTGACATTACACTTAGTGGTAAAAAATAGTGTGTTCCCATTAAGGTTGTAAACAAGGAGCTTTTCTCTTCCCAGTTTTCTTCTAGGAGTTTTATGATTTCAGTTCTTACATTTAAGTTTGTAACCTATTTTGAGTTATTTTTTATATATTGTATGAGACAAAGGTCCAATTTTATACCTTCACTTATGGATATCCAGTTTTCTCAACACTGTTTATTTTCCAATTGTGTGTTCTTGGCACCATTGTCAAAAATTAGATGACCATATATGGATAGGTTTATTTCTGGCCTCTCTATTCTGTGTCTTGTTATGCAAATATCATATTATTTTTATTACTGTAACTTTGTAATATAGTTTGAAATCAGGAAGTGTAATGTCTCCAGCTTTGCTGTTTTTTTTTTTTTTTAGTATTGTTTCATCTATTTGAAGTCCTTTTTGATTTTATATAAATTTTAGGATTCTCTTTTCTACTTATGTGAAAAATGCTGTTGGAATATTTACAGGAATTGCATTAATCTGTGGATTATTTTGGGTAGCATGGGCATTTCAACAATATAAATTCTTGTAATTCATAAACATGGGATAATTTTTCATTTATTTATGTGCTCTTCAGTTTATTTCATCAGTGCCTTCTGATTTCCAATGTACAAGATTTTCACTTAGTTGGGTAAATTTACTCCTAAGCCTTTTTATTCTTATTTATGCTGTCGTAAATGGGGCTGTTTTCTTAAATTCTTTTGTGGATAGTCCTTTCTTAGTGTATAGGAATGTTACTGATTTTTGTATGTTGAGTTTGTATCCTACAACTTCTCTGACTTTATTTTTTGGTTTAGTGGCGTCTTTAGGGTTGTCTTTGCAATAAGATAACATCATCTGCAATAGAGACAATTTAGGTTCCTTTCAAGTTTGGATGTATTTGATTTATTTTTCTTGCCTAAATGCTCTGGCTAGAATTTCCAGTACTATGCTGAATAGTGGTGAGTGTAGGCCGCCTTGTGTTGTTCCTGATCTTAAAAAGGAAAAGCTTGTCATTTGTCACCATTGAGTATATTAGCTGTAAGACTGTCATATATAGTCCATATTCTATTGAGGTGCACTTTTTCTATACCTAATATGTTGAGAGATTTTATCATAAAAGAATGTTGAATTTTTGTCAAACCCTTTTTCTGCATCTATTGATATAATCATAGTGATTTTATCCTTCATTCTGTTAATGTTATGGATCATATTTGTTATCCATGTATATATCGAATCATCCTTACATCCCATGATTTTTTTTTAATTTTTAGTTTTTGTGGGTACATCCTCGTAATATTAAAAATTTAAATATAACATGAAACTGTAAAACTTCAAGAATAAAATATAGGGGAAAAGATCCTTAAAACTGATTTTGGCTATAATTTTTTAAATATAATACCAAAAGCTCAGATACCCCAAAAAAAAAAAAAAAAAGACAAATGAGGAGCCAGATCATGATGGCCAATTAGAACTTCCTAAAGATTGTTGCCTTGCAGGAATATTACATTGAATAACTATACACATTAAAAAGCACATTCAAAAGAGCAAAATTAATCACAGTGCCTGATTTTGGTATCATAACCAAAAGAGAGGAATTGAAGACTGTAGAAAGGACAGTACCACATTGTCTAAACCACCCCTTCCTGCTACCAGGCAGAGCTGTGTGGAGAGAGGAACTGGCTGCTTGGGGAGGGAAAGGGAAGGGAGTGTGGGAATTTGCATTGAAACTTAGTGCTGGCCCTGCCACAGTGGAACGCAACGCAGGGCAGGGCCCTCATAGTCCTTGATTCTAGACTGGTGTCCACAGAAGGAGCATTTAGACGTCTCTGCACTAGAGAGGAATCTGCCACCAAGTAGCAGAAACCTGAGTCCCAACCTGTTTCACCACTAGCTGACTACAGTGGACTCGGGTCCCCAGTAAATTTCAGTAGCAGGCAGGCTGTAGTGACTGTGTTTTTGGGCAAGTCCCAGTACTGCACTGGTCTGGGTGGATGATGGCTTAGGGAGAAACCCAACATCATGTAAGTTGTGGCAGCCATTAGACTGCCCACGTCACTCCTTTCCCAACCTCAGGCAGTGCAGTGTGGAGAGAGAATCTCTATGTTGGGGAAAGAAGAGAAAACAGTATGGGGGACTTTGCCTAAGAGCCAAGTACGAACTCCGCAACGTAAAACAACAAAGGACAGAACCAAGTGAGCGGCTTGACACTTCTAAATCCATCCTGGGCCAGAAGACAATCCACCATCCTGGCAGAACAAACCCAAATTCCGGCCCTCTTCTCTACTGGCTGGTCTTTTCCAAGTTCAGGTTGGAGCGTTGGTGAGCTAGCAGTTTGCAAGACTTACAGCAAACCTAGGCTCAGAGCACCCTTTAGTGCTGAAATGCCAAGAGCGACCACAGGCTTATGGAGCTCAACAGGCAATCCCCTTTAAACTACTGGAAGACTCTCTGAAGAAGTACAGGTACAAACAAGGCAAGACTGAAATAAATACCTAATTTTTCAATGCCTAGGTATTGATGCATGCCTTCAGGCATCCAAAATATTCAAGGAAATATAACCTAACAAAATTGATTAAATAAAGTGCTAGTCACCAAACCTGGAGAGGTAAGGTTTAACTTCTCATCCAGGAACTGAAAATAGCTGTTTTGTGGGCCAGGTGAAGTGGCTCATGTCTATAATTCCAGCTCTTTGAGAGGCCAAGGCAGGAGGATCACTTGAGTCCAAGAGTTCACTAACTCTTTTGTTGCATGGGCAACAAAGTAGACCCTATCTCTATAAAAAATTAGTCAGGCATGGTAACACATGCCTGGAGTCTCAACTACTCAGGAGGCTGAGCTGGGAGGATCACTTGAGATGTGGGAAATTGAGTCTGCAGTGAGCCATGATTGTGCAACTGCACTCTGGTCTGGGCAACAGACTGAGACTCTGTCTCAAAAAAAAAAAAAAAAAAGTTATTTTGAGGTACTTGTGATAGCTATAAGATGTTTTTTGTAAAATTAATGGCAACCACAAAGATAAAACCTATAACAGATACTCTAAAAGTAAAACTTAAGGAATTAATAATACCACCAGAGAAAATAACCAGAAAGGAAACAGTAAGAAGTGAAGAAAGGAAGAGAGGAGTTACAAAACATTTAGTAACAAAATGGCAGTATCAAGTCCTTACCTACCAATAACAATACTGAATATAAATGGACTAAATTGTCCAACTAAAATTTAGTGTCTGAATGAATTAAAAAAGAACAAAAAACTAAACCCAACTGTGTGTTGCCTACAAACAATCCACTTTGCCTATAAAAACACACATGGATTGAAATTGAAGAGGTGGAAATATGTATTCCATGAAATGAAAATGAAAACCAAAAAAGAGCAGGAGTAGCTATGCTTACATTATATATAATAGACATTAAATCAAAAACTATAAAAACAGAGAAAGAATTTCACTGTATAATGATAAAAACATCAATTCAGTAACAGGATATAACAATAGTAAATGTATATGTACTAAGACCACAACACCCAAATATGTAAAGCAAACATTAATAGATTTCAAGGGAAAGATACACTTCAATGCAATAATAGTAGGGGACTTCAAAACCCCATTTTCAGCAATGTTTACATTATTTAGGCAGAAAACCAACAAAGAAACATCAAAGTTAAACGATGCTCTAGACTAAATGGATAAAGCTGACATTTCCAGAACATTTCACTCAACTGCTGCAGAATAAACAGTCTTCTCATCAACACATGGAATATCTTCAGAATAGATGATATATAAGGACACAAAACAATTTCAAGAGATTCAAAAAAGTTGAAATCATATCAAGTATCTTTTCTGACCATAATGGACTAAAACTAGAAGTCATTTAACTAAGAGGAATGATGGAAACTGTACAAATACCTGGGAATAAAACAACATGCTACTGAATGACTTAGGTATCAATAAATAAATTAAAAAAGAAAAATTTAAAATGTCTTAAAATGCATAAAAAGGAAATCAAAACATAACAAAATGTATGGAACATAGATAAAGCAGGAATAAGAAGAATATCACAATAAATGCCTAAGACAACAACAACAAAAAGACTTCACATAAAAACTTAATGATGAACCCCAAGAAATGTAGAGAAGCAAACACAAACCAATCCCAAAATCAATAAAAGACAACAAATAGTAAAGATTAGAGCAGAAATAAATGAAAGTGAGATTAAAATATTACAAAAGATCAACAAATCAAATATAATTTTTTAAAAGATAAACAAAATAAACAATCATTTATGTAGTATAAGAACAAGAAGACACATATAAGTAAAATCAAAGATAAAAATGAGACATTACAATGAATAACACAAAAATACAAAAGATTGTTAGAGACTATTACAAATTCCTATATGCTAATAAATTGGAAAACTAGAAAAAATGGATACATTCTTGGAAAAATACAACTTACCTGTATTGAATCACAAATTAAATGAAAACCTGAATAAATCAATAGTGAGTACAAAGATTAAAGAAGTACTAAAAATTCTCCCATCAAAAATAGACTTTACGTTTCTATTTATTTATTTATTTAGAGACAGGATCTTACTTTGTCACCCAGGCTGAAGTGCGGTGGTGCAATCAGAGATCAAGGTAGACTAGACCTCCTGGGCTCAAGTGATTCTGCCTCCGCTTCTCAACCTCTTGAGTAGATAGGATTACAGGCAAATGCTACCAGAGCAAGCTATTTTTTTTTAATTTTTTTGTAGAGAGACAAGCTATGTTGCCCATGCTTCTCTTGAACTCCTGGGCCCAAGCAATCCTCCAGCTTCAGCCTTCCAAAGTTTCAGGATTACAGGCATGAGCCACTGTGCTCAGCTGTCATTTTTTTTATTTTATATTTTTTCTTGTCATGTAGAGTGACTCTCCATAATAAGTTTTTCAGGTTCATCAGTATTTTAGGTTTGCTAATCACTTCCTTTTTAAGAATACAATATATGGCCATTAACTGTAATTGCCATGCTCTACAATGGACCTCTTGAACTTATTCCTTCTGTCATTTTGTATCATTTGGCCAGCATTTTCCAAAATCTCCCATGGCTCCATATCCCCATCCTCTGGTAGCTACCAGTCTACTCTCTCCTTTTATGGGATCAACTTTTTCAGATTTCACATATGAGAGAGGTCAAGCAGAATTTTTCCTTCTGTACCTGGCTTATTTCATTTAACATAATGTCTTCCAGGTTCATCCATGTTGCCACAAATGACATTATTTCATTCTTTATGATGGCTGATAAGTACTCTATTGTGTACATATACCACCTTTTAAAATCTATTCTTTTGCTAATGGACACAGGTTGATTCTATGCTTTGGCTATTGTGAATTATGCTACAATAAACATGGAAGTGCAGATATCTCTTCAACATATAAATACGTATATATATCCAGTAGTGGGATTACCAAATCATATGGTAGTTCTATTTTTATTTTTTGAGAAATATCCAAACTGTTCTCCACAATGGCTGTTTTCATTCACATTCTCACCAGGTGTGTTCAAGGGTTATCTTTTTTCCACATCCTTGCCAAAATTTGTTAACTTTTTTTTTTAATTATAACTATTCTAGCAGGAGTGAAGTGATATCTCATTGCGGTTTCAATTTGCATTTCCCTGATGGTTAGTGATTCTGAATACTTTTTATTAAAATGGCGGCCATTTCTAGATCTTTTTTTGAGAAATATCTATTCAGGTCCTTCGTTCATTTTCAAATCAGGGTATTTTTATTTGTTTTATTTTTTATTATTGATTTATTTTAGTATCTTATATATTTGGGATATTAACCCCTTATTTTCTCCCATTCTGTATATTGTCTTTTCATTCTGTTGTTTCCTTTGTTGTTTGGAAGCTTTTAACTTTGTTGTAATCCAGTACATCTATTTATGCATTTGTTGCCTGTGCTTGTATTCTCTGCACCCTGAGCTCAGAGTTTAGACTATACTATATCATCTATTAAAGTAATTGATTACAAACTTCTTTAATCATTCACTTCCTACAATTCCTCTTTCAAGAAATGTGAAATGGTCTCAAAGGCCATTTAAGTCCTTCTACCATGTAGAGGTTTACATTCTCTGTTTCCTGGGTGGCTAGTCAGGACAATAAATGATTAATCTATGCTTGGCTTTTTGCTTCTGTTTGATATATATTACTATTTCTCACATTCCTCCCCATTTAATGAATAAACTTCTCTCAACCTCATCTGTTTCTTCTCTTTCCTCTCCCTCTCTATGCTCTATATCTTTCCCTGTCTCTCCTGTACACCCTCCATGCTTCCCACACAAGTATATACACACACACACACTCGCACAGATATACATTACCAGTTATAACAACCTTTCAATCAAAGTTGCTATCTATCTGTAAAGGAGTTAATGTCATTAGGTTTGAGGTCTGACTCACTGGATTTAAATTCTTGCTAGGTATACAGCCTCGGAGAATTTATTTCTAACAATCTTCTCTCATTTATCAAAAGGGGATAAAAAGAGCACACGTCTCAGTGCAATAGTTTAAAATTCATAGGTTGATCGCTTAGAAACAAGTCTAATTAAATTATAATTTCAATTTCAATGATTAGGTAAAAGTTATCTGCCAGAAGATGTTTAATGATCACTAGTATGAAAGTTGTTTTTTGCCTGTCAAATGTATAAACTTATTGACTGCTAATCAGTGAAAAATTACGTTTTAAAGTTTATAGGAGAAAAGTAGCCAAATATATTTATTTTTCCCATAAAAGATGAAAACTGAATGTGTCTATATCAATGTGCTTCCACTGCCTATGGCTGGCACAGATAAGATAAATTAAAAATCTTCTTATATTTGAAATATCTGGATTGCTCTTCTCAAAGTGTATTAACTGTAAGATGCTTGGAGTACCACAACTATACATTTTACTGCCCTAGCAGGAAATGGTAGCATATTTCTAAACTTCCCAACATATATTTTAGATATCAGTGGAAGTAGGTTTTTACAGATGATTAGTGCTTCTCAGTTTAGAGCAAATAGTTAACTTTTAATTTGTCCTAGTCACATGAACCCTCAAAGATGATAATTGAGAAATATATTCCTCTACTGAGCTTGATTTTCTGTGAACTTTAGTCAGGGTGTATACTAACAAGTAGAAAACCTCATTCTTTTTCATACTTAGGTGGCTATTTCATTTTAGCTCACATGAGAATATTTACTCATTTCGTGATTCCGAGTGTATTTAATGAATGACTACTATGGGTCATTCATTTGAGTCTTAAAAATACAATGGTTATAAGAAGAAATAATTCACATCTACGTGAAACATGAATCAAGGAGTGACACAACCAAGTTCACAGAAGGAAAAGAAAATTGTGCCATATAACAGGAGGACCTGAATTAATTGGAGACAGGTATGGTAGAGCAGAAAAGATGGCAGTTCCCACATATTATTATTATCTTTGAAGTTCATATAAAGCAGGTAATATTTAAGAAGTTTATATTATATAAATCCCCGAAAGGAGATGGTAATACTAAGTGTTTGCTAGATAACAAGTCTCAATTTATAATCCATACAAGACAGTGATATCCAGAGAAAGATGAAATTGCCAGGTGATATTTTATGAAGTGTTTGTGTGTAAAATTGTATTCTAACCATCAAGCCTGATTCAAACCGAAAGGTTATAATTTGGGGAATAAAAAATTTACACCTTGTAAACTTAAGTTTATACTTTTTCTGAAAACGTATTTTGTCATAAAGTACCATATTCAATCTCCCTATTCGATGTATATATGAAAGACATAAAATTAAGAGCATGTTGAAATAAATCATTTGTATATTAAAGCCTATGACCTGCAGCAACACATTTTCATTTGCCTCAACTATGTGGGAAAATATAATATTCTAAAAGGAATTATCTTTAAGACATTTTAAGACATATTTCAAGAAAAATATACATTCTACTGAATTGGGTTATTATTCAAAACTCATCTTTATTATGAAAAAAATTTATTGAAAGATGGGCAATTTA
Organism: Trachypithecus francoisi; assembly: GCF_009764315.1. Lineage (NCBI taxonomy): Eukaryota > Metazoa > Chordata > Mammalia > Primates > Cercopithecidae > Trachypithecus > Trachypithecus francoisi. The sequence continues at coordinate 47,135,547 of NW_022681470.1, read as the reverse complement.
TATTTATCGTCACTAAAAATGCAGTTATTCTTTAAAAACGATTCTTCATTTTGACTTCTTCATGTAACTTGAAATGAAGCAATACCTGAAGTTGTAATTTATTGTAAGCTCAGATATATAATTGGTTAGTTACCTTCACATAATCCACGATTTAAAAATCTTTGACCCAATGTTTAAGGTAGATGTGGTGTCATTATAAAGAAATCTCAGAGGAAATACTGCTTATATGATTGAAGAAATTCTCAGCAAACATTAGTTTTTCATTAACAGATATCTATTTCCCATTTACCTATCTTTATGAGCATTTAACTTATTAGTCTTTACCTGAAACAACAATGGTGATGTGCATAGTCTTTGAGTGATTTTATTTATAAATTATCTTGTAAATTTTTACTTATTAATTCTATAAAATTTCATTACCTTAATCAGTAATATTTATGTATTTTTAAAAATTAACATCCTGGCACGAAAAACCCACTTCACAAATTTACATGTACCAAAAATTACTAAGAAGTAATCCATGTTTTCTGTACCTCTGTAGTTAAGTTTTACACATTTTACCTCAAAATGTCCCCAGTATCAGTTTTATTATACCTGTGATCATAGATGTGATGTGTTTACACCACTGAGGTTATGAACATGCAAAAATTCAGAAAGCTTTACATTTTGTGAATTAAATTGGTGAGGATAGGATTTGAAACTTCAGCAGTTTCACTCCTAAGTTCATTTCCTTTTAAAAATTAAAATTCCCTAGCTAAAATAATAAAATATATTTATGAATGCAATTTTTTTCATGTATTAATGAAGATAATGAATTACTTCTGTAACTATAAATGCTAAAATAAAATAAGTCAGTGTTTCTCTTTTCATCAGAAAAAAACAGACTAAATATTTTATTTTATTTTATCTCAGATATGTCTGTGCCTCTTGGCTTGTCTACACTGATCAATAGCTACCTAATCTGTATTATTATATGAATGTAATTAAGCAGTAATTTTGATAACTTGATATAATATTTGTAATAAAAAACTATACTATCAAACTTTAGAAAGCAAAATTTAAGCAAAATTATTACATATTTTACTTTATTCAAATGAGAAGATCATTAACAGCATGTTTGTATATTTTTACACTAAACTTTTGCTAAGAAGTGTTCAAAATGTGATTTAATTTAAACAAGCATAATCAATTTCTATATTATCATATATACTTGCATCCATTTTGTATTTCTCTTAAAGTTTCATAAAACCCTATGAAGCAATGAAAGTGATTTAAAACTATGTAACATAAATTAAATTATTTTCAGTAATTTCAGAGTCCTAAAATTATAACATATTTTAAGAATTTGAAGTGTGCATAATCAACCATAAACCGGAAAATCCTTTAACACTTTCTCAGTAGCCCCATCTTCATCTTTTTTATTTCTTTTTTTTTTTTTTTTTTTTTTTTTTTTTTGAGACGGAGTCTTGCTCTGCCACCAGGCTGGAGTGCAGTGGCCGGCTCTCAGCTCACTGCAAGCTCCGCCTCCCGGGTTCACGCCATTCTCCTGTCTCAGCCTCCCGAGTAGCTGGGACTACAGGCGCCCGCCTCGTCGCCCGGCTAGTTTTTTGTATTTTTTAGTAGAGACGGGGTTTCACCGTATTAGCCAGGATGGTCTCGATCTCCTGACCTCGTGATCCGCCCGTCTCGGCCTCCCAAAGTGCTGGGATTACAGGCTTGAGCCACCGCGCCCGGCCCATCTTTTTTATTTCAATGATAGTCATGAGGTTACAACTACTATTAATTCTTATTGTTCTACTGACATGGCAGTTGTTTTTACTACAGTCATGCTAATTGTCTTCTGTAGTCTACTTTGAGTTTGGCAGCTTTTTCAAAATACATCAGTCATTAATCAGTGCTTCTCAGAAATCCTACATGTAAATACTTTACATAAGTTATATTTATGATTGGACTTTTATCCCCAGTATTTTATTTGCATAGATTCATTCTGCTAAATTTCCAGCATCATATAAAATTTTTTCCCAAGCTTAAAAAAAATTAAACTCTAATACTATTAAATTTATTTTTTAAAATTTGATGTATCAAGGGGCTAAATGGAGAGTGGATTTTTTATCTTGTTAATTACTGAGCATTTAGCTGTTTTATAAACACTAGCTTCAGTGCTACAGGCATCCAGGCTATTTGAAACATTTTCCTTTTACCAGCCTAATGGAAAACAGTGTCATTTGTGAGATGTTGAAGTTATATGGTAAGAATGTTTTTGTTTTTGTTTTTTGAGATGGAGTCTCGATCTGCTTCCCAGACTGGGGTGTAGTGGCACAATTTTGACTCACTGCAACCTCCACCCCCTGGGTCAAGCGATCCTCTTGCCTCAGCCTCCTGAGTAGCTGGGATTACAGGCACACACCACCACAGTTGGCTATTTTTTTTTTTTTCTTTTTTTTTTCTTTAAGTAGAGACAGGGTTTCACCATGTTGGCCAGGCCGATCTCAAACTCCTGACCACAAGTGATGCATCTGCCTCAGCCTCCCAAAGTGCTTGGATTACAGGCATGAACCACTGTGCCCAGCTGGTAAAAATGCTTTTAAAAATCAATTTTATATATCACAGTTACTCAATAAAATTATGGGAAGCCAATATTGGTATTAGTGCCATTTCTTAAGATCTGTATGATTTTACAGATGTAATTAGAATGTTATTGTTATTAAAGTTTGACAACTTAATTTATGATTTTTGTTTTGAATTTGTTCCCAGTAGACATGAATGCTTAGGTAATATATTTAGTTTAAGATTCTGTTGTGTCTGAAAATTTTAATGGTTATTAAATTGCTAGCCAACAAATACAGTAATGTGAGAAGTAACGTAATAATAGCACTTAGGACGTTAGACAACTTCATTTAGTGGAAATTAGCAGTTAAAGGTAAATCTTTTCAGTTACTGCATCATCAGCTTTTGTCAATATATTTTGGGTTTCTTATTCATTGGTATTTAATACAAAATTTCTAATATGAACAGTGGCAAATTCTGTGTTTTGAGGAAACCAAATATATGTATGCACTTTTAAAGAAATCATGACAGTCAATATATTTTAAATATACTGAGTACATTTATGTATTTGTATATATTTAAATGCTAATAATAAAGGTTAATGGCAATGTGGCAATTATGTGACAGGCATTTAACTGAAATTTGATGATGTCATTCTTATTTTCCAGCCTTTTTAATAAGTTGAGTAGGGATACAATTATAATAAACATTGTAGAAAAATAAATATTGTGTGGAAATACATAATAGATGATTGCACATCAGAATTTTTAGCAGGCAAACGTACAACTCTAATAAACCAATAGAGGCTCCTTAGAGTATGCTCCCCAAAAATATTTTCAAAGTAATGTTCTGGTTAAACTGGTTATAGCCCATATGTGTGTTCCATAAAACAGTGGTGCCTTGAAAGGGACTGAGTTACATTAAACTCTAATGATTGTACCTATTTAATTGAAAGACTTTCAAACGTTATGATGGGAAGATAGTTACGTTCTGTGAAGGTTCCAAGTTGAATACAACACTTAGTTAGATACAACAATGTTCTTATTTAATATAAACATAAAGCATCTGGATGAAATCCTGAGATGCCTTTAGGTAAAATGTTCTCATTATGATAATTACACCCAATAGCATGTTTTTAATTCAGCACTCCATTGCTTTGTTTTTCCAGCATTTAATGAATGCATGATCTAGTTGTAACTGAGGGGAACTTTATCTTCAGGAAACAAGGAAAAAAAAAATCCATACCCCTTAGGTTCCAATTTATATACAGACGTTAGCTCCTTATTACCTTCGTAATATTTCCCAGAGTCAAAAACTTTACATCAGTAATGATAAACTAGATTATATTACTAGAAAATAAGCAAGTAAAATAATCCTATAATCTTTACTGGAGTGCAGTAGCATGATCTCGGTTCACTGCCATCTCTGCCTCCTGGGTTCAAATGATTCTTCCACCTCAGCCTCCCATAATCTTGATGACTTTATATGACAAAATTTATTTTCAGTTCATTCACTTGTTCATCCTGTTAAGCTTTAGGGATATATGTGGACCATAGCTATTCTGATTATAGTTGCAAATCAACATCCCGGGCTTATGGACCAGGTTTTACATACATGCTCACAAATCTTTGCCAAAGTAAGCCACATGGCCACAGTGACTTAAAATGTCATCAGTAAATGTCTTATCTTGTGTTCAAGAAAAAGTGACACTGGGAATTTTGATTCATGTCTAATGTTTACTAGTTACAGTGTGGCTGTCCAGAGATGACTGTCTTTACTTAAAGTATTCATATCACCACTTCTTAGGATTATTTTGCTATTTTATCTCAGTTTCCAGCAACACTTTATAAAGATTGTAACAGTGATCATGTAGCACAACAATACAAACCAAATGTGGAGTGGAAATCAGAGCTCTCTTAGATTTCAATTTGAAATTTATGTTTTCTACACAAACTAACCTTGTTGGTTATACACAATGGTGTGGTGTTTTGCGTTATGCTTTATATGAAAATATGGGGAGAATACTAGAAGATGAAGTTTCTTGAAATTAAGAAAATAATTTTCTTTAGTTATTAACAGTAACTATAATTACTTAGTTATTAAATTAGTTTTAGTTTGGTGATGTCCCCAGAGTTTGTTCTTCCTTTATGTTTTTTGCATGACCGATATAGTAGATTAATAGATGGGGTGGCAAAGTGTTTTATCATTTGAAATATTAGAAGGCGAAGTGAGACTACAAATTTAACATACTGAGTGAGTAAAAAGCACCTGATAGCTGAAGAAGGCTCTTTGGAAAGTTGTTCAGGAAGCCTTCTTAGGATCTTCAGAGAAAACATATCCAAAGTGAGCTGGATTAGGTCTATTCATATCAAAGAACAGTGATAAATGGGGTAGAGGAGTTGGGCTAACTAAGCTACTATACAATTGCATTTTTCACAGAAAATACTCTAAAGCCTTTGAATTGCAATTTATTCATTCATATTTTATCTTTGTATAATCTTTGAGCCCTCGAGGTCATAGATTTTCTTATGTTCAACTGTATTGCCAGCAACATGCACAATAATATTAATTGATAATAAAGAGTAGACAATATTTTCTTCGAATAGCTGATTTTGTAGTATTATAGTCTTGTAAACTGATTTCATAAAATAAGTAATTTGTGTTAGTTGTTTTGTAATATGTCTATTGTTCTTATTTGAGAGAGACAAAATGAAGAAAGTCATAAATACATCAGTTCAGAATAGATCATAGATTTATATTTGTATATTTACTAATTGTTAAAAAAGATAGAATTACACTTTTCTAGCATGTATTTACTCTTTCAGCATTTTAGAAAATCTTTAGGAAAGCATGTATCGAAAATCTTTCAGCATTTTAGAAAGCATTTGTACAGGATACAAAATATTACCATTGAATCAATCATCTTGGATTTTTTAGTCTACTTATTTCACTTAGATTGTATCTTAATCTATGAATATATTTGAGTTAACAAATTTAGCACTGTAAACCACTGAAAAATGTATGTCACAGCTTTAAGGTAAAGTTGTGTTATTCTCTATTGATTAAATTACAAGCATTTTACAATAGCTAAAAAATTAAATGAGAGTAAGCTTATAAATTTTTGAATTAATGAGCAAATATTTTGATCATGGTATAAAAATATCTTCTTAGAAGTTTTGTATTACTATATATCTTGAGGTATATCATCAAATTTTAGGACTTAAATATTTTGTTTCAAATGATCTTTTTCAATGTTTAAATTTTTATTTATATATCATATATATAATATTATGCATTTTATATATTATACATGTACTATTATGTACCTACGCTTCAGATTTAAGTAACTTTATTATAGAAGTGAATAGCATAAAAATTTATTTATATCAACTTATAAAGATAACAAAGACATTTTTACTCAATTTTGAGGGAACATTATAATAAATTCAGTCTATGAAAGCCCTATATTTACTGAAAAGATGGCGTTTTGATGAGATCTGAAAGGCAATATACCAAATTGTATATATCAGTGGTTTTATTCAAAGTATGGTCATCAGAAGAGCAGCACTAGCATGTCTGTTAAAAATGCAGATTCTAACTCCTATCTAATACCTAATGAATCAGAATCTGCCGTGAAGTTTCCAGGTGATTCTGACAGGTACTGAAGTTTGAGAACCCGTGGTAGAAAAACGCTAATTAAAACTGTTTAGATGAGCTGATTCTTACAGGAAACAGCAAGAATTTCTCAAAGATGAAAGAACTTCTGATTTATGTTCAGGCCAAAATCTTCCCTAGATTCAAAAGTGATTCTGATCATATAATTAGTCACAAAAATGAGTTGTTTGACTGTCAAATGTGTGCCACAAGTACTAAATATCCATAGTTAGAAACTGTCAGGGTCAGGCCCCTTTGTCCTGGAAGTATGTGCGCTGTTCCTCATTATTCTGCATCAATCCTTTTCCTGCCTCCTTGCACCAAGCAATTTATTATTGTTATTTCACATATTGCCTAATTGTTGTCTCTGCAGAGTTACCCTCTCTGGCCATGTAATGTAAAATATGACCACACTTCATATAGTCATATTTCTCATCAGAGTGGTCTGTATGTGTATCTCTCAGTAAATATCAGAATTTAAAACTTTTAAAAATTAATTTTCTGTCTTTTTAAATTTATTCCTAAACATTTCTCCAAAAGGAGAAGGCTGCTTTCAGAAATTCATCAGTAGATGAATTTCTTATCATGCACTGAGCCTGGCACATTGCAAGCATTTTTTTGGAGAAAAATATAAATAAATATGGCACATGTATATAAAGTGTTTAATCAACATTTTATTTGATTATTTTATAAATATGAATTAACACACTTAAAGTATTAAGCCTAGTAAAGTGTTCTTCTCTGTGGGTGACATTTGAGAATTTTATTGGAGCACTTCTCAGAAAAAAATTCAGACCCAGTTTACTGTAATTCTTTTCTAATTTATTATTAGGCTGATTTTATCTCAGTGTAAATATATAAATTCTTTTAAAAAATGTATAAATCTTGTAAAACCATATCTTTCATTTTTTCTAACTTGGCCAAATTTATCTATAAAACCATTTCGCATCTTGAGAAACTGCAATAGCTGAATTTGGGTTTCCAAATATGTTGTAAACCATAATTATTTAAAATAAAAAAAAGAAGAAAACTGGTTTATCTTTTGATGATGTTTTTGAAGTTCTGTCGCTCCTTAATACCCCTGAGGATTTTTACGTTCTCACTCTAAAGTGAATAGAGAAAGGAAATCATTAGGGTGATGAATATAAATCATTCTTTTTTTTTCAATATACCTTAGAAAACGAAAAAAAAATTACCTTAGTTATTTTGTTATTGTTTAGTAACTCTATATTCATATTCTAGGCATAATAAAGTCATTTTTAGGAATACATATTTTCTTGGGGAAAAAAATCTCGGTGGAAGCTGTTCACTTTAAGTGGCTTGTTTTTTCTTTACATGACTTGGTTTTAGAGTATTCACTCCAGTTAAATACATTATAAATATTGCTTTTCCTACTCATAGCACACAACATAGTATTACAAGCAAGAGTAATTGTAATGTACTGACCCCAGCTAAACTACCAAGTGAACTTCTCAAATGAAAACATTCAGATAGATTACGCATTTATGAATAAAAATAAATTTGCTTTTCAGGGAGTTTGGCCGCTGGAAAGTAAATAACCTTGCAGTTGAGAGAAGAAATTTCCTTGGCTCTCCTCTGCCTCTTGCCCCTGAATTCTTCCGCAACATAAGACTTTTGGGACGTCGACCTACCCTTCAGCAAATCACAGAAAACCTTATCAAGAAATATGGGACACATTTCTTGCTATCTGCTACTCTGGGAGGTACGGCTCTTTGAACATATTTGTGCCTGTGTGTGCTTGTGCATAAAACTGTATAAATCACAGAAAAGTGTTAATTAATCCAGATAGCTACAGTATGAATAGTTATAGAACTCATTCATTCATTTACCCAACACATTTTAAGTGATTATTAAATGTCCCACACAGTGATCACAATTGTGAAGCAGGTGAATATTACTTAGTTTCTGCATGAAAGCTATTTACAATATAACATACACATATTTGACATAATTATTGCACTCTTAAGGTCATATGGAAACTTTTATTTGAAATACATGAATAATAAGCAGTCACAGGTGGGGTCATCAATCCTATTTATAGAGAGAAGGAAAGGTTTCTTGGAGTACGTGTTAAATAACTACAATTAAATTTTTAGCGCCATTTTAGTGTTTCTGATTGTAGTTGATACAGATTGTAGCTGGTACAGAAAAAGTGATAAACAAATAATTACGACGCATAAGAAAGTAGAAATGAATAAATGTCACTTTCTCGATCGATGTATACATTTGTAAAAATTAAGGAAGCTATTGTGTGATATGGTTAAATACTATTTAGCCATACAAATATGGCTTTTTCATAGTGATGTATGATTCAGCATTTTGAATATACTTAAATGACATTTCAGGAGATAATGTGTAATAAGCAAGATATGACGTTTTCCTAAAATTAAAAAATATCCCAGATTTACATATATTTTTAATTTTATGTTTGATTTCAAATAGTGTCCCACAATTTCATTTGGAAATAGATGTTACTTTTTCTTATAATGAAGAACAGTGTACAAAATTCAATAGGAAAGCCACAAAAACAGTGAATCCTTGCTTTCTTGTCAATTTCTTAATGAATTTACCAAAGATAGCCGGGCTGATTCACAACAATGGTATGGTGCCACAAAGGGCAATTTGTTCATTTTTTAGCCTTAGAGGATGTCTTTCCTTAACCTGCCAGCCCAGTCTTTCAGCAAGTCATGTCAATTTTTTACAACGGTATATACCCCATCTCCAGCATCAAACTCTTTCCTCACCTCCTCTCCAGCATCTCTAGACCAAGACATCATCACTTTTTCTTTTTTCCTGCAATACTCCAATGGTCCTTTTTCCACACAGCTCTTTCAAAAACTTGAGTCAGTTCATATTCACTGTTTCAAGTGAAACCTAGAACTGGCCACTTAAAATCAAATCTAATCATCTCCCTATGATTTATAAGACCTTACATCAATGATCTGATGGATGCTACCTTTAAACTCAGGCCTCTTCTCACCTATTCCTCATGCTCTGTTTTTCAGTCACAGTCACAATGATGTTCACATTTTTCTACCTAAATGTTATTTTTCCAATGAGGCTTTTTCCTGACCCCTTTCATCAGTAGTGCCCAGTGAACCCCATTGTTCTCCACTATTTCATGATCAAATTTGCATTTCTCACTGTATTTATTATTATGTGAAATTATTTTAATTATTTGGCTATTGGTTTATTATCTGTAGTTCTTGCGTATTTTCTTAAAAATAAGGGCCCTAGCTGTATTGTTCACCACTTCATCCCCATGGCTCTGACTGCACTTCATTTACACTAGGTTCTCATTAACTATTTGTTAAATGAATAAATAAGTAAAACTACACTTTCTTTGGAGACTGAGGTCATCCAAATCACTAGATATATGTAAACATTTATAATATAAACAAAGAATAACTGAGTTATAATTAAGGAATGATTCTGAATGAAAGCAAATTCAGTGAGCCAACTGGGTCAAATTCACAAATAAAGATTCAGAATCGATGAGAATCAGTACCCAAGTAAGAGTAGATAAGGTAGGCATGAACAGGTTGAAAAATGAGTGGATGTCTGAGCACATTGTGGAAAATAACTCTGGCATGGAATCTCTAGACATTAAAGGTGAAAAATACAGGTGACTAAGGAAGAAACAAAAGTCTGACTGTAAATACACACTATCTCTCCATTACCTTCTTCCACAAAAGGATAGTGATAAAATAAGAAGAGAAAGAGATTAGCCACATTCTTGTTGAATCCTGATTCTCCCTCCCTGCTTTTTAGTCAACTGTGAGACTTTAAAATATATTAAGTAATTCCTCTGAATTTTAATTTTTTTTAATAGAAAAGGGGAGAATAACACCTATGTGATGGGACATGGGAAGGTTAGTATAAATGTTAAAAAATGTGCTTAGCACAGTGTGTGGTATAATTTAAATATGTGATGAATTGAAGTTGTTTTCATTATATTAGTGTAGACAGCCAAAACATATAAAATATTTCAATAGTTGTGAAGATTGAGTCTGTGAAAGCTGTGTCTATTTGGCCAGTTATGTCAATTATTATTAATTGTATAAAATCTGAAAGGTAAAATGTAAATTATTTCTATAACTCCTCCTCTAAAAAAGTTCAGTGATATTCAGTTATATTATTATATAAGTGATTCAAAGCACTTGTAAGTATTTCAGAAGATAAAATATATTTTTCCAGATAAGAAAGGAAGGAAAAGACAAAGACAGAAGATATCAAAAACCACCAACGGTTCCCATATACATTTGTGTTTCTTAGTTTCAAAATTTAACTATGTTTTACTATGTTGGTACTAGGGATGCGACATTTTTGCTTTAAGATTCATTTTTATTTTGTATGTTATTTTGTTGTATAAACCATTTTTCAAAATTTATGACATTAATCACTTGAAGTCGATCTTCCAGTGATGGCAATGTGCGCTCTCTAAATGATTTTACTTCAGTGTCTTAAAAGTTTTGTTCAAGTATTGCCTTAAAGGGGGAAGGAGATGGAATTAGCACCCTTACTCACATTTTAATCTCTCAATATTCCTTGGATTGAGTTTTCATACTTTTTTGTACTGGAATTATTTTTCTTCTCAAAATGTTACTTTATTTTCCTGTGGGAATTTTTGTTTGTTAAAGATAATAATTCAGTAAAGATGCATGCAATAATTTAAATAGCTTAAAGATATAAACTATCTGCAATTAAAATGTATACCAGAAATGATTTCTGGAAATTTTAAAATTATTGCTATTGTACTTACACAAAAATCTTTTTAGTGACTGTGAGTTTATCATTTAACCTTCACTCGTTTTCCTGATTGAACATGTATTTGAAATTGTATTTATCCATTTTTTAAAAGAAATGGAAGTTTGTGGCAGTTAATTTGAACTAATTCCCCCACTTCTTTCTCTTAATTAATTAAGACAAAGCAAAAACTATAACACCAGTGTGTAATGTATATAAGCAAACCTTTTAAACAAAAAGCCAGTCACATCCATGTCCCTACAAAGGACACAAACTCATCAGAACATAAAGAATAACAAAAAAGCCAGTCGTGTTATAACTAGATGCTTCCTAAGTACCTAGATCTTCAACAAAATTTCAATGTTTTTCAAAATAAGTTGACTATAAAATACTCACTATTAGTTTTACAGTCATAAAAAGGAAATACATGAAAAATGGCTTTTTCCCCCAAGAGTTATTTAATATATTATATTATTGATTGTAGACATAAAACTTTGGGTACCATACTTGAAGCCTTTAATGGGATATTTTATGACAGATAAAGCCAGTGATTGAATTATCATTCTATCTATAGAGAAAAATAAGTTATAAAAGACATTCTTCAGTATATATTATTTTCCCCATTTATTTCATTTTATAGCTACCAGACTGTTTATCAATATAGTAATTCAGCTTGCTTCTATTTTGGATAATGATATCTAAACTCCATCACTGTTTGAATATCTAAAATAAGCTACTCAATTTAAAGAATCAATCTTGAAAAAATTGCACTTCTGAGAGATATTGATTTCTAGCTGTGGAATGTATTTAATGACTGTTTTTGTAATATATTTTATTATAATTCAATATATGACAAATACTAAAATTAAAGTGTATCTGTGTACTGAATATAAAATAACAAAATATGAGTGAATATGACAAAAAATAATAACTTTAAAATTGGTGGGCTTTAATTACGGGGAGAAAGAGAGTCTACTATAAAGCAACAAAACTGTGTTCTGGATCAATTTTAAAAGACAAAGGACTAAGGAACATAGAGACCAAAATATTCATTAAAAAATTATTAAATATTATAACAAAATATTTATAGAAATTTTAAGTGTGCTCTTATCCTCATCTCCCAAATTATATAGACTTATCCACCCAGTCATAGTAGCCAGGAAACCTGTGGGTTCCTCTGCTAGTACTCTTGCCTCTCCCAACTTTAAGGCAGTGAGGAGCAGAACAAAGTGTGTAATCTCCTGACAAGCATATCCACAAAAGGAGGAAGAGTAGGAGGTGGGGTTTTCATGGGCAGCCTCTTTCCTACACTATACCTTTCTGTTAACTCACTGCAGCTCTGTGGGACATCAAACACATGGTAACAGTGAAGATTGTTTGTAAAAACAAAAAATTCCTCATGTAGAGGAAAACAGGAAAAAAAATTTCTTTTCTGAATGTGTGTGTGTGTGTGTATGTATATATATATATACCAAAATTTATCTCAGGATCAAATAGACAATATAATAAGATTTGTTAATTTAGAAAAACTGTGAAGAATACTTTTTATTCTAGGCATGATAAAAGCAAGTTCGGTTTGACCAATTATTTAATGTACAATTTAAAAAGCTATAATTAAATTATTAGCAGAAATAGTTACAATATACTTTTTCCATTTGCAAGTCCTTTTAATTTTTTTTCTGAAAGTGTTTCTTACTATACTATATGACTAAGTTTTTCATTGCTATTTGACTAAACGTGAGCATTTTTTTATATATTCAATTTTGTTTCAATACAAGAAATATCCTCTTCATTGTTGGAATAAAAAATTCATGATGGATGTGCAAAAATAGTATTAACTTCGTACAATAATGATTTAAAATAATGTATACTACCTCAGTTCTCATGTAGTATATATATATATGTCGTATATGTAGTGTACATATATGTGTGTGTGTGTGTGATAAACTATGCCTCCAATGTAGTTCACTTATCTAAAAAGTTTTACAAAACATTGTGTGTGTGTGTGTGTGTGTGTGTGTGTGTGTGTGGTTTAAAGAAAGTATAAGTCTGAATTTAGTAAGATACGATATGGATAAAATATCAATTAGATTTTTTTTCCGGTTGTTTGCATTCCCATAAGAATAAGAACTCGGAATATGCTCATTTAATTTCAGAAATAGTCAGTTCTCACTTTTCATTATGTGAATTATGTTCTGTATAAAGTATTCACAGACACTTTAATTCTTTGTCTTATGCCACCTTCTTTCAAAATTGATTAACTGCTGTTGTTCTCATTTTCACTTGGTCTCTTAGGAAGCACAAATTTATTTCACTTTAGTTTATAACGTAATAAAGGTAATCCACTATACACACACACACACACACACACACACACACACAAATAATTTATTTCTTAAAGAAATATTAATAATCACTTGAGATGCAAAGAATTACTTTCTCTCTTAGAATATACATTCTGTTTTAAAAGAAAGAAAAATAAATATTTTTGAAGAGTCCTATCATAAGAAATAATCAAAATAAATGTCATTGAAGGGGGAAAGGGACTGCTATACTGATATTTATTAAAATTAATCTCAGGATTACTAATATTTCTTAAGATTATGTTGGTTTCTCTCTCTCATTCTCTCTCCCTCACTCTCTCTTTCCTGTTTCACCGGTAAATAAAATAAAGTATCTGAAGTTAAAGCAATATTATTAATCATTTCTTAATTGTTTACAAGACAGTTATCTACAGAAGCGATTAAAAAATCACTTATGTAAATAATAAGAATAAACAAGAGCAAAATGTAATTAAGATTTCTATGTCAGTTGTTCTTAGTAAAGGCGTTCCTGGCAACCAAGGTAAAAGATAAATGTTAAGTTGTAGAATATTGGACATTTTATTATTTTCTACTGGTTCTTTCATATGGTACATTGATAAGGTAGATAAATTACCTGTCTACTTTTTTGACGAATATATACTGAGTTACTTGTGACAGTGCAAAACATCCAAGATCTTCTTAAATGAACACTCAGGTCACTGATAAAGACAGACATTTAACTTGGTAATAAGTGTTATTATGGTTTAGAACCTCATTACTTGAGTGTGGTTCGTGAACCAAAAGCATCAGCATCACTTTAGTGCTTGTTTGAAATGCAGAATCTCAGATTCCATCACAGATTAATGAATCAGAATCTACATTTTAACAGGATCTCCAGGTGATTTATATGCACATTAAGTTTGAACAACACTGTTTAAAGTATCTATATAAATTTGAAGTATAATCAACTGTTTTGAGAAATAATGTTTTAAAAAATAGCAAGAGTTTATAACTATACATACCAAAAATGTTTTTTAAAATACTCGTTATTTCATTGTAAATAGCTCCAAAATTAGAAGTAATTTAATTGTATTTCACTCAGGGTTTATTCATTGCCACCTAACCTCAGAGCTATTCATTTCCCCTTCCTTTATTTTCATGTTATTGTACTAGTATAGACAATATCATTGTACCTTCAAATTTTCTTAGAAAATTTATAGTCTATTCTTGGGGGTAACTGTTAATACAGTTACAGCATTCCTTTGGGATGCTTTGCAAAACATATTATATTTCTTTGTCAAAGTGAGATAAGGTTAGCTCTTTCCTTCCCACAATATCTTGCAGATGCCAATTGGTGTTAAGCCAACGTGTCTATTTCTTAACTATCCTGATATATTTGGCTCTGTTTCTTGCCAAACACTTATTTCTCTAAGATTTTTTTTTCTTCTGATGTATATTTGTTTTTAAAATCTCTTTTCCCACCACAATACTGTATTAGTAGCTTAGTAGATCTCACCAGGCTATGTACCTTTAACATGTGGAGCTTAGGAAGGATGATTATCAGCTCTGAGAGCAACATGTAACTGCAAACCCAATATAATTTCAAAAGGGCAACAATAACAAAAGTATTGTAAGGCTTAGCACAAGTAACAATGTGGCTTATCATTGCCAAAGAATGGACAACCTTTTTGAGGCAAAAGACTACATCAAAAGTAAAACCAACAAACAATTACATTAAAACAATTTTTCAATGTTTATTTCTGTGAGAATGATTTTCAATCAAATAGCATTTTTTAATAACTACAAATCACTCCAAGGCAGAACAGGCATTCACAATAAGATATTCAAATGTAAGGAAGTTGAATAATCAGGAAGACATCTGCCATAAATGCACATAATTTTTTTTTTCTGGGTAGAACGTAAACATTGTAGGAAAACGGGCTAACTCAAGCGCCATAGCAATTGCAAATAAAATAGAATACGTCCAACTCATAAGAGTTGTCTTCACCATAGTGAAAAAATACCCACATTTTAGTTGATCATTACAATAATTGTCGTTTCTGGCCAACATTATATGTTGGTTTCTGTGGGTACCCTGTGATTCTGATCTGCATGTCTTGGGAATCAAGAAGGCCTCTTTTGCAACATACCATCCTCCTGGCAGGGGTAAAAAGCAAGAGAACAGGTGTAACTTTGTGATGTCTCTCCAAACATTCATTATGTCAACATCTGGCTCACTTATATTTCACTGATCAAAGCATTCTCCTTCTAATATCAGAGTAAAGGGAACACATCATGAACTACTCATAGTTGTTGTCTACAATCGATCATGAATCTATGTATGCATGTTTGCATTTATGACGGTGTTGTAAATAATTGCAAAGAATAAAACAATCTACCACATTATCATTACTGATTTGCCTGTAGGATTCTTTTTATCCTTGTTTTATCTATTATTTTTAGTACATTTCTACCCTCAATACTATTTATATGAGAATGCCAATTGAGAAAATCCAAGTGAGAAGTAAATAGTATGAAGGTTCTTTAATTTCTATTTCTCATTGACTCAACATAGATGATTTGAAGATCAGAGTGGAAAAATACATAATTTTAAGGGCCACCTCTTATGAAAAATGTCAAATTCTATGACCCAACTATGGTATAATATTAAAATGGTGATTTTTGTTTGTTTGTTTTATTGTCCCCTGTTTCTCATTTTCTATTAAAGCATCCTTCAATATGTGCTTTTAATGACCATAAACCACCACAAAATTTTAGTTATGTGAGACACAGCTGCATGATTTCTATGTGGAACAATCACATCTTTTTATATCCACAGTCATTAATCCTTTTGCTGCCTAACAGACTCAGAATGTTGCATCATTTTCAAAATCACATTTAGTTTTTACAAAATGTGTGGATGTCCCTTGGAACCCATGTCATGCTTATGAGCTACAGCTGGTTTAATAAAATGAATAAAAATGACTTTTGAACACAATTTTTTTAGTTGATTGAATAACAGTATTTCAGTTTTCAAATCTGAACATTGTCATTTATGTAGGTTCTGATGAATTGTTATTATTTAATACTTGTGGAAAAGTTACAGTAAAAGTTGAGAATGCATTTTCTCAGTTTGTAAAAATCTCAAATGACTGTGAAGAAGATAATTACAAAAGTATGATAGTTATGTATAACCGAAAAAAAAAAAAAAACAGATCTCTTATGGGAAAGAAATAGGCCTATTCTCCATGTAAATTGAGTGGCCTTCTCAAAATTTCTTAAATATTTACAATCCATGATTTATAAAAGTTGAAATTTAGCATGAGGTAGCGGGTTTACATCAAATAGTTGTGTGCTGTGTTGTAAGTAAGGGTTTTAAACAGGGTATTCATTAAAAGAATTATTATAGTGATTTAAACTACAGATTTAAGTTGCTTCACATGCATACCTGCAAGGAAAGCTTTTGCATACATGGATTAAAATTATACTGTAGAGAAGAACCATGAGCAATTTATGAATGGATTCTCTTTATCAGGCTATTAGAAATGATAACCCACTACTATTATTAGTAATCCTATACATTTTGATTATAAGAACCAATAGAAACAATTATGACTAAGTCCAGATTACCATGGTGCAATTAAAAATCTATGAAATCCTAGCTTATGAAAATTTAAAACTTCCTCATCAACTGTTGGATCTTAATAAAAAGGAAAAGAGAGAAAGAGAACATTTACTGCATTCATAATATATGCTCCACCAGGTACTGTAGAGGGATTGTATTATTTAATCTCCACAGAAAATTGAGAGAAGGATATTTTCTTTGTTTTAGAGATGGGAATGCTAAGTAAATATGCAACTGTACCAAAGCCCCATAGTCATCAAGTAGAGAGATGATGTGCTATTACTAGGATTCCCCTTACATACCTGACTCTAAATCTTATGTTTCATTTGCCCTCATTACGTTATAATCCCTTTAGAATTATTTAATTGAAACCAAGCCAATTAAAACATAAACAATAGAATTAGTAATAAAAGTGTGTTATGATAATACCAATGCATTATCATTTGATTTTTCTTGTCTGGAATACATATTCTTCATGACAGAAGTAAGAAGTCATATTAATCTGTAACTTACAAGTAAATGTGGATGCTGAAAAATCATTGTTTTTAAATCTCCTGTAGATAGAAAATGAAACCCCTCTTATTTGTGATGATGATATAGACCACCATTTTTCTATGTTCATCTTTAATTGTCTCAACATATATTAGGTTTGTATTATCATTCATATAGTTACAATAAGGACCATGCTAAAATGGTGATCCCTACCTCTTATTACTTTCCACTTGTGTCATGGGACAACCTAATATGTGCAAAGGATTCCTAAATCAAATTGGTTTTAATTCACTGTTTTAAGATGAGCATGTGCTCCACCTTTTTTGTGGGGCGAAGTATAGCTCAATTGGAATCCCATTAAGAAGAAATTAATGATGTGTCATACTTACCTGTTAAGCAAAGACATACGTAGAAATATGGTATTTATCTGAAAAGTATTTATCTGAAAATCAACATAGAAATATGATATTTAAAGAACTGTTGTGGGAGATCTTTACTCTCTGTATATGGTTGCAGACTATAGGACAGGGTTAAAGAATATATAAAAGTAGAAAAGCCAACTTCTTATCACAAATAAGATAAAATAGCTAAATTTACTAGAAACTTCTAGGTATGGAATGAGTTGATTTATGCAACTCTGAATCATAGTGGTGAATAGAAGAGAATAATAATATATTAACAATTTTCGAATGACTAGAGTTCAGCCATATTCCAAACCCTTTCCAGCTATCTATTTCAGCTTACAACTGCTCTGTGAGGAAATAATTTCTATGCTCATGTTCCGTAAGAGGAAAC
Organism: Trachypithecus francoisi; assembly: GCF_009764315.1. Taxonomy (NCBI): domain Eukaryota; kingdom Metazoa; phylum Chordata; class Mammalia; order Primates; family Cercopithecidae; genus Trachypithecus; species Trachypithecus francoisi. The sequence goes on along the minus strand of NW_022681470.1, from coordinate 47,117,364 downwards.
TGAGTCCTAAGATACATTGTTCAAGATCATTCAGTTACTAAATTGAAACCAGCATTAGAACCCAAATCCGTTCTACAGTAAAACTTGGTACACTTACATCTTAACTCAAACTAATTCTAAATGTCTGTCTTCCAGGACCTCATAATCCAGTGAAAGAATGCCTTCTATTGGTCTAATTGTCTCTTCTGCTCAACAACATATAGATTTTCAATTAATGTTGCAACACTTTGAGTAACAGGAAAATTCACTACTATATAAAGGGAGACTTACCGAAAATGACTCTCTTCACATATTTAAAATGGCCTTCCTGCATCTCCAGGAGGCAAAACTAATGTCTAATTGGTTAATTGGATCAATGTTTTGAATTTAATATATTATTCAACTGAAGAAAATATTTGATATTATTATTACATTTTAAAAAACGTGTAAGTCTCCTTCTAAATACAAGAATCTGTAGAAAACATTGAATGCATCAAGGCTGAACTTGGATGCTTCTTCAACATTTTAATTCATTTTCCAAGTGGAATCATCTGGGAATAGCCAAATCCTTTAGAGTTTTATTTTAGCCATAGTATTGGTTATGAACTTACCAATTACTTCAGGATATTTTTATTATGAAAAAATAGATTTTAAACCTGGGCCAGATGTAGAACAAGAGTTATGAAAACTCATCCCGTTATTATTTGTTCTTCAATGGTTTTTCAAAGACACCCAAAGTAGAGATATTTGTACAATAAATACCCATATACTCATATGTAGCAACATACTGCATAAAGCCATACTACTATGAATATGCTGCTCATACACTATGGTATGAAGTTTATTGATTCTTTGTACTTTTGTCTTTGGAATATATTCCAAAAATTGATTTACATTCAAAATACTGTGTTCTTAAGTCACTTTATTTTTACAAACATGATATATAATTAGTAGCATTGGATTATGTTTTTAATTTTTAGGGATGGCTTTTACAATTTGATGTAATTTTATTTTTTATAAATAAATAAACCATTTAACACTGTTTAAAGTGCTTAAACAACATGATAAAATATATTCAGAGAAATCTTTCTTGCAAAAGTGTTTCTTCATCCTGTTACCTTTCTGTATCTGTAGGAAAATATGCATAAATGCCCTTGGTTAATCTTTCCATTGTTTGATGCTTTTCTCCAAATAGAAAGACATATATACATATATGTGTATACTTATATCTTACCCTTTTCTTATAAAAAACTCTTAGGAAACAATTTTTATTCACTTTGTGATATTTCTGTAGAAATAATTTTTGCTGCCTTCTTCTGGCTGCACAGTGTTCCACTGTACGGTAGTAAACTAGTTTATTCCTACTGATAGGAATTTATATTGTTACCAAATGTCAGTAATAAAGCCACAGTGAGACACATTTTGCATATTTTAGTCAGTCATCCTTTGAAATACATTCTTAAAAGTAGGATTGTGGAATTGATTATTGATAACTATTGCCAATATTCTCTCTATGTAAGTTACATCATTTTGCAATCCCACCAACAATACATCAGAAGGCCTGTTTATTTCTACTTTTCCGATAGATTTGCCCAGGTTGTCAAAGTTTGGATTCTGGCAAATTCTGTCATTGAAAAGTAATATACCAGCATACTTTTAATTTGTATTTTTCATGCTATGACTTAGATTGAATATATTTTCAAATCTGTATGAACTAGTTTTATCTCTTCTTGTCTGAACACTCTTTTCCTCTTTATTCCTGTTTTTCTATCTGAATCTTGTGTTTCTTTCTCTTGATTTCTAGGAGTTCTTGGAATGTTAGAGGAATTAATCATTTATCTGTTATATAAGTTGTAAATATTCCTTTTCAATGCAAAATTTGTTTTATCATGATTTTGTGCTTAAAAAAAATCTGGTTTTACTTGTTCTAATTAATGTATCTTTTATTTCTCTAATGTGGGATTTTTAGTTATGAATTATTTCCTTCCTTTGTATTTTCATGAATTTTCCTCTAGTACTTGAATGGTTTCATTTCATTAAATAATCATGTCTCTAATCTGTTTGGAATCTATCCTTTTATAGAATCATATCCCTTATTTTCCAAATTGCTATTTAGGTGTCACTTAGTAAAAAGTCTATCTTTTCCCAAGGAATTTCTGTCTCATTCTTATTACATGCTAAATTTCCACATGTACTTGTTATTTTATGGATATTTTTCCTGTTCTAATTTGTGTGCCTATTTATGTGTCAGCCTGCACTGTTAAATTATACAGATTTTACAATTTGCATTCAGATATGGTAAGATATTCTCATTCTAGCCTATTCTTTTTAAAAGTCTTTCTTACTTTTTTCACTTACAATTCATTATTGACATGATTAATCTTCCTACTTCCAGGAAACAAAAAAAAGATCTATTCAGTTTTTTAATCAGATTACATTATTTTATATTAAGGTAAACTGATATATTTTGATATTGAATATTTACGCTCAAGAAAAAATATCTATCATGTCATTAGGTCTATTATGGCAACTTTCAGAAGTGACTTACAAATTTTTCATGTATGTTTCACATTTTTTGTGCCATTTAAATGGTGTGATCTAATCCATTATTATTTATACTTAGTTAATATTTGTGTGTGTCAGTCTATTGAGTTAGTAATATTTTTATTATTTGCTTGTACCTTACTAAGTTTTGTAACTGTATATGTGCAGTAGTTTGTCCATTAAATTTTGGATTTTCACCTGCGTAATCATATTATCTGCAAAATAAACATAGTTTAAGTGTTTTTTCTGACACTGTGATTCTAATTTGCATTCTAATCTACATTTGCATTTTAATATATTTGTTAGCATGTTGAATAATAGAAGCAATGTGGGTATGTTTGTCTAGTTCTGATTTTAATAGGGATGCCTTCTGGGTTTCCCCATTAAGAAAGATGCTGGCTTTTATGCTTAGGATCCTATATTTTACTTCTTTAAAGAAGTTTTTACCAGGTGGAGTGGCTCATGGCAGCAATGCCAGAATTTTGGGATTCTGAGGTGAGAGTATTACTTGAGGCCAGAAGTTTGAGATCAGCCTGGGCAACATAGTGAGACTCCATCTCTATGGAAAAAAAAAAAAAAAACATTATTATTCATTGATTCCTAATTTATTAATTCTTGGTTAATCATAAATAGTTATAATTATTCATCAAATGTATTTGAAGCAATAAAGGATAGCAGCATTTTTGTTTCTGGATATGTTAATATGCTGAACTATATTAATGATTTCCTACTATTGAGCCAGCTTTGCACTATTGGAATTATCCTATTGGTCACAAGATATGTATTTTTAACATCTACTGTTCGATATTATTCATTATTGCTTTAGTCATAATTTTACATCAATATTTATTAAATGCAAAATGTATTGTGTATGATGATTTTTAGATATCTGTGCTAATTTTACACTCAGTTTATAAAAATAGATTTAGAAGTTTTACATTTTCAGTATTATCAATTTTTTTATATCAAACTTTAGCAAAATTACACTGTGAACTATCTGGGGAGGTTAATTTTTTTGCAGGGGGAGATGTTCTGTGACACCTAATCTTATTTGCACTATGTTTTAGAAAATAGTTCTTCCATATTTTTAACTAAATGCTCTGTTCTCTGTTTTATTATATATTTATTCTGTCAATTCATTATGTAATTTTATTTCTCCATGAAGAAAAAAAGTAGGTTGACTAGTCGGTGTTTTTTCTCCTGAAAAAAGCTACTTTTGGTTGTGTTTATCATTTCCACTCGTTTTAAAAACAACTAACACCTGCTTTTACCTTTTTATTTTTATTTGATGTAAGCTTTTTTGTCGTTTTTCTTTGATTTTAGAATCATGTAGTTAACTCATGTATGTTATGGATATTTCTCTCTGCAGTGCTTTAGCTGTGTTCCTTAAATTCTGATATATAACATTTTCCTTTAAAATTTGTAATTTTACCTTAATTTATCCTATTACTCAAATATTATACAATAGGGAATTTTCATATGTAATATCTTTTTAAATTTTCTGTTAACTTTTAGGGTTTTTTTAACTGACATCAGTGAGTCATACTATATTCTTACAAATTTATGAAATTTCCTAAAGGTTTCTTTATAACAAAATACATGGTCACCTTTTGTAAATGTTCTGTGTATTCTTGATAGTAAGTTTGATTTGCACTATTCTTAATATAAGTTTTAAAAATTACTGATAAGATCTACCTTATTTTGAGGTTCTATATATTTCTATCATTACTTTTATCCCCTTTGTACCTAGAAATATGTGTTGAAGTCTCATAATATTATCAGTGTATGTCTATTGCTCCCGTATCTTCTGCTTTATGAAAAGTATGACTGTTAAAGCAACATTGCAAGTTTCCAGCACTACATTGCAATTTTTCCTCATTTAATAATTTTTCGCCTAAATTCTCTAATATCAAGATTATTAACTTTGTTCATTTTTAATTTACATTTACAAAGATGTCTCATTTTATTTGTAATTTTCCTGAGACATGTCTCTTACATAATTCACAGAGCTGCATTGTGAGTACTTACTTAGACCAGCCGCCATACCACTGTTGTTCTTTCTATGTCTATCTACCGGGCATTTGTATGTTTTGGCACTCTCATGACTTATAACATGGATGAGTTTTTCTGATTCATTTGTCATTCTGAGATACACTTCCTGAAATTTCCTCACCTGTTGATCTTTTTCTTGCAGAAAATGATTGCAAGGGATTTTTTGTTTGTTTATTTTTATAGTGTTTATGTATGTATTCTTTTTCACTTTTAGCTGCTTCTATGCCAAAGCTGTTTTTCTTGTACATGACCTAATATTCTTGATGATTTGACCCATCTATTTATTCTTGATAGATATATTTTCTCTTTAACTATTCACCTTCCTCCAACTGATTTCTAATATGCATGTTGGGGTCCAAATACCAACAAAAAGTGTGAGTTTTAGATATAACATTTGTTGAAACCTATTTCTGATAGAAGCTGTCCTAATCTCTGGTAGACACGTAAGAGCTCTTCCTTAAGGCTGGATTGTCACCTGGGCTACGTCATTTTAAAATTGATATTATTGTAAGAAATAGAGGAAATGCAAACTATTCTATTAGACAAACTTATTTGCCTTTTCATGAAAGTGACTTGTTAGTTTATAAATAGGCACAATACTACCCAAACGAAAGGGTTCCCGAAATAATGAAAATAGCAAGTGTGACAGTTATGTGCTGGATAAGTATCCAAGAATATGATTGCCAAAGGATCACAAGTTCTTAATGTCTAACGCAAATGACACAGATTTTTGTCTTTTGAACATTGAAAAGTGCAATTTAATTGTAATATACTTTACATTTTACCTTTGAGAACCAATTGCCACTACCTAAATCCTACATAGATTTCAGTGTTTTTCACACAGTATATTAACACACCATGTTTTAATACATCCTATGCAGGGAAATTATGAATTTATTACATATGTACATACCAATATATGCATACATATGCGTTATCTGAATTTTAAAGGTGCAAATGAAAACTAGTGCTTTGTCATGTTTCCATTTGGATATTCTAGTCTATGATAAAAATTTCTGAGTAAATACAATTTCATTTTATGCACCTCACTTAAGTTTGTTTTACATAAATTAATTTCCTTTTGGACCATATGAGTGTTATGCTAAACTATGTTAGAAAGTCAATAAAATCTGGAGAAATTATTCTGCAAAAGCTAAATATTTAACATCCAGTAATTATGTACTTAAAGTGATCAACATCTCAGGCATTCTTTGAGGTACTTGAGAAATATTTGTGACCAAAAAGTAAAACCCCCTGCCCTTTTGGCATATATCAGTCCTTTGTTTTATTATATGCATAAGCTAGGCCTTTCTACCTGCAGATAAGTTTAAAAAATGATTTTAAGTGGACAATGGAATAATTTGCAATATTATTAATGCAGGAGAGGAATCACTCACAATTTTTGTGGACAAGCGGAAGTTGAGCAAACGAGCTGAAGGAAGTGATTCCAGCACCAATAGCTCTTCGGTCACTCTGGAGACGCTACATCAGCTAGCCGCTTCTTATTTCATTGACAGAGACAGCACACTTCGGAGACTTCACCACATTCAAATTGCATCCACTGCCATCAAGGTAAGAATGAGTTTATGCTAAAATTATCACCTTCCATTCGTTGTTTCTTCTATATCCAAAATGCATTTCTATGTGTTTGCTTATTCCATGAATTTAAACAATTATTTTATAAAAATATATTTACAATTTTCTTGCTTTCAGTTATGTAATATATTTAAGATGAGTTTGTATGTATTCAATATAATTTTTTTACTTGCTAAGTAGGTTGAGATTTTTCTTGGTTACATGTAATTAAAGTATATTTGAATTCTATGAATTTATCTTGGGGTACACAGGCTCCCTATACATGGATACAAATTTGTTTTAATAACATCAATTTATTTTATAATTCTCCTTAATTCATTTTACCCATCTAAAAATACTATTCTGAGAAGAGAGGCTTTATTGGGCTTAAAGTCGTCCATGGCACAAAATATTTTTAAGAAGTCCTGCTTCATGGAAAATGACCCCTCAGTGTTTTTAAGATATATTAAGATGTACAGATGCATGGTTGTATGGGTTTCTAGGAGGCAAAATATACCATAATCTAGAATTGGTGGATTAATATTATGTGTTCACTAAAGGCATTTGACTTTGAATACACTAAGGCTGACTTTATCAAAACTGAGAAAAAAGGAGAATAATTTAGTTCTGATTTTCAAAAGAAAAAATAAAATGAATGAGAAAAAGAGATTGAGAAACAGAGAGGAGAAATTGTTGTCCCTAAACAATACGTTTTAGACATATTCTCTGGCAAATTAGCTCAATGACAAATTCCATTTGTCAAATGGCCATTGTAAAATTAACAGAGTCAGAACAGTATGATCCTAGCCTAAGTTAGCCATAACAAAATAATATAGAGAGAGCATTTCAGAGTGTTTGAAATCTAACCTTTCATAGCTAATACAAAAAGGAATGATTAAATGTAACATTCTATTACTTTATGAAACTAAAATTAATGTGTGTTCATTTTTGTGTCAATTAGTTGAAAAGTTACTACTTCAACTTAAACCCATAAATGGGTTAAGATGCTCAGAAGATTGCTCCAAGTATATTTTTTTGTTCAGGATGTACTGGAGAAAGTAAAAGGTGATGTGGAAATACCTTAGCTTAAGGGTTACACAAACAATACAGCAAAATCCTAATATTGCTAGTAGATGGTGTTGGGAAACTTCAGTAGATATAAATCATGCAATATAGTTAGTTGGCTTCTGACTCCAGGACTAATGTTATATTGAGTAACAAGTATATAAATAGTATTTATGCGGCCGGGCGCGGTGGCTCAAGCCTGTAATCCCAGCACTTTGGGAGGCCGAGACGGGCGGATCACGAGGTCAGGAGATCGAGACCATCCTGGCTAACACAGTGAAACCCCGTCTCTACTAAAAAGTACAAAAAACTAGCCGGGCGAGGTGGCGGGCGCCTGTAGTCCCAGCTACTCGGGAGGCTGAGGCAGGAGAATGGCGTGAACCCGGGAGGCGGAGCTTGCAGTGAGCTGAGATCTGGCCACTGCACTCCAGCTTGGGCGACAGAGCGAGACCCCGTCTCAAAAAAAAAAAAAAAAAAAAAAAAATAGTATTTATGCTGTATAGATAAAAATGTAGCCAGTAGGAATGCAGATGTTTCAGTTAATTTAAAAATTTTGGAAGATGTTGTTAGAAAAACTTAGCTTGAGGTTGCTCAGGAAAACTAGACTTTTCCAGAAATCAATTTCAAGGATATAAACAGAAACTTTGATCAAACTATTTTCTAACGGAAGAAATCATTGTTGTAAACAATTTTATTATATGGCTATTGATTTTTGTTGTTACTGTTCAGCACTAAGTGTGACTGTGAAATTATACAACAGTTTTTATACTCTAAGTAAGAAATATACAGACACATTACATGTCAAAACAATGGTTATTTGCATATACTTCTCTTCTCCCACAGGAAAAGTATATGGCACAAAAAAAGTATGTTTTATTGAGGCATACTATTGTATATAGGCATTGCATTTAGACTCTGTTAATACAAATGGGAATAATGATGCTTCGTTAAGTCTATAACCTAGCTGTGTGGTGGAAACGAGTCCCAAAGAAGTGACACTTACAGAAAGTTCTCAGGAGAAAGAAAGAGTAATCTGGAATTTGGGAGTCAACAGACTCACCTGGACAGGGCCACAGGGAATGCCTATTGTTCATTAACCATGGAAAGAAGTTTCTGTGCACATAATAAAAATGATTTAAAGTATGTGTAGAGTGGCTGGAAATGGGAGGAAAGGGAGCTTTACATTAGGTGGAGGAAACAGCAAACAGTGGGAATGATACAAGGTCTATATCACTGTGAACAGAAGTACCCATCTTGTGCTGTAACTAAGAAAAAAAGGAAATGAGATAAGCACCACCTGGTGACAGCATAGCCAAGAATACAGGCATAGAAATTCATAGAGAGTGCAAGCATGAGGTGGTGAGGTAGTGGGGAATGGGAAAGAAAGGAGAACAATTACACCTTTCAGGATTTAATTTAGACCTAAAGGAAATTTTCTTCTGAGGCAGCTGTAATTTTAAGTAGCTGATGATTTTGCATGCCAGGGTTAGCAGCCAGGGTTATTATGAAGGTTCCAGGGAAAGGCATTGTGCTTGTGTGCTGTGTTCAAGCAAGACTGGAGCCAGAAACCCATGACCATGTGCACTGCAGGAAGTCGACCCTTCTGAGTTACATGAACACTGTTGTGTCTGTGCCGTTTTGTGTGGAGGTTATCTTTTATTTTTATTACTTATCAAACGTGTCCCTGCACAGGTAAAAGGTGTCTCTCTTCATTTACAAGTTTGACTAAGATTGCAAGTGCTTAGAAGTAAGTATAAGGAACTGAGTAGATAGGTGAAGGGATTTTGGTAGGCTGGATCCAAGGGTATTCAACTACTGAAATCTTTTCTTATTGAATAAACAATTTGATGTAAAGTACTCTTGTAGTCTCTGAAACCAAGATCTCAATTCCTTTACTAAATCCCTAAAGGTTCCATGCATTGCTTGTGTGCTTTAAATTGTCAAACTAAGGATAACAAGATTCACAATTTCTTTGATTTGGTAATGTAAGTTGTGTTTCAAGTGATGTATAGTAGGTATTTAATTTCTAGAGCAAATGTTGAATGAAGTTGTTCTGTGATTTACAGAATTTATGAGACAGAAAATTGCTAAAAAATAAAGTAAATAGAGTTGTTATCAGGTAACAGCAAAAATATAATTAGATCTGCAAAATCATGCCAGCTTTTATCATGCTAATTCTTACAAATCACAAGAGTTAAACAATTTAACTATGAGCCAGTTTCTAGAAAGTAGAATAAAGCAATTTTTTTGTCTTTTATAATTATGAATATAAATATAGACTATAATTTGTTAATTAATCTGTAAATAAACTGACACAAACACCCATAGTTTAATTAATTGCCATACTCTTACAATGAATAGCATTTATATCAAATATTATTCCACAATATTATTTGTAGTCCAATAAAATGTGAAATGTAATGTCTAGAGTTGGTCATTATTTTCTAAAGATCCAATTCAATTGACTTAAGTTATTCAAAAAATATACTAACATATTTTTATTTTTAAATAGTCTAATACATTTTAATGCTATATAATTTACGGTGATGAGAAAAACACAATACATTATATACTTTGAAAGGATATTTAATCTGTCACCTGATGTATTATGTCATATATATTTTCAAAGAGAATTTTATTTTAATTTTTAGAAATAATGCACTGAGTAAAATTAAGTTTTTATAATAAGACACTACTAAAATATTTTTAAGTAATTATTTTCATAACATAATTACTGATATGTTCCTGTATTTCTTGTATTCTGCAAATATAGAAAAGACAATCAGATAACTTTCAATATTATAGTGGTTGGAAAGTTTTGAGCAGCAAACCTAGGAATAAGCAGAAACAATATATTACAATTAGCTTGAAGGTCAATATTTCAGCTTAAAAAAACCCATCTTGAAATGATTTTTTAGTGTTGCAGAGTTAAGAGTGTTGCAGGTGATATTGAAAAGAGGCACTATAGCTAACTCTAAATTTACACTTCTGAAATTATAAAATACATTACATTAATTTTTTTAAAGCTATTTATAAAATTAAACCCAACAATACTTTTCCAAGAAGCAGTTTTGATAAGTAAATTATTTGTTATTTGGGGGTAAAATCAGTAAAATGATAATATATTTATTTTTAATTTTGCTCATATATAAATATATATACATATATATACACACACACACACACACATAGTTAAAACTTACTTTAAGAATATCCAAGCAAATATGCGTGTGAGCCATTGATAATAATGGCACATTTTATATTTTGCATTTATAGGAAAGATCCATATTTGGTACTCTTTTTGATTGTGTATATTTAAGGTGTACAACATAGTGTTTAAATGTACTTAAACATAGTGAAATGGTTACTACAGCCAAGCAAATTACCATACCAAACATCTTTTCATCTTGCACACTCTTTTTTCTTTGTGCTGAGGGCAGCTAGAATTTATTCTCTTTGCAAATTTCCACTAGGCCATACAATATTTTTTTTTTTTTTTTTTTTTTTTTTTGAGGCAGAGTCTCACTCTGTCGCCCGGACTGGAGTGCAGTGGCCAGATCTCAGCTCACTGCAAGCTCCGCCCCCCGGGTTTACGCCATTCTCCTGCCTCAGCCTCCCGAGTAGCTGGGACTACAGGCGCCCGCCACCTCGCCCAGCTAGTTTTTGTATTTTTAGTAGAGACGGGGTTTCACCGTGTTAGCCAGGATGGTCTCGATCTCCTGACCTCGTGATCCGCCCGTCTCGGCCTCCCAAAGTGCTGGGATTATTTTTAACTATAATCTTCATGTCATACATTGGATCTCAACATTTATTCATCCTATATAACTGCAACTTTGCGCTCACTGACCTAATATCTTCTCATGATCTCCCTCTACCACCTCTCCCATACTGGTAACCAGTATCTTTTTGTTTTCTTTTCTTTCTTTCTTTCTTTTCTTTTCTTTTTCCTTTTTTTTTTTTTTTAGTTATTACTTTTTTTTTTTTTTTTTGATCTGGTGTGCAGTGGCACGATCTCAACTCATTGCAACCTCTGCTTCCCAGCTCAAGCAATTCTCCTGTCTCAGCCTCCCAAGTAGCTGGGACTACAGGTGCCTGCCACCATGCCTGACTAATTTTTGTGTTGTAAATAGAGATGGGGTTTCACCATATTGGTCAGGCTGGTCTCGAACTCCTGACCTCAAGGGTTCCACCTGCCTCAGGCTCCCAAAGTGTTGGGATTGCAGGCATGAGACACCGTGCCTGACCTTCTTTGAGACTTTCTATTAGATAATGTTATCTGCAAACAGAGATAATTGTACCTCTCTGTCCAGTCTGTATTGCACTTTATTTACTTGTTTGTTTGTTTGTTTATTTATTTATTTATTGTCTAATTGTCCTGGTGGTGAGAGTGGAAACTCTTCCTTTGTCCTGCTCTTAGGAAGAAAGTATTCCTTCTATCACTATTAGGTAGGATGAGTTTTTCATCCATGCTCTTTACTATATGGAGGAAATTATTTTCAGTTCATAGCTTGGTGAGTGTTTTTTACATGAAAGTGTGTTGATTTTGTCAAATGCTTTTTTTGTATCTATTAAGCATGTAATTTTTATTTTTTAATTCTATTTACATGATTTATTGTATTAATAGATTTTAGGATATTGCATAAACTTTGCATTCTTTGGGCTAAATCCCATCTGGTCAATGTGTATATTTATTTTATATGTGACTAGATCCAGTTTGCTAGTATTTTGCTGAGGATTGTTATGCCTATATTCAAAGTGGATATTGGACTATATTTTCCTGAGATACATCTGGCTGGTTTTGGTAGGGGGTAATACTGGCCTCATAAAAGGAAATGGGAAATATTCCTTCCACTTCTATTTTGTGGAAGAGTTTGTGAAGAATTGGTATTAATTCTTCCTTGAATTTTTGGTTAAATTTAACAGTGAAGCCAACTAGATGTGAGCTTTTCTTTGTAGACAGATTTTGGTTATTAGTTCAATTTCTTCACCTGTTATAGGTTTATTCATATCGTGTTTTTCTTCTTGAGTTCAGTGTCAAGAACGTAAGGGGCTCAAGAGATCCTCCAACCTTGGCCTCCCAAAGTGCTGAGATTACAGGCTTGAACCATCATGGCTAGCCCTTGTTCAGTGTTATCTTACAGCTACATGGTTCCTCCAAACATCTATCACTCTCCTCACCAACTCTATCCAAGCTTGGCCCTTCTAAATCTGAGCAATGACCTTCATATTCTATGTCATAAAGGAAATCGAGGTCATCAGTTAAGAAAGTCTCTGTCTTTCTAGAAATGTTTCCATTTCATTGAAATTATACAATTTGTTGGCATGGAATTGTTCATACTATTTATTTAATATTCTTAGTGTTTCTGTAAGGTCAGTAGTAATATCTCTTATTTATTCTTGATTCTTAGTTATTTCTAGTGTCCTTATTTTAAGTTACATGAGTTTTCTCTTTTTATCATGATCAATCTAAGTTAACATTTCCTTTTCAATTTTGTTGATCTTTTCGAAGAAAGAGCTTTTAGTTTCATTGAATTTTCTCTATTTTTCAAGTTAGCTAATATTTGAAAAGCTCTTAAAGCAATAACTAGCTCAGTATTTGGGTGGGAGTGTACTGTTTTCTGGGCGTGGTCTTACAAATGGCACAACAAGAGATTATACCCCGTGCCTGGCTTGGTGGGACCCACGCCCAGGGAGCCTTGCTCACTGCTAGCACAGCAGACTGACAGAAGGAGGGGCATCCACCATTGCTGAGGCTTGAGTAGGTAAACAAAGAAGTCTGGGAAGCTCAAACTTGGTAGAGTCCACCACAGCTCAGCAAGCCCTGCTGCCTCTGTGGGATCCACCTCTAGGGGCAGTACATAGAAGAACAAAAGGCAGCAGAAACTTCTCCAGAGTTAAACGTCCCTGTCTGATAGCTCTGAAGAGAGCAGTGTTTCTCCCAGCATGATATTTGAGCTTGGAGAACAGACAGATTGCCTCCTCAAGTGTGTCTCTGACCCCCGTGTAGTCTAATTGGGAGACACCTCCCAGTAGGGGCCAACTGACACCTCATACAGGCAAGTGGCCCTCTGGGATGAAGCTTCCAGAGGAAAGATCAGGCAGCAATATTTGTTGTTCTGCAGCCTCCTCTGGGTGATACCCAGGCAAACAGGGTATGCAATGGACTTCTAGCAAGCCCCAGCAGACCTGCAACCGAGGGACCTGACTGTTAGAAGGAAAACTAACAAACAGAAAGGAATAACATCAACATCAACAAAAAGGACATCCACACAAAAACACCATTTCTAGGTCACCATCATCAAAGACCAAAGGTAGATAAAACCACAAAGATGGGGAGAAACCAGAGCAGAAAAGCTGAAAATTCTAAAAACCAGAGCACCTCTTCTTCTCCAAAGGATCACAGCTCTTTGCAGAAACAGAACAAAGCCTGACGGAGAATGACTTTGACAAGCGAACAAAAGTAGGCTTCAGAAGGTCGGTAATAATGAACTTATCTGAGCTAAAGGAGGATGTTTGAACCCATCACAAGGAAGCTAAAATCCTTGAAAAAAGATTAGATGAATGGCTAACTAGAATAAACAGTGTAGAGAAGACTTTAAATGACCTGATGGAGCTGAAAACCATGGCACGAGAACTACGTGATGCATGCACAAGCTTAGCTAATTAGATCAAGTGGAAGAAAGGGTGTCAGTGATTGAAGATCAATTTAATGAAATAAAGCAAGAAGAGAAGTTTCGAGAAAAAAGAATTAAAAGAAATGAACAAAGCCTCCAAGAAATACAAGACTATGTGACAAGGCCAAATCTGCGTTTGATTGGTATACTTGAAAGTGACAGGGACAATGGAACCAAGTTGGAAAAGACTCTTCAGGATATTACCCAGGAGAACTTCCCCAACCTAGCAAGGCAGGCCAACATTCAAATTCAGGAAATACAGAGAACACCACAAAGATACTCCTCAAGAAGAACAACCCCAAGACACATAATTGTCAGATTCACCAAGGTTGAAATGAAGGAAAACATATTAAGGGCAGCCAGAGAGAAAGATTGGGGTACCCACAAAAGGAAGCCCATCAGACTAATAGCAGATCTCTCTGCAGAAACTCTACAAGCCAGAAGATAGTGAGAGCCAATATTCAACATTCTTAAAGAAAAGAATTTTCAACCCAAAATTTAATATACAGTTCAAACTAAACTTCGTAAGTGAAGGAGAAATAAACTCATTTACAGACAAGCAAATGGTGAGAGATTTTGTCACCACTAGGCCTGCCTTACAAGAGCTCCTGAAGGAAGCACTGCACATGGAAAGGAACAACTGGTAGCAGCCGCTGCAAAAACATGCCAAGTTATAAAGATCATCAACACTAGGAAGAAACTGCATCAACTAATGGGTAAAATAACCAGCTAACATCATACTGAAAGAATCAAATTCACACTTAACAATATTAACCTTAAATGTAAATAGTTTAAATGCCCCAATTAAAAGACACAGACTGGCAAATTGGATAAAGAGTCAAGACCCATCAATGTGCTGTATTCAGGAGACCCATCTCACATGCAGAGACACACATAGGTTCAAAATAAAGGGATGAAAGAAGGTCTACCACGCAAATGGAAAGAAAAAAAAACAAAAAGCAGGGGTTGCAATCCTAATCTCCGATAAAAGAGACTTTAAACCAACAAATATCAAAAGAGACAAAGAATGGCATTACATAATGGTAAAGGGATCAATTCATCAAGAAGAACTGACTATCCTAAATATATATGCACCCAATACAGGAGCATCCAGATTCATAAAGCAAGTCTTTAGAGACTTACAAAGAGATTTAGATCCCCACACAATAATAATGGGAGACTTTAACACCCCACTGTCAATATCAGACAGATCAACGAGACAAAAGGTTAACAAAGATATCCGGGACTTGAACTCAGCTCTACACCAAGCAGAATCAAGAGACGTCTACAGAACTCTCCACCCCAAATCAACAGAATATACATTCTTCTCAGCATCACATCACATTTATTCCAAAATTGACCACATAGTTGGAAGTAAAGCACTCCTCAGCAAATGTAAAATAACAGAAATCACAACAAAGTGTCTCTCAGACTACAGTGTAATCAAATTAGAACTCAGGATTAAGAAACTCACTCAAAACCACACAATTACATGGAAACTGAACAACCTGCTCCTTAATGACTACTTGGTAAATAATGAAATTAAGGTAGAAATAAAGATGTTCTTTGAAACAATGAGAACAAAGACACAATGTACCAGAATCTCTGGGACACATTTAAAGCAGTGAGTAGTGAGAAATATATAGCACTGAATGCCCACAAGAGAAAGCAGGAAAGATCTAAAATCAACACCCTAACATCACAATCAAAAGAACTAGAGAAGCAAGAACAGCCACATTCAAAAGCTAGCAGAAGGCAAGAAGTAACTAAGATCAGAGCAGAACTGAAGGAGATAGAGACACAAAAATACCCTTCAAAAAATCAATGAATCCACAAGCTGGTTTTTTGAAAAGATCAACAAAGTTGAAAGACCACTAGCAAGACTAATAAAGAAGAAAAGAGAGAATAATCCAAATAGATGAAATAAAAAAGAAATGATAAAAGGGATACCACCTATCCCACAGAAACACAAACTACCATCTGAGAATACCATAAACACCTCTACACAAATAAACTAGACAATCTAGAAGGAATGGATAAATTCCTGGACACATACACCCTCCCAAGACTAAAGCAGGAAGAAGTTGAAGCCCTGAATAGAACAATAACAGGCTCTGAAATTGAGGCAATAATTAATAGCCTACCAACCAAAAAATGTCCAGGACCACACAGATTCACAGCCAAATTCTACCAGGGGTACATGGAGGAACTGGTACCATTCCTTCTGAAACTATTCCAATCAATAGAAAAAGAGGGAATCCTCCCTAACTCATTTTATGAGGCCAGCATCATCCTGATACCAAAGCCTGGCAGAGACACAACAAAAAAAGAGAATTGTAGACCAGCATCGCTGATGAACGTCTATGTGAAAATCCTCAATAAAATACTGGCAAATCGAATCCAGTAGCACGTCAAAAAGCTTATCCACCACAATCAAGTCAGCTTCATCCCTGGGATGCAAGGCTACTTCAACATACACAAATCAATAAATGTAATCCATCACATAAACAGAATCAACAAAAAGAATCACATGATTATCTCAATAGACGCGGAAAGGCCTTAGACAAAATTGAGCAGCCCTTCATGCTAAAAACTCTCAATAAACTAGGCACTGATTGAACATATCTCAAAATAATAAGTTATTTATAACACACTCACAGCCAATATCATATTGAATGGTCTAGAACTGGAAGCATTCCTTTTGAAAACTGGCACAAGACAGAGATGCCCTCTCTCACTGCTGCTATTCAACATAGTGTTGCAAGTTCTGGCCGTGGCAGCCAGGCAAGAGAAAGAAATAAATGGTATTCAATTAGGAAAATAGGACGTCACATTATCCCTGTTTGCAGATAACATGATTGTATATTTAGAAAACCCAGTCATCTCAGTCGAAAATCTCCTTAATCTGATAAGCAACTTCAGCAAAGTCTCAGGATACAAAATGAATGTGCAAAAACCACAAGCATTCCTACACACCAATAACAGATAGAGAGGCAAATCATGAGTGGACTCCTATTCACAACTGCTACAAAGAGAATAAAATACCTAGGAATCCAACATACAAGGAATGTGAAGGACCTCTTCAAGGAGAACTACAAACCACTGCTCAACGAAATAAAAGACGACACAAACCAGTGGAAGAACATCCCATGCTCATGCATAGGAAGAATCAGTATCATGAAAATGGCCATACTGCCCAAGGTAATTTATAGATTCAATGCCATCCCCATCAAGCTACCAATGACTTTCTTCACAGAACTGGAAAAATCTGCTTTAAAGTTCACATGGAACCAAAAGAGAGCCTGCATTGCCAAGACAATCCTACACAAAAAGAACAAAGCTGGAGGAATCACGCTGCCTGACTTCAAACTATATTGCAAGGCTACAGTAACCAAAACAGCATGGTACTGGTACCAAAACAGATATATAGAGCAATGGAACAGAACAGATGCCTCAGAAATAACACCACACATCTACAACCATCTGATCTTTGACAAACCTGACAAAAACAAGAAATGGGGAAAGGATTCCCTATTTAATAAATGGTGCTGGGAAAACTGGCTAGCCATATGTAGAAAGCTGAAACTGGATCCTTTCCTTATGCCTTATACCAAAATTAATTCAAGATGGATTAGAGACTTAAATGTTAGACCTAAAACCATAAAAACCCTAGAAGAAAACCTAGGCAATATCATTCAGTACATACGCATTGGCAAGGACTTCATTACTAAAGCACCAAAAGCAATGGCAACAAAAGCCAAAATTGACCAATGGGATCTAGTTAAACCAGAGAGCTTCTGCACAGCAAAAGAAACTACCATCAGAGTGAACAGGCAACCTACAGAATGGGAGAAAATTTTTGCAATATACCCATCTGACAAAGGGCTAATGTCCAGAATCTACAAAGAACTTAAACAAATTTACAAGAAAAAAAAAAAAAAAACCCATCAAAAAGTGGGACAAGGATACGAACAGACACTTCTCAAAAGAAGACATTTATGTGGCCAACAGACACATGGAAAAATGCTCATCATCACTGGTCATCAGAGAAATGCAAATCAAAACCACAATGAGATATCATCTCACACCAGTTAGAATGGAGATCATTAAAAAGTCAGGAAATAACAGGTGCTGGAGAGAATGTGGAGAAACAGGAACGCTTTTACACTGTTGATGGGAGTGTAAACTATTTCAACCATTGTGGAAGACAGTGTGGGGATTCCTCAAGGATCTAGAAAGAGAAATACCATTTGACCCAGCGATCCCATTACTGCCCAAAGGGTCATAAATCATGCTATTATAAAGACATACCCACACGTATGTTTATTGTGGCAGTATTCACAATAGCAAAGACTTGGAACCAACCCAAGTGTCCATCAACGATAGACTGGATTAAGAAAATGTGGCACATATACACCATGGAATACTATGCAGCCGTAAAAATATATGAGTTCATGTCCTTTGCAGGGACATGGATAGAGCTGCAAACTATCATTCTGAGCAAAGTATCGCAAGGACAGAAAACCAAACGCCACTTGTTCTCGCTCATAAGTGGGAGTTTAACAATGAGAACACTTGGACACAGGGCGGGGAACATCACACACTGGGGCCTCTCATGGAGTGGGGGCATGGGGGAGGGATAGCATTAGGAGGAATACCTTGTTGGGGTCCGCATGTTTCCTGAACAAAGGAATGAACACACAAGACAACACAAGACAAGACAAACATGGCGGCTGCCCCGAACGACATGCTCCGCTTTATTTTTTTTTTATTTTTATTTTTTTGAGACGGAGTCTGGCTCTGTCGCCCAGGCTAGAGTGCAGTGGCCGGATCTCAGCTCACTGCAAGCTCTGCCTCCCGGGTTTAGGCCATTCTCCTGCCTCAGCCTCCGGAGTAGCTGGGACTACAGGCGCCCGCCACCTCGCCCGGCTAGTTTTTGTATTTTTTCGTAGAGACGGGGTTTCACCGTGTTCGCCAGGATGGTCTCGATCTCCTGACCTTGTGATCCGCCCGTCCTGGCCTCTCCGCTTTATTTTATACCTTCGTTTGTGGAATGTTACCAAGTCACAAGACACATTGTTGTTTTTCTGACCTTTCCCTGACTTTCTGGATTTCCAAGGTGTTTACATATAAACAAGCCCCCAGGGTCTGCTATTTGCAACTGGCTCCTTTGTCCTCCCTGTTTGCAGGGGAGGAATGCCCTGCTTCCTTTGCAAGAGCAGGACTTATCGGGAACGCCCTGCTTCGTTTGCAAGCACATAGTCCTCTACAATACCTAATGTAAATGATGAGTTAATGGGTGCAGCAAACCAACATGGCACATGTATGCCTAAGTAACAAACCTGCATGTTGTGCACATGTACCCTAGAACTTAAAGTTTAATAATAATAATAATAAAACTAGCATCTTTAAGTGCTAAAAGTCATAAGCTTTATTATGCATCATAATGTTAATAAGCACTTATTTTATTACAGAAGTAGTTTATTGTTTCATCTCTCCAATCAGAGCTCAGTATAAGATAGGAGCTCAATAAATGCTAATTGAAATTAAATGAACCTAACTCAGCATGAGCAGAATCAATTATGTTGTGGCAATCAGAAACTGAAGCAATCCCAGTGTTTCAGATTGCTAAAATTAGGTAAGTGGTAACAATTTTAGCATGAATGCTGAAACACCTTTGAAAATTTCACAGGAATCCCCAATAGGCCTTAAGCTTTCTATATCCTCGTATTTCTTCTTCTTCAGTGTAGTGGAGTAACAGCTCTTTTAGTAAGCAGAAAGAAAATTCAGTACTCTCTTTTGGAAATATCTTATTTTTAACAACACACAGTTGCTATCTATTTTCATAATAATTCTGTATATTCTACATCATAGTCTCCAAAGCATCAAGATCACAGCACAGCTAAACTAGGAAATCCCATCAGTGTAACCAATAGGTAAAACTCATTGGCAGAATCTCTCTCATTTTGAAATGCTCACAGCACTCAGCATGGAACACAGCAGCATTGTACACACTGACACTCAACAAATATTTGTTAAATACATTTTGGTGAATTTGTGAAATATCAGCTGCCAGTAATAAAGGTGCTTACAAGGAAAAAAAAATTTTTATATACAAAGTGACTTTTTATTAAATCTGTGTTACAGTGTCTATGACAAACCTTCAGTAGAGAGACTTGTGTTCTCTCATCTATTGAATGAATAAGAACTCAATGTTTTAAAAATCATCTTTTTATTAATCATCAGTGTGTGAATAAAGAGAAAAACTGGATTAGTTTGCCTGCATTTGATCAGATCTCTGGTAAATAAAGAAACTATTTGTTGGTTTTGAAATGTATGAGCATGGTTTATGAGCCATCCCTTTTTATGTTGTTGTTGTTGTTGTTGTTATTAAAGAGTACTGTTAAATATCATATTAAGTGAAATGAAAAAATATCTTTGCATTCTACCCCTCCCATGTTGTTCTGAAACTGATTTATCTACCTGTCAGTAGATATTACACAGTCATTATTAGACATACATGCTTTTCCTCAATTTCTTTTATTGCATTCCTAGGCAGAGAGTTAGGTGTTTGACAGAAGTATCTCCTTATTTCCCATTTCTGTACACAATTTGTTCAAACCCCTTGGTTCAGCATGGCATATGATATCAGAAATAGGCCAAAGACAAGAGAAATGAAGAGCTCTAATTCTGGAGCGACATGGCCCTAGGTTGGTGTCTCAATGTCACTACGTATTGATTGTGTGATTTTGCTCAATTAACTGTCATCTCTATGTATCAGTTTAATCATCTGTAAAAGAAAGATAATAATAGCACTTACATCATAAGGTTGTCAGGAAAATATGGAGAGTTAATATTTTTAAGGTGCTTAGAACAGTACCTAGCACATATTAAGTGCTTTATAAAAGTTATTTTTAAAAATTATGCTCAATAAGTACAAGTTCAAGCAAATACATAGGACTCAGGAATAAGCTCTAACACAGAAAAATAACTTGGTTAGAGAGTAGAAAGTTCAAAATTATTTTACCTTTTCCAAAAAAAATCAATTGCTAAAAAGGGAACCCAGTTAAGGGTGTTTTACTTTTTAAAATTATATTATTATTATTATTATTATTATTATTAGAGATGGGGTCTCACTCTGTTTTCCAGCCTGGTCTCGAACTCCTTGCCTCAAGAGATCCTCCCATCTTGACCTCCCAAATTGTTGGTATTACTGGTGCAAGCCACTATGCCAAGTTAAGGGCATATTCCTTATTAAAACCACACTACAATACAAGAACCCTGTATTAAAATTTATGAAAATGTACTGAACCTGAGATTCAGGCTAAGTTTTTTGGTGAATATGTATATTTCCACCCATAATCACTGCAGAGTGGTTGGAAAAGTGATTGGTAGAACATTCTAAGGTTCTGCTTCCCATATGTCAAGGAATGAAATGAATTCAGGAATCCAAACATTGACAACTCTCTTTATTTGAGTGATCACTTAAAATTTTGCCAAGATTATTGTCAAAAATTATTGGTACTAGTATTAGGTCTAGGTGTTCTTGACTTCCCTTTTGTCTGCTTAACAAAGGTTTATTTTTCATGACTAAATGAGATAAAAGAAAGTTTGATTCCCCTATCCACAAATGATATAAATTTTTAACTTCATCACTTGGGAAAGTGATGAAAATCCTAGGAAAGGCCATCTTCAAAATACATCTTTTATTGATTTTAATATTTCTAGATTTACAGAAAAAGTATATGGTACGATGTATGGTATGAGGGAATGGATGTCCTAAATACAATTTACTGTCAGTTTAGCATGACATAGGGACGGCATTGTGATAGCAATTTTAACATTCGTGGTAGTAGTATCTTAGAAAGAAATGGCTAGTTATGTCATGATTTTAAAAATTTCCAGTGTGGTTGAAAACACACAGGTTTATTTTGCACTCATGTTACATATCTGTTGCAAACTAACGGTGGCTATGTACAGTTACACTAAAAGTCAGCTAACAGAGGACCTCTTCTTGAGTCCTTTCTAGCAAAGGGAAAAGTGGAAAATTCACAGGCAGATTATGTTTTTTAAAGCATATATTTAAGAGTGGCATTTGTTACTTCAGCTTGTTTTCACGCCAGTGGTCAAAGTAAGTCATATGGTCAATCCTGCAGTCAGAAGATGAGACAGTGACGTAATAAGGGCTGCCCTGAGCCCAGACAATTGTCTAGAACTTGGACCAACAAGCATTTTTGGAGGGTGGATTATCTTATCACTGACAGCATTTAAAATTGCCAATCCATGGTAATAATGGAAAGCAGTTTAGTTTTATTTTTATGAATATTATTTAAAAATTATCTGCACACAGTACACCCTTTATTACCTACATATCAGATAGCTGGATTTCACTACCCTGATTTTGATACTCATTGGAGAGAAGATCTATTCTTTCCCTAGAGGAAGGTGTCCCATATTTGGGACACCATCAGAAAATGTTTTGACCACCAATACAACCTATCACAGTGGCTTAAATGGAAATATAAACTGTAGCAATAGAAGCAGAGATATTAGTGATGGTCTAAGGAATAGAGACAAAACACATTAGAGGCCTCTGAAAGAAGAGACTCCATTCTCTAGGTCAGAGAATGTTTTCTTACATGCTAATAAATAATTTTGCATGTGATGTAATTTTTATTAATTAAGTATTGATATATAAGAAATTTCATCAAAGAAGAACATATGTTTTGTCTATTTTATATTTTATCAAGCATCAACTCTAAACTGACCAAAACTAAGTTATTTTCTACCATAATCAGTAACTGAAAATGTTTCCATCAGTTTATCACATTTATACCAAATTATAAATGGTTACAAATAACTCTTTGTATGCCATTTTTCCTTTTATTCTCTGTATCTAATCCGTGAATGGGTTTTGCAGATTTCTCTGGTTTCCATTGCTTCCCTTCTATTCCTAATAGGAACTAGTTCGGGCACTACACATTGTATAACTTCTGGTTTTGTTTATTATCATGCAAATGCAGCTTTCATACTGTTCCAAGCTAAATTCTTACAATACTTTCTTAAACCATACCTCAGAGCTGCTCAATTCTTGGAGAGTCTCTTATTTCCTTTTACATATAATAATCTCTATAAATGAATGATGCAATACCCCTGACCCCATCCTATTCAACCATTTCATCACTGACTTGAGTAATGACATAAAGGACACGCTTATCAAGTTGGTAGTAACTGGAAAGGAAGTGAATAGAGATCCAACACTACCACAGTAAGGTGGAGTAAAAATGAGTTTAAAAATATGACATGCCATTGACAAATATCAGCTTAAAAAATACATCATATTTTCCCCCTTAACATTCTAAACATTTAATATATTATCTCCCCATCTTAAATTTGAACACTTTTTGCTCAGGGAATTTAATAAAACTTAGCTAGGTTTAAGAAGTAATTTGTGATGTGATATGTAATTCTAAATGTATTTTATGTCACTTCATAATGGAGATTTTACCCATTATACTGCTTAAGAGGAGCTCAAGCTTTAAGTGATCAAAACTCACTTGAGGATGTGTTTGGCATAGAATTTCTATTTTAGCTTCTGCTTTTCCCTCTAGGTGGATTGTAAAAGGTTGAGGTTAAATTACTTTTACATTTTAAAGTGCATTAACTTCATAACATTTCTGCCCTGAAATGCTACACTAATTTGATATTTGTCCTATATCCATTTTCTATCTAATTTAAACAGAAATCTGAGTTGACCTTAATTGTGTTTTCTTTCCTTTTAAACTACGATCTTCTATTAGCAATTTTTGGACTCATAAATGGAAATTTTGTCATCTTAAAAATTATTTTTTCCTTTTAAATTTAGAGGTTTTGATGAGAAATTTGATAATCCTGTCGACTATAAAATATATAGCATTAGTCTTTTTTGACTTGCATCAGTAGAAAAGGTTGGGGCCTGCTTTAGCTAGGTGCATGAAAAATGTACTCTCACCTTCACATAACTCAAAATGGCTTACACAATTCAGTTCAAACTCTCAAACAAGTTCACTTTTCGTGTAAGTTAAAGTTTGAAAACCAAATGGAATACTGTCCATTGAAAAGGATGACCTAAAAGAAAGCTGGAAATTATAAAATTATCATATTTTTACATAATACATTACTATTTTTGCTTAAGTTAACACATTTTATTTTTCTTGATGCTTATTATAAGAAAAATCAGTTGCTATTTTTTACATTTGAAACCTCTTAATTCTTTTTTGTTTTAATGAGATTAGTGAAAACATTTAATATCTCTTGAATTAATAATATTAGAAATTAAAGCAAAATGTATAAATAGTAATTGATCCTGTAATTGCTAGAAATAATAAAAAATATTTAGTACTCCATATAAGGGTAAGTGTACTGCAGGTCCAATTTATTTGCATATTTGGAGAATGTTTATTCAATGTCTGTGTTGTGCTTAGGGCTGCTGGGGAATAGGCTTACATAAATGAATGTGACATGATTTTTATCTGAGAACTAATAAGCTACTGCTGTTCTATTTAAGCTACAGCTGCGTGGCATAGTTTTCTCTAGTAGTCTTCCAATACTCTCAGGGTTGCTACCAATGGAGTATTCTAATATTCTTGCAGTTGAACTGGAGTCCAAATGAGCAAATAAAGAAAAAAAAATAGCAACACATACACTGAGACATCCCACAAAAAGCAGTATCATTTAGAAAAAATCACTATAAGCCTCTAAAGAAATATAACTGGTAGAAAAGATTCTTGAACATTTGAGTATAATTTGCTGTTAAGAGTAATATATTATTTAATGGAGAATTGTTACAAATAGAAAATTAACAGAAAATCTGTCTCATAACCATAGATTAAAGGAAAGAAAATACAAGAAAATTAATTTAGGATGTAATATGCAATACAATATATAGAAGTGTTTGTGAGTGAGTGTATGTGTGTGTGTGTTTGAATGTATGTAAATATAGTCATAGAGTTCAGATCTGCATGTAAACTCTAAACTCATAGATTCTGAATATATGTACTATGTTTTAAATAATAACAAAAGTGACATAATGCAAAAAAAATTGATATCCTAGTTTAGAACTATACAATCTCAGAAAAAAAAATATACAAACATACAAAAGTCTTTTCTTGAAACACTTTTGAAAGGAGGGGAGAATAGAAATATAAAAATTCCAAAAGTACCCTGGGTAGGTGGAGAGTAGAGATAGGAAAATGAAAGAATGAAAAATTAAGATGATAGCATCTTAATGGGCAGGTGACACATTATGGAATAGAGATTTTTGGTGAAATATAATTTTCATA
Source organism: Trachypithecus francoisi (assembly GCF_009764315.1). Taxonomy (NCBI): domain Eukaryota; kingdom Metazoa; phylum Chordata; class Mammalia; order Primates; family Cercopithecidae; genus Trachypithecus; species Trachypithecus francoisi. Next base: position 47,092,154 of record NW_022681470.1, on the reverse strand, counting down.
TTAGATATATCAGAGTAAAACATTTCAATTATTAGTATTGGCAAAGGGAAGAAAATTATTAATGAGAGACAGATGTGCAATGAGATTAAATTAAGTTATAATTTAAAAAAGTGAATAGCCATTTGAGTAAATCAATACAACGAATTTAAGAAAAAAGGAAAATAAAAGTAAAGGTACTTTTTTGCCATTAAAAGTAATGGCAAAAACCACAGTTACATTCGTACCAAACTAATAGCAAGAGGTAACACAGATTTCCCACAAAAATAACTAAAATGATGGATTAAAAATGAAAAAAATTATTCTGTGTATTCATAAGTTGATAGGAAGAATATTGTGAAACCAGAATAGAAAAGAAACCATGCAAAGAGGGGACACTGAGATCTCCACAGTATTTGCTGAGTCAGATGGATTTGAGCTTCTTTTGTTTTATTCTCATGGGGCTCAAAGTACAAATGACAAAGCTCAAATTTTGTCCAAGATAGAGTGCCTAAGGGGTACCCATAAATGTAAGACCCCAAAGGTCTGTGACCTTGAAATATATTGGAAATGTGTATCGGAAATATAAGTAGGTAATTTATTTTTTAAAAGTCCGTAGGATCATATCACACCAACATGCAATAGTTTCGAGATCATGTTAAGCAGGATGTCAGGCACAGAAAGCTAAATACTACATGCTTTCACTCACATGTAGGAGGAAAAGAAAAGAGGAATTCCTGAAAGTAGAGAGGTAGAGAGTAGAATTGTGGGTATTAGAGGGTGAGAAGTATGGGAAATACCAGGGAGAGTAGAAGATGGGAATAGATTTGTCAAGGTATACAAAGTTACAGCTAGATAGGAGAGATGAATTCTGGCATTCTGAAGCACTACAGGGTGAATGTGCTTAACTATGATTTATTGTATGTTTTCAAAAATCCAGTAAGTACCAATATCTGTGAAATGCAGTTCTTCTGTGCAGTTATTCATCTATCAGCATGGACAAAATACACCATTTATGATAGCTAGGAACACGGGCATATTGTTACCATAATATTGACTAATGAAAAAATTACACTTTGGAGTCTGGTTCCTTTTTCTAAAACAAAAATGCATATTTGTAAAGATATGTTCCTTCCTCAGATATTGCAGGTAAATTACTTTAACCTCTATATCTAGGGAGAATACTCCTGAGGCTCAGGAGCTTCATACTTCTAGTTACACGGCTAGTAAGGGACAAACCTGAAAATATAAATCAATTTTAAATCTATGATTTGTTTTTTTTTTCTGGTAACCAAATTGCTTCATGCTCTGTGCTAGAAAATTTAGCATAACAGTAAGATTATCTGTAATATGGATATTTGTAACTTGAAATATATAATTGTTAAAAATTTTCAAGTTATTTTTCATAGCTTAAACTATATCTAATATGTCAGAACATAAAAAGCAAGTGGAGAAGATGCCTGAGTTAATATAAAGAGATTTCATAATTTTCATTCCTAAGGTTCTTGTCTTTTAGCTGTGAGAGAATCCTGTAATTTTTCATTTAGAAACTACTCAGGAACAAATCTACCTAGGTTGCTTATCTGGTTTCTTCGCTGATAATAGATTTGTAACCAGCTTTTAGAGAGTGATGAAAAGGGCTGCTAGTAGGAGGAACAACAGTTACATCAATAAGTGAGATTAAATTAATTTAGGAAAAAGAGGCAAGCCACATAAAACTGCTAAAATAACAGCTCCTACATTTCATCAGGTTTCATTTAGTTCATGGGCAAAAAGCCAAATTCTCAATATATTATCAAAAGTTTTTCCCTCAATATTAAGTAAATTTGAATGAATACTAGTTTTATTTTGTAGTCTGTTTCATAGAAAAATGTAAAACACATAAATTGAAATATTTACCCAGTGAGAAATCATTTTTCTCCTTTTTGGTTTTTTTTTCTAACTTGGTGCATTTTAGTGTTGAGTCAGCTAACAATCACCTGGTTGTATGGTTAAATACAACTTCTAGAGACCCAAAGTTCATAGATCTGGAGTTCCATGAATAACCCCAATGCAAGTTGTTAGTGGATTGGCTGCAATCTGAGAAACCTTGATGTCAGTAAAGCTTCATCAAGTCCCAGAAGTAACATGAAGATACAAAATTCCTCTTAGATTCTGGTCTCTAGAAGAAATAAGCAAGAAGGTGATAATGTAAGGAGATGAAGATATAGTGGAAAGGTTATAGAAAAAAGTAGAACACACAAATTGCAGTTATATTTCATATTGGATTTTTAATTATTTTTAAAATGTTATTCCAATAAACACATACTTTAACAATCACTAAACTTCTTGTCCTTTCCATTTTTGTTATTTTTTAGGATAAAGAATTATCTTAATTATAGTCATCTGATTGTTTCAGCTAAAGAAAACTGGGGGAGTGGGTAGCACTATATAATATGAGTATAATATTGCAGAGAGTTTTTTGGCCAGTTTATTGTTTTTCCTGGCACTTAGAATTTTAATAATTATTTGTAATTCGTGTACACTATATGTTTCTTCTTTCTCCTATATAATTAGATTTATTCTTTTAACATCATCTTGATACTGACTTTTACTGATAATAAGTTGCTAGAGAATTTGGATTTGTATTAACATTTTTGTGAGCAAAGCCAATTTATTTTTCTGAAAAAAAAAAGACAGAACAGTTTCTATAATGGCCAGTTGAAACAAGAAATTCACTTCTGTCTTTCTAATTATGCCTGAGTCTGTTGAGTTTTAGTGTGCTGCGCTTCATCAGTTCTCTCGGGTGCTTGTTTAATTGGGTGACAAATGTAAGAATATGACGGCCTCAGTATAAAACTTTAGCTAGTCTGTGCGCAGGCATTAGCTGTCCTATTATTAAAAAAAAATGAAGTCAGAAGCTTTTGATATGCTTAAGGAATTCAGAAATATTTGATAGTTCTGAAACTTCAAACAGCTATAATAAAAAAGTTTTAAGTTTTTAATCATAAGCAATAAGATATGTTTTAATAAATATTTCAGAAGAGTAATATTAAATATGGAATTTCAGAGAAGAAATTGAAGATTTTTGGTAGAAGTATTTACTTGAAATAAAATAGTGGGCACTCTGAGATATGTTCTAATATACTATATTGGTTCCTATATTGAGAAGGAGAAAATTAAAAGTAATAATAATGAAATAATTTTATTAAATGTTTAAACAACCAAAATGTGTGTATCTAACGAGGTTCCCTGTTTTAGTACCCTAGTATAGCAGAGAATCTTATGAAAAGACGGTTGGTCGGGATTTTGACAGTGACAGATTGCTTTGTGTGCACTGCTAGCTGTGATTCGCTGTCAATGCCCTTGATTCTGCTGCATCGTCCTCCAGGATGGTGATAGGTGCTTTCATTTCATTCAACAGTTGACATTTGCACCTGAACATTTTTAGTTACTCTGTCAAAGAAAGCAAAACAGATAATTCAGTTTCTACGTTTTTGTATCATTTGGAGCATCAGCTTGCAGTTTGCTTGACTGAGACACTAGGTGAGTATCAATCGAGCAGATTGGGTAGATGTAGAAGTGTTTTGATAAATAAAAGTATAAAGTAGGAAGTAGGAATTAATAAAAGGATTAGTTATGTTTAGTGTGACATTTTGCTTCTCAGTCTTGGCAACAGATTTTTTTTTGCAACTTTAGTGGGATTTGCATACTTGTAAGTTAGTCTGTGCAAGCAGTCCCCATCCATTTTGGCACCAGGAACTGGTTTCATGGAGAAATTTTTTCTATGAACTTGGTGGGGGGAATGGTTTCAGGATTATTTAAATTCATTACATTAAGGTGCGCTTTATTTCTATTACATTGTAATACGTAATGAAATAATTATACAATTCACTGTAATGTGGAATTAGTGGGATCCCTGAGCTTATTTTCCTGCCACTAGACAGTCCCATCTGGGGGTGATGAGAGACAATGACAATAAAAGGCAATGAGATTAAAGAGCATAGAACAAACAATAAAGATTAAAAAGTAAAATCAATCTTTAATGTTTTAGTTCTTCAGATAGCTTTCATTTGTAAAATAAATATAATCAACGCTGCTTTAGATTGCACTTTTTGAATGTAAAGAAACAGAAAAATACCCTGGCTCCTGAGTTCCCTGAAATATCATTTCTCTGGCCCAGGAAAAGTGGCATTCAGGTCAGATAGTGACTGTAACAACCGCAGTCACTGCCTAATAACTCTCACCAGAGTGCAAAGGAAATGCCACAGCCCTGAACCAGGTTGAAAACTGTACCTATTATTTGTAACTCCCTGTGGCAATAAAGTTTTACTTTTCTTATTATTAATATTGAAAACCTCAGAAAACTCATTAGCCAACTGTAGAGTCACAACACATCCCTTTAGATTTCCTGTAATGAAGTTCAAGTCTACCATTCATGTAACACCATCAGTTATGGCAGTCACAAATATAGATTTTATAAAAATGTCAGTTTTCCAAATGTATATTCATGCAGTTAGGAAAGTAATGAAAGCTTTTTTATGGCTATATGTATTTTTTATAATTGCCATGATTTTAAGCTCTGTGTTATCAAATAAATAAATAAATAAATAAATAACATCTGTAGGAGTGAGTTTACAGACTTGGCATTTCCAAGGCCAATCAAGTGCCACACATTTATTTTCCATGACAACCATGGTTTAAGCACAAAACGGTCCTGATGTTATTTGGCAACTTTGTCCTAACTAAATTGTTTCCAGTTTTGCTTATTCCATATTACACCAAATCAATACTTTAAGAACCTGAGAAAACTTCTGTTGTCTAGCCATTGTGTAGTTTTATATTTTAATCTGTACTCAAAGGATTAGCATAGTCTGTCTCAATAGGTTTACATGTGGATAGTTGTGGGTGGTGTGCTTATTTTTGTATTATTTTGATGGAGGATAATTTATAGGGTATGAAGAAGTGGGATAGTCATTGTAGTCGTGCCTAGACTCATGGTGACAAACACAAATGAAAACTGCACTGAAGCAATTGCTCTTCAAGAAGACATACTCAATTTTGTTCCTAAATAGAGTGCCTTGTTTTTTGTATTGTTCTCATGTAATCTTCAGTTTACTTCAAATAAATATATTTTGCTCTACATTTTTTTCCTATGTTTAAATTTTATAATTCACAGTTATTCTGCATATATTTTATGGATATACATGATATTGTTTATAATAATACTTTCATTCCTCATGTTTCAAGTATCACTATTTCTCTGGTAAAAAGCAAATAAAAAACCAAACACTACCTTCTAACAATGCAGTATTTTAAATGAATAATTCTAGTTTTTTAAAAAAATTTGGTTTATTGAAATTATGAGGAATAAATTAGAGGATATAGTTGTCAACTTCAAGTAATTTGCATAGATGCATAATTCAACAATAGTATAAGCTCCCTTGCATTGAATGTATTTATCCATGTTTGTGTTTTTTATGTGAAGATATGAGTCATACTGGATGGATAATATACACTGTTTTAAACTGTATGTGTATGTTTGGAGAAGGCCCAAGAAAATATTGACAATGTTGAATTTATTTTAAGTCACTATATTAATGATGTAAAACACACTAAATATAATGCTTACTTTTGTGTTGAGATGCAAGAAAATTTTGCATTGATATATTTTTTATTTGAGGACATGTAGCATTTTTATGTGAATTTTTACTTTTCCCACAAAATGTACTGTAAATACTAAAACAGTTGTGAAAATTAAGAAACATTTTGCTACTGAAATGTTTATTCTGAGATGAATGTTTTGTTTTTAATGCATCTTATAATTAATAATATGTTTGAAAATTCATTCTTTAATAAAATAAGCTTCAGAAATACTTCAACTGGGTAAAAAAGTGGGATTACATTGAATTACAGTCTGATGTTAAATGCTTAATAGAATGTTGAAATAAGACTTAATGACTATCAGAGGAAAAATATTAAATGGTAAAATTACCTTTAAACTCAATATTCACATTTGAAAAAATATAAGGCACTATCTTCAGTTGAGAAATGAAGGGAAGTTATATATATTCTTATTTTTTAACATCAACATTTTATAAAGCATTTTGTTAATTTAATACCTTTAGCAATATGTAATGGTAAAAGATCTTATATGTTTGGTGACAGAAAAGATTGTACTGTTTTAGGAAATAATAGAAACTAATCAACTCTTGTATTTTATTCTTCAGAATCCTAGTTGAAAGTAATATAAGAATATGCAGGATGTTATATTTCAAAGCATTAATAAATTAATACTTAGAATAAAAGTTAATTTATTTGGCCTTCAATCAAAGTTATATTAACCAGTACATTCGTAGCAATATTTTTTGTTCATGAATGACCCAATATACTACACCATTATAATTGACTTCTACATCAATCTAGACCAATTAAATTGTGTTTTATTGTAACTTTACTGCCAGAGAGAGAGAGAGAGAGAGAGAGAGAGAGAATTAATTACATTGATTAAGCCAAGCAAAGTTTCCAAAACTTGATAACTATAAAGCTTGGAAAGCCAGTGTGATGCTTAGAATGGGCATTTGATTTGTGAGTCAGGAGGTCTAAGTCCCAGTTCTAGCTCTCATTTCATACACATGATCCTGAAGTAGCTTGATAGCATCCCTGGCTCCAGATACAGTATCTCTTTTATATAATGAGATGGTGAGACTACATGATTTCAAAGTTCTGATAGCTTTAAAATTTTAGATATATCAGCTCGTCTACATTTCCTTCAAGAGGTTCCCCCAAAATTCAATAAATTTTATTTTGTAATAAATCTTTCTAACTAAAAATAAAATATTTATCCACTAATTTAATCCAAAAATTTTTAATTTCTACCATGTGCCCAGTACTGTGTATAATTATGCATAGAAAGTTTATAGTTAATTAAAGGAGATAATAGAAATAAATTATTGCCCTGTAGTTTTATGATTGGCGTAATAAAACATAATGGAAACTTTGGGGTAAAATAAAATAAATTCAAGTTATCTTGGAGAATACTTTCAGGTTTTGTTGTTGTTGTTGCTGTTGTTGTTGTTGTTGTTGTTGTTTGAGACGGAGTTTCACTCTTATTGCCCAGGCTGGAGTGCAATGGAGTGATCTCAGCTCACTGCAATCTCTACCTCCCAGGTTCAAGCAATTCTCCTGCCTCAGCCTCCAGAGTAGCTGGGATTACAGGTGCCCACCACCACACCTGGTGATTTTTTTTTGTATTTTTAGTAGAGATGGAGTTTCACTGTGTTGGTCAGGATGGTCTCGAACTCCTGACCACAGATGATACACCCTCCTCGTCCTCCCAAAGTGCTGGGATTACAGGCTTGAGCAACCGCACCCAGCCCCCCTTGAGAGTTTTAATACCGAATTCTTCATATATCTACTCCTCAGATAATTTTTAACTCTGGGGAAACAGTGCTTTTGCTTTTGTTTAAACAACTGTTTAAAGCAAACTGTTTAAAACAAAAATAATTTTGCTTCAAACATTTTTTACAAGTAAACCTATGGGGTCTTTTTCTGATATCCCTGTATTCACTAGGATTTGTATTTTGAATATAAACTATACAAATTTAACAAACTTTTGTCTTGTTAAGTATAATGATTCATTTACAAATACTCTAAAATGTATTTCTATAGGCAAAAGAAACCTGCACAGAAATTATCATGAGAATAATTGAATATTTAAAGTAAATTGCTTATTTATTCATCCTTTTTATTGCTATTTAGAGGTGAACTTACAAGAAAAAAACTATTTTTTTTCATGCTAGGTTAATATATTGTTTGGAATAGTAGGTACTTATAAAATAAAAATGAAATATGAATATTAACCTGTTCCTAGTCGAAAATTAATTTATCATCTGTATATCTTCAATTATAGAACAGTGGCAATTATAGCCTTGAAATAAAACAAAATAAATATGACATACACTAAGATGATTAAAAATAGATTGTATTGGATTTTCAAATAAACTCATATTAGTAATTGAAAGAAGTAGTTTGTTTTTCATAATCTTTCACAGTATCAGATTTCAGCATTTTGTTTTTGCCAAACCATATTAGAATAATTATACATTTGAAAGGATGTAAGTATGAAAATCCAAACTTGCGTTGTAGTACATATGCATGGATGATTGCCTAAAACAGATAGGTAAGTACATAGATGTCTAGATATCCACATGTATATAGATATAGATATAGATGATGTGGTACCTTCCTTGATATAATTCACAAGGAAAATTAATATTAACCAATTACTGTTAGCAAATGTTAGAGGTAAAATAAAATAACATTTATACAGCGAAGTACATAAAGTGCTCAAATTTGAAAACATTTCAGCAACCATGGCCTAGACTAAAAAATAGGACATTACTAGATCGTAAGTATTTCTCCTAATGCCCTCTTACCATCATTCCTATATCCAAAGGGTGACCAACATCTTGTATTCTAACACCAAAAGTTTATTTTACCCAATTTTGAGCTATATATTAATGGAAGTTCAAAATTAGGCAAAATAGACTTCTAGTGTTAAAATATTGAAACATTTATATAATGTTTCTTCAACATTATGTTTGTGAGATTTGTTCATGTTCGGTATTCTGTGGACAGCATACATAAAAATTTATTCTTACTGTAGTACAGTATTCAAATCTTCTATTTACTTCCACAATGTATTACTGATTGCCAGTTGATGTGGTTTGGCTCTGTGTCTTCACCCAAATCTCATCTCAAAATGTAATCCCCACATGTTGAGGGAGGGACCAGTGGGAGGTGATTGGATCATGGGTGTGGTTTCCCCCAAAACTGTTCTCGTGATAGTAAGTTCTCAGGAGAGCTGGTGGTTTTAAAAGTGTGTCACTTCCTCCCTCTCTTTCGCCTGCCACCATGTAAGACATATCTTGCTCCCCTTCACCTTCTGACTTCGGCCATGATCTTAAGTACCTAAGGCCTCCCCAGCCATATGGAACTACAAGTCGATTAAACTTCTTTCCTTTATAATTACCTAGTCTCTGGTAGTATCCTTATACCAGTATGAAAATGGACTAATACACTCATATAATATGTTTCTGTTTGGAGTTACTAAGAATAATTGATAAGAACCTCTTTGAAAGTGCCTTTCGTACATAGATGTTCACATTTTTGTTGACTGTGTATCTAACTCATATAATGTGCCTATGTCTATTATGTAGATACTTCCAAGGAATTTTCTAAAGTGATTGTACGAGTTTACACTCCCAGCAAAAGCGTATGAGAATTCCAGTTTCTCCACTGTATTGTCACCACTTGGCATTGTCTGGCTTCATATGCTTATAAGACTTTCTGGTGAATGGATAGTAGTTTCTATGTTTTAATTTCCAGCTCTTTGATAATAAAGTTGAAAACTATTTCAAAATGACTGGATGTTTAGATATCTTTGTTATCAAGTGTGTTTTCAGTGTTGCTCTTGCTATATTATTATTAGTTTGTATAATTTATTTATATATTCTAGATATGAACCTTTTGCTGTATATATGAATTGCAACTATGTTAATCAATATTTTTAAAAACAAAGAAATTATGTGGTGAATAAATTTTAGTACTAATTATGTAAGATTCAATCTTTATTTCTATTTAAAAAATAAGTATCAATTCTTATATTAAATGTTAAGATATCAGAAATTCAATATGAGTTTAGTATAGTTAATATTCTCTAGTATAGTTTCTACCTTCTCAACCCAAAGTGTTTTGAATGATTAAAAAATATAAATATTTATTTCTGGAAAAGGAGACAACTGAAGTGGACAGTATGATAGAGTATATCTAAGGTAAACAGGGGCAAAATGTGTAAAAGGAAATAACTGGTATAGCAGTTTGTCAGGATGCAGGTATCAATAACAAATTTCACTACTCCTCCACCTCAACTCCTGATATTTCAGATATGCTTTTCTTGTTACAATATAGGATAGGTAAAATCTCCTCCTAAATATTAACATTCATTGTGTGGTTGTCCAGATGAGATGTAGGTCTCTAGAAGAGAAAATTGATTTCAGATGGAAAGTCTTAGATTATGCCTCTTTGGGCATAACTCGATTATAAAAGAGCAAACTGTACTTATCAGTATTCCAGTGTTTTATCTTCATAATCAATGGCTGATAAAATTACTCAGAAGTTACTTTGATATAACCTAATGTAACTAGGAAATAAATAAAATAATTCATGAGAAATACACTGTGAAAAGGTAAAGGCCATGATATTTGGGTGCTGCAAATAAAGAATAGTCTTGAAGCGCAATTACTCCTAGTCTCAACCATTTTCATGTCTGGTAAAAAGCTAAGGGAAACATAAAAGTAGAAAAAACATGGCAGTTGCTCCTCTGGCTAAGTATTTTGTTTCATTGCTTAAATTTCCATCATGAGAATTTGTTAGTTTTATTATTAAAAATGATGGGTTGGAACAAACAAGTAAACTGCTATTCTGTGTTTTGGCACAGTTAGCATCCCTGTAGTAAATTTATTTTTATTTTTTTCTTTCCATTTTTATTCATTTTATTATTATTGTAAAAAATTAAATAAGTATGGGTACATTTACTAATGCTGACATTGGTAAGGCGTATGGAGTCCTTAAATGGAATACAATTTAAAGATAGATTTATTTCATATAAAGTGCTAGAGTTTGTAAAATTTTATATTAACCCAGATAGTGATAAGTAAATTCAGATGTGAAGGATAGAGAACAAAATAAAACTGTAAGTATGATACGCTAAATTTATATGACGGCACATTATGAAAGGTGATAAAGTAAAGCAATATATAAAGATAGAGATATTCAAATATTCTCAAAATGTATATCTATTATTTAATTGTCTCACATGTATTCTCAACAACAGAGTAGGTGAATATAAGAGACTCTCTGTAATGGGGTAATATTATTTACCTTCTTTCAAGGATGAAGTGTTAGAGAATTTTACCTTCCCTTTTCCAAGATCACTTATGTCAATGAGTATGAACTTAATGCCAATTTTACTTAGAAAAATTTATTAAAAAGGCAAACATGGGTGTGTGTTTGTATTTGTGTGATATGTGTTGGTTGGCAATAGTGAAACCACATGATAGGAGAAAATGAAAATTTAAATTACCTTATACCTTAAGTATTATCTTTGATGCTTTTATTTTTCCCTTTGCCCTTAGGTTGTTACTAATTTATATTTAAATATTAATTATACATACATATATCAACACTATAAATTCTTTCTCTAAACAAAATAAGTTATATTCATTATCATCAGTGGGGAAGAGTAGCTGGAGAATAATTCAAAGTTTTTGTAGTGTTAAGGAAAAAGTAATTTTTTGCCCATGATAAACTACATTGTCAACTCTGGCTATGTACACATAGTTAATCTTGGTTACTCTGAAGGACTTATCATTTAGAAAATATAATAGAGTTATCATGACACAAACATGCACTCAATGCATTTGAGTTAATGCATCTGTATCCATCATTGATTATCGCCTCTAAGTTGATGACTTCCAAATTAGTAGTCCCATGATTGACATAACTTCTAAGATATAAACTTGTGTTGCCACTCCTACTAAATATTTTCACCAAAGAGAGTAAACATGTTCAAAACTGAGGTCCCTTAAATGTCCTCCGCAGTGGGCTTCTTAGCTTCATATTTTTAATGTTATCACTAATACTGGAAACCTCAGTAGCCTTTCTCTCTACCAGTGAACATTTTCAGTGTTTCATAATGTCATTTCATAACCTTGTTATGTCTTGTTTTTTACAATTGAACTTCTTCAGATAAAGTTTATTTTCACTATTTACTTTAGACTTTCATCATCTTCATGATGGCCTTAATGTCTTTCCTGCTCCATAGTACAAAGTTTTTCCTTATGTTGCCTCCTCTTAATCAATACCTTTCTCTTAATCAATACCCCTGGGCTGATGCAAGAACTTAATATGTTCTATGGATATGTGAGTGAACAAAATAGACAAAATCTCCTGCACTTTTAGAATGTGGAGCTCTCATTCTAGTGAGAGGCGTCAAGAGTAATCATAAAAAATGTAAATTGTACAGCATTTTGTGAGCTGATATCTACTGTGGAAAAGGTAGAACAATGTAAGAAATAAAAAAGAAAATGTTGGAAGAGTTTGGGGTATTCACTTTAAATAGGTTAGTCCAAGTAGTCCCAAGAGAATGAGATTTGAGCAAAAATTGGAAGGAAGTGAAGGATTAGCTAGAAAATAGTTTGAGGAAGAACACTCCAGGTACTAGAACAAGAAGTCAAATACCCCAAGGCAGCAGATGCCCCAAGGCATCTGCATAATGTAATCAGTATGTATGTTTGAGATACAGCAAGGCAGAATAAATAAGAGAGGAGACAGATTTAGGGAGGTAACAGGGAGCTGGGTAATATGGTGTCTTCCTAGTCCTATAAAAGACTCTTAAGTCATACCCTGAATAAGAACGGGAAACCATTAAATGATTGTAAACAGTGGAACGAAGTGATCTAAATTGTATTTTGCAAATACCAGTCTGGTTATTAATAAAGAATATCTTATTGAAAACAGAAAGGTTCTGACAATACTATTCTGCTTTAAATAGTTTTAAATCTTCAGGATTAAATCTTCAGTATAAACTTTCAACCTCCTATAATTCATTAAATTTAGTCTCCTCATCTCCTGATACTATCCCTCCCAAGACACCCATGACAAAATCAGTCCACATATGAGAATACATATTTAAGTACTAAATCTGTGAGCTGCAGACCAAACTTGGATGGAAATGGTAAGATAACACAGGTAGAATCATCAAGGAATACTTTGTGTAAATGTTTGAACATGAGCTTAATTTTGAGGATAGATAAAACTGATTAGTCAAAGTTGAGAAAGGAGAAGTTTCTAATCCAAGTGGGGTGGGAGTGGAGGATGTTGTATGATCAAAGGCCTAGAATGAATGTCAAACTGAACAGGGAGATAGTGGAGTATTAGAAAGAACTGGGCCAGATGGAAGGCAGAGAGTTAAGAATTTCATGCCAACATAAAAATGGCAAAAATATAGATTTTTAGGTAAAAGAAAATAATAAAATCAGTTTTGAGAGCGTAGCCTGGCAGATGGCTCTGATCTATTGAGTAAAAACAAACACAAACAACTCTCATATAAGTCAGCACTTGGTCTCTTCCATAAGGAGTGGGCCTTTTTTATATCTTGGGTAAAATCAGTGACTTTATGACTTGCGTTTTTGAACAAAGATGGCATGCATTATTTTCTTGGAATATTTATACCCAACCAAAGGAAAGAAAATGAGTTAAAGACAAAGGGAGTTACCGCTTTGCGCTATGTTTAGGTGTGGGTATTGCTGGTGTGTATGAGGTCCTGGACTTTCGGTGATATTTACTGTCAAACATACAATATTAGTGTGTGACAACTACAATGAACCAAAAGGACATTGTAAAGTCTGATTTAGATAATAAAGTTGATGTTTTGTTTGCCAGGTAACAGAAACACGGACTGGTCCTCTTGGCTGCAGTAACTATGACAACCTAGATTCTGTCAGTTCTGTTCTGGTTCAGAGTCCTGAGAATAAGATTCAGTTGCAAGGTATGTAGGTAAAATTTCATTAATTCTCTACAAGCGTGGATAACAATTATCCAGTCATGATTTATTTTCCATTTTTTAAAATAAGCTGCATATACGTACAGGCTATTAAAAACTCTCATTAAAGGCTGATGTCATAATTTAACTGATACAAGAAAATATGAAATTCTAGACCATATGAATAAAATATCAAAATTCTCTTTTCTTCTCAAATTAAGTAACATGTAGCAATTGAAAATCTGTCCTAATATTTTTCTTACATATAGTAATCATTGTGTCATTATGTAGCAGTTTCTTCGTATGCTTGCCTCAGCTTTGACTTTTTACTTAAAGATTCTTGTGGAAGTTGTAACCATAATTATGCATGATGTAAAATGAACTGTTGACATTTTATATTTAACCTAATATGGCAGTCAAGACTGTATTTTTCTTCTGGTAAATAGAAATGTACTTAAGGATATATAAACAAAATATTTATATTCATATGATTTCCATTTTAAAGAGATTTTATAAAAAATAATTTGCTATTTTCTATGACTACATATTTTAGATATTCAATAGAGAGTATTTTATTCATAAGCACTTTAAAAAATACAATAGGTATGCATACATGCTCATTCTTATAGGCAGGAACAGGTTATGAATACACATGTTTAAACACCTCTAGTTGAACAAGTTCAGAAAAGTCTTTGTGATGACACTTTTTGTCAGAATTAAGTTGACTGATCAAAGAGGTAATTTTGAGTTGTTCTTCTCTAGTACGCCTTTTTTCAATTGCACAAATTAGAGCTGAATATTTACATTATTCAGTTTTGCATAAAAATGCTTAAAAGTTTCAGAAATCCTACCACTTTTTCCCTTAACTTTGCAATCTTGAAAAATGTATCAATGTCCCCGCATGTTGGCTTATGCCTGCAATCATAGCCCTTTGGGAGGCTGAGACTGGATGATCACTTGAAGCCAGGAGTTCACGACCAGCCTGGGCAACATAGTGAGACGTAAAAAAGAAAAATATTAGCTGGGAGTTGGTGTTGCAGGCCTGCAGTCCCAGCTACTCAGGAGGCTGAGGCAGGAGGATTGCTGTACCTGCGTTCAAGGTTGCAGTGAGCTATGACCACACCACTGCACTCCACGGCCACTCCAGCCTGGATGGACATCACTTTCCATGCTGCACATCACTGTCCAGACACTGCACATCATGTTACTCCAGCCTGGGTGACACTGAGACCCTGTCTCTAAAACGTTTAAAAAATAATAATTAATTAAAAGAAAAATGTAACAGCATTGTTTAAATTTATCCTAAATAGTGAATGAATGCCTTTTATTTTGAGTTGCATTAAACGCACAAAGTTCTTAAATACTTTAACAATTTGAATGTTATTCAATTTATCAATATCAATTATAGATTTACATTTATTAAAACATTTTCTCTAATTTAAATAAAAATGTTGTCCATCAATATTTCCTGCAATTCTCTACTGCTTACTCCTTTTTAATATATGGATTAACTTTCCATCAGAAGATGAATTGCAATAAAAATGACAACCCATTTATAACAATTAGTATGACTACTTCAATCAGTTTATTATAAAAATTATTTATTAACAAGATTTGTTAATTTTTGTCTGAATTACTGTGTTCAGTTTTCAAAATATTAAATTGTTTTTAAAAACCCTCATTCCTCTATCTGTCTAGAAAAATAATTAGCACAAGGAATAAATGAAGCAACACTTCTCTTTTGTATAATTATTATTTCTATTATCTTCAACTAATGTGAGTAACTCAGAAACCTCCATCTCTTTCACTTTTTTTTGTTTTCCATGTCTATATTTTTAATTGTCTATTACAACTTTATTTATACACCTATGAGTACAAAGTCCTTTCTGAAAATAATATTAGGAAGTCAATTTCAAGACCCTCATTATTTCATGCACTCTTTCTTAAATTTAATTGGTATTTACAATTCAAGTATAATGTTGACTCACCTTTTAAACCTTGCCTTTGTACTAGCCCTTATCTACCTTGTAAACTAATGTGAACAATTTGTTAACTCTGGATCAGTGTAACCATGGTACATTCCTTTGAATGGTATAGATATTTCTGTGTCACCGTATGTGGCAACTGAAAACACTAGTATCACTGAAGAATATTTTATTAAGGTAGCAACAGAGATCTTCATGTCTTTTGGAGTTAGCAGGTTAGATATTTGGTCTGATAAATGGATGGATATAGATACAGATGATAAATAGATATCGATAGTTGCTTGTGTGTTGTGTTTTGTTTCTAAGTACAAGATGAAATTTTAGAATCAGAGTGTTTGTCCCATTTTGGAATCTTCTGAATTTAGATACATTATTGAAAGAATCCTGAAATTATCACAGTTTTTTGATAAAGACCTTCTTCTGAAACTCTCCTCTTTCAGTAGAAAAAGAATTGTTCCTGAAATGGAATTTTATCTAAGCAAAGCAAATAAAGCACCAATAATTGTTGAAGTCAACTGGATTAGACAACAAATTCAGAACAGAACGCTATGATTTAACCATCAGTATATGAATCAGTATTTTTTAAAAAAATAGAGATATAAAAGATGGACTTTGAGATCTCATTTTGCTGATAAGATTACAGAGCAGACGTTTTTCAAAAATTTAAAAAGCCATAGCTACAACTTCAATTTAGTGATGAAAATATATTTAAGGTAGATAATAAAACGTAGTTATAAGAAAATACTGGCAAATACATATTGAAATATGTTTTGAAATTTCGAATATTGAAAATTTTCAACTGCTTATGAGTATAACACATCAAACAAGGTGCCTCTGAGTGAAAGTGTAACCAGAATAATTAAAAGTCATTTATTAAATTTTGGTAGTAATTTTTTGGTAAAATTTCCAGACCTTGAGAAAATGAATAATTTATAGAACTGAATTAAAAACACTTTTTCCAAATTGGTTAGTTCCCAATATTTTATTTAAATGAATTTGACAGGACTAGGCTATTTTCAGGGGGATGATTAAATGTAATTTTTTTTTTTTTTTTTTTTTGAGACTGGGTAGCTGGGACTACAGGTGCCCGCCACCTCGCCCAGCTAGTTTTTTGTAGCTTTTTTAGTAGAGACGGGGTTTCACCGTGTTAGCCAGGATGGTCTCGATCTCCTGACCTCGTGATCCGCCCGTCTCGGCCTCCCGATTAAATGTAATTTTTAATGATGGTTCATAAGTGGTTTGGCTTATAATAAAAATTGAATGATGCTGCTTCATACAACTCTTTTTGTTAATATTTGTTAATTTATTGAAACACATTTTCACAGTGCTTACATACATAAAAATGAAGACGGATAATCATTTACACTGAAGGAAGGGTCACTCTAGCCAAAAAGTGCATAAACCAATCAACAAAAGTCCTATTCAATCATTCAAGTCATATACTTTCAAAAAGCTGATTATATTTGCTTTAAAAAAAATTTCTTCATACTTATAATAAGTGTTCTTCTATTGAATTGCATATTACATATGATAGTTATGTCAGAAATATTAAAACTTTCATTATCAAGAAATTATATATAGCATATATTATACTATATATTTCATATTATTTAATTTTCAGTAAATATATTTATACATATATATATTTCAAGCTATTTACTTTTATAGAAGATAAGTATGACTATGATTAATAAAAGACATTGATTAATGAAATTTATTGTATTTGAATAAAAATATTTAAGGATAATAGAATGAAATAATGACTTGAAGGAGGAGAGAGATGTGTGTGTGCACGTGTGTGTGTGTGAATGTGTGAATAATTTTATTTCAGGAACAATTCTTTTTCCATTTGAAGAGCAGATGTATGAAAAAGAAGGTCATTACTAAAATGCTCATAATTCACACAAACATATGTCTATACACACACTGTACATACATATATACATATTTTATTTTTATATTTGTATATCTTGTGCAAATTTTATTTTAAAAATATGTTTTAGTTACCAAATCAACAGGAATTATATTTCATTTGTACATATATAGAGACAGTGTAATATTTTTGTTGTAAAATATACATATTAATAATACCACAGAGTTTACCAACTTTGGGCCTCTTTTATGTATGATGAAAATTTTAAACAAGAGCTTACTCATGTCTAAAGTAGTGTTTATGTTTTCAAAACTGTTTAAGGTAGTCCATGAGCAAAATAGCATTGAAGAACATTGACTAGCTGGTCATTTTTACTTAGCTGTTTGTCTTGCCATAACATATGCTGATATGCTGTCAATTAATTTATAATTTTTATAATTTTTTATGTTCATCAATTTTCTAATATTGTTTTATATTTGTTTAACAAATATCATTTATTTCCTTTCTTTCTTCTCATTCTGGGTTATAATTAAATGTGGTTTAGGCCTTTCCATCATAACACAAATCTTTTCTGCTATTTTCTGTATTTTATATCCTTTTGCCCTTTTATTCCTTTTAAACATATTCTTCTGACATATTTCAGTTCACGAATTATCTGTTAAATGTCTATGCTGCTGTTAAAGCTATCTATTGGTTCTTAATTTCAAATTATGCATTTTTATTTGTAAAATAGCCACTTGATTTTTCTTTATAATTTCTGGTTCCTTGCCATATTGTCAGTTTTGTTATTAAATTTTTGATCATGTGATTGAAATTAATTTATCATTCTTGTTTGATAACCTCTATACCATCCCATGTCTTTTTATATGTTCATCATATTTTATTGAATTCTATTGTGCATGAAAGCTTATACAAATATCTTAAAATTATTGATGGTGCATTTTCCTTCAGAGAAGATTTAGTTTTGTTTCAATGCTATTTTAATTCATTTTGAAATATGCCAGTTGGAACTATACTTCAGATCTGGTGAAAGCTAGTGGGTGTGTGTGTGTGTTGTGTGTGTGTGTGTGTGGTTTCGTTTTTTCTTTACTCTTTGGTTATGTAGCTCATCTAGTAACTAAAACCTGATGAAGTTACTGTCTGTCATGGTTGGTATAAATGTCAATTTGTACTTTGTTCTGGGCAGAACTCTAATGGAAAAGATACGCCCAATATATTCGTCTGTTCTTATGTCGCTAATAAAGACATACTTGAGACTGGGTAATTTATAAAGAAAAGAGGTTTAATTGACTCACAGTTCCACGTGGCCAAGGAGGCCTCACAATCAAGACAGAGGCAAGGAGGAGCAAAGTCACATCTTATATGATGGCAGGCAAGATAGAGTTTGTGCAGGGGAGGCCCCATTTATAAAACCATCAGATCTTCTGAGACTTACTATCATGCGAAAACCTTCCTCCATGATTCTATTACCTCCCACTGGGTCCCTCCCGCGACACGTGGGGGTTATTGCAATTCAAGGTGAGATTTTGCTGGGGACACACAGCCAAACCATATAAGCCAATATTAGGTTCACTCTGCCTGCGGATTTTCCTTCTTTCCAGGTTAACCCAAGAAATTCTCACTTCGTTTTTGTCCTTGTTATCTCTTCAGACAGATTATTTTTAATACTTTACCTAGATTTCCTAGCTGGTTCTAGTGAGAAGGTGGGTTGAAAACAAACTAGTCCTTTCACACCGGAAACTTTCATATTTTTACTCTCTGGTTCTCAGCTTGTAACAGTTGCCCTCACATCCTGGCTTTTACAGGAAGCCCATAGGTTCAAAACGAAGCTTTGTTAAGCATTGTTCCAGCACCAGGTGGACCTTTTCTAACTATAGTGCTGTCAGTATTCCTGCTTTCTTGTTTCTGTACATTACAGAAAAAAAAGAAAAAAAGAAAATTTCGTGGCCAGCCCTGAACCACTCTTGAGTTGTTTGTCAGAGCAGGCCAAGCTATCTCTCTAGGAACCAACTAGTTCATATTGGTGGTCTGGTCATAAAATTCAAGTGTTCTGAGCTATGCGTCCTTAAGCCTCTTTTCTCAAAACTCTTTGATTTTAGAATGGTTTTTCAGAATGTGAGTTTCCTTCTTTTAGCAGTGTATGTATGTATCATCACAGCAGGAATATTTGTGTTTCTAAAACAGAACTCACCATTTCTTGCCACCAATCTTTCTTCCCCAAATTACATCTCCTGCATTCTGTATTCCTCCAAAAGCACTACCATCTTACATATTCAAAGTTGTAATGCAAAGATGTGCTTTATGACTATGAAAATGGTACGTGAATTCTTTGATTTTTTGTGTGCAATTAAGATTAAAATAGATCGACAGTTTACAAGTTTGTAATCCACAATCAATAACTGTTACCTTAGGTCTTTTAATAAATATATACCGATTCCTGAGTTCCTTGAGCAAAAACTCTGAATTATTCAAATTGTTTTTAGCACTTAAAATTTTCAGAAAAATAAATCACTAGGTGTATCTAAAATGTGCAGTAATTTGGTAAACCATAAGACTAGACGATTAAGAAAATTTCTGATTGTATCATTTTATGCCTCTAAGTATTTTAACACTTTTTATTTGCCTTAGATCAAATAAAGTACTATATAGCAGATTCTCATTATTCCTCTATTACCTTAATTGCTTTCTCTAGCTTGGATATTTTCAATCTTCTTAAAGATGTTAAATCTAGGCCGGGCGCGGTGGCTCAAGCCAGTAATCCCAGAACTTTGGGAGGCCGAGATGGGCGGATCACGAGGTCAGGAGATCGAGACCATCCTGGCTAATATGGTGAAACCCCATCCCTACTAAAAAATACAAAAAACTAGCCGGGCGAGGTGGCAGGCGCCTGTAGTCCTGGCTACTCGGGAGGCTGAGGCAGGAGAAGGGTGTGAACCCGGGAGGCGGAGCTTGCAGTGAGCTGAGATCCGGCCACTGCATGCACTCCAGTATGGGCGACAGAGAGAGACTCCGTCTCAAAAAAAAAAAAAAAAAAAAAGATATTAAATCTAATCTTAAAAATTAGTCAATTCTTTGTCTTCTACCTTCAAATAAGTAGCACTCTTAGTATCCCACATGGTAAAATTAATTTAAATCTAAATGAATCAATTCTGTATTCCCTGATACAGGAATCCCAAATCCCAACAACATGACTCCCCATTTATGTGTGTAAGCACCTCTTTCATTGTATTCTTATGACCCATGTGCAACGAAACAATATTACTACTTTCATTTCCAAAATATATTAATGTATACCCCAGCTTTTTATCTATGTGATGTTGTTAATGTATCACTCTTCACCACAATCACTCAATATTGAAAACTCTATATCTGTCAAATAGTGTTCAATGCCTAACTTTTTAATAAAAAGTTTTCTTACTTTTTTGAACTTAATATAATTGCTTAGCCAATTAATTACATTAATTGAATCACATGTATCTTATATAGTTGAATTTTTTTTTATTTTTCTTAAATATACTGCAAATATCTCTGTGACAAAGAAATTTCTCGGTCATCGTCACTTTTGTATCTTACCTGGCAATTTTCTTCAAAACGAGAGTGTTCAATAAATATTTATTCCAGGTGAAATGAAAATTAATACAAAATCGAATATAGAAGTTCTAAGAGTACTTTTTCCAACAATTTGCAAAAGAAATTTTGCAATTTGTCAAGATATTTGTAAATTAAATTTTTTTCTCAATGTTAATCTATGATTTTTATTAAATCAACCTCTAAGATAATAGTCAAGGATAAAAATTGATTTATTTTGTTAAACAGAAAACATATAAAGCTATAAAATTTCAATTTCTGGTAAGTAACAATTTGCTATTACCAGATTTTTCCTTAGCTTTGTGTTTATTTTTACCTGCTTATTTGTTTAAATATTTAGTATTTAAGTTTTCTTAAGTAGCCAGAAATATGAAAAACTACCTTTTCGAAATATCATAATAAATGTTACACCCTAAGAAAACCCAAAATCTTAATTTTACAATATTTTGGAGAGTTTTTTAAGAGATAGCAACTTTACTAAACATATTTCTAGCAAACTAACAAGCTATGCCACTAAGGCTGTCTATACATGGCAAACATATAAACTGTGAAATAACTAAATCAGTCCATCTGACTCCTATAGTCATTTTTAGTACTCACTCTTGGAAAACAGAATTATATAACTTATATGTTGCTAATGGTATAAGGTAAGCCTTACCATCAACATTCAATATGTATTTTACCAATGGCACAACCCATTATGTGATATTTACATTGATGTGGGCTGATAGTCTACTGCAAGCAAAATGAAAATCCTTAAAACAATTTGAAATCAACTGGTAGAAAATAAATGCATATGTGTATTTTCAAAGGTTTAGAAAGATAGTCTCCGTCTATATTATGTAAAAATAACCAAATACTGTGATAAATTACATCAAATAGTATGAGTTTTCAGTCATCTCCATGATTAATCATCTCTATTTCAGAAGTTTCATGTTCATGCAGTCAGAATATGTTGAAAGAGTTATAAATATTTGCAGTATGTAGACTCAGATATTTTTCTGATAGTTTAAAAACACATAATTCAAAATTTAATATACTAAATTATTTACAGTTTTGATTGAATATTTTAAGTAAGTATTTTAATTTTTTCTTTACCAGAGTAAATTTGTTTCATTTCTTTGTTTGTTCTTCAAGGGCTTCAAGTACTTCTCCCAGACTATCTTCAGGAACGTTTTGTACAAGCAGCTTTGAGCTACATTGCTTGCAATTCAGAGGGAGAGTTTATCTGCAAGGAAAATGACTGCTGGTGTCACTGTGGTCCCAAATTTCCAGAATGCAACTGCCCCTCCATGGATATTCAAGCCATGGAAGAGAATCTTCTTCGAATAACTGAAACCTGGAAAGCCTACAACAGTGACTTTGAGGAATCAGGTAAGACATGTATTTTAACACTTTTAAATACTGACAAAAATATATTGAAATGGCTAATTTGTCATTTTGCAACAAACTATTACACAGTTGGAAAGATTTTCATTTTTTTATTCTTACAAATGATCATTTTCATTGCCTTTATTACTGGTTACCAACTGGTGCTTTGTGTATCTCTACATACTATTGGCATTAGAGTTTAGCCTGATCCTAAGTTGATGTATTAGTCACTTAATAAATAAAGTTCTTCCTTTTCTCAGTAGAAGAACTTTTAAGTTATCATCTGATACTTCTGAGGTCTTTCTCTACTTTTCTAGTGGCTGCCGTTTCTCTTGTGCAGCAAAATGAAGACAGTGTTTGTTCCATACCTTCTTCAACATGATTCTCATTAGTGCTTATTTTCACTTTGCTTATTTTTATAATGAAATTTTCTAAATTTTAATTTTATAGTGTTGTGTGAGTTGTGTTATGATTGTTTTATTTTTACTTAGTTAAAACATACATATAAAATTTACTATCTTTACCATTTTAAACACACATAATAAGTACATTTATATTCTTTTTTTCCCCTTCATTTTCTTTCAAACCCCACTACCCTTCCTGGCCTCTGGAAGCCACCATTCTACTCTCTATCTTCATGAAATCTACTTTGTTTAGCTTCCACATATGAGTGGGGACTTGTGGGTTAGAAGAATTGCCTTTCTGTGATTGATTTATTTCACTTAATATAAAGGCCTCTTGTTCCATCCATGTTGTTGCAAATGACAAGATTTCATTCTATTTTATGGCTGAATAATATTCCATTGTGTATATGTACCACATTCTCTTAATCTGTTCATCCACTGAAGGGCAGTTAAATTGAATCCGTATTTTGGTTTTTGGGAATAGTGCTGCAATAAATAAGGGAATGCAGATATATATTCAATATACTGATTTCCTTTATTTTGGATATATATTCAGTAGTAAGATTAATAATATGGTAGTTCTACTTTAGGTTTTTGAGCAAACTCCATAGAGTTCTCCTTAGTGGCTCTACTAATTTATATTTCCACCAATAGTGCAGGAGGGTTCCCCTTTCTCTACATCCTCACCAGCACCTGTTATTGCCTGTCTTTTAACACAACCCATTTTAAATTGGGTGAGATGATAGCTCATTGTGGTTTTGACTTGCATTTATCCGATAATTAGTGATGTTGAGCATGATTTCATATACCTGTTTGCCATCTTTATGTTTTCTTATGAGAAATGTGTGTTCAGATATTCTGCCCAGTTTTCAGTTGGGTTATTAGTTTTTGTTTTTCAAATTTTGTTGTAGTTATTGAGTTATTTGAGCTCCTTATACATTCTGGTTATTAATCCCTGGACAGATGAATGGTTTGCAAATATTTCCTCCCATTCTGTGGATTATCTCTTCACTTTGCTGTTTGTTTACTGTACAGGGGCTTTTTAGCTTGATATAATTCCATTTGTCTATTTTTTTGCTTCAGTTTCCTGTAATGTTGAGGTTTTACAAACAAACAAACAAAAAAATTGCCCAGACCAATGTCCTATAGTGTTTCCTAAATATTTTTTTTTACTTTTATATTTTTAAGTTTTAGATTTAAGTCTATAATTTATTTTTATTTGATTTTTGTGTATGGTGAAAGATAGGGGTATAGATTTTTTTCTGCATAACATTATCCAGTTTTTCCAGCAATAGTTATTTAAAAGATTTTCTTTTTCCCAACGTATGTGTAGTTTTTGTCAAAGTTGAGTTGGCTGTAAATGTGTGGCTATTTATGTGGGTTCTCTATTCTATTCCATTCATCTATGTGTCTGCTTTTATCCCAGTACTATGCTGTTTGGTTTTCTTTAGCTTTGTAGTAAATTTTGAAGTCAGGTGGTGTGATAATTCTAGCTTCATTCTTTTTTGTTCATGGTTACTTTAGTTATTTGGGTTCTTTTGTTGTTCTGCATATATTTTAGATTTTTTTTTTTTTCTATTTCTGTGAAGAATGTCACTGTTTTAATGGGGATTGTGCTGATAATACTTTGGTAGTATTGTCATTTTAACAACATTAATTATTCCAATCCACATGTATGAAATATCTTTACATTGTATGTGTGTTTTCTTGTACTTTTTTCATAAGAATTTCATAGTTTTTCTTATATAGATCTTTCCATTATTTGGCTTGATTGCTTTGAGGTATTTTATATAGCTGTAGCCATAGTAAATGAGGTTGCTTTCTTGTTTTTTCAGATTATTTATTGATTTCTGTAGTTTGTTTTGTATTCTGAAACTTTACTGAATGTTTTTATCAGTTTTAACATTGTTTTTATTGAGTTTTTTTTCTAGGTATGAAATTATGTTATCTACAAACAAGGCTAATTTGACTTTTTCTTTCTAATTTTTATGCTTTTTATTTATTTATTTTCCCTACTTGTTCTGGAGAGGAGTCCTCATGTCATGTTGAATAAAAGTGGTGAAAGTAAGCATTCTTATCTTATTCCAGTACTTAAAGAAAAAGCATTTCTCAAAAGAAAAGGTTATTTTTCTCATTCAGCACAGTGTTAACTGTGGGTTTATCATACACAGCCTTCAAAATTTTGAGGTGTATTCTCTTTGTACCCATTTTGATGAGAGTTTTTATCATGAAGTGTTGTTCAATTTTATCAAGTGCTTTTTTGGCATCTATTGAAATAATGATATGGTTTTTGTTCTTGACTCTGCTAATGCGATGTATCATGTTTGTTGATTTGAATGTGTTGAACCATCTTTGCATCCCTGGGATGAATTTCACTTGATCATGTTAATGTGTTGTTGAATTTGGTTTGCTAGTATTTTGTTGATGATCTTTGCATCTCTGCTCATCAGTGATATTGACCTGTAGTGTTCTTATTGCTTTCTTGTCATGTTTTTGTCTGGTTTTAGTATCAGGGTAATGCTGACCTCATTAATGAGTTTGGAGTATTACCTTCCTTCCAAATTTTTGGAGAGTTTGGGTACAACTGATATTGGTTCTTTAAATTTTGGTGGAGTTAGCAGTGAAACCATTGATCCTGAGCTTCATTTTGGTGGAAGACTTTGTATTACCTCTTTGATCACCATACTAATTATTGGTTTTTTTTTTTTTTTTTTTTAATTTCTTCATGGTTCAATCTTGGTAAGTTGTATATGTTCAGGAATTTATTAATTTCTTCCAAGTTTTCCAATTTGTTGGCATGTAGTTATTCACCATAGTCTCTAACAATTCTTTGTGCTTCTGGGTTCTCAGTTGTTGTGTCTCCTTTTCCATTTCTGATTTTATTTAACTAGGCATTTATCTTTTTTCTTAGACAAAGGATTTGTCAATTTTGATTAGCTTTTCAAAAGCCCAACTTTTTCTATCATTGATCTTATGTATTTTTCTAGTATAAATTTCATTTATTTCCCTTTTTCATTTCTTATTTTATTTATTTGCCTCTTCTTCCTTTATTCTTAACCTGGCTAAAGGTTTGTTAATATCTTTTTAAACACCCAACTTTTCCTTTTGTTAATCTTATATTTTTTTTAGTCTCAATTTTATTCATATCTGCTGTGATTTTTATTATTTATTTTGTTAATTTGGGGTTTGGTTTATTTTTGCTTTTCTAGTTCGTTAAGGTGCATTGTTAGGTTATTTGAAGTCTTCATACTCTTAATTTAGGCATTTATTACTATAAACATATTACTATATGTTTACATATTACTATAAACATATTACTATAAACATATTACTTCTTGATACAGATGTTAATTGTGTATCAGAAGTTTTGGTTTGTTGTATTTTTGTTTTCATTTTTTATTTCCTTCTTATTTTTTTTTAATCGACCCACTAGCTGTCTAGTAGGATGTTTAATTTCTATGTGTTTGTGTATTTTCCAAGGTTCCTCTTGTTTTCAACTTGTGGTTTTTATTTCATTGTGGTCAGAAAAATTACTTGATAAGATTTTTATTTTTTAATTTATTCAGACTTTTTTGTTGCTTAAGATATGACCTATTCTGAAGAATGTTCCATGCACTGAAGAAAATAATGTATATTCTGCAGCAGTTGGGTGAAATGTTTTGTTAATGTCATTTAGGGCCTATTAAATCTAGTGCATAGTTTAACTGTGCTCTTTCTTTGTTGATTTTCTGTCGGATAATATGGTTGTTACTGATACTAGGGTGTTTAAATTCCACTGCTGTTATTTTATTTTAGTCTTATGTATATTTTTAGCTCTCCTGATGTGTGCTTTATATACTTATAGGAAACTCTGTTATTGGGCATAAAAATATTGATAATTGTTATATTTTCTGGCTGAATTGACCCCTTTATCATTTTATATTGATTTCCTAAGTCTTTTTAAATCTTAGATTTTTGATCTATTTTGTCTGATGCAGGTATAGCTACTCCTGCTCTTTTGTTTTCCAGTTGCATCCAGTATATTTTTCCACCCCTTCACTTTCAGTCTATGTGTGTCTTTCTAGGTTAAGTGGATTTTTTGAAGGCAACATATAGTTGGGTCTTACTTTTTTATTCATTCAGCCACTGTATACATTATAATTGAGGAAGCGAGACCATTAACATTCAGTGTTATTATTGATAAATAAGTGCACACTACTGCCATGTTGTAGCTTGTTTTCTGGTTGGTTTTAGTCTCTTCCTCTCTTCTTACTTTCTTTGTGATTAAGTGATTTTCTTTGGTAGTGTGTTTTAATTTGTTACTTTTCATTTCCATGAACTTATCTCAAGTTATGAGGCTTACAAAAATTGTCTTATGGGTATAACAAGTTGTGCTAAAGAGATGACAACTTACCTTGGATAACAAACGTAAGAACAGAAACAAACAAAGGCAAAAAGCACGCAAAAAAATTTTACACTTTAACTCCACTCACCCACATGTTTACTTTTAGTTGTCTTAGTTTACTTTTTGTTTTTTGTTTGTTTTTGAGATGGAGTCTTACTCTGTCGCCCAGGTTCGAGTGCAGTGGCGCGATCTCGGCTCACTGCAACCTCCGCCTCCCGGGTTCAAGCTATTCTCCTGCTTCAGCCACCCAAGCAGCTGGGATTACAGGCATCCGCCACCACGCCCGACTAATTTTTGTGGTTTTAGTAGAGACAGGGTTTCACTATGTTGGCCAGGCTGGTCTCGAATTCCTCCATTTACAGATTTTGTAATGCTATCTCTTAAAAAGTTGCTATAGCTATTATTGTTTTTGACAGACTTTACTTTTGGGCTTCATATAAGGTTATGAGAGAGTTGCATAACAAAATTAAAGTGACAGAATATTCTGAGTTTGTCCTTGTACTTAATTTTACCAGTGGGATTTATACCTTGAAAGCTTTTTTTTTTTTT
Source organism: Trachypithecus francoisi (assembly GCF_009764315.1). Classification (NCBI taxonomy): domain Eukaryota; kingdom Metazoa; phylum Chordata; class Mammalia; order Primates; family Cercopithecidae; genus Trachypithecus; species Trachypithecus francoisi. The sequence goes on along the minus strand of NW_022681470.1, from coordinate 47,064,439 downwards.
TTTTTTTGCATATTTGTATGCTTTTACTTTCATATTGAAGAACTTCCTTTATCATTTCTTGTAAGATGAATCTGGTGGTGGTAAATTTCCTCCGTTTTTGTTTCTTTGGGAAATAGTTTATCTCTTCGTGTTTTAAGGATGACTCTGCCTAATACAATATTTTTTAGTTGCAATTTTTTTCTCTTTGAACACATTGAAAATGCCATTGAGAAGTTTGTTGCCAGACAAATCGAAGCTCCTTTTATGTCTTTTATGGTATTTGCTTCTTTTTTTTTTTTTTTAATTATACTTTAAGTTGTGGGTTACATGTGTAGACCATGTAGTTTTGTTACTTATGTATACATAGGCCATGGTGGTTTGCTACACCCATCAACCCATCACCAACATTAGGTGTTTCTCCTGATGTTAACCCTCTCCTACGCTCCCCACCCCGCGACAGGCCCCAATGTGTGATGTTCCCCTCTCTGTGTCCATGTGTTCTCATTGTTAAACTCACACTTATGATTGAGAACATGCAGTGGTTGATTTTCTGATCTTATGATAGTTAGCTGAGAATGATGGTTTTCAGCTTCACTCATGTCCCTGTAAAGGACATGAACTCATCCTTTTTGCTTCTTTTCTCTTGCTACTTTTAGGATCCTCTTTTTTTCATTGATCTTTGGGAGTTTGGTTATGATATGCCTTGGAGGTAGTCTTATTGGGATTGAATCTGACTAGTATTCCCATATCTTTCTATACCTGAATATTTCTCAAGCTTTGGAAAGTTTTTCATTATTTATTTAGCTACAATTTTTACTCCTTGATCTTGCTCAGGTCACTTTTGAATACCAATAATTCTTCAATTTGGTCTTTTGAGGTAATTTTCTGTGTCATATAGGTGGTCTTTGTTCCTTTCCATGTTATTTTGTTTGTTTGTTTTCCTCTGACTATGTATTTCCTTTTTTGTTGTTGTTGTTGTTTTTGTTTTTGTTTTCAGAGTCTCACTCTGTCACCCAGGCTGGAGTGCAGTGGTGCGATCTTGGCTCACTGCAACTTCCACCTCCCAAGTTCAAGCAATTCTCCTGCCTCAGCTTCCTGAGTAGCTGGGACTACAGGCATCCACCACCACATCCAGCTAATTTTTATATTTTTAGTAGAGACAGGGATTCACCATGTTGGGCCAGGATGATCTTGATCTCTTGACCTCATGGTCCACCCACCTCGGCCTCCCAAAGTGCTGGGATTACAGGCATGAGCCACCATGCCCAGCCCTGACTATGTATTTTCAAATAGTCTTTTCGCTCACTGATTCTTTTATCTGCTTGGTCCATTTTACTGTTGAGACCCTCTAATGAATTACTCAGTTCAGGAAATGCATTTCTCTATTCCATGATTTCTGTTTGATTTTTTATTATTTTAATATCTTTGTTAAATTTCTCTAATAAATTTCAGAATTGCTTTTCTGTGTTGTGTTGGAGATCACTGGGTTTCCTGAAAACTGCTATTTTGAATTCTTGGTCAGAGAGCTCACAAATCAGCATCTTGTTTGGGTCAGTCACTCAATTTTTGTTCTGTCTTTTTGAAGAGGTCATGATTTCCTGTTTGCTGTTGTTTCTTATGAGTAAATGTTTGTGAATTGCATTGAAGGATTGATTATTAATTCTAGTTTTATCTGTCCAATTTGTTTCATTTATAGTTAAATATATTTGCTCCTTGATTCTTTGCTGCTAGATCAGTGCTTGATTTTTGGCTCTTAATTATGCCTGAAGCCCCTATTTGCATTGCTGTTGTAAATATTGAGAGCTCTGGCTGTCCTGAATGGGGTTGGTCCCAAAGGGTTTATCCCAGCACTGTGTGAAGGTGACAAAACATGTTCCAGACAATAAAAAAAAACACAATGATGGCTTCAACAAAGTATTTTGTTGTTGTTGTTGTTGTTGTTGGAAATAACGCAAATTACACAATGAAAGGATAAATAGATTTAGGAAGAGTTAGTAAATGTAGGCTCCCTTAAGATATATTTGATCAAAATAGAGCATAAAAACAACCAAAATCATGGAAGAAGAGATTGGTGAATAGAAGGGACTAGAAAGGGGAGGGGAGGTATGAAGAGGTGATCATCAAATGTTACAAAGTTTCAGTTAGACAGAAGAAATAGGTTTTTAGATCTATAGCATAGCACGTTGACTATTGTTAATAAAAATATATGTCTCAAAATTGCTAACAGAATATATTTCTAATACATTTCAAATATCCTCACCATAAAAATAAGTATTTGAAGTGGTAGATATGTTAATTAGCTTGAATTAATCATTCTTCATTATATATGTATATAATAACATCCAATTTTACCTCATAAATATATACAATTATAATTCTTCAAATCACAATAAAATACACATCAATTAAAAATGATTTTAAAATTGTGGTATATTTACACAATGGAGTTGTATAAAGCTTGAAGGAATGGACTAGCCAAAATATGAATAAATCTCTGAAATATCACATTGAACAAAAGAAGCCAGACTTAAAGACACATATATGATTCCATTTATATTAAGTAGAAAACAAGCAAAGCTTACCTGTACTATTACAGATCAGGGCAATGTTGCTTTTGTCTAAGCAAGGGCTGATGTGATGGATGAGAGTCTGAGAGGCTTTTTTGATACGAAAAATTTATTATTTCTTTATCTATAGTCTGACTATATGGTGTATATAGTTTTTGAAAATTCTGAGTTATACACTTACAGTATATATATTTTTCTGTATTCATGTAATTTAATAAAATAAAAAATAAACACTTTGGCAACTAAATAATCTGAAGGACATAATGACAGAATAATTGAATAGATTAATATTTCCAAAGTTCACTACATGTTATATGTTTGTAGTGAATTGGTAAATATTTGATCTGGAGCATTCATTGACCAGAGATTTTGAAGTACTGATTAGAAGCCAGTCCTAACAAAAGTCAGACTTTTTAATCTTATCTCACATTTGGACTGTTCATCTTAGGTTTATAACCAAAGGCTCTTGCCATAGTGATTCAGTTATGTCAATATTGAGAAAACACTAATCTACAGAACAAATCTATTTTCTAATATAGTATCCCTGAAACTATTTCTAATATTGAATATTACAACATTGAATTATTTGCTGTTATCAGTGGTCAAATGTATTTAGCTGATTCATATTTCACTTGAAAAGTTGCCCTACTTTGCTGTAAACTTAATGATTCATCACAGAAAAATATTGATATTATTTTTAATTTAAGTATATAGACAGTTAAATAATGAACCCAAACTTTTATTCATAAATTATATCTTCAGTAAAACCACATTCATTTTTCTTGGAACTAAACAATTGGTAAAATACTATATTTGTATTGGACTCCTTTTAAAACTAGTAAGATATACGAAAGAGCACATGTAATAGTTTTGAGAAAAGCTTTTGGTTGAGAGAAACTTTTTTTTTTTTTTTGGTCTCATAGAGATAGACAAAATGTAAGAAGTAATTAGGCAGCTATTACATTGGGAAAATAATTCTAAAATATTCTTACCACTCATAGGCTCTTATAAGTTGATGGTCTTTATTCTAAGTACCATGATTGTAAGGAAATGCACCAGCTTATTTCATTTCCCCGATGGTTGGGAAAGCAGCAGAATTATGTGCAAGTGCACTATTTACATGTTTCTGCTGGGAATTATTGACTTTTAAGTGCAAGACATACTAATTCGTCTATTCTTATCTACATGCTTGAAATTCAAATGCTGTTATACTTTACATAGACAATAGAAATTGGAGTCGAGTTTTAGGTTACTTTCAAAAGTTGATTCAATGTAATGTGAAAAATTAAACAAATGCAAGTAAATAACATATCTGAAAGTTATTTTTATTAAAACAGAAAAAAATCAATTTATGTTTTCTATTTTATTAAAAGAGAATATTCATTTGAATTTAAGAAATCTCCCTTAAATGTAAGTAGCAACATGAAGTGTGTCAGAGTGCATACCACAACAATATAGAATGCTAATAACTGATACCATACAAAAAGAAGAAAGTAATTTGCATATTTCATTAGGTCAAGATAACTTGTTTGTAAATGACTTTCTGTTGTGTATGTTTCCTATTTTCACCAAGTATAAAATTCAATCAGTAGATAGGGTTGGCACAGAATGCTAAGCCATTTTTATACTTGATTATATTTGATTCATTTTGTTCTGTAATGGGCAAGTCCTGGAAAACACACCTGTTATAGCTGGCAAATAAAAGTGTCAGGGAATTTTAAAATAGAAGTATTTATCTTTTCATGTCTTGCAACCTGAGAAAATTCCTCACTCTAATAACAATATTTGTAGAAATCCATTTATCTTCTACCTTTACATGTTTAGAAAATAAATTAATATTGTTAATAAGAAATATTGGTGGCATATACATAATATTAATTACAATAAAAGATAGTATAGAATAAATAAATAAATATATATATATATATATATGGGCAGAAAAAATGAAACACACAAAAACCTCACAATAGTAGTAATCACATAAAAACCAATTTATGTGTTACAATTAATTAGACAAAGATCGCAATTTTGTTGGACGTTACTTAACCAATGTCTACCCAGATGTGGATCAAGGATTCAAACTTAATGAGAATGCTGGAAATACAAATTTGCATGCATATTTTAATGACTAAAACCAAAAGACTTATGCAAACAGTTACCAAAATTGCCGGAAAAAAATGAATAACTACTACATATGTAAAAATACATTATCTTTTCCAAATAACTTTCTGAGTTATCCCCAGATTTTTGGCATAAATAAAAAACTACATTACTTAAGTTATAATTGTGAAATATAGCAATATTCCTGCAATTAATAATCCTAAGGAAAAATAAAGAGATTGGTCTATATAAATAACAGATAGTTTACAAATGTTTTGGAATGGCATTTTTACTCTTTGGAAAAAATGTGTTACCACTTGGTGTATAGAATAAGGTGTATTGTATGCTGTCAACGTATGTTTTCATCAGCATCATGTCCTATTAAATGTAGAGACATTTATTTGATGATCTGAGAATGACAGTTGGTGGCCATCTTGTATTGACAATCATCTAGGTGTAACTGTTACAGAACACTGTCTATTTTGACACTTCATCTGAAAATAGGTAAACTTTCTAATGTTACAAAGTCAAAAAATTTGAATACTGCAGTATTGCAAAGATTGGGCTAGCTAGATTTACAAACTGTTTTGCAAGAAAAAATACATCTTTTTTTTATTTTATGTAGATTACTAATTTTCTTTCTCAAAAATACTTTTTCTCTCAGATGATATTTGACCATCAGTTTATGGAAAGAGGACATTTTCCAGGGAAATAAGTATATCCAAATAAAATATTTCAATTTTAACTAAGATAATACTTTACATGTTGTAATCTTTAATAAAATCTACTGCCTGTTGCTCAATGTTCATTATTCTTCTTTGCCAGTAAAGTATTACAGATTTTTTGGAAGTAAAACCTACATTTAATTTTTATTATTGCACAAAGTATGGGATTGAGCTTATATTCAAATCCAGAATTGCTCTCTGATTAATGCACGACAAGCACAATAATCTATTTCCCTGTCTACGAAGATCAGTTCAAGATACATAAAAAATCAGGCCAATGAGACCCAGAAATTTATTTCATAGGGGTATTTGGGGAAGACGCAAGATTTCTTTCCTTCACAATAGCTACATGGAATGCTATTATCTTTTCTTCTTAAATGGAAAAGAAGAACATACTTATAAAAGTATTAGAGCACTTTCTTGCATTTGTAAGAGTTGTAAGGCATTCAAGATAGAAAAATGTTTCTTTGGCTATGTCAGCGAGTTGTTGAATCACTCCAGCTTCAAGTTTACCTTGCCTCTAGAGTTTCAGTTACATTGGACGATAAATGTCCTTCACTGTTAAGTCAATTTGAGATGGTCTGTCATTCAGGACAGGCTAGGTAATCCTGCAGTAGTAAAGAATTACCCAAATCTGTGAGTTATAGCATGAGTTATAGCATTAACTTCTTCCTAATTTGTTCCTTGAAAGTTTGCTATGGGTTTTGCTATGTCTTCTTCCAGAACTCAGGCTGACAGCAACCCCTAAAGGCAAAAGTGATCATGAAGGCAGAAGGAAAAAAAAACCCACAAGCAATGCATACACTAAGTCTTAAAGTTTCAGCCAGAAACGTGATATAGGACCCACCTGCTAGGATTCCGTTGGCCAAAACAAATAACTCATAGTTAATTCAAGGAGGGCTTTTATCCCTGAAAGAAAACCTGAAAATATGTGAGAAGTTCCAGTGACTCTACAGTGCACTGTTCTAATCACAAGATACTCAGTTTACTTCTCGTCCCAGCGGCAGGACGCTTCACCTCATCCCCAAGAGAAACGGAACAACAGTCACATGAATAACTGAGTCCAGCATGATGAGTGAGGCTTGGCAGCCTCCTCATCAAATCCAGATGTAGTTTCTTTTGCTATCAAGACATGATCCCAAAGCAAGTCATTTATGTCGGAAATATTATATACCAAGTGAGAATTTCTCAGCATAACTATAATAAGCACTTCCAGTCAGAAGGAGGAAAACAGAACACACAAAACAAACTCAAGCTGGAGCAGTTCTAAAATTTTGAAGGCCTGAACCTGAAGGTAGGGAATGCTCTTTGAAGATTCCTCAGTTTTTATTTCTGAGATTAGCTCTCTTGTCTACTGCTTTTCATGGACTCAAGCTCCAACCTGTGAGTAATGCTTTCTATCCCATTATCCTCCGTAGCCACATCGGAGATGAGAATTGGAGAATATGCCTGGAGGATAGCTCTCTCAGGTTGCTTTCTGCCCAACTGGGACTCATACATTTTAAATTTTAAACTTCATATTTTTTTTTGGCAGTATAACTCATGTAAAAAATAACTGATCTTTTGACAGAGTTCAGTCAGTTTATGTCAATAGCCACAAACACAGTCTTTCCTAAATATATTTCCCCTATTTTCTTTTTATCCACCCTATTCCTCCCTCCTTTCTCTCTCATTTCAATTGCATAATTTTATTAGAATTTTACTTGGGCTTTGGTATTCAATGGAGAGTCTTTTCTGGGTGCCACAACTTTTATTGGACATTATCCCTAATGTCCAACAAATTAATTTATTCATGGTCATGGCAAGGGGCATGAAAGCCAACCACGTACGATCCTTGCTATGAGACTGAATGTTAATTGGCTATTGTAACTCAATTCGTTATTTTATTACTGGGAGTTGAGACGCAGTTACCTCTTTCAACTCTACCTGATTCATAGTCTCTCAATTCTCTTTTATTCATGCTGTCAAACTCAGCAATTATTTCTAAGTTTGAGGTCGTATGTCAGACAAGAAATGGAGGTAGTTCCACAGAAGCACACAATGAAATATTATCTTTGGATGAGGACATTGCAGTTCATTTTGCTCATATTACTTGTCTATTGTGTATTGGTTGTGAAATCTTCTCTATGTGTTCTCACCCCAGAATGGGGGCTCACTGTGCAGCCATTATCTGGAGCTATGTGTCACCATGACAGAGTGTAATATGTTTCCATACTTTGGCATAAATAGTTACCAGCAAAAGAACTAGCAGTCTTTTTTTCTGACATCTGAGTCTGTTGAGTATACACTATTCTTTCCTAGTTACAGGTAACAGTTTCCCAGCTGTTTCCTCATGGCCCAACATGGATTGTCATCATTCCCATTTCAGCCTCTTCTAAAGGGTACTTGACACCTTCATGATCCACTGAATCCATGCCACAACTGTAGGGTTTTGCTTTTCTTAACACTCTCCCTCCCCTCCTTTCCTGGGTCCAATTTCTATATAAGTTAAAATCAATTGGCAATAATAAACAACCCTAAAATCTTAAAATAATATGAGCAAATATCATTTCTAGCTCACATTACATGCCCACCACGGGTTAACTGGAGTCTCTTCTCAGCATTGACTTCACTCCTGGACTCAGGCTGATGGAAACATCACTATCTTGAATGATGTAGTTATAGAGGCAGTGGGAAAGCATACAGATAATCGTCACTGGATGTTATGCAATGTGTGCCTTGCTAATTCACATTACTTATGATCATATTTTATGGCCAAGCCTAATTTCAAAGGAAACAGAGAAATTGCACTTTAAATTGCCTGGAGGAGAAGATGATTCAGAATATTTGCAAACAGCTAGAATGTCAGCCACAGTTGACTTTTCAGATACAAGAAACTGAAAACATCATAATCTGTATCATCTGTCCATATAATCTCAGATGAGGATATATAAGTTTTTCTCTTGCTCTCTGATGTTTTCCAGTCTTCTATACTTGCAGGAAAATGAGATGTATCTGTATTTGAAGTGACCTTTGATTCATTCAATCCAGGGTACTCATCACTTTTTCCAAACCAAATAGCTGAAAATAAGATAAACCAAGCTTTACTAGAAGGAAGTGTTGTGATCATTAGAAAGTCATATAATCTCTTAAAATTTTGGCTACTTCATTGGTCATTCAGTAACTTTTTTTAGACTTGATGAACTGGATATAAAAGTCGAATTCAAAATTAACAGTCATATAATATTGCCTTCTCATGAGTAAAGGTTTTTGATAATCATAATGCTTGTATTTATAACATAGCTATTTTAAAGGATTGGTAGTTGGAATATAAAAGTAAAGGAAAGAAAATAAACTTTTTGTAATAACAGTCTCAATCTTGATTTACATGGTATCAGTATGTTTTTAATTTATCGTGATGATATGCTCATTGCACTATATTGTAATTTGTAGGTATCTCCAGTACAAGGGAGGGTATTTATCCCCAAGATTATTATGCTAAACCAGTTTGATTTCTGCTGCTAATTGTTTTGATTGGTCAGTCTTTCTGTTATGACTTATCAATGCCTGACTGTACCATGTTTAAAATATTATGAATATCACCTTTGTCATTACCAAATTTTGCTCTGTACTTCAATTAATTTTTAACATCATCTGACATAGATCGTTATGGAGTGCCAAACAGGTGTTTTATGTAATGATTTATGATTTGGATCTCAAATGTCCTTATGCCAAATGCCCTCTACCTGTTCCAATTGGCCTGATGTTTTTCTGTGTTTATATCAGTGCCATCATTCCAAATATCAGAAAAGAGTTTGACATTTTTTGAGGGAAGAGAACAACATATTTCTTTCCATTGTTATATAAAAGCTATTTCAATGTGCTATATATGGAAGATACATTACATATCATATTATATCCTGATTGAGTGATGAATGAGATAACAAATATATGTGTCCAGACATTGTCCATGCATTTGATTTGATTTACTTTATTAAGTGTCTCTAAGAATGTCATGGTAATTGCAATCCTATTCATCTTTTCAATAGGCATAGTCTAAAGATCAATTTTAAAACACAGAAATACTACCTGTATTACCCAGGGTTCTCTAGAGGGACAGAACTAATAGAATATATGTATATATTAAAGGAAGGTTTTTTGTTTGTTTGTTTGCTTGCTTGCTTGTTTTTGAGACAGAGTCTTGCTCTGTCACCCAGGATGGAGTGCAGTGGCATGATCTCAGATCACTGCAATCTCCACCTCTTAAAGGGAGTTTTTTAAGAAGAATTGACTCACACGATCACAAGGTAAAGTCCCACAATAGGCTGTCTGCAAGTTGAGGAGCTAGGAAAACAATGGTGGATCAGTTCGAGTCCAAAAACCTCAAAAGTAGGGAAGCTGACAGTATAGCCTTCAGTGTGTGGCCAAAGGCCTGAAAGCCCCTGGCAAATCACTGGTATAAATCCAAGAGTCCAAAAGCTGAAGAACTTGGAGTCTAATATTTGAGGGCAGAAAGCACCCAGCAAAGGAGAAAGATGGAGGCTGGAAGACTCAGCAAGTCTAGTCCTTCCACATTCCTCTGCCTGCTTTATTCTAGCCATGCAGGGCAGGTGATTAGATGTTGCCCACCCAGATTGAGAGTGGTCTGTCTCTCCCAGTCCACTGAGTCAAATGGTAACCCCCTTTAGCAACGCCCTCACAGACATACCCAGGAACAAAACCGCCAATCAAGTTGACACTCAATATTAACCATCACACTAACTCACTGTTACTTTAAATTTTTATGCAGGTATTTTGAGAGTTTTTTGTTTTGTATTATTCTTTGTCATTCAGATATGAAGAAGATCATGAATGACTGCCCTGCCGTAGTCCTCATAATAAGATGATAATATGATAGAATATATATTTATACCTGAACACACAAATTATTTTTCTATTGGTTTCAATTTATTTATTACAAAGGATTGTCTCTCAATATAAATGTTCCTGTTTGTCTCATATAGTCTGTATTTATTTGAATTCAATTCACTCAAAGATTCAGTTTAATCTGAAAAACATTAAAGTGTTTGATTCAATATCATAAAATCAAAATAAAAGATGACTTTGATAACTTTTTTGTTTGCTTTTCTCATACTGACACATGCCATAGTGAAGAGAGACCAGTAAATAATACAATATATTCAGAGAATTTTTACTTGCTATTCCATTGTCAATTTTATAAAAATATATGTGATGACTTCACTAAATTGTGTATACTTTATGTTACCATTTGGATCATTTTGATAAAAATAGTTATTCACGGCCGGGCGCGGTGGCTCAAGCCTGTAATCCCAGCACTTTGGGAGGCCGAGACGGGCGGATCACAAGGTCAGGAGATCGAGACCATCCTGGCTAACATGGTGAAACCCCGTCTCTACTAAAAATACAAAAAACTAGCCGGGCAACGTGGCGGGCGCCTGTAGTCCCAGCTACTCGGGAGGCTGAGGCAGGAGAATGGCGTGAACCCGGGAGGCGGAGCTTGCAGTGAGCTGAGATCCGGCCACTGCACTCCAGCCTGGGCGGCAGAGCGAGACTCCGTCTCAAAAAAAAAAAAAAAAAAAAAAAAAAAAAGTTATTCACATCAAACACAAACTCTCAGAAGCCATGACAAGGGTTATCAATACTGAGTACATTCATACCTTTTACAGTAACCTCATAATGGTCACATAGACTTTGTTAAAATCCTCTAATGTGGTACACCCAGTAGTTTGTGTATTACCTCTTCCATGTCTATATAAATTTAATTTTTAAGCAATATTATCTTATAATGACAAACTAACAAGTACCAAGTACGTATTCATTTTCAAAGAAATGTACTATTTTTCAAACTTCATTTTTCTCCAAAAGCATACAAGTGAACTCTTCACGTATGTGCAGAGTTAATTTGTGATTTATATAAACTGCCTTGTCAATTATTGCACTGAAAAATAAAGACAGCAATATATAGAATTTTGACCTAAAGTTTTGGATGCATGACTGAACTTTTCGATTTTAGACCACTAGAAATTAATTCAAAGTCAAGATATATTATGTGAAATATTTTCTATTTGATTATCAGATCTCTCAAAAGAGATATTTAAAGTACAGAGCAAATATTTTAAGAATGCCAAATGAAATTGATACATAATACAAAGTTATCATTCATGCTCTTCAGGAAATATTGCTGGTTCTCATTCTTACAGACACATAAGAAAGTCGACTTTCCAGCACACTTGAAGTTAGGTATGGCCATGTGACTTGTTTTGATAAAGGAAGCTTGAGAAAAAACTATATGTATCACTGTCCAGAGGAAGGCTTTATGAAACTGGCAGGCACGATATGTTCGGTTTACTTCCTCTGCCAAAGCAACTGATGATGTTCTAGATGTTGAAAACTGACTGTGTTACTGAGATAGGAAAAAGGAAAGCAGAGTCACCCAGCCGACCCTAGGTAGATTATAATGTGAGTTGAAACCTAGAAATTTTTAGTTGTGGTTGAAATCAGAAAACCCTTTGGTTGTGTTTGTTACTTTGACAAAACTAGTCTATACTGAATTATGTATAAGAAGATTAAGCTTTCTCTTTCACTGTGAGTAAAACAGATTTGTGATTATAATTTATTTATTCAGTAAAACAGTAGCATGAAAATTTAAGTTTGATTTTCTATAAAAAATCATAATAAATATTTACTGTATTTTCCAATTGCATGAGGTTAATGAAATTATAATGAACCCCTTATAACGGATCAAGTATAAAGGACATTTTAGGCATTATGCCATTTATTCTTTAAAGTAATCCTTCAAAGTGTTGTTATGATTTTTTTTTTTTTTTACTTAAAGATAAGTAACACGTGTTAAGTGACTTGTACAATAAATACATTAAGTAATAAAGCCAGGATTTGAGGTCATACAAAAGTAGATGGTTCTGGTTGGGCATGGTGGCTCACGCCTGTAATCCCAGCACTTTGGTAGGCCGAGGCGGTCAGATCACTTGAGGCCAGGAGTTAGAGACCAGCCTGGGCCACATGGTGAAACCCCGTCTCTACTAAAAATACGAAAATTAGCTGGGCATGGTGGTGCATTCCTGTAGTCCCAGCTACTAGGGAGGGCAAGGATCAAGAAACGCTTGAATCAGGAGGCAGAAGTTATTGCAGTGAGCTGTGATTGTGCCACTGCACTCCAGCCTGGGTGATAGAGCAAGAGACTGTCTCAAAATAAATAAATAAATAAAGTACATGGTTTTCACACCATGTGGACCTCTTTAATAAAGTGCTATTAATGCATGCTTTTTATATCTCTTATTATCTCTACATGCATTAAGTAGTGGCATGTTCTGATCCAGAGGTTACAATTAATACCTCCTGATAAAAGTAAATATATGTAGGGAATGCACAAAGACACATAATGTAATAGTATGTATTACAGGGCCAGGTACAGTGGCTCATACCTGTAACGCCAGCACTTTGGGCAGCCGTGTTGGGTGGATAGCTTGAGTAAAGTCGTTCAAGACCAGGGAAACATAGTGAGTCCCCTAGCCTTTACAAAAATAATAACAATAAAAAATAGCCAGGTGTAGTAGTGCTTACCTGTAGTCCTAATTATTTGGAAGGCTAAGGTGTGAATATCCCTTGAGCCCAGGAGACGAGCTGCACTCCAGCTTGGGCGATGCAGTGAGACCCTGTCTCAAACAATCAACCCAATATGTATTAAACAACATGGATTACACATTTTACCTAGAGCGAGTTTAACTCCATACAAGACACCTTCAGTCACAGTTAATATTTGCTATCGACTTCTTATCAAGGCTGTGAGTTACTTTTAAGGATCATAATCTAGGCCGTAATACTAATTTTAACAATAACATGTCTGTATCTCTTCTAAAAATCAATTTGTTCATTATCATTATGTAATTCAATATTTATATGCATTTATAAATGGAAACTTTATGAAGTGTAGCCACATGACTCAACAATTATTAAATCTGTTTGTAAAATATATATTTCTTTTTGTTTGAACAATGTCCTTTCCACCTCCTCCATTCTCTTCTAGTGACACCTATATAGCATGCATGTAGCATGCACATAGCAACTGTCATGAGGCTAAATGGCCTGTCACTGAGAGTCTCATTTAATTTTTGTTATCTTACTAGTATGATCTTAATAGTCAGCTTTAAAGAAGAAATAACCCTGCTGTTGGCAAAAGTCAGTACTTCATTTAAGGAGTTGACAAAGTGCTAGTGGAAAGATCTCGGAGTTAATTGGCAGCAAAACAAATGTGTGGTGTTATGTCAGATTGTCAGGTAGTTGTGTTGTGTGAACTCTGAGCAAGTATCAATCTAGAAAGGTTGACCAAATTTGTCACACTGGCTATGCAAGTTAACACAGAGAATAACAGGATAATTTTCCCCAAACACTATTGAAGCATGAAGTCTTGCCTCAACTGTTAAAACTGAAAGACAATTTAGTGGTCAGCTTGTCAAATGTTATACTTGATAAAGAATCCTCTCCTTTATACAACTTAGTATTGATTATTTAATGTCTGTTTTCAGTGACTAGGAGCTCAGTGTATCACAAAGTTGAAGAGCATAAGAAATTAAGACCACTGCTATTTATTTTGAACTATTTTTTTTATTTTCCACTTTTGTGCAAAAAATATAAAAAAATAAAAAAACCCAAACGTGATACTGTCTTGTGCTGAAATATTTATTCTTTCTCTCTAGAGGCTACTCCCTCTACTAGGTCAGCCTTCAGGTATTTGCATACAACTATCCTTTTTTTTTTTTTTTTTTTGCTTATCTACTTCTGTAAATTTAATATTCTCACTCTCTTAGATTGTAAAGAAATATCCTAGAAATGAAAAAATTACTCTTTATTTCACAATATTTCTAAACCCTTAACCATTTTTAATCTTTTAGGAATAATCTCAATTTGTCAGTGGAATTCAGAACTGAACAAAACCCAGTGTTAACAGATGTGGTTTTATTAATTTATTTTACATCCTTTATTCTGAGCACAATGCAATCTATGATTCCTCTAACTTTCTGGCAAGAATGTCACACTGTTCATTAATATCGAGTTGTGAGGAACAATTCCTAAGTATTTTTTCATGAAAACTGCTCTTAAATAAGATTCTCTCTTTTTTTAAGCATACACATACACACATTTTTTTCTAACTTAATGCTGCGCTTTACTTCTTAACAAGTCTTGAAATTTACATTTATATTTCTACCATTGTCACACACCTTGAGCTTTTTGCAGATCCTCAGTGTATTATAGATTAAGTTTTTCCTTATTGCTCATAGACATTTATTTATTTATTTATTTACTTACTTACTTAGCAGAACAGAGCAAATAGAAACCTGTCATAAACCTTTATGAAAACCTGTCATAAACCACACAAGTTCCCTGGAATTTGAAGAGTTCCATGTTTATTTTAACAATTTATATTCACCTCTATTCCTCTTCCTTCATATACCTAAACTAATATGCCATGAGGTCTGTGTTGTTGCATGTAAGTCATGTAGTAAAGCAGTGAACCCTAAGTTAGCCTTAATTTGTCAACGGTGTACTGGTAAGTGTGTTTTGGACAATGGATAATTTGGCTCTAGACCATAGGTAACATTTCCACATAAGCAACAATGTAGTAGGATTTCTTTTTTAAGCCTGGTACTCTTCCCCATTCTACTGTTCTGCACTAGGTGACTATCTAATTGTAATTTGTCTTAGCATAAAGTGTTCCTTTGGGAAAAAAATAAACTCTCATAAAATTTCTGCCTTACATGTTATTAAAGCATGTGTGACTCATAATAGAGGCCCGTGGTACCACAATAGGGTTCATCTTTGTCACAGGTTTGGAAACAGAGGGTCAGGAAACAAAATGTTTGAGAGGTAAAGGGAAATAGTGAAGAAAAGGACTATTTTTGTATTATTTTCTTAGCATTTTGTATCATTTTCTTGTACCCTCTTTGTATCATTTTCTTGTAGGCCTGGCTCTAAACATATTTGGAAGTATAGTAAACAAGTATCTGAAATTTTCTTACACATTTTCTTAGAGTCATAAGTAACCAACAATCCAATTCTGACCCAATCATTTCTTTTCTCTAATGATGAGCATAGTCTGCTTCTGACCTGCTTAATGGACAGAATTTACCCAATTAATGCACCTTTTGCCCAACTGACATAGTCAGAGCAGGTTAGATAACTAATGACCTTAGGTACTCATGAGTTTTAAAACACGGAAAGTTTATTCATCCTCTGTACTGCATGGGTGCTGCAGGTCAACTGTTGTCTGCCTCCTACCCATCTGAGACCAAGGCTGACAGAACAAACTCTCACTTCATCCAGGAAGATTTTGTTTGTTTGTTTGTTTCCAAAGGACATGATATGCTGAATACAAAATTCAATAGAGAGGAAATATATTATTCCTCTATTTGGAAGTATAACAAAGAAGGAACCAACAATGGATAAATATTCATTAGATCTATCACATTTCCTAAGAAAATTTTGATTCACTAAATTCAGCTGATCTCAGTATTTAAGGAAACAACTATATTGAACCATTTTATGCTTAATGTGTAATGATAGTTCTCAAACATTGTTACAATTATTTTTTCAGACTCTGAAATCCTCTCATAGTATCACAATATTTAATGTTAGCAAATATATTAGAGATTGAATAGTCTGCCCTATCCATCTGATATTTGAATTCCTCCTATATAATACTTGAAGCATTGATAGATGAGCTACTCTGGTGATCAGATTATTCATATTTTCTGAAGGAAGGACATTTAAATTTTAGATAGTATTACTTTTCTTAAAAAATTGCTACCAATGTATATCTCCTAGGTTTCCATCCACTCATGCCGGCTTTAATCTCTGAAGTTACACATAATGAATCCTAGTACCGATTCCATCTAGTTTTTTAACATATTTGAATGAGCTAATTTGTTACTATGGTCTTATTTCTAGACCCATTCACTATCACAGCAGCATGGGAAAGACCTGTCCCAATGATTCAATCATCTCCCATGAGGTCCCTCCCACAACACATAGGAATTATGGGAGCTACAATATGAGACTTGGGTGGGGACACAGAGCCAACCCATATTATTCCACCCCTCCCAAATCACATATCTTCACATTTTTAAACCCAATCATGCATTCCCAACAGTCCCCCAAAAGTCTCAACTCATTTCAGTACTAACTCTAAAGTCCACAATCCAAAGTCTCATTTGAGACAAGGCAATACCCTTCTGCCTATGATGCTGTGAAATCAAAAGTAAGTTAGTTACTTCCTAGATACAACGGGAGTACAGGTATTACTTTATTACATTAATAAAGCCATTTCAAATGGGAGAAATTGGCCAAACAAAGTGGCTACAGGCTTCATGCAAGTCTGAAATCCAGTGGGGCAGTCAAATCTTAAATCTCCAAAATAATCTCCTTTGACTCTATGTCTCACATTCAGATTATGCTGATACAAGAGGAAGGTTCGTATGGTTTGGGCAGCTCTTCACTGTGACTTTGAAGAGTACAGCCTCCTTCCTGCCTGCCTTCATGGGCTGGCATTGAGTATCTGCTACTTTTCCAGACATATGGTGCAAGCTGTCAGTGTATCTACCATTCTGAGGTCTGGAGGGCGGTGACTCTCTTCTCACAACTCCATTAGGTGGTGCCTTGATAGGGACTTTGTGGGGATGCTCTGACTCCACATTTCCCTTCTACACTGTCCTAACACAGACTCTCCATGAGGGCCCCACCCCTGAAGCAAACTTCTGCCTGGATATCCAGTCATTTCCTTATATCTTCTGAAATCCAGGCAGAGGTTCCCAAACCCCAATTCTTGACTTCTGTACATTCACAGGCTGAAAATCATGGTAAAACTACCAAAGCTTGATTGAGACTTGCATCCTCTGAAGCCACATTCCAAGTTCTATGTTGGCCTCTTTCAACCATGGCTGGAACAGTTGGGACACAGGGCACCAAGTTCCTACGCTACACACAGCGTGGGATCTTGGGCCCAGCCCACGGAACCACTATTCTCCCCTAGGTTTCTGGGCTTATGATAGGAGAGATTGCCATAAGACTTATGTCATATCCTGGAGACATTTTCCATTTTCCCTCTTTTCTTGGTGATTAACATTTGGTTCTGTGCTACTTATACAAATTTCTGCAACCAACTTGAATTTCTTCAGCTAAAATGGGATTTTCTTTTCTGTCATATAGTCAGGCAGCAAATTTTCCAAACTTTTTTTTTTTGAGACAAAGTCTCACTCTGCCACCCAGACTGGAGTGTAGTGGTACAATCGTGGCTCACTGCAAGCTCTGCCTCCCAGGCTAAATGCCATTCTCCTGCCTCAGCCTCCCAAGTAGCTGGGACTACAGGAGCCTGTCAATGAGCCCAGCTATTTTTTTTTCTTTGTATTTTTTAGTAGATATGGGGTTTCACCATCTCAGCCAGGATGGTCTTGATCTCCTGACCTCATGATCCACTCACCTTGGCCACCCAAAGTGCTGGGATTACAGGCATGAGGCACTGCACCTGGACAAATTTTCCAAACTTTTATGCTATGCTTTCCTAATAAAATTCAATGCCTTTAACAGTACTCAAATCACCTCTTAAATGCTGTGCTGATTAGAAATTTCTTCAGCCAGATACTTTAAATCATCTCTCACAAGTTCAAAGTTTCACAAATCTCCAGGGCAGGGGCAAAATGCCACTAGTCTCTTTGCTAAAACATAACAAAAGCTACCTTTGCTCCAATTCCTAACAAGTTCCTCATCTCCATCTGAGACCACCTCAGCATAGACCTTATTTTTCATATCACTATCAGCATTTTTGTCAAAGCCGTTCAGCAAGTCTCTAGGAAGTTCCAAACTTTCCCACATTTTTCTGTCTTTTTTCTGAGCCCTCCAAACTGTTCCAACCTCTGCCTGTTACCCAGTTCCAAAGTTGTTTCCACATTTTGGGGTATCTTTTCAGCAATACCCCACTCTACTGGTACCAATTTACTGTTTTAGTCCGTTTTCATGCTGCCGATAAAAACATACTCAAGATTGGGCAATTTACAAAAGAAAGAGGCTTAATTGGACTTATAGTTCCACATGGCTTGGGAGGCCTCACAAACGTGGTGGAAAGCAAGGCAGAGCAAGTCACATCTTATGTGAATGGCGGCAGGCAAAAAAAGAGCTTGTGCTGAGAAACTCCTGTTTTTTAAAACCATCAGCTCTCCCGAGACCCATTCACTATTATGAGAACAGCGTGGGAAAGACCCATCACCGTGATTCAGTTATCTCCTACCGAGTCCCTCCCACAGCATATAGGAATTGGGGAAGCTACAAGATGAGAATTGGAAGGGGACACAGAGTCAAATCCTATTATCTTCCATCATCAGATGACTAATTGATCAAAATGTATGTTTAGGATTTGGGAGTTATGTCTGTGGCTAAGCTGATATGTTTAATTTCCGAAGTCCCATATATAAAAATAAATGTTATATGAAATTCTACATTCCTAGGGAGGTTCTTTGACACCAGCCATCCATTTGTGTAGTCTGCTTTCTGTGAATAGAGAATAATATATGGTCTCTAAGATCTGTTGGTTCATGTTCTATATGTTCTATTCCCATTCAAATTCTAAATTCATCTGAAGTCTAAAATTATCTCAAGACGAAGCTAATAATAGTTTTTGTAGCCAGGCATAAGACAATGGATTTTGGCATAATTCACAAATTTAGTGGGGGTGGTTCCAAGAAGGCCGATTAGGAACAGCTCCAGGCTACAGCTCCCAGCGTGAACAACACAGAAGATGGGTTATTTCTGCATTTCTAATTGAGGTACCAAGTTCATCTCACTGGGGCATGTTGGACAGTGGGTGCAGCCCACTGATTGAGAGCCAAAGCAGCGCGAGGCATCACCTCACTGGAGAAGTGCAAGGAGTAAGGGAATTCCCTTTCCTAGCTGAGGGAAACTGTGACACAAAGCACCGGGAAAATCAGATCACCCTCAACCTAATACTGCGCTTTTCCAAGGGTCTTAGCAAATGGCACACAAGGAGATTATATCCCGCGCCTGGCTTGGAGGGTCCCACACCCATGGAGACTCCCTCCTTGCCAGCACAGCAGTCTGAGATCTAACTGCAAGGTGGCAGGGAGGCTGGGGGAGGTGTGCCCAGCATTGCTGAGGCTTGAGTAGGTAAACAAAGTGGCTCAGAAGCTCGAACTGGGTAGAGTCCACCACAGCTCAAGGAGGCCTTCCTGCCACTATAGGGGACAGGGCATAGCCAAACAAAAGGCAACACAAACCTCTGCAGATTTAAATGTCCCTGTCTGACAGCTTTGAAGACAGTAGTGGTTCTCCCAGCATGGAGTTTGAGATCTGAGAACGGACAGACTGTCTCCTCAAGTGGGTTCCTGACCCCTGAATAGCCTAACTGGGAGGCACTCCCGAGTAAGGGTAGACTGACACCTCACATGACTGAGTACCCCTCTGAGACAAAGCTTCCAGAGGAACTATCAGGCAGCAACATTGGCTGTTCAGCAATATTCCCTTTTCTGCAGCCTCTGCTGCTGATACCTAGGCAAATAGTGTCTGGAGTGGACCTCCAGCAAACTCCAACAGACCTGCAGCTGAGGGTCCTGACTTTTAGAAGGAAAACTAACAAACAGAAAGGCCACCAATAGCAAAACTCCATCTGTATGTCACCATCATCAAAGACCAAAGGTAGATAAAACCACAAAGATGAGGAAGAAACAGAGCAGAAAAGCCAAAAATTCTAAAAACCGGAGTGCCTCCCCCACTCCAAAGGAATGCAGCTCCTCACCAGCAACAGAACAAGCTGTACAGAGAATGACTTTGACGAGTTGAGAGAAGAAGGCTTCAGACGATCAAACTTCTCCAAGCTAAAGGAGGAAGTTTGAACCCATTGCAAAGAAGCTAGAAACCTTGAAAAAAGATGAGATGAATGGCTAAATAGAATGACCAATGTAGAGCAGTCCTTAAATGACCTGATGTAGCTGAAAATCATGGCATGAGAACTACGTGAGTAATGTACAAGCTTCAGTAACCAATTTGATCAACTGGAAGAAAGAGTATCAGTGATTGAAGATCAAATGAATGAAATGAAGCAAGAAGAGAAGTTTAGAGAAAAATGAGTAAAAACAAATGAACAAATCCTCCAAGATATATGGGACTATGTGAAAAGACCAAATCTATGTCTGATTGGTGTACCTGAAAGTGACAGGGAGAATGGAACCAAGTTGGAAAGCACTCTGCAGGATATTATCCAGGAGAACTTCTGCTGCCTAGCAAGGCAGGTCAACATTCAAATTCAGGAAATACAGAGAATGCCACAACGATACTCTTTGAGAAGAGCAACTCCAAGACGCGTAATTGTCAGTTTTACCAAAGTTGAAATGAAGGAAAAAATGTTAAGGGCAGCCAGAGAGAAAGGTCGAGTTACCCACAAAAGGAAGCCCATCAGATTAACAGCAGATCTCTCGGCAGAGACTCTACAAGCCAGAAGAGAGTAGGGGCCAGTATTCAACATTCTTAAAGAAAAGAATTTTCAACCCAGAATTTCATATCCAGCCAAACTAAGTTTCACAAGTGAAGGAGAAATAAAATCCTTTACAGACAAGCAAATGCTGAGAGATTCTGTCAGCACCAGGTCTTCACTACAAGAGCTCCTGAAGGAAGCACTGAACATGGAAAGGAACAACCAGTACCAGCCACTGCAAAAACATGCCAAAATGTAAAGACCATTGATGGTAGGAAGAAACTGCATCAACTAATGAACAAAATAACCAGCTAACATCATAATGACAGGTTCAAATTCACACATAACAATATTCACCTTAAATGTAAATGGGCTAAATGATCCAATTAAAAGACACAGACTGGAATATTGGATAAACAGTCAAGACCCAAGAGTGTACTGTATTCAGGAGAACCATCTCATGTGCAGAGACGCACATAGGCTCAAAATAAAGGGATGGAGGAAGATCTACTAAGCAAATAGAAAACAAAAAAAGGCAGGGGTTGCAATCCTAGTCTCTGATAAAATAGACTTAAAACCAACAAAGATAAAAAGAGACAAAGAACACCATTACATAATGGAAAAGGGATCAATTCAACAAGAAGAGATAACTATCCTAAATATATGTGCACCCAATACAGGAGCACCAAGATTCATAAAGCAAGTCCTTAGAGACTTATAAAGAGACTTAGACTCCCACACAATAATAATGGGAAATTAACACCCCACTCTCAACATTAGACAGATCAACGAGGCAGAAAGTTAGCAAGGACATCCAGGAATTGAACTCAGCTCTGCTTCAAGTGGACCTAATAGACATGTACAGAACTCTTCACCCCAAATCAACAGAATATACATTCTTCTCAGCACCACGTTGCACTTATTCCAAAATTGACCACACAGTTGGAAGTAAAGCACCCCTGAGCAAATGTAAAAGAACAGAAATTATAACAAACTGTCTCTGAGACCACAGTGCAATCAAACTAGAACTCAGGATTAAGAAACTCACTCAAAACCGTTCAACTACATGGAAACTGAACAACCAGCTCCTGAATGACTACTGGGTACATAAAGAAATGAAGGCAGAAATAAAGATGTTCTTTGAAACCAATGAGAACAAAAGACACAATGTACCAGAATCTCTTGGACACATTTAAAGCAGTGTAAAAGAAATTTACAGCACTAAATGCCCACAAGAGAAAGTAGGAAAGATCTAAAATTGACATCCTAACATCACAATGAAAAGAATTAGAGAAGCAAGAGAAAACACAGCAGAAAGGGAGCAGAAGGCAAGAAATAACTAAGATCACAGCAGTACTGAAGGAGATAGAGACACAAAAAACCCTCCAAAAAATCAATGAATCCAGGAGCTGGTTTTTCGAAAACATCAACGAAATTGATAGACTGCTAGCAAGACTAATAAAGAAGAAAAGAGAAGAATCAAATAGATGCAATAAAAAATGATAAAGGGGATATCACCACTGACAACACAGAACTACAATCTACCATCAGAGAATAATATAAACACCTCTAAGCAAATAAACTAGAAAACCTAGAAGAAATGGGTAAATTCCTGGACACATACACTCTCCCAAGACTAAACCAGGAAGATGTTGAATCCCTGAAGAGACCAATAACAGGATCTGAAATTGAGACAATAATTAATAGCCTACCAACCAAAAAAAAGTCCAAGACCAGATGGATTCACACCTGAATTCTACCAGAGGTACAAGGAGGAGCTGATACCATTCCTTCTGAAACTATTCCAATTGACAGAAAAAGAGGGAATCCTCCTTAACTCATTTTATGAGGCCAACATCATCCTGATACCAAAGCCTGGCAGAGACACAACAAAAAAAGAGAATTTTAGATCAATATTCCTGATGAATATCGATGCAAACATCCTCAATAAAATACTGGCAAACCAAATCCAGCAGCACATCAAAAAGCTTATCCACCGTGATCAAGTGGGCTTCATCCATGGGATGCAAGGCTGGTTCAACATACACAAATCAATAAACATAATCCAGCATATGAACAAAACCGAAGACAGAAACCACATGATTATCTCAATAGATGCAGAAAAGGCCTTTGACAAAATTCTACGGCTCTTCATGCTAAAAACTGTCAACAAACTAGGTATTGATGGGATGTATTTGAAAATAATAAGTTATTTGTGACAAACCCACAGCCAATGTCATATCAAATGGGTAAAAAGTGCAAACATTCCCTTTGAAAACTGACACAAGACAGGGATGCCCTCTCTCACCACACCTATTTAACATAGTGTTGGAATTTCTGGCCAGGGCAACCAGGCAGGAGAGAGAAATAAAGGTATGCAATTAGGAAAAGAGGAAGTCAAATTGTCCCTGTTTGCAGATGACATGACTGTATACTTAGAAAACTCCATCATCTCAGCCCCAAGTCTCCTTAAGCTGATAAAGCAACTTCAGCTAAGTCTCAGGATAAAAATCAGTATGCAAAAATCACAAGCATTCTTACACACCAATAACAGAGAGCCAAATAATGAGTGAACTCCCATTCACAATTGCTTCAAATGGAATAAACTACCTAGAAATCCAACTTACAAGGGACGTGAAGGGACCTCAAACTATACTACAAGGCTTCAGTAACCAAAACAGCATGGTACTGGTACCAAAACTGAGATATAGTCCAATGGAAGAGAACAGAGCCTTCAGAAATAATACCACACATCTACAACCATCTGATCTTTGACAAGCCTGACAAAAACAAGAAATGGAGAAAGGATACCCTATTTAATAAATGGTGCTGGGAAAACTGACTAGCCATATGTAGAAAGCTGAAACTGGATCCCTTCCTTACACCTTATACAAAAATTAATTCAAGATGGATTAGAGACTTAAATGTTAGACCTAAAACCATAAAAACCCTAGAAGAAAACCTAGGCAATACCATTCAGGACATACACATGGGTAAGGACTTCATGTCTAAAACATCAAAAGCAATGGTAACAAAAGCCAAAATTGACAAATGGGATCTAATTAAACTAAAGAGCTCCTGCACAGCAAAAGAAACTACCATCAAAGTGAACAGGCAACCTACAGAATGGGAGAAAAATTTTGCAATCTACTCATCTAACAAAGGGCTTATATCTAGAACTTACAAATAACTCAAACAAATTTACAAGAAAAAACAACTCCATCAAAAAGTGGGCAAAGGATATGAACAGACACTTCTCAAAAGAAGACATTTATGCAGCCAACAGACACATGAAAAAATGCTCATCATCACTGGCCATCAGAGAAATGCAAATCAATACCACAATGAGACACCATCTCACACCAGTTAGAATGGCGATCATTAAAAAGTCAGGAAACAATAGGTGCTGGAGAGGATGTGGAGAAATAGGAACACTTTTACACTGTTGGTGAGACTGAAAACTATTTCAGTCATTGTGAAAGACAGTGTGGCGATTCCTCAAGGATCTAGAACTAGAAATACCCATTTGACCCAGTCGTCCCATTTACTGGGTGTATACCCAAAGGATTATAAATCATGCTGCTATAAAGACACACGCATATGCATGTTTATTGTGGCACTATTCACAATAACAAAGACTTGGAACCAACCCAAATGTCCATCAATGATAGACTGGATTAAGAAAATGTGGCACATATACACGATTGAATACTATGCAGTCATAAAAAAGGATGAGTTCATGACTTTTGTAGGGACATGGATGCAGCTGGAAATCATCATACTCAGCAAGCTATCACAAGAACACAAAACCAAACACCGCATGTTCTCACTCATAGGTGGGAATTGAACAATATGAACACTTGTACACAGGAAGGGGTACATCACACATCTGTCATGGTGTGGGGGGAGCGGGGGTGTATAGCATTAGGAGATATACCTAATGTAAATGACGAGTTAATGGGTGCAGCACACCAACATGACACATGTATACATATGTAACAAACCTGCCCGTTGTGCACATGTACCCTACAACTTAAAGTATAATAATATAAATAAATTAATTAATTAGTTAAGAAAGCAAATTTAGCTATTTATTGAGGAAGAGGTGCTAGTAGGCATAAGAGATATAAAATGATCAAGATTGTGTCCTTGAAGAACTCAAAATCTCTCTTTCCAAACAAATTCCAATATAGATAAGGCACAGGTAGACTCTGGGTGGTACTGTTAACACAGAAGGGAAATAAAGCTTGATGTGTTGATGAGAAGTAATAAGGAAAAGCTTCTGGAAAGATCAACACTGGAGCTTTATCTAGGAGAATAATTAGGCGATAGTGAAGTCAGCTCCTGTCATTACCAGGACTACAGTATCATGAACTAAGAGGGAAAATGGTAGAAAATGAGTGGCAATTCAGGCAGATATCACATAGACAAGGTGAATGTTTTTTATTTTGTTATTTTTAGTTTTTTGTCATATTAAGTTTTATGCTTAACGAAGTATAATTTTCCCTAGAAAAAATGAAAGATGGTTAGTTTTTGTTTTGTTTTGGTTTGGTTTGGTTTTTGTTTTTTGTCTAGGCTTTGACAAGAATACAGATTGCAATTGTTAGGAATTTGTCACTTTAAGTATTGTAACTTTTGTTTTGACTTCTATCTTGGTTAATTTTCTCCTAACTTGTGACAAAAATAGCTTTTGGCATCATCAGAATGTTATCCAATAACCTTAGACTAAGCAAGAAAATGTTTTGGTTTTTATTTTGTTTTGTTTCCAAATGTTACAGAAAAAGAAATGGATTGGAGTCTTATTCCTCTGGTTTGGATATCTGCATAATACTGAACTAACCATTAGAGCCAAAGGGTTAGGGTTGGAAGTAAAATGTTCTTGTCTATCAAACCTGGGGCATTTGTTTCTCCTCTTCCTTAGCTTCATATTTTGTGGTGGATGAAGTAATATTTCAGAATTATGGTCAAATTCATTGTACCTCCAGGAAAAATGGAATGATAGAATAAAATGATTATACAACCAGGGCAAACAGATGCGTGCTTGATAATTCATATGGTTTGTCTCGTCCTTACCCAAATCTTATCTTAAATTTTAGCTCCCATAATCCCCACAAGTCATGGAAGGGACCCAGTGGGAGGTAATTGAATGATGGAAGCAGGTCTTTCCCATGCTGTTCTCACGATCATGAATAAGTCTCATAAGATCTGATTGTTTCACAAAGGGGAATTCCCCTACCCGAGCTCTCTTGCCTGCCATCATGTAAGATGTGTCTTTGCTTCTTTGACTTCCGCCATGATTGTGAGGCCCCCTAGCCATGTGGAACTGTGAATCCATTAAGCCTCTTTCCTTTATACATTATCCTTTCTCTAGTATGTCTTTATTAGCAGTGTGAGAATAGAGTAACACAGTAAATTGGTACTAAGTATAGGGTGCTGTTGTTAAGATATCAAAACGTGGAAGTGACTTTGGAACTGGTTAACAGGGAGAGGTTGGAAGAATTTGAAGGTCTCAGAAGACAGGAAGATATAGGAAAGTTTGGAACTTCCTAGAGACTTGTTGAATTTTGTTTTGTTTTGTTTTGTTTTTACCAAAATGCTGACAGTGATATGAACAAAAAAGTCAAGACTGAGGCGGTCTCAGATGGAGATTAGGCTCTTGAGGCTCTTGTTGGGAACTTGAGCAAAGGTGACACTTGCTAAGTCCTAGCAAAGAGACTGGCAGCATTTTGCTCCTGCCCTAGAGATTTGTGAAACTTTGAACTTTCCAGAGATGATTTAGGGCATCTGGTGCAAGAAACACTTCTGGTGTGTTTCTAAACAACACAATATTCAAGAGGTGATTTGGGTGCTGCTAAAATCATTCAGTTCTATGTATTCACAAAGATATGGTTGGAATTGGAAATTATATTTAAAAGGGAAAGCAGAGCATAAAATTTCAGAAAATTTGCAGCCTGATAATGCAGTGGGAAAGAAAAACCCATTTACTGAGGAGAAATTCAAACTGACTGCAGAAATTTGTATAAGTTACGAAAAGCCAAATGTTAATTACCAAGACAATGGGGAAAATGTCTCCAGGGCATGTCAGAGGTTTTCACAGCAGTCCCTCCCATCCCAGGCCCACAGGCCTAGGAGAAAAAAATGATTTTCTGGGCTGGGTACAGGGCCTTGCCACTTTGTGCAGTCTTGGGACTTGTTTCCCTATATCACAGCTACAGCGAAAGGGGCCAACAATCAGCTCAGACGGTTTGCACCCTTCAGAGAGTTGGCCGTTTCAAGCCTTGGCAGCTTACAGGTGGTGGTGTTGGGCCTGTGGATTCAGAGTTAAGAACTGAGGTTTGGGAACCTCTGCCCAGATTTCAGAGGATGAATGGAAATGCCTGGATGTCCAGGTTAGAGGTATGTTGCAGGGATGGAGCCATTATGGGGACCCTCCGTTAAGGCAGTGTGGAAGGGAAATGTGGGATGGGAGCTCCCATACAGAGTCCCTACTGGGAAACTGCCTAGTGAATCTGTGAGAAAAT
Organism: Trachypithecus francoisi; assembly: GCF_009764315.1. Lineage (NCBI taxonomy): Eukaryota > Metazoa > Chordata > Mammalia > Primates > Cercopithecidae > Trachypithecus > Trachypithecus francoisi. The sequence goes on along the minus strand of NW_022681470.1, from coordinate 47,037,057 downwards.
GGACACCATCTTCCAGCCCCCAGAATGGTAGATCCACCAACAAATTACTCTATGCACCTGGAAAAGCCACAGACACTCAATGCCAGCCGTGAAAGCTGCCAGGAGGAGGACTTACCCTCAAAACCACAGAGATGGAGCTGCCCAAGGCTATGGGAGCCCACCTTTTGCATAAATGTGACCTGGATATGAGACGTGGAGTCAAAAGAGATCATTTTGGAGCTGTATGATTTGACTACCTTGGTGAAGTCTGGATTGCATGGGGCTTGTTGCCCTGTCATTTTGGCAAATTTCTCCCATTTGAAATGGGTGTATTTACCCAATGCCTGTACCCCCATTGTACCTAGGAAGTAACTAACTTGCTTTTGATTTTACAGCCTCATAGATGGAAGGGACTTGCCTTGTCTCAAGTGAGACTTTGGACTATAGACTTTTGAGTTCATGTGGAAATTAGTTATGACTTTGAGGAACTCTTGGGAAGGCATGACTGGTTTTGAAAAGTAAGGACATGAGGTTTGATAGGGGCCAGGTGCAGAATAGTATGGTTTGGCTCTGTCTCTATCCAAATCTCATCTTGAATTTTAGCTCCCATAATCCCCATATGTCATGGGAAGGACCCAATGGGAGGTAATTGAATCTCATGAGATCTGATGGTTTTATAAAGGGGAGTTCTCCTACACAAGCTCTCTTGCCTGTCACCATTTAAAATGTGCCTTTGCTTCTCCTTTGTCTTCTGCCATGATTGTGAGGCCTCCCCAGCCTCACAATGTGGAACTGTGGGTCCATTTTCTCTATAAATTACCCAGTCTCTCCTGTGATTTTATTAGTGGCGTGAGAACAGACTAATACAATGATATATAATGTATTATTCTGTTTATTATAACAATGAGCTTATTTCAAACCTAACCTTATTTGTGTTGGTTTGAAGGAGGAATATCAACGTTAAATGTGCCCATGAAACTTTCTCAGTGACTATCTGGACTCCACCGATAGATAACCCTTATTAAATGAGACAAACGTGGATCTCAGAAAAACAGTGGCTCAAATTAAATTGTTGATACTAAAACACAAAGAGTAATTTTTCATGAAAATTTTCTTAAGAGTTACATATCTTCAGAACAGAAACAAACAAAAAATAAATCTATCAGTTAATGTGGCCAACCACTGTGGAAACAGGCAGCAATAATGACCAAAGTACCTGAGTTCCTGATTATGTTTATCCATTGCTTCCTCTTAATGTCTCAATATTAATGCCTAGATATGTGCTTCTCTGTTGGATTTCTAGCTGAGGAAACTGTAATTATAACTGTTTAGTCTGGAATGCAAACATATGTTTAAATGTTTTTTTTTTTTTTGGAGGAAAAAATGTATACTACAGATCTAAGGCCATATCAAAGCTCATTTGAAATGTCCAGGAAGATACTAAATGTCACATTAGCAGAATTATTATCTGGTGTTGAACAAGCAATTTGACTATTTGATTTATAGCACCCAAGAAGTCTAAATCTATATGCCACAGTTGGTAACTAATGATTGTACTCCAATTACAGAAGGCAGGGTGCTATTGGTAGGTGAGTGGAGTTGTAGCAGTCCTAAGGGAACAGAATCTAATGTGCAAAGAACCATAACTGAGACCTGGAAGCCAAGGTCGGGATAATAAATTAGTGATTGATGGCAATGTCTGTTTTATAGTGATAGAAACTGTAACACTTATAAATCTTGGTTTTGAAAATGTTACATGAGAATCACCACAGAAAATAGGAGAGCTTCTATACAATCTAGCTCAAAAAGGTCATGCTTACAACATTTGAACAACTGCCAACAGTTATCTGACATATAATGTTTTGGACTGAGAAGGTATGCTACATATGAGGTTTTGATAATGTGTAGCTGAACATGAGTTTAAGAATAATTGAATAATTGAGTGGAAAGAAAGTGGAGATAACAAACTTTTTTTTCATTAACTCCAATTATGGATATAGTTACAAATTTAGAATGGTGACTTGAAGAAAATACAGAGTTCTGTAAAAATTATTTAATTAGCAAGTTGCTACTCATATTTTCCCACTGAGAGGAAGAAAAAAACAAGAGAATATTAATTAACTAAGATAAAGGCAATTAAGATCACATTAGAAAAGCTTACAGCTCTGGATGAAAATAGTCATAGGTATGTATGTACCTTTCTCTAAGAGATGAGAAAAGGAATTCTTCATATATATAATACATAGGAAAATTTGAAGGAAAAGTGAATAAATGTGTCAATGTTCAATCTTTTTTTAGGTAGAGTAAAAAAATAAGTTTATTTATCAAGGGATATATAAAAAATTTTCAATAAAATTAAAGTACCTATTAAGATTACAAAACTGCAGGGCTAGTATTAGATTTTCTTCACCAAGGGAGCTGTTTCAGATTTTTAATCTGTAAAATAAAGTCAAGTGGGATGAATTATGTACATAAGTACTGGTAAACTCTTTTTAGTTGTAAAAATTAGTCTTGTTTTATAGATGTAATCAAAACTATACATAAGTCAACATCAGTTTAGCCTTAACCACATTTACACTGATGGCATAGATATATTTACGTGTGATTGCACATATAAAGTACATATAATGCTCTTATGTGATGCATGTGATATCATAGGCTGTATTGATTTTAGAGGACTAACACTTAAATGATTATAATTTTTTTTTTAAACTTCATGTTGAAAGAAAGCATGAAAAGGAAATATAGTTTTTTCTAAAGTTCCAAGTAACCTTGTAAACATAGTTTAACATATTGTTTTTCCCAAAACAAGTGACTGGAGAGCTCTTCTGAATTATTTATGCTAACCATCTGTTTCTTGCTTAGCATATCTTGCAGAACAGACAAATCTCATGGCCTTCAGATGTTAGCTACTACTACTTCTAGATGAGCAGCTGTTTTCTTATCAAAAATCCATACTGAAGCTGTTCATTCTAAATTGGTAAATTTCATTAGTATCTCCAGGGCTTCAGTTGAATTAATCTACTTAAACAGCAGTCTTCTTAAAAACAGGTGCTCAAGTGACTTATCCCAATTCTATCATTTAAACAATAGTAAATAAGAAAAAAAATCAGTTTTCCTGCAAAAACAAAATAGTATGATTGGTTTCATTTACTACTTGTTTTGAAAACAAAGTATAGTTTTCAACATATGGTACTCTTATGATACTGCCCTAATCAAACAGTGATCCCAATTTACAAATGAAATTAATATTTTACAGTAGTTTTTATTATAATATTAAGATGATACACTCAAATAAAAATGTTTTCTGATCAGTCTATGTGTCCTAGGGCTGCTATAAAAATTGTCACAAACTTGGTTGCTTGAAAACAAATTATTTTTCACAATCCTGGGGGCTAGAGGTCCAAAATCAAGATGTCAGCAGGACCAGTCACCTTGTATGTTCTAGAGGAGAATACGTTCTTGCTTCCTCCAGCTTTTGGTGGCTTTCAGTGTTCCGTGATTATGCTTACACCAATCCCTGCCTTTGGGGTCACATTGCATCTTCCTTTTCTCTTCATGTACTTTTCCATGGATTCCCTAAGATTACTTTTCATAGCCTTCAGGGAACATCTGGATAATTCAGGTTAATCACTCTATGTTGTCAAGGAAAAAAATATTGCTTTGAACAACTTAGACAAGGAAAGCTTTATTTAAGACTATTGCAATAGGGAAGAGAGGTTTACTTCAAGTCATTTAAGCAAAAGGTAGGGAAGATTTTAAGCACTGGGGTGAGTTAGTGGAAAATACCAGAGGATAATTTAGGAGAAAGTTGGTTAGTGTTATTAGGCCATCTGTGTTTGCTTCTTGTTACCTACAGAAGATTGGCTCTTACCCTCACACAGAGTTTGGGAGATAGGAGCCCTATATTTTTTATGATTACATTTTAAAGAGATGGCTCCCTGGCCCTTGAGAAAAACATTTCTGATTGTAAAACTGTCCAGAGTCTGGGAGTAGATTTACATCTCAAAGGAGCAGGGAAAGAGTTTACAGTTGCAAGTTTTCTGAAGTAAAGGCCCTAATTAAAGGGAGGTCAGGAGCTTATAATCATTCATAAATCTATCTAAAGTTTAGTCAAGCTGAGGGGAAGAGTAAGACTTCTAGGTCAATATTGAGCTCCTTAACTTAATCACATCTGCAAAAACGCTTTTTCTAATTAAGTTAACATTTGCAAGTTCCAGGGATTAATACATGTATTTTACAGAGGAGGGGCATTTTTCAGCCTACCACAATCAACAAAATAGTAAATAACATTCATAACTCTCTTTATACTCAGGCCTCTTAAAAGCTCTTAGCACTTGAATACTTAAGAGTAAAAAAAATATGTACACTTTCACAACAGACTGAACCAATGTCTTTATATCTCACAAAACTGAATTGCAGAAATTGCTGCTTGGGCCTTACACATTACCTCTCGTCTCTTCTAAAACATCATTTTGTTCTTTGTCAATTTACTATTTTGTATGGACAATTTTTTTTTTTAATATCACAAACACTTCCTCATTTCTTCCTCCATATTGATAGTTTTCTTCTAAGGAAGCCCATTAACTCATTCAGTGCCACTCATAAACCATTCCACTCAGGATTTTCAGAAAGAGTAAAGGAATTCATAAATTTAAAATAATTTCAAAATAAATCAAATTAACAATAAGAACATTTGGATTGCCTTAGAGTCATTCATCTTTACTTTCTATACAAATATTGCACAACTGACTTCTGCATAAGGCAGACATCTTTTGAGGGACATAAAGTTTACTATATCCCTCACCAAATGTAAATGAAAATGTAAAAGTTTACGCAAAACATAAAACAGCAAACTAAACAATACATAATTATCCTAGCAGAATATTTAGAATCTTGGCTTTTGGCTGTTGTAATTCAGTTACATCAGTTCTTCCTCATGCTAATCAAAGTCCAACCACTTTTATTGAGCCTGGCTTCCAGAAACAAATCTCTCTCTCTCTTTATTTATTATTATTTATTTACCCTTTTGTCACAGTTTGATATTTTTTTTCTTGTATGTAGAAAATACACTACTAATTTCATTTCACCCTTTTCTTCACCTTGAATCAGTGTTTTTGAGGGTCCTAGAAAACTTCTAGCATAGGTAGTAGTTATTTTTACTGAAAGTCTTCATTTTGAGAGACTTTATTATGCTGATGCCAATTGCAAATCTAAAGAGCAGGCTTCCTTGAAAAAAAAAAAAAAACTGATATCAAGTAGGATATGTTGGTACACGTTGATTCATGGAACATATAACAAATGAAGAATTGTTTATTTATTCAAATAAATTTTATTTAAATAATTCCACTTTAATGTTTCTTGTTTAAGTAGCAGCATTTTTAATGTTCCTTAGTGATTCAGTACACTAATCGGTGTACTGATTTTTTTTAAAGAGTACAAAATTGATTTGACCTAAGAGTATCATTTGAAATCAAACATAAAGCTTAGTACTTTAAAGATCATTTTTACTTGAAATTCACTTTAAAATGTCTTTTAACATGCTTAAGCCTTTTTCTAAAAGCAAAGAGATAAACTGCTTATTTGCTATCTGCTTTGTTTATAAATATGTCCTGTGAAGTATTGGATGGCAAATCAGATTGTAAAAGCATTCAGATCCCATATTTCTGGAACTCAACTTCAGAGCATGTTTGCAATAGCAGTTGGTTATAACTAAATTAGTGAAATAATAAGTCAATTTCAGCAAGGACAGATTTTTTTAAATATTGGAATTTATAAACATTGAGTATATCATTTGATTGAACTTACATGTTAATTATGTTATACTTTTATTTTTAAACCTGTTTTATTCCCTTAAATAATGCAGTAACAAGAATGTAAAAATTCATTTTAAAATTGGGGAGCAATGTTGAAAACTATATTTTTTCCTAAACATAAATGCTTATAAGAATATGTAAGATTTCAATGCAAATCATGCCATAGGACTCTGGTTCTCAAACTTTACTTCATTTGCAACTCATTGAGATTATTAAAGACACAGGCACACATATGTTTATTGCAGCACTATTTACAATAGAGAAGACATGGAACCAACCCAAACGCCCATCAGTGATAGACTGGTAAAGAAAATGTGGCACATATACACCATGGAATACTATGCAGCCATAAAAAGGAACGAGATCATGCTCTTTGCAGGGACGTGGATAAAGCTGGAAGCCATCATCCTCAGCAAACTACACAAGAATAGAAAACCAAACACCACATGTTTCACTAATAAGTGGGAGTTGAAAATTGAGAACTCATAGTCACAGAGAGTGGAACAACACACATTGGGGCCTGTTGGGGGTGAGAGTGAGGGGAGGGAGCTTAGAGGATGGGTCAACAGGTGTAGCAAACCACCATGGCACACGTATACCTGTGTAACAAACTAACACACGTTATGCACATGTATACTTTTTTTTTCTTTAGAAACGATTTTAAAAGCCTGTATTATAGCTCTAAATTTAATTTGTATAGGATGAAACCTGGAAATGGGGTTTTTAAAGTCTCCAGGTGATGTTAATATGTACCTAAGTTTGAGAAGAGAATCATTTTTATAAAAAACTATTTTTTTCTTGTTGAAACTGAATGATTGATGATTGTTAAGTTTTATCTGTCAAGTGAGGGAGGTTTCCTCTTAGAAACTAGTGTGTCTGCTTTATAAATTCAGTTAAATGCTTTAGCTCTGATTTCCAATGCAGTCGACCATAAAACTATCCTCATTATCACTTTGCTTACAGATCACTAGTTCATAATGCCTATAATGTCTCCTATTTGCATTTAAAAATCATTTTTCACTGAAGTTGAGATGTGAAAGATTGTGACATCCCATCCTATTCTATTTGGTGAAGTGAATACATTTGTGGAAAGAAAAATATATTTTAGTGTAACTTGATGATGACCAATTAATTATATATATATATATATATATATATGTACATAATATTAAACACAAAGTTAACTGTTGAGGGTGAGTTTTTAATCTTAGTAACCCCAATATAGCAATTAATTTATTTCAAAAGAAAACACTTTGATTTTCCCCATGTTTTCTAATTTACTTTATTTTCCTGATTAGCATGATACTCTGAATTCTGATAGGCAAGAATTAGTATGCTCTACAATAGAAATACGTTGTTATTGGTGAGGAGAGTATTTTTTTTGTATTACCAAGACTTCACAGAGGGAGCAGAGCAAGGTGGCAGAGTAGGACTGTCAAGTGATTGTACCCTGCAGAAACGTCAGTTTGAACAACTACTCTTGTGTAAATATACCTTAAAAAAAGACTAAGAAAACCAGAAGAGAAATTATAGTACCTGGTTGTAGAACAGTATTAAGAAAATATGCATTTAAGATGGGAAAAAGAACACTTTTACATTACCCACATCACCCTTCCTCCAAAACCAAGCAGTCCTGTGTGAAAAGGGAGGCTGTCTGCTTAGGGAAAATGTAAGGGGAATGAGCATAGGACTTTGCATCGAACCTAAACAGTGGGCCTGCCAAAGTAAAACTCAGCACTTGGGAAAATCCGATAGCCTTATATTCCAAGCCGGTAACTATAAACTAAGTTTCTGCACCCTTCTTGGTGCCAAGGAAGATCAAATAATCCCAGGATGAAGGTTTTCTTGGTGAATTCAGTCTCCAGCCTTCATCAGCACCAACCAGTATCATTGGCCCAAGGTCCCAGGCAGCCTTACGCACAGACAGACCTCAGTGTCCCTGAGCTTCTGGCTCTCGTCAGTGCCACAACTGCTATAATGTATCCCAGACTTTTGGCAGTGCCACACTGACTGCAGATGCATTTGGCTTCTTATGTGCCCCAGCACTGAAATAAATGCGGGGCTTCTCTAGAAAATGCTAGTCTATAAAGACTAAGAACCTATATCTTACAATAACACAAACATTGACAAACAACCACAAGGATCAAGAATATCCAGGGAAACATAATGAAATGGACATAATATATGGCCTAAAGGAATGGTAATTATAAATTACTTGATAAATATTTCAAAATAACTCTTTTAAGCAAGATCATTGAATTTCAAGAAAACCTAGAGAAAAAATTCAATGGGAAAAAAAGTGAGTAGAATGAGAAATGTAATAGATTTAAATTAAAAACGAAGTTAAATATAAATGTTGGAACTGAAAAAATACAATTAACACAATGAAAATGCAAAAAAAAAAAAGTATCAACAGCAGAATTGAACAGGCAGAAAAAAATTATAAATTTAATCATACTTTATTTGAAAATATATAGTAAGAGGAGAAAAAGAAAAAAAATAGAAGGGATGAAGAAAGGTTACATAATTTTTGAAACACCATCAAAAGAGAAAATGTTCAAATCACAGAAGTTAGAAGTTAGAAAAGGAAAGAGAGATATGGAGTAGAATGCTTTATTAAAGAAATATTAGGGCCAGGTACGGTGGCTCAAGCCTGTAATCCCAGCACTTTGGAAAGCCAAGGCAAGTGGATCACCCGAGGTCAGGAGTTTGAGACCAGCCTGGCCAATATGCCAAAACCCTGTCTCTACTAAAAATACAAAAATTGGCCAGTCATGGTGGCACATACTTCTAATCCTAGCTACTTGGGAGGTTGAGGCAGGAAAATCACTTGAACCCAGGAGGCAGAGCTTGCAGTGAGCCAAGATTAGGTCACTGCACTCCTTCCTGGGAGTCAGAGTGAGACTCTGTCTCAAAAAATAAAAAAAAGAAATAGTAGCAGAAAACTTTCCAAATAGATGTATTTTGATCAAATTGTCAAAAGTAAAAGGCAAACAAAGGTTCCTGAAAGCAGTAAGTAAGTAAATAACATATAAGAGAGTTCCAATACATTTAGCAGCCAACTTCTCAGCAGAAAAGTTACAGGCCAGGGGGGAGTGGCATAATATATTTAAAGTGGTGAAGAAAAGAAACCGCCAACCAAGAATAATGCAGTCAGAGAAGCTGTCCTTTACAAATAATGAAGAGATAAAGTCTTCTTCAAATAAATAAAAGCTTAGGGATTTAATCGCCACCAAACTTATCCTACAATAAATTCTATTGGGAGTTCTTCAAGTTGAAAAAAGGACACTAATCAGTAACACAAAAACATCTGAAGATATAATACTCATTGGCAAAAGTCAGTATACAGTCAAAATCAGAATACCTAAAGACTGTGATGGTGGTATATAAATTACATAAATCTTTAATATGAAGACTATAAGGAAAAAACTATGAAAATAATAACTACATCAATATGTAGGTATAAAATATGTTATAAAATATAAAAAAATGTTAATAGTTACGTAAAATTCAACATGTGGGAGGGAGAGATCAAGTAAAAGTGTAAAGTTTTGCTTTTGTATGTGTGTGTATGTGTGTGTTTTTTTATTTTTGGCAATAAAAGATAAGTCATCATCAACTTAAAAATACCTGTTATGACTATAAGATGTTTGTTGTAAGCCTCCTTGTGATCACAAAGCAAAAACCTATTGTAGATAGATATTCAAAAAAATAAAAAGCAAGGAATCAAAACATACAACTAGAGAAAATAACTTATTCAGAAAGGAAGACAGCAGGAGAAGAAGAAAGGAAAAAGAACAAAAGGTCAACAAAACAACTAGTAAGCAATTATCAAAATGGCAATAGTAATTCCTTACTTATGAGTAATTACATTGAATATAAATTGATTAAATTTTCTCCAATGAAAAGCTATAGAGAATGTGAATGGATTTGAAAAGAAAAAAAACTAGAAACACTACAAAAGTGATTGAAAAGACGAGCAAAAACTAATATTTGATTTTTTAAGATAAAACAACAAACCATCAGCTACATTGATTAAGAAAAAAAGAGCCAACACTGCAATGATACATGGAAATACAAAGGATTATAAATGATTATTAAACATAATTATATGTGAAAAAATTGGAACACCTAAAAGAAATGGATAAATTCCTTGATACATAAGACCTACTAAGACTGAATAATGAATAAATAGAAAATCTGAACAGACGAATAACAAGTAAGGAAATTGAATCAAAAAATAAAAGGCTCCTGTCCAAGAAAAGCCTTGAACCTGATGGTTTCACTGCTGAGTACTGTCAAACCTTTAAAGAACAACTAAAACAAATACTTCTCAAACAGTTCCACAAAATTAAAGAAGAGAGAATAATTCCAATCACACTTAACAAGATCAGCATCATCCTTATAGCAAATCCAGACAAAGACACTACAGAAAAACAAAATTATAGGCCAATATTTATGATGAAAACAGACGCAAACATTCTCAACAAGATACCAGCTCATGCCTGTAATCCTAGCACTTTGAAAGATCGAGGCAGGCAGATCATGAGGTCAGGAGTTTGAGACCAGCCTGGCCAATATGGTGAGATCCGCCTCTACTGAAAATACAAAAATTAGCCTGGCGTAGTGGCGAGCTCCTGTGATCCCAGGTACTTAGGAGGCTGAGACAGGAGAATTGCTTGAACCTGGGAGGCTGGAGGTTGCAGTGAGCCGAGATCGTGCCATTGCACTCCAGCCTGGGCAACAAGAGCAAGACTCCACCGTCTCAAGAAAAAAAAAACAGCAAGCCAAACAAGACAGCACATTACCAAGATCATTCACCATGATTCAGTGGGATTTATTCCAGGGATGTAAAATAATCCAAACAATACAAAGCAATAAATGTGATACAACACATTAGCTGAATAGAAAAAAAAAAAAATAGATGTTTTTGATAGATGCAGAAGGTGCATTTGACAAATTTAACATCTTTTCTCAACTGTCAACTAATAAGGTATAGAAGAAGTTACCTTAGTGAAATAAAGGTCATATGTGACAGTCCCACAGCTAGCATTGTATTCCATGGGGAAAAATTAAAAATTTTTACTCTAAAACCAAGCAAAAGACAAAAAAAAACTCTTGCAATTTCCATTCAGTATATTACTGGAGATCTTAGCAAGAGCAATTAAACAAGAGAAATAAATAAAAGGTATCCAAATTATAAGGGAAGATGTGAAATTTCCCCTATTTGCAGACAATATGATCTATATACAGAAAATCCAAAGGACTCTACCAAATAAATGTTAGGAATAATAAACAAAAGATTAAGTTGCAGAATACAAAATCAACCTTCAGAAATCAGTAGCATTTCTATTGAATAACAGTGAATTCTCTAAAAAAGAAATTTTAAAAATCACATTTACAATAGGTGCAAAAATAAAATGTTTTAAGAATAAATTTATCCCACAAGGTGTAATATCTCTACAATGAAACTATAAAACACTAACAAAAGAAATAGAGAAACACAGACATAAATGAAAAAAGTAGCCTGTGTTCATGAGTTGGAATAATTAATTTTGTTAAAATGTCCATACTACTCAAAGCAATCTAAAGATTAAATCCAATTATTATCAAAATATCAATAATATTTTTCAAAAACATTAGAAAGAAAAAAACCCTAAAATTTGAATGGTACTGCGAAAGCCTCTGAATAGCCAAAGCAGTCCTGAGCAAATAGAACAAACCTGGAGACATCACACTACCTGATCTCAAAATACACTATAAAACTATAAAATAAAAAGAAAAACACACAAAAAAAGTGGCACTGGCATGGAAATAGACCAATTGAATAGAAAAATAAGTCCTGAAATAAATCCATGCATTTACAGTGAACTAATTTTTGGCAAAGATGCCAGAAATACACAATGGGGAAAGGACATTCTTCAATAAATAGTGTTGGGAAAACTGAACATCTGTACACAAAAGAATAAAATTAGAAAATTTTGTCATACTATATGGTTAAATAATTAAATATAAGACCCAAATTATGAAACTAATAGGAGAAAATGCAGAAAATACCTCCATGATGTTAGTCTGGTCAATGAGTTTTTGCCTATGGCTTCAAAAGCACAGGCAACAAAACCAAAAGTACACAAATAGGATTACATAAAAATTTTAAAAAACATTCTACACTTAAAGGAAACAAATCATAGAATGAAGAGGAAATCTGTAGAATGGGAGAGAAACATTTGCCAACTATACATCTCATAAGGAGGCAATATGCAAAATATAATAGTAACTCAAACAACTTAATAGCAATAAAACAAATTAGTCAATATAAAAATGGAGAAAAGGGACCTAAATGAACATTTCTCAAAAAAAGACTTATGAATGGCCAATAAAGCATGTGAATTAAATGGCCAACATCACTGATCATCAGAAAAATCCAAATACATATATAATAGCACTTCACCCAGGGGTTTGAAAAGCCCTTTCCCTAAGAATGTTGGAATCTAAGTTCTAACAAAAACTCTGTGTTTTCACTGATTGTAGTTCTAGGTCACACAATTTAATACTGGTTAATTATTTGTAAAAGGAAGGCAATATGCAAAATATAATAGTAACACAAACAATAGCAATAAAACAAATTAGTCAATATAAAAATGGGGAAAAGGGACAAAAGATTTGCAAATATTTTCTACCATTCTATGGCTTGCATTTTCACTCTGTTGATTATTTCCTTTGCTGTGCAAAAGTTGTTTAATTTGATGCAGTCCTACATTTTTTTTAGTACACAATAGGTAGTTTTCCAAACCTTGCCTGCCTCCCTCTTTCCCACTTCCAGTAGTACTCACTATCTATTGTTGCTACCTTTATGTCCATGAGTGCCCAAAGTTTAGCTCCCACTGTTAAGTCTTTATGTGAGAAGACAAAGTATTTGTTTTTCTGTTTTTGCATTAATTTGTTTAGGGTAATGGCCTCCAGCTGCATCCACATTGCTGTAAAGGAAATGATTTTGTTATTTTTATGGCTGTATGGTAGACCATCATTTATTTGGACCACATTTTCTTTATCTAATTCATCATTAATGGACACTTAGGTTGATTGCATGTCTGAGCTATTGTGAATGGTGTTGTGATGAACATATGAGTGCATGTGTCTTTTTGGTATAATGATCTATTTCCTTTTGGGCATATACACAATAATGGGATTGCTGGGTGGAATGGTAGCTCGGTTTTAAGTTCTTTGAAAAATCTTCGGGTGGCTTTCCACGGTGGCTGAACTAATTTATATCCCCACCAACAGTGTACAAGCATTCTCTTTTCTCCATATCTTGGTCAGCATCTGCTGTTTTTTGACTTTTTAATAATAGCCATTCTCAATGGCATAAAATGGTATCTCATTGTGGTTTTGATTTTCATTTCTGTGATGATTAGTGATGATGAACATTTTTTATGTTTGTTGGTCACTTGTATATCTTATTTTGAGAAGTGTCTGTTCATGTCCTTTCGTCATTTTTCAATTTTTTTTTTTTTTCTTGTAGATTTGTTCAAGTTCGTCATAGATTCTGGATGTTAGGCCTTTGTCAGTTGCATAGTTTGGGAATAGTTTCTCCCATTCTGTTGGTTGTCTGTTTACTTTGTTGATAGTTTTCTTCATTGCACAGGACTGCTTTAGTTTAATAGTTCACACATGTGAATTTTTGTTTTTGTTTAATTCCTTTTGAGTACTTGGTGATAAATTATTCACCAAAGCCTATATGTAGAAGGATTTTTCCTAGGTTTTCTTCTCGAATCTTTATAGTCTGAGGTCTTACATTTAGATCTTTAATTCATCTCTAGTTAATTTTTGTGTATGTTGAAATGTCGGGCCGGTCCATTTTCAACGTCCTACATATGGCTAGCCAGCTCTTCTAGCATCATCTATTGAATGAGAATACCATTCTCCATTGCTTATGTCAGCTTTGTTAAAGATCTGTGAAAAATGATGTTGGTAATTTGATAGGAATAATGTTGGGTTTGTCAATTGCTTTGGGCGATATGACCATTTTGATAATATTAATTATTCCAATCTGTAAGCATGGAATGTTTTTCCATTTATTTGTCATCTCTGATTTCTTTCAGTAGTGTTTTATAGTTTTTGTAGAATTATTTCACCTAATTGGTTAGATATATTCCTAGGTATTTTATTTTTATATGTGGCTATTTTAAATGGAATTGTCTTTTTGATTGGGTTTTCAGTTTGCATGTTATTGGTATATAGAAATGCCACTGATTTTTCCATATTGATTTTGTACAAAATTTTCCTGAAAATTTACTGAAGTCACTTGTCAATTCTATGAGCCTTTTGGTGGATTCTTGGGTGTTTTCTAGGTATACAGTCCTTTTGCCAGCAAAGAGATAGTTTGACTTCTTTTCCTGTTAGGATGCCTTTGATTTCTTTCTCTTGCCTGATTGTTCTAGCTAGGACTTCTAGTACTATGTTGAATAGGAATGGTGAGAGTGGGCATCCTTGACTTGTTTGACTTCTCAAGAGGAATGCTTCCAGTTTTTGACCATTCAGTATGATGTTGGCTTTGGGTTTGTTATTAATGACTGTTACTATTTTGAGGTATGTTCCTTTGATACCTACCCTGTCGTGAGGTTTTATTATGGAGGGATTTTTAATTTTATTAAAAGCTTTTTCTGCATCTAGTGAGAATATCTCTATGGTTTTTGCTTTTAATTCTGGTAATGTGGTGAATCATATTTATTGAGTCGTATATGTTGAACCAGCTTTGCATCCCAGAAATAAAATCTACATGTTTGTGGTGTATTGACTTTTAATATGCTGCTGGATTCAGTTTGCTTGAATATTAAGGGTTTTTGCATCTATGTCCATCAGGGTAATGGCCTTGATGTTTCTTTTTCTTTTTTTTTTTGATTTTTGCCAGATTTTGGTGTCGGGCTGATGTTGGTTTTGTGGAATGAGTTAGGATGAGCCCCTCCTCCTCTATTTTTTGGAGTAGTTTCACTAGGATTGGTGAGAGTTCTTCTTTGCACATCTGGTAGAATTTGAGTATAAATCCATTTGGTCCAAGTGTTTTTTCAGTTGGTAGTTTTATTATTACTGATTCAATTTTAGGACTTGTTATTGGTCAAGGAGAGTTTCATTTTCTTCCTGGTTCAATCTTGGGAGGTTGTGAGTTTGTGGAAATTTATCAATTTACTGTAGATTTTCTAATTGGTGTGCACAGAGGTATTCATTACAGTCTCTGTGTATCTTTGACATTTCTGCATAATCAGTTTTCATGTTATCTTTGTCATTTCTGATTTTACAGTTTTTTGGATCTTCTCTCTCTCTTTTTTTTTTTTTTTTTTTGATAGTTTTAGTAGAGTCAGGGCTTCACCATGTTGGTCAGGCTGGTCTTTCTTGAACTCCTGACCTCATGATCTGCCTGCCTCGGCCTCCCAAAGTGCCGGGAATAAAGGTGTAAGCCACCACGCCTGGCTCTTTTTGTTTTGTTTTGTTTTGTTTTGTTTTTTCATTTAACCTAGTGTTCTATTTAGCTTGTTTACTCTTTCCAAGAACCAGCTCTTGGTTTCAGCTTAATGCTATAATTTTGCATTTCTGGATACTGTTTGTGAATGAGCCTACCCTTTTCCCATTCATATTCTTGGCAACCTTGTGGAAGATTAGTTGACTACGTATTCATGGATTTATTTCTAGGCTCTCTGTTCTCTTTCATTTTTCTAAATTTTGGAAAGGACATGTAGAAATTGGAACTTTTGCACACTGTTTTTGGGACTACAAAATTGCATAGCTGCTATCGTAGACAGTAAGAGGGTTCCTCCAAAATTTTAACATAGAACTTCCATAAAACTTTTCATATAACAATTCTACTTCTAGTTATTTATACAAATGAATCAAATTCAGAACCCGAGGAGACATTAACCCTCCCATGTTCATTATAGTGCTATTCATAATATGTAAGTTTAGAGACGATCTAATTCTTTAACACATTAAAAGGAGGAAATTCTGATTTATGTAACAATATTGATGTACTTTGTAGATATTGTATGAAGTGAAATAAGATAATAAAAAAGATAATACATGGTTTATCTTATGTGACGTATCTAAAATAGTCTTATTCACAGAATTAAAGAGTAAAATGGCATTGCCAAGAGATGAGAGGAGGGGGACATTGAAAGTTGCTAACTGATGGGCATAAAGTTTCTGAAGAAGGATGAACAAGTTCTAAAGATCAGCTGCACAACATTATACCTACAGTCAAGACTACAGTGTGTTATACACTTAAAATTTTTAAGAGAGTAGTTATCAAATTATGTATTTTACCACAATAAATTATTTTAATAAGAAAAAATATTAGCACTGCTTTATTTCTGTTCCTTAAACTAAAGAATTTCAGCTAAAAACTATTACAATCTACATAAAATCAACATAAGACTTTAAGAAGTGCAGAGACATTCACATTCTGGAGAAGGACTGTAGGACATGAGAAAAACATATAGCTATCAGTTCTTTAGAGCTTTGTTGTTGCTTTTTGAAAAATATTTTTTGCCTCATAGATCATGCACTATATGGTACACTCTCCAGAAACTTGAAAATACCAATGGGAACAGACAAAAGAAAAGTCTTCTCTCTCTAGGCACAGAATCCGGAAAGTGGCAACCTAGTAAGATAGACAACAATTGTCCTGCTCCTGCCAAACACCACATAAAATGCTGCAGCCCTAACCTACCCCTGTTATTAAAGATCAAGTAGGGAGTCTGGGCTTCTGCCTTTATCAGGCTATCATGAAGTGCTCCAAACCACCTTATTGTGGTGGTATGATGAAAACCAAGTGAGGAGCCTAGACTTTCATCCCTACCGAGTGGTAATGATTGCAGCCATCCACACTGTGACAAAGAACTCCTACTGGAAAGCCAGAAAGTCAGGACTTTTCTCACAAGCTCAAACCCCAGCAGTATCAGTGGAGATATCTGCAGAGCATTAATGAGGCATCCATCCCCCATTACCAGGATGGTATCAGCAAAAACTTCATGGGAAAACTGACCTATCACCTCTTCCCAGCTGTAATGAGAAGCCCTGTTCCCCAGGGGTTTCAATGGAAGACAAATTTGAAACTTAAAACTTCAATACTAACCTGCCATTAATCTGTCATTATCTTTATTCCCTATTTGAGCAGAGTCAGACATTACTTACAAAAACACATTTAAATAAGACTAGTAGTTCCCAAATAACACCCCAAATGTTCAGGTTTAAATTGAAATTATTTACATGAAGTACCAAAAAATCTCAACTGAACTGAGAAAAGATCATCAAAATATGCCAATAAGAAGGTAATACAGTTGCTAGAATTATCTGACAGAGATTGAAAAAGAGCCATCAAAAACATGCTTCATTGAAAATTATGAACATGCTTGAAAATAAAGAAAAAACTCAAAGTCTCAATATGACAAGTTAGACTGATTGCTAAGTTACAAGTAACAGTTCTCACAGTGTACTTCTACTCTCATTTATAACACCAACTGCAACTTCAGGAGTTTTCCAAACCCCCCTTCAATTTTAATAATTCACTTGAAGGACCCACAGACATCACTGAAGATTATTTCACTTACAGTTATAAGTAATTACAAGAAATTGATACATATGAAAGTCAGCCAAAGGAAGAAGTGTATCCCTCACAAAGGCATAATTGATTATTTGACTGCCCATATGATCGATCTTAGTCTCCAGGTCAATGGATACTGTGTGAACCAAAGCTCCCACACTACATCACATTGTTTGTCTTTCTGGTATGGGTTTCCCTCATCCTAAATATTATCTGATGTGTCTAGCCTCTTGCATAAATAACTATGTAGACTATCTTGAATAACTCAAATCTTCCAACAAAGCAAAAACACTACTATCATGCAAGCCAGAGATTACCTCATTGAGCTGAACACAAAGGCCATACCTGCTGTGGACAAGGTTAATTTTTTAAAATAAAGCAGTCAGCAAAGAAATACATGTTATTAAAAGAATGCCAAATTGAGATGGTAAAAATAAAAATTGTAAATAAAACAAAACAAACGATAAGTTCAACAGAAGAATTAATAAGACAAGGAAAGGAATCATTTAATTGGAAGGTAGAACAATAGAAATTATCCAGTCTCAATAGCAGTGAGAAAATATTCTGAAAGAAAATAAATACAGCCTGGGGAACCTGCAGTACTCTAACAAAGCATCCAACTTTCTTGTCATCAGAAGCCTGCAAGAAGAGGAAAATGAATTTGCTAAAAATTGTTCAAGACAAAATAGCAGAGAATTTTCAAAATTTGGCAAATAAATACATCAACCTAAAGTTTATGAAGTTGAAAGAATCCTAAATAGGATAAACACAAAGAAATCCACACCAAGACATGTAACAGTCTACTATTTGAAAATACAAAGAAAATAAATCTTGAAAGCAACAAGGGAGAACCAACCTTTACCTATAGGTAGAAAATAATTTTAACAATTTTGATCAAATACTATGAAGATGAGAAGGAAGTGACATTTTTCAAGTGCTAATAGAAAATGTTAACTATGATTCAATATCAAGCAAAATATCCTTCTGAAATTAAATGGATTTTAGTAGGTTTCCAATGAAGGAAAACTAGATATTTTTGTCACTAAAGACCTCCCTAAATTAATGACTAACAAAGTTCCCTAAACAGAAAGAAATAACAAAAGGTTAAAAAAACAAAAATGGATAAAAAAAATCAACTTTCATTTTCCTCATGTGTTTTCTAAATTACATTTGATGGCCAAAGCAAACATTATAACATGGTCTAGAATGATCCTCAATACATATAGAGGGAATATTTAAGGCAATTACATTATAAATGAATGAGAGTAAAGGAACTTAAAGGGGAGGAAAGTTTTCTATAATTTATTCATACTGGTAAAATACTACACTAGTCTACCGTGATAAGTTTTGTACACATAGTGTAATACCTCAGGCAGCCATTTAAAACAAATACATACAAAAGGATACATTCTAAAATACTACAGGTAAATCAAATAAAATTTTAAGGAAATGTTATGCATAGAAAAGCAGAACAAAAAGAAAACAGAAAGCAAAAACAAGGAATGACAAAAGAAAAAAGTAAAATGGCAGACTCAAACCTTAACATATCTAAAATTACATGAAGTGAAAATGGTTTACTTTATGGCAGTCAAAAACTAGAAACAACCAAAATGTTCCTCATTATATAAATTATTAAACAAAGTGTATTGCACATACCATCAATCTATATTCATCAATAACAAGAATGAACATTTTGCATGTATATTGGTACAAACAATAACTTTGATATATCTTGAGGACATTATGATAAGTAAAACAAAAAAAAATCTCAGAAAATCATATATTGTCTGATTTCATGTGTATTACACTTTCAAAATTAAAAAGTTATGAAGATAAAAACAATCGGGTAGTGTTTGCCAGGGGTTAGGTACAGCTGGAAGTGGAGGGATTGATGTAACTGCAAAGAGGTGGAACTGAGCATGTATTTGTAATGATAGAATAGTACTGATCTTGACTGGGTCATAACTATACACACAAATTATGCCTATTAATTTCCTGTTTCTGATATTGTGCTTTACTGATGTAAGATATGATCATTAGTAGAACCTGGATGAGAGGTACACAGGATTATCTCTGTACTATTTTTGTAGCTTTGTAGGAATTGTTTTTATTTTAAAATAAAATGTTAAATAAAGACAGCTTAGCACTAAATAGCGATGTGTTACATAAAGGTTTTTAATATTTACATACTATGGCTAACACAATGACTTCTAAAGTCTTTGGAAAACCAATTGGAGTTAGAATTTGTTCATACTATAATTTTGAGTAGTTAATAATGAATGATTTGTTAAGCAATTTATTCATCAATTCATTTAAACATCACAAATCCTCATAGGTGGCTACTTTATTACTTGTGAGAGTACATAGCTTCCCTCGATTTCTTAATGTGCCTGTAAAACATCTTACTTATTATCCTAAAAATGTACCATAAGTATTATATCTATAGCATTTTTCCCTATTTTGGAAATGAATTTCTCTGATCTAAAAGGATACTAAAACATATTTTATCACCACGAGAAGTCCATATAGTTGTAGCTCACACTCAGTTTCATGCTTAAACCCCAAAGTGCCAGAAAGACTATAACAGCTATATCTACAGAAGTGCACATTTGAAGGTTCTGAATTTGGATACACCTCTAGGTTGTGAAACTGTAATGTAAAATGTGAGACACATGGAGTTATCTGGTTCCTAGAGATATTTTATTAATATACCAAACACGTAAAATTAGGATTTAGGCCCATTAGACCCTTTCAAGTAGTCAGTGGGCAGGTGCTCTTTCCCTTTTGTGTGCAGAAAAATTGTTTTCTCCTATCCCCAGGTAAAAGGCATGTTGTGTTATTTGCGGAAGAAAAAGCAAATGGCATCAACCCTTCTTATGTCACCACAGCGGTAAAAATTAGGGAAAAGGAGGGCCGACACATTATTTACCGGGAGTACTACGTGAACTCATTCAAGATAAAATTAGCAAAATGAGTAGTACAAACCCAACATTATTCCACTTTACAGAAAAGGAAACTATGTCACAGATAGGACAAAGAACTGTCTCTTAAGTCAGATGGTTGCTGAGTGACACTGCAGAGACTAAAGCCTAAATAGCTCAGCTTGAGAGTCTGTTCATTGAGCCACTATCCCATAATGGAGAAAGGGGAAAAAATCAGTTTAACTGATTACAAGGTGATAGTAGATAAAGTGTCATAACTATTTCTCACAGCAGATGTATTTTACTGGAAAGATTGTTCACTTTATATGCAAAGCAAATTTTATCTTGTTTTCATTGAGAGATTCCTTGGAGAATTTTAATTATACTGATGAAAATTCCATATTCATTTTAATAATTTAAAATAAGAAAATAGAGCATTAATAATTACTGCTTTTTGTTAGGGACAGAGACTGGGTTGACAAAACAGTGTAGAAAGAAAGGAAAGTCAAGACCTCAGTTGACAAAGCTATACAAAGAGACCTGGGAATATCACGTTTAGTATTACAAACAGTCTTTTGGGGTTCTCAATATAATTATGTTTTCTTCATTATTTTTCAAGTGTGTTAATTGCCTCCTAGTAATTAACTTCCCGTGTGACTGTCAAGAAATGTAATCAATAGTAAAAGCAGAGGGACCAAGCTGTCATTGTTTCTGTGACCAATATCTTTTTCTCACCCTTGGCAAGGTGTTTCTGTTTTAATAAAATGAACAGGTGCAGATGTGGGAGATTTCTCCAGAAAGCCACTAGCTAAATCAGTTCATCTCATAGTTCTGAAATTAAAATGTAGCCAATCAGAACTTTGAAATATAATTGCCTCATTTTCCAACTTAAATATATTATGGGCCTCCTGCTAGTGCTGCACCTGGCAAATCTAGTTATTAAAGTTATGAAGGAAAGAGTTTGCTGAGACATTTTAAATATTGTGCTGACATTGTAATAAAAGAAAGGAGAAAGGTAGGCGTGATCTAATTCTACTGATGTCTGCTCAGTTTAGAATATACTGTTATTTCTATCAAGCTGATAATCAAATTTCATTCATGGAAATATTTCAAATAATTCTGTATAAAATAAAACCTACTGAATTTAAATGCATTACCTCCCTTATCGTTCTTCAATTTCTCTTGACTTTTTTCATTACTCAGATATTGTTTTATCATTTAACTCACCCAATTTGTTTAATATTTCTTTTCTAGCAAGTCTGTTTCCTTTCTTCTCTATAGTGGTTGCCTGTATATTTATAGGTACTTACGTAAGTGATGGGTAGAGGCTGTAAGAAAAATGGACTTCAATTTCTATCACTCTGCTGGCAAAACAGTCATGTATGTTCTGAGATGTGATTAATCTTCATCAGCAAGCAGTAAATACATAGAACCAGTATTTAGGTTTTTAGCATCAACATTTTTACCTAATCCCTTAGATTGCTTTCTCTACTCTTCTAGGTCCTATACAGTAATAAAACATTGAAGTTTTGATTGGCAAAAAAGTGCATTTGCAAAGTGTGGCATTACAACTAGCTTATACAAAAACAGTTGTACTGGTTAAGTATATTTAAACTGCAAATGGTTATAACACTAATAATAATAACAACAACATAAACTAATATTCAGAAAAAGAAAAATCAACATATATTGAAAGGCAGATGAGTTAAAAATATAAACATAATAAATACAGAGAAACATATTGTGTACCAAAGCAGTCATCTATGATATCCTATCTTTCTACATGATTTAGAAATTATACTACGTGCAAAACCCTTGGGAAAAATGTGTTACAAAATTTATAATATTTAATCTTTTAGAATGAAAATATGATGCAAATACAGTGTCTTGGTATCCAGGGGTTCCAGGACCCTGAAAGATACCAAAATACATAGATGCTTAAGTCTCTTATATAAATGGCATAATATTTGCATATATCTGACCCAAATCCTCTTACAAGCTTTAAATCATCTCTAGATTATTTATAATACTCAATACAACCTAGTGCTATGTGAATAATTGTTATACTGTATTGTATAGGAACAATTACAAGAAAAAAGTGTGTATGTGAACAGTACAGATGCAACCATTTTTTAAATTTTCTATTTTCCACCTGTAGCTGGTTAAATCCACAGATATGGAACACAGTTAAGGAGGGCCAACTGCAATGCATGTGATACAACATTCCAATTTGTTTGACATTACATCATAATGCATTAGGAAAGATTTATTCCCAAGAGAACTTAGGTAAAATTAGCCTCGATTGTCAAATTAATTACAAATTTTGGTTCTATTTTTAGAGCTTATGGGGTATTAGTATTGTAAATATCGGATCGTAGAGTTTGCTAACAATACATGTTCTTTCTTTTTTTCAATAATTTGGTAGAGTTTGCTAACAATACATGTTCTTTCTTTTTTTCAATAATTTCGTAAACTATTTTACCTTATTTGTTTAAATAATACATTTAGATTCTTTTTTTTTTTTTTTTTTTTTGAGACGGAGTCTCGCTGTGTCGCCCAGGCTGGAGTGCAGTGGCGCGATCTCGGCTCACTGCAAGCTCCGCCTCCCGGGTTCCCGCCATTCTCCCGCCTCAGCCTCCGAGTAGCTGGGACTACAGGAGCCCGCCACCGCGCCCGGCTAGTTTTTTGTATTTTTAGTAGAGACGGGGTTTCACCATGTTAGCCAGGATGGTCTCGATCTCCTCACCTCGTGATCCACCCGCCTCGGCCTCCCAAAGTGCTGGGATTACAGGCTTGAGCCACCGCGCCCGGCCTACATTTAGATTTTTTTTATCACTACATAATCTGTTCTTTCCTGACTACTACAGAAATTGTGCTAGAAGTGGGTGCTTCCGGGCCGGGCGCGGTGGCTCACGCCTGTAATCCCAGCACTTTGGAAGGCCGAGGTGGGCGGATTACAAGGCCAGGAGATCCTGGCTAACATGATGAAAACTCGTCTCTACTAAAAATACAAAAAAAAAAAAAAAGAGAGAGAAAGAAAGGAAAGAAAGGAAAGGAAGGAAGGAAGGAAAAAGAAAGAAAGAAAGAAAAGAAAGAAAGAAATTATCCAGGCGTGGTGGCGGGCGCCTGCAGTCCCAGCTACTCCGGAGACTGAGGCGGGAGAATGGCGTGAATCCAGGAGGCGGAGTTTGCAGTGAGCAGAGTCCTCACCTCTGCACTCCAGCCTTGGCGACAGAGCGAGACTCCGTCTCAAAAAAAAAAAAAAAGAAGAAGAAGAAGTGGGGGTGCTTCCGTGACAAACCAACAAGCAAAACCATGATTTTGGCCAGTACTCAGTTGGAGATGTAGCAAAAAAATCTGTCACCTCATGTTATCCTGTGATAATACTGTCATCTGCAGTTACTTGCAAGGGAGGGCATTTGCCTCATGCAATTTTAGCTCCATAGAAAGAGGTTGAGAAGCAAAGCCTTTGTGTTTTGGGTTGATGACTAATGGCTGTGTTTGGCCATGCGTTAAAAGAAAGAGATGAGCTCTCTGGTACATGAAACAAAGTCAGAGATTTCATTTCCCCAGAGTTAAAAGAGCTAACTGCTTCTTGACCCCAAGCAGTAAAAGTAAGAATGAGAAAGCCTAAGGGACACATGTTCTGCAAAAGATCACAATAAGGGTGTGGTCTCCATTTAAAACCTTGAAAGCTTTAACATAGCCAGTCCCTTTAAGTTTAAGAGTACCAGAGAGGAAAAAAAGGTAAAGAAATGTAGCAGAACCAATAACTATATCTGCAAAATAACTGGAAGTGGGGTTGTTAGTAAAGGATCATGATTAAAAAGAACCTCCCAAAAAGTAAAGCTATTTCCAAGTTTTTTTGATTGTTAAATTAATTACAAATTTTGGTTAAATCCACTTCCAAGGTACTTTTCATGTACCTGTCACATAAGGTTTCAGGATGGCTACTAATAGTGACTTTGTATCTCCCATTTGTGTCGTTTACAAAGGGTTATGTTTGTTGTGATTATTCTATTCCTCCAACATTAATATTGGTATTGGAGGCAAATAACTCGTCTTTTAAATTTTATATTATTATCAACTTGCAGGCCAATTGGAGCCATATCTGAAATTGATTAACACTAGCCCACATTTCTCAACAAACTTGGCCTTTGCATTTGATACAGTGATGGGACAGTTGGGTCATCTTTCCCAGGGAAGTGTGGAGTATGTTCTTTATCTGGGACAATGAGAGGAAAGGAATATTTGATATCATCAGGGTGAGACAGAATGCCCACCAATTAATTATTATACTCACTCCTTTATTTTTTTCTAGCTTTCTTGTAGCTAGATGGTGCAACGTGTTAAGTTCTGAAAAATAAAGGGTGAATGCAAGTAAAGGGCATCATTTACAGGCTGAGACAGTTAAAAACAACAACAACAACAACAACAACAACAACAAAAACACGTTAGTCTCTCTTCCCCTGCTGTGACAACCAGGAAGGCCTTCTGTTCCAGGGCGTGCAGTTAGAATATAGAGCCTCCATGATTCAAGATCCTGAAGAGCCCAACACTGATCCACTAAGGCATGTAATATGAGAAAGAAATAAATTGTTTCAATCATCTAAGGGATGTTGTGTTACTTCAGCAAAATGTAGCATCTCCAGAAAGTTACAAGAAATGTGACAGATGTTGATATATGATAGAAAGATAGATAGATAGATAGATAGATAGATGACAGATTTCTGTTATGCTTTTCATGTCCTACAAGGAGTAAAACATATGTAATAATGTATTCTTTTTAAATATACAATAACATGAAGAAATTTTAGTTTTTAATATATTAAGAATCATTTCTAAACCTATTGACTGTATGCTTGTACAGAGAAGCAACAACATTTCTGGGTAAGGTCTAATGTTTCCATGGTCTCCAATGTAAATAAAAATAACATGCCTGGAAATTGAGAGTCTAGTTTTTAGGATGAGTTAAGTAATGTGTTGTGAACAACTAAAACTCATTGGAACGTAAAAATAACTGTATTTTCATTTTAGTTCTTTTTATTGTGCCCCAGTCTATGAAAGAACACAAGACTCTTGTAAGTAATGTATTTTTGGTAAATCACTATTATAATGTTTGCACAATAGTGAAGCATTATTTTATTGAACATTTATTTGGAAGCTAAAAATATTGGTTCTACTCTAGATCAATCCCTCTGATAACAATTGTGCTCGCTTTGCAATTTGCTATTTCAATTTAATATTGCCAGTGGTGTTAGACCTGCTATTACATTTATTGCCTAGATTACTACTGAAAATATTGTTGTGAGAAAGGAATAATATTGCCATGATTTTATTATTAGAACACTTTTCTGATACGCAATGCCAGGAGTCTACAAAGCATCAGGCTCTCAGGCCATGCAGTATCATTTATAACTTTTATGACTGGCTCTCAGCGTTCTCCAAAAAGGATAGTAATGGTGACTTTCAGAGCAATGGTCAGAGAAACTCACCTCTACAGCATATAGAATAAATATGATTCCTCAATTTTAATATGTGGTGGCATATTTCAGGGGAAAAAATCACATGATAACTGTCAAAGTTTTGTTTATCTACCTCTTGAAATTCCAAGACAATCTGTAGAAAAAAGCAAGATTATTGAGAGGCTCCACAGCTGTTAAATATGAACTAACATATGATTTTCTCCTTATTATGTTAGGTGGTTTGAAAAATGAAACATTACATATTAAACTCTTAGGAATATCACAAGTTCCCTTTTCTTTGATTAGGTAGCATACTATAAATACTATGAAATTGGTGCTGCCTTTTATTATATTATTTCAGTGCTATTATATATAAAACTATACAGATATTTTAAAAATTTGGTACATATTATTAAATTCTAAACAAAATATGTAAACTTCAAGTTTTGCCGTTTTTACATATAGACAGGCTAATATATATAATATCTCATATATATATATCATATTTATGTGTTTATAATCCAATGCACATGTGCATGTGTGTGTACATGTGTATGTGTGTGTATATACGTATGTATCTATATACTCAGAAGAACTACGTTTTTCAGTTTTATATTTTTTCTATCCATCCCTTCAATATTACTTTCCACAGAGAACTGCATAGTAGAAAATAAGACACATTAACGATGAGGCAGAGTAGGTATCAATTTAGATGTTGGAGAAAATGTTACCACTTTGAAGCTAAGTTACCTTGACAATAAAAGGGAGTCAACAGAGCAGAGCTACTCTTACTTACTTCATGGGACTAATGAGGATTTTAACTGAAGTAATGTGTAAATTATAAAGTGACTTACAAACATAAAAGGTGATTATTTTATTATTCTTTGCAGCCGTACTTCTCAACACGTATCAGGAGAAATCTGCTGGTCCCTTAGATACTTTCAGGAAGTCCACAAGGTCAAGCCTCTTATTATAATAAAATAGAGATGTTGTTTCATTCAATTTTTATTTTTATTCTCTAAAAAGTATACAGAGGAGAGGTCTAGAATCTACATGGTGTGTAATACTGTGGAAAATTGAATAAAGAAGCAGATATGAGAAGCCAACTGTTTTCTTTTATGCCAGACATGAAAGAGGTTTGCAAAGTTTGAAACAATGCTTATCTCACAAAAAAATTGCGGGGGGGAGGATATAGTTACATTCACAAAAGTGTGTTATTTTTGTGTATTTCATTCATAAAGTATGTTACTTATATGAAATGGTTTACATTAATAAATACGTATTTAATATCATACATGCCTATAAAATATCTTCACAAACAAAAGCTCTTTGGAGTCTTCAATAATTTCTAAGAATGTAAAGGGCTCTTGAGATAAGCAGTTTAGGAATTATTGCTTTAAAGAATTCCATTCTTGCTCTTTCTTTCTCATTTTCAATGACAACTATCTGCATGTGACAGCAGTGAAGTGGTGGTGCCAATGCTGCTTCAAGGGTGTGAGGAGATGAAGACTGCTGTATCTCCTTTTCTCTTGACTTTTTCGTCTTGGTTACAATGCAGCTGCTCCAGCTTTGGGTCTGCATTTTACCCCAAAGGACACAGGAAAGCTCAATGAGAAATAAGGACAAGATCTAAATCTTAAACTGAAAACGTTAGCCATGATACATTCCTTCCCCCACATACAGATTCTTGCTTTTGTCTCATTGGCCAGATGGTTGCTATGTATACACCAGATGCTGCAAGTAGTTTTATATCTGGATCCATTGCTATCCACAACAGAATCAGTGTTCCGGTTGTAATGAGTGAAGAATGTGTGTAATAGAAAACTAGCCGCAGCTGCATTACTTGATTTGTTCATCTGTTTTTAAACAGGAAAATAAAATACCCAAAAGTATGATAGAAACAAGGGATTTTAAATGGAAATTAGCGCTCACATGAAGATGTAGAGAAGATGAAGGAAAGGAAGAAGTTAGAAAGAAAACTGGAGAAACATTCTTAATCCACTTAATCTCAAAGCCCTGGCATGGATAGAAAACCTAGTTTGTAGACAGGTCCAAGAGGTTGCATGCATCTGGCCACTGTGAAGTGGAAACCTTGGGGAAGTATTTGGAAGCTGCTATGTCTGGGCATGCTGCCATTTCTATGGAAGCTGCTGTATCTGTTCGTGGGAGCCACCATATCACTGCATTTTGGGAAAGACTATGTTCGATTGTCATGTGTTCATGATCATAAACTTCTGAGAATGATGGCTTCCACTTCCTGTCAGCCTTCCATGTCCCACATGACTTTTTCTCACTGATAAAGTCTAAATTGGAATTTCTCAAGGAGGGGGGTTTGGGGAGAAACGTACCAGCTTCAGACTATTGGCAATGGTGCCAAGTTCATAATAAACAAGTTAGCACAGCTGCCAATTATCTGTAAATTATTAATGCCACGGTCTGAGATGTTTTAATTTGAAATCAATAAACCAAACATGACCAATTAGAAGCATCACATATAGTTTTTATTCAATAAAGTTCATTTTCTGGCAAATTTAAGTAACATGAAAAATGCATGGAAGAGTATAACAAACAGCACATTTGGTTAATTCAATCCAGAGGAAAAATGTCTTAAACAACTAAGAAATATGGTAAATCATTTATAAACATAACATGATGAAAATAAAGAGTATAACATCTCTTATTACATAAAAGCCAATATTTAAATATTTGAGGGAAAATTTAACTCATATATAAGGAGTTATCCCCATTTATTTGTCACCCAAATCACTGATATTGACTTATTAAAAATTTAATCATATTGTTTTTATTTTTCATCTAGTAGGCAGTTCCATTATATGTAAAACTACTGCAAGAAAAAAAGACTGTTTTAAATTTATTTTTGAGATCGGATCTTGCTCTGTCACCCAGTTGGAGTGCAGTGGTGCAATCATAACTCACTGTAAACTCAAACTCCTAGGGTTAGATGATTCTCTCACTTCAGCCTCCTGAGTAGTTGGGACTACAGCGACAACTGACTAATTAAAAAATATATAGAGAGAGAGTTGGGGTCTTACTATGTTGTACCAGCTGGTCTCAAACTTCTGATGTCAAGGAGTTCTCCTGCCTTGGCCTCCCAAAGTATTGGGATTACTTGCATGAACCACTGAGTGTGGCAATAAGACAACATTTTTAAAAATCAGATTATAGCTGAATGTCATAGAGCAAAAAAACTGACGGGTTTCCCATTCTTCCTAGTTGTGTGTAGAGATACTTGATGTGGCTAGTGGATAATATATTTTATGCTTGTTCTTAACTTTCCTAATAGTTAAATAATATGTGAATTAGTATTACTTTAATAATTATACATTTTCATTTAATGTATATAACACTTCAGTAGCAACATAATATGAAAGACAAATTATGGATGAAATTTCTTAGTTTAAGTACTAATTCAGCTTTTCTGTAGATCTTTATTCATAAGGAAATCACTAAGCTTATTTGTCCTCCATTTACATTGACTGTTGAAAAGGAATAAAAACTGCTGCAAAAATTAACAACTGGCCTACGAGAGGAGAGTAGTGGCAAGCAAGTGCTTTTCCTGTTTAAAAGAAAGAGTATTTTTCCTTGAAGGTATTATTACTTGCTCTTTAAAGGGTGTGAAGTGTTTTCCACCAATTCTCTCTCCATTAGATGTGGATCAACATACCTTTGGCTATTTAGTACAAGCAACCAAACAATCAAAAACAACAATATGCTTGTGCATGTATGCTAATTTCTTTGTGTCCAATAAAGAAACAGGGAACTATGGGTGGCATCTGGTCAACCACACTGACCGCTTAGGCCAGGGGGAAAATCCCTCCTCTGAGATTATCTCTCACCACTTCACTCTAGTTCTGGATTCCTCATCTGCCAGTGGGTACATGGTTTCATTTGAATTTCAGTCTCATAGACAAATATTGCTTGTGTGCTCAGCAGCTTTTTCCAGGCATTACGTAGCAGGCATCACATTTGGAAAAATTTACTCAACATATCTAAGTCATGGTTATTGTTTCAGTACAACAGATATTACTATAACTATAGCTATAACATTAGCTATAACTAAGATATAGAGTTAAGAGTGTTAAGGGCCTATAAGAATGCTTAAGACTTAAAAGGTACTGAATGTAAATTTTGTTTTGCAGTCATGAATATGTACTACTAATTTTGCTTATAACCAATGGTCACAGGTTATTGCAGGATATTTTGACTAATAAGTCATCAACCTGCAATTTACACACATTGTAATTTTTCCACCTAAACTTCATTTGACATTTTCTCATCCATAAGTTAAGAAATGTATCTACATTTTTATCTTGCACTTTTGCTTTCAACCTGAGTTCTCTGTATTCATATTAGTATTAAGGCTTAGAACTGTAAAACATATCTTATTTCAACTGTTTTTTACCCACATGAGTTATTTGTGGTCCATAAGATACAAAAACTGGCTTCATGTTTTATATGACTAAGCTCTAACTGCTTTTCCACATGAACTATTCTGTAGATGTTTATATTTAGGTTCAATCACTTCCTTCTGGAACTTGATAATTGGTTACAACATTTAAGAAATGGATACTTAATTCGTAGTATATGTAATATGCTGTCTTATGCTTTTGGAAATGGAAAATACAAAGAAAAGTAAAACATTGTCCTGACCCTCAGAGAAATATAAAATTATCTTTCCTTTCCCTCAAGTCTATTATTTACCTAATTTTTTTCTCTCACAGGTTGGTATGTCAATAATCCTATAATTCAAATTCATTTCACATCACATCTCAACAAAACCAGACTGTCCTACCTCATGGTTATTACAAGATTGAATGTGATAATGTTTATGAAAAGTCTACCAAACAAAAGCACTCTTTAAGTGTAGGGAATAATAGTTTTATTTTCCTGTCAACTCTACAAGAATTTACATTTATTAAGGCAGGAGCCTTGCTTTTTTCAGACTTGGTTTGCTTTGGGCTTTAATTAATAACTGTGTCACTTTGAACAGCTTGCTGAAACTTGCTTAGGGAAATTTTCTCATCAGCAAAATGTAGATTATAATAGTATCCACCTCCTAGGACTGCTGTAAGGATTAAATGGGATAATCCATGTAATGTGCTGAACACAACACATATGGAAACACTAAATTATAGAAGAAAAATAATAACTAACAGTTATTTATCACTAATTATATGAAAGACATTTTATTAATTTTTTATAGTAATTATATAATTTCAACAAAAAATTCCTGATAAAGTTGCCATTATTATAACAATAATAATTATTATTACTATGGTTTTAACACTGAACTAGCACAGTGACTGGTACACAGTAGACATTCCACAAATATTTGTTAAAATCTTGTTGAACTACAAACTATAATTGCCCTTGAGGCCTCAGTTAGCTGTATCAGTCAGCATTCTTGTAGGAACAGAATCTGACTGCAGCAGAAAGGAATTTATTTAAAGACATTGGATTGGATAGTTCACAGAATCAACAAGAGGATTGGAGACGCTGGCTCAGATGCTATGCCAGGAACTAGCCTGAAATCACAATAGCGGAAGTAATCTCTTGAGGTCATCAAGCAGCAAAAGTATTGCAGCTGGCACATCTGCCACACTAATATAGATCACTGAAGTCGTCATTATCGATAATGTCACCAGATAAATCAGTTTTTGCAACTTCCAAGATTTGTACATCTTTCTTATTAAGGGGATATGAAGAAGCAGTCATTTGTTCTTCATTTGGAAGAGGATATCCAAATGTGCACACAATCACCAGACTCTCAACATAAATAACGTTTATTTTCAGTCCTCATGCACACCTAACGTATGGGCCAGCAGCTAGAATACCTGCTACTTGTGTTTTTTTTACATATTTCACATTTCATATTTTTCAGTAGTATGTCATTAACAAAGTATGTCCTGTGGCACAGTGAGATGATCTATATCCTTGTAAAATAAATTGTAGCATAGATGCTGAGAAACTACTTAACCCTAGAATGCAATGAGAGTGTTTAACTCTTGTGACTGACATGTGAAAGAAAAATTGTTCCTGATATTCTCTGTTTACAGTTATAGAGAAAACAATGTATACCAGAGAGGAAGCATTATCCCCGGTGCAAGAATCATGCCACTGGTAAAGCTACCACATCAGGAATAGCAGTTTTAATTAGAATGACTCTATGTTGAAGATTTAGCCAACATATTGAGTTAATTGGAGATGGAATATGAATACTCTCTTCACAATTTTCAAGTACTGCATGCATCCCAAATTCCTGTAATTGTGTCAAGCATGAAAAACAAGCAGTGTGACTCTAGATTTATACTTTTAGCAGAAACAGGAAGCTTCACTTTGTATTTTTGCCTTAATTGATCTTACTCCATAATAGCTTATGAAGTCAATGTTCTTCTGTTACAATTTTTTACTCGAATAATTGGAAACTAAACATCTTATGGGTTGCAGTCCTTATTGGCCTAATGAAAAGAGCATATAAGGAAAATTGAATTTATTACCTGATTTTTATAAGACCACACTCTGATTTCCAGAGTATTGCAGTATACCAGAGCCCCAGAAATTATCATTCCCTATTCAAGTTGAATATTTGCCCTACTTAGTAACCTGTGATACAAGAGATCTGGTTTTAGAAATGATTCAGGAATGATTCAGGGCTGAGAATTTGATAGGACAGCTTTCTTTTCATGATGACTTCAACCAGGCCTTTATTGCCAGACCTATGTCTTTTGTTTGTTTGTTTGTCTTTGTTTTGTATTGTGTTTTTTGTTTTGTTTTGTTTTGTTTTGTTGATACAACTTAAATAGGACCTCAAGGCACTGGTCATGTATTTGTCAAGGGGCATGATCTGATTAGTAAACCGTAAAATTTCTACAGTTTAAACATTTGTAAGTAGCACATTGACCTTTCTGTGTATGACAATACCTACGTTCACTGTGACTCTGATGGCTAATAGTTGCTATTGGGCCTCAGTATAGAGGGCAATTATATCTTCATTGAAGTCAGAGCTGAACTGATTTCACACCGATTTTTACTCTGATGTCCCTATCCTATAGTCAACTGCCAATACATTACTCGGAGATACTAGCATTCTTTTTACCAATGCATTTAATGCTTTTTCCTCCAATAAAAAAATGAGCAAATACTTGATAGTCTCTTGGAAAATTGTCCTTCTCTTAGAATATTTTTAATAAGCTCCTCTGGGGCATGATGGGCATAAGAATTGACTTCAGAGGGGCGGGAAAGCAAAAGTTCATGCTTTAGATTATTTTGAATCAATTCTAGTCATCCCACTTATCTACCTTTCAGTTCTGAAGTTCCCATGCCTCTCCAATCATGGTTCTTCATAACTTTAACATAACAGATCTGAAAGGAATTTAAATTCAATCTTGAGGTCAAAGTTTGTTTTGAAACCCTACAGCTGCAAGAGGTAAAATATTTATTTAGTGCAGTCTTTGAAAGTCTCACATTCATTCTGTACTTTGAATGGGTAGGAATTGGGGTGCTTTAAGCAATCCATTTCTATTAGTAGGAAACTCAGCCAAAGTCTTTGAATTTTTCATGCTCTTCATTCAATTATATGCAGGCATATGGTTCCAAATGTCATTTCTGCAACACACATTTCATTCTAGGTGGGCAGAGGTGGAATTTCTGTTGTCAAAATTCCACTCTTAATACTAGTATAGGTTTATAAAGGTTTTTGTCCCAGTCAGTAGGAAACAAACCACATATGCTCTCAATTTTCTTTAGAAGCTTTTACCAAATCACTTCTGGTATCGGTACCTGTATAAGCCCAGATTCTTCAATGTAAGTAAGACAAACAGGTTCTAGCTCACTTAATCAGATAAATTCAGGGATTTTGGATGACACATTCAAAATTGGATAAAGGGATTCTGGATGGCACATCAAATCACCAAGAGGAGTAGGGAAACCTACCCATGTGCTACACAGGAAACAGTAACAAATTTTTCATAGGCCTGGCACAATGGCTCACGCCTGTAATCCCAACACTTTGGGAGTCTGAGGCGGGCAGATCACCCAAGCTCAGGAGTTCAAGGCCAGCCTGGCCAACATGGTGAATCCCCATCTCTACTAAAAATATAAAAAATTAGCTGAGTGTGCTGGCAAGTGCCTGTAATCCCAGCTACTTGAGAGGCTGAGGGGCGAGAGTCACTTGAATCCTGGGGGTGGAGGTTGTAGTGAGCTGAAATCACTGCCACTGGACTCCAGCCTGAGTATCAGAGTGAGACTCCTTCTAATCAAAAAAAAAAAAAAAAAAAAAAGCATAAGACGTACTTAGTGAGATCAACACTGCTAACTACAATGAACACCATATTGAACTAACCAACTAACCACTGTCATTACTGCTATAAACATTATCTCCTGGAAAAGTTTCTCTAGGCACCCTCTTTATCTTTGCATTAACAAGTTAAGATCAAAATCTGGGTGATACACCTGTTACTTCTAGTTTAAATGATACACCCACTCCCTCTGTAGCTGCAAGGGCACTAGGACAGTGAGGACCTGGGTTTTCCAGCTTCTAAGAGATAAGGCCCTATTTGAGTAATTTCTCAGACAGTTGAATGGGGTCATAAACAGGGCAATCCAATGAGGAACAGATTAATTGACTTGATGTATTGAAATGCTTTAATATAAAACATGATGCATCTTTCAGAGAAAAATAAAATAGTGAGAAAGGGCATATCTTATTTCTAGGAAGCTACTAAGGAATTAGAATCTGTTTCTGATTTATACCCTCATGTACCCATCGCTTTGTTGTCTCATAAAATTGGCCAGTTCACAAGTTATTGAACAGGCTTGCCATTTACTTTATGCAGCATTATAGTATTTTGTCAATTTCAGTGTAAACTCTATACCCACTGCTTATAGAATGATTTGAATAGACTTACAATGATGTGTGACCACTCAAAGTCGTATCAGTGATTTACTGTAGATGTTGGGAAATTTTGAAACCAATACAAATCATTGAAATAGCCCCTTAGAAATGTTAGGAGAAAAGAAGTTTGCAAAAATAAAAATCAACCAATTCTAGTAAGGGTTATAGCGTTGATCAAAGTTTGTGTATTAGCAGTGCTCCCTGGAGGAGCAGATATCGTTTTAACGCTTGGTAACTTTCTGCTATTCAGGACACTGATTGCCTGGAATTTCTCTGTCTCAATTTTTCTTGCCATGAGTCTTTCTTCTCGCTCACATTCCCACTTCATATCGTGCCAATTTTGTATCTTACTGACTCAAAGTCAGTATTTGTATAGTGTCAAGGTTTTTGATTAACTTATTTGCTAGAATTTTTGTGTTTTTTTGCCACTGAAAATCAGAAGACAGAGGAACTCATATTCCAGGAAAATGTGGTTCTCAAGGAACAAGAAATAGCTTTATTAGAGGGTGTTGTGGTTGGGCAATAACATTGAAAACGTAATTTCATATTTATTTGTCAGCTTTGGAGTTAGTACTTAGTATTGAGTCTAAACCAACTGTAGACTAAACAACAACAAAACACACACACACACACACACAACAAATAAAAACCCAGCCAATGAAACAGAGCATACTTGCTATGTGTTCATGTATAGAAAGGCCCAAAGTTTTGCATTTAGTGTAAGAAAGTAATCTTTTTTTTTTTTTAGTTTATTGCTTACAAAAAGTTTGTTACTAGATTTTGTTATGAGCACATATTATTTTCCAAGAAATCCTATGTTCACAAATATAAGTAGAAGAAATGAGTTTAAAGTCATTGGATTGGTAATATAAAATCAGAAGTGATCTTTTTTTTTTCTGTGTAAAAACAAATGTTTGCATGGATTCTTTATATATATGTCGGACATACGTTTTTGTCCTATTTTCTATTTCTCCTTTTATTTTATGTGCCCTGTGGACATCCTTTTTTAATATATATATATTATGTATTTTTGTTAGCTATTATGTATCCTTCATTTTTGTTAGATATTATGTATTTTTCTATTGTTGTGAAACTGTTGCTATGCTTTCATAATAAATTTATCATCTATATTGCATTGTCATTTCTACTGAAATACTTTAATTATACCAATATGTACATTGATTTTAAAACACACGCACATAAAATGTGAGCCAGTAGAGTTTTAGCACATGTTAACAAGTAATTAAATAGTGTCATTTTATTTAAATGTCTGAGGCCAGGCACTGTAGGTCATACCTGAAATCCCAGTGTTTTGGGCTGGCGAGATGGGAGGATTGCTTGAGCCTGTGCAATGTGATAAGACCCCATGTCTACCAAAAAAAAAAAAAAAAAAAAAAAGATAAAATATTAGCCAGGCATGTAATCCTACCTGCTGGAGCAGACGAGACCGGAGAATTGCTTGAGCCCAAGAGTTCAAGGTTACAATGAGCTATGATCATGCCACTCTACTTCAGCCTGGGCAATAGAGTGAAACCTTGTCTCTAAAAAATAACAAATAAAAAATCAATGTCTGAAACATAAGATATGTACTTGGCGTATTGATAATTCTGTAGTATTGTGCTTATATTTTATATGTATTCACAATAGTAATATAAATTGTAATATGATTAGCACAATAATATTAATTAATAACAATCACAAAAGCAAGTACAAGTTTCCTCTTTCAATCCTCCCAATTCATAGTCCTACTTAAAAATGGCAGCAACTTCTGTTTTGAATTATTTTAGTTGATTTCTAACTCAAGAATTTATTTCCAAATAATGAAAAACTGATTAATGTTTTACATAATTCAGGAAGTAAATTATATACCCTCAAAACTCTAGAAAATTTAGAATGCTTTATAATATCCTTGAAAATATATTCTAAAGCCGTTCTGTATAGAGGTTCTGAACATTTGAAAGTACACAATCAAATGCATTTGTCAAAGTATTTTTATGTTTATTAGTAAGGGTAAAAATTCCAGTCAGGATGTATATATCTGAGTCTGATTCTTTAACATCCCTAAACTTTTCACTTCCCTATTCTCATCTGTTTAATTCAATTGCAAAGCATGGAAATAAAGCCAAAGATATACACACATAAGATAACTGTGTATTATAGTAGTGTTAATAAAACTTTTTGCCAACAGAGTTATGAAACCAAGTATTACCTGTGTTTTGCATATAAAATTGCTCCAATAAAATTTGCATGAAGGATTACTGGGATAAATAATTGAATTAATATTTATAATTATTAGTTTCAAAATTAGCTAATTAGGTATCAAGTGTTAACTAGATTTTCTATTGACAGAAAAAGGATAAAAGCACAACAAATCTTGTTTAATTATTTTCAAAATTACTCAATTTTAATGGAGAAGTAGTAGTAGTCCAGAGAGTTAACATCATGCCTCTTTATTCATCTATAATTTATTAGAAAGTTGTCACCTAGTCTGGTTCTATTTACCTCCACAGAATTCATTAATATAATACATTTCCCTATGTATTATTATTTGCTTCATGTGAAAAGTTTTAAGAAGACTGTGACTGACTATAAATTCCTGCCAGCTTAGATGATGTTTATTCCCATTATTATTGTTTTTGCAGTTTGTTCTTTCTCGATCGTCCTCAAAATTATGCTATGAAAAGTACTCACTTGATACATACTTGACACAGAGATATTTGTGGAATAAAATCTAATTACTGGGATTTTAGATTTGTTTCTTCTGGGTAATTTTACATGGTATTAAATTGTTTTATTTTACAGACATATTTATGTATCCCCAAAAGTATGGCTATTGTGTATTTTCCACTTTAAAAGCAAACAATACTTTATTTTCTACATAGCTTTGGAAATTACTATAAGGTAAAATGTTATCTGGCATCCCTAACAATTGTGGTTTATTTCTGTAGTTACATATATTGTTGATTTATATTATAATTCTAATGCATCATTCAAATTTTATTTCTGTATTCTATAATTATAAATTTTACTAATTGCCAACAATGAAAGAAAAGATATCCACAGGAATATTTCTGGGGGTCTTCTAAGTAGAGTGAATTTCAGATACTGAAGATGTTATTTTAAAATCTGAAAATACTGCACATCATTAGTTATTTTTTAAAATAAAAAGGTTTATACATACTTGTCATAGATTGAAACATCTGTATGTTCTGTACACAACAGGTGTTCAGTAAATGTTTTGGGTGACAGTAGTGACTCTTAATGACTTCATAATGAAGTAATTATTCAAGTGTCATGTTAAAACCCTATTTCTTAGGAATTACATATTGGCAATTTTCAGCTGGCATACATTGTTATATTCACTTTAGTTCAGTTAAAAATATATTTTAAAATATTCCTTATCTTCAATAAAATGTACAAATTTAAAACCCTTCCCAATACTGTTATAACAAACAATGAACATAATTAAAATATGTATATCTACAATACAATAAGAATTTTCAAAACTATTTAAGTAAAAGATGACAATGAAATGAGTAATTAGTTTTGAAAGTAGTGGCATCTGCTATGTGAATAATCCAAGAAATGCTTTCCAATTTCCATGCATTAACTCTTTGTTCAAAAGAGGGAATTTCACAAAAGACACAAATGGGACCAAATAAAATATAGGATACTATCAAATTGGAATTATAGGCCAGGAGGAGTGGCTCACTCCTGTAATCCCAGCACTTTGGGAGGCAGAGATGGGTGGATCACCTGAGGTCAGAAGTTCAAGATCAGCCTGACCCACACGGTGAAACCCCGTCTCTACTAAAAAATTACAAAAAAATTAGCTGGGCATGGTGGCATGCACCTGTAATCACAGCTACTCAGGAGACTGAGGCAGGAGAATTGCCTGAACCCAGGAGGTGAAGGTTGCAGTGAGCCGAGATGGCATCATTGAACTCCAGCCTGGATAACAAGCAAAACTCTGTCTCAAAAAAAAAAAAAAAAAGAAAAAGAAAAAGAAAAAAAGCATCTGTTATTTACACTCTGCTTACTTAAAAAATGGTTTGAAGCATATTGGACAGATATATCCTATACAATGTTCTCTCTCTCTTTTTTTTTTCTATAAAAGGTACTGTTACTTTGCTTTAGTTTTCCTTCTTTTTTCAGAAAAAAGTCTATTCCTTCAATGCCCAAAAGATGCCAGAACTCTGTACTTATTTGATCTAGGAAAAGTAAACCCAATGTTCATGAATATAATTCACTGTGAATTGTTAAAAAGTTGCATTTCCCAGCATTTATATTTCATAAAAGGGAAATCATACAATATATTTTTCCTTTTGTGTCTGGCTTATTTGGCTGAGTGTAATATCTTAAAGGTCCATCATGCTGTAGCGTGTGTCAGAACTTTATTCATTTTTATGGCTGGATAATATTCTATTGTGTGTGTATAACACATTTTGTACATGCTAATATTTGTTGATTAACAATCTGGTTGTTTCCACCTTTGGACAATTATTTCAACTATCTTTTGTGTCCAAATATTTGTTATATATTCTTGATTATTATTTATTTTAGTGTAGCATAAACTTTTATTCCTAATGTTGGTTAAACCACATATTTGAAAAAGACAGCACAATTATTGACTCAAAAACAGAAAACAATATTTCAGCTTTAAATTATTTTTGATTTTTTTTAGCATGTACTCATGTTTTAAATGGTTAGAACAAATTAGAATATAGTCACTTACAAAGAGGGTTAAAAATAAGATCAGTTATAATTAGGGTGCATAGTTGAATATTATAATTTTATATTTAAAATCAAAATTTTACATTTAAAAAGGTTTTTGCTTTTCTTTAAAAACTAGTAAAATTATTTAGTAGCAATTTTATATATTTTCTGAGTTAATAAAAATTTCTGAAAAGTTTTTTAAATACACAAAGGATTATTAATACCAATGCCAAAAATGAAAGTCAGATTAATGATGACTATGTATTGAGGAAAGTTCACTGAAAAACCATTAAAAGAAGCACACAGAAAAATTAAGTTGAACTTAAACTTTCTGTCCCAACCGTTTGCTTTAGCACAAAGTATTTTAGTTTTCTTCTTTCATGAAAGTTCTATTTTAAAGGGAACAACAAAGAAGATAATTCTAAAGCATCTAAAAACCCATCTTCTATTAATTAGCTACTCACAAATGATGCACTGTATTTATTTGTTCTTAATTTGACATATATGTGTATATGTATTTGTTCTTAATATTGATGTATTATATGTGTTTGCAAAAAAACAGAAAATAGTTGTTTCATAATTAAAGTGTTGAATTTTGACATTTTTCAGATGAATTCAAGTTATTTATGAAAAGGCTACCTATGAATTATTTCCTCAACACATCTACTATAATGCATTTGTGGACAATGGATTCTAATTTTCAGCGCCGTTATGAACAACTGGAGATCAGCATGAAACAACTTTTCCTAAAGGCACAGAAAATTGTACACAAGCTTTTCAGCCTTAGCAAGAGGTGTCATAAACAACCCCTCATCAGCCTGCCAAGACAAAGGTAAGACATTTGTGGCAATGTAAGCAATTAAGTTTACTGTTGAGAAAGTGAGTTCTATTTATTTTTCTGAATGCAGGTGTGTTAATATACAAATCATGATTTAATATACATTATTAGAGATAATTTGAAAACAATATATTGTCTCAAATAATAAATTATAGTTATTTTTCAAAGTAACCATACAATGAGAAAAATATATACTAGCACTTTTTTTTTCTTTTCTTATCCAAATGAAGAAATCATTCTAATTTGTTGTGTGTTGTAGCCAACTAATAACTGCATTACAGTGAGCAGAAAAACACAAAGTCCTATGGTTACATTGTGAGCCTAGTAAATAAACAGGATAATAAATTGAAATTCCTCAATATATAATTTTCAAATAAAATAATTCAAGATATATTTTCTATAACCAGTGTATAGAAAACTATAAACCTAATTCTACAAAAACTTCTGAAAATTACTATGAAAGCTTCTAAAATTTAATAGGAATGATGACAGACAATTAAATTATTTATGTCTGAACTGACTTGGGGAAGCAGTGTTTGAATTTCCTACTTTAGGATGTACTGACCAGTAAGTGTAATAAAAAGTTGTATTTATCTATTTGAGGTCAGTTTGAAAACGAAAAGCTACGGCAAAATATAGGACAGTATCACAAGAAATATACATTTGTACCAGTGTCTCTTACATAAAATGCTTGAATTTCGACTAGGTACTTAAATCATTAAGATGAGAAATCTGTAATTATAGATTTCTTTTGCTGGAAAAAAAAAAAAAAACCTGAAGGTTAGTACATAATTTTAAACATTCATTTAAAAATAACACATTGGATTTGTGTTTGCTTGTTTGTTTGTTTGTTTAGAATTTATTGGTGTCTAGTATACAAAAAAAAAAAAAACTGTCCAAACATCGTAACAATCTAAGGTGAGGTCCTTTTCATTGCCTCAAAAAGGAATGTATTACCAGTTAACAGTTACTCCTCATAAACCCTCACCCAGTCCAAGGCTGTTTATCTCTATAAATTTGTCTAGTCTACTATTTGTCTCTGTAGATTTGTCTATTTTGGACATTATCTGTAAATGGGATCATACAATATATGGCCTTTTGTGACTAGCTTCTTTCACTTAACAAACTGCTTTCAGGTTCTTCCATGTTGTAGCATCAGTAGTATGGGTATACCACATATTGGTTTCTTGTTCATCACGTGATGAAAATTTGAGTTGTTGTACTTCTAAGCTATTATGAATAATGCTTCTATGAACATTCATGTACACTTTTTCCTGTGGACATATGTTTCAATTTTCTGGGGCATATACCAAAGTGGAGAAATGCTGAGTCATGAGATAACTATATTTAACATTTTGAGAAGCTGCCAGACAGTTTTTCACAGTGGCTGCACCATTTTATATTTTCACCAGTCATAAATAACAGCTCTAGTCTCTCCACATTATCTTCAACATTTGTGATTTTGTGTCATTTTGGTTATAGCCATCGAAGTGAGTATGAAATAGTATATTTTGGTTTTGATTTAAATTTCCCTGATGACTGACAATGTTCAACATCTTTTCATGTGCTTTGAACATCTTTTCATATTCATTGTATATCTTTTATGGAAAAATGTCTATTCAAATCCTTCACAGATTTCAATATTTTTTTTGAAAGTGAGCATTGAGTTGTAAGAGGACTTCATGGCCAGGCGCGGTGGCTCACGCCCGTAATCCCAGCACTTTGGGAGGCCGAGGCGTGCAGATCACGAGGTCAGGAAATCGAGACCATCCTGGCTAACACAGTGAAATCTCGTCTCTACTAAAAATACAAAAAATTAGCCAGGCGTGGTGGTGGGCGCCTGTAGCCCCAGCTACTCGGGAGGCTGAGGCAGAAGAATGGTGTGAACCTGGGAGGCAGAGCTTGCAGTGAGGCAAAATCGCACCAGTGCACTCCAGCCTGGGTGACAGAGGGAGACTCTGTCTCAAAAAAAAGGAAGAAAAAAAAAAAAAGAGGACTTCATATGTTCTGACTGCAAGTTCCTTATCAGTTGTATGATATACAAATAATTACTTCTGTTCTTTAAGCTGTCTTTTCAGTTTCCTAGGCAGTCTTTTCTCTTCTATTCTCTCTCTCTCTCTCTCTTTCTCTCTCTCTCTCTCTTTGTCTTTCAATCTCTCTCTCTCCCCCTCTTTGTGGTCAGTTTAGCTAAAAGTTTTTCAACTTCATTTTTATTTTTCACTAACTTTTATTTTTCTTGATCGTCCTTTTTTTGTTTTTATTTCATTTTTCATACCAATTCTATTATTTTTTCCCTCTTTGATGTGTGTTTAATGTCATTTTCTTTTTCTGGTTTCTTGGAATAAAAACTTAAGTTATTAATTTGAGAATTTTCACCTTTTGGGAATAAAAAATTCTTTTTAATTTTTCAACTTTTATTTTAGATTCAGGTGGTAAATGTACATGATTGTTTTATAGATATATTGCATGATACTGAGGTTTGAGGTATGATTGATCCTGTCACCCACGTAATGAGCATAGTACTCAGTGGTTTTCAATAACTGGCCCCCTCACTTTCTCTCCACTCTAATAGTCTCTAGTGTCTACTTTAGTATGTTTATGTCCATAAGTACCTAATGTTTAGTTCCTGTATTTAATCCATTTTTATGCTGAAGATAAAGACATATCTGAGACTGGGAAGAAAAAGAGGTTTAATGGAATTACAGTTCCACATGGCTGGTGGAGGCCTCACAATCATGGCAGATGACAAGGAGGAGCAAGTCACATCTTACATGAGTGGCAGCAGGCAAAGAGAGAGAACTTGTGCAGGGAAATTCCCATTTTTAAAACTATCAAATCTCGTGAGACTTATTCACTATCACAAGAACAGAATGGGGAAGACATGTCCCATGATTCAGTTACCTCCCACAGGGTCCCTTCCACAACACGTGGTAATTCAAGATGAGATTTGGGTGGGAACACAGCCATACCATATCAGTTCCCACTGTGAATAAGTACATACATTAATTAGCTTTCTTCTCTTGTGTTAACTCACTTAGAATAATGGCCTCAAGCTGCATTCATGTTACTGCAAAGGACATTTTATTTTTTATGGCTATGTAGTATTCTATGGTATGTATGTACCACATGTTTTTTTATTCAGTCCACCATTGTTGGAAACATAGGTTGATTCCCTGTTATTGCTTTCATCTTTTTAAATACAAGCATTCACATCAATAAAGCTTCCTCTAAGCACTGCTATAATTTATTATTTTATGCATCTCATATGTTTTCTTATTTCCTCCACAAATAAGATATTTAGTATGTCTTTTGGTGTACTCCCAGGGAACATTCCATGACAGGGAAATGTGGCTGGGTGAAGATCTCGTTATTTGATTACAATGAGCCTTATGCCTTATATATGTAGGTTAAAAGCAATTTGAAAACCATGAAATAGGTTATTTTACCCAAAATAGAAAGTGCAAGAAGATGAGGTGAGTTAGGAAGCAAATCGATGAGTGTGGTTAATAAAGACATTGACTTTAGGGTTTTTAACTAGTATGTCTCGAGCTGGATATGTATGTGTGAAACTCAGGGAAGATTTGGACAATCTCAGGGAATCCAGTCTTAAGGAATGGAAATCATTGGTTTATAGGAATCCATGAAATCTGAATCCAGCTGACATTTGAACAACAGGGGTTTGAACTGCCTGGCTCCAGTAACATGCAGATTTATCCCAATCAAAAAGGTTTTCACACAACCTTTTCCATCACCAAATTCCTCATCCTCAACCTGGTGAATGAAAAATGTAGTATTTATGGAATGTGAAACTCATGATAAAGAGGGCTGACTTTGTATCCTCAGATTCTGCAAGGCTTACTGTGGGACTTGAGTGTATATATATATACATATATACATATGACAGAATTATGTGTATATATATATATATATATATATATATATATGGCAGAATTCCTGGAATCAATTATCCTGGGATACCAAGGGAAGACTGTATTATCAGAAAGTGCAGATATATGTGAGGTGAGTGAAGAAACAGAAACTGCAATTGAGCAGACAGTGGAGTAAAATGTATCATGGAAACAAAGTTAATTTCTAGTAAAGATAAATAAATTATAAGTTGACATACAAAAATGCTATAAAAGTTCAAGATCTGTAATGAAATTGTGGGAAGCTGACATCCCAGTTCAAATTGGGAGTGTCCAACATAAATAAGTAGAATAAAATAGAGGTGTATTATTTGGATTATAATTCAATATAGTGTAGATAAATCTTTGTTTTCCAAAACTTCTAAATTAATCAAATATTGCCACAGAGTTTTCTTGACTTTCTTTTTTTAATTTAGCATAATTCCTAAGTTGACTCTTAGTCACCACACACAAAAAAACAATGCAGACTTCTTGC
Organism: Trachypithecus francoisi; assembly: GCF_009764315.1. Lineage (NCBI taxonomy): Eukaryota > Metazoa > Chordata > Mammalia > Primates > Cercopithecidae > Trachypithecus > Trachypithecus francoisi. The sequence goes on along the minus strand of NW_022681470.1, from coordinate 46,992,414 downwards.
TAGATAAATTTGCTTACTGAAGTTTGATATTTTCCATCCCCATTTTTCTTTTATTGCCAATGTAGCATTTTGTTTCTATTTCTCTTTTTTTTTCCATTTTAAAAGAATAATATGAAATGACATCAGGAAAACAAAATAAAATATGTATGGGATTCTAGGAGGGTAGAATATGGCAGAGTGTAAAATGGACATTGGGTATTTGTAAGTTATGTTTTCAGAAATTTTTGAAGAGGAGGTAGATAAGCCATACCAGTAATTCACTTTCATTACAAATTATACTTTTTCTTGCCTTTATGGAATTGTTCTCAGTCATTCCCTTGAACTTTTCTCACCCTAAGAACAGTAGTTCAATTTATGATATTCTAAAATCTTGAAAAATAAGCAAAAACAAACAAGACTTTCAAACTACATCTCCACCAATAAGAAATTTTCACATTTCCTATATAATGACAGGTAGATTAAAGTTACTCTGTGTAATGTATAGTTCTTCCTTTTCAATAAAGCTTGACATTCAGATTAATCTCACCATTTTTCCTCTGAGGAATTCATGTGACATAAAAATCCTTTTTCTTGAGTAAACTCTAAAACCTGTGACAATTTGGTTTTCTTGAGGCAGTCAACTTTTGCTGCTATTCTAAAACTGCAGATATGTAACAATGACTTACTAATTTCATCACAAGATAGTGATTACAGCAATTGTATTGTCTGCTTCCATACTGCTGTAAAGAACAACCTGAGACTCGGTAAATTTCTAAAGAAAGAGGCTTAATTGACTCACAGTTCTTCATGGCTGGGGAGACTGCAGGAAACTTACAATCATGAAATAAGGCAAAGGGGAAACAAGGCACGTCTTACATGGCAACAGGGGAGACAGAGAGAAAGAAAACTAGGGGGGATGTGCTATACTTTTAAACCATCAGATCTTGTGAGAACTTATTCACTCAGGAGAACAGCACAGGGGAACCTGCCCCCATGAATCATTTACCTCCCACTAGGCTCCTCCCTAGTGTGGGGATTGTAATTAGAGGTGAGATTTGGGTAGGGGCACAGAGTCAAATTATGTCAGCAATTATTGAAAATTATCATAGTATAATTCCTAAAATGTAACTCAGCTATACTATGTTGTGCTGCCATTCACAGAGCAGCAAGGATCCATAGAAATATTACATTTAATGAAGTGTTGGTAAAGGTTTAGCAACCAAATCTTTAGGAAAAAAGAAAGCTTTGACGAACAATATTTAACAATTTTTGTTCACTACCACAGGCAATGTCAGTCTACCAATGTGAAGTCACTGAACACAGAGTTGTGAATAGAAGTACACACTCAGATCTTCTGAATCAGGACACACAGACTGCAGCAAGCAATTAAAACAATTGAATATATTATTATTATGAAGCTATTCATTTTTTGTTAATGAGATCAAGTGAGATGTAATGGAATATTTTAAGGCCACAGGGAAGAATGAGTTGAAGTCTACCTATTCATTATATGAGAGCTATGTCATGCACTCCTATATATGCTCTTTCAACTTAGATATGAAAATCTTCTAAATGCTGACATATATCAGTAGGCAATAACAAAAGAACTTATTTTTCATATCATCACTGGACTCATGAGAAAAGCCTTTGCATTTTAGGAAGCTGTCAGTCTTCTAGTGGCATATACAAGTTTTCCAAGTCTGTATTGTTCACTTGAATGCTTTATTGTTATCATTGCCATTAAATAAATCCGTTGTTTGTCCTGAAGCGACAGCTTCATCTTTTTAAGTTTTGATAACAGATCCACCAAGTGTCCAAGTCTGAATAACCATCATTTTTCTGTCAAACTATATCAAGTAAAAATGATTCGCCATGAAAAAAGTGGCTACATCAGCTTGCAACTGAAATAATTGCAAAAGTTATTTTCCTCAAATCAACTATTGTAGTGCTGTCTGCAGCATAAGTCCTTTATTCATGTGTCTTGTTTTGACATGCAGGTTTATACTGAAGATTAAGATGCAGTAAACTTTCTTTTACTTCAACATGAACATTCTTGAAGACATTTCTTTCTGTTTTATAAGTATGTATCAGTAAAGAATATATGCCCACTAGGAGAGCAGTTTGGTGCCATTACTTGGTTTGTACTAAGCCTTCAACAGTAGTTTACTCTCCATTGCCTTAGAACTGTCAGTGCAAGTGTCAAAACAATGCAACAGAAAAATGTCTTTTTTATTTCCATGAAAATAGTTTTGACTTTGTGCATCTTCTGATAGGATCTTGCACTCTTTTCCCACCTTCCTCCCACGTATGCCCAGGGTTATGTGGATCACTCTTTAGGATAGAGAATGCCTGAAATCAATTTCTTCTCCACGTAAGTAGCTAATAGACACAAGACAAACACTTCTTCCTTTACATCTTCTCTTCCTTTACTAGTACAACCCTGAGTTTCATCTGAGTGTATGCTGCATCACACCCATAGACCTTCCTTGCACTTAAGGTGAATATATGTATATAAATGGGTGGAATGCATGAAACTTCTAAATTGGTTCTTAAGGGAAGAAGAATGTGTGTCATTTTCCTTCTCTCTTTCCCCTAGCTAAGATGAAAATGTGATGACTAGTACTAAAAATCATAACATGAAGAAATTTGTGAAGAATTATAGAATCCAGCATCTTTGAGGCCACCATATAAGTCATGGATTGTTTATGTTGTACTGTTATTTGAGAGGAAAAAAATTCCATCTTGTCTAAGTTACTGTTATTTGAGTTATATTACTAGAGCCAAACTTGTATCCCAACAAATAAAAGTACCTTACAAAATGACTTCCAAATTATTTCATTACTTATTTATTTTATTGAGACAGAGTCTTACACTGTTGTTCATACTGGTGTGACCATAGCTCACTGTGGCCTTGACATCATGACCTCAAGCGATCCTCCCACCTCAGTCTCCTGAGTAGCTGGGACTACAGGCATGAGCCACCACGGCTGACCCAAATTCTTTAATATTATAGAATCTATGATTTTAGTTAAAAATTGCATTTATATATCAATGTGAGGGACTTTTTCTGAAAGCAATTTTGTATGAAACTGTAGGGAAAATTAGGATATTATTTTTTTCTTACATTTACATGTTATAAAATAATCTTTTATTATTTTATTATTTTTTGAGTTTCAGGCACTCCAGGATGACTCACAAGCACATACCTCGATAATAATGAAGCAGTAAATTTACGAACCCTTACCTTTATGTATTAAATGTTGTTATGGAGAAATTCAAATATGAAGTGCCCAGTGCATGGAGGGTGCTTAGATAAGTATTTTCCATTTCAGAAACAGAAAATCCCTTTTCTTGTGTGTAGGTATTTTCTAATACACTAATAAATTTTCTGCAAAATGTCTTTCATGTGTTTCATACTCAAAATAACACTGGACGTAAAGGTAATGGTCTAAATCCAAACAAAGTGTTACTTAAAAAAGAATGTCTTAGTTGTCTGAATTCTGATTCAAGGGAACCCAGATTAGCTTTCTGAGGACAACAGAAGAAGAAGAAAAAAAATAGTGCATGTGCCCCACTGTCCTTGATTGGGATAACTTCTAAATAAGTTTCAAAGTAGATAAAAGTTGTCCTATCACTTATCCTACCAATTTTCATCTAATTCTTGGTATAGGTTACATTTCAGCCACCATGGCTCTAAAACAGCCTTGATTTTATTTTTGCCATAATATTTCTACTCTAACCTACTCAGGAATCTCTTAATTATCTTTCACTTTATTATATCTTAGAGAGTTGTCAGTTGAAACTAGTTTTCTTTTTAAACTAATTTATATGTATTACATGTATGCATACAAATTATTGGTGGTCTTTAATTATACTATTTGTTAGACATACCAGTCACTAATTTGGGCATTTTAGGCAGAGTACCACTATAATGATAAAATAAAATTAAAGTCTGTAGAATTATAGCTCTGTGCTTGCTTTTCTTCATCTTTTTCTCATGGATGAAAGATTAGGACATAGACCTCAGTACCTCAACATTCTGTCCAGTGAACTCTCTCTGCAGCCCACAATGTACACAGGAAAGATGTCCAGACCCAACCCAAGAGAGGCACTTTTTTTAAATAGCTGATTTTGACAATACTAACAGAGTCAAAGGGCTTTGTTTTTTTTGTTGCTTTTTTGTTTTTTGTTTTTTTTGTTGCTTTTTTGTTTTTTGTTTTTTTCTTTTTGTTTTTGTGGGTGGTGGGGGGAGTTTCTGTGGAGATATATATATATATTTGTGCATCTATGTAATAGTTCAAAATGCTCATCTCATTATTTTTATAGAGATCTGGCAGGTTGTTTTTTGGACCATATCAAATTCAATTTCTACAACAATGAGAAAGTGTAAACTCTGAGTCTGTCTGAGAAGGTAATAAATAATTATTTGCTCGAGATTGGTATCTAGCATGAAAGCTACTAGAAAACAACTGAAGTATTGAGATAATGACTGCCATGGTTAGTTAACAAAAAATATACTTAAAAGGGACTAAAAATATTCTGTATCTATATATGAATTAATTTAAAAAGAATTAATTTTACTGACAACTATCTAAAATAATAAATTTATTTAAGATAATATATTTTATCTCAAATTAATACATTCCTTTTTTAAAAGGGAGTGGCGATTAAACAAACTTGGAGATTCCTGAATACTCCAGCCCTTTTTGGAAACCTACAATGCGTGCAGGCCACATATTCCATGAAGTTTTGCAATTAGGAAATAAACATGATTAGATTAATTTAAACAAGGAATTTTCAGAATTCAATTTCTACTTCCTTAAATACTTGTTAACTTGCCCAAATATATGCTTGGGGATCAGTGTCACATCATTTTTTACCCAGTTTTTTGATTCTAGGCTTGTCTTCAGTTGTAATATAGTAACTTCAATTACAGTAAAATATTTGGCAATTACCTTGAGCTGAAAATGATTTTAGAAGCTTCTTCTTTGCTCAACACTTTAGTTGTCTTCTTTGTGATGGGTATCAATCACTGGCAAACAATTACTTCCTTACCTTCTCCAATGGACTCAGAGATTACCCCAGCAAATAAAATTCTGACTCATTTACTAGAACATTTTTTTTTTTTTTTTTGTGGCAGATTTCTTTCTTATAAGCTTCACTTCTGAGATTTTCATCTCAATTTTTATTTTGGTGCAGATAGAGTTACTTTAAGTGAGACTCTTCTTTTGATATTGATACAGGAACTTACCTCTGAGAGAAAAATATTATGGAGTACAAATTGATAAACTGATTATTTGCTGATACCACAATAACTGTCAATGGTTTGTAGATGAGCCACATAGTGTAAATCCATACAGATCCCAAGGTACTAATGTTTCTCCACATCTTATAATGTTTTTGACAGTGAAATCTTCAGAATGGTTGTACTTTTACTTTTTAAATATAATTAAGATAGGGCTGAATCTCTAGTAGGTCTCATCTGTGTTTGAATCACTATCGGGAGAACCCGCTCCTGATATTTAACGTGGGTTCTTTTCTATTCCCTAAGTGTCTTGGCTGGGTTGAGAAATAAAGGGAAAGAGCGCAAGAGAGAGAAATTTAAAGCTGGGTGTCCGGGGGAGACATCACATGTCGGCAGGATCTGTGATGTTCCCCCAGCGGTAAAACCAGCAAGTTTTTATTAGTGACTTTCAAAAGGGGAGGGAGTGTACGAATAGAGTGTGGATCACAGAGATCACATACTTCACAAGGTAATAAAATATCACAAAGCAAATGGAGGCAGAGTGAGATCACAGGACTACCAGATGAGGTGAAATTAAAATTGCTAATGAAGTTTTGGACACACATTGTCATTGATAACATCTTAACAGGAAACAGGGTTTGAGAGCAGATAACCTGTCTGACCACAGTTTATTAGGTGGGAATTTTCCTCCACTTAATAAGCCTGGGAGACTTATTAATAGGAGACCGGGGCTTATTTCATCCCTTTGACTTCTACCATAAAAGACGGGGACACCTTAAAAAGGGGCCATCTATAAGCCTACCTTCAGGGCGCATTCTCTTTCTCAGGGATGTTCCTTGCTGAGAAAAAGAATTCAGCGATATTTCTCCTATTTGCTTATGAAAGAGGAGAAATATAGTTCTGTTCCGTCCGGCTCACCGGCGGCAAGTTCGGAGTTACCTCTATTGTTCCCTGAACATCGATGTTATCCTGTTCTTTTTTTTAAAATGCCCAGATTTCATACTGTTCAAACACACATGCTCTACAAACAATTTGTGCAGCTGACACAATCATCACAGGGTCCTGAGGCGACATTCATCCTCCTCAGTTTACCAAGAAGATGACAGAATTAGGAGATCAAAGTAAAGACACGCATAGGAAATCACAAGGATATTCATTGGGGAAGTGATAAGTGTCCATGAAATCTTTACAATTTATGTTCAGAGATTACAGTAAAGACAGGTGTAAGAAATTATAAAAGTATTAATTTGGGGAACTAATAAATGTCCACGAAATCTTCACAATTTATGTTCTTCTGCCACGGCTTCAGTCAGTTCCTCCATTCGGGGTCCCTGACTTCCGGCAACAAATCACTTGTAAACAATTTTACTTACATTTTTGAAGAAGTGGATGCCTTTTAAACTGCCAAATAAATAGGAAACTGAATGTCTTTTTTTGTTGTAGTTTTTTTTTGTTTGTTTTTGTTTTTTGTTTTTTGTTTTTTGTTTTTTGAGACTGAGTCTTGCTCTGTAACCCAGACTAGAGTGCAGTGGCATGATCTCGTCTCACTGCAACCTCTGCCTCCCGGGTTCAAGCATTTCTACTGCCTCAGCCTCCTGAGTAGCTGGGATTACATGCACACATCACACCCAACTATTTTTTTGTATTTTTGGTAGAGACGGGGTTTCTATTCTAATGATGTGGTGGTTTTGTTATCTCAAAACAGAATCCCATCTCATATATCAGAATTACTTATCTTTATCTATGACCTTTCCTCCTAAACAATTTCCATTAAAATGTTGTGGCCAGGGATAGACACCATGATATTGGTGTCATCTGACTGAGATTAGAGTAGCATTTTAAAATATCTTATTCTTTAAAAATAAAATAGTGTATGCATTATATTGACATATAAAGAGAATCTTTTTTGTCAGCTTTCATACAAATAATATCGGAAGCATCAATGCATATAAATGAAACTGGTTATTTCAAAACTGTCATTAGGTAAATATGTAGATATTTGTCCTAAACTGCTTATTCTGAATGATAGTACTAATAAATAATACTATGTTGTACTAAACACCTAGACATAAGGGAAATCTTACAAATGATATCATTTCTGATCAAACTTTCTCAATTCAGTTGGGAAAATCTAATTTGAGTTGCTTTAATGATACGTTTAATCTAATGCCTAATTTGGTAACACCATGTAGATGCAGTATGCAATCTTTAATCTCAATACTATGTGTTAGAATCCTCATGCAGAGGACAAAAAAAGTACATATAAATAATCTTCCTCACCACCTGTTAGCATCATTATTTTATAATATGTATATGTATGACTGTATGTATGTATACACATACACACACATAAACACACACACATAGATATGCAACATATATACCAACTCATCAAAATGGCATATGACTGAATTCTGGAGTTCTTTTCTTTGAGCATTAAATTACGACACTTTTCTAAAAGCAAAAATGGTTTTATAAATCAAGAGGATGAAAACTAAATATTACCAGATCCATACCATCACAAATTCCTAACACTGAAAAAAACTGTTCATTTTAGGCAGCCAACACAAGTTATAAAGTGAGTGAATACATTTCAAAAATCAATGCCAATTGAAATAAAAATCTCCTATCTCACAATCTAGATGCACTTCAGACAACAGCAAATAGAACATCACAAAAGAACATTGATGTTACAAAAGAACACTCAAGAAAATGAAGGTCAGTTTGCTGTGGTTGTTGTATTAAGCTCAGCAGGAAGAATTCATGTAGGCTTCTCAAAGGAAACACAAAAGATCAAATCTCAGGTGACACTTTTTATTGAACTGAAACAAAATCAGCTCATATAAGCAGGAAAGTTAGCTATAAACAAATATAAAAACAATATACATCAGTAATAATATAATTCCTTATATTATTCTACCAGGTCTCTCTCTCTCTCTCACACACACACACACACACCATTCCTCAACAATATCCTAAGTGCACACTAACATGCACACACTGACATGTGTATACGAAAACATACATGCTCCCTCAACTATATATTTAAAACATAAGGAGGGCAATACATGATCATGATGTAAATACATAATTTTTCTTTTATAACCTCATCTAAATTCCTATTGAACTGCACAAAACTAACTCACTACCTGAAATTATTAAGTCATTCATCAATATGCAATAATATGGACAGATGTTTTGAAAGATAAACTGCAGAAAGTAAACAGGAATGAAGCTGAAGCTGAAGCTGACCAAATCACAATTCATCACCTGTAAGTGAAATATCTATCTAAATAGCAGAAGAGATATTAGGTGGAATCCACCAATATCTCTTGATGAAGAGCCACAGACATGCCGAGCTAAAAGAGATTATCCTGGAACTGACTCACTAATGACAATTGTCATGTTTAACTAGTTATTAGCTAACATGTATTAAGTACAAACGTGTGTCAAACACTGTTCTAAAGGTGTTACCATTTTTCATTTTTAACTTAATACAATTTATAACGTGGGTTGCAGTTTTACTTTAAATTTACAATAGAGGACTCTGAAGTTTTGATAATCTAAACAAACTGAGCAAGATTACTCAACTACTGGTTGCAGAGCTAGAGTCCAAACTCAGTCAGTCTGGCTATAGAGGTCGTTGAGTTCTTCATTACGCTACCATGTTATTTCTCAGGTTTATCACGTTTGTTAAAAAAGGTGTCTTAGTTCTTCCCAATCCGTCATTGAAAAGTTTGAGAAAGTATTAAATTCATGGAAAAACATCAAGTAATGGAATGGAAAAATAAAAAAAAAACAAGAAAAAAGTTTAGAAGATAAAAATATGATTATTAAATTTAAAATTAAAATAAATACAGTAGACTGTTAAAAGAACAGAATTGGTCTATTACACTAAAATTGTAACAAGCTAATGCAGTACTATAAATAAAGAATGGGGAGATAGAATTTATTTTAAAAGTAAGGTTCATGAAGAGCATGAGTGAGAGTAAAAGTATACAGCATGCATAATAGAATTTTCATAAAGAGAAGACTGATATTTCATTAAGAAGAGGCAATGAGGAAGAGAGAGAGAGAGCTTTTCTTAAAAGACTTGAATTGGATGAAAAAAGACTCAGCACCAAGCAAAATATATAAAAAAGAATTGTATTATGTAATGGTTCCAAGTTAATATCAATCATTTTTAGCTACTCCACTTCAGTTTTTCTTATTTCAATGAGTTTAAATATTTAATGTATTTAACATCAGGGAATTAATGTAACCTTACAACTAGTCTCTTGGTATACTTTCTCGTTGACAGTTTGTAGCCCACTTGAATGGTACACTCATAAATCAAGTTGCTTCATATACATGAGTTTATTTCTAGACTTTGCAGCATTTTCCATACTAGTTTAATTACTGTATCATTATATATATATTTTTTTTCACTGTTTTAATTACTATATCATCACCATCATTATTATCATCATCATCATCAAATAGATTGTTTCTAAATTTTAATAAATGTTGAGACTTTGAACATATAAAAGAGATTCACTTTAATAATAACTTGGTAAAGAAAGTATTCATTATAAGTGGGGAACTGAAGTCAAAAGAGATGAAGCAATTTTCAGTGGCTACTCAGCAGTGTAGCCACAACACTTCTAGAACACTATTTTATTTCTTAAGAACGTATTTTAATATCTGGCAATCCTAGTCTACTATCATTATCATTCTTTAAAAATATTATTTTCTATATTTGCTTACTTGTTTTCCCAGATAAATTTCAATACATATTGTATTAAATTGATATTTAATTAATATCTTATTACAATATTGTTAGTGGAAAATATTAATGGAGAAAATATATGTATAGAATTATTTTTCCCTTCAGAAAATGACTAAGCTCTCTGTTTATTCAAAATTTCCCTTAAATTCCCACAAGGTTTTTATTACATTTATTTTCTTATATTTCATATTTTGATATTCTCGTGGATGTATTATTTTCTATTATATTTTCTTAAGGGGTTTTGTTTGCCTGTTGGTAGGCTATTCATTATTATTTATTTTGTATCTAGCAACTTTCTTTGCTTAAGTACATTTTTTCAGGTTTTTAAAATAATACTCTATGGGGCTTTCCATGTAAATATGCATGCCACCCACAACTAAATAAGCATATTTTATTTTAAATATCAATGTTGAATATTTGTAAATTTCAAATTGTGTATATTAAAGGCTTATTTTACTGTCAAAACTTACTAAACAAGGACAAACAATAAAGTAATAGAAGATGATCTTTTCTTTGGCATAAATTTACCATATAATAAGGATAATTTATTTCAGGATAAAGTTTATATACCTTCTTGAGTTGATTATTCTATTACTTGGTTTAATAAACAATGTTTTCAGAACTATTTAGAGATTATAATATCTGAAAGCACTTTATATGTATCAACATCCTTTTGTTTCCTCTTATATAAAACATCAATTACACTAAGCAGAAAATATTTGAGTCATTTTTTTTTCCCTCAAAACACCATGGGTTAATCTACCATACCTTGCAATTATTGTTTTAGATTAAAGAAATTGTTTTCTTCCTCACTTTGTTACATTTCCAGTGAGAAAAACAAAACAAAACAAAATTCTTTTGCTGTCACAGTCTTGGAAAGACAAACTGGAAGTCAGTTTCCCTGTCATGGTTAGATTGGACTGCTATATGTGCCTTTATAACCATACACTACTTGACATCCTGACAAACTGCTTTGTTCCTCTGGTTCTCCCTGAGAGAAGAAAGATAGGAATCTGAGAAGCCAATCTGTGGTCCAGAAAGAGCAGCTTGCCCTATCTGCCTTCAGTTACTTCCATCTAGAAATGAAGAGGCCAGGATGTATGATAGACAAATGCTGTAGTTGTTGACTTGAAGCCAGACATGTGAGATGAGCATGCTATGGTGCACAGTTTTTCTCCTCCTTTTTGCCCATACGCACAATAAATGGACTTTAAAATACATTCCTTACAAAATTATTATGAAAATGAATCTCTTTTATAGGTGTAAAATCTCAGCATTTATTAAAACTCAAACATAATCTATTTGATAATGATAATAATGATGGTGATGATGATATAGTAATTAAAATCGTGAATATATATAAAATGGTACAGTAATTGAAATAGTATAGAAAATGCTGCAAAGTCTGGAAATAAACTCACGTATATGTAGCAATTTGATTTATGAGTGTACCATTCAAGTGGGCTACAAACTGTCAAGGAGAAAGTATACCAAGAGACTAGTGTAAGGTTACATTAATTCCCTGATGTTAAAAGTTTAGCAAGGTACAGATTAGGTCATTTTCTTTTATCATAATCTAGTAAGGTTAAATATTTTAAGTGAACATTTTTTACTCTTTTTAAAAATTATTTCAATAGTTTTGGGGTACAGGTGGTTCTTTATTGATAATTTCTGAGATTTTAGAGCACTCATCACCTGAGCAGTGTACACTGTACCCAATGTTTGGTCTTTGATCCCTCACCCCCCTTTCAGCTTTCTCCGCCAAGTCCCCAAAGTCCATTATATCATTTTTATGCCTTTAAGTCCTTATAGCTTAACTCCCACTTATAAATGAGAGCTACAAGTTTTACCATTCCTGAGATACTTCACTTAGAATAATGGCCTCCTGCTCCATCCAAGTTGCTGCAAAAGACATTATTTTATTCCTTTTTATGGTTGAGTAGTATTCCATGGTATGTGTGTATATATGTATGTGTGTGAATGTATATATAATAACATTTTCTTTATTCACCCTTTGGTTGATGGACAGTTAGGTTGGTTTCATGTCTTTGCAGTTGCAAACTGTGCTGCTATAAAAAAAGTGTATGCACGTGTCTTTTTCATATAATGATTTCTTTTCCTTTGGGTAGATACCCAGTAGTTGGATTGCTGGATTGAATGGTAGGTCTACCTTCGGTTCTTTAAGGAATCTCCATACTGGTTTCCACAGTGGTTGTACTAATTTATATTTAAGTGAGATTGTTGACACGCAATTTTAAAAAATGAAATTCTTCTCTGATTGGAAATTAAGAAACCCATTCCTACTTAATCCTTTGTTCAAAGAAAATTCAAAGGGAAATTTCAGACTCTAAAAAAAGCATTTCGAAAGAGAGCACATCATAGTACTATGAGAACATAATTAATTCTAGACTCAAAATAAAGCTCATAGTTACAAAAGCCTTAATTGATAAAGAAGAAAGAATAAAAAGTTAAAGTTTCTTAGATGAATTCAGTAAAGTTGCATGATACAAAATCAACATACAAAAAGTTAAAGTTACTGAGAACTTGTAACCATTTTTTATTTCATTGGACAAATAAACATTTAATGTAATGTATAGACACAGGACATACATCAGCCTGCACAATTATACATAGAGAGAGATTGTATATAATATATATAGATAGCCTAGAAATTATGAATTAAGGATTTAGTGGGGTGAAGAAAATAAAATAAATGGACAAATTATCTATTATTTTAGAAGATTATTAGTATTATGGATAAAATAAGCCAGAAAGGAAAAAAAAGGAAATGCCAGGGGTGAGGTATCTATGTGCTTGTTACTATGTTTGCAATTTTAAACAAGACAGTCTGCAAAGATATGAAGAAGGTGAGAGTGCAGTATGCCATATGTATATCTGGAGAAGTGAATTATAGGCTGACTGAACAGCAGCATGTTCAAATTCCTGAGGTGCAGTGGGGCCTGCTGTGTGCCAGGAATAGTGAGTAGCCCCTGTGGCTTCCCAAGGAGAGTATAGTAATAGAAAACATAGTCAGAGAGTTATTGGGGATTACTGACAGATCATTGGGAAAGGTGATAAAATACCCATTTTGAAAAGTATGAAGATAAGATTTGTTCATAGGTAAGATTTTTCTGACTTTAGAAGGTTAGAAATATTATTTACATTTTTCCAGGCAACAAGAAACTATGGAAGGCAATCTTTTATAAAAATGATATAACTTTAATCTAAAAATTATACAAAAATGGAAACAAAAGATGAATATACCTAGTTTTCTAATTTAATTGTTAAAATATAAAGTATCTTAATGGAAATAAAGTGACCACCTAGAGGAAAGGCTACATCACAATGGGTTGAAATTTCTGTAGGGTACGACCATCCCAGATGAGCCTACACAGTTGACGATGCCATTGTCCATTAATAAGATTCCAGGGTTATCATGAATTCCCCTGCCCTAAACTTGGAATCAGATACTCTCCTTGAACTTCCACGTTTTTTTTTTAGGGCAGCTTAGCATTAGAGAATGAAATGTGGATGCTATGGATGCCATTGCATTATTTTATATGAGCACTGAGGGAAGATACTAGTTATGAGCCAGTTTAGTGAAAGAGAGGAAGAGAAAAAAAAAAAAAAAAAAAGAGGGGTTGCATTTCAAAAAGACATTAATTGATACGGAAATTTCCTGTAATTTTCTTGACACATTTTATGTCTCCTATGCCTGTACATTATTTGGTGCTTCTGCAGCCTCTCTTAAAGAATCTTGTACAACAAATAGGGAGAATTTCCCCCCTAATACTCTCCTATTCATTTTCATGGACATTAATACCCAAACAAGCCAACCAGACATCATGCTCCTTGTATAAATTTGTGAGGAAATTAGATAAATGTTTTATTGATAATGTTCTTTGATAAATTATAAGTGGTCATGGCTGTGCAGTTCTCATAAACTTTCAGATTACCGATCTGTCTAGGGACTCACAATTCTAAATGTTGTAGTCCAATTAGCATTTGATAAAGGGATATTACCTGACCACCACCTTGCATTTGGCTAAAATGACTTAAAATAGTCTTGGCATACCTCAGTACTGACATTCAGCTAGAGCCAGAACATCAGAACATAGCAGTGTAAGAGCTGATACCATTCTTATATGTTGGGTGTTCATTCTGATGGGCTGGTGTCCATGCAGTGCTAGTCATTAAATGTTTTTGTATTCAGCCCTTACTCATCTATAACAATACACATTGCCTAGATAGAGGAATATCTCAGTTCTGGGGGTGTTGATTGTTGAAGCATCCCTCCCAGAACATTCCATTATTATTTCCATATCCCCAAAGGACTACTGGTCCTGCAGGGATGAGAATGGTCCCTCAGTTTCCCTTAGGAAAAGGCTGTTTTCTATTTTTTGCTGAAAGGCTTGACCTTTGAGTAGTTCCATTGGTGAGCCAGTTTCTCTTTGCATTCAGAAGCTGGGGAGCATTACATTTTCTGCATCTGTTTCCATGCCGTCTTCATGATTTTATTATGTCTCTTGGGCTAACCAAACTGAACTGAGTGGACACATCTTCTGAAAGCCAGCAGTCTCCGTGTGGTAGAGGTAATCTGACTTCAAAGAGTTGTGCTGTTCTGCATAAGCCAAAAATATTTAGAAAGATAATCAGTCAAGTATATTATATTCCTCCACTCCAAGCTGATGTACAGTTCTATGTTTTTGTATATTTAAAAACATTTTAACTTTTTAATTGAAAACTTCTTACAAATCGTCTTTACTTTAAAGAAGGAAGTGGGGTAGCTAGGCTCTCTTCTCCTATTTTCTTTCTTCAGATAATAAAGAAAACTAAAGCCAAAATTCTAATGTCTGGAGAAGAAAAAATAAAAACTACTTATAAGCTTTCAGGAAATTTTTTTCGATAACAGTTTTCCAGCCATCATTTTAGTCTCTCCTTTTATCTCAGATCTCTTTAGTCCAGAAAGGTCAAATTTTTTCTTCCTAAATAAAACATATTGCAGAAGCAAAAAGTGAGCTTTTTGATAATTAGATTAAATTGTCTCCGGAGTACTTCGATTCCATATTTTAAATTTTTTTATTTGAAAGTTATATTTTTTTCAAGGATAAAAATATTTCTGAGAGGCTATCATCTGAATACTATTAAAATGAAGACAAGTAAGGTGTCAAACATTTATAGAAAAGTAAAAAAAGAAAAAAAAATAAATTGTAAAAAATGAAGACGAAATCCCACTCAAATTAGTATCCAAGATAGCTATACCTTTGCACATGGCATTTTCTGTAAAAACACAGATCAACACACACGTATTAAAATAGAATTACTTAAGCATAGCATGAATCTTATTATTTCCAATGCCAATGCAAAAGTAAAAACCTTTCTTTTACTCTGTTTTTATCTCCAGCCATATCCAAATCTTTAGAAGTTTTCCAGTTTCTGACTAGAGTGAGATTTCCTTTCCACACAACTAATCATGGTTAGTATCGTTTCAGATGCTGCTTGACCCTTCATATATCAGGTTATGTAAAATATTTCTTCAGTTATGTTGTTCATTTTTTATTGAGCTGTTTGTATTCCCATTATTAGGTGAAAATACTTAATGACATATTCTGAGGCAAGCACTTTTTTGCTGACTTGTAAATGTGGTCGACCAGAATGTGGATTGCCATTAATAAAGTCTAATTTATCAATTATTTTCTTCTATAGGTAGAAAGGTTCAGTCCAAAGAAATTTTTGCCAATCACAACTTGAACAGATTTTCTCCCATATTTTCTTCTGGAAAAAAGGGTCTATTTTATACATTTTTTTCTTTTCATGTTTACTTTTTACTTTTTAAACTTTTATTCATATTTTTCATAGCCAATATCTTTTTTGATCCTCACATTAAGTACCTGAGATGTACAAATCAGTCTTTATTATTTTATTTTAAATATAGGAAATATAATGAGAATTAAGGTCGGGCGTGGTGGCTCACGCCTGCTCACGCCTGTGATCCCAGCACTTTTGGAGGCCGTGGCGGGCTGATCACAAGGTCAGGAGTTTGAGACCAGCCTGATCAACATGGTGAAATCCCATCTCTACTAAAAATACAAAAATTAGCCCAGTGTGGTGGTGCGTGCCTGTAACCCAGCTACTCAGGAGGCTGAGGCAGGAGAATTGCTTGAACCAGGAAGAGGAGGTTGCAGTGAGTGGAGATTGCACCACTTCACACCAGCCTGGGTAACAGAGCAAGACTCTGTCTCAAAAAAAAGAAAAAGAAAAAAGAAAGAAAGAAAAAGAAAAAGAGAAAGAAAAAGGAAAAGAAAAAAAGGAATATTAAAATATTAAGTGATATTCTAAAGGTTATACAGCTATCAAATTGTGATGTTAATTCTAGAATTGAGCCCCAGTCTAGTGCAACGTCTTCTCGACTACTCTGTAGACAAACGAACATCTCAATCAAGAAGATGAATTTAAATCCCAGGCATAAAATTATCTTTATTACTGGGAAAATAACTAAGAGTTATAGCAATTTAGTATTGATGAAAAACAAGAACTTCTTTTTACTAGCAGAAAATCTATAAAATATATTATATTAATATATTAATGGCAAAATGTGCACGAGAGACACAAATCAATTGGCGTTTGATATTTTTATTAGTAAAATAAATTAGGTACAGTCTGCAAGAATATAACATTCAAATTAGAAAACCTATAAAAAACAGGCCTCATTTAAAGAAACATGGCATTAAAATGCTAAAGCCAAGGGATTCTTTCAAGAATATTTATAAGAGAGTCAGTGTATAATTCTGCACCTGTTGTTAAGAGGAGGTATAACTGGTCAAGTTCCTATTTGAATTAGCATCAAAGATTTTAAAAAATAGCCTCTCTGTAAGTTTTCCCGTTCTTGTGAATAGAGATTTGTCTTTTGCGAGGGAGGAGTGGCAAACTATCATTCTCTTCAGGCAGCACCTGTGAAATTTGGCAAACTTGAGTGTCTTAAGCTGCTGGCATGAATAGCTTTACACTATGGGGTAAAGAGGCCACCAGTACTTTCTAATGAATGAATCCATGGAATGCTAATTTTGGTATCCTTGAATTATGTGACTAGTTCAATGTTTATGTGCTGTTTTGAAATGCAGTTCATCTCACTAAGTTTGAAAACATATTCTACAGCTTTAATTTTAAAGTTTTTATTTATTTTATTATTTTATTAAATTGTATTATTTTTATTATTTTATTATTTTATTAAAGTTTGTTTTGATGTCAAGCAATGTCAAAATTAATTTATTTTTATCCTAAAATTTATAGTTTTAGGAAATAAAATTAAACTGTATTTATACGAAAGTTGACTTTTATGCTTGCCATAAGATTAATAGTTAACAGCATATATATAGTTTGGTGTGGTGCATTTTTATACAGTGTGGTTAAGTAAACAGACATATCAGGTAAATTATATTTCATGGCAAATGAAGTCATTTAATAAGTATATAATAATAATAGTATTACATGTAAGTGTAGATTTTGCATCTTCTTATCTTTCTATGAATCTGTAGACTAACAATACAAGTGTATTTAAAAGAATAATCAAGATGGTTTTGAACATTAGTGAAAAGTGTTTGTATAGGTTCACTTCAACATGAACAATATTTGAAAGAAATAAAGTTTAAGTGGATAAATGCTTATGGTAATGTTTAACAAAATAAAAAATACTCAAATTAAGTGCAGCTTACCTGATTTTTCCTAAAATATTTTAACCTATTTCCTGTATTTGCTATATATGTTTTCAAAACCCAGTTGAAATATTATCTCCTTTCTTGAAAACTTTTCTTAACCCCTTTCTCTACAACAAAGTTAGAAATTGTCTTTTGGAATTCAATATTTCTCCATTTTGTCTTATTACATTTGTATCGTATTTATTTGCTTATGTTTGTCTTTTCCAATAGAAAGCAAGCCCTCAGAGACAAGGATTGTGGTTTATTCATGGGGTAGCCCCTTGACTTAACATAATGAGTATACAAAACATGTTTACAATAGATATAATATTGGGCCTATAAACATGAGAAAGGTAACACTAAATGTTGCCTGGAGAAAATCTTAACGATATATATTTATGTCATATGCTATATTGCCTCAAATCTGGCTTGACTGAATTTTAAATATCACTCAGCAATAAAGTCACATTTTTGCTCCTTTCCTACAGTGACTTGAAAATGTTTACTATTTCCTTCGTCTCCCTGCCCCCCTTTCCTTCTAATGTTCTTTATTAGCAGCAGACCTAGTATTTTTTCACACATAAAAATTAATAAAATAATTCATAGTCAATATGATTTTGCAAGTCACACTCTCAAATTTCAGATGACAAAGATCATTTTTTTCTTTTCTTTTCTTTCTTTCTTTTTTTTTTTTCTTTTTTGAGACAGAATCTCACTCTGTCACCCAGGCTGGAGTGCAGTGGTCAGAGCTCAGCTCACTGCAACCTTCGCTTCCCAGGTTCAAGTGGTTCTCCCGCTTCAGCCTCCTGGGTAACTGGAATTACAGGTACCTGCCACCACACCTGGCTACTTTTTGTATTTTTAGTAGAGACGGGGTTTCAGCATGTTGCCTAGCCTGGTTTCAAACTTCTGGGCTCAAGCTATCCACCTGCCTCAGCCTTCCAAAGTGCTGGGATTACAGGTGTGAGCCACCGCTCCTGGCCGATCATGTTTGTTTGTTTGTTTGTTTGTTTGCTTTTTCCATGATACAGTCTTCTGACAGTGACCCATCTATTTTACCAAATGCAGAAATGTAATCTAAGCACTTTTAGGTATATTCTTTCTAAATCTAAAGTTCAACTGTGATCTGTAATTTTGTTACAATCAGTTATAAAATTCCCTCTCAAGGCTTTTTCTCTCCTTCTCTCTTGGGTTGATTCTAAACCCAGCATGGATTTTCTAAGCTCCACTGTTGGGGAGCTCCAGTTTTGTTTGCCTGTCCCTGCTACCGCCATTGAGATGTATATGATCTGGACGCATCCTCTGAAGGACACAAAGCTACACAGGCCACTCAGCACCTTCCTCATCTTTGTACTCAGGTCACTGAGGTCCTTTGTCCTTTCTTGGTCTGGACCCAAAGAAGGCCATGGCCATTCTACCAGCCTTTCTGAGACCCGCCCATCTCTGTTGCTGGTGTCTCTGAAAAGCTGCACCCAGCCTCAATTCTGCAGCTCTGCAGGTGGGCTACTGGCTCCCTTATGCCCTGATCCCCAAGTTTCACAGGGTTCAATTATGTCTCCCCCAACCCCTGCCCACCACAAATGCCACCTATACCAAGGCTCAACACAGGGGACAAAGCACAAAAACTAACATCTGAGCTCGTTGGGTTTTCCTACAATTCTCTTGTCTGGAATGAGCTACCAAGTCATTTTCTGACTCATGCCTGCTTTCCGATATTTCGTGCTTCATATCTGGAAGGTGATTTTGAACTGAGAACTGAATAATTCAAAGATTTGGTTTTTAACTTAGGCAATGACTTCTCCACCTCAAATCATGGGTAACTCATGTTTAGCAGTCTTCATTAAAATAAAGATTCTCATAATACTAATAAATAAATTTGTTTGAGTTGCTGGGGATCTACTATTCAAAAACTAGGAAGTCTTGGCCAGGTGTGGTGGCTCACACCTGTAATGTCAGCACTTTGGAAGGCCTAGGCAGGCAGATCACCTGAGGTCGGGAGTTCAAGACCAGACTGACTAACATGGAGAAACCCTTTTTACTAAAAATACAAAGTTAGCTGAGCATGGTGGTGCATGCCTGTAATCCCAGCTACGTGGGAGGCTGAGGCAGGAGAATCGCTTGAACCTGGGGGACGGAGGTTGCTGTGAGCCGAGCTCACA
Source organism: Trachypithecus francoisi (assembly GCF_009764315.1). Taxonomy (NCBI): domain Eukaryota; kingdom Metazoa; phylum Chordata; class Mammalia; order Primates; family Cercopithecidae; genus Trachypithecus; species Trachypithecus francoisi. The sequence goes on along the minus strand of NW_022681470.1, from coordinate 46,972,569 downwards.
CCATTGTACTCCAGCCTGGGCAAAAAGAGCAAAACTCCATCTTAAAACAAATGAACAAACAAACAAAACTAGAAAGTATTTTCATAATTTCTGTAAGGTCAGGTTGCATCATTTGTCAAATAGAAGATAAGACAGTTGTCATGGTTACAAGAATCAGCATATATAAAGTATCTAACATAATTTATATTTAATCAGTTTAATCAATATGTATTTCTTTTCTTTCTTCTCTTTTAGTTTCCTCTTTCTTATCTAATATTATCTAGTCTTTAAAACATTGAAGCTTGGCTTTCACTCCATTATTGCTATCTTCTTCCATCAGTCTTAAAATAATGATCAACTAATTGACAGATCAAATGGCTTATCACTTCTTGTCAACCTGGAATCCTTAAAAACCATACTGGCTTTGCTCTTTTTTCAAATTCTATCTTTTCAGTTTCTATGATCTCACATCCTCCCGATGTGCTACTTCTGTAGTCACACCATTATCATTCCAGACAATTATTGTATTGTACTTCCTTGTCCTCCCCCTCGTCTCTAATATTATGCATTTTTTCAGGCTTGTTTTTATTTCCTTTGGTTCCAAGTCTAGAATTCTCACCCGAAAGAATATTTGTATATCTAGTTGGGATACAGCTCCCTGCCTCCTGTCTCAGATCATTTCCATTTTTCCTTCACATGCCATTCAGTGTATTTATTTTCCAAAAATAAAAACCGGGTAAAGTGGCATCCTTATTTACTCTCTTTCATCTATAATTCTGCATAGCTCATTAAGAAAAAATTATATTGCCTTGGGCCTTCAAAATTTTACTCCTGCCTTTTTTCCCCAAACCTCCTTCAGTGGAGTCTAGAGATTAAAAACAGAATGTTTTATTCGAAAAGAGTCATGTTCAAATACTTATTGTCTCGTAGTGAGCAAGACACATAGCTACACTATACCTCAGTTTATTTATAAACTGGGGAAAAGTGTAGCTTTTCATCCAGATATTGTGAGATATTGAGAACTTATAATGGACTGATTTGATTAATTACCATATCCCAGTTTTTAAACAAGAATTTTATATAAATATGTATTTAATTTACTTGGGGTCAATTTAAATAAATGCCTGGTTGAATTTCAAGTGTTTAATAAATGCTTGATATGTAGTAAGTACTCAAGATTTGGCAACCATGATTATCCCGTATACACTTCTCATAGCTCTTTTAGATTTACATTTGCTTCCTATTAGTATTTTGGAAAAGTCTCTTAATATTTATTTATGAGTAAAAATTAAAGTAAGAATAATGGCTCCCCTAAAATTACAAGACTTAGCAGACTAAATGAAAAATTTGAATTAGATGATTGGAAAAAGAAAAATGTTTGCATATGTTAAAATTGTAAGCTCACAATAATTTAATTTTCAGTGAAGAAAATAGTAACTGAAGCATTATTTTAGGTTAAAAATTTGGACAATCAAGATTATTCAAAGAGGGAAGGCAGGGAAGAAGGTGAGCAGTATACTGGAATAATGTAAGCATTAGAGAAAAACTGCAATTAGTGCATTGCTAATAGGAATAGAAAAGAAGGAATCCATATGAGAAACTGAGTTCAACTGTGGTGGCTGAGGTGGCTAGGTACATAGCCTAAGAGAGTGATTTTGTTAAACAATGATTGTTAGATCTTTAAGTGCATTACTAATTAAGGCTTTTTTAAAACTCTAAGTCAGATGTATTAATTTTCTTTTTTAAACAAAATATAAAGAAAACTTAAAAAAAATCAATATATTATATTCTGGAGATTTTCAATATTAATACTCTCTTAATATGATTGCACTGTATTAGAATTTCTCTCTTCAAATTTTTTTTTCACTTTTAACAAAATAGGAAACCAGGGCATGTGCCTCTTCTTGTGGGGTGAATAGAAGATGTTTGCTACACACACAAACACACATACACTCACACACCTTAGTCTTAATTGTCTTATTATTTCTAGACTTAATTTTAAGCACATTTCATGGTAAGATAATTTTGTTCCACAAGAAGTTAGCTACTATAGTAATGTGTGGATTGTTTTACATATGTGCATCTTGGTATGGAGATAAGAGAATTAGAGAAATATTCACAAATTTTAATAAAATAGGACATAGTGATATATGTTGTGCTGTATTCTGCCTTTTTATGTATATTATAGACAACCTGCAATATTCAGATAATATGAAGTATACAAACTAAGCAGAAATAGTTATTCATTAATTTATAATTTATAATCTACCCCTTTACAAAATCATGTTTGAGATGAATACATGAAGCTCTAGTTTAGCCTGGGGCTATAACCAGAAATCAAGGAGTTGCATGCAAGTATCATTGGTAATTTTATTAAAAGCAAACATATTTGTCATTGGCATGATTGTTGTTTTCTCCATGGAACTTGAAATGTACACAATTATGATTTCTGGCTACTTTTACAATATTACTTTAATTTCCAAAAGTGGTTTCCGTTGCCCGTTTGTATGCATACACACCAAAATTAAGAGCAACCATTATATTAAAAATAATAACAAATTTCTAAATGCTTTGGAAAAGAAGTGTCATCTTCACAGTACTAAAATTCATGAACTCCCAATTCTACTAACAAATGGAAGAAAAGCATCAAGCATAAGTGAAACAGGGAATATTCCCAGAAACATTTCCATAAAAAAGCTTTTAACTATGTGTATACCATTAAAAACCTATTATTTAAAAATTCTATCATGACAGCATTACTAATTCTTGATTTTTGTTGAGTACTTTTAACAGCAACTTGAAAGGATTAATTCCCATATGCATTTGTTATCAGAAATGTAGTAATGCTTTGTGGAGATTCAACCAACAGAATTCATCTAGGTTTCTTGGAAAGATTATCTTTAAGAAAGGTCAGAGTCTTATCAAGCCAGGCATTGGCAGACACTTCTGATGCTAATTGATGTATATACATTTACTATTCTATATGGTAAATCATCCTTAAATAACATGTGGACTTCAGCAGGTTACTAAAGTTGTCACTAACCCTGTAGTAAAGAGGCACTGAGATGTACCTCTCTATGACTTTTCCCAGCCTCCTGTGGAGGCTTGTTGCCTTGTCCTAAAAGCACATGTTCCAGCTCTGTAGGACCAGTGACATCATATGTTGACACTTTATTATTACTCATATATTTAATGTTTGTGCATTATGCAAATTTAATATCCCTCCCAAAAGCATGAGTTAAAATGTAGGCTATCATTTTATAAATCAGATCATGCAATTTTATTTTTACCCATTTGCTCTGGAATAAAACTGGATGCTCATCTAATCCAATTGGTTTGTATGACTCCTGCCTGTCTCTAGAGACTCTTCTAGAATCTTTCAAACCCTACTGCTTCCATCACTGCCCAGAATAATTATATGTCTTCCTAAAAGTGTAACTATAGCTGCAGCATCATAACTAGTCTATGTCGTTCCACTCCTGCCCTTCTTTTGAATTCATTCTCCACACAGCAGTCATGATGTTTATTTTGTAAAACCTAATTTTTTTCTACACTGATTTCCTTTTCACTAATGCTAAAATCTAAACCTGTTTCTAATGACTGACATAATTCTACTTTGTTACTCTCAATGAACTCATGATGTTACAGCCACATTGATCTTTGTTATCTCTTTCTCACCAAGCCGTGGCATCTGCGCTCTACCTGGAACACATATCCTTTTGTACATCTTTGCACAGAGAGCTAATTCTAACCATTTGGCTTTCAGTTGAAATATCGCCTCCACAGAGAGGCTTTCCCAAGGCTCCCTAACCACTGTAATCTTCATGCATTATTATCGATCATGTCACACCCTTAACCATTTCACAGCACTTACGCTTTCTTAATATTTTCCTGTTTATTTATTGTTTCACTTACATATTGAGAATGAAAGCCCCAGTGGGACTATTTCTCTTCTTTGCTATTGTATTTTAAATCCCCAATACAAGAAATGTAATAAGTGGTTTTGGGGGTTTTTTTTGTTTGTTTTGCTTTTATATTTTGTTTTATGTGTCTGGTTTGACTTTTTTGAAACTTAGGTACAGAGATTTAAGTTACATTTCATAGTTACCATTTTCTTTCTAGACCAGGGACCCTGCCTCATTTCATGAATATATGTAGTTTGCCCTTTTAAACCCCTTATTCTGACTTCCATTCCCTTCCCCAAAAGACATACCTACCGTATGGGGTTTGATATATGTCTTTAAATGATATAGATGTGCTATTGTAACATTTAGTGATGTACAAGTACACCTATTCAATTTGTATTAAGCATATTATGCATCGTGTTTGTTACATTTTTACATTATGTTTTTAAGATACATCCATTCTTATCTGCCTATATTGTTTGATGTTTAATTGTTGTACAATATATATTTTTAGCATGCATCCATTATACTTTTCATCCATCATACTTTTTTAATCCATTCCCTCATGATGTGATTCCAAACTATAACACCTACCACTGTATACTATGCCACAGTAAATATGCTGCTGCATGTCCTGCCTCTGATTTATGGGGATTCTTCTGTAATATATGCTCAGAAGTAAAATTCCTAGGTTATAATGCATATATTTATTTTCAGTTAGGCAGTAGATGTTTGGTAAATATTTGTTAAATTAATAATTTTGCACTGTATAATAAACTATTTTACATTATAATTTCATCCTATGGATGAGTATGAATTTCCCATAGATGCAGTGTATTACAAGTTCTTAGAGAATACAAGAATAGCCTTACTATAATCTATAAAGTGTTAGTTATCTATGGCTGCAAAACAAATATCCCTAAAACTTAGAAGATGCAAACAACAAACATTTATTATCCCATAGTTTCCTGAGGTCAGGATTTGGGGAGTAGCTTAGTTAAGTATTCTTACTCAGAATCTCTCATGACATTGAAGTCCAGCTACCCACCAGGCTGCAGTCATTTGCAGGCCTCACTGGGCCTGGGACATACCTACTTCCAAGATGACTCACTAGCATGGCTATTAGCAGGAGTTGTCAGATCCTTGATAGGTAGACTTGTCAAAGTGCTTTTTGAGTGTCCTTATGATGTGTTAGCTGGCTTCCTTCAAAGTTAGTGATTCAAAAGTTAGAGTGAGAAGGAAAACACAAAACCTTTTATGACTTATTCTCCGAAGTTACAGTCACTTTCATCAGTTGCTATTTGTTATATGCAAATCTTTTCCACACTCAAGGAAGGGGTAATTAAGCCCACTTCTTGATGGAAGGAGTTTCAAAGAACTTGTGAACATATTTTAAATTCACCACAAAATCTAGAGGATAAAATGGAGTACAATATTGTGTAAGTTCTGAATAAACACACATGCATATATTATGTTATATGTTTGATTCTGTAAACATTAAATGTCAACCTTGTGCTAAACACTTTCCTAAATAATATGAAGAATATGAATAGTTAACATTTACACTCTGAAGAAACTTACAATTGGATAAGAAAAAATACGATACAAACAGCTTAAAAGGCAATTTGATAATATACATTGAAACAAGTTTTACTACAACCCAATACAATACAAATATCTAAGATTACAGAGTCCTACATGATGTGATACATTAAACTACAAAAATTGTAACGGTATAACATGAGGGCGCTGTTAACATAAGTGAAATTAACCAGATTCTATTTGGGAATAAAAGTTTCACAATGAAGTTATAATGTTAGGTAAGATTTAAAGAATGATTGATTAGGTAGTTTTTAGATAAATTACCAATCTATAGGAGGCTATAGGCAGAAGAGTATGATATGCAAATCTACAGAATCATGAACATTGCCGATGTGTTCAGGAATCTATAATTAAAGGTCATTGACAAATTTGATATATAGGTCCTGAGTATCTCATAAATTTTATACTAAAGAATATTACAAATTGATGCTTAGATTACAGACAATTGGCAAACTTTCATTTCAGTCAAGTCATTTGCTTCTACACATTAGCCAGGATAGACAGTTTAAACCTACGCTGCACATTTTGCATATGTTTTCTTAGCCATCCTAACAGCCCTATGTTGTAGATACTATTATATCCATATATTTCCAAAGTCATCATTGCAAATGACCAATACAGAATATTAAATCTGATAATGTCCTGTACCTGTTATAGTTTAAAGTTTCTATCTCATAAATTCAAGGAAAAGATGGAGTAAATGAAAGTGCATTTGTAGATAAGAGCAAGATCATGGAGAGCTTGATAAGTCCACAATGTGAATTAATTGTGGGCTGAATTGTTGAAGCAGGAGAATGATACTACCCGATTTTCTTGTTAAATATTTCACTATGATGATAGTATAAAATGTAGCCAAGAAAGGTTGAAATTAGAGACAGGGGACATTAGACAACAGATGGCAAAGATTTTCACAGAAGAAGGTCATAAACAAAAGATACGTTGAGGAAATAGAATAGACATACCTTGTAGACTACAAGGATGTGTGAGAATGTGGAAGTCAGAAGCCTTTAGAAAAACGTCGATTTCTAACCCAGGATCTACATTGACAGAGATATTATGTACCATGTTAGGATAGCTACAGTAGTGGAATAGAAGTGGTTCTTCTTGTTATTATTACTATATTGGGTTCTTGAAAATTATACATTACTAGTTAATCTCAACATTTTAACTCATGAATATCCATCCAGAATCGATTACTGTCAAAACATCCTATATCCACTTTACTTTGAGTGAAGGCTTTGTACACAGTTTTTGGTAGCATGATTTCGGAGTTCGCTTCTCCACCCACTACTCCCCGCCCCTCACCATACACACACATTTTACTGTTAAACAAGCAAACTAAACTCTCTTGGTCCTAGTTTCTTCATCTATAAAATGAGGATAATAATATCTATCTGTATCAGTTAGGGCAAGCTGATAGAGCAAACTATAACTTTTGAGAAAAAATGCTAATGGAATAAGAAAGACTGCTAACAAGGCAACTAAAAACAATCCTTTGTTTGCTAGCATCATCTACAGTTTAAAAGTCCTCATCACATCAGTAGCATTCTCATTCTTCACACTAAGCATGCTGCTCTAAACACAGATTGGCTTATTGTCCTTAGTGTTCAGAAACTGCACCTGTTCTTTTCTAATGGTATTTAAAAGAACATAATGCTGTAATTATCTACTGCATGAATTACAAGTATCCCCAGAACTGGTAAATACTATAACACTACAAACTGAAATTATAATTCAATGCTTATTTGCATGTAGATGACCAAAAATATGTCTCTCCGTGCACTCTTCATCTAGTAGACAATACAATTACTACCGTTTCACTTTTAAAAGATAACTCTGTTTCTTTAAAATTACTGTCTGAGCTGAATACATTTTACAATTGGTTTGCATAGAGGAAACTATCAATAAGAAAAAAATGAATTTAAAAAATAAGATTTGTTTATTAGCTTTCTCATTCTGATGTTCCTAATCTTGATCCTTTCTTCGATGACAGTAACTGAGTGGTTTTGTGGAAGTGAGATTATCAGATGATATCAAATATGATTTATTTATACTTTGGAAAAAGAGATATGTATAAATAAAAACAGTGAAAATTTTATTCTGACTGCTCTGTATATACATGGCAGACTTGGCAAATCAAATCAGAACATTCAAGTATTTATTCTTATGAGATAATAATCAGACATATCTATAAAATTTTAAAATTATTTTCCATGTTCTACTGTAGAAATGGTATTGGTATAAAGATCTTTTCCGATCTAGTGTAAGTCAAGCTTTGATGAATAAATTAAGTCAGGAAGGATTTTCAAAGCATTAGCTATATTTAAGATATGTTATATCCAATATCCCTTTTCATCACATATGTAACAAATTAGTTTGCATGATTTAATCTTTCTCTTGATTCTCTGCTACTTCAGGAATAAGGTAAAGGCAACTCATCTTTTATGTGATAAACTGGTAAATCACAGCAAATATCAAATAGGAACTAATCCTAAGAAGCATAATTTATTAACAAATAATGTGTATTGTGTGTGGAATTGTATCTCATTTTACCATTTTTGTCAGATATTGGGCAGACTTCTAAGAAATTAAATTCTGGTCCGGGTGCAGTGGTTCATGCCTGTAATTCCAGCATTTTGGGAGAACGAGGCAGGCGGATCACGAGGTCAGGAGATTGAGACCATCCTGGCTAACACGGTGAAAACCCGTCTCTACTAAAAATACAAAAAAATTAGCCGGGCGAGGTGGCGGACGCCTGCAGTCCCAGCTACTCGGGAGGCTGAGGCAGGAGAATGGCAAGAACCCGGGAGACGGAGCTTGCAGTGAGCCAAGATCGCACCACTGCAGTTCAGCCTGGGCGACAGAGTGAGACTTCGTCTCAAAAAAAAAAAAAAAGAAATTAAATTCTGAATTAAGTTGATATTTAAGTTCTGTGAAACCAGCGGACAATGATATCCTTTATTCATCAACCAACTCTTGTCCATTTGATGTAGACATACATCAATTGTAAATCAATATATCACTGAGAAGCTAGTAAAAATAGTTTGTGGATTATAAAATTGAATGTCAGTTATATAACACATTGTAATTGTGTGATAAATAATTATATAACAAATTGATGAAGTTATGTAATTACAAAAAATGTAATTAAAAGTCTTTTTAAAGTCTGGGAAAGTAGTCCTGGGGACTTAATATATGATAATCTTGCACATATATCATAGAATTTAAACCTTACCACAACCACATAAAGTAGTTATTTCTCCATTTATCTAGAGGAAGAAAAACAAAGTTCAAAGAAGTAACTTATGAAATTCACATGATTATTAATAAGTATGAGGTAAAAATGTTGACTGACTACTGAGAATCTTTGTATCCTCCTCCCTGATATTTCTGGCTCCATTGTATTTAGATGGAGTCACGATACTAATTGCCCCCAATGGATTGAAAGCCGCATTGATATTACTTCTGGACCAGTAAGTTTGACTCAGTGATCACTCTTTCTCGTTTCTTTCCCTACCCTATTGATCCTGGAATCCTCAGCTGAAACAGCGAACTAGATTACACTGCTGTAACATACAAATCCTAGGTTTTCAGTGATGTAACAACAAAACAACAAAAGTTCATCATTCACTCTCTCTCCCAGTCCAAAAAAAAAAATTAGAAGGTACTCAGTTTCTTGTAGTCACTCAGATACCCAGGCTGGTGGGTGGTCCATTTTGCCATATATACCCGCAATTGCTAGGGCAGGAAATACAAACTGAAGTGTGCAATCCTTACTAAGTCTTTCTTCCAGAAGTGACAACATTACTTTTTTATTTATTCATTCATTCATTCATTCATTTATTTATTTGTTTATTTATTTATTTTGAGACGGAGTCTCCCTCTTGTTGCCCAGGCTGGAGTGCAGTGGCATCATCTCAACTCCCTGCAAGCTCCGCCTCCCAGGTTCACGCCATTCTCCTGCCTCAGCCTCCCGAGTAGCTGGGACCACAGGCATCCACCACCAGGCCCAGCTAATTTTTTTGTATTTTTTAGTAGAGCCGGGGTTACACTGTGTTAGCCAGGATGGTCTCGATCTCCTGACCTCGTGATCCGCCCGTCTTGGCCTCCCAAAGTGCTGGGATTACAGGTGTGAGCCACCGTGCCCGGCAACTTTTATTTTTATTTCATTGGTAAGGACATGTACTTGGCCACAGTGATGGTTAGTTATATGTGTCAGCTTAGCTATGATATAGTACTTGTTTATTCAAATAAATAACTGTGGGTGAAACAAAAACTCATGTAACTTTTAGAAAGCCTGTGCATTCAGAACTGTAAAAAGAAGAAAAGACAGGATGAAAACTAATTATATGTTGGTAGAACTGACATTTGATTAAATACCTTGAAAAACAACTGATCTTTTACAAAATGTTTCAAATAGCCCAATATGTTGTATTTTATATGAATGAATGACTGTAAATACTTTAAAACACTTTAATATTTCAAATTATATTATTGACCACATTTATTTTTATTAGGTGTCTCTTAGGCAGACTAATAAAGAATGTATGATGTACAGTTTCAAGGATAAAATTTGGAATAGGTGTTCAAATGTGTAATCACCTCTTTAGATCAGAAATAAAAATAAATTCAGATAAAAATATAAAATGTATCAATTTAAATTACAGTTTATTAGAAAAGATTCATCATGCTGCATTACTAATTTATCTACAGTTACAATTTTATTCCATATAGTGTACAATGGTGAGACTCAGTAACTTTATGATCCACTCACTTAAGAAATAAATAAATACTGTTTGTAATCATATTAATTATTTCATTTTTATAAGAGTCACATTAACCTTTTAATGGTTACCTGAGTCATCATTGTTAAATGTTTGTTTTCTTCACTGCTTTATAAATCCAGTGAAGGTAGAAACTATATCCATGTTTGAATTTGAAGAATCTCAGCAGTCTTTCTTGAATGTAATGTACATTCAAAAAGACTGCAAGGAGAAAACAGGCAATAAACAATGAACAAATAAATGCATCAGAAGGAGATAAACAGGTTAACGTGCTAATGACTGACTGGGGAGGAGGGTACCATTTTACATAGATAAATCGCCCTGAAGAGGTAAAAATCTGAACAAAGACAATGAAAGATGTGGCCAGCTGGCCAATGTAGACCTGAGGAAAGGAAATAAACATCAAATGCAGACACTGAGCATCGTCAGGGAACTGGGAATTAAAAGTGCTAATACTGAGGTGTCCTGCTTCAATAAACAATACAAAGAAGTAAATACACAATTATAATATCGGGGGTAAGTCCTATGATATAAGTATTTTCACAGGATATTCCTGTGGAATATCCAGAAGAGCACAGAGGAGAGACAATCAAAGCATACCACGGTGGAGGTCAAGTGGGAATGTGGAATGGAGCTCTCTGTAGTATTGCAGATAGTTCTGCAAATTCAAGGTGAACATATCAAAGTGCAGAAATACAATTTAATACCATTATTTATTTAGAAAAATAAGTGTTCCTATGAAATAAACTGTTACAATTATTTTTAGTGAAGTAATGTTCTTAGGTTGGAATAATTTCTGTCAGCATTTTGTCAGGGCAACTTACATTTTTTATTCCAGTTTTTAAAATATTTTGCACATATAATGACCAATGAATGAAAACATCTAAATTCCCTAATCAAATCAATTCCAATTAATTAGGGTAAGTTGCTCTGAAGTAAAAGACTCAAATGATAACTTTAGTAAGATACGAATATTTTTCTCACTTATGTTAGGAAGGCCTTTTATGGCTGGTATGATGGCTTCACAATGTTAGAGGGCCAGGTTCCTTTTAGCTGTGGTTCTGTGTGACTGCCACAGCTATCACTACAGTAACTCCATTCCAGCAACAGCGAAGGAGAAATGAAAAAGAGAGAGCCTCCTTCTTCCCAATGGAGTCATGCCTTAAAAGTCAAATATATCATATCAATTACAATCCAGAGAGCAGAACTCACTCTTAAGTCACTATAGGTACCAAATGTTAGAAAATTTGATCTTTGACTGACTGGCTATCTCTGCACTCAACTAAAAAGTTTATTGCTTTGTAAAGAAAGGAAGGTGAATATTAACACACAAGTTATAGTCTCTGCCATATCCTCCCATTGTGATTTTAATTTTCAAGTGTTAGATTCATTTCTGCAAATATAGAAATTTCTTTAAGATAATCAAATGAACTGTGCAGAAAATCGGTTACATATTCTGCATAGCTATCTCAATCTCACTGTTTATTTCTTCATCATTATCAAAAAAGTTTGCATGTTAATAATTGTTGAAATAAAATGTACAACATATTCTTCAAGGATAAAAAAACATGTTTTAAAGCATTGTAAAAGGGCAGAAAGCTATATGGGCATATCTACACATTATTCAAAAATAGTATGTATATATAATATATGTGTGTATATATATAAAATATGTATGTACATATAAATGTGTAAATATGCATATGTATTTTTATGCTACATATATACACATATATAAACATGCTCACTATTACCTCTTTAGAAAGTACTTGATGTCGGAGCTTTTTATTCTGTTTTTTTTTAATGCTTTAGAACAGTGCGACCTTTATTTGGTTGAAACGACCCTAGTTAGTCATTTGAATACTTACATTTGAGGCCTTGTTCTGCTACTAATTATCTGTGTGACCTTGGGAAATTATCCTTGTCAATCTGGTTTCAATTTCCTCATCTACCAAATGAAGGTGTTGGACAAGGTGATCTCCAAGGTCCTATCCTGCTTTAATTTCCATGATTCTCTGACTCATGGTACATTGCAAATGCTGATCTAATTAATTTTCTTAGTCACCTTCGTGACACTCTGTGGAACACATTTTCTCATGAAGTCCAGAGGTTGATTTGTATCTGTAAAGATTTTAGTTAAATATAAACACTAATTTTTACTTCCATAAATGATACAGAGTTGTTGATGAAAATGTATACTACTTGTATGGGACAACCATTCTTTTCACTTCCCTGTTCTTTTTACATCAGTTTTGCACATCTCTGCCCCTTCCGATAGCTTTGATATGATTTCAAATATTTTTATAACCGCAGTGTTACATATAATGTGTTGTGTTCAAAACTATTTATTAAATACATAATATAAATAAATAAGTTTCCTAAAATAGTTTTAAACTGTGTAACTTGAATTTTTTAAAAATACCATCAGGTATCACTGTTGTTATTTTTATTGTTAATAAATACTTGTTAAGCAACTTCTACGCATTGTACATTGTCCTGGACTCTAAGAATAAAAACATAAGTTATTGCCATCAGCTCTCGAAAGCATAGGGTCATTTAGGGATATAAGGTGTCTTAGTCTGTTTTGTGCTGCTATTAACAGAATTTCACTGACGAGGTGATTTATAAATGAGAGAAATTAATTTCCTACCAGAAGCCATAAAGTCTAATATCAAGGTGCCACCATCTGGTGAGGACCGCCTTGTTATGTCATTCCATAGCAGAACACAGAGGGTGAGAGAGCACTCATAGAAAGCAAGAGAGTAATAGCGGGGGCAAACTTACTTTCAAAGCAAACCCACTTTCTCAATGACCAACCGACTCCTGTAATGACTATATTAATCTATTTACAAGGGCAGAGTCTGTGGTCTAATCATCTCATCTCCCAACACTGTTGCACTGAAGATTAAGTTTCCAACTCATATATGTTAGGAAACAAATTCAAATCATAGCCTAAGGGCATACACAATATGTAAGTATAGAGATATGTTAAATGACCTCAGAATCACTAAGGAGTAGAAACTGAAGACAATTCAGAGAATATACAATTTGTCTATAAAATAAGGGAAGAACTTGGGCAAAGTTTGATGCAACTATCCAAATAGGGGAAATCATTTAAATGAAATTGTGAAAGTGAGCATATTTAGCTAATGATTAAAAGACAGAGCTTACCAATGGAGAGTAAAATACAAATTTCAGCAATTCACAAAATCTAATTGTATGGGCTTTGAATAATTCACTGGAAGTTTTGCAATGAAAAGTCTGTATAGTTTTTTTTTTTTTTTCCTTTTGGATGAATGATATGGCTATTCATTTAGGAAACAATTTAGAAAACAATTAATATTCTACATCTTTAGCAGCATTATGAGTAGTATTAAGTAGTACTTTGTATAAATGATACTAATTGCTACTTGGTATAACTGGTAGTAAGTACTATCTAAATGTAAGTCATGCCAAGTATTACTTAATATAAGTTGTTCTAAGTACTTACAGACATTGAAAATAATGAGACAATAAAATTTAGAACCTGAATGGATAGAAAGGAAGTCTCAAAAACTGTTCAGAATTCTGAGATTTTACCATACTGACAAGCTAACATTTTAGTGAATTACTTTTCATAGATGTCAGCAAAAGACACAGACTCCTGAGTCAGACTAATGTCATTATTACTAATGACAAAGCAAGCAGTATAAGCATCAGCATATTTGCCCCAGTTCCCTTTGTCTCCAGTTCACACAGGAGTTATGTAAGTGGTCCAGATGGATTCTTTACATGTGATGGGTTTTTGTCACAGCTGAGAAACATAGAGCCAAGAATCCAATACTTTTTGAGCAAGTAGCAAGCATTATCATAAGCAGTAAACAAGCCAGTTCCCTTCCTCAAGGGGGTGAACGATTATACAGGTGTCACCATCAGGCTTTGATATACTTAGCTGCCTATGTGACCAGCTTTAGAAACTTCTCAGTTTGAGCAGACAGGTAAACGTTGAAGTCTGGCACGCTCAACAATAATGTGTTAAAAAGTTCAAGTCCAGTTGCAACTGTCTGTCCCAACAGAAGGATAATTCAAAAGTGATTCCCGTTTTCCCTAGACTCTCTGCTATTGAGGGACATGACCTTAGATTCATGCATCTTTATAATCTCAGTAGCTGGCACAGACAAAACACTATATATATCTACACCTATTTCTGTATTAGTTGCCTAAGTTTGCAGTAACAGATTACTGCAAACTGGATGGTTTAAAATAACAGACATTTATTCTTTCAATGTTCTGAAAAATAGAATTCTGAAATCAAGGTTTTAGCCAGGTCATGTACTCTCTGAATATTCTAGGGAGAAAGTCTTTCATGCCAGTGATTCCTGGTGTTCTTTGGCTTGTAGCTGCATTACTTCAGTCTGCCTCTATTGTCAAATGGCTTTCTTCCCTCTATGTTTCTGTAATCTTCTATTCTTATAAGGGCTTGAATTTAGAGTCCACCCTACTTGGATATGAACTCATCTAAGTTTAACCAATTATATCTGCAAAGACCCTATTTCCAAATAAGATGATGTTTGTGATTCTGAACGAACATGGATTCGGGAAGGACACTATTCAACCCAGTATAATATTTATATTCATATCTATCCAGCGAGTGTATGAATGAATCAATACATGAATGTACAAATGAACAAATGTATGACTTCAAGATGATGTAATTGAGTTAAACAATGGATCCAATGGCAGAAAATAATATTAAAAAAAGAATTCAATATTATACATACTGAATTAAAGTTCATGGTATATCTTACAAGTGGAGTGTTCTCACAGGCAGTTGGAATCATGTCAGTTGAAACATGTCACTTCACTGCTACTACCCTTGCAGTATAATATTCTTGACAATAATATTGCTCTATTATCCTCCTCCACTTAGTCATATTACATTACATTCATTCTACAAGCCTCAGTTCATTTATCATCTCATTTGGTTATTTCAGTCCATATGATCTTCATTTTTTAAAATTCCTCTTGCACTTATTTACATACTCCTAATTTGCTCACTTACTATTTTACTTCATGTATTCATCCATTCCATATATTTGAGGTTCCATTATAATAGGCAGTTAGAATTCATACAGAATAGCTCTGCTTTCTTTTCTAATCCTCCCTTTTCTACTTTCCCCACACAATGTATCTAAAATGATGCTGACAGATAATTAGAACTCAATAAGAACTTACTGCCTAAACTTTTATATTAATGCTTATGGAAGGTTTCCATATGGAAACTAATTTAGATTTTTGTCTGTATTTTATATATTTCAAACTAGGGGAACCAAGGTAATAATATTTTTAGTGTTTATTTGTAGAAAAATTATTTACTTCTGTAGTAAATACAAACATATCAATAGCATATTGCTAGCAAATTGATTTCAAAAACATTTGATATTTCTGTTTTGATTTTTTATTACTCTGTAGTCTTTGTTTTTAGGTTACCTTAATGTGTACTGTTTTTCTTAATTGTACAATTATTGTAGTTTTGTGCTTTTAGTTCTATCATACTATAATTTGTTTTGTTTTTATAAAATCAGTTTTGTTTTAATTTCTAATATTAATATTTTATTTTTCATTTTCTTCATATCCTCAAATAGTGAAACACATTCTGTTATACACTACCAGCACAGTACAGTACAGTACAGTATAGTAGTGGCAGTCTGCCATTAACTAAGTAAACTATAGCTCTGGCAGGTTTTGTGTTAGATTCAGTGGGAGGTTGCCCTTTAAGACTTTTTTTTTTCCTTTCAGCTTTGCCAATATGCCTTATTTATTCATGATTTGATACATAATTTTATTTTGTGGCATTTTCACTTTGGTTGACAACATGTTGTGCTATACCAAAAGATATCTTTCTTGTTTGTTGTTCTTAGTCTACAGACATAGATATGCCTATCTGTTGGCATTATGTATACTTAATTCAAATCATATGTTTAAAAGGTTCTATATCGTGTTTACAAGCAAGCAGTTTTAGAAAAAAATTGTACTTAATAAAAAGTAGGTTTGAGCTGGGCACCGTGGCTCACACTTGTAATATCAGCACTTTGGGAGGCTGAGGAAGGTGGATCACAAGGTCAAGACTAGCCTGGCCAAGATGTTGAAATTTCATCTCTACTAAAAAAAAAATAAAAATAAAAAAGCGGTGGCGGGGGGCCATGGTGGCCCATGCCTGTAATCCCAGCTACTCAGGAGGCTAAGGCAGAGAATTCCTTGAACCCGGGAGGCAGAGGTTGCAGTGAGCCAAGATGATGCCACTGCACTCCAGCCTGGGCAACAGAGTGAGACTCCGTCTGAAAAAAAAAAAATTAAATTAAGGTAAAATTTAAAAAATGAGTAAATAAACAAGGAGGTTTGTTAAATTGTATTTAAATGCTTGACATTATAAGAAAACAGTAGTTATATGACAATATTAATGTGTCATAATCAATGAACCTGCTGTTTTCTTGTTTTCTATGTTGTATTTTCTAATACACATACTCCATACAACAAATTATTTTCTAGTCCATTTTCATGGAGTAGTAAAATGTTATTATGCAATACTTTATTGTGTATTGGCTGCAATGAAATAAGGTTGTAATAGAGGAAAACTAGTGCTGAAGGGGAATAAGGAAAACCTGGGATTTTCAGAATCCTACATTCTTTGAATTCAGAATCACTAACTGCTGAAGACTAGTCTTCGGATTTTTTCAAATATGTCTTTCAGAATGTCCATAGAAAGTAGTTAACCTCTTCTTCCTCAAAAGATAAATTAAAAGTAAAAACAATGCTCATCTAGCAGTTTGAAGGAAACAGAGAAGTGCCATACCTACTTGCTAGATATGATGGACTCAACGACTTAACTTTACTGAAAAGAGTTAAGCTAACAAACGGCTGCTCTTTGAGGATCAGTAGATGCTGAGTATGGCTCTGGCCACACCCCTACTGAGGAGCAGCCTGCAGTCCCCAGTGGGAGTACCAGCAGGACAACAGTTCTCCATGTTAGATGATGTTTATTTCAGAATCTGGGACTCCCAGCTTAAGGATTTTACAACACAAAAAGATATATGGAAGGCCTTAATCAGTCAGAATACAATTACGTCTCATCATTGTTGCCTTTCCTCTTCCTCACATGATTTTTCTGAATAAAATGCCTTGACAGTTCACTAAAAATTTGTCTGAAATATAAACGTGAGCACTCAGTATAAGTGAAAGTTATTGACAATAGGTAATTAAAAAAGTAAAAAGACGGCTGGGCATGTTGGCTCACATAAGGCACTCCAATTCATTAATCACTTTGGAAGGCTGAAAAGGGAGGATCATGAGGTCAGACTTTCAAGACCAGCCTAACCAACATGGTGAAACCCCATCTCTACTAAAAATAGAAAAATTAGCCGGGCATGTTGGCACGTGCCTGTAATCCCAGTTTTCAGGAGGCTGAGGCAGGAGAATCGCTTGAACCCAGGAGGTGGAGTTTGCAGTGAGCCGAGATCGCGCCACTGCACTCCAGCCTGGAGACAGAGTGAGACTCCGTCCCCAAATAATGAAAATAATAATAACAATAATAATACTAAAAAAAAGAAACATAAAACAGGTGGAAAAAACTTTAATGTGATATAATGTTTTAAAAATTTGGAAACTGTGAAGAAGTCATATGAAAAATAAATGGATGTTTTCATATTAATTCTGGTAATAGGAGTGCAGAATTGAATGCAATTTTTTTTTAATTTAGGTGCTAATCAGATAATCAGAAAAATATAAACAGCAATTATCCTTTGCTTTTCTTCTTATCGAGACAGACTTTAAAAGTTTAGATTTTAACTGTTATTATTAATGTACAGACATAACCTTTCTCACCAGGAAGCATACCAGGAAGAACATAAAATGGCCTGATGAGAGAAATGGAATGGATATGCCTAAAATTAAAAAATTCTCAGCTCCATAAATGTCCCTTGAATGAGTTACTAAATGAATGAATAATTTAGGTTTTCTGTATTTTGATTGGAAAAAAAAAAAAAAGTCTTTTTCCCTCAATACCACTTACCACTTTCACGTATATATGGATCTTTTACAATTGATTGATGTTTTAATTGCCTGAAAGAAAGAGCGTTACCTTTATTATGCCTTTAAAAAGAAGCTGGTTGTGTGGAAAGGCAGTCTTAAGTAGCACATAAGAGTACCATATTGCCTGTTCAAATCCCAGCTCAGGCATTTCAGTGTTCATGTTAAAGTTACTTTGCTCCAGGCTGTGATTCACTTTTCTGTGAAATGAAGACATTAGTGCTTATCTCCTAGATTCATGGTGAGTTCTACGTGAGTTAATAAAGGCGAGATGTTTAGAGAAGTACCTGGAACAGAGTAGGCACTTGATAATTGTTAGCCATTCTGGTACAAGTAAGTCCTTATGAAACATTTATTATTAAAAATTAAAATATAAGCACCAGTGAATAAGTCAATATCATTATCTATACAGTAAAGATTTTAAGAGTAAAAATTAAGGGGAACATATTTAATTTGTAGTTATGCTGGGACTATAACCAAAGACTTTCTGTTATAAAAGGCACTACTACTACCATATTTCCTTACCTTTATTTAAAATGCAGACTATTTCTTGATAAATATTTTTAGAGAATCACAGAGCTTTATTTAAAATCAGAGTTGTGTGTGTGTGTGTGTGTGTGTGTGTGTGTGTATAGTGTGTGTGTGTGTGTGTGTGTATGATGATTTGGGAACAGAATATTAATTTAAGCCTAAAACATAGTGGATTCAGCATCATTTATGAGATTTATTTGTACCTTTTGCTCAAAAACATAATGCATTTGGATCTAACCAAACCTTTGATGACAACTTTTGATGTACACGTTATTAATTGAGGAGGTAAGAACAAGTTAAATGATACCACATGGAATACATCATCAAATCCAAAATGTAAACTATTTTATAAAATGGATCTGCTTTCTACAAAAAGTCAACAGCATGAGGAGAAAAAAGAAATGACTGAAAAAAATTTAAGTGACATAACTACCTGATGAAAAGAGCAGAATCTGGTTGAATCTCAATTTTTAAGAATGAAAAACAATTATTTTTAGATTTTCAGGGTAATTTGAATATGCCCAGGTATTAGTTCTTGTCAATAAATTACAGCTGTTTTTGTTATGTGATAATGTCATTTATGACTATGTAAGTTAATGTCCTTTTAATATTTAAAATTTGGGGATATATACTGAATTGCACACAAAATATTTAACGATGAAATTACTTGAGATTTGGGAGATACTTTAAAACATTCTAAAACACCTGCTTCCCCAACCTAACAAAAAGTGGAAGTTAGTAGATAAAATATATAAAACAAGATTTGAGTAATATTTCAGGCTAGCTTGCCTGGGGCCTCAGGTAGAATTTCTACTGTTTGTGTATGTTTGAAATTTTGATACTAAATAGTGGTTTAAAATAATAGTTAAAAATATAAAAGATCGAATATAGGCTCCTGAATATTAGCCATTGTGTCTTTTCACGTTTTCAACGATTATTTATAGAGTAGGAACTTAATAAATACTTATAAACTTTATGTATTTGTATGTGCACATTTCTGTTTATACTAACACAAGCTTCCTACAGAAAGTTGTTTAACTTAACGTTGAAAGATTCATACTACAACCACAAAGCCTTTAACAAGATGCTTCTTCTTAGATTAATTTATTGTGAATAACAATGAGACATTCTCTCTAACAAGAAACAATTGGATTACAAAAGGATTTACACTTTTAGTTCTATATTTTGCAAAGGCATTATGCTGAGGAGGTCAATTATGTCTTGTATGGAAGAGGAATTTAAATAGCAAAAATAGCAGCAATTACTCCCTTTTCACCAACTGTAACTTGATTTAAACAAGTCATAAGCTTTTAAAGTTGAGAATAACTGTAAAGAAATGATGTCCCTATATCCAAAGCCCTGTATCTGACAGTCATGTACAAAAAAATTGAATTCATTTTGTATAGAGAAATTTTAAGTCACATAAGGCACTCCAATTCATTAAGCAAGAGAGAACATGATAGAATAAAAAATATTTCACATGCGAATAGGTAAATACTTCTGTGGCTTTAATTATTTCTTCAATTTCTCTCCAGGTAACTATTCCATAAATAAAAACTCATATTTCTCTCACTTGATTTTTGAATCAGAAAATCTATTAGGAAAAGTGATGAAAATGCACTCTTTTGAAATTGTGTTTAGTCCCTTTAGAATGTTATGTTTACACCAACCACTGATATTGCAAGAACTTTTGAGGACATTTTACCCCAGGGTGGAGAGCCAGTTACATAGTAGTCATGCTACTTTGAATTTAATTTTACAAACAAATAACAGAAAGGACAGCAGGTGTTTTTGTCTAACACCATTGGTTATGATTAGAGATATTATGAAACTATGAAAATTAATGTTGACATACCACTTTGAAAGCTAATTTTCTTGTGTGTGACATGCCATAGCATATCTAAAGTATGTGTATTCCCACTTGCCGGAATAACAGATTATTTGTTAGAGCTGTTAGTTCTAAAAGCAGATGTTGTCTACTTCAATCAATTTTCAGCTATTAATGGTAGCTTTTAACCACATTTGTGAAAGGCAGATACTTTCAATCAGTATTTTTCAGGAACTACATGACATTTATTTTGAGGAGAAATTTAAGGCTGCCAGAATCTATTGTAGCATAGGATTATCTGGATAAAAAATATCAAGTATAGACAGTGTTGTATGAAGCTTTAGGAAACAACTTCATTTTTCCTCTGATTTTACATACACTACACAGGAGACGATGAATGTGGCTATTGTAAGTGATATGAAATAAAAATAGGACTAGAGTGAATGAATTAGCAAAGTTAATATGCATAACATAACTCTCCCAATGACTGTCAACTTTTTGAGGTAATCCATTTGCTTTCTTTCTTAAAGAAACATATACACTTTGAATTTCATTTTCCTATGAATGTAAAAAGAAAGCCAAATAGAAAGACACATAGAACCTGTTTAGAAAATCAATTTCATCCACCATAGTCTATATGTAATCACATGGTAGAGCTGCAATAAGAGATTATGTCACCTTTGGTTTCCCACAGTTATTGCTGACTTGACTATTCATGAGCTCTTCCCTTATCTGTCCAAGGCAAATACAGTTTCAGAACTTCTCCATATCTCTGTATCTAAAAACCACTGAGGTTGGCTAGGCGGAGAGTCAGGGTGTTCCTGTTTTTATTGTTGTAATTGTTTGAGCTTAGTTTTTATTGCTAATAGTATGTACAAGCATAGACTTTTTTTCCACATTTTTTAAAAGATGCTGTAGAAAACCTGGAACCTAGAAATATTTGTCAATTTGTAGATAAGGAACATCTTCAAGGATTGACACTTTGATTTGCTCTTCTCATTTGCTACATTCTAAAATTTCCCCCTAAAACAAAGGTCTGTTATAAATATCGTAGTGGTTGAGAAAACTGAATGAAGTGGATTTATGGAAACTAAAGTGTACTGCTGGGAGCAAAAAGGAGAAGAATTAGGTCACAATTTTTAAGTACAGATGTTTCTACTTTGCTGAGAATTGTTTCTGGTATATCTAAGAAAATCTTCTTTAAATCAAATATAGCCAAGTTGTACAGAGTGCTTATTTGTACCTACTAAGTATGCTTATCACTTTATAAATTTTCTAAATAAATTTATTCATTCATTCTCTACCAGAGTTTATTGAGGACATAGGGATTATGACCATGAATAAGTGAGATAAAAATTCCTGCCATCATTGGACGTAAAATTCTCATTATGAGACACATTTAAAAACATAAAAATGAAAAATAAATGCAATAGGAAAATAAAGCAGAGAAGGATGATAGAGAGGGCTACAGTGACCAGATATTTTATACAAGATATCTATGAGAAGCCTCACTAAGAAAATATTGTTAGTAGTTTAAAGACCTGAAAGTGATTAAGGAATAAATCGTACAGATATATGAGCAATGGGGTTCCAGAAATACAAAACAGCAAATGTAAATGCTCAGATGGAGAAGCAAATGTGTATTATTCAAACTAGTGAAGAGATCAGTGAAGCTGGAATGGAGTGAGAAAGTGGGAAAGAAATCCAGGTGAACTTAGAGAGTAGTGGGAAACCTAATTATATAGTGTCTTAAGAGTCACTCTGAGGATTTCCATTTGTATATTAAATGAGATGATTGAAGGACTGTGATTTGAGACGTGATATGATCCTACTTCGGTGTCATATAATTACAATGTATTTAGAAGAGACCCGTATAAGTATAAATACAAACACATGCACACACAAACACACACACACACACACACACACACACACACGATGGCAAAGTTATTTCTAAAATATTTGGAGAGAACAGAAGATTATTGTTTTCCTTTCGATAGTACTACTAAGCTGTGACTAACAGACTTTATAGTTATTATAATCTAATTTATAGGTACTGATTTTTTAGGGGTTGTATTAGACCATTCTTACATTATTATAAATATCGGAGACTGGGTAAAATATAAAGAAATGAGGTTTAATTGGCTCATGGTTCTCCAGGCTTTACAGGAAGCATGGTGCTGGCATCTGCTCTACTTCTACAGAGGCCTCAGGAAGCTCACAATCATGGTGGAAGGCAGAACAGGAGCAGGCATGCCACATGGTGAAAGCAGGAGCAAGAGAGGAATGTGTGGGGGAGAGACGCCATACACTTCTAAAGGACCAGATTCCATGACAACTCACTCCATTCATGAGAACTCTGCCCCTGTGATCCAATTACCTTCCACCAGGCCCCACCCCTAACACTGGAGACAACATTTCAACATGCGATTTGGGTGGGTGCAAATATCCAAACTATATCACTGGTGTAATGTCAGTATTTTTAGTGGAGAAGCATAGGATTCCTGAGCTTCAGGTAGAACATAGACTGGTGAAGCTAGAAAGAAATGTAAAGATATTCTAGTAAAACCTAGTTGGTGTTATTAGTGAAAAAACTTATTCCAAAAGAAGTTAATATATCCTCAAATCACACAACTTTGGAGTCCCCAAACCATGGATTGGACAGGTCGCATTTCGTATCTCAAATCTAGCCATCATTCTATCGTGTTTGCAATATACTAGAGATATGCTCCCTGGTTTGGTTTTTTTTTTTTTTTTTTTTGTCACTAATTGATGGAGGATTGGAGTAATTTGCTATTGTTATTTCAGCTTTCTCATTTATAAACAAGAGTATAGTTCTACTTAATTCTGACTTATTTTGACTCAACTCCATTTTTCAGTAATTCCAGATGTCTGGAAATGGGTTCATGTATAGAAACTTACTTAATGTCTTCTTAAAGGAGACACATGCTGTTTGTTTAGCTAATTAGCATAATTCTGTGAAAGACTGGGATTATGGTCTTCTTTGTCCACATATATTTTAAATGGAGTGACCTTTTCGGCAATGGGACTGACAAGTTGTTTCAGAACTTTATGTTCCACAATCACTGCCCTCTCTAAATAAAGATAATAAACTGAAGTCATAGTGAATAATTATCCAAAGATGGTTAGGAAGAAGAAGGAGGAGCAACAGGAGAAGGTAAGGGAGAGGGAGGATGAGGAGGAGTGGGAGAATAATAATTAAACAATTGACTTAATTAATTATTAAGGATGAGGAGGAGTGGGAGAAGAATAATTAATACATAGGGACTATGACCAGGATTATAATAATAATAAATTGATTATTATTTTTTATTATCTTAAAATATTTAATTGGTAATATTTGTACATATTCAAGGTGTAAAATATAATTTGATATGCATATACACTGTGTAGTATCAACAATTATCACTAATTAATTAAAACATTCTTCACCATCCATACTATACATTCACCCCCACAGTTTATTTTATAGCTGAAAGTTTGTACCATTCAATAATGCTTTCATGAAGAAAAAGAACTACATCATTTTCTTTTAACATGAAGCCCTGTGCTTTGAATACTGAATTGAAAGTGGGTTTGATTTAATCCTGGGTTCTTTCCTAGGGAATGTAATGTTTCAGTACAATTCTCATCAAAACAACTTAAGGCATTGATATATGTGACAGGTTTCTTCCAATTTAGAGAACTAGGGAAATGCTGAGCTTCAGATCATTTACTGGAGTGATTTATGTGGGAATAAACTCAAATGAGGAATAAAATATTTCTTACAAGAATCCAAATACAGTTAAGAAGACACTAAAGAGAGACTTTTGATTCTCTAGAAAATGAAAAAGTATGAATTAGATTAAAAATTCAATATCTATTAATTTACAAATTGTTTTTCATAATCCAAGACTGTAAATGGATTTTTCTAAGCTTTTCAGTGCAAAAACAAAAAAGCATTGTGAAAGATATAGGCTATGCTAGTTGCCTCCTGTGGTGCCATGGTCAAGGAAGTCATAATATACTAATACATAGAAATATTCAGTGATTTCAGTCTTATTTCAGTTAATATTCTATTATTATTTGACATTAAAATATATCCTCATAAATCAAGCAGATAGCCTATACTCTCAACATTAATTTGACATTGTTGCAGGAACAGTGTGATATGAATTGCTGAGGCTGAAAACACATATTTAATTTTTAAAAGCCTTTTCTTTACACGTCTCCAGGTTTTATCTTCAACAAGCACTAAAAAGCTTTCAGGTATATCCAGTCATGCTTGAAACCTCCACATTCTTTCCCATGTTGTTACTACTTTTTTTGATTGTTGTACTAAGTTATATATTTTCCCTCTGTTTGGTGAAATAAAATCACCTGTCCATTTAGTCAATAAGCTCAACTTTCTCTTTCAGATTTTTAGTCTTTATATATATTTATTCCACAAAAGCTCAGAACATTTGGCCTGCTTGGCTTTCATTTTAGAGTTGCTAAAAACAAGTTAGTTTTTGAGGTATTTTCCTCTAAACACTTTTTTGAGACTTAGTATGCAAATCCATTCAAGTTGTTTTAGCCCTGGAACACTCCTCCAACCCTCCAATCTCCATTCACAGACAGTTCTTAATTTTTTTTTTTAATACAGAAAAAAATTGCTCCCAATGGTCTCTCAACTTGATTTCAGGGCCAACCATCCGTTATTTACCTTCCCTTCCTCTAGTTTCCTTATGTTTGTGGTCTTGAAATGGCAAGAAGTCTCCTGCAGCTTGAGATCTCATGTCTATTTTCAGGGTGAGTAGCAGAAAGTAGTAGAGTAGGCCATGGCTATTGACTAAGGAATAAGAAGCAATCCAAGACTCTCCCACATTAGATTTCTGTTTGTTTCAGAACTGTGTAACATAGCTACCTCTAACTCTAAGGGAAACTGGAAAAGTTGTTTTATTTTGGCACATTGTGTTGAACAAAATCAAGCTTCTGTTAGCAAGAATAATAGACCTGTGAATATTGGATAGGCAACCAATGGCAAATAAAGCACCCATTCTTAAATTACATATCTCCTTGCTGTTTCTCACTTACTTCCTCAGATTCCCTTTGCACCTCACACAACCGGATACTGTAACACTTCAATATATATAAAGATGACCTATTAATTAAAAACAGAATGGAAATATCTTGAATAAACTATTAAATAAGGAGGTGATTACCACCAAGTCCAAAGTAATTCCCTTCCTCTGTCCCAAGTAAAGTCCTTTTTTTTTTTTTTTTTTTTTTTTTTTTTTTTTTTTTGAAACTCCTCACTCTGTCGCCCAGGCTGGACTGTAGTGGTGTGGCGGGATCTCAGCTCACTGCAAGCTCCGCCTCCCGGGTTCAGGCCATTCTCCTGCCTCAGCCTCCCAAGTAGCTGGGACTACAGACAGCGGTCACCACGCCCCGCTAATTTTTTGTATTTCTAGAGGAGAGGGGATTTCACCGTGTTAGCCAGGATAGTCTTGATCTCCTGACCACATGATCCAACTAAAGTTTTGATAAAACAGTGTAGTGTGGTTCATGATAGTTTTTTGACAGGTTTATCTTGTGCTAGAAGAATCATGGATTGTGATTCAAAGTGTTTACATAATAACTTAACTTTCAAAATCAAAGGCTACTTGGTTTTAGCCCTATGTCCATTCAGTTTTTGTAATTTTTCCTCATGGAATATAGATGTAACCTAAAAATCTATTCCTAATGGCTGCAAACATCAACTGAGGTGAGTTCACCCTTTCTTAGCTTTTAAGCTGGTTGAACAGAAGGTCTGAGATATCCTGATCCAAGTCACTTCAGAATTCCACTTATACTACAGAACTTCCACAGTCATCTGGCTTTAACATACTCTATGAAATATGTGTTTTAGTAGAGTGTACTTGACTAAACTGTAGAGAAACTATAAATATCAGGATGATATTAAGATGCCAGTGTGAGTTACATGCCCATGTTACTTTGCGTTGCTTCATCCAGAGAAAGTAGAGCAGATCTTTTTTTTTTTTTTTTTTCCCAAAGCTTATCTGGGCTGTCTGCAATGTTTCAGGCAACTCTCACCTTAGAAGGGTGTGAGATTATAATTACCTAGAAAAATATATTTTCTCGGCCGGGCGCGGTGGCTCAAGCCTGTAATCCCAGCACTTTGGGAGGCCGAGACGGGCGGATCACGAGGTCAGGAGATCGAGACCATCCTGGCTAACATGGTGAAACCCCGTCTCTACTAAAAAAAATACAAAAAACTAGCCGGGCGAGGTGGCGGGCGCCTGTAGTCCCAGCTACTCGGGAGGCTGAGGCGGAAGAATGGCGTAAACCCGGGAGGCAGAGCTTGCAGTGAGCTGAGATCCCACCACTGCACTCCAGCCTGGGCGACAGAGCGAGACTCCGTCTCAAAAAAAAAAAAAAAAAAAGAAAAATATATTTTCTCAATTTTTTTCACAATATTTTATGTGACCTTCTTGGGCTAGTAACATGATAGATAATAGAGTGATTGACAGCATGAGCTCCAGCTCATTTTCCTAGACAGACTGTCCTGTAACTTAAGAGGTATCCGGTGTACCTTACTCTCCCTGCTTATAACTGGAGACAGTTATAGCATTCACCACACATATTGGTTGCAAAGACTAAGTAAGCATTAATATGCAAAAAATGTTTTGTAGTCCATCATGTACATGGTGAGTTTTCTTTATTGCATTAGGGTTCTCCAGAGAGACAGAACCAGTAGAACAGATATATACAGATATACCCACACACATATGAAAGGGGACTTATTAGAGGAATGAACTCACATGATTATAGAGGCTGAGAAGTCCCACAGTTGATCACCTGCAAGCTGGAGAACCACATAATCCAGTCATGAGGCTGAGTCCAAATCTGAAAGCCTCTGAACCAGAGAAGCCAATAGTGTAACTCTCAGTCTGAGAGTTGAAGGCCTGAGAACCTGAGGGACTACTGGTGCAAGTCTTGGAGTCCAAAGGCTGGAGAACCTGAAATTCAGATGTCCAAGGACAGGAAAAAAAAAAAAAAAAAGTGTGTGCCAGCCCCAGAAGAGAGTATGAACGAGTTTGCTTTTTCCCTGACGTTTTGTTCCATCCAGGTCCTCACTGGACTAGAAGGTGTCTGCCCACACTGGGTGAGAGCATGTCTTCTTTATTCAGTCCACTGATTCAAATGGTAATCTCTTCTGGAAACACCCTCACAGGCATACCCAGAAATGATGCTTTTCCAGCTATCTGGGCATCCCCTAATCCAGTGACGTTGATACCAAAACTTAGCCATCACATTGTATACTTGTGATTATTACTTTATGGTGTATATGAGGAATGTGTCAATAGGTTGACGACTCTGAATACTGGAGAGATTGTGACTCAGACCTCTAGTAAGTACATACTGAGGATCTGGTAAACTATGTCCAGAAGGACTTTTGTTAATTCTTGGCTTGAAAATTATATATGATTTTATAAGGTCAAACTATATTTGTTAGAATAGGTATTTAATCTACATATCATATGTAAATATATGAAAGAAATTATGTAACTTTTCATATCATGGTTTTAGCAATTATTTACATATGATGTGGCTTTTTCTTTTGATCCTCCAAAGAATCATTTGAATATCAAAAGACGATACATGATAAAAGTAATACATGAATAGAATAAGTTAACAGAACTTTGTAAACCAAAAATACCCAATACTATCTGACAGTCAAATGATTTCAAAGTAGATTTACTGTTCAAAAATTACATTAAGGCTGAACTAGAAACACTAAGGAAAAAACTTACAGATTTTCTCCCTGCTAACTGAACAGAGGAAGCTCTTCAAGTAACACAAATTTCTATCTTCCTGCCAGCTGATGAAAGGCTCTCATTTGTATTGTTGTAGTTTACCCCACAAAAGAGAACAGAGAATTTTTAATACCCATTTCATTTGTGTTGTTGCTGACATCATCCAAAGAGACTCATTTTTTTTTTCCCAATCAGATGGTATTTTGGTTAGTGAGAAGTCTTGTCAGTGAGGTGAAGGAGATGGTCTACATTTTGTATGTTTGTCTGGAAAACCAAGGATTAAATATTTATTTTCTATGTAGATGTGAGATAGTAATTTAAGTTAAATCATCATTGTTTGTCGTCTTATGTGGAAAAGAATGTGGCCAAAGATGGTTAGGCATACTAGATTGCTTCTGCCTTTAGAACAGTCATTTGGTGCATTCTGATTTTATTTTCTGCAAACATAATGTAATATTAAATTGTTGGAAAAATTAGGAGATAATACCTATGTACTCTTCTTCCTGAAAAGCAAAATCATGTGAAATAGGACCATATTTTACTGTTTCTATTAGTATTTTAAATGAGCCAACTTTTAAAGTTATGAATTGTCATTCCTTAAACCATTGTATAAATTTTATACCAGCACGTGCACACACACACACACACACACATATACACACACAATTTGCTTCTCTCATAAAAGGTAACATTTATAAGGGCCATATAACCTATTATTTCCTGGTGATTTTGTGGCATCTGTGTTAATGCAGTTATGATTCTGAGTTCAGAATTTTATTCCAAGCACTAGAAAACGTTAATATAAAGCTCTTGCATTGTGAGTGTGACTTGGGTGACATTTTTGATCCATGAAGATCACCAATCCAGGACTCCCAGAAGGTGATATTATCTTGGTGTTTTTTGTTTTGTTTTGTTTTTTAATGGCCCAGTTTCTGACAACTATTCAGCTCCAGTATCTCCATCTACATTAGCATTTTAAAGATGACCAGTTTTGAAATTACATTTTAGTCAATCAAACTCCTGAACAATAATATAGAGTCTAGAATGCCATATTGTTATTTGATGACATAGCTGTAATATGACTTACAATACTAGAAATCAGATTATTATTTTGTAGATCATAAATTCATTTAAAAAATTCAGTGCCATAGTTATTTGATTTTCCCCATAAGAGAGTTTTTAAGAGTATTCACTGTTACATTTTCTTGCCAACATAAGTCCAGGTCAATTTTGATCTAGCAATTTTGTTTGGAGAGGTTGGGAGAAAAAGCACTTTGTTCGTCTCTAGGGATTCTAATGTAACATTATACGTTTTCTTCTTTCTTAGGAGATTATATTCCAATTAGGAAAGCTAACATGTAGACAAACACAGATACTATCAGGAATTGTATATTTTGGTTGAAATCATAAGATAAGAATCTATTATATAACACCATATGGTTATAGAGGGCTGAATTACAAATACAGTAATATAGATAACAATTAATACACTGGTCCAAAAAAGTAAGTCATTGTAAGTTAGTTTGTTAAGGAAGATCATTTAGGGTAAGAAAAATTGAATTTAAATCGAACTGGCTAAGCAGAGGAAAAAGGACATGGTGATTCTGTAAAAGAAAATTCCAGGTAGTTGAAATTGTACATGACATATTTAGGAGGGTAACAAGGACAGATTTGTAAGTGTGGAAAGTATGTTGAGTAATGACAGCTAGATGCTGTCAGAATGTAAAGGCTTCAAAGAAAATATTTTATTTAGTAATGACAACTAGATGTCAGAATGTAAAGGCTTCAAAATAATTTAGATTTTTATATGAAAGTTATTGGGGTATCATGCAATCAGAAATTGATCAATTTAAGTAGATTAGCTTGACAGTACAAATCTAATAAAACTATTTTACAAAAAACCCTGCATTCAGGATTTTCAGAAACCAAGTTCTTGCTTTAATTGAGACACAAAAGAATGAGCTGATATTCAGCATTGAGGATAACAACGATGATTGTAAAAAGAAGAAAAATAGTGAGGCCAGAGACATTTGGTTTCGAGGGATGCTAAATTGTACCACTTTTAGAAGCATACTGAAATTTCATTAAATTATTTAAATGATAAAATTTCATTTGTTTTCAGGTTTTCAATGTTCAACAAGAAAAATTTATTGATTTGTCTTTAAACTGATGGGAAATTGGTCAGGAAACATATTTTAAAGAAAAACAGATATTATGAAAATAAGTCCAGGTTTTAAAATGTCTGCCACTCACTGGGTAGTAAGAAAACAATGTTAAATATATATTTTTAAAAATCCTTTACAACCAGGGACATTTCCAGTTTAGGTCTGCATTTGCTTTCTAGCTTCCTCTCCATCTTGTTAATTAATATATTTATTCATACAAAATGTATATATAGTTTCAAATATTAGGGTCACAGATGAACAGATTTATGAAGGATTAAATGAAATGACCTTTTAAAAATAATATTATACTTTTAAATTCCTTAAAATTTATTGTTTAGATTTTCAAATTTGAACTCATAATGCAGAGATTTTAAGAACGATAAAGGTTTTGAAGGTTGTAATGCAAAGATTTAAGCATAAACACTGTAAACTGATTTAGGCACTTTATGATAATAAAATTGTGAAATAAACATATGGTATATATATACATATATATAATTGTTTTCATTATATATGTGCGTGTGTGTATATAATTGTTTTCGCTCACAGGATACAAATGATGTAGCTGGTTTGATAATAGTGACTTGGTGTAATGAATATTATGGGGGGTAAATACCAGGATGTTATAAAAGAACATAGGAGAGGCCTGATTGCTCTTATTTGCAAAATAATTGCATGTATCAATATTCCTCAATCACACTAACCACTTAACAGCCTGAACTTGCCTATAATAATACTTTTTAAACCTTTTTATCTTAATATATGATTTAGTGAAAAACATATTTCTATTGACAGTAATCTTTGATAGAAAATTGCATATGTATGCTAATTTTTAAAATATATGTATTTTTGGTAATTTTTTCCTTCCAGAAAAGTAATTGTGTTTATCTTTGTGTGCCTTATGCTTCTTACTTTGAATGTTGATGTGTTTCTTTTTGTATTTTATGTTTTAAGTGGAAGAGACATTTATCTATTGATTTTTTTAATTATATAATCAAATGCAGCATAGATGTGGGCAGAAAATTTCTATAGCTCTCTGAGAAGTAAGCAGAATTTTCTGTGCACACCACTTAACCAGATGAAGTAATAAATTATTTGAATTATATCTGTTCATGATGATAAGAAGCTGTGATTCTGGAGAAATGGAGACCAGGGGATATATCTTTAGATCTGGCACTTACTAGTTGTTTGACCTTGGACACGTTCTGGTTATTTAAATTTTTTACAACTCGTGTGCTTATCTGTAAGTTAGGATAACAGACATACTTATATCAGGGAGTAGTGAGAGTTGGGACAATAAAATAATCCTTGTAATACTACTGTTCACATGAGAAAAGCTCAATGAATGTTAACATCAGCTAATATTATCTTTAAAATATAACCTACATCTTCAACTGCTTCACGCACTTATTCATTGCCTTCTTGCAAGCCAAAATTATTAGTAGATAATTGAATTCAGGTTAATAAATTAAAGTGTGTGCGTGCGTGTGTGTGTGTGTGTGTGTGTGTGTACTTTCTTGAGAGACTCAAAGTTGAGGGATCTTTGAAAGCGACGTTTCCTTTTCTCAGAGTGTAAAATTATTTCCAAGAGTGAAACTGTTGTGTGTCAGGAGTGTCAGCATGAGCCCTAGGCAGCGCTGCCAAACCTGAGATGGCCAGAGCAGCAGTCAAGAGAGAGAAAGTGACAGAATTTTATTTGGCTTTATCTGTCTGTAACTGAGCTAATAATCAGCTTATGCTTGCTTAAATGGCTGTGGATGCCTAATTCCAAATTTATATTTAAAGTATTCATGTCTGAGAATAACAAATCTATGAAGGCAGAAGTAAAATAGCCTAACCAAAAAAAGTGCTAATCTTTAACTTCAAAAAGATTCTGAAATTATATTGTTTAGGTTTTAAAGTTTGGATCCACACTGCACAGATTTGGAGAGCAATAAAGGATTAGAAGGTTGGAATAAGGGACCTTTGAAATAAGATTATTACTGCTCGGAGCAGATTTAACCATGAGACGAGGTAATTGTTTTTCTACCAACATATGTGCTAATACTTCAGTGCAAAGCGCTACACATCTAGAATGTTTGTCCTGAATTTGAGCAATATTGTTTTGCATATTTTTGAGGGTTTCAAAAGGATCACAAAGAGGGCATACAAGTATATTTAAATATAGTCTTGATCATGTTATTAAAATGGTATATATTTTTTAAAAGGTGAAACACAGGGATATAGTGTAATATTATGCATGAGTGCATGAATTGTTGAAGAGAAAATGAAATGTTCCATCTTCTGAGAAAAAAAAGTGGCTATAATAAAGAAAATGCCTACAATATTTCTTAAGATGATAGTGGGAATAACATTCATAACAATAGGAATAAGAGTTAACATTTATTTCCTGTTTATTCTGTGCACGGGCATTCTTTTAAATGCTTTACCTGCAATTGTGCTTTAATTGTTAGCACAACCCTATATTTAATTCCTGTTTTCCAGGTGAAGTAAATGAATAGGATTCAAAGTAGACAGTCTGGCTCCTAAGAAAATGGTCTTAAGCCAATATAGTGTATTGTCACTCAAGAACCTAAATGTGATATCACAATTAAAAGTTATTGTATCTTTGATGTTGTCCTGCTATGGCAATAAATGACTGTTTTCTCTGAGGTTGTTAAGTTCTTCCATCTTCCCCCTCCCTCACTCCGTTATCCTGTGAAACAAAATTTTCAACACATATTTAAAAAATAATACTTAGATATTTTCCTCTGAGTTTGTCTTCATTCTAATGCTTAATAGATATGTAACCAAGTCATTAAAATTGATAAGGTTCAATCATATTCAAATTTTAAAATGGGGTTAGCATTTACAAATTACTGAAAGGAGATGAAAAAAAAAGTGACTGGCCCCAGACATGAGAGATGTTCACCAAACAGTTAGTTAATATTACTGGACCAGAACAGAAGTGATGTATTATGATAGGCTTTAGTGTATGGCTTATTCTTCTTATGTGTAAAATTTCTACTACAGTTTATTGTACATAGTTGCCACAGAGCCCCAAAATGCATGTAAATTAAAAGCCATCTGCTGTTGTCCTCTTCTCTACAGAAGTTTCAACTTTTCCTTACCTTCTTGTAGACATATTCCTCCATATTGATGGTTAGCTGGTATCTAAGGAATCCCTAATAACAATTTTGGGTTGTTGATTTACATACACAATGGACCTTGCAACCTCTTTGTATACATAATAGTTCTCTGGGACTGCATATTTTAACATGAGATTCCTGAATCCTACTCCTAGAAATTATTATGTCTGGGGTGGGGCCCAGGAACTTGGTTCACCACTCATACCTAATATATTTTATGAAAGAAATGATCAAATCTTAAGTTGATTTTGTTTAAAACAAAAAAAAATTTAGAGTCAAACACTTCATTCATGTTGTTTCATTATGAGCATTTACCAAGTGTAAGACTCTGTCGTAGGTGGGTTTTACATGTTACATCCTTTCATCCTGGCAATAGATCAGCAAGTGAAATCACAGTTTAACACATTGGGACTCAGAAAGCTATCAACAGTCCACAGTCATGCAGAATCCTAATTTGAACAAATGTTTGCTTGAATTCCAAAGCCTCTGCTGAAGGTTAAAGAGACTAAGTAACTTGTCACAGGTCACAGGGTAAAGTATGGCTGTAAAGTCAGATATTCACACTCCTACTCTAGCCCTCTTTTGGAACATGTATAATGTATATCCTGTGAAGAAGAGCAAATCTTAAATAAATGGAAATTATTGTAATTTGAATAAAGATGACTAGAATAAACAGCTGTCTAAACATTTCAAACTAGTATGATTTCTCCGTGATATAAACATTAATGACCTTTTAGCTAATGATTGATTTTTCCAATTACATTTTAAGTGAACTCTGGAAGGTATTTTTCTGCTCATAATTGTTTCACCTAAAATATTTTTGAGGAATTATTTTCAAAATGTAAATTCTTCCGGATAGATTAAGATTTCCTATATCCTTGAACTGCTCCAAATCATGATATTTATCATGTCAATTGCTTTTTTAAAGTTTGCATTCTAGTTTCCTTCTTCTGTTCCTTAATAATCTATAGTTCCGTCACCATAATATATCTATCCTTCTCCTTTCCTTAGTTTCTCTCTGTCTTTTTTCTCCCTTCCTTTTTTCCTTCTTTTATTTAGAATGCTTACTGAAGTATTATAAAGCAAATGTCAGGAACATTGCCACATGTTTGATAAAAAACAGTAGAAGACCTACCTGCCACCCATGCAGTCACAATCCTTAGCCCAAGTAGACCGTAAATAGTGTGTCTAACTAATGTGTATACATGAATAAAATGTGGCTTCTTTTATTTGTGTTAATCCTTAAGCATAAAAAGAAACAAAGTGGAAATACACTTGATACGGACTAATTTTGAATTGTCAGGACATTTGTCTCCAAAAGTCTTTTGAAGTTTTAAGATAAAGTAAGGGGAGCTAAATTTTACCTTGTTGGGTGGGGGAACCAACTATGTGAAAAATCCATTATACAATTCTGAAATGTGCTTAGTCTTTATTTTTGACTGCTGCTTTCACTAAGATTACACAAAGATTAAAGAAAAGACAAGTAACTACATGTCTTCTTTCTTGAAAAATCTATTTTGTCTTTGTGGAATGTAGTAAAATAGTAAAAGGTAGGTGCTAGAGGAAAAAAGACACAAAGGAGCAAGGAAGAAAATCTACATGCTATCTCTTTAGTCTCAGGGTACCAGAGCTTTGGCAGTATGCTGAAGTATCAATATTCATACATTCGAGCTGAAACCCAAGAAGCTGAAATCCAACAGCTGAAACGCTTTCCTTCCATAATGTATTTGCCAGACGTGCAAAGGATTGGAAAAGACGGAAAGCTGGAAAAAGTTCTTGCTTTTCTAAAGTGTCCAAATGATTCTTTCTACAGTGCTCTAGTTTTGTGAGCTCTGTTTTTGCCTTAGGTCTATTCATTTCATTTTTTGTTTTCTTCTTATGATTTGGAAATATGATTAGAGCTTACAGTGGGAAATGAGTTGGCTCAAGGAATTAATTCTTTGGTTTCAGGGAAGAAAATATAATTTTCGTCTGAATAGGATGTATATTTTATGTAGTTTCTATTAGATATTAGATATGCATATACATAAATAAGATATACATAGATACACATAAATAAGAACTGAATAAAGAAGCAAAAATGGGGAGGACAGCGCAAGAGAGTGATAGCAATGAAAAAAGGAAGAAAGAAAAAGCAAGGAAGGAATAAATGAGGAAAAATGTGACTGAGAAAAAGAATGAAATGGTATAAACATGTAAGTAACTGTAAATGATGAATCTGTAGTATTAACATCTGCATTCTAACACTGAATACAGAAATGATTAATCAACCTATTTTATACACCAGCAAAATAAAGCTTTTTGCACATATATTCTGTGGGGAGAAAACAAGGAACCATAGCAAGCATAACAGAGACACCTATATATTGATGTAATGTTTATGAAGTGCCAAACAGCCTCACATTTTTGTTCTTTCACAATACCCTGGGCATGCTTTTGGGATATTTTTTGAGATAATTTATCTTAAAAGTATCTGGAGGAATTCAAAAATGAATTATCTTGGTCCACATTATGCTGCTTTAAGAGAATGTCACAGAATTGGTCATTATAATGAACAAAAATATATTGGCTCAGGTTTCTAGAGTCTAGAAAATCAAGATCAAAAGAATAGCATCTGGGGAGGGCCTTTTTGCTGCATCATCTGATGGCAGAAGGGCAAAGAGAGGGCAAGACAGGGAGCAAAAAGGAGCCAAACTTGCCCAATTATAAGAAACTAACTCCCAAGATAAGGGCATTAATTTGTTCATGAGGGCATTTCTCCAAGGACACATATTCCATTAGTTACTACCTCACAATATCAGTGCATTAGCAACCAAGTTCCCAGCATATGAACTTTGGGAGATATGTTCAAGCCATGAATCTAACAGGTTTAAGATTTCAATCAGTGATTTTCAGTATAAGAAAGAATTAAGAGGAAAATGTTTTATGGTTGGCTTAGATTTGATTTACTTTTTTATTTTCTTCTGAGTATATATAATGCCGTTGCATTTAGAGAAGCTGGATAAGAAAGGTTTTTGCATGTTTTTAATTGTGCAAATGTCAAATAAAGTATTGTATTACTTTACTACGTGCTACTTCAGAGCTAGGATTTCCCAAGTGTATTAAATGTTCAGTTTAGGGTTTAAATTTCACTTAAAAATACACTTCTTAAGAAAATATTCCTTTGGCTAATCCATGCATTTTATTCAATATTCAATAAATATTAAAGGCTTGTTATCTCCTGGAATTCTACTGGGTACACGTTATATAGCTATTAAAGAAAACATACAAGAGTTTGGCAAAAGGGTATTATATGTAATGAGAGAAACAATATAAATAAGTAAATACACAGTAATACAAAATCTTAAGCAGAAAAAGGTGCTATGAAAAACAGTAAGCAGATATTTAAAGGACTGAGTGCAGCATATATATTTTGCAGGAAATCCCAAATGTATTAAATGTGAACACCAAAAATCATAAGAATACCAAAAATAGAATTGTTGTGTAGCTACTGTGAAACAGACACTTTGCAATATTCTAAGTACATGCATAGAGTTTGACCCTAACTTATTTCTCACAAAATCTCAACCTGGAAGATATTACTATTCCCATTTTTCACATGAGAGAACTGTGTGTTATAGATGCTGTGCAACTTTTCCCATAATCATACATCCAGTATGAGAAAGCAACAAACTAAAAACAAGGAATTGTGTTATTACAAGGCCATTGCTCTTCCTTCACTATTTTACTGGTTTTAAAACACCAAAATGGTTTAAATAACATGAGAAAATCGGAAAAGTGAGATTTGAAATTGGAATCATGATTAACCTGATGAGAAAAGAAAAAATGTTAATGACTCAAATCAAACACATTAAACTCACACACTTACCCCTTATTGAAGGAGCTTGTTGATTTTAATGAGATATTTTCAACTATTTTCTTGAACAGCCTGTAAGAATAAACTCAAGCATGTTTTAATAATATGATCTTTTTGAGTGGGTACTTGTTCTTTCAATGTTGATGACAACCCTAGCATCTAAATACACTGATTGACAATTTAGAGCTGTTTGTTTTTCTTTCATTTTTCTTTTACTTTCTATTCATGCTTCCTGCAACACTAGTGGTCTATGAAGCTAGGAGTAAATGAATGAACAATCACCATTTATATGCTCTAATTTTCCTACAGATATTTTATGATAAAATCACTTACCTTTCTTCTTCTTGATATTTCAAAACAATAATGACCTATTTTTATCTACAATCATCTTCCATGTGCACTAATGAGATAGCATGCAATCTCTTTAGAAGATATCACATATTTAGAAACGCATTGCAGTTCAGATCAAGTATAGCTCTAATCTTGTTTTGCACAGTGATAAATGGAATATACACACACGTGTGTGTTTGTAATATATAGTCTAATTATAAGTTCTATGAATATTTTATTTCATTTAAATTACTGGCTGGAGATAACCTGAAGAAATGATAGTGAAGATTTCTGAGCTAAGGTTTACTGCAGTACACAAAATATCTTTGTATTTATGTAGATTCGTTTTGTTTTGTATTTCTAGAACCTCAACCTACTGGCTTAGTCGCATCCAATCTTTTCTCTACTGCAATGAGAACGGCCTCCTAGGCAGCTTTTCAGAAGAGACGCACTCGTGCACGTGTCCGAACGACCAGGTGGTCTGCACCGCGTTCCTGCCCTGCACAGTAGGAGACGCCTCCGCTTGCCTGACATGCGCACCAGACAACCGCACCCGATGTGGCACCTGCAACACCGGCTACATGCTCAGCCAGGGGCTCTGCAAGCCTGAAGTCGCCGAGTCCACCGATCACTATATTGGCTTTGAAACTGACCTGCAAGATCTCGAAATGAAATATCTGCTGCAGAAAACGGACAGACGAATAGAAGTCCATGCCATTTTTATCAGCAATGACATGCGCCTCAATAGCTGGTTTGATCCCTCCTGGCGTAAGCGGATGCTCCTCACCTTGAAGAGTAATAAGTACAAGTCAAGTCTAGTCCATATGATTTTGGGTCTCTCTTTACAGATTTGCTTAACTAAAAACAGCACCTTGGAGCCAGTGTTGGCTGTTTACGTCAATCCCTTCGGAGGCAGCCACTCTGAGAGCTGGTTTATGCCTGTGAATGAAAACAGCTTTCCAGACTGGGAGCGGACTAAGTTGGACCTCCCCCTGCAGTGTTATAACTGGACATTAACTCTGGGGAACAAATGGAAGACATTTTTTGAGACAGTACACATCTACCTGAGGAGCCGAATCAAGTCCAACGGCCCCAATGGTAATGAGAGCATTTACTACGAACCTCTGGAGTTTATTGACCCTTCCCGGAACCTGGGCTATATGAAAATCAATAACATTCAAGTGTTTGGCTACAGCATGCACTTTGACCCTGAAGCAATTCGGGACCTGATTTTGCAGCTGGACTACCCCTATACTCAGGGATCCCAGGACTCAGCACTTTTGCAACTACTAGAGATCAGAGACCGTGTAAATAAACTCTCCCCACCTGGTCAGCGTCGTCTAGATCTTTTCTCCTGCTTGCTTCGTCATAGACTCAAGCTGTCTACTAGTGAGGTGGTGAGGATCCAATCTGCTCTTCAGGCGTTTAATGCCAAATTGCCAAACACAATGGATTATGACACGACCAAATTATGTAGTTAACCATAAATGTCAAGCACAACCCAAAATCTTGAAGGAGTTTTTACAGTGCTTTTGTGGAACAGTTTATGTTTGGAAGAGTAAATTTAAATTGTCTTTTCAATATCTGTCTTATATCAGTCAATAACATTGGATGGAAATTTACACACATGAACTTGCTGACAATGAATATATTATACTGCAGTTTTGGTTTATGAATGAAATAAATACTGACACCAGTCTAGAAGACATTCTACTTTTTACAATAAATTTCATTTGTAATTTTATATGTTCCGTGGCAATGCTTTTGTGCATTACATCCTCTAGCGGGAACATAAAAAGATACCAATAAAATTTTGTAGCTGAACAGTTATTAAAAAGAAGTGCTGTGGGATTCTTTTTTTCCATGAAATGAGTTCTATTTTGGTATAGTTTGTTAGAACCTGGGGAAAAATTCACCAAGACTTTTTAATGGAAACATTTGAAGGTCTCTTTCAATTATCTTTATGGAAAACCCAACTAGATAGGATACTTACTATTGTTTTTTGTTTGTTTGTTTGTTTTGTTTTTGTTTTTTTTATGGTTAACAGAACAACGACAGTAGTATGTTTATTACCTGTATTTAGGAAACCAATACTAGAGACATAATTATAATTAAAGTATTCAGATAAACTAATTCTTAAATATCAGAACATTTTGGCAAACATACCAAAAAAATCAGTGTGATAATAAGGTATATCATGGAGAAAGCAAACCCTTAATTTCCTTAGCAACTTGCTTGCTTTCTCTTTCCCTTTCTACATTCTAGGAACCAGTAATCAGCGCACTCGGCACAATTATTTTAATTTCAAGTCCTGAAAACCTAGTTATTCCAGCACTTTATCCGTGTCAATAAAACATTCTAGAGTTCACAGATTGTAAATTAATAGTATAAAATAAATGTTCAAATAACTAGTTCAAGTGTAAATAGATTTGTTTCCCTCTCCCAGAGAAGCTCATATTACTAAAAATATTTTGAGGAGAAAATGAGTTCAATATGAAACCAATTTTAGTTCAAAATGTGGATCTGAAAATTAAGTTCCCATTTACTCGTGAAATAATATTAGATATATTATTAGTTTTTTTCTGTAAACTTGAATTTCATTTGTGTTTAACTATGTGACCGTATCTATAAAATGTGTTTTTTTTTGCTATTTATCACTCAGCTCTATTCTAGATAGCTTATAAATATTTTCTTATTACTTAACCAAATCCATTGTCCAGGCCACACCGGCTTTCCTGTTCGTCATGAAGGCATTTCTCAGGGCACAGAGAAAGAACCCCATGGCATGGATGAAAAAAAGAACTGATAGAACAAACGTTAGAATACAGCCGTTCTTCATTCTTGGGTTATTTTTAATTCCTAAGCATTTAAGAGCAAAAGACAGTTCAGACAGAAAATAACCAATACACCATAAGCAAAGAATTGTTCTTCCACCTAATATATGTGTAGCTGAATGTCTTACTTCAGTTAGCTGATTTTTTTAAAAATATTAATTTTTGTCATAGTAGGTCATTCAACATAAAATTTATATTAGTATTAAACACCATCTTTCTGGTATCATAGAAATCATTATTTTTGTTTAATTCTAACAATAGCACTAAGTTATAAATTATCATTCTCATTTTCTTGGTGAAAATAACAAAGGTTCATGGTGGCTTGTCAAGCTCCCCAAGATCACAAACTAAGTTGAAAGATCAAGATTCCAATATAGACTTCTCTGGAACAAATTTGTCCTCTTTTTATTGCACCACTGAGCATTAACTGAACCATCATATTTCTGTATTTAATTTCATTTCATGCAATGGCTTATGGTGAAACAGGAGTAACCTAAGAAATTGAGGTCTAAATCAGTAAACATTATATGACACACACTCACAGTATATCCAAAATATTATATAAAGCCGGCATTGATCATAAACAATTAGTCATCCACAGGGTGACCAAGCTTATCAAACATAAACACTATGTTTCAAAAGACACATACTATAAAAGTCAGAGATGCCTCCAGAACCTTTTCCAGAAGAGTCTTGAAGGTCCAGCTATCTAGAGCCTTGACACCCGGAAACCATCTGAGCAACATGCACAATTACCAATGGACTCTGAAGAACATTAATTTCATTGTACTTAAAAGAAATTATCAGGAGTGCTACTTCTTTTATTGCACAGCTAACTTATTCCTGGCTGCCATGTGAGAAAGAAGACCTATGACCACAGGTAAGAAAGTTCATAACTGGGTCTTATCCTGGGACTCCTCATGTCTGGCAAGTCTTGTCACAAAGGTCCTATTCAATAAAATAAAAGGAGCTCCAACTCTTTTAGTGCTCTGTCAGTGAGTGTTTAATATCTCTGAGTCAAAGTTTCTCCTGAAAGGAGAGAAGTAATATCAATATCTTTTTCTGAATGTTGTATCTAAAATAACATTAATACAATCTACATAAACATTCCAAGCAAATTCTACAGGGATATATAGATTTAGAGGATACATGACTAAAACATAAACATATTTTATGTTTCCATTTCTCACATATTACCACTTATTAAGAAATGTCCAATAAGAAATAGACTATATTAATAATCTAAGTTAATACAACATGAGTTACCAATGTATAAGAAAAATGCAGTTCAAAAACATCTAATTTTTCACGAATTGGCTTATATACAACCATCTTCCCTCACTGTTGTTTTAGGAATTTGGGTACTTTTAATAAAAACTTTTATTTTTAAATTTTCAATATAAATTTTATTGTCAAAACCTTATTTAGAACAAAAGATATATTTGAAATCATGTTTCAAAAATGGGACATTTTACTTCATTTAGATTCTTGATATCCACAAATTCATGCCTCTAAATTTATCTTGAAGTTAATAAATTCAATAGTACCTGAAATTCTGAAAATCAAAAATTTATTGTGAATACATTTCCTCTAGGAACATCTCTTACTGCACCAACTATTTTGATGACCATGACAGTGTGACTTGACTTGCAAACTCTGGAATCTCAAGTTGCATTTTTGCAAAGTGAATCTGTTTCCAAATGTTCACTCTCAGCTCAAAGAAATAAAAATGAAAATGCAGAAATAGCTGATGGTCTCAGGTGCATTTCAATAATACAAGATGATTCATGTTCTCTTCTCTCTCTCTTCCTCTCTCTCTCTCACTCTTGCTCTCTCTCTCTCCCCCACCCTGCCCTGTCTTTGTGGTTATTCTCAAAATGCGAAGAAATAGCTTGGAATGAACCAGGACCATGGACTGTTCTATAATTCTACAGAGATCTTCTTTTGTTCTCTTCATTGTGCACATTGAAAAGCTCTTCATTTTGAAGAGCTATAAAATATGTTCATTTGAATAAAATAACCCATTTGATAAAACTTAAGAGCAAAATAAGACTATATATACTTGCTAAAGTCGAAGTTATAGAATACAGGAATTCAACTGGAAGGAAAGTGAAAAGTTTTGGAAACCAAATAGAAAAGACACCTTTTACATAATAAACTTGGTATAAAATTTTAAGAGGCTACATACAGGTTTTCCAAGTCAATGTGACAAATGAAAAGAACATTTTAAATAAACCAAACCATACTATGATAACAGTACCACTCTGAGTTTGTGCCTGGATGATTGTAGTAGAAAAATAATCATTTAGCAAACTTAGACGTTTTCCCTCTACCTTTAAGTATGATATTTATCGTTTGACTCACATATGCTAGTATCCTTAGGAAGTATAGTCCAGTCAGTTGAATTTTTAAAACTTGAGAGTTTACGCTTTGTCATTCCTATTTACTATACCATCGATTTATGCTGTTGCTATTGAC
Source organism: Trachypithecus francoisi (assembly GCF_009764315.1). NCBI lineage: Eukaryota > Metazoa > Chordata > Mammalia > Primates > Cercopithecidae > Trachypithecus > Trachypithecus francoisi. The sequence continues at coordinate 46,929,286 of NW_022681470.1, read as the reverse complement.
ATTCTTTCTTTCCTCCACCTATGAGATCAGATTTGTAATTCTATGTCTAGTCTTTCCTAGTCTAATAATTTCAAGAATTATAATTCAGTCAGTTTAATAATTCCAATATTTGGCAAGTGCATCTTAGTTAGCAGGACATTTTTACAGACATCTCCGTTTCTTTTACATGAAGGCAACATTAGCTACTTTAATGAACTATGAATAACTGGTAAATTAGAATATCCATGTTAAATTATTTGATACTTAGGACATGGCAGCCAAGTGTAGTAAATTAGTACATATAAATGAAATTCAAAGTGAAGCAAAAATATTACTCTTGATATTCTGTTGTGCGCTAGCAATCGGTTTAACCAATGAATGATTGAAGTACTATTTTATTCTACAAGGACAGAATATGGCTATCATATAATAACTATAGTACATAATATGTGAATAATTGAATAGATGCGCAATACTTAGCATGAGTAAGGCACTATTCTGAGAGCATTGCAAATATGAACATTTCCAGGTAAGAGTAATCTTATCTCAGGTTTCTGACTTGTCACTCCCTCCGTCCAGCATCATTATGGACACAAAACACTCATGAAAAGGACTTCAAAAGTGCAAGAAAGAATAAGTATGGGAAAAAATGAGGTCCATATAAAATATTTGTAGCAATAATAGAAAGCTACATAACACTTAATAACACTCAAACATCAGTACTACTTAAAAATATATTTACTACGGAAAACAGAAATCAATTTCATTAGTTTACATGAAAGTATTTAAAATGTATCTATATTTTTGGTTTTGTTTGTATTTTATGGTAATGGGCAGTTTTAAAACTAAATATATATTCATTTTAAATCATTAAAATTATACACAACAGGAAAAATGAAAGAGTAAATATTCACTTATGCACATTAAATACTAGATATTTTAGAGATCTAGGATAATAAGCAATAAACTATTATTAAAAATATGTGTAATAAGTGTTTAAAATTCTTCTAAATAAACCTCTAACAAATTTCTAATGGAAACAAGGAAAGCTCTCATTTTTTGTAGAATAAAATAAAATATTACATTCTTATTTTTAATACAGTTGAACATTTCTTCCATCATAAGTTTGAAAATTCTAACGCAGAAGAATAAATCATAAAGTAGATGAAAATATAAGTTAGTTAAATATAAGAAATAATGAAATTATGAAAAAGTATAAAACTAAACTGACAGTTTTGGAAATACGCATTATGCTGTTAGAAGAATACACCAATACTGCAACAGATATCACTTCTAAAGTCATTTTATTTTATTATTATTATAAATTTTTTTTTGAGGTGGAATCTTGATCTGTCGCCCAGTCTGGAGTACAGTGGCGCGATCTCGGCTCACTGCAAGCTCCTCCTCCCGGGTTCACACCATTCTCCTGCCTCAGCCTCCAGAGTAGTTGGGACTACAGATGCTCGCCACAACACCCAGCTAATATTTGGAGTTTTTAGAAGAGACAGGGTTTCACCCTGTTAGCCAGGATGGTCTGGATCTCCTGACCTCGTGATCCGTCCGCCTCAGCCTCCCAATTCTAAAGTAATTTTTAAGTTTACTTTCCATTGAAGAAGACCTTAATAGAAATTTTTATAATTATAAATACGTCATAATTATTTTAAAATGTGTTTGGGAAAACAAACTGTTGTGAACAAATAAACCAACTGGAAAATGAGATCAATTAGCAGAAATTTTCATCAACAGATATTAAAATTTATATAAAATAATAATTTAAAAAATCAGAAATATAGTAAGGATGTATAAAAATAGCATTAGGTAATACAATTGTCATTTTAATAGGTTAAAGGGAATACAGTTTTTCTAACTTGGGTTTGATTTTCTGTTTGGAAATAAGGATTCAAAAATAAGATTTATATCTTAAAAGCAAGGAATAAATTCTAGTGGCTTACAGTGTTAACACCATCAACAAATAATAATATGAGTGCTAGCTGTGGAGATCTCTAGTGTTAAAAGATTGTTCTCTCAGAAAGAGCTGCTGAACAGAAATATAATGCAAGCCATACATGTAATCTCAAATTTTCCTGTAGCCACTTTTTTGTTAAAAGTGAAAGAAAAGCCAGAAGAAATGTTTTTTCTTACATAGAATCCTGCCTTCTGCCTGCAATACTCTTCTATCCCACACCCTTGTCTTCCATTTATAATGATGAAGATGAGGATGATAAATAATAATAATAATTATAATTCATTAGTCTGATAAAACATCACAGCACATTTTAATTTATTATTCTTTATTATTCTGTATTATTATTATTATTTATTATTCTATATTCTTTATTCTTTATTATTATTCATCTATTTTAATTAAACCAATATATTTAAGATATAATTTCAGATGTAATCAATATGAAATATTATTACTGGGGTCATTATAGATATTTTTGTCCCAAGTCTTGGAAATATAGTGTGCATTTATTCCCATCTCAGTTTTGCCGTTTTCTTTCTTTTCCTTTTTTTTTTTTTGAGAAGGTGTCTTGCTCTGTAGCCCAGGCTAGAGTTCAGAGTTCAGTGGTGTGATCTCGGCTCACTGCAACCTCTGCCTCCTGGGTTCAAGCAATTCTCCTGCCTCAGCCTCCTGAGTAGCTGATATTACAGGCACCCGCCACTGTGCCCAGCTACAGTTTTTAAGGGCTCAATAGTCACATGCGGCCCATCGATGTGTGACTTTCTCACTCTTGTTTCACGTGAGCGAGCAGCCCCACCTGTGAGGAAACTTTCTCTAGATGGGAGACTCTCCTATCATCTCAATTCAACTTCATTTTCTGCATTTTATACTTTTTTGTTTATATACTTTCATTATCTTTGTTATCTACTTAGACATAGTAAAGCCTCTCCTGATGTCCTACACAGTGATTCAAACCTATACACTCCTTGGTTAACAAGACTGGAATTTTTCTCTTTTTCTGTCATTATCTTACCCATACATCCTCCATTATCTCAAGGTTGAATTTCTGCTTCATTTTTGAGTTCTGATGTTTTCTTGTGCTTTCATCCTTGTTAGCTTTGCTTAAAAGGATAGTTGTTGATCTAATCTGTCAGTTTTATGTGTTTATTAGGGAGCTTTTATTTTTTAATTACTGACATTGCTGTACTGATGAAAATCTAAAATATATATTTTTCCTCTCATTCCCCTTGAATCCTTTCCAATCCATGCTTTACCCAGTGACAAGAGTGAACATTGACAATGCAAATCTTTTAAAATATAAATCTGTTATTTATTTTTCAATAAGATAGGTATCTAACTTGTTAGTTGGCATGTAATTCTTTTCATAATGCCGTCCTTGGCTATTTCTCTATCCTCCTCTTCAATCGTATTTATTTCACTGCAAACTAAATCTAACTATACAAAAGGCTTTTAGTGCAAAGATGGAATACTCTTTCATGTCTCCAGACTTTTTTTCTTACATAGCTTCCTGCCTTCTGCCTGCAACACTCTTCTATCCCACACCCTTGTCTTCCATTTATAATGATGAAGATGAGGATGATAAATAATAATAATAATAATTCGTGAGCCTGATAAAATATCACAGCACATTTGAATTTATTATTCATCTTTTGGATAACAAAATGAACCATTGCTTTTATACTCCAATTGCAACAATGTGAAAATGTTAATAAAGTCATTTCCATAGTCAGCTGTGCTTAGTTTCTTACCTAAGTTTCTCTATTAGACTTCAAGTTCATAGAAGGCAGAACTATACATAATAATATTCTTTCTTTAAGCCTTTATTATGTACAGTTATTGAAAAGCCTGAAATCAGTGGTCCCTGTACCCACTACACTTTATAAGTCCAACACATATTGGTTCCTTGAATGGATAACATAAAAAAGGGGATTCTGAATTTAAAGATTCTATAAAAATAGTTCCTCTGTGTAAATGTTTTAGCCTTGTGCATAACTTATATTACAGTAAGGTTAAAATAAATACAGCTAAGAGCCAATGCTATAAAATTTGTTATATTCTTCTTTTTTCTAAATTAAAACGGCATCATTGGACCATTTCAGTAGCACTTGTCCATATTCTTCCATCATTATATCAACAACATATGGCTGATTTCACAGCATCATTCACCTAACATACTTCATTTTAATAGGAAAGCAAGACAATTCAAAAATATATCACAAATATAAATTTAGATAAGTTTTCCTTAGGGAGCTGTCCATACTATCCTACACAAAAACAGGATGGAAAATGAGCAACTAAAGAAATTCATTTTATTGATTTCCATACAACATAAGGTAATACCTTTAATATTGCAAACAAAATATTTTAAGTGAAACCACAATTACCCAAATTGTTGCTTTATTATTAGGTATTATTTTATAATTCACTTGAAAGTGATTGATATTTGTTATTTTCTGCAGTAGACAATCCTCCTTTACTTTGAGGCTAATAAGATAAAGTAGTATCAAGAATTTATAAAGCACAGTAGCAAATTTTACTTTTTAAAGTACAATTTACCCTTGTTACATCACTTTCTGTATTTTCAGATTCTCTAATTTTAATGAATGAATGAATTAATTAATTATTTCGAGATGGAGTCTCCCTCTGTCACCCAGGCTGGAGTGCAGTGTGCAATCTCAGCTCACTGCAACCTCTGCCTTCTGGGTTCAAACAATTCTCCCTGTCTCAGCCTCCCATGTAGCTGGGATTACAGGCACCCGCCACCACATCTGGCTAATTTTTGTATTTTTAGTAGAGATGGGGTTTCACCACGTTGGACAGGCTGGTCTCTAACCCCTGACCTTAGGTGATCCACCCGCCTTGGCCTCACAAAGTGCTAGGATTACAGGAATGAGCCACCGCGCCCAGCCAGATTCTCTAATATTTATATGATGACTCACATAGATTAAATAAGTATAAAAACATATCTTTCTTAAGATTTTTTAAACACTAAGACTAATAAATATATTATACTCAAATCATTTAAATGCAGAAGATTGTACTTATAAATTATGTGAAATAGATTACAATATTTAGAAAGTGTTTTATGTATTACTTATGCGGAAGTGGTGGAAATGTGTAAAATGTCTTATTTCAGTTATGTTTCAGAAACTTATGATCTATACACTGGTTTATGATATTGTCTTGTTTCCCTTGGACAGAAAATTCTAGTAAGTTATAACATAGTTTATAAAATACATATAAATTATATAATGTCTATTATGTAATTCTTAATTGTTATTTACTTTGTGGCCACTAATTTTGCAGAATATTCCAGTCTATAATCGTCTATGCTAAATTCTTACATAGTTTAATAGATTTGATAGTTGAATAGATTTTATTTTCAACTTGAAAAATCTAGAAAATATTTACTAATCACTCTGTTACAACATACCTGTACTAACGTGATGCCTTATAGTATTATTTAAAGTTGGAGGTAAGATAGTTTAAAAAATGTATTATAAACTCAAGAACATTCACTGAAGTATATATTTTAAAGCAATATATGCTAAAACTGATATGCTAAAAAAGATAAGATAGGATGGTAAAAATTCTCTATTAAAAGCAGAAAAGGAAGAAATGGGAAACGTGGAGATTAAGTACAATAAATATACAACAATTAGAAACATAGTAGACATTAATCTATGTATTTCAACAATCAATTTAAATGTAAATGGTCTAAATACTATCATTAGGTCAGATTGTCATAATCAACAAAAAAGATCCCACTATATATTTTCCAAAAGAAGTCCACTTATATAAAAATTCAACTTAAAAGGGATAGAAAAATATATACTGTGCTAATATCAATCAAAAGAAGGTTGAAGTAGCTATATTCATTGCTGAAGAAACAGGCTTCAGAACAAGAAAAATGAAATAAATTTATTTCCTGAGTCATTATAATTAAAGTCTCTTTTTATTCTTGTTCAGCCTTCACTCTAACTAACAAAATAATGCCTTCTATGCATTACTTTTCTGCTCATGTATCCTCCAATTCAACATCTAAGTACTCTAATGTATTTTCATAGTAATGAGCATAAAATTTACAATTTACAAATTACTCAAATGCTGTATTTATTCAGTAATGTAGCAGGGACAAAATAGGTTTTTATAAGGATATTTTTCACAAATGCAAATCTTGTACACTTTTGATACCTTCAAACTCTTTTATGTAACTCTTTTATGCAGCTTTTTCTAAATTCCTTATTTCTAAATTCCTTATTCCGTATACTAAGTAATCAAAATGACCATCAGTTACTTTATGCAGTAGTAATAGCAAACAACAGTGATTATTTTGACACCTCTGCTTGTTTTCCTTTATAGCAAATGACTCTATATTGCTAAAATGTTTGTATTTATGTTAATTTCACCAGCAATAATCTATTATCTGGGAACCCAGAATCACATGTAATTGTCCTAACATTATTTTTAGAAAACGTATTACTCTTAAAGTGATTACAGTAAAATGGTATGACACCAAAATGTGTCCAAGTTAAGACCACTTTTACCAGGAGAAACTTGATACATTCTCCAGTAATTAAAGATTGTGAGATTTTTGTACCTCTGTATCACATAATTTGACCAAACATTATTTATCCTTCTGGAAATTGAGCTCCATAGACATACTACTTACCTGCTTTTCTCTGTTGTGAACCAGGAATTTTGAAAGTACTTTTGAATCTTTGGAAATATTTATCTAATAATAAATGGTACTAGACTGAGCCAATCTCATTTTCGAATGTTCTTTTGATGATATATCTCCACCTAAAATTAAAAAATTTGTTTTATTGATTTCATTTATTTCATGTATTTCAGTCATGGATTTATTTCCTCAATAGAAACTATAGCCACCAACTGTCATATTGCTAGGTTCTGAGAATCAAAAAAAGGAAAACGTGGACACTGGCTGAGACAGTTAGATGCAAGTCAATATGCATTCTTTCTTCCTTTTAATATCAAACTCCTGAGTTTTAGCTCTCCCTGGCTGCCAGCAAGCGATTACATTCTTAAGCATTTAATGTGGCAAAGTTGTGGTTATATAACCAAATTTTGGCCAGTAAGAATTCGAAAGGGAAAATGCATGCCTCAGTCATCTTTCTTAGGGCTAGCAACATAATTTTCAGGGTTCAACGCAAAATAAAAATGCGGAGCCTTGTTCAAAATTGTTACTTATTTCAAGAAAGTGACAGCAAAGTATTAAGCCAGGGTTGTGACCTTTCTAAGTTCAGGCTCCTTAACAACCTCCTAGCTGGCACATCAATGGACCCTAGCCCCTATACTCTTAATTGGAAGGTGAGTTCATAGTCCTTGCACTTTCATTCCTTCCCCACTTGCTGAATACAAAAATCACGTCAGGAAGAGGTAAATATCAAAAGATAAAAGCCAGGCATGGAATATGAAACAGCTACCTGTCATCCTTAAAGTAACTGGAGGAATGGCCAATTTCTGCATAACTATGTGAGATAGAAATACAGTTCTAGCTTATGTGAGCTATTGCAATGTTTGGTTCTTTTGCTATGGTACATTGTCAGATACACATTACATAATCATAAAAGGGACCATTCTCCAAGAAGACACAGCAAACTTTAACAAACTGACAAACTAACAATAGAGCATCAAAACATATAAGGCAAAAGTGTATGTAATTGAAAAGGAAACTACTATTATTGTTTGAGGTTTCAACACCTCTCTTGCAGTAATAGATCAAGCAGGCAGATCATTGTCAGATGTCAAATGTTACATATATACATTTTCAATAGGCCATCATATAAATTTGACTCTATGTTATTTAGTGTCCACACAATTGAATTTGTATTATCATAGTACTTAATTTATACAGGTATAATTAAAACTGAGTAGATAATGTAAAGTTACGTAAATAACTTTCAAGTGGAAAGTTATTTCTTTAAGTGGTACTACATTACCTTTAATATGATCAAGCTTATATTCATTGTACCCTGCTTTATAAAGATATATTTCTCTGATATTTTGTTTCATTTAATGATACACAATTTCATTAATGTTGATATCAGTTATGCCAAATTATTGTTACATATACAATTTGCATATTGTATACACTTCAGCTGACTTCATTATTCTCATTAACATCAATATCAGAGATCATGCTGAATACATGGTATATTCTAGGCAGTAAAGACAAAATTCGGGGGAATATGATATAACACATTATCACCCTTTTGAGGACAGTAAAGTAAAAATCTAACATACTTTTCTTTCTATCTCCTCGTATATATGGATGGATGTGTTGCAGGACTTTTCCTTAGTTCAGCTAAAGATGGTGTTCTTGTCTGTCCCACAGCCACGAAAAGAATAAGACGGATTTTATTGTGTGAAAAGGGGGAAAATGGGGAACTAGTGATCCTCTGCACAGCCAGAGTCCCTTGCTGGAGTGCTTCCTGCCCCAGCGTTGGAATCCCACCTTCCACACAGGAAGAGGAGGGGCCAGGCTCCTCCCTGCTACAAATGTGTGAACTTCGGAGGCTCCACCTCAGTGGGCAGGCTGATTGGCGATTCTCAGGATCACTCGCACCTGTTTGTCTCATTGACCCCTCTAATGAAGCGCATCTAACTGTCCTTAGAATAAGGATAAGGCCGAAGACAGATCTTAACTGCTTCCTGCTAAAAGGGGGCACCGTTTTGAGGAAATGGAAGTCAGAGCTCCCTCAGGGGCCTAAGGGCTCTCAGCAGCAGGAGCCATCGTCAGAGGCTCTGGTTGTCTGACTGTTTGGAGTCTGATAGCCTGAAGGGAAGAACAGACAAACCAGGTTATGAGAAAACATGTATCAAAATAAAACAAGGGGAGGGGTAAGGGCAGCTGAAAAATTCTGAGGCCTTTTACCAGTTTGTACCGGGAGAGGGAGGGCAAAAGCCTGACTGGAAAAGAAAAGAAAAGAAAAAACAAACAAACAAACAAACACCTTTACCCTGGCAGGGCGCAGTGGCACATGCCTGTAATCCCAGCATTTTGGGAGGCCGAGGCAGGCGGATTATAAGGTCAAGAGATCAAGACCATCCTGGCTAACATGGTCAATCCCATTTGTACTAAAAAATACAAAAATTAGCTGTGCCTGTAGTCCCAGCTACTCGGGAGGCTGAAGCAAGAGAATCGTTTAACCCAGGAAGGGGAGGCTACAGTGAGCCTAGATCATGCCACTGCGCTCTAGCCCGGAGACACAGAGAGACTACGTCAAAAAAAAAAAAAAAAAAAAAAAGAGGGAAGGAGAGGGAAGGGAGAGGAAAAGGAGAGGAAAAGGAAAAGAAAAGAGAGGAAAAGAAAACACAAGACAAGACCTTTATGCCGGCATGTGGGGTTTCTGTGTTCCCTTCCCCGAGCCCAGTTCTAAGTCAACAAGTTTAAGGTTTTGGAAATTACCTCTTTCCAGTTTGGAGGATGCATCTGAGGGGAGTGTCCCACATTAGGGAGACATAATCACCTACCCATGTAGGGAGAGCTGAGGAGGAGAAATGAAAAAGAAGGCATATTTTCAAAAGAGTCCCCGGGGGGTCAGGATGCAATCCAAAGGGGTACAGACTGAAGATGAATGAGTATGCATCTAGAAAGAGGGGAGCGGGCATTCCTGGTTCTCTTCTCTTCCTGAAAGATACCCGCGGTACATGAGGGAGAGAAGGAAGAGCGTCCTCTTTCCTTCTTCCATCTTTGCATCCTAAGGAAATCCTTTCTCATTGAAATGAGCAGAGTGAGGGTAAGAGAAAAAAGTTACAGTGAGACAAAAATAATTTTAAAAGGCTTGAATCATATTTCTCCTTAGTCAAATTCTGATATGATATACATCAATACCTTGGTACAATATCAGAATGTACGAGAATTTGAAAGGATTACATTTGGGGCTAAAAGCATTTAATTTGTTTTCCTAGAGGCATTATAGATATGTCTCTATCTTCACAAAATCTAGTGAAAACTATACATTTCAAATTAGCATCTAATGCTGTGTTCAAACAAGACACAGAAATGAAAACTGGTTACATTTTACTTCAAAAATTTTCTGTTTTTTTATAAGTTTACTCATTTGTAAACTTTTATTAAATAACACAGCTATAAAAAGGAGCTACAGAACATAGATTTCCCATTTTCGTTTGGTACATATTGCCTACTATTTTTAAAATTAATCAGAATAGTACGCCTTCAAGAGGATGGACATCCATTGGTGATTTTGAAATTATTTTTACATAAACAGATACCACAACAATTCTTAGCTCTAACTGTAGATAAAAGAGAATGCCTCCTCTCTGTTTTATCATCTTATAATAGCTTGTACTTTCAATAAAAGCTTAAAATATGGTAAGAAAATGTTACTCTTTGTCTATATTGAGTTAAAAAAAGTATTTGAAAACTTCGGAGTGTGAAGAGTGATATTATCTCAGCTGCAAATTTTCAGCAGGCATTTAACATTCAGGACTGCTAGATAACAAGCTAAATAAGTAACTTTATTCAAGCTAATGAAAAAGGATGTTTCACAGCCTGCTGCACTGACATTTGAATCACCACTGGCTACACAGAGCTTAAAACCTAGGGCTTTGTTTCAATGGTCAGGAAACTTCAAAGAGAATTCTAATTGGAAATGAGAGAAAAATAGAGTAAATTAATTGGCAATTATACTTGTGGAAATAATGGAACAATAAAACAGAAATAAATTCTTGTAGATAAGTGATTTGGTTGCTTTAAATAAAGTTCAACATTACGTTCTTTTACAATAATTTGTAGAGGTTGTAAGGTGATGATATTTGCTCATTCATATTATATATTAAAGTGGAGACTTTAATTGAATAAAATAAGTGGTAGAAAGGATATTGTTTCTGCCTAAAATGAGAATACATATTACCAGCAAACTATCTTTATTACCTAAAGTAACTCTAACAGCATCTACCAGAACATCAGACATAAAATGTGCAGAAAACATGGATTCAAAATTCAATAAATAACAGTAACTGCCATTATCTATCAGTAATAAGTTCGTTTATTTTTTGTTGTTGTTGTTTAAACTTACATGCCATCTTTTAGTGCCTCAAAGAAAGTAAAACTCGGCTAAGAAACATATTAGTTATGACAAGATTGTTATAATATACAGCAACATTCTAATTACTTCAATAAATGGAAGTTTACTTTTTGCTCATGAAAAAATACAATGTGGATGTGGGTGCAAGCCTGGTTTATACTCCAGGCTCCTTCTGTCTTGAGGCTCCATTAGTCCCTATGCCTTGAAATTCTTTGGATGAAGTTGGTTAACAAAATCTACACTTGGAGAAGGCACTCGTACTTTTTAAACTCCTTAGCCAGAAAATGATTGTGAAGATAAGAAATAACCCACAAAACCACCCTCACTTCTGATAACACCTGCAGAGTCCAGTGGGCCCCAAGACTACCTTCAAGTTAGATTATTTACTAGAAGTATTCACAGAAGTCCTTGAAAATGGTTATACTCAGAGTTGTGGTTATAAAAGTGAAAGGATAAAGATTAAATACAATGAAGGTAACAAATGCATGGGACAAAATCTAGAAATGTTCTATATGTGGGGTTTCCTGTTCTTCTCTTCCAGGGAGTCATGCACAGCACTTAACCAGAATAGATTTGTGACAATATGTGTAGCATATTTAGCCTCCAGTAAAGCTAACCAAAGTCTTAGTGCCTAAAGTTTTAGCTACAGTCTGGTGACATGGACCTGGTTTACCAAATATGTGGCTGACTTATGTCTCCAGATTCTTTGCAGGCCAAGCTGTTACCATGGGACCCAAAGACTTCACCTTTTATCACATTGTTAAACTACTTGGTGTGGCCAAAAGTTTTCAGGTAAACAAAGACATATTTTTCAAGTAGAATATTCTAAGGGTTTAGAGATTACCTCAGGAGCCAATGGGAAAGGTCAGACCTTTCTCTGGGCAAGGTAAAAATCTTCCAATACAAAGTAATTTACATTTCTACTAATATTTCTTTGGTGAGAAATAATCACACGATGCCATCTAAACACAAAGGAGGTTGGAATGTGGGGTCCTTCACTGAATTGTTGATTCTCAGCAACAACTATACACAATGGGAAAGGGAGCATACATCTCTAGAGACAGCCAACAATCTCTGGAACAAGGTAGCTTTCTGTAATCCAGTGATTCTCAAATTAAGATTTATACAAACTTGTGGTGGCTTCATGAAAGTAAGCTGATGATACGTAATTTCATTAAGAAAACAGGCTTTAATTATGTTCTTTCTTTTCTATGACAATCTTAAAAGATTACACTCTCAATCTTTAAAATCACAAAAATTGCTAATATGTATTGAATGCATATTTCATGACAGGTAATGTTCCAAGCACTTTACAGGTATTATTTCTTTTAATCCTCAGAACCCCCATAAGAGAAGAGAACCCGCAGCAAGTAAATGAACCTGGTTTGCAACTCAGACACTTGTCCTACAAGCTCTTGCTGTGAAACTTAGATCTTTTTGATCTGAAAGATTACTTTTGCCAACAGATTTATTTGTGTTTGCCCTTACACGTAACTTAATAATTTTAGCAAAAAATATTTTTGAAATAGTGAATTCATTTCTTACTCCTGGAGATTGTATTGCCCTGCTGCATCTGTTAGGATCATTTAAGGTACAAGTAACAGAGAAACAAACACAAACTGTTTTAAATAATAAGTCAATTTTCTGGCTCACTTATCAGAAATGATGGTGCTAGTGTAGACTTTAGGATTATCTCATTTCATTGGCTTTGGCTCCATTTCCCTGTAAATTGTTCTTCGGCATGTTATCCCCTCCTCAGGCTATTAGTAAAATTACTAAAGCAATTTCAAAACTCACATTCCTAAATAGCAATAACAAAAAAGAGTGAGAGTCATTCCTGAATCTTTCATTAAAGAACAAAAAGGAAATACGCAGAATACTCAAAAAACTCCATTTCTGTTTTTCTGAATTATTTTAAATGGTAACTTTAATCCAGTGCTCTCCAAAAATATATATTCATCTATTGGAATTGCCAAAGTAGTTTTATATTGAAGAATGTATAAGCCATTTCACTAGCTGAACCCATTTGACTTTTCAAAATAACTAAAGAACTTTGAGCTATTGAGGACCTGTTATGGACTGAATTGGGTACCCCGAAAATGTATATGTTTAAGCCTTCACTCAACATTGTGACTAATTTGAAGAGGATCTAATATTAAATGAGGTCAAAGGATGAAAGCATAATTCAATATGAGTACTGTCCTGTTAAAAAGATTCAGGAGCAATCAAAACTGCTGACACCCAGATCACCATAACTATCCTGTCCCATAAGAATAAACCACCAATTACATGAGCAACACTCATATCTAGTCAAGATAATCTATATTTAGGAGCACTGAATTATCAAGGGAATAAATATAAAATGTAATATCGAATAAAGATGGGCTCCACCTAGTGTCTCTTACCCAGCCAGTGTAATGCAATTTAGTCTTGTTCTAGGATACTCAGACAAAGACTTCTCTAGAATCCAAAGCTAATTAATTATTTAAACAATCCTGAAATGCTCCTTGCTTGAGTAGACATCACTTCCAGCACATTTATGCAGAACAAATATTTTAAATATTTTAACCTTGAAATGAAGCAAAATATTAAATATTCTCCTGTTTTAGTTTATATTTGATGATATCTTAAATAGCTGTGTTCCATAGGACTTTGCAAATAACATCAAATGATTTATAAGAATGAATGGAATGCTATTATCAAGTTATAATTAATCATTTGAAAATAATCGAGCATATTTATAGACACATAGTGCATTCACAGCCCACAAAATTACTACGGCATATAGTTCTTTATCGTTAATTTTTGTGCAGATGTTCTGCTTCATCAGCAAAAGTTTTGCTGATTTCTTTCTTTGTGTCCCATGCTGGTTTGTTCAAGATCAACTTTTCTCTGGACAGTTTATATCTGGTAAAAAATTGTATCTCTACATATGCAACTTTCAAAAAGTTGATTTTTTTTTTTTTTTGAGGAGAATTGTGTCAATAATGGGTATACTTTTATCAAAATGTGTCTTTCATTCTGGAAGATTGTAAGTCTTTGGCACTCATGTTCTAAAATTTCACAGCAATGATTCTGCTTTGGTATTTCTGCTGTGCACTTAAAGAACTTTTGCAGTATGTAGATATTCAGATGCATAACATTCAAGCTTATAAGTTTTCTTATTTTTTAGTTGATAACTATTTCCCCTCTCATTTCTCTTCTTTCTCTCTTCCTATCATCATTTTTTTTCAACTGGGTTACTGGGGTGAATTAGTTTAAGGTAGAAGTGGGGAGAGATTGATAATTTTCCTTATAACCTCCAATGTGATGATGACAGACATCTAAAGAACAGAATGAGTCTGAGGTTTGGGGATGTCCATCAGTGACAGACTGGATTAAGAAAATGTGGCACATATACACCATGGAATACTATGCAGCCATAAAAAAAGGATGAGTTTGTGTCCTTTGTAGGGACATGGATGCAGCTGGAAACCATCATTCTCAGCAAACTATCGCAAGAACAGAAAACCAAACACCGCATGTTCTCACTCATAGGTGGGAAATGAACAACGAACTGATCATTTGGACACAGGAATGAACTGATCACTTGGACTCGGGAAGGGGAACATCACACACCGGGGTCTATCATGGGCGGGGTGGGGGAGGGATGGCACTGGGAGTTATACCTGATGTAAATGACGAGTTGATGGGTGCTGACAAGTTGATGGGTGCAGCACACCAACATGGCACAAGTATACATATGTAACAAACCTGCACATTATGCACATGTACCCTAGAACTTAAAGTATAATAAAATAAAATAAAATAAAATAATCACTAGGGGAATTTAAAATTTCTGTCTCATATTTTCAAAAAAAGAATATAAAAATAATAAGAATTATGTGTAATTGCCTTTGAATTAATTATAGAAACGTGTCCTTCATATATAATATTATGAAATTTTCCAACATAAGCAGTGCTTAAAGGGGTTTGTTAGGTTAAAAGGCTGGTACTATAAGGCCTAATTAGTGCACACAGCAGGTAGAAACACAGCATGTGCTCTGAGAATTAGGTAATGGAAATAAATAGCGGCCATGATACAGGAGAATATTATTTTAAAAAATCAATTTGCTAAAACAATTGCTAAATGCTTTATGGGGTAACTGTTTTAATGTTATGCTTCCAGATGACATATTTTACCCATATTTCACCTGTATTTCCTGATTTTTGGACACAGTATATTTATTGTACTTCTTTCAAATTAGCAATTAGACACATTGCTTTGAATTTGGAGGTATTTCACCTAAGAAGAAAAAAATTCATTAGTCATTGAGTTTTTGACTAATATTATCTTTATAAACAAGCTTATTCTGTTTCTAGCATGAAAAACAGCCTATAAAATGGCTACATGCCATACTATCAATTATAGGTTCTATTTTAATTTTTTATCACATTCCATAAAAGCTTTTTTTTAGAAAAGCTTGTGTGTATTTCTGATTATGTCATCAGACTACATTTTTAGAAGTAGAATAGCTAGATTAAAATGTGTAAATGTATTAATGACTTTTCACATATACAGCAAAAATTGACCTTCAGAAACATAGTATTATTTTTCACTCCCAGTGAAAGTTATCTAAAAACTTTTACAATATTAGTTGTTACTTTTTAATTAAAACCTTTAAAATTCAATAAAAGAATTTTTTTAAAAATTATAACTTTATAAAGCTAAAAGCTTAGTAATTATTTAATGTCATCATTTTATTTTGTCAATGTGGTGACTGTGTTCAAAACTAATTAATTGAAATGAAGAGTTATAAATTTCTAAAGACACAGGACAGACATACCTGAAATCTAGATTTTTTTGAAAAACTCCAAGTTGCAGTATTTTCTTGATATCAATCTTTTATAGCATTTCAAACGTCATGGGGTACCGTGTAGATATCTTAGAATTACAAATGAAGTAATATTCTAGCTCATTGTCAAGAAAATGCTGTATTTTCACAGCTAAAATTGATTTGCTATTGTATCTATAATAGCTGACAACTTGAGTGAACATCTTCCTTAAGCTAAAAAAAATTGAAATTATTTTCCCAGAAGTAACTGATAATAGTTGAGAATGCACTCTACTTAAAAAGCTAATAAATCTGATTAGATATTTATGACTATATTTAGAAAACAATTATTTGAGATATTTGAATATGATCTGTATATATAAGCTAAGAAATAATTTGACTCTTTCCTTTAAAGAGTTATGGTTTATTACAGACACTGTATCAAGTTAATAAAAGTCCAGTTCTCAGCTTTGTTCACACTCTCAGACCTGAATCAAATCAACATTCCTATATATTTGTCTGTAATCCTTGTCCGTGCATATATGTAATATTTCAGTATTTCTTAAGAGACATTTGGATATTATATTGTTCTCAATGAACATTAATGTAGATTCACTTTTACATTTGGTATAATCTGTTTTTTTCTTACCTTGCTCCCCTTTGCTAATTCTTTTCCTCTTCAACTTCTATCCCTTTAAAGTACCCATACACTTCATGCTAAAAACAGGTACACACATGTGTGCACGCCAACAAATGTACACATACAAAGTATTTTTAAAAATATTTTACAAACATTGGGTTATTTCATATAAAACTTTAATTTTCTCAATAAACAATGGAACATGAATTATTATCACCATCTAATAGAAAAAGACATATCATTTTTAGTAGATGTGATTGATCTTTGTCTAAATCTTGTAAATATTATCCTTGAATTACATGGAGACTACATCACTTTGCCCACATCGAACCAGAACCACCATGCCTTGGGCAAACAGACCCACGTACTGGCGAATATTTTCCCTTATGAAAACTAGTCTATAAAGTTTAGAAGAGATGATTACCTGACAGATGTATAAACATTAATGCAAAGACATAAAAAAAAGAAAAAGCAAGAAAAAAAAAAAAAAAACGGCACCAAAGAAACACAGTAATTATCCAGTAGCTGACCCTCCAAAAATGGAAATTTATAAAATGCATAAAAAGAAATTCCAAATAATGATCTTAAAAAAAACTAAGCGAGATACAAGAGAATAAAAATAGATAAGTTCATGATATCAGGGAAGCAACTAATGATATGAATAAGAAATTTAACAAAGAAATTGATGTTATAATAACAAACCAAACAGAAATCTCAGAGCTAAAGCATTCAATCAATAAAATAAAATAAAATAAAAAACAGAGAAACAGACTAGATCAAGCAAAAGAAATACTTCTATACTTTAAAACTTTTTTCTGAAATAACTCGTCCAGAGAAAAGAATAAAAAAAAAAAAAAAGGTGAAGATGGCCTGTGAGATATATGGAACTAAGAACTATTTGTATTGTGGGAGTTCAAGAAGGAGAAAAGACACAAAAACGGAAAGGAATTTAATTTAATGAAATAATTTTTGAAAGCTGTCCAGTTCTTGGAAGACAAATGAACAACCAGATGTACGATGCTTAAAGGTTTCTAAACAAGATGCAACAAAAAGAAGTCCTCTCCAAAGCACGTTATAATCAAACTGTCAAAAATCAAAGACAAAGAGAGAATTTTATTCTATAAGCAAACTTCTCAGAAGTATTTCAAGCTAGGAGAGAATTGAAGATTATATTCAAAGTTCTGAAAGAATAGAAAAATGACAGCCAAGAATATTCTATCCAAAAAAGCTGTGCTTGAGAAATTACAGAAAATTAAGTCTTTCCCAGAGAAGCAAAAACTGAAGGAATTCATTACATTAGACCTGCCCTGCAAGAAATGCTGAAGGGAGCTATTCAAGTAGAAATTAAAGGGCAATAATTATTATCATAAACACACATGAAACTATTAACTCACTGATCCAGGTAAATATATAATAAAATCCAGAATACTACAATATTGTAATGGTAGAGTGAAAACCATATATATCTCTAGAATAAAAATTTAATGTAAAAATAGTGAATAAATAAATAAAAACTAAAGCTACTATGCTATAATAAGTTAAGAAATACAAAATTTAAAAGATTTAAAGTATGAAATAAGGACATAAACTCTGGAGGGAGAGTAAAAGTGTAGAGTTTTTTTATGCAGAATGTACATGGGTATATTTTATGATGCTGAGGTTTTCATGATTATTGACCGTGTCACCCGGGTAGTGAGCATAGTATCCAATAGTCGGTTGTTCAACCTCTTACCCTCTTCCTCTCTCCCAGCCAGTAGTCCCCAGTGTCTTTTGTTGCCATTTTTATGTTTATTTGTATCCAGTGTTTAGTATTTACTTATAAATAAGAGCATGTGGTCTTTGGCTTTCTGTTCTTGAATTAATTAGCTTAGGATAATGGCCTCCAGTTGCATCCATATTGCTGAAAATGACATAATTTTATTCTTTTTATGGCTGCATATTATTCCATGGTGTGTATGTACTACATTCTCTTTATCCAATTCATTAATGGGAACCTAAGTTGATTCCATGTCTGCTATTATAAATAGCACAGTGATGAACATACAAGTATATGTGTGTTTTTGATAGAATGATTTATTTTCTTTTGCATACATACCCACTAATGGGCTTGCTGTATCAAATGGTAGTTCTGTTTAAGTTATTTGAGAAGTCTTCGTATGGCTTTCCACAGTGGCTGAACTAATTTACATTCACACCAAAAGTGTTTAAGTATTCCCTTTCCTCCGTAATATCACCAGCATCTGTTGTTTTTTCACTTTTTAATGATAGCCATTCTGACTGGTGAGAGATGGTGTCTCATTGTGGTTTTGATTTGCATTTCTCTAATGATTAGTGATGTGGAGCATTTTTTTTATGTTTGTTGACTGCTTGTATGTATTATTTTGAGAAATGTCTATACATTTTTTGCCCACTTTTTTCTTTATCTTTCTTTCTTTCTTTCTTTCTTTCTTTCTTTCTTTCTTTCTTTCTTCTTTCTTTCTTTCTTTCTTTCTTTCTTTCTTTCTTTCTTTCTTTTTTTTTTTTTTAACAGAGTCATGCTTTTTTTGCCCAGGATATTGCTCAGTGCAGCCTCAACCTCCTGGGCTCAAACAATCCTCCCTCCTCAGGCTGCCAAGTAGCAGAGACTACAGGCATGCACCACCACACTTGGCTGATTTTTAACTTTTGTTGGAGATACAGGGTTTCCCTATGCTGCCCAGGCTAGTTACAAACTTCTGTTCTCAAGTGATTCTCCTGTCTTGGCCTCTCAAAGTGTTGAGATTACAGCACTGTGCCTAGCCTCTTTTGCTCACTTTTTAATAGGGTTATTTACTTTTAGCTTATTGTTCCTTATCGATTCTGGATATTAGAACTTTGTTAGAAGTATACTTTATGAATATTTTCTTTCATTCTGTATGTTGTCTGTTTACTCTGTTGATAGTTTTATTTTTTATTTATTGATTTATGTGTTGATTTTTGTTGTTCTTTGGTTTAATTAGGTCTTACTTATCAACTTTTATTTTTGTTTCCATTGCTTTTGAAGATTTAGTTATAAGTTTGTTTCCAAGGCTGATGTACAGGGTGGTGTTTTCTAGATTTCCTTCTAGGATTCTTATACTTTATGCTTGTACATTTCAATCTTTAATCCATCTTGTGTTAATTTTGTATACGGAGAAAGATGGAGTTCCAATATCACTCTCCTGCATGTGCCTGGCCAGCCATCTCAGAACCGTTTATTGAATAGGGAGTCCTTTCTCCATTGTTCATTATTGTCAACCCTGTCAAAGATCAGATGGCTGCAGTTGTAAGCTGTATTTCTGGCTTCTCTGTTCTGTTCCATTCATCTATGTGTCTGTTTTTTTGCCAATACCATGCTTTTTGGTTACTATAGTCTTATAGTAATTACCAGACAGAACAATAAACGAATAAAACAATCACCTGTATGACAGCTTAAAAAAATAAAATATTCAAAAATAAATTTAATCAAGGAAAGGAAAATATGTACACTGAAGACTATAAAGATGGATGAGAGAAATGGAAGAATACACAAATTAATAGAAAGATAGTCCATACTCATGAATCAGAAAAATTACTCTTAATAAAATGTCTGTGCCACCCAGAGTACTAGACAGACTTAACACAATTCCTATCAAAATGCCAATGTCATTTTTTACAAAAATTAAAATATATATATATATAATTTGTATGGAAACCTGTAAGACCCCCAGATAGCCAAAACAATTCTGAGAGAAAAAAATCAAAGTGAGAGGTATTATATCTTTTAATTTGAAATTATATTACAAAGTTATAGTAACCTAAACAGTATGGTACTGGCATAAAAACAAACATATAGACCAATTACACAGATTAGGGAGCTAAAAAATAAATCCAAGTTTGTAAGGTCCAAATAATTTAAGACAAGGGATCTGAGAGAACACAATGGGGGAAAGACTACTCTCTTCAATAAATGATGCTGGGAAAACTGGATTTCCACATGCAAAAGAATAAAATTAGAATCTCACCTTACACCATGCACTAAAAGCAACTGACAATGAATGAAAATATCTAATTTTAAGATCAGAAACTGCAAAACTCCCAGAAGAGAGCACAGGGGAAAAGCTCCTGGAAATTGACATTAGCAATACATATATTTTTTGATATGACACCAGAAGCTCAGGCTAAAAAGTAAAAAAATAAATGAGGCTATATCAAACTAGAAAACTTCTTCACAGCAAATAAAACAATCAACAAAATGAAATAGCTTACAGATTGGAAGAAAACTATATTGGAAAACCATGTCTGATAAGGGGTTGATATCCAAAATTCATAAGAAACTCATACAATCAAGAGTAGAAAAGCAAATGGATTTTAAATTGGACAAAAGAGATACAAAGAAAAGCTGGTAGCATTCTTATAGAAACTATTCAAAAAAAATAGAGGAGGAGGGACCTCTCAGCAAGTCATTCTGTGAGGCCCGCCTCATCTTGATACCAAAATCTGACAAAGAAACAACAACAACAACAACAACAACAACAACAACAACTTCAGGCCAATATCCTTGATGAACATCGATGCAAAAATTCTCGACAAAATGCTTTCAAACCAAATACAGTAGCATGTCAAAAAACTAATCCACCATGATCAAGTGGCCTTCATCCTCAGGATGCAAATTTTGTGCAACATATGCAAATCAATAAATGTGATTCACCACATAAACAGAACTAAAGACAAAAACTACACAATTATCTCAGTATATGGAGAAAAAGCTTTTGATAAAATTCAACATCCCTCCGTGTTAAAAAAACTATCAATAAACTAGGTATTAAAGGAGCATATCTCAAAATATTAAGAGCCTCTGTGACAAACCCATAGCCAACCTTCTCTTGAATGGGCAAAAGGTGGAAACATTCTCCTTGAAAACTAGGACAAGACAAGGATGTCCTCTTGCACCACTTCTATTCAACGTAGTATTGGAGGCCCTAGCCAGAGCAATCAAGCAAGAAGAAACAATAAAGGACATCCAAATAGGAAGAGACGAAATCAAATTATCTCTATTTCCAGATATATGATTCTATATCTAGAAAACCTGATAGTCCCAGCCCATAAGCTCCTACACCTTATAAACAACATCAGCAAAGTTGCAGGATACAAAATCAATGTACAAAAATTACTAGCATTCCTGTACATCAACAACAACCAAACCAAGAGTCAAATCTAAAAGGCGATATCATTCAACTTGTCACAGAAAATAATAAAATACCTAGGAATACAGTTAGCCAGGGAGGTGAAAGATCTCCACAATGAGAAGTAGAAAACTCTGCTCCAAAAAAATCAGATAAGACATAAGTAAATGGAAACACATCCCATGTTCATGGATAGGAAGAATCAATATGATTAAAATGGCTATACTGCCCAAAACAATTGGCAGATTCAATGCTGTTCCTATCAATCTACCAATGATATTCTTCACAGACTTAGAAAAAGGTTTTAAATTAATACGGAACCAAAAAGGAGATTGAATAGCCAAGGCAATCCTAAGAAAAAGAACAGAGCTGGAAGAATCACATTACACTATTTCACATTATATTACATGGCTACAGTAATAAAAAATATCATGGTACTGGTACAAAAACAGACATACAGACCAAGGAAACAGAATACAGAGCCCAGAAAAAAGGCTGCACATCTACAGCCATCTAATATTTTGACAAAGCTGACAAAAGCAATAGGGAAAAGATTCCCTATTCAATAAATGGTGCTGGGATAACTGGCTAGGTATATGGAGAAGATTGAAGCTGGACTTCTTCCTTACGCTACATTCAAAAATCAACTCAAGATGGATTAAAGACTTAAATGTAAAACTCAAAACTATAAAAATCCTGGAGGAAACCCAGGAAATACCATCCATAGAAACAGGCAAAGTTTTCATGAAAAAGACACCAAAAGCAATTGCAACAAGATAAAATATTGACAAATGGGGTCTAATTAAACTTAAGAGTTTCTGCACAGCAAAAGAAACTATCAATGGAGTAAATAGATAACCTACAGAATGGGAGAAAAATTTTGCAAACTATGCATCTGACAATGGGCTAATATCTAAAATTTTTAAGGAAAAGAGAAAAACAAATAATTTCATTAAAAAGTGGGCAAAGGATGTGAATAAACACTTTTCAAAAGAAGACACACTTGTGGCCAACAAGCATATGAAAAAAAGCTCAATATTGCTGATCATCAGAGAAATGCACATCAAAACCGAAATGAGATACTGTTTGATGGAGTTAGGGCTTATGTTCCCACCCAAATCTCATCTTAAATTGTAATCCCCATAATTCCCATGTGTCCATGGCAGGACCAGTTGGAGGTAATTAAATCATAGGGCAGTTTCCCCTATGCTATTCTCCTGAGAGTGAGTTCTTAATAGATCTGATGGTTTCATAAGGACCTGGCATTTCCCTTGCTTACACTAACTCTGTCCTGCCACCCTGTGAAGAACGTGCCTACTTCTCCTTTGCCTTCCTCAATGATTGTAAGTTTCCTGAGGCCTCTTCAGCAATGTGGAACTGTGAGTCAATTAAACTTCTTTCCCTTATAAATTACACAGTCCTGAGTATTTCTGTATAGCAGTGTGAGAACGGACTAATACACCATCTCACACCAGTCATAATAACTATTATTCAAATGTCAAATAATAGATGCTGGTACGGTTGTGAAGAAAAGGGTATACTCATACACTGTTGGTTGGAGTGTAAATTAGTTCAACAATTGTGGAAAGCAATATGACAATTCCTCAAAGAGCTGAGTACATACCTAGAGTAATATAAAGCATTCTATCATAAAGACACATTCATGTGAATGTTCACTGTAGCGCTATTCACAATAGCAAAGATATAGAATCAACCTAAATGCCCATCAATGATAGACTGAATAAAGGAAATTTGGTACATATATGCCATAGAATGTTGTACAGTCATAAAAAAGAATGAATCATGTCTTTTGCGGGAACATGGATGGAGGTTATCCTTATCCTTAATAACCTTAAGGATAAGGTTATTATCCTTAGCAAATTAATACAGCAACAGAAAACCAAATACTGCAAGTTCACCCTTATAAGTGGAAGCTAAATTATAACAATTTAAAAACATAAAGAAGGAAACAACAGACACTGGGGTCTACTTGATGGGAGAGGATAGCAAGAGGGAGAAGAGCAGAAAAGATAACTATTGGGTACTGAGCTTATTATCTGGGTGATGCAATAATATGTGCAACAAACCGTTATGACACATATTTATCTGAGTAGCAAGAAACCTTCACATGTACCCACAAACTTAAATTTAAAAAAAAGTAATAAATAAAAACAGGGACATGGATGAAGCTGGAAGCCATCCTCCTCAGCAAACTAACACAGGAACAGAAAACCAAACACCGCATGTTCTCACCCATAAGTGGGAGTTTAACATTGAGAACACGTGGACATGGAGAGGGGGACAACACACACCTGTTGGGTGGGGGGAGGGTGAGGGGAGGGAACTTAGAGGATGGGCCAATAGGTGCAGCAAACCACCATGGCACACGTGCACTTATGTAGTAAACCTGCACGTCCTGCACATGTATCCTTCTTTTTTTAAGAAGAAAAAAAGAAAAAAAAAAGAAAGAAAAATCCTAACACCAGAAAAAAAAAAGTGAAATAAAATAAAATGAACAAAAGATCAGAATAGGTATGGCTTTTCAAAAGACACAAAAATGGCAGATATATGAAAAGGTTCTCAACATTATTAATCATCAGGAAAATGTAAATTAAAAGCACTATGATATACCACCTCACATTCATTCGGATGGCTATCATGAAAAACTACACACACGCACACACACACACGGAGAAAGAGAGAAAGAGAGAGAGAGAAGTGCAGAAGGGTTGCAATGTATTTATCTGTGGAAATATTCTAAATATGAATGTGCTTGGCTAAACTGATCAATTAAACATTTTGACAAATTATTTTGTATACTCTGGATATACCACCTTATCAGGGACAGTAATGGTAGTAGGTTTTATGTCTCCCAGGGAAGTATCTTTGTGACTTGTTTGTTTGTACAAAGTGGCAATCTCTCAGCTTAATAAGTTTAATAAAACTTAATGAAACATCTTCAAACCTAATGAAGCACTTTAAAATGAAAAACAAAGGAAAATAAAGATTGGCCCACTACTAACTAAAAAATTCATATGTAAGTTTGGGGAATGGAATGTGGATAGAGCATAAGCCTAAAAGAATGATTATTTATAAGAAATTTAAAGTTTACTTCACAACATATGTAATGCTCACCCCTATAATCAAGAGAAAATAGTTCTCTAATATATTTTGAATTTATGTACACATATATAAATATGCTTTTACATTAAATTTCATAATGCTGCTACATTTAAAAGCTCTTTTGTACAAAATTACACTGAATAAATGACTGCTGTGGAATGTATTAAATTCAAAATGAGAGTAGAGGTCTAAGAAGCTTATGGATGGCAGAATGTTAGGGATGTCAGAGTATTGCAGAAACCAAGGCTCAGCTAAAAGCAATTAACATTATCACAGAGTTTAAAATCCTGTTTCATTGTCTATTCTACAGATCAGAGTTTCAAACAATCTCTTTTTTTTCAAATCATCTCTGTTAAATATAACTCACAAATTTAGTGCCACATTAAATACATAAGTAAATAGATATAGCGAACATTGATAATAAAGCTAAATTCAGGTAAAATGTACAGTAAAGTCATTTAACTTACACAAAACATTAAAAAATCACTGTAAAGTCAGTAAAAAGTTGTGATGTATTTTGAATTACAACTTTTTATAAAGGAAGAATAATTCTTAAATCAATATACCATATCACCAAAGTATCTGAGAGTTGAATATGTTGTTTTAATACAAATGTTATAATTAGTGTCATGCTGTGAATATTTTAACGTTAATTACTCAATGTGTTTCTGAAGATGAGTCCGATGAGGCTTGAGCCCCAGGGTTGCCACTACTGGGCAGTGTGACCATGGCAAATCGCTTAAAGTCTCAAATGTTGGCATCCTCTTTGGAAACATGAGAACTATAAATACGTCACCAACTTACATTGTTGTTTGAGGCATCACATAAATAATATAAACACAATACTTTTTAAACTGAAACAGTATGTACACAATTTGGTTGCTATTCTTGATAGTATTATTTTCTCCTAGCTCTGCACAGTAGCCAAATACATGTGATGCCTTTCAAGATATTGTGGAGCAATTAAAAACATGTTTATTTATTGGCTTTGTAAACACCTTATCTCTTTATGAACAGATAGAAACTAAAATATTACTGTACTCCCTTCTAATAAATTACTCAGCACCATTGGCTCTTAATTCAGGTTGTCAGAAAGCTCTATCAATCTTTGTCTCTATGTTTCTTTCTATTTATACCATGGACATTTAGTAAATGCAAAGTTGAACCATAATCATTGAAAATGAGAAAATACTTTATAAAAACATTGGGAGTGATTGGAGTTGTGCTCAAAAATAACCTCTCAAATTTTCTCTGCAATGGGGATGTATACTTCCCCACCCTGATTGTGTGTTTGGCCATGCAACTTGCTTTGGATAATAGAGAGAACATGATATTAACCAACGATCAAAGCACACCTGAGTAATTTGGCTAGCTTGTTGGTTTGGGTCATCAACCATGAGACAAACATCATCCTGGAAATTGCTGTTATTTTAGCCTGAGACACTCACTTCAGACAAATGAAACAGAATGGAACCCTACAAAAGCCTGGGGCAATCCCTGATGACTAACAGCCTAAGGCAGAGTCATGCAGCGAAGCATAGCGTACATCAGCCAAAGTTTAGCAACTGACTTGCATATATACAAGCATAGAGTAAATGCTTGATATTTTAAGACATTGCACCTTAAAATAATTGTTACTGCACATCACTGCGACAACAGCTGGGTTAACACACAACTAAATTCAAAAGCGGATTTAAAATTTAACATGTACTAATAAAAAAATTAACACATAGAATATAAAGTTATGTGTTGGAAGATAATTATTTGAGAGTCTAATATTTCTGCACATCTTGTAAGCAGAGGCGTCCATAGCTTTTTCTCAAAACTAGAATTCCAGGGATGTTTGTACAGCAACCAACTTTAGAAGATAAAAGTTTTATTCCAGAGCAGAAAGCCGGTTTGTCTGCTGTCCAGTAATATTAAGGTAATGTCTTTCTGAGGCAAAGGTTAGGCAAGGTTTCTGCCCATTACAAAATATTTTGATTCTCTTAGCTCAGAGTTCACCTCCCGTAACAAAAGCCATTGTGTGTTCCATTCTTGTGTGGTCCTTGTCAAGTATTCTTGTGGGAATTTGGGCTCCAGAATCAGCGCATGAAAATAAGAATACTTTAAGTTCTAGGGTACATGTGCATAACATGCAGGTTTGTTACATATGTATACTTGTGCCATGTTGGTGTGCTGCACCCATCAACTCGTCAGCACCCATCAATTCATCATTTATATCAGGTATAACTCCCAATGCAATCCCTCCCCCCTCCCCCTTCCCCATGATAGGTCCTGGTGTGTGATGTTCCCCTTCCCGAGTCCAAGTGATCTCATTGTTCAGTTCCCACCTATGAGTGAGAACATGCGGTATTTGGTTTTCTCTTCTTGTGATAGTTTGCTAAGAATGATGGTTTCCATGTCCCTACAAAGGACACAAACTCATCCTTTTTTATGGCTGCATAGTATTCCATGGTGTATATGTGCCACATTTTCTTAACCCAGTCTGTCACAGATGGACATTTGGGTTGATTCCAAGTCTTTGCTATTGTGAATAGTGCTGCAATAAACATATGTGTGCATGTGTCTTTATAGCAGCATGCTTTATAATCCTTTGGGTATACACCCAGTAGTGGGATGGCTGGGTCATATGGTACATCTAGTTCTAAATCCTTGAGGAATTGCCATACTGTTTTCCATAATGGTTGAACTAGTTTACATTCCCACCAACAGTGTAAAAGTGTTCCTATTTCTCCACATCCTAAGAAAACTACAGTAACTGAAGTGAAAAATCATTATAGGAGCTGAACAGCAGATTTGAGGTCACAGAAGAAAAAATCAGTAAACTTGAAGAGAGATAAATAGAAATTGTTCAAACTAAAGAACAGAAAGAAAAAAATAAAGAAAAATGAGGAAAGCCTCAGAAACTCTCTCCAGGACAGTCCACCAATCACGTGGAGTACTATCAATGATACCAACTGTCAATCATACCAACATGGGATACTCTCAGTCATACCAACATATGCATGTTGGGAGTCTCAGAAAAAGAGAAGGAGATAAAAGGTCAGAAAAAATATTAAGAAATATTGTCTAAATATTTCAAAATTTGATGAAAATCTAACCTACAGATCCAGTAAACTTAAAGACTCCAAGTAGGATAGACACAAATAGAACCACACTCAGACACATCATAGTCAAACTGCTGAAAAACAAAGTTAGAGAAAATCTTGAAAAAACAAGAGAAAAGTGACTCATCATATACAGGGAAACAACAACATGATTGACAGCTGACTTCTCATTCAAAACAAAGGTGATCAGAGGCACTGGGATGACATACTGAAAAATGCTGTAAGAATATGCCTGTCAACTAAGAATTCTGCATCCCTTAACACTATCCTTCATAATTGAAGGTGAAATAAAGACATTCCCAGGTAAAAAAAAAAAAAAAAAAAAAAAGAAAAAAAAAGAAAATAAGAATACTTTGACTACTGCTATTTATTTGAATAATAAACTGTCTGTTGCTCCCAAAAGTCATGTTTTTTTTTACAGCATCTAAGAAATAGTGGCACACTAACTTATTAACTTGCAAGTAGAATAAAATCTCGGGCCTTTTATAGTCTTGACAGCATGATCAAGATTCAACAGTTAGAGAAAGAGTCTGCTCTATGCACTAGATCTTGAAACTACACTGATTAAAAACAAATAAAACACATAGTCATAATTTTCTCTTTGTAATTAATCAAGACATTAAGAATAACTGGAGTCAATATATTATAACAAATTAAATGTTAAACTTAACTGTACATACACACACACACACACACACACACACACACATATATATATATATAATGAACTCTTACATATGAGTTCATGTAAGAGCCCTAGAAAGTAGTTTGAAATTTTACCTGAAAGAAACCTGACAGTTTTCAAGTACTCATTGTTTAAGGAGAACCCCCAAACAAACTTGCTTTAATCACCTAGTGTTTTATATTAGTAAACTATACAAAAGTAAATAGTTATTATATTCTAAAAATCAGATGCAATGGAGTATTAATAGTTGCCAATTTGTATGTATTTACTGAGGTTTGGGAATGAGACAGACAATATTTAATTAAAATATCAAGTTCAACAGCAATTTAAAATTATAAACTGCAGTATTACATTTCATTAAACAATCTGCCTCCAAGGTTTCAAATAAGGTATATACTAAAAGGAAACAAGTAAAATGCTATTGTGTGTCTGTGTATGCTTACTGACAAAAGTAATAACGTGTATAGTTGGCATTGCCAGCTAAAGATTTCCTCTGTTGTATCTAATTTAATTCTACATGTTAAGCTTTTTTTTTTTTCTTCTTTTTTTGGCCTGTGCTTTCTGTTGGAATATAGCTTTTCTCCACATGGAATGTCATATTTGACAACTTAGAGATCTGTTGAGGCAACTGCTCCATATTTTGTGTTAGACACAACACCAGTGCTATTTCTCTGCATGACAAATGACTGTTACTACCAAAGCCATCAAATAAAAGATACAGTTGTGGTATGTATGTTCAAAAGCCCACATTTTGGAGATGGAAAAAAAATGGTGTTTTTGATTCATTGCCTATGTGAATAGACACAGGCATAATTTGTTTTATTGCACTTCACTTTATTGTGCTACACAGATATTGTGTTTTCTACAAATTGAAGGTTTGTGGTAACTTTGCTTTGAAGCAAGTCTATCAGCACCATTTTTCTAACATTGTGTGCCCACCTCGTGTCTCTGTGTCACATTTTGGTTATTACCACAGTATTTCAATGTTTTCCTTATCATTATGTCTATTGTGGTGATCCATGACCACTTATCTTTGATGTTATTATTGTAATTGTTTTGGGGTGCCATGAAACATGCCCATATAAGAGGGTGAATTTCACTGATAAATGTGTGGGTTCTGACTGTTCCACTGACCAGTCATTTCCCCCCTCCTCTCCTTGAGCTTCCCTACTGGCTGAGACACAGCGATGTGGAAAACAGTCTAATTAATAATCTTACAATGATCTCCATATGTTCAAATGTAAAGAATTGCACATCTCTCACTTTAATTCAAAAACTAGTTATTAAGTTTAATGAAAAAGGCATGTTGAAAGCTGAGACAGGCTGAAAGCTAGGCCTCTTGCACCAAACAGTTAGCAAAGTTGTAAATGCAAAGGAAAAGTTCTTGATCTTTTTTTCTATATCAACAATAAAGTCATTTTACTTTCTTATCATTCCAGTGAACGCAGGAATATCAGCTTATGGAAGGTTGAATATTTTCGATGTCAACCTTATTGTTGATATTGAAACACTTTTAGAGGTCTGGATAGAAGATCAAGCCAGCTTCAACATTCCCTTAAGACAAAACTGAATCCAGAGCAATACTCTAACTCTCCAATTCTGTAAAGCCTTAGAGAGATGAGGAGGCTGCAGAAGAAAAGTTTGAAGCTAGTGTTGATTCATGAGGTTTAAATAGAGCAGCCAGTCTTTATAACACAAAAGTACAAGGTGAAGCAGCAAGTGTTCAGTGTAGAAGCTGCAGCAGGTTATCTAGAAGATGTAGCTGAGATAATTGATGAAGGAAGCTAAATTAAACAACATATTTTCTATGACAGTGAAACTGCCATATATTGGAAGACGATGTCGTTAGGTTTTTCTTAGCTAAAGGGGAGAAGTCAATGACTGACATCAAAACTTCAAAGAACAGGCTGACTCTCTTGTTAGGGTCTAATGCAGCTGGTGGTGTTAAGTTGTAGCCAATGCTTATTTACCATTCTCACAAAGAAACGAACATGAGAGCCCTTAAGAATTATGCTAAATATACTCTTCCCATGCCTCATCAATGGAAAAACAATGCCTGGATGAAAACACATCTGTTTCCAACAGGGTTTAGTGAATATTTCAAGCTTACTGTTGAGAATTCCTGCTTAGAAAAAGCAAATTTCCTTCACCTTCCTGTTTTAAGAAATTGCTACAGTAACCCCAATCTTCAGCAGCCACCACTCTGATCAGTCATCAGATATCAACACCAAGGCAAGATCCTCTACCAACAAAAATATTGCAGCTTTCTGAAGTCTCAGATGATTGTCAGCAGTTTTTAGCAATAAAGGATTTTCAAATTAAGGTTGAACATTGTTTTGTAAGACATAACCTACTGCATACTTAGTATTTTATACTAAGTAGTTATCATATACTTTGTGAATTTTTCTGTTTCTAATTTTTATGTGCACTGAGAAACAAAAATAAATCCACAAAACCTGTTTTATTATGATATAAACTTTATTCCACTGGTCTGGAACTGAATCCTCAATATCTTTAAGATAAACTTGCACATGCTTTCACTGATCATGGCTATAGCAAAATAAATGCATTGGTTTCATGTTATCATTGCCATGTCTAAATCCCTATGTCAACTCCTGATCCATCTGTTACTAAACAGAAGTTAAGCAGAAGTTTTGTTAGCTATTAGAAATGCACAAATAAAGACTTTAGTAGTTAAGTTTAAGTAGTATCATCTCCTGCTTTAAATTTTTTAATTTCATCTAACGAATAAAAATTACTCCATAGAACCTTTTCATTCATTTCATCTGTGTATTCTATTCACTTATTTATACATTCATAAACATATTCATCAAAAATTTATTGAGTGTTTATTAGATGTCAAAGCCTATTTTTGATGCTGAGGAAATAGGGGGAATAAGAAAATGTGCTTGTCCTCATATAATTTTCATTCTAGTGGAAGACATGGATAATAAACAGATTTTAAAAATTAATATAATATAATTATAAGAGGCCTAAGACAATTTTATCCCAATAGGGGTCTATACAGTGAAGGAAGAGTTTATTTATGGAATGTCTAAAGAAAGCCATTCTGGGGGAGTACATTTGATACAGCTCTAAAAGTTTTGATGGGACTAGTCATAAAAACATCTGGAGCAAGAAGGTTTCCCAGGAAAAGGTCTGAAGAGGGAACTTGCTGGAATGCTTGGGGAAGAGCTAGAAGACTAGTATAACTGAAGTGGGTCACAAATAAGAGTCAAGGCCGAGGTTAATATCATTTGTTCTAAAAAATATTTTAACAATTTCATCCAATTGAATACAAAAGGGAAGTTTTCATTTAGTTCTGTGGAGTTAAGTGTTTATTGTGGTTATATTTCTGACAGTCTCATATTTAAAATTAGCCCATTTTGAAAGTCATGAGATTTTGGCAATATCTCTCATATGTCACAGCCTGAAAAGTTATAAACATTCAATATTTCCTTTTTTGATGATTGAATTAATATATTATGGAACAAATGTAAAAGAATATAGGTAAAAAATGAGCTTTAGAATATTGCTTTACAGTAAACAGAGTACCTTCTTATATATTTTTACATAATTAAATGCTTATTAATTTATGAATACATTAATGAATCAAGCTTATTCATAAGTAGTTTTTAAACTTTCATTGTCTATTCTTCATTTGCCTATGTATTGTAAAGTCAGCAAAAGCTAGAGGTAAAAGACTCTAGAGAAAAGAAAACTACATTTTATACATGAACAGATAGACTTCCTGAAAACCTACTTACTCATATTCTTCAGGAAACCATACAGAGGCATCTGCTTAATGCTAATACAATAGATTACATTTCCCTTATCATCCTGCTCTCTCATCCCCAATTAATCAGGATATTATTTTAGGATTATATAAAAGGACTAAAATCACCATTTGGCAAACATTTATATTGGTAAATATAATCACCATGAAACAGAATCATGGTTGTATTTTCTAATAATTCTCTGATATCTATTTTCCATCACCTTCAGTATAACAACCTTAGGCTATAGAAATGCCAACAATTATTGTCTTCCTCTTTCACATTAAAAAAATGACCACAGATAATTGAATGACTTTCCCAAGACCCCTATGATTAGTAAATGGTATATGTGGAACATGAAGCCTCATCTTAATATTTGCTATTATTCTACTTACTCTACTGTGGACAATGTTGTTCATTGCCTATACTAAAATGCTTTTAGATAAAATGCTTGTAGACTGTTGATGGGAAGTTAACAGCCACTATGCGAAGCAGGTTGAACATTTCTCAAAGAACTTGTTCAGCCACTATGCGAAGCAGGTTGAACATTTCTCAAAGAACTTGAAACAGACCTAGCATTCAACGTAGCAACCCCATTACTGAGTTTATATCCCAAAGAAAATAAATCATTCTGCCCAAAAGGGACATGCACTTGCATGTTTGTCATAGCACTATTAACATTAGTGAAGACATGGAATCAACCTAGGTGTCCATTAATGATGGACTAGATAAAATGGTACATATACATTTTGGAATACTATGTAGCCATAAAAAATGAAATCATCTTCTTTGCAGCAATATGGATGCAACTAGAGGTCATTACCCTAAATAAATTAATGCAGGATCAGAAAACCAAATACCACAAGTTCTCACTTTATAGGATCTAAACATTGGGTACTCATGGACATAAAAATGGCAACAGTAGAAACTGGGGGCTACTAAAGGGAGGAGAGAGTTGTGGGGCAAGGACTGAAAAACTACCTATTAGGTTCTATGCTCACTAACTGGGTGATGGAATCCTTTGTACCCCAAACCTCAGCATTACACAATATAGCCATGTAACAATTGTGCAATTTTATCCCCTGAATCTAAAATAAAAATGGAAATTATTTTAAAAATAAACAAATAAAATGCTTTTACTTTGGAATAAAAATAAATGTCCATGATAAAGTAATCAATTTGTAATTATGTATATACTTTTAAGAATGTATTAATTGGTAATAAGCTTTCCAAATGAACAATACAGCAATTATAAAGTTGCAGACTAGTCCAACAAATATTTGTGAGGAAACATCATAAATAAAACAGTGAAGTGGCTTGCAAGGTTTATAAAATGGGAGAAGTTGAGTGTCTTCATAAAGGAAATTGGTAAAATAAATTAGATTAGATACAAAAAAATTAACTTACAGGATCTAAATGGTTCCAAGCATTGAAATATGTTTATAATAACAATTCCATTGCAAGATAATTGTCATATAGCAAGGGTCTAAATTTAAAACTTATTTGTGTTCATCCTATACTTCAGATATGTCCAGATAGCTCATATCACAAACCCACCATTACTCTGTTCTACATCCTATACTTAGAACGGAGTAACTTCAGGGGAAAGAGACAGAGCAGAGAGATTTGAGGTGCACAGTTAACTTTAAGCTGCCCAAGAGATTAAATGTACTGAATGGTGTTCTCCAAATGGTGTTACCAAGCCCATGGAGTTTGTGGTTCAGTCATCAGTAGAAACATTTCAACAAAAAACAGGTAAACACACACGTGCACAATAGTTAAATATGTTGAATTAAAAACTATGAAACTACAAATAAAATACACTAATGATATTGTTGTCAGCAGCTTTTAATATCCTTTGTATTCACAAATAGCATGCCTGAAGTGAATATTAGCAGGAGTAGGATCAATGATATGAGTAGCTTAGAGAACAAAGACATAGGGATTTGATGGTTTCAATATAAACATATCTTGGACATCACCTAACCTGACATATCAGAGAACATAAAAAATACTAATATGTTGGCGGCATATCCAGTAAGACTGCTATTTTTGTTATCAGAAACAATAGAAGCACAAATACATCAACAAGCATCACAGCACTGTGAGGAAGGAGGGAAATAACACATAACACATTAGGGCCAAGAGGATCCATCTGAAGAACACACAGGAAATACCCTGCAAGAATACTAAAAATGAACATGAAGAGATCTGAGGAGGATTTAAGCATAGCGTTGGAGAAATAGTGTTTTACTGCTATGTTAAACATTTTTTTTTCTTTTTTTAATTGTGATACTGGCAGAACATTGAAATGTGTTTTATGCTTAAAAGGGTAGAAAATATTGACATTCAATATTCTAACTGACAGTACTGGGCAAAGTTCTGACTCAAGGACTCAATTAGTTTTAGAGGCATATCTATGTGGAAAAATCATGCATTGGGCCATTTCAACTAATTGTACTAAAGATTCAACATATAATTTTTTCCAATGCCACACTGTATTTTCCCTAAAATAGTATATTTGCCAGTATCTTTGTTAGTTTGAAATACCTTTGAAAGCAGGAAAAGTTCATCTTTTAAAAATATCATATACCAAAAATTAGCTGGGTGTGGTGGCACACGCCTGTAGTCCCAGCTACTCAGGAGGCTGAGGCAGAAGAATCACTTGAACCCAGAGGTGGAGGTTGTTGTGAGCCAAGATTGCACCACTGCACTCCAGTCTGGGCAACTGAGCAAGACTCAGCTCAAGACTGCAAGACTGACAAGACTCTCTCTGTTTGTCTCTTTCTCTCTCTCTTTCTCTCTCTCTCTCTCTCTGTGTGTGTGTGTGTGTGTGTGTGTGTGTGTGTGTGTGTATATATATATATACACATACTTGTACATGACAGGTAGTAGGTATCGAAGAAGTATTCCTTGAGATTTTTTTCCAGTGAATATGGTGCTTGTCAAATACACAAATCCCTTGACTATTATATTGCCGTTTAAATCGGTCTACTTGATTATCTATAATTCAATCCGTTAAGTTCCAAGTCTATTCCCAAGAGTCTGATCAATCCAAAACTCTAAGAACAATTTTGTGTACCCATGAGTTTGACTATCGCCTCTGGATAAGGCTCAATTTAACAATTCTATTCTGGGATGCCCTCTAGCATCAATCTTGATTTCCCATAACAATATATTTTATTTTCTAAAATTCTTCTTTCAAACAGTTTCAAGTTTTAAAAATTCAATTTCAAGAAAAAATAATTATGTGTTTAACAAGTACAGTTACAAGCAACCCATTTATACTAACAGCTCTTGTATTGAGTAATGGCCTTGATTAGTAAGGTTATTTGTTCAATCAGTCTATTTACTAAAAGTCTTCATCGACCTTATGGTGGAAAACTAAGAAGATAGAAAATTGAAGTGATACTTTAAGTTATCAAAAAATTTGGTCATGTACACAAAATGGATAAAAAAGTCTTTCCTAGTTTTGGTCTCCATAAAAACAAATATTCAGTGAGCAATTCAGTCAAGCATACATTCAGTTACAGGTTAATGACTAGAAGATTCCATGAGAATAGTTAGACTGATTTGCACAGACAGACACCTTTAATAATTGAATGTCTCTAGATTTTTAAAATAAATTGAACAAGACTCATCTGAATAAATGGAGTTGACATTACATGCATTCAACAGGATTTAAATAACTATTAAGATAAAACTCTCATTAGAAGTTTCATTAGAAAACAAAGAAACCAAAAACAATTTTGAATGGTTTGCTTTAAGGAAGAGTTTAAGAGAGTCTAGGAAAACTTAGTGGGGCAGTATAACTATCTTAAGTCAACCTTAAAAAATAATATTTCAAAGATTTTTTATGATAGCTAAGGTATTGTTACAAGTGAATACATTTTATATGACATAATTAAGAGAGTTGAATATATTAGGAATTTGGTGTCAATGATGAATATATTGCATGTTTAATTTTTATGAAGACAGTGGCAAATATTACTTCATGTACTGAGATTTTTGATTGATGTTATGAACTCTCAGGAGAACCATTTCATTTAGAATATTTACTTGAATATCGAAGTCCAACATTTTAGATCCCGTACATTCTATTTACAATATTTTATAAGTGAACCCACTCTAGATTTGCTTCATTTGAAATAATTATCTGTTTGGAAAAATATACCTTAGAGGGCAATAAGAAAAAATATACTCCTTTGAGTGCTACAGTAGTAGCTTTATACAAGCTATAATTCAAAAACAAATTAAAAATTAATCATTCCAAAAAAATGAGGAGGAGGGACTCCTCCCAAACTCATTCTATGAAGTCAGAATCAGTCTGATATCAAAACTGAACAAACACACAATCAAAAAAGAAAACTACAGGTCAATATCCCTGATTAACATAGATGCAAAAATCCTCAACAAAATATTAGCCAACTGAATTCAACAGGACATCAAAAAGTTAATTCGCCACAATCAGGTAGGTTTCATCCTGGGATATAAGGTTGGTTCACCATACACAAATTAATAAATGTGATTCACCATATAAACAGAATTAAAAATCATACATTCATCTCAAAAGATGCACAAAAAGCTTTTGATGAAATCTAACATCACTCCTTGATTAAAAAAAAAAAAACCCTTAAGAAACTAGGTATTGAAGGAACACACATCAAAATAATAAGAACCCTGTATGACAAACCCACAAACAACATCATATTGAGTGGGCAAATGGCAGAAACATTCCCTTGAGAGCTGAAACAAGACAGGATGGGATGCTCACACTCACCACTCCTATTCAACATAGTCCTGGATGTCCTAGTCACAGAAAATAGGTAAGAGAAATAAATAAAAGGCATCCAAATAGAAAAAGACATCAAACTATCTCTCATTACAGACAATATAATTTTATTCCTAAAAAAGCCTAAAGACCCCACCAGAAGGCTACTGGAACTGATAAACAGCTTCAGTAAAGCTTTAGAATACAAAATCAGGCCGGGCGCGGTGGCTCAAGCCTGTAATCCCAGCACTTTGGGAGGCCGAGACGGGCGGATCACGAGGTCAGGAGATCGAGACCATCCTGGCGAACACGGTGAAACCCCGTCTCTACTAAAAATACAAAAACTAGCCGGGTGAGGTGGCGGGCGCCTGTAGTCCCAGCTACTCGGAGGCTGAGGCAGGAGAATGGCGTAAACCTGGGAGACGGAGCTTGCAGTGAGCTGAGATCCGGCCACTGCACTCCAGTCCGGGCGACAGAGCGAGACTCCGCCTCAAAAAAAAAAAAAAAAAAAAAAGAATACAAAATCAATCTACAAAAAATCAATACAATGTCTATACACAAATAACTTTCAAGCTGAGAACCAAACCAACATTATAATTCCATTTACAATGAATACACACACACACACACGCACACACACACAGAGAGAGACAGAGAGAGAGAGAATGCACACAAAGAGAGAGAGACAGAGACAGAGACAGAGAGAGAGAGAGAGAGAGAGACCTAGGACTATATCTAACCAAGGATGTGAGACATCTGTATAAGGAGAACTAAAAAACACTGTTAAAAGAAGTCACAGATGACAAAAACAAATGGAAAATATATTGCATACTTATGGGTTGGAAGAATCAACATTATTAAAATGGCCATACTGCCCAAAGTAATGTACATATTTGATACTATTTCTATCAAACTACCAACAGTCATTTTTTCACAGAATTTGAAAAGAAATCTTAAAATTCATGTGGAACCAAAAAGATCCCGAATAGCCAAAGCAATCCTAAGAAAAAAGAACAAAGCCAGAGGCATAACATTAGGCGACTTCAAACTATGAGACTACAGTAACCAAAACAGCATGGTGCTGCTACAGAAACAGACGTATACATCAATGGGACAGAATAGAGAACCCAGAAATAAAGCTGCGCTTCTACAGCCATCTGATCTGCAACAAAGCTGACAAAACAAGCAATGGGTGAAAGACTCCCTTTTCAAAAATGGGTGCTAGGATAGCAGACTAGCCAAAAGCAGAAGAGTAAAACTGGACCCCTACCTTTTCACCATAAACAAAAGTTAACTCAAGATGGACTAAAGATTTACATATAATTACATGCAATATCTCAAATTATAAGAATCCTAGAAGAAAAATTAGGAAACAACATTCTTAAGTAAGAACTTATGAATAAGTCCTCTAGCAATTACGACAAAAATAAAAATTGGCAAGTGGGACCTAATTAAACTAAAGAGTTTCTACACTGCAAAAGAAACTACCAAAAGAGTAAACAGACTACCTACAGAATGGGAGAAAATATTTGCAAAGTATTCATCCAACAAAGGCCTGATATCTAGAATCTGTAAGTAACCAACAAGCAAAAAACAAACAACCGCGTTAAAATAGACAAAGGACATGAATAGACACTTCTGAAAATAAGATTTACAAGTGCAACAAACACATGAAAAAAATCCTCAATATCACCATGAGGAAATAGCAGAAAAATACAATAAACTAGAATACAGCAGATTATTTAAATTTACCCCAATTTTTTGCATTTCATCAGAAAAATGCAAATCAAAACCACAGTGAGGTACCTACCATCTCACTCCAGGCAGATAACTATTACTAAAAAAAGGCAAAAAACAACATATACTGGCAAGGCTGTGGAGAAAAGAGAACTCATACATGCCGTTGTTGAGAATGAAAAATAATTCAACCACTGTGAAAAACAGTTTGAAGATTTCTCAAATAACCTAAAACAGAACTACTATTTGATGGAGCAATCTCATGACTGAGTTTATATCCAATGAAAACAAACTATTCTACCAAAAATCATATGCTTATTGCAGCATCATTGGCAATACCAAAGACACAGAATAAACCTAGATGCTTATCAATGGCAGATTTGATTTAAGAAAAATGGCACACATACATCATGAAATACTACGAGCCATGAAAAAGAATGAAATCACGTTCTTTGCAGCAATATAGATGAAGCTGGAGGCCATTGTCCTAAGCAAATTCACACAAAAACAAAACATCAAATATCACATACTCTCACTTATAAGTAGGATCTAAACATTGCTCAC
The DNA here is from genome assembly GCF_009764315.1 of Trachypithecus francoisi. NCBI lineage: Eukaryota > Metazoa > Chordata > Mammalia > Primates > Cercopithecidae > Trachypithecus > Trachypithecus francoisi. The sequence goes on along the minus strand of NW_022681470.1, from coordinate 46,889,885 downwards.
TCATGGACATAAAGGTGGCAACAGTAGACACCGGGGACTACTAGGGAGGTAAGGAAGCAGGGGGAATGACTGAAAAACTGTCTATTGGTTATTATGCTTACTACCTTGGTGACAGAATCAATACTATCCCAAACCTCAACACCACACAACATACCCATGTAACAAACTTGCATATGTACCTTCTGAGTCTGAAATAAAAGTTGAAGTTATAAAAAATAAAATAAAAAAATAAAGAGTTGTTGTCTTAAAAATTTATGTTGGCAACTAATAAATAACTGAAATATCTAGATATGTCTAGATATAAATATTAGATATTGATAATTAAAGTATTATTAAATTTATGTATTCATAAGTACTTGTACAAGGTTTGATTTTAAATACCACTAGAAAAATCTGAGTCACCCTTTCTCAGATTGAGTTGACAAAGTTGGTTGACATGAGTTCCGTGATACAATTTGAGTTACATAAATAGGGTAGATATTTGTTTATATATGGAACAGACATTATATAATTCAGAATGTTTTTGAATTATTTATTTAATGCTCTAAATATTTTCAGATATAAGCTCACTTAACCTTCAGAATTTAACCTTCAGAGGTACCGTCATAAATTTCATGAGGAAGGCAGAATTATCAACCCCCTTTCACAGAGAGTTATGTCAAAGAGAGGTAAAACAAACATCCAAACCATATGCTAGAATGTGTCAAGGCTCATAAGCAAACCCAGCCTGTCTGATCCAAAGTCTACACAGTAGAAATTTTCCCGACACCAGTGTAGGAAATAGCAGAACAAATGGGATCAACTAGAATACAGCAGATTATTTCACTTCACTTATATCTCTGTACCTTATTTCAGTTCACTTATATCTCTGTACCTTATTTCAGTTCACTTATATCTCTGTACCTTATAGATACTCAACTTCACCAAGTCTCCCTGCCTCCTTTCCACCACTGATACATACTAAGAATTATATTTTAGGATGGCCAGGATCATCACATCCTTTCATTCCCCACTCAGTACTTCCTAAGAAATCAATTCCCAGTAATAAAGCTGGAGTTTATGTAGGAAGACAGGTCACTTGTGAATTTCACAGTGAAACAGACTGAAACTGAATAAATTTTAGTATCAATCCACTCTGAGCTTTGTAGTTTTCATGTGCTTTTTTAAATCAAGAGATAAATGAAAATCTACTGACGTGTTTATATTACTCAGAAGTGAAATCTAATCCTGAACATTCCTAGCAGGAAAAGAAATAGATTCCACTTTAGGGGAACAGATCCAAATAGATGTCTGCAAAAATACCAGAAAGCGTATTGTGTATATTTAGTGGCCAATAAAACATGGTCGGTAAGTATTATTAAAGCAAAGATATCTTTAGGAAATAAGAATGTGATAATCCTATTTAGTGAAAACACTCGGACTGAATAGTCCTCTAGTCATTCACAGGTGTATAAACTGGGAAAATGAAATATAATTCAGAATGAGTAGCATGACATGGTTCTACAACATAAATAATGGAAAATACTACTTTTCCATTGCCATACATAACTGTAGTATTTTGCGATAGATTTAATATTAAACATAGAATAAATATTAGAAACCATCTACTTTTCATATGAGTAAATTTGAGGCAGTGTGGATGATGTGAGACGAGAGGAAAACAAGTGATAAGGAAACAGATGAAGTTAAAAAACAATAATTGACATTCTGTAAAAAAGGAAAAGACATATTTTTTGAAAACTGTAAATATATTTAGAATGATATGTCCAGAAACAACACTGGATGCAAAATAATTTTGATGTGAAAGATACAATTAATGCCTAGAATTTAGATAAAAATAAAATAAAATTAAAACAATCAGAGTATGACAAAAACAAATCAGAGAGGAAGATGCAGCAAACTATTATATTATTGATTTTTTAAAGACCAAAAATTAAAGATAATAATTTTAAATAAATACAAAAAGAATCCCAAGCTGAAGAAATATCAGGGTGTATGAATTTAGTACTAAAAGGAATAGTCCAATATACTCACCTACATACATGTACAAGTGCAAAATGAAAGGACATTTTTGGTATTTTGTTGACAGCACTATCTGGACAACAAATATAAGGTTTGCTTTAAAACTGATCAATAATTCATCTCCCAAGATGTCTAACTTTGAGGATCACATATTGGCTAAAAAGGGTATAAATTAATAGCTGCTAAATTCATCTTTTATGCCCCTTTCCACATCCTTAAAAAAATTTAATGAACTCTTTAATCATGTCAGGCTTTAACGTAAAAATAACAGTTTTCTTATGGAAGTGGTAGCACATGTTTGTACCATTCATTTGTCCCAACTGAATTGGAGTAAGAAATCAGTTCACATTTGAGAAGAAAGCTGATCCAAAGATCATGCCATGATTATGCAACACACTAAACTGGACAGCAGAAAATTTAAGATTCAAGAAACAAAATATCCTTCAAAATTGGACACTGGTAGAAACAAGTGACTGTGTACCAGAAAGCACAGATAAGACTCCAAAGAGAGAAACCTTGTGACTATCTGTTAAGGGACAATGTGAAAGGTCATTATTCCATGTATTATGTGTTGTTTAATCTAAAGTTATAGATAAGCAGATAATTATTCATTGACAGTCAATGGTTTTATTGAAAAATTTCTGGAATGGTATTAGCAATGATTGATGGTCAAAATAAATATTTACCAAATTATCTAGAGCTCAGGGGGTTGAAATGCCATTAATAGAGTTTGGCAGTGCTATAAAATACTTCATATATAGACAGCTCTCTCTTGAGCATTTACAGCACACATCACCTACTATGTCTCTTCTATAATGATACGTATTTGATTCCACATTACTTGGGCATGTTTTTGACACTGACTCATTGTTATTTAGTAGATTAATGTTCAATAAATAGCAATAGCAAAATATAGATAAGGATAGTTGACAGATCAGACAAGAGGAAACAATAAACTCCTATAGGAAGCATAAAAGCAGAAACACACAAGAAGACATATGAAGTATAACATAACACCCATGGGAAAAATTCACATATTTAAAACATTACCCCTGATTCTGATTAAAAATAAATTACATTAATAACTAACTAAATAAAAGGTGACAAGAAAGATTAAACCAAATATTTGGAAAGACATTAATTACAGCAAAACATAAAAGATTGCATGACAAATCAATAGCATTATATTTCAATACATTACAAAAATATTAACATTTTTTAATACACTAAGGAAAACAAAAGGGTAAACTAATAAAATAAAAAGCAAAATAATACAATAGAAATGACAGAAATTTCTATGAACTAATTATTTGGAGTAAGAAATACATAGATTAAAAATATATCTGGAATATTTTAACAAGATAAAATAATAAACACACAAATGCATAAAATTAAGAATGATATAAGGGCATAAATCTACCATTATCTTAAGAACCAAGTCGAAGAAGGTTTTCCATACATAACTTCATGAAAACTGCAATTATCAAGATCACCAGTGACTTACATTTTACTAAATCCAATTGTCTTTGTCATCAGTTTATTTTAACTATCAGGAACAGATGAGGCAATTGAATTTTTTCTCTTCTCCTTTGCTTCAATTGTTTTAAAGGACACCACAAGTTCTGGGTTTGTTTTTATCTTTAGGATTGTTCCATTACAATCTCTTTTGCTGGATACTTCTCTACAGACTTCCAAGTATTGGAATGCCCTGAGGCTCAGTCTTTAGTTTACTTGTATTCTCTTCCTTTGGTTGATTATCTGATGACCGTATCTGGCCCTCTGACCTTAAGAATCAGTTAGAGGCTGAGGGTTTCCAAATTTTTATCACCAGTCAAGACTTCTTCCCTTAACTACAGACCCATAGGCCTATTGAACGACTTGAAACTTCTACTTAAAACCTTTAGAATGGAAACTGCAAAGTTGACAAGCCAAAAAAAAAGAGCTTCTATTCCAAAGTTACAATAACCCCTAAAATCAATAATCGGAAAGCAAACAACCCAATTTAAAATTATGCAAAAGATATGCACAGACACTCAACAAAAATAATATACAGATACAAAATTAGCATGTGAAAGGATGGTCAACATTATATGTTATTTTGGCTGGGCGCAGTGGCTCAAGCCTGTAATCCCAGCACTTTGGGAGGCCGAGACGGGCGGATCACGAGGTCAGGAGATCGAGACCATCCTGGCTAACACGGTGAAACCCCATCTCTACTAAAAATGCAAAAAACTAGCCGGGTGAGGTGGCGGGCGCCTGTAGTCCCAGCTACTCCGGAGGCTGAGGCAGGAGAATGGCGTGAACCTGGGAGGCGGAGCTTGCAGTGAGCAGAGATCCAGCCACTGCACTCCAGCCCGGGCGACAGAGCAAAACTCCGTCTCAAAAAAAAAAAAAAAAAAAAAAAATTATATGTTATTTAAGGGCATCACAAATCAATATACTGAGATACTATTGAATACCTACTAGAATGGCAAAAATCCAAACCACAGACAACACCAAAAGTTGATGAGAATGTGAAGTATTGAGAACTTCATTAATTGCTGGTTGTAATGCAAAATGGAGTATCCACTTTAAAAGACAATGTCGCATATTCTTGCAAAATTAGACATACTTTTACTATATAATTCAGCAATCATGTTCCTTGATATTTACTCAAAGGAGTTGAACACTTACACCCACACAAAAACTTGCACGTGTCATGTATATCAGTTTTATTCATAAATGCTAAAGCTGAAAAGCAGCCAAGAGTTGTCCCCCAGTAGGTGAATGATAAATAAAGTACGTCCAAGCAATCAAATATTACTAAATCAAGAAAATAAACGAGCTATCGAGCCATAAAAACACACGGGGGAAACATGTATAAACACTGTATATTTAAAGGGGCAAAAATAGGTTTCACTTTGACAAACAGCTGTGATGAATCATAAATTTAAAAAAAAATACATATATATAGGCAAACTAGGCTTTTTAAAAGGTCATTTTCATAGTAATAGAAAAGAATATTCAACTCAATTAGCTAACAATTTGTATCAATTAATATAATGAAAAGAGAGCAAAACAGTGATCAGTACAAAGCTTTAGCAATACTGGAACAAACTTTTAAAATGCAACTGAGTACAAAGTATAAGAAAAAAATGTATGTGTTTATGCATATCCATATGTGTAAGAAAACGTGAATGTAACAGTGTAAAGCAAAAGTATATATCAAATATTTTTGTATATGCAGATTTGACAATTATCTCATTTTTTAATTATGTGAGAAATGGAGATGGCAGTGAGTACACTGTGCTTTTTAATAATTTTTTAAAATGTGTCTCATTTATATACCAATATAAATTTTAAATTAAATATTTAAAAGAAAACCCTAACATATACAAAATATTAATAAATAAAACATACATGGATAAATACAATTCATTGTGAAGGAATTCGTTTTCAATATTACAAGAGCTCTCAACCCAAAAAAGATTTTTATTTTACAAATATTCAAAACTTTCTCTGTAAAAATAGCATTGGCAATATTGAAATGTCAAATGCCAAACTGTGAAATAAATAATTACAGCATTCTTCAAATATATAAATACTATGAGAATAAAAATTTGGCTTTTGTGCTCTCTATTTTGTTCCCTAAAATATTGCTTTGCACATTCTTGACACAGGACAATATTTGTTCAATGAATAATATTTATAAAATGTGACTACTATCAAAAAATAATGTTTAAAGGATATGAATAGGCAATTTAACACAGTAATAATATAATGGCCAAGGCACACATGAAAAATATTTACATCACTTTGCACACACATGTGAACATACACGTGTGCCTGCATGCACAGAAAAAATAAATAAATAACAAGGCCCCCAGTGAGGTTTCATGACTCAGCTTTCTTTAGGCCTGTAATGACCTAAAAGGGATGCTGCAGAAGATAGATGATGGAGGAGATTTACGGTATTAGTCGAGTGATCAAAGAGCATCCTCTCAACCAAACTGTGGGTCAACCTGTGGCACAGGCATCTTTGTATCTGCTAACTCCCGATCTCTCCTCCCTTTTTCTTTTCTCCTTCCTGAGGAGATAGTCTTTTATTTCCATTTTGGAAACGAGCTTCTTAGCAAAAGACTATAGAGAAAAACTATCTTAAAAGTTAGAAACCAAACACCTAAAAGTTATTCTAAAATGATCACACAGTATGTCTTCATAGAAGAAGAAGAAGAAAATAAAAAGGTTAAGCTTAAAATCATAAATTACAGTCATGTGCTTTATAACAATGCTTTGGTTAATGATGGACCACATTAGAAACGGTGGTCCCATAGATTGTAATTAAGTTGAAAAATGTCTATTGCCTACTGACATCATAGCTATCTGAATGTCAAAGCACAGTTACTTTATTTTTTATAAATGTAGTGTAGCCCAAGTGTATAGTGTTTATAAAGTCTAAAGCAGTGTACAGTGATGTCCTAGACCCTCACATTTACTCACCACTTACTCATAGACTCACCCAAAGCAACTTTCAGTCCTGCAAACTCCATTCATGGTAAGCAACCTATACAGGAGTATTATTTTAAAAAAATATTTTATAGCATATTTTCACTGTAGGTTTACTATGTTTAGATATGCTTAGATACACAAAATACTTACCATTGTGTTATAATTGCCTACAATATTCAGTAAGCATTCTGTACAGGTTTCTGCCCCAGAAGAAATAAGCTATACCATATAGTCTAGGTATGCATTAGGTTGTAGCATCCAGCTTTCTGTAGGCATAGTCCATGATGCTTGCACAATGATGAAATTGTCTAAAGACACATTATTCAGAATGTACCCCCATCACAAAGTGATGCATGACTGTACATGGAATCCAAAAAAAAAAAAAAGTTTCTCTGCGGAGCGGTTTCTTCACTCTTTGATCCTTCATACTGCTCCCTGTCTTTAAGTCAGAGGGCATGAGCTTATACCTCTGGGCTTTGCTTAAAAGAATCCACATTAATTACTGCTCATCAGCATTCATCATGGTGACAGCTCCTGTTAGCAGCGCTGTTTATTTTGTTCTTACCTTTTCTGCTTGGCTGTCAAGTGGAAGAATTTTATGGTTCTTGAGGGAGCAATTCTTTGCTATGACCAGCTGCTTTGAGGAAAAAAAAAAAAAGTCTTCTCTTCAGTGTTGTACTGGCTTTGGTAATTCCTTGTAAATAAAATGGCACAAATGCAACAATTAATAGTGTTCCTTAATTGAGTTCATTTATAACATAACAGAGTTAAACCAACCAAAAAGCTGTTGAACAAAATCCTGAACTCTGATAGTATTTCAAGGACTTTTTATAGCTAATAAGAGAACTTTACATTGTCTTCTATAGATCATATTGCTATATTGTTTGGCTTAAACTTTATAATCATGTGTTATTACTTTATAATATCATTTACATTTATTTTGTATTACGTGCTAATAAGTTATGTTTTGGATTTTTTGAATTAATCCTTTTTATTTATTGCTGGAGTTTTCCTCAATTTTATCTTAAACTCACTTTTTAATAAAGACTTTTTGGCTTTATTAGCATCTCTTGTAGGCTTTCTCAGCTTATCAACTCAATGTCTTTGCTTATGAAATAAGTTTGTACTAAAAGTAAAGACTGAACTTCAAATAATGAGATGCACTTAAAAATACTGTAGTGGTTTTAGGAGAGGTATTTTCCTTGTGATAATATGAGTTTGGTAATTTTGGAAGTATATATCACTGAGTAAAGCTAAAAAAGCTAAATTAAAATATTTTTTAAAAAATCTAAAGCATCAAGTAACTAACAGAATAGTACAAAATTACTGGCCACAATTCAAACCAAGAAGACAACATTTTAGAGAGATAAGACCAGAAATAAGGGCTTCTTTTGTCATGGGGGGCATTCAGGCACCCCAGGAATTGTTAAAATAGAAAAGAGATTTGACAGCCTTACAGGGCTAAAGAAATAGAAGCACAAGAACCTAAAAATAGTAAGTATGAATCAGAAATAAATTAGCCTTTTCAAAGACTTCAGTTCTATTGGAAATCATTGTTACTGCCTAATAAATCTCAAGAACTAAAATTTAATTAAGGTGAAGGTATGCTGCCAAGTACCATCCAAAAATAATACCTTCTGGAAAAAATAACTTTTAACTCTCAAATTTATTCTGCAAAGATTTTGTTTTTAAATTTAATGTCTCACACACTATCAAAGATATTTAGACATGCCAGAATAAATGACAAGATGAATAAGAAATAGCATAAGAAATAGACTTGTTTTGTAGTAGATTAACATATACAGACTGTAAAACAAAGATAATTTATATGTTCAGGGAGATAAAAGCCAACATTAAAACTTCTTTAATGAGCCCCAGTGGAAATTCTAATCTCTATCTTTCAGTGAGTGAAACTGGAATCCAGTGGATTAGTAGTAGATTACACATAGCTTAAAAATGATTTAGTGGTTTGGAAGATGGGTTAGAAAAAAAATCCAAAATGAAGATCAGGAGTTATAAGAATTATAAATACAGAAGGGGATGTAACTAACTTAGAAGATGCAGAAAATATTCTAACCTGTCTTTAGTTGGAGTATAATGAAAAGGGAAATAGAGTAGAATGGGTCAGAGGTTATATTATTTAAAAACGCAAGCTGAAATGTTTGAAACTAATAAAAAAATTAACCCACAAATTTAAAGAACCCAGCAAATCCCAGGCAGAAAAGATAAAACAGGAATTCACACCTAAACATATATACCCATCTTACAATAAAATTAAAGCAATTAAACACCATAAAGAAAATCTTAGAAACAGAATGTGATAAGATTAGGAACAGATCTTACCACAAAAGAGGTAAAAAATATTAAAAAGTACCAGAAGATTTGTAATGAAAGCCTCAAGAGCAGCAAAGGAAGTTAGAATGAGTGAATAATAAGTAAGTTGAGGAAAATAACCACCAACCTAGAATTCCATACTAGCTAAAGTATCCTTTGTTCCATTGTATGTCAGCTATGTTCTCTCTTTAGCTGTTCTCATAGTTTTTATTTCTCTTTGTTTTTTCGAAGTTTCTTTAGGTGTTTAAGTCTAGATTTCTGATTTCTTTGTTTCTGTTTGTTTATTTAAATATCTTTTATTTGGAATTCGTCAGTTTTCTGAATTTTCCTTCTATAATGGAAATTTTGTACTCATTGTAACTCCTGTCACCACTCTATCACTCTACCACTCTATTCATTTCCTTTTGGAATTATGTGTGCACATACACACATATAGATAGAATAGATGGATAGATAGATAGATAGATAGATAGTCCCTCAACTTACAATAGGGTTAAGTCCTAATAAAACCATTATAAATTAAAAATATTGCTAAGTGGAAAGTTAATATTCACTTTACCATATTTTCAATTTATTCATGACATGCCAGATTGTCAGTCATGCTGCATACTAAATGCAGTATTGTAAAGTTGAAAATAAATTGGGAGTCATCTGTGTGTCTGTATATACACACATGTGTATGTGTGTATGAATGAATACACGATGGTCTCTTTATACTTTTTATCTCTTACAATTTCCTTGTTAAAGTGTTCTCCAACTCATCTTTATATACTGCCACTCAGACAGTTTCTTCAACTCTTCTTCCAGTTCAATAATTTTCTATTCTGCTCTTTAAATCTGCCCCAACATTTGTATTATCAATTATTGCATTTTTCATTTACACATTATTTTTGGTTCTTTTCAAAATGTGTCTAGTCAATTTTCATACTTTCAAATGCTTTTCTCATACTCTAAATGACTTCATTTTCTTTTAAGCATTAATCTACGTATTTTGAATTTTGCATCTGTTAATTCCAGGTTTTCCAACATTGTAGGTTTCAGTGCCCCTTTTTAAAATCCTAATGATTCCTTTCAATATTTCTTTCTTTTCATAGTTTAATTTTATTTCTAACTTTATGACCCTTGAAACCTAACCAATATAAAACTTTTTGGCTCAGATTTCATTTTTTTCCCTTCATAAAGGAGTCTCCTTTACTTCAAATACTTCAGATTCTTCCCTCCCTCCCCTCCCCCGTTTCTTCCTCTCTCTGTCCCTCCCTCCCTCCTTTCCTTCCTTCCGTCCTTCCTTCCTTCCTTCCTTCCTTCTTTCCTTCCTGTCTTCTTTCCTTCCTTCCTCCTTCCCCCTTCTTTCCTTCCCTCCTTCCTTCTTTTCTCCTCTCTCTCTTTCCCTTTTTCCTTTCTTCCTTTCCATACTTAATGTTGGAAATTATTGCTCCAGAGCCATAGTCATTCAAACTTGCAGTTAAAAGTTATCTTGGGCAAATTTTCTTTTTTATGTCTCTTTTATTATGTCTTCATATTTGCTCTAAATCTAAAGTGAAATAAAAACATCACTGTTACTTTTTTCCTAATTTCTACTATATTTTTTAGTAAATTTAAAAATTATCTTTATATAGATCCTGCAAATTTCTTCCCTAGTTTATTTTTAAAGAATTTATATTTTTGTTGCTATAGTGTGTGATATTACCTACAGTTATAAATTGATCTAGTTATTGTTTATAATGTTTGTAATAGGCACAGAATGTATGTGGCTAAATGGCTAATTATTCTTCAGCAAACTTTTCTATCTTTTTCTTTGGTCTTGAGTCAAAAGGGCCTTCTATTTCATGATTTAATAATAATATTCATCACCTTTGGGCCCAGTAGTAGATCCTATCCATTAATTTGAGACATACCAAAGCAGAAGTCTTTCTTTATAATATATTTAAATTGCATCCTCAAAACAGGTGGATCTAAGGATGTATAAGTAAGTGCTACTTCAGGCAGCCAGGTCTTATATCACTTGAGAAAGACTGTCTGAGAAAATAAACATATTAAAAGAAAAAGAGATGAAAGATAGAGATGTCTATTATGATCATCCCTTTGTACTACTGATATATACTTATGCGAGACAATGAAGTATTTTTATTTATTATTTATTCATACATTTGTCTTGCTTTGGCTAGTTTAAGCTGTGTTTCTGGTAGATCATAGGATAGGGCTCTATGCTTTTGAAAATAGCTTGAGCATGGGCTCCTCCATTTGATCAAATCTTCCTATAATTTGGAGTTCTGCTTGGTCAGAACTGTTGTTCAGTCTTTTATGATTTCATATCCACATTTTCATTTTATCCTATAAGCAGAACATTATTTTCCTTGATTTGATTATCTATAGAGTTCCTAGTCCAGGTAAATAGTGTATAAAGAATAAATTTAAAAGGATGAAAATTAATGGAGAATTTGTAATGTCTCATTAGTTAAACAAACAAAAAAAAGCTAAAAAAAGATTCTTAGAGTAATAGAGCAAAAGATTTGAAAGACTAATTAATTAATGCTTACTTTCCCTCCTGTGTCAACATATTTTTGTTTCTGAAGCTTCAGAAAGGTAAAGAGGCTTGTTAACGTCACTAAGTTGTTATGACAAGACCAGCTTGGCATGTATCTTTGAATATTTACGGGCAAGAGTGGGGGATGGGGGTGGTATTTTAAGGTTGGCAAACAAGTAAGAGAAGGTGTTGTGGGAAGTCAGGAATCCTAAACAGTGGCACCAGCTGGAGCCACAACAGAGGAACATAAATTGTGAAAATTTCATAGACATTTACCAATTCCCAAATAATACTTTCATAAGTTCTTATGCCTGTCTTACTTTAATCTCTTAATCCTGTTATCTTCGTAAGCTGAGGACGTACGTCACCTCAGGGCCACTATGATAATTGTGTTAATTGTACAAATTCATTGTAAAACATGTGTGTTTGAACAATATGAAATCAGTGCACCTTGAAAAGGAACAGAATAATAGTGATTTTCAGGGAACAAGGGAAGACAACCATAAAATCCGACTGCCTGCGGGATCTGGCAAAATAGAGCCATATTTCTCTTCTTGAAGAGAGCCTACAAACAGATGTGCAAGTAGGGAAGATATTGTTAAATTCTTTTCCTAGCTAGGAATATTAATAATGAATACCCTGAGGAAGGAATGCATTCCTGGGGGTGATCTATAAATGGCCACTCTGGGAGTGTCTGTCTTATGCAGTTGAGATAAGGACTGAAATGCGCCCTGGTCTCCTGCTTACTAAGCTTACTAAGCTTACCCTCAGGCTTACTAGGGTGGGGGAAAAACCCAGCCTTGGTAAATTTGAGGTCAGATCAGTTCTCTACTCTTGAACCATTTTTTCTGTTGTTTAAGATGTTTATCAAGACAATATGTGCACAGCTGAACATAGACCCTTATCAGTAGTTCTGTTTTGCCTTTTGTCCTGTTTCCTCAGAGACATGTGACCTTCGTTCTCCTTTTTGCCCTTTGAAGCATGTGATCTTTGTGACCTACTCCCTGTTCGTGCACCCTCTCTCCTTTTGAAACCCTTAATAAAAACCTGCTGGTTTTGTGGCTCAGGTTGGCATCACGGTCCTACTGATACGTCATGTTAGCCCCGGAGGCCCAGCTGTAAAATTGTTCTCTTTGTACTCTTTCTCTTTATTTATCAGCTGGCTGACACTTACGGGAAATTGAAAGAACCTATGTTGAAATATTGGAGGTGTGTTCCCCCGATAGGAGGGGCTAGAAGAATAGTATAGATATGAGCTATGAAGCACAATTTTCAAATTAAAATATTAAGAAAATCGAAATGCTCCTTCAAAAAAATTTAATTGTGTTTCTGTTGCTTGATGACAAGTGTGTTAAAAATATTTATTTATTTTTTTTAAATTACCTATTTGGTCAAAATAATAAAAATAAAATAAAGAAAACCTTAATCCCAAATAGATGTACCTACATTCATCGATCTTTCCAAAATAAAATTATCAATAATGATTGTAGTGCTCAGCATTACTTATGATATCTGTTAGCAATTTATTGCTTCTTAGCTATCAATTTTCTTTCTTTTACCCTGTTTTGAAGTACAGGAAGTAGAGCTTGTAACCATTTATCCTTTCCAAGTTAGCACCATGTTAAGATTTTGCCCATAAAGGACACTGGGAGGACACTGCAAGGCATAATTCAAAAGAGGTTTTGCTTTCTGGTTCCCTTTTATGAAAAACAAATTTTCTACTTTTTTTTTTTTAAAGAAAATAATATTATTTTAAAGTGTTTCCTATCTCCAAAATCTAAACCTCTGTGGATATACGTCTAATATATATTTATTTTCCATGATTCTTGGCCATATTTTCTTGACTTTTTGTATGTCTAGTGATTTTTAAATATGTTTGTCTGACATTTTGTATCAAAACCCTGTAGAGTCTGCTTCAGATGATACCTTTCCTCGCTGAGATTGGCTGATAATCTATCAGTAACGGAGTTGAGGCAACTCGGGGCTTTAATTTTGATGAAACTTAATTCACGTCCAATTTATTCCTTTTCCCTGAATGTGACCCTCGTGGGTTTTTGTTGAGAAAAAGTATGCAGCCTTGTCTCCAGATCTCTGTGAGACTGGGAAATACATGCATGCTATTGAACAGTTTCTAAATTAGTTTCTTACCCTTTAACCCTACAGCATAAAAATTTGGAGAAGTTCTTGAGTGAATATCTAGTAATGTGTTTGAGGCAGCCATCATTTTAGTATGCAATTTGTCTCCCAAGCACTTTGAGACTAAAAAGATTTTATGCTGATACAGCAGATTAGTCTAGCCCAGAAATCAGTCAGAATATGAGGAAACCTATGGTTGGCATTTGAAAGTCATCCAGTTTTCAACCCACCCCAACAGTCCTGAATGACCATGATGCACTGCTGGTTTCCATCTCCCATAGTTTTGGTCTCTCTGCTGGGAGCAAATTGGAATCTTAGACTGTCCCCAGAATCAACAAGAACTTTTCAATGAAGAAAATGGTCAATAACTACCTAGAAAGGACTGTTTGCTCCACAGAATCATAATATGGTGAAACATATTTTTTGTAGTTTATCTGCGAATCTGCGTGAAAATACTAGAACCTCACAACCTACCATATCTTATCTGAAAGCAAAAGCTATTGTTTTTCCTTATTGAGACTTACTAATATGGAATACATTTACTCAATTTAAGCATGCACTTCAAAAAGTTTTGGCACTTGTATATAGTCATATAATCATCACTGTGATTCATATTTCTATTACTCTAAAATGTTTCCCTACACTTCATAAAGATGATTTATTGGCATATTTTGATTCAGTTTTTCTGTTTGAAATAAATGTGTCTTTTTATTTAAATATTTTTCTGAATACCATCAATTCTTATTTTCCAACTTTTTTTGTATATTTCTATTCTAAGTATTTCCATTTCTGACTTGCATCCCGTCATATCTTTCATTGGTCATTTAGTTATATTTAATTCATTTTGAAGTATTATAAGTGTTCTCCCCTTTGTAGTTAGATTTTGGGGTAGTGTTTTTGTTAGCTAATTAGTATTGATTATCTCCTTCTGTTTTACTCTATAATTTAATGACTACCTCTTCCCATTTATTTTAATTTGTTCTCTTTCTTTTCCAGACCATCAATTACAAGTATTTCTAAGGAGAAATTGGCATTTGAGGGAAGTTTCTGTAATACATAACATCTTTTTTTGAATGACAAGTTTTGGTGAATCATCTGATTTTGTAATGGGCCTCAGAGGTTCATCCTCTGGTTGGTACCTTTTCTTTGCCATCAAGCCTGTAAGTTATATCATTATCTTTCAACTTTCCTTACTTTGTCTCAAAAGTAGTATTTTCCAAACATTATTGTGTCTGTAAACTGACAAACTGATGACACTATGTCTTTAGATACCATAGTAGTCAGTGTTCTGATCACTTGCTCTTAGACCACTTCCCAAAATTCTCCCCAAATTTTCTCTCTCAAGATAAAAAACTTTTGCTTTTTCGGGTGATGCTATCAATTTGTCTACCGTTAGGACCTAAATGTATTTTCCTTTATCTTCACTTGATCTTTATCTGTCTCTGTGGAGTGATGTGAAGTTCAGAGTAGGCTCTATCATTTTCAAATATTGTTTAGATATAGGTAAAACAAATTTTGAAATCTCTGTCTCCTGGTTTTGATTATGTGTGATTTTTAGAGAAGATGAGAGATATGTTAATATCATTTTTTGGGAAGCCAGATTTCATATTTTAGATCCATTTCCTTAATTTCATATTCTTGTCCTATAATTTGGGCCTTCAGCTGAAAAAAAAAAAAAAACCACACACACACACACACACACACACAATTATTTGTCCTTATAATCTACTTCTTCCTTTCTCAATATTCATTATGTTCAAGTCACCCTGGATTCTTATTTCCATCTCAAAACATGGAAAATCACTCTATTCTTTAAATCTTTGCATATCTTATTCCCTCTGCCTGAGTGCTCCTTTCCCAAAAATCACACCATTGCACTCCAGCCTGGGCAACAAAAGCAAAGTTCTGTCTCAAAAAAAAAAAAAAAATCCTTCCCATTATTAAGTGCTCTTCAATGCTCACCCATTCTGTCAGATGTCTGGCCACCCTAGTCAAAATAACCTCCATGCCTCAATTAATATAACCGCTTCTTTCTTACTATTATCCTATCTCATTTTATTGGTAACATTTACACTCTTTGCAAATTTATTATCTTCATAAGAAATTCATCTATTTATTCATATGTTTATATATTTACATTCTGCCTACTCCAATAAAAGAAAACTCAATACAAGCAGATATTATGTTAGTTAATATTGTATTTCTAGAACCTAGAATCATGACTACACATAGTAGGTTTGTAATATATCTTTGCCAAACTAACAATTTTGGTAAAATCCAGTTTTATTTTGTTTTTACCTGTGCATTCATAGTAACACATTGAGAGAAATCCAATATTTCACCAGAAAACTGTGTCAACTTTGTATTCCATTTTGATTTATCACATCAGAAGTATTGTCTATTCTGTAAGTAGGATTACTAGATCAAACTGAAGCTTTGAATTATGATTCAATTTATAGATTTGTGTAGACATCACCTGAAACTTATTTAAACTTCTGTCGTTATCAATAAAAAGCATTTTATGTCATTTTGACCTATGCGCAAGTTCAGAGGAAGACTTTTCCACTGAAAAGGATTTCTTGTGATGTATATTTTCTAAGCATCTCTGCATGATTTTTCTCTATGAACAACTTCCACACTGCAAGAATTATTATTTACCGAATATTCTTTACTCTACCTCAAAGCAGCAAGCACTTTCAAGGAGCTCACTAACAAGATAGAAACATCACATTTATCATTTCACATGTGTTTTGCCTTTCTTTGAAATTCTTTCTCCTTAAACTTAAGTCTACAACAAATCTTAGTCTTGAAACATCCATAAAAAAAGAAAACTGAAAGTGAGAAAATTGCACAATTCTATGGGTACTCTTCCTTTGAGCTCCATAGGGTTCTCCATTTTTCCAAAATATTTGAGCCAAAGGAAGAAGCAGCAATTTGCCTGCTCCTACTTTTAGCCATATTCCTGGGGCAGAACAGAGTCCATTAAATAGAAAGAGAGAATGAGTATTTTCATTTGTTATTCCTGAAGGCAGTATTTCACAAACATCCTTGTGCAACATCCTAAAGAGTCACGTTATATTACAGAGAATCCGAGTTAGGAAAATTCAGAAATATGGAAAAATAAGGAATAATAGCATGGAGAATAATTATTACTCCAGATATGTGATAATAATGTCTAAAAATGCTATCAGTACATTGAAATAGTCATTTATTCCCGACTCTCCTAAGCAAATATTGCCACAGTTATTGAACAATGTTTTATATATTAATCAAATATACTTGGATGTTATTGTAATGCTATAACTAATAGAATATCTAAGAAGCCAAAAGCACATAATGGTATATTTTCTCCTTGTGTAATTAATTTATTTAAAACATTCTTACATATGAAAGAAAAGTACAGCAGTTCTTTCTTATGTATGGCATGGTTCTGTTTTCCCTTGTACCAATTGCCTACTGTCAATTGTAATCTGAAAACATTAAACGCAAAATTCAAGAAGTAAGCAATTTATAAGTTATAAATTTTCTGCCATTCTGATTAGCAAGATAAAATCTTGTGCTGTCCTGCTCCCTCTGGTCCAGGACATGAATCAAGTCTTCATCCAGGATATCCATACTTTATATGCTACCTTCAACTTAGTCACTTGGAAGCCATGTTGATTACTAGATTGAGAAAACATAGTATATACAGATGGTCCCTGACTTATAATGGTTTGACCTACATTTTTTTTTGTTTTACATTATGAGTTTATCGAGTTATTAAATGCATTGTTGGCTTAAAAATATTTTGTATTTATGATGTGCTTATCAGAGCATAACCCCATAGCAAATTGAGAAAGACCTCTGTAGGGTTTAGTGTTATCTGTGGTTGCAGGCCTCCAGTGGGGGTCTTGAAATATATAACCCACAGACAGGAAAAGACTACTGGGTAATGAAACTGAAGTTGCCATTAGGAAACCAAGTTTTGTTCTTATTTCCTCCAGTTCTATCACTTAAGTACAAAAACAATGAAAGTTTTTAAGGCAAAGTATTGAGACAACTAGAAAATATGGTCATGTGTTCCTCCTCAAAACTCCTGGGATTTTCTTACACATTGCTTTCCTAGTTCTTCTTTGACTTATTTAAGCAGAATTCCATTTAATCTGACATATTTATTATTGCTCTATGCATTCTCATCTCATTGAATTTGTTATATTGTTATCTTTATCTTGAGCTATCTGTCTTTTTTTTTTTTTTTTTGGCTTACACAACAACCTGACTATAACAAGCAATTAGTCTAGTTTTACATAAAAGAATTCAAGACGCTAGGAAGTAATAAAATGTAGGATTGGATTCTAAATGTCCTTTCACTTTACCTGTGGCAGTACTGGAGAACTCAGCTGCATAACTGGGGATCACATGGAAAGGGAGAATCAGCCGTGAGAGATTTCCAGCCATGATGGAAACAATGTGAATAGAAAGATAATTTATTTTTAAGAAAAGGATGAAATCATGACTATCATATAGATGTAAAGATAAGCACAATTTAAATATTTTATTTAATTTGGAGGCAATTGTGTTTTTTTTTTCCACAGGATATCCTCCACAGGACAGAAGTCCCCTTGTCTTCTGTCTACAGGCAAGAGATATTTTGTATTACTATTGGTTATCTGTGACTTACGGACTTATAAAATAGTTTCCATAAAATCAGATTCAGGTAACCTGGAGCATGCTATGGAGCATGGATAGAGGTCTCTACTGAACTACAAATATTTTTCTGCAAATATAGGGTGACGATATATAAGAAAATATTCAAGTAACTCTACCACATAAAAGACAGAGTAAAATTAAAATGTCTCCAAGATTATTCAGAGGTTACAATATTTGAAAACAGACTAGCAGTATTTCTTGCAGGTAAAGATTAGAGAAAGGATAGATTATTAGCTAAGTGTAGAAAATCTTATGATGATTTTGGGTTTATATTACCTATAGCATACTGGTTTATTATGTGGAGCATTTGATATTTAATTTGGATTTATATCACCAATCTGAGCAAAGTATTTATTTTGTTTATTAAGTTTTTTTGGTGAACAAATGAAGTGAGGGGACAACTGAGGCAATTACATATATACTACAAATAAAAGAGGGACATATCATCATATAAGCTGTTGGATAATTCTCCCTCTGGCCTGTGGTCTAAAGTACATGTACAGATTATTAGAACATCCTCTTTTCTTTAGAATAATTGCCTCAGATTTTGGCGTTAGTAGGTGTTTGTCCAATCTGTTTGATGGAATTAGTCCAATTCTGAGTAAAAGTGAGGAGGCTGACTTCACATTTATTGTTTAATTGCCTCATAGTTCCTCATCACTTTGGCTGTGGAAGTCTGGACTATAGTTGCCAGTAGGGAAAGGGAGCTCACCATTTTCTCCAAATAACATCATTTTCTAAATGACTACTGACATTATGAAGCTATTCAAGCTAACCTATTAAAAATATAAAAAGGCAATTAAGTTAGCTTACTAACATTTACAGCAATATTATATACAAGAGATTGAGAAGTTGAGTTTTCAGTATGTTAATATGCAACTCTGACAAAGAATATACAAATACCAAAATTCATACATTCGGCAAGAGCAAGGTGTCTAGACTGGGGTCCTTACAAACACACACTAGGTTAGAATTAATCAATTAGTTTTTAAAATTATTTTCAAAAGAAAAGACAGTTGTTTCTGCTTAGCTGTCTCTATCATCCTCTCTGGTGTATTTTACCTGCATTATTTACAGAGTATAATGTTGATCTGTATCTTCCCATTAGTATAATTTTTTATTCTACCAAAATAAGACTATAAATCAGTAACAGCTACAATAGAAATGCAGTTACATAATGCTATTTGAGGTTTGGTTACTATCATAAGCAATCTTATGTAAGATTCATTTTTCCCCTTGTACATTTGTATACAAGTTTTAGCTTACAGAAGAAATGTTTTAAAAATGGTTGTCTCTCCTTATGAAATTTATTCTAACACTTTTTGAGGAAGAATAAAAATGCAATTTGTTTTATTTTATACCACTGTGATAGCTTCATTACCTCAAGCTTGGATATTATACAAAAAAAGCATCTCATGAAATGGTTGAGTATGACAATATGTTTGAATTATTAGAATGTTAGATACAAACACAAAAATTGTATTGAAGTTATGCAAAGAGTTTTTTTGTCTTTCTATTTCAGTTTTTTTTTTAATTTTTGAAATTTATTTTTAAACTGATATTTTACATTTTTAAACTTTTGAAATTTATTTTTCAAAGACCTCTTCTTTGGTGAGGAATGTCAATCTTGCATTTATATAGAGACTGCTTTGCAATGCAGGGATATACATGTTGTGAACTTTAGCTACTTCTTAGACTCGTCAAAGAACAATATTCCTCATGGCTTCATTTTTTGTCTAGAATATTCTCTTCTTAAATAATAAAATGTTTTATCTATTACCAAATGTACTAAAACATTTATAAACCAGACTAAGTAATATGAGACAATGTGTCTCTTTAATATTGTCATCCAAAAGTAATATATTGAAAATAATTATGAAAATAATTTTATCCATTGTCTAAAAGTTAGAAGAATAACACTTTTAGGAATAAAACAATCAAATAAAATATTAAGTTATCTTTTATTCATGCAACTCTCTGGAATGGGTATGAATGTGATTTTATAGGTAATTTAAGGAGGTGTTTTACTTGATGTATTTTTATTTTATCAAGAGTTTTCCATTTGCTTCTATCAAATTTTTGCCACTTTTGTGAACAAAATGACAATGTATTTTCTCTTCAGTACGATTGTACTATTTATGTTAGCTAAAGATATAGTGTGAGACTAGAAAAAGTATTCTTATCTTTCTGCACAGTTAGGACTTTCTGTGAAATTTTTACTGAAAGTTAGAACCTGTACTAAAAGACAGCCTTGGAAGTAAAATTATGCTGACTAGAAAGAGAACTCTAGATCAAGTTTTACTTCTCTAGAGGTATGCATTTATATTTCAAGGAGGATGAGAAACAAGACCATACAGATACTCTGGGGCTTTTAAAGCTTGGGACATTAGTTTAATCTTCCTCCTAAAAATATAAATTTATATCCTAAAGGGAAGTAATCCAGGATCTTTTCCCTGTGAGTTCTCAAGAGAAACATTTATTAGGAAGCAAAATATTTCTCTGTATCTTTCTGGAAGGGAATACATGACAACTGACCCACTGCTACATAATCTCCTAGATTCATATAGTTGGGGCTTCTGTACTTCTTACCACTCTGGTGCCTATGAATGACCTCTTAACTTACTCTCACAGTGTTGCCCTGGAAGGGCATATTGGGACTTGGGGAACTGGCATGGTTATCGCTTTAACCGGCGAGGTTATTGACTTTAAGTGAATGAAAATATGCTTTGCTCCAAAAACCGTGAGAATACATTCAGGATAATGTTAATAAATATAGATACTAAAAACTTACATATTGTATTTCTAAAGAGATCATTATTTGAATGTACCATTGTTGTTAAATCCCTGGGGAAATTTTTTTCAAGTTCCCAGCCTATTGCTAAATTTTCTAACTCTATCTTGTCTTTGAAACCACAATGAGAGATTATATTCAAACATCCATTACATCTTAGAAGGAATGCCTATAGAAGA
This sequence comes from Trachypithecus francoisi, assembly GCF_009764315.1. Classification (NCBI taxonomy): domain Eukaryota; kingdom Metazoa; phylum Chordata; class Mammalia; order Primates; family Cercopithecidae; genus Trachypithecus; species Trachypithecus francoisi. Next base: position 46,868,722 of record NW_022681470.1, on the reverse strand, counting down.
GCAGGTCAGAAAAAATTTATAATGCTTGCTTAAGAAAATGAAAGTTCTGTGAATATTCCTGAATTGCTGAACATTTTTTATATATAGTAGTTTATCTTTCGGAACTTCCAGAAAAATGAGATAAATATATTTTAAAATATTTAGTAAAATGTTTAAAATTGTCTTAATGATTGACAGTGCTGCTGATCCTCAGTGAGACCCTCACAGGTCACAAAACAGTTCACAAAGTAGGCAAAGTTCACCTTAAGATTATTCAACTCTACCTGAGGTTCTTAGATCTTCCTTTATAAAGGCAAAACCCATGCAGCCACATACAAAAAGCCAGAAAACTAAAGTTAAACTGTAAGTTAACCCACATAGACTCAGAGACAAGTCAAGCAACTACCATAATTTGAGATTTTCATAGATATATTTTTACTATTGGTTAGTACATGTTATGAGACAAATTAAACCAAAGTTATTAAGATGTAAGTTACTATTTGAGATATTCCTTTTTTTTTTTCTTTTTTTGAGATGGAGTCTCACTCTGTAAACAATCATATCATTAGCAAACAATGACAATTTGACTTCCTCTTTACTAATTTGGATGTCCTTTATTTCCTTCTCTTGTCTGATTGCTCTGGCTAGGACTTCCAGTACTGTGTTGAAGAGGAGTGGTGAGAGGGGACATCCTTGTCTTGCTTCAGCTCTCAGAGGGAGTGCTTTCAGCTTTCCTTCCTTCAGTATTTTGTTGGCTGTGGATTTTCCATAGCTAGCTTTTATTCTGTTGAGGTACATCCCTTGCATGCCAATTTTGCTTGAGAGTCTTAATCATAAAGGGATACTGGGTTTTGTTGAAGGCTTTTTCTGCATCTATTCAGATGATCATGTAATGTTTGTTTTTAATTCTGTTTATGTGGTGTATCACATTTATTGATTGTGTATGTTAAATCACCCCTACATCCCTGGTATGAAACCCACTTGTTCATGGTGGATCATCTTTTTATGTTGTTGGATTCAGTTAGCTAGTATTTTGTTAGGGATTTTAGCATCTATGTACATCAAGGATATTGGTCCTCAGTTTTGTTTTTTGGTTATGTTCTTTCTTCGTTTTGTTATTAGGGTGATGCTGGCTTCACAGAATGAATTAGGGATGTTTCCCTCTTTCTCTATCTTGTTTAATAGTGTCAAAAGGATTGGTACCAATTCTTCTTTGAATATCTGGTAGAATTCTGTTGTGAATCTGTCTGGTCCTGGACTTTTTTTGTTGGTAATGTTAAATTACTACTTCAACCTTGTTACTGGTTATTGGTCTGTTAGGGTATCTAATTATTCCTGATTTAAGCTAAGAGGGTTTCATTGTTCCAGGAATTTATCTTTGTCTTCTAGGTTTTCTAGTTTATGTGTGTAAGAGTGTTCACAGTAGTCTTGAATGATCTTCTGTATTTCAGTGATGTCAGTTGTAACACCTCCCATTTTATTTTTTAATGAGGTTATTTGGATTTTCTCTCTTTTTTTCTTGGTTAATCTTGATAATGGCCTATCTATTTTATTTATCTTTACAAGGAACCAGCTTTCTGTTTCATTTATCTTTTGTATTTTTTTTTGTTTCAATTTCATTTAGTTCTGCTCTGATATTGGTTATTTCCTTTCTTATGCTGGATTTGGATTTGGTTTGTTCTTGTTTCCTTAGTTCCCTGAGGTTTGACCTTAGAATGTCAGTTTGTGCTCTTTTAGTCTTTTTGATATAGGTATTTAGGGCTATGAATTTTCCTCTGAGCTCCACCTTTACTGTATCCCAGAGATTTTGATAGGTTGTGTCATTATTGTCACTCAGTTTGAAGAATTTTTTAATTTCTATCTTGATTTTGTTTTTGACCCAATGCTAATTCAGAAGCAGGTTATTTAATTTCCATGTATTTGCATGTTTTGAAGGTTCCTTTTGGAGTTGATTTCCAGTTTCATTGCACTGTGGTCTGAGAGAGTGCTTGATATAATTTCAATTTTCTTAAATTTATTGAGGCTCATTTTATGGCCAATCACATGTTCTATCTTGGAAAAAGTTCCATGTGCTGTTGAGTAGAAATAGAATGTATATTGTGCAGTTGTTGGATGCAATGTTCTATATTTATCTGCTAAGTCCATTTGTTCAGATATAGTTTAAATCTATTGTTTCTTTGTTTACTTTCTCTCTTGATGACCTGTCTGGTGCTGTCAGTGGAGTATTGAAGTCCCCCACTACTATTGTGTTGCTATCTATCTCATTTCTTAGATTTATTAGTAATTGTGTTATGAATTTGAGACCTCCAGTGTTAGGTGCACATGTGTTTAAGATTGTGGTATTTTCCTATTGCATAAAGCCTTTTACCATTATATAATGTTCCTCTTTGTCTCTTTTAACTGCTGTTGCTTTAAAGTTTGTTTAGTCTGATAGAATAATAGCTACCCCTGCTAGCTTTTGGTGTTCATGTGCATGAAACTCCTTTATCCATCCCTTTATTTTAAGTTTATGTGAGTCTTTATGTGTTAGATGAGTCTCCTGAAGACAGCAGAGAATTGGTTAGCGAGTTCATATTCATTTTGCATTTCTGTATCTTTTAAGCGGAACATTTAGGCCACTTACATTCAATGTTAATATTAACATGTGAGGTACCATAGCATTCATTGTGCTAATTGTTGCCTGTGCACCTTTTTTGTTTTGGTTTGGTTTTTGGTTTTGCTTTTTAACTTGTATTTTTGTTTTATAGGTCCTGTGTGGTTTATGCTTTAAAGAGGTTCTGTTTTCATGTGTTTCCAGGATTTGTTTCAAGATTTAGAGCTCCTTTTAGCAGTTCTTGTGCTAGTGGCTTGGTAATGACGAGTCTCTCAGCATTTGTTTGTCAGAAAAAGACTGTGTTTTTCCTTCATATGTGATGCTTAGTTTCACTGGATACAACATATTTGGCTAATAATTGTTTTGTTTGAAGAAGCTGAAGATAGGATCCCAATCCACTCTAGCTTGTAGGGTTTCTGCTGAGGTATTTGGATGTCTAGGTCTCTAGCAAGGCTTCGGATGTTTTCCTTGATTATTCCCCCAAATATGTTTTCCAAACTTTTAGATTTCTTCCTCAGGAACATCAGTTATTCTTAGGTTGGATCATTTAACATAATCCCAGACTTCCTGGAGGCTTTGTTCATATTTTCTTGTTCATTTTTTTTTTTCTTTATTGATTGGATAATTCAAAGATCTTGTCTTTGAGCTCTGAACTTCTTTCTCCTACTTGTTCAACTCTATTGTTAAGACTTTCCAGAGCATTTTGCATTTCTGTAAGTGTGTGCAATGTTTCCTGAAATTTTGATTTTTTTTTATGCTATTTCCCTCTATTTTTCTCTTTCATTCCCTTTAGCTTATTGAACATTTTGCCATTCCTGAAGTATTCCAGGTTTGTTTCACCTCAACTATCTTATAAAAAAGCTTTCCTTCCTTTCCTTTCCTCTTCTGTTTTTTTTTTCTTGCTCTGTCATCTAGGCCAGAGTTCAGTGGTGCAATTACAGCTCACTGCAGCCTCAACCTCCTGGCTCAAGCAATCTTTCCACTTCAGCCTCCCTGGTATCTGGGACCACAGGCATGTACCACCATGCCTGGGTGTTTTTTTTTTTTTTTTTTTTTACTTTATTTATTTATTTTTTAGAAACAGGATATTTCCCTCTATTATTTCTCTCTTCACTTCTTGCATTGTTTTTGGATTTCCTTGCATTGGGCTTCACTTTTCTCTGGTGCCTCCCTGATTAGCTTGATAACTAACCACCTGAATTACTTTTCGAGTAAATCAGAGATTTCTACTTGGTTTGAATTCATTGCTGGTAAACTAGTGTGATTTTTGGGGGATGTTAAAGAGGCTTGTTTTGCCATATTGCCAGAGGTGGTTTTGTGGTTCATTCTCATTCGGGTAGGCTCCGTCAGAGGGAAGGTCTAGGGTTGAAGGTTCTTGTTCAGATTCTTTTGTCCCACGGGGTGTTCCCTTGATGTAGTACTCTCCCCCTTTTCCTATGGATGTGACTTCCTGTGAGTTGAGTTGCAGTGATTTTTATCTCTCTTCTGGGTCTAGCCGCCCAGCAAGTCTGCCTGGCTCTGAGCTGGTACTGGAAGTTATCTGCACAGAGTCTTGTGATGTGAACCATCTATGAGTCTCTCAGCTGTGGATACCAGCGCTTGTTCTGGTGGAGACGGAAGGGGAGTGAAATGGACTCTCTGACTGTTCTTAGCTTTGGTGGCTTAATGCTTTATTTTTGTGCTGATTGGCTTCTTGCTGGGTAGTGGCACATTCCAGAGAGCATCAGCTGTGGTATTACGGAGAAGAACCTGAAGCGGTTGGGGCCCCAGTACTCCCAAGCATATTGAAGACAGAGAGTGCCCTTTGTCTTTAGCTTTCAGCCTGGATAGGGAAGGCCCAATAGGTGCGGGCAGGGATAGCTGTGTCTGAGTTCAGACTGTCCTTGCACAGGTCTTGCTGTGGTTGCTGTGGGGGACATGGGTGAGGTTCCCAGGTAAATGGATTTGTGTACCTAGGGGGATTATGGCTGCCTTGGTTGATTCATGCCATTTTTCAGGGAAATGGGGGAAAGCTGGCAGTCACAAGCCTCACCCATCTCCCACACAAACCAAAGGGCTGGTCTCACTCCCACCGTGCTCCCCTAAAAGCCCTGGGTCTGTTTCCAGGTGGTAGGCGAGCTGGGCTTGAGAACTTGCCCCAGACTACCAGGTTCCCAGCTGTGAAATAAAAGGACTTGGTTATTCCCTGGCCTATGGAATCAGCACACCGAATTCACACCCTCCCTGGAGTTCTGGCCAGGAGGCTTCTCTTCTGGTTCAAATTACAACTCAAATTGTAACTCTTCTGTTACAAAGTTCAGCAGGAGACTTCCTTCCCCCTCTGACATTTTACTCCTACTCCTCTGGCCACCCTCCCAAAGGAACCCTGTGGTGCCAGGCAGGAATGGCCTGCTTGGGGACCCAGAAAGCTCCCAAGGCCTTTCCCTCTGCTTCCTTTACCCCTGTATTTTGCTGAGCTTTCTAGATTGACTCGGCTCAAGGTAAGGTCGGAAACTTCCCTCGCAAACAGATCTTCAGTTTCCCTGGTGGGAGTGTGTGTTTGGGAGAGAAGGATCTCCCTTTCTCAATTCCTCAACTGGGGCACTCACAGTATTGGAGGTGTCTCCCAGGTCCTGCAGCAGCATTCTGCTTCCTTCAGAGTGTCTGTGGTTCCTCTTAGGATTCCTGGTTTGTTCTTGCAGTTGATCTGGAGCTAAAATTCACGATGCGAATCTCTGCATGCTGCTCTATCTCTCTGAGTTGAAGCTGCAATGTAGTCCTGCCTGCCGTCCACCATAATTCGGTGTTTCACCTCCCTGATGTCTTTTTGTGTGTCCAACTTTCCTCTTCTCATAACTACCCTCATGTAGTTTGTCTTCTTATGGAGAAGGCAAATAATTTATAAAATATAACACATAAGGAACGGAAAATTAAATATAGCATTTTAAGATATACTAGGAGATGCCATTTTCATTAAGCTAGTCAGAGACGATCCCTCTGAGGATCAAATGTTTATATGAAGAGCTAAATGAAAGAAAGAAAGGTGAGAATCATTAAGTAACACCTTCCTGGCCAGGGGCAGTGGCTCACTCATGTAACCCCAGTGCTTTAGAAGACTGAGGCAGGAGGATTGCTTGAACCCAGGAGATCAAGACCAGCCTGATCAACATACTGAGATCCTGTTTCTAAAAAATAAATAATAAAGTAAAAAAAAAAAAAAAAAAAAAAAAAGACCCAGGCATGGTGGTACATGCCTGTGGTCCCAGATACCAGGGAGGCTGAAGTGGAAAGATTGCTTGAGCCAGAAGGTTGAGGCTGCAGTGAGCTGTAATTGCACCACTGAACTCTGGCCTAGATGACAGAGCAAGAAAAAAAAAAGAGAAGAGGAAAGGAAAGGAAGAAAAGTTTTATTGTAAGATAGTTGAGGTGAAACAAATCTGGAATACTTCAGGAATGGCAAAATGTTCAAGAAGCTAAAGGGAATAAAAGAATATGCATACAAAAATGATGTTGGAGAAGGTAATTTCCAGAAGATTACATTAAAGACTTTCACCTAGTGTTTTGAAATGTCATTGGAGTTTTAAGGAGGGTAATGATGTGATTGAATAGAAGTTTTGAAAGGATCATCCAGATTCCTATGCCGAAATAGAAAATAACTAGGAAAGACTAACTAATAGAGTGCTTAGTTAAGAAATTATTGCAGTATCTTAGGAAAAAAGTTGATTATAGCTTTACCTAAGGTAAAGGTAGACAAGCTAGGAATAAGTGCATGGATTGGAGATCTATTTTGTGGAACTAATAGAATTTGCTGATGGATTGGATACACAACATAAGAAAAGAGAAAAATCAAAGATGAATCTAAGCAACAGTGTACCAGTAAATGTTTGATAAATGGCTTTTCAAAATTATGTGTGTGTATATTTGTAGCTCACAATATCCAAATATTAATGAGATACAAAATACATATTATGCTTTTCATAAACCAATTTATTCAAGACATATTGTTGATTGTTCTTTTTTTTGCCAAAATTTTGTATCTATAGATAACCTAAGATTGCAATTCAACCATGATTTGACAAATGGAGTAGCATGAAAATTTACTCTTACTAAGTACCTTATCATTAAACCTGATGTGTGACATACTGTTAATTTCTCAACCATGAATAATAACTTACTATTAATTTCTCACAGACAATTTTATATTTATTGAACTGAAATGTCTGTCAGCTAAATGTGATCAGTACTGATCACAATAGTTTTCTCACTTGAAAACTATTTCTCACTTAAAACTATTTATTACCTGAACTTTTTGTATAGTTTCAGGTAATGGAATATAGTTTGATTCTAAATAATTTAATAGTGGATTATTTTAAAAATCATGTCACAAAATTTCTAAGGAAATAACAACAAGTTGTGAACAGTTATCTGAAAAAGAATTTGGAGGAAAGAAACATTATTCCAATGAAAAGTTTGCAAACCAGGAAGATGCGGACTTTGGTGTAAAATAAAGATGTGTTCCAGGGAACAAATGGAGGGTTTGAGTTTTAAAGCCAAAGTTCCTGCTCAGGTTTCCAATCAGTTCATTTATGTAAATAAAGACACAAGCTTGCTTAGTTCTGACTGGTCACTGCAGCTGAGTTTTGATTGGTTAATGCATATGAGCCCTGATTGGTTGATACAGCTAAACTTGGAAAAGTCTCAAAGTTAAACAGAGGTGTGTGTTTTAGGAGAACTTATTTTAGCTGTGTGACCTCTAGTCAACAAATGGCCATTTGACTCTATAGAAAATTTAGACCCAGTTAGTCGCATGGGATAATCTTGAAGATTTGGCTCTCTCGGGCTCACCTCTGTTGTCAAGGCTTTCACAAATCAGTACTAATCACTCCATAACATACCTGATTCTCCGGTTCTGGCTTGAGCAACTCCATGTATGGGGGCATCATTTCTTGATATCAGGAACATGGTAAAGTAACAAGACTGGTGGGCAGTGGGTATTGAGAACTACACTGGGGCTTTTTAGTTACAAATGTCTATTACAGCTGTCCCCAATTTTTTGGCACCAGGGACCTGTTTTATAGAAGACAACTTTTCCACAGACCAGAGGGAGTGGTGTATGGTTTCGGGATGATTCAAGTGCATTACATTTATTATCGATTCTCATAAGGGGCACACAACCTAGATCCCTCGCATGCACAGTTCACAATAGGGTTTGCACTCCTGTGAGAATCTAACGCCACCACTAATCTGACAGGTGGTGGGGCTCAGGCGCAATGCTCAGTTGCCCACTGCTTACTTCCTGCTGTGTGGACGGGTCCCTAACACTCCTGGTACAGCTATTAGGTTGCAGACACCTGGTCTATTAGACATGGTTTCTAATTAACAATTACCTATATAAATTTGGAATTTCGGGGGAGGTCAGGGCTAGAGACAATTTTGCATGTATTAAAAACCGTACATAAAAGTATTTAGAACCATCAGTGCAGATAGAATCACAAATAACACTGTTTTTCAGTATTGATGCAGAAGAAAAGAGGCTGTAGACCTGGATCCTGGCATATTTCACTAAGTAGGAATATCATCTGAAGATGCTTGAGAATGAATTTTGAGGACAGAGGAACACACATAGTGTGACACCTAGGAAGATTAAAAAAAAAAAGTGTTGCAAAAGGACAGAATGAGAATATATATTAAATGCAGGTGAGAGGACCATAAAGGAGTACTAAGCCTTGACCATTGGATATGGTGATTTTGACAAGAATTCAGTACAGTGGTGGGGAAGAAAGTGTAATTGTAATGCCATTATAGGAAGTAGAGATAGTAAAAGACAATTATTGTAGTAACTCTGTAATAAAATGAATTATAGAAAAAAGATGTAGCCTACAGGGAAATGTAAGGTTAAAGAAAGGGATGATTTTAAGTAGGGGAAAGTATAATAAGTTTGTATGTTATTAACATAGTAAAATAAAAAAAATGTTGTGAGTAGTGGTAGTCTGCTCAGGCTGCAATAACAGAATGCCACAGATTAAGTGACTTAAACAACAGAAATTTATTTTCTCAAAGTTCTGAAAATTGCAAGTTCAAGATGAAGGTACCAGCATATTTAGTTTCTGATGAGACTCCGCTTCCTAGCTTGCAGATAGGTGCTATTATTCTGTGTCTTCACATGGCCTTCTCTCTGTGCCCTCACAGACAGAGAGGGATCTCTGGTGCCTTTTGATATTCTCATAAGGACACTAGTCCTTTTGGATTAGGGCCCCAATCTTATGACACCATTTAGCCATAATTACCTCCTTAAAGACCCTATCTCCAAACACAGTTACACTGGGTGTTAGGACTTAAACATATAAATCTGGTAAGGACACAATTTTATCCACAGCAAGCATATGTCTTTAATATTTTTCAACCTTATTGTATATATATATATATAGTGTGCTTACTCTTTTAAATTAATATGGAATGGAAATTCTATATCCTACATAAATAATATATAATTAGAATCTCTAAAATGAAAGAAACATTGGCAATCATTTAGTCCAGGGTCAGCAAGCTACATTTTATGTAAGTGAAATCCAAATTTATTTGGTAAACAACATTTTTTTTCTTTTGAAAACAATGTACATTCATTTGTGTAATTTACATGCTCTTTTGTGCTAAACCAGAGATTTAAGTAGATGCAACAGGGACTATGTGACCCACAGATCCTAAAATATTTACTTTGTTGCTCCATTTACACAATGGAGTGATATGTTTGCAAATTATAATCTAGTCCATACCACTCATTTTACAGAAAAAAAACTTGAGCTTTAGATATGCTAATTAAAGTTATTAAGCTTAACAGTAGACAGCCTTCAAGATAGCCTGGGATTAGTCTCAGTTCTTGATATACAGGTTGTTCCTCCAATATTGAAGAAGGGCTGGCCAGTGTGAACAATAGAGTATGGATGAGGAGAGAGTACGAGACTTCTGAGGTTAGGATAGGCATATTAAATCTTTCTTGCTCTTGATCTGGTTCTGGGGAAGCCAGATGCTATGGAATCAGGACACTTAAGCAACCCTAGTAAGGGGCCCATGTGGAGAAAAACTAAGATTCTATTACTATATAAAATAATAAGTACAAATTTGCTACTGTACATAAGTTAACCTTTTGCAAATGGCCTGTCCATCCCAGTAAGACCTTCAGATGACCAGAGTCCCAGAATAACTGATTGGAACCTTATGAAACACTCTGAACAAGAACTGCATAATGAAGTTATTCTGGATTTCCTGATCCTCTGAAATTATAAAGACATAATAATTACAATTGTTTAAACTACTTAGGTTTTGGAGTGATATGTTACAAAACATGAGTCAGCTAATATAGCGTCAGGAAAAAAGTTGTTCTTAAATATATCCATGAAGTAAAAGAAGGAAAAAATTGCTAGAGAGTTTGTTGGGTTATGTTTTATATTTATTTTTATACTTACACTAGATAGTTATAAACTACATAAGCCAGGTCAAAAACCTGCTTTTGGATTTAACTTAAAACGTGTTGAAATTTTTGTTTGCAGAATTTTTACACTTTATCTTAAAAATGTGAGAAATAAAGATAATTTTTGTTAATGAGTAATCATTAATTAAATACTATATTTGTAATATGAGTAATTAAAAGAGAACATAAAATACTATTCGAGTCAGGAGCCAGTGTTTACCAAGAAGTATATTTATGAATTTTGTAAGGACATATGTAATCCATATTCCTACTACCAATTTACAATAGATTTCCAAAAACATTCAATCTGAGTTAGTGAACCTCATTGCAAAAACAGCACTAAGCATTAGTCTCTTAGACTTCTTAAAAATCTGACTTAAAATATATTTTCTGTGTTTATCAAAATTTACAGAGACAGAATAAACTTATATTTCCTTGTACATATTTATTGCTTAAGAAAATACATTTGGAAAAAAGAGAATTATTCACTAACTCCATACAAAAAGACAAAACCAAGCACATTCTCTTGATTCGATTTTTTGCAATTTAATTTTTTGAGGGAGGATAGTCATAAATGTAAATTAGAATATAAAAAAGGCATTTTCTCCAGATGCTTATATATATTTCTTAAACTATTCCAAAAACTTTTTCCTAAGATTTTTTTTCAAATTCAAAATTGCTGCAAAATTCCAGAATTGGGAAAGCCATGAATCAGTTATTTTTATTCTGTATAAGATATTAGATGAAGAAATATATGCACTTATTCTTACAATTGTTTTTATAGATTTCCAAAATATCTTGAATCTGTAACTCTTAATTTTGGCTGTACATATTTTGCATAATTTATTAGTTCTACCCCTTCCCCTAAAGTATGATCAAGTTCCTGCTCTTTGAAAGATGTGCCACCATGCTCTATGGGTGATGCAATGATATATAAGTAATGTGACCTGCTTTGTGTCTATCAGGGGAAGTAAAGCATGAATACAAATTTAAAAAGACAGTAGAAAATGATTAGAGTCTTTAGAGAGAAATAAATTAAATGCTATCATAGTATATATTTAAAAAATAGTTCTAGTCCATGAAAGAAAAATAACAGAAGGGATGTGTCATTTCATTTTTAGGATATATCTGATTTAAAAATCTGGAGTTGGGGAAATGAGGAAGGATGGGACCATTTTTTCTCCACATTTTTTCTGCATTATAGAAAAGCATAACCAAAGGCGTGTTAGTGGAAGGAATCACAGAATATATCGTGAGACCATCGGTATAGCCTCTTTGCTCTGATCATAGGGGTAGTGTAGAGGAGCTGGTAATGTCAGCTGTAGCAAAAGTTAAATGGTACAAATTACTCTAAATTAGAACACAGCAATGCTATTATTTGACCAGAGCTTCGGGGAGTTTACTAGGTATTACAGTGAGATAAATAACCTATGGATGAGATAAAATATTCGTAAACTACCCATCTGACAAGAAATTGATAATCAGAATATATAAGGAATTCAAACAACTCAATAGGAAAAATATCTGATTTTAAAACGTGCAAAATACCTGAATAGACACTTCTCAAAGAAGACATACAAATGGCCAACACATATATAGAAATTTACTCAGCACCACGAATCATCAGAGTATTGGAAATCAAAACTACAATGAGATATTATCACACCCCAGCTAACAGGACTTTTATCTAAAAGACAAGCAGTAATGAATGCTGGCAAGGATATGGAGTGAAAGGAAATCTTACACACCGTTGTAGGTGGAAATGTCAATTAGTACAGCCACCATGGAAAACAGTATGGAGGTTCCTCAAAAAACTAAAAATAGAACTACCATATGATCCAGCAATCCCATTGCTGGGTATATGTCCAAAGGAAAAGAAATCAGTATTTTGAAGAGATGTCAGCACTTCCATGTTTCTTGCAACGTTGTTTACTACAACCAAGATACAGAAGCAACCTAAATGCCTATCAGTGAATGAATGGATAAATGAAATATGGTACATATACACAACAAAATATTCTTCAGCCATAAAAAAGAATGAAATCCTTCATGGATGGAACTGTGGTATGGAAGATTTACAAAAAATGTTTTTAAATGCTTCATTTTACTATGATTGAGCCTGTAGATGATGAATTACTTTTGCCTTTTGTGTGATTTCCAGAAATTCAAATTTCCGTAAATGTCCATAAATTCAAATGCTGATCAATCATTCCTAACATGCATTTGAGATTAATGCAAAATTTGTTCTGATTTATTTTAAAAAATAATGGGATGAGGATAAGATAATTTAGAAAAATAATCAATATATTCAATATGACTTTGTCTTTGATTTCTCGGACTCACCTTTATATATGGAAAAATAGCAATGTGGAGGAATAGTATGAAATCTAACAGAATATTTTAAACAATTTAAAAGCTTAAAAATATGTAAATGAAATGAGACTTTATCCAATAATTTCTTTATTTTACTCTGTTAAATACGTGGCTTTTGATTACTTAAGGTAACCAAAAGGATATTATCAGCTTCTTACATTCTGGGAAAACAGTATATTCACAAATCTAACAGAGGGACGAAAGGGAAATGACAGTGAGAGAAGAGAGAGAGTGAAGGGAGTGAAGAAACAGAGAAAGTGAAGGAAGTGAGTGAAGAAACAAAAGCAAGGGAGAGAGGGACGAGAGAGAGGGAAACAGAGAGAGAGAGACGGAAATTGTTTCTTTTTCCTTGAATGCCCCTTTTCTGAAAGTTGCTAGCAGATGACTCAACTAAGGCCAAGTAAATATAAGCAAAGAGATGTCTTCAAGGTATGTGAATGACTCACTGAATTATTCATTTCTATTTCTATATTTTGCATTTCAAAGGTAAAATTTTAAAGTATTGAATCCATATTCTTCCTATAAAACTTCTGATGAATGCTTTTCTAGCTCAGGAAGAAAAAACTACACAAAGACAAGATAAACAAAATAAACAAAAATGTTAATTAAAGGAAAAGAGATACCTTAACATTGGGAATCTCACTTTCCAACTGTGTAGAATTGACAGTGTAATGTATCTTTAAAATAATAATGTGAAAGAAAAACATAATTTATAAACTGTATAAAATCTATATCGATATTTTGTGAGGGCAAACAAAATATTTTATGCTTTCAAGGTTAATATAGTCTTTCATGTGGGCTAAAAAGTATCAGTTAAGAGATAGCCAATTACAAAATTTGAATCATGATTGTGCCTTGTTAAAGCCTATTCCCAAGTCACCTCTGATCTTTCCTTTAAGCTAATTTGTATTCTCTGGGTTGTGATGTTGATACTTACAATTTGCAATACATTATAATATCACACTTATATATTTTATTCCCTGCAGCTGCTGATTTTTGTATATGGGCACGGTAAACACACAAAGTTACTTTTAAGAAGTTGTGGATAGAAATAAAAATAAAAAATTCTTTAAACATTTTTTTCCTATATAAGAAAAAACATAATAAAAAGTAATTGATAGGAACTTCTCCTCTTGATATTATTCTACTACTGGGGCATATGTTAATTTTTTCCTTATAACAATTTATATGTTTCTAAATATGTTCCAAGTGTGAATATTTTTTTCCTGCATAGCTGCATCATGAAAACTTTCTTTTTACTTGATATTTCTGTAAGCTCTTTATTTTTCCATGAATTACATTTCTATAAAAATTGTCAATAAAAATATGTCTGTCAAAACGCATCTTCAAATTTTATGTCACATTCATGAGATAGATTTTCTAGAAATCTGTCAGTAATCTGATTATTTGTGGTCAAGGTATAGATTTTAGAATTTAAATGTTAAATTTCAAATTCTGACACTGCTCTGACTCTGTGACCTTGAGCCTATTGCTAAGTCTCCCTCTGACTTAATTTCTTTGGTCTAAAATAAGAGTAATGCTGTAGCAGCCTCACAGGGTAATCTGCAGGAGTAAATTAGATGACACAAATACAGCACATAGTGCTGTGTAGGACACACTGCTGGTCTTCAATAAATCTGACCTAGTTTTATTTTCAGCTTAGGCCAGCAGTTAGAAAATGACTGAAGGAATTTTCTTGATTTTTAAATGATAAAAGTTCAAACTGCACCTATACTTACATGAGGAACAATCATCCACTTTACTGTTAGAAAACTTTAGGGAAAGAGTTGAAACACTTGCATCAAAATTTAAATGTAGTTCCTTATTTCAGAAAAATGGTAATACATTCCTACAGATCAATTAAAAAAAAAAAAAAAACCTTCTCATAGTCTACAATACAAAAAGCTACAAGTCGTTTACATAATTTCTCTCATAGGCGTAAGTGCCATAAGAAAAGAGCATAGAAAGTGCTGTGCCAGGGCCCTTTTAAGTAGGAAAGCCAGGAAAATTTTTCTAGGAGGCAGTATTATGCAGACTTAACTGACAAGAGGAAGGATATGGGTAGGAAACTGTACTTAAGTGAGAGAAAACAAGTAATACAGCTTGGAGGCATATGTATCATTCTATACGTGACCCCAACTCCCTCAAAAATAGGATGTGTTTGAAACAGTCTGCTGCCAGAAAGTTTTAGTATTTTAAGTCGGAGGAATGAAACCCAAAGATATCTGTTATTGCTGAAAGACCAAAAGTGCCTCCCCTTGGCCAAGTTGTGATCATTTGGGCATAAAAAGAGAATGATAAAGCTTGGGTTATAGAATATATTGATTCCATAGAAAGTAATGTGAATCTCATAACGTGAATATATAAAAACATCGATATAGAAAATCTAACATGTAATACACACCGAAACATTTGTTATTTCACTTTCAAAGTAGTAGGAATCCGGGAATGGTTTTACATGGTAATTTGGCTCAAGGTCAGGTTGCAGTCATCTCAAGGTTCCACTGTAGCTGGAGAATCTGCTACTGAGCTAACACACCTGGATGCTGGCAGGCCTCTGATACTCAAGGGTCTTTACTGAAGGCCTTTCAGGTGCTACTGGATCTTGGCTTATCCCAATAGAAAGAAAGAGACAGACAAACTAAGATGGAAGCCGCAGTACTTTCCATTTTTTGTATTTATTTTAAAAATAGATTTAGAGAGTATAAGAACATTTTTGTTACATGGATATATTGCGTAATAATGTGAAGTCTGGGCTTTTTCTGTAACCATCACCCAAATAGTGTAAATCATGCCACATGGGTAATTTCTCCTCCCTCAACCTTCTCCCACCCCCCTGCCTTTTGGAGTCTTCGATGTCTAGTATTCCACTATGTATGTTCCTGTGTACTCATTCGTTAGCTCCCACCTGTAAGTGAAAACATTTGGTATTCGACTTTCTGTTTCTAAATTATTTCACTTAAGATAATGGTCTCCAGTTCCATCCATACTGCTGCAACAGATATCATTTCAACCTTTATGACTGAGTAGAATTCCATGATGTGTAAATATACCACCTTGTCTTTATTCATTCATCCATTAATGTGCACTTACACTGATTCTGTGACTTTGCTATTGTGAGTTGTGCTTTGATAAACATATAACTGCAGGTGTCTTTTTTTATATAATGATTTCTTTTTCTTTGGGTAGATACCCAGTAGTGAGATTGTTGGATTAAATGATAATTCGAATTTTAGTTCTTTGAAAAACCTTCATACCATTTTCTGTAGAGATTGTCCTAATTGGCAGAGTGTGGTGGCACTGTTATCCCAGTGCTTTGGGAGGCCTAGGGTGGAGGATCACTTGAGATCAGGAGTTTGCGCTACAGTGAACTATGATTGCATCACTGCATTCCAGCCTGGGAGACAGAGCAGCACTCAGTCTCAAAAGAAAAAAAAAAAAAAGGAAAAAATGTTCCTTTTTATTATAACTTATCCTTGAAAGTTGCACATCATCACTTCCATCACTTCTACTTCTTTTTTTTTTTCTTTCTTTTTTTTTTTTTTTTTTGAGATGGTGTCTCATGCTATCACCCAGGCTGGAGTGCAGTGGCACAATCTTGGCTCACTGCAACCTCTGCCTCCAGGGTTCATACAATTCTCCTGTCTCAGCCTCCCGAGTGGCTGGGACTACAGATGCCTGCCACCAAACCCAGATAATTTTTGTATTTTTAGTAGAGATGAACGTTTACCATATTGGTAGGGCTGATCTCGAACTCCTGACCTCAGGTGATCCACCCACCTTGGCCTCCCAAAGTGCTGGGATTACGGGCATGAGTCACCGCACCCAGCCTTCTACTTCATTTTAATTGTTACAAGATAATCAATAAGTCCCAGCCACACTTAACAGAAGAAGAATTTGGGTTCAACTCTGGAAGACAGAAGTAGCAAATAATATGGATATATTTTTTAAAACTGTGAGTTATTACCAATGTGGCAAAGAAAAAATGGTGTCAAACTATATTTTTGAAAGATTATGGCTTAATCAAATGTTGTAAATGGAAAAGGTGACTCAATAGACATAATACATTATGATTGGAGAATGAAAATTTCAGGATTATACTGTTAATCAGAATGAATTATTTACAAAGATAGGCAAAAATTTTTGACAATATTAACTGATGAAGTCAGCATGAAACAAATGGCAGGCCAATTGACCAGGTAACGTCTGAAAAGCATAGCTGAAAGAACACGAGGAGAAAGAACTGGCTTTCATGACAATTATACGTTCATAAAATTGATGAGTTTGAAAAGACTCATTGAAGTAAACATGAAGTTTGACTATAGCAAGTTGGTTTGCTGACTCATGGAGGTTTAGCTACGCTAGCAAATCTACTTCTTTTCCAGGAATCAATTATTTAGTAACCCAGAACTTAAAACCTTGGCTTGGATGAAGAAGTAGCCTTTTCCACTCATGTTTGATAAAGTTAATATAATTCCAGAGATATAGAAATTATTATGGATTAGTGCACTGCAATTTTTAGAAGATATGAGAACACATGGAAATAAGAAATTAATTAAATCAGAGATACTATCATTTTATATAAATGTAAGTATTATAATGAGTGTTGTTATATTTTGTTTATGCTTTGTCTATGATTGAAAGTGTTTTCAATGTTCTAAAAACAACCATTGTTAAGTTTATAAATAGCAGCCGAAGTTCTGGATGGCTTTTACTTTTAGTAAACAATCTTTTTATTCAATAAATAGTTTTTTTAAAAAAATATTTTTGTTATGCACATGTACCCTAGAACTTAAAGTATAATAATAATAATAATAAAGTAAAAAAAGAAAAAAAAGAAGTTATGACAGAGACCATGTTGGCATAGAAAGCCTAAAATAATTACTTCTCTTGTCCTTTACAGAAAATGTTTGACAATCCCTTGACTAGATGAATAGATTATAGCTTGCAATACGAAATATGACTCATAAGTAGATTAGTTGATTTTAGGAGAAGTCACAAAACTGATCTCAAGGATGTGAACAGAAATCATGATGACTGAAAGTAACTATTAAAATTTAAAAACCTAGGCCAGGCGTGGTGGCTCTTGGCTATAATCCCAGCACTTTGGGAGGCCGAGGCGGGTGGATCACTTGAGGTCAGAAGTTCGAGAGCAGCCTGGCCAATATGGTGAAACTCCATCTCTACTAAAAAATACAAAAATTAGACAGGTGTGGTGGCAGACACCTGTAATCCCAGCTACTTGGGAGGCTGAGGCAGGAGAATTGCTTAAACTGGGGAGGGGGAGGCTGCAGTGAGCTGGGATGGTGCTACTACACTACAGCTTGGGCAACAGAGTGAGACTCCATCTCAAATTAAAAAAAAAAAAAAATTAAAAAAACAATCACTGAGAAAAAGATATTTATAATAAAACTGTATTTTTAGTTTTATAAAAATATATGTATATTTTTAATTTTACCACATTTTATCCATAACTACATAAATATTTATTAATAAATTGATAGTATTTATAAAGAAATATAGAATGTGTACTTAATAGTAAATACTACCTTCCACAAACCTTAGATTCACACTTGAAGACCCTAATGAACAGGTTTTTTTTTTTTTTTTTGAGACGGAGTCTGGCTTTGTCGCCCAGGCTGGAGCGCAATGGCCGGATCTCAGCTCACTGCAAGCTCTGCCTCCCGGGTTCCCGCCATTCTCCTGCCTCAGCCTCCCGAGTAGCTGGGACTACAGGCGCCCGCCACCTCACCCAGCTAGTTTTTTGTATTTTTTAGTAGAGACGGGGTTTCACCGTGTTAGCCAGGATGGTCTCAATCTCCTGACCTCGTGATCCACCCGTCTCGGCCTCCCAAAGTGCTGGGATTACAAGCTTGAGCCACCGCACCCGGCCACAAATTGCAGGATTTTTATATGGCTTTACAAGTATTTTTATTTAAGACTAAGACATTGAAAATGCCATGACCAATACTCTCTTACATGGAAGTGACCTTCATTCTGCCTTGGACTGACTCTGTTTAAACCTTGCAAATGATGCACTGAAAGATTCAGTCAAGAATTTGAAGAGTAACAACCTAAAAGTGGGCTGAAATTGCAGTCTCCTGTACAAGCCACTGTTTCACCTCCATTGCAACCTAAAACAAAACAAAACAAACAAACAAAAAGAGGAAAAGACCCTAAGATTAAGCCAAAAAAGGAAGAAGGAAATATGGAAGCAAATATGAAAGAATGGATTTCACGGTACACTGAACAAAAAATGAAGAAGAAAAGAATGAAAATTCTAAAAGTTTAGAAGAAGAGGGGAAAAAATTATCCCAATGCAAGGTACTTACATTTTGCAGCAAAACTGCTGGATGCAAGGGAGCAAGTAGCTACCTTTAAACTAGGGGGGGAGCAAAACCAAAAGGAGGCTAAGGAAAAAAAAATACAATAAAATAAGGAAATTTCAAAGAGAAATGGAAACTTTAGAAGATGATCCAGTACTTAATCCAGCCCTAAAGATTTCACATCAACAAAATGAAAGAAAAAAGCCTCCTGTGGCCATAGAGGGGGAAAGTGCATTGAACTTTTAAGTTACTTGAAAAATCTGCAGCTGCTACTGAAGAAGAGAAAGATAAAAAGAACCTCATGATGTAAGAAATTCTGCATGTACTGATCAAAGTTGAACTGGAAAATCTCCCAAACAATTTCTGATTGATTGGTTCAGGAAGACTCTTCCCAAGAGTCCAAATCCTTCCTTTGAAAAAGTTTCAGTAGGTAGATACTGGAAATGTAGGGTTAGGGTAAGCAAGTCTGGAGATGCTGTCCTGGTAGGGTGCCTACAATCTTAACAGTGGATGACACGCAAGCTCAGCGCCTGAGAGGTACTTTAGTTCTTTATCACTTAGTTAAAGGGCAGTCAGTTCATCAGTTATTTCATCCTACTTCCCAAGATGTTTGGCTGGAGTGTAGTGATGCAGAAAAGAAAAGGGAAGAATTAAATAAAATGAAAACCAATAAACCATGTGATCTTTTTATTGCCAAACTTTTGAATACATTGAAACAGAAGCAACAACAGCATTCTGAAAGTAAGAGAGAAAACTCTAACGATCCTGAGAAATCTTGGGAAAATTTAGTTTCTGTTGATTTTTCTGCACCGTCCTTGGAATCAGCAAACACGGAAGATTTGGAACCTGTTAGAAACCTCTCTAGAAAGTTGCAAGGCACACCTAAGTATTAGAAACTTCTAAAGGAAAGACAACAGTTTCCTGTATTTAAACATCGGGATTCAAGTGTTAAAACTCTTAAAGGCACTGCTGAGTGGTTGTGGCAGGTAAAACAAGGAGTGATAAAAGTACTCAGGTACTATATTTTCCGTTGGAAGTTTTGCTTCTAAATGAGTAGGGAGCAAGTAAATGTAACATTGCCTGTACCCAACCTCAAAGGATCTCAGCAGTGACTTTAGCCACCAGACTGTGTGATGAATTGGGTTGTGAAAATGGACCTGGATGAAGGAATTCTTTGTGTGGATATCAGATCCGGATGTTATCTCAAGCTTGTGAATCTACCAGTTTACTCTATTGTACAACAGGGGTTTTGCCAAGGAAACTTCAAGAAGATGGTCTTTTTGCTAATGTGTCTCATGTTATTGTAGATGAGGTTCATAAAAGAAGTGTCCAGACAGACTTCCTACTGACTATCTTAAAGGAAGTTTTACAAAAACAGTCTGATCTCTACTCGATTCTAATGAGTGTCACTGTGGGCAGTGAACAATTTTCCACATATTTCACACACTGCCCCACTCTCAGAATTTCAGGAAGAAGTTATCTTGCTGAGACCTTTCATCATGAATATATAATAGAAGAAACAGACCTTTGTGCTGTGAAAAGACTCAGGATATTGTCAGAAATTTCTGGAGTAGGAAGGAGAAATAATCATTAATGTTGCAAGCAAAGCAGGGGGAATAAAAAAATTAAGAATATATTTCAGTTCAGACTAGAGCAAATGTTGATTTAAATCTATTTTACCAAAAGTACAGCAACTTCACTCAAGATGCTATTCTCTATACATGAATCCTCATAAAATCAACCTGGATTTCATTTTGGAACTTCTTGCATATTTAGATAAAAGTCCCCAGTTTGGAAATATTGAAGGAGCATTATTAGTCTTTTTACTAGGCCTGGCTCATGTTCAGCAGCTGGATGATCTCCTATCAAATGATAGAAGGTTGTATTCTGAATGATATAAATTGATAGCTCTGCATTCTATTCTTTCAACCCAAGATCAAGCTGCAGCACTCACACTTTCTCCTGCAGGAGTTAGAAAGATTGTTTTAGCAACAAATTTTGTGCAGATGGGTAGCGCTCTTCCAGATACTGAGTTTGTAATTGACACTGGAAAAACAGAAGAAAATAAGCGCCATGAAAGCAGATAGATGAGTTATTTGGTTGAGACATTTGTCAGTAAAGCCAGTGCTTTGCAGTGCCAGGGGAGAGCTGGGCGGGTCAGAGATGGCTTCTGATTCTGGGGGTACACAAGAGAAAAATTTGAAGGCGTTGTGGATTATTCTGTTCCTGAAATCTTACATGTACCTTTAGAGAAATTATGCCTTCCTACTATAAAGTGTAATCATGATTCGCCTGAAGATTTCCCTTTCAAAGCCTTAGATTCGCCTCAGTTCCCAGTGGTCAGTCATTCAATGAATTTCCTCCAAAAAACTGGAGCTTGTAAGCTAAATGAGCCTCAGCTGACTCCGTTGGGCCAACACCTTGCAACTTTACCTGTGTATGTCAAGATTGGCAAGATGTTTATTTTTTGTACAGTATTTGGCTACCTTGACCCAGTGGCAAAACTAGCTGCAGTTATAACAGAGAAGTCTCCTTTTACCACACCAATTAGTCGAAAAGATGACACAGATCTTGCAAAATCAGCTTTGGCTATAGTGGATTCAGACCACCTGATCACCTATGATGCATATCTAGGATGGAAGAAAGCACGACAGGAAGGAGGTTATCATTCTGAAATCATATATTGCCAGAGGAACTTTCATAATAGAACATTACTGTCCACCCTAGAGGTATTTCTTAAAATAGCTCACTCTCTCAGAGTCACGGATAACTGTAACAGGTTTATTTTGGAAAAAAGAATGCCTAGGAAAATACTTGACACACAGTAAGTGTTTAATAAACATTTGGTGAATTAGAACAAAAAAAGTTTTTCTTAAAACAAGGTCTCAAGAAATGAAAATTTGGATCAAAAATATGTATTATTTTACTACATTAAAATCAAGGAGTTCAGCTTAACACAGGATACCTACAAAAAAGTTGACAAGTAATAGATTGTGATAATAACTATCATTTGTTATTTATATTTAAACTAGTTTAAAATAATATAAGATTAAATAATTGATAGAAAAATCTATCCTCAAATCAATGAGATGAAATACAAAATCCAATGGGGGGAAAAATGGACAAAGTATATAAAGAGGCAGCTCATACATGGAGTACATGAATGTCTGACAATTTCATTGGTAATCATACAAATATAAATGTAAATTACCATTTTATACATGTATGGTTAGCAAAACATGAAGTTTGATTGTATAAATGTTTTGGTGAATATATAGATACTTTGAAACGTGTATAATGCTGGAAATAGTTTAATCAGGAAAATCATTATGGAAATAAATATGGAAATATAAAACAAAATTGAACATAAGTATATATTGTGATCTGCAGTTAAAATCCTTATACTCCAGAAATGCTTGCCCAGTTTCATGAGACTCACGTACACATACATTCATGGAAGCAACATTTTTGCTAGCATTTAGATAAAGCCTACTTATATGTCTACTTATGGGAAATGTGCAATAAAACGTGGAGCAGGCCTGCATAAAAATATTGTGGAACATATTGAAGTAGGAAAATACGTGCTTATATGCAACTGAAATCATTTTTGTTTAAATGTTATATTAACAAAGAGTTTAAGACTCACAACACAATGCTATTTAACAGAAATAGGGAGGTACTATCACAGAAACAAAAACATTCTTTGGCTTACCAAGATGTAGGTGCACACGCATGAGCAAGTGCATGCATGCACATGCACGCGTGCACACATACACACATACACACACACACACATTTAACCATAAGGGAAGGTTGTAGAGATTGTAAATGAGAAATAGAAATGATAGTAAAAAAAAAAAAATTAAATAAAGGAAAGGCCTTTCAAAACTGTTGATATGCCATGTACTGTGTAGTATAATAAACTCTCTTACATGTGCCTAAATTCAAAACAGAAAGGAAGAAAAAAATGATTTTAAGGAGGAATAAAAGGGAAGGAGGAGCCAAGAGAAAGAGGGAGGAGAGGAAAGTAAAGAAGCAAACCTGTAAACCTCCCTTCTTTAAAAGACTTTTCCACAATTTATGTCTAAACATCGACATTCCTTGTCTCTAGTTTGAATATCCACGACAAATTTTATATTTTTAACCTAAAGACTCCACCAAAAAGTTATTAAAACAGATAAACAAATTCAATAAGCTGTAGGATATAACATCAACATACAAAAATCAGTAGCATTTTTATATGCCAAGAGCAAACAATCTGAAAAAGAAATCATAAAAATAATGACATTTGCAACAGCTACAAATAAAATAAAATTAAATAACTAAGAATAACTTAACCAAAAATGTGGAAGATCTCTACAATGAAAACTTTAAAATATTGAGCAAGAAATTGAAGAAGACACAAAAAATGAAGAAATATTCCATGATCATGAAATAATCAATATTGTTAAGATGTCCATACTATCCACAGCAAACTGCAGATGGAATTCAATCCTTTTCAAAATACCAATGGCATTCTTCACAGCAATAGAAATATAAAAAACAATCATATAATATATATGAAACCACAAATGACCCAAATAGCCAAAGCTATCCTGAGCAAAATGAACCTAACTAGAAAAATCACATTACCTATTTTCAAATTATACTACAGCTATAGTTATCAAAACAGCATGGTACTGGCATAAAAACATACACACAAACCAGTGGAACAGAATACAGGATCCACATATAAATCCATGTATTTATAGTTAACTAATTTTCAAACAAGGTGCGAAGAACATACATTGGGGAAAGGACAGTCTTTTCAATAAATGGTGCTGGGGAAATAGGATATCCATATTCAGAAAAATGAAATTAAACCTCTATTTCTCACCATATTAAAAAAAAATCGAATCAAATTGATTAAAGTTTTAAATCTAAAACCTAAACTTTGAAACTACTAAAAAAAGTGGGGAAGTTCTCCAGGAGATTGGTCTGCAGATTTTTCAAGGGCTATACCAAAATTGTAGGCAACTAAAGCAAAGTGGTCACACAAAGCTTCTATATGCAAAATAAACAATAACATGGTGACGAGACAGCACATAGAATGAGATAAAATGTTTATTAACTATCCACCTTACAAGGGATTAATAACCAGAATATATAAGGAGCTCACACACCTCAATAAGAAAAAAATCTAATAATCTGAATTAAAAATGGGCAAAAGAGCTGAATAAACATCTCTCAAAAGAAGACATATAAATGGAAAACAGGAATATGAAAAGATGCCCAATATTACTGATCATCAGAGAAATGCAAATCAAAACTACAATGAGATATCATAACATCCCTTAAAACAACTGTTACACAAATGCCAGGCAATAACAAATGTTGGTGAAGATGTGAAGAAAAGGGAATCCTCATACACTGTTGGTGGGAATGCAAATTAGTACAACTACTGTGGAGAACAGTATGGAGGTTCCTCAACAACCTAAAAATGAAGCTACCATATGTTCCAGCAATCCTACTGTTTGTTAGGTACATATGCAAAAGAGGGAAAATCAGTATAGTGAGCAATTATCTGCACTCCTATTTTTATTGCAGTGCTATTCACAGTAACCAAGATTCAGAAGCAGTCTAAATGTCCATCAAAATATGAATGGATAAGGAAAATGTGGTAGGTATACACAATGGGGTACTGTTCAGTCATAAAACATGTTGAAATTCTGTCATTTGAAACAACATGGGTTGAACTGGAGCACATTTTTTATGTGAAATAAGCCAAGTACAGAAAGACACGCTTCACATTTTCTCACTAATTTGTTGGAGATAAAAATTAAAATAATTGAACACCTGGAGACGGAAAGTAAAATGATGGTTACCAGAGGATGGGAAGGGTAGTGGAGTCGGAGAAGGTGGAAGTGGGATTGGTTTAATGGATACAAAAAATCTAGTATTTGAGAGCACAACAGGATACAGTCAACAACAATTTGTTTATTTTTAAATAAAAGAATATACTTGGAGCTGGGTGCGGTGGCTCACGCCTGTAATCCCAGCACTTTGGGAAGCTGAGATGGGCGGATCACGAGGTCAGGAGATCGAGACCATCCTGGCTAACACGGTGAAACCCTGTCTCTACTAAAAAAAAAGAAAAATACAAAATACTAGTCGGGCGAGCTGGCGGGTGCCTGTAGTCCCAGCTACTGGGGAGGCTGAGGCAGGAAAATGGCGTAAACCCGGGAGGCGGAGCTTGCAGTGAGCTGAGATCCGGCCACTGAACTCCAGCCTGGGTGACAGAGCCAGACTCCGTCTCAAAAAAAAAAAAAAAAAAAAAAAAAAAGAATATACTTGGAATGTTTTTAATACAAATAAATGATAAATGCTTGAGGTAATGGACACTGCATTTATCCTGATGTGATTATTATGCATTGCATGCATGTATCAAAAAATCTCATGTATCCCATATATGTAGACTTACTCTGTACCCATAAAAATAAAAAATATATGGAAACAAAATTTGACACATTTGCCATACGAGATAAAATGTGTTTTGCAAATATGGAATGAATTTGTCTGAAAACTAAGAAATCCCTGCTGGTCTGAAAATTACAGAATAATTGTTTTGAAATGTGTCACATATTATGAATTTGAGCTTGCTGGCTCTGCCTTTTAGAAGGATAACACCAAATTATGTAAGTTCCGATGTAGTTAATTTATTCCTGGATACCTCACTGTCATCTTGCTCAGTTTCTATGTGATGCTATGGCATGGTTATGTCAAAGGTAAGGCATGCTCCTGGAAGATATGGATGATGTAAATCTAATGAATGACATCACATTTTCATTTACTAAGACATAGCTGAGATAAAGGGGTGATTTTAATAGTGTTAGTATTGTCTCAATAGGTAGGTGTAAATATTAACAGAAACAATCAGGTTCACAAAGAAATGTGAAACTACTTAGAAAGTGTAGAAATTGATTTAAAAAATATCAGGAAGACTTTTCATAGATATTTTTTATTTCATGTGTTTTAAATTTTATTTTTACTAGCAATTCCATTTGAAGCACTTATTGTTATTGTGGGATTTGATAATCTCTGATTTTCTAAAAATTTCAACCCATAAAAATGACATTTTGCTTGTAATTATATATCTGAGTAAATGCATCCTCCCAACCTTGGTATCGTTGGCCTTGTGTTTATTGACCCAGGCATACTGTATACCTAAGAAGGCTGCCAGGCCGGGCGCGGTAGCTCACACATGTAATACCAGCACTTTGGGAGGCCGAGGTGGGTGGATTGCCTGAACTCAGGAGTTTGAGACCAGCCTGGCCAATGTGGTGAAACCCCCATCTCTATTAAAAATACAAAAGTTAGCCAAGCCTGGTAGAGGGTGCCTGTACTCCCAGCTACTGCTACTCGGAAGGCTGAGGCAGGAGAATCACTTGAACCCACAAGACAGAAGTTGCAGTGAGCCAGAATTGTGCCATTGTACTCCAGCCTTGGTGACAGAGCAAGACTCCATCTCAAAAAAATAAATAAATAAATAAATAATATAATATAATATAAAATGATAAATAAATAAATAAATAAAGGCACCTGCCTGCCAGACAGGCACTAATAAGTTATCAGTTCTGTTGCTGATTATGTCCTGTGCCTAGGTTTCTTCTACCTTCTATTTCAGTAATTCAAGGCTAAATTCTCATACCCAGATTAACTGTATTTCAGGCCCAAATGGACTTCCTCTGCAGATGCTACCTGTATAATAGCTGCTGCTGGACCTCTTTGGTGGTTATGCTTACCTGACAGGCCTCATGATAACGCTTCACTCTGTCTAGAGAAAAAAAACTCTTAAATTTTGAAACTCTTTATAAAACTTGATCAATGTTAATTACATCTCCTCTATTCTACCTTTATTCGACTGATCTACAATTTTAGTTCTAATTTCTGAACTCATAGCTTTGCAACTTTGCCTACAAATTAGAAAGTTGTGCTTAACTGTCTATGTTTGCTATTGCAGCATTTACTTTGCCTAACACAATGTCTTGGTCAAAGGCTTCCACAGTCCATGCTAAGATGTTATAGATTGGCATGTAGGCACAAATGACTTAATTTGCTGCAAAAGGAGCTAAATGAGAAGGATAGTACTCTGGAACTGGTATTGATTGTTAAGTTGGAGCACTGCCAGAGGTGGTAAGATATGAAGACTCATAGGCATTTACTAGACTTGGCAAAATAATAAAGTAATAGTTGTTCTAATAGGGTGCAACACAATTCTCTGGGTGGGCTTGTACTTACTCAGGTCTCCCCCATCTCTTGCTTGTGGTTTTCAAGAATAACTGCAGAATATATTGGGAATGTAATATCCTGAGATAGGTAGAAACTGCTTGAAAAAAAACTAGGCTTTGTTATTCCTTCTTGTGAAATTAAGCGGAGCTTCCAAGCTTTAGTTCAGTGAGTCAAGTTTCCCTGAACTACATAACCCATGGTGTGCTGCATTTTGCATCCTATGCAAGTGGGACACATGCAGTTAAGACTCTATCCTCCCCAGGCAGTTTTCTTGAGAATTAGGGAACCAGCTCACAAACCTTAGACTTTTTTAGTCCGTTGTTGCCTATTTGTACATAATAAATTTACTTCATATAACTTGTTGCTTGTGCATTCGTTGTGTCGCACCAGACTCAGACATTGGTAGCTAGAAAACTGTGACCCTACTTCACACTGGAGATTACTATAGATAATCCAGTGGCAGATAGAATCTGCAGATTTATCAAGGAATAGGCAAACCATTGTTGCCAAAGACGTTGGCAGTATGTGTGTGCTGGTAGTTCGATCCTACTGTTTGATTATATAGAAAGTATTCCCATTCCCACAAACAACAACCTCAGTACTGTAGGAGCTGGGGTACTAAGCAGTTAGCCCCAGGCAGGATAAAAAGCAGAGGCCACTAATGTGCTCTAGTTATGATAAATTGGCTATCATCTGTTAGGAGTTTGATCTCAGGGATAAGGCAAGGGCTCAGCTAGTGGAATTGTTGCATAAGCTTAGAATTGGACAAGAAGCAAAGGTCAGAAAGTGAGTCTAACTTAGAGTTTTTAAGTTTCTGTGGTTAACACTATTTATAATTTTAGTGTTGGATAGCAAGTGATATTATACATGGTATAAGTAGAGATATTTATTGTTTTATTCACTTCTGTTTCTCTCTCCCCCTAGACTAGTGTTTGGCTTAGAATAAGCATTCAAGAAATCCGTACTTAATATAGAACAGATAAACACAGGAATGGGAGGGAGAGTTCACACTCTAAAAAATCAGGCAGGTCCTGACACAAACCCAGTTGGAAAATTGCTAATGATAAATTTTGTCAGTCAGAAAAGTCCCATTGTATGTAAGAATGCATAAAAAATACAGGCTAAAAGACAATAATTCCATGTTTGACGTAACTAAATAATTACTATTTTTGTATTTACAACATAGAGTGCAAAACTATTCAAGTATTCTAATCTACCAAATACATAGCTTAAAATATTTGACAAGTTATGTAATTCTATAGTATAAATAAGTATCATGTGTATTACTTTTTCGTTTGTTGTTTTATGTAAGTATCATCAAGAGAAAACAATTAGAAATCATAATAACCACAGGTCACATCTTTATTAGCATTCAATTAAGTTTCAATTACACTGTTAATCTTTTTGTCATGTCACCTAAACTCATAAGTGCAATAACAATTAGATCTGTAGAAACTGAAAGAATCACTATTTAGCGTGTTTAATGAATTACATAGCAAGATTTTTTCTCTTGAAAGAAAATTACTTTTTGAAAGTCTCTCACTTAGGAATAGTGATTTTTAAAAAGTCGTTTTTGAGAATTAGGAGGCAGAGCAAGATGCCCGAATAGAACACTTCAATTATCGTTCCCCCACAGGACCAACAAATTGCGCAATTATCCATGTAAGAAAGCACTTCATAAGAACCACAAAATCAAATTGGCAATCATAGTATCTGGTTTAACATAATATCAAGGAAAAAGGCATTCAAGAGTGTGGAAAAGAAAGTCTTGCATTGTTTACACCATCCTCCTCCAACTCCCATCATTGCTGCTTGAAGAGAGTATCTCTTCTTGGAGAGAGTACTCTGCTTGGAGAGAGTATCTCTGCTTAGAGGAGGGAGAATGAAGTGAACGTCGTACTGTGCATTGGAACTCAGTGCTGCCTTGTCACAGTGTAATACAACACAGGGCAGATTTCTGCCAGTGTCCACAGAGGGAGAATTTAGACTAACCCTGGGCGACAGGATAATTCTCAGCACCAAGGCTACGAATTTGAGCCCTTCTTGGTTCCACTACCAGCTGACTAAAGTGGCCTGGGACCCAGAATAAATTTGTGTGGCTGTCAGGCCACAAGGACCGCAGTCTTTGGGCAAGCTCTGGAGCTTCCATGGTCTCAGAGGCTGTGGAATTGAAGTGCATGCAGCTCAGTGCAACACCAACTGTGGTGCCCAGGAAATGCCTATATCACTTCTCCCTCACCTGTAGGCAGTGTAGTTTAGAGAGACACTCTTTGGGGAATGAAGGAGAAAAGTACAGAGGACTTTATCTAGCAACTTCAGCAACAACTCAGCCACAGTAAAATAAAGCACGAAGCAAACACCTGAAGCCCCCAGTTCTGGGCCTTAGCTCATGAATGATGTTTCTAAACTTACCCTGGGCCAGAAAGGAATTCACTGCCCTTGAGGGAAAACCCAGTGCTGTCAGGATTCACCACATGCTGACAAAAGAGCCCTTGGCCATTGAATAAACTTTAATAGTAACCAGGCAGTACTCACCATAGGCCTTGGGTGAGACCCAGAACTTTGCTAGCTTCAGGTGTGACCCAGCACAGTCCCAGCTATGGTTGCCATGAAAGTGGTCATATCACCCAACCCAACTCCAGGTATCCCTGGAGGGACTCCTTAAGATTGGAGGAAAATGAAGGAAGAAGACTGGGGGAAAGAGAAGGAAGAGAGCATGCGATGTCACCTGATAACCCAAAGAATTCTCCTTTATCTTATCCAAGCCTACCAAGGTGATGCCTCTAGGAATCAGTAAGACAGTGTTTCTATGCTTAGGATACTCCCCAGTGTTTATATGGCTGTGTTGACCACAGGCTTAAATTGTAACACGCAATTCCTTTGAATATGATGAAAGTCTTCTCAAGAAGGATGGGTTCAAACAAACCCATACTGTGAAGATTGAAACAAATACCTAACTCTTTACTGCCCAGACATTAATAAAAATCCGCAAGCATCAAGAATTTCCAAGAAAATACAACCTCACCAAACAAGTTAAATAGGGCCTCAGTTACCAATCTTGCAGTGACAGATGTATGTGAACTTACAGAGTAAGAATTTAAAATAGCTGTCTTGAGGAAGCTGTATGAACTTCAAGATAATAGATATAAGGAATTCAAATTTCTTTCAGAGAAATTTTTAAAAGATTAATAAAAAAGTCAAACAGAAAAACTAAAAATGAAATATTCAATTGACATTCTGAAAATGCATCAGTGTCTATCAACACCAGAATTGATCAGGCAGAAGAAATAATAAGCTTGAAGACAGGCTGTATGAAAATACAGTCAGAGGAGAAAAAAGAAAACAGGAATTGAAAAAATGAAGAATGCCAACAAGATCTAGAAAACCACTTCAAAAGGGCAAATATAAGATTTATTGGCCATAAAAAGGATGTAGAGACAGAGACCATAGTGAAAATTTTATTGAAAGAAATAACAACAGAGAACTTTCCAATTATGGTGAAAGATATGAATATTGAGGTACAAGAAGATCATGGAACAACAAGAAAACTAAACCCAAGTAAGAGTACAAGGCTTATGTTAAACAAAATCTCAAAGCTCAAGGATAAAAGAGAAGATTCTAACATCAGCAAGCGAAAGAAGCAAACAACATATAAAGGAGCTCCTACATGTCTGGCAGCAGACTTCTCAGTGGAAACTTTACAGGCCAGGAGAAAGTAGGATGACATTTCAAAGTGTGAAGGAAAAAAAAAAAAATCTTTCAGTCTAGAATGTTATGACCAGCAAAATTGTCTTTCAAACATAAAGAAAAAATTAATACTTTCTCAGACAATCAGAAGCTGGGAAATACTGTAAACACCAGACTTATAAGAAATGCAAAGGGAGTTTTTCAGTCTGGAAGAAAAGGACACTGATGAACAACAAAAAATCACCACTCCCTTGGGAATAGTAAGTACACAGACAATATAGTATAAAACATATGTTAGGCTATGCAAAAACATTATTTTAATTGAAATAATATCAAATATATTTTCTGACCAAATAGAATAAAACTAGAAATTAGTAAAAGGAACTTTGGAAACTATATAAACATATGCAAGTTAAACGATATGCTTCTGAATGACCACAGGGATAGTGAAGAAAGTAGGAAGGCAAATAAATATTTCTTGAAACAAATGAAAGTAGGTACATAACACACCAAAAGCTATGGAATATAGGAAATGTAGTAGTAAGTGGGAAATATTTTGCAATAAACACATAAATCTAAAAAGCAGCAAAGCTTCAAATAAACAACTTATATTTGCATGTTAAAATTTTAAAAAGTAAGAGCAATCCAAACCCAGAATTCATAGAAGAAAATAAATGATAAAGATTATAGCAGAAGTAAATAAAATCGAGACTAAAAATATACAAAATACCATTGAAATGAAAAGGTGTATTGAAAATATCAAGAAAATTGCCAATTCTTTAGCTCGACTAAAAATAAGAGAGAAGATCCCAAAAAATAAAATCAGAGATGAAAAATGAGACATTACAACTAATACTATAGAAATCCAAAGGATTCTTACAGACTATTATTATCAACTAAATGCCAACAAATTGAAAAATATAGAATGAATGTTAAAATTTCTAGAAAGATACAAACTACAAAGATTAGACCATAAAAAAATCCTAAACATGAATAGACCAATAACAAGTAATAATATAGAAGGAGTAAAAAAAAAAAATCTCTCCATCAAACGAAAGCCCAGAACCTGCTCGCTTCACTGCTAAATTCTAGTATTTAAATAAAAATTAATACCAATCCTACTCAAACTTACTAAAAAGAAATCTAGAAGGAATACTTCCAAACTCATTCTATGAACCCAGCGTTACTCTGATGCAAAAATCAGACAAACCCACAATAAATAAAAGACAACTACAGGTCAATATTTCTGATATCATAGAGCAAAAATGTCAACAACAAAAAATAACAAACCAATTCAGCAACACAATTAAAAGATCATCCATCATGATCAAGCAGGATTCCTCCTAGGGATACAAGGATAATTAAACATGTACAAATTAATGTGATACATCATATAGTGTGAATGAAGGATAAAAACCATACTATCATTTCAATTGATGTTTAAAAAGTATTCAATAAAATTCAACATACCTTTATAAAAACTCTCAAAAAACTAGGTATTGAGGGAATATACTTCATAATTAAAGCCATATATGACAAACCCACAACTAGTTGTAATTAATGAGAAAAAAATGAAGGTCTTTCCTCTAAGAAAAAGACAAGGATGTCCTCTGTCACCATTCATTCATCATGATGCTCAGGAAGTCCTAACCAGAACAATCAGACAAAAGAAAGAAAGAGCATCCAGGCCGGGTGCAGTGGCTTATGCCTGTAATCCCAGCACTGTGGGAGGTCGAGGCAGGCGGATGATGAGGTCAGGAGATCAAGACCATCCCAGCTAACACGGTGAAACACCCTCTCTATTAAAAATACAAAAAATTAGCCAGGCGTGGTGGTGGGCACCTGTAATTCCAGCTACTTGAGAGGCTGAGGCAGGAGAATGGCGTGAACCTGGGAGGCGGAGCTCGCAGTGAGCCAAGACAGTGCTATTGCACTCCAGTCTGGGCAACAGAGCGAGACTCCATCTCAAAAAGAAAAAAAAAAAAAGAAAAAGACAGAAATAAAGAGCATCCAAATTAGAGAGGGCATAATTAAATTATTCTTTTTTTTTGAAATGTTATGATCTTATATTAGAAAAAAAAACAAAAAACAGAAATCCACCATAATATGATTAGAATTGATAAATTCAGTAAAGTTGCAGGATGCAAAATAAACATACAAAAATCACTAGCATTTCTATATGCCAACAGTGAACAATATGAAAGAAAGAAAACAAGAATTTAATCCCATTTACAATAGCTATAAATAAAATAAAATACCTGATATGATTTGGCTGAGTCTCCACCCAAATCTCATCTTGAATTCCCATGTGTTGTGAGAGGCACCCAGTGGGAAGTAATTGAATCATGGGGGCAGGTCTTTCCCATGCTATTCTCATGATAGTGAATGAGTCTCATGAAATCTTAGGGCGTTATAAAGGGGAAGTTTCCCTGCTCAATCTCTCTCATTGCCTGGTGACATCCATGTAAAATGTGACTATCTGCTCCTTTTGTCCCACCGTGATTTTGAGGCTTTGCCAGTCACATGGAACTGTAAGTCAAATTAAACCTCTTTCTTTTGTAAATTGCCCAGTCTCAGGTGTTTCTTTGTCAGCAGTGTGAAAGTGGACAAATACAGTAAATTGGTACCAGTAGAGTGGGACATTGCTGAAAGACACCCCAAAAATGTGAAAGCGACTTTGAACTAGGTAACAGGCAGAGTTTGGAACAGTTAGCAGGGCTCAGACGAAGACAGGAGACTGTGAGAAAGTTTGGAAATTTCTAGAGACTTTTTGATTGCCTTTGAACAAAAGCCTGATAGCAATGTGGACAATAAGGTCCAGGATGAGGTGTTCTCAGATGGAGTTGAGGGACTTGTTGGGAAATGGAGCAAAGTTGACTCTTGTTACATTTTAGCAAAGAGACTGGCAGCATTTGGCCCCTGCCCTAGAGATTTGTGGAACTTTGAACTTGAGAGAGATGATTTAGGGTATCTGGTGAAAGAAATTTCTAAGCAGCATAGCATTCAAGAAGTGACTTGGGTGCTGTTAAAAACATTCAGTTTTGTAAGGGAAGCAGGGCACAAAAGTTTGGAAAATTTGCATCCTGACAATGTGGTAGAAAAGAAAAATCCATTTTCTGAGGAGAAATTCAAGCCACCTGCAGAAATTTGCATAAGTAACCAGGAGCCAAATGCTAATTCTCAAGACAATGGGGAAAATGTCTCCAGGACATGTCAGAGGTCTTCATGGCATCCCCTCCTATCCAAGGCCCAGAGGCTTAGGAGAAAATAGTTTCATGGACTGGGCCCAGGGACCCTGTGCTGTGTGAAGCCTAGGCACTTGGTGCTGTGTGTCCCAGATGCTCCAGTTGTGTCGGAAAGTGGCCAATATAGAGCTTGGCCTGTGGCATCAGATGCTGCAAACTTCAAACCTTGGCAGCTTCCATGTGCTGTTGAGCCTGTGAGGGCAGAGAAGTCAAGAATTGAGGTTTGGGAACCTCTGCCTAGATTTCAGAGGATGTATGGAAATTCCTGAAAGTCCAGGCAGATGTTTGCTGCAGAGGTGGGGCTCTCATGGAGAACATCTGCTAGGGCAGTGCGAAAGAGAAATATGGGGTCGGAACCCCCACACAGACTCCTCCCTACTGCAGCACCACCTAGTGGAGCTGTGAGAAAAGGGCCACCATCCTCCAGCCCCCAGAATGGTAGATCTACCGACAGCTTGCACTGTGTGCCTGGAAAAGCTGCAGACACTTAATGTCAGCCTGTGAAAGCAACAGGGAGGGAGGCTGGATCCTGCAAAGCCACAGCGGCAGAGCTGCCCAAGATCGTGAGAACACATCTCTTGCATAAGTGTGACCTGGATGTGAGACATAGAGTCAAAGGAGATTATTTTGGAGCCTTAAATTTGACTGCCCCACTGGATTTTGGACTTGCATGAGGCCTATAACCCCTTTGTTTTGGCCCATTTCTCCCAGTTGGAATTGCTGTATTTATTCAATGCCTGTAACCCCACTGTATCTAGGAAGTAACTAACTTGCTTTTGATTTTACAGTGTCATAGGTGGAAGGGACTTGCCTTGTCTCAGATGAGACATTAGACTGTGGACTTTTGAGTTAATGATGAAATCAGTTAAGACTTTGGGGGACTGTTGGGAAGGGATTATTGGTTTTGAAATGTGAGGATGTGAGATTTGGGAGGGTCCGAAGGTGGAATAATATGGTTTGGCTGTGTTCCCACCCATGCCACATCTTGAATTCCCATGTGTTTTGGGAGGGATCCAGTGGGTGGTAATTGAATCATGGAGGCAGGTCTGTCCCATGCTGTTCTTGTGATAGTGAATAAGTCTCATAAGAGTTTATGGTATTATAAGGGGGTGTTTCCCGGCCAAATCTCTCTATTTGCCCGCTGCCATCCACATAAAATGTGACTTGCTCCTCCTTGCCTCCTGCCATGATTGTGAGGCTTCCCCAGGCACACGGAGCTGTAAGTCAAATTAAACCTCTTTCTTCTGTAAATGCCCAGTCTCGGGTATGTCTTTATCAGCAGCAGGGAAATGGACTAATAAAATATCTAAGAATAAAGTTAACCAAACAAGCGAAAGATTATAGAACACTGATGAAAGAAATCAAAAAGAATACAGAAAATTAGATATTCCATTTTCATGCTTGGGAAAAATCAGTATTTTTAAATTGTTTATACTACCAAAAGCAAATTAGAGCTTGAACCCAATCTCTATCAAAATAGCAATGACATTTTTCACAGAACTAGAAAAAATAATCTTATCCTAAAGTTTGTATGGATCTAAAAAATACCCAAAATAGCTAAAGCCATCCTCAGAAAAATAAACAAAAATGGAGGAATTACATTCCCTTACTTAAAATTATACTACAAAGCTATAGTAACCAAAATAGCATGTTACTAACATACAAACATATCCGTAGAGCAATGGAGAAAAAATAGAAAATCCAGAAATAAATAAATATATTATTAGTCAATTTTTTTTTTCAACAAAAGCACCAATAACACACATTTGGGAAAGACGGTCTTTTCAGTAAGTGGTGCTGGGACAACCGGATATCCACATGCATAAAAGTGAAACTAGACCCCTATCTCTCACAGTATAAAAATCCAATCAAATGTGATTAAAGACATAAATTTAAAACCTGATACTGTGAAACTTCTAGAAGAAAACACTGGGGAAACTCTCCAGGACATTGGTCTCTTCAAGGATATCTTGAGTAACAACTCAAAAGCATAGGCAACCACAGTAAAAATAGACACATGATATCACATCAAGCAAAAATACTTCTACACAGCAAAGAGAATATTCTACAAAGTGAAGACACAACCCATAAAATGTAAGAAAATATTTGTAAACTACCCATCTGAGAAGGGATAAATATCAGAATATATAAGGAGCTCAAACTTTGCAATAGGAAAGGAAAAATAATCTGCTTTAATGATTGGCAAAATCTGGATAGATATTTCTCAAAAGAAGACACACAATTGTCCAAGATGTATAAAACATACTCAACATTAGTAATCATCAGAGAAATGCAAATCAAAACTATAATAAGATAATATTTTACCCCAGTAAAAATTGCTCATATACAAAAGACAGTCAGTAATGAATGCTGACGAGGATGTGGAGAAACAGGAGCCCTTATACAGTCAGTGGGAATGTAAACTAGTATATAGCCATTATGAAGAACAGGGTGGAGTTTCCTCAAGAAACTAAAATTAGAACTGTCATGTGATCCGGCAGTCTCAACTGTTGGATATATATCCCAAAGAAGGAAAATTAGTATATCAAAGAGATATCTGCACTTCCCTATTTATTGCACCACCATTCACAGGAGCCAAGATAGGGAATCAACCTAAGTGTTCATCAACTGATGAATGAATTTTAAAAAATGGTACAAATACACAATGGAATATTACTCATTCACAAAAATAAAATCTTGCCATTTCCAACAATATGGATGGAATCAGAAGGACGTTATGCTAAGTGAAATAAGCCAGGCACCGAAAGACAAATATCATGCCTTCTCACTCATATATGGGAGATAAAAATAATTTAATTCATGTATATAGAGTAGAATGATGGTTATCAGAAGCAGGAAAGAATAGCATGTCTGGGAGGGGGTAAATTGGTGATGAGTTAATGGGTAGAAAATATAGTTAAAATGAATAAGATCTAGTATTCAGTAGTATAATACGGTGACTATAGCTAATAATTTATTGTATATTTTAAAATAACTAAAAGAGTGGAATCGGAGTGTTCCTAATGCAAGGAAACCATAAATGCTTAAGGTGATGGATACTCGAATACCCTGATTTGATTATTACACATTGTATGCCTCTGTCAAAAAATCACATGTATCCCACAAATATATACAACTACTATGTAACTATAATTTAAAAATTTAAAAAAATTGTTCTCTAACATATGCAGTAATTAATCATCAATTTTTCTTCTCAAATGGACCATAGTAGTAATTCATTATTATCTATTACTTACCTACCTGACATCAATAAACTTAAAAATAAGGATACAACCTTAACCAAAGTAATCATTCAAGCAATCTTTTCAGTTACACAGTTATAATAAAATAAACTCAATCCATTTGGTACAAAAAGTATAAAGTAGTGCATAGGATAAATAAATTTATTTAGTTTGAATGATATTATGTTGTTTATCATGACAATGGCTCTATAGCACCCATCACATCAAACTAAAACCTTATTTATGTCTCTAAAAGAGAACAGAAAAAAAAACTTTTAAAAAATTATGTCAAATGTTTCTCTGTCAGAAAATGTGTTTGTAAGGGACTTCTTCATTATCTAGTACAAAAAGTACACTTGCAGCTTTAGTACAATTAACATTTTAATTATTGATCTGTAACAAAAGACAACTGCCTAACACATTTATTATTATTCCACTGGTTAAGCAGTAAGCTAAGTGACAGTACAAGTGTAGAAAAAAAGCTGTAGGAATGTTATAGTACTGTGGTTTTGATTTTTTACTCTGCCATGTAATGGCAGTGCATATGTCAATGATTGACATAGATTGTTTGAGATTCAGATTGATATGACACTTTTTTTTTCTGGACTATGGTAAAGAAAAAATAATATACATAGAAACAACTACTGTTGTTATTTTTACTGCAGTACCCTTTATGCTAAAACAATGCACTGACTATTTCTTGTGTGTACATTTTCTTTCCAAAGCATCTTTTTCTCATGAATTTATTATTATTTTATTTGCCCATAATCCTTCCAGTTATCTGGGCTCAAATTCTCAGGTTAATATTTAATGCCTTTCTTGCTCTTTATGAATGAGTTGGCTGATGAATCATTGAACTCTACATTCATGTAAACTCCAGTCTTTCTCATTCCATTTTTCAAGGCACTGCCACTACCTTGTATTCAGTCGTAGTTCAGTATTGTTGTCATTGTTTATTTGCCTTTACCTGCCTCCTGAACATTTCTCACGTTATTACAATCCTCTACATGTGGTGGCCTGCTTGAATTGTTCCAAAATGTGTATTCCTAATCATCTGATTCTTCTAGTCCTAAACTTTCACTAGCTTGATACTAATAAATTAAATTCAAAATATTATTTCAGCATTTTAAATCTTATATAGTCCTAAGCCATATTCACAATATATCCCAGTATTCATGAAGTGCATTATATGCACCAAAAATCAATTTAGTTCTTAAGTCTCATCTCAAGTGTCACTCAGGAGAATAGTTTTAATCCGAAGCCCTTAAACTGATAACATTCTCATTATCTTTAACTTCAAAGGTCTTCGTGCATGATTGAGTATTCTGTTTTATTTTACACAGTGCATAGCTGTCTAATTTGCTATATTTTAAGCCCCTTGAAGTCAATGTATATGTGAACATCACCTATTTTCCGTAGCAAAAGTTTCTTGTAGGTATCAGGTACTCTCAGTTTTCATTTAATTCCAACAGATAATTTTAATTCAACAATAAGTTTTATTTACATGGCTACTTTCTCTTCTGTTTACCATACTGAAGAGTAGCCATAATGCTATTTTATAAAAATAAAGAGAGTACTACCAATGACGACATAGTGCATTTTACACACATGTTTGTGTCAGGGGTTGTTATGGGGATACGAGAAAGAAGAGTCTTTTGAAACAGTCTCTCCTTAAGGCCTTTACCAAGTGAAAAGAAGCAGACACAGTAATAAGTCAATGCTAAATATCATATCTCCATGCTGTAGAATGTACAGAGAAAAGTGAAGATGCACATAAAGGGAAAGTAAAGATGCATATCAGGAAAAAGTAAGTCCTGTTTGCATGATCAGGAGTTTCGTCAGGAAGCTACTGTGTGAGCTGAGCATGAGAAGGGCATGTATGCTCATGAACTAGAATTACTTGGCAAAGGCACTGAGGTATTCTGGCACCTCCTGGCAATAGTAAACAGCTCAAAAGGTTAGGAGGTAAAGTCTAACACAGTTGTGGGACAGAGAGCTATCAGGCTGGAGAGATGCACCAGGAACACCTTATAAGGGATATTAATGTGCTAGAACCTGGAAAGTGTTTTTTCTGCGATGGGGTCCTCTGACTACAACCATTCTGGGATGGAACAGGGTAGACTTGGATTCACATTTTTGGAAAAAAAATGGTTACAAAATATGATTATACTAGCTAACATATTTAATGTACAGTTAAAGACATAACTTACAACTTGTATATATGTTGCTGTCATTTTACACTTCTGAAAGAGGCTTTATGTATATCACTTCATTTATAGACTCATGTTGTATGAGGGCTTGAATCCAACCTTTCCAATGCTTCATTTACTTCTACTCAGCAGAGAAAAGGGTGGAGTGGTAACGCAAATCACAAAAATATATTATTATTTCAACATTCAGAAGAAGTTGGAAACATTGCTAATTAACTGACTTCAGTAACATTGCCTTTACACTGGCCTTGTTAGTATTTTGCATTCATATTTTCCTTGCTTTAATGAGAGTACATTTGATGTAGGAGAATAAAATGAGTGCTAGACTCCTCCGATTTGATCATTTTCTCAGTTTGGTTCTGCTCCTCATGCTTTGCGCTGTTATATTTATGAGCTTGCTGGTATCTTGTCCCTGCTTGATCCATATCTCAAACCTAGGCTTAAAAAGTCAAAAATGATTTTTCACAGTTCACGGGTCAGACAAATACGTGCCAGATAAGTTTACAATGAGTCAGGCACGCACGTATCTTCAGATGCTGTCTGGTATGTTCTGAGGACAAAATATGATGAAGAATGATGAAAATTGATACAATGTGAGGTTTTTTTTTTTTAAATGTCTTGATAGTAATACTGTTAAAATATGAAATAAGCCAATAATTAGAAATAAATTGTATACCAGTATTCTAATTTACTCTTCTTATTTTCACAAATTAAAGATTGTTTTAAATTTGAGGACGTATAATTATTTGTCATCTCATTAAAATTGGGGGATAATTTTTGACTTTTATATTTTTATACAGACATTAATGTAAGTTAGTTAAATCATAATACATACACTATATAGAAAAATGTTGTTTGTTGGTTCTTTACATATTGGACAAGGGGTTAAAGAATAATATCTTCTCTCTATTCACAGATACTATAATTAGCATATTACCACAGCTACTTTGCTAGCTTTGGAAATTGTGGATGTGGAAAGCAAATGACTAAATGCTTATCAAATATCTGTAAAATAATAAAATATTCTACTGTAAAGATTGCTAAGAATTTTCTAGAGAGTCCATGCAGTTTTGAATTTTATTCTAGGATACATAAATTATTGCTCTAAGCTGTCACTTTCCTCTGTGTATGTTCACCAGAGCTCAGTTACTATTTGAGTTCTAGACACTCTTTAAAACTGTCTGACCTGTCTGTCATATCACTTTAGTGGCTTAATTGGTGAGGTCATGCCTGAATACTTTTTTGGCCAGATCATGAGCCCTTATTCTGTAATACTTTAATTTGGCTTCTAATGTTAATTTATCATTTGAGATACAAAGCACAGCAGTGTTACTCTCTCTAGGTAAGCTTTTACAGAAATAATTGTGAGCTGACTAGTCATGACCTTGGCTTTATCTATGCTCAATTTTTGATCTAAAACTTCAGTGAACATCAATTTTGAAATCATTTCCAAGTACACTGAGAAATAGCATTTGAAGCTTGGGACCATAAATTCTCCTTTAGATATTTCCCTGTTCAGGGTAGATTGAGTAGGATTAAAGGGAGCAGTCATGCACTCAGGGTTAAATAAAAAAGGTATTACACTTGAATGGTAATTTAGGTAGGACGGATGTTTTTCACATTACAGACACAGGGGTAAAGCACAGCAGGAAACTATTCAGTGGGGAAGATAAAGGGAAATGATGCTTTAAGCCTCCCTGACCCACAAACAGAAAGAAAAGCCATTATTAACTGAAACCAGGAGCAAGTATAAGGCAGGGAAAACAATCATGCTATGATTCACCCAGGTAAGTTAGTTGCAGTTTGCTTGCACCAGATACAAAAGTTCAATGATTAGGAATGCGATAAGCAAGGTTTAGACACCTGGTTAGTGAGGAATATTAAGCTGTGATTTAAAATATGATGTTACTCACAGTAGCACACAACATATGCTTCAGTTTCATCTGGTCCCCAGGATGAGAGGGATAAGGGAGCTGAGATATTTTTGCATTAGCTCTCAAGAGTTTCTGGTTTAAAAATATTCTTATAGGGTAAGGGTATTAATTCTTTGGTGCTTTGTGACTTCATGCTGTCATTGTAGTTTTACACAAATTGTGATGAGGAGAGGAGTCATTGAACAGAGTGAAATTGACACCAGCATATGGTAGTCTGTCAGAGCACTGAAAAAGGAATCTAGGAAATGTGAGACCTACAACTTATGCCTTCTGAGCCCCTTGAGTTTCCAAATAAATTTTATAATGAAATTTTCTATTTTTCCAAAATATGTTATTGGGATTTTGATAGAGATGACATTGAATCTATAGAAACCTTTGGGTAGCATTAATTCTTATCAATATTAAGTTTCTTAATACAAGAACATGGAATGTCTTTCCACTTATTGATGTCTTTAATTTCTTTCAGTAGTATTTTGCAGTTTTCAGTGCATATATATTTCACCCCCTAGTTAAGTTTGTGTCTAATTTTTTGTTGCTATTATGAATGGAATTGTTTTTTATTAATTTCCTCTCCAAATTGCTCCTTATAATTGTATAAGAACACAACTAGTTTTTTTTGTGTTTATTTTGCGTTATGCAACTTTGCTAGATTTATTTACTCCAATGATGCTTTGTGGAAACTTTAGGATTTCTATACACCATATTATGAGTTCTGTGAACGTAAATAATCTTATTTTTTCCTTTCCAATTTGAATGCCTTTTATTTTTTTTTCTTCCCTGGGTAAGAATTTGAGTACCATGTTAGATAGAACTGGTGCCAACAATGTACAGTAATGTACTGTAAGTTTTAGCTTAAATAGAAACAAACTTGAAAATAACACAAAAGGAGAGTTATATGTAAGAATATTGTTAGATAATATTCTTAAGCGTACCTCAGAGTATATAATAGTAAGTCAAGAAAAATATTTTAAATTTTAAACAGAAATGCAAGGGACATAAATTATCCCAACAATTTTGAAAGGCAATAAAACTGGAGGACTTTCATTATTTGAATTCAAATTTCAGTCTAAAACAAATGTTATCAAGACATTGTGGTAATGGCATAAGGAGAGAGAAATCAATGAAATAGAATAGTTTTCTGTAATTGACCTATACTTATATGATCAAATAATTTTTGACAAAGCAACTACATCTGTTCAATTCCGAATGAAGCTCATTTTCAAAAAATGGTACAAGAAAATTAGATCTCTGTATGAAAAATGATGAAGCTGGAACCTGCCTTTCACTATATACAAAATTTATTTTGAGATGGATTACTGACCTAAACTTAAAATCAAACTCTATATAGTTTTAAAAGAAAATATGAGAAAACATATTTGTAACTGGGATTAGCAAAAGCTGTCCTTAAATTACCCCAAAAATCTAATCACAAAAATATCTGATTAAAAGGATCTTAACAAATTAAATATGTATTTATGAACTACATATATATAATTCAAAATACATTAAAATGAATAATAATGCAAATTCGTGGAGAAAATATTTGCAATACAAATATTTGGCAAAATAGTTCAATAAAGAATATCTAAACAACTCCTGAAGCTCAATGGTAGAGAAGAGTCATACCAGGAAAATTGGTAAAATATTCAAATAGACCTTATGCAAATAACTTGTAGGAATGATCAATAACAGATTATTTAAAAGAGCAGCCATTTTCACAATATTGATTCTTCCTATCCATGAGCATGTATGATTGAGTTATCAGGATAATGCAAAACAAAAACAAAAAAAGAAAAGAAAAAATGAGGTACAGATACGTATGCACAAAAGTGGCTGTAATTAAAAGGACAGATAAAAACCAAATGTTGGGAAATATTGGTGATCACAGTGTAAAATGATACAATCAATTTGGAAAATTCTTTGACATTTTCTTATACATTTATATACAACTTTTGTAAAATATATTTTCATGAAAATTTTCAAAGCAACTTTAAAATAGTCTCAAGTTACAAATAACCTAATGTCTACCATCAGAAATATGGATAATTTATGATCTATTACATAATGGACATGTACTCATCAATAAAGAGGGATGAACTATCAGTATACACAATAACATGGATGAATCTCTTCAAAAATGCTATCTGAAAGAAATCTTACCATAGGATTGTATAGAACATCATTCTGGTATATATAATTTTAGACAATGGCATTCCAAAAACGAGAGAGTAATAGTGGAAGTGGTATCTCCTCTGGGTGGAGTATTTAAACACTGACTTTCTTGAAAATCACCAGTTTATAGTGACTAAGTTTTAGTTGGATTTTATTGTTTTAAATTCTCTACCAGCAATGCACCACATATTGCCAGCTCACAGATCAGATTTCTAGTGCCATTCCTCCACCTGCATACATTGTTTTTATAGAGCAGAGAAACTTAAGCAGTGATAAAATAATTAAAACAGTAGTTGCTTTCAGGGAATAGGTACGGAATTGACTAGGAGTAGGCACTATTAGGCTTCTTTTAGTAATTAAAATATTAGCAGTCTTTACATTGGTGTGGACGACCTAGCTTTATGCTTTTGTCAATGATGTTAGAACTGTACCGTTATGATCTGTGCACCTCATTGTATGCAAAATATACCTCAATAGAAATATAGTGTAATAAAATGATAAAATGAAATTTTAAAGTGTTTAAATTTCCCAACCCTTTCTAAATGTATCATTTTAAAAAGAGGACTCTAAATTATAAAATATTTAATTAAGAAAACATATTTAATAAACTTTCCATACGTTAAGAAAATGAATGACTCCAATGACTGGGCATTGCATATTTTTGCTAATCATTTTGTAGTTTGGATATCACATTACTATATAATATTTAATTTTTTGATTTATTTAAAAACATTTTATAATAAAAAAATATTTAAACATATCCATGGGGAATACTTTCCACGATCCTCAGTGGATGTCTGAAACCACCGATAATATCAAAGCCTGCATTGTTCCTTATTAAGTGGAGAACTTTCACCTTTTCAGCTGAAAGAAGCACTTTACAGCTTCTCTATGGCATATTCAAATTGCCAGCATCACTACTCTTGCTCTTTGGGGCAATTGTTAAATACATTAAGGGTAACTGGAACATATGCAATGGGTGACCATGACAGATAACCAAAATGGCTAATAAGTGGCTAATGGAGGGTAGCATAGACAGCTGGGTACACTCAACAAAGGGATAATTCACATTCCAGGTAGGTCAGTGTGTGATTTCATCATGCTACTCATATTGGTTCACTATTTTAAAATTATGAATTATTTTAAAATTGGAATTCTCCATTTAAGATTTTCAGACTGCAGTTGACTGCAGGTAACTGAAAGCGCAGAAAGTAAAAGAGTGGATAAAGGGAAAGTGCTGTGTATAAAAGCACT
The DNA here is from genome assembly GCF_009764315.1 of Trachypithecus francoisi. Classification (NCBI taxonomy): domain Eukaryota; kingdom Metazoa; phylum Chordata; class Mammalia; order Primates; family Cercopithecidae; genus Trachypithecus; species Trachypithecus francoisi. The sequence continues at coordinate 46,823,992 of NW_022681470.1, read as the reverse complement.
GGAAACAGGAAAATAAACCATCATATGCCCCTCAACAATTCTTTACAAATAGTTGGCCAATAACACCTTATCATTCACCGATCTCTCCATCTTTATTCGTCTATCTCCATCTAATACTCCCTGTCCAGTTATTTGGATGTGTTTCAACACATGCCATTTAATTAATAAATATCTAATAGTTTTGTGAAAAATAGGATTATTTTTTAAATTAACAGCAATAACATTCTCACAACTAAAAAGTGCTTCATAGTCATTTCTTAATATCATCAGCTGTCTCATAAGTGATCAAATATCTATGATTGTTTCACATTTTTATAGTGTTTGAATGAAGAATTAAATGAAATAAATACAAATATACCAATTATGTTTATATATATATTAAGTCTCTTGATCTATCTATTCCTTCCACTTGTGTTAAAAACAAAGAGAAAAAAATTTGTTTTCCTTTAGAGACTTTCACTATCTGGAACTATACTTGGTTAGTTGCCAATAAATTTGTAGCTAAACATAAAAACTTTGTAACATTTGCAAGACATTTTAGGGAAAAAAAAGACTGTGTATACAGTGTTGCATACTTCTGTCAGAAGGCAAATAATGTCATTGTTAACAAGCATAAGTGATTATTATTTTAGTGATTACAACACGGTACTACGTTAAATTCAGCATTCTTTCTTTACCATGTCCTTTATAATGATAAATTTTCATTCAACAACTATTTTTCTACTCTGAGGTGTTGTTCTCACAGAAAAGGTAAGACAAATGTTTGCTTCTTTCCAATTATGTATCAGCTTTCAAAATATTAAGGTGGTTTCTACAGCAGATTCCTATGTGACCCCAACTCCCAATGATTCCTCTACTCTGTTTCTATCCTTTGCGTAATCATTTTGCCTTGAGTTAAGTGGGAACTGTGACATGCTTCCAACCAAAATAAGGTAGCAAAGGGAATAAGAGGCTGTCACTGGTGTGCTTATGTTATGCAAGACTCCATCTGAGCTGACTAGAGGTAGAGATTCTCCTTGCAGGTCCCATGAATTAGACATTTTGGAGAAATTCATAAGGCAAGGAACTGTGAGAAGCCTCTTGGATGTGAAGGTGATATTCAGCTGATAGCTAGCTGGGGCCCTCAGTTCAGCAGCCACAAGGAAATGAAGTTCTAAAGCCATAATGAATTCTGCCAATTCTAAATTAGTTTAGAAACAGATTCTTTCCCAGTTGAACCACTAAATGGGAATACACCCAGGATAACACTCTGATTATAGCACTGTGCAACTATTCCCTGAGCAGAGGCCTCATCTAAACTGGGCTCAGACTCCTGACTCACAGAAGCTATAAGATGATAAGTATGTGTTGTTTTAAGTCACTAATTTTGTGGTCCTTTGTTATGCAGCAATAGAAAATTAACATAGTTTCCTAGAAAACCACTAAGTTGATGAATAATCTGTTGTTTTAAGTATCCTTATCATTCCATGGATTTAATTATATATATTTTCTTGTTCATTGTGCTTATTAGTCTTATTAATACTGAAAATATCCTTTAAAAAATATGAACGTCTTCAATTTGGCTCCTATTTCTACTGACATATCATTAGTCTTAGATAGCTTCCTTGCTGTCTGTTATTTTTTGTTATGGCAAGATTTGTCTGTTTCATCTCTTACATTTTATTCTCAGATATAGTACTAATCATTTCCTGCTAAAGAGCTCTAGTTCCTTTTAATGTGAAATTGTATTGTTTGAAGATCACAATTTTGTGATCTTCAGGTTGTCCATAGATTCTGTTTATTTTTTGTTGTTAAACATTTTCAGTGGAGACACATAATAGATATATTTTTAAAGAGAAAAATGCATGATGAATGCATAGTAATACATCTGATTCTGTTTTGAAATTATATAATTTTTCTTATATAATCTTCCATCTATATGACCTTTCCTTCACCTCAAAATCCAAGTTCTTAATGACATAAATACAGAATTAATTTCTTTATCACAAATTACACACAGAACGGTTTTGTAATAACAAAACACATTTCAACACTATCACCATATAATGCTGAACATAGTTTTAACATTTTTTACATTACTTTTTTATCTATATCTATGAAAATGTGCAGTTGCTTTCTTTGTTTAAAATCAGTTGAAACAGGAACACAACAGTTTCACTTTTTCAAGTTGCCTCTGATTTTATGAATTGTTATTTTAAAATGTGATTTTGATTTATAATTATGTAAATATTTACATGGTTCAAAATTAAATCTTCACAAAAAGCTGTATTTAGAAAAGCCCAGCATTTTTTGTCCCCCAGCCCCAGCCTTCATCTTTTCTACCCTCTCTTCTCCTTTGACATATATATTTTTTCCTTTGCATAAGTCAAATGTTGCTGCTCCATAGAGTTTGGGAAGCCAACAGCTACTGCACTGGCAGGGCATTGCCGTAAATATCCATCACCCAGAATGACTGGAAGTTCTTGGGTGCTACCTCTGAGTCTGGAGATCCAGTGGCTGAGTCCTTGGAAATCAGTAATTTATGTAACACGTTGGAGATCACCCCTGTATGCACTTTATGTAAAACTTCAGGGATTACTCCTGTATAATACCTGCTATTGCTGACAATTAACCACTCAAAAATGTAGTGACTTAAACAATCACCATTTATTTCTCACAGTTGTGTGTGTTAGCTGAGCAGTTCTATTCATCTGGAGCAGGCTTGCTCATGCATCCCAGTGGCAGTTTGGCTGGAGGCTGCCTGCTTTCCAGAGACTTCTCAGGCGGAAGACACAGCACACCCTGCACACCTCTTCATTCTTCTAGCAGGCTATCCTGGGCAGTGACAGTGTCCAAGAAAGAACCTGAAAGTGCGAAATCGCCTTTTCAAACCTCTGGGTCATATTTGCCACTGCTGAATTGAATAAAAAGTCACAAGTGAAGTGCTGAGGCCGTGTGAGAGTGCACCATCAAAAGCCATAGATGCAGGTAGGGTGTGAAAATTTGGGGCCACTATTGCAATTGATCTGACTGCCTTTTCCAGGGATTGTTCTAACCACCTGTGATATAAAACTGAAGATAAAGTCTGAGAGGTTGATTGGTGGGTGAGGGAACATACAGTAAGTGTGATGAGCTGACATTGCTTCTGGGGATGACTGGTAGAGGACTGTCTCAGATGGAACTGATCATTTTTACCTAAGTAACTGATTAACTTATTTTTCTCTGCTTCCCCTCATATAATTTTCAATAGTCCCACCAATCATTATTTCATCACATTGCTTAAAGTAATTGGAGCACATACTCAGAGAAACTGGTTATTCACTCTACTTACCCCTAATTATATTATTATCATTTTATCTCTTGTATATGAGATACAAATATTTTGAAAGCGTAAACACTGATGAAGACAGTTGGTAAAGGTGATTTGTGGAGAAGTATTTTTGTTTTTACTTTGAAATATGATTATCTCACAGTGTTTGTAATGTGTAGAGACAGCTGAAAGGATTTAATATGAATAAATAATTTAAAAAGTTAAAAAAAGCTTTCTAATATTTGACTTATATCCTCTTAACAAGGCATAATATTTAATAAATTTTATTACATGTTAAGAAGGAATTATATATATTTTGTGTGTGTATATATATAGTGAATAAAATGTGCATTAAAAGTTGAAATACATTCCAAGATGCTTAGCAAGAGTCATACATTTACTATAATTGTTGAAATGATTATTGTAAACTCTGTAAGAAATCACAGAATTATGATTTTACTAAAAGATTCTCCATGATGTAGCATTTACCAATATTTGAAGCAAAGTAAGTGGAATATACTATTTGGATAAACAAATGCATCTGAGGAGGGCGGAGCAAGATGGCCGAATAGGAACAGCTCCAGTCTCCAACTCCCAGCGTGAGCGACACAGAAGACTGGTGATTTCTGCATTTTCAACTGAGGTACTGGGGTCATCTCACTAGAGAGTGCCAGACAATCGGTGCTGGTCAGCTGCTGCAGCCCGACAAGTGAGAGCTGAAGCAGGGCGAGGCATCGCCTCACCTGGGAAGCGCAAGGGGGAAGGGAATCCCTTTTCCTAGCCAGGGGAACTGAGACACACAACACCTGGAAAATCGGGTAACTCCCACCCCAATACTGCACTTTAAACAAACGGGCACACCAGGAGATTATACCCACACCTGGCCGGGAGGGTCCCACGGCCACAGAGCCTCCCTCATTGCTAGCACAGCAGTCTGCGATCTAACCGCAAGGCAGCAGCGAGGCTGGGGGAGGGGTGCCCGCCATTGCTGAGGCTTAAGTAGGTAAACAAAGGCGCTGGGAAGCTCGAACTGGGTGGAGCTCACAGCAGCTCAAGGAAACCTGCCTGTCTCTGTAGACTCCACCTCTGGGGACAGGGCACAGCTAAACAACAACAACAAAAAAAGCAGCAGAAACCTCTGCAGATGCAAACGACTCTGTCTGACAGCTTTGAAGAGAGCAGTGGATCTCCCAACATGGAGGTTGAGATCTGAGAACGGACAGACTGCCTGCTCAAGTGGGTCCTTGACCCCTGAGTAGCCTAACTGGGAGACATCCCCCACTAGAGGCAGTCTGACACCCCACACCTCACAGGGTGGAGTACACCCCTGAGAGGAAGCTTCCAAAGTAAGAATCAGACAGGTACACTCGCTGTTCAGCAATATTCTATCTTCTGCAACTTTTGCTGCTGATACCTAGGCAAACAGGGTCTGGAGTGGACCTCAAGCAATCTCCAACAGACCTACAGCTGAGGGTCCTGACTATTAGAAGGAAAACTATCAAACAGGAAGAACATCTATACCAAAACCCCATCAGTATGTCACCATCATCAAAGACCAGAGGCAGATAAAACCACAAAGATGGGGAAAAAGCAGGGCAGTAAAGCTGGAAATTCAAAAAATAAGAGTGCATCTCCCCCTACAAAGGAGTGCAGCTCATTGCCAGCAACGGATCAAAGCTGGTCAGAGAATGACTTTGATGAGATGAGAGAAGAAGGCTTCAGTCCATCAAACTTCTCAGAGCTAAAGGAGGAATTACGTACCCAGTGCAAAGAAACTAAAAATCTTGAAAAAAGAGTGGAAGAATTGATAGCTAGAATAATTAAGGCAGAGAAGGTCATAAACGAAATGACAGAGATGAAAACCATGACACGAGAAATACGTGACAAATCCACAAGCTTCAGTAACCGACTTGATCAGCTGGAAAAAGAGTATCAGTGATTGAGGATCAAATGAATGAAATGAAGTGAGAAGATAAACCAAAAGAAAAAAGAAGAAAAAGAAATGAACAAAGCCTGCAAGAAGTATGGGATTATGTAAAAAGACCAAATCTACGTCTGATTGGGGTGCCTGAAAGTGAGGGGGAAAATGGAACCAAGTTGGAAAACACTCTTCAGGATATCATCCAGGAGAACTTCCCCAACCTAGTAGGGCAGGTCAACATTCAAATTCAGGAAATACAGAGAACACCACAAAGATACTCCTCGAGAAGAGCAAGTCCAAGACACATAATTGCCAGATTCACCAAAGTTGAAATGAAGGAAAAAATCTTAAGGGCAGCCAGAGAGAAAGGTCGGGTTACCCACAAAGAGAAGCCCATCAGACTAACAGCAGACCTCTCGGCAGAAACTCTGCAAGCCAGAAGAGGGTGGGGGCCAATATTCAACGTTCTTAAAGAAAAGAATTTTAAACCCAGAATTTCATATCCAGCCAAACTAAGTTTCATCAGTGAAGGAGAAATAAAATCCATTACAGATAAGCAAATGCTTAGAGATTTTGTCACCACCAGGCCTGCCTTACAAGAGACCCTGAAGGAAGCCCTAAACATGGAAAGGAACAACCGCTACCAGACATTGCAAAAACATGCCAAAATGTAAAGACCATCGAGGCTAGGAAGAAACTGCATCAACTAATGAGCAAAATAACCAGTTAATATCATAATGGCAGGATCAAGTTCACACATAATAATATTAACCTTAAATGTAAATGGACTAAATGCTCCAATTAAAAGACACAGACTGCCAAACTGGATAATGAGTCAAGACCCATCAGTCTGCTGTATTCAGGAGACCCATCCCACATGCAGAGACATACATAGGCTCAAAATAAAGGCATGGAGGAAGATCTACCAAGCAAATGGAGAACAAAAAAAAAGCAAGGGTTGCAATCCTAGTCTCTGATAAAATAGACTTTAAACCATCAAATATCAAAAGAGACAAAGAAGGCCATTACATAATGGTAAAGGGATCAATTCAATAGGAAGAGCTAACTATCCTAAATATATATGCACCCAATACAGGAGCACCCAGATTCATAAAGCAAGTCCTTAGAGACTTACAAAGGGACTTAGACTCCCATACAATAATATTGGGAGACTTCAACACTCCACTGTCAACATTAGACAGATCAACGAGACAGAAAGTTAACAAGGATATCCAGGAATTGAACTCATCTCTGCACCAAGCGGACCTAATAGACATCTATAGAACTCTCCACCCCAAATCAACAGAATATACATTCTTCTCAGCACCACATCGCACTTATTCCAAAATTGACCACATAATTGGAAGTAAAGCACTCCTTAGCAAATGTAAAAAACAGAAATTATAACAAACTGTCTCTCAGACCACAGTGCAATCACACTAGAACTCAGGACTAAGAAACTCAATCAAAATCGCTCAACTACATGGAAACTGAACAACCTGCTCCTGAATGACTACTGGGTACATAACAAAATTAAGGCAGAAATAAAGATGTTCTTTGAAACCAATGAGAACAAAGATACAACATACCAGAATCTCTGGGACACATTTAAAGCAATGTGTAGAGGGAAATTTATAGCACTAAATGCCCACAAGAGAAAGCTGGAAAGATCTAAAATTGACACTCTAACATCACTATTAAAAGAACTGGAGAAGCAAGAGCAAACACATTCAAAAGCTAGCAGAGGGCAAGAAATAACTAAGCACAGAGCAGAACTGAAGGAGATAGAGACACAAAAACCCTCCAAAAAATCAATGAATCTAGGAGTTGGTTTTTTGAAAAAATCAAAAAAATTGACAGACTGCTAGCAAGACTAATAAAGAAGAAAAGAGAGAAGAATCAAATAGATGCAATAAAAAATGATAAAGGGGATATCACCACCGACCCCACAGAAATACAAACTACCATCGGAGAATACTATAAACACCTCTACGCAAATAAACTAGAAAATCTAGAGGAAATGGATAATTTCCTGGACACTTACACTCTTCCAAGACTAAACCAGGAAGAATTTGAATCCCTGAAGAGACCAATAGCAGGCTCTGAAATTGAGGCAATAATTAATAGCCTACCAACCAAAAAAAGTCCAGGACCAGATGGATTCACAGCTGAATTCTACCAGAGGTACAAGGAGGAGCTGGTACCATTCCTTCTGAAACTATTCCAATCAATAGAAAAAGAGGGAATCCTCCCTAACTCATTTAATGAGGCCAACATCATCCTGATACTAAAGCCTGGCAGAGAAACAACAAAAAAAGAAAATTTTAGACCAATATCCCTGATGAACATCGATGGAAAAATCCTCAATAAAATACTGGCAAACCGGATGCAGCAGCACATCAAAAAGCTTATCCACCATAATCAAGTGGGCTTCATCCCTGGGATGCAAGGCTGGTTCAACATTTGCAAATCAATAAATGTAATCCAGCATATAAACAGAACCAAAGACAAGAACCACATGATTATCTCAATAGATGCAGAAAAGGCTTTTGACAAAATTCAACAGCCCTTCATGCTAAAAACACTCAATAAATTCGGTATTGATGGAACGTACCTCAAAATAATAAGAGCTATTTATGACAAACCCACAGCCAATATCATACTGAATGGGCAAAAAACTAGAAAAATTCCCTTTGAAAACTGGCACAAGACAGGGATGCCCTCTCTCACCACTCCTATTCAACATAGTGTTGGAAGTTCTGGCTAGGGCAATCAGGCAAGAGAAAGAAATAAAGGGTATCCAGTTAGGAAAAGAAGAAGTCAAATTGTCCCTGCTTGCAGATGACATGATTGTATATTTAGAAAACCCCATTGTCTCAGCCCAAAATCTCCTTAAGCTGATAAGCACCTTCAGCAAAGTCTCAGGATACAAAATTAATGTGCAAAAATCACAAGCATTCTTATAAACCAGTAACAGACAAACAGAGAGCCAAATCATGAATGAACTTCCATTCACAACTGCTTCAAAGAGAATAAAATACCTAGGAATCCAACTTACAAGGGATGTAAAGGATCTCTTCAAGGAGAACTACAAACCACTGCTCAGTGAAATAAAAGAGGACACAAACAAATGGAAGAACATGCCATGCTCATGGATAGGAAGAATCAATATCGTGAAAATGGCCATACTGCCCAAGGTTATTTATAGATTCAATGCCATCCTCATCAAGCTACCAATGACTTTCTTCACAGAATTGGAAAAAACTGCTTTAAAGTTCATGTGGAACCAAAAAAGAACCCGCATTGCCAAGACAATCCTAAGTCAAAAGAACAAAGCTGGAGGCATCACACTACCTGACTTCAAACTATACTACAAGGCTACAGTAACCAAAACAGCATGGTACTGGTACCAAAACAGAGATATAGACCAATGGAACAGAACAGAGTCCTCAGAAATAATACCACACATCTACAGCCATCTGATCTTTGACAAACCTGAGAGAAACAAGAAATGGGGAAAGGATTCCCTATTTAATAAATGGTACTGGGAAAATTGGCTAGCCATAAGTAGAAAGCTGAAACTGGATCCTTTCCTTACTCCTTATATGAAAATTAATTCAAGATGGATTAGAGACTTAAATGTTAGACCTAATACCATAAAAACCCTAGAAGAAAACCTAGGCAGTACCATTCAGGACATAGGCATGGGCAAGGACTTCATGTCTAAAACACCAAAAGCAATGGCAGCAAAAGCCAAAATTGACAAATGGGATCTAATTAAACTAAAGAGCTTCTGAACAGCAAAAGAAACTACCATCAGAGTGAACAGGCAACCTACAGAATGGGAGAAAATTTTTGCAATCTACTCATCTGACAAAGGGCTAATATCCAGAACCTACAAATAACTCAAACAAATTTACAAGAAAAAAACAAACAACCCCATCAAAAAGTGGGCAAAGGATAAGAACAGACATTTCTCAAAAGAAGACATTCATACAGCCAGCAGACACATGAAAAAATGCTCATCATCACTCACCATCAGAGAAATGCAAATCAAAACCACAATGAGATACCATCTCACACCAGTTAGAATGGCAATCATTAAAAACTCAGGAAACAACAGGTGCTGGAGAGGATGTGGAGAAACAGGAACACTTTTACACTGTTGATGGGATTTTAAACTAGTTCAACCATTATGGAAAAGAGTATGTCAATTCCTCAAGGATCTAGAACTAGATGTACCATATGACCCAGCCATTCCACTACTGGGTATATACCCCAAGGATTATAAATCATGCTGCTATAAAGACACATGCACACATATGTTTATTGCAGCACTATTCACAATAGCAAAGACTTGGAATCAACCCAAATGTCCATCAGTGACAGACTGAATTAAGAAAATGTGGCACATATACACCATGGAATACTATGCAGCCATAAAAAAGGATGAGTTTGCATCCTTTGTAGGGCCATGGATGCAGCTGGAAACCATCATTCTTAGCAAACTATCACAAGAACAGAAAACCAAACACCGCATGTTCTCACTCATAGGTGGGAACTGAACAATGAGATCATTTGGACTCGGGAAGGGGAACATCACACATCGGGGCCTATCATGGGGAGAGAGGAGGGGGGAGGGATTGCATTGGGAGTTATACCTGATATAAATGACGAATTGATGGATGCCGACGAGTTGATGGGTGCAGCACACCAACATGGCACAAGTATACATATGTAAGAAACCTGCACATTATGCACATGTACCCTAGAACTTAAAGTATAATTTAAAAAAAAATGCATCTGAAACATTTTAAAAATAAAATGCATTACTTATTTTTTCTCACTCTACTCTAATAGTGAAAAGTTTGCAAAGCCACACTTAATTTTTTAAATTGTTAAATAGAGGCTTTTGAAAGAGATAGAAAACAATTTTATTTCTAACATTTTTAAAAGTAATACAGTCTTAGGAACTTACACAACTTTTCATTTTATTTATAGTTTTCTGTTTTTATAACAAATAAAGATGTAATATATCTAAAATAGGCATATAATCATTGGAAATGGTCTTGAAAATGTGTTATTCCACACATTAGCCAGTGACCAGCCTAATATTAATTTAATTAGAAAATTTCCTTAATATAAACATAAGGTTTGAAAACATAGCATTTCTCCATTAATAGTACAATGTCTCTTCTAAAACTGTTGTTTTCTTAACTTTAAGCATTCTAGATTCTGGGAGATTTTTTCAATGAAATAACTATAATGCAATATGTGTAGAATTTTTAAAGTAGTTGTTATCAAAAGGATACAAGGTATAGGATGAGGATATTACATTAAAGTATATATAAATAAATTGGGGACTACAGACCAAGTTATAAGAAACTTTATTAATAGCAATGACACTTACTGCCATACACTTATTCACCACATCCTCCAAATTGCCCTAAATTGTACATCAGTCTTCTATTTCAAACCTCATATTTGTTCATCATTACTTATATGGTAAGGTTTGCATCTTTAAGCCCTTTATAATTTGACCTCCTTTCCTCTTGAATTCTGTCATTTATCTTTGGCAGTCAGAATATACTACATATAATTCCTTTAAAATTGTATCATTCTTGAAGTCTTCCGACATTTTTCCCTGCTACTCCTTCTGCCAAGAACTCTGTTTCAACTCTTGTGTAGCCAAATACCGCAAGGTAATTTTTCAAGATTTAGCTGAAATTTTAATTCCTCCTGATAATTACTTCTCCCTTGCCTCTCCATAGGATGGACTAAATATCTTTGATAGCTTTTTCACTTTCTACTAAGCTAACATGTGAATATCTCAGTGACAGCACATCTCATGTGAAAACAGATTATATTCTTGTACATGTTCTCAATAACATTTACTTCCTTGGACGCTTTTTTGCCCACAGATTTACAGAACCATGATTTTTGAGTCATTTCAAAAAATTAAGTCCACTATCAAAGGATAAATGTATATTGACATTATAATATTTAATATAATATTTGGATGGACCTAAAGATAATTCCAAATAAGAAAATTTATATACCTTGAAAGTTGGTAAAGATCTTTGATTAAATGTATTATCTCTAAATTTCTTGCTATTATATACTCATGTCTTCTTTTAAAATTTAAATTAAATTCTGTTTTATTTATTAGCAAATGCTTTTACAAATATGAGCTCTATGTTGCTATATTTGAAGGGACACTTCACAAGTTTGATTTTGGTCTTTTTATTGTGCTCACTATTTTGGATGTTACTAACATTTTATATTTCATGCATTTAAATTTACCTGTCTATATTTCTGTTCTATGACAATATTTTCTCTCACCTTTTCATTTTTTTAAAAAAAATGTGAAGTTTCTTAATGCATGAAGAATGTGAAGGTTTGAATTTATTCACTTTTCTCTTTCAAACTAGTTTTTAACAAGTACAATTTCAAAAAGAATGGGTAATTATAAAACAATTTCAGAGAAGAATACCATCCAATTACAATCCAATTAAAGACAGCATATCTAATCAATAATGATGTAATATGACGGAGAATATAAAATGTACACAGAAGTCATTAAGTGCCTAGACTAAAAAGTAAATTTAGTCATATGATACAGTATATTAAATATCAAAATGGCATAATTCATAAAAAGTCATGATAATGCAATCAGAAAGATCAATGCAGTTATACCCGCACTTCTTGTACCAAAGAAAAAATGTAGAAATAAATTCAACACATAAAAATGTTTTATATGTTTTAAAATTAGGAAGTTTTCACATTAAACATTATTCTCATATAAAAGCTTTACAAATTACTAAAAGAGTCATTTAAAAACCATGCTTTTGTCATAATATTCCCATTTACTAATTCATATAACATGAATCTGTATGCCGTCTTTGACTCCTCTTTCCTTACCTTCCACATGGCACCCAAGAGTTTATTCTAACTCTTCTGTGTTTCTTACAACTAAATCTTGATTGCCATTCTCCAAAGACATTCCTCAAATTTTGATGATTATTGTCTCCTACAAAGACTATTGTAATAGTGTCAGCAGAGGTCCAACGGGGAAGCTTGAATTTCACCCTGACTCGAAGTAAGGAAGCAACTTTCCCTTCTGGACTATCAAACAACTCAAGTGGGGAACCTCAACTTCCACACTCACCTGTGAGTAATGATGCATTGCCTCCTTCCTCAACAGGCATGGTGTCACAGGAGGCCTGATAAAACAGAGGGTTCAAATAAAACACAGGGACATGTAACATAATATCCAAAATGCCCAGGAAGAACCAGGAAAATGTCACCACTAGGAAAATACCTCAATGTCGGGATAACACAAAGAAATACAAACAAAAAGGAAATGTCTGTGTCCGCAACAAAGCAGTAATAGTGAATAATGTTAATAGAACATTGTCATCTGCTACAGTCCATTGAAATTCAAAATCTTACTCCTGTTAGAATATTTGACATTTAAGATTAAGCTCTGGTCATAATTATAACTTTATTTCAGTAATCTATTGTGTGTCAATAATCCAAAAACTGAGAGGATATAATCACACAAAGAGTTACTTCGTAGAGTGTTTAGAAGCCTATTTGTTCCAAAATAGTTTTTATAGGTTACTAGCTCTAGCATATGCAAACTAGCACCATTTTTGGGTCCACTAAAAGCTACCTAAACTTTGTAAATATCTGATTAATATCAGAGACTTAAATGCATAATTAATATATTTGAATTAAGGAAAGGAGCTATTTAAAGGTAAAAATGTAGCATATTCCTGAAAGATAACTTTTTATCCTATATCCAGGAACATAAGGAAGGCAATTAATGCTTGTGAAAACTGGGAGATGGGGTGATCAGTGAAAAATAATATTGTCCTGTATTTGCCATTTGACTTCCTTTCATATTTTACAAATGTTTTTATTTATATTATTCTGCTTGCTTTATACCTCATACTCAGGGCAGATAATAATATATATTGTGTAAAAACTACAAATATCTATTTTAGGATTTTATTTAAAATTTGTATGATATATTTGTTCAGACATTATGAATGTGTGTGTGTGTGTTGTTAGATAAAATAAGGCTGTGAATATTTAATAAGAGTTTTAATAATTATGTAACTATATAAATATAAAAATACATTTATGTAGATAACTGGTTGATGGTCTTAGCAGTTTAGCTATTAAATTTAACAAGTATGCAAATGATGAAATATATTTTAAAAAATCACATGGAGTTTTCCCATTGATCTGATTTAAGATATAAAAAAGAAATAGGTTCACTTCTAATAATAGTATACATAATATAGTATAAACATATGACTTAAGGAGAATCTATCAAACTTGACAAGCCAAATATCTTATTGTAAAATCAAATCATTAGATATTAGATGTATGTTTCCCATCAGGATGCATGAGGCAGTGTGAACCAGGAAGAGTAAATATCATGTTTCTCCCTCAGTAAGCCCACTTCAGACCTTCAGGTTGATTTAACCTCAAACAAATGGTCATGTTAAATATTTTTAAAAATATAAATCAGCATTTCTGCGTTTATCAAAGTAAAAAAAAAAAACTATTAATATAAAAACAGTCCTTTTAAAAAATTCCATGAATACTATAAAATAATTATCTTGAACCTTTTAAAATGAAAGACTTTTGAGAATTTTTCAAATAAGGAATTTTTACTGGTAAAAATTCAAAAGTGTGATTGTTTACTTGATATGAATGACCCCATGACCTCTTGAAATGAAGGAATATAGATAATTGTGTTTTATACTCACAGCTATAATCTGCATTGTGTACAATCTACTTAGAATTGCTATAATATAACATTACAGTCTATTTTATGCCTAATGTTTTCATTCTAAGCATTTCTGAATTTCTCTGCTTAACAATTTTAAATTGAACTGTAAGGTAACAACATAATTTAGGTTACTGGAAGTCAATTAACTCTGCATGATACTTGAGAAAAATTGGCTTATACAATTGTAATTTCAGAAAATAAAAAGCTTCATTTTTGTTTTTAGAGTAGCTCACATCAAGGACAATTATTCTACAGGAATGTATTTTTAGTTCTAACCTAGCAGAGAATAAAGACATTTTTTAAATTCTTTTTTACATTTTGACTCCACAGTAGCCCCATAACTGAAGAACTTTTCCCTAAATATTGTAGCATATTCAATGCTTTGGGTCGCTTTAGGGAATGTTGTTTTATAAAAGATTAAACCACTGATGACTTTAGTTTTTAACCTCAGTCATAAAATGCAAGCACTCTACTATATCCCTACAATTTAAATGCAAATAATCTTTAAACAAAACTAATCTTGAGGGCTTTTAGATAGTGAATGATAAATGGAAGGGAATTTTATAAAGTGTGATAGTGAGCAACTCTGATTTCTTTTTCACATCAATCATCCTTCCACATAGATCCACAATTAAAATATTCCTGTGCTTTTTGAGGGAGTCTGAGAAAGCAAGTTCATCATTTAGCTGCCCGTGGCATTACCTTGGGGAGAAGAAAGCTGATCCAAAGGGTAAGTGTTAATTGAAAAACGTGTAAGGAAACTGAAGATCCTTTCTCTATGTTTGCTTACCTGCAGAACCAAACCTGAGTTGTGCCCAGAAAGTTTAATACTCTTGTCTAAAATCGTGCGTGCTTAATACAAGAAAAGGATGCAATTATTATAGCTGAGCTCTTTTATAATGGTAAAATCAACTCATCTTTTCACAAGATTACTTCCAGGAGAATTTTATAATGATAAAAATTATTTTTTATACATATCCAATGGAAAGAAAACTTACTCTTTATTTTTCACAATCTTGCTGCCTATGTAATTGTAAATTTAAAAATACAAACTTTGTGTTCGGCTTTTTTTACTATGAATTATTTTTGAGACATAGAAAGTAGTGGCAGGCCGGGCGCGGTGGCTCAAGCCTGTAATCCCAGCACTTTGGGAGGCCGAGACGGGCGGATCACAAGGTCAGGAGATCGAGACCATCCTGGCTAACCCGGTGAAACCCCGTCTCTACTAAAAAATACAAAAAACTAGCCGGGCGATGTGGCGGGCGCCTGTAGTCCCAGCTACTCGGGAGGCTGAGGCAGGAGAATGGTGTAAACCCGGGAGGCGGAGCTTGCAGTGAGCTAAGATCCGGCCACTGCACTCCAGCCTGGGCGACAGAGCGAGACTCTGTCTCAAAAAAAAAAAAAAAGAAGAAGAAGAAAGAAAGTAGTGGCAAATAAGGAAAACATTAGAAATAAAAGAAAGTAATATATACCCTTTAGTAAAAGGATTTAGAATTCTTAGTGAAGAAGTTGATCCTGAGTCTGGGACAGGGAAGGTACACATTGAGCCTGGATGATTTTGTTGTACCAAAGATAAGAAATAGCCAAAGAATAATTAAAACATCTGTAAAGAACAAGAAGTTATTGTGCAGGGACAGTCACTGTCCAGCTGTTAATAATAATAATCTGAATTCATAATGGCATAAAATGAAGAAATTAATAAATAAGGGAGGAAGGAAATCTCTTCCTTACAGAGGATCAGCTAATATAAAAACAAGTATAGAGTTGGAAAAGTATGAACAAGTGGTAAACTCAACAGGTCAAATTTTGATAAATATAACCAGTTATTATTTACAAAAAAATAATAATTCTATGGTAAGAATACTTGTTAGATTCCTTAACCATGTTATCAAATTAATATCACAATACTGGGACAAATGAACGTCAGGTGCTTCCAGATATAACATACTGAGAAAGGCAATCTTCACTTTTACAGTATTCCTACCAAAACATGCAAAACTCAACCTGAAGAACAAGTCTAAAAAACAATTCATCAGTAATCTCCAAAAATGCCAAGGGGAAGGAACACAAAGAAAGTTCAAGGAAATGCTGTGGATCAAGAAAGCTGAGAAAACAGAATTTAATTCATGATACTTTATTGGATTCTGAACCAGGAAAATATATTTATAAATCACATTATTGGAACAGTTGATGTTATCTGAGTGTTAAGTGTAGATTAGATAGTAATATTGTATCAATTTTTAAAAATTATACTGTAGTTATGTAAGAGTATATGCTTTTCCTTAGGAAGCATATAATGACACACATGTCTAAAGGGACATGATTCTATCACTTACTCTCAAGTGGTTCAGGAAAATTTATACGTCTACATACATACATACATACATATGTGTGTATATATTCATGCACACATAGAGAAAACGATAAAGAGAATAAGGTCAATGGGGGAATGTATGAATAGTTTGCCAAACTATGTAAAAAGTCTACGGGAGTCTTTTTAACTATTTTTGCATCTTTTAAACTAATTTGAATTATATCAAAATAAATACAATTTTTGAAGGCAGAAATGAGAATTTTGTGGCACCACTAAGTTAATAGAGATAAAAATTTTCCTTTATCATAGAGTCAAAGGCATCAGTTTGTCATCATATCACAAGAAACACTAGAAATAAATACAACTAATGTGTAAATCAGATTGAATCTAAAATGTACATGAGGAATCAGAACTTCTTTAACCAAATTTTTAAAGTAATCTTGAATTGAATCAACAGAATAAACATTTTAAATAATTCCTTTCCGATTATTTTTAAAAATACTCTGCTGCACTAGCAACGTGTAGCACATACACACTGTTAGATTCTCATTCAGTAGATGGTGTTCTTTCTTTCCTTGTTTAATCTACTTTTTTTGTATCAGTATCTGATTATAATAGTCATGTGTAATCTGTAGACAAGACAGCTACCGGGAAAAACTGCTGGGGGTTCTTTATCTCAAGACTTGGAGACAAAGAGAGAATGAAAATAACAGAATAAACAAACTTTGGAAGCAAAACTGATTATATGTTACTGCTCATTTAACTATGTATATTGTTGAAGCATTTCAGTTGGGTTCAAATATAAATCTAGTTTCTCTTTACAAAGAACTGGAGAAACGCCTCAGCTGATGTTACCTGGGAAAATATTTACTTTTCTCATATAGTCTAGAATCCTTTATTTTCAAGTTATAATGAAAAATTTTATTTCGTTGTTTTTCTTTCCTTTTTTTGTATTTCACTTAGTAAATTATTCAACATGGTCATTAACTAGGTCATTTAGTATTCCAAGAGAGTAATAAAACAAATAATAATATGATTTCTGATCTTGGATTTGCAATTTTGTAGGAGAGATAGAAACACGGGCTATTTTTGTTACTGTGTAGTTGTGATTTTTGTCAGACATTTTAGTACTGTGTACAATGTATATTCATAATCTGTGTACAGTTGTTAAATCATTGTGGTATTTTATTTGCTTTTTTAAGAAAGCATACTTACACTTGCCTTTTATTATTATCTTAAAATAAATTTATAGGGTACAAGTGCAATTTTATTACAGGCATAGATTACATAGTGGTAAAGTCAGGGCTTTTAGGATATCCACTAGTTGAATAATGTACGTTGTACCCATTAAGTAATTTCTCATTATCCTCCTTCTCCCACACTCTCACCCTCTGAGTCTCCATTATCCATCATTCCACTCTCTGTGTCCATGTGTACATATTTTTCAGCTCCCACTTATGAGTGAAAACGTGATATTTAACTTGCCTGACTTGTTTCATTTCCGATAATGACCTCCAGTGCCATATATGTTGCTGCAAAATACATAATTTGATTATTTTTATATGCCTGAATAGTGCTTCATAGCATTTTTAACTTTAAAATTATTGACCTAGATTTATATTTTATTTTTTTCTCTAGTTTGAGATCCTCCCACCTTCTGTCTACAAAATTGTCAATCTGTAACAATGGGGAGAGTTATATTCTTTTTTTTTTTTCTTTTTGAGGGTGGAGACTCTCTCATTAGGAAGAAATCTAGATATGAACAGGCTGACACTATGAAATATCTCTCATCAGTATCGAGCTCTACCCCACCAGAGCAGTTCCAGTTTTCCCTTTTAACCATTTCTTTTCTATCATTATGAGGGTGCTGTTAACATTTCTTCTATGTCCCAAATAAGCAGCAGTTCCCCATCATGTACAGGATAATGTCCACAATATTTTGATCTGCTATTCATTTGCTACCTTGACAACCTCTTCTTACCTTTGACGTTGTTCAAATATAAATTCTTTCTATGAAAGAAGACATTTCCCCCAAAATCCACTCCTGATACTTACTAGCTTTTATTTCTATAGATAGCACTTATATTTCTTGGTAATTTGTTATATGTGTATTTTACCTGCTCCTTAAGACTATGGGAGGTGTACTAACTTTGTATGCCTTCTCTATATCCTATCTCCACAGACCACACTCTATTCAACCCCTAGTATGATGCTTGGAACACAGTAAGTTCTCTTTAGATTCATGTAGCTAATCAAGAGCTTCATGGAGCCTTTGGCTATGTCTTTACTAAATAGAAAGAGTGTGAGCACACACACTCATTTGAATTCTACAGGCCCACATTTGAAATCTGACTATAGAATTTATGAACTGAGTGATTTCAGGAAAGTTGATTAGTCTCAGGAACATCACATTCCTGATATGTAAGCAGAAATACTGACCTTACCTTTCTTGAAGGGTTGCTGTGAGAAATATATACAAAATAATGTGTGTAAAGTTGTAAAATAAGATGTGGAATGAAATAGCACAGAAAATGCATTGGTCGTGCATACCTAGAACAACCACGCAACACACACAAACATACACACATACACACACACACAAAATAGAAAAGACTGATTTGAAGGCAGCTAAGAGCTACTGAAGACACAGAACTAGAGGTATATGACTCCAGAGAGGAAGAACTTGGAAGAGTCAGAAGCAAAATGGCCTAAGAGGGAAACACAGAAATGAAGACAGTAACAAAGAACTAAGAGAAGGGCAATGAGGATAAACATAACTAAAAATTTACTGAATATGAACTGTATAAAACAATTAGACTTATGTTTTATGGGGTTCTGTTATATATGAAATTAAAATGTGTAACCAAAATTATACAAAAAGCATAAATATACCTGTTATTAAAATGTTCTAATGTTCTAGTTTCATTTTGGAAGTGGCAAAAATCATAATTTGTGTTAGAATGAATTAATAATGCATATTATAATCTTTAGGGTAAGCAATTAAAGAATAGCAAAAGAGTAGACAATACATTTACATAAAGGGAAAATGAAGCAATATAAGATAGTATATAATCTGTCTTAACCTCCCTCACCTCTCTGAGCTCCTATCCCCTAGTTGTCCTCTTGGAGTCTGGCAGGGACATACCCATCTCAGATTTTTTATTTTGGAAGTTTCTCCTGCCTGTCACAGCTTTCCCTGGATATATGCGTGGTTCCGCCTCTCCTCTCATATGGGTTTTAAATTTCCTGTATTTCTTCCCTTCATGATTTTCTTAGCTCTTACCACCAACATGCAACGTATTTTACTTATTTACCTTATTGAATTCTTTTCTTGATCACTAGACAGTAGCTCCAGTTCTGTTTATCTTGTTCACCACTGTGTTCCCAGTGCCTACACTTCTGCTTCACCCATAGTAGGTAATTCATAAATAGTTTTGAAAGTATTGGTACTTTCATATTAGAAGGAACAGAGAGAACATTGCTATGGTCTGAATGTTTGCCACCCCCAAATTTATATGTTGAAATTCTAAGCCTCATAATGAAGCCTCTGGAAGATGATTAACCACAAAGGCTGAGTGGGATGAGTGCCTTTATAAAAAAGTTCACAGGGAGCTGTTTTCCCCTCTCCACCATATGCAGACACAGTGAGAAGGCTCCATCTATGAGGAGCAAGCCCTAATCAGATCCTGAATTTGCCAATATCTTCATCTGGGACTTCCCAGATCCCAGAACTGGGAGAAAAAAATAATTTTTATTTATATGCCACCCAGTTTTATGTTATTTTGTTATAGCAGCTCAAATGGACTAAGTCAATATTGACTTCCAATTTGGGGCAAGATGAATTTGAAATGATCAAGGGAAAACAAGATAGTATGTTATTTGGAGAATTAAGATAACACTTGAAAGAGCCAACTGTCTTTTTAAAAGTAGAAACTGTGTAACTGCAGTAATTTCATTTTTAAAACTAATGATCTCATTTTTAAAATGAAAAGTCAGATCACATAAGCACCCAAGTGAAATTTAAGATAACAGGCAGACATTAAGACTAGACTTGGAAGTCTGATATTTTCTGGAAATTAGAGGATATAAGGAAATCATGTCCACTCCTTATTTTGTGCTGTATTTGAAATATTACTTATGATTGGTAAATATTATTATGTACTCTTTAATTAATATTTATAGATTTGTTTTGGTGGCAACTTTTGTGCATTTAGCATCTTGTAAATGTGCTCATATAAAACTTTATATAAATAATGCATGAAAAAATCAACAGCATAAAACTAGTAAGAAAACAAAGAAATTAGAGCATTACAGTACCAAATTTAAAGTGAATCTTTTATTGTGACATTGAGTCCAATTAAGTTTGAAATGCCATAATTTATTAATTCTCCATTGAAACCAATTACATAGGCCAGGAATATGTCAAGATGTTAACAGCTCTTCCACCTCAGTTATTTTATGAAGGATTAGATAGAAAACTCCAAACATACAAAAAGCCGATTCAAAGAGGTATCACATTTGCTACTGTTTATATTTCTACCTTCCAAAACCCATGTCAAAATGTAATCCCCCATAAGGCAGGATTGATAGTTGGAGCTCATGAGAAGTAATTGAGTCATAAGGTCTGCACCCTCATAAGGCGTTGAAACATTCATAAGTTAATGGATTAATACGTTATTATGAGAATAAGATTGATGGCTTCGTAAGAAGAGGAAGAAAGACTTGAGCAAACATGCCCCCTCATCATAGGATGCCCTGTGCTACTTCGAGACCCTGCAGAGAGTTCCCATCCGCGGGAAGGCTCTCCCCAGATGTACATCCTTGGACTTGAACTTCCCAGTTCCAGAACTGTAAGAACTAAACCTTACCCCACCCCTACGTCTCTTAAAAAACAAATTACCTATTTTCAAGTATTCTGTTGTAAGCAATGAAATCTAAGACACAATTAGAGCTGCTTTCCATTGGCAATAAAACTTTGAGAGAGGATTGCTAATCTGAAGAGAGCACTGGGGGATGGTTTTAACTTAATACCCAGTAGAGAAGTTTCTGTTTTTGTGTTTTAACTTTTATCAGTTAAAATGGGTAGGAAAAAAAGTTTATAATCATAGAAAATACTGAATATTGCATTTACTTTTTTTAAAAAGTTTATTTTTTTCTTTTTCACTTAATTCTTTTGTTATACATTTATTAAAATATAAACAAATTTTTGGTCCTTATTTAGTTAGTACCTTATTGAATTGTAAACTACATATCATCCCAATTCTTTTGTACTATCTGCCTAAATTATAAAATGCATATTTTGTTCTTTTTTAACCAAATATTTATTGAGTACCTACTTATTTACCAAGGACTCTTCTGTGTGTTAAAGATACATTGAGGAATAAGACTGAAAACATTCCTGAATCCATGAGACCTACAAATAAGCATAATTGTATAATTTTTAAAAGGTGGTAATTGTTATGCAAAAAATAAAGCAGGTAAGGACAAAGGGGATAGGGAATTTTAATTACAGTTGCCAATGTATGACTCATTGAAAAAGTGATTTGATTTATTTTTTGACGTGTGATGCTGCTTTGACAATAGATTCTAATGAATAAGCATTCAAACTGGAAAAATGCTAGTCTTCTAACTGTGATAATAATTGAATTATTTGGAGAAAAAAATCAGGTAAAGTTAGTGAGAAGTGGTCAGATTCTACATTTTTTTTCTTAAAAAAAAATAGAATCAAGATATTTTCCAGATAGGTTAGCTATGGGCATTAAAAGAAAATAAATTAAAGAAGATAAGAAGCAAACAGTAGAATGAAGTGTCATTAATGAGAAGAGAAGAAAATCAGATAAATGAGTTTGTGCACAGTACGAGAAGTTCATATTAATGTTTAACTGAGTGTTACAGCTCCAAATGGGAACCCTGAGTCCATTAGTTGTAGGTAAGAGTCTAGATTTTGCAAGCTAAATCAGAGATGGAGCTATAAATTGGGGATTTTCACAATATAAGTGGTCCGTAAATTAACATAATTGTGTGGAATTATTAAAATAATCTCATACAGAGATAAAAGAAGAGTTTCAGAGATTCAGCTCTAAACATTCCAATATTAAAAGGATAAAGAGAAGGCATACAAGTACCAGTACTAAATGAGTTGTAGGAGTAAGATGGAGAAAAAGGAAGGGAATGTAATGCCTTCAAAATTACAAACGAAGTATATGAAAAAGAAGGAAGTGCTTTGCCAGCTTAAAGGCTGCTGACAGGTCAAATACAATGAAAACTGATAGTTTGTCATTGGATTTAAGAATGTGATAAGAGTATTTTACAAGAATGGCGGTACAAGACCAGATCGTCTGTAAAAAGGGACAGAATTGACCTAATATGGATTCAGGGAGCACCCTTGAACAGTAGCAGGAAGCAAAGCAGAGTATATGCAGGCAGGTGGAGAAATACACAGATGGAAGTTTCTGAAAGTTTTCGTCCAATTACTTCAATTTTTTCCATGAAATATGAAGCAAAATAATGAATTGAAAATGAAGATGGACAAAAAAAAAATCCTAATTTTAGGTGCATACATTTCTGCTCAATCTTTTATTTTTCTTTAAATTCCTACATTTTGCAAAATTTTTCAAATAAGTTTTTTTCCCATCCTCTATCACAGATCCTTCACAAATAATTCTGGAAGTTCAATCTATTATTTCTTTATAAAATTAAATAAATTAATTAATAATTTATTCTTAATTTTAACTTTCACTTCAGAGAAAAACTGGCATCTATTATTTTGTCTGTTAATCAAAATTTTCATTTATATTTTGTATAGCACCATTTCCAGGTCTAAAGCCTTTTCTATTCACAAACTACATGGGCTAATTAAACAACGTTATTGAATAAAGAAATACCTATGTATTCATTAGACACCAAGACAGAAAACATTATTTAAGTAGGGAGCTAAAAAAAAAAAAATAGAATGTATATACATATATGTATATGTGTGTGAGAAAGAAAGAAAGAGGGAGAGAGAAAGAATTTAGAGGTGAGACTTTCATTGGGACAAGAGAAAATTGCCAGATTTAGTAGTAGTACCCCGACAATTACAAAACAGAAGAATTACAGTGAAGACAACACCTATACTAAAGCATTCTCTTAACTTACACAAGAGGTTTCAAAGTAAATGAGCTTCTTTAGTCCTCAAAAGTACTCTGTGAGGTAGATACTATTTTTATTCCTGTTTTACAGATGAAAACTCTAAAACTTTGGTAGTATATTACTTGTCCAAATTCACATAGCAAGTAAATAGTAAAACTAGAATTTAAAGCCAAACAGTGCTTTGTTGCAAACTTAATCACTATTATACTAAGTAATTCACCTACATGGGGTAGTAATATAGTTTTATTGGAAGGCTGAAGAATTACCAAAAAATGTAATGGAAAGTTATTTTTAATATATTAGATATTTTTGAAGACTCATTTTAATACAATGACTTTTGTTTTCAAAAGCAGATATAAACAAAAACTTAAACTATGCTTTAGCTACTGATGTGGAGGATTGATGATGATGTCAGTCTGTAAAGAACAATTCCACCAGCAAAACATTTAATAAAGTGTTTCTCCTTGAATGCTATGATGGTGTCATGCTGGTGAAAATAGAAAATTGATGTAAAAACAACATCACTCTTTTAACTTGCTTAAAAAATCCTTTTATGAACATATTTATCCTATCTAAATAAAAAAAAGTTTCTTATATCACTATGTAAAGACCTTTAAGGGTGTGTATTAGAATCATAATACCAATAATTGGCATTGACTAAATGCACATTATTAGTCTATACTTTCCTAAAGCACTTTACTTTTATAATGTCACTTAATTCTTGCATTAGCACTGTACATTTGGTGTTTTAATAGCTCCAGTTTACAGATGAAGAAACTGAGGAACAGAAAAGTTAAGTAATTAGTCTAAATTGAATAGGTAATAAGTAAAGCAGTTAGATAAAACAATTGTTATCTTATTCAAAATAGATTTAAAACATACATTATTCTATACCAAATACTCTGGTGAAGAGCTTCTGGAAATAATAAAACCTGCATATTGTGTAAGTTAGTATCAAAAAACGTTATTGACTCCATATTCAACTCTTAGAATTTTCTCTCCATCTCAAATCCTTGTTCTATGTTTGTTTCTTCAACTATTATTCTGCTTAACTGATGACTTTTTTTTTTTAAATCCCTTTACTTCCAAAAATATATTCACTGAAGGCTTTACAAGGAATTTCCATTAAAATCTGAATCAATTTGTCCATTATTTTTATGCTTTCAGATTACATATTTGCTTCATTTCATTACTTAAAAAGATTAGTGACTGCTACATGCTCTTTAATTAGTACCAATTATACGATCAATTAAAAGATAGAAGTTATGGAAAAGAATAACTCTTACAAAACAGTTACTTTTCTTTACAAGTGGAAAGGTAAATTAACAATTGGAGAACATACTGTACTACATAAATTTTCATTGTGTATTTTTTGTATCCTATTACTTATATGTGTAGACAGCATTCAAAAAGTGTGCTTCAATCCATTCAGCTATGGAACCAAACTACATTTCTAGCCTTGAATTATTGTGCCCTTGGAAGAGACGGAACACTTTTGTTTTGCAAGGTAATCATTTAGGGAGAAACTGTGTTTTTCAACTATCATATTCTATAATCATGAATCATTTTATATTGAAAATCAATGAACTAATTCTTTAGTGATTTATGTAGGACTGCTTGGAGATGACAAATAAACCAATCAAACATAATTGCAGGTAAATGACTTAAATCTAAATTTTAGATAGATGCATGACTTTACCATGAACATTTGAAATAGTCTATGTTCTTTATGTTCAGGTAGCTTTAACTGCCTCCATGACTATCTGCCTTATTACCAACAAAGACATGAAATGAAAAGCATCATAATTAAAATGCTTAACTATCCAAATGCTTTCAGCATTGTACTCAATGCATTGCTTTTTTTTTTTCCTGTAAATTTGCTGAAAGAGAAGCTGGAACAATGGAATTAAATGAAGAACTGAAAAAATATCCAGTCTCAGCTTTAAGAAATCAATGAAACCACATTAAAATCAAGTAGTAATTTGTCAAAATATTTCTACATATTAATTGTTGGAAAGTTTTGCCAAGCACATGTAATCCTGAAAAAACTGCTTCAATTGGCACAATATACTCAGGATGAAATAACATAGCATATCATGACTATCTTTCAGGGCTATTTCTATGATATTTCAATCTAGACATTCCTTCAGAGAACACACGTAAATGCTACTATGCTTGTAATATTGCTGATTATAAGAGATATTTGTATTCAGAATAGAAACTATAAAAAATAGTATTAATAGCCTATAGAGATACATATAGGGTATGTTTAAAGGAGTATGTTTAACAGATCAGAAGGTAATAAAGAAAAACTATATGATTTGAGAAAGATTTATGGTTATCAAAATATAATTATAATATTAATTTAGATTGTAATCACAATTGGACACACATATGAAATGAATTAACAGCAAAGTTAATTATTCAAAAAAACTAGTAAAATATTTTTAAATGGAGAACAATACATCATACATAAATAAATCAATATGTAAAAGTAGAATTAGAAAATTGTTTCTATAATACTTGGAATATTATTGGAAACACAGGAATTACACAATGTTAGATGTGGCATTATTATTTATATTGTGATTCACACATAATTACTATGTTTAAATACAAAATTGTGTTCCATTATTTAGCTGCATTAACAAAGCTGTGATCATTCATTATCTACAAATAAACTGAATATATGAATAAGTACCTTGATAAATACTTTCACACAGTATTTTTTTCTTTTAGTTGATGTTTTTCATCTTAGTTTTTTGAAAAATATGGTATTTCAAATTGCTAATTTGTTTCAGGAAAGTGGTCTAGTATCTCTCTATCCGTATTTGATCTCTAATTTTCACCACAACCATATTTTATGTACTCCCATAGTTTTATTTAGAGACCTATAACCGGACTATGATTAATATTTTACATAATCTCTTCTCCTTAACTGTATGAGACCCACAAATTTAAATTTTTTTATATGAATATCTACTTTGTATATGCTTCCATGACAAGATATTGGATTCTGTACTGCTAACTCTGGGAGTTTTGGTTTGCGTTTGTGTATTACGATTTTCCAAAACGATAAGGTTTAATAAAGTACTACTGAAGCAAATAATTGGGACCATTTCTCCTCAGAGTTTGTATTCAAAGTAACTAAAATATATGAGTGCCATCCTCTTTTGTTCACCTCAATAGTGTCTGTTGTCTAGTTTTACTCTCTAATAAAGTAAAGCATTACCTTTTCTTCCTAACGTCCCGTTTCCCTATATGGCTTGCCACTAAAAGCAGGTGTCAAATATAACTTTAGTCTCTACATTTTCATTTGTGAATAAAGGGTATCGAACCTATAAAATAACTGGTATTGTATTTCACTGTATGGTGAAAGTTAAGATCATATTAATTCATTATGTTAGGTTGAAGCATACAGAAAAGGTTCACCTTGATAGAGTAATTATATCTTATTCTAGAACAATAGTTGCCAGAACAGATAAAAAGAATATCAACACCTCAAATAGTAACCATATAACTGCCCATGGGTTAACCACAAGTCTTAAAGAAACAGAAAAAAAAATTGAGAAAGTATATTTTGTATTTAAAATCTCAAAATTATGCAAAAATTCTAAAGATATGTTCACTAGAAGAGATCTCTAGTAATAAGAGCAGAGAGTTCTACATTGAGTACCATTTACATCATCTCATTTGATTGTTCCAAAAATTACTCTAAAGTAGGATTAATTTTTAGAAATAGAAAGGTTAAGTGATTTATTTGAAGGCCCCACCTTAGAAAATGACTAAGCCTGGAGAAGAAACAAAATCCTCTAACTTAAAATTAAAATGCTGTGTCCAACTGTTAAATGCATGATGAGAAAAGTTGGATGTAAGTTGCTTTTAAGTCCAAGTTTCTTTTATTTATACAATCAAATATTTTTCCTCTGTTCTTTTCTTCCTATGTAAAAACATAATTTAGCTTCTATGACAACTAGTCACAGTCTCTCTTGGATTTGTGCACTAATGTATATTCAGAGACACTAAAGATATCCCCAGTGCCACTGCATTTCCCCTAGATTCTGCCTTGGCACATAGTAGTTGCACAACAGATATTTATTTTGTGACTAAAAGAATGAACCTTCCATGACTCTGTTTGGGAGTAATTATTTCATCTACCAGCATCAATCCAAAGGTGGTTTATTAAAATGTTAAATGTGATATGAACATTTGTGACGAAAAAAGTTCCTCTTGAAGAAGAGCAACGTATGTGTGATACATACTATCTATAACATTTACATATCTATCTTCTTCAAGATAAATCTGTTAATTATAAAACGTGTGATATCTAAAGTTGTCTAAGGAGTTGGAATGTATAAGTTTCTAGAAGCTTAATCTTTTATTTAACATATACCCACAAGAAAATAACATGACAATATTTCTAAATGACTTTTGGTGATCCTCAGACAGCAAGGCCAAAATTTAGTATTGTCTGTGAAATATCTTCAACAGCTTCCTGTTGGTACCTGCATATAAAACTCAGATGTCTTTTTGAGTGTCTCTTATTATGTTATCCTTTCGGTATGTGAAATAAACAAAATCAGGAGAGTATCCAAACTAATGTTTGATAGTAACCATGTGTTACTATCAAGCTATAGCTCTTCTCTTCTTTTCACTAATTTTTCTATTGCTTCTCTACCTTCTGTTTCCATACCTCTTTAGTATTGAGTCAAACAGAAAATGAAACTATTATTAGTGTATCTGCTATTCTTCTAGGCCAGACTACATGTGTCTGTGGGAGTTGGCAGTGAAGGACTATAAAAGGGGCTTGGAAATAATTGTCAAAAAACAGAAATTTGTTGAATCTGCCTTCATTTAGGCATGCAAAATTTTGAACACATCCAGAAATTTCTCTAAAACAATGTTTGGAGTTATGGGGGATTGGTGGCATCTCTACTAGATATGAATCACAAACTTCAGATAATTCTATAGATCACTTCAAAAATGTTGTCTTTAACTCCTCTTTCTGGCTTCTTCCCTCTGTGGTGTCACACTGTAGTAATACTAAAAGCAGCAACTATTTTTGCCAACATCTCTGAATTGCCATTATTCCTATTGTCTACTCAAGGTAGTATGCATTTCTGATGATTGACAGCAAGAAGCCCATACTCTGCACCAAAAGAACACCTCCTCATTGTTGCACAAACCTCCTATTACCATGCTGGACAATCAAAATTCCCAATATGCAAACAAGATTTTTGGAAAGTGAAAATTGATGTATGTGTGTGCACATGTATATATGTGGAAATTTATGGAAATAATATAAGACATATTTCAACAGAGATGAGACAATTGGAGAATTACTTTTACATTTTTTATTGGTAAATAAAATATCCAACATGATTATTTAAATATTTACAGTTTGAGGTATCAATTGATTTAAGTATAGAAAGAACATTAGAAAAATGAATGGGGAGAGATTTTCCTTATAGTAGTTTACACAAATTATTAACTCAAAACAAATATAAAAGATTACATCTGTGTGCTGAAAGCAGTGGCAACCAATTGCAAACTAAGTTGTCATTTTAATTGAAAAATCAGTAAATATAAATATATATATTATATATATATTTTATATATATATAAAGGTTAAGTGATTTATTTGAAGGCCCCACCTTAGAAAATGATTAAGCCTGGAGAAGAATATATATATATATATAATATATTAAATTGTACTATTTACATTAATTACACTAAATTGTACCGCTTACAAACTGGTAAGCGGAAGTAGGATTTAATTAAGAAAGTATTAAAAACTATACAGGAATTATCTTAGAAGTTATGGAGAACTTTATGAGGACTACGAAGTTTATTAATGTAGTAGTATAAGTGTTTTCACGTTGCTAAATTAAATTGAGAAATGTATTATTATTCATTCACATTTTTCTTCACATAGTTATATTGGTATTGTGTTTTTAGCATTCGTTATTAAAAGTTATATCATGGGGTGGGGTTAGCGGGGAGGGATAGCATTAGGAGGTACACCTAATGTAAATGACGAGTTAATGGGTGCAGCACACCAACATGGCACATGTATACATATGTAAAAAACCTGCATGTGGTGCACATGTACCCTAGAACTTAAAGTATAATAATACATAAATACATAAATAAGTAAATCCATAAATAAAATTTTATCAGCATAATAGCCAGCCTTCAAGATGGCCCTCAATGATCCCTACGTTCAGATATTCACACCCCATAATTCTCTACCATGTTATATCAGAATTGTCTTGTGTGACCTGTAGAATATGGCAAAGTGATGGTATGTTACTCCTGAGGTTGTGTATTGTCTTAAATGCTCTCTCTGGGATCACTAGGTCTACAGGAAGCCAAATCATGAGTATCTCTATGGAAAGGCCCACGTGATGAAGAGCTGAGGTTTCCAAACAACAGACAGCAAGGAACTGAAGTCTCCTGCCAACAGTCTTGTAAGTGAATCTGGAACATTAAGGAGCCAAGTCAAGTCTTCAGATGACTACAGCCTCTGCCTATGTCTTGACTGCAATTTCATGAGCCCCTGAGTCAAAATTAACCAGCTAAGATATAGCCAGGTTCCTGATATTTGGAAACAGTGTGATAAAATACATATTTGTTGTTTTGTGCTGCTCAGTTTGAGGATAAGTTTGTATCTCCAAATAAACGATACAAAAAGAAAAATAATTATAGTCATGTGAGGAAGAAAAGGGATAAAAGAAAAAAGGAAAATATAGAGTACATAATCTTATAGTTCATATCATAGGTGAATGCACAAATATATCCCAATTTTCCTGAACTAGTCAGTATGAATTGAAGGAAAGAATAGTACAACTTCTTAAAAAATAAATAATATTCATCAATCATTACCCAAGCACTAAAACATTTCTGAATGGCACATATCTGACTCTGATCTCCTCTGGCATCCTGTACAAATATCGTCCTTACAACTTCATGTTGTTTGTTATGCTTACACATAATTTTATCACTCTATATAGTGATTAATATATGTGTGTGTACAGAAGTTCATATTGATATATTATTCCATTGGTTCTGGAATTGTATAAAACAAGTATCATACTCTATGTAGTTTTCCTGGATTTGATCTTTTCATTCAAAATTATGTTTTTATGATCCATCCATGTTATTATATGTATCATAATATTTGTTTACCCTCTTAAATTGTATTCTATAATGCTATAGACTGAATGTTTATGTCCCCCCAAAGTTCATATGTTGAGGCCTAATTCTCAAGGTGATGGTGCTTGGAAGTGGGACTTTCAGAGAGAGAGAGAGAGAGTTAAGTTGTGAGCATAGAGTCCTCATGAATGGAATCAGTACCCTTAGAAGAAAAGAGACTACAGTTATCTCTTTGTGTGTGTTTTTGTCTCTTTCCCTCTCTTCAGGCCATGTAAGAATACAATGAGATGACAATTGTCTCCAGACACAGGATCTGCCAGTGTTTCAAAGTTGGAATTCCCAGCTTCTAAAATTTTGAGAAATAAATATTGGTCTTTTAAGTCTCCCGGTCTATGTTATTCTTACTCTAGCAGCCCATAGTTACTAAGATACATTGTGTGATGACACCAACATTTTATTTATCCATTTTTGTTATCAGGGGACATCGGGTTTGATTCTAGGTTTTGTTGTTAAAATCAACACTGCTATGAACATTCTTATATGTGCCTTTTGGTTGACTTCTGAAACATTTTGTCATGCATATGAACACAGAGTAATTTTTAGGTCACAGCATATGGAGTGCTCACCTTTAGAAGACAATGCTGAATTTTGTACCAGAAAGTTGTGTCAGTTGGCACTTTCATTGCGAAAAATAGGAGAGGTCAGTGGTGCAATACTCCTCAAGTATTTGATGTTGTCTGATTTTTTTTTTTTCTTCCTTTCTTTCTTTCTTTTTTTTTTTTTTTTTTTGCCACTCGAAGGAGTGTAAAATGAAATTTCACTGTGGTCAAACATTGCTCTCATTGATCATGAAAGTGTTGAGATTGAGGATCTCTTTTTACGGTGATCTTTTCTTTCCTGCTGGGGAATGACTGCATATATTTGCTAATTTTTCTATAGGGCTACATGGTAGATTGTTTTAGAAATGACCCCAGTCATTTGTTTCATCCCAAAGGTCTGATATCAATTCTACCCTCAAGAGTTAGGGTCTGTATTTCCTCCCATTGACTTTGAACTGGCCCTTGACTTGATTTGACAAATGGAATGAGACAGAAGCAGTGCTGTGTGACTTTGGGGCCCAGACTGAGAAAGCTCTTAGTACTTCGGTTTTCACTTTTCCAAAGCCTGAGCCGTCAGTTAAAGAAGTGTGACTAACAAGCTGGATGAAGAAGTCACATGGAGATAAGACCTGAAAGATGTGACCACATGTTCTCATTTATAAGTGAGAGCTAAATAATAACAACTTATTGACAAAAAAAAAAAAAAAGGAAACAACAGGCATAGGGGCCTACTTGAGCAGGAGGGTGGCGGGTGGAGGAGCAGAAAAGGTAACTATTGGGTACTGAGCTTAATACCTGAATGATGAAATAATGTGTGCAACAATCCCTGCGACATGTGTTTGCCTATGTATAAAAACCTTCACATGTATCCTCAAACATAAAATAAAAGTTAAAAATAAATAAATAAATAAAGAGTCCCTGCCGGTTCTCAAGCATTTCGCTACTCCAGAGCAGTTGCTGGAAATGTCTGAGTCATATCATCTTGGATTTTTCGGTCCTTGTCTGTCTGTCACATCGATACAACGGAGCCCAGAGACAAGCTATTTTCCATTGAGCATTGCCTAAATTATAGAACAATTTAAAAAAATGATTTCCGGCCGGGCGCGGTGGCTCACGCCTCTAATCCCAGCACTTTGCGAGGCCGAGACGGGCGGATCACGAGGTCAGGAGACCCAGACCATCCTGGCTAATACGGTGAAACCCCGTCTCTACTAAAAATACAAAAAATTATCTGGGCGTGGTGGCCGGCACCTGTAGTCCCAGCTACTCCGCAGGCTGAGGGATGATGGCATGAACTTGGGAGGCAGAGCTTTCAGTGAGCCTGGATAGCGCCACTACACTCCAGCCTGGGCGACAAAGTGAGACTCCGTCTCAATAAATACATACATACATACATACATACATACATACATAATACAATACAATACAATAAAATAAAATAAAATAAAATAAAATAAAATAAAATGGTTCCTGCTTCAATCCAATAAATGGTGAGGTGGTTTGTTATATAGCAACAGACTATTAAAATATTATTTTCTTATTATATACTCTTTATATTTTTCATTCCAGTGTTTGAGTTATATGAGCTACAAATATTTTCCTCATTTTATAGCTTGATTTTTGGCTTTTTAACCTATCTTTGGATGAATAGAAGTTTTTGAACTTAATATATCCACATTTAAAATGCTCATGCTTTAATAGTGAACACTTTTGCAAATTTTCAAAAATATACGACTTCTGAATATCAAAAATATATTCATCTGTATTTTCTTTCAAACATTTTAAAGCTTTGTCTGTGGTGTTTCAAGTTTTAAGCCATCTGGGTTTCAATTATGGATGTGTTTTGATGGAGGAATTCAATTTCATTTTTCTTTCCATATGGATAACAAATTTTTGCTGCTCATTTCGCCACCTCAGCCCTAAATCAAAGTGGCATATTTGTGTGGATCTATTTTTGGGTTCACAATTTTGTTCTATATGTCAGTTTGCCTAACTTTGTACACTTTTTACACTGTCTGAATTATTATAACTTAAAATAAACCTTGGGATTTAGCAAAGACATTTCTTCCACATTTTGCTTCTTGAGAGAGGGTTAAACTATTTATAGTCATTTGCTACTTTATGTAAATTTTAGAGTCATTGAATCTGTAGATAAGCTTGGATCTGTAGAAAAGAAATGATATATTATGATATTTATTCATTATACCTATTGATATTGGATATATCTCATTATTTTAGAGTTTGAACTTTTTTAGTTAAATGATATAATTTTCTGTGCGCACATATTGCACATTTATTATGGTAATTTCTTTTTTTGTTGTTGTGTTTGGAGATGGAGTGAGTTTTGATCTTGTTGCCTGGGCTGGAGTGCAATATTGCAATCTCAGCTCACCGCAACTTCTACCTCCTGGGTTCAAGCAATTATCATGCCTCAGCCTCCAGAGTAGCTGGGATTACAGGCATGCACCACCACACCAGGCTATTACAGTAATGTACAGATGCTTTTAATTTTTCTTGCTATTTAAATTTCTAAATGTTGGTTGTAAGCATTTTAATTTGCTTATTGATCAATTTGCTTATTATTCTTGCTTCAGTCCACAGTATTATTTATCTTATTATTGCTAATACTGATATGTCTGTAGCATCTTTCTCCCAATCCTACTTTTAAACAATCATGTCAATGGCAAGTGATGACTACTTACTGTCTTTATAATCCTCATGCTTGTGTATTTTTCTTTGTTCTAGCCATTTGTCTCCTACAATGTTGAATATACATAGTGATAATGGGCCTGCCCCTGATTATGAAGGAGATACCTCTCTCAATACTCAGTCAGAGTTATATTTATTGAAAAAAAATTTTTTTTTTTGAGATGGAGTCTTGCTCTGTTGCCCAGGCTGGAGTGCAGTGGCCGGATCTCAGCTCACTGCAAGCTCCGCCTCCCGGGTTCACGCCATTCTCCTGCCTCAGCCTCCAGAGTAGCTGGGACTATAGGCGCCCACCACCTCGCCCGGCTAATTTTTTTTGTATTTTTTTAGTAGAGACGGGGTTTCACCATGTTAGCCGAGATGGTCTGGATCTCCTGACCTCGTGATCCGCCCGTCTCGGCCTCCCAAAGTGCTGGGATTACAGGCTTGAGCCACCGCACCCAGCCTGAAAATATTTTTACTTTGTGTTTATTAGGTTAAATAATTTTTGGCATATTCCAAATATCCTAAGGATTTCTGTCTAAGCATTTTTAAAAGTAATAGGCATCAAATTATGTCGTTTTTTAACAGAGTGAGACAATTCTTTTTTCCCATAATTCAGCAATTGACTTAACCATCTATTGATTTTTTTATTGTAACAGTCATTTTTTATTTCTAGATGCTTCCATTTCAGTTTAATTTCCAAGTGTTTTTCTCACATTTCTCTTGTGGAATGCTTTATTTAAAAACTGCATAAATTGTTTATTTAGACATTTTATATGTAGATATTCTGTATTCTGTGATTGACACTCACAGTATAAGTAATCCACAGGATTAAAATCAGTTGCATATTGTTTCTTCAGAACTTCACTAAATATTGATGGGATTCTTGAGTGTTTAATAATCCCTGACCGTGAATTTATTGCTTCATCTAATTCTATATTGGTTCTAGGTTCTGTATTGAAGCATTTCTCCAGAGATGTTTGCTTCAAATACTGACTCTTAAGTAGTTATCTCAGGTCCAGGTTTTTTACCATACTGTTTTTCCTAAGTTTAGTAGCCCCAATCAAATTATCAGATATGCTGCTTGGAGCAGCCACACTCTTCCTGGCTGCTTATTGGTCCTAAAGGCTTTCTATGGCTGTCTGCACCTTCATTACTCAGGCCTGAACCCCAAAGTATTTTTTCTTTCCTGACTACCTTGTCACTATTTGTACTACCCTAGGGTCTGTGATGCTTCCAACCCAGATCACTTTTGTATAATTGGAGGCATTCTTTAATTTTATACTTTAAATAGATTTATAAAGGCTGATGAGTTTTCTTAATTAAAGAGAATTGAATGGGCAGTATTTATGCAAAGAACTG
Organism: Trachypithecus francoisi; assembly: GCF_009764315.1. Taxonomy (NCBI): domain Eukaryota; kingdom Metazoa; phylum Chordata; class Mammalia; order Primates; family Cercopithecidae; genus Trachypithecus; species Trachypithecus francoisi. Next base: position 46,788,727 of record NW_022681470.1, on the reverse strand, counting down.
CCAGTATAGTCTGAAAATACATAGTTATAGCAAGTTGTTATGCTTATATTTAAAACTTGAAAGAAGACTTTTCTTCCCCCCACTAATGCTGTAAGGCCAGTGAGGGCAATCAAGGGGTCAAGAGGACTCAGGCCTTAGTAGTTACTTCATGGATCTTAGCTGACAGAAGCTCCATTGTGATAAATGCATATGCAGTTTTGAAGGTAGGGAGAAAAAGAAAAGATGGTTGACCACACAATTATATTAACATTTTGTCTAGAAGTACTATGTAACATTTCAACTCACATTTGATTGACCATAGAAAATCACATAGGGATAGTTTAGTTAAAGTAGGTGGAATGTTTCTCCTTTATGAATGATAATGCTATATATTTGTGAATAGTTCTAATTGGTAGAATCTTCTTCCCTTCTATCATAAAAACTTGTTTCTCACTCAGGTATAATATGCTTACGCCTCCCAAAGTAGGCACCCCAAAAGTCTAGCACAATAACCATCACGCCCTATGTTTAGGCCTTTATTATAATCTTAGACCTGGTCTCAGCCTCAAGATATATGTACCAAGAAGACAAGTAATACATTCTCCACAAATTCACGAAAGGAGGCAGTTTAGGGACAGATGGAAGGTTTGGAACCATATAGCAGACCCTTTTCATAGTACTATTGAAATAACACAAGAAAAATATTGGGAGGAGTTTCTCAATCTCACATCCTGGGAATGGAGAATGTTTTCAGATTAGGCTAAGATTTTGCTCCCAGAGAGTAGTTTCTCAGTTCATTGTCTACATCAGCCTGTCATCATCGAGTTTCTTTGTTTTCTTTTTAATTATCTTATGTCATCTTCTTGCAGGCTGAGAAGTCTTCTCAAGCCTTTTCCTGCACATAGAAGAGAGAGGAGTAATGGGAGGGCTTCAAGTACTGAACAATGGCTTCTTTTAATTTATGATTATAATTTCTCATTTAGCAGTACAACTGATTCAGGGATTTGATGGGCTACTTTTTTATTTGACTCCCCTTCATTGCATGTGCTAAAAACCACAACCACAATTCTTTGGAGACATGACTAAGTATGATAGAATGAATGTGTCCCTCCCCTAACATGTATCTGTTGAGATCCTAAACTTCAACGTCATTGTATTTGGAAGTGGGTCCTTTGGAAGGTAATTAGGTTATGAGGTTGGAGCACTCATGAATGGGATTAGCATCCTTATAAGAGACACCAAGGAGGGCTTTTGCCCTCCTTTGGCCATGTAAGGATCTAATGAGAAACAAGAGTCTGAAACAAAGAAGAGAAACGAAGAAGAGGACCCTCACATGAACCCAACCTTGTCAGCATCTTTATATCTGACTTCCAGCCTCTAGAGCTGTGAGAAGTAAATTTTTGTTGCTTAAAAGCCACCACGTGTATAACACTTGGTTGCTAAAGTCCAAACTAAGATACTGAGTAACCAAGTTTTGCATAAGATAAGCATATCAGTTCTCCACAGAAAATACATGCTTTATTGAAGTTGCCTCTTTCCAACTTCTAAATCTCTAGTGTCTGTTTTCATGATTTCTAATAATTTTTCTGAACTCATTTCCTTATAGTATCTTGTCTAATGCAGCCAACAGTTCACTACCTTTGCTCTTAAGTTTCCTTTTCCAACCTTTGCACTCAGCAGGTCATTTGTTTTGGTAAATAAAATCTTAATGGTATTCATCTATACCCATTTGTTTATATATTGTCTCTAGCTATTTTCCTGCTAAGACAGCAGCATTGAGTAGTTACAGTAGAGAACATACGGCCCAAAAAGCCTAGAATATTTACCATCTGCCTCTTAATAAAAATATTTGCCAACCCTTGATCTAGAGTCAAAAGTTTATTATATGCAAGTGCTTTACCAAATTTTTGCTACTACATAACATAAATAGATCCAATAGCACCTAACTCTAATATAAACTTCCAACCTCCAATAACATTTATCTCACAGTATCCTTACTTGCTTCAAAGGCTATGCCATATATTTGATGCTATTTATGAACCTCTTTTGGTTCCCTTTTACCTGTCATTTGGAAGATGTTGGTGATATAATGGAAATAGCCAATCTCAAACATTGTAGCAACTTAAAACATTGAAGTTTATACTTCTCTTATGCTACATGACACGTAGGGGTTATCCTGAGGACTCTCCTCATTGTATTTACTTAGAGACACAGTCAAATGAAGGTTCATCTTGGTATTATATGCATTCAGGATAAGAGCGCAGAGATGACAAAGAGTGACTGAAGTGAAACATAAGTTGGCTTTTATTGATAAAATTACTCTAAGATATGACACTCTATCTTCTGTTCATATTTCACTTATCAGAGGAAATCTATGTCCATGTCTGAGTAAAAATGTTTAAGTATTTTGATCCTATTATGTGCCTGAATAAAAATGTTCAACTTGAGAGATGATATTTTAGGATTACCACAACCAGGTAGTAGAATGCAGTGTAGTAACAACGTTATTGCCAAGTGCTATCTAGGAATAGACTTGTATATTAAAAAAGGGTCATAATGTTATATGGAATTTTCAATCAGAATCACAAAAAGGCATTAAAATGTGTAGTAAAGTAGGAAGAAAGAACAAGGGCAGCAAATAAAATATAGTAACAAATATGGTAGGTATTAATCCAACAATATCAGTAATTACTTTAAATTTCAATGGCCCAAATACAAAAATTAAAATATGGAGGTTGTTAATGTATTTTTAAAAACCGAACTATATTTTGTCTACAAGAAACCCATTTTAAATACAAAGAGACATAGAGATCAAAAGTTAGGGAATATAGAAAGATATATTATGCTAACACAAATCAAAAGAAAGCATGAGTAGTTGTATTAACTTTAGATAGAGCAGAATTCAGAGCAAGGTGAGTTCTTAGCAATAAAGAGAGGCATTACATAGTTGTAAAAGGGTCAATACTACAGAGAGACATAACAATCTTTAATGTGTTTTGACCTAAAGGCAGATCACCAAAGTACATGATGACAAAATTGATACAACTGGCAAAAGAAAAGGTTGAATCCACTATTTAGTAGGAGACTTTAGTATCTGTTCAGGAGAAAGAGAAAATGCTAACAATCAGAAAATCAGTAAGGGCATAATTGAACTCAGCAATGCCATCAATCAACTGGATATGATTGAAATCTACAGACTACACCATCCAACAACAGCAGGCTATACATTTTTCTCAAGCTCACATGGAACATTCACCCAGATAGACCATAGTCTAGGCCATAAGACACACCTTAAACAATATCAAACAATGAACATCAAACAGTGCTTTCATATTACAATGGAATTGGAATACAGATCAATAGCATAAAAGGTAGCTAGGAAATTACAAGACACTTAAAGATTAAATGACATGTCTCAATAAAACATGGATCAAAAAAGGCAATTACTTTATTTCTTTTCTTTTTTTTTTTTTTTTTTGAGATGGAGTCTCAATCTGTTGCCCCGGCTGGGATGCTGTGGTGTGATCTCGGCTCACTGCAACAACCTCTGCCTCCTGCGTTCAAGCGATTCTCCTGCTTCAGCCTTCTTAGTAGCTGGGATTACAGGCACATGCCACCATGCCCAGCTAATTTTTTGTATTTTTAGTAGAGATGGGATGTCATCATGTTGGTTATTCTGGTCTCAAATTCTTGACCTCATGATCCTCGTGCCTCAGCCTCCCAAACTACTGGAATTACAGGTGTGAGCCACTGCACCCAGCCTAAAAAAGAAAAATTCCTAAAATATTTAAGATATCTCAAAACAAATTTCTGAAATATTTAACTAAATAGATATAAAAATATAGTTTTTGAAATTTGTGGGATATAATAAAAGCAGTGCTTACAGTGAAATTTATAACATTGGATGCATATATTAGAAAATAAGAAAGATCTAAAAACAACCATTTAAACTTCTGCTTTAAGAAACTAGAAAAAGTAAGATAAATTACATCTGAAGTGAGGAAAGGAAAATATATAAACATGGAAAATAAATAAACTAGCATGAGAAAAAAAAGACAGAAATTGCTAATATCAGAAATGAATGATGGGACATCACTACAGATCTTAAAGACATTCAATGGATAATACAGGAATTTATGTACAATTCTATGCCCACAAATTTGATAACCTAGAAAAATAGACTAACTTCTTGAAATACACAATCTCCCAAAATTCACAGAAAAAAAGAAATAGATAATTTGAATAGATCTTTATTATTAAAGAAATTCCATGAGTAATTAGTAACCTTCCAAAAGAGAATGTACTTTGTCCAAATAGTTTCACTGGTTAATTGTACCACAAATTAAAAAATAATAAATAATAACACATTTATACAAACTCCTTCAGGAAATAGAAGCAGAGGAATATTTTCTAACTCATTCTATGAGGCCAGCATTATGAAAAAGCAAAACCAGACAAAACCATTATAAGAAAGTTAAACTATAAACCAATGTTTCTAAGGAACATAGATGCAAAACTTTACAGCAAAATATTAATATTGGCAGATCAAATTTAACAATGTATAAAAAGTTACAATGACAATCAAATAAGATTTATCTCAGCTATGCAAGGTTTATTTAACACTTGAATATCAATTAATGCAATTCATCATATCAGCAGGCTAAATAATAAAAATTACAGGCTCATATTAAAAATGCAAAATAGTTGGCCGGGTGCCGTGGCTCATGCCTGGAATCCCAGCACTTTGGGAGGCCGAGGCAGGTGGATCACGAGCTCAGGAGATCGAGACCATCCTGGCTAACACGGTGAAACCCCAACTCTACTAAAAAGCAAAAAATTAGCCGGATGTGGTGGCGGGTGCCTGTAGTCCCAGCTACTAGGGAGGCTGAGGCAAGAGAATGGCGTAAACCCGGGAGGCGGAGCTTGTGGTGAGCGGTGATCACGCCACTGCACTCCAGCCAGGGCAACAGAGCGGGACTCCGTCTTAAAAAAAAAAAAAAAAAGCAAGATAGCAATTTAGAAAATCTAACAACCATTTTAAACAAAAACTTTCGGCAAACCAGAAAGTGAAGGATACGTACTCAACTTGATAAATATCGTCTAAAAAAAAGTTCTAACATCATACTCAAAGGTGAGAAATTAGAAGCTTTCTTGCTGAGATGGGACCAAGAAAGGATGTGCCCACTCATCACTGCTTTTTAATATTATACTGAAAGTCCTAGTTAATGTAATAATAATACAGGAAGTGGAAATAAATTATTTAGCCAGATAGGGCAAAAAAGTCCTCAGCAGAATTTCTTTACTACCAAAAGGCATCCCCCAAAATCATTTCTTTTCTTCCAAGGAGCAGCCTGAAAAATTGAGCTGCAAACATAGATAAGGAAGCTGGAGCTTGCACGTGGGAATGCCAGCATCTGTGCCAATAGAAAAGGTTAAATCAAATTAGAGGAAATCAGTGGGGGCCAGCCATGCCCAACGTGGAGGCTCCATCTTCACTTTTTTGTTACCACATGTACAGTAAGAAAGAAATCGGCAACAACATGGTGCAGCTAGAACAGAAAATCCACCTGCATAATAAAAGATGAGCTTGGAGGCTACCAGGGATTCATGCCCTATGCAAATGGCACACCTGGTCCAGCCAGTTTTTTGCGCCTTGTATAATCAGGCACCACCTCCTCATCAGCTCATGTATAAAACGCCCTGCATTTCACTGCGGATCCAGCAACCTATTTTTCTGGGACCCCTCTCTGTAGCAGAGAGCTAGTCTCTTCTGTTTCCTATTAAACTTCTACTCCTCATCTCACTCTTGTGTGTCCATGTCCTTGATCTTCATGGCCATGAGAAAATGAACCTCGGGTATCATCCCAGACAATGACGCTATTACAATACAACAAGGAAAGGAAATAAAAGGAATGCAAATTGGGAAGAAACAATAGATTTGTCTTTTTTCTTTGATGACATGATCATATATATGAAAAATCTGAAAGAATCAGCACAAAACCTCTTAGATTAATAAGTAATTATACTGTTTGCAGAATGAAATGATAATATGCAAATGCCAATAACTTTCTTATATACCAACAAAAATGAAGTAGAATATTAAGTTAAAAATACATCATCATTTATATTAATACTTCAAAAATGAAATACATTTACATAAGTCTAGTAATATGTGTACAAGACCTGTATGAAGAAAACTACACAACTCTGATGAAAAAAAAATCAAAGAAGAACTGAATTAATAGATTGTTTATCAATAGAGGGAGCCAATATTTGGTCAGTTCTTTCTAACTGATGTATCAATCCAACACAATCCCAATCAAAATTCCACCAACTTATTTTGTGGATGTTAAAAGATTGATTGATTCTAATGTTTTTATGGAGAAGCAAATTACCCAGAAAAGTCAATTCAATATTGAAGGAAAATAACAAAGCCATAGGACTACTACTCTAATTCAAGACTTACTATAAAACACAATAATTAAGATAGTGAACATTTGGCAAAAGAATAAACAAATACATAAATGATACAGAGTAAAAAGTCCAGAAATATACCCACATAAATTTGACATCTTTGACAAAGAATGGCAATACACTGAAGACAAGATAATCTTATCAACAAATTTTGCTAGAACTGGACATCTACATGCAACAAAAGTGAAGTGAAGCCAGACACAGATCTTAAGCCCTTCACAAATATCAACTTTAAATGCATCATAGGCCTATACATAAACCAAAAAAATATAAAACACCTAGAAGATAGTATAGAAGAAAACCTAGATGACCCTAGGTATGGCAATTACTTTAGATATAACACCAAACAAATTATCTACGAAAGAAATTTTATTGATAACTTATACTTCATTAAAATTAGAAACTTCTGCTCTGTGAAAGACAATAACAAGATAATGAAAAGACAGGCCACAGACTGGGGGAGAGGACTTGCAAAATACATATCTGATAAAAAAAAAAAATGCTTTCCAAAATACAAAAAGTTCTTAAAACTTTACAATAAGAAAATTAACAATCCCATTAAAATATGTCCAAAACCTTTAATAGATACTGCTTGAGGAAGATATGCACACAATAAACAACAAACTGACTATTGGGTACTATCTTTATTACCTGGTTGACTAAATAATCTGTATACAAAACCTCTGCAGCACAAAATGTATCTATATAACAAATCTGTATGTGTACTCCTGAACCTAAAATAAGTTTTTATTTTTTTAAAGTTGTTCAACAATATACGTAATTAGGTAATTACAAGTTTAAATAATAATGAGATACTACTCTATACTTATTAGAATGGCCTAAACCTAAAAAATAAAATAAAATAAAATAAAATAAAAAAGAGAGACAACACCAAATGCTGGCTAGGATGTGGAGCGACAGAAGCTCTCATTCATTGCTGATGGAAATGCAAAGTGGACACTTTGAAAGACAATTTGGCAATTTTTTCTAAAACTAAACATACTTCTACCATATGATCTAGCAAATGCACTTCTTGGTATTTACCCAAAGAAGTTGATAATTATGTCTACACAAAAACCTGCACACATATGTGCATAGCAAATTTAATTATAATTGCTAAAACTTGGAAGCAACTGAAATGCTCTTCAGTGGGTAAATGGATAAACAAACTGTGGTTCATGTAGTCACTGGAATATTTTTTAGTGCTTAAAAACGTATTATCAAGCCATGAAAACACATGGAGGGACTTTAAATTTATATTACTATATGATAGAAGACAATCTGGAAAGGCTGCATTTGTACAATTTCAACTACGTGACATTCTGGAAAAGGCAAAACTATGGAAATAGTAAACAGATCAGTGACTGCCAGGGATTAAAGAAAATAATGAGATGAATAGGCAAAGCACTATTTTTAGGCAGTGAAACTATTCTGTATGATACTGAAATGGTGGATACGTGTCATTCAATGTACATTTCTCCAAATGCCAATCACATTCCTATATACCAACAATAAAAAAGTGGAATTTTAAGCCAAAAATGCACTACTATTTATATTAACATCCCCCAAATGAAATGCATTGATATAAATCTAACAAAATACATACGAAAGCTCTGTATGGAAAATTCATAGAGCTGTATTGTACAACACCAAGAGGGAATCCAAATGTAAACTATAAACTCTGGATCATAACATTGTCTCAATGTAGGTTCAAAGATTGTAATAAATATACCCTTTCATTGCAGGATGTTGATAGCGGGGAAAGTTGTGTGGGGGAACAGGGGTGGTCAAAAACTCACTGCACTTTTTGCTTAATTTTTGGCTGTGAATCTAAAACTACTCTAAAAACAAGGTTTATTAATTTTTAAAAAGATTTTTAAAAAGGCAGACACAAACATATGTACATATATGATAAGTATAATGAAGGCTAAATATTGACTCCAGATGTTCTAATAAATGCTATTTTTTATTAGCCACTGTCATTTATGGGGGATGGGATACAGGGAAAGTTCACTAGAACTAGAATTGTCAATATAATCCAAAATAGAATTAATTTAAATCCGGATTACTACTGAGGTTACAGAAAACATCCTACTGAATTTAAAGTTTACTATTGTGTAAATTATAAAACAGCAGGAGTACTTTTACTTAAGATAGAAACAAAATAAAATTGTGTTTCTTCAATGTTCTTTATAAAAGAATGAATATTTCACTACAAACTGTTTTGTTTTTTTCCCATTTTATTTTAGGTTCAGGAATCTATGAGCAAGTTTGTTATATAGGTAAATTGCTGTGTCGGGGGGTTTGTGGATTTTTTTTTTTTTTAATATAGAGTCTCGCTCTGTTTCTCAGGCTGGAGTGCAGCGGCGGGATCTTGGCTCATTGCAAGCTCCACTCACCGGGTTCATGCCACTCTCCTGCCTCAGCCTCCCTAGTAGCTGGGAATACAGGTGCCCACCACCACGCCCAGTTAATTTTTTGTATATTTAGTAGAGATGGGGTTTCACCGTGTTAGCCAGAATGGTCTTGATCTCCTGACCTGTGATCCTCCCGCCTCGGACTCCCAAAGTCCTGGGATTACAGGCATTTTACAGATTTTTTTTTTTTTTTTTTTTTTTTTTTTATCATTCGGGTAATAAGCATAGTAGCCAACAGGTAGTTTTTTACCATTTCCCTCCTTCCATCTTCCCCCCTCAAGTAGGCCTCAGTGTCAATTGTTTCCTTTTTTGAATTCATGCATTCAATATTTAGCTCACATAATGTAAATGACGAGTTGATGGGTGCAGCACACCAACATGGCACATGTATACACATGTAACAAACCTGCACATTGTGCACATATACCCTATAACTTAAAGTATAAAAAAAAAAAATGCGGTATTTGGTCTTCCTTTCCTGCATTAATCTGCTTAGGATAATGACCTCCATTTCCTTCCATGTTGCTGCAAAGGACATGATCTTGTCCTTTTTTGTGGCTGTGTAGTATTCCATGTTGTTTATGTATAGACTTTATCCAGTCTACTGTTGATAGGCTTTAGGTTGGTTCTAGGTCTTTGCTATTTTAAATAGTGCTGTGATGAACATATAAGTGTGTGTATGTCTTTAGGACAGAACTATATATATATATATATTATTTTTTATTTTTGAGACAGTGTCTCACTTTGTCACTCAGTGTAGCTTGTAGTGGTGCAATCTCAACTCACTGCAGTCTCAACCTCCTGGGCTTGAGTGATCCTCCTGCCTCAGCCCCCCAAGTAGCTGGGACTACAGGACAGGCACATGTCACCATGCCTGGCTAATTTTTGTATTTTTTGTAGAGATGGGGTTTCGCCATGTTGCGCAAGTTGGTCTCAAACTCCTGAGTTCAAGGGATCCTCCCACCCCAGCCTCTCAAAGTGCTAGGATTCCAGGTGTGAGCCACCCTGCCTGACCAATTTATATTCCTTTGGGTATATACCCAATAATGGGATTGCTGGGTCAGATGGTAATTCTGTTTTAAGTTCTTTGAGAAATCACATCTGTTTTGTTTTTGTTTTTTTAACTTTTTCAACAGTAGCCATTCTGTGTAGTGGGAGATGGGATGGTTATCTCTTTGTGATTTTGATTGACGTTTCTCTAATGACTAGTGGTATTGAGCTTTTCTCATACCTTTGTTGGCCGTATGTATGTCTTCTTTGAAAAGTGTCTGTTCAAGTCCTTTGATCACTTTTTAATAGGGTTGTTTCTTTTTTGCTTGAACATTTGTTTATGTTCATTGGAGGTGCTGGAAAATAGGCCTTTGTCAGAGGCATAGGTTACAAATACTTTCTCCCATTCTGTAGGTTGTCTGTTTATCCTGTTGACAGGGTTATTTTCTTTTTATCTTTCCTTCTCTTTATTTTTCTTTGGCTGTGTATAAGCTAAAGAGCTTAATTAGGTCCAATTTGTCAATATTTGTTTTGTTGCATTTGCTTTGGTGTCTTCATCATGAAATCTTTGCCAGGGTTGATGTCCAGAATGATATTTCCTAGTTGATCTTCCAGGATTTGTATAGTTTTAGGTTTTACATTTAAGTCTTTAATCCATCTTCCATTGACTTTTGTATATGGTGTAAGGAAAGGTTCTAGTTTCAGTCTTCTGCATATGGCTGGCCAGTTATCCCAGCATCATTTACTGAATAGAGATTTATTTCCCCATTGCTTGTTTTTGTTGACTTTGTCAAAGAACAGATGTTTGCACATATGTGGTTTTATTTCTGGACTCTCTATTTTCTTCCATTTATCTATGTGTCTCCTTTTGTACCTGTACCATGCTGTTTTGATTACTGTAGACTTGTAGCATAGTTTGAAGTTGGGTAATGTGATTCCTCCATCTTTGTTTTTTGCTTAAGATTGCACTGGCTATTTAGGCTTTTTTTGCTTGTTTCCATGTGAAATTTAAAATAGTTGTTTTCTAATTCTGTAAAGAATGTTATTGGTAATTTGATAGAAATAGCATGAATCTGTGTACTGCTTTGTGCAGTATGGTATTTTAGCAATGTTGAGTCTTCCTCTCCATGGGCATGGAATGTTTTTCTATTTTTTTGTGTCATCTCTAACTCATTCTATGAGGCCAGCATCATCCTGATACCAAAATCTGGCAGAGACACAACAAAAAAATAAAATAAAACCTCAGGTCAATAGCCTTGATGAACATAGATGCAAAAATCCTCAACAAAATGCTAGTAAACTGAATCCAGCAGCACATCACAAAGCTACACCACCACAATCATGTAGGCTGTATTCCTGGGATGCAAGGTTGTTCAACACACCTAAATCAATAAATGTGATTCACCACATAAGCAGAACTAGAAACAAAAATTACACGATCATCTCAATAGATGCAGAAAAGGCTTTTGATAAACTTCAACATCACTTCTTGTTAAAAATCCTCAACAATCTAGGCATCTAAGGAACATAATTCAAAATAATAAGAGCCATCAATGACAAGTCCACAGCCAACATCCTACTGAATAGGCAACAGCTTGAAGCATTCTCCTTGAGAACTAGAAGAAGGCAAGGATACCTACTCTCATCACTCCTATTCAACATAGTACTGGAAGTCATAGCCAGAGCAATCAGACAAGAGAAAGAGATACAAGGCATTCAAATAGGAAAATAGGAAGCTCAAACTACCTTTATTTGCAGATGATATGATTCTATACATAGAAAACCGCATAATCTCTGCCCAAAAGCTCCTAAATATTTAAGAACTTCAGAAAAATTTTAGGGTACAAGATCAATGTACAAAAATTAGTAGCATTTCTATAAACCAACAATGTCCAAGCTGAGAGCCAAATCAAAAATCCAATCATGTTCACAATGGCCACAGAAAGAATAAAATAGCTAGGAATACAGCTAACCACAGAGGTGAAAAATCTCTACAATGAGAGTTACAAAATATGGTTTAAAGAAATCAGAGCTAACAAACTGTTGAAACATAAAATATTTAAAAATTCCTGACTTATTTACATTGATACAATCCTTTTTAGACCTCAGTTGCAACTTGTTTAGCAATACTTCACAAAATATATCCCACACTAACTATAATTCATTTATTTTCACATCATACACCTTATGCTGTTTTCTATTTTAACAAATGTTTTATATTGTCTTTTAAAATATTTGAAGCCAATTCTGAATTGCTATGAAGTGTTTTCTAATTTATAAATTTTGGCCCATAGGCATTTTTAAAAATAACTGAGCATGGATCAGTAGTTCCTCAGAAAATGTACTGCTATTATTAAATTATGAAATAGTCAAGCATGTACTCTAGTATGTTATTTTTACACATTCTTTCTTAAAATTTGAATATATAATCAAAACTGTATTATATACAGTAGACTTCAAGTACAGTTGGCACATCATCCATGTATCAGAAATAGTTTTATATTAAATTAGAACTAAGAATAAGAAGAATTATTCTATAGATCTTAAATATGAAGCAGTAGGTTTTGGTAACTGAAAACGTGGTAAAATGTTCTAAAATGCATAGATGTTTTAAAAATCTGAGATAATGCAAAAAAATCCATTTATTTAACCATTATGTATTTAACAAATATGTATTTATAACAATGCTCTAAGCAAAGTTCTAAGTGCTTGGAATGCATTAGTAAAAATGAAAAGACCCTTACCCTTTATATTCTAAATCCAATATTATAGTTACAGGGGATTGACAATAAACAATAAAGATAAAAAATAAGTTATATAGTCATTTAAATGTGGCATATGCTATGGCATGTGAACTGAATATCAAATAAAGAGAATTGGCAGTGCTGGAAGAAACAAGTATAATTTTAATTATGTGTTGAGAAGAGTTTGAATTGAGACAGTGACATTTTAGGACAGACTCAAAGAAGGGAGAAAGTTATCCATATGGACTGTCTTAATTAGTTTGTACTGCTATTAAAAAAATAGACTGGGTGACTTAAGCAACAGATATTTATTTCACACAGTCCAGACGCTGGAAAATCCAACATCAAGGTCAACAGATTCAGTTCCTGATGAGGATCCTCTTCTTGGCTTGCAGAAGGCAATCTCCTTGCCATATTTTCATGTGGTGGAGAGAGAGATTGTGCTGGTTTAATTTTCTCTTCTTATAAGAATAATAATTCTATCCCATGATCTTATCTAAACCTAAATATTTCCCAAATACAATCACATTGCGGGCTATGGCTTCACTATATGAAGTTCGAATCTGGGTAAGTAGCAAAGTCATTATACTGGATGAGATTGATAAGGTAATGGAAAAAAAAAAAGAGAATTGAAGACTTCTTAAAATGTTTCAGTATTAACAGATTGGGAAGAAGAGGATCAACCAGAGAATTAGTCTGATTTCTTTAAAAACATTTTTAGTAGGAAGAAAACCAAGAGAAAGTGATGTTCAAGAAACTAAGTGAAGATTAAATATATCAAGGAAAAAGCATTACTCAATTTTAAATTTCTTCAAATAGGTCAAATAAGATGAAAACAGTATTGATCATTTGTTTTCCTTATATTAAAGATTTTTTAAATTATTTTCAAGATGGCTAAGTAGGTACATCATTTAACAGTTCTCTTCAGAAAGAAGATCAAAGTTACAGACTAATTGTCATCATGTAAATGGAAAACTGAGGAAAGACAACCAAGACCTATTGGAGTGCCTCCAGGAAGCATCTGGGGCACAGAAAAGGAAAGCAGCAAAAGTCTGGCTGTGGGTGACCTCAAGGTTCCACTGAAGGGTTAGGAGGGTTTGCTTCTCTGCTCCCTCAGTCTTGCAAAAAACCACTGATCGCCAAATTTTGGGGGAGTCCCTCTGCCACTGTGACTTCAAGCAACACTGCTGAGTGCTATTTAGGAAGTTTTTGGGGACACAACACCATGTGGCTAGCTCATGTTGGTGTACCCACACTTTTCTTAAGTATGAACTGAGACAATGGACACCATACCGGTTGTGCGCACATGGTACAACACTACCTTGCCTGGGGGAATTTCTGCTCTTGTGCTATTGCATGTACCACATTCCCTGTGAACACACCCTAGAATAAACTCTGATTTTGGCAACCACAAGAGACTGCTGGGTTCCTGGAGAGCTGGAGGATATCTGAAAATCTAGCCCTTGGTGTGGGTCACTGCTGGAGAATGGGGGAGTGCAGTCTGCTAAAGTTCCTTTAGGACAAATAAAATATGGGCATGATGCTGATCACTGAAGGGGGCCACACCTGTACCTGGGAATGGAATGTGGAAAGGTCATCTCCTGCTTTCCAAGTTCACTGTTGTGGACACAACAGAGGCTTTCCAGGCTTGGGACTGGTATGAGTGCATTTTGGGACAGGCTTTCCAGTAGTTTTCACAAGAACTGCACCCCTGTTGAAATTCAGCCCATATTGTTCATGCTTGCAAGAAGGGTAGGTAACATCTCTCCCTCCCTACACAGAGTGTCAGCATTCTAAAACAGAGAAAAAACAATTTTCAGAGCTATCTGCAATGAACTGGGGGAAGAAGTTCTGCCCTACGACCATTTTGGGGGTAGCCATTAGAGGGACATCTTCACAGACCTAATTCACACTGCAACCAGGAGCCAAAGAATAATGTCTTTATGAACTGAAGGTCATGAGCCCTGTAGCCCCCTCTACCTCTACCACTGAAGCCTCAGCGTATCCCAACACAAGCTCCTCTTGAAGCTCCCCTTCAGGAAAAGTTCCTCAACACATCATCAGGAAATTGGAGGGCAAAGCAACTCTTACTTTTAACCACTGCCTACCGAAGACGGAACTACCCCACTAAATTTTTAAAAATTGTTGTCAGAACAGCATAAGGTTAGTATATAAGATAAACTTCTTGAGACTTCTATTCTTCATCTCCCACAGAAGATAGTGTGTCAGCTTATATGCCCGATATACCTCTACAACAAGCAACATTTGAGAAAGTCACCACATAAAATCTGTGTATAACCAAGGAACCAATACGGAGCCTTAACCTCATGAAGACACTCAGAAATGAAGCCAAACAATCATACACAACACACACTACAGTCATACCATCGAGGAATAAAATAATACAAAATTAAAAAAAATATGTCATCCACATGGTAGCAAATTCAAAAATAGGAAGCAACAGCTCCTTCACATGAGAAGGAATCAAAGCAAGAAATCTGTCAGTACAATGAGACATATTGTTTTGACACCTCAAAAGGATTGCACTAGCTTTCTAGCAATGAATCCTAACCAAAATTAAATTTCTGAAGTCACAGAAAAATATTCCAAAATATGGATTGCCAGGATGTTCAATGAAATCTGAAGAAAAATTTTAAATCAATACAAAGAAGAAAAAAATCAGAATATGAATTATCAGATAGCTATAATTTTTAAAATTCCAAACAGAGCTTCCAGCAATGAAAAATTCAATAAAAAATTTCAAAATACAGTTGACAGCTTTAACATAGATGAGCCCAAACATAAGAAAGAATTCAGACCTGAATATCCTTCTTTTCAATTAACCCAGTCAGATAAAAATAAAGAAAAAAGAACTTTAAAAAACACACAAAGCCGCAGAAATATGGGATTATGTAAACTGATCAAAACTACAAATAATCAGCATTCCTCACAAGGAAAATGAGAAACAAATCAACTTGGAAATGTTTTCAAGGCATTAATTCAGAAAAATACCCTAGATCTGACAAGAGGGGTAGATACCCAGATACAAAATAACCCATTGAACAAATGCAAGATAATATTCAACATGAACATCACCAAGATATATAGTAATCAGACTGTCCAAGATCAATGCAAAAAAATAATAATAATAAAACATAAAGACTTGTAAAGAAAAGTGTCAAATCACCTATGAAAGAAACTTCATCTGACTAACAGAAGACTTCCAACAGAAATCTTACAAGACAGAAGATATTGAAGGCCTATTTTTAACATTTTTAAAGAAAACAAAGTGTCAGCCAAGAATTTCATATCATGCCAAACTAAACTACATAAACAAGAGAAAGTAAATCTTTCCCAGACAGGAAAATGCAAAGAAAAAGTGTCACCACTTGATCAGACCTACAAAAAATGCCCAAAGGAGTTTTCAGTCTGGAAATGAAAGAATAATATTCACTACCGTAAAAGTACACATGAGTACAAAGTTCACAGATCCTCCAAATCAGTTACACCATTGGGAACACAAATAAACTAGCTAACAACACTATGATGGGAACAAAACCTCCCATATCAATATTGACGTTGAACAGAAACAGCCTAAATGCTCCACTTAGAAAATATATATTAAAAATTAGATGGAAAAAAAGACCCAAAAATATACTGCCCTCAGGAGATCACTTTGTATGTAAAGACACCCACAGGCTGAAGGTAAATGAGCAGAAAAGATAAATCACATACGTTAGTCCATTTAGCAATCTTACTAAAACTATTTTAAAATATCAAGGAGTAAGGATTCTTCCCTAACTCACTTAATGAAACCAGTATCATCTTAATACCAAAAGCTAACAAGGACACTACAAAAAGAAAACTACAGGTCAATATTCCCTATGAACTTATAAGTAAAACTTCTCACCAAAAGCCTAGCAAACTGAAACCAGCAGCACATCAAGAAGATAATTCATCAAAATCAAGTGTGTATTATTTCAGAGATGCAAGGATGTGTTAATATATATAAACCAATAAATGAGACTCACTATATGAGTATAATTAAAAGTAAATCCATATGATCATCTCAATAGCAGCAGAAAAAGTATTTAATAAAATCCAACATCCGTAATAAAACCCTCAACAAACTAGTCACCAAAGGAACATACCTCAAAATAAGAGGCATCTATGACAAACCCACAGCCAACACCATAATGAATAGAGAAAAATTTAGCCATTCTACCTAAGAACACAAAAAAGACAAAGATGCTCAACCTCGTCACTCCTATTCAAGATAGTACCAGAAGTCTAAGCCAGCATAATCAGGCAAGAGAAAGAAACAAAATGCATCCAAATTAGAAATGAGAAAGTCAATTTATCTCTGTTTGCTGATGGCATTATCTGATAGCTAGAAAACTCTAAAGAGCCATCCAAAGTATCTTTAGACTTAATAAACAACTTTCATAAAGTTTCAGGATACAAAATTAACATACAAAAATGTATTGAATTTCTATACTCCAACAACACTCAAGCTGAGAAGCAAATCAAGAATTTAATTTTATTTATAATAACCACATACAAAATATCTAAGAATACATTTAAACAAGGAGGTATACTATTTTTTGTGTTGTATCTACAAAGATAACTACAAAACATTATTGAAATAAATCATAAATGGCACAAACACATGGAAAAGCATCCTATGCTCATGGATTGGATGAATCAATACCGTTAAAATGACTATGCAGTTTACAGATTCAGTGAAATATCTATCAAATTATCAATGTCATTTTTCACAGGATTAGAAAAACAGAATTTAAAATTTTTATAGAACCAAAGAAGAGCCAGGATAGCAAAACAAATTCTAAGCAAGAAGAGCTCCAGAGGCATCACATTACCTGACTTCAAACTATACTAAAAAGTTACAGTAAACAAAAGAGCATGGTGCTGGTAAAAAAATAAACATGTAGATCAGTGGAATAGAAGAAAGAACCCAGAAATAAGGGCACATACCTACCACCAACTGATCGTTGACAAAGTGAATACAAATAAACAACAGGAAAAGGATACTCTATTCAATAAATGATGCTTGGAAAATTGGTTAGCCACATGTAGAATAATAAAACTGAACCCTTATCTCTCAGCATATACAAATTAACTCAAGATGGATTAAAACTTTAATGTAAGAACTGAAACTATAAAAATCCTAGAAGGAAATCTAAAACAATTTCCTCTGGACATCGGTCTAGGCAAAGCATTCATAACTAAGACATCAAAAGCAAATGCCACAGAAGCAGAGATAGATAAATGGGACTTAAGTAACTAAAGAACTTCCACGCAACAAAAGAAACCAGAGTATACAGACAAAACTAATGGAATGGGTGAAAATATTTGTAAACTATATATCTGACAAAGGATTAATATCCAGACTCTATAAAAAACTTAAACAAGCCAAAAAAAAATAATCTGATTAAAAAGTGAGCAAACGATGTGAACACACATTTCTCAAATAAAGGCTTGGAAGCAGTCAACAAACAGGAAAAATGGCTAACATCACTAATCCCCAGTGAAATGCAAATTAAAACCACATTGAGATACCATCTCACATTAGTCAGATTGGCTATAATGAAAGAGTCAAGCATCAACAGATATTAATGAGGATGTGGGGAAAAAAGGAACACTTATACACTGTGTATGGGAAGGTAAATTAGTACAACCACTGTAGCAAACATTATGGAGATTTCTCAAAGAACTAAAAATAGTGCTACCATATTACTTAGCATACTGACTACTGGATATTTACCGAAAGGAAAGAAATTGTTATATGAAAAAGATGTCTACATTCATATTCTTATCACAGCACTATTGATTACTCACAAGGGAAAAGTCATGGAATCAATATAAACATACATTGAAGGATGACTGGGTATACAAAGTGTGGTTTATGTACCCTGTGGAATACTATACAGCTATAAAAAGGTATAAAAGCCTGCCCTAAAGAGCACCATGGATGGAACAGGAGGCTATTATCCCAAATGAAATAACTCATAATCAGAAAATCAAAAACTGCATTTTCTCATTTAGAAGTGGGATCTAAACATTGGGTACACAGAGGGACAGCGGAAAATAATGGACACTGGTGCCTCCAAAAAGGGAGAAGGTGGGAGGGTGATGATGTTTTAAATATTACCTATAGTGTTCAGTATTCACAATTGTATTCAGTATATCTATTGTGTTCACTATTTGGTTGATGGGACTTAAGTAACTAAAGAGCTTCCACACAACGAAAGAAACCTGAGAGTATGCAGAAAAAACTAGAATTCGCTAGAATTCCAAATCTTACCATCCCATAATATACCTGTATGACGAACATGCCCCTAGACCCCATGAATCTAAAATTTAAAAAAATGAAAAAAAAATACAATTACTGGTGATTTTGAAAATAACAGATATATTTGAAGAGTTAAGTGAAGACAGTGTATCAAAAAGAAATAATTTGAAAGTGAGAATGAAAGAGAAGTTGCAGGCTACTTGAGAAAAGGAAAGAACATGTAAATAGCTGTCCAGAATAAGAGGGTCAATAAAAAAAATATATATCATTTCCCCAAGGCATTAAGGTACATTTGAGTTTCACAGTGATAAATTTAAAGTGAAAGCAGTCAATAAGGCTTTATGTTTTTCTTCAGCTACACTTAACAATAGTGTATCATTATAGAATAAGCAGATAGTTACATTTAATTAACATCATGAGTTAAATAAGTGGTCAGTTGTTATGCTTAATAGAAAGGTTTGTTGAGTTCAAGCTATTTGAAGGAATAAGCTAGAATGTAAAAAGCTGTTACATTGTTAGAAAAAAGTTACTATTATTCTCATTAGACAGGAATTTATACCTACCCAGCTTGTCTTATAATGAGGATGTAGAATCACCTAAATACATTAGACGTATATGCTATAATGCTTTTTTTCCCCAGTGCTGAGATCTATATTCTGGATATGTTAGATGCTCAATATTTCTTTTTTAGTATTTATATTAAAATGAAACAATGTAAGCAAGTAAAAACCTAGAATTTGATTACATTTTAATTAGAAAAATTAAGATAATGTTACATTTCAAATTTAACACCTTACTGACAGCAAGTAGAGCACAGAATTACAGAGACTACAGACTTTTGACGTTTGGTGCCCTGAATACAATTTCTCTACTACTTTATTCTTGAAAAAATACACTTGAGGGGTTTGCGTAATGCTCTGATTAATCTGAACTATACAATATTTTAAGGGACCTCTCTAAGTTTAGTAAGCTATCTTTTTTATTACACTCATGATTAATTGTGGGTAAAATAGAAAATAGCATCCCATCAACTAAATTGAACCACTCTAAATTAAAGATAATTACACCTTAAATTCCCTCTCCCTAAGAGAAGATTTCCCTTATCAAAACAGATGTTTTTGTATCTATTGAAATGACTCGC
Organism: Trachypithecus francoisi; assembly: GCF_009764315.1. Taxonomy (NCBI): domain Eukaryota; kingdom Metazoa; phylum Chordata; class Mammalia; order Primates; family Cercopithecidae; genus Trachypithecus; species Trachypithecus francoisi. The sequence goes on along the minus strand of NW_022681470.1, from coordinate 46,768,669 downwards.
ACAAATTTTGTATTTGAAAACAAAAGCCATCTGCATAAAGCCAATTACAAATGTTTCCCTGGAATTTAATAATTTGTCTATTGATTTTTTTTCTGATTTACATTCAAATTACATGTTTAATAATAAATTTGTCATTATGAATTTTAAGTTAATAAATATGAGTCTATTCAGGATTTATGTGTCAAGTATATTGTAAGTGCTCCACAGATTAGATTATGATTAATATGTGATGCATTCATTTGTGATAAAATTCAAAAACTGGAAAATCAAGAGAGAAAAAGTATGAAGATGTTATGCAGTTTAATTATGTAAATTGAATTTGTGAAATGTATCTACTTCTGTTTTCTTTTTCTTTTGATGGTTAGTCTTAGTTTTTTGACTTCACATGCTTTGCATTTTTTAAAAGATATGCTAGACATCACAAATCAAAGAACCATAGAGCTTTCAGAGAAGGTTGTGTTGGCGTGGTGTCCTCTCTTCTGTTTATGCTTTATTCAAATCCTTTTTCTTCTGCAAGCAGACAGGAGGAGATCCTGTCTTCTTAGTTCAGTCTTACATTGGTCTGGGCTCTGGTGCCCTTGCATTTTGGGTAAGAATTCCTATATATCATCTATATCTGATGTACTCCTGAGTGTGGCTTCTCAATTTCTGTTTGAAAGACTGGCAACTCCTTATCTCCATAGCACTAAAAGACTGAAGGAGATCCACCTCTGTCCTTTAGAAATCCCCAGTTCAGCTCACCAGCCGCTTTTCTTATTCAGTCCCCAAATCTGGCAAAGGTCTTGAAGGAGAAAGGAGCAGAATGCTTGGGGACAGACATACTCCTTCTGTCAGGCATGAGTTTCCTAACCATGACAAAAAACAGGGAATTTTTACTCTGTGTTTTAGAAGCGATTGGATTAGCTCTCCATGCTCCTGTAGAGTCCTCAAATTTACCAAATAGTGTATAGAAGAAAATGGCTATATGTTTAGTCTTTCAAGTTTTCAATATTGTCCTCTAGATCCGTACATCTGTGAAAATATCTGCTGTTTCCTCTTTCCCATAGAAACTTTTGTATGGACTGAACGTCAGCCCAGGCCTGAAATAGACAAATGCTCTTTGGGAAAAAAACCGAATGAAAATTTCTCCCATTTGATAATCTTTCCCATCTGGAATTTCAGTTTAAAATATTTTTTTAGCATCTAGTTTTCTCTGATACCTTTAAAAGTATTGTTTATGCTTTATTCGAATCCTTTTTCTTCTGCACATAGCATTAGCATGACCTATTAATTCCTATCTAGAGGTAAAAATCTTACAACATATTTTGCTATTATTTCATATGGTTATTGTTCCTTTATTTATTTACTAGAATTTACACTCAGGGAAATTAACATTTTAAAAATTGCAATAATAACAGAATATCTGTTACTAAAGTTATCAATGAAGGGAAGATTGCAAATTTTACTTTTGGTCCCAATATAACTTGTATTCAGCTAGATTTTTTTTCTGATAAATCATAAAAAGTGGTCCATTTTACTTTTTGTCTTTGTTTGATATTTCAACTCAGTATACACTAACAAAAAAAAAAATAAAAGAGACGAATAAGTAAGAAAGAAAGCAAGAAAAAAAGGAAGAAAGGGAAGGAGAAAAGAAGGAAAGAAGGAAGAAATAAATGGAAGGAAGAAAAGAAGGAAGGAAGGCAGAAAGAGGAAAAGAAGGGAAAGCAGGAAGGAGAGAAGAGAAAAGTAGGTGAGGGAGGAGAGAGGGGAAGAAAAGAAGAAAAAAGGAGGAGAGAAAGAAAATAACATTTCTTCTAATAAGCCCATCAATAATCATTACAGAAAATAAGTGGAATGAATGTGCAAATAGATCTAATTATCAAGATGCTTAACTGTACATAATATACATTAAGTTGAACACTTTTAAAAACATGTATTCTTTTTAATTCAAAAACATCATGCAAAATAAAGATGCTTTATTTTCGGTTCTTAAATATAGGTTTTGTTTTTGTTATTTTATACAATAAAATCAAATTCTAGTAAGTGTTTTTTGCATTGAACTTCTTCCTTTCATATTTTATGAGTTCATTTACTTTAGATTTTTTTTTCTCTTTAACTCTTAATTCACTATTTTCAGGTAAGTTATATACCATCACAAGGTGAATCTGAAGGCTTCAGAAATAAAATATGAGTATAGATTCAAGGCCTTTTACAGATGTAATACAAATAGAGGGAAAGTGTTTGGTCCAATCAGTTAAAATTCTAGTTAGACTGTTATGAGTAGAAGTGGTCAAAAGATCTTGTATGCATGTTTAATTAGATAAATTGCAATTTAAGTATTATGCAAAACCAACAATTAATTTCAAAATGTACTTTGTATTTCTGTTTCTCATATGTACTTTTCTTATGTTGTCTCAGACCACAAGGCAATCAATTTAGAAATCAGGACTAAGAAATTAACCCCAAACCATACAGTTACATGGAAACTGAATAACCTGCTCCTAAATGATTTTTGGGTAAAAGATGAAATTAAGAAAGAAATCAAAAAGTTATTTGAAACTAATGATACCAAAGATACAACATACCAGACTATCTATAACACAGCTAAGGCAGTGTTAAGAGGAAAATTTGTGGCATATGTTTACATCAAAAAGTTAGAAAGATCTCAAGTTAACAACCTAACAGCCCAACGAAAAAAACTAGAGAGCCAAGAACAAACCAACGCTAAAGTTAGCAGAGACAAGTGTTAACTAAAATAGAGCTGAAATGAAGGAGATTGAGATACAAAATAAACATTCAAAGATCAATGAATCCAGGAGCAGTTTTTTCAATAAAACATTAATAAAATGAATAGATAACTAGTTACCCTAATAAAGAAAATAGAAAATATTCAAATAAACAATCAGAAACAACGAGGGGGATATTACCACTGACCTCACAGAAATACAAATAACAATCAGAGAATGTTATGAACACCTCTATGTATATAAATTAGAAAATCTAGAATAAATGGATAAATGTCTGGATACATACACCCTCCCAAGATGGAACCACAAATAAATTGAGTCCCTAAACAGACCAATAATGAGTTCTGAAATTGAGTCAGTAATACATAGCCTACCAACCACAGAAAGTTTAGGACCAGACAAATTCACAGCTGAATTCTATCAGATGTACAAAGATGAGCCGGTACTGTTCCTAATAAAATATTCCAAAAAGTTGAACAGAAGGGACTCCTCTCTAACTCATTTTATAAAGCCAGAATCATGCTGATATCTTACATTGTTATAATTACACAATTTCTGAAAACTTGCCATGACATATTACACTTCCTTTAGGGGTGGACTGGTGTATATGACAGAAGGTGTAAGGTTAATTAATTCAAAAAGTTGTTTCATAATATGCTAATTAGAAAGAGTATTCATTTATTGTAAAAATTTTAAAAAAATCTGTGCTCAATATTTAGGTGGCATTCAAAATGTAATATATCTCTCTTGTATTTTGAATCAGAACATTCTGCTCTTCACATACAAACGAGAGAGAGTTTTTAGGTATTTAGAATTGCACCTTTGCATTTTAAATTAAGAATTATTTTAATGGAATGTAACGAAAAGAGCCAGATGTTGGCCTTTCAATTAAGAAAACAATAAGCCTCAACAAAATAACAAAGAACCAATACCCCCATCTCAACAAAGCAGCAAACAAAGCAAAAGCTGTAACAGATGCTGTTTTCAATATTATCAAACACTTTACATAGAAAAAACTCCCTTGAAAGTTTACCAGTTAGAACATGCCAATTTCTGATTAATTAAGTTTTTTTCCTCAGTGCTCAAGAGCTCAAGCAGAACACTTACTTGCCCCTGCAGTGTTAGAGGTAGAAGCAATGATCAAGTAATTTTAAATAAATAAAACTCTGAGTCCAGATGGCTACAAGACAAACTACAAAACTTTTAAAGTTTAGTGTACTCATTAAAAAAGCCTTTCCTTACATATGATAGAACATTGTACAACCTCCAGAGCAAAGAGCAACTTTCAACATAATCTCTAACACTTTCTGATTTTTGTCTATATAGTAGGCTCAACATGATTCTATTACAATTCTGGTAGAAAGATTCACAGACATTGCCTCGTCATACAAGTTGAGTGACTGTCAACATATCACTCTGTGTGTGTCTATGTGTGTTTGCATACACGTACACTTGTGCATGTAGCTGTTTAAGAGTCTAATTAAAGTTATGGTTACTCTCTGAAAGAAATGCACATTTAAACTCACAAAACTGTAAAATTGTGGGGAATTCTGTGAACCTTAATATTTATATTCTGTTCTCTAAAGAAGCAAGGATCCTAAAGTTAAAATGAAAAACATATGAAAACTTGCTATGAAATAAAAGTTACCTTTCAAATCAGAAAGGAAATAATACTCAATAAATGATGTTGGGAAATGTTTAGAAAAGTATATACATTAAATCCCCACCTCACACTCTTTTACAGATAATTAATAGGGCATTAAAACCATAAATATTTTTAAATTTTTTTTAATTAGAGAAAACAATAGGACAGCAAAAGTGTGCTCTTGGACTAGGAGAGGATTTCTCCAAAATACATGAAAAATAAAAGCTATAATGGGAAATGAAATACATTTGAACATGTTAAAACTATAAACCTCCTCAAGAAAAACAATTACTATTAACAGATTGTAAAGACTATTGGCCCTCAATTAGAAAACATTTTTAATATAATAGCTGAATAATAAAAAAACTAAAGACAGTAATATCATTCTCAAGGGAAATGTAAGCCCAGATTTAAACAGACATTTACAGAAACAGAAACACAAATGAGTATTAAATATATGAGAATATGTTTGATACTATTAGTTAGTGGTCAAATCAAATTAAAACAGTAGTGAAACTTTATTTGACCATCAAATTGTCAAAAATTGGAAGTTAAAAATAATGATTATTGATGCATATTGTGTCAAAATTTTATCAACTCCAGTGAAGATGGCACCTGGTTCAAGAGACAAATAAAAAAAACCTAGAGGAAGCCAATGAGGTTTTTTCAGGAGCTTACTTACAGGGCAGACAATTCAGTATTTGTGGGTTAAGCAGTATTACTGCATGGCCCGGTGGTGGTGGCTGAGCAGAAGAACTGCAACCACTTGCAGAAGGCATGCCATTGATACAACATTTTCAGTTAGCACAATTTCCCTAACAATCTTCTGTTGACAAATATATTAGGCCACTCTTGCATTGCTTTGAAAGAATACCTGAGACTGGGTAATTTATAAGAAAACAGGTATAATTGGTTCATGGTTCCACAGGCTGTACGGAAAGCAGAGTCAAATCTGCTTCTGTTGAGGTAGCTTCCAATCAGGACAGAAGGCAAGGAGGGAGCAGGTAGATTATATGGCAAAAGCAGGAGCAAGAAACAGTTGGGGGGACAGGACAACGCCATACACTTTTAAACAACCAGATCTCCTGAGAACTCCTTCACTGTGGTGAAGACAACACCAACCCATGAGACATCCACCCCTATGACCAAAACACATCCCACAAGCCCCACCTCCAGCTTTGGGGATTACAATTCAACTTGAGATTTCGGCAGGGACAAATATCTAAACTATATCAGCAAACTTTATTCAACTCAAAACTTGAGGCCCCAATTGCCTCGTGTTCTGTGGGACAAACCAGAGCTAGAACTTCCTCATAGACAAGGAACACATCTCCAGAATGGCCACTCCCAATTCCCTAGCTTCGAACACACATTCAGATGCATCTGCTATACAAGGTCATTCTCAGGGTATGCTTAAGGCATTGCTATCAGATACATCTCATACAGTGTATATGTGGGAACAAGAGGAAATTTTACATGTAGCTTATGGATTTATACATTGTTATAGCTATTTTGGAGGTTTTATTTTATTCGCATAAAACTGAGAAAAATGCACACATTATGGCTTAGAAATTCTATTAGTGGGATCTATACTAGAGAAAATGAATACTCGCACAATATTTGTACAAAGTTGCACATTGCAGGATATTTCCTAATAATGAGAAACCTGGAAACAATCAAAATGTCCCTAAACTGAGGAAATGGTGTATTAACTATTGCTGAGTTTATTCTTCAGTTAAAAAAAAGGATAGCTTTGTATTGCTGAACATAGATCTTACTAAATGAAAAACAAATAATTACTGAACATTAGATAGAACATAATACCATTTAGGCAAGAAAAAGGCAAACAAATATTGAACAATACTCTGCATATCTGTAGTTGCACAGAATATATACTGTACAGAAATATTGTATAAAATTACCTCTAGGCAATGTGTATGAGGTGACTATGAAATATACATTAGTTTTGTGTTTATACTTAGGGTCTAAACACAAGATATCCCCAAGGTATCTCACTGTGTTTATGTAAACATTCCAAAACCTGAAACACCTCTGGTCCCAAACATGTTATAAAAAGGATACTCACTTATATATATAACTCTCCCAACAGACTGAAAGTAGTTTATGATATATGTATAACAAGAATATATGAGACATTCATTACAGAAAATAAACTAGTAAGAACAAAATTTTGACATAAACATCTACAAATATAAATGAAATATGTTAGATACATAATATTTCCATTTATGCCAGTCAGAAACAGTTGATTATCAGTAATTTTATACAGTTCAACCTAATATTTTAGGAACTATTCAGTCTGTTTTGAAATTATACTCTTCTCTTTTGTATTAGGGACATAATTATGATTGATCAGTGGTCATTTACTATCAATCATTTAAAGTTACATTTAAAATTATCTATAAAATTATACAAATAACTACACTCATGAAAAGAAAGTCTCTCAACAATGCTAGGACAAAACTAGAGTCCATTTGAAAAAGGCAAACTAAAGTAAATAAATAGAGATATAAAATGCACAAAATAGGTACAACAATTCTTCAATATGATGATCAGGTCATGGAATTTCAGATTGTAAAATGATAGTCTATATTAGAAAATGCAGATATATTAAATAGTATTATCCACATATAGAATTGTTAAGGACATTTTTAGAATATCCAGAAGAGTATGGTACTTAGAGAAAATAAATCAGTGTTTCCTAGGTAAGCATTGGTCTATTGAAATTACATACCTAAGCACTTCATACATATTTATTGAACATTTATCATACATTAGAAACTGCTGATCACTACAAAATAGCTGTATGACAATATACATGTTTAATGCAGCTTACAGTCCATTTTATCAAAAGAAGAGATCACAAAACTTTACTCTCTGTAATAGGCCAAGCTTAATTAACAAGCTATCTTGAAATCAGATTACGGTCTGATTAATTGATCAGTTCTGATTTTAATGTAGCTTGTTAATTGACAATTACCCACTCTGACTCTGTAACCAGAATGACTCTTATTCACTGAATCACAATGACTGATATTAATCCAGCAATATAGGTTTAACTTCTGACCTGGATGTGTGCCTACATCCATATACCTTTTCAATAATCATCAATAATTATTTTCTAAAGCCAAATGTTTCATATGCAAAATGAACTCTTACACCATCATGGCTGTTTTGCAGCCTTCACTGTTGATACCTTCAGGTGCTAGAAAATATGAGGTGGTAACCAGACAGCCGTTGCTTTTTGTCTCCAGGCTCTGGAGAGTCAACAGGGACCAGAGGAACCAGAGTAGAGCTGCAGCATACTGCAGAGGCATTTGGAAGAGTGGCAAGACTATTTGTGATGTGGTTCCCTGATCCCATATCTCCTCACTGTGTATGTCCTCCTGGCCTGAGTCTGCAGTCATCCTCCCCTTAGAGATATCAAGCCAGTAGCAGGTCTGCAACTTCCCGGGACAGAGATCCTAGTGGGAGGGGTGGATTGCCATTTTTCTGTTGACAGCCATTGCTTTTTGTCTCCAGGCTCTGGAGAGTCAACAGGGACCAGAGGCTATCCTGGATCCCCAGCACAGAACACCCACCTCAAAAAAAAGTGGCCAAACTCTTCTCCAGGTAGGTCCCAGTTTCAATTATCCTCACTGGGCAGGCCACTCGACCTAGGACTCCAGTACAACCATACTGCTCCTGCCTGACCACTTCAATCAGAGGCAGCCCAAAAGTTAAAAGAACACACAGACACAGAGATGAAAAAGAACCAACAAAAAAATTCTAGCAACTCAAATGACCAGAGTGTCTTATGTCCTCCAAAAAACTGCAGTAGTTATCCCACAAAGGTTCTTAACTAGGCTGAGTTGGCTGAAATGACAGAAAGAGAAATCATAATATGGGGAGAACTGAAGATCAGAAAACTAACACTGACAATACAATGACATAGAAGATGACAGATGAGATACTCAGTATAAAAATGACCCTAACTGAGGGAGGTAAAAAACACTGTAAGAATTTCAGAATACAATCAAAAGTATTAATAGCAGAATAGACCAAGCTGAGGAAATAATCTCGGAACTTAAAAACTGGCTCTCTGGAATAAGACAGTCAGACAAAAATTTAAAAAATAATAATAATAATGAAAAGGAATTAAAAAACCTCTGAGAAATATGAAATTATGTAAAGAGCCAAATGTAAGAATCATTGGCATTCCTGAAAGGGATGTAAAAAAAGCAAACAACTTTGAAAATACATTTTAGGAGATTGCTCATGAAAACTTCCCCAACCTTGCTAGAGAGGCCAACCATCAAATTTAGGAAATACAGAGAAGCCCTGCAATATCCTACACAAGAATATGATCCTCAAGACAAATAATCATCAGATTTTTCCAAGGTCAAAACGAAAGAAAAAATGTTAAAGGAAGTTAAAGAAAAAGGGCAGATCATCTACAAAGGGAACACCATCAGACTAACAGCAGACCTTGCAGATTAAATCCTATAAACCAGAAGATATCAAAGAACTGATATGTTTTAGCTGTGTCCCCACCAAAAAGCTCATCTTGAATTATAATTCCCACAAGTCAAGGCAGGACCAGATAGAGGTAATCAGATCATGCTGTTCTTGTGATAGTGCATGAGTCTCATGAGATATGATGGTTTTATAAGCATCTGGCATTTCCCCTGTTTGCACTCACTCCTTCCCCTACTCTGTGAAGAAGGTGCCTGCTTCTCCTTTGCTTTCCACCATGATTGTAAGCTTCCTGAGGCCTCCTCAGCAATGAGGAACTGTGAGTCAATAAACCTCTTCCCTTTGTAAATTATCCAGTCTTAGGTATTTCTTTGTAGCAGCATGAAAACAGACTAATAAAGTTAATTGGTAGTGGGAGTAGGGTGCTGTTACAAAGATACCTGAAAATGTGGAAGCAACTTTAGACCTGGGTAACAGGTAGAGGTTGGGACAGTTTGGAGGGCTCAGAAGGACAGGAAAATGTGGGAAAGTTTGGAACTTCCCAGAGACTTGCAGGGCTCAGAAGACAGGTAAGATGTGGGAATGTTTGGAACTTCCTAGAGACTTGTGGAATGGCTTTGACCAAAATGCTGATAGTGATATGGACAATGAAGCCCAGGCTGAGATGGTGTCATATGGAGATGAGGAACTTGTTGAGAACTAGAGTAAAGGTCACTCTTGCTATGCAAAGAGACTAGCAGCATTTTGCCCCTGCTCTAGAGATCTGTTGAAATTTGAACTTGTAAGAGATGATTAAGGTATCTGGCAGAAGAAATTTCTAAGTAGCAAAGCATTCAAGAAGAAGCAGACCATACCCCCTTTGTATCTAGGAAGTAACGAACTTGCTTTTAATTTTACAGGCTCACAGGCAGAAGAGATTTCTTTTGTCTCAGATAAGACTTTGGACTTAGACTTTTGGTTTAATCTGGAGTGAGTTAAGACTTTGAGGGACTGTTGGAAGGGGATGATTGTGTTTAGAAATGTAAGGACATGAGATATTGGAGTGGCTGGGGGCACTTCACAATTCATCGTGAATTGTAATCCCCACATATCAAGGGTAGGACCAGGTGGAGGTAACTGGATCACAGGAGTGGTTTCTCCCATGCTCTTCTCGTGATAGTCAGTCTCACAAGATCTGATGGTTTGATTAGTATCTCTTTATAAATGCTTTATAAGTGCTTGCACTCACTCCATCCTGCCACCTTGTGAAGAAGGTACCTGCTTCTTTGTCTTTCACAATGATTGCATGTTTCCTGAGGCCTCCCCAGAAATGAGAAACTGTGAGTTGATTAAAACTCTTTCTTTTATAAATTACCCACTCTCAGGTATTTCTTTATAGCAGCATGAGAATGATCTTTACAGCATCTATATTCAACATTCTTAAACAAAAATATCCTCAGCCAAGAATTTCATACCCAATCAAACTAAACTTCCTTGGTGAAGGAGAAATAAGATCCTCTTTAGGTAAACCAATGCTGAGGGAGATTTATTTATCATTACTATTATTATTATTATTTTTACCACCAGACTTGCCTTACATGAGATCTTGACAAAAGAAGTAAATATGTAAAGGAAAGACTATTACCAGCCAATACAAAAACGGACTTAAGTACACAGACCAGAGACACTATAAAGCAATGACACAAACAAGCTGGTATAATAACTAGTTCACAACAGAACGACAGAATCAAATCCACACACAACAATACTAACCTTGAATGTAAACAGTCTAAATGTCACATTTAAAAGACACAGTATGGCAAGCTAGATAAAAAAGCAAGATCCAATGATATGCTGGCTTTAAGATACTCATCTCACAATAATGACACACATAGGTTAAAAATAAAGGGATGGAGGAAAATCACCAGGCAATTCTAGTTTCTGACAAAACAGACTTCAAGTCTACAAAGATAAAAAGGACAAAGACAGGCATTACATAATGGTAAAAGGTTTAGTTAAACAAGAAGACTTAACTATCCTACATATATATGCACTTAATACAGGAGCAACCAGATTCATAAAGCAAGTTCTTAGAGATCTACAAAGTAACATAGACTCCCACACAATAACAGTGGGAGACTTCAACACTCCACTGGCAGTATTAGACAAATCTTCAAGGCAGAAAATTTACAAAGATATTCAGGACCAAGTGGATATGATAGACCTTATAGAACTCTCCATTCAAAAACGACAGAATATACATTCCTCTCATCGCCAATGGCACAGACTCTAAAATTGACAACATATTTGGACATAAAACAATCCTCTGCAAATGCAAAATAACTGAAATCATACCAAACACACTCTCAGACCACAGCACAATAAAAATAGAAATCAAGACTAAGAAGATTTCTCAAAACCATGCAATTACATGAAAACTAAACAACAACATGCTTGTTAATGAACTTTGGGTAAATAATGAACCTAAGGCAGAAACCAAAACGTTCTTTGAAAATAATGAGAACAAGGACAGTCGTAGTGGCTCACATCTGTAATCCCAGCACTTTGGGAGACTGAGGTGGGCAGATCATGAGGTCAGGAGATCGAGACCATCCTGGCTAACACAGTGAAACCCCGTCTCTACTAAAAAATACAAAAAAAAAAAACTAGCGGGGCGAGCTGGTGGGCGCCTGTAGTCCCAGCTACTTGGGAGGCTGAGGCAGGAGAATGGTGTAAACCTGGGAGGCGGAGCTTGCAGTGAGCTGAGATCCGGCCACTGCACTCCAGCCTGGACAACAGAGCGAAACTCCGTCTCAAAAAAAAAAAAATTAGCCAGGTGTGGTGGCCTGTACCTGTAACCCCAGCTACTCAGGAGGCTAAGGCAGGAGAATCATTTGAACCTGGGAGGTGGAGGTTTCAGTGAGCCGAGATTATGCCATAGCATTCTAGCCTGGGCAACAGAGTGGACTCCATCTCAATAAGTAATAAATAAGAAAATAATGAGAACAAAGATACAACACACCAGAATCTCTGGGACACAACAGCTAAGACACTATGAAGAGGGACATTTATAGCACTGAATGTCTGCATCATAAAGTTAGAAAGATCTCAAGTTAACAACCTATCACCACACAACCAAAAGAACTAGAGAACCAAGAACAAACCAATCCCAAAGCTAGCAGAAGACAAGGAATAACCAAAATCTGAGTTGAACTGAAGGAGACTGAGAAAGGAAAAACCATTCAAAAGATCAACAAATCCAGGATTTGGTTTTGTGAAGACTAATAAGAGAAATAGGCCACTAGCAAGGCTAATAAAGAAGAAAAGAGAATATCCAAATAAACACAATTAGAAATGACATAGGGGATGTTACTACTGATCACAAATAAATACAAACAACCATTAGAGACTACTATGAACACCTCTATGCACATAAACTAGAAAACCTAGAAGGTAAGGGTAAATTACTGGACACATACATCCACCCAAGACTGAACCAGAAAGAAACTGATTCCTTGAACAGACAAGAAAAGCAAATGCCACATGTTCTCACTTATTAGTCGGAGCTGAATTATGAGAACACATGGACGTAAATGGTAGAACAACAGAGACTATCTGAGGGTGAAGGGTGGGAGGAGGGAGAAAATCAGAAAAAATAACTATTGGCTACTATGCTTAGTTCCTGGTGATGAAATCCTCTGTGACATAAGTTGACCTATGTAACAAACCATGACATGTACCCCTGAACCTAAAATAAAAGTTTAAAAAAAGTATAATCTCACTTTTGATTAAATAAATGTAACTAAATATTAATAAACACAAGACCTGCAAAATAGCCCTTCGATGATATTAGCTAGCACTGATTTTGCACAACTAGTGTGTCCTAGGTACTTTATAAAGCACTTTCAGTAGATTATCTGGTTCAGTCTTCACAAAGCAAAATTAATGCCTTAGTTGTTCTCAAGTGTCTCGTCAATTCTCAAAGGAGAGTTTGGCCTAAAAAGGTTGCTCAATATATTTTGGATTGTTGAGTAAATGAATGAGGTGCAAAAATTAAAGAATGGAGAGGTTAACTTCCCAGGGTCACATAACTAGAAACTGATGCAACTGGGATTTAAATTTGGGATTTAAACTCATGTCTTTTGACACCAATTACTGCCTAATTAAACATCATGAAATATTGCCTTTGTAGAGGTTTATAATTTTGGCGAAATTATGAGACTATTGGTAATACCTAGTTTTCTGATGCAGTACGATTTACTAAAAAAAATGGGAAGTATTTGACAATTTATATCTTAAATATAACCACCAAGGTGGGCACGGTGGCTCATGCCTGTAATCCCAGCACCTTCAGAGGCACAGGTGGGAGGATTGCTTGAGCCCAGGAATTGAAGAACAACCTAGACAATATAGGGAGACCATGTATCTACAATGTTGTTGTTGTTTTTTTTTGTTTGTTTGTTTTTGTTTTTTTAATTAGCTATGCATTGAGATGTGCACCTCTGGGCACAGCTACTTGCAAGGCTGTGGCAGGCAGATCCCCTGAGTCTGGAAGATCAAGGCTGCAGTAAGCCATGATAGCACCACTGTACTAGCCTGGATGACAGTGTGATATTCTGTCTCTAAAAATAAATAAACACAAATAAAATGAAACTGCACACTCTTTCACTTCTCAGCTCACTTTCACAATTTATACTGAAGTTACTCAAAGTAGTATTTTAAAATCTTTATTGGAAAATTGTCTATAATTAGAAAAAAATAGAAAAAATAGAAAGCCTCTCTCTATAAAGCAATAATACATTTAAAAATAAAGTCCCATTTTACTCCATAAATATATACAATTGTGATTTGTTAATTAAAAAGGAAATAAAATGATCATAAGAATTATGTCTCTATAAAATAATATTAAACAGCAATGAAAATTATATATTAGATTTATGTGTATTTACATTAACCAAAGTCCGTGCAATCTACGTAAGTTTGACTGCAAATGAGAGAGAACACAATAAATACTTCTCTCAACTAAAGGCAGAGAATGCACAGATATTAGTGAAGTTCCATAACCAAGAGATCTTATTGTTCTGCCATCCTCAAAATGTGGGTTTCATCACATGTAGCACAATGGCTGCTTGTGCTTACACAGTAGCAACTGCATTATAGACATTAGGAAAAGCAATGGGAAAGAGAAGTATACATCTTCTTCCTCTAAGTCACTGGCTCTCAAAGCCTTTGAACCGTTAAGTCAGCATCATCTGGATCCTTGTCTAAAATGTAAATATTCAGGCCTCATCCAAGGCTTTTCGAATCAGAAACTCTGGGGTTGGGGCCTATCACTTTGTTTCGACAAGCCTTCCAGATTATTCTGATACAGGTAATTTTTCAGTGTTCTAAAGATAGTTCTGGGAAATTTTATAAACACTTAGAATGCCTTCCAATTGTTCAGAATTTGTCATATGACCTTGACAAACTGCAAATCAAAATGAAAAGAAATAAAATCTATTCTTGGTAGTCACAAGAAAAGCTAAAATCTTACAGGTATATTAACGAAAAATAGAGAATGAATAAAGGAGGCAATAGACAGTTTGCTACATCCACAATAGAATGTTAACATTTATAAAATATAATTTCTGTAAGATTACATAATATTCATAATACATGATAATCATGTATAATTTACTAAAAATCCATATATGCTATTATATTTTTGAATGTATATTTCCATATGAATTGTAGTATATATTGACATGTCTCCAGAGTAAGAAGATGCAGTTTGTGGAAGAGGTGACTTTTACATTTTTCTTTAGAGTTCTACAAATCTCTTATTTAAATATCATATGCTACTTTGATAATTTAAAACAAAAAAAGAGAAAATGTTCCTTCCAGAGACTAATTGGTAAATTAGCAGTTTGAGATTGAAAACAGTATGTTCCAATAGAGTGAAAATGAAAGAAAATATCCAAATATCGCATGTTTTTGCCATTATATTTTAGGATGTGATTGTAGAAGTTGAATGGCAACTCAGTGTTCTTTTTGTATGTATAATTCGGGGTAACTCCAAAAATGATGGCATAGCTACCAAAATTCTTGCAAGAAGTCACATAATGATTCATAAATCCTATGAGAAGGCAAAATTAAAATCAGTCAATTATATTGCTTGTTAGCAACTGTGTAACGTTTTCTGAATTATGTAGATCACTGGTCTTTGAAATATAGTCCTTGGATGAGCAGTAGCAGAATCACCAAGAAACTTGTTAGAAATTCATATTCTTGGGCACTAACCCACACCTATTCAATCAGAAACTCTATGGGTGGAGCCCAATAATCTGCCTTGGGAAAAAAAAAAAAAAAAGCTCTGCAGGTAATTCTGATGGAAGCTCAAGTTTGAGAACCACTGACCTAGATAATTACCTTACCCTCTTGCTTTGTTTCCCTTCTGCAAACATGTCAGTAATTGCTATGGAAATGTATTATAATACAGTCAACATGCAATTATCTCTGATATTCAGGGAGCAGAATGATTTGGACAAGAGAATACCATGGATAATCCCCTCATCTCTCTTTAGCTATTAGATTCAGACTCCGCCCACCCATAGATTTTTTGCCAGAGCACCTAATGAGAACTGTAATTGACTGACTCCTGTTTCAGCTCTTTTATTTCCTGGCCCACTCTCTGGTGAAGGTGCTAATGAGCAGTGAAATAGCCTGAAGGCAAACAGCAGGAGGGAAGAGGAAAGAGACTTGTCCCTCGGAATATTTGAGAATATACTATGATATCAGAAACAGTGTTTTTAAATCCTCTTCTTCCTGTCCTAAAACTTCTAAACATGACCATATTAAATTCCTTTTTAAACACTTGATAGTCAAACTTTGAGCCATTATAATGGTAATCATATATTCTCAAGATTACTGTCTCTCCTTTCAGCTCCAGGCTGATTGTTTCTCTTTTCTTTAGTTCTGTTTGACTAGTTGTTTCAATCTATTCTCTTCTATAACTGCAATCAACAAAGCTTTTCTTTCCTTCCCTCTATATCTCTGTAAACTTTCATCTTCTTGTTCAATTGGCTTTGAATGCTAGTCTGAAAACCTACTTAAAAACAGATGAGAAAGAAAGGAAAAGCAAAATAACATTAAATACCAAGACACTATTATAGATTTAATTCAAAAGGAGTTTCAGGGTTTACAACATCAAATAAACTTCAGTTTGAAAGGTATTATTTGGCTTCTCTCTCTGTATTACTTTCTGAAAAGTGGTAGCAAGAAAAAAAATCTTCTTAGAAATTCTTTGGTGATTTTGTTTGAAAAGAAAAATAAAAACTCCTATTATCAACATAGTCATAATAATATTAAACTCTTCTTTTTCTATATTTTTATTTGATTCAAAAGATAATCCCTCCAAAAAACTAATATTGTATCATTATCTCCTAAATCTTAAAAGTAATTTTATGAGATTCCTTAGGCATATAATAGTATTGTAAGTTATCTGTCACTTATTACAGTAAAAAGGACTGGTAATATAACTGGCATGTTTACCCAATGATACTGATGAGACCGTTACTACCAGCATTGATGCTGAAGCCATCTGCATTGCCAACGTTGATAGTACTATATTAATTCTAATTCTCTTCCTGTGAGGCTGAGTCATGTACCATCTTTTATGTGATTTAGCTCATTGATCTGTTAGATATATTTGTTGAAATCAATGTGAAGCAGGGTAAATAGCAAAGATGTAGTTCTTTAATTATTATAGTAATGTTTTCAAGGTTTTACAACATAGAAATGTAAACTGAAATTCAAATGGCAAAAATAACGTTTAACTTAACATCACTGTTTTTGTTAGAATGTACTGTAAGTCTTCCTCTTCAAAACTGTTGCCTTTAGAAGCCCCTATGTAAGTATTCTCATTAATGTTTAAGATGTTTGAAGTTTAAAAAAAGTTTTTAAAATTATTTTTAATAATTCTCAATATTTTCAAAGGGTTATATATTGACCCTGAATTTGAATTCTGATAGAGTAAAAAATATTTGGAACCAATTCTTGAGAATAAAATATATA
Organism: Trachypithecus francoisi; assembly: GCF_009764315.1. Lineage (NCBI taxonomy): Eukaryota > Metazoa > Chordata > Mammalia > Primates > Cercopithecidae > Trachypithecus > Trachypithecus francoisi. The sequence goes on along the minus strand of NW_022681470.1, from coordinate 46,751,791 downwards.
ATCAAACTTCAATGAAAATAAAACATGTTGGTCAAAGAAAAAGGTATATGCATTTTGGTAGCAGTATAAATTCTATATTTTGGTCTTTAGCATCAATTAAGAAGTAAGTTAGTAAGTTACAAGCCATGTTTTTATGTTTTCTTTTTTATGAATGGTCTGGTTTACTAACGTACTACTAGATTGTTGATAAAAGTATATGGCAGATGCTACTTAATGGATTAATATAGTGTCAAACATATTCATTTTGTAATATAATCAATCATTAACTAAGCCACTGTTATGCCACCTTAATTTATGAAAAGCAGTAAAATCGGTCAGGCCCAGTGGCTCATGCCTGTAATCCCAGCACTTTGGGAGGCCGAGGTGGGCAGATCACAAGGTCAAGAGTTCTCGATCAGCCTGACCAACACGGTGAAACCCCATCTCTACTAAAAATACAAAAATTAGCCAGGTGTGGTGGCGTGTGCCTGTAGTCCCAGCTACTCGGGAGGCTAAGGCAGAAGAATCCCTTGAACTCAGGAGGCAGAGGTTGTAGTGAGCCGAGATCACACCACTGCACTCCAGCCTGGGCAACAGAACGAGACTCTGACTAAAAAAAACCAAAATATATTTGGAAATGGAATTTTTCCCTATGCACATGCTCAAACTCTGTATTTTTATTTTGTTATCTATGGTGCATTAAAGAGCAGCACTTTTATCTAAAACAGTTCTAGACAGCATATTCAATACCCTATTTAATCTCTGAATTCTAAATAAAGGCGTATTTGTTTTGTACCTGTCATTGGAAAGAAAAAACAAAGCAATAATGTATTTTGAATAAGTCATTATTAGTTTTGCTATTAAATATGTGCAACCCTAACTCTTCAAAGCCAGCAGCTGTTCTCATATAGTGGAACAGGCTTTTCCATTATTTTCATAGTCCCAGACTTTATGAAAAGAATTCCTATCATTGCTAATCATGCTTATCCACATGCTTAAAGAGTTGCAAACATCTGGGGATTCAAAAGTTTCTGCCTATATTTAAATCCAAATCTTGAGTATTATTATTTTTAAATACTGTAGATTCTAAAAGACAACCCATTATAAATACTGGAATTAAAATAGTCACTACATGACACAGTTGTTAATGTTACTAAATACAAACTACCCTAAAATTCAGTGGCTTAAAACAATATTGTATCATGTTCACAGATTCTGTGGATCAGGAATTCAGACACAATTCAGCAAGAATAATTGTTTATACTCCATAACGCCTGATACTTAGCTGAGAGAATTTGAAGGATGGTAGTGACTCAAGAATTTGGCCTGGAAAAGGTGTTTCTTTACTTATGTATCCAGCTCCTGGGCTGGAAATGACTTGAAGGTAAGGACTACCACCAGCTTTCTCTCCTGTAGAGTAAATTTTAAAAGTACAGTGGCTGAGTAATTTGCTATATATCTGTTTACACGTTGAGAAAACATAGTTTTAGTTACATCATATGTAGTCATCATCATATTTTGGATGGTATAGATAATTCCATATGTTTTCACTATGCATTTATTATTTTATTATTTATTTTTGTGGGTACACAGCAGGTGTATGTATTTATGGGATACATGAAATATTTTGATACATACAACGTGTAGTAATCACATCAGGGCAAATGTATCACCTCAAGCATGTATCCTTTCTTGGCATTAAAACAATCCAATTATAATCTTTTAGTCATTTAAAAATGTACAATATATTGTTGCCTGTAGTCACCTTGTTGTGCTATCAAGTACCAGTTTTTATCATTCTAGCTGACTATATTTTTGTATCTATTAATCATCCCTACTTTCCTCTCCCACACCCACCACCCTTCTCAATATCTGGTAATCATCATTCTATAATAACCAACATTTCCATGCGTTGAATTATTTTAATTTTTGACTTTCACAAATAATTTAGAAAAAGTGTATCTTTCTGTGCCGGGCTTATTTCACTTAACATTATTACCTCCAATTCCATCCATGTTTTTGCAAATGACAGGATTTCATTATGCATTTTATGGCTGAATAGTACTCCATTGTGTATATGTATCATGTTTTCTTTATCCATTTGCCTGTTGATGGACCCTTACATTGCTTCCAAATCTTGGCTACTGTGAAGCATGCTGCAATAAACGTGGGAGTGTAGACATCCCTTGGATGATTGATCTTTGGTCTGAATTCTTCAGAAAGGTACATAGCAAAATTTTCACATAGATGAATTTCTTATTTGTGTGGTTATTGTTAGTATTTTTACCTTATTCTACTCCCCGTACTTGTTTCATTTTAGTATTTTCATTAAAGTGTTTTGGTTTCTCTTTGACTGAGGAATTATTTTTTTTGCCTTACTACATTTTTAATTTTTTTACAGTGTCCATGGGAAAATAAAACACATACACCTACACACACACACACACACACACACACACACAGGTAAGTTGGAGAATAAAAACGTTTATCTGCAAAATCCACTTGAGAATGTTATTTTCTTCTTGTCATTTCTAACAGTGTATTGCTTCATATAATGTTTTAACAAGCTTCTGAATATAAAATGTGATGGACCTTCTTTTAAAATATAATAACATATATCAGAAATAATATGGTCTTTTAACAAAAACCATGTGTTTTCTAACAAGATTTTTTTTATATGTACAGAATGTTGTAGGATTAGCGGACAATTCTGACTAATTTTTGGTCAAATCAGTAATCGTATACTCCAAAATTAAAGGAAGGCATATTTCTGAATAATTATCAATAAAAGTTGAGAAAATTGTATTTAAATAATCTTAGAAATCAAGTTATCGGTCTCATATATTATTTTTAAATGTTTTAATTAGAAGAATAACAGAAAATAATAATTAAGACACTAGGGATTTACTTACAAAGATAAATTACGATAGTAAGTGGTAACTTAATCAAAGCTATGTATTGTGGATAAGGAAATATCCATTAGTTAATTTATTCAAGGTACTAAAATATTACTAGAATACATTCAATATTGAAAATTAGGCCAGGTGCAGTGGCTCAAGCCTGTAATCCCAGTACGTTGAGAAGCCGAGGCAGGTGGACCTCTTGAGGTCAGGGGTTCAAGACCAGCCTGACCAACATAGTGAAACCACATCTCCATTAAAACTAAAAAAATGATTCAGGAGTGGTGACTACCACCTGTAATCTCAGCTACTCAGAAGGCTGAGGCCCAAGAATCGTCTGGGCCAGGGAGGAAGAGGTTACAGTGAGCCAAGATAGTACCACTGCACTCCAACCTGGGCAACAGGACAAAATCCTGTCTCAAAAAATAATAATAATAAAATAAAATAAAATTGAAAATTAAACAACGTTACACAAACATCTTTACAGAAAATGTCATTGAAATACAGAATTGATTTTAGGAAGAATGATTAACAATTCCTCTCTCTGTTCTTTAATAAAATTCTTTACTTTGTAATAAAGTATTTTATTTATTTTGATAAACTAAATGACATTATTAACAATCACAAGAATCCCAAAGACTAACATAAATAAAAAGCTATTTTTTTAAGCCATAGGAAATCTAGATATGATTTAATGATTGGCATTTTATTTCATATAAAAGACAATCATTTTTTCCATTTATATGTGATACATTACATAATGTACGCTAATTCCTATGAAAAATATTTTATTAAATTAAAATGTGTTTAAAAATCCATTAATCATAAAATCCAGAATATATAAAATTCTTTTTTTTTCTAATGAACATGAATTCCTGTAAACAATCTTTATTCCCTTTATCCTCCCTTCAAAATAGGCATTTGATTGACAGACGGAATTCTGTGTTTAGTCAACTTACTGCCTCACGCCCTGCCAAGGTATTTAGGTAATCTAGGTATGCTTCCACCTTTCATACCTAGACTAGAGGTGCATCATCTTTCTTTTAGACACAGTCTCATCATTAGTTCCCCTACCACTCTCTCTTCACATTAAATATTTACTTAGTATATTTTACGAGACAGCATGATATATTTTGTTTCCATTCCCTTGCATAGCCCAGTTTAATTGAAAGCAATTTTCTTCTTACTTAAACTCTATTTCACAAAAAGATGCCCCCAGCTCACACAGCATTTTTGTGTGAATTTTAAAAGGAAATCCCATTTGTGTGGTCACAGCCCTCCCAGAGTGCTGCACTTGGCAAAGGGGAGGCTAGAATCAACCCAACTCACCCTCTTGGACAAGTGTGCTAAAACTTTCATTCTCGTGTATTCTCTATAAACATGCTGGAATCTGGTCTGGGCTTAACACTGGTTCATTCTGAGAGATAGATTCTACACTGTAAATTAAAATCATTTCTACAATTTTATAATATTTTTGAGATGCTCATATTTTAATACTACATATTATGCCATAAACAGTGATTTTGATGAACAAGAGGGGTGAACAATTATATTTGTTTAGAGGTGATTGTTTACAATACAGTAATGCAATTTTCTTCTTACTGCTTATTTATTCCTTTACAAAAGAAATATTTAACTCTAGTATAAACCAAGTAAAAATAATTTGGTAAAATACACAAAATTATGAAATATTTCTCTTAATCTTTTCTTTGATTTTTTTATTAAAATTTAAAATTTAGCTATAATAAAGAACATAATTCACCTTACAGATGTTAACATTCACAACATATTATTTACATAAAAATACATTGTTGTATAAGATTATTCATACTTTGAAAACAAGGAAAGAAGCATTTGCTTAGCATATTCAAATGTGAAATTATTTTTGAACAGTTATATGTACAATAGCTCATAAATATTTATAGAATCCTAGGCAAAGAAACACTTAGCACTCTGAATTTTATGATCACGGTTTTGTTAACAGTTCAAAAGTTTCATGTTCTCCTTTGAGAGAGCCAGTCTGATCTATGTTTAAAATATCGGGTAAAATATCATATACTAATTTTTAAGCAAATAAGAAAATTTTGCAAGTAAAATATAAGCTGCTTTGGTTATACCACTTGGGCTCCCTAATCCTGAAGAATATAATATTTCAATTTTTATTTTAGAGGTTAGTTTAAAATATATTTTTTTTTTCGAGACTCTGGCATCTCACATAAGCTCTTCCAAGATTCTTAAAGAATCCAGAAGTACTTTTTGCTTATTGTGAATTTCAAAAGAACACAACCCGACATGAAAAATGTGGGGAAAAAATGTAAAAGTAGAACATTTGACTGTACTCTCTCAAACTTTTAATTTGTTAAACAACCCTATTCATACCACTGATGATAGCTTTCTGCACGCTAGTGCCTGGGAATAATTTTCAGAGGCTATAACATTTACTATGCTGAAAGACAAACTTTAATAAATTATGAAGAATTTTCATCAAAAATAGTATTTGCATTATTTTGTACCAACATTTGAGCACATTTATGTATTTAGCTCTAAGAAACTTCCAAATTAAAGAAAAATAAAATGTTGACTAACTTTGTAAGGTTTTCTATAGTGTGCTTACGGGCATTATTATTATGTATGGTGAAACTTTTTCCCATGCTTGATTTTTCCTTCCTAATTAGTTGCAAACATATGCAATATTAAGAACAAAATGATTTTCAGCTACTGATGTGCATAGGTTTCACATTTAAAGACATTTATAATAAATAATATAAACACAGATATAGGATTCTATATCTAGGTTGCACTTATTGGATAATCTCTATGTTGTGTCAATTTTTTTTTCCTCGGGTAATAAAGATCTTACCTAATAAAGATCTATGATTGGCCAGACAAGGTGGTTTATGCGTGTAACCCAATATTTTGAGAGGCTGGGGCAGGCAGATTGCTTGGGGCCAGGAGTTCTAGACTGGCCTGGCCAATGTGGCGTAACTCCATCTCTACTAAAAACACACAAACTCTCTGGGCGTGGTGGCACACACCTGTAATCCCAGCTACTCAGGAGGCTGAGGCATGAGAATTGCTTGAACCCGGGAGGCAGAAGTTGTAGTGAGCCATGATCACGCCACAGTACTCCAGCCTGGGCGACAGAGAGATGGTGTCAAACAAACAAAAAAAGATATATGACCACTTTTCTATGATAATTTACTTTAGTTGAGCACTTTTAAAGATGTTCTAAGATAAGCTGTAAAATAATATACAAAATATGTGGAATTATATGATTATCTTAATGTGTATCAATTATTAGGTTGGTGCAAAAGTAATTGTGGTTTTGCCATTAAAAGTAATGCAAAAACCACAGTTCCTTTCTTTTCAACCTAACATACAATATAATCATCAGAAATAACTAATATAGCAAAATCAAATGGCTGGCTTTCTTAGAAATCATTTGTGAGCAACAATAAATGAAAACGAAAACATACAAACAAAAAACAGTATTTTGAGATACATTAGTTTGTAAGTCAATCACTCTAAATGTCTATGTTTTAATCACATTTTAAAATAGAGGAATATAAGCATAGTAATTCCTATGAGTCACATTTTTCCTTTAATTTAGCTTTAAAGCACAATAACCTTTCTTTGTAGTTTTCTAGAAATATTAAGAATTGTGTGCTACTTTTGTTCTTTTTAATTAAGTATTACATTTCTCTTAAGGGTAAGTTTTTCAATTAGGAACAACTTTACCCTTAAGCTTATTATCTAGTTAGTACAGAATATTTCAGTTTTAATTTCACTAATCAGTGCATTTGGAAAGTTTCCTCAAACACTTTTCAGCTATACAAAGTTATCTAAAACAATTTACTTTCTCTATGCCAAAATTTTATAGGCCCTTCTATCATTCAGGTTGAAATATGTAAAACATCCTTATGATTCTTGTTATATTTTCATTACAATCCTGAGGAACTTTTTATATTTTTATTGCATTGTGTTATTAATTAATTCTTTTGTCTGTGCTCTTTGGACTTGAGAGAAATTATCTGCTGTCTAATAAATATTGAGATCTTAGTCCCATTAGTTTATTGTATAAAATATATATTAAATATTTGGACATTAATGATGCTATAGTAACAGAAAACCCACATAATCGTGGTTTGATTGGTCCACTGGTGGAAAATTAACCTAAGAAGAACTATGCACTCACCTGTGATGTGGCTTGGCACAAAATAACAAACAGTCCAAATAAGATCTAGAGGATAAAGAGGGTGAGGGGATTAGTGAAGCATTGTTGGAAATGTTGCCGGCAGATACAAGACAGACAGTGACAGAGAGATATTGAAACATCCAAACCTTAACATCAGAACCATGATTGTGACCTCAGGTTTTATTTTTTTAAAGTAATACGGATGTATAATTCTTCCTTGCCACCAAAATACCTAATATAAAACTTGGATAAATGGCCATAATTAAGCAACTTATAGTCCAAGAAATGACTGCATTATTAACACTATTAATAGAATCAAAAAAGGGGAATATAACATGGGAAATAGGAAGAAAACAAAGAAGAATTTTTTTTGTATCTATAGTATAGTGACTAAAAATGAGTGACACAAAGGCAAGATTTTTTTTCTGCGTTGTTCTACAGTCTATCATAAGTATCTATAAAAATTTACACATTGTAATTTAATAATGTCTTCCTTCCATTCTTCTTTTATTCCTTAATCTGCCCTAAACTCTTCCTTCCTTCCACTCTTCAACAAACATGTTTTTATCCTATTAAGAATTAAACAATTTAAAATGTAAGGGGTAAAGAATTTTTTGAAATTACTATAATATTTAAATAATTTTTTGTCTGGTAGTAGAAACAGACTAAATCCAATATTTTCTGAAAAAAAATATAAAAGATGTTAGGGGAGAACATTTACTCCTACTTTTCACATTCCCCCTTGGAGGACCTCACTAGAGTAATACTATAGTTTATTTCCACTCTGACATTTTCTCTTACCTAGAAATGATGTATATGATGGAGATCATGGGAGGTGCGGATTGGCCCACTCAGCCAAGGTCTTTTTTTTTCTACTTTTCATAATATTTGAGATTTAAAAGGAGAGAGCTTACATTCCCTACAACTTCATTTTTAAGTTTATTAGGGCTAATCCCTATAGGAAGAGAATTGCAATTGTTTGGCTAGTTCATTGACTAATGCAGAGATAATTATTAACGAATATACTTGGAATCATAGATGACATTATGTTCTACTTTATCCCTATATTTATTACTAACTACCTCTTGGACAGAGAAACAAAGAATGATTATTAGTTTTTTAAAATTTTAACAACAGAGAGAATAAAAGCTGTTAAAAGAGTATTTTAATGTGACCTATTTTAATAAGTCATATGTGTCATTCAGTATTTGATGTCATATTTTTGTTGCAACTGTATAAAATGGATATCAACACCCTAATCATCTTTATGTCAATGACATTCCCCATTTTGAGCCTCTTCCCCAGGAGCCTCATACATTCTTTGATGTCCATTCTTATCCAACTGCATTCGCAAAATAACCATCATTTTTGGCACATTCGATCTATTTTTCTTAATTCTCACTTTTTTATTGATAAACATTCTAGTAAAATATACATTTTAAAATTTAATATAAATAACATTATTACAGATTTTAAATAAGGACACTCACTTTTGGAAATAGCAGAATAGATATTCCAAAACTAATCTCTCCCGGAGAAAAATTAGATAAAACTGGGCCACACATCTACAAATCAATAGTTGTGGAAAATAGTTTGGAAGTGCCAGAGAGATTATAATACAGTAAAAATTATTGGTCTAGAATCCAAAAGAAGTCAGAGGCACAAGTAAATGGATTACATTTTTCTGAGAACATTTTCCAATCCTGAAAATATCACTGAGAGAAAGACTTAGAGGCACTCTCGAGGCTCTTGAAACTAGGTGGAAAGGAGTAAGAGCCCAAGAATCATTAAGGAGTGATGATACTTAGGTAGCCACATTGCTATGTGTTGCGATCTAAAAGTGCTCCTTTGTAGGTAAAAGAGAGAATTAGGAAGTAGATCTCTTTTGATAAGTCCCATTTCCTGACGTTGGATTGAGTTGAGTGCTCATATCCTCTGGTGAAAGTAAACATAAACTGTATCTGAAGAAAAATAAAAATGTTTTAGGTCTTAAATTATATGTGGAAAGAATATTGCAAATACAGTGCACACCAAAGCTGAAGAAATAATGACTTTACAGAAAGATCGTCATGAAAAAATTAGTGCCCAGAATGAACCAAAGAAACAGAGAAGGAAAAAATTCTTAAGAGATATTTAAAGATATATTTGTCTTAGATATATATTTACTTGAAGATGTAGAATGAGAAAAGTGAAAAGCCATATTAGAATATATAAATAAAAGTGCGTACTTTTGAAAAAATATATCAAATCAGAGTAAAAGTGTTATAGGAAATCCAAGCAGGAAAAATAAAATAAATCCATACTTAAAATTATCATGGTAAAACTGCTGAAAGACAGAAAAAATCTTTAAGTCAGAATAAAATGAATATTTCAAAGGAAGATCAACAAATAAAGCTGAATAATCTATTTTACCACCGTTAATGTTAATGTAGATAATGTTGGTAGAATATAGAATAACTTAAAATATTATTTAAAAGTCAGATTGGCTAAATAAATCCATCCTATAAATTTATACCAAATAACATATGATATTCTAAAGTGAAAACTATATATAATTTTAAAGACAAAAACCACATATGAAAACAATAAATACCATCAGTCATTAAAGGAAATACTGAAGAATGTTAGCTAAATGTATATATATATACACACACACACGTATATATATGCAGATGTGTATGTGTGTGTGTGCACATGTGTATGTGTGTGTATGTGTATGTATCTTAAAACAAAATTGGAGATACAAAAAGAAATAAAGAATACATAAAATAGAAAATACATAAATCTAAATAAGCATTTATTGCATAAAATGGCAATGTTAATATCTTATGTAATGTGAAAAGAAAATAGCAGTTTATAGGCTTGGAAAATGATAAATGGAGTTAGTCTGCCCATGTCCTTGAATGAGGGTAAACATCAATTAATGTTAGAAATTTATAAAATTATATGCATGACTACTTTTCTAATAGAGTGGAAAAATGTAATTATTTAAAAAAACCTGGATAAATATAGGTAAATGCCATGTATATTGATTGGAAGAGAATATTGTTATTTATGTCAAATCTTTTCAAATTGCATTATAGATTCAATTCAAATAAGTTTTTAATGCTTTTTAGAAATATTAGCAATTTGGTTTTATAATTGATATGGAACGTCAGGTATAAACTAGCTAAGAAACCTTTAAGAAGAAAAATAATGTGAGAAAACATGTGTTAACAATGATCAAGACTAAATATAAGAATTTGTTATTTTCATAAAAATACGTGGTTGAAATAAATCTCTAAAATGAATGGTTGACTGTATGAAATTAATAGTAGCTTAGATACTAGAAAGGAAATATTAGTGAACTTAAACAACTAGAAGCAGAAACTATATGCAGAAAAATAAGGCTAAAAAGAGTTTGAGTTGTATGTAGAACAATAAGAATGTAGATTAAATAGACAATAGAGAAATTAAATATTGAATCTTCAACATTTTCTTTTATTTATTCTTCATCAAATACAAATGTTGATTCTTTGAAAGGATTAATATGTTTAATAGATCCCTAAATAGTCTGATAAAGAGGAAAAACAAAACAGGAAAACAACAACAAGAACAGAAAACACAAATTATCAACAGCAGGAATGTAAAAGGAAACCTCAATTGCAATCTTATAGACACTAAATGGATAATGCAAGAATAAAATAAATAAATTTATGCTAATTAAATTGACAGTTGCAATGACAGATGAACGCTCTGGGAAAAAGAAATTACCCAACATACAAAAGAAGAAATCTGGTTAGTTCTATATTGATTAAAAAATAATTTATATTTTCTTAAAATAACACAAATATATTTCTCACAAAGAAAGACCCATTCCCAGATGCCTTCACTGATGAATTATTAAAATAAAAAAACTGAAGGAAGAACTATTACCAATATTTCATTAATTATCAGAAATTGTGGAAGAGTGGAACATTGGAATGCTTTCAAACTTATTTTATGGGGACAAAATATTCCTGAAATCAAAATACAGCCTTGTTAATTATAGAAGGAAATTACAGACTGATATTCTGAGGGATTCAGACAGTCTTAGAAAAGGGGGATATGTCATTCCATTTCTTTGTGTCTCCTTTATTCCCTCCATCAATAATTATAACCTTCAACGTGCTAGTCTTTCACATGCTTAAGTTTATTCTTTAGTATTTTATTCTTTTTAATACTATTGTCAATGGAAATTTTATTTTTCAAATAGTTCACTATTAGTGTATACAAATAAAATTTATTTTTGTGTTTTGATTTTGTATCTCCCAACTTTACCAAATTTGTTTTTTAATTCTAACAGAGGTTTGGTGGTATCTTTAGAAATTTCTACATATAAGATCATCATCCGCAAAAGTATAATTTTGTTCTTTCTTTTACATCTAGATGCTTTTTATTTATTTTTGTTGCCTAATTCCTCTGGCTAAGATTTCTAGTGAATAGAAGTAGCAAGAATGAACATCCTTGTCATGTTCCTGATCTTAGAGAAAACCTTTCAGTCGTTCACAATTTAGTATGATATTAACTGTGGGCTTGTAATATGCAAACTTTATTATATTGAGGTAAATTCATTCTATATATCTATTTTCTTGGGAGTTATTATTAAGAAAGAATGTTGAATTATGTTGAATGCTTTTTCTGCATCTATTCAAATCATCATGAAGGATTTTTATCCTTCATCTAATGTTTCATATCAATTTATTTGCATGCATTGAACCATTCTTATGTACCAGAGATAAATTCAACTTGGTCACAGTGTACAATCCCCTCAATATGCTGTTGAATTTGGCTTGTTAGTATTTTGTTGAGAATTTTTTTAGCTATGTTTTTCAGGGATATTGGCATGTAGTTTTCTTTTCTTGTGTCTTTGACTTTGTTATCAAGGTAATGCAAGACTCAGAAAATGATTTGGGAAATATTTCCTACTTTTCCATTTTTGGAAGGGCTTAAAAAATTTGCATTAATTCCCCTTTAAATATTTTATAGAATTGACATATTCAGGAAGAATGTATCCAAATGCCCAGCTAATTTGAAGGCAGTTTCTTGATGAAGAATTCTTATAGAAGAATATTTTTTCATTCAATTTCAAAGTTAAGTTCATAAATCTTATTTTTTATTTCTGTGTGAAATGAATTAGGCATTTTCTCCACTATTATATTAATAAGCACATCCCTTTAGTAATTTCTTTTCAGGCGGTATCTCAATTTGAACCTTCCAACTTTTTTAGATGCATTTCTTCTCCTGTCCCACATAGCTGTTAATATTTAAAGGCATTTTTTATATATTTAATTGAGTAAAATTTACATACAGCAAAATGTATAGAACTTATTCTCATTATTCATGACTTTTTGAAAAATGTGCACAACCCATGTGCACAAGATGGAGTCAAATTAAAGTTGTATTGGAAAAGTTCTATCATTAGCTCCAGAGATGTCCAGATGTTTGATTTTTTAATTATTGATTAAGATAAGAGCAGTAGAATTTATAGTGCTGTCTAAAGTCCAAAATACTTCCATTGACCTTCCAAGGTCATTTACTTTATGAATCATATACAGCTAGAACAAATAGCTAAGCTTGTCTGACATGATTATATAGTTAAAGGAATACAAGTATTTCATTGGGATATTATTTTATTACAAATAATTTCCACTTTTATTTTAGATTCAGGGAGTACATATGTAGGTTTGTCACATGGGTATATTGTGTGATGCTGAGTTTTGGGGTACAAATGATCCCATTGCCCAAGTAAAGAGTATAGAACTCAAAATATAATTTTTCAGCCATTCCCCCCCTTTTACTTCACTTCTCTAGTAGTCTCCCCAGTGTCTACTGTTGCCATCTTTAATCCATGAGTACACAATGTTTAGAGTCTACTTATAAGTCAAAATATGTGGTATTAGGATTTCTGTGCCTGCATTACTGTGCTTAGAATAATGACCTCCAGCTGCATCCATTGTGTTGCAAAGGACATGATTTTGTTCCTTTTTATGGACTGATAGTTTTGCATGGCATATATGCACCCCATTTTCTTCATCCAGTCCACCATTGATGGGCACAAGGGTTGATTCCATGTCTTTGCTATTGTGAATAGTGTTGTGATGAACACAGAAATGCGTGTATCTTTTGAATAGAATGATTTATTTTCCTTTGCGTATATACTCAGTAATGTGATTGTTGGGTTGAATTCTGTTTTAAGTTCTTTGAGAAATCCCCAGACTCCTTTCCACAGTGGCTGAACCAACTTACGATCCCACTAACAGTTTATAAGTGCTCCTTTTTCTCTGCAACCTCACCAGTATCTGTTATCTTTCGACTTTTTAATAATAGTCATTCTTACTGATGTGATGTAGTATCATTGCAATTTTGATTTGCATTTCTCTGATTATTAGTGATGTTGAACATTTTTTCACATGTTTTTTGGCCAATTTTATGTCTCAAGAACTATCTATTCATGTCTTTTGCCCACTTTTTGATGGGGTTATTTATTATTTGCTTGTTGGATTTTTAAAGTTCTTTATGGATTCCGAATATTAAACCTTTGTCAGATGCATAGTTTGCAAGCATTCTCTCTCATTCTGTAGGCTTTCTGTTTTCTCTATTGATAGTTTCTATTGCTTTGCAGAAGCTCTTTAGTTTAGTTAGGTCTCACTTATCAATTTTGGGTTTTGTTGCAACTGCTTCTGAAGACTTTTTAATGAATTCTTAGACAAGGCCAATTTTCAGAATGGTATTTTTAGATTTTCTTCTAGAATTTTAAAATTTTGAGGTCTTACATTTAAATCATTAGCCCACCTTAAGTTAATTTTTCTTTATGGTGAAAGATAGGAGTCTAGTTTCATTCTTCTGTATATGGCTAAACCCGTTGGGATGTACTGCTTTGAACTCTTTTGGATACAATATTTCTACAGAAATCTTGGTGGTTTAATTCAGAGATATAACATGGCCACTGTGGGAGTAAGGACGCTAGGGAGCTTGTGCATGGTATGTCTCTTAGAACATCAATATTTCCTTCATTCTATTTCTCTTGCTTCACTGTATCCCTTGCTTTTAAATAAAACACTTAAGATAGTATATTCTGTGAAGTCTGCTAATTATTTATAGTATCTGAACTTGGGAAAGGTTTGCAGTGTGTAATTCACATCCATTCAAGATATAGATCCTCTACCTCTTGACAGGAGGTTTCTCGTGTATATTTTCAATGTCAACAACTATCACTTGTCACCTAGGAAACAATGTCCTTATTACTTTCATCACACAATTAGTTTGTCTGTTCTAGAATACTGATTCAAAAGTGTTGTATTATAAAAAGGCCTACTAACAATGTGCTTATATTTCCACAATAACAAAATACATGAAATGTGCCACTGTGAAAATCACACAAAAAGCAGGATTAAATTTTAAGAAACTGTGATAATTGAAATAGCAGAAAAAAACATCAATAATGTTTAGAGTAAAGACATAAAAACTAGAACTGAAAATGTGAGAAAAATAATAGGCAAATAAAATTAATTTACTAAATTTAAATTTTATAAGTTAACACTTAACAGCACTACTACACTGTGCCAATACATTTAAATCTCAAAATTATAATGTTGGGTGAAAAAAACAAAACCCAAAAACAAAACAAGGCTGTGGATGGAGAAGCACAAAATCCTAAAATGCTAAATTCGATCATGTAGTATTTTAGATATGTAAACACAGAACACGATTTGGAAGACATCTGTGAAAATGATAAGTATCCAATTCTTCAATTTCTTCCTTCTTGCCATGGGGGAAACTAATGCAATTGGAGAAGGGTATATAACACTTTTAACTATATATAAAAAATGCTTTACAACTCTACAAATACTTATAAAATGACATAATTTAATATTTCAACATGTTTATAGTTGGTTTGTCATTTTTATTATTTTACTTTTTATAATATATTGAAAGCTTGATGTATTTCATAAAAATAGATTATTACACTTTATATTTGCCTAAATTAGCAAACATTAAAAATAACATCATAAAATGTTATTTTTATCAACATAAAATCTAGTACTATACAATGAGCTCATATGATGTGAGCGTCTCCTGAGAAGTGAAAAGTCACGAGACGGTATAATTGAATGATAGTTTAACATGATAACATGCATGGTAGTTTTCTTGGTTGGTAATATTAAATGCCATTAGGAAAATACTATACATTTAGGTTTTAATAAGGTAGTGAAATCGCTAAGAATAAAAATGAAATAGAATACTTTCAAAAAAGCAGAAGAGAAATGAATACATATTTAAAAAGTAACCATGTAAGAGGAGATAAAAAATGAAAAATTGTGGGCTGGCACGATGGCTTAAGCCTGTAATCCCAACACTTTGGGAAGCTTGAGCTTAGGAGTTGGAGACCAGTTTGGGCAACATAGAGAAACTTTGTCTCTACAAAAACTACAAAATTTAGTCAGACGTATTGACATGTTCCTATAGTCCCACCCACCTACTTGGGAGGCTAAGGCTTGACAATCACTTGAACCTTGGAGGCAGAGGTTGCAGTGAGCCAAGATCATGCCACTGCACTACAGCCTGGGCTACAGAGTGAGACCCTGATACAAAAACAAACAAACAAACAAACAAAAAAAAAAAACAGGAAAAGTTGTATATGTATATATGAAATAATATGGCAGGATGCCTTCTGATATATTAGTAATTTTAATGAGTATGGGTAAGATAAATTACAAATCTTAAAAAAAAATACAACCAAGAAGAGTTAAAAAAAAAAAAAAGTCCAGCCAGCAATCTCTTATATAAAAGTAATACTTAAAACCAAAGCACTAGAAAGTTGTAAACAAAAGGATGAAAAAAATTACCACGCATATAAGAGAATATACCTTTTTTTCTTGAATATACATGGGATATTCATTATACCTGATCATATCATATACTGGGACATCAAATAAATTTTAAGAAACTCCAAGGACTGATAGGTAGATTATGTTTATTGAATGCAGTATAATTCAAACATGAATGAAAAAATGTCTAAAATAGCTCTATAGTAGAATATGTTCAACTACAAGTAATATACAATTCAATCAATTGTTGCTTATATCTTTGCTACTCGAAGTGTTCCAGGGACCTGTAGCATTTACTTTCCTTGAAAGCTCATTGGAAATACAGAATTTCAGACCCTTCTCCAGACCTTCTAAAACAGAAGCTGCAGTTCAACAACATCCACATAATTCTTATGGACCAAATCACCATATTATCTGACCTAGACTGTTACAATAAGATCCTAATTGTTCACACTAGTTACAGTATTACTCCTTGTATGAGTCTGCTCTCATGCCGCTAATACAGACATACCCGAGACTGGGTAATTCATAAAGGAAATAGGTTTAATGGACTCACAGTTCCACAAGGCTGGGGAGGCCTCACAATCATGGTGGAACATGAAGGAAGAGAAAGGGACATCTTACATGGCAGCAAGTAAGAGCCTGTGTGCAGGGGAAGTCTTCTTTATAAAACCATCAGATCTCCTGAGACGTATTCACTATCATGAGAACAGCATGGCAAAGACCTGCCCCCATGATTTAATTGCCCCCCACTGAGTCCCTCCCATGACACGTGGGGTTTGTGTGGGGACACAGCCAGACCATATCACTCCTAAAATTTTTATCTACAACGTAGCCAGAATGAATCTTTTAAAAAGTCAAAGAAGAATGTCACATCTCTATTTAAAATCTTGTAGTGGCCTCCATTTCACCCACAGAAAATCCTCGGTCTTTTTTTTCTTTTTCTTTTTTTTTAAATTATACTTTAAGTTCTAGGGTACATGTGCACAACGTGCAGGTTTGTTACAAACGTATACATGTGCCATGTTGGTGTGCTGCACCCATCAACTTGTCATTTACATTAGGTGTATCTCCTAATGCTATCCCTCCCCCCTCCTCTCTCCCCACAATAGGCCCCGGTGTGTGATGTTCCCCTTCCTGTGTCCAAGTGATCTCGTTGTTCAATTTCTCACCTACGAGTGAGAACATGGGGTGCTTGGTTTTCTGTTCTTGCGATAGTTTGCTGAGAATGATGATTTCCAGCTGTATCCATGGATTAGAGACTTAAATGTTAGACCTAAAACTATAAAAACCCTAGAAGAAAATCTAGATAATACCATTCAGGACATAGGCATGGTCAAGGACTTCATGTCTAAATCACCAAAAACAATGACAACAAAAGCCATAATTAACAAATGGGATCTAATTAAACTAAAGAGCTTCTGCACAGCAAAAGAAACTACCGTCAGAGTGAACAGGCAACCTACAGAATGGGAGAAAATTTTTGCAATTTACTCATCTGGCAAAGGGCTAATATCCAGAACCTACAAAGAATTCAAAGAAATTTACAAGAAAAAAACAAATCCTCAGTCTTTATAATGGCCTATAACATATTTCATAGCCTTGTCCCTTATTAGATCCCTGGCATCAATTTCTACCTTGCTTTTCTTTGCTCAATCTAGTCCAGATTCATTGGCATTTACTCTTTATATGACATACTAAGTATGCACCTATATTGGGGCTTTGATTACCTGTCTATTTATCTGTGTTTGGAAAAACAAAATACAAAAACTTTAATACTATCTAATTATAATACAAATATGGATATAATATTCATATTTGAGTTTCTTTGAAGTGATGAAATCAAATTAAGCAAAAAGAAATGGTTCGGTGTTAATTTGTTATCAATTAGAGATTAAATATACAATACTAATTATAAATTATTATTAAATTAAACATTTCAACATTATGTGTAAGAAATCCTGAGTATAAGACTAAAAATAGTCTCCAGAATTTTATCCCCATTGTGCCTCCTCATTTATATGGTAGTTATCTGTGCTGCTCATGTATATTTCTAGTTTTGGTTTCTCTGGGTCTTTCATGGGTTTACACTTTCCTCTATTTTAGAGTTAGCTACAGTAGACCTCCTTTATCCAGGTAGTATATATTCCAGGATCCACAGTGGATGCCTGAAACCACATATAGCACTGAACCCTAAATACTACATTTTTTCCTATACACACATATCTACATATAGTTTAATTTATACATTAAACACAATAAGAGATTAACAATAATAACTAATAATAAAATAGAACAATTATAAAATTATACTCTAATAAAAGTTATGTGAATGTGGTCACTTTCTCTCAAAATCTTATTGTACTCTACTCATCCTTCTTCTTGTGATGATGTGAGCTGATAAAATGCCTAAATAATAAGATGAATTGAGGTGAATGTCTGTGGGGTAACTTTTGCAGTTTGAGCTGTGATGACAAAACTCGCACAGATTTATTTTATCTTCTTTACAATTCTGTGAATAGAAGATTCATTTTTACCACAGACCTTAGCAACCTCAGCATAAAATTTATTTTCTTTATTGATTCACTTTTTTTTCACTTAAAGGAAGTACTTTATAGATTATCTTTAGTCAAATTGCCAGCATCACTACTCTCGTGCATTGGGGCCATTATTAAGTAAAATAAGGATTAGTTGAGCAAAAGTACTGTTACATTGTGACAGGTGATGTGATAACTGAGATGATTAGAGACTGACTAATAGGCAGGGGGAATAGACAGCATGTATACACCGGACAGAGGAACGATTCACATGCCAGGCAGGACAGAGTCCGAAGGCATGAGATTTCATTATAATACTCAGAAGTTATGAATTATTTCTGAAAATTTCCATTTAATATTTTCTGAATGTGCCTAGAACACAGGTAACTGAAACCGTGAAAAGCAAAACTGCGCCAAACAGGGGGATGAGGAAACTCAGTAGAAAAATAAGATGTTTAATAATGAAAATTTAAAACTAGGAATACAAGAGCTGAAAAATTTAAAAACCAATTGCCTACGTCATTTTTATTGATACATACTTTTAGCAGCAGAAATTTCACTCTCAGCATTAGTTTAAATATACCTCATAAATTTGATATTTTGTTTTTATTATAATTAATTTTTAGAAACTCTGTCACTACTGTTTTTGTTTCCTATTTTATCAAAAAAATGGTTAATGGAATATTTTTTAATTACAAAGTTAAAGACATTTTTTTTTTCATTTCTCATTTCATTGCATTGCTCTGTTTGTAAATGTGTATTTTATGGAAACTAATTTTATTACTTTTGGCTCTATGATGTAATCAATTTAGGGGGTAATTCTACATGTGTTCTAGAAGAAGATATGTTCCTTATGATATCATAGTATTTGATATATTTCCAAGTATTTACTTCATTGTTTTATTTACATCTTTTTTAAAATTATTATAGTTTAAGTTCTGGGATACATGTGCAGAACATGCAGGTTTGTTACATAGGTATACATGTGCCATGGTTGTTGGCTGCACCCATCAACCCATCATCTACATGAGGTATTTCTCCTAATGCTATCCCTCCTCTATCCCTCCACCCTGTGACAGGCCCCAGTGTGTGATGTTTCCCTACCTGTGTCCATGTGTTCTCATTGTTCAGCTCCCAGTTATGAGTAAGGACATGCCGTGTTTGGTTTTCTGTGCCTGTGTTAGTTTGCTGAAAATGGTGGTTTCCAGCTACATCCAGGTCCCTGCAAAGGACATAAACTCATCCTTTTTTATTGCTGCATAGTTTCCCATGGTATATATGCACCACGTTTTCTTTATCCAGTCTATCATTGATGGACATTTGGGTTGGTTCCAAGTCATTGCTATTGTGAATAGTGCTACAATAAACATTTATATCATTTCTTGGTTTTTGTTCACTTGTCTTGTCTGGGCAGAAATGACATGTTGTAGCTTCACTGTAAATATCAATTTTATCATCACAAAGGATTGTTTTTGTCTAACTTAATGCTTTTCATAGTGAAATCTCTATCATCAAGTATCAGGATTGGTAAAGTTTGCTGTTCTTATTACTTATATTTTTCTGACAAATATTTCTCAATGCCTACAATTTTAGTTTTTTAATCACTGTATTTTTAATTCATTTCTGAGCATACATGAAAATATTTTTCTCTGAAAACCATGTGCGCTCATTCATATTTATTGATGACTATTATGTTGGTCTCAGTTCCATGTATGATGATATATTTGCTGTGTTTCTTTCACTATTTGGTGTGTTCTGTCTGTTTTCTAAAATTCTTACTTATATGGGAAGGTTTATATTTTTATTCTATGAGTTTTCTAGTTTTTGTAATAATTTTTAATTTTACCTTACTCTCCTACTTTTCTCACTTAAGTTTTTACTATCTGTCAGTTTCAAAAGGAAGCCTTTGACTCCCAAATGTTATCTAAGGAGCAGTCAATAAGCTTACAAGCCTTTACCTTGTTACTCTCCTCCTTTCTACAACTTTTATTTATATCATTCTAGTCTGTCAGACTACACAATGCTTACATATATTTTCATTCCATGACCCCATCTTGTTTAGTCTTAGTTCTGCCACTAAACGTACATATGTTCAACATTAGTTTTCCCTGCTATCTTTTTTGGGATAAATGTCAGTTGTTTTTGATTCCTTGGAAATAGCACAGTTGTATGGTATTTTTTGAGTTCTGGTGCAGCAAACAATTTTCTATAGCTTTGTTACTTGAAGGACGGTATTATGGATGAAATATAATTGAGTGGCACTTTTTCCTGAAATAAATAAAAAATGCTTCTCAACTGTTGTCTTTCCTTATATGGTGCTTCTCAGTATCTCATGTTTGTGCAGTTCCTTTGCCTTTATTGGAAGGGCAGAAAAGTTCTGAGTCTCCTTAAACTATTATATTCTTTCATTTTGTCCATAGCATCTAACATCTTTTAATATACTCTGCAATCCCCTTGCTCTTTTATATTTATTTTCTTCTTTCTCCCTACTGGACTACAAGTTCCATGTAGGCTAGTATTTTGTTTACTGATGAGTCCCACACACTTAGAAGGTTGACTGACATAGAGTAGGTAGTAAAATAATTGTTGAACAACCAATGGTCATATATACTGCTTTGATAGATTCAACCACAATGATAGCATTCAATTTGATATCATGAGAAGTTTATACCTCATAACTATAAATAGGTAGGAAGAAGTTCTCCTAGTTTGGAACAGATAGCGTCTTAGAATTAATATTGTTAATGTTCTAGTTTATCTCATTTTGTCTGAACTGCTATCTAGAAAGCAAGAATGAACTTATTAATATTGGTTCAAAGTAGTAAAAAAAATATGGTTAGCATTGGCTCAAGATGGCTGTCTGGCTGTGGAAAGAGAAAATCCAGTGAATGAGCTGGATAGTAGAATCAACACAGCTGAAGGGCAATTTGGGCAGTTACTAGACTGAATCAATGAACTCCCTGAAAATGATCAATCTTCTAGCTTACATAGTGACCCTTCATTACTTTCTGCTGATTTAGCAGCATGAAGATATTAAAATGGCCTGGGACTGTCTTGACATCCAATTTTTTTTTTTTTTTTTTGAGAAGGAGTCTCGCTCTGCCACCCAGGCTGGAGTTCAGTGGCCGGATCTCAGCTCACTGCAAGCTCCGCCTCCCGGGTTTTATGCCATTCTCCTGCCTCAGCCTCCCAAGTAGCTGGGACTACAGGCGCCCGCCTCGTCGCCCGGCTAGTTTTTTGTATTTTTTAGTAGAGACGGGGTTTCACCGTGTTAGCCAGGATGGTCTCGATCTCCTGACCTCGTGATCCGCCCGTCTCGGCCTCCCAAAGTGCTGGGATTACAGGCTTGAGCCACCGCGCCCGACTAACATCCAATTTAATGGAAACATGACTCTGCTTCCTGGCAGAATCATTTCTCCCTTGAGAACAGAACTAACTCATTGAGCTCAATATCATGTAAATAGGGGGAAAAACACTTCAGTAGGTGTCACTTTAAAGCCAAATGAGATTTTCTCACTATAAAGTGAGACTCTTAATTGATGAGCCCATGCATTGCATCTATGAGAGAAAGACCATCATATGAAGAGGACTAATGAAGGCATATATGGCACCGTAAGGACAGCACCATAAGACTAACGAATTTTTATTCAAGATGGCTTCAGAAGTAAGACCGTATCACACCATTCCACAATTTTCTTAAACTGAATTTGGTTGATTAAGCATATGGTTGCATCAGTGAACTGTGTATGTGAGCCAATTGCTACAATTCTGTCACCAAGAAAAGTGTCCTTAGACACATAAGAGATGCTGTGTGAGATATTGTGGCCACAGATACAGTTTTCTTTCAGTTTACAAATTGTGATGCTGGCAGAAACACTTTTGGCAGTAAGGAAATTCTGTAGCTAGAATATATGCCCATCTCTATGACGACAAATCATTGTCCTCTTTATTACGTAAGCAATATGTGATCAGCCTGTCAGCAGATGCCTGGCTGATGCTTTTAGACACACACACACACACACACACACACACGCGTATCACATATATATATATACACACACATATATATACGCACTACATACATATACTAGTGTATATATACATTTGTCATTCACCTTTGTCATTCACAGATTAAGTTCTCAGCAGTGACAGTAGCCATATATATACAGACATACATATATGTGCACCACGTATATATATAAGTGCATATATACACTTGTCATTGACATCTGCCATTTACAGGTTAGGCACTCAGCAGTGACATTAACCACATCAGTCTGATACAAGAATATCAAACATTTAAGCCTATACACAGCTTTCATCTCTGTCATTATGCCCATTAAGTATGTATCCAGTGAGCAAACACTGGCATGACTGCAGAAAAGAGTGAGTTGAAACAGTTTCCATCTGCTTATGGAAACCCTTACTACACATTCATACTCACTCCATCTGCCATGAGTATTACCCACTTTATAACATATGATGTTCATTTAACTAGGGCACCATATCATTTTGGATCCAATTTGAACAAAATATAAAATGCTCCCAAAGCATTGTAATGGATAAATCTCAAAAAAAAAAAAAAAAAAAAACCTCACAGGAAACCATGTGCATTTTTCAAGAGTCTTATGAAATATCTACCAACTCTTTTGGAATGCGACAGCAAGTGACTGCTGAAAAGAAGTCCTTGAAACTGCAGTGAATTTCAGGTTCTTGCTGTGTTAAGGACATACAGCAAAGTCAGTGAATTTCATGGTCATGAGCCCATTGGTGCCACTAATTTCTACAAACTATGTTCATGGTCAGAATAACAGGTCCTTCTACAAGTTCAAAGATATGATTTTAGCAGGAACATTATCGGCAAAAAGGCAAACCCATGTGTAGATTAGTTATCTATATCAATAAAGAAAAATGCACTGCCCATTTCTTAATAGAATGAATGCAGTGTAATCAATATACCACAAAGTAGCTTGCTTTTTCCTTCAGTGAATATTACCACATTGGGAGCTTAGGTTGGCAGGTTAGGCACTATGGTAAATTAAAATTTGAGAACTGTGATTAACTGGTGAAAAAATCAGGAGTTTTACTGAATTCTGTATGAATGTTCCTTTGAGGTGTGACTTTGAATTCTACCTTTCAAGCGAAGTCTACTTTTCTTTCTCTTCACTCTGGGCAGGTCTGTGATTTGCTTAGGCCAGTGGGATGTTAACAAATTCAGGATTGCTCACTTTCAACTTTTGGAACATGTCTGCCACCTGGTGAAGAAGCCCAGGATAGCCCACAGGTGATGAGCGGCGTGTAGCCCATTTGCCCATGTTAATTCAACCAATAGCCTGGCAACTGCTAGAAATGTGAGTGAGGCCATCTTAGATCTTCTGACTCCAGTTGACCTGTCAGAGCACCAAGAGTTTATCAGAGAGACAAGCAGAATCAGCCAAATCATCTCAAATAAAAAGAAATGCCATCTAACCCACGGAATCATAAGTTAAGTGAATGGTGATTGTATAAGAACCAAGTTTGGGGATGGTTACTTTGCATAGTAATGGATAACTGATAAAGGCACTCACGAGTGACTAGAGCCAGATCGGGGTTGTTGAATGGAAAACGATGCTGTTGAACCCACACGAAACTTCCATCGCTATTGCCACGGTAGCTTTCCTCATGAGGTCATTGGAAAAAGAAACTGACCAACGTTCCCAGTAGAAGTAATCTAGTCCACCTGATTATTGAGAACTTTCTCTACTCTTCTATGACAAGCATTTACATGAGACATGATTATTTTCATATTTTCTGACGACTCCCAAAGTTCCATCCACATGTATCTTTTCTAGACTCTCTTGTTATCCATCTTGTAATTTGTTCCTTTCAAACCTTTGCCATCTAGCTATACCATTATTGTTCATGATAAAGCCCTCCCCATTTAGAAAAACCTATTAACTAATGAATCAGCATAGATCTATGTACATCAAGCGATCTCCTTTTCCAGGTAAAGTAGAAAACCAGGTACACAGCACAAAGATATGCAAACTATGACTCCCTTTACACAGTTTTTCAGAGCCACCCTTGAATGGGTGAATGCTGTTTCTTTCTATGGGCCAGTGGCCCAGTTAATTGCAGAAAACACTCTGTAGAATAGTGTGTATTAACCATGATTCTAGCTTCTGAAAACTTGATGCTTTAATATCTGCCCTAAATGCATATGTCAGACATGTCTTAATCTGGACAACCTAGTCATATGCTTGAGTCACATTGCCTTGAACTCCTGACTCCTTGTCTCTCACTCCTCCTCAGGACCAGTCCTCCTCCTATGGGCATGCTTTTCAACCAATAGAAAGTCTACAACCCCAACCACCTTACTATTTTGGCTTTCACATCCTAGGCCTTGATACATTTGTTCTAATTACCCCAAGTCCAGGTAACAGAAAACTAGATACAGCCTCCATTCCATAAAGCCTGCAGAAATTATTCAAACTAGTCCATCCTAAACCGGCATCCCTGCCTCACCTGTTCCTTTCTATGGAAACCACAATAACAGCTCTTGCCCACAAAATTCTCTTCTCCTGTATTACTAGAGTTATCAACATTGGTGCTTCCCTATGTGCCTCCATGGCATACAGTCTTCCTTTCTTTTAGGAGTCTGATTAAAATAAAGTATATTTCAAGGGCTCCCATTTCCTGATCTGTTGGCCTTAGTATACCCCCAATTGTCTATTAATACACAAAATTTGGAAACACAGGCCCAAATTATTTTTCTTCCTCAATTGATTAGTGATATACATTTCCCTATATGACTATAATTTTGAGGAGAAAGAGGGAGTCATCCAGGTACGTGCCTTGGAAGTTCGAACCACTTGCTGATGGAACATTCTTGTGCCTCCACTTGCTCAAGCTTAATCTCCTATATATGACTTTCACTTGATGTATTCTTGGTGACTCAGATAACAACCAGTTAATCATGTCAGTTCAGGTCACATTGGAGGTTAAAGGCTAAAATCAAGCAACCAATCTCAACCAGGGTCCAGCAGGATGAAAGTTGCTTGTAAAAGTAAAGATAATACTCTTCAGAAAGCAACATGCACTTTAAAATCTTGAAGTTCTAATTTGTGATTAATCTGTATGAGACTGCCAAAGGTTGCATACAGCATCTGTGTTGGTAACAGATATGCAAGAACCTTGAATCTACTGGATACATAAGAGTAAGTGACAGAGCTACTATCATATGACCTGAATCTGCCATAGAGCTTTCTCCTGTGATGTAATGAACCCTGCTTAAAAAACTGTTGGCTTCTGTATATATATACACAAATACATACATCCTGCCAGTTTACACATATATATGTATGTAATGGCAACTTATATAACACTTTAATATATAAAGTTTATAATTATATATAACATGGCTATAAAGTTTGTAGTTTATACAACATATCTAAATATATATATATATATCTGTGTGTGTATATATATATAGTGTGTGTACATGCATGTGTGTGGTTTTGTATGTGTGTGTGTGAGTTTGTGTATGCAGAACATTTTTACCCCTAAAACCAAAAGATAACCCTGGTAAATAGCCACATATCCCTTTGAGGAAGCACAATAAATAAGATTTATACTTTAAATTTTTGGTAGCATAGGAGAATATTACCTCAAGAGGACACAGCCTACCTTCCCTTCATTCAGGGGATTATTTTTCTGTGAACTAGATCATGTCTGATAATTGTGTGAACAGTTACAACTCTTTGGGAGCAATTAAAGCCTAGTCTGTGTTTACCATTGCAAAAGAGTTTTAATTATACAGATCAGGTGAGCCTCAAGTAGGACACCCTCCTATCGCAGTCATAGTAACTTCCAAAGATCTATGTGGAGGAAAATAATTCTGATTATTGCTCCAGCTCTCTTATCCTCATTAGAGTAACTAGCTTTCCTTTATAACCACGGCTAAGTGTGGCCTCCTGACCTCCGCTTGTCCAGCATCCCATTATTATCATTGAATAAAGGGAGTCCATTATGATAGCACATTTGCCTACATCATTCTTGGCCTACAGAGAACTGAACACTACCAACCAATTATTTTCATGTTTTCACCAAAATTTGGTATTAACAGTCTTCTTAATTTTATACATTTGAGTGGAACCAAAGTGGTATTTCTCTGTGGTTGAACTTTGTATCTCTCATAAAACTAATGATATTGATCACCTTTTCATGTTTGTCTTGAGCATTTGTATATTTTCTTTGGAGAGTATCTTTTCAAATCTTATGTCAATGGGGTGGTTTTCTATTATTTTGTTCACTTATAAAAATTATTTATATATTTGGAACACTAGTAGTTTTCAGATATATGCATTAAAACTATATCCTGCCATATCTATTCATTAGAAGTTGAATTTTAATCAAATCCAATTCACATTATCTTATTTTATAGTTACTGATTTATAGATATTGATAAAACTTTATCTCTCCATAGCTGCATAGAGGCTTTAAGTTAACTATGTCTAAACAGCTCTTCAGTTTAATATGAGTTAGTGCCAAGATTCATTTCTTTACATGTGTTTTACGTGTTTTTAAATTTTCTGCATTGCAATTTGATTCAAAATCATCCTTTTCTCCTTTGAATGGGTTTAGTGACTTTTCCACTAAATTAATTGACTGTATAAATATAGACCTATTTCTGAATATTCTCTTGTGTTTCATTACTCTATTTTTTCAGATATTGTGTCAATACCATGTTGTCTTGATTACCGTTCATTGATAATGAATCTTGACATTAGGTAGTGTAAGTCCTTTTTTAAAAAAACAAAATTGTTCTAGCTATTCTAGATGCTTTGTGGATCCCCTTGATCTTTCTGACTTTGCTTTTGTTTGTTGCTGTATTCTTTTCTGTTTTGCTGGAGAAGATCTAGAGTTAACTCTAACAATAATTTGCCCCTACAGTGTCTTGTTCCTTATGAAAAGTGTCTTTACTGACTGTCATGTGTGTCCGTGAGGACTGTACAATCTGGATGATCAGAACTAAAATATTTTCAAGCCCTGTGTAAGCTGTGGGTGTTGCTCAGCTAATAGTTTTCAGAACATTGTTCTCTGCCTTATTTTGTAGAGTTTTAACCTTTGTACAAACAGATTAGTGTATGTACAAAAAATAAACAAACAACAACAACAACAAACCCTCAAAGAAACCTGTTGGGGAATTTCTCTTTAAAAAGCCTCCTTCTTACTGGTATTATGCCCAGCAAATTCCAGCTCTATTAGTCTCTATGAACTACAATCATTTTCTCCTGAATTCTAAGAAAAACTACTGTTGTATAATGGGATTCTGCCTACTGATACCAAAATCTGGAATGTTAATCTAGACAAAATATAAGAATTATAAATTTTACCGAATTTATCTTCCAAGCTACCTGTTCTATTTTTTGTTTATTGAGAACTGTTACCATGAACATATGGTACATTTTGTCAAATGTTTAATTGCTATCTATTGAAATTATCTGAATTACTAAGGGGTGAAATTAAAGAGTTGAGCTCCTGATTAAAACCTACATGTGATTTTACAGGCTTGCGTAAAGGCAATTAATTACAAAGGCATTTCCTGGTAGACCCTTCAGAGGGAAGCTGCCCTCCCACCCCAGAACTAGTGCACAACCAGTACACTTCAGTCTTTGAAGGAAGTTACATTCAATGTCTCAAGCAGATCATACTCATCACATATTTGAATTCCAAGACAGGTACCCTCATTCTGAGGTCTCTATCTGAGGCCTTGAATAGAACTCTTTTTAAGGAGCCTCTCTGCTTAGGCCTTCTTTCTAGAGTAGAAGGAAAAGTCTTAGAAACACTTTTCCGTACTCTCACGCGGCCTGTTCCAAGCTCTCTGCACCCCTACTTCCCCAACCCTTCCACTCCAGAGTCCATAGAAACTTTTAAGCCCTTTGTTTGGGACTCCTTCCTCAATTGATCCTCCTGACCCCTCTGTGCATACCATTCCTTGGGGGGAAATGGAATAGAGTAGGTTGGTGTTTCTCCTGATTTTAGACACTTGCTTACACCAATAATTGTCTAAGGGTTTAGTTATTTCTTTTTGACTTGTTGCTTTAGTTGGCTACTCTAACACCTGGCAGCTCAACTCTCCTTTGACCAGCCTGACTGAGCCATTGACACTTTTTTGTGTCTCTTTCTCTCCCAATCTCTTTTGACTTGGGAAGTTTCATTTATAAATTCTATTGCATTTTTTTTTTTTCTAAAGGGAAGTCTTTGCGCTTTTTTGTCATTGTTCACTTTTTTAAAAAACGTATCTTTTATTAATTGCATAGTATAATAATTTTGGAAAATACAGGTCCTATATAAAAGAAATAAATATTTAAAAATTTAAGCCCATCAGTACGGCCTTTCAACAAAGTCTGTACTAATTTACATTCTTATGATTTGTTATATGAGAATTCCCACTTCACTGAGCACCAAAAACTAGTGTTGTCATTTTTCTGCTCTTCACCAATTTGATGGCTTGGAAATTGAATCTTATTTATTCATATGTGTGTTTTCCAGTCACACTTATTTTTATAATGTATTCTGAAAAAATGTCAAATTTCTTTAGGATGCTAGTGTTTTGCTATTAGTTTTTAAAAGCTATTCTTTGTGGCCGGGCGCGGTGGCTCAAGCCTGTAATCCCAGCACTTTGGGAGGCCGAGACGGGCGGATCACGAGGTCAGGAGATCAAGACCATCCTGGCGAACACGGTGAAACCCCGTCTCTACTAAAAAATACAAAAAACTAGCCGGGCGACATGGCGGGCGCCTGTAGTCCCAGCTACTCGGGAGGCTGAGGCAGGAGAATGGCGTAAACCCGGGAGGCGGAGCTTGCAGTGAGCTGAGATCCGGCCACTGCACTCCAGCCTGGGCGATAGAGCGAGACTCCGTCTCAAAAAAAAAAAAAAAAAAAAAAAAAAAAAAAGCTATTCTTTGTGAAATATATTAACTTATTTTTCTACTTTTTTGCAAATACTTATTCCAAGGTCATCATGTATTATTTAATTTTTTGATTATTAAGGCTAATAAGTATTGTTTTAACTGATAATTTTGCTTATTACATTGAATATTATTCATATTACATTGAATATAATACATTCATATTACATTGAATAGGTAAGTTTTTAAAAGTCTTGTCTATCTTGAGCTAAGTTAAATAGCATTTATATGTACAATTGGAAAAGGTTTACATTTAATATCTTTAAGTTTTTTTCTTTTAAATCAATTATTATATTATACATTAAGTTATTGAATGTGTAGAATACATTGCATTTCCTTAATTTATAAAAATCAATCCACTGATTTCATATATATACATAAACACACACAAATATATAAATAATGTACTTTTTCATTGCAAAATTTAAATTATTAAGGATAATTATAAGAATATACTGAGCACTTACTTGTAGAAACACAGTAAAGTAACACAGGAAAGCTCTTACATATACTTTCTGATGTTTTAATCAAAGCACTTTAAAATGCTAAAAAAATGAACAAACAAAAAACCTTATGCCAAAAATATTTCCCAAAGATATTTGTAGGCATCTACCAGCGCTTTGAGAGATTATTGAACACCGGCTGTGATCTGATGCTAACATTAGGGGGATCCATGATTGATTTTTTAGAGTATTGTATAATTCCTTACTAAATAAATGTACCTGTTTAAAATGTCATAATCTGTTGTTAGTTCGAGTCTGTCTCAAAGTGGGCCCACTGTATCAATCTGACCTGTGTTTTTTTCTCCCTAGTTTTGAAGATGTAGTTGGAACAAGGATTGGCAGAACACTTATGTTGGTCCCCTGACATATGCAGTGAGGATTGTTATGGTAAAAAGGGCCAAGTGAAACCTCTAGGCTTGCTTCTTTCTTCAAAATATTAAACCAAAAGCAATACAATATATTTCGAGTCTTATCATGTCTCTGTTGAACCTAGCCTGTTTGGACAGTAAAGAAGTGGAGAGATTTGAGAGATCTTGGAGGATATTAGTGAGTTGTCATGAACTATTCCACGTTATTTCAAACTAAAGTCACTGTTACAAATCTGGCGTCTTTACTAGCATAAGTTTGGATGGCCCCTTACATCTGGTGGGTAGCTATGGACATTCTTGTCTACAGTTGCTGATTGACTTGTAAGCATAAAGTTTTAAAGACCCCAGATGCTTTGATAGCACATGTGTGCCAGAAGTTGGCAAATAAACCTCACTCCTGTTACCAAAACTACAGTCAATCTAAGATCCAACAGTAAACAAAAGCCACTTTAAGTTTTCCAGGTTTGGAAGTTAATATTGGAATTAAAAGCTTATAGAAATATTAGAGAACTATGAAAGGACAGGTCAGGAAAGCTAACTCTGAACAGTAATTAATTCAGCAAAAATTTCAGGAAAGCAACCAGAGATCTCAGCCAGAAGCTCCCAATAACTGTCTTGGAAACTGCTGCAGTGCTAAAAGTTCTATGTGAAACTCTCACTAATTGTCTGTGTGTGCAATAGCCAAGCAGGTAGTTCCCCTGTGCTCTTTGAAACAGTCCAGTGAAACCTCTCATCTCTTCATTTATCTGGCTGGGATTGCCTTCAGAGAATAATGGCTTCTCCAGATTTTCTGTCTTCCAAAGCTCACACCAGTGTTTTTTGTTGGCAAAGCCTAACATAGAAACATACTGAGAGAAGGTTTGGGGAAGTGCAGAGGAGACCTTGGAAAGCTGCAGTAATGATGTCAAGTTGACAATAGCCAAACCTCACAAGAAGAAATCAAATTTTGTGAATGAAGCAATAACATGGTGAAGTCATTCAACATTTCACAGCTGTTAAACAGCACAGTAATTTTTTTTGCGGTTGTAAGTTCCTTACTCCACAACCCAAAGCAAAGGACATGTCTTGTTTACTTCTGTGATCTAAGAGACCAAAACATTATCAGTTGTTTGTAAGCATTAAATAAATAGTTGTTCAAAATTAGTGATAACATAATATTTTATTTAAAAAGACAATGTTTTATTTGCTTGGAAAATTTGCCGAGACATTTTAAAGACTGTTTTTTTTCTTGTTTTCTCTCTATTTGTTCTCCCTACCTAAGCCTGAAGCTATTCCCAGCATACATTAAAACTTCCAGATCTATCCTCTGAGCATTTCGAAATTTTATGTCCTTGTGATAATTATTTTCCTTTGTCCTTTCATCACTTTCAGCACACTTACTCTAAAGCAGCAGTGCTCGTAAAGTTTTATTCTGGCCATCTTTTACACATTTTACTCTTGTGAACTTTTTCTCTTGTGAACCTTTTTACTCTTGTGAAATTGACGGATGGATGGTTCTTCCTTCACTGTTATTTCTTGCCTTTTCTTATATAATATTTTATATAGAGCTCTTCAAACATCTTGTTACAATGTCTGATTTTTTTTCATATATTATTCAATTTTCCACTTAAGGTCTCTTATACATTTAACATTTGAAAATTAGGAGTTTAATTTCAATCTAACATACTGATCTCAGCTTAGTAGATGTAATGTTCTTTCTCAGCTTAATAGAAAAAGGAATTCTAGATACCAACTTTTCTTTTTCAGTAACTGTTTAACTGGAGGACCTGGGCTTGATTTTTTAAATTGGTGGTTCTCTTTTAAATGACTTAATGACTTCATATTTCTGAGAATTTTGGGAAAAGCATGTTGGAAGGAGTTGAGAATCTGTTTTTGTCCAGTATTGACTCCGCAGGCTAAGCTAGCAATTTTTTGAATTTTTGTTTAAAATATTTTAGGGCAGATAAAGAAACTAAATAAAGTTATTGCAGTTTAATAATTTAAGATTAAAGACTCAATGCTGGAGTAAAGGAAGAATGAAGAAAGAAGAGCAACAAACTTGCCCCTCTGTTAACATATAATTTCTGTATTTGTTTTGAAGACCCAGTAATCTCGGTGATATGCTATTCTTCACAGATGTGATTACCTTCTTATTAGTCAGCCACAGCAAGTAATATTTGCCAATCATATGAAATGTAAGGGGGGCTTAAAAACATGTACCTCAAGGGATAACAGCTGTGTTGACAATAGCACAAGGTTCTCTTTATAAAACTGTCCATGGAATAAATGTTGCCTTCCCACCAACAGGTGCCTTAGGAATCTAAAACATTTTAATAACTTTATGTTAACAAGGGCTAAAGACTTTTGCTGGGTTTACTTTCAATTTGTTAATCAATTTTTGAATTGTACTAGCCATTCTCAAAGTTGTCAGATCACTGAAATAAAAAGTGCAAAAATACAAAAATGAATAAAATAATATACTCCCAAATTCTAATGTATTTTTATGAAACTCCCCAAAAAACTCTGCTTATCATTTTAATTTAGACCCACTGTTCCTTCTGTTTTTGATGCTGTTATTGAAATCACATCATTTCTTCATGTATTTGCAGTCCTCCTTTTTAATGTGGGTACAGGTTCACTCTTACTTTTGTGTGTCTTTGGCTAATTCAGTAACAATTGAAAGAAGACAGCAAGTAATTCCTTGAACTTAGATTGCAAATATCGAAAGAGAAACTCCCACTTTTAGTAGTTTATCAGTTGCTTTTCTTCTTAATGAACGTAAACAATCTAGCTCTGTTCTTTACAGAGTTATGCTAATCTTCAGTTTTATTTACTATCTTATCAACAAACCCATATCTTATACTATACCATTAAATAATAAAGAGATAATTTAGAATGTTAATTTTAACAATAAGTTGTTCTAAATATATTTTATTGTGACAGATAATTTTTGTCAGTATTGATAACATCTGTATGTTTAATAGAAAATCTATTAAAAATTATCTCCTGATAGACACGTACTCTACTAAAAGATACCTTCAGAACCTATAATCAGTCTTGACATTTTCTTCTGAAATACTATAATTTAATACATCATAAGTTGTATCTCAGTAATACGGAGTTGGTTAAATTGAAATTCCTTCTGTGTTCTCTAAGTTATAATGATTATATTGCTGTCAATCAGACCAAGGATCCAAGTGGTCTTGTAGAAATAAAATCATAGGAACTTTCTTATTAGCATGGGGAAATGAGATAGGCCATTTTGTCATTCTAATCTTTCTTCATTCAAAAATTCTTCTTGATACATCTTTTGAAATATATACCAATGTTTTACTCTGTTGGGATCTTTAGAGGTCAGTGAGAGCGAAAGAAAATCATTCATCTAAAGTCCACAAATGTAGAATGTTGGCAAGTGGCAGTGGAAACAGTTCACTTTCATATATGGTAAAGCTACAGATGAAGTCTGGTCCCCTTCAGAGA
The DNA here is from genome assembly GCF_009764315.1 of Trachypithecus francoisi. Taxonomy (NCBI): domain Eukaryota; kingdom Metazoa; phylum Chordata; class Mammalia; order Primates; family Cercopithecidae; genus Trachypithecus; species Trachypithecus francoisi. Next base: position 46,718,049 of record NW_022681470.1, on the reverse strand, counting down.
ATAAACTGAGTCTTGGCTGTAATGATTCATTGTCTTCCCAAACTATAAAAACAGGAGGGGAAAGTGATTTGAACAAACTGTCTCTGTTTTCCTCTCAGGAAATATGGAATAAAACAGCTCTTTATAATACATCTGGTTTGAAGGAATGATTTCCTTACTTTTAAACTATAAAAATATATACAAATAATTAAATGAAATATTAACTTTTAATAACAGAGAAATAGAAGAGAATATGATACTTTGGGTTCTACCTATATTCCTAGATACTGTAATAAATACTATTCAGAATTTATCTTAAATAACCTTTACCATAACTCCTGGAGTAGGAATTATAACCTTTAATTTACAAACATTGATGCTTGAAACGTAACTATTTTCCCCAAATTTTCAGAGTTCCTCTGAAGTTTTTCTAGGATAGAGAGTATATTTCAATAAACGAATCAGAGCCAAGATTTAGTTTCCCTATGTGACCCTTTCCAAGACTGAGGAAGGGGAAAGAAATAGAAAATCATCCTTACTGTTGTATGTGGGATCAGTTTAATATGGAATAATAGTACCTAGAACATAGTGGCATAAACCATAAAAGGATATTAAAGAGTAAGAAATTTAAAACTGTTTGTACTAACTAAAGTAAAATATGATGAGGTATTTATCCAGGCTAACTTCCTATCTTTTCCGCATAATATGTACTTTATAGGTGGCTTTGTGTTATGATCTCAAATAAAATTTCTAAAAGAAAGATAAGAAGTTTTTAGCACTCAACAGACAGCAAGCATATATAGAAAGACAAGTTTTCAAGATGGTTCACAGCGTGTGTTTTTAAGCCAGGAGTGAACAGTGGGAAAAAAACCCATGTTTGTCTTACTTTTTTAAGGATAGTGGATTTATTTTGTGAGAAGAGCAATGCACTTATGAGTCAAACAGTGTATTTTTCATTCTGGTACACCACAGATACTTTCAAGCAGGAACATTTTTATTCTGTTTTTAGAAGATGTTTATAATCAGAACTGAGAGCAAAGATGTTTATTATAACTTCCAAATTTCTTTCTTTCTTTCTTTTTTTAAATGGATTCTCACTCAGTTGCCCAGGCTGGAGTGCAGTGGCCTGATCTCGGCTCACTGCAACCTCTGCTTCCTGAGGTCAAGTGATTTTCTTGCCTCACCCTCCCAAATAGCTGAGATCACAGGCACTGGCCGTCACGCCTGACTATTTTTATTATTATTTTTGTACTTTTAGTAGACCTGGGATTTTACCATATTGGCCAGGCTGGTCTTGAACTCCTGACCTCAGGTGATCTGCCTATCTTGGCCTCCCAAAGTGATGGGATTATAGGCGTGAGCCACTGGGCCCACCCAGTAACTTCTAAATTTCTATTAGAATTTTCATGTGACTTTTCTTACAGATTTGATGTGAGATTAATTGATTTTTATCAGGAAACGTTTTTTATCATGAAATAAATATTAGTTGGAAAGACTGAATATATTAAATATGTGTTTTTGCAACTTTTATAATTGTATCTAGTTATATTGTCTTAAGAACAAAGAATGACCTGAATCAGTTCTGTATTTAAAGTTAATTAATAAATTTGATGCAATAGTTGATAAAATTTAATATAATTTTATAGATGCTTCTGAAATGTAGTCTCTGTGTAGTTTTAAAAAGTGTGTACACTCTCTTTGTATTTCTACATCTTTTTAAAATTAGACCTCATTTAAAAGTATCCTTTTCATTTATATTTTATCTTTGAAAGACCAGAAGTAGTAGGAACATGTAAAAATCTACTATATCAATTTCATTTACTATTTTTTAAAAATTGTTTAAACTTTACATATGTTTTGAAGTTATTTGAATATGCTATTTTTAGAATGTTTATTTTTTTCTGGGTTGTAATTTTACTAATACAAAATTTATGGCTTTAACTTCTATTATATTTTCAAAATAAACTTCTTACACGATTTTTCTTTGTTAAGCTATTAATAAATAGTTATTGAATAAATATTAATTTAATAGTTCTATATTCCAGGTACATGTATACATATGATGGAAGTATGAGGGAAGAACAGTCTAGGCAGATAAAATAGCTTGCAATAAGGGCTTGATGTGTTCGTGATCTAGCATAACTGGATCCTAATAATTAGAGAGAGGGAGAGTACAAGATATGCAATTAGCTAGTAGGCAGAAGCCCAACCTGAAAAGGGCTTGAAGACTTAATGATGTTTGGGTTTTATCTTACTTATATGTTTAAAAGTTTACTCTAATTGTTTAATAATTATTGGATAATTATAAGGCATTGAGAAATAAAAAGCCAGGAGAATAATAATCACCTAAATATAGTAGTCTAGATGACAACTAAGGGTGGCTTTTACAGGGAGGTAACAATACAGATTATGGAGATAAATAAATGAATATGAGATATATTTTGATTAAGTTTATTAATGAATTGGATATATCAGATGAGGATATGACAAAGCTGAGTATTTACTTGAACTTATATGTAGATGGTTGAATATTTCAGGTTGACGAAACTAAGATTAGAAATGGGTTTATTTTGGAGAGCAGAGAGAAATAATCAAGAAGTCTGAATAATTTCTATTAAATGAGAATGTCAAATGGGCATTTGGACATGTGATGTAGAGACAAAGACCTTAATTTGTGAGTCATTGACATATAAACAATGAGTGAAATTGTGAACTTCCACAGGCATAAGACTAGAAAGTTTAGAACAAAGACAAGGGTCATAAATAATATTGATATGAATAACAGAATGTAGAAATGTTTACTAATTACTTATTATGTGTCAGGTAATACAAACATTTACATATTTACTATTGGAATTAATATTTGCAAAAACAATATGAGGCCAGTTATATCATTATGCATAATTTACAAATGAAAAAATTCAGGCAGAAAGAAGCTCAGAAACTTGACAAGAATCAACTGAGCAATTGTAGTGTAGCCCACATTTGAAAACTGCAAGTACGTATCTCGAGTCTACAAGTATGTATCCTTTCCACGGCAGTAAGCCATGTTCATACATATTCACATATATACTACTCTGAGACAGAGAAAGAGAGAGAGAGAGAGAATGAAAGTGAAGCAGTAAAAACTCAAAAGAGGGCTTTTTGGGAGAGATAGTGAATCAAAATGTTAATGATGATCAGATACTGTAGCCATTTATTTAGCATCTGAAAACTGAGATTTGACAAAAAAGGCAAATAAATGTATAATCACAATAAAGTATAAGTACTGTGAGAGAGAGCTATGATGAGTACTATATTAATTTACGAGAAGAACTTCTCAGTCCTATGGGAGGGTTGCTAGAGAACTTGATATTTGAACTAAATATTGCTGGATGGGGTGAGTAATAAATTATCACATAAAAAGTAGCAGATGATATCACTATTCTATGTCAATGATGATTTTTCCGGTATCAATGATATTTGCAACATACTCTACTCATTACTTCACATATATTCACCTCCCCAAAAAGTGTCTAGGAAGTACTTAATAACAACATTTTGTAAAACTACAATAAATTGGGGTAAGATTCCTTTTAAGATGTAAAAAGTCATAGTCATAATGGATTGTTAACATTAGATTTAATTAATATATGTAAACACAGTCATAATATTGTAGTGTTATGTTATATACTATGTTATTAATATATAAAACAAAGTATCATATTATGGCTATTTTTATTTTATCATGTTATTAGAAATTCTACATTATATACACTCAGCTTTTAGTTAAATCAAAGTATTTAAATGTTTATTATTTTAAAATATATATATAACAACATATTGACAATGAATAATTCTTTGCTTTCCATTATTTATAATTGGATAACATTTAGTGAATATGGATGCAAGGATGGTTCAACATGCACAAGTCAATAAATATAACTCACCACATAAACACAATTAAAAACAAAAACCATATGAGCATTTCAATAGATGCATTAAAAGCATTTGATAAGATCCAACATATCTTTATGATAAAGCTCCCTACGATTTAGGAATAAATGAACTATACCTCAAAATAATAAAAGCTATGCATGATAAACCCACAGTCAACATCATATTGAATGAGCAAAAGTTGAAAGCCATCTCCCTAAGAACTAGAACAAGACAAGGATACCCACTCTCACCACTTGTATTCAACTTAGTACTGGAAGTCCTAGCTAGAGCAATCAGTCAAGAGAAAGAAATTAAAGTTATTAAAGAAACTAAACTATGAAAGACTAAGGCAAATTATCTCAATGACTGATGACATAATCTTATACATAGAAAACCCTAAAGACTTCTCTTAAAGACTCCAAGACATGATAAATTATTCAGTAAAGTGTCAGGATAAAAACTCAGCATATAAAATCAGTATTATTTCTGTAAACCAATAACATTAAAACTTAGAATCAAATCAATAACTCAATCTTGTTTGCAGCACAAAAAATAACATGCCTAGGAGGTTAAAGAAGTATACAAAGAGATCTGAAAATACTGATGAAAGAAGTAGATGACACAAACAAATAGAAAAGTATCCCATCCTCATGGATTGGAAGACTCAATATTGTTAAAATGACCATACTGCCCAAAGCAATCTACAGAGTCAAAGCAATTCCAATCAAATTACCAGTGTCATTTTTTACAGAGTTAGAAGAAAATCTTAAAATTCATATACAACCACAAAGAGCCCAAGTAGTCAAAGCAATCGTAACAAAAGGAATAAAGCGGAAGGCATCATGTTATCTAACTTCAAACTATACTATAAGGCTATAGTAACGAACATAAGAAGCTTCTAGTGCAAAAATAGAAAACAAGACATTGGAACAGAGTAGAGATCTCAGAAATAAAACCACATATATACAACACAATTTTTTGACAAAGTTGACAAAAATAAACATTGGTAAAAGGGCACCCTATTTAATAAATGGTGACAGAAAAATTATACAGTCATATGCAGAAGAATGAAACTGGACCCCTATCTCTCAGCATATACAAAAATTAACTTAAGGTAAATTAAAAATTTAAATGTATCCAGTCTATCATTGATGGACATTTGGGTTGATTACATCATGGAATACTATGCAGCCATAAAAAAGAATGAGGTCACGTCTTTTGCAGGGGTATGGATGGAGCTGGAAGCCATTATCCTCAGCAAACTAACGCAGGAACAGAAAACCAAACACCACGTGTTCTTACTTATAAGTGGGAACTGATCAATGAGAACACGTGCATACAGGGAGAACAATACACATTGGAGCTTGTTGGGCAGGTGAAGGGGGAGGGAAAATATCAAGAAAAATAGCTAATGCATGCTGGGCTTAATACTTAGGTGATGGGCTGATAGGTGCAGCAAACCACCATGGCACACATTTTCCAATGAAACAAATGTGCACATCCTGTACATGTACCCTGGAATAAAAAGAGAGAAAGAAGAGAGAGAGAGAGAGAGAGAGAAAGAATGAGAGAGAGAAGAAAGGAAGGAAGGAACAAAGGAAGGAAGGAAGAAAGGAAGGAAGGAAGGAAGGAAAGAAGGAAGGAAGAAAGGAAAGAATTGAATGTAAGACTTGAAACTATAAACAACCTAGAAGAAAACCTAGAATAAGTTTTCAGGACATTAACTAAGGTAAATTAAGATATTAAAAGTAAATTTGACAAAAATAATAAAAGATCAATTAGACTTACTTAAATTAGAAAGCATCTGCACAGCAAAGTAATAATCAGGAGAGCAAACAGACAACATAAAAAATGGGAGAAAATATGTGCCAATTATGCATCTGAAAAGGAGTAATATCCAGAATTTACAAGGAACTCAAACCACTCAAAAGATAAAAAGAAAATCTCAGTTAAAAAAATTGACCAAAGACATGAACAGACACTTCCTAAAAGAAGACATAAAAGTGGAAAGCAACATATGAAAAAATTTTCTACATTGCTAATCATCAGATAAATACAAATTAAAATCAAAATGAGATACCTACTCACAGCCATCAGAATAGGTGTGATTAAAAAGTCAAAAAACAACAGATGTCAGTGAGGATGAAGAAAAAAAGGGAGCACTTATATACTGTGCATGGGAATGTAAATTAGCACAACAACGATGAAAAACAATATGGAGATTTCTCAAATCACTGAAAATACAGCTACCATTCGATCCAGCAATCTCACTACTGATATCTACCCAAATAAAAAGAAATTGTCATTTCTAAAAGACATCTACATTTGTATGTTTATCACAAAACAATTCACTACTCACAATTGCAAAGTCATGGAATCTAAGTATATATCAGTAGATGATTGAATAAAGAAAGTGAGATACATGTACACAGTGGAACACTATGTAACCATAAAAATAATGAAATCATGTTCCAAGAGGCAACATAAATGGAGTTGGAGGCCATTATCCTAAGTGAAATAACTCAGATTTGGAAAATCAAACGTTTCATGTTCTCACTTATAAGTAAGAGCTAAACAAGGGTACACAGTGTGATGGATAAAAACAATAGACACTGGGGGACTCCAAAATGGGGGAGAATGGGAGAAGAATGAGTATTGAAAATTATCTATTGGATACAATATTCACCATTTGGGTGAGAAGTACACTAGAATTCCAAATGTCATTACTATAAAATATATTCAGGTAACAAACCTGCACATATACTCAGTGAGTCTATAAAGTTATTTTTAAAATAAAATATACCAGATATTGTATGATTTTTAAATACTTTTTGGGTTCCTTGTGGTTCAGCTAATAAGCCAAAGTTTCTTAATATAAAACTGCCCACAGTTATAACAAGGGTATGGTAAAGAGTGTGGACTATAAGGTAACTGAAGTCAGAGACCATTAAAAGATTTTAAGGATATTATTCAGAAGGGGTATCTACCACTTTGTTTTTCTGATAAAACATATAAACAAATGTACATGCATATATACACATACACTCATGCACATACACACACACGTTCTTTAGTATAAATTAAAATTGCCTAAACATATATATGTGTGTATGCATGTACATATGTCTCTCTGTGTATGTACATGTGTATCTACATAGGTATGTGTGCATACATATATCTATAGTTTCTCTATATATCTCTACATAAAGAAGCCATAGATATATAAAATGATATATAGAGATATATCATGAGAAACTCTTAGAAATTTTATCCTAAAGAATATGAACTTAAATAATTAAAGTTATATTTTGTTTTCTCTAAAACTTGCTGCAGAGCTGGTCAAGTTTAGAAGATACCTAGTAATTCTAACCTCTTCAATTTACAAATGAACTAAGAGATGATCTGAGATGTTAACTTAATTAACTCCTATGCATATTGAAAAGTAGTAAATCAGGACAAAAACTTGAAGTTGTTTGTCACAGTTTCCATATGACTGAGGAAAGATCTATTTCAAAGTAATGACATGAGTTTCAACTGCAAAGTAAACTGTCAGCTATAAAATATTAAAATGGTGATGTTTCTTAATACATAAATTATTTCATAAAGGACTAATAAGTATCATATTTAATATTTATTATGAGTCAAGTCTGTTTTTCCTCAAAAGTTTTACTTTAATGAGTATTAGCTCCCATATCAGTAAATAGAAAACAATATTAATATAACTTAGAAGCTGATTTGTTTTATATGTAACTTTGTTGAGATACATTAATATTTTAAAGCTTTAGCTGACAAGTTTCCTCAAGAAAAGTGTAACCACAGAATCAGCACAATCTGGTTCAACTTTGTATCATAAAATAATGAGTTGTTTGTCTGTCGCTGTGGACTCCAGGTTTCAAGTTATGTAACCCAAGCTTGCCCAGATTAACCACACATGCAAACACAGGCAGAAGCTAAGTCCTCGATCCAAGGAAAGGGGACTGAATGAAGAAGCACACACCTCACGATCCATCATCCAATTAGACTGAGCCCTGGCACCACACCATGGCATATTCCAGTTAGATCATGATTCCAGACATCACTTCATTGCAGTATCTAATCACATCATTCCTCATTCCCTTCTGTCTGTAAAACCTACCCTACTCTCTAGCTGAAGAAGACAAGTTTGAATGCTATTTTCTGTCTCCTTTCCAGTTGATTCATAGTAAATCTTTCTTTCCTCAAAAGCCTGTGCCATTTAGTATTGGCTTCTAAGCATGTTGGGAAGTAAGGGCATTGCTAACTTGGTAACAAAAGGACAAACCTAGGCAACATAAAAACCTTAAGAATAATTAAAGCCTCTACAAAAATGTCTTTGTTTAACAAAAATAGTAGTTGATTTATGGCTTCAAGAACTTCTTTGATTTTACTCTGTTAAATTATTTCAGAAAGCAAGAACATAAATGAGGAAAAGGTGAAAACGTTTTCTCCAAATTAAAAAAAAAAAAAAAAAAGATGAAGAGTAGTATACACTCCCTTTATCTCTTTAGGTATTTGCATATCAATGTTTATTGATTTCCAGTTTAGAATTTTGATAACACTGGTCTTTTTTGAAAGTGAATCCCTATAAGGATCCACAGTGAATGAAGAAAGCAGAGTTTACATTTTAAGGCTCCTAAGGATAAGATTCTGTGTGTGAATGCCAGGGCAAAGCTAGCTATGCTACTGGTTTTCTTTGGATGGTTACCTTTTTAGGAATCTATACTTGAAGAGCTGCATGAATTTTAAGTAATCTGCTTCTAGCTTTATCTTTATTTATGAGCCTTGATATTTTAGCTTGCAATTTAGCAAAGCATGAGGTTATTCAGGACTATCTATATAATGTTAAACAATAATGTGTGTACATTACACTTAGTAGGAGTCTACAAAATAAAACCTGTAATGCTGCCTTGTCAGTAGATCTATACTAATTAGGAGTTCTCTTCTTTAGTTCAGCATTTTCTCTCTTCTTTTAATGTGCCAAATGTCTTTTTTTATGTTATGTTCTCTCTGTTTGAACAATCATCTCCACCATTTACACCTGCCTAAAGCTTTCAAGTAGCATCTTAACTGAAAGCTCCTTAGGAAGGTCTTCTCATTTTATATCATAGATTTTAATCACATGGACTTTGGAATCAAATTCCTTTATTAAAGCATACCTCTACCACTTATGAGATAGGTCATTGTAGTTAGGTAGGATATTTAACTTCTCTCTGTCTTTATTTTCTCATTTATAAATTGTAGGATAAGCATTTAGTGTCACATAAAAGATATAAAAGCATTCAAAAATTTTAGATATAGTCCATATATTAGTGGTGGGTTTTTAATATGCATCTCTACTTATTTTATCAGGAGTGCAAATAAAATCTCTGTGGAATCAGAAAGATTTTTTTAAACTTTACAATAAATAACATGTGTATGTATCTCCATGCCCTTGTTGCTCTAGTCATTACACTTAGGGTGACACCGTGAGAGCCAATGGTGGGAATTTTCCTCCATGAGTGGTTGTAATTCCAAAAATAAGAGGTTTAGAGGATGATTTTCCTGTGCTTATACAGTAGAAGGAGGTAGCTATTCCTCTCACTAGCTCGAAGTGTCTCCTCCATGCACTAGTAGCCCCACTTTTATTTTCTAGCTCTTGAAGATATGAAAAAAGTCTTTGCTGGAGTCTGATAGGCTGCAAGTCTCAGCTTTTAAGGCCTAAAGTTATCTCCAAGTGGTTGGGTCTCATTCCTCATTGATATGCTAATACCTAGAAAGATGAAGCTTCAATCTTTCCAAGAACTTTTGGTACTTAACCTAGGGAGCCAGTCCAGTGCTGTAAATGTTTGAGAATCTCCAAGTAATAAGAGACATTTTATTGCCCTCCAGGGTCACAGCAATCAACTAGACAAATGTTTACGTATCTCCTGGTATGTGAAGATGGTTCTAGGAAGCTGGGGCTTTTTACAAGAACACTGGGAAATTCAGGGAAGTTTTTCTTTTTTTCACAATTAGAATTAGCCTGAGCATCATGAGGCATTTTTATTATATACTCTCAGAGCAAACTTCTGTTTCTCAACATATACCACTATTGTAGTTGTATTTATGTGTATTATTTTTGCCAAATGTGTGTATAAACCTTTAATTTGTTTCACATGTGGTTTTCTAGATGTGTTGTATTTTTACCTCTCAAATGTTAATGCACAATTCATTTGAAACATTTATCTATCATAACATTTATCAACCTGTCCTTTCTTCTGTTGGACTTTCACTCAAGTGTTGTTCAATGTAAGTTTCTTTCATGATGGATATGTTTTATGTCTGTGCAATTCTATATAATAGCCAACAGCCTTATAGCTGTTGAGCACTGGATATTTATATAATGCGTGTGAGAAACTGAAGAGTTAATTTTATTTCATTTTGATATATTTAAATGTAATTTAAATAGCAACTTATGGCTGTATGGCTGGTGGCAACAACATTGTATCTCATAGTGCATTCTCTTCCACTGATTTTTTTCTGTGTTTCAAAAAAATTTTAAAATCATAGTTGTGTAAATACAGTCAGAAAGGTCTCTAAAACCTCCTCTAAGCTAAATATGTCAGTAGAAAGGCTCACAGATCTTAACAAAGTTGTTATACTCGTAGTTTCATTTCATTTTAATGAAAGGATACAGATTAAAAGAAACCATAGAAAAAGGCTTATCGAGCATGGTGCAGGGCAGAACAAGCATGAAGTCTCCTGTTGTCGTCTCTTAAAGGAGTTGTGTTAATATATTCCTCCTAGCAACAATGTGTGGCAATACACATGGAGCATTGCCAACCAGGAAAATTCATACAAGCATTGGTATCCAGACTTTTTATGAGGGCTGGTCATGTAGACACTGCTGACCACCCATATGGCTGAATTTAGTCTCCAGGCCGTCCAGAGACTGAGGTGACACCATACGGCACAAAGTCCCTAACATAAACTACATTGTTAGCATAGGTAGAGTGGCATAGCACAGGGTCCTCCAGCAAATGAAGACACTCTTATCAGGCAGTACATTCCAATAAGTTCAAATTACCCCTCAGAACATCAGTGCAAAACAACAAACCTTCCTTTGGGTAAAGTTAATCTTTTACTGAACATAGTTAATACATATCAAGATAGTAAATGAAGTCCAAAATTATTTTTCATCAATATTTTTTGACATTATTGGGACCTTACATTTTTATGTAAACTTGGAATCTATTTTCTCAATTTCATGATAATTGTTCTTGAATTTCTTGAGCAATGGTAGCTAGGGCATTGATAGAAATAATTGAAGAGATAATTGCTGAGGAAAGATAAAAGTTTTTCAGAATGTCTCTCCTGCCTTTACATTTGGCACTGCGTTAAGAAGAAATTTAGTACAGAGTTTGGGAACACTTTATCAGGGAGCTTATATTTTAATCAGACTTTAAATAATAGTAAGTTAAATTGTTTAGAAATGCAGCAAGCATAGTGGTCAAGGATGTGACATAAAAGTTACATAAAGTTGCATTGAAATTTTGTTAGATATACTATTCATCACTACCGCTACAACTTGTTTTTGTTACTAAAATATTTAAGCAATTAGAGTAATCATACAACATGGCAAAGTCCTCAATTTTTAAATATCATCTATTTAAAAAATCTGGATAATATGCTTAGTGAATCCAATCAATGATAGAGTTCAATCATATCTAATACCACCAATGTTATTTAGACTCATTAAAAGAAAAAAAGAATGTCATAATTTAAAATATGAGACAAACACACAGTGTTTTATGAAGAAGACGCAATTCGCAAATTTCATACAGTGAATATTTAATTGTCAACAAATTGTTTAACACTTAATAAGTGCTATGCACTGTTCAAGCACTTGATAAATTTTAACTCCTTTAGAGTTGATAACCTTGTTGGGATGAGTATTTTCTCAATTAACAACACAGTGTTATGTATTTCCTTTGTGTGTAAATTTAGAATATGGTGAGCCTGTCTCTCTAGTTAATTAAAGATACATAATACAGTGATCACTGATGCATTCAAAATTCATTAGAAGGGCAAGAGCAGTTGGTTTCCTTCCTCAAGTGACTACATAGGCAATATGGAAATCTATAAGCCTCCAGAAAGTGAAGGTATTTTACGTACTACCTGAACACAAAGTTTCCGCTTTCCTCAAAGAATACATAATTCACTAAATCAATAGTCAGGATTGTAATTTTACATGGTTTAGTATGTACTTTGCAGGAATTACTGTTACAACAGCAAAAAGCACTTGGAAAGTATCTAAAATTATTTTTCACTCAACGCTATATATTTCTCTGTCTAACTATGTCAGTGCTGCCGTTCAGATAAAAGTATTTATGGTGGTGTCAGTTCATATCAAGCACATTGGGACAGTGAGAAAATGTAATCTAGATGGAAGAAAATTTCATCTGATTCTCAAGAGTCCATGCTCTACTGTAATGCATTAGAAATTACTATCAGAATGTTGTAACCTGCACATCATCCCATCTCATGAGACATTCATTATTATAATAGAAGTGCCTGAGGCTTTTTTTATTCTAATACAGTCTTTGTAAGGCAACTGAATAAACAGATGGTTAGTGTAAATACAGTTTAGTGCTTCCTAATAATTATTTCCAGAAAAATAATGTTGGCAGAACAGAAATAATTTTGACACCTGTTTATGTCTGCATAAAATGAATGTTGACATAGATATTCAAAAGGGACATTAACCATTTTTCAAACATATAATATCTTTGTTCTTATTGCCAATGTTTAAATTTTTCATGTTAGCTCTCTGCACTACCTTAAATTTTTATGATAAAACAATTTTTTGTTTTATAAAGCATCTTTCAAAGAATGTTTGCATATATTACCTCTTTTGATCTTCAATCCTGAGGATACATTATCACTCTACATAGGTAGAGTAGCTTGTTCTTTTGAAAGAAATGGCTCAATAACATTACATTTTTCTTTACATAGAGGATACTCTATTTTTTAATTAAACAGAATATAGCTAAGAAATAAGGGTAATTTGTTGCTTTTTATGTTTATTTTATTTTATTTTATTTTATTTTTATTTTGATATAAAGTCTCGCTCTTGTCCCCCCCAGGCTGGAGTGCAATGGAACTATCTTGGCTCACTGCAACCTCAGCCTCCTGGGATCAAGCAATTCTCCTGCCTCAGTCTCCCGAGTAGCTGGGATTACAGGTGCCTGACACCATGCCCAGCTGATTTTTGTCTTTTTAGTAGAGACAGGGTTTCACCATGTTGGCCAGGCTGGTCTTGAATTCCTGACCTCAGGTGATCCACCTGCCTCTGCCTCCCAAAGTGCTGGGATTACAGGCGTGAGCCACCGCGCCTGGCCTGTGTGCTTTATTTATTATAAATTATATGGAAACAATATAATTATAAATTAATTTATTTTTTAATAAAATCAAGGAAAAGCAAATTAAAAAATACTTCTTCTGGAATTTTTTTTCCTTTATACAGTTAGCATAAAGTTCATTTTCTAATAAAATAGCCTCAATATATTATTAAATAACTACAAAAATGATGCCTATATTTTGTATCTGTGTACACCATGAATACTTTTTTATATAGTATATATTGTGATTAATCCAATTTAAATAATACAATTCCAGAGAGTAATTTTATGTCCTTTTCTTCATTCTGTATTTCTTCATCCACTTTTGCATACTGTGGCTGACATTCCAATGAATTTTCCCCTAGAGCCTTACTTCTCAGAGCAAGATGGAAACATTTTTAGGGAGCCATATTGAACTTGAAGAAGATGGTGTTTGAAGCTCAGATTCAGAAAAAAAAATAAAGAAGTCTAAAAGCAACAAAGTATTGGAGGCCATAATAACAACGGATAACAAATACGTTGGGATAATATTTCCACATGATTGACTTTGTAATTTTGAAGAAAACCTCACTCCACCAATTTAATACAGTCTTTTATTATTTGCCATGTCTTCAATTATGCTTTTTCTAATCTCATCTACTTTTTAAAGCCATTTAAGATATGGAACCCAGTTATTGAGAAACTTTTAGGACATTTTAGAGTGGACTTTCTCATTTCAAATCAGGGTAAATAGTCTGTCACACAATTATAGATAATACTTCTCAGTGCCCGTATCTGCCTTACATTTCTCTACCTTAATTTTTATTTTTTTCCATGTCTATGCTGCTTAATCCCATGTTTAAATGCTTACTCATTTCTTAATGCCAAGTATTCTTTCTTTATATATATTTTATTTCATTCTGTGGGCAAGGAGTCATAGAAACCCAACTGATCCCTTAAAAGGTATGAACCAGATAACTTTTTAATTTTTGATTTTAGATAACTTAATATTTTATTATAAATAAACATATTATTTAAAATATACTACACTTTAAAACAAAATGACATTCAATCCAATTTAAAGCAGTTCTACATTTTCATGTTGTAAATGTATAGAGTTCAGAAGACTATAAAAATAGTCAAAAATTTTGCCTAACACCACAATCCAAAGTTATCTTCTTTAGGCTCAAAGACAGGCAAAGAGAGCAATTTTAGAGAGTTGTATTTACTTCTTGCAGCTTTGAAATAACGAGTATTATACTGACTGAATTTTCCAATCTGTTACTGCTTTCATTGTTATATTTCTTTTCTTATTTTTATTAGGAAATAGTCTCTTCATGTTTATTGTAAAAAATTAAATAGACATTATTAGAAATTCATTTACAAATATTGCTTGTTATGTCACAATATATTCAAAGATCTAGAATAAAATTATGTGCTATGTCATTTCACTGAAATATAGTAGTTCCTATGAGTTTAGCAAATATTCCCTTCATTAAACAAATTTGTACTCATTAGACATTGTTTCAGGAAGTGGGATTATGTTAGTGAACAATTTAAACAAATAACTGGCTATCATGAATACTACAATCTGATGGAAGAGACAGCTAATAAATGAATACAAACAGAAATAGCTAATTTAAATAATATAAAATGTGTAACAGAATAAAGTAGAATAAGGGGTTAGATAATCTGGGAATAATTATCTAAGGAGATTTTATAAGAGTAGAGATCAAACCCATTGGCAGGATTAGCCAAATTGATGTGCTCTATTAAGTAATAGATGTGCTCTATTATATGCTATTTAATCCATAGAACAATGGTATGATGTAGATATTTTTACACATTTGAGGAACTGATGCTCAGGAAAATTAAGTGCCATGCACAAGACCATGCCACTATAAAATGGAATGACCAGGATTTGAGTGCAGGTTTTACTGATAATAAAATCTGTAGGCAATATAAAAATATCAATGGTGACATAAAACATCAAAATGTGAGGAATGGGGAGAGTGGAATGAAAGTGTAGAGGTTTATTTGTGAATAACGATAAATTAATATCAGCTTAAACTAACCTATTATGACTATGTGATGTATTTTTTAAGCTTCAGTGTAGCCATGAAACAAAAACTCATAATAGGTATGCAAAAAATAAAAAGCAAGGAATCAAAACTTACTACTAGATAAAATCACTTACCCACAAAGGAATGTAGCAAGAGAGGAAGAAATAAAAAAAAAGGATCTAGAAAACAAGTTAGAAAACCATGAACAAAATGGCAGTGGGAAGTCCTTACCTATTAATAATTCCTGTGAATGTAGCCAGGTGTGATGGCTCACGCTTGTAATCTCTGTACTTTGGGAGGCTGAAGCAAGAAGATCACTTGAGACTAGGAATTTGAGACCAGCGTAGTTAACATAGCAATATGCTGTCTCTACAAAAAATAAAAAATAAAAAAATATAGCTGGCCATGGTGGCACACAACCGTAGTCACAGCTGCTACAAGGAGGCCAAGGCAGGAAGATTGCTTTAGCAAAGGAGTTTGAGGCTGAAGTGAACTATGATCATACCACTGCACTCCAGTTTGGATAACAGAGCAAGACTCCATCCCCTCCACCAGAAAAAAAAAAAAAAAAAAAAAAAAAAAAAAAATCCTCTGAATGTATTAAATATATTACGATTTCCAATTAAAAGACATCAAGTGGATGAGTGGATAGATGGGATCATAAGAGACTATTATGAACAACCATTTACCAACAAATTGGATAACAGAGAAGAAAGAGATAAATTGTTGAAACATACAATCAACCAAGACTGAATTATGAAAAAGTAAAAAGTATGAACAGACTAATAATTAGTAAGGAGATTGAGTTAGTACTAAAAGTCTCCTAACAAAGAAAAGCCAAGGACCTGATGACTTCACTGCTCTATTCTACCAAACATTTAAAAGAGGACCAATAGAAATTCTTCTAAAACTCTTGCAAAAAAATAGAAGAACAGGGAATACTCCACACTCATGTCGTGAGCCAGCATTATTTTGATTCCAAAGCTAGACAAGGCAGCTACAAAAAAAAAAAAAAAAAAACAAGAAAGAAAGATAAACTACAGGTCAATATTACTAATAGATCTCAAAACAGAAATCCTCAACAAACTATCAGCAACCTGAATTCAACAGTACTTTGAAAAGATCATGTACTGTGATTAAGTTGGATTCATCCTAGAAATGTAGGCATAGTTAAACACTGACAAACTGATAAATGTAATACATGACAGTTACAGAATTAAAAACAAAAAACACTTCAGTAGATGCAGAAAAAAAATTGACACAATTTAACATAATTTAATGATAAAACCCTCAAAGCACTTGTTGTAGAAGGAAAGCACCAGAACTAAAAAATACGCTGCATGTAACAAACCCACAGCTAATATCACATTTAGAGATAAGTTTAAAAGTTTTCCTCTCAGATCTGGAAAACACAATTACAACCCTTTCACCACTTTTATTCGACGTAGTACTAGAAGTCTTAGACAGATCAATTGGGCATAAAGAATAAATAAAAGACATCTAATGTTTAATAAAGAAAGTAAAGTGTCCCTGTTTGTGGAAGGCATGATCTTATAAACAGAAAACCCTAGAGACTCATCCAAAAATTTATGAGAACTAATATGAAGGGTACAAAATTAACAACAATTAGTAGTCTTCTATAAATTAACAGAAAATTATCTGACAAAGAAATTCAAAAAAATTTCTGAAATAGCCAAAGTAATCTTGAGCAAATAGAACAAAGCTGGAGGCATCACACTATCTCAATTCAAAATACACTACAAAGCTGCAATAACCAAAACAACATAGTACTTGCGTAAAAACAGACACATAGACCAATGGAATAGAATAGACAGCCCAGAAATAAATTTGTGCATTTACAGCCAACTGATTTTTGATAAAAGAGGCAAGGACGCACAATAGGAAAAAGAGACACCATCTTCAATAAATGGTATTTGCAAAACTGAGTGTCAACATTCAGGAAAATGACCCATATCCCAACCATGTACAAAAATCAAATTGAAATGAATTGAAGACTTAAATATGTGACCTGAAAGTCTAAAACTACTATAATAAAACACAAGAGAAAAGCTCCATGTCATTGGCCTGGGAGATGAGTTTTTAGAAAATATTATCCCAAAAGCACAGTCAATATAGCGAAAGTAGACAAATGAAATTACATGAAACTAAAAACCTTCTGCACAACAAAATAAACAATCAACAGAATGAAGAGACAAATGGAAGAACGTGATAAAATATTTGCAAACTACACATCTAATGAGGAGTTAACTTAAGCAATTCAATAGTAAGAAAACAAATAATATGATGAGAAAATGGGGAAAGGACCTGAAAAGACATTTCTCAAAAGAAGAAATGCTACTGGCCAACTGTATATAAAAATATGCTCGACATCATTAATCATCAGAAATGCAGATTAAAATCACAATTAGATATCACCTCACACCTCTTAAAATGGCTACTATCAAAAAGGCAAAAGATAATAAGTGCTGGCAAAGATTTAGAGAAAAGGCAAATCTTGCACACCGTTGTGGAAATGTAAATTAGTACAGCCACTATGGAAAACAGTATGAAATTGCTTAAAAAAGTAAAAATAAAATTACTATATGATCTGGTAATCTCAGTAATGGGCATACATCCAAAGGAAATGAAATCAGTATGTTGAAGAGATACCTGTATTCTCATGTTTACTGTGGCATTATTTACAATAGTTGTAAATGTTTGTTTAACCCAAGTGTTTAACCTAAGTGCATATCAATGAATGGAGAAAGAAAATGTGTTGTGTATGCATAATGAAATACTATTCACACATAAAAAGGAAGAAAATCCTGTAATTTTTGATAGCATAGATGAAACTGGAGGACATTATGTTAAGTTAAAAAAATCAGGACCATAAAGACAAATACCACATAATCTTGGTCTTATGTGAAATCATAAAAAGTTGTTTTCATAGAAGTAGAGAGTAGAATGGTGGTTACTAGGTACTGGTGAGGTACCTAGGGAGAATCACTAGATTCTCCCTCACTAGAACTGGTGGGCTAGGGAGAATTTTGGCCAAAGGATGTAAAATTTCAGTTAGATAGGAGGAATAAGTTCAAGAGATCTACTGTACCATATGGCCACTATAGTTAATAACAAAATATTCTACTCTTGAAAAATTCTAGAATTAAAATGTTCTTACCACAAAAATGATAAGTAAGGTAATGTGTATGTTAGCCAGATTTGACCACTCCATAATTATATATATATACTTCCAAATATTATGTTTTACATTTTTATCTGTGAATGTAAATGGCAAAACAAAACAAAATTTGCATGTTCTGAGTTTCTGATAGTTCCTTTTTTTTTTTAAATAGACCTTCCTAAGGCCCAGCTACTTAAATGTCCTGATGTAAAACATCTCCTTGTACTTTAAAAAATGCCCTACTTTTTAAAGCTAGTACAAGCTAATTTCTGATACTTTGAAACCTAAAATGCCCAAACTAAAAGTACTTAATTATAAATAATCAAATTAAAATGAAGTAGTGTTAAAAACAAACTATCAAAAATACTGAGGTCTGCATTTTACTGAAAAATCTATTAATAATGAGAGGAAAGAATAGTTAAAAATTTTCATGTAAGACACATACAAGAAACATATCATAGGAAACTACCAGTTGAATCAAACATTCCTTAAGTGCCCAAAGTGTCCTCTACATAGATATAAATGGGAAATTATCTACAGATTATTTCTATCTATCCAACGTACACAATTTAAATAAAATTAAGGCTGAGTTGTTTATTTGGCAAGAATTCTTTATAATGAAATTTTTGTGTTTGAATGAAGAACAGGATGCTGCAATAAGGCTAATGGAGAATGTTTTTATTTAATACAGTATTTAGCTAGGAAATTTAGTTTCCTGATTGGCATCAGAGACTCATCAGGTCTTAGCTTTAAATTGCACTACTTTAGTTGAAGAATATGAACTGAAAGATGTGTGAATAAACATTTTTTAAGAGTTAGTAAGAACTGGTGGAAGCCAAATGATCTTAGTGATTAAATATGTTATTACCAGATGCCAAAGAAAATTAGAATAATCTGTCTATAATACTTTCTAGAACATTAGCAACAAGCCAACAAGCAAGTAAACTGTAAAAAAATAAATCTCTTTTAAAGTGAGTAATGAAATGTTAATAGTTAAAATATCAAGCAGTAGAGTTATGTAGTCTCCTATATTTTTCATATGTTTTCAACAAAAAAATTTATTCCTCAAGCTCTAACACATAATGCATTTTAATCCAAGAGTTATGGGTTCCATTTTATGTTTTAATGAATTTTTTTCTTTTTCAATTTCCATCTATGAGACATGTATTATATTTGCTTGATATCATAACCTTATCAAAAGAGAATTAAGTCAATATCTTTAGTATTAATGTTTATTGAATAGCTGTAATTATATATAATACTGAATTTTGCTTTGATTTAAAGTAAAATATAAACCAGTGACAACATGGTGAAACATGTTAATTTTGCATATTACAGGATGAATTTATTTTCCTAATTTTAAAACACTTTAGCTTTACAGTATTATTATCATTCTTATAATTATATTTTATAGTGTTTAGTATGCCCTGCATGCCTTCCATGAGATAATCTATTTTTATGTTGATTGTTATTACATTTAAAAAACTTTTATAAAATGGATCCTGGTGCTTTTTAATATTAAAAAGATTCATATTCTTAATTAATCAATGCTAAGTTAATTGAGACATTTTAATGTTCCCTAGCTTGGAATTAAATTAAATTTAACTTCTACAAGATGGCTAAAAGTTAACTAGCACTTTATTGTACTACCCGTTGTGCTCTGTTACTTTCCTGCCAAACCAAACACCAAGCAATGGTTCCATGTAGAAAGGCTGATATTCAATTATGTGAAACACAATGTAATCCTATAAAATTTGTGATTTAAAGTTGATCTCGTTCTTTTTCAAAACATAAATAATTAAGAACATTTGAATAATATTTTTGTTGTGGCCACATACATCGTTTTAGGTGACTGTCAACCTGGAGATTTTTCCTCTCAAAAAACTCAACATCCTATCTCACTCCTGAAATTGTTATCAGTTATGTCACTGATTCCCATTAAGCCATTATAATTTCAGAAATTTCTTGTTAAAGTATAAATGGGAGATCATAAAAGTAGGACAAGGAAAGTATCCTACTTATGCTTTTGGTATATTTTACTTCTACATTTATTACATAAGCTGCTTATCAAAGCAGAGACCAGAACTCTGGAGGAATGAGCACAAGAGGTGAATTGTGATGAGAAGTAGAAAGATGAGAAATTGCTAATGGCCTGTAATAACAGGACTAGAGACCTGTGAACACTGTACATCTAGAATTATGTGGTCTTGGAAGCAGGGGAGAAGGCTCATGCCTGGAGTTATCTACATCCCTTTAACCATATGGCAATCATGTCTTGCATGGCCTTATCAAAAGTTTTGTTGCTTTTTATTATCCTGTCTTATTGACATACATTGGGAAACACCATGGAATGTAGGTCACAGAGTTATGAATAAAGCTGGGAAACAAGATAATCCAATATTTTAATATACTTTATTCAAATGAAACGTTATCAAGCTTTTTCAAGTTCATGCTTATTCTGAAGCAAGTCTTACATAATTTATTTTTCAGATATTTTTCTCTTCTTATAACGTTGCAGGAACAAAGTAATGCATTAGGATGACAGAGTTCCTTTCAGGACAGTAACTCTAAACATTTGATGCACTAAATTATAGTCAACTACTTTCAATACTTCTTTGTTTCTGTCTCTCTTCTTTCGCTTTTCTTATAAAATCGTGACTTAGGACTATTTTAAAACCTGGTTAATCATGAACTTTGGGGATGGGAGACAGACATGAATGCTCAAAAAAAAAACTAAGTCAAGAATCACAAACTAAGGCTACAGGCATCACACAACAATGCTGAAGATGAACATGTAAATATATTAAGGCCAGTATAGAAATTGTACTTATGACAAAATCAAACTAAAATTATACAAAAGATAATCGGGGAGTTTGATATTCCCCCAGTCTGGGACTGGCAGATTGCTAATGGAAGAGGAATTTTATCCTGAAGATAAGAAAAATGTCAGCCAATATGAAATTATGGGGAGTAGGAACTAGATTAATAAGAAATGGAGGATAAAGTTTAAGCCTATGGAATATCATATGTAAAGACATGAATATCTTAATTACATGTATTTGCATAACTGTAGTAAGATTGCGAATAGAACTATTTCTCTTACATTGAAAAGAAATGCAGGTGGCAAGGTAAGTACAATAGGTGTTATGTTTATAGGAATTAAAGAAAAAAGGTTTTGCTTTTTTTCTGAGATTTGGAGAAACTAGTTTTTTAAAATTGAACAATGATCAAATCTGCATTTTAGATCAATCTTTTAGATCTAAAATCTGATGGACTTCAGATTCAAATGGTATACTTCAGAAGGTCAAGATAAATTGCCAGTGGAATATTACTTGCAGAGTGATGCAAAGCAGTATAATTTTTCATGAAATATTATATATAAAAAGAATTCTTAAAGCCCTGTTAACACTTGTCCCATATACTAAAGTTGCTAGTAAAACTAACAGTAACCATTTTTCTGCTGCATATAATCAAATTAAAACTAGAGGCTAAGGCCGGGCGCGGTGGCTCAAGCCTGTAATCCCAGCACTTTGGGAGGCTGTGACGGGCGGATCACGAGGTCAGGTCAGGAAATCGAGACCATCCTGGCTAACACAGTGAAACCCCGTCTCTACTAAAAAAATACAAAAAACTAGCCGGGCGAGGTGAGGGGCGCCTGTAGTCCCAGCTACTCGGGAGGCTGAGGCAGGAGAATGGCGTAAACCAGGGAGGTGGAGCTTGCAGTGAGCTGAGATCCGGTCACTGCACTCCAGCCTGGGCGACAGAGCGAGACTCCGTCTCAAAAAAAAAAACAAAAAAAAAAACCAGAGGTTATACTGCTAACTTCTACTAATTATTGCCTTTGCTAACAGTGGTCATAAATGCCTTCATCATGCTATATGTTCATTGCCTTACTGCTAAGAGGGATTTTTATAGCTGTGGGTCAATATTTTTAAAAAATCTTTCAACATCCATAACACTAATTGAAATTTTTTTATAAATATATGGTAATAAAACTACTTTTATAAAATAAGGAAAATAGGTTTCCCTCTTCTATTTTAGAAAACTTTTCTGTATTAGGAATATTTTCGCCTTGCTCCAGATTTTTGGACCAGGATATCAACCTAGGATGGTATCTGGAGTAAAACTGCCATCCTTCAAACATGAAGCCAGATTCCCCCAAAAATTAATTTTGTAATAAAAGAATTCACACAGTGAAGAAAAAGTATTTCAACGAGGATTTGATGATGTTAGGCAGTCAATAAATATTTAGTAAAATGTTAAAACTGTTTTGCTTCAATGTGAATGAGAGAGTTGGGGAATTCTCATGGCAGAGAAATATTGTGGTCATATGAGAACACATTGAGTGCTTGTGGGCACAATAAAGGAAGGAGGTGGTAACCCAATCGGGGGGGAAAAAAAGTTACAGAGTGTGTTATGTTAGTGAAGGCTTTCAAACAAAAACAAGTCTTTTTTTTTTTTTTTTTTTATTATACTTTAAGTTCTAGGGTACATGTGCATGACGTTTATATCATGTATAACTCCCCAATGCAATCCCTCCCTCCTCCCCCTCCCCATGATAGGCCCCAGTGTGTGATGTTCCCCTTCCCGAGTCCAAGTGATCTCATTGTTCAGTTCCCACCTATGAGTGAGAACATGCAGTGTTTGGTTTTCTCTTCTTGTGATAGTTTGCTAAGAATGATGGTTTCCAGCTGCATCCATGTCCCTACAAAGGACGCAAACTCATCCTTTTTTATGGCAATCATTAAGAAGTCAGGAAACAACAGGTGTTGGAGAGGATGTGGAGAAATAGGAACACTTTTACACTGTTGGTGGGATTGTAAACTAGTTCAACCATTATGGAAAACAGTATGGCGATTCCTCAAGGATCTAGAACTAGATGTACCATATGACCCAGCCATCCCACTACTGGGTATATACCCAAAGGATTATAAATTACTCTACTACAAAGACACATGCACACGTATGTTTATTGCGGCACTATTCACAATAGCAAAGACTTGGAATCAACCCAAATGTCCATCTGTGACAGACTGGATTAAGAAAATGTGGCACATATACACCATGGAATACTATGCAGCCATAAAAAACAAGTCTTTTTAAATCTCAAATTAAAGGAGTTTGAGAATAACATCCAAGTAGACAGAGCAGTATAATTAAAGGCATGGAGGATGGAGAGAGCATTAAGGAACTGAGAACATGTGAAGCATCATGTTCAAGATTTCTAGGAAAGAAGCTGTATCTAAGAAGTGAATCAGAAGGAGCTTATTAAACCTTCTCACGCTTCATCTCGTCTACCATTTCAATTTCCACTTTTCTTTTTTATTATTTCTCTGTACCTACAAAGAGATGAGAGCTATGTAGAGATATGAATGTAGATCAATATAGATGTAGACAATATGTCATTCATAAGTAGGTATAGCATACATAATCTATATCTATATACATTCTATTTTTATGATGTTTATTATCTTTATCTAGTAGAATATAAGCTTCATAAGGGCATAGACTCCTTTTAGTTTGTTTTGCCACTCTATACCCATAAAATAGAAGAATTCCTATTATATAGAGGATACTCAATAAATTTTTAATGAATAAATGGATGACTAAATAAGTGAATAAATACAATTAGATAGAATTTTTACTTTACTCAGACAACAGCCAGTAAAGGTATTTTCTTCTAGCTTATCTCTGAGTCAGTTCCTGAACTATCCTCCTCCATCAGTTGTGTGGATGCTAATGCACACCCCGAACCATAACCTCTATGTTAAGATTGTCTATTTAAAAAAGTTTGGTAGCAATCCTTCCTTTGTTGATGGGCTGGTTAGTTTTCACTTTTGAGCACCTCTTATCATTTACATTATTCCTGCAGATCTATCTGTTCCCAGTTCACACTTTCTCCGTGTCTGGCTCATATGGCACTAACTTACTGTTGTTATAACAGTCCAGAACAATCAGAGACACAAACTAAATCTATGATCACCAGGATTTCAGCTCTGAGATGCCATCTGCTTTGTTTAACACTGTACCTCTAGTGCCTAGCCCAAGACCCAGGCAAGAGATGTGCTCAATAAACACATGATGAATCAATGAGTAAATGAGTGAATATTTGCTGATCTATTTTACTATGCAAAAGACAGGAATTAATAAAAATCACTGAAAGGCTTATCACATGTTTGATTTTCCTTGAAAGGGCAGGCCTAAATGATTATTTTGAATTGCTAATTTCTTAATTTTAAATAAATTATCTAATATTAAATTGCATATAATTTTAATGAATTACAAAGTTTTACATTATGAACATTGATTGATTTCCAAAATTTTAATTTTTATAAATATCAGTCAACCAGAAATAACAGTGATTGATTTTCTAAAAGTTGATTTAAAAAGGATTTTTTTCTTTGGTAAAACTAGAGTGGAGATTTAGAAGAAATGGAAACATTAGATTTACATTCTTCAGAACATAGCTTTAAATGTATAATATTATATTTTTAGTTTGTAGCTGTTTATATAGCTTTAGCTCCATTAAACTTAAAGCTACATTTAGAGTTATCTAGCAGATTTTACCTTTAAGTTTAGTAATGTAGAACTACTTTTTCAATGATCTAGTATTTTTTAACATTAATGCTACTAATACTAGGGGTATTTTGGCATTATCCTATAGTTTTTAGATTATGACCTCCCTTGAAAATGTCTGATAACTGCTTTTTAAAAAATGTTTATGACTCTACCATTGAGCATTTTATTTCAGATGCTCAATTCATAGACCAGTCATAGACTCATTCGTTGAACATTTAGGTGATTATTTTTCCATTATTTCTGAAAGCATACAACTTAACACTTTTTCTCTTACTTTTGACAATTCTTTAAATTAATGTTAAAGAAAATTCTCAGTTGTGATAGTATGACTGTGGAATAAGTACAAAATCTGCATAAAAATATACTTGCCTCCAATTTGATAGATTTTGTAAGTTCACTTTTGTGTAAATTCAAAATTTGATTTGCAGTGTTATCTCTTCTAGCTAATGTGTCTTTTCCAATAAGTATTGAAGATTTCATAATAGGATGTGTGATAGATTTTGCTGTAATATAATTGACTTTGTAGGGACTTAAATACAAGCTATTTCCTGTTTTCTGAAGAAAGATTTGAGGAACAAAATTCTCAGTGACTCAAATTTGGGCATATGCATTTACTTATATTGATAATCACAGGCCACATTGCTCATTGTAGGCACTCAGTAAACATTTTCTTTACTCAGAAACCATTTCAAGGATATTATGCAGTTCACAAATGTGTAGGCATCTCTATTTGTATTTATATACACACACATGCTTAAGATGTCACTTGGAAAAATCGACTTGGGATGTGTGTCCTGCATACATCATCTTCATTTTAAATTTCTATAATTATTTTGAGGTATAAAATATATCTGGTTATAACCTGAGGGAAACTCACACAGTTCCTGCCCTCTCACTGGGGCACATCTTTCCCCAAATGACAGGCAGATCTGTCACAGAGTGTGGTGATTTATCTCCTCTGATTTCATCCCGTAAAGACGCCCTATACAAGGTGAAGTGATAATTTTCCTCACAGTTAACATGTCCGATGTCTCATTTATCATTCTAGTCCTTGTGAAATGACATCGAACATTAAATTGAGAACTAATTTTGGTTGTGAAGTTTGGCTGCCTGCCTGCTTCTTTGAGAAAACAAGCAAATTATCTGTACTTTTTGTCACGGAAGTCATACGTCACCTGGAGCCATCCTTTCTTTCTTTTAATCCATGTTGAGAAGCAACAGAAAAGAATACACGAAAGACACTATAATAAAATAATACATTTTGCCAGAAAAAGTTATCAAAATTATGCAAAATGTTTAGTTTGTGGGGAAAAAAAAAAAAAAAAAAAACAGTGGACAAGTCAGGGGAGATCCTGGAGGAAGCCTGAGAGTATATATGGTGGTCTTAACTCAAAAATATGCAATTAATTCCCTGTAAGTTTAGATATAAAAAGATTGCAATTCTACAATTTTCTGAAAGTAAAATTTCTACAAATCAACATATTATTTTCATACAGCAAGAAACTTGTTTGTAAATATTTGCCTGAAGTTGGAGCACAATTTTATAATTTGTTTTCTAAATGAACTTATTCACGCATATAATCAAGACAGTCAACTGGATCGTGTGGTTGGGTCGAGAAAACATCTGTCTGCTGAACTTTTAATTTTACCTTACATAATTAAGAATTTTCCCTGAAATAAAACTGATCATAGACTGTAATTTATCGGATAAGTCTCACTGTTGTGAGAAACTTAGACATAGGGAATCTGTATACATTTAACAAGTCACATAAAAATAAGTTAAGAATAGAGGAAGGTTGTGCTTTTTAAAGAATATGATTATTTTATAAAGATGGATATACTAAGGGGATATGGGCACATAGTTGAATTGAATGTAAATTTATTAACTCATTTCCTGTTTGCCCAAAGAATACTCTTGTCTCTAATCCTAAAGTATTATCTGTTAGAGAAATGTATGTCATGCTACATTCTGTGATGGAATATGATGTTATATTCTGTAACAGAGATGTATGTGATGTTACATTAGGATTAGGGATAAGAGTATTCTGTAACAGTAATGTATGTAATGTTACATTAGAATTAGAGACAAGTTCTGCTTAGAAATAACTCCAATAACAGTTTCATATTTTATTTTCACAGTGAAAAATCAGTCAGATTTGCTTAAGCCTCAAAATGGAGTTATGTAAAATTAAATGAACATTGGCAGCAAGCTGCACTTTTTTTCTAAATGGAAAATGGGTTAAATAAATATTGTCTATAAATTTTGCAAGTCACTCCTGTGAGCCCTGACATTATGAAGCTTATAACTTAAATAATCTACCTATTGATAAAAAGGAACATAGAAAAAAGTACAGTAATAAATAATGTCTATTGAAAACTTGCTATTGTCTGGTAATAAATACAATCAATGCTTTACATGAATTATTTTGTTTATTCCTTTCACTCTTTCTTTGAAGTAGAAACTGTTGTTTGTATCATTTTATGGTAGAGGAAAATAAATCATAAAAAAGAAAAATAATTTTCACAAGGTCTTAACAACTAATAAGTGATGGAGTTAGAATGCAAACCTGGCTCGTGCATGCATTTAGTAATCTTAGACTAATAAAATGCAAAATATAGTAAGTGCTTATAAGCATCCAGTAGCACAAAAGAGAATAGAGATACTTCTAGAGAGGGATAGAATAAAAAGTGGCATTTCAGCTGCAATTTAAGGAAGTAAAATTTCTTTAAGCTGAAATATGAAAAAAGAAAGTTACTTCAAGAGAATATAACACTCTGAGCAAGGGCAAGTAAAGAGGAAAAGTCTTACTTTTTGTAATAACAAGTTTTCTAGACTGTCTACAGCATAAGATTCAGGCAAAGTATTTGAAGGGGATTAAGCCTGGAAAAAAATGTTTGCCGTAGGATTCTGAACTTCAAATTCCGTGCCCAAACTGAGTTACAAAAATAGGAAGACTGCTATGCAAGTATAGCAAGTCCTCAAACATTATACTCAAATACTGATGCCTCATAAAGTTGATTCGATAAAAATCACTTTGCAGCCAAGGTCCCTGTCTGTGAAGAATTTGTATATTTTGCCTGTGTATGTGTGAATTTTCTCTGGGTGCTCTGGTTTTCTCCCACATTCTAAAGACGTGGTTAGTTGGCCTGGCTGAATGGGTGAGTGAGTGAGTAACCTGAATGTGTGGGAGTATGTCTGTAAGTGTACCCTGCAATGGAATGTAGCCTCTCCAGGATGGGTTCCAACAGTATACCCTGAGCTTCCTTGATGGGCTCCTGCCACCACAAACCCGAACTGGAGTAAGAAGGTAAGTAATTATCTTGTTTTTATTAATCTTTCTTAAATGTATGTATAACTCACATTTTTTCAATGTTTAATACTAGAAGTGCTTTGTTCTTCATTTAGAAGTGTTGCAATGATTTTATGACCAGAAATATGCCACAGGAATTAAACTCTTGTTTATATCAATTAGCCTATGGTAAAACTGGTTTTCTCATATATAATTTCACTTAAAGCTGCAGTTTCCAAAAACCTATCAATAACGTTAAATAAGCACTTACTACATACTTGTTTATGTTAGTAATGCATTTCAAATTGTGGGAAAATGAGCAATTACCTTGTATAAATTGCTGGAAAAGTAATTAATTATATGGGAAAATAATTTATATTTATATTTTTCATAATTGCTAAATTATGTTAAATTTGAATTAAAGCACTAGACGCAGTTGGTAGATGATTTTTCAAGTGTATTGGTAATGTTTTATATTCTAGTTCATATTTCTCCCTCCTCAAGAAGATGATTGTGGTAGATTGAATACTAGCCCCAAAATATATCCAGGTTGTAATTCCTGTAACCTGTTAAAGTCACTATGTATGGTAACTAGAACTTGCATATGTGATTATGTTAAGGATCTTGGCATAGGTAGATCATTCTGAATTATCAGGGTGGGTCCTAAGTGGAATCACTGTCCTTGTAAGAGAAAGGCAGAGGGAGATTTGAAGACTGAAGAGGAAAAATCAATATATGTAACATAGTTTGGGAGCCATGAGCCAAGAAATAAAGACAGCTTCCCGAAACTGAAAAAGTCAAGGAAACAGATTTTCTTTTAGACCCTCCAGAGCGAGCTCTGTGGTGCTGAAAACCTGATTTCAATGAGGTAAACCTTATCATAAACTTCTGGCATCTAGATCCACAAAAGAATAAATTGGAGGTGTTTTAAGCCAAAGAATTCCTTATAATTTGTTATGGCAGTTACAGAAACCAATGCAATGATATTTACAGAGGTCTACATCATACCGTTATAAAGTTCCATGTATACGGAATATTTATAAGTAAGTATATATTAGTAAAAAGTAATAAAATATAGACGGCTATGTTTTGCTGATTGAAGAATGAGGAAACCCCAAAGAGATATAAAATTAATCAGTGCAACTACTGGATAAATTTACCTGCATAAAAATTAAGTATTTACATATTTTAACAGTAATAAAATTAAATATAAACAAAGCCAAAACTGCAGCAAATATTGATACTCTATTTAATAAGTGTGAATATGTGGTATTTGCCTTTCTGTTTCTGCATTATTTTGCTAAGAATAATGGCCTTTAGGCACATCCTTGTTGCTGCAAAGGACATAATCTTACTCTTTTTTAATGGTCACATAGTATTTCATGGAGTATATATGCCACATTTTCTTCATCCCGTCTATATAGGGGCATTTAAGTTGATTCTATGTCTTGGTGATTCTTAATAGTGCTGCAATGAACATACATGTACATGTGTCTTTATGATAGAATTATTTACATTCCTTTGGGTTTATACCCCGTAATGAGATTGCTGGGTCGAATGATATTTCTGCTTGTTGGTGGGAGTGTAAATTCATTCAACCATTGTAGAAGACAGTGTGGTGATTCCTTAAAACCTAGAAGCAGAAATAAATGTGTCACAGAGATTCTGGTATGTTGTGACTTTGTTCTCATTGGTTTCAAAGAACATCTTTATTTCTGCCTTAGTTTCGTTATTTACTCAGTAGTCATTCAGGAGCAGGTTTTTCAGTTTCCATGTAGTTGTGTGATTTTGAGTGAGTTTCTTAATCCTGAGTTCTAATTTGATTGCACTGTGGCCTGAGAGACTGTTTGTTACAATTTCCGGTCTTTTGCATTTGCTGAGGAGTGTTTTACTTCCAATTATGTGGCCAATTTTAGAATAAGTGTGTTGTGGTGCTGAGAATAATGTATGTTCTATGGATCTGGGGTAGACAGTTCTGTAAATGTCTATTAGGTCCACTTGGTACAGAGCTGAGTTGAGGTCCTAGATATCCTTGTTAATTTTCTGTCTCGTTGATCTGTCTAATATTGATAATGGGGTGTTAAAGTCTCCCTCCAACAGTGTAAACATTTCACTTTTTCTCTACAACCTCACCGTCATCTGCTATTTTTTTTGACTTTTTAAGAATACCCATTCTGACTGGCATGAGATGGTATCTAAATTGCTTGGGGCAGTATGGCGATGTTAATGATGTTCATGATTTCTGGTCAGTTATTCCAGCATGATTTATTAATATAGGCAGTTCTTTCTTCATTGTTTGTTATTGTTTACTGTGAGAGGTCCTGGGTTCAAATCCCAGACAAGCCCTGTTTCCACAGTCTCAGCCCAAAAGTTCTTTCAGCTGATAAACAACTTCAGCAAAGTTACTGCATACAAAATCAATGTATAAAAATCACAGGCATGTTTATATACTAACAACAACTGAAATGAGAGTCAAATCAAGAAAGGCAATCCCAGTCACAATTGCCACACACGCACAAAAATAAAATGCCTACAAATACAGCCAACCAAAGAAGTAAGAGATCTCTACAATGATAATTTTAAAATGCTGCTAG
The DNA here is from genome assembly GCF_009764315.1 of Trachypithecus francoisi. Lineage (NCBI taxonomy): Eukaryota > Metazoa > Chordata > Mammalia > Primates > Cercopithecidae > Trachypithecus > Trachypithecus francoisi. The sequence continues at coordinate 46,687,089 of NW_022681470.1, read as the reverse complement.
AAGAAATTAGATAAGACATAAATAAATGAAAAAGCATCCTATTCTCATGGATCAAAACAGTTAATATTAAAATCACTATACTTCCCAAAGCAATTTATAGATTCAACAAAATTCAATTTCAATGAAGTGTGAAAGTAATTTCAATGATGTGTGAAAGTAATGTTGTGTCCAGTGAACAACATTAAAATATAAGCATTCATGTTGATATCTGGGGGGAATTCATTCTGAAAACACCTTATACATACAATTATTCTATTATTCTCTTCTATGTTGTTACATTTTTATATTCTTTTATGAGCAAATCATGTCCAGTAAAGAGTCAAACAAAAGGTGCTAAAAGGAGCTATAAATATCAGAAAACTTCATATGACTAAATGAACACATATTGACTTTAAGTTGGCATTTTTATTAACAATTAAAGCAATCCCCATGGAATTTTGTCATTTTTCCTGGTGTGCATGACACAGAAAATATAAATTACTATAAGATTATCTTAATTGATACCACAATTTAGCTCCAGCTCTATCTAATATAATCTAGATAATACTAAAACTTAACTACAGGTTGTAGGTTTCAAAAGAATTTGAATATATTTTCACATTAATTCACATTAATAACACAGTAACAGCTTTGTTACTGTCCACTTTACACACTATAGATATTTTAGTGGTGATTAAATAGTTAAATTATGGTTTTAATTTTCATTGTCCTAATCACTAAGTCAACTGCACATTGTTTTATGTACTTATTAGCTATCCATACAACTTCTTTGAACTACTTTTTGATCGGATCATCTGCTCTTATTATTGAGCTGTAAGAATTCTTTCAAATTCTGAATACTAGCTATTTATAATATATGTGATGTGCAAATATTTTTCAGACTATTGACTGTATTTTCATTTTCTTGATGGTTTATTTTGAAGTGAAAGATTTTTTAATGGGTCATGCATTTGGTTTATTATTTATTTGTATCTTGCCTAATCCAAGGCCTCAAATATATTCTCCTATAGTCTCTTTAAAGTATTGTTTTATTATTGTAAATCTTTATAGTATATTGCACAATGTTTTGATATATGAATGCAGTCGGAATAATTAAATCCAAGTAATTAATACTCCTACTATCTCAAATTCTTATATTTTAAGGATGAGAATATTTAAAATCCACTTTTAAATATTTTCAAGTATATAGTACATTATTATTAACAAGAGTCTTCGTGGCATACAATAGACAGTAAGAACGCATCCTCTGGTTTACAATTAACTCTTTGACCCAGTTTAATATTTTAATATGGTGTCAGGTGAGGTTTAAGTTCATCTTAATGTGTGTATACAACTTCCTCAGCATCATTTGTTGAACAGACTATCCTTCTGCAATGAATTGTCATTACACTTTTGTCAAAAACTAATTGACTATAAATTAATATGAATTCATCTTTGGATACTTATTGTTTTCATTGATTATTGAATTTATTTTATTACTAGTACCACACTATCTTCAAACTATAGCTATATAATAATTTTTAAAATCAGAAAGTGAAAATGTTTCAAACACATTTTTTTCCTTTGAATGTGTGTTTTGCTATTCTAGTGTTTTAATTTTCATATAAACTTTAGGATCTACATTGCAGTTTCTGCAAAATAGCCTGCCAAAATATTGATAGAGATTGCATTGAAATACTAGCTAAATTTGAGAAGATTCACTACCATAACAATACAGACCTTTCTCCTCCATGAGCATGAAATGTCTCTACTTTCATTAAAATCTTTATCTCAGCAATATTTTGCAAATTTTTGTTTATAGGTCCTTCACTTTGTTAAATTTATTTCTATGTTTTTAATTAGTTTTTATGTTCTTGTACATGCAACTTTTTTCTTAATTTCATTTGCCAGTTGTTTATTTCTCATACATATAAATCAAATTAATGTTATGCATTGATTTTTGTATCTTGATCATTTGATGTTCTTATTTTTTTGGTCCTTGTGTGTGTGTGTGTGTGTGGTGTGTGTGTGTGTGTGTGTGTATGTGTGTGTCTGTGTGAAGGAGTATTTCTTTAAATTTTCTACATACAGAATCATGTCCTCTATGACTGTAGGAAGTTTTACTTCTTTCATTCAAATATTTTATTTATCTTCTTAGTTGCCTTTTATTTGTTTTTCTTACTGCAATTGGTAGACCCTCCAATACTACGCGAATAGAAAAAGCAAGAATAAAACTTCCAGTCTTATTACAACAAAGGAGGAAAGCATTTATTCCTTTACCATTAACCACTGTGTTGTAGGATTTTTGTGTATCAACTTTATTAGGCTGAGACATTTTCCTTCAATTCCAAATTTGAAAAGAATTTTTTATCATGAATAGATGTTGGATTTTCTCAAATTATTTATCTGTGCCCAGTAAATTTTCAATTTGATTATACTACTTTTCAGCTCTGGACTTTCATCTTGTTCTTTATTATTCTCTCTCTTTAGATATTGGTTACTTAGTGAGATTTCCTCCTAAAACTATCAATTAATTATTTAGAAACAATTTTCTTTAGTTCTTTGAACATATTCATCATTGAAAATTTAGAACATCCCTAGTAAATCCAACATTTTAGCCCCCTCCAAGACTCTTCCATTAACTGAATTCTCCCTATGTACCAGCTATATTTTCCTATTTGAAGGGGTGGCCTGCCCCACCACACCTGTTGGCGTTTCTCATTAGGTGGAACGACAGACATGAGAAAAGAAATGAGACACAGAGACAAAGTATAGAGAAAGAAAAAGTGGACCCAAGGGACCAGCGCTGAGCATACAGAGGACCCACACCTGCACCGGTCTCTGAGTTCCCTTAGTATTTATTGATAATTATCTTTACCATCTTAGAAAAAGGGAAGTGGCAGGATAATAGGATCATCCTAGGGAGAAGGTCAGCAGTAAGACATATGAATAAAGATCTCTGTGACTTAAGTTTAAGGAAAAGTGCTGTGCCTTGATATGCATAGGCAAGTATCTCCATAAACCTTTTTAGTGCATAAAGAGCAGCATTGCGCTAGCAAATCCCACCTTTCGCCCTAAGGCGGTTTTCTCCTTTCTCAGTAAACAGAACATACAATCGGGTTTTACACCAGGATGTTCCATTGCCCATGGAGGGGTAGGAGACAGATGCTTTTCTCTATCTCAACTGCCAAGAGGCCTTCTTTCCTCTAATACTAGTCCTCCTCAGCACAGACCCTTCATGGGTGTCAGTCTAGGGGACGATCAGGTCTTTCCCTTCCCACGAGGCCATATTTCAGACTATCACCTGGGGAGAAACATTGGACAATACCTAGCTTTCCTAAGTAGAGGTCCCTGCGACCTTTGGCAGTGTGCATGTCCCTGGGTACTAGAGATTAAGAGAATGGTGATGACTTTTAACCAGCAAGCTGCCTTCAGGCACTTCTTTAACAAAGCACACCCTGCACAGCCCAAAATCCTTTAAAACTTGAGTCACCACAGCACATGTCTCTTGCAAGGACAAGGTTGGGAGTAGGGTCACAGATTAACAGCATCTCAAATACAGAACAAAATGGAGTCTCTTATGTCTACTTCTTTCTACATAGACACAGTAACAGTCTGATCTCTCTTTCTTTTCCCCACACTATTTACTTGTTTTTTAAACTATTGTTTAAAACTGCACATTTTAGATAATTTAATGTCACAACTTTATAAATCAGACTGTTCGGCCTCCAGGGCTTGTTGTTATTTGTTTCTTTGTTACTTTCTGTGACTAATTCTGTAAAATCTGTATTACTATGGTATGCAACCACTGACATCACTACTCAAGATACACTAGAGGTAGGCTAACCATTTAACAGAGATTTCCCTAAATGTGTCAAGCAAGTTAGCCTTCCACTTTGCACTGAGAAGCTCTGTGTGTTGTGGCATGCCTTTAATGCTGTAGGAAACTACAATTCAGGCTTCACCTTGATTTCTCTTAATGCCTTTGTTTCCTGCTTGCGCTAGGCCTCAAGGTCAGTCAGAAGACAGTAATGTCTTCTTGTGTTTCATGAGCATGTACACAGCACTGAACGTGTGTTCAGCCTTCTAGGTCTTCAAGAATATATCAGAGGTTTTCATAGCCTTCTATAAAAATGTTATTCCTAGATGTTTCTTTCAAAGTTTTGGCTGGAGTTTTATTTTTATTTTATTTTAAAAAATTTTTGAGATGGAATTCTGCTCTTGTCTCCCAGGCTGGAGTGCAATGGCGTGATCTCAGCTCACTGCAAACTCTGCCTCCTGGGTTCAACCGATTCTCCTGCCTCAGCCTCCTGAGTAGCTGAGATTACAGGTGTGCACCACCATGCCCAGCTAATTTTTGTATTTTTAGTAAAAACGGGATTTCACCATGTTGGCCATGCTGGCCTCAAACTTCTGACCTCAGGTGATCCACCAGACTCAGTCTCTCAAAATGCTGGGATTACAGGTGTAAGCCAGCACATGCAACTTTGGCTGGAGTTTTAAATTATCAGCTGGTATCAAAGTTTTTTTTCTTCCATTTTTTAAATTGTAGGTTCAGGGGTACATGTGCAGAATTGTTACATGGGTAATTGTGTTTCACTGGGGTTTGGTGTATGTACAATTTTGTTATCCAGGTAACAAATATAAGCAGAGTACCCAATATTAAGTTTTACAATCTTCACCCTCCTGCCACCCTCAAGTGCATATCATGACTCTTTTCCCCCTCTTTCTGTCCAGTTATATGCAGTGTTTAGCTCCCAGTTAGAATTGAGAATATGTGGTATTTGGTTTTCTGTTCCTGTGTTAATTTGTTTAGGATAATGACCTCCACGTGCACCCGTGATGCTGCACAGGACATGATCTTGTTCTTTTTTATAAGTGCATCCTATTCCATGGTGTATATATACCATATTTTCTTTATCCAGTTCACCATTGATGATCATCTAAGCTGCTTTCATGTCTTCATTATTGTGAATAGTGCTGAGATGGAAATATGCATGCATTACTTTATGGTGGAGTGACTTACATTCATTTGGATAGGATAGGACCCGCTGGGACCTAGTAATGGGATGGCTATGACAAATGATAGTTATGTTTTAAGTTTTTTGATAAATCTACAAATTTCTTTCCATAATGTCTGAACTATTTTACATTCCCACCATCAGTAAACATTCCCTTTTTCTCTTTTCTCCACAACCTCTCTAACGTCTGTATTTTCTTTCTTTCCTTCTTTCTTTCTTTCCCTTTCCTTCCTTCCTTCCTTCCTTCCTTCCTTCCTTCCTTCCTTCCTTCCTCCCTCCCTCCCTCCCTATTCCTTCCTTCCTTCCTTCCTTCCTTCCTCCCTCCCTCCTTATTCCTTCCTTCCTCCTTCCTTCCTTCCTTCTTCCTTCCTTCCTTCCTTCCTTCCTTCCTTTTTCTTTCTTTCTTTCTTTCTCTCTCTCTCTCTCTCTCTCTCTCTCTCTCTCTCTTTCTTTCTTTCTTTCCTTCTTTCTTGGATGAGTCTCACTTTATGTCCCATACTGATACACTGGCACAATCACAGCTTACTGCAATCTCAAACTCCTGCACTCAAGTGATACTCCTGACTCAGACCCCAAAAGTGCTGGAAATATAGGAATATAGGCTTAAGCCTATGCACCTGTCATTCAAAAAAAATTGTTAGCAATAGCCGTACTGACTGCTATGAAATGATATCTCACTGTAGCTTTTATTTGCATTTATCTCCTAATTAGTAATGTTGAGCTTTCTTTTTTTCTTTTTTTTTTAATGCTTGGTAGCCATGTGCATGTCTTCTTTTGCGAAGAGTCTATTTATATCATTTGCCCATTTTTTAATAAGGCTGTTCATGTTTTGCACATTGATTTGTTCCTTATAGATTCTGGATATTGGACCTTTGTCAGATCATAGCTTGCAAATAATTTATCTTCTTATATATGTTATTTGTTTATTCTGTTGATAGTTTCTTTTGCTATGCAAAAGCTCTTTCGTCTAATTAGGTCCCACGTGTTGATTTTTGTTTTTATTGCAATTGCTTTTGAAGTCTTTGTCATGAAATCTTTGCCAACATTTATAGCCAGAATACTATTTCCTTAGATTTTTGCTAAGGTTTTGATAGTTTTATGTCTTATATTCAAATCTTAAATGCACTTGGAGTTAATATTTTATGTGGTGAGTGTAAGGGGTCCAGTTTCAGTCTTCTGAATATGGCTGGTCAGTTATTCCAGCATGATTTATTAATATAGGCAGTTCTTTCTTCATTGTTTGTTATTGTTTACTGTGTCAAAATACAGATGGCTGTGGGTGTAACACATTATTTCTGGTCCTCTAATCTGTTTCATTTGTCTATATGTCTGTGTTTGTAGCAGTACCATGCGTTTTGGTTATGGTAGCCTTGTGGTATAGTTTGAATTAGAGTAGTGTAATGCCTTTGGCTTTGTTTTTTTTGCTTATGATTGCTTTGGCTGTTAAGCTCTTTGGGGGTTCCATATGCTTTAGAATAGTTTTCTCTAATTCTTTGAGAAATAATGTTGGTAGTTTGATAGGAATAGCATTGAATTTGTAAGTTGCTTTGAGCAGTATGGCTATTTCAACAATATTGTTGATTTCTACCCATGAGCAGGGAATGTTTTCCTGTTTGTTTATATCATCTCTGATTTCTTTGTTTTGCAATTCTCATTGAAGAGATCTTTCACCTCCCTGGTTAGTTGTCTTCCTATATATATTATTTATTTGTGGCTATTGTGAAAGGGATTGTGTTCTTGATTTGGAGCTCATCTTGGACATTTTAGATATGTAGAAATGCTATTGATTTTTGTACATTGACTTTGTATCCTGAAACCTTACTGAAGTTGTTTATCAGTTCTAGAAAACTCTGAGCAGAGACTATGGGATTTTCTAGCTATAGAATCATGTCATATGCAAAGAGAAATAGTTTGACTTTCTGTCTTCATATTTGGATGCTTTTTAATTTTTTTCCCTTGCTTAATTGCTCTGTGTAGGACTTCCAGTACTATGTTGAATAGAAATTATGATGGTAGGGATGCTTACTTTGTTCTGGTTCTCAGGGAGAATGAATCCAACTTTTGCCACTTCATTATGATCTTGGCTGTAGTTTTATCATAGATGGCTTTTATTAATTTGAGGTAGGTTCCTTTGATGCCTACTTTGTTGAGGATTTTTAACACGAATGTAAATTGATTTTTATTAAAAGCCTTTTTTGAGTCTATTGAAATGATCATGTGGTTTCTGTGGATTTTTTGTTGTAGTTGTCATTGTTGTTTGTTCTGCTTATGGGTGGAATCACATGTATTGATTTCCACTGTTATTCCATATGTTTAACCAACTTTGCATCCCAGGAATAAAACCTATGTGAACATGGTGCATTAGCGTTTTGATGTGCTGTTGAAGTCAATTTGTTAGTATTTTATTGAGGATTTTTGCATCTATGTTCATCAAGGATATTGGCCTGAAGTTTTGTTTGTGTTGTTTCTGTACACTTGAATGATGCTGGCTTCATAGAATGAGTTAGGAAGTAGTCCTCCCTCATTGATTTTTGGGGAAGATTTTCTGTAGGGCATGTATCAGTAATTGTTTACATGTCTGGTATAATTTAACTGTGACTATATATGGTACAGATTTTTGTTTTTGTTTTTGTTTTTGTTTCTTCTTGATATGTTTCTTATTACATCTTCATTTTTTGGAAGTCATTATTGTTCTGTTCGGGTATTCAATTTGTTTATGGTTCAATCTTGGGAAGTTGTATTTTTTTCCAGGAATCTTTCCTTTTCTTGTAGGTTTTCTGGATTGTGTGCATAAGTGATGTGCATAAAAGTCTTTAAGGATTTACTTTTTTATATTTGTGTGATTGGTAGAAAAATTACCTTTGTTATTTCTGATTGTGTTTATTTGATTTGCCTCTCTCTTTTTATTCATTAGTCTCCTACTTATTTTTCAGTCTTACTTATTCTTTCAAATAATAAACTTTAGTTTTATTGATGATTCATGTGGATTTTTCCATCAATTTCATTAAATTCGCTCTGATTTTGGTTACTTCTTTTGCTAGCTTTGGGATTGGTTTACTCATATTTTTCTAGTTTTTCTATGTGTGATGCTAAGTTGTTAATTTGAGATTTCTAACTTTTTGATATAGGCATTTAGTGCTATAAGCTTTCCTCCTAACACTTTTTACCCGTTTCTGAGAGATTCTGCTGTGTTGTATGTCTTCATTACTTTCAAAGAATTTGTTGATTTTTGCCTTAAGTTCATTGTTTACTCAAAAGTCATTCAGGAATAGGTTGTTTAATTTCTGTTTAATTGCATGGTTTTGAGAGATCTTATTGCCATTGACTTCTATTTTTATTGCACTATGATCTGGGTTGTTCTGATTTGGGGTTTTTTATTTGTTTGTTTTAGAATTGCTTTATAGCCCAGTGTGTGGTCAATATTAAAGTATGTGCCATGCACAGACGAAATAAATATATATTCCATTGCTGTTGGTTGGAGTATTTTGTAGATTTCTGCTAGGTCCCTTTGGCCAAGTGTCAAAATTTAGGTCTCAAATATCTTTGTTATATTTCTGCTTTGATGATTAGTCTAACATTGTCAGTGTGGTGTTGAAGCCTCTCACTACTCTCACTATCATTTTGTGGTTCTTTCTTAAAATGGCTATTTCATCTTTCATCTCTTGTATTATTTTATTGCATTTCTTAGATTCCTTGGATTGGCTTTTAATTTTCCTCTTAATCTCAATGATTTTCATTGCCATCTAGATTCTGAATTCTATCGTTTTGGTCATTTCAGTCTGGTTAAGAAAAATTGCTGGGAAGACTGTGGTTGTTTGGAGGTAAGAAGGCACTGTGGTTTTTAGAGATGCCAGAGGTTTTGCATTGGTCCTTTCTCATCTGTGTGGCCTGATATTCCTTTAATATTTGATGTTACTGTCCTTTGAATGAGGCTTTTTGCTTTTGTATTCTTTGATGTCCTGAGGGTTTCACTGTGGTATAAATTGGGTTTCATTGATAGCTTTATATCTGGATGGAGCCTAGGCTCAGCTGAGCACTCCTAGGCTGTGTGCTCTAGCTCAGGGAGCTGAAACCATGCCTATGGCTTTTTCTCTTGTCCCTTAATGTTAAACATCTGCTGTGCCTAAAGGTTCGAGGTATTCCCAGTCCACTGGTGACAAACTCTGATAAGAAGTGCCTGCAAATGCACTTGGTGGAGCAGCAGCACAGGAGAGATTTCCTCACATGTGTGTACATCAGCAGGAGGCAGTGGTGGTGACAGCTTATGTGCTTACACTAGCAAAGTAGCATGGAGAGGGCTGCAGGCACATGTGTGCCAGTGGAGGCCCCTGTGCAGAAGCTCTTCAACTGTTAGGTGGTGTCTGCTGAAAGAGGTATAGTAGTGGCCTCTGGCAAGTGCTTCCTCTGGGCGGCCAAAACTGTGCTACAAGCAGCCAGGCAGGAACCCTTGGAGAGGCCACCAGACATGGGGAGCACTTGGATCTGATTGTCCTCACCTCATCCCACAGGGAGCAGACATGGGGAGCACTCAGATCAGATTGACCACACCCCACAGGCAAGATAGCCCTGCTCTGACCATGTCTGGCATCCAACAAATGCTAAAGCCACTTAGAGAAGTATTGCAATTCTTGAGGGATAGGTACCCATGGCAATGCTCCACTGCAGTTGTTCCCTCACCAGGCTCTATTGACTCTGTTCAAGCTGCAGTTCTGTCTCTGCCAATTCTCTGGGCAGTTCTCCCTGCCCACTCAAATGCTCATGGGGGTCATGGGTCTCCTGCAGCTAAGATTCTGAATGTCCATAGCAAGAATGAGCCATTCCACACTTCTTTCACTCACCACATCCCCAAAAACTGCTCAGGGTCTGGAGCAAACCCTCATGCTTGGCAACCACATGCAGGGTTCCCAGCTTCTTCTCCTTTGAATCTGGGACCTGCATCCCTTCAATGACTCTCAATGCCTTGGTTCCAAAGATCTGTTTGGATTGTGCCAGTATTCTTGGTGGTCTTGTCTCTTAGTAGTAGAAGTGTTTCCTGTCATATCTAGTTGATCATCTTACACCATTGTATTAAAAAGTGGAAATTTTAAAAAATTGCAGCTGATTGTTTTCAACTATCACTCTGAGGGCAAGGCTTTTCTCATTGAGCAAGCTCTGGGTTAGGTCAAATAATCACAGTGCTCTCTCAGTAGAAATTTTTCAGGAACTGTGTGATAGGCCAAATATTGAATAGGAATTTTAGAGAACTCCGAACCCATCTAACCCTGACTATGACTCTGAAGCTAATGCTTTCTATAACTTTTTTTTGTCATAAACTGCTAATTTTCAAGGCTGTCACAGAGCTGGGAAGAGCAAAGACGTAGTAGGCCATGTTAAAGTATCACACATCCTCCTGGTTGTACTGTGGTTTAGCTGTTTTCTTGAATAAATCCTTTTTAAATTGTTTCAAACTTTGGTTAATTTTTGGAGACCTGAAAAAAACTGACTTTGATAATTCTTTAAGAATTTTTATTAGTAATATGGGGGACAGAATTTACAGATATCTTTACTTTGCCATTAAAGGAAGTTCTGCCTCCATCAAACTACATTATATTTAATAATTCATTATAGAATACGGGCTGGGTGTGGTGACTCATGCCTGTAATCCCAGCACTTTGGGAGGCCAAGGCTGGTGGATCACCCGAAGTCAGGAGCTCGAGACCAGCCTGACCATGCACCATCTCTACTAAAAATAAAAAAAAAAAATTAGCTGGGCATGGTGGCGGGTGTCTGTAATCCCAGCTACTCCGGAGGCTAAAGCAGGAGAATCGCTTGAACCCAGGAGGCAGAGGTTGCAATGAGCTGAGATGGCACCATTGCACTCCATCCTGGGAGACAGAGTGAAACCCTGTGACAAAATAAATAAATTAATAAAGTAATAATAATGATAATAATAATTTAGTATAGACTACCAGATAATTACAGTATGTACTCAGTGGTATAAGCATAATATATATCTGTGTGTGTATATATATGTGTATATATATGTGAGTATATATATACACATACATTTAACATACATATACACACACATAAACTTTAATCTTCACAACTATCCCATGAGACAGAAAATATTATCCCCATTTTATACAGGAGAAAATTGAACCATATAGAGTTTAAGCTGACTAACCAATGTCAGTAAGAGGGAGAGCCTGATCTGAAACCAGGAAATATGTTTTCAGAGCCCGTGTGAATAACCATTATGTCTTCTATATTACCACATGCTGCTTTTCTTCTCCCCTCTCAGGTGTGTGACACTCTAGTCTAACATAATCTTTGGTGTTATCCAGATCGCTCCTCTTCCAGTCCATTATGCTTGTGCCCAGTGCCTTTTTCATGCATTATTTCACCAACTGCACTATCTTTGTAAATGTTACCCATTATTACCCTCACAATGTATACTTATTGTCTCTTGACATGCTTTACTAAATACTGTATAATTTCAAGACAACATTTATTCGTAGCAATCCATAAAACACCATTACGTTGTATAAATTGTCTGGGCATGGTGCCTCATGCTTATAATCCCAGCACTTTGGGATACTAAGACAGTAGGAATGCCTGGGGACATGAGTTTGAGACCAGCCTGGGCAATACAGTGAGACCCCCTCATTTCTTCAGAAAAAAAACTAAAAAAATAAAAAAGTCAGACGTGGTGGAGTGTACCCATAGCTACCTGGGAGGCTGAGCAGGTAGAATGGTTGAATCCAGGAGGTTGAGGTTCCAATGAGCCATGTTCATGCCACTGCACACTTACCTGTGTGAGAGAGTGAGACCCTGTCTCTAAAAAAAAACAAAAATTAAAATTTTAAATTATCTTTTTAATTTTACCTTATGTACATCAAAGACAAGGTTGTACCTTATTTCCCATAGTCACTAGAAGAAATTCTGTGTTAAAGAGTCTATAAAGATTGGATAAGTGAACAGACATTAATTCTCAAAAAATATATATATTTTTTACTATGTAACCTTACATATGATTTTAATATTCATTGTGATTGACCTTTATTATATAAAACTCTATTATATTTACATTCTGATAGTAATGCCTTTAAATCATTCAAATTGTATAAAAATGTTTCTTATATTTGCTTAGTAGTTGAAATATTTTCCCGTGCACCTTATTTTTTATTTTATTTAATTTTTAAATTATACTTTAAGTTCTAGGGCACATGTACACAACATGCAGGTTTGTTACATATGTACACATGTGCCATGTTGATGTGCTACACCCATTAGCTCGTCATTTACTTCAGGTGTATCTCCTAATGCTATCCCTCCCCACTGCCCCCTCCCCACGATAGGCCCTCTTATGTGATGTTCCCCTTCCTGTGTCCAAGTGATCTCATTGTTCAGTTCTCCCCTATGAGTGAGAATATGCAGTGTTTGGTTTTCTGTTCTTGCGATAGTTTGCTGAGAATGATGGTTTCCAGCTGCATCCATGTCCCTACAAAGAACACGAGCTCATCCTTTTTTAAGGCTGCATAGTACTCCATGGTGTATATGTGCCACATTTTCTTAATCCAGTCTGTCACTGATGGACATTTGGGTTGATTCCAAGTCTTTGCTATTGTGAATAGTGCCACAATAAACATACGTGTGCATGTGTCTTTAGAGCAGCATGATTTATAATCCTTTGGGTATATCCCCAGTAATGGGATGGCTGGGTCAAATGGTATTTCTAGTTCTAGATTCTTGAGGAATTCCCACACTGTTTTCCACAATGGTTGAACTAATTTACAGTCCCAACAACAGTGTAAAAGTATTCCTATTTCTCCACATCCTCTCCAGCAACTGTTGTTTCCTGACTTTTTAATGATTGCCATTCTAATTGGTGTGAGATGGTGTCTCATTGTGGTTTTGATTTGTATTTCTCTGATGGTGAGTGATGATGAGCATTTTTTCATGTGTCTCTTGGCTGTATGAATGTCTTCTTTTGAGACATGTCTGTTCATATCCTTTGCCCACTTTTTGTTGGAGCTGTTTGTTTTTGTCTTGTAAATTTGTTTGAGTTCTTTGTAGGTTCTGGATATTAGCCCTTTGTCATATCAGAAGACTGCAAAATTTTTCTCCCATTCTGTAGATTGTCTGTTCACTCTGATATTTTGCTATGCAGAAGCTTTTTAGTTTAATTAGATCCCATTTGTCATTTTTTCCTTTTGTTGCCGTTGCTATTGGTGTTTTAGACATGAAGTCCTTGCCCATGCCCATGTCCTCAATGGTATTACCTAGGTTTTCTTCTAGGGTTTTTATGGTTTTAGGTCTAACATTTAAGTCTCTAATTCATCTTGAATTAATTTTCGTATAAGGAGTAAGGAAAGGATCCAGTTTCAGCTTTCTACTTATGGCTAGCAATTTTCCCATCACCATTTATTAAATAGGGAATCCTTTCCCCATTTGTTGTTTTTGTCAGGTTTGTCAAAGATCAGATGGCTGTAGGTATGTGGTATTATTTCTGAGGGCTCTGTTCTGTTCCATTGGTCTATAACTCTGTTTTTGTGTCAGTATCATGCTGTTTTGGTTACTGTAGCCTTGTAGTAGAGTTTGAATATGTAGCATCAGGTAGCACAATGCCTCCAGCTTTGTTCTTTTGGCTTAAGATTACCTTGGCAATGTGGGCTCTTTTTTTGGTTCCACATGAATTTTAAAGCAGTTTTTGCCAATTCTGTGAAGAAAGTCATTGGTAGCTTAATAGGGATGGCACTGAATCTATAAACTACCTTGGGTAGTACGGCCATTTCGTGATATTGATTCTTCCTATCCATGAGCATGGTATGTTCTTCCATTTGTTTGTGTCCTCCTTTATTCCACTGAGCAGTGGTTTGTAGTTCTCCTTGAAGAGGTCCTTCACATCCCTTGTAAGTAGCACCAATTAAATAGGAAAATAAAGTATCCTGGTTGCCTAGCTTATGTCATAAGTTTAAACCATAATTATATTATTATTTTTTCACAATTTTTGTCTTCATTATGCTAGACATTTCTAAGAATTGATTTCAATGAGCAATATTTGCAAGATTTCTCAGATAAATCACAATACTGGAATTAATTTCCCACAACTTTGTCACATATAACATATCAGACACATGTTTAGATTTTATTTGTTCCACTTAGTCCATATGTTACACTGAAGTTTGGTGTATTTGTGGAGAATATAGAAAAAAAAAATTATACTCCTTATTTTAAGAAGCTTTATGGTAAAAATAAATATATCATTATATCTATTTATCTTCTAATTTGATAATTTTGTTTGGAATCCATTTGTTGTAATTAAGTTTTAAGCTTTTATGATTCACATATTTTTCATCTTTCATTTACAGGAGTGTGTAGGTGTAATATTACTGCAAGTTACATAGATCTCTGGGAAGACAATATTTTACAAAACTTCAGTCACTTAAAAACATAAGAATCTATGGAGAGAACATAAACAAAAAATGCTCTAAAAGGGTTTGAGCTATAAGTTTTTATATTAAGGATGTTTATATTTGACATTCACTTAAGAAAGAGGAGATAGGAAGATTTAAACAGCCAGCATGCCGAAACTAGTTTTTCCTGAAATGGCTTTTACCACGTTCACATCTGGTTCATCTAATTAGGTTTGCAACTGTCATACCTTCAGCATTCACATTTTATAGGAGTGCACTTATCAACACAGTCAGAACAGGGTATCTTTTATTTTTTTAAATGATAACAATATATAACCCTTAGTATTTTATTTTGGTGGTTGTTCTATTTGCTTTACTTTATGTTTTACATTTTTCTGAACACTAACATTTTTCTTCTTATTTATTTGGATGTAGAATCTCTAGCTAGAGTTTCTTGTTTCTTGATTGTAATTCTAATTTCAATGTTCATATACCCTGTGAGTGTGATTTGTCTCAGCATGGAATATCGTGCTTATTTCAAAGAAGACTCCCTTCATATTTCTTGCAAGACTTGCAGTGTTTCCAAGAATCTGCTCAGCAGGGAATAGCACTTTATAAGAGGCCCTATGTTTTGCTGCTTCATCTGACAATTTCTGTGTTTACACAGAGTGGCATGCAGATGGAGAATATAAATATTCCATGAACTTGGGCTGAGTTTTCTAGTCTTTTCTTGTTTTATAAGTAAAAACTCAAATGACATTCAAATACCTCTAAAATATTAGATAAACTGGAGATTAGTTTATCTCCAGTTGATGCAGGCACAAAATTGTTTAAACATAAGACAAATAAGAAAATTCCAGTGAAGACATCATAGAATAAAAGCATCCTTTGGTGATAATTTATATTATTTTTTAATATAAACTCGACTAATGTTTCAAAATAAAAAAAGTTAAGGTATACAAGAGTCAGTGAGAATGCCAAAAGAAGTTATTTAAAGAGTCATAAACAGACATTATTTTATAAAGACAGATGTTACTGTTTTATAAATACTCTCACGATTGGTGTCATAGTCAAGGTCTCTAGAATCTTAATATGGTGCTGTTCCACTATTTCTGGGTTGATTACTTGAATAAGATACTTGACACCTTTATTCTTAACAATGCCTCATTCTAAACAGATCTTTTGGAGACATATATGTATCTATATGAGCCCAATCTTTTCACCAGCATAATGATTATAATTGTTTAAAGTGTTCATGAGTTTTAGCTAGAATTAAATTAGATGATACAAATATAAGTGCACTGAAGTGAATAAACATAATTAGATGGATGGATAGATGATAGAAAGATGTTATTGCTGTTGTTATTACTATGGCCTTCTAAAGGTTTATTCTTCAAACTTTTCAAGTTACTAGTACTGGGAATAAGTAAAAAATGACTACTCAATAAACCTTTCAACCAAACACAGTATAAGTAGAGTACATCCAGCAGATTACCCACAGTCTTCCTCTCTCCCTTTTTGAAGGAGACCTGTCCTTTCTCTTAATCTGTAACACATGAGACTTACTGGCAACACCTCAGGGCACAGTTCAATAGTTGAGGTAGAGGCACTTGCTTAATCAAAAACTCTTTTCCTGGAATTGAAATTTAAAAAGCAAATGAGGAAGACAAAGAGAGAGATAGGATTCTGTTTCCCAGAGGTATTTAGATGCCATGCTTCTCACCATGTGGGCTTATTAGTTCAAAGGAAGCCTTTTAGCAGAGACAGATAATGAAACAATAGAAGAGGTGAACAAAGAGATCCAGAGAGACCTATATCTGTGTATTTGTTCCCAGAACCTATTCACTCACAATGCCCCATTTCACTTCCCTTGTCTTCCATGACACACTCTTGAATCTTTGATTATAAGTTGCATTCTGTTTTTAAGGTAGGTAAAATTAATTTTTCAACTTATAACCAAGAATCCTAATGTAGGAAGTAAATAGTAGCAACTGGTTCCCTCTATGTTTGTTAGGGCTCCAGCAATAACATATCACACCCTGGGTGGCCTAAGTAACAGAAATTTATTGCATTTTCTACACTAACCAGACTGCTACATCAAGGTCAAAGTCTTGACTGCTTGAATGGGAAAGAATGGCAAACAAAATCTCTGGATTGGGGTTGTCTGAAATCAGTACCCTTTACAATCTTGAAATCTCGATCCTCCTGAGATCTATAGGTCTGCAAAAGAAGTTCCCTCTTTTTTTTTTTTTCCCTGTTAAAAGCCACTTCCCCGTCTTGCTTATACAGGTTGCAGAAGCTTCTGCCATGCAATGTGTACACCTCTCAGGATCTATTTTCACCATCCTCCCCTGCCACCAGATCAATAATTAACATCAGGTAACAAGATATGTATGGAATTTTGGAGTTATTAGAAAATAGCATTTCAGAAGCAAGATAGAGTGACATCTAACTGTAATATTTCTCAATCCTTAGAAACAAAGGTTTAAATGTGATAATGCAAGGATTTATCACCAGGGCCTGATGGTAATCTGAATAACAAGTAATGACCTCTTGCCCAGTTGTCAAACCTGAGTCAGTTATTAGAACTACATCAAAGGGAGGGTAGGACCTCCTAACACCACGGGAATTATTTAAAGTAAATATTTTAATGGTCATTCACCAAAGAAACTTATGGCTATTTACTCGGGTACCTGTAATGTAATAAAAGGTAAACACCTAACCATCTTCAGAATATTTGGCACAGAATCTGATATGTCATTGATATCCAGGCACATATTACCATAGACCTTCTTTTATAGTGAAGACATACAAGATCAAGTAATAAATGGAATCCTGCTTTATATCTGGCTTACAGGTGAGTCTGTTGGTCTACTCACACCATTTTTCTAGTTCCTAAATAGTAACTGGAATGGATATATTTGTTAGTTGACAGAGATCACACATTTCTTAGTTCCTTGGTCCATAGGGTAAGAGGTATCACAGAATAGAAAGCCAAGTGGAAACTTCTAAGACACTCTTCCTATCCCAATCTCTACACACATACATATAGCCTGCAGAAAATTAGTAAATAAAATACAATGTCACCTCCCTGGTAGAAGAGCATAGATTAATATCACCTTTAAAAACCTGAAAGAACCAGGAGTAGTTACACCTATCTCTCCAAATTTATTTAACAGTCTTGTACTTGCAAAAACTAGGTGTGAGGATTGCAGTAGGTTAATTCAGATAATTAGCAGCCCAAATTTAGCTATGGTGTCAGAGATGAGAAGATTTACTCATAGATGATTAACACAGCCTCCAATATAATGCTCATACCTTTGAACTGCCAAATGAACTTTTCCAATCCTAATCAAAAAGAAGGACCAGAAACAATTTGTATGCATATGATAAGAGCAAAAATAAATGTTTTCTGCCTTACCCTAGGGTTATATGAACTCTCTTGACTGCTATAATAATATAGTCCTAAGGAATTTAAACCAGCTGAACATTATATATAATATAATTGTTTGTATACTGAATTATCAAGTATACTTATACTTGGAGTTCCAGAAGAATAATAGAAAGAGAGCAGGCCAAAAGAAATATTAGAATAATATGGTCTAAGAATTTTACAAATTAATAATGGCACCAAAGCACAGATCCATGAATCCCAGAAAAGAAATATTCAGAAATAAAAGGCACTAAACTATTGATATGTACATTACCAGGGATTATATTTTATAAGAAAAAAACTAGTGTCAAAAACCACTAAGCTATTCCACATAACTTTTGTATGTATGACTTTTGTGAAATACACAACCTATAGTTTTTGAGATTAGATCAGTTAATTTTTGGATTAAGGATGAGGAAACAGGTTAACTACAAAGGAACAACACAAGATCATTTTTTATGGTAATTAAACTGTCATGTATCATGATTTTGGTGGTAGGTATATGACTATGATTTGTCAAAATTGATACAATTATACATCACAAATAAGGAATTTTATTGTTTCCAAATTTAAAACAATAAATTTTAAAATTGTAATGTCCATTGCTTTACATTCTATTTCTACTGTTTCTAAAGTATGTGTATATATATATTACATATATACGTATATTTCTTTTTTACTCAGTCCATGTCTTTGATTCATTCAAAATTTATATTTTTAGTAATGAAGAGTTAATGATGAATTTATCAAAGAGGTGGGGAAATATAGAAACATTTAAAATAGCTTTAGAAGTTTAGTGAAAGTGTTGATAGTAGCAAATGCTTTAGCATCCAGTTGCTAATGTCATGTACCCTTTTTTAAAAAAACAATGTTTATAAAGTGACAGGTAAAAGGAAGAGTTCTCATGTTCATGTATGTTCACCATTTTGAAATAGTTTTCTATATTTCAGGACCTTCCTATGTTATGTATTTATTTTCCTCAATAGAGAAATCAAAATACTCCAGTTGTGGGCCATTCTTTTATCTGAGATACTTGAATATTATCTAGGCTCTAATCTGATTAAACACATCTATGAAACAGTAAGAATTGGAAGTTAAATAGACAAAATTTGGACAAATCTTCCAAGTTTTTTATGGCAGAGTATTGGAAATGAAAATGATACAAAATCCACAATAGTTATAAGGTTGATACATTTTATAAAATTATGTTCTACAGTTTAATATTACTTTAAGAAATTAAAATTGTAGATTATAAAATTAAAACATGAAAAAAATCAGTCTTCGAGATGATAGAATGTTTTAAGAAAAATTACCTCTTGGCTCAGCTCTTTTGCCATTTTAATGTCCTCACTACATATTTACACAAAAGTAATATTGTTTAATATACTGTTTCCCTATATAAGACTCTGCTGAAATATCAGATAACAGAGTTTAGAGTCATATTGCTATTTAATAGATCATCAGGAAACCAAAAGCATTGTTTAAATAATATATATAGATTTTACTTATGTTATATATATTTAAGTTTAAAAAGCCAAAATATAATTTATTTATGGTAGTAATCTTTACCCCTTTCTCTCTTTCCTTTTTTAAACTCTGTTTCTGAAAGTTTATCTATATATCACTGTCAGAGAAATAATTCCTGAAAATATCTCTAGAGATTAAGTAAAATAATTATTCATTAGAAAATTGTTTTGTTTCATTTTTCAATGACTGACCATGGAAACTGGAGATCATAACACAACCCATTATGTATGGATGGCAAAGATAATAAAATAGAATATTTAGTAGAGTTCCCTAAAATTGTGAGGTATATTTACTTGAAAGAGGTATGCGTTTAAATACAAAAAATAATCTAACATCATAAATGGAGAAATTGTGCTGCCACAACTGAACAGATATATTTTTCTTCCACTTTTTAGGTAAAATTCCCATGGGGAATAAAGTAGAAGGGATTTGATTTCTAGATCAGATTCCTCTGTTCAGTAGCGTTGGTGATTTACCCTAATGTGGTCTTCCCACTTAGCAGAGAATCTGTAGATGAGACAATAGGGAAGCAGCAAAGAAATTTAAAGTAACTTGGCTATCAGTAGGGAGTATTTCTATCTCCCTGGGAGCAGTCGCAATTATTTGAAATGCTATTGAGCAAATGCTGTGATTTGCTCTAATTCTTGTCTTCCCCACCCACTACAGATCCCTTCTCTTTTTGGTTGAACAACTAACAACAACAAAAAGAATATCTTTTTTTAAAAAAGTAGTATTTTTTCAGCTTTAGAGGGTATATTTACCCATGAAAACTTCTTTTGGCCTAACATGTATTTATGGTGATGTGTCATTAAAAAAGAGAAATGTTGCCTCTTCCAGTTGTTAAAATCCCTTTTTCTATCTTGATAGTCTAGGAATTTCGATTTACAGAGTACCAATAGAAGCCCAGGTTTCTATCATAGACAACTATCTTAACCGCACTAATCAAATTCAAGAATGGTGCTAAATACTACAAAGCTTCCATATGTAACCATTCAATCTGAACTCTAACAGTAAGTATAAAAACATAAATATTTGATAATTTGAATTGTATCATATATGCTGGCAATATTTACACAGAGATCCAGGATGTGCACCAAGAAAATCTGAGCAATTTAGATGTCCCATTTCTTCTCAATTTCTATAGGAGGTAAAAGAGAATGGGGTAGCTTGAATTCTTTTCTTGCTACTTAGGTTAGACAAAGAAGGCTCTCTTTAGTGACAAACTTCTTTCTTAATCTGTTTGAAACCGGTCTTTTGGAAGACTAGAAAAATATGCTATGAAAAATATTAATAACAACAAAGTCATCAAAACAATCTTGAAAACACCAAGGGAACACAGAAGCTCAAACTTATCGCCTTTGAAAAGGTGAGCATGTATGACACAGTTCTATCAATCTTTGTTTTATAACAATATTGTCACCTTATTGATTTCAGTTATCTGATAGGTATGTTCTTAAAAAAGGTATTAATATTACTTTCTAATATAGAAGGCACTGGAGTTCTTCACTGGTACAAATTAAACTTGAAAATAAAAGTCAATAAATACACAATAACTGGTTTGTACTTTCAAACTTTGAGACTTTAGTATAATTGAAAATGTGATTACTGCTGATAAATACCTGCAAAAATCCCAATTCAAAGGCAACAAGTTATTTTGCTAAAAAATAGAGTTTGAAGGATCAATTTACAGGAAATATTAAACAGAGGGATGTTTCTTTGATTTTCAAACAACTCATTTATACTAGATGTGTTTCTTACATCATTTAATGGCACAAGTGTACTTCTACATTGTTTGCAATAGCTACCTGATTTATCACTTCATTGAAGTTTCATTCAAAAGTTCAGTTTGATGTATTTTATCTTTCTACACTAACATAAAAAGGACTTAGAAGTTCAAAATAATTCAGCACTGGGTAAAATAATATGAGAAAATTGCACTGGGTTTGGAGGTCTTTCTAGAGATTTAAAAAAAAAAAAATGACTAATAGCCAGTTAGCAAATGTCAATTGAAAAGAAAATGCTTAAGGAGAAACTAACCAATAAATGTTTCTGCAGTTGTTTTGACAAGTGCATAAAAATGACAAGAAATACCATAGAATCTGTACAATGACAATGAAAATTATTTGGAACATTTGTGTGTACATATGCATGTACATGTATTCATGTTTAAAATGTTGAAATATAACACAATTTTTGATATATACATCCTCAAATATGCTAACCCTCTAATATTGAGGATTTTCAGGTTACATTAACAGCAAAATTTATTACTTTAAAATATTGTCTCTTAGGCACTGTTAAAATATAGCAGTATATTTTGTTGTAATGGAATTAGAAGACCTCATTGAAATATTTTTCTTCTATATCCTAGTGTGTATATTTTTTTCTAGAGAGAAACTGAAGATCACGGTTCCTGTTTGTGTGTGTGTGTGTGTGTGTGTGTGTGTGTGTGTGTTTAATATCCAGTAGTACAGAGAACATGGGTGATAATTTGACATCTCAATGATGAGTCTATAAAGAGGCTGCAGAGAAAAACAAAACAGGAAAGCCATCACAATTTTGTCATTAAAGATAAATATAATAAATTGCATATTATTTCAATGAGATACAAGGAGAAATTTTACAAGTTTTAGTTCATTGTAAAGATGATAACATAAGAATTAAGGTTCTTCATCAGAAACAGGTCAGCAGCTGTGGGATGGTTGATTAAATAAGAGCTTTGTCTTGTAGATTATATGTCCAGGTTACCTTTCAGACTTTTCTACAGCAAAAAACTGGAAGAAGACAGAAACATGTTTAAAGTTTATGGAACACATCTGGAGAATTAAGATCTCCCCTTCACTTTCTCTCTTTCCTTCTCTATTTCTCTCACATGCTCTGTTTTTAATCATTGTTATTATTATACTTTAAGTTCTGGGATACATGTGCAGAACGTGCAGCTTTGTTACATAGATATAAATGTGCCATGGTCATTTGCTGCACCCATAAACCCATCATGTAGGTTTTAAGCCCCGCATGCGTTAGGTATTTGTTCTAATGCTCTTTCTCCCCTTGCACCCCACCCCCCGATAGGCCCCGATGTGTGATTTTCCTCTCCCTGTGTCCATGAGTTCTTGTTGTTCAGAATAAAATACCTAAAAGACAACTTACAAGGGACATAAAGGACTTCTTCAAGGAGAACTACAGACCACTGCTCAAGGAAATAAGAGAGGACACAAACAAATAGAAAAACGTTCCATGCTCATGGATAGGAATAATCAATATCATGAAAATGGCCATACTGGCCCAAGTAACTTATACATTCACTGCTATTCCCATCAAACTACCATTGACTTTCCTCACAGAATTAGAATAAACTACTTTACATTTCATATGGATCTAAAATGAGCCCATATAGCGAAGACAATCCTAACCAAAAGTACAAAGCTAGAGGCATCACACTACCTGATTTCAAACTATACAAGCCTACAGTAACCAAAACAGCATGGTACTAGTACTAAAACAGATATATAGACCAATGGAACAGAATAGAGGTCTCAGAAATAACACCACACATCTACAACCATCTGATCTTTGACAAACCTGATAAAAATCAAGCACTGTAGCAAACATTCCCTACTCAATAAATGGTGCTGCAAAAACAGGCTAGTCATATGCAGAAAACTGAAACTTAACCCCTTCCTTAACACCTTATACAAAAATTAACCCAAGATGGATTAAAGACTTAAATGTAAGACCTAGAACCATAAAAACCCTAGAAAAAAACCTAGGTGATATCATTCAGGACATAAGCATGAGCAAAGTCTTCATGACTTAAACATCAAAAGCAATGGCAACAAAAGCCAAATTTGACAAATGGGATCTAATTAAACTAAGAGCTTCTGCACAGCAAAATAAACTAAAATCAGAGTGAACAGGCAACCTAGAGAATAGAAGAAAATTTTTGCAATCTATCCATCTGACAAAGGTCTAATATCCAGAATCTACAAGGAACTTAAACAAATTTACAATAAAAATCAAACAACCCCATTGAAAAGTGGGTGAAGGATATGAAAAGACACTTCTTGAAATATTTCTGCTTTTCAAGAGGTTACAGTTTCTTAAAGGTGATAAAGTCATGATCTACTTATGATTAGTTTTAATGCAAAGATGTTTATGTGGGTACCAAATTCAAAGGACGTATATAACTCTCACAGAATGAGGAAGTGGGCTAGAGAGTAGGTAGCCAGTGAAAGATCTTTAATTTTATGTTCTGATTAGGAATTTAATATAGAATCTCCATATAAACATTTAAACATTTCAGAAATGTATAAAGAAAGAAGTTTTATATAATCATATGAATCAGATATACAATGAAATATTTGTAATGGCTGCTTACTCTATCCATATCTATATGTTTACTTATCTATCTATAATTCCACCCATGTATCTTCATACTCCCTTTTGTATTTTTCTATAAAAACATCAGGTAGGAATCACACTGTTTATATATTTACACACTGTGTTCACCTCACAATATTATTTTGAATATTTATTTATCATGTAATATACTTTAAAGCATAATTTTCATGACAGCATGTACAATCTTATTTATGTAATTTATAAATTTTTTCATGTTGAATATTAAAGTATATATCTATATTATGATTAAGTTCCTTATAACAACTTTCTTGCCTATAACTCTAATTATCAATGAAAAATAAATTACCAGAAATAGAATTGTTCTTGAAATGCCTTGCCTAATCACACTATTGAAACTTTAAACCACTTTCTTCCCCTATCTGCAGTATACGTATATACCAAAGAATATTTTTTTAAAAAAAGTATGCAGTACTACACATCTCATTAACCATGGCCTTTTCACATTTATATCTCTGTTGTTTAGCAGAGTGCCTTGAACACACCAAAAGTTTAACAAATGTTTGTTTTATTAGGTAGTTTCTTTAATTTAAACCACTATTTTGGAGATTGTATAGCTAAGTGTTATTTATTCTAATAATTTTATTGAAAATTCTTCCATTTAATAATATTGTTATAAATTGTTTATAAAAACTGACTGATTTTTATTTATCAATAAGTCATTCTGCCTTATTTCTTGAGGAATATAAAACTTAATATTATGCTAACTCATAATTGAGTTATGATTGAGCTGATTTTGACAGCTGTCTAAAATGGTACAGTTTAATTTCATTGACTACATGACATTGGGATATTCATGAGAATACATGCTTTTGAAGCTGCTTGAATATATATATATATATATATATATATATGTCTATATTAGAGGTGTAAAATCTGGTTAATTATGTGTGTGTATATATCCACTTAAAAATATACATGCAATGCATTTTTTCAGGACATTTCACATTTTAAAGATCTGATTTACTGTCTTCTCATAAAAGAATGAGAAAAACTCCCTAAGAGGGTGACAGGCCTCTTGCCTGAGAAAAAGTAGTCAGAGGTGAGTTGTAGTTGCTTTTTATGGGAAATACCCTCTGTGTTCAGTATTATTCATTTTATTTACATAGTTGAACCATGTACACTTTAAAATTAGAGTTTCCTAAACTATATAATGTTAAAACAACTAGTGTTGTGGTTTAAATTTATTTTCTTTTTAAAGCAAAATCATTGCTTGTTTTTTGTTTTTTTTTTTTTTCCCAGATTCTTGCTCTGTTGCCAGGCTGGAGTGCAGTGGCACAATCTCAGCTCACTGTAACCTCTGCCTCCCAGTTTCAAGAGATTCTCTTGCCTCAGCCTCCTGAGTAACTGGGACTACAGGTGTACACCACCATGCTCAATTCATTTTTTATTTTCAGTAATAAAATTTTGTATTTTCAGTAGAGATGGGGTTTCACCATTTGGCCAAACTGGTCTCTATCTCTTGACCTTGTGATCCGCCCACCTCGGCCTCCCAAAGTGCTGGGATTACATGCGTGAGCCACGGGCCTCTTGATTGGTTCTTTTATTGTCTCTGAGTCACAGAGATTTGCTCTCTTAATTAAACAAAAATTTTGACTTGATGCTTACATTCTGTATTTATATTCCTGTAGTTTATATTCCTATCTTATTTCATGTTATTTCAGTAATATCCAAAGCCAATGTGACATTATTCAATTAAAGTACATTTGAACACTAGTAAAAATAGTTATTATAATTATTGTCTCTAATACTGTAATATAATATTTATAGTTTTATCTTTAATATCACTAAATCCTCACTTTGTCATGAATCCCTCACCTATGATGTCCGTTGTGTTAACTCAGTATAAGATACTTTAGTTTTGTGAAGCTGAGGATAATACAAATTTGAGATTATTTCCCTTTCTTTGGTGATGAAATGGAATATTTCAAGTGTGTTTTAGCTGGTGTTTTGACAGGACTTCTGGATTAGTGAGGCGAAGGATTGGACCATTTTGTATTCAAAATAGAATAATCAAACCAGACCAAGTTGTCAAAAACAACCGTTTCAGAACTCCAGAAATTGGCCGGATATTGGCCTGGCGCAGTGGCTCAGGCCTGTAATCCCAGAACTTTGGGAGGCCGAGGGGGGCGGATCACTTGAGGTTAGTAGTTCGAGACCTGCCTGGACAAAATGGTGAAACCCTATCTCTACCAAAAATACAAAAATTAGGCTGGCATGGTGGTGGGCGAGTGTAATCCCAGCTGCTCAGGAAGGCTGAGGCAGCAGAATCGCTTGCACCCAGGGGGTGGAGGCTGCAGTGAGCAGAGATCATGCCACTGCACTCCAGCCTAGGAGACAGAACGAGACGCCATCTTAAACAAACAAACAAACAAACAAACAAAAAGAAAAGAAAAGAAAAGGAAAAGAGTTCTGGAAATTGACTAAAAGAACACAACAAACTAAAAAGAATTTATTCAAGAATAACTATTATAACTTGGATAAGAACAATGGGAGTCATAACATTCTTAGCAGGACCTTTCCTTACTCCCCTATACCTCACTGCCTGTTTAGAATTCCTGTCAGGGAAGGCCAAGCTATGAAAACCGGCATCTCTGCTGCTGAAGTGTGCTTGCTCGATTTGTAGTGAAGAATGAAAATAATCTCATGACTGAGTAACTGTCTGAAAATGTAACAATATCAGTGGCAAACAAAAGGGGAAAGGGCCATCACAGTAATTCTCCTATCGCAGTCCTGGTTGGGGAAAGTAACAACCAGGCAGCCGGCCCAGAACCTTAACGGGGAAATCTGGGAAATGAAACAGTAAAAAGGAGCCTCTACCAGATGCTATATATCGCTGGCAGTCTGGAATGCTGCATGAACAAATAAGGCTACATAGGAGAGATTAGGGAGTGGTCTTGAAATCTAAACTTTCACAGCTAAACCTGAAGCCATGCACATACAGAGTGAAAAGGCAACGCATGGAATGAGAGAACATATTTGCAAACCATATATCTTATAAGGATTTAATATCTGGAATATAAAATAAACTCCTATAGCTCATCGGCAACACAGAAACCCAAACAACCCAGTTTTCAAAAGGGCATAGAATTTCAAAGATCAGTTATCCAAAGCCATTGAGTATATATATATGTGTGTGTATGTGTGTATGTATATGTATGGATAGTGCTAATGGTATATTCAACAATGTTGTGAATATACATAATGCCTTGAATTGTACAATTAAAAATGGTTACAATAGTAAATTTTACACTATGACTATTTTACCAAAATGAAACAAAGTTAAAAATATTCTAGGAGAAAAGTTATTCCTTCCATATATATGTGTATACACACACACACACACACATATATGTAATACTATATATATGTATTCCTTCTGTCTGTGTGTGTGTGTATATATATGTATGTGTGTGTGTGCATATATATGGACATAAAGATGGAAACAGTAGACAATGCAGACTACTAGATGAGAGAAGGAGCAAGTGGGGTATGGGTTGGAAAGCTACCTATTGGGTGATGTGCTTATTCCCTGAGAATAATTCACTACCTCCATGCCATAAACCACAACATCACACAATATATCCATGTAACACACCCATACATATACCTCCAAATTTAAAATGAAAGTTGAAATTAAAACCAACCAACCAACCAACCAATGAAACAAAATCAAAAAACCAGAGAAAATTTCAAAAGCATATTAACCATTTAAGATCTCAGGAAAATCAGTAATTGCAAAGTTAAATTCTTTAGAATTCAGTTTTGCACACAAATATAAAATCCGCGAAGACTGCTAATCTTTTATTGCAAGTATTTGAACATTTCTCTCAACAAATGTTCTTACCAGGAAAAAAAAAAAAAAAAAAACCACAGAGATATATATAAATGTTCAATAAGCACACAAAGAGATAGTCAACGTTATTAATCATTAAGGAAATGAAAATCAAAAGCAAAATGAGATACCACTTCACAAGTGAATTGCTATTATAAGAACAAAAACAAAAACAAATGGAAAACAAGTTTTGGCACTAACGTGAAGAATTTAGTAAGTTTGAGCATTGCTGGTAGGACAGTGAAATGATGCAGCCACTGTAGAAAGTGTACGTTTCCTCAAATAATTTGTTTGCTCAAATAATTATAGAATTAGCATTTGAGTCAGCAATTCAACTTCTGTGCATGTACCTAAAAGCAATGAAAGCAAACACCTGAATAGGTATTTGCACACAAATGTTTATAACAGAATTATTCATAATAGCTACAAGGTGGAATCAACCTAAGTGGTCATCATAAGATGAATGGATAAATGCATGTTGTGTTGTGTGTGTATATGTACCCCCTGAATTTAAAACAAAAGTTGAAATTAAAACCAATGAACCAACCAACTAACCAACCAACAAAACAAAACCAAAAAACTCAGAGAAGATTCCAAAAGCACATAAATCCTTTAGGATCTCAGGAAAATCAGTAATTGAAAAATTAAATTCTTT
The DNA here is from genome assembly GCF_009764315.1 of Trachypithecus francoisi. NCBI lineage: Eukaryota > Metazoa > Chordata > Mammalia > Primates > Cercopithecidae > Trachypithecus > Trachypithecus francoisi. The sequence continues at coordinate 46,658,822 of NW_022681470.1, read as the reverse complement.
AGAATTCAGCTTTGCACACAAATATAAAATATTGTATACATACACACATACACACACACAGGAATATAATCTAGACTTTAAAAGGAATAAACTTCTAATACATGTTTCAACATGGATGAACCTTGAAAACGTGGTAAGTGAAATTAGCCACAAAGAATGAGCAAATGTTGTATGATTTCACTTATCTGAGGTACATAGGATAGTCAAATGCATAGAGCTAGAAAGTAGAACAGTGTTTACCAGACGTTGGGAAGAGAGGGGAATGAAGATTTACTGTTTTTTGGGTGTAAATTTTCACTTTGAAATGATTAAAAATGTTCCAGAGATGGATGGTGCTAACGGTATATTCGGCAATGCTGTGAATATACATAATGCCCCAAATTATGCATTTAAAAATGGTTACAATAGTAAATTTTACATTATAACTATTTTACCACAAATAAAGTTAAAAATACTCTAGGAGAAAAAGTATTCATTCCCATATATTTTAACCAAGTACTTTTCTAGTGCTCCTTCCAATTCAAGAGCTAATTTCCGAGTGATGGCCATGTGTGTTAGGTTGAGGTTAAACTGGAGCCCTATGGAGACCTTCAATGGCACCTTCCTATAATAGTCTCTTACTTGAGCCAATCAAAGGGCATGCAAACAAGTCCTCACATTTAGATTATGTAATTATCTTTAAATAATGTTGCATATAATTTAATTTAAAATGAGTAAAGAATGTATATATCACACAACTTTTGCTTAAGTTCTTTTAAGCTAATGAAAAGAACTTTATTTTCATGAAGGTGCCTAAGGTGACAGGAGCCCTTTCTCTTAAAAATTGTTAATATTATAGCTTGTGAATAACACTATTATTTTACATTGTGTTTTTCTGTGTTAAATCTTTTATTCTGTTAGTGACAAACATTTGAAGTATATTACAATTTTTCAACCGTAAAAAAATATTGCTGGACTAATTCTAGCAATATTTCCCCAATTAACAGTTCAAATTCTGGAAATAATTTTCATTAGCTCTAGTCTTTGGCCACTGGGATTTTGACTCCATCTGCTGAGTCATCTTTCCTTTTCATGAAAAGTAGCATTACAGCTGAGTGGTTTTATCAGTTTGCTTCCTGGCTGTAGAATTTAGGGTATCTAATAGCCTTCCTTCATTTGGTACTCTCTCTGTCCCTTTCAGTCTACATTGACAGTATGTTTACTTTGATAAATTTCTCAAAAATGTTGGGGTATTGCATTAATTACATTAAATTTTATTTTTTTAGACAAAAGCCACATCTACATGTTTGTCTGAGATAATTTATCTTCTATTTTTGGCTTCTATTCAGTTGACAGAGGGACAACACCTTTTACCTTCTCCCAGAGGTTCCCCGATTTCATTGAGAAGAACTCCAAAAAATATCCTTAATCTATTAAAACAGAGTGTGTACTCTATAACCTTTTGGTCTTTCTGAGGTTTCAGCAAAAGATTATTATAGCCACACATTCAACTTTTTCTCCATAACAGACTTTCGGCAGCAACTTTTGACTTTTGGCCCTTTGCCATCAGAAGAGCCTGAGATTTATAAAATACTATATATCCTGGCTTATTTCTGCTTAAAAGTCCTCTTGATTTTCTCTCTTCTCTTGCTTTATACCACAAGCAGCAAGAAGAAACCAGCTTTGTTTAGAAATCTTTTTAGCTGTATACCCATGTTCATCACTCACAAGTTTAGCTTTCCAAATAACTGGAGAACACTGTTTTACTAAGATTCTGCCTCCATAAAACAAAATTATTCCTTCCTTCAGTTTCTAATAATATGTTTCTTACTTTCTTCTGAGACATCATTGGCAATGTTCTTAATGTCCAGATTTGTGGTAATATTCTGTTAACTGTGATTTAAGTTTTCTGTAAGGCAATTTATTGTTTCTTCATAATGCTCCTTTACTTTCTTCTGAGCCCTCACAAGCATGGTCTTGGATGTTTACTTTTCTACTAATAGTCTGTTTGAGGAATCTGTGATTTTTCTAGCAGTCTCCCCAAACTTTTTTTTCAAATTTTCTTCCAGCATCCATCTACTTTCTGACTACAAAGACATTTCCACATTTTTAGATATTCTTAAACATAGTACTCAACTCTTGGTAACAAACTGTATTAGTCTTCTATTGGTGCAAATTTGCAAAACAAATTACCAAATACTTAGAAGCTTAAAACCATTTATTATCTTATAGTTTTGCAGATTAGCAATCAAGGCATTCTCCACAAGATTCTCTTCTTAGTGTCCCACAGGCTGACATTAGTAAGATATGGACAAACTGGATACTTACTTAGAGATTCTGGATAAATATTTGCTAACAAGCTCATTCAGCTAGTTGTGAGAATTTAGCTCCGTGCTGTGGTAGAAGTGCAGACTCCTTTTTCTTGCTGGCTGTGAACTGGAGAACACTCTCCGCTCCTGGCTACTTGCAGTTCTGGGTCATGTGCCTTCTCACATGGTCTCTCACATGCTTTCTCATGCCATAGCCTGTAGCAGGATGCCTCATGTCAAATTTCCATCATGCTTCCTACCTCTGACTTTCTCTCTGTGATCACAGAAAACTCTACTTTTTGTGTGTTCATGTAAATGTCTGACCTACGTGAATAATCTCCCTGTCTTAAGCTTAACTGATAAATGAGCTTAAATAAAAGTACAAAATCCTTTTTGCCATACACATTATATGGTTACAGTACTAACAACAGAGAATAAATATCATGGGGCCATCTTAGAATTCTACCTAAAACAGAGCCCAGAATAGGAAGATACAGAAATGGAAGCAGAAACAACTGATGACATGATGTCAACATATCATCCAAAACTGCTGAAAGACTTCCATTCACTGATTTTTAAAGAGCTAGAAATCATGAGAATAATAAATTTTTAAAAAGCAACAAATAGGAACATCATAGTAAAACTGATTTAAAAATAGTAAAAGGGTTAAAAAAAACAATTAAAAACAACTAAATAAAGGAGACAGGTTACTTCAATGTGACAATATTAAGGTTCCTTGCCATAGAGAAAAACAAGAAAACCTGTCCTTACCCCAAATGAAATGTTATCTTAAAACTACTATAAGACACCTGGCTACTTATAATTATATATCTATACAATATCCTTAAAAAGTATAATTCCTCACATAAATTTTCTATGCAAAATGTGTATAATAATAGCAATATTTTAATAGCTTCTTTTGTATTAATTAATTGCTGTATTTAATAATAGCAAGTATAATCTTAAGGGATACTAGACAGTTATTTAATATTAAAATAGTATACTATTTAGGCTACAGTTCCCACAAGTGACTGATGGTGCAATAGACCCCAGACACTTGCCCCCACTAACATATCATCTATCCTGTCAGTTTCCAATGGAAAGGTTCTCTGTGAAGTGGGGCTTACATGTGAGCCTTGGAGACTAGCGGTAGTTTGGGGGTATAGCAGAAAGCAAGGATCTTTGCAGGTGATACTCATCCAGGGATTTCTGATATGGAAGCCACTGAAAAAATCAGGTAGGCTTTGTAGGATTCAGAGCAATGATGACTACCAAATACTGCAGAAATTCTCTAATAGTTTAACTATATGTTTCTGTGTTCATGAAATAGATCTTATATTGTGAATATAATCATAGTTGTAGCTCACATTATTGAAAATGTACTATATTCCAAGCCCTGCTAAAGTACCTTATTTGCATTATATTTTCTAATTGCCAAAACAAGTATGAGGTATACACTCTCATACTGATTTTTACAGACTTCACAGTATATCAGTGAGATCTGAATCTGAAGCCGTACTCTTAATACACTGCATTATATAAGAACATTTATAAGATATTATTTGCAATTTTTGAAATGTCCTAAAATAGTAAAACTCAAATTACTTATGATTTATCATTACTATGGACTGAATGCTTATGTCCCCACAGAATTCACATGTTGAATTTTGGAGGTGGTACTTTGGGAGGTAATTAAGTCAGAGGATAGAGCCTTCATTAATGATAATAGTGACATTATAAGAAGAAACCGGGCAGTTTACTTCCTCTCTCTGCTCTCTGCTGTGTGAGGCTCCAAAAGAAGATGACGATCTGCAAATTAGTAAGCAGGTCCTCACCAGCACCAGCACCAAGATGCTGATTTGCCAGCACCTTGATCTTTTACTTCCCAGCCTCCAGAACTGTGAGAAATAGATGTTTGTTGTTCAAGCCATCTAGTCTATGATATCTTGTAATAGCAGTAGAAATTGATCAAGGCAATAATCCTTAATATGAAAAACCATGCAGATATTTGTATGTGGTAGACTTAAATGTATCCACATGCAAACACTTTTGACGTACTGCTAAGTGTAAAACTAAAAGCAAGTTGCAGAACAATGTGTAAGGGAAATAACTAGATATATGTATGAAAAGTAAATATGTAAATTCATAGCAAAATTTCTGGAAGAAGGCCAGGCGTGGTGGCTCATGCCTGTAATCCCAGCACTTTGGGAGGCCAAGGCCAGCAGATCACCTGAGGTCAGGAGTTTGAGACCAGCCTGACCAACATGGAGAAACCGTGTCTCTACTAAAAATACAAATTTAGCCAGGCACGATGACGTATGCCTGTAATCCCAGCTACTTGGGATGCTGAGGCAGAAGAATTGCTTGAACCTGGGAGGTGGAGGTTGTGGTGAGCCGAGGTCGTGCCATTGCACTCCAGCCTGGGCAACATGAGAAAAACTCTGTCTCAAAACAACAACAACAACAACAGTAACAAAAATTTCTGGAAGGGTACATTGGTTACTTGAAGGAGGGTAGCAGGATGCTGAGTTTAGTGTATGGGGGTCAAGAGAATAGAGGAATGGGAAACTGAGTTATGTTACTCTTATACTTTGTTTGGCTTATTTACTTTATTTTTTAAAGAAAGACTGTTTTCCTATTTAATGTTGTAATAAAAATAAAATGTAAGAAAAAATTATTGGTTGATATTTTTGCTTATTAATAGAGAAAATATTTCATTGTTTTTAAATGTGAGACGATTATGCTTTAACCAAGATATTTAGATGTGAAGAGACAGACTATTTATGAAATCATAACAGATTTATTTCTGTTGCTTGTGGGACCTTGAGGATGAAGAGAGTAAGGAGTTCTTTAATAGCATACCTGTAAACACACTTTTCTAGAGTGTGGGCAGTGTTGCTTTCAAAAATTTATATTACGTATTCTGATGCTATCTTTACATAATTTATACATAAGAGAATAAAGTAAGGAATATGGATTAGAAGAACAAATAATTGGACATGCATATATGTTTATAAACTTGTTTTATATAATTTATTTACATGCACAACAAATTTCCAGCTAAAATACAGGTGCAATTGCAAAACTCATACGATTAGATCACGTCAAGTTGTATGCAGTTTCAATTGTTGACTGACCTGAGAAAATAAGCTGATAAAGCAGAGAAAATAAATGCAAAACAATGTCACAGATAATGAAAATGAAGTTTCAGTGAAGATGTGCAAGAGTGATGACATTGCTACTTTATATTTTTTTGGAGAGATGAAAGTTTAGTCTTTACAGAGCTTTAATAGAATAATATTCTACTCTCATGAAAATTGGATATAGTTAAATTCTAGATCCAGAGTTTCCCTATTCCTATAGTGAAATAAAAGAATATGCACATGGGAAAAAAAGAAATCATAAAGACAGCATTACTTAAAAAAATGGGTAGCAATTAAAAAAAGTAGATCAGGTAATATTTAAATGCATTTAGTAATTTGGAAAGGCCTAAAAATGACCTGAAAATTTTAACACAAGAGAAACAGAATGGCAATTAAAAATGATGAAACTGATTATTGTACTTCATATCTGTATCTTCAATTCTTCATATCAAAACTTCCTTTAAATGTGAAATTAAAGAAATTCGAAGTTTCTAATGTATAAAGAGAAGAGATAGTAAACAACAGAAAAAAATTTTTTTTTATTACACTCTAGCTACATTTATATTTGAAGTCAAACATCACAGTAAGGTGTTAAACTTATGTTCTTTGCCAGTTTCACTCCCTGAAATTTTTTGTCATCAAAGTCCTCTATGTTGATGCTAAATTATCAACCTACAATGCAAGGTGGAAATGTGATGATTGTTTGATGGAGATCTATATGACACCTAGACTGGTTATTTTCCCTCTTAGTAAGCATTGACATGTAAGTGCTCCTAAAGTTCAATGCCATACAATTTAATAAACAAAAATTTAAAAATTTAATGATATCTTTATTTTAATCTAACGCAAATGTATGTGTGACATTTATATGCATATTATGCTTTTATATTTATACAAAATATACATAGTGATATATTAACTAAGCTATTTTATACTGAAATAGAATTGCATTATATAGATTTCAAATCAGATGTGAATGACAAACATATATGAATATTAATTTCCCATTCTTTTATGAATATAATAGTATGTAATGTGCAAATTGTAGCAAATTGATTCATTCATTTCACAATCATTTATTAACATCTACCTTAAGACCTTCAATGGGCAGATAATCTGTTATCCTAAGTAGACTAACCAGCCTCATTCATTAACTTTAAACCCCTTAAAAGGAACACCTAATGAATTTGTATGCATGTAGTAAAATTTGCATAACTCTTTCACAGAATTTTGGTTAGAAAAAGGCCAGTGAATACTAAGATGAATGTACTATTTTATTTGTGAGAAAGTCAAGAATCAGAAAGTTTAAACAATTTGATCAAAGGTTTGTTAGTTTTAGAACTTTAGAATTACCCTACTCCTATCCTACTACACAGCTGTTTCTCAAACTGGGATCTGTGGACACGTGGTCTTACAGACATACTCAGGGAATTATCCTATATTCTATTGAATCTTTTAATCGTCATCACCCTAACTTTGTTGCATTCTAAGTGATCCATGTTTCAATAAATGGCAGTAAATAGCAATTCAAATTTGCTAGTTGCTCAGGATAAAAATGGCAGTGTTATCCTTTATTCACATCATTATTTAATACCACACAAGCTGTTCACTGGAAAATCTTCTGGTCTATATGAGGAATCAGCAAATGTTTTACCTAAAGTGGAAGATTCTAAGTGTTATAGTTTTTGCATGCAATATCACCATTGTTATAAACACTCAACTCTGCTGTTACAATGTGAAAGCAGCACTAGACAACATGTAAAAGAATGGGTATAGCTGTGTTCCAATAAAATATGACTTACAAAAATTTAGACAAAGTTATGGTTTCAACCAAGGGTTATTGTTTGTTAACTCTTTTAATGACTTCTCAAATGTATCCTGAATGTGAAAATATCTTCTTAACATACACATGGTTAACTCCCTCATATTTCAAAACAAGCACTATGCTACTATCACATTTGGTCTTTCTGAACCCAATACACCAATGTAAGACCATCGGAACATTTTTATATGAAATTGGCTTGGATCTGTGTTCTCACCCAAATCTCCTGTCAAATTGTAATTCCCAATGTTAGAGGTGGGGCCTGGAGAAGAGTTGATTAGATCATGGAGACAATTTCTTATGACTGCTTTAGCACTATTCTCTTGGTGCTGTTCTTGTGATAGTGAGTGAATTCTCATGAATCTGGTTATGTAAAAGTATGCAGCATGTCACCCCATCTTGCTGCTGCTCCTCCATGTGGGATGCCTCACTGCCCCTTTGCCTTCTGCCATGACTGTAAATTTCCTGAGGCCTCCCAGCCATGCATTCTGTACAGCATGTGGAACCATGAGCCAACTAAACCTCTTTCTTTTCTTTATAAACAATAGTCTCAGGATTCTCTCTCCCTCTTTCTTTCTTTCTCTCTCTTCCTTCCTTCCTTCCTTCCTTCCTTCCTTCCTTCTTTCCTTCCTTTCTTTCTTTCTTCTTTTCTTTTTTTTGAAATGTAGTTTCTTTTTTTTGAAATGGAGTTTCAATCTTGTTGCCCAGGCTGGAGTGCAATGGCGCGATCTCAGCTCACTGCAACCTCTGCCTCTCAGGTTGAAGCAATTCTCCTGCCTCAGCCTCCCGAGTAGCTGGGATTACAGGCATGCACCACCATACTTGGCTAATTTTTTTGTATTTCTGGTAGAGACATGTTGGTCAGGCTGGTATTGAACTCCCAACCTCAGGTGATCCACCTGCCTCGGCCTCCCAAAATGTTGGGATTACAGGCATAAGCCACCACACCCGAGCAGTCTCAGATATTTCTTTATAACAATATGGGAATAACCTAACATCCCCATATTGTATTAAAATGTCATATAATTAATACAATTTTCTGAATAGGTATTATGGAATATTCTCATGATTAGCAAATCAAAAAGTAGAAACAGGCATATGCAGTGAAATGTTGATACCTATATACCATCCTTTATCTTGAAAGCTGATAACCTGTGCTATTATTTTATTTCTTATGTTTCCCTCTAAAAGTCTAGATAAATAGTTCAGTAGATATTAGTATTTTTGACAGATGATGGCATAAAATATTAAATAATCTGCTCTTTGCCTTTTTGTTTATTAATATAACTTATATACTTTCCATTGTATTACATAAATAGCAAATTCACCATTTTATTATGACTGTGCTATATTTCATTTCATTGACATTTAGCTAACTAGTCTCATACTTATGGACATTTAGGATATTGGTCATATTTTGCTATTAATGTTAATACTACACTAAATATCATTATATTTATTTATACATGGGCACAATACATGAGCAATTATAACTGTTAACACTAGATATCTCACATTGCACCCTGGCTTTTTTCATCCTTCTTCACTCTTCAGCCTGACTTTTTCATTCAACATCCATAGATACAGGTGTGGATATAGATATATATAGACACAAACACAAACATATAGATTTAAAAACATATATATATCTTCCTACATTAGAAGGTAAGCTCTATGAAAGGATGGGCATTGTATAAATTATCCTCTGTAACCAATGCTTGGTATATAGTAGGCCATTATTAAATGATGTTTAAATACCTTTATTTAAAATTTTAATATTTCAAAAATATTTTTATTTGAAACAAATAAATTTTAAATACTTTTAAAAATAGAAGCTGAAAGTTGGTAGTTTGAGCTTGGGCTTTAAATATACTATTAATCCACTCAATATCCATTTAATGAGAGAAATGATACCATATCCTACTATTAGTGATACAATAACAGGATCATATTAAATGTAAATTCTACATTCTTGCCAAATGATTTAGATTAGTGAAGTATCCACCAGCATTTGAGTAGAAATATGGGTGTGAAAATTTAGCTATCATGTAGGCATATTGAATTTAAAAATAAACTTTTCCTATCACAGTTGATTATTTCGATTATGTCCTTAAAATATTATTTATGACATTAAATTAATGTTAATTTGAATAATGTTATTTTTATAGTGTTTATAATTCATTTTAAAATTAGTTTTGGTTGTATGAGCAATGAAAGTTTATACATAGGCCTATGTTTTGAATTTCTGAAACAATTATAAAATGAATAATTCAAGATAAGAAGTATGTGAGTTTATACATAGCTATATGTATATGTATATGTACACATATATATATAGTTATTTTTTTCATTAAAAGAAGACTGCTCTATAGTACATATGTTTCATAAAGTCAAAAAGTATATTTTCTTTCTATGGATGTATTTTTAGAGCATTTTTTCCACCAATACACTTTAAAACCCCATAAAAATGTTAACTTGAGATTTTTCTAACTTCTTGACGTAATCAAGAAGTGCTATAATTTTTGTAGTGCTATAAATTTTCCTCTTAATGTTGCTTTAGCTATGTCCCAGAGATTCTAGTATGTTGATATTTCTAGTAATTTATGTTGCACCAAATAAACAATATTCTCCCCCAAAAATTGGGGAGGGGAGAGCCAAGATGGCCTACTAAATGTAGCCAGGAAGAGCTTTTCCTGCCAAGGGAGAACAGACCATTTACCACACTGGCATTCTCCAAACAGATCTTTGTAATTAAGGTATTGATTTCTAGAACTTAAACTTGAAATTGACCAAATGAACCTAACCGACATCAGCAGAAAACTTCGCCCAACAACAACAACAGAATACACATTCATTTTCCTCATCTGCACATGGCACATACTCCAAGACTGACTACAGAGTTGGCCATAAAGAAGTTCTCAACAAATTTACAAAAGAACCAGAATTACACCAACCACATTCTTGGTCCAATAAAAATAGCAATCAATACCAATAAGATCTCTCAAAATCATGAAATTCCATGGAAATTAAACAACCTGCTCCTGAATGACTTCTGCATAAAAAAATTGAGGCAGATATCAAAATAATTATTTAAAACATAAAAGCAAAGGTAAAACATACTAGAATCTCTGGGACACAGCTAAGGCAGCACTACATAATTACATCAAGAAGTTAGAAAAACCTCAAGTTAATAACTTAATATCATACCTAGAGGAACTAGAAAAACCAAGAGCAAACCAAGCCTAAAACTAGCAGAAGAAAATAAACTGCCCAAATCAGCTGACCTGAAAGAAACTGTAGTGCAAAAATCCATAAGGAAAATCAACAAAAATAAAAGTTGTTTTTCTGAAAGAATAGATGAGATTTATAGACCACTATCTAGATTAATAAAGAAAAAAAGAAGATCCAAATAAACATAATAAGTAATGACAAAAGTGACATTACCACTGATGCCACAGAAATACAAAAACCCCTGAGAGGCTATTATGAACACTCTGTGCACAACAACTAGAAAACCTGGAAAAAAAGTGATAAATTCCTGGAAACACACAACTGCTCAAGATTGGACCAGGAAGAAATAAAAATACTGAGCAGACCAAGAATAAGTTCCAAAATTCAATCAATTATAAAACACCTATCAACAAGGAAAAGCTCTGGAACAGATGAATTCACAGTCTGAATTCTATCAGATGTATAAAGAAGAGTTAGTACCAGTCTTACTAAAATTATTTCAAAAACTTGAGAAAGAGAGACTCCTCTAACTCATTCTAAGAGGCCAGTATCATTCAGATACCAAAAACTGAGAGAGATAAAAAGAAAAAGAAAAAAAAAAATCAGGCTGCTATCCTTGATGAACATAGATGCAAAAATTCTCGACAAAATGCTAGCAAATCAAATCTAGTAAAAAATATAAAAAGTCAATACACCACATTTAGGTAAACTTTATTCCTGGGATGCAAGGTTAGTTTAACATATGTAAATCAATAAATATAATTTATCACATAAATGAAACTAAAAACAAAAGAAATCAGAGATGACAAAAACAAGTGGAATAACATTCCATGCTCATGGATAGAAATCATAAATATTTTTAAAATGGCCATACTGTCCAAAGTAACTTACAGACTTAATGCTATTCCTATCAAACTACCAACACCGCTTTTCAAATTATTAGAAAAAACTATTCTAAAATCAAATGGAAGCAAAAAATAACCGAAATAACCCAAGCAATCCTATGCAAAAAGAATAAAGCCAGAGACATTTTATTACCCTACTTCAAACTATACTATAAGGCTGCAATAACAAACACAGCATAGAAGTGGTACAAAAACAGGCACATAGACCAATGGAACAAGAAATAAATAAATAAATAAATAAATAAAGCCACAAACCTACCACCATCTGATCTTTGACAAAGTCAATAAAACAGACAATGAAAATAGCACTTCAATTTCAGTAAACAGTGCTGGGATAACAGTCTAGCCATATGCAGAAGATTGAAACTGGACCCATTCCTTTTACCATATGCAGAAATCAACTCGATGGACTAAATATTTAAATATAAGACATAAAATTACAAGAACCCTAGAAGAATAGCTGGATCTAGTGCCTAGAACCCTAAAAGAATAGCTGGATGTGGTGGCTCATGCCTGTAATCCCAGCCTTTTGTGAGGCAGAGGCAGGTGGATCACTTGAGGCCAGTTCAAGACCAGCCTGACCAACATGGTGAAATCCCGTCTCTACTAAAAAAATATATAAAATTAGCCAGGCATGTTGGCGCATGCCTGTAATCCCAGCTACTTGGGAGGCTGAGGCAGGAGAATTGCTTGAAACCAGGAGGCAGAAGTTGCAGTGAGCCGAGATCACGTGCCATTGCACTCCAGCCTGGGTAACAAGAGTGAGACTCTGTTTCAAAAAAAAAAAAAAAAATACCTAATAGAAAACCTAGGAAATAACATTCTGGACATAAGCATTGGCAAAGATTCCATAACGAAGACTCCAAAAACAATTGCAACAAATACAAAAAAAAAGACAAGTGAGACCTAATTAAACTAAAGAGCTCTGGACAGCAAAATAAACTATCAACAGAGTAAACAGAAAACCTACAGAACTTAAAATTATATTTGCAAACTATGCATCTGACAAAGGCCTAACATCCAGCTACTAAAATTAACTTAAACAAATCAAAAAGCAAAAATCAAACCATCCACTTCCATAAAGGGCAAAGGACATGAACAGACACTTTTCAAAAGAAGACATACGTGCAGCCACTAAGCATATGACAAAATGCTCAACATCACTCATCACTACAGAAATGCATATCAAGACCACAATGGATATCACCTGACACCAGTAATAATGGCTATTAAATAGAAAATAACTGATATTGGTGAATTTATAGAGAAGAGAAACATTTATACACTGTTGTTGTGAATGTAAATTAGTTCAGCCACTGTGGAAAGCAGTTTGGACATTTCCCCAAGAACGTAGAACAGTTTCAACTCACCAATCTTACTACTGTGTATATACTCAAAGGAATGTAAATCATTCTACCAAAAAGACACATGCACTCCTGTGTTCATCCCAGCACCATTTACAATAGCAGACATGATACAAACCTAGATGCCCCTCAGCAGTGGACTGTATAAAGAAATACAGATATATAAACTGTGGAATAAAACACAGCCATAAAAAGAAGGAAATCATGTTCTTTCCAAATACATAGATGGAGCTGGAGGCCATTGTCTTAAGGGGATTAACACAGGAATAGAACACCAAATGTATCTTCTCGCTTATAAGTGAGAAGCAAAAATTAAGGAAACATGAACACAAAGAGGTGAACAACAGATACCAGGGCCTACTTGAAGGTGAAGGGTGGGAGCAGGCTGAGGACCAAAAAATTGCCTATCAGGTACTGTACTCACGATCTGGGAAACAAAATCATTCGTACACCAAACCCCAGTGACATGCAATCTACCCATATAACAAACCTTCACATACACTCCCTGAACCTAAAATAAAAGTTGAAAAAAAATGCCGGCAACTCCCTCAATTCTGGCTCTTAAATGTCCATATAAGTAATTAATCTAAAAATATAATCAATGTATTCTCTAGTTATAGACACAAAAAAGGTATGAGTGATTATATAATTTTAAAGTTCATGGAAACCACCTTTTAAAACCATTTAGTAAGTTATTGTATAATTTGATACATAATTAATAAATGAATTATACATGTAAATTCCTAATAGGAAGAGAAAAAATGCCATATTATTAATTCTCCTTTCAAACTTTTTTTTTTAATTGTACTTTAATTTCTAGGGTACATGTGAACAACGTGCAGGTTTGTTACATATATGTACATGTGCCATGTTGGTGTGCTGCACCCATTAACTCATCATTTACATTAGGTATATCTCCTAATGCTATCCATCCCCCCAACCACCTCCCCACAATAGGACCAGATGTGTGATGCTCCCCTTCCTGTGTCCAGGTGATCTCATTGTCCAATTCCCACCTATGAGTGAGAACATGCGGTATTTGGTTTTCTGTTCTTGTGATAGTTTGCTGAGAAGGATGGTTTCCAGCTGCATCCATGTCCCTACAAAGGACACAAACTCATCCTTTTTTATGGCTGCATAGTATTCCATGGTGTATATGTGCCACATTTTCTTAATCCAGTCTGTCACTGATGAACATTTGGGTTGACTCCAAGTCTTTGCTATTGTGAATAGTGCCGCAATAAACATACGTGTGCATGTGTCTTTAGAGCAGCATGATTTATAATCCTTTGGGTATATCCCCAGTAATGGGATGGCTGGGTCAAATGGTATTTCTAGTTCTAGATCTTTGAGGAATCGCCACACTGTTTTCCACAATGGTTGAAGTAGTTTACAGTCCCACCAACAGTGTAAAAGTGTTCCTATTTCACCACATCCTCTCCAGCACCCATTGTTTCCTGATTTTTTAATGATTGCCATTCTAACTGGTGTGAGATGGTATCTCATTGTGGTTTTGATTTGCATTTCTTTGATGGTGAGTGATGATGAGCATTTTTTCATGTGTCTGTTGGCAGTATGAATGTCTTCTTTTGAGAAGTGTCTATTTTATCCTTTGCCCATTTTTTGATGGGGTTGCTTGTTTTTTTCTTGTAAATTTGATTGAGTTCTTTATAGGTTCTGGATATTAGCTCTTTGTCAGATGAGTAGGTTGCAAAAATTTCCTCCCATTCTGTAGGTTGCCTGTTCACTGTGATGGTAGTTTCTTTTGCTGTGTAGAAGCTCTTCAGTTTAATTAGATCTCATTTGTCAATTTTGGCTTTGGTTGCCGTTGCTTTTGGTGTTTTAGACATGAAGTCCTTGCTCATGCCTGTGTCGTGAATGGTACTACCTAGGTCTTCTTCTAGGGTTTTTATGGTATTAGGTCTAACATTTAAGTCTCTAATCCATCTTGAATTAATTTTTGTATAAGGAGTAAGGAAAGGATCCAGTTTCAGCTTTCTACTTATGGCTAGCCAATTTTCCCAGCACCATTTATTAAATAGGGAATCCTTCCCCCATTTCTCTCAGGTTTGTCAAAGATCAGATGGCTGTAGATGTGTGGTATTATTTCTGAGGACTCTGTTCTGTTCCATTGGTCTATATTTCTCTTTTGGTACCAGTACCATGCTGTTTGGTATAGTTTGAAGTCAGGTAGCACGATACCTCCAGCTTTGTTCTTTTGGCTTAGGATTGTCTTGGCAATGCGGGGTCTTTTTTGGTTCCATATGAACTTTAAAGCAGTTTTTTTCCAATTCTGTGAAGAAAGTCATTGGTAGCTTGATGGGGATGGTATTGAATCTATAAATTACCTTGGGCAGTATGGCCATTTTCACAATCTTGATTCTTCCTATCTATGAGCATGATATGTTCTTTCATTTGTTTGTGTCCTCTTTTATTTCACTGAGCAGTTGTTTGTAGTTCTCGTTGAAGAGGTCCTTTACATCCCTTGTAAGTTGGATTCCTAGGTATTTTATTGTCTTTGAAGCTATTGTGAATGGGAGTTAATTCATGATTTGTCTCTCTGTTTGTCTCTTACTGGTATATAAGAATGCTTGTGATTTTTGCACATTGATTTTGTATCCTGAGACTTTGCTGAAGTTGCTTATCAGCTTAAGGTGATTTTTGGCTGAGATAATGGGGTTTTCTAAATATACCATCATGTCATCTGCAAACAGGGAAAATTGGACTTCTTCTTTTCCTAACTGAATACCCTTGATTTCCTTCTCTTGCCTGATTGTCCTAGCCAGAACTTCCAACACTATGTTGAATAGGAGTGGTGAGAGAGGGCATCCCTGTCGTGTGCCAGTTTTAAAGGGGAATGCTTCCAGTTTTTGCCCATTCAGTATGATATTGGCTGTGGGTTTGTCATAAATAGCTCTTATTATTTTGAGATACGTTCCATCAATACCGAATTTATTGAGAGTTTTTAGCATGAAGGGCTGTTGAATTTTGTCAAAGGCCTTTTATGCATCTATTGAGATAATCATGTGGTTTTTGTCTTTGGTTCTGTTTATATGCTGGATTACGTTTATTGATTTGCATATGTTGAACCAGCCTTGCATCCCAGGGATGAAGTCCACTTGATCATGGTGGATAAGCTTTTTGATATGCTGCTGGATTCGGTTTGCCAGTATTTTGTTGAGGATTTTTGCATCGATGTTCATCAGGGATATTGGTCAAAATTTCTCTTTTTTGATTGTATCTCTGTCAGCCTTTGGTATCAGGATGATATTGACCTTGTAAAATGAGTTAGGGGGGATTCCCTTTTTTTCTATTGATTGGAATAGTTTCAGAAGGAATGGTATCAGCTCCCCCTTGTACCTCTAGTAGAATTCGGCTGTGAATCCGTCTGGTCTTGGAGTTTTTTTGGTTGGTAGGCTATTAATTATAGTCTCAATTTCAGAGCCTGCTATTCGTCTATTCAGGGATTCAACTTCTTCCTGGTTTAGTATTGGGACAGTGTAAGTGTCCAGAAAATTTTCCATTTCTTCCAGGTTTTCTAATTTATTTGCATAGAGGTGTTTATAATATTCTCTGATAGTAGTTTGTATTTCTGTGGGGTCGATGGTGATATCCCCTTTATCATTTTTTATTTCATCTTTTTGATTCTTCTCTCTTTTCTTTTTTATTAGTCTTGCTAGCGGTCTATCAATTTTGTCGATCTTTCAAAAAACCAGCTCCTGGATTCATTGATTTTTTGAAGGGATTTTTGTGTCTGTACCTCCTTCAGTTCTGCTCTGATCTTAGTTATTTCTTGCCTTCTGCTAGTTTTAGAATGTTTGCTCTTGCTTCTCTAGGTCTTTTAATTGTGATGTTATGGTGTCAATTTTAGATCTTTCCTGCTTTCTCTTGTGGGCATTTAGTGCTGTAAATTTTCCTCTACACACTGCTTTAAATGTGTCCCAGAGATTCTGGCATCTTTGTTCTCATTGGTTTCAAAGAATATCTTTATTTCTGCCTTCATTTCGTTATGTACCCAGTAGTAATTCAGGAGCAGGTTGCTCAGTTTCCATGTAGTTGAATGGTTTTGATTGAGTTTCTTAGTCCTGACTTCTAGTTTAATTGCACTGTGGTCTGAGAGACAGTTTGTTATAATTTCTGTTCTTGTACATTTGCTGAGGATTGCTTTACTTCCAACTATGTGGTCAGTTTTGGAATAAGTGTGATGTGGTGCTGAGAAGAATGTATATTTTGTTGATTTGGGATGGAGAGTTCTGTAGATGTCTATTAGGTCTGCTTGGTACAGAGTTGAGTTCAATTCCTGGATATCCTTGTTAACTTTCTGTCTTGTTGACCTGTCTAATGTTGACAGTGGGGTATTAAAGTCTCCCATCATTATTGTATGGGAGTTTAAGTGTCTTTGTAAGTCTCTAAGGACTTGCTTTATGAATCTGGGTGCTCCTGTATTGGGTGCGTATATATTTAGGATAGTTAGCTCTTTCTGATGAATCAATCCCTTTACCATTATAGAATGGCCTTCTTTGTCTCTTTTGATCTTTGATGGTTTAAAGTCTGTTTTATCAGCGACTAGGATTGCAACCTCTGGGTTTTTTTTTTTTTTTTTTTTCCATTTGCTTGGTAGATCTTCCTCTATCCCTTTATTTTGAGCCTATGTGTGTCTCTGCATGTGAGATGGGTCTTCTGAATACAGCAAACTGATGGGTCTTGACTCTCTTTATCCAATTTGCCAGTCTGTGTCTTTTAATTGGACCATTTAATCCATTTACATTTAAGGTTAATATCGTTATGTGTGAACTTGATCCTGTCATTATGATATTAGCTGGTTATTTTGCTTGCTTGTTGATGCAGTTTCTTCCTAGAATTGATGGACTTTACATTTTGATATGTTTTTGCAATGGCTAGTACCTGTTGTTCCTTTCCATGTTTAGTGCTTCCTTCGGGATCTCTTGTAGGGCAGGCCTGCTGGTGACAACATCTCTAAGCATTTGCTTGTCTGTAAAGGATTTTATTTCTCCTTTACTTATGAAACTTAGTTTTGCTGGATATGGAATTCTGGGTTGAAAATTCTTGTCTTTAAGAATGTTGAATATTGCCTCCCACTCTCTTCTGGCTTGTAGAGTTTCTGCCGACAGATCTGCTGTTAGTCTGATGGGTTTCCCTTTGTGTGTAACTCGACCTTTCTCTCTGGATGCCCTTAACATTTTTCCTTGATTTCAACTTTGGTGAATCTGACAATTATGTGTCTTGGAGTTGCTCTTCTCGAGGAGTATCTTTGTGGCATTCTCTGTATTTCCTGAATTTGAATATCAGTCTGCCTTACTAGGTTGGGGAAATTCTCCTGGATGATATCCTGCAGAGTGTTTTCCAACTTGATTCCATTTTCCCCATCATTTTCAGGCACACCAATCAGAAGTAGATTTGTTCTTTTCACATAATCCTATACTTCTTGGAGGCTTTGTTCATTTGTTTTTACTCTTTTTTCTCCACACTTCTCTTCTCGCTTCATTTCATTCATTTGATCTTCAATCGCTTATACTCTTTCTTCCAGTTGATCGAGTTGGTTACTGAAGCTTGGGCATTTGTCACGTAGTTCTCGTGTTATTTTTTTCATCTCTGTCAGTTCTTTAAAGGTCTTCTCTGCATTGATTATTCTAGTTATCCATTCATCCGTTCTTTTATCAAGGTTTTTAGTTTCTTTGCGCCGGTTATGGATTTCTTCCTTTAGCTCTGAGAAGTTTGATTGACTAAAGCCTTCTTCTCTCAACTCGTCAAAGTCATTCTCTGTCCAGCTTTGTTCCATTGCTGGCAATGAGCTGCATTCCTTTGGAGGGGGAGATGCACTCTGATTTTTTGAATTTCCAGCTTTTCTGCACTGCTTTTTCCCCATCCTTGTAGTTTTTTCTGCCTTTGGTCTTTGTTGATGGTCACGTACTGATGGGGTTTTGGTGTGGGTGTCCTTTCTGTTTGTTAGTTTTCCTTTTAACAGTCAGGACCCTCAGCTGTAGGTCTGTTGGAGTTTGCTTGAGGTCCACTCCAGACCCTGTTTGCCTGGGTATCAGCAGCAGAAGCTGCAGAAGATAGAATATTGCTGAACAGTGAGTGTTGCTGTCTGATTCTTGCTCAGGAAGCTTCGTCTCAGGGGTATACCCCACCGTGTGAAGTGTGAGGTGTCAGTCTGCACCTAGTGAAGATGTCTCTCAGTTAGGCTACTCAGGGGTCAGGGACCCACTTGAGCAGGCAGTCTGTCTGTTCTCAGATCTCAACCTCCATGCTGGAACATCCACTGCTCTCTTCAAAGCTATCAGACAGGGGCATTTACCTCTGCTGAGGTTTCTGCTGCTGTTTGTTTAGCTATACTCTTTCCCCAGAGGAGGAGTCTACAGAGGCAGGCCAGCCTCCTTGAGCTGCGGTGGGCTCCACCTAATTCGAGCTTTCAGATGGCTTTGTTTACCCACTTAAGCATCAGCAATGGAGGGCGCCCCTCCCCCAGCCTCACTGCCACCTTGCAGTTAGATCTCAGACTGCTGTGCTAGCAAAGAGGGAGGCTCCGTGGGTGTGGGATACTCCTGCCCAGGTGTGGGATATAATCTCCTGCTGTGCCCTTTGCTAAGACCCTTGGTAGAGCACAGCATTAGGGTGGGAGTTACCCAATTTTCCAGGTGTTGTCTGTCTCAATTTCCCTTGGCTAGGAAAAGGGATTCCCTTCCCTCTTGCACTTCCCAGGTGAGGCGATGCCTTGCCCTGCTTCAGCTCTCACTGGTCGGACTGCACCAGCTGACCAGCACTGATTGTTCGGCACTCCCCAGTAAGATGAACCTGGTACCTCAGTTGAAAATGCAGAAATCACCCGTCTTCTGTGTCACTCACACTGGGAGCTGGAGACTGGAGCTGTTCCTATTCAGCCATCTTGGGCATGCCCCTCAAGTCAAAGTTTGTTTTTTAAAGTGAATAATATTGATAATAATATGTTGCTATATTGTATGTGTATGTTCACACATTTAAAGTGTAAAATAACTTGCAAAAAATAAAATGCCATAGAATCTCAAATTTCATTATTAAGTCAGTTAGGTAGAATACAAAAATGGCAAGCCATTTAAATATGTTGGACGTTGATGTAAGATATATAGCTTTCACCATGTATAATATTTAGACATTTAAGCGATGGAACCCCGTAATAGCAAATATTTTTTTTTTTCTGATCTTTATTTTCTTCTTGATTTTCACATATTACTTAAATATTTAGAACTGTGTTAGCTTAAACAAATTATTCACTATCTCCCTGGCTTATTTTCTTAAGTTATAAAGAGGGTAATAACTTGCCTTAACTATTGGAATTGTTATAAAGTTTAAATCAGTTAATAAGTGCAACTTTCTTGGCAAATTGCTTGATGCCGTGGAGAGAGGAGAACTGTCACAGCAGGGAACAGGACAGAGCTTGATTTGACTCTTGAGCCCCCAGAATTGTCAATTGAATAAAGTTGTGATAACATTTTTCTTTCTTGGTGAAGTACTGTCATTGCACATTATCACCTTCATTCACTAATACAAGTGAATGAAGTTCCAGAATCACTTGTCCTACCTATATTATATTCTGAGTCTTATTTCCTGAGGAGAATCATGACAGTATACAGATCTGGACAATATTTAATGGTCTGTCCTGTGACCTAGCCAAGAAGGCACAAAGGGAGGGAATAAAAACAAGGACATTCCACAATTTCCTGAAGACATCTTTTGTACATACATAGAAATCTATAAGTTTTGCTTTCCCGAAGGATATGACTCATATTTGCAGGAAGCTGCAAGTGTGTTCAAATATTTTTTTGCATTAAATTTTTCTCAGTGATTTGATGCCCTAGGACTGCACCACTCTGGATTGTAGAATGTATTATTTCAATAATAAGCTCAATCAAAATACTGCTTTCTTTAAATCTAATTCAAACTCCAGTTTTCTTCCTAATCCTAAATACCAAAATCTCCTCATTGTCTTTGCTCAGTGATGAGCTGAATTTTTATATTTACAAACAGTTCTCCCTTATTCAAGAAAAAAATTAACAAATTAAAAATAAATTCAGCATTTTGTTTTTCATATATTGGTGATTTGAGATTTCCATAAACAT
The DNA here is from genome assembly GCF_009764315.1 of Trachypithecus francoisi. Classification (NCBI taxonomy): domain Eukaryota; kingdom Metazoa; phylum Chordata; class Mammalia; order Primates; family Cercopithecidae; genus Trachypithecus; species Trachypithecus francoisi. Next base: position 46,637,952 of record NW_022681470.1, on the reverse strand, counting down.
TATTCATGTGCGACATCTGTCTTTTGCTACTATTAGTTGATACAGAAAGAAAAAGAATGTAAATTAACAATAGAGCAAAAGCATTATTTACTACACTCATTTCTATCTCAGTTATTTAGTAGTCCCTCTTTATCCACTAGGGATATATTCCAAGACCCCCAGTGAATGTCTGAAGCCTTGGACAGCACCTAACTCTATACAGGCTATGTATTTTCCTATACATAGACACCTATGAAAAGTTTCATTTATATATTAGGCTCAGTAAGAGATGAACCACAACAAACAATAATAAATACAATTATAGCAATAAAAGCTACATGAATGTGGTCTCTGATTTCAAAATATGTTAATAGGGTGTACTCACTTATTTTCTGAATGCAGTTGGCTGTGCATAACTGTAACCATGGAAAATGAAACCACCATGGACAAGGGGTCACTACTGTACTCAGTTGCTCTATTTTAGTGACAGGACACAGGTAAGGAAGCTGTTCTCCATTCCCTAATGTGAGAGGTACTAGCTTCTGGATATAGGTAGGAAGGCATCCCACCTGTGAAAAAAAGGATTTCACACATGACAGTTCAAAGTTCCCAAGTGACTTTGAAGATCTGAATTTTGAAATAATTTGAAGATTTCCAGTAAAGTTTACCCAAGACAGACATAAGGGAATACTACTCTCAGGAAATAGGTGCAAAACACTCTTGACTGAAGTGCTGAGATGAAAATTTTTATTCACCATGGACCCTGAAAACTCACATTGTGTTCCTCAGGGTAAAACTTTTTTTTTTTTCCATCTGCCAGACTTAGTGCTTCTTAAGCTTCAAATTGATTAAATAAATGAGGCTCCTGTCACAGAAAGGATTTTTGCTTCTGAACTCTAACCTGATAACACACTTCTCTTCCCTCCTTTTCTCCTGAGCCTTCTCCTTTTGATCCAGCTCCTCACAAAACATGCCTATATTTCATTTTCTCTTCTCAAATCAAGGCTTAAATTATTCTTCAGAAAGAACTTAGCATGAGCCTTCCAACTTCAGCCCCTACACTTAGTCACATAAACTATTTTTTTAGATTATCTGAGGATGTGTAAGTATTTCTCTATAAAATTATAAATGTCTTTCTAGACAAACATCTCCAATTGACTTATTAAATAATTTCTGACAAAAGAACTTAAAAATTAAAACCACAGTTGAGCCTTAATGCTATCATGTCTCAAGTGCACAGTGATCCTTCTGGTCTACATCCCTCTATTCAAAATCTTAGAACACTTTTAGGAAAAGAAGAAGTCAAAGAAACTACCATCAGAGTGAACAGGCAACCTACAGAATGGGAGAAAACTTTTACAATTTACTCATCTGATAAAGGGCTAGTATCCAGAACCTATAAAGAACTCAATCAAATTTACAAGAAAAAAACAAACAACCCCATCAAAATGTGGGCAAAGGATATGAATAGACACTTCTCAAAAGAAGACATTCATGCAGCCAACAGATACATGAAAAAATGCTCATCATTACTCACCATCAGAGAAATGCAAATCAAAACCACAATGAGATACCATCTCACACCAGTTAGAATGGCAATCATTAAAAAATCAGGAAACAACAGTTGCTGGAGTGGATGTGGAGAAATAGTAATACTTTTACACTGTTGGTGGGATTGTAAACTAGTTCAACCACTGTGGAAAACAGTGTGGCAATTCCTCAAAGATCTAGAACTAGAAATACCATTTGACCCAGCCATTCCATTACTGGTGATATACCCAAAGGAATATAAGTCATCCTGCTATAAAGACACATGCACATGTGTGTTTATTGTGGCACTATTCACAATAGCAAAGACTTGGAATCAACCCAAATGTCCATCAATGATAGACTGGATTAAGAAAATGTGGCCCATATACACCATGAAATATTATGCAGCCATAAAAAAGGATGAGTTTGTGTCCTTTGTAGGGACTTGGATGCAGCTAGAAACCATCATTCTCAGCAAACTATTGCAAGAACAGAAAACCAAATACCGCATGTTCTCACTCATAGGTGGGAATTGAACAATGAGATAACTTGGACACAGGAAGGGGAACATCACACACTGGGTACTATTGTGAGTAGGGAGGGGAGGGATAGAATTAGGAGATATACCTAATGTAAATGACGAGTTAATGGGTACAACACACCAAATGCCACATGTATACATATGTAACAAACCTGCACGTTGTGCACATGTACCCTAGAACTTAAAGTATAATAATAAAAAAAAGAAAAAAAAATCTTAGAGCAGACAACTTGATTGGTTGTAAAGGTTTTTATAAAGTGCCAACTCTGTAAAGTGCTTATTTCTGAAAATAAAAATAAGTCTTCACTCACATACATAAATAAAAAATACTTATTGAAACTGTCAGTTATTCTGAATTTTTGGAAACACTTGAATTACTTTATGTTTTGAGTGAGATAAAGACATTTTCAAAATCCTTTTTCAAAGTGAATTTTTACAAACAAATTACCAGTATCAGTTTTTAGGAATGCTTATGTGAGTTCAATTTAAATTAGAGAACCAGAGAGATAAGGCCAAAGAGTCATACAATGAACTACCTCTGAAATTCATAATTTAATTAAGGAGTACAAGATGCTTTTATGAAACAATCCTTTTCCTTTTAAATGGAAGAATTCACAAAACATAGATTCAATATTTGATCAAGAAAATCTACCATTAGTAGACGGGTTGAATTTATGTGCTAGCTTTGTAAATGTGAGAGTGTGTTGTATTGTTTCCTGTTTTTCCTCTACTTAATATTATTTCTGTTAATGAATACATCGCTTCATTTCAATACATCTTAGTGAAAAATTATATGAAGTATATATGCATTTTAATGTTTTGATCAACAAGTAGAGCAGTGTGGCAAATTATGGTATTCATTGGATCTAACTGGGATATAACAGAAGTTTTCACTTCCTTCAGACTTCTAAAATGAGGGTGTAATAATAGACTCCTATTACTAGAGGTGACTTATGGGAGGAGTGTTTATGGAACTACAGAGGAAAGAAGCTAGTGGTAAGTAACATATATGATGTAACTGTTTCATCTTTAGCCTTTAGTCTGCAAGTATCAATGCCTATTTTTTTGTGATTGTGTGTAAATATGCTTATACATCTATAATGATTATATATGACATGCATGCAGATATAATAAACACATATGTATATATAACCCTGAATCTTCACTGTGACCATCAAGACAAATTTCCATGATTCCATTATACACTATTCCTAATCAATAGACCAGGAATGTCTTATTATTCTTCAACATGGAGAATCTATTTGTCCTAAAGATGTGCCTGTCATTTACTGTCAGCTACTCTTCAACTTTGAAATTTTTCCATTATATCTTCAAGGAATCACGCTTGGTCATCAGCTAAATACATAATATTCTAAGTAGCTTCTTTAAAAAATTGCCTTCACCTTCTTGGTGGGACTGAAACCTGGATCTCACCGAGGCTACTGCTTAAAGATTTTGAAGGCGGACTTGGTAACACTCATGCTCTCTATTATGGTTTGCAGAATATTATTCTTCTCTTGTCACTAAATGACTCCAGTCATAAATTTTGACACCAAATTACACCACTCACTTTCTATCCTTTTTTGCTATCATGCACATAGGAATGCATACATGTGTAACTCTGAGTGTTCCTATAGGGACTTTAGTCCCCACTCCCCTTTGCACTATATTTCAACCTCACCATCGCAATCTACTAGGTCATTCTTCACCACGAATAAAAAGCTTTAGCACCTGGCTGTTATGCCATCTAAAGTTAATATTGCTTTGTTCCTGGTTACTATAGTATTCATGGAAATTATCTAAAAACGTCGCTATTCGGTTTCTTGGCCTCCATTTATCCAATAATCATGTTCTTCATTCTACTTCAGTTGTTCATTCCCACTGAAAAGTCTACCGTTTGTTATTAACAACATTGTCATCATTTGTGATCTCTATTTCAATCATTCCACTCTGCAACAACCACTTTCTATCTTGTCTTTCCAGCTCAGCTTCCTATCTTTGAGCACCAAGCAATTATAGCTACTTATCAACCACATCATTTTCCTCAATTATTGTTATTATTCAAGTGTCTTGTTCTTATTGAAGATTTCTTTGGCCACACAATACAAAATTGCACTGCCCACCTACCTTGAGCTTCATAACTCTCTTCTGAGTTTGTATTCCACTATAGCAGAAATGGTGGATGTATGGTGAAATTGATAATGCTTACAATTCCTAATTCCTCATTTGCACTGGCTCTTTCAAAGACCTTCTAACTAATTTTGTATCCACGATATTTATAATTTCTTTAAAAAATTGCCATCAAACTATAGAAGAGTTATAGAATCCATAAAATTTGGATCTTTTCCTGCTTAAAACGTATCAATGCCAACTATATAGTTACCTCTTTTTTTTTTTTTTTCACGTATGTATTGTCTAACTTCCCTCAGTAGATGCAAACTTCATAAGGTACATTAGTCCATTCTCATGCTGCTATAAAGAATTGTTTGAGATTGGGTAATTTCTAAATGAAAGAGGTTTAATTGTTCACAGTTTTGCATGGCGGAGTAGGCCTCAGGAATTTTATAATCATGGCAGAAGAGGAAGGAAACATGTATTTCTTCACAAGGCAGCAGGAGAGAGAAGTGCAGAGGAAAGCGGGAGAAAGCCCCTCACAAAACCATTAGATTTCATGAGAACTCACTCATTATCATGAAAAGAGCATGGGGAAGCCATTCCTACAATCTAATCAGAAGGTTCCTACCCCAACACGTGGGGATTATAGGAACTACAATTCATGATGAGGTTTGGGTGGGGAAACAGCCAAACCAAATCATAAGAGAAGGGATTCTTGCCTGCTTTAGTCACTGCTATGTTCTCTGTCTCACAAGGAATAACTTGAATATGTTAAACATCTGCTGTATTATTTCTTGTTTCTCAAACTTATCTCTATTATTAATGTTGTGATGTTTTATTATTAAATGAAGAAACAACTGGTCAGGCATGGTAGCTCACACCTGTAATTCCAGCACTTTGGGAGGCCAAGAGAGGCAGATCACGAAGTCAGGAGTTTGAGACCAGCCTGGCCAATATGGTGAAATCCCGTCTCTACTAAAAATACAAAAATTAGCCTGGTGTGGTGGCACGCACCTGTATTCCCAGCTACTTGGGAGGCTGAGGCAGAAGAATCGCTTGAAACCGGGAGGCAGAGGTTATAGTGAACCCAGATTGCACCACTGCACTCCAGTCTGGATGACAGAGTGAGGCTCTATCTCAGGGGGGAAAAAAAAAGAGAGAAGGCAAGAAATAAAAGAAAGAAACAACTACAATCCTGCTAAACTGAGAATCAAAAGTAATATAAATGCCAAGTTCCAAAATTTACAAAGTGGACAAATTGTAAGGTAGAACATATAGAATGTAAATCCTTTGTAAAGAAGATTCATCAAGGATACAGATACAATAGATACAACTGCTTTACAAAGAAAAGTTTTAAAAAATTATTTATGCTTCCACAAACAGATCCTGAGGGAAAAAAAGAAAAAAAAAAGTGCATTATGCTTAAAAAAATGCAAAGTGATCCTGTGGCCTTGTTTACTCTTAGCGCAAAGGCAAGTAGCAATCCGAACTTGGTTGCCTAGCAACGAAGCGGCTGAATCCACGTTAGTGGAGTAAGTTCAATGTAGTTTCACAGAGAACGAAATCATGCTTCATTCAGAGTCATTTCTAATTTCAAAAAGTAGTAAGATGTTAAAACTTTGTATAATTCCCCATATTTCCTGAAGATTGTGCAGGTGCATTAAGACAGTTTGTACAAAGGTGAGAAAATAGATGTCATTTGTTGTTGTTGTTGTTGTTGTTTTTACTTTGAGTTTTAGTGTGTGACATCAGTTGGAGATTCCATAAAATAATACGCATTTTCTTAAGCTTGAAACGACTGTTACAGTTTTTGAAGGGTGTCAAATTGGCAATAAGAATTTAAGTTTGCGATTTTTATTTTCCACGCAGAAACTATACCCCATTCATTTAGAATCAATGCTTGCTCGGTTGAAGCCAAAGGTCAGAAGCCTTTGCTCTTCTTCAAAGGACCCACAGCAGTGAGGATGAAGGCCCCTGCATAGAAGATGCATTATTCATAAAGAGATAAATCCTCCAGTCATTAAAAAGAGAAGCTAGGCAGAAAGAAAACTTAACAAATATGCATTATATCATGTATCTTCTTAAATGTCTAGTTTTAAAAAAATCATTTCTCTAGTCCTTTTTACATTTCTGGAATGGAAATCATGGCAAAATGTTTCAAATGATTTACTAATTTGAGAAAACCGTAGAATAGGGTTAGAACTTCTATTAGCCGTTTAAAAATGGGTACATTTTGGACATGTGTAGATAAAGGGTAGAAGAGAATTTAGGATAAGAGAATAAAAAGAACAAAATCTAAGATACCAAGTGATGTAAAAGAACACTGAATACATTATTTTGACTGAGGTAACTGGAGACGAAAGGGAATGCTAAAAAGTATGGCTGGAAATGCAGATTGCCAGAAGAACAATAAAGATTATAAGGATAGTCTACAGAATTTGGTTGTGACACTACAGGCTGAAAGAAAATAATGAGAATATTCAAACAAGTGAATTAAATGGTAATAGTCATGCTTCAAAAAGTTAAGTCTGTCAGATGAGTAAATGCTAAAATGAAAATGAGAGAGAATGAAGGTAGAAAGATCAGTTAGGAAACTACAAGAAGATTTAGTTCCAACAAGGAAGTCCAGGATGAGAAAGATGGAAATGGGAATAAAAAGAAATTAACCCCACAGTGCTTGCAGGGGCCTCTTTCCTCATGTTTCCTCGCCCTAGAATGAAATCTTTACGTGACTGGTTCCGTCCCAGCATCCATGTTTTATCTCAAATGTTGTCTTGAAAAGGCTTTTTCTTTTTTATTTTTTGAGACGGAGTCTCGCTCTGTCGCCCAGGCTGGAGTGCAGTAGCCGGATCTCAGCTCACTGCAAGCTCCGCCTCCCAGGTTTACGCCATTCTCCTGCCTCAGCCTCCCGAGTAGCTGGGACTACAGGCGCCCGCCACCTCGCCCGGCTAGCTTTTTGTATTTTTTAGTAGAGACGGGGTTTCACCATGTTAGCCAGGATGGTCTTGATCTCCTGACCTCGTGATCCGCCCGTCTTGGCCTCCCAAAGTGCTGGGATTACAGGCTTGACCAAAAGGCTTTTTCTTACAACTGCCATCACAACTTTCATTTTATACAAACTGCCCTATTGGATTGAATTTGTAGTAACTACCATTTTCTGAAATGATCTTGCTTCTTCAGGTGTTATTTACCAGCCTTCTCCCCTGAAACCACTCACTACAATATTAAATGTCACGGAACTAGGGTCCTTTTTTTCTTTTATTCACTTCACATCCACAATGTGTTGAAGAGTCCTTGGGATACTCTAGCACTCAGCAAATTATGTTGAAGAATAAATGAAAGAATGAATAGCAAGTGTCAATAAGTGATTGTTGAATAAATGGAGAAATCACTGGGATAAATAAGGTCACTTGAGCTCATGAGTCTTAGATCATAACAAATTGTTTATGATCTATCCAACAAAAAGGAGTTGTCAACAGAAGTTTTAAAAGAGGAATTTTTGAATGTTTGTTTTACCAATGTTGTTGTTTTACCTGAAACTAGGGTTGTAGAATTTAAAATAAATTTTGAACTATAATTGTGTCTGTATTTGGTTAGGGAAATCACCAGTTTTTATAACCTGTGTAAATTGCTTAACTTGCTTTAACATCCAGTTTTCTTATCTATAAAATATGAATAATATTGTTTTAAGTACACTTCACTTTTTAAGTATTAAATAAGGTAATTCATGTGAAGTGTTGAGTGCAGTGATTGGAGCATCATAACTTCTGATTATACATTAGCTATTATTATGAAAACTATTACTAACCACAGTGCAATGGTTAAAAGAACAGATTTGGGGGCCGGGCGCGGTGGCTCAAGCCTGTAATCCCAGCACTTTGGGAGGCCGAGACGGGCGGATCACGAGGTCAGGAGATCAAGACCATCTTGGCTAACATGATGAAACCCCGTCTCTACTGAAAAAAACAAAAACTAGCGAGGCGAGGTGGCGAGCGCCTGTAGTCCCAGCTACTCGGGAGGCTGAGGCAGGAGAATGGCGTGAACCCGGGAGGCGGAGCTTGCAGTGAGCTGAGATCCGGCCACTGCACTCCAGCCTGGGCGACAGAGCGAGACTCCGTTTCAAAAAACAAAACAAACAAACAAAAGAACAGATTTGGGAATGAAACTGCCTACTTAGAGTTTGCTTTTCACCGCTGCTGATTTATCTTGGCCTTGTTCTTCTTGTTTGTGTTAGAATTATTTTTTCATAGGAAGTTTGGTATGGGAGTTATGCATACAGACTTTGGAGCCAGACTGCTGGTTTCGGACTCTGGCTCTCGCATTATTGGTAGTGTGTTAAGCATGTTACCTCCTCAAACCTCTGTGGCTCCCTTTACAAAGGTGCAAAATACATATGACAGTACTACCCAACAGTGTGGTTATGAATATTGAAGGGGTTTAGTGGCATAAAGTTCTGAAAATTGTGCCTAGCACATGGTAAGTTCTATATGTGTTGTTGAAGAAAAAGAAACCTAATACTGTTGTTATAAGAGATAAACAAATTCATCATTAAAATCGGATAACTTAGTAGCAGTTTTTAAATACTCAATAAATATTGTTACCAGTACAAACATCTACATTACTTAAATCATTATCGCTGGCAAAGATATTCTAGCAGTGTCAGTTCATATAAGAAAATTCAATATCTCTAACAAGAATTATGATCTCAACCTCTGTACAGACACATGCATTTCCAAGACACCCACGAAATTATTCCAAAATGTGTATGAGTAATAATGAATAGAGCACCAATCATGTCTTATTTAGTATTTTAGAGTTAAACTTTTACCACAAAGCTTGATCTTAAGACTAAACTTGTTCATTGAATTTATGTAGCTATGCTTATTTTATAAATATAGTATATCAATGAAAGTTTTAAATTATTTAAAAATCATTAGATAGGCATCAAAACCCAACAATTAAACTACACTGAGATACCACTATCCACCCACCAGAATGGCTAAAAAATAAACACCCCCCCAATATTCCATTCAAGTAATAATTCAAGTAGTAATCCTACTCGCAATATTAAAGCGTTTCTCCTCATTTTTATCAATACTTGATGTAAAAATATTGTGAAATATTCACTAATCTATGCATGTGGAGCAGTGTCTTGCCACTTCAGTTTGCATTCTTCTTATTAATGTGATTCTCTCTTTAGATTCATAGAAACTTGGGATATTCACATCTATATATTTAATTTTATACTCATTTTCTATTTTTCTGTTGAATAATTGATAATTTCGTTTGTGACATATAAGTTGCTTCTGTATTTTGAATATTATTTGACTGTTATATGTGTTGCAAATATTCACTCACTACTTGAAAATGTCAATTGAATATAATTATGGAAACTTTTATCAAACAGTACTTATAATAAAAAGGTTAAGTTGGTCAGTCTTTATATTTATTGTGTCTTACTTGGGAAAGAAACGTAATTTTCTATCATCAAATATCCTGTTACGTTTTTTCCCATAGATTTTTCTATTTTGCTTGTCTACTTGACTATTCCATATCAATATCCCTATATAAGCAAAGCCTTGCAGTTCATGGCTGATGGCATAAACTTTAGTCAATGAGAGACATGAGTATGTGGCCACTTTTAGCTTAAAGTTCTGTAGTAAGATTTCTCAAGGTACATTTCACTGACATTATTTTAGAACAGTAGTTTCCAAGGTTAAATTGGCAGTCCAGAAACACCAGCATCCTCTTGGATCTTGTAAGACATTAAAATTCTTGTGCCCATCCCCAAACCTACTGAATCAAAAACCCTGGGGACAAGGTTCAGCAGTCTATGTATTAACAGTAATCCCTGATGATTCTCATATATGCTTAACTTCGGGAAGGATTTCACTAGAACTCTACAATTATGTAATCAGGCAAAGCCAAGTGAGAATCTCAAAGATTTATAGGTTTTATGGCTTTAACAGGTAAGAAAATGAAAAGAAAGGTTTTTTCACCAAGAGCAAGGATGTTTTTGAGTTATGAGAGAAGTCTTAAAATATCTAAAAATCTAAAGAAACATAAATCTAATCAAATAATACAGCAGTCAGGGTTAAGAGAAGAAAAAACAGTTACATATATGACACACAGAGATGTAGCTATATGGCCACTTCTTTCTTTAAATTATTGATTATCTGTTATAGACTATAAATTTGGCTAATAAATCCTATCGTTGCTACAAAAGCAGAATTTAATCTTCATCGCGGTTATCAAAAATGGTCTTCAAAAAAGTTATGCAAATTTAGAAAGTAATTCCCCAAAATACATGGGAAACGTTCCTCAAATTGTTTATGATCATAAAAATGATCTGTGTAGTGGTTAAACATATTTTATCCAGAAGAAAATTTAGAATTACATATACTACTACTTAAGAGAATGAAAGTTAAAACTTTTTTGTTAAATAATCTGTGCAAATATGGAATTTTATGTGCATACCATATTTACGATATACTTGCTGTCACAGGATTCATTTCCCAGAAAACAGACTGAGGCGTAATCTTAGGGGATGACCCTGCAGCATGGACTGCATTATTTAGGAAACAGAAATAAAGGAAAATAAGAGTGAGATAAACAAAAAATATAGAGTTATACAGAACTACCATAGCTCCAACCAGTCTTTCTGGCAATTGAAAGGGAAAATAATTTATCCACAGACTCCTGTCTCTCATTGCCCAAAGTCTACTCCACCAGTCATGAACCCCACTGAGGCTTTGTTTGTAGGTTCTAGAGGGTATTCTTGGTATCTGCTGCTGCAGCCTAAGGAGAGCCTGCAGACAGATGGCAAGAGGCGGGGGACTGTATTCTCGGAGGGGATCCTGAGCACCTCCAGTAGTGGGCTCTTCAATCTGGCAATGCAGTGACTAGGTTTCAGTGTCATGGGAACAGCACAAACTGTTGCTGAAGCTGCTCAGGCTAGAAAGCAAAACAAGCATGCAAATCTGACCTGATGCAAAAACCGAGCACACAGGCCTATTACACTAATTGAATAAGTCTTATTATTAAAAACATGGGAGCTAGGCTTTAGGCTTACTCAAAGTAACAGTGAATATTAACAGTGAATGTTAAAACTTGCAAGATTCATAAATAAAAGCATATGATTTGTATGTTTAATTAAAGACCTTGAGGTTTTAAATTTGTAAGGTTTATTAATTTTGAAAAAAAGATTAAATTTTGTCTATATCAATACAAAAACACATTCCACTCTTTTATTTGAAAGAAAAAAAGGGAAATAAATCTTTCTTTGATATAACTTCTTTCTTCAACTCCCACGCAATCTCTTTGCTCCCTGCTACGGTTTGAGTGTGTCTCCTCTAAAACTCATGTTGAAATTTTACCCCCAGTCTGGCAGTGATGGAAGGTAGGGTGTAGTGGGGGAGGTGTTGGGATTATGAGGGCACTGCCCTTCTTAATAGATTAATGACATCTCCCAGGTGGAAGTGAGTTTTCCTTCTTACCGGAACACATTGGTTCCTGTGAGAGCGGGTTGTTATAAGCAAGTTTTCTGCTCCTGTTTTGAACTTTTCCCACGTGGCTGGTTCCCCTTCCATTTCTCTGTCATATGTTGGCACAGGAGAAGGCTCACCACCAACTGCCAAATGCTGCCACCCAATCTGGAACTTCCCAGACTTCAGAACCATGAGTTAAATACACTTCTGTTGTTTATTAGTTACCCAGCCTAAGGTAGTCTGTGAGAGCAGCACAATTTGGACTAAGGCACTATCCTTCACAGAAAGATTTCTCAAAAAATTTGTACTCAGTGTCTGCATTTCCTTAATTTCTTTCTTTCTTTCTTTCTTTCTTTCTTTCTTCTTTCTTTCTTTCTTTCTTTCTTTCTTTCTCTTTCTTTCTTTCTTTCTTTCTTTCTTCTTTCTTCTTCTTTCTTTCTTTCTTTCTTTCTTTCTTTCTTTTTTTTCTTTTTTTTTTTTTGAGACAGAGTCTCACTCTGTCCCCAGGCTGGAGTGCAGTAGTGCTATCTCGGCTTACTGCAAGCTCCATATCCCGGGTTGATGCCATTCTCTTTCCTCAGCCTCCCAAGTAGCTGGGACTACAGGCACCCGCCACAATGCTTGGCTAATTTCTTGTATTTTTAGTAGAGACGGGGTTTCACCTTATTAGCCAGGATGATCTCGATCTCCTGACCTCGTGATCCACCCACCTCGGCCTCCCAAAGTGCTGGGATTACAGGCATGAGCCACCGCGCCCGGCCTGCATTTCGTCAATTTCTAACCTCATATCAGTACTCATGAAGCAAGTCAAACATCTTTTTTCAAGATCAATGATAATTTACAAGTTGCCAAATTCTATATATTATCCTCATTTCAGGTAATCTTTTAATTCAGTGTTTGTAAGCCATAAAAAATTACCCAGGTGATTTCAGCAAAGTGCAAAAATAAATATATTTCATAAAATTAAAAGAAATGTTAACTACCTATGTTCCAGAAAAAAAGTAAAACCATGGATGCTTGTTAGGTATAAGTAGCAAAAACTAGTAACTATCTGTTTAGTACATTGCCAATAAAATAATAAAGAAAAATCAATGACAATTTTCCATCTACATGTATTTCTAGAAGGTTTAAAGTTATAGAGACAAGGTTGAATTGACCTTTCCAGCCTTTATAATCCAGTTTGGATTATAAAGCCATACATTTCCTAGGGTAAAGGCATGATGAGCACCTTGAATAACTGCCTGACTACTGGTTATACAGTACTAACTGCAGGGTCATCCTCAATGAAAAATCTTTAGGTACCTAAAACTGGCGAATCATTGCTCAATAGGAAAAACAAAATCTTCCATACTTGACCACCGCTTATTTCTTTAAGCTTCTCTCTCCTTCCCTCCCTTCCTCCCTCACCTCCTTCCTTCCTTCCTTCCTTCCTTCCTTCCTTTCTTCCTTCCTTCCTTTCTTTTCTTCTTTCCTTCCATCCTTCCTTCCTTCTTTCCTTCCCGTCTTCCTTCTTTTATCACCTCTCTCTCTCTGTCTTTCTCAGTTAAATCTGTGGTTGCTCTTAGTCTCCTCTGCTGACAGTTTTTCCTATTCCAGCAATGTACCAAATGCATACCTGAAGCTTGGTACCCTCATTAAAGCATTTCTCTTTGGGAACTAAAACTTCAAAATCAGTAGATCCCCAAATTGTGAAAATGGGGAGCAAACATTTCACAAAAATGAAATAATCACCAATAGTAATAGTAAGAATAGTGACAACTTGATTCCTTTACCTGTGATTTATGTCTATGGAAAAAATTATATTTGATGCTGATTTGGGGCATATAGCTCTTCTGGGAGGACATTTGACGTTCCTTCTGCCCCGAAAGGTGTTGCCAGTACAGCTAGCATTAAAATTATACCTTATTAAGGCCATTCTATTTCCATCTCAGGCTACAGATGGGAAACATGGTAAGATCACTAAATTCCATGATTTTGAGTCTATTATCATATATCATTTGCTCTAACAGAAGTTTCCCAGTCAAAAATAATGCTATGTATATTTCTATTATGTTGAAAAAGATATTTCAAAGACCACAGAAGGTGATTTGTGCATAAGCATTGCTAACAAAAAAAGACAAATTTCTATCCAGAGCAAAGGACTATTTCAAAGAAAAGTAAGCATTGCTCTTTTCATTATAGAAGTGGCTGGATGACTTTTCCCCTATTTCCAGGGCAGTGACGCCATGTTGGGAATGCAGTGTTTGCCTCCGCCCCTGGCAGTGTGGGAAGGGCTTGGCAAGTGAATATTCCTGTTGCTGAACCCATGCAAAACCTCCATTACCAACACGATGCTACTTTGTTTGTGAGTCTATATGACAAGGAAAAGATCAGCACCTATTACAGAACATTTCATCTCGTACACCTGATTATTAACATTTTACTCTTCCATGGTTGCTTCTTGGTGAGCTGCTCATGAAACCCAAGTAGCTTCATACTCTATGCCCATTTGGAGATGTCTAACATGTACCTCTTCCCTAGACCTTCTTTCCTAGACTTCAAAACTTTCCAACTTTGTTTTTTTAGTTCTCTGATTATCCAGCCAAAATATTACCCACTCTCAATACTCAGTGTAAATTCATTTGCTGGTTCTCTCTCTCTCTCTGAGCAAAATGCTTAGGTCTGAGCAAGGTTTAAATCTCTGATCCTTTTTCTTGGAGACATCATGAAGACGCAAATAATACTTCAGCCACCTATTTACAAGAGGTAATAGCATATTTGTAAAAAAGAATCTGTCAACCAGACCTATTATTACTTTTTTCCTCAGTCAACCTATTATAGATATCACCAAGGAGTCCATAGGTGCAGATTTATAGGGAGGAGGCAACTTAGAGTAAGAGGCATCGGAATCTGTGCCATTTGGTCACATGACTTATTTATTCCTTCAGAATCTCTTCAAGTCCAACAGCATATATAGCACTTCCATTTAATGATGGGATGCTACTGAGTCTGCTTGCCAATCTTACAGCCTATTGGATTAGACAACACCCAGTTCATGCTGAGCATATCAGGTCCCATGGTAACCTGGCTGACTCATAGTCAAGTCAGCAGCTATTTTGTAAAAGGAGAATGGTACAACCTTGCTTTGAAAACCTAAACATTTACATTTATTTCCCTTATAGAGTCCTGTTCATGGCTCCTTACAGCATTCTTTTTTTTTTTTTTTTTTGAGACGGAGTCTTGCTCTGCCACCCAGGCTGGAGTGCAGTGGCCAGATCTCAGCTCACTGCAAGCTCTGCCTCCCGGGTTTACGCCATTCTCCTGCCTCAGCCTCCCGAGTAGCTGGGACTACAGGCGCCCGCCTCGTCGCCCGGCTAGTTTTTTTTTTGTATTTTTTAGTAGAGACGGGGTTTCACCGTATTAGCCAGGATGGTCTCGATCTCCTGACCTCGTGATCCACCCGTCTCGGCCTCCCAAAGTGCTGGGATTACAGGCTTGAGCCACCGCGCCCGGCCTTCCTTACAGCATTCTTATCTACAATAGGTACTTTGAATACCATTAGATCTACTGTGCCACAATGACCAAATGGCAGAAGAGCTTCATGATAGCCTAGATCTCCTTCAGTAATACTATTAACTGAGCACAACAGAAAGCTAGAAATCCAGAGAAATCAGTTAATACCATTCATAAAGTCACCCCATCCATACCCATGATACAAGGAAGGTAAAAATGGTGGATACTAGATTGGAGGAATAAATAAAGAATATCAAATACACTAAAACTGACATATTTTTAGGATCTATCATTGAATCAATCCAACAAAAATCCTTCATATTTTTTGTATTGAAGTGGGCAAGAGTGTTTTTGTGATCTTAGACAATTTACTTTACTCATTTAGCCCTGTGTATGTTTTTTTAAAAAATCTAACTTTTATTTTAAATTCAGGGGCACATGAGCAGGATGTGCAGGTTTGTTACATAGGTAAATGTCTGCCTTGGTGGTTTGCTGCACAGATCCTCACATCAATGAGGTATTAAGCCCAGCATCCAATAGCTATTCTTCCTGATGCTCTCCCTCCTCCAACACCCCAACCTCCGACAGGCCCCACGCCTGATGTGTCCGTGTGTTCTCACCATTCAGCTACCACTTGTAAGTGAGAACCTGTGGTATTTGGTTTTCTGTTCTTGCATGAATATGCTGAAGATAATGGCTTCCAGCTCCATCCATGTTTCTGCAAAGGGCATAATCTTGTTGCTTTTTGTGGCTGCATGGTATTCTGTAGTGTATATGCACCATATTTTCTTTATCCAGTCTATCATCAATAGGTATTTAGGTTGATTCCATGTTTTTGCTATTGTGAATAGCGCTGCAATGGACATACATGTGAATGTATTGTTATATCATAATTATTTATATTCCTTTGGGTATATACCCAGTCATGGGATTGCTGGGTCAAGTGCTATTTCTGCATCTAGGTCTCTGAGGAATCGCCACACTGTCTTCCACAACGGTTAAATGAATTTACCCTTCTGTCTATGGCCATACCACCATGAATGTGTCTCATCTCATCTGATCTATGTGTCTTTATATGTACAATGGGAACAGTAATAGTTCCCACTTCAAAGAGTATAAGCATATAAAAATAAAACACTTAACCCATTGCTTGGCAAAAGTAACACATTTAATAAATATTAGGTATTAAATTTGCTGATAATTTAAGGTAACTTTTTTAAGTAGAGAAAAAATAAGTTTGGATAAGTTTGCTGGCAACAGAATATGAAGATTCTGAAATCTTGGCTGAGGAATTAGTACTTTTTGATGCATACGGTAGACACTTAGTCAATCCAAGAAATACTTAAGATTAATTTCTGTCAACAACTAGATGGTTGCACAAAGAATTCTTTGGCAATTAATTCACTGTTGAAAACTATTCAGAGCAGGGAGAATTTTCGGTTTGTCCCACTGATAATTTCAAAACAATAAAATTAGCATTGTTCTAATGTAACCTTTAAGGTGCTGGACATGAAGTTTTACAGTAGTGAAATCTCAGGCTGATGCAGTAAGTAGGCGATGACTGTAAGATAGGAGGAATCATCATGCAGGAGAGAAACATTTCAGATTCTACCAAACTGAAGGCTTCTCTCACTTTACCTTAATTCAGTCTGCAAAATAAATCCACTTCCATGCCCTAGCACATATCTTAGAACATGCAAAATAATTAATAATGTCCTGAAGAGAAGTTTACAGAGAGAAAAGTCATTGTTATACCAAAATAGGAAGCAATGCCTTAGCAGATTCTAAGTTGAATGTTTCAGCTTTATATGTATCAGTACAATAGCTACTTGTAACCAGAATTTTTACATTTCAGAAATGCTGCAGATGAAGTTTCCAACAGTAAATTTTGAGACGTTACCAATCAAAAGACAGAATTTTTTTTTTTTTCAATTGATAGAAGTTGACTGCTACCAAGATGAGAAAACCTAAAGAATATGGATAAAATTGAACCAAGAGAATGAAAGAAAAAGTTCAACGCTTTATTTGCTACCTTGGTAAAGGTTTCACAAGTACTTTAGAGAAAAGATGATACAAATATAAGCTGAAGTTTGAATAAAGCCAGTGTCCACATCATGTACTTGCCTGAGGTTCTTTCCTTACCTCGGGGTGTATAAATTAAAAATGGTGTATGGGTGGGCATCAGGAAAATCAACACATTTTTAAAAATCATAAATGTGTAATAGTGTAGAGAAGGGAGAGACAGCTTTCTCTAGACATTCAAATTAGTGTGTGAACCCTAAAATGGCCAAGAACAGTTATATATAAGTATTATTTGTAACCATGAATATATAGTTAATGTTGGTCAAATATCAGTATATAATTTTTCATGAATTTAAGGAAAATTGTAGGAAATTTTATTGGTAAAAATTATAAATATGTCATCTAAAATATCACAGTAAGATTAATAAATGTTGTAAGTTTGTTCATAATGTCTCCAAAGTAAATCAAACCATTACTCCAAAGTAATCAAACCACAAAATTCATGGAAATGCTACATTGATCGATGATATGATTTATTCACATTGATAATACACAAACAGATTGTGTCAGGCAAGTTATACTCAAATAAAGAAAAAAGCATCTGTAAAAAATTAGAAATAAATGAGCCTGAGAAAACATCCTTTGATGACAATTACACATATTTTCAATGATTAATAGAATTGGTGAATATGCAAACAATTCATATTTATTCCGATCATTTGAGGCACAAGGCAAAAGGACCTGTATTTCAGAAAATGGTAACTTGTAATAAAATATTTGTTTTTTAATTTATACTGAAAATGGTATTAAAGTCTATAAAGTAAATATTGCACTGGAGCATACCATATTTGTGAGTCCCATGAAGAAAGAAAACAGATTTACATTTTGTCATTGATAACATTATATATTTAGAGTTTATGTGAGAAAAGTAAGCCAAATATCACTCTCATTATATAAATATGGTGATATTTTAACTAGTGCAAGAGAACATAATGAATAAACATGATCATTTTCTTCAGGTTTATCAGTTTGGCACGTGACAGAAATACAAATGGAATTCAATTGAGAAGAGAAGAGATGTATTAGCATATTTATTCTACCTAAGGTGATAGCTGGCCTAAATGATAGCGAGGGCCAAAAATTTAAACAGCAAGAAAATTGTTTCTCTACGCTTTACTTTCTGTGGTATTCTGAAAAGACCAAATACTTGTTACTCCTCTTCTCAGTCAAGTTACCGAATCAATTGAGAATAAGTCATGGCAGTCAACATTATTACTGATAATGCCAAGTCAAAAGATACAGCTTAGATAGCACAGCCAAGTGGACTTGTTAAGTGAACTACTGATTTAGACAGACTTATCTTCTAGCCACAGGAAATGATGGTATAATTCTTTTCATACCTCTTACAAGCTGCTCCATTCCGGAAAAAGTTGTAAAGCTGAAATAAGTATGTCCAATTTAATTTTTCCAAATGCGTCGGTGGATGAGTCATTCTATTTTTCTGTGTAAGAGGACAGAAGAGCCCTTGAGTTACGTTAATTGAATTTTCTTTTTCACATGAAAAGAACATGAATTGGGGAGAGGTGGTTCCCCAACATGTGATATTTTGGTTTATTTCTGTATGACATGCTTATTCTCTGATGATCAGCATGTATTGAAGGAGGTGTGACAACGCACAGCACGCTGTTCACAATCTCAAAACTCAAAGGCAAAACAGAACCAAACACACATCAGAAAATGTGCTTTTCTCAGTTCCAAATGAAATATTTCTATAGAAAATGTTGATTTGCTTAACTTGGATTATGTGCTTATCCCTCGAAAAGTCACTGTGTACATCTGAGTGAGATAGTTATCACTGGTGAGACTGGGTTTCATGTTTACCTCTGAGAGCAGAGAAGCAGAATATCTTTACAGGAAAAAATGGGAAGTAGCAGTTCTGAGTCCACAGTAAAACAGCCTTCAAAAATCTCTAAAAATATGTATTAAGTTTACCTTTCACCCATTCAACAAATATTTACTGAAGGCCTAGAGTGTGATGAGTGCTCTGGCATCTCACATTTATTTGCACTTCAACCTGACACTACATGCCAAGATCGTCTGGATACTCATTCTTGGCCAAACAGACCTGTAATACTCTATATCTTTAATCATTCACTGCCTACCATCTGAAAGTACATTTTAGTATGTTTAACAAATTAAATATAACTGAATCTGGTTAATATTGGCTTTTCAATTTCTCTCCATTTCAGATTCTGTAATTCTCCAAACTTAAAATTACAAGGCTATTAATAACTTTTCTCCCTCTACGTCTCCTCCTACTCTTCTTTGTCCTCCTTATTTATTTTGATTACATTACACCCGTTTGTCTTGGATTTTCTTGGAATTTATCAGTGACCAAAATTCAGGATGTTTTCTGATTTTCCGGAAAGCTTACGTAATATTTGCTTGTTTCACACATATTTGGTAAATCATAATGTGAAGAACTGCCCAGAGCAAAAAGCGTCAGCATTTGAGAATTCTCCTTACATCAGCCATAGACATTCATAAGAAGTCAATAAATCTTTACTTGTGGAAGAACACTGATGAAAGATAAACTTTTGCCAATCAGTTTAAAATCAAGAAGTGGTGGTAGAATTATATTTGTGGTTGTTTGGAGACTTTATACGTTTATATCATGGTAAAAATTCTCGTTTTTAAAAGAATTCATAGAAAATTAGTGTGTGCACCTAAAATTTATTTATTGGGTATCTATTCTATATCAAGCACTGTTTATAGACACCAAGGACATTAGAGTGAATGAAACAGACAAAGACATTTCTGTTATGGAGTTTACATTCTCCTGGGAATAAACAAACACAATGTATAAGAATATTTGATTCCTGTTCATTCACGAAGAATATTTTCACTGGATATAATATTAGATTGAAATTATTTCCATCAGCATTTTACAAAGAATGTCCCACGTTTTTCTGTCTTCCATGAATTCTGATGTGAAATCCATAGTTGTTCCAATTGTTTTGGCCTCTAGGAGCCTCACTTTTCTGTGGCTGCTTTTGGGACTTTTATCTCTCTAGTTTTCAATAGTTTAATTAAGTGAGTTTCGATGTGGATTTCTTTGAGGTTATCTTGTTTAGGGGTTCTCTGAGCTTCTTGAACCTGTATGTTTATAAGTGTCACTAATTTGAGGAAGTTTTTGGCAATTATTTCTTTATTTTTTTTTTCTGCACAGTTTTTCTCTCTTTCTAGGACTCTGATGACACAGAATTTAGATATTCTACAATTGTCCCATATGTCTCTGAGAGCACTGTTTATTTTTTGATCGTCTGTATGTATTACCCATATTGGATAATTTCTATTGATCTACTTTCAAGTTCACTGACTTTCCTTTTTCATCTCCACTTTGCTAATGAGCTTATATCATGAAAGTTATGTTATTGTTGTTATCTCTTATTCATTCTTGGTTTTGGGGGCACCTAAAAATAGTTGCTTATAAAACACTTGTAATAATACTTACAACATCTATGTCTCTTAAGTCTTGGCAAATATTGATGGCTTTTTCACATCAGGTAAAGTTTTTTCTGATTCTTCACGTTACAAGTAATTTTGGATTAATCTTGATATTTTCTATATAATGTTATGAGGTTCTGCTTCTTCCTTAAGTTCTATAGAGACTGATGTTTCTGTTTTAGAAGTCAATCAACCCAGTTGGAATCAAGATATAAGTTCTGACAAGCTTTTATTGTGTTGTATTTGCAATAACAGTTTTCAAAATCTTTGCTTTGCTTTTTGAATGTGGTCTGCATGTAACATGCACAGTAGCCAGTCTGGGACCTGGGCAGTGACTTAGCTTTCAGTTCAATTCTAAAGCATTTTTGTGATATTTTTTAGTGTGGAATCCATGCATGAAGCTTGGAGATGAGCCCAGGAGTTCGTAAACTACTTTATAGGTCACTTACTGTGTTAGGCTATTTTTGCATTGCTATAAACAAATACTTAGGATTGGGCAATTTACAAAGACAAGAGGTTTAATTGGCTCACAGTTCTCCAGGCTATACCAGAATCAAAACACCAAAATCTGTAGTAAATTGTGTTTGCAGAGTTAAACATGTGGACATAAGGTTTTTAATTTGTGCACAGAGATTAGTCACATTTTCAGTTGAAAATTTTTACATTTACCAAATATAAAAATATATAGTATTACTAAATATATGTATAAAAATAGAGTCAAATATAGATTTTGAGTGTGAAATTATAATAGGCTTTTTCTGATAAAACATATGTATCTCTTTTTTTGTGTTATGAAACATATATGTAGGCTTTTGGAAAATTGAACCCATTTATTGGTAAAAGGTACTTGAATGTTATAAAATGGTAAATATAAAAATTATTCATATTTAATTATTTTTCCTAAAATATAATGAACAAATGAACACCTTCGATTAACATATATGGAAATCTGAAACTTACATTTACTACACTGATAGTTAAATATGACCAAGTTCCCAACTCAAGTAAAGCTTAAAGAATGCTATAATTTAAATGATGCCAGGGTACATTGATAGTGCTGTTTTTTTCAGCATTTAAATTATCTTTATGAAATCAAGAAATATTTTACAAATTCAGGATGATACAAATAAAACTATATTAATTTAACAGTTTTGATGCAATGTCAAGCCAATATGACATCTCCAATTTCTTTTTGGCTTAGTTTTCTTTACAGACTGATCTAGATCTCTTTTGAATGAGGACCAACAAACTTCATTTCCACTTTATTTGGTTGTCTCACATAAACCTTTCTTTATTGCTTTGGAGCTCAAACTGAAATAAGTTCCCCACAATTCTCTGAGCATTCAGATTTCAAGATTTATTTGATATGTTTATATTGGAGAAAACACATTTGGGGTCTTATTGGGGAATTACCCTAGATATTATGAATTTAAATTGGAGATGCTTAATGAGGAAGACAGATATTTGGTGATTAAGCAATGTAACTGCGTAAATGATGGGGAAATCATATGTCAACCTGAATGAGATGTGGCAAGAAAAAATTTGTTGATTGTAAAGTTTGTCCTCGACTAACTGCTTTGCCTATGTCCTGCTTTGCCAGTGGCTCCTATTTATTTGAACTTTGAATTAATAGGTAAAACTTAAACTTGGCAAGATCTCTAGTTTATGTAAGTCAAATTTGGTCATATCTTAATAAACACATTTTTATTTGGCATCTAATGTGTATTCACTCTTTTTAAACATTTCAATGGATTTACATTATTTTGGGGGAAAAAATTCATACCTTAGCATGACCCCCTTGGCCTGCATGTCCTGGTCTCTACATCTGTCTTTTAGTTTATCTCATTCCACTCCCATAGCATTAAAAAAAAACTTAATTTTTTAATTAAGGTTTTTTTTTTTTGCAGTTTTAGGTTTACAGAAAAGAAAATTGAGTGGAAAGTATGGAAAGTTCTCATATATCTATCAGTCTCCCAACTCCAGTTTTCTCTCTTAATGACACCTTGGATTAGTGTGATGTATTTGTTACAATTCATGAACCATTTTTATTAACTAAAGATCATAGTTTCCAATGGGTTCATTCATTGTGTTATACAGTCCTATGGGTTTTGACAAATATTTGATGACATACATTCGCCATTACAGTATCATACAAAATAGTTTCACTTCTTTAAAAATGGCCTTGCTCCACCAATCCACCCCTCTCTCCGTTTCCCAATGCCTCTGATAACCATTGATGTATTTATTTTGTCCATTGTCTTTTCCAGAATGTTAGAAGGCTGCATAGTTAATGTTACACAGTACACTATAGTCTTTTCAGGTTAGCTTGGTTCTCTTTGCAATATGCATTTAGTATTCTTCCATGTCTTTTCTTCACTTGATAGCTCATTTCTTTTTATTGATGAATAGTATTCAATTATGTGAAACTACCACAGTTTGTTTTTCCATTCATATCTTGAAAGACCTTTTTATTGTTTCCAGGTTTTGGCAATTATGAATAAAGCTGCTATAAACATTTGTGTACAGGTTTTATGTAAACAAAGAGTTTTAACTCATTTAGATAAATACCAAGGGGCATGATTGCTGAACCATATGGTAACAACATGTTTAACTCTTGTAAGATACTTCCAAACTGTCTTCCAAATTGATTGCACCATTTTACAAAACCACCAAGAGTGGAAGAAAGTTCTTATAACTCTCCATCCTCACCAGCATTTGATGTTGCAAGTTTTAGATTTTAGTCATTCTCATAGCCCTCTAGTGGTATGTCATTGTTACAATTTGCAATTTCCTGATGGCTATAATGTGTCGTATCTTTTCAAAGGTTTCCGTTTGTTTATCTTCTTTGGTGAGGTGTCTGTTAAGAGGGGTTTTTTTTTTTTTTCCATTTTTAAATTGGGTCTTCTCTCCTCCTGTGGTTGTATTTAAAGTGTTCCTTGTATATTTTACATACTTGTTCTCTAACAGATTTGCACTTTGCAAATGCAAATATTCTCTCTCAATGTATGGTTTGTCTTTTCATTCTTATGACAGTGCCCTTTGCAAAGAAGAAGTCTTTAATTTTAATGACATCCAGTTTAACAATTTTTTCTTCCAAGGATTGGTACTGTGATTTTGTTACTGTTTCTAAAAAGTCATGGTTGCTTGATACTACCTTAGTTAAACCCAAGTTCACCTAGATTGTCCTTTATGTTATAAGCTTGAAGCTGTATAGGTTTGTGCTTTGCTTTTAGGTTGACGATTTGTTTAGAGTTAATTTTTGTGAAAGGCATAGGATCTGTATCGAGATTCATTTTTGGCATGTGGATGTCCAGGTGTTATGCGGATGTCCAGGTGTTTTATAACCATTTCTTGAGACGGCTATTTTCCCCCATTGAATTGCCTTTGCTCCTTTGTCAAAACTCAGTTGAATATATTTGTGTAGGTGTATACTTGGCTCTCTCTTCTGTTGCATTGATTGATTTGCTTGTTATTTTACCATTGCCACACTATCTTAATTACTCTGGCTTTATATCAAATCTTGAAGTTGGATAATGTCAGTCCTTCAAACTTGTTCTTTTCCTAAAGTATTTTCTTGACATTCTGGGTCTTTTGCCTTTTCATAAAAGTTTTTAAGTCAGTTTCTCTATATTCACAAAATAATTTGGAGTTTTGACATGATCAATTTGGGAAGAACTGACATCTTGACAAGATTAAATCTTCCTAAACATATACATGGAATATCTGTCCATTTATTTAGATATTTGCTTTGTATCATCACAGTTTTGTAGTTTCCCTCAAATATTTCATATACATATATTTTTAGAATGATATCTAAGTATTTCAGTTTTGTTACTGCTAATTTAAATGATATTGTGTTTTTAATTTCAAATTTCAATTGTCCCTTGCTGATATATGAGAAATAAATTGACTTTTGTGTCCATCTTGTATCCTATAACCCTGCTATAGTTTGTTATAATTGCATATCAGTTCCACTACCCTTTATTTTTACATTTATTTCTTTAGCAAACTATTTCCACTTGCCTAAAAGACTAGTGTTCTAACTTGAAAGCATTTACACATCCTCTGCTCTGAACCTGAAACAAGGTGCTCTACTCTCTGCTTCACCTTTCTACTCCCTTTCCTCTCTTTCAGATCTTTGCTGGATGTTACCTTAGAGAAGATTTTTTCTCAATATAAAAAGATTAACGTAAATATTCCATTTATATGTCTTCATAATACCCCAAATTTCTTCTGTCTGGCAACTAGCTACAGTCATAACAATGTGTCTATCATCCTTATCAGACTACAAGCTTGTTACAGGCAGGTGTTATGGTTCTTCTACACATTGTCAGCCTCTCGCCCATGTTTTTTAGTATGCACTAGACTTTCATTGCCTGTCTGTTGACACATTAGGTAACACCAAATCTTTGCATGCATGCGTAAGTCTTCCCCACTGAAATAATTTTGAAACTCTCTAAAGATGACAAAATATCCTTTTCTTTTCTTTTCTGAGCTTTGCCAGTTCTAATAGTCTTGCTTTGAATTTTTAATACATTATTTAAATAAATATTATTTTTGCTTAATCCACAAATAAGTCTGTAATTTTTAACTCTTCTCAACCCTAATTTGCCAAGACCAAAGAGGAAAATGTTAACGTTTTTTTCATATTCTTCTGCTTCCTTTCCTCTCCTTTAAATTAAATGTTTTTGAGTTCCAACTTATGATAACAGTATGATTAAAACTGTCAAATATAGCACATAACATGAAAGATACCATATCTAGCCATAGTGGTGGAAGAAATTGCATTTAGTTAATTCAATATATGTTTTGAATACATGAATAATTATTGCATCTTAGAGCATAATAATTGTTTTGTCACAGCCAGAAAGAATAGAGGCCAAAGATAGTAAACCTCATCAATGTGATAGATTTCTTGTCATCTAGAAAGTGTATTTGAATAGTTACAAAACCATCATAGGATTAATGTGTGCCATGGCTACACTTGACATTCATTTATTTATTGTTATTGAATTTACACTTGTTTTTCTTTCACAGTTTTATGGATTAGATTATAGTCTATGTACTGTATTAGAGTTAACATTTCTAGTTTGGAAAACAAAGACATATAAACTATATTCTTCTTCAATGTTCACTTTTTTCTGCAAAGTTTAAACCCAGATTCTTCTTGAATGTTGTTTTGTTTTTCTTTATTTCTGCCATAGTAAAAATAAAATAGATGAGATTTAGAGACAAAAATAGGAAAAAAAAATGCCTCATATATATTCTATATAAATTAATGCATGTTTTTGCAAATTTTCATATGTGAAATGACTTGCTGAACCTGCCAGATTTTTCCATTTATATATTAAATACTCACTACTGTTAATGTTAATTATTTAATTTCTTCTGTAATCTACATGTAAATAATATCAATCAAAACCAGAAAAAAAATATAGTCCTTTTCTTCAAAGAACTAAAGACAACAGAGAGAGAAGGATGAATTAATGTGATAAATGCTTTGACAGAGTAGTGAGCAAACGGTCCGGAGACAGGAGGGATTCCTAACCTCACTGATGTGCTGGAGTGTGGAGGCAAGAAATACTTCTAGAAGTGACCACATATGATGTGCTTTGAATCCATATAGTCATGTAAGTCTTCTTCTGTTGCCCATGCAAAATGTTGTGCCAAGATTAAATCTTGGAATAAACCTGATAAGGATTTAGAGATTTCTAAATTCAAGTTTTCTAGTACTTAAGTTATTGAGCCCTGTCAGTGACTACTTTGAGCTATTATATGTATTACATAAAGATTCAGCATCATTGATAGTTACATTTGACTAGATTTAATGAAAAATTACGTGCAGCTGCTATTTTCAAAGCATTATGGTGGGTGTTGACAGGACACAAGATAAGACAGCAATGATTTTGCCTCTTACTAGGCATAAAATCCAATGGAAAATTTCCTCTGGCTTACTTCAACTTGCTTATTTATAGGAAAATTAGTTTAACATATAGTTTTTCCTTATTGATTTGCATATTTTATTTAATTATTTAATAGCAATAGTCTTAGTAGTAGATATTTTGAATAAACAAGTTTATTTCTAGGCCAAAATAAAACCCAAAATGTCACAAAATTTGTAAAATGACTGAGCTTGCTTTCTAACTTACTGTCCAGTAGTAACAGCTATTTTGCAGATGCACTATTGAATTTATTTTTAAAAGTGAGGATCTTTTGTTAGGATAGTGTACACTGCAAGTATAATTTGTTAAACGAAGCCTTGCTGAGGTGAGGGCACTGCTCCTGGGGTGCTACTAAACAGAGACAGCATGGCAGCTGCCCTTCCTTGCCACAGTCATGGCAGGACTCTATTTTTTTTTTTTTTTTTTTTTTTTTTTGAGACGGAGTCTCGCTCTGCCGCCCAGGCTGGAGTGCTGTGGCCGGATCTCAGCTCACTGCAAGCTCCGCCTCCCGGGTTTACGCCATTCTCCTGCCTCAGCCTCCCGAGTAGCTGGGACTACAGGCGCCCGCCACCTCGCCGGCTAATTTTTTGTATTTTTTTTAGTAGAGACGGGGTTTCACCGTGTTAGCCAGGATGGTCTCGATCTCCTGACCTCGTGATCCGCCCGTCTCGGCCTCCCAAAGTGCTGGGATTACAGGCTTGAGCCACCGCGCCCGGCCTAGGACTCTATTCTTAATGGTAACATTGGGTTGACTGACAGCAGTTCTGGACTAATGCCTCAGAGTGACTACTTCTAGATCCAGGAAACGAGGCAATGGGACCCAGTTGCTGCTGGCATTATTGTAATTATTATCCAATAATTATCACTGACTATTTGGGCAAAATATTTTATTTACTTGTAATTAGTTATTTATAAAAATGGAACTGTCAGTAAATTCTGTACAATAAAAATCTGGCCAGGCTCTGTGACTCACACCTGTAATCCCAGCACTTTGGGAGGCCAAGGCAGGCGGATCATAAGGTCGAGAGATAGAGACCCTCCTAGCCATCATGGCGAAAGCTTGTCTCTACTAAAAATATATATATAAAAAAAAATTATCTGGGTGTGGTGGCGTGTGCCTGTAGTCCCAGGCTGAGGTAGGAGAATCGCTTGATCCCGGGAGGCGGAGGTTGCAGTGAGCCGAGATCATGCCACTGCACTCCAGCTTGGCGACACAGCGAGACTCCAAAAAAAGAAAGAAAGAAAAAGAAAAGAAAGAAGGAAGGAAGGAAGGAAGGAAGGAAGGAAGGAAGGAAGGAAGGAAAAGAAAAGAAAAGAAAAGAAAAGAAAAGAAAAGAAAAGAAAAGAAAAGAAAAGAAAAGAAAAGAAAGGAAAAAGAAAAAATCTTAGAGAAAAGTTTATACCATTTGAAAAATAACAATTTTAAACTAAATTAAATTTTAGTTTAAAAAAAGCTTTGAGTATAACGAAAGTGGTGACTTGGAGGGAGAGAGCAAAAGATCATTCATGGTTATTAATTTTCTTCCATAGCACTCATTCAATAAATATCATTTACTGATTTCATGACTTGTGTAAAGAAGACAGCTGAGGTGGATCTTCACAGAACTGATAGCTATATCATAAGAGGAAAGATTCACTGGGGCAGGGCGAGAGAGCTTGATTAAACTGAAACTTTATTTATTGAATAACAGTTGTAGAGAATAGAGTGCTGAGAGAAGTTGCTGCAAGCAGGTTACCCATGAGGACACTGGCACATTTTCTAGATTAAGAAGCCAAAGGTCTGCATTGGAGGTGTGGCAATGCTAAGTGTATTAAGTTCATAGTTTAGAAAGATTAATAATATCATTAATAAAGTAAAATTCATGAGGAAAAGTTTAAAAATGTATGACTCTGTTTGAACTGAGTGACAGAAAAAAATGGAAATAACATTAACAATGACAGATAATGTACAAACAAGCAGTGGCCAAATTATATAGAATGACAGAACCTGAACCGCAAATCTGCAGCAGTCAAGGAAGGCAAACCCCAAACTTTATAGCAATTAGCCCCAATGACTGAGACTGGATTAATAATAGACAACTTCCCTATTTTTGCCCCAGCTTGGGACTAACTGCAAAAGTTAAATATGCTGCTCTAAAAAAATTGCATAAAATAGTTTACTTCTAGTTAGCTCTCCTTCAGTTTTCTCATGCAAAGAACCTCCGGTCAGGGCATACCTGAAGCCTTCCCCTTTTTCCACAATAAAGCTTTCCCACTCCTCTTCCTGCCTTCGACCCTCTACCATAGCAAGTGGTGAGGGCCTGACTCTCTGCAAGCTCTGAATAAATAGTTGTTGCTTGTTCTCAATTGGGTAGTCCTTGTTTATTTCCATAACAGAGAAGGAGTTGAGTTTAGGGAAAAAAAAAAAAAAAAAATCAAGGTGATGAGGTAACTTTTAGATTTAATTAGTTGTTGTGTTAAGATCTCCATGTTGGCCTGTCTAATAGACAATTCAATATTTAACACAGTATTCTGAAGAAGAAAAACTGCGAATTTCTGCACCACTCCAATTCACATTATTCAGTACACTAAGGAAAAATGATTAACAATGTGAAACAAGCAAGCATAAACAACTTTCCACTGTGTTGGTAAAAGATTAGCATTGTTAAACACAAAATGCACTGGACCATTAAGGAAATGAGTTTATTCAGTCTGCTGCAATTGGAAGAACTTTTATTAATCAGGAATGTGTCAAAAAAAATTGTGGGTTTTATAAAGGCAACTGAGCAAGGAAGCTATTTGTGAATGTTAGAGAGTCAAGAGGAAAGAGGGACACTAGTCTTATTTCAAATATTGGAGGCTATGGTGGTTCTTCTTGATCAACTCTTTACAGTTGGGAATATATAAGTAAAACCAAAATCTCTTGCTTACCTACTAACCTCTATACAAGAGAAGATAAAGAAAAAATACTGTACTATTCAATAAGCACTAATCTAGAATGTGATACACTTCACAGACAATCTGCTAAGAGATTATAAAGACAGAAAGGAATCTCCCTGTTATCCAGCCAAGCAGATATAACTCATTACATACATATTCTCAAGACAAACAATAACTAGTCCTCACGTTAGAGGATTGATGGTAGAATTTGTTACATGTAGTTCATCCTAAATTCAATTGATAATGGGATTGACCATCTGTGTCAGGTAAATTTAATCCAAAGGAAAAATAAGCTTGTCAAAGTTAGAATCCTATTATGCAGAAAATTAGAAGATGGGGAGCTATTTTCTTTGATATATACATCTCAAAAGAAATGTTCTCTGGGTCTAAAAGCTGGCAAGATGTTTATTTAGCTTTTAAAAGGATTTACATACATTTTAAAGAGACAGAGAAAGGACTTAACATGTTTTCTAAGATAAACGCTGTAAGAAATGGAGTGGCGACGAGTCTCTTCTCTTCTTGTGAATAGGCTAGTTTTTCTTTTCTTTTTAGATTTGTCTCTACCCTTACAATGCTTCCTTACCCCTCCCTAGGAGTGTTCTAACCCCAGTTTCTTCATTTCTTCAGTGGAAATAATGATATCAATCATACTGTGTTTTTGTGATGATTAACTGAAGTTATATATGAAAACAATTGAAACTGTGCCTATTATGTAAACATTTCTGAATACAATTTCATTAATGAGTATAGTAATTAAATAATACATATATGAATTCAGAAGTTAAGCTATTATATATTATTTATGCAGTTAAGACTAAACTTGATAAAATAGCAAATTAAACAGGTCTGTAGCAAGCAACTCATTTTTCTCTAATCAAAAAAGAATACAGAAGCCCAGTGACTGGTGATTTAAGTTGAGAAAATACTTTTCTGGATTATAATTCTGAAGATACTGATATGGGAGTGATGGGAAGGGAAGACCGTTGACCCTTTAAATGATAGGGAAGGTGGGAACAGAAGTGTTGGGTAGAGGAGGGCCAGGTCCCTGGCTAGGGCCTATGCCCAGGGACCTAGGTGAGGACAGGCACTCCTGCCTTCATGCCCAAATGTTGCATTTCACAAGACCACCCTGGCCCGCCATGCCTCCATCTTGTGCCTATAAAAACCCAAGACCCTAACGGGCAGACACAAGTGACTGGACATTGAGAGGAGTGGATCTGCGGAAGAAGATAAAAGCAGCTGGGCATTAAGAGGATGCCAGGGGCATACTGACAGGCACAGGTTTGCTAGCAGGCCGTAGACCAGCAGAACAAGGCAGAGTCTGTCAGGGCAGTCGGAGGAGAGCCTGGACACTGAGCGCCCCGACTCTAGGGAAAAACGATCTCCTTTCTGGCTCCCTCATCTGCTGAGAGCTACTTCCACTCAAGAAAACCTTGCAGTCATTCTCCAAGCCCAGATGTGATCCAATTATTCTGGTACACCAAGGCAAGAACCAGGGATAGAATAAGCCCTCTGTCCTTGAAACAAGGTAGAGGGTCTAATTGAGCTGGTTAACACAAGCCACCTATAAATGGTAAAGCTAAAAGAGCACTCTGTACCACACACCCACTGGCATTTCAGGAGTTGTAAACATTCACCCCTAGACACTGCCATGGGGTCAGAGCTCCACAGCCTGCCCATCTGTATGCTCCCCTACGGGTTTGAGCAGCAGGGCAACTTTTTCCGTTTCAATACTATGTAAAAGTACTTGATTTTCAGACTAATAGAAACGAATCTATTTGAGCAGAGGAATAGAGAAAACCAACAGAAATACACCAAAAAAGGGAGAATGTTATTTTTTCTTAAGGTTTGAGAAATGGAATACCCTTACTTGTTGAGAATAAATCATTAAATAGGATGCCAAAATTTAATCCTTTTAAAGTAACTTTATACTTTAGAAAAATCTCTTTAACTCCTATGAAGTGTGCTTTCACAAGCAACCATTTGAAAACTAATGTTTTTCACTTAGAGGAAAACTTCTTCCCTGAAGCCAAAAAGAGGTAAGAATTAGGTAGGACTAGGCAGAACAAAATTACTTATGGAAATGAACACAGTATTTGAACACATCAGATGATAAAAGAAATAAATAGGCAATGGCCTAAAGCAAACCATTGTTCTTGGGGTTGGGATAAAAGCTCGTGTTGAGTGAGTGAGACAGCATGGGGAAATATGAGAAACCAAGAAAGAAACATGAGTCTGGTCAAAAGACACCTTTTAGGTCATTAAAACTGGAACAAAACTGCTAATGGTTCAGGAGACACTTTATTCTGCACACAAAATGGCTTGCCTTTAAAGTTACACAAAACAAAACAACTCAACCAAAATAATGACTTTCTAACTAATTAAAAACAAAACTTGTTATCCTCTTTTAGGGCGCTTAAAAATTTTAATTGGAAACTGCAAGTCTTCTAACATCTGCTAGATGTTTCTCCAAATGTATCAAGATGAGAGTTGCTATAACCTTTCTTCTTACACATTTTAATGTCTTCAAACACAGCAGCGCACATATTTCCTTAATTTCTTCATATTAAATGAGCTCCCAATTAAAACTATTTTAACATCTTGTTTCTCAATATTCTGGAACTGCTCCTTTCTGTGGTAAAAATTGTTTTAATTAACACTTATATGTTCAAAATATGAGAAAAATATGTTTCCTTTAGAAAAGTTAGTCTTTTTTTTTAACGTTATCCTAATTTATGTGTGGCAGGGTATACAAATATAATATATAATTTCTTCAATAAATTATGTAAAGCTTAACAATTACATAATAATAATATGTTAATATACTCACGTTTGGTGTTTAACATGTATTTTACATTGAATTATCAACATAAGGTATTATCTGCTTGGTAGGAGTCTTACTTCTCTCTCATATCTAATGTTACACTGATGTATCCATCCTTAAACTATATATATATTATATATATATATATATTTAATCCAAGGAAGAATGCTATTACTTAACCTTCATTTTCAGAAATAGAGTTATATTTATTGCTAGTAGCACTAGCTATCTTTCTAAATTTGAAAATGCTTTTATTTTCTAGAACTCAAACACAAGTAAATTGATTGGAAAGTAATTATCACAATTAATCTCTTGCTATCATATTCAAATCTGAAAGTCTCTGCTCTAAGAATAAAAGGATGTTGTTTCATAAACTACTGGAGAAAAATGGAGGAAGTCTTTTTACCGTTGTTTATTTAACAAACACACTCCATAAAATGTTACTCTCCATTCCCTCTATAAACATACTACTCAGTGTACTCATAATGCTAAAGTATTTGTGGCTTTCAGGGTATACTCTACAGCATCTTCACTCTTCTGCAAATTAATTTTGCTTCCCTCAAATTAATGCCATTTGTTCACAAAGTTATGTATGCTAGTTATACCCATAGCACTTAAATATCTCCAAAGAAATATAAGAACAAAATGAAAGTAATCTCTTTAAGTCTGAATGCTTTTAAAAAATTTTCTTTGAAAACATTTTATACATTCAGTTTGTTTATACAAATATTTTGCAAATTAGCTGTACGAATCACAGTAACAGTAGAAAATTTTATGTCACAATCTGGAAAGAGGATGCATTCATTTTGATTCATAAGTCATTATGTTTTTATTTTATTTAAAAGAGGTTAAAATAAACAATTATTAAGATGAGTATGGCTGTTTTCTGTTAGGGAAACAATGCTAACCTGCAATGTGGATCCATAGTTACAGACATGTCCTTGACCCTGTTTCAAAATATTGTCAGTGAATATCAACAAAAAGTTGTTAGTTTAACAACTTCATGATTACTGCTTTCTAAATACTTTATATTAAATTAGTCAGCTTACAGGATGGCTCACATCACAGGTGAAGGCCTTTAATGCATGAGATGATGAGCTCATTGTGCAGACTGAAATAAGCACAAAGTACAAACAGGAATTTTGGTAAGGGAACTTATATGTCAAGTGTCACATTCCATCCATTCACTTGTAAGTATACAGTAGGTGCCTACCACATAGTACATAGATATGCTACACATGTGGAGATAAAATGACAAGGAAAGAAGTATTTTTATGAAAAACAGGACCTTAAAAGCACTTATTGAATTTTGTTTATTGTTTAGTATAATACTGACAGAATGGAGGGTTAAAGGTTAGAGATTGCAAATATACTCATGAAAAATGAGGGAGATGATGTCTTGTTTCATCTCTGACATGTAAAGAGTATAGATGTCATCACTTCTGCTCTTATAGCAAGAAACACACTGTACAGGCTGAAAATCAATTGCTGTTCTTGGACCTATGAAAGAACGGAGTTCTACGGCAAACTGCCACTTTAAAATCTGGGGAGACAGGTGAATCCAGAAAGTCACAGGTGAGATTTGCTAAACTGGAGCAGAAGCCGCTGGAGTAGTAAAGTGACAAGCACTCTTAAATGGTGATTTTGAAGAATCGATCAAACCTGAAGACTGAGTGTGGGCTGGCTTGAAAGTAAGAAACTTCTCTGGGCCACAGTCTTAACAGGACCCCTCAAATATCCTAGATAGGACCTCCAGGAACCTTGCTGGTGTCTCACAGTAAAAGCCAAGAAATTTCTCCTTGTAGTGGGAGGAGGGGAAAGGTAACAATTGTGAACTATGAATGTCCGGAGCCTTCATCCTACTAAAGACGTAATCCCCAAGGGCAAAGACTTTCCAGAACCTAATCCCACCTGAAGGAAGGATATTTCTCTGACTGCAGCTCCCTGTAGTTTACCCGTTTTGCTTGTGGGTTTGAAGGAAAGCTAAGAAATTCTTGTGAAGGCAACAACGCAGGGACCCAAGATCTCTAGAAAACTGAAACATAAGGATAAGATTACATAATTTATCCTCCCCTATATCTTATCACCACAAAAAATAAGGTCAACAGTATAACAGTGGATTACAATGTAAATTTCTAAAGTGCATGAGTCTAAGTAGAAGTTTGTAAGAAAGTACATTAAAAAAAAGAGAGAGAGAAAGCAAAAAAGGAATTTGAAGCCTTGGACACAGCTACAGAAAACATTAGACACTGCCCAACTTCTGGCTAGCTAACATGACCTCACACTAAAGGACTGTTTACTTCAGTTCTTATCACCATTATGTTTAGCTTTTTTTTTTTTTTTGAGACAGAGTCTCCCTCCGTGGCCCAGGCTGGAGTGCAGTGGCGGGATCTCAGTTCACTGCAAGCTCCGCCTCCCGGGTTTACGCCATTCTCCTGCCTCAGCCTTCCAAGTAGCTGAGACTACAGGCGCCCGCCACCTGGCCCAGCTAGTTTTTTTGTATTTTTTAGTAGAGACGGGTTTTCACCGTGTTAGCCAGGATGGTCTCGATCTCCTGACCTCATGATTCGCCTGTGTCGGCCTCCCAAAGTGCTGGGATTACAGGTTTGAGCCACCGCGCCCGGCTATGTTTGGCTTTCAATAAAACTTTATAAAGATGCTAAAAGACAAGGAAAAAAACAAAACAAAACAAACAAACAAACAAACAAACAAAAAAACAGCCTGAAGAGACCAAGCAAGTACGAGAACCAGATTCACATATGATGGAGATTTGGGAATTATTAGAGTGGGGATTTAAAATAAGTGTGATTAATTAGCTATGGGCTCTAAGCAAAAACAGACAAGAAAGAACAGAATAATATAAGCAGAGAGATGGAAATGCTATGAATTAGTCAAAGAAAAAGGCTAGAAATTTTTTAACACCTTGTACTATAAATGAAGAAAACCTTTGAGGTGATCACCAGGAGACTATACATAGTTAATGAATGAATCAGTGAGCATGAAGCTAGGTGAATACAAAACTTCCAAAAGGAAAAAACAAAATGTTTAAAAAGCAGAACAGAACACCCCCAAACTGGGAAACTTTCAAAAGCTGTAACAAATTTATAATTGGAACATCAGAAAAATAAAGAGACAATGGAACCTCAGAAAAATTTGAAGTAACGATGGCGAAGAATTTTCCAAAATTAATTACAGATACAAGACTATAGATCTAAGAATCTTACAAAGCAAGTAGGATAAATTCCAAATGCCTACACCTAAAACTATATTCACATTGCACAAAACCAAAATGGGAATCTTCTAAGAAGCCAGTAGTAGAGATCAGGGAACATTTACCTGTGAAAAAATAAATAAAATAAATAAAGGCTAAGAATTACAATTGATTTCTTGTGAAAAATGATGCAAGTAAGAAGAAATTATAATAAAATCTTTAAATCATTTAACATTTTTAAAAAACAGAATTTTATATCCAGTAAAATTATCATTTTAAACGGAATAAATGCTATCTCAGACCAAAAGAGGAAAGAAAGAATATTGATTGCCAGCAGGCATGCCCAGAAAAAACGTAAAAGAAAAAATTCAGGAAGAATAAAATTATATAGACAAAAAACTTGAATCTATTGGATGTGAATCAAGAGATTCCTCTCTTCAACCAATAAAAACAATAATGAATAAATAAAAGTTCAAAGAAAACTTTTACTTTTCTATTCCTAGTTGACTTAAGTGTTAGTTTAAAGCAATAATAGTCACAGTGTACTAAGTCACGACAGTTTATGATTAAGTGAAATGAATGACAGCAATATGAAAATGAATGAACAAAGGAATTGAGAATATTTTGTTTTCAGATCCCTGCCCTACATATAGAGTAGTGCAGTGATATTCAAAGGTACAACTAGGTAGTTAAAAATGTATATTGCAAACTCGAAAATAACCACTAATTTATTTTAAAAGAAAAGATAATTTATATGCTTACAGAGAAGAGAAAATTAAATCACATATGCTGCCCAGTTGAAACTGGAGAAGATATAACGAGAAGATAGAAGATTAAAAAAATAGAACAGTAAAACAAGAAGAAGCAGAAGCAACATCAACAAAGAACCAGTGCAATGAATAGAAAACAGCTACTAATTGGTTAGGTTCAACTGTATAAATAATCACTTAAAATGTGATTAGTTTAAATACTTAAATATAAAGACAGAAATCTTCAGAGTGAATATAACACCAAGATGCATATATATGTTCTATGCAAGAAACTTATTTTAAAGGTAAAAAGGTATATATGTCAAAAATAAAATGATTAAAAATATAGCATATTTATAAAGAGAAAGCTGGATAATTTTACTTAGTACGCAGGTCATTTACATTAGGTATATCTCCTAATGCTATCTCTCCTCCTTCCCCCGCCCCCACAATAGGACCCACTGTGTGATGTTCCCCTTCCTGTGTTCAAGTGATCTCATTGTTCAATTCCCATCTATGAGTGAGAACATGCGGTGTTTGGTTTTCTGTTTTTGCAATAGTTTGCTGAGAATGATGGTTTCCAGCTGCATCCATGTCCCTACAAAGGACACGGACTCATCCTTTTTTATGGCTGCATAGTATTCCATTGTGTATATGTGCCACATTTTCTTAATCCAATCTGTCATTGATGGACATTTGTGTTGAGAAAAATTAACAAAATCAAAAATTGTTTTTTTGAAAGATTAATACATTGGTAAACCTATACAGGTTAAGTTCCCCCAAAAAAAGAAAGAAAGAGAGGAAGACACAAATTACCAATATTGGAAATAAAACAGGGGCATTTACTACTGTTGTCATTCGTCAAAATAATAATAATAGTGTGAATAAATTTTTTGCTACTAATCTGAAAATGTAGATACAATGGTCCATTTCTTTGAAATGCACAAATTACCAAACTCACACAAGGAGAAAAAGAAAATCTGAATAAGCTCCATCTATTTAAAAAATTGAATCAATTAATAATCTTCTGAAACAAAGTACCACACCCAGATGCATTCACTGGAAAAATAATGCCATTTCACTAACATTTGTACCAGAAAATAAATGTAAAAATACATGTTTTAATTCATCTTATGAATCCAGCATTACTCTGATACAAAATAAGATAAAACTATTGAAATCAATGAAAAGTACAGAGCAATATCTCTCATAAATATAGATGCAAAACTCCTGAGTCAATTTATTGTAAATTGTATAGTACAATCTATAAACATAATTATCTATCACAATTGTAATTTATTCAAGGTATGCAAAGTTGGTTCATTATCTAAAAAATGATTATTATAATCAATATCATAAGAAAAAAATTACATGATAATATTAATTGGGAGAGAAGTATTTAAAAAAATTGAATCCCCATTCATGTTAAAATACCTGAGGAAACTGGAAATATAGAGGAATTTCCTGAAGTTGATTCAAAAAGGAAAACAACAGAAAAGCTATAGCTAACATTTTATTAATGTGAGAGTAACCAAACACATTTTTTCTAAGATTGTGAATAAGCCAAAGATGTTCTTGCACACCACTCCAATCCAACGTTGTCTGGAAGTCCTACATAGAGTAATAAGACAAAAAACACTCCATACAGATTGAAAAGAAAGACATAAAACTGCCTTTGTTTGAGACAATATGACTGTCTATGTAGCAAATCTCAAAGAATCAACAAACACTTCTAAAACTAATAAATGATCACCACGAACTTAGATGATACACAGCTATCGTTCAAATCAATTGTTTTTCTTTATTCCATCAATAAACAACTGAAATTTAAAATAAAATAAAATAAAACAAATGTACAACAGAAATTCTACCTTTCAGTGAAATAATTGTTAAATATTAAAACATCAGAGAATCCCTATTCAGAAAATTTTCTTTATTCAGAAAATTTCAAAATTTTATGATGAATGGCCTGTTTTGGAATGTGGGGAGGGGGAGGGATAGCATTAGGAAATAAACCTAATGTAAATGACGAGTTAATGTGTGCAGCACACCAACATGGCACATGTTTATTCTAGTTAGCCATTCATCTAATCTTTTTTCAAGGTTTTTAGCTTCTTTGAGATGGGTTCGAACATCCTCCTTTAGCTCAGAGAAGTTTGTTATTACCGATCGTCTGAAGCCTACTTCTCTCAATTTGTCAAAGTCATTCACTGTCCCGCTTTGTTCTGTTGCTAGTGAGGAGCTGCGTTCCTTTGGAGGAGAAGAGGTGCTCCAATTTTTAGAATTTTCAGCTTTTCTGCTCTGGTTTCTCCCCATCATTGTGGTTTTATCTACCTTTGGTCTTTGATGATGGCAATGTACAGATGGCGTTTTGGTGTGAATGTCCTTTCTGTTTGTTAGTTTTAAAAGAACAAATCTACGTCAGATTGTGAAATCAGTGAAAGTGACGGGGAAAATGGAACCAAGTTGGAAAACACTCTTCAGGATATTATACAGGAGAACTTCCCCAACCTAGCAAGGCAGTCCAAAACTCAAATTCAGGAAATACAGAGAACACCACAAAGATTCTCCTCAAGAAGAGCAATTCCAAGACACATAACTGTCAGATACACCAAAGTTGAAATGAAGGAAAAAATGTTAAGGGCAGCTAGAGAGAAAGGTCAGTTACTCACAAAGGGAAGCCCATCACACTAACAGCAGATCTCTCAGCAGAAACCCTACAAGGCAGAAGAGAGTGAGGGCCAATATTCAACATTCTTAAAGAAAAGAATTTTCAACCCAGATTTCATCTCCAGACAAACTAAGCTTCATAAGTGAAAGAGAAATAAAATTCTTTATAGACAAGCAAATACTGAGAGATTTTGTCACCACCAGGCCTGCCTTACAAGAGCTCCTGAAGGAAGCACTAAACATGCAAAGGAACAACCAGTATCAGCCACTGCAAAAATTCTGTAGGCAACCTACAGAATTTGACATGTTTTTGCAGTGGCTGATACTGGTTGTTCCTTTGCATGTTTAGTGCTTCCTTCAGGAGCTCTTGTAAGGCAGGCAACCTACAGAATGGGAAAAAATTTTTGCAACCTACTCATCTGACAAAGGGCTAATATCCAGAATCTACAAAGAACTCAAACAAATATACAAGAAAAAAACAAACAACCCCATCAAAAAGTGGGGAAAGGATATGAACAGACATTTCTCAAAAGAAGACATCCATACAGCCAACAGACACATGAAAAAATGCTCGTCATCACTCGCCATCAGAGAAATGCAAATCAAAACTACAATGAGATACCATCTCACACCAGTTAGAATGGCAATCATTAAGAAGTCAGGAAACAACAGGTGTTGGAGAGGATGTGGAGAAAAAGGAACACTTTTACACTGTTGGTGGGATTGTAAACTAGTTCAACCATTATGGAAAACAGTATGGCGTTTCCTCAAAGATCTAGAACTAGATGTACCATATGACCCAGCCATCCCACTACTGGGTATATACCCAAGGATTATAAATTACTCTACTACAAAGACACATGCACACGTATGTTTATTGCGGCACTATTCACAATAGCAAAGACTTGGAATCAACCCAAATGTCCATCTGTGACAGACTGGATTAAGAAAATGTGGCACATATACACCATGGAATACTATGCAGCCATAAAAAAGGATGAGTTTGCATCCTTTGTAGGGACATGGATGCAGCTGGAAACCATCATTCTTAGCAAACTATCACAAGAAGAGAAAACCAAACACCGCATGTTCTCACTCATAGGTGGGAACTGAACAATGAGATCACTTGGACTCGGGAAGGGGAACATCACACACTGGGGCCTATCATGGGGAGGGGGGAGGAGGGAGGGATTGCATGGGGGAGTTATACATGATATAAACGTCATGCACATGTACCCTAGAACTTAAAGTATAATAAAAAAAAAATAAATAAAAAAAATAAATAAATAAAATAAAATAAAATGAGGAAATACAAAAAAAAAAAAAAAAAAAAAAAAAACATGTCAAATTGTAAAGACCATTGATGCTAGGAAGAAACTATATCAACTACAAAGCAAAGTAACCAGCTAACATCATAATGACAGGATGAAATTCACACATAACAATATTAACCTTCAATGTAAATGGGCTAAATGCTCCAATTAAAAGACACAGAGTGGCAAATTGGATAGAGTCAAGACCCATCAGTGTGCTGTATTCAGGAGACCCATATCATGTGCAGAGACACACATAGGCTCAAAATAAAGGGATGGAGGAAGATCTACCAAGCAAATGGAAAACAAACAAGCAAACAAACAAAAAAAGCAGGGCTTGCAATCCTAGTCTCTGATAAAACAGACTTTAAACCAACAAAGATCAGAAGAGACAAAGAAGGCCTTTACATAATGGTAAAGGGATCAATTCAACAAGAAGAGCTAACTATCCTAAATATGTATTAACCCAATACAGGAGTACCCAGATTCATAAAGCAAGTCCTTAGAGACCTACAAAGAGACTTAGACTCCCACATAATAATAATGGGAGAATTTAACACCCCACTGTCAACATTAGATTAATGAGACAGAAAGTTAACAGGGATATCCAGGAACTGAACTCAGCTCTGCACCAGGCAGACCTAATAGACATCTACAGAACTCTCCACCCCAAATCAACAGAATATACATTCTTCTCAGCACCACATCACACTTATTCCAAAATTGACCACATAGTTGAAAGTAAAGCACTCCTCAGCAAATGTAAAAGAACAGAAATTATAACAAACTGTCTCTCAGACCACAGTGCAATCAAACTAGAACTCAGGATTAAAATACTCAAAACCGCTCAACTACATGGAAACTGAACAACCTGCTCCTGAATGACTACTGGGTAAGTAACAAAATGAAGGCAGAAATAAGGATGTTCTTTGAAACCAACGAGAACAAAGACTAGACATACCAGAATCTCTGGGACGCATTTAAAGCAGTGTCTAGAGGGAAATTTATAGCACTAAATGTCCATAAGAGAAAGCCAGAAAAGACCTAGAATTGACACCCTAACATCACAATTAAAAGACCTAGAGAAGCAAGAACAAACACATACAAAAGGTAGCAGAAGGCAAGAAATAACTAAGCTCAGGGCAGAACTGAAGGAGATAGAGACACAAAAAAACCCTTCAAAAAATCAATGAATACATGATCTGGTTTTTTGAAAAGATCAACAAAATTGATAGACTGCTAGCAAGACTAAAAAGAAGAAAAGAGAGAAGAATCATATAGATGCAATAAAAAATGATAAAGAGGATATCACCACTGATCCCACAGAAATAAAAACTACCATCAGAGAATACTATAAACACTTCTATGCAAATAAACTAGAAAATCTAGAAGAAATGGATTAATTCCTGGACACATACACCCTCCCAAAACTAAACCAGGAAGAAGTTGAATCCCTGAATAGATCAACAGGATCTGAAATTGAGGCAATAATTAATAGCCTATCAACCAAAAAAAGTCCAGGACCACACAGATTCACAGTCGATTTCTACCAGAGGTACAAAGAGGAGCTGGTACCATTCCCTCTGAAACTGATACAATCAATAGAAAAAGAGGGAATCCTCCCTAACTCATTTTATGACACCAGCATCATCCTGATATCAAAATCTGGCAGAGACACAATGAAAAAAGAGATTTTAGACCAATATCTCCTTGATGAACATTGATACAGAAATCCTCAATAAAATTCTGGCAAACCAAATTCACCAGCACATCAAAAAGCCCACCATGATCAAGTGGGCTTCATCCCTGGGATGCAAGACTGGTTTAACATTCGCAAATCAATAAAGCTAGTCCAGCATATAAACAGAACCAGAGACAAAAACCACACGATTATCTCAATAGATTCAGAAAAGGCCTTAGACAAAATTCAACAGCCTTCATGCTAAAAACTCTCAGTAAATTAGGTATTGACGGGACATATCTCA
Organism: Trachypithecus francoisi; assembly: GCF_009764315.1. NCBI lineage: Eukaryota > Metazoa > Chordata > Mammalia > Primates > Cercopithecidae > Trachypithecus > Trachypithecus francoisi. The sequence continues at coordinate 46,595,666 of NW_022681470.1, read as the reverse complement.
AAATAATAAGAGCTATTGATGACAAACCAACAGCCAATATCATACCGAATGGGTAAAAAGTGAAAGCATTCCCTTTGAAAACCGGCACAAGACAGAGATGCCCTCTCTCACCACTCCTATTCAACATAGTGTTGGAAGTTCTGGCCAGGGCAATCAGGCAGGAGAAAGAAATAAAGGATATTTAATCAGGAAAAGAGGAAGTCAAATTGTCCCTGTTGTCTTGATCAAAATTTCCTTAAGCTGATAAGCAACTTCAACAAAGTCCCAGGATACAAAATCACTGTGCAAAAATCACAAGCATTCCTCTACACCAATAACAGACAGAGAGCCAAATCATGAGTGAACTCCCATTCACAATCGCTTCAAAGAGAATAAAATACCTAAGAATCCTACTTACAAGGGATGTGAAGGATCTCTTCAAGGAGAACTATAAATCACTGCTCAATGAAATAAAAGAGGATACAAATAAATGGAAGGACATTCCATGCTCATAGATAGGAAGAATCAATATTACGAAAATGGCCATACTGTCCAAGGTAATTTATAGATTCAGTGCCATCCCCATCAAGCTACCAATGCCTTTCTTCACAGAATTGGAAAAAAATAAAAAGTTAATATGGAACCAAAAAAGAGCCCACATTGCCAAGACAATCCTAAGCCAAAAGAACAAAGCTGGAGGCATCACATGACCTGACTTCAAACTATACTACAAGGTTACAGTAACCAAAAGAGCATGGTATTGGTACCCAAACAGAGATATACCAATGGAACAGAACAGAGTCCTCAGAAATAATACCACACATCTACAACCATCTGATCTTTGACGAACCTGAGGAAAACAAGAACTGGGGAAATGATTCCCTATTTAATACATGATGCTGGGAAAACTGGCTAACCATAAGTAGAAAGCTGAAACTGGATCCCTTCTTTACACCTTATACAAGAATTAATTCAACATGGATTAAAGACTTAAATGTTAAACTGAAACCATAAAAACCCAGAAGAACACCTAAGCAATACCATTCAGGATATAGGCATGTGCAAGGGCTTCATGTCTAAAACACCAAAAGCAATGGCAACCAAAGCCAAAATTGACAAATGGGATCTAATTAAACTAAAGAGCTTCTGCACAGCAAAATAAACTACCATCAGAGTGAGCAGGCAAACTACAGAATGGGAGAAAATTTTTGCAATCTACCCATCTGACAAATGGCTAATATCCAGAATCTACAAAGAACTTAAACAAATTTGCAAGAAATAAACAACCCCATCAAAAAGTGGGAAAAGGGTATGAACAGACACTTCTCAAACGAAAACATTTATGAAGCCAACAGACACATGAAAAAATGCTCATTATCACTGGCCATCAGAGAAATGCAAATCAAAACAACAATGAGATACCATCTCACATTAGTTAGAATGGCAATCATTAAAAAGTCAGGAAACAACAGGTGCTGGAGAGGATGTGGAGAAATAGGAACATTTTTACACTGTTGGTGGGACTGTAAACTAGTTTAACCATTGTGGAAGACAGTGTGGCGATTCCTCAAGTATCTAGAACTGGAAATACCATTTGAACCAGCCATCCCATTACTAGGTATATACCCAAAGGATTATAAATCATGCTGCTATAAAGACACATGCACATGTATGTTTATTACAGCACTATTCACAGTAGCAAAGACTTGGAACCAACCCAAATGTCCATCAATGATAGACTGAATTAAGAAAATATGGCACATATACACCATGGAATATTATGCAGCCATAAAAAAGGATGAGTTTGTGTCCTTTGTAGGGACATGGATGAAGCTAGAAACCATCATTCTGAGCAAACTATCACAAGGACAGAAAACCAAACACCGCATGTTCTGACTCATAGATGGGAATTGAACAATCAGAACACTTGGACACAGGAAAGGGAACATCACACATCGGGGCCTGTTTTGGAATGTGGGGAGTGGGGAGGGATAGAATTAGGAGATAAACCTAATGTAAATGACAAGTTAATGTGTGCAGCACACCCACATGGCACATGCATACATATGTAACAAACCTGCACGTTGTGCACATGTACCCTAAAACTTAAAGAGTAATAAAACAACAACAACAGAAGAAATTAGTATCAAATTAGTTGTTTGAGAACCATAGAACATTTTCAAGTAAGCTAATTTTATGTTCATTATAGCAGCTGCTATTTATTAACTTATTCATTTAATATTTATTGATGGCCTATTTTGAGTCAGACATTGTGCTAATTCTTGGGACACAAATTCAAGCAGCTTGCAGCCCCTTGTGGAAGACAGATTTTATATATATATACACACACACAAACTAGTATAAATAAATGTAAAATTGCAAAACAGCACATATCTGAATAACATATAACTATCATACATACTAAAGATAAGATAGAGATGTAAGCTAATAAAGAGTACTAGAGACATTTTCACTGAAGTAAAAAAAAAAATCAAATTAAAATATGAATAACGAGTAAGTCTTAATCGGGTGAGGATGTTAAAAAAATTAGGAGCCAAATCAGATTGAAAAAGAGCCTGTAGATGCAGTATGATTTATCATAGATGGTTTTATGGAAATGGAAACAATATAAGTAAAACATTCTAGAGAAAACATTTCAGAGATTAACTGGAAGACCTTCAGATACACAATAACTCTGGACTTAGAATAAAGAATAAAAACGAATTTCTGATTAAAAACTGGTTAGTTGAAATATTCTTCAACAGCATGAAGAATATTTATATGGTAATGTCTACCCTTAACAATATAAGAAAATGGCTCTTATCTACTCTCATAATGGTAAATTATGCCAATGAGGTAAAACATGAAAGGGAAATGTGTGTGCGTGTGTGTGTGTGTGTGTAGTATATTTGGAATGTTGGAATGACATAATATTAGTATTAATAGCTGATGTGTTGACAAAATTATCTGCTAGTCTCTCCGCCTCTGACAATAGCTGCCTCTCAGAGGAAATGAAAAACGGAGAACTAATAAGGAGTTCTGCAGAAAGGTGATTGAAATTAAAAACCATATTCCACTATCAACAACTTCCCACATACAATAGATAATAATTAACATTATATTTTACCTATTCAATAACAGTTATAATAAAAATGATATAAAAAATAAAAGGAATGAAAGACAAAATGTTATAATATCTATAGGTTTAAAAAACAAATTTAAGGGACATATTTTCTAATAGATGACTCTAAAGAACATCAGTTATTGTTTCATAATTTATAGACACTTCTTTTTCAATAGCTTATAATCATTATTTTGAAACTATTACAAAAATATTTTAAGTGTATAAATCAAGGTAGAAAGAAAAAGAAAAGCTAAAAGATTTTCAAAGTCAAGAAAAACAAAGGTAAACTTGCTTTGACATATTTTAAAACATGTTATAAATCCATGTAAATGGTTGAGTTTTATACAAAACAATAAACAATTCAGCCAGTCAGAACAGAATTATCACTGAGGGAACTTCTTAAGCTAACAAAATATCTGTAGAAAATTGATAGCATCACAAACTGTTGAAAAATAAGAATTATTTTAAAACTGCTAAGAAAAAGGACAAACTATTTGAACATATATACAATGATAACCCCCACCCACCATTGCATGAGCATAAGACACAGAAAATATGAAGGAAAAAATTGTCTGATCTCAGGATCAAGATGGATCTTATATCCATCAAACAATTAACATAAGCCACAAAAATCCACAATATAGTTTACTTTTCTTTCAATGATGCACAAGATTTAAAACAAGTAAAATAAAAACGTACACAATAAACAAATAAAAAAAATCATAGATATCACAAACAATGTTAATGCTCTAGGGAGTTTTGAAAACCAGTTTACTCTGATTTTCCTATGGGAAAGTTCATTATCAAAAAATCCACAAGAGAAGAACTGCAATTGCCAATAGCATATGACAAAAGTTTCCAAATTACCATTGATCAAAACACATTATAGTATACATGGAATGACATTCATTGTTGTGATATACACGATAGCACAGATTAAATGACACTTTTATCTTGCCAAACAGAGAAAATGTTTTAGAAAATAACATCCAGTATTCATCAGGGTATAAAAAAATGTCCAGTTTTGTAGCCCCAAAATAGCAAAGCAATAAAACCTGTCACGACTGCAGTTTTACAATATTTATCACGGTATCTTCTTAAATACGGACCCCTTAATAGCTGAACTCTAGGTATTAAAATGAAGAAAATAATTAATATCTAAGTAATTAGTTATAAAGGAGAATGCTCAATTCAGTGCTATTTTGATAGCAAAATATAAGAAATAATGGGAAAATAACAGTAGCGTTATAGAATAGCATGAGTAGAAAAAGATTTAGTTAATGGAGCAATGTGTATTTAAATCCAAATTTGATGAATCTATACAAATTAATATTGAAGGGATTTTTGAAAATGCAAATATTTACTAAGAATGAGAAAAATTGCTAGAAATTTTAAAATGTTGAAAAATATCATAAACATGAAATTTACCAAAAGAAAATATTTTCATTAATTGACGCCTTAATGCCTTTGATATTATGATGTGAAATAGTGTTGCATAAAATAAAATACTGATTGTGGCATGACACTAAAATCAAATCTGATCCAACAATACTGTGTATAATGTAAATTATGGAATATACATGTACACATATAAAAAATTTTATATATGTTGCTATCTTATAGCTTCTTTTAGCAGTTAAGGTATGATTAAATTTCCCTTTTAAGTTTTTATTTGTTTTCTAAATTATCTATAAATTTTTCTAATTTTCTTATAATAAATAATTATTTTATAATCTGAAAAATTAAACAGCATCTTTTAATAGAGTGAGTTAATCTTCTTTCCTTGAATTGTATTCACCAAGTGTAAGGGGAAAAAAACAACTAGAAAGACAAAGTTCAAATCTTTACCTTCTTTTTCCCCATAATCTTCAAATATTTTGATATGATTCCTTAGTGTTTGCTAAAGCACTTCTGGACAGACAAGTAAAATAGTGTGTCAAATCCTTGAAATAACAACACTCCTGCTGTTTCCATGAATTGCCTGAGTCTTCTGATTTCCTCTGCAGAAGAAAGGGAAAATGCTCTTAGTTCAATTTTACTTACAAATAATCCATTGAGATTTCAACTTTTAAAAGTATATAAATAAATCTTGACTTCCAATATCTGTCTGAATACTGCCTAAAACCGAAGACCAGTATTTGGCCAGTGTCCATGGTATGCATACCCACCTAGTGTGAAACTTCTAACGAAGAGTGTACAATATTGTAGAGAACTTTAGCAGCCTATCAAGAATAACATGTACAAGGGAGTCCTGTTATGACACAACAATTACACCTTAATAATATTTACACATAATATTTCAAAGTTTATCATATTCCTTAAAATATTCCATATCTCAAAAATTAATATGAAATCATTGCATTCTCTTTACAGGCAATAATAACTACCGCCCATTGTGAACATTATTTTATTCCATTCCAAAGAATCTTCAAGTGAATATGAGCTACATGCAAAGAAATAATTTATATAAATAATATATGTGTGTGTGTGTGTATGTGTGTGTGTGTATGTATATATATATATACACACATAGAAAGAGAGAGAGAGAGAGAGAGAGAGAGAAGAACTCTTCCAGGTAAACTAAAATTAAACTTTCTAAAAAAATACAAAATTAAAAAAGCTCAATAACCTTCAACTTAATTTTATTTTATCCAACTTTAATTTTATTTTATCCAACTTTAATTTATTACATTTAATATAAATAAACAGTGATAAAAAATTTAAATCTATCGTAGTTCAAAGTAAAAGCTCTCCTCTAAAAGCACTTTATGAACTATATAATTTGAAACCAAGATCAATTATATGGCATGCTTTAGCACACTCATAGAATAGCATTATATATAAGTGAATATTAATCTAATTTTATTGACAAAAATATTGAGTTTTACTATAGATTTTTAGAAGACTTTTGCTATTATAATGTAAAAATTAAAGTTTTATGGTGTATATATTGTGGAAAAGTAAAATTTTCATGGCTTTCTCAGTGTTTCTATACAAGTTTCAGTTTCTTGAGTACTGGAAATGTATACAGTATAAAGATAGAGAATACTTGCTTTCACTTCCGTTAGAAACATTTTATTTTTCACATGTAATGAAGATTAGATCAGTAGCCCAATGAGCAAGCTAACTGCTTCCATCCAAAAAGCTTTCTCTTGTCTCTTTAAGAGTCTAGTTTACATTCCCAGATAGGCAACTAGGTTAGAGCATTATTTTTCTTCCAAAGAAATTCTCTCAGAAAGGAAAGGGAGAAAATAATATCTTTCCCTTTTATAAATGGAAGAAATTAATATTTTCCCAATCCTTGGCTATAGAGCGAGCTCACAATGTCTGTAGAATATTTTTTCAATTTGGCTTTCAATAATATTGTTGTTCAGGGTTACTGGGTATGGGTGGACAGACATTGGCATGTTACTTCAAAGGATTGTTGATTGGGCTGTGAGCATAATAAAGCTCTTTACTCTGAGGCACATTAATGTACTTGATATATACAGTGCAAATAGGGTAATATTTCAGGCTTTTCACAGTTTCTGGCATATATTTAAGTATTGTTTTCCATTTATCTTTAAATAGAGTCATTTGTTAACAGGGAGGCTATTAATATATAATAGTCTATTTGCAATATTTTCTTTGGATATTTTTAAAAGTTATTTTACCCCAAATAGTAACCTTTCAAGTTGTGCTCAAACATAGTTTTATGACATAAGAAAGCCCCAAAAGATAAAAATTGATCATGGATATAGTGAAGATTTCTTAATTATAGTAGCATAAAAACAGGCAGCACAATTTATGATGGCTCAAGCTCCATTTGTAAGTTGTAGCCTAGAGATTCTATCTCACAATTATTACACCCCCTTTTTTTAACAGGAAGCAAAATAAATTAATAATATTATACTAACATTTTTCAAATGTTCTGAATTACTTATCAGAGGCCTCTAATATCAAAACATCTATTATTGGTTTGTCAAGTAAAGCAGAATGGAAAATCCATCAAAGCCAAGAAGGACTTTTTTTTAAACTAGAAATATTAAAATGAAATGCTTGATTTGAAAACAGCTGTAATCTTGCAATAAATTTTGTCTTCTGCAATATAAAAATATTATATTTGGTTCTTTAGGTGTGAATATTAATAAGGTACAGTACTGTAATTCTGATTACTTAAAAAACTTGAATGTTGATAGGATTCGTTCAGATCATGCGGCTAATAGATATTCTATAAATTAATATCTCAAAATTATAAATAACAGTTAACAATTGAAATATACTTAAATAATCAAAAATCAAAGTTCTATTTTTATTTACATTTGAAAACTGTATTTCTAGCTTGTATATTTCATATTCTAGTGTAATGATACATGCAAGTCATAATCACATCTAAAGGAATCAATAATCCAGGCAATATTACAAGCTAACTGTGTAAATCTAGTTCTAATATATCTACTTGCATATTTTCATTTAATACTCAATAAATTGTGAATCATTATAACTCTCTTAAATATATTTCCATATTCTTATGAACACAAAACTACATTCTAAAATTAAGAAATCATATTTAATATATTTTAAGTATGCTTTACAAAATAATCCTTGAGAACTAGAACACTCTTCATGACCAAATGAAAAGATATGTTAGCAGAAAACAGATCAAAATCATATGATACTTTCATTTACATATAGAGTTATTTGTCTGTGCCATAAATATTTTAAAGTATATACTTGGTAACTTTGACTTACAATCTACACGATGATAAATAAATTGTGTATTACAACTTCCATTGTATGTACACTGCACATACAACTTACAAAAGACCTATTGTCAAGGACAAAATTGTGAAAATAATGATTAAGATATTTCTAATATTTTAAAAGATTTTCCTATATTTTCTATTACATGTTTCTCCCCTTTCATTGCCTCATCTACCCTCCCTAAATAGGTTTTTGTTCCTATCAATTCCCTGACACCTTTCTTAATACCCAGTCTCTGTGTTGCCAAATTCAATGGTCATTACAATAACCTCATCTCAATAGATCATTCAGGAGTGATTGATATAACTGATCTTTTTTAAAATACTTTATTTTCTTGGCTTCTGTTACACTGCTTTCTTCTGACTTTTATTCCTCATCACTGGTCAAACAAGAAATTGTGTTTGGCCTTATTCAACTGTAATGTGTCTCCTCCTCTTCATTCAGTTTCTAAATGTGGGAATGCCCCAAGATTCAGTCCTGGAATGACGTCTCTTCTTACCTGCAGTGTCTTTTTAGAACCCACATCCTAAATATATATCTGTATACTGATTAATTTTATATTTTGATGTCTCCAATTCTAACTCCATCTGTGTATATTAAGTTTAAATATTACTATGATCTGAATCTTTGTGACTGGCAGAAATTTATGTTGAAATTTAATTTTCCTTGTGGTGGTTTTAAGAGATGGAAACTTTAGAATTGAATTAGATCACAAAGGCACTACCCTTATGAATGGGATTAGTGCCCTTATAAAAGTAGTTGAAGTGAGCTGGCTTGTTCCTTCTGCCATGTGAAGGCACAGCAAGAAAGTACTTTCTGTGTGAAAAGGGCCTTCATCAGACATTGAATCTTACAGTATCTTGATCTTAGTCTTCACTGCACCCAGAACTGTGAGCAATACATTTCTATTGTTTATGGATTACCACAGTCCAAGGTATTTTGTTATAGCAGCCAAAAAACTAAGACAAATATTCAAATGCTATCTATCTAAGTAGGCAGATTAATCTGTGCAAATCTGCTCTTCTCAGTCTTTCATTTCTCAGTAATTGGCACTGTGACCCTTTTGTAGTTAGAATAAAATTAGCATCTGCTTAATTCTTCCATTCTCCTCCTTTTCTCACGTACTCTGTTATCGGATCCCACAAACTCTACATCTACAGCTTAACCAAATTCCCCATTTCTTTACCTTATGTGACTCTCTAGCCTCAGTGATTCTCCTTTCTTTCCTGGACCAGTTCAATAGCCTCCTAAGTGGTTTCTCTCCTTTTATTCTTCCCAAATACTTTCTGCATGAAGCAAATAATCTGTTTAAAATATATATTGGATTTGTCAGCTATATGCTTGAAAATTTTTAGTAGCTTATTACTCGTTGGAAATAAAATCCAATCCCTCTGTCATGGAATACAAGGGCTGGCATGAATAGGCTTTTAGCAGCATCTCTTACAACATGCACTATCACTTTCTCCTTCACACACTGTCCTCTATCCACTATGTTTTTGATTTGGTTTTCCATCTGAGAAATATGTTAAACTCATTCTTATATTGGAGCTTTCACAGTGTTTCTTCTTCTTAGGATTCTTTCCTCTGATTCATCCACAGATTGACTCATTTATTATTTACATTTATTATTTATCATCATAAATTAATAGAAGTTTCGTATTCTTGTGTCAAAGTGAATTTCTTTTAGCACCAAATGTCTAAATTGCAATGCCCACCCAACATCTCAATCACTAATTTATCACTCTCTTTTATCTCTATTGCCTGAAAACATATTTAAATTTTCTTGAATGCTTATTATTTATTTTCTTTCTCTTACCTGCTCCAGGAAAGCAAGAGCCATGCATGTCTGTCCAGGGCAGTATCACCAGCATGTGAACATAGTAGAGTCACAAAAATCTTTGTTGATTTAACAGACATAGTGCTTGAATTTTCAAAAAGGCAGAGACATGAAATTTAAAACAACTGCCATGATTTTTATTTTAAAATAAATACTTGTGTAATAATTGGCAAGACAAAAGTTCCAGTGAAAAGTCAATGAATTATAAATAAAATTTAGAGAAAAAATGGAGCTGTTTCTCATAAGATGGAGAACTATATCTTTGTTTCTGTGGCAATATTTTTAATTGCTGTGCAACGTTAATATTGAAAATTAAAATCCTTAAAATAAATCATTCAAAATAAAATAAATTTATGGCCAGTACAAATTTTCATCTTTGTTGATTTTTTTTTTATGATTTTCTTCTCAGCTACATTCCCTCTCATTATACCTAGTACTTATTTGTATTTGCTTATTGATCAATTCCTCAACCTAGTAAACTCTATTAAGGATATTAGCATATACTCTGGTTTACCACTGTTGATGCACAATGAAGCATAAAGACTACATATAAAAATTGCTCAATAAATGATTATTGAATAAGTGAATTAAAAATGTGATTGTAGGCCTGAAATACTTAGTACTCCATTATGTTATTCTTGCCACCTTAATTTTACAAGATTATCACCAATTCCATAATTTTTAACTGAGTAGAAGTGATTTCTCCTTCACTGAACATTTAAGATTTTTGCATGACTCTGTTTTTGAAACACCTATAATATTATACATATTTTCGTCAAATATATAGCAAAACAGTATGTTCTTTCTTTATTGGAAAGAATTCACATGTCTAACATGAGACTTTATATTGGCATTAGTTTTTCTTTTTAAATAGCTAGCAAAGGGAGTTCAAGTATGGCAGAAGTAGTTTAAAGAAAGAATGAGTTAATTATTAGGTCAAATCATTCATTTGTAAATGCTATAGAGTGTTACTCAGACAGGGGATTTCTGGCTTCTATTTGCTGCCTGTCAAGTGGCCACACTTCTATCAACAGTGAGTTAAAGTGCACTGATAAATCACAGTGTTAAGGCTGTTTCCAAATATCAATCTTCCCAATATAGAACCCCTTAATGTAGTATATAAAAGAGAAAATAAAGAACACATGCATTTGCTTGTCTTTTTTCTTAGGAATTATCTGATAAAATAAATCACTCTTAAATTGCCAATGAGAACTGTACATCAATAGTACCTAATCATGAACAGATCTCATTTAATTTGATAACATTTCCAGCCTTTGGCTGGGAGAAGTGGGGTGCCAAAGATTCTCTTCCATCTTGTCAGCCTAAATTCACTTATACGGGCACTCTATTGCATAAACTGAAATAATATTTTTCAAAAATATTCCACAGGAGAGATAGAGAAGAAGAATTCCTCAAGGTCAGAAGATACAAGGTTTCAGTTAGAACGAGCAGTAAGTTTTAGTGTCTATTGCACAGAAAAGTGACTACAGTTAATAACAATGCATTGTATATTTCAAAATTGCTGAAAGAGTAGATTTTAAATGTTCTCACCAAAAAATAATAAGTACTTGAGGTGATAGATATGTTAATTAGCCTAAGTTAATCATTCCACAATGTAAACATATGTAAAAAAATCACATTTTACCTCATAAATGGAAAACAAACAAAATAAAACAAAACAAAAGGATTGATCCACTTGGCAAAGAAATAAGGCAGTATTTTGACCTAGAAAAACAAGAAGAATATTTTTGTACAATAAATTATAAAGAGTCTTATTTCTTCGTAACTAAAAATAGAATTAATTTAATTGACTTAGGTGAAGTCTAAAGCATAGAAATAAATGAAAATAAGAATGAATGTAATTTAGGAACAAAATTATCAATGAAGGTTTTGATGAAACAAGTTGGTGTTTTAATTTTCCTCCAGTACTACTGACTTCCTTCACACAAGGTGTTTGAAAACTTTTTCTGTAAAGGGCCAGGTAGTAAATATTTAGGCTTCAAGACCATAGGATCTCTGTTGCAACAGTTCCACTCTCCTTGTTGTAGCAGAAAATGTAGCCTTAGATAAATATGTAAATTAATAGCTGTGTTCCAAATACACTTTATCTACCGCAGCAAAGAGGTCAGATTTGACTATGGATGGTGGCTTGCTGACCACTGCTTCAGGCAATAACTATGGCAATTATGAATTTTTCCAATGTTTTAAACTTATTTGCAGAAATTATTACACAAATAATTGATGTTTAATAACTCTTAACCATGTTTGAATTATTGACATCCCACAGAGAGAGCGAAATATTTGTTCCAATGAAGAGGATGATAATTATGATAGACAACAAAGTAACATGTGAGCTCATTAACTGAATAAATATATACCACTACTAATACTAGTTTGAATTATTACATTGAGAAAACCAATAACAACATATGGGTACTTGATATGCAGTGGATTACATTCCATTTGGTCATGAATTTATTCTCTCTGGAGTAAACATTCTGAATAAATTGTAAACAGTTGAAAACTTTTGAATGTACTGATTTGTCAGTCACTGATGGTGCAAAAGTATGCATTGTGTCATTCGTGCTTCATGGCTTTGCACACACTATTTTATCTTCCTGGATGTCAATTCCTTCAGTTGTTTCTATGAAAGCATGACACCATGATCATATTAACAAAACTGGAAATAGGAAATTCAATTGAATGACAATAACATTGACATTGATATCATATCCCAGCTCTGTTTTGACATCAGCTCTCTGAACTTCAGAAAGAATTTTCATGGAATCTTGGCAGTTCATCCTCAGTTGATCAATGATTTTGTTGAGTTTCAACCACAGCACTTTTGCTTATATAAAACCATCTTACTTGTTTAGATGTGTGATGCTTACTGCTGCCAACTAAAATGTAAGTTCCATGAGAAGGATTATTGTTTGTCTTATTAAAGCAGTGTTTTTTGACTGGCATGTACTTAGTATTTAAGGGAAATTCTAAACTTGCTAAAGGAAGCTGTCATCTATTTTTCTTTCACCCATAGTATCCATTATAGATAAGTTATTTATTGAAGAAGACCTAGACAATGCTTACTTTGGATTAGTTAGAAATGTCTTAGATTTCCTTAAATGTTTCTAATGATGGATTTTTAGTGTCATAAGGCTGAATGAAATAATATCCTTTAACTTTATAGATTAGATCTTTTAGGTTGATGGATAATTTTAGGCCTCAGAAATTCCCCTATTGTAGTTTACATGCAACTTCACTATCCAAGATTTGGCTGTCTCCCAAATTCACGTTAGTGTTCCAGCATGAATTTCCAGCTTCCACTGATCCATTTGGAAGAGTAAATGGAAAAGCAAATTGATTTTAACTTGAGCGCCAATTCTTATGGATTGGTAGTGGCTCTTTAGAGCATTAAGGTGAGCAATATTCTGAAGCTACATCTGGGTTCAGCTGGGGAAGAGTGCCTTGGAGGATTAGCAATGTTGTTTGAGAAAGAGGAGATGAGGCAGTAATATGCACACCATGTTTTAGAATGGAGCATAGATGCATTATTCTAAAAGCACTTTCAAAAAAGTGAGTATATTACTATTGTTTAAATAACACTGGTGCTTTCCTTTTTACATGCAAATGGATATTTACTTTGTTCTTTCCATTCCTCCTCTTTTCTGTTAGAATAAAGATGTCTAGTATATTTTAGTCTTACATTAGTTATTAATATGAGCATCTTTTGCTTGATCAAATTCTTAGACTCAACAGCCATAAATAGATTAAAAACTTAATGAACTGTGTATCTCAACTCTATTCTGTGTTAAATTTTAAATAGTTATCTAATAGTTACAGGAAAAACAAATGTTAGCTGATGAAATATTAACAGCATAGTAGAAAATATGAAAACATAATTGAATAACAATGAAAATGACATTAATATCAGATCATGTCTGGACATTTTTACTACCATTACATTATTTATCATGGATGTCAATGTTTTAATGGCCATCTGTTCAATATACAAAGTACTACATGCCATTAAGACACTAAATTACTATCAAATGCAAAAAAAATGAATTCATATATCTTGCGTCCCAAGCATGTACTTATATTAGAAAATATGAAATAAAAATTCTTCTCAGGAGATGGAAGTTATATGTTATCTGTGTGAGAGTTATCTTCAATTGTAAAATTTCAAATTCCATTTATTCTGCTTTATTTCCATGTCACTGGGTGTGAAATTTATGATATGGAGTTTGGAGCCTATTAAGTGTAGAAGAGACAGATGGTGTGACAGGGTGAAGCAAAAATTTGTATGTGGAAGAGTTTGAAAATATATATATATATGTGTGATCACATTACAAAAAAGATCACTATCAGTTAAATCCACTGGTTTTGGGTCAGAGAGAAAAATACCTGCATTATAGTGACCCTATAACTGACTAATTTCAATTATTATTTGCTTGAACTTCTTCATGAATGTTACCACCCAATTTTCATCTGTTGCAGAGTTTATGGAACTTAACTTCAAGACTACTTTTTAAAACCAATCAAAGATAAGTCCAAGTCAAAAAAAAATCACTATAAATTCATAAAATGGGGACCTTTTTAAAATAAAAGAAACAAGGTTAACATAACCAGTCATCTTCTAAAAAATAATTGTCAAATATGGATGAGCTGTGGTAAACAATTATATACAGACACACACAAACACATACACATGCGCCTCCACATTTTTTCTATTTTGTCCTCATTGAAGATGAATTTATTTCAATATTATATCTCTTTGAAGGCTGGCGTCTGTTAATGAGTGACGTACTTTGAAGTAGTGTTGATCATATTTGCATGATTTAGAGTGTCCAAAATTTATTTCAGCCGGGTACGGTGGCTCACGCTTGTAATCCCAGCATTTTGGGAGGCAGAGGTGGGCAGATCACGAGGTCAGGAGATCGAGACCATCCTGGTTAACACGGTGAAACTCGATCTCTACCAAAAATACAAAAAATTAGCCTGGCGTGGTGGCAGGCGCCTGTAGTCCCAGCTACAGGAGGTTGAGGCAGGAGAATGATGTAAACCTGGGAGGCAGAGCTTGCAGTGAGCCTAGATCGTGTCACTGCACTCTAGCCCAAGTGACAGAACAAAACTCTGTCTCAAAAAAAAAAAAATCATATATATGAAATATAACTTCTAGTACCTTCAAATTATAATTCTGAGTTCTAAATATTTGATCTCACAAGTCCAATATATCTTGTATGTAAAATTTTATCAAATATTTGAGGATTTGTATATATATTGTATTTTCTGCACTTTATTCTCTGAGTTACACTCCCCAGTTCCCTAAACATTTACGGATTTTTCTGTCACCATGATCAGACTCCATGAATACAACCTAATCTTTTTTCAACATCTCTCCTAAAATGCTATTCTTATAAAGATATACATTTAATAGCAGGGATAAAATCTATAATCCAAGTGTATGTCAGTCAGAGAATGTACTCCAAAAAAATCCAGTCTCTCAATTCTAATAAAAATTCAACATAAGAAATACATTTATAGAGCATAGCCTGAAGGGTATGCAATCCATACAATCATTAAGTAACTCTAAAATCTATTTTTGGATTAAATCACACAATTAGAAAATTCCCATAAGATTATCTGAATTCCCTTTTTCTTTGTTCATGGCAGAATCAGATGAAATTGAAGAACAATAAAAAAACAGTCCTTGGAAATTTGTCACTCCTTTTTCCTTATTTATAGTTAAAAATGTTTGTCATTATATCACTCCGTGTCCATTTAAGATAATGTGTCCCTCTTCAAATTGTGTGCAAGAAATCTTGAAACCATATTTTGGCTCACATCTTAGAAGAGACTAGCACATCACCCAACAGGATTTGTGGGCCAAGATCATATCTAGCTAATTCTCACATTACTTCCTTAATTTCTCCATTTACTTAAAATATTTATGTAAAGCAGCACCATTTTTTTTTAAAGAACAAGTTGACTAGTGAATGAGAAAATAAAATAAACCATGACTTGCTTATAGACCAAGACCCTATAGCAGGTAAAGTTACCTACTTTACTTTTACGACAGTATGAGACATGGTAGTTAAAAAGACTTATGCACATAAAGGATAGAAGTAGTATTTACCTATGTTTCATGAAAAAAAATACACTTTTTTCCTCACAAATGAACATTTTAGCCATCTGTTAAATAGATACTTACTGAATGGTGGTGGCAAAAAGGTAGATATAGCATGGCACTTTCCCAAACTTTATAGCATAGTCAAGAGAGATAAGGAAGTAATCCAGGCCGGGCGCGGTGGCTCACACTTGTAATCCCAGCACTTTGGGAGGCCCAGGCAGGCGAATCACGAGGTCAAGAGATCGAGAACATCCTGGCTAACATGGTGAAACCTCGTCTCTACTAAAAATACAAAAAAAAAAAAAAAAAAAAAATAGCTGGGCGAGGTTGCGGGCGCCTGTAGTCCCAGCTACTCGGGAGGCTGAGGCAGGAGAACGGCGTAAACCCAGGAGGCGGAGCTTGCAGTGAGCCGAGATCGCGCCACTACACTCCAGCCTGGGTGACAGAGCAAGACACCGTCTCAAATAAATAAATAAATAAATAAAATAAAATAAAATAAAATAAAATAAAAAAATAAAAATACAGAAAAATCAGCTGGGCGTGATGGCGGGCGACTGTAGTCCCAGCTACTCAGGAGATTGAGGCAGGAGAATGGGGTGAACCCGGGAGGCGGAGCTTGCAGTGAGCCGAGATCGCGCGACTGCACTCCAGCCTGGTGGACACAGCGAGACTCCTTCTCAAAAAAAAAAAAAAAAAAAAAAAACACACACACACACACACATAAAAAGTTACAGTGACATGCACATGGTAAGTTGAATAAAGGACAAGGAATATTCAGAAAAATTGGAGTGAGGTTTGTAAACCTCCCTAGAAAAAATGACTGTAAGGTGTTATAAAGGAATAAGTGGAAATTACAAAAAGAATGAAAAGGACTAATGCATTCCAAGCAAAAGAAATATAATTTATACCTAGGGGTTGCAGTAAAAAAGCAGATGAGATTCCTGGAAAGAAAGTAGTCTGGAGCTACTAAGACATGTAAATTGAAAAATAGGGAAAAGTAGTTGCATCTTTTTCTTTGTTTTCCTCATGAACACCGTGTTTCAGTTATCTATTACTGCTTAAAATTCTACCCTAACATTTAGTGACTTAAAATAACAATGACTTTTTCTTTTTCTCGTAATGCTATGAATTGACTGGGCAATTCTTGGCTCATCTCATGTGGCTCCCTCATGCAGCTGCAGTTATGGACACTATAACTGGATTTAGGGAATTCAAGTGGTCTCATTCACCAACTTTCAGCCAGTTGATGCTCGCTGTCAGCTTGGACACCTTAGATTTTCTCCGCGGGCTTTCACTCATCAGTAGGCCACACTGGCTTTTTCATAGAATAGTGGACTCAAGTTCTAAGAAGTCCAAGGTAGGACCTGCAACATAGCCTGGATCTGGAACTTGTATAGTGCCATTTTTTTTCACATTCTGTTATCCAAAGCATGTCACAAACTGGTCCGATTTAAAGGGAGGGAAAATGCGCTTTATATCGTGATTAAGAAGCAGTAAAGTCTCTTTCTCTGTGAGAATGAAACAAATTATTGAAGTCACTTTGTCAGCAATCTATTGACACTGCCAATAATAGTCCAGTGTATCAGGAATATCACTGTGACAAACCAAGAACAGGAAGGATCATTATATGGGATTGACATATAATGAATGAAACCTTTCCAAAACTGAAAAGGTTTTAGAAGAGGTGGGTGTGAAGGAGGCTGGAAGAAAACAATTTAAAATAACCAAAAGATGGCAATACGTGTCATAACAATTCATATAGATAGGCTATTTATTTTCATTAGGCATAAATAAATCAGATATAGAAAGTAGGTAGTCTAGAGTCAAGTTCTATAAAAAACTGATTGTTTTAAACCTTTATTTGAAGTGTTTGAAAAATATCTACATATTAAAGTCTTTTTTTCTTGAAGTATAAAAATTCCCAGTTTAAACAAATATGAAAAATAAAAATGTTACTTAAAATTTACAGCACGACTTTCAAAGGAAACAAGAAGCTAAAGAATAAAAATATAATCCTCAAAAATTGTTGCAATTCAAAATAAAAAGGACTTTTACTTGATTTATCTTACTTAAAATCTGTAACAACTCTGAAAAGTAAATCTTATTACCCTACTTTAAAGATAAGAAAACTGTTAAGTAGGTACCTTTCAAAAAGCCTGGTATTTCTTATTCCAAATGAGCTAAATCAGAAAAGGAAATTTGGTCTCAGTCTGAGAATTGAGAAGATGGAGAGTCTGGACCATTTCCAAGATTGTCTTCCTTCAGTTGACACTGAATCAGCAAATAATCTGTGTAAGACACACACACACACAATCATTCAGAAGGATCACAGAGGGGATGCAGTTTCTCACACAGGGTACCTGAAGTTCTGTAGTTAGTGTGAAGTCTGGGGATGCTCTGAGTTGAGAGGACCAAGTAACTGCAGGTTCACTTCCTTAGATAACTTGGTCGGCAAAGAGGCCACATCAGCTCCCAAGAATCTACCTATTACCAAATCTACCTACTACATTCTTACTATACATGTTACACTAGTCTGGGTTCTATTACCAGGTTTCAAGTTCTGAAATATTTACTTTTTCTAAAACATTAAATTACTTACCAATTGAGATATCTATAATTTCTAAATCTCTTTCTTTTTTTTTTTTTTTTTTTGAGATGGAGTCTCGCTCTGTTGCCCAGGCTGGAGTTCAGTGGTACAATCTCGGCTCATTGCAGCCTCCGTCTCCTGGGTTCAAGTATTCTCCTGCCTCAGCCTCCCAAGTAGCTGGGATTACAGTTGCCCACCACCACACCTGACTAATTTTTGTATTTTTAATAAAGGTGGGGTTTCACCATGTTGGCTAGGCTGGTCTCGAACTCCTGACCTCAAGTGACTGCCTGACTGGGGCTCCCAAAGTGCTGAAATTATAGATGTGAGGCACTGAACCCTGGCCTAAATCCCTAATTTTGATTTTAAATAATTAATGTGAGACGTATTGCATTCAAAATAATGGTGACATATCTAATTATACAGCACCTCTGTGTCATGCTAATAAATTATATGACAAATATACTCAGCAGAAAAGATTTTTGTTAGTCTAGCTTATAGATTTAAAGATATTTTCCTTTAGAATTATGCTTTAAAAGTATTTACAGGAAATATTATGTAGTAAAATATTTGGAGTGTAAGTGAGAAAACCATGTCCTCAAACGTTTCTAATATTTCCTCTTAAATTTGGAAATATTTATATAAAATCTTATGGTAAGATGACTATTACTTTTCTAGGTCGCTTATATCTCAAACTATGGCAAAAAGCAAACACTGACCTTTTCTGTGTTTGAATAGAAAAATTAAAAGCTTTCTTATTTTTGATTCTTTACTTTTTGGACCATCTCCAGGGAAGCTCTGCTTCACTACAGATTGAGTGAGTTAACCTGTTGCCCTCAAGACTATTTGTCTCTATGGAACTCTACTCATTCATCCACAAAGGCACCTTTCCCTTCACAGCCATACAAGCAGAGACGTTTTTATGCAGAGAGTGAATTAATCATGTTTTTGTCATACTGCACACAAAATAAGTCACTTGATACAACAGAGCAAATTATTAGCTGTAAGTTAGTTCACTCCATTAGAGTTTTACAATATGATTTTAGTTATATTTTTCTAGGAGACAGCCAGGATTGATTGTAGGATAAAATATTTTAATTTTTAATTTTCTAAAATACAACACTCAACTTCAAAAACACAGTCTAAAGTAACTCTTGTAAGAATATACTATCATATGGAAACAACATTTATTATGTTCCTATCAGGAGTTCTAATGCATTTTCTTGGGCCAAATTGTGAATTATTTAAAGTAATATAGGTGCTAATACTTACATGGGTTACAATTTATTTTAAATAATTAAAACTTTATTGCAATTTTAACTTGTATTCCAACAGTTTACAGTATTTAGTATTTTATGTCAATTGTTTTATCTAGAAAGTGACTTTCTTTTGTCTTATCTTTTTCTACAATCTCAGCTACTAACTACACTGAAATTTATGTAAGCAAAGTTACCCTCTTAAAACTTGCCCCATGAGACAGCAGAGAAATAATTTGAAAGAAAATCCCATAAACTATACCTCGTTTTAAACAGCCTAAAGAGATATGGAAACATGGATTCCAGCCAAGAAAAGAAAAAGAGTAATGGGAAGCTAAATTAATTTTAGAAGTTATAAAGGAATAAGTACCAGTAATTGGTAGATATAATATTAGGGTAATTTAGAAATGCACATTTTAAACATTTTTTAAACAAGAACTCCTTAGAAGCTTCCTCTATCTTTGCCTAGTCTCTTACAGACACAATTATCATATGATCATTTTCAAGCAACTTTATTGTCTTTGACTTCCAAGAGAGGTTTTTATGGAAAATAGTGGGTTGAGTGTTTCAGAGTTAATGTATTCTAGCCAGTTATATAAAATTATAATTATCAAAGATGTTTTTTGTTTTTATTTTGATACAACCATGAGCTACTGATCCTGCAAGGCTATGGCAAGGAATCTTTTTGTTCTTAAACCCGTTAAGAGTAAGTTTCCTCGATGATGCCCACTCACTCCTGAATACTTAAATACATATCAATTAAAAACCAAGACATTCTCCTGTATAGTCACAAAATGCAGCCATTAACTCAGGTCAGTAACATTTACATAGTTCTACCATCCAGTCCAAAGATTCCATTTACATTTTGCCAATTTTCTTAATGGTGTTATTTATGGGAAAAAGGACAAAGACAGTATCACCTCTTACCTTTAGTTGTCTTGAACCTTTATTTTTTTTTTTTAATTCTGTAGCTATTGTTTTGACTTTCATGGACTTAATATTTTAAATATTATTGGATATTGTATTAAATGTATCTCAAATTGCATTTAACCGATATGTTGTCATTGTTAAATTCAGCTTATTTGTTTTTCACAGAAATGTCACAGAAATAATGGTGTGTTCTCATTCCTTTGTATTAGATGGTACAGATTTTAATTTGTTCCATTGCTTTTGATATCCAAGTGGGTAGCTTGAGGGAGGAGATAGAACACGGTAGCCCAACCCCCAGCAATCGTCCCCCTGCAGTAACACCATATTGAACAACTTTTTACAAAAGAAACCACATTCACAATAACCAAGAAAAGCAGGTGAGCAATCTCAGTGCTTAGTTTTCACATAATATCAAGAAAACATTCATTGAAGAGGGTGGGAATAACAGTCTGGCAATGTCTATACCACTCCTCCTTCAGCCTCAGGCAACATAGCACAGAGAAAGAAACTGTGTGCTTTGGGGAGCAAGAGCAAAGTGAGTGTGAGATTTTTGCACTGGAACTCAGTCACAGCAAAACACAAACACAGGGCAGAATTACGCAGGTACCCATGGAGTATTTAGATCATTCCTGAGCCCCAGCAAAATCTTCTATCCCTAGTGGGAGAAACCTAAGCCACAGACAGTTCACCACTGGTTGACTAAAGTGGCCTGAGGCCCAGAATAAATTTGTAGGGAATTTAGACCATAAGAACTGCAGTCCTTGAAGAAGCCCTATTGTGGTCCTGGTCTTAAAGGCAGTAGATTTGGGGTGTGGCCCAGTGTGACACCAGCTGTGGTAGCCATGGGAGTGCCTTCACTACCCCTCCCCCAATTCCAGGTGGTGCAGTTCAGGGGAGACTTTCTCTGCTTGGGAGAGAGGAAAGAACACAGAGGCCTTTGTTTAGTAACTTGGGTATCAGCTAACCCAGAGTAAAATAAAGTATCAGGGAGATTCCTGGTGCCTACGACTCCAGGTCTTTGCTCCTGAATGGTGTTTTTAGGCCCACCCTGGGCCAGAAGGGAATCCACTGCCCTGATGGTATGAACCCAGTCCCAGCAGGATTCACTGCCTGCTAACTAAAATGGAAATGGGCCTCAAATGAACATTAGTGGCAGTAGTTCGTGCATATGTAATTCGTGCATTACTGCTAGTCAACATGAATGTTATATAGTACTATAAGTGTTTTACCGTCCATAGAACATGCAATTACATATCCACCAACAATCCACCCAAAACATGCTTACAAGCAAGGACTCTACCAGAACAATCTAACTATAACTATAACACATACCGTCCAAACATCCAAAACTCATAACACAATCCACTAGAATATCAACTGATTCAAGAAACTCAAGGCCATGGGCCTTAGGTGAGCCTCAGTACTATGCTGGTCTGCCAGACCCAGAATAGACAAAATATCCTGAGCAAAAGAACGACCTGACTTTAAGTCAGGCATTATAATACTTGACTTTAAGTTATACAACACATTTATCATAAACAAAATGTGGCATTGGCATAAAAACAGACACATAAACCAATGGAACAGAATAGAAAATTAAAATACAAATCCACACATTTATAGTTAATTCATGTTATTTTTTTACAAAGTTGCCAAGACCATACATTAGAGAAAAGAAAGTCTCCTAATCAGTAATAAATAGCCTACCACCACCATCAACAACAAAAAACCCACTCAGAAACAGATGAATTAGTGGTTAAGTTAACTGCTACACAAAGATGAACTGGTACTATTCCTACTGAGACAATTTCAAAAAACTGAGGAAGGGACTCCTCCCCAACTCATTCTATGAGGCCAGCATCATTCTCATACCAAAACCTGGCAGATACACAACAAAAAAGAAAACTTCAGCCCAATATCCTTGATAAAGTTTGATGCAAAAATCTTCAACAAAATACTTGTAATCTGAATGCAGCAGAACATCAAAAAGTCAATTGATCACGATCAAGCAGGCTTCATCCTCAGGATGCAAGGTTGGTTCAACATACATAAATTGATAAATGTGATTCATCATACAAACAGAACTAAAGACAAACACTACATAATTATCTCAATAGACACAAAAGAAGCTTTTGATAAATTTCAACATTCCATCATGTTAAAAGCTCTCAATAAACTAGATATTGAAGGAACATACATCAAAATAATATAAACCATCTATGAAAAAGATGACCTCTCTCATGACTCCTATTAAATATAGTATTGGAAGTCTTGGTCAGAGCAATCAGGCAACATAAAGAAATGAAGGGAATTAAAAAAGAAGAAGAGGAAGTCAAACAATCTTTCTTTGCAGACCACATGATACTATATCTAGAGAAATCCAAGTTTTGGCCTAAAAGTTCTTTCAGTTGATAAACAGCTTCAGAAAAGCCTCAGGACACAATATTGATGTACAAAAATCACTAGCATCCCTGTACACCAACAACTGCCAAGCCCAGAGTCAAATCATGGACTCAATCCCATTCATAGCTGCACACACTCAAACACAAATGCACACGTACAAATACCTAGGAATATAGCTAAGCAGGGAAGTGAACTATCTCTACAATGATAATTACAATACACTGCTCAAAGAAATCAGAGATAACATAAATGCGAAAACATCCCATGCTCATGGATGGGAAGAATCAATGTCATTAAAACGGCTACACTGCTAAAAGCAATTTACAGATTCAACACTATTTCTGTCAAACTAACAATGACATTCTTCACAAAACTATAAAAAATATATTTTAAAATTTATATGGAACCAAAAAAGAGTCCAGATAGCCAAGGTAACCATAAGCCAAAAGAACAAAACTGGAGGTATCATGTTACCCAACTTCAAACTATACTGCAGGGTAAAGTAGCAAAATAGCAAGGTACTGGTACCAAAACAGACGCATAGACAAATGGAACAGAATAGAGAGCCCAGAAATAAGGCTGCACACCCATGACCATCTGATCTTCAACAAGGCTGACAAAAGC
The DNA here is from genome assembly GCF_009764315.1 of Trachypithecus francoisi. Lineage (NCBI taxonomy): Eukaryota > Metazoa > Chordata > Mammalia > Primates > Cercopithecidae > Trachypithecus > Trachypithecus francoisi. The sequence continues at coordinate 46,572,053 of NW_022681470.1, read as the reverse complement.
AAGCAATGTGGAAAGAACTCAATATTCTATCAATGCTGCTAGGATAACTGGCTAGCCATATGCAAAAGATTGAAACTGGACCCACCCTTTACACCTTATGGAAAAATCAACTCAGGATGAACACTTAAGCACAAAACCCAAGACTATAAAAACCCTGGAAGACAATCTAGACAATTCTATTCTGGACATAGGAACTCATGACTCAAGAATTCATAGGAATTTCATGACAAAGACACCAAAAGCAATCTCAACAAAAGTAAAAATTGACAAATGAGGTCTAAGTAAACCAAAGAGCTTCTGCACAACAAAAGAAACAATCAGCAGAGTAAACAGACAACCTACAGAATGGGAGAAAATATTTGCAAACTATGCATCTGACAAAAATCTAATACCCAGCATCTATAAGAAATTTACAATTTTACAAGAAAAAAAAAGCCTCATTAAAAAATTGGTAAAGAACATGAACAGATACTTTTCAAAAGAAGACATACATGCAGCCAATAAGTATAGAAAAAATGTTCAATAGTACTGATCATCAGAGGAATGCAAATCAAAACCACAATTAAATATCATCTCACACAAGTCAGAATGACTCTTATGAAAAAGTCAAAAAATAACAGATGCTGGCAAGGTTGTGGAGAAAAAGGAATATTTATAAACTGTTGGTATGAGGCCGGGCGCGGTGGCTCAAGCCTGTAATCCCAGCACTTTGGGAGGCCGAGACAGGCGGATCACGAGGTCAGGAGATCGAGACCATCCTGGCTAATACGGTGAAACCCCGTCTCTACTAAAAAAATACAAAAAAACTAGCAGGGCGAGGTGGCGGGCGCCTGTAGTCCCAGCTACTCCGGAGGCTGAGGCAGGAGAATGGCCTGAACCCGGGAGGCGGAGCTTGCAGTGAGCTGAGATCCGGCCACTGCACTCCAGCCCGGGCGACAGAGCGAGACTCCGTCTCAAAAAAATAAAAATAAAAATAAAAAATAGACTGTTGGTATGAGTGTAAATTAGTTCAGCCGTTATGAAAAGCACTGTGACAAATTCTTAGAGAGCTAAAATCAAAACTACCATTTGACCCAGCAATCCCATTACTTGGTACGTACAAAGGGGAATATAAATCATTTTGTCAAAAAGACATGCATGTGAATGCTCATTGCAACACTATTTACAACAGCAAAGCCATGGAATCAATCTAAATGCCTATCAATGGCAGATTAGATAAAGATATTGCGGTTCATATACTCTATGGAATACTATGCATCCATAAAACATAATGAGATCCTGTCTTTCATGGGAACATGGATAGAGCTGGAGGCTATTATCCTTAGTAAACTAAAACTGGTACAGAAAACCAAATACCGCATGTTATCACTTATAAGTGGGAGCTAAATTATGTTAACTCACGGACACAAAAAGGGAAACAACAGACACTGGTTTCTACTTGAAGGTGAAGGGTACTAGGCTTAGTAGCTGTGTGATTAATAATAGTCTGTACAACAAACACCCATCACGACAGTTTACCTGTATAACAAACCTGCACATTTACCCTAACACCTCAAATAAAAGTTAAAAAGTAAATAAGTGACTTTGGGAAAACAGAATATCCTTAAGTTAAAGAATGAAACTAGATAACTGTCTCTCATCAAATAGAACAATCAAATCAAAATGGATAAAAGGCTTAAATGTATGACCACTCTAAAACTATTAGAAGAAAACAAAGAGGACATTTTCCAGGACATTTATCTGGGTAGAGGTTTTTTGTATAAGATCTCAAAAGCACAGGCAATCAAAGAAAATATAGACAAATTGGATTAAATCAAACTAAAATGTTTCTGCACAAGAAAGGAAACAATCAACAAGGTGACAAGACAACTCACAGAACAGAGTAAAATATTTGCAAACTAACATGTGGCAAGGTATTAGTAACTAGAATATATAAGGAGCTTAAACAACCAGGAAAACAACAACAATGACAACAACAAACAATAATCAAATTTAAAAACAGGCTGGGCATGATGGTTCCCTCCTGTAATCCCAGCACTTTGGGAGCCTAAGGAGGGTGGATCATGAGGTCAGGAGTTCCAGTGCAGCCTGACCAATATAGATGACCCATCTCTAATAAAAATACAAAAATTAGCTGGGTGTGGTGGTGTGCGCCTGTAGTCCCAGCTACTCTCGAGGCTGAAGCAAGAGAATCACTTGAACCAGGGAGGCAGAGGTAACAGTGAGCTGAGATGGTGCCACTGCAGAAAACAAAGGCAAAATATCTGAGTATACACATTTCCAAAAGACATACAAATGACTAGCAAGTATATTAAAACATAATCAACACCACTAATCATTGGAGAAATGATAATTAAAACTACAATAATATATCATCTCACCTTAGCTAAATTGGCTTTTACCCCAAATTCAGGCAATAATGAATACTGGTGAGGGTGTGAAGAAAGGAAACACTTGTTCACTGTTGTTGAGGATGTAAATTAGTACAGCCATTATAAAGAACAGTGTGGAAGTTTCTCAGAGAACTAAAAACAGACTACTATATGATCCAGTAATCCTACTGCTGGGTATATAACTAAAAAAGATGAAATCGGTATATCAAACAGATACTTGCACTCTCATGTTTATTGTAGCATTATTCACAATAGCCAAAATATGGGATCAAACTAAGTGTCCTTCATTATGAATGGAGTAAAGATGATACATACACCTAACACAATATTGTTCAGCCATGAAATAATGAAAGTCTGTCACTTGAAACAACATAGTTGGAACTGAAAGACATTATATTAAATGAAATAACTCAGTCACAGAAAGACAAAAATTGTACTCGTGAGAACTTTTTAAAAAATGAACTCATGAAGATAGAGTAGAATGATGGTTACCAGAGGCTAGAAGGGTAGTGGGGATAGGAAGATAAAAAGTGAATGGGTTGATGGATCCACAGTTAAATGGAAGCAGCAAAATCTAGTGTTTGGTACCACAACAAAGTGACTATAGTAAATAACAATTTATTGCATATTTCAAAATAACTAAAAGGTGGAAATGGGATGTTCCTAACTTCAAGAAATGATAAATTCTTGAGGTGATGGATATCCCAATTACCCTGGTTTTTATCATTACATATTTTATGCTTGTGTCAAAATATTACATATACCCCACAAATAAGTACAACTATTCTGTGTCTATAATAATTAAAATTTAAAACATTTAAAAATAAAGTTGATAACTTGATTAAAGTATTATCTGCCATGTTTCTTCATTATACTATAGATTATTGTTTTGCCTTTGTAAGGATTTTGCAGGGAAATAATTTAAGGAGGAGCAAGGGACATTGGTCGACCTATGTCGATATTGGTTGACATCTACAATGTTACAGTCAGATAACAGGAATGAATTCTAGTACTCTGTTTTGCAGTAGAGTGAGTATAGCTAACAATAATGCATAGTAAATTTCAAATAGTTGGAAGAAAGATCTTGGCTTTTCTCACAAAGAAAGAAATTATAAATGTATAAAGTGATGGATATCCTAATTACCATTATCTGATCATTACCCAATGTATACATGTATGAAAACATCACATTGTATCCTACAATAATTTAGAATTTTTAGGTGTAAATAAGAAAAGAATGAATAAAAGGAGGTATTTATTCCTCTTTTCCTCATACATTTATATATTTATATATTCAAAACCATAATTTGACACTAATACCTCTAATTTGAATTCAACATTACAGAAATTATTCTAGACTTTTCTCCTCCTTTCAGTATCTTCTTTGACAGAGAGAAACTTGGTTCTCATCATCTTTAATATATTGATTTTATTTAACAAGGTCCTCTGGCATGTAACAATTGTCCAGTCGTCATTGCAGTTCCTCCTATATAGGTGTTTTTACCCTACTTGACCTCCAACACTTAGTAGCTGGTAGCACCCCCATGGTTCTGACACTTGATGAGGGCCATCTCCTGTTACCTCATCACAGAGTAGGTATTCTCCTCATTCCTGCTCTGTGCTAAACTCTCTAACGCCAAGCACAGGTAGATTCCCACTTTACCAGACCTGGACTAATGACTCTTAAAATGAACTGTCCAGTAAGGAAGAAGTGAAGGCAGATGGAAAGGCAAGAAACAGGCAGGCAGACAAGAAGGCCAGCAGATAACAGAATTGTTCTTTAAAGGCAAAAAATTAGGAAACAAATTTATTTTTCTCACATGAACGTTTTGTTAAACTTTCTGGTAACAGGATACCTTGAATGGCTGTTTCTCAGCATAGATACTTCTCATATATATCAGTAATGAAGGGAAAAAAAATGATATAGCTGCCAGAGTGCATTGTTATCTGCTCAGCCCTTCTCAGAAACAAAGCATGTTTCTTTATATGCCAATTTTCCCCTAAATAATCCAATCCAGAAGAGCCTGTAAACAGCAACAATAATAATAACAAGGCTACAAACATATTGGCCCTGACTCTTACGCTCCATGGTCCTTGCTCAGTGATTACTAATACAAAATCAATACAATACAATAATTTATTGATAAATCATGACACATTACATTATGCTTTGGAGATAGTTCATGATGACAGAGACTTCCATATATTTCAGATTAATTTTGTTTGTTTGTTTTGCTTTTGTTATTGGGTTGAGGAAATGACTTTTCTAAATATCTGTAAAGCCACATCTTGTAGCAACAACTGTGTGCTCTGTGCCTGTACAAAAATCCAGTTCTATATGGGAGCAATATGTTTGGCCTACTTTTTAAGTGTTTCAGGCAATGTAAGTGAAGATTTATATTCCCTTGTGATCCACTCACCCCAGCAAATCTATAAGGTCATGGTTAGGGATTCAATTCTGAATTACAATCAGCAGTACAAGAAGTAGTTGTCTTCAAAAAAAAATCTGCAAGATGCTAGCTGTAAATGATATTTTGCTATTTTCAGATTGCTCAGTTTGGGTTTAATTATTTTCTGGAGATGACAAAATAAGTCTTCACAACAGGCTCAGAAAAAGTAACTTGCAACACTGTGTTTCTAATTTTCAGTCAATTGACTTTAAAATGTAAACATGACAGAATTTTGCAGCATAGTAAAATAAAATAATTTTACTAAATGTATGATTCAACTGAGATTTCTATTTAAAATAATTAGCTATATGGATAATACAGGAGAATTTGAAAAGTCCATGCTGCCTGGCTTTCAGATGAGTTTTTTTGTTTGTTTGTTTGTTTGTTTGTTTGAGATGGAATCTCGCTCTGTCACCCGGGCTGGAGTGCAGTGGCCGGATCTCAGCTCACTGCAAGCTCTGCCTCCCGGGTTCACACCATTCTCCTGCCTCAGCCTCCGGAGTAGCTGGGACTACAGGCGCCCGCCACCTCGCCCGGCTAGTTTTTTGTAATTTTTAATAGAGACGGGGTTTCACCGTGTTAGCCAGGATGGTCTGGATCTCCTGACCTCGTGATCCACCCGTCTCGGCCTCCCAAAGTGCTGGGATTATAGGCTTGAGCCACCGCGCCCGGCCTCAGATGAGTTTTTAAAAGTATTTTTGAATCTGCAGATTATAAAATATGATTATTTAATTATTCTGAATATATATGTTTGAGTGATGACAGTTGCTAACAAAAATATGGTTCATAACACCAAATCCATTTCATTGCCTTCAGTTCATTTTAAAAAATGCCACAACACTCTATTCCACATTAGGTAATTATTTTTTCTTAAAATCAGACTTTATCATGTGAAAAGCACATTCTGAATGCTTACACAAATTTGATTTACTATCTGATTATAGGTATTTCTGATTATAATCATTATTTGGATATTTGGATATAGGATAGCTGGTTAATAATCAATAACAAATCACAGTTAATATGGTCATTTCAGTTGAATACTGCATCTTCACAGTGGAAGAAACAGTGGAAGTAATGAGAATAGCACAATCTTGGAAGTAAAATATTTCTGAGTTCTAAATCCCATCTCTGTTACCTATTAGCTCTGTCCCTAGGCAAGTTAATTATCATCACTTTCCTCATCTGTAAAGGAAATAATATTAATATCTACCTAATAGGATTGAAGTTTCATAAAATGATACATGTAAATAACATGGCAGAGTTCCTAGGAATATAATATGGTTTAACATAATACCTTATGACTATTAATAATTGTGCCAGGTAGGAAATTTGGAGGAATATTTACCAAGCAAATGGAAAGCAAAAAAGAGCAGGGGTTGCAATTGTAGTCTCTGATAAAACAGACTTTAAACCAACAAAGATCAAAAAAAGACAAAGAATGGCATTGCATAACGGTAAAAGGATCAACACAACAAGAAGAGCTTACTATCCTATATGTATATGCACTCAATACAGTAGCACGCAGATTAATAAAGCAAGTTCTTAGAGACCTACAAAGAGACTTAGACTCCCACAGAATAATAGTGGGAGACTTTAACACCTCACTGTCAATATTAGACAGATCAATGAGACAGAAAATTAACAAGGATACTCAGGACTTGAACTCAGCTCTGGAACAAGCAGACGTAAAAGGAATCTACAGAACTCTCCATCCCAAATCAACAGAATATACATTCTTCTCAGAATCACATCACACTTATTCTTAAGTTGACCACATAATTGGAAGTACAACACTCCTCAGCAAATGTAAAATAATGGAAATTATGACAGTCTTGCAGACCACAGTGCAATCAAATTAGAACTCAGGATTAAGAAACTCACTCAAAACTGCACAACTACATAGAAACTGAACAACCTGCTCCTAAGTGACTACTGGGTAAAATAATGAAATTAAAGCAGAAATAAATAAGTTATTTGAAACCAATGATAACAAAGGTACAACGTACCAGTACCCCTGAGACGCAACTAAAGCAGTGTTTGGAGGGAAATTTATTAGCACAAATGCCCACAGGAGAAAGAAGGAAAGATCTAAAATCGACACACTAACATCACAATTAAAAGAACTAGAGAAGCAGGAGCAAACACATTCAAAAGCTAGCAGAAAACAAGAAATAACTAACATCAGAGCAGAACTGAAGGAGATAGAGACATGAAAAACCTTTAAAAAAATCAATGAATCCAGGAACTGTTTTTTTTGAAAAGATTAACAAAATAGATAGACTGCTAGCCAGACTAATAAAGAGGAAAAGAGAGAAGAATCAAATAGATACAATGAAAAATGATAAACGGGATATCACCACTGATCCCAAAGAACTGCAAACTACCATCAGAGAATACTCTATACAAATAAACTAAAAAAAAATCTAGAAGAAATGGATAAATTCCTGGACACATACAACCTCCCAAGGCTAAATGAGGAAGAAGTCGAATCCCTAAATAGACCAATAAAAGTTCTGAAATTGAGGCAGTAATTAATAGCCTATCAACCAATAAAAGCCCAGGACAAGATGGATTCACAGCTGAATTCTACCAGAGGTAAAAAGAGGAGCTAGTACCATTCCTTCTGAGACTATTCCAAACAAACAAACAAACAAACAAAAAAAAAAAAAAAAAAGAGGAACTCCTCCCTAACTTATTTTATGAGGCAAGCGTCATCCTTATACCAAAACTTAGCAGAGACAAACCAAAAAAAAACAGATAATAAAAATCAGGCCAATATCCCTGATGTACATCAATGCAAAAACCCTCAATAAAAAACTGGCAAACTAAATGCAGCAGCACTTCCAAAAGTTTATCTACTACGATCAAGTCGGCTTCATCTCTGGGATGCAAAGCTGGTTCAACATATGCAAATCAATAAATGTAATCCATCACATAAACAGAACCAATGATAAAAACTACATGATTTTCTCAATAGATACAGAAAATACTTTCAATAAAATTCAACACCCTTCATGCTAAAAACTCTCAATAAACTAGGTATTGATGGAACATATCTCAAAATAGTAAGAATTATTTATGACAGACCCACAGCCAATATCACACCGAATGGCAAAAGCTGGAAGCATTCCCTTTGAAAACCTACACAAGACATGGATGCCCTCTCTCACCACTCCTGTTCAGCATAGTATTGGAAGTTCTGGCCAGAGCAATCAGGCAAGAGAAAGCAATAAAGGGTATTCAAATAGGAAGAGAGCAAGTCAAATTGTTTCTGTTTGCAGATGACATGATTGTATATTTAGAAACCCCATCAGTTCCGCCTAAAATCTCCTTAAGCTGATAAGCAACTTCAGCAAAGTCCCAGGACAAAAAAAAAAAAAAGAATGTCCAAAAATCACAAGCATTCCTATACACCAATAATAGACAAAGAGAGAGCCAAATCATGAATAAACTTCCATTCACAATTGCTACAAAGAGAATAAAATACCTAGGAAAACAACTTACAAGGGATGTGAAGGACCTTCTCAAGGAGAACTACCATACTACTCAAGGTAATAAGAGGGAACACAAACAAATGGAAAAACATTCTATACTCATGGATAGGAAGAATCAGTATCATGAAAATGGCCATGCTGCCCAAAGTAATGTATAGATTCAATGCTATCCCCATCAAGCTGCCACTGACTTTCTTCACAGAACTGGAGAAAAAAAAAAAAAAAAAACACTTTATGGAACCAAAAAAATAAAAAATAAAGTCTGTATAGCCAAGCCAATCCTAAGTAAAAAGAACAAAGCTGGAGGCATTGTGTTACCTGACTTCAAACTATACTACAAGGATACAGTAATCAAAACAGCATATTACTGGTACCAAAACAGATATATAGACCAATGGAACAGAACCGAGGTCTCAGACACGATGCCACACATCTACAACCATCTGATATTTGAGAAACCTGACAAAAACAAGCAATGAGGAAAAGATTACCTATTTAATAAATGGTGTTGGGAAAACTGGCTAGCCATTCCTTACACCTTACACAAAAATTAATTCAAGATGAATTAAAGACTTAAGTGGCAGACCTAAAACCATAAAAACCCTCAAAGAAAATATAGGTGATAGCTGTCAAGACATTGGCACGGGCAAAGACTTCATGAATAAAACACCAAAAGCAATGGTAATAAAACCCAAAATTGACAAATGGGATCTAATTAAACTAAAGAGCTTCTGCACAGCAAAAGAAACTACCATCAGAGTGAACAGGCAACCTACAGAATGGGAGAAAATTTTTGCAATCTATTCATCTGACTAAGGACTAATATCAAGAAACTACAAGGAACTTAAACAAATTTACAAGAAAAAAACAAACAACACCATCAAAAAGTGGGCAATGGATATGAACAGACACTTCTCAGAAAAAGACTTTTATGAGGCCAAGAAACATATGAAAAAAAGCTCATCATCCTTGGTCACTAGGGAAATGCGAATGAAAACCACAATGAGATACCATCTCACGCCAGTTAAAATGGTGATCATTGAAGAGTCAGCAAACAACAGATGCTGGAGAGGATGTGGAGAAATAGGAATATTTTTACACTGTTGGTGGGAGTGTAAATTAGTTCAATCATTGTGGAAGACAATGTGGTGATTCCTCAAAGATTTAGAAGCAGAGAAACCATTTGACCCAGCAATACCATTACTGAGTGTATACCCAAAGGATTATAAATCATTCTACTCTAAAGACACATGCATACATATGTTTACTGCAGCACAGTTCACAATAGCAAAGACTTGGAACCAACCCAAATGCCCATCAATGATAGACTGGATAAAGAAAATGTGGCACATGTACACCATGAAATACTATGCAACCATAATAAAGGATGAGTTCATGTCTTTGGCAGGGACATGGATGAAACTGGAAACCATCATTCTTAGCAAATTAACACAGGAACAGAAAACCAAATACCGCATGTTCTCACTCATAAGAGCTGAACAATGAGAACACATGGACATAGGGAGGTGACTATCACACACCAGGGCCTATCAGGGGGTATGAGGTTAGGAGAGGGATAGCATTAGGAGACATACTTAATGGAGATGACAGGTTGATGTGTGCAGAAAACCACCATGGCATGTGTATACCTATGTAACAAACCTGCACGTTCTGCACATGTATCCCAGAACTTAAAGTATAATTTTTTAAAAACCATGGTGCTTTTTTTGGATAGCAACAAAAATCAATTTACAGTCCATTTTCACTTTCTTCCTCTACTCTAGAAACTTTAAGCAGCCTAAAGATTTGCCTTCCCAGTTTCTTTATACCTAGAACTGCTCATAAGACCCTGTTGTGTCCAATGGGATAAAACCAAAATATAAGGCTTCTAACGAAACATTTTTAAAAGGAACAGACTTGGATGACCGAGACTTTGGGTCTTCCTTCTCTTTTCCTTTTTTTTTTTTCTAATACTTGGAATGGGGATGTGATGTTTGAAACTGTTCAAGTTACCTTTAAACTGTGGTGATTAATGTCACTTTAAAAAGATTTCAACAATGGAAAAATAAAGAAACAGAAATTGTAGAAATCGTTCTCTGAACAACAATGTGAAAAGCAACCCATCTGCTCCAATATGACTTTACTAAACCAAGAAACTCTTGCTCAGATAACGTTAAAAATTACATTATTATTAGTTTCAGGAACATCCTCCAGTCTGGTTATCTGAACAATAGACTAATCAACTAGTCCTCATTTCTCCCTTTTCAGGACAACAGACTATTCAAGCCCACTAATCAATTAGTGGTCTCTTCTTCAAGAGTCCCTTCTAAAGCCTTGTCTTCCTATAGTCACTAACCCTTAACTATTGTATCTTGAACTTTGCCCAGTCTCAAGCAGGCCTCAAATCAAGAGAATCATCTTGAATCAGATATCAAAAATCTCAAAACTGTCTGTCTGTGGCCTCCTGACTCTAAGTAGCTATTAAGAAACACTCAAATTAGTGGTTTCCCTTACTACATTAAATAGTAAACTTGCCTTTGTGGTAGGAAGAAGGTATTTTAGTGGACTTTTCTGGGACCTAGTCAACAAATACTAGGGCTCGATTGCATACCATGAGATTCTTGATACAAGTGAAATGAATCTCTACTAAAGTTTAGTTTTGTTATTTCTTCCTAAGCATGTCTCTAACAAATGGTGTACTTATTATTACAAATATGTAATAATATGTAAGGATACTAGCACAGTATTTAACACATAATCAGTGAATGTTAGTTTTCCTTAATTTGTGACCAACCATTAAATGTTAGTTCATATAATCTTCATAAAAGGATTTTGAGAGGTCAATTTTTAAAAGTATATTTTGTCCTGTCATTCAGAACTTGATTCGAACATTCATTCTGTCACCTGCTGGCTATGTAACGCTGAACCCATTGATGAACTACTAATTAAGCCCCAGTTTCTGCATGAAATTATCACAACTACTTTACTAGATTTTTGTAGGGAAAATAGAAAACATGTCATTATCAAATAAATGTAAACTATTTAGGATAAATCTTAGTTCTGTTGACAAAGAGAATCAAACACTGTTAAATATTTTAAGAGATTTATTCTGAACCAAATATGAGTGACCAGGGCCCATGACACAGTCCTCAGGAGACTCTGAGAATATGTGCCCAAGGAGGTTGGGGTACTACTTGGTTTTATGTATTTTAGGGAGGCATGAAACATCGATTGAATATATTTAAGAAGAACATTGATTTGGTTCAGAAAGCCAGGACAACTCAAAGCAGGGGCTTCCAGACTATAGGTAAAGTTACATATTTTCTAGTTGACAATTGGTTGAGTTTATCTGAAGACCTGAGATCAACAGAAAGGAATGTTCAGGTTAAGATAAAGAATTGTGGAAACGAAGTTTTATTGTGCAGAGGAAACTCTCAGATAGCAGACATCAGAGACAGCACAGGTTGTAAAATGTTTTTATGTTATTGTTTGTTTTTGAGACTAAGTCTCGCTCTGTTGCCCAGGCTGGAGTATAGTGGTGCAATCTTGGCTCACTGCAACCTCCGCCTCCCATGTTCAAGTGATTCTCCTGCCTCAGTATTGGACCTAAAATGCTACCTGGCTTTAGTTGATTTTTCTCCTGGATCTGGAAAGGAAGGAAGGAAAACAAAGGGGAAAAGGGATTCTCTATAGAATGTGGATTTTTCCCACAAGAGACTTTACAGGGCAATTTCAAAATATGGCAGAAAAACATCTTTTGGGGTAAAATATTTTGATTTTCTTCCTTATTATGCCAGAGTCAGATTGGAAAGTAAGTCACTATATACAGAGTTAAATAAAACTCATCTGATGAGAATTTATGGTTTATAGGACATGACTCCCCAGATCCCATAGATAGGAATTTGGGCAAGATAAAAAAAAAAAAAAAAAAAAAAAAGACAATCAGAGTTTAGTCTTCATTCAATTTATTAAGTATACAATTTGTTATGCTTTCCTACCATATTTTCACTTTCATGTTTTTTATGGTTTTCCCCTTCTATATAAAACTAGCCTACTAAAGTCTAAATCCTCTATTCTAAATTAGTGTCTTCTTTCTCCACCCTAAAAAAAAAGGCAAGAATTTCAGCCCTCTGTGAATCTGTAGAAGTTCTGATATTAATTTCTATTAAAATGTTAACAACTATTAAAGTATAATACAGGTTAAGTATCCCTTACCATAAAACCAGAAGTATTTTGGATTTTGTTTTTACTTAGATTTTGAACTATTTCCATATACACAATGAAATATCTTTGAGATGGGACCCAAATCTAAACACAAAATTCATTTATGTTTTTACCTACATTATACATGTAGCCTGAAATTAATTGTATTCAATATTTTAAATAATTTTGTGCATGAAGCAAAGGTTTGGCTGCATTTTAACTGTGACCCGTCACATGAGAGCTGATGTGGAATTGTCCACTTGTATCATCATGTTGGCACACAAAAAGTTTCAGATTTTGAGGATTTCAGATTTTGGAACTTTGAATTAAGGATACTTAATCTGTATGTTATTCTGCCTAGGATTCTTCCATTTCTAATGTTAGAATCTTAGGACTTTTACAAGACAGCAGAATGATTTCTCCATTGTCAGAGAAGAATATATTTTACTCTCTGAAACTGAAGTTATACTAGGTAAACATTTATGAGTCCACGTGTAACTCTAATACGTCTATAATATATTAATATTTAGCACTTCCATGCATAGAGTTAGCTGTTGAATAAATACATTAAGTCTGCAAAAGGCCAAAATATTTACATTTGTATTTACCAGAGCTACAAAAAAGTGGGCTTTGGACATATTACTTTATAAAGATCATAACTGACTTGACTGCAATTTCATCACTTTCACTGATTCTTCTCTGAGAATATCCATTTCTAACTGTTCCTTTTATTTATATAAGCAATATGGCAATAATACAATTCAAAGAACCTTCCCAACATTTTTGCTTGTATAAACAATAAAATTTTGCAGAACAAAATATTGAAGATATTTAAATCCTGGAAGTTTATATGCTTAGTTTCAGGTATTTTTAATTACAATTATTAGTTATAACAGAAAGATCTAGTTAAAAGGGTAAGAATTATTTGAAATAGTCCAGAATGAGATCAGAACTAAGACATTCTAAATTTGTTTTGAGCCAACCTGTCTTGGTTTAGATAAGTGTTTCTCAGTCTTTGTACTATTGATGTTTGAGCCGGATAATTCTCTCACTGGGGAGCCATCGAGTGGATCATAGGATGTTTAGTAGCCACCTTGGCCTCCGCTTGTTACATGTCAGTAGCAGCACCCTACACCCTTTTGTGACAATTATAAACATCTCTAACTATTGCCAAGTGTACCCTGAGGGTGAAATCACTCATTGATAACAACTCATTTAGTTTACACATTTTTATAGTTGCCATGTATCATTTTTTTGTTCACTATTAGAAGCTTCATGTACTTTAGGAACACATTACATCCTTCTAATCAAGTTCCATTTAAAAAAATTATCTTAACTTTAATTTTTTTTTAGTTGTGAATCCTCTTGCACTGTTATAGAATGTCTGTATTGATATAAGGACACATGGCTGGGACATAAATTAGGACTCTCCTAAGGAAAATTGGGAAATCATTCAGGTCACAATGGCCTCCAGTGACAAAAAATATACTTAACATTCCCTCAGAGATATTCAAGACTTCATCTTTCAGTTACTCTGTTTTTCTTCTATTAATGCTAACATTTTTCCACTGTTTGTTCATCCTTAATATCTGGTTCCTATTACTCGTGGATTCTACCACCTAATAGTGTCTGCTTAAGGCCTTCTTATTCTGTGTGTTATTACTGACTTTTCTATTTCTCTCACTAAATTCCCCAATAGAGAGGAGCTGGGTGCTTTTGTCTGTGTTCAATATACAGGATAATCTTACCAGTCCACTCCATAGACTTCAGGTCTGCCTGTAGAGGAAGGCCTTTCATGACAGAACCCGGGTTTGACCAGCTATGGCTATTTTTAAGAAAGCTGTCTGTTAACATTTCTTTTCATTTGAACTTGGGTCAAGGAAGGCACTCTGAGTAGTCTGGATTTAAGGTGTTATTACAGGCAGACATCTCAGCTACCTTATCTGATATAGATAAGATTTGAGCATTGCTTTTTTTGTCACTTGAAATTCAAAATTTTAAGAAAGTAATATTGTTTTACCCTTAAACTTTTCAGCAAATCTCCTGAGAGAGGATTCTTGTTTCTCTGTTCCTCTTAGTGTGAACACCTTCCTTAGGCTTTAGAAGAGGGATTTAACAAACATTTTTGAGGTCACAAGGACAGTGAAGGCTTAGCAGGCTATTGCCCTTGGCAGTATTCATTCACTGAGAAGAATAAAGAGGAGTTGCCCTGGTATAAAGAAATAATTATTGCCCAATATTGCCATATCAATGACAGCATGAACCATTCTATGTACAGACACTTAATTCATAGAAACTCATATTTAACCAAATTGTTTATTGCATATAAGCAGCAGATTTAAAAACAAAACAAAAAAAATCCTAGAGCATGAGTATTTTGGAGAGGCAACACATTATTGGGCAAATCTTCTGAGTTTGAAGTAAGGAGAAGTTGAATCAAGTCATGTTTTACTTTTAAAATGCCTTTAAGTTATTGATAAGGCTGTGCCTTATCAATTTATTCAAGGCTAGTTTCTTCTTATATTTTATCTTAATCTCAAAATATTGATGTGAAAATCTTACCTTACTCTCTAAATATTGATATGAATAAACAAGGTCTATGAAGCACTTCCCAAACTGTGTTTACTATGATCATCATTAGGCCTTCTTGACTGTGAATGATAAAACTAAGGCATACATTTCAATTTCCACTTTTTCTTATGATTATCAAATAAGTTGGATGTGTGCTGAAAATGACTAGAGAAAGATACATATATATACACATGTGTAAAAAATATAAAACAATCCTTTTTTCCCCCCATGAATGCTTCAACAAGGAACATTGCTAATGATCTGGGAAGCATCAAACCAGGACTAAACAAATCTTATCTTTCTGAGAAACTGCTTTGTTATACTCAGGGAATTCTCAAGGTAACTCTGAAATAATTCTGCTATTGTTAGCATCCTTAACTTATTTTTAAAAATGGTAAGGCAACTACATCCTACTCTCTTAAAAAATACTAGGTAAATAGGTCAACTATTTAATCTGGTCTAGAGATTGTTTAGTCTATTTTTCTTTATAGAAAACAATTTTTCTTTATAGAAAACAATTTTTCTTTTTCTTTTTCTTTTCCCCATGACCAGGCGCAGTGGCTCACACCTATAATCCCACATTTTGGGAGGCAGAGGCAGGTGGATCACTTGAGGTCAGGAGTTCAAGATCAGTCTGACCAACATGGTGAAATCCTGTCTCTACTAAAAAATACAAAATTAGTCGGGCATGGTGGTGCATGTCTGTAATCCCAGCTACTTGGGAGGCTGAGGCAGAATTGTTTGAACCCAGGAGGTGGAGGTTGCAGTGGGCCGAGATAGTGCCACTGCACTGCAGCCTGGGTAACAAGAGCGAAACTCCATCTAAAAAAATAAAGAAAGAATAGAGAAGGTGGCTAAAGAGAAAGTTATAATTCTTCTAAGGAAAAGAAAAAAAGAAACTAAGTTACATTGTTCTTCACTCTATCAAATTCACAATATTAACTAATTTATCTTGAGCAGTCAACATGGATTTCAAAATGTGGCTGAATATTTCAAAGTGTTTCTTGTTCTATTTGTATCGTCATACCCATAAAAATATAAAAACACATCGTTGTAATTATTTAAGCATTATGCTTTTTTATTTTTCCTGTGTTCTCATGAAAGACAGGCTTGCCAGAATTTTCAATCTCATGATAGCTTAGATAAAATTTACATCTTTATATTAAGTAAATTTAATCAAATAAACCTAAGACTTTGACTCCAATACAAGCTGCTAGCAACTGTTCACGTGTAGCTACTATCTTAAAGAGCAGTCAGTATAGTGGTATTTTGACATATATTGCCACAGTCACATAAAAATTTGACATTTGGTCATATGCCTGCTTTGAGAAAATCCTATGAATACTTCATGGATCACGGTGCCTAAAAAGCAAAATCAGAAAAATATATATTTATTTATAAATATCAGTAAGGGGAGAATAACAATAAAATCAGAACATATTAAAAGCAAAACTAGAAAACACTTAAAATGAAACCAAAATAATAAGGAAGTATAAATTTGTAGAAGTATTGATTTTGTGAATAAAAGTAAAAATATATTCGTAGGATTTCATGGAGTAGAAGGCTGTAGCCAAAATAGAATGAAAAATGAGTATTCTGTCCAAATTTGGTTAAGGTGGTGTCTACCCAGATCCATCTCAGTAAAATTACTATTTTACACATTATAGTGAATAATTAGCTTGCAGGGAGATAAGTTAATTTGAGATTATGCAATATTCTTTTCTTCATCATACATTTTTCCTCAAATTTTATTATCTTTCTATAAATCTTATCTACATTAATTATCACTATGGTGTTTGCCTAATGATATTTATACTTTCATTATTCCTTCTATATTTGTTAGTTGAAATTCAACTATCTTGAAGAGCTTTGATTTCTTTCCTGTGTATTTGTTTACTCAGTCATTAATTTCTATCAGTATGGATTCATGGATATATATTTTATTCTGGTACATGACACATTTCTATTTTTTTTTTTTTTTTGCTCCAATTGTCTCAGGTTTAGTTATTAGAAATTCCTTCAAGTAAGTTGTCTTTTCAGTACAAACTAACATTATTTCAGCCATATTTTACTTGCTAGTGACACAAGTTTTTGCAGGTTTATCTTGTACTTTCTTTGCCCAAGCCATGGAGTCAGCCATTTCTCCAAAGAGCCCTAGTTCCCTTTGTAGGAGATTAGAATTCAGAAACTGAAATCTGAGTGCTACATATGTTCATTGCCCTAGGGTGTCACAGCTTCTAGGCTCTCTTAGTTAACAAAGCTAGAAAATATACAAACAGCTACTTGCATATATAAACCTATATCTGTATTTATGTCTGTATATAACTGTACATGCATCAAAACCATGACTTTATGCTATGTCCAAGCTCTCATAATTGCTCGTTACTTACTCATTGATTTGTCTTGACCAAATGTTAGTCAAGTTTCTCTTCTCCTCATAGGCTGAACTTTGTCTTGTACCTAAGCTTTTAAGCAAGCACCGAAATGCAGAACATTCTCTTTTGATAGCTCACTCCAAGAATCAGCTGACCAAAGAAAATAAAAGTGTTCTTTTAAAATGTGACTCTCATGTCATCTGTTTAGCCCGTTTCTTATGCCCCACTCCCCACAAACTTCTTGCTAGCTCTGTGTACTTCCTGCTAGCTATGTTTACCGCTCCTTATAACATAAAAGCCTTT
The DNA here is from genome assembly GCF_009764315.1 of Trachypithecus francoisi. NCBI lineage: Eukaryota > Metazoa > Chordata > Mammalia > Primates > Cercopithecidae > Trachypithecus > Trachypithecus francoisi. Next base: position 46,554,261 of record NW_022681470.1, on the reverse strand, counting down.
TTCGTTTTGATTTTGAGATTTGGTCAATCTTAGGGTTGGACTATTCTCCCTATTGCATAGTGCCCTTCTATCTATCATAACACAGCTGGCCCTTGAAGAGTGGGAGGTTAGGGTTGCTGCTCCATGCCAGTCAAAATTATACATATAAGTTTTTCTCTCTTTTTCAACTTTTATTTTAGGTTTGAGGGTACATGTGCAAGTTTGCTACATGGGTATCAAATCATTATAAAAACATCCTATTAAATAGTTTTAAAAGGTGGTTCCGCACACTTTAAAGTTATAAGATCCCTCACAGCTTCCTTATGTCTCTAAATGGAGAATGAATTAATCATATTTTTAGATTGATGACTTTTATGGACATTTAAGATGCAGAATTTGGAGACTTACTAGCATTTTTCTTTTTTATTTTTGTTTTGTGTTTACGGGGTATATGGGCAAGTTTGTTACATGGGTGAATTGTGTGTCACTGGGTATGATGTACAAATGATTTCATCACCCAGGTAGTGAGCATAGTATCCAATAGGTAGTTTTTCAAACTTCACGATCCTCTCAGCCTCCACTCTCAAGTAGGCCCTGGTATCTGTTATTTCCCTCTTTGTGTCCATGTGAACTCAATGGTTAGTTCCCACTTATAAATGAGAACATGCAGTGTTTGGTTTTCTCTCCCTAAATTCATCACTTAGGATAATGGCCTCCAGCTGCAGTCATGTTGCTGCAAAAGACATAATTTTGTCTTTTTTTATGTCTGTACAGTATTCCATGGTGTATACATACCACATTTTTTTTTTTTTTTTTGAGGCGGAGTCTCACTCTGTCGCCCAGGCTGGAGTGCACTGGACGGATCTCAGCTCACTGCAAGCTCCGCCTCCCGGGTTTACGCCATTCTCCTGCCTCAGCCTCCCCAGTAGCTGGGACTACAGGCGCCCACCACCACGCCCGGCTAGTTTTTGTATTTTTTAGTAGAGACGGGGTTTCACCGTGTTAGCCAGGATGGTCTCGATCTACTGACCTGGTGATTTGCCTGTCTCGGCCTCCCAAAGTGCTGGGATTACAGGCTTGAGACACCGCGCCCAGCCACATACCACATTTTCTTTATCCAGTTCACCACTAATGGGCATCCATGTTGATTCCATGTCTTTGGTATTGTGAATAGTACTGCAATGAACACATGAGCACATGTGTCTTTTTGGTAGAAAGATATATATTTCTTCGGGTACATAACCAGTATTCGGATTGCTGGGTCAAATGGTAGTTCTCTTTTAAGTTCTTTGAAAAATTTTCATACTACATTTCACACTGGCTGAACTAATGTACATTCCCACCAATAGTTTATAAGCATTTCCATTTCTTTGCAACCGTGCTAGCCTCAGTTAATTTCTAACTTTCTAATAGCCATTCTGAATGGCATGAGATGGTACCTCATTGAGGTTTTGATTTGCATTTCTGATTTGTGATTTTCAGCATTTTGTCATATGCTTATTGGCCATGTGTATGTCTTCTTTTGAGAAGTGCCTCTTCATGTTGTTTGACCATTTTTAATGGGGTTGTTTTTTGCTTGTTGATTTAAGTTCCTTACACATTCTGGATATTAGACTGTTGTTAGATGCATAGTTTGCAAATATCTTCTCTCATTCTCTAGTTTGTCTGTCTACTCTGTTGATAGTTTCCTTTGCAGAGCAGAAACTCTTTAGTTTAATTAGATCCCATTTATCTATTTTTTGTGTTTGTTGCAATTGCTTTTGGTGTCTTCATCGTAATTTATTTTTCCAGGTCTATACCCAGAATGATGTTGTTGTGGGAAGTCAGGGACCCCGAATGGAGGGACCAGCTGGAGCTGCGGCAAAGGTACATAAATTGTGAAGATTTTATGGACATTTATTACTTTTCTAATAATTCCCTTATAATTTCTTATGCCTGTCTTACTTTAATCGCTTAATGCCATTATCTTTGTAAGTTGAGGATGTACGTCACCTCAGGTCCACTGTGATGATTGTATTAACTGTACAAAATGACTGTAAAAGATTTGTGTTTGAGCAATATGAAATTAGTGCATCTTGAAAAAGAACAGAATAACACTAATTTGGGGAACAAGGGAAGACAACCATAAGATCTGACTACTTGCAATGTCGGGCAAAAACAGCCACATTTTTCTTTTTGTAGAGAGCCTATAAATGGACGTGCAAGTAGGAGTGATATTCCTAAATTCTTTTCATAGCAAGGAATATTAATATTAAGACCCTAGGAAAAGAATTGCATTTCTGTGGGGAGGTCTATAAATGGCTGCTCTGGGAGTGTCTGTCCTATGTGGTTGAGATAAGGACTGAAATACGCCCTGGTCTCCTGTAGTACCCTTAGGCTTACTAGGATTGGGAAACCTTGCCCCAGTAAATTTGAGGACAGACTGGTTCTTTGTTCTCAAACCCTGTTTTTTGTTGTTTAAGATGTTTATCAAGACAATATGTGCACAGCTGAACATAGACCCTTATTAGTAGTTCTGTTTTGCCTTTTGTCCTGTTTCCTCAGAAGCATGTGATCTTTGTTATCTTTTTTACCCTTTGAAGCATGTGATCTTTGTGACCTACTCCCTGTTCTTGCACCTCCTACCCATTTAAAATTCCTAATAAAACTTGCAGGCTTTGAGACTCAGGTGGGCATAATGGTCCTACCATTATGTGATGTCACCCCCAGTGGCCCAGCTGTAAAATTCCTCTCTTTGTACCCTTTCTCTTTATTTCTCAGACTGGCTGACACTTAGGGAAAATAGAAAGAACCTATGTTGAAATATTGGGGGTGGTTTACCCTGATAATATGTCCACATTTTCTTCTTGGTTCTTTATAGTGTGACATTTTACATTTCAATCGACAATCTATTTTGAGTTTGTTTTTGTATGTGGTAAAAGGAAAGGGTCCAGATTCTATCATCCGCATATGGCTAGCCAGTTATCCCAGCCTCATTCATTGAATAGGGATTTCTTTCCCCGTTGTTTACTATTGTCAAGTTTGTTGGAGATCAGATGGTTCTAGGTGTGTGACACTATTTATACATTTTCTAACCTGTTCCATTTGTCTATGTGCCTATATTTCTAGTAGTATCATGCTGTTTTGGTTACTGTTTTTAAGTAGTGTAATGTGATGCCTCCAACTTTGTTTTTTTGTTTTGTTTTGTTTTTTTGTGTTTTTTCCCATCGGATTGCTTTGGCTATTCAGAATTTTTTTTTGTTCCACATGAGTTTAGAATAGTATTTTTTTCTAATACTGTAAAAAAATGATGTTTGTAGTTTGATAGAAATAGTTTTCAGTCCTGTAAATTGCTTTAGGCAGTATGGACATTTTAACAATACTATTTCTTCCTGTCCATGAGCATCAAATGCTTCTCCATTTGTTTGTGTCATCTGTAATTTCTTCCAGCAGTGTTTTGTACTTCTCATTGTAGAGGTCTTTCACCTCCCTGGTTAGTTGTATTCCTAGGTATTTTATTCTTTCTGTGGCTATTATAAATGCAACTGTGTTCTTGATTTGGTTTTCATTTTGGATATTTCTGATTTATAGAAATGTTCTGGAGTTTTGTACAATAATTTTGTATCCTGAAACTTTCCTGACACTATGGGGTTTTCTATGTAAAGAAAAATACTGTCAGCTAAGATTAATAGTTTGACCTCTTTTGCTATTTGGAAGCCTTTTATTTCTTTATCTTGCCTTGTTGCTGTGGGTAGGACTTCTAGTATTCTGTTGAACAGGAGTGGTAAGAGTGTCATCCTTTACTTGCTTCTGGTTAGGGAAAATGATTTCAGTCTTTGATCCTTCAGTATGATATTGGCTATAGGTTTATTGTAGATGCCTCTTAATATTTTGAGTTATATTCTTTCCATGCCTATTTTGTTGATGACTTTTAACACAAAGCAATGGTGCATTTTATAGAGAGTCTTTTCTGTCTATTGAAATGATCGTACGGCTTTTTTTTAGTTCTTTTTATACAATGAATCACATTTATTGATTTACTTATGTTAAACCAACCTAGCATCCCAGGAATGAAGCCCATTTGGCTGTGGTTGATTTGTTTTTTGATGTGCTGCTGGATTCAGCTTGCTAGTATTTTGTTGAGAAATTTTTTATCTATGTTAGTCAGAGATATTGGCCTGAAGTTTCCTTTTTTTTTCTTTATGTCTCTGCCAGGTTTTGGAATCAAAATGATGCTGGCCTCATGGAATGAGTTAGGGAGGAGCCCCTTCTCAACTTTTTGAATAATTTCACTAGAATCTGAACCTACTTCTCAAGAAGTAGGTCTTCTTTTTATGTCTGTAAGAATTTGGCTATGAATCTGTCTGGTCCAGGCCTTTTTCTGGTGGTGGGTTTTTTTATTACTGATTTAATTTTGGAACTCATTATTTGTCTTTTCAAGATTTCAGTTTCTTCCAGGTTCTGTTTTGGGAGGTTGTATGATTCCAGGAACTTATCCATTTCTTCTAGGTTTTCTCATTTGGATGCATAAAGGTGTTTGTAATAGTCCTTAGGGATTTTTGTATTACTGCGAGGTTGGTGGTAATGACATCCTTGTCATTTCTAATTGTATTTATTTGAATCTTCTCTCCTTTTTCTTTATTAATCTAGCTATTGGTCTATCAATCTTATTTATTCTTTCAAAGCACTGACTTTTGGTTTCATTTATCTTTTATGTGACTTTTTGCATCTCATTTTGTTCAGTTGTATGGTTTTGGTTATTTCTTTTCTTCTTCTACCTTTGTGCTTGGTTTGCTCTTGTTTCTGTTTCCCCTAGGTGTGATGTTAGGCTGTGAATTTGAGATCTTGCTGACTTCTTGTTGAAGGTGTTTAGCACTATCAACTTTCCTCTTAACATTGTTTTAGATGTATCCCAGAAATTCTTGTACATTTTGTGTTGGTTTTCATTAATTTCAAAGAATTTCTTGATTTCTGCCTTAACTTTATTGTTTACTCAGAAGTCAAAAAAGAACAGGTTGTTTAATATACATGGAATTGTAGTGGTTCTGAGACAATTTCTTGGTATTGATTTATATTTTATTGTGCTGTGGATTGAGGGTGATGTTGGTGTGATTTTTAGGTTTTTTAAAATTTGTTGAGAATTGATTTATGGCAGAGCATGTGGTTGATATTAGATTATGTGCTGTGTGCAGATAAGAAGAGTCTATTTTCTGTTGTGCTTGGGTGGAGTATTCTGTAGATGTCTGTCAGGTCTATTTGGTCAAGTGTCAAGTTTATATCCAGAATATCTTTGTTAGTATTCAGCCTTGATGTTCTATATAACACTGTCAGTGATGTGTCAAATTCTCCCAATATTATTTTGTGTTATTCTAAGTCTCTTCATAAGTCCTTGAGGTCTTGTTTTATGAAACTGGTGGATCCTGTGTTGGATGTGTATATATCCAGGACAGTTAAGTCTTCTTGTTTAATTGAACCCTTTATTAGGATGTAATGTCAGTCTTTATCCTTTTTGATTGTTGTTGGTTTCAAGTTTGCTTTGTCTGAAATAAGTACAGCAACCCCTGCTCATTTTTATTTTCCTTCTATTTGATAGATGTTTCTTCGTTGCTTCCTTTGAGCCTATGTGTGTCACCGCATGTGAGATGGGTCTCTTGAAGACAGTGTATAGTTAGGTCTTGCTTCTCTTTCCATCTTAACACTGTGTCTTTTCAGTGAGTCATTTAGCCCATTTACATTGAAGATTAATGTTGATATGCTGGGATTATGTCGTGTTACCATATTTTTAACTGTTTGTTGTGCAGGATTGATTGTGTCATTGCTTTGTAGTGTCAGTGGGCTCTGCATTTCAGTGTTTTTATAGTGGCAGGTACCAGTCCTTATCCCCATAGTTAGCACTCCCTTAAGGCCTCTTATAAGGCTGGCCTGGTGGTTACATATTTCCTTAGCATTTGCTTTTAAGAAAATGATTTTATTTATCATTTGCTTATGAAGTTTAGTTTGGTGGGACATGACATTCTTGGTTGGAATGTCTTTTATTTCAGGATGGTGAATATAGGTCCTCAGTCTTTTCTTGCTTGTAAGGTTTCTGCTGAAATATCTGCTGTTAGCTTAATGTGGTTCATGCCACCTGCCCCTCCTCCATAGCTGTCCTTGGGTTTATTTATTTATTTGTTTATTTTGGTGTTGACTTTGAAGAATCTGATGACTCTGTTTCTTGGGGATGGTCATCTTGTGCAGTACCTTGCAGGGGTCTCTGAGTTTTCTGAATTTGCATGTTGACCTCTTCAGCAAGGCTGGGGAAACTTTCATGGACAATATCTTCAAATATGTTTTCCAAGTTACTTGCCCTCTCTTCATCTCTTTTAGGAAAGCCAGTGAATCATAGGTTTGATCTGAGAAATATAATTCAATATTTCTCAGAGGTATTATTCATTTTTAAATTTTTTTCTCTTTATTTTTGCCTGCTGGTGTTTATTTGAAGGAATATTTTTAGAGCTTTGTGATTCTTTCCTTGGCTTTGTCCATTCTCTTATAAATGCTTCCAATTGCATTCTGAAATTCTTGAAGTGAATTTTTTTTGTCTCCAGAAGTTCAGTTTGCTTTCTTTCTTAAAATGGCTATGCCATCTTTCAACTATTAAATAGTTTTACTCTGTTCCTTGTATTAGATTTCAACTTTCTCCTGTATGTCAATGAATTTCTTTGCCATCCAGATCTTGAATTCTATGTCTTTTCAGCCATTTCAATCTGATTAAGAATCATTGCTGGGGAGCCTGCGCTCTTGTTTGGAAATAAGAAGTCACTCTGGCTTTTAGAGTTGCCAGAGTTCTTGTACTAGTTCTTTCTCATCTGTGTGTGTTGATGTTCCTTTAATCTTTCAAGTTGCTCTCTTTTGGATGAAGCTTTTTTGCTTTTATATTCTTTGATGCCCTTAAGGGTTTGACTGTAGTGTATCTTGGGTTATACCAATTACAGTCAATTGTCTTCATTTCTCGATGCTTTTGGGCTGGGGAGCAAAGCTCAGTTCAGCACTCCTGGGTTATGTGCTATAGTGCTGGAGAGCTGGGAACAGACATCTAGCTTTTTTATCTGGCATCTTGAGTTTAATCACTTGCTGCCCCGGAGGAGCTGAGGTGTTCCCAGTTTGCTAGCAACAGTACGATGGGGGCTGCTGGCAAAAGCACTCTGGAGGGATAGTAGGGCATCCAAACATGCATGAATATTGGTGAGGTCTAGCAAGGAGGCTGCGAGTGGAGGCACACCTGGTGGGGGAGGCTGTGGGTGAGTATATACTGGGCAGTGGAGGAGGCTTAAGGTGAGTGCACACTGGCTGAGATTCATCTGCAAAAGCACTCTGATGGTTAGGTGACATCTGCTGGTCAAGGAGCTCTGGCAAGCTAAGGCTGTGCTGTAAGCAGCTGTAGCCAGACAGGAACCCTGGGAGAGGCCAGCAGATAGAGGGGCACTTAGATGATACTGGCCCCTTCCCAGAGGCAAGACAGCCTTATCCTGTCCAGATCCCGAAGCCAAAAAAGACTAGAGCCACCTACAGGAGTACGGTGATCTGTAGCGGATGAGTTCCTATGGCTGTGCTCTACTGCAGCCATTCCCATGTCAAACTTTCTGGCAGCTTCTCGGGCTGACATCCTCTCTCTGCCAACTCTCCAGACAGTTCTCCCTTATCAGCTCATATGCCTAAGAGGATCCTGGGGTCTCCTACAGCTAGGATCCAGGAGGTCCATGGCTAGAGTGAGCCATTCCATGCCTATTTCACTCACTGCTCCCTTAGGAGCTGCTCAGGGACAGAAGTGAGTCCTGGTGCTCAGCAACCCAGTGCAGTGCTCCCAGCTTCCTCACCTTTCAGACTGGGATCTGTGTCCTTCCTCTGTCCATTTTCAGTGCCTTCTTTCCAAAGATCTTTTCACAGAGTCCCAGTCATTTTGATAGTTTGGTGTCTTTTGGTGGGAGAGGCTCTTCCTAGCTGCCTCTAATTGGCTATCTTTGCAACATACAACTTTTGAATCTCTCGGAACGTAACTTCTGATAGCTTACTGTTGACTGGAAGCCTTACTGATTACAAAAAATAGATTAACACTGATTTTGTGTGTTATATATATTATATAATGTATTATTATAATAAAGCTAAAAGAAAAGGAAAGACAATGTTATTAAGAAAATTATAAGGTAGAGAAAATACATTTATTATTCATTAAATGGAATTAGAGCATCATAAGGTCTTTATCCTCATAGTCTTCACAATGAGTAGACTGAGGAAAAGGAAGAGGAGTGGTTGGTGTTGCTGTGTCAAGGGTGGCAGAAGTGACAAGAAAGGCAGTCACACTTGGTATAAATTTTATCGAAAAAAATTCACATGTAAGTGAACTTGTGCAGTTCAAACCCATGTTGTTTCATAGTCAACTGTAGTGTTTTGAATAAAGTCTTTACATTTTAGTCTGGCTTGTTTTTTTTTTTTAAGTTCCACAATTGATACAACTGCTAACAATCCAATACTACAGGTGTTTGAATTAATCAATGAGATTACCATATTGAAAAAAAGTCTATAATCTTTTACACTTTATATTGTTTTCAAGATATGTTTGCAATGAGATAAAACTTAACTATTATTAAAACTCAAATCTGTAGCAATGGTGGTATTTTTAAAAATGGCTTTAAATGGTATTTCTTTAATTTTATCTTGTTTTTCCATAGATGATTTGTTTTCCATCAGTACGTTTCTCTGGTGACAGTGAAAAAATATTTTTGGAAATCGATTTTAAACTTAAAGTTAACTTCTAATTTGCTTGTTGATCAATTCATTTACAAACATCCAATCTCTAATTTAAATGAGGTGTTTCTTTTTTTGTTCATTATCCCCCTCTTCACTCTCCTGGTTCTCTCTGCAGAAGAACTGCCTCTTTGGTCCCACGCTGGTACAGAAGTAATAAAGGCAATAGCTTCCTTCTAGTGGTCCATTGTTTGCTCTGTAGGCATAGTTGATTGCAGTCTGCAAACAGTGTAGTTTATATTTCCATTTTTTTTTTTTTTTTATAATAGTCAAATCCCCAGAGAGTTTCCTGGATTATGTGGCCTAACCATAACTACTTTCAGTTATAAACATTGCTTTGTGAGTGAATGTTTTGCTGTCTGTTCAGCTTCCTATTCCATTTGTCCACAACCAGCTGCTCTTTTGAATTCTGGTTCTTATATTGGACCTCCAGAAAAAGTCATTAGCTTTCAACTCAGCACTCATGTCACCTGGAGATTTAAGCAGAACAGAAAGCTAAACTCAAGAGAACTTTTAAAGTATCAGTTATCGCTCCAAACAAATTATTGTGACTGTGTCTCAAACTTTTGGGATGTTTGGGCAGGACAGCACAAGATGCCATCTCTATGCAGAATCCTTATCAGAGACCCGAAAAAAATGCTTCTTTCTCGGGCCTCAATATTATCACTATGTACAGATGCTCCTCAACTTATGATTGGGTTACATCCCTATAAACACATCTTAAGTTGAAAATACTGTAATTTGAAAATGTATTTAATACACTACTGAACATCATAGCTTAGCCTAGCTTATCTTCAGTGTGCTCAGAACACTTATATTAACCTACAGTGGGGAAGACTATCTGACAACACAGTCCACTGTGGGGTATTGATTGCTTACCCTTGTGATCACTTGGCTGACTGGGAGTTGTACCTTGCTGTCATTTCTCAACAGCATAAGCGAGAATTGTACTGATTTCTACTGGATAAGCATTACTTTCCAACTACTTTAAAGTCAAACAATTATATGCTGAACCACTGTAACTCAGTACTAGTCCTTGTCCTTATGCAATCTTCTCTTTTCCTAGAGAAGAGGACAAAGGGAGGAAGTCAGGAGGCACATTTTGACTGCAACATATAGTTTACTTCTTTTTGTTTAAAAAAATCTTATTATTTTATTAAACAATCTTTTATATTGTTTCAGGGTCTTGGTGTCAAAGATGGGAGAGAGAATTTCTATAGATAAATTATAGTTTGTAGGTAAATAAATTATAGTTTATAGACAAGGAAAATTCTCCAGGCTTAGTTGTCTGTGTAGTAAAAGAGGAAGACTGGAGGTAGCCATAGACATACACATTTGTCCCTTGGTATCCATGGGGAATTGGTTCCAGGACCCATGTGGATACCACAATCTGAGGATGCCCAAGTCCCTGATATAAAAAGGTGTAGTATTTGTATATAATCTATACAGGTCCAACTGCATACTTTCAGTCATGTGTAGGTTGCTTATAATACCTAACATAATGTAAATGCTATGTAAATAGCTATCATACTGTATTGTTTAGGAAATAGTAACAAGAAAAAAATTCTGCATATGTTCAGTACTGACACAATTTTCTCCAAATATTTTTGATCTGCAGTTGTTTGACTCCTCAATTGCAGAACCCATGAATACAGAAGGATGACTGTATATACAGGTTTATATATTATTATTTAAATGTATATTTTCATTTAGCACATTATTTTTTAAATCCTGTCTTATAAGATTATTTCTATTATAATAATTCTACATTTCATGTAAGAGGCAAAATATTACCTATGTTCTGTATTTCTACATGTTTAATTCCATACCCTTTCTCACTTCCACATCTCACTCCATTTAGACTAGCCAATGGATGTCCTGGGGCAACTAGCAAAACAACAGGTATTTAGAGAGATAAACATAGAAAAATCATGATTAAAAATTCATGTCCCCATTGCAAATCAAGAAGCAGCATAAGTTAACTTTCAATATCTATCTATGTCTCTCTCTCTCTCTCTCTTTCTTTCTCTTTATCCATCCGCCTATTATCTGGAGTACTAATAGAAAACTCAATTAGAAATAAAAGTGGACTGAGAAATAAAATAATTCGAAAAACACTAAGTAGTTTATGTGAATAAATAGGTTTTCAAATAGTGGTTTACTTTGGAATACGAAAGGTCTAACTTCACCTTTACTAAGTTAGAAATTTAAAAATAATTTGTAGAAAGTACTTTGCTTTTTAAAAGTTTAGTTTCTACTTATATAGAAGAGTCATAAAACATTTTAAAGTTTTATGTTATAAAGGTTTTGAAAGAAAAATGTCCTTGGCCCATAATTACGTTTCATTTCATAACCTGTTAGGTCCTATATCTCAGAGTAGTTAAAGACCTGAAAGGGTAATTTGCATGTTTTGATGGGAAAATCTTAGAATGGAATTTTAATATCCTTCTGCACTTGATTAAAATAAAGGTGAAAACTTGAATCAGTGCATTAAATGTCTATAACTCTCACCTCTTCTCAGTATACAGGATTTTATAGCTTTACTAAAATAATTCCCATGTCATAAAGGTGCAGAACTTAAAAAGTCATTCTCACCTGTTTGTGCACACACTTGTCCATTCTCCCAGCAGTGTTCAGGAACAGTCCATCTGTTCTTTTGATTTGATTTTTACATTTTTACTCAATTTTTTCATGTCTAAAGCCAAATAGCTAAATTTATTTCACTTCTTTTTTCAATTTTTTCAATTCAATATGTAATATATTTAAATATTTAAATACTTTTTAAATATTTAGTCAATCACGATTTATAGATAATCTACTGTGATCCAGGCAATGTCCTAGATGTTTAGAATATGTTAATAAACAGAACAGCCAAAAAAAAAAAAAAAAAGGGAACCTTATCCTCATTGAATATTCATTATATTTTACATTTTAAGTCCTCCATTTCTTCCCCTCTTTGGATAGATATCTTTCACAAAACACAATAAATCATTTCGTATCAATCATGTTACTTCACATGACTTCAGAATAGTTATAAACAACATCATAGAGAGTATTCAAGGGTGACAACTTTTTGTTTACTCTTGTAAAAGTGTTAGCCATGTCTGGAATTTGCTTTAGAATTTCTAGGTCTAGAGGATTTCCACTGGTCTCATTAGAACCATATGACAGGCAAAAGAAGTTTGAATTTTCTTCATTAAAGATAAATACTAGGAGATCCAAAGACTGAGAACAACCAACAAAAATACACACACACACACACACACACATACACACACACACTCTTACATACATATTGCTATGCACGATGTAAAGACTGACAATAAAGGCAGTTTGAGAAAACATTGTCTTTGGCTGCTACAAAAATCTAGCTCTAATTCTAAATTATATGAAAAATTTTCAAAACAGATGTTATTAGCTAGCTTTTCATCGCAATCCCATTGCTTATTATTTTAAGATTTTGCCTACTATATATATATATATATATATATTTTTTTTTTTTTTTTTGAGATGGAGTCTAGCTGTGTCGCCCGGGCTGGAGTGCAGTGGCCGGATCTCGCCTACCCTATATTCATTGCATACTTTACTTTTTTTTTTTTTTTTTTTGAGATGGAGTCTGGCTCTGTCTCCCAGGCTGGAGCGCAGTGGCCGGATCTCAGCTCACTGCAAGCTCCGCCTCCCGGGTTTACGCCATTCTCCTGCCTCAGCCTCCGGAGTAGCTGGGACTACAGGCGCCCGCCACCTCGCCCGGCTAGTTTTTTGTATCTTTTAGTAGAGACGGGGTTTCACCGTGTTAGCCAGGATGGTCTCGATCTCCTGACCTTGTGATCTGCCCGTCTCGGCCTCCCAAAGTGCTGGGATTACAGGCTTGAGCCACCGCGCTCGGCCATGCATACTTTTCAATTGGTGGTTTCACAACAAATCCTTCTTTTTCTTTCTTTTCCTTCTCCTCTCCATCTCCTACACCTTTTCCTCTTCTTTTTTCCCTAATTTCCCCAAAGAAAATATTTCAGACTAAGTAAAAGGAGGTTCTAGGTGGGCAGTTTCAAAACAGACTTTGTGATATGCAATTTGTCTGCCTAGAAAATATGCTGGATGTATTATACATTAGTGATACAGATGCTAATTAAATATGCATATTTTGTGCATGAATGCACTCACTAAAAAAGGGATGAAACATGATAAGGATCACAGATGCACAAACACGAGTGTTGATTTAAGTCTTGTCTCAGCCTATTGCAGAGTATTATATGATGGATTAAATTATATAAGTAAGGAAAAAACAGTGCCTGGCTCACACCTAATAAAAAATATCAACCAGAATCATCATTATCATTATAAACAAAACCACTACAACAGTTGTCATCATTTTAAAAGGAACATTGGGACTTTATATTGGGTGAAAGAGCACATTTTTTTTAGCACATTATTACAAATGTGTCTATGAATCATACATAAATAGTCAGATGACAAAGTTTTGTTTTGTTTTGTTTTGAGATGGAATCTCACTCTGTCATCAGGCTGAAGTGCAGTGGCGCGATCTTAGCTCACTGCAACCTCCGCCTCCCAGGTTCAAGCGATTCTCCTGCCTCAGCCTCCTGAGTAGCTGGGACTACAGGTGTGCACCACCACACCCAGCTAATTTTTGTATCTTTTGTAGAGATGGGGTTTCAACATGTTGGCCAAGATGGTCTCGATCTCTTGACTTTGTGATACGCCCGCCTCGGCCTCCCAAAGTGATGACAAAGTTTTAAATTGACACTTAGAAGGGAGTATTTAGACTCCTGAGTACTGCATACAAAATGTATGCAGGAGTACTGAATATGTTTTCTTTTGTTGATAAATAATTCAGGATTTCTAGATTTAAATAGCATACCACAAGCAGCCCTTGGGCAGGCTTTTCAATTTTCCTGATAAAATATCTATGGAAACATAGAATCGGATGAAAATTCACAACCCTAAAAAAATTTAAAATTCCACGCAAACTATTGGTAGAATATAGAGAAACTTTTACTGTCTTACTATGATTTGAAGATGAATTTAGATAGAAATAAATGCTTTCACTAAAATCCAAAGACTTTTATTAACCAGAAAACTCAACAGACTCAACTAGTCTTGGATAACGTTGCTCAGTTAAATTTCACTTTCTCAGAGCCTTTTCCCCTCCCAAATTGCCAGAGGCTTTTGGTAAAATGCTATTTCCTTCACACTATTTCTCTGATAATGCATTTCATGTTGATCTGCTGGACTATCTCTGTCTCAACCCTCTTTGTTTCTCTATCATAAAGTATATGCTCCTTTAGGAAGAAGATGATGATCTATTTCTGGTTCCCATCCCATCCTCAGAGTTGGGTGCAGTGCCTGGCACAAAAGAGAACAGCAATTGGTATTTTTGAATAATTACTTTTTTCCTATGAAACAGTCTTATGAGTGAGAGAACAAGTGAGATAGGAGGACAGAGCAACACACTGCATCTTAAAAATTCTTCCCCAAAAGTCAAATTTTATATATGGCAACCAAAAAAAAAAAAAAAAAAAGAAGTCTAATTGCAACCTTGAGAGAGAATAGTAGTGTTTGAAATAATCTAATTAGAATATCAAATATTCACGAAGAAGGAACAGAAAGGAGGATAAATATTTATCTTGGTAAGAAAATTTCTGTGGGCTGGAATGCCTGCGATGCAGTGGTGATTGGGTGGGCTATAGTGCAGAGTTGCCTGTGGCAGTTCATAGATCTGAAGGCTGACACTGAGTGTGGCAAAGTGAGTAGACACATTTGAAAATTGAACAATTTGCCTCTTCAAACACTAAGTCTGGATCAATTTATAAGAAGTAAAATCCTACCATATCATTGCCATAGATCGAATCAGTGACATGGAATAAATACTCTCATAGCACAGAGTAAATAGAGAAAGAGAAGAAAAACAACAGGATAGCAACTGCAAAGAACAAATAATAAATATCTACACTGAGGTATTCTTGGGGAGGAGATTGGAACAATAAGTGAAGAATATAATAAAATTGACCAAAGTGTTTTAAAGAAGATCACATATAGGAAGATTCACCACATCAAATATGTTAATTATCTCAAACATAATCAGTAGATACAATGTAAATCTAATCTGAATCTTGAGAGTCTTTTTGAAAAACAGGACAAACTGGTCTTGTATGAAAGAGGAAATTTATGAGAATCTCCAAGATTTTTAAGAGGAAAAACAAGCTTGATGCAACTACTATACAAATTACATCTGTAATAACTAAGACATTGTAGAATTGGCAAACAAATGGACAGATTGATAAATGAATCAGAGCAGAAAGCACAGGAACAGACTTGCACATATATGAAAACTTAATTATAATGGACTTGGTATTGCAGAACAATGAGGGAATAATTGAGTCTTAAGTATTTAAGTCTAGGGGACAGTTGGTGCCAATTTGTAAAAACAAACAGAGACAAACAAGTTTAAAATTAAGTCCACATGTCACAGTGTATAATAATATCAACTTCAAGTAACGACCAAATTTGAAAAGAATACTTTAAACTTTCAGAAGAGTATATTAGAAAGCACAATTTTCTTTTTCTTTCTTTCTTTTTTTTTTTTCTTTTTGAGATAGAGTTTTGCTCTTGTTGCCCAGGCTGGAGTGCAATGGCACGATCTCAGCTCACTGCAACTTCTGCCTCCAGATTCAAGTGATTCTCCTGCCTCAGCCTCCCCAGTATCCGGGATTACAGGCATGTACCACCACACCGGGTTAATTTTCTAGTTTTAATAAAGATGGGGTTTCTCCATGTTGGTCAGGCTGGTCTCAAACTCATGATCTAGGGTGATTCGCCCACCTCAGCCTCCTAAAATGCTGGGATTACAGACTTGAGCCACCGTACCCGGCCAGAAAGCACAATTTCTAAACAAAATCTAGGAATGTGTTTCTTAAGCCAGATGCAAAAGTATTTAAACAATAAAGAGCAAGAGTGTTATATTTTACTGCATTAAAATTACAAGAATCAAATAATATCTTTGTAATAAAAATCAAGAAAATTCAACAGAGTAAACTACCGGTGTAATTTCAGTCCTGTGAATAATACATTTTAAAAACTACAAATCAATTAAATGAGAAAATATGCCAACCGATTAAAAAGTTCCCAAAAAGGAAAATATTGGAAAATAATAAAAAACTCAGATGATTAATTTTATTAGCTATTAGGAAAATGCAAAAATTACATTGAAGAATAATGTCACCCCCATTTAATTGATAAAAATAAAAATGTCTCCTATGTAAAATATTTTTGAACACTAGATGACTGGAGTATAAATTAATATTGTCATCTTACAAATCAGTTTGGCATAACACTTTAAATTTGACCCATGTGTCTAATATAGTCATAAACATTAGAGAGATTTTTGTTCACACCCTAGAGAAGAGAGACATGAGAATGTCCAATGTGTAATTGCTCATAAATTGAAATGTCCATACCCAGCAGAATAAATATAATTTTGCACAAAAATACAAGTATTAAAAACAGTAAATACAATGGTAAAAATGAAATATGTGCAATTGTAAAAATTGAATATATGAAATATTATATATACAATGGTACAAATTAATAAGTACAATCACATATATAAATAGTCAAGAATCTTATGAACATAATGGTATGCTTAAAAAGCAAGTTCCAGAAGAATAAGTACAGTATAATATTTATTTTAAAGCAATACAACAATGATAACCACAAAATAAGCAAAACTAATCAACATCATAACTAGGGATATATACAGTCAAACTATAAGTGAAACACATGAATAATAAACACAAAATTCAACACATTATTCACTTCCTAAGGGAATGTAAAGATACTATAAATGGTACCCAAATAAGTTCTAATGATATTAAATAATGCACTATTTGTTAAGTTGGGTGTTATGCTCTTAGCTGTTTATGTTATAAATTATACGACATAATCCGCATATACATTATGAACATTCACCTGCATTAAACAAATATTAAAATAATGTATAATGGAATAAAAATATGATTGTTGAAATAGAAAAACTCAATAATAAATAGCATATATGATTGACATCAAGTTGAAAACAATTATAATAAATGTGACATTCATAAGTTCATTCATTAAACTTATGAATTCAGCCAGAATGCAGAAAGAAGAAGAAAAGAAAAAAAAAAGAAGAGAAAAAAGAGAGAGAAAAACAAAGAATGATGGAAAAAAAGGAAGGAAGGAAGGAAGGAAGGAGGAAAGGAAGGAGAGAGAGAGAGAAAAACAAAGAAAATCAAGATACACACAGGAGTTTGAAGAACAAAATCTATAGTTGTGGGCAAAGGGACAAACACTGAAGAGAAAAGAAAAATAATGATTTGACATCTAGACTATTCATCAAAATCAAAATTGCGTTTAGAAAGAAACTTCTCAAAGCTAACCAAAGGGTAAATCATACTACACACTGTGGAATACCAATTATTGACAGCAAATGGTTCATTGGCACAAATGTAGTTCAGCAAAATATTCAAATTGCTGAGCAAATTTCACTTTTTTAATGTTTTATTGACAATTAAACTGTCATTCATAAGTATTAGAAAGATAAATTCATATCTGTATATAAAAATAATATAGTTCAGTCTATTCAGATATTCATTAAAATTTGTTAAAGAATATTCAGTAAGAGAAAAAGTAAACCCCTGAAGAAAGGTAGTATGTTAGAAATGATGAGAACAAATATTAATATATTTATATCAGCACATTTAATTAAGCAAAGGCTAAAAATATAATAACCAGCAGTTTTGTTACACTCAAAGTTTCCTAGAAAATCTGAGAAAAAGATGGAAAAACAGAAGGTAAATGGAATAAAAATAAATAATATAATTAATGACAGATATTTTATGCACTACCATTATTGCCAATGTACTCTTTAAACCCAGCCCTAACACTAACAACTAAATGAAATATTATGTGTTATTTGTGCAATTTAACAATATGATTTTGAATGTGATTTTCTAATATAATACCTACAGTAGAGCTTCAGTAAGTTAACCTAGGATCAAACAAATTTATTTATAATGCAAAGTAATATCTCATTGTGATAACACTTATCATAATTAATTTAAAAACATTTTAAAAGAAATTCTCTTGAAAGTAGATAGAAATAAGGGAAAATTTCCTATTTTATATAGTGCAAACTACAACAAACCAATTAATTAGAACAAAGTGAAAGAGAGCTAAACCAAGAGCAAGTGAGGATTTTAGGAAGGCATAATGTTTTTCTATATTAACATTACTTTTAGGTGACAAATTATAATTGTACACATTTATGAGGTACATTGTGATGTTTTGATATATGTACATAATGTGGAATAATTAAATCAGGTTAATTAACATATCCATCACCTAATGTACTTATTATTTTTTCTGTGGTAAGACATTTGAAATTTAGTCTTTCAGCTATTTTGAAATATAGAATATATTATTAACTATAGCCACCATGATCATGAGTAGTCAGTATCCTCCCGAGACTAATTTTTTTTTTAATTTTAAAGAATAGTATCTTATTGAATACTTTTTATTCACAGAAAAATAAGCTTTAATCTACAATGAATGCCAGATCATACAGCAGAAAGCAATATTCTTAGTTATTCACATTGATAGAAAGATTCTTACTAAGTGAATAAAGCCATAAAATTATATTAACAAATATAGCACTCTGTCTCAAAACATTCCACATGATTATTCACAATACTAATACAATTAGAACAGTCATTCAGTCAGGTTAAAGTGTAACAGTACTGAAAAAAATGCAAAATCTAACATAAATTACATTAAAACTTTTGTTAACGGCCGGGCGCGGTGGCTCAAGCCTGTAATCTCAGCACTTTGGGAGGCCGAGACGGGTGGATCACGAGGTCAGGAGATCGAGACCATCCTGGCTAACATGGTGAAACCCCGTCTCCACTAAAAATACACAAAACTAGCCGGGCGAGGTGGCGGGCGCCTGTAGTCCCAGCTACTCCGGAGGCTGAGGCAGGAGAATGGCGTAAACCCGGGAGGCGGAGCTTGCCGTGAGGTGAGATCTGGCCACTGCACTCCAGCCCGGGCAACAGAGCAACACTCTGTCTCAAAAAAAAAAAGAAAAAAGAAAAAAGAAAGAAAAAAAAAAAAACTTTTGTTACATCAAATCAAAACTCAAATTTCTTACTAAATCCAGAAAAATGGTAAAATATAGAGTAATTTAAAGTTTTATATTAATGATACAGAATAAAAGTGATAAACTCCAAAAATCTATAGGCATATCTGCAAACTTCAGACTTCAGAGTAGAATCTGACCACCCAAACATTAATGCAGCATTTGTCTAATTTTGTTTTGTTTAGCTTTTGAGATGGAGTCTCACTCTATCACCCAGGCTGGAGCGCGGTGGTGCCATGGCGGCCCACGGCAACCTCTGCCCCCCAGGCTCAAGTGACACTCCTACCCCAGCCGCTGAAGTAGCCAGGACCAGAGGCACGCGCCACCATGCCCAGCTATCCCTGCATTTCCTTAGAGATAGAGTTTCAGCATGTTAGCCAGGCTGGCCTCCAACTCACGACCCCAGGCGATCCTCCTGCCTCAGCCTCTGAAAGTGCTGGGACTACATTCGCAAGCCACCGCGCCTGGCGCCATTTGTTTAATTTGAAGATACAATTGTTCCTTGCTATCCATGGGGTTTTGGTTTCACGATCCCCTAGGTCCTGAGGATGTTTAAGTCCCTTAGATAAAATTACACAAGGTCGAGCGCAGTGGTTCACACTCACAGTCCCAGCACTCTGTGAGTGCCGTGGCAGGCAGATCATCCGAGATCAGGAGTTCAAGACCAGCCCGGCCAACACTGCAAAACCAGTCTCTACTCAGTTACCCAGGAAGGAGCACAGTGGCGCAATCTTGGCTCACCGCAGCCTCTACTTCCCAAGCAGCTGAGACTGTGGGCACGCTGCACGGTGCCCAGTTAATTTTTTGTGTGTGTTCTTGGTAGACGGGGTTTCACTATATTGGCCAGGCTGGTCTCGAACTTCTGACCTCAAGTGATCCGCCTCCCAAATGGTGCTGCGACCTCTGCCTCCAGTGGTTGGGATTGCAGGCACCCACCACCATGACTAGTTAAAATTTTAACTAACTTTATGGTTCCAAATCTAAATTCATTTTGAAACAAGCCATTTTACATATAATTTTAGTAAAAATATCCAATTTTACTAAATTGCAATTATTGAATTAAGATGTATAAATTTCTAGTTGACATTTAAAACCCTACTACGATAAAATTTATCAAAGAAATACGTTTCTTCTTTGGGAAATAATATGCTCTCTTTTCAGGTGAACAAAAGCTGGTTATTACACACTTGAATACTGAAAAGCTAAGAATTACATTTTCTGTCCTTATTCATTATGTATTTAGAAACCTTAAATAAATGTAGCATTTATTCTGGACTAGTACACTTAGATATAAGACTACTTTATCACTCATGAAGTCATCAAGGACTGAAGAGGAAAAGCAGTAGGTTGTAAAAAGATAGAATTAATAATTTATATTTGAAACTCTTGATTTGACTGTTATTTTTCTACCCACTGAAACTCTCTGTATTTAAAACGAATGCTAGTGAAGATAGATTCACTTAAAGTAATGCTGAGTCATAAACACTTCAGTGAGCCAAAAGTATAATTTAATAGCAAAAGAAGTGGAGCTTTGAACAGAGAAATGGAGAAAATTGTATTATTAAAATGCTTGCCAAGAAGGTGAGCTTGTTCAATTGACTCCCCTTTTTTGGGACATTTACTTAGAAGTATCCCATATTTCTAAAAATCAGGTCAAGTTTGTTATTGTGTTAATGCACTTTTGTGATTAATTTTACTAATAAAGAATATCCATTTTCACAAAGCATATGTAAAAATAGTTCATTTTTGGAGAAAAGAGATGTGCAAGGTCAGTTGAGCTACTATATAATACCGAATAGATGCATTTTACTTTTTTAAGTAAAATAAAACTATATAATGTTACCAATAAGAACAATAAAGAAGCATTTTAGTGTTCATGCAATTGTAAAATTAAAAATCACAATGAATAGAAAAATAGATTTAGCTAGGTACAGGTATTTCAATCATGTTAAAATTTAGCAGAGTATAAAAGAGAATGTCTCTCTAGAAAGTTGAAGTTATATATTTTTAAGGATTTATAGTAGCATGAATCACACACACACATAAAGTTTACCATAAGCCATAACTAAAATTTATTTGTTTTAATCAAAATGGTAAGAAATCAATTAAAATTACTTACCGTGTTCCCAGAGCCAGCTTTAGAACTTGGTTTAAATTATAACTCTATTTTGTTTTTTCGTTTTTTTTTTTAAATTCAATGCTATTTGAAAAAGTATCTCCCTGCTTTCAATTTAATTCTGGCATACCCGTTGAAGATTCCAAATAGATACATTTCCTGATGCTGCCACTGTGGTCTTGAGGCCACAATTTTAAAACAGTGCAGTGATGTCTTTGATACTAGTTTCCGGCCAGACTACTGAAGAGAATAAATTGAATATCAAGGGAGTAACATAATTATAGCCCATAGAAAGAAAATATAGAAGAATCAATATTTATTTCCTTGTTTTGTTTTGCAGCGATTAAAAGTTGGTTATAAGGGCAAGTAATTATTTTGTTATTATATTCAACATGCGTATCTAGTATATTTATTTAGCATAGAGTTTATTTATTTATTTAGAGCATAAATAAGGGTTGACTACATCTACAAAGGGGAAATTAAAGTATAACACAATTATTTGAGATTAATAGAAATTATCTGTGCAACAAAAGACAAACAGATATTAAATCTCCTTAGTATACAGGAATAACACAAAAATATATGTCTGCACAAAACTAGTTATAGAAGTACAGGGATTTCAACAGGGGCTTAAAACCTGGGAAATGTCTTTTCTTGGTTTCCTGGAGCAGGAAGGGAGCTGGCCCTTTGTCATCTAGCTGCACCGTGTAAAAAGTTCATAAGGCAGCTGTGATCACCAACAGCAGTTTTCCATGGATCCTGAAACTTCCTTACTCTCTAAAAACCAGTGGTGAACCTGACTGCCAATAGATGCTTCTAATAGATAACCCTCTTTCCTTCAGCTTTGGCAATCATTTTTTGATTACCCATTGCTCGTATAAAATCCCTTCCTGCTTAGAGTAACTATAATGGCCTTGGTCTTCATGTTTAAACGCTGACCAATACAGATAGGTGTCATCGTTTTTACTAAGATGTTGAAGAGAGGCTTTTAAATGAAGGTGACCCTTGAACTGAAATTTCAAGTTATTCCACAGACACAAGAGATGGAGGACTTCTAGACAGAGGAAACCACATGAGCAAGCCACAGGACTTAGAATTCCATTGTACATTTTGCAAATAAATAGTGTGTATTAAAAGTATTTACAACAGAAAAAGGATTAATGACATCTGGCATAATGAGGGGGAGGTGTGCTAAAGACACTGGGTTTTGAAAAAATGCACAGTACTCAGGAATATAAATAGGAGAAGCTCTACTCTGATTTGAATGCAAAATATTTCAGACTGAGATGAACAAAGTATCACAAGAAAATTAGTAAAACTAGTGTTTCAAGTTAGAAAGACATTACTCATCAGACTGTAAGAGGCAAATTTTGAGATGTGAGTTGACACTACACTGGTCATATATGTGATGGCTTTGCATACAATAAAACATTTTTGAAGTTCAATACATGCTAAGTATTTTTTTGTTTGCTACTCTAGATGCACTGTTTACTCTTCTTAACTCTGTTTTCTACTCTGGTGGCTGAACTAATAGATTGATTCTATCATTTCTGGTTAAGTTGGGCTAATGGAAGGCATTAGCATGGGATCTGGAAGGCACAGGATGGTCAGGTTGGGATATTTGGTCTCCAACTGCCTTCATGCTGGTTTTCTGAGAGGAAGTACACCATGGTAGCAGAAGCTCAAGCCCGACTTGTAGTTGTCTTCTTGGGTTCTGGTAATTCTCCTTCCCCTTGTCCTTTCAGGTCTAGTAGAGAGCCTAAATTCTCCACTAGTAAGGGAATTCCCATGCTGGCTTCCCATGCTGGTTGGCTTTCCTAATCTGGCCCAAATCTTTGTGTCATGTCTTTTGTCAGGAGCTCAGCTGAACTGTGGCCTTCTGGGGAGGCCTCAGGAAACTTACGGTCATGGCAGAAGCAAAGGAGAAGGAGGCACATCTTAACGTGACTGGAGCAGGAGGAAGAGAGAGGGCAGGGAAGGTGCTACACACTTTTAAACAAGCACATCCTCTGAGGCCTCTATCACAAGAACAGCACTAAGGGAATGGTGCTAAACCATTGGAAGTCACCTCCATGATCCAATCTCCTCTCACTAGACCCTACCTTTCAGCACTGGGAAATACATTTCAAAATGAGATTTGGGTGGGAACAGATCCAAACCATCTCAGCATCAGATAAAGAGACATAGGAATGAAAACACCAGGCTAGGAATTCACTCAAAGAACATGATTTGATAGAGGAGCTTGAGTCGCTGACCGACTTGACTCTTTGAGAGCCTGCAATGCACTGGCTGTGCATCAGGTCTACTGTAAGGAGCGCAGCTTTCCTCTTGAGGCTTGCCAGGTAGTCTTTGTAATTGCACATGGTCAGGCTCAAAAATCATACATAGATTTTAAACCAAGAGCAAATCTCCTTATCTTTCAAGGTCAGCCAGGAACCTAATCAATGCAGTTACTGTTGCAGAGCCTCAGAATGAGATTCTGAGATCGGTTTGTTCACATTTTTGAAGAGCACACAGAAACCTCCTTCTTGGTATATAGTTGTGAATGACAGGGTTAATCTTTGGCAAGCAGTTGTCTCATAATTACTCAAAATAACACCAGTATCTACTTAGAAGGCAGTGTTGGTGGCAGTTAGACATTGAGAGCTCTATAGCTGTGGCACATAGTCACCAGTAACAATAATTTAAAAATAGCATATTGTGAGGTAAACTGGCTGCCTTAGAATAAATAACATGCTAAAACAAATTTGTAAAGACTGTGTATCTTTTTCTTTTTAAAGATCATTGCAATTGAGTATTAATTGTATGAACTCACTCAAATATTTCTTTCAATTTGCAACAAAATCATATGTAAGAATTGTAAATTTATTGATCTTACTAATGTAAATACATGCTGCATATATCAACTAAAAACAATATATGTGTAGAATTATATGGAGAGAGAATAAAATTTTATTATGTCCTTCATGTTGCCATGATAACGTGACCACGTATTTTCAAAATAAATTTTATATAAATACATCTGAGAACTGTTTGTCTGCTATTTTAAATGTGTGATCAGGTAGTCTAGATTACCTAAGTATAGACAGTCTACATTTCAGAGACTGATAATCAATAGCCTCTAAAATGTTGTTAACTATTTCTATTTGGGCCTGGATATGATCTTTGGCCTTAGAAAAGATACTAAAAAGATTAACCTATCTTTTTTTGTCTAGTTAGTTGCAAATAGGTAAATATAAAATCAAAATTCTTTCATAAACAACATGTCATCATCTCATATATAAAATGTGTCTTTTCAAAAAAAAAGAGAAATGAAAATATATTTTAGCTGATATATAGAGTACCTTCCCTTCTAGTCATTTATTTTCCTTGAATACACAACTAAATCAGTTAGCATTCATGAAACTTTTGCTATACTCATAGAACTTTCCTTGCCTTGGTGTTATATTGTATAATGAATAAATTAATTTGAAATTTCAATTTTTACCTTTATACATTATTTTCTCCCTAGAATTTAGGTAAAGACTATGAAAAAGTCACTTACTAAATTTAAATTCCTGAGAAATAAGAATGTAGTATGATGTTTTATGTGCACCTAGATCACAGAGAGGTAACAACATGACTCTAAGTAACGTCCGGAGGAATACATGGGTCTCTCCCTCACTTCTGCTTCCTTTTCAGAACCACTGGGACCTTTACAAAAATGGAATCCAAAATTCTTTATTAGTTCTTTCCTGGCATAAAGCGCTAGCTTTCATTTGGTGCAATGAGGCCTGAGCTATTTACTTTCCAAAAAGTATAATTATTGATCAATTTATTTGTAATAAAACCGACTCAACCAACAACAACAACAAAACACCTATTTAACTTCCCAAATGTTAATAAATTCCTAAGATAGCATCTTGAACAAATAATTTGGTTCAAAATCTCCCATTTATTGGCTACATTTTCACTAAACATCACATTTGTTCATCTAAAATAACTTTTCAAACTCTTTTAGAGACGTAGTATAATATTTCACTTACACATAAACATTTACAGTCTATTGAGTATTATTGCAGAATCCTACATAAATATGCTGCTTTCTATAATCCAATATAAATATGTTTTATAAGATAGGTGACAGTTTGCAAATGATAAAATATTGATTTAATTTAAAAAATGCATATTACTTGTGTATGTAAGCCTGGGAATTGTGTTAAAATTATTTTTGCAATAATCATTCCTGACATTTATACTGAGAATTAGAGAACCTTCACAAATAACCTCATTTGATTCTTACATCTACTTTGTGATGTAGGGCAGGAAATAGCCTTAGAGAGGTTAAGTGGCTTGTCCAAAGTCCAAGTATTAAGAGGCAGCAATAAATCCAGAAATCAGGTCTTTTTTACAAGGTCATTGCTCTCTCTACACTAATACTCTAATGGACCTGACACACACAAAAAACTTTATTAACATAATATAATGTAATATAATACAATATAATTGGATGTATTTCCCTTATTTAAAAAAATTTGCATTGAAAAATGAAAAATTATAGAAAATAAAACTAAGAAAACTGAGGAAGACAGTTATTTTCACATTTAACTAACATTTCCTTTGTGTAATATAACTACACATTTTACATATTAAATTTAATGGGCTTTAAGGAAAATATATTCTGTTCAATTTCATACTAGTTTAAATGTTCTGAAAAAATATTGGTATTATCAATAATAAGATCTAAATCCAAATTAGGGTTATGTTTTTTCTGGACAATCTCCTTAAATTTTAAAGGATACTTTCCCTTTCTGTCATTTGTCATCACAGTCTAAATCAGAAGACTTTTTTGTTCTGGACAGGAGCAAGCCCACTGTCCTCCGGGCACACCGTGCAGGCATCCTTCCCCTCTTAACTCAAACAGGTACTATCATCCCAAGTCTGTACATCCATGGATCAGCCCTCTGAGCCATTCTTTCTTCATTTTCTCCCTTTTCTGTTCCTTTCAGTCAAGGCTCGCACCATTTTGACTGACATAAATTCTCAAACTATTGTCAGTTCCCTGCACAATTCAAGAGAGTTTAAGCCATTAAGTGGGCTCTCCATAAATGTTTTCTGGTTAACCACATCTCTATTCATGGTGTTTGCTAAGATAGTTCATTGGATCCATGTGTCACACACCTATTCTCTTTATTTAGCATAGCTGTCCAACCATTTGGATGTTTTTTCCAGTGGATGCTTTCAAAGTTATTCATCTCACACTTTTGACTTTTAGTTCTTTGTTTTGGTTAAGCGAGTTTTTACTAGCCGTAAATACATTCAGCTATACCACACTAAATGTTTTTAAATTTCAGTTTTGATACTTTATCTTTAATCGGACCTGTCTTTTGGAGTATGATGTGAAATAGGGATCTAATTTATTAATTTGCATATAGGCAAATTTTCAATTGTTCAAGAAAAGTTCATTAAATAGTTCACCAATCATTAATTGGTTCAGCAAAATATGCTTTTGATACTTTTATTGAAATTACATTAAATGTATAGTGTAATATGAAAAATATTAACAGTTTTAATATTAAATTCTCACATTCATGAACATACTTATCTGATCATTGTGCATTGAATTCTTTAATAGCCCAGTTTATAACTTCTGCCCGCATATTCTTGCCATGTGACTTCCCAGTTTCTTTCACTAAAAAGGTGATATTATTTCACTTTTCCTCAATTGTAGACTAGCTTTGTAACCTACTTTGGTCAATGTGATATTATCCAAGGGTGAAACAAGAAGAGGCATTTAGGGCGGTGAGCACATTCATTTGTTTTTTCTTGATCATCTGTCATAGCCAAAAAGGCCAGCCTGTTAGAAAGAATGAAGGACTCATGGCCAGGTCACTCCATGGCCCCAGATGTTCATCACAGTCTCCATACTGCAAAGAAATCTCCTAGCTGAAGTCAGCCTAAATAATTATTGTTTTAATCCATTGAGTTGTGGAGCAATTTGTTACACAGCATTCTTGAGGTTATTTAAAAAGTGATACACACTCAAGCTACTGAAGTTTATGTATGGAATATAATACAAATTATGTATGGAATATTCTCCTGAACATTTTTATATTTCTTTCCCCCAAGTTTACTCTTAAATATCTTATAATTTTTGTTGATTTTATTACTACAATATTTTGTCTATTTTATTTTATTGTTTGGAAACTCTAGGCATGCTACTAACTTTTGCATGCTAATGTCACGCAAAGCACACTTTTAAATACTATGTTCCTTTTGCTGCAAAAACAGTAAGATATCTAGGAATATACCTAACCAAGGAGGAGAAAGACCTCTACAAGAAAAATACAAAACACTGCAGAAAAAAATCATAGATGACACAAATAAAAACACATTCCATGCTCTTGGATGGGTAGAATCAATGCTGTGTAAATAAGCAGACTACCAAAAGCAATCTACAAATTCTACGCAATTCCCATCAAAATACGACCATCATTCTTTAAAGAACTAGAAAAAGCAATTCCAAAATTCATATGAAAACAAAATGAGTCTGCATAGCCAAAGCAAGACTAAGCAAAAAGAACAAATCTGGAGACATTACATTACCTGATTTCAAACTATACTATAAGGCCATCGTCAATAAAACACAATGGCACTGGTATGCAAATGGCACATAGACCAATGGGACAGAATTGAAAACCCAGAAATAAACCCAAATACTTACAGTCAACTGATTTTCAACAAAGGAAACGAAAACATAAAGTGGGGAAAGGACACTCAATTCAACAAATGGTGCTGGGATAATTGGCAAGCCATATGTAAAAAAATGAAGCTGCATCCTCATCTATCATACAAAACTCAGCTAGCTCAACATGGATCAAGGACTTAAATCTAAGACCTGAAACAATAAAAATTTTAGAAGACAACACTGGAAAAAACGTTCTAGACATTGGGTTAGACAAAGATTTCATGACCAAGTATGCAAAAACAAATGCAACAAAAACAATGATAAATAGGTGGGACTTAATTAAATTAAAGAGTTTTTGCATGGCAAAAGGAATAGTCAATGAACAGATAACCCACAGAGTGGGAGAAAATCTTCACAATGTATACTTCTGACAAAATATTAACATCCAGAATCTACAAGGAACTCTAACAATTTAGCAAGAAAAAAACAAACAATTCCATAAAAAGTGGGTTAAGGATGTGAACAGACAATTCTCAAAAGAAGATATACAAATGGCCAACAAACATGAAAAATGCTCAACATCACTAATGATCAGTGAAATGCAAATCAAAACCTCAATGCAATAAGAACTTACTCCCACAAAAATGGCCATAGTAAAAAAAATAAAAGAAGTAATAGATGCTAGTGTGGATGCAGTGAAAAGGGAACACTTCTACACTCCTAGTGGGAATGTAAACTAGTACAACCACTGAGGAAAAAAGCATGAAGGTTTCCTAAAGAACTAACAGTAATACTATCATTTGATCTAGCAATCTCACTACGGGGTATCTACCTAGAAGAAAATAAGTCATTATATGAAAAAGATACTTACACACGGATGTTTATAGCAGCACAATTCACAATTGCTAAAATGCGGAACCAGCCCAAATGCCGGTCAATCAAGTGGATAAAGGGATTGTGTGTGTGTGTGTGTGTGTGTATAGGAAAACTACTCAGTCATAAAAAAAAAAAAAAAAAAAAAGGATAAATAATGGCATTTACAGCAACCTGAATGGTATTGGAAACTATTGTTCTAAATGAGGTAACTCAGGAATAATAAAACAAACATATATATTTTTTCCACTAGTAAGTGGGAGTTAAGCTATGAGGATGCAAAGGCATAGAAATTATACAAATGGACTTTGAGGACTTGGGAAAGGGAGGGAAGGGGTTGAGGGATAAAATACTATAAATTGGGTTCAATGTATACTGCTCAGGTGATGGGTACAACAAAATCTCATAAATCACCACTAAAGTATTTATTCATGTAATCAAATGTCACTTGTTCCCCAAAAACCTATGGAAATTAAAACAAACAAACAAACAAACAAAAACATTGTAACTACTGGTAATTGAAGGGTATATTCAGGGAAACTTGAATGTATGGCTCCTGGGTGGCCATCCTCAATCTTTGAGCTTCAATAAACTTTATGTAATCTTTAAAATAATAAATGGGGGGGGGTGGAGCAAGATGGACGAATAGGAACAGCTCCAGTCTCCAGCTCCCAGCGCGAGTGACACAGAAGACAGGTGATTTCTGCATTTTCAACTCAGGTACAGGGTTCATCTCACTAGGGAGTGCCAGACAATTGGTGCTGGTCACCTGCTGCAGCCCGATCAGTGAGAGCTGAAGCAGGGAGAGGCATCGTCTCACCTGGGAAGGGCAAGGGGGAAGTGAATCCCTTTTCCTAGCCATGGGAACTGAGACACACAACACCTGGAAAATCGGGTAACTCCCACCCCAATACTAGGCTTTACCAAGGGTCTCAGCAAATGGCACACCAGGAGATTATATCCCACACCTGGCCAGGAGGGTCCCATGCCCACAGAGCCTCCCTCATTGCTAGCACAGCAGTCTGCAATCTAATGGCAAAGCAGCAGCGAGGCTAGGGGAGGGGCGCCTGCCATTGCTGAGGCTTAAGTAGGTCAACAAAGCCTCAGGGAAGATCGAACTGGGTGGAGTCAACAGCAGCTCAAGGAGGACTGCCTGTCTCCTCCCTCTGGAGACAGGGCACAGCTTAACCAAAAAAAAAAAAAAAAAAAGCAGCAGAATCCTCTGCAGACGCAAACCACCCTGTCTGACAGCTTTGAAGAGAGCAGTGGATCTCCCAACACAGAAGTTGAGATCTGAGACTGCCTGCTCAAATGGGTCCCTGACCCCTGAGTAGCCTAACTGGGAGACATCCCCCACTAGGGGCAGACTGACACCCCACACCTCGCACGGTGGAGTACACCCCTGAGAGGAAGCTCCCAAAGTAAGAATCAGACACGTACACTCACTGTTCAGCAATATTCTATCTTCTGCAGCCTCTTCTGCTGATACCCAGGCAAACAGGCTCTGGAGTGGACCTCAAGCAATCTCCAACAGACCTACAGCTGAGGGTACTGACTGTTAGAAGGAAAACTATCAAACAGGAAGGACACCTACATCAAAACCCCATCAGTACGTCACCATCAGCAAAGACCAGAGGCAGATTAAACCACAAAGATGGGGAAAAAGCAGGGCAGAAAAGCTGGAAATTCAAAAACTAAGAGTGCATCTCCCCCTGCAAAGGAGCGCAGCTCATCACCAGCAACGGATCAAAGCTGAACGGAGAATGACTTTGACGAGATGAGAGAAGAAGGCTTCAGTGCATCAAACTTCTCCGAGCTAAAGGAGGAATTACGTACCCAGCACAAAGAAACTAAAAATATTGAAAAAAGAATGGAAGAATGGATAACTAGAATAATCAATGCAGAGAAGGCCATAAACAAATTGACAGAGAAAAAAACCATGACACAAGAAATACGTGACAAATGCACAAGCTTCAGTAAGTGATTTGATCAACTGTAAGAAAGAGTATCAGCTATTGAGGATCAAATGAATGAAATGAAGCAAGAAGAGAAGCCTAAAGAAAAAAGAGGAAAAATAAATGAACAAAGCCTTCAAGAAGTATGGGATTATGTGAAAAGACCAAATCTATGTCTGATTGGGTTGCCTGAAAGTGAGGGGGAAAATGGAACCAAGTTGGAAAACACTCTTCAGGATATCATCCAGGAGAACTTCCCCAACCTAGTAAGGCAGGCCAACATTCAAATTCAGGAAATACAGAGAACGCCACAAAGATACTCCTTGAGAAGAGCAACTCCAAGACACATAATTGTCAGATTCACCAAAGTTGAAATGAAGGAAAAACTGTTAAGGGCAGCCAGAGAGAAAGGTGGGGTTACCCACAAAGGGAAGCCCACCACACTAACAGCAGATCTCTCGGCAGAAACTCTACAAGCCAGAAGAGAGTGGGGGCCAATATTCAACATTCTCAAAGAAAGAATTTTCAACCCAGAATTTCATATCCAGCCAAACTAAGGTTCATAAGTGAAGGAGAAATAAAATCCTTTACGGATAAGCAAATGCTTAGAGATTTTGTCACCACCAGGCCTGCCTTACAAAAGACCCTGAAGGAAGTACTAAACATGGAAAGGAACAACCACTACCAGCCATTACAAAAACATGCCAAAATGTAAAGACCATCGATACTAGGAAGAAACTGCATCAACTAACGAGCAAAATAACCAGTTAATATCATAATGACAGGATCAAGTTCACACATAACAATATTAACCTTAAATGCAAATGGACTAAATGGTCCAATTAAAAGACACAGACTGGCAAACTGGATAAAGAGTCAAGACCCACCAGTTTGCTGTATTCAGGAGACCCATCTCACATGCAGAGACACACATTGGCTCAAAATAAAGGGATGGAGGAAGATCTACCAAGCAAATGGAGAACAAAAAAAAAGCAGGGGTTGCAATCCTAGTCTCTGATAAAACAGACTTTAAACCATCAAAGATCAAAAGAGACAAGGCCATCACATAATGGTAAAGAGATCAATTCAACAGAAAGAGCGAACTATCCTAAATACATATGCACCCAATACAGCAACACCCAGATTCATAAAGCAAGTCCTTAGAGACTGACAAACAGACTTAGACTTCCATACAATAATAATGGGAGACTTCAACATCCCACTGTCAAAATTAGACAGATCAACAAGACAGAAAGTTAACAAGGATATCCAGGAATTGAACTCATCTCTGCAGCAAGCAGACCTAATAGACATCTACAGAACTCTCCACCCCAAATCAACAGAATATACGTTGTTCTCAGCAAACTATATTGGTATATTGGAAGTAAAGCACTCCTCAGCAAATGTACAAGAATAGAAATTATAGCAAACTGTCTCTCAGACCACAGTGCAATCAAATTGGAACTCAGGACTAAGAAACTCACTCAAAACTGCTCAACTACATGGAAACTGAACAACCTGCTCCTGAATGACTACTGGGTACATAACGAAATGAAGGCAGAAATAGAGATGTTCTTTGAAACCAATGAGAACAAAGATACAACATACCAGAATCTCTGGGACACATTTAAAGCAGTGTGTAGAGGGAAATTTATAGCACTAAATGCCTACAAGAGAAAGCAGGAAAGATCTAAAATTGACACTCTAGCATCACAATTAAAAGTACTAGAGAAGCAAGAGCAAACACATTCAAAAGCTAGCAGAAGGCAAGAAATAACTAAGCACAGAGCAGAACTGAAGGAGATAGAGACACAAAAAAAAACCCTCCAAAAAATCAATGAATCCAGCAGTTGGTTTTTTGAAAAGATCAACAAAATTGATAGACCACTAGCAAGACTAATAAAGAAGAAAAGAGAGAAGAATCAAATAGACACAATAAAAAATGATAAAGGGGATATCACCACCGACCCCACAGAAATACAAATTATCATCAGAGAATACTATAAACACCTCTATGCAAATAAACTAGAAAATCTAGAAGAAATGGATAATTTCCTGGACACTTACACTCTCCCAAGACTAAACCAGGAAGAAGTTGAATCCCTGAATAGACCAATAGCAGGTTCTGAAATTGAGGCAATAATTAATAGCCTACCAACCAAAAAAAAGTCCAGGACCAGATGGATTCACAGCTGAATTCTACCAGAGGTACAAGGAGGAGCTGGTACCATTCCTTCTGAAACAATTCCAATCAACAGAAAAAGAGGGAATCCTCCCTAACTCATTTTATGAGGCCAACATCATCCTGATACCAAAGCCTGGCAGAGACACAACAAAAAAAGAGAATTTTAGACCAATATCCCTGATGAACATCGATGCAAAAATCCTCAATAAAATATTGGCAAACTAATACAGCAGCACATCAAAAAGCTTAACCACCATGATCAAGTGGGCTTCATCCCTGGGATGCAAGGCTGGTTCAACATATGCAAATCAATAAACATAATCCAGCATATAAACAGAACCAGAGACAAAAACCACATGATTATCTCAATAGATGCAGAAAAGGCCTTAGACAAAATTCAACAGCCTTCATGCTATAAACTCTCAGTAAATTAGGTATTGATGGGACATATCTCAAAATAATAAGAGCTATTTATGACGAACCAACAGCCAATATCATACTGAATGGGTAAAAAGTGAAAGCATTCCCTTTGAAAACTGGCACAAGACAGAGATGCCCTCTCTCACCACTCCTATTCAATATAGTGTTGGAAGTTCTGGCCAGGGCAATCAGGCAGGAGAAACAAGTAAAGGATATTTAATTAGGAAAAGAAGAAGTCCAATTGTCCCTGTTTGCAGATGACATGATTATATATTTAGCAAACCCCATCATCTCAGCCCAAAATATCCTTAAGCTGATAAGCAACTTCAGCAAAGTCTTAGGATACAAAATTAATGTGTAAAAATTACAAGCATTCTTATGCACCAGTAACAGTCAAACAGAGAGCCAAATCAGGAATGAACTTCCATTCACAATTGCTTCAAAGAGAATCAAATACCTAGGAATCCAACTTACAAGGGATGTAAAGGACTTCTTCAAGGAGAACTACAAACCACTGCTCAGTGAAATAAAAGAGGACACAAACAAATGGAAGAACATACCATGCTCATGGATAGGAAGAATCAATATCGTGAAAATGGCTATATTGCCCAAGGTAATTTATAGATTCAATGCCATCCCCATCAAGCTACTAATGACTTTCTTCACAGAATTAGAAAAAAATTGCTTTAAAGTTTATATGGAACAAAAAAAGAGTTCACATTGCCAAGACAATCCTAAGTCAAAGGAACAAAGGTGGAGGCATCACACTACCTGACTTCAAACTATACTACAAGGCTACAGTAACCGAAACAGCATGGTACTGGTACCAAAACAGAGACATAGACCAATGGAACAGAACAGAGTCCTCAGAAATAATACCACACATCTACAGCCATCTGATGTTTGACAAACCTGAGAAAAACAAATAATGGGGAAAAGATTCCCTATTTAATATGGTGCTGGGAAAATTGGCCAGCCATAAGTAGAAAGCTGAAACTGGATACTTTCCTTACTCCTTATACGAAAATTAACTCAACATAGATTAGAGACTTAAATGTTAGACCTAAAACCATAAAACCCCTAGAAGAAAACCTAGGTAATACCATTCAGGACATAGGCATGGGCAAGGACTTCATGTCTAAAACACCAAAAGCAATGGCAACAAAAGCCAAAATTGACAAATGGGATCTAATTAAACTAAAGAGCTTCTGCACAGCAAAAGAAACTACTATCAGAGTGAACAGGCAACCTACAGAATGGGAGAAAATTTTTTCAATCTACTTATCTGACAAAGGGCTAATATCCAGAACCTACAAAGAACTCAAACAAATTTACAAGAAAAAACAAACAACCCCATCAAAAAGTGGGCAAAGGATATGAACAGACATTTCTCAAAAGAAGACATGCATACAGCCAACAGACACATGAAAAAATGCTCGTCATCACTGGCCATCAGAGAAATGCAAATCAAAACCACAATGAGATACCATCTCACACCAGTTAGAATGGCAATCATTAAAAAGGCAGGAAACAACAGGTGCTGGAGAGGATATGGATAAACAGGAACACTTTTACACTGTTGGTGGGATTGTAAACTAGTTCAACCATTATGGAAAACAGTATGGCGATTCCTCAAGGATCTAGAACTAGAAGTACCATATGACCCAGCCATCCCATTACTGGGTATATACCCAAAGGATTATAAATCATGCTGCTATAAAGACACATGCACACGTATGTTCATTGAGGCACTATTCACAATAGCAAAGACTTGGAATCAACCCAAATGTCTATCAGTGACAGGCTGGATTAAGAAAATGTGGCACATATACACCATGGAATAATATGCAGCCGTGGAAAAGGACGAGTTTGTGTCCTTTGTAGGGACATGGATGCAGCTGGAAACCATCATTCTCAGCAAACCATCGCAAGAACAGAAAACCAAACACCGCGTGTTCTCACTCATAAGTGGGAACTGAACAATGTGGACTCGGGAAGGGGAACATCACACTGGGGCCTATTATGGAGAGCGGGGAAGAGGGAGGGATTGCAATGGGAGTTATATCTGATGTAAATGACGAGTTGATGGGTGCTGACAAGTTGATGGGTGTAGCACACCAACATGGCACAAGTATATATATGTAACAAACCTGCACATTATGCACATGTACCCTAGAACTTAAAGTATAATTTAAAAAAATCAAAAACAAAAACAAAAACAAAATAATAAGTAAATACTGTATTACTTTTATTAGTTTTTTCTATAAATTCAGGATTACTATTTATGCAAATATTGAATTATTGGCAAGTAAGAGAAGTTTTGTAGCTTCCTTTCTAACTCTACTTTCTAACTCATACTTCATGTTTCTTAAATTACATTGGGTAAATAGTGAACATTAATAGAAGCAATAATATATGTTCTTATGTCTTTGCTGACTTAAGTGTAAATGCCTTAAGTGTTCCAAAATGTTACTCTAAACTAATATTTGTATTTTATTTTGATAGTTGATGGGAATTTAATTTTTTGAATAGTTTTGTTACTCTTGAGATTATTATATTTTCTGTCCATTAGTACAGTGTCTACACTAATAGCTATCTTTAAGAATTAATCTTCCTACAGTATTGTTGTAAGAATAAACTATTTGGCAATAAGAGAAATAGGCAGACAGGAAGAAAGAGAAAGAGTTTTAAGAAGTTCCTAACTTGAATTTTCAACAGGATTTTCATATGCATATACTATCCATGCTTCATATATTGCATTTTGTGTACTAAACTTTTCTTGTTTTTTATTTAATAAGGTTATTCTCACCTAATAATTTGATTTAGGTAGATTCATTTTACTTTTCATTTTCTGTTTGCTACTAATTCTTTATGGTTAAAGATTGGAGTCAAATTTTCCCAAATTTTTTAGTAAAAAATAAAAGCTGTGGGAAGTAATACTTCGTCTCAAACTTCTCCTCATGGTGTCAGGATGACTACTTCAGCTCCAATATTACACCTTCACAGAAGTGTATGTAAGACCAGAAGGCAGTAATCACAAAAGCAGAAGAGAAGAGTTCGTTTTTGCAAGTCTCTGATTTTCAGAATTTCTTTATCAGACTTGACTTTATAGCTAATTAGCCAGAAATATTCCTCATGCCCACTCCTACATGTTTTAGAGAGAAGGATGAATAGAATAATTGCAGTGATTTGGACCAATTAGAATGCATGTCTGGAAGTTGTGAAAGGAGCCTAGTTTCCTTGAGATCTAACAACTGCTGTCTGCTTTCTGAACAGATCAGACTCTAGGCAGGAGTGAAAAAGAGATGGCTGTTTGCTGAGTAAAATCAATGTCTCACACATTCAGTATTAATATTTAATAAATGCACCTTATTTAATAAATTAATCTCTAAATATTGACCCTTTTTAGCATCCAAGCATTTAGTTTGTATTTCATTTATATTTTCAATATTGTTGATTTTTATTGATTTGCGTGGGATAATGATATTTCTAGCCATGATATTTAAGACTGTGTTTTTTTTTTTCTCAGTACTTAGAATGTTTTACTATCTTTTGCTGGTACATTTTTTTTTTTTTTCTTGATAATAAGAACTTTAGACAGACTAAAGGCAATTTGTTTGTGGGTAATCTAAATTTGCCCCTTATATTTTAATTACTAAATTTTCTATCTTAATTAGATATTCACCCTAATGTGTCACAGAGATTTGTTTTAATTCATCTTGCTTGGATTTTAGTTTCATTTTTAACATGAGAACTTTAATTCTGAAAAATTCTCAACCATCATAACACTAAATATTAATTCTTGAAAACTCAAATATATTTTCTGCAATTACTGTTAGATATTATTTACACTATTTAGTGAGCCAGCTGATATTTTATTTCTTTTAATTCCCTTTCACATTTTTTTGTTTTTCTGTGCTTTAATGTAAATTCTTAAGTTTTATAAATTACTTTTTGTCCTTTTTAAACTTTAATGATTTTGTTTTTAATTTACAATGTTTGTATTTCTACACTGTGTCATTTTACTTTTGACATATTTCTGCCTATGTTTTCCTTACAGCTTTTTTCTTTTTTATGAATATTTTTTACTTATTTGTATCAATGAGGAGCTGAAAATACATCTTTTAAAATTTGTTATGTTTTATTATTTTTATTTGTAATGGGAGCATTTTTTCTATTATTTAGTTTTTGTTGTTATGTTTTTAGCATTTTCTTCTCCAAGTTTTTGAGACTGAGTTTGCTGATTCACTTTGAGTTAGTTTATATCCATTGCATTTCTAGCAGTTTTCAGATTTTCATCCAGTCCCCATACACTCAGGACAGAATCTCCTTTTATATTGGGAGTTTGGACTTCTACCATGGTTAATAACAGGAATATAACTGTCTTAGTCTGCTTTGTGTGGCTATAACAGAACACTCCTGACATCATAATCACAATGGAGAAATATGTGTGTGTGTGTATTTCTTATTGTTCTGGAGGATGGGAAGTCTAGTATCAAGATGCCAGCATTGGTGAGGGCCTTTTTGCTTTTTGTTGCATTATCCTAGGGCAAAAGGCTGAGGGAGAAAAGAGTGTGAAAAAGGGGCAACAGGAAAAGGGGATAAATTCATCCTCTTATCAGGAAACCAGTTCCATGATAACTAATTCACTCTCATGATAATGGCATGATTCCATTCATAAGAGCAGAGCCCTAATGACCTAATCACCTCCTAAAAGTCCTACCTCTCAACAACGTTGCATTGAGAATTAAGTTTCCAATACATTAATTTTGAATGACACATTCAAACGTAGCAATAACAGCTCAGGCAGGAATTAGAAGTGTGCCATCATTTGGCTGTTGTGTTTGAGACTCTCTCTCTTTTCCTAAACCTGCTGGTTCATTTAATCTGT
Organism: Trachypithecus francoisi; assembly: GCF_009764315.1. Classification (NCBI taxonomy): domain Eukaryota; kingdom Metazoa; phylum Chordata; class Mammalia; order Primates; family Cercopithecidae; genus Trachypithecus; species Trachypithecus francoisi. Next base: position 46,516,223 of record NW_022681470.1, on the reverse strand, counting down.
AGCTTTAGGTCTCATTTTATCAGACTTTTTTATAGATCCTGTTTAAAAACAGGACTTCTGTATGTCTCCTGTATAGCTCCTGACTATGACTTCTGCCTCTTTTGTAGACTTTTTATTATTTCTTTTAGAAGACAAGTATCTAATTATCTTTACCTACTTGTGTACTCACAGAGCTATAAATCTAGCACTTCCAGCAGCTCACGTCTGATGTTTTTCCTGATTCCTTGTATGTACAAATGTTTATCCGTGTGTGTGTGTGTGTGTGTGTTTGAAGTTAGAAAGAAGGTGAAAAATCAAGTATTAACTTTAAAAGTCTATTATTCTAATGTATTAGTAGTTTTCCTTTCTACTCACCAAAGCGGAAAAGAAAAAGGAAATGGAAAAAGAGTTGATATATTATATAACTACAAATAAAATAATTCTGTAAAAAACCAGAGTTTTTTAGGTATAAGTATTGAAAAGGAGGTTTGAGGAATGAATAATCAGTTGTTGGCAGAATAGAATTTTGGAATTACAGTTTTTGTTTTTCTATATTTAATGCCTTCTTTAATGAGCGTTTATTATTCAGTAAGACTGAATAACATGCCATGCAATGCATATAAGCCATTTATCAAAGAAAGGCTCAATGCAGAACATAATAACAGACTTACAGTAAACAAGAACAGGTTAACAAGATTGAATGAAAACTAAAAGCTAAATCCCATATGTATTCAGGCACGAGTAGATAAATCTTCAGTTCTCAAACATCCCACTCTTGTGCTTTTAAAACTCTAAACTATTATGAAATACATGGTACTGGGAGATACTCATTATCTACACAATAATAGCCTTAGGCAAACCTACCTTTGTATTCCTCTTGCATTTTCAAAATTGGAAATATTGAATCTGCAGTGGCTTCCTCTTCTCTTTATTTCATGAAAATGGAATAGAGAGTTAATTCTGGTGGCTTTAAAATAATTAGTTTATGTGAATGTATGTAAATTCATGTTTTGTGCTTGAAACATTATAGATTATGAAGTTAATATTCAAAATTAAACATTTGCAAAGTAATATAACTAGTGGCCTTTTTCTGAAAGGCTTTGAGAATTATAAAAGGTATGCACTGTGTTTTGTTCTAAATTCCCTTGCCAAAATGCCTAGCTCTTTGCATGTACTTGTTTTGCCTTATTTTAGCAATAAAAAATATTAGAAAGAATATTGAAGAGAGAATAAAGGTGTTCCCATCTGAGATTTCAGTTCAAAGGCTTGCCTCTTTTATTACTCTCTTTCACTTCACCTTCACTGCTTTAATCTGACGGGGAAAGTTGTTAGCTAGAATATCCTTTTTGAAAGGACAAACTTAATCAAGGATTAATTATAGATTGCTAGAGTATGTATAAAATATTTTAATAAAACTCAAAAAGTAGAACATTTTCTCTTGTGTTCATTTTGCACACTATTGTCTTGCTATTTGTTTTTAAAGTTGCACCATCCTGAAAGTAAACTGAAATATATAACTTTAAAAGAAAATGTAACATTCATAGAATATATACTTTAACAGTTTACCGCACTGCTTTATATGATATATACATTTTTTAAAAATTTCATGGGTGTAGCTAGTTTTGTTAGACCAAAATTAAATTTCACAAATCTTTATTGGAGCTAATGTATAAAGACATTGCACCTAACACATTAACTTCCCCCCTTCCCTCTTGAGATTTCATCAAAATGACAATAAATGAACAGAGCAAATATAAACCATTAGTAGCAAAATCAGCACAAAGCCAACAGTGGACAATGGATTTCCAGATCTGAGGAAGATTAACATTATTAAAGTGTGTTGTCAAATGTAAGCAGAAATAACCCAAGCAGTGAGTGAGGAAGTCAATCGGTCCTGGAGTGGCCAGGCGCAGTGGCTTAAGCCTGTAATTCCAGTATTTTGGGAGGCCGAGACGGGCGGATCACGAGGTCAGGAGATCCAGATCATCCTGGCTAACACGGTGAAACCCCGTCTCTACTAAAAAAAAAAAAAAAATACAGAACTGAATAATGACATCACTTGGACTCGGGAAGGGGAACATCACACATCGGGGCCTATCATGGGGAGGGGGGAGGGGGGAGGGATTGCATTGAGAGTTATACCTGATATAAATGATGAATTGATGGATGCTGACGAGTTGATGGGTGCAGCACACCAACATGGCACAAGTATACATATGTAACAAACCTGCACGTTATGCACATGTACCTAGAACTTAAAGCATAAAAAAAAAAAAAAAAAAAAAAATACAAAAAGCTAGCCGGGCGAGGTGGCAGGTGCCTGTAGTCCCAGCTACTCCGGAGGCTGAGGCAGGAGAATGGCGTGGACCCGGTAGGCAGAGCTTGCAGTGAGCTGAGATCCGGCCACTGCACTCCAGCCTGGGCAATAGGGCGAGACTTCGTCTCAAAAAAAAAAAAAAAAAGGTGGGCGGAGCAAGATGGCCGAATAGGAGCAGCTCCAGTCTCCAACTCCCAGCGCGAGCGACACAGAAGACCGGTGATTTCTGCATTTTCAACTGAGGTACTGGGGTCATCTCGCTAGGGAGTGCCGGACAATCGGTGCTGGTCAGCTGCTGCAGCCTGACCAGCGTGAGCTGAAGCAGGGCGAGGCATCGCCTCACCTGAAAGCGCAAGGGGGAAAGGAATCCCTTTTCCTAGCCAGGGGAACTGAGACACACAACACCTGGAAAATCGGGTAACTCCCACCCCAATACTGCGCTTTAAGGAAACAGGCACACCAGGAGAATATATCCCACACCTGGCCGGGAGGGTCCCACGCCCACGGAGCCTCCCTCACTGCTAACACAGCCGTCTGCAGCGATCTATCCGCAAGGCAGCAGCGAGGCTGGGGGAGGGGCGCCCGCCATTGCTGAGGCTTAAGTAGGTAAACAAAGCCGCTGGGAAGCTCGAACTGGGTGGAGCTCACAGCAGCTCAAGGAAGCCTGCCTGTCTCTGTAGACTCTACCTCTGCGGACAGCGCACAGCTGCAGTCCATTAGGGGAAAGAGCGGGGGCGGTGCAGACGCGAACGACTCTGTCTGACAGCTTTGGGGAGAGCCGTGGATCTCCTAACGCGGAGGTTGAGATCCGAGAACGGACAGACTGCCTGCTCAGGTGGGTCCCTGACCCCTGAGTAGCCCAGCTGGGAGACATCCCCCACTAGGGGCAATCTGACACCCCACACCTCACAGGGTGGCGTCACCCCTGAGAGGAAACTTCCAAAGAAAGAATCAGACAGGTACACTCGCTGTTCAGCAATATTCTATCTTCGGCAACCTCTGCTGCTGATACCCAGGCAAACAGGGTCTGGAGTGGACCTCAAGCAATCTCCAACAGACCAACAGACAGTCCTTCTGACTGTCAGACGGAAAACTATCAAACAGGAAGGACACCTATACCAAAACCCCATCGTACGTCACCATCATCAAAGTCCAGAGACAGATAAAACCACAAAGATGGGGAAGAAGCAGGGCAGAAAAGCTGGAAATTCAAAAAATAAGAGCGCATCTCCCCCTGCAAAGGAGCGCAGCCCATCGCCAGCAACGGATCAAAGCTGGTCAGAGAATGACTTTGACGAGATGAGAGAAGAAGTCTTCAGTCCATCAAACCTCTCAGAGCTAAAGGAGGAATTACGTACCCAGCGCAAAGAAACTAAAAATCTTGAAAAAAAGTGGAAGAATTGACAGCTAGATAATTAATGCAGAGAAGATCATAAACGAAATGACAGAGATGAAAACCATGACACGAGAAATACGTGACAAATGCACAAGCTTCAGTAACCGACTCGATCAACTGGAAGAAAGAGTATCAGCGATTGAGGATCAAATGAATGAAATGAAGCGAGAAGAGAAACCAAAAGAAAAAAGAAGAAAAAGAAATGAACAAAGCCTGCAAGAAGTATGGGATTATGTAAAAAGACCAAATCTACGTCTGATTGGGGTGCCTGAAAGTGAGGGGGAAAATGGAACCAAGTTGGAAAACACTCTTCAGGATATCATCCAGGAGAACTTCCCCAACCTAGTAGGGCAGGCCAACATTCAAATTCAGGAAATACAGAGAACGCCACAAAGATACTCCTCCAGAAGAGCAACTCCAAGACACATAATTGCCAGATTCACCAAAGTTGAAATGAAGGAAAAAATCTTAAGGGCAGCCAGAGAGAAAGGTCGGGTTACCCACAAAGGGAAGCCCATCAGAATAACAGCAGACCTCTCGGCAGAAACTCTACAAGCCAGAAGAGAGTGGGGGCCATATTCAACGTTCTTAAAGAAAAGAATTTTCAACCCAGAATTTCATATCCAGCCAAACTAAGCTTCATCAGTGAAGGAGAAATAAAATCCTTTACAGATAAGCAAATGCTTAGAGATTTTGTCACCACCAGGCCTGCCTTACAAGAGACCCTGAAGGAAGCCCTAAACATGGAAAGGAACAAGCGGTACCAGCCATTGCAAAAACATGCCAAAATGTAAAGACCATCGAGGCTAGGAAGAAACTGCATCAACTAACGAGCAAAATAACCAGTTAATATCATAATGACAGGATCAAGTTCACACATAACAATATTAACCTTAAATGTCAATGGACTAAATGCTCCAATTAAAAGACACAGACTGGCAAACTGGATCAAGAGTCAAGACCCATCAGTCTGCTGTATTCAGGAGACCCATCTCACATGCAGAGACATACATAGGCTCAAAATAAAGGGATGGAGGAAGATCTACCAAGAAAATGGAGAACAAAAAAAGCAGGGGTTGCAATCCTAGTCTCTGATAAAACAGACTTTAAACCATCAAAGATCAAAAGAGACAAAGAAGGCCATTACATCATGGTAAAGGGATCAATTCAACAGGAAGAGCTAACTCTCCTAAATATATATGCACCCAATACAGGAGCACCCAGATTCATAAAGCAAGTCCTTAGAGACCTACAAAGAGACTTAGACTCCCATACAATAATATGGGAGACTTCAACACTCCACTGTCAACATTAGACAGATCAACGAGACAGAAAGTTAACAAGGATATCCAGGAATTGAACTCATCTCTGCACCAAGCGGACCTAATAGACATCTATAGAACTCTCCACCCCAAATCAACAGAATATACATTCTTCTCAGCACCACATCGCACTTATTCCAAAATTGACCACATAATTGGAAGTAAAGCACTCCTCAGCAAATGTACAAGAACAGAAATTATAACAAACTGTCTCTCAGACCACAGTGCAATCAAACTAGAACTCAGGACTAAGAAACTCAATCCAAACCGCTCAACTACATGGAAACTGAACAACCTGCTCCTGAATGACTACTGGGTACATAACGAAATGAAAGCAGAAATAAAGATGTTCTTTGAAACCAATGAGAACAAAGATACAACATACCAGAATCTCTGGGACACATTTAAAGCAGTGTGTAGAGGGAAATTTATAGCACTAAATGCCCACAAGAGAAAGCAGGAGAGATCTAAAATTGACACTCTAACATCACAATAAAAGAACTAGAGAGGCAAGAGCAAACACATTCAAAAGCTAGCAGAAGGCAAGAAATAACTAAGATCAGAGCAGAACTGAAGGAGATAGAGACACAAAAAACCCTCCAAAAAATCAATGAATCCAGGAGTTGGTTTTTTGAAAAGATCAACAAAATTGACAGACCGCTAGCTAGACTAATAAAGAAGAAAAGAGAGAGGAATCAAATAGACGCAATAAAAAATGATAAAGGGGATATCACCACCGACCCCACAGAAATACAAACAACCATCAGAGAATACTATAAATGCCTCTACGCAAATCAACTAGAAAATCTAGAAGAAATGGATAATTTCCTGGACACTTACACTCTCCAAGACTAAACCAGGAAGAAGTTGAATCCCTGAATAGACCAATAGCAGGCTCTGAAATTGAGGCAACAATTAATAGCCTACCCACCAAAAAAAGTCCAGGACCAGATGGATTCACAGCTGAATTCTACCAGAGGTACAAGGAGGAGCTGGTACCATTCCTTCTGAAACTATTTCAATCAATAGAAAAAGAGGGAATCCTCCCTAACTCTTTTTATGAGGCCAACATCATCCTGATACCAAAGCCTGGCAGAGACACAACAAAAAAGAGAATTTTAGACCAATATCCCTGATGAACATCGATGCAAAAATCCTCAATAAAATACTGGCAAACCGGATTCAGCAGCACATCAAAAAGCTTATCCACCATGATCAAGTGGGCTTCATCCCTGGGATGCAAGGCTGGTTCAACATTCGCAAATCAATAAACGTAATCCAGCATATAAACAGAACCAAAGACAAGAACCACATGACTATCTCAATAGATGCAGAAAAGGCTTTTGACAAAATTCAACAGCCCTTTATGCTAAAAACGCTCAATAATTTGGTATTGATGGAACGTACCTCAAAATAATAAGAGCTATTTATGACAAACCCACAGCTAATATCATACTGAATGGGCAAAAACTGGAAAAATTCCCTTTGAAAACTGGCACAAGACAGGGATGCCCTCTCTCACCACTCCTATTCAACATAGTGTTGGAAGTTCTGGCTAGGGCAATCAGGCAAGAGAAAGAAATCAAGGGTATCCAGTTAGGAAAAGAAGAAGTCAAATTGTCCCTGTTTGCAGATGACATGATTGTATATTTAGAAAACCCCATTGTCTCAGCCCAAAATCTGCTTAAGCTGATAAGCAACTTCAGCAAAGTCTCAGGATACAAAATTAATGTGCAAAAATCACAAGCATTCTTATACACCAGTAACAGACAAGCAGAGAGCCAAATCAGGAATGAACTTCCATTCACAATTGCTTCAAAGAGAATCAAATACCTAGGAATCCAGCTTACAAGGGATGTCAAGGACCTCTTCAAGGAGAACTACAAACCACTGCTCAGTGAAATCAAAGAGGACACAAACAAATGGAAGAACATACCATGCTCATGGATAGGAAGAATCAATATCGTGAAAATGGCCATACTGCCCAAGGTGATTTATAGATTCAATGCCATCCCCATCAAGCTACCAATGACTTTCTTCACAGAATTGGAAAAAACGGCTTTAAAGTTCATATGGAACCAAAAAGAGCCCGCATTGCCAAGACAATCCTAAGTCAAAAGGACAAAGCTGGAGGCGTCACGCTACCTGACTTCAAACTATACTACAAGGCTACAGTAACCAAAACAGCATGGTACTGGTACCAAAACAGAGATATAGACCAATGGAACAGAACAGAGTCCTCAGAAATAATACCACACATCTACAGCCATCTGATCTTTGACAAACCTGAGAGAAACAAGAAATGGGGAAAGGATTCCCTATTTAATAAATGGTGCTGGGAAAATTGGCTAGCCATAAGTAGAAAGCTGAAACTGGATCCTTTCCTTACCCCTTATACGAAAATTAATTCAAGATGGATTAGAGACTTAAATGTTAGACCTAATACCATAAAAACCCTAGAAGAAAATCTAGGTAGTACCATTCAGGACATAGGCATGGGCAAGGACTTCATGTCTAAAACACCAAAAGCAACGGCAGCAAAAGCAAAAATTGACACATGGGATCTAATTAAACTAAAGAGCTTTTGCACAGCTAAAGAAACTACCATCAGAGTGAACAGGCAACCTACAGAATGGAAAAAATTTTTGCAACCTACTCATCTGACAAAGGGCTAATATCCAGAATCTACAAGAACTCAAACAAATATACAAGAAAAAAACAAACAACCCCATCAAAAAGTGGGGAAAGGATATGAACAGACATTTCTCAAAAGAAGACATCCATACAGCCAACAGACACATGAAAAAATGCTCATCATCACTCGCCATCAGAGAAATGCAAATCAAAACCACAATGAGATACCATCTCACACCAGTTAGAATGGCAATCATTAAGAAGTCAGGAAACAACAGGTGTTGGAGAGGATGTGGAGAAATAGGAACACTTTTACACTGTTGGTGGGATTGTAAACTAGTTCAACCATTATGGAAAACAGTATGGCGATTCCTCAAGGATCTAGAACTAGATGTACCATATGACCCAGCCATCCCACTACTGGGTATATACCCAAAGGATTATAAATTACTCTACTACAAAGACACATGCACACGTATGTTTATTGCGGCACTATTCACAATAGCAAAGACTTGGAATCAACCCAAATGTCCATCTGTGACAGACTGGATTAAGAAAATGTGGCACATATACACCATGGAATACTATGCAGCCATAAAAAAGGATGAGTTTGCGTCCTTTGTAGGGACATGGATGCAGCTGGAAACCATCATTCTTAGCAAACTATCACAAGAAGAGAAAACCAAACACCGCATGTTCTCACTCATAGGTGGGAACTGAACAATGAGATCACTTGGACTCGGGAAGGGGAACATCACACACTGGGGCCTATCATGGGGAGGGGGAGGAGGGAGGGATTGCATTGGGGAGTTATACATGATATAAACGTCATGCACATGTACCCTAGAACTTAAAGTATATAAAAAAAAAAAAAAAAAAAAAAAAAAAAAAAAATCGGTCCTGGAAATACTTTGAAGTCTAAGCTGGAGAAACTGTGGAGGAAGGTAGAGAGAGAGGGTAAATAAGAGAAAATAGGAGCTGAAAAGGAATGAATTCAGAGAATGTTGTTTTTTTTAACACGCAACTGATTCTTCAGCCTCCATGAATAGTGCAGGCAATCTGGAGTCTAACCACAGGGGGAACTAATCAGTGTTTAACCTGTGTTTAAACCCTAGCCTGTACTGGGCAATCAAATAAGGTATACTAACAGTGGTAAATAAGTTGAGTGTAAATTGTGAACTTTCACAATTATGGCTACTATATTAATACATTACATGAAATAAAGCCTTTCTAAATTCACCGCTTTTCTGCCGCATTCTTTTCAGGTGCACACTTTATTCAAATATCTGGTTATTTAGTCCTTGCAAATTGTTTCTTTATAGTTTTTTTAAAAAATCATTCATCCAGGAAATTTTGGAAACATATTGGAGAAAGGCCACATTGGCAGAACAGGTTGAAATGAACCGAAAAAAAAAAAAAAAAGGGGAAATTGAGAGACAACATTGCCTAAACAATTTATATAAAAAACTTTGAAAAAATATGTCCAAATATCATTCTATTTAAACCAAATTAGAACAGAATGTCATTCATACTTCTTCCCTAGCCTCTCCATTGATTGGCCAGTGGCCTAGGGATATTACAGTTGTGATGTGAGAGATGAAGTCTAAACACAGCTCATCAATCTCACTTAACTGCTTAGGCTAAATTTCACCAAGCACAGCGAATAAGATTGTTGACTCTATCAGGCCTGCTGTGGTGGGTCAGTGGAGAGGCAGATATTTTTCTGATACACTTTTCTTTATTTTGCATTATCTCTTTTTCCTTACAATATATTTATCGAATGCCTAAAAGTATTGTCCTAGATTTGCCTCTCTTCAAAGAATGCAGAGTGGAAAAATAGGGGAAATATGCTATGCTCATGAGACTCTTCTTATTTTATTTTTTAACCATCAATCTTTGGAGACTGTGTTGTGAAGTTGGGGTACAATCATTGCAAAGTCATATGGTACTATTTGAGTTAATAAGCCAACAGCATATTTAAAGTTATACATTTGGGCAGAAATGTTGTGTGCATTGTATACATCTTATGCCAAGAGACTCAATCCTGTACCTACTACCTAAATGTTTGTATTATTTAACCCTGCCCTCCAAGATGAGTTCATTATTCTGGACTATTAAGGTGATCAAGAAAAAAACATGCTTTAAAGGTATAAAGTCAACTATATTCTCTCTTTTGAGAATTTAAACTAAGAGATTTAGAAATGAGGAGTTGAGTAACTGGGTCAATATTACTTGTAGGATACTGGTGGAATGAAGCTCTGCAAAGGTCTCCAGAGGAAACTTAATTCTCTCCCTCTTTTGGCTAAGTTTCTGTAGTTTGGCTGTAATTTGATGAATTCTTACAACTTTTGTTCACTTACCTCTCCATTCAAGTTTATCTGAGCTGATTCTGTTCTATACCACCAGATGTGTCTGGTAAAATGCCATTCAGACAAAAATAGGTCAAAACAAGACAACAAAAACACTAAACGAAAGCAAACTATAAACTGCTCACAATATTAATGCAATTCCAGAGGTTATGTGTCATACTTTGCAGATAAAAATTATATACTACTGTTTCCAGAATCTAATACTTAGGATTCCACTTATATAAGCATAAACAGTCCCAAATCCAGTTTACCTACTGCTGTGTTTCCCACTTATTATGCTTCATAAATGGACCATAAATCTCCATTTATGCTAGGAGCTTCAACGTACTCATGAGTGTCTTCTTTGTTAGCAAAGTCCAGCTCAATACTATTCCATTGTGATAGTTGAGGCTGAAAGAAACTTTCTCCTCTAAAGTAATTTATCTTGGTCTACTAGGTACGGTATGTAGATATTAAAGTGAATTCCCCTGATCTTTCAGCCATCATGAGTTTTAAGATGGTATGTCGCCTCAATGGTAGCAATTAATCCAGAACAGGTTGACTCTGTGTTTAGTATTGCGCTTAATGATAAGTCAAACTGGATAGGACCCTTTTATTTAAAACCCTTCTTTAATCTTTTGCCTGTCCTTTTCTGTAATGCCAATGCTGGCAAAGATCTGTGCTACAGGGATGCTAGGTAACTCGTTGTACTGCTGGTGGGGCTACACAAAAATATGGTAGCAAACAAGTTTCTTTAATAGAAGTACAGGCAGTAAAGGTAACATTCATAGGATGAATCTTTACCAAAAGGTCATATTCAGTGGGTGGTGTTAGAAACTAGCTTTCTCTGCTTAGAATGCCACAAATGAGGCCTCAGTCCTTGGCTGAAGAATATTTTCTTTCTTTGTCTGATTTTATTCACTAAATGTAATGATTGTATGTTTCATGAATGTTATGTGACAACAGTTTATTCCTCTTTATTGTTAAGTAGTATTCCACTGTATGTGCTGCACTTTGGTATCTACTCATCTGCTGATAGACTTTGGTTTGTTTCCAGTTGTTGGCTATTACAAATAAAGCTGTATCTATCACACAAGTTTTTGTATAGATGTACATTTTTATTTCTCTCGGGTAAATACCTAAAGGAAAATAGCTGATTACTCTGCTAAGTGCCTATTCAATTGCCAAACCATCTCATAGTGATTGTCCCATTTTACATTTCCATGAGCAGGGGATGACAGCTGTAGTTACTCACATATTTGCCAAAATTTGATTGGTCAGTCTTTTGAATTTTAGCTATTCTAATTGATGTGCTTTAATTATTTTTAAAATTTACACTCAGCAGTAAGTTTCAAGACACTGCTTCAGGAAGAATTATTGACAAGAAACTTTGACATGTGTAGGAATTAACGGCCTGCCCACTACCTCTCCAATTTTTGTTGCAAAAGATCAACTGGAGTCACTTCAGCTGGAGCGAAAGGGACTCGCAACTATGGGGAAGGTGCAACAACAATTCTATCTCACCTCTGAGATCAGAAGTAGCAATTAGAACATAAATCCCTGATACTAGGAAGACAAGGTTCTTATTGCCTACTCTGCCTCCCACAGCTGTGTAAGTTGCTCCAGGAACACATGGACCACTGCCTCTCATAGGGTTGAGAAAGGGAGACAGGTAGTTTCTCCTATGCTACGAGATAATATGGACTGACACAACTGCAATTTATAATCCAAGCCCTCCCTTGAAATTTGCAAGTCTTCAACAGACTCCAGAATCTAAAAAGTTACAACAGACAGATTCTGCCAATGCAGTTGGCTAGGTGGGAAGAGACATTCCTAATGCTTCCTACTTGGCCACCTTCCCCAAATTCTAGAGCATTTTGAATAGTAAAGTTCTATTTATGCATCTTTAATCTTAAATATGTAAATAAAAATTAAGGTTCTTGCAAAGAGAGCAGCTGGGAGAAATCAACGGGAAAATATCCAATAAGTGACCAAGATTTAATCAGAGAAATGTGCTTGGTATGAATGATTAAGAACTAGAGGAATGTTTTCAAAATGATTCTGAGCAGAGAGACAATAGTGATTTCCACTCAAGAGCAATTTCATAGCCATGATGGAGAAATACAAAAATGCCTTGTATATCATGAACAGTTTAAAAGAAGCTATACTCATATGCAAACCTGCAAGAGGAAGTATTAAGTACTAAGTTATTAAGAACACATAGCAAAGGAAAGGAGAACCTGACCCTCAGCCTTGAAAATAAAACTTCCCATAAGAAGGAAGCTAGTTAGTTGAATTGCCTGTGGTATTCCTATTCTGGACCACACTGGGGATTCTTGGGCAATGTTTCATGGATTGTCCTTGGTCAGGCTTAGACCAAAAGCAAATAAAGTGTAGGGGCCAAAGGAAAACGTTTTTACCCTCTGAAGTTTTCTTGAAAAATAAACATACAAATGGCAGATTAATAGAAGAAATGGCATACAAATTTATTAGCCTGCACATGGGAAAGTCACAAAGTGGTTGTTCAATATCCGTACTGATGCTTATATACCTTTATTCTTGGGGAAAATAATATAGGGAAATGTGGATGATTTTAAGGGGATAGTATAGTAAAGGATTATTAAAATAATTCAATGGACTTAAAGAACATATGATGAACCAGGACAATATTTGTGGGGCACAGAGAGCAGACAGCGACTAGTGACAAAAATTTGTCCAAGTTTGTTGATAGTCTTCAGTCTAATCTGCAACATGAGTTCAACTAATAAAAACTCAAGGAAGAGACAAGAGGTAATTGTTCTCTTCTTTGGCAGTTTCAGACTTTAGGTAGATAAGAAAACTTCCAGGAAAAATTCCATCCTGTGCTTTGGGAGAGATAATGGATTGAGAGACAGGAATGGTGGAGAGTAGGTCAGACAGACCTTGGGGGTCTTCAGTTTAGCTTGTCAAAGTGCCACATTTTGAGTATCCATGTCTGTGTCCCAACACTAGCTATTCTGAAATTATTGCTTCCTTTAATTATATTTTTTCTTTTTTTTCCCCAGACTTGAGAAGCCATACTTTCTACAGGTGATTACCACTAAGCTCTAAAATAGGAATAGTGATACACATAGTACTAATTTTGCTAGTCAAAATATCTTGCCCATATGTAACTACAGAAAGAAATTGAAAAATAAATGATTCTCCCATGTCATATAATATCTAAGAAGTGGCAAAGGAAGAATCTAGAGATTACTTAAATACTAATTTTTGAGAACAATTAAGATAAATCACACTGTTAAAAGCAAATTTAACTTTTGTTAATCTGGAATGAATGTGACAGAAATTAGATACATTGGTTTATTATATCCTCTTTGTTCCCATTACATAAAGGTTTAATATATGTTGATTGGAAGACATATGAATAGCTTAGTTCTATAAATAATTTTTTTTTTAAACAATAGTAAGATGGTTTCAACTTGTTTTAGGATAAGGTAAACAAGCCCCTTATGGAATGATGTGAACAAGATTTCTAGGAATATAAAAAGTTTCAAACTAATTGGAAACAAAGCATCAGGACCTTATTAATTTGATTGCTAAGACACGAGTGTGGGATCAAAGAAGTAAAATGTGAACAGTACTACTCAATACAAGTAGCTTCATTTAGAAAAAGATAATAACCAAAAAAGTATTTATCACTGGCAGCTTGTGTTTAGTATTTCATTTACAGTGTTCCTTGTATTTAAATCTCCTCCATCACTTACACTTATAAGCCTTCTTCGTGCTGTCATCACCTTTCATTTCCTCCCGATTGTTAAGAAATGCGTGACTGAGATAACCGCATCATATCCCGCAAATGCTGTGGTGTGTTAAACTGAGGCAGCAATATTCCGCAGTGCACTGATGCTGACACAGATTTTACTAAGAACAATTTCACCTGGGGATAACTCTCCTCACCTAGCTATCGAAGCCAGCATTACTGAAATATAGACAGCAACAATGCAATTATTAAAAGTTGAACCATAATCCCCTCTCAGAGTCCCATAGAGGTAAATGTTCGAGTGTTTCAAGGACATTTTAGAGAGTTTCAATTTACCTGTGACAGGTAAATTGTAGTTAAAGGAAACCAGTTATATACACTTCTACCATGGGAAAGACGGATGAGCCACTTCAGAATGTGTTTTACTCAGCTCATGGTTTACGATGATCTTATTTTTATTATGTAAGAAAAGCATCACAATTTAATGAATGCCGGCTACATATTTTAACATATTCCCAGCCACAAATACCATCTATCACATTTGAGATTGTGCTTGGAGGCTTTTCAGAGTCTCCCAACTTTCTTTTGGCTTTTGATTTCAAAATATTTCCTAGCAAGTGAACTACTCCATGATCTATTTTCAATTGTTCCAACAGCAAAAAAAAAAAATTATAACATATGTAGATGATGTCAGACATATAGCAATGTACTTGCATCTAACATTACATTCTTATTTCAATAGCATTTATATTATGTAAATACGTGGCATTAAGGGAGTTGGTTATATTTTGAATCCTTTTTACATATCCCCATCCCTTTTCCCTTCAATCCTATGATTTCAGAAAACAGAACAAATCAAAGCATCAGTTTCAAATATTTTTTTAATTCCAGTAAAAAATAATTGAATACTTCCCCCCTCTTATATAGGTATAATTTTAATAGAAGTTTATTAGTCCGTATATGAAGAAAAATGTTTTTAGCAAAATTTCAAATAAACTAAGCCTAGAGAAAACACTTTTAAATATGTTAAAATACTTTTTATATTTTTTTCAATTTTATTATTATTATTAATTTTTTTCATAGAGACAGGATCATCCTATATTGTCCAGGCTCATCTCGAACTCCTGGGCTGAACCAATTCTCCTGCCTCAGCCTCCCAAAGTCAATTCAATCTTTTAGTAAATATTTTTCTTAAAACTTAAAAATAAAATTTATCCAAAAATTATCATTTTCTACAATGTCTGTGACATTAATACTACATAAAGTAATTTTCTACAAGTATTCAAGATAAGAAAGTACAATGAAAGTATGTAGCTTTATTTCCTTGGCAGTGAGACACATTTTAAATAAACTATATGCAAGTCACTATAACAGACATGGTGGAGATTTCAATTCCATTCAACAAAAAATATTATCTCTTACATTCCAGGTATTTTGTAAGCTGGAAGCAAATGATGAATTATACCTAAGAACATCACACAAAAAGTTAACAGTCTTACTGGGGATACAAATAATTAACAAAGTAATGGAAATGCAGTCTGATAACTGCAGTAATGGAGGGGTGCTCAACTTAGGTTAAGTAAGGAAATATTCCCAGAATACTGGATATTAAGATTGGGTGTGTCTGAAACAGCTTTTTTCCATAAGGTGCTTATAGTATAGATATAGTATAGATATAATTCACTCATTTCCCAAAAATGCCTTTTAAATCACTTTATCACTTTTACAATGTTGTGTATATTATATATTTTAATAAAGCTGTAGAAATAAATTCCTTTTCTGTGTCCAAAATACTAAAGTTCAAACTAATAGCATCTATGAGAAAACATTCAAATATAATTGCAAGATTAAATATTGTATGAATAGTAATACATTTTTGTGTGAGTATATTTGAAAGAATTCATTTTAAACTGTATCCTCCAAAACAAATAATATTTTTGATGTTTTATAAAAGAAGATCTAATAGAGTGAAATTTGAACACAAGAGTGAGCTAAACATAGTGAGATTTGAAATAACATCTGGATGATATGAAATATTTATTTATAAGGCAAAATTTAATCAAAAAAATTTAAAAAAGGTTGAAAAAATATTTCAAGCATAGAATGCATGTGGAAATGAAAGAGTATACATGTATTTTTGTTGTTGTTGTTGTAGTTGGCATATTACAATTAGGTATAAATTATAATCTGAATTTGCACATGTTAGTAAAGCAGCAAACCTAACAAGCACTATAACACATGGAGGGAAAAGTTCTAAACACTTTCAGCATTATAAAAAGTACACGGTACTTAAATAGTATTAACATTTTAATAAGATTGAAATACTTTTTAAAAACTCTTTGAAATATATCGATATAGGGAGAATATAGAGTTTATCAATGCCCATCTTTCAGGAATTCAACTACAGAGACAGCTTTGTAGCTATTAAGAAAATAAAGAGAGAAAGTGTGGAACTTTTTGCTAATGTATCTGACTACTAAATATGTCATATTTGCCAAACAAAACAGACATTAAGGATAATAAGAAGTTTCTGGAAAAAACTCACCAAACTCAATAAATTTAGCCAAGGCTCTCTCCTGTGTTCTTGTGATTGTCTGGGGCCAAATGGTGGCAGCAGTTACTAAAATTATTGCCATCTGCAAGTTGGAACTGCTGCTACAAATTCTGAGAGCCTGAAGCTTTCCATAAGCTCTTTTTCGTAAACGTTTGATTGTTTACCCTGCCATAAGTCACAGTTTCGGCTTGGCAGTGATAATGCTCTTTTTCTGACTGTCCATCAAAGGAAAAGGAAAAGGAAAAGAGTGGCAATTACTTGCTTTCATCTCTTGATATTTATTTTATGCTATAACCACCAAAAATAAAAAAGGAAAGGAGAAAGAACTAAAGAAAGAAGTAATAAAGACATCAGTTATTACATAGAAAAATATTTATATATGGATATTTTACATGATTAGTCTCTTTGCATAATTTGATCAAGTTAGATACTTAATCAAAACTATCCATTATAGAAATTATCTTTCTTCTTTTTTTTTACTGAGACTATAAACTTGTTTTATATGATACTGTAATGGAGTTTCTTGACTGTTTTATATGATGATATAACAGAGTTACTTGGTTGTATATAAGCAAAGACTTTGTTAAAAAAACAAAACAAAACAAAAAAAACCCTGCCAATTCCAGGCATGGTGGTTCACGCTTACTCCTGTAATCCCAGAAGCTTGGGAGATGAAGGCAGGAAGAAAACTTGAGCCAGGAGTTCGAAACCAGCTGGGCAACACAATGAGGCTCTGTATGTATCCAAAAAAAAAAAAAAAAAAGGCTGGGCATGGATACTCGAGAGGCTAAGGTAGGAGGATTACTTGAGCCCCAAAATTTGAGGCTGCCGTGAGCTTTGATCACGCCATAGAACTCCAATCTAGGTGACAGAGAGATCCTGCCTCTTTTGAAAAAACAAAATTATAACACTTAAAAAAAAAAAGCCAATCCTCAAGCCTCAAGGCTCATTAAAAAGATAATTTGGGCCATGAGAGCAGGTCAGTTTTCTTAAATTTTACTGATTTAGAAAATACACATTTATTCATTCCATAAACACTTTTGAGTATCAATATATGTCAACCATTATTCTCGGTAAACAAGACATTCATGCTTTCTCTCCCCATGCAACTTACAATTTAGTGGAAGAGAAAGAAACAGTGAAGATAATAAATAAAACAAGTAGGTATTGTGATGACTGCTCTGAAGGAAACTCAAGGAAGAAATGGATCATAACAGAGATTCTAACGTATGTAGGAAGGTCAGAGAGGGAGTCTCTCTCAAGCTTAATTGCTGAGACACGACGAGTGTGAAAGTTCTAGAAGGAGAGAGAGATCTGGAAGTTGCATGGCTGATGCAAACAAAGAGACACAGGACACCATACTACAGCCTCATCAAAAGCTGAGGGAAGGACTTGGTAGAGTTAGAGCCAAATGTTGTGATTATAGCAATAATAGTTACCATTTACTGACTCCTTGTTATGTGACAGAACTTAATTAAAGTAACTTAATTCTCATAATTAACCCTAGGGGGCAGGTTTTATTAATAAACTCATTTTATAGAAGGAGACCTGAAGGCTGAGAGAGGTAAGGAACTGTCTCAAAATTACCCAATTAGTGAACAGGGAGCCAGTTTCATACTTGACTAGAGCATATACTTGTTCTTACTAAGTTATATTATTACCACATAACTAACTTTTACCGGGCACTATTTTAACAACAAGGACCATGGTAAATCCTTTGAAATACAGGAAGTTTTAAATATTTAGAACAATCACCTGAGATGAACAGTTTTCTTTTAAAATCCCATTTTGTAGATCAGGGAGCTACAATCTACAGATACTAAGTAATGTTTTTCAAAATTATCCATACAACGAGAAGCAAAGACAGAATTTCAACTAGGGTGAATGTTGAGGACTCCTACAGGCACAAGAAGGACAGTTATTTTTTTCTTTACCCCAAAAATTAGCTTTTTAAAAATTAGGGTCTGGCACAACACTAGGAGTCCAGAAATTCCTTTTCAACAGCTATTTCTTCTTTCAGAATATTATCTATTCTCATCCCTTTTCTCTTCTAAAGAGTTTTTTTCTTTACCTCCACTACACTGGCAGATCATATTCATTCCTAACATATGCCAAATTTACAGAATTGTTTTCAAGAGAACAGCAAGACAGAAACTAAAATATGTTTAACTACAGGGATTCTCTCAACACCTCTGTATTACAATGCAGGGCACAACAGTGTCATATTGTATAAAGATAATTTCTTCCTGATGCAACCGTGAGGACTGAAAGAGAGGACAACTACTTACAAAAGAAAAACATTAAGAGAATACTACAACACTAGAAAAGTGTTCACTTTAAGATTCTTTATATGCTCAATATCCTTCATCATTTCAAAAAACAAAACACACAAACACAAAAATGAAAAAACAAAACATTGAGAAAATATCCTCAGCACATATTAAATGTACTTCAGTGTTAAGGGAAATATTTAAAATTTAATGTAAAAAATATAGATCATTTCCCATGTACTCTAGGCAAGGACATTTAGCATTAAATCATACATTAATGTGTAATAGCGCCCCTTAAGCATCAAGTAGAATGTCAATTACCATTTTCTTCTGATTCACTTCACTTAATTCAAGTCAATCTTTTTCCCTGTATATATAAAATATATATAGTCTCCTACTTATAATAGTTTGACTTAACGATTTTTTGATGTCATTGTTATTGTGAAAGCAATACGATAGAAACCATAATTTGAGTAATCATATAACTATTCTGTTTTTCACACTCAGTACAGTACTCAATACATTATATAAAATATTAAACACTTTATAATTAAATAAACTTCCAGTTAAGATGATTTTGCCCAAGTTCAGGATAATGTAACTATTCTGAGCATAATTAAAGGAGACTAGGTTAAGCTAACCTTCAGGTTGAATGGGTGAGGAGTATTAAATACATTTTTAATATATGATATTTTCAAATTACAATAAGTTTGTTTTGATATATCACGGGCTTATTAAGATGTAACCCTATATATATATATATCTATATATATATATATCTATATATATATAGATAGATAGATATATATATCTATATATATATAGTATGTATAAATATGTGTGTATATATGTATGCAAGGATTCAGTATATATTCATTATTTTCTAGTCATCTATATCTTGACTAATTGTATGATAAAAATGATACAAACTTAAAATAAATTTCAAAATCATCTATCAATTACAACTTTCTCACATTACCTATGCATATTTTGAAGCCCAGAAATGTGATTTCCCGAGCTCATAGAGCTAATTGACAAGATAGCGGGATCAGAAATCAAGTACTACTAAAGATTTGTTTTTTTGGTAAGAGCAGAGGTTCTCAGTTTGGAGTGATTTTTATCTTTTATGTGATTTTAGCGATATCTGGAGACATTTTCAGTGATCCCAAATAAGTTTTAGTGAGTAAAGGCCACAGATACTGCAAAACATTCTACAGAGCACAGCACAGTCCCGCACATCAGTGAATCTTCAGTCAAAAATGGCAAACGTGCCAAGGTGAACAATCACTTTGTTAGATAAAATTATTTATTTTCTTTTATACATTGGAGTACTTCATGAAGTAGTGTCAGTTAAAAAATTAAAATCATTATCTTCATTAAAACTAAACATGAAATAATTAATTTAGATTATTTATTACATGCTGTTCTTCCATTTGGCATGTGGCAAAAACTTAAAATTAGTCAACAAAATATAGCGATTGCATGTAAAATATAATGAATTTAAATGATATTTTAGGGCAAAACATACCAAAGTACTTTTATTTTAGACTTAAAATACATTAGCATACATATACTTTTATAACACTTACTTTTTTGTTGTATTGTTGTCGTCTAATTTTTATTCATTTATTTTTAAATTTCAACTTTTATTTTAGGTATAGGAGGCAATTAGCAGAGTTGCTACATGAAAATCTTACTTAATCCTGAGGTTTGGAGTAGGATCCCATCGCCCAGGTAGTGAGCACAGTAACCAATATGTAGTTCTTCAACCCAACCCACAGCCCCCTCCATTCTTCTCTGATCTTGTAGTCTACAGTGTCTATTGTTCCCATGTTTATGTCCATGTGTGCTCAATGCTTAACTCTCACCTACAAGTAGAACAAGCAGCATTTGTTTTTCTGTTCCTATGTTAATTCACTTAGAAATATGGCCTCTAGATGCATCCATGTCACTGCAAAGGACATTATTTTGTTTTTTGTTTTTTTGCTGTAGAATATTCCATTGTCTATATGTACCACATTTTCTTTATCCAATCCACCAATCACTGATCACCTAGGTTGATTCCTTATCTTTGCTATTGTAAATGGTGCTGCAATGAACACACAAGTACATATGTCTTTTTGGTAGAATAATCTTGATGTGGTTAGGCTTTGTGTCCCCACCCAAATCTCATCTTGAATTATAATCCCCATAATCCTCATCATCTCCATCTAACTCCCCATAATCTCCATGAACTTTTCCTGTGCATTAAGTATTTGGCCAACTCTTTGGCACAAGAGGCCTAGTTTTGGCATGTCTTGCTTTACGGCATGCCTTCCTCACTAAGTTAACCATTCCTAGCTATTGATTTACAGTGAGAGACATGTGACTTTTCCTTTCACTTGAATACTTTGATGCCATTATAAGGTTAATAACCTAATTTCAATCTTATTTAGTTTAATGGAACAGGGAGGCCAAAGGAGAAGAGAGATGAGGGAATGGCCAGTCAGAGAAGCAGTCAGAACACACAGAAACATAACTGATTGAGTTTACCATCTTCTTTGGGCATATTACACGGGACCCCAAATCACTTACACTAATAACATAAAAGATCACTGACCACAGATTACCGTAACAGTTATAACAACACTAAAAGTTTGAAGTATTGCAAGAATTACCAAAATATAACACAGCCACATGAAGTGAGAACAGGCTGTTGGAAAAATAGGACTGATAGACTTGCTTGACACAGGTTGCCACAAACCTTCACTTTGTGAAAAACGCTATCAGAGAAGTATAATGAAGTTAAATGAAATAAAATGAGATATTCCTGTAGTTTAAAAGTAGCCCAGGTAATTGATAGAAATTTGAAAATTAAGAATGTCTCACCTAAAGAAAAAATTGAAACCACAAAGTCAAATCAAATTCTAACACATTGGCGAAACTGAACTCTTATTCACTGACAAACCTTAGTAACAACTAACAACTATTTTTAGTACCAGCAACCCACTAAATACACAGTTTCAAACTGTGATGAGTACTGTGGTAGTACTATAGTGTATTATGAGAAAATAAAGCAGAGTAAACTCATTTCCATATTTGGATTGTGATTAATTAAAGTCTTTCTCCCTTAAAAATATTTCCATTTAAATTAGAATGTAAACTTGTTAATATTTTGAAGTATAGATGAAATAATTTTTACTCAGGGGAAGCAAAATGTATCAAGGTCCAAGCAGGTTTTTTTATACAGATGTTCTGACCAAATGTCCACCATCACTAGACATTGAAAGTAAGGAGAGAAAGTGGTCAGGAGGAAAGTAGGTGCCATATCATGTATAACTAAAATGTATTTAATAGGTTTACAGACTATGATTGAGCCTATTTATGTTTAAAATTATTATTCTGTATACTCTGTAGAGAATGGATTGTAGATAGGTAGATGTAGTAGTGGAGAGACTAGTAAGAAGACAATTGACCAGTGTACGGCAGTGGTAATAGTGGCATGATCTAAATTGGTAGCAGTGAAAAAGAGGGAAAGAAAGTGGGCTGAGATAAGCATAGGAGGTAAAATCAACAGGATTTGGTGAGATGAATTTGATATGAAAGATGAGAGAGAAAATAAATACTTAGACTTCTAAAAAGCGAATACATTTAATACACATTTTTTCGGTCTAGTAGAATATTAGATACTGCAATATGAGGCAGAGTGAATTGTTAAAAATTATTCTTAGTCTTCTGACTTAGTAAGTGGGGAGAGAAGTCACTTTAAAACATGGGAAAAATTGGAGAAAGTCCTTATTTATAAGATGTATCAGTAATTCAGTTTTTGTAGCAACATATTTAAAATATCTGTATAGCATTCAAGTAGAGATTTTTAAGTCACTTAAATATATACATATGAAGCTGATAAAAGTATTTATGGCATGAGATGTTTGCCTTGTTATGTAGAGAATATTTAAATCTCTGGCTGAGATTCCATATTGCGAGGAAAAGGAGACCTATATAAAAACCTTGAATAACTTCAATGTTTAAATCAGAATATGGACAAAGAGCAAGTAAAAGAAATGTTGAAGAAAACAGAGATGTATAAAAAGAACAAGAGAATGTGATGTAATGGAAACTAGGAAAAGGTAAGAGGGAGATCACAAAGTATTGATTTCATTTGACAACAAGACGTTTATTCATAAAATTACCTAGTAGAAATTCAAGTCAAGTGGTGAGGAAAGAAGCCAGATCCAGATCCAGCTTTGAGGAATAAATAGAACATGAGCAGATAGAAACAGAATATAGAATTACTTTTTCATAAAGCTTGACTCTGAAGGGTAATGGAGAGACAGGATATTAAATGGAAGGTGCCACAGTTTCGGAGAGAGTTTATGATGGCAGATAAAGATTATATAAGGTGGGGGAAAATTCTACTTTGTAAGACATATAGGACAATAAATACATCAAGTTTTCTGGGAACACAAATGTGGTTAGGCTACTGTGTATATGTGAAGGTATGACTTTTTATAGAAGAATGGATAATGTCTCCATTATAGACGAACAGAAGAAGATGAATGAAGATGTAAGGAACTTTTCCGTTTTGGTCATAACAAAATAAAAGGGGTTTTATTTGCTGCCTATAATATTCTATATGAATCGTACTCACAATTCACAGAGAGTGGGGTTTGGAAGAACACACAGAGTAAAACAGGCAGAAAGTAGTAGTGGATGAGAACTGGAGGAAAAAGTAAGGGGAGAAATCTAGTAAGCTAAAGTAGGTCATGTTGATTACCTACTACAAAGAGTTACTACAATGTGTAGGGATGCCAATCAATCAAACTATGTAATTTACATAGTGCAATATTCAATGGGTAGGGTACTAGATGAAGAAAATCATTGGTTGCATTCAGCAATAGTTAGGTTTTGCCAGGTGAGTGTCATGAGACATCCACATGTGTTAAAAGTGTTTAGGATATTTATAGTGTTAACTCATAGAATCTAAGTTGTGTGTGGTGGGGAGTAATACCCGAGAAGACTAAAGGCAAACATAGAGATGGATGTTTGTTGTACTGTCATACTACCCTGAACGTATCCGATCTTGGAAGCTAAGCAGTTTTGGGCCTGGTTAGTAATTGGAAGGGAGAGGGAAGTTTGATCTGGCAATTGCTGAAGCAATGAATTTTCAAGATCTCAAAGTCTAAACAAGAAAGTGAGTGGTAATGTTAGATTGAAGAGGTCATGTGAAATGAAGTCAAGGAACTAAAAATGCTAGAAAATATACTAGCATTCTCTTTTTTTCTGGTGATTACTTCCTATACCCATGGCCCAAGCAGAAGCTGTCATGTTCATGCAATGTGACTTCATCTCTTGGTCTTAGTTGAAAGATACAGGGATAGCACCTTATCTAATTTAGGTTAATTAGTTCATTTCCCAAGATTTTGAGCCTGGGCACAGACAAAGCCTTTCTAATGACTTGAAACATAAGATAAGAACTTTTAAGTTGCCAATGGGCATTTTCTTCCCCTGTGGTGCACATAAGATAATCAAAGATTAATTTTATTAAGCAAGATACAAAAAATAAATCATACCCACAGAGAGAAGAAAATGAGCGACAGAGAATCCTGTTTAAGTGAATGTCTATTCTTGGACTTCATATAGTAATAACCTTATAATGAACTGAAGTTTTAATTAAATTTGCATCTAAGAGAGTCTAAACTACTATACTACTATTAATATAAATCTTACCAAAAGGTACTAAATTTATATATCGTGGCCTGAACATGAAATAGAAAAATATTCTATACTCTTGATGACTGTTTCATTTTTCTTTGCTTACTATTTTGTGATATCATCTTATTTTGTACATTTGAAAAGAGCTGTGAGTTTTTCAAGGTTTATTTTTTTGACAGCAGGTCTATGTATTTTGGAAATGAATATTAAACTCTGATTTTATCTTAGATGTTGTGAAATATGAAGACAACGGCTTGAAATGGCAAAATGGTATCTTGAAATGTGCTTATATTACATAGGTTCTTTTATAAATATAAATCGAAATTGACAGCTGAGTTTGCTTGCTTTTTCATTTTGTTAAAATGTTATCTTTATTTTTCCTGATATGCCTGAAATGTGCTAATAACCCAGTTACTGTTGATATTCTAAGAAGAAAGGAATTAAGAAACAGAGAAGTATAGTTGAGAAAATTATAACACATGTACTCTCATAATGACTCAATAAAAAGAATCACACATTTTTCTAGTATCTGGCATTATTTTTAAATGCACAGGGATTAGCGCTGAGGTGGGTGGACAATCTGCTCATAATCAGATAACCTGTGAAACAAATTGGTTATGTGCTAACCCTAAGGCAGAATTCATATTTAGTTATCCATTTGAATGATTACAGTTGAAAAGATTCACACATCAAACTGCTAAATAATATCTTCCTCAAGGCAATTATTTTCTTAGTAAATAGAAAAGAAGACTTTCTGAAAGATAGTTCCAACTTTCTTGTGAGCAAGGTACATAGAATATATATCTTATACTTCATTGAAATTATACAGTATTATTAACAAATATACTAATCTTTTAATTACTATATTTGTACTTTAGATTTGATGTCTTATATATATTTTTCAAAAGATTATGTGTAGGTTATTCATAATCTAAAAAGTAAGGTATTTGTAGAAAATTTTTTTAAAAATTTGGAGTGGATAGTCTCAAAATAAAACAAACAGAAGTAGAACAGTCAAATATATAACCTATTTCTATTTTCTGCATGTTGGCTACAGATTTATTATTATAAATATAGAGGCAAGTTTCTCATTTTGGATAGAAGATTTAGCATTATAATTTCCTTATATTTTAAATTAAAAATAACTTTAAATATTATAACAATATAATAAATTCTATTGTAGTTGAACGTCAGTAGTCAGTAAACTTACTTACTTCCACTTACTTAAAGCCCTGATGTAAGCACACTTACTTAAAACATTGATGAAAGTCAGTTTTCATCTATGGTCACCTCATTAAAAACAACAACAAAACAACCAGAAAAATCCAAATCTTTAATTATAACACAGGAGAAAGTAAAGTAGAAAAAAAGTTAACAATATTTGGTCAATATCTGATGATTTTCACAAATAATTTTATTTTTTTCAAGATAATGCAAATGTAAATTTCAGAAAGTCAAATTAGCAAGAATATGAGTTATTCCCTTCAATATATAATTTTAAAAGTTCAATTAAGCACCTAGTAATGAAATATATATTGACTACATGGTCCAAATAAATGTAAAATTATATTAGAGATTATAAAAGAATCTTTTAGGAAATAAAAGACTCAAATAAAAACGTACATATTTTATCTTGAGGATAATATTCAATAATAATTTTTGTCTGGTTTGAGTCTATTAATTATTTTGCATGATGACTTACAAAATTGAGTACCTTTGCAAGGACATGAATAGAGCTGGAGGTCATTATCCTGACCAAACTAATGCAGGAAAACCAAACACATCATCTTCTCACTTAAAAGTGGGGACTGAACAATGAGAGCACATAGAAACAGGGAGGAGAACAACACACGCTGGGACCTTTCAGGGGAAGGGGTTGGGGACAGGGAGAGATCAGGATACATAGCTAATGCATGCTGGGCTTAATACCTAGGTGATGGGTTGATAGCTGCAGCAAACCACCATGGCACACGTTTACTTATGCAGTAAACCTGCATATCCTGCGTATGTACACCAGAATTTAAAATAAAAATAAAATGGATATCTTAATATCCACAAAAATTCTAGATAATTTTTGGCTCCCATAAATCTGTGAGAATATGTGAAGTCTGTCTTTCTGTGCCTGGCTTATTTCAGTTAACATAATAAATATCTATAGAGAAAATAAACTGACTATATTCCACCTTTTAATGAAAACAGCACCAACAGTCAAATGTATATATCCTAATAATTTCTCAATCTTTTAAAACTTTACTATAATGACTTTAATTATAACATTAATTGATGCTAAAAATTTTCTATTTTGTGAAATTGTCATATAGTCTTAAAATGTTTATGTAAAAAATTCTAGAAAAAAGTTCTGATTGCATTTTACAAAATGCATACATGTTTAGAAACTATCAACTATATTGACTATTAGATCTGAAAACCCATATCTGCTTCTCACATGTTTTTTCTGTAGCAAAAAATATCAACTAAACAATATATATTCCTTATAAAATATGACTAAAACAGTATCAGGAGAGAATCTGAATACATAGATAGTAAAGTGAGTAATTAATTATATTTACTGTATGAGATTAGTGTTATACATAAAGTTTCAGTGCTGCAAAAGAAATAGCACTTGAATATAAAATTTTCTTCTTAACTCTCAGCAAGGCAAGGTACTTTTATAGAAGGGTGTGCCTTTACAGATGGAGCAATGGTGAGTGCACACTTGGACAAGAGAGGGAAAGCGGCTCTTATCCTTGACGCACAAGGCCCCTGCTGCCCTGTCCTTCCCGTATTGACGAGGGTTAGACTGCACAGGCTAAACAAATCCGATTGGCTAACTTAAAGAGAGTGAGGGGATGAGTGGTTTGACGGGGAAAAATGGCTATGACGGAGCAGGTAATCGGAATGAGTCAGGGTGGAGCAGGTAATCGAAAAAGGTTTCTTTATGAGGAAGTTAATTTTAAAAGTAGAAGGGAAAGAACTGAACATATTGACATATTGATTCTTTGAAAAGAAATTTAGAACTCATATCTAACATTAGTAAGATGTTTATCGTTTTGTTTCTGTACATATTTTAAGTTTTTTTTTAGAAAATAGAAATCAGGGCAGTTCTTCAATTAAAGAGGACTAATACTAAACTGAGAATGAGAAAGTTCAGCTTTCAATCATCTGTTGGATGTTGGAGAATACATTCAATTTCTACTTGGATTTCTACAGCTACAAAATGTTGAAATTGGTCACATATACAAGTATGTTTTTTCTCTTCATTTTTTCTATGATTTCACAGACAACATCTGGAAATTTGGGGCATAGACTTGTGATATGTTATCACTTGCAAATAGCAAGAAACTTATTTTATTTTCATATACCTGTTATTCACTCTATCAATAAATCAAACATCTGCTTCAATTATATGACTGTCCAAAGAAGATGCGTATTAAATGTTTGTAGAAGACAATAATTTTTTTGTAATATATTAAACTTATCCTGTGAAATTTTATTACATGTTAGTAAATTCTTTTTAATTATTTAAATTTTATTAAATAATTTACTTCAAACTAAGTTTACTTTTTTTTTTACTAGTCTGAATGCCGTATTTTTTTAAAATTGAAATTCTCGTAATCCTGTACCTTCTACCTAACATTGCTGAACAATTGTTCAAATCTTACTAGATGGATATCAGGCTGCATAATCAAAATTTTAGTGTTAATAAAATAAAAGCTAAGCACTATAATTATTCTACTCTTAAAGTTAAATATAAAATATATAATTTATATATTTTCACTTGAACATTTATTAACATATATTTTATTCATGCTTTAAAAAGTTGTTTAGGAAAGCTAATGTGTTAACACAAATATAAATATTCAAAAGTGTAAGAGACATTACATTAAGCTATTTTACATTATTCCAAGCTCTCACAGTAATAATAAGCAAAGAGATAATTATAATGATAACTGTTATTTTTGTTTGTTTGTTGGCTGGTATGTAAATATAATGTCTATGTTTATTAAGCACTAAAATGTATCAGTTAGTGCATGAATATTCTTTCTTTCTTTCTCTCTCTCTCTCTCTCTTTCTTTCTTTCTTCTTTTTTTTTTTTTGAGACAGAATCTCACTCTGTCGCCCAGGCTGGAGTGCAGTGGTGTGAGGTCCGCCTCCCGGATTCACGCCATTCTCCTGCCTCAGCCTCCGGAGTAGCAGGGACTACAGGTGCCCGCCACCACGCCCCACTAATTTTTTGTATTTTTAGTAGAGACGGGGTTTCACTGTGTTAGCCAGGATGGTCTCGGTCTCTTTACCTTGTGATCCGCCCGCCTTGGCCTCCCAAAGTGCTGGTATTACAGGCTTGAGCCACCGTGCCCAGCCACATTAATTCTTATGTCTATAACTCTGTAACCTTTAACTGCTAGCTAGTCTGAAATGACCACTTGAGCTTGTTATTAGGTTTATATCACCATTTCCATTTTTGTTGTTACTCATTTCATCCACATCATCTCTGATTATTTAGCAGTGTCTATTTCTATTCCCACAGGCTTCTATAGTCATTTGATTCAACCTCTTATTGATGGTTTAACAACTAAAGTCTTACACTTGTTGTAAGTGAAGTGACATTTAAAAGTAAAATTGAATACAGGATATAATTACACTATACATTTTACTCCTAGAGTATCTGCCAGTAGAGACCAACAACATTATGATGAACAATCCTTACATACACCTCCAAGTGATAAAAATTTCAGTAGCTCAAGATGTCTGCTGCCTACATATAATATTTTTAAATAATTAAAAATTACAATTATCATTGAGAAAAAATATACTTTGCATTAGCTTTAGATTATACCCATAGAAAAATAGGAAAATATAGCTCAGTGACTACTCTGCCACAGAACACACACACAGTAGGTTGTAAGCATTTGGAAATACCATAATTACTTTCAGACTAAAAATACGCTCAAGTAAGAGCATGTCAATGTAAGTTATTTACAAGTGACTCTCAATATTATTCTCTCTGCATCTTCACATCTCTCTGGTTTCGCTATGATCATTCTATGGTATTAGGTGAAAATTTCTATAAAGTTAGCATTTTATAAATCTAATGGGTCTATATTAAATGAATTATTCGTCATTTCAATTATTCAGTCCCACATAATGTCCTTTATTTTAGCCATTCTAGAGAATAGATCTTACGTGATCATACATTTATTTTACGCATGAGTCCTATGTTGGACTATAAATTAATAATTTAAATCATTTGATGTAAATCTTACTGATGTAATTTGTTTGGGATCAGGACATTTATTACTAACAAACACACAAAAGGGCCAAATCTATTCTTTTATAGGTATTCCTTTGGTACCTAAATTTAAAAACTATGTTTTTCTTCAGTTGTTCTTGTGAATTTGTAAAGATATACTTCTTATCACTTGCTTTATATATTCTACATTATGGAACCAATTAATTATGTATCTTCCAGCTTTATGCCAACAATGGAGAACCTTAAAACATGTGTTTCTTGCTTTATTTTAGTAGTAAAATTCTGACTCTATATTGGTCCAATCAATATTGTTCAATTTATAAAATGATCAATTTGGCAAGCAGTGTGATGGGTCCTATGCTCAGGGTTTACAAAACACTTCTAGTCATTATGAACACACAGAGAGTCCAGATGTGAATTTCAACTTCAGATGGCTTTCAATCAGAAATGGCAAACATGACAAATACCCAACTAAAACACAAATTAGAAAATAATTGGTGCCTTAATAGAAATCCAAATAAAATGTCATGAAATTCCACTTAAAGAAGAGTTCAATCCTAAGTGTACCTGCAGATAAAAATGTGGTTCCTAAAATAAAGATCAGATTTGGAAATGTGCAGAAAAGAGAAAAATTGAATTCCTGGTAAACCTAACACTATAAAGACAATACTATTTGATATCTGGGAAGGTTGTAAGAAATCAACACTGGTTTATTTGCTTGTTTTAAAGTAGATTGGTTGTGGCACACTCACAAAAAATGCTGGGGAGCCTAGTAGGTGTGTTTTAGTTGTGGAGATCCTTGAATATGGTATGAAGAAATTCAAATTTTATTTTTTTAGCCCATAAGTAGACTTTCTGTATATTGTCATTATTGCAAAATTTTCTGTGATTTGTCTTTGTTGTAAAACAGAGTCCTGGGCTCATCCATCATAGCCCTTGTTTAATGTTTATATTTATTTATTTTTATTAAGTTTTACATTGAATTCAACAGGAAAACTTTCCAAAGCTTTCTCCATTTCTTGGTTTCTATCCTTTTTATCAGTCCCTTCGTCAATAGAAAATGGCGAGATTGGCCGGGCGCGGTGGCTCAAGCCTGTAATCCCAGCACTTTGGGAGGCCGAGACGGGCGGATCACGAGGTCAGGAGATCGAGACCCTCCTGGCTAACACGGTGAAACCTCGTCTCTACTAAAATACAAAAAACTAGCCAGGCGAGGTGGCGGGCGCCTGTAGTCCCAGCTACTCGAGAGGCTGAGGCAGGAGAATGGATTAAACCCGGGAGGCGGAGCTTGCAGTGAGCTGAGATCCGGCCACTGCACTCCAGCCTGGGCGACAGAGCGAGACTCTGTCTCAAAAAAAAAAAAAAAAAAAAAAAAAAAAAGAAAATGGCGAGATTATAGCATTTCTAGAAAAAAAGGCCATTAATCTTTTAAAAATTATTACTATTTTCTATGCAATTAAGTTGAATATTTATTGATACAGCACATCAAAGTTGAATATATTCTTATTAATATGAGTCCTATTTAAAGAAAACTATAAGTCAAAATTTGAACTTCAGCAAATCAATACCAGTCATTACTGAGCTGGCATAGGTATAAGGTAAAGTGACTATAGATTATCATATTTGTGTTTAATTTGTAGAGGACATATGTCTATTTAAATTCTAAGGCTAAATTATTTTATATGTCAATCATGAATTTACTTCTCATAAAATCTATTCAGAATAGAGTAGTCTTCCCTTATTAATGAAGAATATGTTCCAAGAAACCGCCAGTGGATTCTGGAAACTGCAGATAATATTAAACTTAATATACATTAAGTGTTTTTCTATACAGGCCTACTTATGACAAACTTTCACCTTTTCACTTAAAATGAGTACTTTATAACTTGTCTTTAGCACATGTTAATTGTTAGCATCCTACTCTTGCACTTCGGGCCCATTATTAAGTAAAATAAAAGTTCCTTGAATGCAACAAATGTGGTATCACAATGGTTGCTTTCATAGCACAGAGGACTACTAATTAACTAATAGGCAATAGACACCATGAATACAATGGACAAAGGGATGATTCACATCCTTGGTGGGAAGGGGCAGAACAAGATGACAAGAGATTTTATCACACTACTCAGAAGGGCATGCAATTTAAAACATATAAATTGATTATTTCTAGAATTTTTCATTTAATATTTTTTAGACAGAAATTGGCCTTGGATAATAAACTGTGAAATAGAAACTCGGAGTAGGTGAGACTACTATATTGGAAAAATACATTAACTGAAAATATTAGGCTGTCATATCCTCTGGTGTACTGTTACACAAATTTTAAAACAAAATTATAAAAGATCATTTGTTAGTGGCCGGGCGCGGTGGCTCAAGCCTGTAATCCCAGCACTTTGGGAGGCCGAGACGGGTGGATCACGAGGTCAGGAGATCGAGACCATCCTGGTCTACACGGTGAAACCCCGTCTCTACTAAAAAATACAAAAAACTAGCCGGGTGAGGTGGCGGGCGCCTGTAGTCCCAGCTACTCGGGAGGCTGAGGCAGGAGAATGGCGTAAACCCAGGAGGTGGAGCTTGCAGTGAGCCGAGATCGCGCCACTGCACTCCAGCCTGGGTGACAGAGTCTGCTAGACTCCGTCTCAAAAAAAAAAAAAAAAAAAAGATCATTTGTTAAAATTAGGAGTATAGAGTTACTATTTTAGATTCCACAGATGTTGGAAAATATTATCTGTAAAACAAAACACAGGACTCAATTTCAAAGCTGTTATATATATTATGTAATTTGGGGATATTTTAAGATTTATAAACTGATAAAACAATAATTTCAAAATTGCAACCCATTTTCACTTAGGTGCTTCAGCTATCACCAAATACTTTCTGGTGAATGTCCATATAGCCTATAATGACAGCCACATTTAGTCAAGTCCAAATATTTAATGTAGCAGTATCTAAGATCTCTAGTTGCCACACTGGCATTCCTGCTCTTGTGTAATCCTCTTTCTTTCAGTGTAGGCTGGATTTATTGACAGTGGCTTTCATGTTGTGATATCCTCTCTCTCTCTCTCTCTCTCTCCTTGTCTCTCTCTCTCTCTCTCTCTCTGGAAAATCTACCTGATAACGGACTATGAGTAACTGTAGAAGCTTCTCCCCACTCTTTGCCCCACTGGAGGCTTCATGAGGCAGCGTGAGTATAACATCATGAAAAATTTGGAGCCAGAATCATCC
Organism: Trachypithecus francoisi; assembly: GCF_009764315.1. Classification (NCBI taxonomy): domain Eukaryota; kingdom Metazoa; phylum Chordata; class Mammalia; order Primates; family Cercopithecidae; genus Trachypithecus; species Trachypithecus francoisi. The sequence goes on along the minus strand of NW_022681470.1, from coordinate 46,483,494 downwards.
AGCAAATTTGCTCTTGAATTCCTGACCAGATAATTATGAAACAAATGTCTTGTTTTAAAGTTCGAAATTTAAGAAAAATTTTAATTGATATGGACATCACCTAGTTCTGTAAAGAGAAAAAGAGGTGGCAGAAACATTTGTGATACATTTTTATTCATCACAACCCACAAACTTTATGTTTGCTAGAGGTAAACTAAAATAACTCTCAAATTACATTTTTTTTTTTTGGTTGAAGAGTAGGATATTTCCTGTTAGAACTACTCAAGCAAAAACACTTTCTTGTTTCTCAGTCTATAGGGTATGCTCTTAATATTGCCACTTTATTTAATTTTCAGAATCGACTTAATACATTTATGAAAGAAAACTACCTCTTTGGATTCCCTACTGTTCCGTAAAAACCCCAAGCTTCTTGTCCTAAGGATCAGATCTCTACCCTTTTGTCTAGTTAATTGCTCTGACCTAAATAGATAATACATTTTCTTTAATGTCAAGGAAGGACTCAACCGTTAGTGTCCACAATAGATCCCTAAATTCAACCTCAGGGTATCAAGAAGAATGAAGAATTATCCTGTCAAAATCAGTGAAGCATCAGAACTTCGAAACAACTTATATTTTTAAAGGCTAAGAGACAGGGGACTGTCTGGCTCCTGGAAAGATTTTATTTAGCTCTCAAGAGTTTGGAATTAGGACTCAGAGCCATTACAATCCCATGGAGACCTTTTCAGGAAGAAAGGGAAGCAGCAGCAGCCTTATTCCTCTTTATAAGCAGGGAAAAATTATTTTTTTCTTATCCTTAATCTGTGAAGTGTCCAGCTACTTCTGTAGGGAAACATTTTCATCATTTCTCATTATATTGCCTAGAGGAAAATGTCTAAAACAATGAAGGGCTGGCAAATTATTATTTACTATGGGGAATGTAATAAGATACCTGTCTCTGACGCAGACACCTCTTGTGGTCATTTAAGATGAAATTAATAAAGATTCATTTTAAAAACCAAACACTAGTGCTATTTAAATTCTGGGCATGTTCTGTGACATTCTTTCTGAAATGAATTAGCTTCAAAACACTGGTCTTGCAAGAGAGCTCTTTGGTCAAAGTAGGTTAGATTTTTTTATTCAATATCTCGAAATTCATTTCAATCGTAGCTTATTAGAGACTCTTAAATTCCTCTTTGTTAAAAAAGTTTATTTTGAAAACTACATTTATTTCAATCTTTTTTGATTATCTGATTACTTTTGAATGTGCTTTCTTTCTATTTAGCATCACATGGCATCAATTTAATTTTTGGCGTATTTAGTAACCACAACATGATAGCTTTTCCACGTTACTTAAACAATGTGTTGAAAGTTTATTTCTGTAATGATGATGATGATGATAATGATAATATACATTTGAACTGCCAGTTGCAAAACACTTTTCTAAGATCTTTACATATATTAATTCATTTAATTTATACAATTACTGCAAAATAAAATAAAGACTGTATTTATAGAAGAGAAAACTGATGCTCAGGGAGTTTTATATCTTCAAGGTTACACAAGCATGAAGTATAAACACATATAACTTACTTCTAGCATCCGTGTTCATATTTATTAGCATTACACTGCTTAGGTTTGTTACAGAAATTCCTTTGTAGGACATAGTACTGAGCAGTATATTTTTGGGTTTTAGAGGTTATTTTAGTTTATGTTTCATTATTAACATGAAAGAAGTCTTGAAAGGAAATGCTATCATTAGCATACAATGCAGTTGGGTTGCTTTTATGTACTTGAGGAGTAACTAATAATGCATTTAACAAGTTAGAGATCAGGCAATTTGCTAAATGTTGAGACAGATGGGATCTATGGCTGAGAACAGAGTAAATATCAGTACTTTATAATAGTAACTTAATTAAAAAATTAAGTATAGATTTATGATAAATAAAATAAAAATTACCAGAAGCTTTATGATTAAGAAGAAGTCTATAAAGATATTTAGAAGTTGTGAGAGCAAATTCTGGCTCTCTCTTAAGACACAACTGTGGAAAGCTAATAGTTTGCCCTTTATCTGTATTGGGATACAATATTTTAGTAAATCTATCACAGTGCATAGTTTAGACTCCATTTACTTTGATCTTGGAATCTTCAAAGAAGCAAAGAGAAATTGCATATTGTACCCATACATTTTATTAAAGTTTCAACACACTTGTGGATTTACTGAATGTAAACATCTTGGAGGAAATTTGAAAAAATAGTGATTATTGTTAAAAAAAAAAGTATGAATCTTTTTACAGCAGTATAAACAGCAGTGTGAAACATACTGAAACAAAATCACATTAGCAATATTGATACTGATATTTTTCTCCTATTTTCAATATCAGGAGCAAATTAATCTGGTCTTCCACATATTTTGTATCATTAATATATGCTGTAAAATGTTTAATACTCTTTTACAGTACTACTATCTATGTAGTTTAGTGACATTTCTTGTGTTTCAAATTGTCATGAATATTCATGAAAAAAAGTAAGTAAGCATGCTAATCGATGATTTGGTACAATATAAGCTATTTCCTTTTAGGGTCAATCAACCTGACAGACTTAAGTGGTTGATACACATTTGATCATTGAAGGGAGACAGCAAGGAAGCAAGCTTATAAACCTACTCTTACACTACACCTCCCTCTTTAAGCCCCAGGATCTGTGCCCTCGATTGTGCAATCAACATCACATGTACTGAAGAGAATTGCTTTCTGACTCATCAGAGATGTTCCTGCTACTCCCTGAAACCCATATCTCCATTTTAACAGCTACTTATAGGCTTACTTAAGAAGAATAAAGGCAAAAGCGGGAAATTGTATCCTGTATTATGTTTTCTGAATGTTATCTCAAAGCAAGAGGACTAATTGCAGTATATCTAGAAAAATAAAAATTTTTCATCACATATTTAGGAAGCAGAATTAAAGATTCTTACCAACAATCTTGAAATAAAGCTCCTGCCTCAATGAATCAGGAACATATTTTTCTTTAATCTGGCAAAATTGTACTAGATATGCATCTGGTTGACATAAAAAATTTGGCTAAAGGTGTAATATATAAACTAGTCTATTGTTTTCAGATTTGAAAGGGGAGTTCTTTCAGATTTGAAACGGGAGTAGTACCCGTGAAGACAATATTAGGGATGAAATTGAATGCACAGAATTTTATGTTGCTCAACTTTGAGCATAGATTCTTATGAAAGATGAGCAAACACATATACAACACACTTTCCCTCCCCACCAACAAACCAACAAGAAAAGTTTGATGATCATAGCATTAATAAAGATGGCATTGACATACAGATGTTTTAAATATAAAAATATACTTTTAAATTGCAGGGAAGAATTTGCTGAGGTGCTCAAAATATATAAGAAAATATGTCCTCTGCATAGCAACCCAAGCTGGATATTATAATTCAGAAATTTTTGGCACATAAAATCATGAAACTAGATGAGATCAGTTAGAGAGTGAAAGTAAATAGAAAAAAAAAAAGACATTCTGAATCTAATGATGGTAACATTTCAAAATGAAGGACATAAGAAAGAATCAGGAAAAGAGACTAAGAAATATTAATAACTCCCAGAGATGCAGAAAGAAAACTGAAAAAAAAAAGTGGCATATACTGGAAGTCCAATGAATACAGCCTTTTGAAAGAGATGGGACAACTGTGTGTAATGAGGTTCCTAGATCAAGTGAATGCTCGTGGGATTTAGCAGTGTGGTAATCACAATAACATTGACAAGGCAGAGTCAGATAAGTGAACATGTGATTGGAATGCTATAAGAGAATGCGATTTGTAAAACAGATGATAGTATGTAGAGACAAACTATTTCAAAAATTTTTTCCATAAACAGATAAAGAAAAAAGAGACACTAGTTGGAGGGAAAATATAGTCAAGTTTTTTATGTTAAGAGAAGTAATGTCATATGTCATGTTAGTGTGCTAAGGATTAAAATCAAGAAGAAAATAATGTGCTGGAAAAAGATAAGAAAATGGTAGGATAATGCTCTTCTTTAGACAAGAGAGGATGGAATCCAGTGTACCAGCAGATGGAGTGACTTAGCTAGGAGTTTGGTGGGTACATTCATATTCACAGAAGGGAAGGTCCTTATCAACACAAACAGGGAATATTTGTGTTCTGCATTATAAGTTTCCTGAATGTTGTCTCCAAGGAAGCGACCTGAGAACAATACATCTTGGGGACTAGAGAATTTTATACATATTTAGATTAAGGAAATCAAGGAAAATAGGAAGGTGTAATGAGAGACTTTTTGAGGGTAAATTATATCGAAGCAATAATAAGAGTATAAAGGAGAATCATTATCAATGATATGATTGATAATGGTATTAGTCATCCTCTCTTTAAACAATTTTGAGGGTTAAACTGTTTTTCTTTCCTATTTTCTCCTTTCTAAATATCTAAGAAGACACCATGAAAAGTCTATTGAAAGAATGTGTAGGAGGGATAATTATTAAAACTAAGACCTACCTAGAAAGTCTTAAAACAATGCCTAACAGAACAAAACAGAAAATTGTTATGAAAATAAGGTACATAGATGGGAGCAGTAAAAAAATAAAAAAAAAAGTCAGTTTTTTGAATGTACTCCTTTCTGATTTGAGCACTATTTTATATTGGGAGATCTTATAGCAAGAGACAAGAAAAAAACATATATTCTTAACTATATATTTTTTCTTAGAAAAACTATCTCGGCCGGACGCGGTGGCTCAAGCCTGTAATCCCAGCACTTTGGGAGGCCGAGACGGGTGGATCACGAGGTCAGGAGATGGAGACTATCCTGGCTAACACGGTGAAACCCCGTCTCTACTAAAAAATACAAAAAACTAGCCGGGCGTGGTGGCGGGCGCCTGTAGTCCCAGCTACTCGGGAGGCTGAGGCAGGAGAATGGCGGGAAACCGGGAGGCGGAGCTTGCAGTGAGCTGAGATCCGGCCACTGCACTCCAGCCCGGGCGGCAGAGCGAGACTCCATCTCAAAAAAAAAAAGAAAAACTATCTCTGTCTATCTATCTATCTATCTATCTATCTATCTATCTATCTATCTATACATACATACATACATACACAGTCAGATCTCTGTATTGGTGAGTTCCACAGTGAGGGAGTCAGTAAACCCTGAATCAAAATTATTCAGAAAGAAAAATATTCTACAAGTTCCACAAAGCAAAACTTGAAATTACCAGGCTCTAGAAATTGTACTGAATTCATGTGAATTAAGTTATATATAAGCATTTCATTAAGTATCGCAAGTAATCTAGACATCATTTAAAGTATATTTAAGATTATTTAAGTAATATTTAAAGTATACCTGAGGATGTACATAGGTTATACGCAAATGCTATATTATTTTATAAATAGGACTTGAGTATCCATGGATTTTGGTATCCGCAGGGGATCCATGGATACTGAGGGGACACTGTATATATAGCAAATGAAAAATTCAATGTGCAAAACCTTGACAGCTTGTGGGGGAAAAAAAAAAAAAAGGAAAATTCCTACCATGATTGAGCAAGATTTGTGAAAGATACACAAATTTTGTATGAGGGTGAGTCTCAGTATGTTCGACCCACCCTAAGTTAGTGGTTTAAAGCTTTGTCTATTCCCTGTGCTGTTGTGAAAGCCAAAGCTTTAAATTGCTAAGATGTACAAACACCTCATGACTGTTTACCACGCTAGTTGTCTGCCCACACTTTCCCTCACACCCCCATAACGTATATAGAAGTTTTTTATAATAAAAATATTTTATTCTTCAATTAAAATTAATAAATACTGAATCCAGCTAACACCAGATAGAATGCCTGTAAATGCCTAGAAAACACAACATTTACAAAATATTACTATCTTATGGCAAAATACATGGCTTTTGGTTTTGATTTGCTTTTCTTAGGCTCTTCTTGCTTGGTGAAGATATAGTAGTTCCATATAATGAGCTCAGAAATGATGTTTTTGCTATGACTGGAATTGGTTTAAATATTAAATTATGATCGGTTGTTTCTAAAATCCATATATAAAATTATTTGATGATTCTGTTGTGTGTGCATGTGCTTGTTGACTTTTAGTCACTATTTTTATGTTTCAGAGTCTATTGCCTGCAGTATTTCTCTCTGTATCACTTTTGGGAACTCATAGTTTTCAAGAAAATTGTTCAAAAATGTGCTCACAGTTGTCCCACTTTAAAATTTTGAATGTATCTTTATTTTTACTGAGTAATTATATTTATCCGTGTATCCTGCACAAATCTTGCTCAATCATGGTAGGAATTTTTCTCCTCTATTATTTTTTCAAGAAAACTGTTAGGTTTTTGGAGACTGAATTTTTCATTTGTTTTCTGTCTCGTTATTTTGTAGCCTGTTCTCTTATTTTATTTTCCCTAATGTCTTTAATTATTGTTTTTAATTTCCTATGTATTGTTACTTAGTTTGTGATTTTTATTCTATATTGTAAATATTTCATACTAAATTTTAATGGCATGTTATAAATTGTGGTATGTGTACCGTAATTTATTTTTTCAGTTTTAGGTAAAGTTTTAATTTCAACTGTAATTTAGTCTTTCCACTCTGAGAGTGTTTTTTTTTTTTTTTTAGTATATTATTTAATTCTTACATCTATTTTCTTTTTTTCTTATTTAGTTATCTTTGCTGTTTGATATCTAAATAATTTTTGTCAAAGTCAAAACAATTTATGTAACACTCATACTTTGATATAAATAAAGAATGCCTGAAATTTTGGTTTAGCTTTTCAGAAACCAGGCAGGGAAGAGAAATTGTATGTGAAGGCAAGCTTGTAGATGAAACTTTTCCAGAGATTTGTTTCCTTTTCATCACAGACCTAGCCTGTACTCATTAATTTCTTTGAGTCTCCTTGCATTGCTGGGGTGGAGGGTGAGTCTCAGTATATTCAACCTACTCTGTTAGCGGGTTAAAGCTTTGTGTATTCCCTGCGCTATTATGGAAGCAAAGCTTTAAATTCCTAAGGTGAACAAACATCCCCATGACTGTTTATCACTCGAGGTGTCTGTTCCCTCTTTCCCTCACTCCTCATTCCCTTTTTTTTTTTTTTTTTTTTTTTTTGAGATGGAGTCTCACTCTGTCACCAGGCTGGAGTGCAGTGGTGCGATCCAGGCTCACTGCAAGCTCCGCCTCCCGGGTTTAAGCGATTCTCCTGCATCAGCCTCGCAAGTAGTTGGGACTACAAGCGCGCACCACCACGCCCAGCTAATTTTTGTATTTTTTAGTAGAGACAGGTTTTCACCACATTGGCCAGAATGGTCTCGATCTCTTGACCTTGTTATACCCCCACCTCAGCCTCCCAAAGTGCTGGGATTACAGGCATGAGCCACCGCGCTTGGCCTCCTCATTCCTTTTTTAAGACATTGGTGATTTCTAATTTCTCCTGAACTCAGTTATGTATTAAAAAAAAAAAAAAAAAAGAACCAGAATCTCTTTATGTGTTCTGTTTAACAATGTTTGTTTTGCTTTGTTGTAATCTGGTATGTCATAATGTTGTATACACAAGTCTGATTTATTTTTCCAAATAAGATAAAACTGGGAAAATGAAAACCCCAGTACGACTTTTTATCAGTAACCATGTGAATTATATCTACCTTGAGAGGAAATTGCTCAATTAATTATTGTGAATCTGAACTGGAAACCATACATCAGATCATATTTTTCTGCTGTTCTTGGTGATGAAATAAAACATGCTCTTTTCTTACATTTAACCGGGACCTCTGAGAGTACGACTTGATTTTCAATTTCAATTGGTCCATAAAGTAGACTGAAAGGTGCCAGAGGGGCTGAAATGAGGAGTTAAAGGATTTCCTAAATAAATATTGAGGCAAATGTATATTTAAAAGTATCTATTTGGACAATACATTATTAAATGGTATTCTTGTGGGAAGTCAGATTTATGTTGAAAATTTAACTGAATCATAATGCTTTAGACTTACAAGTGTACTCTCCTATCTCTGTAACTTTTATAATGTATTGGATTTATTTTTATTTTTATTTGCTGGTAGAAGCATGATTAGTTCACCATTCACCACATTGCTCTGAAAAAGAATGTATTACAATAATTTTATTTTCACTGGATCAACAGATAAAATTTACTGTGCATAAAACTCTTCCACTTTCAAAATGGAGCCTTATTAAAGTTTATTATATTGTATATTAAAACTAAAATTTCTAGAGTATGACTCACAAAATAAGTTAAAAAATGTCTCAAGCAGCAAATACATAAACAAATCCAATATTTTATCCAATTAATTCTGTTGCTGCCTAAATTTTATAATATATGCTGTCTGACATACTGGAAAACATGAAACTCATGTGGTATTGCAATTAATATAGCCTTGGCCACAAGTAAGACCATGTAATTAGCTTGATTGCTGCTTTGCTATTGTGTTATGACTCTCCTGGGTTTCTATGCTGATATTTTTGTTTGGCATGGTAGTTTTTATACTGCATTTGAAATACAAATCTTAAAGAGTATTGCTACATATAGGATACCTACAACAATGTTCACAAGTTTGTAATTAGTGAATTTAATCCTGTTTAATACAGTTTACTGTGTTACCGATATCACTTGAATTTTGTTAACAACTTGTATTTAAATCCTATTTTATTATCTTTCTTTTTAAGAAAAACTGTAGAAGTGTTTCAAATAGAACATATATTCTATTATTTCAAACAATACAGTAAATTAGGGCTTTTAAAATGAAGATTGATATTAACATAGTACTTTAAGTAACATGCTTTAGATAACAGAACTTCAGACTTATTACATCTTATTTTCATAATAAATGCAAATTATAAATGATTCTATTCTGTAGTTATTCTGAATGAATTAAAAAGTTTAATGCATTTCATTATATTTTAAAATTTTATGATAGGATACTTTTTAATAGTTTAATACTATAGGAAAGCATAAGAGTAATAAAATTGCATCTTTTGAGATTAACATATTGCATTCCCTTCACTTTTTTCCCCTCATATATCATTTTAACTATTATCATCTACATTTACAATTGAATGGCAATATAAAAAATGAATGGTAATGAAACAATTTTAAGCAGAATAGTATAAATCTAAGAGTATAGACTCAAACTTAATTTTAACTGCTCTTTAATATTGCAGACATGTGATAGGAAAAAGCAAATATTGTCATCTAGTTGGTGTGCTGTAAATGTTAATAGCACGCATTTCAAAGACTAGGACTACCAACATGATGTCCCTGATGTGAACTTGTGAAGAAGTGGTCACTATCAGCTCCCTAGATGCAGTTTGAATTGGCTCTACCATATCACTGCAGTGAGACTTTCGAGTTGCTTTCATTATTTGTTATGATAAATACATTTTATAGTGAACATGTTTGTGCAAGAACTTTCCTTTCTGGGAATCTTTTGGAGGGAAGGTTCAAAACAAAATAATTCTTCCTAAAAGTCAATTTGCTTTCCACAGGGTTGTGCCCGTAATAAGGAAATGTAAAATTATAATAATAGGTGGCTACTAAAAGTACATGTATTGTATCATTTTATTTTTCTTTTGGTCTTGGATTACTATACTGTTTGGGAGAATTTGGAAAGTTTGTTAAAGTCTGTTTACTTGAAGAATTACTTTATTATTCCTGTATTACTCTGTACAATGAGAAATTATTCCTCAACTACTTCTTTGTATCAAATTTCATGCTCTTTCCTTCTTGATCATCATTAAATTTCCTGTTACTGTTTACTTGTTAATTAGTTAAGTATTAACAAACTTTGTATTCAAATAATAGATTCATGACTATAAGTGCACATATGATAAATGCAAATACGTAGATGAGTTTTCCCAAATTAAACATATCTGGATAATAACACCCAGGCTGAGAAGCAGAACCTTATCTGTACCACAAAAGCCTCCCTAATACCCCTATCCAGGAGCAATCTGCCATTCTTTTCTGAAAATAACCACATCCTAAATTCTAACATCATTGACTTTTTTTGCCAGTTTTTGTCCTTAAATCAATAAAATATTAAAATACAGCAATGTGTACTATTTGGTGTCTGGCTGTTTTGATTCATCATGTTTGTGAGATTCTTCCATGATTTTCTGAAAGTGTCATTATTCAACTATATCACAATAAATTTATAAATGTTAATATAGATAATAGGAGTTGTACAGTTTTCAGTTAGGGTCATCAACAGGACTACTTCTACAAACATTCTAATGCATGTCTTTTGGTTAAAAACTGTATGAAAATCTGTTGGGCATACAACTAGCAGTAGATTTACTAGTTCCTCAATGAGTACATTTTCAGTTTTAGTAGATACTGCCAAAGAGTGTTTCCAGGCTGGGTGAGGTGGCTCACACCTGTAATTCCGGCATTTTGGGAGGCCTAGGCAGGTGGATCACTTCAGGTCAGGAGTTCAAGAACAGCTTGGCCAAAATGGTGAAACTCTGTCTATACAAAAATACAAAAATCAGCCGGGTGTGGTGGTGCATGCCCGTAATTCTGGCTACTTGGGAAGCCGAGGCAGGAGTATCACTTGAACTCAGGAGGCGGAGGTTGCAGTTAGCCGAAAATGCACAACTGCATGCCAGTCTGGGCGGCAGAGATTCTGCCTCAAAAAAAAAAAAAAAAAAAGAAAGAAAGAAAGAGCATTTTGTAGATATTTTTGACAACTTTAACTCTCATCAGTAGTGTTTGAAAACGCATTCGATATTTTTGGTCTGTCATTATAATTATTACAGTGTATATTTAGTAATATCAACTTCAATTTAATTTTCCTAATAAGTAATAAGTTGAGCCACCTTTTGTGTGGTATTGGTCAAATATATATATATAAGTGCACACACACACATACATATATGTACATATATATAATTTTGTAAAATATATTTTTAAGCCCTTGGCGTAAATTTTGTTGAATTTTTTATGCATCCTTTTCAAATTATAATAGTTCATGTATATTCTGTTATTTATTCTTTTTAATATCTTACATATATTCTTTCTATATATTTCTGGATATGAGTCCTAAATTGTATATAAACATAGTAAATATCTCCTACTATTTTGTGTGTTTCCTAATTGCTCTCTGTATTAGTATTTCTTCATAAAAAAAAGTTCAATTTTAACATAACCCAGATATCTTTTCTTCTGTGGATAATGCTTTTTGTGTCACTTTTCAAAAATGTTTGCCACCTCCTAGGTTGCTGATGTGATCTCCTGTGCTTTTGTCTACAAGATTTATTGCTTTGCTGTTCACATTTAGAACTACTATCCATCTGCGTTAAATTTGTAATCATGGTGAAAGACAAGGGCCAAAGCACTATTTTTCCCCATTGATAGTCAATGACAACAAAATTTAATGACAAGGTTAAGTTTTTTTCTATGAGCTATAGTATCACATATTTCATAAATCAGATTATCTCTATGTCTGAATCTTTTTCCAGGCTCTGCAATTCATTCCACTGATAAAGTTTCCATCCTGTGCTTATAGCATATTGCCTGACTTACTCTAAATTAACAATGTTTAATATCTGTTAGTTTAAGTCCTCCAAGTTTGTTCTTTTCTTCAAATTGTTTTGACTATTCTTTGTTTTGTTGTTTTCATATGTATTGTAGGGTCAGCTGGGCAACATCTGAAAAATCAACCTTATGAGATAATTAACTTTATAATATTGAATATTCTAAACCATAATTATGATATACCTCTCTTTGTATAAGTCAAATTTTATTCATGTCAGTACTGTCCTATTAGTCTCAATGCAGATGCTTTCTTTCTACTTAGACTTTGCCTAAATGATTGTTTATAAATGCAATTTCAAATTTTATTAATTTAAAATTTGATTTATTGTTAATTGTTGATATAGAAATATAATTGAATTTTGCATGTGTACATATTTTTATACAAATCATTTTGTATACCGTATATACTGACCTTTCTAGATGTATTATATGTCAGCTTTGTTTTTATCGCAGTTTTTGAAATATTATCAAATGTTCTATTAATATTTGTAGATTTAGGGCTGGGTGTGGTGGCTCATGCCTGTAATCACAGCAGTTTGGGAGGCCAAAGCAGGCAGACCACCAGGTCAGGAGATCGAGACCATCCTGGCTAACACAGTAGAACCCTGTTTCTACTAAAAGTACAAAAAATTATCTGGGCATAGTGGCCCACTCCTGTAGTCTCAGCTACTCAGGATGCTGAGGAAGGAGAATCGCTTGAACCTGGGAGGCAGAGGTTTCAGTGAGCTGAGATTGTGCCACTGCACTCCAGCCTGGGCAACAGAGTGAGACTCTGTCAAAAAAAAAAAAGTAATTTACATTTACATTTGAGTGCTAAGTAGCTCGCATATCTGAATGGACATGTTGGAGAGCCTCAGGGTATCTAAGAACCTCATAAACAGTGGAAATTATCATGGGTGGGATGAAAGTTCAGCACTCATGTTACCCACTAGAATCAAGGGGAAATGTTTTAAGATGGCCTAATATTTTGTTGATATTAGCTCTATAGAACACTACACCTCTATTTATTCAGGTAGATAAACAAGATACATTATTCCAGAGTTTACTAAATGTTGTGGGAATTCAGGGACCCTGAATGGAGGGACCAGCTGGAGCTGTGGCAGAGGAACATAAATTATAAATATTTCATGAACATTTATCAGTTTCCAAATAATACTTTTATAATTTCTTATGCTTGTCTTTATTTTAATCTCTTAATCCTGTTATCTTCATAAGCTCAGGATGTACATCACCTCGGGAGCACTGTGATAATCATGTTAACTGTACAAATTGATTTTAAAACGTGTGTTTGAACTGCATCTTGAAAAAAATCACTGCACCTTGAAAAAATCACTGCACCTTGAAAAAAAACAGAATAACAGTGATTTTTAGGGAACAAGGGAAGACAACCATAAGGTCTGACTTCCTGAGGGGTGGGGCAAAATAAGCCATATTTTTCTTCTTACAGAAAGCCTATAAACGGACGTGCAAGTAGGAGAGATATCACTAAATTCTTTTCCTAGCAAGGAATATTAATATTAATACCCTGGGAAAGGAATGCATTCATAGGTCTATAAACGGCCGCTCTGGGAATGTCTGTCTTACGTGGTTGAGATAAGGACTGAAATACTTCCTGGTCTCCTGCAGTACCCTCAGGCTTACTAGGGTGGGGAATAACTCTGCCCTGGTAAATTTGTGGTCAGACCAGTTCTCTGTTCTCGAACCCCTTTTTCTGTTATTTAAGATGTTTATCAAGACAATACGTGCACCGCTGAACATAGACCTTTATAGTAGTTCTGCTTTTGCCCTTTGCCTTGTGACCTCTGCTGTACCCTTATCAGCAGTTCTGCTTGTGCCCTTTGTCCTGTTCCCTCAGAAGCATGTGATCTTTGTTAGATCCTTACTAGTAGTTCTGCTTTTTGCCCTTTGAAGCACGTGATCTTTGTACCTACTCCCTGTTCTTACACCCCATCCCCTTTTGAAACCCTTAATAAAAACTTGCTGGTCTGAGACTCAGGCAGGCATCATTCCTACCAATATGTGATGTGACCCCCTGCGGCCCAGCTATAAAATTCCTCTCTTTGTACTGTCTCTCTTTATTTCTCAGTTGGCCGACACTTAGGGAAAATAGAAAGAACTATGTTGAAATATTGGGGGTGGTTTCCCCTAATAACGAAAAGCTACCTAGCAGACCTCCAGCATACCCAATTCATTCTTGCTGAGCCCTGACAAAGTCTTTTATTTTGTCTTCTCCACCTGCGTAAATGCTTGCCTCTGATGAAGTGTTAGAAATCAGCATCAATTTATTCCAAGTTGATGTCAACCCATTTTTTTGGCAAACAGCAAACACATACAAACTCATCATGAGACTATGCCAACATCTCCCACTTACTAGTTCTATCTATATTTTGGCCCAGTCACAAGTCCATTCATATAAAAAATATGTAATTTATTATTCATTTCTATTTTATATACTTCCTCTCTAAAAATAACTCACATTTATCAAAGGAAATGTGTTTTCCATTTCAGAACGAAAATGAGATTTTTACTTGTATAAAAATCATTGTCAACCAACATATTAAATAACTGAAAATATTTTTTATTTCTCAAAAATGTGTAAGTTCTTGAAGATCTTATAATGAATATATTATGAATGACTTATTGATGTAATTTATGCATAATTAAATGTAGGTCATCGTGACTTTCTGAGGAAAAGGAACACATAAAGTGATGGGTTATAGTTGTTTACTGCTTTCAAGAACTTAATAGTCTAAGTTTTCTATAATCAGCTTCCCTTTTAACCAAAGATGCTTGTCCAAATATAATTACTTTGAATTTGAAATCACATTAAATATAAAAAGAAAGGAGAATTAATGAAACTCTTGTTCAAAAACATGGCTATACTTCACTAATTCTCTATTGATATCTAATTATATTCTGCTGGTGGAACAAGAACACATTAAACTCTACCATGTTTATGTCCTAAGCCTATAGAATGCTCTCGATAGATTCTTTCCACACAGTGCCAAAATGTAGATCTTCTATTTAAATATGAAAAGGTAAAGTGTTAATGATTTGAATGTATTTTAAGGAAAATACAAAATGCAATGTCATTTCATTCAGCTTTGGGCCTATATTAAAATGAATTGCAATTAAAAACTAACAAAAAAAGCAGTTTTATTTTTAGTATCCTTCACTCAGATAGATAAAATTTATTTTGCAACTTTAAGCTGTCTTATTTTTGTCGTATTGCAGTTTTTTGGTTATACATCGTATGCATCATAAGGTGAAAATAAAAGCACATCTTTCACTTCAACTTGGCTCTACTAATAGACATACATACACAAGCACACACACTACTCCAGTGGCTTTTTTGTTCTGTTTGTTCCCTTCTTTGTTTTATTCTGTTATACCATTTAGAGAGAGAGAGAGATTTGAAAGCCATCTTTTCTTTTTAATTTCAAGAGCAAAATAATTAGAACATTAAGTATAATAATAAAAAAAGAGGATTATGGACTTTAGAAGCATTGACTTCCAGTATCAAGGAAAAAAAGCATGAAATATAAAATAATCATAAATCCATAAACATTAGGTTAGAGAAATCCATAAAATTGCTGTTTTCCTACAAGATAGATAAAAAGAGTATAAACATTTTGGAGGATGGTAAAAGGAGTTTTAAGTCTAGGAAAGAAAAGTTAAAAGAGACTGGTGTTTGTTTTTAAGAAAGGGTTCCCTATTCTGTCTTTGCTAGGTTCAAAACCTGAAGAGGTATGATGAAGTTAAATAATAGAACTTCAAGTAATTTTAACAGACCCTTAAACTAGCAGATTTAAGTGTCTCTTTCCTATACAAAATCTTGGCAAATACAAATCTCAGAGAAGTCCATATTCGGCAAGTCCCATAGCCGTGGGTGGCCTGAAGACAGGTTAAGAGAGAATCCTGAAGCCTATTTTGGAGACAAAGCCAAGAATTCCTGAGCCACCAAATGAGAAAATCAGTGTTGGGATTGCTGGCAAATTTTTAGTGCACAGATCTAGACAAGGAGATTGAATAGAAGGCGTATGTTATGGTTTGAATATGTCTCCCAAAATTCATTTGTTAAATAGTTAATTCCTAATGACACATTGTTGAATCACCTCCAAATAAGACGTTATTAGGTGATGTGGGCTCTGCCCTCATAAATGGATTAGTGTCATTACTGCAGAAGTATTTTAGTTATATTGAGAGTGGGTTTGTTATAAAAGCAAGTTGAGTCCCCTTTTGCTCTCTCAAACTCTCTTGCCCTTCTACCTTCTCCATGGGATGATGCAGCAATAAGACCCTCACATAATGCCAGCAACTTGATAAGGGACTTTCCAGTATCAAGAACAATAAGAAATAAAACTCTCTTCCTTATAAACTACTCAGTTGTGAATATTCAATATAGTAGCATAAAATGAACTAATGCCATATATTTAATTGGAAGCTATACCAAAACAGCCAACATCAACAGTGGATTCCAGCATAAACATTAAGAGCCAGTGAAAGCAAGTTCCCTCCCAGTGAATACCAGAAGAGGACAAAGGGCTACGAGAAACTGGGAAGTCTCCTGATTAGGACCTGAATGATATAAAAATTCTCTTTAAACTTGGACTTAAATTTCTGTGAAGGACAGAAAAAGAAAGAGAGAGAGAGTTAAAGCCATATATTTGACTATTTGGCCAAGGAGACTAAGTTTAAAACCATATACAAGTAAGTAATGTAAAATTAGAAAGGTAATTGGGGGATGATAGGCATGTTAATTTATAGAAAAATCACTGAAGATTCTCTCTCAAAATTTTTAATGGACTACTTTTTATAGCAGTTTTAGGCTTACAGATAAATTGCATGGAAAGTACAGAGTTCTCTTATGTATTCTAATCTCCTACACAGTTTCTGCTGTCATTAACATCTTACACTAGTGTGGTATATTTGTTACAACTGATGAACCAATATTGACAAATTATTATTAATTAAAGTACATAGTTTACATTTACAATACTTTTTGTTTTTGGGTTATGACTTTTGATAAATATGTAATGTCATATCCACAATTAAAGTATCATATGCAGTTCACTGTTCTAAAAATGCTCTGTGCTCCACCTATTTCATTCTTCCCTCTTTCCCTGGACCCCTGGAAAACCATTGATATTGTTATTGTTCCTATAGTTTTGCCTCTTTCAAAATGCTATATATTTGGAATTTTATAGTGTGTAGCTTTTTCACATTGGCTTCTTTCACTTAGAAATATGCATTTAGGGCCGGGCACGGTGGCTCAAGCCTGTAATCCCAGCACTTTGGGAGGCCGAGACGGGCGGATCAGGAGGTCAGGAGATCGAGACCATCCTGGCTAACACGGTGAAACCCCGTCTTTACTAAAAAAAAAAAAAAAAAAAAAAAAAAACAAAACTAGCCGGGCAAGGTGGCGGGCGCCTGTAGTCCCAGCTACTCGGGAGGCTGAGGCAGGAGAATGGCGTGAACCTGGGAGGCGGAGCTTGCAGTGAGCCAGATCGGGCCACTGCACTCCAGCCTGGCGACAGAGTGAGACTCCGTCTCAAAAAAAAAAAAAAAAAAAAAAAAAAAAAAAAAAAAAAAACCAGAAATATGCATTTAGGTTTAAAGCCTTAAAAACTCCTTTAATGTAAAGTTGGCACTGTCAATATCAGCATTTTAAAGTATCTGAATTATTATGTCATTATTAGAGGAAAGTAGAGGCTGAGAAAAAGATAGAGCATTACATTTAAATATATATTTATTAAATATGTATTTATTACACATTTATAAGTGTTATATATGTATATATCATATATGTGTAGTTCTAACGTGCACCTTTGGAAAGATGGTCATTTTTCAATCTGACTATAGAACTGTAACCGACGTATTAATTATAGAGCTAAACACAGTGAAGCCCAACGGATTACATAATTCATCCAAGTTCACACAGTTAATAAATGCAGAGATAGAAATGACAGGAGACTGAAACTTCTGTCACTTATCCCAATAACCTTTCCAAGAGTTTTCATGATTCAAATTGTACCTGTCACCATCTATGCTATTTTGGTAGATTCTGGTTGGAGAAAATGTTACAAAGGTCATAACCCTCATCTGTACCCTCCGTTTATTAGGCCTTGCTAGTTTCAGATACACTTAAAAGAATATGAATTTGCTGTTGTTGTTGTTGCTGTTAAGTCAAGATCAGCAGAACTGACAATCTGGGTCACATGTGACTGAACATTAGTTGGTGTGGACTCTTCAGGGTTGTATTAGTGGTGGAACAGTAAGCCTGAAACACCAGAACTCTCTGTACCCTGCATTCATGACTTCTAGCAGGCAGTCACGTGATCTACACTTCAAATTCAAATATATGTTTCGTTCCCTACCACCAATTTCTATTATTGTAACCATGTTCTATACCTTAACCATCGCCTCTTTACTTTACTACAGTAGCTGCCTTTTATCTGTAGTTTTGTTTTCTGTAGTTTCAGTTACCTACAGTACAGTACAATATTTTGAAAGAGACTGCATTTAAATAATTCTTATTACAATATATTGTTACATTTTCTTCCATTTTATTATTAGTTATTATTGTTAGTCTCTTATTGGGCCTAATTTATAAGTTAACTTTATTAACTTATAATAACTATATATATAGAAAACTTACAGTAACTATGTATATATAGAAAAAAGTAGTATATATAGGGTTCAACATTATCTGCAGTTTCAAGCATTCTTTGAGGGTCATGGAAGGTATGTCCCATAGATAAGAGAGAACTATTGTAAATAAAATGTAGGTAAAAGTACAAATAGAAAAAAATAGATATCCTTTTCATATATGCTACGGAAGCCTGGTCATAGATTGAATCCATCCTTCATCGCTCCATTTCTTATATGATTTGATTCTGAAGTTGATACATAATACACAATGTTTTGATTATTTTAGGCTTTTCTTTACTGTGTAGCTAAATGTTAACACTCTTTTCTTCCTACTTTTCTGTCTCTCCACATCTACAGTCAAATACTACTTCTGAGTTTCCACAAGTCTAGCTTTCTTTTTCTCTAATGTGCATGGTCTGTTTCTTCTGTGCAATGCTGCCTCTTCAATCTAGAACATTTCACCCATTCCTCCATTCCTTTTATTCATCTTAGTTATATTTATTGTGTTTCTACTCTGAATTAAGGTCTGTTCTTTTTGCTGAAATTATGGACTTGATAAAAATCAGTAAAATGTTTGTTTGGAATTTATTTGATATGAGAGACACAATAGAGAGTCAAAAACCAATAAAAAGACAAAGAGAGAAAGTAAAATAAGTTGTATAATTTATTAGAAGGTCCTATGTACTACAGAGGGAAGCAAATCATGGAAGGAGACAGAAGCTCTAGTTGAGTTGAGGAACATGGTGCTTTTTAAACAAGATATTAAGGAAAGCTTTAACTGTGAAGTTAACATTTGAGAAAAGATGAAGACTATGTGAGGGAGTCAGTTGTAGGAATACCTACAAGAGACTGTTACGGGGATGGAGGATTGAGTACAAAATTTCTATAGCTGAAAAGTGCCAGGACTATTAAGCAAACTTCAAGAAGGCCAGTATAACCTCAGCTGAGCAAACAAAGAGGAAAAGCAGTAGGATTAAAAAAGACAAAGGTGCTGGGGGCTGAATCATACTGGACTTTGCAAGTCATTTTAAGGATTCCAATTTTCTAGTATTACTAAGAGCTATTGGAAGGATATAGGATATAAGCAGAGGAATGATATGATTTGATATATATCTTTAAAGAAACATTCTGCCTGCCGAACTGAAGGTAAGCATTAGGAGGAGGCAAAAACAGACACAATAGGGTAAACTAGAGGCAACTGGTACAAGTTAGTCAAAGACTATGCTAGCTCCAGCCAGGTAAATATCAGGGAGAGGTGAAAAGTTTGGATTCTGTATATATTTTGAATATAAGATATCCCTAGATTAATAAGCTTTGCACTCTGGAGCAGGACTAAATGCCAGGTAATTGAATCGTCAGGGTTCCATTGTCAGTTGGGTTGCCGTCTGGAAGATTTTGCCAATAATACCCATGCATACAAGACTTGGAAGGCAAAAAAGCAGGATTCACCCACCATTATTTCTCTCCCATACCAGTAGGGGTATTGTGGGTAAATGTAACATATAAGGTCTACAGATGCTCTGGGTGAAGACCTGGACCTATGAATCATTTATTTTAATGCAATGGACAGCTTAGATAATTGGCATTAGCCTCCCTCCAATTCTTACATGCCTGGTTTTCATGACATCTAGTAGCATCTTTTAGTTTGCGGTTGTGTTGACATATTTTATTTGTCTTTTACTATTTTGTGTGATTTTCATTTTTCCAGCATACTTAGTAGACAGCAAGTAGCTCCATGTGCTGTACACGTATTATCTATAATTGCCAATAAAGATCTAAGAAATTACACTGGAGAATTATCATTGGCCACCTGGTAATAACTATATTGATATCATGCTAAGGACTCTAAATATATTTCTAAAGGATTGATAGATTTCAAGCAGTAAAAACAAAAGATTATGTTTCACTTTGAAAACACTAAATTTGGCAAATTTGGAATGTGTGTGGAGGATAGATTGAAGAGAAACAACAGTTCAATAGTGATTATAATAATCTAGGTGAGAAATGAGAACACAAAATAGGAAGACACTGGCATTGCTATTCGGTAAATAGGTTGTATTAGGGTTCTCTAGAGGGACAGAGCTAATATGATAGATGTATATATAAAGGGAGTTTATTAAAGAATATTAATTCATACAATCATATGGTCCCACAATAGGTCATCCACAAGCTGAGGAGCAAGGAAGCTCAGTCCAAGTCCCAAAGCTGAATAACGTGGAGTCCAATGTTCGAGGGCAGGAAGCATACAGCATGGGAGGAAGTTATAGCCTCAGAGGCTAAGCCAGTCTAATCTCTCCACGTTCTTCAGCTTGCTTTTTATTCTGGCTGCACTGGCAGCTGATTAGGTAATGCCCACCCAGATTGAGGGTGGTTCTGCCTCTCCCAGTCCACTGACTCAAATGTTAATCTCCTTTGGCAACACTCTCAGAGACACACCCAGGAAACGATATTTTGCATCCTTGAAACTCATCAAGTTGACATTCAATATTAACTATTACACACGTAAATCAAGAGGGGTAGTAAATTTAGTGCAGCAAAGAGAAATTTCATTTTCATTCTATTGAGATTGCATGTAAGACACAGAGTTGTGCAACGATTAAGAATGTAGACTTTGGAATCAGAGAGGCTGGGTGCAAATTCTTGGCTATTACTTCCGAATATAAACCCTTAGGTGATCTACCTAACCTCTGCTTGCCTCAGTGAGTACATATTGGGTATGCTGTGAGCATTTAATAAACAGATTCATGAAAATTACCTTTTATAGTGCCTGGAACATCATTCATATTCTCTACACGTTCCTTATTTTTAGTATGAAATCATGAGAATATACCTGATAATGATGATAATTCAAGCCAGAAAAATATGTTAAGTTGGATATATGGGTTTCAATTAGGAACTGAATTTGTACTAGCACTTTAAAATGCAGGCTGTGCAATTTGACTATATTTACAGAGAAAAATGACAATTTTTTAAGGAAAGTCTCTCTCTCTATATATATAATATTATATATAATATAAATAAATATATATAAGATATATAGTGTGTGTGGGGGGGTACAGAGTATATAGGTGAAACATATGACCTAAGAATCTGCATGGTTCATTGAGAAGCAGAGTAAGTAGTTTCCTGTTAGCATAGTTAAGAACTTCTGGTACTTAATGGATAAAATCAATTAGTTCTTAATATTATGAGGACACAGCACCAAGTCACCATTTTGAGTCATCTGGCTTTGGCTTAGTAGCTCAATAAATTTACTGAAATCTTGAAATAATGAACTTAATAATAAGTCATTTCCAAATAGACCTTAAAAAACATACACTATATTTCACCCACCTGCCTATTAGGAAATTATGTTACGTCGTCTTGTATTTCTGTGGTTTGAACACCATTTCTTTATCTAGCATTTTCAACTATCATGGTACTCATACCTACAAAAGTTAAATAATTATGCAAGGCAGTCATGCGAACACTTTAAATCTGTTGTCTCTGCTTTCAATATACCGTTCTGAATAAAAATATGAAACAATATTTTGAATTTAGATATAGAGTTTAAATGACTGTTAAATACGTCCATATACAGTCTATTTTCTCTTATTTATTTTTAAATCTTTGATCATTGAAGCATCATCATCAAATGACAAAGGAATTTTTGATGAGCATTTTTAGTAATGAGTCTTTGTATGACCTTTTTCAAATTACCCTAAGGTGTTTCTAAATTAACTTTTCCTATGTTGCAGTCTTATGACGAGTGCAATTAGAATTTTCAAATTTCTTTCAATATTATCTCAATTTTAATCTGTCATATTTTCAGTTGTGTAATGACCCAGAGCTACTTAAAAAATAAAGCAGCACAGTAATACACAAGTGATAATGAGAACTTATAGTAGCTTAAAATAGATTTAGAAGAATTATGTTTCAATAATCAAATTAATATTGTCTGTAAGCATGCACTATTGGAAAATTAAAAATAATATAGAACTTAGACTCTGATTCCATTTTTATATGTATTTGAAGTAACTTATCTTCACTTAAGACTACATTAAATGTCTCCAGTACAAGAATACAGGGAAATAGCTAGATCAATAACTACCTCAGACGAGAAAATTCTATTTAGTTGACAATTCAGGTTAGCTGTGTAAAGTGAAGATGGTCCTTATGTGGTTTCACCGAATCACCTGATCGAGCAAGATAACACATCTCTTAGGCAATCAATTTGTTGCTACTTGAGAGCATTAAGATTTCTGGGAGGAGTTCATGGCTGAGGGTGCTCTCATTGTACCACTGGACTCCAGCCTGGGTGACAAAATGAGACCTGTTTGTATATGTATATGTGTGTGTGTGTGTGTGTGTGTGTATAATATATGTAATATTATATATGTAATTGACATCATATATGATATATACTATATATTTATTATATATTATATATTATATGATATATAAGTATTATATATCATATATAATATGTCAATTATATAGAATATAATATTTTATATATATAACATTTATATTATATATGTATAAACACACCATGAGAACAGTATAGGGAAAGCCACCTCTGTGTGTGTGTATATATGTGTGTGCATATATATGTGTGTATATATTACACATATATACACACATACACACATATGTGTATATATTCACACACATATGTTTCTGAAGTACAAATACACTGATACTAGAAAGATATTGATGTCATTTTAAGAAAAAATAAAGGCATAATTTTAAGAAAAGTAATACAAGTAATTTTTTGCAACATAATCTTGTCCAGCAAAAATAAATGCTCAATGAAGAATTACCTTCAAGGGCATTGATATGGGTTGGCTGTGTCCTCAATTAAATCTCATCTTGAATTGTATCTGCCATAATTTCCACGTGTTTGGGAGGCATGTGACAGGAGATAATTGACTCATGGGGGTGACTTTCACCATATTATTCTTATGGTAGTGAATAAGTTTGATGAGATCTGATGGTTTTATAAGATGAAATTCCTTTCACTTGGCTCTCATTCTCCCTTTTGCTTGCTGCCATGTAAGACATGCCTTTTGTCTTCCACCATGATTGTGAGGCCTCCCCAGCCATGTGGAACTGTGAGTTCATTAAACCTCTTTTACTTTATAAATATATACTTTATACAGTCTTAAACAGGCACAGTGGCTCACATCTGTAATCGCAGCACTTTGGGAGGCTGAGGTTGGCAGATCATGAAGTCAGGAGTTTGAAACAAGGCTAGCCAACATGGTGAAACCCTGTCTCTACTAAAAATACAAAAATTAGTCAGGCATGGTGGTTTGTGCCTGTAGTCCTGGCTACTAGGAAAACTGAGGCAGAAGAATTGCTTGAACCCTGGAGGTGGAGATTGCAGTGAGTCAAGATGGTGCTACTGCACTCCAGCTTAGGCGACAGAGTGAGACTTCGTCTGAAAAAAATAAATAAATAATCCAGTCTTGGGTATGTCTTATTAGCAGTGTGAAAACGGATTAGTACAGGCATATAGTAGTCAGAGTTCCCTAGAGAAACAGAACAAGTCATATAAATATATAATAGAGATGTAGTTATAGAAATAGAGATAGAAACACACAATTGTGCAAGCCAATTGCTTAAAATTCCAGAGGTGCGCAGGGTAGGCCAGCAGACTGGAGACCCAGGAAAGAGTTACCATTTAAGTCCAAAAGTAGTCTGCAAGAATTCCTTCTTGCTGGGGCAAGAACATTCTTTGTTCTATCAAGGCCTTCAACTGATTGGATAAGGCCCATTCACATCATGAAAGGTAATCTATTTTACACAAAGTCTACCAATTTAAAATGCGAATTTCATCCAAAAAAAAAAAACACATTCACAGAAAAATACACAATAATGTTTGACCAAACATCTGGACATTGGGCCTAGTCATGTACATACATTAAAATTATTTATCACAGGCATAAAGCTTGCAAAATCTTTTCGTCATATGCATATAGGACAGAAATAAAATACTAGGCTTTAGATAAGCCATTTTTTTTGTGGCAAAGTAAAAGAAGTACCATTATTTATGGGTGGAAAAGCACTTTATGTATTTAATCTACTGATCTATTCTAATTACATTAACTTTATTTCTTTTTATTAAATGTCTGGGGCTGATAAAGATACTTTATATTTATACTTAAACTTCTAATAAAATATAATTATTCAGAAAATGCTAAATGTATGTAAAGGTTATATAAAATTTAAAGAATATTTGTGCCACTGAAGTAATCTAAAGGGTAATATAATGTTATTATTGAAGCTTAGGAAATAAGAATCAGAAAATAAATAGAATGCATAGAGAGTTAAAGAATGAGAAATGGAACTGAGAAAACATTTTTAAAATTTAGCTATAATAATCAGTTTTTAATAATTGTGACATAAATTAGCAACTAATCATGAAGATGTCACACATAGTAAAATATAAATTCTAAAAAAATGACTTGTAGAGTACTAAATAACATAGGAAGTCTGCCAGATAAGAATGTCAAATATATAAGAAATGAAATAAAAATAAAAATATATCCTTAAAGAAGTTAATATAGAAATCCAAAGACCAGGTTAAAAACTAAAATGCTAAGTAGAAGAAAGGCTGAACATTTGAGAAAAGCAATAAATAAGCATTTACTTAAGTTAAAAGATTGTATTTTGGTTATGTTTTCATGATTTATTTTTAATAAAGTAGTATAAGTTTCTCCAGAAAATAACTAGTGTTATGTTTTGACTTCTTGCATAGTTTTCATGACATCTGGAATGCAGTAGAATATTGAAAAAATGACATATTTATTTGAATTGAATAAGTGAACCAAAAATATTTCAGGGAAGTGGCAAGGAAAGTGAGTTAATGGTGTAACTAAAGCCAGCACCATTTTAATGAAGGAATGAAACTGTCTTGCTGCACATTTGATTAGTTATATTATAGAAATCGCAAGTAGAAAAATTTATCGTGGTATTATCAAAGTCTACTGTGAACATCATGGAGTAATTTGCACAAAGTAGGGTGTAGAAAACATAATTTTGATTTATAGCCATTTACAAAGGAGTCAAAGCAAAATACATCATTTATATATTTCCAATGGCCTTTACCATAAAGTATTGAAATAAAAACAGTAACAGTAAAATCATAGTAAACATTTGATGAAATAATTATATATAATATTAAGAAAATAATAATAGAAGAAAAATAGAATTGATATTCTTATAAAACCCAAACATGGAAGAAGAAAATCTAGTGATTAAAATAGATAATAACTACATACTATTAAAAAATAAAAAGAAAACAACAAGTGTTGGCAAGGATGTGGAGAAATTGAAATCCTTGTACACTATTGGTAGAAATGTAAATGGTTCAGATGCTGTAAAAAAACAATAGGACAGTTCTTCAAAAATTAAAAATAGAATTACCATATAATCCAGCAATTTCACTTCTGGATATATACTGAATAAACCTGAGAGTAAGGTCTAAGAGAAATATTTTCATACCCATATTTAAAGCAATGTTATTTGACAACAGTCAAAAACTGGAAGCAACCCAATTGTCCATCAATGAATGATAATATAAACAAAATGTGATATATATTTTGGTTTAAAATGGAATATTATTTAACCTTGAAAAGGAAGGAATTATGATGCATGCTATAACATAAATGAACCTTGGGTACATTATGCTAAGTAAAATAAGCCAGTCATTAAAGGATAAATACTGTATGATTCTACTTACATGTAGTATCTAAAGTAAGCAAATTCATAGAGGCAGAAAGTGGAACGATGGTTGGCAGGGTATGGAGGAGGGGGAACTGGGGAGTCGATTAATGGGTATAGTTTTAGTTCTGTAAGATAAAAAAGTTATGGAAATTGGATTCACTACAATATGAATATACTAACTACTGAACTGTATACTGAAAATGGTTGAGGCTAAATTAATGTTATATGCATTTGTGATAAAATTAGTCAGATTAAAATATAAGCAAAAAATCAATAAATATATATAATAATTATGTGTGGAGTATATAGAAATTATAGAAATTAATTCTATTTCCTTTCCTCATGAAACTCAAGCCAGGTAAAATGGATTATGTCATTTTAATCTATATATAGTTTCAAGTTTTGTCCAAATGTCACAACAGATGATCAATGTCTGAGTAAGGCTGACAGCATATTTTTGTATGATTCTAGACCTACTACACTATACATCAGATCTTTTTTTGTGGATCTTTTTGTGTGTTTTTGTTTTTGCTGGTTCTGTGTTTGGATTTTCTTGGAGAAAGCCAAAATTAGCATTCTTTTTATTTTTATTCATGGTTAATTTGCTTCACAATTTAAAAAAAAACAAAAAAAACTTAAACACTTCTCTTTTGAAAACTCAGAACAAAATTCATTTCTATGTACAAATATTTCTTATCCATCCCATGACAGCAACCTAGTAAAACTTTAATCAAAAAATGATGGTTTTTAAACTAAACATAAATATTTTGAATTGCAACCCTTTGCAATTTGTATCATATCTCTAATACAGTAGATATTTAAAATGCCTCTCCCAAATCCATTGTCCATTTACAGGATGACTTACCCCCCCCACCCTTTTTTTTTTCATGTGGGTGTCTAATACTCCTCTTATGGAAGAGTGAGAAATAACACTATATTGGATAGTAAAGTTCAGGGATTTATAAAATAGATTTATAGGGATCTCAGCCCTATAAATATCATCATCATCAATCCCTGTATTCAGAAATAGAGCCATGAACTAATCTGGGCCAAAAGATGCATGAAGATTATGGGAAAGTAGATTGTATTGATGTTTTGAGAGAGCTTCAAGCTCTCCTCCTTCATTTATCTTTCCTCCTTCCCCTTGTCTGTAGACTAGAAAGTGGATACCTAATGCATTGTTGGCAGCACCTTGATAACTTTGCAAGGGAATTGATCTAAAAAGAAGAAAATTAGTGCGACTTCAGGGAAACAAACCAGGTATTATGATCTTATTAACACATTGAAACAAACTAGTTCTGAAACCTATTCTTTGACTTTTGTTAATGATAATAAAATCATGTTTATTGACTGACAAATGTAAGCTCAGTTTTCTTTTACTTGCAACTTAAATTAGCACAATTATTATATTTGATAAAGTCTGACCTACCTGGTAAATGTAGAACATATTTAAAATTAAGGATGCCCATTCTTATGAAGAGGGTAAGGTTAAAGGAAGTCAATCTATAATCAAAAGTGATTTTTCTTTCTTAATTCCAATGTGTAGAGTACATCATAAATGTACCACCAAAGTATTCTTTCATAAATTATTGCAAAATACTTTAGTGCAAATATATGTATCTTAAAATGTGATTCAAGATCTATTTATTTTTCTGTAAAGACTAATTTTCAAACCAAAAAGCTATACAATTGTTGACATTAAATGAAATATTTTCGATGTTAATATTTCTGAATATCTATTATTTTAATATATGAATCCTAAACAATAATAGCACTAACACAGAAGTCTCAAAATGTAAGGAAAAGTTTAGCATTAAAAACATTATATAAAAGTCACATACTTTAGAGAAATCAATATTTTTAGTTTCACATATAATCTGCTTATATATTTTATTATTATTATTCTAATAGTGCAAACAAAAACAAACTAACCATCACATTTGCCTAGGTCTGAGTCATTCTCATTTGTATAAATCAAAAACATTAAGTCTTGAAACTAAATTAAGGGATGCCCAGAGAGATACTGCCTGTAGGTAGCTGGCAAAAGTAAATGAAAATGCTCTTTCAAGGATGATATTATTACCATTGGCATCAAAACATATACAAATATTATTATGAAATACAATTTTCAGCACATAAAGATAAAAAGACATACATAAAGACAAGACACTAAAAAAAAATCAAGAAAAGTAACTAATAGTAAAAATATTCTCAAACATTTTTCACATTTTAAATCTTGAGGCTTACACAATTAAGCAAGTATGATTAAAAGGCCAAAATAGTAAAATTTGATCAGGAAACGGGTTACTTTAAAAACGGAAGAAAATAGTATAAAAACTTGAAAATGAATGAAGTATAATTTTTATGACCGAAAAGTATATGACTGAAATTGTTCATTTCTTCATTATTAAGTGGGATTTATATCAGATTATATTTAAATGAAGAGAAAATTAATGGACCTGAGGGAAGGTCCTACGAAAATATACAGAGCCTAAAAATGAAAACACTGAATAGAGGGTAGGAAACTTTGGAAATACATCGAGATAGTCTAACATATATTTAATTGATGTATGCCTGGAGAAGTTGAGAAAATAACCATAAGTAACATTTGAAGGAAAACAGTTGAGAAATGTTTGCTTTTTTAGAATCAGTAAAATATCAATGCAAAGGTTTGATAGGATCAATAAATCCCAAGTGGGATAAATAAAATAAAATTTACACATTGACAAACTATAATCTTACTATGGAAAGTCAAGGCTCTGTGCAGCAGCAGCCTGGCGTAAGAAACCCAAAACCATGGTCCCACCCTTAAATGTGAGGGGAGTCAGTCCTGATTTCCTCCCTTTGCCTGTGGTGGGAGAGCAACCCTGAAGACCTCTGAATCACGTTTCTGGTCATTCTTTTCTTCAACGATACATGTTTCCAGTCAAATACCTTTACTGCCATGTCCTGCAGAATCCAGGAAATTTGAAAGACTACCTTTATCCCATCCCCCTTTGTCTTTCCGCTTTGGTTCACCTGACTCTCTCTCTGCCGATGTAATTCTATCTTGGTTCCTAGCTTTTTCTGAGATGGCTGATTAAATCCATTAGTCACACCCATTATCCGTCCACCTAATAACTCTTCAGCCACACATATATTTTTCTCTTCACAAGGTGCTTCTTATGTTTCACAATATATATAGGCTGAGGATTTTCCAAATATTCTAACTTTTTTCTTTTTAGTTTAACTATTGTTTTAATTTATCTCTTTTCTCTTGCATTTTATTGTAAGTGGTAAAGAGAAACCAAGCCAGTCATTCATCACTTTGCTTAAAAATGTCCTCAGCAAAATATCCAGTTTTCATCACTTTCAAGTTTCACAAAACGTCAGAACACCATGCACCCAAGTTCTTTGCCACTTTAAAAGAATCACTTTTCCTCTAGTTTCTAATAACCTGCATCTCATTTCCATATGAGATTCACCAGAATGGCCTTTAATATTCATAATTTTAGCATCGTTTCTGTTCATGATGATATACGTATTTTCAAAGCCAATAGACTTTTTTAAAAAATAGCTCACCTCTTCTCTTTCTGAAGCAACACCATAATAACATTTAATGTCCATATTTCTACCAACAGCCTCATCAAGGCAATATAAGGTTTTGCCAGCATGCTCCTCAAATCTCTTCTAGTTTCTATTCATCAGACAGTTTCAGCCACTTCCACAATTTCAGATATTTTTTAACGCAGCACCCCACTTCATAATACCAAAATTTGTATTATTCTGCTCAGGCAGCTGTAACAAAAATACCATGGACTGGTTGGATTAGATAATATAAAATATTTTCTCATAGTTCTGGAGGCTAAAAGTCCCAGACTCAGGTACTGGCAGACACACTTTCTGCTGAAAGCTGTTCCTGGCTATAGATGATTGACTTCTTGCTGTGGGCTCACATGACCTCTCCTTTGTGCTCACTGAGAGAGCTCCAGTGTCTCTGCCCTCTTCCTATAAAGATACCATTACTATCACATTAGGGTCTCAACCTACGATCTTACTTAATGTTTATAACCTCCTTATAGGCTCTATCTCTCATATCGGGGGTTAACACTTCAACACATGAATTTGGGGCAGATATAATCCAGTCCATAACAGTCAATGTGGTTCATGATCCCCAGACTCCTTAACATAAAATACTTTTTAAAACAGAAAACTTTATCTCTCATCAACAATAATTAATCCAGTGCCTACTATGCATTAGACATTACATTAGGTCATAGGAATGCAAACAGATAACATCCATGTCTTCAAAAACACCAAAAATGTATCAAGAAATCATATTCTATCCTGAAACAACACAAATGCATGCTGTCCTATTTTCTATGTTTCTGATTGCATAGTAATTTCAAATATTTGTAAAGTAAAAAAAAAAAAAAAAAAAATGAAGTGAATACCTTCCAATTAGAGGACATAACCCATAATCTGCTAGTGAGTCAGCACATATCGTGTTTGGTTTAGTGCACAATACAATTTTTAGATTATTTTTTATAACAGATTTAGATTCACAGCAAAATCAGGCAGAAAGTATAGAGATTCCAAAGATGCTCTCCCTTCACACATACACAACACTTGCCACTATTGACATTTCACACCAGAGTGGTACATTGCTTATAATCTATACACTTACATGGACATCTCATTATCATCTAAAGCCCACAGTTCACATTAGGATTTATCCTCGGAACTGTACATTTTATGGGTCTGGACAAAGGTATTCACTGTTATAGTATCTTACACAAATAGGACACTGTACATACTATATATCTTGCCACAATTAACACAAAAATACTTATAAAACAAAATTAAAACTAATATTAAACACATTTTTTGAATTTTTTTGATTTTAGAATAAATATTTTTCATAGAGGGTAATAAAATATTAGAGTACACTTGAAGCTATTAAAATTTAGTATTATTTTCCTTAACTATCTCAGTCAAAGAATAGATTTTACTTTAAATATTTGAAGCAACATTTTTCCCTTATAATTTTACCCAATTCGATAACATTAATACTTTTCCATTCAATTGAAAATAATGCAAAACAAAGGAGAACAGAAACCCTGCCAATTTTCAATTGGCTTTACACTAAGAACACAGATAAGCTCGTCTATTCAAAATGAAATATTTTTTCTCTGTGCAGATTACATTTCAATGCATCAGTGCATCTGTACATAAGATAATCATTTTGTTTTATGCCAGCCTTGTGCTTAATATGTCAATTTCTCAACTTCACTAATAACCATTCCAGGAAAAAAGTTCACCTTTAAAATATATTATTGAGATAAGCCTCATTATTCTCATAGTGACAGAGATTCTAAAACCAGCAATAACATTTTTAAGGATCACCATTGGAGAAAAAAAAATCTGCATTTTGTTTTTTGTAAGAGTCGCATTTTTTATCACGCCCTCTGGAGTGTCACTGACTAGGTTCATTGCTAGACTGCCAGGGTGCAAAAATCACTCACTGTGAGAACTTGGCCAAGTTCTCTAATCTCTCGGTGCCTGTTTACTCACCTCTAAAATGGGAGTAATATTAATATCTCATGAGATTCTTGTAAGTTTTAAATAAACCAATACATTTAACACATTGAGAATGTTGCCTAGCATGTAATAAAATTTAATAACTATCATGATTTTGCTAATAAAAATTTTTGCCATCTCGCCACCCACTCTCAGATTGCCTGATTTACATTCTTTTCTATACTATTTGTACATACTTAAAAACATATAGTTATTTATTATTTTTACATGTAATCTTGGCTGTCTGCAGATTCTCATTCTTATAATTTGTTCTAAAGATAAGTGTACTTTAGAGCTTAATTATAAAGGGGTATATTGTATGCATCTCTGTGGTTCGGTTGGGAATGGATAAATTTTCACGTTAAACTACTGTAACCAAATGTATATCTTCAACTTTCTTTAGAGAATATCTATGGTTTCGGGAGGCTGAGGCAGGAGAATGGCATGAACCCGGGAGGCGGAGCTTGCAGTGAGCTGAGATCCGGCCACTGCACTCCAGCCACGGCGACAGAGCAAGACTCTGTCTCAAAAAAAAAAAAAAAAAAAAAAAGAGAATATCTATGGTTTTAAAGCATATTCTGCCCAATAATTTTGCCAATGAAATTTAAACTATTACATTTTATTTAAGAAGCTTTACAAAAAAGTCCAAGAGGACTTACATTGTTTTTACTTGTTCATGATTGATTTTAAAATTTAGATTATAGAGTGTGGCTTCTAAAGAGAGATTGAATTGCAGAAAACATATAGAGAGTGGCCAGGCATGGTGACTCACACCTGTAATCCCAGCACTTTGGGAGGCTGAGGTGGGAGGATCATCTGAGGTCAAGCGTTCGAGACTAGCCTGGTCAACATGGTGAAACCCCATCTCTACTAAAAATACAGAAATTAGCCAGGTGTGATGGTGGGCGCCTGTAATCCCAGCTACTTGGGAGACTGAGGCAGGAGAATCCCTTGAACCCAGGAGGCAGAGGTTGCAGTGAGCCAAAACCAGGACATTGCACTCTAGCCTGAGCAACAAGAGTGAAACTCCATCTCAAAAAATAAAGAAAGAAAATAAGAGAGAACATAGAGATGAATTTTTGGAATTAACTAGTAATGTATGAAAAATTAGAAGATTTTTTAAATTTGGTATATACATATATGTATATTTTTAAGTGAAATCATGTCTTTTGCAGCAACATAGATGGAACTGGAGGTCACCATCTTAAATGAAACCACTCAGACACAGACAGACAAATATGACAACTTCTCATTTACAAACGGGACCTTAATAATGCAAACACATGGACATAGGGTGTGGAAAGATGGAGACTCAGATGGACATGGTAAAGAAGGTGTAAGACTTTTTAATTCTATCCAGAAATCCAGCAAGTGACTAGCATCCCCTAAGTTTCTCCTCCAAAGTGTAAGAGAGAGCATTTTAAACTACTTTAATTACTTTTCACAGAGGAAAAGTAACCTGATGTTTCTAGATCCTAAAGATTTATTTTTCTTCTTTTCAGGCATAAATATGTTTTCCATGATTTTATGTTTGATGTAGTTGTTGTTATATGTTTGCTCTGTTTTTATGTGATTGGAGTGGAAGTGGGCCCATTTTATATTATTATGTCATAATCTTTGCAAAGTGTATCACCTCTCTCCCTCAAACCTCATGCTCTTTCTAGTAAATTGTCTCTTATATCTTTAATTTAAAATTTATTTAATTTAAAGTATATGTATCCTGAATACTATACATTTTAAGCATAGTTTTGAAACTTTAAAAAATAAGTAAAATGTGGAAATATTAATAAAAAGGCTATATGTATATATATATATATATGCTGCTATACATTAGATTGAAATGTTCTACTGAAATGACGTACTGAAATAATGATGGTTATCTATTGACCAAAATGTATCTAACATTCCATAACTTATATGATGGTTGATTAAAATTTCATCTAATATAATGTAAAGCAAACACAAGATCAAAATTTTAATTCAGGCGCTGTCATCCTTGAAGAATTGGAATATATTGTAAACTTTAGTTTGGATATTAGATAACCGGGAGTTGAGGAATACTAATTAAGTATGGAGAAACAGTGTCATCATGTGTGTAACAGGTTGTTTCTTCGTGTGTGTAATTGTTTGGGCTAGCGTTAGTGAGAGAGGAAAGATAAAAGCCTAAGGAAGAAATAGAAAGTTCATTTACATACTCACTATATTTTACTTATTCTTTTTTTGGAATAAAAAGTTGCTGAAATAATTTTACAATGTTTAGAAAAAGAAATAAAACTAGTAGAACAGAAAAGAACCAGAAAAAACATAACACGATCACTGAGAATAAGTTTATGTTACTTGAAAATAACAACTTTGAATATATTTATATGTCTCACATAAGTTAAATATTTAAGTTGCTTGTGGCACTGAAGTATAATAGGTAAACCTGTTATGTATATTTTCTTACGTTCTTGTAATTTAAAGAAGATTGTATCAAATTATCCACTTCATGCCCTCTGAGAGTGAAATATTACAAAGGTTTTGTGAATTCTGACAGAGGATCTATTTCAGTTGGGTAACTTTTTATTTTCTGTTTTATTTCAGTCACCATCTTCATTGTTTCTCAGCTTACACCCACATTTGAAGAACTAAATTTTAGGTTGGATTTTTTTTTAATGATGTATTTCCTTATGTCCCAACTCCCATCCATATTTAAACCAGTCACCTGTATTAGATGATTAATCTTTAAAAGATGGTATTTTAATCAGGTTGGGTATTGAGATTATGAATGAAAATAGCAACAAATGAGCTCAAGTAGCCACACAAGATTTAAGCACAAGGATTAATTTTGACTCCATGGATAGAAGACAAATGAACCTGTTATACTCTATATCTGCAAAAATGCAACTCAAACTCTTTTGTCAAGTAGGAGACATTAAGAAAATTGGTAACTCTTTAAAATAATTGTGCAATTAATCACTGCCGAACTCTCTGTTGTAATCCCAAAGAACTAGTTATGACATGCACAATACCAAATGAGTTCATCATGATTCATATTGTGACAATAAATACCTGAGGAAATTAATAATGATCAGCTATTGTTTTAAAGGACTGCAACATAATTCAATTTTTTTTCCTCTGAAATGTAAGCACTTTTAAGGTACATGCGACATACAATTTCCCTTGTATTTTTTATCCAAATTAGTATATCATTACACTTTTAAAGTACTTTATTTTATAAATATTTACTACTAGAAAATGTCACTTGTTCTCACTTTCACCAAATTAAATAGAACAAAGACATTAGACAAATAATTTGATTCAAACTTAGGTAACAGAATTTTGATTAAAAAAAAATAAAAATTTCCAAACCAGTGCATGTCTACTCTAATTATATGATGGTTCCATGGTAAAACTCCTCAGTAAATTTTAGCAGGGCATTATGAATACAATTTGCAATCTGTACAAATGTTAGTAAGTTTCAATAGATCAAGAATTATATTAAGCAAACTGTTTTCATAGGTCAATCTTGATTTTAAATTACTTCCTCCTTGCCAGCTTTACTGCTTACTTCTGGAGAACACTCAAGAAAAGTAATCCCTAATCTCTAATCCTATCCATATATAGATTGCATCCTTCTGAAGTCTCTTTGATTTTCATCGATGTTATATTTTTGGTAATCTTCTGTTATTGCTACCTATTTCGAGGAGTTTCTGTAGTTGGTTCATAGGGACTTCCCATCCTACTCAGCACACCATAAAGAAATGTTACATTTCCCACTGCTTAATTCTCCAGTTTAAACAACTGTCCTTGGACTTCGCAAATCCTTGTATACCATACAGAATAAATCAATATGCATGCCTAATATTTTTTCACTTATAGACAACTCCTTTGACCACACAGTTAATAAATGTATCATTTCTCTGCAAAGTGAAATAGCTTCAGAATATAACATACCACTAACACAACAATCTTTTCTCCTACCTAAACAGTTAAGACTGACTCTCTACCCTTCCAACCTTGATTTTTGTCTCCTTTCTCTTGGGTGGATCATTACTGCTGCAGCATCTAGTTTCTCAGTTCGACTGGGGTTCTTGTATTCTGATAAGACTTTACTCCATCTACTAAGAAAACCCATATTCTTTCACTGCAATAATCTGTAGCATTGCATTTCCTGACAGCTCACTGGCTAGTAATTGTAGGACCTCTTTGGGTCTCTACCCACATTATTAATATCACTACCATTATTGGCCTGCCACATGCTTCCTCATTTCACTCCACCCACCAATTAGAAAGGGAATATGTCTCCTTCTCTCCTTGTAGTGGGCATTGACAGTGACTGGTAACCGTCATAGATATTTTAGGTTTATATACATATTACTCTCTCACTGCTGGCAATATTACCTTTTTTTTTTTTTTTTTTTTAACTTTAGATTCCAGGATACATGTGCAGAATGTGCAGGATTTTTGCATAGGTATACATATGCCATGGTGGTTTACTGCACCTATCAACCCATCATGTAGGTTTTAAACTCTGCATGAATTAGGTATTTGTCCTAATGTTATCCCTCCCCTTCCCCATGTCCCCCAAAACGGACCCAGTGTGTGTTGTTCCCCTCCTTGTGTCCAGGTGTTCTCATTGTTCAACTCCCACTTATGAGTGAGAACGTGCCATATTGGTTTTCTATTCCTGTGTTAGTTTGCTGAGAATGATGGTTTCCAGCTTCATCCATGTCTCTGCAAAGGACATGAACTCATTATTTTTTATGGCTGCATAGTATTCCAATGTGTATATGTGCCACATTTTCTTTATCCAATCTATCATTGATGGGCATATGGGTTGGTTCCAAGTCTTTGCTCTTGTAAATAGTGCTGCAACAAATATACGTGTGCACGTGTCTTTACAATAGAATGATTTATAATCCTTTGGATATATACCCAGTAATAGAATTACTGGGTCAAATGGTATTTCTAGTTCTAGATACTGCTTATACTTAATCTAAACTGAGTAACAACACATGAAGATATCTAGTCTGGAAAGGATTTATGTAAAAATCACCTTTTTGCATCTTAAAGTACAACAATCTGCTGGTCCCAAATTCTGTGGCTAAGACCAGCTCATCATGCCAGATTCTTCTTCAACTAGGGTAATTGCTTTTTAAGTGAGACTAGAGTGCCTTTTGTCTTGTAATAATTGCGTCTTGGTCTACCATTTATGTTATTTCTCTAGGAGTTTTCTCAGACGAGATGCAAATAAGAAGACACAAAAAGGTATTGGTAATACAGTGAATGGTCCCCAAGAATATATATCTAACTTCAATTTAGGTTCAATTACACAATCCTGTTACATTAGGAGAAAATAAGCCCTCATAATTTATATTGCATTATTAAATATTGTGATTGCATTAGCATAAATAAAATCCAATATATGTTTGAATAATAAAATTATAAAGTGCAATAACCTAAATGCACATAAAGTCATTCTTTAATCCACATAATGTATTGGTTAGTTGATAATTACAGAAAAAGCACTGAGTCATCCATTGTGAATAAAGAATAAATAAGTTAATAAACTTTTTTTTGTGATCTACAAATTGGACATGACTTTATACAACCTTAAGAAGTGGTCATGCTTTTTTAATGGATGTGTCATTGTAGTATTGTGCCTGTCCAAAAGAGAATTTTGTACAAAAATTATTTTAAAATAGCCCCCCATTATTTTTTTACTTAAAAAAGCATATTTTTGTTACACAGATACAAAAACACATAGGGTAGAATATCAGCATACATCCTAAGCAAGTTAGGGATAATGTTGGGAAACAAGTAAAACAAGAATACACAGTTTGTCAAATTATACTGGCAATAAACAGCCCTTCTTTGCCTTCAGAGTTAGTAATGATGCATCTATGATGGATTTTGAAAAACTGTATATGCTAACAACATTTCTGCTAAGAGAATTACGGTCTTAACATAAGATAGGGCAAATCCCAGTTCAAAGAAAGCACTTTGGGTCAAGTCTGGAAAGCAAACAGCAGACTGGAACAGATAACGCATTTGATAAGCAAAATAAAGGGTTGTCCGTATAAAATGTTCATACAGATAAATATTTGTGTGTGTTTGCGTCATTTAAACTGACATTAGCACATTATAATTATTTTTTTATTTTGAAATTTTAAATTACCTAATGAAGGTAGCCCAATCACATTGGCTATTTTCATTGGTCAATCCAATATTATATCATTATCCATACAAGAGACCCACTTTTCTTCTCTTTCTCCTTTGATATGTGAGTGATAGATAATTTCACACAGCTTCTGTGTATCATCTCAACATGCAAGAGGCATTTAAACTTTCCTTTGCTCTTTCAGCCATCTGCTGCTAAATTGCTGGGCTGCCTCATGTCAGTTGTCCTGGGATGGGAGTTCTTTGGTGCTGCCTCTGGTCATCAGATTCAAAATATGTCTTCTATTCCCAAAGTCAGTCTTCTTCTCAGACTATTTGAAAACTATGTCCCTTTCTTAAGATCAATACTTTCTTCCAAACTTCGAGTTCTCTAGGGTTTTAATTTCCTTCTTTGTATTATGCATATTATTTAGGATGCCCAGAATCCTGCAAGGCTGCCATATTGTGAGTGAATCATTTGCTTTGAGTGCATGGACATGCGTCATGGAGGAGAACTTGTGGTTTGCTCAAGGTAACAAAACAAAAGCTATTATTTTACAAATATAAAAACAGTCTTAAATCAGCCCTGTAGGGTGTGTGAAACTGAAAGCTATAGACTAGAATATTTTTAAATATTCTGAAATCTCATCATACTACTCTCTAGATGGGTAGCAGTTCTGTCTTTGTTCTAGATTATTTACTTGCAATATAATCAAATTACTCTGTATTACAACCTGTTTTCATCATAAGCCTCATATCATATGTGTTTTACTTAAAATATTATTTATGAGATGGATTTTATTATATATTGATAAATTTTATTATACTAAGTAATTCATACTCAAGCATTCAAGTGCGTTTCAATTTGTAAATAATATTAGAAATAAGTGGAGCAACAACTTAGAAACTTAAACATACATATTCATATACATTTCTGATAAAACTTATAAATATTTAGGAAACTTTATCATAAGGAAACAACTGGATCAAGAAGTTTTCAGTCATTTTAAAAATGCAATTAAAATGGCTTCTAGAAATACTGCATATTTTTATATATCTAAATAATGTGTATATTAATAACCATTTTCTATTCTCCATACTATTGTAGGTATAACAAGTAGATGTGTAAGTTGAAATTTAATAAGAAAAATAACAATATAATAATTCATTACTATATCAAACTAAAGTTGTAATTTTTGTCTTTTGGTGTGATAGTAAATTAAGTTCATAAAGAGTTTCATTATAGCTTCTCAAATATTTTATTGACATTGTTTTGTTTATATCTGGTATTGCTTCACAAACATATTTATGTGCTATAATTTATATCTAAGAATATTAACTATTTTTATATGGTGCATATATTTTATCAGTTTATATTTTTCAGGCAAAACATTTTTTTGCTACACATAAGTTTTATTTTCCATTAAAGTTTCAATATTACTATTTTTAATTTATTTTTTATTTATTTTACTTTAAGTTCTGGGATATATGTGCTGAATGTCCAGGTTTGTTACACAGACATACATGTGCCCTGTTGATTTGCTGCACCTATCAACCCATTATCTAGGTTTTAAGCTCCACATGCATTAGGTATTTGTCCTAATACTCTCCCTCCCGTTTCCCCTCACCCCCCAACAGGCCCCAGTATGTGATATTCCCCTCCCTGTGTCCATGTGTTCTCATTTTTCAACTCCTACTTATGATTGAGATGATGGATGTTTGGTTTTTTGTTCCTGTGTTAGTTTGCTGCAGATGATGGTTTCCAGCTTCACCCATGTCCCTGCAAAGAACATGATCTCATTCTTTTTTTTTTTTTTTTTTTTTTTGAGACGGAGTCTCGCTCTGTCGCCCAGGCTGGAGTGCAGTGGCGCGATCTCGGCTCACTGCAAGCTCCGCCTCCCGGGTTTACGCCATTCTCCTGCCTCAGCCTCCCGAGTAGCTAGGACTACAGGCGCCCGCCATCTCGCCTGGCTAGTTTTTTTGTATTTTTTAGTAGAGACGGGGTTTCACCGTGTAGACCAGGATGGTCTCGATCTCCTGACCTCGTGATCCACCCGTCTCGGCCTCCCAAAGTGCTGGGATTACAGGCTTGAGCCACCGCACCCGGCCGATCTCATTCTTTTTTATGGCTGCATAATATTCCATGGTGTATATGTGCCACATTTTCAAGACTTCAATGACTAAAACACCAAAACCAATTGCAACAAAAACCAAAATTGACAAATGGGATCTAACTAAACTAAAGAGCTTCTGCTCAGCAAAATAAACTATCATCAGAGTGAACAGGCAACCTGCAAGTTGGTAGATAATTTTTGTAGTCTATCCATCTGAAAAGGTCTAATATCTAGAATCTACAAGGAACTTAAACAAATTTATAAGAAAAAAACAAACAATTCTATCAAAAAGTGGGCAAAGGATATAACAGACACTTCTCAAAAGAAAACATCTGTGTGGCCAACAAACATATGAAAAAAAGCTCATCATCTCTGGTCATTAGTGAAATGCAAATCAAAACCACAATAAGATATCATCTCACGCCAATTAGAATGGCAATCATTGAAAAAGTCAGGAAACAAAAGATGCTGGTGAGGATGTGGAGAAATTTGTATTCATTTTTACATTTGTTTGACCCATATTAGATAAATATCTTTTTCTTTATAGGCTTTAATGGAGTTGTGGTTGGACAGAATCATGTTTCCCAGATAGAAAATTTATTTTATTTAATTAATTAAACTTTTTTTCAAGTTTTATTTTAGGTTCGGGGGTATAACCCATTTGTTACATGGGTAAATTGCGTTATCACTGAGGTTTAGTGTAAGAATGATCCCGTCACCCAGGTAGGGAGCAAAATACCCAATAGGTAGTTTTTCAATACTACCCCCACCACACTGCCCTCTCTTGTAGTCCCCAGTGCCCAGTGTCTGTTGTTGCCATCTTTATTTCCATGTGTACTCAATGTTTAGATCCCACTAATAGCTGAGAACATTCAGTATTTCGTTTTCTGTTCCTGTATGAATTTGCTTAGGATAATGGCATCCAGCTGAATCCATGTTGTCGAAAACATATGATTTTGTTCTTTTTTATGGCTGCATAGATAAATATGTAATGATGTTTTTCTAGTACTTTTGTGTGTTGTAATGGTATATTTTTAAAAATCTTACAACATATTTGATGCATTAAAAAGGATATGCATATACATATTACTTTATAATTCTTAATGATAATTAATTAAAGCCTCAGTAACATGCTGTCGACTCGAGTTCTCCTATCTGTCTATCTATGTTATGGACTGAATGTTTTTGTCCCCCCAAAATTGGTATATTAGATTCCTAACCTCATGTAATGGTATCAGGAAGTAGAAACTTTGGGAGGTGATTGTGTCATGAGAGTGGAGCCTGCATGAATAAAATTAATGCCCTTATAAAGAGATACCCTAGAGAGCTTTAGCTTTCTTTCTGCAATGTGAGGATACAGCAAGAAGGGAGCAGTCTGCAACCCAGAAGAAGAGCATCACTAAAGCACAACTATGCTGGCTGGCAGCCTAATCTCAGATGTCATGCCTACAGAACTGTGAGAAATAAACTTCTGTTATTTATAAGCCACCCAGTCTATGGATCTTTGTTATAGCACCCTGAACTAACATTCTATCCTTCTGTCTCTGTGTATCCATCTATCAATCAGTTGATCTATTTATCTCTCATAATTACCTATCCATACAGATATGTATACCTTAACAATGTATGATATAGTTTTGATCACTTTTTCTGCAGTATTCTGTTGGCTGTTCTAGACCTTCTCTATTTCCATATGAACTTTAGAATCAGCTTATCAGTATCTACAAAATAACCGCTAGATTGTGATTGGAATTTAGAGGAATTTATAAAACAAGTCAGGAAGAATTTGCATCTTAATAATATTGAATTTTTAAATCCATAAACACTAAATATCTCAAATTATTTAGATCTTATTTAATGTCATTCTTCAGTTTTAAAGTTCTCTGCATTCAGATCTTGTATATATTTTGCTATATTTATAACTACATATTACATTTTTGTGTATTATTTTAAATCATTTTTTGCTTCCAATTCCAATTGTTTATTGATGGTATGTAAGAAAGCAATTGACTTCTGAATGTTATTTTTTGTATGCTGAGAGCTTGCCTCACTTGTTTATTAACACTAGAAGATTTTTATTCAAAAATGATTCTCTACATAAACAATCATTTCACATGAACAAATACAGGTTTCTTTCTTCTCTCCTAAACCGTATAGATTAATTTCTTTTACTCACCTTAACGCACTAGCTAGAAATTACAGTACAATGTTGCAGGGGGTGGAAAGAGAGGATACTTTTGCATTATTCATGATCTTAAGAAGAAAATATCCAGTTTCTCACCATTATGTATGATGTTTGCTGCAGGTTTCGCTATAGGATTTTTATAGGTACTCTTTGTCAAGTTCAAAAACTTCTCCCTATTTCTACTTTGCTGTTGATGTAGTAGATTACATTGATTGATTTTTGAACCTGGATCCAACCCTACATACTTTAATAAGTTCCACTAGGTCATTTTATATAATTTATTTTTTGGCTGTATGTGCCAGTACATTATCATGAATTTTTGCATCCATGTTCACGAGGAGAGCTGGTCTGCAGTTTTTCTCAACGTCTTTATTGGGTTTGAGCTTCAGGGCAACTTTGGTATTAGAGAATAAATTGGGAAGTGCTCAGACTGCTTCAAATTTTTGGAGTAGCTTCTGAAAAAATTAGGATTATTTCTTTCTTAAATGGTTAGTATAACTTAGCAGTAGAAACATCATTTTGACCAGGTGTTTTCTTTTTGGGAAGGTTATGAATTATTAATTCAATTTATTTAATAGATATAAGATTATTTAGATTATCTATTTCTAATTGCATCATTTTGGTAGTTTGAGTATTTTAAAAAATTGATCCTTAAATTCATCTATGTCATCAAATCTGTGGCCATGGTGTTGTTTATAGTAATAAAGTATTACACATTAAAGTTCCATGAGATCAGTAGATATTGGGGAGTTGGGACCCAGGTTAAAACCTTGTTGTTTATTCCTTCAAGGCTGACCATAGGCAATTACAAGGGCTTTTCCCCAGCAAGCCTCATGGAGTAGCTGCCCTTCCAACAACAGATTTGGTACACAGTCAATGTGTCCCCATTTTCTAGAGGGAGTTAGAATAAAAAATAAAAAATAAAAAATAAAAAAACTCAGTTCCCCAAGAATTTAACCCTTCTTCCCCTATTTCAACTATGTTCATAAACATATCTGCATTACTGGCACTGAAGCTGTCCCTATTGAGACCAAGCTGAAGAACTTTCAAGTAGTTTCTGCCAAGATGCATTTTTGATAGGCATATTTACTGAATCGTGAATTTCTATTTACAGTCACTTTTTTGTAATAGTTTGATGACAACATCCCATTCGTGTTCTGGTTTCTCTTTTACAGATAAGATCTCTAATGTAAGTCTCATGTTGTTATTTGCTAGAAGATTTCATGCTCTCTTTGGTGACTTTTCAGGTTTTTAATATAAAACAGACCACTGATATCTTCCCTCCTCTTTCTGGTATAAAGCACACAGGTAATGATTCTGTTTCCATGCACATTACTTTATAATCTATATATATATAGAGAGAGAGAACTTAAAAAACAAGCATATTTTTATATTTATCACATAAATGCACAGATACATTCTATATATGTTATATATATAATTGCATTATATATATGTGTATATATATATATGTATATATATGTTGTTGGTGGTGGTTGTTAAGAGAGTCTAGTGTGCAATTTAGAGCTCAGTTTATAAACTTTTGTATTTTTCTTTTCATTATGTGGAAGAAACAGCCATTCAAATGAAAGGAAAGTCCTAACTATCCATTATACAGAATCCCTACCTAAGGAAGTACCTAGTTTTAAAAGAGCCTTACTTGTAAAAGCAACTCCCGGCCAGGTGCAGTGGCTCATGCCTGTAATCCCAGCACTTTGGGAGGCTGAGACGGGCGGATCACAAGATCAGAGATAGAGACCATCCTGGCTAACACGGTGAAATCTCGTCTCTACTAAAAAATACAAAAACCTAGCCGGGCTACGTGGCGGGTGCCTGTAGTCCAGGCTACTCGGGAGGCTGAGGCAGGAGTATGGCGTGAACCTGGAAGGCGGAGCTTGCAGTGAGCTGAGATCCGGCCACTGCACTTCAGTCTGGGCAACAGAGCGAGACTCCGTCTCAAAATAAATAAATAAATAAATAAATAAATAAATAAATAAATAAATAAATAAAAGCAACTCCTTTGCAGCCTTTTGACTTAACATGTCTGAGTGAACTAGAATCAAAAGGCATAGTAAAAGAATAAGTTGCATGACAAAGACAAAACACGCACACACACACACACACACACACACGACACACACACCACAGAATTTGACCAAAACATATTTGAAGAACTTGGTAGAATTTTAATTAGTATTCTCATGATTTTAAGAGAAGTTTTCTCCATAAATCAAAAGCAAAATGCAATTTATTTATAACAAACATTTTAAGTAAAAAGAAGTAGTCATAAAGACGAAAAATATGTTGTGAAAATAATATGACATTAATTTTGACTTTTTGGCTCTTGTTCTTAAGTAGGCAAAACTCGTTGCCAAAGATGCAGCTAAAAATAGATGAAAGCAAATACTATGTAAATACAATTATTTGTTTAATTGAAAGTAGTCTTTCCACTATTTTCTCATAGTCAATAGTATTAAATCTGAAATAAAGTTATCTTCTTAATCTGCAGAACTGCAATTTTATGGGGTGATACTAGAACAACCTATTTTTTTTTTTTTAGTGAACTTGAAACTTGAAATTAAAATCCAATTCTAATTTTTATTATTATAATATGATTCACTAATGCAGTGAAACTTACTGCAGTATGAATGGGGACTTAAAAATGATGTATTATTATCAGAGTATAAATGAAGAATTGAAACACCGCAAGGTTGTTCGATCACAATAAATCATCAAATTATCTCCTGCCTCAGAAGCAAATTTATCTTTGCCATGCAGAACCTAAAATTTCTAAGACTTTGTAAGTGGATGAATTGAGTAAAAATAAAATATAACATATCACTG
This sequence comes from Trachypithecus francoisi, assembly GCF_009764315.1. NCBI lineage: Eukaryota > Metazoa > Chordata > Mammalia > Primates > Cercopithecidae > Trachypithecus > Trachypithecus francoisi. The sequence goes on along the minus strand of NW_022681470.1, from coordinate 46,438,751 downwards.
CCTTTGTATTTAACAATTGTTGTCAGAGTTATAAGAAATGCCAGGTTGGTTTTCATGATTAGGAATTAATAACTTGTAGTTAAAATATAAATAATTACAATAACCAAAAGCTATAAGTACTTCCTAGGTGACAGGCAGTATGCTCAGCTTTTTACATGCAGCATAACTATAGGCAGATATTAGTATCCTCATTTTATAGATGAATAGACTCAGATTCAGAGAGGAAAATTAAGTTGCACAAAGTAACGGAGCCAAAATTAGAGACTAGGTCTGTATAAATTCAAAATATTTTCTTTAAACTTACTCTGTTTATTTTTTTCTTTTATTTGAGATGGAGTCTTGCCCTGTCACCCAGGCTGAAGTGCAGTGGCGCAATCTCGGCTTACTGCAACCTCTGCCTCCGGGGTTCAAGTAATTCTTCTGCCTCACCCTCCTGAGTAGCTGGGATTACAGGCATGCGCCACCAAGCCCAGCTAAATTTAGTAGACACAGGATATCATCATGTTGGCCAGGCTGGTCTGGAACTCCTGACCTCGTGATCCACCTGCCTCGGCCTCCCAAAGTCCTAGAATTACAGGGGTGAGTCACCACACCCGGCTACATAATATATCATATCATATCATATCATAATATTATATTTGCCATATGATTTTTGCATGTTTCTATTTAATTAGTGTATGTTACTTAAAAACAAGGACTTTGACTTCTATTTACTTTATCTGGAACAGCTAGTCCAGTGGTCTTCACAAAGCCTCAGTGAAGGATTTTCAAAGGAACGAGTAATTATCAAAAATTAAATAGGATTAAGCCATAATAAATGTCTTAATATAAGCTAAATAATATTTATTACTCTCTACATTTAAAAAATAGATAACTTCTCTAAGAAAAATATTTTCTTGTAAACTCATTGTAAAAACTAATGCAAATAATATTTTTATGATAAACTTAAAATTTAAACGCCAGTATTCTGCATCTCCTAGTTATATCCAGACTGAGAATATTTCATGGATTCAGCAAAAACTCCTTTGAAAGTATAAGAAGTAAATTGGAAGGATCTAAACAATAATTTTTACTGTTTCTCTCTTTCTTTTAGGTGATACCTTATTTTTCTATGGTAGCTGAATGTCTTTTACAAGCTTAATAGATGGAATAAATGCCATATTGAGTCTAGTGAAAGAGAATATAATTATAACTTTTCAGGATCATATAAAACATAAGTTAAATTTATTGTGAATTCATTATTCTTAGAAGGATTTTGTCTTAAATAGTTTTAATATTTTGACATTTTGTTTTCTAGAAATGTGTCTTTAGTTTTAATAGCATAGTGTATTAAATGTCCATATTTTCTAACAAGTGTATTTTGTATCTAAAACATTGCCTATAGACAGTGCAACCAGATGATTAGGAATTACAGTTTTGGAGCTGGAATACAATTCATGTTTCAGTGTTCAGTATCTGTTCATATTGGCATAAATTACATAAAATCTCTCTTCTGTCTTTTATGTGATTAAACAAATTAAACTGATACCACTTCATAGGGTTGTTTTGAGGGTTAAATATGTTAATATTTGTAAAGCACTTAAAACGTGCATAATAATAAGCACCCAAAAATGTTAACTATCATTATTGGTCTTCATTCTTTACTTAGTTTTACAAATTTAGAGTAAGACAGTCAAATATTTTATTATATCTATGATCTACCATCAATGTATCATTATTGTCAAATTAAATGTAGTTTAATTACAGTAATAATTATGAGAATCACACTCTTTGTTATGAGTAAATGCATGGAAGAAATTTCATCAAGTGGTTTAAAGAAGCCAACATTCTGTTTTGAGTTTCAATTACTTGCAGTTAATTAAAAATATATACTTTAATAAGTTATATAAATATGAAAGCATTGAGCAAAAGAAATAAAAATCTTGGCTAGACCTAGTAGCTCCGGCCTGCAATCTCAGCACTTTGGGAGGCCAAGGTAGGAGGAATGCTTGAGCCCAGGAGTTTGAGATCAGCTTGGGCAACATAGTGAGACTTCATCTCTACTAAACATTTAAAAAGTTAGCCAGGCATGGTGGCGTGTGCCTGTAATCCCAGCTACTCAGGAGGCCAAGGCAAGAGGATAGGATTGCTTGAGCCCGAAAATTCAAGGTTACAGTGAGCTATGATCATGCCACTGCACTCCAACCTGTCTCAAAAAAAGAGAGAGGGAAGAACTCAAAAGCAGATCTAGTTTGTCTTAATACTATGCATTTGCATTCTATAACCACCCTTCAGAAATTCACATATGAGAATGTGGGAAACTACTATGATCTAAATGTTTTCTAAAGGAGCAATGATTATTAATAACATTTTATCCTTTTTGTGAATCATAAAGAGGCTCCTCCATCATTATAAATCCATGTAGTTGCAATAAGCATTTATTTTTAATTCAACTTATATAATTGCATATATTTTAATTTTGTACACAAAACTCACAACAGTATCAACATGCTTGAAAAAATAATAACTATAATCAGTGTGTCATTTATAATTGATTATTACTTATATCATTTGAATTTGATCTTTGCTAGCTAATTTACTAACAAGTGGAACAAAATCACTATTATCATGAAAAACTCATATAGATGCACTGTACACACAGTATCGAATCTCAAGCAGGGCAGATTCCTCGGATAGCAAAACTGCTAGTTGTTCTCATTCTATCATGTGAAATATTTCAACAGAAAAAAATTATTTCTCTTTATTTTAGTTGGTGGTGTATAAAAAATGCAAAGTAATTGTATGTTAATATTTGAATCTAAAATTTGTGTTTCACAACTTTAGAATAGATGTGCCACTATATCCAGGTTATAATCTAAGGTTATAACACATTATTCTCTATAGAAACAAATTCCCTTTTATACCTACCTTTAAATTATGATTGGCCAGAAAATTTTACTAATGGTATTTTCCCCAATGAATGTATACTTTATTAATAGCATATACTGAAATGCTATTTAAATATTTTTATTGTGTTTTCAATAGAGCACTTAAAATTATTTTTTATTATTATATTCTATTGGTGGTATTTGTTGGATTAAAATATTCTCATAAAACATGCCCTGGAACTAATAAAGATTTTTTTAAAGCAGCCTCTGTCACATAAATAAATGCAAATAATAAAAGTTGCTAGAATGGAAAGCTTGTTAAAGATCACCTCATTTTAGGTTTTATTAACATTGCAATGGAGATGTAAGTATGTTAGAAATCGATCTAGACAAAGTCATTATTCTTCAAATACAAGACTTTTTAATAATATTTATAGTCATAATAAGCACATTGTTTTCAGAGTAATTAATTTTATAGGTTAGAAAACATCATTTGGAGATATTTAAATATCGCTATAAAAGTATTTCCCCGTTAAGATGGACAACAAATAAGATATAAAGGTTTACTAGACCCATACTGACAGAACATATAGATAAAAGTAGTAACTAATCATATTAGAAATTTTCTTGAATTTCAATCAAGCTGATTGAGTTCATTAAATTATCACTTTTGATAATAAACACAGTATTTCTGTTGTACCATGTGTCTACTCTTCATGAATTTATATATATATATATATATATAAAATATATAGTCATATATTACATTGGCTTATTTTGCTAATTAATTAAATACAGTCATGTGTCCCATAATGACATTTCAATCAATGATGGACTGCATTTACAATGGTAATCCCATAAGACTATAATATCACATTTTTATTGTACCTTCTCTATGTTTAGATATGTTTAGTTCACAGATACTATTGTGTTACAATTGCCTATAGTTTTCAGTACAGTAACATGCTGTACAGTTTTGTAGTCTAGGAGCAATAGGTTAAACAATATAGCCTACCTGTATCGTAGGCCACACTTCTAGGTTTGTGCTTTAACAAAGAGGAGAACACATTTATGTAAATATGTATAGGTAATGTCCAAGTATGTATAGAAAATGTCTCAGAAAACATCTCAGAATATAATCTTGAAAGTTCTTCCTGGATTTCCCATTGAATTTCAGAGCTGTTAAATGTACATGGGAAACATCTGTTCCTTGCCTCCCTTTTAAAATACATATCATGCAATTATTTTTTACAATTAGAAATAATGTTTGAAACTGGAGAATTAGATTAGAGAGAAAACATTGAGTAAGTTTTAATGTGCACTACTCTGATCACTAGAAACAGCTATTCAAATGGAATTCTGGCACTGATACAGATTTAACAACAAATATAAACACAAATACAAATACCATGTATGGTTAAAACCATGAGTGATGTTTCTGGGTATTTTATTACCTCAAACTTTCAAGTCATTAGATGGATATCTTTCAGAAAAATATATCATTCGTATGTTCATCATAATAATTAATGTGACACTGTGAAAGATGGGTGATTTGTGGGTGCATCAACAAGTGTGATCATGAAATTTATGTGTGAACTTCACTGGACAATGGGGTGACCAGACAAAATACTATTTCTGAGTGTCTTTTTGAGGGTGTTTCCAGATGGCATTAGCATTTGAATCAATGGACTCAGTAATGTAAATCATTGTCCCCATTCTGGGTAGATATCCTCCAATTCATTGAGAGCCTGAAGAGAATAAAAGGCAGAGAAAGACATAATTCACCTTTTCTTTTTTTCTGCCTCACAATTTGAGCTGGAGCATTTCATCTCATTTTCTCCTACTCTGGGACTGGAACTGATATCGTCTGGTCCCCTGGTATTCTGGTGTTAAATCTTGGATTGAATCACAGTCCAGAATTTCTGGGTCTCCAGTTTGCAGTTGGCAGAATACGGGACTTTTCATCTTCCATAATTATATGAACTAATTCTTCATAATAACTCTAAATCTTTTCCTTTCTTTCTCAAATTCTCTCTCTCTCTCTCTCTCTCCCTCTATCTCTCCTTCTCTGGGAAGATTTCACTATGACAAAGTAGTGAGAGAAATAACATTTTGGTTGTCTTTCCTTAAAATGTACAAGAAATTTGAACCAATATTATTACCCATTATGCTTATGTCATAAACCCAGTGTGTTAGGGATGTTGGGATGGTAAACTGATGAGTAGTTACTTCCAGACTGCATACGATTAAAATGATTTTATTTCTTTGTTTGACTTTGTCATATAAAGAAAGATTTAAGAACTAATATTTTTATAATATCCCTATGCCTATGTGGAAATGCCACTAGAATGATCTTAGATACAAAGGGAAAACTTTAATACTAGGTGCTATAAAATTCAAAGAGCATTTTGAGAGAATCAGTTTATCCTATTTTGAGACCAGTGTAACTTATGAGGGTATTATTAAGGATGGGGAGAGCATGACTTCTCCTACATTTTATTGTAATCACATTGTTGAAATGTTAATTTACAATTTACTTTTATGATAACTGTACTAGTTATATAGTGCTGCTTAACAAAGTATCCCAAATTTAAGTTACTTAAAGTAACAAAATTGATTATTTTAAAATTCCTGTATCCAGGAATCTGGGCAAAGATTAGCTGAATCTTTTCTCCAGCAAGCACAGTGTCCACCAAGGCTGTGATCTCATCTGAAGGTGTAAGTGGAAAATAACCTGCTTCCAAGCTCACTTATACCATTGTTGGCAGAATTCAATGTATTGAATGTTTTTGGACTGTTGGCCTTAGTTTCTCACTCACCATTGGCTGCCTTCAGTTACTTTCCATGAGAGCCTCTCTATAGAACAGTTCACAACATGACAACTTGCTTTATCAGAAAAAGCACCCAAGAAGAGCCACAGATAGAGAAAGGGTACAAGCAATATAGAAGTTAGTTTTTTATAATCCAGTCCCATCATTTTTGCAATATTCTACTTTTTGGGAGGACACCACTAGGTGAAGTCCATATTCATTGGGAGGATATTACACACGGGCCAGAATGTCAGGAAGCAGAGATCATTGGAAACCAGGTTAGAAAACTGCCTATCACCAAGCTGTTCTTAGGAACAAACAAATAAACAAAAATTATGTTCTTGAAATAAACTCAAACTTTTTTCTCTGGTTAGTCTTTTTTCCTCACCCATTACTAATTCATAATAGAACATTTCAATGTTATTTTGATTTATATGCTGAGAATATTTTCTTAAGATTTCCTAAACCATGCATTTCTTTTCTGTATTGCAGCCTTTACTGAGTGAGATTTTGCAGTGGTATGCTGGTAAATGTTTAACAATAGACCTTGAAAAAAAGTTTGAGTTTATTATACTTTTACTGATATAATATAGGACACAGTTTACAAATAATAATAAAAATACAATACTGTATTGCAATTTCATGTAGCCAATTGATTTTTACAGTACATTTTTATTGATTTTTGCTGACCTCTTGTATCTGAGGCAAACTTATGTTTGCAATTTAACTATGATTTAACAAAATCAGACTATAAATAGATGCTGAATCACTATCCAGTTCAGCATTCATTCACATCATTGATGAGAGCATGTTTTCTCAACATGAATGTTAGTTGACAATTTTATTTGTTTAACAAGTAAGATGAGAGTGAAACAACAAAAAGGCATTTTGGCAATTCACTCATTTGTCAAGAATATGGGTGAGTTCTTTACTGAATCAGATAAGAATGTTTGACTACTAGAAGCATATGTTCTCATTTTTGTGGGGTGTGTGTATGTGTGCACGCGCACTAGTCACATTGTAATGATTACAAACCTGGCAGCTTTTTAAGTTTAATTTACATTATTAATGTTTTCACATCACTTTCTTAAGTCTAAGCATCAATAAAACAATGAATCAAATTTTTGTTTCCAGCATGTGTCAAATTCTATGATGTAAATATGGTTCCATAATGACTAATTTCAATCTGCCAACACGACATCACCTAACACAGAACCAAGAAGAGATGTGCAGAAACACATGATTATTTAGTATTTTACCCTACAGACGTAATGAGCACAAACAACTTTAAAAACATAGGTTATAGTTAACATAGTAAACTTATGAGAAAATGACAAATACTGAGTATTTGCCACCTTCGTTTTTAATAATCTGTAATTGCACATTCATAAGATTCAGTTTTAAAAAGTGATTATATTTAAAAACATACCCATGAAATCTATGAAAACTTAACAATTGACTTTCATAAGCCAGCACAAGCCAGCTCTAATACACATGGATTATTTACATCATTTTTTCTCTTAATATTTAAGTTCTGAAAAAGGCTGCTTTGCTTTTTGCTTACAATTTTTTTCTACTAAAAAAGTAGTAAATTGATAGTTAATGATTTTATGAAGAATCATAATTTACAGCTGTATTTTTACATTGCATCATTTCAACAAAATGGATGAAAATAAATGTTTGCTGCACCTGTTCTTGGGCAGTGGTCATGAAAATATGAAGAAAGTAGAGGTTAAGGACACTTACTAACTCTGCTTAGGCTCGAATGATCCAAAGTTTCCTCAATTATAAAATGAAGAGAAACAATATTCATCACACTAGGTTGTTAATAGAATTGAGTTAAAGTAGTCAAGTATTAATAGTGAAATTATAGATCAGGAACCAGTACAGCAGGCAATGCTTCAAGCAGCATGACCTAATGAGAATTTGAGAGGATCTTACGTTATGAGAAGGAACGTTCTGTTTTTAAGATATGACCCTTACTAGCTTGATACTTAACACAGTCAGGATTGAGCCATGTGTTAGAGTTGGCAGATAAGTTATTCCCCCTGAAGTACTGAGTATGATGTACTGGTACCTCATGTGAAGAAGATAGAATTGTATTGCATTTTAATTTAAAACATTTGGGAGGAACATTTTCTTCAATGTAGAGAAATAGGCTTCACAAATATTCATAGAATTTAACATTCTGTCCCAAAGCAAAATAATTCTGCCATGATAAAATAAGCAATCTGTTTCTACATTGCAATGGCAATATATAACTATATCTTGAAATATATTGCCTATGTAATTCAAAATATACAGCTATAGTAAATCAGCTCTAATTCCAAATGTATTTGAAGTAAACTTCAACTTGTCATTGCTAAAACATTCTGTAAATATCAAATAAAAAAACTACAAAATTTACATGCTATCATTTTCCATATAGTAGAGTAAAACTTATTTTAAGTGCTTACTTTGTATTAAGAAAAATAAAGGCAGTTTCAGCAAAGCTACACTTCGTAATCTATATCACCATATCTTCAAAGATTAGGGCCCTCATTAAAACTTGTTTTACCACTTTCTAATGAATTTTTTCTAGTCAATGTTTAATCACCAAGTTTTTAATTTTCCATTTTTTTTTCTTTGTGCATAAGGCACAATGATTTCTGGCAAGCAATGCTATGGTAAATGCAGGTAAGCATGGCATTAAGTTCTGCTGCAAGGTTGTAATATTAGTCACTGAAAATCAATGACTTAAAAGGTGAGTCAATAAAAATTTATGACCAGTCTTAGAAAAGCAACATGAAGGATGTATTTTACTCTCAGTTAACACCAATGTTATCATATAGTTAACACAGCATATTATGTCACAAACAGGGAAAAATATTATGACAGCCCAGTTTAAGGTGAGCTTTTGGCACCTGATTGCAAATCCATAGTTAATAGCCTATCACCAGCTCTGTGGAGTCAAGGAATCCTATCTAACAATTCCAGAAGAGCAGAAAGTATAATGACTTACAACCCAGCTCTCTTAATTCTCTGGCATCAGAAAAGCACTTGACTTCTTTGTGCCTTCATTTCCTTATCTGTAAGTGAGAGATATTGAAATAGTTTAACTTAAGGAATTACGAAGGTTAAATAAATTAGTATAAGTAAAGCACTTAGAACAATGCCTGACATTGAAATTAGTCAATAAATGTTATTTACATTGTTTGCTTGTATATAAGACAATATAGTCAATAACATTCTGTATCACTTTTATTCAAGACCTGAAACAGAACAAAACATGAAGTCTTTCAACTTTAAAATATAATACCTTTTATTTGCAAGACCAGGATTCTGTTTTAATTCCTTTTAAAAAATAAACAAGGAAAATTTTATATATTTCATATGTCAGCATCAACATCTTTGGGATTACTAGCCTGGCCGTATTAAATTATAAAACAAATTCATGTTGCAAAAGAAATATGTGTTATACACATTATTTGCTAGTTATGTGTTCTATATTTATTCTTCTTATTAAAAATATTAAAGAAAACACTACATTTTCATTTTAAACTGCTTATTGGAATTTAAATAAATATAGGAACTAATTTATAAAAGTTATACAATATGAATACTGGGAAAAGTTATACAGTATGAATAAATGGGAAAAAAGGTGATGAAGCAATAGGCTGGGAGATAGAGTTTTCACAGTATAATTCATTCACACATATACACGGATATTCACATATACACTTGTATGCACACCCACATTTACATATACGTGTTATCTTGTGAATCTCTCTATTGATTTTACATTTTAAAAATTAATAGGTGTATGAATAAGCCTGTCTAGTAAAAGCAGACAAACTTGTACATCGTAGAAAAATAAATGTGTAACAATATTCAATAAAATATTGACAAAGTTAGTAAGGTAAGGGTGATTTGAGGCATTCTTATGACTATTTGTTCCTTATCTAAATACTTAGGTAAAAGATTGGTGAATTTGTATGTATTACCCCATTTTTAAGCATTATACAAAAGCTTAAGTAATTTGATTTTTATCCTTTATAATCTGTTTTTTCTTTTTCACCAATTTGCAAAGTGTAAATTTTATTACCAATTTATGAAAGAGATTGTCTTTCTGAGCAGTAGTATCCTGTTTTTACACTAAGAAAAATCTGAATAAAGAAACATCAGAATTTTAATTAGATTTTCAAAATCATATTTAATCAGGAGATTACAAACCCATTTTAATAAGTACCAATTGACACACTTGGGGAATTGTTAAACATGACTGTCATTTGGAAAACTTCTAATAACTTAAAGTAGAACAAGCCATTTATATATTTTTTTCTTTCCAAAATAAGTATAATTTTTTCTAATAGTTTTTTTAATTTAACACAGATTTTGATCACATTTTGCATGTTATGCAAGATTTATAAATGCAGTAATATACTTTCCCATTCCAAAATGGAAGCTATTTTGCTAAATATCACAATATTACAATTTTATTGCATCTGGATTGATATCAATGGAACAGATATGATGTGATTCACTTAACTAGCTAAGTGAATAGTTTTAAACTAGTTTAATATAGTTCCTCCATTATCATAATTAAATATTTCCCCTTAGTCATACCCAAAAGTTGTTCATTTCTTCTCCTTCAATTTTAAGGGCTCAGGAGTGTTGAGGTCTCCGGGCTGCAGAATAACCATGGAAAATGGGCCATTTACACATAAGCAGAGAGAGGAAGGTAAAGTCTTAGATGCAAAGGTGTGTTGCTTACATCCAGAGCTGATAGCTCTGTTGGCCTGTGGTGCTTCCTACAAATAAGGCCTACTTTCCAGTATCAAACTGGCTTCCAGCCAGGTCTCTGGAGTTTTCCTCTGTATACCTTCTCTCTCTCTTCTCCTCAGAATGTCTGCATTGTAATCTTTATGTCTGTCAGAAATTTAGTCTTTTTATTTTCACAGACTAAGGCATACTGGAGAAGAGAAGATTCCATTGTAACACAATGGAAATAATTTAGTAAGAACAATGGATCATACATAGACATGAAAATCAGCTCCAGGAAATATTTTCCTACTATTTCATATCCTCATATGTTAAGAAACTTTGAACAGTTTGGGAGGTCAAGTCAGGCAAATCACCTGAGGCCAGGAGTTCAAGAACAGCCTGGTCAACATAGGGAAATGCCATCTCTATTAAAAATACAAAAATTAGACAGGCATGGTGGTACACACTTATAATTCCAGCTACTCAGGAGGCTGAGGCAGGTGAAGAGAATTGCTTGAGCACAAGAGTTCAAGAGGCTACTGTGAGCTATGATCATGCCACTGTACTCCAGCCTGGAGTGGGGAGCAGAGAGACACCTTGTTTCAAAAAAAAAAAAAAAACCCAAAAAAGTACAGGCAGGGTGACTCATGCTTGTAATCCCAGCACTTTGGGAAGTCGAGGCAGGCATATCGCCTGAGGTCAGGAGTTCGAGACCAGGCTGACCAACATGGCAAAAACCCATATGTACTAAAAATACAAAAATTAGCCAGGTGTGGTGGTGGGCACCTGTAATCTCAACTACTTGGGAGGCTGAGGCAGGAGAATCGCTTGAACCTGGGAGACAGAGGTTGCAGTGAGCAGTGATCGTGCCACTGCACACCAGCCTTTGTGACTGAGTTAAAAAAAAAAAAAAAAAATATATATATATATATATACACACACACACACACACACATACATACATGCATACATATGATGGCTTACACTGGAAAGATATTGGAGAAATAAAATTAACAAGATTTTGTGAAAGTTTTTAAGTGGAGAGAGCAAGAGATAGGTAGGGCATACAGTACTGTTCTTCCAGTAAAGGAGAAAATCAGGTTTGGGAAAGCCTTGTGGATTCTGTGATAATCATGTTGAATTTGAACTGTTTGAGATATTATTGAATTGCCCTCAACAGAAGGGACCTACATCACCCAGAGTGATACCCCTTCCTGAAAATCAGCTTGCAAACATTGATTAGTGGAGGACATCAAGGTCCTCTTATTTTAATTTAGAACATGTGTGAAGCAACATGTCAGCTCCAGAGTTTCACATGGCACATGGGTTCATCCTGTTCAGGTTTAACCAAACCACAGTTTCCCTGAAAAAAGCTTTTCAACACAAAAACAGGGAGTGCCATAAGCAAACTAGACTAGTTGTCCTTCAGTAGCAACTGGATTGTAGTTGCTTCTCACTCTGCTCTATCCTTTTTCCTGCACTCCCTTAACTGTTGTTCATGGGAACGTTCCCTATCAACCCAATACAACCAAATCTCCATTTCAGAATCTGTTTTCTGGGAAATCCAATCTATAATAGATGTTTGTTTAAAAAAGATCATGTTCCGCAGAGAAAAAACATTCAGTGCTGTAACCAGCCTCAAGGGGTCCAATATTTAATGGATGTAGATAAGATTCCAAGATACCCAGAGCAAATTATCACTTTTTCTTGCTTGTCTCTCTTTCTTCTCCATTTGTGTATGCTATCTTTAATTTATACACCTCACATCGCAAGTATTTATATTATCCATAAATTTATGTATGCAGAATGAAGATTTTAGATTAAATCTCTGGAATCTCACTTTCCGTTGGAATATATAATCAAGTATTAGTAATACATGCAATAGGTTAAAATTAGAATAGGGCTTTTTGAACAAAGTTATTTTTTTCTCTTTGTATTCGGGTTAAAGATTCATCTAATATTTATTAGACTTTGTTACTACTGCTAAATCATTATTCTCTGAGATCAATTTTCTTTTACACTTTTTGTTGTTGTTGTTACTGCATTGTATTAGTCTCTGCTTAAAACTAGAAATTTTGGCAGTGGCTCACGCCTGTAATCCCAGCACTTTGGGAGGCCAAGGCAGTTGGATCATGAGGTCAGGAGATCCAGACCATCCTGGCCAACATGGTGAAACCTAGTCTCTACTAAAAATACAAAAATTAGCTGTGCGTGGGGGTGCTTGCCTGTAATTCCAGCTACTCGGGAGGCTGAAGCAGGAGAATGGCTTGAACCAGGGAGTCGGAAGTTGCAGTGAGTCAAGATCCTGTCACTGCACTCCAGCCTGGTGACAGAGAAAAAAAAAAAAAAAACAACTAGAATTTTTCCAATATTGTTCTCATAACCCCTGATTTTAAAACAGATCTTTTCCTACAGCGATGGACATACTGTCATCATCTTTCTCCAAAACAAAAGGTGTAGTTTAAATCTTCTTACATGGAGTTCTCTAAAATTTTCCCCTTTTGTGTTTTTCTAACATGATTTCAAGATTTAAAATATTTTACGTCTGTGATGGTTAATACTGTTGTCAACTTGATTGGACTGAAGGATGCAATATTGATCCTGAGTGTATCTGAGAGAGTGTTGCCAAAGGAGATTAACATTTGAGTCAGTGGGCTGGGGAAGGCAGACCTACCCTTAATCAGTTGGGCACCATCTAATCAGCAGTCAGTGAATATACAGCAGACAGAAAAATGTGAAGTGAGAGACAGGCCTAGTCCCCAGCCTACATCTCTCTCCTGTGCTGGATGCTTCCCGCCCTCAAACATCAGATTTCAAGTTCTTCAGTTTTGGGACTCATACTGGCTCTCTTTGCTCCTCAGCTTGCAGATGGACTATTGTGGGACCTTATGATTGTATAAGTTAATACCTAATAAACTCCCCTTTATGTATACATACAGGATGAATTAAGATTTTACATTAAATCTCTGGAATCCCACTTTCCAACAGAATATATGAACAAGTATTAATAATGCATACAATAGGTTAAAATTAGAATAGGGCTTTTTGAACAAAGTTAATATTTTTTCTTTTTATAAACATTCATATTAAATATATATATTATTCATCTAATATATATATAAGATGTGTATATATATATTACTGTGCATATATATGTGTATATGTATGTGTGTGTGTATATATATGCATGTGTATATGGGACCATGGGTTACACCGTTAATCCCAGCTGATTGAGTGGCTGAGGCAGGAGAATTGCTTGAGTCTAGGAGTTCTACGCTGCACAGGACTATGATGTTCACACTGCATGCACTGCAGCCTGGGTGACAAAGGGAGACTTTGTGTCTAAAAAAGGAAAAAAATATATATATCTCGAGATGTTAAAACCAATGTCAAATTGAAATAATTATTTACAAACTTGTCAGTTTCATACAAAGCCCTATCATCACTGTGAATAACCATAAGAGTTATTTTAAGAAACAGATACCGATCACTTGAGTTTATCAAGTTATGCTCTTGTCTTTCCCCCATCTCTCCCACTCTGTCGAGTTAATTGATAGAAAGTATGCCACAGACTCTCACACACTATTCTTCTCATAAACTAGTTTGAAAACTATTATATTCAAGTGGCAGAATTGCATTTTCAGTTCTGGCCTCAACAGTATCACCCATTCTGCATGATCTTTTACAATGTCAGTTTACCACTCCTCCCCCAAAAGTAGTACCTAATCTCCCCTTGCTGAACCTGGGTAAATTTATGAATACTTCCAACAATTAAATATGGCAAAAATGGTGCTATGTGGCTTCCAATGCTAAGTGAGAGAAGCCCAAACTCCTTTTGCGTGGAACTTTTGAACACTTGGACTTTTTTGGACCAGCTTTGTGCACTTAGACCTTTTTGAGATTTTGGACACAAACTTCACAGGAGAAATTCAACAACTCTGAGACCATTAGGTTGTAAAGGCCATATATAGTAGTGGTCAGCCAGGATTAACTGCTTTACATCAAGATATTTTGGGGAAGAGGGCACATGGCATAAGATAATATTTAATATTTATTTTATAAAGAATCACAGTGGAAATATTAATTTGACATTCTTAATTAGTAAAATTCAAAAAATATTCAGTATGTATGTATTAATGTGTGAGTTACTGGATAAAATTAAAATTAAACAGCATTAAATATATTAAATAATTTTTAATAACAGTTTTTTTAATAATTGGGTATTTCCAGTGTTAAAACATGAAAATATTAGAAAGATACAATTTCTCTCAGTAGAAACACTGTGATCATGACCAGTATCCTGGAGAATAAAATAGCTTCATCTAAAATATTTCGATATTTTTCAGAAAGAAGTTGCCTAGAATAAGAGCAGTATTTCATATGTGTTATAAGGAATAATAGCAGAAATATTAATTTTGGCAGTCTTATTTATCAATATGAGTCCTAGCATTATTTTGCAATGCTCCATTCTAGTCATAAATTTAATGTTTATAAATTATTGCCTTGTGCTCATTTCCATCTACCTTATACAGATATAGAAACTAAAATATCACTGTTAGAAAAATTATTCATAGTATGGATTTAGATTATTGTGCAAGGTAAATTTTACTTAAAAGTAGGACATTTTTGCCTTAATGGGTTATATTTAAATCTAGATCAAATATAGTAGATTTGCTCAGTACAAATTTTCCTTGGAGTGGCTACATATAACTCTTCAATTAAGAATATTGAATGGATGTCATGTCTATTAAAAACCACAATATGTGAAATTTATGAGTCAAGTACTTAACTTGGAATGTTATTGTTTATCAATATATCTTAAAATATACCAAACCAAGGCTTATTTTAACACAATTTCTCTTTTTCAATTTTGTTACAGCATTCCTTTTTTTCCTCAAAGAAAAAAAATCAGAGATAATTGATATGATTATACTTAATCTTATTTTAACTTATATCATAAATTGCCATAAACAGAAATATATCTGTGAGGGTCTTATTTCTGCCCATGTTTACTACTTAAATTCTAACTAATGGTTTTTCTGGTACATTAATACTTACAGCAAGCAAATGTCCTAGACTACTTAAGAATGGGAAAGTATTGATCATAATTAGGATTATTTATTTTATTTGACATTAAACATGCATCTCCATAGCATCAGAGAGGTTTTAAACATGATAGAAAAATATGATAGCCATTTATAATTTAATGTTTGAATTGTGACAAATATTTCGTATTCTCAAAATTTCGTGTTTTTTAAAAATTTTTTCATGTTGATATCTTAAATTGAGGCAGAAAGCAGAATTTTTTTCTACAATGAAGAAATCAAACGTCTCTTGGCATTTTAATCCTGAGGAAACCTCAGTTATTCAATTAATTCTCTGCCATAACGGTAAGGGATTAACTGACTTTGTGAATTTTGGAAATATTACTGTCTCTTTTTTTTGCTTGATAAATATATGTAAATGCTACCAAACAGAAGTATGGTAAAAACATAGAATAATTATAAGCTGAATTTTCATATTACTATAGATCACACCCTAATAATTGCCTCATATTTACTTTTTATTATGGAAAACAAAAAAAATTACTAATTGTGACATTCAAATTAATTTCAAGATACAGAATTTTTTGTAAACCTCAATGTACATTTTAAATTGAATAATTCAGTCATATTAATTGTGATAATAATAATGTGATACATTACTATTAGACATGAGTAATAGTAATGTGAGTAATAGTGTTTGCTGTGTGGCAAAGAGACACGAGGGCATTTAGAGAAATCCTGGAAGCGCTCCAGCAAAGGCTGGGAAAGTTGCCCAGTGAGCCCTTCGCTCACAGGAGGGGAAGAATAGGTCAGAGATTGGCAGGTGCCAAGGGAAGGACAACATTGTATTTAAATCACAATATTGACATCATAATTAAGCTTTCCAAATAGGATATTTGTTTGAATACTTCATATTCAATAATATTGCTATCAAGTGCACTTTCAAAATATTTAATACATTCTCTAAAAATGATAAATTTAGAATATTTTCTCACAATGCACTATAAAATTATTCCTTGATTATTTTTGCTACCTAAACTTATATCTAGTATATCTTTTGTGGAAATAAATAAGAATTCATAGGATAATCTCCTTGATCTAATAAGTTTCTTGCCTTTTTTTTGTAAATCATGCATGATTTTGTGCTTTCCTTTTCAGAGTATATATATTTTCAGCAACACTGGTGTGATTGAGAGTTGTGTGTATGAGTGGCTGGAGTGGTGTAAAAGGAGTGGGAATTAATTCTCATAACTTATATAATTAAGATAGTATCAGAAAATAATTATGTTGTCCACTTAAATATCTCTTTAGAAAAAAACTGTTTCTTCATCTTTATTCATCCCGATAATTGTGATCTGCAAGTTTTATGTACAATAACACAAAAATACAATGGCAAATGTTTCTATATGTTGTAAGATTTCTTTATATATGGACACACAGAATAAATAGGCAAATGTTATTATTGATTCATCTGCATATTCTTATAATATGTCTAAAGAAACATGATTCATCCAACATTTTCATTGAGATTAAAATAATTATTACACATTGGCTATGATGACTATCAAGATATCTGATTTTAAGAAAATGTAATTTGCTAGGTAAGAATATTAAGAAGGAAAGTTGACTCATATCTAGAACAACCACCATCAAAGTTAAAGAACAAATCAATAGCAACCAAACATAAGATAGCCCATATTTTGAAATTAGCATGTAGATTTATTCACAGTGATACAATATTTAAAAAATTGATAAATGGAAATTTTTGAAATGGAAAATAATGACAAGTGATGTATATACATAAAATTGTATACTATTTAAATAAAAATTGCTTAGAAACAAAATAAAATGAGAATACAGCAACACAAATAGCTGAAGAAATAATAATCTGAACATTCCCACATTAAAAAATATATCTGTGTATTAGTCCATTTTCACACTGCTATAAAGAAGTACTTAGAACTGGGTAATTTAAGAAGAAAAGAGGTTTAATTGACTCACAGTTCTACAGGCTCAACAGGAAGCATAATTGGGAGGTCTTAGGAAATTTACAATCATGGCAAAAAGTGAAGGGGAAGCAAGAACCTTCTTCATGTGGTGGCAGGAGAGAGAGTGAAGGAGGAAGTATCTCACACTTTTAAACAATCAGATCTTGTGAGAATTCACTCACTAACATGAGAAGAGCAAGGGGAAAACCCACCCCCCGATCCAATCACCTCCCCGAAGGCCCCTCTTCCAATCTGACATGATTATTTAGGCAGGGACACAAATCTAAACCTTGTCTTTCTGCCACTGGCCCCTCCCAAATCTCATGTCCTTCTCACATTGCAAAATACAATTATTCCTTCTCAAAGGTCCCCGTCTTAACTCATTTCAACATTAACTCAAAAGTCTACATTCTGAAATCTCATCTAAGACAAGGTAAGTCTCTTCCACCTATGAGCCTGTAAAATTAAAAACAATTTAGTAACTTCCAAGATACAATGGGGGTGCAGGCATTGAGTAAATGCTCCCATTTTAAATGGGAGAAATTGGCCAAAACAAAGGGGCGATAGGTCCCATGAAAGTCTGAAATTCAACAGGGCAATCATTAAATCTTAAAGCCCCAAAACACACTCCTTTGACTCCATGTCTCACATACAGGGCATGCTAATACAAGAGGTGGGCTCCCAAGATTTTGGGCAGCTCTGCTCCTGTGGATCTGCAGGATACCACCCACTCTATGGCTTTCACAGCCTGGTGTTGAGTGCCTGTGGCTTTTCCAGGCACACAGTGTAAGCTGTTGGTGGATCTACTATTCCAGGGTCTGGAGTACAGTCACCCTCTTCTCACAGCCCAACTATGCAGTTTCTCAGTGGGGACTCTGTGTGGGGGCTCCAACCCCACATTTCCCCTTCACACTGCCCTAGTACAGGTTCTCCATGAGTGCTCCACCCCTGCAGCAGACTTCTGCCTGGACATCCAGGCATCCTCTGAAATCTAAGCAGAGGTTTCCAAACCTCAGTTCTTGCCTTCTGGATACCTGCAGGCCCAACACCTCATGGAAGCTGCTTGGGGCTTGCAACCTGTGAAGCCATGACCCTTGCTATACCTTGGCCCCTTTTAGCCATGGCTGGAGCTAGAGTGGCTGGGACCCAGAACACCATGTCTCAAGGCTGCACTGAACAGGTGGGCCCTGGTCCTCCCCCACAAAACCATTTCTCCTCATAAGCCTCTGGTCCTGTGATGGGAGGGACTGCTGTGAATGCCCTGGAGACATTTCCTCCCCTATCTTGGCTATTAACATTCTGCTCCTCTTTACTTACGCAAATTTTTGAAGCAGGCTTGAATTTCTCTTCAGAAAATGTGTTTTTCTTTTCTACTACATGGGCAGGCTGCAAACTTTCCAAATCTTTATGCTATGCTTTTTTTTAAAATATAACTTCTAGTTTCAGAGGAACTCTTTGTTCGTGCATATGAGCATACATTTTTAGAAACAGCTAGGTTATATCTTGATGCTTTGTTGCTTAGAAATTTATTCTGCCAGATATCCTAAATTATCTTTCTCAAGTTCAAAGTTCCAAAGATCTCTGGGCCAGAGGCAGAATGCCACCAGTCTCTTTGCTAAAGCATAGCAAGAGTGACCTTTACACCAGTTCCCAATAAGTTCCTCATCCCCATCTGAGACCACATCAGTTCCCAATAAGTTCCTAATCTCCATCTGAGACCACCACAGCATGGACTTCTTGTCCATACTACTATCGGCATTTTGGTCAAAACTATTCAGTAAGTCTCTAGGAAATTCCAAACTTTCCGACATCTTCCTGTCTTCTTCTGAGACCTCCAAATTGCCCCAACCTCTGCCTGTTACCCAGTTCCAAAGTCATTTCCACATTTTCAGGTACGTTTATAGAGGTGCCCCACTTTTTTGGTACCAATTTTCTGGATTAGGCAGTTCTCACACTGCTATAAAGAACTACCTGAAACTGAGTAATTTAAGAATAAAAGAGGTTTAATTGACTCACAATTATGCAGACTTAACAGGAAGCATGATTGAGGGGCCTCAGGAAACTTGACATGAGATTTTGGTGGGAATACAGATCCAAACCATATCAATATGTTAAATGGAAGACCCAGGAAGCCCAATCAAGCCTAAGTAGTAAGCAGTGTAAAATCAAATAGGATCACTTCCATAAACATCAGAATTAAGTGAGAAAAACAAAGGTAAAAAGAAAATCTTGAAAACAGCTATAGAAAAGAGACACGTTATATGTAGTTTAAAAATTATATGAATGTTGAGCAACTTCCCAGGAAGCAATGGAAGGTGAGAAAACAATGGAATGACAGCTATAAATGTTCCCAATGCTGACAGCTATAAATGCTCACAATTCTGGGAAAGAATACACACAAATACACACACACACACACACACACAACTGTCAACTCAAATTTTATAACCAGTGAAATAACTCTGGAAAAAAATGAGGAAAATAATACATCTTCAGGTAAATGAATGCTGAGTACATAGCCACATCCACTTATTCCTTGTTATTTGGGGGTAGTTTTACAAAATATTTTACATGCACATCTGTTATTGACCCATAAATCAACGTTATAATTTATGGTATAGTCTTTTGTCCTTACATGATACTTTACACATTTATACCCACACTTAACTGTTATCCTTCCTTGGGTTTAAGTAAAATCTGGTGACATTTCAGTCTGAAAAAGTCCCTTTAATATTTCTTGTAGTCTAGGTCTGCATGTAATGAATTCTTGTATGGAGTTTCATGTTTAATGCTTAACATTTAAAATTATGAAAAAAATATATAGAGGAAGTACATAGATAAAATAGTACATAAAAAGTTTAAGGTTATATCAAACATTAAATATAAATCATTCTAAAATAATTGTAAGACAGACGCAACGTGCAATAACAAAATCAAGGCCCATCCCGAATTGGAGTAATTTATTTCCCATTCCTTTAGGGGATCAGCCCAAAGTGTCTGACCACGGATGTTTCTCCAATTGACATTCATTGGAAAAGCCACCATGCTCAAGATCTCTTAAACTCTCATCTTGTCCTTGCAACACAGAGATTTAGTGTCAGCAAATAAGCCAGCATTGGAAATTACATGGCATTACCAAGTGTGTTAAGACTGCAGCTGCTTAAAAGTAGGCATGAGATGAACAAGTACGTAATGAAACTATTTTCTGCAAATTTACTGCACTTTTCCATTTCTACACATTTTTATTGATATTAGATTTTACTGATACAATATTTTACACGAACTACTTTTATTAACAGTTTTATTGCAACTGCCAGCCAATACACTTTAAAAAGCGCATAAAGGTCTGTTAGAGAAATTGAAATCAAGATGATCTCTTGTGAGACTTAATTTTATGTGTCAACTTCAACGGGGCACGGCGTGCTCAGATATCTGGTGAAACATTATTCTGCATGTTTTTCTGAGGGAGTTTTTGTATGAGATCAAGGTTTAAGTCAATAGACAGAGTAAAGCAAATTGCCCTTCATAATGCGGGTGCGCCTCATCCAATCTTCTGAAGGCCAAATAGAACAATGTTTGAATCTCCCCTGAGTAGGAGGAAATTTTACTGCCTAAAGAATTCTCCTCATTCAACCTAGGACATTGGTTCTTCCTGGTCTCCAGCAACCTGCCAACCTTTGGATTCAAACTGGGACTACAGATTGGTTCTACAGATTTGGACTTGCCATCCTCCATAACCATGTGAGTAAATTGGTGATAAAAAATCCATACATATGCACACACACACATATATATACTGATAATGTGTGTGTGTGTATATATATATATATATAATTTGTGATATATATCTGCATTCTTATTGGTTCTGTTTCTCTGGAGAACATGGAGTAATTCACCCCTTTTCATTCTACATTTACCTAGCTATTTTGTTAAAAAGGAAAGAGGTTTAATGGACTCACAGATCCCCATGGTTGGCGAGGCCTCACAATCATGGCAGAAGATGAAGGGGAAGCAAGACATGTCTTACATGGCCGCAGGAAAAAGAGCTTGTGCAGGGGACCCCCCGTTTATGAAACCATCAGATCTCGTGACACCTATTTATTACCAGGAGAATAGTATGGGGGAAACCACCTCCATGATTCAATTACCTCCAACTGGCCCAGCCCTTGACACGTGGGGATTATTACAATTCAAGGTGAGATTTGGGTGGGCACAGAGAATAAAACCATAGAAACATCTATACAGATTAAGATAAACTATTGTTCCCATCAACAGTAAGAGAAGAAGAAAAATGGTATATTGACATGTAGGCAATTGAAGTACTTGTAAAGAGGTTTCTTTCTTCTCTTTCTCAATGAGGGATGCGTCTACTTCCTAAAGGTAACTGGCCAATATTCCAATAAAGTTACTGTAAGTCTGGAGAAAGTCTAGTTCCCTGGTAGGATGTGTGTCTAAACAGTGGTCTTGTTCTCCAGTGCCTGCACACAGGAAAAGATATGGACAGACTTTGCAGCAGTTTCACACTTGACATTTCCACAATGTGGATTTTCCCTGGTATGAGAGCTCACCATGGGAGGTGAATGGGCTTGAGCAGTCTTGTTGACACTTCAAAAAGTGGCATTCACCAAGCTAGTGAATATGCGTCTTCCTTGAAAGATTATATAGCCATAGTCTTCACCTCCATTGATCATCTGATTTTTGTTTAGTAGTTTAAAAAATCTATCCATGTATGCATTCATATATGAATGTGTAGATATATGAATGTACATACGTATGCATGTCTTTTATTGTATGTCAGATGTACCTTATTTGGTGAGAGCTGGAGAGAAAAAAGAATAGCAGCAAGAAGTCAAAATAGAGTTCCATTTTCTGTATCAAGAAACATTAGTAGGGGAGGCCCCCCACAGACTTCAGAAGAACCTCCTGAAGTATGCCATCATGAAAGCCAGCAGAGAGCTCATCAGTCAGCCTTACTCACAGAAGAAAACTGGCCACACGCAGCCACTTATGGAGATCCATCCCCTCTGACTCGTCCCTGCCCTAGCACCAGGATGGGAGCTCATGGAAAGAAACAGAGGGAGTCAATGAAGCATAGACCACCTGAAGCCCACTGAAATATAAACAAATTGAACTACACTTTGAAAGGAGTTTGTAAGTTTTAATGTAAATAAAACTGAGCTTTTATCGTGAATAAATCTACTGTATTAACTAAAATTGACTCCAAAAGTATAAAACAAGGCTCGTTTGTTATTAAAGGATATTTTAATAAGTAGGTGAGAGTAAGGGGAGATTCGATACATAGCAGAATCAAGAGACCAATATTAAAGAAAATAAACATGATCTATATTTATGCTGTCATATTTAGAGCATTCTTGAATTAATGCTGAACTTTGTAAACTCAGTTACATTTTGACCATTGACTGATGGTATAATATGTATGTATGTATGTATATATGTATTTACTGAAACAGGGTCTTGCTCTGTCACTCAGGCTGAAATGCAGTGGCATAATCACAGCTCATTGCAGCCTCCACCTCCTGGCCTTAAGCAATCCTCCCACCTCATCCTCCCAAGTAGCTGGGACAACACGCATGCACCACCATGTCCAGAGCAATTTTTTTTTTTTTCTTTTTATGTTTTGTAGAGATAAGTTCCTATTATGTTGCCCAGGATGGCCTCAAACTCCTGAGTTCAGGCAATCCAACTGCTTAGGCCTCCCAAAGTGCTGGGACTATAGGTTTGAGCCACCATGGCCAGCCTTGATGGTGTAATTTTAGTTGTATCTATTTTCACAAGTTCCAGTAACAGTTAAATATTTTTCAGTAGTTGTAGCTCAGTCTTTTTGTTAGTATTTATTTGTTGGTAAACAAACAATTTAAAACAATAGGACTTTAATTAAATGAATCAATTTTCTATTCAGAGGAATCATTTCACATTGAAAATAATCACTGTTTAATCTGTTTTGTAACTCTATAATGTAGTACTTAGGAGTGTTTTCAATTAACACAAGTGTAATCTAAATTAATGAGATAATTATACAAAATCTTTATTCATTTTCTCTGTGTAATGATGGACACCAGTAATGTTTTTCTCTCTCAAACATTGTCACATCAATAACATTTCTCTAGGGCTCATGATCAACAGATTCCTATTTGCTTCTAAAATATAGAACACAGTCACTTGATCCTTGAATCAACCAGTAAATATTTAACCAAAATAAAGTACCAATTACATTTGAAGGCCACACAAAATAATTTTCAAAGGTAAAGTTGCTTGAGACACTTTAATAATTCACAATAAATATTTTTCTCAATTTTTTTTTTTTTTTTTTTTTTTGAGACGAAGTCTTGCTCTGTCGCCCAGGCTGGAGTGCAGTGGCACAATTTTGGCTCACTGCAACCTCCGCCTCCCGGGTTCAAGCAATTCTCCTTCCTCAGCCTTCTGAGTAGCTGAGATTACACATGCTGGCCACCATGCCCAACTAATTTTTGTATATTTAGTAGAGACGGGGTTTCACCATGTTGGTCAGGCTGGTCTCAAACCCCTGACCTCGTGATCCACTCACCTCGACCTCCCAAAGTGCTGGCATTACAGCCATAAGTCACCGCGCCCGGCCCTATTTTTCTCAACTTCTAAAAACTAGACAGAAAATACATTGCAAGCATAAAGACTTCAGTTACAGATCTTTGTTTAAAAAAAGAAAGGCAATAGTAATCCTCTGTTTCAATAACAAAACGATTTATTTTGTTGAAAATTCCTTGAAAAACCCTTTATATAACCATGTTCTTACTTCACTTTTAAGATCATCTGATTTATGTTCAGTAGTTAAAAAATCTCTCTCTATATGCATGTATATATGCATGAATGTATGTATTTAACTATCTCTAATCTATTTAGTTACTTTGTTTTTATCTATGATGCCCTGATTTAATCAAAGAAATGTGATACCATTACTGTGACATGGTTACTCCCCGTGCAATATAGTATATTATTTCATCAGCCTCCTCAACCGTCCTCTTGTCTACTTGATTTTAGGGTTTGTTCTGTGTTTTTTGTTTGTGTTTTTTTTTTTTTTTGAGACGGAGTTTCACTCTTGTTGCCCAGGATGGAGTGCAATAGCACGATCTCGGCTCACCGCAACCTCTGCTTCCCAGGTTCAAGTGATTCTCCCTCCTCAGCCTCCCGAGTAGCTGGGATTGCAGGTATATGCTATCACACCTGGCTAATTTTTTGTATCTTTAGTAGAGACAGGGTTTCTCCATGTTGGCCAGGCTGGTCTCGAACTCCCAACCTCAGGTGATCCACCCACCTTTACCTCCCAAAGTGCTGGGATTACAGGTAAGAACTACCACGCCCGGCCTAGGGTTCGTTCTTATTATCAGGCTGCTACCAATACATTTATATTAAAACCAGACCTTGTTTACTCACTTTGGAAACTTAACCTCTCTCTTACTACCTCTCCAGAAAAATGACAAGCCTGTATTTATGGTTTTGCACTGTAGGTGATTATAGAAATAACTAAATGTGTATAATTGTTAATGTGTCAAGCACTATACTAGGTACATTATATAAATAATTTTATTTACATGATCAAAGTATAAATTAGTTACTATTATAATCCTCATTTTACATATGAGGAAAATGAGACCACCAGTATTTAAGAACTATACCTAAATTACACCACTAGGAAGTAATAAAACCCACATTTAAACACACATTTTTCTCCCTGAAGAGCTTGAACTCCTGACTTTTATGTTATACTTATTAGTTATCATTTTTGACTCTCATTTTATCATCTAGAAAAACAACTAATTCATTTATTCATTCATTCAGTTAGTCATTTAATTGGTGTCTACTATGTGGTATAATATATGTAGGTACAGGCACAACTCTTAGCCAAGAACAAAATAGACTATGTGTCCACTCTCAAGGGCGTTACTTTGTAGTGAGAAGTCACGGAGTGAACAAGGAAATAAATAGCTATAACTGGTCATGTGGAGACAAGAGCTTCTTTGAAAAGATAATGTAGGCTAAAGAGAGAGAAAGTATTGTAATGGGAGTTCTATTTTATATAAATGGGAAAGACTCAGCTAAGGAGACAAATAACAGTAAAAATATTCTAGAAAATATCAAAACACATTTAATTAGGAGAATGTTCTAGCAACAATGTGTCCATCAGTGTGGCCAGAGCCCAGTGAACAAGGGGAGCATCGTAGTTGAAAATTTCACGCGGTGGCTCAAGCCTGTAATCCCAGCACTTTGGGAGGCCGAGACGGGCGGATCACGAGGTCAGGAGATCGAGACCATCCTGGCTAACATGGTGAAACCCCGTCTCTACTAAAAATACAAAAAAAAAACTAGCCGGGCGAGGTGGCGGGCGCCTGTAGTCCCAGCTACTTGGGAGGCTGAGGCAGGAGAATGGCGTGAACCCGGGAGGCGGAGCTTGCAGTGAGCCGAGATTGCGCCACTGCACTCCAGCCTGGGCGACAGAGCGAGACTCCGCCTCAAAAAAAAAAAAAAAAAAAAAAAGAAAATTTCAGAGCAATACCAGGAACTAAATAATGCAGAGTCTTGGAAAACGCTATTGCCAATGACTCTCCAACTAGGATATGGAAACTACGTGGTAACTTGAATAGGGGAAGTTTAATGTCACTAATTATTGCAGAGATTTATCTATTAAAGGGTAAGAGAACACTAAAAAATATAGGGATAACAGATACAGGGAGCTGCCACTGCTCCCTCTAGCACTTTAGGCAAGTACTCAAGGAAGATACAAATCTGAAAGAACCCTCGACCCACCAGAATTGATATCTAGACCTCCTTGGAAAGTGTGGTTGTGGTCTGCTAGGTAGCAGAGATTGCTGAGGCACTAACTGACAAAACTTATTGGGAAGCTGCTTCCTGAGATGCCACAGGTGAGGTGCTGTGTCCCCAGCAAGGTGATGTCCACTGTTGGCTACTATGCACCATAAGAACAAGGTAAGAGAAGCACTCAGGAACTAGGAAGTAGAGTCCCATCCTTCTGCAGTGCCCCTGTAGCACTAGATGATGTTTAACAACGAGCCACAGACAAAGCAAAGCAAAAATGTTCCAGTATCACAAGTAGGGTAAACACGATAGGTGCAAAACTGATGGTAATTGTTCAACATCACAAGAAAACTGGGTATTGTCCTCATTTCAATAATCTGAACTGAAGTGTGGCATTTTAAAATATATTTTTGAAAAATAAGCAAGGCCACCACATGGAAAGATAAAAGGAACAGTAGAAGGAGAAAACAAAAAATATATATATATATTTTTTCCCATATATATATATATATATATATGGAATCGAGAAGGATAGGCTGATAATCAAGACCTGAAATGATGGTGGCTTCGCTAGGGATAGTCACAGTAGAGTGACAAGAAATGGATCAATTGAGGTCAGCAGTTCGAGACCAGCCTGGCCAACATGGTAAAACTCTGGCTCCATTAAAAATACAAAAATTAGCCAGGTGTGGTGGCACATGCCTATAGTCTCAGCTACTCAGGAGGCTGAGACAGGAGAACTGCTTGAACCTGGGAGGCAGAGGCTGCAGTAAGCCAAGATCACACCACTGCACTCCAGCTTGGGTGACAGAATGAGACTCCATCTTAAAAAAAAAAAAAAAAAAAAAAAAAAAAAAGGCTTGGATTCACAATATATTTTAAAAGCATCACCAATAGGATTTACTGATGAACTGGTTTGGAGTATGAGGGAAAGAGAGTAGTCCCAGAATAGTCGAAATTTCTTATGTAAGAATAGGAGTGACATTTAGTAGATGCTAAAGGTGGGGAGGGGGGCGGGGAGACAGAGGGGTGGGGGGACAGGGGGCGGGGAATAAAACTAAAAAACAGAAAGCTTGTCACTTCAAGGAAAACTGACAATATCCTATGTTAATTATACAATTAAACATTTAATTTGAAAATTCAAATTTTGGAAAAATATTGTCAACTGCTTTCCCTAAACTAGTCTCCAAAAACAAAGTGTTTTTCCTGATTAGATTGACAATGCCTTTTTTTGATGAATGTAGGTTTTTCTTAAATGGACAACTTGTTCCCTTTGATTTGGAATTTATACAGTCTTTTACTCTCCTTTTAGTGATTTATTAGAAATTACAATATACTTTTTGACTTATAATTTAATACTTTTAGTACTTTTACCATTCTTCTGGAAAATGCAAGGACCTTAATTCTACTACTCCTTTGCACATGTACTTGAATTGGGTCTCAGTTGTATATTTAATACCTCTAAGGCATTGCTAGTTTAGTCAATTTCTTTGTTTTATTGTCTTAATATTTGTCATTTTTGTTGCTCTTCATTCATCCCTACATCTTTGAAAAGATTTGTTCGTGACCATTTTCCTTTTTCTTCCTTCTTAATTAATACTCTTTGGAATATTTTTTAGAGTGTACCTACTCATTAAACAATTCTATTAGTTTTTATTTGTCTGAAAATATTTTAATGTTATCTTTATTTTTAAAATATATTTTTGTTGTGCAGAAAATTACTGGCTAGTGGTTAGTTTCTTAGACCACACTGAGGTCCTATTCGCTTCTGTTTGTTCTTGGTTTTCTACAATTTCTTTCTTTTTTTTTTTTTTTTTTTTTTTTTTTTGTGAGATGGACTCTCAGTCTGTCTCCCAGGCTGGAGTGCAGTGGCATGATCTGGGCTCACGGCAAGCTCCGCCTCCTGGGTTCACGCCATTCTCCTGCCTCAGCCTGCCAAGTCGTTGGGACTGCCGGCGCCCGCCACCACAACCGGCTAATTTTTTGTATTTTTAGTAGAGACGGGGTTTCACCATGTTAGCCAGGATGGTCTCCATCTCCTGACCTCGTGATCTGCCCACCTCGGCCTCCCGAAATGCTGGGATTACAGGCGTGAGTCACTGCACCCGTCCCCTTCTGCAGTTTCATTACTGGAGATTTGCTGTCCTGAAATTGTAGGTTAATATATTTCATTATATTCAGAAAATTCTTAGCAATTGGCTTTTAATATTTTATGTGTCATTTTTTTTTTTTTTTTTTTAGATTTTTTTTTTTTATTATACTTTAAGTTCTAGGGTACATGTGCATGATGTTTATATCATGTATAACTCCCCAATGCAATCCCTCCCTCCTCCCCCCTCCCCATGATAGGCCCCAGTGTGTGATGTTCCCCTTCCCGAGTCCAAGTGATCTCATTGTTCAGTTCCCACCTATGAGTGAGAACATGCGGTGTTTGGTTTTCTCTTCTTGTGATAGTTTGCTAAGAATGATGGTTTCCAGCTGCATCCATGTCCCTATGATTTGCCTTCAATTTGTATTAGATTTTATTACATATCCTCAGTGACTCTTAAGCTCTCATATACACATGTGTATTGACGCTTTTTTGTGTATGTGTATATATATATAAATATATGAATACTTTTTTTCTGGTTAGTTTCCTATGATATCAATTCTGAATCACTTCTTTTTCACATAACTGTGTCTAATTTGCTATTCAATTCATTTATTGAATCATTTTGTTTGTTTTTGCTTCACATTTTTAGTCTTAGGATTTGTGTGGTTTTATTTATCCTAATATACCACTTTTACAGTATGTACTACCTTGTTGAAGTTTCTAAGCTTGACTTCATCTCCTTGAACATAGTAATAGTTGCTTTAACATAGACTTTTTCTTTTATTCTTTTGTGTGTGTTGATTTCTTCTGACAGTGTCTTCTCTTCATCAAACTTTATTTCTTTGAGTGGATGTACAAAATGTGGTATATGAAAAGCTTATTTGGTCTGTTCTTAGATGCCTGAATAATGCTTTCTCTCAAATGATTATTAATTGCTTTTGCCAAAAGGATAAGGACAGTCAAAATTCTGAATTACTTTAATAAAAATTCAGAGTTCAAAATTTTCTGGGCCCTCAGGTGAATAACAGCCAGCTAGCATGTGGTAAATTGCTTGAATTCTGATTCCCTTTTACTAATTTAGTATACTAATAACTTTTAGTATCTTTGCTCAAGCTGGGTCCTCACAACTTATCGGGCCTAGTTTCCAACTCTTGCTTCCTTAGGTTTTCAAGTCTTTAGCCAAAGTTTCACTAAACTGGTTAGATGTCTTATCTAAAATAACCAATGACTCCAGGGCAAAAGCAGCCCTTATCTCTGTAAATGCCTTTTCTCTCCTAGATCTGAGCCTGGCAATTCTTGACTGTGCATTAACTCTGTCGCTGTTAGCGAAAACAAAAAAAATAAATAAATGATTACCTTCTATTTATTTTATAGTCTTAAAATGCTGTCTTACATACAAAAATGGTTTAAATTATTCTAAGGTATCTTGTTTGTAATTATCAGAAGCATAAGTTTGACATTTACTACAAAACAATGGTATTTGAAATTCTTTCTCATTTGTGATCTGTTTTGCCATTGACCTCACAAAATCATGTTTTAAAAATGTGCTTGATTATACCCAACAATATTATTTCACTTGAACAAATTAAGAATGTTTTGTTCTTTGTCCCATTCTTGAAACTTTTACATTATAATTGGTTAAATGAAAGGAATTAAACATGTATTTTAAGCTGATGTTACAAAGCAGTGCTTAATAAATATATATATGATAAAAGAGAAATTATAATATTCATCAATATATCTTCCAAGCATCTAATTTAAATATATCCTATACTGCAAATAAAAATGCTCATATTTATAAACATGTCTTTTGTTCTCTCAAAGCAAATAATTATGTTTAACAAAAAAGACATAAGCTCTAACAGCCAGTAATAGTCACTGATGTCTCTCAGAATTAGTCAATGTAGATTGTGATTTTTGTGATGTTATTTTCTCATCAATGCAAGCCCAGGAAGAGAATGATTAGTCCAAATCTGTCAAGGGACTCTGACTCCATCAGAAGAATACTTTAAAAAGTGATCTGGGCACAGAAATTGATGTTAGTGTTCATTTGTTCAATGATTTATTATACACATGTTGAATCCCTGCCATGTGTAAGGCATGGTGCTGACAATATAAACAATATTTAGTTAAGACAAAATCATAATGATTATAATGGCATCTGCAATAACAAGGTGCTTCCTTTGATATTAAGCTGTGTACCTTAAAAAATAAGGAAATTCTGTCATTTGAGACAATGTCAATAAATCAAGAGGATATTATGCTAAGTGAAATAAGCCAAGTGCTGAAGTATAATCTTGTTTATGTGGAATTAAAACATGCCAAACTCATGGAAATAGAGAGTAGAATAATGATTACTAAAGGCTGGGGTTAGGAGGTAAGGGGTGATGGGGAAGAGTCAGATGTTTGTTAAATGGTACAAGTTTTAGTGAGAAAGGGGAAAGAAGTTTTAGTGATCTGCTCTGCAGCAGTGTGACCATAGTGAATAATATTGTACTGTATAGTTCACAGTTGCTGAAACAGTAGATTTTAAATGTTCTCACCACAAAAATATAAGTATGTGAGAAAGATGTTTATTATCTTGATTTAATAATTCCATAATATATACCTATATTAAAAAAATCACATTTAACCCCATAAAATATGCCACTATTATATGTCAATTTAAACATGTAAAAAAGTAAAAACAAACAAACAAGCAAACAAAAAACTTCATAAAGATCTTATTAAAATTTAAAATATAGTGCCCGAGCTATGGAATATATCATGGTCAGTTTTAATCCAGATATAAAAGATGAAGAGACAGTGCAAGGAAAGATTTCTCAGATAGTAAAAAGGTCCAAAATAGCTCAAAATTATCTTATTAACTGTTAGTACTGGGAGTTCACAGTGAGGTAGGAGAATCAGAAAATCTCAGCAAATTTAACTTTTAAAAAGTCATGCGTATGGTGCTCCACGTTCTGAGTAAGCAACTTGTGATTTTCCAGGAAAATCTGTTCAGGAAACAGAGCTATTATTTGGTCATGGACACATATATTTTTAGTCTGGAAGAACATCATTATCTTTTTCATGAAGTAATTGCAGTGCTTATGTCATTTATCTTTTTAAGTCAACAGAATAGTTATTATATGATATTTTTCCAAATGAATAAAATGAAAAACCAAATGTTAAGTCACAGTTCCATAACATTGCTGGTATATGGAATGGTTGAGATGATAGGATGCTTTTGTAACTCCAAAAGAGAAATATCTATCCAAGAAATTGAAACCCTAAGAAATTATTGTATTATCTGATAAAAGTCTATCTTATGATAAGCTCTTTTCCAGATTTTTCTAGAAATGGAGACAGAGATAAAATTTCATGTGGTCCCAAGAGAAAGAATCATAATTAATTGTTTATGGGCTTGACAGTTTAAACAAAGACTACCCCGCCAAGACACAGTTACTAATATTTACATAACTGCTGGTACCACTGAACTAATCTGATGTATTAAAACAGTTTTCTCTGATCATTCAGTATTTGTCCATGACAAATCAAACTATCAAATTTATATGCAAATTACAAGTCAAATCTTAATTTTAAAAATCTAAACTCTGAAGATTTGCCTTAACAATGACAAAGCAATTTATTGAGAACAGATGTTTTTCGCCATCCAATCAACTATTTCACCTAAGAATACGCTATAGATATGTATTTAATTTCGATTGAAATAAATGAATATAGTGGTTAATACTACATAGTCCCAGGTTTACTTGATTTATAAAAAATCCAATGAAAGATGTTAATCCTGAAGTATCAAACCCCAGTGACTTTGCTAATTCTGATTCTGAATTCAGTGATTTGGAAACAAATTTAAGTAAAATATTAATAATTTCATGATACCCTCTTACTTTTTTCAGAATTAGAAGAATAATACGTTTATTTTATCTCTGCTTGCTGATTATTAAAGAATTTTCTTAATATCTATTTTTTCATTGCAAATGTAAGCACTGAATTTTAAATAACATTATCTTATTTTTAAAAATCACATATCTTCCACGCATCTGCAACCATCTGATCTATGATTGGAAAACTTGAAAGTGAATAAGTATCAGTGGGATACTCTAAGAGTCACATTTAATTGGCTGGGCCCAGGGCTTTTAAATTTCTATCTAGAATCCTCAGAGATTAATATAAAAGAAATCATATTCTGCATAAAAACAGCTTTAAATGTTGGACATGGTTTTAATATTAGAGTACTTTTAAACTATACTGTAATCTACACAATCGCTTTGTTTTTCTTGAATATTTTCTTTCTTCCATTGGTAAAGAGTTTAGCATATTGTGCGCATATTTTCATTTCTGTTTCTCTCAGGGATGAAAAAGAAAAAAAACAACAACGATGCAAGTGAAGTTTTATTTAACAAAATAAAGCAACTTAACCACAAATAGGTTTTGAATTTAATTCTACAGTACATGTTTAACAACAAATTTCTTTGTATTAATAGTAGGCCATTTCACATACAGGTGGCAGAGCAAGTTTGAGGACCATTGAACACAGCTAATTTTACTAATGTATCACAATTACAGAAACACCTGTGCTAAATAACCTTGTCCTATTTCCATGAAAATGAATAGTGTTCAATAACCCTCAAAATGTCTCATTTCATGCTGATTCAGATTTTCTCTAGCTATTTTTTCTGTGACATTGTTTCCACAGTAACATAGCACATTTTTTAAAAGGCTATTGTTATTGGTTTATATATATATATATACACACACACGGGTATATAATACTTATTTCATTTTTGTTTTATAAAAAAACACTGTCTTGAAACTCTTATCATGGATACTCTAATTTTTTTGTCTACAAAGGGCAAAAGGATGTAATTTGCTTTAAAAAGTCAATCCAAACACTGTCACTCTGGCTGTATAAGGGGAGTACATACTGTTAAATTGCACATAGAGATTATCAGTGATTAAGAATGACTTGAAATTAGCTGTGTGTGGTCACATGTCTGTAGTCCCAGCTACTCGGGAGACTAAAGCAGGATAATGGCTTGAACCTGGGAGGTGAAGTTTACACTGAGCCGAGATTGCACCATTGCACTCCAGCCTGGCGACAGAGCGGGACTCCGTCTCAAAAAAAAAAAAAAAAAAAAAAAAAAAAAAAAAAAGACTTGAATTGCAGCTTCCTGTTTTAATGTTTCAAAAGTTACTTATGCCTGATGATGTGTTAAATAGCCAAAAATTGTAAATGGGGAGCTAATAATTTACCTTTTCACTGAGACAGTGGTATACATTTGTGCTTCTAGAATCTTTATCCACTTGACTTTATAGAAAAAAAAAAAAAAAAAGACCAAAAACAAAGCAGAAACTATCTGCTCCAAGATCTTTTAATTTAAAACCAAAAACAACCATGGGATACTTAATATTAAAAGAAAATACTTAAAACTTGTTGAACATGGGTGGAAAGTTAGCATACTATGCATTAGATATAGATGTATCTACAGCCAGTCAGGGTGATTAAGTATAGTAAATATCCAGTTGATACTATCTATTTAAGAGCAATATTGACAATAATATGTGAGAAGGTCATGTTAGTATTCAACAGCAAATTCAAAAGATAAAGTCAATGAAATTTTCTGTACCCTTCATTATAACAGATGTGAAAAGCTTGGACAACATGCAGTAAGTATACTGTGTGCCCAACTTGGAGATGCTCAGACCTGTTGAACCAACTATCTGACAGAATGAATGAATGTGTGCTGTAAGTGAACCCCTTTCGGGCATGAAAGTAATTATTTTCGGCCGGGCGCGGTGGCTCAAGCCTGTAATCCCAGCACTTTGGGAGGCCGAGACGGGCGGATCACGAGGTCAGGAGATCGAGACCATCCTGGCTAACACGGTGAAACCCCGTCTCTACTAAAAAAAATACAAAAAAAACTAGCCGGGCGAGGTGGCGGGCGCCTGTAGTCCCAGCTACTCCGGAGGCTGAGACAGGAGAATGGCGTAAACCCGGGAGGCGGAGCTTGCAGTGAGCTGAGATCCGGCCACTGCACTCCAGCCTGGGTGGCAGAGCAAGACTCCGTCTCAAAAAAAAAAAAAAAAAAAAAAAAAAAAAAAAAAAAGAAAGTAATTATTTTCTATATGAGTACATCAAATCTTCATTTTGTTTTCTAAGTGTAAATAGAATTTTCTGTTTGAGTAAAATATAGTTCTTGCTTAATTTCAACATTTATCTTCTGGTACAGACATTTGCTTGGAAGCACAGTATAATTAGCTGCAACCTTGTTATCATGAAACAAGTAAGATATCAATAAGTATTCCACGACTTTAAACCAGAATACACAAGAAAGATTTTTAAAATCTAAATTATAATATGGTAGTATGAAATGTCTGTATATCCTTAAATGTAACTGCTCATTATTTTTAAAGCAATAATAGTTGTCATCTATTTTGGCAACTATTATAATTTAAAGTAAGTTCACCTGTAAGTTGATAATACAGGTAAATTTCCATAAAGTTCTACAATACCAAACAAGGAAGCAACATTTAGATTTAATATGTATTTTACATAAAGTATAATGTAACACTAAAATTACAGGACTGCACTGTCTGCAAATTATCTTGACTAGCATGAAGTTATGCTAAAAGACTAAATGCTAAGGGCAACTTAAGGGTGTTTTTTTAATTTAAGGAAATCCAAATTTATGTTAATAAATGAATTAAATTGAACTTAATTGATTCAATGAAATTTTAATAGGCATATCAGTTTATCATATCTTTGTTAAAATAACATGTACTCCCCTACAAAGTAAATTCTAAATTCACAATAATGTTTAAGCCAAAACCTTAAAGATTTGGGGAAAAATACAATCTAAAATCAAATACTCTGTGTTCTATGCCAACTGTACACCCCTTAATATTTTTCCCAGAAACGAGTATCTTGGAAAAGCCTTCGAACTACATAGTAAAATACATTTGAAGTAAATGTGACATTTTCTCAATAGCTTGTAAACAACATTCAATTTGACAGCACTGTGACTAACATCAGGGACTGCTCTGGACTTAAGTAGTGGAAATTAGCCACCCTACAAACACAGAACCTTCTTAGAACTGGGGATTTTTTTTTTTTTTTTAATAGTACTTGCCTCGTTTACTCCAAGAAGATGATGTTTAAATATTACTATCTCTATTCTTTGATAAAATATTTTTCCATTAAACAAAATGTTCTCATACTTTCTGTTTTTCAACTTCTACTCTTGCAGTTGATCTATTCTTTCCTTCCTTCACCTCTCTCCTAATTTTATTCAACAGCCAGTTATAACTCTAACTCCCTTTCTCATTTTATATTCCCATGCTTTTTATTTCCACCAAGAAATACCATAATTGTGGTAAAAAACTTGCCGAAGTTGCAGAGCTCTGAATCCTTTCCCTGATCATGTATTTATGCCTTCTCACTGAGATTTCATGGGGTTTCATCCTATTATTTTATTTATACTAGGTATATTTCAACTTATCTAGACCTGTTTTTGTTAACCTGATTTTTTTTCCAATTTCAAGCTTAACAATCCCAATTGTGCTACTTTTACCAATGATTTTTATCATAGAAAATGGTTCCCTTTTGCACTGTGATACATATCAAGAAATATTTCTTTTTAACTCCTTATCCTCTCTTCAGAATATTCTTGTATAGTATTGCCACAGAGTAGATGCTAAATAAGTACTTTCAAATTTATATTGCTCCTTCTTGCCATAAAATAGCAATAACTTTTATTATTTTATTTTACTGCAATGTATATGTCCCTCTGTAATCTTGCCCTGACCTATCTGTCTAATCTTATTTCTTCTCCCATTTGTTTACACTAACAAGAAGAATAAAGACTTTACGGCAGAGGCAAAACTTATTATTTACTTAAAAAATTACACATATGTATATATACACACATATGCAATTATACAGATACAACATACTAAATGTATATATAATTATACTATATACTGTATGTATAATTGTATGTATAAATATATAGTGTCTACGTGTGTGTGTGTATATATATATATATATATACACACACATATATATCAGTAAAGCAAATGTACTGGGTTGAATGTATACATATATATCAGTAAAGCAAATGTACTGGGTTGAATTGTGTCCTCCAGAAAGTCTTGTCCACCTAGATCCTAAGTTAACTTATTTGGAAACAGGGTCTCCGCAAATGCACTTAGTTAAGATGATGTCATACTATGCTGGATCAATGTAGACCTTAAACCCAAAGACTGGTATCTTTGTAAGAAGGCCATGTGAATACACAGTCACATAAAGCAAGGAATACCATGTTACAAGGAGGCAGAGATTGGGGTTACATTGCTTGAAGTCAAGGAATGCCAGGGATTGCTAGTAACCACCAGAAGCTAAGAAAGATCTCCCCCGAAAGCCTCCTGAAGAAATCAATTATGCCCTCACTTTCCTATTGAACACCTGGCCTCCTGAACTATGAAATAATATGTTTCTATTGTTTTAAGCTACTGATATGATTTGGTTCTGTGTCCTCACTCAAATTTTATGTGATAATTCCCAGTGTTGAGGGAGATACCTGGTAGAAAGGGATTGGATCATGGGGGCAGATTTTCCCCTTGCTGTTCTCATCATGACAGTGAGGGAGTGCTAATGAGATCTGGTTGTTCAAAAGTGTGCAACACTTCTCCATTCACTCTTTCTATTGCGCCACCATGTGAAGATATGCTTGTTTCCCCTTCATCCTTCTGCCATGATTGCAAGTTTCCTGAGGTCTCCCTAGCCATGTCTCGTATACAGTCTGTGGAACTGAGTCAATTAAACCTCTTTTCTTTATAACTTACCAGTTTCAGGTAGTTCTTTATAGTAGTGTGAGAATGGACTAACACAGCCACTGAGTTTCTGGTTATTTGTTATAGCAGCCTTAGGAAATTAACACAGCAGGCTAAGGGAAAATATGAAAATTATGCATAAAATGTAATTTTTCCTTTAAACTTTTTCTTTCTAAAAATTATCGCCAATAAGGGATTATTATTCCAAGATTAATATACAAAACATATATGTAGGTCAGGACATTTTTGGAGACCTATGGCATAAACAACATAATGCGATCATTAAAATTGTAATATTGACCTGCCAAGAGAGGTATTCTTTTGTAGTCACTTAAAACTGTTAAGCAGAAATCATGCATCTTATAAAAGTTAATGTATTTATTTATTGTTACTTGATATTTATGACATATTGAAGTATTTAGGTTTTAATTCTTTATTATACAGAGTATGATTTGTCTTACACTTTTCAAATTTTACTGCTAATTTTATATTTCAATATTATATATAGAAATATAAATTATTTCTATACTATACATAGATATATAAATTGTATATTTCTATAACTAATTTATTTCTTAAATGTAAATAACTTTGCACTAGAAAATACTCACTTATCCATGTTCTCAAAACAGCTTCTTCTATTTAATAAATATCTATTTTCATTTTTTTCTACAGATTATAAATAAAATCAGTATTTTAAAAATAAAATCTGTTTCAAAATATTTATTTTTTATTATATATACTTAAAATTTATCTTATTTTACCCTAACTTGTTGACAACTTACTTAAAACATACATACAATTAAAAAAAAAAAAAAACTCTTTTCATGTACCAGGAGCTGATTACTCAGTATTGAACAGTGCAAATAAATCTCTTGTTATCATTAAGTTATATTCTGTTCTTATTTTTTTCCAATAAAGTTACTGAAATGCTTTCCAGCAATATTGAAATGTGTTCGTATGATCATCTATCTAAATTTATTGTTGAAAGTGAAGAATATCAAAAGAGGGAAGTATATAATTAAATGAAATGATTTGGTAGCTTCTAAGGTGGTTTTAAAATTGTTTGAGTGAAATATAATGCTTACAGCATTTCTCCATGTAACTAACTTACTTTCAAAGATCATATCCAGTAAGTTGGATATCAAGTAAAGTGATTTTTGTAATCATCCATAGAATGGTCATCTTGTTGCTAGTTATTGTCAGACTCTCCTCCTTACATAATTTTACATAAATGTGATAGAGACATGGGAAAATACTCCACTAAATCCCTACATGTGCAAACACACAGTTCCCCAGACACACACAAAGGGACAGGGAAAGAGTAAATGAAGTTTTCCTCTGTTAGGAGGCTAACAGACACAGAATCATTGATCGATATGCCGGACATATATAACCATGGACCTCTGCAAAGAATTATTGTAGGAGAGATTATACTATTTTTCAGACTTTAAAAGAAAAATAATTATGACTGACATTTTATTCCA
The DNA here is from genome assembly GCF_009764315.1 of Trachypithecus francoisi. Classification (NCBI taxonomy): domain Eukaryota; kingdom Metazoa; phylum Chordata; class Mammalia; order Primates; family Cercopithecidae; genus Trachypithecus; species Trachypithecus francoisi. Next base: position 46,400,076 of record NW_022681470.1, on the reverse strand, counting down.
GAAACACATGTTTACTAAAATCAAATAAAACTCATAAAATTCATATCAAGCTTAGCTTTTTTATAAGTGGAAAATTTTTGAATGATGTTCTTCTGCTAAAATTCCAAAATATTTAAGAAATGGGTCACAGATGTGTGTGTCTTCTCTGACAGGTTTGGTAACATTATTTGTTTATTTTGTTTTTGTTTGTTTGCTTTTCTTTTTTATTCATTTGTTTTAGTTGACAAATAAAACATATATATATTTATTGTGTACCAACATGTTATTTTGAAAGGTGCATACATTGTGGAATGACCAAAGGGAGTGGATTAACATATGCATTACTTCACATACTCATCTTTTTGTGGTGAGAACACTTAAAATCTACATTCTTAGCAATTTTCAAGAATACGATGTATTGTTATTAGTCACTTTGTTATGAATGAATCCCTTCAAATTATTATTACTCCTATCTAACTGAAAATTTTTATCCTTTAACCACTATCACTGCAACCACCCTTCCCCAACCCCCAGTAACAACCAGTTTTACTCTCTACTTCTATGAGTTCAGCATTTTTAGATTCCACATTTGAGTTAGTTGATGTAGAGTTTGCCTTTCTGTGTCTGGCTTATTCTAATTTACCTAATGTCCTCTAGGTTCACCTATGTTGTCACAAATAAGATTTCTCTCTTTTTAAAGGCGGAATAGTATTTCATTGTATATATACACCACATTTTGTGTTTTCATTCATGGGTTGATGGGCACAGGTTCATTCAATGACTTGATTATTGTAAATTACATTGCAATTAACATGGAAAGGCAGGTATTTCTTTCACATACTGTTTTTATTTCCTTTTTGTATATAACCAGGAGTCAGATTGCTAGATCACAATGTGGTTCTATTTTTAATTTTTGGAGGAATTCTCATACTATTTTTCATAATGGTTTGCATTCCTACCAATAGTTGGCCAGGTTCCCTTCTCTCCACATCTTCACCAACACTTCTTATCTATTGTCCTTTTGATAACAACCATTCTAACATCTTTAAGGTGATATCTCATTGTGGATTTCATTTACATTTCTGATGACTAATGATGTTCAGAAGTTTTTCATATATCTCCTGGTCATTTGTATATCTTCTTTTGAGAAGTGTCTATTCAAGTCTATGGACCAGTTTTTAATCTGTTGTGTTGTTGTTGTTGTTGTTTTATTGATTGAATTGTTTGATTATTTTATATATTTTGGATATTAGCCACTTATCAGATATGTGGATTGCAAGTATTTTCTCCCATTTTGTGGACTATCTCTGCATTCTTGATTTTTTTCTTTGGCTGTACAGAAGCTTTTTGATGTAATTGCATATGTCCATTTTTGCTTCTCCTGCCTGTGGTTTAGAGGTCTTATCCAAAAAAGCATTGCCCAAACCAATGTTATTAACAATTTCTCTATGTTTTCTTCTAGTAATTTTACAGTTTTGTGTCTTACATTTAATGCTTTCATCCATTTTGAGTTGATTTTTGTATATAATGTGAAATAAGTGTCTGATTTCATTCCTCTCTATATGGATATAGAGTTGTCCCAGCACCATTAGGTTTGGTAACATTTGATTGTAAATTTTGATTGTGTGAGAAAAATTCTGCCCCACTTTTTTTTTAAAGGCACGTTTTTGTAAAGGGAGTTAGACATTGATTCAAGAGCACAGTCTATACTGTCTACTAAGCATGCCCTTCCTCTGCTAGTTTTCCTCTTGAGAATTCTAACATATGGGAACACATACCTGTCTACATCTGCTCATGGCAGTGAAGGAAATGGCTATTTGAAGTTGTTTGGGGTCTACAGGTGATCTGAAAGACAAAAATAAAACAATAAATTATATTTGAAATAAAATAAGACAATAAAACAATAAACTACTTTCAATCTGTTATTTTCTCTTCCTTTTTGCAGTCTGCAAGAACCATAATAGAAGTAGTCTGTGCATTCCCTAAGCACAGTGTCAAACTATTCTATCTCAGTTATTCAGTACAAGAAACTCATTCTAACTTACTGTTGGCAAGATGTCAAAAAATAAGCAAATGTTGACTGAATATTTTATTTACACTGTTGATAAAAATAGTATTATGTTGGCAGATAGTTGTGCTATGTACCTGCCACTCTTTCTTTTCTCTGTCGTTATTTTTGAAAAGTCATACTTCAAAATGCATTGTTACAATAATAATTCCCCTTCTATATGCTAGTAACTATGGTTTTATAAACTAAACTCAAATTTTAGGGCTTTTCATATCAAGCCTGGTAAAAGGAGTAAAGCTTATTGCTCATTAGTCTTTCTAAACGCAATAATTCAAACCTGTTTGATTTTAATACTTATCCTTTTTGAACATACACTTCATCAATTTCCATGAAAAGAGACCATTAACATGTCATGCATATGGAATATTATTGTGAAAAGAAATGATCCTGAAGGCAAAAGAGAAGTGTCTGAATAGTATTAGGCATACTTATTTCAGTGAATGTACACAATCATAATATGCCACTTAAGAAATCATCTGTTTGAATATTACCAGTTAGGGTTAATTAGGATAATAACCCATGTAAAGCATTCGTTTACCATTACTATTACAAATTACAAACAGTTCAATTTAAAGTGACTTTCTTAAGCATATCTTTTTTTATATAGAGGTAATATAATTTTGTAAAGGAAGTAAATTCAAGAACCATGTATAATTATCTTTTCACAGAATTGTAACAAAAAAGTGAAGACATCATTTTAAAAGTTTTCTGAACATGTTTATCTCCTTAAGATTTGTGCAAGTATATTTATATTTAATGTTATTTTCAACCATTGCTCCACACGAGGCAAATTTGTTTTTTTACAAGAGGTGTAGACATTGCTTTGAATAGTTTTGAAGAGGAGTACAAATGCTCTTAAATTTCTAATTTACTGAAAATCTCACTTTCTAAATTTGACACACCATAGTTTTTCACAAAAACTGAGAAAGGATAAGTAAGATATCTCTAGGTAGTTCATTTCTAATGTTTTATCACAGAAAAATAGCATGATAAAAGCAATACCATTATAAGCTTATCAGTATTAGGTTTTTAAAATCCTCTTTCTGAATATTTGGACAATTTACTATCATGTGATCAAGTTTCTTTTGCTTTACTTTGTAAAGTATAACAAGTCTAACTTTCTAGACATGAAACTGATCAGATATACAATTAATTGAACATATTGGATTGAAGTAATTTTTGTACTATAACTTCAGTTACAATTTAAAAAAAAATCTGTAATTCACAATTTTTTACATGTCAAAGATTTTCTTCATAGCGTTGTGTTTCAGTGATTGGAATACCAGATAAGAAAGGTATTTGTAGTATTGCTCAGAGACAGGTGGAACGCTGAGGTATCAAAGTAGAGAAAAGTAAGAGACAATTGGACCTTCTAAGCTCCATTAGCAACATATTATACATTGGTACAGGACATGCAGTTATACTTAATGACCCAAAAGACTGATTGCATGCAGCATTACTGAAAATGATGTATCTAAGTTGAGATTAAGGCATGGCCAAGACTAGATTTGGATGAATTTGACATTACCAAAAAAAAAAAAAATTGACAATACCATTTGCAGAATTAACTTCAAATCAGATGCCTTTCAAATGGAAGATGTAGTCTGCTTGTTTAGATGGCTGTGTGAACTTATCAGAGTCTAACATGCTTAATAGCCACACGGATGCCAAATTGACTTTATATAATAAGACATGTTTAATTCATACTTTAACAACAAATTGAGTGCTTTCTTATATAATTGGTACAATGCAACGTTGTAAGTAAATAAATATAAATGTTAGAAAGTTATTATTTATTTATCTATTTATTTATTAAGATGGAATCTCACCCTGTCACCTAGGCTGGAGTGCAGTGGCATTATCTCAGGTCACTGCAACCTCTGCCTCCCAAGTTCAAGCAATTCTCCCACCTCAGCCTCCCTAGTACCTGGGATTACAGGTGCGCACCACCACACCCAGCTAATTTATTTTATTTATTTTTATTTTGTTGTTGTTGTTGTTGTTGTAGAGATGGAGTTTCACCATGTTGGCCATGCTGGTCTTTAACTCCTGAATTCAGGTGATCTGCCTGACTCTGCCTCCCAAAATGCTGGGATTGCAGGCGTGAGCCACAGCGCCTGGCCAGAAAGTTATTTCTAAATTCTATGAGAAGTTCATAATTTAGATGATGGTAGGATTAACCCCTAAACAGAATATGATAATAGTAAAGAATATAACATAATATAGCATATAGCATATAACATATCACAGTAGAATACAACATAATGTAACACAAATAATGTAATTTAATGTATGTAACATCTGTAGTATATACAAAGTACTATAGGGAAGATTTTTATTCAGGTCAATATGCTGATGTAAATAATAACTAGTTGAGATACAGGTACTAACACCAACAGAATTTGATGAATTTCTTCATAAATAATGTGATTTCTCCATAAAAATATCATGCTTTAGAACTTCTTGGATATTGCAGGAAACTTTCTGAATGGACATCCTCTATACTTTTTATACAGGGCATTGGTTAACTTGAGTTACTTTACCCTAATTGTCTGTATTGAAGACTGCAGGGATGAGTCAGGGAGTGACATCATTTAGATGGTTGTCCTCTCCAAATCTTATGCTAAAATGTGACCTCCAGTGTTGGAGATGGGGCCTGGTAGGAGGTATTGGTTTATGGGGGTAGATCCCTCGTGAATGGCTTAACACCATCCTCTTGGTGATGAGTGAATTCTCCCTCAGTTAGTTCACATGTGACCTGGTTGTTTGAAAGAGTCTGGGACCTCCCTCTTCTCTTTCCTGCTCCCTGTCTGGGTATGTGATGTGTCTGATCTTGCTTTGCCTTCTTCCAATTCTGTAGCTTCTCAAGGCCTCTACCAGAAACAGGTGCTGGTGCCACGCTTCCTGTACAGCTTGCAGAACCAGGAGCCAGTCAAACCTCTTTTCTTTATAAATTACTCAGCTTCAGGTATTTTCTTATAGAAATGCAAAACCAGACTAATATAGAAAATTTTTCACAATGTTCAGTGGTGATGGCACAATATAAGATGTTGTCTCAGCTGAGTATCTTTATTAAAAATGCCCAGGACATCTTTATTTCTGTTACTTTTCCAGGATCTTGACAAGTGTTGAATTCGAAATCACTGATTAAAAATTCTAGTTATTCATATGCTTTTGTAAAAGTTGCACCTTTTTTTTTTCCCCCTTAGAGAAAGGTTACAATAAGGCTGTTCACATATATTAAATAAAGACATTCTGTGGTAATTGTGTTACTCTGTAATAATTCAAGTTAATTTTTATTTTCCAATTTGTGCATGATTGCATTCAATAGATGAAAACTTTTTTCTTGAAAAATAGTGAATAATTGTACCGCTACTTTTTTTTTTTTTTTTACATTTTCTGATTAAGATTCTATGTTTAAAAGTTAGGTTATCAGATAAAAGAAATAGTGATGTGATAATTTCAGTATACTCTAACTGTTAACAATAAGCAATGAAATAGCAAAAATATAGTTTGATTAGGGTGAGTAGAAAATTGCAGAAAATTAGTACTCACCAAAAGCTTTGAACCTGTGATTTTTAAACTAATTATGCTATATATTTCCCATGTATTGTTTCAGATGTCATAATTCAAATATATTATTGTAGTATCACAAGAGTACTACAGTGGAAAATTTTATTTCCTATCTCCACCTGGAATTCTGACAGGGATCTTAAACCCTATGTATCAGAATTTAACATACTCACCACCACTCCCCCAAATCTGTTTCTTTTAGACTTCTCTAACTCAATAAGCGACACATCCATCCTTCCAGTATCTCAAGCCTAAGGTATCTGAGCCATTCTTAACAGTTGCAATTTTCTAATATTCACATGGACTCCTTCAGTACATTATTTTGCCTAAATTATATATAATGAATATTTGACATCTCCCCACTGCTAATGTTCAATGTTACAACCTTGACCCAGCCTCATTACCTTTTCTATGAATTACTATAATCTTCTAGCAGATATTCCTACTTCTATTCTTGCCTTCATCAGTCTCTTCTACAGATGGCAGTCACAGTAACACATTTAAAATTTAAGTCATATTGTGGCACTACTCTGCCCCAAATATTTCAATAAGGTAATCTCTCACAATAAAAATGGAATTATGCAGCCATAAAAAAAGGATGAGTTTGCGTCCCTTTGTAGGGACATGGATGCAGCTGGAAACCATCATTCTTAGCAAACTATCACAAGAACAGAAAACCAAACACCGCATGTTCTCACTCATAGGTGGGAACTGAACAATGACATCACTTGGACTCCGGAAGGGGAACATCACACATCGGGGCCTATCATGGGGAGGGGGGAGGGGGGAGGGATTGCATTGGGAGTTATACCTGATATAAATGACGAATTGATGGGTGCTGACGAGTTGATGGGTGCAGCACACCAACATGGCACAAGTATACATATGTAACAAACATGCATGTTATGCACATGTACCCTAGAACTTAAAGTATAAAAAAAAAAAAAAAAAAAAAAAGCTTATCCTAAAGTAGTCAGCTCCGTTGTGTTTCTTGTTGTTTTTGTTTGTGCATGTAGGGTTGAATTTTCTGTTCTGCTCTCTTTGACTTACTCTTCTCTATTCATACTGTCATCCTTGTTCCATAAACATGGTGGACAAGATTCCACCTCAGCTTCCTTGTATTTGAAGTTGTTCTGCCTGTGTTACCCCTGATATTTGCTACAGGTATTCCTCAGTACCTTTTTGTTGCTCATAGGCTATTTACACTTTGAGGTCATTTGTGTCTAATTATATTTTCAATTGCAACAACACATCTTCGTTTCCACCAATACTAACAACCTTTTGTTTATCTTTCCTGCTTTATTTTCCTCATTTAGTACCATGCAACCTACTACGTAGTTTATTTATTATGCATCAAAGTTTTATGGATTTGTTTACTTTCTATCTTCCCATAGGAGCATGGATTTACAGGGCAGAGATTTTTGTTTTGTTTTTATTATCATAATGTTGTTTTCCACCATCGAGAACAGTACCTAACAGACATAGCTGCTCAAAATGAAACCCACACACCGACACACACCTTTGTTGAATAAGTGAGTAGCTCTTTTAGACTTTGTTTATTAAGCAGTCTCCAATAGTCTCACTCTTTTCAGTAGCATTTTGTTAAACCAGTAGGCACCCTCAAACAGAAGTTAAGGCAGACCCATTTTTTCAAGGGCAAATGGAAATTTTGGGGCTGGCCATTGGCCTGAAAGGACTACTTTTTATTTCACCAAAAATAAAAAAAAAAAAAAAACATTTTGCACTAAAACATACACAGTTTTTGCTGGTCCATGCTAACAGTGGATTCAGTCACAGCTATTTATGTCCTCCAGTTTGAAGTTTCTCACTTTAAAAGCCTTATTGCCTGACAAATATTTGAAGTTCACATAATTAGCAGCATAGAAAATAATACAGAATCTCTCTGTGTTATATCATGAGAGTGAGACTTTTTTTCTATAAGAGTTGGGAATTTTTGAGGATGTGGATGGTACCATTTTGAATTCCTAAAACTTAATATAATATCGAACACAGAGTGGGCACTTGATTTGTTACTTTGAATTAAGAGAATAAAGGCTTTTTAAAAAGCATCTCTCTTAAGAAGTTCGGGAATTATGAAATCATGCTAACTAACTTAAAATTGTATAACCTATGTAAAAGTAATATATTTATAAAAGATTAAATATTTAAGTGTGATAACAGTAATATATCAGCACTAATTAATTTTTAAATAATATTATTTAGGAACTAATTATCTCTATACTTCATAGGATTTATTAATTTTACTATTAATCCAGATAAAGTCAGTTTAATCACTTTGTTTTAATTCAGATGTCAAATTACTGACTTTTAGCAAAATGATCTTACCTATTAGGAAAATAGCAATAACAGTAGATTCTAAGGGGCAAAAAACAACATCTGACAAAACCCACACTATCAGGTGAAAATAAATGTAGGCATTCTACAGTAATATTTAACACTAAGTCAGCTCTTTAATTGCATGTACTATAAAGTATTAATTATTTCTAGTAAAAATAAAAATAAAACAATCCACAGAATAAAATTGTAAGAAAGATTTACTTGAACAGATTGCAAACACTAAAGCTAGTTGAATATTGGTCTTAAGTAATTAATTTGAAGTTAAATCTACAAATAATAATGAAATAAGTCTAGATAAAACTGAAAAAAATAGAACAAAGTATAGTTTTTCCAATATACGGCAAAGATTACCTTCTGTCTAGTTAAACTAAGAGTATTTCATAAAAAATATCAAATTCCAATTTGTGAATTAAATGACAAGACACAATTTTACAAATTCTCAAACTAAATAGTAAATGTAATAAAGAACACAAATCATAAGTATGCCAAAAATAGATTATATAAAATTATTTAATGTATTTTTGATGTTTTAAAATGACATTATGAGAAGATATTATAAAAAATTTACTTGCCTTAGTCTTCACATAGAACATATAGTACATTTTCTATATTATGAATAATTAATATTTTTGGAGGAGAACTATAGGATCATTGAAGCATAGGCAGAAATTTGCATTTGCACTTGATTTGAAAGAGTTGTCACTGTGAAAAGTAAATTGATTCTAATTTTATTCTTTGTAGATCATAGGAACATATTTTGAGGAGATGTAATTCTAGATGATCAAAGAGAAACTCCATAAAAATATTTATACAGAAAACTATAAAAGTAAAAATTTCTATATTAATTTTAGGTCCACTGATACTTAATGACATATAACCTAGATGAGAACTATTTCTAAAAATGATTTTTATAATGGCATATATATCAGAAATTAATTTTAACCATATATCAAATAATACTGTTGAGGAAGTCTCAAAAATCAGTCATAATTTAATCAAATTATTAAAGTTAATAAATAGACAAAATATAGAAATGAATTACTTAAGTCATTAATAAATGCTCCATAGAACTTAAATGGGTTTTATCTAAATTAGAATGAAACATAATTTATTGATTCAGATTAAGATGCTCTTCTGTATTAATATGACATTCAACTCTTTACCAAAACTATGAAAACTTAGTGCCCCACACAAAGAAAATAAATTAGAACCATTAATTTGAGTGCTATTGAAAATAAATTTTGAGAAATAAATGTTTAAAGTATGATAAATACTTGGCATTTGAATATGTGAAAATGCTAAAGTATAAACAACTCTTTAGAAATAACCAAACATAGAGTTTTGTATTAACTGGTGATAATCTCTTCATATCGTATGGAAAACATTGAAAATCATTAGTCCATATTAAAAAATAGTATCATTCTACTATAAAATATATACCTACTTATGCAGATATGGCAGATTATAAGGTTAATTTTTTGGAAGTTCATGACAACCACCACTCTGTAGCCCTTTCTTTCCATGCAATTAACATTTTAACACAGGCAGAATATTGCACATATGTAACTCTTGTTTGAACATCATTATTATAAAATGGGAAGCAGCTTAAAATTACATTTTAAGAAGTGTTAAAATTTGACATTATACATAGCAACCATTTGATTAATAATGTTATGCCTGCTGTTGCATTTCATTTTTAATATCTACTTTTAAGCATTTATGTTTGCGAGATTATTGGGGTGATCAGACCCAACACCAGGCCGTGGGGGCTATGGCATCCAGCAGAGCAAAAGGAATGAGACAAGACAAGTTAAGAGTGAAAGTGGGACCAAGGGGCCAATGCTAGTATGGAGGCTGCAAAGGCCCCAAGCTCTGGAAGCCCATGCTATTTGTTGGTGATCAAACAAAGAAGCAGGTGGTGAGGATGTGGGGGTTGAAAGAAAGCTGTGCATCAAGAGCATGATCTACAGCTGTGACAATTTAGAATTTTCTTTGAAGCATATGGAACATGTTCTGCTACTTGAGATAATCAGAAACATGTTCTAGTTTAAGAGACAATCGATCTGTAAGCCTGGGAGTGCCAGAAGCAAGGAGCCAGCAACTCTAGACACATTCCACAGTCTACGAGGGGTTTTGTGCACTGAGCCCTGGATTCCATCCAAGCCACAAGGGGTTTTATGCCCTGGACTTAGACTGTGGTGCAGCAGGTCAGCCTTCCACCCTTTGACACAGAGCTTGGTGTTCCAAAGGCCATGAGGGGTTTTAGACCCTGGACCCTGGACATGTTCCAAGACTCTTTTACATTATGTCAGACATGCAAGCCCTGCCTCAGTCTTTTTCCCAACACTCAGCTTTTCCCCAACATAAGATCCTAATATAATTTTCTTACAACCAAGGAATTTGCCTATTTATCTCGAGTAACTGGCTTGAAATTTAGTGGAAAGGGGTAATTCCTTAACTTAATCACTAATAAATTTAAATTGTGTCTATTAAAGTTGTGTTTAGTTATATATAGCTTAAATTATTTGGGACAATTCAACTAAACATTGGTCTTTAATATTTGAAATTACAATAATTGAATTAATGAAAAATTATTCCCATGCATGGAGTATATATTTGATTTACTTTTCAAGGTCTTTCAACTAGGCTTAGGAAATAAGGCTTTTTTTTAGCTTCCTCTTATCCCACACATTTTGACAGTAGCAGATGCCTTTATGTTCTAGAAACTTGCTACAGTCTATTACTAGCACAGAGTAGATGCACAGTTATGTACTATAAAGATATATAAATCATATAAAACTCTAATTATATCGTATTACTTTTTTTTTTTTTTTTTTTTGAGATGGAATTTCCCTCTTGTCCCCAGGCTGGAGGGCAATGGTGCAATCTCCACTCACTGCAACTTCTGCCTCCTGGGTTCAAGCGATTTTCCAGCCTCAGCCTCCCAAGTAGCTGGGAATACAGGAGTGTGCCACCAAACCTAGCTAATTTTTGTTTTCTTAGTAGAGACGGAGTTTTACCTTGTTGGCCAGGCTGCCCTCGAACTCTGACCTCAAGTGATCCACCCGTTTTGGCCTCCCAAGGTGCTGGAATTACAATCATGACCCAGCACCCCTGGCCGCATATTACATTTTAAAGGTGCAGATGACTTGCATTAGGAATACGGTTTAGATTGTAAAGGTGCACTAGGTTTACATGTGAAATATATTACATACAAACAAAATGACATTAAGAAAGTTAGATTATGCATTTTGGTCTTCAGTTTCTTTTTTGTCCAAGCAGTCCTAATAATAAGCTGCGCCAAGGTTATAGATAAGAATGTGGATAGCATACTTTATAAGTTCTTATAATTTCTAAATAAAACATTTTCTTTCCTTTTTTCACTTTAGATACATCACAATGTTTATGAGCTAATGAATATTAAGAAGTTAGATAACATTCCTTTGATCTTCTGCTTGCGTGATATTTAATAGTGTTATTCTAAATGTATCTTGGAAGTAAGAAAAAGTTATGCATTTTATCTTGGACAGGGATTAAGAAGTTACTTCTGCTGTCAAAGGTAGAGGCAGAGATAAACTGTTAGAATAGGGGACACACAAAGTTAGATTGCTGCTTTCAGGTTAGAGCAGTACAGATTTGCAGCATCATGAAGAAATTCCCATTACCATGTGAACCAGTGTTCCAACATTTTGTGAAATTATTGAACAAGCCAAAGTCTTTTTTAGAAACTATTGATAAAGATGTATTTTTGTTTTTACTTTTATTTTAGGTTCAGCGATACATGGCAGGTTTGTTATATAGGTAAAATCTTGTCACAGGAGTTTGTTCTACAGATTATTTCATCACCCAGATACTCAGCCCAGTACCCAAGAATAATTTTTTCTGCTCTTCTCTCTCCTCTCACCTTCCACCCTCAAGTAGACCCCTGTGTCTATTGTTTCCTTCTTTGCATGCGTGAGTTCTCATCATTTAACTCCCATTTATAAGTGAGAACATGCTGTATTTCATTTTCTGTTCCTGCATCATTTTGCTAAAGATAATGGCCTACAGCTGCATTCATATTCCCACAAAAGACATGACCTAATTCTTTGTTATGGCTGCAAAATATTTCATAGTGCACAATGTACCACATTTTCTTTACTCAATCTAACACTGATGGACGTTTAGGTTGATTCTGAGAAGTGAAGTCAGCTGTACATCCTGGGTCAAGTGGGGACTTGGAGAACTTTTCTGTCTAGCTAAAGGATTGTAAACACACCAGTCAGCATTCTGTAAAAATGCACCAATCAGCATCCTGTGTCTAGCTAAAGGATTGTAAATGCATCAATCAGCACTCTGTAAAATGGACCAATCGGCACTCTGTAAAATGCACCAACCAGCAGGATGTGGTGGGGCCAAATAAGGGAATAAAAGCTGGCCACCTGAGCCAGCAGCAGCAACCTGCTCTGGTCCCCTTCCATGATGTGGAAGCCTTGATTTTTCACTCTTCAGAATAAATCTTGCTGCTACTCACTCTTTGGGTCTGCACTACCTTTATGAGCTGTAACACTCACCATGAGCTTCATTCCTGAAGTCAGCCAGATCACAAACCCACCATGAGGAAAAAACAACTCTGGACGCGCCACCTTTAAGAGCCGTAACACTAACTGCGAAAGTCTGTGGCTTCACTCCTGAAGTTAGCGAGACTAAGAACCAACCAGAAGGAATAAATTACAGACACAATTCAATGTCTTTGCTCTGAAATGGAATGTGTTTTCATGGGATGAACACATTCCATGTACAATAAACACACATGTGCATGACTTTATAGTATATATATACTTATTTATATTCCTCTGAGTATATACCCAGAAATGGGATTGCTGGGTCGAATGGTAGTTCTATATTTGCTCTTTGAGGAATTGCCATATTGCTTTTCAAAATGTTTGAACTAATTTATACTCACACCAACAGTATTTAAGAGTTCACTTTTCTCTGAAACTTTGCCAGCATCTGTTACCCTTTTACTTTTTAATAGTAGCCATTATGACTGTTGTGAGATGGCATCTCACTGTGGTTCTGGCTTGTACTTATCTAATGATCAGTGATATCAGTTTTTATTCACATGTGTTTTGGCCACATGTGTGCCTTCTTTTGAAAAAAACGTCTCTTCATGTCCTTTGCCCACTTTTTAATGTGGTTGTTTTTCTCTTGTACATTTGGTTACGTTCCTTATAGATGCTGGATATTAGACATTTGCCAGATGCATAGTTTACAATTTTTTTTCTCATTTTGTAGGTTGTCTAGTTACTCTTTGTTAGTTTCTTGTGCAGAAGGTGTAAAGTTTAATTAGATCCCATTTGTCAATTTTTGCTTTTGTCGTGATTGCTTTTGGTGTCTGTCATGAAATCTTTGCCAGTTCCTATGACCAGAATGGTATCGCCTAGGTTATCTTCCAGGGTTTTTATACTTTTGGGTTTCACATTGAAATCTTTAATACATCTTCAGTTGATTTTTGTATATGGTATAAGGAAGGGGTCCAGTTTCAATCTTCTGCTTATGACTAGCCGTTTATCCTAGCACCATTTATTGAATAGGGTTTCTTTTCCCAATTGATTTTTTTTGTATTGAGGGAAAAAACTAATAAGGTAATAGAAAGGAATAAAGAGCATCCAAATAAAAAGGACAGAAAGTCAAACCATCCCTACTTGCAGATGACATGATTCTATATCTAGAAAACTCTGTAGTCTCATAGTTCTCTCATTCTGTAGGTTATCTGTTTCCTCTTTGGTAGTTTCTTCCGCTGTGCAGAAGGTTTTAGTTTAATTAGATCTGATTTGCCAATTTTTGCTTTTGTTGTGATTTTTTTTTTTTTGATATCTTTGTCAGGAAATCTTTGCCTGCTCCTTGTCCAGAATAATATTGCCTAGGTTATTTTCCAGAGTTTTTACAATTTTGGGATTTACATTCAAGTCTTTAATCCATCTTGAGTTGATTACAGCTAAACAGGAAGGTGAAAGTTTTCTACAATGAGAATTACAAAGCAATGCTCAAAGAAATCAGAGATGACACAAACAAATGGAAAAATATCTTATACTCATGGATGGGAAGAATCGGTATTGTTAAAAGGGCTATACTGCTGCCCAAAGCAATGTTAAGAGTCATTCTTTACATTGCTTTGGGCAGTTCTTATTAAACTACCAATGACATTATTTATCTAACTAGAAAAAAAAAAAACTATTTTAAAATTCAATACTCAAAGAAATCAGAGATGACACATAGGAAGAGAGAACATCAAATATCAGATGGTTGTAGGTGTGTGGCCTTATTTCTGGGCTTTCTATTCTGTTCTATTGACCTATGTGTCTGTTTTTGTACCAGCATCAAGCTGTTTTGGTTACTGTAGCCCTGTAGTATAGTTGGAAATTGGGTAGTGTGATGCCTCTAGACTTATTCTTTTTGCTTAGAATTGTTGTGGCACAATCTCGGCTCACTGCAACCTCTGCTTCCGGGTTCAAGCGATTCTCCTGCCTCAGCCTCCTGAGTAGCTTTGATTACAGGCATGTGCCACCATGCCTGGCTAATTTTTGTATTTTTAGTAGAGATGAGGTTTCACCATATTGGCCAGACTGGTCTCAAACTCCTGACCTCAAGTAATCCACCCATCCTGGCCTCCCAAAGTACTGGGATTTAAAAAACAGGCTATTCCTTAGCTACACCAGCGAAAGTTTTTACTTGGTTAAATGAATATTTATTTACTTGGAAAGCTTTTTTTTTTCTTTTTTTAATTTCTAAATTTATACAGAAAGAAGTATAGCTTCCCTTTACTATTCTTATACACATTTGAAGGTGGATTTCAGTTGCCTTTATATTTACTGTATTAGTTCATTTTTACACTGCTAATAAAGACATACACAAGACTGGGAAGAAAAAGAAGTTTAAATGGAAATACAGTTCCACATGGCTGGGAGGGCCTCAGAATCATGGTGGGAGGCGAAAGGCACTTCTTACATGGTGGTGACAAGATAAAAATGAGGAAGAAGCAACAGCAGAAATCCCTGATAAACCTATCAGATCGCATGAGACTTATTTACTCTCACGAGAATTACAAAAGAAAGGAAAGACAGACTCACATGATTGAATTACCTCCTCCTGGGTCCCTCCCACAACATGGGGGAATTCAGGGAGATACAATTTGAGTTGAGATTTGGGTAGAGACACACCCAAACCATGTCAATTATCAAGTGTGTTAATAATAGCATTGACCAATGTTCCACTGAAGTCTTAAAATGAAAATTCTTAGTGTTAGTTGGTAAAACTATTTGTAAACAGCTTTCCCCAGTCAATTTTTTTTTCTCCTGACTCCAAATCTCATCTGACAAATCCATTTCACTCTTGATTCAAATTAGTTTCATAGAATATTGTATGCTCCCCCCAGTATCGCCAAAATACTTTAAAAAAATAACTGACCCTTAATATTCAATCATTATTTTGAAGTGTGTTAGTTGCTTAGTTATAAATTGTACATGAAGTTATTTCGTAACACACCTCACAACCATGTTTTTATAATATAATCTTCCATGTGTAATTAGCAAACTGTACAGATAAAGATTTGCTAAACAAATTGAGAAATCTAATTACAAATTATTCTTCACTTAAAATGTTAATTCCAGATTTGGAGAGACTTGAAGATTATAAAATCTGTAGAGATCTTTAATAAGAAAATTAATATCAAATTCACTCAATAAATAAATACTGATCTATATCAATAAACTAATTCACAACAAATTTTTAAATTAAATAAAAGCTAAGAGCTAAACCACAACATTCAGAAAAATGTTATTATTATTATAATTAGGATTATATATTTGTTTACTATGGCAAGAACCACATCATACCTACTCAGTTATCAAATTTTTAAGGGTCTAGTACCATATAGTTAACTAAATACACAACATAGATCAAAATTGAGGATATTGTGCTAAGTGAAATAAGCCAGTCGTAGAAGCACAACCACCACGTGATTCCACTTATTTGCGGCATCTAAAGTAGTCAAACTTAAAGTAGCAGAGTATAATAGTGGTTGTCAGGACTGGGGATAAGAAGAAATGGATTTCCGTCATGTAAAAATGTTTTTTTTTTTTTTTTTTTTTTTTTTAAGTTTTAGGGCCTGGCTAGTTCAGTTTGTAGAGCATGAGACTCTTAAAAAAAGTTTTAGAGTTATCATTTTGAATTAACTGCCTGACATTTTGTTTTCTACATTTTTTAGCTGATACTCTTGTTTCTTCATGTGACACAAACTTTGTAAATTGCTTTCTGTAGTGAGAATGAAAATATAATTTCATTTTTTCTAGCATGATTAATTGATTTTGTAAAAAAAAAATAATAACTAATGTTGACAACATGGTTTAGAAGAGTCTCTTTCAACTTTACAAGCCCTTATAACAAAAATACATGATAGGTTCCTCAATAACTTCTTGCTCAGACTTTTCTCCATATCCAGGGGATTGCTTTCTGGAAACTCCAGCCTTGATACATCCCTAGGCATAGTCTCTGAGACCACTGTGAAGCAGCTTGTCCAGCTGCAGCAGGTCCTTGAGGTCTCTGCTGAGTCCTGAGAAACAGTAGACAGCACCAGGTGGCTATGATCCTGTACTAATTACTTCCAGCTATGATTTTTTTTTCACTTCTTTTCCATAGAAGCAAAGGTAGAGTTGGGATGCTGAATGAGATCCACTAGGGGCAGGACTTTTCTGGGGATCTGCTGAGTAACAAGCTACTGACTCAACCTACATGCCAGGAGCATCCACAAGTCACAGAGGGTGACTTCTAGGCAGAATGCCATACTTCCACTCTGTGATTCTACATATAATGCTAGGTCTACTGCTTTTCTCTTAACATGTCTAAATGTTTAAATCCATCCAAGAGCTATATTGACCGATGCAAAATAATTAACTGCTACAAAGGAGCCTGTATTGTTCAGTCTCATTGTATGAAGAGAGACACTCACACGGAGGAGATATGAAAATCTTAATTTTCCATAGAAATTGTTTCAAATCTTTTAACCTGGCATATATCTCTGTTTCTAGGATTTTGATTTCTGTCTCCTATTCTTATTTATTTATTTATTTATTTTGAGACGGAGTCTTGCTCTGTAACCCAGGCTGCAGTGCAGTGATACGATCTCTGCTCACTGCAAGCTCCATGTCCTGGGTTCACACCATTCTCCTTCCTCAGCCTCCCGAGTAGCTGGGACTACAGGCGCGTACCATCACGTCTGGCTAATTTTTTTGTATTTTTAGTAGAGACGATGTTTCACCGTGTTGGCCAGGATGGTCTTGATCTCTTGACCTCGTGATCCTTCCACCTCGGCCTCCCAAAGTGCTGGGATTACAGGCTTGAGCCACTGCGACCGGCCTCATATTTATTTTAAAATCCTTTTCCACTCATGCTTTTTATTGTAAAAGAAGCCAAAGGATGTACAGATTAATAAAAAATGTTTCAACTTAATTAATTACTTCAGATAACACTTTAAATTGATCCACACTGAAGGTATTATTAAAAGGATAGATAGGTAGTGTAATGAAGAGATGAAAATAAGTAAACAAAAAAAGCTGGTTCTAGTAGGGCAGTTTCAGTTAATTCATTTTCTAAAACATCAAAAGAGTTTGTCTTCTGTCTAAATAAACTCGTATTGGTGGAACAATTGGATTATCTACCAGTAACTGTCACATCCCTTCAGACACAAATCACCAAAAACATACTGACAATTTGTGACTTCATATTCTCAGAAAATATAAATTTAAAAACTAAACTTTATGAACATTTTGGCTCTTTTCCTATAATCTTTTTAATATTAAAATGATTACCCCAATAGCATATCCTCTAGTACATTTCACTTAGATGCATGAAATACAGGATGCCTCAAAGTACTTCAATAGTCTTGGATTGTATTTTTAAAATACTGTTATAATGTTTAAAGTTATATTGATGAGACACAAATCAGTATTGCTTTGGAGACTAATTACCTTTTTTTCACTGTGTGTGTGTGTGTGTGTGTGTGTGCGCACATGTGCGCATGGCTCAGAGAGCTTGCCCAACTGGACAGACCCAGTCTATGTGGGAAATCTAATATAAGCATTGCTGGAACAGCCAGATCTTTCCTAAGGTACTTAATGTACAGACCTTGACCCTCTTGTATATAATCCTTGGGCTTGAAGATCAATTGATACATTTCTTATTATTTAGGAAAACTAAATGTTCCCTAACCCTTACTAAGCTAACCCATAAATAAATATGTAAGACAAAGGAAAGTTTGGATTCACTCTATCCACAAGTTCTTAGTACCATGCAGAGCCAAACCAGTATATCCAGAAAGGCTCATTCCTGATAGAATCTTGGCTGGAGAGAATACAGACATCTCTGTACAGCTTATACCATTTAAATATGAAAGCTCAGGAAACAGTAGTTATGCTATATCTCCCCCTTTAAGTTTTTTCTCTAAAAGTCCTACATTTGCTTTCATTGTCCAATGCTTGCTACATGTGTTTATGACACCTTTGCACAATGAATATAGAATCTATGTAATGTTTGCCTTATAAATATTTTCCTCCTAATGCATATATAAACTCTTGAATATTTGTGAATGAAAGCAAAAGTGAAAAGTTCAAAGCTGCTTAAAATATTCACTGACAATGGAAAATTGTTTGCCTTGGTGAATTGATAGCACAGATAGATTTGCTATCAACTTTCATGACTATAAACACAGAAAACTTCTCTTTTTTTCATTAGTTTTCTTCTATTTACCAATGTTGACACTGTTGGCAGATGAATTCTAAAAATTTGATTAACTGTGTTCATAATAAATTTATAATTAGTGTGTGTTTGTTCATTTATTAAATATTTATGTAACAGTTGGTATTTTTTAGGTACTTTTTAAGATGATCAATCAAAAAGAAATCTCTTGACAGAAGGGATAAATTAAATGTGACACACATGCATATTATGGTGCATTTCTTACAAGTATATTAGAGAAATATTGTGGCATGTTGGCAGCAGAATTCATATTCATAAATGATTTCATATGCATTGATTTTTGTATATATTTCTGCCATGGTGTATATTCTACAACTGAGTGAAATTTGATTTTTTTTTTAAGTCAAATTTACTGAGGTACAACTTATATTGAGATAAATACTGCTGATGTTCAGTTTCAGCTCCAACATGTAAAGAGCTTGGAAACTGATACGTGGGTTCTTACAAAACATTTCATTTGGGATAACAAAGCGCTCAATGAAATCAGTGGCTTTTCTTGCATTCATCAGATAACAGGTTGCAAGGCAAATTGCCACCATGGACTCTGGCAAAACAGGTGAATCTAGAGAATCACAGCTAAGTTCTGATTTTCTGGAGTAGAAGCTGTTGGAGCTATAAACTGATATAAACACTTAAATGGTAATTTTGATGAATTCCTAGAGGCTGACTGTAAACTACCTTGGAGTTACACATTGCTTAGCTGCAGTGTTAGGGGAATGACCATACTTTCAAGAGGTTTACCTCTAGGCACTTCACCATATTCTCATATTAAGACCCAAGAAAGATTCCCTCATGTGGCTCAGTTTTTTTTATATACAACAGCAGTATAAGATTTGTGAAATAAGTAATAGATAGGTTAGATTTCATTAAAATTACAAACTTTCACTCTGCAAAATGCAGTGCTAAAAGAATTAAAAGACAAGCCTTAGCAAGAGAGGTAATACTTGCAAAACACATATCTGAAAACACAGTTGGATCCAAAATGAACAAAGAACTTTTAAATCTAACATTAAGAAAAGAAACAACACAATTAAAAATAGTCAAATTTCTGAACAGATATCTCACCAAAGGAGATGTACACCTGGCAAATAAGCATATGAAAGGCGTTCAACATCGTGTTGTTATGGGAATATAAATGAACACCACAGTGACATATGACTACATACCTATTAAAAGGATCAGAAAAAAAAAAAAAAAAAACTAGCAATACCAATTGCTGGTGAAAATACTGAGCTACAGGAATTCTCATTCATTACTGGTCATACTGCAAAATGGTATAGCTATTGTTTTTTTTTTTTTTTTTTTGAAATGGAGTCTCACTCTGTCACCAGGCTGGAATGCAGCGGCACGATCTCGGCTCACTGAAACCTCCAACTCCCTGGTTCCAGCTATTCTCCTGCCTCAGTCTCCCAAGTAGCTGGGATTACAGGCACGTGCCACTACGCCCAGCTAATTTTTGTATTTTTTTAGTAGAGACGGGGTTTCACCATGTTGGCCAGGATGGTCTCGATCTCCTTGGCAGTTTCTTACAAAGCTAAACATAAATTTTCCATTCAGCAATCATAGTTCTAGTTACTTATCTAATGGCTTCATATAAATATGGATAGTTACATATACATGTATTCATAGATATTTTTATACACACAATTTAGTATACAAGCATGTATTCCTATGTTCTGTCAGCTTAGAGGGACTAGAAACAACTATGTCCTTATAGAAAAAATCTTACCTACTGTTCAAATCGTGATTTCTCATTCTCCAACAAAAGGAACTAGGACACTTAGGAAAAAATACTTAATTATAGGACCGAGGCAGAAAATAGGCAAGATGAGCCTGGAATCTCTTATAGTTCTAGAGAAAAAGAAATCGGTCAAAAAATATGATGGGGACATGTTAGAGGGACAAGTGTGATCTAAAAGGACTCCCAAGGAGTTGAGCCAAAGCTGGAACAATTTTAGCAGCTAAATAAATAAAATGGTATTGAGTCATGGTCCCCAATCTAAAATAAATATCCATGAGTCTATGTTGTTATAAATAAATTATTCAACAAATGAATAAATAGAAGAAAAGGCAAATCTAATCTCAGAAAAATGTGAAGTAGTTTTTGTATATACTCTACTCTCAAGAAGGTGGAGCATAATTCCCCTTGCTTGAATGTGAATTTACTTAGGGGTTTGCTGCCAAGGGGGTTAAACAAGTAAATTTACAGTGGAGAAATCTAGCAAATATTACCTTAGTTAGTTTCTCACTGATAGCAGAAACAGTGAAGCCATGTTACTAGTACTTACACCTGATGTGATGTGATTAAAATGGAATTTTACTTCTTTAGTCTTCTTACCAAATACATATAATTACAGTTTAATCATGTGAAAAACATCAGGCATATTCCAATTTAGATACATTTACAAAATAGCTGATCAGTCCTCCTCAAAACTACCAAGGTTACGAAAAACAAAGAAAGTATGAGAAACTGTCATAGCCAAAACTGTCTTAAAGAAACCTCATTACTAAATGTAATATGGCACACCATGTGGGTTCCCACGACAGAAAAAGGGCAGTAGGTAAAAACTAAGGAAACTTGGACCAAGCATAAATTTTAGTTAATACTAATATATACTTATAGGTTTATTAATTATAACAAATTTACCTTACTCATAGAAAATGTTAATAACAGAAACTGGGTGCTGGATATATAGAAATTCTCTGGGCTACCTTAACAATTTTCCTGTTAATCTAAAACTATTCTAAATAAATAGTTTATTTTTTTACATGCAACAATCAGAGTGTACAGGTAATAATTCTGAGAAATAAATTCCTCATGTGGAAGGGATTGAGTTAGTTATATAATACATCCGTAAACCTACACAATTATCTTGGGGTTTTTTATAGAGCTACAGAAAACCTCATTCATTGCTGGTGGTAAGGCAAAATGTTATAATTACTTTGAAGACTGTGTGGCAGTTCCTTACAAAGCTAAAAATGTGTTGACTATTCAGCAATCATAGTTCTGTTTATCTAATTGCTTTGTATAAATACAGATGAATATATATATATAGAGAGAGAGAGAGATGTATTCATAGACGTTTATATACACAGGGTAGTATATAAATGTGTATTCCTATGTTCTGTCAGCTTAAAGGGACTGGAAGCAACTATATCCTGATTCCAAAAATCTTACCTACTATTCAAACCTTGGTTTCTCATTCTCCAACAAAAGGAAATTAAATGCAACAATCTAAGTGTACAGGTAATAATTTTGAAAAAGTCATATCCTGTGTACAAGTGCTCAAGTTAGCTATATAAAATTTCTATTAATCTAGAAAGTTCTCTTATGGTCTTTTAAAGAGGTATCGGAGCTAAGATCACTACTGGTTTTATTTTCGTTAGTGTGGATCATTTTTTGCCAGATTTCAAATATCCTATTAATGGAGCAATATATAAGCAAGTTTATGGTTTCTCCCCTTTCACACACACATACACAGAAATAAAAATGAAGAAAAATTTTCAAAATTTATTAATTTTGCTGCGTGTATTCATTTTACCCCCAACCCCTGAGTTGGATGCCCTTTAATGGATATGTGACTATAAGTTTATCTATTTATCTCTTGATGGGAATTTAGGTTCTGCACCAGTTTTTAACTATTCTCAATAAAGTCGCTAAAATATTTAGTCAGAAGTTTTCATATGGACATTAGTTTACATATATATGGTGTAAATACCTCGGAGTGGAATAGCTAGGCCATATGGTATGTGTATATACACTGCCAAACTGTTTTCCAAAATAGTTCCTTCCAGATATATGAGAGTTCCAGTTGCTCCAGTACTTACCATCATTTGGCCTGTGTCTTTATTTTTGTTGGTTTAGCCATTCCAATATGTGTAAAGCATTTTATTTTCACTGTGTTTTTTCATTGTGGCATGCCTCTGGTGAGAAAAGATGTCGAACATATTTTTACTTGTTCAGTGGTCATTCCTACATCTTCTTCAGTAAAGTGTCTTTTCCTGTATTTTGTGCATTACTTACTGGGTTCTTTCTCTTTTCAGATACTGAGCTATAAAACTTCTTTATTTGTTCTGAATACAAATTTTATGCCAGGTATGCATTTTGATATTTCCCTTCAGTCAATGGTTTGGCTTTAAAATGTGTCAAACTTAGAAAAGCCCAGGACCTGATGACTTCACTAGTAAATTCTACCACATATTGAAAGAAGAAATAATGCTGTTCTTCTCAAACTCTCCCACAAAATATTAAAAGGAGAGAATGCTTCCAAACTCATTTCATGAAGACAACATTATCCAAAACCAAAGAAAGACACACAAATAAAGAAAACTACAGTCCAAATTTTTACTGATCATAAAGGCAATAATCCTCAACAAAATGCTACCAAACTACATTCAACAGCAGATTAAAAAGATCATTCATGCTTGAACTGGGAGGTGGAGGTTGCAGTGAGCCAAGATTGCACCACTGCACTCCAGCCTGGGCAACAAGAGTGAAACTCCGTCTCAAAAAAGGAAAAAAAAAAAAAAGTCATTCATTCACCATGATCAAGTGGGATGGTGAAACACATGCAAAACAATAAACATGATAGGTCACATTAACAGCATAAAGAAACAGACTATATAATCCTTTCTTTTCCTCCCTCCCTTCCTCCCTCCCGCACCCTCCCTTTCCTTTTTCCTTTCCCTTTTCTTTCTCTTTTTCTTTTTCTTCTTTTTATTTTTCTTTTCTTGACAGAGTCTCCTTCTTTCGCCCAAGCTGGAATGCAGTGGCGGGATCCTGGCTCACTACAAATTTGGCCTCCTGGATTCAAGTGATTCTCCTGCCTCAGCCTCCCCAGCAGCTAGGATCACAGGCTGGAGCCACCATACCTGGTTTTGTATTTTGTTCTGTTTTGTTTTGTTTTTAGTAGAGAATGGATTTTTCCATGTTGCCCGGGCTGGTCTTGAGCTCCTGAGCTCAGGAAATTCCCCCTACCTCGGTCTCCCAAAGTGTTAGGGTTATAAGCGTGAGCCACTGTGCCCGGTCTAATCCTTTCTTTAGGTGCACAAAAAGCATTTGACAAATTCAACACTCGGCAGGGCGCAGTGGCTCATGCCTGTAATCCCAGAACTTTGGAGGCCAAGGAGGGCAGATCACTTGAGGTCAGGAGTTTGAGACCAGCCTGTTCAAAATGGCAAAACCCCGTCTCTACTAAAAATACAAAAATTAGCCGGGTGTGGCGGCATGCTCCTGTAATCCCGGCTACTCGGGAAGCTGAGGTGGGAGAATTGCTTGAACTAGGGAGGTAGAGGTTGCCATGAGCCAAGATCCGCCACTGCCCTCCAGCCTGGGTGAAAGATGGAGACTCTGTATCAAACAACAACAACAACAACAATTCAACACACTTCCATGACTTCCATGATAAAATCTCTCAACATTAGTTATGGGAAAAAAAAGTACCGTACCATAAAAACAGCTTTATGTGACAAAATCAGTTAACATTATACTCAAAATGGAAAATATGGAAAACTTTTTTTTTTTTTTCTCAGCAAGACAAGGAAGCCCGCTCTTGCTAATTCTGTTCAATATGATAGTGAAAGTCCCAGCCAGAGGAATTAGTCAAGATAAAGATTGGAAAGGAAGAGTATATACATTGCTCATGTTTGTTGCGGATTACACAATCATGTATGTGCACACATACACACACACACACTCATATATATATTTAAAACTCAAAACTTCTGCCAAAAACTCTTAGAACTAAGAATCAATTTCAGTAAAGTGGCAGGGAGCAAACAGAAATTCAGAAATTAGTAGTGTTTCTACACACTGACACCAAACTCTTTGAAGAAGAAATCAAGAAAGCAATATCATTTATAATAGTTGCAAAAAACAAAATGAAATACCTAAGTGTCAGGTCTCTGAGCCCAAGTTAAGCCATCGTATCCCCTGTGACCTGCACGTATATGTTCAGATGGCCTGAAGCGAGTGAAGAATCACAGAAGAAGTGAAAATGGCCAATTCCTGCCTTAACTGATGGCATTCCACCATTGTGATTTGTTCCTACTCCACCTTAACTGAGCAATTAACCTTGTGAAATTCCTTCTCCTGGCTCAGAAGCTCCCCCACTGAGTTTCTTGTGACCCCCTGCTCCTGCCTGTAAGAGAAAAAACATCTGACTGTAATTTTCCACTACCCATCCAAATCCTGTAAAAAGGTTCCACCCCTATCTCCCTTAGCTGACTCTCTTTTCGGACTCAGCCCACCTGCACCCAGGTGATTAAAAAGCTTTATTGCTCACACAAAGCCTGTTTGGTGGTCTCTTCACATGGACGCACGTGAAACTAAGAATACATTTAATGAAGGAGGTGAAAGATTTCTATATTGACAACTATTAAAAATTGATGAATAAATTGAGGAAGACACAAATAGATGGAAATATTTCTCATATTCATGAATCAGAATAATTCATATTATTAAAATGTTAAAATTCTTATAGTGTCTATAGACTCAATGCACTCCATATCAAAAGACTTACAACAATCTTCACAGAAATAGAAAATATATTCATAAAATTCATATGAAATCACAAAATACCCCAGATAGCCAACAGATCTTGAACAAAAAGAACAAAGCTGGACTAATCACATCATCTGACCTCAAAATATACTGCAAAGCTATAGTAGCCAAAACAGAATGGTACTGGCCTAAAAACAGACACATACAATAATGGAACGGTATAGAAATCTTCTACATAAATCCACACATTTAGAACCAACAAATTTTTGACAAAGGTGCCAAGAACACAAGTAAGAAAAGAGCAGTCTCTTCAATAAAGTGTACAGGGAAAACTGGATCTCCAAATGCAGATGTATGAAATTAGACCCTCATCTCACACTGTATACTAAAAATAACTAAACAAATTAAAGACTTAAATGTAAGACCTGAAACTATGAAATTAATAGAAGAAAACAGTGGAAAAGCTTCATGATATTACCTGGGCAATCATTTTTTTTTTTTTTATATACCCCAAAAAACACCAGCAATGAAAGCAATAATATCCAAATGGGATTACATCAAATAAAATGTTTCTGCACAGCAAAAGAAGCAATCAACAAAGTAAAGAGACAACCCACAGAACCGGAGAAAATATTTGCAAACTGTATATTGAATGATAAGTTATTATATATAAGATTATATAAGAAACTCACGCAACTCAGGAAGAAAACAAATAACCTGAATAAAATGTGGACATTTCTCCATTTAACAACTGAGTGGACATTTCTCAAAAGACAACATATGAGTCACCAATGAATATATGAAAATTATTCAACATCACTAGTCATCAGGTAAATGCAAATGAAAACCACAAGAGCTATCACCTCACACCTGTTAGAATGGTTACCAGGGGTGTTATTAAAAACGATCCAAGGTAACAATGGTTGGCAAGGATGTGGAGAAAAGGGAATCCTTGCATATTGTTGGTAGGAATGTAAATTAGTATAGCCATTATGGAAAAATTATGGGAAATGATATGGAGGTTCTTCATAAATGTAAAAGCAGAACTGAGCATATATTTCAGGAAACCAACTGAGCCTATATTTCTATCAGTATATTGTTACATTTTCTGTATATCTATTTTCATGCCAATAGCATGCTCTCTTGATTACTGTAATTGCATCTTGGTTCTTAAAATCAAGTGGTGTAAGTCCTCTCGATTGTTCTTATTTTTTCAAAATAGATTTTATCCAGTATAGGTGATTGGCATTTTCAAACAGATTTTAGTTCAATACATCTATTTCCATGAAAACATCCTGCAAGCATTTTGATTGGGATTGTGTTGAAAATATAGGATAATTTTAAAAAATGTTATTTAAATATATTGAGTCAGTTAATCTTTGAATAGGATGTTTCTTTCCACATGCTTATTCCTTCTTAATTTCACCCAGTGATATGTCTTATAGTTTGTTAAATTACGACATATTTTGAAATTTGATTTCCCACATATATGTCACTACTTGATTGAGAGCAAAAGTCATGTACCATACTGTTTTTGAATTTTGAGTTTTGCTAAATCAACATATTGATAATTTTTTTTGTGGAATTACTAGAATTTTCAGCTACAGTTTAATGATATCTGTGATTTAAGACAATTTTACTTTCTTCTTTTATACCATTATGCATTTTCTTTCTTATGCCTTGTTTTTTTAACCTTATTCCAGTGGCCAAAACCCCTAATAGCATGTTGAGTGAAAGTTGTGCAGTGATGAAAGTGTATATTTTTTCTTTGTTCCTTTTTTTATAGAAACATGTCCCATTTTCAGACCTGAAATAGCCTGTCAAATGCAGGTACGTGTGTGCATGTGTGTGTGTGCAGTCAACACATTCATTATATTATTGTGCTTACTATTAGGCTGAAAATGATCCTGGTTGGCTATGTTCCATTTTGTCACTTAAATTTTCTGTTTCTACTGAAATTAGCAAACATATATTTTTACATCATTATTCTGTTATTATGCGGGATTGCATTCATTTTTTTCCTTTTACTCATTTTTATTGAAGTATAATTTGTATTCAGCAAATGTATCATAAAATGTGTACAGTTCTTTTATTTTTGATGAATTATTATAGTGATCTAACCACCAATGCAGTCAAAAAGAAAACAAGTACATTACTCAAAATACTCTCTGATGCTTTTCAACATTATTTCTTTTGCCTTCTCCCCATTCTCCCCATCTCCCTGTCTGTAAGTCCTGGCAAATACTACTGTATTTCTGTTGCTAAAACCTTTTTTTTTAGGGATATCAATTAAAGGTAAGCATATAGTATTTAGCCATTGAGTCTGGCAGCTTTTACTTAGCATAATGCATTTATGATTCACCTATGTTTCTGAGTTTAACAAGAAGGTTTTAAAAATACATATATTTTTAATTGCTAAGCAGTGCTCTCCATAAATGAATGTACCAGAGTTTATTTATCCATTTACCAGTAAGAGAATTCAGGATTATGACTAGTTGTTTGCACTTATGGATACATTTTCTGTAGACATTTGTATAGAGTTTTCTTTGTATGTACTTAGATTTTTCTCTGTTTAGGGCATATGCCTAGGGTTCTAATTGCTGGGTTGTATAAAATGTGTTTTTCTAATTTTCTAAGAAACCACAAAACTATTTTCCAAAGACTGTATCTTTTTGACCTTCAATCAGCATTGTTTACAATTTCCAGATGCTAGGCATTCTTGCCAGCACATGATACCATCAGGTTTTAAAATGTTGTTTGTTTTTTAATTGCTCCTAATAAGTGCATAGTAGTATTTCACTGTGATTTCATTTGTTATTTACATAATTACTTATGATATTGAGGACTTTGTGTGTTTCTTTGCTATTCATCTTTATACATTGAAAAATGAGTTGTTTGAAACATTTTTTAGATACAACTCTTATCATATATTTATTTTGCAAATATTTTTATCCTGTATGTCCATTGACTTTTCATTATCTTAAATTATCTCTTGAATTGCAGAAGTTTTAATATTGATGAAGTCCAATTTTTAGCATTTTTCTTATGTGGGTCATCATTTTTATGTCATATCTAAAATTTTTGTCTAATTCAAGCTTATAAGAATTTTTTGTTATAATGTCGACTAGAATTTTCATGGATTTAGGTTTTATCTTAAGGTCTGTGATTCATTATTGAGTTAATTTTTGCATGTGGTGAAACTACAGGTTGAGGTGGAGTTTTGTGATTGTTTTTGGCATGTGGATATCAAATGTTTAAGCACAATGACTGAAGAGACTATCCATTCTCAATAAGTCATTTATTTGGAATACATTTTAGTCTGCCCAAATGAAGTATTTGTGTTTATTTTTGTTATTGTTAATGATGTTTTTCTACTTTGCATTATTGCATTTTCATTTTGAAAAGTCCTCTTTTGACAAACTTTTATACGTAAAATATAAAAAGTTTACTAGATGCTAAAGAAATACAAGGATACCTGAATTTTTAAGCAATAAAACCCTGTATTTATGCCAATGAATACATTGTAACCCTTATTTTCTCATTCTATTGTTATATTGATATTACTTTATTAACCAGAATTATCAAAGAGCTTTTTATTTACAGCTTCCTTTGAAAGCCATTTTAAAGCTTCTGCTGTTTAGAATAGTCAACAAATGAATTAGCTGTGGCAATTTGGAAAATAATAATGAAAATTAGCAGTAGTTTAGCTTTTTTAACCAAAACATATACAACAAATAGCATTTTAATCACATAAAGAAATTATGCTATATGGATATTGAGAGTATGCATTTGTCCGCTGAGAATTCTGTGTTCTCAAATATATGTGACCAGATAATTATATAGTATAATGATTTTGACTGTGATTTATATTTAAGTATAAGTTCCTAAGTAGCTGTGTGTTTGTAGTCAGTTATAAATGGCTATAGTCATAAGTTCTTGATATAAAATAACTATTAAAACATACACAACTACACTTAAATACATTCTAAAGAGTGTGGAGTTATGTAAGAAAAATTCAGTTATACAAAACAAAGAAAATACTCAGAAACTTTTAACAATACAATCTGGTTTCCAATATATTTAGGAAGCATTATAAAAAGGGAATTGTACTTCCTGTACAGTTTCCAGTTCTAAATCATAAAGCATTCTCCTAAAATGGTTTAAAAAATCACCTGTTACAGGAGATATAAGTAAAAGAAGATATTGAGTGAGGTTTTGCCAATAGTCCAGAAATTAAATCTAAGCTCCTAATCTGAACAGAAGAAGAAGGCTGAATGCTTCGTATCCTACATTCAGAAATCAGTGAAAAGTTATGGCTAGCATGTTTCTCCAGAGATTATTCTGAGTAGTCAATTCAGAGAATTACCTATCAACAATGTATTCATTTCCAGGACACTTAGCATATATTAAGTGAAGACTAGGAGAGAATAAACTAATTTGGGGGAGTTCAGTGATTATCAACATTTTGTTGGGTATTTTCTTGGTCTTCTTTTTTAAAAAGCAGACTTGCAGACCTGTACATCTCTAAAAACCAGGGCAGAGGGAAAGAGAAATGCAGAAGATGGCATAGTTGGGCTGTCATATGAAGGAGATTAAAGACTGGACTACCACAATTTCCCACTTTAGTAAAAATACAGAATTTGGCTCCTTTACATGCCTGTACAGAAGGTTGATGAGGTGGTGCTACGGATTTGGGTAGAGAGCAAAGTTATGCCATGAAAAGGTACACTTAGAAGAAGAATTTAGTATGGTACCAGTGATTGGTGGGCAGGCAGATGATGTGTTCACACTTTATCAGGGACAAGGAAAGTCTCTGATTTCTTCACAGGAGATAATTCACTATTAGTGAGTCATGTCAGACTGACCATATGCTATGTCATGAATTTAAAAAATCAATAAAAAGTAGAAATTTTGATGCAAAAAAACACAGCAATGCCTCTGCAGTTGTGGACCTTGCTATTTGCAAAGGCATTTTGCATATTGTAAGGATATAATCCTTTGAAATTCTAAGGATGGTCTCTGGCAGGCATGATTCTGTGGTGGCCTCTAAACTTCCTATTCCTTTGTGGGCACACATTGTATAGTCCCCTCCCACCCCTTGAGTGTGAGTAGAACCTATGAATATAATGGGATATCACTTGTGTGTTTAGGTTATTAATTAGTTGATTTTGAATTAGTCAAAAGGAAAACTATCCTGGGTGGTCCTGGCGTAATCAGAGGAGGCATTATAATATCTCAGAAAGATTTGAATCAGGAAAATGATTCTCATTTAGCTCTTTAGGTAGAAAACTATAAAATGGCAGAAGAAGGTGGCTAAATAACATGTAATGTTTGTAGGCCCAAAGGGAATCTGGGAGCTGAGATTGGGTTCTAGTTAAAAAGTGGCAAGGACACAAAAACTTCAATCCTACATACAACTTCTGATAATTATCAGTAAGTTTGTACAAAGACTTCAAGCCTCAGAAAAAATGACAATCTTGGCTGATACCTTAATTTTAGCCTGGTGTGACCCTGTGCAGAGAACCACCATGTTGTGCCAGGACTTAAGACATACAGAAATGTTGAATAAATTGGTATGTTTTAATTTTGCTTAGTGTGTGGTACTTTTCTGTGCAGCAATACAGTAGTATAAATTAATGTAGTGGCAAGGTGAGGTAGTTCACATCTGTAATCTCAGCATTTTGGGAGGCAGAGGAGGACGGATGACTTCAGGTCAGGAGTTTGAGACCACTCATGGCCAAAATGGTGAAACCCCATCTCTACTGAAAATAAAAAAATAGGCCGGGCGCGGTGGCTCAAGCCTGTAATCCCAGCACTTTGGGAGGCCGAGGCGGGTGGATCACGAGGTCAGGAGATCGAGACCCTCCTGGCTAACACGGTGAAACCCCGTCTCTACTAAAAATACAAAAAACTAGCCGGGCGACGTGGCGGGCGCCTGTAGTCCCAGCTACTCGGAGGCTGAGGCGGGAGAATGGCGGGAACCCGGGAGGCGGAGCTTGCAGTGAGCTGAGATCGCGCCACTGCACTCCAGCCTGGGCGACACAGCGAGACTCCGTCTCAAAAAAAAAAAATAAAATAAAATAAAAATAAAAAAATAAAATAAAATAAAAAAATAAAAATAAATTAAAAATTAAAAAAATGTCTGTAATCCCAGCACTTTGGAAGGCCGAGGCAGGCAGATCACGAGGTCAGGAGATCAAGACCATCCTGGCTAACATAGTGAAAGCCCGTCTCTACTAAAAATAAAAAATAAAAATTATCCAGGCATGGTGGTGGGTGCCTGTAGTCCCAGCTACTTGGGAGGCTGAGGCAGAAGAATGGCGTAAACATGGGGGAGGTGGAGCTTTCAGTGAGCAGAGATGGTGCCACTGCACTCCAGCCTGGGCGACAGAGTGAGACTCCGTCTTAAAAAACAAACAAACAAACAAACAAACAAACAAAAACTAGCTGGGTGTGGTGATGTTTGCCTATAACTCCAGCTACTTGGGAAGTTGAGGCAGGAAAATCATTTGAACCCAGTAGGTGGAGTTTGCAATGAGCCAAGAGCACACTATTGCACTCTAGCCTGGGCAACAGAGTGAGACTCTATCTCAAAATTTAAAAAAAAAAAAAAAAAATCAATTAATTAATTCTTGTAACTAGTAACTGCAAAGTAGCTTTGATTAAAAAGTCAAATGATTTAGTAGAAAAAGTAGATAACAAGCATGAATCAATAAAGAATTTTAGTAAAGATGGACCTTATGAAAAGAATAAAATGGAAATGCTGTAATTTGGAAAAAAATGGAAAACATAAATTAAGAAGGTATTTAATAGGATCACTAGATTTCATAGATGAAGAAAAAATCAGCTAACCTGATGATAAAGTACTAGTAATTATCCAAATGGAACATAGAGAGTAAATAGAGTAAAAAAATAAAAACAAAATAGGACATCCACTAGATGGTAGGGAAAGGTTTATAGAGCAATAATAAATGGTGCCAATATACATGTGATATGAGTTCCAATAGGAAAAGAAAGAGGATATAGGGTTAAAGTTGTATTTGAAAATATGTTTGCTAAGAATA
Source organism: Trachypithecus francoisi (assembly GCF_009764315.1). Classification (NCBI taxonomy): domain Eukaryota; kingdom Metazoa; phylum Chordata; class Mammalia; order Primates; family Cercopithecidae; genus Trachypithecus; species Trachypithecus francoisi. Next base: position 46,367,738 of record NW_022681470.1, on the reverse strand, counting down.
TTCGAAATAAACAAAAACACAAAAGAACATTCTCAGAAAATCAGAAGGTTAAGTAAAAATAAAACACAACTAGGCACACTATAATAGTGAAAAATGTGGAAAAATAAGACTAAGACCTATTTGGGGTGCTGTAACAGAAAATCATAGACTGGGTGGTTTACAAACAACAGATTATTTATTTCTCATGGTTCCAGAGTCTTGCAATTCCAAGATCAAGGCACTAGAAGATTCAGTGTCAAGTCAGAACCTGCTTCCTGGTCTGTAGACGGTTGTCTTCTCACTGTAACCTCATATAGCAGAAGGGGATAGGGAAATTCTCTGTGGCTTCTTTTACAAAAACACTGATTTCATTTATGAGGGCTCCACCATCAGGATTTAAGCAACTTTTCAAAAGTGCCAACTTCAAATACCATCACATTGGAAATTATGTTTTTCACCTACAAATTTTGGAGAGACACAAACATTGTCTATAGCACAAATTCCAGGAGAGAAAAAAGGCATCCGGAGAAAAAGAAATATTTTATTTATTTTATTTATTTTCTACTTCTGTGTAACATATTACTACAAATTTAGTAGTTTAAAACATCACATTTGTTATAACGCTGTTAGGCATCTAGCACATTTTTTTGTTTGTTTGTTTTTCTCAGCTTCTTATAAGGCTGAACTTAGTGTCATTCAGTGCCATTATTTTATTAGAGGCTTGGAGTTCTTTTTCGTGCTAACTTTTGGCAGAATTCAGTTCCTGTGGTTGCAGGACTGAAGATTCTGCTTTCTATTTTGCCTTTCAATGGAGTTGTACTCAATTCCTAGAGGTCACCCACCTTCTGCGGCACCAGCTTTCTCTATAACTTGGCAATTGTACACTATGAGAGAGAATCTTGGGAGAAATCTTAAAATCACCTAGTGTAGTCTGCCCTCTTGAATTTCCAAGGTTCATATTCTTCCTAATGGCAAAATACATTTACTCCCTTCAGAACATTTTGTTTCATTACCAGGTCAAATCTAAAGTATTATCATCTAGATCTAAATTGTATGATTCATCAGCTCAAAGTCTAAAATGGTCCCTAAATCTCATAAACTTAGAGTTTCAAATTTTACACTTTAAATCTTCAAATCAGGTCCACATAGGTATAAATCACTTAGTAAATCTCCTGTGGTCACATTTTTCTCTCAATCACTTTTCTGGACATGTGCATGTAAAGAGACAAGTTATTTTCGCTAACACCAATAGACATTAGTGGACAAGCACAGAATAACAGTTATGTGCATCTGGTTAAAAATGAATGAACCAGAATGGCAGATAAACCTGACATCCTTAGCTGGTACCTTGATTTCAGCACTGCACAGAGAACTATTATCTCATGCTAAGACTTGTACATACCCTGGGCCACTGATCCAAAACAGTTTTGAAAATGTTGGATTCTTCTTCAGTTTCTTGATTAAGTTTCTTCTTGATTAAAGCCTGAAAATAATATCCCATGATTCTTGGCTCTACTCTCTAGGGTCTTGTATCTGCTAAGTTACATTTTCTTTTCAGTGAAAAGTTGCAAATATTTGCAGGTGAGCCATTTTATTAGTATTTTTATATCTGCCTGACTCCTGAGAGTATATTATTGGATGTTTAAAACCCCCCTCTTATTTTGAACTTTATTGATCTTTTCAGTGAAAGCTAGGAGTCCTTTGCTTACACAATCTTGCAAACTTCACTTGAGTTTTATTGGTTTTGTCTCCAATTAGACAAAAGGCACATTCACAAATCTTTTATGATAACCCCTTCTCTATATTTGGCTCCTGCTTTAAAGCGTTCTAGAGTTTCTTCATTTTGCTTAAGAATATTTCTGAAGACTGGGCGCGGTGGCTCACACCTGTAATCTCAGTACTTTGGAAGGACAAGGCGGATGGATCACGGGTCAGGAGATTGAGACCTTCGTGGCTAACACAGTGAAACCCAGTCTCCACTAAATATACAAAATATATATATTAGGCAGGCAGGCAGGCGTGGGTGGTGGCAGGCGCCTGTAGTCCCAGCTACTCGGGAGGCTGAGGCAGGAGAACGGCTTGAATCTGGGAGGCGGAGCTTGCAGTGACCGGAGATCACGCCACTGCACTCCAGCCTGGGCGACAGAGCGAGATTCCATCTCAAAAAAAAAAAAAAAAAGAAAAGAAAAGAAAAAAAAAAATAGAATATTCCTGAAGCACACCCATTAAGTCTTAAAAATACTGTTTGTGTGAATTTATACTCTGGGCTTTGGCTTTTTATAAGGCTTTAGCACAAACCTATCCAATCACACACTTAGCATTGACTATATGCTACAGTTTTGGCTGATATTTAAGATTTTTATCACCAATAGCCATGCAAAATGGTAGACAATTTTCAAAAACATACACTACTAATTCCATTTTGTGTAACAATTATTTCATCAATTTCTCTCTCCTCATGCATTTTGCTATAAAAAGCAAGAAGAAACAACGTAGCACCTTCAGCATATTGCTTAGAAATCTCCTTAGTAATATATCAAGTTTTGTCATTTATAATTTCTGCTTTCCACCAAACATCAGAAGACAAAACTGTTAAGCGCTCTGCCAGTAAACAGCAAGAATCTTCCTCCAGTATCCTAGAACATGATTGTGACATCTTTTCTAGCCCTGTGGCAGCATTTCTAAAGTCATGATATCCACTAAGGGTCTCTTCAAGGCAATTTATATTTTTAATACTAGTCTTTCAAAATTCTTTCTGTCACCATTTTTGAGATGCAAAATTGCTGACTCATGTTTTAAAAATATATTTATTAAATCAGCACCCCCACAAATATGTATTGGCTTTTTACTACCACCTAACAAATTAGCATAGATTGTGACTTGAAATAGCCTACCTATTTCATCTCTGGGTTACTGTGGGCTAGGAGTTTAATTCAGTTTTGCTGAGCACTCTGCTCAGGGTATTACTAAGATAAAATATGATGAATAGTTTTTATGTCCTAAGCTCACTACTTTTTTTGCACAACTCAGTTCTGCATGGTTATAGGACAGATGTCCCTACTTTTCTTCTGTTTGCCAAGGGGAAGCTATTATCAAGTTCTAGAGACCACTACCATATAGCCGTCTCCATATAGTTTGATCTTTCAAGGCCAGTAGGGAAAATCTCTGGCATTAAATAGCTCTGACATCTTTTATAAACTCAACTTCCTAGGTCAGTTTTGGATAATCTCTGTCTTAATTAACTAAAAGTCAACTGATTGCAACCTTATTTACATCTGGCAAATCATTTGGATTAGGAAATTTAACATACTCAGAAGAATGATATTCCACCTTAAAATTTTGCAAAGATAAGAATAACAGCAAACAAATCATTAAAGCTATGAAGCCAAGAGAAAATGGAGTAGCATCTTTAAAAACTGAGAAGAAAATGAAAGAAAATGACAACAAACCTGGTATAGAATTCTATATTCAATGAAAATGTTTTTTAAATGAAGGTAAAATATTATTCTCAAGCATATTAATACAATTTATGGCCAGGAGATTTGTACAATAAGAAATGATTGAACATCATATACAAGAAGAAAGCTATTATACCAGATAAAAATTTGGATTATCACAACTAAATTAAGAGTGCTTTAAATAGTAAAAATGTTAAAAAATATAAAATATTTTTTAAAAAATGTAAACACTTTAAAACATAATAGGGAGAATTCTGCTTCAGAACAAGATGGAGTAATAGATCAGATGTTCCTTTTCACCTGATACAATTAGAACAAAGAAAATCTATAGTGTTTTCTAAAATCCTGAATATTAGGCAACAAAGTGCAGTAATCCATGACAGACAGAGAACAAAGGATATGGGAGCTCTGATTTTCGTTGTTATTGCCTTGAGATTTTCTATACTGTAACATAAAGAATAAGGTGGATCACATCAGATTCCTTGACAGGAGGAGATAGAGCTGAGAATCTGGCTAGAATAAGGCTACTAGAATTCACAGGACTAAGTACCAGAGTGAGGAAAGTTACATATAGAAATTTTTAAAGATCTGCAGAGTATCCCCACTGTGTATTTGTATTTCTTGTAGGTAGGAGGTTAATGGGAAGAAACTACCTGAATTTGAGGAAAGGATCACCTGAAAGACCTGAAAGGAATAGAGGTAACTTTTTAAAAAATTTTATTTTTTCTTTTTTTTGAGACAAAGTCTTGTTCTGTCACCCAAGTTGTAGTGCAATGGCGCGATCTCGGTTCACTGCAACCTCCGCCTCCTGGATTCAAGCGGTTCTCCTGCCTCAGCCTCCTGAGTAGCTGGGATTACATGGTCCTGCCACCACACCTGAATAATTTTTGTATTTTTAGTAGAGACGGGGTTTCTCCATGTTGGTCAGGCTGGTCTCGAATTCCTGACCTCGTGGCCCACCTGCCTCGGCCTCCTAAAGTGCTGGGATTACAGGTGTGAGCCACCGTGCTTGGCCTAGAGGTGCCTTTTCTAAAAGTCGGAATGAAAAAATCTCAAAATTCATTGAGCATTGCCTAGATTTTACAGAAGTGTTCTGTTCTGATACAGGGGAATAATTGTGCTTAGATATACCATTGCTCTGGTACTTCTTAAAATATCTTAAAAGCAAGGTCTATGTGGATGGATGAAAATATTTCAAAAGAAATGTATTCCAGAACTAGGAGAAAATTCAGTCAATCTAAACTGACAAAGACCTATGACACGTCTTAGAATTGGCCAAAACAACAAATAAACAATTAGTATTACTGTATTTCCTGTATTTAAAAGTGACGTAGAGACATAGAGGGTATAAAAAAATACTAAAGTTGAACTTTTGGACTTTAAAGCTACTATATCTGAACTAAAAAGACACACTGGAGAGGACTAATGGCATATTAGATGTGTTACAGAAGAAAAAAAATAGTGAACTTGAAGATTTAGCAATAGAAAATATTCAAAATAATACACAGAGAAAAGTAAAATAAAGACAGGAAGAGTGCTTTAGCCAGCTGTGGGATGATTCCAAAACACATAATGTTTATGTAATTTGAGTCTCTGATAAAGAGGAGAAAGATGTAGGTACAGAAAATAATTGTTTTTAATGGCTTAAAGCTTCCAAATTTGATAAAAATGTAAGTCCAAATGTTACATGCAAGGGGTTTAATTCAGACCTCAAGAAAGTGTTCTTGGATCTCGCACAAGAAATAATTCAGTGTGAGTCCCAGTGTAAAGCAAAGCAAGTTTATTAAGAAAGTAAAGTGGTGAAAGGACAGCTACTCCAGAGACAGAGTAGGACATTTCCAAAAGTAAGAGAAGGGATGCATCCACCGTAGGTACAATGGGTGTATGTATGGAGAGATGTGCTCTGCTACAAGGATCTGTGATAGAGGATTAATTTTCTCAATTACTGCATTTTGCAGGAATTGATATTATTATCTTTAAAGCAAAATTAGGAATGACTTTTTTCTCCAGGTATTGGGATATTGGACACTCAGGTCTGGGTCTTTTAAGTAAACATTATTAATTTGTTCCATTAACTGTAAACATCTAGAGGCTAGGAATGCCTAACATTCTGGGAATGCAGCCCAGCAAGTCCCAGCCTTATTTTCCTAGCCCTCACTCAAAATGGAGTCGCTCTGGTTCCAATGCCTCTGACACAGAGATCTAAATATATAAAAAATTAAAGCACAAGAAAACGTGAAAAAAAAAAATCTACAGCAAAGTATATCACAATCAATCAGTTCAAAACTTGGAATAAAGCTTAAATCTTAAAATTAGGTAGACAGAAAAAACAGAAACACAAATAAGGGGAATGACAAATATTGCAATGAAAATATCCAGGTTTTCATAATAAAATATTTACTGAAAAAAATAAAAAACTATAAAATACAATTCTATTATCATAAACATATATATTTTAAAAACAAAACTCTTCAGAGCTAAAGTAGGTTTCATTTAGACAAAATTTAGCTAGGTCTTCACCCATTATTTTTATCCAATATGGATTCTGTCTTTACTGAACTGTGAAAATAATTTAAATTAATGTAGTTATTCTTATGGTTAACTTTAATATGTCATTCTATTTGTTTTCTATTGATACCATCTGTTTTTTGTCCTTTCCTCCCCATTTTAGGTTCTATTTTCTTCTTTTAAGTAAAAAAAAAAAAAAAAAGTTAAATCATTACATTTTTATCTACTTTGGCTTATTGATTACACAACTGTTTTGTTTTAGAGGTTGCTCTAGGGCTTAAAGAAATTAAAGGAAACAAAAGTGTAATATATCCCATGTACATAGATTGGAATAATTAATATTGTTAAAATATTCATATTATTCAAAATGATCTACATATTCAAGCCATTCTCAATCAAAATTCCAATAATACTTTTCATAGAAATAGTACAAACAATCATAAAGTTAGTAGGTAACCACAAAAGACCCCAAATAGTCAATGCACTTTTGAGACAGAAGAAGAAAACTGGAAATATCATATCCCCTGATTTCAAACTATTACAAAGCTGTAGTAATCATAACAGTATGGTTCTAGCATAAAAACTGACACGTAGACCAATGAAGCACAACAGAGAGCCCAGAAATTAATACACACGTATATGGTCAACTAATCTTTAACAAGGGCACCAACAATAACCAACGGGGAAAGGAAAGCCTCCTCAATAAGTGGTGCTGAAAAAATTGGATAGCTATATGCAAAAAAAAAAAAAAAATTAAATTATATCCTTGTTTCATACCAAATGTAAAAATTAACTGGAAACCCTCTTTAGTTTGATTGACAAGGGGCAAATTAGTCTTTCTTAGAAGTTTATAGAAATTATGAAGAAATCTTCTAAAGTTTCATAATTTGTGCATATTTAATATTAAATGGCATTTGGCATGGAGATACATATATTTGTATATTTTAAAAATTATAATTGTATTACAGATGTTAATTTTAATTTGCAGTCATATATTTTTCACCTGTCATTAATTACTCTTGTAAATAATTTTAATAGTAGAGTAGGAACCTCTCTTGAAGCGATTTATATCATGTAAATGTTTTTGCTGTTGTTATAACCTCCCAGAAAAGAAACCTGTATTTTTTCCTAAAATATCACGGAAATAAAAATAAATGATTAAAAGATATACAATATGTATACACTTTTATACTAAAACTGAATGGAAATATATAAATTAACAGATGAGCCATAAATATAAAGAGACTAAGAATTAAAGAAGCTAATTCATTGAATATTGTATATCTGCTTTTACAAGGCATCATTGATGCTTGCTAAAATTTAAAGATTTCAAAGATAATTGAAAACCTTATGATAAATTATATTTTAGACTATATACATATAATAAATATAAATTTAATCATTTTTAGAATAGCATTACTACTCAACTATCAAGGAGGTCAATGAAATCATGAATATATTTAGAAGAATAGAAAATGTTTATAATCTAATCTTCTTAGGAAAGAATGGTCAAAAATCTAAAGAGATGTAAGCAATATCCATAAAAATTTCTATAATTTGTCAAGATATTTTCATTTATTTATTTTATATATGTGTGTGTGTGTATATATGCATATATATATTTTTTTTTTTTTTCTTTTTGAGACAGAGTCTCACTCTGTCTCCCAGGCAGGAGTGCAGTGGCCCGATCTGGGTTCACTGCAAGCTCCGCCTCCTGGGTTCCTGCCATTCTCCTGCCTCAGTCTCCTGAGTAGTTGGGACTACAGGCGCCCGCCACCACGCCTGGCTAATTTTTTGTATTTTTAGTAGAGACGGGGTTTCACCGTGTTAGCCAGGATGGTCTCCATCTCCTGACCTCGTGATCAGCCCCCCTCGGCCTCCCAAAATACTGGGATTACAGGCGTGAGCCCCTGCGCCCGACCTTGTCATGATTTTTTTAATGATAATTTCTATTTAATTAACCTATTAACTTTATGTGCTATTCTTATTTTTAAGTGGAATATTCCAAATAATAAACACATGCATTATACTCCTCACACAATAATCTATTCTCTGTAAATGCCTGTATGTCATGGGTTCTTCTCCACCTTCTCAGGAATTTTCTGTGTATGTTCATGGTCAACAAGCATTACATCAAAAATACTTTTCTACAATTTAGTTTTCATTTTTATATTTTAAACTTTAGACTACTTTTTAGCTACTTCACTTAAAAGACAATACATTTTATATGTCAATTAAGCTATTTCTGTTTAATTGGACTCTATTTATGAATAGTTGTTGCCAGTTTGAGGCCTAGTGATATAATGCAATCCACGTTATTGATCATTGATATTTACAGCCAGCTATTTGCAAAATACTCTAGAAATAATTTTGCTAGTGTACAATTTAGACTCATAAAATTATGACTTACCGAATTTTACTCCCCTCAAATACAAGTACTGATGCCAGTAGTTATGACAGTCAGTTTCACCGAAACATGTAACCCACATGAGACTTTTAAAAGTCTTTAAACACTCTTACATGTTCTTAATGCCGTTTTAAATTTCTTTATGTAGAGGTTTCTACTTATATGATCTCTTGTTCTATCATATATTTATATGTTAATTGGCTTATAATGTTTATTATTTTATTGGAGTTTGTAAGAGTACCTTGATTGTAGGAAATTAACTGTATTATATAACTGCAACAAATTAATCATGAATTTTATATTTTGATCTCTTGTTGACATTTCCTGCTATGAATTAATTTCTTTGTAGTCAATTTGTAAAATATTTTATGTCTTTCATATTATTTATTACATTTACTAGGCCTTCTAACGCCATTTTTGAAAATTTTCAATTTCATTTATATAAGTAATATTTTAACTTCATTATTATGCATTAAAATTATTGATCCACATAGAAAACTTTTTGTCTAGAAAAGTTAAAATTGGAATCTAGCCTTTAAGAAAAAAACAAAAAAAGATTTTCTGTAGGCAATTTACTGAGTTACTTCTCTTTCCCCATATAAAATGTCAAATGCTTTGTTTGTATTTACTAAATTTCCATATGTATTTATGGTCAAGAATAGAATTTGTTTTCATTTATTAGACTTCTGACTATACCTGATTTATCCTAAATGCTTTTATTATAACAGTTTTATAGTAGTTTGATATCCTACCATGAGATAGTTTGAATATTTTGCCAATATGAATCAAAACTTCTTTTTCTTTACTAGACATTAATTATTTAATTTATCTTTTAAAAATAGAGGAACTTTTCAGGTAATCGAAAAGTCTAGCAATAAACTAATTTCTTGTATTTTCCCTGTGTAATTGTTTCCTGAAACAATTTAAGCAACAATGATTTCACATACTAGATTTGGCAGGCTGCTTTTGTTATTTCAAACCACTGAAGATAACAATTTTTTTTTTTTCTTCCTGTCTTTATTTTCTCCATGTCTTCAGTTCTGTGCTTTCCACTTTGGGTAGGGAATGACATGAAAGATTTTACTGGTTACAAAGCGGCTTATTTATCTCAGGTGGAGGAAGGATGATTGGCACTGTTGAGACTCCATTTTATCTCACTTTATTTGAAATGGTTCAATAGACAAGTTCATCTCTATTCTTTATCGGCAACACTAAATGTCGATAAGCAAAATATTTGAAACTTAGATATTTTATTTTAGCTGAAATTTTTCAGGCATATGTGAAGCAAATATAAACTACTCCAAAAAGTTCTGCACTTCCCACTTTTGGTAGGGAATTACATGGAAGATTTAAAGATTATGTTGAAATGTTGTAAAAGTGTAGAAATTGCTGCCATTTTATTCCCATGAGAAAGAAAATCTTACAACCTGTGGTATCAAAAGGCTTTTACCACCTTTCCTCCACACTGCAAAAATATGGGACTGGCAGAAGAGAAACCTCATTTCTCAAGATTTCTCAAAAATTGCCTACATTTTTATATAAGCAATAAAAAATGCCTAAATTTCAGAATTTTTTATTTCGAAAATATTTACATTTCACTAGGGATTTTGGTTAATTTTAAACACGTTTTTCACATATACAGAAAATTGTTTCCACTTTTTTAAATTTGTACTTGATTCTTTTCATCTCTTATGCAATTGAAGCTTTCACAACTTCTAGAAAAATGTTAAATAAGAGTCATATTAGGTATGTCAAGTTAGATTATTTTGCCGTGGTGACAAATGACAAACCTTCGTACACTCTTGTCTATCTCAGTTTAGCTGAAGAGCCTCTCTATTTCTGTTGTATCCCAGGACCAACGACACAGGTGTAGCCTTTGTTTCAATAAAATTGGTCTCCTAGCAGATGGAAAACTAGAGTATCTGAGACATAGGATAATTATTAAACTAGATTCTACTTGGAAATGACAGTCATTTCCACTCACACTTCATTGAACAAACATGTTATGTGGCCAAGTGGGTAGGAAGGACCTGGTAAAAAGTGGATGCAAATATTTTGAACCAAAAACAAGGGACATATCATTCTTGCTTTTATATTTAATGAAATTATTGTGTATATTTTAACATTAAGGATGATGATGTCTTCAGTCTCAATCTCTCTGTCTCTCTCTTTCACACATAAACACACACACAAACCCCATACACAAGTATAATCTAATTACACACATAGAATAAAATAAAAATAAGGCTACACATGCAAATACATGCATGCATTATACATATATATTATGTGAAAGGTAGATATATCATGTGAAACATATATATCATATATATCACGTGAGAGAGATATCCATCCATTCATTCATTATTAAGAGTTTTGACTTTTTAATACAGGAATCGAAGTACATTTTTCTCTAATATCTTTTCAAAATCCAATATTACAATAATGCTTTTTATTTATTTTCACACGATCTAAGTAATATTATTATAATATAATAAATTACATTGCTTTGTTTCCCAATCTTAAACCGTTTGTATTCTGGAAATAAACGTCAATGGCTCATGCTCCGTGCTCTTTTTTACTATTTTTCTTTTATGGGATTATGTTTGTAAATATTTTATTTAGTATTTTATTGAGATGCAGGTGAACTATACTTTGAAGCAGTTTATTTTATTATGCTTTTTTTTTTGACAGATTTTGGTATTAGTTTTATGCTGACTTGATTAAATATTTTGGAAACTTTTCTAGAATAGATAAAATTGCTTTTAAATGAGCTTTTCCTTGAGTTAAAAAATAAAAAAATCATTTTGACTTTCTCTGGTAAACAACTTTTCTGTGGAAGTGGAAAGACTCCTTTACATTTTTGGTATAACTTCTGTGGTAATGTATGTGTTTTTTTGGTTTTTGGTTTTGCACAATCAGTTTTTCATGTTTTCCAATTTAGTGTTCAAAATAAATCACAGTGGGATTTTTAAATTTTTTTCTGTATCTCATTTTATATCTCTATTCTTATTTCTGATATTTTGAGTTGTCTTAATTTTATTTTTACTTCATTAGTTTAGCTAAATATTTATTCAATATTTTAAAAGGACCACATTTTTAATTCATTTATCAGGCATTCTTTTATTACTTTTTTATGTTATGCACTAATTTCTCCATGTTTATTAATATTGGAAATAACTATATAAGTTAGTTTAGTTATTGCTGACTTATAAGCTTACTTAACAACATTCTTTCTCTTTTTATAGTTTTTAAATAATTTTTTTACATTAAATATACTATGGTAGTTCATCTTATATTTGGATTAACAGTCTATTTTCCTGATTTTACGCCAACAAATTACTAACTGGAATACTGGGAATTTTTCCTAAGCTCCAATTTTGAATATTGTATTCACTTGTTTATTACAGATGAGAATGAAACTATTTTGTTATGAAGATTAAATGATATATTGGGTAGACATTGTTTTACACTATGTGCTTGAGAAACAATAAACATACTTAAATAATTGCTTTTATATTTTTCTACCAGCCTTTGGATTAATGAAAATTTGCGTCTTTTAAAAATTTTTGTGGCAAACTTTAGGACATAACAGCCCCAAATTATTTAGTTATTTGTTAGTTAACCACATTGTTTATTTTGTTGATTGGCATTGTATAATATTTACATGCTGTATTATTCTGTTCAGGCAGCTATAAGAAAATACTATTAACTGGGTGCTTTTAACAACAGTCATTTATTTCTTACAGTCCTGGAGACTTGGAAGTCCATGATTAAGGTGCTGACTGGTTTAGTTCCTGGTAAGGGCTCTCGTCTTGTCGTGCAGACCACTGTTTTCTTTCTGTGTCCTCACATGGAGGAGAGAGAGAGAGGAAGCTCTCTGTTGTCTCCTTATCAGGAGATTATGTGAATTATAATTATGTGAATTATATTATTCACATAATATATATGTATAAATGCATGCATGTATTTGCATGTATAGCCTTATTCTTGTTAGAGGCACTAAACCTCTAACAAGAACCCCACCATCATGACCTTATCTAAATCTAATTACCTCCAAAGGCCTTACCTCCAAATACCATCACATTAAAAGTTAAGACTTCAACATACGAGTTTTGGGGAAAACACAATTTTATTTCATAACATATACTGCTTACTTTCTGTTTCCATCTTCAGAGTTGTTTCTTTAAACTTCCTAGCTAATTGTAATATTTTGGAGGAACACTTCAATTATAATTTCCCCCTTATTGATTTTTTAATACAAAACACAATAAGCAGTGAAAAATGCTAATAGTTATTTCATAGTTGATCCTCATACTATACATATCTTGTGATACATAAAAAGCTATTTTAGAACACTTCAGAAATACAGATTTTGTATAATGCACGTAATGCTATAACTCAAGCATCTTTAATAAGCAGATTAGAAATAGAAGAGTGTTTTTCATGTTCAGTCAAACTCGGTTACATTTCAGGGCCAAATCATCAAATATAAGAATTTAGATTTATCTGTTTGTATTCAGTGATTCAACTGTTTATTTACTGTACATCAGGAACATACATTTGATTCTCCATTTTCATATCAGCAGGGTGTTGATAATGTGCATTTGTCTAACAGCAAGTAAGAAGATTAACTTTTGATAGAACCTTAACCCAATTTGGCATTTCTGTGTGTGTTTAAGTGTCTAGACTAGCACTCTCCAATACAGTTTTTTTCTGAGGCTGGAAATGTTTTCTATCTATGCTATGAAATATGCTAACCATTGCCCACATGTGGCTTTTGAGAACTTGAAATGTGTCTAATGTGACTAACTGAATTTTAAATTTTATATCACTGTAACTAAATTACATTTGAGTGAAGTAGCCATATGTGACTAGTGACTACTGTACTGGACAATATGCGTCCAGGCCAATATCATTGGTAACTAGATTGATCAAACAATTCACAGAAGCTTCACAATTACTCCCATTCTCCTTTAGACCTCTATTCATTTATCTTTTTATCTCTATTTATTTTTTGGACTAGTCAATTTCCAAGCATGGGGTCTGCCACTCCATCTCTCAAAACTTTAATCACTCATTTTTTACCTTTAAATAAGTCAAAATAGACAATATGATAAACATTGTAGAAAACTAATGGCAATGCCACAGTAAACGTTTTCCTTAAACTCTTTTTTTTTCTTCTTCTTTTTTTTTTTTTTTTTGAGACGGAGTCTCGCTCTGTCGCCCAGGCTGGAGTGCAGTGGCCGATCTCAGCTCACTGCAAGCTCCGCCTCCCGGGTTTACGCCATTCTCCTGCCTCAGCCTCCTGAGTAGCTGGGACTACAGGCGCCTGCCACCTCGCCCGGCTAGTTTTTGTATTTTTAGTAGAGATGGGGTTTCACCGTGTTAGCCAGGATGGTCTCGATCTCCTGACCTTGTGATCCGCCCGTCTCGGCCTCCCAAAGTGCTGGGATTACAGGCTTGAGCCACCGCGCCCGGCCTCCTTAAACTCTTTGATATGGTTCAATAAACAATCTTGTTTTTAGTGTAATCTCTATATGTTGATTTTATTATCTATAAGATGATGATAACATTAGGAAGGTCTACTTCATATAATACTGAATTAGCCAACTGAAGTAATGCATACATCATACCATATCATGCTTTACAAAGCATGAAGTCAGGATAATGAGGTGGTTAAGAGCATGAGCTTAGAGGTCAAACCAGTCTAGGTTCACTGATAGCCCTGCCATTTAATAATTGTATTACACTGAACATGCTATTCAACTGTCTAAGTTTCAGATTCATCATCTGTAAAATATCAGTAATAATGGTTAACTTCAAAGATGTTTGTTCAGATTAAATAAGACAATGTTGATAAAGCCCTTGGCACAGAGTACAAAGAGGTTAGCAAAAAGCAATAGCTCAAAGGAGAAGCTGTGTTCATGTTGTTGTTCTTGTAAAAGCATTATAAATACAAGTTGTTTCTCCAGGATTTTTTTCAAAGCTCCTATTTCCAAGTTAAAAAACACATCTCCCAACCCATGGATTAAAAACAAGTTAATTTGAATATGCTTTGCTTGAATTACAAAACAATTATAAAACATGAAAGCAGTGGGGTGTGAGCACTGGATGATTTCTGGTTGCATTTAGGCAGTCATGCAGTATATTGTGAAGCTATCTATATGGTCACAGACCTCCTTAGACAGTAAGAGTAACAGCCTAGTCTGATGATCTTGAAAATTATGATTAATTTAATGGCCTGGCATCACAGTCATTTCTGTAGCCTGCACTTTGTCTAAATTTGACATGACAAGGGTTCTAAATAGCAAAACGTTTATGATCTTTCTAATGACAGTTAACAAAGTGGCTGACTAAATCACTTGGAAAATTTAAGAGACTGAAATGAACAGACACATCCCCCGGTGATTCTAATTGTTAAAGTTTCTATAAGGATATACAAGAAAAAAAAGAACAGAAATTTTTCTCACTTGAAACTGAGTCACTACTTTGACAGGCATAAAACATACTGGTGTTTTTCAGGTACTTGAGGGTTATTGAAAAAAAAAATGTCTAGCAAATCTTCAGATCAGAAGTTGAAGTTCAGTAGTTGCCTCCCTTAATATTCCACAAATATGTTAACTCAGCCCCTAGTCTCCTCTAAGTTCTCTTTGTACCTCTATTTATTTCTTGGACAATGGTAAGTCATGACTTTAGGTAATTTTTTCTCTCCACCAACATCATTGTATTACCTACTTCATTATCTGTCTGAGATTTAAACTCCTTTATGCTCTGGTTCTGTTTTTGATTATCACTCTCTATGATAGGGTGCTTTTATAATCACATGTTTATGAGAAAATAATTAGGCTACCTCCTAACTGCATATTAGCTGTTCTGTAATGCCATTGCCACTCTGTGTGTTTAGTTATGGGTAGAGTGGAAGAGTGTCATGCTACAGAGAACAATAATTTAAGAATAAAGAATAATCGCAGTATAGTTAGCAAGCATTATTCTTGACCTTTAATACATAAATATATATTTTTAACAGGACAAAACATTACAATTTATTTACAGTTTGCATAGAGTCTTGTCTAAACATCTGCCCATTAAAGAGCTAAAAACATACCCACAATTTTTTTTTTTTTATTTTTTTTTTGAGACAGGGTCTGGCTCTGTCACCCAGGCTGGAATGCAGTGGCACCATCTTGGCTCAGTGCAACCTCCGCCTCCTGGGTTCAAGCAATTCTCCTGCCTCAGCCTCCAGAGTAGCTGGGACTACAGGCACAAGCCACCACACCCAGCTAATTTCTATTTTTTCAGTAGAGACGGGGTTCCACCATGTAGGCCAGGGTAGTCTTGATCTATCTCTTGACCTCATAATCCACCTGCCTTGGCCTCCCAAAGTGCTGGGATTACAGGCATAAACCACCATGCCTGGCCCTTAAACACAATGTCAGTCATATAAACTTTTATATATGACATATCAAGTATTACCTATAATTATATAAAATCAATCTTTTAATTTTTAATATACTATTTTAAGGAAAGCACATGTAATGATAAAGTATTGTTTTTATAAATAATTATAAATAATTAGTACATTTGGAAATACATTATTTTCTAAACATAACTGTTAGTTCCACTGTATAATTTTTAAATATCAGTATCAACTATTTTAAAACCTTATTTAATAAATCAGATTCACGAACTGTATCTAATTGTGAGAAACATAGCATTACTTGTCTGTTAAAAAATTAATCAAGAAACAACATGCTGATATTTAAACAAAAAATAAATGATCTTATTTAAGTTATATTATACATATCGCATTATCTATAGATTAGATTCCTGGTGTTAGATCCCACCAAAGAAAAATTTTCCTCAAATATTTCTAAATATTTTCTATAAAAAGTTATGTGAATAAACATGTTGTCAACCCATTTCCTTGTCAAAACTAAAAACTAAATATATTTGTACCTATAGAACTTTATTTGCAATGAATATTTTTGCTTAAAGTTAAATAAAATATATAATGACAAAATGTTATATTATTTACTACAGTTCTCTATTTTATTCAAACAAAAGCAATGGCAACAACAAATATTTTACTTTTAATGTACAGATACATGTAAAATCTGTTTAGCCAGATTTAGATTCAGTGAATATACAAAGAATTCTGAAAATTAGTGTCTTGAAATTGCATCCTAAATATTTATGGCATGTGCGTTTGTTGTCAGGGACCTTGAATGGAGGGACTGGCTGGAGCTGTGGCAGAGGAACATAAGTTGTGAAGATTTCATGGACATTTATCAGTTCCCAAATAATACTTTTATTATTTCTTATGTCTGTCTTTACTTTAATCTCTTAATCCTTGTCATCTTCATAAATTGAGGATGTACATCACCTCAGAACCACTGTGACAACTGTATTAACTGTACAAATTGACTGTAAAATGTGTATTTGAACAATATGAAATCAGTGCACCTTGGAAAAGAACAGAATAACAGCAATTTTTAGGGAACAAGGGAAGACAACCATAAGGTCTGACTGCTTGTGGGGTCGGGCAAAAAGAGTCATATTTTTCTTCTTGCAGAAAGCCTATAAATGGACGTGCAAGTAGGGAAGATGTCACTAAATTCTTTTCCTAACAAGGAATATTAATATTAATATCCTGGGAAAGGAACGCATTCCTGGGGGGAGGTCTATAAATGACCGCTCTGGGAATATCTGTCTTATGCAGTTGAGATAAGGACTGAGATACACCCTAGATCTCCTGCAGTACCCTCAGGCTTACTAGAGTGAGGAAAAACTCCTCCCTGGTAAATTTGTGGTCAGACCAGTTCTCTGTTCTCAGATCCTGTTTTCTGTTATTTAAGATGTTTATCAAGATAATACGTGCACCACTGAACACAGACCCTTATCAGTAGCTCTGCTTTTGCCCTTTGCCTTGTGATCTTTGTTGGACCCTTATTACTAGTTCTACTTTAGGCCCTTTGAACCATGTGATCTTTGTACCTACTCCCTGTTCTTACACCCTCTCCCCTTTTGAAACCCTTAATAAAAACTTGCTGGTCTGAGACTCAGGTGGGCATCACGGTCCTACCGATATGTGATGTCACCACTGGCAGCCCAGCTGTAAAATTTCTCTCTTTGTACTGTCTCTCTTTATTTCTCAGTCAACCGATACTTATGAAAAATAGAAAGGACCTACATTGAAATATTGTGGGCAGATTACCCTGATAACTATTGGTCAAGAATGAGTCAGTCTAGTGCCAAAAACATAATTTATAAAATAAAAAGTAGATAAACTAGACATCATCATAGTTAATTTTTTTTTTGAAAGACACTGTTAATATAATGATGAGAGAAGCCATGGAGAAAATATTTGCAAAAGATATCTCTGACTGTGGGCTTTTTCCAGAATATATAAAGCACTGTCAAAGCACACAGGAAAGAAAACAACCCAATCAGAAAGTGGACAAAAGATGTGAAGATATATTTCACCAAAGAGGAGGTGGGAATAGTATATTAGCTATCTGTTGCTGCACAGCAATGTTAAAACACACTTGGCAGCTTAAAGAACACATCTTTAGTACCGTGTGGTCTCTGTTGGTCAGGAATCTAGGTATGTCTAAGCTGGACCTTCTGCTCCAGAGCCTCTCACTAAGCAGCAATCAAGGTGTTGTGCAGAGCTGGAATCTATTCTATCAAATGGATGAATGATAAAAAATTATACTGAGTGAAATACATCAGACAAAAGAGTATGTGTGATATAATTTTATATAAAATTACAGGAAATACAAATTTGTGTTGACAGAAAGCAGAGGAGTGATTGCCTGGGGATATGGGAAAACAAATAAGAGGAAGGGATTACAAAAGGGCATGAGGACAGGTTTAAGGCAAGAAATATATTTGTTTTCTTGATTGTAGTGGTGCCTTAATGGAGTACACACTTACATGGAAATGTATTACACTCTAAATATGTGCAGTTTAATCTCTCCCATTCTGTAGAAAAACAAATCTATCTTGGCTCCAATTTCTTTTCTCGTTTGTGCCCAAAGTCACCTTTAGACAAAATATCATCTGAAAGTTTATGTAGACTGTTTCAACATCCTCTTATCCTCTTTTCCCACTGCCCCTTTTAGTCAAATACAACATTTTTTGTACACCTCTCTACCAGAAGATTCTTCAAAATCACTAATGACACTCATAGACTACAAGAATGCATCCTCAGTCTCATCTTAGTTAACGGTAGGACTTAATGCAATTAATTATATACTTTTCCAAGGACATATTTTTCCTTGGATTTTAGCATACCATGCTCAACTGCTTATCCTTACAATCCTCTTCATACTTACTCAAAACCTCATGTTTTAATTAGTTCTTATTCCCAGACTTTTAAATACTGGTGAGTCTCATAGCTCAGACATGGTCTCTTCACATACATCTTTGCTTCTTTGCTCACTTTCTTGGTATTATGCCTTTAAATACCATCAATAAACTGATAATTTCTCCAATCTAGATCTTTTTCCTGGACTTCAGGTTTCCTTGTGCAGCTCCTCATTGGATATCTCAAACTTAACATCCACAAGTTGATTTTCTGGTTTCCTCCATAACCTGAAATCTACTCATTCACAGTCTTTCCGGTCTCAGTAAATGAAAATGTAAACTTGTAAACTTTTCATTTATTTCAACTAACAATTCCTGGTGTCATTTCTAACTTCCCTCCTTTTCTCATGCCCTTAAGTCTCTCCGCCATTGGTATCAGCTCTAGTCCCAAAGTATACATAGAGTCTCATCAAGCCTTCTTTATATTCACTGTCTTCACCTCAGTGAAAATCAAAATCTCTTTTTTTTTTTTTTTGAATATTGCAAAACTCCCTAACATTTTTGGGAAACATTTTTCTTATCCTCCTGTGGTTTATTTTCTACTGAGAAATATTTTAATATGTAACTCAGATTTTTAAAAATCATCTTTCAAATCCTCTAATGGCTTTTTTGGTTTGTTTCAGAGAATAAATTCCAATCCACTTTTTAATACTCTCAAATTCCTATGCATCCTAGACCATTTTTACCCTCTTACTTCCTCTCACTCATTCCAGCCTGCTAGCCTTCTGATAGGTCCTGATAACACCTTGACTAATTCTGCCTTGCAACCTTTGTATATGCAATTCTCTCTCCATGTGGCTTTCTCATCCATGGGAATTCTTTTACCTTGATATCTTATGAAATTGTTTTTCTTAAATGTCTCTTTCCAAGTGAAACAGTCTCTGATCTTCCTACTTAAAATGATATTGCTTCCTGGGAATTACATAGGAACTCCTAACCTTTATTTTTTTTCGTAGAGTTTTTCCACATTTGACATAGTACACAAATTCTCATTTATTTTCTTCATCTCTAGTTTACCTCCTATCTGAGAATTCAACTGAATTTCATTGCTTAGAGTAATGCCTTGCATATAAAAGACACTCAATAAATACTTATTATAAAGAAATGAAATGCTACTTTAGCAACTTGAAGGGTTGGACATTAGCCAGTGATTAAAAGATAATTTTTTTTTTTTTTTTTAGACAGCGTCTTGCTCTGTCGTCTTGCTCTGTCACCCAGGCTGGAGTGCAGTGGCACAATTTTGGCTCATTGCAACCTCCACCTCTGGGATTCTAGATATTCTCTTGTCTCAGCCTCCCAAGCAGCTGGGACTAAAGGTGCCCACCACCACACCCGGCTAATTTTTTTATAGTTTTAGTAGAAACGTGGTTTCATCGTGTTGGCCAGGATGGTCTTGAACTGCAGATCTTAAATGATCCACCCACCTCGGCCTTCCAAAGCGTTGGGATTACAGTTGTGAGCCACCACACCTGGCTAAAAGATAAATTTTATGGGGTAAGTCATACTAGATTTCTGATACTCTGAGTGAGCTACATTGATAATTTAAAATCCTGAACTTAGGTGCTTTCTTTCTAAGCTTACCAGTGCAATCAGATAGTTACTGTTCCCAGTAGTTATTGTATTCCTGAAATATCTAAAATAGTTCTAGTGTAGTGGCCACTGGAATTGCCACACCTTCCTTAGCACATATATTATACCTCATGAGCATCAGTGATACACTTAAGTAACTATATTTCACTGAATACTATAGGTTACCCATGACACATACTCCAATAAAATTTTTAAACTTATTATTTACTATTACAACTAGTTTGTGTACTCAACTCTTAAATTCTGATTTGAGTATTGATTGGCTGAAACAATATCTAGTTACCAATTTACATTTAAATTAAATTTAGGAAAAAAATTGCCCAATAGTTATTAATGTAATAATAATAATAATTATTATTATTATATAAACACACATTACACACATAATAGTATGCACATTACATACATGGACAAAAATACTGAGCATGTATTGGTATTTTATTCTTTAAACTTCTGGGAGTTATATACATTAATATCATCCTATGTTTTCTACTTTTACCTTTCTACTATTTTTCTTCAGATTTTATCACTTCTTTTGTCTATTTTCAAGTTGACAGATTCAATTATCTAACTCCTTTCTGTGGTTTAGGCTATTCATAAATTTAGTGTTTGATATATTTTTCAACTCTATTTGTTTCCTTTTTATAATTTGTATTTCTCTACTGATATTTCATATATTTTCATTTGCTATAAGCATATTTTACTTTAAGTCATTGAGACTAATCATGGTATCTGTCTAAAAATACGTCTCTTACATATTTCAGCATCATCCCCAGATGACCCAGATGTGCCAGACCGAGAAAACTACTTACATGAAGCTAGAGAGACACATGTAAAAGGAAGGACATTTCAGAAGGAAATAAGAAGAACCAGGAAACAGTCAAGAATCCTTTTCAGGCAGTAGAATTAAGCCAATATATACCTACCTGGATTTTGTAATTGGTATGGACCATTGATTCATGTGGGCCCCTTGTTTTCTCTTTTGAACTGAAGGGACTATAGTGGTTATCCTACGCCTGTCTCACTATCATGTGTTGGGTGTGTGTCAAGTCTCTTGTACATAGGTTTTTCAGATTGATAAGAATTATACTCAAGGATCTATAATTAAGGAAGTACACTCAAGGAGCGTCACATAAACTCATACGTAATTGGATTGGTTCTCAGAGCTGTTAGGTGACTGGTTCACCTTCCAGCCATAATAAGATGAACATTTAAGAGGCTTTGAGAAAGAGATGGTTGTATTTTGCATGTGATGAAATGCAAATTGCTGTGGAAAGGGGATGAACTGTGTCAGAATGTATTCTCCAAATAAGATTACAGCAACATGTATGGTTTCACATGAACTTCCAGAATTGTGCCCCCTCTATTAGGAAGTAGAATCTCTATGTCCTCCCTTTAAAACTAGGAGTGGTTTTGTGATTAAAGACAAGAATGTGGCACAAGCAATTCTGTGTGATTTCCAAGGCCATATTATAAAAGGAGATAGTTTCTGACTTCTTTTTTTTTTTTTCAGAACACTTAGCTTTACAAATTAGCTACCATCTTGTGAGAATGTCCAGCCCACATGCAGAAGCAAAGTTCAGGTGTTGCAACTGACACTTTCATCTAATAACTCAGCCAATTACCATCATCAAATGCAATTGAACCAGCCTTAAGATTGTTCTAGCCACTAGCTTTAAGTATCTCCCCCAAGCCCTGAAAAAATCACAGACTTCAGAACAAAAAAATTATAATAAACCTCTAAATTATGACTTTTTATGTTTTTCAGTCATAGTAACTGAAAAAGGTTACTTTTGGTGAGGAGAACAACACAGGGAATCGAGAGTAAAACTGAACTTTGAAATATCCATAATGTTTTCATTTTTACCAAAAAATGTATTTATGTACTGTGTTTTAAATTAATATGAAGTAAAAAAGGGAAAATTTGAAATGAACTATGTTAGAGATATAAAATATATCATTGCCTTTTAAATTATTAAAGATAATATTAAAAGTATGGAATTTAAAAATACTATTTAAATTACTCAGATTGTCATTCAAAATTTTAGAATGAGACAGTTGAAAATGGGCATCATGTTATAAATTCTGTATCCTGCTCTGAGTGCACATAGTCTGATATGAGGAAAGTCAATTAATGTCCTTAGTACTATTTTCCTTCTCTATGAATACCATATCCTTTAATTCCATTATTTATTACATGTGAGAAATTAATGACCCACACATAGTCAATTAACCAGATGCATCCCTTCAGTCTGGCATAACACATATGATTAATAAAATATGTGGTGAGACACATTAGTCTCTACTTTTTAAACCAACATTCAAGTACATATGGATACATTTCCTTTTCCTTTCAATGGTCTCAACTATATAGACAAAGACAAAAGGTTATATTCTAGCTTTTAAAGAGATATTCGTTATAAATTTAAATATGAGAATATTGATATCATTCACTTGTCTATTTCATTACTCAGAGATAGCCTAAAACAAAAAGAAAAAGAAAACATATTTATTAAAATATATCACCTTACATAAAATTATTTTGACTCTATGCCTACCCTTCATTAGGATATATGCTAACTAATGAAATATTATTTTAAAGGATCTATAAATGAAGATCAAATAATCTTTAAGTACAGTTTTAAAAAAAGCTACATCTTGCTCTTGCTGTTCCTTTCATGCCCTAATTTATAGTTAATTTTCACGAGTTATAAAGTTCTGTATTACACATCCCCCACCCACGACACCTCCCAGCTTTTAAAAGAGCTTAACGATTTATTATAGCAATTTAGCAAAAGTACTCCTGCTTCCTGTCAGAATTTACTGGCATCTTTGCTCACAACCTGGACGTAAAAATATGTCAATGTGACCCTATCGGTATCCTTGTTGCATGACATTGATTGCATATTCCCTTTCCTCTGCTTTTATGCCTGTTTGATAGATCAGATCAACCTGGAACACGTCTACATTTCTGCACTAAAATTTTTAATTGCATAAAACAAATTTCTATTAGAACAATAAAGGTGAAAAATAAAACAGTAAATTTTAGATGGAGACAATTTCTATAACCCAGTAAAAGACCAAAAAAAAAAAAAAAAAAAAAAAAAAACCACCCTATATTTAATGAACTCAAACCAATCATTTACCATTATAGTAAAAATATTCAGCAGAAGTTGTGAGATAGCTTTCTCAATGAAAAGTGATATGTGGACAATCATCCTCTAGTCCGCTTCATATTTTTCTAGTTTAGTTCTCTAGGAATAATGATAGTGTTTTCTCTTCACTCTTCTTCTGTTACTTATTTTTATCATGCAAAGATGTGGACCCTTGTGGGAAATAATGTCTAAGATCACCAACACCTTAATAGCTTGTTAATAATACTATAAATGCAACCAATTTTCCATATAATATTAACATCTGTGTCTGTCACCATCGTGTCAACGTTTGTGTGCTCCTATAAAATTTAGAAGACACAGAAGAATGCTTTTGCATTTGCTTCTCTGCTGAATTGGCTCATGTGATATTAACATCAATAATCTTTTACTATTTACATGTCAATGAATGCCATATATCAGAAAATTTATGCTCTCAATAAAATATTGTGGCAGATAAAATGTATTTGACATAATGAAAAGCAAAGTTTTTAAAGTAATGAGGATATTATCCTAACCTTTTATTATTTAGTTGGAAAGCAATTGCTTTTGCAATTGATTCAAATTTTTATTCTGAAAAATTTTAATACATTTTTATAAAATGAAAGATTTACTTATTTTATGTTTCAAAATTCTATATACTTGTGCAGTCTAATGTCTCAGGTAAAAAGGTCAAATTTAAAAAGAGCAAATTTAATTACAAGTAGACGAATGCTTGTTTGTCTGACGGAAGCATTTACATAACAGACTCACACACATATTCACAAATATACATGTAAGTATAGACATAGATATGAATGATACAAATATATAGGGGTTTGTATCTTAAAATTTAACTTTCTAAGTAATTTATTTCAAATTTGAAATTATCCTGGTTTTAAATGATACAAATTATAAACCTTATAGAATGGTAACACAGTTGAACAAGTTATATGGTCACAGAGTACCTCAAACGATGAGCCATACATGCAGTTTTGAGGTTAGTAGTAGTAATTTTTCTCACTAAGACTTCAATTCTCATTAAATAAGCACGGCTTTTTAAAATTTTTATTTTATTTTATTTTATTTATTTTTTTGAGACAGAGTCTCGCTCTGTCACCCAGGCTGGAGTGCAGTGGCGCAATCTTGGCTCACTGCAAGCTCCGCCTCCCGGGTTCACCCCATTCTCCTGCCTCAGCCTCCCGAGTAGCTGGGACTACAGGCACCCGCCACCATGCCTGGCTAATTTTTTTTTTTTTTTTTTTTTTTTTTGTATTTTTAGAGAAACAGGGTTTGACCTGTTAGCCAGGATGGTCTTAATTTCCTGACCTCGTGATCCGCCCGTCTCCACCTCCCGAAGTGCCTGGATCACAGGCGTGAGCCACCGTGCTGGCCATAAGCACAGCTTTTACAGAGAGATATGGCCTAACAAAACCTCACATACTGAGGTCATCCTTAAGCTGTTAGGTTCTGCCCACACAAAGCCAGGATGAAAGTTTTATTTCTCATAGTTTTCTGTGCTTGTGTCCCATAATACCCCCCAAAAGTGAGCATGAAAAGTTCACTTTTTTTGTTCTTTGTTATCAAACATTTAATACATGTATAAAAAAGTGATTTTAGTTTTTAAAATAAAATGTTATGCTATATTTTTATGTCTATACTTATAATATTGGCCCGTATTCTTTTGTTACTACAAGCAGAACAGGATAAACCTCCCTTCTCTGGATTAAATGCCATGACCACTGATCTTCAAGTATTATTTTTCTTAAATTAGTTTTTAAATTAGAAATGTATCTAATTTATATTAACCATTTCCTTTTCAATGAAACCACATTTCTTTTAATTAAACAGTAAATATTTGTTCTGTTATTAAAAATGTTCTGAAAACAGAATGTTTATTTTTAAAAAACATTAGAATAAACTGAAAACTTCTTCATGTTACTACTCTAAAAATACAGACTCTGGGTTTATTTGGTGTTAACATGTCTTCCAAATATTAAGGAATAGATATTTAATTACCACCCTCTTTGTTTTAAAATTTAGAAAGTGTTTCAAGCTTTTCACGCCTAACCTATAATGAATAAACACTATAGTAAAAACAAAGATTCAACAGACCAAGCCAACCAGCAATAAAATTAAACATTTCTGATTCAAATATCAAAAAACCAATTTCAATAATAAATACATGGTATGAAAACCCCATAAAGGACTAGTAGGATATATTATACCTGAATGAAATTATGGGTTGAGAATAGGATATCTATGAACTTAACAAACCAAGTTAAAGAATATTCATGAGGAAATTAGACTGCAAGTGTTGTATTATTTGACAAGCTACTTGGTAGAACACAAAGATATCCTTAAGGAAGTTGTAAATGCATTTTAAAATGTTATTATTGAAGTTGATTTTTAAATATAATAATGAGGGCATAAAAATAACTTTAAACGTATTCAGAAATAGAGAAAAATAAATTTAAGTTACATAAAATATATTTAAAAAGATGTTTGCCCTTTTTTGTTCCTTGAATAAAGGGAGCAAATATTTTGAATTCCATGCATTTTATTTTAAAATTTAGGAAATGCTCACAGCTTTCTACACTAAAATTTACAGAAACAGAGATAATGTAATCAAGCAATAAAACCAAATTAAATAGATTTTTCTAGACTGATAAAAGACTATTTTTAAAAGTCTAAATATGCACTTAAAGAAAGAAAACTATTATTTATTGATCCAGTTATTTGAAAATATTTACTGATCATTTACCTTCTGTCAACTGAACTTCATATTATGGAGAGAAGGAGAGCAGTGAAAGCATATGTAAAGTTGTCCATCTTCATCAAGCTTCAGTCCTACAGAGGGAGAAAAAATAGTAATCAAAGTAGGGACTTTAAAACAGGAGTGTCATAATACAACTTAGACTTTTAATTATATACCGGTGTTGCTGTGTTGAGATAGGATTGAATAAAAGGCAATGACAGAAGTTTAAATTAGGATAAAATATGGCTATCCTACAATTTTGAAGCTCCCTGAAATAAGAATTCATAAAAATTATTGATATTTCCCCAAGCAGTCACTGCAGTAGAGTCTCAGCTTTGTGAGGGAAGTAATATTGGTAAGAGTGAGAAGGTGAATTCAAAAATACCTTTTGGAATCACTGTACTTTAAAGGTAAAGTTAACAGGATTTTCATATGTGTCAGATGTGAAAATGTGTAAGTATGTGAGAAAGAGCATGAATGAGAATCAGCGACATAAAGTAACAGTGACAGAGCTACAGAGATAGAAAATTAAAAGAAGACACCAATAACATTGAGCTGAGGAACTATAAAATGTTATTTGACACTAAACAAAACAGGGAAGAGCAAGTTTGGGGAATATCAGTAGCTCAGTTTGAGCATATTAATTTTGAGATCCCTAGCCAACATCCAAGTGGAGAAGTCAGACAGTGTTGGGTGTAGTGTTTAGTGTTCAGGTGTAACATTAAATACAGGAACAATAATGGGACAAAACTTAGTAAATAATCAAAGATAGGAAAGATATGCAGTCAAAGTATTGACCCTAGTGGCTCTTTAGCACTTAAAAATGCTGAAGGAAAAGTAGGTTTAGTGTGGTGTTCTGAATTCTATCAAGGATGTTGTTCAAAAAAGAAGAGAGAGATCAACTGTGCCGAATGCTGCTAATACATAAATTAAGATGAAAGCTAAAAAATTGTGTTTCAGTTCACAATTTAACAATATGGATACCGCCTGTGCTTTGATAAGAGTAATTATGTTGGCATGAGTAGGTAAAAACCATATTGGAATGGTTGCTCAAATGAATACGTGATCTCTGTATTCTTAAGGAATTATTTTATTGGACAGCAGAGGCACAAATAGGATTAGTTTTAATTCTGGGATTAGGACACACTCTAAACATGTGTCCATGGGTGCTCTGCTTTTATTTATCTAGTTATTATATTTATTCTATTTTAATAATCTAATAATAAACTATAAAACCTACATCTATTTAGTTGACAAACTACAAACATTGATACTAGAGGTTGTTGGATAGTATGTGGCTCCACATATTAACTTATGAGTTACTGATGGGCAAGTAAGCTGGTAAAATATTTTGGAGAACTGATAACACCTGCTATATTTAAACATCAAGATACCAAACATCCCCATATTTTATATTTTAGTGTATTTCCAGAGGAAAAAAACAAAAGACATATGAAAATGTCCATTATTATTAAAAATAATCACACTGCATTGCCTGAGTTGTTTTTATTAGCAATTAAGTCTCTGATTTCAACAGTACCTTTATCTAATTATATTTTCTATTTTTTTAAAAAAAATACCACTCTTTGAGAACAAAGAATACTTAAAAATAACTTCTATTTTATTTTAAAATGCAGGATACCTGTAGAAGACCTGCAGGTTTGTTACATACGTAAATGTGTGTCATGGTTGATTGCTGCACCTATCAACCCATGACCTAGATGAACCCCACTTGCATTAACTATTTATCTTGATGCTTTCTCTCTTCCCTCCTCCTAACAGTTCCCACTGTGTGTTGTTTCCATCTCTTTGTCCATCTGCTCTCATTGTTCAGTTCCCACTTATAAGTGAGAAAACACGATGTGTGATTTTCTGTTGATAGTTTGTTGAAGATACTGGCTTCCAGTTCCATCCATGTCCCTGAAAACGGCATGATCTTTTTTTTTCTCTCTTATTGCTGCATAATATTTCATGTTGTATATGTATCACATTTTCTTTATCCAGTCTATCATTGATGGACATTTGGGTTGATTCCATGCTTTTGCTATTATGAATAGTGCTGCAATGAACATATGTACATACATGTATCTTTACAATAGAATGATTTATATTTCTTCGGGTATACCCAGTAATGGGATTGCTGGATCAAAAGGTATTTCTGGTTCTAGATCTTTGAGGAATCACCACACTGTCTTCCATAATGGTTGAACTAATTTACGTTCCCACCAACAGTGTAAAAGTGTACTTATTCTCCACAGCTTCACCAGCATCTGTTGTATCTTGACCTTTTAAATAATTGCCATTCTTACTGGCATGAGATGGTATCTCATTGTGATTTTGATTTGCATTTCTCTAGTAATCAGTGATGTTGAGCTTTTTTTCATATGTTTGTTGGCTGCATAAATGTTTTGTTTTGAGAAGTTGTCTGTTCAAGTCGTTTGCCCACTTTTTAATGTTTTGTTTTGTTTTGTTTTCTTTTCTTTTTTTTTTTTTTTTGAGACGGAGTCTTGCTCTGTCGCCCGGGCTGGAGTGCAGTGGCCGGATCTCAGCTCACTGCAAGCTCCGCGTCCCGGGTTTACGCCATTCTCCCGCCTCAGCCTCCTGAGTAGCTGGGACTACAGGCGCCGCCACCTCGCCCGGCTAGTTTTTTTGTATTTTTAGTAGAGACGGGGTTTCACCGTGTTAGCCAGGATGGTCTCGATCTCCTGACCTCGTGATCCGCCCGTCTCGGCCTCCCAAAGTGCTGGGATTACAGGCTTGAGCCACCGCGCCCGGCCTGTTTTGTTTTCTTAAATGTGATTAAGTTTCTTATAGATTCTGGATATTAGACCTTTGTCAGATGGATAGGGGGCAAAATTTTTCAGGCATTCTGTAGGTTGTCTGTTCACTTCTTTTGTTGTGCAGAAGCTCTTTAGTTTAATTAGATCCCATTTGTCTATTTTTGCTTTTGTTGCCATTTCTTGTGTTTTCATCATGAAATCTTTGCAGTGCCTATGCCCTGGATGGTATTTCCTAGATTTTCTTCTAGGGTTTTTATAGTTTGGAATTTTACATTTAAATTTTTAATCCATCTTGAGTTAATTTTTGTATAAGGTGTAAGGAAGGGCTCCAGTTTCAATTTTCTGCATATGGCTAGCCAGTTTTCCCAACACCATTTATTAAATAGGAGATCCTTTCCCCATTGTTTGTTTGTTTCAGGTTTGTTGAGAATCAGAAGGTTGTAAATGTGCAGTGCTACTTTTGAGATCTCTATTGTTTTCCATTGGTCTAGGTCTGTTTTAGTGCCAGTATCATGCTGTTTTGGTTACTGTAGCCTTGTAGTATAGTTTGAGGTCAGGTAGCATGATGCATGATGCTTCCAGCTTTGTTCTTTTTGCTTGGTATTGTCTTGGTAATATAGGCTCAGCTTTGGTTCAATATATATTTTAAGTAGTTTTTCTAATTCTGTGAAGATGTCAGTGGTAGCTTACTTAATCAGAATAGCATTGAATCTATAAATTACTTTGGGCACTATGGCCATTTTCACTATATTGATTCTTCCTATTCATGAGCATTGACTCTTTTTCCATTTGTGAAACAGTTCTTCTTTTTGAAGAGGTCTTTCACTTTCTTTTTTTTTTTTTTTTTTTTTTCTTTTGAGATGGAGTCTCGCTCTTTCGCCCAGGCTGGAATGCAATGGCTGGATCTTAGCTCACTGCAAGCCCCGCCTCCCAGGTTTACGCCATTCTCCTGCCTCAGCCTCCCGTGTAGCTGGGACTACAGGCGCCCGCCACCTCGCCCAGCTAGTTTTTTGTATTTTTTAGTAGAGACGGGGTTTCACCGTGTTAGCCAGGATGGTCTCGATCTCCTGACCTCGTGATCCGCCCGTCTCGGCCTCCCAAAGTGCTGGGATTCACTTTGTTAACTGTGTTCCTAGATATTTTATCCTCTGTTTAACAATTGTGTGGGAGTTCATTCATAATTTGGCTCTCCGCTTGCTACTGTTGATGTATAGGAATGCTTGTGAATTTTGCATATTGATTTTGTATCCTGAAACTTTGCTGAAGTTGCTTATCAGCTTAAGAAATTTTTGGTCTGAGATGATGAGGTTTTCTAGGTATAGGATCATGTAATCTACAAAGAGAAACAGTTTGACTCCCTGTTTTGCTATTTGAAAACACTTTCTTGGTGTTTTAGATATGAAGTCCTTGCCCATGCCTATGTCCTGAATGGTACTACCTAGGTTTTTTTCTAGGGTTTTTATGGTATTAGGTCTAACATTTAAGTCTCTAATTCATCTTGAATTAATTTTCGTATAAGGAGTAAGGAAAGGATCCAGTTTCAGCTTTCTACTTATGGCTAGCCAATTTTCCCAGCACCATTTATTAAATAGGGAATCCTTTCCCCATTTCTTGTTTCTCTCAGGTTTGTCAAAGATCAGATGGCTGTAGATGTGTGGTATTATTTCTGAGGACTCTGTTCTGTTCCATCGGTCTATATCTCTGTTTTGGTACCAGTACCATGCTGTTTTGGTTACTGTAGCCTTGTAGTATAGTTTGAAGTCAGGTAGCAAGATGCCTCCAGCTTTGTTCTTTTGACTTAGGATTGTCTTGGCAATGCGGGCTCTTTTTTGGTTCCATATGAACTTTAAAGCCGTTTTTTCCAATTCTGTGAAGAAACTCATTGGTAGCTTGATGGGGATGGCATTGAATCTGTAAATAACCTTGGGCAGTATGGCCATTTTCACGATATTGATTCTTCCTATCCATGAGCATGGTATGTTCTTCCATTTGTTAGTGTCCTCTTTTATTTCACTGAGCACTACCATCAGAGTGAACAGGCAACCTACAGAATGGGAGAAAATTTTTGCAATCTACTCATCTGACAAAGGGCTAATATCCAGAATCTACAAAGAACTCAAACAAATTTACAAGAAAAAAACAAACAACCCCATCAAAAAGTGGGCAAAGGATATGAACAGACATTTCTCAAAAGAAGACATTCATACAGCCAATAGACACATGAAAAAATGCTCATCATCACTGGCCATCAGAGAGATGCAAATCAAAACCACAATGAGATACCATCTCACACCAGTTAGAATGGCAATCATTAAAAAGTCAGGAAACAACAGGTGCTGGAGAGGATGTGGAGAAATAGGAACACTTTTACACTGTTGGTGGGATTGTAAACTAGATCAACCATTACTGAAAACAGTATGGCGATTCCTCAAGGAT
Source organism: Trachypithecus francoisi (assembly GCF_009764315.1). Classification (NCBI taxonomy): domain Eukaryota; kingdom Metazoa; phylum Chordata; class Mammalia; order Primates; family Cercopithecidae; genus Trachypithecus; species Trachypithecus francoisi. Next base: position 46,336,320 of record NW_022681470.1, on the reverse strand, counting down.
CTAGAACTAGATGTACCATATGACCCAGCCATCCCATTCCTGGGTATATACCCCAAGGATTATAAATCATGCTGCTGTAAAGACACATGCACACGTATGTTTATTGCGGCACTATTCACAATAGCAAAGACTTGGAATCAACCCAAATGTCCATCTGTGACAGACTGAATTAAGAAAATGTGGCACCTATACACCATGGAATATTATGCAGCCATAAAAAAGGATGAGTTTGCGTCCTTTGTAGGGACATGGATGCAGCTGGAAACCATCATTCTTAGCAAACTATCACAAGAACAGAAAACCAAACACCGCATGTTCTCACTCATAGGTGGGAACTGAACAATGACATCACTTGGACTCGGGAAGGGGAACATCACACATCGGGGCCTATCATGGGGAGGGGGGAGGGGGGAGGGATTGCATTGGGAGTTATACCTGATATAAATGACGAATTGATGGGTACTGATGAGTTGATGGATGCAGCACACCAACATGGCACAAGTATACATATGTAACAAACCTGCACGTTAAGCACATGTACCCTAGAACTTAAAGTATAATAAAAAATAAATAAATAAATAAAAAGAAAAGAAAACACTTTCTTCCTTTCTCTTGCCTGATTGCCCCAGACAGAACTTCCAATACTACGTTAAATAGGAGTGGTGAGAGAGAGTACACTTGTCTTGCCAGTTTCCATAGGCAATGCTTCCACTTTTGCCATTTAGTATGTTATTGGGTGTGGGTTTGTCATAAATGGCTCTTATTATTTTGAAGTATGTTTCTTGAAAACCTTGAGAGGTTTTTAACTTGAGAAGGGATGCTGAATTCTATCAAAGGCCTTTTATGCATCTATTGAGATAATCATGTGGTTTTTGTCTTTAGCTCTGTTTATCTGATGAATTGCATTTATTGATTTGCGTATGTTGAACCAGCCTTGCATCCCAGAGATGAAGCTGACTTAATTGGGGCGGATAAGCTTTTGGATGTGCTGCTGAATGCAGTGTGCCAGTATTTTATTGAGGATTTTCACATTGATGTTAGCCAGGGATATTGACTTGAAGTTTCCTTTTTTGTTGTTGTATCTCTGCCAGGTTTTGGTATTAGTATAATGCTGGCCTCCTAAAATGAGTTAGGGAGAAGTTCCAACTTTTCAATTGTTTGGAATAGTTTCAGAAGAAATGGTATCAGCTCCTCTTTGTATCTTTAATAGAATTCAGCTGCAAATCCATCTGGTCCTGTGCTTTTTTTGGTTGGTATGATATTTATTACTGTCTCAATTTCAGAACTTGTTATTGGTCTATTCAAGGTTTCAAATTCTTCCTGTTTCAGTTTTGGGAGGGTGTATGTGTCCAGAAATTTATTGATTTCTTCTAGATATTCTAGTTTATTTGCATAGAGATGTTTGTAGTAGTCTCTGATGGTTGTTTGTATTTTTGTGAGGCAATGGCGATATTGCCTTTATCATTTTTTATTGTGTGTATTTGATTATTCTCCCTTCTTTGTTAGTCTTTCTAGTGGTCTATTTTATTTTATGTTTTTTTTAAGAGAGGTCCTGGATTCATTAATTTTTTTTTTAAATATTTTTTTCTTGTCTCTGTCTCCTTCAGTTCCACTCTGACCTTGGTCATTACTTGTCTTCTGCTAGACTTGGGGTTTGTTTGCTTTTGGTTATCTAGTTGTTTTAATTGTGATGTTAGGGTGTTGATTTGAGATCTTTCTGGCTCTTCAGTGTGTGTATGCAGGGCTATATATTTCCCTGTTAACACAGTCTTAGCTGTGTCCCAGATATTCTGGTACATTGTCTCTTTGTTCTCATTGGTTTCAAAGAACTTCTTCATATTTGTCTTAATGTAATTATTTACCCAGGAGTCATTCAGGAGCAAGTTGTTCAATTTCCATGTAGTTGTGTGGTTTTGGGTGAGTTTCCTTGAGTTCTAATTTGATTGCACTGTGGTCTGAGAGACTGTTATGATTTCAGTTATTTTGCATTTGCTGAGGAATGTTTTACTTCCAATTATGTGATTGATTTTAGAGTAAGTACAATGTGACACTGAGAAGAACGTACATTCTGTTGTTTTGGGGTGGATAGTTCTGTAGATATCTATCATGTCTATTTGATCCAGAGAAGAGTTCAAGTCCTGAATATCCATGTTAATTTTCTGTCTCAAAGATCTGTCTAATATTGACAGAGGGGTGTTAAAGTCCTCCATTATTATTGTGTGGAAGTCTAAGTCTCTTTGTGGATCTCTAAGAACTTGTTTTAAGAATTTATGTGCTCCCCTACTGGGTGCATATATATTTAGAATGGTTAGCTCTTCTTTTTGAGTTGATCCCTTTACCATTATGTAACACCCTTAGTCTTCTTTGATCTTTGTTGGTTTAAAGTCTGTTTTATCAGAAACTAGTATTTCAACCCCTACTTTTTTCTGCTTTCTGTTTGCTTGGTAAATTTTCCTCCATCCCTTTTTTTGAGCCTATGTGTTTCTTTGCACGTGAGACAGGCCTCTTGAATATAGCACACCAATGTGTCACAACCCTTTATCCAGCTTGTCATTCTGTGTCTTTTAATTGGGGCATTTAGTCCATTTACATTTAAGGTTAATATTGTTATGTGTGAATTTGATACTGTTATCATGATGCTACCTGGTTATTTTGTAGGCTTCTTTATGTAGTTGCTTCATAATGTTACTGCTCTGTGTACTTCAGTTTTTTTTTAGTGACTGGTAACAGTTTTTTCTTTCCATATTTAGTGCTTCCTTGAGGAGCTCTTGCAAGGCAGGTTTACTGGTGGCAAATTCCCTTAGCATTTGCTTGTCTGAAAAGAAACTTATTTATCTCTTCTTAACTTATGAAGCTTAGTTTGTTCGGATATGAAATTCTTGGTTGGAAATTATTTTCTTTAAGAATGTTGAATATTGGCCTCCAGTCTCTTTTAGTTCATAGTGTTTCTGCTGAGAGGTCTGCTGGTAGGCTGATGGGCTTCGCTTTATGGATATCTTGGCCTTTCTTTCTGGATGCCCTTAACAATTTTTTCCTCCTTTCGACCGTGGAGAATCTGATAATTATGTGTCTTAGGGTTGATCTTCTCATGGAGTGTGGGGGTCTATGGATTTCCTGAATTTGAATGATGGCCAGTATTTTTAGGTTGGGGGAGTTCTCGTGGATGATATCTGGAAGTATGTTTTCCAATTTGGTTCCATTCTCCCTGTCTCAGGTACCTCAGTGAGTTATAGGTTTAGTCTTCTTAAATAATTTCATAGTTCTCAGAAGTTTTGTTCATTCTTTTCATTCTTTTTTCTCTAATCTTGTCTACCTGTCTTATTTCAGCAAAATAGTCTTCAAGCTCTGAAATTCTGCTTTGTCTATTGATACTTGTGGTTGCACTGTGAAGTTCCTGGGTTGTGTTTTTCAGCTCATTCAGGTCACTTATGTTCCTCTCTAAACTGTTTATTATGGTTAATGACTCCTGTAATGTTTTTCATGCCTGTTAGCTTCTTCACATTAGAATAGAATATGCTCCTTTAGCTCAATGAAGTTCGTTATTATTACCCACATTCTGGAGCCTATTTCTGCCAATTCATCCATCTCATCCTTCCCCAGTTCTGTGCCCTTGCTAGCGAGGTGTTGTAATCATTTGGAGGAGCAGAGGCATTGTTGCTTTTTGAGTTTTTAGTGTTTTGTTGTTGATTCGTTTACATCTTCATGAGTTTATCTAGTTTCAATCTTTGAGGCTGCTAACATGTGGATGTAGTTTTTGTGGGGACATTTTTGTTGCTGTTGCTTTTTCTTGTAATAATTAGGCCCCTCTTCCATAGGTTTGCTTTGGGCCCACTCCAGAACCTATTAACCTGGGTCCTTCCAATGCCTGAAGGTATCACCAGTGGAGGCTGCAGAACAGCAAAGATGGTTGTCTGCTTCTTCTGGGATTTCTGTCCCAGATGGGCACTGACCTGATTCTAGCAGGAATACTCCTCTATAAGATGTCTGGCAACCCCTGTTGGGGGTCTCACCCAGTCAGGAGGCATGGGATCTGTGACCCACTTAACAACAGACTCTGGCTGCCACTTGGTGAAGGGGGTGTGCTGTCCTGGGGAAATCCCACTGGACTGCCTGGATTCCTCAGAGCCATCTAGGGGAACGACTGAATCTGCTGATCTGTGGAGACCACTGGCGCCCCTCCCCCAAGTGGCTCAGTTCCAGGGAGATAAGAGTTATGTCCCTATACCCTGGGCTGGAGTTGCTGAAATTCTTGCACTGAGGTCCCGCCCAGTGAGGAGTGATGCGTCAGGGTCCAGCCTAAAGAGGCTGTCTTGCCACAGTCTACCACAGCGGCTGTGCTGCACTGTGGGAAATTCCCCCTGGGTTCTAAGGGTCCTGTTTCTCCGGCATCTGCAGGGGAATAATGGCAGAATGAAGCTGCAGTGATGGTTGCTGCCCCTCCCCTCGGGAGCTAAGTTGTCTTAGGCAGCCTGTAGCTACAGCGATGATGGCTTCCCCTCCTCCTGGGAACTTGGTAGTCTCAGGCAGTCTCCAGCCAAGTGGCCACTGAGAATCTGCCAAGTAGTCAAGTAGCTCTGTGACTGAAACCCAAGGTCCTGGTGGCATGAGTTCAAAAAAGGAATCTCCTCATCTGCGGGTTGCACAAATCTGTGGGAAAAGCGTGGTTTCCCATCAGGGTAGCATGATCACTGCCTGCCTCCCTTGTCCGAAAGTGGGAGCTCGCCTTGTCCTGTGTGTCTCCCAGGTTGGCCGTCACACCACCCAGTGGTCGTACCAACTGCCTAGTCAGTCCCAATGAGAGAATCTGCATACTTCAGTTGCCAGTGCAGAATTCACTTGCCATTTTTGTTCTTGGTGGGAGTTCTGACCAAACCTATTTCTAGTGGGCCATCTTGGCCCCTCCCCCATAATAATACATTTTATATCAATTCTATATTCATTGTCCATAACAGAAAGCAGCATTTTGTAGGTTTCAAATAATTATTTGTTGACTTAATAATTAATAACATAAAATAAGTTGTTTATATTATATATATGCAAACAATATATATTATTTTAGTATACAGTGGTAACGTTTATTATGTATAAAATTTTTATATCTTTTTAAAAAATATTTTTAGGCATATGAGTTATTGATATACATAGATATGTTGTTTTGTTTATATGAAAAAGTTTGCAGTTAATATACATTTTTGGAACTTAAGCATTTTTTATCTTGTTGCTACAGCAAATGTTGTGCCTTTTAAGAATATGACTGAGTTTCACTTAATTTTTAACAGATTTCTTAATAATATATATTCAATATTATTTTGCATAATACATAAACAGGCACCCTATCAGAAGCAAATAGTCATCCACTCTACCACTGCCACCCCATCCCTTCACTTAATAAAGTTCCTGAAGATGTTACCTATCGCAAAGGACTTTGTGTTCAACCTGAGTACTTTTTAGACCTTTTATTTTCAATTAAGTATGAAATAAAATAACTTAGCAGTAATAAAAGTCACACTTCTTGGAGAATGACTCTTTTTGTTATTTTTATTTTTTCCTGCTTAACATTTTGCAGCAAAATTGAGTACATTTCTCTTTCCCATAAATCAATGTTGGTTCTACAATTTGAACACTTTATTATTGGCTTTCTTATTACCATTTGCTTGTAGTTTAGATACAATGAAATAATGTACAAAAAATAAGCCACTTTCTTCCCTTCTCTTTTCTCCATATTATACAATTGTCAGTTTTCCTTTCTCTCCAACTCTTTTCCTACATGTTTTTGGCTGCCTGTTTTGTTGTTTTTTTTTTTTTAATAAATTTCTGCACATTTCTAATCTTAGTACTGTAGAGACCAAATATGTGGTCAAATTATATATATATATAAAATAGTATAATACATATAAATTAAAATATATTCAAACATTAAACATAATTCCCTCTCACCTTGTTTTGTAATTATTTTATATAATCAAATGTCTGCCAGAAATATATCAAACACCAATTGTTTTCAAGTTCTGCTTTGTTATCTAATTGCATCAGAATTATTCAAAAGTCCTACAATAAGTACAGATAAATTAACACAAACCTAGACTGATGAAAACAAAATTTCCAGAAGAAACCGATTAATACGCATTGGAAATGTCTCCCTCAGGTGATTTTCATGTGATATATGATCCAAGTTTAGGATGCACAGGAAAATTACCTCATGTTCCTCAAAGCAATCATGGGTAATATTGCACTAAAAGTGATTTTAACAGAATCTGAGGGATTGGCTGAGAAAAGTGGTAGAATATGGTAAAATTTTGCCTAATACAAGAAAATGAATCAATTTAATTGGGCAGGCAGGTGCTAAAAATACTAACCTCACTGTAAATGCTGAGTTTCAATTTCATAGAGTTAGAAGAAATAAAAATGTCATCCCTTCAGTGATTGGCGTTGAGTAACCAATCCTCATCTGTCACCTTGCCTAAACTTCATTTTTATAGTGCAGTTTTGCTGAGCTGTCTTTATTTATTCTATTCATTATGTACTTTAAGGTCTTTTAAAAAAATTACTCTTTCTGTCTATAATGCCAATTTTAACTTTCATAGCTTTTTAAGGCTCTCTTATTCCTAAATACGCATCTTAGATGACTTCTGTTATAATAACTTCTTTTTTTGTTTGTTTGTTTTGTTTTGTTTTGTTTTTTGAGACGGAGTCTCGCTCTGTCGCCCAGGCTGGAGTACAGTGGCGGGATCTCAGCTCACTGCAAGCTCTGCCTCCGGGGTTTACGCCATTCTCCTGCCTCAGCCTCCCGAGTAGCTGGGACTACAGGCGCCCGCCACCTCTCCCGGCTAGTTTTTTGTATTTTTTAGTAGAGACGGGGTTTCACCGTGTTAGCCATGATGGTCTCAATCTCCTGACCTCGTGATCCACCCGTTTCGGCCTCCCAAAGTGCTGGGATTACAGGCTTGAGCCACCACGCCCGGCCTATAATAACTTCTTATAAGAAATAAATTATAAGAAGATACTTCTCTTCTTTTGACTATTCAAGCTTAGCCATTACTCCTTAACTCTCTACCTGCTTCAATCATTGTATTTATTACATTACATTGAAACCACCGTTTTCATGTTTGCCACTCTCAATATACAATGGGCTCCTTAAGGTACAGATGATGATTTTTGCATCTTTGTAGCCCTTACTTAGGTTACACTTATTGTCTCATGCATGAAAAGCTTCAAAAAATGTTTACCTAACCACTAAATGACACAAGATAACTGGGGAAGTTCACGTTCATAGAACAATCAGACAAACACTAAAAAGACCAGAGACCTAGGTGAAGGTAGCATGGGATCCAAGAAACTTTTATTATTATAGTGAAGATTACTGCCAAGAATTAATAGATTATTCATCAATCTTTCTTATTGTAATTGTTTGCTTAGTGTTACATAACTCATTACTAAACATAAAATCATTCCCTGGTCAATGCTGCACACACACACACACACACACACAGAAAAAATCATTGCTTAGCTCTATATTCCTTATGTTTTTTTTTTTTTTTTTTGAAACAGAGTTTTGCTCTGCCACCCAGGCTGGAGTGCAGTGGCACAATCTCTGCAACCTCCGCCTCCCGGGTTCAACCTCTCCTCTGGGTTCAACCTCTCCTCCTCCGCAGTGGCTCACTGCAAGCTCTGATTTTTGGGTTCAAGCTATTCTCCCACCTCAGCCTCTGGAGTAGCTGAGATTACAGGTGTGCACCACACCTGGCTAATTTTTGTATTTTTAGTAGAGACAAGGTTTCATCATGTTGGTCAAGCTGGTCTTGAACTCCTGGTCTCAAATGATCCACCCACCTCAGCCACTCAAAGTGCTGCCATTACAGGGGTGAGCCACTATGCCTGCCTTGTATTTCTTATCTTTATGCTCACTTGTCTTTTGCCATAGATTTTATGTTGGACATGTAAGACAAATCTTATCTTGCATTACTTCTTTAGTCTTCTCAATATGATTTGAGATTAGTTTCATGAGGGAAATTTAGAAATTTCTTAAGTTATACCAGTAACACATTTACATACTATTTCTAGTGGCAGGAAACTTCTACACATGACTAATCACATATGCCATGCTGATTTTATTAGCTTCAATTTCAGATTGTGTTTTTAGTTTGTGAATATAAACCATGATATAAATTTTATTAGTAAGATACATCACGATAAGATTATGTGGTTGCAACTTTTGTTTTGTAGGTTTAAATGTCAAAAATATCAGAATAAAATGTATTGTAAATTTCATGAGCCATAGTAATCCCCAAAACTACCATTTATCATATCATGAACTTTTCTGAAACCTTTAATGACTCCCCATTAACTGCATGTCCATGTTTGACATTCGAGGCTGTTGCAGCTAACCTGTCTTCAGTTAAACACAATTGTGTTTCTGGCTTACAAGAATGTTTTGACTTGCCGATAGTAGTCTTTCTGCTTCTTTCAATATTCACTATACTAATATTAGACTTATTCTGCTTTCAAACCTTGGCTCCCTTTACTTTTCTGGTATTTTCCACTCCACGGTCTTCAATGATCCAATTCCAAAAATTCTTGTTCATTTTCAGTTTTAATTTTCACCCTCTCTGGGATGGCACTGCTTGTAAAATTTCAAGATTTAAAAAAAAAAAAAAAAAGCAATGGAGAGTTATCACAAAACATGATACATTTTTAAGTAGAATTTTAATGTTCCTAAACTTCATGCAAAATCACAACAAAAACTTAAAATTAGGATGTATATGGAATATTTCAAAACTTATCTTAAATGTTAAAAGGCTTGTAATTAAATATTATAAAAGCAATCTGCATTGTTTCTAGAAAATTGAGAAATCCAGGAGTCAGAGGGAAAAATTATTGTTGTACTTTTTTGCTATGAAATAATCACTACTATGGCACATTCTTTCTTGCCTTATTGCCATGGGTTTTTCATACCTAATACGGATTTTATGAACACAATACATTGCAATATGCAATGAAGTATTATGTTGTTCATTACTAAATTATGAAGAGTTTAATTATGTTATATAAATTTGAAAAGGTAAAGGAGAGATAATTTTACATAATTCAGATTTTTCTACTTCTCATTTTATCAATAAACATATGCGCCTGAGTGAATATAGATGAATTATTTTGTTCTGAATTGTTTTCAGATAGTTTCAAGTTCCATTTTCTTATCACTATATATGATTCTGTTGTTAAAGTATATTCATTTATTTAAAATATGCATTTAAAGGAACAAAAACATCTGCATTTGATGTTCAATCAAATAACAATGTGTTCTAAGGCCAAAAGAACAGCAAACTGCTTAAGAATTATAATGGAATTCTATGTATGAATATAGCATTTTATAGGTCACTTAAATTTTGTCAAGAGAATGTTTGACTACATGTAATCTGCATTTTATGTAATGACATTATAATGTACTTTTGTAAAGTATATTTCTTGACTGTATTAAATTTTTGGAAATACTATTTTATATATGTAAAAATATTACAAAGTCCTTGTAGAAACTTGAAAACTGTATTATCTCTTAAAGACAATAAATATTCTCCAGTAAAATGACAGACAAAATAAAATTGTTGGTACATTTTTTCCAGTACATGTTGTACAAATTACATGCATTTTTTTTTTAAATTCCAGCAGATCCATTTTGATAATGTATTAAGTGTTAAGTCATATGTAAGGAAATAAATACAAGAAGTGAAAAAATAAACATGGTCTCAGATATGAAATTTAACATTATACTATATATATTTCAAATGATTATTATAAGAACTTTTTGATATTTTTACACAGATGATAGTACGTTGACAAACTTGAGGATGTTAATATTTGCCAAAGAGCCAAAATGAAAATGAAAACATTGCTTAATTCATTCAGTATACAGTTTAAAGTTACAGAAAATAAGACACATTTCTCGGCAATTGAATATCTACATATTTTTATCTGAAGCTTGGGTTTTGTGGAATGAGAGAAAAAATTCTTCTTCAAGAGAAAATTCTTCTTCCAGTACAATCAAGGTACAAGAGTATCTATAAATCTAATATTTTAAATGTTTATCAATATAAAGACAAGATGTTATTTCAGAATACTGAGCTCAATTATGTTACCTACAAAAAAAGTCAAAGCTGAACAGTGTTATTGGATAAGGCAAAGCCCAATAGAAGGAATTTGCTTTTTATTCTGTTACCTCAGTATAACACAGATTATACTGGCTATACAGACCCTAACTTTTCAACAGCATGGCTTATAAGATGAATAAAGAATAGTTCTTTTGTCTCTTTTGATCTTTGATGGTTTAAAGTCTGTTTTATCAGAGACTAGGATTGCAACCCCTGCTTTTTTTTGTTCTCCATTTGCTTGGTAGATCTTTCTCCATCCCTTTATTTTGAGCCTATGTATGTCTCTGCATGTGAGATGGGTCTCCTGAATACAGCAGACTGATGGGTCTTGACTCTTTATCCAGTTTGCCAGTCTGTGTCTTTTAATTGGAGCATTTAGTCCATTTACATTTAAGGTTAATATTGTTATGTGTGAAGTTGATCCTGTCATTATGATATTAACTGGTTATTTTGCTCATTAGTTGATGCAGTTTCTTCCTAGCCTCGATGGTCTTTACATTTTGGCATGTTTTTGCAATGGCTGGTACCGGTTGTTCCTTTCCATGTTTAGGGCTTCCTTCAGGGTCTCTTGTAAGGCAGGCCTGGTGGTGACAAAATCTCTAAGCATTTGCTTATCGGTAAAGGATTTTATTTCTCCTTCACTGATGAAACTTAGTTTGGCTGGATATGAAATTCTGGGTTGAAAATTCTTTTCTTTAAGAACGTTGAATATTGGCCCCGACTCTCTTCTGGCTTGTAGAGTTTCTGCCGAGAGATCTGCTGTTAGTCTGATGGGCTTCCCTTTGTGGGTAACCCGACCTTTCTCTCTGGCTGCCCTTAAGATTTTTTCCTTCATTTCAACTTTGGTGAATCTGGCAATTATGTGTCTTGGAGTTGCCCTTCTGGAGGAGTATCTTTGTGGCGTTCTCTGTATTTCCTGAATTTGAATGTTGGCCTGCCCTACTAGGTTGGGGAAGTTCTCCTGGATGATATCCTGAAGAGTGTTTTCCAACTTGGTTCCATTTTCCCCCTCACTTTCAGGCACCCCAATTACATAATGGTAAAGGGATCAATTCAACAGGAAGAGCTAACTCTCCTAAATATATATGCACCCAATACAGGAGCACCCAGATTCATAAAGCAAGTCCTTAGAGACCTACAAAGAGACTTAGACTCCCATACAATAATAATGGGAGATTTCAACACTCCACTGTCAACATTAGACAGATCAACGAGACAGAAAGTTAACAAGGATATCCAGGAATTGAACTCATCTCTGCACCAAGCGGACCTAATAGACATCTATAGAACTCTCCACCCCAAATCAACAGAATATACATTCTTCTCAGCACCACATCGCACTTATTCCAAAATTGACCACATAATTGGAAGTAAAGCACTCCTCAGCAAATGTACAAGAACAGAAATTATAACAAACTGTCTCTCAGACCACAGTGCAATCAAACTAGAACTCAGGACTAAGAAACTCAATCAAAACCGCTCAACTACATGGAAACTGAATAACCTGCTCCTGAATGACTACTGGGTACATAACGAAATGAAAGCAGAAATAAAGATGTTCTTTGAAACCAATGAGAACAAAGATACAACATACCAGAATCTCTGGGACACATTTAAAGCAGTGTGTAGAGGGAAATTTATAGCACTAAATGCCCACAAGAGAAAGCAGGAAAGATCTAAAATTGACACTTTAACATCACAATTAAAAGAACTAGAGAGGCAAGAGCAAACACATTCAAAAGCTAGCAGAAGGCAAGAAATAACTAAGATCAGAGCAGAACTGAAGGAGATAGAGTCACAAAAAACCTCCAAAAAATCAATGAATCCAGGAGTTGGTTTTTTGAAAAGATCAACAAAATTGACAGACCGCTAGCAAGACTAATAAAGAAGAAAAGAGAGAGGAATCAAATAGTCGCAATAAAAAATGATAAAGGGGATATCACCACCGACCCCACAGAAATACAAACAACCATCAGAGAATACTATAAATGCCTCTACGCAAATCAACTAGAAAATCTAGAAGAAATGGATAATTTCCTGGACACTTACACTCTCCCAAGACTGAACCAGGAAGAAGTTGAATCCCTGAATAGACCAATAACAGGCTCTGAAATTGAGGCAACAATTAATAGCCTACCCACGAAAAAAAGTCCAGGACCAGATGGATTCACAGCTGAATTCTACCAGAGGTACAAGGAGGAGCTGGTACCATTCCTTCTGAAACTATTCCAATCAATAGAAAAAGAGGGAATCCTCCCTAACTCATTTTATGAGGCCAACATCATCCTGATACCAAAGCCTGGCAGAGACACAACAAAAAAAGAGAATTTTAGACCAATATCCCTGATGAACATCGATGCAAAAATTCTCAATAAAATACTGGCAAACCGGATTCAGCAGCACATCAAAAAGCTTATCCACCATGATCAAGTGGGCTTCATCCCTGGGATGCAAGGCTGGTTCAACATTCGCAAATCAATAAACGTAATCCAGCATATAAACAGAACCAAAGACAAGAACCACATGATTATCTCAATAGATGCAGAAAAGGCTTTTGACAAAATTCAACAGCCCTTTATGCTAAAAACGCTCAATAAATTCGGTATTGATGGAACGTACCTCAAAATAATAAGAGCTATTTACGACAAACCCACAGCTAATATCATACTGAATGGGCAAAAACTGGAAAAATTCCCTTTGAAAACTGGCACAAGACAGGGATGCCCTCTCTCACCACTCCTATTCAACATAGTGTTGGAAGTTCTGGCTAGGGCAATCAGGCAAGAGAAAGAAATCAAGGGTATCCAGTTAGGAAAAGAAGAAGTCAAATTGTCCCTGTTTGCAGATGACATGATTGTATATTTAGAAAAACCCATCGTCTCAGCCCAAAATCTCCTTAAGCTGATAAGCAACTTCAGCAAAGTCTCAGGATACAAAATTAATGTGCAAAAATCACAAGCATTCTTATACACCGGTAACAGACAAGCAGAGAGCCAAGTCAGGAATGAACTTCCATTCACAATTGCTTCAAAGAGAATAAAATACCTAGGAATCCAGCTTACAAGGGATGTAAAGGACCTCTTCAAGGAGAACTACAAACCACTGCTCAGTGAAATCAAAGAGGACACAAACAAATGGAAGAACATACCATGCTCATGGATAGGAAGAATCAATATCGTGAAAATGGCCATACTGCCCAAGGTGATTTATAGATTCAATGCCATCCCCATCAAGCTACCAATGAGTTCTTCACAGAATTGGAAAAAACTGCTTTAAAGTTCATATGGAACCAAAAAAGAGCCCGCATTGCCAAGACAATCCTAGGTCAAAAGGACAAAGCTGGAGGCGTCACGCTACCTGACTTCAAACTATACTACAAGGCTACAGTAACCAAAACAGCATGGTACTGGTACCACAACAGAGAAATAGACCAGTGGAACAGAACAGAGTCCTCAGAAATAATACCACACATCTACAGCCATCTGATCTTTGACAAACATGACAAAAACAAGAAATGGGGAAAGGATTCCCTATTTAATAAATGGTGCTGGGAAAATTGGCTAGCCACAAGTAGAAAGCTGAAACTGGATCCTTTCCTTACCCCTTATACGAAAATTAATTCAAGATGGATTAGAGACTTAAATGTTAGACCTAATACCATAAAAACCCTAGAAGAAAATCTAGGTAGTACCATTCAGGACATAGGCATGGGCAAGGACTTCATGTCTAAAACACCAAAAGCAACGGCAGCAAAAGCAAAAATTGACAAATGGGATCTCATTAAACTAAAGAGCTTTTGCACAGCAAAAGAAACTACCATCAGAGTGAACAGGCAACCTACAGAATGGGAGAAAATTTTTGCAACCTACTCATCTGACAAAGGGCTAATATCCAGAATCTACAAAGAACTCAAACAAATATACAAGAAAAAAACAAACAACCCCATCAAAAAGTGGGGAAAGGATATGAACAGACATTTCTCAAAAGAAGACATCCATACAGCCAACAGACACATGAAAAAATGCTCGTCATCACTCGCCATCAGAGAAATGCAAATCAAAACCACAATGAGATACCATCTCACACCAGTTAGAATGGCAATCATTAAGAAGTCAGGAAACAATAGATGTTGGAGAGGATGTGGAGAAATAGGAACACTTTTACACTGTTGGTGGGATTGTAAACTAGTTCAACCATTATGGAAAACAGTATGGCGATTCCTCAAGGATCTAGAACTAGATGTACCATATGACCCAGCTATCCCACTACTGGGTATATACCCAAAGGATTATAAATTACTCTACTACAAAGACACATGCACACGTATGTTTATTGCGGCACTATTCACAATAGCAAAGACTTGGAATCAACCCAAATGTCCATCTGTGACAGACTGGATTAAGAAAATGTGGCACATATACACCATGGAATACTATGCAGCCATCAAAAAGGATGAGTTTGTGTCCTTTGTAGGGACATGGATGCAGCTGGAAACCATCATTCTTAGCAAACTATCACAAGAAGAGAAAACCAAACACCGCATGTTCTCACTCATAGGTGGGAACTGAACAATGAGATCACTTGGACTCGGGAAGGGGAACATCACACACTGGGGCCTATCATGGGGAGGGGGGAGGAGGGAGGGATTGCATTGGGGAGTTATACATGATATAAACGTCATGCACATGTACCCTAGAACTTAAAGTATAATAAAAAATAAAAAATAAAAAAATAAAAAAAAATAAAAAAAATTAAATAAATAAATAAATAAATAACATTAAAAAAAAAAAAAAGAAGATAAGGAGAAAAGATTTACATTAGTCACATTCACTGGTTGTCTAGTGGTTAGGAAAAAAAATACATTACTCACGTACTTCCATAATCTTCACAGAAATTGGAGATTCAAAAAACATAGACTAAAATAGTATTTAAACTCTTCCCAGCCAACAAAAAGTCTAGAAGTGCTACATAAAACATAACCATCCTTAGATTGTTTTTTTTTCTTTTTCTTCCTTCTTTGTTTTAATTTAACTTTACAGGAAAGAGAAATCCTAGGTGCTAGAAGATAAAAAGAAGCTAATATTAGAGTAGCATGAGTTTGCTCTGAATTAGACTTCCCTGGAGGATAGTTGTAGAGGTTGGCAGTTAAGAGTTGAGGTTTGTTTGGGATTTTTTAATCAATTTTATTGATTAATAATTACATACAATAAAATGTACCCATTTTAAAAAAAAAAAAAAAAGAATAGTTCTTTTTCTTTTAGTTTTTTTGAATTGTCTCAGAATAAAAAGTGTGTAAAGAGTTTATAAATAAGTTTTTACTGTAAGTTTATTCTAAAATGATAGCAATTTTTGAGAAAATACTTTTTTTTACTCTCTCACTAATGCCATGTTAGTAGTACTTATTTCTTCTAGAAATAATGCATCAATAAAAACTGTACTATATGGGTAATTAGCGTGATTTCTTGAAGAAATTAGTTAGGCCACAGGTTAATTATGTATTGTTCATTGACTTTTGAGTGCCAACAATAATATTCTTTACAAGGAACAGAGGAAATTTAGTTTTTTTTAAAAAAGAAAAGTACATGTACAAGGAAAGTAATTACTACGTGGAAGTGGCAATATGAATAGATTGTAGGGCATCATCAATAGGCAGTGAAATTTGCTTGGATAATGGACTCCAACTGCATTCATATTCCTGCAAATGGCATAATTTTGTTCTTTCATATGAATTTCATATGGCCTTGGTGTGTATGTATTATATTTTCTTTATTCAGTCCACTGAATAATGGGCACCTACGTTGAGTCCAAGAATTTTCTATTGTGAATAGTGCTGCATTTAACATATGACTGCACATTTTTTTTTTTTTTGGTAGAATGATTTATGTATTTCTTTGGATATATACCTAGTAATGAGATTGCTGGGTTGAATGGTATCTCTGTTTTTACTTCTTTGAGAAATCTCCAGATGGCTTTCCACAGTGGCTGAACTAATATACGTTCCCACTAACAGGATATAAGCATTTTATTTTCTCCACAGCCTCCCCTGCATCTATGTTGATTTGGAATTTTTAATGATACTCATTCTTACTGGTGAAATATATCGTTTTGGTTTTAATTTGCATTTCTCTGATGATTAGTGATGTTGAGCACATTTTCATATGTTTGTTGGTTACTTGTATGTTTTGAGAAGTGTCTGCATATCAACACTAACAGAAAACCAAATAACATGTTTTCACTTATAAACGGAAGCTCAACATTGGGTACTCATGGACATAAAGATGGTAACAATAGACACTGGGGACTAATAGGGTGGGGATGAAGGATGTGGGACAATTATTGAAAAATTAGCTCTTGGATACTATGCTTACTATGTGGATGATAGAATCATTGGTATCCCAAACCTCAGTATCATGCAACATAACCATGTAACTAACCTGCACATGTATATCCTGAATCTAAAATGAAAGTTGAAATCATTTGTAAAAATTTAGAAATAAAAGTATGAAATAATTAGAAAAAAATAGGTGGCAAAAAGCCAATCTTTCAATAAAAATTTCCACATACAAGAAAAAGAAGCAATGAAAATGATATATTTGTAATTAATTTTGAAAAATAATGTTTATGGCATAAAAACAGACATCTAAACCAGTGGAACAGAATAGAGAACCCCAAAACAAATCCACAAACCTAAAATGATCTTATTTTTGACAAAGGTACTAAGAATATACACTGAGGAAAAAAAATCTCTTTAATAAATGATGTTGGAAAAACTGAATATGCATATGCAGAAGAGTAAAACTATGCCCTTTCACCATACACAAATATTCGAATCAAAATGGATCAAAGGGTTAAACTTAAGGTCTCAAACTATGAAACTACTACAAGATAACATTGGTGAAAACCTCAAATGCATTGATCTGGGGAAACATTTATTGAGCAATACTCCACAACGACAGGCAACCAAAGCACAGATGTACACATGGGATCACACCAAATTAAAAAGCTGTGTACAGCAAAGAAAACAATCAACAAAAACAAGAGATAACCCATAGAATGTGAGAAAATGTTTTCAGACTACCAATCTTACAAGGGATTAATGACCAGAAATATAAGGGGTTCAAACAGCTACAGGAAAAAAAAAAAAAAAACACACACACACACAAAACTCACAATTCAATAAAAAAATGGGCAAAATACTTGAATAGCCATTTCTCTCTTTTTATGTTATGTTTTTTTTTATTTTTTATTATACTTTAAGTTCTAGGGTACATGTGCACAACGTGCAGATTTGTTACATATGTATACATGTGCCATGTTGGTGTGCTGCACCCATTAACTCATCATTTACATTAGGTATATCTCCTAATGCTATCCCCTTCCTGTGTCCAAGTATTCTCATTGTTCAATTCCCACCTATGAGTGAGAACATGTGGTGTTTGGTTTTCTGTTCTTGTGATAGTTTGGTAAGAATGATGGTTTCCAGCTGCATCCAAGTCCCTACAAAGGACACAAACTCATCCTTTTTTATGGCTGCATAGTATTCCATGGTGTATATGTGCCACATTTTCTTAATCCAGTCTATCATTGATGGACATTTAGGTTGTTTTCCAAGTCTTTGCTATTGTGAATAGTGCCACAATAAACATATATGTGCATGTGTCTTTATAGCAGCATGATTTATAATCCTTTGGGTATATATCCAGTAATGGGATGGCTGGGTCAAATGGTATTTCTAGTTCTAGATCCTTGAGGAATCGCCACACTGTCTTCCACAATGGTTGAACTAGTTTACATCCCACCAACAGTGTAAAAGTGTTCCTATTTTTCCACATCCTCTCCAGCACCTGTTGTTTCCTGACTTTTTGGTGATTGCTATTCTAACTGGTGTGAGATAGTATCTCATTGTGGTTTTGATTTGCATTTCTCTGATGACGAGAGATGATGAGTGTTTTTTCATGTGTCTCTTGGCTGCATAAATGTCTTCTTTTGAGAAGTGTCTGTTCATATCCTCCACCCACTTTTTGATGGGGTTGTTTGTTTTTTTTCTTGTAAATTTTTTGAGTTCTTTGTAGGTTCTGGATATTGGCCCTTTGTCAGATGAGTAGATCGCAAAAATTTTCTCCCATTCTGTAGGTTGCCTGTTCACTGTGATGGTAGCTTCTTTTGCTGTACAGAAGCTACCTGACTTCAAACCATACTACAAGGCTACAGTACCCAAAACAGCATGGTACTGGTACCAAAACAGAGATATAGACCCATGGAACAGAACAGAACAGAACCCTCAGAAATAATACCACACATCTACAACCATCTGATCTTTGACAAATCTGACAAAAACAAGATATGGGGAAAGGATTCCCTATTTAATAAATGGTGCTGGGAAAACTGGCTAGCCATATGTAGAAAGCTGAAACTGGATCCCTTCTTACACCTTATACAAAAATTAATTCAAGATGGATTAGAGACTTAAATGCTAGACCTACAACCATAAAAACCTGAGAAGAAAACATAGGCAATACCATTCAGGACATAAGCATGGGCAAGGACTTCATGTCTAAAACACCAAAAGCAATGGCAACAAAAACCAAAACTGATAAATGGGATCTAATTGAATAGGCATTTCTCAAAAGAAGAAATATGAATGGCACACTGTCTATATTAGTCCATTGTCATAATACTGTAAAGAACTGCCAGAGACTGGGTAATTTATAAAGGAAAGGGATTTAATTGACCCACAGTTCAGCATGGCTGGGGAGGCCTCAGGAAACTTAGTCATGGGGGAAGGTGAAGGGGAATCAAGTCCCTTCTTCACAAGGCATCAGGAAAGAGAAGTGCTGCACCAAGGGGGAAGAGTTCCTTATAAAACCATCAGATCTCCTGAGAACTCACTCACTGTCATGAGAACTGCATGGAGGAAACCACCCATATGATTAAATTACCTCCACCTGGTCTCTCCCTTGACACATGGGGATTATGGAGATTATAGACATTACAGTTCAAGATGGAATTTGGGTAGGGACACATAGCCTAACCATATGTCTGGTATATGAAAAGTCACTCAACATCATTTATCCTCAGAGAAATACAAATCAAAACTATAATTAGATATCTCACTCTGTTATAATGGCTTATATCCAAATGACAGGCAATAAAAATGCTGGTGAAGATGTGGAGAAAAGGGAATTCTTACCCACTATTGATGGGAATGCAAATCAGTATAACAATTATGGAGAACATTTTGGAGGTCCCTCAGAAAAGTAGAAATTGAGCTACAATATGATCCAGCAATCCCATTGCTGGGTATATACTCAAAAGAAAGGAATCAGTATATTGATGGGCTATCGGCATTCTCATGTTTGGTGCATCACTATTCACAACAACCAAGATTTGGAAGCAACCTAGGTATCCATTAGTAGTTAAATGGACAAAGAAAATGTAATCCCAGCACTTTGGGAGGCTGAGGCAGGTGGATCACGAGGTATGGAGATCAAGACCATCCTGGCTAACATGGTGAAACCCCATCTCTACTAAAAATACAAAAATTAGTTGGGCTTTGTGGCGGTGCCTGTAGTCCCAGCTACTCGGGAGGCTGAGGCAGGAGAATGGCTCAAACCCGGGAGGCGGAGCTTGCAGTGAGCCGAGATGGTGCCACTGCACTCCAGCCTGGATGACACAGCAAGACTCCATCTCAAAAAAAAAAAAAGAAAAAAAAAAAAAAAAAAAAAAAAAAAAAAAAAAGAAAAAGAAAATGGTATACTTATACACAACGGGGTACTATTCTGCAAAAAAACAAGAATGAGATCATGTGCAACAACATGGAAGGAACTGGAGATCATTATATTAATTGATAAAAGCCAAGCTCAGAAAGACAAACATTGCATATTCTCACTTATTTTTTGGGATCTGAAAATAGACAAATTAACTTACGGTCATAAATAGTAGAAGAATGGTTACCAGAAACTAGGAAGGGCATTAGGGGAATCGGGGAGAAGGGAGGAGGTGGGGATAGTTAACAGGTACAATAAAAATAGAATGAATGAATAAGACCTAGTATTTGACAGCAAAACAGGGTGAATATATTCAAATAATACTTGTATGTTTTAAAACAACTAAAAGCCTGTAATTGGATTGTTTGTAACACAAAGGATAAACACTTGGGATGGATGCCCCATTCTCCATGGTGTGATTTTTGGACATTGCATGCTTGTATCAAAACATCTAATGTACTCCATAAATATATACACTTACTATGTACACATAAAAATAAAAAATAAAAAGTAATATGTAATGTTTAATATATATACATGTCAAAATAAATAATACATTCTCAATTACAAAATTACTTTAAAATTTAAAATAGAAGCTAAAATGTCTAGTGATAATGATGTACTTGATGATAAAAATTAAAGGTCATTTGGGGTTATATAAGTTAAGAACAAGAACTTATTACTCAAATGAAAGGGAAGAATTTATTGTTCTCTACATCCATTTAATGCCCTAGGAAAGACACAACAATAATCTGGGTAATTAGAAAATTTAGTCTTACTTGAAATTATTTTCTCTTTTAAGCTCCATGGTTAGTTCTTAGAAATATTCTGAGATTGCATATCCCCACTTATGTAACAAGGACAGAAATAATGAGATAAGAGAACTGCGGGCATCTAAACATTATTATTTAAAAAATTTAGAACCATTGAATTTGTCTTTGTATACTTAGAAAACATCTATTTTCAAAACCCAAATAATCATAATACATCACAAGAGAAGAACTGTTTTCTTTAGTAGAAAAGAAATGCTGGATGCTAAGTCCAAAAGATATAAAAATTATTTTATATTAGTACCTACTAACATTTTATTTATTACAATTTTAAAGTCAGAGATCTTACAATAATCTTTAAATGATTAATGATATTTCATTATTTTTTCTTTTCTTTGTAAACAATATTTGAATCTTGAAGTACTAAACTTTATAAACAATATTAAATAGTATATACAACTGAATTAAGATCTTCAAATATACTAGAATGCAGACATTGGTAAAAAAGGGAGAAAAACACTCAGCTGCATAAAACAGTACATGCAAAATTAAGAAGCTACTGAGAGTGTTTAAAGTACATATTCAACTCTAGTCTAATGTCTACTATAAATAATGTCTCTTTTCATTAAAACACAAATTGTTCATGAAAAAATAAGCATGTTACATTAGGGAATAATCAACATAATTTTACTCCTTGAGTACTTAGTTGTGCCTGGTATTTTATTGGTTCTCTTTTTATGTCCTTATGTCCCTGATAATTTCTTTCATGTGTTTTTTTTTTTTCCCCTGAAATTATTTTCCTAGGGAAGTAGAGGTGGTTACATTACATGTATCATTCAATATAGAACCATGCAGTGCAGTAATAGTTACATGTAAAGTACATTTTAGTTTCAAGAATATTAACTATTAGAAACAAATGGTTCAAATACATTTTTATGAATGAAATTAATATAATTAAAAAAATATATTGATGAAAATGCCTTGTCTTCTCACTAAAATAAAACTTGTGGAGTGGCTAAATGCAAGTTTTTTTGTTTGTTCAGAGAAACATTTCTGAACTTCATTTGTGGACAAGAACGTTCACAATATATTCCTTCAAATTCCACTGTGGTTAGTTCTGAGAGTAGTGTTGTGCCAGTGTCCCAAAGGCATGACTGGTGGTGTTCTTTATTTTTTTTCCAGCTACTAAACTTGTGTGGTTGTCATGGACTCATCTACAATACTGTGGGTAATAGTGCACAGGCAGGAGATGCCCTAAGGATTTTTTCCCACAGTATAAGGACAGAGATTAGCTGTTTCTCTTCTGGCTTATTTCAGAGTGCATATCCAGTAAGGAGGAATAGGTTACTAAAACATTCATTTTGGCTATCTTCATTTATCAAATCTTCATTTGATATATGTTGACAATCTTATACTGAGCACAAAATCCCTAAATTTTCAGCAGTAACATCACAGAAGGTCATACATCTATCTCCTTTGTGTGTTTATTATATAACATTTCTTTCCAGGAAATTATGGCAGATATTTGTAAAGTAAAGTATCAAGAGAGCTTTTAGATGGCAATTACAGCTTAACTGCATAGGCTGACAATGACAGTGCCACATTTACATCAGCTATTACAATGTCTTCATTACAACATTGTTTGTCTCTCCACATCACCATCTGCCCCCTGATTTTGGTGAGATTTTGTTCATACAACTTTATGCTATAAATTTAATGTTTGGTACATAACACTGAACATAGCTTCCTAACAATTCTATACAATCTTTTCCAACTAAACCCTTTTAAAATTAACTACATAATGTGTATCCTCTGGTGAGGTATCTGCAACCAAAGGAAAATTCCAGTTGATGGATTTGAATCTGGCACAATATCCTTAAATTCCACTGCAATTGAAAAGACACGAAAGTAGAAACAATCGCAGCAAATTGGGTAAACTTATGCAAAGCACAAATTGTATTTTTTTTTTTACTTCCTTACAATTACAAGAATTAATCTTCCTTTCATCATTTTCATCTTGTCAAGCTAGAACTCTGACACTCTGTGGATGAGTAGCAGGTGACTGGTAGCTTGAATCATCAGCTGAGTTGAACTTAACTTCTGAAATTTTTTATACTCCCTGTAGATAGTTACATTTCTTACCATGCCAAGAAGGCTAGGAAGCTTACATCTGTTTTATATGGATGGTTTTTGAAAAAAATATATAAAATTTTGATGTCTGTTTGTAAAGTTTATTATGGATACAGAGGAAATAATAGTAGACCACGGAAATAGTTCATTAGGAAGTACTGAATGTCACCATTTGAAATCAAGAAAACTGCTTGTTTAGAATTCTACAGCAAAATGGAAAGATTGATTTGGATGACAGTAGTAGTGGAACAACAGTCCTAAATTTTATTATATGATGAAGGATTTAGTGCCAGGGCTCCTGATGCTAATGCTTGAATGATATAAACACACACTTGTATCCTATTTCTCCACCCTTGCTCCAGCAAGTATGTGAATTCAGAAACAGTCAGTGACAGCTAATAATGCATAATGCCACCATCTCTACTTACATACAGACTGGGAAGGAAAATAAGTCTCTCAGAGTCAAACTCATTACTTGTGAATCAATTCTCAGACCGAGAATTTCACTTACTACCTATGACTGAGTTATTGACCTCTTCCCTGTAAGATTATTTTCTGCAAGTGCTCTAGATGCTTATTTTTACTCTCAACATGCCCCTGTATCATGGATATCAGATTTATTTTACTCACTCATTAAATATTGCATGAGTATTGTATGCCATGCATTGTTACGGGAACTGGGGAAGTTTTTACTTTCTGAGAAATTTCGTCCAAGTGACAGGTGATAGAAATAAAATAAAACATATCTGTGTTCTGTAAGATAGTGCTAAATGCTGTGAAGTACAATAAATTCAAAAAGGAGTTAGAAGATGTGGTAGAGGTTGTAGTTTTACCTACATACAGTGATCAAGAAAGGCCTGCTCCTCTGCTGTGGAAACATTTGAACAAAGACAGAAAGGAGGTAGGAAAGTTGGTAACTGGCATTTACAGAAGCACACTCCAGGCAGAGAAAGAAAGCGCAAAGGAACTGCAGGAGTGTGTGACATGCTTAAATAATAAGGTTGTCAGTGGGGTGGTATGTAACATGTGGGGTGGTATGTAACATGTAGTGTGAAAAACAAGTCACAGTAGTAATGGGGGAAGATTCATAAGAGGTCATTCCACGTAGAATTGTATTCCCACTTATGGTCTCCATGGATTCCTTCTCACCTTTATGGCCAGGGATTCATGTTTTGGCTGTCTATTCATCTTCTAAACTTCTAAACTCTGTCTGATCCCCTCAATAATGTAGATTTCTGGACCTAAATACTTGTACTCTATTTCTTTACATATCTTATTTTTTGCTAGATTAAATGAACATTTTTCTTTGAAAGTAGAGGGAATATGAGTAACATTGAAATAAAAGCATAATAATAGCTAGTTATGTAGATTAATCTTGTTATTTTAAGATAGATTATGAAGAGGCATTGCCTACTCAAATTAAAAGTAGCAAAAATAACAAAACCGATGACTGAGACAACACAGTTTAGGGTGCTTACTGTGGGAGCATTCACTAAGGAAATAAAAGAAGGAATCAAAATCATTCTATGTCATAGCAATGATCTCATTGAGGCCGGGCATGTGGCTCACATCTGTAATCCCAGCACTTTGGGAGGCCGAGGTGAGTGGATCACCTGAGGTCAGGAGTTCAAGACCAGACTGGCCAATATGATGAAACCCTGTCTCTACAAAAAATACAAACAGGCCGGGGGCGGTGGCTCATGCCTGTAATCCCAGCTCTCAGGGAGGCAGAGGCGGGAGGATAGCTTGAGCCCAAGAGTTTGAGACCTGCCTGGGTAATATAGCGAGACCCTGTTCTCCACAAAAAGGAAAAAAAAAAAAAAAAAAGACAAAAAATACAAACATTAGCTGGGTGTGGTGGTGTGTGTCTGTAGTTGCAGCTACTCCAGAGGCTGAGGCAGGAGAATCAATTGAACTCAGGATGCAGAGGTTGCAGTGAGCTGAGATGGCACCACTGCACTCCAGCCCAGGCAATGGACAGAGACTACATCTCAAAAAAACAAAACAAAACAAAACAAAACAAAACTCACCGAAGTCTGGAGTCCCAAAGCATAATGTTGGAAGGGGCCACTCATTTGCACACATATTCTTGATTACCTGTAGAAATATTTTACAATCTGGTAAGAAAAGCAGAATAACAGAATAACCAGGTGATAGAAGTAATCAAGTTATTAAGGTTTATCTACAATGTAACTGAGCATAGGGTTTACTGTCTGATAATTGGGTCTACTATGGCCAGGAAAATGTTGAAAAACTGTGTTGAGGCAGAATGAATGAGCCAGAAGGAAGTCTTAATTTATGGAAAGTGATTTCTGTTTAACCATCTTAATAAGAAACACAGCCTAATTCTGCAAAGTAGCTGAATAAATTTAGGTAGCAGAAATCAACTTGTCGAAATTCCACCATAATCATCAGCACCATTTGCTTAGATTTAACACTCTTAATATCAGACATTTTAAATATGATAACAGACCAATTTAATATGTATAAGAGAATTATGACAAAAGTAATGAGAAACAAATTAAGATATTAGAAGTTGAATACAACTCCTTGGTTATAATCTTCATAAAACAGACATGATTAGAGTAGAGCTAATATAGCATAGAGAGAATATCTATAGCATAGAAGTGATGAAGAGCATGGGCAAGTGCCAGTAGTTCATGAACAAACATACCTAAAAGTCAGCTTCACTTTTCTTTATCTATTTGCCTGTTGAATTAGCATGGCTGATACCCGTATAACTATCCTAAATGTGTCTATATCTATTTTCTACTCTTTTTTAAGGTTTGTAACATTTGGTATGGGATCAAGTATAATGCTACATGTTGCGAAGGGACATTTCCTTAAAATAATATTGTCAATGTTAATGATTAACATCTTCAATATGAAAATTTCCCTGATTTTCCTAGACTAAGGATCTCTTCTTTTTTCATCATATATATTTGCGTCAGATGGTGTTAAATGTTGTGAAGTAGAATAAATTTATAAAGGAAATGGAAAATGTGGTGGAAGTTACAGTACACACACACACAGATATATGATATATACACGTGCCATGATTATATATATGTACTGTACACACAGGCATATACATATACTTAAATACATACACACAAACCACATGGTTATAATTCCACATCATATCTCATATTATAGATGATAATTTCTTAATGGTTTCAAGTCACATATTTCTTTGTTTTCCTATTGTTTCTCCACTTTCTCACTCCACAAATAGATGCACATCTTGAGATTATATTACTTAATTGCAAGCACTCATTAACAATTTAAAGTATATATGGGTATTATGCCATAATAATTTCATCTTGGTCACAGGGTTGAATGGCATTATCATTTTTATTACACATAACCTTGACCAGGTGATATTAACACCTGATGTTAATGATGTAGATGGAATTCTTAATGAGATCCTGTGTTTTAACAAAGCAGGAAGCTGAAGGCAGAGATATGAGCTAGTATTTAAGAAGCAAATATTGGAGAGTAAAGGTGGATAATAAGAAATAAGAGAAACTCAGAAGTATTCAGTGTCATAGAAAACAGAAGGCTTATATTTTACGCAGAAGAGTGGTGAGGTATATGAAGCATTGACGAGAGTCAAGCAAGATGAAGTTTTGAATGTGCCTACTCAATGTACTGTCATGGAGGTCATTTTGGACTTATTTATTTATTTATTTTGAAATGGAGTCTCACTTTGTTGCCCAGACTGGAGTGCAGTAGCGTGATCTTGGCTCACCGCAAACCTGCCTCCAGTGTTAAAGTGATTCTCCTGCCTCAGCCTCTCGAGTAGCTGGGATTACAGGTGCCCACCACCATGCCTGGCAACTTTTTTTTTTTTTTTTTTTGTATTTTTAGTACAGACAGGGTTTCACCATGTTGGTCAGGCTGGACTCGAACTCTGGACATCAAGTAATCCATCTGCCTCGGCCTCTCAAAGTGCTTGGATTATAGACACGAGCCACCCCTCCCGGACCATTTTGGACTTTAAATAAAGCTTTTAAAATCAACTGATGGAGTTAGATTTCTGTTTACAACATGCTGCAACAGTGTAACAAGTGGGATATAAAGAAATGAGATAAATGTGTAAACACAAGACCTTATAAGAAATTATGCTGGGATAAAAAGGAATGGATAGTACCTGAAGAGGAGAATTATGTTGTTTTGTCTATAAACAAAGAAGTGAATATCTAAGTAAAAATAGATTTATAGATTTGAGGATTAAGGCTGTGACTATTTCAGTGATTTTCATTTTCTATAAGGAATAGGTGATTAGATCATATGCCAAGAGCAAAGATAGAGCTACTGGGTTAGAGGCTTGAGATATAGAGAAGTTATGAAATAGAAATTTTGGAAATTTGAATTAAATGGTTAGTAGGAAAAGAGAAAAACTGTGAAACAGTATTGAAAGCCCCGTATAAGTCTGCCCAGTTTGTGATATTCTCTGGAAGTGCTGATCATTTTGGATCAGCTTTGAAAGGACTATACATTATTGCCTGAAACAGAGGGACTATAAGGGTCGTTTCTTTTGCTTATAACATCAGGCATAAAGATAGCACTTACAGTCATTTAATCACTTATCATTGTCCCTAATGCAATTTTGCACTTGAATGATCTTGAGAGAATAGCTGTTCTTTCCACTAGAGTATGATGCTTTCCTAATGAACACCTGTGCATGATATAATAAATGATTCATTGAATTGCCCACACCAGGAATCAAATTCTGATCTATGAGAACTATTTCACAATCAACCAGCCTCTACTAAAATATGCATTGTTGCTTGCTTTGTGGAACTAAAAGAAAGCAGAAATAGAAAGAGAAACTTTTTTGTAGTGAATTAATGAGAACTAGACATGAATGTTCGTATAAGGAAAATGCATGCCATGTTATTGCTTGTCACTTCTCTGGTTGTCATGGTGATCTGAAGCAAAAGCTGGTATATAATTAAACAAAGGTATTTGTACATATTTACTTTATACATAGAAGTAGAAAAAGGAAGTATGCCAAAATGCCATAAAGATAACTTTAGAAAATATTGTAAATTTTCTCCCCTTGGCCGGGCGCGGTGGCTCAAGCCTGTAATCCCAGCACTTTGGGAGGCCGAGACGGGCGGATCGCGAGGTCAGGAGATCGAGACCATCCTGGCTAACATGGTGAAACCCCGTCTCTACTAAAAACTACAAAAAAACTAGCCGGGCGAGGTGGCGGCGCCTGTAGTCCCAGCTACCTGGGAGGCTGAGGCAGGAGAATGGCGTGAACCCGGGAGGCGGAGCTCTCAGTGAGCTGAGATCCGGCCACAGCACTCCAGCCTGGGTGACAGAGCGAGACTCCGTCTAAAAAAAAAAAAAAAAAAATATATATATATATATTTCTCCCCTTAAGAAAATGGTTACTCATTTTTAATGTGTAAAGGAATCAAATTTGGATTATTTTAATAATGCAGAATTTGAGTTGGTTACTTAAGAGTTGGGAAACAGGAATCTGCATTTTAAGTAATCATACTAGCTTTCTCTGATATGAGTGGTGTAGAAATCATACTTTGAAAAACAGAACATCAAAGAGTCATTTACTGTCTTTTACAGTATGCTATACTTTATGATTTCATTCTACTTTATGATATTTCAAATAATATAAATTATACTTTCATGATGCAATAGGTCAGAAAACGCAGGAATAGTCACTAATTCGTTTTTATCCCTCTCTAGACCTCTTTGAAGAACTTCATGGGATAGTATTGCTAACATAATACATAACATTTCATGCTTCTACCTAGGTATACACACACAGACAAATTATTATTTTTTTAAATGAGTAAACACACACACAGACACACGCATGGTTTCTATTAGAATGAAACAAAAAATCTATGGCAATGTATGCAGATATGGACAGGCCACCAACAGCTGTATTACTCACATGCAACAAAAATATGTGTAAAGTAATAAAAAAAAAAAAAAAGACAAAATAATGCATGCGTAACCAGACAGTAGCAATTTCTATAGTCCCCACTGGTCATTCAAAGAACAGTAAAGACTAATAGCGATTAATCTAAACTAAAAGACCTATAGACTGTACCTTGTTTAAGCGCAAGGAGACAGAAGAATGATCGGTGGGCTTTCTGAATGTCTGAAAGCAAATTACTCTTTTTGGACAAAGCCCTCCACCATTGAATATCAATTGGATAGAGTATTCAAAATGATCAGGATGGTTGCAAAAGAGAAAATAAGGATACTTTATAGATAACATGGGAGGGGGTTAACTGTGGAGGACTATCTCAGTGACTACAAGACCATATCTCTAATACACAATTAAAACAACAAAAGACATCTCTAGAGTCACGAAAGTAGAAAAGCTAACTTAGGAAAAGTTAGCTACCTGACTCTAAAAGTGTTGATAATGTTCATTGTATTTTAGATAGGTAACAGAAAAAAAAATCATAGTTACTTCTCATATGAGTTATTTTATGGAAAAATAAAAGATCAGAAGACCACACAAAAAGGGCTGAAGCAAATCAGAAAATAATGAAAATAACGCTTCTCCAAAACCTAAGAGTATTGTAAAGTAATATTTTCAATGAGCAAAATAAAAGCTATGAAAAATAACATACCAGAATTAGAAAAAAAAATCAGACATTAGATGATTAGAGAAAAAAATTAAAAGTGAGGTGAATTCACTCAGAAAATACAAAAGAAAATGATTTTTTTGAGAAGACAACCACCAAGAGTATAATAGAGAATAACCCCAGCCTTACTGAACTAAAAGATGACTAAGGAAAAAAATGATATAACAAGCAAAACTAACAAAGGTATAGTAAGCATTAACAATTATAGATAGAAAACACAGGTAAATATTATATATATATAAAACATATATATAACATATATATTATATATATATATATTCATTCAGGAAATAAAACTTAAATTGATATTTAACAGTGGAGGGCTTCGTCCAAAAGGAGTAATTTGATTCTAGATATTGATATAGTCCACCAATCATATGTATATTTTCAGTTAATCATATACATATGATACATATAATACATGATCATACATATATAATAATATATATATGATTTCCTGAATAAGAGAAACAATCACCATTAACAGAAACATAGCATCATTGTAATATATGTAAAATTATCTGAAATTTCAAAACATTCTTGAAACCATATAAGCATTTAAAGGATAGACCTAGTATCTGGGAAAATTGAACTACATAGCGAAGAGAAAAATATATCCAGTAAAATGACTGATCTTTAAACATAAATAAATAAATAAATAAATAAATAAATAAATAAATAAATGGTTTGAACATCTAGGCAAAAAGACAACGCCGCTTGTGAAAGAAAAAAGCCAGATCCATATCCTCAGAGCTTTTTAAATAGTAAAATGCCAGAAAACAACTGAGTGGCTTATCTGAGACGCTCAAGAAGAAAATATACACGATTTTGCTTTAATTGAAATAAATATTTATTTTTATATGCATATTTATCTATGTATTCATATTTTTATTTTAATCTAGCCAAACTGATCTTCAATTATTGAAATTCAAAGACTACTTTTTATAAACATTCCATAACTCAGAATTTTTCTCCCATTCTTCCTTTGCTAGTACCTATTCAAGAACAAACGTAAACCTCCAAAATGGCTATAGAGACATCTTCTTGTGGACTGGTGGATTTTCAGAAACCCGTTAAATATGTGATGAGAAGAAAAGTACACAACAAATAGTGTCAGATGATTTAACAACATTTCCATTCTGTTCTCATTACTCATGAGGACCAGATACCTTTCATCTGATTCATTCTAAGCTCTACACTGGATCTTGAGGAGCAGAAAGTTAAAGGATAGTTATCCCTTTGCTTTCAAAACCATTGCAGTGTCTTTAAATTCATTGACATTTCTAAATAAGCTTAAAAATTTTCAGAATATTTAGTAAAATACTGAAAAATAAAGAGTTCCCATATAGCTCACAACAAATTTCCCCATATTATTAACATCTTGCATTAGTATGGCATTTTCACAATTAATGAACCAATATTGATATATTATTATTAACAAAGAACGAACGTGTTTCAGATTTCCTAAGGTTTTACCTAAAGTCTTTTTTCTTCCAAGATCCCATCTTGGAAGCTAAGTTACATTTAGTCATTTTGTCTCCTTCGTTTTCATTTGGCCATGACAGTTTATGAGATGTTTCTAGTTTTTTGGTTAAAAAATAACATATTTAAGAGATGTATATGAAGTACAGTATCATGGATGTAGAATAGAATTGGATAGAAAAAAGTGAGAAAATAGGTGCATCAAACATGACTCCTATATCCCCAGATAGTACAGTTATATCAAAAGCAAAGAACTAGAAGTAAACTTGTCTTTTCGTTTGATTGTTGTTTATTATTATTTTGTGCTTATTTTTACATGGGTAGGAATGTAGACAATACTTTCGAATTTATACTTTATTTGGATAAGTTGTTAAGATATATATATATATATACACATCTATATGAGATATGGAAATGTAAATATGTATTACTCATTTTGTTTAAACATATATAAAACTGCAGAAATATTTAGCATCTATGAGAACATTTAAAGGTTGTCAGAAATATTACAAAATACAGAATATTTTTGTAATTGTTACATTATTTATTTTTTGTAAAAATCTATAAACTTTAGACATATATTTACTGATTTATTTAGTAAAATTTGAGACATGTACACAAAAGCCTTAATACTCTCTTTAAAGTAAAGATATTTGAATTCAATCTTTTACAGATGGGAAAACAGAGGTTCGGGAAATCAAAACATCTTGACTGAAGCCACTGAAAATTAGTTGGTAGTCATGAAATTGACATGGCAAGAGAAAAGCCAATATCCTGACTATGTCAAAGGCTTGTTGCCTGGATTGCTTCTCATTTAGTAGAATATCACATCACTGAGTTTATGTTCTACTTTCAGAAGCATTTAGCATCTATGTAGTCTGTTTGTAGTAATTCTTACAGGCAAAACATACGGTTAAAACTAAAGTTCTGATTTGTCATAAATATTTCTCTTCTCCTGTAAATAAATATATATGCAGACTCAGGTAAACTTTAAGTATTTGCATGTGCTCTAGCTATAGTTTTATCTTTCAAATACATATATATGTTAATAACCTTTAATATTTCGAAGGTTTTAAAATATAACAAAATTTGTCAAACATCAAAAATGATGTCATGTTAAAATTCCATTTAAATTTTTATGTTGTAATCACTGTGATCAGATTTTATGTCTCTAAAAAAAATTAATGAAGCATTTTTTAATTCTCATCTGAAACATACATGTCATATTTTAAATCTAATAAATAATTTATTTTAATAATATGTATGTGGCATAGACATAGACGAAAGGATGTTCTTCTCTATGTTTATTTCCACTTAGTGTTTTGAATAATGACATTATCATAAAATGTCATGAAATGTTTTGACATTGTGAATACCCATTTTGAAATATGCCATTAATAACTCTGTAAATGTAATTCTGCCAAAGACTCTCTCACACATCCTCCCTAAGATACACCTGGTAGAATGTAAGTTATTTATTCTTCTAGAACATCATAAATAGCCATTTCAATATAGTGAAAAATTTAATACAATATCAATAAAACATTATGAGCATTATAATAAGTAAGTAAAGTGTGATTGTCTTATATATCTTAAAATCTATATAGAAAAGAAGAAAATGTAACTGTTCTTTTAAGGATGCATTAAACAGTGGTGGTAATTATCATATTTTAGAGAAGTTAAAATCTATATTGATGCAATTATCAATGAAGGATACTGCTTGTTGCTCTAAATTCCATAGAGATATTAAATCCAAACTATCTTAAAATTTTTAAGGATGATTTATATTATTGAGGTTGTTGCTTACTTATTGTGCTACAGGCAACAAACTTTTTTGACCTCCGACTATTCTATTGTATGCTTCGTGGGTTATAAAATTTGCCATGGAAATGTAAATTAAGAATTAGAACTTTTGAAATAAAAGATCCGAAGTGAGAAACGTTTATAAGGCTAATATATCCGAGTAGAGAAGATAAAATAAGCAGTATACTACTGCTTTCGGGTGCACTAATGCTTTCCAATACAAAAGTCGAATTTTATAAAATTTACATGTTTAGACCAGAGGGTACGAGTACAGTTCTTGTGACCCTGTTTAGCTGCCTTGAATAGTCCTTTTCTGAATTATAGAATTTCTTCATTTTCATTCACTCCACTACATAAAATGCAAAAACTAACATGATAGCCATTTCCAGGTCCCTATGTACTCATAATGCCCTCAAAAATGTATCACTCACTATGGTAAAATGTGTCTTTTAGGTTATGAGGTTTCCAGTAAGCTTGCATCGTATTTATTTTCTATGCACACCTTTACCCTGTATTCCTAATAGACTTTTTTTGGTATGAAAATCAAGCCTCATGTTATTTCACCTCTGATTCTAGAAATTAGATTAGAGATTTTCATAACTCTTTAAAGTATGTTGTAAAGGCTGAATACAAGTGAATGGGGAGCAGGAAAAAGGAAGAAGGTCCCTGTGGTAATGAATATGTGTAAGAGTCAGGGGTAGTCATTATGTAGTAAGCATCCTTGACCCAGAATTAACACTTTGTAGAATGACTGGCATATTGGGATGCTCAAAATTATTTAGTTAATGAATGCACAATTGGGTTAACAGAACTTAGATTTCAAACACAGCAATTTCCAAAGTTGTATTTGGAAAAATAAGCAAGGAGTTGATCTTTGAAAATGAGATACTATTTCAAAATAGTTAATCAAGAGAAAAAGATAGAGAGAAAAAAAGATAACTAGGTGGAACACCTAAATATATAGAAAAAGACCCATATAAAAAGAAGCTGGAATGAGCAGCCTATGAAATAAGGAGAGAACCAACTGACGGTAAATCAGGGCAGATTTCAAAACATTCTGGCTTTTGCCTTCAGCACTGAATGCACCATTCCTTTTGTGAGTGTGTGTATTTTTTCACTCTCCATTTATTGATTTATTAGTTGGCAAATAATAATTGTATCCAATTGTACCCAAAGCTGTCCTTATGTGCTATTTCACTTTCCTTGGCTTCAGTTAACCTGGTCAACTGTGATTCAAAAATATTAAATAAAAATCTAGAAATAAACAATTCATATGTTTTAAATAGCACACCACTCTGAGTATTATGATGAAATCTGGTGCCATGCTGATCTGTCCTACCTCAAACTTAAACCATCCCTTTGCTCTTCATATCCATGCTGTATAGCCTATCTGCCCCTTTGTTACTTAATAGCAGTCTCACTTATTGGATGGACAGATCACAAGAAGAATAAGGGTGAATACAGTAAAATAAGATATTTTGAGAAAGGCTACATTCACATAACTATTATTACAGTATATTATAATTTATTATAAGTTTTAGGTATGTATGCAAAGGAAAAAAACGACAGTATATATAGGGTTAAGTGATATAAATATCCATGGTTTCAGGCATCCACTGAGTGTCTTGGAATATATTCCCCAAAGGGGTACTACTGTATTTGTGGAATACAGTATGTTGTTTTGATACATGCGTACATTATGGAATAATTACATTTGGCAAGCTATTCTTAAGAAGATCACCAATAACCTTCACATTAGTACATGTGATGTCCATATTCAGTTTTCACCTTAATTGTCCTGCTAAAACAATTTGATTCATCTTGTTATTCCTTTTTGATACATTTTTTACATAAATTCTAGTACATTATAATGATCTAACTTATCTTTCTATCTTACTGTTCACCCATTTGCAGTCTTCATTACTGTTCCTTCTCCTTATTATCTTAATTCTGGAGACCCCATGATGTCAGATTTAGTTGCTTTTGTGTTTCTTCATACATTCTCCCTATTGGTGATGTGAAAACTTGTTGTTCTAAATATCATCTATATTTCGCTCACTTTTAACTTTTTATTTACAGGCCAGACATCTCCTCTAAGAAACATTCATCTACTCAGCTTCTCATTTGAATGTCTAACACTTTGTGTTCAGAATTTGGTGCAAGCAAGAGCAATGTCAACATTGCTCGGAGAATACTAGAAATGCATTTTTCTGAGCCCCACTCCAGAACTATGAAATTCAAATCTGCATTTTAAAAATATCTCAGGATAATTGAATGGATATAAAATTTGATAAGTATTCATTTCATAGCCCAAATTTAATAAATCAATAACAATATCTTCATCATACTATGCTGGTTCAAGTTATTGTCTTTCTGTTTCAGTAGAAGAAAATTTCTTGATTGCAATTGCTGAGGCTAAATAAGTTAAAATGGCTCATACTTCCTTTGCTTTTCTCTGACATGACTTATTCAAGCCATCGGAAAATCCTCACAGCTTTTCCATTAAAATGTATCTAAAACTTATACCTTCACATCACCTTCACAACCTCCACTCTGTTCAGAATCCCTGTAATACCTCCCTGGGATTATCAACCTTTCTGTAGATCTTTCTTCCTGCCCTCCTACAGTATTCTCAACATATGAGTACAATTTCTTTAAAATACAAATCAGATCACACTACCTCTCCGTTCATATCCTGAATTCCTGTTGACACCACTCAGAGAAAAGTCTGCAATCCTTACTATGATTTTCTGTCTGATTATACCTGGATCTAAACACAAATGTTTTCTGCAATTCATTAGGCCACTTCACTGGAGTCAAACCCTCCCTATTGTTTGTTACTTTACCTCTAGACATTTTGTTCCCATGGGATCTTAGTAGTCACTCTTGTCATTGCCTGGAAACCTGAACCTCCTCAGACACTTAGCAAATTCTCTCACTTATTTTACTCTCTTGTTCAAATGTCTTTTGCTTCATGACAAGCCTGCATATTTATACTTTTCTTAATTTAGCATGTCTAATGCATATCAATGTCTCCTATTCCCAGATGCCAGCTCTGTTAGGGCAATGACTACTATCGACTTGCTTTATGAATCTATCCAAAGTACATATTAACAGTAGCAAGGACATAAGGTGCTCTTAATATTTATTAAAGGAGTTAATGGTTTTCAAAAAGTAGTCATTAACCAAATGTGGATATGATTACAGAAATTTTAATAAATTGATGGATTGTAGCTTTCTGATGTGTAAATCGGAAGGAAAGTATGCACTATTGACAACTTATTCAAGACACTTACCTAGCATAATATGTATTTGTTCTTTGCCCCCACACATCTATAATTTATTATTTAATCAGTAGTTCAATGCTTTTTCTTTGTGAAATATACCTCTCTTACAATCTCACCAATATTTATCTCACACCATCATTAAAAGTCATCTCAAGCTAGTAACTAGCATGAATTTCCCACATCCATAGACAGGTAACTCCTTTAGGGGTTGGCAAGTAACAAAGTAGAGTCCATGCATGTCATTGACCTATGTTTGTGTTGGGAACAGGTCCCCCAAAATCTGGCCATAAACTGGCCCCAAAACTGGCCGTAAACAAAATCTCTGCACCACTGTGATATGTTTATGATGGCCATGACGCCCACGCTGGAAGCTTGTGGGTTTATAGGAATGAGGGCAAGGAATACCTGGCCCATCCAGGGTGGAAAAGCGCTTAAAGGCATTCTTAAACCACAAACAATTGCATGAGAGATCTGTGCCTTAAGGACATGCTCCTGATGCAGATAACCAGCCAGACCCACCCCTTTATTTCTGCCCATCACTTTATTTCCCATAAGGAATACTTTTAGTTAATCTATAATCTATAGAAACAATGCTTATCACTGGCTTGCTGTCAATAAATACATGGGTAAATCTCGTTCAAGAGTCTCAGCTCTGAAGGCTGTGAGACCCCGATTTCCCACTCCACACCTCTATATTTCTGTATGTGTATCTTTAATTCCTCTAGCACCGCTGGGTTAGGGTCTCCCCAACTGAGCTGATCTTGACAGTTTGAGTTCCAAAGATGGAAATGTATCTCATGTTTCCCAAGTTATGGTGGTTAAAAACATGAAATCTTTAGCTCTTATGTCTATTATACCATTATGTAGGAAGCAGGCTTGTGGAAAGACTGAAACATGGGCATAGGCAGCCTACAGTGTCAGACAAAATGCAACTGTCACTTCCATTGAGCTTTCCTATCAAGCCAAGCCAGAAGCAGGACTTACATTGAATTTTAAGTTGCATGATATAGACATGTCATTTTCTGTTTAAAACAAATTTAAGACTTATAACTTGCAATAAAAAGTCTTAATTTCAATTGGATATGATAGGGAGAATAGGCATTCTGGGATGCTAGAAGGAGTGTATATTCCGAGGTCTTTTAGTTAGTTTCATTAGTTTAATTTTTAAGATGAGACATAGTTCAGAATCTTTAGGCATAATTGAAAATGAGGGACTAGAAAGGAAAAAGTTAAGCATATCAAATATGTATGCGAGTTTTGATATAATTGAGTACTCAGGCCGGGCGCGGTGGCTCAAGCCTGTAATCCCAGCACTTTGGGAGGCCGAGATGAGCGGATCACAAGGTCAGGAGATCGAGATCATCCTGGCTAATACGGTGAAACCCCGTCTCTACTAAAGAATACAAAAAACTAGGCCGGGCGCGGTGGCTCAAGCCTGTAATCCCAGCACTTTGGGAGGCCGAGACGGGCGGATCACGAGGTCAGGAGATCGAGACCATCCTGGCTAACACGGTGAAACCCCATCTCTACTAAAAATACAAAAACTAGCCGGGCGAGATGGCGGGCGCCTGTAGTCCCAGCTACTGGGGAGGCTGAGGCAGGAGAATGGCGTAAACCCGGGAGGCGGAGCTTGCAGTGAGCTGAGATCTGGCCACTGCACTCCAGCCTGGGCGACAGAGCGAGACTCCGCCTCAAAAAAAAAAAGAATACAAAAAACTAGCCGGGCGACGAGGCGGGTGCCTGTAGTCCCAGCTACTTGTGAGGCGGAGGCAGGAGAATGGCGTAAACCTGGGAGGCGGAGCTTGCAGTGAGCTGAGATCCGGCCACCACACTCCAGCCTGGGCAACAGAGCCAGACTCCGTTTAAAAAAAAATAAAATAAAATAAAATAAAAATAAATAATAATAATAATTGAGTACTCAGGGGAGTAATAAGAGATGGACGTGACACCAGGCTTGGCGTCAGATGGGGTAATAATAACATTTCTAAAAGTACTGGGAACAAGCCTGGATGGATTAAAAAAAAATGAGGGATTTATTTGATCTGATAATGACATTAGTGTTTAGGAACTATCTACTATTTACATTATATAGTAAAATTTGGAAATGATTCAATGTTTTTTTATTAAGGGAAGAATCTGAATGAAAATATTCTGTATACTTAAGACTTGAGAGAGATAAGCATGGGGGGGAATGGTATTGGAAAGAAAACCTGTATGGAAGCAGTTGTAATCATCCAGTCATGAGAAAAGAGGATCAAAACTCAAGAAAACATAGAAGAAATGGAAATGAAGGGGATGACAAAAGGAATATCATTTTGACATGTGCCATTCATATTCTTTTGGGCCTTATTCGTATTAGGAATATTTCAAGCTCATTGAACAGAAACTATAATATCTATTGGGTTGTGTGCTGTGCAAAACCTATTTTCTATGCTCAATAAATGTTCAACCATAATATCAATGAAGAAATACTTGACATGAGCACAAAGACTTTATGTAGGAGGAAACCATTTGTAGTATCATTAATTAACTCTGTCTTTTGAATAATTTTTCATCATTTTACATTTTTCTTATTAGGGAAATGGCATCTCCATTCATCAAATAGATATTCAATGTCAGCAAATCACCTTTTTAAGAACCAGGGTGACAAGAATAAATTCTTAAAAATAAATCTAGAAATTAAAAATATGCATTGCTTTTTACAGTTGTATGGAGTAGTATATAATACATCCATAAGTGTAGACAGATGTTGAATTACATAGACATTTAGAGTAGAAACAATAACACTTTTGCCTGGAGTGCCTAAAAATGACATTTTGAAATAAGCAAGATTTAAGCTGGCTAGAGCTTGAAGAGTAGATTTTAGAGAGGGAAAATTGTGGAAATAAAGCAGTTTCACATTTAAGGGTAATGGTATGATAAAAGAATAGTGGTGAAAAATACAATCAAAATATAATGTATAAAGTTGTGCAGTTTCAGTGGTTCCAATGTAGGAAAATCATGGACGGTAAAGCTAGGAAAACACTACTTTTTTAGTGTCTGGAATTCAAGAATGAGGTACTTAACATCTTCCTTGGCACTAAGAATCCATTGAAAATTTTGAGAAGAAAGGCTATAAGGTGTGGTCTTAGGGAAAAAAGAGATTTATTGTTAAGTTCAGGGTGAATGGTAGAGGAGAATATTAGATGCAGTGAAACCTCAGCTATTTTAATAGTCTGGACGTAAAGAAATAGGATTAATATAAACTGCAGGATTGGTGAGAAATGAGGCAAACAAACAAATGGGGGGATACATACAGGAAAGGAAGAGTTGATAATGGTTTACATAAGGTGGGTGGGGTTGAGACAGAAAAATGGAGATGACCGTCATAAACTAGTGGTGCTCTAAAGATGCTGTGATAGCACAGGCAATCTATAATTGGCATTTTATTTTTGCATTTTTAGCAAATTAAAAATAAATATTCCTAACAAAGACTTTGCTTATTCAAAGGAAAATATCCTGTAAAGACATATTTTGGTTAAGGCTTGAGAAAAAAACTATAAAGACTACAACTTTCTACAGCCTCCCTAGATCTACCACTTTGAAGTTTCACATCAGTTTCACATTGAAGTACATTTATTTACATAAAATTATAAAACAAATTTCACACAGAAAATACCATAGTGGGAATACACTAAATCATCTGTATAATTGTAATGCAATTATAAAATACACTGAATCTTTTAAAAGTCATTTTATATATTAAAAATAACCTGTTTAGATGATATCTCTATACAGTATATTCAAATGAGATAAAGGAAATTTGTATCAAATCATTTCAGAAAAGATTAATCAATTTTGACGAGTAACCTCTGAGGAGGAGGAAGCAAGGTAGTAGGTGTAATACAAAATATGTGGTTTGAATCAAAATTGTCACATCTGGAAAATAAATTTAACATTTGGTTTATAGTCATACAGAAAAATAAAGAAATGTGCCTTATCTAATGTGGACTGAATGATATTAAACATTTATATGTTACCATTGTAGACCAGGCCTGGAGTAATATTTTTCTGCTAAATTCTAGTTAAGTTATACTGGAGTCAATAGAATGTATAACAAATTGGACAAAATAATACAATGCTATTTGTTCTCTGTGGCCAAAATCTACTAAGCACTAGAGATTTCAATAAACCACTTTAGTTAAATACTTTTATTTTAAATTTTACATAAAGTGACTGTATCCTAAAGGAAAATCTGCTGTGGGGATCAGTGTGATAATAAGACAACATTCACCATTAATATAAATTTATTAAACAATGATACTAAGTACAATATAAATGTACTTAGCTCCCTTAAGGAGTTAACCATTTAAACAACAAGATGTACATTTTATACATTTATATGCATTTATTTTTATATTATTCCTAATATAATCATGACTTAAATGAATACTATTACGGTTGTATGAAAGTCACATGATTGTTTTCTTGTTGGTTGACTTTCATTATGATAATATTAGGATTAAAACATATTAGTCATAAATTACAGAAGCACAGGGTCAGATTTCAGCTTCCCATCTCACCAGCTGCATGATCTTGGAACAGCTACTTGAAATATCAAAAAATCTCTTTCTTTCTTTTTTTTTTCTTTTTGATAGTTAAGGACAGGTTTATTAGAGAAAACAAACATGACAGGGATTTTTGGCCAAGTTAGGTTAGAGACCCACTCTTTTTACAGATTGAGTCTACCACATGCATTAGGTAATTGTCCTAATTAGTGCTCTCCTCCCATTTGTCCCCACTCCTCAACAAGCCCTGGTGCATGATCTTCCCTTCTCTGTATCCATGTGTTCTCATTGTTCAGCACTCATTTAGGAGTGAGAACCTGTGGTGTTTGGCTTTCTGTTCCTCTATTAGTTTGCTGAGAATGATGGTTTCCAGTTTCATCCACATGCCTGCAATGACATGAAATCATTCTTTTTTTATGGCTGCATATTGTTCCATGGTGTATTCGTGTCACATTTTCTTTCTCCAGTGTATCACTGATGGGCATTTGGGTTGATTCCAAGTCTTTGCTATTGCAAATAGTGCTGCAATAAACATACGTGTGCATGTGTCTTTTTAGTAGAATGATTTATAATCTTTGGGTACATACCCAGTAATGAGATTGCTGGGTCAAATGGTATTTCTGATTCTAGATCCTTGAGGAATCGCCATACTGTCTTCCACAATGGTTGAACTAATTTACACTCCCACCCAGAGTGCAAAAGCATTCCTATTTTTCCGCACCTTAGGCAACATCTGTTGTTTCCAGACTTTTTAATGATTGCCATTCTAACTGGCATGGGATGGTATCTCATTGTGGTTTTGATTTGCATTTCTCTAATGATCAGTGATGATGAGTATATGTTGGCCACATAAATGTCTCCTTTTGAGAAGTGTCTGTTCATATATTTTGCCCACTTTTTGATGGGTTTTCTTTTTATTGTAAATTTGTTTAAGGTTCTTGTAGATTCTAGATACTATACCTTTTTCAGATGGATAGATTGCAAAAATTTTCTCCAATTCTGTAGGTTGACTGTTCATTCTGATGATATTTTCCTTTGCCAAGCAGAAGCTCTTTAGTTTAATTAGATTTCATTTATCAATTTTGACTTTTGTTGCCATTGCTTTTGGTATTTTAGTCCTGAAGCATTTGCCTATGCCTATGTTATGACTGGTATTGCCTAGACTTTCTTCTAGGCTTTTTATAGCTTTAGGTTTTACATTTAAATCTTTAATCTATCTTGAGTTAATGTTTGTATAAGGTGTAAGGAAGGGGTCCAGTTTCTGTTTTCTCCATATGGCTAGCCAGTTTTCCCAGCACCATTTATTAAGTAGGTAATCCTTTCGCCATTGCTTGTTTTTGTCAGGTTTGTTGAAAATCACATGGGTGAAGATGTGTAGTGTTATTTCTGAGGTCTCTGTCTCTGTTCTATTCCATTGGTCTATATAACTGTTTCGGTACCAGTACCATGCTGTTTTGGTTAGGTTTGGTTACTGTAGCCTTGTAGTATAGTTTGAAGTCATGTAGTGTGATGCCTCCAGCTTTGTTCTTTTTGCTTAAGATTTTCCTAGCTATATGGGCTCTTGTTTGGTTCCATATAAAACTCAAAGTTTTTTTTGTTTTTTTTTTTTCTAGTTCTGTGAAGAAAATCAATGGTAGCTTGATGGGAATAGCATTGAATCTACAAATTATTTTGGGTAGTATGGCCATTTTCATGATATTGATCCTTCCTATCCATGAGCACAGAATGCTTTTCCATTTTTTTGTCTTCTCTTATTTCCTTGAGCAGTGGTTTGCAGTTCTCCTTGAAGAGGTCCTTCACATCCCTTGTAAATAGTATTCCGAGATATTTTATTTTCTTTGAAGCAATTGTGAATGGGACTTCACTCATGATTTGGCTCTCTGCTTGTCTATTATTGGTGTATAGGAATGCTTGTGATTTTTGCACATTGATGTATATGTTGAGACTTTGCTGAAGTTGTTTATCAGCATAAGGAGTTTTTGAGCTGAGAACATGGGGTTTTCTAAATATACAATCATGTTATCTACAAACAGAGACAATTTGACTTCCTCTCTTCCTATTTGAATACTCTTCATTTCTTTCTCTTGCCTAATAGCTCTGGCCAGAACTTTCAATACTATGCTGTATAGGAGTGGTGAGAGAGGACATCCTTATCTTGTGTCGGTTTTCAAACGGAATGCTTCCAGTTTTTGCCCATTCAGTATTTCTCATAGAACTAATGTTACTTTTATAAAATATTCATATTTTATAAAATATAAATATTTATAAAATACTTATAAAAATATGAATATTTTATAAAATGAGGAAGAGACCTCGTGGTCCACCCACCTTGGCCTCCCAAAGTGCTGGGATTACAGGCGTGAGCCACTGCACCCGGCGCCTACAAAATATCTTAATGAATTATATTATAATATCCATATTGGAGTTAGCAAAATTTAGAAGTCAAAGAGAATATTTCATAACTGCAAAAGCTCTCCTAAAGAATAATTCTCAGGAGGGCTACACCTAATATTTGTAATAGTCTCTTAGGATAATACTTGCTTAGGATTTGTATGTATATACACACACACACATATATATACACATACTATATATAATTGCTAAGGATATATACATATAATTTACCTATTATATATAAGCTGTTTTATATAT
Source organism: Trachypithecus francoisi (assembly GCF_009764315.1). Taxonomy (NCBI): domain Eukaryota; kingdom Metazoa; phylum Chordata; class Mammalia; order Primates; family Cercopithecidae; genus Trachypithecus; species Trachypithecus francoisi. The sequence goes on along the minus strand of NW_022681470.1, from coordinate 46,293,105 downwards.
AATACGTAATTATGTGTTTTGACTGATTTTCATTTAAATTAATTCATCTTAAAAATCTATTTTATACATTTTATTCTAACCAAATTAGACTATATTTCAAGTTGAATTATTATATTTAGTATTAGATTATAGTTTAATAAATGTATCCACTTTAATACATGAATATCATATATAATAGAAATCTTTTTAATTTTTAAAATTAGCATAATAAAAGAGGAAACATTAAGAAGTTAAGAAATTTTATTTAACTGTCCAAAGTGATATTTCTAGTTCAGACTGTCACTGAAATTAGAACAGTGTTGTTTCCTTTAAGATATTTTTTATTTTTTAACTACGGATTGGAAAATAATTTCACTTTCTGCCTTAGTTTCCTATGTAGCTGCATTTTATGCTCTGTTTAAAAAATGACATGGCCCCTAAACCTTTTGGTTAAACTTAGTTAGGCTAATAGGAGGCAACAGCCAGGGTTTTGGGGTAGGAAGAAATAGTATTTGACATAATAAATGAACGTTAAAGTAAATGTGAGTATTGGTATTAGGTTTTTTAATTGTTTTACTTTTTTTTAGTTTTTCTCAAGGTTTATTATTGCTTGGGCTGCTTTCTTAAAAACAAAGTTTTCAGTTACACATCAGTTTCACTGGAGCACATTCTCTTCCACATGAGATGAGGCTGATTTTGATTTATGGTACTCTTTCCCATTCTTAGTGAAGGAGAAAATTAGCATAGTCAAGACGGATATTTTCTCAGCCTGAGATATCTGTCTTTTTTTTTTTTGCTATATTTCTGTTTATCATTATGCAAGAAAAATCCAAAACGAAAACAAAACAGAAGTAAGTCTGCGGGACAGACATTACCACAATACAGCCTTGGAACTGTTGTATGTTATTTTAAAACCAGTCGCCCCCACAATTTCATCTCAGTACTAGTAACCTGCACTGTTAAAGGTGACATACAGGTGGGGACTGTGTCTTTATAATTCCTACGACGATTAAGTGACTTAATATATGTAAGACTGTTGTAACAGCTCCAGACATCTATGTGATACAGAAGTATTTCCTATCATTAATAGACTACACTCCAAAATGTTCAAATAATGTATACTGTGTAAACTATTTCTCTGAATTTAGTTCAACTGCATAATGAATTAATGCTAAAAATTGTAGCCCATATATTTGGCAACTGGAAACACACATAAAATAATTGATGAGTGAAAGAAGGAATCATTATGAAATAAATTAGAATTAGCGGAGCCACTAATGGAACCACTACATGTATGAAAGTTTATGGATACAGCAATCATGCTAAAGGGCAATTTGTAGCAGTAAATGCTTATATTTAAAAAGGAACACTATAAAATTAAAATAATATCAAACTTCAATATTTAAAAATAAACCACAAGATACACCCAACGCCCATAAAAATAGAGACAAGAGATTAAAATTTCTAAGCAGAAAGTAATGAAATATAAAGCAAAGCTATGAGGATCATCAAAGGCAAACACTGAGTTTTTCTAAAAGAATAGTAAAGTGGACAACTGTGATAAGATTAATGGAGAAAACATTATTTCATCATATGCACTATCTTTTTCCATGAAAATACCTAAGAATTATAGAGATTAACTCATTCCCCAAACACAAATAAGTAAAGTAGTGGCTGAAAGGAAACCTCTTTGATTGTGGAAGATACAATAAAAGATCACAACATATATAGACATTTACAAACAATGGACTGTTTCAAAATATTATATTGAGCTGAGTGTTAGTCTCAAAGTAAATCATTTTTGTAATAATATATGATACATATAAATATAGGCAGAATATCATCCAAATGGTAAAAGTGTATGGTTTATTTTGTTTTATAGTAATTGTGGTGTTTTTGCTGTCTTGACTAAATTCTTATTGTATTAGTCACATTTTCAACTTTTTCATTTTTTAAAAAATACTGTTAGTAAAAGCCTTCACTTTCTGCCTTAGTTTCCTATGTAGCTGCATTTTATGCTCTGTTTAAAAAATGACATGGCCAATAAAAACCAGCAATTTATTGACAAAACAAATGAGTACTGTGTACATTGTCGGCAGAGTTAATAAAATGCTTTATTGATGTAATTTATTTATGCCATCTGAATAAGGGCATGAGGGTAAAAATCTTTTTATGAAGCCTGCCACTACTGCAAAATTTACATCACTTGGGGGAGATCAAACACATTCAAATCACTTTCCAAGCTGGCCTCATGATTTTAATATCCTGGTAATAATTAGAATAAAATTACATAAGAAAAAATTATTAGCAAATAGGCATGTATGTATGGCTAGGAGATGTTGAACAACGTTATGCTTTGACTCTACCTTTCATGGGAACTTTCATTTATTCATTCTCTGATTATTTACCGCGCCTGAATAAACGACATTGACCCTGTCACCATCAGGTTTGTACAGAGGCACTGAAAGAGAAAAACACACTGAAGATACTGAAGACACTAGAATGGATTATAAACAATTAATAAAATGCACACATGCACACACACACACATATATATGTGTGTGTGTGTATATATATATATGACACAATGAAGGAAATAGGTGAACATATTTTAATTCTGTCTCTGAATATCAGACACTGCATTTAATAGGTTTATTCGAAGTTGAGAAGTAGTTTAACAAATAAGCCAGGGGAAGATTTTATTTTTATATAAGCTGTGATTCTGAATTTTATTTTACTAGCAATTTCAAAGACTATAATCTTAAACATTTATATTTATATTTTATGATGAGAGAGTTAGTTCCATACAAGGCCATAAATAAACACTTCTAAAACATTTCTGCTGGAGTATTCATAAATGGCTAAGGAGAGTAATTATATATGTCCTTATTCTCTATAATGGCTCTAGAAGAGCCCTAAGAGTAAAAAAAAAAAAAAAAAAGAATGTACTTTATCTTAAATATCTATGAAATGTTTGTTTTATATACAAGACCGTTTGGAAATAAGAGACTATCATTTCAGCATGGTTATCACATCCTGACATTTTATTACATATTTTCTTCATATTTTTTGAGTAAATATCTGAATACAGAATGACCCACCATGTTTATTTTTCAGCCCAGTGTTCCACTAGAATTCCACTTTGCTGATGGATGAATATAGAAATAGTCATTTGCGAATCACAACTCTGAACTATATTGTGTGTTCAAATCACTAATTTCAAAGTATGATAGAAACTTGGTGATTTAAAATTGTGTGAAACTACTGATAAGGAAAATATTGGTCATAGTTTCTGGAATCAAGCAATCTTCACTTATTCACGATCATTTATGTCTAATTAGGAAGCTAAAGATATCCTTCATTTTCTCATGCTCCTCCAAGATATTGAGATATATTATTTTGTATATTTTACTCTGTCACCCATTGAAATAAATTAACTGGGATCATAAGTTTAACATTGTGGAAATAGAACACATCATGTGAATGTAGCTGAATTTTATCCTTGTTTACTCTTTCTCTCAAAGCTGGATTACTTGTTAGTTTTCTCTGTGGATATGCTCCAATTTTCTGATTTCCATTATTACATATGTTCAGGCTAAATATCTATTGCGATTTTGGTCAAGTGTTTGGCCTCATGTTTCCACCTATTTCTGCTCAAGTGTTTCTGCTCCATTTTTGGTATCTAGCCTACATTTAATTTTATACATGTGTATTAATCCTGTATACATACTTATATAAATACATTGATTGATATGTATACTTAATTCAGCATATATGCATACATTAAATCAATATATATACACTCTATATATACACTTCAGAATTTATAGTAACCACTTTTTTACAAATATCACCTTTTCCTTTAATCGTCCACTTGAAATATGAATAGTAATTATTTCTAATTGTGTTCCTCTCTATTATTATTATTTATCTCCTTGTTTAATAATCTCCATGTACACCTTTAATAAAATCATTGATGAAAAAATACTGAGTTTGCTAAATGCCAGTAAGATCTGTTACTCCAGTAGGGCATTACAAGAATAATCAATAATCTTTGCATAAACTACTTAATTAGATCTGTATGTACCAAATCTAATAATGCTTTAGTATATATTGTTCCACTTTGTTAAAGACAATATTCTGAAAAGTTTAGAAAAATTACTACCTTTTCCAAAGGTGGTAGTCTGAGAATGGATACACCCAATAACCATGTTACATTGCATCTCTTTTTTTTTCAGAAAAAAAAATTTATTATTATTATTATTATACTTTAAGTTCTAGGGTACATGTGCATAACATGCAGGTTTGTTACATATGTATACTTGTCCATGTTGGTGTGCTGCACTCATCAACTTATCAGCACCCATCAACTCGTCATTTACATCAGGTATAACTCCCAATGCAATCCCTCCCCCCTCCCCCCTCCCCCCTCCCCATGATAGGCCCCAGTGTGTGATGTTCCCCTTCCCGAGTCCAAGTGATCTCATTGTTCAGTTCCCACCTATGAGTGAGAACATGCGGTATTTGGTTTTCTGTTCTTGTGATAGTTTGCTAAGAATGATGGTTTCCAGCTGCATCCATGTCCCTACAAAGGACACAAACTCATCACACCAGTTAGAATGGCAATCATTAAAAAGTCAGGAAACAATAGGTGCTGGAGAGGATGTGGAGAAATAGGAACACTTTTACACTGTTGGTGGGATGGTAAACTAGTTCAACCATTATGGAAAACAGTATGGCGATTCCTCAAGGATCTAGAACTAGATGTACCACATGACCCAGCCATCCCATTACTGGGTATATACCCAAAGGATCATAAATCATGCTGCTATAAAGACACATGCACACGTATGTTTATTGCGGCACTATTCACAATAGCAAAGACTTGGAATCAACTCAAATGTCCATCAGTGACAGACTGGATTAAGAAAATGTGGCACATATACACCATGGAATACTATGCAGCCATAAAAAAAAAATTCTCTCATTTTTAGCAAAGCTATCCTTCCTAGTAGAGATAACTTTATTTTTCTAAGTTCTCCCTCATTTGTCATAAGCAATTGAATAATTATTTTCTGTTTAAGGGTAGTAAGTTTTGTATTATAATTTGTAAAATCTAACTTTTTAAACATTCTGCATATTTTTTCAGTTGTGCAAAAGACTTAGTGACAATCTGAAATTTGGACATGATGCTGAATCTAGCAAATTTAAATAAAATTGACACGTGCTTCTAAGTCATTTGTTATACCTGTTAGGATCCAACAGCAGGCATGGTTAGAGAAATGCCAGATGTCAACACCTTTCATTTATTCTCAGAACAATAAGCACAGTTTTAAGAAAAGTCATAAATATAGCAAACTGTAAAGAAACTTAACAATATGTTTTTTTTAAAAAAATGATTAGTTTCAAGAATCAATTATGTTTTTTTTGTTGTTGTTGTTTTGTTTTGTTTTGTTTTTTTTTTCTGTCCTCAGGAACTTACTGATTCACAGCAGCCCCAATGGTCTTCATGAACTTACAGTGTTCTATGAATATTTGTACTGGCAGCTTTAACAACAATTAACATTGACTGTTATAGTATTTCACTTTGAAAGAGCACTAACTTTGGAATAGAGAAGACAGCAGTCTAATTTTCAAAGAATATGAACTTTAATTTCTTTGAGTGTATTAAATCTTCCCTAGACTTTTTTTTTTAATTACTGCATTCCTTATAGACAACTGTTACTTCATCTTTTCATCCCTCCACTTTTTCTTTACATTGTCTTTCAGCATATGGTTTGAATGAGCTATTCTTTCTAGCAGGCAAAGTGGTTTGGCTGGAAGTGAAGACTGAAAAAAGATAGTTTCATTCTTCCAAAAAGAAGTTATTAAAGTTATTGAAAGTCCAATTAGATATCAAGTAACTAATTTTATGTCTTTTTAATCAGGGCAAACAGCAACCCCAAATTGTGCTTATTGTAGTGTAATGTGTAAGTCCACCTGAAGAGAACATCCTGGATGATAGCTGCAGGATTCTATAAAGACAGTAACTCCCAAATGCACACATAGCACATTAGCCCTAATACATACATATATCCACATCTATTTATTTGCATACATAGGTACTTATATTTATCATCTTGCTCTGACATACATTATTACATTTTGAATCTAGAAACAGACTTAGTAAAAAAAAAAAGAACAATTTATTTCAAAAAGACACTTTACAAAAATCAAAGCTATACAGGGAAATAAAAAGATAGTAGGTGCAATGAAGATATGAGTATTATGCTAGCTAGAAGAAACAAAGGCATACTGTAGTTTGTGGTTTCACAAGAGAGACAGTTTAAAATGATTATGAATATAAACTAATCCCATGATTGTAGAATACTAAAACATAGTGGAAGTGAAGGTCATTGCAGTTAAGAAAAAGAATATATTCTGATGTTTGCTTTATTGAATATTTAAAATCATTTTAGGGGTAGGTTTGTATTAAGTTAGATTAAATAATAACATTTCTCAGAATGTTCTTCTTTGCATCATTCCATGTTAGTATGGGAGACAAGCCACAAGAGACATTTTCTGTAAGAACTGTACTGCAAGTGACATGGTTTGGCTGTGCCCCACTCAAATCTCATCTTGAATTGTAGCTCCCATAATTCCCATGTGTTGTGGCAGGGACCCAATGAGAGGTAATTGAATCATGGGGGTGGTTCTTTCCCATGCTGTTCTCATGATAGTAAGTCTCACAAGATCTGATGGTTTTATACAGGGTGGTTCCCTGCACATGCTCTCTCTTGCCTGCTACGATGTAAGACTTGCCTTTGCTTCTCCTTTGCCTTCTGCCATAATTGTGAGGCCTCCCCAGTCATGTGGAACTGTAAGTCCATTAAACCCCTTTCCTTTATAAATTACCCAGTCTCAGGTATGTCTTCATTAGCATAATGAAAACAGACTAATACAGCAAGTAAAGAAGCAACTGTCTTCTGTCTGTGCTGGAAGGCATGTATAGCACAAGGGGTTGTTACAACTTATACACATTTATTGTTATAATTTTTCTGGGGCTCACTTATTTTTATGGTAGTAACATAGCCTACAAACCCACCATCTCCTCTAGAACTCTCTCATTCAGTTTCTTGAATCCTGCTCCAGCTTCATGAAGAAGGGCTATGTGTTCTGCTGGAGGATACCCCAATTAGAAGTTGGAGGCTTGGAGGCAGTGACAGATTGACTCAGGTGGAGTCCTTTCTTGTGGATTACATACTGCAGACTGACATTTTTTCCTTGCGTTCCGTATGTATGCCCATATTTTCTTATGAATTGGATGTGTTACACAGAAACAATTGCCTCAAGAAACTATGTATTCAGTCCTATGATTGTCTATTTACATTGCATATTTAAGAAGACTACATATGTTCAGTGCCACTTTTATATAATTTTATTTCCTATATAACTTTTCTATGTAACTTTTTGTAATTACAAGAAAATCTCCCAAGACAACACAATTCTCATATTGTCGGCATTGTTATATTACGTTTCACCTTTTTTTATATTTTTATAACCCCTATATATTTGCTCATATTCTATTTCTAAAATTTGATCTCCTTGACACTTTCATCTCTCCTTCCATGACCTCTTATTTAGTAGTTAATTTTTGTATGTGTTAAAAATTCAGACAGGGTAAAAGAGAACATTAAAAAATAGTCAGTGCAGTTTACCAGTTATATTTTTCAAGCCAGTAAAATTGGAATAAAATACATTTCGCTGTAGATAACTCAGTAAGGCACAGCAAATTATTTGCAGCAAAACAACGTTATTGGTTGTCCTGTTAGATAAAATGCTTAAACATAAGTTTTACTATCCCATGTTAGGCATGTTTCCTCCTGCAGATAAATAATTAGCATTACTTTAGATCAGTTTGTTTCAGACATCATGGTAATGATATATTCCTTCAACTCTAATTAATAGCACAGATAGAACCATAGAAAACATTTCATATAATCCAAAGGATACTATTTATTAGGTGTTTCAAACTTTCAATCACTTGTGAAGAACTGGCTAAACACAATTAGAGACAAGTTATTTCTTAGAAATAGGATAATTAGAAGAGGTGATGGATATAACTAAGAAAAGAAGTCATTAGAAAGGTTGCATTCATGTCTCCAAATGAAGGAAATTGCAGTGTGAGAGCAGTGCTATGACTACAACACACAACTTTTAAACTAACATGTATTAATATGTTAGGTGGAGTGTTATGTAACTTACATATGTATCTCTTTTAATACAAGTAAAACATAATCTCAAACTCTGAGAATTCACATAAATTAAATGGAATGAAATGTAATTTGAGTGGTCAGTAAATTGGTATCTAGGAATAAGGTGATTACCTCAGGATTTCTAAGTATTCTTACTATAATTTTAATTCTTTTTCAAACTTTTCTTGAAATTGTTCCTTTTTGGATTTTTTTTTTTTTTTTTTTTTTTGGCTGGGGTTTCACCCTGTCTTCGAGGCTGGAGTGCAATGGCACAATCTTGGCTCACTTCAACCTCCACCTCCCGGGTTCAAGTGATTCTCCTGCCTTGGCCTCCGAGTAGTTGGGGTTACAGGCATCTGCCACCATGCTCGGCTAGTTTTTTGTAACTTTAGTAATGATGGTGTTTCATCATTTTGGCCAATCTGGACTCGAACTCGTGACCTTGTGATCTTCTTGCCTCAGCCTCCCAAAGTGCTGGGATTACAGGCATGAGCCACTGCGCCCAACCATATATTTTTTTCTTTTACAAAACTAATTAGTTCACTCTTTTTGGTACTGACCCAGTTTAGATTGGTCCTAAGTAATTTGGTAATAGATACATTGTGTTTTATACACACACTATCTAAGTATTTAGGCATTTAGAAAGTTTGTTTAAAATTTTATAAATTTGCCCTCCATTTTGTTTACAACTCCCCAAAATATGTTTTGGGGTACTAATGTTTTCTCATTATTTTCTATTAGATTTATCTACTCAGTAAACAACCAACAAATATCATTTGCAGGGTGAGAAAATTTCATCAGATAAAGGAATGACACAAACACATCTCATTTTGAATATAAACCAATATTTGGAAACCATTACTTTTAGAAATAGATTTTCTTTAAATTTTTTATTAGTTTTTCATATGAAATTGTGATGACATTAGATAATTGTCATGATATGGTCATGGAGTTTTTTGATTCAAAAATATATTTTGTATAAAATCATTTTTAATAAATTTATTATTTAAACTTAGATTATAACCCATGATTTACAAATATATATTTTTTCACCTTATGAGAGTATTCTTAAATAGTAAAATTAAAATCAATGAGTTATAACTCTTTGTTGCTTGAGAAAATGGACACACAGTGATAGTTAATGTATATATCTGGGAAGAAAAGTCGGGAAAGACATGACCATATTTTATTTTATTGGGAACAAATGCTAGCTTTTTGGAACTTCAGTCAGAACTCTGTGTGTATGTGTGTTTGTGTGTGTGTACATTGTATTTGAGGTTTTCCTCCGGTTCAGAATTATTTTATTAAAAGTTTTTGTTTGTTGGTTCATTGGATTTTTTTTTTAAAACTTTTGAATTCAGGGGTACATGTGCAGGTTTATTAATGCTGGTAACTTGGGTCATGCAGGTTTGTTGTACAGATTATTTCATCACCCAGGTATTAAGCCCAGTACCCATTAGTTATTTTTCCTGATCTTCTTTCCACTCTCTACCCCCAGATAGGTCCCAGTGTGTGTTGTTCCCTCTATGTGTCTATGGGTTCTCATCATTTAGCTCTAATTTATAAGTGAGAATATGTGGTGTTTGTTTTTCTGTTTTTGTGTTAGTTTGCTAAGGATAATAGTCTCCAGCTCCATCCATGTCCCTGCAAAGGACATGATGTCCTTCACTTTTTTGGCTGAACAGTATTCCATGTTGTAAATGTACCACATTTTCTTTATCTAGCCTATTATTGATGGGCACATAAATTGATTCCAGTCATTGCTATTGTGAATAGTGCTACCATGAACATAATGTGTGCATGTTTCTTTATAATAGGACCTTTTATATCTCTTTGGGTATATACCCAGTAATGGGATTGCTGGTTTTAATGGTATTTCTGTTTTTACGTCTTTGAGCATTTACTCCAGTGTTTTCCACAGTGGTTAAACTAATTTACACTCTCAGCAAAAGTGCATAAGCATACCTTTTTCTCCAAAACCTTGTCAGCATCTGTTAGTTTTTGACTTTTTAGTAATAGCCATTATGACTGGTGTGAGATGGTAATTCATTGTGATTTTGATATGTATTTATCTAATGATCAGTGAAGTTCAGCTTTCTTTTCATATGATCGTTGGCCATATGTATGTCTTCTTGTGAAAACTGTCCATATCCTTTGCCCACTTTTTAACGGTGTTTCTTTTGTTTTGTTTTTGTAAATTTGTTTAAGTTCCTTATAGATGCTGGATATTAGACTTTGTCGGATGCATAGTTTGCAAAAATTTTCTCCCATTCTGTAGCTTCTCTGTTTCCTCTGTTGACAGTATCTTTTGCTGTGCAGAAGCTCTTAAGTCTAATTACAGCCCATTTTTCAATTTTTGCTTTTGTTGCAAGTTCTTTTGGCATTTTCATCATGAAATATTTGTGCCTATGTCCTGAATGGTATTGCCTAGGTTGTCTTCCAGAAGTTTTGTAGTTTTGAGTTTTACATTTAAGTCTTTAATCCATCTTGAGTTAATTTTTCTATATGGTGTAAGGAAGGGGTCCAATTTCAATTTTCTGCACATGGCTAACCAATTATCTCAGCTCCACTTATTGGATAGGACATCTTGTGCCCATTACTTGTTTTTGTCAGGTGTGTCAAATATCAGATAGTTGTAGATGTGTTAGGACACCCCAGCAATTAAATTTTTAACCAAATTGATTAGACTTTAGTTTCTATTTTAATGGTCAGGAATAATGTGGAATAAAAAATCCTTGTTATATTTAAAAATAATTCAACTTTACCTATACTTAGGTTTATTAGCTGCCCTTTGGTGCAAGAACAGTATCTTACCCTTAGCAGATCCACAGGGCCTATCAAAAGTGTTTACTTGCAACATGATAATTAATATTAGCAAGGAATTAATTTGCTAATAACTAATTATCCTGTGGACAGTAGTATTAAAATCTAAGCACTTTATACCAAGACTTATTTACATATAGCTGAAGTTTCATAAATTAATATTTCAATTATCTTTGGAACTTCTCATATTGAATTCTCAGGAATAGTTAAATATAGGAACTTTTGTTTTAAAATTTCTTCTTTTTACAACTTAGAATTTTTTTTATTTCTCTAAGTTGATATTGTTTTATTATTTTCTTTAAGAATTGAGACTATACTGAATTGTTGAGCATACTTCAGCTTAATTTTCCATTACAACAAACCCTTGTTTAAGAACCAAATTTATCCTAATGTTGTCATTGTTTTTTCCATTTTCCTTTAACCTACAATTATTTTTATCTTAATTTTAGGAAAACTATAACCTTGTTTAATATCATCTCCCAAGTCAAAATCAGATAAATAAAGCAATAAAGGAAACATTAGAGAATAATGTCTTCAAATTGCTATAGATATGAAGTTTAAAAACAAGGCCAATCACAGAAGGTGTAAAACAATCATTTTGGTGAAGTTTTAGCTGCGTTGTGTGTGCCTATATATGTGATAACATTTATTAGGCTATCAATGTTAATCTCATTCAAGAAGGGGAGAGTACATTGATTTCTGAGATTCAATTTATTTCTACTTAGTAAATTAAAAGTAAGTTTATTAACTAGCAAATATTGCCTAATAACCTGAAACAGAATAAACATTAATATTATTTATATTTTACCAACATTTAAAATATTCTGTATCTGTTTGTTAAAATCTGAATACTTTGGTTTAAAAAAGGTTCTAAATTTTATTTGTAGAAAATCATAATCTGAATTTCATTTTACCAAAGTTTATAAGCAAATATTGTTGATATTTTTCACCGGTAAAATATAGGCATTATGAAATCTAAACCAGAAAATAAAGTATAGATTTATGTGGCTTAGTTGAATCAATGAGTCCAAAATGTAGAATGATGAGAAAATAATTAAATATTGTATTCTATGCATACAGATACTCCTTCAAATAATCAATAATTTTGGGAGATGATCATATTACACTGAAAGGTTTTTTGTTTGTTTGTTTTACTTTTTACAATTGCTTATTAAAAGGATAAGTGAGAAACTGGAGTGTATTAAGCATACAAAGGGAATAGAAACATCAGTCTTGATTCTAACTTCATCTGTAGCTAACTGAAAATGAGAAAGAGATGTTGGGGTCACATGATTCACTTCATAGAGTTTGATATCCATTATGACACTATTTTATTTTAATATTGTAATTGAAAGATACATTTGCAGGAATTTATTTGTATATGATATTTTTGAAGTATATATACATTGTGTGGTGACTGAATGTAGCTAATTAATATATGCATTACCTTACATTTTTATTAATTCTGTGGTGAATAATATCTAAAATACAAAAGGAAAACAACCAACCTGATTAAAACAAAAGCAAAATATCTGGATAGACATTTCTCAAAAGCAAGCATATAAATGGCCAACAAGGCTATGGAATAAAATGCTCAATATCATCATGGAAATTCATTTAAAAGTCATAATGAGCTATCACTTCATTTCTGTTAGAATGACTACTATAAAAAATCCAAAAACAGTATTGGTTAGGGTATGGAGAAAAAGCACACTGTTGATAGGAATGTAAATTAGTCCCGCCTTTGTAGAACAGTATAAAATTTTCTCATAAATTTAAAATTGAGCTATCATATGATCCAGCCATCTCACTACTGAGTACACACACACACACACAGACACACACACACACACACACGGGCTACAAAACCAGTGTATTGAAAATATATCCACACTCCCATGTTTATTGCAGCACTATTCACAGTAGCCAAGATCTGGAGTCAACCTGTGTCCATGAACAGGTTAATGGATAAAGAAAATGTGACATATATACACAATGGAATACTATTTAACCACAGAAAAGGAAATTCTGGCATTTGTGACATGTGTGAACTTGGAAGACATTACGTTAAGTCAAACATTCAGCCAAAGGAAGACAAGTACCACATAAGCTCTCTCATATGTGGAATCTAAAAGAGTTTAACTTATTTAAGTAGACAGCAGAAGGGTAATTACAGAGGTTGGAGTGGTTGGAAATAAGATTTGAAAGATGTTCATCAAAGGATACAAAACTACAGTTAGATAGGAGGAATAAAATTTCAAGAGATCTATGATACAAAATGGTGACTTTAGTTACCAATATACTGTATTCTTGAAAAATTGCTGAGAGTGGATATAAAATGTTCACAAATAAAAAAATAACTCTGTGAGACGATGTTAGAAATTAATGTAAGTATTTCTTTTTGTCTCAAGATAGATATGTGAGCAAGGGTGATCATTGCTTTGGTGGTTGAAATGCAGATGAAGGCCACTGCCTTCTTTCAATGTTCTTCAAGAGCCTTTGAAGGGAAAGGACCAAAGTAGCATAAAAAAAAAACAAAGTTAAATGTATTGTCAAAAACTTCCATCATAAACTTAATATATACACTAATTTGAAAAGGTTATTTATATCTCTGAGGATTAGTTACCTCATCATAACAATATGTGGTATATAGTTGGGTTATTAGGAAGGCTGAATTAAATAATGTAAGTGACATGTCAGAAACAAGTTATTTTAGTACTAATACCATATTTACTTAATTTAATATTTTAATAGGCATATATCAATGAAATATTAAGCTATGTTTTAATATTTTTAAGAAAATTCTTTTATTATATTTAAAATACTAATAAAACTTATTTAATCTTCAAGTTATTGTATTCCAAAAATATCACTGCAATATGAATTCAGATGGTTGACATAAAAATTGCAACCTTCTCTAGTTGAATAAATTTCCTATAAATGTTCATCTCCTTTAATTGATGTTCATTCATGCAAGAAAATATATAACACCAATCAAATTGCAGATGTAGTAATGAAAAAGCAAAACTGTGCTGTGAGTTTTGAACACCTCTTTAATTTGACAGTAGTTACCTGACTAGAAAGAAAATAGAATTGTTTACAACTGCAGAATTTGCTGTTGGGTTAAAATTGATATTGAAGGAGGCTACCCTTTGACAACCCCTCACTGGCAACAGTGCCACCATGTCACCATAAATAATCCTGCTGGGATCAATTGCCATGCTCCCCAGGGAAAGAGTTGTCCATAATATCACAAAAAAGTAATGAGAGCAAAAGATTTTCTGCAAGAACATGAGGCTTTCCTAAGCATTAAACTAACAAAGCTTGAACTAAGTCAGCCGAGAAGTACACTGTAGGAAACTGCACATCAGCAAAACATCTTGGCAGAAAACGGACATGTAGAAGTGCATGACTGTCTTATTTATTCTTCACTCTTGGGAACACTAATGTGAAAGTGACTAATATGGTGTAATAGTTCCCAGAACCAATTAATTAATCATAGCATGCCATTAATAGATACATTCCTTGGGGGAAATATTTCATGCTCAGGGAAATTAAAGCATTTTATTATGATAAAGTTTCCCTAGTCAAAAATGCTTTAAATTTACATTCTCACATTGTTAACTAAGTGGGTATGAATTTATTTTTCTATTGTCTACAGGTGATTTCTGGAGGGAAATACTTTAAGTGTTCATGTGGAGTGGAATTAGAGCATGGCTCTTTTTGTTTGTCATCTTCTACTCTGCATTCACTGAAAATATTTTGTGAATGGATCCTACTTTCTAGATGAATATAATGGAGCTCAGAAAGCTTAAGTGATTTGCAAGTTGTGGCAGGGCTGGTAAGAGGCAGTGTTGTTTTTGTACTGCAAGTTTGGAATTGAAATCTCTTTCAACCACGCAGCTTTCTTTGTAGGGCATAATTATGACCACATCTAAAAAAATCAAATTCTGAAACAATATAGGCTACATTTTACCATATCAAGAACAGTTAATAAGGGTATATTTGAATGGCTTTGATATGTTTGATCAGTTTAATTTTTATGGCTACATTGTGAATTATAGGCATTTTAAATTTAATTGTTTTTAAATGTAAATTTGACAAACATATTTAAAACACTTGAGTTCTCACCACATAAATGACAAGTATGTTTGGTAATACATATTTCTATTAGCTGGATTCAGTCATTCCACATGTATATATAATTTAAGATATAATATATATAATTTATACAATTTTGTCTGTCAATTAAAATAATAAATGATTCAGAAATATATTCACTGATATTGGACATAATGTTTAGGAATATCAATTATGCAATTTATATTAAAAGATAAATAGCTGTCTAGCTTAAAAATAGTTATAGTATTTTTATAGCCATCTCTGGTTATCTCTGCAATTAACTCTGGATCAAATTTTCATTTCTTTATTTAACACTCAGACTACTTCAAGGAAAATCAGATATGAAATTTTGTTGAAGGCCCTATGAGGTAAACTGGGTTATGTGTGGAGAGACTTCCTAGCACACCACTATGCAGGATTTATACTCAAGTACCATTCATGTATCTTCTTCCCACAATACATCTTCCTCCGTTCCCTTGATTCCTTGTTTTTTCCAGACTTTTCCTGGACTCCCATGGAAAGACTATATTATAATATTCAAGAGGGCTTAGGAGGACAACAGATTTGTGTTGGCCCTGAATCCATCATCTACTCTGGTTAAAAAGTTTAACCTAGATTTATCCTGACAATAAACCTACTGCATAAGGTTAAAATGGGTATTAAATAAGATGCCTTTAATGTGTTTAGCACAACATCCAACTAACTGTACTTATTGTGATAATGGTGACAAAAAGTGTCTGAAGCAAATAGAGAAGAAAAATCCTTAGTCCATTTCAAATGATCTCCATCCTTCTTTCCCCAAAGAGCATATAACATACAACACAACTAAAAATGAATTTAAAACATTTAAGATTTTTAGACGTATCTTCTGACAATATTACCATTCATAGGTTCTTCTAAAGATGGTTTCTTAAAATTATACTTTAAGTTCTGGGATACATGTGGAGAATGTGCAGGTTTGTTACATAGGTATACATGTGCCATGGTGGTTGCTGCACCCATCAATCCGTCATCTACGTTAGGTATTTCTCCTAATGCTATCCCTTCTCTAGACCCCCAGTCCCTGACAGGCCCCAGCATGTGATGTTCCCCTCCTTGTGTCCCTGTGTTCTCATTATTCAGCTCCCACTAATGAGTGAAAACATCCACTGTTTGATTTTCTGTTCATGTGTTAGTTTGCTGATAATGACAGTTTCCAGCTTCATCCATATTCCTGCAAAGAACAGGAACTCATCCTTTTTTATGGTGGCATAGTATTGCATAGTGTATATGTACCACATTATCTTTATCTAGTCTATCATTGATGGACATTTGGGTTGGTTCCAAGTCTTTGCTATTGTGAGCATTGCTGCTACAGATGTTACAGACAGCTTTATAAAGTAAGCACTCAAAATCCTGGCTACAGCCCTGTCTTCCTCCTAGGTCATCCTCTTGAGGGTATCTTCATATTTCTTTTGCATTAGAATCCAAGATAACATACTAGTCTTAATTATGTTTAACTTGATTTATCTGGCATGGTGCTTTAAGTCAGTGCTTTAACTAAAAGTGGATTTCAGGGACTATTTATATCCATGTTCACTGGTTAGTAGATATGGTTATGAGAGGTGGTTTTCTAGACAAATATGGTGCTTGAGTTTTATTGTTCATCAATTCTGATCCTACGAATTCATGAATATTCTGCAAGCGTTGTTGGTAAAGTTTACAATGCCTTTATAATAATGTAATGTCTTTTAAGAATAAAAATTATAAAACCACCAAAATGACCTACATGTTTTCAAACTAGTATTTTTCTATTTGTTTTCAGGCTCCTACAGAAAGTATATCCATATTCTAATACACATTTACAATGATTATGTTATATTAGACATCATTATAAGTGACTAAGGAGAAAAAGCAATATTAATACAATTTTAACTGCCATAGACTCTTTTATTGAGATGAGTTTTACAGTTCTAGTAATCAACAGAAGAATTTTAAAAGAAAAATTAGAATAATCTACCTTAGTTTCAGTGCCAGGCATTGATCTTGGTTCTGGCATTAAAGAGTAAGCATGATAGTTAAAAATCTCTAGTCTCATAGAATTTATATTTTAGTGGGTGAGAGAAACAATAAACTATTTTTTAGTAAAAATATACAGGACATTAGATGATTCTAAGGAGGAAAATGAAGCAGAAGAAAAACAGGGAGTGCTTGGAATATTTTTAGTGATATGATTAAGGAAGGCAACCATTTGAGAAAACATTTGAACAAAATGATGAACAAGGTAAATTGGTGAGATATGTAGCTATCAGAAAGAACATTGCACTCATATGAAATGAGTACAGGGAAGCAAGTCTGAAAAATCTGAAAAGCAAGGCTAAGGCTTCAGCGGACCAAATGAAGGAAAAGTCTCAAGAGTGATAGCAGAGAGGAAATGAGACATGGGCTATGTCAGATTGTGAAGGGGAACTTATGAGTTATTGTAAGAATCTTGGATTTTACTTTGAGTGAGATGGAAAGTAAGTAGAGAGTACTGATTGAATAATATCATCAGCACTTTGGTTTCTTTGCTGATAATTGATTGAGGTGGGCCAGTGTGAAAATAGAAAAATATGATGCCATCTAAGTAAGAGATGATGGTAGTTTGAAACATGGGGATAGATGGAGATGTAGAGGGGAAAAAATAGATTGTATGTTGTTTTGCATTAACAAGATTCCCCCATAGATTGATTGATTATTGAATGCTTAAGAAGAATTATGTATGACTCTAAATTTGTTAGACTAAACAACTGCAAAGATGGAATTATCTTAGTAAAATGGATGATACAGGTGAAAATTTCAGCAGTTGTGGTTATATAAAATATAAGATATCCATTAAATATTTAATTGGAGATGTTAAATAGGTATTTGGACATATGATTCTGAAATACAAGAGAGAGGTCTGGCCCAGAAATAAACTGTTGGAAATTAACTTTAATTTGCACGAGAAACATAGATGGGAAATTAAGTGATTATAGATAGTAAAAAGTTGATACAAACAGATCATCATTCTTGTTGAAGAAATAAATTGTTCTTATATCAGTGTATTTCTAGATATATTGTTTTGGGGGCAAATGAAAATAACTAGCATAACAAACAGACTATGGTTGTTATTAAACAGCATTAAATTTACTGAGTAAAACAGAAAAATATATTTGGAGTTATTATTTTAAATTAAAAAGTTAAAGAACATAATTAACGTATATGTATAAACATAAATAAATTTACAGAAAATAATTTTGTTAACATTTCCTATCACATCTCTAACAGGCATTAAAAAATTGTTAACACCTATTTAATCATAATTATCTTCACAAAAGTTTTTTGAGGTTGATGGAACAGAGATTTGCAAATGAGAAAACTGAGAAACAATTTGCATTTCCTAGAGCTACTCAATTGGTCTGCTCCATTTTTGGAAGAGTATTGGCAAAAAATGTAAGATAATTTTACTTAATGTCCTGATTTTACAGAGCAAAACTTGAGAGACAGAATGCTCAGTGAATTACCCACATCTTTTCCTGATCATATTTTAAATGTCAAAACATTTGCCTTTATAAAGTCAGTTTTTCAACATGAAATATGTGGAAAATCTCACTAAAATAACAGTTTATTTTGAAGAAAAGCAAGATTGGCTGCACATAATATAATTCTTTCAAGAAATTTGTCTCATTTTATTTTATTCTTGATGTTAGCCATTTTTTAAAATCTTATGCAGATATGCAGATGATGAAGTGAACAGTAAATTAGTAACACACCTATTAAGATTAAATCAGTATACACAATGAGTCCTTGTCTTTAATGAGGTATATGTTTGATTTTGACAATTTTGTCAAGAGTACATACAAATAAAAATTTCAAAAAAGGTCATTTTAGGCATTGGGACAAGATACTTTGAACTATAATATGTGATCCACTCAAGAAACATACTTTATTCTCTCCCAAATGTTTTGGGAGAGAATAAAATATTTGTATTTTAAAGAGAATGAAATATTTGTATAATTATCTTTTTCATCACTGCAATGCCATTATATATTAACTAAGGCATGCAAAACCTTTGGTGTCATGTAAAGCAAAATACAGTAATTAACTTTTAGAATGCCTTCTCCATTTAAGTTTAATGAATTTACTATCATGCCACCGTAATTTTGAAAAATAGAAGAGCTTGAAAATAATTTAAAAGGGTTTTACATTTAAATTTAGATATAGTTACTTAAGACTAATGATGAGAAAGACAACTGAAATCCTTCTTATTAATGACTATATGGATATAAGTATAGGCAGAGATTTGAGAGAGGATTTACTGGTCACGTTTTTTTCTTTAGTACCATAACTCATTTCCTAAAGTCCCTATTTCCAGTGAATGACTTGGTGAAAAGTTTTAGGGAGCACTGGACATTCTTTGCTCTCAGATATTCTGGCAAGTTAACAAAACATAAGCTTGAGTGAGTTTATTCTACATAAAAGGATATCTATATATATAAATATATGTATGTGTGTGTGTGTATGGATACGCAAATATACACATATATAAAACCAAATTGAACTTTTTCTTTTTATCTGTAAACTTGAACTATATTAAAACAAGAACAGTAACTTTCCAAGCCACGAATTTCCATGGAAGAAAAAATAAATTACTATAAAACTTTATCTTGGGGAAAATGAAAAGACAATTTAGCTGTCTTCAAAAGATGAGTTTCAACAGGTTTCTAATTAATCACTGCAAACTTCTTATTAATGAATTTCTTTCAGTTCAGGGAGAGGTAGTAAAACCTATTAAACCACAGGAAAAATTATAGTTGAAAGTACAAATTGGAACTCTTTGCAAACATTTTACTGTTACTATTGTAATTGTGATAATGGAAGATGTCAGTTAATCAAGACTACCAAAACAATATTTAAACTATATAATGATTTTCATTTTTCCACTTAAGCTGTAGTAAATATTAACAATGTATTATATATCAGTTATAAAAAACTTATTTTAAGACAAGTATAATGCAATTAACCACAGACATTGAGAAACTTGTTTTCTAAAAATAAAACCAAAATTGAATTTATAAATTTTACCGATCAACAAAAAATTAACAGTAATTAACTGAGCACAGATTTTGGGCTTAGCCTTATGCTAGAATAGAAATATTATAATAAAAATAATAAACAACTATGATACTTTCATCAATGTATGAGAATTTCGCAAAATACAAGAATTTCTACTATTATAATAAATGGCATTTCTACTTGCTCAAATTTAACAGATAATACTATATGAAAAGTACTATAAAACATATGTTTGTATTGAAAAAGAAATATATCTAAGTATGTCAGTTATTTCCAGGAGCATTTTGTTGCTATCAGTGTTCAAGATATATCTATGTAATTTAGCAGCTCTCAATTGTAATTTAAACTGTTTGTAAAATGATATAAACAATTCATAGTCAAAGAGGTGGAAAACTGTGTAATCTTTGTATGTTAGACAAATCATAGAGTATATCAGAAAGAAAAAAAAAACAGCAAATCTTAAATAAATAATAAAAGGAAAGAGAATACCCTAAATGCTATTGATGCTTGAATTTAATATTAGGAAGCCCTCTTTCCCTGTTGGATAAGAAGATCGGCTTTATATGCATTTTGTCACAGAATATGATTCATTTCTCTTTTGAATTTACTGTCATCTTATTTCAGTAATTATGTAATTTCATAAGTGTGTACATTTTGTGTAGTTAGGGAGTCTTCCCAGGACACTATGACCAAGCATGGTCTCTGGGCAGTCCCTCATACTCTCCCTTTGTAGGGAGGCCCTTCTAGTTTCTATTACTATTTCTCTGATTGTCTTCACACTGTGCCTACTCAATTAATATCCCCCAAAGTAACCATCTGTGATATTTTCCTAAAGTACCTGAACAAAATAATGCCCAGTGCCTTTTAACTAATGCAGCCAAATGTATGAAATTAAAACTACACAATTTACTGCATCTATTTAAAGACTATGATTTACTGTATGTATAATAATCCTAAAACTAAATACTATACTCTCACATATAATTACTAATCTCTGAATGACAATAAAGTAATATATACTAATACTGATTCTGATTTGAATAAATTATAAACTCAGGTTTGACAGACAAATTAATAAATTAATCTCTAATATCTGTAAGGGAATTTAGAATTTCATATATTGGGGTACAAAGAGAAAAATTATCAAGGAAACAGTTCAGTGAGTATGAATTTTGTGTTTCACAATTATCATGGTATGTTATATATGTTTAACTATAGTGATGCAATGTAAACAGGAACACCCACAGAGACATGAGGTTAAACATTGCTCATACAAGAGCTCATGTTCATTTTTCCTTTACTTCAAATCATTCACTTTTCTGCCTCAAGGAATAAAAGATGAATCTCTCTAAGTTTTTTGAATAAATATTACGTTGCATGACAACATATATGTGTGTGTAGCACAGGAAAATTTTCCTATACTTTACAAATTAGAATTTAAGAATAAAAATTATATGGAGAGTTAATCACTTTTTGCTTTGCAGACAGTATTACGATATTTGAGATAATTTTACAGATATTTAATTTTACTTGGTACTGAGCATTTTTAGACAAATCAACATTATGGATACTATTCTCCTAAACTAAAGTGAAAATTTAATTACATTACACTTTCTTTCACATGACCATCGCTTTTGTAAACTACAAAACATAAATGTCTACACATTTAAAACTGGTTTTATGCATGTTAGATATATTTGAAGAAGTTTTCCTGCGTTAATTATTGTCTTCAACTGTTTTTGGCATGTCTTAATTAAAATATCTTATATAAAACATAAAAATTAAGTGACATTATTTCATTAAACCCCTATTAAAATATTCTTGAGAAATGTATCCTTTGTATCTAGGAACACCGGACCTCAAATAACTTTATTTTAAAAGTTCATCGAAGGTTGGATTGTCTTTGCACAATTTAGATTTAAATAGATTATCAGCTCACGTTGTCAGAGAAGCCAATAAATTAATCTTTCATATCAGCAAAGCAATTTTGAATGCTTTCGCAACTAGAGGTGCAAGGAGAAGCACCAATAAACATCTTGTCTTCTCCAAATAAAAGATCAATAAAATGAAAAGTTGTTTTTCTAAAAAAATAAACAAAATAGATGAGTCCATATATAGACTAAAAAAAAAGAGAAACCCAAATAGTTAAAATTAGAAACAAAAAAGGAGACATGAACAACTGATAACTCAGAAATACAAAGAATCATTATAAGAGGCTAAGAGATTATAATGAACAACTGTATGCCAACAAACTTGAAAAACCTAGAATAAATGAATGAATTCCTGAATGCATACCACCTGCCAAGATTGAGCCATGAAGAAATAGAAAACAAAAGCCAATAATGAGGAGGTTTAAGCCTTATTTTAAAATATCAAAGAAAATTCCAGTACCTGATAGATTCACTGATTAATTCTACCAAACATTTAAAGAAGAACCAATACCAATTCTACCTCAAATTTACCAAAACAATTGAAAAGGAAAGAGCACTTCCAAACTCATTTGAAAGACCAGCACTACTCTGATAGCAAAACCAGACAAGGACATGACAACAAAAGAAAACTACAGGCCAATATCCCTGAAGAACATAGATACAAAAATTCTCAACAAAATACTAGCAAACCAAATTCAACAACACATTAAAAAGATTACTCACCATGATCAAGTGGGATTCATCCCAGAGATACAGGGCTGTTTCAATATATGCAAATCAATAAATATAATACACCTCATTAACAGAATCAAGAACAAAAACCCTATGATTTCTATTTCAACATTTGCCATCAAAAAGCATTTGATAAAATTTAACGTACTTTTCATAAAAATCCTCATCAAAATGGAAAGACAAGGAATATACATTTAAATAATAGAGGCCATATGTGATGAACCCATGGTTAACATCATTTCGAATAGGGAAAAATTGAAGGCCTTTCCTATAAATAGTGGAAGGTGACAAGGAAGTTCACTTTTCATCACTTTTATTCAACATAATCCTGGAAATCTTTGGCAGAGCAACTAGGCAAGAAAAGGAAATAAGGGCATCAAAATTGGAAAGGAAGAAACCAAATTAGCCTGGTTTGAAGATGGCATGATCTTCTAGAAAAACCTAAAGATTCCAGAAAAACAAAACAAAACAAAACGAAACAACAATAAAAAAATGAAAACCTGTTAAAACTGATAAATTCAGTAGAGTTGCAGGATACAAAATTAATATACAAAAAAAGTTGCATTTATACACACTAATAGTGAACAATTTGAAAAAGAAATCAAGATAGTAATCACATTTACAATAGCTACAAAAAATAAAATATATAGGAATCTAACTAAAGAAGTGAAAGATCTATACAAGAAAAACTATAAAACTCAGATGAAATAAATATAATTTCTTCAGAAAAAAGAAAATTACAGGCCAACATTCCTGATGAACATAGATAAAATATGCCAGTGGAATTTACTATTTTCTGTAGTGGCTTTACTAATTTACATTTCTACCAACAGTGTACAAGGATTCCCCTTCTTCCATCTCCTCACCAGTATCTGCTATCGCCTGTCTTTTTGATATGAACCACTTTAACTGGGGTGACTTGATATTTCATTGTAGTTTTGATTTTCATTTCTTTGATGATGAGTGATGTTGAACAGTTTTTCATCAGAGAAAAGTGAAAAGATATTACATGCTCATGAATTAGAAGAGTTAATGTTCAAATGGCAACACTATCAAAATCAATGTACAGATTAAGTGCAATCTTATCAAAATATGAATGGCATTTTTCACAGAAAGAGAAAAAATTCCCCAAATTTATATGGCACCATAAGAACCCCAAATAGCTAAAGTAATTCTGAGCAAAAAGAATAAAGCTGGAGGCATCACACTATCTGACTTTAAAATTTACTATAAAGCTATAATAACCAAAGCATCATGGCATTGGACTAAAAACAGGCACATAGACCAATGGGACAGAATAGAGAACCCAGATATATATCCACACATTTACAACTCACTCATCTTTGACAAAGGCACCAAGAACAAGCAAGTATATTCAGTAAATGGTACTGGTATATATCGACTTTTGTATAACTTTATGCAAAAGAATAAAACTAGACACCTGTATCTCACCAATCAATAAATGCAAGTAAAACATGGTTTAAAAACTGAAACGCAGGATCTGAAACTATAAAACTACTGGAGGAAAATACTGGGGGAAAACTCCAGGATATTGCTCTGGAAAAATATTTTTTGTATGTGTTTCAGACCTGAAAACCCCAGGCAACCAAAGCAAAAGTAGACAGCTGTGATTATATCAATCTAATAAAGCTTCTGAACAGCAAAGCAAACAATTAGAGAAGTGAGTAGACAACACACAGAGTAAGAGAAAGTATTTGCAAACTATCTATCTGACAAGGAACTAATAACCAGAATATATAAGGAGCTGAGATAACTCAGTAGTTTTTCTAAAAAGCAAATAATCTGATTTTTAAAATGGGCAAAAGATCTGAGCACACATTTCTCAAATGTAGACATACAAATGGCCCATACGTACATGGAAAAATGTTCAACATCACTCATCATCAAAGAAGTGCAAATCAAAACCACAATCAAACATCATCTCGCCCCAGTTAAAATGGCTCATATCAAAATGGCTTATATTAAAAAGATATCAAAAATAACATACTGGTGAGGAGGTGGAAAAGGGGAATACTTGTCCACTGTTGGTAGAAATGTAAATTAAGGCAGCCACTATGGAGAACAGTATAAGGTTCTTTTAAACATGTAAAAATAGAGCTACCATGTGATTCAGAAATCCCACTGATGTTTATACATCCAAAATAAAGGAAATCATTTGACAGGTGTGGTAACTCACGCCTGTAACCCCAACATGTAGGGAGGTGGAGGCAAAAGGATTGCTTGAGACCAAGATTTCTACACCTTCCTGGTCAACATAGCAAGAGCCTGTCTTTAAAAAAATTTTAAAAAGATTAAATTAGGTGGTGCTTGCCTGTAGTTGTAGCTACTTTGGAGGCAGAGGTTGGGAGGACTGCTGGATTCCAAGAGTTTGAGGTTGCAGTAAGCTATGATCGCGTCACTGCACTCCATCCTGGGTGGCAGAATGAGATTCTGCCTCTCTAAAAAAAAAAAAAAAAAAAAAGCAAAAGACAGAGACAGAAAGAAAGGAAATCAGTATATCAAAGATATATCTGTACTCCCCTGGTTTATTGAAGCATTATTCACAATAGTCATGGCATAGAATCAACCTAAGTATATATCAGCAGATGAATAAATAAAGAAAATGGAATATTCTTCAGCCATAAAACAGAATAAAATCCTGTCACTTACAGCAACATCTATGGAACTAGAGGCCATTATGATAAGTGAAATAAGCCAAGCACAGCAAGACAAGTGTCACAGGTTCTTACTCATAGGTGGGAACTAAAAAAGTGAATTTCATGAAGATAGAGAATAGATTGGTGGATTCCGCTCACATACAGAGTTATGAAATCTGTTGCTGTGGTAATACAATAACAAGTATCAAATGAAATGTTGAATTATTTCTTATTAACAATTAACTTATCATATGTATATATCCATATCTAGATTACGTAATGTAGTAGAGAATCCAGAACAAGAAAAGGAATGATAAAAATATAAATTTCCTATGGTCAAAAATCAGTGCTTCATCCAATTTTAAAGGATTATAAAACTATTTCATAATATTGAAAATGCTTGTGTACATTAATTTAAAAGATACATTTATATGTAAAGTGATGATTATGTAAAAACTTTTTAAAAATTATACTTGATAAAATATTCCCAAATATTCCAGACATCTTTATTTTTGGATAAGGAAAGTACAAATAGCTTTTCCACCATATTTCTGTGTATTGATTACCATAGTATGGAGAATTCTAAGATGGCTTCTAATACACTTTGCTTTCTCTTGATGTGTTCTCCCTTTATAATTTCTGGGATTATGAATATGATGAATCGTATTCTTGTTATTATGTTAGGTAGGCTCAATTGGTTTTACCAGATTATTCCTCTGGGCCAGATTCAAAGGCTTAGGTGCTTTAAAGGCAGAGCTTCCTCTGGCTAGTCATGAGATAATAAGTCAGAGACTGAGAGTGTAAATGTTTGACACCTCATGGATTGGCTTGAAGATAGAGTAAGTCATATGGCAAAAAAAAAAAAAAAAAAGTCGACATATGAATAGGAGACAGGGTCTGATAAAAACAAAACAAAATAAAAACAAAAAAAGTGGGCAAACGTTAGGAATTGAGAGTGATATCCAGCTAATAGGCAGCAAAAAACATGGGGACCCTATTCCTACAAACCCAAGAAAATTCTTCAAACAAGGAGTTTGGAACAGATTTTTTTTTTTTTTTTTTTTTTTTTTTTGCTTGTTTTTGGGTGTTTTTTTTTTTTTTTTCCTCAGACTCTCCCAACAATAATGTAGCTCTACCAATGCCTTACATGTCTTGAGATATACTTCGCAGATAACATAGCCACATCATGCTAGACTTCTAACATGGAAAAACTGTCAGATAATTAATTTGTGTTGGGTAAGTAGCTATATTTGTGCTATTTCTTTCACCAGTCCTAGGAAACTAATATAATTTTATTTTCAAAAATATAGAGGTAGTTTTCTTCTAATAGAAAAATGTCAATTTAATGTTTACTGAAATCACTCAACACTAGTATTTAATGAATAAAATTATAATTTCCTAAAATAAAATGATTATTTCCTAAAAAAGTGCTGTATTAATCTGCTCGCATTACTATAAAGGAATACCCAAGATTGGGTAATTTACAGAGAAAAATGGTTTAACTGGTTTACAGTTCTGCTGGATATACAGGAAATGGTGCCAGCATCTCTTTCTGTTGAGGACCTCAGGAAGTTTATACTCATGGTGGAAGGTGAACCAGGAGCAGGCACATTATGTGGTGAGAGTGGGAGCAAGAGAGAAATGTTGGGAGATATCAGACTTTTAAACTAGAAGTTACATGAACTAACTGACAGAGAACTCACTTATTACCAAGGGGATGGTGCTAGCCCACTTATGAGGGATCAAGCCCATGATCCAATCACCTCCCACCAGGCCCCACCTCCAACATTGGGAATCACATTTTGATATAGGAGTTAAGAAGAAATCCCTTAGGCAGATAGTGAGAGAGTCCTCCATAAGGCTTTTCTCCTTAATGAAAAGCAGCCCCACATCATTTTCTAACAAAGAGCAGCCTATAAAGGCCAGCTGTAGACATAGACAAGCAAGCTGGGAGCTTGCACTGGTGAATACCGGCAGGAAATAAGGACTAGACATGTTCAAGGCTGCAATCCCATCTTCCCTTCTCTTTGTCAGTCCCATGTACAGCAAAGAGCAGACAAGATGGTGCAGATAAACTGGAAATCCCATTTCATAAGGCAGGTGTGGTGGCTTGAGCCTGTAATCCTAGCCCTTTGGGAGGCCAGGTGGTGGATCACCTGAGGCCAGGAGTTCGAGACCAGCAAGGCCAACATGGTGAAACCCCGTCCCTACAAAAATACAAAAATTGGCCAAGCATGGTGGCACATACCTGTAATGCCAGTTATACAGGAACTTGAGGCAGGAGAATCACTTGAGCTCAGGAGGCAGAGGTTTCAGTGAGCCGAGATCACGCCACTGCACTCCAGTTTGGGTGACAGAGGGAGACTCTATCTCAAGAAAACACACCCACCCACCCTCCCCCCCACACACACACGCACACATACACACACACACAGCAGTTTTGCAAAATGATGAATACAACTTATTAAAGCTTCAAATACTATTATTATGTATCAATTAGAAATAAATAAAAAGAATATATCTAAATTAAACATTTCAGGTGTCTGTAAAATAAATCAAATGAAAGAGGCTTTTTGATAGCCCATGAAACAACAATTGCCCATGACAAATTTGTAAAAGACACATTACAGAAGAGGGAGAATTTATTCTGAGAAACTCTTGTTCAACATATTTTACAAATTCTCATCACCCTTGGCTTCAAATATCTTTACAAAATACTATCTTTATAACCATGAAATGTCTTCTAAGAAAGTATTATGCTCTAAGTAAATGGTAAAACAGTTATAAAATTAGCATATTTGAAACTGTGTATAAAGTAGTGATATAAATTCAGTAGTAATAAAATTAAATTAACATACATATAAAACAAAAAAATTCATTGAAGGTCTAAACATCAAAAATTAGATTATTTTATATTTAATGTCTTGAAGTAAGCTTTGTAAGATGAAGTTTCCATATTAAAACCAAAAGGTTATCATAGGTATTATTAGACAATTAATTAAAAGATAAGATAATGTTTGATCATTTACTAGAGTACTAACTAATATTTTTAAGGATGATCTTTCTTTCTAGTCTCATCATATAGCCAACACTACTATGTATGTGCCACTTCACTTTTATGGGCAGAAGACTAATATAGTTGTTATTTTCCATCTAACTGCCTACTTCTTGTAAATATCATTCTATTCTTCTTTCCTGGAATATTTCACATGAGAAAAGGTATAGAAAATTGGACTGCAATCACTTCAGTGAAGGTAATCCTGCAGGTTAGACTTTTAAAACATGTCTGAACAATGTAGTTGCTTTTCTCTTTTAAAAAAAAAAAAAACTATATAATCCCTGGTTCCATATTCTATACTAAAGTTAAAATAATGTAAAGTAGAACTCAAACTGTTACGTTTTGTTTTATTTTTTTTCACTTCAATGTAGTTCAAAATATCATGCTGTTGCTTATAGCAAATGAATTATAGACTTCCATTTTAATATCCTACAATAAGTAGAAATGTTCTCACAGCATGAACACATTGGACAGCGAATGTAGTATCGTTAACTTGTTTATGACTTGAAGAGCAGCATTGGAGTTTATTTGTCTGCCAGAAAGTAGAGGCAAAAAGGATAGTCAAAAAAGACAACATGGTTCTTTCAATGTTTTTCTCTAGTACGTGACTATTAAGAATAAAAAGAAAGTAAACTTCCTTGAAGATATTAAGATGGTCAATTGCAAAGTTTTGTGAATATTACTTTGGCAAATATTTTATAGAAAACCAGAATATGTTATAAAATTTTAAATGATTTTCAACTTTCACCCTAAATATGCACTTTTCAGAAGGTAAAAGTCCTGAGTCAGGACTTTTGACTCTATGTTGTTTTCCTTATGAACTCATTAGACTCAAAAAAAGGTGCCAATAGAGCATCTTATATAGTACCTTAAGCAGGTGTGTGGTCAAATGTCTTTGAATTTTAGGTATTACATTAGATCAGATTATGCACAATTTTACAATGACAGCTACATAATGAAACATGGAATTGAGTTGGTCATAGGATATATTGATGTTATAATTTCTACCAAGAAAGAGGCAGGATTTAATATTCAGTTATTCTAATGAAAGAAACAATTTTTATGGGAATATAGAATAATCTAACTCCTGCTCTATAAAGAGTACCACCAGAAGAGTATACTTACTAAATTAGCAAAACAATATTAAAGTGAAACCTAGTAAATATAATTTACCTAGTTATCAAATAAATATTAACTCTAATTACAGATCTTTCATAGACATTGTACAATATTATTTTACCACAGCAGTGAGTACATCTAAATTATTGTTGATTATTTTTCATTGGGCTGATTATACTATTTAATGCTATCAAATGTAACTTTTCTGTCATGAATGTCTGTTGATTTTAAAATGTGCAAGACACATTCTAATACCCAGAATCTACAAGGAACTTAAACACATTTACAAGAGGAAAGCAAACAACCTCATTAAAAAGTGGGCAACAAACATGAACAGACACTTTTCAAAAGAAGACATTTATGCAGCCAAGAAACACGAAAAAAGCTTAACATCACTGATAGAGAAATCCAAATCAAAACCACAATGAGATACCATCTCATACTAGTCAGAATCAGAAATTATTAAAAAGTCAAGAAACAACAGATGCTGGCGAGGTTGCAGAGAAATAGGAATGCTTTTACACCGTGGGTTGGAAGGTAAATTAGTTAAATCACTGTGGAACACAGTGTGATGATTCTTCAAAGATCTAGAACCAGAAATACCATTTGACCCAGCAGTTCCATTACTGGGTATATACCCAAAGGAATAGAAATATTTCTATTACAAAGATAAATGCACACATATGTTCTTTGCAGCACTATTCAAAATAGCAAAAATATGAAATCAACCCAAATGTTCATCAATAATAAACTGGATAAAGAAAATGTGGTACCTATACACCATGGAATACTATGCAGTCATAAAAAAGGGTCCTGTCCTTTGCAGGAACAAGGATGGAGCTGGAAACCATTATCCTCAGCAAATCAACATAGGAACAGAAAACCAAACATTGAATGTTCTCACTTAAAAGTCGGAGCTGAACAATGAGGACGCATGGCCACAGGGAGGGGAACAACACACACTAGAGACTGTCAAGGGTGGTGGTGGTAGTAAGGGGAGGGAGAACTTTAGGATAAATAGCTAATGCATGTAGGACTTAAAACCTAGGTGATGGGTTGATAGGTGCAGCAAACCACCACGGCACATGTTTACCTATGTAACAAATGTGCATATCCTGCACATGTACCCTGTAACATAAAATAAAAACAAAATTAGATTAAATTTTAAAAAGTGTAAGAACATTGTTTTAAAGAGACAAAAATAAAAGGATTAGGAACAATGTTTCATGAGTAGATTAATAATAACAAATAAAAATATTATGTGGGGAATAGAAGACATTGTCATTTATATAATGAACTTGGCCACCTATTCTAAAGATGCCTGTTGATTCCATTGGCGACGCCATGGTTTGGAACATCATAAACCAAAACAATATAAGGGTGCATGGTATGTTCTCTCACCCCACCAAAACTCACACACAATAGATTAGTTTTGAGAAGAAAGGGGATACAAATTCATTATGCTGAGAAACTTTGTAATAAATTGTTTCCTAACTGTAATTTTCCTATAAACTCAATTCATTACAAGGCTTCTTGGCATAATGGCATTATATCCAGTTTCTACTCAAAAGGTTACTTTGTTCACATAGCTTCCTTTCTCTCTCTACTTAGACAATAACTTTAAAGAGACATTTGTATATTTTTTGAAGAGCATATTCTGAAGATAACCAGTGGACATTACAATATGAGATAATTTATCCTTCTGATTACTATTTTAACGTCAATGTTATTATGAAGACATGGGATACAATAGTCTGGGTCCTTAAAATTTTCTTTTGTGTTTTATGATTGATTATATATATGTGAATAATAACTCATAGATAGGCAAGGATTAGATATGAGAAGCAAATATTCCCATCAATAATATAAATATATGTATAGAGGAAGATTTTGCAGATTATTGAAACTATATATTGCACACATTTCTATGCCTTTGTTCTAGTATTTAAATTCACTTCTGTTTTGCCAGGCACAGTGGCGTTCACCTGTTGTCCCAGTTACTAGGGAGGCAGAGGCAGGAGGATTGCTTGAAGTCAGTTCAAGACCAGCCTCAGCAATAGTAACATTTCATCCCTCTAAAAAATGTGAAAAAAGTCATTTCTGTCTTTTAATTTCCTAAATAATGTGACAACAAATAACTTAGAATAGTAAAGCACAGTAGGAGGTCTTTACACAATAGGATAAAGGATTACTGGATATAAAATTTTTGCCTTTTAAGTTTTTCAAGTTCTGGAAGTAAAAATAATTAAAAATTCTATAATTTAATGTTTATAAAAGTCATCTGCTTCAATAATTATTTTTCTTTCTTCTATTGAAAAATATATTAAACATTTTATGAAAATTAAACAACTGGTCAAATTAGCATATCAGAAAATTTTATGCAATTAGTTATTAAAAATACAATGTAAGACTAGTATTTATTAGGAAAAAACTACTTTGATATTTATATGATAATTATTCAGATGAAATTGGTTTGAGCCTTACTTCAATCACTATTTGTCAATTATATATATAACTAAAGCTACCATGATAATTGTGATTAACTTATTCATTTTTGTATTCTTTGGAGGAGAGAGGAGTGACATTCTGAAAGCATCCTATGTCTTCCATTGTAACTTGTCACAAGGTCATACTTAAAGAAAATGAAAGCCATTAAAGAACAGAGATTACTTTTTTTCAGTATTTTAAAAATGTAAGTGATCAGTTCTGTACTTAGCTTTTGTTGCTAATATAAATGTTTGTTTAAGAAATGTTAAATAATAGTAATAACAGAAAGAATAAGAGCTTAAGTAGTATTTAGCATGTGCTGCACATGTCATTTATTTTTATTTTTATTTATTTGGGTAAGTAAAAATGCTACTTTTTATATTCTGGTTCATTTCAAAAAGTTTTGTCCTGGGTTGACTACTTCATAACTGCCATTTCATTTTTTGAGAGATTATTTTTTGTTACTTTTGAAATGTGTCTTTTAAAAAATATAAATATGTGGAGAAACTCTTAGTATTTTTACTCCTTTTTCGCCTTTATCTCCATCAAAAGTTTCAAAATCTCATATATAATCTTAGCAATTATATTACTTTTATTGATGTGTTACAGATCTTTACTGCCAAATTTTAGCTTTCTTTCCTTCAGGAAATAAAGTAAATTAAATATATATATATATATATAATTTTTTTTTTTTTTTTGAGACGGAGTCTTGCTCTGTCGCCCAGGCTGGAGCGCAGTGGCCGGATCTCAGCTCACTGCAAGCTGCACCCCCCGGGTTTACGCCATTATCCTGCCTCAGCCTCCCAAGTAGCTGGGACTACAGGTG
Source organism: Trachypithecus francoisi (assembly GCF_009764315.1). Classification (NCBI taxonomy): domain Eukaryota; kingdom Metazoa; phylum Chordata; class Mammalia; order Primates; family Cercopithecidae; genus Trachypithecus; species Trachypithecus francoisi. The sequence continues at coordinate 46,260,061 of NW_022681470.1, read as the reverse complement.
CCTGCCGCCACGCCCGGCTAGTTTTTTGTAGTTTTTAGTAGAAACGGGGTTTCACCGTATTAGCCAGGATGGTCTCGATCTCCTGACCTCGTGATCCGCCCGTCTCGGCCTCCCAAAGTGCTGGGATTACAGGCTTGAGCCACTGCGCCTGGCCAATTAAATATATTTTTAAAACTGTTTATTTTAAATATTTTTTGGATTTTCTATGATTAATATGCTTGCCAATTGGATCAAAAATTTGATAACATTTTAAAGATAATATATTTTATTTTTACATTAAAACTTTTTATTGTGTATATTTATGGGGTACAGTGTGATGTTTTAATCTTTTAATCTATATATACATTGTAGACAGATTCAATCACACTAATTAACATATCCATTACCTCACCAATTTTTTTCTTGGTGAGAATGTTAAAAATCTCCTATTTTAGTGATTTCCCCAGAAATACAAATACTATATAATCTCATTTATGTGTGTAGTCTAAAAAAGTTGATCTCATAGATACAGAGACTAGAAAGGATATGAGAGAGAAGATATGGTAAAAAGGAAAATAATAGTCAAAGATAATAATCACAGGATGTAAAGCTTCAGTTAAAGGAGAAATAAGTTTTAGTGATCTCCTGCACTGCATGGTGATCACAATTAATAATAGTGTACTATACCTTTCAATTTTTACACTTTTAAATAATAAAACTAATCCCCAAAGTATTAAATAGAAAAAAAATGCAAGTTTATATATTGAAAAAAAATACCAGTCTATTTTGCTTTCTGTTCAATGTCCTACTATACGGCTGACAGTTAATATAGTTATGAACAATAAACTGTTGCTTTTTGGTGTGCCATACATGTAAATTTAGTTTTGTGGCAGAAATAGGAAAAAGTGTCTTTTTTTCTAGTTCTTTATTTCTTTCTAGACAAAGTCCAATAAATTTTTAAAATGTAAAACTCAAAATAATTTTATTTTACTTGATATCTTTCCAGACTTTCAATTTTAAACTCTAAGCATGCTGCATCATGCATAGTATGATAAACAATGAAGACAAAAAAAAAACCACTTAATACCCCAATAATCTGAATTAATATTACTAATAATAAATCATAAAAGCAGAGAGTAAAATAATGGTTGCCATGGGCTGAGTGTTGGGGAAAATGGGAAGATTTTGGCTAAAGTGAACAGTCAGCCATATGGGATGAATAAATTCTAGGGATGTAATGTGTAGCATAATGACTATAGCTAGTAACACTATATTACATACTGAAATTTGCTAAGACAGTTGATCTTAAATGTTCTTATCACACACATACACACACACAAACCACAACAAAGTGAGGTAATGAATATATTAATTAGCTTGGTCTGGTAATAATTTCACAACGTATACATACATCAAAACATCATACTGTACATCTTAAACATATACAGTGTTTGCTTTTTAAATATACTTCAATAAGGCTGGAAAAAACTCATTCATTTTACATCTTTTCTATTATAAATATTGATGTTTTCTCAAAATTTTAGCGAGTAGTCTGATTTTAGAAGATACTAGTTTGCCCTTTATTCAGCAGAATCTGCATAATGGTAAATTTATATAACTTGCTCTATTCTTATTTTCATTTCTTCAAGTTAAGTGGACAATTTTTGAAATAGATAATGATTGCAGGAAAACTTCAGTCTGAATTTTTTTTTGTATAATTCTAATAGTCAACAGTTAAAATAAATAAACTGATATTCGCTATAGAAGGGTGCGGTGGCTCACGCCTGTAATCCCAGCACTTTGGGAGGCTGAGGAAGGCAGATCACGAGGTCAGGAGATCCGGACCATCCTGGCCAACATGGCCAATTTTATAACTTTCAGGTCAGAGAGTTTTTTGTTTTTGTTTTTTTTTTCCAGAAGCCAAAGAACAAGAGCACTTTAATAGGCTACAATGGTGAAAGATGCTTATCTCTACACCATTTTATCATTAAAAGGAAAAAATAAACAAATCAAACCATAATCAAGTCAGATTATTCTTCCTTTGAGGAAACTGTCTATAACTATCCATTACAAAAACCTAAAAATAAATATGAAGAACTGTTTCTACATCTCATTAAGGACAGAAGTGGCAATAGCTAAATGTAAGGCACACAACAGGAGTAAAAGAAGACCAGGCTAAAATTTAGGATCAGTGTAAGACATTTATAATTTAGAACTACGTTTTAGAGGATTAAGATGCAACCACTGAGTCCATAGTCCCTAATTTATCAAGGAAGATTTCTCCGAAACCAAGGAGTTGAACCACACTTCCAAATAACCAGGCAAAGATGTATAATGTAGGATCAGGTTAAGACATTTACAACTTAGAACCACATTTTAGAGGATTGAGATGCAACCACTGAGTCCATAGTCCCTAATTTATCAAGGAAGATTTCTCTGGAAGCAAGGAGTTGAATCACACTTCCAAACAACCAGGCAAAGATGTATAGACGGTTAAGCTGGTTAGGACATTCGGAGAAAAGTGGAAAGCCCCTGGAATGTGTTTTCTGCAGAAAAGAGGCTCCTCACCATCTAGGAATAAGAATTTAATTGTCCAAATTTTAATATGTTTAGGAAGATCAATACTTTTGGAGAAGAGAAAATTAATCCTTGAGTAAATAATTCAATTTTATTAAATGACAGAGAATAAGATTTGCTAGGAGACTAAAGTTATTCAATAACGCACACTTAATACAAAGAAAATTAAAACATAAAATAAACTGTTTCCTTTAACTACTATCATCAAGTGAAAATATTGTTTGTTATTTCAATTATATTCAATATATTGACTTCTGTATTATACTATATATGAGATTCATGCTAATCTCAAGAATTAAATAATAAATAATAAAATAAGCTATACACAATAATCAAGGTCTAAAATGTTAACATAAAAATAACAAGACAAAGACATCAATTATGTTTCTTACTTCAGTTGTGCTTTATGCAAAGCTCTTGATTAAAAATACAAAACTGGGTACACATATGTGAACTCAATCCTGTGTATCTGTGGGTATGGGAATGTGCTCACATTTGTTGTAAGGGAGGAAACAGCAGGGCAACCTGTATACATGAGGAGCAATGAAAAGAAACTAAGCAAAAGACCAAGAGAAGTTGTAAAATTTTGATTAATTGTTCTTAGAGAAATTATTTGAAGCTCAACACATTCAATGCACATGTACCCCAGAACTTATATAAAAAAGTAAAGTTTAAACACGTCAATCAGGTATTATAGTATTTCCACTAGATAATCAAAATCTATATTCAAAAAATACACCCATTTCTGTGTCAGACTGTGCTTCCAGGAGAAATATATAAATAAATCCAGGGGGTAGGAACTTGCAGGACCTATTTCTAGGTAGTAAAATTTGCATTGTCTTTTTCCTCTCCCTCCATCATCAAATTCTACTCATTACTCCAGTGGCCCTCTTCTCTATATCTACACACCACCCAGAAGAGACCTCTAATGATTTCAGACGATTTACCTTCCCCATTCATGCACCTACTGCAGTATTTTCTGCCTATCAGTGTTACAAGGCTCGGCCTATATTTCTTCCAAGACATGATCCTGGAGAATTGTCATTAAAATAAAATTATTGTATGTTGATATGCTATTCAGCATGTTCTAGAGAGTTATGCTCTTAGCAGATGTTCAGTAAATATCTGTTGTATAAAGGAAAAAATTATCTCAGCCTAGGCATCAATGAATGACACTTCTATATAACATAAAGAGAAAACACCCAGTGTTGCTCTCAGTAATCTCGAGCTAATTTTAAGAATTGTCAAGTTGAAAAAGTTTTATACCATCACCTTATTCTTCCAGGTAAAAGCTACTTACCTTGTAAGTGCATGAGATTTCTCGAATTTAAGATCCAATTTAGTTGAAAATGTGTATAAAAATAGACTTTATAAATCATTTCCTAGCAGAGCTTAGCAGTAGTGGGTTATTTCATATATTATCTATATTCATTAGACAACTAAGTTATACAATCATGATCTCTCAGTTTTATAGATCATGAAGTTTTCTCTCAGAGACATAATTGGTAGAATTAGGTTCCACATGCTATTTTTATTAAAATATGCTGGCTCTTTTGAACTTTAGCTCTGGCTTCCCTCCTAAATTTCAACCTTAAATGTGAGCTATTGTTGACTCATATTTTCTACAGACCCTAAATCCGAGACAGGAATAAAAAGATGGTAAGATCCTAGGATCTATCTTTGGACAGCAATGTGATGTATTTAGTTCTCAGGTCTATTCTCTATGTTTTGTAAAATCTTGGTTGAGGCAAAAAGTTGCTGAATGTTTCCTTACCTTGAAAATAGGCAAAGTAACCATACTTACTCTACAAATTTATTGTGAAGAATAACTGATATTTTATATAAAACCTTTTTTTTTACAGAGACCTGATATATAAGTGATTATTATTATGTAATTACTGATTAAATTACTGCAAAGGGGGTTCAATTTCAATTTAATAAAAAACAAATTAGTTGTTTTATCAATTTTGTCTAATTTTTCCTTCAAATTAGTTTCTATTATATATCCATTCTATCTATAAAATATACAATACTTTAAATCAATGAAAAACATCAACAGACATCAAATAATTTTTAAAATATGAAATCAGTAAGAATTCAAGGACCGATACTTATTAGTTTACATGTACATTTTATAATTAATTTATTCTTTTTCTGTTAGCTTTTGCAAAATACTTTTCATATAAAAGTTGATACTTGCCTGTAACAACCAAATAATCAATGACAAGACTGAGCTTTCCAAGCAAATACTAAGTAGCTATGTAGATAAACCTTAAAATGCATTTAGTTTTAAAAATGTATATAATTCTAACTATATGGTGTCTGCTCCCTTTAATTTAATGTGATTAAATACAGCTTTTAAGACTATAAGGCAACTCAAAGTTATTGATTATTCTTGCTTTCATAAATGTATACTAATTTGACTATATGAAATAAAAATGTGAGTTTTTATTAAAAATTTTTAAAAATTATTCAGATGTAAAATGCTTTATTTTAATGTTAATATTAACTATTTAAGAAGTGGGAAGCTTCTCTGTTTCATAGAGTAACAGAGTCCTTGAATAATAATTTAGACAAGTAGCAATTGCATAAATATACTAGCCATGATAATAATATCACAATTGTATCTCTAGAAACAAGAGTTTCTGGATGAATAGAAGGTGGAAAAAAACAAAAATACTGAAAATAAAAACAAAAAAGAGACTTTCTCATTTCATTTTATTCTATACTTAGCCTTATCAGAGGAAATATATTACAAAAGTAAAATTTTTATCAGTCAAAATGTATAGTTAATATCAACTTTTCATTTAAATAGCTATGACACTAATCCAGACCAGTATTATCTTATTTCAACATTGCTGCAACAGGCTTTTTCTAGGTCTTTATTTGTTATTTGAATAATGAATTCATTCTGAAGACAGCAGAAAGAATACAGAAAGAATAGCCTTCTGTATATCCCTTTTCCCTCTTGTCACTGCTATACTGAGGAAACTGCAATATCTTCTCACATTCATCAGCTCAAGTCCAATGGCTCACTCTTCTTGTAAGACTACCCGTAATCTGTCTGTCCTCTACTGGATATAATTCAATTTAATTACTCTTGTTATTTCTGAACACAACCCCACCAAATTCAGTCATGTTTACATCTCACTGCCTTACAATTGTATTATATTTGTTTCTACTGTTATTAAAAATAGCGTAAGTTTTTCTCAATTTTAAAGACTTGAATAAATCATGATATATTGAAGTTCTAATTTGTTCATGTAGTAGTCTCAAAATATTTCAGAAAGCAAACTAGAATAAAATAAAATATTAATTTAATTGCACTAAGGTATTAACTTCGCCTAAAGAGATGTCTGACCTTTGCACTTGACCTCTGGAGAGGCTAGAGACTAAGGTCAGCCAGGTGGACACTCAAGTATATCTACATGACCAATTCCTAATAAAAACTCTGGAAACCAAGCCTTAGATAGTGTCTCTTGCTGACAATACTCTACAAATTTTCACACACAGGAGTAAACATCTGCACAATTCCCCTAGGAGAAGACAATTGGAAGCTCCCTGCTTGGTGACTTGTTGACCCTGTGACCTATGTGCCTTTTTAATAGTTTTTGCTGTAATAAGCCATAACAATAAATATAAAAGTTTGCCGAGTTCCATGAGTCCTTTCAGTAAATTATTGAACCTGAGAGTGGTCTTGAAACTCTCAAACTTTTCATGAACAAAAACTCCCAGTAGGAAAAAACAAACAAACAAAAACAGAATTTTCATACTTTTAGCAACATCTTCACCAATATTTTTTTCTAGTCTCATATTGATGCTTTCTCATCTATCTTATGGTTACATAGAGTGATTCTCTCTCAACATGTATACCAGAGCATATACATTCAAATATATGATTGCATGTAGTATTTCTCATATAGTGGAGAATTCATTTTCCAGTAGCCATTTCTTATAAGGTACTACAGGTTTTAAACTAAGTCATTATAGGATATATTCTCTATAAAACCACATTATTCCCTTCCCCTTCCCTCTTTCCTTTATTCTTTCTTTTTTACTTTTCTTTCTTCTCTAAAGATGTCTTCAAATACTTTATTTTTAAGAGCAATTTTAGATTCACAGCAACATTGAGAGACAGATACAGATTTTCCATATACCTTCTTCCCAAACACATGCATAGCCTTCTCCATTATCAGCATCCCCCACTGGAGTTGTACATTTGTATTTTTTAGTAGAGACTGGGTTTCTCCATGTTGGTCAGGCTGGTCTGGAACTCCCGACCTCAGGTGATCCACCCGTCTCCACCTCCCAAAGTACAGGCGTGAGCCACTGCACCTGGCAGGAGTGGTACATTTTTTACAACTGATAAATCTACACTGACACATCAAAATCTCTCAAAGTCCATAGTATATTTCAGGATTCACTCTTGGTGTTAAATATTCTATGAGTATGAAAAAAATGTATAATGGCATGTATTCATTATTATAGTAACATACAGAGTATTTTATCTCCCCTAAAAATCCATTACACTCAGCCTATCCATTGCCTTCCTCCACAAACTCCTGGCAACCACTGATCGTTTTATCATCTCCACAGTTTTGTCCTTTCCAAAATGTCACATAGTTGGAATCATATAGTATGCAGCCTTTTTAGATTGTACTATTTCACTTAATATGTATTTAAGGTTCTTTCATGCATTTTCATAGTTTGAGATCTCATTTCTTTTTAGCACCAAATAATATTTCATTAGGATGTACCACAGTTTATTTATCCCTTCTACTGAAGGACATCTTGGTTGCTTCCAAATTTAGCCATTATAATAAAGATGCAATAAATATTTGCCCACAGGTTTGTGTGTGGTCATAAGCTTTCCACTCCTTTGGGTAAATATCAACGATTATAATTGCTTTACTCTATGATAAGAATATATTTAGTTGTATAAGAAGCCACTAAAATGTCTTCAAAAGTGACTGTATGTACCATTTTACATTCCCATCAGCAATAAGATTTCCTGTTGTTTTGCATTCTGCCCAGCATTTGATGTTGTCAGTGTTTTGGCATTTACCCATTGTCAGAGGTGTATAGTGATATCTCATTTTTGTTTTCATCTCCATTTTCTTGAAATATTATGAGATTTTATAACTTCAAGGTTATTTGCAAGTTTTTGTGATGAACTGAATCTATCTAAGCAGTCAGTATTACTTTTCATGTGCTTTCTTGGCAAAGCTCATACAGAAGACTCAGGACTCTGTTCCTTCTGAATACTATTTTGCATAAGAAGCCCACTTGACATGTAATTTCTTCTATTTCTCCATATATCTTTATCTTCACCTTCTATGAAATCTAAACCAAATTATCCTCCAGCCACATGTCTTATTTTGCAGATAAGTTTGTTTAAAGCATGATTGGTGTCCTAGTGTGATTTCCTAATTGATGTAAGATATTTAAGGCATAATCATGGCCTATAAAAAAGTAGAAATATAATGGTAGATACACACACATACTGAATTGATGATTTCAAAATAATATTTTATAGTGATAAATTTGAATCAGCTGTGAAAACAAGATAAAGTTTTTATCTGCTTGTTAGATTTTTTTTTGTGATTTTTGTTTTTTTCTAGGAGCTGAGAGAAGAGTGAAGTGTAGGTGAAGTATTTTCTTCCCCCTAACTGGAGATATTTAGTCTTTCTCTGTGTAATGCTATTTCCCCCAATCTCTACCTCAGGTTCTAATGCTTGATTAGAAGTACTCAAATCATTAGAACCATAATATTCTGGAATTTGACATCAATACAGAAAATTAAACTCATTATAATTGTGTTTAAAGCAAAATATACAAAGATCTTACTATGTGTAATGTGAATAGGTGGACGTTGGGAGCAAATTAACCTTGTATGGTTTGCTCATCACAATATGTCTCTTCTACATAGACATGAAATAGGCACTTAAAAAATAGTTCTTGGATGAATAAATAAACTTTGCCTATAGTCATGATTTTATGGCCAAAATGTTGTTTGTCTTCCTTGTGTGCTTTGAGCTGCTTTCCTAATTGTTGAAAAGTAGATGATCCACATAATTATAGCAATGGCAATATGAGGTAACTTTCACTGATTAGGTACTGTTTATCAAGGTCCATTCTAGCTTTCTACATGGATTTCCTACATTAGCATAGAAATACTTTTATAGTATATGCTATTCAGAGTTAAACTAAAGCAAACAAGACAATGGTTTGTGCTTATTTCATGTCAAAAAACTAATAATATTTTATAATAGAACAGGTTTGATCATTTTAGAAATCTAGCAGAGTTTTCTCCAGTAGAAGTACAAGGTAGTTAGTGAATTCACTACATGCATAGCATAGTTTTTGAATTTTTACTTCATATTTTTCTTGCTGTTTTAAAATTTGCATTTGTAAGATTTATGTCACTGAGAAAAAAATTATTTAAAATGTCTTTTTGCAAATGCCAGGTTTCTCAAAGGACAGAGGAAATAGCATCTCTATGGCAATAATTGCAGTCTTCCAAAGAATGTAATTTATACTCTTTAACTGTAATATTAATACTGATATTTTTCTATGAAACTGTTGCATGGCCAATATGCCTGCATAGTTCTGGCCAAGCTCAGAAATACTGAAGATGTTAGAGGAAACAAAAATGAACAGTAGAACAGAAGTTCCATGACAACAGTGTGACTTCATTAGCAAAATTACATATAAAGTTCATTCCGTATAGTTTCTTACACATTAAGTAGCATAAACATATTGCATGGTTCATTTAATCCTTAATTTTTCTCCTAGATAAATTATCTAGCTGTTTCAGTTCATATTCATTAATCTTGGGGAGAAATAACACAGTTTATTTTAGAAAAAAGACACTTTCAGTTTCTGTACCAAAGTGATTAATTTACAGTTTGTCAAAGTATTCCAATTATCAATGGAATCAAAAGCCCAAAACAGGCAAATAGACAATGTTAAGAAGAAGAAAAAACCTAGATCTGAATTATTTCACACCATTTTCAAAATTAACCATAAAGTCCCTTTTTCATTTTGCCCAACTTCTTCCTCTTTGTACTCTGTCCCTAAATTCCCTGTTCCCTGCTTTATATTTATCTGGTCCAAGCACAATAGGCATTTATAGCATCATTTGTGAACATCTAGCTATTTTGCAAGATTTACTTAAAGTTCCTTTTTTAACCCTGTAGCTTACTTAGGCTTTTATTTTTCCTGTGTGTCCTCTTTGGTAGATATCTCTCATATAATGCATGCCTATAATTATTTACACAATGAAGTACAAAAATATGTTATTTATTCTAATAGACATAATATTTAAAGGAGCTAGAAATTTTTTCAGGTGTGGAATATTTTAGAGGAGATTTATTGAATAAATATATTTAATACTTTGAAGAGGCTTGTAAAAAATATATTGTAAGAAAATTTATCTTTTTATTTTCTGAATATGTGTATAGATACTTTTGAATGTATAAGCTATATAGTTGTGGGTACTAGAAGATATTGACGTGTTATTAGGTGGTAAATAAATGTGTTATCAATTTCCTTATGTCCATATGTGTATATATATGTATACATATATGCATATAGACCCATAAACATCTTACAAACATTTCTATATTCTATAGAGTGAGAAGACAGTAGGATGCTTTAGAGTGACTTCCCACTAATCTGTCCTACAACACTGAGTCATGTACTTCCCTGGAATAAAAACATTGCAGAGGCAGCAGGAAGGCTGCCCCTGGCAGAGAAGTGCAAGGCTGTCTCCACCCTGAGTCATATTTCTCTATATGGAAGGTTACAGGGCAAAATTATTCAGTATAGGTTTCTATATTCTTATAGAAAGGTTAAACACATCAGGCTGGGAGGCCATAGAAGACTGGATAGTAAATAACTTGGCTCCTGTTGCCTGGAATTGATAATCTACAGATTTATAAACTATGCATAAAAACAGAGATCATTGATTCTTTCATACATCTTGGAATAGCTGAACCTTAAGGTAACCTAGCAGCAGAAAACTGTTGCAGATAAAGACAAATAATAATAATATATCAAAAGTGGAGAAGACACCAGAGAAAGAACATAAATAAAATAATTAGAAGAGGCACAAAACACTACAGATATGCTCAAATTGATGAAAATATTCTGACATCCAAACTTCATCTGCGAAAAACACTCAGGAAAAAACAACCAACCAATTAAGGAGCAGAAACTTAGCTTGAGGAAGAGAGGAAACAGTGATGGGTACTATATACTGTGTATAACACAGTAGACAATACAAGAATAGGTAGTATAAATTCTAAAATAGTGAAACAGAAGGGACATATTTTAAATGTAATACTATTAATGATATGGAGATAAAAGTCATGCGTTAGTCTGCCTCCAGTGAAAAGAGGGAAACCATATAATAATTTAAACAGGCAAAATTTAACATAAATGTTAATATGACCCATAACAGGGGATAGAAATAATAAGGGATTGGCTAGTAAAAAACCAAGAGAAATTTAAACACAAAACAAAACAAAACAAAAAAACACTATAGCAAGAAAAGATGGAAAGAACAGCGCCTTCCCCCAGGGCGGAGATACAATGCATACAGAGGAACCCCTTGCCCAGAGCTGAGATCTTCTTGCTGGGAGGACACAGTCACAGCTCACTGAGTACAGAGGAGCCATCTTGGTGCCATGTTGAGGGAACTTGGAAATTTGCCCTCTAGAACTTGTGGGAAATCCTAATTCTGAGATGTTAGGAAAGGCTGTTCATTGGATTGTCCTTCTTCTGAGGCATTTCACTACAAAACTGCCCAAAACAAAGTGGTGAGGAAAACTTTATTGCTATGTGCTGATTGTATACTTCAGGGACTGATTTTGAAGAAACTATAAAAAAATTGATAATGAGATATTGATAACACATCAATATCTTCTAGTACCCACAACTATATAGTTTATACATTCAAAAGTATCTATATACATATTCAGAAAATAAAAAGATAAATTTTCTTACAATATATTCTTTATGAGCCTCTTCAAATTATTAAATATATTTGTTCAATAAATCCCCTCTAAAAGCATAGAGGGGCACTGAAGAAACCAAAGGCAATGGGCTACAAATAGTATCCAAGGTGGCGAGAGGCCAAGAACAGCTGCTGGCTGCTTAGTTCTTCTGGCTTCCGTGTGTTACAGGAGCTGGACACTGAAGACTGTAAGAATTTGGGGAGCCTGGTCTTGAGGAAAGCTTTTTATACACTGCAAGGGATCCCACACAGTGACCACACAGGCACCAGGAATCAGAACATTTCCTGTTGCACGACACTCCAGTACCCTCTACTGACAAATCTGTGGCAGCTGGTAATGAAACCAATATTTAGAGGGCCCAGGTTCATATTCACAGAGAAGGCAAAAAGATGAATTGGGGGCAAGGAGGCAGTAAGTGATAAGTGGACAATATGCCCCTTTGATCTTTCAGCTTCCATATGCACCATTCTACATAAATTTGAACTTGCGATTCAACAAGAAAATAACTATTTTTGTTGAATATACAGTTATCACTCTTACAAATGAAAAAGAATTCACCCACTTCTCCCCAAATGAGGAGACATAGAATCACTAAGAGTCATTATATTCATCACTAGACATGTTGATTACCCTTTAAAATTCAGTCACCATCCCACTAAATATTATCACCTAAAGACCAAATTGTAATGTTAACTTTCAACAACTTGTATACAAAATATGAAAAATAGCTATCATTTTCAAATAAACACAAATATCTAATATGCAAATAGAAACATGAAAAGATTAATTCCTATAATTAATTAGTTGATGCTGTAAGGGACGTCTATATTTCCTTCTTTAGATGCCCATTCATCTCCTAACCTCAGGCAGAAGCTGCATGCAGCATTTGCATGTGACACAGACACTTTGAATTTCATTCATCATTGAATCTGTTGGATTTCAAGGCCCAAGTCATACAGCAACTTGTACTGTAGCCTTGCCTTGCTGTAGAGATTTGTCTTGTTCTAATCTCACCAAAAGCTAAAATCTTTAGAGAGACTGTATAGTATATGTTGCCTCTTCTATCAAAAAAAGAGACCCACCAAATATTTTGCCTTTCTTTATCCTGTAGTTGATATAAGATGTAGAAACTTGTCTCTCACTTTCCAGGGGATACTTCAGCTTGCTTCCAGCCACTAAATCCCTAAATACTTCATTAAGGTGCCTGGCTTCTGAATTTTTGTAAGGTTGATCGCCCATCATCTCATTCACATATTTCTTAGTAAGACATTTCAAGTACTTGCTACTTCCTGGTCATTGGATCCAATCAGCATAATGTAGTTAGTATAGTAGACCAGCGTAATGTTCTATGGAATGTCAAAATGATCAGAATATCTCAGGACTATATTTGAGTGGAGAGTGATAGAATTGACATAGCTTTGAGGCGTCATTGGGAAACTATGCTGTTGAACTGGACTTTTCAAAATGTTTCTGGTGGCCTTTGGAATTTAGTATAGAGAAAACAGCATAAGCTAAGTCAATAGTTGCAAAAATACCGGATCTGTCTTGATTTGTTCCTGAAAAAATACTACACATGGTCAAAATAACCCCAAAGCTACGAACACGAAAACAAAAAATACTACACTGAAAAGGCAGCTGTGATTGCAGTCACCAATAGATTAAATGTATCATAGTTCATAGTGATTTTCCAAGTCCCACATCTGACTCCTTCACTCCAAGCCAACCGGTGAGTTAAATGGGAGTATGACAGATGTCCTGAGGCCTGTTCATTTCAAGTCTTTTATTATGGAATTAATTTATTCAATTTCCACACAGAGTGCGTTACTGCTTCTGATTTATTTTCTTGGAAAGGCATGGAAGTGCCAGGGGTTTCCACTTAGAGATGCCTACAATAATGCCTTCTGCCATGGTTCAGTGAGTTCATATGGGGATTTTATCATTTGCTCAGTTTGCCTATGCCAGTTCAAAAGTATGTGTGCTAAATGACACAGGTGCCAAGACGCTGTCCATGCTGTAGGAGCTGGGCACTAGAGAAGCCATGTGCAGTGATTCCGGACAATGCCTAGTGAGCACACCAGAACTAAGAAGCAAATATCCTTTCTTCTTGCAATGTCTCTTTACTGTCCCCTAATGACAAAGGTTCAGTGACAGGTGGGAAAAGAAAAAATAAACATTTTAAGGGCAAGATCCATTTTCACAGGGCAGAAATAAGGGTGAATCTCAAGTTGAGTGACAATACATCAATAACTGGAACAAATCCTAAATTTGGTCAACAACAACAAAAATATATCTTGAAAGGGAACAGAGTGAAGAAAAAAATGGTGTTTCACCTGTATTACTTGGGTTATAATTCACAAATCAAAGTGTTTTTTTTTTTTTTTTTTTTTTTTTTTTTTTTTTTTTTTTTTTTTTGAGGCGGAGTCTCGCTCTGTCGCCCGGACTGGAGTGCAGTGGCCGGATCTCAGCTCACTGCAAGCTCCGCCTCCCGGGTTCACGCCATTCTCCTGCCTCAGCCTCCCAAGTAGCTGGGACTACAGGCGCCCGCCATCTCGCCCGGCTAGTTTTTTGTATTTTTAGTAGAGACGGGGTTTCACTGTGTTAGCCAGGATGGTCTCGATCTCCTGACCTCGTGATCCGCCCGTCTCGGCCTCCCAAAGTGCTGGGATTACAGGCTTGAGCCACTGCGCCCGGCCACAAATCAAAGTTTAAAAAATATTATATCTTATAGGGAGATTAAATCAGCAGTGGAAAAATATAACATTTTCATAAGAATACACAGGAAAATATATATTTGAATGTAATTTCTTTAATAGGAAAGATAAACATTTTCAGAATTAAAACTAAGGTGGATATTTTACATTAACTACATAAAAATTAAGAATTGATACAAAATTCTAACAAAACATTAAAAATTAAGGGTAAGAAAAAATATTAAACAAAAAAGTAAAACAAATAAGAAACAAGATCTTAGATGAACATAATCCAATATACCAGCTATGACAGTGCATATGACTTTGGCTGAATTCTCTCCTTTAAAAAATTAAACTGTGATGAGGCCAGGCACGGTGACTCACACCTGTAATCCCAGCACTGTGGGAAGCCGAGGGGGGTGGGGAGCAGATCACTTGAGGTCAGGAGTTCGAGACCAGCCTGGCCAAAATAGTGAAACCCCATCACTACAAAAAATACAAAAATTAGCGAGGCATGGTGGTGGGTGCCTGTGATCCCAGCTACTTGGGAGGCTGAGCCAAGAGAATCCCTTGAATCCAGGAGGTTGAGGTTGCAGTGAGCCAAGATTGTGCCACTACACTCCAGCCTGGGCAACAGAATGAGACTCCATCTCAAAATATGTATATATATATTTTTTCAAGGAATATTTAGATATTTTTTCAACCAATTCCTCACGGTTTTATACACACACACACACACACACACACACGTATATAATTTATATAATATAATATATATTATATATTATATAATTATATAAAACATAAAAATATATAATATATATTATATATTATATAATTATATAAAACATAAAAATATATAATATATATTATATATTATATAATTATATAAAACATAAAAATATATAATATATATTTAATATATCATATAATATACACTATATATTATACAGTGTGTGTAATACATGTTATATAATATTCATTTCATATTATATATTATATTTAATATATAACATAACATAATATGTATATATAACATGACACATGTAATATATAACACATATTATAACACATATTATACATGATATATACATATTACATATATGTGTAACATATATACATGATATACATATGTATAATATACTATCTAATGTAATACATATTATATATAATATACTATATGTATATTATTTTACATTATATATTATTTTATATTTTACAATATATTATATATAGTATATATTTGTGTGTGTATGTGTGTGTGTATCATACCGTGAGGAATTGGTTGAAAAAAATAGCTAAATATTCCTTGAAAAAGGATACATTGAAAGCAAAGTGGTATCTATAAATGTACAGGAATTTATGTTTTAAGCAAGTAGAAACACAATAATGTAGTACTGGTAGCCTTGTCTAAGAAAATAAACTTAAAACAAAAGGGCACTAAGCAGGATAAAAAAATGGCAGGTAATTTTGAAAGCTAAAGTATATGAAAAGATAGAAACAACATATACTTGTGTGATCTAAGTAACTTGGCAACTAAATACAAATGTTAAAAACATTAATAGGTAAAACAAAAAAGATATAATTTTTTTTGCCAGTTCAGAGAATGAGTCAATGAATATTACGGAGAAGGAAAATTGGACGACAGCAGGGATCCCTGATGCCCTAGGCCAAAAAGACCAACACTGGTCCATGTCCTGTTGTGAACTGAATAGCACAGCAGGAGGAGATTGGCATCCAAGAAAGCATTACTGCCTGAGTTCCGTTCCCTGGCATAGGAGTGGCAGCATTAGATTTTCATAGGAGTGAGTGTGAACCCTATGTGAGGGATATAAGTCACGTGCTCCCTATGAGAATCTAATGGCTGGTGATCTGAGGTGGAACTGTATCATCCTGAAACCATTCCCTCCATCCCCCTACACAACCCCCTCCATCAGTGGAAAAATTCTCTTTCATGAAACCAGATCCGGTGCCAAAATGTTTGGTGACCACTGTACTGCAGCTAAACAATAACTTGGATTGAAAGAAAGAAATAATGAAATATCTACATATTTTTAAAACAGAAAAAAAATATCTCAGAAACGTAAGCATAGAATGTAAACATAAAATAAAAACAAAATGATCAGCATAGATGTTTGGATTGTAGTCTTCTCTAGAAAGAAAGGGGGTGGCATGAATAGCAAAAGGCACATGGAGGGCTTTGGTAATGCTAACATTGACCTGTTAGTTATAGTTATTTACTAAGCTGGTTTATATGTTTACATGGCTGTTCAATTTATATTCATTAAATTATAAATTTTTTTACATTTGTCTAATATCTCAGGATAAAATACAAATATATTAACAACATAAAAAATGCAGTGGACAGAAATACAACAAAATCTGGAAAAACACAAATATAATGAAGATTTCAAGACACTGTACATTTGTCTACTTTTCTCTTTTGATTGGATAAGGGAATAATTATATTTTGAACATGCTTTATAGATTTCAGTCATTACTAAATATATGCTTTGCAAATATTTTACCTCCAGTTTGTATGTTATCTTCTTATGCTATCAACAGTGTATTTAATTAACAGATTATTTTATTATGATCATGTTTTATGTATTATTGTTTTCTTTTATGGATCACATCATTTGTGTCATAGAAAAATCAATTGCATTTAACCTAAGGTCACGAATATTTTTTTCTTTTGATTTCTTGGAGAAGTTGTCCAGTTAGGTATATGACTATCTTGGCTTAATTTGTGTATACATGAAAAATGTGGATTTAAGTTTTTTCCATATATATGTGTATGTGTGCATATTATATGCATATATACGTATGTATGCATGTTTATATATGTATGTGTATAATTATGTATATGTGTGTGTGTCTATATATATACACATATATACCTGTGCATAAGGTCAGCTATGGGAGAGAGGACTGTTTTATTATATTTATCAGCAGGAAAGTCATTTCCGTGATTTCTTGTTTTATAAAGAGTTTGCAGTGGCAGATTTTATGTGGATTTGAGGCGGATAGACTTGAAACTATAACAAATACTTGTAGTGATGTAGACAAGTGATTTTGAAGGCCTTAAATAAGGTGGGATAGACAAGAGTAATAGATTGAGTTACTTGGAAAGTCACTGATACATCAAACTTATATTTCTGTGTTAAAGCTAGTTGTTTTTGTAAAATATGCTTTCCAGGCTTGGGCATAAAAATCACAGACAGCCAAGATAAATGTTCATAAATATTATAATACTAAATCATGCTTCCAAACTTTTGAACTGACATTGAGTCACTCAATGATGTATCAAATATCAATGTTAAGGATAGGGAAATTATTTAGCTTTGTGACATCATTAAAGTTACTTAATCACTCCAGCCTTAAGGTGTTATCTATAAAATGGTAGAGTTTGTAAGGAAATGTTAGGCTATCAATTTCCCACAAAACCGACATTTTTAGCTCTGAATGTGGAGTTCAGACAAAATTACAAATTTCTTATTTATTTCTGATTGAAAATATAAATACTTAACAACCTCTCTGATGCAGCCAAAACAAATTAGAATCAATGACTAAACAGATTATACTCCTCCCACAAATATTTAGTGAGTCAACAGGGCTGTATACATGCTGTTCGTCTACTCTGGTTATATTCAATTTATTTAAATGCTTATTTTCTAGATAATTAAAATAATAAAGGCAAGCTAGACTAAATTATGACTATGCCTCTGTGACAAGATGCTTTGCAGAGCCACGGATCTCTAAAATGGTGAATGAATTTGATAGCTTATATATTTCTCATGCAAAGTTATTGTAAATCTGAGCATTACTTTTAGAAAAAACGTTTCTTACTTTACTAGGAAATGAGCACTTTGCTGGGGGTTTTTATTAAAACGTCCAAAAGAAGCAAAAATACACTGCAGCAATATTAGTAAGAAGGCAATGCTTTCTAATTACATAGGATAGTTGCAGTAGTGCCAGTAGTAGGAATAGTAACAATATAGTGCTTTTAATTTTTTAAGTACATAAAAATCAAATAATTTAATGACTCAAGGCATGTACAAGAAAAACAGAGATTGTCTTTTGATTCTAGAAGGAGCAGAATACCAAGAAAGTATAGAAATTAAGATAACGCCACCATGAGCTTTACTAGCATACTTTGGGAAATTAGTCAGCCAGACTAACTTGATATAGAACACATGATAAAGATAAGTGAAAATGGCTGCTCTGCCTATGGAGAAGCCATTCTTTTATTTCCTTACTTCCTTAATAAACTTGCTTTCACTTAAAAAAAATAAGTGAAAATGTGATAAATTTTTACATGATTTAAGTGTTCTAAAAATAGGCCAAATTTCTAATAATTCAACCTACAAGAGTGTAATTAATATTTAATATTGATTATGCCAATACGACCAAAATGCATCCCATAAAAACTTGATAGTAAGACTGGGAATGGAGGCTCAGACCTCCCAGTGCTTTGGAAGGCCAAGGCAGGAGGATCACTTCAGGCCGGGAATTTGAGAACAGTCTGGGCAGCATAGCAAAACCCCCATCTCAACAAAAAAGTAAATTAGATAAAAAGTTAGCCAGGAATAGTACACAGCTATAGTCCCAAGTAATCGAGAGGCTGAAGCTGGAGGATCACTTGAGTTGAGCCAAGGAGTTAGAGGTTGCAGTGATCACACCACTGCAGTCTAATCTAGGGGCTACAGAGTGAGAGCCTGTCAGGAAATAAAAGAAAGAAAAGAGAAGAGGAGGAGAAGGAAGTTGGGAAGGAAAAGCGAGGAGGGAGAAGGGAAGGGAAGCCCTGTAGGGTAGGATCTTGAAGAGGAGGTTTATTGGATCATAGGCCTTGTGGCAGCTTTCTTCTCTTTAGAGACACTGAGAGTAGCTTATGGAGCAGTTCTGCATTGATCTGTGCTGCCGTTACAGTGGAGCTTGAGTCACAAAGACAGATGAGTCACACTCACATTTAAATGAAGAATTTTATATAATCCTTCTTGTTTTCCAAAGTCAAAACACTTTGCTGTCTTAATTCTTATGAACAGCTATTTTTATTTGATGTTGTCCATGAAATATTTGACTTGTCTCTACTATCCTTAGAGGATTATTTCTAAAAGAAATCTGTGATTTATTCTTTTTCATAAGGTAAATTTTGCTTCCTATCAAGCGTTAGAAAATTAGTATTCTGCTTATAACATTAAAAAGATAGGAAAATCCTGATGTTACGATGCTCGCTATTTAGAAAAAATCACTGTCTCTTGGTATTAAAGAATGAGTGAAAATCTGCCTGAGAAATCAGAGAACCTAAAATGTATTCTCTGCATGAACAAATTAAGTGCCTTCCCCTAGGCTCATACATGTCTTCATACGTTTGAGTCTTTAAGAACTGAAAGCTTCAATATGGTGATTTAAACCTATACAGTTTGCTTAGGTTAACTTTTAGAGAGTTCACACATTATGAACCATGCAGGACAGCATAATCTTAGTTATTCCATATGTTAAAAAGTTTTCTCTTTACATTATTTCCCTTTGATGTTGTTTTCCTGAATTAAAAACTATAAATTAAACTCTAACCATAACTATATACTAATACTGCAAATGTCTTCATGTTTTCTAAATATCTTGGCTATATTTTTAATGTTCCTAGGTAATCAATGTTTTCTACTATTTCCAATTTCTTGAAAATGTAACAATAATTACAATAAATATGTTGCTCATGGTGCTTTAATACCTAAAATAGTAGAGTAATAAGGTAAAATCACGTTAAAAATATTTAATTAGCCTATCAAGCTGGATATTTATTGACTTCTCCAAAGCTATAATACATTTGAAAAGTGAATTTTGTATTGTTTTACGATATATGACAAAATATTAGTTACTTTGACAAAAATTTTCCCTCCAAAAAGAGTAAATCAGCTTACTTTTAAGTTCTTATTCATACTGTCTTTCTAGAGAGTGTAGATTTATTCTGAACAACACATGACAGGCAGGATTCAGCAAGTTTTTCAGAGTGTAAATATTTTAGGTGGTGTGGATCATAAGGTCTCTGTCACAATTACTTTCTTCTGTTATTGTAACCAAAAAAAAAGCGGCCACAGACACTGTGGAAGTGAATGGTCATGGCTATGTTCAAATACGTGATTTTAAGAATGGGTAGCACGTGAGATTTGGCCCAAGGACGGTTTGCCTATCCTGGATTAAGAGCGTACCCCTTAACCTAAAATAGATACAAGTGACTCTAGTTTGAACGTTTGTGAATAAATCTGTACTAAAAATATTGCAATAATGGGCAATATTATTTATATACATTTTTCCGAATTTATCTGTATCTCAAAAATGCGTATTATTAAAATTTGACTTGCATTTTCTCACTGGAAAATTTGACCAGCAAATACCAGGGGTCAGCAATGATTATTCAGCTACAGAAATTAATAGAAATATATTATTATTTATTTATTTACTTATGCTTTGAGAAATAATTTCATTCTGTGGCTCTGATCATTGTTCAGTGCAGCTTCAAATTCCTGGGGTCAAGCAATCCTTCTGCCTCAGCCTCCCAAATAGCTGGGACTACTTGGTCAGCTTCATGCCACAATGCCCAGCTAATATTTAAAATTTTTTTGTAGAGTCTTGTGCCCACGCTGGTCTTGAACTCCCAGCCTCAAATGATTCCCTGCTTTGGCCTCCCAAAGAGATGGGATTGCAGGCATAGGCTACCACACCAAGCCAGAATTTTTTTTTTTTTTATTACTGATGGTGTGATTTTAATCTATACAGCTATTAATTACTTTAACCGTCATAATAAATATATAGTAACTCATTGGAGTTACTATGACAACTTGTCACAATTAAGTTTATTTCATCGTATCTTTCTGCCTTTGTTATTTCATTTATTCAAATGTAACACCTAACATTTCTGCTGAGTAAGGCCAGTCACATATATCATATCATACGTCTCGTAAGTCAATATATTAGTCTATTTTCATACTGCTATAAAGAACTGCCAAAGGCTGGATAATTTATAAATGAAAGAGGTTTAATTTACTCACAGTTCAGCATGGCTGCGGAGGCCTCAGGAAACTTACAATCATGGAGTAAGTGAAAAGGAAGCAAGACACCGTCTTTACAAGGTGGCAGAAAGGAGAAATGCCGAGCAAAGGGGGAAGAACCCCTTATAAAACCATCAGCAATCATGAGACTCAATCACTATAATAAGATCAGCATGGTGGAAATCGCACCCGTGATTCAATTACCTCCACCTGGTCTCTTCTGCGCCCGTGATTCAATTACCTCCACCTGGTCTCTTCCGCACCCGTGATTCAATTACCTCCACCTGGTCTCTTCCGTGACAGGTGGGGATTATAGGAACTATGGGGATTACAATTCAAGATGGGACTTGGGTGAGGACCGAAAGCCTAACCATATCAGTCACTTAGTATCTCTAAGTGTTAAGAATTTAAAATATAAAAATAATATAAACCAACAAAATAAGCATAACAAAATAAAACAGTATTATCTAATATCCTGTTTTGACTTTCTTTTGTTTTCTCAAAAATATATTTTTGCCTTTGATTTGTACAATTCAGGAAAACAAGGTCCATACATTTTATCTTTCTCCATTTGTAAATTTGACTTTATGTTTCCTATGATTGCCACCACTGTACCATTTGGCCTTAACAACACTGACCATCTTCTTAAAAGAGAGGATGAGTAAAGAATGTGGTAAGTGTTCCTGGCCTCCAACTTCAAGGGTTATCACTCAATAATAGGCAAACGGAATGAAGAAGGCATGCACTTGCCATCTAGCCATCTAGCAAAGTGGAAATTCTGAGTGTAGAATAAGATAATGATCAGGAAAAAAAAGCATCAATTTTGAGAGCACTGAATGAAATCAAAACTTCTTTATTTGATAAACTTTTATCACAAAAACATAGGATGTTCAATTTCCATATTTAGAGTGGCATTGAATCAAGTACTAAAGAATTCTTCATCACTTTTCGCAATAATTGAGACATGGAAGCAAGTGGAATTGAAGAAACAATATGAATTTTTATAACAGTTCTCAGAGTTAAATAGATACACTTAAAAATTGTGATGGTTCAGGTGGCTTTAAGTATTTTGTAAGTATTAATGCCAGCAATGGGAGAAGTGATTTTATTGTGTTAAGTAAAAGCTACAGGTGTCAAATTTCAGAAAGCAATGACAGACAAGTGAAATGAGAAATCAAGAATTGTTTTTCATTAATTTGCAGTAGCAGATTTTTGCTTTTAGTTATGCTGGTAGAAAACTGTTTAGAAATTAGTGAGATTACTTTTCCTTCTAGCCAAGATGGAGCAACGAAGACCAGATTTATTATAATATTGGGTTCAATCCCTCAAAAAATAAAATATATAGAACAGTGGTATTGATATACTAGAGGGCAGGGTGACCTTGCAGTGTTCTATGAGAGACTGAAAATATGTAAGATGAGCCCTGCATTTGCCCCAGCTTGCTGCCTGAAGAGAAGCCCTATGACTTCTATCTAGCTAGGAGAGTAGACCCAAGCAGAGCCAGAAAACTCCCTGAGTAGAGTTTAGATTAAACTGGTGCTGGGAAACCAAAGCTGCTAGAGCTTGTAAGACAGAGTACTGCAGAAAGAACTGAACAGAAAAAGAGCTCCAAGATCTCTAGAGCTTTTCCCTGAGTATTCAGTTGAGTTCTGATCACTACATGTTGTAAAGCTTGGGCTGTTCTTTTTCGTTTTGTATCATTATGTGTGGACAATGATAACTCGCTGAGCTTTAATTTGTGTTTCCCTGGATATGAAAGGGGTTGAAAAGTTTTTCCTATGTTTATTAGCCATTTGGAAAGCGTCTTTTAAAAAGTACTTACCAAATCTTTTTCCAGCTTTCAAATTATTTTTGTTTCTTTTTCTGAAGGAGGTGATTGTGTGTGTGTGTGTGTGTGTGTGTGTGTGCGCGCGTGCGCACACACGCATACAGTTATACACGTTGTAACTTTTCACATTGTAGTTTTTCATTGTGTTCATTTTTGGTGTCTGGCTGAGCAGATGTCCTTAATTGTAATATACGCAAAAATATATGTTTATTTTTTCAATGTAAGTAACTATATTCTGCATTTCCCAATCATGAAGTCATGGAGGTAAGTCTTCTTTTTTTCTTTTGGAATCTTTAATATTTTCTCTAAATTCAAATTTATGATTCATCTATAATTTACTTTCATATATAGTGTAAGGTTGGTTCAAGTTTTAATTTTCCTACATACATATCCAATTAACCCATTTCTTTAAAGATTTTTGTTTTCTCATCTCTTCAGTGACTTTTTTTTTTATTATACCTATAGTGTTCACATATTAATGGATCTGGTTCTGGAATTTGTAGTGCTGCTGGCCTAGCACTTCCAGGTCGATTTAATCCAATTTCAGGGGTTACTTGATTTAAAGTTGAGCTTCAGTCTCTGACAGAGTCTATGCACTTCCAATTTACCTTTCTTTTTCTAGGTGACTATTCTTCAGATTCTCAAATAATGCTGAGCACAATTCAGCAATTTTTCATATTTAAACTTGGATTGTTATTGTTTAGGTGTTTTAATGCAATATTTTAATCCATACAGACTTCCAAGCATATAAAGAAGTCGTCATTCTAAGAGGTAATAGATTCAGCCTCAAATCTTTGATAAATTGTTTTAATTGATTGATACTTCTATGGCTTCTATGGATGCGAATGTGTCAAATATTTTTTTTTTTTTTGACCAAGATCAGCATGCAGTTGAGGCAATGAAAAATACACGCCCATACACCTGAATTGAAATAATAACTGAAACTCCTACTAAGATGCCCCATAATATCACAGGATATATGATCAATGTGTGATTCTTACCAGATTCAAAATTAAATCAAACCCAGATAAAAAGTAGTATTTCAGGCAACAGATAGGATTCATCTTCCTAATGACCCTAATGCATTCCCTGGCGAGACTGATTTTCAGTTCAGAAAAGACAAGGTGTGAATCCTGAAAGCTTCATTAATGTTTTCTGACTTCTCTACACTTCAAGCAATTTCACTTTAGCTTTTATGCTTCTAAAAAACAGAGGTAACTGATTTTATACAGTACTAAGTTAAAAGAAAATGTGGGGCACATTTCAAAACCCCCTCTTATTTCTACGTATATGATTGATGCAAGACTTGGAATACTACAAATAATTTTTAACTAGTTTCTTAATTTTGTGAGAAAATGTCTTCCTCATTAAATCTGTATATATTTATATATTTATATATTTATTTTATATATTTATATTATAAATATATTTTAATGTATAAATATATTAATTTATGTTTATAATTATGTATAAATAAATAAACTATAAATATATAAATCAATTATTTATAAATCATTTAATATATAAATATATTTATATATATATCGTTAAATACATCTCTCTCTCTCTCTCTCCAGCGGTGGTGGCTCACACCTGTAATCCCATCACTTTGGGAGGCTAAGGTGAGTGGATCATTTGAAGTCAGGAGTTCGAGACCAGCCTGGCTAACATGGTGAGACCCCATTCTGCCAAAAATACAAAAATTAGTCAGGCACACTGCTGCGTGCCTATAATACCAACTACTAAGGAGGCTGTGGCAGGAGAAACACTTCAACCCAGGAGACCGAGGCTGCAGTTAGCTGAGATCGCTCTCTCTCTTTCTCTCTCTCTCTCTCTCTCTCTCTCTCTATATATATATATACTTTTTAAAAAAATTTAAGATGGTCACCTCAAAGCACCCTTTAAAATACCCAAGTTCATTGCTTTGAATTATTTTCATCTTCCAATTACTCTTTCTTTCCTTTATTACTAAGGAGACTTAATATGTTAGCTATATCTTTTTTCAGGCACAGCTGACAAATGACTATGGAGCAGAACTTCTGATGATACATGGTATATTACATGAACCATAAATCACTTGTTTGTAGGCAAAAGTGATATTAGAAAGGCTGGAAATATATTGTTCTGCGTTATGTAACAACTAACCAATAACTGAAACTTGCTTGCATATCATGCATCATATATGACTTTAGAGGAGGAGGTCGGATAGTAGGAATTTGGTAGTATATATGTATTAGTATCTTTGGAAGCAAGATTGGAAGAGGGAACATTTACATTCTGAAACAAATTGAGAAAGACTTTAAGTAACTGAATCTGAATTAAATGTTTCTACTGTTTATACTGCATTAGATAAATACATACTAAGAGAGCCACTAAGAAAATGTTTTCATGTGAATAAAATTACACAGCACAAAGATCAGGTAAGTGATATTTCTTAACTCAAAAGGCGAGGTCCTCAGTGTAGTTTTCTTTAAGCACAAAAGAGAGTTATAAGGGTGAGAAAGCAAATTAACTATAGCTGAAATGAAGAATATATCTGTGATAAAGAGTGGTAGTGATTACTGGAATGTGGAACAGATTAGAAACCCATAGAGATACAGACAATGTAGGAGAGTGTTGTCCTACTAAAACAAAAAAACAAAAAGCTTTGAGCCTGAACAAAAAGTTATTTGATTATTTAAGGAAATGTTTCACATTACCCTTAGAGTCACAACACGGATTCCCATATAGCTAAAATGAAAGCGACTGGCAACAACAAAGGAAGTGATGGAACTATAAATCTCTAATAGTATTAATTAGAATGTAGAGATACTGACTGTGATGGTCAATATTACATATCAGTTTGACTGGGTTAAGGGTTGCCCAGAGAGCTGGTACAACATTAATTCTGAGTGTGTTTGCAATGGTGTTTTCAGAAGAGATTAGCATAGTAATCAGTACACTGGGTAACAAAGACCCACCAACGTGAGTGCAGAATCATCTCACTCACTGAGGCACCAGAAAGAACAAAAAGGTAGAGAAAGGCTAAATTCACTGCCTGCTTCCTGAACTTGGACATCCATCATCTTAGAACTCTGCTACTTATGCCGGCAGCACTCCTAGCCCTTCTTAGGCCTTTGGCACATGGCATATTGTAACTTCTCATAATCACATGAGTCAATTCCTATAAAATTTCCCCCTTATCATCTACATATAATCATATATATGGATAATATATATTTATCATATATTCTATTACAGTAGCAAAGCAATAGATAACACTAATATCTAAGGTAGGTAATACACTACAGAAAATGATTTTGAACCCTGACACCTATATCTTAATAACTTATTAAGCATGCAAAAAACAAACAAAGAAGCTTACAGACTTGCTTATAGATTGACCAGAACTTACAAGATTTACCCCTACATATATGCAAATGTATATATGTGGATATAAACATACATTTGTGTGTGTGTATCCCCAGTAGGATATGTATGTATTTATTGGTTCTGTTTCACTGGAGAATCCTGACTAATATATTGGCTTCATATTGAATATGAAAACATATTCAAAATAATGAGGAATTATAATTTTCTGGACTTAATTATGAAATGTAAGTATAGATAAATAGTAAATTCTAAACTTTGGATTATGTATGACACAGATTCTTGCATTTATGTATAAAAAACAGTAATAAGGGTTTATATGTTAATTTTTAAAAATATGGTTATCTAATACTCAAAATATTCAGTATATGTGGAGAAATATGGGACAGTATTACATATTATTTACTTGAAAAGCCTTTGAAGGACAACTTGGCAATATAAACAGACATTTAAATAAGGCATACCATTTATTCCAGCAATTCATTTTTAAGTATATATTATAAAAATGTTTCAAATAATTTTTCAAATGTAAGAGAATTCAGATGATTATGGCATAATTATTTCTGATGAAACACCAGCGATAAAAATGGACACCTAAATTTTCATCCTTACCTGCAAATTGAAATTATTTGAACATCTTTTAAATTATAATAATGTTTTAGTTTGCCTTCCCCCAAACACAGATATTGATTTAATTGGTCTTCATATGAAACTAGAAATTGTAATTTTAAAAAGTTCCCTAAGAAGGTCTCTGTTCCAAGATGGCCGAATAGGAATGGCTCTGATCTGCAGCTCACAGCATGATTGACACAGAAGATGAGTGATTTCTGCATTTCTAACTGAGGTACTTGGTTCATCCCACTGGGACTGGTTGGACAGTGTGTGCAGCCCATAGAGGGTGAGCCTCATCCAGGAAGCACAAGAGTTCCAGGGATTCCCCTTTCCTAGCCAAGGGAAGCCATGACAGAGTGTACCAGGAAAATCAGGACACTGTCACCTAAATACTGCGCTTTTCCAACAGTCTTAGCAAATGGCACATCAGGAGATTATATCCTGCCCTGCAATTGCTGAGGCTTGAGTAGGTAAACCAAGTTGCCAGGAAGCTTGAACTGGGTAGAGCCCACCACAGCTCAACAAGCCCCACCTGCCTCTGTAGACTCCACCACTGGGGACAGGGCATAGCTGAACAAAAGGCAGCAGAAATTTCTGCAGACTTAAACATCCCTCTCTGACAGCTCTGAAGAGAGCATTGGTTCTCCCAGCATGGTGTTTGAGCTCTGAGAACAGACAGAGTGCCTCCTCAAGTGGGTCCCTGACCCCTGTGTAGGCTAACTGGGAGACACCACCCAGTAGGGGCCGACTGACACCTCATGCAGCCGGTTGCCCCTCTGAGACGAAGCTTCCAGGGGTAGGATCAGGCAGCAATATTTCCTGTTCTGCAATATTTGCTGCTCTGCAGCATCCACTGGTGATACCCAGGCAAACAGGGTCTGGAGTGGACCTTCAGCAAACTCCAACAGACCTGCAGCTGAGGGACCTGACTGTGAGAAGGAAAACTAACCAACAGAAAGGAATAGCATCAATATCAACATCAACAAAAAGGACATCCACACAAAAACACCATCTGTAGGTCACCACCATCAAAGACCAAAGGTAGATAAAACCACAAAGATGGGGAGAAACCAGAGCAGAAAAACTGAAAATTCTAAAAACCAGAGCACCTCTTCTCCTCCAAAGGATCATAGCTCCTCGCTACCAATGGAACGAAGCTGGACAGAGAATGACTTTGAAAAGTTGGTAGAAGTAGGCTTCAGAAGGACGATAATAACAAACTTCTCCAAGCTAAAGGAGGATGTTCAAACCCATTGCAAGGAAGCTAAAAACCTTAAAAAAAGATTAGACGAACAGGTAACTAGAATAAACAATGCAGAGAAGACCTTAAATGACCTAATGGAGCAGAAAACTATGGCACAAGAACTACATGACGCATGCACAAGCTTCAGTAGCTGATTCAATCAAGTCAAAGAAAGGGTATCAGTGATTGAAGATCAAATTAATGAAATGAAGCAAGAAGAGAAGTTTAGAGAAAAAAGAGTAAAGAGAAATGAAGAAAGCCTCCAAGAAATATGGGACTATGTGAAAAGACCAAATCTACATTTGATTGATGTACTTGAAAGTGACAGGGAGAATGGAACCTAGATGGAAAACACTCATCAGGATATTATCCAGGAAAACTTCCCCAACCTAGCAAGGCAGGCCAACATTCAAACTCAGAAAACACAGAGAACACCACAAAGATACTCCTCTAGAAGAGTAACTCCAAGACATATAATTGTCAGATTCACCAACGTTAAAATGAAGGAAAAAATGTTAAGGGCAACTAGAGAGAAAGATTAGGTTACCCACAAAGGGCAGCCCATCAGACTAAGAGCAGATCTTTCAGCAGAAACTCTACAAGCCAGAAGAGAGCGGGGGCCAATATTCAACATCCTTAAAGGAAAGAATTTTCAACCCAGAATTTCATATCCAGCCAAACTAAGCTTCGTAAGTGAAGGAGAAATAAAATCCTTTTACAGACAAGCAAATGCTGAGGATTTTGTCACCACCAGGACTGCCTTACAAGAGCTCCCGAAGGAAGCACTGCACATGGAAAGGAACAACTGGTACCAGCCACTGCAAAAATATGCCAAATTGTAAAGACCATTGATGCTAGGAAGAAACTGCATCAACTAACAGGCAACATAACCAGCTAACATCATAATGAAATGATCAAATTCACACATAACAATATTAACCTAAATGTAAATGGACTAAATGCCCCAATTAAAAGACACAAGCTGGCAAATTGGATAGAGTCAAGACCCATCAGTGTACTGTATTCAGGAGACCCATCTCATGTACAGAGACACACATAGGCTCAAAATAAAGGGATGGAGGAAAATCCACCAAGCAAATGGAAAACAAAAGAAGCAGGGGTTGCAATCCTAGTCTCTGATAAAACAGGCTTTAAACCAACAAAGATCAAAAGAGACAAAGAAGGCCATTACATAATGGTAAATGGATGAATTCAACAAGAAGGGCTAACTATCCTAAATATATATGCAGCCAATATAGAAGCATCCAGATTCATAAGGTGAGTCCTTAGAGACATACAAAGAGTCTTACACTCCCACACAACAATAATGGGAGAATTTAACAACCCACTGTCAATATTAGACAGATCAATGAGACAGAAAGTTAACAAAGATACCTTGGATGAGAACTCAGCTGTGCACTAAGTAGACCTAATAGACATCTACAGAACTCTCCACTCCAGATCAACAGAATATACATTCTTCTCAGCACCACATCAAACTTATTCCAAAACTGACCACAGAGTTGGAAGTAAAACACTCCTCAGCAAATGAAAAAGAACAGAAATTACAACAAACTGTCTCTCAGATCACAGTGCAATCATATTAGAACTCAGGATTAAGAAACTCACTCAAAACTGTGCAACTACATGGAAACTGAACAACCTGCTCCTGAGTGACTATTGGGTAAATAATGAAATGAAGGCAGAAATAAAGATGTTCTTTGAAACCAACGAAAACAAAGACATAACGTACCAAAATCTCTGGGACACATGTAAAGCAATGTGGAGATGGAAATTTATGGAACTAAATGCCCACAAGAGAAGGCAGGAAAGATCTAAATTCAACACTGTAACATCACAATTAAAAGAACTAGAGAAGCAAGAGCAAAAAAATTCAAAAGCTACCAGAAGGCAAGAAATAACTAAGATCAGAGCAGAACTGAAGGAGAAAAAGACAAAAACGCCTTCAAAAAATCAATGAATCCAGGAGTTGTCTTTTTGTAAAGATCAACAAAATTGATAGGCCACTAGCAAGACTAATAAAGAAGAAAAGAGAGAAGAATCAAATAGATGCAGTAAAAAAAATTGATAGAGGAGATATCACCACAGAAATAAAAACTACCATCAAAGAACACTATAAACACCTCTATGCAAACAAACTAGAAAATCTAGAAGAAATGGATAAATTCCTGGACACATATACCCCACCAAGACTAAACCAGGAAGAAGTTGAATCACTTAATAGACCAATAATAGGCTCTGAAATTGAGGCAATAATTAATAGCCTACTAACCAAAAAAGTCCAGGACCAGAAGGATTCACAGCTGAATTCTACCAGAGGTAAAAGAGGAGCTGGTACTATTCCTTCTGAAACTATTCCAATCAATAGAAAAAGACGGAATCTTCCCTAACTCATTTTATGAGGTCAACATCATCCTCATACCAAAGTCTGGCAGAGACACAACAAAAAAGGAGAATTTTAGACCAATATCTCTGATAAACATTGATGCAAAAATCCTCAATAAAATACTAGCAAACCAAATCCAGCAGCACACCAAAAAGCTCATCCCCCAAGATCAAGTGGGATTCATCCCTGGGATGGAAGGCTGGTTCAACATACACAAATAAATAAATGTAATCCATCATATAAACAGAACCAAAGACAAAAGCCACATGATTATCTCAATAGATGCAGAAAAGGCCTTTGACAAAATCCAACAGCCTTCATGCTAAAAACTCTCAATAAACGAGGTATTGATGGGACGTATCTCAAAATAAGAAGAGCTGTTTATGACAAACACACAGCCAATATCATACTGAATGGGCAAAAACTAGAAGCATTTCCTTTGTAAACTGGCACAAAACAGGGATGCCCTCTCTCACCACTCCTATTCAACATAGTGTTGGAAGTTCTAGCCAGGGCAATCAGGTAGGAGAAAGAAATAAAGGGTATTCAATTAGGAAAAGAGGAAATCAAATTGTCCCTGTTTGCAGATGACATGATTGTATACTTAGAAAACCCCATTATCTCAGCCCTAAATCTCCTTACGCTGATAAGCAACTTCAGCAAAGTCTCGGGATACAAAATCAATGAGCAAAAATCACAAGCCTTCCTCTACACCAGTAACAGACTAAGAGAGAGACAAATCATGAGTGAACTCCCATTCACAATGCTTCAAAGAGAATAAAATACCTTAATATTAACAGGACTATCAATTTATCTATTTCATACTGGGTAAATTGTGGAAGCTTGTACATTACAAACAACTGATCAACTTCATTTAATTAGACAAATTTATATGTGTAGAGTTGTGTGTAATATTCCATTATTATCCTTTTGTTATGTGCAGAGTTTATAGTAATATTTTCTAGTTTATTCCTGATACTTGCAAGGTACATCTTTCCTCTTTTTTTCATTATAAGTTTTGATAGAGGTTTGACAATTTTATTCATCTTTAAAAAGAACCAGGGTTTTTTTGTTTGTTTTATTGGACTTCTTTATTATTTTACTGTTTTCAATGCCATTGATATCTGCTCTGATCTTTATTATTTCCTTCTCTATGCTTACTTGGATTTATTTTGTTATGCTTTTACTAGTTGGAGATGGAAGTTTAGGTAATTAATTTGACTGTTTTCCTGACATAAGCATTTAGGAAAAGTCTCATTTCCCTTCTATCACTGCTGCAGTTGAATCCCACAAATTTTGATATGTTGAATTTTTATTTACATTAATCTCAGTGTATTTTTTTTTTTTCCTTGAGACTTCCTCTTTGATCTATTGATTACTTAGAAGTGTGTTTTCAGTTTCCAAATGTTTGGACATTTTCCCCTTTACATCTCTGTTATTGATTCCTAATTTAAGTATACTGTGGTCGAGGAACACACCTAGATAATTTTTATTCTTTTAAATTTGTTGATATTTGTTTTTTGGCACAGTATTTAGTCTAACAAAATGTAGTACATAGCCACTTAAAAAGATAATATATTTTGTTGTTGTTGGGTTAGAATGTTCAATAAATTTTAACTACACACTTTGGTTAATGGTATCTTAATTTTTGTTATATTCTTACTGATTTTTTGTCTACTTTTTCCACCACCTGTTAAGAATGGATTTGAGGTTTCCAGTTGCATTTGTGGATTTTCTTTGTTTATTTATTTGTTCGTTGTTGTTTCATAGCTTCTACAGCTCTGTTGTTTGGTGCATGCATATCTAGCACCATAGAGAAATTCAGCAAACTGAATTCAGCAAACTGTCATCATATAATGCTGTTTTCTGCCCCTGGTAATATTTTTGCTCTGAAATTTACTTATTCTGATACTAAGATAGTCAATCTCTCTTTATTGCAAGAATATCTGTGTGGAATATCTTTTACTATTATTTTAATTTCAACTTCCTATACAATTATATTTTAAGTGAAAATCTTATCGATAGTATTTGATTCTGCCATATTGTTTATTTTTTATCCATCTTTAATTGTTTTACTTAGTTCTGTTGCCTTTCTTTTAATTACTGTATCGATATGTCTGAAATTTTCTTTTTTGTTTTCTGTTTCTTCTCTGTTATTTTTCTGTTTTCTCTCTTCTGCATTCATATGAGTTACTAAAGCATTTCTGAAAATTCCATTTGAATTTATCTATACTGTTTTAGTTATATTATTTGTAGAATTTTCATTAATGTTCACTTTAAATTTTACATTATTTACACATATCTGTTTTAAATCTACTGGTGTTCAAATATTTCTTGTTTTTTAAATTTATTTATTTTTATTAAGTTCTGGGGAACATGTGCAGGTTGTGCAGGTGTGTTACATAGGTAAACGTGTGCCATAGTGGTTTGCTGCACCTATCAACCCATCACCTAGGTATTAAGCCCAGTATGCACCGGCTCTTTTCCCTAATGCTGTTCCTAGCCCCGCCCTCCCCCAATAGGCCCCAGTGTCTGCTGTTACCCTTCCTGTGTCCATGTGTTCTCATTATTCAGCTCACACTCATAAATGAGAACATGCAGTGTTTGGATTTTTGTTCTTGAATTCGTTTGCTGAGGATAATGGCTTCCATCTTCATCCAGGTCCCTGCAAAATACATCATCTCATTCCTTTTTATGACTGCATAATATTCCATCATGTATATGTACCACATTTTCTATATCCAGTCTATCATTGGTGGGCATTTGGGTTGATTCCATGTCTTTGCTATTGTGAATAGTGCTGCAGTGAACATATGCATACATGCATCTTTATAACAGAATGATTTATATTCCTTTGGGTATATACTCAGTAATGGGATTGCTGGGTCAAGTGGTATTCTGATTCTAAATCTTTGAGGATTGCCACCCTGTCTTCCACAATCGTTGAACTAATTTACATTCTCAGCAACAGTGTAAAAATGTTCCTATCACTCCACAGACTCACCAGCATCTATTGTTTCCTGACTTTTTAATAATCGCCATTCTGACTGGTATGAGATGGTGTCTCATTGTGGTTTTCATTTGCATTTCTCTGATGATCAGTGATGTTGAGCTTTCCTCATATATGTTTGTTGGCTGCATAAATACGTTCTTTTGAGAAACATCTGTACATATCCTTTGCCCACTGTTGGATGGGGTTTTTTTTGTTGTTGTTCTTGTAAATATGTTTAAGTTCCTTTTAGATTCTGGATATTAGACCAATGTCAGATGGAGAGATTGCAAAAATTATCTCCCATTCCGTAGGTTGTCTATTCACTCTGATGATAGGCTCTTTCACTGTGCAGGAGCTCTTTAGTTTACATCACATTTGTCAGTTGTTGCTTTTGTTCCAACTGCTTTTGGTGATTTCATCATAAAGTCCTTGCCCATGCCTATGTCTGTATGGTATTGTCTAGATTTTCTTCTAAGGTTTTTATAATTTTGGGTTTTACAGTTAAGTCTTTAATCCATCTTGAGTTATTTTTTGTATATGGTGTAAAGAAGGGGTCCAGTTTCAGTTTTCTGCATATAGCTAGCCAGTTTTCCCAGCACCATTTATTAAATATAGAATCATTTCCCCATTGCTTGTTTTTGTCAGGTTTGTTGAAGATCAGATGGTTGTAGATGTGTGATTTAATTTCCAAGTTCTCTATTCTGGTCCATTGGTCTATGTGACTGTTTTTGTACCAGTACCATGCTATTTTGGTTACTGTGGCCTTGTATAGTTTGAAGTCGGCAGTTAGAGTTAAACATAAAAACTTGTGTGGGTGCAGTGTCTCATGCCTGTAATTCCTGCTACTCTGGAGGCTCAGGCATGAGAATCTCTTGAGCTCAGGAGGCAGAGGTTGCAGTGAGCCTAGATTGTGCCACTACACTCCAGCTTGGGTGACAAAGTGAGACTCCATCTCAAAAAATAAAATAAAATAAATAAAATAAAACAAAATAAACGCCGGGCGCGGTGGCTCAAGCCTGTAATCCCAGCACTTTGGGAGGCCGAGACGGGCGGATCACGAGGTCAGGAGATCGAGACCATCCTGGCTAACACGGTGAAACCCCGTCTCTACTAAAAATACAAAAGCTAGCCGGGCGAGGTGGCGGGCGCCTGTAGTCCCAGCTTCTCAGGAGGCTGAGGCAGGAGAATGGCGTAAACCTGGGAGACGGAGCTTGCAGTGAGCTGAGATCCGGCCACTGCACTCCAGTCCGGGCGACAGAGCGAGACTCCGCCTCAAAAAAAAAATAAAATAAAAAAATAAAATAAAATAAAATAAAATAAACATAAAAAACTTTACCTCTTTATGTCCCTTGATCTTCCAAATTTATAATATAATTGGCACAAATATTTCCTCTACACATATTAAAAACCATGTTAGATTTTGTGGCATAAATATTGTGTCATATGTAATTTCTTTTTACAGATGCTTGAAACCTGTACCTTAACTTAGGGATACATTCCAGATGAGATTGTTCTCTAGTAAAAGTGCTTATCTTCTCACTGAGTGATAGAACTACTCTAGCTCCCGGTCTATGCTTTTAAATTTTTACATATTTACACAATACTCTGTAAAATAATCATTTTCCACATTACAAATGATACAACAGGACTAAAGAAGTTAAATGTATAGCTAGTGAGACATTTAAGATAATAATGTAGATATTTTATATCATGTACCTCTGTTAATTTCTTTCTACCATATACTGCCCCTTTCAATGTTGGTGATTTGTAAAAATAGGTACATAGGGCTAATGAAAAGAAGCCTGCTATAGATTTGCCATTTACTTCATGTATTCAGAGAACCTTTAGTGGAGTGTTCTGGCACTACTTAAACATATATTAAAAGGGACACACATTAATAATCTGTAAATACTGAATTCCTCTTGGGAATCAGTATATTTGTCGAACTACTCCCTTTCCTGGCTTAATAAAGGCATTATAGGAACACACATATGAGGCTTATGTGACAGTATATTTGCATATGAAATAAAAATAATTTTTATTATTTGTATCTTCCTTCTTAAAATGGAAGAGATCTGGACAGTGAAAAATTATATGCAAATATTCAGGAAATGCTGAATGACAGTTTATAGGAAAGTCTTAATGAAGTCATAGTAAATCAAATATGATTTGCTATAGCATTATTTCTCCATAATAATATTCACTTATTTTTCACAAATAAAATAATTTTTTAAAAATGAATAATGGGCCGGGCGCGGTGGCTCAAGCCTGTAATCCCAGCACTTTGGGAGGCCGAGACGGGTGGATCACGAGGTCAGGAGATCGAGACCATCCTGGCTAACACGGTGAAACCCGTCTCTACTAAAAATACAAAAACTAGCTGGGCGAGGTGGCGGGCGCCTGTAGTCCCAGCTACTCGGGAGGCTGGGGCAGGAGAATGGCGTAAACCCGGGAGGCGGAGCTTGTAGTGAGCTGAGATCCGGCCACTGCACTCCAGTCCGGGAGACAGAGCGAGACTCCGCCTCAAAAAAAAAAAAAAAAGAATAATGATGTAGGCAGAGTTTTATGTGATTTGTAGAGTGCTTAAAAGTCATCACTCCCATCCTCACAACAAAGAAATCTCTAAACAAACTGAAAATTAACGACTTTTGGTAGATCTGTTGAAAAATTGAGGTCATGTAGTAAAATGCATGACACCAAAAACAACAAATGTTTTTAAAGACAGAGAAAAATACCTTCTCTACAGAGAAACAATAAAAAGGATTAACGCTGATCTCATCAGAAACCATGCAAAGTGAATAAAATAGAATGAAGTATTTGAAGTGTTGAAAGAAAAATACCCCTGAACTCAAATTCTGTGATTAAAAAAATATATTTTATATAAAATATATATATTTTATATAAAATATATAAAATAAATATATATATCCTTCAAAAGTCAAAGAGAAATAGAAACTTTCTCAAACAAACCAAAAGAGTAACAAATTATCTTTTATTTTTGACTATGCACTTTTTTCAATTTCAACTTTTGTTTTAGATATAAGGGTTGCATGGTAGATTTGATACATGGAATATTACATGATGCAGTGGTTTGGAATAGAAATCTCCTGGTAGTAAGCATAATACCTGATAGGTAGGTTTTTTAACCCATCCCTTCCCTCCACCCTCTGGTAATCCACAGTGCCTATTGTTCCCAAATTTATGTCCATGAGTGTTCAATGCTTAGCTCTCACTTATAGGTAAGAATATATGGTATTTGGTTTTCTGTTTCTGATCAATTTGCTTAGGATTATGTCCTCCAGCTCTATTCATATTGTTGCAAAGGACATAATTTCATTCTTTTTTATGGCTGTGTAGTATTCCATTGCATATATGTTGAACATTTTCTTTATTCAGTATACAATTGATAGGCATCTGGGTTGATTATATGACTTTGTTATTGTGACTAGTGCAAATATAAACATACAAATACATGTGTCTTTTTGGTAGAATAATTTATTCTCTTTAGGGTATATAACTAGTAATGGGATTGCTGAGTCCAATGGTAGCTCTGTTTGAAGTTCTTTGAGAAAACTCCAGACTGTTTTCCACAGTAACTGGACTAATTTACATCCCACCAACAGTATATAAGCATTCCTTTTTCTCTGAAGCCTTGCCAACATCTGTGTTTTTTTTTTTTCTTTTAATAATAGCCATTCTGATTGCTGTGATATTATATCACATTGTTTTGATTTACATTTTTTCTAATGATTAGTGATGATGAGATTTTTTTCACATGTTTGTTGGCCATTTGTATATCATCTTTAAAGAAGTGTCTGTTCATGTCCTTTGCCCATTTTTTAATGAGGTGATTTGGTTTTTGCTTATTGGTGTTTTAAAATTCCCTATAGATTCTGGATAGTAAGCCCTTGTCAAATCCATAGTTTGTGAATACTTTCTCCCATTCTGTAGGTCGTCTGGTTGCTCTGTTGATAGGTTTTCTTTCTGTGCAGAAGCTCCTTAGTTTAGTTAGGTCCCACTTGTCTATTTTTGTTTCTGTTGTAATTTTTTGGGGGGACTTAGCCACAAATTTCTTGCCAAGGCTGATGTTGAGAAGAGTATTTCCTAGGTTGATTTCCAGTATTTTTAGAGTTTGAGGGCTTACATTTACAGTTTTTAATCCATTTTGAGATAATTTTTGTCTATGTTAAAAGGTAGGTATCCAGCTTCAATCTGCATATGACAGCCAGTTACCTCAGCACCATTTATTGAATTGGGAATTCTTTCCCCATTGTTTAATTTTATTGACTTTGTCACAGATTAGATGGTTGTAGGTGTGGAGCTTTACTTCTGATTTTTCTATCCTATTCTAATTGGTCTATGCATCTGTTTTTGTACCAGAATCAAACCATTTTTGTTTGTGCGTGTTTATAATATAGTTTTAAGTAAGGTAGTGTGATGCCTGCAGCTTTGCTCATTTTGCTTAAGACTGCTTTGGCTGTTCAGGCTCTTTTTCAGTTCCATATAAACTTTAAAATAGCTTTTTATAATTTGGTGGAGAATGGCATTGTTGGTTTCATAGGAATAGCACTGATCGGTAAATTGCTTTAGGTGGTATGGCCATTTTTTCCATATTGATTCTTCCAATCCATGAGGATGGAATTTTTTTTCGTGTATTTTTTGTCATCTCTAATTTCTTTCAGCAATATTTTTTAGTTTACTTTTTTTTTTGAGATCTTTTACCTCTTTTGTTAGCTGTATTTGTAGGTATTTCATTTTGACTTGAAATTTGATCAAAATGATAATAGCAACAAGGTATTAGGCAGTTATAATATATGAACAAAGAAGATGAATTACAACAATGCTATAAGAATTAGAAGGAAAAAATTGAGAATAACCTGTTATAAAGTATCTACAATATCCAGGTAGTGATATAGCAACTAATTTAAAAAAGAAGTGTAACATATGTCAAGAAAGGATAGAAAATTAAGTTACTAAATTAAATTACAGGAAAAAAAAAAGAGGGGAAGAAAATGTTGCCAAATTTTCTTTGGGGAATTAAATCAAATATGAAATATATACCTCACTGTTAAATAGTCATCTACCTTGAGATTTTAGTTGAACAAATGATTATTTTAATTAAGTCAATAATTGTTTTATTATGTGAGGCAAAATATATTAAAAATTCATGAAGCAATTAAAGACTTATGTTGAACAATTTTCAATGACAATGAGTGTTATGTTTCTGAAGTGCTTGTATTGATCTGGAAAGCTTTTAAATGCCTGGTTTTTGACAAAGTATACAAATTAACTTGCATGTATCTGAAAAAAATGAAAGAAAAAATGATTCAAAATAAAAGTGTAAAAAAATAGGTAGCAGAAATTTAAGGAGATCTTTATTAAAAGTGAGAAAACCACTTTGCTAAAATTACATCAAAGTGTGATGCGTCTTTTAAGATGTGCTTAGCTATGCTAAGGAATCAGCTTCCTTGGGTAGTGAATTACAAAATATTGATTTTGTGGAAAGGGAGAACATGTTAACAGCACTTTGGAGAACACATTGAAATCAGTATTTTGTAATAATGATAGTGATGCTCCTGTCTACTGGAAAAGGGAAAAAGAGTTGTCAACAAATTTCAGTTTGAATAACTGGAGACGAGAAGCTCAAAGTATATATGAGTGAAAAAAGTTCAGAGTGATAAATCTGAGTGAATAGACCAGGAAGCAGGGCATAATTTAAGACCATGAATAAAAGCTCATAGGCAGGGATGTGTGGTAGAGTGTGGTTTTGGGGGAGACATTGGCAAGGGACAACAGAAGCTAAAAACCAAAACAAATATTAAGAATGAATTGAAGACATAATGACAAAAAATGGCAAGTTTGGTTTTAGTAGAAGAAGATAGAAAATGAAAATTTAGGAGAATTTCAAGAAGTAACTTATGACCAACATTATGGTAGGGGAGAATTAGTCAGGAGTTTACTTCTAACTTTGAAGAAACTTAACACAGTAAGAAGGAAGCTAGTTGCTTCAAGATTTTGCTACTGCTCACAACAATTCAATGATCATATTCGTTCATAAAATAACATAGCACCCCTTGAATAACATTTAAATTACTATGTTTAATTGTTCTTTGAAACTCATTGCACTTGCTCTTACGGAGTTATGTTTGGCTAAGATCAATCTTTTTAATCTGGGAGTGGGGTGTACTTGCCTGTACGAAAAGAAAATTACCTAAGAATTAGGGTATTATAGGATTGTCATTCAGAGTTGTCAAAACAACATGAATAATAAACACATATGTTTACTTTAGCTGAAATTAAAATATATTATGGAGTTCACATTCACAGTAATATCATATCAACAACAAAGAAATTGATTGTTAAGTCCCCAATTTTATACTTTTCAAATAACTATTTGTTGAATATATTTATAACATATAAATATTCTATGGAATAATACAAGGTTAAAGATTTACCAGCATTTTGGAATAACTATTGTCCAAGTTTCGTATAGTACAAAAGTTTTGCAAATTACTTTAAAACCAATGAGATTCCTAGGACATAGTAGAGATAAATGAAACTAAATAATAATTGACTTAAAGCTGTTATTCCTAAATTTATTACTTCTATAACCATACAAACTCTCTTCATTTAAAAGGTTTACAAATAAAACTTATTTAGACTATAACACATGTTTTCAAATTCAAGCAATAAAGTAAAAATGCTAAATATGGGGATTACGTGAGGCTAATGGTATTTATTAAATCCAATATATAATGTTCCAGTAAATAATATTATTTATTCAAAATAAAAGAAAGGGTAGGCTTAAAAGCAAAGCATCTGACTTTAACTACGGTATACTTCTCATTACATTCGAGTATGAGGATTAGTCTTATTTAAAAAACGACAAAAGTGTTTCATCTTGAGACTAAAAGAAAGATAACTTTTTTGTTTGTTTCAAGATGAAATCGATTAAGTTACAGAGAAATGCTGAAACTGAGAAGAAGCAATTTGAGATAACATACTTTTGTAGGTCTAAATCATTTCAGCAAAACAGAAGCTAAGATTGCCTGAAACAGGGCTTGTAAAAAGTGAAAATGTTTTGTAACAACTGCTATGATTTTAACAGGGAGAAAACTAGAGGTGAATGATAGCTAATGTCAGCACTGAATCCCCAAGCAATGTAACCAAGCTACATAACCTAGATTTAAACAGAAAACAAATGGAAATTACTAGTTTTCTTCTACAATATTTGATCACATGAGGAAAAAAGGATTCTAGGATGATCAAGTGGAGCTCCAAAAAGCTAATGGACTGAGAGTAGGTTAAGACTACGTGACTTGATCTTTCTATGAAAATGGAATACAGTGGCTATAAAAAAATAAAAAGAGAAGGATATGTGAAAGATGGACTTTAGTAGCCAAAAAGCAATTTTAGGTTGGTAGTATTAATATACATAATTTTCAGTTAATGGCAATATATAATGGATTCATCCTACAAAATGACAAACTCTGGATGTAGAACAAATTATTGTTGTTTTAAGGCACAGAGCAGTGAGGAAAAGTAGTGAACAGATTTTGAATGTCTATATTGAAGCCAACAATATTGATAACAAATATTTTATAAGGAAGATTAAATACTAGATTCTTCAAGAAAGTTAGACATTCCATATGTTTGTTTTATGTTTGAAAGATGTGACAGACAACTGTGATCACTTCCAATGGAAGAGGAATAGAAGATCAGTAGTAGCTGAATGATTACTTGCCATCAACAATAGACAGCTGACAGCAATACAAGGCAAGAATAAGCAGAGAGAATACTGCCTCTGCTCCAAAACCTTAAGAAAGAGTAGACTCCAAATTTCTTAAGACACAGAAATTAAAATAACATTTCGGTAAAAAAAAAAAATGTATCTATATTAGGATACCTGAGACAGGATATAGTTGCCACAGATCATAAGGAAAGGACACAAGATCAGATATATATAACAGAAAAGAGTTCAAAGAGTAAGGCTGGGTGTGGTGGATCATGCCTGTAATCCCAGCACTTTGGGAGGACAACGAGGGTAGGTCGCCTGAGGTCGAGAGCAGCCTTGCCAACATGGCGGCAAAACCCCTCTCTACAAAAAATACAAAAA
The DNA here is from genome assembly GCF_009764315.1 of Trachypithecus francoisi. NCBI lineage: Eukaryota > Metazoa > Chordata > Mammalia > Primates > Cercopithecidae > Trachypithecus > Trachypithecus francoisi. The sequence continues at coordinate 46,218,179 of NW_022681470.1, read as the reverse complement.
TTAGCCAGGTATGGTGGTGCACGCCTGTAATTCCAGCTACTCCAGAGAATCGCTTGAACCAGGCAGGTGGAGGTTGCGGTAAACCGAGACCACACCATTGCACTCCAGCCTGGGCAACAGAGCAAAACTTCGTATCAAAAGAAAAAAAAAAAAAAGAATGTCATGGCTAAGCCAAGGTCATTTGAAACACAAGAAAAACTAACAGAAAAACATGTTTTCTAAGTGCTCACAAATGACAGTGTAAGAATAAAGACAAAAATTATCATTTTGTCCATTTTTAAACCTTGGTGCAATCCCTGTTAGATTGCACATTCAATATATGATACATGTATGTTGAGTAGATTGAAATAGGAATGAGGGTGCAATCATGTGAAAAAAATGAAGATTTTTTCTGCAGAATTTGTTTTTGATGTAATTTGACAACAACAACAACAAAAAGATCTAGAAAAAGTGGATGATTCCAAATTAAACTTAAGTCAACAGTTGAAAAAGAGTTTAACAGTTAATGAAACATGTTGCATAAAATATTAATTGAAAACAAGAGAGTATGTAAATATTATATTATAGTTTTCATGACCACGTTTAATTTGGACTATTGAGTTCAGTTCTGAGCAACAAATTTAAAATCTGTTTCATGTGTTCATATTGAGAAGTATCTGCAAAACTGATGTTAAAATGATATTTAAAGTAATAGGACACTTACTCTAGAAAAATTAAGACTTTAGGAGAGAATATCGACTTTCTTCAGTTATTTCTGAGACTGGAAAGATTTTAGGCTTTTTCCATATTACTCCATTGAGAACCATAGAAGAGATTTAAGATATAGTTGAAAGTATAAGGGGAAAAGTTTAGATTCATTTATACAAGTATTATTTTCAAAACAATAAGTTGTGGAAAACATATTACCTAAAACTATATGAAAATGAACAACGTGTCCTGAGTAGGGAGAAAACAGAATTATTCTGATTCCTGGTGACATTTTGGAACAGAAGTCATTACCTAAATCACTACAAACATTAAATTTATTATTCTCTTATTTTGAGATAGAATCTTGCTCTCTCACCCAGACTGGAGTGCAGTGGCACAATCTTGGCTTACTGTAACCTCCACCTCTGGGTTCAAGCAATTTTCCTGCCTCAGTCTCCTGAGTAGCTGGGATTACAGGAGTGAATCACCATACCCAGCTAATTTTTGTATTTTATTTAAGTAGAGACAGGATTTCATTATGTTGGCCAGGCTGGTCTCGAACTCCTGACCTGAAGTGATCCACCTGCCTCAGCCTCCCAAAATACTGGCATTACAGGCATGAATCAACATGCCCAGACACTAAGTTTTATTCTCAATTTTAAAAAGTATGTTATTCCATATTTGTACAGACAGTGATATTTTGTGGTACAATTATTTTTAACTGGGACACACATTATTAGACCTAGATGCCCACTTTTCATTAAAATAGAACACCTGATGTTCAACTATTTAGACACAGTCAAATTACACTGTGGTTACAAAAACCAACCAACCAACCAGCCAACAAACAAACAAAAAAACAAAACAAACAAACAAACAAAAAAACAAAAAAAACAAAGAACTCCAAAATGCCATCAGTTTTCTTCCTATAAATCTAAAATGAGTCCAGGTGTGGTGACTTACACCTGTAATCCCAACACTTTGGGAGGCCGAGGCAGGTGGATCACCTGAGGTCAGGAGTTTGAGACCAGTCTGACTAATGCGGTGAAACCACGTCTCTACTAAAAATACAACAATTAGCCAGACATGGTGGTGTACGCCTGTAGTCCCAGCTACTAGAGAGGCTGAGACAGGAGAATTGCTCGAACCTGGGAGGCACACGTTGCAGTGAGCCGAGATCATGCCACTGTGCTCCAACCTGGCTGACAGAGCTAGACTCCATCTCAAAAAAAAAAAAAAATATGTATATACACACACACACACACACACACACACACACGTATATAAAATTAAAAATATTTATCTAAAATTATATAAAATGAGAAATCACTGCATAGACTTGTTAGTTTATTTTCCAATATATCAAAATAGTGTATCAAAAGTAGAATTACTAAAACCTTGAAATTATATCACTGAAAATGTTTAATTTTATAATGACTGTGTTTTTAATTCCTTTGTTTGCTTTAATTTATCTACCTTATATTAATTATCAAGAGCCCACAAAAACTTCCTTGCTAGACAAGCCTGTTTCTGAACTGTTTTTCTAAGGATCTATCCTGGTGAACAGTGTTGCATGTTCTTAAAGAAAATAAAGCAGTAGCAAGTAGTGACCATTTTTCTTTTGTTAAAGTTCTGCTTTAGGACATGGCCCTTTTCTACTGTATTCAGCTGTGGTAGGATTCAGGATCAAATACTCCTACCTTACTCTCCACAGGAACAAAACAAGACCCCGTTTGAAAAATTAGATTGCTACATTCACTTGGTCACAATGGGTCAGGAAACAAATTCTATAAAGAGTCTATTGGTATCACACCAGTCAGATTCACCCCACCCTAACTCTATATGTAGAGTTCATCACTGAGAGAAAGGTGTAAGTCTGAAGTTGGTAGGAATCTGCTTTTGGTACCATATGGGGAGAGTATGTTTAGGAATGAAACAAACATGGAACAAAGGAGAAGGGGGCGGGGGGAGAGAGAGAGAGAGAGCGAGAGAGAGAGAGAGAGAGCGAGAGAGAGAGAGAGAGAGAGAGAGAGACAGGAAACACTGTCCCAAAGATACTATTGAACTCAGAGATGCCGGTGAGTGTAAAGTCAGGATTAGCTCTTGGATTAGCCAATAATTCAAGTCAACAAGGAACTTCTTTTCCTTAATCCATTTGGGTTGGGTTATTGTTCCTTGTAATTAAAAAAAATCCTAACTAATATAGCACCTTTACTTTTTTTTCCCCTTAAACCTAGACCCCAGAGCAAGTCTTCTGATATCTGTGACCTCTTTGTCTTCTTGAGTTCCATTCTAATTAATCCCCACCTTTCCTAGCCCTGTAGAATCCAAAACACATCTCATTAAAATGTGTAATTCAAAATGTTAAGATCATGTTATTTTCTATTGACATACACATTTTTCATGTCAAGGCCCACAAGGACAGCATGGTGAGAGAATTATTCTTCCGTTCTTTCTGCAGTATAGAACAAGATCTACTTTTAGACTCTACATTGATTGGTTATAAAACTAGATTTTTAAACTTACAGTACCATTGCTTAATTTTATGTATCATTAGAGGATTATTTTTTCTTTTACTACACTTTCGTGTGGGCTTGATAATCTCTGGGAAAGCTCTCCAGTGAACTCAATTTGGGATATGGATATAGAAGAGGGTAGCATATTAGATAGACAGCACCTGACAATTCAAATATTTTTTTTTCTCACTTCCAACTAAGTGACTAATTATTTCTCAAGGGAAGCAAGTCTAACTAATTTCTGCATTTGAAACAGAATCTCAATTCTGCAGCATCTGCTTGTGTTCTGTGGTTTGTTTTGTCACCATTCCTCATTTTTTGACTTAACCACTCAGTGATGTGTTGTGTTGTCTGCTTTGCCACTCTAAAGAGCATAATGGTGATATGAGAAGAGAATAAACAATAAGCACCTCAAATACACCACTATCTACATGAAAGCATTTATTTTCGCTATTACTCATTAAAACAGTAACTAATAGCAGTGCCCACAGGAGTCATATACCCCAGTGGAGACAAAACGTTGCTTCAAGATGAATCATTTTCATGATGTTAATAACATCAAATTTTAACTTTTCTACGTTGTCTACTTTGGGTTGTTCGGTATAACATTTTAGTACTGTCAGTTCATGATTGAATTGATTGTACTCATCACAAGTAACACCTCTCTCTTACTTCTGCAATGCCTAGTCCTCAGTATTATATTCAGGAACCGATATCAAACTGGTCAGTTTCATGCTATGAGGGACACACATATATGAGGACAAAGAGGGAATGATAATGTTTCAAATAGAAAAGTCAGGTATTCTTCATTTAAATCTCTAAAGATAATTTCTATCAATGAAAAAATTAAATTTTAATAAATAAGCTTCTTCTGCTTACCTTATTATCTCATTTGGATATGACATATTTGCTCAATTTGCAATCACAGATTTGAAATCTCTTTTCTTACTATTCTCAATTCATAAAATAATACATTGCTTATTTGAACAATTTCCATCTGTAAAAACTTTGTTCATTATCCAAACCCAGCTCAAAAATATACATCTTCTGAGAAGCATTATTTAATTCATGGAGTTTAAACTAATTTATTTTTCCATTTGGCTTCTATAATCATTCGTTTACATATTTGGATGCTTCTCTTATATTTTATATTTCATTTGATCCAATACAAAATTACATGTTTCTTAAAGAAAGGTACTCTTGTGTATTTTTCACCTTTTCTTGAATTTTAAGCATTAAGTGTGAAACCTGGATACAGAAAACATTGATTCGATGTTTGTAAATGTTGTGCCATATTTTGTTTTTGAAACATTTGAACATTTTAGATGAAGGAATATACATTTAGAAAATAATTTTATACTTCCAAATTAAATTAATATTGCTTATGGGGCAGGAAGGATTAAGGTAGACATTTACAAAAGTCAAAGCCACATTTTGCCATACCGCCAACACATGCAAACTAAAAATCACAATTGTCCATCAATCTAAAGAAGCCATCCTTCTGCTTTCCTTTATAAAACAGATTAAACAAAAGAGGAAAAGATGTCTAAAGACAGTGGAAAGGCAGTTATAAATAAGGGAGAGAAATAAAATAAATATAATATTTAAAAAATTACTGAGAAATCTAAGAATTTCTTGTTGAGTTTTTATGGATGGAAACATAGTAACAAATGACGTTAAATATACCAGTAAAATTAGAACTTCCTAATATCACTCATAACCAATTTCTTCATATGAAATATAATGATGATAATAATAATACCTCCTAGGATAAAGAGGTATACACATATGTCCATGCTTACATTTATTAACACATACATACAGTGTACAGAGTGATTGAAATTCTCCAATAATTAATAGTTCACAAAAAGAATATTAACTGAATTTAACTTCCAAGGACAAGCATTCTCTGGGTGGGAGTGAAAACTGTACTCATCTGACTCAACTGATTTTCTTATCTTCACTGAAAACACTTTCCTTATGCCCCGATAGACGCTAAGCTTTCAGGGGACTTAAAACATTAGTAATGTTCTTGGACTCTTTCTTGAATGGCTTCATTGTGCACAAGACATCACAACATCAGCAAGTTTTATTGAGATTACCAGAGGTACACTGACCTTTATCTTCTATATTGCCTTGGTAGTTAGGAGTTCTTGGTGAATAAAGTGTGTTCTTGAATAACATAACAATATCACAGTATTTAAGTATCATGCTTATAAGGTGTAATACAATAAATCTAGTGTCTCTCTCAAGAGTCTTTCCTATATTGTTCCTATTTATTTATTTATTTTATGTGAGACAAGGTACTCTGTTACACAAGCTAGCGTGAAGTTGTGCCATCATAGTTGACTGCAACCTCAATCTCCTAGGCTCCAGAGATCCTCCTGCCTCAGTTTCCCGAGTAACTGAGAAAACAGGCATGCATCACCATGCTTTGCCAATTTTTTGTAGAGACAAAGACCTACTATGTCATCCAGGCTGGTCTCAAACTGCTGAGTTCCAGCAATCCTCCTGTCTCAGCCTCCCAAAGTGTTGGGATTATAGGCGTGAGCCACCACGACTGGCCTCTTTATTGTCCATAGTTTTAAAATGACTTTGGCAATTATGCCTATGCTATTTGTGATTATGTCAAATTATATTACTATCATTTATAGAGATTAGTGTTTAATTTAAATCCTGAGACACTTGAAATAATAAATATTCCTCCTTGTAAGAAATCAATTTTAATACTTACTGGTTAAGGAGGCTGCTTTGGAAGATAATATGTATTATTTCCTAACTTACCTGACCATGCATTCAACATGGCATTACATAAAATTTGATTTACATAGATACTTAAATTGATTTCTTAAATCTAATTAAGAATGATTTTTATGATGATCTTTCAAGAGGTCATTGCATTTAAACATTTTCCTTAGGGTACTACCAGACAGACATTTAGTGTTCAAGTACTTGGAAAAAATGTCATCAACAGCTTCAAGACATTAAGCTAGCCTATTTACTTTACAATAATAGCAGTGAGTGGAAAATCCAGTTATTATCTGTTCTGCTTTTCATGTCTTGCATTTTCCCTTTAGCTCAGCATGCCAAAATGATACTCCTTTTATTATGAAAGATTACAATGCGGTACTTCAAGGAATTAGTTTTTAACGCTTAAATGACCCAACTTGCACTGATGCAAAGAATTTTATTATGATTGAAGAAGAGTAATTTTGGTTCCTGCACATCCATTTAGTCTATTGCTCACAATAAGATTATTGTGAAATATAATTACTTGTTTACAGTAAAACACCGACAAAAAAGCCTACATATTCTTACATAAAGCAAGTTATTTAAAATAATGTTTTGTTATAATTTCTAGATTTTCTAATACTTTCACATTTAAGTATGCATAAAGAAGATACCTACAAGATAGTGGAAAATGAATTGTTAAAATTCTGAACATGTTGCATCTATCTAGAACAGTTGATGAAAACATTAGATTCACTGTAATCCTCAATGAATATTTTAAGATATAAACAACAAAAACTGTGGCTAAGATATGAACCAGGCCCTAGATTTTTATTACGTATAGTCACTCACAGTTTAACAAATAGATAGTGTTTTATTTTTATTATTCTCCCCTCTTTTATATACATATCTATGGTGTATATATACAGCTCTGTGTAGCCCAGTGTTGCTAGCAATGTGGCTCACGGCAATTTTACATCAGAATTACTGGTGCTTAAATGAACAGGGTTTGGGTAGTCAGATCTCACTCTTACCTCCATGGGTAGAGAATCCTGTGCCAGACTTCCATTATTTAAAGTAACCAACCAGCTTAAACTGAACCCACAGTAAAGTCAGATGAAAGTAAGTACATCACTAAATAGAGCCAAAAGCTAAAGGGGAGAAGAAAAAAAAATATGCTTCTAAAATGTAGTTGATGAATGATAAAAATAATAACAAAATAAACTGTAAAAGCCCTTAAGGAAATGCATTAAATGTATCTAAATGACATTATGAAATTTTTATACGAAAATTTCTTTAGGTTAATTGAGAGAACAGACACTACTAAGATGCCAAATAAAGACCTAGACCATTGCTGGAAGAAATATCCAAAGATATGTTAGTTAGACACCAGGGGTTCAATCTAGGTCCTTCTACTCTCACCACACAGAAAGCCAATCACTGAGACAATGAGTATTACCAGAGAAGAAGGCTTTAATTGAGTGCTGCAGCCAAGGGGATAGGAGATTAGTCTCAATCTATCTCCCTGACTTTCTAAAATTAGGTGTTTATTTAGCATGGAAGAAATATAAGTACATACAGAAAAATACTTAGGGAGAGGTAAGAGGAATTTTTAACAAGATTCAGGTGGTCACTTAGGTAATCATGATGGCTGAGGGGTCTGATGTCTCATTGTTCAGGTGTGATGATCTGGTAAGTTTTGGTTTCCTTAATACTATCTGAGAGGCATGATGGTTGATTTCTAGAGAAAGGAACTCAGATAAGACAAATATAACTTTCTCTAGTTTCAAGACAGGGAGGATCAATTTCTATGTTTATTCAAAAGAAACCCCAAACATCAGTTCCATGAGTCAGTTTCAAATAAAAAACAACAGAAAAGGAAGAAAAATTATGAATAAGTAAAAGGACTTGAGAGGTGCCTACAAAGGTTGTAATATGTAAATAAAACAATTTCAAAAATAAAATAAATTATTTTTGTTTCTTCTCTATATTACGTATAGAAACATTATACATATATATGTATATAATCCTCTAAGCCTAAAGAGAGAAAGAACAGGTTATTTACATTGGAGAAAAACTGATTGCCACAGCAGCTAGAAAATCTACAGAAATATTCTTCTGGAAACGCAAAAATGCTAAGCTAAACATTCATCCAGGGTGATCATTCTGAGATACAAGTATTCAGGGAATATATAATCCACACATCTTATTTGAGAAGAAATATTAGGGAAAAAAAGTCTAACCTACCAACTAAAGTCAAAACTGGAAATCTCAAAATAGGAGAAAAAACTAGTTGAAAACCCTGTGAAAAATGAATCTTGAAATATATTTTGAAATAACATGTATTTTAACAATATTTTTAAAATGTACAATTAAACCAAAACCATAATAAAAAAAAACCCTTCTGGGGATGTGTATTATAAGTTTTAAATAAGGAATTTTTAATGTGTCATCTCAATGATTAATTTAATATTGATATTCCCTAGCAGAAAAAACCTCAGAATTGTGTTGGCTGAGAGAGTGATTTGAGAGTTGAAAAAAGACCAGGAAAATGAAATATTCCAAAAGTATTATTGTACTGAAGAGAGAAGGTAGTGAATAAAAACAACATCCAGGTTGGGGAAAATTTTAAATTGCTTTATAGTATAACTATAGATAAACATGAGTTTGATTTTGAGTCACAGGAAAAGTTAAATTGTAAGTAAGGACTTGAAAGTCTATAATATAAATCACAAAATCTCCATTAAAAAGTGTGCAAAGGATATGAACAGACAACTCTTAAAAGACAACATACTATTAGCCAACAAACATAAAAAAATGTTCAACATCACTAGCTATCAAAGAAATGCAAATAAAAATTACAATTAGATATTGTCTCACACCAGTCAGAATGTCTCTTATTAAAAAGTCAAAAAATAACAGACACTGGTGAGGCTGCAGAAAAAAGGGATTGCTTATATACACTGTTGGTGGAAATGTAAATTAGCTCAGCCACTACAGAAAGTAGTTTGAAGATTTCTCAGATAACTTAAAATAGAACCAATATTTGACCCAACAATCTCATTACTGAGTATATATCCAAAGGGAAATAAATCATTCTACCAAAAAGACACACACACTTTTATGATCATTGCTGCACTATTCCCAATAGGTGACTTGGAGTCAACCTAGGTTCCCATCAATGGTAGACTGGATAAAAGAAATGTGGTACATATACATCATGGAAAACTACACAGCCATAAAAAAGAATGAGTTTGCAGCAACACAGATGCAGCTGGAGGCCATTAACCTAAGTGAATTAACGTAGGAACAGAAAAATAAACACCACATATTCTCACTTATAAGTGGGAGTTAACTATTGGGTACACATGGACATAAACATAGGAACAATGGACATTGAGGACTACTATACAGGGAAGAAGGGAGGCAGTGTGGGCTGAAAAACTACCTATTCAGTACTATTCACTGGCTGGGTGATGGGATCATCTGTACTCCAAACCTCAGCATCATACAATATACCCTTTTAACAAGCCTGCACATGTACCAACTGAAGCTAATATAAAATTTGAACTTATAAAAGAAAAGAAATTGCTGTGGACATTTTTAATATACCTTCTTATTAGAAGGATTATTCACTGATGGTCATGAGCCAAATGTGAGAAGAAAACCTGATCTTACAAAGATAACTAGAGTGTGAACTAGTCAAAATATACGAAATGAATGCAGAAGTCATATAAGTACTACAGCAACTTGGAGCAACATTCTAATGAGATGCGGATTCCAAATATATCTGAATTATAGAAAGAAAACTGGCTGAAGGTCAAATAAAAAATGTGCTGTTAAAACATAATTCCATGTATAGACAGAGCTCTACAGTCCCCCATACTAGTCTCAAATCTCTGATAAATAAGTGGCAATATTGTCATCCTGAAATTCTAGTTCACTGACTTCAATTCTGACATAAGTGACAATCTCTCCCTTTCATTTGATAAATAAATTTCTTTAAATTTTAAATGAAAAAATCCCTTATTTTTGATAAATTTATGGTAATTTAAGGTTAATATCTCTATGTGTTATACTAAATTCAATAATTGAAAGAAGTCACATATTGAACTTATGATTTTTTTTTTTTTTTGAGACAGAGTCTCGCTCTGTCGCCCAGGCTGGAGTGCAGTGGCGTGATCTCGGCTCACTGCAAGCTCCGCCTCCCGGGTTTACGCCAGTCTCCTGCCTCAGCCTCCCGTGTAGCTGGGACTACAGGCGCCCGCCACCTCGCCCGGCTAGTTTTTTGCATTTTTTAGTAGAGACGGGGTTTCACCGTGTAGGCCAGCATGGGCTCGATCTCCTGACCTCGTGATCCACCCGTCTGGGACTCCCAAAGTGCTGGGATTACAGGCTTGAGCCACCGCGCCCGGCCTAGAATTTATGATTTTAAGTGGAAAGGTGAAAGATAATTCTACTGACAGTGTTAAATATTTTCATATTAACAGTTTCATTATGAATTCATTACTTCATTATGAATATGAGATAGAGTAGTTGATTTATGCTATATTTAAACAGAAAATGTTTTAGCTGCCTAAATTTGTAAGTCTTGGCAATTAAGAAATTGGGGTGTTAAAATATGTGATGTTGATATAACCGTTTAAATTATACAAAAATAGCACAAACACTGCATGCACATATTAGTGTGTCATATGGTCACATTTTACATATATATAAATGTGAATATGTAATATGTAGGAAGTGATTGCATATTATGTACATATACTCAAGTATAAATAATATATTCCCTATTAAGTGTTTATTTATAATAGATATTTTTAAATAATTTTTTATTTTCTATATATTTGTATATCACATTATAGAAATGCATTTTATTTACCTATAATTTATTGTGTTTTATATCTACAAATATACTTGGAGCATGGTAAATAAGTCTAATAATTAGGTTATAAATTAAGCTAAAATTTAATTGCATGCTAATCCATTAAATGAATAACATAGTAATCACATTAAATGGAAAGCATAGTTGTTTTTAAAAATTTGATTTGGTTTATATCAATAGAAAAAAGTTTTCTCAGTTAATGTTAAGTATGAGAAAGTTTATATTTATAATATTAAAAACTGAAAAAGAACATTACATCTTAAAACCATACATATTTATTTCCCCTAGCCATAGAAAGTATAAAAGCAGCACATATCGATGTACCTGTTTTATAATTAGTCATGTTGAGCATACAAAAAAAGTAAGGCAACACAGCAAGGAAAAGTTAACTTTTAAAATATCCGGTTATTTGTTGTGTGTTTTTGTGTTTCACTTTGTGTGTGTGTGTGTGTGTGTCTGTGTGTGTGTGTTGTGTGTGCAGAAATAAGTGAGGTTGTGTAATACTAGCATTTTGGGAGGCCGAGGCAGGAGGATCACTTGAGGTCAGGAGTTTGAGACTAGCCTGGCCAACATGGTGAAATCCTGTCTCTACTAAAAATACAAAAAAAAAAAAAAGAAGAAAAGAAAAATAGCTGGGCAAGGTGGCAGGCGCTAGTAATACCAGCTACTCAGGGGGCTGAGGCATGAGAATTGCTTGAACCCGGGAGGCAGAGGCGGCAGTGAGCCAAGAATGTGCCACTTCACTCTATCCTGAGTGACTGAGCGAGAATCCGTCTCAGAAAAAAGAAATGAGGTTGAATTAAGTTTTTTATTGGAAAAATTTTGATAATTTGCATACAACATTATTATAGCATTTCTTTTGTACTTGGCAAAAGGTAATTCCTTATAGTGTTTATTATCATATAAAAACATATTTAATATGAAGGAGCTTATTATATGTTAAAAGTAAGAAAAAGCATAATATAATATAGTGTAAATGAATAAATTCATAAATATAAAGGTAGACATTAATAAAATGGAAGATACACGAAGAATAGAATGAATAGATAAATATTGAAGAAGATTATTTTCAAAACATGCAGAAGCTAATCTCTTATGAGATTTTAAAAACAAAAACATACGTAAAATAAATTTTAAAGGGCAAAGACAGCCATAGAAAATTAAAAATAAATTATTATATAATTCTACATGTGGTTAATTTTAAGTGCTGCAGGAAATGTATGATTCCCCATAAAATTATAATTTTTAAAAGGTAACCAGAGGATAGATATTTGAATATACCAATTTCCTTAGAAAGGATTGAAAACATTTTTAAAAGTTATCAGAATGAATGGTTTCACAGCCTAATTCTAACACCTAATGGTACATTAAAGTATTCTAGGTAAAAGAATTATTAAAGCTCCATAACTTATTTATGGTGCTTAGTTACCAAAATCTGATAAATATAATTTTTAAAATGAATATATACCAATCTCACAGGAATATATGCAAAAATTATAAACCTGTGTAGCAAAAAGCTTCCATTATCAAAATCCAAACCATGACAAAGACTGCAAATGGAATTTATAATTGTGACTTTGAATTAATACTACTGTAATAATACTACTACTAATATTTATGCTTAATAATTTGAGCCTAAGACAGAATATAACAATTGTTTCTCATGGCAGATTATATGGAAGAAATGGCTCACAAGCCACTAACACAAGAACAATTCCATAGACCATATATTTCCCTGAAACATTTGTACATTCTACCTGATTTTGTCTCTCGTGTGTGTGTGTGTGTGTGGTGTGTGTGTGTGTGTGTGTGTGTGTTGTGTGTGCAGAAATAAGTGAGGTTGTGTAATACTAGCATTTTGGGAGGCCGAGGCAGGAGGATCACTTGAGGTCAGGAGTTTGAGACTAGCCTGGCCAACATGGTGAAATCCTGTCTCTACTAAAAATACAAAAAAAAAAAAAAGAAGAAAAGAAAAATAGCTGGGCAAGGTGGCAGGCGCTAGTAATACCAGCTACTCAGGGGGCTGAGGCATGAGAATTGCTTGAACCCGGGAGGCAGAGGCGGCAGTGAGCCAAGAATGTGCCACTTCACTCTATCCTGAGTGACTGAGCGAGAATCCGTCTCAGAAAAAAGAAATGAGGTTGAATTAAGTTTTTTATTGGAAAAATTTTGATAATTTGCATACAACATTATTATAGCATTTCTTTTGTACTTGGCAAAAGGTAATTCCTTATAGTGTTTATTATCATATAAAAACATATTTAATATGAAGGAGCTTATTATATGTTAAAAGTAAGAAAAAGCATAATATAATATAGTGTAAATTAATAAATTCATAAATATAAAGGTAGACATTAATAAAATGGAAGATACACGAAGAATAGAATGAATAGATAAATATTGAAGAAGATTATTTTCAAAACATGCAGAAGCTAATCTCTTATGAGATTTTAAAAACAAAAACATACGTAAAATAAATTTTAAAGGGCAAAGACAGCCATAGAAAATTAAAAATAAATTATTATATAATTCTACATGTGGTTAATTTTAAGTGCTGCAGGAAATGTATGATTCCCCATAAAATTATAATTTTTAAAAGGTAACCAGAGGATAGATATTTGAATATACCAATTTCCTTAGAAAGGATTGAAAACATTTTTAAAAGTTATCAGAATGAATGGTTTCACAGCCTAATTCTAACACCTAATGGTACATTAAAGTATTCTAGGTAAAAGAATTATTAAAGCTCCATAACTTATTTATGGTGCTTAGTTACCAAAATCTGATAAATATAATTTTTAAAATGAATATATACCAATCTCACAGGAATATATGCAAAAATTATAAACCTGTGTAGCAAAAAGCTTCCATTATCAAAATCCAAACCATGACAAAGACTGCAAATGGAATTTATAATTGTGACTTTGAATTAATACTACTGTAATAATACTACTACTAATATTTATGCTTAATAATTTGAGCCTAAGACAGAATATAACAATTGTTTCTCATGGCAGATTATATGGAAGAAATGGCTCACAAGCCACTAACACAAGAACAATTCCATAGACCATATATTTCCCTGAAACATTTGTACATTCTACCTGATTTTGTCTCTCGTGTGTGTGTGTGTGTGTGTGTGTGTGTGTGTTTATGTGTTTGTACTTCCAATAAATTTCTAGAAAATAAATAGACTTCAATGAAATGTCTCTCTGGAAATAGGTCCTTAACTTACTCCTTTTATTTCTTTATTAACTTTATTATCTCAATATTGATCAGCTAGGATATAAAATAACTGTATCCTCCAGAGGGTTTAACAAAAAATAAATTACATGGCATAGATGCAGACTAATCATGTTTCGGTTGGCAAAATTTCAACTTTTAATGTTCTGAATCTCATTTTAGAATAGTATACTGGAAAGGAAAATATTAGTGTAATCGAATATCAAAATTTGAGAATACTCTAAAGTCTCCTCCCCACTTTAGAACTCCCTATAGAGACAGAAAAGTTGTCTATTGAATCTGCATTGGACTCAGCTTCTGCCAAATAATTTTTCCCTTCGTTCCACAGATGTTACTCTCATGACATTACATAATAAATCATTTAATATATATTAAAAAAAATCTGCAGACATTTCCAGTCGTGAGCTGAATAAGCAGACTTTGGAATGAGATTTTGTAGCTGGATGACATGCTACTGACAATAAAGACCCTTCATCTGGCTGGAGCACAAGGCAGCTTTGTATTCTTTTCTGTCTTTATAACTAGTAAGCTAGAATGACAGAAAGAAATATATTAGCAGGAATTATATGTCAGACATTTGAGAAGGAAGGGTAGCATGTTACCTAGAAAAACAATAGAACTTGGAAGCTACTGTATATTTTGATTAAACTCTGAAAAAGATCACTAAAAGTTAAAACTAACTAATTGAAAAGTAAAGGCTAAATTGTGAGAGCCAGAGGACTTTCTTGGTGACACATATTTCCTGCCACTGTAAGCCAGTGAGCCTTAAGGCCAAGAGAATCATACTTAAGGCTGAGACCAAAGATTATCTGAGTGCCCAACTGAGGCAAATCTCTTTAAAACAAGGGCCTTGCAGCTGGAAACCATCATTCTCAGCAAACTATCGCAAGAACAGAAAACCAAACACCGCATGCTTGGACTCGGGAAGGGGAACATCACACACTGGGGCCTATCATGGGGAGGGGGAAGAGGGGAGGGATTGCATTGGAAGTTATACCTGATGTAAATAATGAGTTGATGGGTGCAGCACACCAACATGGTACAAGTATACATATGTAACAAACCTGCATGTTATGCACATGGACCCTAGAACTTAAAGTATAATAATAATAATAATAAAAAGGGCCTTGATTGGGAATAAATGGGCTACTTATATATTGAATAGGTTTATCAGAATCTTAGGTTTTCAGAATTCTGTTGACTTGCTGAGGCTGCAAAAATTGCCTACTCTTCTACATTCACCTCTGCATCATAAAGAAAAACGATAACAAAAAGGTTAGTAAACATTAATGTAAAACCTAAAATCTATAACCCATCTAGAAGAAAATATAAGATATTTTGTATTGTTCTCCAGTAAGCAAAAGATACCATCAAGGTAAAAACCTAAAACAGGATCCATAAAGACAAAATTCATACATTGTATAAAACATGAAAATTAAGACCTTTATTCTGAAAGCTGGAGGGATCACACTACCCAACTTCAAACTATATTAGAAGGCTACAGAAACCAAAACAACATGATACTGGTACAAAAACAGACACATAGACCAACGGAACAGAATAGATAATTCAAAAATATGACCACACATCTGCAATCATCTTATCTTTGATCTTGGACAAACCTGACAAAAACAAGCACTGGGGAAAGGATTCTCTTCTTAACACATGGTTCTGGGAGAACTGGCTAGCCACATGCAGAAAACTGAAACTGGACCCTTTTCTTACACCATATGCAAAAATTAACTCGAGATGGATTAAAGACATAAATGGAAAACCCAAAACTATAAAAACCCTAGAAGAAAATCTAGGCGATGCCATTCAGGACACAGGCATGGACAAAGATTTCATGACAAAAACATCAAAGCAATTGCAACAAAAGCAAAAACTGACAAGATTTAATTAAACTAAAAGGGTTCTGCACAGCAAAAGAACCTATCATCAGAGTGAACAGACAACCTATATAATGGGAGAAAATTTGTGTGACCTATCTATCTGACAAAGGTCTGATATCCAGAGTCCACAAAAGCTTAAACAGCTTTACAAGAAAAAAGTTAAAAAGCCATTAAGGGTTTTTTGGGCAAAGGACATGAGCAGACACTTTTCAAAATAAGACATTTATGTAGCCAACAAGCATATGAAAAAAAAAAAAGAAAAGAAAAAAAACTCATCACTGGTCATTAAAGAAATACAAATCAAAGCAACAATAAGATACCATCTCACCCCAGTCAGAATGGCAATTTTTAAAAATCAGGAAACAAGAGATGCTGGTGAGACTGCAGATAAATAGGAATACTTTTACACTGTTGGTGAAAATATAAATTAGTTCAAACATTGTTGAAGAAAGTGTGGTGATTCCAGAAAGACCTAGAATCAGAAATACCATTTGACCCAGCAATCCCATTACTGGGTATATACCCAAAGGAATATAAATCATTCTATTTTAAAGATACACTCACTGGCCGGGCGCGGTGGCTCAAGCCTGTAATCCCAGCACTTTGGGAGGCCGAGGTGGGCGGATCACGAGGTCAGGAGATCGAGACCCTCCTGGCTAACACGGTGAAACCCCATCTCTACTACAAATACAAAAAACTAGCCGGGCGTGGTGGCGGGCGCCTGTAGTCCCAGCTACTCGGAGGCTGAGGCGGGAGAATGGCGGGAACCCGGGAGGCGGAGCTTGCAGTGAGACGAGATCGCGCCACTGCACTCCAGCCTGGGTGACACAGCGAGACTCCGTCTCAAAAAAAAGAAAAAAAAAAAAAAAGATACACTCACATGTATCTTCATTGCAGCACTATTCACAACAACAAAGAAACGGATTCAAGCCAAATGTTCATCAGTGATAGACTGGATAAAGAAAAGGTGGGCCGGGTGCGGTGGCTCAAGCACTTTGGGAGGCCAAGACGGACGGATCACGAGGTCAGGAGGTCGAGACCATCCTGGGTAACCCGGTGAAACCCCGTCTCTACTAAAAAAAGCAAAAAACTAGCCAGGCGAGGTGGCGGGCGCCTGCAGTCTCAGCTACTTGGGAGGCTGAGGCAGGAGAATGGCCTAAACCCGGGAGGCGGAGTTTGCAGTGAGCTGAGATCGTGCCACTGCATTACAGCCTGGGTGACAGAGGGAGACTCCGTCTCAAAAAAAAAAAAAAAAAAAAAAAA
Organism: Trachypithecus francoisi; assembly: GCF_009764315.1. Classification (NCBI taxonomy): domain Eukaryota; kingdom Metazoa; phylum Chordata; class Mammalia; order Primates; family Cercopithecidae; genus Trachypithecus; species Trachypithecus francoisi. Next base: position 46,200,963 of record NW_022681470.1, on the reverse strand, counting down.
AAAAAATGTGGTACATATACACCATAGAATAATATACAATCATAAAAAGGAACAAGATCGTGTCCTTTGCAGGTACATGGTTGGAGATGGAATCCATTATGCTCAGCAAACTAAGACAGGAACAGAAAACCAAACACCACATGTTCTCACTTGTAAGTAAGAGATGAACAATGAGAACACATGGACACAGGGAGAGAAACAGCACACACTGGGGCCTGTTGGGGAGGAGCAGAGAGAGGGAAAACATCAGAAAAAATAGCTAATGCATGCTGGGCTTAATGCCTAGGTGATGGGTTGATAGGTATTGATAGGTATAGCAAACCAGCATGGCACACGTTTACCTATGTAACAAATCTGCATATCCTGCACATGTACTCCAGAACTTAAAAAAGAAATAAAACCACAAATTTAGAGAAAGTATTTGCAAATTAAATATTCTATAAAAGACTTGTATCTAGAATGTATAAAGCACTACAAAAACATAAAATAAGAGGTGTTGCACACAAAAAAATGAGCAGAGGATTTATGAAAACAAAAGATAATTCATCAAAGAATATTTGTAAGTCACAAATATAAATAGCCTTAGAGTAATGCAAATAAAATCATACTGAGATATCAATATATAATATCAGAATGCCTATTAAATGCCTCCAACACCATACCAAGTGTTGGAGAAGATGAGAACGATTAGAACTAAATTTTGCAAACTCTTTAGAAAATAATTTAGCAGTTTCTCAAAAATTTAAACATACTCCTGCCTTATGATCCAGTCATTGCAATCCTAGGTATTTTCCCAAGATAAATGAAAGCATATGTCTCAATAAAAACTTATACACAAATGTTCAGAACAGCTTTACTTACAGTTTACTCAAAAAGAAAACTGCTCCAAATTTCACCTATAGTTGAATGAATAAACAACTGTGGTAAATCAGCAATAAAAAGAAATGAACTATTGATATTCAGAACAGCATGAATCATTCTCAAAATAATTTTGCCAAGTGAAAGAAACCAGATAGAAAAGGGTTGAGTAATTATAAATCCATTCCTATAAAATTCTATAAAATACAAATTTTTCTGTGCTTTATAGTCACAGAAAGCAGTTCACTGGTTGCCTTGGGTGAGGAGGAAAACAGGAAAGGACAATAAAACTAAAGTCAAGAGGAAGCTTGGTTCTGGTGATGGTTTTGTAGGCATATACAAATATCAGAATGTCAAATTGCACTGCTTATATAAGTACAGTTCATTTTATGTCAACTCTGCTTTAATAGACCTGAAAAAAAAAAATCAGTCTTCTTTACCTTTGATTGCAATTTAGAATCCATGATGAAATCAGGGCTCATTGACTTGATTTCTGATGATACTGGATGAGGAGCATAATTTTAATATATGTAATTTTGGGGAATACTCAAAATTTGTAGTCCTGAAAACAAAGTTTAATGTTTCTTGTGTACTTTGTCCTAAAAATCAATGTTTTCATCCATATTGTAAGTATAGAGCACACAGGTATGTGAGAAACATGGAGATACATACACACACTTGTATAGACATGTTCTTTAACTTACAATGGGTTTACATCCTGATATACCTATTGTAAGTTTAAAACATCAAAGTCAAAAACGCATTTAATACACCTAACATACCAACCATCACAGCTTAGCCTAGCCTAACTTAAATATACTCAGAACACTTATGTTAGCCTATAATTAGCCAAAATCATCTAGCAAAAATCTTATTTTATAATAAATTATTGACTATCTCATGTAATTAATTGCATACTGTACTGAAAGTCAAAAACATAATGGTTTTATGGGTACTTGAAGTATGATTTCTACTTTACATGTAACTTTTTTTGCACCTTAACTTTTGAAAAATCTTTAAGTCAAACCATTGTACCTCAGAGATCATCTGGAGAGAAAATGAGAGCATGAGATTGACTGATCAATTGATTGATTTGAAATGGAGATAATTATGCATTTATATTAATAATTATATGGATATGCAAATTATCATAAGTGCATAGTGATATAGTCAGTGAGTTTTACTAAAGATGTATTTCTAATCATCAAATATTATAATTATATTTATGCCTAGAAATGGGCATGCCTCGTCTATCAGGTCATTAAATTGGTGTGTTGAATCAATCTAGTTTGTAGTAAAGCTGGGCATAGGGTTTTCTGCTAATTGAGCACACCAAAGGCTTCATTACCATGAAAATGGAGTCAGCTGCTCCATTTTCATACATTTAGGGGTCGTGGTACACCACAGGATTTCCTTAGTGCTCTCACATTTCAGCTGATTCTGTCTGTCTGCTACTAAGGGCTTCTTTCAGTCTTTCTTTCACTCCTCCACTTGTAGACTACACTTGTTTAGTAATCCATATGAGCAAGGTTCCAAGGCCTGAAGTAGGAGTGTTGGTGGAGGATCTTTAATTCTTCTACTCTATCTTTTCCTCAGATCCTGAGTGTACAGTTCCAGGCTGTAATGCAAGTACTTCTGTTTCTTGGGCTATGTTAATAAGAGATATTGGTATTAAAAAATAAAAATATCATATGGAGTTTATGGCCAGCCTCAACAGAAGAAAGAAAATGCAGATTTTGGTGTTCCAGAGTAAATCCAGGTTATCTGCAATAGAAAATTATATACCTTCTGAAAAACAGTTTCTGACATGCTACTGGGTCCTAATAGAGATGGAATTTCTGACTGTCAGACAATAAAGAGGCCAAGAGGCCAATATCATGAGTTGGATTATAGTAGACCAACTACACAAGAAGGAGAAGACCAACTTCAGTCCATTGAAATTCAGAAGTGGACTGTCTGAGAAGGAAAATGAGGAAAATGTAACTATGCAACTCAGGCAAGGAGAAAAAGAACTACATTTCTTGAGATATCATTTTATGTTTTGTATATACATAAATTTATATAATTCTATATTAAAACAATGAAAGTTATATTTTGGTAACCACTTTATAAATGAAGAAACAGAGACTCAGAAAGTGTTCTGAAGCTTCACTAAGCATTCTCCAAATCATGCTGAGTTTTTACTAAAACAAGCATTGCCTATGTTCATGAGTCCTAAAAGGACATAGATTGAGGCTGTTACTTTTTTTTTCTTGTTACTGTTATAAAAACATTCTCAGTTTAAATACATTTATCAATGTTCTCCTTATAGAACACATAATATATTAAATTGAAACAAGAAGTACATATAAAGGCAATGAGGTGAAAAATAACTTAAGCATGAGCAAATTTTAATAAAGTCACTTTTAAGAATAATGTAGCCTTTTAAATTATATTTAATTTCAACAGAGGTCAGTCAATCTATGCCCTCCCAAGATTAATATGAAGTGCATCCTTGAGCACTTTTAATCATTGAAACTTAAATGACCTTACAGCAAAAACAAAGTTTAGCTAGAAATTTTGCTACCTATCAGCATTTTCATTGAAGTTCTGAAATGCTGAGTATACAAATGCCAGTCATGAAACATGTCTATACATAATGGAGAAAATAAAAACACTCGTAAGGAAAGATCTGCTTTATGTAGAAAGATAAAATAAATTTTAAGTATTTTCAATTAATTAATTTGCCATTAATTGCATAAAATGTATAATTTCAAAATATAATATGGACATGTTTATTTATACTTCCAATTAAAAAAAATCAAGCTGTAGTATTTGAAGAGAGGGGCATCAACTTCAAAATCTGAACAATCAGAGTACAAGATAGAAATAAATACTATTCCAAAAGATTAGCCCAAAAGCTTATATAACTTCAACTCAATTCCAAATTCTGACTACAGACCAGTGGAAGAGAGCCAGACTGAGCAGAAACACAAGCAGAGATGGAAAACATAAATATAAGTGGAAAAGTGGGAGTTAGGCTTCCCTCAGGCTACTATCATACCTCTTTTTATTCAGCTAGACTGTGAACTCATAGTTAGAAAAAATCTAGCCACTGAAGTCTCTGTGTGTATGTCAATGCAGAGCTCAGAAACTGATAAAACGGGCAAACAATAAGTAGCTGTTACATACATGCGTAAATAAATTGGATTTGTTAGGCTTACAGACATTGACTTACTTGGGACCCTCCTGCTTTTGAGTCTATTGGGAATTGTAACTGCTACGCCTTGAAAGAGACCCACAGATCTCAGGACTCCCACAGGATCCTTTTGTCTAGATGGAACAGTCTCAATATAGTAATAGATATGTGCTTTGAGAACTCAAAAAGTTACAGAGTTCAAAGTATGTATTAATAACTCAGTTAAAGATTGGGAAGTAGTTTGGTTAGAGTGACTACACATAGACTGAACTTGTATTAGTGTCTGTCAAAAGCAAACAGTGTGTTTGTATTAAAAACCTTATGGGCTGACAAAGGTCATCTGAACACCATATCACTCTTAGACAGGTTTGCATAGAATAATGTTACTTAAGTCAAAGATGTATGTTATATCTTGGAATAAAATATATCATTAAAAAGGACTAATATAACCTCTAAGTGGGTTTTGCATTATTTCAAATTCTGAAATTAAAGCCTATAATGTCTAAATTATAATCTAACCAATGTAAATGATAAATATTAAATATTTGCTTGCACAAACTATACCTTGTGGTAAAATGAAATGTTTAGAATTGTAATGTGAGATGAGTGATTGACCAGTTTGGACATGTATGAAATAATCTTATTTATGCATATGTATCTTTAACCATAATGTGGGCTTTTAATTCAGTGGCCAAAATTAAGTTTAAAGATACATATGCATAAAGATCAAAATATCTATACACATATCACCCCATGTAATTAATAATCTTTAACTTCATCAAGGAGAAAGGAACTTGGTATCATATTTTGACAACATTCTTCTAAACTGGGATATTACTTGAATATTAAATTTGACACTTTCATAAAAGTTTGCATTTTTATTTATAACATGTCACATTTTAATTGCTTTTTTAATACTATGCTTCCATAATAATTTCTTTTTTTCCTGACAGTTTTACAGACTAAATATGATTATATTTCAAGATTGTTTTCTCCCTAACAAGTGAGGTATTATAGTTGGATTAACTATGTGCAAAGTCTTGAACCACAGAAAATGTTTTATCCACTGGAATATATAAGAAAAAGATAAAGATCTTTTAAAAATTCAGTATGTTAGATTTATCATCATACAGATCATTGAGTACATGTTCTTATATTGCTTTCTTACTTTATATGATGGTAAAGAATTAAGAAATTCAGAAATCATCTATCAAAATCATTCACAAGCTCTAAGTATTTCAAGGTAGTTCATTTTACCTTTTCTCCTTGATTTCATGAGACTTGAAACTTGAGCATTAATTATAGAGTGATTTTTACAGCATTAGTTATAGTGATTTTACATTTTAGCACTTTCTTTTTTGCAGCAGCAGCAGCTACAGTTATTAGTGAGTTCTTATATCGTACCTTTAAGATTTTCTAATTTAAACTCACTGTCTTTTGTTGTTTCCTTTATGGTAGTACTGAGAAATATTTTTGTTCCAGGTTTATATTTCAGTGTATTTGAAGAGAGCACACATGCTTTCTTGTGTATGCGTATGACCATGTGTTTTACAGGGTTAAAAAAAAATGATAGCTTTAACTTTTCCCTGTGTTATTTCACTCTATGCTCTCTCTTAAACCTTCTTTTTCAGGTAAACACAATTATTTGCACTTCTTACTACATGAGGCATTTTTACACCTCTATTGAAATGCCCTTTCTAAAACAAGGCAAAGATATTTTCCATCACCCAAATTATATTTTAATATAGAAATCTACTAATTCTACCTGTGTATCACAGTATTCTTTTCCTTAAATTTTACATTTGCTCCTTTTGAAAAATTATTTAAGTATTATACTAGTATATTTATCATAGATTTTTGTGATCCTTTAAAAACCTGACCCACTAAGTTTCCATAGATAGCTAATATCCTCTAGTTAATTATGGAGAGTAATATTAAATATGAAAATATCAAGTACTTAAGCTCTGAGAAGTCAAAACCCTTGCTTAAGATCAAAAAATTCAAACAAGCCTGGAAAAATGGCATAGTATAGTCCATGTCAGTACATGAACTTTGGGAAGCTACTGGAAAAAAAAAAAAAGAAAGTCAAGGCAACAGGAATAAAATTGGGTTGGTGGAAATTGGAGACTACAGGATGCAAAGTTGGAGAAACTAATCTGATCCAGAAAGAATCTACAGATTCTATCATACTGGCAAGAATCTGTCAAAACAGACAACCGTATTACACTAATGTTTTGTTTTGTTTTCAAATTCTATTATATATCACCATCGTTTATCTTCCATTTTGCCTTGTAACTTTTAAATACTTTGATGGTTACCTATTACTTAATAAAAATATATCCTATTATTTAATAAAAATATCTAAAATAAATGTCTATTTTTCCATATCTATCTTCTTAGACCACCTGGATTACATTATTTATATAGACTCTGTCATCAAAGAGTTCAATTGAAATTCTAACTTGAACCAATCAAAGGTATTATTTAAACTTTACAAAGTTTTGTTCATTTGTAAAGATGTGCAAATATAACAAACGGAAATAATTCAGTAAGATTTAGTATGGTATAATGGAAAAAGATGTATAGATTTTGGTAGTTCCATGACAGAATATTTCCCAGACCCTGATACTTACTGGTTGCATTATCTTGGACACGGAATCAGGCTTCTTGAAGCCAAACAACAGCATATGACCATATTAACTTCCATAGCTTAAGTCATTGTTTAAGTGCATGTCTTTTAAGTATCCTGTAAACAGCGGAAGCTCAACAAACAATAGGTGTTTTTGGAATGATGCTATTGTTATCATTTTTTATTAATGTTTTAAATTTTAAAAATACCTGAGAAGCATTCTAATAGTTCCAAGTTCTGTTTCTTTGAGTACTTACAAATATCTGCTTTACTAATCTCACATATTTTAATGAGAATTAGAAATGCTGACAAATGGGAAAGAGCCTGAAACGTTACAGGTATCATTATTGTAATGGATATCTCATATCTGTTGAACAGACTAGTATGAAAGCAAAGAAAAAGTTCCATCGACAGCTTCATAAAGACAACAAAATAATACAATAATATTCAATTAACTCAATACTTTTTTTTTTTTTTTTTTTTAAGACAGAGTCTCGCTCTGTCACCCAGGCTGGAGTGCAGTGGCGTGATCTCGACTCACTGCAAGCTCCGCCTCCCTGGTTTATGCCATTCTCTTGCCTCAGCCTTCCCAGTAGCTGGGACTACAGGCACCCGCCACCAGGCCGGCTAATTTTTTGTATTTTTAGTAGAGACAGGATTTCACCATGTTCGCCAGGATGGTCTCTATCTCCTGACCTCGTGATCCGCCCGTCTCGGCCTCCCAAGGTGCTGGGATAACAGGCGTGAGCCACCGCGCCCGGGCAACTCAATATTTCTTTAAGGTAAATATCACTATACAGGTTTTTAAGGCGTATTTTGTATATTCTTGCTATTAGAATTAGTTGCCAGATAATTTTAATACAAATTTAACTGAAATTTAAAGTGTTGAGATGACTTAAGACAGAGAATCACAAGTTTCTGAACTACACAGATGTAATTCTTTTGAAACCCCTTTATGTAAAATGAACACATTTCCAGTTGAAATAAACAAGGTAATGTGTAACTTTAAACCAATGTGAATACTTGTGCTTGAACTGTTATTATATAAGTACTGATATAGCACAATTTTAACAACTAGTCCATAAATAGCCTGTGTTTCAAAGATCTGTAAGTGAGAATTCAATGGGGAAAATAATTTTTTGTTTTGTCTTCTTAATTGTTCAGGTCGCTTCACAAAATTTTGCAGATGAGCGTCTCAAACCTTACAAAGAGAAACATCTTAGATGCTTAATCTGTATGCTAGCATGTCATTACATGACTACTCAGCACTCAAGTATCAAAAAGACAGTTTTTCTACAAGATTATTGTTTTCATTCACAGAGAAGTTGTCTGCACATGTATTTCTATCATTTTAAACAATTTCTGAGAGTTACCTGAGCTATCTACACACAAAAAATAAAACATGTTACTATGGCAATCTCACAATTTTATATTTTTATATTGTAGACATTTGATGAATTTAAGTGACTGGCCTCCTAAATTTTGCACATTCTGTTTTAATTTTTGACACATACTGTGAACCATGTTACTAAAATGTCTATGATCTGGCCCATCATGCCCCAATTCCCAACATTTTTTCTCGCATTTTTTTTTTTTTTTTCCTGCAATTCAGTTGTTGGAGGGAGGAATGGAAGACAAATTTAGGAGTTATGAGATGGAACATGGCAAGGGTCAATAATATAGTCATTCTCAACATAGCCCTGAAAGAGAAGGGAGGGAAGTTTACCCTGCACTGCTGGATGGCTGAGAGCATGTCTTTCCTTCTCTATAGACGCTACAATGGGTACCTGTGTGACCAAGGACAAATTACCAAAACACCTTACTCTTCCACTTCCTAGTTACAAATTGAGTATACTTGTAGGATCTGCCTTATGGGGTTGCTTTAAAGATTAGTTTAGTGGCTAGAAGCATTATTTCCAGTTAAAATCTTATTTATTTTTGTTTTTTAAACCTATAATATTTTTTAAACCTACAATAACTTAACCCTGAGTAAGTTTTTGAGTGTTAATAAAGATATCAAGCATAGAAACACAGTCACTTACACACACACCAAGGATACTAGACAGCAATGATAGAATAGAAAAATAAAATAAACAAATATGCTTAGAAGCTTGCCACAGTGGTTTATATGGTGTCATATTTTAATGTAGGCCTCTTCCTTGAAGGAACAAGGTGATCAAGCAACTAACAGGCTGAGGCACAAAGCAGGAACCCCTGAAGGTTTGCCCTATTAAGAAAAAGAAGACTAGAAAGGTTCTGTCAGTCATTCCAGAATTATTTGTAGCACTAAATAAATCATTCAATAAATCATCTTCTCCTCAGAAGAACGTGTTAGCTTAAGATGTCATGGCACACACACTCTCTCTCATTTTCTCCCTCCTCTCTCTCTATATCTCTCACTTTATATATTTATCTTTTATATCATACATGTTTCTATATTTTTTAGAAGCCACATATTTCCCGCTTGATCCATATTTGTTCAGAAAATTTTGTTCAGAATTTTTTTTTTTTTTTTTTGAGACAGAGTCTGGCTCTGTCGCCCAGGCTGGAGTGCAGCGGCACAATCTCGGCTCACTGCAAGCTCCTCCTCCTGGGTTCATGCCCTTCTCCTGCCTCAGCCTCCTGAGTAGGTGGGACTACAGGCGCCCTCCACCAAGCCCGGTTAATTTTTTATATTTTTTGTAGAGACAGAGTTTCACTGTGATAGCCAGGATGGTCTCGATCTCCTGACTTCGTGATCTACCTGCCTTGGCCTCCCAAAGTGCTGGGATAACAGGCGTGAGCCACCGCGCCTGGCCCAGAAGATTATTTATTTAATTTGTATAAACGAATTGGAGTGGAATTCATTTACCCTCACACACACACACAAAAATGTTAAAGATAATTATAATTGGATGTCACAATGCACTAACAATTTCCACTCCAGGAAAAAGAAAAAGGGAATGCTATCACTTTTCTATGAGAGATGCCCTATTGTTGATCACAAGGAAGCTGCAGCTACTCTAGTCTCTGGGCATTTTGGATTGCAAAAGAATACAATTTTTTTTTATCAGAGATGAAATAATGGATGATACCTGGGTACCTGAAAGACAATAAAGATTCACTGAGTTATTTGGGAGAGAATAAAGATTCAGTGTAAAAGACTTATTTTACAGGATATTATTTTTTATCAGATTTTTACACAAAACATCCAATTGTACCGAGTCTAATGCAGAAAACTATGGCATCCACATATTTGACCAGCTGAAAACAAGCATTTAAGTCCTTACCTACTAAAATATGGTAAATAAATTAGCATCTATATAAATTTTCCAGAATCTTTGTTCAGGAACCTTTGTTAGCCCAGAGCAACGAGAACATCAGGAGGTCCCCTAACTCCACAAATTGCATTATCTGAATCACATCTCTGAACCATTCCAGACACCTTATTTTACCTTTAAAAATCATATATCACAGTGCTATTCTTCTCACTGCACGGTCTGAAACATACTACTCAGATACCATATCCAACTGTGATAATCATAACAGCTTTCTAACAGTAGCATAATTCTTTCCTTACAAGTCCTACACTAAACTATGTTCCTTTGCAAGGGATTCAAGTCAATTTGCTCTTCTCTACAAATGTGCATAATTATTCAACCTCTTTAAAGTAACTTAGAATCATGAGTGTTAGTAAAATCCTAGATAAAACACTACATTACAGAGTAAAATATTTAATCCAAGTTTTTGCACAAGGATGTCACATAATTATTTTCACACAACAATATTAATTTTAGAAAATAAAATCATGATATTGTTAAAGGTACAGTATTGAATTTAGAATATCTCTCCTCAAATGGGAGAATTACACATGTTGATTAGTATACTCTATAAACATAATATTACCTTAAGAGAGATGGGCATTTTTGAATTCTCTTTTGTTCCTGGACACAAATCTTTATATATTCCATGACTAGCCACTTATTCTATATGATTTCAGTTAAACTGATATCATTTCTTAAATTTTGTATCAATTTAAAGCCTGCCTAACAGTAAAGGTACTCCAATGAGAAATTTTAGAGGGGCATAGTTGTAACATTACCATAAACTTTAAGCAATTGGAGAGAAATATAAAAGAGAAACTTACTGAACTTGAGATCACTAACAAATATCATTGTCTATTTATGCCAAAATAACTGGTCTAATAAGCCACAATTTGTTGTCACTCATTTGTCAGGCACTGAAATATAAAGTTTGTATTTATTATCTCTTTCATCCTCACGATGAAGTAAACAACCATATATATATATATTTTTGCCGGGCGTGGTGGATCACGCCTGCAATCCCAGCACCTTGGGAGGCCAAGACGGGCAGATCACAAGGTCAGGAGATAGAGACCATCCTGGCAAACACGGTGAAATCCTGTCTTTATTAAAAAATGCAAAAAAGTTAGCGGAGGCTGAGGCAGGAGAATGGCGTGAACCCGGGAAGCGGAGCTTGCAGTGAGCCGAGATTGTGCCACTGCACTCCAGCCTGGGCGACAGTGAGAGACTCTGTGTCAAAAAAAAAAAAAAAAAAAAAAAAAATTTCACATATGAGGAAACTGTAGTTCAAAAACGTTTAAAAAAATAATTCAAGATCCCACAGTTAGTAAGTAATATGCTCACTATGCTATTCTGGCAAGTGATTAATTCTAGGCCATCTAAACTTCATCTAATCACATGAGTTATATCATGAATACTAGGACAATGTAGCTTAGTTTACATAAAATAAGTGTTTTTGACTCAAAGCATTTCTTGGTAACAATTATTTTGATCTTCTGCATTAAGTTATTGTTATTCCTGAATAACTTTGGAGTTTTATACCTCCGATCATAGGCTGAGTTGGAAGGGTTATGTCTGTGGATAGGCAAAGTGATTTAAACTTTTAGAACTTGAAAGCCTTTAGTTGGTAGATTTTGAGCCAGTAATCTTATCATTTCATTTCCAGCTTGTACCTCTATTAATAAAAACTGACTATCCCTTGAACTTATTTGATTGAGACTCAGTTTGATTACTGAAGGAGATAACAGCCTTGCAGAACAACTAAGATATTTTGTAAAATCGTAAATATTTGTTGCGATTATATGTAAGTTAATATGTAATTTAGTGGGAAAAAAACACCTCTGTACTTCAAATCAGACTCATTCATTGAATGCATACAATGGGCAAACATCTTATAGACACTTATGGTGAACCAGTCAGTCATTGATCAAAGAGCATATAGTACAAACTAAATTAATCCTCACGTGAATTCTAAGTGCTATTTCCACTGTAAACATGGATAAAATGGGGCACAATGAAGATCAAAAAATTTGTGTTCACATAGAATTAGGCTCCAGAACCCTTCTCTTACCCATGCTGTCATTCTTCCTACCTTATGCCTAGTCACTGATGCAGCTTTGTGGTAGATCATGATGCGCTTCACAGTTTCCCCGCCAACGTAAAGCTTAGAACCTGGGTTTGGTTTCCTATTTTAGAGCTATTTAATTTTTAACATTTTTTTTGAATTTGTTGCAGTCTATGACACCCTATATATATCAGATGTTATAAATATTACTGAAAATTAAAGAGGGCTGTGATATCTTTAATCCTCAGAAATATTAAACTACCTGTAATCAAAGGAATTTATTAGGTTAAACAATATTCAAATTTGTATATGCTTAAGAACTTTGAGGCACTGTATTGAGAAACACGCCTGAAAAACTGCAATCAATTCACTTTGGACAAAAATTTGGATAACATCTCCTTGATATAAGTTATCTAATGGTAATATATATATATATATATATTACATACACACACTTATATATGTAATATATATAAGAATATATATGTGTTCTTACATGTATCAACAGTATTTAATATGCTTGTGACCTTAAAAATAATTTTAAAATGTCAAAATTATCGGTCCTATTCATTTTTGTGGGCTTCAAATTAGCAAAATATAGGTTATTTATTTCTAAACAATAGCAACAAATGTTTTGCTTACATGAATTTTCTATTTCTCTGTAACATCAGAAAACTATTTAGAAAATGAAAAGATATTACCAGAAATAAGACACAAAGAATGTTTTGTTATTAAGACATGCCTTCAAGATAATGAGAATTAAACTGACAAAAGGACATCCTGGCAAAATGCTCTCCAGCGCATTTGATTCATATGATGAAGATAAAGGAAATGAATAAGTTATTACAATCTTGGAAGATAATATTACAATGCTTTGTATACTCCCTTCCATATTAATTCTAATTTCTATCATCTGTTATACAACATGAATGTAACTTGGAATCTCTCAGGAAACATTTTGCAATGATTGGAAGGCACTTGATTTATCAATATACACATGAAAATTACAAAAGCTCCCTTGAGCAAGTTACCTTTCTTGGCACTCCAAAAATAATTAATTGTAGTCGTCATTCTAACAACCTTCCTAAACACAACAAATGTTTACAAATTATATGTTTTGAACCACAAAATCCAATCAAAATATTTTTAGTTAAGAAGGCATTTTGGTAAATTAAAATTAAATATAAAAATTTTTATGATTATATAAAGATTTTAATAAAACCTAACAGGCTGTGGATTTGCCACGTGATCTTGAATGAGACATTTAACACTTTTGTGTCTCTTTATCCTCAATTTAGCAAGTTTAGGGTTTAAAATCTAAGTCCTAGTCCTATACTGAAGTTCCCTGATTTATATTAATGAGTAGCCCAGTTATTTACACGTGCAATTTTTGTTTAATGATAATAGGGAGAACAATTAGCTTAAAGTGATGAATTTTAGAGTCAGTCACATTTTAAGGTTCATTATGTATGTTGATCTAGAGCAACACATCACAGTTTTAACTTTGTCCAACAGCATACAAATAGGATTCATGTATGAGGGAGGATATAAAGACCAGCACAAGACGATTGTATCTGAACATAAAATGCAAGATAAATGGTCGTAGATTATTTGAGTTATTTGTTTAATGCTTTAAGATTTCAGTATGTGAAGTTAGAACACCATTTCTAATCTTTTAAATACAAACAAATGGTCACGAAAGATGGTTAAATCATTTTGGGTTATCTAAAATTAGATGGATACCTTTTACTGTTTTTCAATATTTAGTATTTAGTAAGTTCGTGAGTATAGGATTTAATATAGTCAATTATTTTCTTTAAACTCAGATGGCTATTTTTTTCAAACTATAGCTATGGTTTGTAGCTTATTACCTATTTATAAAGTTACTTTTTGAAAAGAAAGAAATTAAAATGTTGGTCTATATTGAATATATATATATATATATATATATATATATATATATATGCTATACATATCCAAGAAGCCTACTTTCTTCAAACAAGAAAATACAAGATGATAAAATAAAGTGATAGTAGGAAAGAGTACATACTAACAATCATAAGTATACAAAACGTTTTATAAAGATAACTTAAAAAATATTGTGGAGACATTTATTCTTCCTGAAATAGATTAGTTTAATATAATCCTGGTCAAAGTAATAAAGGTATCCTTTATTTAATCTGAAAAATGCCTAAAAATACAAAGAGACCAGAATTATTATGAAAATGGACAATGAGGGGCTATGAGCCTTATTTAATTATAAAAGAAATATTACAAAGTGACATGAATTAAAATAATAAGGTCTTAGGCAAGAACAGTCACGCACATACATTCAAGATAATACAGTTTTAAAATACAAATGCAACTACATTTGGAAAGTTTATGTAATACAAATTGTTGACATTTTAAATTACTCTAAAATGAACAGGTTATTTAATGAATTACAATAACTGATTAATATTTGGAACAAAATATGAATGCTACGTTACCTTATTTAAAAACAAAAAAACTTGAACCAAACTTTTAGGTAAGAACGATTGAAGCATGAAAAATTGAACCATGTATCAAAAAATGGTGGATAAATATTTTATAAAGTTGAAATGGGAAGATATTGCTAAACAAAAACCATCAAATCTCAAAATCAAAAGCTATAAAGGAAAATATTAAGTTTTACTATCTCCAAACTAAAATATCTGTTTAATGAAAGATATCATAAATAACAAAAGAAAGAAACTATGACTATTCAGAAAATGATTTTGACACATTCCAAAAAGTCTAGTTTCTTTAATAAACAGATATTGCAGTACAGCAAGGGAACAATGGTCAGAAAATGAATACAACTAATAATAATGAAAAAATAAATACATTAATAATTAAAGACAAGTAAAAAAATTATGTTCAGATACTATTTTAGTCATACTGGAAAATTATAAAAGGTGATTATCTGTAAGTGTTGATGAGAATAAGAAGCTATCACCCCTACATACTGTTGTTGTTTGACATTGGATTGACACTGCCATTTAGAAGAACAGTCTAGAGTTTTCTATCAAAATTAATTATTGTAATGTGAATCATTTTACCTCTAAATTCCGCTTTATAATTAGATAATCACATACTTTCCAAAGGTATGTATACAACATCTTCCTTATAATTTTATTTAAAACATTTTTAATGGAATTATTTAAATGTCAATCACCATAAAAATGATTGAATAAGCCAGGCACGGTGGCTCACACCTGTAATCCCAGGACTTTGGGAGGCCAAGGAGGGTGGATCACGAGGTCAGGAGATCAAGACCATCCTGGTTAACATGGTGAAACTCTGTCTCTACTATAAATACAAAAAGAAAAATTAGCCAGGCTTGGCGATGGGCGCCTGTAGTCCCAGCTACTCGGGAGGCTGAGGCAGGAGAATGGTGTGAACCCAGCAGGCAGAGCTTGCAGTGAGGTGGAGCTTGCAGTGAGCCAGAGCTTGCAGTGAACCAGAGCTTGCAGTGAGGCGGAGCTTGCAGTGAGCCGAGACCGCACCACTGCACTCCAGCCTGGGCAACAGAGCGAGACTCCGTCTCAAAATAATAATAATGATAATAATGGTCAAATAAAATCTGTTACTATTATAAAATTGTTGAATTACAATAAAAAGAATAAGAAAGTGATATATATTCTAAAATGGGGAGATTCTAAGATATAGTATTATTGAAAACAACTAAAGTAGAAATACTGTACTATAAAAAATCTGCAAAGATAAAAAGAATTCATGGCAATGGCTTTATCTGAAGAATAGAATATGTGTGAATGAAATAATACCATGAAAAAATTAAAAGACATATTTTATGCTTACTATGAACATATATTTCTTTAAAAACAGGTTTAAAAATGTTTAAACAGCAAAAGCAGAACAAACATCACCTTTTCAGTTGGCCTATCTTACTTCCCCGTTTAAAACTGCAGTGTCCCCAAGCCTAGTCCTCCACCCAAATGGAGCTCTTTACCCCGTTTCCACTTTTCTGTTTCTGTACTGCTCATTACCGTCATCTCATGTATCATATAATTTGCTTGTTTATTCTGTTAGCTTTTTGGAGCTAATCATTTTGTCCCTGATTCCTACAAAATGTCTAGCATATATAGACATACAATACATATTTGGTAAATAAATGATTCCTGTCACTCCATTTCTCATTTTATAGCCTTGGTTATAAGATAATAACCTGTTTCAGTCTGTATCTACAGTCTATTCTGAGCTACTTCCTTTTAACTCTCCATGCTCCGGCAACATAGGTTGTCTTTCTGTTTCCGTGATCTCTTCTTACTTTAAGGTATTTGACTATCCAGTTTCTTCTGTCTGAAATATTCTCCTTCTAATTATCACCTACCTTTATCTTTTTCATCTTCCAAACATCAGCTAAAATATACCTTTCTTAGAAAGGGCCTAGAATATGTTTCGTCTCTTAGCAATTAATTATTTTATTTCAGATATTTAAGCTTATTTTCAAATTACAAGTTTTTGTGTTTGCTGTTTTATTTTATGCTTCCTTCCCAGAGGAGAGTGGTAGCTTAATAAGACCTCTTTAAAAACATAACACTTGGTATTCATATTCTGATGTAGTAACTTCCACATAGTATTTGCAATAAGTATGTATCAATGAATAAATAAAAATATTACATGTACATTTTTATCCTTTATACTCAATGCTGTGTAAAACATTGCCTGATGCTGTGTGCATTGTAGGCTCAGTACATATTTTAGAAATGAATTAATTTATTTTATTCAGTCATTAATTTGTATCTCTATCTTGCTGCAGTTTAGGTATAATCTCATATTTATCTTGTTAAGGACACATTAGCCTCAGACAATAGACACAAGCATCATAACCACAAATACATAATTGTAATACTGATAACTGCATTTTATCAAGTGCTCCATGTTCCAGGCCCTAGATCGATTGTTTTAGATAGTTTATCCCATTTAATTGTCATACTTATTCTATCACATACATCATCATCATTTAAAAATTAGACATTTGTTTAATAAGCCTAAATAACTTGTCCTCATTTATATTACTATTATAATAAGTATCAAAGCTAATTCTGCCTTTAGCTTTGTGAAGCTGTATAATCTCCAAACCCACTCCTTTTAATTATTATTTGGGAATGGTCACTTGCAGTCTCTCTCTATTTCTCTCTCAATGGCCATACTTTAGCTATGTTTCCTGTTTTCTTTTACAAGATTAAAAAATCCTTGGATTGTTATTAAAGATAATAAAATACAGAGATGAAAAACATTCAGATTCTCAATAAGCCATAGTCCAACATGGAATACAAAGACAGAAACAAACAGTGCATAGCACTTGTCAATATTAAGATTTCTGAACCCAAAAAAGAGACTGGGAAAGCATTTTCATAGAGGTGAAAATAACACAAGGATAATGTTAAACAGATTGGTCTTCCAATATCCTCAACTCTCTTGCTCTGTTTGATGTTCTCTCACAATTACCCTCCAAAATTTAACCTCTGAAAACACCACCACTCTTTATTTCTATTCGTAGATGTTAGTAAATTCCCAGCAGAAAACCACCTATTCAGGTATTTAATACAACATTATTTTATCTGTTTTTGAGCCCATGGGTGATTCATTCATTCATATTCTTTGTGTTTTCTAACAGTTAATATAAATAGATTTCCATTCAAATGCAGCTTAAGCCCATACCTCATTTTGATACACTCACTTTCAGCTAACTAACTTCACCTCTGCTCTGCAGTTTTCCTTCCCGACATCTGTATTCCAGGCATTGGAAATACTTAGTCAATCACAAAGACTGGAACCACTGTAATCCATGGTCTGTACCTGCCACCAACTGCAAAACAATCTTCTGTTTCCCCTCTAGTCAAAATTCTCTCTCATTCTTTATGATAGCAATTACAAGTTTTCTAGTAATTTATTAAGCTATCATTCAACAAATACCCATGCAAACACACACACACACACACACACACACACACACACATATACGTGAATATATTTTTTATAACTCTGAAGCTGCACACTTACCAAATGGTAGCATGCAAGAGCAAATCATCTGGAGAGCAGAGATATTTCATTCTTGCACGAATTTGAACATGTGGTTCTTTTCTTCTAGAAATCATTTTTTTGTTCACCAAGCTACCTTTTCTTTGTGCATAAAAAACACAAGGGTCAATTTCTTTATAAAATTATCTATACAGGGTTTTTTTTCACATTTTTTTTTTTTTTAATTTGAGATGGAGTTTCACTCTTGTCTCCCAGACTGGAGTGCAGTGCTGTGATCTCGGCTCACTGAAACCTCTGTCTCTTGGGTTCAAGCAATTCTCTTGCTTCAACCTCCCACGTAGCTGGGATTACAGTCACCCGCCACCATGCCCGCCTAATTTCTTTGTATTTTCAGTAGAGATGGGGTTGCGCCATGTTGGCCAGGCTGGTCTCGAACTCCTGACCTCAGGTGATCCACCAGCCTTGGCCTCCCAAAGTGTTGGGATTACAGGCATGAGCCATTGCTCCCAGCCTTTTTTTTTTTTTTTCCCACATTTTTAATGGAGTTATTTGTCCTTTTGCTATAGAGTTGTGTGAATTCCTTATATATTTTGGATATTCACCCCGTGTCAGATACATGGCCTCGCTTTTTGTTCTTGTTGATTGTTGTCTATGCTTCAAATAAACTTTCTAGTTAGATATAGGCCCAGTTTATTTCAATTTTTTTATTTTTTTATTTTTGCTTTTCTTATCTGAACTTTTGGTGTGATTATACATATATACATATATATGTATATGTGTGTGTGTGTATATATATATATATATAATCCTTGTCCCATCCTTGACATGTGGGGATTATGGGGATTACAATTTGAGATGAGATTTGGATGGGGACAGAGAACCAAGTCACATAAATGATGTTGTTGGAAATTAGCTCACCATATGTGCTTGAGTTTACTTCTGGGCTTTCCATTTCATTGCATTGGTTTAGGTGTCCTTTTTTATGCCAGTAACATACTGTTTTGAACACTACACCTTTATAATATTATAGAGAGATAGATAGATAGATAGATAGATAGATAGATAGATAGATAGATGGCCAACAGCAATATCAAGAAGTTTTTCCCCTAGTTTACTTTACTTCTAGGAATTTCATGGTTTTGGATTTCATGTTTAGGTTTTTAATCTATTTTAAGTTGATTTTGTGTATAGTGTAAGATAAAGGTCCAGTTTCATTTCTTTGCATGTGGATATTCAGTTCACTCAACATTGTTTATCGAAAAGACTATTCTTTCCCCATTGTGTTTTCTTGTTGATTGTATTAGTCTGTTCTTACACTGCTCTAAAGAAAGACCCGAGACTGGGTAACTTACAAAGGAAAGAGGTTTAATTGACTTACAGTTCCACATTGCTGGGGAGGTCTCAGGAAACTTAACAATCATGACAGAAGGCAAAGGAGAAGCAGGAACCTTCTTCACTGGGTGGCAGGATGGAGCGAGTGCAAGCAAGGGAAATGCGAGATGCTTATAAAACCATCAGATCTCTTGAGAATCACTCACTGTCATTGGAACAGCATGGAGGAAACTGCCCCTATGATATGATTACCTCTACCTTGTCCCATCCTTGACATGTGGAGATTATGGGGATTACAATTTGAGATGAGACTTGGATAAGGACAGAGAACCAAGTGACATAAATGACGTTGTTGGAAATTAGTTCACCATATGTGCATGAGTTTACTTCTGCGCTTTCTATTTCATTGCATTGGTTTCGGTGTTCTTTTTTATGCCAGTAACATACTGTTTTGAACAGTATACCTTTGTAATGTAATTTAATATCAGGAAATGTGATGTTTTCAAGATTTTTTAATTTACTTCCAAGATTATTTTGTCTATTTCGGGTCTTTTGTGATTCCATACAAAGTTTATGATTGCATTTTTCTATTTCTGTGAAAAATGTCATTGGAATTTATAGGGAAATCATTCAATATGTATTTTGCTTTGTGTGTATATTGATTTGGGTTGTATGGATATTTTAACAATATTAATTCTTCCAATCTGTGGACATGGTATATTTTTCATTTATCGGTGTCTTTTTGAACTTGTTCAAATTACACATAAATATGGCTACTGGGTTTACACAAATGTGCTCTATATCACTAGTCACCGGGGAAATGCAACTGAAAGCCACAGTGAGACATCACCTCACATCTGTCAGGCTAGCTAATATCAAAAAGACAAGTGGCCAGACCTGGTGACTGGCTGGACACAGTGGCTCATGCCTGTAATCCCAGCACTTTGGGAGGCTGAGGCAGGTGGATCACCTTAGGTCAGGAGTTCGAGACCAGCCTGGCCAACATGGCAAAACCCTGTTCCTACTAAAAATACAAAAATTATCTGGGCCTGGTGATGGGCACCTGTAATCCCAGCTACTTGGGAGGCTGAAGCAGAAGAATTGCTTGAACCCGGGAGGCAGAAGTTGCAGTGAGTCGAGATTGCACCACTGCTCTCCAGCCTGAGTGACAGAGTGAAAGTCTGTCAACAACAACAACAAAAAACAGACAAGAACTAAGAAGTGTTGATGAGTTTATGGAAGAAAGGGAACCCTGTACACTGTTGGTGGGAAAGCAAGTTGGTACAGTCAGTATGGAAAACAGCATGAGGACTCCTCAACAAATTATAAATAGAACTAACGTATAATCTGCCACTTCTGGGAATATTGAAAGAAATTAATATCAGCACTTCATAGACATATCAACCCTTCCATGTTTATTGCGGTATCATTAACAATAGACATGATATGAAAACAACCTAAGCATCTATGAAAAAATAAATTATCATATGTCCAAAATATATATAATGGAATATTATTCTGCTTTTTAAAAAGGAGCTACTGCTATTTGCAACAACATGGATAAACCCAGAAGACATTATATTAGGTAAAATAAGGCAGACGTGAAAAGGAAATCACCTCAGTATTGTACTTATGTGTAAAATCTAAAAAAAGATGAATTCATTAACACAGAGAGTGGATCATTATTACCGGGGGCAGGGAGGAAGAGGAAATCAGGATAAGTAGAAAGGGTATAAACTTGCAGTTATATAAGGTGAATAAATCTAGAGAACTAATGTACAGCATGAGGACTATAGTTAATAAGAGGTGATACACTGAACATTTAATAAAACAGTAGATTTTAGGAGTTCTTACTACACACACACAAAAGAAACTATGGAAGGTGATGGATAGGTTAATTTGCTTAAGTGTAGTAATCATTTCATTATGTATACTATGTGTATGTCAAAACAGTATGGTGCACACCTTAAATATATACAATTAAAAATCCATATTGAAAGTCTGCTTTCCCAGAAAAGCTCTCTATATACATGTATTTATATGATATATACATAATTTATGTAATTTCTCATGACACAATCATATAGGGAAGACAATTACTTCAAATTTTAACAAAATCAATGTCATCAAGATATAACAGTGCTCTGAGCAGAGCAGTGTGAGGTAATATAGGCAAACATACTAGAAGCAACTGACATGGAAGTGGTGAGTCAAGAGGATTAACAATATCTAAATTGAGACTTGTGTGATTGGAATAGTTTATCTTGTGAATGAGTAGGAGACTTCAGATTTTTCTAAACAGTTTAAGGCTCCAAAGCCAGAATTAGCATGATGCACTAACTGGGACAAGAGTGTGTCTGGGAAAACTACTTTGTGAAAGTACAAATTATCAATGTGCCTGTTGTGATGGAAAAAGAGCAGTTAACTTAGTGCAGAAAAACAAGTTTCTAGAAAGGAAAAACCACGTTCTTATTCACAGGAGAATAAAATGTCTCTACCAGAATATCTGCATGATCTGCTCTGGCATGCTATGATTTGAGGAATATGCAGCTTCACACTTCTTTGTAGCTGTTGTTACAGCTGTGAATTGTATTTTAAGGATGAACTTGCAAGGTTTTGAGCAGTACAGAAAAATATAAAGAAAAAAAACTAAAATTACCTGTCATTTCACCAGTTTCCTACCCTTAGCACATTAATAAATTTCCTTCTACTAATTTTTTATGCATCTGAGGAAATATTTAAATAATGAGGATCACATCTACAGATATACTCGTTAGCCCCTAGGAATTTTTGTTTTTCAGTTTCACCAAATATGATGAATAATAACAAGCCATAGTCTTCTTTTTATTTTTAGTTTGTATATGTGCAAATTGTATGCAATATCATACATACAGTATGATACTGGCATAAAAAAGGACACCTAAACCAATGCAATGAAATAGAAAGCCCAGAAGTAAATTCAAGCACTTAATGGCGAACTAATTTCCAACAACGTCATTTATATGACTTGGTTCTCTGTCCCCATCGAAATCTCACCTCGAATCGTAATCTCCAAGTATGTACTTTCCTACTTATGCTTCCTAATCTGGAAAAGCTTATTTTAGCGTATTTCCACCTAGAAATTACCTTTTAATGCAATTTCCTCAGATATATTCTCCTGAAAATGAATATCCTCTCTAAAGTGCAGTTCAATACATGTTCATAGAAGGATACGTAGTGCTGCTTTGAAAGTTGCTGTGACAATTGCCAAAATATTTGCCCCCTTAAAATCTCTTGATAAAATTATACTAATCACATTTCTCATTGTCTCTGTTCTTTCACTTTTTAATCTCTTCTGCTATATCACTCTTCTAGTTAGATTGTACTCTGTTTTATTTCAGTTCGGACCGAAGTGAAAATGAAAGTTCACAGGCAATAATATAGTATCTATCCCTTTTCTACTAAGCCGAATTTAAAAGTGTAACGTGTATGAGAGAAATGTGTATTCTCAGCCAACAACTGTAGGCTCCTTAAATGTGTTTCTGCTGCTTTCAGCATCCCCAGTGAATCCAGAAATAAGGAGACAAAGAAACATAAAAACAAAATTTACTTTGGAATCAAAAGATTTTGGTGTCAATCAGCTTTAGCACACACCCTGTTTGGTAGCATGTCTGCACAGTGCTCTATTGCCAAATCTGCAAAAAGGATTTGAAAGTCCATATTACAGATGTATTTTGAATGCAAAAAGATGTTATACCTAAAGTTTATGGTACATACTAGGAGCTCAAAAATACAAGTTATTTTCCATCTCCTTCAGTTTGTGATCTTCAAAGTCCATTTTTGTAATCCCCTGATTTTATTACAGTGCCTGATACATGATTGACACTTATTAAAAGCTAATTGTACTTGACTAATCTGAAACATTTTAGTGTAGATTTATTTTAAAATACTATATTAATTATATATAAGACAATTTATTAACATATACATTTTTATCGTTGCTATAATCCTAATAGAATTTTCTAAAGTGGTTTCTTTCCCAGGTTGTGAAGCATGTATTATAGTCTACTAACCTGAAAGCTTACTCATCCTTCATGAGATAGCTCAAGGGCCAGCCCAGCAGGACAGCCTTCCCAACGTCCTGAGCCTTGCTGGACACTCTCATCCTATCCTATTTTAGCATACGAACATTTCTCTTTACCGCATTATGAAAGAAACTTTTACTTTTACCTTACATCGCTGAATCTACCAGTGGGAAACTATTCTCATGAGAATAGTGGCACAATTATAACTCCAATACCTGGCAAAGAGAAAACTGACAATATGTCCCTAACATTTGGAAGGATATAGAGAAAATAATCAGAAATACAAGCAAAAAATAAGGAAATGATAATAAATTAAGATAATTATGTAGCACAAACAGGGTCTATAACAATCCTCATATCACCATATGAATTCATTTGTTAATTCAAATTAGTACTTTCAAATGTGAGATCCCAAATGTCTTGTTTTAACAGGCAATATTAACAGTTTGGAGCTATTTTACTTAAAGAAAACATCTTTGAATATTTTGTAATTTAATATGGGTATACTATGTTGATGATGGTGATTAATACCATTTCTCTTTAAAATGAAGAATGATTTTACGTAAACTTCATAATGATCTATTTGTGATTATATAACTCTGAAAGATGAGAAAGAGTGAGCATGATTGTGGGATTGAGCTTGAGAAGTTTTGACGTCATGTATTCTGATTTCCTTTTCTGGGCTGGGAGAAGAAAATAATACTGTGAGCAGTATTAAATTGTAGGCAAGTTTTCTTTTAAAAATCATAATAGATGATATATAACATCCTACACGTCCACATGATTTGGTTAAATGAAAGTTCTATTTCCTTATAATTATCAAACTCTGTTTGCATAAGACTGATACAGTAATTGAGCTAAAAATAATTAGAGCTCAAGCCTCATGCTCAGGCTTTTGAAGAAAAGAATAGTCAATGTTTTTTATGTAAGACTGATTCAGATGCATCAACATGAGGGAAGAGGGACTGGCCAGCAGCAGGTGTAGTCCTAAAGATCAGGAGGACAGGAAAGGAAGGACATTTTAAATCAATGGTTTCACACTTCATACACAGTAAAATAATTTGGAAAGTTTTAAAATTAGCAATATATTTCGCCAGTAATCACCCAGCAATATTGGTGATTTATTTTTTTCTGGTACTGGGGTGGACATCTATATATATATATATTTTTTTTTTTTTTAACAGATTAATGAGAAACTGCAAGGGACAGCTCAGTTTGAGAACTACAGACTTAGAGTAAGCAAAGTAGAACTCAGGCAAGGACTGATGCAGTCCACTTCTTTTTTAGATGCTCGTTTGCTTGGCCCTGCTGTGTCTCACAGAAACATAACCAAACAAAAAGACCAAGGACTACAGATTGGGAGTGGGTAGCATTTTAGCTCTCACTCTCTCCCTTCCTCTATCTTCTTATTGTCCCTCTGCTCTCTCTTCCTTTCCCTTTATTTTTCTCCCCCTCCCCATGGTTCATGCTAATTGCTTTATTCAGTTGTATTATATTGACTAGGTAGAGTTTGAAACATCTATTTTCTACTTCTTGTATTTGTCAAACAAATTAATAAATGACCCTGCAATATTATGTCAAGAAAACAATGCAAGGACAATTCTTTCAGGGCAACTAAAACTATTATGCTTGTCATTAAGTGCAAGGATAACAAAAATAGCTTAGTCCGAATACAGTCATGTAGCACCATATTTAGATAAGTCTGTTAATTTCTAAATAGTCTACCAACCATATAAATTATACAACCTACCTATTTGGAAGCTTGTTTGACGTTTTCCAGACAAAGCCAGCCAGAAACAAATTGTATTTTAAAACTTTTCACATAGCACACAAATCACTGAATTACTTTTCTTTCCTGAGTTAACAGGTTATCCATCTCATGCTTTTGCAATAACAAACAATTATAGGATAAAGAAAACTGACTTGTTAGGGCTTCATGTATGTTACCAACATCTGTTAGTTACTAGTAGATTATTTTCATATCCACTGTTATTATAACAGTAAATCATGTTACAGTCTGTTATAGCTGTGCATGTTTGTTAGTTCCTAGATACTGTCTGAGCAAATTAGGAGGAAAGTGAATAAGCTAAGGAGAAGAAAAAAATAACAATTACTGAACACTTGGAGGATGTAGGATTTTCTTTTTTTTCCTTTTAGTGAAGGCTAAGGAGAGTTTGAGTAGAAGAGAATAAACACAAAGAAAGAGACATTTAGATCTGAGGTATTACTGTAGCAGTTGATACCTAAATGATATGATGACTATTAGAAAGATACAGAATGGTGTAAATTTACAAGAAAAAAACAAACAACCCCATCAAAAAGTGGGCAAAGGATATGAACAGACATTTCTCAAAAGAAGACATGCATACAGCCAACAGACACATGAAAAAATGCTCATCATCACTGGCCATCAGAGAAATGCAAATCAAAACCACAATGAGATAACATCTCACACCAGTTAGAATGGCGATCATTAAAAAGTCAGGAAATAATAGGTGCTGGAGAGAATGTGGAGAAACAGGAACGCTTTTACACTGTTGGTGGGATTGTAAACTAGTTCAACCATTATGGAAAACAGTATGGCAATTCCTCAAGGATCTACAACTAGAAGTACCATATGACCCAGCCATCCCATTACTGGGTATATACCCAAAGGATTGTAAATCATGCTGCTATAAAGATACATGCACACATATGTTTATTGTGGTGCTATTCACAATAGCAAAGAGTTGGAATCAACCCAAATGTCCATCTGTGACAGACTTGATTAAGAAAATGTGGCACATATACACCATGGAATACTATGCAGCCATAAAAAAGGATGAGTTTGAGTCCTTTGTAGGGACATGGGTGCAGCTGGAAGCCATCATTTTCAGCAAACTATCGCAAAAACAGAAAACCAAACACCGCATGTTCTCACTCATAGGTGGGAACTGAACAATGACATCACTTGGACTCGGGAAGGGGAACATCACACACCGGGGCCTATCACGGGGGAGGGGGGGGGAGGGATTGCATTGGGAGTTATACCTGATGTAAATGACGAATTGATGGGTGCTGACGAGTTGATGGTTGCAGCACACCAACATGGCACAAGTATACATATGTAACAAACCTGCACATTATGCACGTGTACTCTAGAACTTAAAGTATAATTAAAAAAAAAAAAAAAGAAAGATACAGAATGTAGAATTAACCAATTTTTGTGGCTAACTGGGTTTGGGGACTGGAAAGAAAGATTTTCACATTATTTTTAAGTTTATAATTGGTAAAATTGGATGGATAGTAATCCTGCCTCTTCTGTAATATTTATTTCATTTACTATTATTAGGTAGAATCAATTAACAACATGTAGAATTATTTGCCCAGAATCAATGACAAAATGTAAAATTATTTACCCCTAACACACAAACTATGAATAAAGATCTAAGACTTATATAAGCCATAAATACAACTATGTTCTGCTTCAATTAATTAACAATAACAAAAAAGTTGAAAGAGCAACAGGGAAACAGCATCTTCGTTTAAAAGCACTTCTAGTACAATTCAGTTCAGAGTTATAATACTTTTATTGTAATATAAAATAGGGTTAACTGACACCGTAGTTAAAAGTCTTTTCCAAAGATTTAGTTGCTGTATGAAGTAAGGGAATAAAAATTAAGTTTTGAGAGAACTGAACACAGGGGAGACTTCCTAGAATATAGAGGTTTTTGGTGAAGATTCAGAGAAATTGGGTAAATTAAAAGAATATTGAAAAAGATGATGAAAGAAAACTTTTCAATCTCAAAGTTTCAATTGGATACCAAAAAAAGTACATTTGAGATTTTCTTGGCTCAAACTTTGATAAGTAGTAGGTGCTTCTGTGGAAACCTATTTACAGCAGGGCTGTACATTTGAGAAAATGGGAACAAGATGTTCTTATTTCTTAATATCTCTATAGTAAAAAGAGTTACTTGTGATCTATATAAAATGAATAGATTTCATCCTTTAGTTGCATTTTAAGCAGTTCACTTATAAATGCACATAAGGTAAATACATGTAGCAAATATTATTTATTAATAATACAAAAATAGCTCAAAATTTAATCCACATTATTTCCCAACATGCTGATAAATAGAAAGCAATTTTAGACAGACAATTGGTGTTATTTTGATTAAATAACTGTTATGTATTATTGTAGTACAGGTAAATTTAGGTAGAGTGAAAGGCAGAGTCTGTAAGTACAATTCGATAAGTTTTGACAAATGTAAACAAGTCTGCAACCAAAAGTCTAATCAAGATACAGAATCTTTCCTCTAACTCAGAAAGTTCCCTCACTCACACTCCCTTCAAAATATTCTCTGTTATCTGTCAGATATTTCTTATCCATCAACTTCATGTAATTAGCATCATGTAACATGTGTTCTTTATATCTCAGTCTTTTGTCTATTGACATAATGCTCCAAGGTTGTTGTAAAAATTAGTAGATTTATTCCATTGTATAATATATAACAATATGTCTATCCATTCACTTCCTGAGAATGTGCTTTTTTATTTTTATTATTGTGGATAGGCTTTGAATTTTTCAAGTGATTCTGCTACATTTATTTGGATAAAAGTTTTTTATTTATCTTAATTAAATGTTGTTCACTGTATTTTGAGTGAATTTTACATTCCTCATATAAATCATACTTGATCACCTTGTGTTACATGTTTTTGTATAGTTCCGAATGTTATCAAACATGTATGAAGACATAATATCAATTGTATATAACTTCTCCAGAAATTAAAAGAGGACAGAACATTCTCCCCCCGTTTTATAAATATAGCATTATCGTAACATTAAAACTAAACAGGGTAATTCAAATAAAAAAACTCTAGATTAATATCCTTCATAAATATAAGTACAAACATCCTTAATTTAGCTCTATGGCATAAGAAATCCTGCAACATGCAAGATGTATAATATATCATGAACAAGTATTGTTTTTTTTATCCTCAAAGAATGAAATGTTGGTTTATCATATAAGGAAAAAAATGGTACAAAACAACACAACTATTTTACCATATGTAACAGGCTGAATAAACTCCCATAAAAATGTCCACTTCTGAATATCTGGAATCTGAGGATATGTTACTTTACATGATAAGAGACGATTTTAATACAGAATAGATGTGTGAGAATAATGTAGCATGAGAAAGACTCAGCAAACCATTTCTGGCTTTGAAGGTGGAAGAACAAGGTACCAAGAGCCAACACATCCTATAGAAGATGGAAAGGAAGAAATAGATGCCGTTCCAGAGTCTCCAGAAGGAACAAAAGCCTGATGACACCTTGATTTCAGTCCGGTGAAGTCCATTTCAGACTTCTGACCTTTAGGACTACATGGCAAGACTTCGTGTTGTTTTAAGCAACAAGGTTTGTTCTAAGTTGTTACAGCAGTAATAGGAAACTAACATACCATAGTAGCAGACTAAAACATATACTTTTATCTTAAAATATGCAGAAAAAGCACTTGACGTATACCTGGGTGGGGTTGGGGGGGAACTAAATGAGAAGTAGCGTTTATACTTTAACTGATGCTCTTCTCCTTATGTCTGGAACATGCGAAGGATGTCTTCTAGTATGTTTATTCACAGTCCCATTGGAAGTCCTCTCTAGTGTAATATGGTCCAAAAAATAAAATAAAATGTATGTAGAGTCGAAAAAGAATGTACAATGAATTACAATGTGTTACTGGAATTGATAAGTAAGTTAAGCAATGTCATTATAAATGTATCAACAGACAATTAGAAATTGTATACTTAAAAATCAGTGCTTTTAGCCGGGCGCGGTGGCTCAAGCCTGTAATCCCAGCACTTTGGGAGGCCGAGACGGGCGGATCACGAGGTCAGGAGATCGAGACCATCCTGGCTAACACGGTGAAACCCCGTCTCTACTAAAAAATACAAAAACTAGCCGGGCGAGGTGGCGGGCGCCTGTAGTCCCAGCTACTCGGGAGGCTGAGGCACGAGAATGGCGTAAACCCAGGAGGCGGAGCTTGCAGTGAGCTGAGATCTGGCCACTGCACTCCAGTCTGGGCGGCAGGCAGAGCGAGACTCCGTCTCAACAAAAAAAAAAAAAAAAAAAAAAAAAAATCAGTGCTTTTATTTTTTGTAAATTATAGAGAAATTAAACTGATTAAAAAACAGAGGCCGGGCGCGGTGGCTCACACCTGTAATCCCAGCACTTTGGGAGGCCAAGGCGGGAGGATCACGAGGTCAGAAGATCGAGACCATCCTGGCTAACACAGTGAAACCTCGTCTCTACTGAAAATACAAAAAAATTAGCCGGGCGTCGTGGCGGGCGTCTGTAGTCCCAGCTACTCAAGAGGCTGAATCAGGAGAATGCCAGGAACCCGGGAGGCGGAACTTGCAGTGAGCCGAGATCATGCCACTGCACTCCAGCCTGGGGGACAAAGCGAGACGCTGTCTCAAAAAAAAAAAAAAAAAAAAAAAAAAAAAAAAAAAAAACAAACAAACAAACCAAACAAAAACAGGCAACCAACCAACCAAACAAAAACAGCTGTCCAGGTGGGGTAACTCAAGACTGTAATCCCAGCACTTTGGGAGGCTCAGGAGTTGAAGACCAAGGTGGGCAACATGATGAAATCCATCTCTACACAAAATATAAAAATTAGCTGGCCCGGGAGGCTCACCTCTGTAGTCCCACCTACTTTGGAGGCTGAAGCTGGATAATTGCTTGAGCCTGGGAGGCACAGTTTGCAGTGAGCCGTTTTGGACCTCTGCATTCCAACTTGGGGGACTGAGTCAGACTCTGTCCCCCCCCAAAAAAAATCCAAATTTCTCCTTAGCCAGAGGAAATAAGTGTTACTCTCTTGTTATATAAAATGCATGTTTTTGACATATAATATGTGCATATGCAAATAAGATAATATTGCTTGTACAATTTAGTAATATAACTATACAATTAATATTAATTAGAAAATATTCTATTTTAATAAATGTACTACTATTATGATGCTTATATTAAAAATATTGTTTTATCACTACATTATTGTTGAATATTTAAAACATTTATTTCTCAGTACTCTACCATAATAAAGAGATCTCAGAACTATATCCTAGGAACTACATCCTTAACATATTCATCACACTTTACTTAAGATATATTTCCATCAAAATTTTTTGTGATAAAAAATCTATAATTTATCTTTTAACTTACAATGAAAAAGTATTCTTTTTCTTTTTCTTTCTTTCTTTCTTTCTTCTTCTTTTTTTTTTTTTTGAGACAGAGTCTAGCTCTGTCACCCAGGCTGGAGTGCAGTGGCATGATCTTAGCTCACTGAAACCTCAACCTCCTGGGTTCAGGCTATTCTCCTGCCTCAGCCCCCTGAGTACCTGGGAGTACAGGCGCGTGCCATCACGACTGGTTAATTTTTGTATTTTTAGTAGAGATGGGGTTTCACCATATTAGCCAGGCTGGTCTGGAACTCCTGACCTCATGATCCACCTGCCTTGGCCTCCCAAAGTGCCGGAATTACAGGCATGAGCCATCACGCCCGGACTGAAAAATTTTTCTTAAAGTTCTACCAAATTATTCTACTAGCATTGTAAGAGTTTTCATTTTTGGTTGGATTTACTGGAATGTAACTACCATTTACTTATTTATTTATTCATTTCATTTATACAAAGGCAAGTCATTTATTAGTGTTTCTTTGATTATAATACGACTGAACTTTAAAATTTTTCAAATTGTCACTAATCCATTTATTTAGAATGTTACTCTTTTTCTTCCTGACTTTTAATAGCAATCTTTTATTTAAAATATAAAATTATTACACATTATTTTAGCAAATTTTAATTTTTAATGATTTTAATTTCTTTTCATAATTATATAAGTGTTTTTAAATTATAGAATATTAATTTAATATTTATTCTTTTTTATGTAATATATCTAAAATATTTATTTTTTACATGTAATCTTTTATGTAATTCTTAATGTTTTACTCCAACATATTTACCTATTATTTCCCCCTGTATAAAAATTAATTTTATGTTTTTTAAATTAACTAAATGTATTTGTTTTTTGAAAATTATTTTGATGATGTAGGAATCCATATTTTAATATTTCAACAGATATTTCCCAAAATCATGTATTATATATACCATTTCCACCCTTCCTTGTGAATTAAACCTTCATCTTATAACTGTCATTTTATATACATTCTGTTCCTTTTACCTGCTTACGTTATTCAGTGTTGAGATTATTTAAAATTTTGGTTTTATAATGTTATAATTTGTTATACCTAGTCCACTATTATTACTCTTACTCATGTATACATGCATTCTTCCATATTATTTAGGAGATATACCTAATGTAAATGACGAGTTAATGGGTGCAGCACACCAACATGGTACATGTATACATATGTAAAAAACCTGCACGTTGTGCACATGCACCCTAGAGCTTAAAGTATAATAAAAAATAAAAAATAAAAAAAGAACTACATTAAGTTTCCAAACTACTTCTCTCAGAAAATCAAATTAAATTATATTAAACAATAATAATTTAGAGGGTAATTACATCTGTGTATTATTGAATTTTTCTTTCCAAGAATGAAATATTTGATTCAATATAGGCATTCTGTCTTTGCCCTCCCATGAAGTCTACAGTCGTTTCTGTTTATTCTACTCATTTTTTTCCTTAATTGTATTTCTGTTTTCTATTTACTTACTGTATGACTTTACTATTGTAAAGAGAATTTCCATGTGTAATGGACATTCCATCTGTAAGAAAAGTCACATTGTATTTTATCTGTTAACTTTATAGTTAAAATATGTTTTCACACACAAAAGATAGTCTAGCTTGAAAAAAATCACTTTCTTTGGAGTATGTAGAATGATATATTTATGATCATGATATACTATTCAAATTTTTTCTTTTTAGGAAATTATAAGCATTAGAATAACCTTTAGAAGCTCATAAATCATATAATATATGCAGGTCTTTTTCTTATTTGTGAGCACAACTGGTCACGGATGACATTCTTGAAAGCTATTGATTCTGACATGCAAAGAAACCCATAAACCTAGAATCTAATGACAATTTTCCAGAACCAAAATGTCAATTTGATTATAGAGGCTGACAGTGTGATAAACAATTACTTTAATCTGATTATCTTTGTCAATCAATTCAAGAAGACAAAAGAGAATAGTGTTTCAATAACTGTGAGATAAAGAATAATTGATTATAATAAAATTTTATTGTGGGACACAAAAAGTCACTAGAATATAAAAAATCAATATATTGGATAGACAGTAAAATGAATATAGTTGAATTACACAAATTGAACTGGAAAATCAGATAGCAAGCTCACGTAAAAATCACTGGGAAATGGACAAAAAAGAAAAGTTGGATGTGAGGAATCTGTAAATAAAAATGACTCCTCTACCAAAACCAAACAAACAAAAATGAGATTTATAGGATGGTAATAACAGTGACTTTAATTTCTTTGAAGCAAAGACAGACAAAGAGCTGTAGTTCTAAAGAGATTCAGAAGTTTCAAATGTTAGGATAAAGAAAAACCCACACCTAGAATGACACGTTATTATTTCATGTAATAACATCAAAGGCAAAGAAAAATTTCTAAAAGATTATATCAAGAGAAAGTAGATAACAAAGGAAAATATCACATAGACACCAAAATGTTCTCAGCAACCCTGTACTCAGAAAGATAAAGCATAATTATTTCAATGTGTTGAAGGAAAAGAAAGTTGACTCTAGTATTTTACAACTAAATAAAGTATTAAAATACCATGAAGATGCAATGATAATTACATATAGATAAGTCTAAGCATAATAATAATTACATATATGCGTATATCTGTATATATATTAAGGGTATCTAGAAAAAATCAGAAACTTGATATAAAAATTAGCATCTTTGGGGTAACTTCCAGAAGAAACAATATGTGATGTTTAATTTTATAGCATCAAGAAACAAAGCAACTTACCCGAAACAATTTAGGAAAGAACAAAAAAAGAAACACAGTATGATTAAAGGAAAACGCAAATGAGATAGTTTCATAAACCCTAATGTAATAGATAATGCTAATCACGATAAAGGTAAAGGAATACAATTCTTTGGTCATAAAATAAAAACTCATTTTTGACAAAACAAAGAATAAGTCCTCTAAAATATTGTAAGCATGTATAAATGAGATACAATCAAAATCAATTTTTAAATGTTGTAAGTAAAATGGTAAAAAAAGTCATACCACATAAAAACGAAATAGAATATTAAAAATATAAATTGCTACAAAAAATTCTAACAACAAATCAAAAAGATGTGTTAATCATGAACAATGTGCCCTGGCAATCCAGCCTCAAAATGTAAAAAGAAAAAAATTGAGAAGATAAGAAA
This sequence comes from Trachypithecus francoisi, assembly GCF_009764315.1. Lineage (NCBI taxonomy): Eukaryota > Metazoa > Chordata > Mammalia > Primates > Cercopithecidae > Trachypithecus > Trachypithecus francoisi. Next base: position 46,167,102 of record NW_022681470.1, on the reverse strand, counting down.
TAGAATTAAAATATCAGGAATAAGAATTTATCAACAACTATTATTAAAAAATGGATTAAGCAGCCCCAAACAGGCAAAAATATCGTGTATTTATATATCCACCATAAATATAAGCATATTAAAATTAATATGCTATTGAAGTTCTTTTTTATTCTTGTAAATGATTAAATTAGATTTTTTCATATTGTACAATCCTCCACAATTATTGTTTCTTTTACATAGAAGATATCATGTTTACTTCCTGCAAAATTTATAAGCCATGTCTTATATTGTTGAAATTTATATGCACAAATTCCCAATTGTTTAAATATAAACTAATGTTACTTCAAATACATGTGTATATATATATATACATGTTAAGTATTATGTTTTACTCCATTATGGCTATCATTCAAAATGCCATAAACTAGGTAGCTATTGAATAACAGATATTTGTGTTTCATAGTCCTGTAGACTGGGAAATCCAAAATCAAGTTAGATTCAGTGTCAAGTGAGGGTCCACTTCCTGGTTTATAGATGGTGGTCATTTTACTGTCACCTCACATGGCAGAATTGGGGAGAGCCTCTCTGGGGCTTCTTTTATACGGGAACTCGTCCCTTTCTTGAGAGTACTCATGACTTAATCATTTCATAAAGGCCACACCTCCTAATACTATTATCACCTTGAGGGTTAGGATTTCAACAGATGAATTTGGGGGTGATACAAATATCTAAAATACAGCAAATCTTGGTCAGATCAACATTCAAATCCCATGACATTGTTTTTATTTTTAAAAAATTATGTTAGTTTCTAGGGCACATGTACAGGTTTGTTACATACGTAAATTGCATGTCACTGGGGTTTAGTGTACAGATTGTTTTTAACACCCAGATAATAAGCATACTACCATAGAGGTCGTTTTTCTATCCTCACCCTCCTCCCAACCTACACCCTCAAGTAGGCTCTGAAGTCTGTTGTTCCCTTTTTTGTGTCCATATGTATGGATGTTGAGCTCCCATCTGTACGTAAGAACATATGGTATTTATTTGTTTTTCTGTATTAGTTCACTTAGGATAATGGTATATAGATCCGTCCATGTTGCTGCAAAGGACATGTCTTCATTATTTTGTATGCCTGCATAGTATTCCATGGTGTATATGTACAACATTTTATTTATCTAATCTACCGTTGATGAGCATATAGACTGATCACATGCCTTTGCTGTAGTGAATAGTGCTGCAATGAAGATACACATGCATTTGTCTTTATGGCAGAATGATATATATCCTTTTGGGTATATACCCTGTAATGGGATTGCTGGTCTGAATGATAGTTCTGTTTTAAGTTCTTGTAGAAATCTTGTAGAAATCATACTGCTTTCCACAATGGCTAAACTAATAGACATTCCCATCAGCAGTGTATAAGCACTCCCTTTTCTCTGCAAGCTAAACAGCATGTTTTATTATTTGACTGTCTAATAACAGCCATTCTGACTGCTGTGAGGTGTATCTCATTTTGGTTTTGATTTGCCCTTCTTTAATTATTAGCAATGTTGACCTTTTTATATGTTTCTTGGGTATGTCTTCTTTTGTCCATGTCCTTTGTCCACTTTTTAATGGGGTTGTTGGGTTTTTGCTTGTAAATTTGTTCGAATTCCTTATAGTTTCTGAATATTAGACCTTTGTCAGGTGATATTTTGCAAATATTTTCTCTCATTCTATAGGTTGTTTGTTTACTCTGTTGATAGTTACTTTTGCTATGCAGAAGCGCTTTAGTTTAATTAAGTTCCATTTGTTAATTATTGTTTTTGTTGCGATTGCTTTTGGCATTTTTGTCATAAAATCTTTGCTCAGTCCTATGTCCCCAGTGGTATTTCCTAGCTTATCTCCTGGGGTTTTACAGTAGAATTTTTTATTTTTTATTTTATTTATTTAGTTATTTATTTTTGAGACTGAATCTCACTCTACCATCCAGACTGGAGTGTTGGTGGCACAATCTCAGCTCACTGTAACCTCTGTCCACCATGTTGGCCAAGCTGGTCTCTATCTCCTGACCTCGTGATCCACCCGCCTCAGCCTCCAGAAGTGCTGGGATTACAGCGTGAGACACTGTGCGTGGTCATAGTTTTAGGTTTTACATTTAAGTCTTTAATCTATCTTGTCTTGATTTTTGTTTATGCTCTAAAGAAAGGGTATAGTTTCAATCTTCTGCATATGGCTAGCCAGTTATCTCAGCACCACTTATTGAATAGGAGTCCTTTCTCCAATGCTTGTTTATGTCAGCTTTGTTGACTATCAGATGGTTGTGTGTCTCCAATATTTAAACAATTGGGAATTTATACATATAAATGTAAATAGTATGAGACATATGGCTTATAAATTTTGGAGGAAATAAACATAATATCTTCTATGTAAAAGAAACTGAATAATTGTGGAGGATTATACTGTATGAAAAAATCTAATTTATTCATTTACAAGAATAAAATAAGGAACTTTAATAGATAGCATATTAATTTTAATATGCTTAAGTTTATGGTGGATATATAAATACATTATATTTTTGCCTATTTGGGACTGCTTAATCAATTTTTTAACAATAGTTGTTGATAAATTCTTTTTTTCTGGGTTCTCTATCTGTTCTATCGGTCTATATGTCTGTTTTTGCATTCATACCAGAGTATTTTGGTTACTGCAGCCCTTTAGCATAGTTTGAAGTCAAGTAATGTGATGTCTCCAGCTCTGTTCTTTTTGCTTGAAATTGCCTTGCCTATTTGGCCTCTTTTTGGTCCCGTATGAGTTTTAAAATTGTTGTTTTCTAATTCAGTGAAAAATGTCATTGATAGTTTGATAGGAATATCATTGAATGTGTGAACTGCTTCCAGTAGTCTGGCCGTTAAAAAATATTGATTCTTCCCATCCATAAGCATGGAATGTTGTTCCATTTAATTGTGTTATCTCTGATTTCTCTGAGTAGTGTTTTGCAATTTTCTTTGTAGAGATTTCTCACCTCCCTGGTCAGCTCTTTTCCTAGGTATTGTATTGTTTTGTGGCTGTTGTGAACGGGAATGTGTTCTTGATTGGGCTTTCAGCTTGAATGATTTTGTTGTATAGGAATGCTACTGAATGTCATACATTGACTTTGTATCTTGAAATGTTTCTGAAGTTGTTTATCTGATCAAGGAACTTTGAGCACAGACTATGGGGTTTTCTAGGTATAGAACCATGTCATCTGCAAACGGGGAGAGTTTGACTTCCTCTGTACCTGTTTGAATGCCTTGTCTTTCTTTCCCTAGACTGATTGCTCTGCCCAGGACTTCCAGTACTGTGTTATATAGGAGTGGTGAGATAGGGCATCCTTGTTTTTTCTTTTCTTTTTTTTTTTCTGATTGTCAAGGGGAATCCTTCCAGCATTTTCCCTTTCAGTATGATGTTGGCTGTGGGTTTCTCATAGATGGCCCTTATTGTTTTGAAGTATGTTCCTTCAATGTCTAGTCTGTTGAGGATTTTTAACATAAAGAGATGTTGATTTTTATCAAAAGCTTTTTCAGCATCTATCGAGATAATCATGGTATTTGCTTTTAGTTCTGTTTATGTGATAAATTATATTTATTGATTTGTATATGTTGAAACCATCTTGCATCCAAGGGATAAAGCCTACCTCATCATGTTGTATTAGCTTTTTAATGTGCTTTTGGATTTGATTTGCTAATATTTAGTTTAGGACTTTTGCAACTTTGTTCATCAAGGATATTGTCAGAAGTTTGTTGTTGTTGTTGTTGTTATTGTGTCTCTGCCAGATTTTAGTATCAGGATGATGCTGGCCTCATAGAATGAGTTAAGGAGGAATCCCTCCTCAATTTTTTGGAATAGTTTCAGTCAGAAGAGTAGCAGCTCTACTTTATACATCTGGCAGAATTTGGCTATGAATTCATCTGGTTCTGGCTGGCAGTCTTTTTATTACTGATTTAATTCTGGAACTCATTTTTGGTCTGTTAAGGGATTGTTATTATTTATTTATTTTTTACTGGTTCAGTCCTGAAAGGTTGTATGTGTCCAGGAATTCACCCTTTTTTTTTTTCAGATTGTCCAGCTTGTGTGTGTAGAGGTGTTCTTAGTAGTCTATGAGGGATTTTGTATTTCTGTGGGATCAGTGGTAAGGTCCCCTTTGTCGGTTCTGATTGTTTTCATTTGGATCTTCTATCTTTCTTTATCAGTCTACCTAGTGGTCTATCTTATTAATTGTTTTCCTCAGAGGTTTCATTCATTTCTCTTTATTGTTTTTTCTTTGTTTGTGTGTGACTGGGTTATTTCAGAGAGCTAGTCTTTGAGATCTGAGATTCTTTCCTCAGCTTGGTCAATTCTGCTATTAATATTTGTGCATGTATTCTGAAATTCTTGAAGTGAGTTTTACAGCTCTATCAGCTCTGTTTGTTTCTTTCTTTAAATGGCCACTGCGTGTTTCATCTCTCATATCATTTTATTGTATTCCTTAGAATTGCTGGATTTGATTTTGACTTTCTCTTGAATATCAAAGATTTTTGTTCTTATCCATATTCTGAATTCTGTTTCTGTCTTTTCTGCCATTTCAGCCTGATTACGAACCATTGTTGGGGAAATAGTGCAGTTGTTTGGAGGTATGAAGACCCTCTGCCTTTTTGAGTTGCCAGAGTTATTGCACTGAGTCTTCTCATCTGTACGAGCAGTATTTGTTATTGCTATCCTTTGGATTTTTTTTTTCTTTTATTTTCTTTCATGTCCTTGGGAGTTCGATTGTGGTAGAAGGTGAGTTCAGTCAACTAGCTTTATTTCTGATAGACTTTTGTGGGGGGGAGGCAAGGCTCAGCTCAGCACTCCTGAACTGTGTGATGTAACTCGGGGGTTACGGAGCCCCAGCTTTGTTCTCTTCTCTCGAGGTTGGGCACCCACTGTCCTGGAGGGGCCATAGTGTTCCCAGACTACTGGCCACAACGCTCTGAAGGGTGGTGCCCGTCAAAGTGCTTCATGGGGTGAAGGCTGCAGGATCTGTGCTTGTTCACATGTGCTAGCAGCAGAAACAGCAGCAGCAGCAGCAGCAGTGTGGTAGGGTGCCTGCTCATGGGCTGGGCTGGGAGATTGGTGGTCCAGGGGCTTCTGGCCTCAGTGCAGGTTTTGGCAGTGGCAGTGGTAGTGGTGCAGTGTGGTGGAGTTGGAAAGGGTGGGTGGGACCCCTGGGGTCTGTGTGTGCATTTGAACTGTGGCAGTGTCTGCACAAGGGCAGGGTGTTTGTGGGCATGGGGCTGATGACCTCAGTGCATGCATTCACACCATGACGGCTGATGTACTTGTGTGTGTTTGCACAAGCCATGGTGGCTTGGCAGCAGGTGTGGGTCCACTCGGGGAAGGGGAAGCAGTGTCCATCCATGTGATGGCAAAGCAATGGAGGGGTGGTCGTGGACAGGTTCATGCCGGCAAAGTGGCATGGGTTAGGCTTTGTGGGTAGACTGCTGTGTGTATTGGTAGTGGCCACTCTGCTGGAGCTCACTGAAGGTCAGGCACAGTCTGTCAGCGTAGGGGCTATGATGCACCATGGTTGGGCATTTAAGGCTGCACGGCAAGCAGTCATGTCCAAGCTGCGATCCTGGGAGAGGTCAACAGACAGAAGTGCACTCAAGTCAGGCTGGGCCGGTCTCATGAGCAAGATCATCCCACAATGTTCAGTCCCAGCAGTTCTCCTAAGGCTAGAGTCTCTTACGGGAGAATGGTGAGCTTTGGGGAACGGGTGTCCTTGGCCATGCTCCCCTCCAGATGTTCCTGCATCAAATCATATGGGCTCCATATAAGCTGAAGTTCTGCTCCCACCTCCTCTATAAGCAGCCCTCTATTAGAAAGGTAAGCAATCACAATGATTTTAGTTAGTATGAGGTGAGTAAATGTGGAAAGAATTGGTCAAATTGAAGGTTTTTTTTTCTTTTTCTGAGACAGAGTCTCGATCTGTTGCCCAGGTCAAAGTGCAGTGGCACATCTTGGCTCACGGTAACCTCTGTCTTCCAGGTTCAATTGATTCTCCTGCCTCAACTTCTAGAGTAGCTGAGACTACTAGCACGTGCCACAATGCCCGGCTAATTTTTGTATTTTTAGTACAGACAGAGTTTTGCCATAGTGGCCACGCTGGTCCTGAACTCCAGGCCTCAACAGATCCGCCTGTCTCAGCCTCCCTAAGTGCTGCGATTACAGGCATGAGCCACCTTTCCTAGCCTCCAAAAATATATTTTGAAGGTAGAAATGGCAGATATTCCCTGGAATTCTGTTCTTGAACCTGTATGTTATTCTCCTAGAATTTAGTTCATAGTTATAAACATGGTTAAAGAAAGAGCTATGGTAGAAGGAAGTATTGGTAAATCTTTGGAAAGGCAAGAGAGGAAAAGTGGTAATGGGATAAAACTTATGCTTAGAATGCAAAAGTTTTTCCCTAACTTTAATAATTTTAATAGCTGCTGAACACATTTAAGATTTTTACATTATTTATTGAAGAGAAACTTCCCTAAGGAAAGGAGTTCCTGTCCTACTTCAAGGGAAATAATATTAAAAGAGGGCAAGAAGTAGAAATTAGTAGAGATAGGGATAGAGATAGAGGCAGAGAGAGGAGAACAATTTTATGAGGTTGCACTAATGCATTACAATTTGATAAACTGAAAATACATAATAATAACTACACTAGAAATTGTTCTTGCTGCGCTATCCTTCTGATGGTTCACTGTATTCTTGTAAAAGATATAATCTCAAATATTTGCATTTGAATTTTTAGGAGATGATTATGTTATTGAGGCTGCAGGCAATATGCTTTTATGATGAATATGATACTAAGCTATTAACATATGAGAAATATAATTCATTTGAAATCACTACAATTAAAACCTTGTTCAAATCTTTCTCTTAACCTACATTGTAGAGGTATTGATACTTTTACTATTTTTGTTTAGTCTTTCTAATAAAAGGTGACACTTTGGCCAAATGTCATCTCTTCAAGAAAAAATATATATATATTTATTAGCTGGGAGGACTGAATCCTACATGTGTCTCTTTAGCACATGTGGTGTTGAAGAAAAAAATTGCAAACACACCTGCAAGTTTGTCTCCAATGTCTCATCTAAAATAAATCTTTCTCTTTTTAAAAATGTATTATTTCTGTGTGTGTGTTTGTGTGTGTGTCTGTGTGTGTGTGTGTAAAGTTCATTCTGCTGAATGTGTATTGATCTTTTCAAGAGAAATATGAAGTGTCTTAGTGTGCTTTCTCTTGCTATAACATGATACCACAGTATGGGTAATTTATAAAAAAATAAATTTATTTCTCATAGTCCTAGAGCTTGGAAAGTCCAAAGTTAAAGATTCTGCATCAGTGAAGGCCATCTTGCTGGGTTATAACATGGTGATGGGTATCACATGGTCAGAGGGTTAGAAGAGAGAAAGCCAAAATGGCTTTTTAGCAGACCTACTCTGGAGATAGTTAACTCACTCCCTCAATAACCCATTAATTCATTATTTCATAATTAATGAATAGATTAGTACATTAATGAAGATAGAGCTTTTATAAACTAATACTTCTTACAGATATAACATGAATTTTGGAGGGGAAACTCAAATTACAGCAGTTAGTAGGAAAAGAAAAAGACAAAGTGCTAATTGTAATAATATGATCACACAAATTTAGAAATGGCTGGCTAAGGAGACCATCAGTCTATTTCCATTATCTTTTATGTTGATATTATAACCTTATAAAGCATGTTACATTATATAAATTATTAGAAGAACAGTAATTATGTGATTTCATCATGGTAGTTTTCTAAAGAAAGCAATATTTAAATAATCTTATTGATGAATTATAAAATATCTTAGCAATTGCACAACCAACTTATTTTAAAATGATATGAAATAATTTGTTTGTCATCTAATTCTGACCTGCTAAATGACCAAGAAAAATTTGAGGTTTTCAAGATTTACTTTTATTACTACAACTTGAAATATGCGATAAACAGTGTTTCTTGTATTCCAATTCCATAATTTTTCAATAAATATCTTAAGTGGGTCACAGCAACGCATAGGTTAACAATATCTAGACAATTTTGTTGCAGGTGGTTCTTGGAGTACAATTTAGAAAAAAACATTTCATTTTTGGATGTGTTCACAGTAGACAAAAATCATACCTGTACTATTTTTCTTAATGTTCTACTGACATGAATGACATGTTTTCTAATATCCTTAGAGGACAAAAAAAATGTATACTTTTTTTTTTTTTTGCTCTGCATAAATATCAACAATTTAAATTAGGAAAAGCATTTTATACCACAAAAAGTCATTGCTATTATGCTTGTAAGCAACAAATGATCACTTCATGAATCTAATGGACTATGACTAAGTTGTACTTTCTGAGTACAAAACTAGTACTGGTAACTCTAGCTTGAAAGGAATATCAAATCAATTTATTAATATGCTTTTTACTTGTATACTTTTAAATTTGATTTCAAGAGAAAACTTAAAGACATCTCACACTGATTTTATATTACAGTGATATTATATGGTAATTTTAGGTGATAATTTATTAAAATTTTTGAAGTAGATTTCAGATAATCAAATAACTACATAGCTCATAATATTTAGATTAAGAAAATACCCTTAAGTTGATATTTATAATGAATGAAACTGTATGACTTACTAAGTCTACTAAATGATTGAGCCATCAATATAGAACCGTTGGAAAAATATGTGAATTCATCAACTGTTCTTCTTCCATGACCTTAGTAATTAATCATTTGAACTTTATTAATAGCAGATATGAAAAATAGGAAAATAATGAATTACACAATGGAGATAATTTATATTTTGTCACATACCACGCACAAGTGACTATTTCTCCCCACTTACACAATTAAAATTTTATTTTAGTTTTAATCAACACTTACATAGTGACTTGAAAAAAGTGAGTATTTAGTGTCAATACTGATTTATATTTTATTAAGAACTTTATTGAAATCTTCCAAAGGTTAGTTTTAAGTTAAATTCCAAAAATAAAGTCAAATGCATATATATGTTTTTGATATTGAGATACCACTACTAAAGTTAGTTCTATGTACATACAAGCACACACATCTCTTAGAATCATGGTACACTTAAACTATTGGAAGTCTTGATATTGTAGATTCACTTCTAACCAAGATGATCCATTGCAGGATTCTCTAGATTATATCTCTACTAAAATTGGCTAAAATCAATAGAACAGAAAGATGAATTGTCCACTTCTTATTTATATTCAATTGGTCAAAGTCATACATTGAAAATGTTTCTTATTGTTAATAGAACATTTACAAATAGTGTATTGAATATTTTTTCATGTAGTTCTCTAGGGAAATGGAATCTGGAGCCAGAATCTTGTCTCAATCCTTGCTCTGACACACAGCTGCATAAATTCTGAATCTACCTTTCCTTCTTGTGTCTAAATTTTCTCATATAAAATGAGCATTATATTAGAATATGTTTCAGAGGAGTGTTTTGTTATTTGTTATGAAGATTCAATGTAGAACCTTCTGTGTAGAAAATATATAGAACAGGGCCTGGCATATCATTAGCTCTATCTATCTATCTATCTATCTATCTATCTATCTATCTATCTATACTATGTATGTATATATGGATACACACACATAGAGACTATATATATATATATAAAGTAATATGTGCATTATGTGTACGTGTGTGTGTGTGTGTATATATATATATATACTCTTTGTATCTTTATTCTTTTACATTATTTGTTTTGTTTATATTGCTTCCCCTGGCATTGTCCCATGCATCAGGGAAACATAAATGAGTAAAGTGTAGTTTCTCTCTAAGAATCTCAGACAAATAGAAGTTCCTAGTCTATTTCATAATTACAATTGACCCTTGAGAGAGACAAGTTTGAACTGTGTGGGACTGTTTATATGTGAATATTTTTTCTGCCTGTGTCATCCCTAAGATAGCGAGACCAACTCCTCTTCTTTCTTCTTCTCTTCAGTCGTCTCAATGAGAAGACAATAAGACTTAAGAACTTTGTAATAATCTATTTCCAATTAATTAATAGTAAATGTATTTTCTCTTCCTCATGATTTTCTTAATAACATATTTTCTTTACCTTATTGTAAGAATACACAATGTAATACATAAAACATACAAATATGTGTTGTGTTAATTGACTGTTTATGTTATTGGTAAGACTTCAAGTCAATAATAGGGTATTAATAGTTAAGATTGGGTGGACTCAAAAGGCTTATGTACATTTTTGACTATTCAGGGAAGGAGAAGGTAAGTACCTCTAACCCTCACAGTTTTCAAGGGTCAGCTAGAAAAATACTCCGTTAATTGGAGATGATGAAGGTGAAAAGAGGTAAAATGGAATAAAGTCTCAAAATTAGTCTCCTATGGTTTTAGGAGTCATTTGTCAACTTTCTATTTCTATCCAAGCTTCCAAATACCACTCCTATTTGAAGACTGTTCTCCATTATGTGTTGTATTATTGGAACACAGTTCTCCATTTCCCACATATAAACTAAATCACAAAGCATTCCCTTTACAATGACCCAAGATAAGGTATATTCAAGTAGCCTAGGCTTGAATTACGGAGTAGAGAGCCTTGAACTTTACATTTGAAATGAGTTATATTAAAATACAGAACTAGTTACCATTTTGGTTTTTATTAGTAACTGAAAATGGGATATCAGCACTGGTGTCCAGGGGAACCTGTATTCTACTCTAGAGATGGGAGTGTTTTGATCAATCTGGGGATACTTAAAGATTGAATTTTGAGACAACAAATATCTGAATTGTAAGTTTGATTCCATTAGTCTTACAAATTATAGGATCTGTCATAACTGTTTGGTAGATAACTGTATACTATCTTGCTTCACATGCTCGGAATCAAGTTTCAGTTCTTGTAAGCAAGAATTATGTGTGACACAAAATATAATCTCTAGTTGCAAATGTAAATTGCATTCCTCACATATTAGCCTATAGTGTAGATAATTCTTCTCTAGAAAAATACATTTAGGAGTAGGTTCCAATCAAACAATTTTTCTGAAGTACAGATTCTGAGAAAAAAAATCTTATGTTAGAAAATATGAATTTCTCCTATTATTTTATGTTTTTGTTAATTTCTAGAGATGTGGGGAAATTGGAGAGGAGCTAGAAAGTGGAACTAATGAAGGTTATAAACAATTTCATTTACTAATTTTAAAGTTTATCGAGGGTTGTCTAAGGTTACTAACACATCAGGACTTGACTGTTCCGTGGATGCTACTCAATGACTCCTAGAATTTCAGTTATCTAGCAGTATTGAAAATTAACTTCCGGAGCTATTCTGTTTTGATTCAGGGGTAATTTTGTCCCAAGTTTAGCCTCAAATATATTTTTACTTTAGCTCTCTTTCTCCATTTCTTTCTTCTTTCTAATCTTCACATTCTCCTTATCTTCCTTAAGTAGGAAATTTAATTTTAACCAAAATATGACACAGTTTCCAAATTGCCATGTGCTGCTGCTTTTAAAGTGGCCCCTCAACTAGAAATTAAAAATAATAATGTTCTATCTCTCATATCTGTGCAAAGTTTCTAGGATATTTTACATTAGCCAAGTTGTGGGAATATGAAAACAAACATGCATATAAAATCCCATCTCATAAGTAAAGCACTGGAAACCAGAGCCAGTAGCTTACCAGAGTAAAAGTGAATGAAACACAATGTGTTAAACTTTGAGATGAAAATCTATTATTCAGCTCTTGCTTTGATAAACTTTTATCAGAAGAATAAGTAACTATAATTTCAATTTTTAAAAGGTGCTCATTTTCAAAAGAATTAAATTATTTTAATATTTTAATACATTTTTGTGAAAGGTATTTTAACATCTTAAATATAATCTATTGTTAATAAAGTTAATATGGAGATTATTAAATGCTGTTTGGAAAAAGAGAAATATATATTCCATGATTTTCAATGGTGTTTGAGAGAATGTATTCTTAGCTGATTAGTCATAAATCCCATACCAAAAATGTCTAATAATAACTGCACGTAGCTATCTCTAACCCATTGTGATTGGTGAATACAAGAAAAAAAATGACCATTCTTAAGAGCAACAGAGTGAGAACAAGGAGAAAATAATGTCTAATGTTTTAATACATGCCAGACACTACACCAACACTTACTGAAATTATCTTTTTTAGTATGGGAGAGGAAAAATTACTGCTTTGCTGCCGATAGCAAAGAAAAAGATGAACAAATATTAATATAGATCTACATTCCCATGCCAAATTCCTTCATTTTAAACTTCCTCACTACTCTCAATGAATAAATTGTTTAAGCTATTAAGCATCAATCATTGTCTTATAGGATATGAAAATATTAATCAGATCCTATAGCTCATCATTTAAGAATAGTTTTAGAATTTAAAAAATCCAAATGTATTTTATTAAAACAGAAACATTTTTGGTTTCTTTTCATACATTTAATGTCTAAGAAAGGGAAGAGCAAAAAGGACATGAGATGTGAACACATGCTTTAGCTTTGTATTCTTCATTAAATATCCCAATGCAATTGTTAGTCCAATGCATTTTTAATGTGTTGTGCTTAGTTACATTATACTTTCATTCATTATGATTTTTATTTCTCATTCAGGATGTCAACCATATTATGCACATGTTAAATTTTACAACTCAGATTTCTCTTAACCAAGTCAGAAATTAGGCTTGCTGCATTTAGTAACATCTGGGATTTGTTGCTAGAGAATGCCATTGATGTGTAGGACTCTGGGAACATTTGCATATTTTACTTTAATATTTTATTTCCTTTTGAAGAAAATGTTAGAATTATAAAATTGGAGAAAATAAAATTCTTTGTCCAATATAAATTTCTATTGTTATGTGCATTAATTTATAACAGAGATAAAGAAGTTTTACTGGTACAACACAGTTGCTACATAAATAAACTTATAGGAGGCCAACAAGTTAATCTCCAATTGTCATTTTTGACAGTGAAGTATTTTCTACTTATATGAAAGCCAGTCATTCAGAAAATTAATGAAATGAATAAGAAAATAAAGTAATTTAAATAATAATTGTCTTAATCGCTGAGAAATATGGATATAGGATGAAGATTTTCTTTTATCTCTCCTTTGAATGGGTGTCCTTATTACGGTTTTATGATGCTAATGTTTTCTAATATAAAGCCTAGGATAAAACTGATCTCCAATATATGTTTCAAAAAGAAAAGGAAGATTACTTTGATAATTATATTCAAGCACACATATCCCTGTATCTGTAGTGATAAGTGCCAGGGCCATAGATGCTCCTGAAGAAGACAGGGAATGGCCCTAAATCGCTTTTCCACACTGTATATAAATAAATAATCATGTCTCTCCAGAGGAGATAGTTTTCCAAGTCTCTGACACTTCTGCAAGTCTATCTATTAAGAGTCTTGGAAGACTCTTATGGATCTATGTGGATCAGTTAGCAAATTTATTTATATTCTCTATGTGGAGAAATATCAACACTGGTCTCCTTTCTTTCCCCATGGGCAAAGTGTGGGCAGATTTGTCAGCCAGCCCTAATAATGTTAGATGTTCCGTATGCTGAGTATTCTTCAACTATGGCAAAAATCACCATGTGTTCATCATCTGCCTAGGTACACATGAAGCTCATGTTCTCTTCTGTGCCATGAGCAGCATTCTGTCTAAATCTATGTGAGCTCATTATGTTTTCCTTACAACTAATTATATACACACACACATATAATGTATATTTTCTATAGGCACAGATATGCATATATATCTATATGTATTTTATTTGTCATAAAAAATAAAAACATCTTATAAATGTTCACAAAGAAGAACCCCAAAATACCAACAATGTAAAGCAACAGCTTGCATTGTCATGGATTCAATTCTCAGACTATAGTTTAACAAAACAAACATTATGCTACACTGAAGAATGACAACTCCAAACCTTATGCACTTGAAATTATAAGAGAAAAAAAAAATCACATAAAAGACACACAAACGACAAAAGTTCTAAGCAGCGATCACTTAGATAACAATTAGAAGTGGATCTGAAATGTATTTTTTTTTCCTTTAACTTGGAGACAAATCAGGGGGGAAAAAAGTGGCCCAGTAAAACTCTCTTAAAAATATGCTGTTGACATGTCTTTTGAAACACATTGATATGTGTATTAATAAGCACATTACTAGGATCTAAACATGAAAGAGTCCTTACTTATAGGATGCTTTTAGCAGAGTGTATCTGTTTGCTAGAGGACTCCCATGGTGAACAAACCTATAATCTATAGATTTATGCATTGTTTTTGGGAAATGTCATAAAATAATGCAAATAGTGTGTAAAATAGAAATTTCTTACATGAAATATTGCCCTTTTCTTCCAGTTTTTGAGGTATAATACATAAAAGTTATATATATTTAATGTGTACATAAATATTTGAAATCTGTATACATTGTAAAATGATTGTCACAATGACATTAATTAACACCTCCTCACCTCACAGTTATCTCTGTGTGGTGTGTGTGGGGGGATGGGAACACACAGGTCTATACTATTATCAGATTTATAGACTACCAGACTGTGATATTAGCTATCATATTTTCAGATATTATAATCTCTATGCTACACATTAGATATCCAGAACTTATTAAACTTATAACCTTTTGTTCATACTCTTTGGCTAATATTTTCACATACCCCACCCACCTCATTCCCAATAGCTCCTGGCAACCATCTTTCTATACTCTGCTTCTATAAGTTTGGCTTTTATAGATTCCACATATAACAGAGATCACACGGTATTTGTCTTTCTGTGACTGGCTTATTTCACTTAGCATAATGTCCTCCAGGTTATCTATGTTGTCACATATGGCTTAATTTCCTTCTCTTGTATGGCTGAATAATATTCTGTTTTGTATATATGCCACATTTTAAAATCCATTTATCTGGTGACAGACACTTAGGTTGTTATCATATCTTGATTATTGTCAATATGGCTGCAATAAAGACATACTGCATCTTTTTAAACTTTGATTTGACTAACATCTCCCCATTTCTCCTGCTTTACTGCCCCTAGGGACCTCCATTTTACTCCCTGATTCTATGTTTTTGACTTTTTTAGATTCCACATTTAAGTGAGATGGGACAGTGTTTTCCGTTCTGCATCAGGCTGACTTTAGTAAGTGAATGCTGCAAAAGTATATAAGGGTGTGTAAAACAAGTTCACTGGATACTGGTAACCAACTTGTCTGAGTACAGTGAGACAAACACCCACACAGGATGGATTACATGAATGGGAGTTATTACTTACAGAAAGGCAGCCAGGGATAACAGAAGCCTAGGATTCATTTTGAGTTGCTCTCCCAAAGCTTAGGAGAGCTGCACAGGAGTTGATGGAGTCTTGACTGCACATGCCTTACTTGCACTGCAGCTGAGGGACCCCAAAACGCTGCGCTGAAAAGGATGTATACCCAGGGACATTTTAAATTGTTGGATTACAGAGTTGAAGCACCTCCTTTCCTGAGTGGTGTTGGCAGAGGAACAAGAATAGAAACCAGGCTATTTCTGACGCTCCTTCTCTGTCTCAGAATGTTGCATACCCAGCATATTCTACAGTTATTTGTGAGAACTACAAATTTGAAGATGGAGGAACTGAGTTGGTCTAAAGCCATCATGCGGACTGTCTTCCAGGGTGCAAATATCTCTTTCAATATACTGATTTTATTTACTTTGGTTTTATATGCAGAAGTAGAATTTCTGGCTCATTTGGCAGTTCTATTTATAATTTCTTAAGCAATACCTACAGTTTTTTTTATAATGACTGTACAAATTTATATTTACTGTGTAAAAGGGTTTACTTTGCTACAGATCCTCACTAGCCCTTGTTATCTGTCTTTATTTTTTAGAGTAACCATCCTAACAGGTGTGAGGTGGTACCCCATTGTGGTTTTGACTTATATTTCCTTATTCATAATTAAGGATGTTTGGAATCTTTTTATATACTGGTTGGCAATTTGTAAGTCTTTGTTGGAAAAATGTCTGTTAGGTCCTTTGCCCATTTTTTAATCAGGTTATTTACCCTTTTGCTATTGATTATATATATATTGTACATATTTTGCTTATTAACTTCTTATAAGATATATGGATTGCAAACATTTCCTACCATTATGTAGACTGTCTTTTCATTTTGTTGACTATTTTCTCTGCTGTACAGATTTTAGTTTGATGTATGATAGTCTTTCTTGATTATTTTGCCTCCATTGCCTGTACTTTGAGTGTAATATTGAAAAATATAGCCAACACTCTTTTCCTGTGTTTTCAGTAGTGTTTTATGGTTTCAGTTCTTACATTTAAGTCTTTAATCACTTTTGAATTTTTTGTGTGTGTGCATAGTGTAAAAAAAAAAAAGGCCTTATTCTTTACAGGTAGATATTCAATTTTTTCCAACACTACTGAAGAGATTATCCTTTTCCATTATGTATTCTAGGTGATCTTATCAAAGATTAGTTAATTGTATTTGCATGAGTTTATTTCTGGGCTATATATTCTACTCCATTTGTTTATATACCTATTTGGAGGCCAACGACATAGCTTTTTTGATCACTTTAGCTTTGTAATATAGTTTCAAATCAAGGCATGTGATGTCTCCAGCCTTCCTCTTTTCTCAAGATTGCTTTGACTGAGGTCTTTTCTAGTTCAATGTGAGTTTAATTTTGTTTTTCTTCGTTGAAAAATTATATTGGAATTTTGACAGGAATGCATTGAATTTATAGACAACTCTGGGTATAATGGGCACTTTAACAACATTAATGATTTAAATTCATGGGCATTCTTTCTGTCTATTTGTGTCTTTATTAATTTCTCTCATCCATATATAGTTCAGGGTGCAAATCTTTCAGCTCCTTGGTTAAGTGTATTTCTTAGTATTTTATTACTTTTGTAGCATTTTAAATCAAACTGGTTTGTTGATTTCCTTTTCAGGAAGTATGTAATTAGTATATAGAAATGCAACTGATTTCTGTATGTTGGTGTTGTATCTTGCAACTTTACAAAATTTGTTAGTTCTAACAGTTTTTGTATGTGTGTGTGTGGTGGGGGTGTGTCCTTAGGAATTCCTATGTATAAGATCAAGTCATCTGCAAACAGGGATAATTTGACTCTGTCCATTCTGATTTCAATGTCTTCTATTTATTATGCTTTTGACCAATTCTCCTTGCTAGGACTTCAAGTATTATGATGATGAGAATGCAGAGTGTCTTGTCTTGTTCCTGATCTTGTAGGAAAAGCTTTTAGCTTTTTATCATTGAGTATGATGCTAGCTGTGGGCTTGTCATGTATGCCCTTTATTACTTTGAGGTGCATTACTTCTATACCTACTTTCTTGAGCATCTTTACATTTATTATTAGAAGATGTTGAACTTTTCAGAACTTTTTCCTGCATCTATTGAGATGACAATATTATTTGTATCCTTCATTCTGTTAATGTGCTGTATCATATGTATTGATTCACACATATCAAACCATTCTTGCAACCCAAGAATAAATCTCACTTACCCCTTGGGTATAATATTTTTAATGTGTTGTTGAATTTAGGTTACTAGTATTTTGCTGAGGATTATTGCATTTAAGTTCATTGGGGTTGCTGGCCTATGATTATCCTTCATTGTCGTGGCTTTATCTGGCTTTGGTTTAAAAGTGATGTTAGCTTCATAAGATGAATTTGCATGTGTTCCCTTCTCTTTCATTTTACAGAAGAGTTTGAGAAGCATTGTTTAGTTTTTTTAGGACTACCTATGGAAGCATAGTCAGGTGTGCCTCCTGCCGGACCCATGGGTAGGCAGGACTTTCCTGGACCATGGCTGGAAGGACCTGGAACTGGGTCACAGGGTTGTTTCAAGATCAGCCATGGGACCAAGGTCAGGGGCCAGCTTCTGGGGATCTGTACGAGCATGTTTCCAGGCTTGTGCTTGGGCAGGCAAAATTATTCCAAAGCTGTGGCTGGTAGGGGCTGGAACTGGGTTATAATGTTGATGCAATATCTGTAGTTGAACTGAGGTCAGTGGGCCTGTATCTACGGACATAGACAAGTTTTTTTTCTGGTGGGTCCTTAGGTTGGTAGGACAGTCCTAAACCACAGCTGAGAGGGTCGAAAACTGAGTTATAGTGACACTTCAGTATCTGCAGTCAGACATGACTCTGTGGGCATGGATTTAAATGTCTCCCAGTAGATCCCTGGATGGACAGGACTATTTCCAGATTATGGCTGGGAGGGGCTGAAGTCAGGCCATGGGTTGTATTTTGTTCTATAGCTGAGACTGAGTTTGACAGATCTGGTACCTGAGGCATGGGTGGGCCTGACTCTGCCCAGGTCTCTTGGTGGAGGGTGCAGGTTGCAGGACAGTGGTCAAACAGGGTTATAGCTGCTTTTGTCCAGAGATGTCTGCCAAATTATTGTTGTAGGGAAATGCAAGTGGGAAAATATGGGGATTTAGCATATTAGAAATTAATTGGTGACAATAGACAGCTGCCCCTAGAAGCTTATGTAGCTGCTTTATTTTTTCTTCTTCTTTTTTTTTTTTTTTTCATTGACAGAGAGAGAGATAAAATTGACTGGAGGCATTTTCGGCTGTCCTTTTGAGTGTTCTGTGATATCTCATGTCCTAAAGAAGTTGCAGCTGGTTGTACCCATTATGAGAGGTAAACAAAACATGGGGACTCCAATTCACTATGTGAAAGGGAAAAGTTAAACTGGAAGCTGTTGTCACAGAAGAAACTGCCTTTTCTTTTGATCCTACATGGATAGCTACCAGCAAAAAAAAAAAAAAAAAAAAAAAATGTTTCCACAGGAAGCTACTCTATGTTGACTTTATCTTACATGAAGTACAGACCGAGCAAGAGTAAAATGCATAATTGACTATTCCTCTACTGTCTCCTTTTAATGTACAACATATGGATTCAGTAATGTGACCATACCCTTCCTCCAGCTCACTCTTCCTCTTTTGGTATTGAAGGCCTCAAAAACCTCTTTGGAAAAAGCATGGATCTCAGATTGTTCTTGTGGTTTTGTGTTCCTTTTACCAAGACATATCCTGAACCTCAGCTAAATATATCTCTAAGTTGATTGAGATCTGTCTCAGATGCATTTGGTTTTTACCACTGAAATTTTGATGGGAAGTCTTTACAGCCTCATTGAGCTGTGCTTTTAAGAGAATGACAGAATCTGTCAGAGGACTCTGTTTAGTTTGGTTAAAAGCCAAAGGTCATCAAATACTGAAAAAGAGGGGAGCCTTGGGTAAAGCTTTCTCAGTCCAAGTCAGCCATAGGGACTTGGAAAAAATACTGGCAGGGATTCACAGTATTCCTGATGTATGCACGTTTATGTTAATTGTCTCCCTCTAAATGTAAATACAAAGAGAAATTGTAAGTAGGGTACCATGGAACTAAAAAGAAAGCTGAGCAAAAGTCAATTATTATAAACCAAGTGCACCAGCAGGGATTGAGGTGAGAATGATACCTGGATTAAGGGCTATGAAGTTGGGTCAATAGGAATTTCAAAAGAGTTTCTGGCTCTTAGATATTGTACAAATCAATAGATTTTATTCCTATCTCTGTCAAATTTCCCTTCTTTCTATAATGGTAAGATTGGGATGTTACAGGGTAAAGAAGTAAAGATAAGAATGCCCAGCTATAAAACAGACCCTGCTATAGTTTCAATCCCTTCTTCTGCATCTTGAGAGAGGAGGTACAGGGCTACTGATGAGAAGGGCATGTTCTTTTTCCAGGTAATGAGTACAAGTTCTGCCTGTAGTCACAATAAAAACTTATTTGTACCACGAGGCCCAGAGAACAGTTGGTACATTCTTAAAAATCCTATCATTTTCAGTGGATTTTATATTAAGATGCGTTTCCATTAGGAAAAGTAGGAAGCTTGAGAATTGGTCTGAGGGCAGGGAAATAAAGCTCCTTTCTCATTATATTTTATGGTGGCATTCAATTTAATTAGCAAATCTCAACCTAAAAAATTTGCTGGTGAAGGGTAAGAAATTAGAAATGCATGATGAGAGTTAAGAGGGCCTAAGGATACTGGGGTGACCCTGAGATGCTGACAATGAAGTAGGTTTCCAAGAAACTCCTATGGCTTAAATAGAATTAGAGGTGACAGGCAGAGATACATTCTATAAGAAAATGGTAGAGAAAGTCACACAAGTGTCCATTCAAAAATCCAGTTCCTAATCATCTTCTCTAAGCTTAATAGTAGGTTCTGAGTTACAACAGGGGATAGGTTGACTCTTAATCTATGTGGTACTGTCACTCAGAAGGAGCAAAATAAGCCTTCTGAGTGTCTTGAAGTCTGGGGACATTATTTCTGATGCTTTCCTTTCTCTTATATGCCAGACAGTTGTTCTTTTAATATCCTCATGTTTTACAGTATCTACAAATATCAGGAGGCAAACAGAAGGGTGAATGGGGTTTAAGTTTTACCTGGAGTTTCACTTTTTTTTTTTTAACTCAATTTGCCAAGCAACCACTGTTGAGTTTAATGATTTTTTCTTCTTATTTTTCTTGCAAGCTACTCTCAAAGAATAGTGTAACTGATTCCATAATAACATTGAGAGATTGACCTGTCCAGCCAATGTCATTTTGTATTTGCTTTTTTATATCAAGGAGAACATTTCTAACCTGGGCAGAAATTAAAACACTTCTCTGTTCTGCGGCTTCAGGGTTTAATGTATTATACCTTTGAAAAGTTTATATAAGGCACTCTACAAAAGCCATGGGCTGGTCTCTTTTCTTTTGAGTGCATAATTCAACATTACACCAACTCACCTTAATGGAAAAGCCTTCAGTATTGACCCAATCAGGCCCTAAATATCAGTTTCTAGCTGAGCTATTTCCTGATCATTTGCAGGAGGGCCCAGGAAAAATTCTGGCCATTTGTTTCCTCTGTAGGGGAGATCTTCCTCTGAAGACCATCTGGCTTGTTTAATAACCACAGTATAATAATAAGTGGGAAGAATTTTTCATAGTAGCCAATCAAGGTCACTGTAAATACGATTGTGAATAGCCACTGACCTTTCTTATTGTTTTCTAAATTAGGTGGAATCTTCTGAAAGTGGGGCAAAAGGTGATTGTAACTTAAAAGACATGCTCCTGTCCAGGGGATATCAATTCTTTGTGGCGGGGGTCCAAGACTCATTTGGTATGGGTATTGCATAAGGTCTGAGGTAGACAGAGTTTCTTTGCAGAGTCCCAGGAAGCAGGAGGAGTTGTAAGGTATACTAATGCTGACTTCATGTACCTGGAGCCTGTGCCAGATTTATTTCTTAGCTGTTAACATTTACACAAGTTACCTGCATGCCTTGATCCTAGAGATCCGGTAATTTTGCCTTCTGTAAATCTTGAAGGGGAAGGGAAGTTAAAGTAGACAGTTGGACATTTAAAATATTTTCTGGGGAACTTGGAGGAATTTTGAAGTCATAGGAATTTGCTGAGGAGGTGGGACCAGATTTTGAGAAAAGCAGGTTTAAGCCAGAGGCCCAGCAATCCAAAACAGCTACTAGGGAGTCAGGGACAGGAAGCTGGGATAAAGGTGAACATGGGTTGGTGAAGAATGAAGATTTAAAGTGGCTGTGAATTTTAACTTTTGTTCTAAGTTTGATTTTTGTTCTTTAGCCTTGTTAAGGGAGTTCCTAAGGGTAGCAATTATACTCTACCTGCCCTGCTTTCAATTTGATATTTCTATAACTACCAGCAGGATAGTTGTCTAGAATGAGAGCTAATTTTTTTTCAAATATAGAAGTTTTCCCACTTCAAAGAATTCATTGTCTGGCCCTTGAAGTATAGAATTTTCAATCGCATAATTATTCCAATAATCACCCAATTCAATCAGGTTTTTTGTGGAAAGATCCAGAGGTAATTGTTAAGGCTTAGAATAAATCTCTACCATGAACACAAGTGTCATTTGCCAAGTGGGTGCAGAAGACGCACCTCCATGGTCCAAAAGTTCACTCCCAGAGATAGCCTAAGAAAGCAAAGAACTTTGTTGCCACAGGCAGTAAGAATAGTGTTTGTGAAGAAAGTGTCTCTTATCTCCTATGGCACATGGGTGCCTCCAGCTACAGATTCTCTAATCTGTGACACTAGGCAGGTACAACTAGGATAAGGAGTTTGCAGGTAGCAATGGTTAGGACAATCAATGGCCCTTATGGACTGGGACTTCTTCTTAAGACAAACTCCCCTAAGATCTGGCATGATCAGACAAATAAAATGCTGCTTGTCACTTTGTACTTCAGGCTCTCAGCCTGTCTGATGGCTGTCAGATACAAGATGATATTTGCACTCCCTGGCTGGCAGAAATAAGAGAGGTTGTTCTCACTGGTCACAAAGCCAAGAACTCTGGACATAAAATAAGACCAAAAAATGAGCCTCATTGGTTGTGTGTGTATGTCTCTCTGTGTGTTTTCCCTTTGAAGACCACACCAAATTTTGTGTAAACTGTTGTTAATCTGGTGAGAACTGTGAATTCATCAGTGTGTGAGTCTGGCTTGAAGCACAGTTTATCAGGACTTGTTCTTGTGTCGTGCCCTGTGATTCTGCTCTTTATGACAATTATGCAAAAGATAGACATGAAGGAAGATGATGACCCTCTCCAGCAGGGAAGGGACCAATCAGAAAACAAGATTACTTATAACACAAAACACCAGAGTCACTATACCCAGAAAACTAGCTCATACATATATTTTCTCCTGATAATCTAAATTAAGAAAGAGAAAAAAGACAAAGAGAGACTCTGTCACTCTCTCTTTTATGGGACGCTGCAGGCAGAGATCTTGGAGGCCGACATGGTAAGAATTCCTACTGCTGGTTTTTTGTCAGAGGCTCAGCACCTCAGTGGCAATAACATCCCAGAGTAAGTATTGTTCCAGTCACTCAGAAAATTCCTTCTAGCCAGAAATTAGAGGAGCTAGAGTTCCTTTTTAGAGTTTCTTTTGTCTGGACCTGAGAATTAAATTGACATAAGATGGATCAACAGGAGAAAAGCACATAAATTTATTTAATACACATTTTCTGTGGCATTGGGGTCTTCAGAAAGGAAGGAAGACCCAAGGAAACAATTAGAATCAGTTAGATACTGAATTAGACAAAAAGTAGTAAGCTGTGAAGAAGTAACTAACTTACATGGGGAAGCTAAAAAATAAGAGTTATTCTAATAAAGTCTAGAATTCTAATAGCATTTTTTGAGTATCAACTTCTCATCATTGAAGATAAGAATTTTGTCTTTTCTTCCTGTCTGGCAAGCATGTCATTCACGTGAGAATTTCATCTTCTACTTTAAGAAACAGAAAATAGATCAGAATATTCTTTTTACACCTGCTATTTGTCAAGTGCCTTTAATTCATGATAGTTGATATACCAAGTGGTATAATGTTAGCTCCTCCATTAGGGACTATATGCTTACAGAGAACTATCCATACATTAGATAATTTTACATTTTACATTTAGTAATTTTACATTCAGTCATTCTCTAAACTAAATTTTGTGTTGTTTCTATTCTTACTCCCAAGCTGAATGGGATTTTTCTGTTCTCCTCTTATTCTGGGGACTACTGTTAAATATCTTATACAATCATATAACCATTTTTTACTTATAGAAAAAGAAAATACAAGACGACAAGATTTGGTCGTTGTATTCACTATTTTTGCTATTGATTCTTTAGATAAAATTGCTATTAAGCACTTGTTTCCATCATCTTCTCTGCTTTTGGGCATTTGTGTTGGAAGGGAGCTCAGATGCCCATCTAATCAGTTTTTCATGATGAAATTCTGTTTGTTATTCCACAGCTATTTCTCCGACAGTGACTGTGTTTGCAAACATGGGCCTGGCTTCTGAAAATGGTTCAAGCGTCCTTATACATCTTCTGTGGTAATTTTTATAAACTTTCTGTTAAAGGTTCTGCTTTTTCCTCTCAAAACACTTGTCCCATTCTGCTGCTTCTTATTTAACCATTTGGCTATATTATCTAAAGTGACTACAAAACAGCAAATATCCTTACTTTCTACCCTTGAACAGACAGACTATACATACGGAGTGTTGAGCTTACCATCGTCTTTAGGAATAATGGCATCTTATAATTCCTGGTATAATATGGGGAAATATATGCTAAAGTAAGTCATTTTTTACTAATAACTCATACAATTACTTCTGAATCTCTTGTGCTTCATGCAGTGTCCTGAGTTAACCTGCCTGAAATGTGGTAGACTGTATCATTTCATAAAATGTCTTCTTACTGTGACATTTAACCATTTCTTTAGTTTAAGTGCTGAGATATCCCTTGGTAAATGGGTTCTTCTAGGAAAAAATAAACAAAAAACATAAAGCAAAAAACACTTGTTTCTGCAACTTCTTGCCCTTGTAGGGAGATATCATACAAGATTTTTTAAAATCATATTTTGATTCAGAAAAATTTATTGATATTAACTGATTTATATTTCTGTTTAATCACTACTGCATTTTAAAGTATGAAACATTATATAGAGAATATATTTTGTGCAGTCTGTACATATATTTTCAGATTAAAGGAAACATTAATAAAGCCAATTATGCAATTTTATCAAAGATATAAACTAGAATATTTTAGAACTCTCTCTCTCTCTGGAATGTCCCTAGTCGATCACATCTTTTGCCTTTACTATCAATAATCACCATTATGACTTTTACTTTTCTCTGCAGCTTTACCAAATATGTTATAACAGTTTACATAAAACATATAGTTTAGTTTTACCTGTTTTTGAACTTCATGTAAATGGAATCAAGTGTAATTATTATTTGTTAAATATCATGATTGAGCGTTGTATATATGTCCAGTCATGTAAGTGTAATGGGTTTATTTTCAGTATTGAAAAGTATCTTGGTATGTCAAGATAACACACATTTTTTTTGTTTTAATTTTCATGAGCATATGTGTTGTTTCTGGTTTGAAGATATGATAATCCAGGGGTCCCCAACCCTGGGGCCCCCTGTTAGGAACTGGGCCACACAAGGAGGTAAGACAAGACACAAGCTAGCTGGCATTACTGCCTGAGCTCCACCTCCTGTCAGATCAGGAGGGGCATTAGATTTTCATAGGAGTGTGACCACCATGGTAAACTGCATATAAAAGAGATCTAGGTTAAACACTCCTTATGAGAATCTAATGCTTGATGATCTGAGGTGGAACAATTTTATCCCAAAACCATCTACCCTACAACATTCCCACCCATGGAAAAACTATCTTCCACAGAGCCTGTCCCTGGTGCCAAAAATGTTGGCGACCTCTGTTGCAAACAATAAAGCTATAACATTCTTGTCCATGTATCCTGGTACATATATGCACAATTACTCCTAAAGGTATAAAGGGGCATGGAATTATTTGGTCATACACTGTACACATTCAACAGAAAATTTCAAAATATTTCCACACAGTTGTACCAGTTTACAAACTCCACCCCTGCTTCCTCCTATCCTCAACAAAACAGACAAATCAATGACGTGTAGTGTTACTTCAGGTGTTTCGGATTTAACTGCTTTGTGTAGGTAAAATGTTTATCATTTTGGAAATGTTTATTGATCATTTTGGTTTCTTCTTTCATGAAGATCTTGTTAAAATCTTTTACATATTTTTCCTGCTGGATTATATGTCTTCCTACTGACTTATAATAGTAGTTGTTATGTGGTAGATGTCTGTTTTAGTTTAACTTTTGTCAGTTGTATGCGGTGCAAATATATTTCCCATCTGTCGCAAGTTGTTTTTACTTTCCTG
Source organism: Trachypithecus francoisi (assembly GCF_009764315.1). Classification (NCBI taxonomy): domain Eukaryota; kingdom Metazoa; phylum Chordata; class Mammalia; order Primates; family Cercopithecidae; genus Trachypithecus; species Trachypithecus francoisi. Next base: position 46,141,279 of record NW_022681470.1, on the reverse strand, counting down.
CCAGATACTTTTTATAAATAGCAATTCATAAATATAAAAGATAAATTTTCTGTCATTCTTTTTCCGTTTTACTTGTTTATTCCCTTCCTGACATAATGAAGAAAACTTCCAATATTATCTTACCAAATATTTACATTTGTTATTTCATATTTACATCTTTAATCAATCTCTAATTTATCTTTTTTAAATAAAGTAAAACGTTTCTTAATGTGGTTACAATGATGCTTCATTACCATTTATTGAAGATCTCTTTTTCCCTACTTCTATGTAGTCCTGTTTCTTCCCTATGTCATAACTTCTTATATGAGTGGCTTGTTTCTGGGATCTGTGTTCTGTTGCATTAATCTCATTTTATACATATTCTTTTTATTATTCTTTTGTCTTTGATTTATCTTGGAACTTTTGTCAGAAATCATACTTCTACACTAAAAGGAACAGTCCAAAAATATGACTTTTATTTTTATCTTTGTGACCCTTGTCTATTATAATTTTTTTCTTTTCCCACATGTATTTTAATGTCAATCAATCACAGAATAGTATTCTTATGTAATCCTTTTACAAAAAAGTTGTGCCAATTTATATTGACACTAACAAGAAATGAGAGTTTATGTTGCCACACACCTGCAACAAAATACACAAACCTGCGTATGTGTTATGATATTTTAGCACAACACAAATTGTATTTCCTTGAAAAGAAAAAGGATTTTGTTGAGTGTGCATTCCAACTTCAGAAATAATTTCCAACTTCAAATACATAAATATGATACCTCTCACTATTTACTTAAACCTTTTTAAAATGCATCAATAGCACCTTGAAATATTATCCAAAACATGTTATCACAGTTAATTCAAAATTTTGAAGGCTATTTCCATAACATAAATACATCTATTGAAAATTTAAAATTGGGTGAATTCTGACAAATATAAACATTTGTATAACCAACACCACAACAAAAATATACAATATTTTCATCACCTCTAAAAGTATACTCCAGTCACTTTGCATGTAACCCACTTCTACAAATACACTGATTTGCTGGTTCTAGAATATTATATTAATGGAATTACAAAAAACATATTTTCTTGAGTCTGCTTTCTTTTGTTCAACCTAATATTTTCAAAATTTATTTTAAATCCTATGTATATGCTCCATGACTTACAGTAGGATGGTAAATAAACTGAATAAACCCATCATACATTGAAAATACTCGAAATCAAAAATACATTTAACACAACTAACGTTCCAAATATCATAGCTTATCCTAGGCAACCTTACAAATGCTCAGAACACTTACATTAACCTACTGTTGAACAAAATCGACTGGCAACATAAGACATTGTCGAGAATCGGTTGTTTATTCTTGGGACTGCATTGCTGACTGGGAGCTGCGGCTCACTGCCATGGTCCAGCATCACAAAAGAGTATTATATCACATATCACTAGCCTAGAAAAATCTAAATTCAAAATTTAAATTATGATTTCTACTTTTGCAACATTATAAAGTAAAAAGAAATCATACGATTAAATAAAAAATCTTAAGTTGAATCATCATAAGTCAGGGGCAAAGTATGCCCTACATTTCTATTTAGATTATTCCTTCAAAGTTGACAGTGCTTTATTTAGGTAGCTTATTTTTTGGAATTAAGCTGTAATTTTATCTACTTTAGCCAACTTAATTTTACCATTGTAATTAATTCTCTTAGAAAATTACAGTAGTTGCTTCCTATAATAGTTTCTTCTAATGGGAAATCTGTTGTAATTGCTTCTACTGTAAAATTAACTCCACTGCAATTACTTCTACTTCTATTGGAAAATAAGGTGCTTTTTTGTTATACAAATAGCAAAATGTTATTTTAAAAATTTACGTTCTCAAAATTTTGAATTAAAATGGTTCCTTTGTTTCATTTCCTTATAAAATTATTAAACTGATGTGGACCAAATTATTTTCTAATACACATATTTAAGTGGGATATATTACACAGGAGTAAGTAATAGGAAGTTGCTGAGGAATGAGGCAGAGACTTAGGACAAGGAAGTGATGGGATAACATTTCAAGTTTGAGAGCAAGATAGCAAAGGGCCTAAAATATGGCCACTCTGTGTAATCTGTGTAATATCTTTTCTTCCAGATGGACTCTTATAATAGATCAGAATACGTTCTAAATCTATATCTGTTTTCACAAATATTGGTTTCTGTGGTATTACAGTTATTCTAAAACTAAGCTTTATTGAGTTAAATTCTACATAGAATAAAAAGGGTTCCTTTAGAATGTATAATTCAATTATCTTTGACGTGTGGCTGCACTCATGTGATTTTGTTAAACCTGTTTATTAATTCTCATAGGACTTTTTTATTTTCTTTAATATTTTCTACATTGATGAGCATATTATCTGCAAATAACGATTATTTTATGTCTTCCCTCGTAATGTATTTGTTTTTTCTCTTGTCTTATCTTGGTTGCTGGACCACCAGTATAATAGTGAATAAAAGTCAGATGAAAGATAGCAAGTGTTGGTGAGAATGTGAAGAAATGTGAACTCTTGTACACTGTTGGTGGGAACTCCCACACTGTTGGTGGGAATGTAAAATAGTACATTCACTATGAAAAAATGATGTGAAGGTTCCATATATATATATATAAACAATAGAACTCCTATACAAGCCAGCAATCCCACTTTTGGGTATAGATCCAAAAGAATTGAAATTGAGGCGTCAAAAGGATATCTGTGCTCCTTGCTCATTGCAGCGTCATTCACACTATCCAAGATATAAAATAAAACTATGTTCGTTAACAGATGAATAAATAAAGACAGTGTGGTATAAATAAATAAAATACTATTATTCAGTCTTTAAAAAATAGGAAATAGGAGTTACTGCCATTTGAAACAACATGGATGAACCTGGAGGACTTTATGCTAAGGAATAAGCCAGGCACATAAAGACAAATATCACATTATCTCACGTGTATGTGGAATCTAAAAATGTTAAATTCTTAGAAGTGGAGAGTAGAATGATGGTTACCAGAGATTGAGGATGGGGGGAAAGAAAAGAATGGAAAGTTGTTGGTCGAAGGACCACAAAGTTTTAGTGAACAAAGACAAATAAGTTTTGAGATGCATTGTAGAGCACATTCATTGCAGTCAATAATAATGTACTGAATACTTCAAAATAACTAAGATAGTAAATTTCAAATGTCTTACTACAAAAAGTTATGTTAGTGAATATGTTCATTAGGTTAATTTAATCATTTCACATTGTATACATATATCAAAACCTAGCTTTGTGCCCATAAATCTCTACAATTATGATTTGTCAATTTGTATATACATCTCCTGCTGGAATATATTATGCAGCTCTTGTCAATAGCATGTGTGCAGTGAAAAATTTTCAGTCAAGATAACCAGATGATCAGGAGGGGAAAGAATAATATTTTGTGAAGTAGGTTATTGTTAAGAACGCTTTCTGGAAAAACAAGAGGATAGGAATGTTTTTATGATGTGAAAAAGGAAATAACAGACCTAAATACACTTCTTTATACTGTGTAGCCAGGTTTATTTCCAAGAGTATCAATGTGACATGAAGATTGCAGGAGTAAGAATAAACCAGGCATAAGAAGAGGGGCAATACATTTGTGTGTAGTAACAGAGCAGCTGTTTAGATTGAGAAGAGAAAGGGATTTATCTACAGAATGGAGTTTGTCTTTGAAATGACTGGAACTATTCTGATAAAATTATTAGCATGGTTGCAACATTGTAGGTTCTAGAATGAATACATGTATTCATAAATAGGAAAAAATGACCTAAATCTAACTCTAAAAAAATATTTGAATAAATTAGACAGATCCCATAGAAAGCACTCTTGCTGGAGCTAAGTGAGTAGTTGCCCGCAAAAGTTCACACTGTTAAAGATGTGAATCTGAATTGCTTCTGAGGTTGAGGAAATATAAAATAAAATAAAGATCTAATAATTGGATGGGCAGAACAAAGATGTGAGAGCTGGTAGGTAAATTATTTGTGCAGAGATGACTGATAACTATCTAAAGTTTAGTAAGTTGCTTTCAGAAAATTTTTAAGGAGAAACTTACAAAGCATTTGGTTTGTATCTGTGCATGAATTTTAGAGTGACAGATTTTCAAAGGAATGACCAGCAGAACAATTCTAGTCTTTGCTTGGATATGATTTTCACCATAAACAACAAATCTCTTCTTCTGGTGAGGGAATGAATTACAAGTGACTTTGGGACACTGGTAATAGTGTGAACCAACACAGGTACTTTCTTGATCATTAAAAAGAAGTATGTGCCTATAAGGAGATAAAATAGATCATATAACACTCATTATTAGTGATGTTTCTGTCATAAATTATTAGTTTCATAATGTAACTGAATTGATTTTAATGACACTCGTGATGCCAGTTACTACACATACTACATAACTGCACAATGTTACCTATATATTGCTTCTTTTTCTGGCATGAGACATTAACTATGCCAACTTAAATCATACTGTGGAGTCTTAATTTAGTTTCGAATTAAATCTATTGAAAAATGTTTAGAACATGGTCCTTTTTTTATTATTATTATTAGAAAGAAGGCAAGCAGCAATTAAAATTCTACACTGATGTTCAGAGTGTCACTGAGGCCAAGTAGCATTCTACCCTTTTTGCACAAGCTGTATGATATGTTTTTGTTCTTTACTATGAACTGTAAGCCTTCTTTTATTCCCACAGCAACATCTGAACTCCAATTACTGGGAAGTAAATGGATTCTTCATTATAATTGCATAACTTTGTGAAACTGAGACACTGGTAATCTTTCAACAAAGGAAGAAATATGGGACTGACATTTTCATGAGAAAAATAGGTCTTGATATTGTGAGAAAGAGTAAAAAATTACAGACAAAAATGCAGCAGCTTAGTGCGTGAATCCTGGTTTTTATGACAGAAGTTCCTTCCATTGTTCATCTTCCAGGAGTATCGTATAGACTTGATTCTCAAGAGCTGAGTAGTTTTTGGCAGTGTCTTAAATAATTAAGTATATTACTCTAGCAAAGCAGTTTAATGTTGGAGAAAAAAATCTGGAGGCAAAATAAGACTCGAGTTAAGACAGGCCAAACCCTAAAGAGTTGAGATGGAGAAATTTTATAAGGTGAAAACCACATGAAGTAGATGAAGAATACCTGTTTGGGAAAACCTTTATGATGTACAAAGCTTTTACAAATATATTATCTAATTTGGCCATTACAAAGCCAGTGAAGTAAGAAGAACTTGTATTTTATTACTGTACAATCAGGGAGAATTGTATTAATTTGCTATAAAGTCCAGAGAGGTTAAGTGGTTTTTCAGCTCTAATACACATAGTTAATTGCAGCATCAACTCTACCTTGCTTATATAACTTCAACATATACCTTAGTTTTTTATCATATTCGAATGGTCTTATTTAATGAAGTCAAAATTCCTATTTATAAAATGTTTTATGATCTTATCTTGTATCTAGTGAAATCATGTGTGTGTGTGAATCTCACTTTCATAAAATTTGAAAAAATAATTCAAATATAATTTTTCTCTGCCAGTTTATTATTCTCAGTTGCAAAGAAACAGTATTAAAACTATTTTTACTATTTTTAAATTTTCTTCACAAATAGACTTTTCTGAAGAAATAAAGTAGTGAAATATAAAAGCAGTGTCACTAGATTGGCTATCAATTAGAAATTATGTAGCTCAAAGTAAAATATTCCTGAAAATATTTACCCTGAAAGTCTATATATTTATTTCAATAATATTTATTTGTTCAAAACAATTTTAGAGTTTATCAATTGCTTACACTATTTTCAAATGATATAGTATTAAGCCTCTTATTTTTCTTTTTCTCTAGACTTATTTCTGAATAATATTTGAATATTGCCCCAAAATAGAAATGATCATTTTTCCATAATTAAAATAATTACCAAAATTGAATTCAAAATTCTGTAGGAGTTATTTTCTGGAGGGATTTCAAAAGTAATTTTGATTATATAATATTGCCCTAACAGTTCTGTGGTATGCTTTGTAGGATTCTTTCAGTACGTGTAATGGTTTTGAGATGGGTGACAAATTAGTACTTCATGTAAACAGTTCTAATGAGAAAATGGCAAATAAATATATAAGGCTTTTGTGTGTGCATGCTTGGGTATAAAGAGATGTTTCTGTTCTCATACATGACTGCAAAGTTTGGCCCATTGTAGTTATATTTAGAGTCTGCTTATTAAGTAACTCTTTTAACACCTGCATCAGATATACCACTAGCTTAATATCCCTTCCCTTAAAGATTCAAGAATAGAGCAAACATTTCTCAGTAAGTTCAATTGTCCCTCTTTTAAAATATAAAATAATTGAAACTTTCTATAACCAAGGAAAGAGGATAAGGGAAGAAGTGGAAGAACAACACTGGTATAATGGAGCATCTTGTTTTCCTGAAACAGACAAATAAAAAATAGAAAAGAAAAAACATATTCTAGAAGTCTTCTTTATTAAAATATGCATGTCTCAATTTCACAGGTAATTATTTCAACTCTTTAATGTACTTTATATAAATATAACATTTATTTGATAATGAATAAGCATGTATTGAAAAACAGTTTATAAAATGAAAGATAAAACATATTTTGATACATTATCAAGAATAATTGAATAACTGTATATTTTGTGATCTATAAACTTAGGAATATTTAACTATGTTGTAAAAATTAGATTTCTTTTAATTAAAATATTATAAATACTAATTTGGGAAACACATAGAATACAGAGTAAAAAAAAAAAAATGTTTTGAGAATGTGGAGAAAACCTCCAAGGGGATTAAAAGTACATAGAAGAGAGAGTTACATTAAAGATTAGTGATTCTAGGAATCCAGTAAACTGGGTAACTTCTCATCACTTAGATAAAAGAAACTAGACTGAAATCATCAAGAACTAATTCCTCAAAACTGGGTAATCCCATACTCAAGCTGGACTCTGATAATCTAAACCATACCTTACTCTTCACTTTGACACTGTTTTGCTGTTCCACTGTTTTTATTAATATTTATTTTATCTTCTAAGAATGTCCTGCCCTAGGAGTGATTCTATGACTCGTTACAGGAACTCCTCGAGAAACCATCAGCTTTTTAATGGAAACTGTCAACAAACAGATTACACCCTAAGATTATTTTAATACTTTTCTCAAAGTCCTCTTCTGGCTGTTTCTATCACTTCTGAAGTATTGTATGTATTTCTTACCTAATCCTGATCACCACATTGAAAAACCGGCCTTAAACCAAACTTAAAATTCTTAATTAATTCTGATCTTTTTCCTATAGACATTACCAAAGTTTTGTGAGGTTGCATTTTCCCTTAAGCAAAAATCTCAGCTTTATCCTATTAACAGGTTGTGTTGGTATTTGATTAGCCAGATTTCCACATTATATATGAAAAAAGAAATTCTTACATTATTTTCTCCCAGCTTTTGATTTTGATTGAACAATATTTTTGAAGTCACACTTATTCCTTTCTACTCTTAATAATGTACATATGGAAATGCGTAGAACCTACCTAGTTCATTCATGTAAACCCCAACTGAAATAAAAATAAAACGAAACAAATTAATATTTGTAGCATTATAACTGAGTGCAGGCTCAGCTGCTCACTGCTTGCAAAGCCAATAAAAAGTACGAAGTGCAGTGAAAGGACAGTGACTTTATTTCCAGAGTGAGCAGTGGGGAAATACTTGAGACTTGTGCCCTGTTGGAACTATTTCAGCTCTTTGGGTCAAGGATAAGGGCTTAAGAAAGGGAGCTCAGCCTAATAAGCATGCAGGAGTGATAAAGGGGTGCCAATCTGTATGACTTGTTCCAATGACTGTTTTGAGCTGTTGCCCATCTGGTGAATGGGCTGGCATCATCCTGGGTACAGCTCTGCTGTAAATTAAATGTAGCCTTGAAGAAATCCCTAGGTGGAGATTCAGGATACCATAATGGCCTGCATTGTTCCAAGATTTACTATCTGGAACTTCTAAACAAACACAAAATTAGATAGGAGAAACAGTGTGCAAGGGGGTGCCTGGAGGAAAGAAGGACAGCAAAGACTATTCTCTCATTATTAAAGGCAAAACAAGGAATGGTCAGAAAAGGAAAAGAGAGACAAAAAGAACTTTTTGAAAACAAGACACTCTGTTACGGCAGTGTGTATTTATTTAAATATCCTTCCTCCCCACTCCTCTCCTCCCTCCTCCCTCCCTGAATCTCCCCCCCTTCTTTTTCTGTCTGTCTCTCTCTCTCCATGTGTACGTGCATGTGCATATATATGTGTGTGCGTGTGTATGTGTGACTGTAGAGAGATTTCTGAAAAACTGAAGAGGCAATCCATGTGTATATCTAATGAAGCGTGTTCTAAGTAAAGTGAAAACAATCTACATCAGATCAGAACATATCTAATAGGTTCAAGGAAGCCAGGGCATCGAAACTGGATTCTTGGAGAAGAGTGGTAGCAGACGGCATCCTAATAGTGGTATTAGGTGTGAATTCAGTTTATCATCCAGTGGGCATTTTTTTTTTATTGGCAAAAAAAAAAAAAAGAAAAAAAAAACACTTTTTTTTTTTTTTTCTCTAAGTGACCTGGTTAGTCACTTCAAACTTTTGAAAAGACAGTAACGTTCAAGAGGTTTAAAAAATTCACATTGGCCATTGTGTTGAGAGTGAACTAGAGTGAAGAGGGCAGAGATGAGGGGTCCGGGAGGCTATCACAATAATCCAAGGTGACAGATAATTGTGATGGTGACCAGGTTGTAAAGGAAGAAGTGACATTTTCTACACATAATTTAAATGTAGAAGGAATAATATTTAGTGACAGTCAGAATTGCAAGTAAGTGATCCAGAAGAATGATTTTAGATTGTGGCTTGAGCTGGCATTAACTAAGCTGAGATTTCTGTAGGGGAGCTATTTTCAGATGAGAAGACCAGATCAGGATTTTTGTTTAGGACTTGCTAGAGCTGAGCTTAATACAAGGGAAGATATTAAGAGGGCATTATATATAGGAGTTTGCATTTTAATGAGAAAATAGCCTTACAAATGGCCTTTAAGCCCACGCAATACTATATGTCACTACTAGAGAAAGTTCTGATTAAGAAGTAGTCTGGAACACTAAGACTTTTATGTGTCAAGAGACTAAGAGAAACCAGCTAAGAGAAACTTAGACACTTAGAACATCAAACACCACATAAGAATAACTAAGATGCAATGGGGTGCGAGTAAGAGCAAATAGTTCCCGGTAAAGGAATATTGAAGCAAGATCAAGTAAAATGAAGACTGGATCTTAGCTATTGGAAATAGCAGCTTGAAAGTAAGGGTTAAACTTGAAAAAAAAAGTGTATTTTGGCAAGAGCTAGATTTAACTAGTGTCAACAGAAAAATGAACAAGATGAATCAAAATAATAGATGCAGACATAATCTTATTTTGAGGTGTTTTGCTGAAAAGTCATGCACATGAATGAGAAAAATTTCTGACATTGCTTTTGCATAAGAAAAAAATGAGATCTACTGAACGAGTAGACAGATTTCTCTTAATTAACATTTCTCTTTAGAAATAAACAAAAGAACATAAAATAAACATATGAATTTATGTAAATGGGTAAAATGGTGGGAGGAGCCTGTGAGCATGTGAACAATGTCTTTTAATTTTTTTCTGTCTTCTCTAATAAGTAGAAACACCAAAAAGAGGGGATGTTTCAAATGTAAGGAAAAAATAAGTGGTAAAAAATAGTTGATTAGGGAAATTGGGTTATGAAAAGAATAAAGATAAGACAGAGAAGAAATATGAGACCATTTGTATTTAGGAGTAATTAATTTAAATATTCACACAAATTTTGAAATAAAACAATGATTATGAAGATTAAAAATAAAGGAAAGAAAATACTAACATAGGTTGCTATCGTTTAAATGTGTCCCCAGAAGTTTGTGTGTTGGAAACTTAATCTCCAAGCAAGAATGTTGAGAGGTAGGACCCTCAAGATGTTAAAGTCAAAAGGGCCCTGCCCTCTAGAATAACATTATAGAGGAAGTGGACTAGTTTTTGTGGGGGTGGGTTCCTGATAAAAGGATGAATTCAAGCCCTTTCCTCTCTTATTCCCTCTTTCTTTCACCCTCACTCTTTTTTTTTTTGTCAACATTTTTTTCTTTTTATTTATTTATTATTATTATTATACTTTAAGCTCTAGGGTACACGTGCATAACGTGCAGGTTTGTTACATATGTATACTTGTGCCATGTTGGTGTGCTGCACCCATCAACTCGTCAGCACCCATCAACTCGTCATTTACATCAGGTATAACTCCCAATGCAATCCCTCCCCCCTCCCCCCTCCCCATGATAGGCCCCGGTGGGCAAAGGATATGAACAGACATTTCTCAAAAGAAGACATTCATACAGCCAATTGACACATGAAAAAATGCTCATCATCACTCGCCATCAGAGAAATGCAAATCAAAACCACAATGAGATACCATCTCACACCAGTTAGAATGGCAATCACCCTCACTCTTAAGTGCACTCTCTCCCTTCTGCCTTCTATGATGAGATAATGAAACAAGAGTGTATCACCAGATGCCAATACTTTGGTATTGAACTTCCTAACCTTTGGAATCATGAGAAATACATGTATCCTCTCTATAAATTACCCAGTCTCTTGTATTTGTTATAGCAACACCAAATTGGTATAACAAAATAAGGCAAAAAATTGGTATTTAAAAATAGGGCTGTTGCTATAACAAATACTGGAAAATGTGGATGTGACTTTAGCAATGAATAATGAGTAGAGAATGGAAAAATTTGTAGAACCAGGCTAGAACCATTCTATAATGTCACAACTAAAGCATTAAGGGTAACTTTGATGAGGTCTCAGAAGAAAAAAAACACTGTAGGGGAAGTCTGGGACTTCCTTGAGTTTACTTAAGTAGTCAATATCAGAAGGTTTGTAGAAATATGGACAGTAAAGAACATACTGATGAAGTCTCAGATGGAAAAAATTAATATTTTATTGGAAACTGAAGTAAAGGCTATTCTTCTCATGAAGTGGCAATGACATCATTGAATTTTGCCCATGCCTAAGACCTTTATGGTAGCAGAATTTAAAAGTGGTGAACTAGGGTATCTGGCAGAAGAAATATCTAAGCAACAAAGCATTCAAGATTCTGCATGGCTTCTTTTGGCTACTTACAGTAAAATGAAAGTAAAAGTAAATATCATAAAGACAGAAATTATGATTAAAGGGAAAACAAAATAAAAAGATTTGGAAAACTTTGAACATGGCCACTTAAAGATTTTAAAAGCACCTGTAAGAGAGAATACTGAGTGTGACAAAGTGTTCATTTGCTAAAACAATTAATATAAAAAGAAGGAAGCCAGTGTCCCTTCCTCAAAACAAGGGAAAATGACCCCTTAGCCATTTCAGAGATCTTCAAGGCAAACTAGGATTCTGAGGGCAAAATTTCCAGAAAAGTGCCCTCCACACCTCGGTGTTTGATGCTCAGAGCTGCCACAGGACCCTGCTTCCTACTTCAGGGGCACAGTGCTCCTCAGATGCCCCAGCTGTTGCTTGAGTTTGCCAGAGTTCAGCTTATTCTGTAGCTCTGAAGGGCACTTTGGTAATATTCACATTGCACTGACTCTGCAGACAGGCAGAGTTCAGGAGTTGTGGGCCTTGGTAGCCTCCATCTAGATTTCAAAGAATGTATGAGATAAACTAGATACACAGGCAGTGACCCTTTTCAGAGGCAGAGTCACCACAGAGAACCCCAACTAGGACAAAGTCCATCAGAGGTATAGGGGCAAGACACTGGCAGAGAGTTCCCATTAGAGTAATTCCTAATTGATCCATGGGAGTGGAGCAACCCCCAAGACTTCAGAATTGTGTTATAGAGTCACTAGCATGCAATTCCGGCCTAGGAAAGCTTCAGGCAGGAGATTTCAATTCATGATAGATTCTGTGTGGGCTGAGCCCAGTAAAGCCATAGGCGTAGGGCTGCCAGAGGTCTTAGGGACACAAAACCTGCTCCAGTGTGGCCAGAATGCAAAACATGGAGTTAAAGGAGATTATTCTAGCATCTTAACATTTAACGTCATTTTTGCTGTTAGACTTTGGAATTACTTGGGGCCTGTTAACCTTTTCTTCTTGCCTATTGCTCCTTTTTGTAATGAGAATTGCTATGGTTTGAATGTCTTCTCCAAAAGTTGTATTAAATTTAATTGTCATTTTAACAATTTTGAGATATGGCAACTTTAAGAGATGATTAAATAATGAAAGCACTGCCCTTATGAATGGATAAACGACACTATTGTGAAAGTTGGTTAATTATTGCAGGAGTGAGTTCCTGATAAAAGATTGAGTTTGGTCCAATCTCCTCTCTATTTCTCACGCTGTCACCCTCTCTCATCATGTCATACCTTCTGCCATGTTATGAGGCATCAAGAAAGCCTCACCAGAAGTGGCCCCTATGTCTTAAACTTCCCAGACACCAGAAGCATGAGCCAAATAAACTTCTAATTTTTAATTTTAATTATGTATTTACTTATTTTAAAACAGAGTCTCATTGTGTTGCCCAGGCTGGAGTGCAGTGGCAGAATCATCATCATCGATCATAGCAGCCTCAGACTCCTGGTCTTAAGCAATTCTTCCATCTTAGCATCCCAGGAAGCTAGGAATACAGGGGTATACCACCATATCCAGCAATTTTTTTTGTAGAAATGGGATCTCACTTTGTTTCTCAGGTTGATCTCAAGCTCCTGGTCTTAGGCAGTTCCCCTGCCTTGGCCTCCCAAAATAATGGAATTACAGGTGTGAGCCACTGCAGTCAGTCGTAGTTTTTATAAATGAGTCTGTGATATTCTGTTATAGCAACAAAAACCCCAGACTAAGACAGTAATTTATACCTTATGCCTGTATTAGTACTTGGAAAGCACATAACTTGTTAATTTCACAGATGGAGAGGAATTTGCCTCAGAATGAATACTGCCTAGAATCTCACCCATATCTGACTCAGATGAGACTCTGGATGTGGACTTTTGAGTAGATGCTGGAATAAGTTGACTTTGAGACAAATGGGACGGGATGAATAAATTTTGCATAAGATAAGAACATAAATTTGGAGTATCAAGAGAAAATGCTATAGTTTAAACGTGTTTTGGAAATTTCATGTGTTGGAAACTTAATTTCCAATGCAACAGTGTTGAGAAGTGGGATCTTTAAGACGTTATTGGGTCATAAGCCCTCATGAATAGCTTAATGTCACTAGAGATGGAGTAAATAAGTCATCGTGGGAGTGGTTTTATGGTGAAAAGTTAAGATAGGCCTTCTTTCTTTCTCTTTCTCATGCATACTGTCTTGACCTTTCACCTTATACCTTGGTATGATGCAGCAAAAAAGGCCCTCAACAGATAAAAGAACATCGATATTGGACGTCCCAGCTTTCATTACCATGAGATATAGGTTTCTTCCATTTTTTTAATTTCCAATCTCTGATATTTTATAGCAACAGAAAATGCATAAAGATATCAGGGAAAATTAAATTTATAAAAATATCAAAAATATTTTTATTATTTGTCAAAAAGTATAGTTTGAAAGACATCTTTAAATTTTGAAATGTATTCTATGTCATTCACATTATTAATATTTCCTTTAATGTTTTCATAATATTCAATAATGAAAACTATATACACATTTTCATCCCATCACTTTTGACATATTCCAAAATATAACTAAGTAATATATACGTTTGAATTTCTTAGTGCCTACTGGTTACTGCAAGCACACAGACCTCATGATATTCGTCCTACAGGAGAAAAATTTACTAGAACTTTGATATCTGAAAAAATAATTATGGTAATGAAACAACCATACAACAGTGGCTGTGGCTTCCAGAATTCATGTTTGTATTACTGACATACTCAGGTATTTTTTTTTTTTTAATACTTAAAGTTCTACGGTACATGTGCACAACATGCAGTTTTGTTACATATGTATACATGTGACATGTTGATGTGCTGCACCCATTAACTTGTCATGTACATGAGGTATATCTCCTAATGCTATCCCTCCCCCCTCCCCCTACCCCACGACAGGCTCCAGTGTGTGAGGTTCCCAACCCTGTGTCCAGGTGTTCTCATTGTTCAATTCCCACCTATGAGTGAGAACATGTGGTGTTTGGTTTTCTGTTATTGCAATAGTTTGCTGAGAATGATGGTTTCCAGCTACATCCATGTCCCTACAAAGGACAAGAACTCATCCTTTTTTATGGCTGCATAGTATTCCATGGTGTATATGTTACACATTTTCTTAATCCATTCTATCATTCATGGACATTTGGGTTGTTTCCAAGTCTTTGTTATTGTGAATATTGCTGCAATAAACTTATGTGTGCATGTTTCTTTACAGCAGCATGATTTATGATCCTCTGGGTATATACTCAGTAATGGCATCGCTGTGTCAAATGGTATTTCTAGCCCCAGATCCTTGAGGAATCACCACCCTGTCTTCTACCATGGTTGAACTAGTTTATAGTCCCACCAACAGTGTAAAAGTGTTCCTATTTCTCCACATCCTCTCCAGCACCTGTTGTTTCCTGACTTTTTAATGATCATCATTCTAATTGGTGTGAGATAGTATCTCATTGGTGTTTTAATTTGATTTCTTTGATGGCTAGTGATGATGAACATTTTTTTATGTGTCTGTTGGCTGCATAAATGTCTTATTTTGAGAAGTATCTGTTCATATCCTTTGACCAATTTTTGATGGGGTTGTTTGATTTTTTCTTGTAAATTTGTTTAAGTTCTTTGTAGATTCTGGATATTGGCCCTTTGTCAGATCGGTAGATTATAAAAATTTTCTCCCATTCTGTAGTTTGCCTGTTCACTCTGATGGTAGTTTCTTTTGCTGTGCAGAAGCTCTTTAGTTTAATTAGATCCCTTTTGTCAATTTTGGCTTTTGTTACCATTGCTTTTTGTGTTTTAGTCATGAAGTCCTTGCCAATGCCTATGTCCTGAATGGTATTGCCTAGGTTTTCTTCTAGGGTTTTTATGGTTTTAGGACACCCTAACATCACACTTAAAAGAACTAGAGAAGCAAGAGCAAACACATGCAAAAGCTAGCAGAGGGCAAGAAATAAGTAAGATTAGAACAGAACTGAAGGAGATAGAGACACAAAATACTCTTCACAAAATCAATGAATTCAGGAGCTGGTTTTCTGAAAATATCAACAAAATTGATAGACCACTAGCAAAACTAATGAAGAAGAAAAGATAGAAGAATCAAGTAAACACCATACGAAATGATAATGGGGATATCACCACTGATCCCACAGAAACAAATTGCCATCAGAGAATACTATAAACACCTCTATGCAAATAAACTAGAAAATCTAGAAGAAATGGATAAATTCCTGGACACATACACCTCCCCAAGACTAAACCAGGAAGAAGTTGAATCCCTGAATAGACCAATAGTAGGCTCCGAAATTGAGGCAATAATTAATAGCCTACCAACCAAAAAAGGTCCAGGACCACATGGATTCACAGCCGAATTCTACCAGAGGCACAAAGAGAAGCTGGTACCATTCCTTCTGAAACTATTCCAATCAATAAAAAAGAGGGAATCCTCCCTAACTCATTTTATGAGGCCAGAGTCATCCTGATATTAAAGCCTGGCAGGGACACAACAAAAAAAGAGAATTTTAGATGAATATCCCTGATGAGCATTGATGTGAAAATCCTCAATAAAATACTGGCAAACCAAATCCAGCAGCATATCAAAAACCTTATCCACCACAATCAATTTGGCTTCATCTCTGGGATGGAAGGCTGGTTCAACATACACAAATCAATAAACATAGTCCATCATATAAATAGAACCAAAGACAAAAACCACATGATTATCTCAATAGATGCAGAAAAGGCCTTGACAAAATTCAACAGCCCTTCATGCTGAAAACTCTCAATAAACTAGGTATTGATGGGACGTATCTCAAAATAATAAGAACTATTTATGAGCAACCCACAGCCAATATCATACTGAATGGGCAAAAACTGGAAGCATTCCCTTTGAAAACTGGCACAAGACAGGGATGCCCTCTCTCACCACTCCTGTTCAACATAGTGTTGGACATTCTGTCCAGGGTAATCAGGCAGGAGAAAGAAATAAAGATTATTCAATTAGGAAAAGAGGAAGTCAAATTGTCCCTGTTTGCAGATGACATGATTATACACTGAAGAACACAAATATATTAATCTCTTGGCTTATAAAAAGGAAGCTAAGGAATAAATTTAGACTTGACATTGTCTCAGCCCAAAATCTCCTTAAGCTGATAAGCAACTTCAGCAAAGTCTCAGGATACAAAATCAATGTGCAAAAATCACAAGCATTCCTATATACCAATAACAAACAGAGAGCTAAATCATGAGTGAACTCCCATTCACAATCGGCTTCAAAGAGAATAAAATACCTAGGAATCCAACTTACAAGGGATGTGAAGGACCTCTTCAAGGAGAACTACAAACCACTGCTCAATGAAATAAAAGAGGACACAAACAAATGGAAGAACATTCCATGCTCATGGATAGGAAGAATCAATATCGTGAAAATGGCCACACTGCCCAAGGTAATTTATAGATTCAATGCCATCCCCATCAAGCTACCAATGACTTTCTTCACATAATTGGAAAAAAAAAACCTACTTTAAAGTTCATATGGAACCAAAAAAGAGCCTGCATTGCCAAGACAATCCTAATCCAAAAGAACAAAGCTGAAGAAATCACACTACATGACTTCAAACTATATTCAAACTATACTACAAGGCTATAGTAAACAAAACAGCATGGTACTGATACCAAAGCAGAGATATAGACCAATGGACAGAACAGAACCCTCTGAAATAACACCACACATCTACCACCCTCTGATCTTTGACAAACCTAACAAAAACAAGAAATGGGGAAAGGATTCCTTATTTAATAAGTGGTGCTGGGAAAACTGGCTAGCCATATGTAGAAAGCTGAAACTGGATTCCTGCCTTACACTTTAATAAAAATTAATTCAAGATGGATTAAAGACTTAAATGACATACACAGGTATTCTAAGATAGTTTATCTGTGCTTCCTGTGTAGAAGCACAACCTAAAAAGGAATAAAAAAGTTATGCAAACAAATAGGCATTCTATTTTAAGACTATGCCCCAAAATTAATAGAATGAGAGCAGTAAGTTATACATATACACACATATAAATTGTATATATACATTTATAAATTTTACATACAGAAATACATAAATTATATATACAGTGTATATAGACACCATGTATACATATACATATATGTGTATATATACACTGTATATATATGTATATATGTATATCTGTATACATGTGTCTATATACACTGTGTATATATGTATGTATACATACATATATATACAGCAAAAGTGAGAAAATTATTAAACAATATGTGTATGCTAAATAATTTGAAACTCTCTTAGGTAGACTGTTGTTTATTTTAGTAAAGTTCTAGTAAGTATTTATGCTCTGCACATCACTGCATGCATGGATTATTCTAAGCAACTTTACTAAAAGGAGAATAATAGTTCCTAAGTAGAGCACCTGAAAACCTAGAAACTTTGATGGGGGTTTATAAATAGGAATTACTAGGAATTTTCTTCAGCTGTGAAGACAATAAATATTAGCTTGAGTCTCTGATTCCAGGAAGAGAGTTAAAATTATCTGAATGCCTTCTTCTTGAATTTACTTCATAGATATTTTTTAAAAATATATTTTTAGGATAATTTCTTAAAAACAAATACTTGCCTCTATTAAGTCAATTTGCCACTTAATTGAGACTTTTAACTTAAAGTTTGTGGTCACTGAAGAACATAAATGTTAATCTCTTGGCTTGTAAAAAGGAAGCTAAGGAATAAGCTTATTTATTTGTGTTATATCTAGTGAGTTAACAGTGCTAAACAATTCAAATTATTTATAAAGAGCCATCCAGGGAGAGAAAATAGCATATACTCTTGTCCTCTGATAAGAGGGGGCATGATTAGCTAAAGGACACAAAATCGATTGTTATTAGATGGTACAGATGTATGAAGCATGGTGTGAGGCAAAACGGGAGATAAGAGATAGTCTGTCTTATGATCGAGCTTTGAAAATCATATTAAAGGAAAAAGTCTTTATTGCAAGCAGTGAAGATAATTATTTCAGAATGTTCAGGCTAGGAGGTGATTAATTTATAGAAAACAGCTTTGAATAAATGTGGTAGATACTTGCACACCTGTCAGAGGTTTTTATCTTTAGATTAGGTGACAGATACTACTAATAGTAACTTGCAATAAATTGGTGATAGTGAATGTTTTTGAGAGATATAATGTAGAAATGCCGGGACTCGAAGATTAATTAAAACGGAGAATGCAAGAAAGGCAAATGATAAATATATCATCCTGCTAAAAAATTTATGTCAAGTGCATGTGTCTTTTTTTGTAGAATGATATATATATATATTTGTTTTCAGAAATAGTGAGAATAGTGGGATCTGTGGGTCAAACAATATTTCTATCTTAAGTTATTTGAGAAATCTCCAGTCTGCTTTCCTCATTGGCTGAGCTAATTGACATTCCCACCAACAGTGGTAAAACATTCCCTTTTCTCTGCAACCTCATCAACATTTGTTGTTTTTTAACCTTTTAATAATAGCCATTCCGATGGCTGTGAGATGGTATCTCATTGTGGTTTCAATTTGCATTTATTTAATGATTCGTGATGCTGAGCATTTTTAAAATATATTTGCTGGCCTCTTCTCTGTTTTCTTTTCAGAATTGCCTGCTCATGTACTTTGCCCTTGCTTTTACAGGGTTATTTGTTTTCTCTTGTTGATTTTTTATGTTTCCTATAGAATATGGATATTAGACCTTTGTCAGATGCATAGTTTGCAAATATCCTATTTCATCCTGAAGGTTGTCTGTCTGTTGAATATTTCCTTTGCTGCGCAGACATTCTTTAGTTAAATTAGGTTCCACTTGTGTACTTTTGGTTTGGTTGCAATTGATTGTTATGATGTAACCTAAAATTATTTGCCAAGGCCAATGTCAAGAAGAATATTTCATGTATTTGCTTCAAGGAATTTTACAGTTTGAAGTCTTACGTTTAAATCTTTGATCCATTTTGAGTTAATATCTATACATAGTGAAAGGTAGGGATACAGCTTCAATATTCTGCATATGGCTGACCAGTTATTCCAGCGCTGTTTTTCAACAACAAAAGCTAGAATTAACCCAAGTGCCCTTCAATGGTAGATTGGATAAAGAAAATTTGATACATAAACACCATGAAATATAATACATCCATGAAAAATAATGAAATTATGTCCTTTGCAGCAACATGAATGGAGCTAGAGGCCATAATCAAAAGCAAATTATTTCAAGGATAGAAAACTAAATACTGTATGTTCTCACAAGCAGGAGCTAATCATTGAGCACCCATGGGTATAAATATGGGAACAATAGATATTTTGGATTCCTACAGGGTAGAGGCATGGAGGTTGGACAGGTTGAAAAACTACTTATGCTCACTACCTGGATAATGGGATCTGTACCCCAAACCTCAGCATCACACAAATCCTTAAGTGACATACTTGCACATATACCCCCGTATCTAAAATAAAAGTTGAAATTTAAAAATATATGATGGACCCAATGAATAAAAGTATGCATTAGAAGAGTTATTTCTACATAATTAGGGACCCATATTTCTACAGTAAAAAACACTATAAAATTTTCTTTAAATTGATTGCATTCTTACCTATCATTAATGATATATATGTAGATATATGGTTAGGAAAGAGACTGCATAACATGGCGTCCGGGAAAACCTAGATCTAGAGCTGTAACAGGTATTGTTTGGAACAACTCTTGCTAGATTACAACAGTGTTGATTTAAAATTGTCTAAATTAAAATCCTGCATTTTTATTTCATCTTCCCAAAATCCATTAAGGCAAAAAAAGAAGAGACTTGTTCAGTACGGTGATGAATTTGAGTAAACATCAAGAACTTCTTTCAGGATATGTGTTCTTTAGTTCTGCAGGACACTTAAGTGATAGACAAGTAAATCATACAAGAATGACAATAGTTAGTTTTAGAACTATCTTTTTAAAACCATAGTACTACCTTCATACTTTGTTTTATTTTTGACCTAGCATCATATTTTGACTACACGTAGTAATGCATGTAAAACACTGCTGAAGGCAATGCCAATATAAACAATCTTGAATTACGCATGGTAACATATAGAAAAATATTTTATTAGAATCTTGATCCATATTTTTTCATAATCTCAAGTTAGGTTAACAAGGTCATTTATGCAGTTTCTCACATATTACTTTTATGATTCCCCTAAATTAATTCACTATCAAGAGCAATACTTTTTTTAAAGTTTGCTAAAGTTAGGACATAGTACCTTATAAATTGCTGTTAAAAGAAGTAATATATGGCCGGGCGGGGTGCCTCACTCCTGTAATCCCAGCACTTTGGGAGGCCGAGGCGGGCGGATCAAGAAGTCGGGAGATTGGGACCATCCTGGCTAACACGGTAAAACCCCGTCTCTACTAAAAATACAAAACATTAGCCTGGTGTGGTGGTGGGCGCCGCTAGTCCCAGCTACTGGGGAGGCTGAGGCAGGAGAATGGCGTGAAACCGGGAGGCGGAGCTTGCAGTGAGCCGAGACCGCGCCATTGCACTCCAGCCTGGGTGACCCAGTGAAACTCCATTTCAAAAAAACAAAAACAAAAACAAAACAAAACAAAACAAAAAAACAGAAGTAATATATGAAAAAGAGTACGTTCAATTTTTAAGCAGCTAAATTGAGCAATGTATTGAATGAGTTACACTGTGGTTCAGTTTGACTATGGAACAAAATACTGCAAAGCACCTGACCAGTTAATCGATCAATATACAAAATTCAGTATAGAAACAAGAAATCCTATAGTAACAGTACTACATTTTCAGAATTTCACACTGTGTATTTCAGAGGTGTAACTGTCAGGGGAGGATGTCCTATGTGAAGTATGTAAGAGCATTTCTCATTTTCCGTAGAATACTTTAAAAAATCATCTCGGCCATACAGAAAGACCTTTCTTAAGTCAACAATTCTTCCACATAAAAAAGCAAGACAACTGCTTGAGTGCCTATACTGTCTGTGTAGCAAAGAACAGTACATTGGGGTCTCCTGCAGTAACCATACCAAGTATGACTGTATTTGTTTGCTAGGACTACCATCACACAGCTCCACTAAATGGGTGTCTTAAACAAGAAATTTATTTTCTCATACCTAGAAGTTCAAATTCAGGAAATTGACAGGGTTGTTTTCTTCTGAGGCCTCTCTCCTTGATGTGTAGATGTCCATCCTCTTTCCATGTTTTCATATGACCTTCCCTCTGTTCTTTTCTGTGTCTTAATTCATTCTCCTATAAGAACACCAGTAAAGTCAGATTAGAGCTACCCTAATAAATTCATTTTAACTTAATTGCCTCTTTAAAGATGCTATCTTCAGATAAAGTCATATTAAATTATTGGGGGTTAGGACTTCAACATAAGAATTCGAACCCATGAAAATTCAACCCACAAAAATGAGCAAGAGAAGCATGAAGAAGAAGGTGAACTGGACAGCTATGCTCTTAAATTCTTAAAATGCGGATCATGATTTTATTTTTTTTCTATTTTATTTATTTTGAGCTTATTTTCAATTTAGTGTTCATTTTTATCTAACAACAATGAATGTTCATAACAAAAAATTAGGAAAAATCAAAGGTTTTATAAGGAAGGGGGAAATCTCATTTAATTCTATCATTAAAGCTTTTAATATAGAAACACTTTACATTACTACTGTATTTTGTATATTATTTGTAACATGTTTGCATTTCTCATTATAGTGTAATCATTTCCGATTTTATTATCAAATTATCATGCACTCATGTACTCAAGTATGTTAATGAGTACATGTTATGTGGGAAGTGGGATATGTCACACTTGACTAGGTCATGGTGCACAATTTTTGGTCAAACATTAGTCTTGATGTTGCTAAGAAGGTATTTTTCAGATGTGACTAACTTTTAAATATGTAGACTTTAAATAAAACAGATCAACTTCCATAATATTGCTTGGGCCTCATCCAATTAGTTGAAGAGCTTAAGAGAGAAGACCAAGATCCAGGGAAAAATAAGGAGAAATTTTGCCTCCAGACAGCTGACAGCTTTCAGACTTGAGACTGCAACATCAACTCTTCCGTGACTCCCCAGCCTGAGGGTCTGTTCTGAAGATTTTTTGACTTGTCAACCCCTACAATTGTCTAAGTCAATTGATTAAAATTTTATTTCACCCTCTATCTTTCTGCCCACACAGACACAAAATTAGAGCTTATCAAACAAAGTGCGTGCACACACACACACACACACACACACACCCTATTTGGTCTGTTTCTCTGGAAAACTCTGATTAAAATCATACTATATTAACCATGATTTTAACATTTTAAAAAATATTTTAATTTAACATTTCACTGAATTTGTTTATATCAGAAAATGGTAAGATAAATACCAAATATTCAGAGAACTGTCAGGGAAGGCTTCCTTGACTTTTCTACACAACTTGTGAGTTTATCCTCTAATTTCAATGAAACCATACTCTCCATCAGCTTGATATTTTCAGACCATCGAATTTCATTACCCTCCAATCTGTTGTCATTTTTCTTAACCACACATTATATAGACTCTCCTATTATCTATTTGGTTTGATTATTTATTGTCAAATTTCTGTGTTTTCTATTTCATGACTTACCTTAAAACTATCCCTCTCCTTCTCCATTTCTCTGAAATTGTACAACCCCAAATCAATAGTAAACAAATACCCTTCCTTCCTTAGGCTAATGACAAATTGTCTCTCTACCTTCTGAAATCAATTGAGACTAAGCTCTCTAATACTGCTATTGCCCCTATGATTTTTAAAATAAAAGCTACATATTTTCCTAGGTTCTAGATGTAATGTCACTCTCTTGTCAGAGTTCAATGACAATTTTATATCAAAATTCCAGCATTACACATATATATAATATAAATATAATATTTTTAGCTATTAGATAATACCACTGTCTAAACCTCCTAATTGCCGTCATCAATTATTGTTTTTGGTCACTCTCCAAATTTATTAAAAATGTTAGTTTACTTCTCACAGTGTTCATTTTTATTACAAGTGACATTAACATAAATATGTGTTCCATAACACATGCTTATGTCTCTTCTTCTTCTTCTTCTTCTTCTTCTTCTTCTTCTTCTTCTTCTTCTTCTTCTTCTTCTTCTCCTTCTCCTTCTTGTTCTTCTTCTTCCTCTCCTCCTCCTCCTTCTCTTCCTCCCCCTCCCCCTTCCCCTTCCCCCCTCCTCTCCTCCTCCTCCTACTTCTCCTTCTCCTTCTTCTCCTTCTTCTCCTTCCTCTCCTTCTTCTCCTTCTCCTTCTCCTTCTCCTTCTCCTTCTCCTTCTCCTTCTTCTCCTTCTCCTTCTTTTCTTCCTTTCTTCTTCCAAATAACTCTTCCCTATGGGAAAGTAATTGCACATGTTCTGATGGAGCTCAATACGCTACATCAATAATTAACTGTAAATTACAATTTTCCAACTCTATTTAACATTGTCTTATAATCTACGCCTAGGTAATTCAAACTCTCTTGTTTTCTACAGATATTGGGGACTGCATTTGTTTCATTTTCAATTAGGGTAAATAATTTTTTATGATGTAAATCCAATGCTATGATCATTATACTGTTATCCTACAGAGAAAGCTTACTATAATGACATTAATCAGAGCAATCAGAGCTCAGAGGTATAGAGAAGGATAGAGCACTGACCTTATGCCCAGCCCCGATACAACCAGTGCCAAAAGCCAGATTTTTTTTTTTTTTAGTTTCCAGTTACATGAGCCAGTACATTTAGAATGTCAATTTGAATTATTTTTTACTGTTATAACATTTTTGAAAAACATTGTATCCAATAAAATGCATAAATATACAGATATATAAATGTTTGCATATGTAAAAGCACTTAAATAAATATGACTTTACATCACTAGATGCAGGCAAACATTCTCCCCTCACACACAAACACATACACACACAGGTAAACTGTATTCTAACTTTGATTACTAAAGATTGACTATTTGTGAACACCATGTAATAGGAATTTTAGAATATAAATTATTTTCTATTACTTTATTTGCTGATGTTTTTGAGATTCAATGGTGTTGTTAAATATATCATCAATCTGTTCTCTTTAATTGATAAGTAATATTCTATTAAGTATATCACAGTTGGGTTTTCACACTCCTGTTGATCACCATTTGACTAATATGTATAAGGCTGCTGTGAACATTCTTGTGCAAGTTTTTTTTTTTTTCTTTTTGACATACACATTTATATCTTTAGGAATGCATTTCCAGGTTATAGAAATGCATATGTTTAATGAAATTAGAAACTTACAAAACATTTTCCAAAATGCTTGTCATTGTGACTTAAATAATTCTAACAAATATAGATACTCGCATAGCATTATGAAGTATAGACATGAAAACATGAAACTGGCTGATCTGAAGTGTGGTGTGGACCACTATGGATTCTTCCCTCTCTGGTTGGGTGATCAGTAGCTGTGATGTGTGGTAGAAAACTCAGTTGTTAGGCTAACACCTTTTCCATCTTGAGACTCAGGTTATTTGCCTACAGAGGGAGATTCAGGTTATACGTGTATAGAGAGATAGGCTCTGCTAGTTTGCAGGAAAAAACATAGGTCACTGGAATAAGCTGACCACGTATTTCACATTTAATAATGTACAGCAAGAAAGAGACAGTGTTAGCCGAAGTTGGTCTTCTGAAATGACATAAAGATTTCAGAAATTTATTAGGAAAAGCTCTTGATCTCCACAGCTACATAATCATGCTGACAGTAAGATAAGCTTTCTCTTTGCAGAATTATTCAAACTGAATTATCTTCTTCAAATAAAATGAGTTTAAGAAAGGTAGTAAAATGAGAAACACAGTGATAAATAAGGATAGGGACTACAAGAAATCATCAGATTAGGTGAAGCTTGTTCTTCAGTTTGTTTCCTGAACCCTTCCTGCTGTCCATGGCCAGCTTGAGAAAGATGAGTCATAATTTACTCTTAAGTTAAAAATAATTTATCGTATATTACTGACGTCTACCATGCACCAAAATGTGATACATACTGAGAATAAAAATCAGTGTAGAGAACTGGTCGTTGGCTTCAAGTTTCTGACAGTCCAGAGGAAAGGTAGGGAGAAACATAAAAGCAAAGTATCATTTTTTGGTTGTAGAATGTGGTACACAGAAAAAGTGCCATAAATGTTCAGTGATGCTGTGGTAAGTGTTGCCATTGGCAGAGGAAATATCATGACAGTTTTTACAAAATTAAGAAATAATGTATGCCTTTTTGTGTCTGTTTACCACGAATAGAAGCAAATTTAATATATAATATTTGCAAAACAGACATTTTTCTTTGAAATACATACATTTGCCAGAAGACACAGCCTTGCTCAAACAATAAGTCTCTTAATAGCATCATTAAACATTAGAAATTTCCTAATGTTAACATGGAAAATAATGTAAGTGAATTAATTATAAATAAATGAGATCAAAATTAACTTGCAAGTAGCTTGCAGTTCATTATTCTTGATGCCTAGCACAGTGCTTATGCTGAGCAAGGCTTTAACCTGTCATTATAAAATAAAGTTGAGTAAGTGGATTAAGGTTACTTTAACACTTTCGGATGTGTACCTTGTTCTTCATTGTATGAGATTTTAAAATGTAAGTAAAGGATTCTTTTAAATCCCTGTTTGCTTTAGTTAAATAAATTTATATTACACGTTTAACTTTCTTGCTATTGTTGAATACTCATAGGATATGTGTTCTAATATAAAGAGGTACAGTATTAAACTGTTTGTCTCAACTGAAGAATATGTTACTCTCCAGGAGATATTTACAATATATCTGCAGACATTTTTGTTTGTCTGAAGCAGGGAATTGGTACAAGCATCTACTACACGGAGGCCAGGAGTCCCATTAAGTAAGTATGCTACAATGCAAGCGGAGGCCCCCTTCAACAAAAATTTATCTAGACCCAAACGTCAGTAGTGCCAACACTGAGAAATATAATATTAAAAGCATTATCTGTTTTGAAATATGCAATACTATTGAAGCATGCTTTGTTTGCCTACTCTCTGCAGTTTCCTTTTACATCAAACCATTTATCAAGGTTTCCTTGGCGTGACACATTTTAAGTAGCTCACAATATGCGTAAAGTAGTAGCTCACTTCTGAAAATAATCTACACTGTTAATTGGATTTCTTTAACCTGCCTGTATTTGAATCATCTGCACATTTAATAACTGAATCAAAGGTTTGACAATTTTAGGTTATCGAGAGATAATTCTAATTCCAGGTGACAACTCAGAAATTATTTTAGGAGTTATTTTTCTCCCATGTTGATGTATTTTTATCTTGGATCATTACTTTCTGCAACCAGAAGACATTTTGGCTTTTTCATGCATTCCTAATGAAGACAATTAAAAAACTTGATATACATTATATGGACGGGATCTCTTTTTAATTGTTTATTGTTTGCTTTCATAGTGATCAGTTATCTTAAATGAGCCTTGAAGTTAAAGAGCACTTGACGTTCTGTTTTTAATTTATCATTTCAGGTGATGCTGACTGCTATTAAGAAATGAGTCAAGGAGCTGAAACACTGGTGATATCCAACAAAAGCATTGTAAATAAGATAAATATTTCAAGGAGCTCCAGGAGAAATTTTCAAAATTTAAAGAGTCTTTTTTTTTTTTTTTTTTGGCTCTCAGAAAACCTGGTAACTAAAATAAACATATAACCCTCTATTTTTTTCTAAAATGAGTTCACTCTAACATATTTATAATTTTATGCTTCCTAAATGATATAACAAAGACATGACATGCATCCATGGATTAATAATTTAACCTAAATCAGATGAGAATAGAAAAAGCAACAGCATATGCAAGATAGTAAAGACTAATGAGCACTGACTTTAGTGTTGACAAATATTAAGGAGTGGCAAGTAGTGTAGCAAACAAAAAAGAGAATGACCATCTAAGCAGAAACTTAATGGCTGCCATGTAGTGATAGAATCCATTTTTCAAAAAAAGTAAGTTATTCAGACATCTACCTTACAATCTTCCTGATTTTGTATGTTGGACATTAATTACCCTGAAAATGCTCCATTAATTAAAATGGCAAGGTCAAAAAATTACATGTGTTTTCTACACATGGTCAGTGGGTTGCTAATTTTCTTTTTGACTTTTGTTTTAATAGATTTCAGGAACATTCCTTAGTTTGTAAAGAAAATAAGTATTTTTATATATAAATGGTTCAGAAGTGCTCATGTTAATGCCCTCACTTCATCTATTGGTCAGGGAAAGATATGACACCCGAGGTACTTGCATTAGTCAGTTATTTTTGTAATGATGCTGCATGACGTAAATTCCAAAATTTGAGTGCCTAACGTGGTTTGGATCTGTCTCCCCACCCAAATGTCATGTCAGATAGTAATCCTCAACGATGGAGGTGGGGCCTGGTGGGAGGTGATTTGATCATGGGGGTGGATTTCCCCTTTGTTGTTGTTGTTCTCAAAATAGTCAGGGAGTTATCATGAGATCTGGTTGTTTAAAAGTGTGTAGCACCTCTCAGCTCTGTATCTCTCCTGCTCTGGCCATATAAGACGTGGCTGGTTTCCTCTTCGTCTTCCACCGTGATTTGTAAGTTTCCCGAGTCCTTCTCAGTCATACACATGGTGGAACCATGAGCCATTTACCCCTCTTTTCTATATAAATTACCCAGTCTCAAGTATTTTTTTTTTATATATAGCAATGCAAGAAGAGACTCATATAGTGGCTTTCAATGACACACTTATTTTTTTCTCACTCATCTGTTTATCAGCTGTGTTTACTGTTTCACTTATCATCTATTCCAGAACACAGACGGAACGCCCAGTGTATCTTTGATATACACCCATACCATGGAAGACGGCAGAAGATAAAGAGGGCAAGTCAAATCATGGAAGCACATTTAAAGTGTCTGCTCAGGTAAAATGTATGCCATTATCACATTTTACTAGAAAAACAAGTCAAAAGCCCAAGCCCATAATGTAAAATCATATGAATGAAGGAGAAAGAACAAATTTTGATTAAAAAGTAACATTTAACAAAGTATTTTAAAACGAAAGAACATACTAAGCTAGACTTAGTAGTTGATAATGGTAAACCCTAATAATCTGTTTATCCTTAGTGAAAGTCTGCAGATTACAGTTCATTGGATTAAAACACTGATTATGGTGGCTAATTGAAGTAAAGTACCACTTACAAAGTAGAATAGGGCATTAATAATTAGTAATAGTACTAAGCAAAAAAACTAATAATGTACAGACAAGAAGAACTAAAATAAACTGTTAGAACTTACATGTCTCATAGTTTGTGAATTCCTCAGGCACAGAGTAAGACGATATTCATATAAAAGTTAAGCCAACTGGCCAGGCGCGGTGGCTCACGCCTGTAATCCCAGCACTTTGGGAGGCCAAGGCAGGAGGATCACGAGTTCAGGACATAGAGACCATTCTGGCTAACACGGTGAAACCCCGTCTCTACTAAAAATACAAAAAATTACCCAGGCGTGGCAGCGAGTGCCTATAGTCTCAGCTACTTGGGAGGCTGAGGCAGGAGAATGGAGTGAACCCAGAAGGTGGAGTTTGCAGTGAGCAGAGATTGCACCACTGCACTCCAGCCTTGGCGACAGAGGGAGACTCCGTGTCAAAAAATAAATAAATAAATAAAAATCCCAAACTAAATTTAGCTAAAATTTTTAAATGTTAATATTTTGAAATGTGAATTGACATTCATAAGATTGCGACATATCTAAAGTATATATTATTCCTTGAATAATATTCTAATGAATATTAAAAATTAAGTGTAGAAGAAACACATTGAAAATATATTTTGTGGGGGCAGAGCAAGATGGCCGAATAGGAACAGCTCCAGTCTCCAACTCCCAGCACGAGCAACATAGAAGACCGGTGATTGCTGCATTTTCAACTGAGGTACTGGGGTCATCTCACTAGAGAGTGCCGGACAATCGGTGCTGGCCAGCTGCTGCAGCCCGACCAGCGAGAGCTGGAGCAGGATGAGGCATCGCCTCACCTGGGAAGTGCAAGGGGGAAGGGAATCCCTTTTCCTAGCCAGGGGAACTGAGACACACAACACCTGGAAAATCAGGTAACTCCCACCCCAATACTGCGCTTTGGGCAAACGGGCACACCAGGAGATTGTATCCCACACCTGGCTGGGAGGGTCCCACGGCCACGGAGCATCGCTCATTGCTAGTGCGGCAGTCTGCGATCTAACCACCGGGCAGCGGCAAGGCTGGGGGAAGGGTGCCCGCCATTGCTGAGGCTTAAGTAGGTAAACAAAGCCGCTGGGAAGCTCGAACTGGGTGGAGCTCACAGCAGCTCAAGGAAACCTGCCTGTCTCTGTAGAATCCACCTCTGGGGACAGGGCACAGATAAACAACAACAACAACAAAAAAGCAGCAGAAACCTCTGCAGATGCAAACGACTCTGTCTGACAGCTTTGAAGAGAGCAGTGGATCTCCCAACACGGAGGTTGAGATCTGAGAAGGGACAGACTGCCTGCTCAAGTGGGTCCCTGACCCCTGAGTAGCCTAACTGGGAGACATCCCCCACTAGGGGCAGTCTGACACCCCACACCTCACAGGGTGGAGTACACCTCTGAGAGGAAGTTTCCAAAGTAAGAATCAGACAGGTACACTCGCTGTTCAGCAATATTCTATCTTCTGCAACCTCTGCTGCTGATACCCAGGCAAACAGGGTCTGGAGTGGACCTCAAGCAATCTCCAACAGACCTACAGCTAAGGGTCCTGACTGTTAGAAGGAAAACTATCAAACAGGAAGGACACCTATACCAAAACCCCATCAGTACGTCACCATCATCAAAGACCAGAGGCAGATAAAACCACAAAGATGGGAGAAAAGCAGGGCAGAAAAGCTGGAAATTCAAAAAATAAGAGTGCATCTCCCCCTGCAAAGGAGCACAGCTCATTACCAGCAACGGATCGAAGCTGGTCAGAGAATGACTTTGATGAGATGAGAGAAGAAGGCTTCAGTCCATCAAACTTCTCAGAGCTAAAGGAGGAATTACATACCCAGCGCAAAGAAACTAAAAATCTTGAAAGAAGAGTGGAAGAATTGATAGCTAGAATAATTAATGCAGAGAAGGTCATAAACGAAATGACAGAGATGAAAATCATGACACGAGAAATACGTGACAAATCCACAAGCTTCAGTAACCGACTCGATGAACTGGAAGAAAGAGTATGAGCGATTGAGGATCAAATGAATGAAATGAAGCGAGAAGAGAAACCAAAAGAAAAAAGAAGAAAAAGAAATGAACAAAGCCTGCAAGAAGTATGGGATTATGTAAAAAGACCAAATCTACGTCTGATTGGGGTGCCTGAAAGTGAGGGGGAAAATGGAACCAAGTTGGAAAACACTCTTCAGGATATCATCCAGGAGAACTTCCCCAACCTAGTAGGGCAGGCCAACATTCAAGTTCAGGAAATACAGAGAATGCCACAAAGATACTCCTCCAGAAGAGCAACTCCAAGACACATAATTGCTAGATTCACCAAAGTTGAAATGAAGGAAAAAATCTTAAGGGCAGCCAGAGAGAAAGGTCGGGTTACCCACAAAGGGAAGCCCATCAGACTAACAGCCGATCTCTCGGCAGAAACTCTACAAGCCAGAAGAGAGTGGGGGCCAATATTCAACGTTCTTAAAGAAAAGAATTTTAAACCCAGAATTTCATATCCACCCAAACTAAGTTTCATCAGTGAAGGAGAAATAAAATCCTTTACCGATAAGCAAATGCTTAGAGATTTTGTCACCACCAGGACTGTCTTACAAGAGACCCTGAAGGAAGCTCTAAACATGGGAAGGAACAACCCGTACCAGCCATTGCAAAAACATGCCAAAATGTAAAGACCATCAAGGCTAGGAAGAAACTGCATCAACTAACGAGCAAAATAACCAGTTAATATCATAATGACAGGATCAAGTTCACTCATAACAATATTAACCTTAAATGTAAATGGACCAAATGGTCCAATGAAAAGACACAGACTGGCAAACTGGATCAAGAGTCAAGACCCATCAGTCTGCTGTATTCAGGAGACCCATCTCACATGCAGAGACATACATAGGCTCAAAATAAAGGGATGGAGGAAGATCTACCAAGCAAATGGAGAACAAAAAAAAAAGCAGGGGTTGCAATCCTAGTCTCTGATAAAACAGACTTTAAACAATCAAAGATCAAAAGAGACAAAGAAGACCATTACATAATGGTAAAGGGATCAATTCAACAGGAAGAGCTAACTATCCTAAATATATATGCACCCAATACAGGAGCTTCAAATTCATAAAGCAAGTCCTTAGAGACTTACAAAGAGACTTAGACTTCCATACAATAATAATGGGAGACTTCAACACTCTACTGTCAACATTAGACAGATTAATGAGACAGAAAGTTAACAAGGATATCCAGGAATTGAACTCATCTCTGCACCAAGCGGACCTAATAGACATCTATAGAACTCTCCACCCCAAATCAACAGAATATACATTCTTCTCAGCACCACATCACACTTTTTCCAAAATTGACCACATAATTGGAAGTAAAGCACGCCTCAGCAAATATAAAAGAACAGAAATTATAACAAACTGTCTCTCAGACCACAGTGCAATCAAACTAGAACTCAGGACTAAGAAACTCAATCAAAACAGCTGAACTACATGGAAACTGAACAACCTGCTCCTGAATGACGACTGGGTACATAATGAAATGAAGGCAGAAATAAAGATGTTCTTTGAAACCAATGAGAACAAAGATACAACATACCAGAATCTCTGGGACACATTTAAAGCAGTGTGTAGAGAGAAATTTATGGCACTAAATGCCCACAAGAGAAACCTGGAAAGATCTAAAATTGACACTCTAACAGCACAATTAAAAGAACTGGAGAAGCAAGAGCAAACACATTCAAAAGCTAGCAGAAGGCAAGAAATAACTGAGATCAGAGCAGAACTGAAGGAGATAGAGACACAAAAAACCCTCCAAAAAATCAGTGAATCCAGGAATTGGTTTTTTGAAAAGATCAACAAAATTGACAGACCACTAGCAAGACTAATAAAGAAGAAAAGAGAGAAGAATCAAATAGATGCAATAAAAAATGATAAAGAGGATATCACCACCGACCCCACAGAAATACAAACTACCATCAGAGAATACTATAAACATCTCTACGCAAATCAACTAGAAAATCTAGAAGAAATGGAAAATTTCCTGGACACTTACACTCTTCCAAGACTAAACCAGGAAGAAGTTGAATCCCTGAATAGACCAATAGCAGGCTCTGAAATTGAGGCAATAATTAATAGCCTACCCACCAAAAAAAGTCCAGGACCAGATGGATTCACAGCTGAAATCCACCAGAGGTAAAAGGAGGAGCTGGTACCATTCCTTCTGAAACTATTCCAATCTATAGAAAAGAGGGAATCCTCCCTAACTCATTTTATGAGGCCAACATCATCCTGATACCAAAGCCTGGCAGAGACACAACAAAAAAAGAAAATTTTAGACCAATATCCCTGATGAACATTGATGCAAAAATTCTCAATAAAATACTGGCAAACCGGATTCAGCAGCACATCAAAAAGTTTATCCACCATGATCAAGTGGGCTTCATCCCTGGGATGCAAGGCTGGTTCAACATTCGCAAATCAATAAACGTAATCCAGCATATAAACAGAACCAAAGTCAAGAACCACATGATTATCTTGATAGATGCAGAAAAGGCTTTTGACAAAATTCAACAGCCCTTGATGCTAAAAACGCTCAATAAATTCTGTATTGATGGAACATACCTCAAAATAATAAGAGCTATTTATGACAAACCCACAGCCAATATCATACTGAATGGGCAAAAACTGGAAGCATTCCCTTTGAAAACTGGCACAAGACAGGGATGCCCTCTCTCACCACTCCTATTCAACATAGTGTTGGAAGTTCTGGCTAGGGCAATCCAGCAAGAGAAAGAAATCAAGGGTATTCAGTTAGGAAAAGAAGAAGTCAAATTGTCCCTGTTTGCAGATGACATGATTGTATATTTAGAAAACCCCATTGTCTCAGCCCAAAATCTCCTTAAGCTGATAAGCAACTTCAGCGAAATCTCAGGATACAAAATTAATGTGCAAAAATCACAAGCATTCTTATACACCAGTAACAGACAAACAGAGAGCCAAATCAGGAATGAACTTCCATTCACAATTGCTTCAAACAGAATAAAATACCTAGTAATCCAACTTACAAGGGATGCAGAGGACCTCTTCAAGGAGAACTACAAACCACTGCTCAGTGAAATAAAAGAGGACACAAACAAATGGAAGAACATACCATGCTCATGGATAGGAAGAATCAATATCGTGAAAATGGCCATACTGCCCAAGGTTATTTATAGATTCAATGCCATCCCCATCAAGCTACCAATGAGTCTCTTCACAGAATTGGAAAAATCTGCTTTAAAGTTCATATGGAACCAAAAATAAGCCCACATTGCCAAGACAATCCTAAGTCAAAAGAACAAAGCTGGAGGCATCACACTACCTGACTTCAAACTATACTGCAAGGCTACAGTAACCAAAACAGCATGGTAGTGGTACCAAAACAGAGATATAGAGCAATGGAACAGAACAGAGTCCTCAGAAATAATACCACACATCTACAGCCATCTGACAAACCTAACAAAAACAAGAAATGGGGCAAGGATTCCCTATTTAATAAATGGTGCTGGGAAAATTGGCTAGCCATAAGTAGAAAGCTGAAAGTAGATACTTTTCTTACTCCTCATACGAAAATTAATTCAAGATGGATTAGAGACTTAAATGTTAGACCTAATACCATAAAAACCCTAGAAGAAAACCTAGGTAGTACCATTCAGGACATAGGCATGGGCAAGGACTTCATGTCTAAAATACCAAAAGCAATGGTAGCAAAAGCCAAAATTGACAAATGGGATCTAATTAAACTAAAGAGCTTCTGCACAGCAAAAGAAACTACCATCAGAGTGAACAGGCAACCTACAGAATGGGAGAAAATTTTTGCAATCTACTCATCTGACAAAGCGCTGATATCCAGAACCTACAAAGAACTCAAACAAATTTACAGAAAAAAAACAAACAACCCCATCAAAAAGTGGGCAAAGGATATGAACAGACATTTCTCAAAAGAAGACATTCATACAGCCAACAGACACATGAAAAAATGCTCATCATCACTGGCCATCAGAGAAATGCAAATCAAAACCACAATGAGATACCATCTCACACCAGTTAGAATGGCGATTATTAAAAAGTCAGGAAATAACAGGTGCTGGAGAGGATGTGGAGAAATAGGAACACTTTTACACTGTTGGTGGAATTGTAAACTAGTTCAACCATTATGGAAAACAGTATGGCAATTCCTCAAGGATCTAGAACTAGATGTACCATATGACCCAGCCATCCCACTACTGGGTATATACCCCAAGGATTATAAATCATGCTGCTATAAAGACACATGCACACGTATGTTTATTGCAGCACTATTCACAATAGCAAAGACTTGGAATCAACCCAAATGTCCATCTGTGACAGACTGGATTAAGAAAATGTGGCACATATACACCATGGAATACTATGCAGCCATAAAAAAGGATGCGTTTGCGTCCTTTGTAGGGACATGGATGCAGCTGGAAACCATCATTCTTAGCAAACTATCACAAGAACAGAAAACCAAACACTGCATGTTCTCACTCATAGGTGAGAACTGAACAATGACATCACTTGTACTCGGGAAGGGGAACATCACACACTCTGGCCTATCATGGTGAGGGGTGAGGGGGCGGGGGGCAGGGATTGCATTGGGGGTTATACCTGATATACATGACGAATTGATGGGTGCTGACGAGTTGATGGGTGCAGCACACCAACATGGCACAAGTATACATATGTAACAAACCTGCACGTTATGCACATGTACCCTAGAACTTAAAGTATAATAATAAAAAAAAGAAAAGAAAATATATTTTGTATCATTTTACAGTAATCTTTCAAAGACAGACTAACAAAACAGGTGACAGAATATATTTTGGAGCCAGAATGAAAAGGAACACTTCTTGAATGTGTAAAATTGAGGAAGTTACTTAAAGCCATTCTTGATTGAGCTATCCTGCTAAATGAGGATTACAATAGAACTCATTACAAAGGGATAAAGAGAAAATATAAATGAGGTAATATTTGTAAATGCAGAATATTTAGTGGTTGACATATTGTAGATCTATTTTACTCATATGACACATTTAGTTAACATTTCATTTCTAGATCATATAGATATAAATATTGATATAAAGGAAATATATTTAAAGATGATTAGGACAAATATAAGAATACATTTTGCTTATACTTGTTATGGGTAGAGGCCATAATCCTAAGCAAATTAATGCAAGAACAGAAAACCAAGTACTGCATGTTCTCACTCGGAAGTAGGAGTTAAGTATTGAACAGATATAGACACATATATGGGAGTAATAGGCACTGTAGACTACTAGAAGGAGGATGGAAGAGGGATGGGTTAAAAAACTATAAGGTACAAAACTTACTATTTGATTAATGGGATCCATACTCCAAACCTCAGCACCGTGCAATATTCTCATGTAACAAATCTGCACATATAACAATTGTATGTAAAATTTAAATTTAAATAACAATGGGCCACAGGTCAGATCAGATATGTCACCAAAGAAGATACAAAGATGTCAAATAAACTTCTTAAAAGGTACTCAATGTCATTTGTCATCAGCAAATTGCAAAGTAAAACAAAAATTATGTGACTGCAGCTGATCAGAAAACGAAAACAAAAACAAAACTAAAACAATTGGCAGTGATGCTAGAAACACATGTACAAGCTTTTGTATAGGCATACATTTCTCTTTATCTAAAATATACACCTAGGAGTGGAATTGCTGAGTCATATATTAATTCTATGTTTAATCATTTGAGAACTTGCCAGACTGTTCCAAGTGACTGTGCCAATTCATATTCCCATCAGTAGTGTATGAGGGTTATTATTTTTCCATATTGTTATGCATACTTGTTATTATCTGTCTTCATAATTCTAGCCTTTCCAGTGGGAGTGAAGTAGTGTCTTGCATGATTTTATTTGCATTTGCCTGATGAATAATGATGTCAACCATTTGTTTATGAGCTCATTGGCCTTTTGGATATTTTCCTGGGACAACGTCTATTTATAAACTTATAGACTTCTTTAAAATTGGGTTATTTGTCTTTTTATTACTGAGTGGTAAGGGTTTTTACGTATTCTAAATAAAGACTTTATCATATGTATGCTTGAAAATATGTTCTCTCATTCTGTTGATTGCCTTTTCACCTTGATGGTATCCTTTGAAGTACAAATGTGTTAATTTTGGTGACGTCTAGTTCATCTATTTTTATCTTTTGTTGTGTTTGCTTTTGGTGTCATAGGAAAGAATCCTTTGTGAAATCCAAGGTCATGTATATTTGCCCATATGTTTTCTTCTATGAAGTTTATAGTTTTAGCTCTTTTTAGATGTTTTGTTTTGTTTTGTTTTGTTTTGTTTTGTTTTGAGATGCAGTCTCTCTCTGTCGCCCAGGGTGGAGTATAGTGGCGCGACTCCACTCACTGCAAGCTCCGGCTTCCAGGTTCACGCCATTCTCCTACCTCAGCCTCCCGTGTAGCTGGGACTACAGGCGCCCGCCACCATGCCTGGCTAATTTTTGTATTTTTAGTAGAGGTGGGGTTTCACCATGTTAGCCAGGATGGTCACGATCTCCTAACCTCATGATCCGCCCATCTCGGCCTCCCAAAGTGCTGGGATTACAGGCGTAAGCCACCACACCCAGCCTCTTTTTAGATTTTTGAACCATTTTTACTTACTTTTATATATGATGTGAAGTGAGGGCTCAATTTTGCATGTGGCTATTTACTTGATCCAAAAAAATTTTTGATAAGACTATCCTTTTTATGTTGAATAATCTTGACACATTTGTTAAAATCAGTTAACCATAAATGTATGAAATTATTGCTAGATACTCCATTCTATCCCATTAATTCATAAGTTTATTCTTGGGTCAGTACCACACTGTAGTGCATTTATGTCATTTCATATTGTCTCATATATATATATATACACATACACCCACATATATATATAATGACTCACTCTTCTGTGAAACATCAATATATATGATGAATGTTCAAGAGAAAACAAGAAATAAAGAAATATTTATATATGAAAACCTATAAAAATTCAGCTAAAATTGTCAAGTCTGTGGTATTTAATCCAAGACCACCCCTGCTTCCTCCATGCCAGCTCAGTGAGGCATAGACCTCACTTCAGACTGCTTCAAAGGAGAACTGGGGCTCCCTCTTTCCCACAAATCCCAGTCAGAGAGTTTTCTTTCCTGAAGAAGCATGACATTAGCATTTATCATCTTGCTTCTACTTACCTGTTTCTAAGCCCCAAGTGAGTAGAGTAGTGAGGTGGTATCTCCCTTTTGCTGCCAAACCACCTTTTATATGGCCTGATGAGAATACCAGTGCCCAGATAATTCTTGCCTCAACTTATGGGGTGTTGATTTCACACCAGGAGAGGCAAACGGAGAACTCAGGCTGCCACTTCACCCACTCTCCAAGTGATTTTATATACAGGAAGTCATAAGGAATTCCCAAAAATCTATTATAGCTTTTTTAATTTGACAAGATTGAATCCTGTATTGTTGAAAGATATAAGATCAATGTACAAAAACCAAGTTTTATTTCTGTACACTTGCAATGAACAATCTGAAAATAAAATCAGAAAAACAATTTCACTCACAATAGCATGAAAAATAAAATACTTAGGAAAAGTTAAAATTTACAAAAGACACACCAAACGTATACTCTGAATACTACTAAACATTTGGGGAGAAAATAATGGGGCTCTAACTGAATGAAATTTCTTAAAAAGTACCTTCTATTATTTGAGGGGAAGACTTAAAGTATGTAAAGATGGCAATATTCTCCAAACTGGTCTCCAGGATTAACATAATACACATTAGAATCCAAGCTGACTTCTTTATAGAAAGTGAAAAACTAATTCTGACATTTTTATGGAATTATATAAGTCCCAGAGTAGCCAAAATCATCTTGAAAAATAACAAAGTAATATTGTTTGCAACTTCTGGTTTCAAAACTCATGGTCTCTCAGTGGTATTCAAGACAGTGTGCTACTGGCCCAAGAATAAACATATGAATTAATGGGATAGAATGGAGTATCTAGCAATCATTTCATACAGTTATGGTCAACTGATTTTAACAAATGTGTCAAGATTATTCAACACAAAAAAGATAGCCTTTTCAAAAATGTATTTTTGAACAAGTAAATAACCACATGCAAAATTGAGACCTTACTTCACATCATATAAAAAAAAAAGTAAATATAAATAGTTCAAAGATCTAAATGGAAGAGGTAAAACTATAAATTACATAGAAGAAAACATATGAGCAAATATTCATGTCCCTGAATTTCGCAAAGGAATCTTTCCTATGACACCAAAAGCAAAAACGACAAAAGATAAAAACAGATAAACTAGACATCATCAAAATTGAACACATTTGTACCTCAAAGGATAGCATCAAGAAGGTGAAAAGACCATCTACAGAATGGGAGAACATATTTTCTTTTTTTTTTTTTTTTGAGACTGAGTGTCACTCTGTCGTCCAGACTGAAGTGCAGTGGCGCGATCTGTGCTCACTGCAAGCTCCGCCTCCCGGGTTCACGCCATTCTCCTGCCTCAGCCTCCTGAGTAACTGGGACTATAGGCGCCCACCACCACGCTCGGCTAATTTTTTGTATTTTTAGTAGAGACACGGTGTTTCACCGTGTTAGCCAGGATGGTGGCTCAATCTCCTGACCTCGTGATCCACCCATCTCAGCCTTCCAAAGTGCTGGGATTACAGGTGTGAGCCACCGCGCACGGCCTGAGAGAACATATTTTCAAAGCATACATATGATAAAGTATTTATTTAGAATATATAAATACTCTTACCACTCAGTAATAAAAAGACAAATAACCCAATTTTAAAGACGGCTATAAGTTTATAAATAGACATTGCCCCCAAGGAACATATCCAAAAGGCCAGTGAGCTCATAAAGAGATGGTTGACATCATTATTCATCGGGCAAATGCAAATAAAATCGTGCA
The DNA here is from genome assembly GCF_009764315.1 of Trachypithecus francoisi. Lineage (NCBI taxonomy): Eukaryota > Metazoa > Chordata > Mammalia > Primates > Cercopithecidae > Trachypithecus > Trachypithecus francoisi. The sequence continues at coordinate 46,101,781 of NW_022681470.1, read as the reverse complement.
AGACACTACTTCACACCCACTAGAAAGGCTAGAATTAAGAAGACAGAAAATAACAAATATGCATAACTATATGGGAAAATAATAACCCTCATACACTACTGATGGGAATATGAATTGGTGCAGCCACTTGGAACAGTCTGACAGCTCCTCTAATGATTAAACACATAATTAATATATGACTCAGCAATTCCACTCCAAGCATGTATTTTAGACAAAGAAAAATATATGCCCATATAAAAGCTTGTACATGTGTTTGTAGCGTCATTATTAATAGTAACCAAAAGGTAAACACAATCTAAATTCATCAACTGATGAATGCAAAGGTGATATGTTCATAAAATGAAATGTTATCCATAGAAAATAATGAAATACTAAAGCATGTTACAATAAGCATGAGCCTTGAATGCGTTATGCTAAGTGAAGCAAGCCAGCCACAAAATGCAACATATTATATGTTTTCATTTCATATGAAATGTCCAGAATATGAGGATCTACAGAGACTGAAACTAGATGGGAGATTGCTTAGTTTTAGAATGGGGGACATGGTAAAATGGAGTAATAGCTAAAGGGTATGTAGTTTCTTTTTGACATGATTGATATGTTTTAAAATTGAATAACTGTGGTGATAGTTGTACATATTTATAAATATACTGAAAATCACCGAATAATAAATATTAAAATAATACATTTAAAAGGACAAAATATGAGCTATCATATGAATGAATTAAGATATGGATGAATCTTAAATGAATATTGCTAAGTGAAACAACCCAATCTGAAAGGGAAGCACACTGTAATGATTCAAATTATATGACAATCTAGAAAAGGCAAGACTTTCAGTGATAAAACAATCAGTGGTTGCCAGAGGAAGGTGGGTAGGACAGGTGGAGTACAGTCGGAAATGGCAGAATTACACTATATAATATAGCAATGATGGATTCATCACACTGTGTGTCAAACTAGTAGAACTTTACAAAACAATGAGTGAAACTTACTGTACACAAAAGTAAAAAAATTCATTTGGGGGCTGGGAAATATAAAGAAGGAATTCAAAATGTGACAAAAATATGACTATGTTACAAATTTATGAAACAACTGCACAGAAGTTTTGCTTAATATAAATACATACAGTTAAACTGAGAAACAATTATAGATGTGTGTATATACTTACACCTCTCTTTTCTATGTCAATCCTAGATACAATATTCCCATAGCAATGATTACACTTAGCACCTACATCTTGATATCTAATACCATTGGCACCTATATTTTGGTATCTAATACCATTATCCCATAAAAGGAGAGAGGGCTCCTTAGATAATGATGGATACTAGGGCTAGGGCCGGAATTATACAAGATAAGCCGACACTATCAGGTAGTGCTAGAGATTAAGGAAGGAATTCAAGAAATCACATTGACGGGGTATGTAAAGCAAGACAGGAACTATATAATACTATATAATGATTTATTATATATTTCAAAAAGAGGAAAGATTTGGAATGTTCGAAACAGAAATTAATCATAAATATTTGAGGTGATAGGTATCCCAGTTACCCTGACTTGATCACTATACATTGTATGCAGGTATCGAAATATCATGTGTACTACCAAAATACGTACAGCTGTTGCGTCTCAATAAAAAAATTTAAAAAGAAAAGTTACCAATAGCCGAAGTTGAAACAATTTGTCCAATAAAATAAAGTAATATCTGATTATAAGCCAAAATAAAAGACCATGTTTTCATACTAACATAAATTATTGATTCAATAAATATATGAATGGGGAAAAACAGATAAACATTCTGCACAGAAACATTTTAAATAATATGTAGAGATGCTCTCCCCTGAAGAAGCATAGCATCCCGTTTTCAAAATATGGGCTATGAACAGTGACATCCTTTCAAAGGATCAGTGTAAAAAGGGAGGAGGGAGGAGAGTAACTTTACAATGGAGAAACCTGAAAAATAAAACACCATGCCAGTCAGCTAATCAAAGGCAACATCAAAAGTGATATCATGTTGATAGTACATACTTTTGATATACTGTGATGAGAATGAAACTATTTCTGTGTTTCCACCCTCAATATATATAACCCAGCTGCTATCATTTGGATGTCTGTCCTCCCCAAACCTTATGTGGAGATTTGATCCCCACAATTGGAAGTGGGGCCTAAGAGGAGGTGTTTGGGTCATGGGGGCAGATCTCTCATGAATAGATTAATGTCATTCTTGGTAGGTGGGTGAGTTCTCACTGTATTATTTCCCACAGGAGTTGGTTGTTAAAAAGAGCCTGGCATCTCCCCTCTTGACCTCTTGCTTGCTCTCTCACCATGTGGTCTCTGCATATGCTTGCTCCCCTTTGCCTTCTGTGTGAGTGGAAGCAGCTTGAGGCCCTCATCAGAAGCAGGTGCTGGTGCTGTGCCTCTTGTCCAGTCTGCAGAACCAAGAGTCGAGTAATTGTTTATCTTTATAAATTATGCAGCCTCAGGTATATTTTACAGCAACAATTGAACTAAGCCACCAGTTCAATCATGAGAATAACATCAGAAAAATCCCAATGGAGGACAATACCTGACCACTACTACTCCCAACTTTCAGTCGTCAAATACAAGGAAAGTCTGGGACACTTTTAAAATCACAAGAAACCCACAGGTAGTGCAGTAAAATGTAACATGATATTCTTAATGGGACAATGAAATAGAAAAAGGACATCAGGTGGAAGCTAAGGAAATTTGAAAAAAAAAAAAATAGGTAATACTGTGCCAACATTTGTTTATTAATTCTAACCAATATACCATACTGATATAACAACTGGGGAACCTGGATGCAGAGCCTATGAGCACTATCTGTACTATCTTCATCTTTATTTTTGTAAATCTAAAACCATTCTAAATTTAAAAAATAAGAAATTAACTAGTGAATGTTAAGCTAATTGTAGCCCTAACAAAATTAGTAGAATAAAAAATAGGTAAATACTTTACTGATAGTAGCAGATAATTAAATTGTCATTCCAAATACGCACACAAATACACACATCTGATAATAATATAGACAATATTTTTGTTGTATTAATTTCAGATAATTTGCGTGTATTTGTTAATCTACTGTGATTTCCCATATTTGTTCCCCCAACACTTTGTGCATATTTCAATGATACCATTTGGCATTTGTAACAGAAATACTCATTTATTTATGTGTCTATATTCCCAGCTAAATTCTTAGTACTTTAGTGACAGACACTGTTCCTTATGTATCTCCTGATAACCTTTTAGATACACACTCTATTTCAATAAATCATTGATTCACTGAATGGATGAATACATGAATGAAATAGGGTGTGTGTGAATAGAGTAGTATACTTCCATGACTTTCATATGTGCACACACATGCACATACACACACATACATGTATATACTCTGTGTGTGTACAGATAGGTAAACAGGGAAACAATTTTTTTTTTTTTTTTGAGACGGAATCTCGCTCTGTCTCCCAGGCTGGAGTGCAGTGGCCGGATCTCAGCTCACTGCAAGCTCCGTCTCCCGGGTTAACGCCATTCTTCTGCCTCAGCCTCCCGAGTAGCTGGGACTACAGGCGCCTGCCACCTCGCCCGGCTAGTTTTTTTGTATTTTTTAGTAGAGACGGGGTTTCACCGGGTTAGCCAGGATAGTCTCGATCTCCTGACCTCGTGATCCGCCCGTCTCAGCCTCCCAAAATGCTGAGATTACAGGCTTGAGCCACCGCGCCCGGCCACAAATTTTAAAATATTACTAAATTACTACAAAATAGCAGAAAGCATTCAGTACAGTTTTTATGTATTTAATGATGTTTCAAATCCTATATAATGCATTACATATATTTTCTTCTTCCCTAATCTCTTATAATCATTAATATCCTTTACATAGAACATTTATAGTATACTAGACACTGATATTTATTGTTATATTACTAAAAGTAAAATAAGATCCAGATATTAATGGTCAGAAAATACAGCAGTGAAGACAGATTATAGCATGCAAAATTAATAAAAATACTGATAACACGTAGCCGTGTATACTCAAGTCATAGTCAGAGAGATAGGCACTTTATTTGATTACTTAGCAACTAGTACCTAATTTTGGTATAGAATTTATCCTGCTGTTTTGTAATTGACAATTTACTTCCTTAGCACATGGTTTAGATTTTCATCCCTGTGAGAGTACGGATTTTTTTATTCATCAATCAAACTCTGAACCTAATAAAATGTTTGGCACAAAGCAGTGATTCAACTGACATATGTTTAATCTAACCATTCGTCACTTTCTATATTAAAATCTCTTGTGCATTTTTCAAGGTGCTGCATGACTCCACCTATATTTTTAAACATCATTTTCTAAATTATTGAACTGTATAAGCTTTTCTTATGTTTTTCCTCATGTAAATTCAATGTCTGTCTTTAATATGCTTAACTCATTCTATTCCCTACTCTTTCCAGCTTGCAACAGCCCATTTTCCCTCTGATTACTACTTGTCCGAATCCCACCTGAATTCCAACGCACACATTATTAAAACTTCCTCTTTTATTTTTAAAATTATATACATAAGCTCTCACAAATATAGACTGTATTTCAAAAATTTCCTATTTATTTTTGTCCATATTTGTGATTTAATTTTATTTTGAAATATAGTAACTAATGTCCATTTTTGCATCATTTTACAAGTAGAGAATTTTAAATTGAGACATTTTTATATTCCCTACAATTCATTTCACAATCCATGACGTATGCTCACTAAACACATTTTAAAAAGGGTTATGCAACTAAAAAAACAAGCAGCACACAGTATGTGTCTTATAGTAGTTTAATTGCTATCAAACATTTCAGAGCTATGTTTACTTGCTAATTTGGTTATATGATTTCAACACTAACAAAATGAAGTGTACTTAACTTAATGGTCAAATATTCTATTATTTATGAAGATTTTAATATCTCCAATTATAAAGTAAAATAAAAAAAGAAAATGTGCCCAACACTAAGTAGACCACAACAATGGCAGGAAAATAATTTGCATTAAAAAGGACTAGATTAAACAAATAATAATTACTATTACAATGTTAGGATGAGATTTTTATTTTTATTTTTGGTATTTGTGATTTAATTCCTTCTCTGTGAATCATACTATAGAGTAGATTTTCACTGGCTGAATAATCAGCTGTTTTTGATGGTGCAAAATATAGATTTACAGTTTAAAAATTCCTAATTTCACTTAAAAATAAATTATCTTATGGAAAAATGGTAAAGTCTATGACATAATGTCTGATGCAAACTATTTCAGTAATGTGGAACGTTGGGAGAAAGCTACTTGTTATCATTCAACGACTATGATATCATAATGGACTAAAACTTAATGAAAATATGCTTTCATACGGTAGTAACACCATCAGCTTGTTATTCACAAGTAAGTAAACATTGATTCTAATTCAAATGCCTAGAAAAAGTTATTTTTAAGTAGTTAGCAGAAGAAAACATCTTATTAATTTAAACTAGCAAAGATATTTTATGCAACTAAAATTAGTATAAAATTTATATGATGTTGTTTCATATACTTATGAAGTTAAATCATGCTTCTACCTACACCAAAGGCTTAAACAAGACATAAGTATTTGGTAAAAACAATTATTAGAATGACATCTCTTCATTTATAATGTTCTTGTGGTTTAGGCATTCTAAAAATAGTGATATCTACTTTGGGGAAACTATTTAAAAGCAAACGTTTATTTTCTTAAACATTGTTATCTCCAAATTTGCTTACATTTGACCTTAGAAATTAAAATTACTGTATATTACAAGAAGTAAGTTTTAAAATGTGAACATGAGATCTGCTCCTATAAAATAATGTTCTGACATAAACTTAAGACAAGTGTAATTGTTCATAATACATTTAGAAAAAAAAATAGGCCTCTACTTTTCCAGTCTATCTTACATTCAAAACAGCAAAGTATAAGCATTATTTCTTAGATTATAGTTATAAGCAAAAAGCTATTTTTCACTTGAATTTTCATAGGAAATTGAGAAATGTGGACATCTTACTTTATCTTGTCTTTATATGAAATATTAAAGGGATAAAATAATTTTATTAATACTTTTTGTACATGCATTAGCTAAATAAAATATTATATAGCAAAAATTAAAAAGATTGACCTATTAATTTTGGTTACTATTTTCTATAATTACAATGGTGGGATATATTATAATGGTAAATTAGATCATTTATTCATGCATTCAAGATATATTTGGATATATTTAATGAGTATATTAAAAACCAGACACAATAGTGGTCACATTAGACAAGGTGTCTCACTCACAGAGTTCACAGCATAATGTGGATTATTTAAACCATAATCAAAAGAAAGTTTGTGCCCAGAATTATAAGTTTTCTGACTTGTCTAAAATCTCTGATCTACCTCTCCTACCTTCCAAAATTACTTTTATTATTTTATTTTATTTTATTACTTATTTTTGACGGAATCTCGCTTCATAACCCAGCCTGGAGTTCAGTGGCACGTTCTTAGCTCACCACAACCTCTACCTCCAAAGTTCTAATGATTCACTTGCCTCAGCCTCCTGAGTAGCTGGAATTACAGGCTCACATCACCATACCCGACTAATTTTTTATATTTTTTGGTAGAGATAGTACTTCACCATTTTGTCCAGGCTGACCTCAAGTGATCTGCCCGCCTCAGCCTCCCAAAGTGCTGATATTACAAGTGTGAGCCACCGTGCTCAGCTGCTTTTGCTTTTAGGAAATCAGTTATAAACGTTTCGCTTCTAAGTTCTAATACAAGGAATTAAATCATGTATGTGTCAGATATTCTGGGATAATATGCAACATAATGTTGGTGAAAGTATGAGGTATGTAAAGATAATATTGATTGGTATTTGTATATTCCAAAAGCTTCATCAATCACAGTTGCAAATAGGTAGCTGTAGTATTGCAGATTTAATTTGCCAAAGGAGACTTTATATAATGAGCCTTTATAAGGGCATCAAATATTTGTAAACCATTCTTCTAATTTCATTTATGTAATTAACCCTTGTTCTTTCTAACTTATTACTACCAATTATATTTTTCTGATAAAAAAATCAGAAAAAGTCAATATGTAGTAGTGTAGTGACTAATAGTTTGGTCACAGAGAGTAAATAGAATGACTGTCTTTTCCTAAATGAGGATGTTTATCACCATAAATGCACTATAATTTCAGCAAGCAAATTGAGATATAAGACAATAATTATTTTCTCTACAAGTTGAATTTCTTTTTTTAAAGATAAAGCATCCTTGTTTTCAACCTGTGATATACAGACAGAATTTCTTGTTATTCTTTGTTAACCCTTCTTTCTTAAAGATATTAGGTAACCATAAAAGCATGTTTTCTCATTAGTATTTCTTACAATCTAGTCTATTTCACCTCAGATTGTGTAGGCAGATTATACTCACAGAGATTAAGAGAATGGAATCAAAAATACTCATTTTAGTCTCTAGACAAGAAAACAACAAATAAGAAAAATAGAATATCAAAGACAGAATAAATTCAAAGCAATGCATTCACAAGATTTACATTTACATAGTCTTTGTCATATTTAAAACTATCTGTTGTTACAGTTAAAAAAAGAAGCACTATGTTTCAGGAATACTCCTGATATTTAATGAAGTATTTGGAGGTTTTGGGTATAGTAGAATAAATGTTTTAGACTGTTATTTGAAAAAATAGAGCTACAAGGCATTATAAATTGGTATTCCTGGTATTCCTTTCAAAAAAGGCATACATTCCTTTGGTTTATGAAATTATAATGCCTCAACAAAACTCTCATAGTATCTAAATACTATTTTATGTGTATTAAAAAGAAAAATATTCAATTAATGTTTTCGAAGAAAATGTCCAAGTCTTAAATTGTTTCAACATGTCTAATATTGCTTAATCACTTCTCTGTTGGGATATCACAACATTGAAGAATAGATCTGTTTTTCAATGTGCATACTAGAAAGGGAATTTTATAGAAGAAAAAACACCTTTTAGGCTCAGAAGGAATGAATAAATTTTGGCAAGTTATTCATCCCTAAGGATAAATTTTTGGAGTAGGACATTCAAAGTTCATGCAACAAATTTATATAGATATATAAATATGCATACATTAGATATAACAATTTAAACATAAAATACATAAACATAAATATATAAATACATAAAAATATTTTATAAGCTATGTTGTAAATTGTAGTTTAATATTTTTCTCAACACTGTATGGTTACAAAGAAAAATAAACAAGTATTATTTTATCTTTTTTCTTTTCTGGTTGACTTATGCAAACATATTAAAAGAGACTTCAATTCTTCCACAAAGTAAAAATTCACTGTGAAATTGAATGTCCCTCACAAGTACTGCTGCACTCACCTTGTTAGTTTTAGCTTATGGATAACAGGACAGAGATATACATGCTACGATAGAAAATCAGCAGACTAATTAAACATTTTAAATCATAATGTTGAGTAACAAATTTTAAAAAATAATAGAGAGTTAAAGGTAGAATCAAGAATATAGTTAGCAGGGGATAGTGATCTATCTCATAAAAGATTATCATCATTGGGGAAAAGATATTGGCAGAGGATATAGAAAATAACGCATACATTTTAAATCTATTTGTAGACAATAATGAACAGGACTTAATGAACAATATGGTGTAAGTTAGGGAAAGGAAAAAAATAAAAATAAATACTAGACTTTCAGAAAATATGGAGAATTAGAAAAAGAAAACAATTTTGAAGAACTTTTTCTTTCAAAAATGATTAAGCAACACCAGATTTTTCTTCAAGTCTAAAATAACCAGAGAACCAGGCAAATATAGAAAACAGTTATTTTCAGGAAACTAAAAAGAAGATACAGGCAGGAAAAGTGAGATAAAATCAGAAATACTTTTACTTAACAAAAAAACAATAAAAACAAAAGTTGCTTCTTTGAAATGGTCAATAAAATTTACAAAATTCTAGACAGCAATAACTAAAAAATAGTAAATTAAAATAATTTACTATTTTTTAAGTGATTAAGCAATATTAGACATGTTGAAACAATTTAAGACTTGGACATTTTCTTCGAAAACATTAATTGAATATTTTTCTTTTTAATACACACAAAATTATTAAAATAATTAAAAAATAGTAAGATTACGAATAAACTGTTTCAACAGTATAGATTCTACAAGCAAAAGATGATGAACATATTTTGACTAATTTTATGGTGTTAAATTAGAATCAGACCTTTAAAGACTGCAGATAAAAAAATCAGATATAAAAATACAATGATTGCTATACATACTATATAAACAAAGAGAAAATAAAGTATAGAAAATAATGGACTATAAAAATAATCAGGCATAAGATAAAATAACCAAATAAAACTTCAAACAATAAACACACATAAAACATTGATTTAAAAGCTTAACTGGGAAAAAAACAGCAGATCTGTCCAAAGAAAGAGCTGAAGATTGATGGTTATTAACAAGTTACTCTAAAATAGCAAAGTGAGATCTAGAGAAGGAAATTGTGATAAATATGTTGAGATATATATAATAAAATATATATTACATATATTTATATATACACACATAAATATTTGACAGCCTCAGAGATATATATGAAACAGCTTTAACTGCTCACTGAATTTAATAATTTATGCTTGGGTGCAGTGGCTCACGCCTGTAATTCCAGAACTTTTGGTAGCCAAGGCAGAAGGATCTCTTAAGGGGTTTGAAGACTGCCTGGGCAACAAAGCGAGACGCAGTCTCTACAAAGAAAGTTAAAAAACAAAAAAAATGCCAAATATGGTGGCATGTGCCTTTAATCATAGCTACTTGATAGACTTAGGTGAAAGTATTGCTCCAACCCAGAAGCTCAGGTTGAAGTGAGCTATGATTAAGCCTCTCCACAAACACCCGAATGACAGCAAGAATCTGTCATAATAATAATAATAATAATAAAAAATTACAGAATGTTTCCAAAAAATCGTAGAAAGGAGAAGAATAAAACCAGAAAAATAAAAAAAGAAACCAACACACACACACACACACAAACACACACACACACGCACACACACACATACACACACACACACAGAGGTTTTTTTTTTTTTCTTTTTTTTTTAATTATTATTATACTTTAAGTTCTAGGGTACATGTGTATAACGTGCAGGTTTGTTACATATGTATACTTGTGCCATGTTGGTGTGCTGCACCCATCAACTCGTCAGCACCCATCAATTCGTCATGTATATCAGGTATAACCCCCAATGCAATCCCTCCCCCCCGCCCCCTCACCCCTCACCATGATAGGCCAGAGTGTGTGATGTTCCCCTTCCCGAGTACAAGTGATGTCATTGTTCAGTTCCCACCTATGAGTGAGAACATGCGGTGTTTGGTTTTCTGTTCTTGTGATAGTTTGCTAAGAATGATGGTTTCCAGCTGCATCCATGTCCCTACAAAGGATGCAAACTCGTCCTTTTTTATGGCTGCATAGTATTCCATGGTGTATATGTGCCACATTTTCTTAATCCAGTCTGTCACAGATGGACATTTGGGTTGATTCCAAGTCTTTGCTATTGTGAATAGTGCCGCAATAAACATACGTGTGCATGTGTCTTTGTAGCAGCATGATTTATAATGCTTTGGGTATATACCCAGTAGTGAGATGGCTGGGTCATATGGTACATCTAGTTGTAGATCCTTGAGGAATTGCCATACTGTTTTCCATAATGGTTGAACTAGTTTACAATCCCACCAACAGTGTAAAAGTGTTTCTATTTCTCCACATCCTCTCCAGCACCTGTTGTTTCCTGACTTTTTAATGATTGCCATTCTAACTGGTGTGAGATGGTATCTCATTGTGGCTCATTCATGAGCATATTGTTTAATTTCTACGTATTTGTATAATTTCCAAAATTCCTCTTGCTATTAATTTCTAGTTCTGTTTCATTGGGTCAAAGATTCTTGATATTATTTAAGTTTATTGAATGTTTTAAGACTTACATTGTGAATTAACATATGGTCTATCCTTGAGAATAATCTACGTGCTGAGGAAAAGAATGTGTATTCTGCAACTCTTGGATAAAATGTTCTATATATGTGTGTGTGTGTGTGTAATCTCAGAATACTGTGTATGTATATATAGTCTATAGTACAAATTAAGCCTGACATTTCCTTGTTGATTTTCTGTCAAGAATATCTGCCCAATACAGAAAGTGATATGTTGAAGTTTCAAGCTATTTTACTGGGGCCTATCTCTCTCTTTAGCTAGAATGTTTGTTGTATGCAACCTGGTGTTGTATACACTCCAGTGCTGTGTGCATATATATTCAAAATTGTGATATCCTCTTGCTGAATTGACCCCTTTAACATTATATAGTGACTTTCTTTGTCTCTTCTTACAATTTTTGTCTTGAAATCTACATTGTCTGATAACAAGTATAGTGACTCCTGCTCTTATTTTGTTTTCCATTGGCATGCAATACCTTTTTCTATCCCTTTATTTTCATTCTGTGTGTGTCTTTATCAGTGAAATGTGTTTCTTGTAGGCAACAGATCAATGGGTTTATTCTTTCATTCATTCAGTCAGTCCATGCCTTTTCATTGGAGAATTTGGTCCATTTACGCTCAATATTGTTATTAATAAATCAGGGCTTACTCCTGTCATTTTGTTATTTGTTTTCTTGTTGTTATATGGTCTTATCTTCCTTCTTTTCTTTCTTCCTGTCTTCCTCCAGTGAAGGAGATTTTCTTTGGTGATATTATTTAATCTCTCACTTTTTATTTTTTTGTGAATACACTGTATGTTTTTTGGTTTCAGGTTACCATTAGGCCTACAAATACTATCTTATAACTCATTATTTTAACCTGATAACAATTTAAAACTATTTACATAAACAATCAGACAAAAAGAAAACTAAAATGAATTCTACACCTTAATTTTATTCCCCTGCTTTTTAACATCTTGCTGTTTTTATTTATATCTTATTGTACTGACTATGTCTTGGGAAGTTATTGTAATTATTATTTTTTATTAGTTCATTGTTTAGTTTTTATTTATGATGAGTAGTTTGCATATCACAGTTACAGTGTTATAATATCCTGTGTTTTTCTGTGTACTTACTAGTGAGTTTTGTACCTTCAGGTAAATATTTATTGCTCATTAATGTCCTTTTCTTTCTGATTGAAGTACTCCCTATAGCATTTTTTTTTTTTTTTTTTTTTTTTTTTTTTTTTTTTTTTGTAGGACAGGTCTAGCATTGATGAAATCCCTCAGCTTTTGTTTGTCTGGGAAAATATTAATTTCTCTTTCACGTTTGAAGGATATTTTCTATTTTCACCAGATGTACTATTGTAGGGTAAAGTTTTTTTTTTTTCCTTCAGCCTTTTAAATATGTAATGCCACTCTCTCCAGGCCTGTATGATCTCCACTTAAAAGTCTGCCACCAGATGTCTTGGAGCATCATTGCTTGCTGTTTCTTTTCTCTTGCTGCTTTTAGGATCCTTTCTTTATCCTTGACTTAGGGGGTATAAGTATTAAATACCTTGTAGTAATCTTTTGTGGGTTAAATCTGCTTGGTGTTCTATAGCTTTTTTGTACTTGGATATCGATATCTTTCAAGAGGTTTGGGAAATTCTCTGTTATTTTCCCTTTGAATAAATTTTCTACTAATATCTCTTTCTCTACATCTTCTTTAATGCCAATAACTCTTAGATTTGCTCTTTGAGGCTACTTCCTAGATCCTATATGTGGGCTTTATTGTCTTTTATTCTTTCTCTTTTGTCTCTTCAGATTGTATATTTTAAATAGCCTGTCTTCAAGCTCACTAGTTCTTTCTTCTGCTTGATCCATTCTTCTATTAAAGGACTCTGATATATTCTTCAGTATGCCAACTGCAGTTTTCAGCTCCAGATTTTCTGCTTGATTCTTTCCAGTTATTTCTATTACTTTGTTAAATTTGACTGACAGAATTCTGAATTGTTTCTCTGTGTTGCATTACATTTCTTTGTGTTTCCTCAATGCAGCTATTTTGAATTCTCTGTCTGAAACATCACATATCCTTGTTTCTTCAGAATGGGTCCCTAATGCTTTATTCAGTTCATTCAATGAGGTCATATTTTCCTAGTGGTGTTGATGCTAGTAGGTGTTATTCAGTGCCTGGGCATTGAAGAGTTAAGTATTAATTGTAGTTTTACTCTCTGGGCTTATCTGTGGCCATCCTTCTTGGGAAGACTTTTCAGACATTTTAAAAACTTGGTTGTTGTGAGCTAAGCTGTGTCTCCTTTAGGGGACACCTCAAGCCCACGCTGTGGTTCTTGCAGACTTGTACAAGTACCACCTTGATGGTCTTGGACAGAATCTGGGACAATTCTCTTGATTACCAGGCAGAAAGTTCTGTTCTCTTTCCCTACCTTCTCCCAAACATACAAAGTCTCTCTCTCTCTCTGTTCTGAGCCACCTAAAGCTGTGACTGGAGTGACATAAGCGACCCTGTGGCCACTGCCACTATGAATATGCTGGGTCAGAGCTGAAGCCAACACAGTGCTGGGTCTCACCCAAAGCCTACTATAACCACTCCCTTGCTATTGTCTATGTTCACTCAAGGCCCTGGGCCTCTGCAATAGAAAAGGTGGCACAGCCAGTCAGGCCTGTGTCCTTCCCTTCTAGGCTATGAAGTCCCCCAGTCCATGGGTGGGTCCACAAGTGCTGCTGGGAAGCAGTCATGGAGTAGAGTCAAAAACTTAGAAGCAGTCATGGAGTAGAGTCAAAAACTTAGAAGTCTATCTGGCATTCTATGATATTGCTGCTGAGCTGGCACTCAAACCACAAGTTGCAAGCCTTCCTACTCTTGTCTTCCCTTTCCAAAGGCAGATGAGCCGCATCCAGTAGCCACTACCCCAGGCCATGAGAAGTACTGCCAGACTACCACCAATGTTCCCTTAAGGCCCAAGGTCTCTTAAGTCACCTTGTTGTGAATCTGCCTGGTCTAAGACTCATCCTCCAGGGCAGTGGACTCCATTCTGCCCCAGGACATGTCCAGAAATGCCATTCAAGAGTCATGTCCTACAATTGAGGACCCTAAGAGCCTGCTTTGTGCTCTATACCCCTGTGGTCATGCTGGTACATAAGATGCAAAACAAATTCCCTTTCAATTTTCCCTCTGCTTTTCTCAAGCAGAAGAAGTTTTCCCAGTAGCCACCATAGTGATTATGCGCTGAGTCTCACCTAATGTCAACAAGTCTCAGATGCTCATCCCTGAAGTACTACCCAGGTGTCGCTACTGGTTATTCATGACCCAAGGGCTCTTTGGTTAGCAGGTGATGAGTTCTGCCAGTACTGGTTCCTTTTCTTCAAGTCAGTGGGTTTCCTTTTCGTCCATGGTGTGTCTACAAGTATCATCTGGAAACTGAGGCCTGCAACAGGGACCTCACAACTCTTACTGGTGTCCTATCCTGCTGGAACTGATCTGGTATCCCAGCTGAAAGACAAAGTCCTCCCCACTCTTCCCTCTCGTCTCCTCAAGTGGAAGAAAGGGGTCTTTTTTGGAGCTATGAGCAGTGCACCCTGGAGTTAAGAGAAGGGTGATGCCAGCACTCCCTTGGTTGCCTTACCTGGCATCTCACAATGTCATATCCATACCTCCACTACCCACCCACCCCTTGCCCAGTCCACTGTCTCTGAGACTAATTCAGCACTAGAACTCACCTAAGAGTTGCAGTCCTCATGCAGAGTTGCAGGTCTAGACTGCCTTTCAAGTTTACTCAGAGACAAAATGTGCTATGACCTTTGATAGCAAGGTTTGCAGGCACTCAAGTTCAGACCAATAGGATTGGTGATTCCCCTCTGGCTACAGCTGGTTTAAATGTTTCCTCCATGGGCAGGTGATGCTGAATTTGCTCTGGTATTCCTTTCTGTTCTAACAGGACAGCACTGGGCTCAATAATGTCTCACAATTACTGTTCTCCCTCTAGCCTAGCACTCAGAGAAGCTCTCTACACCAAGCATCTGCTGCTGAGGTGGGAGGGGGTAGTGTTGGTATTTCAGGACTAGTTTTTTATGCCTTCAGTGCCTCTTTCAGCAATATGACGTTAAAACCAAGTATGATGAGGGCTCACTTGATTATGGGTTCTAATGAAGATGTTTTTCTGTGTAGAGGGTTATTAGCTTGGTGTCAAGGTGAGGGGAACAATCAGTGGAGCTTTCTAGTCTGACGTTTGCTCTACCTCCTCCCTTCCCTGAATCTAGAAACTACTATTTTACACTGCAATTCTGTGAGTTATTTTTTTTTTTTTGCTCCTATATATCAGTGAGAACATGCAGAATTTATCCTTCTGTGCCTAGCTCATCTCACTTAACGTAACTCCAAGCTCATCCATGTTACCACAAATGACAGAAACATTTTGTTTTTGTTTTTTGTTAAATAGTATTCTATTGTTTATATATACACCTCATTTTCTTTATCCATTTATTTATCCATTATACATTTGGGTTGATTCCAAAGCTTGGCTATTGTAAAGAGCAATGTAATAAACATGAAAGTGCATATATCTCTCTGACATGCTGATTTCATTTTGGGGGGTATATACTTAGTATATACTCTCAGTATGATGCTCCACCTCTGCTAGGTTCCCAAAGGAGAAGGGCTTTACCGCTGCTTAAAGCTTGACTTGGGGATGTCAGGCCATTAGGCCAGACTGGTTTGGTGGTGGCTTAGCCTCAGGGATAAAGAATCGCCATAGCTGCTCACCCCTGGAGCAAGACACACTCAAGAGGTAGTCTGCTTCCAAGATGATGTAGCATAGTTGTCATGCATGCTGCATTGAGTATGGTATACGCTGGCTTCTTCTTTCTTTGGAGCACAGCTACGTAAACTCCAAGAGCTTCAACAGCTGGACTTAGTGTCTGTGAGAACTACAGTGGATGCCAGTAGAGAGGTTTGCCAGTGGAGAGATTTTCCAGTCTTCAAGCTTTTCATGGGGGATTCTAGGATCCATTTAGTTACCTCCTTACTGTAGAGAAAAGTTCCTCTTGGCTCGCAGCTGATGCTGGTTTGGGTATGGTGTTGACATGTTCTTTTATTATTTGGTTGGCCATCCTGAGTTTCTGTGCTTACCAGGGTTTCTGTTATTTCTCAGATACACTTCAGCACTCTCCTTCAATTAGTTTAGTTAAAATATAGTTATTTACTTATAGTTCTGGCTGTCTTCATGGTAGGGATGAGAGCTAGGGGCTTATATTTGACTATATTGCTAATACCATCTAGAAAAATCTCCCATGTTTTTTGATTTTAGCACCTAATGCATTACTTTTTTTATAATTAATTTTAAAGGGTACTGTTAAGATATATCATTATGCTATAATACATAATATCCAGAAATGAAGAGAAATGATTTTAAATCTCTAGAACATTTTATATCAGTCTTGTCCCTGTATGCATTCTCTTTCCTAGGTTTATTTTTAATTTAGTTTTCCTTTTGTTTGAATGAGTATAACTTAAATTAAGCATAGACACTACTAATTCCCAGCCTTGTTCCTATCCACCAATCTACCTGTCTCTATCACTGTGTGACACTTTGTTTTTCACTTATTATGTCCTGACTATATCCCATATCAGTACATATCTGCATAGTACTCCATCATTGGGGTATAGAACAAATATAATATATTGCGATGAGTAATCACACTATCCTTACTATTTTAAGGCTGCCAATCATTTTTATCAGATATTTTAAAAATATTTTAAAGGCACTAGAAATCCAATGAAAATATAATTTATCTCAAAATAACTTTTATTTCAGGATCTAGATGTTAACCAACTGATTTATGTCAAGTCATGGAAAAACAAAACTTGTTTCAAAGTTTTCCAAACATGAGCAAGCCTTAAGTTCCAGTTACTCAAGTTCATACCTTTAACCCAGATTTAATTTTTAAATATAAAGTATTTTCTTTGAAATGATATACACATTAACTTTCTTATGACCAGCATTGTCAAACTCATTATTCTGCCATTATGATATATGAATCTTGCATCTGAGTCTTCCTGAATGTTTATTTTTACCTAATTAGACTCGTATGATAATTAATATGGTTATCTAGATGTTTCATTGTAATGGAGATAAAAAGTTGAACGCATGCAGTTGATTTTATTCTTTGAAACGCGGGTAATTTATCATGATGGCATGAACAATTTTTTTTTAATTGGCTGTTGTGATGGTTGGTGCTGTTGATTAGACTTTCCTATTTGTATTAAATCTCTTGTTATTTGCCTGGTTAATTTGTTTCACACAGACACACACCCCACATACACACACTCACACAAATGCATTATAAACCAATATCTGCTAAAAATATATAATCAACTATGTATATATAACTCTCATTAAAAATTATTAAAATCATAAAAATTAAACAATCTTTCATATTCACTTCTATTTGGTATGAAAATTACCATTTGATATTCTTAAATTGTCTTTGACTATTTTGTGTATAATTTTGAGCTAAGAGATTTAAAAAACATATTCTGAATGAAGTAACTACTATCACTACATCTATTACTAATAAATTTCAATTGCTTCCCCTTTTGTCTGTTCAGTGTGTATCCATCATTCTGATGAACATACTAGAAAGTGAACACAGTGAATATTTCGGACATATTCTGCTTTTTGCTAACTAAACATATGAACTCCATTATGGAGACAAAAGACGTATACTCATCATTTTTTGTGATAGTGAAGTTAAATATACTTTGTGTAAGTTTTGTGGAAATTTGCAAGTTTTTGTCTTTTTTATACCTTTTGATCACTTTCTATTTTTAAGGATTCTATAAACAATTTGAATCCAGTGGGTAAGATTTCCCTGGTTTATGGTGTCTGGTTTACTTAAAAGCCTATTTTTTTATTTCATTGCCTTTCCTACCCTTTATGATATCTTTTGTTAATTAATTTATAAGCTTTTTTTTTGGCTACATGTTATTTTCTTAAAATTCCAATCACGTTAATACTTTCATTTCCTTTCTTCATATATGTGCTTGCAAAACCTTCTTGTATGATATCAGATTGAACTCAGTCAAGATTTGTTGCTAAACCATTATTTCATTGCAGTAGATAAGAGACTAATTTACCTTAAATATGTATAAATCAAGTTAAACTCACAAGCAACAATACAGTAAATATGTATAGTTAATAAATATGTTTGATAATTTTGCCTGAAATGACTGATTGGCTCCATTTCAATAAATTTATGGTTGATAAAGAATCAGCACCAAAAACTATAAAATTCTTACAGAGATCAAATGTAAATAAGAGGTTTTATTTCAGTCAAAATAAGTTTAATTTTATCAACTTTTAAATATAACAGACATAAACTAAGCTCATATACAATATGCTTTTTTCTTAGAAAGAATGCAGAATGTTAACAGATTTACAAAAGAGACATATAATCCAAAAATGTTAATGAGTATTTATTGTGTAATTTATTCTCCTTAATAAACACAATATTGGTCTAAGTTTATAAGATGTTTGATTTATCATATAGAAAAAAATACTTCTATTAAAGCTAATTTTAAATTAATTATATTAAGGATTTTCAAATAATATCTGGACAAATACAATGATAATGTTATAATTTCTTGTATATCAGTCATATTATTATTTTATATAATAATTTTATTTTTATGGTAAAATAATTTTCAGCTACTGGTTTATATGGTGCTAATTTTATTTGATTCCTCAATTTTTGATTCCTTACTTACTCAACTTTTGAATAATTCTTTACTTGCTCAATTTTTGATTCCTTACTTACAGTGTTTTAGTAGAATTATCAATGTTACACAAGGCATAATTATTCAGTTAACTAAAACATTATGCAACTAACTTTTCATCCACACCTCTAAAACATTTTAGTGGTCTAATTAGTTTTAAAATACAGTGTATTGAATAGTTTATTTTCAACTCATTTTGGTTTTGCTGTTTGTTAATGTTATTGCTCAGAAAGAAGAAAAAAGGAGGAAGTAAAGAAGCAGCAGCAAGAATAGAAATAAGAAATAGGTCGGGCGCTGTGGCTCATGCCTGTAATCCCAGCACTTTGGAAGGCCGAGGCGGGTGGATCACAAGGTCAGCAGATCGAGACCATCCTGGCTAACAGGGTGAAACCCTGTCTCTACTGAAAATATAAAAAATTAGCCGGGCGTGGTGGCGGGCACCTGTAGTCCCAGCTACTCCGCAGGCTGAGGCAGGAGAATGGAGTGAACCCAGGAGGTGGAGCTTGCAGTGAGCAGAGATCGCGCCACTGCACTCCAGCCTGGGCGACAGAGACTGCATCTCAAAAAGAAAAAAAGAAATAAGAAATAGAAGAAGAAGAAGAAAAGAAGATGGGAAAAAGAGTAACATGAGAAGGAAAAGATGAAAAAAGGATGAGAAGATAGAGGAAAGAACACTTGAGGGAATTTAGGAGCCTTATTATTTGGTACCTTTTTTATTTCCTCACTGGTTCACAAAATTTGAAAAAGTCCAAGACTACCACCACCAAAAACAAGCAAAAAAAAAAAAAAAAAAAAAAAAATCATTCCTAAATTGTGTTCAATGTACATATGTAATTCTTACTGTAACAAAAGTTCCGTTTTTGCCAGTTTTCTCAATTCTTCAATACTTTAAAAATTGAACTTTCATGTTTTATTATTTTATAGACCCTTTCAGTTATTAAAAATGAAAAGAAAATAAAGCACATGGAATTATTTTGTGACTTTCCTGAATTACAGATGTCTCCAATTTCGATATGATTATGGAATTTTTTAATGAATATCAATATCAACAATATTTTAATATAACAAGAAAAGTACATATTTTAATTTTTGTTATTTTTAATTTTTTTAGACTGAGTCTGGCTCTGCCACCAGATCATGTAGTGACGCAATCTCAGCTCACTGCAACCTCTGCCTCCCAGGTTCAAGAAATTCTCCTGCCTCAGCCTCCCAAGTAGCTGGGATTACAGGCACCCACCACCATGCCCAGCTTTTTTTTTTTTTTTTTTTCGTAGAAACGGAGTTTCACCATGTTGGCTGGTCTTGAACTCTTGACCTCAAGCGATCCACCCACCTCAGCCTTCCAAAGTGCTAGGATCACAATTGTGAACCACCGCACCCAGACAAAAAGTGTATGTTTTTCAGGGAATTTCTTCTGCATGATGTTTTACTCTAATAATTTTATTGTAAAGAATGATTATTTTCCTGAAGACTTCGTGATCCTGAGCATTTCATTTAAATAGTCATATATTTTTAAATTCTTGCCATTTTCTTTGATAAATATCATACATTTTAAATATATATATTTCAGGGGGACTTGGTGAGTTTGAATTTTTCCAACATTGACTGTTTCTATTATAAATGATAAGTCAACTCTTACTGACATATTAGCGATTTTCTTATTGATGTGAACACTCTCAATATTAAACAAAACAACAATTTACTATTTATAATTCAAATATATGATGGTGTTTTTTAAAAAACTATAGAAAAAATACATATACAAAATTTACCAGCTTTACCACTTTCAAATATACATATCATAAAGGTTAACTATTTTCACATTGCCATGAAACAGATATCCAGAAACTTTTTATCTTGGAAAAGTGTAACTCTAATTCTACTGAACAGTAATTTCCCATTTCATCCCTCCTGTGGTGTTTTTAAATACAGCAATACAAACTAGCTGAAAATTGAAAAAAGTAAAAAATATTAAATGCACAGCACAAAAAATGAATAATAGGGTAAATTAGCTTATGACTTCCAATAAGAAAAAAAGTTAAATAAGAGTTCATAATGTTTAAATATCATTTAAAATAAACAAATTTAATTTATACTTGAAATTTTAAAATATTAATAACAAAACTAAAAAAATACATCACGTTAGTATGTATTTAATAAAACTAAATGCAATTATGTTTAAATATTTCTAACTATGATAAATCATGAAAAGCTATAAAAAGCATCCTATAAACTTTTGAATATTTAGGCAAGGAAACCATGTACATCTCTTTTTTAAAAAGTTTCATTCCAGTTTTGACACACAGGTGTTTTTGGTAAGTATATTAATTTATTTGCTTAGTGGAAATTTTCAAAGCAACAAAGAACAAAAAAGTTTTATCAATTATATTACCCAAAATCTTAGTACCCGGAGGATTCAGAGGCTAAAATAAAGCCTGAGAATAGCACTGCATATATATATTTCACAGTGTGGAATTACAGCAAATGCTAATTATGTTGTTTGTTCAGGGAAGGAATGCCTATAAACCACCTACAAATATGCCCAAAATAAAGGAAGGTATCTTGTGATTTTAACACATTAGACATGTAGAACAGTGAGACAAAAGCAAAAGCAGATAAAAACACTAAAATAAGTAAGTTTTTTAGAAGATTAAAAAAATGACTTTGCATAGTTTGGTTAATGATTTAGTATTGACTTATTCTGTCTCCATTTTCTTTTACAATGGAACCTGTCTAACTGTACGCTAAATTATGCAATAAGGATACCTCACTACTCTGGAAAGAACAAGAGGACAGAATGGGTAGGAAATCATACTCGATTAAAGAGTGAGTTTTGATACATGATTTTGTGACTCTACCTCTTATGTAAGAATGAAGATTGTGGTGATAACTCCTCAATTCCTCATCAATGCAGCTAGATGCCTTGAGTATACTGATGCGGAAAGCATCAAGAACAAATAGGAGGAAACCTGAATGATTCAGATGAAGCCTATTTCCACAATATTATTTTCCTTATATCTGCTGTTCTGAATTTAACTAATTATCTCTTGACAGCTTGTATTGTTAAACTGGGTTAATGACATCAGAAGACAAGCAGCTGGATGGCTGTACTCCTTCAGTTTTCATACTACTGGTTCATATCCTCTCCTGACTCTCCTGACACTTGGATACATCCTTGAAATTGGATTACTGTATGAGATAAAAACAAAGAATGCAGGTATAATTATGAATGTCTCTTAGGAACCTGTGCATCTGTAGTCATGATAATGATCATTGTGCCAGCTGCCTCTGCCTTCTTGTAAAGGCCCTTCATTTTTTCCCTGAAATTTCTTCACCATGAGATATCTAGAAATACACAATCTACTTGCGTTGCCAGTGATAGCAAGCATGGAAAAAGGTTTTCAGTATAATATATAGTCTGAATATTCTCAAAAGATCCTCTTAATGTCTCTAATAACAAAATAACTTTTTCATAGAGAACTATACATACATGCTCTCAGGTTATGTAAACTTCTGTTTTTACTTATATTAAAGCAAAACTTTCCCTAAAAATGAGAAAAAAACTAAATGAATTTTATCATTATCTGAGGTGATAAAGTATTAAATATTGTGAAAGTTTCTATTTAAGATATTTTTAGAAATCAAATCTGGATAAAATTATTTGACAATTTGAAATAAATTCAGAATTTAAACAATTTATACTATAACACTAAATAACACATACAAACATTTTTTGTTTGAGTGTGGTTGCCTTAAAATTTTTTGATAGTGCAATGAAAATAATGGCTACTTGTGAGAAAATCGTAAGAGACTAGGACAAAGAAGAGAGAACATAGATAGATAGATAGATAGATAGATAGATAGATAGATAGATAATCGATGGATATGGATAGGTCATAGATAGATATAGATAAACAGAAAAGGTAAATTAACTTTTTGAGCCAGATGGTAAAGAAAGTTAATAGTATATAGTCATTAAATTTACTTGGTTATAATTATACAGTATGTCCAATGTTTAACAATTTCAAATGCAATTTAGTAGAATTCAGAGATTTTGGTATTTATATACATTTCTGAAAAAATATAAAATATGTGAACATTAAAGATGACTTATATATGCAATTACTTATAAATGGAGAGTTTTACAATAGCTTGTACCCTTTATGAACCACACTTTAAAAGATTCAGTAAGAATATCTTTATAACTTAGATATTCTATATTTTCCTTGAGTAAAGTTTTACCTTTGATCATTTTAGTATTTTAGTTAATCCACTAAGATAATAGAGAATGTAGATGCAGGAAGATTGCAATAAGAATTACTAAAATAATAATAATGTTAAAAACAAAATAACAAATGTCATTTAAGTGCAGTGAGAAACAAGTGTATCTAATAAACAATAGAGTTGTACAACATGTGGCTTATCAAGGTTTTTTGTCTCCTGTGTTATTCCTTTCAATAATTCTATATTTCTAATATTAGATGATATTAAAATCAGGTGTTTCAAATGTGATTTTAATTAGAAAATATACATTTACTCCATGGCAATCATATTAACATATTCTCTATTATTTCAAGCTACATACAATTTCAAATAATTGTACAGGTTGGTTTGAAAACGAATAAATCCAAATTAATATAACCAGTGATCACAGAAATATTTATATTTCACATACTCTCAGTAGGATTTGAACTGCTGATAAATGCAAAACAAATAGATAACAAGCAAAATTGTAAAAAATATGTATTTTTATCTAGCTTATGTTAAATCTATTTACAATTCAGATTAATTACAAACCATAAGACAATGTTTGAAAATTGTGTGTGAATGGTGCATTTGAGATATTAGGGATCTATTAAAGACATTAAGTGAATACATCTTACTCTCTTCTTTCTTTTAAAAATGAATTCTGGCCAGGCGCAGTGGCTCACACCTGTAATCCTAGCACTTTGGGAGGCTGAGCTGGGCTGATCATTTGAGGTCAGGAGTTTGAGACCAGCCTGCTCAACATGGTGAAACCCCACCTCTATTAAAAGTACAAAAATTATCAAGATGTGGTGGTGGACACCTATACCTATAGTGCCAGCTACTTGGGAGGCTGAGGCAAGAGAATAGCGTGAGCCTAGGAGGTGAAGGTTGCAGTGATCTGAGATCTGAGATTGGGCTACTGAACTCCCACCTGGGTAACAGAGCGAGACTCCATCTAATAAAACAAACCAAAAAAAATTTTTTTTAAACATTTTATGCAATAGCTTGCATATCTGCAGATTTTCTTGGCCTGTCTACATGATATGAAAATATCTGGATACAAATGGAAATGTAGAGCATTCATCCAAAAGCTTTTCAGCCTGACATATAAACTCAGGTTATTTGAAATGGAATGTAAAAGTATTACTGAACAATTTTCCTATGATTTCCCTTGTTTAGTAACATTTGCTAATATTCTAAGTGCAAAATGAAAAAACCCTTGACATTAGAGTGTTAACATTTGAAGTCTCTAATCAATAAAACTTTTTTTGTTTTAACTCTTTAAATTATATTTTGTTATTGTTTTATTTGGGTGCTATATGATTTTATAATAGAGTAAGTACTAGCCAATGCTCATTTCAGGTAAACTAATGAATGATCATCCCAGTAACATAAATTATGCCACTGCTAAACAAGTCAAACTTGTTTTGTTTGTTGGTGTTTGAGGCAAGGTTTCTTTCGGTCACCCAGGGTGGAGCTCAGTCACATGATCTCAGCTCACTGCAACCTCAAAGTCTCAGGCTCAACGGATCCTCCCACCTCAGCATCCTAAGGAGGTAAGGAACTTCTTAATTTAAATGGAAAAATTTACTAAAACAAGTACTAGGATTTTATCTCTGCTACTAAGTAGTGGATATATGTGAAATTAAAGTACATTCCATTATTCAATTTATTATTTAATCTTGACAGTTAATATGATAGAATATTTTACAGAGAGCATACAAAGCCTTATCTTCCTTGAATAAATTAAAAATGGATTATACTTTTGTATATGGATATATATGTATATAAGTTATCAAATGATAGAATTTACTTCTTTACCTAAGCCAAGTGGGATTTGATTCTAGTAACTATTTCAGGTACAATAACAGGTTGAAAATGGGACATACAGTAAAACTGATATGCTTAAAAGAAACTACATCAAGTGAATTTATTAGAGGGTCTCTGATATGATTTGGCTGTGTCCCCACCCAAATCTCATCTTAAATTGTAGCTCCCATAATCCCCACATGTCATGGCAGGGACCCAGTGGGAGGTAATTGAATCATGGGAATGAGATTTTCCTGTGCTATTCTTGTGATAGTGAATAAGTCTCAGGAGATCCAATGGTTTTACAAAAAAGGGCAGTTCCCCTGAATGTGCTCTCTTGCCTGCCGCCATGTCAGATGTGCCTTTGCTCCTCCTCAGGCCATATGAGTAAGTTTCCTGAGGCCTCCCCAGCCATTTGGAACTGTGAGTCCATTAAATCACCTTCCTTTATAAATTACCCAGTCTCAAGTATGTCTTTATTAGCATCATGAGAATAGACTAATACAGGCTCTGAGCAAGGCAAGACCACTCTCACAGGATAAGGAATTGCAGTCTACTTATTTTGACTACGTTGGTTGAGTGATTTTGGGCACCAAAGACTAGAGGTATATGGATGCTTTTATATACCAAAAAAAAAAAAAAAAATCCCATTTTGATATTTAGGAATCCACGATTTCCCAAATCATGATTTTACTTTCATATAAAATAATATTTGATGCTCTGAATTCAACTTAAATTTTAATTAAGCAAAATCAGCAAACCAAAATTAAATTTCTAAAAGATAACAAAATTGACAGATTTCTAGTTAAAGTAAGCAAGAAAAAATGGAGAAGAGACCCAAATTGCTAAAATAAGCAATAAAGAGGAGTGAATCACAGCCAGTATTACGAAAATTAAAAATGATTTAAAGAAAATAATGGGCAAAATGAACAAATTCCTAGGAAGACACACACCTGAACTGTGGCAACAAAAGAAGCCTCAGGCCCTGCCTGAATAAATTTCAGTGGCAGGCAGACCACAGCAAGCACGATCCTTGAGTGAGCCCCAGTGATGTGTTGATCAGGGATACTGTGGGCTTTGGATGTGACATCAACTATAGTGGTCATAGGACTGTCTATGTCCTTATCTTCCCCAAGTTCATCAAGACCATGTACCTCAGGTTGCAAGAGTCACAACAAACTTGAGCATAAGGTGTCCTCAAGTGCTGAAATGACCGTAGTCTTAGGGAAGTTGATAATGAGTAATCTGAATTTCCAGAAGTCCTCTAAATAAGGACTGGCACAAACAAGGCCAGGCTGCAAAAACTGGAACAAATACCCAGTTCTTCATTGCCCAGGCATCAATGTACGTCCAAAAGCACCAAGAACATTCAGGGAAATTTGACTTCACCAAAAAAAAATAAGTCAACAATGAATGACCTTGGAGAGAGAAAGATGTGGGACCTCTCAGAAAGGAGATTCAAAATAGCTGCTTTCAGAAAATTCAGTGAACCTCAATAAAAAACAGAGAAGCAATTTAAAAATGCATCAAATAAATTTTAGAAGAGATGAAAATAATTTTTAAAATACAGAATTTCTGAAGTTGATAAATACAATGGATGAACTAAAAAATAGCATAATAAGGCCTGAATAGCAGAAGTGATCAAACAGAAAAAAAGAATCAGTGTGCTCACAAACAGTCCATTGAAATACACAGTAGGAGAAAAAAGATAAGAATAAAAAACAATGAAGAAGGCATAGAAGGTTTATGAGATAATATCAGAAGAGGAATGTAGGTCATAGGTCTTCAAAAGAAAATAGAGAAATAGGTGGAAAGCTTATTCAAATACATAATAACAGAAATCATTTCAAGTCTAGAGAAAGATAAATATCCAGGTACAAGAAGTTCAAAGATTATCAAGTAGATTCACACCAACTACTTCTAAACCAAGGCATGTAATAATCAAATTCCAAATGTCAAGGACAAAAAGATAACACCATAAGCAACAAGAGAAGTGAATCAAGAGACATATAGAGGCCATCAATAAGTCAGGAAGCAGACTTCTCCAGAAAATTCATACAGGCATGGAGGAAGTGCAATGACATGTTCAAAGAGGAAAATTTGCCAATGAAAAATACTGGACCCAACAAATGTATCCTTCAAACATGAAGGAGAGATAAAGTATTTCCCAGACAAGTAAAGCTGAGGAAATGTATAGCTACTAAATCTGCTTTACAAGAAATGCTAAAGAGAGTTATTTAATCTGAAAGAAAAGGATGCTCTCTACAATAAGAAACCCATTCTATGAGGCCAGCATTACCATGATAGAAAAGCCAGACAAGGACACAACTGAAATGAAAACTACAGACAAACATCCCTCATGAATATAGATGCAAAATATCCTCAACAAAGTACTTAAAAACTGTATTTGACAACACAGTAAAAAATCATTCACCATCATCGAGTAGAATTTATTCCCGGGATACAAGGATGGTTCAATACAAATGAATCAAAAAAAATGTGATATACTACATTAAAATAATTAAGGATAAAAACATATAATCACTTCATTAGATGCTGAAAAAACATTCAATAAAATTAAATACCCTTTTACGGTAAAAATCTCTTAAGAAAATGGGTAGAGAAGGAACATATTTCAACACAATAAAGGCGGTATACTATAAACCCTGGCCTACCATCATAATGAATGAGGAGAAGTTAAAACCTCTTCCTGTAAAGTCTGGAAGAAGACAAGCTTGGAAACTTTTATCACTTTTTTTTTCTTTTTTTTTTTTAAATGGAATCTTGCTCTGTTGCCCAGGCTGGAGTGCAGTGGTGGCATCTTGGCTCACAGCAACCTTTGCCATCTGAGTTCGAAGGATTCTCCTGTCTCAGCCTCCCAAATAGCTGGGATTACAGGCACTTGCCACCACGTCTGGCTAATTTTTGTATTTTCAATAGAGACAAGGTTTCACCATGTTGGCCAAGCTTGTCTTGAACTCCTGACCTCAAGTGATCTGCCCGCCTCGGCCTCTCAAAGTTCTGGAATTACAGGCATGAGCCACCGCACCCAGCCTTACCACTTTTACTCATCATAGTACAGGAAGTCCTAGCCAGAGCAATTAGGCAAGAGAAAGTAATGAAAGACATCCAAACTGTAAAAGAAGAAGTCAGATAGTCTCTATTTGCCAATGACATGATCACGTGTATAGAAATTCCTACTGACTCTACCAAAAATCTGTTAGAAATAACAAATGAATTTAGTAATATTGCATGATACAAAATCAAAATACAAAAATCAGTACCATTTCCATGTAGAATTTATTTCAGGGATAAAAAGATGGTTCAATACAAACAAATCATGCACCAGTCAATAGTGAACTACCAGAGAAAGAAGTCAAAAAAGCTATTTAATTACAGAAGCTACAAAAAACAAACAAACAAAAACACTAGGAATAAATTTAACCAAGGAGGTAAAAGATCTTACAATGAAAACTGCAAAACTTTGATTTAAGATATTAAAGAGGATACAAATAAGTAGAAAGATACCCTATTTGTAGAAACTGGAGGAATTACTATTTTTAAATTGTCCATGTCACCCAATACAATCTACGGATTCAATTACATTCTTCACAGAAATAGATAAAACACTCCTAAATTCCAGGTGAAAATACAAAGGCCAGATAGACAAAGAAATCTTGATCAAAAAGAACAAAAATGGAGGCATCACACTACCTGGTTTAAAAATATGCTACCAAGAAATAGTAACCAAAGCCACATGGTCCTAGAAAAAAAAAAAATACAGAGGCCAAAGAAATAGAATAGCAAAGTTAAAATAGAGTCATGAATTTACAGTAAACTAATTTTGAAGAAAGATACTAACAGCACACATTTGGGAAGGGCAATCTCTTCAATAAATTGTGGTGGGAAAACTGGATACTCACATGCAAAAGAATGAATTTAGAAACCTATCATTTGCCATACACAAAAATCAACTCAAAATTGATTAAAAATTTAACTACAACCCACAAACTATGAAAATGCTAGAACAAAACATAGCAAAAATATGTCATGATATTTGTCAGGGCAAGAATTTTTTTGAATTGACCTCAAAAGCACAGGCAAAGCAAAAATAGACAAATGGAATTACATCAAACAAAAAGGCACCACAAAGGAGGCAATCAACAGAATAAAGGGACAACCCACAGAATGGGAAAAAGTATTTACGAACCTGTAATCCCAGCACTTTGGGAGGCCGAGACGGGCGGATCACGAGGTCAGGAGATCGAGACCATCCTGGCTAGCACGGTGAAACCCCGTCTCTACTAAAAATACAAAAAACTAGCTGGGCGAGGTGGCGGGCGCCTGTAGTCCCAGCTACTCGGGAGGCTGAGGCTGGAGAATGGCGTAAACCAGGAGGCGGAGCTTGCAGTGAGCTGAGATCCGGCCACTGCACTCCAGCCCGGGCAACAGAGCGAGACTCCGTCGCAAAAAAAAAAAAAAAAAAAAAAAAAGTATTTACGAACTAAACTGTGCTTTTGAAAACGGGGTGTGTATATGTATACACACACACACACACACACACACACATATATACTCAATAGCCGAAAAACAAATAACTCAATTTAAAAATCAGCCAAAGCCGAGCGCGTTGGCTCACGCCTGTAATCCCAGCACTTTGGGAGGCCGAGGTGGACGGATCACGAAGTCAGGAGATAAAGACCATCCTGGCTAACACGGTGAAACCCCGTCTCTACTAAAAATACAAAAAATTAGCCGGGCGTGGTGGCGGGCGCCTGTAGTCCCAGCTACTAGGGAGGCTGAGGCAGGAGAATGGCGTAAACCCAGGAGGCGGAGCTTGCAGTGAGCTGAGATCCGGCCACTGCACTCCAGTCCGGGCGACAGAGCAAGACTCCGCTTCAAAAAAAAAAAAAAAAGTTATAAAATAATAAATACTGGTAAGGGTGTAGAGAAGGAAGAACTCTTACACAATTTTTGGTAACATAAATTAGTAAAACCACTGTGAACAACAATATGTAGTTTCCTCAAAGAGTAAAAAAATTAACTACCATATGTTCCAGCAATCTCATTATAGGGTATCTATCCAAAGGCAATGAAATAAGTATGTTAAATAGATATCTGTATTACCATGTTTATTGCAGAGCTATTTCCAATAAGTCAAAATATGGGACCAACCTCAATCCCCATCTACAGAGAAATGGATAAAGAAAATGTGAAATACATATGTTGGTATTAAGTCATAAATCAGAATGCAATTCTGCCATTTGGATGAAACTGGAAAACTTTACCTTAAGTATAGAAAGACAAACACCATATGATTTTTACTCATATATGAAATCTTAAAAGACTGATTTCATAGTAGAGTATAAGAATTGTTACTAGAGGCTGAGGGAACATGGAGTTGTTCGATGTGTCCAAGGTCACAGCTAGGCAGGAAGAAAAAGATTGGTATTCTATTACACAGTCAAATGATTATAGCAAATAAAAATGCATTGTATATTTCAAGATTGCTAGAAGATAAGATTTTGAATGTTACTATTACAAAAAATAATAAATGTTTAAACTGATGAATGTGCTAATTACCCTGATTTGATCATTTCACAATGTATATATACATACATTGAAAGAGCACATGGTGCCCCATAAATACGTAAAATTATTATTTGTCAATTGTAAATAAAAGTTCATTTCAAAAATGTATTTAAATGGGAAAATATGCTCATTGATAGAAGGCTTAATATTGTTAGAATATTAACTGTCCTCTGAAATTGAGGTGTAGATTCAATGATATCTCTACCAAAATCTCATCTCTGGTTCTTTAAATTAAAACTGACATGATGGTTCTGAAATTCATATTGAAGTACAAGAAACCTAGAATAGTGGAAACAATTTTTTAAAAGAACAAATTTGGAGGATTCACATTTACCAATATCAAAACTTACTACCAAGCTCTAGTTATCAAGACAGCAGAGTTCTAAGAAAAAGAAAACAAATAGATCAATTCCATGTAATTGAGAATAGAAAAATAAATCCTTATATATAATGTCAGTTGATTTTTACAAGAGTTCTATAACAATTCAACAAGGAAAGACTTGTTTCTTCAACAGATGATGTTGGGGCAAGAGGTATACATACATGAAACAATGAAGTTACACCTCTACTTCACCCATATACAAATATTAACTCAAAATGGAGCACAGACCAAAATGTAAGAGCTGACATTGTAAAAAGCATAGAAGAAAAAAACGGGGAAATCTGAAGACACTGTAGTCAATGATTTTTTTAGACACAACCCCAAAAGCATAGGCAACAAAATAAAAAAAATACAGGTAAGTTAGATTTCATGGAAATTAAAAAGGTTTGTTGTGCAAGGCACGTGACTCATGCCTGTAATCCCAGCGGATTACATGAGATCAGGAGTTTGAAACCAGCCTGGCCAACATAGTGAAATCCCTTCTCTACTAAAACTACAGAATAATTAGCCCGGGCGCGGTGGCACACACCTGTAGTCCCACCTACTCGGGAGAATGGCTTGAATACGGGAGGTGGAGGCTGCAGTAAGCAGAGATTGCCCCACTGCACCCCAACCTGGGTGACAGAGTGAGACTCCGTCAAAAAAAAAAAAAAAAAAAAGAAGAAGAAGAAGAGGAAGAAGGAGGAGAAGGAGGAGGAGGAGGAGGAGAAAAAGTTTGTTGTTCAAAACGCAAAATCAACAAAGTGAGAAAACAATTCATTGAGTGGGAGAAAATATTTGCAATCCGTATATCTGATAAAAAGTTTATATCCAGGACATATAAAAAGTCTGACAACGTAAGCATAAAAACCCACCTAACCCGGTTAGAAAATGGGCTATCAGGAAAACAACTTGAAATAACATTTCTCCAAAGAAGACATATAAATGACAAGAGCATTAAAATGTGCTCGATATTTTTAATTATTAAGTAATAAAAATTGAAAATACAGTAAGATATCACTTCGCACTGTTAAGGATTACTAAATTAAAAAAAAAAAAAACAAGAATAGCAAGTGATGATAAAGATGTGGAGAAACTGCAACCCTCATACTCTGCTAGTGGAAATGCAAAGTATTCAGCTGACAGTTTGTTGGTTTCTCAAAACGTTAAACGTAGAGTTGCCATATGATCCAGCAATTCAGCATTTCAATATGTAATACACTCCAGGAAAATGAAAACATAGGTCCACACAAGATCTTAGATGCTGGTGTTTATACCAGAATTATTCATAATAGCCAAACTGTGCAAGCCAACCAAATGTCCACCAACTAGTGAATATATAAATAAGGTATTATTTGGCCATGCAAAGGAATAAAGTACTGATGCATTTTATAATCTGGATGACCCTGAAAACATTGTATTAAGTGAAAGAAGCCAATTTTTTTTTTCATTTAAATGCAATGTCTAGCAAAGACAAATTCATAAAGACTGAAACTTTATTGGTGGTTGCCTAGAGCTGAGGTCTAGTGAGATGGAGTGTGACTGATAAAGGTTATGAAGTTTCATTTTGGGTGATAAAAATGTTAGATTGAGTGCTGGTAGACATCTTTTGTAACATATGAAAACCATAAATGATACACTTTAAAAATGTTTCATGATATATGAGTTTTATTTAAAAAGTTGTTATAAAATAAAAATTTTAAATGCCAATTAATTTTTATTGAAAATGTATTGGAATATGAATTATATATTTTTATTGTACACTAAACATTATCAGTATTTAAAGCTTTAACTGTTGTAAGTCTATACTGTAATTACTCCTTGGCAATGTTCCAGGTTGGTCACACAAAGTACACGTTTATATTAGAAGTTTGATTAACTGGAGCTGATATGGAGGATAATAAGACTTTTTTAGTGTGAAAACTTCAATAAATTAACCTATCTTATATGAACATATTTCTACAAAA
Organism: Trachypithecus francoisi; assembly: GCF_009764315.1. Lineage (NCBI taxonomy): Eukaryota > Metazoa > Chordata > Mammalia > Primates > Cercopithecidae > Trachypithecus > Trachypithecus francoisi. The sequence continues at coordinate 46,069,000 of NW_022681470.1, read as the reverse complement.
GAATTGCTATCGTATTAATGATAAAAATAGCTGCAAATTAACAAGCAACAAACAGCCCCATTTAAAAATAGGCAAAATACATGAACAGACACTTCTTGAAAGAGACATGCACACAGCTAAAAAGCAACATGAACAAAATGCTAATCATCACTAATAATCAGAGAAATGCAAATCAAAACCACAACTAAAGACTATATCACTCCAGTCAGAAAGGCTATTATTCAAACTTCCCACATAATAGATGCTGGCAAGGTTGAGGAGAAAATGGAATGTTTATACGCTTTTGATTAGAATGTTAAACTAGTTCAGCCACTGTGAAAAGCAGTTTGGAAATTTCTCAAAGAACTTAAACAGAGCTACCATTTGACCCAGCAATTCTATTACTGGATATATACCCAAAAGAAAATAGATTAATGTATCAAGAAGACATATGCACTGCTATATTCACTGCTGTGGTATTCACAATAGCAAAGGCATATAATCAACCTAGGTGCCCATCAATGGTAAACTGGATAAAGACAACAGGGTACTTATACATCATGGAATACTTTGTTATGTAGCCATGAAAAATAATGGAACCATTTCCTTTGCAGCAACATGGAATGAACTGTAGGCCATGATCCTAAATGAAGTAATGCAGGAAGAGAAAACCAAATATCACAAATTCTGACGTACAAGAGGGAGCTAAACCTTGAACACACAAGGACATAAATATGAGAAAAGTAGACACTACAGACTACTAAAGGTGTGAGGTAGTGAGGAGGATGTGGGTTGTAAAACTATTTATTGAGTGCTGTGCTCACTATCTGGGTACAATTTACTCATGCAACAAATCTGCATGTGTATCTTTTATATCTAAAATAAAAGTTGAAGTTGAAAACAAATAGCTTACAGCAAGGTTACCAAACTGAAAAATCAATGTCAACATCTGTAGGTTGTTTAATCAGTCCTGCATTATTAGTACTAAAATAATTATACATTAAACTATTTTATTTCTACCTTCTAAATTTATTTTAAAATTCATATTTCATAAAGATAGTGCTGTAGGATAAATGTTAATGCTAAAGCAAATTAAAGATTATATAAGAAGGTTCTGTGATAAGCCTTCATAAACTAATTTTGGAAACAAAAGCTGGATTACTTATACATTTTAAAATAACTTCTCATTATATTTATTTAATACGCACGTTTCAAAGACATGACAATAATCAGGTGAGCTTTGACATAGTAATATACTTGTAAAAAATCAGATATCATTCTGAATAAGACTAAGCTTTATCTGTAAAGAATATATTTCTCTTTATTCACTCATGCATTCTATCAATGTAAACAGTAAACAAGACAGATTAATTACTTTCATTTATAGTTTATAGTTTCATATGGATAGACAATGATGCATCTGATTAGGATAGCCTAGGTTGATTCTATACTATTTTTTCTTTCTTTTTTTTTCTTGATACATAGTCATTATACATATTTTTGTGGTACATGTGATATTTTGATATACATACAATGTGTAATGATCAAATCAGGGTAGAAGGGATATTCATCACCTCAGATATTTATCATTTATTTGTGTTGGGAGTCTCCTAAATTTTCTCTTCTAGCTATTTGGAAAAACAATCTCCCTATTCTACTGTTGAACATTAGAACTTACTCCTTCAATCTAACTGTATTTTGTATCCATTAATCAAACCTCTCTTCATTACTCCCTCTCCTCTACTCTTCCCAGCCTCTGGTAACCGCAATTCAGTCTCTATTTCCATGAGGCCTTTTTTTTTTTTTTTTTTTTTTTTTTTAGCTCCTGCATATGAGTGAGAACACGAAATATTTGTGTTTCTGTGCCTTTTTTCACCTACTATAATGTCTTCCAGTTCATTCCATATTGCTGCAAATGCCAGGGTTTCCTTTTGTTATGGCGGAGTAATACTCTATTATGTATATATACCACATTTTCTTTATGTATTTATTCATTAATGGAGACTTAGGCTGATTCCATATCTTGACTATTAGGAACAGTGCTGCAATAAAAGCAAGAAAGAACAGAAGAGAGGACCTGACATTTTCAGATTGAGCAGTGTTAGGTAAGCTCTACCTCATAACATGCAGGGAATGGCTTCAAATACTTAATGTAAATAAAGTAATGATACTAACACTTATAATAAATAAACAAATTAAGGAGAAAAGTACCTACTACTCTATTAAATAACTTTAATATGATAAAGAGAACAACTTATGTTTTAACAAGTCACTGTAATTGCTGTTAAATAAATGATTTTAAGCCACAACAAATGAAAGAAGAGAGATCAGGTTCTCAATCATTTTAATAAAAGTGATACAAGGGCGGGCATGGTGGCTCATGCCTGTAATCTCAGCCTTTTGGGAGGCCGAGGTGGATGAATCACCTGAGGTGAGGAGTTTGAGACCAGCCTGGCCAACATGATGAAACCTCATCTCTACAGAAATAGAAAAATTATCTGGGCTTAGTGGTGGGAGCCTGTAATTCCAGCTCCTCTGGAGGCTGAGGCAGGAGAATTGCTTGAACCAGGGAAGCGGAGGTTGCAGTGAACCACGATTGCGCCATTGCACTGCAGCCTGGGCAACAAGAGAGAAACTCCGTCTCAAAAATAAATAAATAAATAATAGGTTGTGATATGAGGAAAAGAAAAACAAAGACATATAAAGGCAAAGTTTTCAGTAATTTAGTAGATTGTCAAATTTTGAAAATACACATTTCAGAAAATTAGTGAAAAATTTTATACAGTTGTGTCAAATAGCAGTTTAAATGGCAAGTAATTATCGGATATCTATGTCACCATAAGGGAAGGCGTTTAGAAAAAATAGATTGATATAATTTGTAAGAATTTTTATATCCAGTGCTTTATAGAATGTTTTCCTTTTATTATGCCAATTTCAAGGATAAAAATGAATTGAATCCTTTCAATTTTATTGCAGAAATAATTCTAGAATAAACAAAAACAGATTATAAATTACCTACCAGAATTGATTCCAATAATCTGTCAGTTAACTTTAGCAAAGTATTGTAATTCTTATTATCTTCATTTGAAGGATAATTTTTAACAACTCTCATGTCTTACCATTAAGTACTTCACTACTTACTTTTTATCCTAATCTCTCTTGGAGATCATTTATAATGTATGTTCTTCATGTTGATGAATATTTAAAATCAAGCATCTGCGATTGGTAAACATGGCAAAGCAGAAAATCTGAAATATATAAGAAATATTTTTACTAATAGTTTACTTTTTACTGACACAATGGACCAAATTTACACAGTTTGATTAGATTATGTGACATTTAAACAGCATACAATAATACACAGTGCCAATTCGTAAGTTAAATAGCATGGGGATTACTGTAGAATTGAGTCAATATCAAATATTAGTAATTAAAATTGCTAGTGCCTTGGAAAACAAAATGCATAATTTCAAGGGGTCTAATTTTTTGTGTTTCCTTTTCATTTAAATCTGCCCCCAATTGGTTTACTTGTGTCTTCAAAAACGTATGCATAAAAATATCCATACTTTCTGTGTTATATAGAATATGTTTAAATATAATAGTCTACACAGATAGTCTATGTTTATGTAATAAAATTATGTATCCATATTCATTCTATAAGGAGATAGTGGCAATGGATATTTAAAAACTCATATTGTTTTTGTTATTACTCATCCTCTCATTTCTGATTACTTGAAAACCTAAGTCAAATAAACATGTTTTCACAAAATCTAACTTTGAATATTTTCTATAACCTCTCTAAATATTTTTAAAAATTAATTTCATTCAGTAACACGTTAGTTCAGTGACAGAAAGAGTAATGTTTATTTGCATCCTACAAATTAGAAAAACACAATTTTTTTGAACCAAATTATGTGACTCTTATATAAACCTACTCCAATAGGAATGAAAATATCAAAAGTATTTGATTCCTATGAATAATAATGAAGTATATATGTAATATATAAAATTATCACTATTATTTAAGTTTACTAATATTTATATTTGCATTCCAAATGTATATCTTCATATATGTGTATTTTAATAGCAACAATCAGTGGTTTCACCTATGCATATGCATTTTTAGAAAAGTAATTATTATGCAAATCCCTGTACATTAATCACATCTACAAATAAAAATTTACAGATCTCATCTTAAATTAGCACAGGTCATATTTTTATGTCAGTCATGAATTTTAATCACACTTTGTTGAGGAGGACAACTGCAATTTAAGCCCTTTAAAAGCTGCAAACATAACACAACTTTTAAAATTGGACCAAAAAAAATTACAAAATTTCAAAACCAATCTGTTTCATGCCAGATAACTCATTCAAGTAGTTGAAAGAAAGGATGGTCTCTATGAAATGCTGCCGATATTTTAAATATCATTTCTAAGTTGCAAAATGAGTGTTCTACATTTTAACATTATTCATAAGGTTTGTCTATAGAAAATCAAACTGAAAGAGTATATCAATAAATTACATTTTGTTTTTTAAACACAAAAGGGCTAGCAAAATGAGACCAACTGTGTTCCTAAAAAGTAATGAAGCTATGGCCAAAGAGATCATCTCAGTTTGTCTTTGTCACGGCTTCATTATTTATGAGAAAGTGAAAAATGTGCAAACTTTACAAGGTTTCTTCTATGTGTCAAACACCATTAGACATTTTATATATAGTTTTTAACACTTTTTTTCAAAGTACACAATACACACAAAAAAGTACAATGTTTGTAGAGCTTGGTTAATTTTTAAAAAGTGAACATACTTGTGATTAATTTTTTAAAATCCCTCAGTCAAGAAGCAGAATCTGACCCCAAACATAACACTAAGCCTAACTTGAATTCAGAATTGTCCATTGTGCCATCTTTCAGTCATGGCATCCCAAGGGGTAAACTTCTTGCACCATAGATATTACTGTTTTAAAAATTTATATAAAATGGATTATACCTTATATGTCCCATATAATTCAGTAAAATTGTAACTAGTTCATTTTTTATGTAATATTTCCTTAGTGAATATAACATGATTTATTTATTCATTCTGGTGTTCATGAGCATTTGTTTAATTTCTAATTTATGACTATCATGAATAGTACTAATGTTAGTATTCTTATACATATTTTATTGTAAATATACATGCATTTCTGATAACTATATACCTAGGAGTTTAACTGTGGAGTTCTAAGGTGTGCATACATTAAGCTTTAGCGCATACTACCAAACTACTTTCAAAGTTGCTTTTCTTTACATTCTCAGCAGTAGAGTAAAAAAAATTAATATACATGTGTGTATATAATATTCTATTGCATAAAATATGCAATTTCAAAACACACGTTTTTGGTTAGCAGCTCTATGAGGTAAGTGATTTTATCATCATTACATGCAAATACAAAATTAGCTCTAGAAAGTTTTTACGTAGCTCTTTCAAGTCAAATGACTAGTAACACACTGAAAATCACAGCAAAAAACTTTCCAGTAATGAGGCTATATTTTCATATTTCAGGAATAATGGCTCAATATTTTAGCATCAGTTTCCAATTCTGAAAGGCCTTCTTGACTCCTCTGCTGATGAGGAGTTTGCAGAGTTTTAAAGAGTTCAGCTGATGACAAGACTAATTTCTTGTAAGATTGCCCTAGCAGAGATTGTCATAAAACCTTCCAGCATGTTATGCACCACACAATTCAAAATATGCCCTGGCAATAATTTTAAAAAAAAAACTTTAAGTCAAATACTTTAAGAAGTTTGTCTCATTATATGAAAATATCCTTAATAAACTTATGTAAATTTAAATTAAAGAGCAATAACTTAGCATTTATCTTTTGTTTCTAATTGAAACCATACATCTCCACTGTGTAAAAGAAAACTCTTCTTAACCAAGCTTTATCTAATATATATAAAATTAATGATGAAATTAGAAAACTTTCATTGCGAAATTTTTATGTAATTATAGAAGTAAGAGTCATCATAAATGCTAAACCCATTAAGTAAAGGAAAATTTAAAAACAGACAATTTTTAGATGCTAAAACATCACTGTACAGATTGCTAGCAAATTCAGGTTATGGGGCTGGTGAAAGTACATTTACAAAGGCAGTTACTGTCTTAACCAGCTGATAAATCCTGGCACCAATAAGAGGGAACTGGTCATTTTATGTGTATCCTGGTATGATATAATATGTAGAATACAGTATTTTACCTATGTGGATTTCACCAGGGATGTTTAACTTAAATTTAGTTACATTTTTTAGAAACAGTCGGATAAATCCAGGTGTAGAAAAATCTATAGAAAACTAGCCTGATCCCTTCAATGAGGCAATGTAATTCAAACACGTAATTATTTTTTTAAATGGTGAGACTGTTAGGTTAAACAACTTAACAGCAAAATGGAATGTGTGAAACGTCTGTATTTAAAGCTGAGAGTAGGAAAAGAAATGAGCACAGAGAGAAAAATGTATATAGTAAATCGATTAAGTTCTTGCTGCTCACACTAGTTTTACTAAATTCATAACTTGTTCCTATCTCCAACAAAGCACTGAAGGGAGCAATGAAAATTAAATTCCTAACGTCTGCCAATTTCATGGGAATAGAGGTGATTGGACATAAGCTTTACAGAAGCTTTACAATTATGCCAAATCTCTTTGAATTTTTGCCTTTAGCAAAAAAATTATATTTTGTGCTCTTGTATGCTGTGTAGCCCGTAATTTTACTTTGATTGGCATTACCATTGTTAGTTAAATGTTGGGTTTAACATTAAAAACATTAAATCCAACATTAAAAATGTTAAAACTTTGGTGTACTGTAAATATATATATTGCATATAATAACTTTATAAAGATAATATTAAAGGTAATTTCATTATTATTATTTCTCATGATTTATTAAATTCATGCTTTAGTCTTAAGCATACACACATATATTTGTATTTAATATACATTGATATTCATATATACTCACATTTATATTTGACATATAAATGCTCATATATATATATTTATATATATTCTCAAGTTCTAATTTATTAATTCTTGTTTCTGTATCATGCTTGACCTTAGAATCTAATCTCCATGCATGGGTTCAATTATATGTTTCAGTAATGCCCCGCATTCATTCTTAAGTATGACCCAGTATGTAGAGTCTAGCAATTTTGCTGATTCATGGCTATATTTGGGATAGTAAGTTATCCTGTAGAAGGAAATATATTTAGAGATTCAACAGTCATGCAAAAATAATATCCAGTCTCACCACTTACTATTTACTATACAGCTCCTAGATGTGACTTATGGTCACCCGAATCTTTAAGATATTATTAATTATGCTAATTTTGTGTAATCCTAGAGATTACAAAGCTTATTACCTAAGAGGAACATGGAGGTTACTGAAAATTGACTATCTCTATCTCGCTTCTCTTGATGGCCCAAAGTTGTATCTCTGCTTGCTGTTATTTCCTTTCCCATGATTACCAACATGGCTAATACCTCTTCCCTGTGTACATAATTTTATATTTTCTGCTTCATTAGATACCATTCAAATACTCTTCTCCATATAAATTGAATTTTCATTTTTTTCCACTGCTTCCTTTCTTTCAGCCTAAATAGAATAATAAAGTTTCTATCAGTCCTACTGTAGTACAGATAACTTCATTTTTATCACATATTTACTTATATATGTGTTCCTCCAACTAGCCTGTGTGTTATTGAGTGCTAGAAAATTTGTATTGTTTACTTATTTCACTCATATATTTTAAAATAATGTCTCCCAGTAAATTGCAATCTTGAGTAAAAAGCATATATTATTATGTTTTTCCCTCTTTTTGTACTTATTGGCCCAACACTTAAAACATATTAGGTACACATATATGCATTTATGTAAAAAAGTATAGATGTCAATATTTACATGTTCAAATATATGTATGGGACTTATATGTGTGTGCATGCATATATTCTGCATATGTGTGTGTTCAAAAACATATCTGACATTTAGAGAAAATGTCCCTAATTCCAATTTTTAAATTAAACATTTTATTTTTATAAAAAGAAGCATACAAAACTCTTATAGTTTGGAAAAGGTAGCCTATTACAAACTGCATTCATGTATCATTAAATATTATCCTGCTTTAACTTAATCTGGGCTCTACACTGCAGACTCTGCTTCTGCTATGGCACTATCGAATTGTAGGTGTATATACACCAACTATACCGTTTAACTCTTAGATTATTCGATGATAATACCCAGTTTTCCTTGTTGTCATCATTCACAAGTAACTGCGTCACACCCTCTCATTTCTCAGAGATTTCAGTCACATGGGAAATATTACTCTCTCCACCATTTTCATCGTAGTGCTTATTTACTTCAGAATACATGAAATCATCCTTTATACCTTCTCATTCAATGTCCCTTTCAATCTCCCATTAACCCTTTACACCTCTGACATCAAAACTAGACTTTTTCATTGTTAATACCTGCAATCTCTTCTTAATCGCAAGTATAGCAGCCTCCCACCACTACCTTCTTTTACCAGCTCATCTCCTTTGACATTGCTAATCCAACAATCAAAGCAATATTGACTTTATTTTTAGAATATTTACACTTATACATTTTGGGAAGTAAATTCTGTGTTTATATGCTCCCACTTATCTTCTACTATTGTGGATAAACTGTTTTTGCTCTTGTTCAAAGCTACTCTTTCCCTTTGCACTAGATACCATTATCATTGTCCTACTCTATAAAGTAAAGGATTTCAACCCACTCTCTGTAGCATCTGTAAATTTCCTTCTCTACTCAATATATGCATAAGCATATCAATGAACTATAATTTTTTTCAACATTAGGAACAAGAAAAAATGTTATGATAGTTTACCCTCAAAATATCAAGCTATTTTATGCTCTACTTTAGAATAAATTTCTATTAGGCAATAACTATTCATTCTGATTTGAAATCTCTGCTTTCATTCCTGAGTGTGCTTGCTTCAGGCTTTCATGCCAAGTTCCTAAAATAAATCAATCTGTTATAGTCAGCTATGAGTGTCATATTGTTAAAGCTAAGGTTTGATTTTCAGTTCTCAGCTTATTTGATCATTCTGTCTTAGAATTTCTTTAACATGATTTCCAGAATATCATACACTGGTGGTTTTCCAGTCTCCTTTCTGGTCACTTCTGCTTTGCTTATTTCTACTCTTCTCAATTACATCTAAATGTTGGGGGACTAGGAAGCAGTGGAGATCTATCAATGCTATTATTCTTAGATCTAATTCATTACTTTCATAGATGTCAAGTATGTGAAAGTGTAATGTTACACTTACTAAACCATTCCTATATTGTTGATCAAATATTACATTTCCTATTGTCTAATACTGCAAACAATGTAATAATAAACAATCACTTGTATGCTTCTATTTGTAATGTTTCATGATTTTTCAAGCTTAAATATCAAAAAAAAGATTTCACTCTTTAACAGAAGTAACTTTTTTTCCTTACACTATCAATTAAATGATACAGGATATTTACTGATTCCCCCACTTACTAGTCAACACTTCATTATTAAATTTACTTTCTTGATATAATATCATCAAGGTTTATCAGGTTATCACAAATGGCAGGATTTTCTTCTTTGTTATGGCTGAGTCATGTTCTATTGTGTATATATAATATGTTTACTTTATTCATAAATTGATTCTCTATCTTGGCATTTGTAAATAATGTTGCAATGAGCATGAGAGTACAAATATATATTTGATGTACTGATTTTATTTCCTTTGGGTACATAGTCAGTAATAGGCTTGCTACATCATATAGTAACTCTATTTTTTTTTTCAAGGAAGCTCCATATTACTTTCTATAATGGTTATACTAATTTCTATCACCACCAACCTGTGCAAGAGCTTCCTTTACTTCACAGCCTTGCCAAAACTTACCTCTGACTTATTTGTAATAGTCATTCTAACAACTGTGAGGTAATTCTAACAACTGTTAATATAATTGAGAGAGGAGGTAGTTAGACGCTAGTTAGGCAGATAAGGAGGGTCTTGGGAGTGGAAAAATACCCATGGGACCACACCTGCACTGCCCCTGTCACTAACAGGAAGAAATTGGTTAAAAATTTTTCCTTGTGTCAGGATTTGCTCAGAAGGGGTGATCCCAGCTTAGGCGCAGGTACAATAAATCAACCTAAATGTTCTTCACTTGACCCAACTCATTAAAATATTATTCATATGACACGAACATTGTGATTGCTAGCCCCACCTACAATGAGTTTCACTTAGACACTCATTGATATTAACCAAGATGAAGTCACTCTAGCCAACCCCAGGCATGTGCCGATGCAACACCTTTAGGAGGAAACTTTACCCCCTCCATTTTGGGCAGAATCAACAGAAGACTTGCTTCTGCTTGCCACATAACAGACCCAGAATTTAGCCCCATCTCTGGCAGCTTGCATTCAGGTCCTCTCTCTTTTCTGAAAGATTTCCTATTTCTTAAGTAATCCTACTCTACTCATTCTCTGGTGCCTGTGTGCCTTATTCTTCTTGGTCATGACACAAGAACTCAGATGTAGCTGAACTAAGGACTGAGGTGACTGCAACATTTTGGGATCTCATCTGGGATCGTTGGAAGGGTGAGTAGGAGCAGACTTCTAATTCTTTACTTTCATTCCCGAGGATTCTTGTCCTTAGATCTTTTTTTCAAATCAAATAAAATGCTGGGCCTCTATCGGCCATTTTAGAGCAAATAGCGCATCTGCCAGACTTAAGACTCAGAGGTGCCTTAGCAAACAGAAATGCAGCTCAAAGATAGTGTGTGTGTGTGTGTGTGTGTGTGTGTGTGTGTGTGTGTGTGATTTCCTTGAGACAGGGGGATTTCAAGGTTTCAGTCTAAGGGTTTCTTTTTCTACCTACGATGTCTATATATGGCACAGTATAGAAAGATATTTCACCTCAAATAGATACACTCCTCTCCATTTGGCCTGTTTTCTTCCCCCATGTGAGAAATCAGCACAGTCTAATGAATTTAAGCAGCTGCTCTGTGAAACAAATTAATTTTCTTCTTCTGGGAGGCATATTGTGGGACAGTCTATCAAGTCCCAAACCTCTCTTTCCAAACTCTGCATTAAAAGTATGGCCGGGCACAGTGGGTCACGCCTATAATCCCAGCTCTTTGGAAGGCTGAGGCAGGCAGATAGCTTGAGGCCAGGAGTTAGAGACCAGCCTGATTAACGTGGAGAAACCCCGTCTCTACTAAAATTACAAAAATTAGTTGGACTTGTTGATGCATGCCTGTAATCCCAGCTATTTGGGAGGCTGAGTCAGGAGAATCATTCTAACCCGGGAAGCAGAGGTTGTGGTAAGCCAACATCACACCATTGCACTCCAGTCAGGGCAACAAAAGTGAAACTCTGTCTCAAAAAAAAAAAAAAAAAAAAAAAGATATTTGGAGACAAAGTTACAGCTTTACATTTCCATCTGATTAAGCCACCTGATGAGATGAGATCTCTTTCCTTGGGGAGCCCTGTCAGTCCTCTGTCCGAAACCCTTAGTTTTCCAATTACACACCTTCCTCTGGCCTCTCAGCAGAGGCCAAGCCCCTTGTCCCATTTGAAAAAAAAAAAAAGAAACGAAAATACTTTCATAGGGAGGGAGAACAAAGCCTAGCCAGATAGATATTTGCTTCTATGTTGTCTCCACAGAAGGAAAGGGACCAGCCTGTAGTGTAGGTCCTTTAGAAACATCTGTTTGTCTCCAGGTGCAATGGCACTTAAACAAAAAGCAGGAACTATATTTGGAGATGAATCATTCCCATTTTCTGGCATGTCTTATTTTAGCCCAATCTATGACCTACATAATGAAGAAAGAATTTAGGGACTGACTTAGAAGGTCCCCTCCATTGAGGCTTTTGGCCCAATTCAGCTATTCGGGGTCTCTTCGGGGGCCCAAGATGGAAATCTAGAAAGGCAACTAGACTAGGATGGCAAAGAATCCAAAGCGAAGGATTAGGACAGTTAAGCATGATTGCATAATCCATGGATGAAAGTAATGCTTCCATCCGTTGGTGGCACCTATGAAGGTCACTGGCACCCAGAGGATTCAGAGAGGGTCTGGGCAGAAAAAAAAAAAAAGTGTTTGTTGTTGTTGTTGCTATTGTTTTGTTTGTTTGTTTGTTTTTCTCTCTCTCCATCCAGGGTCACTCTGGAAAGGGGAAGGGAAGTAAGAGATGCCTTTTCTCCCCTCTGTATCTAGATGGGTATCTGTATCTAGATGCACTCCCCTCGAGTGCATCCTGAAACACTGGAACTGCTTTGACCTTCAGAATCTGAAGAAAAAATGTCTTATATCCTTTTGTACGTGGGCATGGCTGGCTTGTCAACTGCATGACAAACAAGCTTGGCCACTGGAGGGATATATTAATTTTAATACCATCCTGCAGCTGGGCCTTTTCTGTAGACATAAGGACAAATGGTCTGAGATCCCATATGCACAAGCCTTCTTTGCTTTGCCTTCTTTGCTTTGCCATGATAACCCAGCTTTCTGTCAATGCTGTAGAATTCACCCAGCCCTCTTAACAGTTATATAGGCAGGAACTATGGGGGATGGTCTCTGGGGGCTTAGGTCACTGAGTCCAGAGCCAGTCTCATGAATGGTCCAGCAGGACTGATCAGTCCCAGGGCTTGACTCCTTGGCTCCAATGTTTCACACTGCCATTACCATCCAGGAGCCCCAAGTGATTCTGGAGTTTGAAAGGAGGAAGATAGACTCCTTTCTGGAAACCAGAGCCAGTCTTTCTCTTCTGCTCTCCAGTCTGGGACATCTCACCTCCCTTAGCACAATCATTATGGGCATCTCAGGAGTGCCTTTAACCCAATATTTTTCTCAACCCCCAAGTTGTAGTTGGGGAGACCTTTTGTTTACTCATGGATTTTTAATCATGCCTGAAATCCCAACTCCTTTGTTAGCTACAGATACTTTAGTTCATATGGAAACCACCATCCTTATAGCTCCAGGAAACACTCTCTCTCCCCCTGTTTGCAGATTGATATTAATCTAGGAGTTTGGGCAACTCACACAAAAAAATTGATCACAGCCTGACCAACATGTTAAAACCCTATCTCTACTAAAAATTAAAAAAAAAAAAAATAGTCAAGGGTGGTGGCACGGGACTGTAATCCCACTTTCTCAGGAGGCTGAGGCAGGAGAATCGCTTGAACCCAGGAGGTAGAGGTTGCAGTGAGCCTAAATCATTCCACTGCACTCCAGCCTGGGTGACAGAGCAAGACTTTGTCAAAAAAAAAAAAAAAAAAAATTGATCAATCTACAACCACCACACCAGTTCAGGTCCACCTTAAGGATTCTACCTCCTTTCATAACTAAATATCCCCTAAAACCAGAAGCTAGGAAAGGGCTGATAGCCATCATTGATATCCTAAGTATGTAGGACCTCCTCAAACCCTCCAATGGCCCCTTGAATATCCTGACATTGGGGTTATAAGAACCCAACAGGGCATGGGGACTAGTCCAAGACCTCTGCTCCATTAATGAGGCTGTGGTTCCAATTCATCCTGTGGTTCCAAAACCTTATAGTTTGCTAACTCAAATACCTGAGGAAATTAAATGGTTCACAGTCCTGGACCTGAAGGATGCATTTTTCCGTATACCATTACACTCTGACTCTCAATACCTGTTTACATTTGAGAATGCTTCCCACCAAACCATTCAGTTAACCTGGACGGTGCTGCCTCAGAGATTCTGAGACAGCTCCTACTTCCTTGGGCAGGTGTTGTTAAAAGATCTCTGAGTTTTTTCATCCTCAGGTTAATGTTTTACAATATGTAGATGACATTCTCATCTGTGCCCCAACCAAGGAACCCTCTCAGGAGGGCACTAAGGCTCTTCTCAAATTTCTAGCTGACAGTGGATACAAGGTTTCAAAATATAAGGCTCAGTTCTGTCAAAATTCACTGAAATACCTTGGTCTAGTCTTCTCAGAAGGTGTCAGAGCACTCAGCAAAGAAACCATTAAGCCCATTTCTTCTTTTCTCCACGCCCAAACCCTCAAGCAGCTGAAGGGATTCTTGGGTATTACAGGATTTGGCAAATTATAGATACCTGGGTATGTGAGATGGCTTATCATATATATCACCTCATAAAGGAGACTCAGGCAGCTAAGACTGACTCCATACTTTGGGGGATCAGAAGCTAAAAGGACTTTTAACCAATCAAAGCAAGGCTTGCTTAAGGCACCAGACCTTAGTCTTCCCTTGGAAAAGACATTCAACCTTTATGTACCAGAAAGGAAGGGAATGCCCCTGGGAGCTCTAACCCAGGCTCAAGGTCCAGCCAAGCAGCCTGTAGGCTACCTAAGCAAGGAGCCTGATTTGGTGGTTAAAGCATGGCTGTCCTGTCTCTGAGAAGTTGCAGCAGTAGCCTTGCTAGTGCTGGAGGCTGCTAAGTTAACCACAGGGAGTAACTTAACAGTTTAGATTCCCCGTAGTGTGGAAGGACTGCTGTCCTCTAAAGGGAATCTCTGGCTAACAGACAACAACCTCCTCAAATATGAGGCTCTGCTGTTAGAGGGCTGTACAGTCTAGTTAAGAACCTGTCCCTGTGTAAGCCCAGCCACCTACCTCCCAGAAGAACCTGGAGAGCCTGAGCATGACTATGAAAAGATAGTGGTATAAATCTATGTGGCCAGGAAGAAGCTAGAAGAAACTTCCTTAGAAAACACAGAATGGATTCTATTTATGGACAAAAGTTATTTTGTAGAACAAAGAATCCATGAAACAGGATATGCAGTAGTCACCATGAATGACATTATTGAGAGTGTGCCTCTCTCCCCAGGCACAAGAGCTCAACTAGCTGACCTGTTTACTCTCACAAGGGTGCTTGAATTAAGTAAAGGGAAAGCAATTAATATTTATACTGATTCTATGTATGCTGTCCTATTCCTCTGCACCCTTGTCAATATCTGAAAAGAAAGATATTTCCTCTGTCAGATGAGTAGATTGCAAAAATTTTCTCCCATTCTGTAGGTTGCCTGTTCACTCTGATGGTAGTTTCTTTTGCTATGCAGAAACTTTTTAGTTTAATTAGATCCCATTGGTCAATTTTGGCTTTTGTTGCCATTGCTTTTGGTGTTTTAGACATGAAGTCCTTGCCCATGCCCATGTCCTGAATGATATTCCCTAGGTTTTCTTCTAGGGTTTTTTATGGTTTTAGGTCTAACATTTAAGTCTCTAATCCATCTTGAATTAATTTTCATATAAGGAGTAAGGAAAGGATCCAGTTTCAGCTTTCTACTTATGGCTAGCCAATTTTCCCAGCACTAATAGGGAATCCTTTCCCCATTTCTTGTTTTTCTCAGGTTTGTCGAAGATCAGATGGCTGTAGATGTTTGGTATTATTTCTGAGGGCTCTGTTCTGTTCCATTGGTCTATATCTCTGTTTTGGTACCAGTGCCATACTGTTTTGGTTACTGTAGCCTTGTAGTATAGTTTTAAGTCAGGCAGTGTGATGCCTCCTCCTTTATTCTTTTGACTTAGGATTGTCTTGGTAATGCAGACTCTTTTGTGGTTCCATGTGAACTTTAAAGCAGTTTTTTCCAATTCTGTGAAGAAATTCATTGGTAGCTTGATGGGAATGGCATTGAACCTATAAATTACCTTGGGCAGTATGGCCATTTTCACGATATTGATTTTTCCTATCCATGAACATGGTATGTTCTTCCATTTGTTTGTGTCCTCTTTTATTTCACTGAGCCATGGTTTGTAGTTCTCCTTGAAGAGGTTCTTTACATCCCTTATAAGTTGGATTCCTAGGTATTTTATTCTCTTTGAAGCAATTGTAAATAGGAGTTAATTCATGATTTGTGCTACTCATCTGACAAAGGGTTAATATCCAGAACCTACAAAGAACTCAAAGAAATTTACGAGAAAAAAACAAACAGGCCGGGCGCGGTGGCTGAAGCCTGTAATCCCAGCACTTTGGGAGGCCGAGACGGGTGGATCACGAGGTCAGGAGATCGAGACCATCCTGGCTAACACCGTGAAACCCCGTCTCTACTAAAAAATACAAAAAACTAGCCGGGCGAGGTGGCGGGTGCCTGTAGTCCCAGCTACTCGGGAGGCTGAGGCAGGAGAATGGCGTAAACCTGGGAGGCGGAGCTTGCAGTGAGCTGAGATCCGGCCACTGCACTCCAGCCTGGGCGATAGAGCCAGACTCCGTCTCAAAAAAAAAAAAAAAAAAAAAAACCATCAAAAAGTGGGCAAAGGATATGAACAGACATTTCTCAAAAGAAGACATGCATACAGCCAACAGACACATGAAAAAATGTTCGTCATCACTGGCCATTAGATAAATGCAAATCAAAACCACAATGAGATACCATCTCACACCAGTTAGAATGGCAATCATTAAAAAGTCAGGAAACAACAGGTTCTGGAAAGGATGTGGAGAAATAGGAATACTTTTACACTGTTGGTGGGATTTTAAACTGGTTCATCCATTATGGAAAACAGTATGGTGATTCCTCAAGGAACTAGAACTAGAAATACCATATGACCCACCCATCCCATTACTGCGTATATACTCAAAGGATTATAAATCATGCTGCTATAAAGACACATGCACACATATGTTTATTGCAGCACTATTCACAATAGCAAAGACTTGGAATCAACACAAATGTCCATCAGTGACAGACTGAATTAAGAAAATGTGGCACATATACACCATGGAATACTATGCAGCCATAAAAATGGATGAGTTCATGTCCTTTATAGAGACATGGATGCAACTGGAAACCATCATTCTCAGCAAACTATCGCAAGAACAGAAAACCAAACACCGCATGTTCTCACTCATAGGTGGGAACTGAGCAATGAGATCACTTGGACTCTGGAATGGGAACATCACACACCAGAGCCTATTATGGGGAGGGGGGAGGGGGAGGGATGGCACTGGGAGTGATACCTGATGTAAATGATGAGTTGATGGGTGCTGATGAGTTGATGGGTGCAACACACCAACATGGCACAAGTATACATATGTAAAAAACCTGCACGTTATGCACATGTACCCTAGAACTTAAAGTACAATAAAAATAAAAAATAAAAAAGAATAAATAATGTAGATATGAGCAGAAATCATTGAAATAGAGAAAAGTAATATAAGTTATAACAAAATCAATTTTAACAACATGAAATATTGTTGAAAATATGAATAACATAGACAAATCTATGTAAAAAATTTATGAATAAGAGAAAAAGAAACAATAAACAAAACACAGAATATGAAAAATAAACAGCTGCAAAACAACAACAACAACAAAAAAGATATTTCCTCACAGCTAATGGGTCTCCCATTCAATACCATCAGGAAGTTGACAAAGTATTGTCTTCAGTTTTCCTCCTGTGGGAATTAGCACTTACACACTGTAAAGGTCACCCAAAGGGGATAGATGAAATAGCCAAGGGAAATAGATTGAAAGACCAAATATTTAAGTCAGCAGCAAAAAGGGCCCACAGTTTCAATACAGTTGAGGGCCCTTGAATTGGGGGGATTCCATAGAGAAATAAAACCTAAGTATTCTCCTGCAGAGAGAGACTGGACCACTTTTTAAGGATACATTTTTAGCGCTTGGGATGGCTACAACTGGAAGACACCAAACTTCATTTGCCAGACACCAGCCAATGGACAGCTCTTAGAAATCTTTCACCAGTCCTTTTACCTAGGAAAGGATAGAACTTTTCAATAGGCTAAAAGGCTGTTAGCAGAAAAATGAAGGGTATGTGCTATAGTAAGCACTTCTTGTTGCTTCTATGTTAACTCTTCAGGAGAGGCTGAATTTAGGGCTAACTGTCTACTTTATAGAGCTACATGGTTAAGATATACTAACTATATGGCTGGAGAAATATGGAATACCATTAAAGGATACCTTCTCTCAATGGCATGGTTTCTCCCCTTGTTAGAATTTTCTTCTAGTACTTATACATTTTTTTTTCTGGGTTTTTTTCTGGGTTTATTTTTTGTGTCCTGGTCTTTAGTTCATCTGAAATTTTTATTTTATTTATCAAAAGAGTTCTAACTTGTGAATATTATTTTCCTACTAATTTTGGATGATACCATTATTATTTATCAAATTTAAATATATAAATAGGATTGCTTCATAATTCACTTTCTAGTTTCTATAATATGGTAGTCTATTTCAGCATGAATAGATAACTTTTTAGATTGACTATACACTATTGAAATATTTTATTATTTAATTATCATATTGTGGAGTGTAAATATTTTGAAATGTTAACCATTCTTGAATATTTAAACAAATCATCTTAGGTAATGTATAAATTCAATGTATAATTGGATTTCATTTTATATTATTCAGTATTTTTGTATTTATTTATATGTGCTAAATTACCTTATAATTTACTTTTATTGAATTTTATTTGGCATGTTATCATGGTAATTCTTATTTTTAAGATTATTTGTAATTTCTTACCTTCAATTAAATGAAGTAATTTGTATAAAATTAAATCTTCTAGGGAACATTTTATCTACACAGAAGTGCAATTAACTATCTGTTATAGCACATCAGAAACATATAGTATACTTTCAATATTTGAAGGAATAAGAATGAAATAAAGGTTGTTGGGGCTCTGGATCATTTTTTCAGTTCACATAACACGGCTGTACTGTGGGCACAATTAATATTATACAAAATGTTTTGAAAAATACCTACTCATGTTAAAATATTTTTTATTAATTTGTGATGCCATGAGCAAATATGAGAAAACCAAAGCATATGACAATAAAATCATAGGGCATATTTTAAATAAAGGTAATTCATGGAAAAATGTGAGAAGCATTTGTATAAGTGTTTAATTATGCAAAAAATAATCAGCAACTTATGAATTTGTAAAAATTATAAAATTACTGTGACTATTAGCTGTCCTAGGAAAAAGCATGTATCATTTCTGATTCTAATTTATTATATTTTCACTTTGTTTTATTTCTCATCACCAAACCTTGGTAGAGGTTTTTCATCATGGTAATTCTGATAGACAACTAACAGTATAAAGCAATGCAAGAAGGAATGAGAGGATCAGAACATATCAAAATGAGTGCCCTTTCTCATATAATTTAGTACTATATAGACAATTATGGTTGATTCTATGTCACGTCTGGTACAAAATATTCAAATTCTGTGATAATTAAAGTTTTTATTAATTAGTATACCTGAAAATAAGTTTCACTAATGTCATTCATAGAAATGTTAATTACAATTTTATTTATGTCTTACTAATTTAATTAAAATTATTTTTTCCAGATTTTGCTTACAAATTCATTAAAATGGAAACATTTAAATGAATTAATTAACAAATAAATTTATCTTAAAGAAAACTAAGAGATGTGGCAGATAAAACACCATAGTTGTAATCCACACACCAAAAAGCAAAGATGTACAATATATTTAAGTTAGCCATACAAATTAATGTAAGCTTATACATTTTGGGAACTGAAATAAATATTTCCTGTAAAAACTTAAATTTAAGTTACAATCTGTGGTTTAAATACTATAAATTCTTTGGATAACAAATTATTAATAGCAAAAATTAAATTATTTTAATAATTTTTCATACAATGTTGAAAAGTTTGGAGGAAAGTGTTTAGATGTACACAATAGTTTAGTGACTATTTTATAAAAAGAAATAGAAATGTAATACCAGCTCAGTTTCATTAAGGACTATATTTATTGAAATTGAGAGCAGGAGAGTTGCATAGTTGTCAAAGTCTGAATACTTGATTTAAAACATGAGAAAAATGAAATCCATAGGGGTTAGTCGCAAACACAAGCCTATAATTCAGAATTTCCTTATTTCTCGGCCAAATTATCATTCTCTAAGTAGCTTCTAGAAGTAGAAAATGACAATAATCTAAAAGAGTAGACTGTCTGTGTCATCCTCATGTTTACATGATTTATTAAATCTAAATTTAATAATAAAATATTTCTAAATAGAAATTGAATTTTAATAATTAAATTAAGAATCAATAAAAATGTTCTGAGATTATTCAATTAGATTACTATCTGTTAAGGTGGCTATTAAAGAGGCTTCAATATTGGGAATTTGATAACATAGCTTTAATGACTTCGTTCATTTTTAATATTGAATGATCTAATGAAAACACAAGGTGGATATCATAATATCTTATCTCTGATTTTCCTTCTAAGATCACTTTTGTAAGTTGTAAGGTTTTTTTCCTTATTTTTTCTAATTTGAAATCTACTTATTGAGTAGATTTTCAAATTTGGTACAGTTCATTTACCAAAATGTTCAGAAGGACTTTTTGCAATGATACACATTTTTATGATGAGGTAAACATTGTGTGCTTAACTGATAAAACACCAGCATCTGGAAGTATCTTAAAATGAGCAAACCTACTTTTGCCTATTAATATGCATTTATTTCTGCAGTTGATAGAGTGATATTTTCCACTGAAACAAAAATATGAATGCTTATAAATTGAATATTAGTAAAAGATAAGTTTTTCCACTGCTTTTGGAAAATGTACTGATAATAAACAGTGGGTGGCAAATCCATCTCAATTTTAATTATAAATAACACACAAGCATTCTTTTAACCTATTGTTTGAATAATGGTAAACTAAATAAGTTACAGTGAAAACAGAACAATTATAAAATTGAATACCACATAATTTTTGTGGTTTATTTTTTTCTTTTTAAATTTTATAGTGTAACCCAATGAAAACTCAGTAATGATATTTTCAAATACTATTCTCAAATTCATTGATAAAAATAACATATTTATTCAAGTTGTTTATTTAAAACTTATTTTTTCAGCTTTGTTCTTTTTGCTTAGGATTGTCTTGGCTATGCAAGCTCTTTTTTGGTTCCACATAAAATTTAAGGTAGTTTTTTTCTAATTCTGTGAAGAAAGTCAATAGTAGCTTGATGAGGATAGCATTGAAACTTTAAATTACTTTGGGTAGTATGGCCATTTTCATGATATTGGTTCTTCCCATCCATGAGCATGGAATGTTTTTCCATTTGTTTGCATCCTATTTTTCTTTGAGCATCGGTTTGTAGTTCTCATTGAAGAGGTCCTTCACATCCCTTGTAAATTGTATTCCTAGTTATTTTCTTCTCTTTTTAGCAATTCTGAATGGGAGTTCACTAATGATATAGTATACTACCTGTCATCAAACTATACTACAAAGCTACAGTAACCAAAACAGCATAGTACCAGTACCAAAAGAGATATATAGACCAATGGAACAGAACAGAGGTCTCAGAAATAACATATACATCTACAACCATCTGATCTTTGACAAACCTGACAAAAACAAGCAATGGGGAAAGGATTCCCTATTTAATAAATGTTGTTGGGAAAAATGGTTAGCCATATACAGGAAACAGAACCTGGACCCCTTCCTTACACTGTATACAAAAATTAATTCAAGATAGATTAAATACTTAAACACAAGAGCTAAAACCATAAAAACCCTAGAAGAAAACCTAGGCAATACCATTCAGGACACGGCATAGGCAAAAATTTCATGACTAAACACCCAAAGCAGTGGCAACAAAAACCAAAATTGACAAATGGAACCTAATTAAACTAAAGAGCTTCTGCACAACAAAAGAAACTATCATCAGAGTGAACAGGTAACCTACAGAATGGGAGAAAATTTTTGCAACCTATCCATCTGACAAAGGGCTAATATGCAGAATCTACAAGGAACTTAAACAAATGTGCAAGAAAAAAAACAGAAAAAAACATCAAAAAATCGGCAAAGGATATGAACAGACACTTCTCAAAAGAAGACATTTATGCAGACAACAAATATATGAAGAAAAGCTCATCATCACTGGTTATTAGAAAAATGCAAATAAAACCACAAGGAGATAATATCTCATGCAAGTTAGAATGGTGATCATTAAAAAGTCAGGAAACAACAGATGCTGGAGAGGATGTGGAGAAATAGAAACACTTTTACACTGTTGGTGGGAGTTTAAATTAGTTCAGCCATTATGGAAGACAGCGTGGTGATTCCTCAAAGATCTAGAACCAGAAATACCATTTGACCCAGCAATCCCATTACTGAGTATATACCCAAAGGATTATAAATCATT
Organism: Trachypithecus francoisi; assembly: GCF_009764315.1. Classification (NCBI taxonomy): domain Eukaryota; kingdom Metazoa; phylum Chordata; class Mammalia; order Primates; family Cercopithecidae; genus Trachypithecus; species Trachypithecus francoisi. Next base: position 46,046,847 of record NW_022681470.1, on the reverse strand, counting down.
ATACCATAAAGACACACGAACACATATGTTTATTGTGACACTGTTCACAATAACAAAGACTTAGAACCAGTCCAAATGCCCATCAATGATAGACTGGATAAAGAAAATGTGGCATATATACACCATGGAATACTATGCAGCCATAAAAAGGATGAGTTCATGTCCTTTGCAGGGACATGGTTGAAGCTGGAAACCATCAGTCTTAGCAAACTAACACAAGAACAGAAATTCAAACACCATATGTTCTCACTCATAAGTGGGAGGTGAACAACGAGAATATATAGACACAGGGAAGGGAACATCACACACCAGGGCCTGTCAGGTGCTGCAGGGGTAGGGGAGGGCTAGCATTAGGAGAAATACCTAATGTAGATGATGGTTTGATGGGTACAGCAAACCACCAGAGCATGTGTATACCTATGTAACAAACCTGCATGTTCTACATGTTTCCCAGAACTTAAAGTGTAATAAAAAAATTAAAAACAAAAACAAAAAAAAGTATTTGTAGAGTAGCAGATCCAATTTAATCATATAAATTTAAGTTCAAATAATCAATTAATGTATCTACCTTACTCCACCTAATACTATCCAATTTGAAAGAAACAAATTTTACAAAGAGATTGAATTGTTTTGAAAAGGGAAACAGGACATACTTTAGGCTAATATGAAAATAAAAGCCAAAGATAATCTCTAAACTCAAACATAAAACATAACTATGTAAATACATGATGTTTGTCTTAGCGTCTTAGAGTAAACCATAGTTTAATCTTATACAACATTTGATTTCATATTAAACAAGTATATCATTAAAAATCACTTATATTATTTATCTAATTTAATATATAAACACTCGTTTTCTTAGTGTCTTAGGGTAAACTGTAGTTTAATCTTATACACTATTTGATTCCACATTAAGTAAGTACATCATTTAAAATCACTTATAATAATTATTTATTTAATTTACTGCAGGAGAAGACAGACGAATACTCGGTTGGTTGTTCTATAGTGAGCAAGTACATGCAAACCTACCCCAAAATTGCAGAGGGAACTAAGAGGTCAAAGAAAGAGACTGACAAATTGTTTCTCAAAAAGAAACATTTACTTGGGAATTACAAACAGAAGCAATGAGTTGGGCAGCTATGAGAAGGTGAATCCCCACACCAGCCCTCCAGAAAGTATTCTTTATATAGCAAGCTTTTAGAGTAAAATGTGCAGCAGATTATGTCTTAAGACTTTCTTGTCAAGGTGTGTAATCATTGGGGAGAGTTGATAAGGATATTTATGAGGGGTTATCTATGTTATTGGCATTGTTTAAGGATCCTATTTCAGAACACCTTGGTAAGTATGGAACAAACTAGTCCTAATTGTAGTTTTGCTTGAAAATGGCTTCACCCTTGCCACGCAACAGGTGGTTTTGCTACATTGGTAAACTGGTTAAGTTTACAACTAAATAGCACGTTTTCATTAAATATCTCAGAAACAAAACCTATAGATTCTTTTCTTTAGGTACATTAAATATTATAACAAATTGAGGCAAACTGACAAAGAATACTTGCTCTGGATTCAGAAGTCCTCAATTTGCCTTTGGCCTTACCCTAACTTTGGCTACCATTAAGGCTATGTAATGAGAAGTAATCTTCTTCAAATAAGCAGATAAAACTTCATGCAGGCCATTGAAATACAGTGATTTTGGAATCTCTCCTCAGATGCTTAAGGAAAAATGTAAAATAAACAGTACTGTGTTTTAGGAGTATTATTCTAATTGTAGTGAAGCAGTGGATAGAAAAAACTTAAAAAGGCATGGGGTGTTTTTGACAAAAAATAATTCAATATTTAAATTAGTAATGACAGCTATCTAAACTAATGCAGACTGATGATGGCGAAGAAAAGAACGAATAAGAATAACATCAGATATTGTGAATATGAACAATAGCAAACATTTGCATATAATTTTACTAATGTGGATATGAAGGCCCTGGGATTTTAACTTTTCCAAGGTTATTCAGGTAATGAAAGAATGTGATTTGAAACTGGATGTTTTACCTCAATAATCCATGTACTTAATAGCCATCCCTTCATAACAATATCAACCCCACAGGGTAAGTAAAGCACAGAGAGGATTTTCCACATTTCAGGTTTAGGTAACTGAGTGTGTGGTGGTAGTATTCATTGAAATAAAAATTACACATTGAAGAACAAAATGATTTCTCAATAAATAAACAAATAATTACAAAATTGCTACCTCATGCCAGTCATGTTCTAGCGACACAGTTGTGTGTTTTTTGGTTTGTTTTTTACTTCAGGACTCAGGATAAAAAACTAGTTTCCAACAAGGACAGAGCAGTTTCAAATCAGTAAAAATAAATAATTGAATAAATAAATGTAGCAGAGTCATACAACGGTTCCTACAGAATCTGTCAGATTATGAAATCTTTGTTGTACTACTTCATAATTGAAGATTATATACCATTAAGAAATGGTATATGCCATTTCATTTGCCAGAGAAAGTAATATGGTCTAGATTAATATGAATAGGTGGAAAGAACTATCCTCCCACAGGAAGAGGCACCAGAGTGACAGCTAGTAAGATCTATCTGGGAGAGGTTTTTAGTATTTTTAATATAAAAATTCCAAGCTTTTTAAAGATTTAAGTTTGAAAAACATGGAAATACCAACATCCCCCCCAAAAAGTAGTGGAGAAGTAATGAAGCAGTTCTCTAAAAATGAATTAGGCAATGAGATGTCAAGAACAGATGAATAAATCAGAGAAAACCATGTGTTTTTATTCATCTAAATGGAAAAGGTAAAGTCTAGGTAAAATGCAAAAAGGGAAGAACAGACATGAAATTCTCTAATGATGCTTTCTATTTTCTCACTGAAGTATTATGTATTTTCATGTGACAAGAATAAATGGAATTAATGCATAAGGTACATTTGGAGAGTGAAAATATTTTAGAATAGCAGTGTGGGAAATAGTAATGAGTAATATTATCCAATAGAGATTGGCTGTTATAAACAACATCCAGGATTTCATTTAATCTACATTTTAACATCATTTTCTTATTAATTCTCAGGTGAAGACTGAGGTCCCCAGATAACACCACTGATAACTAAAGGAGATAAATTTCTATTGCATGCACTTCTGACTCCAAATCTTATTCTCTTATTTATAACATATATTATGATATCAAACGGTCCTGTTCTATGCCATTAGTAATGTATAGAAAAGGTCGGAGAGTTAATTTGGATTGAAGAGAATGCATTCTTGTTGGCACTGGTTTGTGCACTTCAGGTTAATTCTCAGAACTGCTCAATATGCTTCTTGAAATAGAAGAGAATAAAGAAATATCCCATGGTTGATGTGTGATAAGTCAGTTCTGTAATAGAATAAGCGGGGAGAGGGCTGAGAGTACTAACAGGAGATCAATTATAATTATGAATCATTAAGACAATATTAAGTGGCTGGAAGTAAAAAATTGATCAATAACTTGACAAAAAAAAGAATTCAATTTTTTTAAAATGAACTTAAAGCACAAGTGTATCAGCAATTGAGTAAAAAAGAGAAAAAGATTAGATGTTGAAATTAAGCCTGGTCTAAACTGCTCGTGATTATGAGAGTTACTGAGAATCACTTGAAATCATTTGTGGAATGATGTAGGAAATAGAAATATATGTTACTAATTGTTTATATTTTTAGAGCTTTTATAGATAATGGCATTTTTGAAACATTTAGATGATATTAACATTTTTTAAAGGTGAAAAAGAATTAAGTTTTGTATGCAATCTGTGAAATGTAGGCTATTTTTATTCAAACTATTAGTGTAGATTTTCCTATACCTGCCACTTTTCTGGTCATATCTGTGATTTACATTTTTAATAGTATCATGCTGGTATCTAATTTGCAGAGATTAACTGAAGATAATATTTAAAGACTATGAAAAATTTAAAAAAAATACTACAACTTTATGTTCCAACAACATAAAATTGATTGAATATCCCTGAATAAAATTGTTATTTCTCTGCCATAATTGGATTTTCTTCAGTTTTCTGCTTTGTGAATTTCTATTCAACTTTTAAAAACAAAGTCAAATTTCTTCCTCTATAAAGAAATCCATGAAGATTTCCAAACAGCTTAGTTATTGTATCCTAAATAAAGATGGGTTTAACCCTTGCTGCCCACTGCCTCATAGAAATCCCTGCCATTTCAATTCTCATATTGAACTGTTATCCATTTGTTCATATGGCGTTTTATTTCACTATATGTATTTAAGCAACAGGTGGTAAATTCTTTGGCATCATGATGGTATTTTATTTTGTTTTGTGTCCTATGCATATCTTAAGCATTTGGTAAGCACGATGTAATGCAGGAGAGAAGAGAACAGAAACAGAAACGCAATGCATGTACCAGGAGGAGTGTGAAGATGGCAAAACTACCTGTCAGGCACTATGCTCACTACATGGGTGACAAAACCATTTGTACACCCCAGCAACATACAATTTGCCCTTGTAACACGTATGCACATGTGCCCCCAAACCTGAAATAAAAGTTGAAAGAAAAATAAAATGATTGAGATTTAAAACTATATATATTGAAATTTCAGTCCTGTATAAGAATGAAAACATGTTTTCCCTATTATTCTTTATTCTTTTAAATGATTTAAAAACAATAATTAAATGTAGAAAAGAGTAACAGTTACTTAGTGGAGCCACAAAAGATGAATCAGGCCCCATCACCTAGTGAATATCGAGGAAGGGAAGAAGAGGAAGCTTCCAATTATTTTAGCACAATTTTTTTGACTGGAATTTGCCATAAAAACATTAATTTTTAGAAATGAATATATTATAGTTTTCTTGATAAAAGCTTAATGCATACATTTAGTTGAATCATGTAATCTTTTATATTGTGTAATCATATTTATTCTCCCTTTAGAAGAAGAACAGATGATATATGTTCTCTTTCTACAAAAAAAAAAAAAATGCCAAAAACATATAACAAATTTTAAGAAATGTTATGATTTGATAGACCCTCAGGGTGACATCTTGAAAAGTTTGCAAAGTTTGAAATACATGAGTTAATGATTTTATAACTGCCAAAATAAAAAAAAATGTTTTCACAAGTAATAAAAGAATCTGGACAAATAATTTAAAAAGGAAGAACAATTTTTATGCCCAATTATAAGGGCTGCTCGCTAAAAGCATAATGGATCTTTATTCCAAACCCAGGGGCTGGATTGTTTACCAAAGCTGGGATATAAATAAAACACAGGTAATAAGGGCACTAAGCCTTTCTCATGCCTGCCAAATATGTCTCATGTCTTCCACCTAGGGCTTTTCTGGTGACACTTAGGCATGAGACAACGGATCCATGAGTAGGAGTCACACATACACATTCTGGAAGGGCAGGGGTAATTTAAAATCTCATGGAATTAACCCTTGAAAGGTAGGAAAATAGAATCCATAAATTAATACATATGTTGACCTATAAACAATAGGAAACATGAACCCATAGTCTGGTCTTTCCCTTTTCTCCCCAGACTGTCTTTCCTGAGACATAGTTAATTGGCCTCTCTGCAGATCAACCTGCAGGATCCAGCAGTCACATTTAGTTGGGGTTATTTTAAAAATATATCTTCAAATAGTCTCTACTGCATTCCTTCCCTGAATTCCTTTGTCCCTTACTCACATTTTATGAAAGCATATTACCTAATGAAATAGTAGGACATAGAAGTACCTGAGACAGGAAAGCTGAACGTTGGACAGCATTGGACAAAGTTAAAGATAAAATCCACCGTTCTCTATATAGTAACCTCTTCTGTCATGGAAGGAGTCATCTCTAGGAAGTGCATATTTTCTCTGTTGCTCCAGTTCGTTAGAGTGTTACCTCAAACCCCACTCGGTATATACAAAAACGCAGTAGCAGACAAGGGCCAGTGATTGATGGGTGAGTGCGTTAAAGAGTTAAGAATTTAAAGCACACTTGCTGGTATTGATATTTATTATTAATATATTCAGCACCTCCACCCCGCCCCCTGCCCCTCCGGCTGCGCATGGTAAAAAAGCATGAACTGTTAGCCTCAAAAAGGGAGTAAAAATGTCACCCTCCTCCTCTGGAAATGTCTGTGCAGTCTGAGACCAGCCAGCGAGAAAACACTGTCAAATCAGAAAACAGGTTCGGACAAAAGGAAAACAATGAACGCTGTAAAATCGTGGGTTTGTTGTTGTTGTTTGTTTGTTTGTTTGTTTTTTAAAGATCACCCTGGAGGGGAAGGGTGTCTAAAAAAAAAAAAAAAAAAAAAAAGCGTGCAAACTGACCTTTCCCCTTTCCTCTCTGGTTTATTGTAACCTGACCACTTAATACTGTTATTGAAGGACTGAGGCGCTGCCGGGCTGCGGGGTCTGGGTGTCCACGCCTGGGACAGCAGTTAAAGCTCACCTGTAAACACAGGCCTCCGCCCCCCTCATTCTGTTAATTATTAATCCCCTTTCTACTGCGGTTTCTGTTGTCATTTTTTTAAATTTTAAATTTAATTTTGTTTTACTTTTGCTTTTTACTTCTTGTGTATATGTAGGGAATTTACAGGGAAATATGTACTTTATGGAATAATTGTTAAGAAATAAAATATATTTTATTTTAAATAAAGTAATGCACCTTTAATCTTACACAACTAAATTATTGATTATATATTTGATGTGCTGATTTAAGGGTTAAAAAATTGTATCAAAAGTTTTATTTTTTGACTTCTAAGCCTTCTTAATAAAACCTCTTTTCTGAATGTGAAAAAATATATATATATTCAGAAAACAGGATGATATTTTCCACTTGCTGGTTACTCTTTATCGTCTACTTAGAATGGATCAGAAGCTAAAATTTAAAGAGAATTATTTTTATTGTTTCTGAAATTCTAACATGCTCATGGCTTGGGAGCCCACCCTTTGCATCGGTGTGCCCTGGATGTGAGACAGGAAGTCCAAGGAGACTATTTTGGAGCTTTACGATTTAATGACTGCCCTGCTGCATTTCAGACTTGCCTGGGGCCAGTAACTCCTTTGTTTTAGCCAAGTTCTCCCATTTAGAGCACCCAATGCCTGTGCCCCCATTGTATCTTCAAAATAACTAACTCGTTTTTGATTTTACAGGCTCATGGGCAGAAGTGACTTGCCCTGTCTCAGATGAGACTTTGGACTTTTGGGTTAATGCTAAGTTAAGCTAAGTTGAGTTAAGACTTTGAGGACTATTGGGAAGAAATGATTGCATTTTGAAATGTGAGGACATGAGATTTGGGTGGGGCCAGGGAAGCAATGATATGGTTTGGGTCTGTGTCCCCACCAAAATTTCATCTCCAATTATAATCCTCATGTGTCAAATGGAGGGACCTAGTGGAAGCTTATTGGATCATAGAGGCAGTTTCTGCCATGTTTGTTCTCATGATAGTGAGTGAGTTATCATGAGATCTGGTGGTTTTATAAGGACCCTTCTCCCTTTGCTCCTTTCTTTCCTACCACCTTGTGAAGAAGTTACTTGCTGCTTCTTCACCTTCTGCCATGATTGTAAGTTTCCTGAGGCCTCCCAGGCCATATGGAACTATAAGTAAATTAAACCTCTTTTCTTTATTAATTACCCAGTCTCAGGTAGCATTCTTTACAGCAGTGTCAAAATGAACTGATACACAGCACTAATATCAATGAACACATCACTTAATTCTTCACATATTACTGTCTAATTGGTCATAAGTTTAAGTGCACAGAGTGAAATAAAGAAACATGTGTTTCCTTAAAACAGATTTCCGTATTTTTAAACTCAAAAGATTATGGTTACATAGTTAAAGAAACAATTTTCTAGGCAATTATTTTTAAGACACATTGATAAATAATAATAGAAGAGAATCTTGTCTTAGAAGACTGTTATTTAGACTTTTTTTCTTTTTTTTGCAAAATCAAATCACATTCCCTTTTGCGAGGCAATAGCTAGTCTCCAAGATGACTGCCAATGACCCCTTCTACCCATTATTCTACAGTTCATATCCGTTTGTCCTCTCCTTTTGCAGTTCCTTCAAATGCTTTGAGGGGATAGCGCTTTTATCAGTAGTGTAAAATGTCTTACGGAGGGAAAGAAAAGATAACAATATTTATGACAATACTTTCTGCCATACTACTACTTCGTTCTGCTGCTTCTTTAAATCTATAATAGTCACATATACAAATTTTAATATTTTCATGAATGGTGACAATAGAGTATAGTTCTTTTATTATGTTTCCTTTTTACTATTTCCTAATTTTTAATCAAAATACATATATATCTGGGTATTTCTTTAACTCGTTCAGCGACCCACTGTATCTTTTTTTTTTTAATCATTGCTCTGTGGGAAGTCATGTTGTAAGCAGCCCTATAGAAAGGCCAAAGTGGTGAGGAACTAAGCCTTTTGTCAATCATTATAAGTAAGCTTTGGAGCAGATTCTTCAATCCTAGTGTAAACCTCATAGATGATAACCCCATCCAACAGCTTGATTTTAGCCTCCTAAGACACTCTGAGCTAGAACCACTCAGCTCCGTCACTCCTGGATACCTGGCTTACACAAACTGAGACAGTAAATTTTTCATGATAAATTGTGAAACAATTATTGCACAGCAATGCATAATTAATGTACAAATTTAATATTTAAATATGAAAACAGAAAATATTATTTTCCATATAATACTAAAGGAAATTGTGTCATAGATTGTCATACATATTCATTGCTTTCAGGTTAGAGATAGGAACTGTTCTTTGAGAAATTGTTAATTTTGTTAAATCTTTGACATATACACTTTACGATCAGGTGATCAACTTGGATAAAATATGTAGCAGTTATTATCATTGAAGTTATGTTTCATTGTAGTTTAATTTAGTAAAAAATATATTTTTACAGTGTCCAGTGTTTTGGTCTATGGAAATAGTGCTTTTTTACTTTTTGCATGAGTTTTCAGCAATTCATGCAGAAAAACCTACCTCAGACTTCTCCATGCTTTTTTAATTTTCTACATAAAGTGCTTGCACGTTTTTATTAAATTTATTCTTAAGTATATATTTTTTGCTATAATATATTTTCTTGTTTCATGTATTTATTATTTATATTGATGAATGTCATTTGTTTTTACATATATCTGGTAAATAGTAAATTAATTATATTATTAATTATAATAAAACTTGGATATCCTTTTGAGGGGATTCTACATAAAAAAAACACAAATCTTCAAAAATAATTAGAAAATTAGTAGATTATCTTTTCTCTATTTTTTCATATTTTCACAGGATCTTTTGGGTGTTGCTTCACCAGCTGGCAACCTCTGTGGCAGGTGGTACCTTCTGCCTGGGTATTGTTCATGCCCACTGGGCTTGTTCCACCCACTCAACCTTGCAGGCTGTTCTCAGCATGCTACTGACCTGGATGTCACACCTGTCAAGGGGGCGCCAGGCACAGAGTGGTGAGGGGTGTGTGGGAAAATGAGTATGGAGTCAGGCAGCTGCACAAAACCAGGCACACCAGCTGCTGTGGTGGGGCAGGTAGCTCCAGTCACTGGCACAGGTGCTGGCTTCATGCGGGATTACAGCTGGATCAAATGTACCACACACAGCTTCTGCTGTCTGCACCCATGTCTGGACAAGGGGAATATGGTGGTGCTAAGAAGTTTAGAGATGCCAGGAATCACAGAGCCCCAAAGACAGTTTCACAGGTCTGGGATGGGGAGCTCCCAGGTCTTGGCTCCCTGAAGGGCCATAGGTCTTCTTCTCATTGCCCACAATGTGGTCAGAAGGGAGGACTGTTTCAGCCCTTTCTGCATGACAGCTCTTTCAGTCTCACCATTAGATGGGTCCCAAGTTCTTATCCCATGCCCAGGAAGAATGGGCTATGCAGATAATTGGAGGGTGAGCAAGGTGGAGAGAAGTTTCATTGAGTGACAGAATAGCTCTCATAAGACCCAACTGGGTAGCTCCTTTTTACAGGCAGGTCATCCTAATGATTGTCTAATTGTCAGTGGAAAGGGGACCTGCAGTGGGTAACCCCTTTCTGCTATTCGTAGTTCTTACATCTGTTTGAGTCTAGCTGGGTCTGGGATTTTTATGGGGTCAGAAAGGAGGAAGTGTGTGCTGACTGGTCCATGTGCAGCCATGGGTAGACCTGGAAAAAGCAATGTAAGTTCTCATACTAGGCTGTGGACTCCTTCTGGAGCTGACAACCCGGACTCCAAGCTTCAGGCCATCCCTCTTGAAAGTGGGGTTTCACCAGGGATCTTCCTCTTTCCCCCTAGGAGCCTGTCTGCCACCTGTCATCATCAATATGTTGTCCATGGAGCCCAGGCTCTTTGTGCTGAGGGGCCCCTGCAGACCCATGCTGAGCCTCTCTCAACCTCCCCTTGGCTTCCCTCCTATGATTGTTGGTACCCAAAGTTGGAAGGGGGCCAAGGCAAGAGGGGTCTGGCATATCAGGAATGCCATAAGCACACACACACCTGGCCAGGTTGCAACAGCACTCAGACTTGGCCACAACTTTGCTCCAAAATCAAAGTGGGTGCCAGGAATGAGGGGAGGCCAGGGACAGGAGCAGGCACTTCCAAGCCTAGCAGGGAGAGGGCCTTCCTTGGCCCATGAGAATGCAGGGATCTCTGGGTTCAGAGACATGGCTGGGTGGCTGCAGCTGCACCCCTGATCATGGGGCTCCCACCCTGCTAACTCAGTCAAGGCTGGAACTCCTGCCCATCCCTGGTTCCCACCAGCCCTAGGAAGCACACAACCCCAGTAACTCCAACTCTGCTACAGCCAGTGTCTTCACAACACTGGCTCCAGATGGGCCATCACTGCCCTCAGTACTATATATTTTAGGTCTGGCATCTATCTATTATCTTTCTTTATCTATCTTTATCTCACTGCATTCACTAAAGACTCCAGGATTCTTCATGTAAGTTCATAGAAAGATGATGAGAGTGAGCATTATTTCCTGTCTCTTATTTTAAAATATTGATTTATATTTATTTTGTAGAAAACAACTATTCCTACTAGTTTCTTTGGAGTTTTTTTTCTTTTATAGAAAAATAACTTATATTTATTCTACTATTAAAGGAGATATACCCATTAATTCAACTTCACTTTTTACTATTACAAATAATGCTGCAACCAATATTCTCTTGTATGTTTATATATCCAATTATAAATGTAATTCTGGAAAAAAAAACTGGATAATTAATAAACTACAAAGAATATGTTTGTTATTTTCATTTTTGAGATGAGAGAACTACAAATGAGGAAAATTAAATACCTTGCCCAAAGTCACGTGTTAGAAAGTGGCAGATGCATGGTATAAAAAGACATATATTTGATGTAAAAATTCCAATTTAAAACAGTGTGTAGGTCCACATAAACCTGATGATGCTTCTTTTATGAAACATTCTAAACTCTCTCCCCCATGCTTAGAAAGTTATGTATATAATGACACATCAAATTTTCTGATATGATTTTAGAAGTTTTATAAGAGCTCAGCAATTTAGATAAATCACTAATATAGGAAATCATAGAAATAAATTACCAATGTCCAAATCTCATTAAGTAGAGAGAAAAATTTCTCCCATGAAAAGTTATTTTACATAAATAAAATGAAATGTGGATTTTAATATTTTATTAGCCATAGACTTTGAATAAGTCATCATTTCAATAATCATAAAATTGCTTATCTGTAAAATGTGATGGTAATCTCTGTCTTATACAAGCTGTAATAGTAGTAGTAATAATAATAATGTCTTATATTTATATAGTGCACACTTTATTCCCAGGCATAGTTCTAAGCATAATTTGTTCTGTTCTCACAGTATCCCTACTTGAGTACTATCATTTTTCTTTTTTTAGTAAAGAATCTGGGGCAAACAAAAGTAAAGAAATATGTTGAATGACACACAGATAGCAAATAGTAGAAGAAAGATTTGAACTTAGGTAATCTGCTTCCGAATCTGTCCCTTTAACCAATATAAGAGAAAAACTCATATTCTGGTTTATGTTGCAGATTTGATGTATTTGTAAGTATCTTTCACAACATCCTGAACCTATAAATGTTTTGCATTTCTCAAATATTTTTTCTTTAATTAAATATTTGTATATGCTCCTTTGCCAATTTTATCAAGATAGAATTAGAACCCAATAAAGTTTTTTTTAATAAATAGATATTAACAAAGCAGTTTTTGGTATTTCAATGTAGATTTAAAATATTTTGATAGGAAAATTCTAACAGAATCACCTTGAGAAAAATGCATACTAGGAAATAAGAAATATTCATGAGCTATGAAGCCATCAAGGTAATAAAAAACATGTTTAGAAAAGCATGTTATCATTTTATTTATGTTTAATTTAAGCATGGAATTGAGCATGGCCACCTGCAAACTACAAAAATGTTATAATACTATAAATTGAAATGCATAATAAAGTATGCAAAAATGCTCACCGTCAGGATAAAATCTTGTAAATTTACTGCTGCAATCTTGAAAATGATTATATGTTGTGGAATATTTAAAAATATATACAAACTAACAGATAATCATGTGAGACTTTATGGCAGAGTTGAAACTATGTTACTTTCAAAGTTTTATTACAAATAACTTAGCACCTTTAGTAGCACCTGGCATGCTGAAAAATTTCAGAGGTAGAGTCTCTGTTATATTTACAATGATTATGATGGTAACTATGTTGCTAACATTATACCATCACCCTCATCCAACTCCCTGAAAACTTAAACAGACTGTGCTGTGTTGTCTTGAATCTCAAAGAACAGCATGGTGAATTAGGACCAAGTGAGCACATATAAATGGCTGGAAAAGTCAGAGTCAAGACAATGTAGCAGAGTGGTGGAGGTGCTAGACAGTTCTCAAAGGATAGTTCAATTTTATTCAGAGACAGCTGATCCATTGCCTTGTGTTACTGACAAAGATTACAAAAACTTTTGCGGATGCCACAAATTGGGATCCCTTCAGCTCTCATTGTGTCCTACCTGCCCAAAACAGCCTTTGAAGGAGAAAGATAATACATTATACATGAAAAATAAATCTGTATAAAATAAAATTTATGAAATATCTTTCTCATCTGATTAGACAAAGATACAGGGTCTAGAAGCTCATCAAAATCGTTACTGAACTTTTGCTTCAGGGTTGTTTTTATTTTATTTTATTTTTATTTTTTTTTAGAATACCAAACTATATTTACTATTTACAGTAGTAAAGGACAACCAATAATGTACAAATTGGTGAATAAACACAACAGAGCCAACAAACATCCCACCCGAGCTCATACACCAAACAGGAAATGAGAACATTTCAGCAAAATTTCAAGCAAGCAAGAAATAATGGGTTGTTGTTCAGGTGACTATAAAAAGGCAGAGGCCTTTCAGGTGACTATAAAAAGGCAAAGGCCACCAAGCAGCAATGGAGCCTCAGGGAAGGACAATAGGCAGAACTATGAAAATGTTTAATTGGTATAGATCCCAAAAGATTTCACAGAACTGAAATCACCAGACTAATGCATAAATTCAATACATGTTGGAAAGCAGCACAGCACAAACCCACGAGAAGAACATGAAGTCATCATTCCATGGGTTCATTTGTAACCACACTTGGAAGTAGCTCTTTTTTTTTTTTTTTTTTTTTTTTTTGAGGCGGAGTCTCGCTCTGTCTCCCGGACTGGAGTGGGTGGCCGGATCTCAGCTCACTGCAAGCTCCGCCTCCGGGTTTACGCCATTCTCCTGCTCAGCCTCCCGAGTAGCTGGGACTACAGGCGCCCGCCACTCGCCCGGCTAGTTTTTTTGTATTTTTAGTAGAAACGGGGTTCACCGTGTTCGCCAGGATGGTCTCGATCTCCTGACCTCGTGATCCGCCGTCTCGGCCTCCCAAAGTGCTGGGATTACAGGCTTGAGCCACCGCGCCCGGCCGGAAGTAGCTCTTTTACACGACAACGTAACTGCAAATTCAGCAATAGTTTTTTTATGTATAGACTATAATTATTCATCAGAAGCAAATACTGGAAGAAATCTGAGGTCACAACACCATTACCAAATGAGAAATGTGGGAATTTCTTCAATTTTAAGAGGCAGAGAAAAGCCAGTTTTGGTTTTGCCAATCCTTGCCTGTGTACCAACACCAGGTACTGAGCAGGGAGTGGGGTGGGAGGGGAGGCAGGGGGGTGGGTCCTGGGCCTCAGACCCCGAGATTACATGCTTGAGGACCAGAGAGGACGTGGGGTCAAATTACCAAAGGACCTGGTTATTTTTTAACCTTTAAAGAAGCATTCCAGTATTTTCCCTTCAACTTTTCCATATACTGACAAAGCATACATTTGCAATATTTAGCATTTTAATCACCTGTGCCTATAACAGCAAGTGACAGTCTATCCTCCCTACCCACCTTGCCCCCATTAGCTGTCCAACAGCCGCACCCCTACCGCGAAAAACATCAATTCTCTATGTGACTGGAGTGAGCAGGGGAGAGGCAGCCAATTCAGGAGTCAGATCCCTGGCCAGACTAAAAGCGAACATTCAGGCTATAATTTTGGGGTTAAAAAATGTTTTAGGAGGGGGGAAAAACACAAATGAACACACACAAAAAAACCCAAAATACCTTGCAATTCATTTTAGCTGAACAAAGATAAGAATTCTGATTGGCCCAATTTAAGTTACAGATTCATCCCTACAGATATAGTTTTGAGTTGCACTTGAAGTACATCAAAGAGAGGAAAATCATTGCGGTGAATGTCCTCGAGTTTCCGCAGACGCCTTTGTGGTCGGCATGGTCACGTGCTCACCATTCAACAGCAATCCTTATTGCCTGTTGAAGGTAATATTTCTCTGCAGTCACATGCCAGCCTCTACTCAGTTTAATCCAGCACCTACTACAAAATTACCTGGTCAATTCTGAGTTGGGGGAAAGTCTAAAAATTTTATTTCTTTTTATGTTTAATTATCTATATTTTCTAATAAACTTTTTAATCCATGGAATAGGTATGTAACAAAATTGAAAATACTTTTAAAATAACACAGACTATGAAGTGTTCATAGTAATGACAGAACAAATAGTAATAAAACATTAGAAGGCCATCATATTTGGAATCCAATAAATCTAAGTTTAAGCTTACATCTATTATTTAATAGCCCTTTATTATATTTATTATGAGTTTTATATTATTCCTCTAAAATTGAAATAATGCCTAACTTTCTGAGTTAGTGAGACATTAAATTATATAATATATAATTCAGAAATGCAACTAAACCAATAAATGCATTCATTTTAAAATATTTATTGATAGTCTACTAAGTGAGGCAGTGTAGTAATTACATCGCAAAACTCTCAAGGGACTCAACAGCCAAGCACAGAAAAAGTATCATTTTGTTTCTTCTCCTTTCTTCACTTTAACTTTGAGCTTAATCTTTAGGAGGAGGATTAGCTAATGTTTGGAGTCTAGACAATTTAATAAACTAAAACCACTTGTTCTTCTTTCTCTTTATGTTTAAGCTGATTCTCTAACTCTCTCTTCCTCTCTCTGTCTTTGTAATCTTCATCACCTCTCATCTTTCTTCATTTCTTTCATCTTTTTTAACTTATTCTTATTTGTCTTCCCTACCATATGCATCCAGAAATTTTAAGCATTGCTTCACGTTTGTATACTGTAAAACAACAAAAATATAGGCAAGATATATAGACCCACCCATGCCTAATAGAAAGTACAAACTCATTTTTAGCTCTAGTAATGATATAAAAATCATCTCCAAATTTTTCATAGTTTTGTATCAAAATGTTTGAGTAGAATAATAAAGAAGGACATTCACCTTCATCTGATCTTGTTCCGTGTAGACATTGCATTGCTTATAAACTCACATGGAACAGTTGTATTTGGGAGAGTAGGAAAACAGGAATTAAGACATTGTTCTAATCAAATGTCAATGAGTACGACTTGGTTTTAACCCCTTATAGCTCAAACTGTAATCAGTTACATTAGGAGGCTTTCCAAAGCTGTATAATCTTTGACTGCTGTGCTCTAATACTCGGATTGTAATAGAAATTAGTTCAATAATTATTATAGTTGAAATGAATTCAATTCTTAATATATGTCTACACGAAGTTGATATTTTACAATATGTTTTTAAGAAAATGATGTTTATTACATCTTTAATTATTTACTTCTTCTGAGAAATCTTCAATGTCTCTTTATTGCCTGTTGGAGGTAATATTTATCAGAGAGCATATTTCAACTAGTTGCTCTGCGCTCATGTTCCATGTGTCAAATATGTTATCTCAAACAAAAACCTATTCTGGGAAATAAATTTTGCCGTAAGTTGTACTTTGTCATTTTTTCTGAAGACAATGGCCAAGAAACAGTTACCATTGAATTCAACTTTCATTGTCCCAAATTCTATGTATTGGTGAAGAAATGCTTGAAACTTGTGGGGATGAAGAATGTAGGCATCTGGAGTGTTGTGAAGCAGAGAAAATTGAATAGTGTATTTAGTTGACTTTAAATAAATAAACCTCATAATTATCTTTCTCAGAAAGAATGTTAATTTTTACATTTGGGTGGAGAATCACAGAATGATATGAAAAATACAGGTGAGGTGTCCAAGAAACACTTATTATTAGTTAAATTGTATTGTTACTACAAATAACTTCCTAGCTCAACTCTTTCTTGGAGTCAAAGTAAATCATTAGTAACATGTCATTAGCAATATTGCTGTTATTTAACAATAAAACCGCACTGCAGTGTTAGAAGGTCTCCACTGAAATTTGGCAGACAACATATACTTAGATGCAATGAGTCCAAGGAATGTGGAAGAATTAGTGCAGTCATGAGAATACTTAAGGTTCTCTGTGTGGCTTGCACACAAGGACTAATTTCCAAATGCTGCGAACATATTCATGTGTGATAATAGCAAATGTGTCTCCTTACTATACACAGAGTAACTACAGGTAGGGTCAAATATTAATTTTATGCCTTAAAATATATAAAATGTGTACCCATAGGTCCTTGATAATTCATTTTATACAATTAATTAATGCACTACTCTTTCTTACAGCAATCATCTGTGGGCTTTCTTTAAGACTTTAGGGAACCATTACTCACTACACCGCAATTGCTGTCATAAATCTTTTTGATACTAATTACCACATAAATGATTCTTATTATTTCTGCCCCTTTGTCTCCTTGCTTTTGTCTACCACAGCCACCCATTACAATGGTCATGTTCAGGACTATTACCAATATCTACTTCTTTCTAAGATTTTAATTTTAAGTATCATCTTTCAACCACCACCATGTCTTCAATATTTTTTTACACATATTTACCTACTATTATTTGATTGTACTACATTTTCACTATCTATTATACAATCCATATTTTTAATTATATGACATTAAAATCCCTGAACATTAATATTAGGTGGGTCTCTCATGATATATGGGTAATCACATTGTTTGCCCCTAGTCTATTTATTATCTCACAGGCTTAGGTGGTGGTTGTACAAGTTTTCTCCTCCCCTGAAACCTAAAACTCTCTCTCCCTCTTTTTGACTCCCACTGAGAAAACTGAAGAATTCAGATAAGAACTTCCGCTAGTTCTTATCACCGTATCTACTAGCCTACCTCAGTCTGTATGCACATGCTTCATATTCCCTTATATTGTAATTGATAAACTATACTGTGTCTAATCTAGCTCTATGTCTTCCACTTTGCAGGCTAAATGTTATAAAACAAGGATCAGTAAACGATGGCTCATTGGCCAAATCTAGTCCACAGACTAGAGCTAGAAATGGTTTTTAAATTTGTTAAAGAGATTTATTTTTCCAAAAAGGAAGAATATGCAACAATGACTATATGTGACCCAAAAAGCATAACACATTTACTATCTGGCCTTTTACAGAAAATGATTGGTTACATCTGCAGAGAATATTGCCTATTCATGTATTTAAATGCAATCGATAAGCTAAAGACTAAATATTTATATTTTAGAACTGAGTAAGCCCCTGTAATCCAGATTTCTTTCACTAATTGTCTTCTCAACATTACCTGGATTTAAAGAATGATCACTATGTCTTCATTTTAAAATGTTTAAACAAACACTTATTTTGTTCTCTATCTGTTCCCTTAATTTGATCTGGGGAGATTAGGCATTTATGAGCCCTGGAGGCATGAACAGATAGGAGATTCTGAAAGCAGCATAGCACTTGGAGATATTTATGAGCATCTCAAGAATTTAATTGACACACAAGAAAGGCCACATATATTGAAGAGCTGTTCTAACCTATGAGTAAGAGTTTGTCTAGACTCATTCTAATAAAGTTTTTAAAAGTTTAGAAAAGACCAGGGATGAGATTGTAAATTATCGGCTTGCCAGACCAAATTTATGGCTTTCAGAAGAAAGCAAAATGTCTTGAAGTGTTTGGTGATTTTTATTATATACTTGTAACTTTAAATTTAGTGTTGAGTAATTTTTATTCTATACTAATAATTTTGAAGTTCACTTAAAATGTAGCTTTTAAATTTATAATTTTTCTCATATACTCATAATTTTAAAACTTACCATATGCTCATACTAATTTTAAAATTTAAAATTATGAGTATATAATAAAAATTACTAAACACATCAAGAATCATATAGTTATGAACAAATGTGAACACTTATGAGAAGAAAATTAGAAAACAAGAAAGGTAGAAAAAAGGTAGATCAAAATATATGCTGGTCAAAATGAATGCACTTCAAAAATAAAAATAGAGATAGGTTGAAAGGAAAAGATGTAAAAATATACATCAAGCAAGCAGTGCGCATAAGAAATCTGGAGGAGTTTTATTAATAACAGACCAAATAGACTTTAAAACAAGGGCTTTTATAAGATTTTTTAAAAGAAATCTTTAAAGTGATAAATGTTTTTAATGATAAAAAATTTAATCAAAATGATATAACTGTCTTACCAACGTATAAATATGGTACCAGAACTCTAAAGGATATAATTTAAGTATGTCAGAGATAAGGAGAAATGTAGTCAAGCCTACAGTCAGCATTGAAAATTACATTATCTCTTTCTTAATAAGGCATAGAAAAATTGAACTACATGTAAGATATACAAAATGTAAACACTGTCATCCAAATTGGTTTACTCATGTTGGTTTACTTATATTCCTCAATATGATTAATGACATTTATAAGAAAACTTATGGTTACAACTAACAACAAAATACACTTCTTTGTAAGTGTACACGGAGCACTAAACAAGGTGAACCATATGTTGGAATTTATAATAAGTTTTAATAATGTTGAACAGTATTATATAATATTTTCTCTGGCCAAGTTGGAAATAAATTAGAAATCAATAATATGAAAAAGCAAAAATACAAAAATTTTAGGAAAATGAACAATGACTTCCAAATAGCACAAATCAAATTAGAAAATTTTGTGATTTAACTAATAAGGAACATATTAGATAACAAAATTAAGTATTGGTTTTAGAAGGAAATTCATGAAATTAGCTTCTTTATTGAAAAATAAATGAATGGTTTAAACTTCTACTTTAAAAAAACTATTAAAAATAAAATTAAACTCAAGGTAATTAAAACTAGAAAAAGAAATAATTCAGCTATAAGAAATAAATGAGTGAGATAAAACCAGAAATGAATATGAATTGAAAGCAGTCAAGTGATATAGAAAACTGACAGTGCTTTCTGTCCTTTGCAAATAAAATTATGTTCTGAGAATAAAATACAAGGATCAAGATGGCGGATAGGAGGCAGGGCTAGCTTGCAGCTCTCACTTGGATGTACTGAGCAATGTGTAGAGACACATATTAAGAACTTTTGTTCCAAGAACTAAAGCAGGAACATACCAGGAAAGCTGACAGAATCTGTATACTGTTTGAAGGAACTGAATCACCAGTGTAGGCTCCCAGAGACATAGAAGAACTGTGAGTCGGCTTGCTTTCTCAACAGACAGGCTCATGGTCTGGGGCTAGTTGTCAGTCTTGGTCACAGGCTCCCTGGAAATACACTTGGTGCTTTGAGGACATGGCATGGTGGGAGCGAAGCCATCTTTTAGGACTGAGTGGGGAGAGGCCTGCGACTTTCCCCCATTTCCTTGGTTACCTGTATGACTCAGCAGAGGCAACCAGATTCCCCCTGGGAATATAAATCCATTGTACTGGAAACCACACTTCCATACCCCACAGCAGCTGCAACAAGCCCTGTTCCAGGAGAGGATGAGCTCAGATATGCCTATCCCTGCCCAACTTGGTGGTCTTATTCTACTTACCCTGGTAGCCAAAAACAAAGGTCATAATGTCTTGGGAGCTCTATGGCCCTGCCCACCACCTGAGAAACCTGAATACTTAACCAGGTGTCCCTAGGGCAAGTTTGCATCTTCTCTATAGGACCACAGCTGAGGCACTCCTGAAAGTGTCACCTCCTGCCTGGAGGCCAACCAACACCAAACCAGAGCACTAAACAAAAACACAACCAAGGACACTCACAGAGTCCACTTCACTCCCTTGCTACCTCCACCAGAGCAGGTGCTAATATCCATGGCTGCAAGCCCTGAAGATGGATGACATCACAGGATTCTCTGCAGGCACTCTCCATTACCAGCCTGGAGCCTGGTAGCTCTGCCGTGCGGCTAGACCCAGAAGAGCAAAACCAGTCACTACAGTTCAGCTCTCAGGAAGCTTCGTTCCTAGGGGAAGGTGGAGAACACCACATCAAGGGAGCACCCCGTGAGACAAAAGAATCTGAACAGCAGCCCTTCAATCCCAGATCCTCTCTCTGACATAGTCTACCAAAATAAGGAGAAACAAGAAAAACAATTCTGGCAATATGACAAAACAAGGGTCTTAACCCCCTCAAAAGATCATATCAGCTCACCAGCAATAGATCCAAATCAAGATGAAATCTCTGAAATGCCAGAAAAAGAATTCAGTTAGCTTATTAAGCTAATTAAGGAGGCACCAGAGAAAAGTGAAGTCCGACTTAAAGAAATCAAATACGTGATACAGGATATGAAAGGGAAATTCTTCAGTGAAATAGATACCACAAATAAGAAAAAAAATTATAACTTCTAGAAATCAAGTGCAAAGAGAAATGCAAAATGCACTGTAAAGTCTTAGCAAGAGAATTGAAGAAGCAGAAGAAAGAACGTTGGAGCTCAAAGACAAGGCTTTCAAATTAACCCAATCCATTAAAAGGCAAAAAGAAAAGAATTTAACAAAGCCTCCTAAAAATTTGGGAGCATGTTAAATGTCCAAACCTAAGAATAGTTGGTGTTCTCAAGGAAGAAGAGAAATCTAAAAGTTTGGAAAACATATTTGGGAGAATAATTGAGGAAAGCTTCCCCATCCTTCCTAGAGATCTAGACATCCAAACACAAGAAGCTTAAAGAACACCTGGGAAATTCATCACAAAAAAATCATCACTTAGGCACATAGTCATCAAGTTATTTAAAGTCAAGGTGAAGGAAAGAATCTTAACAATTGTGATGCAAAAGCATCAAGTAACCTAAAAGGAAAACCTATCAGAGTAACAACAGATTTCTGAGCAGAAATTCTACAAGCTAGCAGGGATTGAGGTCCTATTTTTAGCCTCCTTAAACAGAATAATTATCAGCCAAGGATTGTGTATCTAGCAAAATTAAGCTTCATAAATGAAGAAAAGGTGTGTTATTTTCCAGACGAACAAATGTTGAGAGAATTCACCGCTACCAATCCAGAACTACAAGAACTGCTAAAAGGAGCTCTACATCTTGAAACAAATTCTTAAATACAACAAATAGAACCCCCTTAAAGCATAAATCTCACAGAATCTATGTAACAATAACAAAATGAAAATAAAAAAGGTATTCAGCAAAAAAATAGCATGATGAATAAAATAGCACCTCACATCTCAATACAAGCACTGAATGTGAATGACCTAAATGCTTTACTTAAAAGATGTAGAATGACAAAATAGATGAGAATACACCAACCAAGTATCTGCTGTCTTCAGGAGATTCATCTAACACATATGGACTCACATAAACTTAAGGTAAAGTTGTAGGAAAATATATTCCATGCAATGGACACTAAAAGCAAGCAGGAGTAGCTACTCTTATATCAGACAAAACAAACTTTAAAGCAACAACATTTAAGAAAGACAATGAAGGACATTATATAATGATAACAAAAGACCAGTCTAACAGGAAAATATCACAATTCTAAATATATACGCACCTAACACTAGAGCTCCAAAATGTATAAAACAATTACTGTCAGACCCAATAAATGAGATAGACAGCAACACAATAATAGTGGAGGACTTTAATACTCCATTGACTGCACTTGACAGGTTATTAAGACAAAGTCAACAAAGAAACCATAGACTTAATTAAACTATACTCTACAACAAATGGACATAACAGATATTTAAAGAGCATTCTAACCAACAACTGCAGAACATATATTCTGTTTATCAACACATAGAACATTCTCCAAGATAGACCATATGATGGGCCAGAAAACAAGTCTCAGTAAATTTAAGAAAATCTAAATTATATCAAGTGCGCTCTCAGACTGCAGTGAAATAAAATTGGAAATCAACTCCAGAAGGAATCCTCAAAACCATGCAAATACATGGAAATTACATAACCTGCTCCTGAATGATTGTTGGGCCAATAATGAAATCAAGATGAAAATTTAAAAAATTCTTTGAACTGAATGATAACAGCGACACAACCTATCAAAATCTCTGGGACAAAGCAAAGGTGGTGCTAAGGGGAAAGTTCATAGGATTAAATGCCTACATCAAAAAGTCTGACAGAGCACCATAGAAAATCTAAGATCATACCTCACACAACTGGAGAAGTAAGAACCATCAAAACCTAAACCCAGCAAAAGGAAAGAAATAACAAAGATCAGAGAAGAACTAAATAAAATTGAAACAAATAACAAGAACAAAAATACAAGACGTATATGAAACAGAAAGTTGATTCTTCAAAAAGATAAATAAAATTGATGAGATTAACCAAGTAAAGAAGAGAGAAGATCCAAATAAACTCAATTAGA
This sequence comes from Trachypithecus francoisi, assembly GCF_009764315.1. Classification (NCBI taxonomy): domain Eukaryota; kingdom Metazoa; phylum Chordata; class Mammalia; order Primates; family Cercopithecidae; genus Trachypithecus; species Trachypithecus francoisi. The sequence continues at coordinate 46,023,776 of NW_022681470.1, read as the reverse complement.
AACACCTGCAATCCCAGCACTTTGGGAGGCTGAAGTGGGCGAATCACGAGGTCAGGAGATTGAGACCCACCCTTGCTACAGTGAAACCCTGTCTCTACTAAAAATACAAAAAATTAGCCAGGCATGGTGGTGGTCACCTGTAGTCCCGGCTACTTGGGAGGCTGAGGCAGGAGAATGGTGTGAACCCGGGAGGCAGAGCTTGCAATGAGCCAAGATTGCACCACTGCACTCCAGCCTGGGTGACAGAGCAGGACACTGTCTCAAAAAAAATAAAAATTAAAATTAAAAATATTTTCTACTAAATAATATAAGGCAAAACACTAATGTGTTTCTTATTTTTTAACACTTTGACTAATTTCTGTCTAACTTAAATACAATATAGAATATTATATGGCAGAGTTGCCTAGTCATAATAATACTAAAAGTAAAATTAAGGTACAATTTTTAATAATTAGCACAAGTATTACTTCTTCAAAAAGGCAGCGTAAATGATTGATTTTCTTAAATTACCTTCACATTTGCAATTGGTGTCTAGTAAAAATATGTGAATACTATAGTTTCAGGGGGTCCGATTATCAAGCATGTTGTAGAATTTGAAGTCTTTCAAATTTCATTCAAGATAATATGAAAAAGTGCACAGAATTAAGGCTGAATTAAATAAATAAAAATGTAATGAATTGTGTCGCTTTTTAGCCAAGTGCTATTCTAAGTACTTTACATAAATTTTAATACTTTAATTATTGCATTAAGCTTTTCACCCTAAAACAATTATTAAGCACTTAAACAATTTGCATAAAACCAAAGAGCAAATAAGTAGAGTAGTGAAACATTTTAAAACATCTTTATAGAGGTGTAATTGATACACAAAAAACTACAGATATCCGTGTATGCAATTTGCTTGGCTTGATCATATACATACATTTACAAAACCATCACCACAATCAAGATAATAAACATATCAATCACCTCAAAATGACCTCTTCTTTTTTGTGGTAAGAACATTTAACTTGTAATCTACTCTCTTGACCAATTTTTCTATGTAAAACACAGTATTTTTAGCCATAGGCACTATGCTGTAAAACAGATATCTAGAATTTCCTCTTGCATACCTGAAATTTACACCCATTGGAAAAAAACTCCTTATATCCCCTTTTCCCTAGTCCCTGCTAACCATTATTCTACTGTCTACTTTTATGAGTTTGACAATCTTAAACACCTAATATAAGCAGGATCATGCAATATCTGTCCTTCTGTAGTGGACTTACTTCACTTAGCCAAATTTCCTACAGGTTTATTTATATTACTATAAATGGTAAAATTTCCCTTTTTTTTTTTAAAGATGGAGTCTCGCTTTGTCACCAGGCTGGAGTGCAGTGGTGCAATCTCAGCTCACTGCAACCTCCGCTTCCCAGGTTCAAGCAATTCTCCTGCCTCAGCCTCCCGAGTAGCTGAGACTACAGGCATGCATCACATCACCCAGCTAATTTTTGTATTTTTAGTAGAGATGAGGTTTCACCATGTTGGCCAGGATGGTCTTGATCTCTTGACCTCGTGATCCACCTGCCTCGACCTTCCAAAGTGCTGGGATTACAGGTGTGAGCCATCGCATCCGGCCGCAAAATTTCCTTTTCTTTTTAAGGATAAATTATATTTCATTGCATGTGTGTGTCACATTTTCTTTATTCAGCCATCTATGATAATAGGTTGATATGATAATATGTTGTTTTCATATCTTGGCTATTGTCAATAATACCACAATGAACATGAGAACACATTTATCTCTTTGAGATTCTGATTTCAATTCTTTTAGATATGTTTGCAGAAGTATTGCTGGATCACATGGTAGTTGCATTTTAAAAGACTAGGAACCACCATGCTGCTTTTCATAGCAGGTGCACCATTTTACATTTTTACCAACCGTGTACAAGTGTTCCAATTGCTATATGTCCTTGTCAAAATTTGTTATTTTTTGTTTTTATTTTTAATTTTTTTTTTGGTTTTTGGATAATAGCTTTCCTAATTGGTGTGAGGGTTTGCATATGCACTTCCTTGACAATTAATGATGTTGAACACTTTTCCATATACTTGCAGGCCATTTGTAGGTCTTCTTTGCAAAGATGTCTATTCAGGTCCTTTGTCCAACTTTTAATTGAATTATTTGCATCTTTTTCTTGTTCAAATTTTAGGAATTCTTTGTATATTTTGGATATTAACCCCTTACCAGATATTTCATTTTCAAATTTTTCTCCTAAATCAAAATCATAGATTGCATTTTCACTCTGATTATTTTATAATTTGACAGTATCCTTGTTTTGCAGCTCTTCTCTAAGTGTGAAATTATTTCCAAATAAAAATATTTTTCTAAAGCAAAAAATGAATTGACCATTAATGAGTTAGGAGACTGAATCTGTAATCAAAAACTTTCCAACAAATGAAAGCCCAGGACCTGATGGCTTCACTAGTTAATTCTACTAAACATTGGAATAATTAATGCCAATAATTTTCAAAGTTTTCATAAAATTGAGAAGTAAGGAACATCTCTAAATTCATTTTTTGAGGCCAATGTTAAAAATACAAAAGTTAAATTAAGAGGCTATAGGAAAAAGAGAAACCAACCAAACCAAAAACACTACAGGCCATTATTTCTGGTGAGGATAGCCTATTTTAATATGTCCCATTTCCTTGTTTTTGTCATTTGGTGTAATATGCCCTAGAATTCTAAATCACCCCTCAGCATCTAAGGTACACAAGGCTCTTTGGTCCTCTCCCTATTCCTTCCTAACTGCTAAGCCATTCCAATGTTACACTTGGGAACTTATTTTCATCATTAACTGCATCCCCTGTATCCAGAACCTCTTTTCTGAATATTTTGCACAGTGTTCTGTACAAATAGATATTTACCAGAATCCCAAAGACATTGCCTATTGCTCCTGTGTCTTGACTTAAGCATGGAGAAAAACTCCCAACATGTGGAATATTGTTGTTTCATTATATGTTGTTTCTTCCTACAGCTCACTTGTCACTGGTTCTAGAAGTATGGTTAGTGTAGTGTTTGTTTCTTGTTATTCTCTCTAAACCATCTTTAAAAATTATATCAGATTACTTTACACATTGCTCATTGTTGCTGTCATCTGTTGACAGCTGAATAATTTCTCAACACCTTCATTTCTCCACAATTATGGCTCTTGTTTTTTTTTTTTTTATCCAGCTCTATGTCTTTATCTTTTAATATTTCTATGTAATTCTTCAAGTATAGTCTTTCCAATGCTCTGTTTTGCATTTCCTTCAACTTCTCTCTTCCAATGTTCTAATTATTTATTATTTATCCTACTCTAACCTCTTATTCTATGGTTTTACCCAATATATTGTTATTTCTCTTAGATACAAGCTGTTCATATTCTAAGGCACAATTAAATTCTAAGGTACAAGTAAGTACTCCTTCCCCAACTCAATCTGATTGGCCCTACAGCCTTTATCTAATTCTCATTTTATTTGTGGCCATTCCACTCTCATAACAAACTTAAATGTCACAGTTAATCAATATAAACACCCTTTTCCTTACACTCATAATTCTCTGTTTTTCTCTCAAATTGCTGCTCTCACAGGGCTAACCTACAACACTGCTTATATTAAACTGTCCTCTTCCTCCATTGCTGTACTTCTGCAATTGAATAAAGCTGGTTAAAAAAAAAAAAAAAAAAAAGCAATTCACAATGGTTGAATGCTTTCACTGTAAATCATGTGGGCTCCTATACGTTTTTATATATAGTCATTGTTAGTATTCTAGGTCACTCAGTCTTTCTCTCTCCTAGATGACGACTTCAAACAGGTCCTCTTCCTCAAATCTCCCAAATCATATTCTCGTCCATACTCTCAGCTCGTGACTTTCCCTCTTACCTCAGTGACTTTTCTGATGCTATCAGAAAGATCATTAATAGAATTGTCAAAACACATTCATTCTACTATTATGCATCTATATACAGTATTTTTGTTGTATTATTACAGAATGAAGGCTGAGCATATCCTTTTCTTTGCTGTCAACTATTTTTGCATAAGGACCTTATCATTATTTTCATGGTAGATATTACCCCAAAGCCACATATTCACCCTTAAAACTGTCAACATTGTACCCCTATCTGACTGATGAGAGTTACTCTTTGTGGCTAATTGAAACTCTCTAAAGAAAACTAAGCAGCCACAGCAGAGAGAAAGGTTTGGTCAGTTACCCCTACATTGTTAACTACTATAAAGTTTGTTAATCACCATAAAGTTTTCCTCCTGCGATTAGGTATTATAGAAATCCATTCTAGAGAAAGACTACGCAACTAACCTCAGTGGACTAACTGACTCCAACCAATTGTGACACCCCTTCCTTGATTGTGCCAGCAACACTTGTTGGATAGGAGGCCAACCTTACAAGCATTCTTTCCTGATAGGAAGTTACAGATCATAGACTTGAAGAAACTGTACACCAAACATTGTTGTCCCCTATAGTTCACCTTTTGATGTAAAGAGCCAAATTCCACTTCATCTTAACATAAAACCCTACCCCAAAGTGAGCATAAGATATATGTTGCATATATGTTAATGTACTGAGCATGCACTTCATTCATATACATAGACATCCCTCAAACTTGATGAATATGCATGTTAAACAAACCCTGGAAGGCTTAAATACCTCGGTTTCTTTTTCCTTTTTCTTGGAGTGTGTTCTTAGAATTTCCCCAGAGTTTACACTCTCAAATCTGCAAATTGTTACTATGAAAATAGTTTCCTCTGTACTCTTCACAGTTACTTTGTTAATGAAACAACAACAAAAGAGAATATAGTCTTCCTATTCCAGAAGCTTTTATTAATATATTCTTTTTTTTTTTTTTTTAAATTTGTGTTTCACTTTATTGTATACAAATTTCAGCACATGGAATTCAACAGAAACAAAGGGAAAAGCATCAGTTTACATGTGACATTCTGCCCCTGATTTACAGTATCAGGATTGTAGTAACCAGAAATTTGAGTAGCCATCTTTTTACAATGGAAGTTAATTTTCAATCACTGATTTCTTCCTTGAAGAATATTGAATAACAGTACCTGACAAACTGTGGCTGAGTCCTTTTAAATTAAACTACTCAGAAATAGCAATATCTAAGGAAAAGAATGCTGAGCAGGGCTAGGGGACAGTGAAATTTATAGAACCCTTAATTAAACTAAGACTTAGTAACACAAAAAGTAAGATTCCTGGAGCAGTATATCAACGGATTGCATTTTCTTTTTCTTTTTTTTTTTTTTTGAGACGGAGTCTCGCTCTGTCGCCCGGGCTGGAGTGCAGTGGCCGGATCTCAGCTCACTGCAAGCTCCGCTTTCCCGGTTTACACCATTCTCCTGCCTCAGCCTCCCGACTACAGGCGCCCGCCACCTCGCCCGGCTAGTTTTTTGTATTTTTTTTTTTTTTAGTAGAGACGGGGTTTCACCATGTTAGCCAGGATGGTCTCGATCTCCTGACCTCGTGATCCGCCCGTCTCGGCCTCCCAAAGTGCTGGGATTACAGGCTTGAGCCACCGCGCCCGGCCGGATTGCATTTTCTCATGTATTTGATCAATTCAAATAATTAGAAAATGAGGCAATCGTGTTAGGGATTTCTCTCCTTTGTAGTGTATGTCTGAATTCAAAGAATGTATACTAAAAGTAAGAACTTAATTGGCCAGACCTAAACCTACTCAAAGTTTATGATTTAATAAGGACTCTCACTATAATATCATAAATTAAATCTAAGCCAAGTTCAAGCTTCACAGGCTGTCCATTGGGAAATATAATGCAATGATGTCAGTTTATCAAGAAATTACTGACATGATACATATGATCAAGGAGCTTCTGAAAAGACATTTAAGCATAAGTTAATAGATTATTTTAGAAAAAAAGGAAAAGATAATTTGACATAAAAGACAATCTGGAATATTGTAATAATTAAATTAATCTATTAAACAGTAATCTATTTAATGGCAAATTAATAGCAGCAGCCTACTGAAAATTGAAAACAAGAAAAGAGTGCCCACAACAATTATTTAATGATGTCCTGGAAAAACTAGAAGAGCAATGAATAAGATTGATAAATATTGGCTAGTTGTTCTGATTAACCGATTATATGGTTGTCTACCTGGAAAGAATACAAGTAGTTAAAATATCATTATAACATATATAACATTATAAAGTTTTGGTACATTGCTTTAAGTAACATATAATTACAAAAAACAATAGCTTTCATTTACATTATCAATAAGATCAAATTTACATGTGTTTATAAAAAGGTATAAACTGAAATAGAATGAATATTTCAGGCATTAGAATAACCTAAATAGGAGGGTTTTTCTAGAAGCTATCTCCATCATGAATATACAGTACTGATCAAAGTATAATAGAACAATGAGATTGCACATGTGCCTAAATGTTACTATAAATATTTCTGAATCAAATGTCTGTACAGATCTATTATATTACCTAACTCTAATATATTTATCAACTATGTAATGTTATTCAAAACTCAATACAGGCATAAAGAGATAGCAGAAACCAAACATGTTTGAAAAATGCAGAATATTTGTACTATCATGTATTTAAAGATATTATTGCCTTACAAAAATTAAAACAATGTTGTACTGAAACAAATATAAGTCTATTAGAACAATTAAAATAATAGAAAGTGTAGTAACAGAATATTGTTTAATATGAAGTAAGATAAGAGAATGTATTCATGTGTACACACATACGTAGACCTAGACAGACACACACCTAGACTATGACAGTGTTTTAAAATAGATGTTATTCTTCTATTTTATATAGTAAGTATATAATATAATATGATATTAAAAGAGTCCATGAAACATTACAATTTATTATTTGTGCATACTGAGCCTTCAGATAATTTTAACATTATTATTTATACTCTGTTATTCATTTTTTTCTACAAAGAATACAAAATTATTGAGAAAAGTAATCATATTTGAAATATTAAAGTACAGTTTAATTATCTGAAAAACACAAAACCAAGAGACTAAATGATTTTGTACCTGCATAAGAAAATATTATGCTTGCAGACTTCCTTGGTTTGAGACTGTTTGAGATATGTATCTTTTCCTTTATTTGTATTCATGTCACAGACATATATATCATAGAAAAGAAAAGAGGCCTACAGAGTGAACAATTTCCTAGGAAATAAAATAAATTTGAATGTTCTAAGAATGGAAATCATTCTATAAACTAGTGGCTCTCAAAGTGCGAGGCAGAATCCTTTGAGACAGACTCAAAGTCAAATCTATTTTCTTTTTTTTATTTATTTATTTTTTTTATTTTTTTATTTATTTATTTTTTTTTATTATACTTTAAGTTCTAGGGTACATGTGCATGACTTTTATATCATGTATAACTCCCCAATGCAATCCCTCCCTCCTCCCCCCTCCCCATGATAGGCCCCAGTGTGTGATGTTCCCCTTCCCGAGTCCAAGTGATCTCATTGTTCAGTTCCCACCTATGAGTGAGAACATGCGGTGTTTGGTTTCTCTTCTTGTGATAGTTTGCTAAGAATGATGGTTTCCAGCTGCATCCATGTCCCTACAAAGGACGCAAACTCATCCTTTTTGATGGCTGCATAGTATTCCATGGTGTATATGTGCCACATTTTCTTAATCCAGTCTGTCACAGATGGACATTTGGGTTGATTCCAAGTCTTTGCTATTGTGAATAGTGCCGCAATAAACATACGTGTGCATGTGTCTTTGTAGTAGAGTAATTTATAATCCTTTGGGTATATACCCAGTAGTGGGATGGCTGGGTCATATGGTACATCTAGTTCTAGATCCTTGAGGAATCGCCATACTGTTTTCCATAATGGTTGAACTAGTTTACAATCCCACCAACAGTGTAAAAGTGTTCCTATTTCTCCACATCCTCTCCAACACCTGTTGTTTCCTGACTTCTTAATGATTGCCATTCTAACTGGTGTGAGATGGTATCTCATTGTAGTTTTGATTTGCATTTCTCTGATGGCGAGTGATGATGAGCATTTTTTCATGTGTCTGTTGGCTGTATGGATGTCTTCTTTTGAGAAATGTCTGTTCATATCCTTTCCCCACTTTTTGATGGGGTTGTTTGTTTTTTTCTTGTATATTTGTTTGAGTTCTTTGTAGATTCTGGATATTAGCCCTTTGTCAGATGAGTAGGTTGCAAAAATTTTCTCCCATTCTGTAGGTTGCCTGTTCACTCTGATGGTAGTTTCTTTAGCTGTGCAAAAGCTCTTTAGTTTAATTAGATCCCATTTGTCCATTTTTGCTTTTGCTGCCGTTGCTTTTGGTGTTTTAGACATGAAGTCCTTGCCCATGCCTATGTCCTGAATGGTACTACCTAGATTTTCTTCTAGGTTTTTATGGTATTAGGTCTAACATTTAAGTCTCTAATCCATCTTGAATTAATTTTCGTATAAGGGGTAAGGAAAGGATCCAGTTTCAGCTTTCTACTTATGGCTAGCCAATTTTCCCAGCACCATTTATTAAATAGGGAATCCTTTCCCCATTTCTTGTTTCTCTCAGGTTTGTCAAAGATCAGATGGCTGTAGATGTGTGGTATTATTTCTGAGGACTCTGTTCTGTTCCATTGGTCTATATCTCTGTTGTGGTACCAGTACCATGCTGTTTTGGTTACTGTAGCCTTGTAGTATAGTTTGAAGTCAGGTAGCGTGACGCCTCCAGCTTTGTCCTTTTGACTTAGGATTGTCTTGGCAATGCGGGCTCTTTTTGGTTCCATATGAACTTTAAAGCAGTTTTTTCCAATTCTGTGAAGAAAGTCATTGGTAGCTTGATGGGGATGGCATTGAATCTATAAATCACCTTGGGCAGTATGGCCATTTTCACGATATTGATTCTTCCTATCCATGAGCATGGTATGTTCTTCCATTTGTTTGTGTCCTCTTTGATTTCACTGAGCAGTGGTTTGTAGTTCTCCTTGAAGAGGTCCTTTACATCCCTTGTAAGCTGGATTCCTAGGTATTTTATTCTCTTTGAAGCAATTGTGAATGGAAGTTCATTCCTGATTTGGCTCTCTGCTTGTCTGTTACTGGTGTATAAGAATGCTTGTGATTTTTGCACATTAATTTTGTATCCTGAGACTTTGCTGAAGTTGCTTATCAGCTTAAGGAGATTTTGGGCTGAGACGATGGGGTTTTCTAAATATACAATCATGTCATCTGCAAACAGGGACAATTTGACTTCTTCTTTTTCTAACTGGATACCCTTGATTTCTTTCTCTTGCCTGATTGCCCTAGCCAGAACTTCCAACACTATGTTGAATAGGAGTGGTGAGAGAGGGCATCCCTGTCTTGTGCCAGTTTTCAAAGGGAATTTTTCCAGTTTTTGCCCATTCAGTATGATATTAGCTGTGGGTTTGTCATAAATAGCTCTTATTATTTTGAGGTACGTTCCATTAATACCAAATTTATTGAGCGTTTTTAGCATAAAGGGCTGTTGAATTTTGTCAAAAGCCTTTTCTGCATCTATTGAGATAATTATGTGGTTCTTGTCTTTGGTTCTGTTTATATGCTGGATTACGTTTATTGATTTGCGAATGTTGAACCAGCCTTGCATCCCAGGGATGAAGCCCACTTGATCATGGTGGATAAGCTTTTTGATGTGCTGCTGAATCCGGTTTGCCAGTATTTTATTGAGGATTTTTGCATCGATGTTCATCAGGGATATTGGTCTAAAATTCTCTTTTTTTGTTGTGTCTCTGCCAGGCTTTGGTATCAGGATGATGTTGGCCTCATAAAAAGAGTTAGGGAGGATTCCCTCTTTTTCTATTGATTGAAATAGTTTCAGAAGGAATGGTACCAGCTCCTCCTTGTACCTCTGGTAGAATTCAGCTGTGAATCCATCTGGTCCAGGACTTTTTTTGGTGGGGAGGCTATTAATTGTTGCCTCAATTTCAGAGCCTGCTATTGGTCTATTCAGGGATTCAACTTCTTCCTGGTTTAGTCTTGGGAGAGTGTAAGTGTCCAGGAAATTATCCATTTCTTCTAGATTTTCTAGTTGATTTGCGTAGAGGCATTTATAGTATTCTCTGATGGTTGTTTGTATTTCTGTGGGGTCGGTGGTGATATCCCCTTTATCATTTTTTATTGCGTCTATTTGATTCTTCTCTCTTTTCTTCTTTATTAGTCTAGCTAGCGGTCTGTCAGTTTTGTTTATCTTTTCAAAAAACCAACTCCTGGATTCATTGATTTTTTGGAGGGTTTTTTGTGTCTCTATCTCCTTCCGTTCTGCTCTGATCTTAGTTATTTCTTGCCTTCTGCTAGCTTTTGAATGTGTTTGCTCTTGCCTCTCTAGTTCTTTTAATTGTGATGTTAGAGTGTCAATTTTAGATCTCTCCTGCTTTCTCTTGTGGGCATTTAGTGCTATAAATTTCCCTCTACACACTGCTTTAAATGTGTCCCAGAGATTCTGGTATGTTGTATCTTTGTTCTCATTGGTTTCAAAGAACATCTTTATTTCTGCTTTCATTTCGTTATGTACCCAGTAGTCATTCAGGAGCAGGTTGTTCAGTTTCCATGTAGTTGAGCGGTTTTGATTGAGTTTCTTAGTCCTGAGTTCTAGTTTGATTGCACTGTGGTCTGAGAGACAGTTTGTTATAATTTCAGTTCTTGTACATTTGCTGAGGAGTGCTTTACTTCCAATTATGTGGTCAATTTTGGAATAAGTGCGATGTGGTGCTGAGAAGAATGTATATTCTGTTGATTTGGGGTGGAGAGTTCTATAGATGTCTATTAGGTCCACTTGGTGCAGAGATGAGTTCAATTCCTGGATATCCTTGTTAACTTTCTGTCTCATTGATCTGTCTAATGTTGACAGTGGAGTGTTGAAGTCTCCCATTATTATTGTATGGGAGTCTAAGTCTCTTTGTAGGTCTCTAAGGACTTGCTTTATGAATCTGGGTGCTCCTGTATTGGGTGCATATATATTTAGGAGAGTTAGCTCTTCCTGTTGAATTGATCCCTTTACCATGATGTAATGGCCTTCTTTGTCTCTTTTGATCTTTGATGGTTTAAAGTCTGTTTTATCAGAGACTAGGATTGCAACCCCTGCTTTTTTTTGTTCTCCATTTGCTTGGTAGATCTTCCTCCATCCCTTTATTTTGAGCCTATGTATGTCTCTGCATGTGAGATGGGTCTCCTGAATACAGCAGACTGATGGGTCTTGACTCTTGATCCAGTTTGCCAGTCTGTGTCTTTTAATTGGAGCATTTAGTCCATTGACATTTAAGGTTAATATTGTTATGTGTGAACTTGATCCTGTCATTATGATATTAACTGGTTATTTTGCTCGTTAGTTGATGCAGTTTCTTCCTAGCCTCGATGGTCTTTACATTTTGGCATGTTTTTGCAATGGCTGGTACCGGTTGTTCCTTTCCATGTTTAGGGCTTCCTTCAGGGTCTCTTGTAAGGCAGGCCTGGTGGTGACAAAATCTCTAAGCATTTGCTTATCTGTAAAGGATTTTATTTCTCCTTCACTGATGAAGCTTATTTGGCTGGATATGAAATTCTCGGTTGAAAATTCTTTTCTTTAAGAACGTTGAATATTGGCCCCCACTCTCTTCTGGCTTGTAGAGTTTCTGCCGAGAGGTCTGCTGTTATTCTGATGGGCTTCCCTTTGTGGGTAACCCGACCTTTCTCTCTGGCTGCCCTTAAGATTTTTTCCTTCATTTCAACTTTGGTGAATCTGGCAATTATGTGTCTTGGAGTTGCTCTTCTGGAGGAGTATCTTTGTGGCGTTCTCTGTATTTCCTGAATTTGAATGTTGGCCTGCCCTACTAGGTTGGGGAAGTTCTCCTGGATGATATCCTGAAGAGTGTTCCAACTTGGTTCCATTTTCCCCCTCACTTTCAGGCACCCCAATCAGACGTAGATTTGGTCTTTTTACATAATCCCATACTTCTTGCAGGCTTTGTTCATTTCTTTTTCTTCTTTTTTCTTTTGGTTTCTCTTCTCGCTTCATTTCATTCATTTGATCCTCAATCGCTGATACTCTTTCCTCCAGTTGATCGAGTCGGTTACCGAAGCTTGTGCATTTGTCACGTATTTCTCGTGTCATGGTTTTCATCTCTGTCATTTCGTTTATGATCTTCTCTGCATTAATTAGTCTAGCTGTCAATTCTTCCACTTTTTTTTCAAGATTTTTAGTTTCTTTGCGCTGGGTACGTAATTCCTCCTTTAGCTCTGAGAGGTTTGATGGACTGAAGCCTTCTTCTCTCATCTCATCAAAGTCATTCTCTGACCAGCTTTGATCCGTTGCTGGCGATGGGCTGCGCTCCTTTGCAGGGGGAGATGCGCTCTTATTTTTTGAATTTCCAGCTTTTCTGCCCTGCTTCTTCCCCATCTTTGTGGTTTTATCTGTCTCTGGACTTTGATGATGGTGACCTACTGATGGGGTTTTGGTATAGGTGTCCTTCCTGTTTGATAGTTTTCCGTCTGACAGTCAGAAGGACTGTCTGTTGGTCTGTTAGAGATTGCTTGAGGTCCACTCCAGACCCTGTTTGCCTGGGTATCAGCAGCAGAGGTTGCTGAAGATAGAATATTGCTGAACAGCGAGTGTGCCTGTCTGATTCTTTCTTTGGAAGTTTCCTCTCAGGGGTGACGCCACCTTGTGAGGTGTGGGGTATCAGACTGCCCCTAGTGGGGGATGTCTCCCAGCTAGGCTACTCAGGGGTCAGGGACCCACCTGAGCAGGCAGTCTGTCCGTTCTCAGATCTCAACCTCCGCGTTAGGAGATCCACGGCTCTCCCCAAAGCTGTCAGACAGAGTCGTTCGGGTCTGCAGCGGCCCCGCTCTTTCCCCTAATGGACTGCAGCTGTGCGCTGTCCGCAGCGGTAGAGTCTACAGAGACAGGCAGGCTTCCTTGAGCTGCTGTGAGCTCCACCCAGTTCGAGCTTCCCAGCGGCTTTGTTTACCTACTTAAGCCTCAGCAATGGCGGGCGCCCCTCCCCCAGCCTCGCTGCTGCCTTGCGGATAGATCGCCGCAGACGGCCGTGTTAGCAGTGAGGGAGGCTCCGTGGGCGCGGGACCCTCCCGGCCAGGTGTGGGACACATTCTCCTGGCGTGCCTGTTTCCTTAAAGCGCAGCATTGGGGTGGGAGTTACCCGACTTTCCAGGTGGTGTGTGTCTCAGTTCCCCTGGCTAGGAAAACGGATCTCCCTCCCCCTTGCGCTTCCAGGTGAGGCGATGCCTCGCCCTGCTTCAGCTCACGCTGGTCAGGCTGCAGCAGCTGACCCACACCGATTGTCCGGCACTCCCTAGAGAGATGACCCCAGTACCTCAGTTGAAAATGCAGAAATCACCGGTCTTCTGTGTCGCTCGCACTGGGAGTTGGAGACTGGAGCTGTTCCTATTCGGCCATCTTGCTCCGCCCATTATTAATATATTCTTATCTTAACAAATTATTTTGTTCTAACAGATGCACATTTGGAAATACCTGTTCTTCTAAAATAGTGTCTAAGATGAATGAGCAATGCTATCATTCCATCACTGTTTAGTGCATATGTGATGTAACTTTTAATAACTCTTCTCTAAAATTAGCTGAGTTATTGCACCTAAGGTCAAAAAATACTACTCTTTAACAATAGCTGTAAATTTTTCCAGGACTTTTAGGAAAATAGTTTCCATGTTTGAGAAAACTAGTTGAATTGCTTACTTATTTCTCATCACTATTGACATAATTAACTCTAATGCCATTCTTAGCAAATGTCATTTATTTAGCATTGAAAATATTTAGTATAGGTTTCCTTTTTTTTTTCATTGACAGGATCATTTTTATCAAAACTGAAAGTCTGTTTATTAAACTAGTAGTGATCTCTGCAAAACTTTCTTATGGATGCAGAGTGTAGAAAAGTTCTAATTGCATTAAGAAAGACTTGGTACTAGAGAGAACCATGCATGCAAGAAACAAGAACAATAAAACATAATATTTCTCCCCCCTGCAAAGTCTCTCTAGCACCCTCTATAGTCAAAATTTTAGGGTCATTGGCAAAAGAAAAGGAAAAAAATATATACGTTACAAACCCAGATCCATTTTCACATAGCAGCTTTCAAAAATTGGATTTGGAACTGGAGACAATAAATAGATAACCAGTACAATCATCAGTGTTCTTTAACATTCTATGGTGGTGAATATTCAGTCCTGCAGAATTCCCACATTCAATACTTCAGAGAATGTTTTAGCTCACCTTCAAAATATCTTTTGAAACCTTCCTTAAATAAATAAATAAAACCCTATACTAATCCCCATTTCTCAACTATAATAATGCTAACTAATCTCATTGCCACACAGCATCCTATTAATTATTTTAAGATATTGGGTAGATTATGACATTTCCATACTGGAAACTCTCCAGTGGCTTCTTATCTTATTCAGTGTATCAGTGAAAATGTTATGACTGTAAGGTCATACGGGGTCTGACTTTTTTATAGTAGGTAGTTAGGCCAACATGAGCAGGGCAGGAGAACTTTCCCCCACAACCAGGAAAGTCAGGCAACTATCAGGTGATGGTCAGTCAGTTGTTAAGATATCTCCTAAAATAAATCGTCACAGCCATGCCAGGGAAAGGTAGTATCCCAATAGATAGAGAACATTTGAAACTGGTGATCAGCAGCTTCCCAATAAGATCTCAGGAGCTGAATAAGAAGGCTCAAGCATACTCATTGAGAGTCAAGATGGTGGAGTGTAGTTGGTATATGATCTTTCTCTAGAAATACTCCACTGGGAAGAATGCCTCAAATGAGCTGAACATGTGCACAATTTTTGTAAACACACCGAGCATATGGCCCCTCCCAACTGCTGGCAGGCCACTGTGCATGCGAATAGCCCACTCCGAGGGAAGGATCGGGGAGAAGGGATGCAACCCCAATAAGTATGCCAACATATAAGACCCCAAGTCAAAGTTCAAACCACGTTCTTGAATCTCTCAAGTTGCTCACATAGCCCTCTTCCAAGTTGACTTCCTTTCATTCCAGCTCCAAACTTTTTAATAAACTTTCACTCCTTCTCTAAAACTTGCCTTGGTCTCTCACTCTGCCTTATACCCCCTGCTTAATTTTTTTATTTTGAGGAGGCAAGAACTGAGGTTGATGCAGACCCTTAAGGATTCCCTTCCATTAACAACTTTCTGTCCACTCAGTTCGCCTCTATCACTCTGATTTGGTAAATGCCTGCCTTGCTCCTACCTGGGCTTTGTGCCTCCAGGTTTCTGAGCCTGGAATGCTTTTCCTACAGATATCCACGTAACTCTCTCCATCTGCTTCAAGACTTTTATTCAAATATCATCTTAGTGCTATCTTTTCTGACCATACGAAATCCCCCATAACTTTTCTTACTTTTCTGTATATATCATTTGGCTACCTAAAATTTTATATATTTTAACTTTTTGTTTTTATATATTTTAACCATACGTTTTGTCTCCTCCTGCTACAACTTAGGTTCCATGACAGTAAAAATACTTGTGCGTTTTGTTCATTATTATAATCCCTATTTCATGCATAATTCTTGCCTTAATATCACCCTGAGTTTTTGAATAAATAAATGCATACTCAGAACCATATGTAATTATGTCCATTTACCTAAAGTAAACAAAATATCCAGTTGTGGTAATGAGCCTATCAAAATACTTTTCAACATCCAAATTTTTATTCCACTGGCTGCAATTTTTTTAACATTTTATGATTAAAATATAAATTTATTTACAAATACTTAATTCCTTAAAAATGGGCAAAATCAATGGTTCACTGCCAGCTAAATGAATAAACTAATAACTATATAAAGAAATACATAAAAATGATCTGCAAATATCTGGAGTTTGTTTGATTCTCACCAATAATCATAAATGTAAATTAAAATAGGTATTGTTCTAAAGTCATCAAAATAATAAAAGAAAATCACAGAGATCAATATGAGCTGCCATGAAGATACATCATTTGCAAATATTGCAAATTTTTCCAATCTGTTTTGAAGATATGTTGATGTTATTCTTTAAGATGCTTAAAATATGTTCATAAATTTTGATTTATCAATTATTATTCTAAGGCTCAAAAAGAGAAAAGTGGACAGAGATATTTGTATACTGTCATCACAAAGATAAACTTCATATCTTTAAATTAGCAACACAAAATATCCAACAATAGATGTATATTCATATCACATTACTATGCAATTATTAAAAATAGTATGTTACACTGTGTTCAATAAAATGGAAAATGCAAATTCAATAAAATGGAAAACGCAAATGAAATAATTTAGAAGCAATATATCCAGGTATTTATTAATGTATACATGTGTCTTGATTCATGTTTTGAAAATGCATGATCATTATCTCACTTATATGTAGACTCTAAAAAAGTCCAATATATAGAAACAGGATTAAATGGTGGTTACTAGGGGCAGGGAGGTGGGAGAAAAGGGATCTATTGGTCAAAGAGTACAAAGTTGCAGTTATGTAGAAATAATGAGTCTAGAGATCTAATATATATAGCATGGTTACTGTAGTTAACAATATTGTATGGTATTGCTGGAAATTTTCTAAGAGAGTAGATTTCAAGTGCTCCCACCTAAACTATGTGAGATGTTTATGTTAATTAGCTTGACTGTATTAATCATTTCACTATGTATGTGTATGTGTATATAAAAAAATCAGGATGTACATTTAAATATATGCAATTTTTATTAAAAAATAGAACAGAAAAAAGTATGCATATAATCATAAACTCAATTATGTATATAACTAAGTGTACTGTTCCTAAGAAAAGTGAATTAAATATCACTTATATTTGTTTATATTGTAACTTTTCCTTTCATTTTTATGCATATATTGCATTCATAATTATACAAATTATTTAATGAGTACAAAATGTAGCTATATGTTAAATATCCTCAACATATTTCGGAAATGGCAGATGTTACAAATTGTAGGTCGTAGTCATTATAAGAATGTCCCCTTTGTAGGTGTTATTTTCTGTTAGTTTTGATTTAAAACATTCACCACTATTGGGAGATAGCCCAGATTTTTCTAATCTTTACCCACTATAAATAATGTTGCAATGAACACCTCAGAGCATATATCACCATGGGCAATTAAGCATACTTCTGACAGATAGCTTCCCAGAATTGGAATTGCTGATGCAAAGTAAACGAATGTACTAAAATATGATCTAATTTCACACTGCTCTCAGATATGATGTTAAAGATCATCTTTTCATTAATTTTATATAATAGTACCATTATCAATTTTCCCATACCTTACAGTACAATTGGGCACTATGAATTCAATTCTTATCTATATGATAGGCAGTAAAACATCTCATTGATGTTTCAATTTGAATTTTCTGATTACTGTAATTCCAAACATTCTCCATCATATTTACACAGTTTGTATTACTATTTTTATGCATTCTACTTTCAATATCCTTTAACCACTACAGAATGTAGTATGTGTGGAAACAAAATTTGTTTTGTATAAGAGTGTCTTTTCCTTTTCTAAAATTGGTTTGAATTAGGAAGGAACAAATTACATATTCACCTAAACAGTACAATGTCTCTTCACAATAGCAATACAATGTGAACAGAATTACACTTATAAATATCTCCCATGACAAAACAAACACATTATGTACAACAATCATTCATCTTGCATTGACAAATCTTTTTTTTACCAGCTACATATGGTCAATTTCTCTTTTTTTATGTTGTATATTTTTCAATTGCACCTAGGAGTCATTTTAATATAGATAATTGAATTGCAGTTAATTCTCCATCTGGTGTTCCAGATTGGTTACTTACTACTGCTGATTTGAGGCTGATATTTTTCATTTATATTACTTGATCATTTTATTCACTGTCACATCTCTAACAGTATGTGACATTTACAAAGCATGTCATGTGAACACAGTTTAAAATTCTCAAAGAATAATTCTTGATTGAAGCATTTGGAAGCCTTGTGCTATCCATGTTTTGGCCTTTAAATTACCATTTCTTACATTTTACTTTTATTTACTTTTTTTTTGTGAAGTATATTACACAAACTGTGTAAGTATACTTTAGGAAACTATCACATGGTCTATTATTTTTAGTGCATTCTTTTAATATTCCAAATACATTTATGACATGGCAAATTTTGATAAATTAAAAAAAAATTAATTATTTAAGAAAACTGACATTATTGCATCAGAAAGCTATGTGTTTAAAATATTGCATCATTATAAACACACTTAGCATGGATACAACTCGGTATATATAAATTATCTTTGTAATGTTTGAACAGTGGATTATACTTTTAACATGTTTTCAGTTCCTTTGATTTTGTTAGGTTAGTAAGAAATCTTATGTGTTGGTGAAATAATTAGTTTGGTTCAAGAAAGAAGGTATATTTATTATTAGAACTATTAATAAGTTAACAAATTAGATATTGTTTTCAAATCTCAGTTTCAAAATTTGACTAACAATATTTCTGTTTTAAAGTTTCTATGAGCACTATTACCAATAAATTACATTAAATATGTGTTTGTTATGTCATCACCTCCTTTTTATTCACTTTTAGGGTTTATGAATCAAGTCTCATAGAAGTTTAAGTTACTTGCCCAATGTTTCAGAATCACGAAGAACCCATGCTTTTTATCCAAAATCTTTTAATAAAATGTGTAATACATGAACAGTGGCATCATCAAATCCAATTTGCTTATTTTACGTCAGAAAACTCTTGAGTCATAGTGGGTTTACTGGACCAGCCCAGGCTCTGGCCATTAGATTTTGAGCAGTTCAGAAATTGTGATGATACCTAGGTTTTGTACTTCGAGATGTACTGATTCTGTGATTATAAAATTTTGCAATTATAATCACCAAACTTTTGTGATAAATTTTGTGAGTATAAAAGGTGTTTTTTTAAATAACAACAGATTGTGTAGTATCCTAGCAAAATATATTAGGTTTTGAAATAATGAGGAATATTATCTATTTTGTGTTTGTATTTTGTTTGGTTTCAATTTATGAGAAGTGTTGCCTTTCACATTTGCTTTATTTTAAAATATATATATATAATATGATATACACATTTTGTATAATATATAATACTAATATTATATATTTCCATCACTGTTTCTATTAAATCACAATAAAAAACTAGCTCCTTTCTGCTCCTTTAAATTTGTAGGAGAAAGCCTTTGAAAATGTTTATATCACAGCATATGTTACATTAAGTATCTCTAAATCAGTTATATGAGAATTCTTTTCACACTTTCATAATTTAGATGCATGTATAAACATATACACACATACACACGAGTCATGTGTCACTTAAAGATGGAGAAATACTCTGAGACACGTATTAGGCAGCTTTGTTATTGTGCAAACATCATAGAGTGCACTTACACAAATCTAGATTGTATGGCTCACTACACACCTAGGCTATGAAGTGTAGCCTACTAGTCATATGTTACAAACCTGTACAACATGCAATTGTACTGAATACTGTAGGCAGTTGTAATATAATGGTACTTGTATATCAACAAATCAAAACATAGAATAAGTATAATAAAATATGGTATAAAAAATACGATACGCTTTTATAGAGCACTTACCATGAATGGAGTTTTTAGGACTAGAAGTTGCTTTGAGTGAGTCAGAATGAGTTGCGAGTGCATGTAAAGGCCTAGGACATTACTATACACCACTGTAGATTCATAAGCACTGTACACTTAGGTCGTACTAGATTTACTAAAAATATTTTTCTTTCTTTAATAATAATCTTAACTTACTATAAGTTTTTTTACTTTATCAACTTTACTTTTTAAACTCTTTTGTAGTAACACTTAGTTTAAACATTCTATAGCTGTGCATATTTTCTGTCTTTATTTCCTTATTCTATAAGGTTTTTTTTTCTGTTTTTAAAAATATTTATTTTATTATTTCTTTTTAAACTTTTTTGTTAAAGACTAAGAATTTAGGCTAGGCCTAAACAGGGTCAAGATTACCAATATCACTGTCTCCCGCCTCCACATCTTGTCCCATCGGAAGGTCTTCAGGGGCAATAACAAGCATGGAACTGTCATCGCTTACAATAACAATACCTTCTTTTGGAATGCCTCCTGAAGGACCTGCCTGGCTGATTTGCAGTTTTTTGTTTGTTTGTTTTCTTTTTCCATAAGTACAAGTACATTCTAAAATAATGATTAAAAACGCGGGATAATAAATACTAGACCACAGGAATTTTTCAGCTTCGTTATAACCATATGGGACAACTCTCATATGTGTAGTTTGTCCCCCATGAACTGGAACACTGTTACGCAACACATAATTGCATGTTTTTAAACCAATTTTCATCAAATTTTCACTGATTTTACTGCCAATTTTCTGGGTACAACTATAGCTATCCAATGTGTCTGAGTGACATACAAATTGTATCTTGTTAAAAAGCTACCTGTGAAAAATCACAAGATCTGATAGACAATTAGATAGCATTTTATACATCTCATTAGAATTTTAAAAATTTATTCATGCTTTAATTATATAAAAAATAGTTTCAGTTTTCTGTGTTTACAGAGTTCATAAAAATAAATATTGTAATTATCCACGAGGAGCTCATTTCAATACACAGTAGCTTGAAATTTAGGTACTTTAAATATTGGCATAAACATAAAACACTTCTTATGGAAACCACACTACTAATTAAAAATAAAATCCTCAGGCCTTAGAGATAGCCTGTTTTACAACATCAAAAATCAGTAAAAGTGGCTTTAATACATTCCATGAAAAACAAGTTATGAATTATCTATATGATCCTAGGTAACTCAGATATTCTTTAATATTTAGCTTGCTTTCCTTAAAATATAATATTCAACAGTTATTTTATTTAATCTTTCTGCTATGTGTAAATATTGTAGAAAGTCAAGAGTAGTTTAAGGTGATTTCTTATTTTTCAGACTTAAATTTACCTTATGAAAGTTCCAAAATTTCTGTTATCATAATGTATTATGTAAAATATCTAAACATATTTATTTCCCAAATTTGTTTTTAATATATAAATAAATTATATAAATAGTTTATAAATGATATAAATAGTTTCTATTTCCATCTTTTTATCTGAAATCAATGTGGCAACCAAGATGCACATTTATCTTCAACAAATCTTCAACATGCACAAACACATGAATGTTCAAGTATGAAAATATTGCTACATTAGCTATTATTGAAAAAAGCAAATTATCAGGAGCTTTACACTTCCAGGCTGTTGTTTTTCCTCAATCAAGGACTGAAAACACTTTAGATTTGTTGTAAAAAATGTCACCTCAGCACTGTGGATCATTGAAGGAAGCTTTATGTATTGATATAGAAAATATTAGATATGTCAGACTTAAAAGTAATAATGTTTTCTTCTTTTTAAAGCTATCTTTTCTGCATGAATCCTGCCAGCTCCTTACTCTGAGTGTTACCTCCCCTCTTTGTGAAACTTGAGGCAGATGTGTGTAATCTCCCTGAGATGTAGTTATAAATGCATGTGTACAAACACATTCAAGAAAACAACAAATATATAGAAAAATTTTATAAATAAGAATTGAGGAAGGGCATGTGAATTAATTATTCAAAAGCATAGGTGGACAATGATTCTGAAAATATGACTTCCAAGTAACGCATTGTAATATATCATCCCACTGAAGCATACCTGACCTTCACTTACAGCTGTCCTTACTTTCTTTTAATTCTATATTAGCTAATATATGTTCATTTTTCTTAAATAAACAATTTTACTATTTAGTTGTGTAGAGCTTTAATTGTAGAATTGGGGAAATTATGTTTAAAATATAAACTATTATCTTGTAAAGTATTCTCTTTCTAAAGCTCACATACGTATAATTTAGAATGGCAGTTGTGGATTCACAGTGTGACAATGTACCTATGCTGGAACTGCATTTCCTGGAATTCAGTTCTGCCATTAGCAGCGGTCAGAAAGATAATTTGCATAAGTTTTGAAATATGGCACTGAAGCATCGGAAATATTCTTTTTACATCAGGAAGTTCAGTCTAGTTCACATTTGTTCTTACTGATTTTCTGGCTTATCTTGCTGGCATGGGCAAGATCTTCAGCTCCTCCAGCTGCCCCTGGAAATTTTTCATTATCTTTTTTCTTCTTATGGGACAGAGACATGTTTAGTTTCATGATAAATTGAATCGCGATAGGTTCTCTTGTAGGTCACATACATATTGAAGTTAAAATCTTGGAGGCAGCCAGTGGCCAAAATGGTTCTCAGCTCATTCTCTTTAGTTCCAATTTTTTGAATCCCACCACCCAATCTTTCTCTCTCTATAGTCTACCCTGCTGACTCAGGCCAAGCACCAAATTCAAAAGTAACAGTTGTACATAAACAGTATAATCAGCTCCCACAATTGCATAAAATTCAGTTCTTATAATAATCTAAAAACCTATAGATTTACCTGCATACAAATATCTCTATCTATTTACCTACCTACCTACCTACCTACTTACCTACCTATCTATCTATTATCTATCTATCATCTATCTATTATCCTATCTATCTATTATCTATCTATCTATCTATCTATCTATCTATCTATCTATCTATAAATCATCTGTTTGTCTATATATTGATCGTGGTCTGATGGTTTTGCCCAGTATCTCTGATCGATCCTGAAATGACACAGTAGCCTCAACATAGCAGAATAAAATTTCCAGCTATTTTTCTCTTTGGTGCCTTACCATAGATAACACTAGAGACTGAATTTTAGAAAGCTAACTGTTTTCATTTTATTGATAGAGCTGATTTTGATATTAAGACATATAGCAAGGAATATGCATTATTCTTGAATATGGCTGATATCATGTGAGGTGGATACTATTGATGCTCCACCCAGATTCCCTCGAATCGCTTTATAGACTGCATGCACCAATCCCCCTGTTGCGCCGTGCTTTGCATCAAACTCACATCCACGCTATGCTTTTGAAGACTGCCTTTGAGCTACCGGAACTGCTTAAACCGTATGCAAAGAGAGATGAAATCGCCAGGAACTTTACATTCCATTGTATCTGCTCATACCCAATTACTGATTGACCGTGAAAATTCAGTTTTCTTCTCTCAAGATAGGCCAAATTTTAAGATGTAATTTATGCTCTGGAGCTGCATCTCTTCATAACATCAGTTTGTAGATGGTATTTTGACTGAATTTTGCACTCTTGTTTGGATTCTTCTGTCCTGCTTCCCACACTACCTTACCAGTTTCATTATAGAAAAAGTTTTTAATAAATTTATTTTCTGTGAATTATCATTCCTTGTTCATATTCTGGTGAATCCAGCCTAAGATATCACAGAATGGACAAATAAATAATTGATGTTAATTCTTAAAGAAGCACTCACGGGAACAGGCTATTGTAATAAATCTGAAATAACTATAGATAATGGGGTTCTACTGTTTTAACTTACAAGAATTCTGACAAGCAATACATCTTTATCATATTTTTTAGAAAATATTTTTAATCTGTCCATTAAAAAACTGAACTAATATAATTAAGAAAAAAAGGTTTTTTTTACAAAGTCAATGACATTAAAATCTAATTATATTAATTAATAAAACCATATCACTGTATTATTAAATATTGACAATGGCATTTAATCAAAAACAATTTCTTAGTGACTGCCACATGTCAAATCCATTACCAATATGTATTAGAAAGTGATTGCTTATTGTTTTTGGAGACAGGGTCTTGCTCCGTCACTTAGATTGTAGTGCAATGGTGCGATCAGAGCTCACTGCAACTACAACCTCCTGGGCTCAAACTATCCTCCACCTCAGCCCCCCAAGTCATTGGGAATACAAGTGTGCGTGCCCAGCTGATTTTATTTATTTTTTAAGAAAAATGATTCTAATAATATATAAAATATAGTTTCCATTTGCAAATATTGAATTCACCTTATAAACAAATATTATATCTATAGGAAAGTCTTTATATCCCTCTCCTAGTCCTTTGTTCTATAGTTTTATAAGAAGAATGACTTCATTTATCCCGAAATGCCTTCTTTTCTATGAGTACACATATATTCATTATTTGTTTGTTTAAAGTTACTTGCTTAAATGTAAGAATTTCATTTAAAATTCTTCTTGTTATTAATAGATCAATGTACTTCATTATTAATGCTTTTTTATTCAGTACATTTGTTAAAAGCCCTTTATTACATGCTTACTTTGGACAGCATTAACTTATTTGAAATGCAAACATGATTCAGTCTTTCAGAGGACAAGGATATGAGGTGACAGCTAATCAATGATTGACTTTGTCCTTAAGTTTCTCAACTGTCAAGGATAAAGCATGTCAATCAGTAAGAACTAATGCACCGCCCATTATAATTACCTCAGCAAAAAAAGTCACAAGTGTCCTATCAACTCCCAAATGTTAAAGATAAGTAAGAATTAGCACAATTGAATGTTAAATTCCATTGTCCTATATTTTACCTTAATTAAAAAAAAGAAATATTAAGTTAATTCTATCTCTCAGACCCACCCATTGATTTTTTATATAAGCATTTTCTTGCCTTTTATTTAGTAGTCAAGAGATATTTAGCCTTTAATTACATCTATAGATTTCAAAACATATACCAACCTAATGGTATGATGTGAATTAAAATCATCATGAAGCTTGGAATTAGAAAACACTGCCACTTACTACTTGTATGCCCTAGGCAAGTTACTTTAGTTTCTAAACATATGTTTGCATTTCTACCGTGATGATTAATAATTCAAGGAATATTTAGAAGTATAAAGGCAAAAATATATGTGAGAGCATCTAACACATGTGCTACTCAGAAAAAAAATGTTTGAGTGAATGAATGCTTTTACAAGATTAATATTTTAATATAATTCTTTAAAGAAAAAGGTGTTACATAGTCTACTTCAACCCATACTTTTCATAAGAATTAACCAATATCCTCACGTTTCAATGTAAAGAATCAAAAACAAAAAAAGTAAAAACTTCATTTCTATTGTATTTAACATAAACAGGCACACATACATGTACGCACACACACATACACACAGGGAAGATGGAGCTGCCAATAGGTAATGGAATGCATATCACTTTTCTTGTAGAAGATAAATGAAATCCTTTATGAATCTGATGAATATTATGACCTCAAATTAGTGCTACTCTATAAACTTTACATGTTTTGAATTTTAAATTGCTTTTTAAATTTTTGTTTTCTATAGACATTTAAAAAATAATTATTCATTAAAATATTCCTTTTAACAAAAGTTTCAAGGTTGACATATTAATCAAATGTAGATATAAACTTGTGTGTGTGTGTGTGTTGTGTGTGTGTGTAGCTTCTTGAAGTAACTCATTGAGCAATTTGCAACCTTGAAACATATAATTCATCATGTCAAAGTTCCAGGCACTCAGTCTCCCATGGGCCACTAGTTCAAGGTTGTGAGGATGTGAGGTTTTGAGTATCGCTGAGGGCCAAAGGATTACAGAAACAGCCAGGAACTCTCCATCCTTGCTTCTGGACAGAAAACACATATGGTGCCTGTCACAAGGCAATTTTTAGTGACCACTGGAGTCTTTTAAATGGAAATCTGATAACTCTGAGCATAGGCAATCTGGGACTATCAGTCCTTGTTCAGAAAAATCTTCAAGTAATTTCAAAGTGACTCAATACACTGTAATCTGAGGCAAGTTTTTATCCATGAATCAACTCAAGAGGCAATAATAAAATATTAATGAAAAGAATTAGCAGTTATTAAGGAAGACTGGGAAAACATATCTCCTTGATACGGATGAAATTAAAAATTATACCCTAGAGGAAAAAAAAAAAAAGATGGCAGAAAGAATTGATGTGTGCTACATGCCATCACCAGGTTATATGTCTTTTTTTTTTTTTCCTGAAAACCAACGTGTAGAAACTTTCTCTCTTTGTAATGAAAAAGCCAGGTCTGGAGTTAGGAGAACAACCAAGCTAATTTTACAGGTCAGTAGAGTTATTATTTCCAGGATCTCCTGTCTTCTGCTTTCCCTTCCCTCCAACTTCTTTTTTAGCTGTTACTTCCATAGAGTTTAATGCCAATGAATAAAAATGAAAGTAAGTCCACACTGTAGAAACTCAAAAATAAACAGAGAAACCAACACAAACCAACATTCTGCAGCTCCACATTTACCAGTATCATCCAGTGCCAAATTTCAAGCCATGTTTAGAGCAAATTTTAAATATGTTTCTTTTCTGCTTCTTTTCTATGTTAAAAATATTTCATGGAGTCCTTCTAATTATGGTTTTCCTGTTATCATAAAAGTTCACATCACGTAATAAGGAATGGTGGAGTTATTTAGGAGACCAAGGATGAGGTTCCTATAATAGAGTTTTGCTTTATATTAAGAAACATTTATACTACATATTCCACCTTCAAGTAGACTCACAGCGTTAATGTGCATAGTTACAGCCCATTAGCACTGGCTATTTCCAAATGGATATGTGCCCTAAAATCAAAGCACTAAAGGATAAAGTTTAGATAACCTATGTTTCTGCTTTATCACTAGGCATGACTAGAAAAAAAAAAACCAATATTCAAAAGCAGTGTGCTTTATATTTTAAATGAGAATAATAATAGGAACTACTATATCTATTTATAATCTAAAAATAAAAAAGAAGATATATTAACATATCTTTGGATGGAAATTAAGCAAAAGGAAAACTATTCAATGAAGGAAAATAACTATCTGAAGAAGGAAAATGAGGAACAGAGACAGTAGAACAAACTGTCAACTGGCTTCATAGCTCTTTACTTAAATAAATGAATTTGAATGGATTATTCTAGCTTAACACTTTTTCCTTTAAATGTTTAATTCCCAACAAATTTGAAGAATAGGAAAAATTTTCTTACTCTTATCACTATACAAAACAAGGGTCTGCAAGGGAGGAAGAGAGGACAACATTTCCTGGACGCATTCTACAATATTTTACTTTCCTTATGACAAAGACAACATTATGGAGTTTTATTGGACCAGTAGGTATAATTTCATTAAGTGATTTTACAGACTGTTCATTTGAATGCTGACACAGAGGAGGCACTATGTTCAGAAAAATGAAACCATGAAATAGCACAAGTGCTATTACATTTTTTTTGGGGGGGGGGCAGGGTAGCTGTGGTCACAATAAAGCTACTAACAGCTACACTATACACATTTTAGCTAAACATATTTCAAGATAGGTCAATGTAGCAAAGCTTTGAAGAATCTTCTGTATTGCCAGTATTGAAAATTCATTCTTGCAGTTTATTGCTTATCACTTCAATCTAAGTGCTAGATGCGTTTTCTAGCATGTGTTGACGTTATCTTCTTACATAAATTCTTACGGGATAAACTGATAATTTAGAGCCTATTAACGCACAAAAGTGATGTCTCCTGCCTGGATGAAAGAACCAAAATATGCAGTTATGTGAGAAGTAATTAAGTCAATACATGTTTACAGAAAAAAGTATTCTTAGAGAAAATGTATTAAATTAAAAATAAATTTTTCAAGGATCCATTAGTTTTCAAATGTTTTAAACAATAAATAATTAATTAGCATTGTTTTTTGTTTATAATACAAGTTAAAAAATAATCATGGGTAAGATTTGTAGAAAGTAACTTAGTTAAACAGACCAACAATTATACAGTGATATTAAATATATTTTACAATATGTATTTGCTAGTCAAAAGATTGTCTTATTACTTAATTATTCCAAACTTAATTTGAACAATAAATCAAATTTAGTGGAAGAACTTTACTCTGGCCATAAAAAGTGTTCAAGTAATTTTCACAGGAATTATTGGGAAGATTTTTAAAAATTATTGATTGTGTTAAAATACTCATAAAATTTATTATCTTAACAATTTTTAAATGTACACTTAAGTAGTGTCAATATAAATAGCTATCAACACTACTCCCAACCTACAAAACTCTTTTTATCTTGCAACACTAAAACTCTTAGCTCATTGTATACAACTTCCTATTTCCCTCTTACCCTTAGCTCGTAACACTAAGCCTTCTTCTTTCTGTCTCTGTGGATTAGATTATTCTAGGTACCTCATGTAAGTGGAATCATGCAATATGTGTTTTTCTGTGACTAACTTATTTCACTTACCATAATGTCTTCCATATTACAGCATGTGTCAGAATTTTCTTTCTTTGTAAGGCTGAATAATATTCCATTGTATGTATGTTTTTTGTCTATCCATTCATTCATCCATTGGTGGTTACTTAGTTGTTTTCATCTTTTGACCATTGTGAATGCTCTTGCTATTCACATGAGTGTACAAATGTCTCTGAGACTGCTTTCAACTCATGTATATATTCCCAGAATTGCAATTGCTGGAATATATGGTAATTCTATATTTAGTTTTTTGAGAAACTGCCATACTATTCCCCACAGTGGATGCACCATTTTATATTTCCAGCTAGAGTGTACAAAGATTCAAAGTTCTCCACATCTTTACCAACATATATTGCTTTGTTTTTATTGATAGCTGCAGCGGGCATGGGGTAGTATTTCACTGTGGTTTTGATTTACATTTTTTCCAAAGATAAGTGATGTTGCATATCTTTTCACATCCTTGTTAGCCATTTGAATATCTTATTTGAAGGTATGTTCATTCAAGTTCATTTCTCATTTTGAAATTAGGCTATTTGTTTTTCTGTTGTTAAGTTATAAGGGTTCTTTATGTATTCTAAATATGAACCCCTTATTGGAAATATGATCTATCAAGATTTCTTTCATTCCATAGGTTTTATTTTTACTGTTACTGTGTCTTATGTTGTACAAACTTTTAAAATTGTTGATATTCTTCCAGTTTTCTATTTTTATTTTTTACCTCTCTTTTTGGTGTCACATAAAATATTTTATTGCCAAATCCAATGTCAAGAAGTGGTTCCCCTATGTTTGCTTCCAGGAGTTTTTAAGTTTTAGCTCTTACATTCAGGTCTTTGACCTACTTAGTGTTAATTTTTGTATATGTCATAAGGTAAGAATTCCATTTCATTTTTTTTAGAATGTGGATGTCCAATTTTCCCAACACCATTGATTGAAAAGACTCTCTTTCCCCTCATTGAATGGTTTTGACTCTTTCATTAAAAATCATTTGACCATACATGTGAAAGGTTATTTCTGGGCTCACTACTCTATTTGATGGGTGGCTATCTCTGTTTTTATGGCAGTACCACACTATTTTTATTATTGCAGCTTTGTAGAAAACATAAATTCATTGATTCTATCATTGTTTAATAAATTCCAAGGTTTTCATTAAGGTTTGAAATTGGTTAAGTGTGAGATGTCCTTTTTTTTCAAGACCTTTTTAGTTATTTGCGGTTTCTTAAGAGTCTATATGAATTTTAAAATATATTTTTCTGCTTTGGCAAAAAGTGCCATTGTGATTTTGATAGTGATTGCATCAAATCTGTAGACCACCTTTGGGAAATATTGATGTCTTAAAAATATTAACTATTCCAATTCTTGAGCATGAGGTATCTTTCTGTTTATTTGTGTCTTCTTTAATTCCTTACAGCAATATTTAATAGATTTCAATATACAAGTCTCTGTGCCTCCTTGGTTAAATATTTTATTCTTTTTGATACTAATGCAAATATAATTCTTTTAATTTTCCTTTTACATTTTTTCATTGTTAGAATATGAAAACACAACTGATTTTTCTGTGCTACCTTAACGTATTGCAACTTTTCTCAATTCATTTGTTATACCTTTTTTTTTTTTTTTTTTTTTTTTTTTGGTTTGTGTCAGATTTTAGGGTTTCAGGAGATTTTTGAAATAAATTTAAATAATCAGATGAACTTTGAAAATTCATTGTATGGATAACTATTTCTATGGTCTTAATTATCTTTATTTCAAATTCTATATAACTAGCATTATTCTATATTCCTCTGCCTTTGAAGGACAAAACTTGCTGGTATCTTGAGACTTCATTTTGTAGCTTTGAATTTTTAATTGTACACCTTTATTTTCAAATGTTCTCTTCAGCTAGAAAATTACATACAATTTGTAAAGAGAAAATAATAATGACTAAAAAATTTCTACAGTAGTTTGAGGTATATAACAAAAGTATAAACTGTCGCTTACCAGTTTTCCAATGATTATACACATTTATAAGATTTTTCATTTTGTTGCTCAAAAGTAATGTTATTAATACGTTTCTTAAATATGCATATATTTCTTTTCCTTTGTATTAGCTATGCAATGATCTACTTATGAAAACATCTGAATTTATTAAACAATAATACAATTGGTTGATTTTTACTTGTTTACAATTTTTTTCTACTAGGAACAAGACTAATATGAGTATTCCTGTATATATATTTTTATGCTCACTTTTATGCACTTATATGATATGGTCAGGATATGAGTATATTTCCAATCTGAGATGGCAGACATGATTTCTCCCCTCTTTGATTATTGTGCAGTCAATGTCACTTCAGATCCTATATCCCTTGAAACAATTTTTTATTTAATACTTCGGTAAATATTCACATATACTTTTGAGAAAGGAGTGAAGAGAGATGTATGTAATGGAGTCACAGTCTTTAATTATGGAGACTTGATCTCCCTTTCAATGGGTAAGAGCTTGCTTGGAGAATAATATCAGTTTTGAAAACAGCCAAAAGATTGTGATTTTCTAAGCCAGTGCTTACCTTCTGCTCACCCACTTCTGATTGCTTTGGTTGCATAGGACAGTATACAGATAAGAGTAACACCCAATTCCCATTCTTACCTTGTGGCCCACTACAGTGAATACATTCACATTTTCTATCATTTTTGAATCCTATTATCACAAAGAGCAGTCTCATAGCAGAATATTTATTGCTAAGAAATGACCAACAAATGAAAACCAACAAATGAAAGCCCACACTGAACTCAGCAATGCTGGAGCACTTTCCATCAGATTGTTACAACATTAGGGGAGTGTCTCCCTGAAGAACAGAGACAGCTCAGGCATTCCCTATTATGAAGAGAGTATCCATTCTAAAAGGCTCAGCGCTCTGAGTTCTTTATCTCTTCCCTCAATACTTTGTCAAGAGAGTTATGACATCTTCTTTCTGTACACATTTACATGTGTGAGTGTGCATATACCTTTGAATTTTTAATCGTACACCTTTATTTTCAAATTTCCTTTTGAATTTTTTTTTCAAAGCTTGAAGGCACCATTCCTTAATTTTACACAAATTTCCAGTGTGAAATTAAGAATATAGACAAAATATATACCCTTCACCCACACACACAAATAAAAATTAATTTTTCTATGTGATCACCTGTGATGGTGCTGCTGCTAATTAGAATAAAGGAAATGCAGTCGGGCAGATTGGCAAAGCATCTGCAGTGTTCTTACAAGTGATTTCATGTTCAAAGAAACTTGAATGATCTTATATAAGTAAGAATAAGTTAGATTACACCAGCAAATTATCTTAATATCTCAGTGTCTTAAATCAACAAGGGTCATTTTCTTCTCATACTCCATGACCATGTGGTGTCAGCTGGGGACTATGATCCTTGCAGTCCTCAGGATGATCCTTTCATCTCCTCACAAAATCTCCGAGAAGACCCCTCTACCCCCACCTGGACCTTAAAGCTACTGGAAAAACAAGGAAAGAAAACTCTGTAAATTCAGAACTAGTCCATATTAACTTCTGCTTGTAGCTTATTGGCTAAGGCAAGTGACATCACCATACCTAATTTAAAGAAGGAGAAGAGATGCAATTCTCCCCTGTGTCTGGAAGAAAAATAGTGGTAAATATTAGTGTGAACAGTGATCATGTCTACTGTGTTCTCAGGATATTGCAGAGTCTCATTCCTAATACATGTTAGGCTTGCAAGGCATTCTAAGAAGAGTTAACTCAATGGTTTATATTGAAAATCTAAGAGTAAACTTCAAAATTAATTTTTCTTTGGTTCCAAAAGAGAAATAAACCTTTTCCTATTTTATTTTCTTGGAACGTTTCATTGAAAAATCTTACAATTTTAAATTCTATCTATATATATTTAATATTAAAGTAATTATTTTTAAAAGCTAAACAAAATGCAAACATCAATAAAAATAACAACCTATATTTTCACTGTCTGCTTGTCATAAAGATAGGAGAAGTTTTATTTTCCTTACATAAAGGCAATAAACTAACAAGGATGGCCATCTTAATTAATTTCAGGTGAAATTCAGATAAACTTTGTATAGCAAATGATGCTGTCAAGTTATCTCAAAGGAAAACAGTCATCAATTACCTGGAGGACATGCCTGTAACGAGTGGTATCTTTTGGCTGTATGAAGGGGATTTCATTCTGTCTTTTCAATCTCATTAGACTATTGCCTGTGATGCATGTAACAGCCTGGTTTAGGACTTATTAAATAATAAAACTGATTTCTCTCTTTTCTACATTTGCAGAGAGGTTTCTGGGTTGGTTGCTTGGTTTATTCTTAATTTTCTCCAACATAATGAATATATCCATATACACACAAATAATACACATTAATCCCTTTCATGAGATTTGTGGCTATTCAAGGAGGCAGGAGTTAATAGCTTAAAAAATGAAATTGTAGTGTGACTTGTGACAATGACTTGTCGGTAAGAAAATTATTTTCTCTTAACATAAGCAATCTTTGCTCACACATCTAAGTACACAGTAATAACACAACCATCTAAAATATGTCAAAACTGAATTATAATACTCAATGTGTGCCAATATTAATAAATTGTTATATGTAAGTATAGAGGAAATAACAATATTTATAATTATATTTAATAATAAACACATAACTTGTGTCAGATTATATAAAAAAGTTACTTATGTGAATAAAACATGCATTGCTTAAGTTATATGTGTATTTGTATACATATGTATTTTACATACTCTAAGTATTTATGATGTTATATAAGTTGGCACAAATTTTATTTGCTAATTGTTATTATAGCTATTATTGTTATTGTCATTACTATTCTTTGCTGATAACTAAATTTATCATTATAATAATATATACATGTATATTTACACACACAAATATATGTATGTTCATCATATGTGTGTGTGTGTGTGTGTGTAAAGAGAGATTTAAAAATAACTTGTTCGTAAATAACAGCAAATTTATTTTAGAATGAGAATTAAGATGCAGGTTTGATTTTGACTCAATAGTACATTATTTTTCCTCTAAAATATGTCTATTATAGATGCATGTGTCTATACTTTCAAACATAGTGCAGTATTCAGAGTAATGCCCTCGCCAAGGATACACAAGTCTTACAAGTCTTAATTCCTATAATCTGTAAATATGTCACTCTATGTATCACAGGATGCTTTGCATATGTGATTAAACTAAGGTTCTGGCAATATTATCTGGATTATCCAGGTAGATCCAATAAAATCACAAGAACCTTTATAAGGGATAGAGGGAGATAGCAGAATCAGAGCCAGAGAAGGAGATGAGATGACGGAAGCAGGGGAAGACATTTGAAGATGCTATGCTGCTATCGTGAAGACAGAGGATGGGGCCACAGCCAGTGAATAGACTTAGACTCTAGAAATTAGAAAAGGCAAGAAAACAGATTTTTCCCTAGCAATTTTAGAAGGAATCAGACCGACTGAGACCTTCAGTACAGTGAAAGCCATTTCAGACTTCTGACTTCCAGAACTGCAAGGTAACAAATCTGTGTTGTTTTAAGCCACTGAGTTTGTGGTAATTTGTTACAGCAGAAATAGAAATCTAGTACATAGAGTGCACTGAATATCCCCCATGTACACTTTCAAAACACTCCTCTCTTCACTAGTGCTCTCCTTACCCTGCAAGACAATCTCCAGTTCACTTTCCCTTCAGATTCCATTTGGAGAAGTAAATTAGAAATGACCAACAGGAGATTCTGAGCATGAGAGGAGAGTGAGTGTGAAGTGGTTGTTCTATCAACTACCTCCTGTCAGTTCACCACGTGCAGGCTGTATTTCTCCACTGAAGGCCACAACCCTTCTCAAGTGGCTTGCTCTTCACACTTCTTTGGGCTTTGTTTACTATCCCCTTTGTCTTTTCAGGTCTGATTTTACAAAGATCCCACTTTTGTGAATATAGCATGCACTGCATTATTCTTTAAATGTTTTTCCTAAGGAATAATTAATCACTGTTTCAATCAGTGAAAATAGTCCCTTTCTTATGTAGAGTGTGCCATGGGTTTACTGCTGGACCCCTAGTTACACAGGAAAATGGGTTCCTCACTTTGCGTTTAAGATCTGAATGTGACGTAATAATAGAAATGCTTAGCCTGGAAATTTCATATTTTGGTTTCTACAGAAACATTAAATTGTGCTGAGAAGGGACAACATTTTACCAGCTCTTTAATTGTGATTTAAATGTATTTGGAAGTTTAAAAAAATCACTGAAGATATTTTTATAATAGCCATTATGTATATGGAGAAAATTCATCTTGGGAGTATAAAAACAATGTATCAAACATTTTAAATGACAGATATTAAAAAGAAAATCTCTGGGATTTGCAGTTGTAAGAAATTTACTGTGGAGTGATACTTGTAACCACACATAAAATTTTCAGAGTAATCTTTTTCCCATACTTAATTATGGTTCAAAATTAAACTTGTATTATTTCATGTCTTAAATAACTATCTAACAACAAATAGATGGTGCTTGCATCAGAGAGTCTTTAGGGCCCCAAACAGAAACCACTATAAACATTTCAAGCAAAAATATATTTTATACAGGAAAATAAATGCTTAAAAAATTGTTGGAAAGCCTGGAGGCATAAGAATTGAGAAAAGTCACTGGACTATGAATTTCAAGTTTACTTGCAATCCAAAGATGTGGATGCCATTGTTGTTTCTTCTATGACAATTAAACATTCATGAAAGTACTGTCTAGATACTGCACCATAGACTCCAGCCACTGCAGGTACTCACATCTGTGTGAACTTGCTTGCCAATCATCATAGCACCAGAAAGACCTTCCCCTAATTTATGATTGACAAAATTTGCTCTTGGTTCAAGGGTCAATATTTTTTTCTTTTGGTAGATGGACAAAAGGTGGACAGTTTGTTTTGGGGTTCATATAGTCTCTGTCACACTTCTGCTGGTATAGTGCAAAAGCAGCCACAGACAATACGTAAATGAGTGGCCATGCCTGTATTTTAATGAAACTTTATTTGTAAAGATATGTGTTGAGCCAGATTTAGGTCACAAGTATAACTTTTCACCTTTATGCTGTATATCCAGATTGCATCCTAAACTATAGTTGCAAGAAAGTCTGAGAAATATCATTTTCAGTTTTTTTAATGCTCCAAATAGAAGGTGAGAGCCAACAGAAGTACCAAACCCCTCTACTAATTTTTATTTTTTTGTGAAAATTTCCACGTTCTTAGTAAAAGAAAAAATATTCACAATAAATGATTAAACATAGAAAAGAAAAATAAAAGAGTTTAGGAAATGGAATACTTTTCATGCCCTGCTATCCAGTTATAAAGGACGCATTACAACTTGAGTTTTGTATGCTCCTTTAGTGCAAGTTAGGAAGAGATGAATTAGTTAATTAACCAGTCACATGCCCAGTTAATTCCATTAAGGTGGTTCTGAACTTAACAGACGTGTGAGAGCACTTCACCTTTGTAGCGTATTAACTACATTGTGCTGCTTTGGGATAAACCTAAATATTACCAAATAAGTTATAGAACTTTTGTAAACAATGTCTTCTTTAATTAAATCAGCTTAAATATAATAAATCAATTTTCAAGAAAAAACTAATTGCAATACTTGAATAAACAATTCAAAACAGTCACATATGGCAGGGAAATGGAGTAGGAGAGTAGAAAGGTAAAGCAAATATAAAATTAGCAACATTTTTAATAGTCACATCAATTTCCTTCTCAATATTTTTCTATAGCATAAATATGCCAGGATAGCAAAATAAATTTTACAATAAAAACCAATTACTATTAATAACTGGGAAAGCATTTATATGAGTTTACTGACTTACTTGGAATCAAGGAGATTTAAATAAATAAAAATTTAAAAGAATGACAACTAATCATTGCAGAAGGCAAAAATCACAAAATAATTATTTCTTATCTTTATTGAGTTTAAATTATTAAAATGAAAATAATGGTAAAATAGTATAATATCCATGTTACATAATTACATAATGTACAATAAAGTAATGAAACACTAAAAGTAAAAGATCACAATCACTGTATGCAACTTATCATTACAAAGAAGTCAGCCTCATAATTTTTCATTCAAATTTAACAGTAAGACAATGTTAGCACAGATATTTCAATGATATTCAATCTCTGTAATTTAATTTGAGAGTTTTATTAAAATATCTAATATTTGAATTCATATTTTAAATAAGTATACTATTAAATCAAATGAGATTATATTTCATCCCATTCTTAAAATATACTTATTAATAAGCTCCTTTCAAATTTTTCCATTTAGAAGTCACTATGCAAATTTAGTGAAAAATTGGTGGCTGCTTATTTTTCTTAAGAAATATATTTAAAAATAGGCCAGGTGCAGTGGCTCATGCTTATAATCCCAGCACTTTGGGAGAACAAGGGAGTTGGATTGCTTGAGCTCATGAATTTGAGACCAGCCTGGGCAACATGGAGAAAAACAGTCTCTGTACAAAATATAGAAATTAGTCAGGCAGGTGTGCAGTGGTACATGTTTGTAGTCCCAGCTACTCAGTAGGCTGAGGTGGGAGGATCACTTGAGCCTGGAAGGCAGAAGACGAAGTAAGCTGAGATCGTACCCTTAAACTCCAGCCTGGGCAACAGAGTCAGACCTTGTTTTACCCAATGCTCCCCCAAAATACATTTAAAAATAAAGACAATGTCCATTATATGCACTCTTTATGTTGATTTTATTAGAAGTGTGGTATAAGCTGAATATAATTATGTTTAAAATGATGTATTTAGTTTTATTTTCATATACACACCACACACATGCACACATACACATACATACAAAGATAATCGTGGAAGACTAAATTAGCACTCAAAATTTCTGTTTCCTTAATTATTTTACAAACATACACATATGCAATAATTGGTTCATCCTGACTATATTGACCAATTTCATATTTCAGTCAGTATCCTTGATCTTAATCCTCACTGCCTGCACAGTATCTCCTTTAGATTATCCATTAGGGGCTCGATTTTTATAAGTCCAAAAAGGTAAGGTCTTGGTTCTCCTTCAATGCCTCTCGTCCTGTAACCCTCCAAGTCTCCTCTTCCCATTTTTCAGTCTTTCCATAAGTTGGTGCCACCACTTATGCAGTAGCCCTAATAAAAGTTGAAGATTCTTTGATTTATTTCTTTTACAACACCTCTGAAATAACTATCAGCAAAATAATACTATCTTCAAACTATATTCTAAATTCAACTACTCCTTCCCTGCCACTCTAACCCAGGGATAAACTTTCATTTGAAAGTATGTCGGAATATTATAACCTACCCAGGTAATTTCTTTATGTCCACTTTAGTGCTTCTTTAAATTTATTTCTAAGAATTAGCTAGATAACTCTTTTACAACCATAAATTAAAGTGTATCAGGCTCTTGCTGAAAGCTCTCATTGCTGACTATTTTCATTGGGAGAATATCCAAATTGTTGAGTGTGGCTTAAAAGAGTCACCCAATTTGTCCACTTAATATTCAGGGAAAAATACAATTTTTTTCCTTTTTCTTTTGCTTCTTGTTCTTCTTCTTTTTTTTTTTTTTTTTTTTTTGAGGCAAAGTCTTGCTCTGTCACCCAGGCTGGAGTGCAGTGGTGTGATCTCGGCTCACTGCAACTTCTGCCTCCAGGGTTCAAGCAGTTCTCCTGCCTCAGCCTCCCGAGTAGCTGGGACTACAGGCGCGTGACATCACGCCTAGCTAAGTTTTTGTATTTTTAGTAGATACGGGGTTTCACCGTGTTAGCCAGGATGATCTCAAACTCCTGACTGCGTGATCCGCCATCTTGGCTTCCCAAAGAGCTGGGATTACAGGCGTGAGCCACCGCGCCCAGCCTCCCTTTTCATTATGCTTCCATCACAGTGTCCTTCTATTTTTGTTCTCAAATAGCCAATGTCTCTTTTTGCCTAACATGCTACATATTAGTTTCCTCTGCCTGGAATCTGCGATCGCATATTTGGAATACTCTGCCCCCATTAATATTGATAATTTACATTTACATAAGTAAATACTTTCTATATAAGGCTTTATTTCAGGCCAATTTGTATCTTCCTTACAGTGCTAAAACAAGAGAAATGAATTTTATGAGCAGCTCTTCTTCATAAAGTAAAACTGCCATCATTTTAAAGCAGAATTTTATTTTCCACTTGCTTCATGCCAAGTGAAGTTCTTGGCAAAGTTTATTAGCTTCATTTTTCTATACTCTGCCAAGTAATGAGACTCAAATAACTATATAAATTCATTAATCTCATAAAGCAATTAGTGTAAAACTCAATGGCTGTTAAATTATTTCAAAATGAATTAGTTAAAACATAACATTCAATTTTCATGAAAACCCTCATTTATTTACACAATATGATAATTCTGATTAAATAAATGCAAAGATGTAATATATTAAACGGAGCAGCCAAAAGCTTGTTCATCTCTTGCAAAAGTGCCTTCTATGACCTATGACTAAGTGAATTAATATATAGGAGAGATGTAGTACACAGGCAGACGGTAACAAATCAAGAAATGTGCATTCCTCCTTTCTTTATGCACTGTAGAGAGGCAACATGGTTTAAGAATGAATTGAAATTGTATTCTGATGTACTCTGGAGATGTCTCATTTCATGAAACTCTGGAGAAAAAAAAAAAACTGAAGAAATTTCTCTAATTTTTTAACCTTACTCCCTTTGCTAGTGTACTTTTATAATACACATACCACTCTAGGATTTAAAATCATGTTGCTGGGTAAAAGGAAGGCATTCATATTTGTATAAGATGTGGAGTAATCAAAATGGATACAAAATTTCCTGAATAATTTGAGACAATTTTACATGTCTTAAATCAATGAA
Source organism: Trachypithecus francoisi (assembly GCF_009764315.1). Taxonomy (NCBI): domain Eukaryota; kingdom Metazoa; phylum Chordata; class Mammalia; order Primates; family Cercopithecidae; genus Trachypithecus; species Trachypithecus francoisi. Next base: position 45,984,676 of record NW_022681470.1, on the reverse strand, counting down.
AATATTTATTAAGCATTTCTACTCTTATTTACAATGATACAGCACTTCAGACTCTAGAAAAACTATGATAGCAATGTATGGAAAATGTAGGGAAAGAACAACATACATTCAAAGAGAAAACTGGATATAAGCTTCAGCTTTATCACTTATCTAAGTAATTTACACATTTTATGATTAAATTCCTCCTAATATAAATTATGAGAAAAATGATGAAAGTGATGGTGACATTCTTAAATTGTATCTAGTGGCTATGATTTATAACTAACATAATTATTATAAAAACCTAATAATTATAAAAATCTAACATATGTGGGCAGGGCGCGGTGGCTCACACCTGTAATCCCAGCACTTTGGGAGGCAGAGGCGGGTGGATCACAAGGTCAGGAGATCGAGACCATCCTGACTAACATGGTGAAACTCCGTCTCTACCAAAAATACAAAAAAAAAAAAAAAATTAGCTGGGCGTGGTGGTGGGTGCCTGTAGTTCCAGCTACTCTGGGAGGCTGAGGCAGGAGAATGGCGTGAACCCGGGAGGCGGAGCTTGCAGTGAGCCGAGATGGCGCCACTGCACTCCAGCCTGGGTAACAGAGCGAGACTCCGTCAAAAAAAAAAAAAACTAACATTTGTGAATGCACTTTGTAATCCATAGAGTAGTTCATGTGGTAATTATGAATATTGGTTTGCTATTTTTAAGAAACTACCGTTTAGTTCCTTAAACTAAATCTTAAAAAAATAAATTAGATAAGTTTTTATTTTTGCGTGGGGCTATTTTTTATTGGTGTTATTAAAAATGGCCAGAGAAAGTGGATGGTGGATGGTAGAATAGATAAGACAAAAATGGGATATGTTTTCAAATTCTTTTTACGAATAAATGCATTATTTAAAAGTTATCCATAGTTCTGTTTCTCACCATGATGAAGTAAAGAGTATTATCCATACTGTTTTCCTGTAAGCAGCTATAAAAGTGGAGAATACAGAAGCTATGTTAAAACATTGAAGGGCTTATAGCACAGGACAGATTCTTGAAAGAAGGGAAATACTTAGGGTAAGCTCTACATTCACCCCAGATTTCTGTCTAGGGGAAATTTCCAAACCACAGAATGGGAAAATACACCAAATAAGGGAATAGCAGTTTTGATTGGTAGATGAAAGAGAAATAAAAGCTCAGGATGGATGGGGCAGTTGGAATTTTCAAGAATGGGTACTATAGAAAGTGAATTTGAAAAAAAAAAATAAGATATATGGATAGAGGTCTTCTTGGATTTTCAGTTGAATACTAAGCTGCGTATGCTGAGGTCTGTGAGTTCTGATTGAAAACGGCTACTAGTAATAGCCTGTGAGCTGAGTGGAGATGCAAGAAGATTAATGCAGCTAAGAGAAGTTAGAATTTTGATTCTAACTGAAATGAAAAGACCCCTTGAAACACACCAAGCATTTCATTGAAACACAAGGAAGACCATACCTTAGAAGTAAGCTTACCCTAACCTTTGAACAGTGGTTCCCAAATGGGGAATATTATGTTTACCAGTGACATTTGGAAATGTATTAGAGACATTTTTGTGGTGTCACAGTTTGGGGAGTACTATTGACATCTAGTGAGTAGCAGCCTAGGATGCTACTAAATACAATGAGTAGGGCAACCTCCAAACCAAAGAATCTTCCAGAGCAAACTTAATTTTAAGGCTGAGAAATTTTAAGCCCTAGTAGAAGCGCTACTCTAGACACAATCAACAAAGTAGCACAATTCAGACTTCTAACAATATATTATCCCGAAGTTCTTATACAATTGAAATACTGGACATGAAAGGAGGCAGGAAAATGCAACCTACTCAATTAGAAAGGACTGACTCTCAGATGATTAAAGAGAACTAACAGATAGACATGTTAAAACTGATGTTATATAAGTAGAATATAGAATAGTGGTTACTAGAGGCTAGGAAGGTTCTGGGGGTTAGGAAGAGGTTAGTCAATGGATACAAAATTACATCTACACACTTTTAATCAACCAGATCTTGTGAATATTCTATTACGAAAACAGCACTATGGGAATAGTGCTAAACCATTAAAAACTTCCCCCATGATACAATCACCTCCTACCAGGCCTTACCTTCAACACTGGCAATTACAATTCGACATGAGATTTGGGTGGGGTCACAGATCGAAACCGTATCAGATTCCCTGTATTGTTTTCTCATGCCTGATTACTCTGGCCAGGACTTACAGTACTATGTCAACTAGGAGTGGTGAGAGAGAACATCCTTGTCTTGTGCTAGTTTTCAAGGGGAATGCTTCCAGGCATTGCCCATTGAATTTATTCTTGGCTGTGGGTTTGTCCTGGAGAGCACTTTTTATTTTGAGGTAAGTTCCTTTAATGCCTAGTTTGTTGAGAGCTTGTTTCTGTTTTTGTTTTCTGGTATCTATTGAGATGATTATGTAGTTTTTGTCTTTACTCAATGAATCACATTTATTGATTTGTGTATGTTGAACCAACTTTTTATCCCAGGGATAAGGCCTGCTTTTTGATGTGCTGGATGAAGGGGGCCAGCCCCCTCCACACCTGTGGATATTTCTCGTCAGGGGGAACAAGAGACTGAGAAAAGAAATAAGACACAGAGACAAAGCATAGAGAAAGAACAGTGAGCCCAGGGGACCGGTGCTCAGCATACAGAGGACCCGCACCAGCAGCGGGCACTGAGTTCCCTTAGTATTTGTTGATTACTATTTTCACAATCTCAGCAAGGGGAATGCAACAGGAGAACAGGATGATAGTGGGGAGAAGGCCAAGAAGAAAACATGTGAACAAAGGAATCTGTGTCACAAATAAGTTCAAGGGAAGGTACTATGCCTGGATGTGCATGTAGGCCAGATTTATGCTTCTCTCCACCCAAACACCTCAGTGTAGTGAAGAATAACAGAGCAGCATTGCCACCAGCATATCTCCCCTCCAGCCACAGGGCGATTTTCTCCTATCTCAGAAAAGAACAAATGTACAATCATGTTTTATACCGAGATATTTCATTCCCAGGGGCATACAGGAGACAGAGGCCTTCCTCTTATCTCAACCGCAAGAGGCCTTCCTCTTTTACTAATTCTCCTCAGCACAGACCTTTCAGGGGTGTCAGGCTGGGGGACGGTCTTTCCTGTCCCACGAGGTCATATCTCAGGCTATCCCAGTTGGGAGAAACCTTGGACAATATCCAGGTTTCCTGGGCAGAGGTCCCTGCGGCTTTCCGCAGTGCATTGTGCCATGGTTAATCGAAAATGGAGAATGGCAATGACATTTACCAAGGATATTACCTGTAAACATATTGTTAACGAGGCACATCCTGCACAGCCCTAGATCCCTTAAACCTTGATTCTATACAATGCATGTTTCTGTGAGCACAAGGTTGGGGCTAAAGTTACAGATTAACAGGATCTCAAGGCAAAACAATTGTTCAGGATACAGATCAAAATGGAGTTGCTTATGTCTTCCTTTTCTACATAGACACAGTAACAGTCTGATCTCTCTTTCTTTTCCCTACAGCTGCTCAATTCACTTTGTTAGTATTCTGTTGAGGATATTTTCATTTATGTTCATCAAGATTATTGCCCTGAAATTCTCTTTTTTTTTGTTATGCTTCTTCCAGGCTTTGGTATCAGAATAATGCTGGTTTCATAGAATGAGGTTGGAAGGAGTCCTTTCTCCTCAATTTTATAGGATAGTTTCATTAGAAATAGTACTAGCTCTTCTTTATACATTTGGTATAATTCTACTCTGAATCCATCTTGTCTAGAGTTTTTTTTTGTTTGTTTGTTTGTTTGTTTGTTCCATCAGTAGGCTATTTATTACTGATTCAATTCAATTTTGGAACACATTGGTCTGTTCAGGGAATCAATTTCTTCCTGGTTCAGTCTTGAGAAGGTGTGTGTGTTCAGGAATTTACATATTTCTTCTAAATTTTCTAGTTTGTGTGTGTAGAGATCTTTGTTATAGTCTCTGAGGGTTTTTTTTGTGTGTGTGTCTCTATGGCATCAATGTTCATGTTCCTTTAGTCATTTCTGATTATGTCCATTTGAATATTATCTTTGTTTTTCTTTCTTAATCTAGCTAGCCATCTATCATTCTTATTTATTCTTTCAAAGAACAAACTTTTGGTTTCCCTGATCTTTTGAATCTCAGTTTCATTCAATTCAGCTCTGATTTTGGTTATTTATTTTCTTCTGCTTGCTTTGGGGTTGATTTGCTCCTTTTTTCTTTTTAATTCCTGTATGTTTGAAGTTAGGTTGTGAAATTGACATCTTTCTGATTTCTTGATATTGGTGTTTTGTGCTATAAATTTTTCTTTTAACTTTGGTTTAGTTATATATCAGAGATTCTACAATGTTGTGTCTTTGTCTTTATTAGTTTCATATAATTTTTTGATATCTGCCTTAATTTCATTATTTGCTCAAATGTGGTTCAGGAGCGGGTTGTTTAATTTTCATGTAATTGTCTGGTTTTTAGAAATCTTGTTCGTACATTTTTTTTGTTGTTCATTTGTTTGTTTTTCTGTCATCTGACAGTGTGGGTGGTACTTTTTTTTTCAATTTGTTGAAAATTATTTTATGATTGAGAATGTAGTCAATCTTGAAATATGTGCCATGGGCACATGAGAAGAATGCATATTCTGTTGTTGGGTGGAGTATTCTGTTAAACAGACTTTAGGTCTATTTGGTCAAGTATTAAGTTTAGTTCCCAAATATCTTTTTTAGGAGAACTGGGTTATTTTAATGTAATCAGCAAGTTATGGTGGATTTCAACATCCTTCACAAAGGATGTTGGTTTCAAAATACTTCATAAAAGAAAAACTTATATGAACCTTAAAAACATGTCTCTAGCAAGATTACAGCAAGCCTGGTGTGTTTTTTTTCCCTTCCCTTTATTTTTTCATTTTTTTCCACTGATATGTTAAAAAGAACAGCCTCAATTTACCTAATAAATCTAAATTGTTTGAAATATTATAAACTCATTCCTGTAAATTATGGAATTATCTAACTCAAACATCTTAGAGTCTACTATGATTAAAGTTGGATTTATATATTAATTAATTTAACTAAGTAAATGTTAAATACCAGGAAAACTGGTTTCATATTATTCCATCCAAAACCACTACAGGAGGTAAAGCAGAGGTGTTAGCACACAATGTGTCAACAATGAAAAGAACATATAAATATTATTATGCAAATATCTAGTTATTTATTTGAATCATAAATTTTATTTGAATATAATGTGTTGGAGTTATATATTTTTGTTTCTATGAATAGTTCACTCTATTTCTTAAACATTATACTTTCATAAGCTTAATATTGACGGTTCATAATAATTAATTTCAGTATCCTTATCACATTTTAATATACTTAATATAGTGTGAGAATCTATTAGATAACTATATGCTGAGTATTTTATGGGAGCATGAAAGAGAATAATTAGCCCTAGCCTGTTAGTGCAAGAAAATCTTTCTGAAAGCAATAATGATAAGGTTGGGTATTGAAAAATTAGTAAGATGTTATCAGAAAAAAGAAAATTTATTAGAGGTAGTAGAGAGCTTATGAAATTAATTTCAATCTTTAAATAATATTTGAACATTTAATGGGTAGTAAACCACCTCCAAATTCAGTATTTAAAACAGCAATTTATTTTGCTCTCAATTTTGTTGCCCAGTTTAGACTAGGCTCAGCTGGAATGGCTTCTGTTTGGTCCAGGTAATGATAGCTAGAACTTCCCTTTGTGTTTGCTCCAGGTCTAGGATGGGTGCTATAGCTGGGGCCTCTACTCGTGTGCTTAGTTTTACCCACGTAGCTGTTCTGGGCTGTGGCACATGGCAAAAAGTCTCCCCAACAGAAAGAACAAGCAAATACTAATTCATGAGAATTTTACTAGCCTTTGCCGGTATTACATTTACAAAAGTCAGAAAGCCAGGATCTATGCAGAAAACTTTATATGGGAATGGATACTTGGAGAAATGAAACATTAGAGACAATTATAGCAATCTACATACGGTTTTGACAAAATAAGGGATTAGAAGGATTGTTGTGTAGAGACTAAGGCATGTGGAATCTTGAGTGTTAGTCTTTAATATAAAGGGATTTAATATAAGCCTTTATGTTATAAAGGATAATATAATATTCTAGTATAAGTGGCTTTAATATAAACCTTTAATATAAGGGGCTTGGGTTTTTTACTCTAATAAACTGAAAGTCATTGAAATATTTAGGCAGAGGTAGAGGTGTGTGTGTGTGTGTGTGCATGTGTGTGTGTGTGTGTTATCTGCAGTGTGTATATAAGGGGTTAAAAAACATGGAGATAGTTTATTTATCAATTCGTTTGTATTAATTATTCAAAAACCTACTATGTGCCTCTAACAAATAATTGTATCTCTTCTAATTGTCAAAGGAAACAACACTTAGTGCCATTATTATAGATTTAATATGTGTAGGGATTAAGAAAATTTAGAATGACAATCTTAACAGCAAACTGCTGATGCCAATCCTACCAAAAAAAACTGCTGATGCTAAGCAATAAATTAACTTAGTATAAAGCTTTAGACAAAAACCACTAATTGGAGTAGGGTGTGGAGAGTCACCCTCACAAAAACAGCCATTTGAAATCCAAAAATAAAAGAGAATGCCTAGGAATATCATCCTGTGTGTAGAGATAAATGGATAGTCCTATGAGAGAAAACAGTAGAAAAAGTGAGAAGCAGATGGAAGAATCAGGAGATGGTAGCATCAACTGAGCCAGGGGAATCATTTTAGAAAATGAGAAATCATGCCTTCAACATAGCAGAAAGCACCAACAATAAAGACTCTCCCAGTTGACTATTATAAAAAGAGGTTATGAACATTGAGTCATCTATTTTTTTTAAAGTAGAAATTATGTTAATCCTTTTGTTCAATATAATAATACAGGTTTGCTCTTGATAGTTTCTCACATTACACAGTTTCCAGATTCTATTTTTCTAGCATTGTTATATTTTGAAATTAATGGGTTTACAATACCATTATTCTCATGGTTTCGGTAAAGTTTATTAGTAACTTCTTTTTGTCTGTGCACATGCTCTATTTTGAGTAGTCTGACTTGTTCGACATATTCAATATGTGAGTATTATGCATGTAGGAATAGATCATAATAACATTAGTTTTAAAATATTTTGACACAGGAATGAGTAGATTCCCATTTACTATCTTTTAATTCCCTTTCCTGTCAGCACAGCTGGAGCCCATCATCTCTTTTACTGGCCAGCTGTCTGCCTAGTCATTTCCCATGCTGATTTTTGACTAGCAAGTAACAACCAAGGAGGAAGAACAATAGACACGACTCAAGGACACTTACAATTCATTTATCCTTGCAGCTACATTGAGACATTTTCAAAAAAAAAAATCAAGTTTTTCTTTTTTTGAATTTGGAAACTTTTCCATATGAAAAGATATTCTTACTCAACAATTATTTGACCTAAATTTGAGTGATAAAAATATTAGAACATTAATGTTCTAATCAAGTGTCTTTCCAATGAGTAGTTCAAGGTAACTATTAATAACAAGGACAAAGTATTCATTTTTTTAGAATGTGTGTTAATAAATGCTTTGAAATCTAAGCACTATCTATTCCAAATCATGTATTTCCCTTTATATATACATGCTAAATAAAATATGTTAATTTTAAATTATTAAATATAAATGCTTTTCAAGATTTGGTGGTATACTTATGCGTTATATATTATTAATTTGCAGTCATGAGCTATTTTGTTATTTTCTTTGTGTGTGTGTGTGTGTGTGTGTGTGAGCAAAAAGGCTGTTTATTTCACCTGGGTGTAGGCAGGCTGAGTCCAAAGAGAGAGCCAGCAAAGGGTGTTGGATTATCATTAGTTCTTATAGGTTTTGGGATAGGCGGCAGAGTTAGGAGCAATGTTTTGTGGGCAGAGGGTGGATCTCACAAAGTACATTCTCAAGGGTGGGGAGAATTACAAAGAACCTTCTTAAGGGTAGGGGAGAGTACAAAGTACATTGATCAGTTAGGGTGGGGCAGAAACAAATCACAATGGTGGAAAGTCATCAGTTAAGGCTATTTTCACTTCTTTTGTGGATCTTCAGTTGTTTCAGGCCATCTGGATGTATATGTGCAGGTCACAGGGGATATGATGGCTTAGCTTGGGCTCAGAGGCCTGACATTCCTGTCTTCTTATATTAATAAGAAAAATAACACAAAATAGTGGTAAAGTGTTGGGGTGGCAAAAATTTTGGGGAGTGGTATGGAGAGATAATGGGTGATGTTTCTCTGAGCTGCTTCAAGTGGGATTGGGGGCGGTGTGGGAACCTACAGTGGGAGAGATTCAACTGAAGAAAGATTTTGGGGTAAGGGGTGATATTGTGGGGCTGTTAGAAGGAGCATTTGTTGTATAGAATTATTGGTGATGGCCTGGATGCGGTTTTGTATGAACTGAGAAACTAAACGAAAGACAAAAGGTCCGAATAAAAGAAGGAGAAAAACAGGTATTAAAAGGCTAAGAATTGGGAGTACCCAGGTGTCCAATTAGAGTGTCCAAGGGGGTTCAACATTATTGTTTGCTTGGTTGGTGAGTTTTTGGGCTCTATCCTTGAGTTTTTTTATGTTGCCATATACCAGGCCAGATTGATTTTGGTAAAAACAACACTCTTCATTTAAAAATATCCAGAGTCCTCCTTTTTCAGCTGTGAGTAAGTCAGGGCCTCAGTGATTTTGGAGGAAAGAGAAATGCAAAGCCAGCAAATTTTTTGTTAAAGAAGGATTAGAAATGGCTGGGAGAGAGAGTTTAATAGTGTGGTGGAGACAGCTGGGGAGAGGTAGAGGGCGGCATAAGAATGAGAACCAGAATAAGAGTCAGTATAAAAGTAAAGAATAGGACTTCATCAGGGTGAAAGTATTGGAGTATACTTTGCCACTGAAGATCTTCTATCCACTTAAAGAGAGACTTAAGGGTGGCAGTTTGAAGTAAAACCAGGCGCCACTGAATAACAAAACCATGAGAAACTGCTTGGGTGATTTAACTAGTAAAGCCAGTCCATTATCAGACTGTATAGAATAACAAAACCAAGGAATTATGTCTGACAGAAGGGAAAAAATGACCATGGTGGCCTTCTCAGATCCTGTGGGAAAGGCCTCTACCCACCCAGCGAAAGTGTCTACCCAGACCAAGAGGTATTTTAGTTTCCTGACTCAAGACATGTGAGTAAAGTCAATTTGCCAGTCCTGGGTGGAGGCAAATCCCCGAACTTGATGTGTAGGGAAGGGAGGGAGGTCTGAACAATCCCTGAGGAGTAGTAGAATAGCAAGTGGAACACTGAGAAGTGATTTCCTTAAGGATAGATTTCCACGATGGAAAGGAAATGAGAGCTTCTAAGAGGGGGGCTAGAGGCCTGTAACCTACATGGAAGAGGTTATGAAATGACAATAGAATAGAATGGGTCTGTGAGGCTGGAAGGAGATGTTTTCCTTTGTCCAAGAACCATTTGCCTTGTGTGGGAAGAGATTGATAGGTGGAAGTTTCAATGGGGGAGTAGGTGGGAGTGACCGGATGAGAAAGAGAAAAACTGCCATGAGGGAAAGAAGTTGGAACGTTAGCTGATGTTTTAGCTAACTTATCAGCATAAGCATTGTCCTGAGCAATGGGATCTGATACCTTTTGATGGCTCTTGCAGTGAATGACTCCAGCTTCCTTTGGAAGTAAAGCGGTCCTGAGAAGAGGTTTTATTAAAGAGGCATTAATGATGGAGGACCTTTGCATAGTAAGGAAACCTCTTTCTGCCTATATAACACCATGGTGGTACAGGATATGGAAGGCATATTTAGAGTCAGTATAAATATTGACGCGTAGTCCCTTTGCAAGAGTGAGGGCTCGAGTTAAGGCAATGAGTTCGGCTTGCTGAGAGGTAGTGGAGGGAGGCAGAAAGTATATGCATCAGGTGTGAGGAAGAAAATAGATTTTGGAAGTTATGAGAACTGTAGAGAGTGAATTGAGCATACTTTGTGATTTTGAGGGCCTCTGAAAGTGTTAAGGCAGCAGCAGCTGCTGCACGCAGACATGAGGGCTAGGCTAAAACAGTAAGGACAAGTTGTTTGGACAGAAAGGCTACAGGGTGTGGTCCTGGCTTTTGTGTAAGAATTCTGACCACATTAACTATGCCTGGGAAGGAAAGAAGTTGTCATTCTGTAGAAGGGATTGGGGTTTGGGAGATTAGCCAGACCTGATCAGCAGGGAGAGCACGTGTGTTTTCATGGGAATTATGCCAAGATAGGTAACTGATGAGGAAGAAATTTGGGCTTGACTGAAGTAATGGAGGCTGTCTGTGAAGCTGTGTGGCAGTACAACCCAGGTAATTTGCTGAGCCTGATGGGTGTCAGGGTCAGTCCAAGTAAAAACGAAGAGAGGCTGGGATGAAGGGTGCAAGGGAATAGTAAAGAAAGCACGTTTGAGATCTAGAACAGAAAAATGGGTTGTGGAGGGAGGTATTTAGGATAGGAGAGTATAAGGGTTTGGCACCACGGGGTGATTAGGCAAAACAATTTGGTTGATAAGACACAGATCCTGAACTAACCTGTAGGACTTCTCCAGTTTTTGGACATGTAAAATGGGGAAATTGTAAGGGGAGTTTATAGACTTTAAACGGCCATGCTGTAACAGGCAAGTGATAACAAGCTTTAATCTTTTTAAAGCACACTGTGGGATAGGATACTGGTGTTGAGCAGGGTAAGGGTGATTAGGTTTTAATGGGATGGTAAGGGGTGCATCATTTCTCACCAAGGAGGGAGTAGAGGTATCCTATACTTGTGGATTAAGGTGGGGAGATACAAGGAGAGGATGTGAAGGAGGCTTTGAACTGAGGCAAAAGGTAGCAATGAGATGTGGCTGTAGCCCAGGAATAGTCAGGGAAGCAGATAATTTAGTTAAAATGTCTTGACCTAATAAGGGAGTTGGGCAGGTGGGGATAACTAAAAAAGAGTGCATAAAAAAATGTTGTCAAAGTTGGCACCAGAGTGGGGGAGTTTTAAGGGGTTTTGAAGCCTGACCGTCAATATCCATTACAGTTATGGAAGCAAAGGAAACAGGCCCTTGAAAAAAAGGTAATGTGGAGTGGGTAGCCTCTGTATTGATTAAGAAGGGTATGGACTTACCCTCCACTGTAAGAGTTATCCAAAGCGTCTGTGATGGTCTAGTAGGCTTCTGAGGCGACCGGGCAGCTTCAGTCTTCAGCTGCTAAGCTGAGAAGATCTGGGAAGGAGTCAGTCAGAGCCTTGGGCCAGTTGGACAGTCCAATTTCCAGTGGGGTCCCTCACAGATGGGACATGGTTTGAGAGGAATCCCAGGTTGCGGGCATTCCTTGGCCCAGTGGCCAGATTTCTGGCACTTGAAGCAAGATCCTGAGGGAGGAAGTCCTGAAGGAACGCCTGACTGCTGTGGCTTAGGCGTTTTGAAGTTTTTGTGTGCTGGAGATATGGCTGGGGTTTCTCTCACAGCTGAGTCAAGTAATTGAAACTCTTCTCTATTATTGTGCACCTTGAAGGCGAGGTTAATTAAGTGCTGTTGTGGGTCTGAGAGCTGGATTCCAATTTTTGAAGCTTTTTTCTAATGTCAGGAGATGACTGGGTGATAAAATGCATATTAAGAGTAAGGCAGCCTTCTGGCCCCTCTGGGTCTAGGGTGGTAAAATGTCTAAGTGTTGCTGCTAAGTGGGCCATGAACTGGGCTGGGTTTTCGTCTTAACTTTGGGTAGTTTCTTTAAGTTTGTCATAATTAACAGTTCAGAAGAACTATCCAAAAATCTATGCTGGGGTCCACCAGAGGCTTTGTCTGATTAATAATCCATGAATATGTAGCAAGTAATTCCGAAATGTAAGGCACAAATGAACTTCCAGTTGAGTAACAATTACCTAAGAGCTGAAAAATTCTCATAACTCAAAAACGACCAGAAATTGTTGGAGATGTCAAAGCCAAAGTACATAGACATGGTTGAATACATGGGATATTTAATAAAAATATCAGAAGAGTCACATCATAGTAACAATGCTAAACCAGCCACAAAATCAATGCTTCTTTGATCTATCCAAAATGAAAAAAAAAGAAATCTCTCAAAATGTGAAAAGTTATGTTCAAATAACCGCCTCACAATAAAATTGCAACTTTTCTTAAAAGAATTCAAAAAAATCTAACATTCAGTAACACAAAATTCACAATATCAGGCATGAAATGAAAGTATCAGAGATGTGAGGAAGGAAAAAAAGCATGACACATAGCAGGAAAGGACCCAGACAATAGAAATGGAAATAATAGGAATAACTGAAGAGAATGTTAAAAAGTTATTACAAAGTTATTAGAGGGTAAGATACCAGAATAATCAGTCACCTGTTTATATTCTCTAAGAACAACAATTCTGCACTCATCCATGGGGGCGGTGGGGGGGGGGGGAAGAAAAGAAAAGTATTTCTATGCTTTGGTGAGATCCTTGGGATTCAGGTAGGAGGTTGTGAAACCCTGGTGGAGCCTAAGACCATGGAGCAGAGTCTTTTTGAAAGTGAAAACACACATGCAGATGGCAGACCCACAGATTGTGCTTCTAGGTTCAGACAGGGAAATGGCCATGTTGCCTGAAGTGTTTGGCTGCCTCCCCATTTGGTTGTGTGCCTGTTATCAAGACTATCCACCAAATGGTCTGGGAGGCATCACGTCTACTAGTGCCTTAGCAGAAAGGCTAGGCGGCCTGCTAACACAAGTCTCAGGAGTGAACTCAAATATCAAGCAGTTTTTTGTTTTTTTTTCCTTTTTTGGGGGGGACAGAGTATCTGTTGCCCAGGCTGGAGTGCAGTGGCACAATTTCTGCTCACTGCAAACTCCGCCTCCCAGGTTCAAGCAATTCTGCCTCCGTCTCCCAAGTAGCTGGGATAACAGCCGTGCATCACCTTGCCTGCTAATTTTTGTCTTTTTAGTCGAGATAGAATTTTGCCATATTGACCAGGCTGTTCCTGAACTCCTGTCCTCAAGTGATCCGACCACCCTGGCCTCCCAAAGTGCTGGGATTACAGCCATGAGTCACCACCTCTAGCCTTATTTTTGATGATAATAGAATACAGCTAATAAACAGTAACAAAATAAATTTGGAAAAGTTTACAAATACATGGAAGTTGAATGATATGCTTCTGAACAAGTAATAGGTCAAAAAAGAAATCAAAAGACACAATTTAAAATATATTGAGATGAATAAAAATAAAAACAACATATCAAAACACACATGCACACACATACACCCCAGCTAGTAGCCAATACTGAATTGCTATATGCCGTTAATCAGTAATATAGTATTCCTTAATTGTTCATTATTATTCCCTTGCTGTTTTCAAACTAAACATTTTTAATAAGCTCATTTTATACCTTGGCCTTTGATGGAATCCATTTTTGAATTAAACTAGCAACAATTAAATGAAGATGTGACACTGAGAATTCAGAGACAAAACTTAAAATGTGCTTTCCTTTCTAAATTCTCTACCAAACTCTCCACTTTGGTTTTAAATAATTATCCATCTGAATTAGGACAATTATTTTCAGCTTTTGACTAAGCATTTTTAACGTATTTATTAAATACATTGATATATAGTTTCAATATATAGACATATTCCAGATTACAGTCAATGGAGTTTAATGAAATTAAATCTTCCCATAAAAGTATTTCTCTTTTGTTGTTTTTTTGTTTGTTTGTTTTGTTTGTTTCACTCAAGTCTGGAATATACCATATAGAATTTAAGACGTGATTTTGAGTTGGGTTCTGAAGTCTAGTAATGGTCTCTTTGTGATATTAAAAAACAAAAAGGCATTTCACTACAAAGACAAATTGTTGCAGACATTTCTATTCTATTGTCTTCATCTTCTTGTCATATACTTATGTGTTATCAAGGTAAATCTTGGTTCTCTTAAGAGGGTTTTGAATTTGGTGATCAATTGCTTTAAAATTTGCTGTAATTTGGGACTTGAAATCATTTATGCATAGGACTTACCATAGGCTATCACTAACTATTCATAACATATTGCCAGCTTAAATCTCTGTCCTGAGCTTCACCTAAATATGTGGTACTAGATGTTCTAGAGGTTCCCCAAATATAGTATGCTAGGTAGAAAATTCTGTCTATCCCATTCCACTAACTTTCTCTTCTTCCTTTCATCCTCACCTTAGACATTGAAACAAACATATACTGGGTTTTCAGAATTGAAAATCAGAACATGATACTTGATTCTGATCACCATATTCTTTACTTCAATCATATTTCCACATACATAGAACTTTCTGTGATGAATATCATTCAAGTCTATTACATTTCTTTCTTTTTGTTTTAGACGGAGTCTTGCACTGTCGCCCAGGCTGGAGTGCAGTAGTGCATTCTCGGCTCACTGCAACCTCTGCCTCCTGGGTGTCCGGAGCCATGAGGCCCGGAATTAGCCGACCTCTGTTGCATGATCTCCGCAAAGCGGAGACAAGACGGCACATTTCCGGGTTCTTTATTACAAACCTTTCCCGCGCGCACCTAAACCCTTCCGGCGCGCGCCTAAACCCTTCCGGCGCGCGCCTAAACCCTTCCCGCGCGCGCCTAAACCCTTCCCGCGCGCGAACAAACATTTTTCCCGCCCAGGAAGATATGCAGCCTACGGCGCAGGCGCGATCCCGCGCCCGGGAAAATTACAAACCCACGTCGCATGCGCAATTGTAATTTGAGTAAGCCCAGCCTCCTGTCACCGCCCTGGCCCAACCTCTTCCTCTGCCAGCCTATATAAGGCATTGCACCGCCACCATTAAATGAGACTTGATCAGGCTATTTGTCTTGTCTCCATTTCTCGTGTTTTCTTGTCTCCTCCATTCCCACTCCCCCTTCCAGAGTCTATTCGACTGTCCTGCAGGTCGGGACACCTGGGTTCAAGGAATTCTTCTGCCTCAGCCTCCCAAGTAGCTGGGATTACAGGTGCCCACCACCATGCCCAGCTACTTTTTTTGTATTTTTAGTAGAGACAGGGTTTCACTATGTCAGCCAGGCTGGTCTCAAACTCCTGACTTTGTGATCCATTCACCTCAGCCTCGCAAAGTGCTGGGATTACAGGTGTGAGCCACCGCACCCAGCCTCCATTACATTTCTTGACATCCTTTATTCCCACCTTGATTAAGTTTGGCATTACCTTTCATTAAAATTACTATAAGTCTATTAATTACTCTCTGCTCCCAGTTTTATCTCTCACAAAAGTATTCTCCACCTTGCATCAGAGTAATTTTTTTAATTCAAATTTGATTATGTTACTCTTATATTTAAACTTCTTCAGAAGTTACCTGTTAATCACAGGAAAATGGCCATACTGTTTAGCACAATATAAAGCCCTTCGCTACCTGTTTCTCAGTCTTCTACATTTGCTTTCTCTACCCTAAAAATATGATGATCCCTCTTCCTCAACTTTCAACTCTCACTTTCCATGATCTGTACTCCAATCACACACAATTAATTGGAATTCCAAAGATTAGTCATATTTTATCTTGCTTCCAATACTGTATGCATGCTATTCTGTTTTCTTCAAAACCATTTTTCTGAATGACTCTAATATATACCTTTATTAATAATTTGGTCAATGTTTCTATGTGTTCCTAGATATAGGTTATTTTCCAGCCTATGTATTTCAATAGCATCCCACTTATTGTTGTATTCTTTACTCTGATTTATATTTACCTAGCTATTTTTCTATCTACCACTCTACATGTTAATTTACTTAAAAACAAAGACAATGTATTATTTATTATGTATTATGTATTTCTATATCTAGCTCCTACTTTCATTGATAAACAGATACCAGAAAGAAAACAAACAAATCACTGCTATCAATTTTCTTAACACCTGGAAGAACATCCTTATCTTTTTAGTATCTTATTCCATAATGAAAAGTTGTATGGAGTTGAACTGCATAATAAATGCTGTTCAATTTAACCATAACATACAGTTACAACTATGTAATGGAAATACATGTTCTAAGCTCAAGGAAAAATTTATACTAAAATTAAAACATAGTTAAACCAGTATCAACAATAAAAACTCAGATACACTATTTTCTTTTATGGTAAGTATATTCCTCTGAACTATATGCCTGCTATATCTTGTCAGTTCAGAAGAGATCTCTTGACAGCAGAAAAAAGCTGCAAAACAAGTTGGAGAAATATGTACACTGTAACTGTTTACATTGGCATGGATTATCCATCATTTTGAGAATCTAGTGTACTGAGCAGATGTTTACACATAAAATAATATTGAGTACTAACAGAAATTGGATAAAAGTGGCTTCAACCCTTTTATTGTATGTAATAGAGGGCAAGTGTCTTGAACACTGTGAGCTGCAGTTTACTCATCTTAAAATTAAGAATGACATACAACCCATCCCACATGATTTTAATGAGGATTCAGTTAAGAAAAAAAAAATAATAATAATATGAGTAAAATTTAGCAATTGTATTTACTCAAAAATATTTGTTTGCTGTGTTTTGATGTTTAGGATGATAAAATTATTTATTTCTTTTTGACTCTATACCTAACAATTTACCTTTTAACTTTTATTGGACTATCACAAAATTTCATACTTGGTGTGATTTTTTTCTCAGTATTTCAAAATAACTTGTGATAATGTGCATGAACCAAATATAAGTTTGAAAAAGGGAACGTGGGCATAATATGAGCATCTTTGCATTAGCACACATTTTAGACATCATATAGTACATGATAAATATATGAAATGTATATTTGTTAATTTCAATTATTAAAAATTTGAAAATGCTGACTTTAACACATTGGTGGTACTTAAATATCCAGCTAGTTTATTTGACATGCATTTTCTTACTATTGAAAGTGGATTTCTTACTATTTTTTAGGAAATAATTTAAATTAGGTATTGTTTCTGCTATACTAGAACTAATAATGATTTGCTATGGATAGTGATATATAATATGGTTATTATGAAATAGCTGAATGGAATAAATAATAAACCAAGAAAAACAATAACCTTTTAAAATGATTACTCCTGCTGAACTTAAAAAACAATATATAAAATGGTTACTGAGGACAATATATGCTTGCCATGTGTCATCACTTTCCAACATTTTCCTCAAATTAAAAATCAATACTGTATCTGTCAGTGCTCAGTAATATCATGTTGCTACTTATATCTGGAAGTCATGAGAAATAAAAAAAAGATAGATAACTCTGGCTAATGTTAATAGCAACTGATGGATGATTATTTTTCTCAATTTCTCAGTGTTCCTGCTGTTAAGATACCTAATTTGAACTGATATAAAATATCAGGCTTACAGTTTAGAGGAAAACATTTTGCCAGTTATGGTCAGAGAACATCTCTAGTTTGTCTTCTTCTCTGTAAACTCTCTAACACCTAGAACTGTACCTAGCCATAGTGGACACTCAAAAACAATTTGTTGAATGAATGGTAAATGCAGACAAACTAAACAAACATGAGCAGGTAAAAAAATTATTATTTGATAATATGAAGAACAACAGCAGAAAAAAAGAACATTTCTTTTTTTAGAGTTTTCAAAAATAAGTAAATGTTTATTGCAAAAATTGTGGACTGCATTTTTGAATGTCATTTTTGCCTAGTAGAAAACAAGGGTATCTTTAAGCTATTAATGTAAATTACACATACATTTATATCTAAATTATAGACTGTTGGTGAAAATATCAATTAGTTCAACCTTTACAAAAAACAATATGGACATATCTCAAATAACTAAAAATAGAACTCCTGTTTGACCCAAAAATCCCACTACTGGGTATCTACCCAAAGGAAAAGAAATCTTTATATTTAAAAAGACATTTGCACACCGTATATTTGTTGCAATGCTATTCATAATTTCAGAGTCATGGATTCAATCTAAGTGTCCACCAATAACGGACTGGATATAGAAAATGTGGTTTATATACACAATGGAATATTACCCAGCAATAAAGAAGAATGAAATAATGTCCTTTACAGCTACATAAATGAAGCTTTTAGGTTATTGTAAGAGAACTAATTCAGAAACCAAAACATCAAATATCTCATGTTCTCACTTGTAAGTGGGAGTTAAACAATGAGTACACATATAAAGATGGAGACAATAGACTATGGGGACTCCAAAAGGAGGGAGGTAGGAGGAGGGTCCAGAGTCGAAAATGTGTCTATAGTGTACAATGTTGAATATTTAGGTGACGGAGATACTAGAAGCCCAACCTCCTCCATTATGCATATAATTCCCATATAACAAACAAGCACATGTAACCCCTGAGTCTAAAATAATATTAACAAAATAAATAAATAAAACTAATGGCAGAAATACTTGACATTGTATAGAGATGGTTTTAAAATTTAAGATCAAATTAAAATAGATTTTCAATCAGTTTCTTTTTGACCACATTTAGATAGTCCTCTTTTTTTAATGGACACATCTCACCTTTCTAAAGTCAAAAGAGTAAAAAGTGCTACAATTTGATAATTTTGTAAATTGTGATACATTGTAAAGCAAAATGCTAAGAAATATAACATCTTGTCCCAAACTTATTTTGTTCAAATGCATCAGCCATTAAATTGAATTCATGATGTACTGTCAGTTATTTTAAAAGTAACAGGTAAGACACTAAACATTCAAAAATGGTATTGTATTTGACATGTAAATAAAGATGTAGTCATTGTTAGGACTACACTAAAAGGCAATTTGATATTCTTGCATAAGTTAGAAAAATATATCGTAATCTAACAGGCCTGGCTCACTACTGAGGAGTCTGGCTCTTGGTAAAAAACCTGCATGATTTTTCAGACCCGGCCACAGGCAATTGCAGAGGCTTTACCTGACAGTCCTCAAGGAAGATAGCCACCCTCTCTGGAACAGACCTGGTGCACAGTCAGCGCTTTGCAGTCTCTAAAGGGAGTTACAGTCAAGGACTCAGGAGCTCTGGCAGGTGACACTCTTTGCATATTTAAACTCCTATCTCCAGCACCTCCATTTCTTTTCTTTTTTTTAACCATGACTCTTTTTTTACTCTTTCAAATAAACAAAATATAAAAAGAATCATGTAGCCATAACTTAGATTGAGCCATTGTTAATCTTTTTGCCATAGTTTATATTTTTTTCTGAAGTAAAGTAAATTACTTTATAATATTTTATCTCTAAACATTCCCTATGTTGGAAATAAGGACATTTCTCAAAAAACTGCACTATTAGTGAGAGGTGACAACGTGCTAGCAGCCCTCCCTCACTCTCGGCGCCTCCTCCGACTCGGTGTCAGCTCTGACCAGGCTAGAGGAGCCCTTCAGCCTGCCACTGCGCTGTGGGGGCCACTCTCTGGGTCTGGCTGAGGCCAGAGCCAGCGCTCTCTGCTGGGTGGGGGGAGGTGTGGAGGGAGAGGCCGAGGCGGGAGCTTTGTTCTTTTGCTCTTTGCAATAAATCTTCCTGCTGCTCACTCTTTGGGTCTGTGCTGCCTTTATGAGCTGTAACACTCACTGCAAAGTTCTGTAGCTTCACTTCTGAAGCCAGCGAGACCACGAACTCACCAGGAGGAACAAACAACTCCAGACCGGCAGGCTTTGAGAGCTGTAACCCTCACCACTAAGGTCTGCAGCTTCATTCCTGAAATCAGCAAGGCCACGAACCCGCCAGAAGGAAGAAATTCTGGACACATGTCAACATCTGAAGGAACAAACTCTGGAGACACCATCTTTAAGAACTGTAACGCTCACAACGAGGGTCCGCGGCTTCATTATTGAAGTCAGCGAGACCGAGAACCCACCAATTCCAGACACGTTAGTATCACATCTAACAAAATTGACATAACCTTCTGATATTATCTGATACTCAGTCCCAGAAAAGTTTTCTACGCTATTCAAAATGAGATCCACTAAAGAATCAATCACTGAGTTAGCTATTATGTCTCTCAAATTTCTTTTCAACTAGAATAGAATGAACACACGGTTTCTTTTTTTTTTTTCCCCCAGACATTATCTTGTTGAAAAGACGTGTCCTGTAGAATATTCGACTTTCCGAGTTTGTCTAATGATTTCTTCATGGTGTCATTTAAATTTTCCTTTATCTCCTGTATTTTCTATCAAGTGAATGTTAGCCTATGAAATACCCAGCAGCTTCATTTCTAGAATTTCTTTGAGGCCCAGCAGGAGTCTCTTCAGATGTCTCTGCTGAGGCCTCCATATGGGTGGAGGAGGGAGAAAACAAAGATGATTTTCTCCACTCTGATTCAGCACCCAGCAGATTTCCACCCCTAGGCTCTGCTCTGTCACATACCTTTCTTCAGAGTCCCTCCTCGTGGTCCAATGGTTATATCAGTCCACAATCCATAGGTAAAAATGGAACAGAAGGAATCGGCGTTTCTTTGGACCCTTACTTACACCATCAAGGTAAGCACTTAAAGGATTCTCTTTCATTTTTGACTTGTGGCTTTAATTGCTACTCTGATACCTGGTAGGCCAACTTTCTTCCAGCTGAGCTGAGTTTCTGACACCTACCAAAACAAAAACAAATTCAGAGATATACACCTTTTCATAGTTTGTATTAAAATACTATTACTTCTATTAGTAACAACGTGTAAAGGAAACAATGTATATTACTTCATTAATATGCCCATGAAAAACTTCATTGCAGACACAATTGATTTTGTAAAATTCAATGACATTTTTGAAACAAATGGGATGTTAAAATAACATACTGAAATGAGAAAGATTTTCTTTTCCCCCTAGCAGGACGTCCAATGGAGGTGTCACTCACTTCTTCAGTGCCCTGCTCCTCAAACCTCTAGGGGAGCATACAGGCAGGAAGGCTGTGTGGCTCCAACCCCACGGCAGGGTCTAGGGATGAATGTTTACAGCTCCTGAAGCCCCAGCGGGTGTACGTTACAGGGTGCTCTCTTAGTTTACCATCTATAGGCAACTTGTATTCACCAACTCAATTAAACCCCCTTCCTTATCACAAGGACAGAGGGATTTCTGTATCCCGGGGTTTCTTGCCTTGGTGTACCTGAAGAATCAGGTCACATACGGGCTTGGAGAATGAGTGCAAGGCTCTCCGCTAATGGGGGAGCCTGAAGGGAGATGGTTTTCCCCTGGAGTTGGGCCAGCTCTCCTCCAGTAGCTCCGGTAAACTCTGCCTCATCCCACCTGTGGATAGCCTGCCAGTGTGCAGGTGTGCTCTTCAGCTGGAGTGCTCTTAACAACAAGCAACTTGAGTCTTCTGCCGCCAATGTGTTCCTCATGACGTCCAGCCACTTATGTGTCTTCCTGCTAGGGTCTTGGGTTTTTATAGGCCCAGGATGAGGGCATGGTGGGCCAGGGTGGTCTTGGAAAATGCAACATTTGGGCAGGAAATGCCTGTCCTCACCTAGGTCCCTGAAGGTGGAGCCCTAGCCGGGGACCATGCCCTCCTCTGCTCTGCATTTCCGTTCCCGGTTTCCATATCATTTAAAGGGACCACACTCTTCCCTTCCCATTCACTTCCATATGAATACCATTCTGGCTTAAAGTTAATATATTCATTTGAATGTTTTTGAAGAATCACCTATATTGGAAATATAAATATGTTTCAGTTTTTTAAAAGGGAAATGCTTCCTTATTGAGAGCCACATCTATGATCCTCACCCGCTTGCTTTTTTATTTATTCAATAAATTTATATTCACTATCTAAAATTTGCCAGTTGCTGGACTGATTATCAGATACATAGCCATGTGGAAAGACAGAAAATATCCCTTATCTCATAGGTTTTATATTTAAGTGGCGTATAGAACACAGTTTGTCAAAATTCAGAAAAACCATGTTTTATCAATCCAGGCAGTCACAAGTGTGTTCAAATTCTAGGGTAAGAAACAAACTCTTTATCTGCATGGAATAAATGAATAATAATTTACACCTATATTTTTGTTTGCTTAATTTATTATAATAGTCTTACTAAGGAAGTTAAAAATAGCAAATTACAAGATTAAAAAAAGTTTTTGTTAGAATATTTTGGGAAAAACTTATTTATAACTAGGCACCAGATATGAACATTTTTCTTCCTGTAATATTTTTCTTAAATTTCCCACTTCAGAGGGATCTGTAAAAACAGGGGAATGGGATTATACACAGTATGAGTATTAATGTTTTCCTGCCCCATCTATACCAGGGCTTGATCAGTTGTCTCATTAATAAAGCTGCATTGTGGCTGGGATATAGGCTATGGATAGACACAAAAAGATGGACGTATTGCCACTTTAAAACACATTTTTGTGTACCTTTATAAAAGCAGTGAATCCCATTGATTAAAGGATATATATAGACATATACATATGGATTAAGATGTATATATTAAGATGTGTATATGTATAAGGATTAAAGGATTATCTGATTGTCTTCCATTTTTAGGCTTGTCGCCTTAATTGGTTACTCTGACAGTAGCCAACTCTCTGGTGGCTCAACTCTTTTCCAGCTGAGCTGAGTTCCTGAAACCCACCAAAACAAAAACAAAGCCAGAGGTATATACCCGTTCATACTTTGCATTGAAATAAAATTACTTCAAACAACATGTAACCTAAACAATGTATATTCCTTCATTAATAATTCTGTGAAGAACATTATTCTAGATACCATAGATTTTTTTAAATTCGATGATATTTTGCAAAGGAATAGAATGATAAAATCCAATTGCACCCTACCGTGCAATATTTTCTGTAGCTCTTGCAATAAACTGTAAGGTAGGTATTACAGCCATACCCATTTTCCAAATGAGGGAACTGAACCTCAAGGGGAGAAGACGATGGTGCAGATAAGAGCACTAACTTTTAAATTATATATGTGTGTATATATATGATATATATGATGATATATATTATATATATGATGACACATGTGTGTATTCATACTTCTTATTACAAAATATATTTGGATAACTGATTGGCACTTTTACAAGCATCTGATTATGATTTCCTCAGTCAAGGCAGTAAAAGTAGCAAAAATGTCTTTATTTTCTGTAACAATACACATAATTTAATCACCTGATGTTGACTCAATTGATCAAAATAATTTCTATTTCTAAATTTTTTTTATTTAGATATGTTATCTTCGGTTTGCATAAATTATACAAATTAGTTAACATTATATATATACCCAAATAATTATATTTAGTATTTTGGATGAAAACTCAATTGGTATTATGATAATTATAGTATCTTCTCATCACAAAATAACCCATAGGGGGAGTTTTACTTTTCTTACAATTTTTTTTTTTTTTTTCTAATCACAGGTACTCCTACTAGGGACACATATATTAACTCATTTTTATCTCTGCAGTTATATTTTTCTGATATTACTTTTCTACAAAACATAAACACTTTTAGAACATATGTTAGAAAGTTAAAATAAGCATTTCTAAGATTAAAACATTCTTAACTTCAAGTTTATTTGTGTAAAGGGTTAAGGTTGTATGAATGTCATCTTTTTATATGAAGTAACAAACTCTAGTTTCATTACTAATTCCCTTCTGTGTAGAATCAAACACTGCATATGGCTATAACATTGATTTCTAATTTTATGAAAATTGCCCTACCAACAGCTGGTTCCCTGAACAAATGAATATGTCAATGGCTGATTACAGATTAATGATATAGCTATTCTTCAAAGGTATAGCAATTCACATTCAAATTTGGTCTCATTGTAGTTTAGAATGCTTAGTTAAATCAAAAACTCTTTAGTTTATGCAATTAAATACCTTTATTTATATAAAATTGAATGCCTTTGATAGACACAGCTTAGAATAAAGAAAAAGATTGAAAAATTTAAATTTAGGTTTACTGAAAAGCACATCTGCTTTCAATGTGATGATTTATCAAGATCAGAATGAAGTAACTGCTAATCAAATTTGCCTTAAAGCATCAGACAATATTATGTTATCTGACACCTTTATTTAGAGTCAATTTTTAAACATTTATTCAACTTCTACAGATGTAAAAGTTCAGTTTAAAAATCAGAAATTGCTCTGGAATCCTTGTCAAGCACATTGAAAAATATGCCACTACTCATTTAAAATGCTATAGAATTTTTTTCAAAAAAGTTTTCCAGATTTTAATTGACCAGTTGTAATTATATGTATTTATTGGGTGCGGTGTAATTTTATTTGACATAGCTACATTGCATAATGCTCCAATCAGGGCTGTTTGTGTATCCATCACCTCAATCATTTATTATTTTTTGTGGTGAGAACATCCAAAAACTCCCTTTTAGCTATTTTGTAGTACATACTATTCAGCTGTTAACTATGGTCACGGCACAGTGAAATAGAACACCAGAATTTATTTATCCTGTGTAATTGTAACTTTGTAGTCTTTGACCAGACTCTTACTATCCTCCCTTCTCCCTTCCTTCCCTAGTCTCTGGTGCTCACTGTTCTACTATTGGCTGTTATGATATCAACTTTTTTTTTCTTTATAGTCCACATGTGAATGAGATTATGCGGTATTTGTCTTTATGACTCTGGATTGTTTCACTTAACTAATGTCATCCATTTTCTTCATGTTTTTACAAATGTTAAGATTTCATTCTTTTTTATGTCTAAATAATATTTCATTGTGAATATCTCATATTTTCTTTATATTATATATTCATCCACTGTTGGACACAAAGGTTGATTCAATGTTTTGACTATAGTAAATAGTATTACAATAAATATGGCAGGGCAAATATCTCCTTGACACACTGATTTCATTTCCTTTGCATATACACACAGGAGGGGGATTGTTGGATCACATGGTAGTTCTCAAAAACAAAACATTTTTTAGGAACTCCCATACTGTTTTCCATAATGGCTACATTAATTTATAATCTCAACAGTGTGTAAGTTTACCATTTTCTCTACATCATCACCAGCATTCATTTTATTTATTTATTTTTAATAATAGCCATTCTCTCTAAAGTGAGGCGATATCTCATTGTGTCTTTGATTTGCATTTCCCTGTTGATGAGAGATGTTGAGATTTTTTTCTTACACCTATTGGCTATCTGTTCTTATTTTGAGAAATATCTAAGGCCTTTCCTCATTTAAAAATTGTGTTATTTTGCTGTTGTGTTGTTTTATTTTCTTACGCATTCTGAATATTAACTCCTTGTCAGATTTGGAGTTTGCAATTTTTTTTTTCCATTTTGTATGTTATCTTTTCACTACATTAAGAGTTTCCTTGTCTGTACAAAAGCTTTTTAATTTGATGTAATTCCATTTGTATAGTTTTACTTTTTGTGGTCTATACTTTTGAGATCTTATTTTTAAAATCCTTGCTCGTCCTTATTTCATGGAGCATTTTACCTGTTTTCTTCTAGTACTGTCATAGATCACCATTCTAACTGGTGTGAGATGGTATCTCATTGTGGTTTTGATTTGCATTTTTCTAATGACCAGTAATCTAAGTATTCTTAACACACACATAAAATGGTAAGTATATGAGGAAATGCCTATGTAAGTCAGCTTGATTTATCATTGCATAATGTGTACATATTTCAAAACTACATGTTGTACATGATAACATATATATTCTTTACCAATTAAAATTAATACTTTTATAAAAAGAAAATTATAAAAATCAGAAAATTATAAAAAGTTATTATAAAAATCAGCCTTGTAACCAGAAGAAAATACTGAAGTTCTCATAGCATGTGGAGGCCTGAAATATATTACCAAAGGCAGGTGAACAATAACAAAAACAAAAAAGTAACTTTGAGAACCATTACTGTAGCATTTAACTAGTCCCCAAACAATCAAGATAACAACAACAACAAAATGACAAAAATATGTTTAATACTTAGAAGGAGCACCAAGATGTCAGAAAAATAAGGTAGTTGGTCAAGCCTAGTAGCCCATTTAGACCCAGGGAAGAAGGGTACTGTCTTTAGTGCTGTGCATTAAAGATCATAGTGCTATAGAAGACACTGTATATCATGACACACACACACACACACACATACACATACACATCCAAAGAACATACAAGGCATCTGTGTCACTGGGGATTCAAAGCCTTGCATTGGCATCATGCTACTGGGAGATTTCAAAAACTCATTTTCTTGGCCAACACCATTCAAGCCCCAGGGGAATGTTTCACTTCACTTGCCTTGCAATCTTGACACAGAAGACAACATGCTTCAAATATTAAGAAGTTTTCTGGGGCTTGCTACAGCTGACAATGAAGAACATTGAACTGTTAAATCATTCTGTAACATTATCGAATGTTGAATATAATTTCCCACTAAAGTCAAGTATTAAAGTTTCACATTTATTTTTACTCCAATACATTGTTTCTGAAATATTCACAAATTAGTGTTGTATTTTTAACCAAGTTTCTATGGTGGTAGTTGCACATATGGGTCAGAAAGTTTTTCAACATTATGTATTCATTTTTTTAAATTTGGATATAAATGTCTAGACATATTAAACCATGAATTGAATCCTTTATACCAGAAAAGAGAATTTCAATTAGTTTTAATACAAAGTTCAAATATCATGAAATATCACATTCATCTAAATAAATTTGATTTTAAAATTTGATATTAATTGTAATGCAAAATTGTGAATATTTTTGGAGAAAAAAGTTGTTTTTAAAAGCTTGCAACATATTTGAAGTTTTGAGATTTTACATTTACATTAACTAATTTTTTCATAAAAATATTTATATTTTGTACACTTAGAAAACTGTTACAATTTTAAACCTCTATGTCATTACTATTAATATATTGTACAAAAATTTTGATTAGGACAAGTAAAGAATTTTCTGGTAATAGGCAAACAAATAAATTGTGTGAAATAAATAGCACAGATTTATAAATTGTGTATAGCTTTATTTTATTAATACAAACACTGTTAGTAAACAGACCACAAAGACATATGCAGTATTTGTTGCATTTAGTCATTTGATATTTTTCAGACATACAGTTTTATAAAACCATAGCTTTAATCATATTTGTCTATTTTGGTGGAATAAAAGTCTATTTGTCAAAATCTAAGTAAAAAAATCAATTTTAATAGTTTAATAGTTTTACTTATTACTTTAAATTTCTTAGGCATATGGACATTTTTTAGACATATGTTGGCCTCAGTTTGTGCCCTTGCACAGCCCAAGGAATGTTAAAGGTACATCTGATTAATGTTTAGGCTATTAGTAGTTTCTGAACAATTTAATGTGTGTCTGTTGATCTGCAACTCCAAATGGAAATTTATAATGCGTCCTTATATCTTTTGGGGGAAGAAAAAAGTTATAAGGAATATAGATCTATAAGGGGATAAAAATAAATAAAAGCAAACAAAACTGTAGTACTGAAGATAGAACATAAAAAACAGAACAGAAGAATATGTGAAGCAAAACAAGAGAATAAAGCTCATCATTTCATCCAGAACCCATTTGGAGTTTTCAAAGAATGCAGTGGTGTGACATAAGAATTGAGTGTTTGCTATAGAAGTAACTTTTTTTTCATATTTTATAGTACAGAAATGAAGAACGGAAAAATCAGTGTCCATTAAAAAAGCTAATATATGATAACTACGCACATTACATATTATTTAATTCAATCCTCAAACAATCTGCAATATAAAACTTATTATCATTTTTTTAGGAAAGAAAGAGTAGGCTTGGAGAGGTTAAATAATATGGTCCCAATGTGATAATAAATACCCACGATGGAATTCCAACCAAGATCTCTGACTCTAAAGTCTATGATCTTTTCACGTGCGCATTTTATATTTCACAAAATATTTTTTGAAATATCAAATAAAATCTTTAGCTCTCAATTGCTTATTCATTCTTCTGTTACAGTTTTCATTTTCAGTATTTTGTATTTTGGGTACATGCAATGATGAATATTTATATTTTTATAACTTATAATTATATATTGATAACTTTATTAAAGAAAAATCAATAATTATAATTATGTACTTGAATAATTATAATAATATATTATTAGTTTTATTAAAACATATCCTGACAAAACTTTTGTCTTCATGTACATATAATGTATAATATTATATTATAGATCTATAGTGTATTGATATACTTACTTTAAAAATTAAATAGAATCTCCAAATTTTTGTTTTAATAACATACAACCTAAGAAGCCAATACGCAAATTGTACTTATATGATGACAACCTTGAAAATTAGGCTCAAAGAAGAAATTTCAACACAGATCTTTAATTTTGAATAAAAATGAATTGTATTAAGATTTTTTGAACTATTCAAATGTCAATAGCAGAAACTACACCAGTATCTATAATACATTTTATTACAATGATTTTTAAAGGCACAGCTTATATTTTAAGAGTATGTTTCTCCAAATCGTTATTTATGTAAGATTCCTAGATATAGTAAAATGATAATAGGAACAGATTATGGGAACAGATGAGAACCCAAAATGCAGCGATTACCCTCTAGTTGCAAATCAAATTAGAGAAAATATGTATCAGGAATGAGTTGTAAAATTTTCAATGTATAAGAAATAAAATCAATTTGCTTATATGTCCCCCCAGCGTATATATGGGCCAGTTTTGAATGCTTTTTGTTCATAGCACAACTTATTCTTCATAGTTAGCATCTCATTTGTGTATTTGACAGCATCATTATTTTTTTTAATAAAGTTGCCAAATTCCTTTGTGCAGATTGATCATTGTGACAGAAAATGATTTTCAGGAAAATAAGCACTTATATTTTTCCAATAAATAATGTAGTCCAAATTATTTTGTGTTACTCTAGTGCATGCTTGCTGCTAATGTTATAACTAATCTAATCACTTATTATGCAGACTGATTTGTGATGGGTCTGAGTATATCAACAAAAGAATCAGGCCCTAGAAGAAGACTGTTTGTATTTCAATACTGGCTTAACCTTCTTCTTGTTGTGGCATTGAGGAAATCATTTACCTTCTCGTTGTGTTTTTAATTTTATCCATAATGAATGATACTATCTATCTTTTGAATAGCATTAATGAACATATACATTAAACACATATAATATATAAAAATGTGTGTGTACCTGTGTGTATATAATCTTCAAAGATCACCTGGTACTTAGCGTTAGATATTATTATTACTATTACATATTTATTATTATACTTATTTATGAAAACTGTGTTGTTATTATACAATATCTGTGTTTCTATTCTGAATGCAACAATTAGGTTTTATTAGATTAATAGCTTAAATGATGCTAATATGACATCTTCCTTCTATTTATTCTCCTTTTTACCTGATGTATTTTACTCAAATCAGTATCTTTACATTGCATTCATAGGTTTCAGAATAAAATTATTATTTCCCTGCCTTTAATTTACAGTCTTGTGTAAAAGAACCATCATGCTGTACTTTAGGTATGTAGTAGTTACACTTTTATATATTCTTTCTTCTTAACCTATGTGGAAAAACTGTCTTGGTTTAATTTTTTTGACAGTAACATTTTGAACTACAGACATTAGGTGAAAAATACGATAATGTGATTTTGAGGAGATAGTGATGTATTATGAGAGGTGGGCATACAAGCAGATCATTTTAATCTCTGACATTTTAATCTCAAAAGGAACAAAAAGAGTTAATGAGAATGTCAAGTGTGCGAATGAACTGAAATGCATGTCGCTAGGGGAACATTCGAGAAGATATATCTAACAGAATGTTAATACAGAAATAGAGACAGCAAAAGTAGATTTATTAATTTTTATGTCATTAGTTGATATCATTTGAATATGTATTATTATTTTATAGATGTTATATACTTTATTCTAAATTACCTTTTAGTTCCTTTGACCTAGAGACTTGTGTTTTTTTTCTATTTGAGGATCCTATACCACAGTATATTTAATTAATTATTATTATTACTTTTTATTTATTTATTTTTTGAGACAGTGTCTTCTGTCACCAGGCTGGAGTGCAGTGGCATGATCTCGGTTCACTGCAACGTCCGCCTCCCATGTTCAAGCGATTCTCCTCTCTGAGTCTCCCGAGTAGCTGGGACTACAGGCGTGCACCACCATGCCCAGCTAATTTTTGTATTTTTAGTAGAAAAATGGGGTTTTTGCCATGTTGGCCAGGATGGTTTTGATCTCTTGACCTTGTGATCCGCCCACCTTGGCCTCCCAAAGTGTTGGGATTAATTAATTTTTAAATACATGTATTCATGTGTTGTGCAATCTCATACCTAATTAGCCTTCTCTGGTCTATAACAGTTTTCCAGACTTTACCCAGTTTTAATGACTAGATAGTTTTGTGGAATATACTGGTTAGATATTTTTTAGAATGTCTTTCAACTTGGGTTTGTCTGATGGTTCTCTTACACCTAGACAAGGATTATGATTTTGGAGGGCAGGAAGATGAAAAAGGTGAAGTACCATTGTTAATATATCCAGGCTGGATGCTGTCAATATGACTTATCTCTGCTGTTAAAATGTATCACCTGGCTTAAGTAGTGTTTATCTTTTTTTTTTTTCACTGTGAAATTAGTTGTATTTTTTAATCTTTCTCTCCATTTCTATACTCTAGATTTTGAAAACATGTTACAAAGTGCAGTCCAAACTTAAGGAGTGGGGAATTAGGAACATATGTTCTGTAAAAGTCATTGTTAAGAGAATTTTTTAAAATTAAGTATTTTTTAAGAATAAGCCTCAGACTGGCTGAAAATGTTACCGTCTTTTTCTCATTATTTGATAATTTTTATCATGAACAAATGTTTAGTTTTGTCAAATTATTTCTGTATTATTGATATGATCTCAATTTTTATTATTTTGTTTGTTAATATGATTAATTACACTGATAAATTATTAAATGTTGATCCACATTTCCATTCCATAGATTTTACTCAGTCATACTATAATGCATTTTATATGTTCTTGTATCTGGTTTGCTCATATTTAAATATTATTATGTCTATGTAAGATGTTAATCTGTAATTGCGTCTATTTCTATTGCATTTATCTGGGTTTGGTATTGTGGCAATGATGGCTGTATAAATTATATGGTGTATGTCCTCAGACTTTTTAATATCTGAAAGAGACCTTTCTTTTTCTTTCTTTCTTCTTTCTTTCTTTTTCTTTCTTTCTTTCTTTCTTTCTTTCTTTCTTTCTTTCTTTCTTTTTTTTTTTTTTTTTGAGAGAGAGAGAGGGATGGAAACTTGATTTGTAATCCAGGCTGTTTATGTTTTAAATATGTCTCTTGCACTAAAATAAAATAAAATTTTCATTCTTTCTTTCACCCTTTCTCTGTAATTGGAATAATTTACCATTAATATCTTTTTAGTGATAATGTCTTATTTATTTTTCTCAAGTTATTATTTTCTATAATATTCATATGCTATTTTTTCTGTTTTTACTGAGATTGTATTTTCCTTTATTTTATGTTATAAACTCTAATGTTTTAATTACTTATAACATTTAATTTAAAATCTTATCATTATTGTTCTGATCTATATAGGACTCTTAAATCTCTACAATTCAGAGGTCTCCTTTTCATTTCATATGATCTTGTTCAATTGTTTAGCTCTGTTCCTTTTTAATCACACAGTTTAGATATTCATGTTAAGATATTTTGTTTTGTTTTGTTTTTGACACAGAGTCTTGCTCTGTTGCCAAAGCTGGAGGGCAGTGGTGCGATCTTGGCTCACTGCAACCTCCCAAGTTCAAGTGATTCTCCTGCCTCAGCCTCCCAAGTAGCTGTGATTACAGGCACCCACCACTACACCTGGCTTATTTTTTTTTTTTTTTTTCTGGTAGAGACGGGGTTTTGCCACGTTGGCCAGGCTGGTCTTGAACTCCTGGTCTCAGGTGATCTGCCCACCTGGGCCTCCCAAAGTGGTGAGATTATAAGCATGAACCACCAAGCCCGGTCTGGAAAAGACTTTTAAGGATTCATGTTACTTCTATAAATGTTTTTGCAGATTAAAAAAAAAAAAAAAAAAATCTGTGAAGGGGATTTTCCTTTGGAAGACTTTTTAACAACTCATTCAATAATTTTAACAGATATGGCTAGTCAGTTTTCTGTTTCTTATTAAGTATGTCTTAGCAGTTTGTGTCCTCAATTAATTAATTTTTTTTTTTTTTTTTTTTTTTTTTGAGACGGAGTCTCGCTGTGTCGCCCAGGCTGGGGTGTAGTGGCCGGATCTCAGCAGCTCACTGCAAGCTCCGCCTCCCAAGTTCACGTCATTCTCCTGCCTCAGCCTCCCGAGTAGCTGGGACTACAGGCGCCCTCCACTTCGCCCGGCTAGTTTTTTGTATTTTTTAGTAGAGACAGGGTTTCACCGGGTTAGCCAGGATGGTCTCGATCTCCTGACCTCGTGATCCGCCCGTCTCGGCCTCCCAAAGTGCTGGGATTACAGGCTTGAGCCACCTCACAGGGGGTCATGTGCAAGTTTGCTACATGGGTATGCTGCACCCAAGTAGTGGACATAGTACCTAGAAGATAGCTTTTTAACACTCTCCCCCCAAGTAAACCAGTGTCTGTTGTTCCCATATTTATGTCCATGTGTGCTCAATGTTGAACTCCTACTTATAAGGGAGAAAAAGCAGTATTTTGTTTTATGTTCCTGCATTAGTGCACGTAGGATTATAGCCTCCAGCTCCATCCATGTTGCTGCAAAGGACATAATTTCATTATTGTTTATGACTACCTAGTATTCCATGGTATATATGTACCACATTGTTTTTAACCAATATACCATTGATGGGGCACCAAGGTTGATTACATGTCTTTGTTACTCTAAATAGAACAGCAATGAATGTATGAGTGCATGTAAATTTTTGGTATAATATTTTTCTTTGGGTATACACCCAGTAATGAGATTTCTGGGTCAAGTGGTAGCTCTGTTTTTAGTTCTTTGAGAAATCTCCAGACTGCTTTCTACAGTGGCTGAACTAATTTACATTCCCAACAGCAGTATATCTGTTATCTTTTCTCTGCAGCCTTACCAGCATCTGTTTTTGTTTGTTTGTTTGTTTGTTTTTCCTTTTTCATAAAAATTGCTCTGTCTGGTGTGGGATGGTGTCCATTGTGGCTTTGACTTGCATTTCTGTGAATCCTAGTGATGTTGAGCATTTTATAATATGTTTGACACCTGTATGTCTTATTTTGAAAAGTGTCTGTTCATGTATTTTGCTTATGTTTTGATGGGGTTATTTGTTTTTGTCTTGTTGCATTCTTTAAGTTCCTTTCAGATTCCAGATATTAGAAATTTGTTGAATACATTGTTTGTGAATATTTTCTCCCATTCTGTAGTTTGTACATTTACTTGACTGATAGTTTATTTGTTGTACAAAATCTCTCTAGTTTAATTAGGTCCCACTTCTTTATTTTTGTTTTTGGTGCAATTACTTTTGAAGACTTAGTCAAAAATTATTTGGCAAAGCTGATGCTAAGAATTCTTAATATTTTTAATATTTCTTAATATTTTTGTTAAAATGCAATTCTTAGTAATTATTTTCAAATAATATCGTTATGCTACTATATTATCATTACTATTTTTTTTTACAAATACTTCAACATATATAGACACCATGTGCTATAATCCAAGACCATCAATTACCATGATGGATAAAAAAACAAGGGCTTCTTTAATATAAAAACAACTTCACAGAAATCTGACTCAGTCATTTTCCCACAGTCAGACATTGAATAGGAGATCTGTTAAAGGGTTCTTCATTTGATTTCATCATCTAAAAATCATTCTATTCAAAAACATTTTAACCTGTGTTAATGACACTAGTGTATTTAGTTTTAATCAGTGTTAGTTTGATTTGATTAAAAACAAAATCTAAAAACTATCAACAAAACAAAAACAATTGCAAGTTTCTTTGCATTATAAGACTCAAATGGCATTCACAAAAATTTTGAAAAATAGTCTTAGAGTTCGAATTCACACTACCATTATCTTTAATAAAGTTGAAGTCACCATAACTATAGTGCTGCTTCTATTTTTAAAATTATTTGCTTGAATTATAAGGTTATTGAAATGAAATGTTTGTATTAATATAAGTGAATAGCAATTACCTGCTACTGTTTTGTTTTAATGATCTTTCTTATGTCTTTACTACTGCTGTTTCTTATTAGAAACTGTGTGAAGCGATTAAAATAAGTGATCCTTAAAATAACTTAAAGCAACCTATCATCTTATTGCCCTGGGATGGAAGTCAGGGGATATGAGTTCTAGATCTCCTTACTTAGCAGAATAACTGAGATTTTTGTCTGACTTTAAATCATCTGGGCTTTATGTCTTCAACTAGAAATTAGAGAGGATTCTTTAGTTATAAAATTATATGAATCTGTAATTCTGTAAGCAATTAGCAATGCTGTTGAAACTCATTATAGACTTATTTTCATGTACCAGGAAATTTCCCAATACTGTATATCACTTAATGTCAACTATTAATTTATTAACATTATTTTGTTCCTGTTTAGGTGACATTGACACATCATATTCTTTTATATTCTATTTAAGAATTATCAACATAATAAGCAATCCTCACATCTCAAATGGTTTTAATATTTGCTAACAGGTAAACATGTCACCAAGTAGCTTGAGTACATGCCTTTACAGTGTGAAAAGACACACCTGTGTCAATGTGTTCAATTCCTAAACATTATTCCCTGTCTCTTGCTCTGTTATTTGAGGTTGTGTTCATTTCTTCTGAAAAGAAGTAAATTGGTACAATCTCAAGGTTTATTAACTAAACTTATTTTAATTCTAAAAGGTTTGTCATAAAATATCATTAGATAAAAAAAGGAAGGTGAAAATAATCAAGATTAAACAATGACAAGTGGAACAATTTCATAAACAATTCAGTATCCCTCTCTTAAGTAGTAACAAGAGATAAACTCCTTTCACACTTCTTACATTTCAGATACTCTTGCACAATTTGAATTTTCGGAGGTAAAAACAAATTAAAAGGTCTTTAAACGTGTGGGTTTTGTGTAATAAACAAGCTGTGCTGCTGATTTGTAATTTCCTACTTACTCCAAGCCATAAGCCTAACTTCCATAAACATAAATCCTAGTTAGCCTATTTTCCTTTTTAGAATGAAGGTCTGACAGGCAGTTTTCTTAAACAATCTGGCTTCCTTCATACACAAACTTTTATGCCGTACAATTCCGTTAACTATGTATTTTGTTTCAAGCCACTAGAGTTTACTTTGTTGTACACAAACAATTGCAATGAATATTAGCTTTGGACTTCATTTTTACCAGCCACAAAATTTGTGTTAGGATGACTCTGACTGGCTTTTCTTGAAACATCAGACATTTTTATTTTTATGCTTTATTGATGTTGTCAGTGCATAGCTCTCTTCGGAGCATCTAGGACTTGTATGTATACAAGCACAAAAGAAAATTGGTATCAAAATAAATTTTTTTATGGTTGCTTCTGTTCAACTTTTATTTTTACTTGATAAGGATTAAACACTCACTGGACTATTTTTTGTCTAAGCATATTTTTAAATTGTATATGTAAAATTTTATCATGTTTTTAAAGAAACGTTTTGAATGAAGTCAAGTTTTCAAATCATGGATGTCATGTTTCTGGATTTTCATTAAATAAACTTTAAATTATCTCCGAGTCCTAAACTACTAGTTTGTCAGGATAATCAGTGTCAGTATCACTGGTTTTTGCTTAGCCTCTGTAAGGTTTCTTAAAAATCTAGGAGGCTTTAGGGGGTTCCTGAAAATATAACAGACACTTCAATTGTTTTTCTATTATAGTGGCCTTTAATAACAATATTGTTAAAAACTACTCAATTTCTCAATTATTCGGGACACCAAATTCTTTGTCATTCATTGAATATTAGGTCCTTTATAGAATATGAGAGTCCCTATGCTTAAAATTGAGACTCCCCAAATTCTCTCAGGGGTCACAGCAAAATTCTCTCAGGAGTCAGAGGTCTTGCCTAATTTTATGTCATCCTCAAAGGCATCCTCCCAACTGTCTTTTCCCTTTTCTTTCTGGACACTTCATATAGTTTGTTCTTGAGCAACATGTTTGGTCTTTATGCAGTTTTCATTCATTTAACCCTGCTTTGACTTGCCTAGGAAAAGACAGCACAAAACATAGCTACCCATTTGAATTAGAAAGAAGGAAATGTATTAGAAAATACACAAATAAATTGGTCTGTATTTTAATAAATGGTACTGTGACTACTATTACATTTTTCATTCTACGTTCCAATAAACAACTATATTATGTTGTACAATGTTGAGTCTGTCTAGGAAATGTTTTTAATGCCAAATTCTATTTGTGTGGTGGAAAACACTTCAGTATTCCTTTCCATATTCTTTCTCAAATATATGCACTTCAGGTTGTTCACTTAAAAATAAAAATGCACAATCATGAAAATGACAGGTGCCTGTCAGTGTGCTCTTCACTGATGTGCTTCTCTGGATGTCCAGCAGCTTCTGTCTCTGCCTTGCTAGGGTCTTGGGTTTTTATAGGCCCAGATGGGGCCCTGGCAGGCCAGGATGGTCTTGAAAATGCAACATTTGGCTTTGAAAGCAGGAGTGCCTGTACTCACCTAGGTCCCTGGGGATTGAACCCTAGCCAAGGACCACACCCTTCTCTACACAGAACTTCCCTTCCCCCTTTCATATTATTTAAAAGGACCACTCTCTTCCCTTCCCAGCTCTCCTACATTAGTAGTACTGGGTACTCTATTAGGCATAGGAATGAAAAAGCCCCTCCGATACATTTTAGTGAACACTAAATTATAAGTATTCATATGTTTATGTTTACTTCAATGTGTTTTGAGGGACACTGCAAAGAAAATCATGTATGTGGGGAATTAGTAACTGTTGAGAGAATAGTACACTAAACACAGTCATTGTTCTTTTCCTGCAGGACTATTCTATCATGCTTGTTTAAATGGTGAGTCTCTTGCAGAGGATACAGTCTATGGACTATTTCCAACCGTATATGACTATGAAATATTTTCATTACAGAACATTTAAAAGGACGTACGTGTTTTTAACATTCCTTACAAACTGCTCTGATATTCTCTTTAAGAAAGTTCAGGAACTTTTGTCAGAGTCCTTATTTGTTTGTTCAAAAGCCTGACAGTGCTAAATGTGGTACGCTCCTCAAAATTATCCATACATCTTTTGAAGGCAACACTGACAAGACTATTCTTCAATGTGGGGCTAAGATATGTAACTGCTAAGTACAAATATTCTGTTACAAAGTTTAATATTTTTACTACCTTGTAAAAATATAAAATGTTTGCTCTTTATATTTCGTGTACTTAACAATTATTTATTTTTTATTTAAATTTTTATTTTTTAAGTTCTAGGGTACACATACAGGATGTGCAGGTTTGTTACATAAGTAAACATGTGTCATGGTGGTTTGCTGCAACTATCAACTCATCACCTAGGCATTATTCCAACATGCATTAGCCATTTTTCCTAACGCTCTCCCTCCTCCCACCCCACTCTGCAAGAGGCCCCAAATGTGTGTTGTTCGTCTCCCTGTGTCCACGTGTTCTCATTGTTCATCTCCTGGCTATAACCTTTTTCAGTATACTATTATTGCAATGGTTTTGTTTTTGTTATAATTCTCTCATAGGCAAACTTTTCATAAACTATGTTAACTTCTTAAATGTGTACTTTAAATCTGGGAAGACTGAAAAGATTTAACATGATATTGATAAATGTAAAAAATAGTAATATGTTGATAAACTTTAGCTTGAATCTTTGAATCTAAACATGTCTGTATTTCCTAGTTGGTAAAGTGGGATCTTGCTTTTAAGACAAATTTACAATTTTAGTCTTTTCACATCATGATTGAAGCAATTAGACTTTTCACTGGCATTTTGCTATTTTTTGTATGTCTCTTGCCTTTGTTGCTATTTTCTTCTATTACCTTCTTTTACATAAAATAAATGTTTCTTAGCATGCCATTTATTTTCTCTGTTGATTTACTACCTATTTGTCCTATGATTTACAGTATGCCTTTTTGTGTGTTAAAATCTGCCTCACATTAATACTGACTTTATTCCAAAACAACTAGCAAGTTTATTCTTATATCTCCCTATTCATTCTCTCCTTTTATTCTGTTGTTGCCATATATATGACATCAATTTGTGTTACAAACCTAAAAACAATATTGTAATTATTGCTCTATATAATCATATTTTAATAGAACTAAGAAAATAAATGAGAAAAATTATAAATAAATATACTCTATTTAATGACATGTCTTTCATTCTATAATAGTACTTCTCATTTTTTCTTGTGGATTTGAGTTTCTTGATTGCTCTGGCTAGAGAATGATCAATTTCATTGATCATTTAAAAAAATAAGCAGATATTGTTTTTATTTTTTCTGTTTTATATTTCCTTTTTTCTGCTTTTATCATTATAATTTCTTTCATTTGCTTTGAAATTAGTTGACTCTCTTTCTAATTATTGCTTAGCATGAATAGTTAGATATTTGATTTGAGACCATTCTTTCTTTCAATAAAAACATTTAATGCTGTATCATCTTTGTTATGGACTGAATGTTTGTGTCTCGTAATATTCATATGTTAAAATCTAATCTCAAAATGACAGTGTTTGGAGTTGTGGCCTTTGGGAGGTTATATGGGTTGAGTCCTTATGAATGGGATTAATGCCCTTTAAGAAAACAGGCCAGAGATCTAGTTTGCTCTCTTTCTGCTATGTGAGGATACAAGGAGAACTTTGCCATCTGACCGTGCCAGCACTCTAATATTGGACTTCCGGCCAACAGAAGTTTGAGAAGTAAGTTTTTCTTGTGTATAAGCCATCTAGTCTATGAAATGTTTTTATAGGAGTTGAACTAATATTGTTAAGTGCTACTTTATCTATGTCCCACAAACTGATACGTTGTTTTCATTTTTATTCATTTCAAAATATTTTGTAATTTTCTTTGTGAATTCCCATTGAATCCATGAGTTCCTTAAAGGTATTTATGCTATTTCTAGACATTTGGCATTTTCTAGATATCTTTCTATTTCTTATTGCTAGTATGATCCCATTGCATTTAGAAAATACAGTTTGGCTATTTTCAATTCTTTCAAATTTGTTGACATTTGTTTGATGGCCCAGAAAATGTTCTGTCTTAGTAAATATTTGAAAATTATTTTTTTCTATGTGCATTTTGTTTTTGTTTGTTAGATTTATAAATGTCATTTAGGTTAACTTATGTTTATCAGATCTTCTAAATTTTTCCTGTTTGTCTACTTGGTCTGTTGATTTCAGAGAGAATAATAGAAATAAGTCCAACTATAACTGTAATTGTGGTTTTTGAAAATTTCTCTTTCAGTTCTATCAGTTTTTGCTTCATGTCTTTGAAAACTTTGCTAGAATTATTTTATCTTTTTCATAAACTCCTAATTTCTGGTAGTATTTCTTATTCTGAATTTTACTTTTTATATATTTATATAGCCACTCCAACTCTCTTGGCTTCATATTTGCATATTGTATTTTCCACATTATTACTGTTAACATTTCCATACATTTATATTTAAATTGGGTTTCAATGTTAACCACAAATAGATGTGGTTTATTAAATCAAATTCAACCTAAATAGCAGTAATTCTTTACCTTGTTTATATGTAACTCAATTATTGACATGTTTAAATTGAATTATGCCATCTTATCATTTTTTATTTCTTTTATCCATTATTGATTCCCTTTTTCTACTTTAGATGCTACCTTTTAGGTTACCTATTCTTTTTTTCATTCCACTTATCCTTCACTGTTGGCCTAGTATTTATTTACAGCTTTAAAAAATAGTGTTAAACTTTCAACAGGATAAACCTAATTCTTCTCTCTCTTTCTGTGCTGTTTTAGTCATATATTTTACTTTTATTTCTCATGTTACCACTTAAATAATTTTTACTATTTTTTCTTTATAGAGCTGAATTTTTATAAATAAGGCAAAACTATATATTTATTTTTTTTGCCATTATCAGAGATCGTTATTCATTGAATAGAACCAGATTTTGATCTAGTGTCATATTTACTTTATGAAAGGAGGATTCTTTAATATTTCTTAAGATCTGCTGACAATATATTCCCACAGCTTTTATTTGTCTGACAGAAAACATTTATCTCTTTGTTTTCTGCGTATAATATTTTGATGCCTTCAAGGTTTTCTCTTTACCATTGCATTTGTTGGTTGGCATATACCGTATCATAGTTGTGTTGTTCTTACATGTTTTTGTGTTCTTCTTCTTCGGGTTTCTCTGAAGTTACAGAATTTTATTTTAAAGTCCTTTACTATTTTCAAAAATTCTCAACCATTATCTTTTGTGTTTTTGCTTTTGCATTTCTCTCTTATCATTCAGAGATTTCACTTAAACTTGTGTCTTTGTTTGATTTTTTTATATCTTTAGAACGCTGTAATTTTATAAATCTTGTTTTGTGTGTTTTGCTTTTTATGTCTTTTCCTCACTTTTAATGAATTATTTCTACCTACTTACCTGTACTTAAGTTCACTGATTATTTCCTGAGCTGTGTTTGCAATTATATAAACAATTACTAGAGCGGCTCAGTTGAAAGTGTAATTCTTGTCTACAGCCCAACCTTCCTCATTTGTGATAAAGTTCTACCAGTTTGAAATTTAATTTTGTTAACACAGAAATAATACAAGTTAACAGGTAACAATAATAAAACAAAATGATATATAATGTAGTTAACATTATTTTAGTTATGAAAAATATTTTTGAAGTAGTTTTAATATTTAAATAAAATAAAATTCTAGTAATGTTTCAAGTGCCTTTCACTAAAATCCTTAAAGAGCTCTACAGTGATGATTTTAAATCAAATAGTTTGATTTGCATGATAAATGGATTGCATTTTGGATAATGTATCTAGTGTGAAAATTCATTAACATCATCTCCAAATTGTGTAATCCCATGATACATAATTAAAATAAAAGAAAATGTGAATGGATTTTTAGTTCAATTGTACAACAGGTTTTTTTTTTTAATTTTTATTTTTCAGATCAGGGATGTCAGAGGGTTAATATTGGATTTTTTGTAAGAGATATTGACCTGGAAGCAGAAACAGAAAACCAAACTGTATTGAGTACTGAGGAATTTTACATATACCATAGTTCTGAGGAGTTGGTGTTATTTCCTCTTTATGGATGAAGAATCTGGGTCACAGTGTATTAGTCTGTTCTTACACTGCTTATAAAGACATATCTGATACTGGGTAGTTTATAAAGGAAAGCAGTTTAATTGACTCACAGTTCCACATAGCTGGGAAGCCTCACAGTCATAGCATAAGAGCAAGAGACGTCTTACATGGTGGCAGTCAAGAGAGTTTGTGTGCATGGGAACTCCCCTTTATAGAACCATCAGATTTCATGAGACTTACTCACTATCAAGAGAACAGCACAGGAAAGACCCACCCCCATGATTTAATTACCTCCCATTAGAGGTCTAGTCCCTACCATGACACGTGGGAATTATGGGAGCTACAATTCAAGATGAGATTGGGTAGGGACGGAGCCAAACCGTATCACTCAGAGAAGTATATTAAATTGCCTAAAAATCACACAAATACTAAGTGGCAGATTTTACATTCCAAAATAATGTGTCTTTTAGACATAGTAATTGCTTTTACTATTCCATATGAATTTTGAAGTTAGAAAAGTTATATTTAGAAGCCACATGTAAATTCTATGAAACTTTTAATACCCCCAAAGACATGAAAAAGTCAACATATGATTAGGTGAATTAATATAAACACATTACTATGTTCACTGCTTGGCCAAAAATCAATCACAGATCCTAAACACTTGAGGATTGGGAGATGAGTGAGTGATAAAATGTGTCTAGAAAAGTGATTGTCAAGGGGACTTCAGAGTTTTGAGTATCACCTCATCACATTCACTCAATCTAAATATTTCTTGCCAACCTATAAGGATTAGTCATAATAATCAATGAATCCAGAAACAAAACAGAACAAAACCAACCCTTGCTTGCAGTTTTGGTCAAGATAACAATTATATTTACATAAAACAGTTTTCAAAGTAATTCTGGTATTCCGCACCAGAAAACACTTGAGTGTATGCTCTTCAAAAGTTAAAAATTCTGGAATGAAGACCATATGTCTATGGGGAACATTCTGGCCTGGAATATGCAGAGTATGATGACTACAATGTTCTTTATTACATTAATCTATTAAGACACCAAATATTTAGTTTAGGAGTAGTTTTAAACACTTTTCCTTAGTACTTAGTTCAAGCTCCATCCATGTCCCTGCAGAGGACATGATTTTGTTAATTTTATAGCCACATAGTATTCCATGGTGTATATGGACCACATTTTCTTTATCTAGTCTATCATTGATGGGCATTTAAGTTGATTCCCTGTCTTTGCTACATTGAATAGTGCTGTATTGAACATACACGTGCACGTGACTTTACAACAAAACAGTTTATATTTCTTTGGGTATATTCCCAGTAATGGGATTGCTGGTTCAAATGGTATTTCTGTCTTTAAGTCTTTGAGGAATCACTGCAGTGTCTTCCACAATGGCTAGACTAATTTAAACTCCCTCCAACAGTGTATAAGCATTCCTTTTTATCCACAACCTTTGTCAGCATCTGTTATTTTCTTGGGTTTTTAGTAATAGCCAGTCTCACTGGTGTGAGATGGTGTCTTACCGTGGTTTGATTTGAGTTCCTCTGATGGTCAGAAGGCCATTAGTCTTAACAAACTAACACTGGAACAGAAAACCAAGCACTGCACATTCTCACTTAGAAGTGAGAGGTAAATGATGAGAACCCATGGACCCTAGAGGGAAACAACACACACCCGGGCCTATCAGAGGGTAGAAGATGACAGGAGGGAGAGGATCAGGGAAAAGAATGGATACTAGGCTTAATACGTGGGGGATGAATTAATGTGTGCAACAACCCCCATGACACGCGTTTCCCTGTGTAACAAAACTGCACATGTACCTCCAAACTTAAAAGTTAAAAAAAACAAAAATACTTAATTCCAAACAAGAGTATCATTTTTCAATGAATTGTAGAGAAAAATAGAATTAAAGCGTTAAGTGTACCAACAAAATATAATTCTGGGACCATGCAGACATTTGGATAATTTAACTCCATTACGATTCATACTAAAATAGTTTCTACTATTAGGCACACTTTCTCATTTAAGTACATCAGCCAACGAGTACTGATTACCAATGTTTTACTTGTAATTTCTCTTCTTAAATATAGGGGGAATCTATTATCTATCAACCATTGTTGAAACTATTAGTAGTTAAATTTGAAGTATTCCTGTAGAGGGTGCAGAAAACAAATCCTGCATTTCTAATGGTTTCCAAAATATATTTAGTGTAAAATAGTTTTTAAAAAACAGGAAAAAAAAAGAAAGAAAGAACAATGAAGTGTCATTTAAACAGGGGCAAGCATGATTGCGGTTTCTATTTTTGCCATATACCCATGACATATCTCCAGGAAAGAAAATAAAAACTATGCTTTACATCTTGTTAAATGCACATTTGTTCTATATAAATTTGAGCTTGTTAAAATAATAGCTGACAAATATGCATTTCTTATTTTAAACCTTTAAATTACATAAATGTAAATCTACAAAAATGGAGAGATATTTTCATATGTAATTATCATCAGCAATATAGAAAGGATATGATTTTGTTTGATGCCATTTAAATGTGGATATTGTTATGTTGTGAATCCATCCTTTTTTATGATAATGAAGAAAAGTGAGTAAAATTATTCAAATTTGAGCATTTTTTTCCCCACAATTTGGGAACTACAAATTTATGTTCTTCTTAGAACTGTTAATGATGTTGTAGGCAAGAAAAGTGTTCTACATGATTTAACAAAGGCAGATATTGCATGTACAATTCAGTGCATTTAAACAATTTTTTGGAAAGATTGAAGGAATTTTTGCCAATCATTTGAAAATCAGAAGAATAAAGCCAATTCCATT
Source organism: Trachypithecus francoisi (assembly GCF_009764315.1). NCBI lineage: Eukaryota > Metazoa > Chordata > Mammalia > Primates > Cercopithecidae > Trachypithecus > Trachypithecus francoisi. Next base: position 45,940,659 of record NW_022681470.1, on the reverse strand, counting down.
CATTTCTATGCTCAATTTGGTTAATCTCTGTAAATAAATCTTAACTAATCCCATTTTTCTGTCAAGTCCATAGCCAATGGTTTTTAAGATTCATTGTCTACCATATGTTAGCACAAAAAGTTTTCCAGAAAGAGATTTGAATTTCTCTTTCAGAGTACTCATCTCAACATATGTCAAAACATCTGCTCTTCCTTGAGGGTAACCAACTCCAATTTTTAAGTGTCTGTATAAGCTCTTAAAATCTCACAGAACATTAATAAAAGCAATATTTCAAATTGTCTCTTCAAAGGTGTTCTAGAAAAGGTCCTGAAATGTAATATATCTTTAGCATGTGTAAAGTGCACTGTGGAGAATATGTTAAATCCATCATCCTCTTTAAGTGCACCACCTTTTTATATATAAAAATAAATTTTTAGACATAATGAAACCAAACCCATCTACTATATGAGATTAATTTAAAAATACAGCTATGTATCTATCTTAAAAATTACCTAAATACCTGTAATTCACCTTTCTGACTTATAAAACCATCTAAGCATATGTAAGTTTATTTTTCATGATTGATGATTGTGGATATACCATCACTAATAAGTAACTTACTTATTATGAATAACTTTTTAGTAAGAATTAAAGATATTCTATAGTGAGTAAAAGGATCATGGAAAAAGGATTGCCAGCACATCAAGTTCACTAAATAAATGTGCTCATGTACAAAACAAAATAATTGGTTTAGACAAAGATGTTACAGATTGGCTGTTTCCATGACATTTGTGCATGAATCAGACTTTGGTGTTATATTTAAAGGACCATATTAAAGCTACCTTATCCAGGAAGAGGTCTCTCCATACAAAGAGCATTACCTATTACTACTAAGCTCCAGGAGCACTTTCACCTCTCTGGTAACAGTTCTTACTCCTTTTTCCAATAAGGGATACACATGTATTTTCTCCCTCCTGTAGGATGTATCATGTCCTGAGGACTGGAGTCTTTTTGCTAATCTTTGTGCCTTGTTTAGGGGCTAGCAAATTGCTTTGTTCATTTAAACACTGAATACATTTTTTTTCTTTGAATTAGATAAATCGGTTTTAAATATTTTAATACATTTAAGTATTTTAAAAGACTATTTTTTTATTTACATAAACCAAATATAAATGAATGCCCTACTGAACAACCAGATTTCTGGGTAACACAGGAAATGTATTTAATATTCTATCTGCAATTAATGAAATATATAAATTCTAAACTCCCACTAAACCTACTGAAGACAAATTCTAGAATTATTAATAATTCACGTGGCCACATTTAGTGACAAGTGTAGGTCAAATAGTTTAGTAGGTTGTGTTTAGTCAGATGGAAGAACTGGCAGATGGATACTAAAGCTACTAGAAAATAGCTTTCAATTCCTGCCATATGTTGTATCATATTAATAAATTTTACCTTGATCCTCTTTTGCCTTTTGAGAAAAATCATAATTGTTTATTATTTGGTTTGCTGATATTTTATTTTGTGTTATTCAATTAATGTTAAGTGAAACAAATTTAATTTATTTTTCTTTCTTGTTCTATCCTTAACTGATGTTCTTATTAACATTTATATCTGAAAACAAAATAGATTGTAGACATTTCCTTTCCCTGCCTCTCACTTTTATTCCGCCCCCTCTCCCTTTTTTCTTTCTCTGGGTTTCACATTTTTTGAAGACATTGTAGAATACACCTTAAAAATCATCCAGGTTTTGGTACCTGAATATTTTAAATTGTTTTATCATTATTTATATTAATTAATAAATTCAGAGCTTCTATCAACTTATTCAAAAGACAGCTTATAATTATAAATAATGCCTTCGTGCCATATCTCTTGAACACTGCTTTTTCTTTCTTCACATTCCGTCTTTCCATCATCTCTCTCTCTCATTGTCATTTCTCTTTTTCTTTTAATACCTAATCTGTAATTTTGTCCATTTCCATGTTTTTCAAATGTGACTGCTTATCGGAATCACTTGAGAAGATGCAAAGAATTCTGAGGACTGAGTTTATCCTTCAGAGATTCTGATTTGATCGCTATGGAATATGATCTTGGCATAAGATGTTTTGAAAAGCTACCCACGTGATTCTAATGTGTATAGCATGCTTGAGAAAAAAAAAATGATGTTTTGTTAATATTTTCCAAGAAAAATTCTGGTTTTGTTAATCTTCTTTATGTTTTCTTGATTTTCCCCATATTAATAAATATTATCATATTTATTATATCTGTTCATCAAATTCTTTAGATTTGTACCATTTTTCCTTTTCTAATTTCATAAATTAAGATGTTTAGATCATTACTTTTTCGGTCTTGTTTTACTCCATCCTTTTAAGACTATGAATTTCTCTTTTTAGTTTAAATAATGCTTTATATAGTTTAAATATCTAAATATAGCTTAAATAATGCTTTAAACTATATTCCGTATGTGATGTTTTGTTTTCATTCAATTCTAAATTTTTCCCACTTTTCAATTTGGTGCCTTCAGAAATATCTGTGTGTACAAATGCATAAGTTACGCATGTTTTACTTTTAAATATAGAAATATTTTCTGGATTTCTCATTATTTACTTCTAATATATAGTACCTTTTAGAATTTAGATGATGTTTTTAGTATTTGGTTAGGTATTTCTTCTGGATTAATACACGAAAGATAGTTACAAATATATAACTGATGAAAATAATGCATATTAATTCCTTGGTGTAGATTTTGCTATTACAAAATAATATTTATATTCTATATTCTTGCTCTTTTAAATTATAATATGTTATTTTATTAATAATATAACATCGCTTACTGTGTTTACTTGATACACAACTACGTTTATTAAGAATATTCTCTGAATCAATGATTTCATTATACATAGATTATATACAATGTATATATTACTTCTTTGCTTTTTATATATGTTTTTCATTACTTAATAATATTTAACCTGATATTAATATTGTTGCATGAGCTTCTGTCTGTAATTACATTTTTCATCACTTGTGAAAAGCTATTGAAAACGGTTGTTACATATTTTCTCAATATATGAAAAAAATTCCATTGTATTGACTTTTTTCATTTTTGAGATATCTGCTCACATGTTAATTGCCATTCTTAAAAGTGTTCTTTCTCTGTATATTGATTTTAAGGCACCCTTGTATTCTTTTATTTTCTTCAGTTTCACAACATATTATCATGAATGGCTTCATTTTTATTTCCTTATACAATTTGTGTTGTGAGTTCATGAAGTCAATCAGTTCTAGGAGTCTCAGTTACTTTTTCCCTGAAATATCTTCTACGTTTTCTATTTCTCTTTCTCAATCTTTTTTATGCCTCTTAAGATGTGTTTTATATTATTCATCTCTATTTTTCCTATACTTCATTTTGACTTACTTACTCAATTCTGTCTTCCAGTACAGTTTTGCTCAAGTTTAATAAAGCTTCATTTATTTATCCTATGGCTTTTAAATTACTTTGTCTTTATAAGGTATATTATCATTTTTTTCAAATGCCATTTTGTCCACAATAATTTTTAAAGTAAATTTTGTTTCCGTAAAACTAAACTGTCTTGTGGTTTTAAATATATTTTATATGTAATAAGCTAAATATGTCCATTAAAACTCACATCTGATTGCAATTTTGTCACTCATACTTACTTGGTGCATATCTACTCCTTTTTCCTTTTGCTTAGATAACTTGAGAGATTCAGGGATTGTGATCTTAGCACATTTCCAATTGAATAGTTGTAAAGACAAGTGCATCTGCCACACACCGATTGAATTGAAAGTGTGTCTACTCCATCCAACTCCCCACTTCCACATCAACTTCTTCTATCCCATAGCACAGAATTACATTGAGTTTTCTTCTGCCTTTCAGGGATCACAATCATCCTGAAAGTCTTGTCAAAAGTTTACATTTGTTCTATTATCCTGTGATACAATTTAAATGCAATAAAACCTAGTGATTCATCATTCTAAAGTACATTACAGGTCACTGTTTTGATAATATCAGTCTGGAAAGACGTGAATGGTGGGAATTAATAGATAATTAATTTAAGTTTATTTTAAGGCACATGCATATTAAGATATGTGAGATAAAACCAAAATGTCACAACCTGTAACCTTAGTGAAGATTATGGAAAGGTGTGTTGCTCTACCTTGCAACCTCTAAATCAAGCTTAAGGCAGGTAACTTCGTGGCTCTCTGAATATGTTACATACCCATATTAGATAATTTCATGCTGTTTTGACCCATTTGTTGTATAACTCAATAAACAGTAACTTTGTGTCACAAAAGAGGAGATGAATCTAAAAGGAGTCCAGACTAAAATTTCTATCCTTTGGCTTTTATGACTTGTATACACAAGGTTTTTGACATTTACTAAGATATACGTGGAGGTTTTTCTGAAACTATGTCACACCTAAATGTAGAATCATAGAAGTGGCTTATAGTCTTGTAGAACAAAGGCATGCCTTACTGGCAAGTTGCAGGAGCAGTTGAGAATACCTCCTCAATTCTTATTGTTTGTGGTGTTCCTAATGACAGTTAATTGGAGTAGGGTTACTCTGCATCAATTATCAATAACTGGAGATTGACTGCTTTCCTAAAGTAAAATAGATCTACTCCTGGATATATCTGAAAGACAGTGGAGAGGGATATCCTTTCAGTGGAGAAAACTAGGTGCCATAATTCATTGCCCATTTCTTGTTGAAGGAGAAAGGCTCTGAAATAAACTCAATACAAATTTAGAATCATTGTCTAATAGATTATTTTTATATTTAAGGTTTTTGGAATGAGCAAGATTAGTGGATTAATGTCCAGAACTTTTAGAGAAGTAGAGAAAAAATTCACAGAGATTAAACGTTTAAAATATGGGTATTTCAATATACTTTGTAAATGTTCAGTGAATGTTGCTGAATGTAGGGGACTCTTTCAATTATCTGTTGGAGAAGAGGATTGTCGTCTTCACTTGTCTCCATAATAAACAACAGATTCATGAAAATTTTAAACAAGGTAGATGAAATGGAGGCTACGCATCAGTTCAACAATAGTCCTGTCATTTCACCTATGCTGTTCTGTGTAATAGCATCACAGTGCAGGAAATTTTCCCGAAGTCATCAACTTTGGGTTCATAAACTCTACAATGGTTATTATACGGACATTGGGGAGCTTTTATTGTGTAGTAAGAATCTCTTTTAATTAGATTAAATCACGTTTTTAATCATTATGGGATATGTCTTCCATATAGACATTTTCTCTAATGTCATGTTGATACTATATATAGGATTTGGCAGTGACTACAGATGAGTAGCCTCCACTTGTCACTACCCATTTTCAGATCTCCAGGCTTCACAGAAATTCATATGCTTCCCATAAATCATATTTCTACATAATATAGTCAATTTTATTCTCCATAGCTTTCAAATAAAAACTGCTACAGGTACAATTTATTTTGTCTTATATGCTTGACTAGATCTAGATCACTTATTCTATTGGATCCTTCAGTTCAAAGTCATTTACCATGTGACTTTTATTAATCATTTTTAGGTTCTTGCTATTAATACTTATCAAACATCAGAACTATTCCCGACAGTGTGCAACATTTATGGAAATCAAAAAAATTAATTTAATGCACCAAAACCATTAAAATTTGTTTTGGTAAACTATTTTATTAAAAATAATTGAAATACTATATATAAGAGAATTTACAATTGAATTATAATTATGAATATTTGACCACCTACCTTGGTACTATCTATAAATAATAAATTCAATACATTAAAATGAACATGGACTATGATCCACTTAATGTTGTTTTTATACATGGGTGCCAGAATATTCATGGATTTACATGCAGCTTTTTTAATGACTAAGATATCCCACTATAGCTTCAATTCACTTTATTTTGTATAAAGAGTTATGCTATTCTATATCACAGATAATGTAGATTTTCATAAGTAACCTAGGTTTTCTAAGAATCAAAAGGTATAGGCAAGCACAGAAAGGATCCATTTATTCAATAGATATTATTAATCACTTAGAATGTTCCCAGAAGTAGCAGATTTAATGTGAAACCAATATAACTTCAGCTTCAGATTCTATCACTTTATGTAGTAAGGAATTTAACTTTGCCCAAAGAGAGGTCTAATCTTTGCCCTTGGGTCCTGGGAGGCAATTTCTAAGCCTTTATAATATCTACCTGTTAAAAGTATCTTTAACCTGAGAGTCTTGGGCCAAGACAGAAAGTCTAACAACGTGACATGTGATTCTTTGGGTCACCTGGGATTAAATCAATCTGGGAAAAAGCTGGAGACTTAGGACAGCCATGTGGAGAGTCAGGCACTTCTATATAACAGAGCTCCACTAATGATTCTGGAACCAAGCCTCAGGTAACCTCCACTGGTTGGCCTGAACATTGTCACATGTTGTTGCCAGGAAAGTTACTGCTGTGTATGACTCCACAGGGAGAGGACAACTGGAAGCTCCAAAAATGGAGCTTTCCTGAACTCTGCCCCAGCTGTTTCTTCCCTTCACTGATTTTAGTGTGTGGGCTGTCATTGTAATAAACTGTAACTGTGAGTGTAACAGCTTTCAATGGGTTTTGTTAGTCTTTCTACTAAATTACGGAAACTAAGAGGTGTCTTGAAGACCCATAAACTTCTTATTGGATTCAGAAGTGATGGCAGCCTTTGGGACCGACAAACCGCACTTGTCAGAAGTGAACGTGGCCTTGTGGGGACTGTTTCCTGATTTTGCACACTCGCACAGAGCCCATCCTACTGGAAGGACCTTAGTAAAATGTTCATATGCTTATAGGTTTTTGTAGAAACTACAAAAATAATATATTTTTACTAAAATTGATTAAAATGTATTTATTTCCTAAATCACCTTGACCTCTGTGGTGCTCTTTATAGAACTGTCCTTAGGAAAGTTTGGAGTCAGTTCAGGTAAATTTGAATGTCAGGATATCTCTCTCTCTCTCTCTACACACACACAAACACACACACACACACACACACTTTATACATATACCTCTATATATTTATCCATAAATGTACCTATGTATTTACTGTGGTTTAATATATTTTGTAGTTGTTCTGTAAAAACAAGTTATTGCTAAACCTCCTGGGATTAAATTGCTCTCATAACACTTCATAACACCTAGTGTGTTGTTTCATTTGGTGTTATATTATACGTGCATAGCGTCAAAGGTTGTAGCACAGTATATATGTACTGTATGGTACTTAGCACTAGAAATATGGGGAATATATATATATGCCGTATGGTACTTAGCACTGGAAATATGGGAATGATAGAGAATAAACTTGATACAAAGTATTTGGTTATAAGAAGGTGGTATATGGAAAATTCTTCCAATCTTCAGCCTTTTTTGTTTGTTTGTTTGTTTGAGACAGAGTCTCGCTCTGTTCCCCAGGCTGGAGTGCAGTGGTGCAATCTCGGCTAACCACAACCTCTGCCTCCTAGGTCCTGCCTCAGCCTCCTGAGTAGCTGGGACTACAGGCGCACACCACCATGCACAGCTATTGTTTGTGTTTTTAGTAGAGATGGGGTTTCACTATGTTGGCTAGGCTGGTCTCGAACTCCTGACCTTGTGATCTACCTGCCTTGGCCTCCCAAAGTACTGATGTTACAGATGTGAGCCACTGTGCCTGGCCATATTCACTTCACGTCAATGTTTAGCCAAAATTAAAATCAAAACAGCAAACTCTAAATTATGCAGTGTATATAATTATAAATATAAATAGTATCTATTATTTTTTGCTAGAAAATTAAAAAAAAAACTTTATCAGAATTCCTGCATGTTTAAGGCACAGAACTTTTAGAGTAAATACACTGACTTTATCTGTAACAGCTGAAAATTAAAAAACAGTAATAAGTTGATAGAAATTTTTCCACTTTTAGCAGTAATATTAAAAACTTACATGACATCAACAAAAACTATTCATGAAAGTCAACAAATTATTCTTCATATGACTAATAATAAAAATACATAATGAGACATATAGAAGACTGACAATATTGTCTGTATACAAATTGTCTTACAAAAGCATTTTCATAGGAAAGACAAACAATAATTAGCAAAAATAATGAAAGATATATGTTAAATAGGTATTTCAAAAAGATGAAAGACTAAAGTTATTTTTGCTTGTGATAATGATTTTGATATTTGCCAAATTTAAAATTGTCATTATTTTTTGTTCTAATTGGAAACAAATACATGCTTTAGAACTTAATTTTGTATATGCAATAATGTATTCTTAAATAAGGCATCTCTACTTACGGAAGATCTAGTCTTGACAAAATTTTGACCCATTCTAGACATTCACTCTAGACTCCCCTACTTAAACTGTATTGACTGTGACATGAAGCTCTTAAGGTGCTAATGATCTAATATTAGGTATAACTCTTAACATATACTACTAGAATGTAGTAATCTTGATGATAGCAATTACCTATTACTCTAACTATGAAGATATACTTCTCCTACAGGGATGAGGATTTGTAGTACTGGTATATAACAGCTGTCTAATAAATATATGGTGAATTAGCCAATGTTAGCAGTTCTTTTGTTGACTTCTTTCATACAGTTCTCTAAGAATGTAATTATGAGACTGCAATAGCTTCCAGTGAAAAATGTTGAGGTAAATAATGGTTAAAAAAAAAATCTTCAAAATCTAACTATATGCAGGACTAACTTTGAATTTATGTTCTCTGGATTTTAATACTAGACCCTATGCATACTTCCTGTGAAATTCTGAGTAAGTTATTTAATCATTGTACTTAATATGTAGAATTGAGATAATAAAAGCACCTAGTCTGTGGGGTGATTTTCCACTTTAAATGAAGCAATGAATGTAACAATTTACATTCACATGGTTAAATAACTTGCTGACATTTTGTGCTTCCCTCATATAATTAGGCTGATGCTGTCTGCTTTTTGTTCTGCAGTATTTTTGATAGTTCATTTGTTTTCTTTCTATTGATATTCAATGTATGGAGATGTATCAAAATTCAAGCTTTTCTAAAAATGTATCCTATTGTTAATACACTTGATTACTCTTTCTCAGTATTGAAATTGTGACCATGTAAGTTAGGTCTATCAATAGGGTAAAATTGTTGTATAATTATTAGCCTAATTCCTGTGCTAAATGGCTTTCTGGTAGAATATCTCTAATGGACTGAGGAATGACAGTTTCTTATCCTGGCTCATTTTCTGTTTCTCTTTCTGAGCAGATAGAAAACAATCCTTGACATTTATTGTATGAGATCTTAACAACAAACTTTTCTAAAATCTTGAAGCTCAAGAATACATTCCATTCTGTTCTCTGCCATTCATGTCCCTTTTCAGATGATTACTGAAAGCTACCCTCTTCTGCTAGAAAGAGAAAAAATAACAATGTAGCAGATGTAGGGTAGGTTTGCAGTGAGGAGTAGGAAAAAAAGGAATCACCATTCTAAGAATGTTGATTTGTGCATAGAGGTACAAATTCCCAGGTTTCTAGTTTGCCAAACTTTTGCATTTCTAGACAAGCAGAAAAATAATGAAGAAAGGACTTACCTGGGGCTTCTTATTTTAACAATGCTACTCTTTCCCTGAGTACACTGCAAATGTTTTGTTTTTTTACTGGTGGTATAAACTGCCACCAAAGAAGAAATGCCTTATATGAAATCATGCAACCCTGAGTTATTGATTCTTAAATCTCAGACTCATGTATAAAAACTGAAGTTTTGAACCTCTTCCTTAGCAGCTATACAGGCTAGAATGTTGGGATACGGTTATATACTCTAAGGGTCACTCCATAAAGAAGTTTGTCCGTGTGATATGTAGAAATAGGGAGTCAAGTCACGGGAAAGGGAAGTAAAATAACTCGTACTCACAACACACCAATTGTGTTTCAGACATTGTTATAAATTATCCATGCAATTTTTTCATTAAAACTTTGTTATCTTCTAAGGAAAGTATTATTATCTCAAATCTTAATTTAAGGAAGCTAAATAAATTGGTCCAAATTACATAGCTGTAAAGAATGCCTGAAACTAAGTAGCTACTGTGCAAAAAGGAGAAATCTAAGTTAAATTAAATCTATAATGGGAAAAGAAAGCAAGAAAATGCATAATAAGGCCGAAAAGGTCTTAAAATAATGCAATATAAGTTGTAGCTTTAATAGGAAGGACTCTTTATATCGTTCAGGATAGTGTAAAAGTGTAAACATTTACCATAAATGCTGCCTGCAAAAAAAATACATTTCCTCAACTTTAAACTCTATTGCCTGTGCCTCTCATAAATTATATAATCTTTTCAAAGAATTTCATATTCAATTACTACACTTTTAATCAGAGTGTGAAAATGCCTTAGAGATTACAATAATTTTAAAAGTAATTTTATTATTAATAAAATATTAATTTAACAATAATATAATTATTATTGATTTAAACTAGGAACTGTATTAACATATGTTGAATGTTACTCTTTATCTTAGCAACATGTGATTACTCTCTTTACCAGATCCTTTTAATAATTTCTTTAGTGGAGTCTGATAGTGGTATATTCTCTTGGTTTCATTTTTCTGAAAACACTTGATTTTGCCTTGGTTTTGTAGGATATCTTCCTTGAGTATATAACTTCAATGATCATTGCTGTGATGTCCACACTTTCTCGACAGCCTTCCATTTTCTTCTGATTTCTGTCAAAGCCATCTAGCCAAAGACTACCAGGAATACACCCATAGATGATGAAAATTGGATTTACTACTTGCTTCAATGAAGAAGAACACGCACCATGAGGAACTGTGAGGCATTGGAGTCAGAGGGAGTTAGACAAAACTTAAAGCATTTAGACTTGTGTAAAGTGGCTTTGTGGAGGAAGTAATCCTCTACTCTGGCTTGCAACTGTGAAAAAGCCAGGGTAAATCTATGAATAAGCACCTTAATAAATGTTGACTAGAAAGTGAGAGGAGTGAACCAGGCTAAAGTTGCAATTATTAATGAAAAAGTATATACAAAATAATGCAGTAATATCTAAAGTAAGATATAACTATATGCAACATTGCAAAAGCACATAGTAATAAGCAGCAATGATTATAAATTTTTTTTCCAAAATAAGCAATGTTTTCAAATGTATTTGATAGTATGCCAAAAAACACTGAGAATTAACACAAGAATTCCATTTCGAAAGGAACTGCCCCTAATCTGGGAATAAAATAATTTTATAAATTACTTAAATTTAAAATAATTTTATAATCAAAATAGAGAAAATTTTTAATTTCACTCCTTTCTTACTTTATCCATATATCAACAGAAAATTATTTATCATAGTTTCATATGTATGCATTTAGATATACACAAACAAGAGTATTCAAATGGGTAATTAGAAAATTTTAATTATAACTAACATATATGAAATAATGTATATTCATATTAAATTTACTGTTTGAAGGAACTATACTTTCAAATATAATTTTATACCTGTTACCCTGTAAACAATGTATATATTAATGTTTCTCTGTAATTATTATACCTAATATAACAAGCCATTTTTATTAATTTTCACCACTAAACAAAGTAATAAATAACCTTTTATTCTTCAGAACAAAAAGAAAACTTGTAAGTATCAATAATTATTTAATTATTTTATTTGTTCATGGGCAAATGTGTATGAGTGTGCAGGATTGGTTGTATATAATTACCCAAAGACACTAAAAGGGTAAATAAAAATCTAAAAATAATAATTTTTATATAATGTCCTTGGCTCTAGAAGGAGCAACTTTCCCCTACCTCCTTTTCCTTAAAATATTTACTTTAGATAAGTTTTTATTTTTTTCTCTGACCTTTTGAGATCTAAGTGAACTTTTTAAAAAACAAAATAAGCATCTTGTCAGTTTACAGCACAGGAATCTTTTTCTCAGGGACCTAAGGGTCTTCTTATTGAATTGCAATAAAGGAATATAGAACTTTTGTACCTTATTTTCCATGGGAGATGAGGCACGTAACTTCAGCTTTCATCTAACTTCAAATTGCAAACCTATCTCCTCTCATGAGGTTGCGTGAACTTTCGTTTTCCTTTTTTTTTTTTTTTTGAGACAGTGTTTCTCTGTAGCCCAAGCTGCTGGAGTGCAGTGGTGTGATCTTGGCTCACCACAACCTCTACCTCACACGCTTAGGTGGTACGTCCACCTCAGTCTCCTGAGTAGCTGAGACCACAGGCGTAGTCTTTTTATTTTTATTTTTTATTTTTTTGCAAAGACTGGGTTTCGCCACGTTGCCCAGGTTGGTCTCCGAATCCAACTAAAGTGATGCACCTGCCTTGGCTTCCCAACGTGCTGGGATTACCGGCGTGAGCCAACACAGCTGGCCTCATTTTCCTTTGATAAAGGCAATTAGCAAACACACATAGCTATTCCAATTACCAGGTGTATTTAGGATGAAATATTTATGCCAAATTGTGTTATTAAGTCTTGTTCCTTGAGCACTGGTTGTTATTTATCTTGAGAACATGTATGAAGTAAGAATACATTTTATATATTTTGCTATATAAATGGTAAGTTTTTGTTGTTGTTCTTTACAGTCTCTTTAGCTGATTGCCTGTGATGCACTTCAAATTCTAGTTTAAAGCCTATTCATGAAATGTTTTCTTTCTTTTCTACTTCTGTGGAGAGGTTTTCTGGGCTGAGAGGGAATCTTTTTAAAATTATATTTCCTCCAAGGTTGGTGATAAAGACAGGAGGTCAGACAGTTCCTGAATTGAGTGAACCTCTTTCGATACAGCAGTCAGGTGGGAGACCCTTAATTACACAACATCTCCCTTCTAGCTTGCCACTCTTTTGTAATAGTGAGGAGAAGAACCACCTACCCCAAATGCAGGATTTTTACAATCAAATAACCATAGGTAATTGAGGTTCTAAAATTTCATCAGGATGACTGTTGGCTTTGATGGAAAAATGTGGGAAGTCAACAATATTGATGGCAGATCTTTCTCAAAAAAAGCTAATATTACTCTGTCACATTTGGAATGGGTATATGAAAATCCGCTCTTGCCGTAGTCAAAGATAGTTCTTTTGATTTGGATTAATTACCATATTCTCTAGGGTTCTTAATCAGGATTAATTCAAATCAAATGAATTACTAGTATTTACAGAATAAGTATCATTCTAAGAAGAAAAGAATAAAAATGATGTGTACAGCCAGAAGGAAACGTTTTTGAAAATGAAAGAAGAAATTCAAGAATTAAAGGTAGTTTCTCTCTCAGTGAACCATTCTTCTTTCTCTACTGTCCCTACTCCCTTTGCTTCCCCTGCATCTCTTGGCTCAAAACAACTCCTAAGAAGGAGAAAGTGATGCTTTTAGACGTACAGGACCCTTCATTAGTGGATTTATCTGCAAAAAGGAATGAGAGCACAATATTGTTAGCTGGTAAAGAGGATATAGGAAATGCTGGAACAAGGGAATCTGAAAACCCAGAAGGCTAAGGAGCAATTGAAACATGGTTTAAAATGAACAAACTAAGGGAATTTTGGAAGTGGAAACTGTTGATACTCGTGCTACTTACTCTGCAATTCCCTTGGTAATTTTGCACTTTTTTGTGATGATAGACACATACAGGATATTGGCATTTTGAGTCAGCCTTTTTATCATTTCCTGCCTAATATGTCTCCTCTGAAGATTCCATAAAGATCAGTTCTCGAAGAAACATGTTTTCTTACTTCATTTTAATTCTCCTGTAATCTCATTGAAGTGTGACCTGCTGGGCAATTTAAGGTTACCCTATTCCATACTCCAAGCAGAATGTCTATGGAACTCTTTCAAAAAAAAACCAAAAAGTCACTAATTTGGTTACTATATAATAAGAGGCATCTTATTCGGCTGCATTGTACCTTATGGAAGAAAAGAGACAGGATAGAGAATGGAAGTTTACACCATGCTGAAAAGGTACACTGCACTGAAATAACCTGTGTTGCTTTTACCCTATAGAATAATGATGCTGGTTTAGTCCAAGATACAGAACCAATAAAAATAGCTTATCGAAAGTACTAGTCATGGCCATTTGTTAAGCAATATCCTTTGAAAAGATCTCTGTTACAAGAAACAAAGCCAATTCTAATAAGAAAACCAAGAATTTTTTTTCATTTGTATACACTTTTCCTTTTATTTTTAGTTGACACATAATAATAGTACATATTTGGGTGAAGAATTTTTTAAAGTGCACTCACACTGTAATACTGTCATACATCCAGTAAAGTTAAAATTAATAAGGATGTTTGATCACTATGTAGAGTCATATATCATAGAAAAATAAATTTGTTCTATTAACTCCTGTATCTCTTAATCCTGCAAATATTCTGAATTCTTGTTTTCCTTGTTGTCTGCAAAGTTTTCTTTATAAAACTATGTTTCCTTTCCCTCCCTCCCTCCCTCCTTCCCTCCCTTCCTTCCTTCCTTCCTTCCTTCCTTCTTCCTTCCTTCCTTCCTTTCCTACCCATCTCTAGCAGATGAATCTAAATGTCCAGATTTGTATTTGCATGAATTATGAAGCAGTGCTCTGCTTGTGGCAAGGGATTCCTCAAAAGTTTTAGGACTCCTAAACTATTTTCTTCAGTAATTTACTGAAAAAACATAAAGAAATTTGTTTTACTAGAGTGATTTATAATAATTCCATATATACTTTATATGAAATTATTATAAATTCCATATAAATTATTTATAATAATTATAAATTATAATTTCATTATAATTATTTATAATAATTATAAAACTATTATAATTATTTATAATAATTCCATATATAAATTACTTTCTGGTAGCCTCAGAGACTGAAGTCCACTTTGGGTTTATTTCAGTTCCTTACTTTGCAGGGTAATAAGGTTTCATTAGACAAAATGCAACTGCCAAACTGAAGTAAAATATTTAGATGTCTATTTTCAGTTGAAGACCCAATGTGTTATATGTGTGGGTAAGTTGCTTTTGCCAATACAATGGCCTATTACAAAACTAACAAACACATAAAATAAAAAAATAAAAATAAAAACCCAAAACAACAACAACAACAACAACAAACATCAACAATTTGGGAGACCAGTAGATTATTGTATATAGTGAAGTCCAGTTTTGCAGAGCAGATAAATCCTCGGATGGGACAAGTGCATGAGAATTCTTCAGATCCTCTCATATGATCCTTAGAATGTGAAAAGGATTTGCAGAAGTAAAACTGGTAATAGCTTTTCCCTCAGCTTTGAGGATTTTGCATTTTGAAAAACCTTTTAGCTTCTTTTGTTATGAAAAATAAAGTGCTGGTAGTGGAATATTAACTCAGAAGCTGTAATTATGCTATAGAGAAAAGCATATTTTTTATTTATTCCAGGTGCTCTGGCACAGGGAATGCCTGGAGGCCTCTGAGCTGTGGCAGCATCTGCCACACTCACTGAAAGTCTCAAGCTCTTACTTTGGGTCACTTTATTTGTTTCCATGACCCACTTGCTGTGAGCGCTATTTTGCAAGTGCATAAAGCCCAGCATTCTTCAGTTACCCATCAGATTGGCTTTAACAGCATCATTATCCAGCCCTAATATTATGTCTGAGAAATGTGAAGGCCTAAACACTGCTCTTCTCTTACCGGATCCTGATCCAGTAATGATAATGATTGAACAATGGTAATAGAAGAAGTCACTGGGACCCAGGTTAATTTATCTGACTTTCCAGTTCAAAATGCTGATTTAATAATAGTTACTGATGGGTCATGTGTGAGGATAAAAATGGCTAAATTAAATTTTCTTATGATGTAGAGACATCTCATCCAATTTTGAAAACTTGTGTTTTCTCTAGAATTAAACAGCAAAAGTTGCTGAGTTAATGGCAATTACTAGAATTGCAAATTTTGGTCCTGAACTTAAAGTAAATAGATTAAATAGATGGATAGGTAGATAATAGATAGATAGATAGATAGATAGATAGATAATATATATGTGTTTGGTGTCTCACGTAAAAAGGCAAATTTGGAAAAATGTGGGAGTTTTTTTACTTCATTGGTAACTAAAACATTTCATTGAAAATTGATAACTGGTTCATTAGAGGCTTTACAACTGTCTATTCAAATATCAGCAGTTCATGTAGAACTCACATAGGACAGAATGGCAAAATTTCTACAAGCAATGATTTTGCTGACAGAGCTGCAACGGTTAATGTTGGAATACAGTGGACTCCAATCTTAGGTATCCCTTTTTAATACATCTAGAAACTTTTCTTTATATTTGTAAAACATGCTTCATAAGAAGAAATGGGCAAATAAATTGTTAAAGGGACTAAAATAAACTTTACTTAAAAAAAAATTCCTGTATCATATTTCCTAAAGCTTATCATATAAGTGTACATTTTCATACATGTAAAAAAGAAGCAGAATATATGTTTTTCAGGTAGATATTTTTGACTGTTTATCTGAAGTAGATATTGCTAGAGTGTGCACATATAATGACTAAATTATTTTTTGATCATTAAATCTCTGGCATTTTATACGAGATAGAAAGAGAGAGGTAGAGTATCATTTCAAAAAGAGAGAACCAGCTGCAGTCAAATATAAAATTTTCATTATAAAAGGTTAGTTACATTCCCTCTTCAAGGAAAGAGAAAAAACCTTAGACGTAAAATAAACAGATGTTGACACATATACAAGGTACCTGTTCAGAAAATAACCTAAGTCCTTGAAAATTTTATCAAGCTATATGATTTAGAGGTCATAATTTATTGATTTCTGATGTTTGGAAACAAAGGAGGGAAAATTTCCTACAAAATGATTTTTTTTAGATATACACAGAAATGATCTTTTCAAGAGAATTTCTTCATTTTTCCCCAAGTTATTTCTCAAACATACTTCAGAACTAACCCCCATTGATGACTACATATCATTCCTATTGAAATTATATCATTAGAAAAATAAGCACAATTTAGCATTTTAGTGAGAAAACATGAAGGAAGCAGGTGATTGGCCTCAAAGAAACACAATATTAAAATAAAACCCCATGAAGACTGAAAGTTTTGCAGAGTAGTGCTTTTCAAACTTAATGTTTCTGGATTTTGATCAATGTCCAATTGTCATTAATCAAGGGCTGGATACATTCTCTTAATTCTGAGATGAAACTGAACTAAGCATTGATTGGACACAAAGGCATGGCTTAGGGTAAAGGTCGTCAAAAGTAGGTTTGAAATTGCCACCTGTGCCAAAATGTGTCCAATGATAGTCAGTCCAATGCATACATAATTAATGTTTGTTGCTGGTATGTATCTAGGCTAGGGGCATTTGTAATCTCAGAACATTATAAAACAGATCAACCATCTTTTATATGAAGAGTGAGATAGTAAACATTTTAGGATTTGTGGGCAAAGAGACAATTCCTGAACTATCTGAGCAAATGTTTTTGCCAAAAATCTAATACTCTTTTTTTTAAAATTTTGAAAACATAAGGAAAAACCTTTATGGCACTGGCCTGGGCAAGGGTTTCTTTGAATAAGACTTCAAATACACAGGCAACAAAAGCAAAAATAGACAAATGGGACTACATCAAACCAAAAAATCTTCTACACAACAAAGGAAAAAATTAACAGAGTAAAGAGATAATCTGCAGAAAAGGAGAAAATATTCACAAACTGTGCGTCTGAAAAGGAGTCAATATTCAGAACTCAGTAACAACAACAAAAAAGACAAGAAAACAAATGATCTAATTCAAAATGGGTAAAATATCTGTAAATGTTATTTTTTATTAAAATAAGACATACAAGCAACCAACAGGTATATGAAAATATGATTAACATCACTGATCATGAAGGGAATGTGAATCAAAACCACAATGTTATGTCATCTAACTCCAGTTAGAATGGCTGTTATCAAAAATACACAAAAATAATGAATGCTGATGAGGATGTGGAAAAAAAGAATTTCTTATATGCTTTTGATGGGAATGTAAGCTAGTACAGTCATGATGGACCAAAAAAAAAGGAGATTCCTCAAAAAATAAAATTATAACCACTATATGATTCAACAGTCCCACTACTAGGTATGTATACATAGAAAATGTATCAATATGTCAAAGAGATATCTGCATCCCCCTAGTTATTGCAGCACTATTTCCAATTACCCAAGATATGAAATTAACATCCATCAGTGGATGAACAAATTTTATTTTATTTTTATTTATTTACTTATTTTAGTTTTATTTTTAATTTTTTTGAGACAGAGTCTTACTCTCTCGCCCATACTGAGTGCAGTGGTACGATCTCAGCTCACTGCAACCTGTCTCCCGGTTTCAAGCGATTCTCTGCCTCAGCCTCCCAAGTAGCTGGGATTACAGGCATATGCCACCATGCCTGGCTAATTTTGTTTTCCGGGCAGGGGAGATGTTTTTTCTTGAACTCCTGGCCTTACATGATCAGCACACCTCTGCCTCCAAAAGTAATGAGATTATAGGTGTGAGCCAACCCCAAATTTTAAATAGTGATATGTATACACAATGGAATACTATCCATCCAATAAAAAGGAATTAAATTCTGTCCAGATGGTGGTTCAGGCCTGTAATCTCAGCATTTTGGGAGGCCGAGGTGGCTGAATCACCTGAGGTCAGGAGTTTGAGGCTAGCCTGGCCAACATGTCCCAAACCCTGTCTCTACTAAAAATACAAAAATTAACTGGACATGGTGGTGTGCACCTGTAATTCCAGCTACTCAGGAGGCTGAGGCACACAGGAGAATCACTTGAACTTAGGAGGCGGAGATTGTAGTGACTGAGCCGGCATCTTACCACTGCGCTTGAACCTGGGCGACAGAGTGAGACACAGTCTAAAAAAACTAATAAATAAAAAAAATGAAATTCTGTCATTTGCAAAAACATGGATGAACCTAGAGGAAATTATATTGAGTGAAATAAGCCAAGAAAAAAAAGCACCACATGATCTCACTAACCTATGAAATCTAAAAGCGTTCATCTCATAGAAGTAGAGAATAGTGGTTGCTAGAGACTAGGGAGAGTTTGGGGTAACAGGGATGGAGAGAGGTTGGTTAATGGATACAAAGCTATAGTTAGATGGGAGGATTAAGTTCTGATGTTCTATTACAAAGTAGAGTGTCTATAGCTAACCATAAAATATGTGTCAAAATAGTGAGAAGAGTCTTGAATATAATCATCACAAATAAATGACAAGTGTCTGAAGTGATGGATGTGCTAATAACTCTGACTGAATAATTACACAATGTTTACCTGTATTGGAATATCACACTGCACCTCATAGACATGTATAATATATATGACTATACATCAATTAAAAACAAAATGAAATGTAAAAAGATAAAATAAAAAGTTTTTGCAAAAAATTAAAAATAAATAAAAATTGAAAAATCATTTATATCTTACCACCACAAATGTGGTGGGCCCAATTTGGTTCAGGGATCGTAGTTTGTAGACTTCTGCCTTAAAGGCAAGAATGAAGAAGCTTCTCAACTGGGCTTTACTTTTGAGGGTTGACCTTTTTTTGTATCACCTTCATAGAACAGAGCTTTGAGGTTTTTATATTAAAAAATAAATTGGTGGGCCGGGCGCGGTGGCTCAAGCCTGTAATCCCAGCACTTTGGGAGGCCGAGACGGGCGGATCACGAGGTCAGGAGATCGAGACCATCCTGGCTAACACGGTGAAACCCCATCTCTACTAAAAATACAAAAACTAGCCGGGCAAAGTGGCGGGCGCCTGTAGTCCCAGCTACTCGGGAGGCTGAGGCAGGAGAATGGCGTGAACCCGGGAGGCGGAGCTTGCAGTGAGCTGAGATCTGGCCACTGCACTCCAGTCCGGGCGACAGAGCGAGACTCCGCCTCAAAAAAAAAAAAAAAAAAAAAAAAAAAAAAAAAAAAATAAATTGGTTAAAAGGTACTTCTCTTTGGTATACTCTGATTTCCTTTTTTTTTTTTTTTCCTCCAATTTTTTTTGAGTCTGCTACTAACATATTTGTCCAACTATTGGATTTCTTATAAACTAGTTTAAGACTTAATCATTGTCTTCAGGGAACAGGCCAAATAACAGGGCATCCCACATTTTCTAGCCTTTCTTACTCTTCCTCAATCTTGACCAGGCAAATCCTCATTTCATTGTCACCAATCTGAAGCAATCAAATGGTTTGTTTGTCGGTTTTAATATTTAGTCTATTTTCGAATTGTTATCCAAGAGACAATTAACCAAAAAAAAACCTTTCCTCCCATATATTGAAGTGTAATTAGCAGCTGTATCTATTTTTAGGAGAAAAATAATTTTCACACAAATCCATTATCCTAATGGAATTTTATTGACTCATCTCCTTTCAAGATTTCATCAAATGTCTTTATAGAAATTTGAATTTCTTTATACCTAAGATTAAGAAAACATTAAATAGGCAACCCATACTTACTCTGAACTTCCAGAACTCTTCACAATTAGGATACCTATCCTTTTCCTAAATATTCAGAACAGACATATTTCCTTGCTTTTTGTCCACAAAAATATACACACACTTATATACATAAGTGCACACTGAAATACATGGAATATGTCATCTTTAGAAAAGTGTCAATGCATATTTACTAATCATTATATGTTAGGCTATTTGACATGCCCTTAAAATAATATGATCAATCAACTGGTAAGAATTTTCTAAAATATACCTTATTTCGAGCCCATGTAACTGAGTTGTTCTTACAATAGCTAGTCTTCTTTTTTTTACTCAACTATATTTTGTATTGTAATAAACATTTGTATTTTATGTTTTTCACATAATCTCTATTATGTTGTGTAGATTATGAAAGTATAATCCAAAAATTTTGCCACTGTCTCCCGGGACACAGAGGCATGTAAATATATGTTTTAATATATATCTTTACTAAACAGCCTCGATTTAATGAATCACTCTGCCTATTAATTTGACAGACATTTACAATAAAGCATTGACAGAAATTGATATATAAGATTAATAATCAATTATTTTATTTAAACTATTGTTACAGACCAATACATTATTTAATTCTCAAAATTGATTGCTGTATTAGTTAAGATGGTGTATATTTGTGCTTTTAGGATTCCTCATCTAAATTAAGGCAGAGAAGTTACAGTATTTATATCTGCATGAAACCTCAACTCTAGAAAAACTTTTTTAAAAATTATATAATCCTCTGGAAACTATTGATATGATACAGGAGAAATTGTCAAAAGTTTATTGAATAAATTAATATCATTTGATAGGACACTCTGGCTTGTATATAAGCAGATACTTTACTCAGACTTCTTGGCTGTACTCTAAAATAATATATGCACTATTCTTCTAAATATTACTAGCTCACCTTTCAAGATGTACATTAATATTTTAATGTCTTGTTTCAATTTGAAAAGCTCTTGAATGTCTACTTATGATAGCCCTAAGAGCTGAGGTAAGTATTTCCAGGAGGCTGAATCCATGATTATTAACTGTTCAGCTATGCATGAGCAAGAGAGAATATAACATAAGGGACCATTTCTATGTTAGTCACTTTTTTTTTTTCACAGGATACCTATATGAATACAGGGCACCTGGGAGGGTAAGGGGAGGACTATTTCTAATTACATTTATAAGCACATATTGATATTATTGAATCAAAACCTATAGCAGTGCTTCTCAAATGGGAAGGGAGACAATGTGTAAGGAGATCAGGAATATGATTAGTCACCTTTCAGATGTTTTATGCATACAGCTGTAACGGAAGGGTTATCAACATCCAGATAGGAAAATGGGAGCAGGCATTATATTCAGTATGTTCTGAAAAAAATCTTCCTAGTTGATTCTCACATGCTTCAACTTGGTTAAGAAACAATACTTTACTAGGAAAAGCAAGGGCAACATGAATTTTTGTTTCTAGGCTAGATATAATGCAAATATTTACAAGCAACATTGTACATGATATATAATAAATGTCTTTATAAGTAAATAGATCTTGATATATATCCTTGTTAAAGAAATATGTGTAAGATGGCAAGGTTCTTTCTGAACCTAATATGAGTGTTTTCTGCAATGTTTACCATATGAAATTAAGTATATTATATAGTGTATATGTAATATATAGAAAATTACATTGTACATAAAATTCTCCACATCATTATATAATAGGAGCACAATGTGATATCATAGCATATTTTTATCAGAATGACTTATTATTTATTAAAATACATGTATTCAACACTTCCAGTTATTTACGTTATTGGCAATACAGATTATGCACCTTAAACTATTTCTGGATTTTTTAAAAACACTTGGCATCAAAGACATAGACACTACTTTCTTCTACATAATGAGCGAGTAAGCAGTTATTCTTTATCTATTGAATATTAAATGCACAACTTCTTAGCCAAGTGGCAACAGACTAAAGGTAAAGTAGTAGCAAAGGGAAAACACAATTCTTATTTCTGCTGTGGGTTACTCCTTGAGCATCCTAACAAAGCAGCAGTTATCAAATATTTTCCAACATACACACAGTCTTATGTTCAAATTAGACCAATGTAGTGGATTTAGTCATTAATATCTCTACTATCTCTGCTAACTGCTACATCTGTATTCCTGAGACCAGCTGTCTGCTAGACAATTCTAAAAATATCTGTGCATGCTGTAATGTATTATAATGTTGTATCTGAGTTTTGTAATGTTTTTCCTCTTGAGTAATATACTTTATTTATGTGGAAACATAAATGCCTTTCTCAAATTTTAGATACTAAAAAGGAGGAGATTATATTTTCTTATTCATATTAACATTCCTGTCAGAGAAGTTTCTACACACAAGTGCAAGGATTCTTTTTAAGCAAATGTGAAATTTGAAAAGCAAATCAGCATGTGCAAGCATGTTTAAGCACATGCACACACTGCAGAGTGATTTGCTGATTAATTATAAATAGAGAAAAATTTTAAGTATATAATGAGTTTAATACATTTAAAAACAAATTATATTGCTGCATAGTATCCCATGGTGTATATGTGCCACATTTTCTTTATCCAGTCTATTATTGATGGGCATTTGGGTTGGTTCCAACTCTTTGCTATTGCGAACAGTGATGCAATAAACATACATGTGCATGGGTCTTTATAGTAGAATGATTTATAATCCTTTAGGTATATACCCAGTAATGAGATTCCTGGGTCAAATGGTATTTCTGGTTCTAGATCCTTCAGGATTGGTCACATTGTCTTCCACAATGGTTGAACTATTTACACTCCCACCAACAGTGTAAAAACGTTCCTATTTCTCCACATCCTGTTCATCATCTGTTATTTCCTGACTTTTTAATGATCGCCATTCTAACTGATGTGAGATGGTATGTCATTGTGGTTTTGATTTGCATTTCTCTAATGACCAGTGATGATGAGCTTTTTTTCATGTTTTTTGGCTGCAAAAGGATGAGTTAATGTCTTTTGCAGGGACATGGATGAAGCTGGAAACCATCATTCTCAGCAAACTAACACAGAAACAGAAAACCAAACACCACATGTTCTCACTCATAAGTGAGAATGGAACAATGAGAACACATGGTCACAGGGAGGGGAACATCACACACCAGGGCCTGTCACGGGGTGGAGGACTAGGGGAGGAATAGCATTAGGAGAAATACCTAATGTAGATGATGGGTTGATAAGTGCAGCAAACCACCATGGCATGTGTTTACCTATGTAACAAAACTGCACTTTGTACACATGTATCCCAGAACTTAAAGTAAAATAATAATAATAGTTATTATTATAATAAATTATATCTAAGCCAATTAATAATATTTAATGAATTTTAAATGAAGCAAACATTTTGCTGGCTACTAAGCAAAACACAAAAATAAACAGACTGGTTCCTGTTCTAAAGTATGTTACATCACACAAGTGCAGAGGAGACATAAATCACACATATTCAAGAAAGGAATTTTTAAAATATTAAAAAATGGCATCAAAGAAGCCAAAGTGCTCCTGAAACAAAGACACGTGATGCTCAAGTGGATATGTCTTCACAGAACTAATTTTATTTGCTTTGATCCTTGTAAGTGGACAGTCCCAAATCTAAGCCCTATACCATTTTCAGAGAAGCAGCTATTTTGGAAAGTTTTCATCTGTTGGGGATTTTGTTTTGCCCTCCAGCATGTTCAAGGAATGTGCAGCAGGTTTTGTTGATGACTTTCTTACTCACCATAGAATCCATTCAAATCATACTCCCCATTTTAACAAAATACAGCTTCCAAATGCTTTTTAACAAACTCTATTTGTCAGTAACCCTTTATCTTTAGGTGAAGAAAATGAGAAGTAGAGTACTACCTTGTAAGAAGTCTTAAAAATAAATACAAAATAATTTTATTATGGAAAACATCACCCCCATTTGGTTTCATGTGGGAGGTTATTTCACTACATGTATGTACTTATCTCAACCAAAAGCCTCCTTTTTAGGTAGCCAAAATGATCTATGATCTCTATTGCAATGAAATCAATGGCTACGATCAACGTGTACAATATCTATTTACTAAGATGGAATCAGTAACTATGACCTCTGTTTACTAAGATGGAATCAATGTCTATGATATTTGTTCACTAAGATAGAATCTGATCATGGCAAGAAGAAGAAAATTCTGCAAACTATTACCTCTCTGTTACAGTCATAATCTTTTCCACCTGATTTTACAATGTTCTTGCATAAGAAATCACCATTTCTTAGAGAGAGCCAATGCTGTTTATCACATTCGTTGATGAACAAATACTTTAAGTATGTCAATATTAATTACCTACTTCACAGAATTTGCATTTTATGTAATCTGTGAGTGAAGTGCTTCTCCACCCAATATCCACACCACTTGGTTCTTCAACCTCTTCCAGCTTTTATTTCAAATGCACTTTTTCCAAATGGAGAAATAGCAGATTTTAACTTGTAAAAATTTTATTTGCAGTTTAAAAAGAACTATATTTCCTAATAACCTATTTGCCACAAAATACCCCATCAGATAAAAGAAACTCCAAATCTCTTTGTGTATGACATACCTTCTCATTTCTAGCAAATATTTCTGCTTTCATGGAGTAAATGAGAGACATCACAATGCAGGATACACAGCTATTGTCCATATTTGAGTCTGTGAAAAAGACTAATATGAGTCATTGTTCTTAGAATATAGCTTTCTGCGATTTTTGTCTTCCGTGTGTCTTGCTTTGTGATATCTATGTTACATTAAATAAAAAGAGCTCACGGTTGCACAACAAATGGTCATATTCTCCATGGTTTTCTTCTTACTGTATCCAAAATAATACTTTTATAGGTCAAACAGAAAGAAAATAAATAGAAATATAAAGCAATTTATATTTCTGAATTTTATTATACAATTGCATGACTAGCAAAATATCTGCTTGCTAATATATGAAAAATTATTGTACTTAAGTATAGTTTATAAAATATCAACATGTACTTAAAAGGTATTAATTTCCCAAGTAGGGCTTAACATATATAAAACAAAAGAAATCACAACTTAATAATTGCTGAAATACCTATGCCAGAGTATGAAGTATCATATTCAAAGTTTGTGTAACTATTGGCCACACCTGATACATAGGTACTTAAAACATTAATAAAATGAATACAAGTATTCAATTTGCCAATATTTGCTCCTAAGTGAAAACATTAAAATTTGTAAAAGGATGCTAGCTATATCCGAGTAAAAGTTTAAAAAGCTGATACTGTATCCTGCTCAAGGTTAGACTCCTTACATTTGAAGATTATTGATCTTGCATTTATTTCTACTAAAATTAGGATTTGCTATAAAACAGTTTTATTACTATCATAAATTAATTATCCATAAAACAGTAAGTGCTCTACAGTTACGGGAATAGAAGAATGACAGAATTATGTTGGAATTTTAAAAATTTTCTTAAGCTTTTCAAAAGGGAGTTGCATACTAATTTCAGTTAGTTAAATTTTGCTACAAACAAGAAAAAAATACCTACCCTATTACAAAATATTCATTTTTGTATATTACTTAATTAAAAAATGCTTACAGACATCAATTGTACAACATGTTACAGTATGTTATACCAGAACTAAAATGACCTCTATTCAGAGTTGGCAACATTTCAATTAATGCCAGGAATGGAAAATGAACACAATAATTATTATAATCATTATAAATTAAATCTGTAATATTTTATTGGCAGGAAAATTTTTAAGAATCCAAACTATTTAAGGGTTGTTATTCATACAAAAAAGGGAAATATTAAAAATATCTGGTGGAGTCTCTTTTACTTTAGATAATTCAGTAGCATACATTTTAAAATTATTGGCACACTTTTCATCATTATTACTTTCAGAATATATACTAGATTGATGGAACGTTGACAATTATAGCATTAGGTAATTAAACAATAATGTATTATTAGACATCAATTTAACAATATTATGTGCAACAATGGACTTTAACATTATAAAAGCATAATTTATTAGGCAGGTTTATTAGAGATGCATGAGACTTTTTCAGGTTTTTTTCAGCTCTTAGAAAAAAATATATTATGATGACTAAAAAATAAAATTTTAAAACAAGAAAAGGAAGAATAGTGAAATATTCTTTACTAAATGAAATACTTGAGTTTAGATTTTAAAAGTTTTATCAAAAATTAATGATGTTTAAATTATTTTCAAGTGCTTATTTATTAGTTATTTGTATATCTTCTTTGGAGGTATGTTTATTCTACCCATTTTTGAATCGGGTTGTTTGTTTTACTACTGTTGTTGAGTTTAGGAGTTCTCTGTATATTCTGAATATTTCTTATTACATATATGACTTACAAATACGTTCTCCCTTCTGTAAGTTGTCTTTTTATTCTTTATATTGTCTTTCAATGAACAATTTAAAAAATGCATGAAGTCTAATTTGTCTGTTTATTCTTTGGTTAACTGAGCATTTTATGTCACATTCAATAAATCACTGCAAAATCCAATATCATGATGATTTTTCCCTATGTTGTCTTCTACAAATTATGTAGTTTTAGATCTTACATATGGATATTTGATTCATTTTTCAGTACTTTTTGCGTATAATGTTTGTAAGGGACCAAGTTAAATGATGACTAAATGAGAAGACTGTTTTTTCTATACTGAATGGTCTTGTCAACTTTGTCAAAAATAATTTGACAGTATATATGAGGGTTTATTTCTGGGGTCTCTATTTTATTCCATTAAGCTGTATATCTATATTTATACAAGTACCATACTATTTTAATTGCTGTAGCTTTGTGATAAATTTTGAAATCATGAAGTGAGAATCCCCAGCTTTGTCTTTCTTTTTCAGTTCTGTTTTGCCTATTCAAGGTGCTTTGAAAATCCATGTGAATTCCAGAAAGAGTTTTTCTGCTTCTGCAAATAAATAAATAAATAAATAACATGTAATTGGGATATTGAAAGACAATTAACTGAATCTGTAGCTTTTTTAAGTAGTATTGACATCTTACCAATATTAGGTCAGCCAGTCTATGAATATTGGACATATTGTTATTCATTTATATCTTCTTTCACTTCTTGTAGTATTGTTTTGCTTTGGTTTTGCAAGTCTTTCATCTCCTTAGTTAATTCTTAAATTTTTATTTTTTT
Organism: Trachypithecus francoisi; assembly: GCF_009764315.1. Classification (NCBI taxonomy): domain Eukaryota; kingdom Metazoa; phylum Chordata; class Mammalia; order Primates; family Cercopithecidae; genus Trachypithecus; species Trachypithecus francoisi. The sequence goes on along the minus strand of NW_022681470.1, from coordinate 45,913,019 downwards.
ATGCCATTGTAAATAGAGTTGTTTGCAATATATTATTCAGATTGTTCTTTTTTGAAGAAATGTAACTAATTTTTGTGTATTGATTTTGTATCCTCCTACTTTGTTTAGTTCTTTAGCTATAAGAGTTTTTGTTGAATACTTAAGGTTTCATAATATAAAAAAACATATCATCACTGAGCAAAGATAAGCTTAGTCCTTACTTCTCAATTTGACTGCTTTTCAATTTCTTTTCCTTTTTGAATCTCTCTGACTAGAAATTCCAGTACTATGTTGAACAGAAGTGGCTGTATTAGTCCGTTGTGACACTGCTACAAAAATACTACCTGAGACTGGGTAATTTATTTATTTGTTATTTATTTATTTGTTTTTCTCGAGATGGGTTCTTGTTCTGTTGCCAAGGCTGGAGTGCAATGATGCGATCTTGGCTCACTACAAACTCCAGTTCCTGTGTTCAAGCAATTCTCCTGCCTCAGCCACCCAAGTAGCTGGGATTACAGGTGGTTACCACCATGCCCATCTACTTTTTTGTATTTTTAGTATAGATGGGATTTCACCATGGTGTCAAGGCTGGTCTCAAACTTCTGACCTCGTGATCTGCCCACCGTGGCCTCCCAAAGTGCTGGGATTACAGGCGTGAGCCACTGCGCCTGGCCGACTGGGTAATTTATAAAAGAAAGAGGTTTAATGGACTCACAGTTCTACATAGCAAGGGAGGCCTCAAGAAACTTAAAGTCATGATGGAAGGCCAAAGGAAAGCAAGGACCTTCTTCACATCGTGGCAGAAGAGAGAAGTACAAGCTGGAAAAAAGCCACCAGATAACACGAGAACTCACTCACTGTCATGAGAACAGCATGGGGAAAACCACCCCCATGATTCAATCACCCCCTTCCTCAACACGTGGGGATTACAGGTCCCTCCCAAGATACATGGCGATTATAATTTGGAAGGAGATTTATGTGGGGACACGGAACCAAATCATATGAGTGGCAAAAACTGCTATCCTTGCCTTTCTCCTGATCTTAGAGGAAAACGCCTCAGTTTTTCACCATTGAGTATGATCTTGCTCTGAGATTTTCATACACGGCTTTTTCATGGTGAGGTAGTTTCCTTGTATTCCTAGATTTTTTAATTTTTTTTATCATGAAAGGATTTTACATTTTTTCACGCAATTTTTATGCATTAAGTGAGATCATTATGTGTATTTTTTCATTCTGTTAATATTATGCATTACATCAACATCACTGATCATCAGAAAAATGTAAGTTAAATGTACAATGAGAGACCACCTCATATTGGTAGGCTGGTATTAAAAAAAATGTGTTGTCAAGGATGTGGAGAATTTGAAACCATTGTGCACTGTAGATGAGATTGTAAAACATCATACAGCTGCTATGGAAAACAATATGACAGTTCCTCAAAATTAAACACAGAATTACCACATCATCCAGTAATACCACTTTTGGGTTTACACTCAGAAGAATTGAAAACAGAGTCTCAAAGTGATGTTTGTACACCAATATTCATAGCAGCATTACTCGCAATAGCTAAAACATGGAAGCAGCTATGTTCACTGATAGATGAATTAATGAGAAAAATGTGTCATATATACACAATGGAATGTTATTCAGCCTTACAAAAAAATATTCAACATATGTTACAATATGGATGGACCTTAAGGACCTTATTCTAAGTGAAATAAGCTGATAATAAAAATACAAATACTGTGTTATTCCACTCATATGAGGTACTTAGAGTGGAAAAATCATAGCAATAGAAAGGAGAACAGTGATTGCCAGGGAAGAGGAGAAGCTGGGAGTGAGTAGTTATTATTTCATTTTTACAAGATGAAAATTGTTATGGACATAGATAGTAATGATGATTGCACCCAGTATATCTGTATTTAATACTACTGAATGGTATAGTTAAAATGGTTCAGATGGTTAATTTATATTACGTACATTTTCCTGTAATAATTTTTTTAATTCCAAAAAATTTATAGCAAAAAATGTGCTTAACAATTTGAAATGTAGTTAGACATAATATTTAACTATGTTAAAGATTTCAGGACAACAAATTCACTTGTTTTTTCTTAAACTTTTTGGTCTTTTCTTCTTAGTTTCATTTTATCTTTCATGTTCTCATGTTGAAGTGTTTCAGAATTTAGTCCTTGAACAATTTGTTAATCTACACAGATACTTTAGGTGATTTCATTCAGTCACATGACTAGAAATATAATATCATCTTATTTTCATGATTCTGAAAATATGTATTCAACCTTTAGCTCTTGCCTGAATCCAGTCTCATTTATCTAACTATGTACTAAGCAAAACATACTTGAATTTTTAAAAGGCAACTCCCAGCTACATGTTCAAGTGTGAGATGCAAATATGCTTCTTTTGCCATTGCCAAAAATGAAACAACCAAACCAAAATAGAAACAATAATATAATTTCTCATACAGGCTTTGTAATTATAGTTAATGATAGCTCTCTTCTGGTATATGGTCAGAATGTAGGCCTTGGCAAAAATTTTTTGTAATACTGTATCCCATGGCCATTATCATCTCCCTGAATTTCAGCAAAAGCCATCTAATTGACTTTCTGCTTTTTATTCGTCTACTCTTTATTGTTACTACAGCATCCAGAATGGTCTTGCTATGATGTGAAGTCTTACCTTCTTACTTCAATAGGTATAACTTTCAAATGTCATTCTAGTTTACACAATCAAAGCCTTTAATACGACATACAAAGCTTTCCATGACTGACATCTCCCTTATCTTCCTGACATAATATTTCACTACTTGTCACAATTATTTTCTTTCTAAAATAATGCTTTTTTAAAAATCACATTTCTACTTTCTATGTTATTTTATTGGACAAAGGAGTCATTATCTTATCTTTTAATTATACATTATTTTATATGAATGAGGTTCAGTCAAGCTATAATATGCATGAGCAATAACAACAAGTATACATTCAGATTATTTTATCCATTAAAGGTGAATTGAGTAATTATTTCATGAACCAGGAATATCCATAAGGCATGAATGTGACCAACACAAGAAAAAACAAATCTATCTTTAAAACTAAAACAAATATATATTTCTTGTTGGGTTATTCTACTTATTTGATTCACTATTCATGTTGGTTGATTTTTTTTCTATAAATTATGCTGATTTAAGTGTTCAATTAATGTATTTTCTTCAAGGTAGAGAAAGTAAAACGTACTACATGTTTAGAAACTTTTGCATGTTACTCCCAGCAGTATGCTTTCTTTATTAACTGTAGGTGGAGTTTACTATGGCATTCAGTAACATTATCAGCTGAATTTTATTCAGATTACAGATTTTAGACAGAATGTTGATTTTCTAAGAGAATCAACTCAAAACTTGTCAATAATATAGAGATAGAAGGAGATATAAAGCATGAAAATTCTACTTCAGGAATTGTTTTCCCTCACAGTGAGATCCAATATGACGGACTTATTTTTAATATCATTAACCTGATCTACTAAAATAACTGTAACAATTTAGAGTTTGGTCATAAAACATGCAACATTTACATGCTTTGTTAAAAGGTAATCACCATATCCAACTGAATAACGTATTTAGGATAGTTCAAGACTACCCTGGGCAACATAGTGAGACCTTATCTCTATAAAAATATAAAAATTAGCTGGGCATGGTGGTGTGCACCTATAGTCTCAGCTACTCAGGAGGCTGAGGCAGGAAGATTGTTTGAGCCTGGAAGATCAAGGCTACAGTCATCTGTGTTCATGCTACTGCACTCCAGCCAGGTAATACAGCCAGACCCTGTATGAAAAATTTAAAAAATAAAAAAGGAAAATCTTAAGGGAATGGTAAACATGGAAACAAAAGAATGACATCTCCTGACACAAAAAACCCACTTAAGAACACAGCCTACAGAAACTATAAAGCAACTACCCAATCAAGTTTACAAAACAAGTTAACAACGTGATGACAAAATCAAAATCATGTACTGATACTAACTCTGAATATAAATAGTCTAACACTTTACCTAAAAGACATAGAGTAGAAAGCTGGGTAAAACGGGCCAGTCGTGGTAGCTCACACCTGTAATCCCAGCACTTTGAGAGGCTGAGGCGAGTGGATCACTTGAGTTCAGGAGTTCAAGACTAGCCTGGCCAACCTGGTAAAACCCTATCTCTACTAAAACTACAAAAATTAGCTGGGCATGGTGGCACATGCTTGTAATCCCAGCTATTTGGGAGACTGAGGCAGGAGAATCGATTGAACCCGGAGGCGGAGGTTGCAGTGAGCAGAGATCGTGCCATTGCACTCCAGCCTGGGCGACAAGAGCAAAACTACATCAAAAAAAAAAAAAAAAAAAAAGAAAAAGAAAAGAGAATGCTGGGTAAAAAGACAAGTCAAACCATCTGCTTTCTTCAAGAGACCCATCCCACATGTAATAACACAGATAAGCTCAGAGTGAAATGATGGAGAAAGATCTATCATGCAAACTGAAAACAAAAAGAGCAGGAGTCATTATGCTTGTATCAGATAAAACATACTTTACATGAAAAAACAAGAACAAAGAAGGTTTTTACATAATGATAAAGGGTACAATTCACCAAGAACGCTTAACTATCCTGAATATATATGCACTTAACATTGAGGCACACAGATCAGTAAAAGGAAAGGACTTGAACTATGAAAATATTTAGACAGACACACGATAAAAATGGGAGACTTCAGCACCCTACTGACAGGGTTAGACAGATCCTTGAGGAAAAAAACTAACAAAGAAATTCAGAAATTAAACTCAACACTCAAGCAACTGGATGTAATACACATCTGCAGAATATTCCACTCAACTATTACAGAATATACATTCCTCTCATCTGTGCAGGCAATGCATTCTAATATAGACCACATGCTTGGTCATAAAGTCTCAATAAATTAAAAACAAATAGAAAATATACCAAGCACATTCTCAGACCATAGTTCAGTAAAACAGAAATCGATCTCAAAAAGATGTCTCAAAACTAAAAAAAATATGGAAATTAAACAACTTGCTCCTGAATAACCCCTGGGTCAACAATGAAATTCAGAAGAAAATACAAATATATATATATTTCAAACAGATGAAAACAGGGACACAACTTACTAAAGTCTCTGGGATGCAACAATATCAGTGGTGGGAGGAAACTTGATAGTGCTAAACACCTTCATCAAGAAGAACAAAAGAAAAAAAAAGTCCCCCCCCCAAAAAAAAATAAGAAAAGAAATAATTAAAATTACAGAAAAACTGAATAAAATTGTGATGCAAAAATCCATACAAAGATAAGTATGAAAGATTAATGAAACAAAAAATTGGTTATTCAAAAGAATAAACAACATTGATAGATTACTGGCTAAATTACCAAAGAAGAAAAACAGAGAAGATCCTATTAAACACAATCAAAAAACAACAATGACATTACACTCAATCCCATAGAAATGAAGAAGACACTCAGAGATTATTATGAACAACTCTATGTACACAAATTGGAAAGTCTAGAAAAAAAATGGATAAATTCCTGGAAACACAAAACTTCCCAGGACTGAGCCAGGAAGAAAGTGAAAAAGTCAACAGACCAAGAACAACTTTTGAAATAGAGTCAGTAATATAAAACTACCAACAAAGGAAAGTCTTGAAACAAATGAATTTACAGCCAATTCTACTAGACATACAAGGAAAAGCTGGTACCAATCCTACTTAAGCTATTTTCAAAAAATTAAAGCAGAGAGACCCTCCCTAGCTCATTCTATAAACTCAGCATCGGTCTGATGCAAAAATCTGGCACAGACACAATGAAAAAAACAAAACAAAACTTAAGGCCAATATTTCTGATGAACATATACATAAATTTTCTCAACAAATTACTAGCAAACTGAATCAGCAGCACATCAAAAAGTTAATACAGCGTGACCAAGTAGGCTTTATTCCCGGGAATGAAGGCTGGCTCTACATATGCAAATCAGTACAAGTGATTGCCCACATAAACAGAATTAAAAGTAAAAATCATGTGATAATCTCAATAGACACAGAAAAAGCTTTGGATAAAATTTAACATTCATTCATGTTAAAAGCCCTCAACAGACTACACATTGAAATAATATACTTCAATACAATGGTAGCCATCTATTACAAACACACATCCAACATCATACTGAACGAGCAAAAGTTGAAACAATTTCCTTTCTGAAATGGAACTAGACAAGAATGCCTACTCTCACCACTTCTATTGAACATACTATTGGGCATCCTAGCCAGAGCAATCAGACAAAAGAAAGAAATAAAAGACATCCATTAGGAAAAGATGAAATTAAACTCTTTGCCCTGATTATATGATTTTATACCCAAAAGACCCGAAGACTCCACTAAAATGCTCCTGGAACTGATAAATGGCTTTGGTAAAGTTTCAGGATAAAAAGTCAATATACAAAATTAGTAGCATTTATACACAACAACATTCAAGCTGAGAGTCAAATCAGGAGCACGATTTTATTTAACATGGAAAAAAAAAAAAAAAAAAACCCTGAAATACCTAGAGTGTAAGACTATATCTAAACAAGGAAGTGAAAGGGAAAGATCTCTATAAGGACTACAAAGCATTGTTGGAAGAAATCAGAGATGACATCAATCAACTGAAAAACAGTCCATGCTCATGGAGTAGAAGAATCAATATTGCTAGAATGGCCATATTGCCCAAAGCAAGGCACAGTTTCAACGCTATTTCTGTCAAACTACCAACATTATTTTTCACAGAATTACAACAAACTATTTTAAAATATGAAATTGAAAAAGAACCAGGATAGTCAAATTCATCCTAAGCAATAAGAACAAAGCCAGAGGCATCACATTATCTGATCTCAAAGTGTACTGCAAGGATATAGTACACAAAAACACCGTCATACTGATACAAAAACAGAAACATGGATCAATGGAACACAATGGGAAACTCGGAAATAAAGCTGTACACCTACAACCATCCAACCTTTGACAAAGCCAACAAAATCAATTAAAGGGGAAGAAACTTGCTATTTAATAATTGACGCCTGTATAACAGAGTAGCGATGTGCAGAATAATGAAACTAAACCCCTACCTTTCACCATGTACAAAAAATAGCTCAACATAGATTAAGTTACCTTATGTAAACATAAGATCTCAAACTATAAAAATCCTAGAAGAAAACTTAGAAAACATCGTTGTAGACATGGGCCTTGCAGATAGTTTTTTGCTAAGTCCCCAGAAGCAATTGCAACAAAAACAAAAATGGACAAATAAGACCTGATTAAACTAAAGAGCTTCTGCACAACAAAGGGAATTATCAATAGAGTAAACAAACAACCTAGAGAATTGGGGAAAATTTCTGTAAACGATGCATCTGACACAGTTCTAATATCCACAATCTATACGGAACCTAAAGAAATCAACAAGCAAAAACCAAACAACCAAATTAAAAAAAAAAAAAAAAAAGGGCGAAGGACATGAACAGATACTTCTAAAAAGAAGAAATACCCAAGGCGGGAGGATCACGAAGTCAGGAGATCGAGACCACTGTGAAACCCCATCTCTACTAAAAAACAAACAAAAAAATTAGCCAGGAGCCCGCTAGGGCGCCTGTAGTCCCAGCTACTCGGGAGGCTGAGGCAGAACCTGGGAGGTGGAGCTTGCAGTGAGCCGAGATCGCGCCACTGCACTCCAGCCTAGGCGACAGAGAGAGACTCGGTCTCAAAAAAAAAAAAAAAAAAAAAAAGATATACAAGCAACCACTAAATGTTAAAAAATATGCAGTAACATTAATCATCAGAGAAATGCAGGTAAAAACCACAAGATACCATCTCACACTAGTCAGAATGGTGGCGGGCGCCTGTAGTCCCAGCTACTCCAGAGGCTGAGGCAGGAGAATGGCGTGAACCCGGGAGGCGGAGCTTGCAGTGAGCTGAGATCCGGCCACTGCACTCCAGCCCGGGCTAGAGCGAGACTCCGTCTCAAAGAAAAAAAAAAAAAAAAAAAAAAAAAAAATCATAAAATAACAGATGCTGGTGAGGCTGTAGAAAAAAGGAACACATATATACTGTTGAAAGAAATGTAGATTAGTTCAGCTACTGTGGAAATCAGTTACGCAATTTCTCCAAGAACTTAAAACAGAGACACTATTCAACACAGCAATCCTATTACTGTATCCTATTCTTTGTACCCCAAAGAAAATAACGTATTCTATCGAAAAGACACACAAACTCTTATGTTCATGGCAATGCTATTCACAATAGCAAAGACATGAAGTGAACATATGTGCCCATCAATACTGGGTTGGATGAAGAAAATGTTGTACATCTATATCATGGAATACTCTGCAGCTATTAAAAATGGAATCACGTTCTTTACAACAACATGGATGGAGCTGGAGGTCATAATCCTAAGAGAAGTAACACAGGAAGACAACACCAAACACAATATGTCCTCAGTTATAACTGGGAGTAAAACTCTGAGTACACGGGGACATAAACATGGGAACAATAGATCCTGTGGACTACTAGAGGTGGTAGTGAGGGAGTAAGACCTGGGTTAAAAAACTAACTGTTGGATACTATGTTCACTACCTGAGTGACTAGAACCATACTCCAAACCTCAGCATCCCTCAATGTACTCATATAATCAAAGTGTACCTGTACCCTCTGAATCTTGAAGTTGAAATTGTTAGAAAATAAATAAATAAATAAATAAAGTTATTGTACATAATAAAACACAAATGTTGGCTTTAAGTTTTCCATTCATCAAAGATGGATGTTAAAATTTTTCAAATTATTTTTCTGTACCGGTTGAGATAATGATTTTATTTTCTTTTTAAATGACAAATGAACCATTTATTTTTGAGATAAATCTACTTAGTAATGAGGCTTTCTGTGCATATTGTTGTCTTCAATTTGCCAATATTTTATCAAGGATTTTCATATGAATTTTCATGAAGGATATGGTTTTGCAGTTTTATTTTCTTGTAGTGTTCCGGTCTTCATTTGATATTACGTATTAATTTTAAGTAACTTTTTTTCTTCTGGAAGGAACAGGTGGTTGAAATAGCAAATTTCGCTATGGCAAATTCATAAAGAACAAACAAATTTACAAAGTATTTTGTAGAAAGAATGATAGCATAGGGTCAGAAATTTCCAAAGATTGACAAAAATAAATTTGTAAAATATCAAGGAAAAACAAACTCAGAGCACACCATTTTCAAAGCTCTAAAAGCGGACTATATTAAACCAGTCATTATTAAGTTATAGATTTAATTGTGTTTATATTCAGAATGATAACATGTCTATAAAATTATGTGCTCTAGCAAGAAAAATGCTCTGACGTATACAGGAACACATTCTTTTTGAAAAATATTAATTTCATAAATATTAATTTAAATTTGAATGGATGTATTCTATATATCATGTCTGTTTTTTCCAAAGATGTTGTGCATTAAATTAAAAGGTACAAAGATGTATAATAGTAAAGTAACTTTTAAATAAGTATAAATAATACAGGTAATGGTAAGGACTTCTTTTAAGTAAACATGCTTCATAATCCAGAATATGTTCAACCACTCTCCTCAATACAGCTTGCTCAGAAGTGCGGCATTTACACATGTGTATATGAAGAAAAGCTTTCCTTATAAGTGTGCTCAATTAGATTATGTTGGTACTTAACTATCAAGATAAAAACTGTTAACAGAATCCTGAGCAAATAAACCAATACATAGCCTATATCTCACATTAAGTTTTCTCTATGACCCCCATCCTCAAAATTTTGTAGAGCTAACATGAAGTTCTTTGGGGATAGGTGCAAAGAGATGATATCACATTCTCTAATTTATTTAAGACAGTAATTGATACCAGTTCATTTTCACTGTGCGTATCTTATCTTCTGGAAATAGATGGAAGGCACCCAAAATGTAACCAGCTTGAAGATAAATTATATCTCATTTCCTAAAACCAAAATGAGCCAATATGCTGCAACTCTGCAGATATTTATGTTTGCATCAGCAATTGTGCAATAACATTTTACTTGAAATATAGAAATTGTCAGTGAGTGCTATTAAGAAAACATCAGAGACAAATCACAAATACTTTATTTCTTCCTAGCCTCCCCAGAGATAAGATTTTATAGCATGTAAGAATGACCAGCTCTCTCAGGAGTGGTCAGATTATCATGTACTTCTGTTTTATCACCCATAATTCCATATCATTTCAATATAGCCCATGAAATTGTATAATGGGCAGTCATATGTGTCTGGATTTTTCACTTATCAGAGTCTTTCGTTGTGATGTGTATCAGCACTTACCCTATTTTATTTTTGTAAAGTATTATATTGTGTGAACATAGAACATTTTTTATCTATTCACCAGTAGATGTATAATTAGTTTTTTTTAAATCTATACTTACACCTAACCATATTGCTTTATCATAAAATGTTAGTTCTTGCTGCTGCATCACTCTCCGTGTATATCTACTTAACTCCTATAGTAATGGAAATACAGATAACTGATCACTTTTTGATACTGTCAATAACATTGGTATGAATATCTTTGTATTAATACCTAGTACCAAAAGAATGTAAAGTTATTTTTGGATGCATGTTCCTACTCAGATATAAAATTCCAGATTACGTGAATACTTAATTTGCCATCATAATAATGTATTCATTGTTGTGTATAACTGTAACATTGGACATTTCTAGATTTTAAAAAAAATATACTTACACCTAATCAAATTTGAAAAGACCAATAATACCACAATTGCCGTTTCTCCTTATAATCTTACCAGTACATGAATATTCAGCTTTATAATTGGTAAGATTAGATTAAAATATAAAATTACTTTCTTATTGACTTTTCAACATTACTCCCTCGGTGATTTTAGATACTCCAATATCATTTCCTAATCTACTTTTCTGGCTGAAAACTGTCTATTGTGTTCTTCATTTAACTAAACCCTTACTTTGATATAATTATACTAATTAATGTTTGTTGCACTGATTCTTTCAGCATTGCTTCAAATGTATCCCCTTCCTAAGCTACAAGAACATTTTTCTGCATTTCATCCTACTAGTTTAGGAAAGCAATTTAATAATTTAATGCAGAGATACATTTTTATTTCATCTGTGTATTCTTAACACTTTTCTCAATAAGTTGTGGAACCACATTGATCACATGGTACACATAAACCCAAGTATGTATACATATATACACATACATAAACATATACCATGCACACACACATACGTATATGGTGGTTTATGTGTTATACCTTAATAACTAATATGGCAAATCATCCCTAGTTACTCATAACTAGTGTGTAGATAGCTTTAACAAACAATGCTACTTTTATTGTGAAAGTCACCAGCCATTGGGTAAAGAAGATTAAAAATGACAAATAAATGCAAAATTGAAGATCAAAAATTTTAAATGAATGAAGACAATCACAATCTGGAATACAGAATAATACTTGGTAACTCTAATTAAACACTTTGATTGGAGAACAACATTGCAACTTTCACAATTAAGATAAATGCAAAAGATAAAAAAAGCAAGTCATATAAAAACAAACATCTTGACCTAAGACGTATTTCTAACTATTTAAATTATAAGATAATTTAAAAAGAAAGAAAAAACAAAGGCCAAGTCCTGATCCTAGTAGACAAGACAGAGGTTTTTTATGCTAAGTAAATGGAATGTGATTGAAATAGTTTAAACACAGAAGTGACATCATTATATGTGTGTCTGTGTGTGTATCACTTTTTACAAAAGACACCTTTTTTTTTTCAGTTAGAAAAGAGAGGTTGGAAAGCATAGGAGTCTACTACTGTAGCCAGATAAGGTAATATTTAATGTGGTTTAGAGTAGAATTTTGACAGTGAGAATGAGGATATGCAAGAATGAGTTAAATACATTTTTATATAAAAGTGAAGGAGCCAATAAAACATTAGATTAGATGTATGTTAATGGTGAAGAAGTAATCAAGGAAGATTCTGAGATTTCTAGCTTGATCAACTGGGTGGATGATGGGGCCATTACTTATGTGGAAATAGAATAGGGAAGGTACAGATGAGATATTGGCAAGTAAAGCAACTTCATTTTAGATATATTAGTGAGAAAGTGTTAAGACAGTAGTCTAATAGAATGGATTTATCTATGGAAATAAAAAATATAAAATTGGTGCTAATAGCTAACGCTTTTATTAAGAATCTCTGTTAATGGAATTATTTAAAACAAACAAACAAATGACAACAACAACAAAAATCCTTGCTGTATTCCGCCGTCACTTAACTACAGAAGAGTTTTGTCCTGAAGAAGGAGGGGCGGTGAAAGAACTGGAACTGAATCCTCCTGATTCTAAGATTTTTTACTCATTTAATGGAGAGAAAAATATTTTGAACTGGGTTTAAAATTCAATCTTTGCCCAAATAAATTTTTAGAAATGGAAATCAACTCAGAGTTGATAAGCTCTCCTTGAAATGTCATCGTGGACAGGAAAGAATGACTATGTAACGTAACTTTGAAAGCATAGAAAGTCCTTTAGGTTCACATCCCAATTATTCAAGGTAACTTCAATCAACGAGTTAGTTGTTTTCCCTTTAAGATACTATGTAATCTTGATATGGGAAGTTTGTTCCTGTCATTACATTCTTTCATGTTTGTTTTTTTTTAAATTTTTCTGTTTGTATAGTTTGGTGGAGTTCTGTCATATTGCCATTATAATTATCTTCATCTTTTATGAAATTGTTTTAAGACCTGTGAACTTTGTACTATCATGTTTTTGTGACAAATGTTGATCTTTCATTTCTATGTTTAGATCTCCTTGTAGAAACTATCTAGTGGTGAAAAACTCCCTCAATGTTTGCTTGTATGGAAAAGATTTTATTTATTCTTTATTTATGAAGCATATGATGACAGGATATAAAATTTGTGGTTGATAGTTTTTTTTTTTTCTCTTTAAGCAACCTGAAAATAATATCCCAGTCTATTCTGGCTTATAAGGTTTCTGCTGATAAGTGTGCTGTTAGTCTCATGTGGTTTTCTTTGTTGGTGAGTAGTGCTTTTCTCTTGTTGATTTTGTATTTTTTTTTCCTTCGTGTTGACTTTAGATAGTCTGACAATTATGTGTCATAATGATGATCATCTTGCAAAGTATGGGCCTCTTCTATCTGGATGCATACATCTCTTGCCTAAAGAAATTCTCCTAAATTACTTCCTTGAATATGTTTTCTAAAGTTTTGCTTTTTCTTCTCCTTAAGAAATATCAGCTATTTATAAGTTCAGATGCTTTATGCATTTTCATAATTCTAGAATGCTTTATTATTTCTTTCATATTCTCTTTATGTCTGACTAGCTTAATTTAAAAGACTTGTCTTCAAGGTCATAGAGTCTCTCTTCTGCTTGGTCTATTCTATTGTCAAAGCTTTCAAGTTTGTTTTGTAATTCCTTCAGTGATTATTTTATTTCCAGAAGTAATCAACAGAGGGAAGAGACAACATACAGAATGGGAGAAAATATTTGTAAATTATGTACCCAACAGGGAACTGACATTCAGGTTTTATAAGAAGTTGAAATAACTCAACAACAACAACAGCAACAACAAAACACAAAAAACTCCATTAACAAGCAGGCAAAGGACATGAATAGACATTTCTCAAAAGAAGACATACAATGGGCAACAGGCCAAAAGAAAATGCTCAACATTACAAATCTTCACAGAAATAACAATTAAAACCACAATAAGGTATTATTGTACATCAGAGTAGCTATTATTAAATACACAATAATATAACAAATATTGGTCAGAATGAAGAGAAAGGGGAATGCATATACAATGTTGCTGATAATGGAAATTAGTACCAACTCTATGAAAAACAGTATGGAGATTTCTTAGAGAACTAAAATAGAACTATCTCATTTGATCCATAAATTCCACTACTGAGTACCAAAGAAAAAGAAATAATTTTATCGAAATGATACCTGGACTAGTATGTTTATTGCAGCAATATTCACAATAGCAAAGATATGGCATCAGTCTAAGTGTCCACTAACAGATCATTGAATAATGAAAACAACTATAAATATATATATATATGAATATTATTCAGCTCTACAAAATGAAATAATGTCTTTTATAGCAATATGGATGGAATGGTAAGATGTTCTCTTAAGCGGAACAACTCAGAAACAGAAAATCAACTATCACGTATTTTCACTTATAAGTGGAAGCTAAATAATGTATACACATGGACACAGAGTGTGGAATAGTAGACACTGGATACTCAGAAGGCTGGAAAAGTGGGAAGGAGGTAAGATGGGAGAAATTACTTAATAAGTACAATGTAGGTTTCTTCTGTATTCAGGTTATGATTACACTAAGGGCCTAGACTTCACCACGATACATTGTATTCATGTAACAAAACTTCACTTGTATACCTTAAAATTACATTTGAAAATGCTGTGTAATTTTTTCATTCTTGTTGTGTTATACTAATGGCTCTTTGCTATAGCTTCCTTGTAGGTATAGTTTCAGCCATACTGTCAATCATGATTGTCCACAAAAAAAAATCTAACTTCTTGCATTCTAGGCTAATATTTTTTAACAGGAGTAAAGTTGTTTCTCAAGGAAATATTAACCCTATCAAATATTTCTGAGAAAAATAACACCTAAGACCACTGACTTGCATTTAGTTCGTTATATGAAATGACTGATAGAATACCCTTTTTGATTTAGGGCATGGGATTTGAAAAAATGTATTTTTTGATTTAGGGCATGGGATTAAAAATAATTGCATTGATTTCCCAAATGTGTTTAAAGTGGGCAGAACAAAGAAAACTGTAAGCATCAAAAAAAGTTATTTATTTAACAACATTAGCTGATTTTTTTTTTTTGGCTTGTTTTTATTTTTGTTTTTTACCTCAGTCTGTTATTGTGACTACTGGAATCATATACGCTTTTGCAACCTTATCTAGTTATATCGATAAAACCCTGACAACAGTGTCTGCCTTGAATAAAGATAGCTGCAATGTTATCCAAAATTACTAGGATACATCGTAACCTATTGATAGCCATCCTCGAATTCACCTACACTCTTTGAAACACATAAGATGTAGAATTTTGTTGTTATTCTGTAGGGGTTTTCTGAAATACTAAACCTTCAGCTATTATTAATTACATCCCTAATGTATCAGAAACAATATTTTTCAGGGACAACATGCAATCTTGTCAGAAAGACTGCTTTATAAAGTTGATTTTTCTATCTTGAGTGTTAGTTATTGATCCAAATGCCATAAACAACCTGGCGTTAAACTTGTTTCTTATTTATCTTCTATACTTTCTCTTTATTGCAGAGGAGGAAAAGCGATGGCATACATTTGGAATGCTTGGATGCTACAAGAACTTTTAACACTAAGTGCCATGGTACAAATAAATGTACAGTTAAAAATGATTGATACCAGGCTTAGTCACAATCTTTAAATGCCTTCCTAATTATTTGTAAATCTGTTAAATAGAGTTATTTACTCCTAACAGTTATATTATCAATACGACCATATCTGAATATCATAATGCAAGTACTTACAAGAAGAAAGACACATGATGACTAGTAGCATCTTTCTTCCCAAAAAATCAACATGTTATTTTACAGAACAAGAATAAATTTATATTCCCAGCATGAGAAAAAGCTAGAAAAATACCATCATTTTAGGCCATTGTTAATTCTGAATTAGTTTTAGCAATACTAAAATTGCTATTCACAATATTTACAAATATTGTATATTTTAAGTCATTTTTCATTTCCTAAATTATTTGAAGTTGCACTAGAAATGCATTTATTAAATGGATATTTTCCCATAATGAAAAACAATGGCTAAAACCAAGAAATACAACTTTTGTAATTTTCTATATTATCTAAACATGGATTTTAGATTTTAAAATATATATGTCATTATAAAATTCATATAATTTGATTCACAAATGTGATTTATAGGAAGTAATTACATACTGTTAATGCTAATTACATCTTTGATGACTGAAAAAAATCTACATATTTGTTTAGTTTTTAAAATACTATTGGAAAACTGTTTAAAAATTTAAAAGTGAAAGAGAATTTCAAAACAAAACAAAACAAAGCTATTTCAGGGCAAAACAAAAGTTAATCTATTTGATGAAATATATTATATGAAGTCAAAAGGGTTTAAATTAAGGGCTACATGATAACTCCAGGCGTTCATAGGTTTGCAGACTTTCTAAATATTTTTTTTAACGTTCTCTTTTTATCTAAGACAAAAATTTAAAAACAGTGTGTTCTCATTGAAAGAAACAATTTCCTTGATGAAGTCCTGTCTTTGATGGAGAAAATAAAAATGTTTTCATAAATATTATTTTATTTAACTTTACATCTCAGGCATACTAATAATGGCAAAAAAAATGGTTATTTATTTCAACACTATTCAACTGGAATATGTAAGGAATTCAGTTATTCATATTTTAGACTAATTTTTCCTTCTCTAAAATAATATAGTAAAAAAATTATAATGCTATTTATTGATATCAGACAAAGCCTTGAATTCCAGCACACACAACTTATATAATTCTAGAAAATATTTATAATCTCTTGCAACATATTTCTAACTTTTAATTAAAATAATTTTATTTTCCAATATAAGAACAATGTAAATGTATACATATATATTAATAAATATAAGCTATATTCTAGACCAGATGTTGGTGGCCAACGTGTGTGTGTGTGTGTGTGTGTGTATGTGTGTGTGTTCCATACAGTAAGTGTCATACTTTGTGGCCACATCATCTTTGGCACAACCCCTGAATTCTGCTGCTGTAGTGTGAAAACATCCCTGAAAAATTAATAAATCAAAGTGTAGGATTGTGCTCCAATAAATCTTTATTTACAAAACAGATAACAGGCTGGATTTGGTCCATAAACTATAGGTTGCCAAAATCTGATCTCCACATTAAATAGATTAACTCAATTTCACGAGAGTATTTTGTATTACAAATAACATATGTGTGTGTATGTGTATGTATTTAAAATCCCTGAAGATTTGAGAAAATGAATAATTCTCATTAGTGTACCAAGTATCATACAGTTCGATCCAAATGTCACAAATATTATAAGTTTTATACTCACACATTCCTAGGCAATGTATATCACCATTATCTTCAGTTTACAGCTGAGGAAATTGATAGAGCAAGTATCAGTGCAGCTTTAGGTTCATACATCACATAGAGGCATTTATTAAAGGATACATAGCCTCTTTTGTCACTTATAAATGTGGTCAGTGCTAGCAACAGGGAATACTGTAACTATTTAGTTCTAATTGTAAAGTTTCTGCACATTTTTAACCTTATGGCATTAAAACAAACAAACAAAAAGCATCTATATTTAAATGCCATGAAGATTTGGGATCTGAGCTCCTGATTCTATCTCGGATGGTCAGTGTCATGGGATGTAGAAGAATACTATATTTTTCTAACATATTCAGAGAAAATCTTATATAAAAGAAAAACTTATTTCCAGATTCCCACTTATTTCACTATAAAATCAGACCATGTTTCAATCTCAATTAATTACATAAATTTAATTCAATTCATTTTCATTGATAACCATGAATTTAGATGTTCAATGTGTAAATTAAGATAAAAAACCACCGCAGACTCCACTCTTTAATAGATGCTGTCACTTCAAATATAAAGGGCATATGCATTAAAACTACTAAACCAGTAAATGTATACATAAAATTGTATGTGATTAATCACCAGACAAAACTGTTCAAAAGTGGGATAGAATTTCATTGGATATAAAGCAGGTAATACACATAAGCATTATCAGGGGAAAATGTTACAATGAGAGAAAGTTAAAACTTTTGTCTCTTGGTAATGGTTCACCAATACAAACAAGCAACATTTTATCAAAATTTATTAGATGATGGAACTAAAGCATTTCTAAGAGGAAAATTTGTAACACTAAACAACTATAATATAAATAAAAATATGAGGTCCATAATTTTAGCTTCCAACTTTAGAAACAAAGAAACGTAATAATAAAGACCAGAGAGGAAAGCAATGTTTTGAAAATAAAATTAATCAATGTAGCAATTAAAATAAAGCTGGATTTTTGAAAAGATTCAAAAGTTGTTGACTATCAAGAAAGTCTGAGCAATATAAGAAATGAGCTGGCATCACTGCAATATTTAAAGTATTAACAGGTTAGTTGTGATAATATTAACAACAATTTCATTCCAATAAAGTCAACAACTTAGATGAATTAGAAAAATTATTAGAAAAATATAAAAACAAAACGTATTCAACAATAAGTATGAGGTTATACATTAGTTAATTAGCTAATTTTACTTTAAAACATCATGTTATACATAAAAACATACAATTTATTTGTCAATTTAAAAACACATTTAAAAGAAATAGATGTAATTAGGATACAATTTAATAGCCTCAAGGCTATCAACTAAACTAGTTTTATAGTTTGAAATCATTGCACAAAGAAACTCCAGGAATAGAGGCTATCACTGGTGAATTCTACTACACACTTGAAGGAATAATTCCTGTTCTGCACAAAGTCTCACAGAATTTTTGAAAAAGGAAGACTTTTTAAGTAGAAACACTTCAAACTCCTTTTTCAGTTATAAATGTGGTCATAATAGAAATAATATTGTGTCTATCTTGTGCAAGAAACTGTGCTTTCTACATATGAAGATATAGATGGAAGTGTTTATACTGTCACTGCAATTCATAAATATATATTTGATAAGGGATTAGGAAAACTAGATACATATTTGAAATGTAATATGTTGCCATTACTGTCAGCAATGAGCAGAAAATAGAGTACTATAGAAAAGATTACCATGAAAGGAGCAGAATTGTGTTTCAGTTTTATATCTGATTTTTCAAAGAGTTGGTGGAAAAGGATAGTTCTTATGTATTGCATAATAAGAACAGCGCAAGAAAACTTTTTTAAAAACTTGGACTTTAGTGAAATAGAATTTTGGTAGAATATAATTTGAGGACAAAATATAATTAGTGGACTGAAAGAAAACAATGCTCTGATTAACTTCTATCATGACAGCATGAGGCATTCTACTGATCAGCTCTCCAAAATAATTGGTAAGTGGTGAAAATTCCAAAACACAAATAAATAAATAAATAAGTAGAAAATAGATAGATAGATAGATAGATAGATAGATGATAGATCGATAAATAGATGATAGATAGATAGATAGATAGATAGATAGATAGATAACTATTTAAAGATTCTGGAAATTGCCCAAAGACAAACAGCAAATAAAGAAATCCCTATTCAAGAAAACATACAAAATTTGATTTAAAAAAAGGTGACGGTCTTGGTATTTAAATCAAGACTATCTTTTCCCTCTACTTTCACACCTTTTGGAGAGGAAACACTACTCTAGACTGCTGCAGACAGAAACATAGGACTTCTACTCCTACTCATCTTTCAGCTGTAGCTTTTCTCCTTCCCAGGAGGAGTCGGGCTTCATCATTTCTCATTCTGCCCTTAGAAGTTTGTTGCTGAGCTATGTTTCAGGGGAGTGTGCTGGAGAGCTATGGGCTCCTTTCATTCATCCAGCCTCATGCATGAATCAGAGGTTCTTTCATGTGGTAAGCAGAGAGTACTCTGGGTCAACAGCCCTTGCTTTGTGAGGCATGGCATGGTTTCACAACAGAATAGAGAAGCCAAGAGAACCCCAGAGGTAAACTCTGGGATTAAAAGAACAATAGCAAAATTAAAAAAAAAAAAATTCACTAAAGAAGCTCAACAAAATATATAACAGGTACAGGAAAAAAAAAAAAAGTGTGCACCTGAAAAAACAAAATAAACATTTAGGAAATTCTACAAATGCCTTGTAGATAGAAATAAGAGATTCATAAACAAGCATATCAATGTAAAATACTGAAAGCTAAAGACAAGAAGAAAATCTTGAAAATATGCAAGAAACAATATACACCATTTGAAAGGGCAAGTCAAGAAGATTAACTGCCTACAACCTGAATTTTAGTTTGGCAGTTTTAGTGATTCTGAGAAGAAAACCAAAGGATAGGATTCTGAGGTCACGAAATATTCACCTGCTTTACTCTACCTTGTCTACTATATTGAGGAGTTATTTATTTACTCCTGAAAATCAAGAATAACGGTTGATACTCTTGGTTAATCAATAGTTTTATCAATGAAGTATATACTTTTGGCTTTCTATTGATGTCACACCAGTTATTTGTGAATTACACATTGAAGTCAGCTGCACATCTACCTTGGAAGACATTTATGTAAAAAGCTTGTAATAGTTTCATTAACAATGTTTGCCTTTCTTATTACCACATCAACATCATATTGGCTAAGATAGTATAAAGAGCAGAGGTTTCTTATTAGTCTTCACCAAACATGGCTCTGTCCTGTGGATGAAAGTAGAAAAAACATATTTGAGAAATGTCACTGAGGAAAAGGCCATGTGAAACCCCAACACAGACTAAACTCTCCTCTACATAGAGGAAATTCATGGGACTACCACTTTCAGAACAAAGCTGAAATTGTCAATTATCTGACTATTTTTGGAAGCTTTTGGTGATTTCCTTGGACATTTAATTTTATTTATTTATTTTTGCATTACCAAAATCTTAATGCTTCCTATAGATCTCCTGGTCTTCCTTTATATTTCATTTGGAAAGAACTGTTAGCACTTGCATAGGCATCGTATTCTCAACATTTAAACATCTGCCTGGGTCACAGAGCTGTTGGGCATTTGGGGTTACTCTGCTTTGTAGCAGCTCTCTCCATTAAACAGAGAAAAAAAAAATGTATTGTGCAGAAGCCTGAAAGGAATGCCTTCACAAAACATTTGTATGTTAGTACAACCCACTAACCTGCTTCTTCTTTCTCCCCAAATACTGACAGTAGTAGTTATTGTTACTTACAGTTTAAAATTATGAATGCAAAAATAGCAGAACATTTGTAGTGAATTAAAGAATTCAAAATGCAAGTGTCTTATGTCTAATTCTGTTATATTGATTGAGTTTGATTATATAATTACAGAAATTACTGTAAAGGACAGAAATAGTAGGTATTTGATAAAGGGAAAAGGAATTGTTATAAGAAAGACAAAATGTGTGATTAAAGATGAGGTTTGAGAGGTGCAGCAATTTTGAACAACAGCAATACCCAAGGTGTGACACCGGAAGTGCAACCAAGTTATTGTGGGTTTAAGGATTTAGCCAACCATATATTAAAGAAAATAATCACGGATATAGATATGTGTGTGTGTGTGTGTGTGTGTGTGTATGATTATTATAAGGCATAAACTACAGCTTAAGAGTAAAGGAAGCTTTTGAAGAATTTGAAGAAAATTGAATAATATGAAGTTCTTTAGAATACTGACAAGTAAGACAAGAGTTAAAAAAAATACAAGGTAACAATCTCTTGAACAAATTTTCTTTAGCTTACTGTGATCCCCAGGTTAAAAAAATGAAATTAAACTTCTTTACAAAGGTAACATTTTTTTTTTATACTAACATGTATCTCCTCCTTTTGACAGTGACCTGCTTCTCAAGGGCTCTTAATGTCACTTGTCACTTAGAGTTCATGTTACTGAGTTGGCTGAACGTCATGTTCAATTTTCACAACCTCTTTATTAATAATCAGCGTGTATCTCAAGAGACAAATCCTCATACCTGCTCTATTTTTTTTTTAAGGCTAATGCCTTTTATATCCATTGCAAAAGCAAGTCATTTAGGAGAGAAAAAGCTATCTGATTGTTTTAGCCAATTTAAGTTAAATTGAAATGCCTTCATATGAAACTCTGGCAGAATGTGCTTTGAAATATTAAGGTGCTTCAACATAAAGTATGAGGTTAGTTTGAAGAAATGCCAGCATACTGTCTGATTTCCATTCATCAGTAAAATTCTAAGTTCCTTTTTGCCTTTTAAACCTATAACCCCATGAGTCATAATTCTACATGGTTTTCCTTATTTTCTTTGTTAAAATAATTTTTTCACTAGGTAGTATCAATAACTGAAAATAAAACTGCAAAGTAGTCAGTTCATTCCATGAAAAATTATATGTATTTTGCAATGTAGAAGATTTAGGGGCTTTGGTAGATATATAAATATATCTTCATTTGTGAGGTATCAATGTAAATAACAGTATTAAAGCCCCATTAATTTTCCTCCAAATGCATTTTTTTCTCTCTGAGAATCATCACATACATTTTGGAATGTTTTAAAAAGCAGGAGGAATGTAGATTTTACTTGAGAAGGGGAATGAGGACTCTAACTGGTTTGTTTTTGTTTTGTTTTGTGATACAGAGTCTCGCTCTGTCACCCAGGCTGGAGTGCAGTGGTGCAATCTCAGCTTACTGCAACCTCTGCCTTTTGTGTTCAAGTGATTCTTCTGCCCCAGCCTCCTCAGTAGCTGGGATTACAGGCACCTGCCCCCACTCTCCTCTAATTTTTGTATTTTTAATAGAGACCATGTTGGCCAAGCTGATCTCGAACTCCTGACCTCAAGTGATCTGCCTGCCTCGGCCTCCCAAATCTAATTGTTTTCTTGTTTGTTTGTTTAAACATAATAAAATAATGAATAATTTACTTGGAATATTAGTTGGCATTTACAATAGCCCAGAGTCTTAGAGAGAGTATATGTTTTCTGAAAGTTATAATTACGTTATCAACAGTTATAACAATCATAACACTAACTTATTGAATTATGTGTCAGAAATTACACTAAGTACTTTATATGCATAAGTCTAATTTAATATTCTGCAACGCTATGCTTTAGATACTACCCCAACTTCCTGTTCAGAAAACTGAGTCTACTAGAAGTGAAGCAAAATATCCAATATTTCGAAAGAGCATTAGGAGACATAAAATCCAAACTCAATTTTCATATTGCAGCACTTGCTCTTAAAAATTATATTATACTACTTCCTAGTAAAAATTATTAGTACAGTCTTATGCTAGAATATTTAAAAGAAGTACATGTCAGCTAAAGATATACATTTAAATCTCTGTTTTTACCTCTTGGCTAATTTTGATTACACAGCAATTTAATTATCAGTTTGATTCTACAGAGAGATTATTACCTCTATAATCCATGCCTACTGGAATGTCTGTTGTTAATGTAAAAATATGAAATATATTTTTCCAAGAATAAATATATTACATTCTTGAAACTATCTTTGAAAACAATGTTTGAAAACAGTCTCTAACTATTCATTAGGAAAACCGAGCACATATGTAAATACATGTTTTTCATTAAAAATATATATATTCAGTTAAAAAAACATTATTTTGATATAATTTATTTATAAAATATATCTAAAAGCTTATGTAGAAAATAGTGATTTCATCAAAAGGGAATTTTGTCTTTAAAAGTATCTTAAAATTATCATTTTAATGCAAGCCTACAGCTATTTGTTGTTAGTTTCTTTTATTTAAACTTTTAAGACATATTCAGAGTTTTTAAAAGTTCCTTTGTTTTTTGAAGTAAAAAATAATAATTGAGTTTGTGTAGGTGTGTTTTTGAATCTTTCTCAATTAAACTTGGCTAAGAGCTTTAAAATATTCTGAGTGCTCCCTTTCTTTCATGAAGACATTTTAATGAGAAAATCTCTAACTAATCAATTCCTTATCCCATCGGTATTTTTTTCTGCTTTTCAAGAAATATGACAACCAAAGCCTTTCCTCAGTAACTTTTCCTAATTTCATTTCAGGCTTACGTGTGTTTAGTTTAAGCTGTTTCAATTGCTAACAAATTATCATGAAAATAGCAACTTAAAATAGCAATTGTTTATTATCTTATAGTTTATGTGGTAAAATGTCTAAGCATGGCATAGCTGGTTCCTCTGCTTAGCATCTCATAAGGTTCCAATCAAAGGTGTCGCTCAGGTTGAGCTCTCATCTGGAGGCTCTGGGAGGAAATAATCAACCTCTTTACTCACTCAGTATATTGAAAGAAGTCATTTTCTTTAGCTGTACGTCTGTAGGGCCCAGCTTCTTGCAGTTGAGGTTTCAGACCTGCCTCAACTCACTGAGGCTGCTTGTGGTTCCTTGCCATATGGGTCCTCCCAACGTGACTACTTCACCACCTCAGCAAGGATAGCCTCTCTTACATGTTCACCAGCAAGATGGAGCCGCACATAGCAGAACATAATCATGGAGGAAATATTCATCACTTTTTCTATATTCTATTGGTTGAAAGCAAATCACAGGTCCTGCTCCTATAATGGCATGAGCACTGGGAGGCAGAGATCACGAGTGGCTGATTTAGAATCTCTGTCCATTATATTAAGCACAAATGAACGAACCTTCTGAAGATACCTTTAAATATATTCTCCTGGAAATTTAAGAGGTAATGAAAATTTGTTTAGCGCCAATGATGAAAAAACAGTCATGGCTAGGTGATGCTAAATAGAGGACAGACATATTTTTAAATGTTAGCCTTGAGCATTCCTATGTTTACCACAACCATTCTGTGTAAGTTTATTATAGACATAATAAAGCAACACACTTTTGTTGCTTGACTTGCAAAATAGTAGAATTTTAAAACTATGCTTGTTGGGAACATGTGTCTAATAAAATCTTTAGCAGTGAACATTTGCAAATGAACAAATTAATGACTGGTTGACCAACTGAATACATTAATTTTTTAAAAAAGCAATTATCTTAGGGGACACAGGCACACATATTCACGCTCCTCCCTGACATGCACACAAATAAACAAAGATGATTTGTAGATTTTCATAATTATTAAATAGGTTCTACAAAAAGTCCTAATTTGGATTTTCTAGTATTAAACGCCTGTTTAATTTGTATTACTCATTAAACTTGAAATCTACAAGGGGAAGAAAAAGAAAGCCTAAGCTATCTAGTCTAGAACATTACATGAAAATATGATAAGGAGGGAAAAAAATTAAAAGAAAAAAAGACTTAGAATATAAGGACAAGCAATACTTCCTGACTTCCTGAAGATCCGAAATGATGAAAAGATAAAGGAGCCAAAGTACTTTCTATATTGCTATCTGAGGAAAGGATTAGGGGATTATGATGATTCTGGAAAAAAAAAACAAAATAACAGCACCAATGAAATGTGCTAAGGAAAAAGAAGAGATAATACGAAAAATAATTCCCTTAATTCTTATGGAAGACCACTTATTTCTTACTAAAATTCTTAAGGTTTTACAATTTTATATCAAAGCAGTAATTTATCCTGAGCCTTTAGTCACAATATTTTTATTAACTGATTATTACCTAGCCTTGTTTTGTGTGTTTCTATTTGAAGACACCTATATTTAAAGGCACATATTTTCTCTGTAAGACATATCACAGTCCTCTTGTGATTAAAACACTAGACAGTACTTCAGCGCTATACATAGGAGCAACTTTAAACAGTGAAATTACTAAACAAAACAGAAAATTACACAAAGAATGACACTAAATATATCACCAAAAGTACACTACATTTCATACTAGAGCTGCACCAAAAATGCAGACTATTCCCTTGTTCCACTTATGTGGTAATGTGTGCATAGGGTGACTTAAATGTTTCATCACTCTGTACCTTCAATAGCCACAAAAGTAACATCAGTAAAAATTTGGAGGATAAAAATAATTGTCAGCCAGTAGGTGAATTCACAAATATAGAATGTATCAACTGTATTTCTGATTTAATTTTGTAATCTTTTCCTCCCAGGTCTATGGAGAATACTATAATAATCATCTCTCAAGGTTTATAATTCTACTAATAAATATTTATTTTAAATATTAATAGAAAAAATACGTATAATTGGTTTTCACCAGTAAAAAACTTAAAATCTATGCAAATAAATCTTGATTTCAATGATATGAAACATTGGAAAGCTATTATTTTCAACATTTACCTATTACAGAAAGAACCCTGATACTATGTTAGATCTCTAATATAGTATATTAATCATACATCAATAGTTGTATAAAATCATTGAAATTTAGTAGCTTAAAAATATTATCTTATACAATCTTTAAGTTAGTAGTTTAGCAGAATGGTTCTTGCTCAAGTTATTTAATAAGTCATCTGGTGGCCTGAATGGAACTGGAGAATTACCTTCCACTCACTCACTTGGCTGTTAGCTGAAGGTCTTGATTCCTCTTGGGCTCTTGGTAGGTAGACTCTGATTCCCCAAGATGGACTCTCGATAGAGGACATGGTGACCATCGTAAGAAGGTGATAAGAGAGCAAGAGAGACAAAATATATACATGCCTTGCATAACCTAATATCATGAGTGACATATCATTATTGTTACCTTCTCTTGGTTACACAGACTGAACATATTATCATATGGGAGGAGCTTGCAATATAATTTGAACATAAATGACATGGGTATCAATGGGGGATGCCTTGGAGGGTGGATATTAAATATAGATTTCATTCAATAACATTTTCAATAGTTTAGCTAGAAACCTTATGCTCAGGTGAGAACAGAAATGTCTACAAAGCATACCTATCATCCAGAATTAAAAACTTAAGAGTCAAAAGAAGATGTTCTGAGTAGATTTATGATATGCTATGTAAAGATTTCACGTAGTATATTGTGGTAGTTTTGTCATTCACTCAGAAAGAAGTCAAACAACTAAATAGATAATTTGTATAAGAATTTGTATTTAATGCTGATGTGCAAATGATGCTTTATTAATGTATAGTTCTAAAATTACATTCACTTTCATATATATATATATATATATAGAGAGAGAGAGAGAGAGAGAGAAAGAGACAGAGAAAGAAAGAAACAGGCAGAGACAGAGAGAGTTTTTATGTCTCTTGGTCACAAAATATCAGGGCACAACTAATGTAAAAAAATAGACTAATGTTCTAGATCTAATTCATGTTTGTATATTTAATAAAAACTTTTAAAAGTATTATTACATCATGATGACAATATAATAATTCAGATCATTCATATTTGCTATATTAAAGATAAATGATAAATTTAATTTAAAAAAGCATTTAATAGTAATCTTTCAAAAGCACTTTCAGAGATCATCATATATAGATATTCTTATATGAAGTAAATAATATTAATTAATTTATGCATCCATTTAGCAATCAATTTTGAAGAGCCTACTATCTGTCAGATACAGTTCTAAGAACTGAAAATGTAGCAATGAATAAAATAGACGAAAATTCCTGCCCTCGTGTAGCTTTTGTTCCAGTGAGAGGAGAGGAGTAATAAGCATATTAATAAATAAAAGTTACTTGGCCCAAACTAAAGTCAAAAGGTGAAAAAGATACTGTTAGAGATAGGTGAAATTTTAACCAAATTGTTGGGCAAGGCTATCAAAGGAAACACCTTTAAGAGCAGAGGAGAGGAGTGAGAAGTAAACTTTCCAGACATGTAACAGGTTAAGGTTACATCAAAGAGACTCTTTGGCTGGAACAGAGTGAACAAGAGAGAAAAATAGGAAATAAAGTCAGAACTGGATGCTCACCTTATGTTGTAGGACACTATAAACCAACATTTGTGTGTTTGTTTCGGAGTAAGAAGAGAAGCCATTTTGTGGAAGGTGGAGCATAAAACAAACCAACAGTGAAAAGTCTATTAAAATATCCCTGGTGAGAGATAATGATGACCTGTGCTGTTAGTAGTAACTAATTTACATCCTCAATATAATTCAAATTAAAGCACCAACATGTTTTTGTAGAACCCAGCAGAGAGATTATTATTATTATTATGAGGGAAAAAAGTACAAAAAACAGCAAGTGTTTGAGAAACAGAACAGGATAAGTTCCTGTCATGCCTACTGGCAATAATGATTTTGAAGACATAATAAATTAAAGTAGTAAATTAATGCTAGATGATATAAAATTAAGCCTAATAGAATGGGTGATAGGGGTAACCTATCAAGAAGGTTTTGGATCATCTTTTATTAGAAAGGTTCTCATTAAAATATGGCTTTAAATATGCATATATTTTCATGCACTATTATATTTTATTTTGCTACAAAATTAGAACAAATACAATAAAATGTTGGCACTGAATAAAATACCTGATATGTTAAAATAAATTAAATTTCTGGCTATCTCTCTAATATTATTTCTCCTACTTGCATTTTGATATGCTTAAATTGGAACAAAATAAATTAATTTATAAGTAGGATACTAGCAGTCACAATCTAGATACACCAATAGAATAGATATTTCACTTTGAATATTGTAATGAAATCATTGAGCATTTGCTTTAGTCTATTATTTGCATTTCTAAACAATACTATTTTGATTTCATTCTTTGTGATTTGTTCACATTTATTTTCACATGTCTTAAAAGACATAAAATTTCTTACTTGATTTTGTTAATGGCAGAAGGAGGTGAAATGAATAAAAGTAAGTATTTAAAATATACTATATGTGTTTACTGTTTTATAAATACTCTAGTTTGTTAATCTGAGTAGTAAACATAATTATAATGTCTTGCATTTATTAGAGACTGTATGTCAGGCACAATGCTATATATAGTATTAATATAATCTCATATATATGTATTTTAAATCTGTTTTATTCTTGGAAATCATTATGGTTATTTTGGCTTATAAATGAATGGCATGCTAAAAAATAAGCCTTCATCTCTCTAAAAATATCATATTAATGTACTCATATAAATAATGGAATGATTACAAATTGACAATGTTTCTTAATGTATTTGTATATTATAAAACTGGTAAATAGTCTATGCACCTGGCACCAGTAATTTGCAATTATCCATTGCCAGAAAGTCTGCAATACGCTTAATAAGCCAAAAAGTAAAGCTGTTTTCAAAAGAGAACACAAAGTAGAATGCAAGTTGTCACTTTCTTTGAGCAGTCATCTGTCTTAGAACTACTTTTCTACAACTGAATATAAAAGAAATAGAATTGAGACAAATTGTCTATTCAGGATTGTAGTAGATTGTTATGACTTTAAGTAATGAGATAGAAGTATAAAAGTATTAAGTCCACCTATCACATAGAAGATTGCTTAAATAATACACATTTAAAGTTATTGGTAAGATTTTATAACATCTTTCAGTTTGATTACAGTTTTAGAGTATAGATACACTCTTACAATTAGCACGTTATTTTGTAAATGATCTGCACTTTTGTAGAAAGCCAAATATTCAACTGATCAAGGATTGGCATTGCCATATAGGGAGTGAAAGTTAGATGGATGGTCGGAAGAATGCCATTTCCAAATAAATTGAATTGTTTGTATAAGGGGGGCAACAAAGGAGAATGAATAAGTGGTATCCGGTTTGAATTTATTCTACATTGTTTTTTCTGTCACATGGTGGCAATAACAGTAGCTAAATCACAGGGTTTGCACGCTAACTGAATTAAATAAGATGATTAAAATAAAAACCCTAAATTAACATTAAAAGTACATTTAAAATATTCAGTAGATATACTAAAATGAGAAGAAAGAGTGAATAAGTTAGTGCTTACTGATTTTCTTGTTGCAAAGCTAAATTTTTCTGCATTTGTAATGCATGTTTTACATAAATAATTTTATTTTCTTTTCCAATGCAGAGGTTAACTAAAAAATAAAAAAAAGTTTGTAGCATGCAAATAAATATGAATATATATATATGTGTGTGTGTGTGTATATATATCAGTACATGTGGAGTTATTGAGGTCATTTGGTTAATATAAATGATATATCAATGATAGAATACAATGAATGCAACTAAACTATTAATTCTAATATTATGGCTTCACTTCCTAGTTCCTTTAACCTTTCTGTACATAGTAATGAAAGTAGGCCACACCTTGAATGTCAGTTCTGTCTAGGATCCTGTGAGCAGGGGACCGATAAGGACACAGTAGAGACACAATGTTTTACAATGTTCACTCTTGAGGAGACTTTAATCCAACAGGTGGAGTAAGATGGAAATACATAAATGCTTCTAGAGGGTTAACAATTTGAATCCCTGAGAAAGCCAGTCTTACCTGCCGTTCAAGCTATAACCCAAGCATAAAAGTACCAGGTATAGACACATTAGATAGATGATAGGTAGATGGGGAGAGAGAGAGAGAGAGAGAGAGAGAGAGAGAGGTAGATAGATAGATAGATAGATAAACTGTGGTTTTCACTACAAAAAGTATGGTAAAAACCACAAATACTCCTGCACTCACCTGATAGACAGATACATAGACAGAAAGATGACAGACTAAATTCACTTCACAGCACCCTTCAGATTCTCACTGAAGACATTAAAAACATTATACATCTAAATTTCTAAGTCACAGATACTGTTTATAGCACTGACTCTACCTTTAGAACGCATTTTTCATGATGGTCCTCTTCTTGCTTTCTCTCATATGCTGTCTAGGTGGCCTCCATCATTTTAGTCTTCTCCCCGTGTATTTGGCTAGGCCTTTTTGGGGGTCCCTGTATTACACTCTCCTTCTTTTGTCACTGTTCCCTGCTCATAAAGGAAACCCATTACTTTCCCAGCATGTTGTTACTAACTTATATATACATAATTATAAAATCAACATCTCTGTTTAGAATTTGAATTCAAAACTATATATTTAGAACATGAATTTCAAAACTATATATTTAGCTTCCTACTTTGCTTTTCCACTTAGAACTTACTAAGGAACCTTAAAGTAAACAGGCCTGAAACAGGACACAGGAGTTTCCCCCCTGTATAGCTAATAAAACTCTAGAGTATACAATTTTATACTCTAGGTCAAAAACAGTAGTTTTACCTCTAGTCAAGTAGGAGGTATTATTTATTATTCTGACACTATTTTCATTTATCAGCCATTCTAGCTTCCAAATACCTATGTCCACTCACATTTCTGTATTCCAGCTAACATCACAATAACCTGAACTAGCAAAGTCTCTGACCAATGATTTAAATGATTTAATTGGTTCCCAGTATTTCAGTGACATCACCTTTTTTTTTTTTTTTTTTTTGAGACGGAGTCTCACTCTGTTGCCCAGGCTGGAGTGCTGTGGCACAATCTTGGCTTACTGCAACCTCCTCCTCCCAGGTTCAAATGATTCTCGCACCTCAGCTTTTTGAGTAGCTGAGATTACAGGCACTCTCCACCACGCCCGGCTAACTTTTGTATCTTAGTGGACACAGGGTTTCACCATGTTGGCCAGGTTGGTCTCGAACTCCTGACTTCAGGTGGTCCGCCTCTCTTGGCCTCCCAAAGTGATAGTATTACAGGCATGAGCCACGGTGCCTGGCCCATTTTTTTCTTATATAAAGCATTCTCCATATTCTGAGGATATTGTATCATAAATTTTATTCTCAAACAAAA
Organism: Trachypithecus francoisi; assembly: GCF_009764315.1. Lineage (NCBI taxonomy): Eukaryota > Metazoa > Chordata > Mammalia > Primates > Cercopithecidae > Trachypithecus > Trachypithecus francoisi. The sequence continues at coordinate 45,881,647 of NW_022681470.1, read as the reverse complement.
AAAAAGAAAAACAAAAATGCAATAGGCTTACTAGTGCACACAGAAAACACCTAAATTCCTTACACAATCCAGAGAAGCATTGTTTCAACACATTCACATTAGCATCTGGAAATCAGCATTGTAAACAGGTACCTATAAGGATGTGTAAGGCCCTAATGTGTAAAAGACATGGACATAATTGATTAGGCCTTTCATGATCCTACTTATCACATCATTGTTTTCCACACATATATTCTGAATGACTTATGCCTTTCCTTACATGTTTTTTTTTTTTTGCTTATCTTTTAAGAAATCGTTTTGAAAATTCATCCCAGTTCACCTAGTAAATGTATACTTACTCTTCACATCTCAGTTTAAATATTATTACCTTTTAAGGTAAAATTCCAAGAGTTTTCTATGCTCACTGTATCCTTCATTTCACCTCTAACTCTCTTTGGAACCCTTGCCAATCAGTTCACTCTTTCCAGTACACCACATTAACTACTCTTTCTAGAGTCATAGCTTATGTGGTGTCTATTAAACAAATGATATCCAAGGGAGGAGTCCCACTGTGTGGAAGATAGTAAAGAGCATGATAATGCCCACCACTAGGAGCAGCTGTTCCAGGAAATCAACCCAGTGCATGGTTTGCCGGTGTTAGGGTCAATAAGAAAGACATGACTCTCATAAACATTGGATGAGGTTCATCACATAGAAAAGACAGCAAGACACCTTGGATAGTGCGTATCAGTCCACAGCCAGTGATTCTCACCCAGCAGTCCACCAAGGAGATGGTCTACAGGCACCTTCTTGTGCTGCAGACAATATATCCTATTCCCTCTCTACCAGAAATAAACAGTAGTGGGGTTGACCAGGTAACGTGATGCACACCGTTCAGCAGGACAAAGTACTACTTTTCAAACCTGGAACAGAGAAAGATAATAACAAACAAAGTGAAAAGCCCAGCCAAAAGATGTGGGCTCTCTTTACCACCATATAAGAAAACGCTGCAGGCTAGATACACACATTTATGACACCATGCAAGTGTCAGCAAGCTGCCAAGATGTATGACTGCCTTTCCCAAGAGTGTCAAGAATCAAAGGTTAGTACTAAGTTTCACCTTTCTCAATTTCTCAATAGCATTTGGCAGAATTTATTATTTGCACAGTGACAATGTGTTTTCCACTTTGTGTCTGAGATAGTATTTTCAACTCAATTCATTTGGATTCTACCTTGGTAAAATGACCTGTTCTAACCAATTTCTCTAAAATAGCATCCTTGCCATTCTCCTCTAGTCCTTATAGCTTATTTTCAATAAAAATACTAATATTTGCACAACTATATAAGCCTAATATATTGCATAAGATAATCTAAATTCACCATAAATGGGATTTTATTTTTATTGTTTGGTTTTGTCAGGCTGTGTGTGTTTAGAAAAAAAATTTAGTTTTAGTTCAGTTTTAGATTTACAGAAAAACTGCAAAAATAGTAAAAACAAACCAAAAAAAAGTCCTATATACTGCAAAACTAGTTTCCTCAATTAACATTTTATATTAATATGACACATTTGCTACAATTAATGAACAAACATTGATACATTATCATTAACTAAAGAACATACTTTTTCCAGATTATCTTAGTTTTTAACTTAACATCATATTTCTACTCCAGGATTATACACAAGATATCACATTACATTTGGTAGTTATGTCTCCTTAAGCTCCTCTTGACTGTGACACATTTCTTAGACTTTCCTTGTTTTGATGACAGTTATGAAGACCACTTGCCAGGTATTTTAGAGAATGTCCCTCAACTAGCATTTGCCTTGATTTTTTTTTTCTCATGATTAGACTGGGGTTGTATGTTTTGGGGAGAAACACCGTAGAAGTAAAGCGCCATTGCCATCCCATCACATCAAGGGTATACACTATCTGTCAACCTGACTTTTCACTGTTGATGTTGACCAAGATCACCCAGCTGACAGTGTTTGTTAAATTTGACTATTAGAAATCTACCATTTTTTTAATTGCCACTCCATATTCTTTGGACAGAAGTCACTATATGAAGCATTAATTTTCACTAAATAGTAAGGAGTTACGCTAGAAGATGAGGTATCTACATAAATTATTTAGAATTATTCTCTTCCTCATTTATTTGTTTATTCAATCATTTGTTTATATCAGTATAAACACACAAATATTTGTTTTATCCTTTTGAAAATAATCTAGCACTACATTATTTATTTTATTACAGTTTTGGCTTTTGGAATTGTTTTTGATAGGCTTCTGTGTTCCCTTGATATAGCCCTGTCATTTGCGAGTTGAATTTTAGGACTTCCTGACCTTTTGTATGTTTATCTTGTATAATATAATATTTAAGCTTGTCTTGCATAGCCTTCCTCTCATTCCAGAATTACCCATTTCTCAAAGCAACTCTGGATTCTTTTACTGAAAAACTGTATTAGCAACTAAGATCTGGGCCCTAGATGGGCTATGCCTTAGTGGGGTGTTATTGTCTTTGTAAATGCTTAGGTAACAGAGCAAGGAAATACACATGTGTATACTAACCTGTGTGCATATACACCTATATAAAATATTCCTATATGGTATCACCTATATATATTAAAATAAATATGAATGTATATGGATACACCCAAGACTATTATATTATTTCATTAAAATGGTTATTTCTGGTCTCCTACTCTTGATTATATGTAAATTTTTACTCCAACATTGAGAGGTCTGACTCCCACCATCTGTCACATATTATTTAATTATGTGTTTCTATTATAGAAGTCTAGTGGTATCTACATACATGTACAGCAGTATCATAATCAGTAACTCATATCCCCATTAAAAGCAACTTTATAGAGTACAGTGTTTATGCATAGTTCCTTTTGCTCTTTATCTTTCAGTCTCTACATGTTTTCAAAGTTACTTGAATTAGCATTTTCCTCATCCCATTCAGTGAGATTCTCCTATGTATACATAATATAGTTAGATTGCTTTGCTATGTTTTTGATTTTTTTCTGGATTCTCCAACCTCTGAAATTGTTTTATTTTAATGTGTGTACATTAAGGTTTACTCTTTGTACTGTAAAATTCTACAAGTTTTCACAAATGCATAATGTTTACATAATGTACCCACCATTACAATATCATACGAAATACATTCTCTAAAAAGTTCCATTGTATTGACACCATTAAAATCCTGTCCACTTTCCCCTGACAATCACTAGTCTATTTGCTGTCACTACAGTTTTACTTTTTCCAAAAGTCATATAGTCATATAATTGGAAACATACAGTATGTAGCATTCTCAGACTTCTTGTTTCTTTAGGAAATGCATTTAAATTTGTACTTCTTAGGGTTCTCCAAAGGGACAGAACTAGTAGGACATATGTATTTATGAAGGGACTTTACCAGGGAGAATGGATTCATATGATCACAAGGCGAAGTCTCACAATAGGCCACCTTCAGGCTGGGAAAGAAAGAAGCTAGTAGTGGCTCAGTCTGAGTCTAAAAGCCTCAAAAGTAGGGAAGCTAATGGTGCAACCTTCAGTCTGTGGGTGAAGACCCCAAAATTCCTGGCAAACCAATGGTATAAGTCCAAGAGTCTTAAGGCAAAAGAAACTGCAGTCTGATGTACAAGAGCAGGAAGAACAGAAGGAAGCATTCGGCACAGGAAAAGACAATAGCCAGAAGACTCAGAAAGCCAGGTTATCCCACCATCTTCTGCCTGTTTTTCCTAGCTGCCCTTGGAGCCAACTTAATGGTGCCCACCTACATTGAGGATGATTCTTCCACTCCTAGTCAACTGACTCAAATGTCAGTCTTCTCTGGTAACACCCTCACAGAAATACCAAGAAACAATACTTTACTACCTATGTAGGCATCCTTCAATCCAATAAAGTTGACACTTAATATTAACCATCACAAAGTTCATCTACATCTTGTCATGACTTGACAGTCTATTATTTTTATTTCTGAATAAAAATGCATCCTGTGGATGTACCATATTTTGTTCACACATTCACCTACTGAAAGGTACCTTGATTGCTTTCAACTTGTGGCAATTACAAATGAGTGTGAAGGTTTTTGTGTATAGATAAGTTTTTAAATAATTTGAGTAAATACCTAACTAGGAACACAATCACTTAATTATATAAGAAGACCATGTATGTCTATCTATGTAAGAAACTGACAAACCGTGTTCCAGAGTGGCTTTGCTATTTTTTACTTGCTCCAGCAATGAATGAGAGTTACTGTTACACCGCATCCTCTTCAGCAGTTGGTATTATCTTTTATTTATTTATTTTTTTTAGTTAGAGAAAGTTAGCCAATCTAGCAGAATAGACATTCTAATAATGTTTAACAGAATCTCACAATTGTTTAAACATCCAATTCCCTAATACGAAACAATATTAAGAATCTTTTCTTATGTTTTTTTGCATGTGTACGTGTGTGTGTGCAAGAGAGACAGAGCGAGAGAAAATATGTGTGTTTACCCATAGTAATTCCTAGAAGAGTCACCAGCATAAAATAGATCCTCATTAAACATTGTAAAGACTTTTCAACCCAGAATTTCATATCCAGCCAAACAAAAGATTCATAAGCGAAAGAGAAATAAAATCCTTTCCATACAAGCAAATGCTGAGAGATTTTGTCACCACCAGACCTGCTTTATAAGAGCTCCTAAAAGAAGCATTAATATGGAAAGGAAAAACTGGCACCAGCTACTATAAAAACATACCAAAATATAAAGACCAATGACACTATGAATAAATTGCATCAACTAATGTACAAAATAACCAGCTAGCATCATGATGACAGGATCAAATTCAGACATAACAATATTAACCTTAGTGGTAAATGGGCTAAATGCCCCAACTAAAAGACAGACTGGCAAATTGGAAAAAGAGTCAAGACCCATCAGTGTGCTGTATTCAGGAGACCTATCTCATGTACAAAGACACACACAGGCTCAAAATAAAGGGATGGAATAAAGGTATAAAGGAACAAAATAAAGGATATTTAGCAAGCAAATGGAAAGAAAAATAAAGAAACAAACAGCAGGGATTGCAATCTTAGTCTCTGATAAAACAGACTTTAAACAAACAAAGAACAAAAACGACAAAGAAGGGTATTACATAATGGTAAAGGGATCAATGTGATAGAAGAGCTAACTATCCTAAATACATATGCACCGAATACAGGAACACTCAGATTCACAAAACAAGTTCTTAGAGAAATGCAAAGAGTTTTAGACTCCTCAACAATATTAGTGGTAAATTTAAGATCCCACTGTCAGTATTAGGCAGATCAATGAGACAGAAAATTAAGAAGGATAATCATGACTTGAACTCAGCTCTGGACCAAGTGGACCTAATAGACATCTACAGAACTCTCCACCCCAAATCAACTGAATGTGCATTCTTCTCAGCACCACATGGCACTTATTCTAAAATCAACCACATAATTGAAAGTAAAACACTCACCAGTAAAGGCAAATGAACAGAAATTATAACAGTCTCTCAGACCACAGTACAATCAAATTAGAATTTAGGATTAAGCAACACACTCAAAACCACACAACTATATGGAATTAAGAAAACTTCTCCTGAATGACTCCTGGGAAAATAACAAAATTAAGGCAGAAATAAAGAAGTTATTTGAAACTAGTGAGAACAAAGAGACAATGTACCAGAATCTCTGGGAAACAGCTAAAGTAGTGTTAAGAGGGAAATTTATAGCACTAAATGCCCACATCAGAAAGTTGAAAAGATCTGAAATCGACACCCGAACATCACATTAAAAGAACTAGAGAAGCAAGAGTAAAGGCATTCCAAAGCTATCAGAAGGCAGGAAAAACTAAGATCAAAGCAGAACTGAAGGAGATAAGAGACATGAAAAACCCTTCAAAAAATCAATGAATCCAGAAGATGGTTTTTTGAAAAGATTAACAAAATAGACAGCCCACTAGATAGATTAATGAAGAATTAAAGAGAGAAGAATCAAACAGACAAAGTAAAAAATGATAAAGGGGATATCACTACTGATCCCACAAAAATACAAACTACCATCAAAGAATAGTGTAAACACCTCTACGTAAATAAACTAGAAAATCTAGAAGAAATGGATACATTCCTAGACACATGCACCCTCCCAAGATGACTAAACCAGGAAGAAGTCGAATCCCTGAATAAGCCAGTAACATGATCTGAAATTGAGGCAGTAATTAATAGCCTATCAAGCAAAAAAAAAAAAAAAAAAAAAAAAACCCAGGACCAGACGCATTCACAGCTGAATTATACCAGAGGTACAATGAGGAGCTGGTACCATTCCTTCTGAAACTACTCCAAAAATAGAAGGGACTCCTCCCTAACTCATTTTATGAGGCCAGCATCATTCTGATGATAAAACCTAGCAGAGACACAACCAAAAGAGAAAATTTCGGACCAATATTCCTAATGAACATCAACGTGGAAATTCTCAATCAAATACTGACAAATCGAATCCAGCAGCACATCCAAAAACTTATCTACCTCGATCAAGTCAGCTTCATCTCTGGGATGCAAGACTGTTTCAAAATGCACAAATCAATAAACGTAACGAATCATATAAACAGAACAAAAGACAAAAGCCACATGATTATCTCAATTGATGCAGAAAAGGCCTTTGAAAAAATTCAACACCTCTTTATGCTTAAAACTCTCAATAAACTAGGTACTGATGGAATATATCTCAAATTAACAAGAGCTATTTATGACAAACCCATAGCCAATATCTTACTGAATGGGCAAAAAGCTGGAAGCATTCCCTTTGAAAACTGGCACAAGACAATGATGCCCTCTCTCACCACTCCTAATCAACATACTATTGGAAGTTCTGGCCAGGGCAATCAGACAAGGAAAAAAAATAAGGGATATTCAAATAGGAAGAGAGCAAGTCAAGTTGTCTCTGTTTGCAGAAAGTATGATTGTATATTTAGAGAATCCCATCGTCTCAGCCCAAAACTTCCTTAAGTTGACAAGCAACTTCAACAAAGTCTCAGGAAATGAAATCAATGTGCAAAAATCACAAGCATTCCTATACACCAACAATAGACAAGCAGAGAGCTAAATCATGAATGAAATCCCATACACATTTGCTACAAAGTAAATAAAATACCTAGGAATACAACTTACCAGACATGTGAAGGATCTCTTCAAGGAAGACTACAAACCACTATTCAAGGAAATAAGAGAGGACACAAACAAATGGAAAAACATACCATGCTCATGAATAGGAAAAATCAATATTGTGAAAATGGCCATGCTGCCCAAAGTAATTTCTAGATTCAATGCTATTCCCATCAAGCTACCATTGACTTTCTTTGCAAAATTAGAGGAAAAAAAATTACTTTAAATTTTACATGGAACCAAGAAAGAGCCTATACAGCCAAGATGATCCTAAGTGAAAAGAACAAAACTGCAGGCATCACACTACCTGACTTCAAACTATAACAAAAGCCTACGGTAACCAAAACTGCATGTTACTGGTACCAAAGCAGGTATATAAATCAATGGAATGGAACAGAGGCCTCAGAAATAACACCACACATCTGCAACCATCTCATCTTCGACAAACCTGAAAAAATCAAGTAATGGGGAAAGGAATCCCTATTGAAAAAATGATGACGGAAACACTGCCTAGCCATATGCAGAAAACAGAAACTCAACCCCTTCCTTACACTTTATGCAAAAAATTAGCTCAAGATGGATTAAAGATTTAAATGTAGAACAAAAAAATCACAAAACCTTGAAGAAAACCTAGGCAACGCCATTCAGGACTTAGGCATGGGCAAATCTTCATGACAAAAACACCAAAAGCAATTGCAACAAAAGCAAAATTGACAATGGCATCTGGTTTAACCTATGAACCTCTGCACAGCAAAATAAACTATTATCAGAGTGAACAGGCATCCTACAGAATGGGAGAAAATTTTTGCAATCCATCCATCTGACGAAGGTCTAATATCCAGAATCTACAAAGAACTTAAACAAATTTAAAAGAAAAAGCAAACAATGCTATCAAAAAGTGAGCAAAGGATATGACCAGACATTTCTCAAAAGAAGAAATTTATGTAGCCAACAAACATATGACAAAAAGCTCATCATCACCGGTCATTAGATAAATGCAAATCAAAACCACAGTGAGATACCATCTCGTGCCAGTTAGAATGGCGATCTTTAAAAAGTCAGGAAACAACAGATGCTGGCAAGGCTGTGAAGAAATAGGAAATGCTTTTACACTGTTGGTGGGAGTGTAAATTAGTTAGACATTGTGGAAGACAGTGTGAAAATTCCTCAAGGATCTAGAACCAGAAATACCATTTGACCCAGCAATCCCATTACTGGGTATATGCCCAAAGGATTATAAATCATTCTACTATAAAGACACATGCACACATGTTTATTGTGGCACTATTCACAATAGCAAAGACTTGGGACCAACCCAAATGTCCATCAATGATAGACTGGATTAAGAAAATGTGGCACATATACACCATGGAATACTATGCAGTCATGAAAAGATGAGTTCATGTCCTTGTAGGTACATGGATGAAGCTGGAAGCCATCATTCTCAGTAAATTAACACAGAAACAGAAAACCAAACACCGCATGTTCTTGCTCATAAGTGGGAGTTGAATAAAGAGAACACACGGAGGGGAACATCACACACTGGGGCCTGTTGGAGGGTGACAGGCAAGGGGAGGGAGAGCATAAGGGCACATACCTAATGCACGTGAGACTTAAAACCTATATGATGGGTTGATAGTTGCAGCAAACCACCATGGCACATGTACACCTATGCAGCAAACCTTCACGTTCTGTACATGTATCCCAAAACTTAAAGTAAAAAAAAAAAAAAAAGAAACAGGAACTATTACAACTGACACCACAGAAATACAAAAGATCATTCAAGGTTACTACAAACACCCTTGCACACATAAATTAGAAAACCTAGAAGAGATGAATTAATTCCTAGAACAACGCAACCCTCTTAACTTAAATCGGGAAGAATAAGATACCCTGAACACCACAATAACAAGCAGTGATATTGAAATAGTAATTTAAAAAATACCAACAAAAATGTACAGGACCAGACAGATTCACAGCAGAATTCTACCAGATATTCAAAGCAGAATTAGTACCAATCCTACTGAAACTATTCCACAAGATAGAGAAAGAAGGAGACCTCTCTAACTTATTCCATGAAGTCAGCATCACCCTAATACCAAAACCAGGAAAGGACATAACCAAAAAAGAAAGCTACAGATCAACATGCCTGATGAACATAGATGCTAAAATCCTTAACAAAATACTAGCTAACTGAATCCAACAACATATCAAAAAGATAATCTACCATGATCAAGTGTGTTTCATACTATTGATGCAAGGATGGTTTCACATATGCAGTTCAATACATGTGGTACACTACATAAACAGAATTAAAAAGAAAAATCACATGATCATCTCAATAAATGCAGAAAAGCATTGGACAAAATCCCGCATCCCTTTATGATTAAAACTCTTAGCAAAATTGGGCCTACAGGGGACATACTTCAATGTAATAAAAGCCATCTCTTACCAACCCACAGCCAAGAGAATATTGAATGGGGAAAAGTTGAAAGCATTTCATCTGAGAACTGGAAAAAGACAAGATGTCCACTCTCACCACTCTTCTTCAACACAATTCTGGATGTCCTAGCCAGAGCAATCAGAAAAGAGAAAGAAATAAAGGGCACCCAGATCAGTTAAGGAGAACTCAAGCTGTCACTGTTTGCTGATGGTGTGATGGTTTACCTCTAAAACCCTAAAGACTCCTCCAGAATGCTCCTAGAACTAATTAAAAAATTCAGTAAAATTTCCAGATACAAGATTAATATACACAAATCAGTAGCTCTTCTATACACCAACAGTGACCAAGCGAGAATCAAATCAAGAACTCATCCCCTTTTACAATAACTGCTAAAAACAATATTGTGAAAATGACCATACTGCCAAAAGCATTCTACAAATTTAATGCAATCACCATGAAAGTACCACCATCATTCTTCACAAAATTAGAAAAAAAAAAAAATCTAAAATTCACATGGAACCAAAAAAGAGCCTGCATAGCCAAAGCAAGATTATGCCAAAAGAGCAAATCTAGAGGTGTCACACTACCTGATTTCAAACTATACTGTAAGATCATAGTCATCACAACAGCATGGAACTGGTATAAAAATAGAAATATAAACCAATGGAACAGAAGAGAGAATCCAGAAATAAACCCTAATACTTACAGCCAACTGATCTTTGACAAAGCAAACAAAAACATGAAGTGGGGAAAGGGCACCCTTTACAACAAATTATGCTGGGATAATTGGCTAGCCACATGTAAGAGAATAAAACTGAATCCTCATCTCTCACCTTATAGAAATCTCAACTCAAGATGAATCCATCTTAAATGACTTAAATCTAAGACTTGAAACTATAAAAATTATAGAAGATAACATTGGAAAAACCCTTCTAGACATTGCCTTAGGCAAGGATTTCATGACCAGGAACCCAAAAGCAAATGGAATAAAAACAAAGATAAATAGCTGGGACTTAATTAAACTAAAGAACTTTTGCACTGCAAAACAAACAGTCAGCAGAGTAAATGGACAACTCACAAAGAGGGAGAAAATCTTCACATTCTATACATCTGACAATGGACTAATATCCAGAATCTACAGAGAACTCAAATCAGCAAGAAAAAAAATTCCTATCAAAAAGTGACCTAAGGACATGAATAGACAGTTAACAAAAGAAGATAAACAAATGGCCAACAAATACATGAAAAAATGTTCAACATCACTAATGATCAGGGAAATGCAAATCAAAACAACAATGTGATACTACCTTACTCCTGGAAGTAAGGACACAATAAAAAAACAGTAGATGTTGGCATGGATGTGGTGATCAGGGAACACCTCGACACTGCTGGTGGGAATGTAAATTAGTACAATCACTATGAAAAACAGTGTGGAGATTCCTCAAATAACTACCACAAAAGTAGGACTACCATTTGATCCAACAATCCCACTGTTGTGTATCTACCCAGAGGAAGTCACTATCCAAAAAAGATACTTGTACATGAATGTTTATAACAGCACGATTTCCAATTGCAAAATTGTGGAATCAACTCAAATGCCCATCAATCAATGAGTGGATAAAGGAACTGTGATGTATAAACATATATATGAATTATATATATATACACATATATGTAATTAATACATAATTACATATATAATTACATTTATATAATAAATTATATATAATTACATATATATGTAATAAATCTGTAATAAACTAAACAGGTCATTTTATCTTCCAGTGGTAAAATTGTAGTGACTATTTGCTGCTTTTGCCTACCTAATATCCATTTTCACTTTTTCTGGTAACAGTGACCTGATTTTCCTTACAAAAATATTTTCTAGACTTCAGTGGCAAAGGACATAATCCACCTTGATCACAGTGATTGACTGAAGTGTAAACCTGACCAAGTGTGTGCGTGTGTGTGTGTGTGTATACATATATATATAGGAATGCTACTCAGCCATAAAAATGATATATATACACACACTATATATATATAATTTATATATATCATTATATATAATACATTTATATATATCATTTATATATAATACTATATATATATAGTATTATATATATACCAAGGGAACTAACACAGGAACAGAAAATCAATTACTGCATGTTTTCACTTACAAGTGGTAGCTAAACTGACTACACACGGACACGAAAAAGGGAGCAACAGCCACTGGGGCCCACTTGAGGGTGCAGGGTAGAAGGAGGGTGAGGATCAAAAAGCTACCTATTGTTTACTGTGCTTATTACATGGGTGATGCAATAATCTATACACCAAACCTCTATTACAGGCAATTTACCTGTATAACAAACCAGCACATGTATCCCCGAACCTAAAATATAAGTGAAAAAATATGTACAAATAAAAATAGTTTTCTTGTTCAGAAGGTCAGCATTTTATTTAACATTATAGCAAAATACTAGTAGTGCAATCATTGCATGAAAAACGAGTAAGTAATATGAAACACAGCTAAATTCTCTGGAGTCAAAAACTTTATTATTTCTGTCATCCATGTCTGTCAACTGAGTATACACTGGAGACTGAAACCATGATGAAGTCAGTTAAAATCCGACGGAAGATTATATATCTTTATGACCTTCTTTGTCTCTTCATCTGCACTGCTCATATTTTTATGTTCCACTGACTGTAACTCAAATGTGCTGCTTTCTTTCTAAATCCTTTTGGAATTTAAATGAATTTATTCCCTTCTTTTTTTTAGTCAGAACTTTCTGGGTTTCTAGTTAGATAAAACCAATTCAGATTGCGTTAATATTAAATATATATATATACGCTTTTTTTATCAGCATCTCTTATATAAAGACTTATACTGACCCAAGGAATTTTTTAACTTTTATTTTAGATACAGGTGATTTATTTAAGCTCAGTTTTTCTTTCTCTCTCTCTGTCTCTCTCTCTCTCTCTCTCATGCCTCTGTGTGAGTCAACCCCCATATTTCTATTTCTTACCATATTATCAGAGAGGTACTTCCTTGATGTTGACCTCTGGTAACTATAAGGGAGACATATTTCTTTTTAGGTTCTTAGTTTTATTTTTTAATGTATAAATAAATGTTGTCTATATTTGTCATGTATAGCATGGTGTTTTGAAATGTGTACTTATTGTATAATGGCCTTTAGCTTGAGAAAAATTCCTATCTCCAAATGAGCAACTTGTTCAAGTTTACACTTCAGTCAATCACTGTGATCACGGTGGACTATGTCCTTTGAAACTGAGGTCTAGAAAATATTTTTGTAAGGAAAATCAGCTCACTGTTACCAGAAAAAAGTGAAAATGGATATTAGGTAGGCAAAAGCAATGAATATTCACTACACTTTTGCCACTGGAAGATAAAATGACCTTTTCAGTTTATTACAGATTAAACTGGTTGTTTTATCAAACTTTCTTTATCCTTATTTCTGTTTACTACAATATATACACTAAAGCTGGCAACTTACCAACTCCTTTGAAGCAAATATTGCTCTTTTAACTCTTGGTTTTACCTACTTATTTCTCATGTATCTCACCGCTTTATGAATTGACTATGTCTCATTTAAATTCTAGAATTTTATTCAATTTCCATAAGTCTAGGAGACAGTAAGTTCTTTATTAAAGTTTGATATAATCCATCCAGGTTTAGGAATTCATTCCCCTAATCTAAACCACATAAAATCTATTTTTTAAACATTTAGTTGGTTTTTATCACCTTAGTAACCAAAGAGAGAGTAAAAACAAATTTGATATGTGGAGAAAAAAAGGAGCACATTAATTTTGTAATATTTTTTTATTTTCAAATTTTTATAAAAACTTACTCTTGTCTAAGCCAAATAGTTAAGAAGGATGAAGAGTTGCAAACAAGTGAATCAATAAACAAATACTTTCTCCCCCAATATATGTGTTGATAGATATTAACTAAAGTATATTTTAACAAATTTACTGAATACTTATGCAATATGATATTTTAAACTGAATTATTACAGAGAAATTTCTTATTATTTGAATATGCCAATGCCATTTAACATTTTTCGTTATCAAAATTATTTTACCATTATTTTAAAAATAATTCATCTTCTTGAATATTTTTACTTTTTCAAGTTTTTTCCTATTATTTTGACTGCTTTGATGCATATTCTTTCATTTGAATATATCTATGCATTTTCACATTTCTTCTCAATATAAGTGTTTGCAGAAAAAGGCTCACAATGAATTTCCTGATGTCATTAATTTTTTCTCTCCTGGCCGATAGTGTGCCCTTGTGTTAGTCCATTTTCATGCTGCTAATAAAGACATACCTGAAACTGGGTAATTTATAAAGAAAAAGAGGTTAAATAGACTCATAGTTCCACGTGACTGGGAGGGTCTCACAATCATGGCAGAAGATGAAGGAAGAGCAAAGAGACTTCTTATACGGTGGTGGGTGAGAGAGGACTTGTGCAAGGGAACTCTATAAAACCATCAGATCTTTTGAGACTTATTCACTATCATGAGAATAGCACAGAAAAGACCCAACCCTTTGATCCAATTACCCCCACCAAGTCCCTACCACAACACATGGGAATTGTGGGAACTACAATTCAAGTTAAGATTTGGGTAGGGACACAGCCAAATGATATCAACCCTTATCTACACAAAATATTATACAATAAAGAGATTAACAAAGCTAGCAAAATAAAACGAGACACCACACAACACAATGCAAATACCCAAAATTCAGTAAGAATTGTACAGAAAATATTTAGTAAATTTATTTCAGCTGAGTATGTGAGGAAGCCTGACAATCTCAAGGAACTACTACATATCAGGATGTTAGAAATAGAAATGAAATTTGCTTTGTAATAAAATTGTCTCATGAATTAACATACTGTCAACCATAAAAACTACAACAACTGAGAAGTAGCTTTGAATTCATTGATTTTCCCCCCCTTGGTATTTCAGCCAGGTCTGATTTAGAAACAGAGCCTTGTATAACTTCTGCAAGGGAGAAAAATAAGATATTAATGATTTTTATATTTCCTCAATATCTCAGAATTAATGAATGAGCATTGACTTCTAGCTATGTTAAGCAAACCATAAGAAGAACTCTGTGAAAACACTCAATTTATTCTACAGATGCTGTTCTTCATTGTCTTCTTGGTTACCAAATTTTTGCTGAAAGAAGACAATTACAGAATATTTCTCTCATATATACTTCCAACAAGCATTTGTGTCTTTGAAACAACAGAGAGAATGACATGTAATAATTTTTTTGTAATTGTTCAGTTATAAGATTTAATTTAATTTCTCCTTGGATCAAAATTCAATGACAAGCCAACTTTAAAAACTAGGTAGGAGCTTCTCATATTATTGTCAATATATTGATTGTACATCTACTTTTTATTTTCCCAGGCTATTTCAGGATTAAAATGTTTATTTTAAACACATATGAATATATTTGTACACTTCCTATAACATTTTTGAAAAAATAAATGAAGCAATGTGTGTATATATATATGTATATAAATAATAGTTTAAAATATTAGTGCTGCTGAGACTACTACGAGGCTTTAATTAGAACTGTTTCTGCTCATATTATTGTCACTACTACTGATATTATTTCTAATACTATAACTGCTGATATTATTTGTAATACTATAACTGCTGATGAGGATATAGATCCAATCGATCTATAGTTAAATTGCTGACATTTTCATTATATGTGAATTCTTGATTTTATCAATTTGTTAAGCATTTATTGAAATTATTGTACTATTTTTCTTCGTTATATTATTAACACAATAGATTACATTTTCTTGTTTCTAAATTCAACAATTTTTAATAGAATAAATACTTTTGTTTATCACTTTATTATTATTTTTAACTACTGCTGGATTTAATTTGCCAAAATTTTGGTTATAATCATTACACCAATATTTATGAGATATATTTGTCTGTAATTTCCCCTAAATATAATGTTGCTATTAGGTTTTTATTATCAAGAATAAACTGGAGATAATTTGAAAAGTTTATGTCTCTTTCTGAAGAAATTTTTTTAAATGACTATTATTTATACTAGAAATGTGTAGACAAATTTCAGTGAACCATCTTTCCATCTTTCCCTGATGTATTTAATTTCTTGTATTGTTAATATGCACAAGACAATTGTAATTTTCTCTGTCTTCTGTATAATAATTTACAATTTGTGTTTTATAAAGAAAGTACACATTTTATCTAAATTATCCAATTTACTTCTTGGTATTCTCATATTATCTTTATAATGTCTTTTTGATCTCCTTTTATCATGTCTGATACTAGCCTGCGTACCCTCTATCCTTTGTGCTGATTCAATTTGCTATGGGATTATGAAAAATTTTGGCTACTTTTTAAGGAGGAAACTTTTGCCTTTATTGTTTTGTTTCTATGTTGTATTGATTAATTAATTGGTTAATTGGTTGATTCATTCCAGAGGCCATTTGCTATATTTTTTGGCAAGCAGTTAGAGTAGGGGCAGGTTATCTTGATCCAGTCTGGCACTTAGATGATTCCAAAATGTCTAAGTACTTACGCTGAAAAAAAACTAAGTCAGACTGGAATATTATGCACAACTGATGTATAAACTGCCTACATGAAACACACCTTGAAAATAAGGATACAGAAAGATGTAAAGAAACAGTTCAGTTTCAACTTTTGTAAGGGGTTTATGTTTTCATCACTCTTAACTGAGAATTACACCTTAGAGTCTAGCTCACCAGGAATTTATGCTGAAAGGCCACAGCACTTATTTCGTCTTTTCTCTTTGCCAAACATATACTACAATTATTTATTTCTAAACCCCACATTATTCACTATTGGTAAACAATAGTGAATAATCATCTCATTTATTTTATCTTCCTTCCACATACTTTCTGCTCTACTTTTAACATTCTGGCGCTTTACAAATTAGGAAAGAAATATATATGTTCCGGGAAAAATTGGACTGACTTTTCTTTAGTTACATTTTCTCCAATATACTGATTGGCATCTCAAGCTCTGATACCATTGGAATTTCTAGAACTCCTAAAATATGTCACCAGCTCCATCATACAGCAGAATGTTCTGAGGCACCACTTTATGCCGGAACTCATGACTCCAATCTGTTTAAGAATGTGGAAATTTGTCAACGAAAAAGTTCATGGAAAAAGGACAATTTGCCTAAATTCAGTGCCCCGTGTCCATTAACCTGAGCCCTTAAATCTCTGCTGCTTTAGTTCTTTCCAATGTCTTTAAATATCAATTGTTTGCATTTCATCTTGACTTTTTATTTTTTCTCTGCAATAGAATTTATTTGATAAAAACTGTCATATGTTAGGAGTAGACACATTTTTCTTATTGATTAAACTGGAAATAAGATTATTTTTATAGAAATAATACCGATACTGGATTTGTAGCTATTTTTCATTTTTCACTATTATCGTTCACCTAGAATAAAAGAACAGATGTCTAAAATTTAACCATCACTGACATGAACAAATATATACATGTATGAGCTGTGTTAATTAGTCATTTTATATACTTAAAATGTATTTTCAAATGTAACACTACATTTAGATTTTTTACAACATTCAGATTTTATTTTTGTTAGATTCATATTTTTTTCAAGCTTTAAAAGAAAATAAACCAGTAGATTATGACTAAATGTGTATTTCATTGAACAAGATCAAAAAGGCATCAGATTTCTCTCTGATATCACATACTTCATATGTTATAAAACAAAATTCCTAGTGAGGAATTTGACCTTATTGAACATTAATTGTATTCACTGAACTGTCCAACCTATTATCAGTTTGGAAAGTATAGAACAACATTCACTAGAAAATGAAAATTATGGTTAACTTTGTAAATCAGAGATAATCACTATGAAATGTACAGAAAACATGCATATGTATTTCTATATTTGCCTAATACATCTGTTTAGTTACATATAAAGATGTACAAATTTGCAATATAGTTTTAACATTTTAACTATTTTCTTAACCTAATGATATATTATTTACATATACAAGCTAGTGTACTTTCCTTTGTTTAGAATTGGTATATCACATTTATTTGAAATTCTCCCAAATTTAACAATACATAATCTCTAATGTTTGACCTCATAAACGCTAATGTAAATGTATTTGTAGACACACAAAAAACACCTATTCTTGTGTATACACATACATTTGTATATTCCATGATGATATTCTAAAGATAATTTCTGATTTTAGATATACCGTAAATCTCTGATGCACCTGGAATTTATTTATTATATGTGGTAAGGGAGAAAGTATACTTAACAAAGGTTGACAATATTTCTGATATTTTATAATTAACACTCTTACTTCTGCTTTGAAAGATAACTTTTTCGGTGGCTCAAGCCTGTAATCCCAGCACTTTGGGAGGCCGAGGCGGGTGGATCACGAGGTCAGGAGATCGAGACCCTCCTGGCTAACACGGTGAAACCCCGTCTCTACTAAAAAAAAATACAAAACACTAGCCGGGCGCGGTGGCGGGCGCCTGTAGTCCCAGCTACTCGGAGGCTGAGGTGGGAGAATGGCGGGAACCCGGGAGGCGGAGCTTGCAGTGAGCCGAGATCGCGCCACTGCACTCCAGCCTGGGCGACACAGCGAGACTCCGTCTCAAAAAAAAAAAAAAAAAAAAAAAAAAAGAAAGATAACTTTTTACAATAAATTTAAAAATAAGTAATTTCTCATTGCTTAAATTATAGATCTCAATGAACCATTATTAAGTGTGTATAGCAAGTAAGTTATCAAAATAATTATTAACACAGTAATGGTTATTAAAAGTTATTAGGCTATGTAATTAAGAAAAATAAAGCAGGGAAAATAAAAGAGTGAGGCAAAAATAGCTCAGAAAGAACTAAAGTAATTAGGAAACAAAAGCAGTGACTTGCTGGGAACAGGGAAAAGCAAAACAGTGAAGTTGGGACAGAAAAGAGAGACTAATAAACAGTTGGGGATATGGAAAAAGGCTTATAAAGGCTACAAGGAAGTGAAGTTCAATAACCTAATTATTTTAATTTGAACATTGTAGAAAAGATGGTCGGTGGAAATTAATTTAAAAAAAAATATCATCTTGAGACAGATGAAAATATTAGCAGACAATGTATGTTAAGAATATATGTGTGATGAACATTAGTGTTGCACACTGATATTTCTGGTTCTCTTTCCCGTGGACACATAGGAGAGTTTCGACTCTTCACTTTATTGAACTTAGGTGTATGTAACTTGTTTTAATCCATGTCACTTATAGGTAGAAACACTTGATACCTGGTCGGTAATTCTGTAGGTTTTCTCTGCTCGAGCAGTAGTGATTATAAACGTGGTTTTGATGTAAGGATGGTGAAATTGGAAAAGCAGAAAACAACTAGACTGTAGAGTGACTACCTGCGGTCAGTTCCCTGGAGTGGAACTAGTAACTGAAAACTTAGTGAATTTTGCATGAACAGTAAATAAACTTGTATTATGCCAAGCCACAGGGTTTTTGCCATATTATTGCTAACTAACAATTGAATTAAACCTGCATTGCCTATAAGTTATTTGGAGGCCTGTTCTACTATCATGATTATGAAATATTTTAAATCGTTAAATATCCTCGAATTAAACTACACTGTTATTGTTATTATATTTTTGGTTAAATTCTTAAGTATTATGAAGACAAGACTACTGTTGGCTATCCTCCAAT
Source organism: Trachypithecus francoisi (assembly GCF_009764315.1). NCBI lineage: Eukaryota > Metazoa > Chordata > Mammalia > Primates > Cercopithecidae > Trachypithecus > Trachypithecus francoisi. Next base: position 45,862,289 of record NW_022681470.1, on the reverse strand, counting down.
TTTTAAAAATATTTTTACCTTCAATAACTATCATTAATAGTACTTTAATTTTAAAATTCCACATTTTAAGGTGTTATAAGATATTTTATTATTAATTTAACAGAAACACATAAAAGAATGTTGTCTTCATATTTGCAAGTTTGAAAACTCCATTTTATGTATTCACACAAAACGATTCAAATTGTTGAGAAACAGCATCAATCTGCTTATTCATGCAATAGAGCAATTAGTAAACCAAAGGTTAATTTATTAATTTATTGTGGATATTATAAATGGTAAACATCCCAGAATAGTCAATTAATTATGTTAATGCTTGTTCTTTTCTGCAGGAAGCCAAAATTGCAATGATGCTTTATTAACAGTTACACTATAATTAAAGGGAGATCTTGATTAATTTAACCATCTTAAGATGTGATTCTGATACCTCTAAATCAACGAAGGCAAGTGGTTGAAAATTAGAATATTTCTAGACTGTTCATATCATTTGCTTAATGGTGCAGAAATCATAGTGAAAAGACTCAGCTTATTGACTACTTTTTTAAATTGCAAGAAAATCTTCAATAAGTATATTGTTATTTTTCTAAATAGACCATGAGTACGTTACCCTTGGTAACCTGCTCAGGTAACCCTGAGTCCTCAGAGATCCTCATTACATAGACAAGTGCTTCTTGGAATGCAGAATTGCTTCTGAGTCACCTACTCTGTTACCTTCTTTTAAACAACCTCAAGTACTACCTATCATCTGGCCCATCTATTATCACACCTAAATTGCTGAGTACCTTTAGAAAAAGCACAAATAACCTTCGATAATGCCCCAGGAATCCTACTCCACGACAAAATTCAGTTCTCTCTCATATTCTATTCTTTGGTTATTCCAATATTTCTCTTGAGTTCAGAGTAATTTTTTCTCTTTACTTTCATGAAGGATATTATAACTCCTACTACTTAGAAAACGTAAAGAATCAGAAATACTCATTATTTCTTATCACCTACAGTCTGTATCTGTCTTTTCTGACATTTTACTCCTGTTTCACTAAAGAGACATATATCTTCATAACCGGAGTTAACTCTCTACTTCTGTCAATGTTCTATGATGTCTTGTTAAATCAATGATCTTATCGTTCAATTCTTCAACCACTCCTTCCATACTAGAGTTCATCTTTCATAATGCCAGCATATTTAAATAACTTCTCTTAAAAGGAAGACAAACTCTGTCTTCTGTAGCATCTCTCATTTTATTTCCTTAATAAAAAGGTATCTACGTTTTCTGTTACTAATTTCTTACCAGTAACGTATTATGAAAGCCAATTGCTTTTTCTAACTCAGATTTAATGCGATAACGTGGATACTTCTCTGGTAAGTTTACTTGTGGGTCACATTTTATCAAAAGAAGTCGTCAATTTCTGGTTCTTATCCTATTTGCTCTATCTTTTACATTGACTACGTCTTTAAAATTTCACACCACTATTACTTCTATTGCACCAGTTGGGGTATTTTTATTTTTTCATAAAGTATTTTTTTATTACTTTGCTGTGTATTTTTACTTAATTGTCCTGTAAATTGATGTCACTGAGATATTCATTTTCAGCTCTTAAATCTCCTTAGGCCATTTCTTAATTATCCGATTAATCAATTTTTTTATTATCTTCAAGTCCCCCTTGAAAATTTTTCCTTCATTTTATTCATTTACTGACAACTTACTAAGTGCAAAGCAATCATCTGTGGCATGGCAGTGCTGTGGAAACCAAAATATTCCTATCCCCAAATCCCATTCATAAAAAGTAAATAAATTAGAATATTAAACAGTTAAAAATGCATTACTGACTACACCTTATTAGACAAATTGTATTTATTTTAAGGTAGTAAATTGTAATCTTCCCTGATATCAGTCATTTGTTCTTAAAATTTTATTTGAAGTTCTTTTAAATATTGTAATAAGACTGTTAACAGCAGAGACTGCTCACTTGAGCATTTTCAACCTCGTGAAAATTTTTTATCAAGTTTGATAAGTTTAGTGAAATGTTAGGTAATCCTTTTTAGCAAAAAAAAGAAATCATTTATGATAACATCCACAAATAATTATTTTTAAAATGTTCTCTCCACAGCACAAAATTTTAGGTAAATATTTTATCATCCATTATTTAAATTTTATTTTTTAAATTAAAGAGACAGATTAGACATATTTCTCTTTCCAAAAATCCCTGCAAGTTACTGCAATACTAATAACATTTTCATGGGAAAGTAATGGTCCACACAATTGAAGTAAGTGATATTTTTGTGAAAGATAAAAATAGATGGCATTTTTAAGCTTAAAAATACTTTATAACATTCCACAAGATAATTAGAAAGCCTCTGAGCAATGAAACGTTTCTCCACTTTCCTATCTCTTTTTAGTTAAAAAATAATCTTGTAAATATTTTGTTTAAACAAAATTGACCCACAGAAACCACATGGGAGGGTTAGAATGGGCTACATATTAAATATTAGTAAATATAATTACAATCTTATTTTTGTATAAGTAAGCAGTAGTCCTGTTACTTTCTTTTCCTACTCAGTGGGTTTCTTTGCATATCTGCTGAGGGAAGACATGCTCTAAACTGTCATGGTGTTTGGTAAACTTAAGTCTCATCATGTTATTTTAAGATTTTTAAATAACTTAAGAATTTCCAAATTGGATATTATATTTAATCTCTTTGGCTTGGCAAATAAAGGTGCCAACCATATGGTCTCTCATATATATATAAGTTTGTTTTCCTGTTAAGAGAGGTTATTTAAATATGCTGGAATTCTGAAAGATAAACTCTAGTACGGAAGGAGTAGTTGAAGAATTGAAGGATAGGAAGATCATTGATTTAACAAGGCATCATAGAAAGTTGGCAGAATATATATATTCTTCTTGTTTCTACTGACCTTTCTAAAGTGTGTCTCTAAATCTTTTCACATACCAAGTTCCTTGCAGTTTCCCCAAAAACTCTTACACTTCTATGTATCTTTATATGCCCTTTGCTCTTCCAATAACTCTTCCTGACCCAAGACTTATTTCACCTAGCTACTTCTCACATTTAGTGAACTGTTCAAGCATCTACATTCTTCTAGGAGACATTATGTCACAACTGGATATGAGTGCAATGCATTCTCTGCCTTTTTGGCTCTCTGTGACATCTGTAGCAACACTTATCACATTGAAATTTAATAATTGATGTACTATATCTTATCTCCTACCTTTTAGGCAAAGTGCCCAAAACATGTTTGTTTTTCAACAAATGAAAATGTGTCTCCCATTCCACATGTATTTATGTTTTGTATTAATTCTTAGAAAATTATAGTCTCCTAATAATTAAGAGGATGATAATCTTCCTAATGTAATTCTCAGTGTTTAGAATTGTTAACTCTTATCTTATGTATACCAAGAAAAATACCGAGAGCAAATTATAAAAAATAGCAAACTTATGTTTTAATTATCTTTCTCAAATTGCATACAATAATTTTTAGAAGCACTGCATTAGATTATTGGATTGAGGTTTATGCTTGGCACAAGAAGTACATATCATAGTTTATAAAATTACAGTAAAGTCAGTATCAGTCCCTTTAAACATTTGCTTAACTATATGTACATATTTAATAAATAAATGAAGTACAATTTTAATCGTTTTTGAATCATCTACATATTAGTTGAAAATATGACCTCTCTTTGCATAGTTTTGTGTGGCCTTTTTCCAACACACATAAACACAAACATAGAGTTATTTTACTATTATCTCGACCCTCTCTTAGCATAATTATGTTTCAGTTTCACTGATTAAGAAAAAAAATTTCATCAGATAAATTCTTCATGTATATTAGAACTTGTTACTGTATTACATTCAGTCTTTTTTGAACTGGCCTGAAAAATTTTTTATTCTTTTCTCAAGATACAAGTAACAAAATATCAATAAGAATAGGGCTGACTCAATGTTTTCTATTTTATGTGCTTATTCTGAATTTACAGCTCAAGACTTTTTTCTTGTCACAAAACTATGCAATCTTGTTTGTTTTTATTTTTTCCTCAGTGTTCCTGTGTCTAAAAATAATTTGTAAAGCACTATAACTTTGTTGATGTGAATGTGTATTATATACACATATATTTTGAATTTGTGTATATATATATTTTTGTGTATATATACACTATATATAGAATATATATAGTGTATATATATTATAATCTCCTAATTTGCCACTAGTGATCACTAATGCCACTAATAATCAGATGTAACATTTAAAAATATATATAAACACTATATAAATTTTCTATATGTTTTCTACAAAGTGTATATATAATAAAATATTACATGTATATAATTATAAATATATTACAAATATTTTTGTTATATATATACACACGATCTATATATTTTGTATTTGGCATATATTTGTAATATGATGAGAAGTGCAATATGTTATTAGGATAATAATTTTGATATACTTTTTTATCTGAGCCAGAAAACACTTTATACCACATTTATAAAATCATACTCTAAACTATATATTTTATGATCACATTTGAGTTATTTATATTTGCATGTTTCTCTGATATGCTGTGGTTCAAATATCAAATTTATTATATAATAAATAACTGTGAGAAAGCTATAACATCTTTAAAATATTAAACACAGAACTCTTTTATGTCTAATATTTGATCACTGTGTTATCTTTCACATATACTGAGATCTTAACTCAGGGAGAAAACGTTGTTATTGCAATTTTTTGAGTGTCAAAAAATGCCAGGTGTTAGAAGTTTTTCCTGATAAATTGGATTCTCTAGTTCTACAATTCCATGGATCATACTATTTTTTCACCCCTACTGACACAGTTTGTGATAGATATCCTATTTTTTATTGTGCTTTTGCTTCTTTTTCTTTTCCTTCCTTAATATCTTTAAGACAGTTTTCTGAGTCAATGAGTCATGAAACTAAAGTGTCTACTTCTGATCTAACATACGATTTGCCTGTTGTAGTCTGGCCAATTTAGCATTCAACTCTTACAAAATCCTTGTGAAGAAGTCATTTTGCACACTTGAATAATACGCATCTCAGCTCTCTCTTGGAGTACCTTACAGCTTTACTTTCAGTGTGGAATGCAATTTGTTCCTCAGCATTAGTTCTTGGATTTTATTTTCAACATACTGGCATGCTTTCAATACCAGAGCTAAGTTCTATCCCTACGCCCAATCTAAGGATGTAAATAAATGACATTCAGAATAAAAAGAGAAATCCTGTTCACAGTTACTACATATTTCATATTGTTTAATTCTACAGTTAGTCCAGCATTTGTTTCTGATACTGGCATTAATGAGCACTTGGAATAAGAGAATGTTACATATCTAATATAATAGCAAGCTCAGAATAACAGGACATAGTCTGAAGTTTCCTAACTTTAAAGATAGCCTCTCTGATCCAATTCATCATTAATAAACAGAATTCAGATATTTTTATACATGCTTATTTGTCCACTATGCTTATGAAATCATATAATTTTATATATCTTATTTTTATAATATTCATAATGTGTTTTTCATTTGTTCAAATATTCTCTATAAATTTGCTATTTCACAATAACTCTATGAATCTTTAATAATAGTAACATCTTAGTGGCACAAAACAATGACCATTTTATTATGCTCGTGAAATCCATGGGTCACTTAGGAAGAAACGAATGGCTCCAGGTTGAAATCACTGATACTAGAGGATTCACTTTAAACACAGGTCCCTCAGTTATGTGTCTGTCATCTGGGCTGAGAAGGCTGGAAAATTGGTTCATCTAGAAATCTAGACTGAAAGGAACATGTAGCCAATCCATTTAGGTTGGATGTCTCACAACATGCGTTCTGAGTTTTACAATGGCATACCCAGCAAGGGAGCCTGGAGATAGTGAGAATATAAAGACAACCAGGTGAAAGCTACATGTCACTTGTGAGAGCCTCAGAAGTCATTGAGAAACCCTACACCATGACCCATTGTTTAAAGCAATTGGAAGCCAGCTCTGATTCAACAGTATGGGATCAAGAACTCACAGTATCAAATATAATACATGTATCTATGATCTGCATATCTGAAATACTCAAAAGCTAGGTGCTATAGTTGTATTTTTTTTAAGATTAAGGAAATTGTATCTAGAGATTTTACAGGACTTGTATAAGTCTATTAGACAAGTTAAATTAACACCTTCATTTGAAATTCTGATATCTTCAGCTCCAAAGTCTATTTTCTTTCAGAAAAATAAGGTTCAGAGAGGTAAAATAATTGTCAGAAATTGTACAGATAGCATTACAACCCACTCACTACATGATATAGACACTTTATTCAAGAGAAAACAAAGCAAATATACCTGTAGGATACAGAGTAATTTTCAGTTTCTACGCTATAATGTACTACAATCATTTTTTACATATGTATCTTGTATGAACTGTTCCTGCAAGACTCTCAGACCAACACTAATTATTTTTTTTATTATTGGAATTAAATTACAACAGACACTGCCACTAATGACCAGATGCAGCAAGTCTGTTATCATCATCTTGAAGATCTTCTATCCTTTACACAGTTGATAAAGCATAGCTTCAAAATGGTTCAGAATTACAGCCTTATTTATATTACAAAAGGGTAGCATTGCCTAGGGTTTCTCACTGCTGCATGCCTGCTACTACTTTTTTCATCCACATGAATCCACTATATCAAGCACTCGTTCTGTAATGTGTCTCTACAAAAACCACTATGTGGTCATTTAATTGCAGATCTGCATGAAAATTTGAAGAATTTTTCAGGTTATTTTCTCTGATTTAAATTTCTGTATTTTCTATTTTGCTAACTCTATTGTATTCAATAATCAAAAATTGATATTAATATACTTGAACTTGAATTGAATGATAATCTGGCATAATCTTTGAAGCCACATCAAGGAACTTTTTTCAATATTTAGAAATACTCGCTAGAACAAAGAAAGCAAAATATCAACCATCAGTCAATGACTACTTTGTGGATAGAAATTTTAGTTTGAAAACTAATCAAAGTGATCAATAGATTGCAAGCAATCTAGCACAAGTTTAATTTTCCAAAATCTGTCAGCCAAAAGAGATATTATCAAAGAGACAATGTGATGATTAAATTTTTAAAATAGCTTTGCTTTGAGTTCCTACTAATTCTTCATTATATATTTTGCCCTACTGATATCTTTCAAACTCCTGATGTCTCACAGATGACATATAATTCCTGTTAGTGATATTTAAATACTGTTTCAATTTTGTGCTCAGTTTTCTTTGCTCTCACTTCAAGAAAATGTTCTTTCTTATCTGGCACTAAGAGGATAAGGATATTGTCCACTTATCATTAAGACTTGTATGTAAACAATGAATTGTTGCATTTGGTATGTCCCATTAATTTTTGTTCTTTCATTCCTATGAGGTAATCAAAAGTAGAATATCTAAAAAAAATTACTCTCATCAAATCAAAATGTTACATGTGATCAAGAATAAGTGAGAAGATCAATGTATTATTAATATCTGTGAGGCATGCATAGAGGACTTTGAAAAGTTTAACATTCAGAATGTACAATCTTCACAATATTTATAGCTTATATTAATAAAAATTTTAAAAATGAGAATACTAGGTTGGGAAATAAAACCCACTAGTCTGCTTTACATTTTCTTCTTCTTTATAAAGGCCGTTTTTCCAATACCCTTTATAAATTCAAAGATTCTTATAGAATGTATCTAATTGATACTAATTTAAGAACCATTGTTAAAATAGTGTTCTTAATTCCATATTACACAGATTTGATTTTATAGTATGTATAAAAAATTAGTATTGCATCATATAGTGATAAAGGTTTAAAGTCTACTCTGCTTTAAATCAGATGCTTACCAACATAGAGTAAGAGTAATGAATAATAATGTATTTTATTAAAACATTATGATTCCCTTGGTATTAAATACTCATTGTTTCAATTTCGTTCAGTAGAAAAAAAATACAAAATTAACAATGAAGTCTACTGTGTAAAATTGCTTTCCAGCCAAGCATGGTGGCATAGGCCTGTAATCCTAGCACTTTGGGAGGCTGAGGCGGGCAGGTCACGAGATCAGGAGTTCGAGATCAGCCTGACCAACATAGTGAAAACCCGTCTCTACTAAAAATACAAAAAAATAGTTGGGCGTGGTGGCACATGTCTGTAAATCCCAACTATGTGAGAGGCTGAGGCCAGAGAATCACTTGAACTCCAGAGGTGGAGGTTGCAGTGAGGCAAGATGGCACCATTGCACTCCAGCCAGGGTGACAGTGGGAGACTCCGTCTGAAAAAAACAAATAAAAACAACAACAACAAAAAAATTGCTTTCCATATTTTTATCAAACCAACTCAAGTAATATTCATATTATGTAGAAATTAATGTTTTTTTTCTTTTCCTTTTTTTTTTTTAAGACGGAGTAGTGCTCTGTTGCCCAGTCAGGAGTGCAGTGGCGAGATCATGGCTCACTGCAACCTCTGCTCCCTGGCTTCAAGTAATTCTCCCATCTTAGCCTCCCACATAAATGGGGTTACAGGCATGTCCTATCATGCCTGGCTAATTTTTGTATTGTATTTTTATTAGAGACAGGATTTCACCATGTTGGCCAGAATGGTTTCGGATTCCTGACCTCAAGTGATCTACCTTCCTCGGCCTGCCAAAGTGCTGGGATTACAGGCGTGAGCCACTGTGGCCGGCTGAATTTAATGTTTCTTAATGCGCGTTACAATAAAGTTTTTTTAGGTCCATGTTAAACGTAATAGTTATCTTTTTCTTGGTTTCTCCCCAAGCACTTCATACAAAACTGAAAACAGCAAGAAGTCATGAAAGTATAATCTCAAGTATGTAAATTATGTGTGCATAATTTACAATTTTTGCACATAACTGTTTACTCATTCTTAAAGATTCAAGAGTCTAAAAACTTACTGTGCCTTTTTTTTTAACACATTCATCATATAACTAGCTACTATTTTCGTGTGTGCATGTGATGAGAACACTTAAGATCTACCGTCTTAGTAAATTTCAAATATACAACACAATATAGTATTATTAACTATAGTTAGCCATGTGCCATTTTAAAAAATAGCAATCCAAATTTTGTGGACATGCATAGGAATAAACTACTGGTTTATTAGAAGTCATTTATTTACATGTGGAAGAATGTATAATTTGACCACATGGTGAAGGACAATTTTGCCATGTGTGGACAATTAGATATGCTTTGAGGAAAGCAGGAAACTAGTTGCATATTTTAAACCACTGATATATGGAATGCAGGTTTAAAGCCATCCCCAACAAATCAGTGTTCCTGAATTGGATAAAACATGACCATTTAAAATTACACATAAGGTCATTTTTCTTTGCCTAGAGAGAAAATGATGTGTATGATTTGTTTCTGGAACCTAGCAGACTGTCATACTCAGACTCACCCTAAAAATCACAGATCAATAACCAAATCAATTGTATATGTATAATTGATCAGGTTATTAAATTATATTCTGCAATAAAAATTGAAGTTCAAAATGAGAACAAAATAGTACTTTTTCTACTCACATCAAGGGTTCTGTCATATGACATACTAATTAGTTGTCTGTACTGTATTTATAAATATTATGTTTTATATAGACATTATTAGATGTTTTTCTTTTAAAAGAAAAGGCAGTAAACTCTACTCAATGATAAGTAGTTATTACATAATATTCCACTTCTTGTCCCTTAAAAATAAATATTACACGTTGTTAGCAACTAAAGGTATCCTTCCAATATTCCCATCCAATGCTTATTCAATAAAACATTAATCTATATATCACTGTAAAAGAACTTTGTAGATTCAGTTAAGGTTACTAACCAAGTGGATTTAAAAAAAAGGAGGTGTAATACGTGTTAATGCCTTCTTATATGTGTAATGACTGTCAAACCAATGTTATGAAATGCATAATGCATACAAAGAGTAAGGGAATATACTTCAAAAGCAATAACTGTATTGTTAAAAAAATGATGCAGATGGCATTTTATTGTACTTGTAGCAAGCACCGTGCTTTCAATTATTGTTTCTGGATATATGTTACCATCTTAACATGTAATTTATTGACTTTAGGTTTATGATATTTTCAGAAAATATGGTGCACAGTGAAAGGCATACTATAATGCTTTCTCTATTATTCCCACAGTTTCTTCCCATGATAAGTAGATTATTAATATTATGATATGCATAATTTACAACATATTGGTATTTAGATGTTCTTCAGTGTGCCTTACTTGGCATGTATTCAAGCTCTTTGCCAGTCTAAGACTGTGCTGACTTAATATGGCAGCAACTAAATACTTGTGGGTCTCTATACTTAAATTACTTACATTTAAATAAAATTAAATATTCTGTTTTTTAAATATGCTGATCACATTGCAAGTGTTCAATAGCCACTTACTGTCACAGGCAGCAAAGATTAGTCAACATTTTCTTCAGGGATTAGACAGTGTCCATTGAAGGAATGTAATTGCCTAATCAGTTTGATAGTAAATACAGGCATGGAAAATATAGCTTCACACGTTCTTTTTTATAAATAATCTAAATTTAAGATAAAAATTAGTAGAGTTTATCCATGATATTAATCATTATTTGAGACAAGTTATTTCTGCTGTAACTTACAAAACACACAAAAAGGGCAGGGTGCGGTGCCTTACGCCTGGAATCAATCCCAGCACTTTGGGAGGCCGAGACAGGTGGATCACTTGAGGCCAGGAGCTGGAGACCAGTCTGACCAACATGGCAAAACTGCATCTCTACTAAAAATACAAAAAAAAAAAATTAGCCAGGCATGGTGACACATACCTGTAATACCAGTTACTGGAGAGGCTGAGGCAGAAGAACTTTTCTTGAACCCAGGAGGTGGAGGTTGCAGTGAGCCATGATCACTCCACTGCACTGCAGACTGGATGACAGAGCAAGACTCTGTCAAAAAAAAAAAAAAGCACAGTAACTTCTTCTTCAACCAGTTAACTTACATGTGTACATGTGATTCTGTGAACAAACAGAAATCAGAAGTACCAATCATTGAATTCCCAAGAAATGGACCACAATGAAACCTTTAAGACCTTTAAGACTCAGTTTATTATATCATTTTTCAGTTAAATCAATTTACTGAATATCTTGTTATGAGTCTTTTTTAAGCATGACAAGATGACATTTTGCCAATTCAACGATCCTTTTTAAAGTTACATGTATTAGATCATTAAGAATAGCAAAGGTAATAGCACGAGCTTACTTACTACATCTGAAAGGGCAATTCAGTGAGATAATATACTTACATTTATGTTGCTCTAGTCAAAACCACCTACATAAAATTATCAGAATACACTATGTTGGGCACTGTGGTTACCTTTTCTAAGTCCATTCACTTTATACCACTAGGCAAAGCAAGTTGTGATTTGGAGAATTGGCCTTACATCAAAAGCAAGGATTTATTTTTCCAATGACCATCAAACCAGCAGTATCATGATCTGTTTAAGAATGCCCATGTGACTCAACCTGTACTGATGATTTCAAGGACAGGTTTACTGGAGATGTCATCAGAAAGTTTTCCCTCATGTTTATGAGAGACAATTAAGAAGCAAAATTACTTTTCTGTCCTCCAAATAGTTCCATTTGCTTCTCATGTCTATGAGAAGAACTGTCTTTAACATAGAAAGAAAATATGAATTTGTAAAAAAAAAAAGACATTAAATTAATTACCACTGAAATGCACCATAGCAATTAACTTTGGTATGTAAGAATCAATGGCTTTTCTTATTGTATAAGCCAGTTTAGTTTCAATTTCTGTTACTAACGTCACCAAACATGATGAATGACACCATGCATCTTGCAATTTTCTCCTTTCTTCTCTAGTCCTCATTTATTCTGCCTAGGATGTCTGTGTAACATCTTTTCCTACTTAGTTACTACTCATTCGTTAGATCTGACTCAAATATTTTACATCTAACTTTAGTATGTGTGCTGGAAAAGGAAGCACTCTACTTCCATACAATATTTTCTAATGACACGATAGAGAAACCTATACTATTTGCGAAAATTATACATCTTTTTTCTGTACTTTTATATTTTATTTTATTGATAGATAATAATTATACATATTTCTGGAGTACAGGTTATATTTTTATACATGAATACAACGTGTAAAGATCAAATTAGGGTGATTGAATTATCCATCACTACAAACATATGTAGAGAACATTTCAAATCTTTTCTTCCAGTTATTTTAAAATATCCTATCAACCCCTCTTAATTTCATTACCCTACAGTGCTATCAAATACTAGAACACATTCCTTCTATCCAACTGTATTTTCCGATCCATTAATCGATCTCTTCATATCTCTTCCTCCTTCCCTTTACTTCTCAGTCTGGATCTCATGGAGATATATTTTTTTTTGTTTCTGTTTCATAATTTATTTGAATATTTTAAGTTATGCTATTAGATTGTAAAGAAAAACAATGAAGAATAGGTCTGATATCTTTTGAAGTTCATATACATTGAAACATTTTTTTTTTTAAAAAAAACAAGCTAATATTTGTGAAGTATAGAAGAAATGAATAGCAAAACTAACAGGAATGAATTTCTAAACCCCAAAATCTATGAAAGGAAGAAATAACATATTCACATAGAAATGCATGAAATACTATACCTAAATTATTTTATATCCACATCACATTTACTGACATTTGCAAATCTAACTGCATTTTCCTGAGAAAATATCAATAGACTTTAAAAGTTGGAAAAAAATAAATAAATAAACATATCCATAGGCTATACTCTCTGCTCACACTGAAGTAAAACTATATATCAACAACAAAACACCCTAAAATCTATTTATTAGAATTATTAAATAATCTTTATGTAAAAAGTAAACTTCTGGTAAAATAGCAAACTAATGTGGGATGCTAACTTTGTCTTTTGAATCCACTAAATATATCAAGAAGTTAGAGAAAAGTACAGGAACCTTAGAGCCTAACATAAACACTGTAGAAAACCACTAGAAAGACAGAAGTTTGCTGAGGCTGCAAAGGAGGATCATGCACCATGGATGGGTTGAAGGCTCATTCAGAATTGTATATACGTGCAGTTTGTTCTTCCTCCTTACATGCCATACAATTATTTTAGGCCAAGTGCACTATCTAAGCTATACAGTGATACCTTCAGGCATAGGGCATCTGTTAGACTTCAACAAATTGTAACTCTAGAATTCATCAAATGTGTGACACATCCCTATACTATAAACTGAGCTCACTTTGAGGACCAAAAGCCAGGAACCCTCTTTGACAGCATCCACCGGATACACGTTTTCAGCCAGGGTTCCACACACTGCTCAAGTCATCCTCCATACTGTTGTTTAGAAGGACAATGTGACTAGACTATTCTGTAAAAACTCATTGTCTGTGGAATAAACCTCAGGTCCCTCAGTGAAAATAAAGGAGCCTTCCGGGCTCACTCTTCAGCTAACTCTGCAACCTCTTCTCCAGCCACATCTCACCTTACATTTTTAGTGACACCTGTATTCAGTGCTTCTGGTTCCAAAATAAAACTTTCTTTTTTGTCTCATGCTGATTTCTCCACATGAAGAGCCCTTCGTTTACCCTCATTATTGATGGGCTTATAAAAACCATCTTTCAAAATACATGTATTGTGCATGCTAATTTTATGTAAATTCCTAGAAGTTAAGGGAATTTCTGTAATCATTTTGTATCCTGAGTGCCTACAGTCTCATATATAGTAGGTACTAAATGCTATTTTATTGAAGTAAAGAAAATTTTACTCTAAAATACTATCAAAGATATCTAAGGGTATCCGTATTTAGTCTACATTTTTAAAATTTTACACATATGAAGAATTCCATTACAATGTTTAGCACAATATTTTTGCATGTATTTTATTTTAGAAAATTGATTTAAAATCCAGATGTAAAAATTTTACTTTTATCTTTTAAATATTTTGTATTAGTTATCAATATACAGATATTAAGAATGTATATCTCTATTATAGCTTAAGGTTATTTTCGATAAAATTTTTCAAGTCAAAATAACTTTCTACTTTTAGTTAATAACAGCATGTGAGAAATACTAACATTGCTTGTCGATATCCTGCCTGCCATACCTCATTGATGATTTTTCTTAAGTGACCCTAATGATTTGGTTCTCTGGTAAAATGTGTTAATCATAATAGATAATACTTTGTCCTCTTATTGTGCCTGAAAAGGGGGCTCTGTTGCATAACAACTGCATCAAGTTCATTTTACTAAGGAAAAGTTTTAATAATGATTTATCTTTTTTACACAGTAAAATAATTTATTTCTGATTTTCTCTTCTGAATGAGCCTTACATATTTAACAATCTCTTAAGTTAAAAAAAAATTTAAAGAAATATGCCATTGGTTATTTATTAGTTTTTTTAATTTGTTAAAACAATGCAATTGTTCAGCTTACAATTATTAATTATAAGAGAAGCTCAAGAAATATGCATATAATATTCTGAATAAGCAAAGATAAACTATATAAGAAGAACGTTAGAATATATGCATGTAGAAGGGTTTCATTCATACACATTGAACTGGTGATGAATGTAGTGTCGTGCAAATTACTTCAGAATGAAAGATAGCTTTGGTTTACAATACCATGAAGAAAATGAGCACTATCTGCTTGATATGTAGCTCAACTAAGGGGCTCAAATTAAGTGGGATGGCTCTAAATCTCTTCACTTATCTTGCTGTTTCTGTCTCTCTCAATTTTTTTCTGTTTTCCCTGCATTAATTTCATTTTCAAACCTTTCTTTGTATAATGGAAATTCCTCATATTTATTTTCTACTGTCCTTTTTTTATTTAAAATTTCAGTTTGGGATATTTTGAGTCTTCTATAACCATTCTCTGATTTCATATTTAGAAAAAACAGTCTAGGAACCAGTATGTTGGACACTATCATATAGTAGTTTCAGTGTATAAGGTTTAGGACAAATGGTAATTTTAGCTCCCATTGTGTATCAGAATTATAAAACTACAGGAGAAAATATTGTTATAAACATACCAAAATTAATATTTAACCTGATGTAAATAAAATTCATAACATAAAAAGAAAAAAATCCAAAATATTTTTACAAAATAACATATTTAAAATATTTAAAATGGAAATTAAGAATTCATTAAAATGATTGTACTGACATACAATAATGTGACAATATCAATTAAATGAAAAGCATCTAGAAATGCTCTACATATTACTTGTAGTGGTTCTGTTCAGAAATATATAACATCCTCATGCCAATAACCACACTTCAAGTGGCTTTTGATTTCTCTTTACTTCCATAGTGGTTATTCTTTGCATATTATCTACAGAAGAAAATCTAGGTAGTACCATTCAGGACATAGGCATGGGCAAGGACTTCATGTCTAAGACACCAAAAGCAACGGCAGCAAAAGCCAAAATGGACAAATGGGATCTCATTAAACTCAAGAGCTTTTGCACAGCAAAAGAAACTACCATCAGAGTGAACAGGCAACCTACAGAATGGGAGAAAATTTTTGCAACCTACTCATCTGACAAAGGGCTAATATCCAGAATCTACAAAGAACTCAAACAAATATACAAGAAAAAAACAAACAACCCCATCAAAAAGTGGGGAAAGGATATGAACAGACATTTCTCAAAAGAGGACATTCATACAGCCAACAGACACATGAAAAAATGCTCATCATCACTCGCCATCAGAGAAATGCAAATCAAAACCACAATGAGATACCATCTCACACCAGTTAGAATGGCAATCATTAAAAAATCAGGAAACAACAGGTGTTGGAGAGGATGTGGAGAAATAGGAACACTTTTACACTGTTGGTGGGATTGTAAACTAGTTCAACCATTATGGAAAACAGTATGGCAATTCCTCAAGGATCTAGAACTAGATGTACCATATGACCCAGCCATCCCACTACTGGGTATATACCCAAAGGATTATAAATTATTCTACTACAAAGACACATGCACACGTATGTTTATTGTGGCACTATTCACAATAGCAAAGACTTGGAATCAACCCAAATGTCCATCTGTGACAGACTGGATTAAGAAAATGTGGCACATATACACCATGGAATACTATGCAGCCATCAAAAAGGATGAGTTTGCGTCCTTTGTAGGGACACGGACGCAGCTGGAAACCATCATTCTTAGCAAACTATCACAAGAACAGAAAACCAAACACCGCATGTTCTCACTCATAGGTGGGAACTGAACAATGAGGAAACTTGGACTCAGGAAGGGGAACATCACACACTGGGGCCTATCATGGGGGGGGAGGGGGGAGGGATTACATTGGGGAGTTATACATGATATAAATGATGACTTGATGGGTGCTGACGAGTTGATGGGTGCAGCACACCAACATGGCACAAGTATACATATGTAACAAACCTGCACGTTATGCACATGTACCCTAGAACTTAAAGTATAATAAAATTTAAAAAAAAAATCAAAAAAAAAAAAAACAACCTTCTATCACTAAATACTATGTTTCAATTAGAATTACCTATTACACAAACTCAATATCTAAGTGCCCTTAGAATTCAGTCTAAACTGCTTCACATAACTTACAAGCTCCTTCATTCATCTAGATTCTGCTCATCTCATGTTAGACTTCTGCACGCATCTTGACACTTTATACACTTTTGAATACATTATATCTCTCTCACACATCTATATCATTGAAATGCTTCCCTTTTTGCTTGAAATAGTTTCTATTTTCTCCTCCTTTGAGCGTCTTTGTTTCTTTCTACCAATGTTGTCAATTTCTGGACTTATTCAGAGATGGTTTTCTTAGGAAATATTCCCTATCCCTAGGGAACCCTCCCAAACTAATTTACATGATACTCACATGCGTCCCCATAGCATATTATATTTCCCACAAAAGAGAATTTGTCCACTAATGTTTATCTTCTCTTCCTTCTACTATCCTATTGATTTTGTAGGGTTAGAAAGCATATATTATACTTTACATTGTATTGTACAACTATATTCTTATAAACTTATAAATAAAACTTATAAACTACTTATAAATAAAAAATGTAATTTTAATAAAATTTCAAAAATCAGTAAAATGAATGACTATTGTCACAGACTTAGACCTTCATCTAGACGTATTTCTTAGAAAATTACAATTCTTTTATATGCTGAGTTTTCATAATTAAAGAGAATATAAAACTTATTGGAAAAAATAAATACCATGTCACAAAGTTTCATAAAGCACAAACTAATAATTTTTCTTCCAATACACGCCCTTGAAGTATAAGTAAATTTTCAGTACATTTTGATAGAATGCTATCCAAAAAGATTCATCTGCATTTCCATCAGTTTTCTGTGTGTTCACTTTCCCATCCAAAACATTCGTGATATCATATGTTTTTAGTTTAACCCTACTGAAGATAAAAAGAAAACACCACTACATATCAGTAGCAATTTGCAGTCAATTTACTAGTGAGCATATGCATATTTTCTTATTTATTTGATATGCTTATCTGTGATTTGCCTACTTAATATAATTTGCAATGTATTGGACACATTTTCTACATAATTGTTTGATTTTTTTCCATGTGAATATATTCTGTTCGTGAACACCTTGGTTGATTTCTAATAGGCTTTCTCACTTGTCTATGAAAATCTGGAAGATCAGCTTGTGGTTGGATGACACAGCATGGGCCTCACTTTGCATCTGATGGTTGGTTGGTTGCTGACTATGTCTTTCCAATTCCCCCACCAAGGTCCTTGTTAACTTTAGCCATATTCCAATGGTGGTCTTAGGATTCCAAGCAGGCCCACAGAGAAAAAGTCAGTACAGATATTGTATGGGTGTATATAGAATTTAAAAAACAGTCTCACATACATTTTTTATTGACCAGTTGTCTTTTTTGTGATAAATATGATAAAAAAGGAGAAGTGCTGAATTCACTCCTTTGAATAAAAGAACGTGGAATAATAGTTTTCTCAGAACTCTTTTGCTTGAATCTTTGTTGCTGATCCTGATCCATAGGTAATTATTTTGCAGATGCAGGCATATGTTTAAATCTTAAACATTGTTCATGAAAAAAGCCAAACTGTACAATATTCCAAGAGGTTTATTCTGAGCTATATATGAGTTACCAAGCCCTGTGACACAGCCTCAAGAGTTGGATTACAGCTTGGTTTTACACATTTTAAGGAGCAGAAATTAAAGGCAAATATTTAAATCAATACATATAAGGAACACATTGATTCAGCCCAGATAAATGGGACACCTTGAAGCAGGGGGATTTCCAGGTCACAGGTGGATTTAAAGATCTCCTGATTATCAACTGGTTGAAAGAGTTAAACTTTGCTTGAAGAGTTGAAGTCAGCATAAAGAAATGCGTGACTTAAGGGGGACTGTGGAAGCCAAGGTTCTTGTTCTATAGACGAAGACTGTTGGTAGCAGCCTTCAGAGAGAATAGATGATAAATGTATTTTATCAAACCTTAAAAGGTGCCAGACTCTTAAATCTTTCCTGGATTGGGAAAAAAAGAGAAGAAAAATCAACATAGAAAGAAATGGAGATTCTCTGCAGAATGTAAATTCCCCCCAGAGGGGACAGCTTTGCAGGGTCAGTTCAAAGTATGTCAAAGAAAGTACATTTTGAGATAAAATACTTTGATTTTCTTGAGGCCTGCTATCAATGTGATGGTATACCAGAGTCAGGTTGGATTGGGCATTTTATTGCTGAAACAGTCTGTTTTTTCAGTTTTATAATATTTAATTTAATGTTTTGCTGCTCAGTTGTGTCTCAACTCCAAAGGGAAGAGAGTGTAATAAGGCACGTCTGACCTCCATGTCATGGCCTGAACTAGTTTTCAGATTTCTTTGGGATGCTGTTGGCCAAGAGGGTTCTAGTCAGTCAAATGGGGGCCTTAGAATTTTATTTTTGATTTACAACCCTAATACCAATTTAAGTTTGCAAATACCAATTTAAGGCAAATTTAGCATTTTATTATTTGGATCATTGTCCCCAAATGTGCTATTTTATTGCATTACTATTGTTAAGAGTTGGTAGTTTAAATTGTTTGCATTTTAATTATCTGTGACATTGTCTGCAAATGTAAAATCAGTCATTGTTAAAACAATTGACAAAGCATCTGAAATGAAATAGTACTCCAGTAAATTAAATCACAAATGAATCACGAGTAATAATTAATTCGTAGTTATTTAAGTGAATTGACTAATTTAGAAGTCAATGAAAAGAGAAATTTTACTTAATAACAATGAAAAATTGTAGCTGATTTCTATTTATTATGTACCTTCCATTCTATTTCATATATGTCAGAGTTTAAGCTCATTAAGACCACATTCTTCTCTTTCTCCTCTTTATCACATTCCTCCTCTTCCCCTCCTTCCTTTTCTATGTACTGATTTTCCTCTTTATCCTTCTTTCATCATTCACAGAGTCTGACAAAGTATTTTGTTAAATAAGGGAACTGCTGGCTAAAACTCTGCAGAAATGAAGGTCATCATGACAAATTCTAATTTTAGTTTGAATCCTATTTTCAAATCAATTTGTACCATAATTAGTTAGCAATGATGCCAGATACAACCTTTGCTCTATGATCTTTATTTATAATGTTTATAAATTGTTTATAAGTGAAGTTATATCATCCAGAAATTAGAAAAATAGTTCTATATTTATATCTAATTTATAAACAATAAGAAAAGCAGACACTTTAAAAAAAATTTAGAACAGTAACCTCCAAATACAGTACGCTCTCCATAGTTACTTTCAAAAAACAGATTAACTATCTTTGTACTACAGCATTACCTTGAGCATTAATAATAGATGTGCCAGAAAATATGGATGCTCTAATATCTCAAATTTGTTAGCTAAGATTTGCATAAATTATGTCATTATTACAATAATAACTTGGCCAAATAGATTGGGAAAAATACATATTTTGAAATAAAAACTACCACTATTTTACCATATAGCTCCATAAATGTACAAAGAGAATTTTTTTAATGCTAGGCTTTTATGTCAAATTTATTATAATAGACACAAAACACCAAATAAGCATAAATTGACAAGGTCAGGGATGATGTCAGATCATGGCTGGTTGTGTCTTAATTTTATATTTAGATGACATGGCATTCTACAGAACATATGTGAAATATATGTTTGTAATGAATGACAGAAAATGAACCTTGGAAACATCAGAGAATGTGTCAGTGAAATTTATATTTTCTGATGCAATTTTCACTCAAAACAGATGGGACTTTAGTGAAAACTTCTCGAGAATATAGCATGATTCTGCAGTTTCAGGGATTCAGTGGACTGATATCTGAGTCATCAAAAGAGAGAGCATCTATATGAATCAACCAGTGGCAGTAAGGCACTATGCAACCCAAGACTTTCTAAGAAAACAATTTTATGGGTAAAAAATGCCTGGGAATTTTCTATGAAGTGGAAAAAAGGCAATAGTTAAGATGGAGACAGTGATGTCCAAGACATTGATTGAAGAGGCGATGGAACCTTGGTCAGAGTAAACAAGAAGTACATTGCAATTCTAATGCTCTGAGGAAGCAATAATTGAATATTCAGAAAATAGAGCCATTCACACTCTTTTAAATGTTAAAATAAGAATTCATTTTAGACATTAGCTAAACACAGAAGACATGCATTCTACAACTACTAATAGTATCCTTCAAAATGACATGATGAATGAAGATTTTTCCTATTCGGGAGAGAGAGAGAGACAGAGAGAGAGAGATGCAGAGAGAGAAGAAAATTGGTGGTATCAGATCTGCCTTAAAAGAAATAATGAAATCATTCAGGCTGAGATGGCACCAGAATGTGATGCCTTATTAAGAATATATTTTATGAATTTTCTTTATCATTTAGTACAGAAATATAAAGCATATTTATCATATATTGCTATATATAGATATATGTACACACAAACTGTATATAAAAACAAATTACCACAATAAAAAGACTTTAAACAATATTCATTTATTACTTATTTTTTATCCAAAAATTTGTTTTTTTTGTCTAAAAAATTGTCATAATTTTTAATTGTATACATGTAACTGGGAAGCTTAACTTCAAAATGCATTTTAAAACTTTTTTTTTTTCTTTCCACTAGGTTTCAAGATATAACCTTGAAGCAAGCCTCGGAAGTCTTTTTTGTTAGCCTTAAAATAGACTCCATGTCCCTTTATTTCTCACCATATATACTCCCTTCACATTTATCTAACCGTACACTAGTATCTACTTATTTGCCTTTTTAAAAGTTCTGGAGACTAATCTTGAGACAGACAAACCATACCTGGAGTCCCAGCTGCAAAATTCCAGAGATCACTTCAAGGAGGCTGATTAACAACCTGGCTGTTGGTGAGATTATGCTGGCCCATGATCGAGGTGGACTGGGACCCAAGAGAGCCATCAAAACAAGACATATAGACAACTCAGCACAATTCTTGCATGTTGCGCTTATCAAGTTTTTGCCTTTTAAACTCCTGTGTTCTTTCCCAAAATCAAAGTGGTTGCTTTGGATGGGAATCTGACCACTTCTCCTTTACTAGTTTTGGTTAATAAAATCACTTTCTTTCTACCATGCCTCACTGTTATTAATTGGACTCTGCAACTGGTGAGCATCTGGACCTGCATTTGGTTGCATACATAGGTGAGTGTTAATTTCTGCAGCTAGGGGTCAGACCAAGATGGCTGACTAGAGGCCATGGCGTTTGGAGACTCTCATTGAAAATAAGCAGAATAAGCATGAGAATCTTTCACCTGCAATCAAAGTATCCAGGTTCTCTCACCAAAATTGACTCAAAGGCTGGCATGACCCACAGAGAGAAGGAAAAGCATTGTGGTGTGGGGATCACCTGAGAGCCTGAGCGCCACGTGGGGAAGGCGAACACCCTCCTCCCAGCCAAGGGAGGTAGTAAGTGAACACGCTACCGAGCCGGGAAACTGTTCTTTTTTCATGGAACTGTGCAACTCACGGATTGGAAGATCCAGTTTGTGAACTCATGCCACCGGGCCTAGCATCACAAGCCTGGATTGTGCAGATTTGTACAGCCACTCAGCTGTAATCTGCGTAAGCCTATTAAACTCCCTGGGGGAGGGATGACCAGCACTGGCTGCAGCAGCCTGCTGCCTAAGCCCTTTGAGCTCTTTGAGGGAGGGGCAGCAGCCAGCACTGGGACCTGAAGCTGCCTAACGCTCTAAGCTCTCTGAGCTGGGAAAGGGCAGCACTCATTTCTTTTATTTTTTTTGAGACGGAGTCTCGCTCTGTCGCCCGGGCTGGAGTGTGCAGTGACCGGATCTCAGCTCACTGAAAGCTCCGCCTCCTGGGTTTACGCTATTCTCCTGCCTCAGCCTCCTGAGTAGCTGGGACTACAGGCGCCCGCCACCTCGCCCGGCTAGTTTTTTGTATTTTTTAGTAGAGATGGGGTTTCACCGTGTTAGCCAGGATGGTCTCGATCTCCTGACCTCGTGAACCGCCCGTCTCGGCCTCCCAAAGTGGGCAGCACTCATTTCTATAGCTCCAGGCTATGCTTTTCCCCTCCTGGAGCCAGGGAGGCTGGACGGTTTGGTCCCAAGACTTGTCTCCACACCGGGTGTGGCAGTCTGCGGCCAGAGTGCCTCTTCAGGCTTGTGACCCATCCTTCCTCAGTGAGCAGGTTCTCCCTGCAGGATCTCCAATAACTCTAGCCAGAGACTCAGGGACAGAATTCGGATCTCCTGGGCCTGAGCCCCTAGGGGGAGGGGTGGCTGCAGTCACTGCAGACCAACAGACTTAGTCTTCCCTCCTGGTAGTTCTGAGGAATCCGGGCATCCCAGACAAGTGGGTTTCTCCCGAGCAAAACACACCATCTCTACCAAAGGACAAGGTGCTTTGTTAAACGGGTTCTGCTCCCCATGCCACCCAACAGGGTGAGACCCTCCAACAGGTGTTGTCAGACACCCTATACAGGAGCTAGTCTGCTGGCATCAGGTTGGTGCCCTTCAAGGTCAGAGGTCCCAGAAGAAGGAGCAGGCACACATATTTGCTGCTTTCCAGCCTCCTTGAATGACATCTCCAGGCACAGGAGCGAATCAGATGAATAGGGCCTGAAGTGAACCTCCAGAAAACTGCAGCATCCCTACAGAAGAGGAACCAGACTATTGAAAGAAAAACAAACAAGCAGAAAGCAACAACAGCATAAACAACAACAACAACAAAAAAGGGGCCCCCACAAAAACCCCATCCAAGGGACAGCAGCCTCAAAGACCAAAACTAGACAATCTCAGGAAGATGAGAAAGAATCAATGAAAAAATGCTGAAAACCCAAAAAGTCAGAGTGCCTCTTCTCCTCCAAATGATTGCAATGTCTCTCCATCAAGGGCACAGAACTGGACAGAGGATCAGATGGGCGAATTGACTGAAGTAGGCTTCAGAAGATGGCTAATAAAAAACTACGATGGACTAAAGGAGCTTTTTCTAACCCAATGCAAAGAAGCTAAGAACCTTGATAAAATGATAGAGGAATTGCTAATGAGAATAGCCAGTTTAGAGAGGAGCATAAATGACCTGATGGAGCTGAAAAACACAGCACAAGAACTTTCTGAACCATATGTAAGTATCAGTAGCTGAACTGACCATGTGGAAGAAAGTGTACCAGAGTCTGAAGACCACCTTACTGAAGTAAGACATGCAGACAAGAATAGAGTCAAAGTGTTTAAAAGGAATGAACAAAGCCTCCAAGAAATATGGGACTTCATGAAAAGACTAAACCTACATTTGATTGGAATACTAGAAGGAGATGGGGAGAATAGAAACAAGCTGGAAAACACACTTCAGGTTATTATCCAGGAGAATTTCCCCAACCTAGCAAAACAGGCCAACATGCAAATTTAGGAAATACAGAGAACACCATTAAGATACTCCACAAGAATATCAGCCCCAAGACACATAATCATCAGATTCTTCAAGGTCAAAAGGAAAAATCTATTAATGGCAGCCAGAGAGAAAGTCCAAGTCACCTACAAAGGGAAGCCCATCAGACTTACAGTGGACTTCTCAGCAGAAACCTTACAAGTCAGAAGAGATTGGGGACCAGTATTCAACATTCTTAAAGAAGAATTTTTTATCAACTCAGAATTTCATATTCAGTCAAACTAAGCTTCACAGGTGAAGGAAAAATAAAACCCTTTCCAGACAAGCAAATGCTGAGAGATTTCACTACCACCAGGCTTGCCCTGCAAGAGCTCCTGAAGGAAGCATTAAATATGGAAAGGAAAAACCTGTACAAGCCACTGCAAAACCACACCAAAATATAAAGACCAATGATATGATGAAGAAATTATGTCAGCTAGTGTGCAAAGTAACCAGATAGCTTCATGATGAGAAGATCAAATTCACACATAATAATACTAACCTTAAATGTAAACAGGCTAAAAACCCTAATTAAAAAACACAGACTGGTAATTTGGATAAAAAGTCAAGGCCCATCTGTGTGCTGTATTCAGGAGACCCATCTTACGTACAAAGACACACCCAGGCTCAAAATAAAGGAATGGAGGAAAATTTAGCAAGCAAAGGGAAAGCAAAAAAAATTTAAAAATTTTTAAAAAAGCAGAGATTGCAATGTTAGTTTCTGGCAAAACACAGACTTTAAACCAACAAAGATCAAAAAAGACAAAGAAGGATATTACATATGGTAAGGGAAACAATTCAACAAGAAGAGCTAACTATTTTAAATATATGTGCACCCAATACAGGAGCACCCAGATTTATAAAACAAGCTCTTAGTGACCTACAGAGAGACTTAATCTCCCATACAACAATAGTGGAAGACTTTAAAACTCTACTATCAGTACTAGACAGATCAATGAGACAGAAAATTAACTAGGATATCCAGGACTTGAACTCAGCTCTAGATCAAGTAGGCCTAGTAGATGTCTACAGAACTCTCTACCCCAAATCAACAGAATATATATTCTTCTCGGTGCCACATGACACTTAATCTAAAACTGACCACAATATTGGAAATAAAACACTCCTCAGCAAATGCAAAAGAATTGAAATAATAACAAACAGTCTCTCAGACCACAGTGCAATCAAATTAGAATTCAGGATTAAGAAACTCACTCAAAACCACACAATATCATGAAAATTAAACAACCTCCTCCTGAATGACTCCTGGGTAAATAATGGAATTAAGGCAGAAATAAAGTTCTTTGAAACCAATGAGAACAAGG
This sequence comes from Trachypithecus francoisi, assembly GCF_009764315.1. Taxonomy (NCBI): domain Eukaryota; kingdom Metazoa; phylum Chordata; class Mammalia; order Primates; family Cercopithecidae; genus Trachypithecus; species Trachypithecus francoisi. The sequence continues at coordinate 45,836,977 of NW_022681470.1, read as the reverse complement.
AGAAAACGTATCAGAATCTCTTGAACACAGCTAAGGCAGAGTTAAGAGGGAAATTTACAGCACTAAATGCCAACATCAGAAAGCTAGAAAGATCTTGATTCGACACCGTAACATCACAGTTAAAGGAGCTAGAGAGGCAAGTGCAAACTAATCCAAAAGCTAGCGGAAGGTGATAAATTACAATAAAATCAGAGAGGAATTGAAGGAGATAAAGACACACACACACACACACACAAAACTCCAAAAAATTAAAGAATCTAGGAGGTGGTTTTTTGAAAAAAATAACAAAATAGGCTACTGGCTAGACTAATAAAGAATAAGAGAGAGAAGAATCAAACACAATAAAAAAGATACAGGGGATATCACCACTGACTACACAGAAATACAAATTACCATCAGAGAATGCTAAAAACACCTCTATGCAAATAATCTAGAAAATCTAGAAGAAATGGAGAAATTCCTGGACTCATACATCCTCCCAAGACTAAGTCAGAAAGAAGTTGAGTCCCTGAATAGACCAATAACAAGCTTTGAAATTGAGGCAGTTATTAATAGCCTACCAATCAAAAAAAGCCTAGGAACAGATGGATTCATAGCTGAATTCTATCAGAAATACAAAGAGAAGCTGGTATCATCCCTTCTGAAACTATCCCATACAATCAAAAAGGAGGGACTCCTTCCTAACTCATTTTATGAAGCCAGCATCATCATGATACCAAAACTAGGAAGAGACACAACAGAAAAAGAAAACCTCAACCAATATCCCTGATGAACATCTATGCGAAAATCCTCAATAAAATAATGATGGACATCTAGAGAAAATCCTCAATTAAATACTGGCAAACTTATTCCAGCAGCACATCACAAAGTTTATCCATTATGACCAAATCAGCTTCATTCCTGGGATGCAAGACTGGTTCAACATAATAAAATCAATAAAAGTCACTTAAACAGAACCAATGATAAAAACCGCATGATTATCTCAATAGATGCAGAAAAAGCCTTCAATAAAATTCAACATGCCTTCATGTTAAAAACTCTCAATAAACTAAGTATTGATGAAACATATATTAAAATAATAAGAGCTATTTGTGACAAACCCACTGTCAGTATCATATTAAATGGGCAAAAGCTGGAAGCATTTCCTTTGAAAACCAGTACAAGACAAGGATGCCATCTCCCACCACTCCTATTCAACATAGTGTTGGAAGTTCTTTCCAGAGAAATCAAGCAAGACAAACAAACAAAAGGTATTCAAATAGGAAGAGAGGAAGTCAAGTTGTCTCTGTTTGCAGATGACATGATTTTATATTTAGAAAACATCATCTCAGCCCAAAAACTTCTTGAACTGATGAGCAACTTCAGCAAAGTCTCAGGATAGAAAATCAATGTGCAAGAATCACAAGCATTCCCTTACACCAACAATAGGCAAGTAGAGATCCAAATCATGAATGAACTCCCATTCATAATTGCTACAAAGAGAATAAAATACCTAGGAGTACATCTAACAAGAAATGTGAAGGAACTCTGCAAGAGAACTACAAACAACTGCTCAAAGAAATGAGAGGACACAAACAAATCAAAAAATATTTCATCCTCATAGATAGAAAGAATCAATATAGTGAAAATGGCCATACTGCCAAAAGTAATTTATAGATTCAATGCTATTCCCATGAAACTACAATTGACCTTCTTCACAGAATTAGAAAAAACTATTTTAAATTTCCTATGAAATCAAAGAAGAGCTCATATAGCCCAGACAATTCTAAGCAAAAAGAACAAAGCTGGAGGCATCATGCTACCTGACTTCAGACTATACGACAAGGCTACAATAACCAAAACAGCATGGTACCGGTACCAAAACAGACATATAGACCAATGGAGCAGAACAGAGGCCTCAGCAGTAACACCACACATCTACAACCATCAGATCTTCAACAAACATGACAAAAAACAAACAAGGGGGCAGGATCTCCTATTCAGTAAATAGTGCTGGGAAAATTGGCTAGCTATAGGCAGAAAGCTAAAACTGGACCCCTTCCTTACACCTTATACAAAAGTTAACTCAAGATGGATTAAAGACTTAAATGTAAAACCCAAAATCATAAAAATCCAGAGGAAAACCAAGGCAATTCCATTCAGGTCATAGGCACAGGAAAAGACTTTATGACAAAAATGCCAAGAGCAATCAATCACAGCAAAAGTCAAAATTAACAAATGGTATCTAATTGGACTTAAGAGCTGCTACACAGCAAAATAAACTATCATCAGAATGTACCGGCAGTCTACAGAATGGGAGAAAATTTTTGCTCTCTACCCATCTGACAAAGATCTAATATCCAGAATTTACAAGAAACTTAACATATTTACAAGATAAAACAAACAATCCCATCAAAAATGAGCAAAGGATATGAACAGACTCTTCTCAAAAGAAGACATTTACATGGCCAACAAACACATGAAAAAAAGCTGAACATCACTGATCATCAGAGGAAGGCAAATCAAAACCACAATGTGACACCATCCTAGGCCAGTCAGAATGGCAATTATTAGAAAGTCAGGACACAATGTATGTAGGTAAGATTGTGGAGAAATAGGGACACTTATACGCAGTTGGTAGGAATATACATTAGTTCAACCATTGTGGAAGACCATACGACAATTCCTTAAGGATCTAGAACCAGAAATACCATTTGACCCAGCAATCCCATTACTAGGTATATACCCAAAGTAATATAATTTATTCTAATATAAAGATGCATGCACAGGTCTGTTTATTGCAGCACTATTTATAATAGCAAAGACATGAAACTAACCCAAATGCCCATCAATGATAGACTGGATAAAGAAAATGTGGTACATATAAACCATGGAATACTATGCAGCCATACAAAGGAATGAGATCATGTTCTTTGCAGGGACATGGATGAAGTTGGAAATCATCATTCTAAGCAAACTAACGCAGGAACAGAAAACCAAACACCACATGTTCTCACTCATAAGTGGGAATTGAACATCGAGAACACATGGGCACTGAGAGGGGAACACATCACACCAGGGCCTGCTGGGGGATGGGGGCGGTGAGGGGAGGGAGCTTAGAGGACAGGTCAATAGTTGCAGAAAACCACCATGGCACACATATACCTATGTAACAAATCCGCACATCTATCCCAGTTTTTTTTTTTTCTTATTTAAAAGAAATAAACAAAAAAAATTCTGCTGCTGTATCTCTTCATAAAGAAGAGCATAAATGGGAAAACAGAGAGAAGGGTCTGTGGCAGGGTTTGCACAAAGATATAGTGGGACATAATTTATTTCAAATTTTAATTAAATTTTTGTATTTATATTTGTTGAATGTCACTTGCATTAATTAATCTCTTTTACACTCAGCGTTTTGCATCTTTGGAAAATTTTTAGTCCCTGGTAAAAAGAGACAGTATAAACATATTCTCTTGATTCTGTTTGCTATTTAACTGCTTTACCATAGTTTCCACAAATATACAATGTATTCTATTTTAATAGAAATCCCAGCAAAGGCTAGAACCTCTGTGAGGAAAAATATTTGTTGTCATTTTATCACAGATGATGTGAAAATATCCTATAATAGATGAGAATGGTTACAATTCTTTGGACACTGAATTTGCAACAATTTCTAAGTGAAACGGATAATAGAAATTAAAACAAAACTTCAGAACATACTGCCTTTGCATTGTATTATATGCGCTAAAATTTTACCCAGGTTTTTTTGTTTTGTTTTGTTTTATGCTTACAGATCTCGGTTTTCCTTACTTCCGCCTCTACATAGATTTACTCACCTGCAAACCTCTCCCTTTATTTGGGGATTTTAATATTTCCTATTCATATATTCAGAATGTTATCACCCGGAAATTGCTGAGGACCTCAGGCTCTTTTCCAGATTTTTGAAATACTAAATATAATATCCTGTTAAATCACATTTTTAATGAATATCAATGTTTTCTGGTATATATCATAGCATATCAAATATAATCTTTGTAACTGTCAAGAGTTTGAACTGTATTTATAATAGGTGTCATACAAAGTGTGGGCCCATGCATAGTTGTGATTTTTTAAAAAGTATTTTTATTATTAAGGATTTTGTAAAATTGCAGAAAGTTTTCAAAATAAAAGTAATAAGCCATTTATTTTACACTGGAACTTTATTATACTTATAGAAATGTAATTTAGTGAAGAAAGGCATTCATTGAGGGATAACTGCTTCAATAGTCTTCTAGATGCCTGCAGATATACTATATCTTATCCCCAGAGGAACAACTAGGCTGAAGTCAGATCTATCTTGGAAAAAATACAAAAGATATCAGGATGATGGCAGCCAAAATTTTTAATAAATATTGTATGATAATAACAAATAATAAAAGCTCAAAAGGTATACACTATTGGTGTAGCAGTTTGAAGTCTCCAAAGCATTATTTTACTCCTTACTTTACTTTGTTTATGCAATGACCTTTGAAGAAAGAAAAAGTCATTTTCAACACTGTTTAAGAGAAACTGAAGAAGAAAGCCATGCATCAAGTTATTAGAGGAAAAACTTAAGCCTCCATTTTGCCTAAGAAACATTGCCTATCTGAAATCTTCTAAATTTATTTGCTGTAAGCAGGTAGGTTGTGTGCAGACATTATTAAGCCCATAGACTCAGCTGCACTGTATATTTTTATCTTTCTGAATCTAAGCTTCTCTGTTATGGCAGCCTATAACACTCACAAAATTCAGATGTGACTTCAGCTTCTTGGGAATGTAATAATTTCTGTCTATTACAATTTTTTATGATCTGAATATTCTGAAGGATACAGATGTTGTACTTTGAAGAATGTCTTTCAATTAGGGTTTACTTGAGGGTGGTTTCTCATTATTAGACTAGAGTTTATGGGTCTTGTAGAGGAATGTCACTGACATAAATTGCCATTCTCATCACAGTTTATCAAGGGTAGATAGTATCAACATGAGATTTTACTGTGTACATTGTCTTGATCACTTAGTTGAGCTACTGTTTGTCAGATGTCTCAAGTATAAAGTTATCATTTTTTTCTTATTTTTCCATACTGTACTCTTTCGAAGGAATTAGCCATGCACAGTACATCATTTATGAGGTAGAAAGTTTTGTTGGAGGCAGAGTATCTACATAAATTATTTGTAATTCTTCTGCATGAGTTGTCTGTTCCCCTCCCTTCTTTTTTCCCTCCTTCCCTCCTTGATTACCTGGTTAATTGTCTCATTGATCCCCTTCCTCCCTCTCTCCCTCCTTCTCTCCCTCCCTTCCTTCCTCCCTCCCTCCCTCCCTCCTTCTCTCCTTCCCTCCTTCCCTCCTTCCCTCCTTCCTTCCTGCCTTCCTTCCTTCCTTCCTTCCTTCCTTCCTTCCTTCCTTTCCCTCCCTCCCTCCCTGCCTTCCTGTCTTCCTGCTTTCCTCCCTTCCTGCCTTCCTCCCTTCTTTTCCACATGTATGTTGTTATGGATTTGTGTATATTTAATTTATATTTTGAGCTATAGCCCAATGCTATGCTAACTTACTTTTTGTTCAAATCACTTCTACTTTGGTCATTAGAAGCTAAAACAGTTGCAAGTTATGACCTTTTGTCAAATGTAATCATTGTGGATTTTAAAAACTTCCTCACTTTCTGGCACTATAAAATGATTCAGGTTCATCTTATATATTTTCTGACCCAGTCCTAGAATTAGCAATTTATTCAAGGAGTCCTTTATTTTATTGGCAAGTGGATGAGAAAATAAGATCTAGGTGTTAGTTGTGTTCAGTGGTACAAAAATTTCATGAGTCCTCTTGGCTGACAAAGAAAGGATATATACGTCTGTATATTTACATGTTTGTAAATATATATATATATATATATATATATATATATATAGCCCTGAGTAAGTTCATACTTAGGTCTCTCAACAATTACAGTACCACATGGATCCTTCTCTAATGAAGAGAAACCAGTTTCCTACCATACACCATCTACTACTTAATTATTCAATTTATATTTCACAGTCTCAGAGTTGTGAGTTTGGATTCCCATGGAAAAATGCATTTACCAACTACAGTTCAGTGCCTTCTGTCTTTTGACTGAGTTTCCATTTATCTCCAAAGTTAATTAAATCTGTATCGTTTTCTTTCCCCTTCTATCCATGTCTTTAGGCAGCTTAAATTCATTCTTTTTTTTTTAATCACTGAATAGTATTCAATTGCATAAAGATATCACAAGTTTTTATCCATTCTCCTATCAAATGACATCTTTGTTGCAACAATTATTTTTGGCAATTATGAATAAAGCTGCTATGACCATTTATTGTCAGGCTTTATGTGGACATATTATTTCAAATCAGTTAAGTAAATACTTAGAAGCATGACTGCTGGATCTCGTAGTAAGACTATTTTTGAAGATCTTGAAGAGAAAGACACTACCATACAGCCAATCATTACCCTATTCAAAATGTCAATGCTTTTGTTGTAAAAATAATTTATCTTTTAAAAAATTTGCTAAACTATTATGTGGAGAACAGTAACAGGTCAAAACTTCTGTCAAAGTTACAAAGCTGATTTACTGTACTTTTTGTGAAAGTACATCTGTTCATTTCTAACATGAGAAAATAATATAGATTTACATGCCCACATTGAATTTGATCAGCACATTTAAAAATCATATGTTGCAATTTAAGGCTTAGTTTTCTCCCTTTGTACTTCTGATTATTGTGAATAGAAACATCACATCTCCTGAGGTGTAATAATGTATCTTAGAAAAATCAACATTTATGGTAATGAATTGCAATATATTGTTAAAACAGCACTGTTTTTCTACAAAAACTATGTTATGCAATTTTTGACACCGTTCAGTTTGATATAAAACTCATTGACTCGAACAATGTCAGCCAGCTACAAATTGACATATAGCTGAATTTTATTCTATATTTAGCCTTGAGGAAGAGTTTAACAAGGGTTTTCCTATATATGAAAGAAGGATGCTTATGTGAAATTTACCCTATTTATTTTTAACACCCATCCCATTGATTAAACTTGAGTCCTAGGTTATTATGTTTAGCTAATGTATAGCTATGGGCACTCAAATACCAGTTTCACTCCACATACTACTGTGCTATTTTACCCAAACCCAGATTACAATTATATCTACATTTTAGCATTCTATCTATGTTTCATCTATTTTTCCAACTAATTTTACCCTGCCTGTAAAGATATTATAACTTTTGTCCTCAGTAATTTCATTATAGTTGTTAAAATGCATTTCTCAATATTTTTCTCTAGGAAACAATATTTTCTCATTTAAAGAGATGTATGCATATCAATTGCCTCTGCATCGGAGCACTTCTAAGCAAGCTTCTATCCTGGTAAATAACTCAGCAATCTAAGCTGCATTTGAGTGTGGATTATAAATTGATTCTAACTAGTTGTATTCAAAACTACAGGCCATTCTGATATATACTTAGAAAAAAATATGATATATTTGCACAATATCCTATATAACAGAAAAGTATTGAAGAGTAAGAAAAAACATGGCTTTCTTTAAATAGTTTCATATGTTAAAATAAAAATTGTCATTCTTGGTCGGTGTGGTGGATCACACCTATAATCCCACCACTTTGGGAGGCCAAGGAGGGTGGATCACCAGAAGTCAGGAGTTCAAAACCAGCCTGGCCAACATGGTGAAACCCCATCTCTACTAGACATACAAAAAATTTGCCAGGCATCGTGTCGGGTCCCTGTAATCTCATTTATTCAGGAGGCTGAGGTGGGAGAATCACGTGAGCCTGGGAGGTGGAGGCTGCAGTGAGTCGAGATCATGCCAAGCCACTGGACTCCATCCTGGGCAACAAGAGCGAAACTCCATCTCAAAAGAAAAAAAAAATGTCCTTTTACATTTCTGATAACAAATCAATTTGCAGGTACATGTGAATTGCAATATTTCTCAGAAATATATAAAAAAGGGGTACCTTCTAAGGAAATACTGATATTCAACATTTTTTTTTTAAATAAAGCCTTCACCATTCACTAAACCATCACTGATAATTTTCAGTAACAATCATTGGCAACTCTAAGTTTATTGAGTTCAATAGCAACATTTGAAGAAACTTGACTAAACATAACTTGTTTTCAGATACATATTATTTTGTTTAAATGAGTGCAAAATATTAAATATTTTGAGAAGATTCAAAATGATAATAAAGTCAATATTAAATATATCTGTTTTTATTTCAGAGTACTGAAAATGATGACTTAGATATCCTCATTATTTAGTCACTCTCAAGCACTACTGGAATCTCAAAAATTCTTCTTCCCATAAAACATTATTTATGTGGTCGGTAAAAAAGATTTAACAGGATGGATAGTATGAATATGATTTTAAAAGAGTAGAAAACTATAAAATAAATTTAATGTGATATATGACATATAAATAAAACTGCAATGCTGAGTATTAATTTTGTGCTTCAGCACAATTTTTCTAGAGACAACATAGAAGAACTCTGGGGCTCAGTTGTTCAAATATCAAAGATAGAAAAACTATTAGTACTTGACAAAATGAGTCCACATCACCCTGTCTTTACAATATAAAGTTTTCATTTTTTTTTAATTTAGAGCATTGAAAATTCAACTAAATATTTTAATTGGAATACCCTTATTTCTGACATGCAACTGAATCCTGATCACATATTGAAAGGTGATATGATAATTCTGCAAGTGAAGTAGTAGTATTAGGTTGATGCAAAAGTAATTGCAAAAAGGTAATCCTCATTACTTTCTTCCTTTTTTTTTCTTTTTTTTGAGATAGAGTCTCACTCTGTCGCCCAGGCTGGAGTGCAGTGGCATGATCTCGGCTCACTGCAAGCTCCACCTCCCGGGTTCATGACATTCTCCTGTCTCACCTCCTGAGTAGCTGGGACTACAGGCGTCTGCCACCATGCCCGGCTAATTTTGCTGTATTTTTAGTAGAGACAGGGTTTCACCATGCTAGTCAGGATGGTCTCGATCACCTGACCTCATGATCCACCCACATCGGCCTCCCAAACTGCTGGGATAACAGGCGTAAGCCACCGTGCCAGGACCGGTCACTACTACTTTTAATGGTGAAAACGGATAGTACTTTTTAACAAACTGTGTATCATTACTAAAGAAATGTTTTATTATGACAGGAATTTATCCTATGAATTAAAAGGGCTATTTGCCCAGCCACAACTCCATTTACTATGTAAAAATGTTTTTAATAAGGTTTCATAGAGAAACATTCTTCACTAGTTTTCAAACACAAATTATTAAACTAATTATTACATCGTAAAAAATATTAATTATTTAAATCTTTAAAATATTGACAAAAATATCCATGGTGAATTATAGCTCCACATTGAAGAACTGCTTAGGTCAGATTGAAAACATCTACTTAATACATAATAGTTTGGTTTAAATAGGAGCAGAAATGTGATGTTAATGTTATTTCAAGTACTCCATGATTATTAGAATTTCACAGTTCAAAATATGAATTAATGATTTTATGTTGCTAGGACATTATGTACACATAGTTAAGATAATCCAAATATCCCAATATTTTGTTTTCAAAGGTACATATAAAATATGCACGAAGTAGAAAACCTTTTGGAAATATATATTTATTGTTTTTGCCACTTTTAGCAGAGCTATGAATCATGCAATTGCTTGTTGCAACAGAAGGGAGCTCACATAGTTTACACAGTATGTTGTCTGTCAATAAGTTGATATAAGTATTAAGTTAAAAGTGGATAAAAATTTGTCTCATTTTATATTTTATTTAATGTGTTTAATTGTTTTACCTCATTTATATATTTAAAATTAGTAAATTATATGTGTTTTTCTTATAAAACTAAATGAGAAAACAAGTCATATGTTTTCAACTCTTATTCTTTTTAACCTCATACTAATCAACACAAGTATTTATAATCATCAGCTTCATGTCAGATTTACTCACTTAATTTAATCTAATGATTTCAATACTAAAATAATTTTGTAACTATCAACACATTGTGTTGTCTCTACTCATCCAATATGGAACAAATTACATGTAGTTAGATGCTAAATACTATTTTTTAGACATTAGTCATTTTTTTTCATCACTGAAAACAAAGTTATCTGTAAGTGTGAATATTTTAACATTGGAGAAAAATGGCAATGGCAATGTGTTAACTAGTGTTATGATCAAGAGAAATTTCGTTGTGAAATATAAGATACTTGGGGCTTGTATCCACACATGTCAGTGGAGAGATGATGACTACTTGTGGAAGAAAAACATAGGATGCAAAAATTCCTAAGAACCTAGTAAAGACAAATGGTAAATAGGGATCTCAGGTGTTCTATTACATTGTTGCTCTTGGTTCACATGCTGAAGGAAGAGATTATTTTCATTACCACATTTTAAGATATTTTTGGAATTTATTGCATCTATTTCCTTGAGGGTAAAGATATCTGTTTTTACTTGAGATTTTTTTTTCTCTGACATTAAATTATTTAACTGGCAATGAGTTTTGCATTTGCAAATTCATTTCAGTGAGGCTTATTTTTAAATTTTACTTAGTATATTGTTTATTTTGGATTTTTCTATCACTGTACTTCTTTTAATTTATTTCATCGTTTGAAAGGTGCACTCACTCGGGCCCACAGATCACTGAAGACAACACCAAAATTTCTTTAAGCCTTGTTGCTCTTGTCTTTTGGTATTAAAAAAAACGTATCTCAGATTCAGTGTAGTTAGCCAGCAAGTAATTTTACACAGTTCTTACATGTGAGGTTGCTTTGCTCCCTGTATCTACATTTCAGTAATAAAATTCAATAAAAACCTCAGAAAATGCAAGCATTTAATTAATAATGGAAAAGACTTATGCCAGCCCCAGTTTTTACACAGTAAGCCAAACTCCCCTCCAAAGTCATCACTTTAGACTTTGTTATTCTTTGTGAATTGAAATATTAACTATAGTCAAACAGACTATCACTGATTTCTGTAGACATATAAATAGCTTTGTTTTTATATTTTGCTTTGTTTACAGTTTTGTTTTTATATTTTGCTTCTATCGCTTGAAGACATCTATCTTGTTTTTTGCCTCTGTGTCTATATCACAAACACACACACACACACACACACACATCATATACACACAAAACGCATGCCACCTATATTCTTTTCTAATATAGGCATTAAATGTTGTACATTTCCTTCAAATAAATATGTTAGCCTCTTTGGATAAATTTTGAAATTTAATGCTTTTATTTTTATTTGATTCAAAATTATTTCTAAGTATCCTTTTAGTATGTCCTTTAATACATTATTTATTCCGAAATGTGCTAGTTTCTAATTATTGGGGAATTTCCAGACATTTTTCTTTTATTGATTTAAAATTCACTTTCATGTGGTCGGAGAATTCAAAACATGTATAATTCAAAACTTTAAAATATCGATTTATTGAAACTTGGTTTATGGCGCAGAATAAGGTCTTGGTTAATGTTGCATGTGAGCTTAATATTCTGCTAGTGTTAGATTGATTATTTTTCTATAAATTTCAGTTAGCTCAAGGTGGATGATGGTTAAGTTGAGTATTCTATATCCTTATTGGTTTCTATATAATTATTCTAACAGGTTTGAGAAAGAGATAATTTAAAATTTCCAACTATATTAAAGGATTTGATTGTAAGCAGTGGTTTAAAAAGTATCCCCTAGGCCAGGTGCGGTGGCTCACACCTGTAACCCCAGCAATTTGGAAGGCAGAGGCAGGTGGATTACCTGAGGTCCATGAGTTTGAGACCAACCTGGCCAAAACAGTGAAATCCCATCTCTACCAAAAACACAAAAATTAGCCTGGTGTGGTGACACGCGCCTGTAATCCCAGCTACTCAGGAGGCTGAGGACAGAGAATCATTTGAATCTGGGAGGCGGAGGTTGCAGTGAGCCGAGATCGCGCCCCTCAGCCTGGGCGACAGAGTGAGACTCCATCTCAAAAAAAAAAAAAAAAAAAAAGTTATAAGCATTCTCATTCTCTATTACCTGAAACCCCATGACCTTCTCTGGAAAACGTGTCTTTTTAGATATAATTTAATTTAAGGTTCTTGAAGATAATTAAAATAAGGTTCTTTAAGAGATTATCTCGGATTACTTGGATGGGCCTTATATACAATGGTTAAGTGCTTTAATAAAGAAAAAGCAGCCTGGCGCAGTGGCTCACCCCTGTAATCCCAGCACATTGGGAGGCCAAGGTGGGTGGATCACCTGAGGTCAGGCAATTGAGAGGAGCCTGGCCAACATGGTGAAACCCCATCTCTACTAAAAATGCAAAAAAGTAGCCGAGCGTCGTGGCATGCGCCTGTAATTCCTGCTACTCCGGAGGCTGAGGCAGGAGAGATCGCTTGAACCCGGGAGGCAGAGGTTGCAGTGTGCTGAGAACACGCCGTTGCGCTCCAGCCTGGGCAACAAGAGGGAAATTCCATCTTAAAAAACAAAAACAAACAAACAAACAAAGAAAAAGCAGAGGGAGCTTTGGCACCCAAAGCTTCTTCACATACAAGAAGAAACGTGATAAGAATATGGAGAAAGAAATGGGAGTTTTACTGCCAAAAGCCAAGGAATTTCTCCAGCTACCAGAACCTAGAAAAGCCAAGGAAATATTTTTCATTAGAGCAAGTGATTTTTTGTTCTATATTCTTCTCATCATTCAGTGTTGTTATTATTATTATTTTTTTAATTTTCAACATTCCAGTGGATATATTGTGGTACCGCAGTTACTTTTATTTGCAATATCCTGATGCCTGTGACGCTGAACAACTTTTCATATGTTTATTTGCCACCTGTATATCTGCTTTGATGAAGTGTCTGTTCAGATGTTTAGCCCATCTTTTACTTGTTTTTTGTTTTCTTATTGTTGAGCATAAGGAATTATTTGTATGTTAGAGATAGCAGTCCTTTATCAGATATAGTTTCGTAAAGATTTTCTTCCAGCCCGTTGCTTGTCTTTTCACCCTCTTAAATCACACAGATATTGTAATTATATTTGCTTATTCCTACTGAGGATGTTTTACTAATAATTGCACTGATAATTAAAGCGTACATCTTTCACTAATGCTCTGACTTCAGAGCTATTGCTTGCCATGTTTACTTCATTTTATTAAAATCAAATGTGCTTATCCCAGATAATATTGCATTAACTCAGTAGCAACCATTCACTTTAAAGTTACTATGATAGCATGGTACTATGTTGGAACCTACTTTATTTCTTATATAGTAGTTGGATCTTTAAATAGAAGCTAATTATAGAAAATAAATGTTATTACTGTGTAAGTGAATACATTACTTTTTGAGAAATATTTTTTCTTTATTGTGAGGTTTGTATTCTATACTATTTACAAATAGCTTTATATTTTACTAGTAAAGTTAATTGAGCTTTAATTAGACGCATCAATTTAGCAACTATTTTATTTTATGCAAATAATATGCTTATTCATGAAATAAATGTTTTAGCTTTTCTCCAGATGTATTTAATTTGAAAATTAACTAAGAAGACATATAAAGAAATCATTTTGGACTGAAAATAGTTCAAAATATATATTTTCTTTATATAATTAGCTATAACATAATTTCCCATACCTACCTCTGATAAATATTTTTAATAAAGTTGCCTGATGTTCTAATAGTGCTGATCACAAAATATTACAAAATGTAGCCCAATTCAGTAAGAAAACATGGGTTGAACTACATTTCAGTCTAAGTGTGTACATATGATTTCTCATTCTGAGTAATTTAAGGAAGAAAAATTGCAATTTTTATTAGAGTTCCACTAACTGTATCCAATTCATTGATTTAAAAGGAGGCATTTCACTTTGGGAGGCCGAGACGGGCGGATCACGAGGTCAGGAAATCGAGACCATCCTGGCTAACACGGTGAAACCCCGTCCCTACTAAAAAAAAGACAAAAATCTAGCCGAGCGAGGTGGCGGGCGCCTGTAGTCCCAGCTACTGCGGAGGCTGAGGCAGGAGAATGGCGTAAACCCGGGAGGCAGAGCTTGCAGTGAGCTGAGATCCGGCCACTGCACTCCAGCCCGGGCGACAGAGCGAGACTCCGTCTCAAAAAAAAAAAAAAAAAAAAAAAAAAAAGGAGGCATTTTAAAAGCATATCTTTAATCAGCCTTAAGTAATGTTCAGTAAATTTTTTAATTCCATTTTTTATTTTATTGAAACTGGGGAATTTATTCCTGCTAGAGAATCAAGCTACCTGGGTCTTGTAATAGATATGAACATATGTATTAAAGATTTGGAAACAGCTTACCTGGTGCCTGTTGACTGTTCAGAAGCTGCTGAAAATGAACAAACCACACATCAGTATTCTGTATAAAACAGCTTTACTCTAAAGAATCTTACTACAGACTGGAATTAGAAAATAGCATATTTACTGTATACTTACAGAGATCTCATCTCACTCTTTCTTACAATGTTAAGTTGTGCATCTGAAGTTTAAGGTCAAGGTGCATCAACTTATATTTTACAGACTCCTTTGGCTCAAGGTTAATTGCCAGAGACCATGCAGCCAGAACTTCACTCAGTTCCATGCATACTTTATGTATAACTAATGCCCTATTGTGTGCAGCCCTGTTTCTAGGAATCAGTTTCTCCTTCACCTAAAAGAAACGATTTACCCTGTAGTAACCTCTGCGATAACATTTTCTGACTTTTTCTGCAACATTCTACCTGCTACTTTTGTCCAAACTTACCTAATTCAGAAAATTCAACTTTTTAATCTAGATATGAAACATCATCCCAAATGCGTCCACCTGAATTTTACAGGTGACTTAAATTTGACATGGCCATTACCAATTTATCATGTTTATTCCCAAACCATTCATGTTTTAGTTCTTATTTCAGTTAGTCCACTCCTAGTCTCTTTTTCAAGGTTTCTGGCTAATGAACCACATCCTTAATATCCATTTGATTTGAATACATTACTCAAAACTCCATGGAATCTTCCTCCAAATGAGATTGTGTTCCTGTGACTCTTATGGTATATTGAGAATAGAGAAGAACTATCTTATCTCTATGCAGAAGAGAAAAATAAAGGGACTAAATATTTTTGCTGTGTTCCTATACCTAATAAACTCAGGAATCTATCTTCCCTGGAAATAAATGAGTAGGTATTTGTCTTGGTTAGAAGGAGTGGGGACAGAGGTTGTAAGTATACAGGATGAATATTATTCTTTAAATTGAAAGTACTAAAGACTTCACAATTTCTCCATCCTTTATGTCATTTGAGATGAATTTCCATTGCTTATAACAATGTATTGTAACATTTACATTCTAAATACTCTACTTAACAAAATATATTTATCTAATAAAAATGAAAAACACAATATATGAGTACATAACTATATGGGAGGAATGCTGTTATACAAAATTATGACACTTTTAAATGAAGAATTGAAGTTTAGGAAATATATCATATTCTTAAAATATGATTAGGCACAGGGAAGAAAGACAGACATAAGACACATTTCATATACAGGATTTGGTCAGAGAGTGATTGATTTTCTAAAAAGAAATGACAAAGGCATTAAGAATAACTTCCACTAAATAAAATACCCATATGTTATTAACAAATCTATTTGAAGTGCTCGAGGTTTCTTTTTGCACAACTGAGTGGATTGCAAAATTATTACCTTAAATAAGGAATTAGTTGTTTGGGCCAAAGGTGTAACTTCAGCTTTGTTCTTGCTAAATTTAAATAAACTACAAAAAAACTATTGAAAATAATGACTAGACATAATTTGAAACATTAGTGCACAGATAGAAGTAGGGTGAAGACATAAGGCATTATTAATAGACATTCTATTATTAGGGCACATCTGCCTCTAACAGGGAGAAAGAAAAGGAAATAATATTTATGTCTCAAGTTATCCTATTGCTAAATTTTCAACATGTATCAAATAAAACTCTCATTAATATTACCTGAGAAATAGTAGAGTATCATAAAATAAATCTTCTCATATAATAATACTGAATTTTGATTGTCTCTTATGAATTAATTTGGTAAAATTCAAAAAGAGTAATGGTTGCAAACATTGTTCCTTTGTGGTTAAATCTCAGTTCACCGTTTACTCCCTGAGAAACCTTGGTCAAGTTCATCAGTCAATCTGGACATTACTTTTCCTCTGTAAATGTGATTGAAAAAAATGTCTGAAATCATAGTTCATACTTCATGGAAACTGAGATAATCAATGTAAAATAATACAGTGCCTGGCACACACTCAGTGTTGAATATGTGTTAGTTTTTTATAAATAATACTATTGCAAAATCTTCATAGATTCTATAACTTAATTGTGGAAAAATATTAGGAATATTAATATTAAACAGCTTTCAGCCTGGTATTTCTAATTCAATACTGATTCATAAAATAAAAAAAAATCTGAAATAAATATAGCTTATAAGTACACACAAGCCAGAGGTCTATCTTTTAACTCATGATAAAGAAAAATATCCATTATCTTGAGCCAACTAGTTTATCTATTCTGCCTCTTAAATCAGTAAAAATATTTCTCACCACATTCAGAGACGCTCAGGTATGATCAAAGTTGTCATATATAGAGGAACTGTTATGGACTGAAAGCTTCAGTCTTCCCACTCCCAAGTTCATGTTTTGAAGCCCCAACCCCCAATCTGACAGTATTAGGAGATGGGAACTTTGGGAAACGTGATGTTTAACTTTAGGTGTCAACTTGCCTGTTTAACCATTGACTTTCCTGATTCTGAGGCTTTCAGACTGGGACTGAGCTACTGTCAGCTTTCTCAGTTCTTCAGCTTTTAGATGGGCTACGATGGTATTTCTCAGTCTCCATAATCTCCATAATTATTTTGACTAATATAGGAGGGAATTAGGTTTAGATGAAGTCAAGAGCCAAGAGGGTAGGGCCCCCATGATGGGATTAATGTGCTTATAAGAAGTGGAAGTCGAGGCAGAGAGAGCAGTCTGTAAGATTTGTGAGGACATAGAAAGGAGGTGGCTACTTCAGGCCAAGAAAAGGGACCTCACCAGAAACTGAATCAGCCAGCACCTTAATCTTAAGCTTCCCAGCCTTCAGAGCTGTGAGAAAGAAATGCCCATTGTTCAAGCCATCCAGTTTATGGTATTTTGTTGACTAAGACACTGTTAGAGTAGTGTCTGCAGAGTCCACAGTTCAAGGTAAGTATTTTTTCTGTTTTGCCTACAATGCCGAAAAGGTTTGAGAAAACCTTTGGGTTGTATATTATTTTCAATAATTAAATGACAGTGTATTTTCTTAGATAGCATTTTACTAGCTATATCCATAAGTGTTATATTATTAATGTGTTGTTTTATTCCATATACGTTATCTGAGTATTTATTTGATGTCAGTAATACTTCTAGGCAGTGGACATTTTGCAGTACAGAAGAAAAGTTTTCCTGTTTTGATCCAATTTACATTTTTGTAGAAAGCCACTAAACAAATAAACGTATATAAATATCATTTTTTGAAAAAAATTATAATGAAAATATGATAAGCCAGTATGAAAAGTGTGGTGAATGGTCTTGGTAAAGTCTCTCTGGAGAGGGATACACTTAGGCCATCATCTAAATGACCAGAGGATACAGCTTTGTAAAAATCTGTAGAAAAGCACTTTAGTATTAGGTCTAAAACAATCTGGAGTTGTTTGTGGAACTGCAAGTCTGGCATGGTGAAAGTAACCAAGATAAATAGGTAAGATAAAGTTGAGATATAGGACATAGGGGCCAGCTCGTATAAAGCTTTGTAGTCAGAGCAAAAGACTAGCACGTTGATCCCATTCTGTTTAATCAGTAAGTTTTAAACACAAAAATAATTTGTTCTGATAGATGCTTCTAAAAACTCACACTGACTACTGAAGACAGATTGCAGGAGAGTAAGAGTAGTAGAATGAATGCTAGTTCCATCAGACCCAGCCTGATCTGCTGTGATGGAAAAGACAAATATATTTTTTGTGTATTTGGGAGGTTAAGTTGGACAAGGTGCCTGGAGACAGAAGGAGAAGAAGAGATGTGGCATAGATTAAGTGGTCAATCATATTTATTACTTGAATAAATAAATGAATGGCTAAAAGATAAAAATCATAGGTTTGAAGCTTAACCATTGGAGGATGGTGACACTATTTAATGCCATAAAACATTCTGAGAAAGAAAAGGTTTAGAGGTGACAGGAAATAGAGAGTTTATTTCAGGATGTCAATTTTGCATTGCCAATTAGAAATCCAAATTGAAATGTGAAGCGATAACCAGAGAAGAGAAAATATAGAGAAGAAACCAATAACAGGCAGAATATTGAGGGGGTGTCGGTGGTGAGGGTATTAGTAACTCTTTCTCAACGACAAAACTCTCAAGAGTACACAGCTACTTCTAAAGGCCAAGTAAGGTCCACAGGGTGGAACAGGCCATTTAGTCTTGATGATCAATGAAAATGATTTCAGTTGTTCCTCTTCAGAGTTTAAAGGTTGAGGGGCAAACACTAAAATATTAAGAAGACATAAAGAATGCCTAAAGTATCATCCATGTTATTCATTTACCCCAGAGAGATGGCATTAGACCTATAACCAATATGTAGCATATTGAGAATAGGGTCATTTCAGAACTTTGCTGTATTCATCTAAATGAACAAAGCCCACAACTAGTCAAGTTTAATAACCATAAAATGTTGGTTGCATTTAAAGGTTTGTTGATATACATTTCCTAGAACTCTAAGAAAGCAATAGTATTGTTGTGAGGATATTTTAACATTCTAAGTTACAAATAATGCTTATTTAGCCAATTAGTAACCAAAAACTGTATGCTTGTTAATAAGTTTTTTTTTTTTTATTTTTATTTTTTGAGATGGAGTCTGGCTTTGTCACCCAGGCTGAAGTATAGTGGTGTGATCTCTGCTCACTGAAACCTCTGCCTCCCGGGTTCAAGCAATTATGCCTCAGCCTCCCGAGTAGTTGATACTACAGGCACTTGCCACCACACCCAGCTAATTTTTGTATTTTTAGTAGAGATGGGTCTCACCAAATTGTCCAGGCAGGTCTCGAAATCCTGACTTCAAGTGATCTGCCTGCCTCGGGCTCCCAAAGTGTTGGGATTACGGGCATGAGCCACCACCCCAGCCTGTTAGTAAGTTTTGATTTTTGCTTATAGTATACATAATATTCTATCTCTAAAATCAAGCTTTTCTATTAAAGCTCTGTTTAATCATAGATTTCTTTTGTTCCTCAGTTATATTTACAATCCACTTCTTAGTGGCTCTTGTCTCTGCAAATCGGTGAAGGTCTAAAACTTACAATTATTTACATAATATAAATACAAAACTACTAAATATTATAAGCACAATTATGTTAACTTCAATCAGGCAGTACTTTTGGGTTAAATTGTCAAGAACACTAGGTTTTAAACAATGTTCTAGAACCCCAGAGAGCACTGACATCAGTAGACAGTAAGTTGAACAAAATGGTCTCTAACACTGATGCAAAATGCATTCTAAGCCGAAGGGGGAAAAAAAAAAAAACTGCTAAGTTACTGTGTCAAAGGGAAAATGGATTCAGGTCAGAACAAGACTCTATTAAATCATTAGTACAATTGCAAATGCAGAACATCAAGAGGTCATCAAAGAAATCCAAAATGTGGGAAGAAGACGCTGAATGGATTCAGCTGTGGGGGGGGGGGGGATCCCAGGAACAACACAGTAGCAGGGTGTTCTATTTTGTCACCATTCAACAGTGAAGACAACTGTATTAGTCCGTTTTCATACTGCTGATAAAGACATAGTGGAGACTGGGCAATTTACAAAAGAAAGAGGTTTGTTGGACTTACAGTTCCACCCGGCTGGGGAGGCATCAAAATCATGGTGGAAGGTGAAAGGCATGTCTCACACAGCAGCAGCAAGAGAGAGAATGGAAGCCAAGCAAAACGAGTTTCCCCTTATAAGACCATCAGATCTCATGACAATTTTTCACTACCATGAGAACAGTATTGGGGAACCTGCCCCCATGATTTGGTTATCTCCCACTGGGTCCCTCCCACAACTCATGGGAATTCAAGATGAGATTTGGGGTGGGGACATAGCCAAACCATATCATTTCGCCTCTGCCCCCTCCCCCTCCACCAAATCTCAAGTCCTTATGCTCACGTTTCAAAACCAGTCATGCCTTTCCAACAGTCCCCCAAAGTCTTAAGTCATTTCAGCATTAACTTAAAATTCCACAGTCCAAAGTCTCATTTGAGACAAGGCAAGTCCCTTCCACCTATGAGACTGTAAAATCAAAAGCAGGTTACTTACTTCCTAGATACAATGGAGATACAGGCATTGGGGAGATACACCCATTCCAAATGAGAGAAATTGGCCAAAACAAAGGGGCTACAGGCCCCAGGCAAGTCCAAAATCCATCAGGGCAGTCAAATCTTAAAGTTTCAAAATGACCTCCTTTGACTCCATGTCTCACATCCAGGTGACGCTGATGCAAGAGGTGAGTTCCCATGGTCTTGGGCAGCTATGACCCTGTGACTTTGCAAGGTACAGCCTCCCTCCTGGCTGCATAAATGGGCTGGCATTGAGTGTCTGTAGCTTTTCCAGGCATACAGTGGAAGATGTCAGTTGATCTACCGTTCTGGGGCCTGGAGGATGGTGGCCTTCTTCTCACAGTTCCACTAGGAGGTGCCCCAGTAGGGCTTCTGTGTGGGGCCTCCAATTCCACATTTCCCTTCCACAATGCCCTAGCAGAGGTTCTCCATGAGGGCCCTGCTCCTGCAGCAAACTTTTGCCTGAGCATCCAGGCATTCTCATACATCCTCTGAAATTTCAGCAGAGGTTCCCAAACCTCAGTTCTTGACTTCTGTGGACTAGCAGTCTTAACAACACATGGAAGCTGCCAAGGCTTGGGGTTTACACCCTCTGAAGCCATGACCCAAGCTCTATGTTGGCCCCTTTCAGCCATGGCTGGGGTGGCTGGAACACAGGGCACCAAGTTCCTAGGCTGCAGGCAGCAAAGTGACCTTGGGGCCAGCCCACCAAACCACCTTTTTTCTTTTAGGCCTCCAGGCCTGTGATGGGAGGGGCTGCCTTGAAGACCTGTGACATGCCCTGGAGACATTTTCCCAATTGTCTTGAGGACTAACATTCCTAACTCACTGTTACTTCTGCAAATTTCTGCAGCCGGCTTGAATTTCTCCTCAGAAAAGGGGATTTTTCTTTTCTATTGCATTGTCAGGCTGCAAATTTTCCAAACTTTTATGCTCTTCTTCCCTTATAATACTGAATGTCTTTAATAGCACCCAAGTCATATCTTGAATGCTTTGCAGCTTAGAAATTTCTTGGGCCAGATACCCTAAATCTTCTCTCTCAAGTTCAAAGTTCCACAGATCTGTAGGGAAGGAGCAAAATCCCACCAGTCTTCGCTGAAACATGACAAGAGTCACTCTTGCTCCAGTTCCCCACAAGTTTCTCATATCCATCTGAGACCACCTCAGCCTGGACTTTATTGCCATATCGCTATCAGCATTTTGGACAAAGACAATCAACAAGTTTCTAGGAAGTTTCAAACTTTTTCACATTTTCCTGTCATCTTCTGAGCCCTCCAAACTGTTCTGACCTCTGTCTGTTACCCACTTCCAAAGTCATTTCCACATTTTCAGGTATCTTTTCAGCAACACATCACTCCTGGTACCTATTTACTGTATTAGTACTTTTTCATGCTGCTGATAAAGACATACCCAAGACTGGACAATTTACAAAAGAAAGAGGTTTAGATTTATTGGACTAACAGTTCCACGTGCCCTGGGCCAGTGGCGCCTGCCAGCCACTCAGTGTGCGGGGCCACTCAGTGTGCGGGGCCTCGCAGCGGGGCCCGCGGGAACTCACGCTGGCCCGGATGCGCTGGATGGGCAGCCCCGGTTCCCGCCCACGCTTCTCCCTCCACACCTCCTCATGTCCCCTCAAGCTGAGGGAGGCGGCTCCAGCCTCAGCTAGCCCAGAGTGGGGCTCCCACGGTGCCGTGGCAGGCTGAAGGGCTCCTCAAGCACTGCCAGAGTGGACGCAGAGGCCCAGGGCACTGAGAGTGAGGGCCACTAGCACATTGTCATCTCTCCATATCAAGAGAATGAAGGACATATTCCATATGATCATTTCCACTGATGTTGAGAAGGCATTTGATCAAATTTAACATCCCTTCATGGGGAAGAAAAAAAAACAAAACAAAACAAGAAAAAACCCCCGGCAGGGCTGTGACTAACGCCTGTAATCTCAGCATTTTGGGAGATGGAGGCAGGTGGATCACCTGAGGTCAGGAGTTTGAGATCAGCAAGGCCAATACTGTGAAACTCTGTTTCTACTAAAATTACAAAAAATTAGCCTAGCGTGGTGGCGGGTACCTGTAATCCCAGCTACTTGGGAGGTTGACATAGGAGAATTGCTTGAACACAAAAGGTGGAGGTGGCAGTGAGCCAAGATGGCATCATTGCACTCCAGCCTGGGCAATAAGAGTGAAACTCCGTCTCAAAAAAAAAAAAAAGAAAGAAAGAAAGAGGAAAGAAAAAAAAGTTTTCAAAAAACTTGGCGTAGAAGGAACATACCCCAACATAATAAAATCCATATATAACAGACCCATAGCTAGTATCCTACTGAATGGAGAAGAACTGAAAGTCTTTCCTCTAAGATCAGGAGCATGAGAAGGATGAGCACTTTCACCACTGGTACTCAAAGTAGTGCTGGAAGTCCTAGCTAGAGTAATTGGCAAAGAGAAAGAAAAAAGAGCATCTAAATTGTTAAGGAATGAATAAGTCGAATTATCCTTGTTTGAGAATGATATACTTACATTTAGAAAAACCTACACTCCACCAATAAAACATTAGAACTGATAAACAAATTCAGTAAATTCGCAAGATGCAATATCAACTTACAAATACCTATAGTATTGTTTACGCTAACAGAAAACAATCTGAAAAAATATCTTAAAAATAATCCTATGTCAAATAGCTACAAATAAAATACCTAGGAATTAAGTGAAGAAGTGAATTATTTCTACAAAGAAAAGTATAAAACATTGATGCAAAAAATTAAATAGAACACAGAAATTCACACAATCCATTCCACGTTAATGAATTGGAAGAAACAATAGTGTTAAAAAGCTCATACTACCAAAGACAGTCTACAGATTCAATGAAATTCCCATCAAAATACCAGTGACATTCTCCACAGAAATAGAAAAAGTAAACCTAACATTTATACGGAAACATAGAAGATCCAGAATAGCCAAAACTATCATAAACAAAAAGAATAAAACTGGAGGAATCACATTACCAGACTACAAATTATACTACAGAGATATGGTAATCAAAATAGCCTGGTACTTTCATAAAAGTAGACAAATAATACGAGGAGAACCAAGTAGAGAACCCAAAAATAAATCCATACACTTACAGTGAACTCATTTTTGACACAGGTGCCAAGAATATACATTGGGGAAAGGACAGTCTCTTCAATAAATGGTGATGGGAAAAGGATATCCATATGCAGAAGAATGAAACTAGACTCCTATCTCTCACCATATTAAAAAATTGAATCAAAATAGATTAAGGACATAAATCTAAGACCTCATACTATGAAACTACTACAATAAATCACTGGAAAAACTCTTCAGGACATTGGAGTGAGCAAAGATTTATTGAATAATACCCCATAACCACAGGTGACCACAGGAAAAATGGAGGAATGTGATCACACCGAGTTTAAAACTTCTGCACAGCAAAGAAAATGATCAACAAAATGAAAACAACCCACAGAATGGGAGAAGATATTTGCAAACTACCCATTTGATAAAAGATTAATAACCAGAATATATAAGGAGTTTAAACAACTCCATAGTAAAAAATTGAATAATCTAATTTTTAAATAGACAAAAGATCTCATAGATATTTTGCAAAAGAAGATATACAAATCACAAACAGGTATATGAAAATGTACTCAACACCATGATCAGCAGAGAAATGCAAATCCACACTACAGTTAGATTTCATCTCACTCCAGTTAAAAATAGCTTTATCCAAAATCCAGGCAATAACAAATACTGGTGAGGATATGGAGAAAAAGGAATCCTCATACACTGTGGGAATGTAAATTAATACAACTACTATGGAGAACAGTTTGTAGGTTCCTCTAAAAATTAAAATTAGCGATACCATATGATCCAATAATCCTGCTTCTTGGTATATAAACAAAGGAAAGGAGATTACTATAATAAAGAGATATCCACTCTACCATGCTTATTGTAGCACTATTCACATTAGCCAAAATTTGGTAGCAAGGTAAGTGTCCATCAACAGATGAAGGGATAACAAAAGTGTGGTACATATACACAATGGTATATTCTTCAGTCATAATAGGGAATTAAATCCTGTCATTTCCAACAACATGGATGGAACTGGAGGTCATTATATTTAAGTGAAATAAGGGAAGCACGGAAATACAAACTTGTGTTCTTACTCATTTGTGGGAGCTAAAAAAAAATTTAACTTATAGAGATAGAGAGTAGAAAGATGGTTATCAGGGGCTGGGAAGGGACATGTGAGGAGGGTTTTAGAAGTTAAGGATGGCTAATGGGTCCAATAAAAGAAAGAATGAATAACACCTAGTATTTGCTAGTACATCTGGGTGACTACAGTAAAAAAAAAATAATTATACATTTTAAAATAAGTAAGTGTATAATTGAATTGTTTGTGTAACACAAAGAAAAGATAAATGTTTGAGATAATGAATATACCATTAAGCCTGATGTGATTATAATCCATTGCATGCCTGTATCAAAATATTTCATGTAACACACAGATATGCATACCTACTATGTACCCACAAAAATTGAAAATAAAAATAATAAATTGCATTGGAATCTGCTTTCATTTCTATAAACATTTGTTTGAAATTGGTTTATTAAATAAACTAGAAACACTCCCGTGCCTGAGCAGTAGCGAAAAGGATGAGTGAAATAAGATGAGATTTTCTATTAGAAAGAGACAGAAGGTCTGTGTTGATTATGGTTAGGGATCTAAATGTTATTATAAATTCAATGGAAATTTATTGATGAATTTTTAAATAAAAAACTTAAAATTAGCTGGGCCTGGTGGCGGGCGCCTGTGGTCCCAGCTACTTGGGAGGCTGAGGTAGGAGAATCACAGGAACCTGGGAGGCAGAGCTTGCAGTGAGCCGAAATCGTGCCACTGCACTCCAGCCTGGGTGACACAGCTAGACTCCATCTCAAAAAAAAAAAAAAAAAAAAAAAGAAACACTTGTATTTCTTAATTTGCACCTTAGTAGACCATTTGTGTTTCTTAGGAATGAGTACAGTCTGGGTAGATTAAATGATGGTAGTGATATGTAATGAAGAAGATGTATTTGATATATTTTGGAAATACGATATTAAAACTTGCTAATATGTTTAGATGTATGTAGGGGTAAATTAATAAAATATTTTTCAGTTTACTGGATTAAAAAATATGATGAATAATGATTACATTTACTGACTAAGAAAAGAGATTGGATTGCAAATGGGGTTAGAGGCAAAGCAAAGTAATTTATTCTCAAGTAGATGATTTAATCTATGTTTATATGCTTCATGCTTGTGGGTGTTCAATATTCCTTTTCCTTATTTTCTACTGGAGTTTTCATTAGTATGAGTCAAATATTGCACCATTAGCACAAAATTAGTATTAATATTAATTAATTGTAATTAAATCTACTGACTTTTTAAAAAATCAAACATTATCAATTATCTTGAAATGTAATTTTACATTTAAATTGTTTATATGTAAATTAAATATTTATCAGAGATAACTTTGAAAATTATCAATTTTTTGTTTCATTCACTGATGTTTTAAATACATTATACAAAGAACATCTGCAATAAGGTGGGCATTATAATAAGTCTTAGGAATGTGAAGACAATCTTTGCCTTAAAGAGCTAACAGCTTCTGCCAGATATAGTGATTGAAATTGTTTGTGAGAGTCGATTCTTCTAAACGTATTAAAATAAAGCAGAAATCTATGATACATTTTTATGTATTTCCAATGCCTGTAGCAAAAACATTGAGAGGTCAGAGACTAGGAAACTTATCACCACAGAAAGAAAGGCTGAATGAATGTAGAGCAGTGGCATAATATAACTACATGCCTATAACAAACAAACAAACAAACAAAACTAAAAATGCAACTTAAAAATGAAAACTGTGCTTTAATTAAATATTCTGGGTCAGACAACACATGTAAAACATTTAAATTATTGGTAAATTTTAGACTTTGGGTATTTTACCAATTTTTTGTGGTAATTAGAAAATACAAACAAATGGTGGAGCACAAAGGAAAACTTTTAAAATATTTTTATAGTAAAATTCTAAGATGGTTCAATTTGAAAACAATGCAGTATTGATTCTATTCTCAAGCCTTTTGCAGACACAGGTTAGAGACCATTGCATGACAGCCATTGGAAAAATACAGGCGCACACAGGCTGAAAAAAGGTAAAATGTGAAAATATTCATCTTCAAATCATGGTAGCTAGCGAAACGTGATCACTTGTTCTAAGATTTCAAACACAAGATACTTAATGGATGGTGAAAAATATTAAAACGTAAAGTTATATATATCCTATCAAAGAAAATAAATAATGTGCATGATTTTGAATATGCTTTCTCATTATGCTGCTTCTGTACATATAAAAAATTGAGCACAGGAAAATATTTACTTACGGTTGTATAGTCACAAAACTATTTGTTCATTTTATTAATTCAACTAGTTGTCATTAAAAGTTAGTAATAGTTTTGAAAATCTTTTCTTTTAATAAGTGAAATTGTGAAACAGAGCTCAGCATATAAAACATAACTGTAATAGGTTTTTGCATTTCATCAAGTCTTCAGGCAAAACATGTAATAGCCTTCTGCCTCAGTTTTCTCATTCCAAATGTTAGAATAATAAGCCACACTACATAATGCAATGGCAGATTTTTTTCAAGCATCAAAACAGCAATATGCCTGTAGGATGAAACTCATTTTCCATGGCTAAATCTATGTTATAATATACCATAACAGAAAATGTATTAAATCTGAGCTGTTGAATCCATTGCTAGTTGTTTCCACATCTTGAACAAGTTTGTGTAAAAGTCTGTAAGAAGAAAGTTTTGTAAATATACAATTACGTTATAAAGTCTTAAAATTATAATGAATCTCTGACTTTTACCCAATATTAAACAAAAATAAAATACAATTACAGTAACAACATTAATATAACCAATTACTCATGAATTATATATATTTCTAATATATTCTTAAATGTCTTTTTTTAACCATCGCCAAAATAATCTTCTATCTGTATCTCCAAGATAAAGTCCGATTCACTATGTCTTTTTATTTTTTATTTTATTTATCTATTTACTTTTGAGACTGAGTCTTGCTCTGTCACCCAGGCTAGAGTGCAGTGGTGCCATCTCGGCTCACTTCAACCTCCGCCTCCCGGGTTCGATTCTCATGCCTCAGCTTCCCGAGTAGCTGGGATTACAGGCGTACGCCATCATACCCAGCTAATTTTTGTTATTTTCAGTAGAGATGTGGTTTCATCATGTTGGCCAGGCTGGTCTCGAACTCCCCACCTCAAGTGATCTGCCCGCCTCGGCCTCTCAAAGTGCTGGGATTACAGGTATGAGCCAGCGCGCCCGACCTGATTCACTTTTGAGCATCGTGATGTTTCATATGCAGTGTGATCCACGTACAACTTCTAGCAATCAAAATAAAAGTGATTTTACTCCCTTAAGCTCCATTACTGAGAAGGAGAAAAGCAGCCCCTGACATTCAGGAGCTGGCCTAATACTTCAGCTAGACTTCAGTGTTCTCCTATTGAAGTTAGATCTACAGAACATCCAATCAGAAAAGATCACTCTGTGACTGGGACAGGAAAAGACACCAGGAGCACTCTATGATCCTGACTGAGCAACAACAATAAAAAATGTAAACATTTTCTAAGACACAAAACAATAAACATTTCCTCTCAGGGATAATATGAATGATTGACTGATGCCTACTTACTAATTATAGTTTACCTTGACCCTAGTCTGCACTCTCCAGACAGAACATTTACTGAGATACTCCGACATCATTCGACTCAATACAAGCTCTTGATTCTTTCCTTCCTCCCAGAAGTCACCCAGAAAAAGCCCTAATTTTATCATAAGTGTCTTTTCTAACACCAGTTTCTGAGATGTCCCACAGTTGATGTTGTAAGCCAAGCAAAACTCCCACCTAAGGGTTTCAGAAAACTTAAGGTATATACACTTACTTCAGAAATAAAGGAAGAATGTATATATGCTCTTTTCTGAATAAATTCATCTCCATGCAAGATCCAAAATATTTTATCCCTATGTTCATATGTTTTTCTGATACCTTATATTTAGACATAAGCCTTAATACACATTTTTTTTTAAATCTTGCAAACATCAACTGATTTACTTATTTCTTTCTGTACACTCATTTAGTTTCTATCTGATAATAAGATATTTAAAATGGCATTTTATTAGATTATAAGCTTCTTGAGCTCAGAAACTGTACCTTATTTATATGTTTAGTTTGCTATGGGTTTCATTATTTGGTGCAGAATAAATGTTATCTGAATAAATAGATCTTAACATTGAAGTTATTCCATGAGAAACCAGAGCTAATTGAGCATTAATCCAGTAACAAGGAATGCATAGGAGAAAAAGAACTATATAAAGGTATATAAGCAAATGTCAAACTGCCCCATATATTTTATTCATGCAAAATGAAAGAAAATAGTTTGAACTCATGTTAGTGAAACCTCATAGAGACAGCAGGACTTGAGATTTGTACAAATGTAAATGAGGAAGGAAGCTATGACAGTGCTGGTAAAATAAAAAAGAAATAAAGACTATAATGTCATTCTTGGGAACAATGAAGACAAACCTAACTTAATCAGATGACTGGTTCATTCTATTTTCCAGTAAGATTTTCTGTTTATGGAAGTTGTTCAGTATTTAGAGTAATAACTTCAAATGACTAGATAAATATGGCACAAAAATATTGAGTCAAAGATAGGAGGAAGAAAATATTAACTTATTATGATATATAGTCAGTATATTTAAGGCAGATTTTTGAACCTAAGAATTGCAGGAGAAAAGAGGAAAGAAAGTCAAGTGGATGATTGGAAGCAAGTGTAATAAATATTTGTTGAATATTTTAGTTTATTTTCTTCCTTGATGCAGAAGAATGTAAATGAACATAGAGAACATGAAAATAAAAAGAAATTGGAACACATAATACAAATAAAATAATGATTTATTAGCACAGCTACTCTGAGAGCCCAAAGTAATAATGATTTGTTTGTTTCATTGGATTCTCATTTCCTAAGCAGCTTATAGTTTTAGAAATAGCATCATATATTTCTTAAATCACAGAATATTTACTGTTGGAAATCAAATTGGAATATTTGTACTATGCATTTGGCAATTATTTTTGCTCTGAAATTATGCTAAAATAATAATAAAAGCAAACACATATAACACAAACACAAATATACAAATAAACATACATATGTAAATAGGCATGCTTATTCATACCCTTTTTATGGCTAAAGTTAACATGTTGCTTATATCCCAGTATCAATTACAAAGCAAAATATGAGAATTGTGAAAAACATTTTCCATTCTTGAAAAACAATCTGAAATAAAATACATAACTTATTCTCACCACTTTCCTAAATTTTAGTACAAAATTATTGCTTTCTTTTTATCCCAAACATAAGCTCTGTTTCTGAAACAACATTGATTACATGTCAACAATTGCAGTGCCTGCTTTTACATTCCTACTTCTTCAGTAAAAATAATATTAATCAATTCAATTTTATTCCTGTAGTAAAAGTGACCCACATTTGAAATTCTGACATTTAATACAATGACATAAAATTATATGAATAAATCATAATTATAATCAAGAAACCACATAGTAGAAAAAATCAATAATATTTTTAAGGGTATCTTTTCTTTCTATTCTTAAAACATGAAAGAAGTGCATTTTCCTATGTTAAAATTATTTTAATTAAAAGTGTATTTTACTTTATATTGTGAAGAAGCTAAAGCTTATAAGTAGTATCCCAGCTTTACAAGTAGTATCCTACCATGTTGCCATTTTTTTCTCTAATGCTCAGAATTGACAATAAATGTCTTATTTATATTATTGAGTGATGAACTTCAAGATCACTTCCAAATTAATAATGCTTGAGCCTAAGGGAAATTAATAATGCATGTATGCATTTAAGTCCTATGTCATTGTTTTGATAATTTTCAGACTTTCCTTATCACACGTTGGCTTCTGTAATACTCTAAGAGTTGTCTGTACTTTCTTCCTAGGTCTAGTAATATTGCAAAGGCAAGGTCTTATCTAATTGGATTAACTTGTAGAAAATCAGAGAAAAGCTTTTGTCATCAACCAGGAGCTCTGTCCTCTGCTCTCAGGAATGGAATTAACAACTCAGGTCACTCCCTCATCTTTGCAGTTCCCCCACAGATGTTCAACTACTGGCTGCAGCCCCTCCCTGGTCTATCAATTGCCACTAAAATGAACACAATTCACAGCCAATAACTCAAGACAAAGACAGACAGATCACACAGTTCAAATTTCACAATGCAGAGAGAGGGAAGAAAGGAAGATGACCAATTCTTAAGGAGTGTTAGAACATTGTATTTAGTATGGAATAAAAGTCTCTGTGAACCTATTTGACTAATTTCGGTCCTTTGGTGTTCTAATTTTTTTTTTTCCTTTAGCTTTGTGAGTTGGGATGAATAATAATGTAGCATGGTTTACTAAAGGAGCATTTCAGAAGTTTGTAAAGAGTCTAAAACCAAAGGGAATTATATTTATTTAGGATAAGTTTAATACTTAAGACTAAAACTTCACTAGTAGATACTGGGTAATATTTTATTTTTACCAGCACTAGATATTTCAAGCAATCTTAGAGATAAAAATTTGCCCAATTTAAACTGCTGAATATATCATTTTTCTTGTGGTTCAGAAATGTCAATATCTTTTATTTTTTTAAATTTCTCTAATCTAACTTGAACCCTTCTATTAATCCACAATATATTTATCTTTCATGTTTCTAAACAAGCAACACCAGAATAATCACTAGTGCCACAAATTTGTCCCTACCCACCTGGCATTCAGAGTAGCCATAACAGCAAAAAGAATACTTTGATATGCGACCTTATGTTTTGTATAGCATAGAAGTCACTGTGTGCTGGAATGTATTGAACCATACATTTTTATACTACTCCAGATAAGTTGCATCACCTTTATAAACATATATTAATGTGTATATCTATATCCATATACATCTCAGAGATTATTAAATTGATAAATCAATTTAATTTATCTTGATAAAATAAATGAGGTACGGTTTTGGATGGTGGGCTCTAGAGTCATATTGCTCAGAATCTCATCCTAAATCACCCACTACTAGACGTAGTTAGGCTTTCTATATGTTCTTGATATTTCCTATTTGCCCTATACATCCCTATTTACTCTTTTGCATACTCTTTATGCCCCAGGAAAATGACACTCAAGATGAATTCTGGAATTGGTTGCTTATTTATTTGAGAAGCACAGGGATAGTCTCCAAAAATATTTTTAAAAAGGTCTTCCCCTAACTATGCTTGATATAGCTACTGCTGCAACTGAACTTACAAACTGCCAAGTGCAGTAGTATGCTGTAACTAGCTCCTGCCAGATCTCAAAAGCGAATTGTACCTCTCTCTTTTCAATTTTATTTTTAGCGATATCATATTGATAGCATGAAATTCACCATGGTGAGAATGGAATCAATGAAAAGTACAAATCAGGATTCTTTACCCTCCATCTCAGGAAGTTATTTTTTACCAGTGCACACAATGTGTCTCAGCAAGTTACTAGCTAGCGCATTGATTACATTCGATCCTTCCCGTCATGGAAAGAGCAGTGCGTTGTGCCCATAGCGAGAATCACACTGCCAGTTATGGATTTGTTTTTTTTGCCTACTGACTTTGCTAACATCATCATTGTAGACTTAGAAAATGTCTTTTCTGTTATTGGATAATACACACAATGTTGTATTTTATTATGAAGAAATGTGCCAATAAAAGTAGAATCCACTGGTCTTTCAAAGAGCGCCATTACCCAGAAGCAGTGAGCTTGACAGAAATGTTGAATGATCTGATGAAGACTCAATTTCATCCCTAGAATGGGGACATTCTAAAGGTTGGGGTATCCACAGGATGCAGTATCAGCATATCTGAAAACAAGAGTCAATATTTGGTGGAGGATTTCCTTCAGTTCAAAAATGCATTGTTTCAAGAATCAAAGATGTGGCCCATTTCACCAACACACCTCATTATCTCCTTCAAAAATTGTAATTTTTGTCCTCATGCTTTGGGGCACAATGGATTTAAAATATCTAGTATCCAAGGGTGAAATGCTTCAACCATGGACCCTGTGAATCAGAAATGAAGACAGCCTTGTAGCCATTTGGGGCATTTCATGTACCAAATCAATATTACAGCACAAAATAATAGAATGGTTGAGAAAACAGGGAGAAAAGAATAAACAAAAAAGTGTTTTACAACATAGCATTATCTTTTATCATATTATTAAAACTTATTGAATATACATTTTAATTGAATACTTAACATGAGGGAAAATTAAAGCTTAGATCTATCAAATAATTTGACTTGTGTCACAAAGCTAATATTTGATTTGATGGTACAGTGAGTTGGAGACTATATTGTCTGTTTATTTTGCCAGTTTAGTTCCCTGTATACAACTGGAACCAAATGGTTGCTCAATAACTCTTTGTGGAATTAAAACTAAAATTATTGCTCTTTTTCAATGACTGAAGCAAAGTTTTATTCATTTTATTAAGTCATTGTGAGTGACAAAAAACACCTTAATAAAAGGGAAGAAATGATTATTTTAGTATGCTGTTAATAAATTCTAGCTGTGCCCTTACTCTGTTTTAGAGAAAATGTCACATGTTTAGTGATAATTCTAAATTATGTGAAATGGCATTTGCAATAATCACTATATTACAATAAATAACAGAAATTTTATAATAAAAATGAATGCTGCCACATTCTCTCCCACCTGTTTCTGTATCATAATACTAGGATTGATGATGAAATATATAATTGAGCCAATATCACATCTTCTATTAACCTGTGGTTCATTGCAAGCTAAAAAATCTTTTTAATTTCCCATCAGTGGCAAGTGCATAATGAAGTTCAAAATAAAGTGAAGCTTTTCTCAAGAGACCTTTTCACTTATTCCTCTCTAGCCCAGTATATGTATTGCTTTTACCATACAAATTTTAAAAACCCAATCCTATAATTACTGCTTATCAAAATCATGGAAGTAGCATGCTGTTCTGTGAGCTATTTCATTAAGATATAAAATTTAGGTCCTGGCCAACTCATTATTGAAGATCTCATGTCATAATATGTTAATATAAAAGTGTTGTTCTCTTGGTCCAGATCTGGCATCAATTTGCTAATTGAA
Organism: Trachypithecus francoisi; assembly: GCF_009764315.1. NCBI lineage: Eukaryota > Metazoa > Chordata > Mammalia > Primates > Cercopithecidae > Trachypithecus > Trachypithecus francoisi. Next base: position 45,803,351 of record NW_022681470.1, on the reverse strand, counting down.
AACCTACTCCCTGAACTATGCCCTCCTCCTCCTCACTGGAATGGATGGTTTAGGAAACACATGTTCATCTAAAAAGCTCTGGCCTTTTTAAGCAACAGAATGTTTTGCAGGAAAGGTTTTGTGTTAGTGTGGAAATAAGCCAAATTTGACTTGGTCTTCCTATTTGCTTGTTTGTAAAAAATTCTTTGATCTTTCAGTGATAACATAAAATTAAGTCAAGTTAAGTTGATATTGGGTTCATTTATATTGATAGATTAAAGTTATTTAAATATAAGCAATACTTCGATGAAGCCAATTTTCAGTGTGACTAAGACAGGGCTTATGTCTAACAGACCACAAGAAAACAGAAAAAAAAAAAAAAACACAGAAAGTTGATTTGTTTATTTGTCTTAATTTTTTTCCAAAATATCTTATTTTGTTTACTTTTAAAATTGAGCTGGGAATCAATGGTAAATATCACATACAGAGTCTGGTTTTGGAGCGAGGTTGATAAAATTTAGATAAATCTTATGTCAGAATAGAAAGATTAAATGGAAAGTAATAGAACAGAAAAAGAACCATTGGAAACAATGATAATAAAACTACAATACATTGAAAGCCTGCATTGGGTCAGGCCCTCTAAAATAATATTTGATAGATAATTTCATTTAAACCCACAGCAAGATTATCATTTCAGTGTTATTATAGCCCCTTCACTGCAAAAAATCTCCAGAAAGATTAAGTTATTGACACAAAGTCAAAAACTGGTGTCAAAAACAGGATCTGAACTCCAATCTTTCTTAGCCACCAGGGGACACCGAGGAGATAGAAAAAAATGGAAAGTCACCAGACACCCTGCTTTGACTTACTGTATTGTTCTTAATTTTAGTAAACATTTACATGAAAAAACACATTAAGGTCCCATAGGCTCTGGCCTTTTCTTGCTTGTACATTTGAGAGTAATAACTTGAGGAATAAAACCCTCAGGAATTCAATAAAAGTGGCAGCAAATCTGCCTGAATAGGCTGACTCAGGAGGTGCTTTACTTTGTGATAAATATTCATTTCTCCCGAAAGAAATGTTAGAAGTTGTTCCTTGTGCCACAATAGCTTAATAAGAAAGAAAGTTATGAAACATTGTCACTGATCTCTCCCTAAAGTGGGGGCATAGTGGTGAGGGGAGGAGCTTTTATAACTGTTGCATTATACATTATAAAATGGGAATCGAACACTGTCCAAATGTATTCTGATAATACCTTCACACAATTTTTAATCACATCCCACTTGCATTTAAATAAAAACATCTTTAAGATACATTATGAAGTCTCCATTTGTAAAAGTTGAATGAAATTTTATATAATTTGTCTTTTTAAAAACAAATATAAAATTGTATTTATATGCTGTCACCCAAATTCATAACGTTAATGTTAAGTTAGGTAAAGAAGTATTATTCAAGATACATCAGTGTGTGTTTCGATGTGTATAGGAGGTAAAGAAGATCTATAGTCACCCCAGAACTTGGAACTTGGTCCTAGGGGTATTTTTTGGAAAAGTTGGTGAAAAAAAATCGATCAAGTAAAGAAAAGCTATTTTATTGGGATTTTATGGTATATATAATACTATATTTGTAATATTCAGTTTTGTTCCATGATGTTACAAACCTCAAAACACAACTTTTATAAAATTGAGTATCTATGCACATATCATGAAATTTTACATAGTTCTACTTCTTAAGACTGAGCAGAAAACTTCATGTAATGTCAAAGGAAATTTTATAATTTAAGCATGGCACGTGTATATCTATGTAACAAAACTGCATATTCTGCACATGTACCCCAGAACTTAAGGTATAATAATAAAAAAACTACAAAAAAGATTCCTACATCAAATTTAAAATGATTATGACTAGTAATATTTACAGAGATATTTATAAATACCACATGTCATGTCAAATCTTCAAGTTAAACTCTGATGTAAATAACTTTAAATGACACTTTTTGTTATAGAAAGAATAATCCTCCCCCCACATACATACTCACTCAAAAAATGTCCATGTTAGAATATGTCACCTTACATTGCAAAGGGAAATTAAGGCTGCATGCAGATGGAAATAAACATACTAATCAGTTTGCATTAAAATATATAGATTATCTTGGATATTCTACCTGGCCCCAGTGTAATTATAAGGGTCCTTAAAAGTGGAAGAGAAAGGCAAAAGTATGAGAGCCAGAGTGATTCAGTGTGAGAAACTCTGGACCAGCCATTGCTGGCTTTGAAGAGGGAGGAAAAAAGACACCGAACAAGGAATGTGAAACTAGTAAACACAACAAAATAGATCCTTCCCTACAATCCCCTATAAAGAGCAGAGCTCTATAAACACCTTTTTAGCCTAGTGAAGCACATGTCAGGCTACAGAACTGTAAGGTATTAAATTTGGGTTCCTGCAAACTACTAAGTTTGCTGTAATTTGTGACAGCAGTAATAGAAAAACAAACCCAGTAAGTAGGAAAGCCAACATTCCACTGTGGAAAACCTGAAGTCAAAGTTTCTATGCTTAATCACTGCAGTGTATGACTAAAACTGGGTATAAATCATGATGGAGGAATAAATTGATAACTGAAATTCTGAAATTTATATAAAGACATATGTTTTGTGGCTATTTTGTGCTTTTTAAAATCATTTTCTTTGTATACTAAATATCATGGCTACTTCTACCATAACAATTGTATGACAATTGTACACATACGGAGTTTGAATACACATAAAGGACAGTGGATAATTTTTCACTAGGTGAATACGGGCTAAGATAAAGCTGGGAAGAAAAATAGAAGTGATCATTCATTAGTAGGTAAACATATTTTATACTATTCTAACATGGAATAAATTTTTAAACTTACTGCTTGTTTTATTTCAGACACTTTACCATCCATCCTTATCTGCAAGAGTAACATTATTATATTTTAGAATGCTAGACAACGTTGAATGCACATTAAGTTGTCAAAATAAAAAGTGCAGGAAAGAAGTAAGAACAATTGACTTGGTTTTAGAAAAATCAAGTTTCTATTTGTCTTTCTAATTAATAATTGTAAAATTTCAGTATATTTCTTAAATTCTCAAATGTAAAATCAGTGTTCACAATATTTTGCAGGCCACTTGACCTTTTTTATTTTGATCCTTTATGTTGGACCAATGTTAGGTTGACATTCTGTTTCACTGGCTTAAAATTAACATGGCGGTAGGGCTGGTTTCTTTTGGAATATCAAGGGGAGAAACTGTTTTCTTGACTTTTCTATGCTGGGTACTGTACTAATTCCTTGGCTCATGATCCCGCATTACATGATATTTTCTCTCTCTGTCCCCATTATCACATCACCTCCTATATTATAATTATCCTTGTGTTACATCAGGCCCACCAGAATAATTCAGGATAACCTTTCTATCTCATGATCCTTAACCTACTCATATCTACAAAGTCCCTTTGGCCATGTAGGATTATACACAGTATTCGCAGGTCCCAAGGATTAGGATGTGCATCATTCAGGGTCCTTATTCAGTCTCTTCTCAGGGTAATTTCATACCTGTATTCTTGCTAAGAGTTAATACTAGGATAAAAACAATATCTGGTTATTTACTCCTATATCTCTAAAAGTCAGGGCAATCTCTAGAATACAATGTAGAACTATTTATTGAATGAAAGAGTAAAAAGTATTGGCATGAATTAATTAGAATGACTAATAGATGAAAGGCAAAAACTAGTAGGAGAGAGGAATTATCTCAGACTTTCAAATACTTTCCCCAAGTCTAGAAACGTAAATGTATCCAAACAGAATTGTAATTAGCAATCTTAACTAATATCATTTGTTTTTTATTATTACTTTTTAAATTTATTTTATTATGTTTGCTTAAAGATGGATTCTCACCTTGTCATCAAGGCTGGAGTACAGTGGCATTGATTATAGCTCACTGCAGTCTCAATCTCCTGGGCTCAGTTGATCCTCTTACCTCAGTCTTCCCAGTAGCCAGGACTATAGGCACGTGCCACCACGCTCACCTAATATTTTATTTTGTGTAGAGACAGGATCTCATTATGTTTCAGAGTCTCGTCTCGAATCATAAATCATTTTGTGATTATTAAAGTTAACTATTTCAGCAGTAATGGAATGAAATGACCCAAATATATGATTCAAATATTTAATAATTTTGTGATTTGTTTATTTTCATTCAGTTTTTCTCAGCACACTTGTAAAGTATAAATAATATTGCTTATCTCACAAAGATTAATTAGACCATGTATGTAAAAAATCCTTTGTAAATTGTATAATGAATAGGAAAATACATATCCAAATTTCTCTTGAACTTACTCATGCACATATATGATGTTTAAAATACACACATAATTTTAGTAGGAGATGGTTTTCAATTTTATGATTTCTGTCTTGGTTACAGAAAATGTGTCATTTGCAAGAAAAAATTGCTGAAAACAATCATTTCAGTACATCTGGATATATTTTTATGAAAAGTGCCTGTGTCTCATTATACCACAATTAACATTTGTTAATGAGTAGTGGCAAACGACCACTGAATATCTAAGTTAAAAAGACCGTTCTATTTCTAACTATGAGGCTCAGATACTTATTTTTCTACTGAGTTATCTTGGATATATTCTGTATCCCAAGCTGTCCTTCATAGTTCCATTAGGACTTATTATGGAAATAAATATTGTGCTCAATGGATCTTTCCCACATATTTCTAACAATATTTTTTGGACTACAACAATGACAAAATCAGATTATAAGTGATGTAAGTATAATTTGGAGGCAAAGTCTCCTATATCCAGAAAGTCACAGTCACAAATACAGATGCACGTTAAATACCCCCATTACAGTGCATTTGTAATGAATGATTTGAACATCTTGATGAATTTTGTCTTAATTGTTTTTTGCATGGGCATTTATTTCCTTGCATTTCAAATGGATCTATTGCTACATTAACACTACATGGTTGTGAAGAAGGTGACCAATCATTTTACTCGGTGATATTAAGATTTTGTGTTGTTTATAAATACACACATGCTCTTTCATCTTCTCACGTATAATTTAAAAAAAATTATAACATGACAAGAAAATATTGTGTGAATTTTAAGACCTTTAAATCCAGATGTATTCTGCTAACTTGGTTTTTGTACTAATACTTTTAAACTGTTTTGAATTATACTTTGCATAATTAATTAGAAAGAAAATATAACAACTGCATGAAACTAGTACTGAATAGTTCTAGTTTTTTAAACTTAGATATCCAGTGGTAGTTTGCTTTTACGTAGGTGAAAATTTTAGCAGGTTAAAAAAAGTTGGGGTAATTTGGTAATTTAATTTGAAGTTTGTGATGCTGGGCGGGGAGAAACATTTAGAAATTATGGTATATCAAACAAATATACAAGAAAAAAACAAACAACCCCATCAAAAAGTGGGGAAAGGATATGAACAGACATTTCTCAAAAGAAGACATCCATACAGCCAACAGACACATGAAAAAATGCTCGTCATCACTCGCCATCAGAGAAATGCAAATCAAAACCACAATGAGATACCATCTCACACCAGTTAGAATGGCAATCATTAAGAAGTCAGGAAACAATAGATGTTGGAGAGGATGTGGAGAAATAGGAACACTTTTACACTGTTGGTGGGATTGTAAACTAGTTCAACCATTATGGAAAACAGTATGGTGATTCCTCAAGGATCTAGAACTAGATGTACCATATGACCCAGCCATCCCACTACTGGGTATATACCCAAAGGATTATAAATTACTCTACTACAAAGACACATGCACACGTATGTTTATTGCGGCACTATTCACAATAGCAAAGACTTGGAATCAACCCAAATGTCCATCTGTGACAGACTGGATTCAGAAAATGTGGCACATATACACCATGGAATACTATGCAGCCATAAAAAAGGATGAGTTTGTGTCCTTTGTAGGGACATGGATGCAGCTGGAAACCATCATTCTTAGCAAACTATCACAAGAAGAGAAAACCAAACACCGCATGTTCTCACTCATAGGTGGGAACTGAACAATGAGATCACTTGGACTCGGGAAGGGGAACATCACACACTGGGGCCTATCAGGGGGAGGGGGGAGGAGGGAGGGATTGCATTGGGGAGTTATACATGATATAAACGTTATGCACATGTACCCTAGAACTTAAAGTATAATAAAAAATAAATAAATAAATAAATAAAAGAAATTATGGTATAATTGACCGGTGGTCTACATTATGGTATTATTGACTGGTGGTCTACATTATAACAAAACTTTAGCCAAAAACACAAAAAGTCTTAGTCAATGGAATGGGTTTTGCTCCATTTCTATCACTAGCCATTTGAAAATATCACAATCATAGATTTTTGAAATAATTTATATTTTATAATAAAAATTATTTCTGAAATATTTTCATCATTCCAACGTTCTCCATAAAGTGCTTAAGTTAATGTACAGTGGATTCTACCAAAAAGAAGAATTCATTACAATACTAATCTTTATCTCACAAATGACTTAATATATTGCCCAGTAGTTACATTCTGTAGAACTTACTTAACTTTTAATTATTAATAACACACTAAATTTCAAAGAGATAGCCATTCTCAGCACAATAATTCTAAGAAAATGGTCAAATTAACTAACTGTATAGTAGTTAGTTATAGTAGTTATATGTCTATATATATTTTTATATATAGACATATCATTTAATTTTATTCTTATATGGAAATCCATATATTTTGATGGTTTCTCGCATTTTTGCTAGCTTTATAAAACTTGCAGAAATTAAATGTGTCTATTGTTATGGTTCAAACGTTTACATCCCACTCAAATTCATATGTTGAAGCCCACTGAAATTCATATGTTGAAACCTAATCTCCAGTGCAATAGTATTAATAGGAGAGGCTTTCAGGTCACAAGGGCAGAGCCCTCATGAGTGGGATTAGTGCCCTGATGAAAAGAGATTTGAGGGAGCTTCTTTGCCCTTTCTGCCATGTGAGTACACAGACAGAAGGTGCATTCTTTGAAGCACTGAGTGAGTTCTCACTAGACTGAATCTGCTGGTACCTGGATCTTAGACTTCCCAACCTCTAGAACTGTGAGCAATAAATTTATATTGTTTATAAATAACTCCTTCTAAGGCATTTTGTTATAACAGCCTCAATAGTCGAAGACACCTATTTTACAAGTCTGCAAAGCATGTATCCCCAAATTTCTATCACTGGGCTGTAAATTATTAAAATGTTTTCTCAGCTGCATATGTGCAATATAATAAAAGCACAAGGATCTAAATTTTATAAACATAATTTCAGGACTAAAGGAGCTAAGTATAAGATATTTCAAGGCCAGAAATCAAACTGACCTCATTATTTCCCTTTAGACATTTATCTAGTGGGAGGAATAGCCATGTAAGTTATCAAATAACTCAATTCTCATTTTTTTATCTAATTGTTCAGTTTTTATTTTTAAGTAATCCAATTTTTATAGTTTCAGGGAGAGGACACATTCAAAGTAGAAAGGTTAGCCCTAGAATCTATTGTAATGTATCTAAAGGTAGCATCAGATTGTGACTTTTCAAGTAACACATTATTAATGTATGTTTATAAAATACGAATAATTCTAGACATTAGACTTTAAAAAATAACTGCTGGTAATTAAACCAAATTAATACTTTTAATAGGGCTTCTTATTATATACTTTATTTGAAAGACTTTTTCTTCCTGTATATTATATTCCAAATCAGATACACTCAGATGAAACTATATTTAATATAAATTATAGAAAAACCTATGATTATGAATGGCTTTGTAGGTACCCTTGAACTTTCATAAAACTTTACTTATTCTTAACACATTTATTGGATTTTACAGTTTAAAATTGGATCATATTGAAATTTTATTTTTAATTTATACTTTCTATTTAAGAATCAGGTTGCTTTTTTTAATCCTTTAAGTGTTTGGAATATGTATGGAGAAAATGGAAGAAGATGAAACAAGGAATAAAGCATTAAGAAATCATTACTATGGGACAAATATATCCTTTGCCTCTCAGAAAAAGTGGAGAGGTATTTTAACTCTATGACTTTCCGAATGAGTTCCTGGAAACTTCTGACAATAGAGGTTGGCCCAGTCATATAGGATAATCTATGTCTTTAGCAGTATTATTCATTTCTTCCTGTATAAAATAAACGGCATTGAATAAATAATGATCATTAGCAATATGCTACCCTTTAATACACATATTTTCAAATCGTTCCCTGAAGCAGTGAACATTAATTCATACCTAGTTGCAATTATGTCAGACCTCTACTAATTTAGATTGAATTCACATGCACAAATCAGAATGATCTGGGAAGAGCTCCAAACATAACTATCTGTCAAACAAATCAAAGTTGTCTTCTACATGGCAATGTGTCTGGTGCTGCTGATATTTTTAGATTTCTACAAATATTCTAAGATTGCTAGATTAATTCTTACTAAATGTGAATCTTTAAATGTTACTCAAAATTTTATTTTTTTTATATTTTATTTTAATTTTATTGGTATATTATTAATAATCTAAAATAAATATTATTTGTTAAATTACATATTTTATTAAAGTATTTCATAAATGGTAATATTCTTAATTCAGTAAAATTTTACCATGAATCTATTATTTACTTAGAAATTAAGTCAACAAATGACAAAATTTGAAATAAACAGAAATAATGTGCATAAACATATTTATTATACTAATTTATGACTGTTCCTCATTATTTTCTTGATCTCCTTCTTTCCTTGATTAAATTCCATATTCTATTGCAAGCATTTTCTTGTGTACCTCTCTACCCCTTACGCTTGCTTCTCCTTTTACTCTATTCCATAAATGACAGCATTAGTAATGTTCTAATTGTACCCTACCTATCCACCAAACTTGAAATGGCTGTAAAACAACGCACAAATATGATGATTAGCTTTCACAAAACATAATGTCAATGAAAGACTTACAAATTTCTCTATCAGTTATTTCAAATAGAAGGGCAATGAATGAATTGCCCTTCTCTTTGCAATAACTATTTTCTTTTTAAAATTAATTTTTTTTTTTTTGAGACGGAGTCTCGCTCTGTCGCCCAGGCTGGAGTGCGGTGGCCGGATCTCAGCTCACTGCAAGCTCCGCCTCCAGGGTTTACGCCATTCTCCTGCCTCAGCCTCCCGAATAGCTGGGACTACAGGCGCCCGCCACCTCGCCCGGCTAGTTTTTTGTATTTTTTTTTTTGGTAGAGATGGGGTTTCACCGTGTTCGCCAGGAGGGTCTCGATCTCCTGACCTCGTGATCCGCCCGTCTCGGCCTCCCAAAGTGCTGGGATTACAGGCTTGAGCCACCGCGCCCGGCCCATTTTTTTAACTTTTATTTTAAGTCCAGGGGTACATGTGCAGGTTTGTTACACAGGCAAACTTGTGTCATGGGAGTTTATTGTACAGATTACTTCATCAACCAGGTATTAAGCCTAGTACCCATTATTTATTTTTCCTGATTCTCTCCCTCGTTCCACCCTCCACCCTCCAAATGACCTCAGTGTGTCATGTTCCCTTCTATGTATCCATGTGTTTTCATAATTTAGCTCCCACTTATAAGTAAGAACACGTGGTATTTGGTTTTCTGTTCCTGCATTAGTTTGTTAAGGATAATGGCCTCCGGATGTATCCATGTCCCTGCAAAGAACATGATCTCATTCTTTTTAATGGCTGCTTTCTGTTTCACACTGTTTCTTCTTAAATCCTTAATACGTCACATCCATAATCCCAAGTTACCCTAAGCTAATAACCTTATTTCGTATTTTACTGGGAAACCTACCATTACATGTATCTAGCATACTATGGGAATCTATTGTCACATATTTGGCTTTCTCATTATTACTGTGAAAAATTGTCAGAGGTTCTAGAGATATGCCCCTTTTATTTTCATGTAAGTATAGGTACCCTTTCTTCTATCAGAGAATATTTTTGACAATTTTCCTCTCCTTCTCTATGCCATTAATTGTTATGCTCTCGGCTTTTTATTAGTTTTACAACATTCTATTATCACTCTAAAGTCTACCAACATTGTTCTATTTATACTCACATTAAATGAAATTATAATTTCTCAGCCCTCATTTGACTTGGTTTATCAGCAGCATTTGATACAGTTGATCAATCTATTTTTTGATTGATTCACTTGATTTCCGTTATACCACAATGCCATAGGTTTTTCGCTTACCATACTCTAATTCTACTCAGACTGCTTTGTTAATTTTTCTATTTCTCTGACCCCTACATATGGAATTGCTCTTCTGCTTATTTTTTATCTCTTCTATTTCTATGTACATTAATTCTCACTCCTTCAGTTATACATATTATCATGATTTAATAAGCATCTCAAAATTTAAATGGCTCATACTGATTACCTGATCTTTCTGCCCTAAAAGAAAAAAAGAACTAACAATAACAACAAAACCCTTTTTTATACTGCCTTTTACCATGACAGAAAAGATTAGTCACTATTTTCTAGTTACTCAGGCCAAAAATCTCAGTCACTAGTGGCAACTTTTTTCTAATACCACATATGCAATCAATGAGCACTTTCTGCTAGCTCTAACCTTTAATCCAGAATCCAGGTAGTTCTTCTTATTTTTACTGTTACTACTTTCTTCTGTGCCAATTTCATTCACACGGTTACTGCAATAGTCTTCCCAAATTTCTCCTTGATTCTACCTTTTCCCTATGTTAATCTATTACTTTTGTTTTAATTATTAAATTGTTAAAATACAAAACAGAAATATTGATACAGAAAAACATTTAACCCACATATAACTTAATAAACAGCTATAAACTGAACATTCTTATAATCAATACCCTGTTAAGGACATATAACTTTGCCAGCCTACTCAGGAATCTTCTCAATCTTTAGCTAGCTTTCTAACTCCGTGAGATGGCTGTGTAACAGACAGGCTATTTTCTTCTTAAGGATGCGATGGCAACCTAGGGTTTTGATATATTCATCATTAATGGGCCCAAGAGATGATCGATACAAAAATCAGAATTTAAATTGACTATAGCTAGTCACAGTGAAAACAGTCAGTGAATTCTGTCATTAAGTTAATTCACATTGGCTGTCAATCACAGCAGGAGTAAAATACAAGAGGTAGCCAAAGCATGCGCCATAATCTTCAATCCAGAAGGAAGAGTAGTTGAATTGAAGGAATATGTAAGCCTAAAGTAAGGAAAGAACCATAGCTATGCAAGTTGATACTCAGCAATCTAGTTTTTCAACAGAGCTCTGCCAAAGCAATGACAAGTTCTGAAGAAGGAACAAGCAGCAGGAATAACAACAAAACAAAGCCATCACTGAATAAGAAGAAATAAACATATTCAGAAACTCATACATGGGATTGTGTAGATGAGTGGAAGACAAATACAATTTACAATTTAAGGAACTTTATGAAAATACAGGTGGCTAGGACTCAGTCTTTAAGTGTTAGTTTCAATGAGTCTTTGTAATGACCCAACTTTGTACATTTTAAAGTTTCATGTGAAATTCAGATGCACAATCAGTATTGAGAATTATTCACTTGAGAACACAGATGTTAGGATCAAAACTAATTTTGACTCACTGAGTATCTCTCTCTTTCTCCACAAAATAGAGTAACAATAATAGGATTCTAAATTGGTATTGTGAGACTTCCAGGGAATGTCTACAAAGAGCATAACATTGTGGCACATAGCAGGAGAGCAATCAATATTGTCGTTATGTTTATATAGTTCTCTGTGCAAAAGGTTATCTTCATCTCTAGCATTTCTCAGTGGCTAATTATATTTACCAATTTTTTTCCAAGGTAAATTTCAAGTTATGATCTAATGGTTGTAAATTTTTGTTTAAATAAATTTATGAAACTGTGCAATTAATTAAGTTTTCAGAATTTACTTTGGTTTAGCTTTTTATGACTTTCAATTATGTTCCATAATGTGTCCTAATAAATACATTTTGAATGAATAAAATGATGCTTGAATGAACTCTGGCACTCTGGTTATTTACATACCATAAAAACATTTAGTATGAGAATGCAATCTATATCACTGTGACAAGTATAGGGCATGTGAACCTTTAAAACATTTATTGTCTGTAATTATTATTAATTACATTATTCACTTGTCATTAGTGAAAAATAGACCTGTATTAGCAATTTTCTTTGAAAAGTTTAATGGTTAATTTCTAACATACATTCTCATTATACTTTGTTTATTTTAGGTTGTTCTTATTAATGTTTAGTCTTTTAACTACTATGGCAAATAATGGAACATTTGAAATTTGTAGTAGAGTAAGTAATATAGGTTCACAATATCATTTCACACGTAAGTAAACAGAAGATATCATCTACCTGTATCTATATTTCTCCTTATTTTTCACCAAAGTAAAATGTACATGCGGAAGAGTGGTTCTTGTCATAAATGGATAGCTCACTGAATTTTCGCAAATTAGACATATCCATTCAACCAACATTCCAATTATGAAATACAACATTATCAGAATGCCAGAAATGCCTGTTTGACTGCTTTTCAAATCTGTTTCCCTGCATCTCCCACTATCTCAACTTCTCACAGCATAGTTAAGTATTTTCTTGTACCATTTATAAACAGCGTTGCATAGTGTTTGAGTCATTAGGATTATATGTGTGTGTTTTATTCATATAGTTGCATGCATTCATTCATTATTGACTCTTATTGCTATAAAGTGTTCCAGTGGGTGGTAGATAATTTATTTTTCATTTGACTATTGATGCACATTTGGTTGTCTTTTAGAGCTACTCTGAATAGTGCCATTTTAAATAATTTATTATCTATATTTTGAAAGAGATACGTTCTCATTAATTATACATTGGGGAGTGAAAGTATTATCTTAGTATTAATTAGTATTAAGGTATTAAGGTATAAATTTTTCAGCTTTAGATACTACCAAACAGATATAATGTGGTTATAACAGCTTACAATTCTACATGCATATTTTCTATTTTTTTCTAATTTTTCAACATCCTTCACAACTCTTGGCTGTTGCTATGGTCTGAATTTTGTGTCCTCTCCAAATTTATATGTTGAAATCCTAGCTTTGAAGATGATGATATTAAACCTATTTATGCCTAGTGTTCCATTACTGGAACACTAAGTATGTGGGAGTTATTTATATCCTACTGCTCAAGGTCATCACCAAGGTCAGATTGCAAAACTTCAAAAAATTGCAACTTCAGGCATAAATGTGTTAAGGGATGGGGCCTTAGTCGATAATTGGATTATGAGGATAGAGCTCTCATGAATGAGATTGTAGTCTCTATAAATGAAGCCAGAGGGACTTTATTTGCCCCTTCCACCACACAAGAACATAGAGAGAAGACTTCATCTATGAACTAGAAAATTGGCCTCACTAGACAAGGAATGCTCCAGGGCCTTGATCTTGGACTTGACAGCCACCAGAACTGTGAGAAATAAAATTTATTCATCAGTTACACTATCTATATATAGTATTTATCCTATAAAATATATATTATTTAATATAAATGAAATATAGAAGCCTGAGCTGACTGAAGCACTTGTCATATTCCTTATTTTACATCTAAGTTACACTAGTAGGTGTGCCATGGTATCTCATTATAAATTTAATTCATATTTCCCTGGTGACTGATGATATTGAAAAGTCATTGGCTTTCCATCTGCTTGTCATGTGATAGCCACTTTTGAAATACTGTGTTGTAATTCTTTGCAACTATCATTTTGTATTGTATTTTTTTATTGATTTGTCAAATGTGTTTCCATATTTTTGATATAAGTCCATGGTTGCATACATATATATGTGTGTGTGCGTATATCTATATATATGCATCTATATGCAAATATTTTCTCATACTCTGTAATTGCCCCGTGCCATTCCAATAACAGTATTTATTGATAATTGAAGCTGTTAATTTTAATGTAATCTAATTCATAAATTTGTCCTTCATACTGGGTGCTTTTGTATTTAGTGTAAGAAATATTTACTTATTCTAAGATAATTTAGAATAGATTAATTTCTTAACTTTATTTTAGGTATGTAATGAGTTTACTTTTTATACTTAGAGGATCAATTTATGTCAATACTGTAATATATATATGTGTGCGTGTGTGTGTGTGTGTGTGTGTATATATATATATATATATATTCGTAAATGAAGTGATGGAAGGCTGTGGAATTATTTTATCCCGGATGGATAATACAGTCAGGTGCCACGATTGCTTATAAACTATCACTTTTCTTTAATGCTACTGCATTAACAGCAGGACAGACTTTTAAATTTATTAGGCAACCATATTCTCATGACTCTTTTCCTAGACTCTGTATACTGTGGCATTTATCAATGTGTCTAAGCATTCATCATTACTTGTTTCTTAATAACTAGAGATATGTACAAAGTGTTCATATATGAAATATGTCTTCCAATTTTGTTATTTTTAAATCATTTTTATCCTATTATTGAACTATTATAATTCATATACATTTTAGAAGATTTTAAGTAAAATGTTTTATATGCTAAAATTTGTATTGATTTTTTGTTTTTATTTTTAATAGATTTTTGTTGGAGCAAAAATACATATGTAATTTACCATCTTTACCATTTTTAAGTGGTAATAAGTACATTTATACCCTTTTAAGTGATTGTCAACACACATCAATGGTAATAATCATGTTTATATCCTTTTTATCTCTTTCATTCTACCAAACTGCCTCCATTCCCAGGCTCTGGCAACGTCTAATCTATTCTGGATTATTATGTAATCCACATTTTAGCTCCCACATATGAATGAGGATATATATTTGTCTTTCTCTGCTTGGCTTATTTCACTTAACATGATAGCCTCCAGTTTCATTCGTGTTGCTGTAAATTACAAGATTTTATCTCCTTTTACGGCTGAATAATATTCCATTGTGTACATAGACACATTCGTTATTCACTTATTATTTGATGGACACTTAGATTTATTCTAATTCAGCTATTGTGAATAGTGCAATAAACATGAGAATGCAGATACAGATATCTCTTTGATGAATATTTTCTTTCTTTTAGATATACACCCAGTAGTGGAATCGCTGGATCATATGGTAGTTCTATTTTTAGTTTTTTTGAGGAATCTTCATACTCTTCTCCATAGCAACTGTACTAATTTTAATTTCTACCAAAGATGTATGAGGATTTCCCTTTCTCCACATCCTCTTCCACACGTTATTGCTTACGTTTTGGGTATAAGCCATTCTGAAGAAAGTGGTTTGATTTACTTTTTTATGATGATTTGTATGTTTAGCATTTTTCTCATGTAGCTGCTGGCCATCAGTATGTCTTCTTTTGAGGACTGACTGTTTAGATATTTTTCCAATTTTTAATTGGATTATTATTATTTTGCTATTGAGTTATTGGAGTTCCTTATTTATGCTGGTTATTAATTCCTTGTCAAATGAGTATTTTAGAAATATTTTCTCCCATCTTGTGAATTGTCTCTTCACTTTTTGGGTTGTTTCCTTTGTTGTTCCAAAGCTTTTTAGCTTCATAAAATCCCAATTTATTTTTGCTTTGGTTGCCTGTGTTTTGAGATGTTATACACACACACACACACACACACACACACACACACACCACACACACACACAGTCTGCCTAGGCCAGTCTTCTAGAGCATTTCCCCACTGTTTTCTTTTCACATTATAGTTCCATAGTTTCAGATCTTAGGTTTAAGTCTTCAATCCATTTTGATTTGATTTTTTTTTTTTTTTGGTATGGTGAAAGATAGGGGTCTGGTTTCATTCTTCTGCATATAGTTATCCAGTTTTCCAAATATCATTTATTAAAAATACTGTCATTTTCCCATTATATATTTTTGGGAGCTTTTTGGAAGATGACTTGGTATTGTGTGCATTTATATCTCGGTTCTATATTCTGTTTCATTGGTTTATATATTTATTTTCATGCCAATACTATGCTTTTTACTTACTAAAACTTTGTAGTAAATTTCGAAGTCAGGTATATGAGGCCTCTAGGTTTTTTCTTTTGCTCAGAACTGCTTTGGCTATTTGGGATCTTTTGTGGTTCCATATGAATTTTAGAATTTATTTTTCTATTTCTATGGAGAATGTCAGTGGTGTTTGGAAAAGGACTGCATTAACTCTGGAAATTGCTTTGGGCAGTATTGTCTTTTTTGCAATCTTAATTATTCTCATCCTTGAACATGCAATATTTTTCAATTTTTTGTACCCTCTTTATTTTTTTATCACATTTTTGTAGTTTTCCTCCTATGGATCTTTACTTCTCTGGTTAGTCTAGGAATTAATCTAGGTATTTTATATTTTTTGGAGTAATTGTAAACAAGATTTCTTTCTCAATTTCTTTTTCAGATTGTTTGCTGTTGGTGTATATAATTTCTACTTATCATTATATGCTAATTTTGTATTCTTCAAATTTTGTGTCTCGCAAATTTACTACATATATCACTTTTAGCAGTCATTACTGGAATCTTTAGGATTTTCTAGGTATGAGATTATGTCATCTGCAAACAAGGCTAATATGAGTATTTTATTTCCAATTTGGATGCCATTTCTTTCTTTCTCTTGCCTAATTAATCCAGCCAGAATTTCCAGCAGTATGTTGAACAATACTGGTAAAAGTTGGCACCATTATCTTGTTCCAATCTACAAAGTGAAGGCTTTTAATTTTTCCCTGTTCAGTATAATGTCATCCATGGGCTTGTCACGTATGATCTTTATTATTTTGAGATATGTTTCTCTCATGCCCATTTTGATGAGCATTTTAATCATAAAGAAATATTGAATTTCATCAATTTTTTGTTTCTATTGCAATAATTATGTGGTATTTGTTCATCTCTCTTTATTCTTAAATAGTCTAGCTAAAGGTTTGTTGATTTTATTTGTCTAGTCAAAGATTCAACTTTTTTAGTCGACATTTTGTATTGTATTTTAGTCTCAATTTGTTTATTTGAAGTCTTTCTACTTCTTTGTTATAGTCATTTATTGCTATAAAATTCTTCTTAGTGCTTCTTTTACCTTATTTCATAGATTTTTATGTTTTATATTTCCATTTTCTTTTTGTTTTAAGAATTTTTCAAATTTCATTCTTAATATCTTCACTGACCAATTGGTCACTCAGAAACATGCTGTTTAATTTCAATGTGTTTGTGTAGTTTTTGAGGCTCCTCTTGTTATTGATTCTAATTTTATGCCAATGTGTTCAGAGAACATGAAGGATATCGCCCATATTTTTGAGCATTTATATAGACTTGTTTTGTGGGAAATGATACAGTCTATTTTGGAGAATGTTCCATGTACTCATTTAAAGAATGTGTATTATGCGGCAGTTGGGTAAAATGTTCTGTAAATGTCAGTAAGACATATTAAATATCACATATAGTTTAAATCTACAGGTTTTGTTTTTGTTGTTGTTGACTTTCTGTCTGGATAATGTCTGTTGCTGAAAGTGGGGTGTTAAAGTCTCCTATTATCATTGCATTGCAGTCTATCTCGCTCTCTCTCTTTAGATCCATTAATATTTGTTTTATATAGTTGGGAGCTCTGGTGTTGGGTGCATAGATATTTATAATTATTATATTCTCTTGCTGAAATTGACAACTTTATATAGTGACATCCCTTATCTTTTATTTACAGCCTTTGATTTGTAGTCTAATTTATCTGATAGAAGTATCCCTACTCTTCCTTTTTTGCTTTGGTTTTATAAAATATCTGTTCAACCCTTAACTTTCAGTTTTTGTTTTTCTTTCAAGGTGAAGTGGGTTTCCAGTATAATTTTGCTGTGATTTGATATATCATTGCACTAAGGTTGTCAGTTATTTGGGGAAATAACTGACAAACTTACAAGTGTGAGTCTTTCAATTCATAAAATGTACTTAATTATTTCAAATGTCTCCCTCAAATTTGTTTTTAATGTAATGGACTTACATATCTTTAGTTACCTTTATTCCTTATTTACAGATATCAATGAACATTTGTGCATCGTTTTCTATTGTTTATATTACTGTTAATTAAAATTAAAATTTCTTTTTACATTTATTTTTTACTTTCATAAATAACTGGTAACATGAGATCTGATCTCTTAACATATATTTAAGTATAGAGTATAGCATTTGAAGATATCTAGGGCTTTCATACTTTTATAGCTGAAACTTTACTCTCATTAAATAGCAACTCCCCATTACCTTCCCTCCCTAAACCCTGGAAGCCAGCATTATTCTTTCGGCTTTTATAAGTTTGACTGCTTCGATAACCCATATAAATGGAATCTCATAGTATTTATCTTTCAATATCACTTAGCAAATTTTCCTCAGAGTTCATCCATGTTGTTGCATATAACATGAGGATTTTTCTTTTATAAGGCTAAATAATATTATATTGAATGTACATACACATTTTCTTTATGTTAGATCTTTTAAAATTTATTTCAATTATGTTTTCTGACATTCATTGTAAAAATCTTACATTTCTCATGTTAAATGCATTCCTAAATATTGTGTATTTTATTCAAGATAAATATAATTATTTTCTTAATTTTATTTCAGGTTGTCACTGGTATTATAGATAGATAGATACACACAGAGATAGATGATTTGTGTACAATGATCTTGTACACTGCAACCTTGTTGAACTCATTTACCAGGACTAACTTTAATTTTTTGTATATTCTTTAGAGATATTTACTATAAATATGGTTATATCATCTGTAGACAGAGGTGGTGTACTTTTAACTGTCTTTCTTTCTCTCTCTTTTATCTCTGTCATTCTGTCTGTTTTTCCAATTTAACTAGAATTTTCATCAACATCTTGAATAAAATTGGTAAGTTCAGGCATCCTTCAATATTAACAGAAATTTAAAAGAAATTGACTCCAACCCTCATGGATGACTTGAAAGGGTTAAAGACTTCAGTGAGCAAGTAAGTAAATGTGTGGTAGAAATAGCAAAAGAACTAGAATTAGAAGTAAAGCCCGAAGATATAGCTGAATTGCTGCAATCTCATGATAAAACTTAAAAGGATGAGTAGTTGCTTCTTACAGATGAGCAAACACATTAGTTTCTTGAGATGAAATGTACTGTAGGTGAAGATGCCATAAACATTGTTGAAATGACAAAAATGATTAAGAATATTATATAAAATTATTTGATAAAGCAGTGGCAGGGTTTGAGAAGATTGATGTTGATTTTGAAAGAAGTTCTACTCTTGGTAATATGCTACCGAACAACATTGCATGCTACAGATAATTTTTTGTGAAAGGAAGAGCCAATCAATGCAGGAAACTCAATTGTTTTTTTTAGACTGCCACAGCCATTCAAACCCTGAGCAGCCACTACCTTAATCAGTCAGTAGACATCAACATTGAGGAAAGACCCTCCACTAGCAAAAAGATTACAACTTGCTGAAAATTAAGATAAACTTTAGCCTCTTTTAAGCAATATAGTGTTTTAAAATTAAGATATGTTCATTTTTTAGATATAATGTCATTACATACTTAATAGTCTATAATACAGTGTAGACATATATTTTTATGCACTGTAAAACCAAAAATTTGACTAACTTTTTTTGACATCTTTGTGCAAATGGAAAGTTTGATGAACAATTGTTCACTCTCTAAACTCAGACTATTCTAGGATCTCAACTATTTCAAGTTTAAAAATAACATAAACTAAGGTCTCTGAAAATGCTATTAAGTATATTTAAAAATCAATAAATTTTAAGGTATCTGAAAATCATAGTAAATATCTTTGAGTCCACATAGTAGGGTTCAAATGCTTTATTTAATGAAAATCTACTTAAGAACAAATTCAAACTTACTTTTCACAACATAATAGTTTTTTTTTTTTTTTCAAAAGAAGGTGATGCATGATGATTGCTTGCATCTTTGCCTTGCATTGTTCCACCTCTACTCCATATTGGAAGTCTAGGATTAAAGTCTTTAAATGAGTCAATCTTATCATTGATGACAAATTAGACATACCTGGAGATCTTTTAAAATGTGTAAACATGGTATCTCTGCATATTCTTAAAGTTCAAAAGAAGATTTTGAAGTACATGTATAGTTTAATATCACAAAGTTAAGCTACTGACCACAGAGATTAAGGTTCCAAACATCAGGCTATACTCTTGTATTTTCAAAAAAAAATCGATAAATAAATAAATAATCAGGTTTTGCAATACTAACTGGAGAAAATTAATAGCAACAACCTGATTATGACATAAAAACCAGCTGCAATTAAATAAACAGCAATTTTAAGGCCTCTCTATTTACCTCAGTTGTGTGATATATCACTCATTCACATATGTCCTCCATCTGTCTCGACTTCCATGAAAGGAAAATGTCCATTTGCTTGTGGTTCAGGCTGCAAACAGTAGGGCTGGATGGTCTAGTTTGCATCCCAGTCCTACTTCTTCATTCCTGTGAAATCATGAGTGAGATACCAGAATCACTCTGTGCTTCAGTCTCTTCTCTTGGAAATTAGACTAGTAGTAATACTTACCCATTATGGTTGCTGATTCAATAAGTTGAAAAGTGGTTAGGATAGTGTGTATGACACTAGGGTACAACAAATGTCAGCTACTAAAGAGTTACTTCAGAATTACTGATTGCACCCTCCCGAATTTACATTTTAGTTTACTGAAACCACAACATTAAAACTTCTGAAAATATTTATTTGATTGAATAATTTGCATTAGCCATTATATCTTCATAATATATATTACTTTCCAATTGACACAAAAGTATATTTTAGCAAATCTCTGTTACAATGCACCTATTTCCAGACCAGACAGTAGCTCCCTCTCCCTATATTTACTATTTAGGGAACTAAATTAGAAAAACTGCAGAACATAATATCTTGCAGATTTCACTAATCCTCTCAATAAATGGTATTTATTCTATATGTATTAGAACCTCAGAAAGAAACGATATTCAAGGGCAATAGTTTAAGACAGTGAAGAATGAAGGCACAGGGCAGATAAAGTTCAAAAACATGTGAAAAGTGCCTTGTACTAGGTCAAACACTGAGTTAAATAAATGGTAAAAATAAAGCCAAAGCTATCTACCCAACAAAATGTAACATAAGCCCTCATAAATCTACGGACTTGTTGAAAATTGTACTGCAACAATTGTGTGTAAGGCATGCATTCCAGGGTAGAGTTAACTTGTGGCTACACTGTGGTAATTCTACTCTTATCTCAAGGGGTACCTGGAATTCTGTTATACACTCTGGGCCAGTAGAAAAATAAAATATACCAGCTAGCGACTTATAATATTTTAAACTAAAATCACTCCCAAAAGTACTCTGAATTAGCTCTTACTTACTGTTTATTGTAAAGGTGTGGATTGATGGTATGCACCTGCTTTATAGAGTTGCATAACTGTGTAGCCTGGGTGTTACTATGTGGCCAGTGGGGAATAATAGGCTATTAAGTTAATATATACCTTGTTCCCTGAGTAGGGTGTGTCTCAATATCTTGGTGGTTCTCACTATGAAAATAAAGTGGATCTTGTGCTAAGGAAAGCCCTTGCAAGGTTCCCCTGGAATTCTTGGAACTTTCTTCTCTTACTTTTCTTCCTTCTTTCCTTCCCTTCCCTCCCCTCCCCTCCCTCCCTTCCTCCCTCCCTCCTTCCCTCCCTCCCTCTCTCCCTCTCTCTTTCTCTCTTTCTTTCTTTCTTCTTTCTTTTCTTGAGATAGGTTCTCACTATAATGCCCAAGCTGGAGTGCAGGGGCATGATCATGGCTCAGTGTAGCTTCAACCTTTTAGGCTCAATCAGTCTTCCCACCTCAACCTCCTGAGTAGCTGGAACTATGGGCATGCACCACCATGCCCATCTGTTATTTATTTTTTTTGAGGAGATGGGGGTCTCACTGTGTTGCCCAGGCTGGTCTTGAACTCCTGGGCTCAAGCATTCCTCCTGGCTGGGCTTCCCAAAGTGCTGGAATTACAGTCATGAACCAATGCGCCTGTCCTCCTTAGACCTTTCTTTTTGGGTTTTCGTTATTTTGCTGTACAATATTCTTAATCTTTATAAGTTCACCCTGTCAAAACTCATGACTTTTTTCAATTCTACAGTTAGTTCCATTAACAAGAAGACTGTAATAATTTTTGACGACATAATATAAATTATGGCTATGGCTTCAGTTTAGGAGCAGAAAGAATAAAAGGGAGGTGAAGAACCTCAAATGCCAGGCAATAATCCATTTAATTCTGGTTTCAAGCTATTCAAACACTGAGACCACCAATGGGAGAAAAATATATATCAAGAAAATTTGAGGTAAATCCAGAGCTAGATGCGTTATAAAAGATTTAAGCACAGCAGAAACCAATCAAGAATGTGGTAGCATGGCTGCTTTTCATGCATTTGGCAAAAATCAAAGTAACTTAGAGCTGAAGGCTTCCAGGTCTATGAGTTACACTGATGATCCCGTCAGTAAGGATGATAGGGATGACAGGGAGACTTCATAAGGACCAATCAAAATAAGGAGATAGTTCATCAAAATTAATTTAAGTTGTTACATTGTGAATGATCTGTGCCACTTCTTGATGTGAAATTATTGGGCTAGATTTTATGTGTTGATGAGAACAGCACTATTACTCTTTCATTTAATACTGCTAAATGGAAGAAAAGGTTTGACTTACTTATCAGCTTCAAAATGCTAATAAATGGGCAAATTGCTAATCTATTGATCTGGATAAAGTCGAAGAAACATAAATTGTATCCTCACAAGGTGAATTATCCAAGTACAATCATGGATAGTAAACTGAATACTTTTTGGCAATTTGTTGTGTAATTATTTCAGTGTGAACTAGGTCAGGAATGATAGAGAGATAGCAAGAGCAACACAGAGATATGTCCTATATGTCATGCACAATTGAAGGAATCACATCTTATTTGGGGGATATTTCAAGCAATATGTATAACCTAGGAATAGTATGAGCGCTGGCAGAGAGGAAATGTTAAAATGTGAGATTATGAAAGTAAATATAAATACATGTAATACCACAATTGAATATTTTACATTATGCTCGTAAGTTTGGAACTTATCAAAAGCACAGAACTTTTAGTAGTGTAGTGATAAAATCAAATGTATTC
The DNA here is from genome assembly GCF_009764315.1 of Trachypithecus francoisi. NCBI lineage: Eukaryota > Metazoa > Chordata > Mammalia > Primates > Cercopithecidae > Trachypithecus > Trachypithecus francoisi. Next base: position 45,780,163 of record NW_022681470.1, on the reverse strand, counting down.
CTTAGGAAACAAAAATGAATGTGGGATTGATATTAAAGTAGAAAGCAGACAAATGTTGACCAGAAGGGTCTCAATTTTTAAAATACAATACTATTTCAAATGAAACGAAGAGAGAGAAAAGACATAATTAAGACAGTAGCTATATGCATGGAAAGTTTAAACAATTTAGGCAGATACTGATAGCGCACAAACAATGGAAGCTTGTATTGGGTAGATACAGAAGAAGAGGAAGAAATGGAAGACAATTCCAGGTGCCTACTTTGGAAAACAGATAATTTACTTAATAAGAGGAGTAGATTTGAGAATCCTAATATCCATTTTTGATTAATTAAGCACCTATGGTTTAACAGTTTAAATTACTCTTGTGATAAAACATTGAGCAAAGTATAATACTAACACAGTTTTATTTCTCTCTTGCAATAAAATCTAAGTTCATCCCAATGTGTCAGTAGAAACAGAATGTAAAAGGGAGACTGATAAAGGGATACTAAATTTAAGAGGTCTTCCTCTCTCAAAATATTTTTGTTATATTATTTAAAATTTCTGATCTCTGAATTTCTTGAAACTTTTGGAATTATAGTAAAATTTGTATTCATAAATATCTTTATATAATATATAGTGTTCTTGTAAAGATTGAGTCACTACAATCTAGTCACATGTAACCTGACATGGTTAAATCAAATTGTTTTATTCAAATCATTTAGGTGATATTAAAGTCTCTGTGAAAATAGAAATTGAAATTACCTATAATGAGAAAGAGAGGAATTTGTAGAATAGACCATTTGAAGGAATGGAGAATATCATGGCAGAATATGAACTTTTAAGAGTCTCTAGATTTACTGCAATCCAACCACAATCACTTCTATTGTTTTTCTCTCACACAGTATCCAAACTTGTTCTACTTTAATATCTTTATATTGCAATTCCTTCTTCTGATATTCTTACCACCATGTTTTCAAACAAGCTAGATAAAAGTGGGGATATGTAAAATATAACTTTATGTTATTCAGGTATTAGCTTAAGTATCAGTTCCTGATTACACAAGTCACACCCTCACCCACGCCTCCCATCTTGTGACATTCTAAAAATATTGCCTAGAAAGATAATGGGTACAAAATAAAATCTTGATAATTCTGTTAAATAACTGAAAAAAAAAATAGAAAACTACATCTTTGGTTAAAAAAATAAGAAAAAAATTAGTTCATTGACACAGGAACTCAGTTCTCAGTGCATTTGGAGTATTTCATTAGTTGCCATTTTTATACACTAACATGTATTTTGCAGCCTGGAGAATTGTACAGAATGCAGGCTTTGTAAACAACTACATTTAGGACTTAATATTGGCTGCAAAAAATAGAACAGTCTAGATAATTTTCTGTGATTCAGTTTCCTTAATTGCAAAAAGGAAGTATTTTTAATAATTTTATGAAAACTTAATGAAACATTTTATATGGCAGATATAAGACCATATATACCTAAACCTAACTTTAATTCTTTTCTTCTCTGACTCAACTTTATTTATAAATTGCTACACATAATTTAAAATATTATAGCCACAAGAAAATTGACTCTTACATTACAATGACCAACTCCAAAACAGAATTTTGTGAAACTCATTTTGAACCGGTGCTTTATTTAAATTTAACTTTTTATGCTTTTGTTCATAATCCTTTCTTCCTCTAAAGCTAAAAATATTTTCCATGTACAACTCTTACCATCACTGAAACCCCACTAAAAGATTATGAAGTCATTTATTCTTATACTTGAATAAAACATTCTAAACATGTAATAAGAATGGCATATTTATAACACCAGTTTAATGAGACAATTTTTAAATTAAGCTTAGTATGTGGATTAAAATTTCTTAGTTAATGGAATGTCGTCTGCCCTTTTTATTTGGAGTTGGAAGGTGAATGAGCTATCATTTAGAATTGTGCAATGAATTATAGAAGTCAGATCTTCACTCAAAAATAAACTAATGAGTTCTGTGTATAATCTATACTACTTTTCAGGCTAAATGCTCAATTTTCTTTGACTCATCTATTGGTTTAAGCACTAGCCTCTGGTTCTTCACACAATATAGAGATTTGTGAAAGTATTTAAATAATTATAACCAAAGTAGTTTAAAATACTCCATCACTTGAAAAACAGTCTGTTAGAAAATATTAAATTGATTAACTTGAAAAGGCTAGACTTGATGCAATTGGAAGTAAACTGTGCTTTAAATTTAAAACAACTTCATGTTCTCTAGGTATAATCTAAGTAATTTTCTTTAAGTCAGTAATATTTGTAAATACACTTTCAGACCATATAAGAACAGAGGAAAAGTCCTAAGAAATTATAAATGCACAACTAAAAATCACTGTGGGTGTTAATCCTGTTATCAATGAATTATGTTGGATCTTTCAGGTATGTAAAAATGAGTTTAGTTATTTTGTCATTGTTTAGCAGTCAGAGTAATATTTTTATTTTTACTATTAAATTATGATTATCATTTCCAATTGGTTCAAAAAAAATCACAGTGGTCTCTCTGTATCCTCAGGAGATATGTTCTAAGATATCCAGGAATAGTATCAAAACCTATATGTACTATGCACTAATTTCTATTCCTCCATCACAATTTCACAGACGATTAACTCTAACCATCTGTTTTAGCAACTTCAGTATATGATGTTTTTTTCTTTAATTGTCAGGAACTTTCACCTATTCACTTAAAGGAGCCACATTATGGCTTCTCTTTGGCACACCCAAATTGCCAGAATCTTGTACCTTTGGGACATTAATAAGTAAAATAAGGATTACTTTAACACAAGCACTGTGATATTGTGACAATCAATTTTATAACTGAGATGCCAACTCAGTGACTAACATGCGATAGCATGTATAATGTAAATATGCTGGACAAAGGGATGATTCCCATCCCATGTGAAATGACAGAAAATTTTACCATGCCTCTCAAAATAGTATGCAATTTGCAACTTATTAATTGTTAATTTCTGACATTTTCTATTTAATGTTTTTGGTGCACAAATGACTATGGGTAACTGAAACCATGGAAAATAAAACCACAGATAAAAAGGGACTACAGTTTGGCTATCCTAACTATGCAAGAAATCACCTGTCCTGCTTAGAGTCAAACAAATTTAATTTCTAAAAGACTTACCAAGGAGCTTTCAAATAGCCATGCATTAAAAAAAAAAATTAGATGAAGTACCTATGTATTTTTTAATAGTAAAAAATCAAATTACAATTAATATGTGCATAGAAGGAGCATTTGCATTTTTAAATGAGTGATAATTAAAATAAAAAAACAAAGGTGCTTTTTGAATAAATGCTTGTATTTACAGAATACCTGGCTCACATTTAAAATTTGTCTTTTTTTGACATCACACCGTCATCCTCAGGATTCCTCCTATGAACATGACCGATTTAACTCCAGAGGTGCAGAAATAGACAGTGGTAAATGCCTACATTTGATTAATATATATATATCTTCTGGTATTTAGTATATTAAAGCTTGGTTAAACCAAAATATTATATGTGGATCAAACTATACAGAAGATAATTATTTTCTTTCTTTTTTCTTGCTAAGTGTTATGTGCTAAAATATTCATGTTCATCTAAAGATTTGCATTTTCTGACAAATAATAATGGCCTTATTTCGGGTGATACGCACATACTCAATGCAAATTAAACAATTCAACCATTTAACCTTGAAATATACCTAATATCTTAGATGTAGCAATTCTACAGAGAAATATGTAACACCCAGGGAATAAAAGAAAGTACAATCATGCAAATATTAAAGTGTAATTCACTATATATTAAGTATATCTCCAGCAGTTACATTCTCTTTAGCTTTATCTTCTTAATTATTTAGGAATTAATGTACTTCTGGTAAACACAAAAAGTTAAACAAGAATATATTCAGTCCCCATCTCACAAAATTCCACTAAAAATGTAAGGGAATATTTACTTAATGCATACACAAGGACAATGGAAATGGAAGTGTGAATGGCAGCTACAAAATGTAAAAATCCAAAAGAAGTACCTTTGATGAAAAGGCCATGTACTGCTGTAGCAGTTAGGCTAAAACAGGCAAAGCCATACTACAGAGTTCTAGTTAACTTCAGGAAAGCTAAAGGCACCAACTACCTTTGAAAGTAGAAGATGAATATAGGTCTTAAGATCAGAATAATAACTTAAAGTTTGTTTAAATGTTCTTAGATTTCCAGGTTTTTTCTTTCACAGCACAGATAAAAGCAATTACCTCTCCTCTACTACGGCATAAACCTAGATTTCTGCTGTGAAGCATTTATACCAGGGAGGCTATGGACTCTGACATTAGTATAGCAGGGATACCACACTGAAGTAGGAATACATGCTCAATGAAATCCACTATCCTGAAATGAGGAAAACATTTCCCATCTTCAATCAACTCTGATAAAAATGATAGCCAGATGTCAGTATCCCAAAATGGAACACTGGAGAACTCTTCTATGGGAAAATTATTAATACATAAAAAGAAAAGCTTACACATCTTAGGTAATGTTTCCCAAGGGCACAGATGAGATGGAAGCCTACTAGTTGACATGTTTTCAACAGAACTAGAGAACATTGATATTGATTCTGCTTTTTATTTCTCACTCCTGAATATAATTGGATAGCTAAATTTCAACAGATGTTGGAGGACAGTCCATAGTAAGAAAAAAGAGGCCAAATAACAAATGGCAAATATAGGGAGGGGAGAATTCATAGAAACCAGAAAGAAATGTGTGGGACAGGAGGGAGTAAAGATAATGCAATCTTAAGTCTGTGAGTAATAGCCTCAGAAAACATATTTCATATGTGGAAAAATAATCCTTAATAAGGGACAATAAATACATATATTTGAAAATATACATATAAACATAATAGAGATAGAGCTACGTAAAAGTCTTAGATATGGTTAAATCAAGCCAATTAACACATCCATCTCCTCACTTACCTATCTTTTTTTATGGTGAGATATACAAAATTGCTCTTATTTTAAAATATGTAATAAATTGTTATTTACTATAGTCTCCCCACTGTGCAATAGATCTTAAAACATATTTCTTTTACCTGAAAGCTTATATCCTTTACCACACAGCTCCATATTCCTCACCTCCCTACCTCTCCAGTCTCTGATAAACATAATTTTACTCTCTACTTTTATGAGTGAGACTTTTTAATATTTCATGTTGTATGCATGTATCAGAATATCACATTAGACCCCATAACTTTATACATTTAAATTTGTCAGTTACAAATATTAATAGAAAAATCTCAGAAATAAAAAAATGAGATGATTAAAATAAAGTTGAGGATAATCATAAGCAAATGGTCAGGATGGTATTTGACTTCTCAAAAGAAGCAATTAAGTCTGTAAGTCAGTGAAGCAAAACTATATTCTAACAAAATGGTTTTGAATTATGTGGCCAATCAAATTAAAAAATAATGCATGGGTATATTTAGGTGACATTTCAGGTATTCAAGATTTTATTTTACTTTCCATAATCCACTTGTAGAAGACTATTGGAGTATGAGCTCTATCAAAAGATTAATCTAAAAAGAGGAATAAATATGGTTCAAGTTACAGGACATCCAATACAAGACTATTGGGTTTTATGTTTGTACCAGGAATAATTTTTGTTAGGGATATTGTCAATGAAGCATTTTGCAGAGCAGAAAATGTTCTGTCTTGACCTAGTAGTGAAAAGGATTTAGAGAAAAAAATATACTTGACTATACATTAAGATTTTAAGTACTTTAATGTATTTTTAGTTATACCTCAACATGAAGTAAATAAACCAGAACAACAAAAGACATGAAGATAGTATTAAAATGAATCTAATCAATATGGAGGATCTAAAATGTTGTTACCAACAAAACTAGCATGCCAGCAGGATGGATGGGATGTTTGGAATTTGATGGGTTTCCCTTTCTCTTAACTTGTAATGTCTCTTTTCCATTTGACTTCTCTCTCTTCAATACTGCAGTCGACTATTTTCCAAAACCATAAAATGAAAGCATCAAAGGCTACATTTAAGGACAAATAACAACACCTCTATTGTATGTTTTTGAAAAACTGAGTCACAGGGAAGAAGGAATGAACTCTAACTCCTGATGGGATGAGTGGTATACAAAAGCAAAGATGGAAAAATCTGTTACTAGCTACATTTAGCCCATATGCTATATCATGTGAATACTGTGATGGCAGCTCATCCATTTTTACTGTTTACACAAATTCATCTTATGAATATTCCACAAGATTCTTTCCTCTCTCTCTCCCTTCTTTCTTTCCTTCCCTCTTTCCTTCCTTCCTTCTTCTCCCTCCTGCCTTTTCTACATTTCTCACTTCCCCTTTTTTCTCTTTCTTATTGTTTATTTACTCATTCTTTCTTTTAAATATGTAGCTTGCATCTTTTCCAACTTTCTTTGTTTTCTTACAAATAATGTCATAATACTATTTTACGGTATAATATTGTATACCTATGTCGCAATGCAAAGTGATAAAATTATATCAGAACATATAAGTAGGAGGAAAATTAATGTCATAGCATATGTACAACTTCAAATTATTAGATAATGTTTAATTTTATCCAAGTTGCTTATCCAAGTTTGTTATCACTTAAGCTCTCAGTGATCATGTGTGAAAGCTCTGATTCCAATCATTCTGGCTAAAGCTTGTTATGTTCAGATTTTTGTTTTCTTTTGACTATTTTAGTAGGTATGAAACATTGCTTATTGGCTTTAGTTTTATTTTCATAATAACTGGGAAAATTGAGTATATTTTCATATGTTTGATGATCATTTTTGTGTCCTCTCTGGGAAAAAAAAAATTCATTGTGTTTAACCATATTTTTTTGAAAGACATGATATATCATCCCAATTATACTCTTTTCACAGGCATAAAAATTCTTCTGACTTTCTTTTTGGAATTATATATATATCCTTCCCTACTGAGCTAATATGCCATTTTGATCATATTTTAAATATTTACACATTTAAACACCACAATGTTTTCTTTTCATTTCAAATGTAAACAGAAATACAAATTTAAAATGAGCCTTAATTCTCTCTCTGAAAATATAGAAAGACATTTCCCTTCCCTCTTATTTCTCTGAGCACTTATTTTAGAAAACTTTTCCGTCTAAATACATTCTCCTCTCTTTGAAATGTGTATAAATCCTTTTGAAGACTACACAGGACTTTTGCTAGCTTTGTGACTCAGGACTAGCTTTTTCAAAGACCTTAGAGTCATCTCTTTGAAATGCAAACATCAAGGAAGATAACACCCCTACCTTCCAGTTTCAGTGAAAGGGTAGAAGTCTAACTTTGTGAGTTCCTTGCTCCAAACTGCAAAACTATCTCCTGTTACAAAGACACAGAGAAGTTTGTTAGTCCTGTGGATAAAGTCAGTTACCTAAATAGATGGTCACCTCAATTGCTAGGTAAGTTTAAATAAACTATGTGTGACAAATGTTGCTTGTGAAGTCCTCTTACTTGAGGTATCTTAAAAACAGGTATGTAGTGGGTTGTATCTGCTTTGTCTATATAAAAGGGTGAGATTTCTTTCTGTCTCAGAAATCTCTTAGTAAATTGCCTATGGTGTGGATTGCATTCTGGTTTAACACCTATACAAAAATAAAACTGTTTTCTTTCTTTATTTTTTATTTTTGAGATGGAGTCTCGCTCTGTCACCCAGGGTGGAGTGTAGTAGCATGATCTTGGCTCACTGCAACATCCGCCTCCCAGGATCAAGCTATTCTCCTGCCTCAGCCTCAGAGAAGCTGGGACTACAGGCGCCCACCACCACGCCCGTATGATTTTTGTATTTTTAGTAGAGATGGGGTTCAACATATTGGTCAGGCTGTATGTCTTGTGATCTGCCTGCCTTGGCCTCCCAAAATGCTGGAATTACAGGCATGAGCCACCACGTCCGGCCAACTATTTCCTTTCTCTACTACCCTCGTGGTAAGATTTTCTGGACTGGAAGACTTTTACTTATATCTCCTCAACAAAAACATCTATAGGGCTCTGTACAAAACAATTAGAAATTAAGATAAATTTATATTTATGTCTATTATCTGCTAAAATAGGTGATGATCTCTCTTTTATGTAGTTATTTATTTTGGGGCTTGCATGTCAGTTTCAGTTACTGCTGCCCATAATTATAAGACCATGAGGCAAAGGATCTAACAAATGTATACCAATTTTTAGTTTCTGAGTTTTGAGAACGATAGACGTTATAAAATTTTAGCCCACATCTCTTTTTATGAGGCGTAACTTATAGAGACTTAAATGTACATTATGTGTTACATTCTTATAAATTGTTGCAAATGCATCCAGTCATGACACCTATATCCCTATCATGATAAATAGCAAGGGTTAAAAAACTATAATCTATGGGCTCAGTCAGGCCATTTACTGACATGTTTATTAAAAAATTATTGGAGCACTACTAGGTCCATTTATTTATGCATTTTCTATGGCTACTTTTGTACTAAAGAGTATTACCGAGTAATGCAATACACATTGGTGGCAACAGAAAACCTATGGTCCCAAGAGGTTAAAATGTATACTACCTATCAATTTACAGAAATGTTTCCAGACCCCTGATATTTCCACAATGGTTTTTCATGCCCTTCCCAATAGGTACCCAGTCAAAATGCAATCATCTCTCTTCTGATATTTAACCATAGGTTATTTTCACTATCCAAAAATTTTATTTAATTGGAATCATACAGTATTCACTTCTTTGTATACAGAATTCCTAAGCAAAATATTGGGATAATTAATCATTTATTGTATCAATAATTTGCTACCTTATATTATTAAGTAGAATTACATTCTAGGAATATGTCACATTTTGTTTATCTTGTCCTGTTGATGGACAATTATTAAATTGTTTCCATTTCAGGTTACTATTTGGAAACTGCTATAAGTATGCAATTTTTTTTTTCTTTTTCTTTTTTTTTTTTTTGAGACGGCATCTCGCTATGTCACCCAGGCTGGAGCACAGTGGTGCGATCTCGGCTCAGTGCAAGCTCCGCCTCCCAGGTTCACGCCTTTCTCCTGCCTCAGCTTCCCAAGTAGCTGGGATTATAGGTGTCTGCCACCATGCCCAGCTAATTTTTCTGCATTTTTTTGGTAGAGACAGGTTTCACCATGCTAGCCAGGATGGTCTCGATCTCCTGACCTCGTGATCCACCCGCCTTGGCATTCCAAAGTGCTGGGATTACAGGCATGAGCCACAATGCCCGGCCAAAAATGTAAATTTTTGTGTAAATTTTTTTCGATTTCTATCATGTGCATACCTAGTGTAGAATAGTTCAAATAAGTTCTTATTTAACTATAAATTAAATACCAAATAATTTTCCAAAGTAGCTTCCCTTTTTAACATCCCACAGACAGTGTACGAAAGCACACATCATTTTATATCTATGATAACATTTTATGTTCAGGTTTTTAAATATTTATTTTACTAGTATTGTATCAGATGGTTAGTATTTGATTCCAGTCTTCCAATGTATCTTTGTATTTTTATTTAAATTATATACTGTAAAAAATTAAGATAGTTCAATCTTGCCTTTTTTTTTTTTAACCAAGTACTACAATCTACGCCTTTTCACCAGGATTTGTAATATATTTTTATTTTATAATAATTATGAATATGTTAGTATTAAATCTACAATAGTGCTTTTTTATTCTACTTGCCCCATCTCATCTTGTTATTGTCTTCACCCTTTTAAAAAGGCTGTTAGTTTTCCCCCACCCACCCCAAAAAATCAACACTCTTTGAAGGAAGATGACAAAATTCACTTTCAATGACATAACAATTTGATGTACATAATACAGATTTTTAAAACATGCAAAAAAGCAGGAATGTTAAGTAGCAAAAGCAAATAAATAAAACTCAAAACAAACAATAAAGAAAGATGTGGTGGGGGAGATGAGACAAAACAGTCAGTAGAAACAATCATTGAGGTGACTGAGATGTTGAAAATTCCAAAGCCAGAACTTTTAAACATCTACTATGCATAGGTTTAAAGATTTAAACAAAAAATATACATAATGAGTGAATATATAAGGACTTCCACAAGAGAAATGATGGTTACAGATAAAAACAAACATAAAATTCTAGAATAGAAAATTCAATATCTGAAACAAAGTGTCCACTAGATGGTTTCACATCATATTGGATATTGTTGAAAATAGGTCAATGAACAGATGAACATATCAACAAACTTTAAAGCACAAAGAGAAAAATGACTTAAAACACAGAAATTTTGTTTAAACATTAGTGACCTCTGGTATAATATTTAATGTTCCAATATACACATAAATATAATCTCAGAAGTGAATAAGGGGAAGATTGAATTGCAATATATGAAGATATACTGACTGATGATTTTCAAACTTAAAATGAAAACTATAAATTCACAGATTCAAGAATTCCCATGACTCTCCCAAGTAAGACATTTCAGCATCAAATTATTGAAAGTGAAAATTCAAGGAAAAACTATTAAAAACAACAAGCAGGGGAGGTTGCACTCTACATGAGAATTAATATTCAGAATAACTAATGGCTTCTCATCAGAAAAGGTAGAAAAACAAAAACCCTAAGACATTAGAATGCTATTTTTTAGAATACTAAGGTAGATAGACAGACAGAAAGATAGACAACTATAAATCCACTGTAAATATCCTTTAGGATGAAAAAAAAAGTTACAAAAAATCTGGGAGTCTTTGTTAGCAAAAAGTCAGCCTTATAAAAAAATGCTAAATGAAGTTTGTTAAGATGTAAAAAGATGATACTAGAAGAAAACTTGAATACATACAAAAGAATGGAGATGGCTGAAAATGGTATACACGGGGATAAAATACTTCTTTTTTTCTTTATTTCTTTAAAAAATATTTAAATTATGTATTTAATTAAAATATGTAGCAATAATAGGATAAAATGGGAGAAAAATGCAAGCATGTTTTTTAAGCTTTTTAAATGTAAAGTGGCATAATATTAATGCAAGGCAGATTATGATAACAGCATATACTGCAAGCTCTAGAGTATTCAGTAAAAATAAATGAAATAAGAAAATTTAGATTAGAACCAATGAGAAAAATTAAAATATTTAAAATAATTGCAATTTCTTGTTTCAGTTGAACAAAAATGATTACCATGCTACTTTATTTTCTACAGAAATATAGTCATATTTAAAAAATAAACAAGCATAGCTGCAGAAAATGTATTGTACACATTTTGAAAGTTAATGGCATTTTACATGATTGTTACACCTAATCCCACCCAAGTATAATTTGGTGATACCTTGAAGTTCTCTTACATAGATCACTCTAAACAAAATTAAACATAAGCATTAGTATCCTAGAATATTAGAAATTCAAAACTAACTTTGATTTCTATCTATGATGAGTAATACTACTAACAAAATGGATATAACTTTGATTATGATTTCTAGAATTAAAGCTATATTTTTTGCTAAATCTGGTATAATAGGTTGTTTACGAAAAATGTTTTTAATATTCACCTGAATGTTACCACCAGGAGAGTTTGTCTAAATTTAGAATATATGTAGGTAAGTGCAGAGTTAAACTTGAGATAAGAGGAACACATAGTTAATGAGACGAAATATTTGGTACCAAAAACAAATTTCTAAAATGTAATTCACACCTGTTGTCTAAAAAGAAATAAATATTTACAAATAAGTGAAAAGCTAACTTAGGGGAGAGAAAAGAAACACATAGTTTATGAAAGAAAATTTTAGTTCAAAAAATTTGTTAAAATTTACTTCACCCGGCCGGGCGCGGTGGCTCAAGCCTGTAATCCCAGCACTTTGGGAGGCCGAGACGGGCGGATCACGAGGTAAGGAGATCGAGACCATCCTGGCTAACACGGTGAAACCCCGTCTCTACTAAAAAATACAAAAAACTAGCCGGGCGACGTGGCGGGCACCTGTAGTCCCAGCTACTCGGGAGGCTGAGGCAGGAGAATGGCGAGAACTCGGTGGGTGGTGGGGGAGCTTGCATTGAGCTGAGATCCGGCCATTGCACTCTCAGCCCGGGCGACAGAGCGAGACTCCGTCTCAAAAAAAAAAAAAAAAAATTTACTTCACCCAAGACTTGTACTAAGAAATCTCTTGCAACACAGTTTTGCAGAAGCCTCAATTAGAGAATTTAAACATATTTTTAAAATATCAAGGGTTGTACATTAAAGAAATCTTAAAACTTTAGTAAGTCAGTTTTTACAGATTGCCAACTTTTAAACATTTTTATACATAAAACCTATTAGAAATTTGTCACACTAGTTTTTTTTAAGTGTATAATAAGGTATATAATTTAGACATGTCTGAAAACGGAATGTTTTGTAAATTAGCAGTTTGAGATATGGGGGGAGGGAAGCCTAAGTATGGCAAAGGAAAAAGGACATGTTATTGTTTACTCAAAGAAAGTTCATTATTGTTTACAAATCTGATGAGGGTAAAGCTACTCTCCTCCATTTGTAGCAATGGCATCTTGAATAGGTGTCATTCATGATCACATAGCAAAGAAGGAGAAAACATGATTGCTTCCATCTGTTATTAAACCACTCTTAGAAATGCACATATTTTCAGTTTATACCTAGATTGTTTTGACCCAGACATACGGCTCAACGGCAAAGGAGAAAAGGAAAATAGATTTCTGCATCCTCATGAAGAAGAAAATGTTTTTATATTATAATAATATTTCTTTTTACCAGTAATCAAATTATGATTTTGCAATTGGCAATTGAAAAAAGAACACACTCTAGTATTCAATGGAGATCAGATAACTAAAATTACTAACCCCATATTATGAGAAAAATAAAAGTAAAATATTTTACATTATCAGATATTTCAGGCCAAAGGAGAAGCTTGAGCATTATCACCAGTATTATAAATTTGAGCCATGTAAGGGATAAAGTGTATATTAATATAGATTAACATGAGGATGATTCTGGGATTCAACAGGAAAAAGACGTTAGAGCCAATAAATGAGAGCCTTTGGGAGCAATTAAAAGTGTATTTGAATATAATGATGTTTCAGAGGGGAAAAAATGTTTGCAGGGAAAGCCTGGAGTCATTGAGACCATTTAGAACTTGTTAGAGATGATCAAATAAAAGGCAATAAATATCTAACCTGATGAAATAAAATCAATGAAAGGAGGACAAATTTGAAAGATAATGAAGTGGAATTGATTTGAAATATTAGCCATGAAATCTGGGAATGAGGAAAGTAGCAGAGACATAGCAATTTTTATGTGTTGTATTTGATACCATGAAATACTGTTGATTCTGTTATTTAAAAAACAGGAGACAAAAGGTATCTTTCAGGGAATGAAGTTGAGTTCTCTTTGGAATAAGGAGTTGGAAAGTTTTGCAGGAAACAAAGGTGGATATATAGTTGAGGCAATTAGGACATTCCTACCTAGAACTACTGAGAGATTAAAACTAAAAACAAACCCAAAATATATGTGCCTTGTATTGTATTTGACATCCTCAGAGAACATGTTTTAACAACATCAGATTTGAGGATAAATAAGTAATGAGTATAAAGGAATGCTTACTTTTAATGTTGGACAAAAAAGGAAAGTCAAAGATGCTTTTGGATTGAATACTGTAAGTTAATATAATTAAAATCAGATATTCTTATAATTTATACCTAGATTTTTGATAATGGTGTAAGTCACTGAATAATATTTCCTCCAAAATAGAAATATATGATGTTGCTAATTCTCTGATCATAGGAGGCATGCTGAGTGAAGCACATTGTCCACACTGATCCAAAAATTGTTTACAGTCTTCTACCATAATGAACAGGAGTGTACACACATGATACACCATTTGTCCCACGGATATGTGAGGCCTTGATGTTCTGTGTTCAGTTACATTCATCCCAATAAAAACTGTAATATACTTTGTTATGACCATTAATATTACTCCATTTTCTTTCTGAACCTCAGTATTGTGATCTCTAATTATTTTACATAAAATTTTATAATTGAGGATATGTCACAAAAGAAATTAAAAGGAGACCTAGATAAATGGCAAACATAATATGTTCCTGAAAAGAGATATGTTTCAATCATAAAAGCTTCCACCCAATTAATTTATAAATTAAAGACAATTTCAACTGGTATGCTGTTTTTTAATTACTTTAAATTTCCAAATCATCTAGAAAAATAAAGAAATATTACAGGTAAGAAAAAAATGTTAAAGCAAACTTATCTTTACAAATATGAAAAGCTATTAAGTAAGCACGATGCTAAACATAGTATACATCTGAAAGAAAAACTTGGATAAATAGAATAATGTACATAAAAATTTAATGAAATCTCATTATTAAAGAAAAGTTATTTTGTAAAAAATATGTTTCAAAATAGTGGATGCATGAATCATTCAATAAATTATATGTTACAAGAAAGTAATCACCTGGAAAACTGATAACACCATTATGATTAAGTAAGTAAATGAATCATTCAATAAATGGTATTGAAACAAGTAACTAATTGTTTAAAAATATGATAATCCTGTTTTTATCAATCTCATTATTAGCTATGCTAATTGCTATAATACACATACCATGAAAGTATAATGACCTGTGTAATAGCCCACAAAATTTTTCCTCATCAGAGAACAGCTTCCTTTCAGGTTCAGTCTATTTTGACCTCTCCCATACACAAGGAATTTGAACTGTGCTATACCAGTAAAAAAAGAACAGCGAGATAAAGGACAAACCACCAAAACTGTGGATTGAAGGTAACACACAATATTTTCACTTGAGTTCCATCAGCGAAGTGTAGTCATTAAATCTAACGTATGTGCAAATCAGCTACAATACTGGCAGGGAAATAGAGGATTTGTGACGTGGATTGTTGATGGATAGCCGTACCTATCTCTTCCTACACTGTATACCAAAACAAATAAAAAGTAAGTACATATTTAAATATGAACTAGAATACAATTGTATTTACATTTAGTTACTTTAGTATTTAGCCTTTTAAATATAATTCAATAGGTAAACTCCAAATAAAAACTGATATATTTGAGTGACAAATTTTTTAAAGCTTTACATATAAAATAACCCAACACTTCTTGAGCAAAATTAAAGGCAAAATGCCAAAGGAAAATATGTTCCATATATGACAAAAACTTGGAACATATCTACAAATATTCATATAAATCACTAGGAAAATTCAATACAAATACTATGAACTGACAACAAAAAATGAAGGAACTTAAATAGTGAGTAGGAATATGAAAGAATACTGTTTTCCAGTCAAATTTGTGAAAACTTAAGAATTATAATACCTGGAGTTCCACTTTCAGTCATGATGAAGTTACAAAAACTGGATTTTAACCTCCAACAATAAAAATGAAAAGCTCATCAAAACATAGGAAACAAGTCCTTTCATACACTTAACAATAAGCCTGCAGAGGAATTGGATCCTTGAGAGGAACAAAATAGTTGAGCAGTGCAATTGTCTTTTGTCTGGAGGTGATTTCCAATCAGCGTCAGGGGAGCCATAGAGTACAATGGTGTCACTATATAAAGGCACAGATATCAGAATATGAAGCTAAGATGCCTAGAATGGTGAATCAGAGTTACAGGAAGAAGGATGACACACAGAGAATGAGATACAGATGTCTGCTTAGGCACTCCCCTTCAATGTTTGCTGATCACTAGACTGTGCATGCATAGATAGAAATTCCACAAACCAGGTTTAAAACATGGGGGATTGGGGGGGAGAACTGGCAACCTCAATAATTCTTGTAATTCAAATAAGGTGGGAGAGAAGGCACATTTAAGCTACAATCAGGCAGAGTTGATAGTCCTCAATCAGTCACTCAGACATTTAGACTCCACAGTTGTGACTCTTAAGGGGTAGAGATGAGCTATACATATAGTGAAGGTTTCTCTAGAACTAGAATAGCAAAGCTAAGAGGAAATCTCAAAAGGATTAAAAATAATTTCAAAGCAATGTAAATGCTTGTCAAAATAAAGCTTCCCACCTTCTAAAGAAAGGCAAAAAAAGAAAAAGAAAATAATAGAAATATAAGAATATAGTATCACGATGTTGAATATCTGATTTAAAAATTCCTGCATAGGCAAATAACCAGAGATATGTGATCCAGCCCATGGAAACAGATTCAACCTTCAGAGATAACCTGGAACTAATGGAAAAGGATATTAAAGCAGATGCACCAGAAGAAAAAGGTAGAAGAATAAATATTGGAAAGGAGTAGCTAAAACTTTTCTAAATCTGACAAAATGTATGAAGCCATAGATTGAAGAAAGTCAATGACCCCCAAGGACAATCATAATCATAAAATCACCATCAAAATGTAAACATTAAAAAAATTGTAAAAATCTTTAAAACATATTCTTATCAAATTATTGACCACCATTATTGGAGTGCTACATGGAAAGGTAAGGAGGCTGTTACTTTGGCTATGGAAACTAATTAGAGAGAGAGAGTACAAATGTCTGTATCTTGAACAGTACAGAACTGCAAGCAGTTCGGCCTATTGTGAGATTGATGCATAACCATTAGAGTGGAAAAATCAATGGGTTATTTGGTATACATGATTTATTTTGTTAGAATGGGAATATTTGAAGACAGTAACTCTTTTCTAACATAGTAAAATAATAAAAAGATTTATTATTTAATTGGTATATTTTCAAAGTATTATGGAAAAAGATACAAAAGATGAAAGTGTTTTTTTTTTAATTTGCTACTTGTAAATTTTTCTTAGCTCACAAATTTAAATGTTTGTCATAAATGAATTAAAACCTGAATTATTACCATATTATATAAATTTGGAAGACATCAAAATGCATCATATGCTTCCTTCAGAAACATCCAGATGCATCAAACTTAACTTGGGCATCTTGCTAAGCCAAGTGTAATTATATTAAAAATACATAGTTTCTACAGAAATATGCATATGCATATTTCCACGATCATTATACTAGGGTTCTCTAGAGGGACAGAGCTAATAGAATAAATGTATACATAAAAGGGGGTTTATTAAGGAGTATTGACTCACATGATCACAAGGTGAAGTCCCACAATAGGCTATCTGCAAGCTGAGGAGCAAAAAAGCCAGTTTGAGTCCCAAAACCTCAAAAATAGGGAAGCCGACAGTGCAGCCTTCAGTCTGTGGTTGAAGAGTCCCAAAGAATCCAAGAGTCCCAAAGCTAAAGAACTTGGAGTCCAATTTTGAGGGCAGGAAGCATCCAGCATGGGAGAAAGATGGAGGCTGGAAGAGCCAGTTTATTCCTTCAACGTTTCTCTTAAAGATATGTTCATTCATAACTTTCATTCTTATCGATTTTATCCTTGCTGCACTGGCAGCTGATTAGATGGTGCCCACCCAGATTGAGGGTGGATCGGCTTTTCCCAGCCCACTGACTCAAATGTTAACCTCCTTTGACGACCTCCTCTCAGACACACCCAAGAACAATACTTTGCATCATTCAATCCAATCAAGTTGACACTCAGTAGTATCCATCACAGCCATGAAACATAAGCCAACATAGTAAACTTCAAGATAATTTTAACACTGTAATTTTTGACTTATATACCATGTTAGCAGTATTAATGCCAAATTTCTAAAGCAGGTAACGTTTCATGACAAATTGTCTCTATACATCTTGAACTTTGTGATTTTTTCTTTCTCTTTGAAAGTTAAGGATTTTACCAGTATTTGTCTAATTTTTTCTTTTAAATTATTTTCACTGGATTACCATGAACATTTCAATGGGCACATTCAAATCTTTCTTCAGGTAAAAGAAATTTGTTTCTATTATTGGTTTTGTTATTTCCTCATATTGCTCCCTTTTTCTTTTCATGGAACTTTTATTATTCATCTGATGTCTCTTCTATCTTTCATTCATATCTCTTAATATTTTATTTCATTATTTTATCTTGTTTTAATTTGTTATTATCATTACATATTTCTTTGTCTTCCAAGCAATTGCTTTCAAAAGTAAATATTACTTTTTTCAATGTACCTAATAAGTTTTTATATATGAAATGTGGTTTGCATTACAAAATTTTTCTATCTTTGTTGTGTGTGCGTATGCACATGTGTACACTCCAACTGAATTTTCCAGTGGGTTTTTCTATTTTGTTGCTAGCTCCTTTATCTGATTTGCCTTTTAGTGTCACTTCAGCAGGAGGAATATGTTCAAGGCTTTAATGCTGCCATCAGCTTTTGAACCCTGACTCACTTTTTAAAA
The DNA here is from genome assembly GCF_009764315.1 of Trachypithecus francoisi. Taxonomy (NCBI): domain Eukaryota; kingdom Metazoa; phylum Chordata; class Mammalia; order Primates; family Cercopithecidae; genus Trachypithecus; species Trachypithecus francoisi. The sequence goes on along the minus strand of NW_022681470.1, from coordinate 45,761,860 downwards.
TTATTTTCCTTTTCCTTTATATATTATATCTTCCCTGTATCCCAGAAATCACTTTTGCTTGAGGTACTATTACATGCAAATAGTTATTAAATGGAATAGTAATTTCTGCTCTTAACAAATTTCTATAAACACACATACACAGAAAAAAAACTCTCTTCTGGATAGCCAGTTTACTCCAATGCAAGAAGAGACTTCTTCCTACCATTCTGTCTAGGAACAACTTCACCTGTAAATGCAGATTGCTTCTGTGTTCTTAAGGATCAGAGAGCAAGGAAAGCTTCTCATTATCCCACAAGTGTGCTGGGACAGGCCTTTCAGAAGTTGACTCATAAGTATATTCAGATAAGAAATCTGAGTCCACAGTCACCATGTCAAACACTTTATCTATTCTCCTCTTCCCCATTTCTCAGCAGAGTACATTTCTCAGACTATAGAGTTCCAGTTTACATACATTGCCTCTGCCTCTCCAGAGTTACCTTGAGTGAAGTTGTAAGTTGAGTAGTACTTCAAAGAATAATCAGATGTCATTTTTTCAAGATTGATTCAAGCCTCTTTCCCTCTCTCCCTCCTTGTCTCCCTCCCTCCCTCCCCTTCTCTCTCTCTTTCTCTTTCTGTTCTTTCCTTTCTTTCTCTTTCTTTCTCTCTTTCTTTTCTTTCTTTCTTTCTTTCTTTCTTTCTTTCTTTCTTTCTTTCTTTCTTTCTTTCTTTCTTTCTTTCTTTTTCTTTCTTTCTTTTTCTTTCTTTCTTTCTTCTTTCTTTCTTTCTTTCTTTCCTTCTTTCTTTCTTCTTTTCTGTCTCTTTCTCTCTCCCTCCTTCCTTCTTTCCTTCCTCCCTCCCTTCCTTCCCTCCCTCCCTCCCTCCTTCCTTTCCCTTGTTCAGATGCACAGAGAACACGTTACTGAGATACAGAGCTAGATAATAGCACAAATAATTTTGCAACCTAAATTATTTTTATCAGTTTGTTAAATGAAAAAGCCCACTTCCCATTCAAACATTTTTTGAAAAAAATGCTGATAATGCCTTATATCATTAAATTTACTCATCCCTATTTCAAAATTTTCAAGAAATAATAAATCCACCTATTTTTCATAATTAAATCTAAAATTATATGCTATGTTATTTTCAGAGTCTATGTGTATGCAGATTACAAATAAAATAAATTATTTTGATTGACTAGGCTGATTGATTTTATCAGAAATGACAAAATTAGCCTGACCTTATTTGCCTGATTTTGAGTTGATATATCTGTTTATACTGCACATTTGGCTGACTGAACTTGATGCCAAAAAAAAAAAAAAAAAAAACCTGTCTCCTGTTTGTACATTTATATGAAAGTATACTTGACTGTGCAAAGCATTTTAAATAACATATTTCTCAAATTTAAAGCCATAACACTTTAATTCAATTATCTTGAAATCTGGTTGGTATTTTGTATTGAAATGTAATTGAATTTAATTCCATATCTGATCACTGACTTAATGGTGATATACTCTATCCTTTTCAGATAAAATTAACACTCTGAGAAATGTACATTTTATAAAGCCCTGACAGTTTAAATTCAGTTACTATAATGTTAACACAAATTGAATTTTTAAAATAACCATACTGTGATGAGAAAGGCCATTTGAAATTCTGTGGCATGTAGTTATTTTTAAATGAAGCTTAAGGGTTCAGAAATGAGTAGCATAAAGTATAGAAATTACCTTCTTTACACTAAATGTTAAACATTTTAAAGGCTTAAGATGTAGAACTTGCATTTTTCTTAAACTTTTGAATGAATTTCTCTAAATATCAGTTATATTATTAGCATTAAAACAAACATCTTCTCCTTAAAAACAAAGCATTTTATTACTAAGCATCTAATCAAATCTAAAGGAAAATGCGCTGATTAATAAATTGATTGATTTTGACCACAACCAATCACCTCATTTTCTCCTTAATCTTTAAGGATTTTAAGATAAAGATACATTTATAGATGTTATAAGAGAAAATCGTAATACAAAATTGAGTATATAAGGAGATCTAGCAGGAAATTACAGAATGACAGCTGCCTGCACCTACACATATACAAGTCTAAATTAGCACTTCAAACATAATTATCCTGTTTGATTTTCTCATTTTCATTTTAGATTATACCTATGGCCACATTACATTTTTTCTGTAAATAGTTTTTTTCTTTTTACCAACTCCCCACCTCTTCCATTTGCTATATGAAGCTGAAAATCCTATTAAATTTTTATATTGCTTCTCTCTGCTTCATTGCAATATTTCAGATACATAAGTCCATGATAAATTCCATTCTCCATCTCAGTCCAGGGTCTAATCATCTGCTGGAGGATTATTGCTATAATCTTCAACTGACCAGCTGGTCCTGCATGTTTTCCAGTCTTTCTATTCTTCAAACCATTTAAACAACATACTCACTTTCCACCAAAACACATTTATATTCTGACGTTGCTTTTCAAGGCCTTAAATTCATACTACACAATACTTAATCTATCACCAATACATTGTTAGAAACAAACATCTTATTATCTTTGCTGTATATATTAATTGAAAAGTTGCTCTACTCAAATTGTTTTATACTGCTCTTAAACACAAAGGTAAAGATTTATTTAAATTAAAAAAGCAGAAATCCTGGCAATTCAGAGTGCACCTCAAATAATTAGATAAAAATTAATTTATTAAAAAAACTAGATTTAAATATAGGAGTGTTAGAATTCCCATAAAATTGAGAAAATTTACTATAAATGCCTTTTACCAAAGATGAATAACCAGAAGCCAAGAGAAGTTGTTGAGTTTTTAAAAGGTTATAGAGCTTGGGGTTAACAGCATAGTTAGAATCATTGATTGTCTGGCTCTCATTGGAGCCCTGAATTTGAAGACAATCAACAAACTGTAAAGAAATCATCAAAGGCATTATCTCTTCCTGAATCTCTATCATATATTTTTCCTTGTGTCTGAAGCAAAGTTCAACTGGTCACTAAGAAAAGCAGGACAGATGAAAATATTCAGAACCCCTACAAGAGTGCTCAGTAATTAAACAGCATGGGAGCTATAAACAGAAATATAGTTGAATTAATGGAAATAGAAACTGGGAAGATACACATTTGTCAGTTTTATGTTATTTTCACATGCCTAGTTTATTGTGGAGACTGTCAACTGGGTTGTCAATGGTAAAAGGGCAAAAATTGGCTGGACTTGGTGGCTCATGCCTGTAATCCCAGCACTTTGGAAGACCCAGGAGGGCGGATCACGAGGTCAGGAGATCCAGACCATCCTGGCTAACACGGTAAAACTCCGTCTCTAATAATAATACCAAAAATTAGCCGGGTGTGATGGTGGGTGCCTGTAGTCCCTGCTACCCGGGAGGCTGATGCAGGAGAATGGCGTGAACCCGAGAGACGGAGCTTGCAGTGACCCGAGATCGCGCCACTGCACTCTAGTCTGGGCAATAGAGCGAGACTCTGTATCACCAAAAAAAAAAAAAAAAAGAGGGCAAAAATCAGAGTATCCTCTAAATTGTAAATTTAAGCTACATGGAACAAAATAAAGGGGAACTGCTGTTTATTCCACATGGGATAAGTGGATTTTATGAGACTGAAGGAGTAATCTGTCAGTATTCCTGTTCCTTGATAGTACATGAAAACTCTTTTCACATCCATGTATTTTATGCACTTTTCATGGAAACCTATGTTAAAGTACCAAAGAATGAAAGCAACTGGTGAACTCAGAACATGTACCAAAGCTTCAGGAAGAAATAGTAAATTTTTTTTCTTGAAAATGTATAAGACAATTTGAAATTAAAATAAAATGGAAAATATGGGCAATAGTTTAAAAACATGCTAAATTTACAAATGCTTATTTTTAAATATTAATTCTAAATAAATTATTACATTTATTTAGAATTAATTTTGTAATTAATTACAAGAATTAATCTTGTAAAAAATACAAGATTTTTAGTTTTTTAAATTAAAGGAAATAGTTATAGGACCATTTTCCTGCTTTGTATGATTTGGGTTGGTTTAACAAGTTGACCTATACATGTTTAGATAATCCTCTTTCAATTAAAATATAAGGAGATAGGAAATGTTTTAGAAGAAAATGTACCCAAATCAAAATTGCTGTTAGTCATGAACTTCATGATTCCCATCTGAAAAGCAAGATGAAGTAGAATAATGCAGAATTTAACTCTCCTTTTGCAAACAATGAGTATTTGTTTTAGATACCTTATTCAAAGTTAAAATTCTAAGCAAATATACAAATAAGATGTATGAGTATAAACTGTTTTATAATTAAATGTAATGGATAAATCTATAGTAAGGGAGTGTCTTGATTAATTATTGACTGAATGATTTTGGCTACAACCAACTACCTCACGTTAAAAATAATTATGGATTTCAAAATAGAGATAAATTTACAGATGTTATAACTGATAATCATTGGTAGATCTGAATTATAAAAATATCACTAAGAATCTCAGCAACTGCTGAGACACTTTATTTGTTTCCCAATTGCAAGAGTTCGATCAAAGGGAAATTTTATCCATAATCAAAAGCATAGAAATGCAATCATCAAAAATAAGAAACATTGGATACTTTCTTTTTCCTCCTCCTTCCCCTATCCACTTCTGTTGAACATAAAATACTTACCGGAGACAATAATGGAGGATACATGTATTGGAATATATCATTTTCATCTAAAAAGTCTTGTCCGACCACTGATTCCCTTTAAATCTAATTATTAGAGGATACAGTGGAAAGAGGACTGAGAAAAATAAGTTACTTTTCCTACTGCTTTAATTTTAACTTAACAATAAAGAAGGTTTTGTCTGGACATTTAATAAGACAAGTCAAGTATTTAATTAAAATAACCATGATTTAGTAAGAAAAACAAAAGCTACGCCACTTATTTTTACAGAAGGAAATTAATGCAAAGAAATCATTAATCAGTTGTTAAACAACTAAACAGCTAAAGAAGGAATATGGGATAACACATGGATAGAGATTCTAGAAATCATTTAGCAAACAAAGAGAAGAATTTGGCCTATTGGATTCTAGAAGTTTTGGGGAGAGGCTCTGTGGAACTGGGACTAGAATCACGTGTGGTAGTGCTGCTTTCTGATGTTGATACCATTGAGGAGGGAGCATTGCAGGGCTTGTGGTTCCACCTTTAAGGGAGCAGGTGGAAGCCAATTATGAAAGAGCCTAAGAAAAACTGGATAATGGAGATCTCAATACCTCTCAAAGGATAAAGGGCCATTGCTAAAATGATGCTGGCAGGAACAGCACTACATCAGAAAAAGGCAAGTCCCTTTCTCTCTTCTCCCAGAATGCCAGAACACTCTCTTCATACAGACACCTCCCTCACTCGCAAAGGAGAAATGCAGTTGGCAGAATTTGAACCTCCAACACCACGAGCAAAGTTTAGAAGGGTGGCTCTGAGACCCAAGATACATAACACTAAATGGCACAGAAAGTTAATCTGCTAATACTTTTTCCAAAAATATGTCATTATTTCAAATGTTATCTGATTTTCAACACATGAATGAGTGAAAAGCTGAATCATTTGAAATAAAAGAGGCTGAGTTTCTTTGAGAGATATGCGCTAAGGAATTTTCTGTGCTATCAGGCTTCTAAACAACAAGACTCTGCAGAGCAATAACTATTTAAAAGTTGTTTTGAAGCAGTATTTCAACACATAACATATTCCTCCCTTTGTCTGATATAAGGACATAGAGGATCACATAAAATTTCCTATGGATTTATGACATTATGTAATATATTTGACTCGATGACAAAGTATGCTAATGTTGAATTATTCTAATAAAGTAACTATTTTACTAAAATAGTTGTATTTAATCTTTCTAAAATATAAAATATTATAAATGTTTTATTTTTTTAGGATAAACAGTTTATAACAAACATTATTATAATAACTGGCATAGGAGCATGTATTTATAAAACTTCTTTTACAGTCACCATCGGCATAAGGGGCTCCAAAGAAGTTTGATGAGTGACATAATTTGGAAAGTTTATGCCCACAAGCTAACAGTAATTCACTTTTTGAAAGCTCATTTGTCTCAATATTATTAAGAGAAAATGATTTAAAATAAAATTGTCATTTGGGATTACTCAGGGAAGACACATTAGCTTAAACCGTAAATATTCTCCAAAATAAGCATCATCGTCCAATAGAGTACTCAAAGAAATCTATTTAGTTATATTGCTAAAATAATCTTCCTACATAGCATTTTCTGCAGTCATGGTCTGTACCTTATGCTACATAAGCTATCTTCCGTTGAACCAGTGATGACCTAGAGAAAGCTCTTACCTATGAATCTATGTAACACTCTTAGAACTCTCTTAGTGCATCATAAACACTCAGTAGATATTGTTGTTTTGTTTGTTTGTTGTTGTTGTTGTGCTGGAAACTGTGGGAATAGGAAACATTCTTGAAATTCCCTGGTATGTTCCTTCACTTGTCACCAGTCTCATCTTGAATCAGACTGCAAACAAAAGGAGTCTCAGTCCAAACCCTTAACTTGCTGGGTTTCATTCTGCAAATAATTTATGTTATAGAATTCATTACTCAGAATTTGTTGTCTAATATAGGTATACATAAAAAATATATGAGTTAACATTAATAGGACATCATTATATGTTTTATTATGGCAAGTACCATACAGCACGGATTTTGAGATTAAAACATAATATATTTCAATGTTAATTCTAAAATGTAATATATAAATGATATTTAAGTACTATTTATTGAATACCTATGATGATTGCCTGATTCTGCTTGTATGTATGTGCATACACTCGTGTGCATATGCAATTTTGTTATTTTTTTGGCCGTGATATCTAAAATATATTTGATTCTTCTGTTATTTTCTTAGTTTAGCTGAAAGTTTGCCCATTTTATCTTTTCAAAGCTCTGCCCTTATTATTATTGATCTTTTATATTTATTTTCTAGGATCATTTTATTTATTGCTGCTCTGATTTTATCATTGTTTTTTCCTTCAGCTAACTTTGGGATTAGTTTGTTCTTCTTTCTGAGTTCATTTACTGTAACATTAGATTGTTTATTTGAATACCTTTTTTTTTTGGCCAGGGGAGAGGGGGTGTTTTTTCCTCTTAGAACCATTTTTGCTGTATCCCATATGTTCTATTGTGTTATGTTTCTATTTTTGTTCGCCTCAGGATATTTTTAACTTTCTTTTCAATGTTCTTTGATCCATTGATTGTTTACAAGCATGTTGTTTACTTTCCACCATACTTGTAAATATTCCAAAATTTTTCCTATTATTGATTCTAGTTTCATATGATTGTGATCAAAAATTATATGTGATATGATTTCAATCTTCTAAAATGAGTTCAGGGTTTATTTATTTATTTATTTATTTTTGGTCTAACATATGATCTAGCCTGCAGAATGATCCATGTACACTTGAAAAGAATATGTGTTCTTCTACTGTTGGATGGAACGATCTGTACATGTTTTGTAGGTCTCTTTGGTCTAAAATATACTCAAGTCCACTATTTTCTTATTGATTTGTTGCCTGGATGATATTTCCATAGCTGAAAGTGAGATATTGAAGTGCCCTACTCTTACTGTATTGCACCATTTTTATCGTTTTGGATCTATTAATATTTTCTATACATTTAGGTGCTACAATGTTGGGTACATATATATGCATTTAATATATCCTCTTGATGAATTAACCCATTTGTTATTATATAATGACCATCTTTGTTTTTACAGTCTTGGACATTAAGTCTATTTTATCTGTTATAAGTGTACCTTACTCTGGTCTCTTTTGTTTTCCACTTTCATGAAACATATTTTTATTTCCTTTAACTTTTAATCTATATGTGTATTTAAAGATTAAGTGAGTCATCAGTAGACAGCATATAGTGGAGTCTTGTTTTTTATCCAGTCAGCCACTCTATGTCTTTTGACTGCAGAATTTAATCTATTTACATTAAAAATAATTATTAATAGGCAAGGACTTATTACTGCTATTTTATTAGTTGTTTACTGATTGTTTTGGAAATTACTTGTCCTTTTCTTCCCCTTTTCCTGCCTTCTTTGGTGACTACATGATTTTCTCTAGGGGTAAGCTTTGACTCCTTACTTTTTATATTTTGTATATCTATGCTATATTTTTGCTTTGTAGTTATCATGAGGCTTACATATATCTCACAATTGTATCAGGTGATTCTAAGCTGACAAAAACTTAATTTTGATTGCATAAAATAGCTCTACACTTTTACTTCATCCCCCTCCCAGTATATATTTTTGATGTCACAGTTTTCATCATTTTATGTTGCATATTCCTCAACAAATTGTTTTAGCTGTTATTACACTGAATACTTTTGTTTTCAACCTTTATACTAAAAATGTAGGCTGTGTAAACATGAGTATGTACTTACTTTGACAAGTGAGTTCTATACATTCACCCATGTATCGTGTTACTAACTGGTGTATGGGATTGTTTTTGTTTTGTTTTGTTTTTTGTTTTGTTTTGTTTTGTTTTCACAGCTTGAAGGAATGACTTGAACATTTCTCATCACAGGTGTGGTTGTAATAACCTCCCTCAGATTTTGCTTGTTTGGGAAAGTCTTTTTCTCTCCATTTCTGAATGATTGCTTTGTAATAGAACATATTAGTAGTCAGGATTTTTTTTTTCTTTCAGCACTTTAAATATCTCACTGTCTCCTGGCCTGCAAGGTTCCTGCTGAAAAGTCCATTGCCATTCTGACTAGAACTCTCATATGCGATGTGCTTCTTTTCTTTTGCTGCTTTCAGGATTCTTTGTCTTTGATTTCATGTTTTTTGCTTTTTTTTTTTTTTTGACTGTTTGACTGTAAAATGTCTTTGTATATTCTTCTTCGTATTGAATCTACTCTCGAAGAAGTTTGACCCTGCTGTACCTGGATATTTGTACCTTTCTCCAGATTTATAAACTTACTGCTATTAGCTTTTTAAGTAAACTTTCACCCCTGTATTCCTTTTCTTCCCCTCTGGAATTGCTATAGCTTGAAAATGTGCTCTTTTGATGTTGTTCCATAAATCCCACAAATTTTGTTTCTCTTATTTTTTAAAATTTTTATCCTTTGACTGTAATTTTTTGCAATTCATTGCATTTTTAACTCAATAATTTCTGCTTGATTTTATTTCATAATTTCAATCGCTCTGTAAAAAATATTGTTTTGGGCTGGGCTTGGTGGCTCAAGCTTGTAATTCCAGCACTTTGGGAGGCCGAGGTGGGCAGATCACCTGAGGTCCAGAGTTAAGAGACTAGCCTTACCAACATGGAGAAGCACCCTCTCTATTAAAAACACAAAATTAGCTGGGTGTGGTGGCACGTGCCTATAATCCCAACTACTTGGGAGGCTGAGGCAGGAGAATCGCTTGAACTGGAGAAGCAGAGGTTGCGGTGAGCAGAGATTGTGCCATTGCACTCCAGCCTGGGCAACAAGACCTAAACTCCATCTCAAAAACAAAAAAATTGTTTTGGTCTTTTATTTTTCTTCTGATTTCATTGAATTGTTTATGTGTATTTTCTCAAAGTTTGCTGGGCTCCTTACAATAATTATTTTGAATATTTTATCAGGCAATTTGTATATAGTAGTCACCCCTTTCTTGTGGGGGATACATTCAAACATCCCCCAGTGGACTCTTACAATCATGGATAGTTCCAAATCCTCTATATATACTATGCATTTTTAAATGTACATAAACACCTGTGATAAAGTTTTGTGTAAAAATTAAGCATAATAATACATTGACAATAACTCTTAATAAAATAGAATGATTATAATATGCTGTAAGTTATGAGAATGTTCTCTCCCTCTTTATCTCCCTCTCAGAAAAAAACAAAACAAAACAAAAAAAATCTGTACTGTCCTCACCCTTCTTGTGATGATCTGAGATAAAAAAATATGCATGATTAGACAAAGTAAAGTGGATTACATAGCCATTGTGATGTAATCTTAGGCTACTACTGACTCCTTATAGTATGTTAAAAGGAGGACTATCTGTTTTGGGTAATCTTGGATCATCTAGCCATGATGATGTTGATGGTTATCTGTCAGGAGAAGATGATATTGATGTCTAAGAAGTAGGTGACATATATAGCATGGATACACAGGACAAAGAGATTATTTTCTGGATGAGACAGAGTGAAACACTGCAAAATTTAATCACTCTACTCCGGACAATGCAAAATTTAAGACTTACAAATTGCGTAATTTTATAATTTTTCACTTACCATAGGTAACTGAAACTGTAGAAAGTGAAACCGTACATAAGACAGGACTACTCTGTCTCCATTTCTTTGGGGTCAGCTGCTGTGAGTTTATTGCATTCTTTTGGTAGTTTGATGTCTTCCTGGTTTTTCATGTTTCTCGTTGCCTTATGTGGATGTCTGGAGATTTGGTGGAATAGTCACATCTTGCAGACTTTACAGGGCAGTTTTGAGAAGTGACAACGTGCTACCAGCCCTCGCTCGCTCTCGGCACCTCCTCGGCCTCCGCATCCGCTCTGGCCGCGCTTAAGAAGCCCTTCAGCCAACCGCTGAGCTGTTGGGGTCCCTCTCTGGGGCTGGCCGAGGTCGGAGCCCGGCTTCCTCTGCTCGCGGGGAGGTGTGGAGGGAGAGGTGCAGCGGGAATCTGGGCTGCGCCTGAGGCATGGGTTCCTGATGCACGGGCTCAGCGGGCCCCGCATTGTGCCTGGCCCTGCCGGCGCCTGCTGGGATTGATCAGGGGCCGTGCGGGAACCGCCATTCCTGCTTCACGGGGTCATTGGTCACAATGGCAGGTCTCCTCTCTTTCTCGCTTCCCCTCATTTCCTCTTGGTTGTCTGGGCCGACATCCCTCTGGGCCGCTCCAGTGCCCAGGCTAGGTGCTGCAAAGTCCCCTAGCAGGTGCCTGTGAGAGGTGAAGCTGGGTGGGCTTCTGGGATGGGTGGGGACTTGGAGAACTTTTGTGTCTAGCTAAAGGATTGTAAACGCACCTATCGGCACCCTGTCAAAACGGACCAATCAGCTCTCCGTAAAATGGACAAATCAGCTCTCTGTAAAATGGACCAATCAGTTCTCTGTAAAATAGACCAATCAGCAGGATGTGGGGGGGGGCGGGGTCAGGTAAGGAAATAAAAGCAGATTGCCCCAGCCAGCAGGGAAACCCAGTCTGGTCCCTTCCTGCTGTGGAAGCCTTTTTTCTTTTGGTTTTCACAATAAATCTTGGTGCTGCTGACTGCTTGGGTCCATGCCGCCTTCGTGAGCTGTAACACTGACTGTGAAGGTCTGCAGTTTCACTCCTGAGGCCAGGGAGACGATGAACCCACCGGAAGGAAGAAGCTCCTGACACACCATCTTTAAGAACTGTAACATGGTGAGGATCTGTGGCTTCATTTTTGAAGTCAGCGATACCAAGAACCCATCAATTCTGGACACAGTTTCATTGTGAAAAGATCCTTCTCTACAAGGTTGTGTAAGGGTGCTTTTGGGGTTACTTGCAGTAGTCGTGGCAGCTAATCTCTGTGTTCTAGGTATTATTCTCTGTGCAGCATTGTCACCTGGGTCAATGTTAATGAAAATTTCAGATATCATTAGTGGCCAACATTACAAATTTCAGGAATGTTGGTGAGGGTGGTTGAGGCATTTAGTGGAGATGGCTGTTAAGATCTTCTTGATTTCTTTGTCTTCCATTGGGGAAGTGGTGGCTTAGGAGATCCCTCTTGGCACTGTGTTTGGCTGGTGAGCTTGCTTCCAGTGGCAGTGGCAGTGGCAGTGCCATTGGTGTCTCTGAGTAATACTCACAGAGTGGCTATGGAAATGAGGCTTGAAGAACAGGCACAGGTGGTGGTACTACAGCTCTGGGACCAGAAGAGTAATTGCACTGGATCCCAGGGCACAGGCACCCTTACTACCACATTGGTAATAATATAAAAGGTGCGAATAATTGTGAAGTAGCCAGGAAACCAATAATGGAGGCATAGGCATGTGCAAACTCAGTGGGCTTTTGAGACTAGGGCGGAGTCTGTTTATGGTGGCTGAGTCAGTACCTGGAATGAGCGCGTGCATAGTGAAGGCTTTGCTCTGGGGTCTAGAATGCAAAACAACTCACTATGATAATGCCCGTTATATCTGCAATATGGGCAGGCTCGGTGCAGCTGCAGAGCCTGGTTCTGGGTATGGGCACTTATGGAGAAGTCACCACAGCTGTAGGGTCGGGTCATGCATGTGGTTGGATTGGGTGGTGGCACCTTTCCCAAAGCAACTCAACAGCAGCAGCCTCTCGGGAGTTGGATGATAGTGCAGCTATGTCTACCTCTCTATGGTTTTTCCCAGCAGAAATGACAGTTGATTACTGCAGAGGCAAGAGATTCTGGTGTCCTCTGCCGAGGAGTTCACTGGTGACTATGGTGGTCCCCACTGCATGGCTGGTACCAATGTTTCCACCTTACTTCTTTGCTCCTAGGCATCTGCTGACATATCAGGTATGCCACTCTCCAGAAATTACTTCTATGTGGTTGTTCTTCTTTATATTCTTCTGCTCTACTGTGCTGTTGCAGATTCCTTAATGGGCTTTTGAGCCCTACCTGTGCTATTATGGTGTGTGTATGTATGTATATATATATATATTATATATAAGAACTAAGGCTGGTATCTCGTACTCTCTTACTCTACCATTTTAGTGGGAAGTTTAAAAATTTCTAAATAATAATTTATTTTAAATTTATTTTATAATAATATCAAACATTTATTAAGACATAATCAGTTATATTATGATAGATAACTTGTTTCTCATCCCATCTTTGTGCTCCCAATTTATGCTGTCTTCAGTGTTCACGTATCTTTCCTTGGGGACATGGAGTCTCTCCATATTGACTCTGATGTCGGTTTTCTGTGTTTTATATTCTGTTTAACATTTTATGACAGCAATGCAAGGTCATTTTCCAATTCACAGAAATTCAAGGAAGTTCTATAAGCATAATTGATTGTTATAAGGGTTTTATTTTTGAAAACACGATAAATTTCTTATCTGTCAAATTCGTTCTTGTTTGTCCTCAGGCAATTTAGTCATTGACTTCTCATTTTCAATCGTAAATTTTTCATACTGTGCTTTCTCATAAGGTAAGATGAAAAGCAGCATTTACACATTTTCTTCCCAGGATTTCATATCTCATGTTACATATTTGACTTTTAAGAAAATATCTCCTTTGTATCACAAATGTAAAGAAGTAACTATATATCTAAAATTTTAAGAGAGGTAAGCATAAAATCATTTAATTAGAAAAGAAGACATGAGTTTTACAAAAATTGAGACACAGGAAGAAAATAGAAAAGGGATGTGGTAACAAGAATAATTATAATCATAAATTATTTTATAGTTACAGTAATAGTTATAGTAGAACAATAGTTTTATTATTAGCTAAAAATAGTTTTAAAAAAATATAATAAGCACAAAGTGCAAACAAAGGCACACAAAAAGGTCATACATGATCAGTATTAGTATCATTTTGCTAGATTATTTAAAATATATTGCTCCGTTTAACTTTAAGTGCAATATTATAAAGAGGAAACTTTTATTCAGATTTTATAGATGTATATTGTTTGAGTTCACTTGAGTTAATTAAATATGAACTTATTTAATAAATTAGCTATAAAAAATTTCAAGTTAGGTCTACATTGTCAGAAGGGTAATGAGGAGAATGAGTATTAGGTATGGTATAAACAATCTCCTAGTTTTATGTTCAGGAACAAGTGATTAACATGGTAAGTAGAACTGATATCATGCAATGTGATATTCATTCACTCAGAATGATTGTGATTAAGTGCAACGCACTTAGATATTTTTAAATCCCTTTGCAACACACACAATCCTTGTGCAACACACACAGTAGATATTTTTAAATAAACTTTATTTTGCAGAGCAATTTTAAGCAAAATTGTGTGTCAAGTACAGAATTCTCATATGGTTCCTGCTGCCACACGGACACAGCCTGCACCACTATCAGCATCCTGCACCAGAGCAGCATATTTGTTATGTTTAATGAACCTATATCAATGCAGTATTATCACCCAAATTTCATAGTTTACATTAGATTTCACTCTTGGTGTTGTGCATTCTATGGGTTTGAACAATATATAATGATACGTATCCATGATTATAATACCACAATAATAGTTTCATTCTACTAAAAATAATCTTTCCTCTACTCTTCCCTTCCTCTCCCATGACCCCTGGCAACCATAGCTCCTTTTAATGTCTCCATAGTTTTGCCTTTTCCAGAATGTCATGATGTCATGTAGTTGAAATCATATACCATGCAGCCTTTTAAGATGTTCTTATTTCCACTTAGTAATTTGCATTTACATTTCCTCCATATCTTTTCATGGCTTAGCTAATTTCTTTTTAGCAGTATATTATATCCCATTGTCTAAATGCACCACAGTTTATTTATCCATTCACCTACCAAAGTACATCTTGATTGCTTCCAAGTTTAAATATTTATGACTACATTTGATCTAAACATCTAAATGCAGGTTTTTGTGTAGACATAAGTTTTCTGTACATTTGGATGAATACCAGCACAATTGCTGGATTGCTCAGTAGGTATTTGGATTGGTTCATTTAAGTCCTTCATATATTTCAAGCGTTAGCAACTCTATCTTCATTTGGTTATTCTCCTGCCTCACTCTACATCATCTCTGCACATACATTGATATTCATTAGAAGATCATTTTACTGGCATTTATACTGCAATAGATCAAGTATATCTACAGTGATATTGCTGTACATTAGTGATATTACTGTAAATTAGTGATATTACTGAAATTACTATTACAATATGGTATGTTGATAGACAATGATTTTTATTAAACTCCAATGTCTTTTGAAATTTTCTTTCTTTTTTCCCTTTACGGATTAGGAAAAAGCATTTGAAATAATGTATTTGCTACATTTGAAATTTAATCTAGTAAAATGACCAATAGCTATCAAAATATGTAATTTAAAAGTATGCAGATTTTAATATAAAGGGACAGACAATAATTTGTTTAAGAATTATTGACTCAGATGTAGAATTGGAGATAATTTATAGAAACTTATATAAACATTGCCACAAATTTTTGTTGATGGAATTCAAAGTGTAATAATTGTTTTCTAATACAGATACACTGAAAAGAAAGAAATACTCTTGATTTGGGTTTAAAGTTAATATTTCTTCAAGATTGATTGCAAGTACAGTTAATCTGTAATGATATTTTGCACGTTTTTATGTACAAAATATCATTTCATACAGTTACTGCCAAGCATTGCTATACCTCTACAACCATAAAATACTAATTGATCATATTTATTATATTGAAGGCATTTGTAGAATTGTGGAATTTATTTCTTGAAAGCCTTAACAAATGTTTTGTTACAATTTGCTGTTTGCTACCGTTTAAAAATATTGGATTCTCAAATTGTTGCAGATTTGCTTACTGAGAGCACCTTCCTTTTGACCCATCATTTTCTTAGCACTTCCTTGCATTGAGGGATATCTATGTTTAGCCCTTAAGTTTCACATTTTAAGTCTAAATATCAGTTTTGCGTATCTATCTAGAGATCCCAGGAAAATTTCATAATGTAAGAAACTACGATCCTTAAGCCATCATTAATATGTCCAGCATCATTTATCCCCACCCCTAAATCACAGTGCTTCCTGCTTTACATGCCTTTTATACACATCTTTTCCCTTTTTCTTCATGGAGCTTTCAATGGCAGAAAGTTTCCCAGAAACAAGTGACAAAATAATGCTTTAAATTTGAATGTTAATGAGCTTTTAAACATTACATTATACCATCATTAATTTGCTTTGGACATACTACACTCTTTATCCTTACCTCTTGATGATTTTTTTCTTCTCATTTTAGGATCATGGGTATTTATTTCTTTATAGTAACATGTATGCATGATATTGACACTTTACTCATGCTCTCCCCATGATTGGAATATATCTTTTCTATTTCTTCATTCCAATTAATTTCTGCTAATTTAAAAATCTAAACTCAGAGATGACTTACACTAAAATTTTCCTTGTAATTTGGGCTATTTATAGCTCTATATTTACTACATTGATTTACAATGATTGTCCAGATTTCTTTTCTCCAAGACTGTATTGTGGTTCCTTGAAAGCAGGTTGCGGTATATCCCTTTACCTAATCTGACTGTAATAAAACCTTTCATTTGTAGTATACTCTGGATGAATAATTTGTAATCTTTGACAATGAGTATTTATGAATATTTTTTCAAATTTGCTACTTTGTCTGACAGTACAATATTTAATGACCAGCTTATTCTTAGTTCAGAGTGTCCTATTTTGCTAGAGCATATTTTCAAAATATCTCTTAACTCTCCAAGTTCTGATTTCTAATTTTGCCGACTCAGTATGTGAATTCCTAATTTCCTCTTTAGGTGACAAAGGCACTTAATGTGCAAACAGATGTATTATTATCCCTGACTTTGGAGTTAATGGATGTAAAAAGGAGGGAAGTTGTTATTATAATTTATTGAAGAATTTTATCTTATTTTATTTCATTTTTGAAATTACAACCTTAGAAATAAGAACAGTCTCTGTGTTACTTTACATGTAATATTATTTATTTTTCACAATAAAACTCTGGAGCTTTTACTAATGTTACTACTATTTTTGAAATGAGAAAAATGAACCGAGAGATGTAAGTGATTTGATCAGAATCACACATTTGATTAAAATTCAGAAGTATCTGCTCTTAAAGCTCAGATTCTTAACTTACATAATTCAGAGAAAACATATGTATGTGGCCAAAAAAAATAGTTACTATGTGAATTATTACTATTACTATTACCGTTATTATTTTATACAAGAGGTTAGTAGACTACATAAACAGGGTTATCAGCTTAGCAAATCAAAACATCTAATACCAAGTTAATATTGCATGAGATATTCTTGTACTAAAAATAGACTTGGGTATCTGACATTCAAATGTAACTGGTCTTCCTGTATTGTATTTAGCAACCCTAAAAAAATACCAAAGAACGGTCATGCTCAGAATTTGGTGAATATCCATTATTAAATGTTGTCAATGTATAGGACTTGGAATTATTTGAACAGGCCCTTTACATTTGTAAAATTTACTGAGTCTTCTCAAGTAAGCATGTACAAAATAAAGAGAAAAAAAAGAAATGATGGAAGAAACAAAACAAGGAAAAAAGGAAGGAGAAAGGAAGAGCTAGAGCAAAGAAGAAGAAAAAAGTGAAAAAAAAAAAAAGAGAGACAATAAGATAATACACGGGAAAGAGATAAATGAAATAAAGAGTATCATTGAAAATAATAGTAAGGCCAGGCATGGTAGCTCACTCCTGTAGTCTCAGCACTTTGGAAAGCCCAAGATGGAGGATCACTTGAGCCCAGGAGTTCTAGGCTGCAGTAGGCTATAATCAGGCCACTGCATTCTAGCCCGGGTGACAGAGCAGAACTTGTTACAATAAATAAGTAAATAATTAGATAGGTAGATATATAAACATTTAAAATACATTCTGCTTACACTTACAGATAATGTTGTTTCTTAATCCTGTGATGCCCACAAATGTTTCATAAATTATAAACCTGAAGAGATTTGGCTCATTAATAATCTATGTCAACACTCATACTTCCTAAGTTCCTCCCATACTTCCTGTCATTATTGTTTATTATTTCCATTAATGTCTTTTCCTGTTGCACCACAGTTCTCTTCTGCGTCATTATTTGGGTCATCTCAATTTTCCTCTATGGCAGGAGCTTGGGACATGATTCCCTACACATTATTTTTTACATATGTCTGGATCTCAACTTGGGATCGTAGAGTGTAGATTTTCACAGTGCTTTTCCAGTAAAGACAAGAGATGTGTTGAGCAATTTCCAATATAGTGATAGCAAAATCATCTCCTTTATACCTTGTGAAAATTGCTAGTGCTTTTTTGGGGGGCCAGGCTTAAAAAGCACAACTTATGCATTCTAAAATACATTACATACTTGATATCCTGTTAATTTACATTAAAAAGTTTTAAATAATTTATACGGTGGAAAATGTTTTTAAAGTTAATATTTATTAGAATGTCTAACTTTCCCAACTGCTTAATTTTCTATTTGAAAAATAATCTTTAAAAACATTTCTTATTGTAATCATATTATAATTGTCTTATTTTCTCTTTCTGAAAAAAATGACAGATCTATTATAAAATGTTATTTCTTTATTTCTACTTCATAGTTAGATGTTTAATTATCACAGATATGCTATTAGAAACATTTAGAAAATCAGGGTTTTGAACTAAAACGTCTTGTTATGTTGAGATACAAAGGATAATAAACTGATGTGACTAGTTTAAGGTTACAGTTCCCTATGAACTATGTGATCCTAGGTCCGTCATGTCACACTTCTAGAGCTCTGTCTTTATACCTAAGAATGAATACTTTTAAAGTAACTGATTTCACATTTTCTTTCCACTTCGCTTTTGTATTTTTTAAAAATGAAATTAATATACTTTTATATTTTTGTTTAATCTTATCAATATAGCTTATTTGGCATTTTGCATACATTAATTTTAGCTTCGAATTTACTCAATATATCTTGGAATAAGGCAAAATAAATTTACTAGACAGTAAATAAACTTTAAAGAAACTCTTTAAATTTCCTGGTTCTTAGTTTCCTTTGCTTTAAGTGGCTTTGGTTGTGGTGGAGTTAGACATTCACGATCCCTTCTTGAGCCATAAATAAAACAGACAAAATATGTACTTGCCAAGTCACCACTTTATTTTGTGATCTATAGACACAGTCATTAAGTACAGGTACAATATGAAAGAAATGAGCCACACTGAGGTGATGTGAGCCACCTTAAATCTAAGGAAACTGTATTTTCAACCATGAAATCTAATAAGCTTGAGGTTCATAAAATAACCTGGAGGAAAGCCATGTGTATGAGCAAACTCTCAATTTAGACCTGGAAAACTATGGATGCTGCAGCATTTGCACACTGGCCAAACAAAGAAAATCATTAGGCAGCATCATAAAACTCCCCTAATCCATAAAATGCTACAATTTTATTTCTGCAAACAGAAGTTTCACCCCTGTTTTTCTGTGCATTTTATGACATGGAATTCTTTTATGGTACCATATATATTTAAATTCAGCTTCTTTAAATATTTTTTTCAAATACTTTATCTTTTGAAAATACTGTATCCCACAATGGCATATTCAGTGTTTCTAAAACAAAACATTCTCTATTATATACAATGAAGCCTTTCAGAACAAAAGCAAAATACATTTTACTTCAATATCAGATGTCATTGTTATGCTTGGAATATAGTAATGAGATTGTTACTTTAAAATTTACTCATTTATATCCTCCTGTTCCCTTTCCCATCGGATCTGAACACCGGTCTTGGTGGTCGTAAAAGGAGGAAAAGTAATAGTGAAGCTGGCCTGAATGTTGTAATCTGGTATATGGCATGTGGGCTAGTTTCAGACAGGTTCAGAAATGGTTGGATCTCTGAAATTGTAAAATGAAATATAGGCTAAGGGAAGGATGTGTATGAAGCTCTGGAGATTCACGTTACATGCAAAGCTGTCCTCGTGTGACTATGGACCTATGGAGTTGGGAGAATCTCTATGGGAAGCAGAAGTGCTCTAGGTGCAGATCAATTAAAGATTAATAAAGACTGATAAAAGTAAAAAAAAAATTACTCATTTATTTATTCAATACTTTCTATATTTTATGGCTTTCTTTCAAGGATACTTTCCTCATTTGCTTCTGGAAGGACTTACACATGTTTCTTTCCATAATATGGAAAGACTACAAAGAAGTCCTTGGTAAACATCTGTTTACCTTCAGGTGGTTTGATCCATCTCCCTCACCTTTTTTATATGTACATTCATGAATCCTATGGCATAATAAATCTCTAAGTCTAAGTAATCAGTTATCACAAATTAAAACTCTTGCCATCAGTGTTGTTGTGACTTTGACTCTGACAGCAGCTTTTGTACTAAATACCAGTAGAGTTTAGACCATTCATTCAACTGTTTTTGTCTTTTGAATCAATAAAATTTTAATACCATCAATATTTCTCTCCCAAAATATAATGATAATATAATCAGATAAAGTCAGTGAAAATTTTGTAAACCATCACACCCTTTCCAAAGTATTGGTTGCCATCTGCACACATTGAAATTGTCTTACAAAATTCAATTTATTTTATAAATCTCATAAAAGTCCAGGTCTTTTATGGTAGCTGAAGTGGCATTGGACATCTCTTGTGCTTCAACTACTCTTTTTAAGACAACTATTTACTTGTCACTATGGTGACTAGATGTATGTTGAGAGTATTACCTTAGCTGTGATTAGCATATTTCTCTATTTTCTAAAACTCCCTTGTCACCGCCATGAGTAAAAGCCTATAATATATGTACATATTCATATACATGTGCAAGTTGGAAATTTTAACTATCTTAACATCCTGTGTGGTAAAACTTAATAAAATGGTGCTGAGGCATTAGTATACATGTTTTTGTTTCTGAGAGAGAAAAGTTGGAATAGATCCCACCTGGCTTCTCAGTGAGTCTCTTGCTTGACACCTACTTTCTCCTACTGATGACTGTTTCTTCCTTTCTTCTGCCTTTTGAAGAAACTCACTGTTTCTTCCTTTCTTCTGCCTTTTGTTCTACTTCTGCTCTCTTGTTTTCATGGATCACATCACAATACAAATACTTCATTCCTTCCTTAGGCTCAGGATTTCGAAGGCAACTGAACTAATATAGGCCCTAGAAAGTACACTCTCATCATGGCATTCTATAAAAAGTTTGAATAGATAAAACTCAGTCATTGTATAACCATGATTAATCATAAGTTGGGTGGGTGAATACCCTAGCATGGAGTATTATTATAATTAACATGATTTCATTCAACTAGATTGAGATTTGATGCACTTAGAATGTTAGCTTATGCAGTAATGGTGCTAGTAGTGATATATAAATGATAATTTAAAAGACTACAGAGTTCACTGGGTTTTAGACAGTCAACTAAGTAATCTTTTAAATCACCATTTTTATACCAGGAAACCATAGCCCTAGAAAGTATACATATACATATGCATATACACGTGTGTGCATGTGTGTGTGTGCAGGCACAAATATACTTTTTAAAATTGATATATAATTAGTTAAAAATAATTGATATTGATATTTAAATTAGTTCTATAAGATGAGAACAATATATGTTAGCAATTTCCTTCTCACTTCTGTGGGTGTGTGTGTGTGTTTTCTGTTTTACTAAATTGGAATCATAAGCCATTTTTCAACTTCATCTTCTGTGAAATGGAAAATGATAGTATTCCAAATTTTTAAATATTGTAGAACACCAGGAAAAGGGAAAACTAAAGGCAAGATGTCTCAATTTACTATAACTATTTAAAATAATATAAGGAGTAGTTACAATGAATGACTCTAGTGCCATTTGACATTTACTGGTTTAAAAGTTAACGTAATAAAAATAAAATAATTTGGAAAATAAAACTACGGATTAGAAGTAAACATACAAAGTTCTAATAATTTTCTTTGGGTTAGTCAACATCTTAAAATTATTTTTAATTTGATATCAAGAAAATTATTAAATTTTCCCTTTGAGCAATCGTCACCATTATTTTTGGTCAACTGCCCTGTATAAGTTTCCATGTTAGGGACTGAAACAGAATTCAGAGTAATAGTTGTTGTAATTCTCTTTTTTGCTTATGTTTCAGGTAGAGGATTACATATAAGACAGCAACAAACACACTCTGTTTTTTAAACAAATATGGTCAATGTGTACCACATAAATTAATCTTATTAAATGTTTATCTGATTAATTTATGAGTCTAAAAAGTCGGTATTTTTGGATCATAATTCTGAACATTCTGGACAAGTATATCACATACATGAGAGATTGGCAATAAGACAAAGGAAGATTTGAACTAAAGATTCCATGAACCTTTAACTGTTTGAGTCAAGGTTTTCTCTCATTATATAAGTGGAAAAATAAAAACAATCTACACAAATACTGAATACTTATTATAACAAAATTGCATCATAACAGAACTGCTAGACAGATTCTTTTATAAAAGCTTTCTTCTAGGTAAATGTTTTTATCATTATTAATTTTCTCTGAATTTCCTGTATAATTTCTTGTATATTTATCCTACTTAACTTCCTGTCTCTACTAAATTCTTCACAGTTTTAAAAGCTAACTGATCTTAATAATAATCTTTCCAAATATTTATTCAGAGGATTTTATGTTGTCAACATACAAACAATGACAAGCACGTAATGAATTAAATAAATGACCAGAAAATGTTTAAAGGTAGTTTTCTATTATCTATTACATTTCTATCATGAACAGTGTACTTTGCCTAAAAATGTTTCTTGCAGTATCCATTTTCATTTCATTAAATCATGAATTTTCATTGGTGGAATCGTGTTCTCATTGTAGCAAACAGTTCTCAATGCCATTATCTTGCTGTTACTGTCAATGATGACA
Source organism: Trachypithecus francoisi (assembly GCF_009764315.1). Lineage (NCBI taxonomy): Eukaryota > Metazoa > Chordata > Mammalia > Primates > Cercopithecidae > Trachypithecus > Trachypithecus francoisi. Next base: position 45,739,279 of record NW_022681470.1, on the reverse strand, counting down.
TTCTGTATAAGTAGAACAAAATATACTATCACCAAAGAATAAAAAATGTTTTGTGTGAAAGATAATATCACTTATTTATAGAAAAAAATCCACCAAATCTACATCAAATACATTCTACCACAAAAAGCTTTTTTTTGGTAGCTAATTCATGAATTTGAATGTGTAATTATGATTTAGTAAATGTAAGTTCATGAACTCTTATCCATCCATTATTTAAGAATACTTATGCGAGGCAAAGTAGAGTGTCTTTTTGAACATGCAAATAAAATTAATTTTAAAGCATTCTGATCTTTGAGTAGATACAATTTATTTTAGAGTTTTAATAAATAATATGGTTACTTTATTTAATAACTATCCAACTTGGTGACTGATTTTAAATATACTGGCTGAGGATGGTGGCTCACGTCTGTAATCTTAGTAGTATGGGGGGCCAAGGCAGGAGGATTGCTTGATTTCAGGAGTTTGTGACCAGCCTGGTTAACACGGCAAAATCCCCTTCTCTACAAAAAAATACAAACGTTAGCCTCACTGTCTGGCACATGTTCAAAAGCAGGCATCTGCATTAAGTCATTTTCTGTTAATTCCCCTAGTGTAGTGTCTCTTATATTAGCTCTTGAGTTTCTTCAAAATGTATATTTTGAAACCCTTCACTGCTCATTTGATATGGATAGGAGAATGGGAATACCGGGTAGAAGAGGATGGTTCCATGGCAAAGGCCCCACCCTCAAGCCTGGATACCAGAGACCTAAATGGGGACAGTCATTCCTGTTTTCATGCCCCCAAAGCAGTCTTCTGGCCTAACATGCCCCCTATCCTGTACCCATGCAACTCTGAACCCCAGGCTCCAAAAGCAGATGAGCAGACAAGGAGATGAGACAAGCAGACAAAGGGTGAAACAACGTGGCAGAGAAAGAAGAGGAGGAACGTCTGAATGCTGAGAGGTGGTTGGAAGGGAGTTTGATCGCTGGACCACCAAACTCCAGGTGAAGATCACCTTCCCACTCCATCCCCCTCTTCCGGCTCCCATCCATACTGCTGAGAGCCAACTCTACCATTCAATAAATCCCTGCATTTATCAAGCCCTGTGTGACCCAACTCTTCTGGGACACTGGGCAAGAGCTCAAATACGGAAAGCTGTCACACTGGACCTCTGCCCTTGTGAAAAGGCAGAGGGTCCATTGAACTAGTTAACACTTAAGCTGTCTGCGGATGGCAGGGCTAAAAAGGCACACTGTAACACACATCCACTTGGACTCCTGCACCTGTCTGTGTGCTCCCTCTCCTTTCAGGGGTTTGAGCAGCGGCAGTGACCTAACAGGCTAGCAACACCCCTGTTATATGTCCTGTGAGGGGGATCAGGAAACTGTCCTATTTCACATTGTTTTTGAGAAACCCATAACCCTCCACGATTTCCTTGATTGGCTTTGTTGTAAATCCTGTAAAGTCACATATAACATCTGGACACTATTTTCTCCAACAGGAATGTATTGCTTTGAGCTTAGTATCTTTCAAAGCTTTTTCTATAATAATGATGATATCTTAAATGGTGTAATTCTTCCAGACTTTCAAAATGTTCTCTTTATAAGGGTTCTCTACCATAGCATTGACAATCCTTTCCGTAGTGTAATTTGTGTAATGAGACCTAAAGGTCTTTATAATCCCCTGATCTAGAAACTGAATCAGATACATGGTGTGTGGGAGGCAATATAACAGACCACTTCAACATGTTTGTGGTTGAACTCATGAGGTTCTTGGTGGCCAGAGACTTTGTTCAAAATCAAAAAACAGGTTAAAGGTAGCCCCTTACTGGTAAGGTTCTTTCTGATTTCAGGAGCAAAGCATCAGTTTAACCACCTCAGAAAATGGGTTTTCATTTTCCAGGCCTTCTTATTGTACAAACAAAAGACTGAAAGCTGGTGTTTATCTTTTTCTTCAAGGCTCAGAGATAAACAGCTTTACAGGTAAGGGCAGCCCTTATCCATAAAGAACAAGTCCAGCTGTATTTGTACAAAACCGTAGATTTAGCCTTTCTGCCTTAAATCCTAGTGCTTTTTTTTTTTTTTTTTCTAATAAATGTCATTTTGGCTTTCCCCCCTCAGAATAGGACACTTTCATCTACAAATAAAACCTGTTCAGGCAGACATTCTTTTTCCTCAATGATTTCCTTAATGGCATCTGGGATACTAAGTTAGTAGAAGCTGCTGCTCCTGTTATCTTTCCATTTTTAACCTAAATCTATTTCCAAAATAATCAAACTATCCTTAGCTGGCTTTAAAATATATAGCTTTAGAGGCCTCAGCTTCTTTTTTTTTTTTTTTTTTTTTTTTTTGAGACGGAGTCTTGCTCTGCCACCCAGGCTGGAGTGCTGTGGCCGGATCTCAGCTCACTGCAAGCTCCGCCTCCCGGGTTTATGCCATTCTCCTGCCTCAGCCTCCCGAGTAGCTGGGACTACAGGCGCCCGCCTCGTCGCCCGGCTAGTTTTTTGTATTTTTAAGTAGAGACAGGGTTTCACCGTATTAGCCAGGATGGTCTCGATCTCCTGACCTCGTGATCCGCCCGTCTCGGCCTCCCAAAGTGCTGGGATTACAGGCTTGAGCCACCGCGCCCGGCCGTCCTCAGCTTCTTTTTGCTTTAAGCTGCCATAAAATAATTTCACTTCTTGAATCTAATTAGAGTCTTCAGGTATTTATTTCTCATACTAACCCTTCAGCCATGTAACAACTGTATCTTCAATATGAGATAAGACAGTATTTTGAAGAAAGTGCTAGATTTTTATGTCTGCTGGCATAGCTGCAGTGAGAACCTCATGAATTTTCCTTTTCTTTTTTTCACAATGGTTCTTACATTGGATTCATTTATCTTATAATGGTGGGTAACTGCAGCTGCAGACCTTAAACTATAGTGCATGTCAAGCAATTCAGTATTTTCTTGTACTGTGATGGCATTGCTCTGCTTTTTGGGAGGACTTCCAGCATTGCTAGTGGCATTTTGTATGGGTCCCCTGGTGTTATTTGAGATTTTAACATACTGCACTAAACATGATGAAAACCATGAGAGATTATTTTTTGCTGTGATAAACAATTTACTGGAGAGACAAACTGCTGACACAGAAAGGATTAGTGTCACATGACATTTTTAAGTGGTATTTGCAAGACTTGAGATCACCACAACAGCAACAGGCTTCAAAATTATTATTGTATTACAGTTAATTTTATGCAGTTAAGATGTAATACTGCATCTTTATGTTTATGTGTCCTTGTGAATGGTGCTAGCTATACTGTTTGTGTTCACATTTTGATAAAGTTTTAATTTTTATAAGGGATTTTTGAATTTTATAATAATAAATAATAAAATAGGCTAGTATCCAAATATATTTTATGCAATTACGACATATATAATTTTTTGATGTTTCTAGGCTATGTAGTTTATGAGCTTTTTCAAGTTATTACAAATCCCTTAAAAATTTTAAAATATATTTATTGAAAAAAAATCTGTGTATAAGTGGACCCAAACTATTCAAGTCCAAGTGGTTCAATGTATTTACTACAATAGTGAATATGGCTTTTTCATAAATATATAGGCATTGACCTATCTTTATCATTACATAATTTGTAGACAGTTCTACATGTTAATATTTATTACATAAAATGCCACACTCACTGATATAATATTACAGTTACCAAGGAAGTTAATATTGGTAAAATAATAAACAAATGCATGGAACAGAATAGAGAGCCCAGAGACAGACAAGTATAAAAATAGTCAACCTATCTTTGACAAAGGAGAAAAGGGCATACAATGGAAAAAGGGAGCTTTTACAAAAAATGGTACTGGAATGACTGGACATGTACATGTAAAGAAATAATGATGAATATAGACGTAGATCTTAGACCTTTCACAAAAATTCAGTCAAAATCGATCATAAATCTAAATGTAAAATTCCAAATAATAGAATTTCTAGAAGATAATTTCAAGGAAAATTTATATGATCTTGGATTTAACAATGAATTTGTAGATACAACACCAAAGGCATAATCCATTGAATAAATAATGAGATAAATGTGAAATTTGGGGGAAAAAAGTAGCTAATGGCCTAAGGCCTATGATACCAGCCCATTCATCAGCAATATTAATTTTTAGACACTTTTCACATAGAAGAGAATACAACCTAATGATTTACTAACTTCTAAGCTACTATTTTTTATTATCTATGTTTAAAGATTTAAACTACTCTTGTTTAGGGCCATTATATTTAGGTATATGATGTTTATGATTAAAATTCATCTGAATATACTATGTTATCTGACATAATACCTTAAAAAGTGCAAAATTTTTATTGTTGCTGCTACCATGGTGTGGTCATCTACCTGTAAAATGGCTTGCAATGAACCATGCTTCCTGTTATTTATGACCTTATAAAATGGTCTCTCTTTGACTCTGGGCTGTATTTGGCAACCTTTACTTGCCTGAAATGAAAGGAATATGGCAAAATTTTGTTTTTGAGATTAGTTTTAAAAAGATTCTGTCTTCCTTTTTGTTTGAATCCCGACCATTCTCTCCTTGATCCTCTGGATAAAGCAATCTGCCATGTTGTTGGTAGCATTTTAAAAAAGACAAGCATGGCAAAGAAAGGGTATCTCTGTCAAGCAGCCAGGAATATCCTGAGGCTTGTCAGCAGCCCCTTCAGTGAAATTGGGAGTGGATCCTCCCCTTGTGATGACTGTAGTCACAGTTGACAGCTTGACTGCAACCTCATGAGCAGCTCTGAGCCAGAGACACTGATCTAATTTCTGCCTGAATTCCTGATTCATGGAAATTATGGGCCAATAAATATATCTCATTTTAAGCTACTAACTTCTGAGGTGATTTGTTATACAGAAATAGATAACACATATATATATAGATATAGTTATATAGATTATATAGAGAGAGTGAGAGTGAGCAAAAGAGAGAGCGGAGAGAGAAAATCGAGAGAGAAAAGTAAGCTAAATAGATACTTCTCATCTATGAACTAAATTTTCAAAAACTGTGGGAGTAGAATCAGATAACACTTGTAATAGTCTAAAAAAGGTTCAGTGTTTTTTGGAGACAACCAATAGACCGTTTTGCTTATTTCAAATTTTCTTACTGCAGGTTCTTAGAAGTCAATGAAAAATACAGAAACTTGGTAATTGTGTAATTCACAATATCTGTAATGTTTTTTACAAGTTACTTACAGTGGGAGACAAATCAAAATTTTTTCATGAGGAGTCTTTGAAGCCATTTATCATTTGTCTTGCGTTTATCCATCATACCATCACCATAGATTGGAATATAATTATAAACAATCAAATATATTTGTTAAATAAAATAACTACAAATATTCCTAAGATTTATTATTTTCTTAATTCATTGTTCTGCTTTATAAAAAGTGGACTAAACAATTCAACTTTTCTAACAAATATTAATTATATATTAATTTATAAATTAATACATAATGTATAATTAAAGGATGTTGTTTTAAATGTTGCTTTTATCTTTGTGTTGTGTTGATTTTTAAATGATTATACAATAGATAGTATATTTAAATCTTTTATATTTATTTTCACATTAGCACAATTTGTCCCTAATATTCTGTGAACCATAACAGAAACACAATGACTTACACTTTATGGCCTCACACTTCATAATACAGAACATTTAATAATGTGCTGTAACACAGTAAGGGCTGTATAAAAAACAGTGTATGTACTGTTAAAAGGTAGACAATATTATCTAAAAGTGTTTTTCCTAGTGGTCTCTCAGTCTATCAAATATATCTTTAGGTCATATTGAAATAAAAGTACATGAAAACAATCTAATATTTTGTTTAGAAACGATCTAATACCTAACTTTGAATTATGAAGAAACAATTATTACATCTATTATTTCTTATGCATCTTCCCTTACTGGAAAATCCACTGCCAGTACCTATACTGTATACATTGCTCTCTACACAATAAACAGTAAATGCTTGTAACCAACCCAGCATGCTAAGAAGCTTCATTTTACAAATTGCATTTTTTGATGTCATATTGTCGCCTTGAAGTTAGGGTATCAAGAAAAAATGAGCATAGCCTCAAGCAGATAAAATACTTATCATTATCTGATAAACATGAAAAAGATCTTCAATTCCATTTTTCTAGCACTAAATTAGGTTCTAGTTTCTAATCTAATTTAGCATTCAGTTTCCATAGAAATTTTCGAGATAACATTTCAGCTCTCCACTTAATCTATCAAACCCAATCTTATCTGTATAATGAAGACCATACCTATTGAAGAACATAAAAATTGGATAGAGCAGAATAATCTTTTTATTTTGCTACTTGTCTACATGACAGTACTATTCAGTAGGGACCTAGTAATTCTACTCATGCAGTCCATCTACTTGTAATATGAACTAAAACTCATATTCAGGGAATGCTTTCATATAGCTAATGTGGCTACAGCTTTAGAGTCAGCTTCAAATAAATCTATGAAGAATATTATTTTATTTTTCTTCCAAATATTAACTTATTTCCTTACTAAAAAAACTATATTTAACTAAACTTTGAACTCAACATTAATATAATACTTGTACTGCCATGATTAATATATATTAATATTCTTTAATATATTTATTTTATTTTTCTATGAGTTGTGCACATTATAAATGTGATGGGATTTTATTCAATTGTATAATTTTTTAAATTGTGGAATTCTGCATTGTGTACTACACATTTGTGAATTTCTTTATGGATGATATTCTCTACTCTGTTGTATGCAATATTATTGAGAAATAACTCTTGGCTAAGAATTTTTTTTTTTCTATCTCTACAGCAATCCCAATACAGGTGAGTCGTATTAATCTATGCTTGCTTTAACAAGCAGAGACTCTGTCCTCCATGACTTTATATTATATGCATGTGACACAGGACATGAGTAATAAATGTAGGTCATTCATCACGGTAAAAGTGAGCTGACCTGACCAGATTGCATCTTCACAAACTCATCTGCTCTGTTTCTTGCTCCCTACACAGCAAAACTCCCTGCTTAATCTCAAAACCAAACCTCAAAATTCTCATCTACCTCTGGTTCCCTTATATATTTCCATAAAATTCAGTTTTTCAGAGTCAAGAACTGTTGAATTTAACCAAGAAACATAAATGATCTAGAATGTAGTTGTGTTTAAAATTATAACACAACTAAAATTCGTATTTTATATACTGTAAAGGAAATGTAAAATTGTGTGTCACAACTCGATAAAATAATGATACCAGCAAAACAACACCTAAAATGTGGTAAATTTCAGGAACATAATTTGTAAAGATATTATTAGGATGAGCATCAACTTGACATGATTTTAAATGTAAAAGAATACTTCTATGTGTCATGAAAATAGCTTCAAATGAAATAAAATGGAATAAAATTTAAAATTTAACCAATGAAGTATATATTATAGGTAGGCTAGGAATTATCATTCTACTTTAAAAAATAAAGGGAGCGTGAAGCCATCAAGATGGCAAAATAGGAGACTCAGCCCTCACGCCCCCAAGAAACACAGATGTTGACAACCTCTCACAGACAAAATTACCAGTGTGTAAGCTCTAGAATCTAAAGGAGTGGTTTCAAAATCCCAATGAAACATAAAATCTCAGAGTGGACATTTTTAAAAGAGTAAGAAAACTAGTTTCACCTTATGACGTTACATCTCACCAAAGGTGACACGGTTTGGTGAGAAAATAAGCCCCTTTAGACTGCAATTTCTACCATAATGAAAAGTAAAAGTGAAATGGGTGCCCAGCTTCCCCAGTCTAATGGGGTACTACCTAGTAGATCCACTTCTGTCTCTTCCTACCCAGAATACTGAAGGATTATGCATGACTGAATCATCTGAGGATAGTTTTTAGGAGCAAGGAAAAGATATGGGAGTGCACAGCAAATGGCATGTGGTTCGTAACTGCATGCGCTGGATCCTGCTAACCATCTAGTGAAATTCAGGAATCTCACTCATGAACTCCACAGGTTAAGCACCTATAGGTCCCAACCAACAGGAAAGAATTCCCCAACACCTTATGTATTATTTCATGAAGGAGTCACTCAACAACTATGTGCAAGACCCTCACGTAATTCTGTAGACAGGATGTGGATCTCAATAGCTGGTACAGATCGTAACAGTCAGTTCAATTCTGCTGGTTTGTAATAAGGCAAATAATTTTTAACACTTCAGGTCACTAACCTAGGAAAAATTAACAGGAGGCTTTCAGCACCAGATGTAGCTTTGTGGGATTGGAAGAAGACAGTGACACAATCCCGATTTTCATGCTAAAAGAATGTGAGAGTAAAGTGGATAAATCCATATGAAAGGTCTGAGAGAACCTCAGAATCTCTACCTGGGCCTTTCAGTAAAGACTGGTGGTGACTGTTTCATCAATTCTAAAGACAGAAGTGCATGGTTTATTACATGTTCTTACTTACAAGTGGGAGCTGAATGATGAGAACACATGAACACACAGAGGGCAACAACACATGGGGCCTTCTGGAGTGTGGAGGATGGCAGAAGGGAGAGGATTAGGAAAAATAAATAATGGGTACTAGGCTTAATAACTGGGAGATGAAATAATCTGTACAAGAAACCCCCATGATAGGTTTACCTTTATGTAACAAACCTGCACTTGTACCCCTGAACTTAAGTAAAAGTTAAAAAAAAAAAAAAAAAGCTCCAGTGTCTGACGCCCAAGAAAAAAAATTTGTTACTTTCCTGACAAAAAGCTCAAAATAATTGTCTTCAAGAGGATCAGTGAGCTTCTACGGAAGACAGACAATATATTAAAATACATTTTTTAAAAGAGATGAACGTATTAAAATGTTCAACATGGAGCAAGAGAAACAAAACAAATTCTAGAATTGAAGAATAAGAGTGCCTGATTTTTTTTTTTTTAAATCAAGGAAAAACTAACAGTAGACTTGACGAAGCAGAAAAATTTGAAGATAGATTATTTGAAACTATTCAGTCACAAAACAAGAGAAAGAATAAAAAAAAAGTGAAGAATACCTACAGGCTTTATGGGACATCATCAAACGAATATACACGTAAAGGGAACCTCAGTAGCATCAGAGAAAGAGAAAAAGGCAGAAAGCTTATAATGAAATAATGACATAAAATTTACCAATATAGAGGGCAATAAACATCCGGACCCCTTAAGCCCAAAGAATTTCATATATGTTGAACATAAAAAGTTCAACCTTCTTTCATTGTAATTGTGAAGCACGTTTTAATCTAAGTTCAATGTGATTATAAGCCATGTTGTAATCAATATGTCAAAAGTCAAATACAAATAGAGAATTTTGAAAACCGTAAGAGAAAAAAGACTGATTGCATACAAGGGAAACTCCATAATGTTATCAGAAAATTTATCAGCAGAAACCTTGTAGGTCAGGAGAAAGTGAGACATTACATTAAAAATGCAAACATTTAAAAAAGCTGCCAACAAAGAATAATATACAATCCAAAACTTTTTGGCGAAATGAAGAAAAGATACTTTCCCAGACAAATATATACTGAAGTTCATCACTTCTAGACCTGCCTTACAAGAAATTCTATAAGTCCTTTAAGTTGAAACAAAAGGAATCTAATTAGAATATAAAAATTAATTTATAAAACTCACTAATAAAGATACACATGTAGTCAAATTCAAAATATTGCAATACTGTAATGGTGGTAAGTAAATCATTTTTAACTCTAGCATAAATAAAAAATGAACATATTTAAAGTCAGTATAACTATAACAATTTGTTAATGGATACACACTAAAAAAATGTAAATTGTGATATCAATAACATAAAATGTGTTGGGAGAGAAGTAAAAGTGCACAGTTTTTGTATGCAATGAAGTTAAATTATTAATTTAAATTAGACTGTTATAAGGTATTTTATATAGGCTCATAGTAATCAAATAGCATAAAATACATACAGAAAAGATAAATGAATTAAAGCATTCAGAAAATCATCAAATCACAAAGACCACAATGAGGGAAGAAAGGAGTAAATGATTTACAAAACACTTAGAAAACATTTAGAAATTGACAATATTAAGTTCTTACCTGTCAATTACTTTAAATATAAATGAAATAAATTGGAAGACAGAAAGTGGCTCAATGAATACTAAAATATGTCTATATACTCCCTACAGAAGACTCATTTTAGATTTAAGGACACATGCAGGCTGAAATTGAAGAGATAACAAAAAGATATCCCATGCCAATGGTAATCAAGAAAGAAGAGTGGTCTATATTTACAGAAGATGAAATAGACTCTGAGTCAAAAACCATCAGAAGAGACAAGGAAGATTATAAAATAAAAAAGAGGTCAATTGATCAAGAGTATAAACAACCAATGCATGCAATATTATAGTACTAAATAATAATAATAAAGCAAATTGGGCTAGGAACAGGGGCTCACAACTGCAATCCCAGCATTTTGGGATGCCAAGGCAGGTGGATCTTTTGAGGTCAGGAGTTCAAGATCAGTCTGGTCAACATGTTAAAAACCAATCTCCACTAAAAATACAATAAAATGAGCCAGTGTGGTGGTGTGCACCTGTAATCCCAGCTACTTGGTAGGATGAAGTATGAGAATCACTTGAATCCTGGAGGCAGAGGGTGCAGTGAGCCTAGATCATGTCCTGCACTCCAGCCTGGGTGATAGAGCAAGACCCTGTCTCAAAAATAAATAAGTAAATAAATAAATAATAAAACAAATGTGAATAGAAATGAAGAGAGTAATAGACAGTAATACAACAATAGTAGGATACTTCATTACCCTAATAATCAATAGATCATTCAGACAGAATATCAATAAGAAGACATTACCCTTGAAAACACTGTAGACCAACTGGGCCTAGCAGATATAGAGAACGTTCTATCTAAATGCAGCAGAGTATAACACATTCTTATGCAGAGTAAAAAGAACATTCTCTGGGGCATAATGTATATTTGGTCACAAAACAAGACGTAATAATTTAAGAAGATTACAATAGCATCATACTTTTTTTTTCTTCTAATTACAGAGGTAGAAAAAATGTAAAAATTCCAAACGTAGAAATTAACACATTTTTGGAGAATCAATTGGTCAAAAAAAAATTAAAACATAAATCAAATTATGTCTAGAGACAAACAAAAATGAAAATGTGACATATCAAAGCTCACAAAACGCAGCAAAAGTAATTCTAAGAGACAAGTTTGCTTTTTTTTTTTTTTTTTTTTTTTTTTTGAGATGGAGTATCTCTCTGTCACCTAGCCAGGCTGGATTGCAGTGGCACAATCTCAGCTCACTGCAAGCTCCATCTCCCCGGTTCATACATTCTCCTGCTTCAGTCTCTGAAGTAGCTGGGACTAGAGGAGCCTGTCACCCTGCCTGGCTAATTTTTTTATATTTATAGTAGAAATGGGTTTCACCGTGTTAGCTAGTTTGGTCTCAATTTCCTGACCTCGTGATTCGCCTGCCTCAGCCTCCCAAAGTGCTGGAATCACAGGCATGAGTGCCCAGCCATCAAGTTTATAATTATAAATGCCTACATTAAGGAGCATGAAAAGATCTCAAAAACTTAACTTCACATCAACAGGAACTAGAATAAGAGAATAAAGTCAGCCCCAAATTAAGAGTGAAAAGGAAATAATAAACAGAGGAGAAATTAATGAAGTAAATAACAGAAAACATAAAAATTAGCAAAATTAGTGTTTTTTAAAAAGATAAAATTGACAAAACTTTAGAATAGTCAAGAAAATAAATGAACAGGAATTAATTCAAGAAAATTATAAATGAAAGAGAAGATGTCAAAATTGATATCACTGAAATACAAAGGATCATAAAAGAATCTTATAGATGCACCAAAAATTTTAATAACTCAAAAAAATAAAATAACTTCTAGAAACATAAAATATACTTTGTTTGAACCATAAAGAAAAAGAAAATCAGAACATACCTGTTATGAGTAAAGAAATTGAATATGCAATTTTAAAAAATCTCTAAAATACAGATTATTGCAGGCTAAGATGAATTAATGATAAATTATATAAATATTTAAAGAAGAATTAATACCAATCCTAATAATCTTTTCCCCCCAAAAAAGTGAGCAACACTTTCAAACTCATTATATGAGACCAGTATTACCCTGATATAAAAGCCAGGGACATTATAAGAAAATAAAATTACAGGTCAAGATTTCTGATAAATATTTATGCAAACATTCCCAACAAAATACTAGCAAAATGAATTCAGTAGTGCATTAAAATAGTTATTCCCTATGATCAGTTTGGATTTAGCCAAGGAATGCAAGGATGGTTAAACATGCAAATCAGTAAATGTGGTACACTACATTAGCAGAATAAAGGAAAACATCAATAACCTCACTATATACAGAAAAATTATTTGACAAAATTTAACATTTGAAATGATAAAAATTCTCATTAAGTTACTAAAGGAATGTATTTTAACATAATAAATGCCATATATATCAAACTCACAGCTAACATCATACTCAATGGTGAAAAGCTGAAAGCATTTTTTCTGTGATTAGAAATAAGACCAGAATAATCACTTTTGCCACTTTTATTTAACATACTACTGTAACTTCTATTCAGAGCAATTAGGCAAAAAGAAAAAGGAAATAAAGTCATTCAAAGTAGAAAGGAAGAGGTAAAAACATATCTGTTTTCAGATGACATGACCTCGTGTGTAGAAAACATTAAAAATGTCGTCAAAAATACTGTTAGAACTAAAAACTGAATTTAGTAAAGTGGCAAGATGCAAAATCAACATACAAAAACGACTTGCTATTTTAAACACTATAAACAAACTATATTTTTTAAAAATTTTAATTGCATTAATAATGGCCATGAGCAGAAATAAAATTCATAGGTATAAATTTAAGGAAGAGAAAAATCTATACACTCAAAACTATTAAAAATCAAGGAAAATCTCCCTGAGGCCTCACCAGAAGCTGAGCAAATGCCAACACCATGTTTGCTATAGAGCCTGCAGAACTGTGAGTCAATTAAAACTCTTTTCTTTATGAATTACCCAGTCTCAGGTACTTCTTTATACCAATGCAAAACCAGACTTTGTAATACTATAGATCTCTAGAAGGTATTTGTCTTGCATAGCTGAAATTTTGTACTCTTCCAAACTTGCATAGCTGAAACTTTGTACCCAATCGTTGAGATTACAGGTGTGAGCCACTGTATCTGGCCCTTTTACCCTTTCCTAATTTGGTTGTTTGTTTGGTTTGGTTATTCAGTTGTACAAGTTCCTTGGATATTTTGAATATTAACCCTTTATCAGGTATATGGTTTGCAAATATTTTCTTTCAGTTCATAGGTAGAACAGACATTTTAACAATATCATCATTTTCAATTAATGAACAGGGATTCTCAATTTATTTGTATGTCTACTTTAATTTTTTTGATCAATATTGGAAGAAGACAAAGTGGGAGCTTGTATGTTACATGTCAAGAGAAGAAGCAGAATAGAGACGGGGGAGGTCCTAGACTCTTTTAAACAACCAGATCATGAATGAAGTAACTGAGTGAGAATTCACGGGGCCAGGTGCAGTGGCTCACGCCTGTAATCCCAGCATTTGGGGAGGCCAAGGTGCGTGGATCACGAGGTCAGGAGATCGAGACCATCCTGGTTAACACAGTGAAACCCCCTCTCTATTAAAAATACAAAAAAATTAGCCGGGCATGGTGGTGGGAGCCTGTAGTCCCAGCTACTGGGTAGGCTGAGGCAGGAGAGTAATGTAAACCCAGGAGGCAGAGCTTGCAGTGAGCCGAGATCGTGCCACTGCACTCCAGCGTGGGCAACAGAGCGAAATTCCCTCTCAAAAAATAAAAATAAAATACAATAAAATAATTCACTTACCAGTAAGGGTACCGTGCTAAACTCTTCATGAGGAAACTGATCCCATGGTCCTATCACCTACCACTTGGCTCCACTTCCAAATTTGATTCTCCACTGAGAATCAAATTTCAACATGAGATTATGGAAAGAACGAGCATTCAAATCATATTAGTGCCTATATATAATAATACTGAACTTAAGTGTCTTAAAATTTGTTAACAGAAGAAATACTCAATTTTCTTGTCATGAAAAAGCAATAATAATAATAAAGAGAGGAGAAAATTTTGGAAGGTGATACATGTATGTATATAGTTTTGATGGTGGTGATGGTTTCATGGCTAGATACCTCCCCCAAATTCATCAAGATGTATACATTAAATATTTACAGCAATTTATATATCAATAATATCTCAATGAATTATTTTAAAGAAAAAGAAAATATTCTTTCAATGAAATAATAAAAATAAGAAAATGAGAAATGCAAAATTCAGGAAAATGTAAAAATACTTTAAAACCCAGCTTCACGAAGAACTTCCCACATCTTTCTCATTTTTACTTTTAATTTTTGCTTCCTGACCTTAATAGAACATAACATATATATATATATATATATACACACACACACACACACGCACACAGAAACACACAATTCATATAAAAGTAATTATTTAAACTAAGCTTTAAAATTTATTTATAATAAATAAATAGGACTATTTGTAATAGATTTTCATTTGCCCATATTCATCCATGCTTTTTTAAAACCTTAACTTTGCAAAGAACAGTTCTGTTTACATCTACTATGATTATTCATTACTGTTTTCCTAATTCATTGTATAGAGAAAATATTTAAATATGCCCTGTTAACAATTTAGAATGCAAATATTCTTAAATTCATTATGAACTAATTTTCCTTGATATAAATATTTTTTATTTGCTTAAGCCTAAAATATTTTCTAATGTGTTGCCCTATATGGTAGTGCTCTAAACAATTAGTCATTTAAAAAGCTTAATTATGTGAAGACAATTATTTAAAAAAAAAATAGGCTTAATTATGCCTAGTGGAAAGGATGTAGACTGAGGTGGCTTTCATAAACAAGCTTTCCTATTATCATGTAACAGTTTATTAATAAACAATATTTTTTTGTAGAGTGATTTGCAAATGATTTGTATCATATGTCACTCCATGTGATGAATCAATGCTCCTGAAAATTTGGGTTTGGTCAATTTATTATTTAACTTATGAAGTAATTATTTAGCTTACCTCTAGAATGTTGAAAATACAATGACCCTCTCTTTTCCTGTTTTAAACAAAGGAATGCAAAATACTAGAAGTTCCCAAGCAATAGGAAATAATGTGTATTGCAGATAGTGTTGAGCCGGAAAACAGTTTGCAAATCAATCCATTATATCAACATTGGCTTGCTCGGCAGTGAGCTTCTCCCACAAAATTTGATTGTGTGATGACAACTGGTTATGAATTATAAAAAAGAAAAACAAGTGTTCCTTTATACCAATAATTAATGGCATATTTTTAAAACATTATTTCTAGAAGACTTGAGGAATCATAGTAGTGTAAAAATAAACAGCATAGGATATCTGTTTTTGAAACTCTATAGACTCCATATTTTTACCCCTCAAAATGATTTTTTCTTCACTTTGTCAAACAAGGCAAATGTAAATAACTAATACCTTATCTTATTGAAATACTCTTTTAGAGAACGAAGTAAATATGTTAAGCATTATTCATATTAGTACTAGCACTACCTTTCTCCATTTTGTGCTCTTCAATAAATAGACATCTATAGATTTAAGTTCATTAGGCTTCTATAGATTTAAGTACCTTAGAAAGAATATTATCATCTTGGTTTATTTGTAGTTACTATTTTCAAAAACAAAAATGCAATAATTTTCAAAATTAATATTTTTGCTGTCATTGATATGCATACAACATGTAAATGTTAACATTAGGGAGTGTTACTTGTTTTACATATCAGGTGGGTTTGTGTGTGTATGTGTGTCTGAGAGAGAGTAAGAGAGAGATATGCTATACAATAATTCTTACGCCTCAACAAAAAGAAGGCAAACAAGTAAATGAAGAAAGTAGTTAACCCAGGTTGAATAGACCATTCAGCCAAAAAAAGCATGGCTAATAAATATTTTTTAAATATTTTAGTAGTTTTAGTAGTCAAGGGAATATGATAATACACAATGTGATGCCATTTCACACCAAAAAGAAGAGTTATTTTTTAAGACATCAAACTACTGACAAGAATATGGAGAAATTGGAAATATCTCATATATTTCAAGTGGAAATTTTAAAAAGTACAACTTGGCAAAATGGTTTAGCAATTTTTTACAAAATCCTCAGCAGACATGCTCTAAATCAAAAAGTATATACTTATGTATTTAAATATCATAAAGAAATACAAATACAAGTCAGGAAAAGACATGTACTCAAATGTCCATACTAACTTTTTTATATAGCAATAAAAGTGAACAAACTGCTGACAAATACAAACGCAACAACACAACTCACAGATGTTGTTTGTAAAAATAGAAGCTGGACCCAACCAAATACATCTTGTATGAATATGTGTATGCAAAATTCTAGAACAGGAAATACTAATTTATGAGGACATAAGCCACATCAATATTTACCCATGGTGAGTGGGGTGGATGCATGCAAGCTGTCACAAGATTCTGGGGTGATGGAAATTTTCTATCTTAATTCACATGGGGGGTTCATGGAGGTATAGATGTGTGTGTGTATGTGTGTGTGTGTATTTGTCAATACTAAAAGATGTATATATATGTGTGCATATATATGTATATTTGCACAGATATATATCTGTATCTATATATGTATATGTATTTGTGTGTATATCTATATTTGTATGTATTGATATGCCTATACCTATATCATTTTTATGTTTATATATATACATACACATACACACATATACCCACGTATGTGTGTGTGCATGTTTGTGTCACTAGCAAAGCCATCAAGGCACCCTAATATTACCTGATAATACCCACTTTCAAGGACTTAAGGCTGTTTACCTAGCAGGGTGACCAGGGTGAAGCAGTTCAGCCTAGCTTCCCCAAAATTAGCTAAGAAGTAACATGGAGGCCAATGAACAAAGAAGCACTTTCTATAAGGAGCTGCAAGACAGACTTGCTAAGAAACATACTTCATGGCGATAGCATCAGATTTGTTGGAGATTTTCAGGAAAAGTACATTCTCAACCTTAAGAGACATAAAAGGAATAAAAAGGAAGAAAAAATTAGACAAAAAGGAGAATATTTGTGATGAACATCAATCTATACTTACTTTTACAAAACGTCATGATAATTACACCTACATATGTTTTTATATGCTGTTGTCTATTTTTTAGGTGTATGTGGTTTTAAGATATACTAACTTATTTTATACTTGTTTACTTTCAAAAGAATTTGCAGAACTGAATGAACTGCTTTCCATCTAAAACACAGGAATGACTAAATGGAGAATTTCCACAATAACGCAAGAGTAACTCACCATTCATAAGCAAAACAAAATAAAAGAAAAACCAGAAGTCAACTTAAACATGAAACTTACACCTTTAGCAACAACAAAAAATCTCAAAATATATAAAAAAACCTGGGACACACAATTTACCTACATACCAAACCTGCACAAGTACCCTTGAATGTAATATAAAATTTAAAAAAATTATAAAAATGGGTAAAAATATAAACAGACACTTCAGCAAGAAGATAAATAGCAAATAAGTATATGAAATAATGTTCAACATTATTTGTCATTAGAGAAATGCAAATCTAAAAAATGATGGTGTACTATTACACACATATTAGAATGGCTAAAATCTAAACATCTGACAATACCAATTGTTCATAGTATATGGAGAAACAAAAAAACTCGTATTACTTGTTATTGAGAATTCGAGCTGGTACACTCACTTCAGAATATAAGTTAGCAGTCTTTTATTAAACAGTCTTACCATATGATTCAAGAATCACACCCTAGGTATTTACTCAACAAACTTGAAAACTTATGTTCACTCAAAAATTTGCTTGAAAATCTTTGTATCTATTCTATTCATAATTGCCCCAAACTGGAACCAACCAAAATATATTTTCATAGATGCATAGATTTAAAAAAAATACTATGGTTCATCCATACACAGAAATTGTCTGGGGTTCAGGGAAAAGTAGGGTTGAAAAGGTGAAGCGGTACACAATTTTTAAGACGTTGACACTATTCTGTGTGATACTATAATGATAAATAACACTCGTCATTTATCAGAGCACATAGAACTTTATAGCACAAAGAGTGAAACTTAATGTAAGCTCAGTTTGTAAAATCATCTATGTTGTGAGGTCTCAACATAGAAAATAGAATATGAGAAAATATTCTACCTATATTACAAATGTTTGGAACATTCTCACTGAATGGAACAGGGGAAAAGTTATTGACCTAAGTAATTTTGGAAAAAAAGTAGAATATGTAAGACTAAAGGCAAAATCTGTACATAAGCACTCGACTGTAGGTAATGCAGTTGTTCCCCACAGGGTTATGGATTGCAAATCGTGAATGCTATACCTGTATAATGAAATAGATCTTTTAGGTAAATGAATAACAGGTGGTATGAGGGAGTTTTCCCACTGCTAGTGTAGGAGGTCAGAGACAAGTAAGAAGGGAAAGGTAGAATAATTCATGTGATACTTGATTAGAGTTATAAACATCAGTGTGAACTAATGTTTATCTTAATATAGACACAGATGTTTACATGGATAAGTATAGCTGAATGGTCCTAGAAGCCATGTCATCCAAGTGAGCACACTTAGCACCCAGGTCTTGGTTTCCAATACCATTTCAATAGAGGAGCCAAGAATTCTTGGAGAAATGGTTGACATTATAACTGGAGAAGAAAATACACAAGATTAGCCTACAGCAACTTGTAAAGTCTGAAAGTAATGAAGTACTTAGAAAACAACCATACACAAAAAAATCCTACAATGGTAGGGATATGTCAATGGGAAATAGGAGGCAACTGAAAGGACACCCAATGGCCAAAGTTAGAATAACTTGAACAATAAAATAAATAAAATTATGTCAGAGCCTGTTATTGGTCTAGTCAGAGATTCAATGTTTTCCTGGCTTAGTCTTGGGAAGGTGTATGTGTTCAGGAATTTGTCCATTTCTTCTAGATTTTCTAGTTTATTTGTGTAGAGGTGTTTATAGTATTCTCTGATGGTAGTTTGTATTTCTGTGGGATCGGTTGTGGTATCCCCTTTATCATTTTTTATTGCATCTATTTGATTCTTCTCTATTTTCCTCTTTATTAGTCTTGCTTGCAGTCTATCAATTTTGTTGATCTTCAAAAAAACAACCCCTGGATTCATTGATTTTTTGAAAGGATTTTTGTGTCTCTATCTCCTTCAGTTCTGCTCTGATCTTAGTTATTTCTTGCTTTCTGCTAGCTTTTGAATGTGTTCTTCGCTCTTGCTTCTCTAGTTATTTTAATTGTGATGTTAGGGTGTCAATTTTAGATCTTTCCTGCTTTCTCTTGAGGGCGTTTAGTGCTATAAATTTCCCTCTGCACACTGCTTTAAACGTGTCCCAGAGATTCTGGTATGCCGTGTCTTTGTTCTTGTTGGTTTCGAAGAACATCTTTATTTCTGCCTTCAGTTGGCAATGTACCCAGTAGTCATTCAGGAGTACGTTGTTCACTTTTCATGTAGTTGAGCAGTTTTGAGTGAGTTTCTTAATCCTGAGTTCTAGTTTGATTGCACTGTGGTCTGAGAGACAGTTTGTTAAAATTTCCGTTCCTTCACATTTGCTGAGGAGTGCTTTACTTCCAACTCTGTGGTCAATTTTGTAATAAGTGTGGTGTGGTGCTGAGAAGAATGTATATTCTGTTGATTTGGGGTGGAGAGTTCTGTAGATGTCTCTTAGGTCCACTTGGTGCAGAGCTGAGTTCAATTCCTGGATATCCTTATTAACTTTCTGTCTCATTGATCTGTCTAATGTTGACAGTGGGGTGTTAAAGTGTCCCATTATTATTGTGTGGGAGTCTAAGTCTCTTTGTAGGTCTCTAAGGGCTTGCTTTATGAATCTGGGTGTTCCAGTATTGGGTGCATATATATATAGGATAGTTAGCGCTTCTTTTTGAATTGATCCCTTTGCCATTATGTCATGGCCTTCTTTGTCTCTTTTGACCTTTGTTGGTTTAAAGTCTGTTTTATCAGAGACTGGGATTCCAACCACTGCCTTTTTTTGTTTTCCATTTGCTTGGTAGATCTTTCTCCATCCCTTTATTTTGAGCCTATGTGTGTCTCAGAACATGAGATGGGTTTCCCGAATATAGCACACTGATGGGTCTTGACTCTTTATCCAATTTGCCAGTCTGTATCTTTTAATTGGAGCATTTAGTCCATTTACAATTAAGGTTAATATTGTTATGCGTGAATTTGATCCTGTCATTATGATGTTAGCTGGTTATTTTGCTCATTAGTTGATGCAATTGCTTCCTGGCATCGATGGTCTTTACACTTTGGAATGTTTTTGTAGTGGCTGGTACCAGTTGTTCCTTTCCATGTTTAGTGCTTCCTTCAGGAGTTCTTGTAGGGCAGGCCTGGTGGTGACAAAATGTCTAAGCATTTGCTTGTCTGTAAAAGATTTTATTTCTCCTTCACTTATGAAGCTTAGTTTGGCTGGATATGAAATTCTGGGTTGAAAATTATTTTCTTTAAGAATGTTGAATATTGCCCCCCAGTCTCTTCTGGCTTAGAGAGTTTCTGCCGAGAGATCTGCTGTTAGTCTGATGGGCTTCCCTTTGTGGGTAACCTGACCTTTCTCTCTGGCTGCTCTTAACATTTTTTCCTTTATTTCAACTTTGGTGAATCTGACAATTGTGTGTCTTGGAGTTACTCTTCTCGAGGAATATCTTTGTGGCATTCTCTGTATTTCCTGAATTTGAATGTTGGCCTGCCTTGCTTGCTAGGTTGGGTAAGTTCTCCTGGATAATATCCTGCAGAGTGTTTTCCAACTTAGTTCCATTCTCCCTGTCACTTTCAGGTACACCAATTAGATGTAGATTTGGTCTTTTCACATAGTCCCATATTTCTTGGAGGCTTTGCTCTTTTTTTTTTTTTTTTTTTTTACTCTTTTTTCTTTAAACTTCTCTTCTCACTTCATATCATTCATTTGATCTTCCATCTCTGATACCCTTTCTTCCAGTTGATTGAATCAGCTACTGAAACTCATGCATTCGTCACGTAGTTCTCGTGCCATGGTTTTCAGCTCCATCAGGTCCTTTAAGAACTTCTCTGCATTGGTTATTCTAGTTAGCCATTCATCTAATCTTTTTTCAAGGTTTTTAACTTCTTTCTGATGGATTCAAACTTCCTCCTTTAGCTCAGAGAGATTTGATCATCTGAAGCCTTCTTCTCTCAACTCATCAAAGTCATTCTCCATCCACCTTTGTTCCATTGCTGGTGAGGAGCTGCGTTCTTTGGAGAAGGACAGGTGCTCTGATTTTTAGAATTTTCAGTTTTTCTGTTCTGTTTTTTCCCCCATCTTTGTGGTTTTATTTTCCTTTGGTCTTTGATGATGGTGATGTACAGATGGGGTTTTGGTGTGGATGTCCTTTCTGTTTGTTACTTTTCCTTCTTAAAGTCAGGACCATCAGCTACAGGTCTGTTGGAGTTTGCTGGAGGTCAGCTTATCAACCAAAAAAAGCCTAGTACCAGATGGATTTACAGCCAAATTCTACCAGAGGTACAAGGAGGAGCTGGTAGCATTCCTTCTGAAACTCTTCCAACCAATAGAAAAACAATGAATCCTCCCTAAGTGATTTCATGAGGCCAGCATCATCCTAATACCAAAGCCCGACAGAGACACAACAAAAAAAGAGAATTTTAGACCAATATCCCTGATGAACATCAGTGCAAAAATCCTCAATTAAATACTGGCAAACCGAATCCAGCAACACATCAAAAAGCCTATCCAGCATGATCAAGTGGGCTTCATCGCTGGGATGCAAGGCTGGTTCAACATATGCAAATTAATAAACGTAATCCAGCATATAAACAGAAGCAATGACAAAAACCACATGATTATCTCAATAGATGCAGAAAAGGCCTTTGACAAAATTCAACAGCCCTTCATGATAAAAACTCTCCATAAATTCGATATTGATGGAACATATCTCAAAATAGTAAGAGTTATTTATGACAAACCCACAGCCAATATCATACTGAATGGGCAAAAACTGGAAGCATTCCCTTTGAAAACTGGCACAAGACAGGGATGCTCTCTCTCACCATTCTTATTCAACATAGTGTTGGAAGTCCTGGCCAGGATAATTAGGCAGGACAAAGACATAAAGGGTATTCAATTAGGAAAAGAGGAAGTCAAATTGTCCCTGTTTGCAGATGACATGATTGTATATTTAGAAAACCCCATCATCTCAGCCCAAAATCTCCTTAAGCTGATAAGAAACTTCAGCAAACTCTCAGGATACAAAATCAATGTGCAAAAATCACAAGCATTCTTATACAGACAAACAGAGAGTCAAATGAGTGAACTCCCATTCACAATTGCTTCAAAGAGAAAAAAATACCTAGGAATGCAACTTACAAAAGATGTGAAGGACCTCTTCAAGGAGAACTACAGACCACTGCTCAATGAAATAAAATAGGATACAAACAAATGGAAGAACATTCCATGCTCATGGATAGGAAGAATCAATATCATGAAAATGGCTATACTGCCCAAGGTATTTTATAGATTCAGTGTCATCCCTATCAAACTACCAATGACTTTCCTCACAGAATTGGAAAAAAACTGTTTTAAAGTTCATATGGAACAACAACAAAAAAAGAGCCCACTTTGCCAAGACAATCCTGAGCCAAAAGAACAAAGCTGGAGGCATGATGCTACCTGACTTCAAACTATACTACAAGGCTACAGTAACCAAAACAGCATGGTACTGGTACCAAAACAGAGATACAGACCAATGGAACAGAACAGAGCCCTCAGAAATAATGCCACACATCTACAACTATCTGATCTTTGACAAACCTGACAAAAACAAGAAATGGAGAAAGGATTCCCTATTTAACAAATGGTACTGGGAAAACTGGCTAGCCATATGTAGAAAGCTGAAACCAGATCACTTCCTTAAACCTTATACAAAAATTAATTCAAGATGGATTAGAGACTTAAATGTTAGACCTAAAGCCATAAAAGCCCTAGAAGAAAACCTAGGCAATACCATTCAGGACATAGGCATGGGCAAGAACTTTATGTCTAAAACACCAAAAGCTATGGCAACAAAAGCCAGAATTGACAAATTGGATCTATTTAAACTAAAGAGCTTCTGCACAGCAAAAGAAACTACAATCAGAGTGAACAGGCAACCTACAGAATGGGAGAAAATTTTTGCAATCTACTCATCTGACAAAGGGCTAATATCCAGAATCTACAAAGAACTCAAACAAATTTACAAGAAAAAAACAAACAACCCCATCAAAAAGTGGGCAAAAGATATGAACCGACATTTCTCAAAATAAGACATTTATGCAGCCAACAGACACATGAAAAAATGTTCATCATCACTCGCCATCAGAGAAATGCAAATCAAAACCACAATGAGATACCATCTCACACCAGTTAGAAAGGCGATCATTAAAAAGTCAGGAAACAACAGGTGCTGGAGAGGATGTGGAGAAATAGGAACACTTTTACACTGTTGGTGGTATTGTAAACTACTTCAACCATTGTGGAAGACAGTGTGGCGATTCCTCAGGGATCTAGAACTGGAAATACCACTTGAGCCAGCCATCCCATTACGGGGTATATACCCAAAGATTATAAAGCGTGCTGCTGTAAAGACACGCACACGTATATTTATTGTGGCACTATTCACAATAGCAAAGACTTGGAATCAACCCAAATGTCCAACAATGATAGACTGGATTAAGAAAATGTGGCACATATACCTCATGGAATACTATGCAGTCATAAAAAAGGATGAGTTTGCGTCCTTTGTAGGGACATGGATGCAGCTGGAAACCATCATTCTCAGCATACTATTGCAAGGACAAAAAACCAAACACTGCATGTTCTCACTCATAGGTGGGAATTGAACAATGAGAACACTTGGTCACAAGAAGGGGAACATCACACACTGTGGCCTGTTGTGGGGTTGGTGGAGGGGGGAGGGATAGCATTAGGAGATATACCTAATGTAAATGATGAGTTAATGGGTGCAGCACACCAACATGGCACATGTATACATATGTAACAAACCTGCACGTTGTGCACATGTACCCTAGAACTTAAAGTATAATAAAAAATAAATAAATAAATAAATAAATAGAAATAAAAAATGAATAAATAAAATTATTTTGGAACATAAGCTAAATTTTAAAATTAACACCCACGTTTCAGGCTGATATAAGGAATTAACATATTAGTTAATGAATGACAGAGAATAGAAACATTTCCTATTCACTGGAATTTAAAAAATGTATGGAGATATTCTGCCATTAAAGATATGTAGCATGAATCCTCATTCTGTAAATGTGGGCTGCATAGAGTGACTTCTTTCCAAAGTTTGCGGAATGGAGAGTGGAAAAATTGTAACTTTAATGTAGAAAAAAACTGGCAAACATTACCTCATCCCAGGTGATCAAAATGAACATCAACATTGATAACTCAGGTTGATAATACATACATTTGATAAGATAGGATAAAAATAGCACTTCGTCACTATGACTTTCTTTCTCCAAAATGCATAATCCCAGTCTAATGAAAAAACATTAGACAAATTCCTATTTGAATAATGATGTGAGATATGGAGGAACATTTCACAGTTACTTGTTCAGTACTACCCAAAATTATCAAGGTTATCGAAAGCAAGGAAAGTCTGAAAAGCTATCATAGTCAAAAGCAGCCTAAGGATACATGACAACTTAATGTAATGTAGCATTCTGGACAGGTTTCAGGAGAAAAAATATATTAGGAAAATATTAATGGGAAATTTTAATAACGGTAGCAGAATACATAAAATGATAATCAGTCATAAATGTATTTTTTTGGTAAATCAGTAAAGAGAAAATATATAGTCAAAGTATAAGAAAGAGACAGTAACAATCACTATTTCCAGATATTTAGACATAATATTTTTCTGGTGGTCTTACGTGAAAATTATTTACTTTTTTAAGCTCTTTGCTTTCCATTGTTATTGGATCACCATCTTTAACTGGTTTTGGAGGTTCTCTAATTAAAATACTCTATTAATACTTTGTTAACATTTTATTTTATTAATTATTGTGATTTTAGGATGGCTCATTTTAGTAGTTAACTGTATACCCAAAGGGAAATGTTTTCTAACTTCATTGGGAGAGCACCGTAAGTTCATTTACATTGAATATCAATCTGGCTGTGATTAAGGATACATCACAGTCACATAGAAGATGATTAGACAGTTGGAGAGTCAAAATATCCTGTACTTATTATTGATAGAAAAGACTATGCTTCTTAAGTTCCTCACAACATTGAGATAGATAAAAATGTAAAGGATTGAATTCAGAATCAGTTCTTAGAGTGAACCTGTGACTCACTCCAAGATAAGAGTGCACTATCATGACAGCTAAGAAAAGTACTTTAACCCATGGGATTTCAAGGTTATTTGCTATTTCAACTAATTTCTATGTTAATGTTTCATTTACATTTTTATCTTATTCATATTATTTGCCATAATAAGTACAATGAGTCTCCTGAGTAAAAGACAATTTTTCCTATTGTTTACACGTAACTGTCATGGGAAAATATACTTCCTCATCACTAAATAAGTAAACCAGAATAATTTCAGTATTGTTATAGTTTGCTAAGGCATTGGAATGCTGCTTTTTAAATAGGCGAATGTTTCAACACAAACAATAAGCATATAGTCATTAATGTATTTTCTTACCTTATCATGGGAAGCAGCAACATAATATTCATCTAGAGGTGCTTGTATCTTCCCATAGGACATAGTTCTTGTGTATGTGCTACCCTTACAACTTTTTCAGCATGATGTTGGTTACAGGTGAATCATGAATTGCTATTTCAGAGTGGTTTTCCCAGCAGTGTTTGACTCTATTTAGAGAGTTGTCTCATGGTGTCCACTTGAGGTTTCTGGTCCCAATACACAGCCACCTGACTTTGCCAATTATTTTCCATTTGTTCTGACAAGCTGATTTTTCCTAATATATTTTCAGGCTCAGGAGTCAGAGATTGTGCATCTATGGTGAAATCTACAAATTTCTCTATGGATTTGTCTTTGCAAAAAAGCTTAAGTCAGAACACCTTGTTTAACATAATGACTTGCTAAAGCATTTTCTCTAACTTTTATAATATATATATATATATATTTTACTGTGGGCTAGTGCCATTTATTTTTGTGTGTTCGATATTTTTGTTAGCAGCATTGAGACAATAATTAAATCACATATTTCTTGTCCATTTTTAAACATGTTACAGAGGAGGTTAACTCACAATTTTGTTTCTAAAGCATTTCAAAATCAGGAAATACATAAAAGTGTCATGAAAATTAGAGTACATTTTAGCCTTCCATGTTTAGCAATTTGTAATGCCCTAGGCAGACCATAATTTGGCCACTGAGTCAGTTTGGAATTTGGTATTAGCTTTGATTCTTCAAGGAAGTCTAGAGTAGTTATTGCAAAAATAGGCTAAAACTGTAAAATATTCCATTTTTTTTTTATAAAACATACCAAAAATGACATTGTCAGTATTTACTTAACTACAGCAGTGTCTAAAAGATCTATTCTTGGCATAAACATGCATTATTGAACAAAATACAATAATATTATCATGAGTTTCTCACTTGTAGGTCAGCATAATAGTATTTCTGTAATCAGAGTGTTACTTTGGCAGAATTATAAGAAAAAAAAGTACTGTGATTAATTAATTGTCAGAAAGATGTTAGAGACCCTCCCTTAGCAATAAGGATTGGATTACATCTGGTGACATTAGATTTAAAGGTAATCATAGTTCAACAAAGATGTGTTGATTAATTTAACGAAGACTGACATTGTTCTGAAGCAAAGACAAGCTTGGCTACTGAATTAAGAGATAAGTCATAACAGACAGTGGATCTTGTTATATAACATGTTGTTGAGATGAAATCATAGAACATGGCTTAACTTTTCATATAATGTGTATGTGTGTGTATATATATATATGCATGTATATGTGTGTTTGCATGTTTGTGTATCTTGATATGACATTGTTTAACAGGTATTTTCAGATTATATGGGGGACTTGGTTTCTAAATTTCATGGAGTCAGTTTCGATATACTAGTAAAACATATAAAAGCATTACTATTTCAAAAAATTATGGGGCCGGGCATGGTGGCTCACTCCTGTAATCCCAGCACTTTGGGAAGCCGAGGAGGGCGGATCATCTGAGGCCAGGAGTTCAAGACCAGCCTGGCCAACATGGTGAAACCCCATCTTTACTAAAAAATACAAAACTTAGTTGGGCATGGTGGTGGGTGCCTGTAATCCTACCTACTCAGGAGCCTGAGGCAGGAGAATCGCTTGAACCTGGAAGGTGGAGGTTGTAGTGAGTCGAGATCATGTCACTGCACTCCAGCTTGGGCGACAAGAGTGAAACTCCATGTCAAAAAAAAAAAAAAAAAAAAAAAATGATGTTAATTGTGCAACAAATATGTTACTACCAGAAATCCTCTTATGATTATTTTAGTAGTTTGTCTTAAGTAACTTTGAATTATTTGTGATGTACCCTTAGATAACATTCTATCTTCACCTAAGTTTTTATTACTATTCAGACAGATTAGAAAATAAATGTACAGAATTGTGATAGACACAATGTCATCTCAAAGATGTCCACACCCTAATTTATCTAACCTACAAATATATTATCTTACATGCAATAAAAAAAAAAGAAAAAGAAAAAAAGAAAAACAATTTTGCAGATGTGATTAAGCTAAGGACTTTGAAATAGAGAGATCACTTGTATAATTTTACTAAGGAGCGCCTAGTAGAATCATACGGGTTCCCATAACAGAGAGGCAAGCCGATCACAGTCACAGAAAAGAGATGTGATGAGAGAAGCGTTGTTGGAATGATGTGCTTTGAACAAGGAAGGTGATCATGAGTCAAGGAATGCAGATGGCTCCAGATGCTGAAAACAGAAAGAAAACGAATTATCCCGTGGAGCCTCTGGAATAAACCAGCCCTGCTGACACCTTAACTGCAGCCCAGTGAGACTTATTTTGACCTCCTGACTTACCAAATTGTATATATTGCTTATTTTTAAATATAAAACTCTAAGTTTGTGGTAATTGTTATAGCAGAAACTAATAATAGACAAGTAATACAAGAATCAGAGAGTTCTCTCATGTATTACTAGCATGATCCCACAAGGAAAGTACATATCCTTAAAATTCCGGGGTAAGCTTTATAATGAGGAATATTGAGTTTCAATGTACCTTTGGAGCATGTTTGCAATATATATTTACTGGGTGTTTCATTTGTTCCCTCTCGATTCTTAGAATAAAAGGATGTATGGGCCGGGCGCGGTGGCTCACGCTTGTAATCCCAGCACTTTGGGAGGCCGAGGTGGGCGGATCACAAGGTCAGAAGATTGAGACCACAGTGAAACCCCGTCTCTACTAAAACTACAAAAAATTAGCTTGGCGCGGTGGCAGGTCCCTGTAGTCCCAGCTACTCAGGAGGCTGAGGCAGGAGAATGGCGGGAACCCGTGAACCCAGGACCCGGGAGGCGGAGCTTGCAGTGAGTCGAGATCATGCCACCCTACTCCAGCCTCGGGGACAGAGCCAGACTCCGTTTCCAAAAAAAAAAAAAAAAAAAAGGGATGTATGTAAATAAATATTTTGAGGGGGAAAAGGAATTAGGTAAAGGGACATTATTGGGCTTTTAATAGTAACATTTATTTCTCTAGGGCTGTTTGACAATGTTCAGGCACATATAGGAGAGTTTCTAATTACATGATTTGCCTTCCAAAATATTCATTATTTTTTCTGACCAGATCTCCTACTTCAAGTATGAATGCATTTTCAAAAAAGAGTACAAATCTCCCTTTACTTTGTTAGCTTTTTTCTACCACAGAATATTGTGTTAAAGTTTTCTGAAGCCTAATTTTAAAATTTCAAATTGATTTTGCTGTATTTTGATTGCGATTTTGAATCTTAGACTGTTTACTCTGAGATAAAAACTTCTAAAACGCTCTTATGCCATATATTTTTTACCTTTCTTGTGCTATCAAGATTATTAAAAAAAAAATAGTTACAGTTGGTTTACATGAATCCTCTTGTAGTGTTTGTTTCCGTTTTCATTTAAATACATTTTGTATCTGAAGTAATAATAATAAAGTCAGATAATTGGTATTAATTTTGCTCTAGGACACAATAAACCTCTATTAAATCCTGAATTTTCTTGTCAGATTTTAACCTTTGTGAGTGTGTGCATTTGTGTATGTGCACGTGTATGTGTGTGCTTTAGGAAAATCTTTTGATTGTAAACTTCAATTGAATTCTAGACCCCAGGATTTAGATCTAACTTCCATAGATCTTCCATCTGGATTAGTAATTCTAAGACGTTTGTGGGTCCTGTGAGTTTCTTTTACATGAAAAAGATGTAAAAGCTTAAAACAAATTTATTTGGTTCATTTTTTATGTTTTGTTTCTTAACAAAAGAAACAAACTTTTTAAGTAAATGAGGAGATGGAGAAGTTAAAGTTGAAATATTTATATATATACACACTGCATATATATATTATATATACAGACATATATATATACACACACATTATATATGGGGGGAGCAGAGAGAGAGAGAGAGGAGATAGAGGAAGAGAAACAGAAAAAGGCAGAGAAAAGGAAAAAGAGAGAAGATATTCCAGGAAGTTTAGTTTCAGAAGGCTTTAAGTAGAATCATATTTGAGATAAAATATTTCAAAGATAAAATAATATTGGATTATTTTGGTAGAGGCAGAAGACAGAAATTCCAGGGAGACAGGGGCGGGTCCCCAGTGTTACCCCACCTTCATGCAGAAAAGCCTGAAACCCATAGTCCAAAGTGAAAATTTCTGTCTCTGCTCTGCCAATCATTTTTTTCTGAATAATGTCTTTTTACCAATAGAATGTTGCCTTTTCCAGAACTACCTACAACCATCCCCCAAACCCATCCTGTGCCCCAGACTCAGTCAGTAGAGGAGAGAGAGGTGACTTGACTTCAGAGGGATGGCTGGACTTGGGAGGAGAGATGGCTTGACTTCGGAGAGATGGCTTGACTTCAGGGAAGAGCCGGCTGGAGACAGGTGGACTTCAGGGGAAGATGACCTGTCCTTCCAGTCCCCTCTAGATCCTCTCTCCACTGACAACCATTTCCATTGCTAAGTAAAATTCTCTTCCTCCACCATCCTCCAAGTGTCCGTGTGACTTCAGTCTTCTTGGATGTTGGACAAGAGCTTGGGATCCACTAAGTGTGGGTACCTAAAAGGAAGTTGTCACACTGGCCCTTTGTCCTAGCTGGCAGAGGGCAGCTACCCCATGTGACTAGGCATGGGGCCAACTGAGCTGATAACACACTGCTGACCATGGACAACAGAGCTAAGAGAGCATTGTTACAGGGTCACAGACACTCCCACCTGGGCACTACAATAGGGCCTGCACAGACCTTGCTCCTGCCAGTACCTAAGGTAGCTGGCCAGATCCCATGCTCATTCACTCAGGCCTAGTCTGGCCGCCGGGTCCAAATGGAGTTTGCCCCTGCTGGTGCTCAAAGGGGCTGGCCGTATTCCACACTCACACACTCATGTGCTCCCTCACACAAGGGCTGAGCGCGGTGGACCGAGTTAACAGGGCCCCCCCAATTGCAAGTCCCACGAAAGGGTCAAGAAAAATCCTGCATGAATTTCATTTTAAAGCGTACGCATTCAAATCAAAAGAACTTGGTCATTGTTTAGTATGTTTGCCTTTGTGGTTTTCTAGAATAGTTGTTGGTATTATTTTTGACATGTCATAAAGTCAACATAATGATTGATATAACTTTAAGTCACTTTTAGTGAAATATCATCATTTGCAAAGAAAAGTGTAAGATTAGGGTTATATAGTAGTATATGCATAAGATGCAAGCTCATGCTACCTGGAGTTTATGGCTTTCACTCAGAAAATTCATGGGAAACAATGTAAGTCACTATAGTCAGTCCAAACTGTGTGCCTATTAATTCTCAAAGAAAGAATATGAAATAGTGACACGATTAGTTCAGTAACTATAGATCCCAGACTATGAACCTCATTTAATTCTTTAGTTGCTTTTTCTTCATGTCGTTTATTATTTTGAGAACAAACTCAAAATATGGGTGTGGTGTGCTACAGTGGAAATATAATAAACTTTGAAGTCAGGAAAACACAAATTCAAATCCCATCTAGGTTACCTATGAACTAGGTTCCTGATCGCCTGTGAGGAGCATTAGTAAGCTAAGATGAAGCTACTAATAACCATGTCAAGATAACTGCACTTATTCAACAAGTTAAAAAATATTAAATACCTGCTTCTATGACTGCTAATTAGCAAGTATTGTCTTATTAAATATTAAGACAATTAAATACTAGTTTCCTCATCATTGTGGAAATCAACCTAAATGATAAAATAAAATAGAATAAAGAATACTTTATTAATAAATAAAGGAAAGTATTTGCTAAAGTTAACCAGAGAAAGTGGCCTACTAAGAATATTAAGTTTTCTTTTTTCTTTTGACTCATCAATCCAGTGCTTTGTTTTATACTACCCAGAAAATTTTCATGCCTTCTTAAAATATTCTGAATCCAAGTAGTTATTAGTGTGTTTGTTTTGTTTTCGATCTGTCTCTTCTTTTAAAGCCATTTAATATCTGTGCCTTAAAGGCTTGACTGACAGACCGAAATCTCTCTTCACCACTTTCTTCAAAAGGATTTTGGTTGTACTTATGCAAATGAATTCCCAGTGGCCTGTCTCCAAATTCTTCTTGAGTGAGAACACAAAATAGAAACTTACATAAATTTGAAAGCATAGATAAGTAATAAAGCATTAAAATGAAATATACTAAACTGGAAAATATAACACTTTTAAGAAAGTAATCAGAAATAAATCATTGCAAATTACTTTTATTCAAACATTTTTATTTGAAAATTAATAGCAATGAATTATAGAACAGAAGGGCATCTTATATTAAGTTTATCATCAAGTAATTTTTGGAATAATTGAAAATGACTTTCTCTTTTATTCAGCATATAAAACATTTAGCTCAATTTTATAATCAGGAAATGCTTTTTTATAGTAGTTCTCTTCCTTGTTCTCCATGATTTTATTTTTCAGCAAACTAAACAATTTAGAACGCTATTTGTAGTCATAAAATTTAAAGTTATTCCCAAGTTACTATAGAACTACTTATTAAAGATAGCAATCTTATGAGCTGCTATCAGCCTCACTGCAATCCTGATGGTTTATGAAAGAAAAAGATGAGAAAGAAATACTGCATTTTCACAAGGAGCAGAGAATCTTATTAACTTTGAGCTATTTTGTTTTCTTTTTTCCATTCTTTTTATTTTTTTTCTGTTAGACGGTTTCAGAAGTATGGGAGCCTAATCCATCTACCACTTTTAAGTCTTAAATATTCATATCAAACATTTAAAACCATAATTTACCAACATCATTAACACAGAAGTTTGCCAGCTTTCAAGAGATATTGACATTGTTTTGTAAAACTACAAACCTAGGTCTGAACAAAATGTTATATTTATCATGATAAAAATATTTATAAAAAATTTAAAATACTCTTTTATGTTCTTAACACTGCACGTCTACATTTGCATGGAGTGAATGGAATCATATTCTGCATACTTAAATAATATACATCTGAAAAGTTCACATCAGTTGGTAATATCTTACCAAATAATTCAAGTATTCTGTAATGTATGTTATGTAACACTTTGTCTACGAATGAACAAAACACTGTTGGAAAATACATTTCACTACTTTTAAAAAGTAATACTTGGAAACACTACTGATACTTCAAGAAGACCTTCGCTAATTTCCCACTACCTACCTATCAATCCAAGTCAAGTTAGTTTCACTTTAGGCAAATGGCTTAATTTCTCTAATTCTCATTTTTCCCATCTGTAAAGTGAGTAAAGTATGTACCTTAACTTAAGGTTTCTCTAGACCTTCTGATTTAGAAGGACAATGCACAGCAGATAGCAAGATACATGGCACATGATAATCATTCAATAAATATAATAATATAATATTATTAATACTATTGCTATTTTTCCAATTTGGGTTTCCCAGGAAGCAAACTGAGGAGTTTGTAGCTCGGGATGTTTATTTAGGTATGCTCTCAGACTTAACACAAGTGGAACTGAAGGGAAGGGGGCAGGAATAGTTAGAGAAAGAAGCTGAGCTGTGATATGGGCCTACTGACAGCTTTGGCCATCCCCACTATGAGTTCTGGAGCCAAAAGGGCCCTTCAGGGTTGTCCCAAGTCAGGCCTTAATGTCTAGGCCTTTAATCTCCCAAGTGGATCAATTATTTGGTGTGGCCATCCTGCGGAGGGAAGTGATCTTGAGAAAGCAGCTCTGTGCAGCTGAGGCAAACCCTGAAGGAGCTAAGAGCTGAAGGCTGACTTTTAACAGCCCTCCCTGTACTGAGGCAACAGATTCTTCTTTGAAGGGGAAATTAAGTGGCACATTACAGCATCTGCCACAGTTACTAATGTCCAATCATAATTCTTTAGTTAATTTTCAGTAACATCAATATTGTAAAATCAAATTATTATAATTCATCTTGCTTTTCAAGTTTCTCAATATCTTTGATAGAAAATGATTTCCAAATCAGTTAATCATAATGCTATTTTTATGAAATTTAATATTAATTTATATAATAGATATTTTCATCCTCTATTCATATACCTGATGAACAGTCTGTCTTATATTAAAAGTAATTTGTTAATGAGTCATCAGAAGAGTTTACTCTGGCCCTTGGAAAAGAAGGTAATCTTGTTGAACATTGTTAAATATGCCAACTACCCTTGTTACAACTTACTGAATTTCCAGGACCTGGATGGGAGTGAGAGTTAAGGGTGCATTTCCTCTAACGCTTTGCTCTTGTTTATATGCATGCTATGTAAGTAATACTTAAGTTCCATTCCACATTGAGTCTGCATGATAAATCTATACTTAAAAATAAAATGGCATTCATCCAGTGATAAACAAGTTCTAGAAAATAATGAACCACTTTACATGCATGGTCTCTTATTTTAATTTCATAACAATTCTTCCCTTTTTGCAGAGGAGGAAACTGAGTTTTTCAGGTGAAATAACTTTTCAGGATCATGTAGGAGAAAAAAAATTTGAACCAAGGGAGTTATATTCCAAAGCTTATGCCCTGAAACAGACACCTCTTGGCTATCTTAACCTCTTGAATAAAAACAACAACAAAAACAAACAACAAACCATCACCATCTGTCACTTTCCTGCGTCTAATAGATTTTATAAAATAATTGTATGCCTGTGTGGGGCATGGTGGATGAGGTTAGTTACAGAAATATACATTTAGGGCCGGGCGCGTTGGCTCACGCCTGTAATCCCAGCACTTTGGGAGGCTGAGGCAGGCGGATCATAAGGTCAGGAGATCGAGACCACGGTGAAACCCCGTCTCTACTAAAAATACAAAAAATTAGCCGGGCTCCGTGGCGGGCGCCTGTAGTCCCAGCTACTCAGGAGGCTGAGGCAGGAGAATGACGTGAACCCAGGAGGCAGAGATTGCAGTGAGCCGAGATCGCGCCACTGCACTCCAGCCCGGGGGACAGAGCGAGACTCCGTCTCAAAAAAAAAAAAAAAAAAAAAAAAAAATATATATATATATATATATATATATATACACACACACATTTAGAAGTTAATATCCAGGCTCTTAAACTCGCTTCTCATCATTTCAACACAGAGCATTCCCCTGGTCCTTCAATTTACAAAAGCTTCAAATTTATGCCATCTCTCTGGTTCTTCTCCCCTTGTCTGCCTGTATGGATTTAACTCCACTTTCTCTCAACAGTGTTAAATCAAAACCATAAAACCTAAAACTTCACAAATTCTTTAAAATCTGACTTTCAGAGCAACTTAACCACCATATAATTTACGAATAGATTTTCTACATGGTGGCTCATGAACAGTGTTCCAGACGTCAGTAGTTCAAGGGGTGCTTCACATCTTCTCATACACTGAGCAAAATAATGATTTTTAGGATTTTTCTTAAATAACAAACTTAAGATTACTTCAATTTATATGGACAAGCAATTAATGATTTGAAAAAATTTTCTCGACCTTCCTGACACTTCAATATTATGGATTTGATCTGTAGAAAGTAAAATTAAGACCTAATACCTGTAAGCTCCAGGATTATATGATCCTAAAATAAAGTTTCATATATTTAGCAGATAAAATAAAGTTTCCAAATTTTAGGTTAGCCAACAGGTAGTCAAAAAAGTGATTCAATATTTAGTTTTGTTTTCATGTATGTACACTATAGATTGAATACACATTTTAGATAAATTTAAGTATAATTAAGTTTAAACATCATTGGGAATTTTGATTATAATAAAGAATAAATCCAAGCAAATTATTGAAATGATTAACTCTCATCAAAACATGTCATCTTGATTCACTTTGAAAAAAATTATATTGATGAGACTAATGTAACAAGGTCCATAGGTTCATGCAGAATTTTTACTTTTTATTGTTAAAGTAACTTAAAACTAGTATACCACTTATTTTCAGCTTCTTATTCAAATGACTGTATTTAAAATGCTCATGTATGTATGTTTGAGTGGTTTGATATACAGAGGAAATGTATTAATCCCATGGATAATTGTTTGTATGTGTTAATTGGGTGTTCTATTAAAAATAAAAATTAAAAAAAAAACTTTTAAACTTTCCTTCTATGCCCACTTTACTTTACTGTTACCTTTGATTTAAAAGTACAAAATTTATTATTTCTATATCATTAAAATATACATTT
Organism: Trachypithecus francoisi; assembly: GCF_009764315.1. NCBI lineage: Eukaryota > Metazoa > Chordata > Mammalia > Primates > Cercopithecidae > Trachypithecus > Trachypithecus francoisi. The sequence continues at coordinate 45,703,265 of NW_022681470.1, read as the reverse complement.
AAAAGTAACAGTTTTCATAATATTTATTCTTCAGACAAGATAAAGCAGACTAAAAATACTAAGAAAAAATGAAATAAAATTTGAAACAAATAGTCTTATATGCTTCCTTGATATGTTACAAAAAGATATTGCAATAACTTTATTGGGTGCATTGGAAGGAGTAAAGGAAGATTCTTTCATTCATAGACATTTTTGCCTTACTTTTTTAAGAAAAAGTATTGCACTTAGTATAATTTTTTATTATAGAAATACTAACTGTAAATGATACCAGATGTGTTTCCCTGGCTTTAATGTTAATTTCACTTTGCCAAACGTGAGAAAAATTGAAACTGAAACGTTTGGGGCAAGATGAGATAGAATTGAGGTGCTCAGCTGGGCGCGGTGGCTCAAGCCTGTAATCCCAGCACTTTGGGAGGCCAAGACCGGCGGATCACGAGGTCAGGAGATCGAGACCATCCTGGCTAACACGGTGAAACCCTGTCTATACTAAAAAATACAAAAAACTAGACGAGCGACGTGGCGGTCGTCTGTAGTCCCAGCTACTCGGGAGACTGAGGCAGGAGAATGGCGTAAACCCGGGAGGCGGAGCTTGCAGTGAGCTGAGATCCGGCCGCTGTACTACAGCCTGGGCCACAGAGCGAGACTCTGCCTCAAAAAAAAAAAAAAAAAGAATTAAGGTACTCAAAAACATAAGACATGAAGATCAAAAAATATTTTACTGCAAGCTCATATTTATAAAATGTGGAAGAAAAAATACATTAGAAAGGAATGGTAATAAAAGTGAAGGTATCCTTGCAAGCTTGTTCTCAGTGGTATTTACTTTTTAAATTCAGTTTGGTGCAATTCAACCTTAAAAAAAAAATCTTTGCTGTTTTAAAGTATTTGCCGTTTTAAAGTATTAAGGAAATGAATGTTTAATATAATTTTACAAGAAAATTTGTTTGAAGTAATCTGACCAACTCTACTCCTCAAAACTCTACTGTGCTAACAATTGAGACTTCATTCCGCACTCTAGAATCAGTCCATCTACTAGGTTCCAGAGGTTGCCTTGAATCATTCAGAAGGAATTGAGAAATCCTAGGTTACTATCTCAGGTTGAACTACTAGGTCATTCTTAAAGACACTGGGGCACTGCTTATACTCTCATCTTAGTAATTGGGTTTAGGCCTTGTTTTGTTGTCAGTCCTTTAGTTATAGAAGGGAATACCTTATTTATTTTCCTACTTTTTAAAATCTGTTCAGGACCTCGTTCTACCTGAACTAATTTCTAAGTAATGACTCTGAACTCTGAACTAATGACATCTGACTTAAGTCCTCCTACGTGAAAAATGTCCTTAATGTTAAACCTGAGCTTGTCTGTTTGTTGCTGCACCGAATGTTGTGTTACAGTGAATAACAGAGCCCACATTTCTCTCCTGCTGGCCACATATTTAACTCTTCCTACACCTTTTTCTTCCTATCTATACAGAGCAAAACCTTTCTTCTACCACCACGGACTCTAGAAACCATGATATACTCCCAGACCAAGGGGTATCTGTGCCTGCTTTAATTTTCTACTTGCAATGTCTGCTTTTTATTGTTCTGAAATTTGTAATCAAGAGTAAGCTCTCAAGGGAACTTTGTATAGTTACTGACCCAAAGGATCTTAATATACACTTCATGTATGCATGTATGTATATTAAAGGGGTAGAACTATTACTAGGTGGACAATAATGTAAATCATGAATAACACACAAAAGTTTTATATTAAGTGTTACAAAAGAGATAACATTTTATGGGTGTTTAAAGGAAGAAGTCATATGTGACTAAGGAAAGGCATGATGACAGAATGTCTCAGGTAGCAATTTCATAACGAGCTCATAAAAATCGATACCTGTAGAGTGGATTTTAGAATTTTCTTTGCTAATATTGATAAATATAAAGCCAAAGTAACTGTGTCTGAATCTCTGCACTGTGTGGTCTTTTACAAGTAATAACACTGCTTTGCTTGATTTTCCTCATCCGAAAAAGAGGATTTATCACAGAGTGTTAGAGGATCAAATTAGTTACTGTAATAATTAGTATTTTAACAAAGTTAAACATTTCCTGGCATGAGGAAATGTCAGGAAATTTGGCACTGCACTTTACTAGTAGTAATAACTAGTAATTATTACTGTCATCATCACCAGGATAGTCATTTTTATTATCATCATCATCTTATTAAAAAAAATGGTAAAAATAAGACAATTGGAGGCAAGTAGTATGACACATATTGGATAGAATGAAGGTAATTCTGCTTATACGTTATTAATTTTAGTTTGCTTTAAAAAATTAAATTGGGTTTGAAAAGAGACAAAAGATTTAAAAATGGTATAATGTAGTATATTACAAATTATTCCCATTAGCAATAATAAAGCTAATGCCGAATTGCCTGGGTCTCATTAATCCATTAATTTTTCTTCCTATTTGTTAGAAATGAAGAGGCAGACATATGACTGAGGGAAATGAATTGTTCAGAGTCTTCTGCTATGTTTTGTCATGATTAGCTTCAAAGTTTATTTGGTGTAATCAAATATAAATACTGAGTTTTGTCGATGGAGTGGAATCATCCTCTGAGAAATTAAATTTTCACCCTTTTTGTGGTAAACATATTAGTAATTTCATCAGAAGGTTTTCTGTTGAAAAAAACAAAAGGGTCTTGGGAAGCAAAAAAAAATGAAAAATTGGATAACCATGAGTATTTTGAAGAGCAGTAAGGAATTGTTTAAATGTAATTTAAATATTTGATCAAGGATCTAAAATGATAAGAACTGCAGTTTACAAAGTTTATATTGAACTAAGTAAAGTTGGTTTTTGGACATTTTTATAAACATTTGAGACCTAAATAGTAATGGGTAAATGGAATTTGTAGTATTTCTTAAGGCATGTTAAGCAAAAGAGTATATTTGTGCATTCGTGCTTCCATAACAAATACCTGAGACTGGATAATGTGCAAAGAACAGAATTTTTTTTCTCATGCTTATGGAGTCTGAAAGTCCAAGGTAAGGCACTGGAAGTTTTGGTGTCTGGTGAGGGCCCAGGCTCCACTTCCAAAGGCACCTTGTTGCCGCATCCTCACAGGACAGAAGGTGGAAAGGAAACAGGCCTACCTAGTTTCCTCTAGCCCTTTTATAAAGCCACTATATATACAATGATGTAGCCCTCATGGCTTAATCACCTCCTGAAAGCCCCATCTCTTAATACTTTCAGTGGGCATTCAGGTTTAGGCTGAAATTTGGAGGGGACACAAACATTCAAGCCATAGCAGAAAATAACAGATGAAACTTCCACAGGGTCATATAGTGTATTTCTTAACTCCTGCAAAACTTTATGTGTCTTTCTTATTAATTATTTTTTACCTGAGTCCATTCCCTACACTTTTGATTGATTATGTGACCCTTGGGTAAAGATTCTTTCCCTTTGCCTTTTTCATAAGAGAAGTGCCCTGGACAGATTTGGCCTATCCTCACATTTAAGAGTGCATCTACTTTATAATACCCAATCTCATATGTATCATTAAAATAATACATTGTAAAAGTTTGGGTTATTTTAATAGATATAACTAGAACTCTCAGACAAAAAAGAAAGCAAGAAAAGCTTACTGGTTACTGTGCAATTATTATTATGCCCAGTTATTGAGCAACATATATTAACTTTGTCTTATTTTGTCACAACAGGAATTAATATCAATTTTAAAGATGTGAAAATAGAGTCTTATATACAATATATTGTTCAAGCTTCCATATCTAGAAATTTCACTGATTTTTTTTTTTTTTTTTTTTTTTTTTTTAGTGAAAAGCTTAGTCCTAAACTAGCAAACTGGCTTAGTAATATTTTTGATTTGGAGAGAAAATATTCAGATTAGCAATTCTACATGAATATTAAAAATCAACGAGGAAGAGTCTACCTATTGATAGCAAGTAGGCTCAGAAACTACTATATACAGAATTCCCTAAAGCAGTGAGCTTTTCTCATTTAATAAGGATATAAATGATATTTTTCTATTCTGATAGAATAGTTACAGGCTACACACATACACAAGATGAGATAAATATCAGACAGTATATTTAAGTATGAATTCATTGATCCGATTTTAAGAATGTTGAGTAAATTTCCAACCATCTTGCAACATTATTGTTTAAATATTATTTTGTTGATGTGTGTGTTTAATTCTATTATAACTAAATGTCATTTGGGGAAATTTGAAAATAGTGAATAAAGTTAAAGGAAAGTAAACTGTTAAGAGTGGAGATATGAAGTTTGCTATTGACTTAGAAAATTTTATTAAAATTTACACATGAAAGAGCATTAATATAGACTATAGAGTAAAATGTATCAGTGATGTTAACATTTTATTTTGGGGATGCAAGTTCTTTTGTCTACTGTCTCTCAATTCACCTTAAACAACATGGAAAAAGCACACTATCAGACTCCTTTCTTAAAACTACTCAGAATATTATCAGTGGTAGCTTTCCTAATTTGGATTATTTTGCTTTATAAAATCTACAGCTATATCATATTGCAACATTGCAAAACTAGGTTTTTGACAGCATTATTGAAGTATATTTATATAACATACATTTACATTGTAAATACATTAATATATGATTTTTAGTAAATGTGTAGTTGTGTGCATATATCACCAAAGTGCAGTTTTAGAGTATTCTCATCACCCCTAAATTGTTCCCTGAACCCTTCTGGAGTTAATACCCACTCCCACACTGAGTCCTAGGCAACCACTGAACTCTTGCCTTCACAAATTTGCCTTTTGTGGACATTTTATATGAATGGAATCATACAATATTCAATCTGTTGAACTGGGTGCCTTTCATTTAGCATAAAGTGCTTTGGAGGCACATCCATGTTGTAGCATATATCAATAGTGTATTCCTCTTATTTCTGAATAGTATTCTGCAAGTACATGTCATATAGTAATTATCAATTTACCAGTTGATAAATAGTTTTATTCTTTCAATGTTGTATCTTTTATAAATAATGATGCTATGAATATAAGCTATATATAAATATATATAATTTATTTTCTAAGATTGCTAGATGTAGAATGACTGGGTCATTTTTTTTTTAACTTTTTAAGTAGTTGTGAAACTTTTTCAAAATGACTACCATTTTGCATCTCCACCAGTGAAAGGTTTTTGGTTTTGCTTTCCTATGATAGCCAAAGTTTTTTCTCCTCTTAGTCATTCTAATGGGTGTAAAGTGGTATTTCATTGCGGTTTCAGTGCACATTTCAAATATGAATAATAATGTTGTACATCTTGTCATATGACTATCACTAATATACCTTCTTTCATGAAATGTCTTTGCAAATTTGTGTTCAAATTATATTTGAGACTTTATTTACTCTTGTTCCTTAAAAATTATGGATACAAATCCTTTATCTGGTATAATTGATTCACAATTAATTTTTCTTATTTTGCATTTAGCCTTTTCATGTTCTTAATAGTATCTTCTTTTGCAGTGGAAACGTTTTAATTTGATTAACTCCAATTTTCTGTTTTTTTTTTTTTTTTTTAATAGATCATGCCCTTGGTATTATATTAAAAAAATCTTTGTCTAGCCCTAAATTTAAAACCAAAAAAAAAGGTTTTTTAAGAAATTTTATAGTTTTAACTATTATACATCAATCTATGATCCATTTTAGATACTCTCATGCATGGTTTGAATTGAAACTACTATTTCATTTATTTGTTTTTAGATGTCCGGTTGTCTAGAAACTACTTGTTATAAAGACTTACTGTCGATCTGTTGAATTATCCTGTAACTTTGTCAAATTCAATTGACCATAAATGTTAAGATTTATTTCTGGACTCAATTCTATCACATCTTGACATCAATACCACACTCTTGATTGCTATGGGTTTATAGTAAATTGTACAATACAGAAATGTAACTTCTCTAGCACTCTTCTTCTTCTTTTAAAAATTGTATTGTCTGTTGTAGGTTCTTTGCTTACCCTTATAAACTTTAGTATCATCAAGTACATTTCTAGAAAAGAAAGTAGGCTAGGTATTTGATAGAAAATATGATGGAATTTGATCAGTTTGGGAGAACTGACATTTTCCTTTATTCAGATCTTCAATTTCATTACAATGTTTTTAGTGTACCTCTTCTGCACATTTTTGCTAAGTATATTTATAAATATTCATTATTATTTATATTATTTTATTGTTTTCCTTGCTGTTATTATAAATGATAAATTTTCTCTTACTTTCTTTTTATAGAGTTTTGTTTTTAGCTTATAAAAAATGCAATTTTCTTATGTACATTGATCTACCATCCTGTGACCTTCCTAAAGCATTTTATTCCTTCTAGTATTTTTCCTTTTGTAAATTCCTTGCAGTATCATGTTTGGAAATCTTAATAGTTTTTCTTCTTTGTTTCAATTTAAGTGCTTTAACTTATCTTTAAACATCAAAGGTAAAATTTTCTATACAATATTGACAAAATGCCAAAAGTGGACAGCTTAAATTATTCCCAATTTTAAGGAAAAATAAATAAGTCTTTCATCATTAAGCATGTATATGTTTTGGTAGACACATTTTGTCAAGTGGAAGAAGACCCCATTTAATAGTAGTTTGTTGAGAAGTTTTATCCTTAGTGGCTTTTAGATTTTGGCAAATTCTTTTTATGCATCTATAGCACTAACCATGCGGTTTTTGCTCTTTTGTCTTTTACTGTTATATACAACATTGATTGAATTTTGAACGCTAATACATTTTGTATTTCTAAATTAGTCTAATTCATCATCATGTGTAATCTCTTTTATATATTGATGAATTTTTTTGATAATATTTTAAGGACTTTTTATATCTATGTTACTGAGAAGTATTGGTCATAATGTTTTTCCTTTAAATGTGGTATCTTTTTACGGCTTTGATATTGGGGATAACACTTCTTTCACAGAAGGAGTTGAGGTATTTTATTTGTTGAAAGTTCTTGTGAAAAATTTATATATATATAATGTGTGTGTGCATACACACACACACACATATATATACACACACATATATAAATACATATATATGTATATATAACTATCTGAAATAAAACATGAATGATTCCACCTAAGATGTTGATTTTATTTGTGGAAAGTGTTGTTGTTGTTTTTGAGAAAGAGTCTCAATTCTTTCCCCCAGGCTGGGGTGCAGTGGCAAGATCATAGCTCACTGCAGCATTGAACTCTTAGGCTCAAGCAATCCTCCTGCCACCACTTTCTGAGTAGCTAAGACAACAGGTGCACAAAATCACATCTGGCTTAATTTTACTTTTTGTAGAGGAGGGATTTGCTACGTTGTCCAGACTTGTCTCTAAGCACCTGGCCTCAGCAATCCTTTCATCTCAGCCTCCAAAAATATTGAGTTTCAGGCATCTGCCACTGCATTCAGCTTCTTTTTCTTTTTATTTTTTTTAATTACAAATTAAATCTTCTTACTTAGGCTTGCTTTGATTTTCTGTTTGTTTTGGAACCACTTTTGGTGACTTGTGCCTTTAGGACGTTTCTTTTTCTCTAAATTTTTAAATTTGCTCATTATTATTGCTATTAATATTTTATTATTGCTAAGCTATTTATTATACTTTTTCACACATCTTTTAATTTCTGCAGTGTCAGTAGTGAGATCTCCTTTACCATTGCTGATATTAGTGGTATATAGTTCCTTTTATTCTTTTCTACTTTCCTTCTTTCTTGCCAGAAATAAACTTCCATTTTTTATCTTTTAAAGTAACAAACACTGATTTAATTGTTTTACGTGATTTTTGATATAATGTATGTTCATTATTTTGCTTATTTTAAACAGCTTGCTTTTTCTAGTTTTTTTAAAGGCAGAAACTTATAAATATTCAATTAAAAACAAAGTTTGGATACTTCCCTGGAACAGTAAACAGAGATAATAAAATCAATCCAATAAAGAAACTGTGGCACGTATACAACATGGAATACTATGCAACCATAAAAAGGATGAGTTCATGTCCTTTGCAGGGACATGGATGAAGCTGGAAACCATCATTCTCAGCAAACTATCACAAGGACAGAAAACCAAACACTACATGTTCTCACTCATAAGTGGGAGCTGAACAATTAGAACACATGGACACAAGGAGGGGAACATCACACATTGAGGCCTGTTGTGGGGTGGGGGGCTAGGAGAGGGATAGTTTTAGGAGAAATACCTAATGTAAATGACGAGTTGATGGGTGCAGTAAACCAACATGGCACATGAATACCTATGTAAGAAACCTGCACATTGTGCACATGTGCCCCAGAACTTAAATAATAATAATAAATAAAATAAAATAAATCCAAAAATAATTAGACAAAATATTTACAAGGAATGATTGAATCTATTCTCAAAGAAATAATTGAATGTTATATCTTATAATAAAAGGATAAACATAACTGAGAGAAAAATAACTCGATATATAATATGTAACAGTCCATGAACATAAAATATATAAAGAGTATATCACGTGTATTCTAAGAATATACAATGATAAAGATATTCAGCAGGTCTAGGGTGTGACTAGACATCTGCCATTTTTGTTTGTTTTTGCTTTGTTTTGATCCCATAGGTAAAATGATGTGTGTATCCAATTAAATACTACTAGCCTGGAATATGTTAGATTCAAATTCAAAAAGTGAGGCAGTAACCAAGACAATTTTAACTGAAATTAGGACCAAGTATACTATTATCTTGTTTTCTATTATTGTTAGGCAATGCAAAGCATAGCATAGCAAAGACTTGAACAAATATAGAAAAATATCACAGAAAGTATACAAATTAATTAGTTTTTTTCCTGACGCTAAAGTAATATGGATAATGAGGGGACTGACAAATATTGAGGGACTTTCCATAAATTATATAGTATTTAAGATTTTTATACTAGAATTTATATTAATAATTTATACAGTTAGAGCATGGAAATGGTTGAGATTCTGTTCTTATTAGATAACTCTAATTCGATTAGAGTCATCTGTGAAGCAGTTTATTCTCTAGAATATTGCAGAAAGCAAGAGTACAATCAGCCAGGAAGTAATGGAACGTAACAGCTGGGTATGGTCAAACAGAGAAAAGAATCAAAGATAACCCTGCTAAAACCACTGTTGTCCCAGTGTAATTGTAGTTACACACATGAAGCTATATTCACTGAGAACAATATCAAAGGCTTCACAATGCATTGGGAAAAGGAACTTCCTTAAAATAACCCAGACAGGCAATAAAAAGTGAACAAGCTGATAACAAAGAAGACCCAGGTTGGGAGCAGGTGTAGACCCCGGTTGACAGCTGTTGCTATGTTAATCTTGTCATTCTGGCTTTCATTTGTTTCTGGAGATTCAAGTTACCATGAGTATTAGATAATTTACCCCAATGTAGCTTTGCTCCAACCCAATTTCTGTGTTGTTATTGTGCAATATATTACTTTTCTATGTTATATGCTGAACAATATATCATATGCATATTATTCTACCCAATAATTGCTCTTTAAATTAGTTAAGACAAGAAAAAAAATCTGCCTTTATTTTGTCTTCTACAATTGCATCATTACATTCACTGTTTCTTTTTGTTTTCTTGTATGAGTTACAATTATTTTCCAGTATCTCTTAATTTCAGCCTGAAGAACAACATTTAGTATTTCCTGCAAAGTCAGCATGCACCAACAAAACCTATTTATTCTTTCGGATTTGCTAAAATATATTTTCTAAGATATCCAGTTTTTAACAAAAGTTACAAGACATGCAAAAAAAATTAAAGAAAAGAAAAAGGAAAGTTTGACCCCTATGACAGATAAAAACATCAGACAATAGAATTGTCTATTAGAGAAACCACGTATTGAATTTAGAAGATAAAGACATCAATGTAGCCATTGTTAATACATTCAAAGAGCCAAAAGAAACCACAGTTAAAGAAAGGTATAATTATAATGTACTACCAAATTGAGATCAATAAAGATAAATTTCAAAAAAGAATAAGTAGAAATTCTGAAGTTGATAAATACAATAATGAATGAAAATTTACTACGGGACTTCGTGAATAGATTTAAACTGACAGAAGAAAGAATTCATGAACTGGAAGATAGATTGATATTGATTATACAGTCTAAGAACACAGAAAAAAATGAAGATAAATGAACAAACGATCAGAAAAATGTGGACGCCATTAAGTGTACCAACATGCATAATAAGAATAGCAGGAGAGAAGAGAAAGAAAGGAAGAAACAGAAATAGACACAGCACAGTAAAAATGCTGAGAACCAAAGATAAGAAGTAAAACTTGAAAGAAGCATGAGTAAAATGACTAATCACAAAAGAAGACACAAAAGATTAACAGCTACCTTTCATCAAAAACAAAGAACACAATGCAGAGGAATAATACATTTAAAATGTTCAAAGGGGTCAAAAAAGAGACTCAACAAAGAACCCTGTATTCAAAAAAGCTTCCTCAAAAGAGAGAAAAAAAAAAAGATGAATTAAAGACATTCCCAGAAAAACAAAAACTGAAAGAATAAATGAGTTTTGTTGGTGCATGCTGACTTTACAGGAAATACTAAATGTTTTTCTTCAGGCAGAAATTAAGAGACACTGGAAAATAATTTTAACTTATACAAGAAAACAAAAAGAAACAGTGAATGTAATTATATAATTGCAGAAGACAAAATAAATGCAGATTTTTTCTTTTATCTGATTTAAAGAGCAACTGTTGTATAGAATAATATGCATATGATACATTATTGAGCATATAACATATAGAAAAGTAACATATTGCACAATAACACCACAGAAATTGGGTTGGAGCAAAGTTATCTTGGGGTAAATTATCTAATACTCATGGTAACTTGAATCTCCAGAAACAAATGAAAAGAGCCAGAATAAGATTAACGTAACAACAGTTGTTAATGTACAGTTCCTTTCTTAAATTATATTCTTTAAGAAATATAAAATTACAGAAAATAATAACTGTAACAATGTATTGTTAGGTTTGAAACATTTAAATATATAATAACATGTATAGAATGTCCCTTCCAATGGCAGAACTTCAACCAGGACCGACCAAATGCTAGGACATAAAGCAAATCTCTAAATTTAAAAGAATAGAAATAGTGTAAAATATGTTCTGAACACTGTCTTAGACCATTTTGTGTTGCTATAACAGAATACTGAGTCTGGGTAATTTGAAAGAACAGACATGTATTGGTCTGGTGGAAACCTGGTCTCCACTTCCAAGATGACTCCTTGAATGCTGCATCTTCTGGAGGGGAGGAACAGCATTCCTTACTAGGCAAAAGAATGGAAGAGAGGGAATCCATTGGCCAAAATCTTTTTTTTATGGCTGCATTAATCCATTCAAGGTAGAGTTTTCATGACCTAAGCAGTTCACATTTGGTCCCAACTCCCAACACTGTTGGATTGGGGATTAAGCTTCTCACACTTGAATTTAGAGGGGATGGAAACATTCATATCATAATAAACACCATTAATAAAATCAGATATGAAAAAGGGGAAATTACTCCTAATCTTACAGCAATGAAAATATTCTAAAGAAATGTTATTAAAAATTGTATTCCAATGTATTAGACAACCTAAATGGGCAAATTTTTAAAAATATGTAAACAACCAGAACTGACAGAAGAAGTAAATGATCTGAATAGACCCATAAGTAAAGAGATTGAATTAGTTATCAAAAAATACCAAAAAAGCCTAGCACCAGATTTCATTAGTGAATTCTATCCAATATCATCATGTATCATTTGACAAGGAGACATTTTGAGAAATGTGTTGCTAGACAATTTCATTGTTCTGCAAACATTACAGAATATCTGTACTAACATAGATGGTATAGCCTACCACACACCTAAGCTATGTTGTATAGCTTATTGTTCCTGGGCTACAAACCTGTATAGTGTTTTAGTCTACTCTAGGCAATTGTGAAACAATTATATATATATATAAAATATATAATATATATGCATTTATATATTATATAAATATGCATTTATATATGCATATTATAATATATATGCATGTATATATTATATATAATACATGTATTATATATTAATATATATTATATTTTATTTTTCACAGGACATCTTGGAGATGTCCAAGATCAAAGTGCCAAGAGGTGGTCTGCTGGAAATTATAATCTATATATAATTATATATAATCTATATATTTATATATAATATGTAATGTGTTATAATATATAATGTGTTATATATTATTTTTAAATAAATTTAGTGTACTAAGTTTATAAAAATATAAAATAATTGTGTTACAACAGTTAGAGGGCTACAAAGTCATTAGGAGATAGGAATTCTTCCACTCCATTATAATCTCATGGGCTGTATATGTGATCTGTCATTGAATAAAACATTGTTATGCAGCACATAATTGTACTTAAAGAGAAACTACATAAATTCTTCACAAACTTCAGAAAAATAAGAGAGAGGGGAGCAATTTCCAATTCATTCTATGAAGCTAATATTACCTGGATACCAAAACCAGAGAAGACAAAACAAGAAAAGAAAATTACAAACCAATGTGTGCTATTAATTGGACACAAGATCCTTTCCAAAATATCTACAAACCTAATTAAGCAACACATGAAAATAATTATAAACCATGACCCAGGGTTGACATGGTATGTTTCTCTCCATCTCTTTATTATTTTTTATTTATTTTTTTTTTTTTGAGACGGAGTCTCCCGCTGTCACCCAGGCTGGAGTGCTGTGGCCGGATCTCAGCTCACTGCAAGCTCCGCCTCCCGGGTTCACGCCATTCTCCTGCCTCAGCCTCCCGAGTAGCTGGGACTACAGGCGCCGCCACCTCGCCCGGCTAGTTTTTTGTAGTTTTTATTAGAGACGGGGTTTCACCGTGTTAGTCAGGATGGTCTCGATCTCCTGACCTTGTGATCCGCCCATCTCGGCCTCCCAAAGTGCTAGGATCCATCTCTTTATTTTTAAGCTGCCTAAATCTTTATATTTACACTGGTTTGGTAGACAACATATAGCAGGTTCTCAGGTTTTTTTTTTTTTTTTTCTTTTTTCTCAACCATTCCATTAATCTGTCTTTTAATTGATATGTTCAGACAATTCTCCTTAATCTGATTAGTGATGGAGGCAATTTTATCAGCTGGCCCTTGATTCTGATACCCCAATGCTAAATTAAACATGATTTCTCGTTTGGCTCAAAGTCTCTTCAGCTTTCATGAGTATAATATTCAACATTTTTATTTACAGCTGATTCTCATTAAAATATTTAGGGATCATTGTTATTCCTTGAAATATGTGAGCTTGCTGCAAATTGATTTTGATGTTAAGGAATAGAGAGAAAAAAATACTTCTTTTTTTTCTATGTAAAAAACTTCCATGAAAATGCATAAATACATGTATTTTCCAACTATGTTTTCAAAATTTGTTGTAACCCTTGTGACATACATATCTATATGAAAGCCACATATGCTGTACCAATTTTGTAAAGCATATTCTGTGTCTCAATATTTTACTTGATTTAGACAATGCATAATCACATTGACAACTGCATGTATTTTAAAATTATATCGCTCTAACTCACTATAGAGATAGCTCTACCATTGATGAGGAAAGATATTCCCAGGAAGTACTACAACAGAGTTGCAGAACAATTAACCGGTTTGAAATGGTTCAATTCCTTACAATTGACACACTTTTAGAATGAAGGTTTAGAGCTCTGCATTTTGCAAAGTTTTCAACTCCTGCTCTTGTCTCTTTAATTTGCAAAATTCTGAAGTATTAAAAGTGCTTACTTGTCAGTGTTTGGCTCCTGGTTTCCACTGCAAAGAAATCTGTCCTCTGCTTACTGCATCACTGTTTTATATACTCAGCTTTTGAATCTTCCGGGCCACAGTAACCATTTACCATACCAAGGGCAGTGTAAATGGTTACATTTACATATATAGTAGCTACCAGGTATATGTGTCACTTTCTTTTTTTTTTTTGAGACGGAGTCTCGCTCTGTCCCCCGGGCTGGAGTGCAGTGGCCGGATCTCAGCTCACTGCAAGCTCTGCCTCCCGGGTTCCCGCCATTCTCCTGCCTCAGCCTCCCGAGTAGCTGGGACTACAGGCGCCCGCCACCTCGCCTGGCTAGCTTTTTGTATTTTTTAGTAGAGAGGGGGTTTCACCGTGTTAGCCAGGATGGTCTCCATCTCCTGACCTCGTGATCCGCCCGTCTCGGCCTCCCAAAGTGCTGGGATTACAGGCTTGAGCCACCGCGCCCGGCCCATGTGTCACTTTCATAAAAGCAAAATAAAATCAGTAACAAAGGCAACCAAACAAATGTTTCCACTGCAGAACTGGACATCCTCAGATATAAAATGGTGGTCCCTCAGCTCTGAGGTATAGACTGGGGTGTGGGAATAATTAATACAGACTCTACCCCACACTCTCTTGGTTATAATAGATAGATAATGCATAGATTATATAGAAATTAAAGTTCTGTATTTTTTGAAATTAGAAACATGAACCTTGTTATTAACTATTTCCACAGTTTTCTCTGTTAAGCAGAGTGAAGCATTTTCCTTTATCACATGCTTTTCTCTAAAACTTCAGCTAGTTTATCTGAAGCATGTTTTAAATTTAGAAAACATTTTATCTGACTAAAAATCATTTTTTCTCTATTTATATGGAAACATCCTTTCTATATGCAATACTCATATGTTTAGCTAAAAATGTATTATATAAACTTGTTGAGACAACAAATTTCATTTAAATATTAATCTAAATTTCAAAATCTTGTTCTGCAGTAGATACTATATTCCAGCTCTTAGCGTATATTTAATAAAAGGAAAATCTGGGTGCAGTAGCTCATGCCTGTAATCCCAGCTCTTTCAGGGGCAAAGCAGGAGAATGGCTGGTGGTCAGAAGTTCAAGACCAGCCTGGGCAACATGGCGAGGGCCTCATCTCTAAGTAAAACTTAAAAAAAGAACAATTAAGCAAGTGTGGCAGGGTGGCATGCATGTGTAGTCCCAGCTACTCCAGAGGCTAAGGGGGAAAGATTGCTTGAGTGCAGGAGGTCGAGGCTGCAGTGAACTATACCATTGTTGTACTCCAGCCTGAAGGCGGGCAAGTCCCTGTCTCAAAAAAAAAAAAAAAAAAAAAAGGAAGACTTAATTTAAAAATTCGTATTTTTTATACAAAGAAAAATGTGCCCCTAAGCCTAATGTACTCAGCCTTCAGATCAGTTAGCTTGTATGACTTCCTGAACATCTTTCTTTGTCTCTTCAGTCAGTACCTCTTTATTAAGGGAAAATGGTCCTGGAACCTAACTTGCTAAATATACTGTATTTTCTAAATTGTGAGTTTTTTTAAGTCCTAATGTATCCCAAGTATTTCAACTCTGGAGACCCTCAAAACCTGTATTCTCAGGTCCTTGTTAGTGTTTCACAGCTGAGACAATGCTAAGAACAAAATTTCAAGTGCTGATGAGAACTGGTATAGATAATTAATGTTTCACAGAACCGGTAGTCTTAACTCTTCACCACTAATATCTTTATTTTTTCAATACCTTAAGGCTTGCATATTTCTCTGCTAGGTTCCGGATAAGTCAGTCTCCTTCAATTGAGCTACAGAAATACTAGTCCTCTGGTTTTCTGCTTCTCATCATGAGCAGAATCTCTGTGCTACTGTGCCATAGCTGTGGGAAGGTAAAGCCAATTATTAGTCCTGGAGTGATGGCAGGAACTGGGAACAGAGCCATAGCCCCCATAATCTGAACTTTGACTTCTGAGCCTGAAACATCTATCACACATAGAAGACGGAGCTGTAGAGTTGGTGATTGGAGCGCCAGCATTTTCAGCTCAATACACCTGGGTTACAGAGTCAGGCTTATCAGTGAAAGCTGGGTGAGGGAGGAAGCCAGTTTTCTAGCTGTGCCCTCCAGGAATACAGCTTCCACAATACAAATTCTTGCAGATGGGGTGAAAGATACCGTTGGCCTGCAGTTCCTAGTATGGAATTATAGTCCTATGGCTGAGACTGGGGGAAAGAGATCCCCTGTTTTCATGGCAACATTCACTTGTAGTGGAACATCTGTAACACAGGAAGCTGGGCAGAGGGAAATGAGAGCTCCTCTGGCTCAAATTTCATTGACTGCAGCTGTTCTTACCAAGATTTAGTACATTTCCTGGGGGAGGGAGGGGGGGAAATGCTTTTTGACTTGCTGTCTGTGCCAGGTCAAATTTCAATCATTTTAAAATGATGTTGCTTACAGTTTTCTTCCACTAAATGGTCATATTGAACAGGTAAGCCCCTCACCCAGTCGATCTTGATGTTCTACTATGCTTTCTTTCCTTAATATTGACAATTTGTGTTTCTCTCTCTCTCTCTCCCTGCTGTCTCTCTCTCTCTCTCTCTCTCTCTCTCTCTCCTCTCTCTCTCTCTCTCCTCTCTCTCTCTCTCTCTCTCCAGTGCTTTTAGGGAATTGTCAATTTTACTATTTTCAGAATACAAGTTATATTTCCTTGTTGCATTTTCTTGTTATTTTGTATTTCATTTATTTCAAATTTTTAAATTATTACCTGTATTGTATTTACAAAGTTAAAATTTGCTGAGTCTTCTAAAACTTCATTAGTTTGAATATATTAGGATATTTTAATTTTTTGCTATTGATTTCTAATTTAATAGCATTTGAGCAAAATGTATGTAGGTATTCAGTGCATTGGATTTTATTTTGATATGTTTTATAAACTAAGATACAGGCTATTTTGGTGAAAGTTCCGTGTTCACTTGAAAATAAGGTATATCCTGAATTGTTTTTTAGAGTGTTTGAAAAATGTAACCTAGGTCATGTATTGGTTGATAACATTGTCAAAATGTTCTACAATTTTAAAATTTGCTTCATCAGTTACTTACGAAGAATGCTAAAATTTCTAACTGTAATTGTGACCTTTACTTTTTCTTCCTTTGATTGTGTAAATTGTGTTTCATATAAAATTTACCTTTGCTATTTGTTTCATAAATACATTTAAAATTGTTGATTCATCTTAATGAACTTACCATGACTTTCATTATAAAATGCCCTCTTTTATTAATAACATCTCTTATTTTATTTAGGTCCTTATTTTAAACAACATAGCATATCAATTTTCATGGTGTATCTTTTCAATTACTTTGCATCTGTATATTTAAATTGGATTTTAATAAAGTTTTATAAATATGTGGGTCTTGCTTTTACTAAAATATTTTTAGCTAGTCTGATAACCTCTTCCTTTTACTTAGGGTAGATATGCTATTTATATCTAACATAATTACTAACATTATTTTGTTTAAGTGTGCCATTTCATGTCTTTTCTGTTTTTTCATAAGTTTTAATCCTTTATTTTTTTCTTGCCTATTTTGGACAAAGACAATATCTGCATGGTGTGTGTGTGTGTGTGTGTGTGTGTGTGTGTGTGAATGTATGTATGTCTTTGGTACCTAGATAGGGATTCTAAATAATTCAATTAAATCAGAGATTAGGTTTGAAGATGCTTAGTTAGTTGCAAATTTAATAAACTCAGTTCACCTTTGATTTGTCTTTTTTCCTTGGCCGTAACCCTCTTTATCTTTTGATGGAGTCCTTGGCAATTTACTTCTATACGCTGAAAATCTTTCTGTGAGCTGAAAATCTTGAATATAATTTTACTCCTTGGAGATTTTTGTCTTAGCTCTTTACCTTTTTTAATCTTAGTTTTCATTCTTACAGCTTGGAAACCTAGAAAATGTACTGTAGTGGCCAGCTGTATCTTTCTTTTCTTTTTTTTTTGAGACGGAATCTCGCTCTTAGCCCGGGCTGGAGTGCAATGGCTGGATCTCCGCTCACTGCAAGCTCTGCCTCCCGAGTTTACGCCATTCTCCTGCCTCAGCCTCCTGAGTAGCTGGGACAACAGGCGCCCGCCACCACGCCCGGCTAGTTTTCTGTATTTTTTAGTAGAGACGGGGTTTCACCATGTTAGCCAGGATGGTCTCGATCTCCTAACCTCGTGATCCACCCGCCTCGGCCTCCCAAAGTGCTGGGATTACAGGCTTGAGCCACCGCGCCGGGCACCAGCTGTATCTTTCAGAGAGGTCTCTTCTCTCTGCTCATGAAGATATTTTCTTTAAATATTACATATAGAAAAAATAAGCTATTGACATATAAAATATGTTTATAATTGCTCCTGGCAAAATTACATTATTTTATTAAAATTATCTCCTGAATACTGCTATATTATTATAGATTTCACTTTTATTCTTATTAATTGTCCATTTGCAAGTGTATAGGTTTACTAACTATCCTGAGACCAATGCACAATCTTTAAAACATAAACCAAATTTCAGCAAGGTTCAGAATGTACCTATTTTTAAACTAGCCAGATTTACCTCATGGAATTGTTATTTTGCTTCCAATTTTAGCTTTTTATAGTCTATTTCATGGTTATTTCAGCAATACAATTTAAAATATCTTTTGACTTTTAAAAAATTGATTTACAGAGGAGTTAGTCAAGGTATCAAATTTTCCTAGTAAAATTTGCTGGTGGAAACAGGCACTTTATGTTGCCTTTTTTTTTTTTTTTTAAATCAACTTTCCAATACCATCTTTTTCTAGTTTGAATGCTCATAATTGACAAAATTTCAAAAGAATGAACAGATGAAAGACCAACAGCATGTGGCTTATTACCATCTCTACTCCTAAATCAGATTTTGTCTGCTAGCTTTTCTTTCTCTACATGGTTGTTTCATGTGACTGACAGAAAAAACAATAGCAGGAGAAACAGGATTCTTTCCACGCATTGGACAGAATATTGGTTACATGCTGAGACAGCTACAGATGAGATAAACTTGAGTAGGGTAAAAAAGAATAAATATTAGTTAAATTATAGTTACCAAAGCATCAGCGAGGGAAACAGAACAAAATATCAGTAATAAATTCCTAGAAATTCAACTTTTGGGTTTTCACATTATAATCTAATAAAAAGAGAGCTAATTTTAAAAGTGTCTTCAAGTTTGAAGACAATATTTTATTAGTCATTTTTCTTTATAAATGTTGATTTTAAGAATTTTAAGATTATATATAGTGTAGATTTACATAATTTAATTAATTTAATGCTATAATTATGTATAACATTTTCTTTTTCATAGGGATTTTTTTTCAGTTCTTCATTTAATGAATGGTGTAAATAAATCTTTAATACAGCACTTTTTCAATATATCTTTTAGCAAAAATAACATTTTTCCCATAAAATTTTCCACATACATCTAAAATATAAAAACATAAATTGTATTTTTGATGTTCACGTATTTTATAGCATTTAGTTCTTGACAATGTCATCAGGAGGAGCAATGATGCTATTCTAGTAGATGTAGCTTTAAAATCCTACTAGACACTTAAAACTTATCACTGTTAATTGATGTTTAAACACCCCTCTATACTTAAAATATTATTATGCTTTTCATCTATTCTATAGCAAATATTGGGTGAATCAATTAAACACATCTCCATGTTTAGCACATTGTAAAAATTTGAAAACATTATATATAATAAAAGAAAAAGATAAACTTAAATTGTAATCATCCATTCTCATACCATACTCTAATGTTTTATACTCAATTTAGTTCTTACTTATTAAGGCCAGAGAAATATGTTGAAAATATGTAAACCATTGAGTAGTTACCACAGTGAAGTATCCATTGCAAATTGTTCCACTGGCATTTGGGAAAAAGTATCACAATACATATCTTTATTTTTCAATTATAATTTTTAATTCCTATTTTTTTAAAATTTCCATTATGTGCACAACATCTAGTGTAGATAAACATATTAATAAGATTGATTTCTATTTACAATTATATAATCTTCCAAAATATGTTTATGTGAATATATAAAAACTTCGGCAAAAACGGTTAGCTTTTTTCTTGGCAGTTATATTAGGTTGTTGCAAAAGTAATTGTGTTTTTGCCATAACTTTTAATGACAAAGTCTTTAGTATTAAAATGATAATAGTCATAGGGGAATTTGGGCCAAGATGACACATAGCATCCTTATCAATTTTAAAGTTTCATAATCTTTACTTTATAAATATTCTTATTTAATAGGTATTATTAAATCAATTTTACCCAAATACTCTAAAGCCATAGACAAGTAAAATTACTTTTTTGCTATAAAAATTAAAGCAATGCAACACAGTGTATTAAAATATATTTTTCCATATTTGCATTCCATATTATTATAGACATTATTTTAAGTGGTGTTGCATTGTTATGATTCTCACAAATATCTTAGGAAGAAAAAAATTTCTCCAATTTATAGATGACAAAAATGGCCTGAAAGAGATGAGTTTTTCAGTAAATAATAATAGTAAATACAGGTTTTTAGATTTGAAACCATTTAGGAATTCTCACAGTCTGGTA
Organism: Trachypithecus francoisi; assembly: GCF_009764315.1. Taxonomy (NCBI): domain Eukaryota; kingdom Metazoa; phylum Chordata; class Mammalia; order Primates; family Cercopithecidae; genus Trachypithecus; species Trachypithecus francoisi. The sequence continues at coordinate 45,682,828 of NW_022681470.1, read as the reverse complement.
TTGTGCTACATTACATTTAATTAAAAAAAAAAAAATCTAAGCACCTTTATTTTTCACTGATATAGAGGCATTGTGAATAAAGCACCAGATTAATGACAGTTTGCGACAGAAACAATCACTTTATCAACAGTATTTTTTTAAGTGGCGTAAGAAAAAACAATTCAATCATAGCAGCACTTAATGTTATCTAATGTTAACTGCTTCTTCCACATTCATTTCCATTTTGAAAATTATGGTATTTATAAGACTTTTTGTCTTTGGCTCTTTTATTTCAGGAGATTTGAGGAGAAGCAAGCTATTTACTTTCATCCATTTACAGTAGACAATTTATTTTAAGGATCGTTTCTGGGAAGATGATTATATTTCTAATTAAATAGCTTGTCAGGAAAGCATTTGCCTTAACAGATCTGTTGTCATCATAATCTCAGCCAGATGTAAAACTGGCATGCTGATATATTTGACCTGCATTTTTACTGCTACCACATTTCCTTCTTTCTTTGTTTAGTTTCCATCAAGTTGGTAATCAAAGAGCACAGCTCTATTACAGAAATACTTTTATCTGGAAGGAATAATTACACTATATCTGAATGATCAAAAACTCAGAAAAATAAGCAGTAATATTTAAAGAAAAGTACAGTTTAAACCAAGATCTGATTAGAAAGCCAGGCTTTTTATTGGTGATAATCAACAGTTCTGGTGTTAATATTGTTAATTAAAGGGGTCTAATTGATTCCAGATAACCTCATCATTATGCAAATATGTAGCTAACAGAATGGTTGAATTTTATCTTCTAAAGGGGTTGTTTTATTCACTTAATGTTTCCTTTTTTATACTAAAATTTGAACAAAAAATGAATATATTAAAGTTCCAATATAAGACATTCTTGTTTTCCACCTCAATCCTAAACCACTTGTAGGTAGTACTAAAACAAAAAGAGAAAACGCTCAGATATGCCACACAGATATCAAATTTTAATATTGATAAATTTGACACTACTAGATTTCCTATAGCTATACCCTCAATGTGAATATTCAAAATCAAAGTGTCTTAGAATTCTGAGGTACATCACAAAATAACCTGCCTCTCAAAAGAAAGAGCAAAGCAGAATGAATATTTACTATAAGGAATGTTATTTCCAAAGAGAAAGAGGGAAGAGCTGAACTGAGAATACTCCAAATTTATGTCTCCCAAATATACCAGGCAGAATAATCACTCTTTTATTAATAAGCTTTCTCTAAACAGAAGGGAATCTCAGGGATGGAGTAAAAGCACTACTTTCAACATATATCTAAACACAATTTTTGGTATGCCAAATTCTGGATGAAACATTGCCTTTCTCTTTTCCATTCTTATCTATCTCCAGGTATAATTGCTATTGAGATTTTGTGTATATTAGTCTGTTTATGAGACTTTTTTCAAAATTCTCAACTCAATCACTTATGTATGAATTTGCTTTCATCAGTGATCTTTTAAAATGAGATATTTATAATCATGTGAATAATGTTTTTAAAGCTATTAACTTTAGGGAAGGATAAACAAGCTCAGAATCCACAGCTAGAGTACACTAAACTTGCCAGATAAGTCACCATAGTATTTGCAGAAAGAAAGTAAAATGTAAATAAATAAGTATATAGATAAACTTGCTTGAGAAGACTAACACATACTAACATTTATTCAATTTGTCCTTCTTTCACTTAATCTTCATTTAACAAATGCCTACTAAGCTTTATACCCAATAACATATGTCATGTAGTTTGGAGGATGTAAAGGAACAGTTTAACTGTCTGACAGTTTGTTAAAATGTTTCTGTCTGCCATTCAATTACTAGATAACTGAAAACATATGCTGATCCAAAGACATGTTAAATTATGTTCCTAGTTGTGACTTTATTTTTGATAGGCAAAAGCTACAAATTGAACCTGTGTCCAACCACAAGTGCATGGATAAACAATCATATTTCCATACCATGGAATTGTACTCAGAAATAAAAAAATAAAAAGATCGAACAGTTGATGCACAATCTGGAATGTATCTCAAAATAACTATATTGAGTGAGGAGAGCCAGACATAGAATAACACATGCCATGTGGTTTTATTCACGTAAAATTTTGTAAAATACAAACTAAGTTATAATGACAGAGTGCAGATCAGTGGTTTGTTGGGGTGACTGTGAGGTTACGGTTGGGAAGAGTGAGATTACAAAGAACTATGAGAAAACTATTGGGGGTAATGGATATGTTCATTATCTTTATTGTGTGAATGATTTCACAGGTATTTACATATGTCACACCTATCAAATTGTATACTTAAAATATGAAAATATTTCTGGTAAAATTTCACTTTGTTTTAAATGAAGAGAGGCTAAGATGTATATTTTTACATCCTTGAGTCTACATTATGTTAAAAAACCTGGGCAGCACAATAAACAAAGAGGGAGAAAGAAAAAGAGAGAAGGAAAGGGGAAGGAAGGAAGGAAAGAAGGAAGGAAGGAGAGAGAAAGAGAGGGTGAGAAAGAGAAAGAAAGGAAGGGAAGGAAGGGAAAGAAGGAAGGAAGGAAGGAAGGAAGGAAGGAAGGAAGGAAGGAAGGAGAGAAAATAGAAAGGAAGGAAAGAAAGAAAAAGAGAAAGAAAGAAAGAGAGAGAGAAAGAAAGAAAGAAAGAGAAAGAAAGAAAGAAACAAAGAAAGAAAGAAAGAAAGAAGGGAAGGCAGAGAGAAAGAAAAGAAAAAAGGAAGAAAAGATAGGGAAAGAAAGAAAAAGAGAAGAGAGAAAGAATGAAAGAAAGAAAGAGAAAGAAAGAAAAAAGAAAGGAAGGAAGGAAGTAGAGAAAGGAAGGAAGGAAGGAAGGAAAGAAAAGAAAGAAAGAAAGAAAGAAAGGCAGAGACAAAGAAAAGAAAAAAGGAAGGAAGGAAAGATAGGGAAAGAAAGAAAAAGAAGAAAGAGAAGAGAGAGAAAGAAAGAAAGAGAAAGAAAAGAAAGAAAGGAAAAAAAGAAAGAAAGAAAGGCAGAGAGAAAGAAAAAAAGGAAGGAAGGAAAGATAGGGAAAGAAAGAAAAAGAAGAAAGAGAAGAAAGAGAAAGAAAGAGAAAGAAAAGAAAGAAAGAAAGGAAAGAAAAAGAAAGAAAGGCAGAGAGAAAGAAAAGAAAAAAGGAAGGAAGGAAAGATAGGGAAAGAAAGAAAAAGAAGAAAGAGAAGAGAGAAAGAAAGAGAAAGAAAGAAAGAAAAGAAAGGAAAGAAAAGAAAGAAGAAAGAAAGAAGAAGAAAGAAAGAAAGAAAGAAGAAGAAAGAAAGAAAAGAAAGAGGGAGGGAGGGAGGGAGGAAGAAAGAAAGAAAAGAAAGGGAAAGAAAAAGAGAGAGGGAGGAGGGAGGGAGAAAGAAAGAAAAGAAGGAGAAAATAAATAAGCAGATACCACAGAAAGGCAGAAGTAAATCTGCCTTTATTTGTATACGATGTGATAATACTTTAAAATGATGCATATAATAGAAGTTTTTAAACTGAAAATTGAGTTAAAAATCTATTCCAGAAATTAGAAATAAAACAGAAAACAAAGCCAAAGAATGTATAAGGATGAAATTAAATATAAAACCAAATATTAAAACATTAAAAGAATATCTGCTGGAGAGGGTCCACAAAACTAAAAGTTTATTCTTTGAAAACAGTTCTATTATTTTCAATAATTCGTGGTAGTGATAAAAAAGAAAAAGGTAGCAAATTTCAATAGCAGTCATGAAAAACAGGTGAAAATTACATTGCTATAAATCCCTTAGAAATTTAAGAAGACATTCTGTACATTGTGACAATTAAATTCGTCTTTTAAGTAAAATGACTAATAATAGGATAGGAAATCTCAACAATCCTGAAGCTAAAAGGCATAAAAATAACATATACGACCACTAAGGAAACAATAAATTTTCCAATATTAGCAAACAAAACACTCCTACTTCAAATGATTTTACCAAAAGGTTCTACAAAGTGTATCAGGAAACAAAATTCCATTCTTATATAAACTTTCCAGAGATGCAAGATGACCTGAAAACATAGATGACAAGAATATCTGATGAGCATTTACTGTGTATGCTACATAATGGAGAAAATCATCCGAAGTTGATTAAAAATGTAAATGTGGAAAAAACAAAATGTTAACACTTTTCAGATGGCACTATCATATGTGAAATAAAATAATCAAAATAATAATAACATTAACAGATGGCACTTGTGTTCCTAAAGAGCTTGTTTAGAGTACAATATCAAGTTAAGGGGTTAGGGTAGAGCTGTCTCTTTTTGTTCAGACAAAACTCTGAGAGCAATTTAGTTTCCTCTCTATGTAACATATTTAGGCAGAGGAAGCCTGAGATGTCTATCCTGTTTCTTCATTTTGGTTTTCAACAGATTAAGAATTTCTCATATGCCATAGCCAGGCACAGCGGGAGACACTATTTTTAAAAAATAAACTCAAAGAGACATTATATTAATGACTAATTTTCTTTTTTTGTTGTTTTCATTATTTTATTTTATTTTATTTTTAAGTTCCAGGGTACATGTGCAAGACGTGCAGGTTTGTTACATAGGTAAACATGTGCCATGGTGGTTTGCTGCACCTATCAACCCATCACCTAGGTATTAAGCCCAGCATGCATTAGCTCTTTTCCCTAATGCTTTTACCGCAGCTGCCCTCCCCTGACAGGCATTGTTCCCCTACCTATGTCCACGTGTTCTCATTGTTCAGCTCCCTCTTCTAAATGAGAACATGTGGTGTTTGCTTTTCTGTTCCTCTGTTAGTTTGCTGATGATAATGGCTTCCAGCTTCATCCATGTCCCTGCAAAAGACATGATATTGTTTCTCTTAATAGCTGCACAGTATTCCACAGTGTATATCTTACTATATGTTCTTTATCCAGTCTATCATTGATGGGCATTTGTGTTGATTCTATGTGTTTGCTATTGTGAATAGTGCTGCAATGAACATACACATGCATATATTTTTATAACAATGATTTATAGTCCCTCGGATATATACCCAGTAATGGGATTCGTTCTACATCTTTGAGGAACCACCACGTTGCCTTCCACAATAGTTGAACTAATTTTCATTCCCACCAATAGTGTAAAAGCACTCCTATTTTTCTACAACTTTACCAGCATCTGTTCTTTCTCGACTTTTTAAATAATTGTCATTCTGACTGGTGTGAGATGGTATCTCATTGTGGTTTTGAATTGCATTTCTCTAATGATTAGTGATGTTGAGCTTTGTTTCATGTTTGTTGGCAGTGTGTATGTCTTTTTTGAGAAGTGTGTTCATATCCTGTGCCCACTTTTTAATAGGGTTAATGTTTTTTCTTATAAATTTGCCTAAGTTCCCTGTAGATTCTGGATATTACACCTTTGTCAGATGGATAGATTTTTCTCCCATTCTGTAGGTTGTCTGCTTGCTCTGATGATCGTTTCATTGGCTGTGAAGAACCTCTTTAGGGTAATTAGATCCAATTTGTCAATTTCTGCCTTTGTTGAACTGCTTTTAGCAATTTCATCATAAAATCTTTGCCCATGCCTATGTCCTAAATGGTATTGCCTAGATATTCTTCTAGGGTTTTTATAGCTTTGGGTTTTACATTTAAGTCTTTAATTCATCTGGAGTTAATTTTATATAAGGTATTAGGAAGGGGTCTAGTTTCAATTTTCTGCATATGGCTAGCCAGTTCTCCCAGCACCATTTATTAAATAGGGAATCCTTTGCCCATTGGTTGTTTTTGTCAGGTTTGTCAAAGATCAGATGGTTGTAAATGTATAGTTTATTTCTGAGTTCTTTGTTCTGTTCCATTGGTCTATGTGCCTGTTTTTGTACCAGTACCATGCTGAGGGTTTGAAGTCGGGTAACATGATGCCTCCAGCTTGATACTGTTTGCTTATTACTGTCTTGGCTATGCAAGTTCTTTTTTCTGTTCCAAGTAAATTTCTTTCTTTTCTTTTCTTTTCTTTTTTTTTTTTTTTTGAGATGGAGTCTTGCTCTGTCACCCAGGCTGGAGTGCAGTGGTGAAATCATGGCTTCCTGCAACCTCTTCCTCACAGGTTCAAGCCAGTCTCCTTCCTCAGACTCCCAAGTAGGTGGGATTACAGGCATGTGCCACCACATCTGGCAAATTTTTTGTATTTTTAGTAGAGACGGGGTTTCACCATGTTGGCCAGGCTGGCCTTGAACTCCTGACCTCAAATGATCCACCTGCCTCAGCCTCCCAATGTTCTGGGATTAGAGGTGTGAACCACCATGCCTGGTCCCATGTAAATTTTAAAAGAGTTTGTATCTAATTTTGTGGAGAATGTCAATGGTATTTTAGTGGGAATAGCATTGAATCTATAAATTACTTTGGGCAGTATGGCCATTTAAATGAACTAAATGCCCCCATTAAAAGACACAGAATGGCAAGCTGAATAAAAAGACAAGGCCCATCAGTGTGCTGTATTCAAGACACACATTGCATGTGCACAGACACACATGACTCAAAATAAAGGGATGAAGGAAAATTTACTAAGCAAACGGAAAGCAGAAAAAAGCAGGGATTGCAATTCCAGTTTCTGACAAAATAGACTTTAAACCAACAAAGCTCAAAAAAGACAAAGAGGGCCATTATATAATGTTAAAGGGTTCAATTAAACAAGAAGAGATAACTATTCTAAATATATGTGTATGTATGTATGTGTGTATGTATGTATATGTATCAATACAGGAGGACCCAGATTCATAAAACAAGTTCTTAAAGACCTACAAAGAGACTTAGACCCCAGACAATAATAGTGGGAGACTTTGATGCCCCACTGTCAGTAACAGATCATTGAGACAGAAAACCAGCAAAGATATTCAGGACTTGAACTCAGTTCTAGAACAAGTGAGGCTGACAGATGTGTACAGAATCCTCCGCCCAAAAGCAACAATAATATACTTGTTTTTTTTCAGCGCCACATGGCACTTACTCTAAAATTGATCACATAATTGGAAGGAAAACACTCCTCAGCAAATGAAAAAGAACTGAAATAATAACAGTCTCTCAGACCACAATGCAATCAAATTAAAACTCAAGATTAAGAAGCCCACTAAAACCATACAACTACATAGAAATTGAACAACTTGCTCCTGAATGACTTCTGGGTAAATAATGAAATTAAGGCAAAACTCAGGAAGTTCTTTGAAATCAATGAGAACAAAGAGACAATGTACCAGAATCTCTGGGACACAGCTAAAGCAGTGTTTAGAGGAAAAATTATAGCACTAAATGCCCACATCAAAAAGCTAGAAAGATATCAAATCAACACCCTAACATCACAACTAAAATAACTTGAGAACCAAGAGCAAACAAACACCAGAACTAGCAGAAGACAAGAAATAACCAAGGTCAGAGTGGCACTGAAGGAGATAGAGACATGAAAAACTCTTCAAAAAATCAACAAATCCAGGAGCTGTTTTTTTGTTTGTTTGTTTTGTTTTGACTAACTTTCAGATCAAGATGTTTCCACACACATAGACCACATCTAGGGCTAGCATCATCAGCAACACTTACTTCTCCTCACACTCCACAGAAGAGGAGAGTTCTCTCTTCTGATAACTGTGTGCTGTATTGGCATGGAGAAGGAGGGGTGGGAACACAGTATTATTAGACAATTCAGTAAATTGAGTAAACACTTATTTAGAAGCAATTGCTTTAAGGTAACATTCATAATTATCATCATTTTAAAAATATTAAATTGTTCTAACACTCAATTATGGGATAGAATAAAACAAATCCTTACAGAAAAAAATACATAAAAGAATATCTATATAAATATATGTATTCATATGTAAAGGCACATGTAGGCATATACACTATTATATAAATTAATATTATTTGATTTTTTAGTTGATACATGTGAGTATAAGATACATCCTGTAATTTTATTTACCAGTATATTTAAAATCTTAACACGTAACATCTCAGTAGTACCTTATCAAATGATTATTTTTATCTCTAATGTCTTTACGTTTTAATATTTCCAAAAATGTGTATTTAAGAAATATATAAAATACATCAATCCACATACATTGTGATCACTTTGCCCTTGTTCTATGCAGTTATTTAGATTATAAAACTCATGAATAATCGGTTTCCACACTTTGTTACCTACTGTCAATTTTAGTGTCACTTGAGAACTCATTAGAGATTGTGCCACTGATGCCCAGTGCCATATTAGTCAGTGCTAGGCAAACTTCTCATTTTCTGCCTGAAAGTGGTGATGGGGTAAGGAGTTACCTGTCCAGGACAATATGAGGATATAATGAATATGCATAAACAATTCTTCCTCATGTTTAAGAAGCAATCACTTTCAGTTGTCTCCATTGGTTTCTCAAAGTATTAGTGAAGGGGGAGCCAGAAGATAAATCACAGACAACGCAAGTGAATAGAAACAATGAATGTCTCAAAGTAACAAAAATATATTTTTGTGAAATGTCCATATTTTGTGAGAATATACATCTTTGCTCTTTATTTTGAGGATGGATGTCTGTTAGCTCCCCTACTCCTACCTCCTTACCTTTCTCCCAAGGCACTAGCTAGGTCTGAGAACCCATTCCTCTTTGTACATCTTTAGGAACAATCAATATTTGTAACCATTGCAGTAGACAGAAAAAAGATCTGAAAACTCAGACCAAGTGGATTAAATAAACAAAAATAATTATTTTCAAGGCATCGTGTAAATAGTTAGAAATAGTTACCATGAACTAGAAGGAAATGTACATGTGAATCAAAACCAATGTACATCCCCAAATGCTAGGCACCAGTGACCAAAAAAGCAGAGTTTACCATATTTTCTTGAGACAAACAGCCCTGACTACATACATGTTTTCCAAAAATAGAATAATATTGAAAACGAACTTAGTAAATTTTTTACATTACTGTACTATAACATAAGAAGAATATAATTGGTAAAATACAACAATATCATTAACCATTCTGATATGGTTTAAATCTGTATCCCCACCCGAACCTCATCTTGAATTGTAATGCCCATGTATTGAGGGATGGTTCTGGTGGGAAGTGATTGGTTTATGGAGAAGGTTTCCTTCATGCTCTTCTAATAGTGAGGGAGTTCTCATAGGATGTGATGGTTTAAAAGGGGTGGTTTCCCCTGCCCTCTCTCTCCTGATGCCTTGTGAGGAAGATGCTTGCTTCCCTTCCCCTTTTGCCATAATTGTAAGTTTCTTGAGGCCTCTCAGCCATGTGGAACTGCGAGTCAATTAAACTTCTTTCCTTCATAAATTACCCAGTCTCAGGCAGCTCTTTATAGCAATATAACTATAGCTGTTATAGTTTTAACTAATGCATGTTCATTTATGAATATATATATATATATATACATGTATATATATAATTCCATTCATGAACCTAAAAATATAAAATATAATATTATTAGGGATTACCCAAAGAATGCTAGGGTAATTTAACCAAAAAGGAAAGTAAGCAAAAAAAAAAAAAAAAAAAAAAGAAAAATCACTTCATAATTTCCATGTGATTTATCCCATCAGTGGCCTGTAAGAGAGACCTTATATGTTTTTTTATTTTTTAAACAAATTTTTGTGGGTACATAGTAATTGTATATATTTATGGAGTACATGAGATATTTTGATGCAGGCATGCAAAGTCAAATAAACACATTATGGGTAATGGGACACACATCCCATCAAGCATTTATCCTTCGAGTTGCAAACAATCCAGTTACACTTTTTTTTTTGCCTTATTTATTATGCTGATCCTCTCCCTCCTACCACCCTCAATAATTACAATGTTTAAGTTGTTTTAGAATGTACAGTTATTATTGACTATAGTCACCCTACTCTGCTATCAAATAGAAGATCTGATTCATTCTTTCTATTTTTTTTTTTAATACCCATTAATCATCCCTACCTCTTCCCCACTGCCCCCTGCTACACTCCTCAGCCTCTGGTTACAGGCATGCAAAGTCGAATAAACACATCATGGATAATGGAACACACATTCCATCAGGCATTTTTCCTTTGAGTCACAAACAATTTTTTTTCCTGCCTTATTTATTTATTTATTTATTTATTTATTTATTTATTTATGCTGATCCTCTCCTTCCTTCTACCCTCAATAATTACAATCTTTAAGTTATTTTAGAATGTACAATTAAGTTATTATTGACTGTAGTCATCCTACTCTGCTATCAAATTGAAGATCTGCTTCATTCTTTCTATTTTTTCTTTGTGTACTCATTAATCATCCCGACCTCCTTGCCACTGCCCCCTACTACCCTTCTCAGTCTCTAGTAACCATCCCTCTACTCTCTTTGTCTATGAGTTCAGTTATTTTGATTTTTAGATCCCACTAGTAACTGAGAATATGCAATGTTTGCCTTTCTGTGCCTGGCTTATTTCCCTCAACATAATGACCTCCAGTTCCATCCATGTTATTGCAAATGACTGGATCTCATTCTCTTTTATGGATGAATAGTACTCCATTGGGTATATGTACCACATTTTCCTTATCCTTTCACCTGTTGATGGACACTTAGAGAAATCTTGTAAGTTAAGCTTAAAAAAAGAGAGACAAAAGCATTTGGAAATGTTCCACATCTATGTTTTCTAAAAACTCTTAGAAAACATCACTTAAAATGAACTGTCTTAATGATAAAATTGTATAGCAAAAATGTACATATAGCATCTACTTAGTAAGAAAACTTTGGCTATACTTGCCTCATTACCATGACCCAATTAGTCGTCACCCACATCACAACAGTCACCATTAAATACTACCACAGTAGAGCATAGTTCACTGATCAATGTGATTACAAGGGATTAAATTCAAGGGATGCTTTTAATAATTTTAAAAGTAAAAGAAACAACGTATATATTACTTGGAGATATTATAGTCTACGAGAGAGGAAAACCAGCAGATTTAACAGATACAACTCTAGTCTTAATCTTAAAAGAAAGAATCAGTAGAGATCCTGGAAGATATAGCAAAATTAGGGAGCCAGGAAGAGCATAATTTTTATGAGAAGACAGAATATAATATATATATACATAGTGGAAAAGTTTTTTAAAAATTTAAGTGATGTCTCCACAACATTTAAAAAAAAGAACACTTAGAAAAGTAGCTGAACTTATTGACTATTAATAGAATAATAAAAGATCTATGAACAGGAAACATAATAACAAGGTGACATGATTTCATACAGTTTGTGAAGAAAGAAAAAGTCAAGTATATTTTTGGTGAAAGTAAAATGTCTCAAGTATGACTTTTTCTATGTCTGTCACTAATTTGACACTCTTGGTCATAGAAAACATTCTCTCTGTGAAAATGAAGTACTACATTTAATATATGCATATGTTCTTTATATAACTTTACATAAATAATTATAATTATGGCCATTTAACTTTCAGGATATACATCCCAAAAGAGCTCCACTTTGTTCTCATCTTCACTACCTTTTACATTCAAATATGCTTTTGCTAAATTATTTGATGTGATCTGAGACGTTGTATTAGAGCCTATGCAAGCTATCATAATTTTAAGGTAGGAGCTCACATTATAATATTATAGCCCCTATAAAACACATTTATATTTCTACTCCTTTTGTGAAACTATAGTTTCCGCAAAAATTGTAAAATTACTGAAATATATTTAACCTACTCTTCAAAGGGTATCTTTTGTCTGGAACAAAAACTTAGTACTATGATATTGCATTAATTATCATAAAAATCTGAATAGAGGTGTTCATCCCCTCTTAAAAGGATGTGGAAAATTACTCTCAGATTTAATTTCTTTTTTTGGCTTTTATCCACTTCTCTTATACACTATCATATGAAAAGATAGTTATGTTATTCTTTGTGTATATATATTTTTTTCTCTATAGAAGCAATCCCTTTCATGGTACATATTTCAATTATCTGCTAGTAATTTTTTCTTTTCACTCAAACAAAAAATTGCCTTTATGCAATCTTTACAATAATATTTTTAAAGACTTGATTGCTGGGTGCAGTGACACACGCCTGTAATCCCATTTGGGAGGCTGAGGCGGGCGGATCACCTGAGGTTGGGAGTTCGAGACCAGCCTGATGAACATGGAGAAACCACATCTCTACTAAAAATACAAAATTAGCCAGGCGTGGTGGTGTATGCCTGTAATACCAGGTGCTTGGGAGGCTGAGGCAGGAGAATCGCTTGAATCTGGGAGGCGGAGTTTGCGGTGAGCTGAGATAGTGCCATTGCACTCCAGCCTGGGCAACAAGAGCGAAACTCCATCGAAAAAAAAAAAAAAGAAAGAAAAGAAAAAAGGCTTCATCATCCCTGTTTCAATGGTCACTATTTAATTTATGCTCAAAATTAAGAAATATTTACAATTTATTTAACATCAGTATAATATTTTTTATAACATCTTATATGCAAAACAGAAAGCTTTCTTTTTCAGTTGGCATCTCAATTAATCAATGGCATTAAAGGGAGGGATGGATAGGTTTTCTAAATCTTATACAGACACCTCCCATGATTGAACTGATCGTTATTATTTGGTTCCCATAATGCATAAATTTACCATTTATTTGGTTTCTGGAACAAACAAAAATAGTGAAAAAACAATGACTTACCCAACCTCATCCAAATTCCCTAGTTTTGTTTCCACAGAGAAGAATGTTCTCTGTGGAAACAAATGAATAGAGATATTAATTTGATGAAGTGGTAATAATTATGCATCATGGCTTAAATGCAGATGGGAAAATGAGGAGAGGGTTTCCCCTAATTGGGGACAGCCATTGAATTACTTTAATTGTCAATGTATCCTCTAAATTAGCAGGATAAGTATGTGAGCAGGACATAGTTCTTTTGTGATATCTTTAGGACCCTTTATTTGGAGAGTGGATTGCTCCCTTTTAGAATTTCACAGCAGACACAGTTAATAGTATACATTCTTTTTTTTTGTATTTATTAACACAATCTATGATTTTTGTTAGCAATAAGCTAAGTTAAAATAAAGTAAAACAAAGTAGAAGAAAATATGTAACTTATTTTATTATTATTTTCAACTGTTTGGTGGGTTGGTGATGAGATTTAAACTTTCTTTTAACTGGACGTTTAAGAAAACACAATTTATGATGTTTAATTGGCAGGCTTCCTTTTATCCATACCCTTTATTTTTTGATAATACAGCTAATATACCCAATATCAGAGGAGAGATAAAGAAGATCTGGATTGATAAAACTTCTGATATGTTTCTGATATGTTGGACTGCCTATTTCTGTATTTTTTCCATGAAAAAAAATTGTAAATGTTGATGACATTTTTCATTATAGTTTGGATTTTTTTTTTTTTTTTTTTTTTTTTTTTGAGATGGAGTCTCCCTCTGTTGCCCACGCTGGAGTGCGGTGGCGTGATCTCCACTCACTGCAAGCTCCGCCTCCCGGGTTCACACCATTCTCCTGCCTCAGCCTCCCAAGTAGCTGGGACTCCAGGCACCCGCCACCACACCTGGCTAATTTTTTGTATTTTTAGTAGAGATGAGGTTTCACCATGTTAGCCAGGATGGTCTCGATCTCCTGACCTTGTGATCCGCCTGCTTTGGCCTCCCAAAGTGCTGAGATTACAGGCGTGAGTCACTGAGACTGGCCAATTTGGATATTTATACATGCAGCTGAACAGAATGTTAGATGATAGTGTCTAAGTCACATTTACACGTAAACAAGTATTTAATTCTAAGACCTACTCATCAGAAAAAAAAAAAAAAAATCCAAATTTGGAATGCTACAGAAAAAATCAGAGAATCACAAAATATAAGGAAAACAGATGATCAAACTCACAAATCGCAGGCAAAATACATGTATAATGTCATATCATAATTGTAAAAAATGTTTAGGACTTGTATAGATTGTAAAACATCATTTATTACATATGGCAAGTTAAGGCCTAAGCATTTCTAGTATTGTTAAAAAAAAATGTCATATACCTAGTTTCTGTGAGAAAAATATCTGTATCTGACTTACCTATTAATACTATGCTAATTAAAATATATCGACATGGATTCAGAGCAAGAGCCAAACCTTAAAGCAAGAATGAGAAAAGAACTGTAAGATGTAAAATTTATTGTGATGAAAGACCTATGTTTTAGAGTAATTGAATATAGGGTCTGAAGAAGAATTTGTCTTCAGAGAATAAACTTTAAAAATCAAACTAGAGAGTTGTGTTTTCATATACACTCAGTTCAAAATATTTTCTAGTTTTTCTTTAGATTTATTTTTTAAACCATGAAGAATTATTTGTCACATCTCTGAGAATTTTCAAGATATTGACTTCTAATTTAATTCCATTGTAGTTAGAAAACAAATTTGTCATGGCTTGAATAATTTTAAATCTTTTGAGACTTACTTTATGGCTCAACACATGGGCTGTTATTTAGAAGTGTTTCAATACAGCAGAAACTATTTTGCTAGTTTTGCATGAAGAATACCATAAACATCAATTAATCGAGTTGGTTAATAGCATTACCTACATCTTTGGTATTCTTACTAATTTCTATTTACTTTTCCTAACAATTATTGGGAGAGTAATATTGAAATATCTGACTATAATTGTGAATTTGTCTGTCTCTTATGTAAGTTCTATTATTTTCTGCTGTATGTGTTTTGAAGCTCTGATTCTGGGTGAATACACATTCAGGATTGTTACATATTTTTATGAATTTAAATCTTTATTATTGTAAAATGACTATTTGCATTCCTGGTAATATTCTTTGTTCTGAAATCTAGTTTCTTTGATACTAATTACTCTAAAGCTTTTAATTGGGTTGGCAGGGGTTGATCTTTTCCATAATTTACTTTCTTTGCTATTACTTTATTTGAACATTTGTATTTAAAGATTTTTGTGTTTGTTCTTTCTTTTCTTTTTTTTTTTTTTCTTTTGTTTTGCAGGTAGCAAATATGCGGGCCTTGCTGTTTTATCTCATGTGAAATCCTCTGTGTTTTTAGGGGGCAAGAGTATTTAGACAATTTACATTTAATGTGATTAAACACATTTAGATCAATCATTTTCAACTTGTTTTCTCATGCATCTTTTTCTCCTTTTTCTTTTTTTATATCTTCTTTTAAATTGTGCATTTTTATAATTTCCTTTTATATCCATTGTTGAATTATTAGCTATAACTATTTGTTGGGTTGTTTTAGTTTTTGTGTTAAGGATTATTTTATACATCACTGAACTTCAAGTGACAAATTTACAATTTCACTAGTATAAGCACCTTTTAAAAGTACACACTTATTACTCCTCCCAAATATTTGTGCCACATACTTCTATATAAGTCATAATAACACAAATTATTTCTAGTTGTTTTACTTCAAATAAATTATCTGTCGGTATATTAGTAGACACTGTTTTTAGAGCAGCTTTACTAAACATAAAATCTAGAGCAGTTTACAGGAAAAAAAATGAGTAGAAAAGTGTAGGGCTATTTCAAATGCCCCGCAACCCCCCCACCCAGTTTCTCCTCTTATTAACATCTTCCATTAATACAATCATAAATTAGTATTGTTACATTATTATTAACTAAAGTCCTATTTTAGATTAGGATTCACTCTTTGTGCCATACAAGCTTATGGATTTTAACAAATGAGGAACGGTATGTGTTCAGAATTAGAATATCATACAGAGTATTTTTACTGCCCTAAAGATCCCTTATGTTCCTCTTATCCATCCCTGTCTCCTTCTCCACTGAATCCCTGGCAACGATTGTTTTTTATTACTGTCTCCATAATTTTGGTTCTTTTTCCAGAATATCATATAGCTGGAATCATACAGTACATAGTCTTTTCAAAATTATCTTCTTTCACTTAGCAACGTGCATTGCATTTAGGGTTCCTCCAAGTCTTTTCATGAGCAAATTATGTAAATATTTTAAGAAGATTTATGTAAGTTACCCTTGCCAGCTTTCCTCATTCCTTTGTGTAGGTCAAGAGTTCCATCTGGCATTCTTTTCTTTCTGCTTGAAAAACTTCCTTACTTCCTTTAATTTCTCTTTTTTTTTTGAGATGGAATCTCGCTCTATCGCCCAGGCTGGAGTGCAGTGGCCAGATCTCAGCTCACTTCAAGCTCCGCCTCCTGGGTTCACACCATTCTCCTGCCTCAGCCTCCCGAGTAGGTGGGACTACAGGCGCCCGCCACCACGCCCGGCTAAGTTTTTTGTATTCTTAGTAGAGATGGAGTTTCACTGTATTAGCCAGGATGGTCTCGATCTCCTGACCTCGTGATCCGCCCGTCTCAGCCTTCCAAGATGTTGAGAAAACAGGCGTGAGCCACTGCACCCAGCCCATTTAATTTCTCAAATAAAGATATTTTGGTAATGAAATCTTTATCTTTTTTGTATCTGAAAAGTTATTTATTTATTCTTTGTTTTTTGTGAAGTATTATCATAGTATAAATAATTCTTGGTTGACTTTTATTCCTTTCACTCTTTAAAGAATATGATTCCACTCTTTTATAGCATACATTCTTTCTCATAAAAAAAATCTGATGTTATCCTTATCTTTCTTTTCTATTTGTACAAAAAGTCTGTATTGTATGGTTCCACTGATATAAATTTCTAGAAATTTCAGTCTAAGCTACGTTGACAAAAAGCAGATTGGTGGTTGCCTGATAACAAGGATAGTGAGAGGAAAAACGTTAAAAGGAGGCACAAAGGGACTTTTGATGGTGACTAATTGGTTTATTATCTAAATTATGATAGTGGTTTTATGGTGGATATATATGTCAAATATTATATGTCACATATCACTTGTTAAGCCTATAAAATATCAAAATGAAGATTTTTTTTCCTCTGATCAGCAGGGAGCCAAAAAATATAGTCATAATGACTGGCATCTGTAAATCTTGATATAGTTCGAAGTAGTAAAAATTGTAGATTAAAAGCAGGAAGAGGGTAATATATGGCATCAGTTAAAAGTTTATTTTAATAACCATATTTAAGAGTAAAGATCTTTCAAAAATTATCATCTTATTGTATAAAGAGGAGTGAACATGCTAGAGTCCTGGAGAAATCACTATAATTGTTCCAGAACACTCAAATGACAAGAGAGGAATGCCCCAAGTGGGCACACTAGGCATGGCCCCCCCCACCCCAAGTGATTGCAGGCCACTGTGCATGCGAACAGTCCACCCAAAGGGAAGAATCAGGGCAGAAGAGGCTCAGTCCCCTGGAAGAGAGCCAGTGTACAAAACTCGAAGTCAAAGGTCAAGCCGCACACTGAATCTCTCAAGTCACCCACTTGGCCATTTTACAAGTATACTATACTTCCTTTTGTTCCTGCTTTAAAATTTTTAGAAAACTTTCACTCCTCCTCTAAAACTTGCCTTGGACTCGCCTGCCTTATGCACCTCAGTCAAATTCTTTCTTCTGAGGAGGCAAGAATTGAGGTTACCGCAGACCCACACAGATTTGCCACAACTAACATACCATGAGCCAAAAATAGGAGAGTATGGGCCCAATGTCAATTTTGAAGGGACATAGTTTAATAAAATAATGTTAAACAGTAATACCTAACTGTGTCACAGGAGAATTTCATACTTAAGAATATTGTATTTTAAAATAGTAAAAATAAAATGGATTTTTTCCTTTTTTTTTTTTTTTTTAGACGGAGTCTCACTCTGTCACCCAGGCTGGAGTACAGTGGTGCAATCTCGGCTCACTGCAATTTCCGCCTCCAGGTTTCAAGTGATTCTCCTGCCTCAGCCTCCCAAGTAGCTGGAATTACAGACGTCTGCCATCATGCCCAGCTAAATTTTTTTTTTTTTTAGTAGAGACAGAGTTTCACCATGTTGGCCATACTGGTCTTGAACTCTTGACCTCAGGTGATCCACCTGCCTCGGTCTCCCAAAAGGCTGTCATTACAAGCTAGAAAATATTTGTCACCGAGCTAGAAAATATTTTTAAAATCTTAAAATATTTTAAGGAAAGGTATGATTGTGGTATGATTCTTTGCCTTCGTTAGAGGGGTTTTGGAAGCAGACTTCTCTTGGAGAATTTCCATGTAATAGAAAAATATTATACAGGTATTGAGGAAAACTAATTCACTCTTCTCATTTAACTCTGGATTTAGTTGGTGCTGAGACTGAACTCGTAAGGAAGAGCTGCTGCTGATCAGATAGAAGCAGAATAAGAGGGAAGCCAAGATGGAGTTTGAAATTGGACTGTATGGGTAGATATTGCAGGTGATATATTTGAAAAAAAACAATATACATACTGGGAGATAACCAACATGAAGACCATCATTTACTTCCAGTTTACTGTGAAGCTGGAGATGGGTAATATTTAACAGGAATCTGGAAACAACTAAAAAGTGACAAACCAATATTTGAGTGACACCACCAACAATCTTCTGCTTTATTTGGCCATGTTGACCTCTGAAGCTTCCAGGATTTGAGGCAGTGAGTATCCTGTCCTTCAACTTCCAGAGATCAAATTTGGGCCTCATAGTGGTCAGTAAGAACCATCACTGCTATTCTGTTGAAGATAAGGATTCCTGACATATAAGGTACTAGAGGAGAAGCATAACAGAATCTTCTGCAAAAATGGACAAGCAGAGATTAGAAGTTGATATACTTTAGACTATTTGTGTGGAATGAAATTTCACAAAAAGTAAACTAACTACATAAATGTTTAATTAGACCTGCAGTTATGTGACCTGCAAACAAATGAGCAAACAAAAATAATTAAGAAAATAGCTTATCTCCTTGCAAACATCTCTAATGTTAAAAGTATGTAAACGTTGTAAACAGTCATAATTGTTATAATTGGAGCATACAGTACTCAACACTCAGTTAAGACAACTAGTCGGCATTTTATACTTTTTTTGTTTTGTTTTTGCCAATTGTGAACCTGCTGCACCTTGATTTATTATTTATTTACTTATTCATTTTTTATTATACTTTAAGTCCTGGTGTACATGTGCAGAACATGCAGGTTTGTGACACAGGCATACACATGCCATAGTGGCTTGCTGCATCCATCAACCCGTCATCTACATTAAGTATTTCTCCTAATGCTATCCATCCAGTAGCCCCCAACCCCCAACAAGCCACAGTGTATGATATTCCCCTCCCTGTGTCCATGTGTTCTCATTGTTCAACTCCTACCTATGAGTGAGAGCATGCGGTGTTTGGTTCTCTGTTCTTGTGTTAGTTTGCTGAGAATGATGGTTTCCAGCATCATCCGTGTCCCTGCAAAGGAAGGACTCACCCTTTCTTATGACTGCGTACTATTTCATGGTGTATATGTGCCACATTTTCTTTATCCATTCTATCACTGATGGGCATTTGGGTTGGTTCCAAGTCTTTGCTATTGTGAACAGTGCTGCAATAGACATACGTGTGCATGTGTCTTTATAGTAGAATGATTTTTAATCCTTTGGGTATATACTCAGTAATGCAATTGCTGAATCAAATGGTTTTTCTGGTTCTAGATACGTAATTGCCACACTGTCTTCCACAATGGTTGAACTAATTTACACTCCCCAAAACAGTGTAAAAGCATTCCTATTTCTCCAGATCCTCTCCAGTATCTGTTGTTTCCTGACTTTTTAATGGATAGCCATTCTAACTGGCATGAGATGGTATCTCATTATAGTTTTGATCTGCATTTCTTTAATGACCAGTGATGATGAGCTTTTTTATGTATGTTTATTGGCTGCATAACTGTCTTATTTTGAGAAGTGTCAGTTCATATCCTTCACCAACATTTTGATTTTTTTTGTTGTTGTAAATACCTAGGAATACAACTTACAAGGGAAGTGAAGGAGCTCTTCAAAGAGAACTAAAAACACTGCTCAAGGAAATAAGAGAGGACACAAACAAATGGAAAAAGATTCCATGCTCGTGGATAGGAAGAATCATTATCGTGAAAATGGCCATACTGCCTAAAGTAATTGATAGATTCAATGCTATCCCAATCAAGTTACTATTAACTTTCTTCACAGAATTGGAAAAAACTACCTTAAATTTCATGTGGAACCATAAAAGAGCCAGCATGGCCAAGACAATCCTAAGCAAAAAGAACAAAGCTGGGGGCATCACACTACCTTACTCCAAACTATACTACAAGGCCTGCAGTAACAAAAACAGCATGGTACTTGTACCAAAACAGATATAAAGGCCAATGGAACAGAACAGAGGTCTCAGAAATAACGCCACACATCTACAACCATCTTATCTTTGACAAACCTGACAAAAACAAGCAATGGAGAAAGGAGTCCCTATTTAATAAATGGTGTTGGGAAAACTGGCTAGCCATATGCAGAAAGCTGAAACTGGATCCCTTCCTTACACCTTATACAAAAATTAACTCAAGATAGAATAAAGACTTAAATGTAAGACCTAAAACTATAAAAACCCTAGAAGAAAACCTAGGCAACACCATTCAGGACATAGACATGGACAAATACTTCATTACTAAAACACAACAAACAATGGCAACAAAAGCCAAAATAGACAAATGGAATCTGATTAAACTAAAGAACTTATGCACAGCAAAGGAAACTATCATCAGAGTGAACAGGCAACCTACAGAATGGGAGAAAATTTTTGCAATCTATCCATCTGACAAAGGGCTGATATCCAGAATCTATAAACAACTTAAACAAATTTATAAGAATAAACAAACAGCCCCATCAAAAAGTGGGCAAAGGATATGAACAGACATTTTTGAAAAGAAGACATTTATGCAACCAACAAACATATGAAAACAAAAGCTCATCATCACTGGTCATTAAAGAAATGCAAATCAAAACCACAGTGAGATACCATCTCATGCCAGTTAAAATTGCTATCCATTAAAAAGTCAGGAAACAACAGATGCTGGAGAGGATCTGGAGAAATAGGAATGCTTTTATACTGTTTTTGGGAGTGTAAATTAGTTCAACCATTGTGGAAGACAGTGTGGCAATTACTCACGTATCTAGAACCAGAAAAACCAGATCCAGCAATCGCCTTACTGGGTATATATATACCCAAAGGATTAAAAATCATTCTACTATAAAGACATATACACACATATGTTTATTTCAGCACTGTTCACAATAGCAAAGGCTTAAAACCAATCCAAATGCCCATCAGTGATAGACTGGATAAAGAAAATGTGGCACATATACACCATGGAATACTATGCAGTCATAAGAAAGGATGAGTTCATGTCCTTTGCAGAGACATGAATAAAGCTGGAAACCGTAATTCTCAGCAAACTAATATAGGAACAGAAAACCAAACACTGCAGGTTCTCACTCATAAGTAGGAGTTGAACAATAGGAACACATGCACACAGAAATGGGAACATCACACACCAGGTCCTGTCGGGGTGCAGGGAATTAGGGGAGGGATAGCATTAGGAGAAATACCTAATGTAGATGACGGGTTGATGGGTGCAGCAAACCACCATGGCACGTGTATGCCTATGTAACAAACCTGCATATTCTGCACATGTATCTCAGAACTTAAAGTATAATAATAATAATAAAAAGAAATGAGTAGGTTTGGATAGCACAGCAAGAAGGATTAAAATGGCCTATTCTTTGATAGAGCAATGGAGGATTTGTGCAAGGAGTTAACAGAATAAATAATAAAACTTGTGAATATTATAAATTATATACTTGCCCTTGAAATTCAGAGTGATAAACTTGTATCAGTATTATTTAGTGTGTTACATTTTTAATCTTTAAAATTGGAGATATGGGAGATAGCTTTGGCATATGAGTAAATCTATTTTAAGTATTATTAAGCAGAATGTGATTAAACAACATACCAAATGTTATAAATTTTCCAGCTATAAAGTTACATATAAACATAAAGATACAGAAGGAAGAATCTTTCAAATAAAATTAGCATTCAAGTGCAATTGACAAAGCTCATGGCTTCTAATCTATTTTGCATTCTTACTTTGTTAAAGGAACTCACCAGTTTTGGTCTTTCACATGGGCATGAAACTGAAAGTTACATTCCCCAGCCTTCTTTCTAAGCAAATAGAAGCCTTGTGCCTTCTACTTTTCTGTCTTTTTTTTTTTTTTTATCTTTGACTGCAATATAGAAATGGTTATAGGAGCATCTCATCTTGAACTATGGGAAGAAGACCTATGGCGAGGACAGAGAGGAATTTGACAACAGTCACCTGTATCCCAAACACTCCAGAGCTGTCATATCAGCTCTGTTTTGTTTATATTTAAAATTTTGTGTGAATGAAAAATAATCATTTTTTATAAACAGCCGTTTTAAGGGATAAGTGTTTATTAAAGCAACAAAGCATGTGTCTTAAGCAAGGCAGCAAACACAAATAAAAATAAAATAACCACCATCATATAAGGCACTTGAAACATTTAAAAATAGCAGTTCAGCTGTGTTGTATATAAAATTGAGTCGTGTATTTCTAAATCTCACAAGCATCATCAAAATTTTCTTTTAAATTCTTTTAGTTATTTTACTAAATAATAAACTGGCTTTTGCGTTACTCTTTTAAAAGTCTTTCTAAATACAAACCGTCTACAGGTTATATTTCGCCAAATTGACAACTGGTTCAATTTTTTTATTTGTTTGTTTTAGTTTTTTTTATTATTAGCTATGCATATCCAAATAAATTTATTAGTGAACTTGAGGTAGTAGGAGCTGGCTATAATAATGGAATAAGATTTTTAATAATCATATAATTGCTGTCCATTTGTAGATGTAAAAATAGACATTGAATGGTAAAGTATATCATTGGTCATTTTGCTTTTCCAAATAAATTAGTGTTATTGAGAAAGGAAAGAATAATTAACTCTGAAACAAGATTAACTATTAAGCTTGAAGTTTAGGTCAGATTTCCTTTTTTTCTTTTTTTTTTTTTTTTTTTCCAGACAGAGTCTCGTGCTATACCCCAGGCTGGAGTGCATGCAGTGGTACGATCTCAGCTCACTGCAACCTCCACCTCCCAGCTCCCAGTTCAAGTAATTCTGCCTCGACCTCCTGAGTAGCTGGGATTACAGGCATGCACCACCATTCCCAGCTAATTTTTGTATTTTTAGTAGAGATGGGGTTTCACCATGTTGGCCAGACTGGTCTTGAACCCCTGACCTTGTGATCTGCTGCCTCTGCCTCCCAAAGTCCTGGGATTACAGGTGTGAGCCACTGTACCTGGTCAAGGTCAATTTTCAACTGAAAACTCATTTTCACTATTTAAGAATTATAATCTATTTTAAACAGTTCTATTGTTGCATATGATTCAAAAGTTAGTGGTTCCATTTTGAAATCTTCAATTTCTGGTAACAGTATAGCAATTATGCTGCTTTTAATTTTCAGAGTCCTGTATATACACAAATATTTCTATAAACCTTTCTCCCTTTATTAAGATATAATAAATTGCTACAGCCTAATACTGCTACAATTAAGGAAGCCTGGAAAATCACATTAATTACATATTAAAATATAGTGGAGAGATGTAGGACAGATGACTTGCAGTTCCTGAAGAAGGAAGCTGACCTGAAGTGAGCTGACAATCACTGAATCCTTTATTCCCTGGGCACACTTGCCTCTTCTTGCTATAGACTGAGAATTAAGCTCATCCCATAAAGAGGAGCTTTTCTGGGGAAAGAGAAACCAAAAAAGTCTTAATCTTTTATATCACTTCATTTCTCACAGTAACCTCCCATTCTCCTACCCTAGAAATGCATTTTTTAATCCATGCAATGTAATTTCTTTTGTCCCTCTTAATGGATCATTCTGCACATCATATACACACACACACACACAGACACCCCACATTCATGCTGCACTATTTTGCATGATGCATTACCATTTGTGTGTGCTATTCTACGAACACACCTGTTACTATCTTTCTCCTATGGACCAGTCCACACAAACTTGATACTATCTACTCGCAAATTATTCTCACGAATTTCCAATACAAAATTAGAAATGTTCCAAAGTTGAGTCTACAAAGAAAGACCATTTCTTAGACTGGAAAATAGAGGAGGCAATACAAAGTTAAAGAATATAAACTTACTTCCAGGCAAGACGTGGTGGCTCACACCTGTACTTCCAGCACTTTGGGAGGCTGAGATGAGAGGATGACTTGAGGCCAGGAGTTTGAGACTGATCAACATAGCGAGACCCCATGTCGACAAACAAACAAACAACAACAACAAACATAAACTTCAACTGCAGAACTGACTTTAGAGCTGGAGTTTATATAGAGCTGATAATTTTTATATTAATATTTTTTCACAATATTACTCTACAATGTGTTTTCTTCCCTCATAGAATGATGGGTAATATGTTAAACGCCTTCTCTGGAGACTGTCTTTCTTTTTGTTTTAAAAAGAATTGTTATGGGGTATTTACCCTATGTTACTCTGAAGAATCTGTTAATCCAAGCCTGACTGAATCCATCATCCATCACATTAACTTTTTTTTTCCTTTTTGTAAACTTGAGTTTAATTAATGAAATGGATGATTTTTAGAGAAGAAAACTCAATATTTATTACCCATTTAACATTTTCTCTTGCTAAAATTATCTTCAATAGGGTGAGAAGAATGATCACAGAGGACAAATAAGCACAGAGGCAGACATACCAACCACTAATCAGGGAGCATGATCCACAAGTATATGGTTAGTGTGGTCTTGTTTATAGTACACTTCACTTCATTGGGGAACCTGTCTGTGTCTTCACTTTAGATAGTACCTGTCTGATGCTTACTTAAAAAGCCACCCAGGTATGGTTTCCAAGTTAGCACTATTGTCTTAGGTCTTGGTCACATTATTGGGTTTTGTTTTCTGTTTGAAATAGATTTGCCTGACTTATCTTTAGCTATATATAATCAGATTATATATAACACAACAATATATATGGTCCTCATTGTTCCAATGAGATCCAAGAGTATTAATTATGGAATGTTTGAGAGGCTGGTATCCTATTTGGGATGTGTGTATGTAGTTCAATATTTTTTAAAAAATCGTATTGGATTATTTCAGACTAGCCTTAGGACTATTTGCTGAAATTTTAGTAGTTACACAATTTAATATTTTTACCTTTCTTTGAAGCTATGCCACACGCTCATAGTCATTCTCTTTGTGCCCTTGACCTCAGAAAGATAAATACACAGCTATGGTGCCAATGCTCAGCATTCACAGAAGGAGAGACTGATAGCATAAGACTGAAAGAGGGCATCAGGTAGTGTGTCCTTTTTTATACTGCTTTATCTAATTAGTTAAAAGTTAATTCTTGGATGGACTCCACCAGAATGACAAATATAAGATATTACTAGAACTTGTAATACCGTATGTCAATGGACTTGTTGCTACTGATATAGAAAATTTAGGATCATTAATTATTTAAAACATTGCCACGACCACATTTAAAGACATATAATGAATATATAAGATATTGGTTAATATTATTAAATTTATTAAAATTATTACCACATGTTCTCACTCATAGGTGGGAATTGAACAATGAGATCACTTGGACACAGGAAGGGGAACATCACACATCAGGTCCTATTGTGGGGAGAGGGTAGGGGGGAGGGATAGCATTAGGAGATATACCTAATGTAAATGATGGGTTAATAATGGGTACAGCACACCAATATGTCACATGTATACATATGTAACAAACCTGCACGTTGTGCACATGTACCCTAGAACATAAAGTATAATAAAAAAATTATTAAATATACTTTATTTTGCTTAGTACCACCTTCAAAGGAAAATTACTTCTATTCTTAATCAAAATTTAATTTGATTTCAAGAGACAATGGTTAAGTATACAACTTATTTAATTACTTAGCAATTATATCCATGGATTCTACTTCTGTATTAAATAATATATCATATAGTATCACATCCTTTTATCTTAAAGTAGTTGGTTATTAACAAATTGGTACACAATTTAAGTCTAATGTAGTACTTGTAATAATTGGTATTATTTGAATTATTTTATGTTTTAAATAAGAAAGGTGGGATAGAAGTGCAAAGGAAAATTTTTCAGAGTTATTTTCCAATGACCTACAAAGCCGTTGGAAATATATTTTTAAAAATAATTTCAATTTTTATTTTGGATTAGGGGGTTTACATGCAAGTTTGTTACATGGGTATGTTGTGTGACGCCAAGGTTTGGAGTGTGAATGATTCCATCACCCAAGTAGTGAGCGTAGTATCCAATAGGTAGTTATTCAGCACTTACTTCCCCTTTTTCTCTCCCCGCATAGTAGTCCCCAGTGTCCATTGTTCCCATCTTTATGTCCACTTGTACCCAATGCTTAGGTCTCACTTACAAGTGAGAACATGCAGTATTTGGTTTTCTATTCCTATGTCAATTTGCTTAAAAATGACCTCCAGCTGTATTCATGTTGCTCCACAGGACATTATTTTGTTCTTTCTTATGACTTCATAGTATTCCATGGTGCATATGCACCCCATTTTTAAATGCAATCCACTGTTGATGGGTACCTAGATTGATTCCATGCCTTTGTTGTTTTGAATAGTGCTTCGGTGAACGTATGACTATGTCTGTCTTTTTGATAGAATAATTTATTTTCCTTTGAGTATACACCCAGTAATGGGATTGCTGGGTTGAATGGTAGTTTGTTTTAAGTTCTTTCAGAAATCTTCAAACTGCTTTCCACAGTGACTGAACTAATTTATATTCTGCCAACAGTATATAAGTGTTGCCTTTTCTCCACAGCTGTCAAAAACATCAGGTCTTGTGTTTTGACTATTTATGTATTTTACTTATTAATTTTTTTGAGTCAGGGTCTCAGTCACCCAGACTGAATTGCAGCGGCACTGTATCAGCTCACTGCAACCTCAGCCTCCCGAGATCAAGCAATCCTCTCACCTTAGTCTCCTGAGTAGCTGACATTAAAGATGTATGCCACCTGCCTGGCTAATTTTTTGGATTTTTGTTAGAGACAGGGTCTCATCATGTTGCCTAGGCTG
This sequence comes from Trachypithecus francoisi, assembly GCF_009764315.1. Lineage (NCBI taxonomy): Eukaryota > Metazoa > Chordata > Mammalia > Primates > Cercopithecidae > Trachypithecus > Trachypithecus francoisi. The sequence goes on along the minus strand of NW_022681470.1, from coordinate 45,655,857 downwards.
GTCTCAAACTTCTGAGCTCAAGCAATCTGCCTTCCTTGGTCTCCCAGAGTGAAATTATAGACATGAGCCACCATTTCCAGCTGTATTTTGACTTTTTAATAGCCATTCTGACTGGTATGAGATGGTATGTCATTCTGGTTTTGATTTGCATTTTTCTGATGATTTGTGATGTGGAGAACGTTTTCATGTTTGTTGGTTGCTTGTATGTCATCTTTTGAGAAATGTCTGTTCATGTCTTTGGTACACATTTTAATGGGGTTACTTGTTTATGCTTGCTGATTTGTTGACACACCTCAAAGATTCTGAGTATTAGACCTTTCTCAGATGCACGGTGTGTGAATATTTTCTCCAATTCTATAAGTTGTCTGTTTACTCTTTTGATAGTTTCTTTTGCTGTACAGAAATCTTTAGTGTATTTAGATCCCACATGCCAATTTTTGTTTTTGTTGCATTACTTTTGAGGACTTAATCATAAATTCTTTCCCAAGGCCTATGTCCAAAATGATATTTTCTAGATTTTCTTCCCAATCCATCTAGTTTGAAGACTTACATTTAAATATTCAATCTATATTTAGTTAATTTTTGTGTGTGTTACAAGATGGGAGGGGGGTGCGTCCAATCTCATTCTTTTGCATATGCCTAGCTAGCTATCACAGCACCATTTATTTAATAGGGAGTCTTTTCCCCATTGCTTATTTTTGTTGATTTAGTTGAGTATCAGATAACTGTAGTGTACAGCTTTACTTCTGGGTTCTCTATTCTGTTCCTTTGACCTATGTGTCTGTTTGTATACCAGTACACACTGTCTTGGTAACTGTAGCCTTAGAGCATAGTTTGAAGTCAGGTAATGTGATGCCTCTAGCTTTGTTCTTTCTGCTTAGAATGACTCTGGCCATTCAGCCTATATTTGGGTGCCATATGAATTTTAGAATTTTTTTTTTCTAATTCTGTGAAGAATGGCACTGGTAATTTGATAGGGATATTGTTGAATCTTTGGATAGCTTTGGGCAGATGGCCATTTTAACAATATCGATTATTACACTCTACAAGCATGGAAAATTTTCCTTCCTCTTTTCTTTTCCTTCCTTCCTTCCTTCCTTCCTTCCTTCCTTCCTTCCTTCCTTCCTTCCTTCCTTCTGTCTTTCTCTCACTCTGTCACACAAGCTGCAATGCAGTTGCATGATCATGGCTCACTGCAACCTCAACCACCTGGGCTTAGTTGATCCTCCCATCTTAGTCTCCTGAGCACAGGCATGTGTCATCATGCTTGGCTACTTTTTAAATATTTATTTTAGAGATGGGGATCTTGCTACATTGCCCAGGCTGGTCTCAAACTCCTGCACTCAAGTGATGCTCGGCCTTGGCCTCCCAAAGTGCTATGATTACAGACCTAAGCCACTACACCCATCCTGTTTTTCTGTTTGTTTGTGTCATTGATATGATGATATGGTTTGGATTTGTGGCCCTACCCAAACGTTAGGTCAAATTGTAATCCCCAATGTTGGAGGAGGGCCTGGGTGGGAGGTGATAGAGTCAAAGAGGAGGACTTCACCATTGCTGTATTCCTGATGGTAAGTGAGTTCTCATGAGATCTGGTTGTTTAAAAGTGTGCAGCACCACCCCCTTCTCTCTTTTCTTCCTACTCTCTCTTTTCTTCCTACTCCATGTAAGATGTGCCAGCTTCCCCTTCACCTTCCAACATGTTGAAAATTTCCTGAGGCCTCTCCAGCCATGCTACCTGTACAGCCTATGGAACTACAAGTCAATTACGTTTCTTTTTTTAATAGATTACCCAATATCAGGTATTTCTTTATAGCAGTGTGAGAACAAACTAATACAGTCATCTATGATTTATTTCAACAGTGTTTTGTAGTTCTCCTTGAAGTGATCTTTCACCTTCTTGGTTAGATGTATTCCTAGGTACTTTTTTTTGTGTGTGTGTGGCTGTTGAAAATGAGATTGCATACTTGATTTGGCTCTCACTTTAAACATTATTGATATATGGAAATGCTACTAATTTCTGTACATTGATTTTAGCCTGTACACGTACGCACACATGTACATGTAATCCACTCTGAGTTAATGAAATTATGGCAACTATACAGTGTGTGATTAATCATCTATGAAACTAAGATGATATACTATATATATTTAACTTGCTAGGATACATTTCAATAATAATATTTAAAGGATAAGGTGGCCTCGAAACAGAGTTGAAGTTGTGGATTTTTAAGGTTATGTTAAGCATTGCAATGTAGTACTAACCTTTTTCACAGATGGAATAAAGTCTCAGTCTGCAATTTCAGCACCTGCCCTTCAGGGTCTTTATAACTGATATTTTAAGCAGATAGTAAATGTAGAAAGAACATTTCATAAAGCATACTCAACAAATATGTGTAAAAATTCAACTCTGTAACTGAAATCCCATTACATATCTATTTAATCTGATTTTGAAGGAAATGCTATTTTTTCTTTCTATAGCAATAAAATGCTACATTTAAAATCAGTCTGTGCATAACTCACTGACATGGATTAAAACTCTAGCTCATGTGGCATTTTTAGCAGACTGTACAAAATGGAAATGTCACCTTTTCTTTGGGGTGAAAGTATTTTGGCTTTCCCTAGAATGAAATATACAGAGTTTAACATTAGCTTTCAAAAGAAAAATTCTATTTTAACCCAAAAGTTCAACAAAATGTTAAGTCTGTGAAACTATTACTAAATAACAGAATGTATAAGTATTTATCCTTGGCCAAAGGTAATAACTCTATATATTTTTTTCTTTTTATTTATCCTGGGTGTATTTGGTAATCCCAATAAACCAGAAGCAATTTCCAAAGATTGCCAATGAAAATCTTAATTAACTATGTAATGCATCTATTCATCAATTTTATTTGAAGTATTATCTTGAAAGCTAAAGATAGACAATTCCTAAGTATACGAAGTCTGCTTATGTGACCAAAATAAGCTAAAATGACGAATGTCATAAAGATCCTGATATCCTCACACTGGGTTTATGAACTCTCCTATAATGACGAGATTATTTCTCTTGACCCTGAAGACTTGAACTGGTTATAGTGACACTGGCCAAAAGAGTATAATATTACATGATACATGACTTATGATTGTATCTACTTTATGACATGATTTATTGCTCAATAGAGTGGGGGAAAACATTATACTAAAAAACAAAGAATACAATTTAAACAGCCTTAATGATTATATTTGTCTTTATAGAAAGATAGCAATCTCTACTATAGTAAATGACCAGCATAAAAGTTTGGTTCAGTTTTAGAACTAAAATATTATTTTAAATGTCTGATTATCACAGGCTCTGTGAATTCTTTATAACAACACTGCTTATTCACTTCCATAAATTAGGACAACATCAAGCAGTCTGTCTATTATTTTAAAAGAATTATAGTATTTTACTTCATTTTTATATAATAGATCCCTGTAGATCTTAGCATATTCAAAGAGTTTTGGGTTGTGATTTAGCACAAATTTACTAAATTTAAAATGTAATTTTTCACTAATGTTATCTAATGCTAAAGGTAGTATGAACAGTCATGGGTAACTAATTGCAAATAGAGGAAATCTAAAAGTAGAGCAGGACATGTAGTCACTTACTGATATGCTTAGGTATCTGGTCATTTGCTTGGCACATTGTTACTGATTATTCAGTGACCTGAAACTTGTCTGGGTATCTCTTAAAACAGAAATTTTGCATGTGTAGAAAGTTTTACTGAAAAAAAAATACTAAATTTTAAGCCCTACAACTGTTACACACAAAATACAGTGCTGAATAAAAGAGAAATAATTTTTTCACACAGGAGAATCAACAGGAATGACAGACATGAAAATATTTTCTGTGATAGTGTCACAAAGATAAAATAATAATCTGAAAGGGAAGCATGTGGAGTGACTCTTATATTATTATACAATTCAGGTTTATTTTATTGAAAAATTAGATGCAAGGATTTATGCCAATTGTGGTAGATAGATGAGTTTTCTTCGGTGTTTAAAACAATTTTTTTGAGAATAAGAGTTGTAAACATTATTTGTGAATACATTATTCAATTAATTATGGTAAGTTCTGCTTTAACTCAACATTGAACCCCTAGTGCATACCACGCTATTGAGTAATTATTGAATAAACTAATGTGTGACTAATTAGATGAAGGGGTAAATTAGTTAAGTACAAGAATATGGAGGAGAGACCACTTATTATATCTTGGGAAAAATAAGGAATTATAAGTATTATGGAAAATCTTGTGGTCAGGCAAGCTAGTGAGTAGTTTGACATGTTATTCATAAATTGTAAGCAGGGAGGGCACCTGAACATTTTTCCATGTTTAAATTATTGTAGCGTAGTAGAGGCCAGAATAAATTTAGAGTGAAAGGTTGAAATGTAAATTTTAAAAATTTGAATTTTTTTGAAAATTTAGTTTGGTTAAAAAGTATTCAGAGACTGTACAAAATGCTAAAAGGTTTAAATAGACGATATTTTCAGAGGTCAACTCAATAAATAGCCTAGTGTGATGAGTCTATTTTTCGTTTTTGTTTGCTTAATGTTTTTTCAAAGATGTGTATACCAAACACCCTAGATAGACATAGTAATTTTGTAGTGTTACAGATAAGCATCACAAATAATACACTTGGAGTTTATTCAATGGAGTATAAATTTAGGAATAGAAAATACTATCCAATATTGATGGCTTAAGCCAAATACTTGAAATAAAAAAATGATAAAAACAGACCACGCACTGTGGCTCACGCCTGTAATCCCTGCAGTTTGGGAGGCCGAGGCGGGTGCATCACTTGAAGCCAAGAGTTTGAGATCAGCCTGGCCAACATGGCGAACACATATCTCTACAATAAATACAAAAAATTATCCCGGCGTGGTGGTGCATGCCTGTAATCCCAGCTACTTGGGAGGCTGAGGCATGAGAATCACTTCAACTCAGGGGGCAGAGACTGCAGATAGCCGAGATCCCACCACTGCACGGCAGTCTGGGAAACACAGTAAGACTCTGTCTCCAAAATAAATTTAAAAAATAAATAAATAAATAAATGGATTACATATATTGTTACAACATGATTGTCTCTAAAATTGAAGGAAGAAAATAGCTCAGCTTTGTAGATTAAAAAAGTCTTCTTTTTATGGGTAATTAAGATGTAAATGACGAGTTGATGGGTGCTGACGAGTTGATGGGTGCAGCACACCAACATGGCACAAGTATACATATGTAACAAACCTGCACGTTATGCACATGTACCCTAGAACTTAAAGTATAATAATAAAAAAGAAAAAAAAAAGAGAAAAAAAGAGTAGATATTATTTGTCTGTGTCAATACAAAGAAGGTTAAAGAGAACCTTTATTTAAAATTACTTTAACATGTATATTCTTCACTCAAATAAATTTTAAAAGTTCAGAATAGCAGCATATTTTCTTCAGAGTATCACATGTATAATAAGGCTATAACTGCCTTTGATAATCAGTCTCATTTATTGTAATTATTTTAAATGTTATATTTTACATTTATGCATAGTTAGAAAAACACAATTCTTCTTTCCAGGCTTTTATTTAATTTGAAAAACTTTATCCCTAACAGTTATAAAACCATGATAAGATATTATTGCAGAACATTGGTAAAGTAACCCTGAAAGATTTCAGTGTAGCATAACCCATAATTTAATATTCTTCTGCTCAGAGTTAGATAATTCTACTTTCCATTTTAACATTTAAAAATAAATCGCCAGAATTAGAATATGCAACATTAAAAAAACAAGAAAAAGAAATACATAGTAAACATGAATCAATTTAATAGGAAAAGTGTTTATTTTGTTGACAGTGATTATTGAAACGTTATTCAATTATTTGCTATATTTGGGTATATGTATGGCATGTCTACTATGATTTTATCATCCAAATACATTTTATATTTATACTAAAATGTCTTTTTTTTTTTTGAGACGGAGTCTTGCTCTGTCGCCCAGGCTGGAGTGCAGTGGCAGGATCTCAGCTCACTGCAAGCTCCGCCTCCCGGGTTTAGCCATTCTCCTGCCTCAGCCTCCCGAGTAGCTGGGACTACAGGTGCCCGCCACCTCGCCGGGCTAGTTTTTTGTATTTTTAGTAGAGACGGGGTTTCACGGTGTTAGCCAGGATGGTCTCGATCGCCTGACCTCGTGATCCGCCCGTCTGGGCCTCCCAAAGTGCTGGGATTACAGGCTTGAGCCACCGCGCCCGGCCTATACTAAAATGTCTTAACAAAAACATACAACAAATTAAATTTAAAAATCTATTGAAAAACCAAAAGTCTAAGAAAGAATGTTATACACACACACACATACATACACACACGCACATGCACACAGACACACACACAAAATTCTTATAAGATTGTGAAAGGTCCAAGAGGTAGCCTCTAACTCTAACATAGCTACTAGTGATTTTTGTTTTCTAGTATAATATGTTTGTGCGTGTGTGTGTGTGTATCTCCAAGCTTATAACGTTTTATATATATATATATATGTCTACATCTATATCTATCCTTTAAGTGTGTGCTATATTTTGTAACTTACTTTTAAGCAACAGAATATAACAAATTAATGGGATATCATTAGTTACCAAAGACTTGTGACTTCCATATTACTTGCTACCTCTCACCCTTGCTTGCTCTCTTACTTGCCCCCTCTGGTGGACAACAGATGACAATTCATGAGCTCTCCTGTGGAGAAGCCTCCAGCCTGTGAGGAACTGAGTCCTGTGTCCAACAACATGTGAGGAAATGCTAAGTCCTTGAACGATCTTGAAAGACAATCTTCTCCCAGTTGAGCCTTTAGTTGACCACAGTCCTGGCTGACACCTGAATTGTAGCTTCATGAGATCCAGAGTCACAGGGCTTAGGTAAAAGACATCCACATTCTTAAACATGGAAAATGTTAGATAATAAATGTTGCTGTTAATAAGATATTAAATTTTTAGATGATTTGTTACGCAGGCATAGACAACTAATACAATCTTTTTAAAAACAAAAGCTAAAAAAGCCCATAATCTTGGATGAAAAAACATTGTAATATGTATACATTAATAATCACATAAATAAAACCAATAAATCAAATAGCAAAATATAGTCTTTATAAATATTAGTACCTGTATTGAATCAACTATTAAAATCATTTAAAATATGAATACCCCTATGATAATGATAAAGTTTATAATTATATTATTCATGCACAGGCATGAATACACAAATATAATTATATTTGTTAATACTAAAATCAATTAAATGTCATAACATTTTACTTACGCATTTACCAAAATGTTGTAAACATGGTAGAGTACTTTTCAAAATTGACTTACCACTGCCAATTATGGCTATGGAAAGTATATTTGTTTCTTGCAGACATTTTTGAAGAGCTAATAGGAACCATTAAAATATGTCATCATTTTAATCATATTGTTTAATATTACTATAGATTATTAAAGATATTGGAGATTGGTAAAGACTTAAGAAATAATCCAACATATATTTTGCCATTTAAACAATCATTTTAACATAAATGAATGGTAAATAACCATTTGAAAATACATTTTTAAGTGCAAATTGAATAAGACTGTATAAATGTGTATAAAGACAAAGGTAGGGAAAACAACAAAAAATTAAATCATATATTTAATGAAAATAGTTTAAAAGAATATTCAATTCAGATTTTCACAGCCCAACATGATGTTATCAATGCATACTTTTATGTAAAACTGAATAATTTAACTTTTAAATAAGTTCAGATTATGATGTAATGGTTACTGGGGTCGTATGTGGACAGACCATAAACTTGTGGGTTTTAGGAAATTTTTACTACAAGAAACAAATATATACTTATTCCCAAACACATCAAGTTGTATAGATTAAATATCTAAAGCTTTTTGTAGGTCATCACACCTAAATAAAACTAATTTTTAAAAAGATTGAGAGAAAGCAGCTTAATCTATTATTATTTAGTTCTACCTCATGTATGACTAAAACCTCTCATAGCTTTGCAGTTTGAAACAACATAGAGTTAATTTACTCTCTCTGAGTTATGTTGATCACCATGCTTGTTCTTAAGGCAATAACTAGTGAATATTTTTAAAGGAAGAGAAGGCAGTTCAATATTTAAATTGGTTTTACACCTTGTCTTTTTAAGCGTGTCTAGTTATTCTGAATGATGTCTGTGTGACATGGATTTCTCACCTCTTACCATTTGCATTATTAACTTCTGAATGCTCTTCAGGACAGAAGTTCACAAACATTAGTGGAATATTTACTCGATGCTCTGAACTATGTTAACTTTAGTGCTTTAATGATGAATAGCATGCTTCTTATTAATGAATATAATCCTCCTGGGGTTGTGTTATTTAACACTGATTGCTGTTGGATGATTATTTTCTGTGATGTTGTTTATTCTACATTAATGCAAACAAGATTATGTCTGCTATTTTACCATCTGCATTAAATGATTCACTCATTAAACTTTTCAACAACTGATACCACCAGATCCTGAAATCATTTTCTTCTCTTTTGTTAATCATATCATTAATATATTACTCATGCAATCTCTTATCTTAAAACATATATTAAAGACTGTATAATCTTTAATAAATTTCAAGGATTTTCTTTTATTCAATATTACATATTTGATGTATTTTAATGGTAATCCTGTAAACCTAATAACCTAATAGTGACATTTCATAATGATTTAGAAATTATTTATATTATTTAATATTTGTGTATTTTCAGACTTCTATAACCCCCCATTATGCATGCATTAAATGCTTTCATCAAAATGTCATTTTTAATAGTTTCAGATCAGGCAAAAATATAAACCTTTGAAATGTCATTAAATATCCACATTTATTTTGAGCCATGTGCCAACATAGCTTGAGAGGGTAATGTTAATGTTTGCATAATGTGCAATCTGTGTAACAACAATATATAGGCATACATGTTAACATGTTTCAAAATTAGACTTGTTAAATAATTCTTAAGAGCACACATGAAGATTTTTGTACAATGTTTGAGCTTTATAGCCTTTAAAATTTATGCAATTTTGAGTAGTTTTCACTTCCACCCAAAGTTTATTATTTTTAATTTTCAAAGGCTAAAGGTTTTTCATCTTTGTTAATGATGTTCTTGATAATTGCTTCTGAATTTTGCCAGGAATTGATAAACTCTTTATTATTATTTTTGAAAAATAGCATTTCTTCCACAATGCAGCTTTTTGGAGCACTGTTCTTGCCAAAGTTCTCCCAAGACATTCACAAATGGCATTGCCAGCAGATCTAATTTCCTCAATGATATCTTATCTACTTTTTCTGCATCTGGATGTTTTTAAAGATTAAAAGATTTAGGTGCTAAGCTACATCTTATGATGATTACATAATTGGTTTATGCCTTCTGAGTGGGAGAAAATGTTCATAATGATGAAAACGTAAGAAAATATAAAAATTGAAGATTGTGGCATTTGCCCTTGAGTAGGCTGACTAGAAGTATAAAAGAAAAAAAAACCTTACTTGATTGTACATTTTTCTGAAGGCCTAGATAATTTGGCTGTGGAGTGCATGGTATTAGCTGTCTTAGTTTAATGTCTGCCACTGTCCAACTCCACTTTATTCAGGTCAGTTCTTCACGAATTTCCTCATCAGAATTTATCACTAGCTAGAGGATATCCTAATTTGTAAAGTGCTGCTTCAAGTATTATACATTTTTAAGTTGGGTTGTCTTTTTTTCTCAATGATTTGAGAATTTTATTTATTCTGTTTACAGCTAATTCATTAATTGTGCATTTGCTGCTATTAAATTTCTCAGATTTACTCTGAATAAAAATAGCTTCATTTCACTTATAATTTGAAGAATAATTGTACTGCAATAGTATCCAATATTGCCGGTATTTTTTTTTTTCTTTTTTTCTTTTCTTTTCTTTTTTTTGGGGGGACAGAGACTCACTAACTCTCTTAGGCTGGAGTACAGTGGCGCTATCTCGAGTCACTGCAAGCTCCACCTCCCGGGTTCACGTCATTCTCCTGTCTCAGCCTCCCAAGTAGCTGGGACTACAGGTGCCCTCCCCTATGCCAGGCTAACTTGTATTTTTAGTAGAGACAACGTTTCATCGTGTTAGCTAGGATGGTCTCGATCTCCTGACATTGTGATTTGCCTGCCTCGGCTTCCTGTTGCCAGTAATTTTCCTTCAGTGATTTGAAAATAGCATTTTATATTCAGCTGGTTTCCTTTAACCTTAATAGGTAAACTTGTAGACCTTTTAAAGCTTCTCTTTACGTGAACTGTTGTTCAGATTTTCCATTCTATTTTGTTGTTATTATTAGAGTAGCTTTTCCCTCAAAATCTCAGTCTAGAGTTTTTTCTTATTTATTCTCCAGTTTAGAAATTCTTTATTCATCTTTGTCTAATGTATTTTTACTTCCATCCCTTGAGTTCTTAAATTGTTATTTCTTTTGTCAGTTTCATATTTTTCATTTCGTTCTGCTATACAGATTCCAGTCATCTGCCATGATTCTTTACATATTTTGTTTTTCTTGATATATTAAATGCAGTTATTTTGATGTATTTGAAAACTCCTTTACCTGGTTTCCTATTGGTTTTTTATTAATGTAAATTTCTTCTCTTGGATTTATTTTTCATGTCTGCTTTTGTCCATACATGTTTGTTTTAAATTTAATCTATGATATTGTGTATAAAAAATTGAGATAACTTGAGCCTAGGAATACTTGAGTCTAGAATGATGTTGCATTTCTTAAAAGGTGATACAAAATTCATACTTTCCCCAGTTTGCTTATAAATTTGCATAATTTGGATTTAACTTCGGCCCATTTGTGAACTGGTCTTTTTGTTTTTCCTTTAATACAAGCATTTTTTTTTTCTGTGCAATTTTATGACTGTCTAAATCAGAGCAAACATTTTGAACTCAGGAATAATGTCTGGTCACATCCTGCTATTTCCTTGACCATCTGATGTAGATCTAAATGTCATGTGTAGGAGTCTTCTTATGCTGTGATTCTTTCAGTATCTAAAAGATGTGCACAATTCTGAGGTGGGGAATCTTTAGTAAACTTTTCATTCAATGTTTTCTATACAGACACTGCTAAAGCACTGTACAGAAAATGTGGACTCATCTGCCTAAAATCTATCATCAACCAATTAACCTTAGCCAGTGGCAGTAATACAGATGTTATAGAAATGTAGAATGGTGAACAGGTGAAAATTGACTGCATATGATACTTTTTGCAAGAAGTCCTTCATGGAATAAACTACTTGAAACTCCAGGCCCATGTTCTAAAGGAATATTTGAACTGATAGTTTTATGGAAACCATTCCACAGCCAGTGACATAGCATTTTCATATTACCTATAAGAATAGTAAACCTTCCAAATACTGCATGTTCTCACTTAGACTGGGAGCTGAATGATGAGAATTCATGAACACAAAGAAGGAAACAACAGACACTGGGGTCTACTTGAAGGTGGAGGGTGGGAGGAGGGAGAGGAGTAGAAAAGATAACTATTGAGCACTAGGCTTAGTACTAGTACATCTTAAAATTAGGGTTGAGGTTTTTTATGGATATGGGAGATGTTGAGTGCACTAATGCAAGTCACAACAGTAATGTTGCTGTTTTCATTTGTTTTTTTGCAAAGCCCACATATTTCGATTTCCCTCTTCCTCTTGCATTTGTGGTGTCCAAATAGTCTTCTGAATTTGTTGTAAAAACCATTCCAACTAGACTTTATTGTTCCTTAACTAGGATGACATGCAGTTTTATGTTTCAGAGCAAGTTGCTTCAAATTCTCATTTTGAAGTTTGCCACTAAACATTCATCAAAATTTTAATTTTATTTCTACTTTTTGTTTTTAATTATTTTGGATACATAATAGCTGTTATATTTATGGACTGCATGTGACCTTTTGATTCAAGTATAACGTGTGTAATGATCAAATCAGGGTAATTGAGGTATAGATCACATCAAATGTTTATTATTTCATTGTGTTAGGAAATTTCAATTTCACTCATAGTTATTTTGAAATCTACAATAAATTATTATTAACTACAGACACCAGACTGAGCCACCTAACACTAGTCATTCTATCTAACTGTATTTTTGTACCTACTGACAATCTCCTCTATTTAACTGCTTCCCGTCTTTCTCAACCTTTGGTAACCATCATTCTACTGTCTACCTCCATGAGTTCTATTGCTTTTTTTTTTTTTTTTTTAGTTCTACTGTTTCGTTTGAGGTCCTACATGTAAGTGAGAACACGCGATATTCATCTTTCTGTGCCAAGTTTACTTATAATGTCTTCCAGGAGTGCCCATGTTCTTGTAAATAACAGGATTTCATTCCATTTTATTACTGAATAATATTCCTTTGTGTATATGTAACACATTTTATTTTTCCATTTCTTCATTGATGGATATATACATAGATTCCGTATTTTAGCTATTACTAATAGTCCCACAATAAACATGGGAGTGCACCTTTCTCTTTAATATACTGATATCCTTTCTTTGTACACATAGCCACATAGCCAGTAGTAGAATTTTTGAATTATATAATATTTACACTTTCAGTTTTGTTAAGGAACCTTCATACTGTTCTTCACAGTGGCTGTACTAATTTGCATTATCACCAACAGCATAAGAGGGGAGGGTTTACCTTTCTTCAAAGCCTCTCCACCATTCATTATCTGTCTTTTGGATAAAAGTCATTTGAACTAGTGTGAGATGATACATCATTATAGTTTTAATTTTCATTGTTTTGATAATTAATGATGTGAAACATTTTCCCATGTACCTTTTGGTTATTTGTATGTCTTCTTTTGAGAAATGTGTCGTCAGATCCATTGCTTTTTTTTTTTTTTTTTTTTTTTGAGACGGAATCTCACTCTATCACCCAGGCTGGAGTACAGTGGCGTGATCTTTGCTCACTGCAAACTCCACCTCTCTTGTTCAAGCAATTCTCCTGTCTCAACCTCCTGAGTAGCTGGGATTACAGGCATGTGCCACCATGCCCAGCTAATTTTTTTGTATTTTTAGTAGAGACGGGTTTCACCATATTGGCCAGGCTGGTCTCGAACTCCTGACTTTGTGATCCACCCTCCTCAACCTCCCAAAGTGCTGGGAATACAGGCATGAGCCACTGTGCCCAGCCCAATAATATTAATTATTTTAGGCAGATAAAGTTTTTAAATATGTATTTTAATTTGTAAGTGATTAAATAGCTAAAATGCATCTGTGGAAGAAATTTGAGGATTTTTCATTGTTATTTTATATAGTATGACAATTTTCTGAAGTTTATAATGAAACTCAGATTCTACTTTAAAATTCTTGTTCAAAAAATACCAGCATCTGATTCATCATGGTGTTGACATCAGTTGATTATCTTTACTTATGCAAGTTGTGATTTGCTGACTTCTTTTTAAGACATGCGAGCTTATTTTTTTTTAAATGTATCTTAGACATCTGGTCCATTGTGTTAGAACACCCTGAATTTGATTTAAATATTTTATTTTATCAGGCATTCACCCTGTTTAGGTTCAGCATGTGAGTCTTGGCCTAGTTTCTGGGTTGAGGGTCCAATGACAGTTTAATTTTCAGAATCTTTGCAGTGTCATTTTGATCTACTTGGCTTACATGGACACTGAAATGTCCATGAGCAGTAGATAGAATAAACAAATTGTATTATATTCAAATAATGGAATAATTTACAATTAAAAAATAGATTGATCTGGCCGGGCGCGGTGGCTCAAGCCTGTAATCCCAGCACTTTGGGAGGCCGAGACGGGCGGATCACGAGGTCAGGAGATCGAGACCGTACTGGCTAACACGGTGAAACCCCGTCTCTACTAAAAAAAAATACAAAAAATTAGCCGGGCGAGGTGGCGGGCGCCTGTAGTCCCAGCTACTCGGGAGGCTGAGGCAGGAGAATGGCGTAAACCTGGGAGGCGGAGCTTAGAGTGAGCTGAGATCCGGCCACAGCACTCCAGCCTGGGCGGCAGAGCAAGACTCCGTCTCAAAAAAAAAAAAAAAAAAAAAAAAAAGATTGATCTATGTAAACTCATGAATAAATTTCATAAACATAATATTGAACAAAAGAAGCCAGGTTCAAAATAATATATAACTCAATTTATGTGAATTTTTTTAAAAAAACAGTATAATCTAGAGTGATAGAAGTCAGAAAAGTAGTTAATTCTGCTTCAGGGATTTTGACTAAGAAGTGAACATTGAAGACTTCTTGTATCTTGGAATGTTTCAACATTCTATGTGCTCATCTGGTAGTCTTTAGTAAGAAAAATAATATGTGTATATATGTATATAATGTAAACATAATCAATTAGTACACATGTACAGTTTGTACCCTTATAATGTGGACCTTATGATATATATGCTATAAGTTAATAATTATGTAAATTTTAAAAGATATTTAACCTTTTTGTAAACTTTGTTTTAGTCTATTTTTTAACCCTTTTCTTGTATACATTTGAGGTTTCCAACATAATGTTATGTGATTCATATAATTATAAAGATACACGTAGATAGTACAATGACTACTGTGGTTAAACAGATTAACATATCTATCATATCCCAAAATTATTTTTGTATGGCACAAGAGACATTAAAACCTTCTTATTATGTATTATGTATTATATAACAAAATCCCTAAATTGGTTCAAAGATCTCTTAAAGATATCAAACATCCATGGATGCTCAAGTCTCTGATGTAAAATGGCATAGTATTTGTACATAACTTCTACACATCCTCTCTTAAATTTTAAATAATTTCTAGGTTATGCATAATACCTAATACACGTAAATGCTGTGCAAGTAGTTGTTTTATTGTATTGTTTAGAGAATCATGATGAGAAAAAAAGTTTGTACATGTTCAGAGAAGGTACAATTTTGTTTTGAATATTTTCAATCCATGGTTGATTGACTGAATCCATGGATGTGGAACCCACGGATATGGAAAGCTGATCATATTTCAAATGTAATATTTGAATCTATATTGATCTCTTTATTATTATATAGTGACATTTTTTGTCTTTTTGATACTGTTTTGATTTAAAGAGTGTTTTATCTGATATAAGTACAGCTACTTCTGCTTGTTTTTGCTTTTTATTTGAAAGGAATATTGTTTTCTATCCCTTTATTTTTAGTCTGTATGTATCTTTACTGCTAAGGTTCATTTCTCATAAGTAGCCCATAGTTGGATTTTTTTTTTTTTATCTTTTCAGCAATTATTTCCTTTAAGTGAATAATTCAATCCATTTGCATTCAAGGTCTTTATTTGTATGTGAGGCTTTGTTGCTGTAATATTGTTGAACCCCAGTGGGACTATGGCATGAGAGGGATGAATGTTTGCCCCACCATTGACCCAGGCTGTGTCCAGTGAAGCCTGCCCATCCACTCCAGTGGCAGGATCTCAGCACAGCCACAACCACTCCTTACTTCAGCACTCTGCTGGGGGCCTGAGATTCACTCTGCCCTCACCCATCATGACTGGTGCCTTCTCTCACCATTGGTTGGGCCTGAGTGCAAACCCTCCCACTTGGCTTTTACCCATCCTTCCAAGACAGCTCACATAGCCAGGGTTTGGGGAATTGCCCAATTTAATCCACCACTGCAGCATCTGAAAACTCCTCCAGAGGGCCTGAGGTTGAACTGAAACATCTGGTTGCTACCAACCCAGCTGGCACCTATCTGTAAGCACCATCTGCAAGCCTGAAGATTCACCTGAACAGACCATCACAGCCACCACCACCACCAATGCACACCACTTGGGACTCAGAGACTTGTCTTGTCACTGCTGCCACCATCTCCTCTACCACTCTGGCTGCTTAGGGACCTATAATCCACCCACCCACTCAGTCCATCTCTGCCACCACCATCCAAGCAAACAATCTGAAAGCCCAAAAATTGGCTCACTGGTAACCACCAGCACAAATGCCAGTGTATATTGCCCTGGGACACAAAAATAGGCATGCTAAACCCATAACCGCAATCACTAGTCCTTGAATATTGGCACTTCTGGCATTCTAGTCCCCAGCACGACTTTGCCACAATCTTCACTAATAAGTTTACCCCGAACCACTGAGGAAATCACACACATTATGAAAATTGTTTACAGTCAGAGAAATCATAAAGAGACTACACTACTGCAGGTATCCCGAATCACAGCCAAATGCCCTATCCAAACCACATTATAGATACATCTTCAGGAAAAAGTCTTCTCCTATGAAAGTAAATTTAAAAATAGGGAGAAGTGATTGTTACACCAGATGTGCAGGTGTGAGGACACAAGACTCATGAAAAAAGGAAATATGACACCTCTAAAAGAACATAATAATTATCCAGCTATAAACCTTAGCCAAACAGAAATTCTCAGAATAGTAGATAAAGAATTCAAAACATTAACTGTAAAGAAACTTAAAGAGAATTCTATAAAATACAGAAAAAATATTTTAATAATCAGGATATAAATGAGAAATTTAGCAAAGACATATTTTTTCAAAAATAATATATATTTTTAGAATATATATTTTAGAATATGTTTTTAGAGTAATAAAATATAAATTCTGGAAGTGAAGAATTTATTAAAGGAAATACTAATTACACTTACATTTGAAAGTTTCAATAATAGACTTGATTAAGCAGAAAAAAGAATCTTAGAAGTTGAAGACAGGTCTTTTGATATAACCCAGTCAGGCAAAAATAAAGAAAATATAATAAAAAAGAATGAGCAAAGCCTCTGTGATATTTAAGACAGCATAAAGCAATTTAATATTAAAATTATCAGAATCAGCAAGGACATAGAGATAACAAAAAATTAGAAAACTTATTGAATAAAATAATACATGAAAATGGCTCAGTGATCCCTAAGCAGATACAATGCAAAAATTTCTTCTCTGTGGAACATTATAAGTAGATGTATGAAGTCAAAGATAAAGGGCAAATCCTAAAATCAGAAAGACAAAGTTACCTCCCTGAGACTAATATCAAATCTCTCAACAGTAACTTTAACAGGCTAGAAGAGAATGGAATTATATATTAAAAGTACTGAAAAAAAAAACCAAAACTTTTAGCTAAGAAGGTTATATCCAGCAATATTATCCTTCATAAATGAAAGATAAATAAAATATTTTCCAGACAAGCAAATGCTGAGGGAACTTGTTACCATTTTGATAGGTCTTAAAAGAAATATCTAAGGGGGTCTTAAACCTAAAAGTTAAAGGATAACATTTACCATCATGAACAAACATGAAAGTATAAAACTCAATGATAATCACACAAAAAGGAATAGAAATGACTCATTACAGAAATCCACCAAACCAAAATGAGAAATAATAGAATAAAAATAAATAATATATAAAAAATCATAAAATAATTAACAATATTACAGCAACAAAGCCTCACATACAAATAAAGACCTTGAATGCAAATGGATTGAATTATTCACTTAAAGGAAATAATTGCTGAAAAGATAAAAAAAAAAATCCAACTATGGGCTACTTATGAGAAATGAACCTTAGCAGTAAAGACACATACAGACTAAAAATAAAGGGATAGAAAACAATATTCCTTTCAAATAAAAAGCAAAAACAAGCAGAAGTAGCTGTACTTATATCAGATAAAACACTCTTTAAATCAAAACAGTATCAAAAAGACAAAAAATGTCACTATATAATAATAAAGAGATCAATATAGTTCCAAGATATAACAATTATATATGTCCCAAGAACCTTAGCAGTCAGATTCATACAGTAACTATTATGAGATCTATAGAAAGAGATACACTGCAATCTAGTAATGATGGGAGAATTTAACACCCCACCCTCACCATTACATAGATCATCTAGATAGAAAATCAATGAAGAAATATTGACTCTATACTGGACTATATAGTAAATGGACCTAACAGACATTTACAGAGCATCCTATCCAACAACTGAGAATATATATTATTTTCACGGGAACATGGAGCATTTTCCAGGATAGACCGTATGTCAGATTCCAAGAAAGTCTCAACAAATTCAAAATCATATCAACTGTCTTCTAAGTCCACAATGAAAATAAAACTAGAAACCACAACCAAAGGAATCTTGAAAATTATAGAAATACATGAAAATTAAAAAAAAAACATACATTCAAATGACCACTGAGCTAACAAAGAAATTAAGAAGAAAATGTAAAGAATTTATTGAAACAAAGGAAACTGAAAACACAACATAGCAAAACCTATGTGATACAGCAACAAGAGTGCTAAGAGAAAAGTTTGCAACATTAAAAAAGTAGAAAGATTACAGATTAACAGTCTAACAATGTACTTCAAAGAATGAGAAGAGAAAGGACAAACCAAATCTAAAATTAGCTGAAGAAAATAACAATAAAAATCAGAACATAACTAAATGAAATAGACACTAAAATATTACAACGGGTCAGCAAAATAGAAAATTGGTTCTTCAGAAAGACAAACTAAACTGATTAATCACTAGCTTGACTAACCAAGAAGAGAAAGACATAAATAAAATCGGAAATGAAAATGGAGACATTACAACTGATACCACATAAGTAGAAAAAGGTCATAAGAGACAACTATCAACAACTGTACACTGATAAACTGAAAAACCTAGAGAAAATGGATAAAGTACAGAAAACATAAGATCTACCAAGATTGAATCAGGAAGAAATAGAAAATCTGAACAGACCAATAATAGCAAGTTTGAATCTATAATAAAATGTCTCCCAACAATAATTTCACCAAATGTACAAAAAAACTAATACCAATCCTCTTGAAAGGAACAAACAACAGCAACAACAAAAAAACAAAGAGGATTTTTATTTAAAAAAACAATGAAATAGGAGAAAATTCTTCCTAACTAATTCCATGAGACTGGCATTACCCTGATACCGAAACCAGACAAGGACTCAACAAAGACGGAAACTATAGGTCAATATTCCTAATGAAAATAGACTAAAAAAATCACCAACAAAATACTAGCTAAATAAATTCAGCCATGCTTGAAAAAGATAATAAACCATAATGACATGGGATTTATGGTAGGGATGCAAGGATGGTTCACCATACACAGATCAATATCATGTCAACAGAATGAAGGAAAAGACCATATGATCATCTCAATAGATGCAGAAAAAGCATTAGACAAAATTCAACATGTATTCATGACAAAATCTCACAACAAACTATGCCTAGAAGGAAAAATACTTCAAAATAATAAAAGCCATGTATATCAAACCAACAGCTAACATCATATGAAATGGGGAAATGTTGAAAGCCTTTCGTGTAATTACTAGAACAAGACAAGGATGACCACTTTCAGCATTCATATCAAGCAAAGCACTTAAAGTCCCAGCCAGAGAAATCAGGCAAAAGAAAAATAAAGGGCGGAAGGGCACAGGGACGCACGCCTGTAATCCCAGCACTTTGGGAGGCCGAGGTGGGTGGATCACCTGAGATCCGGAGTTCAAGACCAGCCTGGACAACATGGTGAAACCTCATCTCCAACCAAAAATACAAAAATTAGCTAGGCACAGTGGCACATGCCTGTAATCCCAGCTACTCAGGAGGCTGAGGCAGGAGAACTGCTTGGGCCTGGGAGGCGGAAGTTGCAGCGGGCCAACATTGCGCCATTACACTCCAGCTTGGGCGACAGAGCAAGACTCCATCTCAAGAAAAAAAAAAAAAAAAAAAAAAAGAAGAAGAAGAAAGGGGCATCCAAATGGAAAAAGAGACAGTCAAAGTGTCCCTCTTTGCTGATTATATGATGTTATATCTAGAAAAACCTAAAGACTCTACCAAAAATATCTTATATTTGATTAATGAATTCAGTAAAGTTGCAGGATAGAAAGTCAACCTACAAAGACCAATAGCATTTCTTTCTCCCTTCACTACCCTTCCCTTCTCTTCTCTTTTTCCCTTCCCTTCCCTTCTCCCCTCCCCTCCACTCCCCTCCCCTCCCCTCTCTTCCCCTCCCCTCCCCTTCCCTTCCCTTCCCTTTCCTTCCCTTCCCTGCAAGCACAATCTTAGCATCTCAGCTCACTGCAACCTCCGCCTCCCGGGTTCAAATTATTCTCCTGCCTCAGTCTCCGGAGTAGCTGGGATTACAGGCACGTGCCACTATGCCGGGTTGATCTTTGTATTTTTATCTTAGTGGAGATGTGGTTTCACCATGTTGGCCTCAAGTGATCGGCCCACTTGGGCTTCCCAAAGTGCTGGGATTACAGTTGTGAGCCACTGTGGCCAGATCAGTAGCATTTCTATACACTAGTAAGAATGTAGCTGAGACAATCAATAAGCTAATCTCACTTATAAAAGCTGCCAAAAATATTCCTGGCAATAAAATTAACAAAGGAGGTAAAATAGCTTTATTAGGAAAATAAACAAAATGCTGATTAAAGAAATTGAAGGGAACACCAAAAAACAGAAAAGCATCTTATGGTCATGAAGCAGAAGAATTAATGTCACTAAAATGATCATACTGCTCAAAGCAATCTACAGACTTAATTCAATCTCTATAAAAAATGCTCACATTCTTTTACACAAAGGTAAAAAAATCTAGAACTAGTATAAAACAACAAAAAAGAACCCAAATAACCAAATCAATCCTGAGCAAAAAGGAGATATCTAGAAGCATCATATTAACCTAACTTCAAAATATATTACAAGATTACAAGGCCATCATAATCAAAGCAGCACAATATTGGTCTAATAATAGATACATAGACCAATGGAACAGTATAGAGAACCCTGAAATAAAGCCACACATTTACAGCCAACTAATCTTCGACAAATTGGACAAAAACTTACACTGGGGAAAATACACTCTCTTCAATAAATGTGCTAAGAAAATTGGTTTCAGAAGAATAAAACTGAACTCTTATCTCTCATCAGATAGACATTAACTCAAAATAAATTAAAGATTTAAATATAAGATCTGAAAGTATAAAAATACTAATAGACAACTAAAGCAAAACTCTTCTGGACATTGGTCTAGGCAAAAAATTTATTACTAAGACCTCAAAAGCACAGGCAACAAAAACAAAAATAGACAAATAGAAAAGACTTAATTAAACTAAATAGGTTCTGCAAAGCAAAATAAATAACCCAGGGTGAAGAAACTATCTGTTGAATGTGAGAAAATATCTGCACACTATTACTCTGACAGGGGCCTAATCTTTATAATATTTGAGGAACTCAAATATCTCAATAAATTACAAAAAACAATCCCAATCCGGTTAAAAAGTAAGCAGAAGACATGAATAGACATTTCTGAAAAGAAGACATACAAATGGCCAACAGGTATACAAAAAAAAATGCTTCATATCTCTAATCATCAGATAAATGCAAATGAAAAACAAAAGAGATATCCTGTTATTCCAGCCAGAATGTCTATTGGGCATCTACACAGACCAAAAAATAACAGATCATGGTGAGAATGTGGAGAAAAGGGAACTCTTAAACACAATTGGTGGGAATGTAAATCAGTACAGTCACCATGAAGAATAGTAGGAAAATTTCTTGATTTCTAAAACTAGAATTACCATTTGATACAGCAATGCCACTACTAGATATCAACCCAAAGGAAAACAAACTAATAAATCAAAGTGATGCTTGCACTCACATGTTTATTGCAGCGGTACTTAAAATACCAAATACACAATCAACCTGAGTGTCTAACAACAGATGAATGGGTAAAGAAAATGTGGTGCATATACACAATGAAATGCTACTTGGCCATTAAAAAGAACAAATTCATGTCATTTGCAGCAACATGGATGGAACTGGAGGTCATTATCCTAAGTGAAATAAGCCAGGCACAAAAAGAAAAATATTGCATGTTCTCACTTATGAGTTAAAAAAAAAAAAACAAAATTGATCACATAGAGGTAAGGAGTGGAAAGATAGATAACAGAATAGATAACAGACTGAGAAGGATGAATTGAGGGTAGAGAGGAGACTAAAGAAAAATAGGTTAAAGGGTATAAGAACATATAGTCAGATAGAAAATTTAAGGTCCATGTGTTGTTTTTATCACAAATGGGACTTTTTATTTACACTATTAGAAGTTTCAACCTTAAACAGATTCTTGGAAGAGTTGGTCATACCCATAAACTTGTTAAAGTTTAGCAACTATCTCATCCACAGTAGCTTTTCCAGAACTACTACCTTCACCATGAAGCTCCATGAGTTTCCCAATTCAAACTTGGGCTCCTTCAGCATTTTTACTTTTCTAAAAAAGACATCATGGCGAGGATAAATAGATTGACAAGGCTTTTCTTATATAGTTTCCAATTCTGTATGGAATCGATTTACTGGCCACTTCTTTAAAGTCATTTGTTGCTCTTCTCAGGTCATGATTTCCATCACCTTTTTCTGGATTTGGTGGACCCATTGGTGTTGATCCTAAGACGTCTCATAGCTAATTTTGGCATTTTTTAGTAAAACCAATACAGAACAGATAAAACAAATTCACATCAATAGTCTTCACATTGAAAGAAACTTTAATCATGATCTGCCAATTTTTACTGTGGAACACATTTTATCATGGGTAAGATTCATGCCATAGAATTTAGGAAGTTTTTGACATGAACATCTTCAGGAGTCAGCTTGAATTTTCCAAATTCAACTTTATTATTCTGCAGATCAGCAAGACTCACTTCAAAAACATGACCCTTGATGCTGTCGGATGGTTTTATTTACTTGAGCTCTGGTGACTAGTGTCTTTCCGATATTTCTTATATTGAACATAACAGGTGCTTTTACGTCACACCATTTTTCTTAAAAAATGGATCAGCCATTCCTCCTTGGCTCCTTTTTGCCACCTTTTGTGAGGTGCTTGTTTTTGCCAGCCATCATGATGCTGCTCAGAAAGCCAGAAAGGCTAAAATTGATACTTGATAGTAAAGTAGGGTGAATAGAGTTAACAAAAATGTATTGTACACAGGTGATGAAAACCCTACATGTCCTGGCTTAATCACTACTCATTACACACATGTAACAAACTTTTACATGTTCCTCCTAAATTTGTAAAAAAATGTAAAACTTTAAAAGGAATAAGAAAGAATAGAAAAGTAAAAAAATAAATATTTTCATTATGCCTATTATGTATGCACTACCTGTGCTTTTTCAAAGCAAGAGGTAGCAAAGTGGTATGCTTAAGAAGGAAACACCATTACTGAGATGCAGAAATAAACCTAGGGCCTTTAGGCGTACCCAAGTATTCATCCCTTGATACTTTTCTACTGGCGCCAGAAACACACAGGCCATCATTTTCAAGTGTATTTATGGCCAACTATATGACTTTACCATTTAGACAACATAGCTTAGTTAAATTTTAGAAAAGAAAGTAAACATCCTAAGATTGTATCTACATATAATATTCAGCATTACCTTTCTATATCAATATTGCTGTTATGAAAAAAAGAGAACAACCCTAATCACATTACTATGGGCTCAAGAAATTACTTCCCACATTCTCAATTCATACTCTGGAACTGGCAAACGTTGTTATACAGATGATCACAGCATCTGCTTAATGTGAGGCATCACAACGTACTCCATATATATGTATAATTATTCTGTAATTATTCCATATCAATTAAAAGCAAAAACTTAAAAAAGTGAAAACACACACACACATAAACCACATATAGAACCTTTACTAAGTAGGATTTGATAATTGATTAAATGTGGGATGTGAATGAGACGGAGACAATACCTATGCCTATCATTTTGCTGTTGAGAATAAAGGTGGTGCGTGGTAGAGAAAAATAAATACCAGAAGACAGCAAGATTGCAGGCAATAAACACCTCAAAATTCTGTTATCAATGCTTTTCTAAAATATGTTGATAATTTGGGTACAAAACCTAAAAGATGGCCGGACTCCGCGGCTCACGCCTGTAATCCCAGCACTTTGCGGGGCCGAGGTGGGTGGATCACAAAATCAGGAGATGGAGACCATCCTGGCTAACACGGTGAAACCCCGTCTCTATTAAAAATACAAAAAATTAGCCGAGCATGGTGGCGGGCGCCTGTAGTCCCAGCTACTCGGGAGGCTGAGGCAGGAGAATGGCGTAAACCCGAGAGGCGGAACTTGCCGTGAGCCGAGATCGCGCCACTGCACTCTAGCCCGGGCGACAGAGCAAGACTCCGCATCAAAAATAAATAAATAAATAGTAAATAAATAAATAAAAGAAACCTAAAAGACATGTGAAGTGTGAAAGTAGACAGTTAATAGTGACATATCTAGAGATAGAATTTGGAAATTCAGAATAAGAAGGCCATAAAGAGTGAATCGTAGAAAGAGAAAAGGACACAGTACAGAACCCTCCAGGTAAAAGAGTGACAAGAAATAAACAGATTCGAGTTATAGAAGGAAAACCAGGGGGATGTGGTGTCAATGAAACGAAAGAAAATAGTGTTCTCCAAATACAGAAATTGTCAAGTATATCAAACATAACTCAAAGGAAAAGCAAAGTAAAAGTCAAAGTGTATATATTAAATTTAGTGTCATGGAGATTCTTTTAGATTGGATTCCTCTTGAAAGCTGACCCAGAAATAAGGACCTGGAGGGCAAATAGTATATTTGAATAGGGATTCAAGCAATTTCCAGTCGGAAAAAAAGAAAGTATAATCCAAAAAGGAGAAATACCACTAAAGTGTGGGTTAAGGTGTGGATTATCATTGTGGGCAACGAGGGCTTCATCCAGAAAGGGGGCCTCTGAGATATCATGGAGATCATGCCCCAGAATGGTCTGACTGAGGGAGAGGAAAGCCTGGACACTGATCTATGGTCTCTCTTCCCTCTGGTATTGAGAAGTCTCATGAATAGAGTAAATCCCTTGCACTTTTGAGCTGTCCTAGAAAGGAGCAGAGTAACTTTATGTGACATAGGAGAATAGCACCAGGATGGGCACTGGGGAGTTATGAGCATTTGAGTTGGGAATGTGTCAATCATTTCATTGCAAAAATTGATCCTTATTAAACACTAATATTAATGAAATGGAAACAACAGAGAAGAAGAAAATAAAACTATACAAAACTGAGTATCAGTATAGAATGTTCTCTGAAAATGGAGGCGTGCATGAGATGCAGAGCATTAGTGGAAGAAATAGATTAATATAGCAATGAATATAATTAATGCTTATTTTAAAATTTCTATGTGCTAAGAATTATGTAAACGAGAAGCAAAATCCTTATAACTTTCTAGAAAGCTTTTATGCCTTATGCAATATGAGTAATAAATAATTTGGATAGTGAACTAACAAAATTAACAAACAAATATCATTTTTTTTTGCATGGTAAACTCAATCAAATTCATCTACTTTCCATCTTGTAAAAGTGTACGAAATCAAGGTATTTTCTAATACACTAAACAAAAGAAAGCATATTGAATGAGGTTTATTTTTGTTTGTTCACATATTAAGAATAGGTTATCTAAAATTTTATTTGGTTAATAACAAAATCTATTTTTATTCAACCGTGGGATCCATTAACATTTTACCTATTATTATTATATACATAAAACTATAAACAGCCATAAGGGAATAAAATGTATCCTGTATTTATTTTTTACAAATTTCACAGTAAGAAGTAGGAAAATGGTAAAATGTATACAGTTGCAGTTAGTTAAATTTTTGAGGCTTTGTTTCTACTTGAAAGTGACACCTAGGTATTGTAAACTTCTCAAGAGACCATTTTACAACAAGAAACTCTTGTATTTACCTATAAAAATCCAGTGTCAGATATGTAGTTTCTTGTACTGAACATCAGAGAAACTAGATGTGCTGTCAGACAGTATTTGTGGTGGTAAGGATGAGTGGATAAAGTCTCTTGGGCCTCCTTTTTTTGTCAGTTATTTCTAAGTTTTTCTTAGCTGTATCTGACAGTGTTGTAAGTCCTTTCATCTTGTTAAAGCTTTCGCGGAAAATAACTTGCTAAAACTACCACTCAACTCTGATAAGCAAAATAGTACTTTTGTTAATAATGCTTAATAATAGTCTTGTATTTCACTCCAACCTAGGTGACAAGAATGAAACTCCATCTTAAGAAGAAAAAAAAAAAGTCTTATATTTAAAAATATGATACACTTTGTAATTTTTAAATAGTAATGACTTGTGGTCGTGAGCTCATAACTGACTCAGCATATTCATTGACAGTTTGCTGTTTTTAAGGTGCATAGATGCCCATAACATTTTGAGCTAAGTTATCAAAACTTCTTGAAGGGGAAGAAAAAGATGCTTTGGATCAAATACAGCATCGAAATATGTAGGTAGCCCCCCCGCCTCATGGTGATTGGACCAATTGCATGACCCCCTCCTTATAGGAACAAGGGGAAAGCCCTTGTTCCTGTGTTACGTCAGAAATCCAGACCACAGATCTCAGAAGTGTTCTCATTGCTGCTGTCCCTTTAAGAGTACCTGGAAATGAACAGCCAGTAGTTGGGCTCAAGTAATAGGAAGTGAAAGTATATTTTCAATGTGGTGACCATATCTACAACAATCTTCACAGCAGGTAAAATGAATATTTTGTGGAAATGCAACTGAATAAAGACATAATTGAGCGGAAACGGTAAAGTTAATGAAAATAAAAACGTTACAAGGACTTTTTCGTAGCTAAAGAGCTTAACAAGGAATCTAGGAAATATCTGACAAATACCAATCCTGGAGGCTTTGGTCAAGATGCATTCTCCTTCCTTGCTTCTGTGGTCACCAGTTTTAGGGAACAATTCTTTGTAAATGTTTTTGTTTCTTCAAGGCCTGGGCTTTCTGACCAAAACAGCACTGGCAAGCCTTAGCAATTGATAGAGTATTACTCCACAGAGACAAAAACTCACCTGCCCTAGGGTCGTTTGCTCACATCCCAGGGCAGTACAACTCTAGGCATCTTTCTTTCACTTAAGGGGAGGTTGGGCCCACACACCAGCTGCTGTCTGTGAGGTCTGAATCACATAAAGGCAGGGTTCCTGTGACTCATGAACAACTGGACATTTGGCTCTCACTGTGTCACTCCATGAGGGAGAATCAGGGTTTGGGGGAAAAAGGCACTCTGATTCTCCATGAGGGATAAACTGTTTGTTTTCTGATCCAGAGACTGTGTGTTTCCTAAACACATACACACACACACACACACATACGCTTTTAACAACCACTCGCATAGGAGTTCTGTATGTACTTGGTTCATTACTCTGCACTGCCTTTCAGTGTTGCCTGTGTCCGATCTGATCTGCTGTTTCATCACCTTTACTCCAGATCGACTTCTTGACCTAGGTCCTCTGCAACCTCCAGTTTTAAGCTCCATGTTCTTGACCATATTCAGCACAATCTTGTGCTTGAATTTATCAGTCCTTTTCATCCTGCTTCTATAATCCAGGGAACTCTGATTTTAAGCCCCGATTTCAGACAAACACCCAGTACTTGAAAGGTCTTATTATGAAAATGAGATATATTATCATTGGTTGTATGGCCAAGAAAGACATTTGGGCTTCCTGAATCTTAATTGTATTAATTTTCAAAGGGGGATGATAATACTTACTTTTCTGCTAAGATGTGAAGAATAAATGAGATGTTTTTGTGTAAAAATACATTGTAAACTCTGAAACATTAAACAAAGAGTTCTTATGATAATTAATATCATCATGTCAAACCTATGAATAGTTGCCCCAAAACTGACATTCTCATTTGTGCTCCATTATATAAATAACTTTTCTTGTGCTCCATTATATAAATTCTAAGACTTATAGATGAAAGTGAGGACCAATAGTGGAAATAAAAAATGTGGAAAAGATAGGGTCTAAAATAGTAACAAAAATGTTTAGGAAAATACTAGGAATCTCATGTTAATTTTATATTAATGTCTTGATTTTATGTACTATATTATGATTTATAAATTATTTTCATATAGTAATAAATGTGTGTAATTTTAAATAACTGTAGTTGATCAAAGCATCCTACTAAACAGGTTGTATATCAAAACTGTTTGCAGCTCATCTGATATAAAGAAGTACAAAGATCTGATTTGTGTGTTTTAGTATACTGCTGTTAGAAATAGACTGCTGTTAATAGACTGTTGTGTGTTTTAATAGACTGCTGTTATGGAATCAAGCTACCTTAAAATATGTGCAACCATCTACATAATAATCTATACCTCTCATTTAGGAATATATTCAAGAGAATAAAGAGAGATAAGAATGAAGAATTATACTTAAGAATGTTTATTGTGATGCTATTTGTTAACACTTGGAAGAAAAATAAAACAAAATAGTCAACCAAAGGGAAATGGATAAGTAAACACTATTATGTAGTTAAGCTTATTAAAAGCAAATAAAATTCAATTTTATAAAACACGGGTTATTAAAAGAAAATTTCAATTTTGCTTTTAATAATTATTATAAAGAACATTTATGAAGCCAGAAGACTATTCCAAAAACACTTCAATAGAAAAATAAAAACATGACTACATATAATTAGGTAAATACACACACATATATATATATCTCTATATGTGTATATATGTGTATATACATGTGTATATACATGCATTAAATTGTTATAAGTAGTTATGTTTAGAAAAGCTATATCCACTTGTTTGTTACTTTATTATCCATGTCATGAAATTATGAGAATTTCTCTAAATATCTCTCAATATGATATGGCAAAATATTTATGTTAAAAAATTTCTCAAAATGCTATCATTGGAGTTGTTGCGTAAATACTGAATCTTCCAGAGTTCCTCAAGATCAAGCTGCTGTTGGGAAGACTCCTCTGATAACACAACACTGGCTTCCCTCTCATACTGCTACTTCACTGCTGGTGTAGTCTGGGCTCAGTCCCCAGATACACTCCTTGTTCTCAAATCCTTGTATCCGGCTCTACTAGAAAACTGCAAATTCAGATATGTGATCAGAATTATAAGGTGGAAAGATAGATGCTATATCCAGGACTACTCCAGATTTTACTTGGATACACCATTCTTTTCTAATATGTATTATTCCTTGACAGTTTCACCAATAATGTATCATTTACATGAATATCAGTACATATATCCATCAACTACATAAATATTTCTTTAAAATTAATATATTCAGCTCTATTCTCTTTCTTGACATTGAAACATACATTATTTCACTGGACAACCTTTTACAATACTTTTACAAATCTTCTACCTTCACCTGAAATTACATGCCCAAAATTAAATTTTTAACTCCATTTTATCTCTAAGATGTGTTCCTCTGCTTGAATCCCCTAATTATCTTATAAGGTGTTACTTTTACTCATGTATGCACTATATTTATTTTGCACTCATATTTGATACATCTTTTGCTTCTGCTTATTTAGGTCTCTGACCAAACAACAGCATATCCTTCTATATTTCCCAAGTGTGGAATTAGATAATATGCCACATTAAAGTAACCATAGGAGAGGTTACTTTAGTGAGTAATTACCTGGTTATTGACTTGCCCTGTATCTTCTTGCCTCCAGAAGATACTACACATCTGCTTCTCTATCCCACACAAAAATCTGTGAATTACTGTGTCCTGTTTAACAAGGGTCCCCAACATCTTGGGCACAGACATGTACTGGTCTGTGGCCCATTAGGAACCAGGCCACACAGCAGGAGGTGAGTGGTGGGTGAGTGAGCAAAGATTCTTCTTTATTTACAGCTGTTCTCCATTACTTGCATTACCACCTGTCAGACCAGTAGCAGCATTAGATATTCATAGGAGCATGATCCCTATTGGAAACTCTGCATGCAAGGGATCTCAGTTGCATGCTCCTAATGAGAATCTAATGCCTGATGATCTGAGGTGGAGCAGAGGCAATGATGCTAATACAAATTACCATTAGCAGAGAGGTTTGACTACACAGAGACAATGATAAGTCAACTTCTTGCAGATTCATATCAAAACTTATTAGTGAGTGGCAAGTGACAGGCTGCATCTGGTGGCAAGCTTTATAATGGTCAGTGAGTTGATGGACTTCAATTGTACAGCTGCATCTGGTGGCATGCTTTAAGTCAGAATCCAACACTTATTTTAGTCCATGTGTGGCCCACTCATTACTTTATTTACCACTTCCATCCATGTCTCTTTCCCACACTATGCAATTGTCTCAGTCACAGTTTTCGTAAGCCCACAAGCTAACCCTAGCCTAAATGAGTAAAAAATAAGTATCACTGGAGAGATTCTTTGAAAAGGGAAAAAGACTCAATGATGAGACAGCAGAAGACTCTAAGACTGCCAACAAAAAGAAAGCTGCATTTAAAAGAAAACACCAACAGTCCTACCTAAATTATGGGTTCATTCCAATAGGTCATTCACATTCTCCAGGCCCTCTCTCTATAATATGTGGTGACTGGCTATCCAATGAAGCCATGAAAGCTTCAAAACTGCTCACCACATGTTGCTCTGCAAGAAGACAAGCACCTTGCAATAGAAGACAAGCCTTTGGAGTTTTTCAAAGAAAAGAAATGTGAACATGAAGAACAGAAGCAATTATTGAAGGCCACCACTTCATTAAATGTGTCTACACTGAGAGCATCATTCTTAGTGGCTAATCGCTTTGCTAAAGCTAAGAAGCCCTTTATTACTGGTGAAGAGTTGATCCTGGCTGCTGCTAAGGATATTTGTCATGAATTTTTGGAGAGGCTGCACTTCAAAAGGTGGCACGTGTTCCTATTTTGGCTAGCACAATAACTAAGTGAATTGATGAAATAGGAGAGGATATTGAGGCACAATCGTTAGAGAAGATTAAATGAGTTACCATAATACACAATTCAGATTGATGAATCTACCAGTGTTGACAACAAGGCAACAATGTTTGCTTTGTGTGATATATTTCTCTAAAGGATGTTCATGAAAATGTTATGTGTACTTTTGTTGGCAAACAACACCACAACTGCAGAACAATTCATGTCTTTGATTGATTACATATCAAGAAAACAGAACTGGTCATTTTCTGTCAGTATATGCACAGATGGAGCAGCTGCCATGACTGGACGGCTTTCTGGTTTCACTACTGAGGTTAAAGAGGTCACTTCTGAATGTGGGTCTACATACTGTCATCTATAGAGAAATGCTTGCTATTCTAAAAATGTCACCAGAACTTAATAATGTTTGATAGGATATGATTAAAATTATTAACCCTATTGAAGTATTATACATGCCTTTAACTCGCATCTGTTTGTGCAGCTCTATGAGGAGATGAATGCAGAGCACACACATTTCTCTTACACACAGGAGTGAGATGGCTTTCTGAAGGTCCATCACTGGCATGAGTTTTTGAGTTACGAGGACCACTCCAGAGATTTCTTTTAGAAAAACAGTCACTACTAGCAGCATATTTCAGTGACACAGAATGGTTACAAAACTTGCTTATTTGTGTGACACATTCAACTTGCTCAATGAACTCAGTCTGTCACTTTGGGAGAGAACAACTGTGTTCAAGTCAGCAGATAAAGTGGCTGCAATCAAATCCAAACCAGAATTATGGGAGTGATGAGCGAACACTGGGATTTTCGACATGTTTCAAACATTAGCAGAGATTTTGAGAGACTGAACCAGGGCCTTCTTTCTCCCAGCAGGTTCATGATCACCTATCTCAGCTTTCAGAAGAACATAAGCATTATTTTCTAACCACAAAAGACCCCCAAACTGGGGAGGGATGAATGTACTAACCATTTGTGAATAAGCCAGGTGAATGGACTTTGTCTTCGAGAAGGTGATCAATTGCTTGAAATCGCAGATGACAGCGACCTCAAAAGTATATTTGAGACTTACAATCTCCATACATCCTGGATTACAGTCAAGGAGAAATACTCTTGAGATTGCCACAAAAGAACTGAAAAGCCTTCTTCTATTTCCAACGTCCTCTCTTTGTGAAGGAGTTTCTGCAGTGACAGCAACCAAAACAAGATTATGGAGTAGACTGGACATAGCAACACACTTTGGGTGTCACTGTCTCCCATTGCCCCCAGATGGGACCATCTAGTTGCTGGAAAACAAGCTCAGGGCTCCCACTCATTCTACATATGGTGAGTTGTATAATTATTTCACTATATGTTACAATGTAATAGTAATAAAAATAAAGTGTGCAATGAATATAATGAGCTTGAATCATTCCCAAACCATCCCCTGACCCCCTCCTGCCCCAGTCCATGGAAACATTATCTTCCACAAAACTGGGCCCTAGGGTCAAAAAGTTTGGGGAATGCTGCTGTATAAGATGTAGAGGTTCTGGGTGACAGAAGAGGTCTTTATCTGGATTGAACTCTGCCACTGGACATGAAGTATCTACACCAACTAGGTAGTCTGGTGTTTGCCATGTGCACACACTCACCTCCCAGTTTCTTCTGTATATGTCCTTGGAACTCATCAATGCTGTTTCCATCGCATAGAAGAAAACCTCCTCCACATATGTCTGGTGGTTGTTCTCTGCCTGTGGTTTACTTTTCAGAAAATTCCTCCACTTTTTATTTATGGATGGTTTGCCTAAATGTTTGAGTGTTGCTAGATTTATTTATTTACTTACTTACATAAAAAAATTTTATTGTGAATTTCATATGGGAAGAAGAGAGAAACATATGACTAATCCATCAACTTAATCTCAGCAATTTGCCATTTGCCTTATTTAATTTAATGTAATGACTGCCTACCCAATCACATAAGCCAGAAAACTAGCAGCCATTCTCAAATAATCTTTTTCTTTTCATCTCTTAAATTGAAAAGTGAAATCCTTATGTTTCATAAATATAAATTTCTCAATTATTTTAGAAACCATTTCTCCTGTTTTTTTCTGCCCTACTGCCATAATGTAATGCTTTATGTCTCATCAGAATTATTGTATGACATTACAACTAATTTCTCTACTACAATTTTATTTATCTCATATCCATTTTTCACATTACAATGAGAGTAATCTTTCTAAATGTCACTTCTCCTGTTTAAAATCCTTTGATGACCAATTATCAAAACTGCATAATTAAGAATCGTCTTGCTTACCTGATAAAGATAGAAATTTCTAAACTCCACCTCAGACTTACATTAAAACACATTAAAATGTCTGAGAGTAGATCATGGGACTGTATATTTTAATAGGTATCCCAGATTACTCTTACCCATACTAAAGTTTCAGAACCACTGATAAATTCCTGCAGAGTTAGCATGTCACAAAGGGTATCTATGAATCAGACTTAGCTCTTAACTTGCAGGTCTGTAATTTATGTTAAAGTATTATTTTGTAGCTTATAGTAAGCCCCTACATCAATCTAAGTCACATTTTCATGTCTCTGGTCACTCTGGTCACTTTGCCTGACGTGCTCTTCAGCCCATCTTCACCCAACCAACTCCTACTCAGCCTCCATTAGTCAGTCCACACATTTGTCTAGGGGTCTTCTGAGGCCAGAGTAACTGTTCTTTGCTCTGAATTTAAGACATCATTTTAATAATTACACAAATTTTACTGTGTATATTTGTTTTTGTATGCATATAAGAAATTTTACTGTATACATTTTTGAAAGTTGGTCTTGCATGTTAGAAACATTTATAAAATTATTTTTTAGTTTACAGTGCTTAACACATCTTCTAGAATAAGTTATAATTTAATAAATATTTGTGAACTAAACTTTTAAACTAAATAATCTATTACTAGCATGTTAATAAATGCATGCACATTAAAATTTAAATCCAAATGATATAATGTATTTATGGAACTTTTATTTTTTTCTCTTTACATTGTAGCGGGTAGGCAGAGCAAACTAATCACTACAAAACGTCTAACATGAAATAATGACTTCAATTCCCAGAACTGCAGAGTCATCACCTGAATTTGCTTATCTTTAGTTCAGTACTCCTCTGAAAGACATATAGTTACACTTTAATTAGAAGTATTTGATCTCAAAGGAAGCAAAGAATATGTGAAATTCATTTGTAGGAACTGTTCAAATTGCAAAAGCATATTTCACATAAATTTGCTTTTAGAAGACCCATCAAATTCTAAATATATCCTATTTTCCTTATTAAATATATTCACCCTTTGTACAAATATGATTATAAAAGTTTTATTATAATATTTACTCTTATTTTATCACAAACATCAAGAATGTTCTGAAGTATGTGTGTATTTACATATTTATTATAATAAAGCACACAATGTGATTTATAATAAATCTCAGGAAAAGCTATGCTTCTGAAATAGGTTGGTTATATTCTTTCTTGTGTTGAATTTGACTTTAATATATTCTGATTGATTGCCCATTTTCTGCATTGTAAAATAGAAGATTAAAACTTAGATCTTAATAAAAATATAAACCACAGAATGAAATGTGATTATAAAGAATGCCAGCTATCTTACTTTATTTTTATTTTTATTTTTTTACATATTGGCAAATGATAATTGTATATATTTATGGGGAACAAAATAACAAAATAATACATTTACAATGTAGAATGTTTGAATCAAGCTAACAAACCCATCCATCACTTTAAATACTTATCATTTATTCCTCCAGTCTAAGTGAAACATTCTACCTGTTGACCAACATCTCCCCATTTCCCCCACATCTCAATCTCTGGTATACACCATTCTGATTTCTATTTCTATGTGTTTGATCATTTTAGGTTCCACATATAAGTGAGATCATGCAGCTTTTGTTCTTCTATGACTGGTTTACTTCACTTAACATAATACCCTCCATGTTTATCAATGTTGCCATGTTGCCAAAAATCAGTGTACATGGATTCCCTTTTCTCCACATCCTTTCCATAGACACGTAGGCTAATGGTACCAAACAAAGAACCCAGAAGTGCACTCATTTATAGACAGTTGATTTTTGACAAAGGTTTCAAGAATGTACAAAGGCAAAAGAGCAGTCTTTTCAGGAAAAGATGTTAGGACAACTGGGATATCCATATGTAGAAAAATGAAATTAGACCCCTATCTTCTACCACATACAGATTAAACTCAAAATGCATCAAAGACTTTAAGACTTAGCACAATAAAATCACTAGAAGAAATCATAGGGAAAAGCTACAACATAGGTCTGGGCAATAATTTTTGTTTTGATTTGGATCTGAACCTAAAAGTTAAGGCAACAAAATCAAATATAGATAAGTGGGATTTCACAAAACAAACAAACAAACAAACAACAACAAAAACAGAATGTGAGGCAATCTACAGAATGGAAGAAAACATTAATCAGCTGAATATCTTGTAAAGGGTTAATATCCCAAATATATAAGAAACTCAAACAATGCAATAGCACAAAAACAAAAACAAAACAATAAAAAACTATTAAAAATGGGCAAAGGACCTGAATAGACATTTCTTAAAAGGAAACATGCAAATAGCAAACAAAGCTTCTCTGTGTATGGAGTAGTCATTCTTTTATTCCTTTGCTTTCCTAATAAACTTGCTTTTACCTTTAAAAAAACATGGTGAATAGGTATATGAAACAAATGGTCAATATCACTCATTGTTAGTGAAATCCAATTAAAACCACAATGAGACATAACCTCATGAAGGTTATTATCAAAATGATTACTATCAAAAATATGAAAGATAACAAGTGTTGGAGAGGATGTGGAGAAAACAGATGCCTTAGTTTAAATCAATAATATTCCATCAAGAGTTCTTAAAGAAATAACCAGTTGCCAATACTGTGGTCTAAAAGAGAGTGAGATGAGAGGCAAAAGTGAATATAAAAAGGAACCCATAATTTGTGGGAAAGAAAAATCTGAAAATAAACACAGTACTATATGATTTAAATGGTCATTAATTTCTAGGAGAGGTGATTTGTGTGTGTGTGTGTATGTGTGTGTGTGTGTGGTGTGTGTGTGTGTGTAAGAGAAGAGCTATGAAAAATATATTTTGCCTGAAATTCACTTATGAGCCAAACCTGATAAGGTCAAATTTATCCTTATAAACTTATTCAAGGTTTACTCTGATGAAAAAGTTAAATTCTTTTTGGCTGAATTAGATGCTAGGTAAAATAACTCTTCCTAATTTTTCCCCAAAGCTTTACTTTTATCTTTTAAAAAATACTAATCCAAATGCTCTTAGTTTATTTTCTAATGTTTTCTGCCAAGCCAGCAATCAGAATGCAAATTCTGAGCTCAAAGATGTCTTATAAATGTATGATCCATTCTTATGGTTATACCATTTAGTTACTACATCTGTTAATGGCAAGGAGTTTATCTGGAGTTTTTAGTTTTCTTACCACCTGCATTTTCTGGGCAAAACACAATGTAATTGTAAAATTATAAATATCTTACTAAGATGAATTAGACAATTCAAAATTACGTCCATCTAGTGGAGTAAAACTCTCCCAAACTGTTCTAAAAAAATTGTATCCCTTATCAGGTATATGTATATAAATTAGATTAGAATAAATTACATTACCCAGAAAAATTTTTTCTATCTGTAATTGAAAATCTAGAGTCATCACATATAACATATTTTTGCCTTAAAGAAACAGGAATAATTACAGGTATAGATATATATAATATGTAATGTAATATAAATATATATTACTATATACTATAAACAATAAAATATATTATATAAATATAATATCTATTTTATTTTGTAATAATATAGATTTTATTTTTATTTATAATTTTTATGGGTACATAGTAATTATATATATTATGGGACACATGAGATATTTTCATATAGGCTTGCAATATGTAATAATAACATCAGGGTAAAAGAAGTATCCATCACCTCAAACATTTCTTCTTCTTTGTGTTATAAACAATCCCATTACACTCTTTCAGTTATTTTAAAATGTACAATAAATTTTTGTTGACGATAGTTGCCTTATCAGTTATAGCAAGCTACAGTAGTTTTGTAGTGTGTTTTGTTTACATGTCTATCTCTTTCACTAAATAGTTGGCCAGGTAACATCAAAGTATTATATTATCTTCATGATGCATCTACATTATTTATTACTGTATTTACATTTCTTTCCCAGTTTTTGCCAAGCAATTTTAAATCTGTAGAAGTAAGAGATCAATACTGATTACTCAGGATCTTAAAATATTCTCACAATTATAGTTGCAAGAAATTATCGATTAACGTAGAACACACAACATGGCACCAACTCTTGATTGTCTAAAGAGCAAACTATACTAAATATAGAACAAAAAATATATCCCACAATTAGCCAAAATCTATCAAAAACAAAATACTTATAGAGACTTCTATTGAATTTTCCACAGGAAAAAAAAAATCTAATATTATATGATTAGACAAACGTAACAATAACACTTCTTAAACACTAATAGCTTATACCATCAAATTCTAAGAAAGATTAGAATAAAGTATGCTATCCAGGAAAATGTTTCTTATTAGCGTTTCTATAATGCTTTCTACTTATAATTGAAAATCTAGAGTCATCACATATAACATATTTTTGCCTTTTAGAAACAGAAGCAATTATAATAGTCCTCCCTTATCCATGGGAGATACATTCTGAAACCCTCAGTGGATGCCTGAAACTAGGGATAGTACTAAATTCCCCATATACTTGTTTTTCTTAATGTATACACACCTATGATAATGTTTAATTTATAAATTAGACAGGGTAACATATTAACAACATCAATAATAAAATAGAACAATTATAACAATATGGCAGCATCACTTTTCCTGCACTTTGGAGATACTAGGTCAAATAAGGGTTATTTGAAGACCAGCACTCACTGCAATATTGCTACATTCTATCTGATAACCTATGTGGGAAAAAGGGATGGTTCATGCCCCAGATGGGAGGGAGCAGGGCAGTGTGAGATTTCATCATGCTACTGAGAATGGCACAAAATTTCAAACTTACGAATGTGTATGTCTGGATTTTTATATTTAATATTTTTAAACCATGGGTGACTGTAGGTAACTTCAATGGTGGAAAACCAAACCTCAGAAAAGGGATGACTGACTACTATAATAATGCCTAGGATTTCTAGGACAGCACATATAATTGACTTCCATTTGTCTCTCTGTATATCTATCAAAACCTTATCGTAAATTGCTATAATATTGTGAAAATCACATTTGTTCATCTAAATATTGATGTGTTTTTGTTAACAAATTCTCATTATCATATCATAATTCTCATAGTCTTCTAATACTAATGCAAAATTACTAATTCAATAATAATTTTAACAAATTTATTCACCTAAATGTGTACTGAAATTTTACTTTGAAGCTGAATGCTTTATTTCCATTTACCCAACATTTGCATACATAGTGCTTAAATTATATATCAAAACTTTTATTAATTATACCAATACTCCTGAAGAATACTGCATGTGGATATGCAAAAGCACATTGAAGAACACAATGTAGTATACAAATATATTGCCTTAATCAAATAAAATTTATCAATTTCATATTGTTATATATATTATTAAATCCATGTATTCAGCTTTCCTGTTTTTAAAATCACTGCGGAAGATAATAGAACATTTTCTACTTGATTTCAATTTTACAATAATATAATTTATTTTAGAAAAAGTTGCCTATTAATGGTCAGGTTGTTTGGTATTCTTGAAGAACCTATAACACTGATTTGTCAGGTAGATTGTTATTTTTCTATACCAAGAATGTTTATAATTAAATTCTTAGGAACAAAAGCAAAAACTGGAAAGCAGAGCTATAGCAAGAGGATTTTCTAACTATACATAATACAAATAGAGGGATGCAAATTATCCTTGGTATATTCTAGTTAAATTAAAAATGAAATTGAATATCATAATATTTACAGTAGCTTCAGCCAAATTCATTACTTTTTTGTTTATACTACATGAGCATTCTGTGTATGCTCTGGGTATTTAAAGCTGCATATATTTGTGCATATGACAGAACCAATTTATGTGTTTAGATCCTCAGCTGTATTTTTGCAATGTAATTACAAGTAAGGTTTAATATTTCCTAAATTTTTAAATAAATGTAAAAACACAAAAATCCTGAAGTCACATTGCTGAAGAGCAATTAAAGTTCTGAATGTTGGCTTGTCTTTTGAACATTTCTTAAAAGATGTATTAAATTTATAATTTATTAGATTATTTGATATGTATATCCTTATCTGGCAAAGGTTTCAAATTGATAACAGGAAAATGTGAAAAATTCTTAAAAGAACATTTTAAAAATGATGCTACAATCATTAACTGGGCAATCCCATCTTGTCTGCTCATATTATTTTGTATACTGTTGTGTGGCTGCTGATGTGAAAGTAAGAATTAAATGACTTAAATAACAAAAATTAAAACTCTGTACTTATTTTTAGTATAAGTTCTGCCTATTTTAACTTAGAAAAAAAATTCAAATTTTTGTTCTAGGGTAGTTATTCCTTTATTTATGCATATAACATCATCGTTATGATTCTTGGTCAATATATCTTGACACTGATCTAATTCCTGTGACCTTTCTAATACTTCTCATGTTTCTATTTAGTGTTCAATAAGGTGACTGCAGTGACAGAAATCCTTTGCTTATATTGAAGTGTTTGCTTCCCCCACCCCCCACAGGGAAAATCATTGTACGAATCTGAAAATACTATTAAATGAAATAAATTTCTAATGTACTCAATGTCTGATAATTTATGCATGAATTCTCTATTTTATAAGTTGTACATTAGTCTATCTGTGCATCCCCTGGTCAATTTTAGAAATATTCTTCATTTTTAGGGCACTTGGAGTTCTTTATCCTTTCGCTTTTAACTGCTCCACAACTCCATTACATTTTTATTCTCACATTTTTACCCAATCTCTAATTTACTAATAGGATTTTCTTTTCAAGGGGAACAATTTTTTTAAAAAATATATTTTTATATCTTCTAAATGCATGATCAATAATCACATCTTGTCAAATAATGCACTCAAATTTGAATCTTTAGTTGACATCTTCAAGATAAGTTTCTATTGATTTCTCCTCAGTCTCCAATTTTCTCTTCCCTTGGCCTATGACTCCAGATACCTCTGTTTTGTTTGTTTGTTTTTGCCAACCCTGGAATAGTCTTTCTTGGTCATTCCCTACCAAGGTCTATTTCTATTATAATTGTTTCTATGTATTTTAAGTCATTATTATCCCTCTCTTGAATTACTGCATATTTTTTCATCACTATTCTTGTTGTCCCTAGAATTTTCTCCTTCTGAAATAATATTCTGTGAGAATCTTGCAATTGTTTATTTACCTTAGCTTACCCCTTGTGTCATGGTATTAAAATTGCCAATTCACTTGTCTTTTACACATCTCAACAAAGAATTCATAGGCGGTGATACCGTTTCTTTCTCATCATTACATTACTAACATAAAGTAAAATGTGTGAAACATAGTATTATTTTTCAGTGAATACCTTCCTTGATCTTCTATTCAAATTGCTATCTTGTGTTTGTCTATGCTTTATCATCGTATTTCTCAAAATAACATAATTACCAATTGCTTTTGTTGCTTTATGAACCACACACTTTAACACCACGCAACATGGATTTTGCTGTTATCATATTTAATCTGCTCTTCCACAAACTGTCAATGTTGCAATGCTATTATTAACTAACAATTCTCTGTATTTTATTGCTAAAATGCAGAAGGCAAAACAAATTGTCATCTTTCCCAAACCAAATTCAACAAACATCAAGTTAGTGCACATGTTGGATTCTTTTTCCTTCTAGGCTCTTATGCAGAGAGTGATTAACAACTTTTGAATTCATTCATTCAATATACGTCATTGAATTCCTGCTTTGGGATACGGACTTGAATGAGATCTGAGGCTAGAGAAGTGGCTAAAGTGGATACTGAATTCACATTAAGTTTACATTAAAGCTAGAATATATAGTTATAGGTTAAATAAGTGAAAAATAATATACCTTATAAAGAGGGAAGAACCACAGGCTTTCTGGGATATAACATAGGAGACCTAAAACTTTGTAGGCGTTAGTAGGAAAGTACAAAATCCTGAAAGTATGGAAGTTAGTGAAGACATGATTTATTTAAAGAAGCGAGATTGAGAGCTTGTAAACCTGAAAGAAAGAATGGCTGCATAAAATTTATTAGAACAAATAGTTTAATTTGGTACAACTTCTATTTGAGGTACTGTGAAATACTTAAGTGTCAAGTTCTAAGAAATAGTTAATTATAAAGGTGTGTGTCTCGAGAGCTGGATATGGACTGTAGAAGTAGATCTGGGTGACTTCAGTATGAGATGATAATAGGTTACATGAGAATAGGTGCCTTCATCTGTGGAAGCTTTAACAAGTAAAAATTAGGAGGTGTTAATTGTAGTTCTAATGATTCCTCAACATTAACCAGTAAGCAAAGGAAGAGTGTGTGATACGCAGCCAGAGAGACAGATGGAAAACCAGGTGAATGTATTTCACGAGATGCAAAGAAATAAATGTTTTCAGATGAAAGATGTCAACAGTTCTAACATTTTAAGGGATTGAAATTGTAATAATTGAAAATTGTCCGTTGAATTCCTTGACAGGGATTTAATAAAACTAGCTTTGTTAAATAAAGAGAATGAATGTGAGGATGTAATGAGATGCTTTGAGGTAGCTGAGGATGGGGAAGAAAAGTAAATGTAAACACTTTTCAAAGATATTTGGTTGTTAGAAGAAGAATAGAATAGCCTGGTGTCTGCAGGGATATTGAGGAAAAAAAGCCAATAAAAGAAAATGTGTGTAACTGTAAGTGGAAAAGAAGTGCATTGAAATGTTTAGGTGGCTGAAAAAGACTGGATATGAATAAAAACACAGATGGTTACATTGAAATTAGAAGATAATCTTGTTACACCATAATCAAAAAGAATTAAGAAAGAATGGCTTCAAGTACTGTACCTGTGTTTTGCATATTTAGTAGCAGGAAACTGAAATAAAATAAAATAAAATAAAACCAATAAAAACCCTATCCCCAAAGAACCTTTCCTTTTTTTAAAACTTTTTCTTTGAAAATATGAAAACTTGGCCGGGCGCGGTGGCTCAAGCCTGTAATCCCAGCACTTTGGGAGGCCGAGACGGGTGGATCACGAGGTCAGGAGATCGAGACCATCCTGGCTAACACGGTGAAACCCCGTCTCTACTAAAAAAAATACAAAAAAACTAACCGGGCGAGGTGGCGGGCTCCTGTAGTCCCAGTTACTCGGGAGGCTGAGGCAGGAGAAGGGCGTAAACCTGGGAGTCGGAGCTTGCAGTGAGCTGAGATCCGGCCACTGCACTCCAGCCTGGGCGACAGAGCAAGACTCCGTCTCAAAAAAAAAAAAAAAAAAGGAAAGAAAAGAAAATATGAAAACTTTATTAATTGCTATTCATATTTATGTAAAAAATGAAATTGAGGTGGAGGGATTTGGATCTATAATGGGAGCTAGTTGATAAGCTTGGTGAAATTAAATTGCTGGAGAGTGTGGAGGCTATATTGTAGAGTAAATGTACAGATGCTGTGAAAATGTATTAATTAGCACCGAATAGATCAATGATGTAGACACACAGTTGGTTCTATTCAACGTTTTCTTTTGTTCATCTTTTTTGATAGAAGACTGTTGATGAACTGAAATTAGTATTTGGGTAAATTAGTCATTGTTTGGTTGTAGTACAAATTCTAAGTTGAGCATTTTCTTTCATTACACTGAATTCTAACAGTAACACTTCACTTTTTATTAAGTACTAATTACTTATGTACTTGTATTTTAATTTTTTTATTGATAACTATTTTACATAAAGTAAAAATACACATGTATTTGGTGTCCTCTGTAATGCTTTTAAATACATTCTGACAACTGTGTAAACCACACTGCTATCAAAATATAGAAAACACCCACTGGCCTAAAAAGATTCTTCATGAACATTCCTTCCATTTCCTCACTTACAAAGACTTCTACTATATTGATTTCGATCAAAATGAATTGGTTTGACACATTCTAGTATTTTACAAGAATGGAAATCTACAGCGTGTATTCATTTGTGTTTGCTTCTTTCATTC
The DNA here is from genome assembly GCF_009764315.1 of Trachypithecus francoisi. NCBI lineage: Eukaryota > Metazoa > Chordata > Mammalia > Primates > Cercopithecidae > Trachypithecus > Trachypithecus francoisi. The sequence goes on along the minus strand of NW_022681470.1, from coordinate 45,612,818 downwards.
CTCATAATAATCAGGATATTCATTCACATTGCTTCATGAATCCATAGTGCTTTTATGTATTATTACATGGTATAAATATATCACAATTTGATTATCCTTTTTTGGTGAATCAACATTAAGATAGTTTTCAATTTAAGGCTATTATATTAAAAAGTGCTTTAAATGTACTTGTACATGCCTTTGGATTTCTGTTTTCATTTGTCCTGTGTACATACTTAGGAGTGGAAATGCTGTCATAGAGTTATTTTGCTAAAAGTACATGAAGCACTGAATGTCAGTTTTTTTCTAAAGTAATTTTTCTAGTTTATACTTCTGTTAGCAATGTTTGGAGATTTCTTCTTCCACATTTTTTTCTTTTCTTTTTTTTTTTTTTCTTTTCTTTTTGTTTGAGACAGAGTTTTACTCTTGTCATCCAGGCTGGAGTGCAGTGACAGGATCTCGGCTCACTGAAAACTCTGTCTCCCAGTTTCAAGCAATTCTCCTGCCTCAGCCTCCCGATGTAGGTGGGATTACAGGCACCTGCTATCACACCAAGGTAATTTTTTTTTTTTTTTTTTTTTTACGTGACATGGGGTTTTACCATGTCGGCTAGGCTGGTCTTGAAATCCTGACCTCAGGTGATCCACCTGCCTCTGCTTCCCAAAGTGCTGGGATTATAGCCATGAGCCACCACACCTGGCCTCTTGTTCCACATTCTTATCAAAAATTTTTGTCAGTGCTTATTCCATTTTATTGGGATTGTTTTTCTAATTTTCATTTCTAGGATATCTAAATATATTTATATGCTTTGGAAAAAATTGTATGTATATATATGTATATATACACATAAAGTAATTCTATGTATATATATAGAGAGAGAAATCTCTATATCTAGAAAGTCTATATTTAGAGAAAGAAAGATTTCCATATGAAAATATAAATTATATATAGAGAGAGGTTTATCTCTGTGTATAGAGATAAACATATATATAGTTGGCTATGGTAAAATGCCACAGTCTGGTTGATTTAAAAAAAAAACACATAAATTTATTTCGTAGACTTCTGAAGGCTACAGGTCCAAGATGATGGTGTTAACAGATACATATAAAATACATATACTCCCTTATATGTGTTTTGCCTATGCCTTTTAAAAGTATCCTTTGATGAACATAATATTTTAATTTTCATGGAAAATTTAAGCTATCTATATTTTTTGCTTTCGGATCCAATTTAAGAAAATTGGCCACCACAATTTTGGAAACTATTGTTCTCTATTTTCTTCTGAAAACTTTATAATACTTATATTTATATTCGGCTCAATAATTCATCTCACGTTAGTTTCTGTTACATGGTGTGAAGTAAAGAATAAGATTCAATTTTTTTTTCTATATGTAATACATTTTTCTAGTAATTTTGTTACCGGAAGTTCTGCATTGGAATGGATCCTTTAACCAAGGAGATCAAGAGCCAGAGCTGTGGACTGGCAATCTCAGTTCTTTTTAAAGTGAGCAAAGAACAGCAAACTAACAGCAAAATGCAAGCTCAAAACAAAGTTTATTGAAGCACAGCAATAAACTCTCAGCAGGATAGCAGGCTGATTTCGGTGAAGTGAAATCAGCCCCTCTTTATAGAGCTCAGAGTGCTTTTATGGGCTTTGTGGACAGGAGTTGAGGCTTGGGCTGTGTTTGAGTGACAGAATGGAGTTATTTGATTGGAAGCTTATGATTATATAACTGAAGTTAAACTGTGCATGTTTTTGCCCATAATTCATTAAGAAAAGCCTATTCACGGGGGCAAAAACTGCATGCAAAGTTTATTATAATGACTATAATGAGGATGGGGTTACCTGAGGTTACAGCCTAGATGGACTGGACATGTGCCATTTTAGTGGATTTTCATCTTTGCCCCAGGATTTCCTTCTCCAGGGTAGGCTAGCCACAGATGTTACTACAAACTCCATCCATTAGGGTGGAGTTAGGGTGGTCTTGCGGCTGAACTTAGGTGGTACAGGGCCTGTCTTAGTGACAGCCCTTGTGCTTTCTTCTCTCATACCCTCCCAGCTGCTAATGTCTATCTAACTACTTAATATTTTCCCCTCAAGAGAAAAGAGACCCAATCTTTGTGTATATGAATGATGACTACTCCGACTACTTCAATCTGTCAGGGGATCAGTGATTTGACAGGGTCCCTCCTTTTGCTTTCTTTCTGCTGGGAGGTTGGGCAGAGGAATGTGATGATGGTCCAAGGAGCTATCAGACATGATTGGAACTTCATGGTAACCTTGTAGGATTATTTGGAGTTTTATGGATTCTAGACAGGAAGAAACAAAACAAATTCATAAATTCAATAAGTATAGCCTAAAAACTACAAGTAGTTAAATGATTACTATAGAACTGAAAAGGGTGTTAAGTAGCAAAATGAGGACCAGATGTTGAAGTTTCATCAGCGAAAGCTTCCCAAAACTCCTTCCACAAATTTGTTGACCCTGTCTATAATGGTTTTTTAAATTGGTTTGTACTTTACCTGATTGGTTGTCAAAAAAGCAGCAGCCTTCATTAAGCATTATGCAAGTTCCCTCTTGATTGGGAATGAGATAATCTAAAGCTCATTGGTTTGGTAAGACTATGCCTGCTAATAAAGTGATCTGTTCTTGAATGGTATTGATTTGGTCAGCTAGATAAATGATTCATTGAATAATTTCTAAGGAGATTTTTGGGGCAGTAAAAATGGAGTTGAGGAGGCCTCCAGCTCCTGTGCCCATACGATCCAGAATACCAATTGCAGTCAGTGTGGTTAAAATGTCCCTTTTGGCTCTAGTTATTGAGTGTTTATAGGGAAGAGAATACTGTTGTTGATGAGAGTGAGTTTGGGTAAACCAGGGTGCAAGTTCCTGTCCAGTGAGCAGGTAAGCAGAGATATGCCCTGTCTCCACACAGAAAGTAAATGTGATTTGCCAGGTTAAAACAAATGTCAACAGTGATATTAAAGTAGGATTTTCCCATGCTGTGTGAGTCAGCTTCAATACCCTCAAAAGTGGAAGCCAAGGCCATGCCAGGTAATGGGGAAAAACAGGAAGAACTTAATGGAATGAAAGAGGACTTGAAGGCCCAACTAAAAGAAGGAATGGTGGCATCCCAGCCAAAAACATGAGATTTCAGGGAGCTGAGTTTTTTACAATTATTATTTTGCCTGGAATTATGTGGCTGAAGCCAGAAGTTGTGATGTCTGGTTGGGGTTTGGGGCAAATAGTAGTACCAAAGTAGCTGGCTTGTTTCTCTACAGTTGGTTATGTTAGGGGGCTTGGGAAAATGAATAAAAGAGAAAGCAGATTCAGAATAGTAAACATGTCCATATTTTTTTTGTCAATGATTAAGTTGATCCATAATCAGGTGGAGAATAGGGCAAAGGTATGATCTCAAGCATGAGGAATATTAGGAAAAGATCCAAGTGATGGATCAACTAATATATGAGACAAAAAAGTGCTTATCCAGTAAGCATTACAGATGAGAATACAGGTCCTTGGAGGTAGTAATGGGTTTGTTGGTATACTATTGAGGAGTATGTGATCCACTGTGGCTTTGACCTTGGGACTGATAGCCCATCCTGGTGGGTCAAAACAAGGAGGAGCTGGGAAGGTTTCTAACTGACTCCATTCAGAAGCAGGAATGGGAATGACTAATGAATTTCACTAGGGGAGGTGTTAGTGCAGACCCATCAATTTTTGTGAGGTTTTCCAGTCTTTTTAAAACCTCTTGGATGGTAGGTAAACATGGGTGTTGGGGAAAAATGTTAGAATGACTGTAAGGGTTAATATAGTTAAGAGAGCAAAAATGTTGGTTACTGATTTTAAAAGAGCCATTTTAACATTAAAAAAATGATTCCACCCACTGGAGAGGAGGCAATTGAATTGCAAATATATGAAAATAATCATAACAATCCAGCTCAGAGCCTTTATGCAAAAAGAGAAATTCAGAGGGCATTACTTATCTTTTGACATTACTTATCTGTCTTTTATATAGATGCTTAAGATCCTTTAAAGGCTCACAGGCATATTTGTCTGTGGAGGCATCATTAGTTTTGGCAGCCATCCATGGTTTTTACACAGGAGTGATGGATCCAGCTGGCAATCTCTGGCACTTTAATAGCTGTGGGAGAAGAAAGTAAAACAGGGTATGGTCCTTTCCAAGCATGTTGGAATTGGGAAGCAGGAGAACCATACTTCCAGGTTTTGGTAAGTACTGAAGTTCCTGGGCATAAAGATTAAGAGCAGGCCTTGGCGAAGGAAGATTTTTTATTCTGTATTCCTGTAAGGCCTACTGAAATTGTTCAAGGGAAGTGACATGTGTGACAATGGAAGAAGTATCAATGTCAACAAGATGATATCCTTGCAGGAATAGCCTGCCAAAAAGCATTTCATAGTGGCCAAGGTTGAGAGTGGCCTTTGGAGCCTCCTGACTCTAAGGAGGGCTATGGGGAGAGCTTCCTTCCAATTTTGGGGAGTTTCCGGAGTTATGTTTCTTAGGGTATTTTTAAAATATTGATTGACTTTCTCTAACTTTCCTGAAGATTGAGGCCTCCAAGCAAAATGAAGGCGGTATTTAATCCCCAAGGTTTTAGAGATTTGTTGAACAACACAGGAAACAAAAGCAGGTGTGTTGTTGGAGGAACAATGAAAGGCCAAACCTGAGAATAATCTCTGACAGAAGTTTTTGAGCAACCTCTGAGGCCCTCTCAGTTAATGAAGGGAAGGCCTCAACCCAGCCAGTAAAAGTATCCCCAAACATTAAGATATATTTATGTCCTTGGTATGGAGGTACCATAGTAAAATCTAGTTGCCAGTGTACCCCAGGGTAGGACCCGTGTTTTTGAGTGGAACTAGTTAAAGAAGGTGTTTTGTTTCCTTGGGGATTGTTGGTTACCTCCACAGGGCACGAGGAAACTACCCTGCTGACAACACGGTATACTCCTTTGCCAAGAAGGTTGGTGTAACCATTTCAAATAAGGCATCTCTCCCCATGTGGCTGACTTCCTGCGGAGACTTGGTAACTTTCCATTAACAGGACTGTGACAGATGAGTTAAAGAATTGTTGTGGTACCATCCATTTGGATCTGGGTGAAACCCACGGACAACAGTCCACCTGATTTCACATGGAAAGTAGACTGGTGGAGGAAGGGGCTAGAGAGAGGAGACCAGGGCACCTTGGAGAACCAGAGACTGCAAGGCCACTTGGTGAGCAGCCTGGTCCGCAAACTGGTTTCTCTTAGCCACCTCATTCATTACCCTCTGGTGGCCTTGGTAGTATACTACAGTCACTAGGGAGGGCTTAAGAATTGCCTCTAAAAGAGAGAGAATTTGAGGCCCATACTTGATGGGGCTATTGTGGACATTTAGATAGCCATGTTCCTTCCAAATGGCAGCATGGGCATGTAAAGAAAAGGAAACTTGGAGTCAGTATAAACATTAAGAAACTTGTATTCAGCCAGAGTTAAAGGTTGGGCCAGAGAAATTATTTTAGCTAACTGGGCTGAAGTTCCTGGAGGAAGAGCTAGGGCATCAATGACCTGTGTTAGAGAGACCACAACATAGCCATTCTTTCTAGTGCCTTCATAAACAAAACTGCTCCTATCTGAAAACCAGATTTCTTCAAGGTTCTGTGAAGGTATGTCAGTTAAGTCTGGTTGAGGATCGTGAACTGTGATACTATATCCTAAGACAAGTGGACAGGCTAGTCTTCCAAAGGGAGGGGGAGCAGAGTAGAGGGATTTAAGGAAGGGCAAACTGAAACTTCTTGGTCTGGATTTTCTAAGAGCAGAGCTTGGTATTTAAGGTTTTTGCTATCCGTTGCCCACAAATGGCCTTTTCTTTCTAGAAGGGAGGTAATCTGATAAGAAATGTACACAGTGAGAAGCTATCATAAAATTATCTTAGCGGCTTCTTCTATTAGCAGGGAGAGAGTCACAATGGCCCTTAGATAGCTAGGCCATCCCTATGGCACTGGGTCCAGCCTCTTTGAGAGGTATCCAACAAGTCAAGTCTTTTGAGGAGTCTTAGTTCTCGAGAGGATACTCCAAGAGCAATTCCTTGCTTTTCTGCTATGTGGAGTTGAAAAGGCCAATTGACCTTAGGGATTCCTAAGACTGGGGCATGGGATAGTAGAGCCATTAGCTGTTGAAAGGCTTGTATTTGATCTGGACCCCAAAGTAAAGGCTCAGAGTCAAAACGACCTTTTAAAGTCTTGTAAAAAAAGGCTGAGTCCTTAAGCTGTAATTGGGGATCCAAAATCTGTAATACTCAGTGAGACTCTAAAAGGCTTAAAGTTGCTTCTGGGTAGTTGGCTCAGGTAGGTCTAGATTTCCCTGGACTTTATCAGGGGAAATTCTTTGTTCTCCAGGGGAGCAAACAACTCTAAGGTAACTGACTTCTTGCTGAGCTAGTTGAACCTTTGATGTGGAGACTTTATATCCCCTTAGGCCAGGAAGTTTAGAGTCTCTGTGGCATGGGTTAGTGCCTTTTCCTGGGTGAGTGAACAGATAATGAAATCAACTATATATTAGAGAATAGTCCTTTCCTCTGGATATAACTCTTGGAGGGTCTTTGGCTAGAGCTGGGCCAAAATGGTGGGGGTTGTCCCAGAATCCCTGGGGGAGGACAGTCCGAGTAAGATGTTGCCCTTCACCCCCTTCCTCATGCCATTCAAAGGCAAAGAGAAAGTAGGACTGAGGATTCAAGGAAATGTTAAAGAATGTATCTTTTAAGTCTAAAACAGTAAAGCAGGAAGGTGTGCTAGGGTTGTTTCCCAGTAGGTTATAATGATTAGGAATTACTGGGTGGAGACGTACTATGGCCTCATTAATAATTCCCAAATCTTATACTAACCTATATTCCCTGTTAGGCTTTTAAACAGGCAGAAGGGAAGTGTTACAAGGGAAATTATAGAGGTTGAGAAGCCTATGTTTTAAAAATTTAGAAACGAGGGGGTGAAGTTCCCTCTCAGCTTCTGAAGGGATCAAGCACTGCCTTTTATTAGGGAAGGAAGTTGGGTCATGTAAAGAGGACAGTGTAGGGGTGGCCCTAATGGCCTTGCTTGGCATTCCAGAAGCCCAGGCTTAGGGATTAACAGGCAACTCGATTAAGGCTTGATTATCTGATATGGGAGGAGTTCCTAGTATTAAAAGCTACAGCAGGGAGACAGCTTAATTCCCAAGACTAGGTGAGTTCCCAACTTATTCATGTTGTCCCTTCTCAGGAGTGGGCGGGGGCATTCTCTTGTGACCAAAAAGGAATGAGTAAAGGTCTAACCTTCCCAGGAGCAATATAGAGGAGGAGTAAAAGACTTGGTGGTTAGTTTACCTGAGACTCTCATAAACTGCTAGGAGTTACGCAAGAAGGATCCAGAGAGAGGAATTTGGATTGGGGTAGAAATAGGTGTCCATTTGGGGACAGAAATAGTTGGAGTGAGGTATCCCTGCATTGGCACAAAAACAACCACCTTCTTTTTTGTATAACAAACCATAGCAGAAGAATTGTAAGAGAATCGCAATAAAGCTAGATGGAGATGTGGCAACGCAGCAGTCAAAAACAGAAGGGGAAGTAGCTAAAGGAGCTTGTAATACCAAATAACAAGACACACCTGAAAGCACCGGAGTCAAGGCCCCAAAGATGTTACTAGGAGTCCTGCATAGGACTGCAATGGAGCCTTTAACTGAGATCAACAGAGCCAGAGGTCTGGACCAGCAATCTCGGTTCTTATGACAGTGAGCAAGGAATTGAAAACTAACACCAAAATGCAAGCTCAAAGCAAAGTTTATTGAAGCACAGCAATAATCATCAGAAGAGCGGGCTGATTTCTGAGAAGTGAAATCAGCTCCCCTTAACAGAGCACAAGGTGCTTTTATGGAGTTGGTGGGAATGAGTTGAGGCTTGGGTTGTGTTTGAGTGACAGGAAAATATCAGTTGATTGGCAGTTTATGGTTTTATGACTGAAGTTAAACTCTGCATACATTTTACCCATAATTCATTAAAAAGCCTATTCAGGGGGCAAAACTGCATGTAAATTTTATTATAATGCCTGTATAAGGAGGATGGGGTTACCTGGGGTTACAGCCTAGATGGACTGGGCATGTGACTCTTCAGTGGATTTTCATCTGTGCCCCAGGTTTTCATTCTCCAGGATGTGCTGGTCATAGACTTTACCACAAACTCCATCCATTAGGGCGGAGTTAGGGTGGTCTTGGGGCTGAATTTAGGTGGTCCAGGGTCTGTCTTAGGACAGCTCACGTGCTTTCTTCTCTCACCCCCTCCAAGCTGCTAATACCTGTGTAACTAACAATTTATTTCAAGGATTTTCATTTTTCATTTAAACAGATTTGGCATGATGTTGATAATATTCTTGACCAGGTAAGTGTCTGAGCATATAAATGGCTTCTGTATTTTTCTTTTCTTATGTTAACATTACACTCTCTTGAGAATTATACAAATATGATGTCTTACAATCAACTAGTATAATCTTTCGGCTTGACTTTTTTTCTTCAAGAATGGCTATCTAATGTTCTTTAAGTACAAGAAATTTCAAACACAGCTTGCCAATTTCTGAAAACAGACTGCTAGAATTTTGAGATAAATATTGGAATAAAATGACATATTAACAATTGTGAATCTTTCTATTTGTGAAGACTGATTAATCTCTCAATTTGTATTCTTTTTAATTCCTTTTAGTATTATTCAGAAATACATTGATTTGTTTTCCTTTGGGTAGATACCCTATAGTGAGATTGCTGAATTGAATGGTAATTCTATTTTTAGATTTTGTCATAAAGTAAAATTTATTTTTAAAATTCAGAGAACACTGAGCCAAGAACTTACTAGCATTTAATTTAATCAAAATGTATTACATGAAGATTAGAAAATATGCTTAAAGAATATAGTTTATGTTACATTTATATGGATTCACTAAAAATTAGTTCAAATATAACTATTTTAAACCAGCATACATCTACCTAGATTCTCTAGTTATTGTTTAACACCCGGGAATTGTTCTTATCTTATTCTATTGAATATGTCAACTTTGGTTATCTAACTTTCATTAGTAAAGTAAGCCCTTACTTTTATTGCTTTGAAATTTGTTGTTGGAAAAAGTTAAATGTGGGTATTGATTTTTCTTCATGCGATTTCTAATTGCTTATTTCCTGCACCAGTTGATATAATTGTGCATTAATGATTTCTTGTTCCTTCGTTTTATTACTGGTCTGTAAATGTTTCTCAGATAAGCTAAAAATAACATGCTTTAAAATAAAGATCTAAAACTAATGCTGTTTTTCTAAGTCTTTGTTTTTCAAATAAAAGATATAGATGTAAACAAATGGAAAAACTTGGCAAATTATGACTTCCTCTTTACAGAGAGAAATATCTCTTTCCATTCTTCTTTCTCCTACCTTAGGTCTGACTACTCATGTTATGGGTTCCATGCAGTAGGAGCGACTGTATCTTTACTTCTCTTCCTCCACGAGTCATAGAAAGATCCTATGATCTGAGTTTACAAGATATGTAAAGGAAGTCAATATATGTAGAACCACCTTCTGCATTCATTGCAAAACCTAATTTTAATATTATTATTCCATACAAATTAAAATAATAATTTGATTTTCAAAGCATAACAGTGAGCTCATAATTACTGTAACTAGTGTTCTGTTTCTTGAAGCATCATCTATTTGATTCAATGAGGGAAAGCAAATAATGAGTTGAGAAACACACTAGCTAAAACACTGCTATCCGGAGGTTCTTGTCATGACCCAGTGTAAATGCACTCTCTTCCTCCTCTAGATTTTGTTTATCCTCTCTTTTGTAAAACTATACCTTAATTCCTGTCAGATTAGAAACCCATTCTTTAATGCCAAGATGTTCCGTTTTTTTTTTAAGACTAAAGAAAGATGTTTATTTGTTTTATAATGAACATTTCAAAGCCACATGTATAATATGTATGATTATTCAGAATTTAAATAGTGTTTTGGTTTCATCATTCTCTGTCTTTATTTTCCATTCCATCAATCAGTACTGAGACAGAGAGTTCAAAATATTGTTTAAGCCGATAAATACTTGGCTTAGTTTTCCAGCTAATATTCAGGGTAGACTGGCCAGTTATGCTAGGACTTGAACCAAAAAGCCATCTCACATCCTCTATGAGTTGTTACAGGATTCTGCGGAATTTTATTACTTTGCCTTTGCGAGTAGGTAAGGGACACACACAGCTCAACAGACTCACCCTTGCTATGTGAAATGGTTATTCGAGAGCATGATCTTCTCCCATACCTCTAATTTCACTTTGGTTGTGTTCCAACCTGGAAACCTCAAAAAATGATATGATTACATACTTATTCATAAGAGCTAATATATATATCATATATATTATATATGTTTTATATATAATATATATAAAATAAAAATATATATTATATATAATATATATAAAATAAAAATATATATATATATATAAAAAATAAAGAAGGAATGAAAAGTTTAGCATCTATTCTAGATAATCAGGTGCCCAGCCAAACATTTTGTTGGCATAGGAAAAGGGAAGAATGATTATTGAGGGAGCAATTAAGAATCACTGTCAAAATAGCATATCGTTAAAGTATATTCTGAGTGAAAAAACATTACATATAGAGTTTTACATTTTTCTCATTTCCCAGCTTTACAAATTGCCACATCAACTTCTTGTTTCCTGTTGTTAACATATTTGATGGACAGTTTGCTGTAAAATGTAATGGCAGTGGAGGAAGAGGGTTGGTTAATAATGTGCTTGCTGGCACTTGTTCTATTTAGTGTAAAACATAAATTGATTACAGAGGTACAAACATGCATTGGGTTTTACATTCTTTCATAAATAGGATTCTAAAATATTGAAACGTGTTGTTTTGAATGAGCTGTATATAAAACAAAACTAGTTTATCTGAATAAAACATGAGGAAGTGGAAAGAATTTCTGTGGACCACTGCCCTTATAAAAATTCATTACTTTGTATATACTGCTGCTTCTTGTATTTACATGAAAGACTTAAACATCTGATTAACTATTTCATTAACAAAGTTATTCTTATTTCAAAATGTTGAGATATTTAAGTTTAGACATATAGAATGATAAGAGAGACAATGATAAAACTATTAATATCTTCATTGGATTTCATGCAAGGAAAGAGTAAAATGCCTAGATCTCACATGCTGTGGTAACAGACCACCAATTTTAATACCATGAGATATTCACAAAGTAATGTTGTTACTTGATTTTTAGACAATGAGGTTTTTTGTTGTTGTTGTTATTTTCAAAGCAAACTAATTTTTTAGTTAAAAGGCTAATTGAATTTAAGTCAGGTTAGATGGTAAGTAAATGAAGATATAAGTGAAGAACAAGTAAACAAGGGAGAGGAATTTTATTTTATATATATATTTGTAGATAAATACCTATTTCAAGGTCTAAAGAAGCAAGAAAAGAGTAAATAACAATTGTGGAATATCTGTGATTTTCGTATTTTCCTGTAAAGTTATACCTGTAAGAAAAATAAATTGCAATAATCCAAATATTTCTCAAGTTTTGTTAAAATTTAGCAAAGTCCCATTATGCCTTTGTTATAATTTAATAATAATTAGTGATGTATTTACCTTCTAGCAAAAACAACAACCATAAAGATTTGGATTTGGTGAATTTTAGAAATTTCATGCAATGTAATTGCCAACTAACACTAGTCAAGATATAACTCAAGAAACATGATATCCTATTTTTACGAATCCCATATGCCTTCCTGAATATCTAATATTGTATAAACATAACCAAAAATATGTTTAATATTATGTTTTAACATTCTCTTTTATAAAATGTGTAGTATTAAATTTGTAATTATAAAGAATTACAAATGAACATAATAAATATTGCAGAATTTAATCACTGCAATGATTAAATCTTAAAACTGAAATCTGTTATAAGTCATTAGTATTAGGAACAACATTTTCTTTTGAAATTTGTATATATTTACATCAATAGGATGAAATGAATAATCCATCATTACTGTGTCAATAAAAAACAAGATATTTACCTTATAGTTGAATAGATGCAAGTATAAGATAAATAGTTTAAGCAAAAATAAACAAAAGTCCTACATTTCTATTTAAATTTCACATATCATTGAAACTGATCAAATGTTATAGTAACATACATATACTTATATATATATATAATGATTTCCAGTTTTTCTTTTAGAAATATCTAGAAAGAACAATTAAGAGAGTAGAAGAGCAGTGGAATGAGTAGCTTGAATTTTGGCCTCTACCTATACTTTACCATTTAAAGCATTTTTTTGATGTAAAGACTAATTCCAGAATTAGGGCAGAAAATAACACAAAATAAGACCAAGGAATATTACTACAGCAAAGTAAAAGGAAACTGTAAAAGACTGCTATCTCTGTGGAGAAAAATATGTTCAGAGTTAGAGGTAAGTTAGAGAAAAGATGAAGTTTCCACTGGTCAAAATGGAAAAATAAGGAAAATAAGTAATATGAATTGAAAGACATCAAATATGTTTAAATTAATGAGTTTTTAAAAATATATCAAAAATAAATTTATACAAATTAAAAAAACACAAATTCTTCTTGATCTCCTTTGGAGAATACTAGCAAATGAATGCATTATTTTGAAAAGTATTCAATAATTTTTTTAAAAGCAACTATTTTATATACTCTGAAAAAATAACATAAACTAAAAAGTTATACATTTCATTACATTAAGTTTTTGTTTCGAGTGTTTAATAAATGAGAAAGGAATTATGGAGTAAGAAAAGCATAATTTCCAGCAACAGTTAGATAGATCTAAAGAGAAGCCTTTCTTTTTAACATTAAAACAACAGCAATAAGAAAACACATACTATCACCTATGAAGTATTCTTGCTGAAAAATTGAACCAAAATATGATTAAATCTCTAGAACTAACTATATGCTTATATGACAAACAAGGGAAAGAGGAGAATACTAAACAACATCATTGGGATACCTTCAGTAAGAAGAATATGGATCACTCTTCTTGGCACACATCATGTTCATCCACATTCTTTGGAAAAAGCAAATCATATGGTCAAGCATAATGGTATCACACAGGGCTCTATACTTAGCCCACAGGAAGGACATGTATACTCTGGGAGGTAACAAATAATTATAAATAAATAATTTAACCTACCACAGGACTTTTCAACTTCTTTCTTCTCACTGCACTATTCTGACTGGAATTCTTTCAGATTTATTTGAAAAAATGGCAAGTTATATCTACACACATTGAACTTGGTAAATGTATGGGTAGCCACTGAACCAAGGAATATAATTTAAAATATTCCAATGGTTTTCAGAATGAGAGATCATAAGAATCACCTTGGAAGTTAAGATAGATTCTTTAAGGATACCTATTATTTGAAAAGCTAATAATATGCAGACAGGATTGAGAATCCTAACTGTATTAGTCTGTTTTCATGATGCTGATAAAGACATGCCCAAGATGGGAATAAAAAGAGGTTTAATTGTACTTACAGTTCCATATGGCTGGGGAGGCCTCAGAATCATGGCAGGAGGCAAAAGACACTTCTTACATGGTGGCAACAAGAAAAAATGAGGAAGATGCAAAGCAGAAAGCCTTGATAAAACCGTCAGAGCTCAGGAAACGTATTCACTACCACAAGAACAGTAGGAAGGAAACAGCACCCATGCTTCAAATTATCTCCCACAGGGTCCCTCCCACAACATGTGGGAATTAATAGAAGTACAATTCAAGACTTGGGTGGGCAGACAGCCAAATCACATCATTCCACCTCTGACCCCTCCAAATATTATGTCCTCACATTTCAAAACCAATCATGACTTCCCAGCGGTCCCTCAAAGTCTTAACTCATTTCAGCATTAACCTGAAAGTCCACAGTCCAAAGTCGCTTCTGAGATAAGGCAAGTCCCTTCTGTCTATCAGCCTGTAAAATCAAAAGCAAGTTAGTTACTTCCTAGATATAATCGGGGTACAGGTATTGGGTAAATGCAGCCATTCCAAATGGAGAAATTGGCCAAAACAAAGGGGTTACAAACCCCATGCGGGTCCGAAATCCAGCGAGGCAGTCACATTTTAAAGCTCCAAAATAATCTATGACTTCAGGTCACACTAATGCAAGAGGTGGGTTCCCATGGTCTTGGGCAGCTCTGCCGCTGTGGCTTTGTATAGCACAGCCTCCCTCGCAGCTGCTTCCACGGGCTGGCATTGAGTTTTCCAGGAGAATGCTGCAAGCTGACGGTGGATCTTCCATTCTGGGGTCTAGATGTTGGTGGCTCTCTTCTCACATTCCATTAGGCAGTGCCCCATTAGGGACTCTGTGTGGAAACTCCCACTCCACATTTCCCTGCCACACTGGCCTAGCTGAGGTTCTACATGAAAGCCGCGCCCCTGAAGCAAACTTCTACCTGGGCATGCAGGCACTACCATTCAACTTCTGAAATCTAAGCAGAGATTCCCAAACCCCAATTCTTGACTTCTGTGCACTAGCAGATTTGACACCATGTGGAAGCTCCCAAGGCTTGTTGCTCGCACCCTCTGCCAAGGTTGGGGCTTGCACCTTTTCTTTTGTAAATTGTCCAGTCTCCGGTATGTATTTATCAGCAGTGTCAAAACGGACTAATACAGATGCCATTCCCAGAGAAAATATATTTAAATGCTAACACAATATAAAGACATTTTGCAAATATAAGAACTCCGAAAGCATAACAATGTAAGAAAATACTCAAGAAACCACTGTAAATAAATAAATATGTAAACAGCAATAAAATGTACAAAGTTATGATGTAAGATATTAGTGTGGAACTTCAAGTAGGGAGGTAGATAGAAGCGAAGGTTATGTTAATACACTGAGTTGCAGATAATTGTGTCTCTTTTCAATTTTCTGTAGTTTTCATAATGGAATGCAAAGCAATTTATAGATACCCAAGTAAACAATGGTTTGCTTTAATAGGGAATATTTTAATATTGGGATGCTTACCAAAGGTGTTTTTGAAATGTCAGATAATATGGAACTTCTGGAGCATCTTAGTTATGTGCTCAGACTAAACTTTCTTTCTCTGCCTTTATCATTGGCAAATGAATGATATATTTTTGTCCTAATGAATAGTTTTCTGTAGGTTTTTAAATTCATGCCAAAGGGGAAAGTTGTGGTAGGCAAATCTATCTTTCAATGTACAACATATCTCAAGTAAATGTAAGTATTTTGAAGATTAATGTAATATGTAGTTACTTATGAAATTGATCCAAATTATGCATCTAGCTATAAGAAATCCGTACTTTCTAATACAAAGTTCTAGAAGAATAGCTACACATAAAATAAAGTCCATCATTACATTTGTTTAGAAATGGAAAAAATATTTTAAAATTCTGTTGAATTCGAAAGCATAATGAGTGAGTATATTCTAACTTTATATACCCTTTGACATAGTGGTTTGAGGAAACAAAAAAATATAGACTTTTATATAATATGGTCCATTATTTCATCAAATACTCTTTTAAGCAAATGTTAATATTCAGAGACATTAAATGACATTAAGAATCTATATGATATTAGGTAACAGTTTATAATTTTCAAGTTTGCATTTTATTTATTTTGGTACATGACACACACTTTCTGGGTTTAATAATACAGATTAATAATAGAGACATAAGGCAAAAAATCAATGATTATATTCAAATTTTAAAACTATTTTTTTTTTTTTTTTTTGAGACGGAGTCTTGCTCTGTCGCCCGGTCTGGAGTGCAGTGGCCGGATCTCAGCTCACTGCAAGCTCCGCCTCCCGGGTTCCCGCCATTCTCCTGCCTCAGCCTCCCGAGTAGCTGGGACCACAGGCGCCCGCCACCTCGCCCGGCTAGTTTTTTGTATTTTTAGTAGAGACGGGGTTTCACCGTGTTCGCCAGGAGGGTCTCGATCTCCTGACCTCGTGATCCACCCGTCTCGGCCTCCCAAAGTGCTGGGATTACAGGCTTGAGCCACCGCGCCCGGCCTCAAATTTTAAAACTATTAACCTTAATATTAAGTTATCTATAAAGATAAAATACAATTTAATATAGAATTTCCAATGTGTTATGTAATGAAGGCGTATATGATGAAAACCTATCCATTCCTGTCTTTGAGAACTTTGAGAATGATATTCCTTTGAGGAACTATTGCTTCACAGTGATGGGCACAAGAGATCAATTTGTGCCGGAAAGATAATTCAAACCAGAAAAACTGAGACTGTGATGTACCATGGGTTCAAGGAAGATATTTCATTCTATTTATGTATCCAATCTGACTTTCTCAATCAAACCATCCCATTCTCCCACTCTTGTAAGATTTACTTTTATTATATTTCTCAAGCTAAAAATGAAAAAAAGCCAGACTGATTTTTTTATGACACTGCCATTAGAAAACAGCATTAGAAGCTAATATCAAATGTGTATACAATTTCATAAAGAGATATCTAAAAATATTTAGAAAACATATCTGTTATTTATGTAACATGGAAGACATTTTTTTTTTCTAAAATGTCATATTACAGCTGATACTGTTCTGCAAAATTGCTATATCATGTCACAAATGACTTCTGAGATACAAGAGCAAAAGCTTAAACCCTGTTATTTAAAGAAAATTGTTCAATAAACCATATTATAATTTTAAACATCTTATAGTGTAAAAGTATTTCTGTTGAAAGAAAAAAAGACAAACAAAAATATTGCTGATAACTCATAGAACTAACATATTAATTCATCCCTATCATTGATAATTTATTTTATTTTTTACATTTCCTGACCTATCCACCATTGTTAAGTAGAGAATTGTAGCTATATAATCTGACTTAGATACAAACAAATAATTAAAATGTAAGGATATGATAAATATGTAACTGCATTTTACATGCATAGTTTGTAAGTCTCGTCATCATAAATAATATTACACAAATAATATGTTTACAGATGTGCATATAAACTATACAAAATATGAAAAGATGTATGTGACTCAGATATTATCAACCAATTTTATGAGTGAAAAGCCGAATAAAAACTAGAAAGTTGGATAAAAATAAGAGAAATATAAATTAAATTAAAATACATACATTAAATAATTACTTTTTAGTTATTGTACATGATTGTGGATAATAGCCAAAAGTAGGCCAATTGTGTCGTAGACTTGTATTTTTCAAGGAGAACGTAAATAAATTCTAAAGTTATTTTTGTCTTAGGTAGACAAATTTTTAAAATTCTTCTTTCAATGTATTCTTCCTCTAAGTTTTAGGCATTTGCAGTACATCAAATAAAACTGAGGCACGTATAACTAGTTAATACACTGACAAACACATGAAGTGCAATATCAGGAAAATTCAGATAAACCTGTCTGATGTAGGCTAGGTAATATGTTCCACTTGTCATGTGAAAATGTGTTTTTATTTTGCAGATAAATAGCTATTTAAAGCAATCACTTAATAGCTGACCATTTGTCCCATAAATATATACATCTACTATATACCCACAAAAATTAAAAATTGAAAAAAATGTAAAAGAAAAAAATAAAGTGACTTTGCTGAAAAACTCTTCTGACAGATGCTTGCTTCTATGAATTTTGAATTTGTTCCTCTTATTGCTTTATAAAATTATCTTTTTAATTTGAAGATAGAAAATAAAAGGTGAACTTCTTCATATTTATCTGTATTTCTTCTTAACAGACCTTTTATCCATTTAATAATCATTTCAGTTGAGAATGTGTTTTGTTTTTCTTCACAAATTGTCTTTTAAAAGAAAACTGACCTGACAAAAAACATTTTTAAAGTGTGGAGATTTAATTTACTAAGGGAATCCAAGGATAAAGATTCATCAAAAAAGGCAAAAGAGAATTACATTATATATATCATAAATATTAACATTATGTATGAAGATATATATTCATTAATGATACATACCATTAGACTTATTTTTAAGCACCATAATATTTTTTCTCAAAATTTTCTGTGAAAACTTAAGAACTTTTAGAACAATATTTCCCATTGTGTCATTCAGAAATGTATTACACGTTTTTAGAAGATAATATTAATATCACAACCAATTAGCCTCTTGGAATATTATGAAAGAACTTTCTACTTCCTACCTTTAAAAATCACATCATGATAAGTATGGCAACAGTTAACATGACTGTGTTGGTTATTGCTGTAACTATTTTGCAGCTCCAGAAAGTCTGTGGAATATTAATAATTCTGTTTATTCTTTAAAATCTTATTGATTATCAATAATTAATATATCATTGAGTTTATAATTATAATACAGAAATAATCCCTGTTTTAATATTCTTTAAGAATAAATGAAAACATACCATTCTGATACCATG
Source organism: Trachypithecus francoisi (assembly GCF_009764315.1). Classification (NCBI taxonomy): domain Eukaryota; kingdom Metazoa; phylum Chordata; class Mammalia; order Primates; family Cercopithecidae; genus Trachypithecus; species Trachypithecus francoisi. The sequence continues at coordinate 45,594,429 of NW_022681470.1, read as the reverse complement.
ATTTTATTTAGCACATTAACTCAAATTCATACATCCTGCTCTTATATGCTACCTATCTTTTATTCCTAGGTTGCCAATTTCCTAATACAGTTCTGCTTTTCTCATTTGAAATTCCAAAGAATATTGTTTACCTCTCCATAGAGTTCATCAATTTATGCCATTTGTTTTATCTTATAGGCTCCCATGAGATATATGTGGCTATACAACAATGTCATTACTATCTATTATGTTTTAAAATGTTGATTTATGATAGAATAAGCTTAGAACATTTATAACAGTTGAAGTCTTTAAAATTATAATAAGACATTAAACTGTTAATGAAAATATAGAAAAAATATATTATAGGTTTATTATTTCTACTTCAGGTGGTATTTATGATATTACTAGTAGTCGAGAAATATGTACATTTAAATGAAGGGTAAAATTGGAAACATAATTAGTCGTGTACTAAAGGACTGTTTTACTTGTTGACTTTCCAGATAAATCAGAAGTCTATTGCCACAAACCCCAAGAGCAAGATGAGTGCAATACAGTGCATATATATATATATATATATTTTATTAAAGCAGTAGTCTTGACTTGTTAGTAATGGAGAGAATGGTATCTTACAAGCTGACCAGTCAGGCATTGAAGAAAAATGACTCAATACATTTTAAAAATCTGTGCAGTTTCTCTCCAATTATTTTTTAATGTGCCTTTTGACAAATTGTCAGGAGGGAAAGTTAGCAGACTTTACTTTTATGACTATCACATTTTGCAACCTGTCAAGTGATGAGTAGCATGGTTCTGAATAGGAAGAATGCAGTAAAGAAAAAGGTTTGCAGGGTAGAATTTATGACGACAGGACATGTATTTTCTGACAGAAAGCAAATGTGAAAGGTGGTATGAATCAGAATTAAAATGTCTTCACAGTGCATGTGAACAACATGAGCTACTGTTGAAAATAGGATTTGAGTAAGAGGAAAGCATAACAATTTTTATAATATGTAGAAGCTTGTGTGCCTAAAAGGCCTGTTAACTAACAAATCAATTTCAGCTTTCCTTGGGTATGATAGATCTTTGTTCCTAATCATGACAGGTTTAAATGTATACACATATGTGTACATATTAAATAGACACACATATTTAGGTACTAGTTTGGGAATATGATGAATTATGATAGTAATTATGGTATCTTGGCTAGCAGAAGTAAAAGATTATATTTTTAGAAACCATTTACAAAAGTTTACATGATTTTTGCTCATATATATAATATTCCATTGACCATTACTGGGAAATATAGATAAAATATTTAAAAGTGACATAAATATGATCATAAGCAATACTCAAGATATGGCTGCTTTTCATATTAACCTTTTTGGTACTTAGAGCATGCTTTTTGTTTTTTCTTTGCAGCTAAAGTTTTGCAATTTGCCTCTTTCTTTCTTTTTCTTTATTATCAACTCTAAGCTTAACTGAAGGAATAACTTCCTATTCATCATTTTCAACACCAGCCTGTCCTACAAAAAATAATAAATTACTTTCTCTTCAAGATATTTTCTTTCTGAAAACATCATAGTGATTCTTACTTGCCCATAATGTTGCCTAACTTTTTTCAGGACTTCTGATTATCTGTAACTATTTCTATTTTAACCACATTTTACATGCATGGTTTTTAAGTCTCTTTATCATAATTATTATTATGCCCATTTTGCTAATAATGATCTTAAATTCAAAATGATTTTCCTTTGATTGCATGTTGAAATTCTGTTCAATCTGAATAAAATGATTTAACCTGACTACTTTTTCCATAAATGAGAACATGAGAAAGAAGTCCCTTTCAGCAAAGTTCAATGTAGAGTTGCAACCCTCTTTTTCCCCATCAAGAAGGGCAGTTTCACCATTTCACCTAACCATTGTCTAATAAGGTATGACCTCCACAGTCCCTTAAAAGGAAAAATTCAGAATTAAAAAAATATACAATATAACTTCCAATTAAATATATTTATGCTTGAATTCAAATAACAATAGTGGTTGTAGATAAGGAGAAGAGGAGCATGGCCAAACAGCCTAGTTTGTTTATGACTTTTAACCTATAATCCTATGAACTTGTACAAAGTTACAGAGCATGTATTAGTATAGGTGAGTTCACTAACCTATTAAACTCCAAATATTTGAATTTAATTTAGAGAACTAAAGCTACTTGCTAAAGACACAATAAATTCAAATCAATTATTTTTTATTTATCTATTTTCCTTTTATTTATTTTAAATTTATTTTGACTGTGTGATGCTTTGTTAAATGTATAAATATATACATGTTAATCTGCACTTCCTCCAAAGTCATATATTATAAAGTTCACAGAAAATATTTGTATAAAAATCTGGCTAACATTAAAATATCTATCTGATTTGCCTGCTTAGAAAGGAAAATAGAAATGCTTTCATGACCTAAGGGAACAGATACGTAGCAGGAAAAAATTAGCTATTGATTTTTCAGACTCAGAATTAAATTATTTATTTATAATATAACTCTATTCTCCTAAGAGTTAGGCTATGTAAATATCTTTTTCTTAGGAAAAAAAAAAGTCAGGTTTATTTGTTTATACATACTTTGGAAAGAGTAATATTGATGACTATTTTTTAACTGTAAAGACATAGGCACAGGTTTTTTTTTTTAACTATCTGAGTATATGTAAAAAATAAAAGCATTAGAGTAAATAATATATAAATATATATTTGTATGGTTTTTAACTATAGTAACTACTTTGTTAATATTTTTCACTTATCCCATTTATAGGGAAATAAATTCAAATTTTCTGTAATAACCATAAGCTGTTCTTTTTATATTGGTCTAGTTTTATTTCCTATATTCAGATAGAATCTTCTGAAAGTAGTATTCTACCAAAGGGCCCTCTTTTTTTTTTCCCTAATTCTAGAAACAGATGTGATGGTGGACCCAGTCTGTTATAATTGAGTTAATGTCAATACTTACATAAAAATAATTAGAAAAGTTCTAAAACTGAGGGTGGTGTTGAGATGAAAGGATTATTGAGAAACACTGCACCCATATGAGAGTATAAGAACTGGATGTATTTTACCATAAAACTCAACTATGCATAAATACATAATAAAAGTAAAAGTATTTTAAATATTTCCTATACAACAGATAATCTTCTCAATGTTTTTTACAGGTTTTCTCATTTTATCATTTGATATATGCAATACAATCTCAGGAGGTTATATTGGTGTTCTACTTATGTGACCAATTTTCAGTGTTTCTTCTCTAAGAACTTAGAAAAAAAAACTAGCCACTATTTAAATACTATATCACTAGCCTTTTTTTCTGTTTGGTCTTAATTTTATTTCTTAAGGATTTTTCTTTTGTCACAAGTATGCCTTCTGTCTCAGAATCACCAATATTTTTAGGACCATTTGTGAATCTTGGTAATACTGTTTTGTCCTTTAGTTCAAGAAATGTGCCTGCAGAAAGCAGCAGTAACTATTTGAAGACCGTAAGAGACACTTCAACAGTTTTTGTAGAATGAATAAATGGCTTTTCTTTTCTTTTCTTTTTTTTTTTTTTCAGTATCTCTAGATGAAAGAACTAGAATCAACAGATGTGTGCTGCAGGGAGAAATGGTAAACAAGAGCTTTCATTAAATCAGAGATGTCCCAAAGCTGTCAAAATGAAAAACAAATTTCTTTACAATAAAATACTGGATTTGTTTCATGTTTACTGGGAAAATGTGACTCTATGTAAGAGGAAAAAAGTATGAAACCATAATCATCTAATAGGGCTTCAAATATTATTTCAAAACAATAAATAAATATGGCTAATTCCTGCAAAATTATCTCTTAGTGGAATATCCATGAGATCCATTCTTTGAGAAGCAAAATTATTTCATGTCCTCCACTTACTGATGGGCTAATATTTAGCAAGTCATGTACGTTTATAAAATAAATATTCAGGTGACAAAAGGAAAGTAATAAACCTAGCTATCAAGGTTTTTATTATTATACAACAGGAACTCAGACAGACAAAATACATAAAATCAATGCGATCTTTAAGTAGAACTATTTGTATTGATAAATACTATATTCATGTACTGAAATAATTTAATGCATTAATTTACTTAAAATAATAATATATAACTTTTATTAAAATGTAAATATTATCAATATTTTCATATCACTATAATACTGTGAATCAGACTTGGTTATCCAAATTTTATACATAAGAAAACAGGCAGCCAGGCACAGTGGCTCACGCCTGTAATCCCACCAGTTTGGGAGGCCAAGGCGGGTGGATCACGAGGTCAGGATATCAAGACCATCCTGGCTAACACGCTGAAACCCCATCTCTATTAAAAATAACAAAAAAATTAGGCGTGGTGGCGGGCACCTGTAGTCGCAGCTACTGGGGAGGCTGAGGCAGGAGTATCACTTTAACCCTGGATGCAGAGGCTGCAGTGAGCCGAGATCTCGCCACTGCACTCCAGCCTGGGTGACAGAGTGAGATGCCATCAAAAAAACAAAAACAAAAAAACCCCACAAAAATTAGCTGGGCGTGGTGACAGGGGCCTGTAGTCTCAGCTACTTGGGAGGCTGAGGCATGGGAATCACTTGAACCAGGGAGGCAGAGGTTGCAGTGAGCCAAGATTGTGACACTGCACTCCAACCTGGGTGACAGAGCAAGACTTTGTCTCAAAAATAAAAGTAAAAAATATAATAAAATGCTAGAAATTAGAAAAGGATTGCACAGAAATAAATAACTCCTTTGATAACTCACCTGTAAATTAGACATGGCCAAGGAAAAAATCAGTGGGCTTAAAGATATGTTGATAGAAACCTGGACTGAAATGCAGAGAGAAAAAAATAACGAACAAAGCAACTGAGCCAAATAGTCAAGAATTGTTGGATATTGATAAAACATATAACATGCATTGGAAGTATCAGATGGGTCAGAAATAGACAAATGAGCAAGACAGATATTGAATTATTTGAAATATTAATTGTTGAGAAATTTTCAAAATTAATGACACACTCAAAACCACAGATTTAGAAATTTCAGAGAATACCAAGTATGAAAAACCTCAAAAAAAATGGATGCTTAGTCACATCATGTTTATTTATTACAAAACAAAGCACAGAGAAAATCTTGAGGGAAGCCAGGGATTTTAGGGTGGGGTCATGTGAAACCTTACCTTTAGGGAAGCTAAGAATTACGTTAAACTTCTTTCAGAAACCATACAAGCAAGAATACAGTGCAGTGAAATATTTAAAGTGTCTGAAGAAAAACCGAGCAATCAAGAATTTTGTATCAAGTTACATTACCCTTAGCATTGAAGAAGAATTAAAGTCTTTCACAGACAAAATCTGAAGGCATTTGTTGGCAGTAAATACAGCTTGCAATGTGTCAAAAGGTATTCTCCAGAGAGAAAGAAAATGATATAGGTCAGTTTTTCACAAAGAAAGGAAGCACATTAGAGAAGGAAGAAATGAAGGATTTTCAGTGCAATGCTGAAACTAGAGGTTTTCTTTTGAAAGATCTATGCTCCAGGAATTCAAGAAACAACAGTCTTTTGTTTTGTTTTGGGTTGTTTTCGTTTGTTCGTTTGTTTTTGTGCTGATCAATTGCACAGAATTGGATGTGACTCTTGATGATGTCCTTGTATCCTTTACTTAAAGGTGTAAACTAAAGTCAGTGATGTATACCTTTTCCTATGGATCCTATTGACCTTTGGTTGATTTTATTAAGGTAAAGAAGCTGCTTAATTGGGTAATGTCTGCAGACTCAACTTACTTTATTAAATATATTGAAGGGAAAAAAGAAGCAAGAGGAAAGTATACACTGTCATCCAGTCACTACTTAAACAAAACAAAGTAAAACTTGTAAAACTTTTACTCACATAACGAAACCATTCTCTCCTTAACAACACTAATTTTTTCCTTGACTCACACTAGAATTTCTTCTAAATGAGACAGGAGAGTCTTCATGTTTCCCTGGAGGCTAAAATTTGGATGTATACTTCCATCCCCTCAAATGAAATAGAGAAAGCACATATCCACACACGCATATTTATATTTTTCTCTACAATAACACAGATTTATCTTCATTTGAAAGAAAATTATATTTTATTTAACATTTTCAAATTTGAAGATAAGAAATATCTATAACTTTTATTTTTTAACTTGGGCTGGTTAATATAAGATGAAACATGAGAATATATTTTTTTAAATAAAGAATAAGAATATTATGTTATAATTGATGCTATTGAATTGTATATTAGCATACATATATACTCAATAAAGAGGACATAGGAAATATACTGAATTCTAAGTGAATTTTATACCCCTAGTTCTTTAACATGGATAAATTAATATTTTACTTCAAAGTACTCGTTTTTAATATTACACACAGAAGTTATTTTTATAGTGAACTACTAAACACTGAAGAAGTTCATATATTTTCTTTGTTAATGTTACTTTCCTCTAAACCCATTGGATCTTCATCTTTATTTATAAAGTACTTTTACTACAAAAAGTAATAATTTTTAGTACAACAAGTAATAATAAGTAACAACCTTTAGTACAACAAGTAATAATTTTTTCTTTTGGAATAAGATGCAAAAGTTTTGCAATGTGTAGAAAGGAAAAGCAGAGTTTGTATTATACCCCACGTACCCCATGTGAATTTAGACCTCATCAGAGTGGGACTTAAATAATTTCTGGACCCTAGGAAGTCAGGGCAGAGGTCAGGTAGGGTATATGGCCATCAATATGAATAAAATACTGCTTTCTCCTCTGAATAATGTTTGAAGAAGAAACTGAGCTGCTACTTGACCCACTGAAATTTGTCTAGGAAAGATACGGACATCTGCCCCAAAGATTAATCACATGACCTTTCTGGATTTCCATTAAGACATAGAGTACATATTATTTACTAAGTGCACATTATAGATAGAGCTTTATACAGGGCATCTGAAGGGTGTGCATCCAAATTATGAAAAACAGGCTGCTACTTGAAGTTAATACCACAGATGTATTTTGAAAAATACCAATTTTGCAAGTTCACTTAACATCTTTAAAAATACACTATATGTATAACATATTTTGTAAAGTAAACCTATATTTTAACTTTCAGTTAGATAAGCGCATATTTTAATAGAAATAGAATGTGTACAGGTTTCTCATGGAATTTATTTTTCCTAGCAGACCAGAAACAAGGAAAAGTGATTCTATTTCACAAATATTACAATGAAATGAAAAATAGAGCTAGAGACCACAGCTGTAACAGAAGCAGAGTGAATGATTTCCTGTCCCATTATTCAGCCTCTGTTCCACAAGGCACAGCAGCCATCAATTCAAAACAGGAAATAACAGAAGATTGCAAAAAAGGCTAGAAACTGTAAGAAGTCAGATATGCAGGCAGAATTTAATGATCTGAATTAGAATTTAACCAGCATACCACGGTAAGTCTCTGCAGGTTGGGGAATGCATTACTATGGGAATGAGTTCCTGTGATATTATCAAGAAATCCTTCAACCACTGCTCATTTTATAAAGTGTGGTTAATGCTGAAACCCACTAATAGAAACTAAACTTTTATACCAGCCTCAAAATGGCCTCCTTCACTAAAATATCCCCTGAATGCTATTACTCTTTTCATGAATGAATGCTTTTGACAAAAGGGCAAAAATTACATACATATATGTTATTAATAAACTTAGATATAATGTTTTAATGAAATTTCTGTATTTTTGACATATTTGACCATTTAATAATATGGAAATGGTTTTTAGTCCTTCATAGAAAAGGAAAGAAAAAATGCATTGTCTTCCTTAACACACAGTCTTTATGGAGTAATTCTACAATATCATGGTATATTAGTATTGAAGATAAGGGGAACTGTATTGTTTTGTGCCCCTTAGCATTAAGAATAGAACATTATGCCATATTGAATATGAACTGCATTTAAGGCAAATCCATGTCGGTGCTAGGAAAACATAAAGAGAATAGTAATGTATGAAATTATAAACTGAAATTACAAGTTGAATCTAAATAATGTTAAAAAGCTGAAAGTCAGTAAGGCCACAGAAGAATAAAGAAGTTTATAAAAGAATTGAAATAACATAGTTCACACACAGACTCTCACATATGTTATAAATTATGAGCTGAAATCCACTCTATTGTAAGTGACTACAAGGTTTATAATTTTCAGAGAAGAAAAGGTAGCTGAGTGACTTTTTTTCTGTCTGGATATTTGATTGAGGTCTGTATTTTTCAGGGTCACTTGATAGTGATCCATTTAGATGCTACATTCATTTTATCCACTGCCAATTCACTTTTCAGCATCCTCCCTCCTGCTTCCCCTTCCCTCCACACTAATCAATGAGAAGTCAATGTACAAGCATTATATAAAAATAAATCTCCCTTGCAAAGGAGTATGAATCATATTTGAATCGACACAAAAGACTTAACATCTAATTATACCAAAGTTTATGGGACAAATGGTTGCTCACGAAAATAGCCATTACTATATACTTAAACAATATACAAGAATTAAAATTGAAAACAATTAAATTATATTTACATGATCACCTTAAGGCAGCAGCACTGGCTATGCACTAAAAGCAAAATGTTCTTCCTGAAAATTGTAGAAATGTCAGGTGTGTGCACGGACACATCACATGTAGGAGAGGTACAATAAGCTAAGCATTACATGGTAATATAGCCTTACAGTAATATCTAAACTAGAACTCTAGTCAACACTATTAATAGTATATTAGTAATATAATAATTTTAAGACGTGGATATAAAATTATAAAAGTCTATTGATAATGTACTTCTTAGATTACTAGAATTTAAATGAGAGCACTTTACTGTTAATAATACTGCAAAAATTAATGGTCCAACATATGGGCCAATTGGCTTGCTAGTTTCCTACCATCCTCCTAACCATCCCTTCTCTTCCATTTCCACATACCCTGGATCCTGGGTCAGGTATCCTATGGGAAGTTTGTGACAGAAGAGTCAAACTGCCTACTCAGGAAAAAGAGTCAAAACATCTACTCAGGAAAGCTGTTTCACACTGAAACAAGTCAAAAGAGAGAAGAATAAGTCTTGTCAAATCTCCAAGTTGTCCAGTTACTCTGACTATGAGACTATCACAGGGATAACAGGAATTGAGTGCATATTCGGTTCTGTACAATTAACTGGAAGTTTCTACATCCCCTTTTATCATATTGCAGCACTTAAAGATGAAGTGATAGGATGTATTGGCCATTTTCTGCCAAGATTGTGTTCATAGTTAACATAGGTCTACCCAGGTGAGTCACATACTAAGCAGAAAATTCATTCATTCTTTTCTTTTAAACTTTTATTTTAAGTTCAGGGTTACATGTGTAGGTTTGTTACATAGATAAACTTGTGGGGATTTGTTGCACAGATTATTTTATCGTCCAGGTATTAAGCTCAGTATCCATTAGTTATTTTTCCCAATTCTCTCTCTCCTCTCACCCTCCACCATCCAATGGACCTCAGTATGTGCTGTTCCCCTCCATGTGTCCATGTGTTCTCATCTATTTGCTCCCACTTATAAGAGACAACATGCAGTATTTAGTTTTCTGTTCCTGTGTTAATTTGCTGGGATAATGGGCTCCATCTCTATCCATGTCCCTGCAAATCAAATGATCTTTTTTATTTTTTATGGCTGCATAGTATTTCATGATGTGTATGTACCATCTTTTCTTTATCCAGTCTATCATTGATGGGCATTTAGGTTTATTCCATATCTTTGCTATTATGAATAGTGCTGCATTGAACATATATGTGCACATGTCTTTATAATAGAAAAATATGTTTTTGTGGAGGACGAAAGTAAGAAAATAAGAAAACACAAGGAATTTGTGTTTAGTAGAGATCTATTACTAGCCAAAAGGAAAGAGAAGGTAAACATTACTTCTCATACTCTCTGTTGTTTTCTTCTCTGCAGCTGTGGAAACTAATCATTGAGCCAAACTTGGATCAGGATTGGGACTACCACTGACTAACTTCTTAAATCCATACCCCAATGTGGTCAATTTCTCTTTTATCTTTCTTCCTGCTTCTGCTGGTGAGCAGAGTATACTTTGATACATAAAAGGCTCCAAAAAGGGTTAACTTGGTATATTAATTAAAATAATTCCAAAGCTATACTATGCCCACGGCTGAAATTTTACCCATTTTTTTCCATCGTGCATTATGACCAGTGATGAAGTCCAATATATTTCATAACATGTTCTTCAATTAAATTAAATGAAAACATTGAGACCACAATGATATAATATAAACAACATAGAGATGCTCTTTGAGCTATCTCATTAATACTCTAATATATTGGATAAATTTGCAAGAGCACATTATTTTTAAAAAGGTATGTGTCTGATAATTTAGAGAAATTAAGAGAAATAGATGTTGAAATATCTGGAAAATAAACAGATATATAGACTTGAGCATCATAAAGATAAAACAAAGGCAAACACTAGGAAGCTAGATGGAAAAATATTGACAATAGCTTAGAAGCACAAGAAAGTGAAGCCAATTAGTCACGCCTAAATTAGGTCAGATACTATTTTTACAAAATGAAAGGCCATACATTTTGCTCAAAAGAAAGGCCATGTATTTTGAAAGAAAGAATGATCACTTTATTTATTTATTTTTATTTTTTATTTTATTTTCAGCAGAATTGCCTGCTATCAAGAAGAGATACTCCATCTTTGGTCGGCGGGGTGGTGGGTGGTGGGGGTGGGGGGTGGGAGGGGGCGTAGGTGGGAAACAGGGTTTACAAGCACTTAAGACACATATTAAAATAGCAGACAAGCTTGGTTAGGAGAACAAATCCATCATGACAACCTTCATGGTTTACAATTACAATGAGTAAGAACAATTAGAGATGCCTTTAGTGTCAGTGCCAGGGCAACCAGTGTGTGGTCCAGGACCATCAGGATTCATGGTTCCATTATTGATATCAGAAAGTAAGTTAGCATGAGTAAATATCTCATAGCTCTAAATAAAAACATTGAAGTAACAAAAATTAATAAATTACAGCAAATACACAAACATATACAGTTACCAAAGGTTGATTTTAATGTAAGATGGGGGAAGAAAGCAAATGACTGGAAGAGTGGGATCCTTTGAATAGCTATTGAAATTCTAACTGATGTAAGGCTATTTTAGATGCAACTAATTGATCAATATTAATAGCAACTGATAGATGTCAGTTAGTACTCAAAACATATATGGCAGATTTATTTAATATCTGAGAGTCCAAGAGAATTTATTGATTAATAGAAGGCTATAGATGTTTGAAGACAAGATAACTTAGACTGTGGGTTGGCTCCCAATTAGACAGAGTTGCAGCTAGGAGGTCCTTCACCAAAACTGCAACCTGTGGTGTCTACCCCACATAGCAGTAACAGCTGTGAACAGGAACCTTAGAGTCCCGGCAGAACAAGAATTTATAAACCCTGTATATGAATCCTGTGATGCTCCAATCTGGCTTGTTTAAAAGATAAATGTGGTTTGGAGGCTTGAAATGATTTTTGAGAGCTAAATGCCTCAACTCCTATTATCCCTGTGGTGACCTTGAGGTGTTACTAAAGGTGGAGTCTTGGGCAAATTTCCTCACACTCTCTGATATTAGTAGTGCATATTTTATCATTTCGACTAAAAGAGACAGGTCATTACAGAACTGCATTCAGGTATGCAGGGAGTCATAAAGGCTGCATGAATTGAGACTACAACAGTTTGTTGATGACCTTCTATTAATGTCTGTATCGGAAGGTGGAAATCAGAAATTAACCCAGATGTATTTTAGGGATATTAGAAAATAGGGGATAAGTAGGGAGAAAAGCTCAGCTTGTTCAGACTGTAACATTGTACTGAAATTTAAAATTTCTCGAGTAAAAAATGTATTATACCAAGACAGAGCCAGCTTATTTTTTTCCTTAGGCCAGGAAGTTTAAAGATTCTAAATTATGCCTAGGATTACCATTATCTGTATTTACGCTAGCTTGGTACTTATTTCATTTTGTTGACAGCAATCAAGACTAGCCTGAGAATAATTAAATGACAAAAAAAAAAAAAAGACATAATCTAAACAAAATTTAGAGAGTTTGCTGATCTCTATTGAATAAAAAACCTAGTGCTATAGTCACAACTTGCCTGAGGCATTTGCCTGCTAAGAATTTAGCAACAAAGATGTGAGGATTAAGTGGCATGAACAACTATGAGTTCCATATTATTGGAAATACCTGGAACTCTTCGAAAGAGGACAGAACATCTAGAATCAGCTACCATATGATGCTCTGATTACTTTCAGAATAAGCGTACATGGACATGTCATTTTCCACTGTACTGCTTAGTAATTTCTATATTAAGCACTCCGGAGATTGCCCTGAAATAATCTGAGGGTTCTGAACCTAGGCAGGGAGGCTAATTACTCAAGTTATGTCATATGAATACATCCTCTTACCAGCAAAAAAAAAAAAAAAAAAAAAAAAATCTCATTTTACATATCAACTAAGAGACCCAAACTAGTTTTAAAACAGGTATAATATGACATGAACTTCAGAGTAACTATTTAGTAGAAATATAGAATTTTCTTAAATCTGGTTAAAAGTAAGTAAAATAGAAGTCCAATTTCTGTCAATTCAGATTTATGAGACTGCAGAGAACACTAAATTGCTGCTTTATTCTAGCAACTCAGAGCTGCAAATTGACAAATGCCCCCAAAGAAGGAATCCCACTGGGAACAGCTAGGCTCATCTCACTAAAGTTTCCTCTTTCTAGGATGTTGTACCATCAAGTCCACAATGACTTGACTGCTTTTTCATATGTTTAAATAGCTGGCCTTTTCTGTTTGCTTGCTTTTACTTAATCCAGCTTTTAAAGATTTTTGTTTGTGACAGTCTAATACAAATACTTAATCGTATACAAAATACATAACTTGAATTATCTGTGTAGTTTTACTTGAGATTTTCTTTTATAAGTTGAGCATCTTTTCACATAACTAAGTTGCATATAAATGTACTATTCTTTTAATCATGTTCATATCAATAGACTTTTCCATTATCTTATTTATTTTTTCCTTTATTCACTTTCAGGAACTTTATATATTGAGGAATTAACTTTTTTTGAAAAATGAATTGAAAGCTTTTTTTTTTTTCTCAATTAATCGTTTTGTATTCAGAATTGCACCACTTTCTTCCTTTCTCTGACACCCTCTGAAAAAGTTTAGGAAGTGTTTGTTTCTGTGTTGACCGTTCTTGTTAACTTTTTCCTTCACGACTCCTGGATTTTGAGTGACAGATATGTCTTCCCCACTTTAGATTAATAATAGAAAATGTCACTCTTCTACTCTAAAGTTTTTTTTTGGTTTATTTATGATTTAAATGTTGATCCACATGGATTTTTCTTAATTTACATCAAGAAGAAACAATCCAATTGAATATTTTTTAATCAATGCCCTCCAGTTTTCTCAATAACATGTCTAAGCACTACAATTTCAAACTGGTTTACATTAGTACATTTGTGCTACACTAAATTATCTGATTATTTGGGTCTGCTTGGATAGTTTCTTATTCAATTTCATTATTTATTGTTTCATCCAGGTATGCAGCAAACATCACTTTTAGTAATTAAAGCTTGTTTACTTAATTTACATATTTTTATAATCACGTTTTGCTACTTCCTATCCCTGCACCTATTTTACACATTTTTATTACTATTTTTTAAATAACTCCAGTACCATGTAGTCTTTTTGAAAATAAGAAGTATCAATATTTTATTAGAATCATATTAAACTTATGCATGATAGATAGCTATTTTTACAATGGTGAATCTTCCTTCACAAACATTGATATGACTTTGCATCTGCCAGTTCTCTTAATTTTGTGCAGAATTTTATTTTGAAAACTTATAGAATAAAATCAATGGTCATTTAAGGCTTCTGAATAGAAATCACACTTTGAAAAATTTTCCTAATTTTGATATTTTATATACAGAGAGTTGAATTTACAGATGTAGTCACAAAAGTTTTGTAGTAACATAATTTAGGAGCTTAAGTTTTTATGTCTGATACATGTCATTTTAAAATACAAATCATGAGGTAAGTACCCAGCACTTGTTTTTCAAATATTTCTAGTTGCCCCATATCATTTACTGAACATTTTACCTGACTCCTTCAAAACTCCTTGTAATTTAAATCTTTTTCTGGTATTGGACTCTCTCTCTGCCAACGTTTTAAATTATCTTATTTTTCTCATTTTTATTTCTTTCTTTTCTTTCTTTCCTTACACAGCTAATTCTTGAATAGAAAATCTGGCCGGCCCGGTGGTTCACGCCTGCAATCCCAGCACTTTGGGAGGCCAAGGCGGGTGGATCACGAGGTCAGGAGTTCAAGACCAGCCTGGCTAACATGGTGAAATCCCATCTCTTCTAAAAATGCAAAAATTAAATGGGCGTGGTGGCGCGTGCCTGTAATCCCAGCTACTCACGAGATTGAGGCAGGAGAATTGCTTGAACCCAGGAGGTGGAGGTTGCAGTGAGCCAAGACTGCGCCACTGCACTCCAGCCTGGCAACACAGCGAGACTGTCTCAAAAAAAAAAAAAAAAAGAAAAGAAAAGAAAAGAAAAAATCTGTAGTTCCTCTCATTACTTTCACTTTTCACACTTAGTAAAGCTTCAAATCCTTCCTCCAGTGCATAGACTCTATTGAAAACTATCAGGAAATAATCACCATTAAACTCCCAAATGAAAAACAGAGTTTATTTAAAATAATAACATTTTCTCACCATTTCATCAAACCTATCATTATGAAGCTTTCTCTTTACTCCTTGCAGTTTCTCCCAATGTACTGTTCAAAATACATGGGGAAATTGAGAGGGCAAGCCACAGTCTGGGAGAAAACATTTGCAAATGACATACTTGATAAAGAACTATTTCCAAAATATGTAAAGACTTAAATGGAAGACACTGAACTGTGAAATAACCAGAAAGAAACTAGAGAAAAAACTCCATGACATTGGTTTTGGCAATCACTTATTAGATATGACTCCAAAGCTAGGCAACAAAGCAAAAATACACAAATGGAATTACATCAAACTAAAAAGTTTCTGCACAACAAAGGAAACAAAAAAAACAGAGTGAGACAGCCTAAAGAATGGGAAGAAATATTTAAAGATTGTACATCTGAAAGGGGATAGAGGATAATATGAAGACATATAAGGAATTCAAGAGCAAAAACACAGATAACCCAATTTTAAAATGGTCCAAGGACTTAAATAGACATATTTTTTAAAAGAAGTCAGACAAATGATGAACAGATATACGAAAAAATGCTCAAAATCACCAATCATCAGGTCAAGTCAAAGATCATCATCAAGTTAAAGTCATCAGGAAAATCCAGATCACTTCATACATGTGATAATGGCTATTACCAAAAAGGCAAAAGATAAAAAATATTGGCAACAAAGTGGCGAAAAATGTGCACACTATTGGTAGTAACATATAAATTAGTGGAGCCATTATGAAAAATAGTATGAAGATTTCTCAAACAATTAAAAATTGAACTACCATATGATCCAGCAATTCCACTGCTAGGTATAAATCCAAAGAAAATGAAGCCATTATGTCCAGAAGATATCCACACTCTCATGTTTATTGCAGCATTATTCACAATAGCCAAGGGTATGTTCTCAACCTGTGTGTTCTTCAGTGGAAGAACAGATAAAGAAAACATGTTCGTATACACAATGGAATGTTATTTAGCAACAGACAAATGAAACTCTACCATGTGTGACAACATGGAAGAAGGTGGAGAACATTATGTTAAATGAAATAAGTTGGAGAGAGAGAGACAAATAACAGATGATCTCACTCATATGTGGAATCTAAAAAGTTGACCTCATAGCAGTAGAGAGTAAAACGGTGTTTACCAGGGACAAGGGTGGTTGGAGATGTCGTGGAGATGTTAATTAGAAAGGAGAACTAAATTCGAGAGATCCATTTTAAAACATAGTACTATGGTTAAAATATATTATGTTATTGGAAAATGCTAAGAGAGTAGATGTAAAGTGTTCTCACCACAAAAATAACTATCTGAGCCTATGTATAAGTTAATTAGCTAGATTTTGTCATTCCATAATGTATACCTGTGTCCAAATGTCATGCTATACATAGTAAATATGTACATTTTGTCTGTCACTTATATAATTTTTAAAAATTAAAATTAAACAAAATATACAAAATACTCTTAAAACTCAGCAGTAAAAAAGTGTACAATCTAATTCAAAACACGACAAAATACCTGACTAGACCCTTCACCAAAGAAAATATACAAATATACAGATGACAAATAAACATGCAAAAATAAGCTAATCCTCATAAGCCATTCATTAAGGACTTAAAGGTTAAAAGAACAATGGGATGTCATTACACAGCTATTAGAATGGTGAAAATTTAAGACACTGACAACACCAAATTCTGGCAAGAATGGGAGAAATGGAGACTCACATTAACTACTGGTGGGAATGCAAAAGATTACAGGCCCTTTGGAATACAGTCTACCAGTTTCCTACAGAACTAAACTTTTAAAAATAAAATTCAGCAATTATAATCCTTGATAAGAGCAGAAAATTTTTATCCATACAAAAACCTGCATGGATACTTATATGTATTTATAATGGCCCAAACTAGGATGAAACCAAGATGTCCTTCAGTAGGTGAGTGGAAAATTAAACTGTGAAAGAGTCACACAATAAAGTATTCCTCCGTGATTAAAAAGAAAGAAGTTATCAAAATGTCAAAAGCCATGGTGAAAATGTAAACACTGATCGCTAAGTGAAAGAAGCCAGTCTGAAGGGCCACATACTGTATGATCCAACTATATGACATTCTAAAGCACAGAGGACTTTTATGGCAGTGAAACTATTTATTATAATGTGATGGTAAACTCATGTCATTATATTTTTATCAAAACCAAAGGAATATTCCATATTAAGAGGAACTCCTAATATAAAATATGAACTTTGGATGACAATTATGTGTTAATGTTGGTTCACTGATTGTAACAAAACCACTCTGATGTGGAATATTAATGGGGGGAACCCATGAGTGTGTGGGACCAGGGGTATATGGGGATTCTCTATACATTCCACTTAATTGTGCTGTGGAACCAAAAACAGCTCTAAAAATAGTCTATTTTTAAAACACACACACACTCACTGAGCATGATACAAAGTCAATATGCAAAGATCTAACATGTTTCGGTATACTAGCAATTAACAATTGGTAATTGAAGGAAAAACAGTATCATTTACACTTACAACTACAGGCATGAAGTGCTTAGAAAGGAATACATATTGACAAAATAAATAAATGTGTAAACATTATAGGAACCAGTTTGTTAAAAAATGGATAATAAAATTTTAAATATGGAAAGTGAAACTTACTAGAATGAAGAATGTCGTATTGTTACCAGTGGCGAGTCCATAGCTAGCATCAAGTTCAGAACCAGCGAATTAGTCCACAACCTGCAATGAGTCCACAGTGTTCCTGACTGTTGTCTTCAGAGAGGACCCAAGCGAGTTTTAAAGCAGAGGCAAAAGTTTATTGAAAGATACAAAGTATATTTAAAAGAAGTCCAGATGGGCTACTTAAGAAATCAAGTGTCCCATTCAGCCCTTGACTTGGGGTTTTTATACATTGGCTTGGTTCCAGGGTTTTCTCTTTTCCTCTCTTGATCTCCCTCCTCTGGTGGGCTGTTGCTCAATTGCCACATGGGCTGAGCTGTGTGGCATGCACAACCTCTACTGAGGTTGCGTGCATGCTCACCTGGGGTGATTTTTCCCTTACTGGTGGGGAGACCCCGGGGAAAGTCATATACCAGTCAAACTCTGCCATTTTGTCCCTTATTGCTTATGTTTAAGATCTTATCAGGAAATTGGGATTGACTGGCTCTTAATTGCTCCTAACTGTTGGGGAACACCTCTTCCTCTTGGTGCAGCTGTGGCCACTTACAATTTCAGAGTGAGAGTAGTATGATCACCTGACCATCACCCAGTGAGCACCTGACATTTCTGGGGCCCTCTCTTATTATCTCAGAGGGACAGTTTTATGATTGGCTGACCATCACCCCATGAGTGCCTGCCATTTCTGGTGGCACTCCTGCCCTGCTCATATCTGTCTAAACTACTTCCTCTGACAGTAGTGGATTGTAACTAGATATATTGGTATTTTATGTTCACATGTGTATATGTGAGTTGTGGGTACATACAGGTGATACGTTTATAACCATATACACAAGACATATATATATGTATATTTATTGGAATATATGAATATTGGAGGAGTATAGCTGTGTGTATATATACACACACACACACACACACATATACTATATACATATAGATATATACACGTACGTAGCTATATTCCCAAGCTTTGTTCTCTGAGATGATCTGATATATGTAGTCAGCAAGGAATGAGGGGCAGGGAGAGGATTACGTGACGTCGGCTACATACAAGAAGATTGATAAAACAAGCTAATATGTGAAGGTTAATGGAAACCAGATTTGGAAAAGAGATTTTGCTGTTCTGGCTTCAGTTTGTTCTAATAGCAGATGTGTGAGCAGTCACTGCAATACCAGTGTTTGACTTATTGTCTTCCTGTCACAGAGATTTGATGTGCCAAATCTCTGTAGTTAGTAATGAGCAGATCCAAGGATGCATTATTAGGTCACAGACCCGGGTGCTGTTATTTCCTTAGTGAAAAGAAATATTGCTACAAGTCAAAGTTCACATTTAATATTACATTTTCTTTTGATCCTAGTTCCTAGTGGATAATTTCATTTTGTTCTTATCCTCCTCCAACAGAGTATAATTGGTAAGGGGACTAAAAACTCTCATTGGAAAATTTAATCATGCACCAAAGGCTGATATAATGATTGAGTGCCTGTATTCTGTTGACAAAGTAACTGTTTCTTTGTCTTGACCTCTTAATTTTGCTTACTATTAGAGTTCTCTTTTTGTTTCCATGAGATCATCTTTCGTGATCTCCTTTTTTTTTGAACTGCTTCAATATTCTTCCACACAGGCAGCCTAATGAAAGGATTATAGCATATCTTCTAAGAAAATATTGGTTCAAATATCAATTATAGAATTTATCTGTTAAAGGATGAAAACAGCAGTTGCCCTATTTAAGACACTATATTTTTACTAGCTGCAAATGAACTAATACAAGAAAGTACACTGTGAAATTCAAAATTTTAAGTTAATATTATTTAGGACAGTAAGATATTATAATTTGCTAATGTATGTATTGATTACAGGGATCATAGCACGTTTTGCTAAATTTTAGAGTCAATTGTTTCATCAGTTAAGGTATCCAAGAGTTTAAGGTCAATGAGCCTTTTAAGATGTAAAATATGTATTGTGTGAATGTAAGAATACTGTATGAATAATAATCATTTTTTATGTTAGATTAGGGAAAGGTTCATCATCCCTCTGATCTCTTTACTTAGTATTTTGGGGAAAATGCATTAACATCTGATGATTTGAGTTAATTTGTTTCTGAATACAATTTTAGGTACTTCATAATAAATCTTTGGGTTAAACATGTTATTAAAAGATAAAGTTAACTATCATATGAATAAAAATAAATATTTGAGACTAAAATAACTTGAGCATCTAAATATGCAAGGTGCTTAGCTATATCTTGCAAGAGATGGAAAACTGATACAGTCCCTCACACACTCCGAACTTTGTTTCTCCTCTCCTTTTTTTAGAAGGAAGTTATTAGATTCTAAAGAAATTTTCAATTTCCAAATAAATGTGTTGCAACAAGTCTAGATTACTATCTAAATATGTAATAAAACATAAAATAGAGAAAATATTAATACGTTGGTAGAAATGAGAAGAGGCATTTTGAAGCAAAATATAAAGCATATGTTAAGAATGGCGGAGAAAAGAAAAAGAAGCTATATTCCCTGTTGATCGCTGCCATATCTAAGCTGGTTGGTCCATTCAGAGATTTTCATAATAAAAAACATAAGTTTCTTAAAGTTCAAGTGATTGCATTTGTTTGGAAAAAATCCTTGTTCACATTTTTTTACGAATGGTGACCCAGTAAAATAAAATTTGCCAAAGCTGTTGATCAGACATGTTTATATAGACTCAAACATGCATATGTGCCTACAGAAGATGCCCTAAAATGTGGAATACTCACATAATATTTTTGAAGTTACATAAGTTGCACTAGGATATAATGTATTCATTATACATTGTATTTTTGTTTTGGGTCAGAGGCTATAAAGAATCTTGAAAAAGTTAACTTGCCAGTAGTAAAATAAGTTGGTTTAAAAAAAAACTGGAATTGACAGCTTATTTAATTGTTCACTTAAATTTATTTAGTGTATTATTATTATTTATAATTTGATATTTTATATGTTATTATTTATATTATACTTAAGTATAAATACTTAAGTATTTACTGTATGCTAGGCACTCTTCAAATTAGCAGGAATGCATAGGTAAATAAGACAATCTTATATCCTTAATGGTATTTAAATGCTATTAGTAAACAAGAGTGACATATAGACAAAAATAATAATTTTAAATTTGAAACTAAATACATAATGGTTTGTGCCAGAGTGCAATGTAGGAAAGTACTTTAGAATGAGTGGTTAGTTTTCTGTGATGGTCATAGCTCACCTAGAAATTCAAGGAGAAAGGACATTTCAAGTTAAAATTGGTAGGTATAGAGATAGAGTTTTCTAAGTATAAGGAAGGACTTGTCCTAAGTTTGAAATCAAGATGTAATCAGGTTAGAGTTGACTCAAAGAAATCAGCATAAGTTGAACTAGTTGTATCATTTAAAAGATCACTGGAAAATATTTTTTAAAAATCACATTTTTTAAAAAGCATAGTTTATCATTAACGTAAGATAACTGGGCAAAAAAAATGTTTTAGCAGTAGTTTAAAACAAGTGCAGAAACACATCTGTGTAAATTCACTCTTACTTCAAATTACTGGTGAAATTTAGGAAGTAAGTCCTCCATTTTAATGAGAGATTCATTGTAGGATGCCACATGTACAGAATTGACTAGATTCTAGCTACTACTTCTTCTGTATTCAAACAAAGCATTTGTTAATCTAGGCACTACCTTAAGTACGAAGATCCAGTTAGGGTATTGAGTAGAAAGAATTTATGCGTGAAAGTGATGCTGATTTCAAAAACATATAAATTACTTGTAGTCCCAAAAAGTTGTAGACTGGATTCTTTCTGCTCCTCCAAAATATATACCACTATAAAATGAGAAAAAAAATGCAAGATACATCCAAAGGAGAGCTCTGCAAGGTAGTAAAATGTAAGTGAATTGCTTTGGAATACAAGAGCTGGAGGAACAACACACAGCAGGGTATCTATGTCCTCATACCCAAAGGAAGAAGGCAATTTAGACCACTGTTAGTCAACTACCACTCTAGAAGCAAATATCAAATCCTGGACCACAAAATAAGTATTAATAAAATTTAATGATTCATTTTACACACATTTAACACTCTAACCACAATGCTATTAAACTAAGAATTAGCAATAGAAAAATATGTAAAATATACCCCAGTATTTTGAAAATAACACTTTTCTAAGTAACTAAAGGTCAAATGAGAAAATAAAAAGAAAAAGTGAAATTACTTTGAACTGAAGAAAATGAAATGCTACCTATGAAATTTAGGACGTAACTGAAGTAGCCATAGAGAGAAAAATATGGTACTCAAGACATATTTAAAAAGAATAAAAATCTCCGCTGTGCGTGGTGGCTCACGCCTGTAATCCCAGCACTTTGGGAGGCCAAGGCGGGTGGATCATGAGGTCAGGAGATCGAGACGGTCCTGGTTAACACAGTGAAACCCCGTCTCTACCAAAAATACAAAAAGTTAGCCAGGTGTGGTGGCGGACGCCGGTAGTCTCACCTGCTTGGGAGGCTGAGGCAGGAGAATGTCATGAACCAGGGAGGCAGAGCTTGCAGTGAGCCGAGATTGCACCATTGCACTCCAGCCTGGGCAACAGAGTGAGACTCCATCACAAAAAAAAAAAAAAAAAAAAAAAAAAAAAAAGAATAAAAGTCTCAAACTATAGTCTTCAAAATAAGAAACTAGAAAACAAAAACTTAGTAAAATGAAAGAACAAAAAAGGTAGTAATAATAATAACCAGAAGATAAATTTCTGATAGAGAAAACTGACAAACAATACAGAAAATATCTAAGCTACATAATAATTCAAATGACACAGAAAATATCTAAGCTATATTTCAAACAACTTGATAGCAAAAAAGAAATTAAGTAACCTACTGAAAAAATAGACTAAGAGCTTGCATAGACATTTCTCAAAATAAGACATACAAACTGCCAACAGTCATAGCCAAAAGCGCTTAATGCCATTAATTACTAATGTTTGGATGTTTGTCTCCTCCAAATCTCATGTTAAAATTTGATTCTCAATGTTGGAAGTGGGGGTCTAATGGAAGGTGTTTGTGTCATGAAGGTGGATCCTTGATAAATGCCTAGGGGAGTGATTGCAGTCTCACTAGATTTGTTCCTGCAAAAGCTGATTGCTATAAGAGCCTGATATCTCCACTATCTCTTTCTCTTCCTGGCAATGTAATTTATGGGAAACAGGTCCTCTGTACATTCTGCCATGAGTGAAAGCAGCTAGAGGCCCTCACCAGAAGCTGAGCAAATACTGGTGCCATAATTCTTATACAGTCAGCAGAACTACAAGCCAAACAAACCTCTTTTCTTTATAAATTATGCAACCTCAGTTATTCCTTTATAGCAACACAAAGTAGACTAAGACTCTAGTCATCAGAGAAATTCAAATCAATATCATAAAGAGAAATCACCTGACATCTGTTAAATTACCGTTATGAAAAAGACAAAAGGTTATGAGTGTTGGTGAAGGTGTGAAGAAATAAAGACCCTTTTATACTGTTGATGAGAACATATATTGGTACAACCAATATGGAGAACAATATGAAGGCTCCTGGGAAAATTGGAAATAGAACTAGTGTGACCCAAGTGGTCCCATTTCCAGCTACATATTCAAAGGGAATTAAATCAGTATCTTGAAGAGACTTGATTATTGCAGCAAAATTCATAATATTAAAGATAGAGCAATAACCTAAATGTCTACTAATGGATAAAAGGATAAAGAAAATACTAAATTGAAGACTATTCACTCTTAAAAAAGAAAAGAAGGTAAATCAGCCATTTGCAACAACATAGATGAAACTGGAGGACATCATGCTAACTGAAATAAGCCAGACAGATAAACAAATACTGCATAATATTACTTATCTGAGAAACATAAACAAAACAAAACAAACAAACAAAAAGAATTCCTAAAACAAAGAGTACAGTAGTGGATCTGAGGGGTTGGGAGGAGGGAAAAATGAGGAGATGTTAGTCACATGATACAAAGACTTGTTTATGCAAGATGAATAACTTTTGAGGATCTAATGTACAGCATGGTGACTATAGTTAATAATACTGTATTGTGTACTTGAAATTTGCGAAGAGTGTTGATCTTATGTGTTCTCACAATATACACACACAAAATGTACATACATGAGGTTATGGTTATGTCAGTTAGCTTAATAGTGGAGTGCATTTCACAGTGTATATGTATATCAAAAATCACACTGTATGCCTTAAATATATACAATTTTTATTTGTCAAGTATACCTCAATAAAACTTGGGGAAACATTCAGTCCTTTGAGAAGAAAAATAACGTTGATTACTCTTTAGCCAGATTTATCAGCAAAGAGGAAAATGCCATGGTGGTGAATATATTAGAAAATTAAAAAAAAAAAATCAACCTAGGATAATATGTTTTAAAAATACATGCTAAAACAGTTCAATCTAGAATCACAGCACACAAAAAGATTCTGAATAACATTAACCATTAGGAAAATGAAAAAGAATGCCACAATGAGATATCAGTGCAGATTCTACAAATATTAAAAGGATATTGAGAGTATTATGAACAATTTTGTGCAAATTTATGTCAACAAATTTAACATCTTAGATGAAATGAACAAATTATTTGAAAGACACACATGACCCATATTCATTCAAGAAAATGTTGACAATCTGAATAAGTTTATAATTATTTAATAAATTGAACATGTAGTTTAAAACCTTTCTACAAGGAAAACTATACCCAGATGCCTTCACAGGTGAATTCTACCGAATATTTAATAAGGCAATAAGGTACTTCCTATTTCATTATCTGCGTTAATCGTATAACAAAACTAAACAATGCTATTTTGAGTTGAAAATTTACACAATTTCCTTATGAGCATACATATTGAAATTATTAAGTAAGTTGAATCCAGAAATAAAAAATTAAATATATTGAGATAAATATTGTGCTAATGGAAGAGAGGCTCACTGCTGTTAACATATATATCACTGACCCACCCCCAAAATCGTCTAGAGATTCCACTATGTTTTAGTTAGATTTCAGGCAGGTTTTTTGATAGAATGTGACAAGCTGTTTCTGTAATTTATATGGCCATACAAAGAAGAAAGAGGAGCCACAAACTTTGAAAAAGAAAAATTAAAAATTTACAATACTTTATTCCAAGTTTTATAGACATGCAACAAACATAGCAGTGTGCTATGGACCTGAATACAGACAGACACATCAATGGTATAAATTAAAGAGTCCAAATATAGAGCCACATACAGATTTTTCACATCAGAGTCAGGGCAATTCAACCAACAAAAGATAATCTCTTCTTCATATCACCTGGAAAAATTTGATAATCTTATGCAAAAAAAAAAAAAAAAAAAAGAAACTCAATCTTTCCCTCCTATTATACATCAGTAAACTAAATGTAAGAGCTCAGTTTTTAAACAAAATATCATTATAGTGACAGTACTGATAAAACTGCCTATAGTTTGCTGCTCTATAATTCTGTTCTATTCTTCCTCTCTTATCTTTGTTATAGTTACCATATGTATTGCATCTACATGTGTTCACTTGACATGTGTACCTATGTTCATTTGTACATGTGCACATATGGAAACACTGGAGTTTCCATCTAGAATCATTTGCTTACATCTGAAGTACGGATTTTGCTAATCCTCGGAAAGTCCCTAGATTATTATTTATACAAGAGCATACAGTTTAATAAAGATTGCAGCTGTTTCTAACTGCCTCAGTCAAAGTGTCCGAGTTCCAAACTCTACTTCACTTAGGTATTCTCTTATAGGCAAAATAGACATTTTAGAATATTTTATTAAATATATATGCTTATAAAATATGTTAATCAATTTTCTCAAAACTATTTTTTCTTTCCAATGATGGTTATAACATAATATCCATTTTGATTCCCTTCTTTATAATTTAGACATTATTAAACTCATTGCCATCCCATATTTAAGGGTAGAAAAAGTAATGCCTTATTTTTCCACTCTTGACTCATATTTCCTAAACTTTGCTTCTACTTATTACATCACACTTTAAATCAATTTGTGTAAAAGCATTATAGTTAGAAATTAGAGATCAGGTGTGTCATTTAATATTTTAAAGCAATACAATAAACGATTATCTTTGAGAACTGTAAAAAAGAACTACTCAAAAGGTTTTTAAAAAGTTAGGTAAAAGTAGTCAGAAAAAAAAGCTATCTTACTAAGATATTAACGCAAAAATAACCTCAAAATTAGTAAAATGCAATTCAGAGATGTATCACATATGGTTAGATTTGCCTTAGATAAAAGAATTACATCACAAATGTGTACTATTTAGAGGCATAGGTGGTTATTTTAACAATTCTGTGTACCTTTTAAACTTTAGAATATTATTGCTTTTTATGGTCTCAAAATGATCTATTATTGAAAGTAATCTAAGCGTGTATTTTTATTTAGAAAAAATAATTTACAAAATGAACACTGTGAGTCCCAGGGTTAATTTACTAACTGAAGATTTAAAATACCACGCATGGGGCCGGGCGCGGTGACTCATGCCTGTAATCCCAGCACTTTGGGAGGCCAAGGCGGGCAGATCACGAGGTCAGGAGATCGAGACCATCCTGACTAACACGATGAAACCCTGTCTCTACTAAAAATACAAAAAAAAAAAAAAAATCATAATAATCATAATAAAAAATAGCCGGGCATGGTATCAGGCGCCTATAGTTCCAGCCTATAGTTCCAGCTACTCCGGAGGCTGATGCAGGAGAATTGCGTGAACCTGGGAGGCGGAGCTTGCAGTGAGCCCAGATCTCACCACTGCACTCCAGCCTGGGTGACAGAGCAAGACTCCGTCCTGGAAAAAAAAAAAAAAAAAAAATGCATGACCAGAACAAAGTTAACACACACACACAAAAAAATTGTTCATAACAAATCTATATGCAATATAGATTTTTTCTATAAGCAAATATAAAATTAACTAATGTTAGAAAACGTTGCCATTGTCATAAATAGGTAAAATTCATTTTGTCAATAACCCAGGAAAAGAAAAAAGATATACAGAAAATTTCTATACTGCTAAATTAAAACTACTTTGAAAAGATCCTGTTAAAAGAAATACGTTAGAAAATTAAATTTAGCAGAGTTTATTTGCATATAGAAACAATTTATAAATAGGACAGCATGCTGAATCAGTAAAGGATTGGAGAGCTGTACCCAGAAACCTAATCAGGCAGTGTTTATAGACAGAAAAAAAAAGTGACATAGAGAAATGTCCTGATTCGTTCAGATTGGCTCAGCATTTATCTTATTCAGACATCTTTTGGCAGTTTACAGCCTGTGACTGGATGAAAGCTCCGCTGCTATGATTGGCTGAGAATTGGCTACTTATTATGGGAATACACTGTCAGGTTACAGTTTGTTTACATATTAAGTTAGGATACAGTTTACTCTGTATGAAGGCAGTTAAGGCCAAATTTAATCTGATTTAATATTCCGAAACCGTGTTTCATGTTGTCATCTTTAATCTCGAATAGTATTCAGAAGATGAAACAATTCTTCTGACAGTTCTATTTTGCAAATTTGTGCATACAGTTCAGTTTTATTGTACTGTCACAATTGTATCTAATGCATGAATATATTTCAGAAATAACTTATTTTACATTGTGAAAAACATATATGGCATTGCATACGTTCTATTCCATATTGAAAACTTACTCCCTCAATATTCCCTATTTCCAATCTTTGTGACACTTTTTTCCATTGCTCTAAAATAACCCAGTATGTGATTGTTTTATCTCTTCTCTCAGCAAAGCTTAGGGACCATTAAGAGATGATTTTTAGAATCTATTCTGTTATTATCTATAGTGTCCATCATTTGCTACAGAATAGGTACTCAATTATTTGTTGAATGGATTCCCAAGTCAAATCATTCCACATTTTTTTTCACAATTCTAGCATAAGTTCATTTTTTTTTCTTTCTATCCTTTATGGTTGTAGCCCCTTAAGTGAAATTCCTATATCCACCCTTACCAGCCTTGTGCCAATTTTCTGTTTCCACACTTTCTATACTCACTTTTATCCCCCTTGAATTAATTTCAAAAATTAAAGAGAAACACTACGCTTTTACAACACTGCATAAGTGTTTAAAATGTGGTTTAAGTTCAATCACTTTTAGCTTAAAGTCCTTCTATGATTTCTCATTGTCCTATAATATACATTCCAATAATATGTTTAACAAAGTCCAGCATTGTCTGAAATCTGCTTTCTCCCATTCCACTTCCTCCCTTGGTTCCAGCTGTACTGGCATCTTTTAATTCTTTCTACCTCAGTACACTTGAATTCCTTTTCATCTCTGTTCTCTTTGCATACTTTCTTTCTTTTTTTTTATCACCCAAGCATTCTTTGGTTGTGTGTTTTAATTTCATTTTCTAGGAAAAGGTTTTCCTAGACTTCTAAACCCCGCTAGTTTGTGCCAGGAATACAGAGAACAGTCCTGACACCTTTGTACTCTCAGGTACTCACACTAAATTATGTTTCAGGAAAGTATTTATAATTGACTGAAATACTTTTTCTTGGTGCATATCATTCTAGTTTTAGAAATATATATATACACACATATTTATATATATACATACATATATAAGATTTTAGATTCATTGAAAGGAATGTAGAATTTTCAGAATAGGATACCTTACAAGATAGTAATATTAATCATTTTCATGCTTTTAGAGGCAGAAGTCTTTAGGCAGGGTTACTAATATCAGAGTATGAGTCAATTTCCTTAGAGTGGAGAAAGGTACTACTGGAGCATGCTTCTTTGAGAAAGTGGAACTTTGTTGGTTAATGTTGAAAGTTTACATAACGTGAATATAGGGAGGACTTAGCTTGGTTGAAACACAATAATAAGCAAGACACAGAGTCCAGTATGAGGAGTATGTTCAGGGGTTTTTAATAAAATCCCTGAGTATATAAAAGGTCATTGTTTAATATATCATTTAGGTAGAAAGTTCGATATGTGATATGAGCTCGTTCTGTGATTATTTAGGAAATAAAGAGCATTTATCAGATCCTGATCAAGTCAGTGACAAGACAACAGTGGTCTTCCAACAGCAATTGGCTGTTCATTAGTACCATTGAAATGGAAACAGGCTGAGACTAGAGATAATGTGAGAGCAAATGAAATTACTTCAATAACTCAATAATTAGTTGATGCACTACCTAGACCAAGATAGTGACAGTAAGAATAGAAGAAAATGTAAAATCTATTAGGAAATTTGAAATAAAATTTTATGCAACTTAGATGTAGAAAGTGCAAGAGTAAATGAAAAAAATACGACTGTTAGTTTTTACATAAGCAACCAGAAAACTAACTGATAATACATAGTTACCATATGCATTGCATCTACATGTGTTCACTTGGCATATGTACCTATGTTCATTTGTACATAGGCACATATGGAAACACTAGGGTTTCCATCTAGAATCATCTGCTTACATCTGAAGAGGTAAAAAGTATGTGATACTAATAGTAATGACTTGCCAGAATTTCAGAAAAATAAAAAAGTATAAGAATGGCGTGGGGTAGATATTTTGGTATTTGACAAAATATTTTAGTAGGAGGGAAGCACAAGCTGGCTCAAGATACTTGATTTAGAGTCATAAATGTTCATCTTCCTATATCTGTGATCTTGGATAAGCCACATCATTTATCAAAAAGTCAAGATAAAATAATAGTTTATTTAACTATTATTTTATGTCTTTTTCTATCCATTACATTAATGATATTTAATGTTATTCAATGTAGTTATTGATACAGTTGTATTTAAATGTAAAATTTTACTATTTGCTTTTTTTTTTTACCTATATTCTATTTTTTCTCTCTGTTTTCCTTTTACTGCCTTTAAAAGAAATACACGTGCTTTTAAAGCAGAATGAATCATTTAATATCTTAAGAAATATCTTTGTGAACTTTTCACTAGTTTAGTTTGAAGTTACTGTTATTACAATTGTTATGGTTAGATATTCACTAAAAAGATAGTTTAGTTTGATCTGAAGTAAGACACAAAAGGGGTTTAAAACTCTATCAATGTTAACAAAAAGTCTCCAAGCTTTAATTAACATTTAAGAGTCTGAAAATGGAGACCACTGAAAGAATATTTTTATTGTTAATGAAAGCAACATTCTTGGTTGCAAAGGCATCTCTCTTTTATACAGGAAATACATTATCTCTAAAATGTACCTGGTTTGAAATAATTTTATAACATATTAGCTCACATGTGGTAAAATATTTAAGATGTTGTTTGTTGAAAATTTAAATCTTTGTTATTAGCTGGTAATAAAGTTAGAAAATTAAAGAGTATCCATTATAGGATACAATGTGAAGAATATTGAAAAGACTGTACCTTTCACTGCTGGGTCTCTTCCTAATGTCCTTGTTGCATATAAAAAAATAATTTAACATAACATTAGGTTTTATGGTATTATAAAATTATATGAGAGACTTGTTCCAGTTGTATAAAAATTAGCTCATGTTGTGCATTTCTACAAGGGGCACTGATTATGCACACCTAAGACTGCAGAAGACAAAATGTGGGTCCCTTCAGCCTGCTTGCTGATTTCAGTATTTGAACCTGGCTGGGTTTCTAATTAGAAAAATAAATAAAACATGAAGCATAAATAAGGCGGGTTAATGAAAACTACGTACTGGGACTAATCTAAAAGACTGTTTCCAGGAATAGTTTTCACAGGTCAAAAAGCAAAATATTAAAAAAAAGAGGATACATACTTTGAGAATAAGTCGAATTTCTCTTGTGGAAAGAATTAACAAAATTATAATACAGAAAAAAAGTCCTGGAATAAATAATATTTTATATTGTATTTATTGTAAAACTATTATTTTAAGACCATAGATGAGAAAAGTGGGCAATAAATGATCAGCTAGATTTTTATTTAACAGTTAAAATGTGAGCTGTGAGATATAATGCTTCTGAACAATATAAGTAATCACCTATGAATCATGAGGTTCATTTATATTAATCCAACACTAGATCAAAACCTAGAATTCAAAAGCATAAAAATTAGTAAGTTTTTGGAATATATGTTTATAAAGAACAAAGACAAGTTTGACAGGGCTTTTTGTAAATGTAGAAATCCATTAATTAATGGATGAGTTATATTTTGGGAATTAGTTACTTGAGATAAAATGTTAGTATACTTTAAAGATAACTAGTTTCTCATAGAAATACTATTTCAACACAGCATTCATCTATTTTTTTGGCAATTACACACCACAAGAATTTAGAATCTCAAATGTTTGACCTCCTTCATGACCTTTTCACTGTGGTGCAATGACTCACACCTGTAATCCCAGACAGGAGGATAACTAGAGGCCAGAAGTTCAAGACCAGCCTGGGCAACATAGCAAGACAACATTTCTACACAAAATAAAGGAGTTAGTCAGGATTGGCGGTGTGCGCCTGTGGTCCCTGCTACTCAGGATGCTGAGGTAAGAGGATCACTTGATCCCAAAAGTTTGAGGCTGCAAGTGAGCTATAATTGCACTCCATTTCTGGCAACAGAAAGACCCTGTTTCAAAAATAAAAAGTAAAAAGTAAAACAAACAAACAAAAAATAAATAAACTTTAAAATTGATGCCATTCATTTCATTCCAATCCTCCCAGACTGTAGTCATAATTTGTATATGTGGCCGGGCGCGGTGGCTCAAGCCTGTAATCCCAGCACTTTGGGAGGCCGAGACGGGCGGATCACGAGGTCAGGAGATCGAGACCATCCTGGCGAACACGGTGAAACCCCGTCTCTACTAAAAATACAAAAAAAAACTAGCCGGGCGAGGTGGCGGGCGCCTGTAGTCCCAGCTACTTGGGAGGCTGAGGCAGGAGAATGGGGTAAACCCGGGAGGTGGAGCTTGCAGTGAGCTGAGATCTGGCCACTGCACTCCAGCCTGGGCGACAGAGCAAGACTCCGCCTCAAAAATAATAATAATAATAATAATAATTTGTATATGTACATGATGATTAATTTTATATGCCCGTTTGGCTGGATTAAGGGATACCAAGAGAGCTGGTAATGCATTATTTCTGGGTGTGTCTGTGAGGTTTTATCAGGAAGAGTTCGGCATGTGAGTAGGTGGACTGAGTAAAGATACACCCTCAATGTAGGTGGCACCATCCAATTGGCTGGGGGCCCAGTTGGAATTTCAAAAAGATGGAAGAAGGACAAATTCTTGCTTTCTCTTTTGGGTCCAGGTCTTCCTTCTTCCCCAGCCCCTAGATGTCAGAATCCCAGGGTCTCCAACTTTTGGACTATAGAATTTGTATCAGCAGCCTCCTAGATTCTCAGGTTTTGGGCCTCAAACTGAGAGTTATACCATTGGCTTCATTGGTTTTGAAGCTTTTGAAATTAGACTGTACCATTCTATGGGCATTCTTGGTTCTCCAGATTGCAGATGGTCTATCATGGGACTTCTCTGCCTCCATAAACAAATGAGCCAATTCCTTTAACATATACCTCTATATCTCTTCAGCTCTCTCTCTCTGTTTACCCTATTGGTTGATCTTTCTAAAGAAGTCTAATACAATATAAAAGTCTTGAAGACCTTCTGGTCAGTATTATTGACACCTCATGTGATGGAGTTAATATCTGACAGCAGCATCCTTTTATTCTCATCGCTTGATTGAGGATGGGAAGACATACAGTGAACATTTCTGGAGCTATGCAGTAAAGCTCTAGATTGGGAATTTCAGTAAGTGGAAATCTTTCTTTCAATGTGTAATTCTAAATAAAGTGCTTAGTTACTTAATTTTTGATAAAGCCCTAGTCAGAAAAAAAAAATGCAAAAGGCAGAAACTTAATAGGATTTTCCCAGTTATGTACTTGAACTGAAGTGAAAATTATTGTCTTGAATAAAGGCTGTAAGAATTTTGCAAACTACCATAACTATTGAACATAACAATTGAGAACACAATAGTTTGTATCCTCTTTTACCTCAAAGCCCATTGAGGGATGTTAACAATTTTCTGAATAAAATAAATTCTGTGAAAAACTGATAATTGGAATATTTACACATGTGGAAGTAGTAAATTAATAGGATATTCTGAAAGACCAAAGTCCGATGAAAGAGAAAGTAGTTGCAATATTTCATTGTTGGATATTTGCAGTTAGAGAATAATCAATCAAATAACTAAAAACATAAATGATATAATTTGGTAACTTGAGAAATTTGACTTAGTTCTGAAGCACAGGGCAGAAAATGGACAAAATTTATTTTCTATTTTAACCTTCTATTGTATTGAAAAGTTATTGGTAAACAAGTATATATATATATAAGATTTGCCTATTGAATCATGATTTTTGAGCAAATAGAAAATTATTTTGAATAAACACACATATACATACACATACATAATAAAGATATGTCTATCGGTAACATAATTATTAATTATTCTTCAGATACATTAAACACATTTATAAGATTAATACCACAGCCTGTCTGAACACTACATGTTATCACACCTGTCCTGCCTTAGAGATACCTATGATCTTGGAATATACGTTAATCTTTCCTGTCCACAATTTTACACTTTCGAAATCTGTACATACCTTCATAAACAGTATACATCATTGCTTTTTCATATATGAAAATTTTTCTTTCATTGGCCTTTTTGTATTTTAAATAATTAAACATATTTTTATATTTATTGACAGGTTGTTACTTCTGAAAACAGTTGTTCATATCATTTGTGGACTTCTCTCTTTCTTTATTATTAATGATCTGCAAGAGATTCTAACATTCTGCATAATTTCTAAATATTTGTTAAAGGCCCAGAAAAATATAATCTCATCCCAGTCAGGAGCTTGCCTTTTATTTCTGTTTCTGAGCCTTGTGACTTACACATACGTCAAATTTATAGATCTCTTCTGTTGCATTTTCATGTCTTTCCTCTCTTGTCTTTTTAAATCTTATATCACAACAGTTCCCAACTTGTTTCTAAATATTTTAAATTTTTACTCCTTATAACAAGATGTCTAGTGCACTTAGAGTTCATTTTTCTTGTACAGTGCAAATAAAGATCTATTTACTTTTTTATATGAAGAACAATCTGAGCACTATTTTGCAGAGTCTGTGCTTTTCTCCTGATTTGCTGTGCTTTCTTGGTCAGACATTTACAACTTTCCATATATGTTTGAGGATATGTCTTAGCTTTCTTTTGTTTTATTGTTCAATATGTCCATAGGTATGGCAATACTATACAGCTTTAATTGCATTAGCTTTAAAATGGTATCCTATCTGACAATTACCCCTTCTTGTGTTCAAACTTGACTCAGTTGTCTATTGCTCTGCATTTTACATACTAAGAATATATTTCTAATTCAATAAAACAACATTAGGATTAGAATAAAAGTAAATTTGTTTTCAGATATTCAATAACATTTTTATTATACTTTAAGTTCTGGCGTACATGTGTAGAACGTGCAGCTTTGTTACATAGGTATACACGTGCCATCGTGGTTCGCTGCACCCATAAACCTGTCATCTACATTAGGTATTTCTCCTTATGCTATCCCTCCCCTAGCCCCCCATTCCGCGACAGGCCCCAGTGTGTGATGTTCCCCTCCCTGTGTCCATGTGTTCTCATTGTTCAATTCCCACTTATGAGTGAGAACATGTGGTGTTTGGTACTCTGTTCTCGTGTTAGTTTGCTGAGAATGATTGCTTCCAGTTTCACCTATGTCCTTGCAAAGGACATGAATTCATCCTTTTTTATGGCTGCAAAGTATTCCATGGTATATATGTGCCACATTTTCTTTATCCAGTCTATCATTGGTGGGGATTTGGGTTGGTTCCAAGTGTTTGCTATTGTGAATACTGCTGCAATAAACATACGTGTACATGTATCTTTATAGTAGAATGATTTATAATCTTTTGGCTATATACCCAGTAATGGGATTGCTGGGACAAATGGTAATTCTGGTTCTAGATCCTTGAGGAATTGCCACACTGTCTTCCACAATGGTTGAACTAGTTTATACTCCCATCAACACTGTAAAAGTGTTCTTACTCCTCCACGTCCTCTTCAGTATCTGTTGTTTCCTGACTTTTTAATGATTGTCATACTAACTGACATGAGATGGTATCTCATTGTGGTTTTGATTTGCATTTCTTTAATGACCAGTGATGATGAATTTTTTTTTCATATGTTTGTTGGCTGCATAAAATGCCTTCTTTTCAGAAGTATCTGTTTATATCTTTTGCCCACTTTTTGATGTTTTTTTTTTTTCTTGTAGATTTATTTAAGATTTTTGTAGATTCTAGATATTAGCCCTTTGTCAGATGGACAGATTGCAAAAATTTTCTCCCATTCCACAGGTTGCCTGTTCACTCTGATGATAGTTTCTTTTGCTGTGTGGAAGCTCTTTAGTTTAATCAGATCCTATTTGTCAATTTTGGCTTTTGTTGTCATTACTTTTGGTGTTTTGGTCATGAAGTCTTAGTCCATGCCTATGTCCTGAATGGTATTGCCTAGGTTTTCTTCTAGGGTTTTTATGGTTTTAGATCTTACATTTAAGTCTTTAATCTATCTTGAGTTAATTTTTGTCTAAGGTGTAAGGAAGGGGTCCAGATTCAGTCTTCTGCATATGGCTAGCCAGTTTTCCCAACACCACTTATTAAATAGGAAAACCTTTCCCCATTGCTTGTGTTTGTCAAATATTCAGGAACTTTTTATGTATTTGAGTATGCAAAATTCAACAAATTTGTATACTATCATATATTTAATGTTTTTCATGATATGGGAGTTGTGTAGGAAACTTCTGGGTAGAGAAGGGTGGGGTCCCTGGTGAGGGATACATCTTAGGGCCTGTGCCCATAAACCTATGTGAGAACAAGCACTCCTGTTCTTGCACCTGAATGTTGAACAAGCACTCCTGTTCTTGCACCCCAATGTTGCATTTCCCAAGACAACTCAGCACCCATTCCCCCGCCCCCAAACCAACCTGTGCCCATGTAAACCCTAGACATTAGTGGGCACACTAAATACTTGTTTTATCTGTTTTTTTTTAACACACACACAAATCTTGTGAAAAAAGAGAATTATGGCTATTTCATTCACATTTACAGTCTTAGAAAAGTACCTAGCCCACAGAAATGCCTCAAAAAGTATTTGTTAAATGAATAAAAATATTAAAGAGAGATATTTTCAAAGAGTACCTTGATTGATTTTGTTATTGGCATAGTACTACTATAAATTGAAATATATCAACATTCATAAAATAACATGAAGTCCCATGGTTTAGCAACTTTAGGGCATCAGATTTTCTAATTACATATATTTCAAAATATAAAAACATAATTTTTGTCATCTATGATCAAGGTTATATTCTGAGCATAATTAATACTGTAAAAACATTTTATCACACTGAAAATACATACAACACTGTTCTCTAAAAACCTTGAAAATTACAGAGGAAACAACAATTCTGGGTTGAAGATTCTTAACTCAAAATAAAACTTGAAGAACATGGAAATACTGTCTCACACACACAAATGAGTGTTTTCATAACACTTTCTTCCTCCAGTTTTGTTAGATGTTGACTCTCTGGACATTGTCAATTTGGAAACTAAATTGCATTCTGTTAGTGCTACAAACTCTCAGCTACCTTCAAGTTTGGAACCAAAATTAAAGGAAAAAGTGATGAAACCAACATGTAATGTAAACAAACATTCACATTCTAAAATATCATATCTTAATCTCAAAAAGAATAGTTCTGTTTTTATGTGAATTGCCAAAATTCTGAACCCAAAAAGATCT
This sequence comes from Trachypithecus francoisi, assembly GCF_009764315.1. Classification (NCBI taxonomy): domain Eukaryota; kingdom Metazoa; phylum Chordata; class Mammalia; order Primates; family Cercopithecidae; genus Trachypithecus; species Trachypithecus francoisi. The sequence goes on along the minus strand of NW_022681470.1, from coordinate 45,558,104 downwards.
TTTACTACCTTTATTTATCTAGCAGGGAAAAAATATTAATAAATACATGAAATTACTGAAATATATACACTTATTATCAGGAATGCATTAAAATTGCATTTCCAGATAGAACCATTGGCTAAATGAAAGTATTGCTGCTTACCTGTAAAACAATCTTTAATATTAGTTCTGTAACTTAGGAGAGTGTCAATATGATTGTTTTCTACATGGAGGTCATTTTTAAGACACTCAGTAATTCCTTTCTGAGAATACAAATCAATCTTCATAGTAGTCATTTCATTTAGAGCATATCATTATATATTCCTGAATTGACTAGTTTGAAATCAGGTCAGTTGTTCGCCAGAATAAGAAAAACAGAAATTGCACTCTCCAGAGCATTCATCTGTCAGTTCAGATATGCCCTGTATTGCTGAAAAGATAGAGACTCACACCAACATGTCACTTTGGGAGTCAAAAAATAAAAACAACCATAGAACAGAATTTAACCACTGGCTACCTACTATGGGTCAGGCAATATGCCAAGTGCTCTTTCTGTGCATTATCTCTAATTTGTGCCATAATCCTTTCTCATAAGGATTATGATCCCTAGTTTATAAAAGAATAACAGAGGTTTAACAAAATTAAGTGACTTTTCTCAAGATCTTCAGAGCGATTCAATTGTATGTTTGGAATCAGATCCCCAGGATATTTATCTATCACATCCAGAATCCTGAGGCAGCCAACAAATGAAAGGATCATATTATAAATGTGTGACATTAAAAATTATCACAGAAGGAGTTTTTGTTACAATATGTTCTATCACTTGACAAAAAGCCATTTATTTACCTAATAGTGAAAAACAAGACTTGGTTGGGTCAAGGTGGCTCAGACTGCTAAATTTCTCATACAGTGAGTGAAAGAGTATCCAGGTTCACCTCCTGCTTTTGCTTATTTTGTGTTCTCCATCTGATTATTCTGCTATCCCATCTCTTGGTGGGATCTTTTCTATTCTTTTTCATAGCCACTCTGAGTGGCGATCATTTGTAGACTAATCTGACACTGAAACTCCAGCTCATCCTTCGTTTCTAAAGCCCAGTCTGGGAATCCAATTTCAAAATACGGATCTCTGCCCATGGAAGCACCCTAGTGTTCATAACGTAACTGACATTAAATTGGATTTACTTTTGGTAATTCAGTGTTAGGGACTGAATGTTTCTGCCATCCAAAATTCAATTGTTGCAAAGTAATCCCCAATGTGATGGAATTTTGTGGTAGCGCCATTGGGATATAATTAGACCATGGGGGTGGAGCTCTCACAAATAGTGCTAATGCCCTTATAGGAATATGCCAGAGAGCTAGCTTGCTTTCTCTTTCTCCATGTGAAGATACAATGAGAAGTCAGTAGCCTGCAACCTGAAAGAGAAGTCTCACCAGATCTCAACCATGCGGGCACCTGGATATAAAATTTTCAGCATTCAAAAGTGCAAGAAATAAATTTCTGTTGTTTATAAGCCACCTAGTTTTTGGTACCTGGTTGTAATCACATGGGTCCTTAGGTCAAGAGAGAAGGATTAACGGAAGATGAGACTCTAGAAGAATGGACAATGTGGTGTAGGGTCTTTACAAGCTGAAAAAAGCAAAAACAAAAACAAAAACAAAAACAAAAGATTATTCCATAGAGCCTTAAAAAGGAGTGTTGTCCCGCAGACACCTTAATTTTAGCTCAGTGAGACCCAGATTGGATTTCAAACATACAGAACTGTAAGATAACAAATCTCTATTCCTTTAAGACACTGTATTCCTGACAATTTGTTACAGCAGTAAAAAAAAAAAAAAAAAAAAAAAAAAAACTAATTTATTTATGATCCAGAGTACTGTATTACTTGCATTTTCATGAGCTGATTGGTTGGTTTCACAAGTATGCAACTTTGTTCATTTAAAAATAAAATTGTTTGACATTATTTCCCAGAGTTTTCACATTATTAAGTATGAAAGCAGTATTACCTTAATCATTACTCTATGTAAGTTTTGTTGATCTATAGTTAGAAATGAGCACCCTCTTCTTTTTTCTCATACCATATTCACACATACTTTTGTCATACCACTTTTTAATCCCTTTTTTCATGTATTAATTCATTTCTTTCATACCTACTATGTAATACTACAAAGAAAAATATTTCTTTCTGCCTATTGCCTGGAGTAAAGTCTGGTGCATATTGAGTAAACAATGTAAGCTTGTTATTATTTTTTTATCAACTTTTATTTTAAGTTCCAGGGTACATGTGTGGGTCATGCAGGTTTGTTACACAGATAAACACGTTATTTTTTTTTTTTAAGAAAAAGAAGAAAAAAACAAAGATTTAATTCAATGATTCAGCGTTTGTTAACGACCAATTTTTACAGAAATGCCACTGGTGTTCTAAGGGAAGAGCATGAATTTAAAGACTGTAATCATCATCAAGTTACTGTTTCCAAAGATTATTCTGCATCCTGAGTGTGTGTGTGTGTGTTTGAGAGGATTCCAAACAGGCTTCCACATACTAAGGCAAAAAATCACCTCTGAAAAGTGCTGGTTTATAGTGTTAGAAAAGCCTCTTTCAAAAATATTGGTTTACAATAATAGAATTGAAGATATTCAACTCATCTACATTGTTAGAAGGTAAGGTTATAGGAAATAATTAGAAGATTCTCAAGATATTTTGCAGTGAACACTTAGGTTGCTTCCAAATCTTAGAAAATTAAAAATTTTCAAAATAATAAAAATAAAATATATCTTGTGAAAAACGGGTACAATGAACTTGAGAGTGCAGACACCTCTCAGAGATGTTGATTTTATTTCTTTTGTCTATATACTCAGAAGTGGGATTGCCAGATCATGTGGTAGTTCTGGTTTAATTTTTTGAGAAATCACCAGGCTGTTTTCCATAGCTGATACACCACTTTACATTCCCAGCAACAGGGTACACAGTTTCCAATACCATTCTCAATATGAATGAGCCCAAAGGACATTACGCTAAGTGAAATAAGTCAGTCACAGAACAACAAATACTGCATGACCCCGCTTATATGAGGTAACTGTAATAGTCAAACTCACAGAAGCAGAGAATATAATAGCGAGGGCCAGAAGATAGGTGATGGTGAAAGGCGGAGTTCCTGTTCCATGGGTAAAAAGTCTCAGTTATGTTGCCCTGATACCATGGTGAGATTAATAATTATGTTTATGCTGGAATTTTTGCTATTAATGAGAAGAACTCAAAGGAGATAAAAGTATAGAAAATATAATGCTATTTTTGAGAGTTTCTATAGATATTTTTCAGAGCCTTTACAAAAACGACACTCTTCAAGGTAAGTTAACTTTCACTTTCAAATATCTACATTAATTTTTACATGCAATTAAAGGGAAGACTATGCATTAAACATAGCCACTTATCTTCTGCAACCGAGATGTGATCTGTTCAACAGGGAAAGTGAAATATTGGAAAAGAAAATATGGAAAGAATAGAAGAGAAATTTTGCATCTGATAGAAATATACACAAAGAATTATTTCTTCTAGCACATATTTATATAAAATTTTCATAAGTAAAATATCTCTAAACACTTATGATATTTAGTATTAATTGACTACATTATTGTATTTATTTCACCACCACTATACGAGACACCTATTGTGTTAGGAGTAGTGTTTTTTTCTATTATTTAACAAAAATAATTTCTAGGTCTAGTCTAATCAATTTATATTTTAGTAGATATCTTATTAAAATATATAACATACAGCTGTTTAAACTATGACACCATTTGGAATAATGGTTTCCACTACATGAAAAACATATTCAAAACCTCGTTTAAGAAGAAACATCGTTATGAAGGAAAGTAATCTCAGAAAGGCAGACTATAATTATGAAAACATCATTAAAAAATATTTTATGTAAACTAGGTTGAAACCAGGAGATTACTAACATTACCTCATTGCTGGATAACAGTGCACCTGTATTGAATTTCTTTAACGTGTATTTATGATAGAGCTAGTTATATATTGTGCAATGTATAACTACCTCTATCTTAAATACAAATATATTAATTTTAGTGTATAAACCCTAAAGCTGAAAATAAAGTACCTGTTAATAAACTAGAATGACAAGTCTTCTAAAACAAGAGAATGATGTAGGCATGTTAAGTAGCTTGTGGATCTATCACTGAATGTACTGTTGAGGCAACTCAACTCAAAATTTCTGCATGAAATTGATTTAAGCCTCTGTTGTGACTGCATTATGATTCAACTTGTCTGTCCACACCAAACAACAATTTGGTTTCTCATAGCTCTGATTCTGAAAGACCTCTCTATCAAATGTCCTACAAGCACATTTCCATCTCTGAGTTTCTTTACTGGGGAGCATAATCTGCAGAAGTTATAGCTCATTTCAGAAAATTACTTATTATTTACTGGTATTTAAAAAAATTTTGAATAAGGCATTTCAGTAAATAATCTTGATTTTAAATTACAATTTACTCAATTTTATTTAGTATTTATTTTATTGCTGTGAGTTATTTGCTAGGATATATACTAAATATAAAAATTCTAGTATTGCATGAAAGTCGTACATGCCCTGACTGTTGAAAAGGAATCTTTGTAAATTGGTATGGTAATTGTTTGTTAGTTAAAAAGTAATATTTGTGTTGCTCAAATTGTTGTGTTTAAATTTTGTAATACTTTTGAAATTTGGTCGAGAGAATTAATTAGATAAATAGTATTTCCTATATTTTTTCTATTGTAAAGAAAATGTTCTTTTATTCTGGCAACATATTGCTAAATTTAATAATACATTATTTTTCTTGATCAATAGAAACTTTAAAGTACAAAATAAACTTAGATCCGATGGTTTAATTTTCTATTTGGCTTTGCATTTCTGTAATTTTTTATTTATTTAAACATATCCCTTATGTCTGTTGTTTTCCTTAGTGTATCCTTGGCTGTGTTTATTCTTCCTTGTCCCAGCTGCTATTTTGTTTTAGTTGCTAAGATTATTTTATGTCTTTTATTCAAATTGTTTCCTAAATTTGATTGATCATATTTGTTTCACATATTTCCATAGTTGGTATTATGTTTTTATACCGGGTGTCTGAGTTTCTGATCCATAATGTTTTTTTCATATCTCTAGTTTTTTTTAGAGAAAGATTTAATTAATGTTGTCGAGTCATGCTACTGATTTCCTCTGGTTTTGGTTTCTTTTTGTGGGGAGAAGGCAGTTCCTTTAATGAATATTTTGATTTTGTTTTTGTTGTTTTTATTTCATCAGCATTTTGTGTTGATTTTTTCTTTAAAGCAATCGATGATTTATGAAGTTGACAGTAAGAGGGTTACTGTAAATTAATATGTTTCTTCATTGAAAAGAGCATGTTTTTGTTCGTAATTCAAGTGCAGTTTTTTTCCAAAGGTTTAATTTATTTTGTTTCAAAGTAGTTCTTACTCCAAACTAGAGAAAAAGAAAAAAAACAAATTACGGAGAAAAATCACAAACCAACTCATTTTTATTTGACAAAAAAATCACTGGCCAAGCTATCTTTATTTTAATCATTCATGACAGAATATTTGAATATGTTAAATAATTTTCATTATCTTAGTATCTTAAATGTACATTATAGAATGTATAAAAAGAATTATATAACATAACTAAGAAGGACTTATCTCAAGTGTGCAGGTCTAGCTCGACATTTGAAATTCAGTTACTGTAATGTATCACAACAGGCTAAAGAAAAAAATGTAAATTTTAGTAGATGCAGAAAAGCATTTGTTAAAATACAACATTCGTTTATAACAAAAATTATCAGTAAACTAAAGGTAAAGAGGAACTTCCTCAACTTAATAAAGAATATATAAAAAATATCTCCAGTTAACAGTATGCTTAATTATGAGAAACTTGAAGTTTTCCCACAAGAAGTCCTTGTGGGACTTCCCTTGTAGGAAAGGACTTCTTGTGGGAAAACTTCACTTGACTTCCGTAAGTCAAGGATGTTTTCTCTCACCACTGGTTTTCAACATTGCAATACTTAGCCTTTCCTAATTGTTTTTCTACACTATCCTACCCACCTTTGAGTGATGTCTTTGCTTTGATCATTTGTGCGTATTCACAACTCAAACCCCACACACTCCCTGCTCTGAGCCCATAAAAAGCCCTGGAATCAGACATACTGGGAACCCTCCTGTCTTTGGGTAGGGGACCCGAAAAAGCCATTTCATCACTCAATAAAGCTTTCTTCCTCGCTCACTCTTCGAGTGTCTGTGTGCCTACTTCTTCCTGGTCGTGAGACAGGAAGCCAGATCTAACTGAGCTAAGGAGCAAAATATTCTGCGTCAGAGTTGCCATTAAGACTCCTTTGATAGCATTGTATCACAAAACTCTTCCAGCTTCTCCCATTACCCAGTTCCATTTACTTCCACAGATTTAAGTATTTGTTATAGCAACGGTCTATTTCTCAATACCTATTTCTGTCTTATTCCATTTGGGGCACTATAAAAAATATCTTGAATTGAGCAATTTATACATAATAGTAATTTATTGTTTGTAGTTCTGGGGACTGTGAAGTCCAAGATGATGGTACCAGCATATTTGATGACTGGAGAGGGCCTGTTCTTCATTAATGTCACCTTCTATGTGTTTTCACACAGTGGAATAGGTGAACACTGTGTCCTCATGTAGCAAAAGTGGACAAGGGAGCTCACTCAAATCTCTTTTGTAAGGGCACTAATCCCATTTGTGAGAGTGAAGCTCTCACGACATAATCACTTCCCATATGCACCAACCCTTAATACTATTAAATTGGATATTAAGTTCCATCACATATATTTTTAGAAGATCCAACATTCAGACAATAGCACTTGTGATATGGAGGTGTCATCATATATCATTGCAGGGGTTGTGGTTGGGATTGTCTGAGATAATATCTATGGAAAGGTTTATCATGTATAATGTGCTTCAAACTTGGTTTCTGTTTAATGTCTCTGCTCCCTTTCATGACATATATTCATGTATATCACTATAAGCTTGGGTTATTGAACTTAGTTGTAGTGTAACTTTATAATCAGACCTTAATGAGCTGCATGTGCTTGGTTTTGCTTAAATTAGATGTCCTAGGATGTAGCCATTTTCTTATTTATTGCCTGTTCCCTTGTTTATTGAAAATTATTTGAAAGTTATTTGCTTATGGTTTATAGACTTTTAAAATATATTCTCTGATAAAATGTGTACAAAAATTTTTAACTTCTGCATCAGGGTGAAAAATTGAAACTTCTCTGTGGAGATAATATGCCTATTGTCACAATCCCTATTAGCTACTGGATTTTGATTAATTGTGTTTCTTGCTGGAAACAGCTCTGAAACAATAGAATATGTCCTCTAAATCAGCTACATAAATTTTAGAATGACAATTTTAATAACTCCATTTTGGCTACAGACTTCTTTTCTGCATTCCTGTATCCTGATATGTTGTTTTAATTAAAAATATTGTTAATAACATCGAATTAGAAAGAAACAAAATTTTGTTAAGTGTACTGTGAGACAATGATGAATGACAACAAAAATGGTTATTCAACATGAATTTCCTCTTTATTTTGCTGGGTTAATCCCAAGTTCTTACCATGGCTTTCATTCACAAAAAGAAAACAGGAAATTGTAGTAGTATCTGAGAAGGTGAAAACATCTATTTTGATTTTGGCATTTTAAATCATTATATAATAGTTTTGAATTATGTTTGTTAATGTGATAGTTGCTGCAAATTTTGCCAGAATATCTTATTGGTTGTCATAAGTAGATAATTTCTTCATATTAGGAAGCAAGGATTGTAATTTATGAAACAAAATTTCTTAGATACTTTTTTCTCAATTTTCTTTTTCCTGTTAGTATTATTTTCTTTCAAAATGTTGTTGTTCTAATAAAAACCCATGAAATTCTTATGAAGAAAAAAAATTTCTTTTCTAATAAACAAGACTTGGGGGAAATCCAAAACATGAGGCTTATGATGCAAAAGGCAGAATAATTCAGAGTCCTATATTAAACTCTTTAAAACCAGATTAACAAAGGATCTAAAGCAGGATTCAATTTTAATGCATAACAACAAGAAATGATTGATTATAATTGCACTGGAAGAATATTATCATGTGTAACTGTACTACTTCAGATGTATTAAAATAAGTATACATGCATTTTTTATAGATGTAAACAATTATAAGGTTCAGTCAAACATTTGTCAACCAACAATGAAACTCTTATTAGTTTTTTTGTACTCACCAAAAACTGATTTTATGTGGCTGTTCTTTGCTATAATGGCTTTGGCTGTCTTGAGAGCAAGCATAGAAAACACCTACACATGGAATATTATTTAATTTTGTTAATTAAATCAAACACTTAACTGCATCCTTTGCCCAATTCTTCATTATACAATCCTCCTCATAAAAAAATATTTTATAGTTCAAGTTCAGGAAACGGTTTCTCTATTCTGGTGAATGACTGGGCTTCCCTTCATTTGGTATAGAAAGCTAGGGAGAATCCTGATTTTATAATTATGTTAAGTTGAGAAAAATAGTTATATATTCTACTTTGTTGACTTTGTTGGAGGATGCTACTATGTGTTTTGTGACAGTATTTTTCCTGGACTGTTTTTTCAAAAATGTATGCATAGCAAAACACTGTGGAAAAGAGAGTTTGTGTCTTGCTCTTGGGCAGAGGACAGGTTTGTATTTCCTCTGACCACAATAATAAAGATAATGTCTTTCTGCAAGGCAAAGGTTGAACACAAGTTTTTGAGCATCCTCTTTGTGAGATTTAGGGATTTCCAAATTTGAGACTCCTTACCAGCAACATAGAACCTCTATTTGGGAAGACCCTTTTAGTCTGCTAGTCATCATCTTCATGGAACTTTGAGGACACAATGAAATGATAGAAGCATGCAGTTCTTGTGGTCTGGAGCAATAAATAATGTTATTTTGCTCAGTAGTCTAGTAAACAATATCAACATTTATGTAACTGTGGAAGTTAGCTAGTTAGCTTGCAAGCAAATAAAACCTCACAGTTTTCACATTTTTTTGACAAACTTCCTTCTCCATTATCTCTTGAATTCTTTTGGTCTGGGAAGTATTTTTTTAAAAAATGTTTACCTCTTTCTAAATTAAATATCTTTTTATAGTAGCTCATTTATTAATACATGCAACCTCAATGCCAACTGTAGAACCATATCCAAATATCCTTCTCAGAGTTTGTATGAATCCCATGACTTAATATCTCATGAACTTTAAATCTCTGCTCCTTAGGGAGAAAAGGAAAAAAAGGTCTTTTCTCCTCTCTTAACTCTGCAAACATAATTTGATATTTTAAGCCAGAAAAGCAATATGACATAATTATTAAATGAAAAGTTTCAGAAGCAAAAAATCTTATTGATAGGTTCAAATTCCAGCTTTGAAACCTGTGTTATTGTGGAAAAACAACTCTCTTTCACTGTACATCAACTTTCTCATCAGTAGTTAAGTGTTAATAAATCTCTTCATTCTCTGTGTATAATGGCCTTGACATTGTGTTATTATTAGGATTTTATCAATTGACTCATAAAGTTATCTTGTAAAACAATGCTTGACACATGGAAATGATTTAAAATACCATTACCTTCCAGTAACTTATTATCACAGTATTTGGGTCAAAGAAAAATAAAAATCTGAAAGTAAAATTACAATGTTTTAGGGAGGCATTTTCCACTAGGGCTTTTTGTGATTATTTCTGTGTTCATATTTGAGTTGTCCTGTTCTTAGTGGCCATAAGCTACTAGTTTACTACCTAACGGGAGCTGACTTTTTAGTAGTACACACTATTAACTAACTCAGATCTAAATATAATATTTATCTAGTGACTAATGAATTCAGCAGCATTGTGTACATGCTATGTATACATTGTATACATTCTTTTGTATTATATTTCCAACATAGATTTTTAAAAATGAATAATAAATAAAGCAGCTTTTTGAACCAAATATGATAAGGTGTTAAAATCTGATACACTGAGTACAAGGTTTAGGAGCTTGTTGTGTTATTTTCTATACTCTTGTAATTTGTAACTTTTTAAAGAAAAAAGAGAGTGAAGCCTGTCAAAGTTATAAAATTCATATGTTACAAAAGTCATATACTAGTGAAAATAAAAATGCATACTTCTGTCTTTCCCTTGCAGTCATCCATGAAGTAAAAGAGTTAACATAAGACTAGACATAATTTATACTATTATTTGGTAGAACACACTAATGAGTCTTTGAAAATGTGAAGAAAGACATTAAACTGCTTTTTGGGGACCAGAGATTTCTGCTACAGAATAGAGATTGTTGGTAATAATAAGAGCATAATTTCCACTATTGTTTTTACGGACTGTTAGGGGAAGCAGAAAGAGGGGCAAAAAATATGGGGAACAGGGGCAAAGAAATTGGGAGGAGGTGACACCCAGAGACAGTTGGAGTCAATTTTTAGAAATATGAATGTTTTGCACCGGGCGCGGTGGCTCAAGCCTGTAATCCCAGCACTTTGGGAGGCCCAGACGGGCGGATCACAAGGTCAGGAGATCGAGCCATCCTGGCGAACACGGTGAAACCCCGTCTCTACTAAAAAAAAATAAAAAAATTAGCCGGCGAGGTGGCGGGCGCCTGTAGTCCCAGCTACTCGGGAGGCTGAGGCAGGAGAATGGCGTGAACACGGGAGGCGGAGCTTGCAGTGAGCTGAGATCCGGCCACTGCACTCCAGCCTGGGCGACAGAGCGAGACTCCGTCTTTAAAAAAAAATAATAATAAAAATAAAATAAAATAAAATGAATGTTTTGCATTTACTTTTAAATTAAATGCTCTATTGAGCAGTCACATATAATGACCAATTACTGTTACCCTTGGCCTTTCGTAAAAATCCACCCTGTCTATACCACTTGAACCTGGGAAGGGTTGAGAGAGACAATAGAGAAAGAGGGCTGAGCCCTCACTTTACTCAGAATTCTTGTACAAAAAAGTGGCTCAAGGATTCTCTTGAAACCAGGCATTTAAAGGCACCTGCTAATCAAGCTGTCTAATTATTGAGCCTATCATCTGCTTAAAGGTACAATCAAGATCAAAGAACACACCTGATTCTCAGGTCACCATCTTTGTTTTTTATCACTACATATCATTGGATTTTTTTTTATTTAGATATTATTGACAAAAAGTATATATATATATATTTAAGGTGGTGCTTTTTGATATTTTGACATATATATACTTTGTGAAATAATGACTAAAATCAAAATAATTGGCATATCTATCACCTCACACAGTTACCATTTTCTTTTCATTATTTTCTTGTGAAAATACTTCAAATCTACCCTCTTCTAATTTAAGGTAAACGATCTATTTTTGTTAACTATTGTCAACCTGCTGTACGTTAAAGCTCCAGAAGATATTCATCTTGTGTAACTGATGTCTTGTACCCTGTGACAAACATCTCTCCATTTCCCACTCTCTAGTTTGGCAATCTCTGTTTTAATCTCTGCTTCTGTGAGTCTGACTATTTTACATTCTATTTAAGTCATAGCTTGGCAATATCTGTTTCACTCTCTGCTTCTATGAATTTGACTATTTTACATTCCATGTAAGTCAGATCATCCAGTGTTTGTCTCTCCATGTCTGGCTTATTTCAGTTAGCATGTTCTCCAAATGGCAAGGGTTTCTTCTTATTTAAAAGCTGAAAAAGACTCCATCATTTTTCTCTATATATACATCAAATTTTCTTTATTAATCTGTTGATGGGCATCCAGGTTGTTTCCACATCTCGGCTATTGCAAATAATGCAGCAATGAACATGGGAGTGCAGACAACTCTTCAACATACTGACGTCATTTTGTTTGGATTATACTCTAAAGTATCATGTGGTAGCTCTGTTTTAATTGTATGAGAAACCTCCATTTTTTTTAAATAGGGACTATATCAATTTGCATTCCTAAGAACAATATACAAGGGCTAGCTTTTCTGCATGCCCTCACTGACATGTATTCACTTTTTTCTTTGATCATAGTCATGCTAACAGGTGTGAGGTGATATTTCATTGTGATTTTGATTTGCATTTGTCTGATGCTTAATGTTGTTGGAAACTTTTTATAACTTCTTTGGGAAAATGTCTATTCAGGGATTTTGCCCATTTTTCCAATTGAGTTTTCAGTTTCTTGCTACAAAAATACATGGATATTTCATATATTTGTATATTATCCTCTTATCAGGCATAAAATTTGAAAATACTTTCTCCAGTTCCATAGAATGTCTATTCACTCTCTTGAGTGTTTCTTTTGCTGTGTGGAAGCTTTTTATTATAGATTGCTGTAATACCACTTTCTATTTTGGGTTTTGTTATCTGTGGATTTGGGATTATATATATAAAAAAATCATTACCCAGAACAAAGTCGTGCATGTTTTTCTTATGTCTTCTTGAGTAGTTTTATGTTTCAGGTCAAATATTTAGGTATTTAGTCCATTTTGAATTGATTTTTGTATATGGTGTAAGATAACGATCCAGTTTCATTCATCTACATGTAAATATCCAGTTTTCCCAGGACTATTTATTGAGAAGACTGTCTTTTCCCCATTGTGTGTTCTAAAAACCCTGTTGAAGATCAGTCATCTACAGATATGTGGATTTATTTCTGGGTTCTCTATTCTGTTCCATTGGTCTATATGTCTGTTTCTATTCTAGTACTATGTTCTTTTGATTATTTTAACTTAGTAGGATATTCACACAAAGGGAAATGTAATGCCTTCAGCTGTGTTCTTCTTGCTCAGGATGCCTTTGGTGATAGTATACCTTTGTGGTTACATATAAATACTAGTGTTGTTATTTTTTTCCTATTTCTGTAAATAATCAATGGGGTCTTGACAAGATTGCATGGAGTTTATAGATCACTTTAGATAGTATGGATATTTTAACAATATGAATTTTTTCAATCCAATATATAAGCCTGTATTTCCATTTGTCTTTGCCTTTTTCGTTTTTCTTCAGCAATGTTTCACAATTTTCTGTTTTCAAGTCTTTTCCCTTCTTGATTAACTTTAACCTAATAATTTATATTGTCTTTGTTGTTATCATAATTATAATTGTTTACCATTTTCTTTTCAGATAGTTTGCTATTTGTGTATAGTAATGCAAATAATTTTTATGTTGATTTTATATTCTTCAATGTTACTGAATTTGTTAATTAGTTCCAATAGCTTCATTGTTGAGTCTTTAGGGTTTTCTATATGTATGAGCATGTCATCTGCAAACAGAGGTAATTTTACTTATTCCTTTCTTATTTAGATGCCTTTTACTTATTTTTCTTATCCAATTGAATTGGCTGGGACTTCTAGTACTATGTTGAAAAGAAGTGTGGAGAGTGGAAATTTTTGTCTTGTACCAGATTTTATGATATTTTTAGAGGACAGTGTTTGATATTCACAATGATCATCTAAAGAACCCAAGCAATATAGGAGAACTTGCTTTCTAAATAAAAAGTATTGTCTTATCAAAACAAAAATTACGATGCATGTATTAGGTTTCTCTAGAGGGCCAGAACTATAGCCTACATATGGGGGAGTTTATTAAGTATTAACTCACACAGTCACAAAGTCCTAAAATAGGCCGTCTACAACCTGAGGAGCAAGGAGAGCCTGTCCAAATCAAAACACTGAAGAACCTGGAGTTTGATGTTTGAGGACAGGAAGCATCCAGCACAGGAGAAAGATGTAGGCTGGGAAGCTAGACCAGTCTATTCTTTTCACCTTTTTTCTGCCTACTTTATATTCTAGTCATGCTGGCAGCTGATTAGATGGTGCCCACCCAGATTAAGGGTGGGTCTGCCTTTCCTAGTCCACTGACTCAGATGTTTAATCTCCTATGGCAACACCCTCATAGATACACCCAGGATCAATACTTTGCATCCTTCAATCCAATAAAGTTGACACTCAGGATTAACCGTCACAAGTCCACCTCTTGTCAACTTGAACCCATATACAGCTCCTGAGATCATACAAAATCTTCAAATAAAGACAATAATAAGGTCATAATTATGGCTAACATAATACAGCTATTCCTTGCACAATCAGAAATGCACCAACTCCCTGTGATTGTCTGAGAAACAAATGGTACAATGACAGAATAATTTTCATGATAAATGCTTCTGCAAAGGCTGCTCAGAGGAACTCATACATATTTTCCCTTAAGAAGGTAATAAAATTAGTAGAAACATGGAAAATTCCAAGTACTGACACATGGTGAGTTTGCTTAAAATACTAAAAGCTCATCCTACATGTAATTTATGAACAGCATTCAAAAGAATTATCCTAAGAAAAACATTTTTAAAACTTTCAGATATTAACAAGAATACACATAGACTATGAAAATATACAAACTCTCAACTGCAGAAAAAATACATACAGAGAGAAGGCAAAATATGCTCAAATTAATAAGCAATGAATTAGTCATTTTGGAAGGTTGTTCTTATGTTAGTCTATCTATGTATTTTAAGCGATAGCATATCACTTTTGTATAATATTTAAGATTGGACAGATGAATTTTTCCTGTTCTTTCCTCAAATAATAATAAAATCAATGGAAAAGATTGTGTAAGGCAAAAATCTCACAGGAACCCAGAAAAGGTAAAAAATAGGATGGGAACATAATTTTTAAAACTGAAAGGCAGATGGATATATGACAAGTGAAATGAACAAACCCGAATTCTGAAGGGAAACTGATTTGGGGAGAGTTAGAAATCTGCAAGGCTGAAGGATGGATATTACCAAGTGCTTTTGAACACTGGAAACAGGAAAATTGCCCGAAAGTCTGTTGAAACAGTAGTTAGATTACTAGGTGCTAAAGTCTCCCCTTCACCATGATAGATGACTGAATGTGTACTGTTTGAAAAAAAAAAAAAAAAAGGAAGAAAGAAAGAAAAGAAAAAGAAAAGAAAAGAGAAGAAAAGCAGAAGTCTAAATATAGAAGACTAAAGTATGTGATCCTTTCCTTCACTTTGTGGCATGTTAGACAGTCTTGTTCTCAACAGAGGAAAATGAAATGTATTTCTCTGGGTAATCTAAGCACACTAAAGAAAAGCGCATATATATATATATAATATATATATATACATACACACATGTGTATCATATATACACACATATATTATATATGCACATATATACACACACACACGTGTGTGTATACACATATACATACACCCACTTTAGAGTTCAAGGTTAGCAAAATAAATAACTCAGTTAATAGCCCTGTCTCTGGTAAAGATATAAAGGCTGCTAGCCACTTAATCAAAGCAACACACAGAAATCCTGAATCATTTTGTGGACATTACGACCAATGCATCGCTAAACATTTGAAGAAAAGTTCATAAGAGGAAAGACTGAGACCAATTAAAATAATTTTAAGAAAACCTAGGGAATGTTTTTAGGATATAAGAAAAAAAGTAATATCCTTACAGAGAAAAGAAAATACATTACATCCAGTTTAATAAAGGAATAGATGGTATATAAAATGAAACAATTTCAGTATAAAAAATATGAATATTGATCCATTCTTTATGGCACTATCCTTAATCCTTTTACACACTATTCGTTACCTAGATTTATTTCTGTGTGCCAACACAGACTGTACAAGAGGAACTCATGTTGACTTAAAAAGAAGAATCTCAGGACATTGACATGTCTTAAATCTCACTTTTTAAAATAAAAATAAAGGAAACTCATCTTTTTTCTGTTCTTTCTTCCTATTCCCAGTCTCACTATAAAGGTATTTTTCCTTCTTCTGTGTATGTGGTCTTGATTCCCTTCCCTCCTCTCTTTTCAAGAACATCATTTGATCAATCCTCTCCTCTATTGATCTGTTCTTACTTGCACATAAGTATTCTTGAATTTCTTCAATGTAAACAAATTCCAACAACAAACGGCATCCTTTCCCACTCACTTTTTCTTTAACTATAGCAACAATATCTAAATATATATCCTTTAAAACTTTCCCTCCTGCTTTTTTTTTTTGCTCCTACCTGTCATTTTACGCTCTGGTAATAATCATTGGTTCTACAAAACTGTTGTGTTGCAGATATGTACACAGAAAGCATACACCTGTGCAGAATGTACCGGTAAACCAGTCATCAGAGAGTAAAGGAGAGGAATATGATTTAGCATTTCCGGTGTCCATGGTTTAAATATTCCCAGAATAATTGTTGTCAAGCTAACATGATCAAATATGACATTCCTGAATGCATAGTTGGTAGAGATGCCCACAATTGGCTATGGAGAACCAGCTCCAGTATACACCAACATACACCAATTATGTTCTAATGTGAAGGTACTGCAACTGCTAGAATACCACCACCATCAAAAAATGTGGCTATGATAAAGCCTAGGCAAAATAAACTCCAGTTTTTTTTTTTTAATTTAAGTAAAGGTTTTAATAAAAGTCGGAAGACTATATGAACTTTTCCTTTTGTAAATACGTTTTTACTATTATCAACCAAAAAGGTCACAGTTTATCCCTTGAAATGATTTATGATTCAATACAATTAATTTGTACTTGGAAACTAAAGCCTTTTTCAAGGAAGTTACCCAAAATAAATGTCAGTGAGAGACTATAGTTTCAATTATTTCAGTTTATAACACAAGGATAATGGCTTACAGTAGTCATGGCATAATGATTTTTCTAGACTCTATTATATCCCATTAACAATGAATGTTACAGTAAAATATACTGCACTGTTTTATAAATAGTTCTTTGCAAATACTGCTACAAATTTTTTAAATTTTGTTTTAGGAATAAAAGAAATGATTTAAATTATGTCTAGTAATATTGATTAAATACATTAATAGTTGTCAAGAAGGTAACAAAGTTACAAATTTAGAAAGATAAATTTTCTTATGATGACAGATTAATCACCATTTTTGACTGAGTTTCTCTAAAGTGAAGAATTTGCTTTCCACCTTGGTTAAATTCAAAGATAGCTCAAACCTCATTCACACTTGACATTTGTCAAATTCTCTCAATAATAAAAAAAAAATGGTTAAAGGTCCTAAATATCTTAAAGGTACAAAATTGTAGTTTTTAGAAATTATTAATATTTGATATTTGAATTGGAATGTTAAATTCATTTAATGGTTTATTGGTATAATAAACTAATTAGTTTTAAACACAGCTATCCTCAGGATAATCACATCCTTAGATTCTACCTAGAGGTTATCAGTCATCCTCAGATTCTAACTAAAAGTTATCAATCAGAACCCAGAAGGTAGTCTAGGCACTGAAAATTTAACAGGCTCTGTGGGTAAACATGACATTGATGTTTGACAGATTTGTAATAAGCACTTTTCAGAACAATTAGTGTAAAAATACCTGCTTCTAAATCAAAAAACAAATATCAAAAAAGGGAATGGAGAGCAGAGATCTCTTTTCAGTGTCAGTCACCTAGAGAGCTCATCGGTGGAAAACTGTAGAGAGGTGATGTTTTCCAATCTCATTCCATAAAGATGCTTGAAGTGCCTTGGATTCTTGCTAGAATAATGAAGGAAGTCTCTTCAGCAGTTGCTTTCGTCTTGTTTATGTTTAAGTACCATTGTTTTTCTTCAAATGTTATCCTGTAAATCTGGAAGATAATCTGTGACATATTCAATACATGAAAATTAATTTTTCTCTTTTTCTTGTTAAAATAGCTTTCAAAATATTAACTATATTTCATTACCTACAAATGTACATTCTTTGAATGATGTCTGATTGTTTTCTTCTTTTTTTAATACTTTTCTCCTCTTCCTCCTCCCCTTGGCCTCCTGTGCCAGTCGGTTTCCTCTCCTTGTTTTGCTACTCCTTCTCCTCCTTTTTCATTCCCCTACTGGTGGGGCCCTATTTTGATTTCTCTTTCCTAACATATATTCACTTGGTAGTGTAATTGTTCAAGGAAACTAGTCTAAAATGCAAAGTTCAGTGAGTCTCTTTTCTGATGACTACAATTAGCTTTATATTTATTTTCTGTCTGCCTTTGATTGTACGCTTAATTTTCACAGCATTCACTCTATTCTTAAGGTTTTTTGTTTTTGTTTTGTTCTTTACTTACTTTGTTTTTGTTTTGTTCTTTACTTAGAAGGGCAAATTCATTCAAACTCCTTACTGGGCTCAAATACAGCTTCATAATTTTTTTTTTTTCCTTTCAACATTTTAGGCAGTTTCTGTCATCTAATTCTACATAGTCAAGTCAAAGGGGCAATGCACATTGGTAGTGGGGGAGAAAAACCCTCTCTCTCCTACTGGGAAGTTTTCTTGGTTGAATTTACAATGTATGTTTATATCATAGAAAGCTAAGTTTAGGGTCTTGCTATGAAAAATCCAAAATAAAACATACCATATTTTAAGTTTCAAAGCATAATAAAATGTTGTACAGAAAAAAATAGATGTTGGTATAATATATCAGTCTGCCATCATACATTCACAACAAGACACCGAAAAAGGATTCCCATAGTATTTTACTCCAGAGAGTGAGCTGAGAAAAAGGCTAATGTTACATAGATGGATATTTTAAGACTTTCATAATACTTAAGAGTTGGATAGCTGAAAATGGAATATGCTTCCACCTCCCATGTTCTCTTTCCCTAGGAACTGAACGTCCTGTATTACGTCTGAAGCATCAGCAATAGGTTTGAAACAAATAATATGTATATTTCTTCCAGCCTTAAGAATCTATGATATGTATTTTTATATTTTTTCTATGTCATACCTTACTCATATTTGTAAATAAAACTAAAATACTTCCTACCAAGGAAGACAGGGTCACTAGCAGTAGGATCCCGAGTGAGGTTTTCAGAGAGGGTCATTTTCTTCTTTTAGATGTTTAAATAAACTCATCTCTTGGAGAAAAAGTAGCAAAAGATATTTTTTATAAGCTTTTTTTTTTTTTTTCCTATGACGGAGTCTCGCTCTGTCGCCCAGGCTGGAGTGCAGTGGCCGGATCTCAGCTCACTGCAAGCTCCGCCTCCCAGGTTCACGCCATTCTCCTGCCTCAGCCTCCCGAGTAGCTGGGACTACAGGCGCCCGCCACCTCGCCCGGCTAGTTTTTTTGTATTTTTTAGTAGAGACGGGGTTTCACTGTGTTAGCCAGGATGGTCTCGATTTCCTGACCTCGTGATCCGCCCGTCTCGGCCTCCCAAAGTGCTGGGATTACAGGCTTGAGCCACCGCGCCCGGCCTTTTATAAGCTTTATAGTTACCCCAAGGAAATGAAATGGCTACAAAATATAGCCATATATTTTGTACTTAGGTTATTAATTTGTCTGTATGTTACGAAATTAGCACCGGTGACAGTAGCAGCCAGACTGTGGTCAAGTACAGACAGAGATTAATCTAAACACAAGGGAAACAATTTTGCATAATGTGTCCTGAATTGCTCTCAAGAATTTAGATTAACAAATGTAATATAAATGTGGGCAGAGTAGAGATGATTAGGTATACATATATTTATAGATATCTTACTTTTCTATCCCAAAACCTTAAAAATCTATTGTTAAACCCTTAGTGACTACAAAATATGACAGTTATTTTACGGTAAAGCCTTTTCTTAATTTATTTTGTAGAATTATAAGTTGACATATACAGAAATATGTCAGTATTTGTTGCTTTGTTTATCCAAAGTTTGTCACAATAAAGAACATGGTAAAACAATGTGTCAATATCTATTGAGCTCTTGCTATTTAACAGGCATTGCTACAGGTACCATAATATAATAATAATTTGATATTCACAAAATATTTTAAAATGAGTAATATTGTTACATAGATTTGATAAATGGGGAAACAGAGATACAGAATAGTTAAGAGAGTTGACCAAGGTCACACAACTAAGAAGTGGAGACAGAGATTCAAAACAGGACCCAGAGCCCACACTCTTAACTACTATACAATTAGATTTTTCTCATCTTTGGCTTTCCTGACTTTGATTCTGTGGCCTTTGCTGCTCCTCCCTTGAAATAAGCAATTCTTAAAAATATATAAATATAAGTAAGTTTTAAGTGTTGAGAAACATGAAGCTCCATTAATTATAAAATAATAAATATAAGCATTGGCCTATTAAATGTGGGAATATAACTAATAAAAGGCATACTTGTAATTTTTAAAGACACCATAAGAAACTAGTGGTTTGACCTTTTCTAATAAAAGTATATGTTTCTCTTCAATAGATACCAAGTTCTCTCTTTCCTCCACACCAAATTTAAAAAATTTCATTATTGTGTTGTTTAATTTCTTTCTGTTGTTATTTTATGTTTGCCCCATTGCACAATTAACATTCCTCAAGCCCCTAATCACTGTTTACACAAAATATCTTAATTTGTGTGCTTTCACTGCACAAAATACTCTTTGGCTATCTAAATCCAATTTTTCTATAGTGCAAGATTTAATATAACCCTCTTCATGGCATATTGTACTTCTGCTAATTTTCCTTTTTTTTTTTTTTTTGAGACGGAGTCTTGCTCTGCCGCCCAGGCTGGAGTGCAGTGGCCGGCTCTCAGCTTACTGCAAGCTCCGCCTCCCGGGTTCACGCCATTCTCCTGTCTCAGCCTCCCGAGTAGCTGGGACTACAGGCGCCCGCCTCGTCGCCCGGCTAGTTTTTTTGTATTTTTTAGTAGAGACGGGGTTTCACCATATTAGCCAGGATGGTCTCGATCTCCTGACCTCGTGATCCGCCCGTCTCGGCCTCCCAAAGTGCTGGGATTACAGGCTTGAGCCACCGCGCCCGGCCTAATATTACTTTTATTTCTCTTGTCTCTCAACCTTAAAACACTTTAACTTCTTTCAAATTAATATTCTGTCATCAGTTATTTTGATATGTACATATTCAAATAAAAATATTTACCTGAAATTTAAATTTCTGTATGTCAGTGATATATCTCAATAGTTTATTTCTATTTGCTATATTCATTTTTTTCTAAAAAAATTTTGTATAGTATTTTATGCTATGCACATACTACAAGTTATGGTATAGTTTATATGTAAATACAGTATCTCATATATAAATCACTACTGGTGTTCAATAAATATATTAGTTGATTTTCATTTTATGTATTTAAATAAAACACAAATATATACATTTAGATGCACATGTTATCCTATATTTCTGACAAGGTGCGTTTAATATATAAAATGTGAACTGTCAAAATATATTTCTGTAATTATTTCGTCTATGTAGTTACAAATTATGAACATTTCTTTTATTTTTTCCTTTTTACTTCTTATAACTATCTTGCTTCATGCCGGGAAATTTACTTAACACTAATATTGATTAGTTTTTCAAGGGTAAGAGAAGTAATAGTTTTCATTATCTATAGTAACCATATACATGCACTAAAGCACATAAATAATACACAAACTAAGATTCTTTATTAAGGTATTCTCTTACTAAAAAAGTTATGAATTAAAAGAAGTCAGTGAAAATCAACTCTGTGATTTCACCATTTTTAAGGTCTTTTCAATAATATACATAAGCCAATTATATAAATGACAAAAGTCACAATATTTTGTTTAGAAACATGATGGCATGTTTTCTTTATTAAGGTCATACAAAAAGAGGTGTTTTGGCTGTCTTTCAGTGACATGTGGATACTTAATTTCATTTTTATTTAGGTCTTTGTGACCTACTCTTCACAGCTACATCAATGATAAGGAACATCTAATTTTAGTAACATATACTATAGTAACAGGTATCTGCAGTTTGACACATGGCTAATTAAATATTGATTTGTTGAATGAACTCTAGGCCATCAGTATTTTTGTAATTAGAATAATGACTTTTCCATAGGTTGGCAGTTGTATTTTTCTTTAAAAAATAAAAGACACATAGAAGTATTTCAAAAGTATGAATTATTAAGTGAACTGTACTTGAAGGTATGGTTAATAAATTAGACAGATTGTAATAAGTTCAGGCAAATTGCTTTTACCTATTATAATAAATAGAGATTTCATTCTTCCAATACAGTTTGATAATGGAAAAATACAGCATTTAGTAGAAGTGGTATGACCTTGGGTAATACATTTTCTCAGGAGACTTTACTCTGATCTTAGTGAGAAGCTATCCAATGGGATTATTGTATATCATATTTAAATTTAAGATCAGTAAATGTCTCAAAACAGGATTATTTGTCCTTTTAAATTATCATAAATAAATATCTACCAATTGAATTATTTCTAACAATAGTAGCATTACATCTAAATAGTATTTTCCAAATAATAAAATATCTTTAAACAATCCTGTGTGTGGAGACTAATTAAACAGAAGGAAACTCAACAGATAATAGAAAATATTAAAAAGGTACCACAAGGTAGCTTTATTATATTTGCAAGAAAGCAGACCTAGGGCATTATGTTCTATGGACAGTGTTAAAACAGTAATTGACCATAAATTGCCCTTTGAAGAATAAAATGAAGCATAGGAAGCAGATGCTGCAGTTAGAAAGAGATACAAAGTGATGATTATGCTTTAAAGGGTTTTCCCAAATTGTATCACTTTTTTTTTTTTTTTTTTTTTTTTTTTGAGACGGAGTCTCGCTCTATAGCCCAAGCTGGAGTGCAGTGGCCGGATCTCAGCTCACTGCAACCTCCTCCTCCCGGGTTCACGCAATTCTCCTGCCTCAGCCTCCCGAGTAGCTGGGACTACAGGCGCCCCCCACCTCGCCCGGCTAGTTTTTTGTATTTTTTAGTAGAGACGGGGTTTCATCCTGTTAGCCAGGATGGTCTCCATCTCCTGACCTTGTGATCCGCCCGCCTCGGCCTCCCAAAGTGCAGGGATTACAGGCTTGAGCCACTGCGCCCGGCCCCAAATTGTATCACTTTTAATCCACATAAGAGGGATATGAGCTAATCTATTCTTTCTCCTTTACTCATTTTTCTTCTTTCCTTCTGTACTTTCTTTACATATCCTTTTTTTGTTAATTTTATATTTTCATTTTGAGTGTTTCCTGACTATTGGACTATTGGCTAGATTTAAAATAATTTATAAACTTTGTGGAATGTAGAGAACAAAAATGCAAAAAAAAAAAAAAAAAAAAAAGCACCTGTATTATTCTGTTCTCATGCTCCTCTAATGAACTGCCCAGAACTGAGTAATTTATATTAAAAAAAAGTAATAATAATAAGTAAATAAATTTTAAAAAGTTTTAATTGACTCACAGTTCCACAGGACTGGGGAGGCCTCAGGAAATTTATAATCATGGCAGAAGAGGAAGCAAACACATCCGTCTTCACATGGTGACAGGAAGGAGAAGAATTAGAGCTCAGTGATGGGGGAAGCCCCCTTATAGCGTCAGATCTCATGAGAACTTACTCATCATCATGAGAATAGCGTGGAGGAAACGGCCCCCATGATTTAATTACCTCTCACTGGGTCCTTCCCACCACACATGGAGATTATGGGAACTATGATTCAAGATGAGATTTGGGTGGGGACAGACCAAAACCATATTATCGGCCATTATAAGAAACACAGTGTAATCATTCTCTTTAAAATATTACCTACATCTCACTCCTTAATCTAATGCCTTCCACAACCTCAACAAAAAACACTATTCAAGCTCAAACCCAAGAGGCAGAGGTTGCAGTGAACCGAGATTGCACCACTGCACTCCAACCTGGCTGACAGAGGCAGACTCCATCTCAAAAAATAAAAAAAAAACACACACAAAAAATTCATTTTTATTCCTTCACAATTGCATTGCTCTTCTTTATTTTCCCCAAGTATCTTGGTTCCTATACAAATATGCTGTTTAGTTTGCATTTTTTAAACTATATCTAATATAGGCATTTTTCTATGACTAATTTTTCACTCAATATTTTTTCCCAGTTTAACATGGCTAAGTAGAACTACTCAGTTTATTTATTTATTTATTTATTTATTTATTTTTGCTTCTCAGTAGTATTTTATGAACATACCACAATTGCACACTCTTCAAAATTGTTGAAGGAATGCAACTCAGGTTGCTTGTCATGGGATAGGATGAAGACCTTTCAAGACTGGAGGTAAGGTTTTAGCAGACATTAGTTTGTTAACTTAGGATTAGCAAGAGGAAATTATTAATTTAGAATGGTCAACAGTGTGAAACAATATTTTACTGAGATGAATGAGAAAATTTTGGTTCTTCAGCATTTCTCAAAAAGTTGTAACTCAATATTTCTGTATAATCTCAAATTATTTTAAAAAATGATTATGCCAGTTAAATTTCAATAAAAGGCTATGTGCTCTTATTGTGTTTCTATTTTTCCACACGCTACAGACACTTAATACTATTTTTATCTTATTTGCATTTCCTTAATTATTGATGAAGTTGTTCATTTTCTTAAGTATTGTCATCCATGTTTGCTTGATGATTTCTGAAGAACCTGTTCTAGGGATTTGCCCATTTTGGTTTTGCATGTTCAATCTTTCTTATTTCTCTGAAAGTGGTCTTTCCAGATTCTGGTTTGTCCTCTATATTGTTTGTTCAGGATATCTCTATCTATATCATTATCTTTCTATCTATCTGTCTACCTATCTATCCATCTATCTATTAATCTATCATCTTTCTATCATCTATCTATCATCTATATACTGTTATCATAAATTTTGATGACTTCATACTTAATTTTCTTTATTATATCCTTATATAAGCAGAGATATTTATTTAGCTGTAGCCAAATATGTTTATCTTATTCTTATAGTATTTTTATATCTTATATAAGTAATATTTTTCTGTCTTGAATAATAATGCCATTATCCTATACTGTCCTTTATATTTTTATTGTATTTTTACTTTTTCAATTATATATTTACTTATCAATACAATTATGTATTTAGTAATTTTGGATTAAATTTTTATGAATAAGAAAAGGAAGATATCCTACTTCATTTATTTTCCAAATAGGAACAAATAGTTGACACCAAACCCTTTACTGAGAAACATTTCCTTCATTCTGCAGCACCAGTTTCTCATAAAATAATTTTTCATATGTGCTAAGTTCTGATTCGGTTGTCTTTATATCACTTTTTTGCTCTTTTGACTATACAGCATTGTTTAATTTCTATTTCTAAACATCTAGTAAGGCAAATTATCTCATCATGTATGCAATAAATAGGTGATTACTCTCATTTAATAGTTAGAGGCCAAGAGCACTGCTAAACAACATATACTGCACAAGATTATGCCCCCTTTCCATAATAAAAAAAATTATCCAATCTAAATCTTTATTGCAGAGATTGTGAAACCCTGAACTAAATGAGTGACATATTGAAATGTGTTCTTGATAAATTAATTTTATATTCCATGTTTGACAGTAGGATTCTGTATAGATATTTTTATTTCTCTCTTTATCTCATTTTATTTTCTCACTTGTTTTTTTTAATTTCTTCAATGCCATTTATTGTATTTTAATTTGTGGCTGTTCTCTTTCAATGTAGTCTTTATCACCGAGATTTTTATTTTCACTTTCCTGAGTACCTTGTCAGGTAAAGAGTTTAAAAAAGGAAGATCATATTCTCTATTCGTATCATTTCTTTCTTGAATTTAATTGACTCTTTTTACTTTCTTCCTGATTTTGTTCACCTTTTTTTTTTTTTTTCTGACTCAAGGTGATTTTTGCTATCCTAAATATGTATTTATTTCTTCTATATGTAATTATACTGAACATATTTAATTCTGTTTGAGTATCATTTTACAGTTTTCTTTTGCTTTGTGATAATTTTACTCAGGGAGAATTTTTTATTAGTTTAGGCATACTATATGTCAATTATCAATTTTTAAAATCTCTTTTCATTAATTCATTGTTTCCTGTTCAGTTTGGTCAATTTTGGCTGATATTCAGGTTTCCAGTTTAATGACATTTATTTCTGACAGCAAAGTTCAAATTCATTAGAGGATATTTTTTCAAAGGCAAAGAAAGAGACTGTGTGCCCTCTGAATCATGGTTCTTTTTTGTCATGGAAGAAACCACATTTTTTTCCCTTTTAACTGTTTTCTTCTCTACCAATCAATTGCCCAAGAATGCCACTTCATTCATTTTTTTTCTTTGAAAATAGTACAGAAGTTATGTTTTTTAAAGATTGACACTTCAAATTTCATGAATTTTAATTTCCTTCTCTTTATATCAATGGTTGTCAATGGAAAGGGGCAATTTTTTTCCTACATAGAACATTGGAAATTCGAGACATTTTTGGTTGTCACAACCTAAGTGCAGGTATTGTCTACAGCAAAGTTTGCTACTAGTATCTAGTGCGCAGAGGCTAGGGATGCTGCTCAACATGCTATAATGCATAGGACAGCCCTCCATAAGGAAGACTCATCTGGCTCCAAATGTCAGTGGTGCTGAGGTTGATTACCCTGCCTTGTATCATATCCACATTTAGGATGTAATTTTACTCTTTCTGGAAGTAATTGAATATCAAATGCAGGCTGTCACTAGTCTCTTCTTCTCTCTTTCCTGTGATTTTTTTCTCCCCATTCTTGCTCATCACAAACCCTTTTGGTGGGGACAGGAAAACTAGTGATTAACTACTGGGAATTGTTTATTTGCTGATAGTGTTTTGAATCTGGGATAGCCATTTGTGTAATTGTGTCTGTCCTTGTTAGTATTTTATAATACTTTGGAAGAAATACTGGGAGAGGTGGACCTACATAACCACCATTGGCTTCAGATATCCAAGAGTTTTCCCTCCCGCGTGTTTATACTAATTTTTTCTTTGATATTTTAAAGACTACCCAGTACATATGAATTTGGGCTACACATTCAGGCAGCAGAGATTGTGCCTTCAAATTATTTGAAGAGATTTGTTTTTGTTTCTACCCATTGCCAAACTTCAAGGGAATCAAATATTCTTGCTGTCCTCAGTGGTTGTAGAGAATGAGAACAGGTCTGTTTGTAGCTCTTATTCTCACTAAGGGTCCAAAATTACAGGATTGTGTCTCCTAACTGCCACATCTTTGTTATATTTTGATTTTCTTTTTCTCTTTTCTGAATATCAGAAGAGTAAAATAAGTTTGAAAAAAAATAATTCAGTTTCTCTGAGGGTTTGATATATGCTCTCAGAAAGTAAGCCTTTTCTAGAAAAAAAATAATCCCATCAAAAATGGACAAAATACATGAATAGACAATTCTCAAAAAAGGATATACAAACAACCAACAAACATGAAAAAAAGTTCAGTGTTACTAATTATTAGGGAAATGCAAACTAAAACCACAGTGAGATATTACCTAACTCATGCAAGAATGGGCATAATTAAAAAGTCAAAAAATAACAGATGTTAGCAGGGTATGGAGAAAAAGGAACACATTTACACTGCTGGTAGAAATGTAAACTAGTACACCACTATGCAAAACAGTAAAAAGATTCTTTAAAGAACTAAAATAAAACTACCTTTTGACATACCAATCCTAATACTGGGCATCTACCCAAAGGAAAATAAGTCATTATATGAAAAAGACACATGCACATACATGTTTATAGCAGAATAATTCACAATCACAAAAATGTGAAACTAATCTAAGTGCCTATCAACCAATGAGTGGATGAAGAAAATGTGGTATATATGTACTGTGGAATACTACTCAGCAATGAAAAAGGAAAGAAATAATGTATTTTGCAGCAACTTTGATAGAACTGGAGGTCATTATTCTATGTGAAGTAACTCTGGAATTGGTAACTAAGTTCCATTATCATATATTCTCATTTACAAGTGGAAGCTAAGCTATGAGGATGCAAAAGAGTAAGAATTACATGATGAAATTTGGGGACTCAGAGCTTGAGAGAGAGGTCAGGGATAAAAGACTACAAATTGGGTAGAGTGTTCACTACTTGGGTGATGGGTGTATCAAAATTCCAGGGTGACAGGTGCACGGAAATCCCAGAAATCACCACTAAGAACGTATCCAAATAACCAAAAACCACCTATATATCCAAAACTATTGAAATTAAAACAAAAAAACCTTGTAGTTCTGTTCATTTTGCTACTTTCCTTTCAAGTTTATCGTCATCAAAGAGTTCTAAGCAGACCATTTCAAAGATTTATGTTTTGTGGAGATGTTTAAAGGACAAAAGGGTATTTATTTAGTTAACCATTGATTTTCTGGAAACAAAAATAAAAGTGTATCTTGCTACTTAATTAAAAATAATTGTACCTGACTTTATTGATAGTAAACTAAAAAGGTGAATAATGAGGTTTCCAGGATAAGTTTTGTTCCCATCAAAATCTTATCAACAGATTACCTGTACTTAGCCAGGTTGACAGTACTTATCTTTGATATGATATGATAAAAATGGTACTGTACTTCTGTGGTTTTCTTCCTCAAAACACATAACTCTAGTTTAATTGTGAGAAA
The DNA here is from genome assembly GCF_009764315.1 of Trachypithecus francoisi. NCBI lineage: Eukaryota > Metazoa > Chordata > Mammalia > Primates > Cercopithecidae > Trachypithecus > Trachypithecus francoisi. The sequence goes on along the minus strand of NW_022681470.1, from coordinate 45,529,737 downwards.
ACAAATCTCATATGAGGGACATTTTATAAAATACCTGAAAAATGATGGTATCCTGGATGGGAACAACAACAAAAAAGACATTAAGTAAAAACAAAATAAAAAACAGAAGAAATCTGAAAAAAAAATTGAATCTTGGTTAATAATGTATTAATATTATTTCATCTATTATAATCAATATATCATACAAATGTCAGAGGAAACTGGGCACAAGATATATGCAACTTATCTGTTCTATATTCTAAGTTTTTCTGTAAATGTACAAAACTGTGCTGAAAATAAATTTTTATCAAAACTAAATAGAGGCTGGATGTGGTAGTTCACACCTGTAATCCCAGCACTTCGGGAGGTTGCTTGAGCCCAGGATTTCCGAACCAGCCCTAGCAACATAATAAGACTTCATTTCTACAAAAAACAAACAAACAAACAAACGAACAAAAAGCAGCTGGGCATGGAGGCATGTGCCTGTAGTCCCAGCTACTCCGGAGGCTAAGGTGGGAGGATCACTTAAACCTGGTAAGTCAAGGCTGCAGTGAGCCTTAATTGCTCTATTCCACTTCAACCTGGTCAATAGAGCAAGACCCCTTTACAAACAAAATAAAATTAAATAAATAAATACAAAAACTCTTAACATAATTACTTGATAGATTAATGGGAATGTTATTCCCTTCCCAGATGACTGTAAATGTCATTATACAAAATCTTTTTTTTTCAATTTAGGTTTGGAACAGTATTTTTGTCAATGTTTACTGCGATACTCTATTGCACTTGATCTAAGGTAAGAACCAACTGGAATGGCATCATAGTTACTATTTAAATAAACAAAATCTTTGAACTGAAAAAAATAATTGTTTATACAACATAGCCAGAATATAAGATCAAAGGGGATTGCTTTCCCTTATTAGAATTTAGGAAAAGGAACATTGCATAATATTGATGAAAAATTTAATTGGGTAATATCATTTAAAATATTTGGCAATTAAGAATAAAAAGGAGTCATAAGGAAAGATGATGGGAAGCTATATGTCAACTTGATTTCATCTCCCCTACTTCTGCCTTTTTTAGATTCTATACCAGGGAATACTAATTTGTTCTTATTGGGAAAGTTGAACATACTAACTGCAACACTCTGGACCTCAGCTTCACTAATTCCTAACATTTAAAGCAGTTGCCAAACACAAGGATCTAGTGGTTTAATCATAATAACTATTGTTAACTCAATTATATATCTCTAGCATCACCTGAATTCTGTAGCACAATTCATTTAGTTTTACTTTATGTATGACTTACACCAATATTGTTATGTTCTCGTGTGTGTATAACTGGGCTTATTTTTCCCCATTATTCAGCAGGACTCTATCCGAAACCCGTATTTGAACATTAACCCTTAGCTTATTAAAAAGGAGTAAAATGAATATGGTATTTTTTTTACTGTTGATGCTTCTAACCCTGCCTATGTTCACAGAATTGAGCTCTGCTAGCATTCCCTGCTGAGCTGTACTTCTCATTTGATTTGTCTTTATGCATTTATACACTTTGCTTATTAACTTTTTTTCCCTTATGAGCAGTTGGTAAGTTTAACAATTTTTCACTTTCTTCTGACATTAAGTGGATAAGTCATGAGCTACCATAGCCTGATATCACTGCAAAATTCTCACCTTGACGTTAACTCTGGCACTATATAATAATAAATTATTTTTTCAAGGAATTTACTATTTTTTGATTCATTTATGGTCCAAAATGGACCATAGATGGTAGAAAATATTTTCCCAGTGCAACGTTTTATGCATGCTAGAAAGCTTGTGAATACTTTAGAAAATCCAAGTATAATGTTCACAATGGATACCTCATTAAGGAGCTGGAATTGTTTTACCAGCGAAATAGAATTTTCTGCCATTCTGTGAATTTCTGGAGATTCTGACTGGGTAAACCCAGGAAGTTAAAATCATTATTAGGGAAAAGTATAGTGCTTTTTACGGTGGCAGGTTCATGACGTTTTAAGTCTCATTAGTTGTAGTCAGTTCAGCCAAGTCATGGAGTACAATAATGGCATGAATCCTAGCTCTGAGAATGGTGGTGGGAATCAGTATGTTGAAACTCAAGCCAATATCCTAAAGAATATATGATAGTCCCTAAATTAAAATGATTTCCAATGGAATATTTTTCCTTCATTCTGCCATGTAAAGAAGTTGAAATATAATCTATCCTTCTCACCTAATAAATCATTGATCTCAAATCCCTGTTCCCACTTTCTTCAATTTCCCTTTTGCCCTTGCTTAAGAATCCCTTTGAAACATCATTAGTCATTGTAACAATTAGCTCTTTCTCTTTTTCTTGAATTAAGATATAAGTCAAAATAGATATATATATTGACAATATTAGGTAAATAAATTTACCTAATATTAGGTCATATTAGGTAAAGAAAATAAAACAATTGTGGATTTAATTAAGTAAAGAAAATAAATAATAAATTATCACGTGTGATATATGCTAGAAATAAACATTTTATTTTGTTAGTATACTGAGATTTCTGGGTTAATAACACATAAGAGCTATTATTTCATAAGGTAACATGTAATAGCCATCATTTGAATAAAAATGTATATGTAGTTGTTAAACTAGAGGACTTTGATTAAGATTTAGAATATAAACAATAATGAAGGTTATTATTTTAACTAAAACACTTTTACATTTGTATTTATAATAAGAATAAATTTATTATAGATAACATATTAAGAAAAGTGTTGAAATACGCTGTATTTCAGGATACTTACTTTTAATTATATGTTGGATAATCTGGAGTTACAATTCTCCTAAATGTCCTCCATCAGATTGCAAGACCTGAGATATATATTTATAATTCTTTCAATTTTAGACATCATATTATAGGTATATGTATCAACGGAGTTGAGCTATGCAATTATTAACCTGAATTAGAAAGAACTGTTTAGGTTGAGCACAGATCACACCTGTAATCCCAGCACTTTTGGAAGCTGAGGTAGAAGGATTCCTTGAGGTCAGTAGTTCAAAACCAGCCTGGGCAATATAGGGAGACTCCATCCCTACGTAAATAAATAAATAAATAAATAAATAAATAGAAATAATTGTTTTAGATAGACTAATGACATATATTTTCAATACAATTTATGAACTGGGTGAGACATACACAAATAGAAAAAAAAATAGAATACCAAGTTGAAGATATAAGCATCTAAGTCTAAATCCAAAGCATCTAAGTCTAAAATCTAAAATTGGATGATATTAAAAAGCAAAACTATAAAATTGTATGAATAATATTTGATACAGAATGAGTTACCTTAAATTTGACTTTTATTTTTAACAATATTTATATACTTTTTATCAGCTTTTTAGGCATTTAATTATTATGCTTCAAGTAGCTAATGCCTCTTGAGAACTAACCTTATAGGATATAGTAATGATATTTACTCTGTGAATTTGACATGTCATTCAAAATGTATCTCAATCTCAGCTACCATGTCCAAACAAACAAGCAAACAAACATAAAAAAAAACAGGAAAACCTAGTGTATAATCTCTTTGTTTACAGAATGTTTGAGAAGAGTATAAAGGTCCTACAACTACTGGCACACAAATATATATATTTTTACATATATAAAAATATGATCACTATTTTTTATCAAACTTTAATTTTACATACTGCTACCAGTTTTCAATAATGAATTAAGGATGAATTATAAATATATTGTATTCTACAGAAATGTGGAAGAACCATTTGACGATAAGAAGTTACCAGTTTCCATAGTCATTTACCTTTGTCACTTCAGGTGAGAAACAAACGATTTTCTATCAGAAGAGTATATGTTTTTGATGTTTCTCACTACTGAAACATCTTGACACTTAGCATATAATAGAAAGACTGATATCATTTTTATCTAAGGAAAAAAATATTTATACTTTATAAGATGTTCAGTTCTGAAGGAGAGAGCAATGTTCCGTTTCTCCTAAAAATAGCAGCTGAGCGTGGTGGCTCACGCTTGTAATACCAGCATTTTGCCAGGCCGAAGAAGGAGAATCACTTGAGGTCAGGAGTTCCCGATCAGCCTGGCCAACGTGGTGAGACCCCGTCTCTACAAAAAATACGAAAATTAGCTGGCCATGATGGCGCACATCTGTAATCTCAGCTGGGCTGAGGCGAGAGAATCGCTTGAGGCAAGGGGGCGGATATTGCCGTGAGCTGAAACCTTGCCACTCACTGCACTCCAGCCTGGGCAACAGAGCGAGATTGGGTATCAAAAAATAAATAAATAAATAAACAAAGCAATAAAAATAACAATTTGCTTGTTGATAGTATTTTTTTTGAAAAAAAGGTTAGCATGACACACCTGAGAATTTTCAAAAACATATTCTACAGTTCAGTAAATTGCATGACTTTGTTTATTGTTGATTTCTTATACCCACGCATACTTTGGCAAGTAGAGCATTACAGCGTGAAACTGAGACAATTTTATTGATGAACAACTTGTTAACATAAAAGATTATGTACAAATAATAATGTCAGTAATGTTATTTAAAATATTTCACTTAAAAATAAAATATATCAATAGAATAAAATTTGCATTTTACACTATGAAATTCTCTGTATTGCTTTTATTAGAAGAATCCTTTAACATATTTTAATAAAATCCTTTATCATATGAAATTAAGGAGGAGTTTTTATGTCAAATTCACTTAAAATTAAATTCTGCTTCACAGAGTAGTTACAAAGCTAACTTCATCGGTATTTACAGTCAGCTATGATAAAATATTTTATTTTTGACATTTTGTGATCTATGATTTCTGATTCAAAATGACAACTGGTTTGGAGGCCTCAAAGGACTTTCCCACAACTATTTGTTAAATACTCATGGAGATTCCGTGAAATATTTTAAACTGGTATCAACCTTCTAGAGTAATTCTCACAGGTAACTCAAGATTGGTATGTTGCAGAAATTAACACAAATATGAGGTAAGTTCAAGTTAGCTAGAAGAAAAGTAGAAAAATATACAGCCAGCCTTCAAATTCCTAAAATAAATTCCTCATCTTCTAAGAGCTGACATTAGGCACAATAAGATGCTTTATGATTCTACTGCTATTGCTCAATTAACTCCAAGATTCAGAGCTCTGATAAGCAGAGACCTCTTTTAAAACGCTGTTTAAGAACTATTCTCTGTGACACAGATTTCAAGTGCTAATTACTGGAAGAACATAGCAAAAACAGGTGATGGTGAAGTGTGTTGTGAAGGGAATAGTACCTCCCATGGGTAAATTGCTATAAGTAAGGGCAAAGAAAACATAAACCAGTAGCGATGCTGGCTGACAAGTACTAACCTTGGTGTACAACATTGGCTCAGTTCTTTGGCTCAATACCGGAGAACCTGGAAACAATGTCCAGAAAAACACTTAATCAAAGTAGAGCAGGGCCAGAATATGAAAAATTGCCAGAAATTGGGAATTGGACTGGGAACTGTGCACATCAATTTTCCCTTCTGTTACCGATTTGAAAATAGAATCTGGAAACTGTGCCAGTTGACTGGAAGTAGAATTCAAGGTCAATTTCCTCATCCTGTCTATTAAGACACAAGCTATGTGGATTCCTATGTTGGGGATGAATATGGAGAAAAACAGTAACATAGGTACTGTGGAAAAGAATACTGTAATGAAGGGAAATTGACTAGTGTCGAGACAACTTGAGAATGGCATATTTACATTATTTACTGCTGATTCTAGATTAAAACACTGAAAAATGTACATAGAGGGGAATAGAGTCAAAAAGGTAAATGCATTCCTATTAATGTGTTAATCTGTGCATATGAAAAGTGTATTCAAAGGAAAATATTATATACAAAGATAATTTAAGCAACTTAAGAAATACAAAATGTAAATTTCAACAACTATAAATTGAACTCACTGATAAGCAACTACAAAGACAGTAAAAAGAAACTTGTTTTCCATTATTTAAATATTAAAAAATTCAATTTTGATAATATGGAAAATTGGACATTTTCATGCATTGTTAGCATGCTTGTTAAATCTACAATCATTTTGATTAGGCTGCATGCAAATTTGAAGTGTGCAAGCACACAGACGTGAATCCCTAGGCTTCAACATCTCTCCAGTATCACCTTCAGAAATGTATAATCACTACTAGTTAAAACAACTTTCACCTTTTATGGAAATGTTTGATATCTTTTGTGTCTAACACAATAGCTTCTAGCAACATGCAGTTATTGAGTGTTTAAAATGTAACTGCTGTGACTGAGAAACTGAATTTTTAATTTCATTTTTTAAATAGTTTAATGTAAATTTAAAAAGCTTACATGTGCCATTAACCAATTGGTCAAACAAATGATTCAATTTTGAGATTTTCAAATAAAAAGTAGTCTACTTGCCAGGATTCTTATGGTATCCTACTAAATTAAATAATAGGTGTATTACTAATTTAATTTAAAAAATTTTTTTTTTCTGATTCAACAAAATTATGCACTGGGCAGAGAGAGAACCAAGTTGGAGGTTTAACCTGAGAATGCTTCTTCTGTTGTATTCAAGAGCAATAAAGTCTTTGCTCACAGCCAGTTTTCAGTGCGGAAGGATTATTTGCAGTCCTTTACAATTTCTCCTACTGTATCATTCAGATGTTAATTGATTCCACAGCTCCCAACAGAGTCTACACTTCTGTGTTCCTAAGTCTCTGCACTCCTACTAAGTATAGAGAACCTTAAGAACATAAATATTTAGGAACTCAGAAAGTCTCTGAATGACAGGTAGCCCTCCCTGTTCTGAGTAACAGTCTGGGAAATTTTGAAGCTTTGCACTTTGTCTTCTTGTTCCTGTTAGAGACCAGAAATGCACCATCAGAAAAGACGTCTAACTTGGGTTCAAGAAACTTATTCAGGCAATTGACAGGTGATAAAATATTGGAATTACTCTCACTGTATTATTAGGTGTCAGATCCCCTTCTAGCAGACTCAGGAAGAAACTCAAATTGTCAGAAGTGACAGTAAGAAAAGGCAAAATCAGGTTTCCATGCCACTGAAAGTGACATTAGTCAAGTCCCATTGGGTGCCAGCTGGTTTAGTAGTCAGACAGTGCCAGGTCACATAAGGATCAGATCCTTAAGAGTGCCAGCAGATGAAGTCTCAGTACATTGGAAAGGAATTCTGTCATTTTTAGTGAAGGCCGGTAAAGGACTCTAAACTGTGAAATTCCTAAACTGTGAAATAAATTTTAAGAGGTCCAATTCTAACTATAAAGGTTCATTCTCAAGTATAATAGTCCCCAAAACAAACAAAAAAGTTGTAAATACAGGTACATAAATTCCAGTCAAAGGGTATGCAATTCTCTATGTCAAAATTTGAAAATCTATATAGAGTTGAAAATTTTTCTAGAAAATTTAAGTGAACCAAAATTGATTAAAAATGGTGAAAATCAGTAGAGGCCACTATATTAAAGTTAATAAAAAATAATTCTTTAGAGTACTCCATAAGTGATTTCAGACAATGTATTCCAAGATTTCCGGGACCAGATAATATGAACATTCTTTAAACTGACACTTAAGCCGATTGAAAATTTAAATCCTATTCACAATAGCAATGGAATCTATGAAATGTGTAGGTATAAAACTAATAACAAATGACAAATTATAAAACTTAGCTGGAAAACATAAATAAGACTTGAGGAAATGGATAAACCTACATTTGCATGAGTATGTAAAAACAACTATAAACCTAAATTTCAGTTGAAATCTTCAAAAATTCCAGAGCAGTTTAAATTTTAGAAGTATTACAATTTCTAACCTTGTATCAAACATAAGAGATAATAAAACCAATTAGAAAATAAGGAGTAGAAAGGACTTCTAGCTTCTATCTAACACAGCTAAGTTGTTTAAGTACTGTTACCTATACAAACATGCAAGAATTAAAAAGGAAAAAAATGTATTCAGTCTCTTCATTTTGGAACTCATGGTAAACCTTAGGAGAAAAGGTACTATTTATCAAAATATAAAACTATACATAATATGCGTCTACAAATTAAAAAAAAAAAAAAGGTCTATTCTGATGTAACATACTACAGTTGCTCTTCTTGTTTTTTAGGATTCTTTTTTTTTGAGACGGAGTCTCGCTCTGTCGCCCAGGCTGGAGTGCAGGGGCTGGATCTCAGCTCACTGCAAGCTCCGCCTCCCGGGTTCACGCCATTCTCTTGCCTCAGCCTCCCGAGTAGCTGGGACTACAGGCGCCCGCCACCTCGCCCGGCTAGTTTTTTGTATTTTTTAGTAGAGAGAAGGTTTTACCGGGTTAGCCAGGATGGTCTGGATCTCCTGACCTCGTGACCACCCGTCTCGGCCTCCCAAAGTGCTGGGATTACAGGCTTGAGCCACCGTGCCCGGCCTGTTCTTTAGCATTCTTATCCTAATATAAGAACAATCTTCTTAGACAAAAGTTTTCTAAAAATACTAGAATTAAACACAAGGTTGAATAAATATTTCAGCCTCTAATTTGTCACTACTGATCTGGAGAAAACGCCAATTTGTGATACAGTCAACTTAAAAATTAATTCAAAAATGATTGAAATATCCACTTTTGGTTACAAGTGAGAATTGCACCAATTTTATTTTTGTTAGTTGCTTTATTTATTCAATGATTTATACTTGTATTTTATTACTATAAAATCTGTATTTATTTAGTAAGGTGAACATCTAAAGGAATAAATGATTTCATTAAGATATGTTTAATGATTGATTTAGACTGTAAATTATGAGGTCCAAACTTCTGCTTTTTAGTTATTGTTATAATTTACTTTGTCTATCACTTTAGAGAGAAAAGTGGGAATGGGACATACTAAGTTAACTCAACATGGTTTTCAGGAAATTAGGAGTATATGCTGAATTTAAGAAAGCCTGCATTTCACTAAGGATTTTATATTGTTCCTATGTAAGTGAAATATTCCTTTGCTTTTCTCAAATTAAAGGCTAAAAGACTTTTATGCACATCTGAAGTTTTAAAGGACTTAGTAGACTAAGAACTTCAAAGATGTAAGGCATGTTTCTAAAACACGTTTGATGGAGTCAAAATCCTATGCTCTGAGGAAAAGTGTGAAAAGATAGTAAGGAAATTGAAACACATAACTAACAACAAATTGTAGACTCTTCCTCTTTTTCCATCCCTCTCTTTTTTACTCCACCCCTTCCTTTCTTCATTTATCCTGCAGATATTTCTTGTGATATTTCTCCTGAGTTTTCAACATGCTTTTTCACCATCGATCTTATCAAGGGCTTCCTGTTTAGCCATGGTTTGTTGCCCACTCCCCAATTTATTCCTGATAACTGTTTCATTTCCCCCTTTATCTGTACGTATACACACTTTAATGTTTGATATATGTCTTTGAATAAACACTTTTAAAATAAGAATAGTTTGTATGCAAGTGTTTTTAGCTTTCTTGAATGTTATACTACACATCATTTTCTGTTCTATGTTATTTCAAAACTTACACTATTTTAAAAGATGTTGTTCTATGCACATCTAATTTATTGCTTCTCTTATTGCAGAATATTGTATAAAGACATACACAATATTTTTATAGTTATTACCATCTTGATGCAAAGGTATCTATTTTTCCTCCAAAAGTGTGAAATTTTCTCAGGGATTAAATGCTTTGCCACATGATTACTGGCTAGGTCATGGGGTAAAAGCCTATTAAATGTCACAAAGTGAGAGAATTTTATTAATTTTACACTCCCGCTTGCCATATATGTGAGCTCCTGGTTCCCCATTCTCATTGTAAATTGGAATATTTCAACTTTCTAAATTTGGCTAATCTGAGGAGCATAGAATGGTGTCTCAGGATTGTTTCAGCTTATACTTTTCTGACCCCTACTCAATGTGAGTATCTAATTGGTCTCCTTGTTTTGCAAAACTTTGTTCAATTTTGGATCACCTTCCCTGTCTCTTTGAAGCAAATTTGTAATTGTTTCTTGTACATAATAAGTATGTTAAACATTTACCGTGTACTATATACTAATGCATACTAATGTACTAATATACTATATACTAACTCTATACTAATGAAAATAGTTATTAATTGCATAATGAAGACTATTCTAGACACGTATGCCTTGTCATCTTAATACATTGCAAGGTATCAGCTCAAATCTGTCATTGATCAGTTTTGAAAACTATGCCTTTTTGGATGGAAATGATACATATTAGTGTAATAAAATCATTATTTTTTTCACTATCTGGTTTGAATTTTGAAATAGTAGGAGAAAACTATTCAACCCATGAAGTATGAAAATAGTCTACATATTCCTTCTGTTAGATTTTTAATTTTTCTTTTACGTGCAGGTGTTTATTCCAACTATTCTTCACCTATGTAGTTGGTATCAAGTTTGTTTAGGTTTACTTTACTCCATATTTTAGCTTAACATTCACAATATAAAAAATTGACAAGCTGTGTGTATGTAGGTCTGTCCTATCTCAAATACATTTAAGAATAGTTTGTCAATTTTTTTTTTTATAAATCTAGTTCTAATTTGGTTGTGTTCTTTGTTCTTTATATTTCAGAGTTTGGTATGGAAAGAAATACATTCTTATAGATTCAGTCATTTAATCTAGGAATGCAGTTGAGTACCCCTATTTTTCTAAGCAATAGTTTAGCTTTTTCCCTCTCTTCTTTTCTCTTTTTTTCATTTTCTCACTTCCTACTTAGCTCTTTAAATATGTAATTACAGTCTTTTACCACTTCTTCAACAGGCACTCCTTCAGGGCAAGTTCATTTCACTGTGTGCTTACAAGCTCCAGAATGAGCTAGACGCAATGGATCATACCTGCAATCCCAGCACTTTGGGAGGACAAGAGAGATGGATCACCTGAGGTCAGGAGTTTGAGATCAGCCTGGGCAACACGGTGAAACACCATCCCAACTAAAAATACAAAAATTAGCCAGGTGTGGTGGTGCGTGCCTATAATCCCAGCTACTAGAGAGGCTGAGGCAGGACAATCGCTTGAGCCCAGGAGTCAGAGGTTGCAGTGATCTGAGATTGTGCCATTGCACTCCAGTCTGGGCCACAGAGTGAGACTCCATCTCAAAAAAATAAAATTAAATAAAAATAAAATAAAATAAGAAGCTCCAGAATGTAACTGTCCCTCATCAAGAAGTTGCCTCAATAAATGAAGGTTGACCTACAGCTCAAAATATGCTCATTAGAGTTTTCAGCCACCTTTCTCACCTATTTCCGCCAAAGAAGACACCAACTTGACTGCCCAGTAGACAAGACACTGAAGTGAATATGCAGGCCCAAATCAGGATGCTAACCATTGATCTAGTGACAATTTGGGGTCAGACATAACTTTGCTTTGATTTGTTGGAGCATATCTCACAGAGCTGTCTGAGACATTTCCTGAATTATATCAGATATATACACAGCAGTTAGACTTAATTGCTTAAACATATCAGCAGGTTCCCCATAGCTGACTCCAACCTGATGGAATGACAGGTGGCTAAATATATATTTAACAGATTACAGTAAAAGCTATGAATACTCAGGAAAGTGGTCACCAGACCTGTCTAGTCGTTGAGACCAGATCAGTTTAGTTAAATAGCTGTCTCATACAGAAGATGGCATTGCTGGTGGGCTAGGCCTCTGCATTTGATGAAAGCAAACAGATTTTTAATAACAGGGATTTCTATGAAAGAAAAAGAAAACAAATGTTAATGTTGGTCACAACTGATCCAGATGTTAGACTCAAAGCATATTTAGTTACAGAGGAAGAAGGTGGTGGGAGACTGAAACATTTGTCTCACCTATGCTACAAGGAATAATGTAGTAGTAATTTCATTAAGTCCAAATCAGATAAGTGGAAGAAGGACTTAAAAGTGTTAGCTTAGGAACTCACAGGCTCAAATAGAATTCAGGATTAGTTCACAATGCAAAAAGATTAAAAAACACAAAAAATGAAGAACAAGGCTAGAATCTAATAACAGGAATATGATACTTTTTTTCTGAAACTTATTTTTTCTCCAATCCCCATTTTTACTGAAGACAAATCATAGTAGGACAAATTTATTTGCAAGATAAGTTTTACTTGAATTATACTTGGCCTAAGTATTTTCATAAAATGCAAAAAGAATAATTATTTGTCATATAGGCTGTTTTTAAAGTTGGCTTTGTCAGAACTTTGTTCCATGAGGAATCTCTCATTAGACTTCTTAAGCCTTGAACCCAGCCATAGATTTATGTGTGCCTGCAAACACTTGTATGGATTGAATATATTCCTCTCCTCTTGAGATTCTAAGATAATGTGGTTGCTGGGACTGTCAGAAAGTGACATCCTTTACTTACCAAAGTTCAGGAAACCCTGTACAAAGACTATGTAGACAAAGTGTGAGGCAAGTTCTTCCCAAAGGACATTAATTGACACTGCAAGTCAACTTTGATCCCTTAAAGCAGTCTGTTTATATAAAAAAGTATGTCATTCAAGTCAAAGCCTTGCTAAAATAACCAGTGTCTCCAATGGAATCTTGTTATGAAAGAAAACAGATTCTTAATGCATTAACTTATACAAATAACTATACTGCCATAAAATAAATATAGTTATGGATAATTTTCAAATTCTGGGGAAATCAGGTAGCAAGAAAGAAATATGCTCCAAAGTTTGCTCACAAGGGTGTACTGTACTCAACTTTTAAAAGTTTCAAATAGCTCAAAAGAGAAAGATTTTTCTAGACCATGAAAAACAAAAGAATTGACAATGTGTCACAATGTTGCACAATTAACAATGGTGTCCTTGCCAGGGGATGGGAGGATGGATGATCTGTCGGTGGAGTTTTGTATTTCCACTATCTTGATCTGCCCTTCTCTTGAGTGTTCAGTGTGCTTTTATTCTAATGTTTAATCTAAAAAAGACAACTCCCTTCAGATTTTAGCCAACTTGTTCATACTCAGAGAATTTCTTGTAAAAGATTAATCTTTTAAAAACACTTACAACTTGTTTAAACCTTTAGCTTTGTCGTATTACTCTTCTAGCTTCGGACAACCCTTAAAACCTTCTGAAATAAACAAAATTACATTATCTTTAACAATAATCATACGTCCATGCCTTCTTATAACTCTTTACCAAAAACATATTCTACTTTCCTTATACATCTTGCATGTAAAACTGTTTCTCCAGTAGTCTCCATTACAGGTTACTTTGTTGTTGACTATTGGCAACCTTTGTTTTTGCTGGAAAACTTGGGGTATAAGCTATTTTAACCATATACCAGATTGTAGATTCCAGGACAAGGACAGAGTGGCAGACACTGTCTGACTTTTCCCAGCCTAGCCAGGGGACCTGGCTAACTCCATATGTCTCCAGTCCTTTCCTAGAATCTAATGACTGTAAAATAGACAAGTCAAATGATCATTAAAGGTCATAGAAGCAGTTTATGGCCTTAAGGCATCTAGCAAACAGTATCTGATCTGCCTAATTTAGACCAACTATCTAAATTTTGAAGACATTTTTATTTTACTTTGTCAATAACCTATAAACTATCTTTATTTTTCAAAGATTATTAGAGTCATGTGACCTAAAGGCATTAATGTTTCTATTTTTCTGAAAACATGTTTGTTTTAGGTTTCTATTTTTTAAGTCAACTAATTAGAGCTCTTTCATATATTTAGGTAGTGAAATATCACATATGACAGAAATACATAGACAGATGCGGAACTGGTAGGGTGCTAAAAGATGAGATACAAGAAGAAGGAGAAACAGACAGTAAACAGAGAATCAGAATTCTGAAGTTTTTAGAAAGTGAGTAGGGGCTTTAAAACAGTATTTGTACCAACATATACCTCAGACATCAGCTTTAACTAAGTTGATTTCTAACTACAGAGTTCTTAAAAGAAGAATATTTTGATATCTTATTTACCTAGAAGAAATGGCCAATATTTCTGGCTTTTGAATTAGACAAAATTACTTTTTCTCAATAAGAATGCATCCTTTTTTTGCACACTTTATATAAACCTAGAAAGCAAAAAATTCTGAACTCCTTTTAAGATATTAGCATTTTATAGATTAGAACCATTTCACAATTTTTGGAACATTTTGCACATACAATAACCCTTTCTTAATTGAAAATGACCCAGACAACAAATAAGCATAAAAATGATTTTAAGATTTTAAAGTACACCTTGGTAGACCAAGGCAGGTGAATTACTTGAGTTTAGTAGTTTGAGACCAGCCTGGGCAACATGACAAAACCCCATCTCTATAAAAAATACAAAAAAAAATTTAGCTGGGCACAGTGATAAGGGCCTGTAGTCCCAGCTACTTGGGGGACTGAGGCAGGAGGATCGCTTGAGCTGGGGAGACGGAGGTTGAAGTGAGCTGAGATCATGATGTTGTACTTCAGCCTGTGTGACACAGTGAAATTCTGTCTCGAAAATTAATAAATAAATAAGCAAAACTTTTACCAACTAGCATTAATTTCATTTTTATGTACCAAATTTTCCAATGTTTATCCATTAATTTTGATTGCTTTTGAAAAAGATATTACATAAATGTGGCTATTAGTAAATATTTCGTGTATATCTAAGTAAGAACCTTAAACATATGGGCATTTTGTTAATAATTCAGATTTAGCTTTTTTCATGGAACTAATATTAAATGTCTTATTTATCAATATCATACAAACTGAGATCATTCTGTTTGGGCTGTGTTTATAGTTTTATAACTCTTATGCCAAATTTTAACATGTTATAATATCTGGCAGAGATAAATATGAAACTACTTGATCAATAAATTTTGAAAAGTGTGTTGACATTCTCAAGACATTTCTAATATTATTTTACCAATAATTTTGAAGCCAGCTTATTTATTAAGATTTTACTTAAGTCACATGAACATGGGAACCATTTGACTTAATTTATGCATACTCCTTAATTAAGCCAGTTTGGTACCTTGGGCCACAACACCTAACAAATACATGAATGTTTTCATAAATACACACACACATGCTCAGATAAACAAATATTTTTTAGCTTTTATTTCAGAACTCTAGCCATGGAGTCTAGATGTCAATAAAAACTCATCACTTTATAAAAAAGATTGGATCCAAATAGTTATTTTTATCTTAATACCAGTAGAAAAGAAATAGAATCGTTAAATCAGACAGAAAATAAAATAGAGGAAGATAAGCAGCCTCTGCATAGCTGCCATATTTTACAGATATGGCATCAGAGAGAGGGAAAGGAAAAAAAAAAGAGAGGAAAAAGTTAAGTGAAAGAAAGGGAGTTAAAGAGCTTTCTAGCCACTACACAGCACAGGGTTGATACTCTCACCACCCTTGTTTATCTCCCATTAGGAAGAGCCTCAGCACTCCATGTCTATCATGGTGCTGGATGAGTCTCTCCCACCTCTTCAAGTCACTGGTCAAGGTGAGTCGTTTCCAGCTAGAGGGAATAAGAAGCTAGGAGTAAAGCGGTAGGTGACTCTCTGAAGATAGAAAGATGAGATTGGATGTAGAGAGGAAAGAAAAAATTCAGGGCCCATACACCAAGTCATGTATTCATACATACAAACAGTGCTCTTCCAAATGAGTCCTGAATTAAAGGAGTTGAATTAGGTCCTGAATTTTCCTTTTCAGTTCTGAATGGCTCTATGGACAGCTGAGTCCAAGCCAGGCAAATCTCCCATGGTGCTGCACATACAA
The DNA here is from genome assembly GCF_009764315.1 of Trachypithecus francoisi. Taxonomy (NCBI): domain Eukaryota; kingdom Metazoa; phylum Chordata; class Mammalia; order Primates; family Cercopithecidae; genus Trachypithecus; species Trachypithecus francoisi. Next base: position 45,514,035 of record NW_022681470.1, on the reverse strand, counting down.
ACAAATACAGATGCATAAAATGTTCAAATGGTGTCACTAGCAGTGAAGTCTTAAATACAGCAGGGTCCCAGTGACACCTTGAAAGAAGCAGAGGGTAGTCAGGTGCACTCCAACTAACACCAGTTCCAAAATTTGCCGGCGTTTTCACAGATCACTTATTTGTACCAGTGAAGCTTTGAAGGTAGCAGATATCATACCAGGAAGCAAAAAGGAAGGCTCCCCCCAAAATAAATTGGTTTTAGCAGCTGCAAAGGTCTTGCCTGGCAACAAAATCCAGCTATCAGGTGCCAGCTCACCCAGAGCACCCTGTGTTTTCCCCGTGTAGGCCACCAAATTTGAAACCAAAATTCAGGTTCAGTCGTTCACCACTTGCAGAATCTAACAAGAGTGAGGTCAGGTATGAAGAAAGTGACTTTTTCTTCTAAAGCAAGAATAAGTACATTGCTTAGTTCTAAAGCTAGGGGAATAAGTACAGACCTCCTGCCTTAAGGGTACTGCTTCCTTTTTGGAACAGAAAGCAGATGCTTTTAAAGGTAGGCTGATGCAGGGGCAGAAGTAGGCAGGTGGGGAGTCTTCAGTGCCTCATCTACCAGGCAGTTGAACTGGCATCTTCACTGGCAGAAATAGATTGTAAAAGCGGCTGGAAACTCTAGCAGGTATACTTTGGGTTGTAGATTGACTGTTGTCTCTTGACACAACTTCCTGGTGGGTGATAATTCCATTCGGGAGCTTCTAAGCATACTATTAGATGAACTTGTCCTGAAGGGGTGGCTGGGGAAGATGAGGTAAAAGGCTATAGTTACACTTCTAAAGAAGCAAGTAGGAAGTGGGGAAATGGAGGAAAGAGAAAAGAAGAGAGAGAAAAATAAAGTCTCTCTTGGAATAATAGGGATACTTGGTTACAATAACATTATTCATGTCATTACCTAGTCAGTAGTAAGGTACGTTTAATTACTGAGAAAGTAGTTTTGTCCCTAAGAGATTCCTGTTATAGTAGATATTACTATACATAGTATTGTAATATGTTCTCAGATATTTTATTACCAGTAAATTATGTATATCATTCAGTTTACTATATGAGTCTTATTAGTTTGGTGCAAAAGTAATGTGGTTTTCACATTGTTGAAATTTGCCGTGTGATATTGGAATACATTCTTAAATAAATGTGGTTATGTTATACATCATTTTAATGTGCACTTTGTGATTGTTTTTGCTAATGACTTTTTACTTGTTTATTTTAGACCATGGAAATGATGTTAGACAAAAAACAAATTTGAGCTATTTTCTTATTCGAGTTCAAAATGGGTCATAATGCAGCAGAGACAGCTGGCAACATCAACAACGCATTTGGCCCAGGAACTGCTAACAAATAGTGGTGGCTCAAGACGTTTTGCAAAGGAGATAAAAGCCTTGAAGATGAGGAGCTTACTTGCCAGCCATTGGAAGCTGACAATGATCAATTGAGAGCAATTATCGAAGCTCATACTCTTACAACTACATGAAAGTTGCCAAATAACATCAACCATACAGTCATATGGCATTTGAAGCAAATTGGAAAGGTGGAAAAGCTCAATGAGTGGGTCCTTCATAAGCTGAGGAAAAATTTTAAAAATTGACATTTTGAGTGTTGCCTTTTCTTATTGTATCCCTAAACAATAAACCATTTCTTGACTGGATTGTGACGTGTGATGAAAAGTGGATTTTATATGACAACCAGCAATAACCAGCTCAGTGTTTAGACCAAGAAGAAGCTTCTAAGCACTTCCCAAAGCCAACTTACACCAATAAAAAGGCAATGGTCACTGTTTGGTGACCTACAACCAGTCAGATCGACTACAGTTTTCTTTAAGATACACGGAAAACTGCAATGCCTGCATCCAGCATTGGTCAACAGAAAAGGCCCAACTCTTCTCTACAACGCCTGACCTCATGTGGCACAGCTAATGCTTCAAAAGTTGAATGAATTAGGCTACAAAGTTTTGCCTCAAGTTCTATATTCACCTGACTTCTCGTCAACCAACTACCACTTCTTCAAGTATCTGGACAACGTTTGCGGGGAAAATGCTTCCACAACCAGCAAAGGTGCAGAAAATGCTTTCCAAGAGTTTGTCAAATCCCGAAGCATGTATTTTTATGCTACAGGAATAAACAAAGTCATTTCTCATTGGCAAAAATGTGTTGACTGTAATGGCTCTAATTCTGATTAATAAAGATATGTTTGAGCCTAGTTATAATGATTTAAAATTCAATGTCCAAAACCACAATTACTTTATTTTATTTTAATATGATATATTTTAATTGACATAACTTACATACCATAAAATTCAAGCTTTTAAAGTATAAAATTAAGTGCTTTTTAGAATATTTAGTAAAACATGTAACCATTACATTGTATAATTTCAGAACATTTTCATTACCCCAAAAGAAACCTCATAGCTTTTAGCAGTAACTCCTGTTTCCCCTTCCCTCAGTCAATGGCAAACACTACTCTACCTTTTATCTCTGTGAATTTGTCAATTATGAACGTTTCTAAAAAACCTAATCACAATTATACAATCTGTGATCTATCGGTGTGGTTTGCTTTACTAATACTTTTGGTGTTTATTATATTGTAGTATGAATTAGTACTTTATTATGACAGTATAATATCACATGGATATATGAAATTTTATCAATACATCCATTGATGAATATTTGGGTTTTCTCCACTCTCTGGCTATAAGAATAACGCGTCTTCGGCCGGGCGCGGTGGCTCAAGCCTATAATCCCAGCACTTTGGGAGGCCGAGACGGGCGCATCATGAGGTTAGGAGATCGAGACCATCCTGGCTAATACGGTGAAACCCCGTCTCTAATAAAAAAATACAAAAAAGTAGCCGGGCGACGAGGCGGGTGCCTGTAGTCCCAGCTACTCGGGAGGCTGAGACAGGAGAATGGCGTGAACCCGGGAGGAGGAGCTTGCAGTGAGCTGAGATCCGGCCACTGCACTCCAGCTTGGGAGGCAGAGCAAGACTCCGTCTCAAAAAAAAAAAAAAAAAAATAAAATAAAAATAAAAAAAAGAATAACGCATCTTCAAGAATTCACACATATAAATTTTTGTGAATATATAGTTTTAAGTTTTGGGGTATATAGTGTGGAGTGATATTGACAAGTCATATTTTTACCTTATGTTTAAATTTTCTTTAAAAAATTACTGCCATATCTGAGTGATTCTTGTTCTTACTTTTTTTTTTTTTTGTCTCCAAACGGTGTTTTTCTTTTATTATGCCCTGTGAATTTTTTGTTGAATGTTGGACATGATGTACTGTGTTTAGCAAAAACTGAGTTTAATAAGTCTTTAGTAGGAGGTTTTATGCTTATCTGCCTAGGTGTTTACTATTTGTTGTTGCTGGAGGTGTCAGACACTAAAATTTTCCCTTGTGTCTTTATTTTTATCCCTTGATTAGAGATATATTTTTAAGTAAGGCCTGAGGTCTGCAACTCTTTTTCCATTGTAACTCCCTGTTGTTATACAGGAGACTTTTTGATATGGTGTTAAGGTGTGGCAAAGGGGAAACATTCTACAGTCCTCTGATTAGGTGTTAGTCTTTTTATATGCCTGTGCCCCTGGCTTGTGAGCTTCACAACTGTGTCTCATTTAGGTGAATATTTTTCCTTTTAGATCAAGTAGGAGCCCTAGAAAAAACTGGAGTTGGTTATTTCCCTTAACCTAGTCATTGAGGTTCTGGTAAAGTCTCAGTCAATTGGGCTTTGTAAAGCCCAATAGTTTTTCTTGGTAAAATAGTTTCTCTGGAGGACAGATCTTGTTAAGAAGAATAAAATGTTCCAGGAATATTTCATAGTGGCTATATTTCCTTTTCTCCTGTAGGAACTGGAAGGTTTTCATTTGTTTGTTTGGGATTTGTTTGTTTTTCTTTTTTCTTTCTCAATCTAAATTGTAAGTATCTGGTACAGTTCCTGGAAGTAAAACCCACTCAAGTGTGGGCCCTACCTATGCCCTCCCAAGACTAGGTTTTTTGGGGTTTTTAATAATCAAGTTTGTCCTCACTGGGCCTCCTCTGAGGAGGCCCTTTAGTTTAAGTTTTTCTACCCTGAGTATAGCTCCAGCAGTGTTTTCTGTCCTGGGCTTTTGCTTTGGTAAATATGATTTTCTGTATCTGTCTATCTATCTCCCCACTTTGAGGGTAGAGTAGTTTTTCTGTGATTTCAATTATCTGATGATCTGAGAAGAGTTTTTGATATTCAGTTTTTAAGTTTCTTTGTTGTTTTTCCTATTGTGAGCATGGGATTGATGACTTGTGGATTTCTTATATGCAGAATCAGACTATCTGGGACTTTCTGGGATACTAGAAAGTTTTCCAAAGCAACTGTATCATTTTACTTACCCCTGGAAATGCATGAAGATTCTAATTTTGCAGTAGTTTTGCTAACACTTGTAAATTATCTGTCTTTCTTTGTAACTATAGCCTGATTACTGGTGCAAAATGGTGTGTCATTGTGTTTTAATTTGCATTTCCAGATGACTAATGATGGTCAGAAATTGTTATATGTGTATTGGTCATTTGTATATCTTCTTTGTAAAATTGTCCATTAAAATCTTTTGGTCACTTTTTAAATTGGGTTATTCATTTTGTTGTTGTTTTGCATTATAAAATTTCTTTGTATCTTCTGCATACCACACCTTTGTAAAGTATATGATTTACCAAATATTTTTTTTCCTATTCTCTAAGATGTCATTTCATTTAATTGATGAGATTATTCTAACATAAGTGTTCAGTTTAAAATATTTATTTTTGTTGTTTCTTTGGTTAACGTGTTTTTGCTGTTGCAAGAGACTATGACCAAGTCCAAAATCATGAAAATTTACCCTATGCTTTCTTGTCAGAGTTTTAGTTTTACCTTTTACATTTAAGTGTTGTTAATTTGAGTTAATTTTGTATATGGTATGAGGTAGGAGACTAACTTTTTTCTTTTTCAGGTAGACATCCACTTACACTGGGATAATTTGCTTAAAAGCCTGGTATTTTCTCCATTCTATTGTCTTGGCTCCCTTATAGAAAATCAATTGACCATAAATGCATAGAATTACTGCTGGAATTTCAGTTCTACTCCATTGATCTCTATGTCTACTCATATGTCAGTACCACAAATCTTGGGTTAGTATAGCTGGATGTTAGTTATTAAATTGCTAAGAGTAAGTCTTCTAAGTTTGTTATTATTTTTCAAGTTGTTTAGGTTATCTTGAGTCCTTTGTATTTTTAAAAGCATTTAAGGAAAAGTTATTTCATTTTCTCCAAAATAAAAATAAGTAGATGTAACTGAGATTTTAATAGGAATTATGTTAAATACACAGATCAATTTGTAGAGTCCCATCATTTTATGATATTAAATCTTCCCATCTATAAATATGAGATATCTTTTCAGTTCTACCTGAGATTTGGAAAGTGTCTTAGATTTATTGATAAAATCTTTCATCAAATCTGGGAAATTCTGAGCCACTATTTATTCAAATATTTTTCTGCCTTTTTTCTCTCTCCTCTAATTCTGGAACCCCCATTACGACTAAGATTGCTCACTTGATATTGTCCCTATATCTCTGAAGTTTTGTTCATTTTTCTTTATTTTTTTCTTTCTGTTCCTCAGACTGAATAATTTCAGTTGCTCTATCTTATATTTTGCTGAAAATTTCAAATCTACTATTGCACTTCTCTAATGAATTTATCATCGTAACCTCAGACTTTCCTTTTTATGTAATTTCTGTATATTTACTAATATTTTATATCTGGTGAGATATTGTTCTCATATATTCCTTTGGCTCCTTAGATACCCTTTTGTTCTCTCAATATACTTAAAATAGCAGATTTAAAATCCATATTTAGTAAGTCTATATCCGGCCTTCCTTCAAGAAGGAGGAATTTATATGGACTGTGTATGTGTGTGTATGTGTGTGTATATATATAATATGCATCATATATTTATCTATTATTAGTACAATATTAATAATGGGATAATATAGTTATAATTATTAGATTCTATAATATGTTATAATATATAATTATCAATGTGATATCATTACTGTCAGGCCTCTGAGCCCAAGCCAAGTCATCGCATCCCCTGTGACTTGCCTGAAGTAACTGAAGAATCACAAAAGAAGTGCTAATGCCCTGCCTCGCCTTAACTGATGACATTCCACCACAAAAGAAGTGAAAATGGCTGGTCCTTCCCTTAAGCGATGATATTATCTTGTGAAATTCCTTTTCCTGGCTCATACTGGCTCAAAAACTCCCCCACTGAGCACTTTGTCACCCCCACTCCTGCCTGCCAGAGAACCACCGTCCTTTGACTGTAACTTTCCTTTACCTACCCAAATCCTATAAAATGACCATATCCTTATCTCCCTTCGCTGACTCTCTTTTTGGACTCAGCCCACCTGCACCCAGGTGAAATAAACAGCCATGTTGCTCACACAAAGCCTGTTTGGTGGTCTCTTCACACGGACACGCATGACAATTACTATATTCTTTAATATATGAATAATATATTGTTAATATACCATTATTATATAATTATTATATAATATACGTTATTTTTACATACATATTATTTCTCTCCAGAGGTCACATTTATTTTTATATCTTGTAAATTTTGCTTAAAAATTGGACATTTTAAGTAATATAATGCGACAACTCTGCTAGTCAGGTTTTCGCATCTATGAAGAGTGTTTTCATTCTGTTTGGACGAACGGAGGCAAGATGGCGCACTTCCCGGGTTCTTCATCCCCCCAACTTTTCCCGCGCGCCCGAAAATGCAGCCGACGCCCGGGAAGGTGCAGACCAACTGGGCATGCGCCAGGTGACGTCAATCTGAAGAGACCAAGATTTACCTGGTCGCACCTGCAGAACGCCCCCGGACACGCCCGTGCCCCGCCTATCGCCCTCCCACTCCCAGAAAAGCCGCTCCGGACGAGTGCCACGCACGGACTTCCCAGCTTCCCCACTGCGGTGGGGACTGTTGGAACTCCGTCCGAGGGCAGCATGGAGAACTCTGTGGGCCTCATTTGCCGGAGGCCAACAGACCTCTCCTTACCCACCTTCTTCCCCTGAAGCTAGGTGACCAAAATAAACTTGCAGTTTTGCTCCTACCCTTGCCTAGTCGCTGGTTCCTTTGCGCCCGATCTGGTGGTCTTAGAAAAAACAAAACACATTCCTGTTTGTGTTTTTTGTTTAGTGACTTTAATGAATGAATCCTGCAAAATGTGTATTCTCTGTTGTAAGTGACCACTGAAAGCTCTTGGATTTCTTTAGTGATCTTCTAATGATTGGACAGGGTTTCCCTTAAACACCTGAAATCAATGTCTACTCTTCATTCCATAAGTCTTTTTGTGCATTTTAGGATGTACCCTTAGCACTCACTCAAGCAACTAACCACTCCGTCCTAGCCTTTACTTCTTGCTTGTGCAGAATGTCATAGTCAGGTGAGAGCTTACGGTGTTCTCAAGTCTTTTCTGCTTATGCACACAACATGGACATGTACACAAGTTAGTCATGTGCATGTGGCTTTATATATTCCCAGGAATATGTTGGAGCATTTTAAAACCCTCCATGGACATCTCTTCTCTCACGCACGTCTGTGTGAAGAGAGTCCGCCAAACAGGGTTTGTGTGAGCAACAAGGCTGTTTATTTCACCTGGGTGCCTGGTGGGCTGAGACCGAGAAAGGAGTCAGCAAAGGGTGGTGGAATTATCATTAGTTCTTATAGGTTTGGGATAGGCGGTGGAGTTAGGAGCAATTTTTTGTGGGCAGCGAGTGGATCTCACAAAGTACATTCTCAAGGGCGGGGAGAATATTACAAAGTACTTTCTTAAGGGCGGGGAAATATCACAAAGTACATTATCACAAGGGCAGGGGGGGGTCGTATTGTCATAAGGTCACTTGATCAGTTAGGGTGGGGCAGGAACAGATCACAATGGTGGAATGTCATCTTTTGTGGTTCTTCAGTTGCTTCAGGTCATCCGGATGTAGGCGTGCAGGTCACAGGGGGTATGATGTCTTAGCGTGGGCTCAGAGGCCTGACATATTCCCCTAGATTTTCCTTGTAAAGCTTATGATTAGCCTGTCATTTCCCCTGACTATTATCCATCACATCAGGCCACTAGGCAGCTACAGTGCTATTTTTCCTCTGATTGTTTTTGGCAAAGGATCCCAGGAATAAGGGTATTTACTTTGGTAAGATCTGAATCTGTTCAAATAAAGGCAACTTGCAAGTGGAATCTTCCAGGGAACTACCAGATAGGTAAAGCAATGAAAGTTATCTGAGAATACAGCTCTGAAGGAATTTCAACGCCAATCTGTGTCCCTCCTCACATCAGTGGTTGCTGGGCAGCTGGTTTTTACCATAAATTCAGACTTTTGGTTTTCAAGGTAACAATAGAGTTGGGGAAGGAGTACTGAGAATAGGGCAAATTAAAACGCCACAAACCCACTGTTATTTTTTTAAGTAAATGTGATCAGGCCATTATCTCCAGTTATCCTCACCCGTAAATTCTCAAAAGGTTGGTACACACACAGACACACACACACACACACACACACACACATGCTTGCCAAGACCAGCTCGGTCGGGGATACCCTAATCCAGCGGAGTTAGAGAAATTAAAGAAACACACACAGAAATATGGAGGTGTGAAGTGGGGAATCAGGGATCTCACAGCCTTCAGAGCTGAGAGCCCCGAACAGAGATTTACCCACATATTTATTAACAGCAAACCAGTCATTGGCGTTGTATCTATAGATATTAAATTAACTAAAAGTATCCCTTAAGGGCAACGAAGGGATGGGCCGAATTAATTGCAGCAAGAATACGCCCTTAAGACACAGATCACTCAGGCTTTTGTTTGTGGCTTAAGAATGCCTTTAAGTGGTTTTCCGCCCTGGGCGGGCCAGGTGTTCCTTGCCCTCATTCCCGTAAACCCACAACCTTCCAGGTTGGGCGTTAACGCCATTACGGACATGTTACATTGTACATTATGGACAATGTTACATTGCTGCAAAGTTTTTATTTATGGCCAGTTTTGGGGCCAGTTTATGGCCAGACTTTGGGGGCCTTGCTCCCAGCATATGCTAACTTTCTTGCTCTCTTTTTGGAGAAGAGAATTATTGGAGCTCCTTACTCTGACGTTGTCAGGCCTCTGAGCCCAAGCCAAGCCATCGCATCCCCTGTGACTTGCACATATATACACCCAGATGGTCTGAAGTAACTGAAGAATCACAAAAGAAGTGCAAATGCCCTGCCTTGCCTTAACGGATGACATTCCACCACAAAAGAAGTGAAAATGGCCGGTCCTTGCCTTAAGCGATGACATTATCTTGTGAAATTCCTTTTCCTGGCTCATACTGGCTCAAAAAGCTCCCCCACTGAGCACCTGTGACCCCCACTCCTGCCCGCCAGAGAACAACCCCCCTTTGACTGTAATTTTCCTTTACCTACCCAAATCCTATAAAATGGCACCACCCTTATCTTCCTTCAATGACTCTTTTCGGACTCAGCCCACCTGCACCCAGGTGAAATAAACAGCCATGTTGCTCACACAAAGCCTGTTTGGTGGTCTCTTCATATGGACGCGCATGACTGACATTATTGCTGATGTCAATCTGTCATACACTTTGAAAATGTTGGATAAAATATTGTTATGATTTTGTTAACTTATTTTTATATGTACCTATTTCTAGCATTATTGTTTTTATTTTATAAATTGTATCAAGTTACATAACATTTTTCCAAACAAGTTTCTTCTTTTGTAGTTTTGAATTTACTTATTTATAATGAAGAGTGGAAAAATACTGAATATCAGAGGTCAGAAAAGTCAGGAAACTCCCCTTAATGCTAAAACAACAAGGTTATCTGGAAAGTCCCTAGCAGGGCAAGCGGCCGTTTGTGGTTTGGTCAAAGGGCGGGAACCAATGAACAACTGACTAATGTTTAACTTTAAATGTCAGCCAATTGTAAACCTACAACTGTAAAAATCCCCAGTGACTCTGTAACTTGCTGTAACTTGTTTGTGTCTGACTATAAAAGACGGCTGAACACCGAGCTCGAGGTCTTTCCCTAGGATCTGATACCTAGCTGGAGGGAACCGAGTTCGAACTCGAAATAAAGTGATCCCTGCCGCTTGGCTTTGTCTCTGGACTCTGGTGGCTGCTTTTGGGTCATCGCGGGTCCGGGCATTAAAATAATTTACCATGTATGTTTCCTTTTTAAAAATGTTATTTCTTGTGATTTTATTATTTCTAGATAGCATTATTTAATTCATAATGCACAAACATACAAATATTACATTTGCTTTTGGAGCTACATAAACCAAATCTTACATTTTCATATATGTAACACATTACTCTCATCATTATCTATTTATTGCATTTTTAAATTGTGTTACCTTTTTGACCAATATTGTTTTAAGGTATTTTGGCTGCAAGGACAGGAATTTATTGTAAAGATACTAGGAAGCTCCTGCACTTGAAGGCTAAAAGATCAAGGTTCTGAAAATGAGTAGGAATCAAGATAGGGCAGCTACAAAAGAGAAAGAGTTCTCTGTGCAGTCACAAGCCATACTGATCTGAACATTGTCTTTTAGGCATTTCTGTCACATTTCCTGTTTTATTCTTTCATTTTTACATCAGTATTCAGTATTTTTAAATGTATGCATTTATTCATTACAATGCAAATTGTCTTCCTGGTTGTACAATGATATATATCACCTGAGAGCAAGAACTATTTTCTTTGATTAAACATTCCCTAATGCAGTTTTTTGATTAGTTGATCTTATGTGCTAACCTAGGTTTTGGTTTTGTGTTTAGTTAACTGATTTATTCTCTTTCCCTCAAAGATACCTGGAGAGGCTATTAAAAACTTGATATACATATATACACACACACATATATATATATATGCCTGTATATACCTATATATATGCTTGATATACCTATATATACGCACCTATATATACGCTTCATATACCTATATATACACACGTATGTGTATATATATGCCTATATATAGATATATGTTTATTATATATAAAGTATTCTCACATTTCCCATATATATTCTTAGTATCTCAATAGTTGCAGGTACAGAGTTTAGGGAAACAGAATATAGGAATGAAGGACATGCTTCCACCCCAGGTATACTCAAGAATTTCAGGAGCTCTATTAAATGTTCTTTCATATGATTTACCAAACTGGTAGTATTCCCATTATCTGCCAGTCATCCTCACCCCTAAACCTTTGCTTTCATCCAGTCAATTGCTTCTTCATTTAGATTAAATCAAGATTGATCCTCTCTATTTAGATGGTCTGCATGATTTAATCCTTCTTTTCCTTTTCAAGATGAAATCCATTTTTAGTAAACCTTGTTGGTGTTTCATCTACTTGCCTACGTTTCCCTTGCGTTGGTCTCATGCTCCTCTCACCAAGTTTCCGTGGACTTTTGCTTTGAATAGCTTGAACCTGTGACTCTAAATCAAAGACAACCCTCAGGCTATGGAGCTGTTTTGCTTCTGTGCATACCTGAAGTGGGTGTTTTCATACCCCACCTACCACTCCCTTTGTCTGGGACAGCTCTTCATGAATAACTTGTGTGGACACGTAAAAGTTCGTTTCTCAGAGCTTGCATTGGGTCAGGCAGGACTTTGAACCTGTATACTCTTAGTTCTTTCTTCTCTTTTCTTGCCTCCCTTTCTATCCTCTCTCTCCATTCTAGTTGTATTCTTTACCTATGTCACTGTTATCTAAATCTTTATTCACTAATATCTACTGCTAAATTCATGCAGTTAGTTCTCACCTTCAGCTGTATTTTTTGGTACAGAATTATCTTTCATTTATCCTTCACATTTCTCATTCTCTCTTGAAATATTCAATCTTAATCTTAACTTCATCAAACATATTAATCTGATTTCATTCAGACTTCTGAAGATGCTGATCTATGTCTCTTTTCTCACTTACTTGGATCTTATGTTGTATTGTGTTGCTATTTTTAATCATAATTTTTGCTCTCCATTGTATGACTAATTACTATGTGTGACTTTTTGCATATGAAAAATATAAGAATAACTAGAAATCAAACTCATTTCATTTTTCCTCAGAAATTCTTTCTTTTCTTCTCTGATACCTCTGTAGCACTCTGGTGCCTTTAAATGCAGCTTTTATATTTTTTGAACTATTCTGATTGTTTTCAATTAGATAATAAAATGACCTAGTTCATAAATAATCATTTAATCACTCCTCTATGAGTTATTTGTTTACATCTTTATTTCCACAACAAATTACGGGCTCACTGTACAATCTATGCACATATAATTCTATAAATGTTTATTAAATTGTCATTGTAAGAGCAGTGGATTAATCTTATCTGAGAACAAACTAACATTGGCTGGGAATAAAGCCATAGAGATCTGAGAAATTTAATAAATGTTCTAAGCAGACAACAGCATCCAAAATTTATGAGACACAACATGGTTATTGTAGCCCAGAAGATTTGGGGTCACACCCTGCTGCTGCAAGTTCACTAGCTCTCTGAATTTGTGCATGTGTTAAAACTCTAAATCAAATTTTTTATATAACATAAAGTCATTCCAATGAAAAAATGAGTTACTGGATATAAACAACTTAGCACAATGAGTGATGCTTGAGTACTCGAACATTGAACTTTTTATTATTGTAATATTATCACCTGATCGATGTACTATCTTAGTGATACAACTCCTTGGTCTCATGCTGATTTAGATAAAACAACACGGACACACGTGGAGTGTTATTAAGGAGCGGAGAGTTTAATAAGCAAGAAAGAAGGAAGAATCTCCTTAGTACAGAGACAAAGGGAGTGGGCTCCAAGCCGAGAGAGGCAACCCGCAGTGCAGCAGAAAACGTCCAGTTATATGATGAGGCTGGAGGAGATAGTGTCTGATTCGCATAGGGTCCAAGGTATTGGTTTGACCAGGTATGTCATTCACGTAGATTGCAAAAAAACTAGCCCTCCCACCATAGTCTTTTAACATGCACACGCAGGGTGCCATGATATTCTACACACGGGGGGGATATGTGGGGGCAGCCATATTGCCAGGCACATGTTGGGACAAGAAGAAGATCACGTTTGGGTGGATCCAGTTTCTATTGGCCTGCATTTGTGTATCAAAGCTTGCCTGATGACTAAAAGCTGGGGCTTTCCTGCTAAACAAGAAACGTTTTTGGAGGTGCTTTAAAAGAAAAAAACCAAACAACCATATCAAAAATGGGCAAAGGATATGAACAGACATTTCTCAAAAGAAGACATTCATACAGCCAACAGACACATGAAAAAATGCTCATCATCACTGGCCATCAGAGAGATGCAAATCAAAACCACAATGAGATACCATCTCACACCAGTTAGAACGGTGATCATTAAAAAGTCAGGAAACAACAGGTGCTGGAGAGGATGTGGAGAAATAGGAACACTTTTACACTGTTGGTGGGATTGTAAACTAGTTCAACCATTATGGAAAACAGTATGGCGATTCCTCAAGGATCTAGAACTAGATGTACCATATGACCCAGCCATCCCGCTACTGGGTATATACCCAAAGGATTATAAATCATGCTGCTATAAAGACACATGCACACGCATGTTTATTGCAGCACTATTCACAATAGCAAAGACTTGGAATCAACCCAAATGTCCATCTGTGACAGACTGGATTAAGAAAATGTGGCACATGTACACCATGGAATATTATGCAGCCATAAAAAAGGATGAGTTTGCGTCCTTTGTAGGGACATGGATGCAGCTGGAAACCATCATTCTTAGCAAACTATCACAAGAACAGAAAACCAAACACCGCATGTTCTCACTCATAGATGAGAACTGAACAATGAGATCATTGGACTCGGGAAGGGGAACATCACACATCGGGGCCTATCATGGGGAGGGGGGAGGAGGGAGGTATTGCATTGGGAGTTATACCTGATATAAATGACGAATTGATGGGTGCTGACGAGTTGACAGGTGCAGCACACCAACATGGCACAAGTATACATATGTAACAAACCTGCATGTTATGCACATGTACCCTAGAACTTAAAGTATAATAATAAAAAAAAAATTCCTAAAGAAAAAAAAAAAAAAGAAAAAAAAAAACTTCCCATGGACCTGTTTTCCTCTCTATCTGCCTAAAATAATTTAATAAATCCTATAGCTCTAGAACTTACCCTGTAAGTATCAAGTAGCATGTCTGTAGGAATTTGGGATGAGAGAATCAGGCAAATTTAAAAGGCTCAGAGATCAAATTATTTAAAATTACTAAATAATTTATAATATTTATCTTATATAGATTAAATTTTATCTGATTCTTTCTCACAAGTCTTAATCTGTAGTCATTGAGTATTTTTCCTGTTTCTCCCTGGAAACTTCTGAAGAATTCCTTGTCCCTCTTTTGCTATATTCTAGAGAAGTAAGAAGAAATCTAATATAATGAAGAATACTTCAGAACTCCTGAATGACTTTTTTCTGCTTATACCCTTCCAAAGTTACTAGCAGCTACAATTTTACCTTTTGATTGGCAATTAGTAAAGACATGCATGCCAAAGAACCAGTATCCCACAAAAAGTGAATAAACCTTAGTAATGGGCACACGTTGTGCAGCTCAGTTTTCACCCATGGGCAATTTTGAAGATGTTTCCTGTGAGTCTGGAAGAAAAAAAAACTTCCCACGGACCCGTTTTCCTCTCTATCTGCCTAAAATAATTTAATAAATCCTATAGCTCTAGAACTTACCCTGTAAGTATCAAGTAGCATGTCTGTAGGAATTTGGGATGAGAGAATCAGGCAAATTTAAAAGGCTCAGAGATCAAATTATTTAAAATTACTAAATAATTTATAATATTTATCTTATATAGATTAAATTTTATCTGATTCTTTCTCACAAGTCTTAATCTGTAGTCATTGAGTATTTTTCCTGTTTCTCCCTGGAAACTTCTGAAGAATTCCTTGTCCCTCTTTTGCTATATTCTAGAGAAGTAAGAAGAAATCTAATATAATGAAGAATACTTCAGAACTCCTGAATGACTTTTTTCTGCTTATACCCTTCCAAAGTTACTAGCAGCTACAATTTTACCTTTTGATTGGCAATTAGTAAAGACATGCATGCCAAAGAACCAGTATCCCACAAAAAGTGAATAAACCTTAGTAATGGGCACACGTTGTGCAGCTCAGTATTCACCCATGGGCAATTTTGAAGATGTTTCCTGTGAGTCTGGAAGAAAAAAAAACTTCACTTTCCTCAATAGTGTTACAGGAGTGAAGTTTTACTCCCCCAGCCGCCCACCCCCCCATAGGATCCTGAAGTTTTAGCCCACAGAAGCTTCTGGCAACCAATTGTTATTTATGAAGAAACACTGCTGAAGAAGTATTTTAAGGGTAAAGAGAAAAACTGGAAAGAAATATGTAACACTTTCAGTCAATAAATTGATACCTAACACTTTTTGACTTTCTATTTATATGAGCAAATCAATTATTATACTTAATTTGGCTGAATTCATTTTTTATAATTTGCAATAAAATAATACTAAATGACATACATATTCTGTTCCTTTGACCTACTTATTTAAATATATATATACATTTAAATATATACACAATTATATATATACACATACATATATTTACATAGCAGGTAAATACCTTCGATTTTTTGATAAACAAAAGCAATGATTTAAGAATGATTGGAACAAGTATTAACTTCTCTATAAAACTGTCATTTTTTAAAAATGAAAGCTTTTATTGTGTACATTTATTTCTGATTCAGTAACATTAATTTAATTTCTAATTATACATCTAAATAGTGGGGTTATTTTAACAGATATTTATTGAATCCTATTTGTGCCAAGATTTGTTCTTAGCCTTGTAGATAAAGTAGTGAACAAAGATGAAACCTTTGTCCTTTTACCTTGTCAGTGTGGGTGTGAGGAGGGGAGGCAAAAAGTAAATAAATAAGCAATTAAAGCATAAAAGATTTCACATGGTGATACATGTTATAAAAACAATATAGGCAACAAAGAAAAGAGAACTTTTAGTCAGGAGGAGGTATTTTAATTATTATGGTTGAGAAGGCCACACTAGTTAAATAGTGTTTGAGCAAAACATGACATGTCACATGCTAGCTTTGTTTAAAATTTGGTTAGGATGTACAATATGATTTAGTTTCTTACACTAATAAAGTAACTAGTTTTATTAAATATATAAGCTCTCTTTTTCCCTTCCACGTTCCTCAGATGTCTACATATTGGTTTTTGATGTTTCGTTTTGTTTTTTCAGTAAACCATGTTATCTATCACCTTGAATTTTCATTTTTTTTCTGAAATAACACTGTTAATTTTCATTAAAATGTTGAGGCAATAATCGCACTAGCATAATGAAGGTAATATATTTAGACTTTAACAACTTTATTTTGGTTTTTCTCATTGATAACTGTATTTCATTGGTATGATCCTCATATTACCTTCAATTAATCAAATGTCACATTAAAGTTGCCAAAAAAAATCATTTTGTTGATGAAAG
Source organism: Trachypithecus francoisi (assembly GCF_009764315.1). NCBI lineage: Eukaryota > Metazoa > Chordata > Mammalia > Primates > Cercopithecidae > Trachypithecus > Trachypithecus francoisi. Next base: position 45,497,449 of record NW_022681470.1, on the reverse strand, counting down.
ACTCAAAACACATATCAGCTACCATCAAGCGAAGATTGTTTCCCTGTAAATTGTTCTTGGCAATGGTCAGTTTAAATGTGTGTATTCAGGGAGTTCTAAATCTTCGTGTGTTTCTTTCAGAAATGAATCCACTCTTCCACTAGTTCTTATTGGTCATTCTTTTTTTTTTTTTTTTAATTGCCCTTTAAGTTCTAGGGTACATGTGCTTAACGTGCAGGTTTGTTACATATGCATACTTGTGCCATGTTGGTGTGCTGCACCCATCAGCTCGTCAGCACCCATCAATTCATCATTTATATCAGGTATAACTCCCAATGTAATCCCTCCCCCCTTCCCCCTCCCCATGATAGGCCCCGATGTGTGATGTTCCCCTTCCCGAGTCCAGTGATCTCATTGTTCAGTTCCCACCTATGAGTGAGAACATGCGGTGTTTGGTTTTCTGTTCTTGTGATAGTTTGCTAAGAATGGTGGTTTCCAGCTGCGTCCATGTCCCTACAGAGGATGCAAATTCATCCTTTTTTATGGCTGCATAATATTCCATGGTGTACATGTGCCACATTTTCTTAATCCAGTCTGTCACAGATGGACATTTGGGTTGACTCCAAGTCTTTGCTATTGTGAATAGTGCTGCAATAAACATGAGTGTGCATGTGTCTTTATAGCAGCATGATTTATCATCCTCTGGGTACATACCCAGTAGGGGGATGGCTGGGTCATATGGTACATCTAGTTCTAGATCCTTGAGGAATCGCCATACTGTTTTCCATAATGGTTGAACTAGTTTACAATCCCACCAACAGTGTAAAAGTGTTCCTATTTCTCCACATCCTCTCCAGCACCTGTTGTTTCCTGACTTTTTAATGATTGCCTTTCTAACTGGTGTGAGATGGTATCTCATTGTGGTTTTGATTTGCATCTCTCTGATGGCCAGTGATGATGAGCATTTTTTCATGTGTCTGTTGGCTGTATGAATGTCTTCTTTTGAGAAATGTCTGTTCATATCTTTTGCCCACTTTTGAATGGGGTTGTTTTTTTCTTGTAAATTTGTTTGAGTTCTTTGTAGGTTCTGGATATTAGCCCTTTGTCAGATGACTGGATTGCAAAAATTTTCTCCCATTCTGTAGGTTGCCTGTTCACTCTGATGGTAGTTTCTTTTGCTGTTCAGAAGCTCGTTAGTTTAATTAGATCCCATTTGTCAATTTTGGCTTTTGTTGCCGTTCCTTTTGGTGTTTTAGACATGAAGTCCTTGCCTATGTCTATGTCCTGAATGGTATTACCTAGGTTTTCTTCTAGGGTTTTTATGGTATTAGGTCTAACATTTAAGTCTCTAATCCATCGTGAATTAATTTTCATATAAGGAGTAAGGAAAGGATCCAGTTTCAGCTTTCTACTTATGGCTAGCCAATTTTCCCAGCACCATTTATTAAATAGGGAATCCTTTCCCCATTTCTTGTTTTTGTCAGGTTTGTCAAAGATCAGATGGCTGTAGATGTGTGGTATTATTTCTGAGGACTCTGTTCTGTTCCATTGGTCTATATCTCTGTTTTGGTACCAGTACCAAGCTGTTTTGGTTACTGTAGCCTTGTAGTATAGTTTGAAGTCAGGTAGTGTGATGCCTCCAGCTTTGTTCTTTTGACTTAGGATTGTCTTGGAAATGCGGGCTCTTTTTTGGTTCCATATGAACTTTAAAGCTGTTTTTTCCAATTCTGTGAAGAAACTCATTGGTAGCTTGATGGGGATGGCATTGAATCTATAAATAACCTTGGGCAGTATGGCCATTTTCACGATATTGATTCTTCCTATCCATGAGCATGGTATGTTCTTCCATTTGTTTCTGTCCTCTTTTATTTCACTGAGCAGTGGTTTGTAGTTCTCCTTGAAGAGGTCCTTTACATCCCTTGTAAGTTGGATTCCTAGGTATTTTATTCTGTTTGAAGCAATTGTGAATGGAAATTCATTCATGATTTGGCTCTCTGTTTGTCTGTTACTGGTGTATAAGAATGCTTGTGATTTTTGCACATTGATTTTGTATCCTGAGACTTTGCTGAAGTTGCTTATCAGCTTAAGGAGATTTTGGGCTGAGACAATGGGGTTTTCAAATATACAATCATGTCATCTGCAAACAGGGACAATTTGACTTCTTCTTTTCCTAACTGAATACCCTTGATTTCTTTCTCTTGCCTGATTGCCCTAGCCAGAACTTCCAACACTATGTTGAATAGGAGTGGTGAGAGAGGGCATCCCTGTCTTGTGCCAGTTTTCAAAGGGAATTTTTCCAGTTTTTGCCCATTCAGTATGATATTAGCTGTGGGTTTGTCATAAATAGCTCTGATTATTTTGAGGTACGTTCCATCAATACCGAATTTACTGAGTGTTTTTAGCATGAAGGGCTGTTGAATTTTGTCAAGAGCCTTTTCTGCATCTATTGAGATAATCATGTGGTTCTTGTCTTTGGTTCTGTTTATATGCTGGATTACGTTGATTGATTTGCGAATGTTGAACCAGCCTTGCATCCCAGGGATGAAGCCCACTTGATCATGGTGGATAAGCTTTTTGATGTGCTGCTGAATCCGGTTTGCCAGTATTTTATTGAGGATTTTTGCATCGATGTTCATCAGGGATATTGGTCGAAAATTTTCTTTTTTTGTTGTGTCTCTTCCAGGCTTTGGTATCAGGATGATGTTGGCCTCATAAAATGAGTTAGGGAGGATTCCCTCTTTTTCTATTGATTGGAATAGTTTCAGAAGGAATGGTACCAGCTCCTCCTTGTACCTCTGGTAGAATTCAGCTGTGAATCCATCTGGTCCTGGGCTTTTTTGGTTGGTAGGCTATTAATTATTGCCTCAATTTCAGAGCCTGCTATTGATCTATTCAGGGATTCAACTTCTTCCTGGTTTAGTCTTGGAAGAGTGTAAGTGTCCAGGAAATTATCCATTTCTTCTAGATTTTCTAGTTGATTTGCATAGAGGTGTTTATAGTATTCTCTGATGGTAGTTTGTATTTCTATGGGGTCGGTGGTGATACCCCCTTTATCATTTTTTATTGCATATATTTGATTCTTCTCTCTTTTCTTCTTTATTAGTCTTGCTAGTGGTCGGTCAATTTTGTTGATTTTTTCAAAAAACCAACTCCTGGATTCATTGATTTTTTGGAGGGTTTTTTGTGTCTCTATCTCCTTCAGTTCTGCTCTGATCTTAGTTATTTCTTGCCTTCTGCTAGCTTTTGAATGTGTTTGCTCTTGCTTCTCTACTTCTTTTAATTGTGATGTTAGAGTGTCAATTTTAGATCTTTCCAGCTTTCTCCTGTGGGCATTTAGTGCTATAAATTTCCCTCTACACACTGCTTTAAATGTGTCCCAGAGATTCTGGTATGTTGTATCTTTGTTCTCATTGGTTATTGGTCATTCATGCAGAGTTTCATAGACATTAATTATCTGTTACTACTACTGGGCTCATAGCAACTTTTGACAAAAATGAGAATACCATCCAAGCTGAGAAGATAATTATGACAGTCAATGTCCTGTGGGTACATCAGAAGAAAAACAGTTGTCAATGATGTCACCCAAGAGCTGAAGCCTCTTTTATTACACAGGAAAAGCCAGTATGGTATTGCAAGTATTTATTAATAAATGAAGTTTGTTTTAAATCTGTCTATAGAGCTTAAAAGTAAAAGAGATGTGATTTTTCCTTGAAATCACTAAGTAGAATATAAGATGAACAGCATCATTTAATTGCACATTTTTTAGTGTTCATGAGTAACACTCAAAATATAATGCAACTCAAAGAACCAGAGAATAGAATGGTGATTAGCAGAGGGTAAGGTGTTGAAGCAGGATCAGGAAATGATGATCAGAGGGAAGAAAGCCTTAAACAGGAGGAATAAGACTTTTTGTTTACTTTGAGATATATTACACAGCATGGTGAATATAGCAATTAATTATGTATAGTATATTTCATAATTGCTGAGTAGATTTCACATGTTCTCACCACAAAAAGTATTAAGATTTTGAGTTGAAGAATATGTTAATTAGCATGCATATCATCATCATTTTGTACTCAAATAAACATACACATTTATAATTTGTCAGTTTATAATTACAAGTAAAAATCAATAAAAATGTAATGCACTACAATGAGAAAATGTATCTATTGCCTCAAACAGTCCAGAGATATTCTGATTATATATATATTGTTTAAAATATTTAAAGGATGACATAAAACTTGGTAAAATTGAGTTGATGAAACTTACTAGCTTACTAAATGTTACCTCTGTCTGCAAAGTGAAGTAGATACTATGAATTGAAATGTATAGTTCAAATGATTTAGTAATGTTTTTCTGGTATGGGCTGATCTATTTCTCAGATGGTAGGACCAGAAGCAGGTACTATATACATTATATAAAGAGCAACTCCATGGTCTGTACATTGTTAAACCTGATAGGAGAGAAAACTACAGTTAATTAGATGATTAAAGTAGAGTTGAGTTACATCAATACTCTCTTAATGATGTCTTAATAGATTCACTTAGAAAGATGAATAAAATTCTTATTTTTTTCCAATGTCTGTGCATAAAACGGGTAATACTTCTTAATTTTTGTTCTAATTGAGAGGGGAATAGGAATTATTTTTGAGCCCATATTTAAAGTGAATGATTACTTTAGAAACATAACAATGTTTTGTAATTGGTAAACAATTTAAAATTAGCTTTTTAAAATATCATATATACTTTAAAAGTACATCTTTGAAATTGAAGAGTGCTTTTAATTTTGAAATATGTGTTTTTTAATGTTGTAACAAAATATACTAGAGTACAATGTTATGATTGTTTTAAATAGAAAAAATAAACATTGTTATACAGTAAAGTATGAATACATATTCCTGTATCTATGCATATAGGAAGTTTTACATGTGTATTTTCAACATTATGAAGGTTTGGACTAGAACAATTCAGAGATCCTTTCTCTAGGACTGAACAATTAATAATTGACTTAATATGGATATGTTTTGATTATGTTTTAACTAAATGTGTCTCCTTTATTATTTTATTTTTCAACTGAAAGTGTGGAAAGAGAATATGTGAAAGAGCAAGATCTATGTATACAACTGTCCAGTAGGAAGCACTTCCTGCTCTACACGTTTTACTATAAATGCCACCAACTCACATGTACACAAACACAAAATGCACTGGGTTGTTAAATATATTATCCTTAATGTATCATTATATATATATCATATGTCTTTTCTGCCACATAGTAGAATCATATAGGAACTTTAGCAACACAGTGACAAGATGAGTAAAAAGTAGAGTAAAATCAAACTCTCTATTCTTTAGTAATTGCAATGATAGCATATTTCTTATAGTTAAGTTGTTTTTTCTATTGTCTATTACATACACACATATAAATACATGCATATACATACATATATGTCAACACTATTTCTTGAAGAGTGAAATTTAGTTGATTAGTTGCCTAAAGATACTGTGTTTATAGAAAGTAAAATTTCTATTTGTATATCATAAAATATTTGTGCCATGTCATTTACATCCATTGGACTTTTAATGAAAGGTAGATGAAGACTCAGAAATGTTTCTTCCCTGTGAAATGTTTTTTATCTTTTGTTCATTTGTTTGTTTGTTTTTTGAGACAAGGTTTTGCTTTTTCACCCAGACTAGAGTGCAGTGGTGCAATCTTGGCTCACTATAGCCTCAATAGCCTGAGCTCAAGTGATCCACCAACCTCAGCCTCCTAAGTAGCTGAGACTACAGGCGTGCCCCACCAGGCCTGGCTAATTTTTGTATTTTTGTAGAAATGGCATCTCACTATATTGCCCAGCTGGTTTTGAACTCCTGGACTCAAGTGATCTGCCCACCTTGGCAACCCAAAATGCTGGGGTTATAGGTGTGAGCCCCCTCACCCACCCTGAATCAGTACTTTTATAGTATTGATCTTGATATATTATCCTGCCCATTTCCTTATAACATTGGCCTTTGAACAACATGGATTGAAACTCTGTAGGTCCACTTTACACATAGATTTCAAAAAATAAATACATTAGAAAATATTTTGGAGATTTGTAACAGTTTGAAAAAAACTGAAGATGAACTATGTAGCCTGCAAACTCAAAAAATTAAGAACTTAGTTATGTCATGAATGCATAAATATTAATGTATGAGGATATTAATCTATTTTATCACTTACTAACATAAAATATACACAAATCTATTATTAAAACTTACAATATCAAAACCTATATGCAAACTTTAGACCTTACATGGTACCATTTTCAGTTTAGACAAATATAAACATAAGTAAACATGTACTTTTAAATCATAACTGCAGTATACATTGGAATACAGTAATGATCTTATAGTCACCTTCGGTTGCTATTGCATTGACCTCAAGTGTTGCAAATATCCTTGTAAAATGCCATGAGAGAATAATGGTCTCTGCATGAACATTAAGTCTCTTGGGTAACTTGCAGTAAAAAGGGAGCTTTTGTGGCTCTCTTGTGTTTTTCATTGTGTTTACTGCAATACTGTAAACCTTGAATAACACCATGGGATCCATATGAAATATCACTAGTGGTGCTGAATGTGCTCTCAAGAAGCAGAGAAAAGTCATGACATTAGACGAAAAAGTGGAATTGCTTGTTCTACACTGTAAATTGGGGTCTGCAGTGGTGGGTGTCCACCATTCCAAGAGAAATTAATCCTGCATAAGAACCATTACAAAAAAGAAAAAGAAATTCATGAAGCTGTCACAGCAGCTACACCAGCAAGCATAAAAAACTTTGTACTCTTGACAAGATATCTTTGTTTCTTGTGTTGAAAATGCAGCTTTTATGTGTGCAGGATTGCTAGGATGCAGGCATACCTACAGACTCTAATATGATTTGAGAGAAAGTAAAGTCATTCTATGACAACTTAAAGCAAAATGAAGGTGAAGGATCTAAAGCTAGAAAATTTAATGCTAGCAAGGATAGTTGGAAAATGTTAGAAAGAGATTTAACTTTTAAAATGTCAAGATAACAGAAGAAACAGCTTCTGCTGACCATAAGGAAGTAGAAGAGTTTCCAGATATCAGTAAGAATATATATCATTGAGGAGAAAAGATATCTGTCTATACAGATGTTTAATGCAGACAAATGTGCCCTATCATGGGGGGAAACAATGTCATAAAGAACATTTATTACTATGAAAGAGAAGTGAGCACCAAGATTTAAAGCAGGAAGGGATAGGCTAACTCTACTCTTTTCTGCAAATGTAACTGGGTTTATGATCACGACGGTCCTTATATAAAGCTGCTAACCCCTGAATCCTGAAGAAAAAAGACAAATAAAAGCTGCCTATCTTTTGGTTGTTCAGCAAGAAGGACTGGACAATAACAGTCCTTTCTCCAGGTTGGTTTTCTCAATGTTTTGTTCCTGCAGTCAGAAAGTATCCTGATCACCCAGGCCCTGTGAGTTCAAAACCAAAGGTGTTGAAGTAGTCTATTTGACCACAAACACAAGGTCTTTTCATTCAGACTCTACATCAGGGGGTCATGAGGATTTTTAAGGCTAATTATTCATGGTACTTTATGCAAAGGATTGTCAATGCCAGAGAACATATCATGAAAGTATGAATGGATTACACCATTGAAGGTGCCTACATTGTTACAATGAAAACAGTGCAAGTCACGGAGCCCAAAACAATAAATTCCTTCTGCAGAACATTATGTCCAGGTGTTGTGCACAAACACAAGGTTTTTGATTCAGCTTCTGTACTAGGGGGTCATAAAAACCTTTAAGCCTTATTATACAAGTTACTCTATGGAAAGGATTGTCAATGCTATGGAAGATAATCCCTAGAGAGAATATCATCAAAATTTCAAAGGATTCAATATCATCATTGAAGATGCCATCATTGTTATAGTGAAAGCTCTGAAAGTCATTAAGCCAAAAGCAGCAAAAATCTGCATGAGAAAACAGTGTCCATATGTCATACATGACATCATGGGATTTATGAAACAGAGTCAATCAAGGAAATCATGAAATAGATCGTAGATATGGTGAAAAAAAAAAAAAGGTAGGTGAGAGGTAAAGGCTTTCAAGATATGAATCTTGGAAAATATGCATCTTCAAGAACTAATGGGCATGAGACCAGAGGAATTAACAGAAGGTAACTTGATGGAGGTATGTGCCACCAAATTAGTTTCAGACAATGAAGAAGAAGATGCAGAAAAAGTAGTACCAGAAAACAAATGGACATTAAGCAATCTGGCAGAAGAGTTCTGATTTCTCATGACTGCTTTCGACATCTTTTATGACATGGACCTTTCTATGAAATGGACAATGAAATGAAAGCAAACTGTGGAGGAAGGATTGGATCCATGTACATTTTTAAAGAAATTTTAAAAAGCAAAAAAAAAAAAACAAAACAAATGTACTTTTGTAAAGTCACACCGAGTATGCCTTCCTCTCTTCTTCCTCTCTTCCTATCCTTCCACCTTCTCCACCTCTTCTGCCTCTGCCGCCCCTGAAACCACAAGATCAACTCCTTTTCTTTCTCCTCCTCAGCCTATCCTATGTAAAAGCAATGAGGATGAAGATTTTTGTGATAATCTACAGTCACTTAATGAATTGCAAACATATTTTCCCTTCCATATGATTTTCTTAATGAAATTCTTTTCTCTAGCTTACCTTATTGTAAGACTAGAGTATATAATGCATTTAACATGCAAAATATGTGTTAATGAACTGTTTATGTTACTGGTAAGGCTTCCAATCAACAGCAGGCTGTTAGTAGGTAATTTGGGGGAAAGTCAAAAGTTATATGTTGATTCTTGACTGTGCAGTGGGTCTGTACCCCTAACTCTTGCAATGTTCAAGGGCCATCTGTATATTTTATGAGTCTACTTTTATATTTATTTTTAAGAAAGAAGCACAATTGCATATATAACTAAATGGTTTTCAAGCATCAGAGTTAATTATAATAAGAAAATATGAATATAATTGTATAAATATTTAATGCTTATGTACATGTTTATTTATATATAACATAATGTATAATTAGACTAACATAATTATATTAATATAGTAGTGCAATAGTATACATATAAATAAATAGGAAGCAAGGAGCTCAGTTTGCTTTGTACCTTAAAAGTGTCAGAAAATTTAATTTTAGGACTTCAAAACACACTAGAAGTCTTCACATTTCAGAGAACATTCATTTACTTATTGAAATCATTTTTTATAACCTATGCTCAGAGCAGTGGTGTCAATTCACATAGTTTTTACCTATAAATATCTTTTCTTTTCTTTTTTTAATTTTTTTTATTTTTAAAGAAAAGGTCTCACTCTGTCACTCAGATTGGAGTGAAGTGTGTGATCTCAAACCACTGCAACCTCTGCCTCCCGGGCTCAAGCAATCCTCCACCTCAGCCTTCCAAGTATCTGAGACCTCAGACAAGCACCACCATGCCTGACTGATTTTTTGTACTTTTTTGTAGAGACAAGGTTTCACTATGTCTTCCAGGTTGTTCTCCAACTCCTGAACTCAAGCAATCCTCCCACCTCAGGTTCCCAAAGTGCTGGGATTACAGACATGAGCCACAACACTCCGCCTCTATAAATATATTTAATTAACTCAATTGTATAAAATCATCTGTTGAACTTAAGTCCAGCTATTCTTTAAATTTTCAGTGAGTATATTGCATTCTGCAATTCAAACCCCTTAAAGCATATTTTGAGTTATGGCTTCATTTACTCTAGTTTGTATTTTACCTTACTCTCATCTACATCCTATATCACAGATATAGGTTGATCTTGCTTATCTGCTTATATCATCTGTATAGTTTATCCATCTTTTCATGTTAATAAATACTCATCTTGAAAATCATGGTACCAATTTAAACTACTGATATAATCTCCCCTCTAACCAATACTAGATATTCTTATATTGAGTCATATATGCTGATATTTAAATTCCTTCTTAATTGGCACATTGTTAAGATACATTTCAACTATATAGCTATTACCTTGAGAATTCATTTAACTCTTCCTCTGGGATAAATTCAAGGATACTATAACCTGTGTTTCCTGCTTCCTTGGCTTAACGACTTGCTTTCGGATAACTCATCTTGAAATAATTTCCGCTAAAAAAAAGTGTTCTTGGGAGATAAATCTTCACAATATTTTTATATCATGTCTGGTAATGCATTATTTCCTTCTCACTTTGAATAATAACTGCATGAACAATTGATTTCTTCATTGTATTCCAGTTTTTAGTGTCGCTGATGTAAAATCTTATATCATTCTGAGGTTAATTTTTTCCTGATCTGTAATTTCTAGTATTTTCTTTTCCATCTTGTTCCAAAATTTCATGTGGTCTTCATGGATTTGTTTTGGACTTTATTTTTTCCACTGTATACTTAAAGAGTCTTTCAATATGAAGAATATATGATTATGATTAGAACATTTGTTTTGTGATTGACTTGATAATTTTATATTTTTATTTTCTTTATTCATTCTAGATTTCTATTTTTGAATGGTAGATCTCCTGGATTATTTATTTATGCTTATTATCCATCTCTTTTTTCATATCGATAGTTTTGAAAATTTATTTAACTTTAGTTTACATCTCTTCCTTAAACAGGTTTTAAATTAATGTCTTTATTTTAAGACCTACTGCTAAATCCAAATACATATTGGAGTCTGAAGTAGAAAATGAAAAAAATGACTAAAGATGACTTCATTTAAGCTATAAATTGTTATTCATTTTATAATTGTATGTGTCTTCTTCTAATTTATTTCATCAGGCTTCCATCTGCTACCTATTCCTGACAATGTCTTAATATTGATTCCATTAATGAATTATTTGTTTATTTTGGTGTGATGGTACTGATTTTGTAATTACTTGTATTTTAACAGAACCTAAACATGGAGAGCAGACAAACATGAACTTAGTTGATCAATTTGAACAGGAAGTACTTGCTTATATGTAAAATTCATAGGTCTTTCTAAGAATTCTATTGGTAAGCGGAATTTTATGGTCAAATTTTGTTTCCATTTCTTTTCATTTTTAGTGCAACTTTATTGAGGTATAATTGATAACCCCCCCATAAAAACTGCAAAGGTTTAATATGTATAATTTGATGAGCTTGAACATATGCATACACCTGTGATACTATCACTAAAACAAAAAACTTTTTATATATACATCTTCATATTTGGTTTTTGTGTTTCTTTACTTTTAGCTTTTAAAATTGGTACATAATGATTGTACACATTTCTGGGATACATGTGCTATTTTGATACATCCATACAATATGTTATAATCAAATTAGGATTGTTGGGATATTCATCACCTCAAGCATTTATTGTTTTGTATTGGGAACATTCCAAATCTTCTCTTCTAACTATGTTGAAATATATAATAAATGATGTGAGTCATAGTCATCTTACAGTGCTATTAAACACTAGAATTTATTTCTTCTATCTAATTGTATTTTTGTACTCATTAACTAATTTCTCTTCATCTCCTTTTCCCTACTTCCCTTCTCAGCCTCTGGTAACCCCATTCTACTCTCTACTTTCGTAGAGTAGCTACCACATATGAGTTGAGAACATGTGATACTTGTCTTCCTGTGTCTGGTTTATTTCACTTAACATAATGCCCTTCAGTTTCATCCATGTTGCTGCAAATGATAAGTTAAAGCCACAAAGTAGGATTCTGGCTCAAGAATATTTGAACTTTTATTTAGACAATTATCTTAACCAGTTTATGAAAGGATATCTCTTTTATGACAGAATCTTGATGATAAATTTCATTTTGGTGGGTCTGATAACTTCTGAGATAATGCCAAATTGTCATTGCATGAATTGTTGGATGCAATTTAAACTTGACCTTAATGCCAGCTGTTTCCTAGGTAAATTTTGGTGTCCTTCAGAGTAACCATAACATTATTATTTATTTAATATAACATTTTTTTCTTAAGTCAACCAACTTCAGGTCCCACAGCAATATATACAGTAATTATAATTATATACATGAATTATATATTTTATATATATAGCAGACTGCTATATATATGTACTGCACAATTATATATATATAGCAGCATACTTATACCATAAACCCAACTCTAACAGCAGCAGATTACTACTTAATTTTGAAAGATATGCTAATAAGGCTATCATATGTAACACTAGTAGTTCTTCTATTTACTTGAATATTACAAGATGCACAGGGCATTGACAAGATATAAATTATGTATGCATTACTGTAAAATATTGATCATTTATAAATTTCCATTAAACTCATTTTACTCTATTTTATTAAACTTGAGAGCTGTGACCTATCTAGAGATTCTAGTTAAATGAAGCTAATTAAAATATGGAAATAGCAAGGGTGAAAATGACATACATGTAAATTGCTTAATGCAAATTTAAATTAATAAGTAAAGCAAATTTTGAAGTGCCCTGTTTTTATGCAATTTATACAGAGTTGTTTCTTTGCCAATACAGTAAAGTCACAATTATCATGTCCATAACATGTCAATGATTTTGAAACCTTGTTTTATACATTTTTCTATTTGCAATGTCAGGGTATTTGTAACAAAAATACTTTCTTTTGAATTTTTATGATGTACTGCTAATTTAGCATAGGTCTATATGTTACAGCATTTACTTTGTTACATGGTTACACTTTTATTTTCAGTGAAATGACATTGGATTTTTGTTTTACATTGTTTTCTTCTAGTACACACACATATATAGTACATATATGTGCTTAAGAAACAAGGACATGCAGAAAAGAATGCATTGAAATAAAATAAATTAAGCTGATTGAAAAGGATGTGGAGGAAAAATGAAGGGAAGGAAAATGCAGATTAAGAACTAAAATGACAAGGGGGCCGCCCAAGATGGCCAAATAGGAACAGCTCCAGCCTCCGCTCCCAGTGTGAGCGACACAGAAGACAGATGATTTCTGCATTTTCAACTAAGGTACCAGGTTCATCTCACTGGAGTGTGTCGGACAGTCAGTGCTGGTCAGTGGGTGCAGCCCAAGCAGCGAGAGCTGAAGCAGGGAGAGGCATCGCCTGACCTGGGAAGCACAAGGGGGAAAGGAATTCCTTTTCCTAGCCGAGGGAAACTGAGACACACAACACCTGGAAAATTGGGTAACTCCCACCCTACTACTGTGCTTTACCAAGGGTCTTAGGAAATAGCACACCAGGAGATTATATCACATGCCTGGCCCAGAGGGTCCCACGCCCACAGAGCCTCCTTCATTGCTAGCACAGCAGTCTGAGATCTTACTGCAAGGTGGCAGCGAGGCTAGGGCAGGGGCACCCGCCATTGCTGAGGCTTAAGTAGGTAAACAAAGCCACTGGGAAGCTCGAACTGTGTGGAGCCCATCAGAGCTCAAGGAGGCCTACCTGCTGCTGTAGACACCACCTCTGGGGACAGGGCATAGCTAAACAAAAAGCAGCAGAAACCTCTGCAGATGCAAACGTCCCTGTCTGACAGCTTTGAAGAGAGCAGTGGTTCTCCCAGCACAGAGGTTGAGATCTGAGAATGGACAGACTGCCTGCTCAAGTGGGTCCCTGACCCCTGAGTAGCCTAACTGGGAGACATCCCCCACTAGGTGCAGACTGACACCTCACACCTCACATGGCTGGGTACACCACTGAGACAAAGCTTCCAGAGCAAGAATCAGACAGCAACACTTGCTGTTCAGCAATATTCTATCTTCTGCAGCCTCCATTGCTGATACCCAGGCAAACACGGTCCAGAGTGGACCTCAAGCAAATTCCAACAGACCTGCTGCTGAGGGTCCTGACTGATAGACAGAAAACTAACAAACAGAAAGGACACCCACACCAAAACCCCATCAGCACGTCACCATCGTCAAAGACCAAAGGCAGATAAAACCACAAAGATGGAGAAAAAGCAGTGCAGAAAAGCTGGAAATTCAAAAAGTCAGAGCGCATCTCCCACTCCAAAGGAATGCAGCTCATCACCAGCAATGGACCAAAGCCGGATGGAGAATGACTTTGACGAGTTGAGAGAAGAAGGCTTCAGTCAATCAAAATTCTCCGAGATAAAGGAGGAACTACGTACCCAGTGCAAAGAAACTAAAAACCTTGAAAAAAGAATGGAAGAATAGATAACTAGAATAACCAATGCAGCGAAGTCCATAAACGAACTGATAGAGATGAAAACCGTGACATGAGAACTATGTGACAAATGCACAAGCTTCAGTAACTGACTTGATCAACTGGAAGAAAGAATATCAACGATTGGAGATCAAATGAATGAAATGAAGTGAGAAGAGAAGTTTAGTGAAAAAAGAGTAAAAAGAAAAGAACAAAGCCTCCAAGAAATATGGGATTATGTGAAAAGACCAAATCTACGTCTGATTGGGGTGCCTGAAAGTGAGGGGGAAAATGGAAACAAGTTGGAAAGCACTCTGCAGGATATTTTTCAGGAGAATTTCCCCAACCTAGCAAGGCAGGCCAACATTCAAATTCAGGAAATACAGAGAACACCACAAAAATACTCCTCGAGAAGAGCAACTCCAAGACACATAATTGTCAGATTCACCAAAGTTGAAATGAAGGAAAAAATCTTAAGGGCAGCCAGAGAGAAAGGTCGGGTTAACCACAAAGGGAAGCCCATCAGACTAACAGTGGATCTCTCGGCAGAAACTCTACAAGCCAGAAGAGAGTGGGGGCCAATATTCAACATTCTTAAAGAAAAGAATTTTCAACCCAGAATTTCATATCCAACCAAACTAAGTTTCATAAGTGAAGGAGAAATAAAATCCTATACAGACAAGCAAATGCTTAGAGATTTTGTCACCACCAGGCCTGCCCTACAAGAGATCCTGAAGGAAGCACTAAACAAGGAAAGGAACAACTGGTACCAGTCATTGTAAAAACATGCCAAAATATAAAGACCATCAATGCTAGGAAGAAACTGCATTAACTAATGAGCAAAATAACCAGCTAACATCATAATGACAAGATCAAATTCACATGTAACAATATTAACCTTAAATGTAAATGGACTAAATGGTCCAATTCATAAGACACAGACTGACAAATTGGATAAAAAGTTAAGACCCATCAGTTTGCTGTATTCAGGAGACCCATCTCACATGCAGAGACACACATAGGCTCAAAAGAAAGGGATGGAGGAGGATCTACCAAGCAAATGGAAAACAAAAAAAGGCAGGGGGTGCAATTCTAGTCTCTGATAAAAACAGTCTTTAAACCAACAAAGATCAAAAGAGACAAAGAAAGCCATTACATAATGGTAAAGGGATCAATTCAACAAGAAGAGCTAACTATCCTAAATATATAAGCACCCAATACAGGAGGACCCAGATTCATAAAGCAAGTCCTTAGAGACTTACAAAGAGACTTAGACTCCCATGCAATAATAATGGGAGACTTCAACACACCACTGACAACATTAGACAGATCAACGAGACAGAAAGTTAACAAGGATATCCAGGAATTGAACTCAATTCTGCAGCAAGCAGATCTAATAGACATCTACAGAACTCTCCATCCCAAATTAACAGAATATACATTCTTCTCAGCACCACATTGCACTTATTCCAAAATTGACCACATAGTTGGAAGCAAAGCAATCCTCAGCAAATGTACAAGAACAGAAATTATAACAAACTGTCTCTCAGACCACAGTGCAATCAAACTAGAACTCAGGACTAAAAAATTCAATCAAACCCGTTCAACTACATGGAAACTGAATATCCTGTTCCTGAATGACTACTGGGTACATAACAAAATGAAGGCAGAAATAAAGATGTTCTTTGAAACCAATGAGAACAAAGATACAACATACCAGAATCTCTGGGACACATTTACAGCAGGGTGCAGAGAGAAATTTATAGCACTAAATGCCCATAAGAGAAAGCAGGAAAGATCTAAAATTGACACCCTAACATCACAATTAAAAGAACTAGAGAAGCAAGAGCAAGCACATTCAAAACCTAGCACAAGGCAAGAAATAACTAAGATCAGAGCAGAACTGAAGGAGATAGAGACACAAAAATTCTCCAAAAAATCAATGAATCCAGGAGCTGGTTTTTTGAAAAGATCAACAAAATTGATAGACTGCTAGCAGGACTAATAAAGAAGAAAGAGAAGAATCAAACAGATGCAATAAAAAATGATAAGGGCAATATCATCACCAACCCCACAGAAATACAAACTACCATCAGAGAATACTATAAACACCTCTACGCAGTTCAGCTAGAAAACCTAGAAGAAATGGATAAATTTCTGGACACTTACACTCTCCCGAGACTAAAACAGGAAGAACTTGAATCCCTGAATAGACCAACAGCAGGCTGTGAAATTGAGGCAATAATTAATAGCCTACCAATCAAAAAAAGTTCAGGACCAGATGGATTCACAGCCAAATTCTACCAGAGGTACACATTTCTTCTGAAACTATTCCCATCGATAGAAAAAGAGGAAATTCTCCCTAACTCATTTTATGAGACCAACATCATCCTGAAACCAAAGCCTGACAGAGACACAACAAAAAAACAGAATTTTAGACTGATAACCCTGAAGAACATTGATGCAAAAATTCTCAATAAAATACTGGCAAACTGAATCCAGCAGAACATCAAAAAGCTTATCCACCATGATCAAGTGGGCTTCATCCCTGGGATGCAAGGCTGGTTCAACATATGTAAATCAATAAAGAATCCAGAACCAAAGACAAAAATCACGTGATTATCTCAATAGATGCAGAAAAGGCCTTTGACAAAATTCAACAGCCCTTCATCCTAAAACCTCTTAATAAATTCGGTATCGATGGAACATATCTCACAATAGTAAGAGCTATTTATGACACACCCACAGCCAATATCATACTGAATGGGCAAAAACTGGAAGCATTCCCTTTGAAAACTGGCACTAAACAGGGATGCCCTCTCTCACCACTCCTATTCAACATAGTGTTGGATGTTCTGGCTAGCACAATCAGGCAAGAGAAAGAAATAAATGGTATTCAATTAGGAAAAGAAGAAGTCAAACTGTCCCTGTTTGCAGATGACATGATCGTATATTTAGAAAACCCCATCGTCTCAGCCCAAAATCTCCTTAAGCTGATAAGCAACTTCAGTAAAGTCTCAGGATACAAAATCAATGTGCAAAAATCACAAACATTCTTATACATCAATAACAGACAGAGAGCCAAATCATGAATGAACTCACATTCACAATTGCTTCAAACAGAATAAAATACCTAGGAATTCAACTTACAAGGGATGTGAAGGACATCTTCAAGGAGAACTACAAACCACTGCTCAGTGATATCAAAGAGGACACAAACAAATGGAAGAACATACCATGCTCATGGATAGGAAGAATCAACATCATGAAAATGGCCATACTGCCCAAGGTAATTTATAGATTCAATGCCATCCCCATTAAGCTACCAATGACTTTCTTCACAGAATTGGAAAAAACTACTTTAAAGTTCATATGGAACTGAAAAAGAGCCCACATTGCCAAGACAATCCTAAGCCAAAAGAACAAAGCTGGAGGCATCACGTTACCTGACTTCAAACTATACTACAAGGCTACAGTAACCAAAACAGCATGGTACTGGTACCAAAACAGAGATATAGACCAATGGAACAGAATAGAGCCCTCAGGAATAATATCATACAACTACAACCATCTGATCTTTGACAAACCTGACAAAAACAAGAAATGGGGAAAGGATTCCCTATTGAATAAATGATGCTGGGAAAATTGGCTCATCATAAGTAGAAAGCTGAAACTGGATCCTTTCCTTACTCCTTATATGAAAATTAATTCAAGATGGATTAGAGACTTAAATGTTAGACCAAAAACCATAAAGACCCTAGAAGAAGAAAACCTAGGTAAGACCATTCAGGACATAGGCATGGGCAAGGACTTCATGTCTAAAACACCAAAAGCGATGGCAACAAAAGCCAAAATTGACAAAAGGGATCTAATTAAACTAAAGAGCTTCTGCACAGTAAAAGAAACTACCATCAGAGTGAACAGGCAACCTACAGAATGGGAGAAAACTTTTGCAATCTACTCATCTGACAAAGGGCTAATATCCAGAACCTACAAAGAACTCAAACAAATTTACAAGGAAAAACAAACAACCCCATCAAAAAGTGGGCAAAGGATATGAACAGACACTTCTCAAAAGAAGACATTCATATAGTCAACAGACACATGAAAAAAAAAATGCTCATCTTCAATCGCCATCAGAGAAATGGAAATCAAAACCACAATGAGATACCATCTCACACCAGTTAGAATGGCAATCATTAAAAAGTCAGGAAACAACAGGTGCTGGAGAGGATGTGGAGAAATAGGAACACTTTTACACTGTTGGTGGGACTGTAAACTAGTTCAACCATTATGGAAAACAGTGTGGCGATTCCTCAAGTATCTAAAACTAGAAATACCATTTGATGCAGCCATCCCATTCCTGGGTATATACCCAAAGGATTATCAATCATGCTGCTATAAAGACACATGCACATGTATGTTTATTGTGGTACACAATAGCAAAGACTTGGAACCAACCTAAATGTCCATCAGTGACAGACTGGATTAAGAAAATATGGCACATATATACCATGGAATCCTATGCAGCCATAAAAAAGGATGAGTTCGTGTCCTTTGTAGGGACATGGATGCAGCTGGAAACCATTATTCTTAGCAAACTATCGCAAGAACAGAAAACCAAACACCACATGTTCTCACTCATTGGTGGGAATTGAACAATGAGATCACTTGGACACAGGAAGGGGAACATCACACATTGGGGCCTATTGTGGGGGGTGGGGAGAGGGGAGGGATAGCATTAGGAGATATACCTAATGTAAATGATGAATTAATGAGTGCAGCACACCAACATGGCTTATGTATATATATATATATATATATATATATATATAATATATATATATATAACAAATCTGCAAGTTGTGCACATGTACCCTATAAAGAACAATAAAAAAAAGAACTAAAATAATATTCTGATGTTGTCTTGAATATTTGCATGTGCATGCACAAATACATACACATCGTTTAAGTATATTTTCATAATCTAGACTTCTGTTAGCAGAGTTTTGAATTAAAGAAAAATAACCTAGGGTGACAACATTAAACATGAATTTCTGAGATCAGAGACTTTATTTTCAGTGTTTTTAGTATGTGAAAAAAATTGGCCATTGAATTTGCATTACAGGCAAGAATAACTATCTCAAGCCTATGTGATCTCACTCATCGTGAACCTTTTGAAAAATAAAATCCTCTCAATGCCTTTCTAATTCCTAAATCCTTTCAAAAGTCATTCTTCCAAAAACTATCTGGTAAATTATACTTTTAAGGATACACATCACACTTGCCAACAGATCTTAACTGATCATATATTTGCTTAAATCATATGTGGTTATTGACCGAGTACATTTTATTTTCACCTTTTATTTCAAAGAAAATAGCAATAATATGTTTAGGTCTGGGTGCAGTGTCCCACACCTGTAATCCCAGCACTTTGGAGGCCGAGACAGGCGGATTACAAGGTCAGAAGTTCGAGACCAGCCTGGCCAATATGCTGAAACCTTGTCTCTAGTGAAAATACAAAAATGAGCTGGGCATGGTGGAGCATGCCTGTAGTCCTCGTTACTTGGGAGGTTGAGGCAGAAGAATTGCTTGAACCTGACATGTGGAAGTTGCAGTGAGCTGAGATCATGCCACTGTACTCCAGCCTGGGGGACAGAGTGAGACTGTCTCCAAAAAAAAAAAAAAAAAGAAAAAGCAATAATATGTTTGAATATAAATAATTCTATTTGATACGAATTGATTTTACCCATAGCTACCTGTCTGTTAATTACAATTGCCATGTCATTATTTTAAATTATATAGCAATTTTGACTTAAAAATATTTGTAATGTTGTTCTCTGTTCCATGTTTTCTGCTTCTGCTGATGTCAGTTGTCGTCTTTATTCTATGTGTGTTTCTATCACACGTCTGTGTGTTTGTTAATAAAGCCATTTTTGTAAATTAAGAACCAGGTGAATTATCATAGATGGCTCTAGTAGACTCCTTTTCAAGCTATGGATATCTTCTTTTTCTCTTAAATTGTGTGAACATGACCATCTATATTTTATCAAATTATTTTTGTCAATAAAATGAAGAATCTATTACCTACTATGAATGATTAATGTAAACCTTAAAATTATATGTTAATATTTTTGTTTCTATTTTTTAACATCTCTGCCTATATTACCTTACCCTGGTATTATCTTTATTGTCTTTATTGTCCTCATCAAGGAATGAAATGTAATGTTAACATTAAATATTTTTCCCATTATGACTAAAATATAATAAGGCAACCAATGATAGAAAATACACAAATGTTTCTGGATGAAAACCTTAACACCAATCAAATAGTTTAGGTTTTTATTTGATTTTCTCTTGTTTTATTTTATTTTTAATTTTATTTATTTATTTTTTTGGAGACAAAGTCTCACTCTGTCACCCAGACCGGAATGCAGTGGCGCGATCTCAGCTCACTGCAACCTCTGCCTTCCGGATTCAAGCAATTCTCCTGCCTCAGCCTCCCAAGTAGCTGTGATTACAGATGCTTGCCATGATACCCAGCTAATTTTTGTATTTTTTAGTAGAGACAGGGTTTCACCATGTTGGTCAGGCTGGTCTCAAACTCCTGAACTCAAGTGTCCTGCCCAACTTGGCCTCCCAAAGTGTTGGGAATACAGACATGAGCCACCGCCCTGGCCTAATTTTTACTTATTTTAAATACCTTTTGAAAATTATTTTATCACAAAGTAATAAAATGTATTCTTGTTTCATGTTTTCATATGCAAAAATACAGCTAAATATGTTTGCTGTATATTTGATTTATATTCCAATAGCATTTCTATAAATTTATGAACAATGGAATGTCTTATAAAACTATATTTTAAATAACAAATATGGAGAAGATACAGAAATCCTAAATAGTATTACTGATCTCAGAATCATGAAGCATAACATTTTTTCAAAACTAGAAACATATATAAATACTGAAGGATGTGCATAAAGGAAAGAATGATCAATATGCAAGCACAAATCCTAAATAATTATTTATCAGGTGAGTGCTAGAGTTAGAATACATTGCCAAATGATTAAAATTTCACTTGGAAAGTTTTAAAAGCACCTGCTAAGAAAAACTAAAAGTGAAAACTAGTCACACCTGCACTTTCTGTCTCCATTTGGTAAAATACATTTAAATGAAATGTAAAAATGAAGTCAAAATCTTACATACTTCCTTGCTATGCAGAGGATAAGTAAAAATGCAAAGGGCAGAGCCTCAGGAGGTGCAACGCCTTTCAAATTAAATGCAGGTTTTTTGTGTGTGGAAAGTGAGCAGGCTTGACCTACTATTTCTTAAAGCTCACCTTACATCTTAGGAAAATTCAGAAACTCTATTAAACAGAAAAAGAACTACTTTTCCCCTTACGATTCTATCCACAAAGCCATCATCTTAGTTCCTCACTTAAGAACGTTTGCAAAACTTATCTACCAGACTAATACTATCTAAAATACTTGTAAGTGAATACTTCTATTAATTAAACAAAAAACAAGACTTTAGACCTTTAGTCCTCAGGAAGACCTAAAATTTTTCTTGTATCTATTCAATGGCTTAATTTCATAGTGGTGAGAAAACTATAGGTTTTTCAAATGTATTATGTGATTTTGTTTTATTTTTATCTCTGAAACATTACAAATATTCTTAGATGTCTAAGAGAAAACACATTTGAATTAATTTTGTGCATTTTAGTAATTTCACATTTTAGGTATGGCATTGTAGGTTTTTCAGAAAATAGCCACTATATTTTTATCTCATTTGATTTTCCCACAACTCTGTAAAGTCAGTAGTTATTATACTGTCAGAACAGTTAAAATAATTGCTAACAACAACAAAAATATTTTTTTTTTGTTACACAAAATATAAGCAATAGAACCAGAGCATATAATATATATTTTTGGCTACTATTCTTTGTGAAAACTTGAATTGAGAAAACAATAAATAAGCCTGAGCCCTCAAAAAGTTAACAAACTGTGTATTCCAATGTAAGAAGAAAGATGAGAGAGATATGTGGCTTTCTTTAATTATTTTTATATCTTTAACATATATGAATGCCTATAAAGCAAAACAACAGAGACTATGGCTATAGTTAAGCATTTTAGAAATATATGTGTACACTAAAAGAACTGCGCATTGGAGAAATTGAGATAATTATCTCCATAATCAGGTACCTACAAGTGTGACATACTGATTTGTGTCAATTAGCTACATGTCAAAATCAATTTATACATATTACTCAAATATTCTAGATCAGGACTCTTAAGAGATTTCATGCAATTTATAAGGTATATAGCTGAGTAATAATATTGCATACTTAATGTGTAAACGAATACAGAAAGAAACTGGCAAAGCCAGAAAGAGGTAGTAAGTTATTGGCACATTTATCAGGTAAGGTTCTTTATAAATGAAACCATCTAAACTCCCTGGCAGTGGAAAAAAATGCCTGAACATCAGCAGGCAAATCAGCTTGCACAAGGGATTGCTAAAAAGAGCTTGATGCCTCAGCGTTTCTCCTCTCTGAGGAAAGAGACCTATTTTGGAATTAAAGCTGGCTAAACAGATAAAGGTTGAACTTTTCAACTGCAAAGGAGGTATAGAAATTGGTCCCTTTTTAACTGAGAGAAGCAGTAAAATTTTACGACACGTCACCAGTTGGGTTTTTCAGCATTAAATACCAGAAAGTCTATTGTGTGGCTGTCTGCGATATAAATGAGGACTGGAGAGGTAAATAGTAATCTAAAATGGTTCGTATGAAGATCTACAATCAAAAAGTGGTGAAGCACCTGTTTTTCTTTGATGAGATTTCTGACTCTTTAATATTTCAGCTTTCATGACACAAAAGTACACTAAGTTATAGGAGTGGAAAAGAAGGTTTGAATGAAAATTAGAAAAGTAAAAATTGGAGTTTGTATGACTGGGCCAGATGTATAAAATCATTAGTTTTATCTCAGTGACAGAATTTTATGGAAAACAATAAAAGCTACATAAAAGAATGCTGATAGCATCACTTTACTCTCTATTAGCATTAGTTTAGATGTGTATGAGAGTGAATATGCACCAGGGAGAAGCAAGTATGAAGAATTTTTTTTTTGGCCATTAAGTTAATGGAGCTGATAAATGGAATTGTAACATTGACACTAAGTGACAGTCTTGTTCCTTTAAAATCTGCTGTTTCATTCTAGTTACTTCAACCTTGAATTTCTAATGTGTACAGCTATTACATTTAATAGTTGTGTTTGGTGATTTTATGTGATTCAAAAGAATAATAAAAGGAACACAACCTCTGCTTTAATAAAGAAAGTTAAAACACATTAGTGAAATTTCAGATCTATATCTACCTATGACTTTAGCAATTTATTCACAATAAAATTAATTTTATTTTTCTTTTAGACTGAAGGTCAGAAAGAATGGTGTAATATAGCCAAGGAAGATGACTTAAAAAAAAAAATCATGGTAGAGAATAAAATAAAATTATGTCTTATTGTTTTCACAAAATTGTTCTATTCCTAAGAGGACAAAGCACATTCATGTGTACATTTCTAGAGAATCAAGTAGCTACTTTCTAAACCTTTTCATATGCAGATCTAACAGAAATAAAACTAATAACTGATACTCATGGCATATGTATTTTAAAATGAAGAAGAGACCAGGCATGGTTGCTCACATCTATCATCCCAGCACTTTGGGTGGCTAAGGTGGTAGGATCACCTGAGGTCGGGAATTTGAGACCAGCCTGGCCAACATGGTGAAACTCCATCTCTACTAAAAATATAAAATTATCCAGGCGTGGTGGTGCATGCCTGTAATCCCAGCTAATCAGGAGGCTGACGTGGGAGAATGGCTTGAACCCGGGTGGTGGAGGTTGCAGTGAGCCAAGATGGTGCCACTGCACTCCAGCCTGGGCAACAAGAGCAAAACTCCATCTCAAAAAAAAAAAAAAAAAAAGTGAAGAAGAAAACTACAATATAATTTTGATAGAGTAGAAATTAAATTATCTTCATCAATACAGTTGGTAAAAATGTGTTGTTAGAAGAAAAGAATAAAGGTTGAGTATTCTTTTGTAAAATCTTCTACCTGAATTCAAGTCAATTATATTGAATCAGGCATATTATTTTTGAGAAATCTAAAATTTTATCAAATTATTTATCTCCACAAAATTATTTAAAATGAGATGATTATTTTAGTAAAATTGACAAAATAGTTATGTCAATCTTATTTTTCTTTTGCAGGGAAGGTTAATCATGAATCTGGGGAAAGAAAGTTCATGGTTTTATGGTTAAACCAACAACTCTTTTTAAAATAAACCAATTAAAAAATAAATATAAAAATAAACATATTAAAACCCAGTTCTTGAAATGATTCATAAGGTTAGGTTTTTTTCTAATTATAAAAGTTTAGAAGTTTAAGTTTTTAAAAATATGATATTGAGGAGAGGCAGAGTAACATGTCTGAACTGAAGCCTCCAGCAACTGCCCCTTTGCAGGAGCACCAAATTTAACAACTATCTACATGCAAAAAAAAAGTTTCATAAGAACCCAAAATCAGGTGAGCAATTAAAGTATCTGGTTTTAATATTATGTTAAGGAAAGCTCACTGAAGAAGGTAGGAAAGGCAGTTTTGAATCACTCACAGTAATCCCCCCGCGGTTCCCCAGCAACAGCCACCTGGTACACAGGATCTGTGCGTTTTGGGAAAGGAGAGCCCAGTGATTGTGAAACTTCACTGACTCAGTGCTGCCCTGTCACAGAAAAAAGCAACGAGGGAAGAACTCAACCAGTGCTCACAAAGGGAGCATTTAAAACATCCCTAGCCAGAGGTGGATCATCCATCTCAGTGATTGGAACCCGAGTTCTGTTAAGCTTTACCACTGTATACTACAATACTCTGGGGTCCTGAACACATTTGAAAGGCAGTCTAGGCCACAGACACTGTAATTTCTGGGCAAGTCCTGGTGCTGTGCTGTGCTCAGAGCCAGTGGACTTTCACTGCACATGACCTAGTGAGAAACCAGCTGGGGCAGCCCAGGGATTGCTTGTGTGACCTTCCCCCTATCCCAAGGAGCATAGCTCACAGCTCTGGAGGAGGCGATTTCCTTCTACTTGATAAGAGGATAGGGAGAGTAAAGAGGACTTTGTCATGCCTTTCAGTACCAGCCCAGCTTCAATAGAATAGGGCACCAGGCAGAGTCCTGAGGCCTGTTATCCAGGCACTAGCTCCAAAATTACATTTATTGACATACCACAGGCCAGGAGGGAATCTGCTGCTTGCCTTGAAGGGAAGAATTCAGTCCTGAAGTATTGAACACCTACTGACTGAAGAGTCCTTGGGCTCTGCGTAATCAGCAGTGATAGCCAGGCAGTATTCCATGCTGGCCTTGGGTAGACTCAGTACCATGCTGACTTCAGGAGTGACCCAGCACGTTCTCAGCTGTGGTGGCTATGGGGAGAACTCTTTATGCTTAAGGAAAAGAACGGGAAGAGTAAAGGGGACTTTGTCTTGCAGCTTGGGTATCAGTTTGGCCACAGTTGAGAGCACCAAGCGGGCACCTGGGGTCACTATTCCAGGTCTCGGCTCCTTTATGAGATTTCCGTATCTGCCCTGAACCCGAGGGAAGCCTAGTTCCCTAAAGAAAGACATTTAGTTCTGGCAGCATTTACAACAAGCTGACAGAAGAGCCCTTGGTCCTTAAGTAAATATTGTCAGTATCCAGGCAGTACTTGTACTGATCCTGAGTCAGTAGTAGCCACAGGGGAAAGTCCTCTGCTTGAGAAAGGAGAGAGAAGAGGGAGAAGGACTCTGTCTTGATGTTTGGATGCCAGATCAGCTGCAGTAGAATGGAGCACAAGGTAGATTCCTAAAGTTCTGGACTCCAGACCCTGGCTTCTGGATGGAATCTCTGGACCCACCTGGGGTCAGAGGGAGCTTCATGCCCTGAAGGGAAGGATGGAAGCCCAGCTGGATTTGCCACCTGACAATTGTAGAGCCCCTGGGCCTTGAGGAAACCTCAGCATCAGGCAGGTAGTGGTTGCCATAAGCCTGGAAACCCAGTACCGTACTTTCTTCAGGTCTGACCCAGCACAGTCCCCATTGTGTCATCCCTCCTCCAGTTCTAGAAAGCTCAGCAAAGAGAAAGAGAGAGAGAGAGACTCTTGTTTGGGGGAAAGTAAGTAGAAAGAATGAAAGTCTCTTTTTTATGATCCAGGAAATCTCCTGAATCATACCCAAGACCACCAAAACAGTACCTCTGTGAGACCACAGTATTACTGGGCTTGGGGTATTCCCTAATGCAGATATGGCTGCAGTGACCAAAGATTATATTTCAACACTCCAGTCCCTTCCAATACTTGGAAACCCTTCCAAAGAAGGATGGGTACAAACAAGTCTGGACTTCAAAGACCACAATAAATGCTTAACTCTTCAAGGTCCAGACACTGAAAAACATCCACAAGCATCACAGTGATCCAGGAAAACATGTTCTTACCAAATGAACTAAATAAGATGACAGTAACTGATCCCAGAAAGACAGAGGTATGTAGTCTTCCAGACAAAGAATTCAAGATAGCTGTTCTGATGAAACTGAAAAAATTCAAGATAAAACAGAGAAGGAATTCAGAGTCCTGTGATATATATTTAACAAAGAGACTGAGATTATTTAAAAGAATCAAGCAGAAATTCTGAAGCCAAAAATGCAAAAGACATAATAAAGGATGTGTCAAGTCTCTTAAAGCAAAATTAAGCAAGCAGGAGAAACAATTAACGAG
Organism: Trachypithecus francoisi; assembly: GCF_009764315.1. NCBI lineage: Eukaryota > Metazoa > Chordata > Mammalia > Primates > Cercopithecidae > Trachypithecus > Trachypithecus francoisi. The sequence goes on along the minus strand of NW_022681470.1, from coordinate 45,470,518 downwards.
CTCGAAGACAGGCTATTTGAAAATACACGATCAGAAGAGACAAAAGAAGAAAAAAGAATGAAGCGTGCCTACAAGGTCTTGAAATAGCTTCAAAAGGGCAAACCAAAGAGTTATTGGCTTTAAAAAGGGGTAGAGAGAGCGAGCTTGGGAGAAAGTTTATGGATGGAGATGCTAGCAGAGAACTTCTCAAATCTAAAGAATGATATAAATATACAAGTACAAGAAGGTTATAGCACACCAAGCAACTTTAACCCAAATAAGACTATCTCAAGACATTTAATAATCAGACTCCAAAAGGTTAAGGACAAAGAAAGGATCCCAAAAGCAGCAGGAGAAAAGAAATGCATAACATACAAAGGGCCTCCATATATCTGTTAGCACTCTTTTAAGTGGAGACCTTCTAGGCCAGCTGATGGTAGAATTATTTATTTATTTATTTATTAACTGTTTTTTTTTTATTTTTTTGAATCTTGCTCTGTTGCCCAGACTGGAGTGCAGAGGAACAATCTCAGCTCATGGAAACTTCCGCCTCCTGGGTTCAAGCATTTCTCCATGCTTTAGCTTCCTGAGTAGCTAGGATTACAGGCACTCACCACTATGCACAATTAATTTTTGTATTTTTAGTGGAGATGGATTTTCACAATGTTCGCCAGGCTAGTCTCAAACTCCTGATCTCAGGTGATCTGCCTGCCTCAGCCTCCCAGAGTGCTGGGATCACAGGCATGAGCCAATATGCCTGGCCTGGAAAGATACATTTAAATTGCTGATGAAAAATAACCCTTTATCTTAGAACTGTACCGTGATGGTTAATACAGAGGTTCAACTTGATTGGGTTGAAGGGTACAAAGTATTCATTGAGGATGTGTCTGTGAGGGTGTTGACAAAGGAGATTAACATGTGAATCAGTGGGATGGGAAAGGCAGACCCACCCTTAGTCTGGGAGGGTATAATCCAATCAACTGCCAGCGTGGCTAGAGTGTAAGCAGGCAGAAAAAGGTGAAAAGAGAGACTGACTTAATCTCCCAGCCTACACCTTTCCTCAAACTAAATGCTTCCTGCCCTCAAACATTGGACTCCAAGTTCTTCATTTTGGGCTCTCCTTGCTCCTCAGCCTGCAGACAGCCTATTGTGGGACCTTGTGATCATGTGAGTGAAGACTTCATAAACTCCCCTTTACATATATATTTATTCCATTAGTTCCATCTCTCTAGAGAACCCTGATTAAAACAAATTTTGGTACCAGGAGTGATTATAGAGGAACAGAATATTAAGGATGGAGTTCTTTCATTGGTTTGGGGGTTTCTGGAGTTCACTGCTTAATATGAATAGACCCAAAATACTAAGGAGTCTACTTCTAATAGTATGGAGAACACTGATAGTCCTTGATGTGAACTGTTTAGAGAGTTATGCAAAATAAATACATTTGATACTCCTGATTGATCACTTGTAAGAGGCAAGGAGTTTAGTAACTCTATACATAGCACCTTTGACCATATGTGGACAACCAAGGAACATAATGTAGCTGTTTGGTTGCTCCCAAGTTCAGTGGACAAAGTGATGAAAAGAATTTATGAACTCAGGAATTCTTATCGCCCGGCTTCAGAAGTAGATACTGAGCCTCAAATCTACTAAGATTGCCCTGAGTAAGAGTCTTGCCTCCTGTAGAGAAAGAGCTAAAATTGTGGAAAAACAGACACAAGCTGTTATTATGTGAGTGGCTGACCTGCAGCGAAAGGTGCATGCACAGCCTTGCCAGGTGTCTCCCGTTAAAGTGAGGGCACTGACTGGAAAAGAATGAGACCCTGCAACTTGGAATGGGGACATGTAGGAGGACTCTGATGATGCTGGGGACACTGAGTTTGTAAACTCTGATGAACCCTTTGCCAAAGGAACAGCTTCCCCATCCACAGTGGTGGTAACATTCGCTCCCTGACCCATGCTGCCATCAGCCTTTCCACTTTGTCTGAGGAGATAAATCCTGCGCTGCCTGAGACAGCAGTGATGGCCTTCCCTGAGGCAGTCACCAGGCAAGACAATGTTGATTCTCCTCAGGATCACCCTCAACACCCCATTTGCTTCCAGACCAATAACTAGATGAAAGTCCTGTTGGGCCCCTAGAGATGAGGTTCAGTGTGACCCATAAGGAGGTGTGCTACTCTCCAGAAGAACTGCGTGAATTTTCTAATTTATATAAACAGAAATCTCAAGAACAGACATGAGAATGAATATTAAGGGTGTGGGATAATGGTGGAAGAAACAGAGTTGGATCAGACTGAATTTATTGATTTGGACCCACCAAGTAGGGATTCTGCATTTAATATTGCAGGTAGGGGAGTTAAAAAAAGGTTTTAATAGTTTATTTGCTTGGTTAGCTAAAATGAGGATTAAAAGATGGCCCACTGTGAGCAAGTTGGAAATGCCTGGTCTCCCTTAATTTAATGTAGAGGAAGACATACAAAGGCTTAGGGAGGTTGTGATGGTAGGATGGATTAGTCACTTTAGACCTACTCATCCCAGCTGGAAGGCTCCAGAAGATATACTTTTGACAAATGCCTTGAAAAAATAGATTTGTGATGGCAGCACCTCCATCTCTGAAGAGCCCTATAATTGATCTTCTCTGTACATCAGGTCTAATAGTGGAAACCATAGTCACTCAACTACAAAATTTAAATACAATGGGAATAATTAGATCCTGAGGTGGCAGGGGCCAAGTGATGGCACTCAACTGTCAATGGCAAGGTGAACATTGCTACCATAGTGGATAGCAGAGGCAAACCAGCATTTAGCATCGTCTGACTTGTGTTTTCCTAGAAGTGAAATGGATAGGAAGCCTACTGTATTCATGCTTAATTTATATAAACAGATGAATTCTAGGTTGAATGGACAAAAGACTACTTTGAATTATAAGAACAGAGAATCACACCCCCTCAATCAATTTCCAGACATGAGACAATTTACAGACCCAGAACACCTTGAATGAAGAGGAGGCTGTGTCCCTTTGGGGAAGAACCCCACTACATTACTGACAATTTATTCTGTTAATATTTCTCCCATCCTTCTCCAAGGAGACTTCCGACCTTTTACCAGGGTAACTCTGCATTGGGAAAATGGAAACGATCAGATATTTTAGGGACTGCTGGACACTGGCTCTGAACTGACATTGATTCCATGGGACCCACTACATCATTGTGCTCCTCCAGTTAAAGTAGAGGCTTATGTAGGTCACGTAATTAATGGAGTTTTAGCTCAGGTCTGACTTACAGTGGGCCCCTGCACTAATCAGGTGGTTATTTCCCCAGTGCCAGAATGCAAAATTGGCATAGATGTACTTAGCAGCTGACAGAACTCCCACATTGACTCTGACTGGTAGGGTGAGGGCTATTATGGTGGAAAAGGCCAAATGAAAGCAATTAGAGCTGCTTCTACCTAGGAAAATAGTAAATCAAAAACAGTATTGCATCCTTGGAGGGACTACAGGGATTAGTGCCACCATCAAGGACTTGAAAGATGCAGAGGTGGTGATTTGACAGTGGATTATGGTAAGCTTAACCAAGTGGTGACTCCAAATGCAGCTGCTGTACCAGATGTGGTTTTATTGCTTGAGCAAATTTAAACATCTCCTGGTGCCTGGTATGCTTCCATTAGCTGGGCAAATGCCTTTTTCTCCATTCCTGTCCATAAGGCCCAACAGAAGCACTTGTCTTTAGCTGGCAAGGCCAGTAATATACTTTTACTGTCCTATCTCAAGGGTGTATCAACTCTCCAGCTTTGTGTCATAATCTTATTCAAAGAGACATTGATCATGTTTCACTTCCACAAGATTTTACCCTGGCCCATTATATTGATGGCATTATGTTGATTGGATCCAGTGAGCAAGAAGTAGCAAACACAGTGGACTTTTTGGCCAGACACTTGCTTGACAGAGGATGGGAAATAAACTAAAATTCTGGGACCTTTTACCTCAGTACAATTTCTAGGGTTCAGTGTTGTGGGGCCTATCTAGAGATTACTTCTAGGGTAAAGGATAAATTGCTGCTTTTGGTCCTTCCTACAATCAAGAAAGAGGCACAATGCCTAGTGGGTCTATTTGGATTTGAGAGAAAACACATTCCTCATTTTGGGGGGTTACTTCAGCCCATTTATAGAGTGACCCAAAAGGCTGACAGTTTTGAGTGGGGTCCAGAACAGGAGAAGGCTCTGCAACCAGTCCAGGTTGCTATGCAAGCTGCTTGGCTATTTGGGCCATATGATTCAGAAGATCTAATGATGCTTAAGGTGTCAGTGGCAGATAGGGATTCTGTTTGAAGCCTTTGGCAGGCCCTTATAGGTGAATCACAGCAGAAGCCTCTAGGATTTTGGAGCAAGTCCCTTCCATCTACTGCAGATAAATACTCTTTTTTTTTGACAGACAGCTCTTGGCCTGCTACTGAGCTTTGGTGAATACAGAACATTTGACAGTGAGTCTTCAAGTCACCACGTGATCTGAACTGCCTGTCATGAACTGGGTGTTTTGTGACCCATCTAGCCGTAAAGTGGGTCATGTACATCAGCATTCCATCATCAAATATAAGTGGTATATAGGTGATCAAAAGCAGGTCCTGAAAGCACAAGTAAGTTATGTGAGGAAGGGGCTTAAATGCCCATAGTCTCCACTCCTGCCACTCTACCGTCTCTCTCCCAGCCTGCACTGGTGGCTTCATGGGGAGTTCCTTATAATCAATTGACAGAGGGAGGCTAGGGCGTGGTTCACAGATGATTCTGCACAATATGCAGGCACCACTCAAAAGTAGACTGCTATAGCACTACAGCCCTTTTCTAGGACATTGCTGAAAGATGGCGGTGAAGGTCAATCTTCCCAATGGGTAGAAACTGGAGCAGTGCACTTAGTTGTGCACTTTGCATGAAAGAAGAAATGGCCATATATGCAATCATATACTGATTCATAGGCTGTAGCCAATGGTTTGGCTGGATGGTCAGGGACTTGGAAGAAACATAATTGGAAAATTGATGACAAAGAAATTTTGGGAAGAGGTATGTGGATGGACCTCTCTGAGTGGTCAAAAACTGTGAAGATATTTGTATCTCATGTGAGTGCTCACCAATGGGTGACCTCAGCAAAGGAAGATTTTAATAACCAATGACCCATTCTGTGGACACCACTCAGCCTCTTTCCCCAGTCACCCTTATATCACCCAGTGGGCCCATGAACAATGTGGCCATGGTGGCAGGGATGAAGATTATGCATGAGCTCAGCAACATGGACTTCCACTCACCAAGGTTGACCTGGCTACAACCACTGCTGAAGGACCTGATGGCTTCACTGTTGAATTTTACCACACATTTAATGAAGAATTAATACCAAACCTACTCAAATTATCCCAAAAAATAAAGGAGGAGGGAATACTTCCAAACTCATTCTAAAAGGGCAGTATTACCCTGATTCCAAAACAAGACAAAGACGTCAATATCCCTGATGTATACTGGATGAATAAATCCTCATTAAAATAACAGTAAACTGAATTCAACAAAACATTTAAATATTATTCATCATGACTAAGTGGGATTTATCTCTAGGATGTAAGAATGCTTCAGCCTATACTAATTAATCATGTAATACATTGTATCAACAGAATAAAGGACAAAAATCATATGACCATTTCAATTGATGCTGAAAAAACATTTGATAAAATTCAACATCCTTTCATGATAAAAACCCTCAAAAAACTGGAAATGGAATATACCTCAACAAAATAAAAGCCATATATGACATGCCCACAGCTAGCATCATACTAAATTGGGAAAAACTGAAAGCCTTTCCTCTAAGATCTGAAATAAGACTAGAATAAGACTTTTCCCACTACTGTTCAACACACTACTAGGAGTCCCAGTCAGAGCAATCAGACAAGAGAAAGAAATAAAGGGCTTTCAAACTGGAAAGACAGAAGTCAAATTACCATTGTTTGTGTATAATATACTCATATGTTTCAAAAAACCTAAGACTCCACAAAATAAACTATGAGAGCTGATAAACAAATTTATTAAAGTTGCAGGACACAAAGTTGGCATATGAAATCAGTAGCATTTCTACATGCCAACAGTGGAAATCTGAAAGAGATTTCAAGAAACTAAGTCTATTTGCAATAATTACAAATAAAATACCTAGGAATAAACTTAATCAAAGAATACAAATTGTTTACAATGAAAATTACATTGATGCAATTAATTGAAGGGAACATAAAATAAGTAAAGATATTCCATGTCTATGCATTGGAATGATCAATATTATTAAAATGTTCATACTCTCCAAAGCAATCTACAGATTCAGCGCAATCCTTATCAAAATACCAATGACATTTGTCACAAAAATAGAAATAATAATTCTAAAGTGTATATGGAGCTGATAGTGAAGGAGATAGACCAATTCCTAGGCAGACAGGGTTGGGTCCCAGGCAAAACCCGACCTTCAAGCCAAAGACAGTTTCAAGCCTGAAAAATGAGCTGCAAGCTCCAGGTAGAGTTCATGACTGCAGTGATAACTTTCTGGGTCCCTTTTAACCAATCAAATGCCCACATATAGACCAATCACCATGCACTCCCCAACTCTGAGCCCATAAAAACCCTGGACTCAGCCTCACGGTTGGCTACCTGCTTTCAGGCCCCCTTTCACACAGGAGTATTCCCACTTTGGGTCCTCTCTTGTGTTGAGAGCTTTTTGGTTGCTCAATAAAATTCCTCTCTGCCTTGTTCACTCTCCAGTGTTTGCCTACACCATTCCTCTTGGTTGCAAGACAAGAACCTGGAATGCACCAGGCTGTCAGAGGCAGGAACAAGGGCTATAACATGCCCCCATCCACTGAGCTGCGGGTGGTGGGAATGAAAATTGTAACATACCCCAATTTGCCAAGCTGTATGTGTGAAGCAAAGCTGCTGGGCATCATTCCCTCCTGGCTGGCTCACAAAAGCCACAATATTTCTTGCGGGGTTCAGACCTTGGGATTTTCCAGGTGAGAGCTATAACACATCTTGAGGCTCCTTGGTTGCTGGCATCTGAGTTTTTGGGTGCCACTACATTCCCCTCATCTGGACACTAGTGCCTAAAGCAGAAGCCACTTGTGGCACATTTGGTCCAGCCACAGGCTGAGAGTGGATCCAGCAGCATGCATGGGATTGGGTTGGGGTGCTAGTCGGGCACAGCCTGCCAGACTGAGCATGCAGAGCAGGTCTGGCAGGCAAGAGTGATGCCCCAGACAGAGGTAATGGTGGCTGCAGGGATTTCCGGCTGGTGAAGCAGCACTGAAAAAATCCTGTAACAGAACCACATATATGGAACCACTAATTTTGCTATCTTGACTAAAAAGAGCAAAGCTGAAGGAGGAATATTACATGATCTCAAATTATATTACAGAGCTATAGTCACTAAAACATCATGGTGCTGGCATAAAAACAGACACACAGACAAATGGAAGAGCACAGAGAACACATAAATAAATCTATACAATCACAGAGACATCATTTTTGACAAAAGTACAAAGGACATACACCAGGGAAAAGGTAATCTCGTCAATAAATTTTGCTGGGAAAATCAGAGAGTCATATGGAAAAGAATGAAACTAGCTCCCTATCTCTTGCCATATACAAAAATCAAATCAAAATGGATTAAAGACTTAAATATAAGACCTCAAACTGTGAAACTACTACATGAAAACATTGGCAGATATCTTCAGGACATTTGTTTGGGAAATATTTCTTAAGTAATATTCCACAAGCACAGGCATCCAAAGCCAAAACAAACAAATGGCATCAAATCAAGTAAAAAAAAAAAAAAAAAAAGAAAGCTTCTGTACAGCCAAAGAAACTATCAATAAAGTGAAGAGACAACACACAAAATGAAATAATATATTTGCAAAGTATCCATCTGACAGAGGATTAAGAACAAGAACATATAAGAAGCTCAAACAACTCAATTCTAAATAGTCTAATAATTCAATTCAAATATGGGTAAAACATCTGAATCCACATTTCTCAAAAGAAGATATACAGGGAAAAAATATGAAAAGATGCTCAATCTCACTGACCATCAAGAAATGAAAATTAAACTGCAATGAGGGATCATCTCATCCCAGTTCAAATGGTTTTTATCCATAAGGCAGGAAGTAACAAGTGCTGGTGAGAATTTGGAGAAAAGGGAACCCTCTTACAATGTTAGTGAGAATGTAAATAAGTGATTTGTTTTTCTAAGACCACCAGAGCGAGCACAAAAGAACCAGTGAGTAGGCAAGGCTAAAAGCAAAACTGCAAATTTATTCTTTGGTCATCTAGCTCCAGAGAAAAAGGTATGGGGGTGAAGTCTGTTGGCCTCCGGCAAAGGAGGCCGAGAGAGTCACCCAGTAGAGCTCTCAGGCAGAGTTCCTAATGCAGTCCCGACAAAGGTAGGGGCTGAGGAAGCCCGCCCCGTGCATCTGCCAGGAGTGGCTTTTCTAGGAGTGGAAGGGCAATAGGCGGGGCACGGACGCGTGGGGGGGGGGAAGGCGCCGCAGGTGCCACCAGGTAAATCTTGATCTCTTCGGATTGACATCACCTGGCGCATGCCCGGTTGGTCTGCACCTTCCCGGGCGCCAGCTGCATCCTCGTGCACACGGGGAAAAGTTGGTGATGAAAAACCCGGAAATGCACCATCCTGCCTCCGTTCATCAAAACATTCCAACCTTTTATTGGTAATAGTGATAAGGGGCGCCGTGGTCTGTCTGGCTACTTCCTGCTGTTAAGGGGCGTCGTCAAGGTCGGGGCCCATGGTTGGCATTTGGACGTACGGATGAAGAATAAAATAAGGCACAGTATTAGTATAGGAATGAGGAATGGAAGCATTTGTTGGAATAGGGGCAAAACCCAGAAGGAAGGTCCCAGCAAAGTTGAGGAGTATGAGATAGTTAAGAAAATTTAGTAAGTTTGAGGCGAGTGGGGGAAAGCCAACTGATTTCCACTGATTGCTTTCGGTAGGGGCCCTTTTTAGCTAGGAATGAGGAACGAGTGCGCAGAGTAGTTGTTGGCCAGGCAGCAATTAAGGAGTGGAGTTTTTGTGGAGTGGATGGCTTTCCGCTTACTCCTACTACAGAGATATTGGATGGAAGGCTAGGTCCAGAGAAGGACGGCAAAACAGAATAGGTAGCCTCGCTGTTGATTAAAAAATTGATTGTCTTACCCGCTACCAGGAGAGTTACCCGCTGCTCGGCGAGGGTGATGGGGGTCCCCGAGTCTCGGCACCTTCAGTTGTCGTCGTCCAGATGTAGGAGCTGGAAGGAGCTCCCAGGATCCTGGGAAAGGGGGTCACATGGAGACACGGCACCTGTTCTCAGGGTGGGGCAATGAGACTTCCAGTGTCCTCCCTGCTAGCAAGCAGGGCAGGGGGTTGCTGGTGGACGAGGGTTAGGACATTCACTGGCCCAATGTCGTGATGCCTTGCACTTATAGCAAGGCTGCGTTGGGGCTCGGGGACCTTGCGGACACCTGTTGGCATAGTGTCCTGCCTTGCCGCACTTATAATAGGCTCCTTTCATAGCCTTGGAGTCTGCGGAGTGTGTACTCTCTGGCCTGGGGTTACGACTGGGCTGTAAAGCCGCTGCTAGGAGCTGTAACTTCTGTTTGAGGTGAGCCGGCCGTCTCCTCTCTGGAGTTATAGACCTTAAAGGCTAATTTAACCAGGTCTTGTATTGGTGCCTGAGGACCATCCTCTACCTTTTGAAGTTTCTTACGAATGTCAGGAGCTGATTGAGAAATGAAATAAGATGCCAAAATAGTGCCCCTGTGGGGGAGGCCAGATCTAACCGGGTATACTGGGTTAGAACCTCAGTCAGTTTAGGGTAGAGGTTAGGATAACCTGGAGGTCATGCCAAGTTAAGTCATAGGCCTGACAAAGGTATCTAAATTCCTTTATGTATATGGTAGGATTAGCTGAGAAATCGCCTAAACACTTCTCAATTTTGAAAAGATCGGCCAATGAAAAAGGGACATGTACTCTGACTACCCCCTCCGCCGCAGCCACCTCGCGCAAAGGTGCTAACACTGTAGGAGAGTGTGGGCAGAGATAGGGGACTCAAGACAGCCAGTTGGGGGCCCGGAAGGAGGCACGGGACCGAGTGGATTACTAGTAGATAAGGAGAGGAAGGAGGAATCTGGGCAGGAAGGGAGGGGTTGGAGAGAGAGGGGAGAGAAGGAGGAATATAGGGCAGGTCGGGACGAGAGCATAAGGCCCAAAGCCTTGTACGTAATTAATTTTGGACCACTTGCCTAGCCACTGGCAGAAATTGCTGAGGTCGATCACGCCACAGTGGAAAGGAAAATTAACCGCTTCCTCCTAAGGTCTTGTTCAAGCTGTAAGGTTTTTAAATTGGCTAGGAGGCACCCTAAGGGGGTGCTCTTTGGAAATTTGGACTGGGGGTTTCCCGTTTGTTTCCTCTTTACTTACACAATGGACACAATGGAAATGGAAATGGATCCCTGCCTGGCTTCAAAGCCTCCTTTGGAACCAGCAGAGACAAACTGGAGGCTCTGAAGCCAAAATGGAGATTACCTTCAGGCGGACGTCTCCGTCCTGAACGGGTCTCCCGAGCCACATGGTGGCTCCAAATGGACCTCGGACCTGCGCAGGATTTCTGGCGGAGGGAGGTAAAGAGGAGACAAGGGCACTTACCCCAGAAAGGCCGTGAGAGTGAGGGAAGCGGGTCTCAGGTCCTGGTCCGTCTGCCGCGTGGGAGCAGGAGGAGGTTCCTCAACCCTTAGAGGCCTGAGGAGGGGTCTCCTCCCGGGTCTTCTGCACCAACTGATTTGTTTTTCTAAGACCACCAGAGCGAGCACAAAAGAACCAGTGAGTAGGCAAGGCTAAAAGCAAAACTGCAAATTTATTCTTTGGTCATCTAGCTCCAGAGAAAAAGGTATGGGGGTGAAGTCTGTTGGCCTCCGGCAAAGGAGGCTGAGAGAGTCACCCAGTAGAGCTCTCAGGCAGAGTTCCTAATGCAGTCCCGACAAAGGTAGGGGCTGAGGAAGCCCGCCCCGTGCATCTGCCAGGAGTGGCTTTTCTAGGAGTGGAAGGGCAATAGGCGGGGCACGGACGCGTCAGGGGAGGGGGAGGGAAGGCGCCGCAGGTGCCACCAGGTAAATCTTGATCTCTTCGGATTGACATCACCTGGCGCATGCCCGGTTGGTCTGCACCTTCCCGGGCGCCAGCTGCATCCTCGCGCACACGGGGAAAAGTTGGTGATGAAAAACCCGGAAATGCACCATCCTGCCTCCGTTCGTCAAAACAATAAGTACAACCACTGTGGAGAAAAGTTTAGAAGTTTCTCAAAAAAAACTAAAAATAGAACTACCCTGTGATCCAGCAATCCTATTCCTAGGTACATACTCAAAAGAAAGGAATTCAGTATATTGAAGAGGTATCTACATTCCCATGTTTATTAAAGCACTATTCACAATAACCAAGATTTGGAAGCAACTTCGGTGTCCATCAACAGACTAACAGATAAAGGAAATATATTATAGAAACACAATGGAGTACTAGTCAGCCATAAAAGGGAATGAGATCCTGTCATTTGTGACAAAATGGATGGAACTGGAAGCCATTATGCTAAGTGAAAGAAGCCAGGTACAGAAAGACAAACTTCACATATTCTCACTTGTTTGTAGAAATTAAAACTTAAAACATTTGGATTTATAGAGCCTAGAATGATGGTTAACAGAGACTGAGAAAGAAAGTGGGAGACTGGGTAGAAGTGGGCATAGTTAATAGGTTCAAAAATATATTCAGAAAGAATGAATAAGAGCTAATATTTGACAGCACAACAGGATAACTACAATCAATGCTAATTTATTGTACATTTTAAAATAACTAAGAAAATATAGTTGGATTGCTGGTAACACAAAGAAAAAATAAATTCTTGAGTTGATGGTACCCGATTTACCTTGATGTGTAACACATTGTATGCCTGTATCAAAATATCTTATGTAACTCATAAATATATATTCCTAATATGTACCCACAAAAATTTAAAAGAAAGAAAGAATGTTGACAAAATAAATAAACAATTACAGACATGTGGCTGAAAGAAACAGTTAATTTATGAAGAATTCCCTCTCCCATACCAAAGAAAACTGAACAAAAGATTACTTATGTGAAGTTATCATGTACAAAAATGCTTCGAGAGGGTGAGGCAGGGAAGAGTTATTGGAAATTTATATTCATATATAAAAGGGAAAATTGAAACTGTTGATTTAAGTGTTATGACTTTAAGTAAATAAGATGCATTGTCATACATCATTTTATAAAACAACATTAAATAAACAGTAGCTAATGTGGCAGAGTGGATTGATAAGTAAAAGTTTAAATTGACTAACAATATTGTGTTTTTTAAAAAAGACTTATAAAATTAACTGTAATCCTTAATAGTAAATGTAGCTAGCACAAACAGATAACTTTACAAATTGGCTTGTATTGACCAGCATGAACAATAGTAACTCTGGTTGTGTTACCCTCTGTTTTCAATAGTGCTTCTCTGTGGTGCTTTTGTTTAGAATATCTTTGCTAGACAGTCAACATATTTGGGTTAAATACTGGGACCTTGTTCATTCTTTCACATTGTCATTTGTTTATTTATGTATTCATATATTTATAAACTCTCAAGATGAGTCCATAAGGGATTGAGTGGAGAAATAGTAACCAGTTTTGCTATTACAGTAAGTCCTCATTTAATGTCATTGATTGGTAATATCAAGTTAAAGACTTCAAGTGAAGTCTAACTTTAACTTCAATTTGGCGTGAAATGACTTATAACAAAACCAATTTTATCATAGGCTAAATGATTTAAAGAAGAGATACTGTCCCAGGGCATATTTCTAATCACGAAAACATCACAAAACTTCTAAATAAAGACTAAATCTTTTCTAATATTAAAATGAATGAAAGTTGTACATACATTTTAAAAGATTAAAAAGAGCAAGCTGGGTCGAGCGCGGTGGCTCACATCTGTTATCCCAGCACTTTGGGAGGCTGAGGCGGGCGGATCACGAGGTCAGGAGATCGAGACCATCCTAGCTAACACAGTGAAACCCTATCTCTACTAAACATACAAAAAAATTAGCTTGGCGTGGTGGCGGGTGCCTGTAGTCCCAGCTACTCAGGAGGCTGAGGCAGGAGAATGGCGGGAACCCAGGAGGTGGAGCTTGCAGTGAGTCGAGATTGTGCTACTGCACTCCAGCCTGGGCGACAGAGCGAGACTCTGTCTCAAAAATAAATAAATAAATAAGTTGAATTATTGACTGAAATATTGTGGTTCAGGGTTTCAGGTGGCCAGAGCCCATCTCAGGTGACTCAGGACTCCAGTTGGGAATCACCACTGGCCAGGACACCATTCTATGGCAGAGTACACTGAAACACATGCTCACACTCACTCAGACTGAGACCATTTAAACACAACAACTAACCTAAGGTGCACATCTTTGGAGTATGGGAGGAAACCCGAGTAAACGGAGAAAACCCATGCAGACATAGAACAAGAAAACTCCACGTAGACTGTGGCCCCAGTCAGAAACTGATTTTTTAAAAATTAATATTACAATGAAACAACCTTAAACGAAATTATGTTCCTCAAGAACCTGCTGTATTTTACTCAATAGTGTTACTCAAGAATCTGATGCATAGCAAAAAACTGCAAACAATAGAGGTGTAGTACAACAACCATTTTTATTTTCTATCACTATGCTTTAGTATGGATTGAGATTAGCTAGGCTACCATTATGGTGTTGCTTCTTTCAGCTGGAAGGGGAAGACTGAAATCAGTGTACTGGTGTACTGGGTGACTGGTGTACTGTGTTAAATAGTATTCCTGTCAATGCATGTTCACTTAGAACCTCAGAATGTGAGCTTGTGTGTGAATAGAGTCCTTGAAGATGTACCTAGATAGGATGAGGTCATCCTGGACTGGGGCGGGGGAAGAAATTCAATAAGTGGTATCTTTTTAAGAGAAAGAGAGAGATTCCTCCGTAGGTACCAGAGACACAAAGGGAAGAACACCACTGAAGACTGAGGCAGAGTTTGGAGTGTTGTACATAATGCCAAAGATCGCTGGTAACCACCATAAGCTAGAAGAGAGGCATGGAACAGATTCTGCCTTCAGCTTCCAGAAGGAACAAGCCCAGCTGACACCTGATTGGGACTTCTAGCCTCCAAAACTGTGAGGTAATAAATTTCTGTTGTTTTAAGCTATCCAGTTTGTGGTAATCTGTTACTGCAGCCCTAGGTACTTCATACTAGTCACCTCTTTTTCTCTTCAGGTAGTCATAACATCCCTCCTTCTCCGAAGCCTTTGCCCCCGCATTTCTCTACTCGGTCCCTGTAGCTGGGTAGATAGACTTCCTGCATGCGTGCTTACAGTACCAAAAACCCAAAAGCAGAAGCTGCCAGGATTCTAAAGGCCTAGAACTGGAAGACACATAGTGTTATCTCTGCTGAATTTGATTGGATAAAGAAAATCTCACACCACAGACGCATTTATTAGGAAGGGACTATAGCATAGAATAAGCACCAGGAAGTATATATAACTCACTGGTGTCCTCCAATGTCAACAATGTAGTAGTCTCCCTTACACAGCAAGGATAACAATGACAATAAGGTGGTACCGATGAGGGTACGTTATAAAGCATCAAGATTTTATATTAGAATAACTAGGAAACAGAAATACTATGAGAAAAAACACATCAGAATTTAATAGATTTCCCTCCCTACTATTTCCATATCTTAATAATATATATTATAATGAAAGCATTTTTTATTTTTTACGCACATACGGAATCTCCAAATTCTGATGACTTATTACTAAGGACAGTCCAAGTTCCATTGCACTGGCTAAATTATTCATGCCTGGCTTTAGAGCCCCTTTGTGACAAGACCAAAATCAATGGAAACAAAAGTTAAATTCTAAGAACTTTCTCAACAACTAAATTGGAGAAAGTACTGTTATTGTTAATTACAGAATATGAAGCTTTATAGGAGAGTGGAAATATGTCATTGAAAGATAATTTTCTTACATTCGTAAAACTTTTGATCTAGTGAATCATATACCAACATACCATTGGAAAAAATATAACAAAATTCCAGTAGTGATAATAACTATGATTAAAAACAAAGCAGAGTAAGTCATGAAATGTTAATTGGAGTTCACAAGGTGTTTCTGAGATGATAATTTGAAAAGAGTCATGTATTAGCTAAAGGAATAAACCACAAAAAGATTTTAGGGGAGTGGCAGACATAGAAAATAATGAGAATAAAGGCACATAGACAAGAAGAAGCTGGTACCAATTTCAAGAATTTGGACAGCAAAATTTCGATACTTTTAGTTTGTTCCAAAGATTATTTCTTTCACACCTTACTCTTTCCGGAAGTGCCAAAAATCACACTGACTCAGCTGAAGCTGCTATAGAAATCCTTGTCAATTAGCTCACCATTTAACAGTACCTTATCACGGCATTAGAGTTTAGTGATGGATTTTAAATCTTTGCTGCCAAAGATGATTTACTTCTTTAAGGATTTCTTGGCAAAAATTGATGCATTACTCCCATGAAGCTGACCTCACAACTCAATATCAACAGAAAGAAATCATATGTATGCCTCAAAAACTGGTCATTTATCTCAATATCATACGTAATATCCTAAATAAAGGTTCCTGGAACTTTTTGAAAGCTCACATATTACTGAAGTGTAAAACCTATCAAAAAAGTTGGAAAGAAAATCTTATTTTAAAACTGCTACAGCACTGATGTGCTTTCTCTATCTCACTACCTCATTAAATAGAAGTACATCTCAAAGAGGTACCCAGGCTGCATACCTCCCTAGAAAGTGTTTATTAACAAAAGGCATCATTGAGTTTATTTTGTCAATGTTAAAATAGCTGTGAGAAAAGAACCAAACAATTTCAAGTACATTTTTCTGCCATTTTAGTCACACTGATCTTGAGGAAATGCATTTTCTTCAACAACTATGTCACTTCCTTTTATGTGGCAGACATCATTCTAAGTGCTTTGGTATTTCATTTGCTCATTTGATTAGTTTCCGTACATATTTCTCTTTACTTTTTGCCTTGGACTCAGTGCATTCCAATCACTGAAATTATCTTGGCAAACAATGACGGCTATCTTTGGAAAACTGCTCAATACGCAGCAGCAGAGTCACCAAAGACCAGATTCTGCCCACTGGCAGTATTCCTTAGAAATGCGACACTTTTCTAATTGAAATTCAGGTCAATTAATGTATTTGTAAAATTATTATTACCATCTTTTCCTTTAAACTGGAATTTATATTTTATGTCATTTTGATATGCTTGTGTTTAAATCTATGAGTTTGATATTTGTTTTCTATTCATCTCGTATCTTCATTGTTTTCGTGCTTTTTTCTACTTGGTTACAAATAATTTTGCAAATTCTATTTTTTTATCTTGCCATCTTTATTGCTATTGCCTGTGATTCTTTGTTTTGTTATTTTAGTGGTTGTATAATATATTATAGCCCTTTAATTTATCATAGCCTGTATTTGAGTAATATGATATCATATCACACATATTATAAGAATATTTTACACAATATAGTACATTTTGTCATTGTCTGGCTTTCGTGCTTATAAGACACTTTATCTTTCTCTACACTAGAAATATCACAAAATATTGTCTTTTATATTTAATGAGTGCATTACAATGTATAGAGATTTATAAAACACTAAGTATTTTATATTTCCCCACATTCACTGTTTCCAGTGCTTTTTATTCCAAATGTCATAATTTTCTTTCTGTTTGAGGATTTTTATTCAGTATTTTTTTCTGATACAGGTGAATGGGTGATTATTTCAGCTGTTGTATGTCTGAAAATAAGTCTTCATTTTTCCTTTATTTTTGAAGGGTGTTTTTACTAAAAATACAGCTCTAAGTTGGCAGGTTTGTTTGTTTGTTTGCTTTCCTTTCAGTATTGGAAAGATGTTGCCTTCCTTTATTTCTGACTTACATTGTTTTCTGTTACTGTATATGTAATTTTGTGTGTGTGTGTGTGTGTTTGTGTGTGTGTGTTTCTGGGCTCCTTTTAAGAGTTTCTCGTTACCATTGGTTGTAAGGTATTTTATTACACTATGGCTTAATGTAGTTTTTTTTTTTTACATGTTTTCTATCTATTTTTTGGTAATAGCTTCTTTATAAGTTTATTATTTTTATCAAATTTGTAAAATTTTCATCCATATTTACTTAAACATGTTTTTCCTTTAATCCCATTTCTTTCTTCTCCTTAAGGAACTCCAATTCGATCTACATGAGGTTGCTTGAAGTAACACAGCTCATCGATGCTGTTTATTTATTTTTTGGATTTTATTTTTCTTTTGTGTTTTATTTTGGATTGTTTCTAATTCTATGTTTTCAAGTTTCTATTTTTTTCTGTAATTGTTAATCTTTTGTTAATTCCAGGCAGTGTGTTTTTTTTTTTTTTTTCTTAGATATTGTGATTTCCATCTCTAGAAGTTTGTTTTGGGACTGTGTTATTGTTTCCACATTTTTACTAACATGCTTAGTATTTCTTGTGTCTTCTTGACATATAAAATATAATGTTAACAATAATTGTTGTAATATTATTGCTTGCTAATTCTACCATATGAGTTATTTCTGGGTCAGGTTGATTGATTATCATTTCACTCTGGGTTTTATTTTCATAGTTTTCATCTGTAGATGATAAACACCCCCAAACTTCTATGTCAGAAAAAGGTCACAGGTGCAACACAATTTAAAAGACCAGAGGCATAATGATACTTAAAATGTTCCAAATACTTTATATGCAGCAAGTGTAGTATATTTATAGATATTCAGAGGTTATAAACTTTGATCAGAAAAACTATAGCATAAATTTACTTATAGGTAGGCATATAATACCTGAAATATATAGTAGGCAACAGACTGCAATAACACATACAATGATGCATCTTTGCCAAGTGTAATTTATTATAAACATGCAGATGATTCAATATTCAGAAATCAGTTAATATCGATACCATATTAATACGGTTGAGAAAGAAGATCACATGATTAGCCTCGCTGAAATTGCGAAGGACTCAAAATTCAACACTTATTTCTGTTGCAAATCACTCAGTAAATTACAAATTGAAGTTTAATTTAAAAATATTAAAATATTCATACTTAAGGCCAAAAACCTTAATATTATTTTTTAGAAAAATATTAGAGATAATCTTATTAAGTCACAGCTGCCCATTCCCTTGTCTATCATTGAATTAAATGCATTAGTTAATACAATTAAAGGCAAGAAATTAGGCACCATACATTAGAAAAATTGAGCAAAATGTTCTCTATTTTTGTAAATTATATGTAGATTACCTGGAAATCCATGTCACTATCCCACCTGTCTTTATGAAATTAGAAAAGTTGTATAGGAAATTCTAGGTAAATGAAAGCATGGGACACTGAGAAAAAGATAAAATTAGAAGTAAATGGAGAACAGTTAAGGACACCATCTGCAAATGGGACTGTTTTGAAATTATAACTAAGCAATCTTATTCTTAGAGAGATGTAATTTGAACCTGATTAGTAATGGTTTTCCCATTTAATTTAAGAATGGTGCATTTAAGACAAGTCAGTCAGTAATGCTGCCTCAAATCAGACTTTAATAAAATTAATTGGGAAAAGAAAAATTGATTTTTATGTATATACATCAACTTTCAAAGGAGAGGGTTCATATTTTAAGAGCAAATTAAAATGCATCTGGAATCAGAATGTGTATGTAAATGTCCTATTAAAGAAGATCATCTGAAAAATGTTATCGAAGGTTCTTTGCTTCCAAAAGACTTTGAAGTTTATTAAGTTGACAGGGTTTTGAACTGTCATTTCAGCTCACTTTGGACGTTTAACTTTGGTAATAAATGGTTTCTGTAGTCATGCACACTAAACATTTCTTTGATTTAAAGAGTGTTTGAAAAAGTTTCCTGTCTTTTAAAGAAAAAAAAAATGCTACAGGTTATGAAACTGCAGTTTTGCTTCTTCCAACTTCTTCTTTCATGTAGTATACCCTAAGATAGTCCAAATATATTCACTTCAACATAAGCCCAAAGGAATTATATAAGCTTGTAGATGAAAAAATTTTGCTACCTCTGAAACATTATAGAATAGATACAGAAAACACACACACACACGCACACATGCACAGAAAAATATAAAATCATAGAATTTCTTATCCTTTCATGAGATTAATATAGTGATGGTTTTGGAACATTGAGAAAATTGCACTCAAATTTTAAATATTTATTAACAACCATCAATTTATTTTGAAAGTGTAATTTAATAATGAAGAAATCATCTCTCATTCACTTTTATTTCTCAGACTCAGTTTTAAGGATTGGATTAATACTGAATGAACTTATCTGCCATTTTTCAGCAAATAGGTTTATTTAGTTGGAAGCGTAAGAATATTGTGAAATTCTTGATGTATTTGCATTCAAAAATTACTTCTTGAACATAATATATTGGTCTGACCTTTTTTTCTACTTTTCCAAAATGAGAAATGTCATATCAGCTTTATGAAGAAAAAATGAATACCTGCTCTATTATTTTCCACACCAAATCTGAAGATAAAACAATTTTAACAGACCCCTTGTTAGTGTATGTTATTTAAGAAAAAATTTGCTATTTCTCATCAATCAAAAAATGCAATGAAAATATAAGGAGAAATCATGTATCAATTCCTCAGCTATATAAAATCATAAAAATTATTTCAAATCTTTTTCAGATCCAGTGATCCCACTGCTGGGTATATATACAAAAGAAAGGAAGTCAGTACATTAAAGAGATATCTGTACTCCCACGTTTATTGCAACTCTCTTGACAATAGCCAAGATATGTAATTAACCTAAGTGTCCATCAACAGATACATAAAAAGAATATAGTACATATACACAGTCTAATATTAACCTTATAAAAGAATGAAGTTCTGTTGTTTGAAACAACACGGATGGCACTGGAGAATGTTATGTTAAGTGAATGAGCCAGGCACAGAAATACAAATATTGCATATTCTCACTTACATGTGGGAGTTCAAAAATTAGATCTCAAGAAGAGAGAAAATACAATGATGGTTATCAGAGGCTGGGAAGATAGCAAGGGAGGGGGAGTAAATTGGTATGCTTAATGGGTACAACAATTTGGTTAGGTAAAAGACATAAGATCTAGTGTTTGGGAGCACAGTAAGGCAACTATAGTTAACAATAATTTATTGTATATTTCAGAAGATCCGTAAGAGGGGAATCAGGATGTTTTAACACAAGGAAATGATAAATATTTAAGGTAATAGATATCTCAATTATCTTGATTGATCATTACACATTGTATGCCTGTATCAAAATATCATATTTACCCCATAAATATGTACAAATACTATGTATCAATGAAAATTAAAGATTTAAAAAGAAGCAAACATTATGAAAAAATTAAAGTTCCAGTATTCCATTTATCAATCTATTTCCCAAATATTTTATTCAGAGGACATTGCAGTCTTAAATTTGGAGATTCACATGAGTTTTTAAAAATACTTTGACTATATTTTTATTCTTCTTATACTATATTTAATATTATTTACACAGTTTTGAACTATATATTAAATTTTAAAACTTTGTGGGTGAAATATATGACAGCTCAGGAATTACTGCACACTTTAATGATTGAGCAAAAAATATTTATTAAGTATTATACTTAATATACTTTTTGAATTTCCATATAGTTTTACTAAAATCTTTTCCATTTTATATAACATATCATTTATCAAACTCTCTTTGTTTCCTTTACTACTTGACTTATATATTTATGTTATCCTACTATGTTTAATATATAAGTCACAGTTATTCCCAGAAATTTAGAAATAACTTGCATTTTTTACAAGGTTGCTAGAATTGTTATAAAGCATACAAATGTTGTATATCCTGTGTGTATTGACTCGAGCATCCATTTTCAGAAATTAAAAGAAAATCCCAAATTCCATCCAATGAAATACTGGAGAATTTGTAATTCTGCTGACATGGAAGATAGATTCTTATATAATTTAGTAGCCAAGAGCAATTAAAAAGATGATACATGTAAGGTGAGTCTGTTATAGTTTTTCTAAAATTGCTTTTATCTTTGTTTTAATGAACTATCTTTTTATTGCAGGGGGTGTAAGTATTAAATACTAATATTTTAAGGTTTTTAAAGCAATATGGATAATTATGTCAGCAAACACAACCAAATTATCATTAAACTCATCTTATTTGAAAGAAAATTCCACACATAAATTTCAATTATTTCTCTGTTAGCATGGCTTCATCCAATATTATAGAGAAAAAAAAAATGGTTACTAGCTACTGGAGTAGCTAGGACTACAGGTGCGTACCACCGTGCCTGGCTAATTTTGGTATTTTTAGAAGAGGTAGGGTTTCACCATGTTGAACAGACTGGTCTCGAACTCCTGACTTCAAGCATTCAGCCCACTTCAGCCTTCTAAAATGCTAGAATTACAGGCATGAGCCACCACGCTGGGCAGTGATATTTTATTTTCATATTTCAATGTAATGTTTGGACAGCATATTAAAGAAAAATTTGAAGATGTAAAAGTAATTTAGAGGAAGCATATTTCCACACCAGTTATACTTTATCCAAAGTATTGAAAGTAAAAAATATAAGTACATATAATTGACCACTATAAAGAAAAATAAGAGCTAAAATATAAATCAAAGGTTTATTTCTAGTCAAAATATAATGCTTTTTGCTCCACTGATGTCTATTTTTTCAATCCCTCATAGATCACTGGGAAGTGGTACACATCTGTGTCAGCACATGCTCCCCCTTTTCATCTTCTTGTTGGTCCCCAAAGATGCCGTTGTTCTCCCCAGAATGTCATGTTATGTTTGCTAGGTAACCACAGCAGTTCCCACCCTCGCATCTTTTCAGCTCCATCTACCAATAAGCTTTCTTTTCAAGAGTCCAATCAATGATGTAGCCTGTTACCAATTGGCTACTATTGGTCATAAACTTGCTTCTCATTTATCTAAGAGGTGGATACATTTAGGCGATGAGTCCAACCCGTGTCCTTAAATGTTGGGATCCACACTAAGCAAGCAACAAGGGAGGAAAGCTGTTCAAATAATATTTAAAACACTTATTCTAGATCTAGGAAATTATCCATGAGTGAAGCAGAACAACAACAAATGTTTCTGCCTCTAGAGAATTAGCATTCTATTGGGAGAATTTAGATAATTACTGTTAAACACAATAATATTTAGAGTATGCTGTATGTTAGAAAGTATAAAAACTTAAGATAGTGAAGATCAGGGGTTCAAGATAAGTATAATTTAAGCAGGGATATTTGAAATAAGTCCAGTCAAACAGCAGGTACTTAAATAAAAACATGAAGACAGTGATCAAGGTAGCAATGCATGTATCCAGGGAAAGGCAATCTCAGGCAGAGAGCACAGTTGCTGCAAAATGTGTTCACTGTAAGAACTACAGGTTTTAACTGAGAGAAATGGGGAATCTAGAATTTTTGATTACAGAAATTATAAAATTGTGTTTTAGCTTTGAAAAATGACTCTGGGTGTAGTTTGTGTTGAAAATGAATATAAATGAGCAGAGGTGGAAACATGGAGACAAGTTTTGAGTCTCTTGCAGGAATCCATACAAAAATTGATGGTGACTTGAAACACAGTGAAACAATGAAGATAATGAGAAGTGATTAGCTTGTGTATATATTTAAATGTAAACTCAATGAGAACTCCTTATAGACCGAATGTCAGGTGAAGTAAAGAGAGAAAAGAGGCAAGGATAACTCCAAGGCATTTTGTCTGAGTAAATGTAAGGATGAACTTACCATTAATTGGTATGGTAAAAAGAAAATATGTGTCCTGAACAAGTTTTCTCTGGAAATTAAGGAATTAAATTTAGGACATGAAAATGTCTAGATGTCTGCTACAAGTGCTATATAGCGATGACACTTAGCTTGAATATATATAATTGACATTCAAGGGACATATTTAGAGTATAGATATAAATTTGGAAGGAGTAAAGATACATATTTTATTTAAAGATTTGATAATGTATGAGATCTACAAGGAAGTTCATGTAGAATGAGAATGTAGAAGAAAGAAGAGAGACCATTTTCAGGGATTGAGTACCAGGGCAGTGGGAGGTGGGGAAGGAGAGGAAGATTTGCCAAAAGAAAATGTAAAGAAATGTTTGGAAAATTTAGTTGGAGGTAAATTAGATGACTATGATACCCTAAAGGCCAAATGAAAATGTGTCGAATTCCTATGATATATCAAGTAATATGAATACATTTAAATGACAATTATGTTTAGCAAAGTGGAGACCATTTGTAATTTACAAAATACTTTTGTTAAGGTTATGGGGTGCATATATGTGTGTATGAGCATATATGTGTGAGTATATGCTGATGACAATCTTTTAGTAGAGTGAGGAACATTTTGAAATGTGTCAAGAGAAGGGAAAATTTCTAGAACAATGTCTGTAACGAAAAATACGTCATGGCATCTAGTGCATCAGAAGGGGGACTGAAATTAAATGGAATGAAGGGAATTCATGTAAATCTAAAGAAAAACAGGGTAAAATATATGGATAAAAATGTTTAATATATGAACAGTGGGAGCATATAGAAGTTCTTTTTTAATTGCTTCAAGTTTCTCAGTGAGTGAAGTTACTGAATACTGTAGGAGAAAAAGAGAAGAATTAAATAGTCTCATCTTGACAAATGGTTGAGTAAATGGAATAGGAAAATACATGTCCTGGGGCATTTTGCACCATGAAAAGTCAGCGGTTATGAATTTTTAGTGAAAGCCATAGTGCAAACCTCTTTCTTTTAACTGTTCTTGGAAAAACATAATATTCTAGATGTGATTTGTAACATATTAATAAAAGTAAATAAAAGAAATTCAAACAAAGGTATCAATTAAATATTTTTAAATGTTGAATCTGTTAGTATTTTTCAGCATATTTTACCCAGTTTATTATAATCGTATCTGTAGCTTTGTTCAGATGATTCAGGAATGTTTGAAGTAGTTTTAGTATAATTTCTTATTTTTATTTATAAGTTTTCAATATGGAAACTTACTTTAAATGTAAATAATTATAACACCTAGTACTGAATATTAGAATTAAGGATCAACTAAATTATTTGTCATGTTAAAGAAGTAAATTCATGGCATGTTAAACTAGACACCCATTCCATTGATGAGAATCCAGGTCCAGGTACATGATCTCAACCTAATTGCAAAGGAGGCTTGAGAATACAAAAGTTTTTGCTGACCACCTAATTAGTTTGTTATTTTCAGCCTATGCCGCTTACCACAATGTATGCCTCCTTTTGCATTTAATAAAAATAATTTTTATTTCATTTTTTACTTTTTAAAATTGAACTCTGAAGTTAATCATCACATTATAGAAAACCCATGTATTTCTAAAACATGAATCAATAATTCTAGATTGTCCATACTTAAAAATAAATACTGACCAAGATGGTCTTAACCTTTCCCTCAGCTTTACTAGACTTTAGCCAGACTTGGCCCTTGACCTTCCTCTCACTCCAGCCCTTACAGAGTCCATATATCCTAACTGTAGTCACCCTTTCTCTTCCTTTTCCTGAAGGATTTAATTAAAAAAAAAAAAAAAAAAAAAAGACCGTACATTCTTTCTCTGACCCATTGAGTTCTACATTTTTCAAAAAGCCTCTTTTGCCAGTTTTATAAGCCAAGACTGTTTTCCACCAGGTCCTGAGGACCATTTCTTTGAAATGAAATCATGAAGAAAGATAGCACCCCATCCCCCAGTCTCTGCACAACTTCAGTGGCTACCTTGCTTCTGTTGGGAAGGCAGGACAGAGCTTGCTTTTCTTCTGGGTAAGTGCAATTAGCAGGCACAGATGGCCTAAGATCTTCCCAACTCTGCTTTTACAAATTCTGCCCTTTGTTTTAGCTAAGTTAACTTCAGACTATGTCATCTTCTTTCTCACTGCCTTGAATAAAGTTTTCCTTGTCTATTTGATTTTGTCTTGTGTTATTTTTTATTTGACATTACCTAGTGTAATTTGGTTTTGTGACATGACAGTTTCAACAAAGAACTATGGGATGGAAAATACAGATGAATAATGCTAATCAGAAATAAGCTGTGTTCGAATAGGCTTCTCTTTGTTTTCTGTAAAGTGTCCTTAAGTAAGTATACATTCACACACTTTTCAACTCTAGAACTAGATACAGCAGCTTTAAAAGGTTGAACTAATAAGAAATTTTCTTTTCCTCACTATGACCGAACTATGAGAATTGGGTTCATTTAAATACTTCTGATTTAACACATGATAACTGGTATTTTCCATGGATGTAAATCAAATATCTTGTACTAAAAATCAGTAATAGCAGTTTTTAAAATCATTTTTTATTGATGAAATTCTGCTTCCAGAAAAAGACTTAGCCCACAATTTGAAACTTCATAGTAACATGAAAACCGTACACAATTACTGTAATTTAGAATTTAACTCACATTCAAATTGAAATGGGAAAAGAATAAATCCCTATATGAAATTGTTCTCACTGTCTGTGTTTTGAAGCATCTTTTCAAAATATAAAATCAACATTGCTATTCTAGTCACAGCAAAGCATTTTCCAAAATGTCATATTGAACTCATTACTGGGAGAATGACAAGGCTTTCTAATGTGATTGTTCTTTCCTCATAATAAAGGCAAAAATTGCCAGTGCTTGTGAACTAAAATAAGATATGATTGGAGTTGGATGAATTAGTTTGTATGAATATGCATTTCAAATGGTTATATTTAAAAATACATGAGTGAGTATGCTTTAGTCTCCATTTTAACCTGTACTTAGTAGACTACATATTTATTTTGAATTATTCATATTAATTTTCTTCAAATCCAAGCTACTACAGAGTTTCATTTAAAGATATTTAGTAGACTATATTTTTACCTTTAATTCTTCATATTAACTTTCTTGAAATCCAAGCTACTGCAGAGTTACCTTTTAAAGAAAAGTTTGACACAATGTTATAAATTAAATTTTTGGCTCTCTTTTTCTGTCTTTGCTATTTACTTTTATCTTATTTATACTTTTATTGTATTTTATCATCATTTTTAATCATACTTTCAGCATATTCTCCGTCATTCTGGATCGTATTTCCTTGGCTTGTTTTTAGAATACAAGGGTGATTTTCCCTTTGTTTTTAATGAAATGTTAGGTAGTAAACAAAATTGATGGCTACTTCTGGAAACACACGAAGCATGTAAAACAGAACTCCACATATTTTAAAGTAAATTATAATGGGCAATTTTCAGTATGATATGCCATCATATTTCATTTGTATCTACAACTGTTATGCTAAATAACAATTTTTATCATAACACTCTATGCTATTAGTAGGTATGAGAAGATTTAAGCACATGATATAAAATATTTTTAAGTAGAAAGAACATTTGAAACAATACATGCATTTTAGTGTAGAAAGCTAAGTTTTCTTTCTTTCTTTCTTTCTTTTTTTTTTTTTTTTGAGATGGGATCTTGCTCTGCTGCCCAGGCTGGAGTGCTGTGGTGGTGCAATCTCGACTCACTGCAACCTCCACCTCCCGGGTTGTTCAAGCTATTCTCCTGCCTCAGCCTCCCAAGTAGATGCCACAATGTCTGGCTAATTTTTGTATTTTAACTAGAGACAGGGTTTCACCATATTGGCCAGGCTGGTCCTGAACTCCTGACCTCAAGTGATCCTCCTGCCTCAGCCTCCCAAAGTACTGGGATTATAGGCATGAGCCAGCACACCCGACTCCCTTAGTTAAGTTTTCAAAGAAACATGTTTTTGCGTATAATCTTAGTTTACCCTAAATAACTACTGAGTGAATAGCTACATTTCTTCCTCACCCCCACCTCTTTTTGAAATTACTTTTTTTTTTTTTTTTTTTTTACTTTTTTCTTCACCACTCTACTGAAAATTACTTTGCTCTGGTCACTCAAATCAAATTTCTCACTTTTCTTGACCTCTTTAGCAGCATTCCAAATGTTTGACCAACCTCTGATTTTTAAAATGCTCTTTGCATTTAGTTCTTCACTGTATAGGCCACAAGTATTTCTCATACTTTACCACTTTATTCTAAGTTGCATCCATTGTTGAACTGTAATCTCGTATCATAAATGAATGCTGAAGTGCCCTAGTGTGTGACCTTCAGGCATTTTATTCTTTGACGCTCCACTTTCTGCCTAGTCTGTCTGCTTCCAAGTATAGTCAGCATTGAGTCAACTAGGGAAAATTAAAAATATGAAAATTATTGAGCTCCTTCCCTAAAGAATTACTAGTAAAATGACAAACAATATGGACTCTCTCCCTAGCTCTTGGAGTGGATATGTAGACAGAAATCCTGCCAGAACAATGTGATAATCCAGGCTCTAGCTTTTAGACTTGCAGAAATGGCTGGGGAAGTAAATTATACTCAGAATTTTCCTTAACCAAAGATAAACGCAAGTATGAACTTCAAAACTACCAAGTCTTGGTATAATAAAAGTTGCTGCTAAGAAATGCCAGTTTTCTTTAATGAAAGAATGAATTGGATCTGTGTTTTGTACTTATATAGGCATATAACATATGTCTATAGACCAAATCTGAGTTTTGCACATATGTAGTCAATTTTTCTCTAGTATAGCAACTATTCATAGATACGTACTGATTAATAGATTTAAATGTATGTACATATAAATGCATGTATTTTAAATACGTTTATCAGTGCAAATATATGAATACTTCCTATGCTACAGATAGACATATATATGGAAAGATAGATTTATGTATTATAACCGAATTGTCAATAGAAATATGGAAGGCCAGAAAACAGTGAATAACCTCATTAACTGCTGAATGATGGAATTCTATGCTCAACAACAAAAAAATTCTTCAAAAGTGAAATTGAAAGAAATAAATTTCAAAAATTTATTTCAAAAATTTCAAAAATTTAAAAATAAATTTAACACCAATTAGTCATTATAATAAAAATAATTTAAGAAATTCTTCAAGATAAAATATGATTCTGAATGTAAAATTAGATGAAAGGAAAGGTGAACATATAGATGTTTAAATATGTATACAGATCTAAATATTGACTATGTAAAACAAATTTTAGCTCTTGAAATTTAATATACTGATTAAATATAATATTCGTGAAAACAATAAGCCATTTTTAATCTTTCTACTTTTTGAACCTTTGAAACTGGACATACTAATAACCCATATTTTAATGTCTTTCTTTGCAAACTGTAACATATGCCTCATTTCTCATTTAGCTTTGATTTAATGATTACGCTCATCTTTGTGAATCATTTTTTTTTCCTGCCTCTTTGGATGCCTCATAATGTTTGATTGAATATCAGACATTGAGTGTTACACCTTTTCAGGTTCTGGATATTTCTATATTTCTACAAATAATTCTTGACCTTCTTCTAATGTACAGTTAAGTTATCTGGAAGTCATTTTATTCTACTTGATATTGATCTTATGATTTGTTACGTGGGTGTATAGCAATTCTGAGTATTCCCTCCTACTCAGGAAAGACGTTATAGTTCTCTCTCCAGTTGCACATGAATTATTAATTTTTATAAGGTAACTGATGAGAATAGGCCCTGTTCACAGCACACATTATCTGTGTAATAGAGCTACTGTCTGCTATAATATGTGGTTTTTCAATCTTAATACTACAGACATTCTGATTTGGATAATTCTCTATTGTGGGGAGAGTGGCAGTCCTGTACATTGCAGGATATTTAGCAGTATCACTGTCCCCCACACACTAGATACTATTTTTGACTCCAGTAGTGTGAGTTAAAAATGTTTTCAGACATTGCAAAAGTTACCTGGTGGGGGTGGGAGAGAGTAGTGGTGAATATCCCCTGGTTGAGAATCCAGTATTCAAATTCTCCCCATCTCCCAGCCATGCATAGTTTCCTTACATGCATATATTGAATACGATTCTGCTGAATTCTTGAAGGATCACCTCTGCAAATTTTTACGGTTTTTTTCCTCTGTGTAACCCTTCCCTATCAGAATCAGAAAATTTTATTTTCAGCTCTAGTTGCCTTGCACTCCTCTAAATCTCAGCTCTATCTCTTCATCTTAAAGAGCCTATTGGACTCTCTCAGTTTCCTTTCCCTATCCTGCAGCCAAATAAACAAAGAAAATTGTAAGATTCATGTCCCCCAACCAAATTTCTCAGGTAATACTGTCCTTTTTTGCCCAATGATTAAGGTCTCAAAAAAGGATTATATCAGGATTTGGCTTGGTTGTTCTTGTTGCTTACAGGTAGGAAGGCAACCATTACTCCATAGTGATTAGCAGAGGATGTTTCACAACAAGTGGGAGAAAATACATAACATTAAAGAGTTCAGGGATCTATGTATGATTTGGAAATTGTAATTCTCAGGAGGGTCTGCAAAATCATACATGCATGCTATTGTCTCAGGAGTAACTGTAGGAAGCCGAGCAATGGTCACCCAAAGACATCAGGTTCTGTCTCTGAACCTATTCCTTACAAGGAAAAACGATCATTACATAAGTGGTTAAGCATCTTGACATACAGTGATTATCTGGAGTCACTGGAGTGGGCCCTGAATCCAATTAGAAGTGCCTCTATAAGAGGAAGACAGAGGGAGATTTTATGCACAAAGCAAGAGGAGGCGATGTGTTCACAGAGGCAGAGATTGCAGTGATGCAGCCACATATAAATAAACATCAGCAGTCACCAGAAGCTGGCAGAGGCAAGAAATAAATTCTTTAACAGGTCTTCAAGGATTAAGGTCCTGTTGGCACCTTGGTTTTGACTCATGTGAAACTGTTCTGGCCTCCAGAGCTGTGAGAATAAATTTCTGTTGTTTTTAAGCCATGACATTTATGATAATTTTTTACAGCACCCACAGAAAACAAATAAAGAAACAAACAAACAATAATAAAAGTGTGGGTAACTAACAAACAAACAAACAATTGGCTGAAAAGAGGAAAAGAAAGGAGAAACAAACGTAAACCAAATAGTAAGATCAAGGATTGAAACCCAAATATATAAGCAGCCTGTTTTGGGGGCAAAACATGCATTATCACAATTTTGCCCCATGTTTACTACTGGCAAGCCCCAGAAGAAAGCTACCATGGAATGTCAACATTTATTTTGTGGTTTATTTTACTTTTCAATGTTGTCACCACTAATCTTGGTTACCTTAGTAACTCTCTAATAATTACTGATTTTACAGTCATATATATGTATACATGCATATTTACACACACACATAGTTATGTATATTCACCTGGGTGTATATTGGTGCTGTTAACGCATTTTCAGCATAAGCAGTCAGTTTTAAAACTATACATATTATTATTAAATAAAATATATCTGAAATAAAAATATTCAAATGAAAGTCAGATCATTGTGTATTTTCTAAAGTTAATTATCTAGATAAATATATAGAATGATCATTAGTATACAAATATAATTTACCAAGATTAAGTCCTTCTCTTACTCAAGAGAATAACTCACACTAGCCCTGTTATTTTTTTAAAGTTATTTTACATAGGAATAGCTTGAGTTAATGGAGACAAATAAAATGATTCAACAAGTCAGATAATGAACCTTTAGGCATACACAAAAATCAGAGTGTGGCAAGTTTCAAGATCATTTGTAGACTTTATCCTTTGTTAAACAGAAACTTATGAATTTGAGATATGTTCTAAGCCAAAGGTAATACGAGTTGTCAATAAATGTAATTAACAATATAATTAATAATAATCAACTAGATTATAATAAAGACATATTGATATTAAGATACATAAAATATTTATACTTATATTATCCTAATATAAATATCAGTCATATATTTATTAAAAGTCTGTTAATTTTATGGCCTTTTAATATTCAGAAACAATCCACTGATAAAGTTATTTAAATCTCGATTTCACACTTTCAAGACCTACCTTTCAGAATATTATTGAAGACACAGTGAGACAGAGAGCTTGTTTATTTTATTAGCTGTAGTATGTGAAAATACAGAAATGATTGTCACCGTATTTGAGAAAGACAGTTAAGTTGTAGGAAAATAGGGATTGAGGTTTGAAAATTAATCTGATTAAAAAATAATAAACCCCGAATCAATGTAATTATGTCCTTTAAAAATGTTGTACGTAGTGTTCCAGATAGATTTATCCACTTTTCCCCATATGTTTTCTGATATTTTATTTGTAGCTTTATAATAAACTTATTCTTTAATATTGGATTTTCATTTATTTATGTTTATTTTCCCAAACAGTTAATTGTTCAAGTCTACGGACTATATGACTTTAAAACATTTCTGTTCTAAAAACTGAAATATTCTTTAACATGAAATCATAACTGTCAGACAAGTAACTTTTCTTTATTAACTTGAAGTAATTTCTGCAGGATGGTTCATCATTTCATTAGAAAACTTTAACATTCATTTTTTCATGCTATAAACATGGTATGTCATTCATCTTTTCTCACTTCTATTGCAAAACAAAAAAATTGCATTTTTATCTGTTGTGTTTGTTTCCTCATTGAATGAGAACAAAATATATGTATTTAAATATTTTTCTAAGATTCTGAAATTCCATCCTAGCATAAATACTAAAATATTATGTCATATAATAAAACATCCAGTTTTCAAAGTCTTATGTGGATGTTTTTTCTACTCTTGCTCTCAAGCAACATGGATGAATGAAAAGAAAATCCTCAAGAATGTCAAATGATAACTTTGTCTCTTAAAGGCTTTCTCCAAATATAATCACACACTGAGCAACCCTATCAACAAAAAAAATTTACATCATTTTCATATTCAAACTGGGACAAGTGGCAAGGGTATTACACAATTTTCCCCATTTATATATAAAATAAGTTATACTTATGATTATTCACAATTCAATTTTTTTTTACTAATAAAGTCAATGAAAATTGGTGTTAAGAATTCCTTTTAGTGATAAAAGAAATGTGAAGCACTTTCTTGATTCTAAAATGTTCAGATATGTAAGCATACATTTTCTTCATGTAAAGAAAACAATTACTTTTGTAGCTGGTGAAACATGATACATGATGAGTGGTGTTTTCAATATTGCAGTAGAATAATAGAAATAACAGATGTTAAAAAAAAAAGAAAAGAAAAAAAAGACACAGGGCTAATGATGTAAAAATTCCAAGAATCATTCATGAGATAAATACAGCTCAATATGCCTATGTTGTAGCTTGGCAGTGAGTTCAGAGCTTCCGTTTTTCATTTAAAAATGCATTACACTGAGGATTTCTTTCAGCTCTATGAAAACTTCAACATGTTTCTAAAAATGAAGAAAAAATATCCAGTTCCATTCACTTGATATTTGGGTTTTTATTTATTTTATTTTTTTACTTCTCTCTCCTCTCTTACATTATGTACAATTCAAATTGTGCTTTTAAAAATCGATTATATTCTCAAGAAAATAATCTGTATTCTAATTTCTAGGTTTTAGTGCGTAATTATCCTAAGGCATCATTACTATCTTAAAAAATTCAAGTTAATTACAGAGCTATTCTCTTACTTTTACAACTCTTACTTTTACAATTCTCTAAATATATTTAATGTCATTATGTGAGAGGCACTATCATAATGTTAATCTCTTTAAATATCAGTGCTTTCACCTCTTTGGCATAACTTGTGAAATGCCACTTAAAAATGTGTACTATGCATTATTTATACTAGTTTGCATATATTTCAGACTGTACTTAAGTGTATTAAATGTTCAATGACTAGATATGGTAGCAAGCTACAAATGAGAACGACATGGTTAATTCAAATTTTGTAGGACTGTTAAAACTATACAAGAAAAATACATATATATACATACATGTTCAAAATTGTGATATTTCTGTTTTCAGATTATTTAAATATTTATCACTATTTTGATATCTATAGGCATTCACCTGAAAAGAATATATATATATATATATATATATCCCAAAAGTGATTGTTTGAATTACTTAATATTTTAGTTTTCTCAGCCAGGAATTAAAACTACCTTTGCTTGAGACTTATGCAAAAGGACTCATGATTAGTTATGACACTAATATTGAGAATGATAAGGAGCTTAATATTAAGATGACAGCCTAAGTACACTTATTTTTTTTTTTTTTTTTTTTTTTTTGAGACGGATTCTCGCTCTGTCACCCGGGCTGGAGTGCAGTGGCTTGTTCTCAGCTCACTGCAAGCTCCGCCGCCCGGGTTTACGCCATTCTCCTGCCTCAGTCTCCCGAGTAGCTGGGACTACAGGCGCCCGCCACCTCGCCCAGCTAGTTTTTGTTTTTTTTATTTTTTAGTAGAGACGGGGTTTCACCGTGTTAGCCAGGATGGTCTCAATCTCCTGACCTCGTGATCCACCCATCTCGGCCTCCCAAAGTGCTGGGATTACAGGCTTGAGCCACCGCAGTATTTTTCAAATCTCTTACGGGAAGACCACTATTATTTTTCCTTTTTTAGTAAAAATTTTGACATTTTTAAACATAACTAATTATTTATATTTGTTTAGTGTATCAAATATAGATGGTACCAATTAGTCCTAAAAATTCAAAAGTCTATGAGGTAGAAATTTAGGGGTATAGTAGTATCCCAGTTTCACATATAAAAAAATGAGAATTTGAAATTGTGACTTGGGCAAGGTCAGACCACTGTTTACTGATGTATTTTACTCAGGGTTCTCTAGAGAGACAGAACTAATAGGATACATATGTGTGTGGGGGGGGGTATGTGTGTGTGTGTGTGTGTGTGTGTATGTGTGTGTATATACAGAAGAGTTTATTAAGTATTAGTGCACATGAACACAAGGTGCCACAATAGGCCATCTATAAGCTCAGGAGCAAGAAAAGCCAGTCCAAGTCCCAAAACTGAAGAACTTAGAGTCTATTGGTCCAGGGCAGGAAGCATCAAGTATGGGAGAAATACGTAGGACAGGAAGCTAGGCCAGTCTAGTCTTTTTACTTTTTTTTCTTTCTCCTTTATATTCTAGCCTCCTTGGTAGCTGATTAGATGGTGCCCACCCAGATTAAGGCTGGGTCTGCATTTCCCAGCCTACTGATTAAATATTAATCTCCTTTGGCAACACCCTCACAGATATACCCAGGATCAATACTTTGCATGCTTCAATCCAATCAAGTTGACACTCAGTATTAACCAATATAAGTTCACCCATTGTAAGTTGAACCATACACATCTCCTGAGATTATAAATAATCTTCAAATAAATACAATAATGTGGTAATAGTGATACCTGACATAATACAACCATCCTTCGTGCAACTGGAAATGCACCAATCCCCAATCCAAATACTATTGCATAAAGTTAACAATACTGAAATGCTGACAGGAAGTCAATAAATCTTATGTCCCATGATAAAGGAAAAAGGAAATAAAATGAAGACATTTTCTTAGTACAAGTGTATACATGCACAAACATGTTTTTAACAAAAGGAGGAAATACTCATGACAATTACAGTCCTCGTTTCTGCAGGTGACCACATGGTCAAAACCGGTATTGATGACTACTCTCTTCTTTCTACTGCACATTCGGTGTTCTCTTTGCCTTCAGCAAGTACCTCAGCAGGTCGTGTTTTTGTTTTGTTTTGTTTTTCTTGGTGCAGTGATCCAAACCTTCATTTCTGAAGAGTCTGGGTCATTTGTAGTACTGCTTGGATTGGGCTGTTGTGGTTTCCCATTAACCTTAATCACAGGGCATGGTAATACTAAGAGATGCCCTAATGGATCTCATGTATACCATGCATACCATTCCTTACTTCCATTGTGGAGCAGTAGATCGATTTCATCTTGATAGTCTGTACTTATCACCCCAACCAATACTGTAACTCCCTTCTTAGCCTGTTGACTTTAATGTAGGAGGACCCGAAAGTATCCAGGTGGCAGTCTTTACTTTCAGTTTAATGGAATTGTAGCTGTGTCTCCTGGTGGGCAGCATTCCTTTCTCTGGAACTAAGGCCTCTAGGCCAGCAGAATGGAATGTCGTGGGAACAGGAAGCAAAAATTTTGGTAGTGGATCACTAGGTGGGATGGTGAGTTGTGCCACTTCCACTTCCACCCCTTGATTCCTGGATCCGTGAATCCGGGCTATGGGAGAAAGAGTACCATATATTGGATGCTGATTCAGAGCATACACGGCCTTCTGGAGAACTTTGCCCCAGTGCTGCAAAGTATTGACACCTAGTTGGCATTGTAATTGTGACTTCATTAAGCCCTTCCACCATTCTATTAATCCAGCTGCCTCAGGATGATGGAGAACATGGTAAGACCAGTGAATTCCCTGAGCATGAGCATGAACCCACTGCTGCACTTCTTTAGCCACAAAGTGAGCGCCTCGGTCAGCATCAATGCTGTGTGGAATACCGTGATGGTGGAAAAGGCAATTCGTGAGTCCATGGATGGTAGTCTTGGCAGAAGCATTGCATGCAGAATAGGCAAACCCACAACCAGAGCATGTGTCTATTCCAGTGAGTACAAACCTCTGCCCTTTTCTTGGTGGAAGAGGTCCCATATAATCAACCCGCCAACAGGTGGTTGGCTGATCATTCCAAGGAATGGTGCCATATTGAGGGCTAAGTGTTGGCCTCTGCTGCTGGCAAATTGGGTATTCAGCAGTGGTCATAGCGAAGTCAGCCTTGGTGAATGGAAGTCCATGTTGCTAAGCCCATGCATAACCTTCATCCCTGCCACCAGGCCACTTTGACCATGGGCCCATTGGACAATGACAGGGGTAGCAGGGGATAGGGGCTGAGTATTGTCAATAGAATCAGTCATACTATCCACTTGATTCTTAAAATCCTTTTCTGCTGAGGTCACTTGTTGGTGAGCACACACATGAGATACAAATATCCTCACAGTTTTGACCACTCAGAGAGGTTCATCCACATACCTCTTCTGCAAAATTCTTTGCTACCAATTTTCCAATCATGTTTCTTCCAAGTCCCTGACCATCCAGCAGCCAAACCATTGGCTACAGCCCATGAATCAGTATATAATTGCCCATCTGGCCATTTCTCCTTCTATGCGAAGTGTACACTCAGGTGCACTGATTGAGTTTCTGCCCACTGGGTAGCTGTCCCTTTACCACTGTATTTCAGGGATGTCCAAGAAAGGAGCTGCAGTGCTGCAGCTGTCCACTTTTGTGTGGTGCCTGCATATCATGCAGAACCATCTGGGAAATAGGCCCTAGTCTTCTCTTCTTCTGTCCACTTATCATAGGGAATTCCCCATGAGGCCATCTGTACAGGCTGGGGAAGAGAAGGTAGGGTGGCAGGAGTGGAGGCCATGGGCATTTGAGCCACTTCCTCATGTAGCTTACTTGTGCCTTCAGGACCTGCTCAAGCCAGATCACCTTTATATCACTCCCATTTGATGACGGAATGCTGATGTGCATGACCCATTTTATGGCTACATGGATCAGAAAGCACCCAGTTCATGATAGGAAGTTCAGGCTGCATGGTGGCTTGATGTCCCAAAGTCAAATGTTCAGCTTCCACCAAAGTCTAGTAGCAGGCCAAGACCTAGCTCTCAAAAGGAAAGTAGTTATCTGAAGTAGATGGTGGGACCTTGTTCCAAAATCCTAGAGACCTCCACTGTGTTTCACCTATGGGGCCTGACAAAGGCTCCAAATGGCATTCATATCTGTGAGTGACACCTCAAGCACTATTGGATCTGCTGCGTCACATGGTTTAAGTGGCAGAGCAGCTTGCAAAGCAGTCTGGACTGTTGCAGAGCCTTCTGCTGTTCTGGACAACACTCAAAACTGGCAGCCCTTCAGGTCACTCAATAAATGGGCTGAAGTAACACACCAAAATGAGGAATGTGTTGCCTCTAAAATCCAAATAGGTCTACTAGGCATTTGGCCTCATTCTTCATTGTGGGAGAGGCCAAATGCAGCAACTTACCCATCACCTTAGAAGGAATGTCTTGACAAACCCCACACCACTGGACCCCTGAAAATTTTACTGAGGTAGAAGTTCCCTAAATTTTAGTCATATTTATTTCCAATCCTCTGGCTCACAAATTTCTCATGAATAGGTCCACTGTGCTTGCTACTTCTTGTTCAGTGGATCCAATCAGCATAATGTCATCAATGTAATTGACCTGAGTGACATTTCGCAGAGGCAAAAGCAATCCAGGTCTCTCCAATTAAGACTATGACACCAATCAGAGAGTTGATAAACCCATGAGGTAGGACAGTAGAGGTTTATTGCTGGCCTTGCCATCTGAAGGTAAATTGCTTCTGGTAGGTCTTATGGACAGGAGTGGAAAAAAGGGCATTTTCCAAGTCAATAGCTGCATACTAGGTACCATGAGGTGTGTTAATTTCCTCAAGTAATGAAACCACATCTGGTACAGCAGCTGCAATAGGAGTAGCCACGTGGTTAAGCTTACAATAATGCACTGTCATTTTCCAAGATTCATCAGTCTTCGCACAGACCAAATGGGAGAGTTGAATGAGGACGTGGTGGTAATCATCACCTCTACATCTCTCAAGTCCTTGATAGTGGCACTAATCTCTGCAATCCCTTTGGGGATGTAATATTGTTTTTGATTTTTATTTTTTAGTCAGAGGCAGCTCTGGTGGCTTCCGTTTGGCCTTTCTCACCATAATAGCCCTCACCCTACCAGTCAGGGAGCCAATGTGGGGGTTCTGCCAGCTGCCGAGTATGTCTATGTCAATTGTGCATTCTGGCACTGAGGAAATGACTGCAGGATGGCTCCGGGGACCCACTGAACCCACTGTAAGTCATACCTGAGCTATAACTTCATTAATTACCTGACCTCCATAAGCCCCTACTTTACCTGGAGAAACACAATTACATTTTGAGTCCCCTGGAATCAAAGTCAGTTCAAAGCCAGTGTCCAGTCATCCCCAAATATCTGATCATTTTTATTTTCCCACTGCACAATTAATCTGGTAAAAGGCCAGAGGTCTCCTTGAGGAAGGATGGGAGAAAAATTAACAGCATAAATTGTTGGTAATGTAGTGAGATCCTTCCTCCAGGGACTTGGCCTCCCCTTCATTCAACGGGTTCTGGGTCTGTAAATTGGCTCAAGCCTGGATATTGATTGAGGGACCATGATTTTCTGTTTTCATAACTCAAATTAGTCTTTTGTCCATACAACCCATACGTTTTCTGCTTATATAAATCAGGCAAGAATGCAGTGGGCTTCCTACCAATTTCACTTCTAGGAACACAGTGATTAATTAGCCAGTGCTAGAGCTCTACATGAGTCAGACTATTCTGACTGCTGCTTTGCTTCTGCTGTCCATTATGGTAGATATGCCTACCTTGTCTTTGATGGTTGAGTGTCAGCACTTGGCCCCTGCCACCTCGGGACACAATTATTCTTATTTTATTTAAATTTTGTAATTGAGTGACTGCGGTTCCTACTGTTAGATCTGACATACCGAGAAGAGCAACTACAGTACTCTTCAAAGATGCAGGTGCTTCCCTCACAAATCTGTTTTTCAAGACATTGGTCAAGGGTATTATGTATAGGATCACTAAACTCCTTGCCTTTTGTGAATGCATTTATTTTGCATAACTCTCTAAACAGTTCACACCAAAAACTATCAGTGTTCTCCATACTACTAAAAGTAGCATCCTTAGCATTTTGGGGACTAACTGTATTAAGCCGCCAATTCCGGAAACCCCAAAACCAACGAAAGAACTCCATCCTTAATATTCTGTTCCTCTAGAACCATTCCTGGTATGAAAATCTGTATTAGGTTAGTGTTCTCTAGAGAGACAGGACTAATAGTATTCTCTAGAGAGACAGGACACACACACACACACACACACACACACACACATATATTTATTTATTTATAGTGTGAGTTAATTATTTATTAAGTGTTAACTTGCAGAATCACAAGGTCCCACAGTAGGCCATCTGCCAGCTGAGGAGCAAGGAGAGCCAGTATGAGTCCCAAACTGAAGAAGTCGGAGTCCTATATTTGAGGGCAGGAAGGAGCCAGCACAGGAGAAAGATGTAGCATTGTAGGCTAGGCCAGTCTAGTCTTTGACGTTTTTCTGCCTGCTTTATATTCTAGCTGCACTGGCAGCTTAATAGATGTTGCCTACCCAGATTAAGAGTGGGTCTGCGTTTTCAGCCCACTGATTCAAATGTTAATCTCTTTTGGTAACACCCTCACAGACACAGCCAGGATCAATACTTTACATCCTTCAAGCCAATCAAATTGACACTCAATTTTAACCCTCACAACTGATAAACTTTGGAATTCAAAATAAGATCAGCTTTAATCAAAAAATTTGAGCCTTTCATTTTGTTAATTTTCATTAAAAGAGAATGTAAAATTTTGGTAAGCAAGTGTGAAATTAACAAAATGAAATAGAGAGAATAAGATAATGGATACTTGAATTGATGTATATGATTTGTAACATTGGTCAATGTTTTCTAAATTATATTTTTATATTGATGATTTTAATAAGATAAAAAAGATTTATTATTTTGAATTAACTTTTTTTTTTTTTTTTTTTGAGACGGAGTCTCGCTCTGTCGCCCAGGCTGGAGCGCAGTGGCTGGATCTCAGCTCACTGCAAGCTCTGTCTCCCGGATTTACGCCATTCTCCTGCCTCAGGCTCCCGAGTAGCTGGGACTACAGGTGCCTGCCACCTCACCCGGCTAGTTTTTTGTATTTTTTAGTAGAGACGGGGTTTCACCGTGTTAGCCAGGATGGTCTCGATCTCCTGACCTCGTGATCCGCCCGTCTCGGCCTCCCAAAGTGCTGGGATTACAGGCTTGAGCCACCGCGCCCGGCCTGAATTAACTTTTAATATACCTTATTGTGAAATGATATAAGACTTCAAGAAAATTATAGTGGAAGATGATAGGCAAAAATAAATAAAAGCATAATGTTGAATGCAAGCAGCTATATGTAAGATAAACAAAGTGGACAAGTGGACAGCTGGCAGTGCTATTTTATAAAATGTCATCATTTAATATTTGAGTATTTGACCAGAGACCCTAATGAAGTGAGGAGACATGCCTTGCAGAATTTGGAGATGAGCTATCTAGGGACCAGAACCAACCCTTTGTCAGAAGGGGTGGATATTTGTGGTGTGGTCAAGAAACTACAAAGCAGGGTGTAAACTGATGCCAATCAAGCAGAGGGAGACAGGTAGAAGATGACATCAGAGTGGTAGTTGAAAATAGTATTTAGGATTCTGAAGAACATTATTAGTATGGAGACTAGGGACCCCCTTTTTTTTGGAATTATATAAGCAGGCTTTGGAAGAATTTGAATCAGGAGTGACAGGATCTGTCCTATTTCAATAAGATCATTTTGGCTACTGTGTGAACAATCTCTTTGGAGCAAATGTAAAAGCAGAGAAATCATTCCCACTTAAAGGGCATAAAGTAATCCAAATAAGAGATGAGACTGGTTTAGGATGAAATGGTGTTAAGTATTTAGATTTTGCATATATCAAAGATACAGATGCCTGTAATTGCAAATACCTTGGTTATTTAGATATTTAGAAGAAAGAGACGGTTAAAGAAGTACTCCAAGATTTAGAGCTAAGCAAATGAAGACATAAATATAGTGCAAATTTTCAAATACTGAAAAAAAAGAAAACCTTTTTGTTCCCGTAGAAGGATTATACTTGATTACTACGTTCATTCAAATGTGCAATTTTCTCTGGAATAAAATTATTTCAGTAAGTGAACTTACAGTTGTGTGAGTTGAACTTCTATTTAGATATAAGATGCACACATTGTAGACCTCCTTTATTAATTAACAAGCAGTTACGTGAAATTTTTTAATCTTGTAAAATTTTCCTTTGGATAAAATGCTTAAAATCTGAAGTTTGGGGAAGTTCAGTTAATCAGAAGAGTAAGTGAAGTGCAGTTTTAGTGTGATCATCATGGTAAAAGGAGATATCTGAAAAAGGCTTAAGCAGCTAAAATCCTTCCTTTAAACAGATTTGAAATATAGTATACGTTTTTCACCTATAGTAAGACTTATAAAAATAAGTTTAAATTTGAATAAACTTGCTGGCACACTTGTAGTTATAGAACTACCAATTATAAGACACTCAAGCATCTTATTTTCAAGTACATTTACCAATACTGCACATTCCTAGAGAAAGACATTTTGACCTGAGAAACCATCTGTTAATAGG
The DNA here is from genome assembly GCF_009764315.1 of Trachypithecus francoisi. Taxonomy (NCBI): domain Eukaryota; kingdom Metazoa; phylum Chordata; class Mammalia; order Primates; family Cercopithecidae; genus Trachypithecus; species Trachypithecus francoisi. The sequence goes on along the minus strand of NW_022681470.1, from coordinate 45,429,217 downwards.
GTTTCATTTTTTATTTTTATTTTTTAAAACGAGGTAAATTGAAAAGTAAAATTGTATATATTTACAATGCACAACATGCTGCTTTAATATATGTATCCATTGTTGAATGATAAAATCAAACTAATTAACATATCTATCACTTAACATATTGACTGTGATGTGAACATTTGAAATCTACTCTCAGCAATTTGCAACTATACAATACATAGTCATATACTAACTATAGTCATATACTAACTATAGTCACCCTGCTGTACAATTGTCTCCAGAACTTATTCCTTCTATCTAACTAAAACTTTGTATCCTTCAGCCAACATATCTCCATCATCCCCCAATCCCTGGTAACCATCATTCCAGTCTCTGCTTCTATGAGTTAGACTTTTTACATTTAATATATAAATATGCAGCATTTATCTTCCTGTGTCTGATACTTTTCACTTAACATAATCTACTCCAGGTTCATCCACGTTGTCATAAATGACAAAATTCCCTGCTTTTATAAGACTGAATAATATTCCATTGTGTATATATACCGCTTTCCCCATTGATAGACACTTAGGATTGATTTTATCTCTTGGCTATTGTTATTGTGTATAATGTTACAATAAACATCCAAGTGTAGAAATATCTGCAAAATATTGATTTCTATTCATTTTAATATAAACCTAGAAGTGGAATTGCTAGATAGTATGGTAGTTGTATTTTTAATCTTTTGAGGAGCTACTCTTCTGTTTTCCATACTGACTGTACCAATTTACATTCCCACCAACAATATAAAAGAATTCCGTCTTCTCCAGATCTTCAGCAGTATCTGTTATTTTTCTCTTTTATAATAGCTCTCCTAACAAGTGTGAAGCAATATCTTCTTATGATTTTTAACTTGCATTTCCTAATGATTACTGATGTTGAGCATTTTTTTTTAAAATATACATGTTGGCAATTCATATGTCTTCTTTGGAGATATGTCTACTCAATTCTTTTCCCCTTTTTAATCAAGTGATTTATTTTCTTTCTACTGAATTGTTCACATTTGTTATGTATTTTGGATAATAACTCCCTTATTCAATATTGGAAAATTGGAAAAGTTAAAAATTCCCTTATTCAATATTGGAAATGTTTTCTCCCATTGCTTCAGTTGCCTTTTACTCTACTGACTGTTTCTTTTGCTGGGCAGAAGCATCTTAGTTTAATGTAATACTACTTGTATATTTTGATTTTGTTGCCTGTACTTTTGGGTTATATCCAAGGAAATCTTGGTAAAGACCAATGTCGGCCGGGCGCGGTGGCTCAAGCCTGTAATCCCAGCACTTTGGGAAGCCGAGACGGGTGGATCACAAGGTCAGGAGATCGAGACCATCCTGGCTAACACGGTGAAACCCCGTCTCTACTAAAACATACAAAAAATTAGCCGGGCGAGATGGCGGGCGCCTGTAGTCCCAGCTACTCGGGAGGCTGAGGCAGGAGAATGACGTAAACCCGGGAGGTGGAGCTTGCAGTGAGCCGAGATCACGCCACTGCACTCCAGTCTGGGTGACAGAGCGAGACTCCTTCTCAAAAAAAAAAAAAAAAAAAAAAAAAAAAAAAAAGACCAATGTCAAGCTTTTTCTTTGGTTTCTTTTTTCTTTTCTTTTTTTTTTTATTTAATAATTTTAGAGTTCAGGTCTTATGTTTAAATCTTGAATCCATTTTGAGTTGATTTTTGCATACGGTATGAAGTAAGGTCCACTTTCATTCTTTTGCATGTAGATATCCAATTTTGCCAAAACCATTTATTGAAAACACTCTTTTTCCCATTGTGTGTTCTTGTCATCTTTGTCAAATATTGGTTAACCATAAATTTGTGGGCTTATTCCCGGGCTTTCTATTTTGTTTAATTTACCTATGTCTGTTTTTGTGCAGCACCAGGCTCTTGATTAGTACAAATTTATAGTAGATTTAAGATTAGGTGGAATTATGCCTTCAATTTTGTTCCTTTATGCAAAGATGCAACATTGTTTCTGATTACAGGTGACAAGATTTTTCATGTAGAAAACTTTAGACCCTAACAATGAACTGTTAGAATAAGTGAATTCAGTAAAGCTTTTTCATATAAAATCAATAAACAGAAATAAGAAAATAAGTAGCATTTTTTATACCAAAAACAAACTGTCCCCAAAATCAAGAAAAAAACCTCATACCATAGCTACAAAAATAATAAAAAAATACTTAGGAATAAACTTAACCAATGAGGTGAATGGCCTATATACTGAAAATGGTAAAATATTGATGAAAAGAAATTGAAGTTGATAAAAATAAATGGAAAGATACACTGTGTTCATGGACTGGAAGAATTAATATTGCTAAAATGTTTATACTACTCAAGCAATCTACAAAATTCCAGTGTTAATTTTCATAGAAGTAGATGAATACCTTCAAAAATCTGTGTAGAACCAGTGAAGACCCTGAATAGCCAATAGAGACTTGGGGGAAAAAAAGCTATTAAAAGTGTATTTCCTTATTTACTTTAATCTAGTGTAAAAGAAAAGAACAATTAAAATTGTATTGTTGCATATACTATTATTGATGCAGTTTGAATATTGAAATTATTGCACTCTTTGAAAGTATACAATTAAAATTTTGAAAAATTACTGGGCCCACACAAAACAACAACATATTGCAGCCCATGGAAGTTACTGTAAAGAAATTTTACATTTCTGTCATCTTAAGTCAATGCCAGATTGTTTCTGAGCATAAGGGAGAGCAAGTTGGGACATTTATTGGTCATTTAATGTATATTTTAGCTCAATTTATGTATATTTTAAATTTGTTTTTAGTAAATTCTACAATATTTTTAAAAATTTGGCATGTAGTCTAGTGTTTGTATCCTACTTTCTTAGTTTTTAAATTGTTTTTTACCTTTTGCTTACTGCAAATCTAAATTAAATTTTAGCTTCATTCTATTTTTCATTTGGTTTTAGTCATTTACTTCGAATATTTTAATTTGTTTTTATCATTCTCTTACAAGCTATATGTTTATGTGGGAGTTCTGTACCATCAATAAAAAATATATTTTTCCATCTTGTTAACTTTCTAAGTAAAGTTTCTATTTCCTATTTATTGAGTTTAAATCTGTTAGAAGTACTAATCCAGTGCACCAATACATTAAATGTGGCCTTTCCCCTAAGATAGTGGCAAGTCTCTTGGTGTATTTCAACAGCTCATTTCTAAAGTTAGAGCTGTTTTACCTTTACCTACTTTCTTATGAACTACATCTGCTGATGAACTGAAAGCAGAAATTGAAGCTATCTCATTCCAAACTAGACAGAAACAAAGACAGAAAAAAAGAAGAAAGACAGAAAAAGAAAGGAAAAAGAAAGAAAGAAAGAAAGAAAGAAAGAAAGAAAGAAGAAAAAAGAGAAAGAAAGAGAAAGAAAGAAAGAAAAGAAGAAGAAAGAAAGGAAGGAAGGAAGGAAGGAAGGAAGGAAGGAAGGAAGGAAGGAAGGAAGGAAGGAAGGAAGGAAAGAAAAGAAAGAAAGAGAAAGAAAGAAAGGAAGAAAGAAAGAAAGAAAGAAAGAAAGACCTGCTACCCGCTCTGTGACCTCATATCCTGTTATTTATTTCTCATCCTCTCCATTGCAGGCACACTGTCCTCCATGCTGCTTCTACAAAATGCCTTGGACATTTCCACCTCTGGGCACCTGTACTCACTTTTTTTTAAAAAAAAATTCTTTATCCTCCTATGCACATGCTTGTCTATCCCATTCTCTTCAGATTTCTACTCAAAGTTATTTCTCAAAGATATTTCACTTGGTCAGTCTTTGGAAATTTATCAGCACATAAATTCTTATTTATTTCCTTAATTTCTTCTACTTTCACAAGGTTTTATTTTATTTTTAGCCCTGGTTCTAGCTTCTAGAACATTGTTGCACATAGTAAGCACTCAATATATATTCATGAGTGAGTCAATAAATGAGTGAAATTATCTCTATGCAAGTAACTTAATCTAGAAAGCCCCAGACATCCTCATCATAATTAGTAATTTGGCATGTTAGCTCCCAAAAGATGGACTCTTATACACAATAATATGGTCATGTAGTGACTTCACATTCATGAAATAATAAACTGGAAAGGTAAATGCTTTAATTTTCTGTATGAAATTAGCTCTCTGGAAATCAATTCTCAATCCTATACTTCAGTGGAATAGTAAAAATGGGTCATTAAATAAAGTGGATTTGTTTTGTGTCCCTAAAACTGGATTTGAAAACAAAATAAATTTTACTTAAGAAAAACATTTATGTTTGTTACTTTTTAGCTTATGATAAATTATAGACAAACGTAAAGTATTGCACTATATGACAAATTTTTAATGTTGTATGTTCAATTTGTACACTATGCTTTGACTCATGTATTTAGTTTGTATTCATCAAATAAATTTCTTTTGAAAATATATTATTGAAACATAACACCAGTATTTATATAATAGGTAAATAGTGCTTTAAGTAAGGGTTTTAAAGAAAACACTGTTATTTTCCTTTATTTTAAATTAGGATTTTATCTGATGTCACAAGACAGTTAATGTCTGTTTTATTTCCAATGTGAATAATTCTCAGTATTTCCAGACCAACATTTTGTGGTGGTGATAGGCTGAGAGCAGACGTCCTTTCTCTATACTGCCACCTGTTTGGTAGATTATCACCAAGGAGTATAACATGTCTATTTAGTTTCAGTTTAATCACAGTAAACTTTTGTTAGATCAAGGTACACTGCTTAAGTTTATTCCCCTGAGTATAGGTAGTTGCTTAGAAAGAAATATTATATGCTTTGCTTAAAGCTAGTACCTCTGGGTATTTGGGCTTTGGGTAGTTCAGCACTTAAGTGGATAAAGTTGTGCACTGGAATCTAAGTTATTCCTCTGCTGTATTGTGGTTGAAAGTCCCTACTATTATATGCTTCTTATTTTTATCGTGATTAATACTTTCCTAAACTGTTACATACTGATACCATTCTAAACTACAATAAATGAGTAGAAAATAAAATAAATATATAAAAACTGCAAGTCTTTTAAAAATATAAGATTCAAAGGACAGGAATTTACTCTATTGAATCATAATAACATTTGTAAAATATTTTCTCAAAGTTTATAATGATTGTATCACAGACAAATTATAAACAATTTATTGGCTGGTGTTAGTTACTGAAGATAATTTTAGTAGCACTAAATTAGTGACAACTGAACTAGGAATCATCTTTTCCACCAAAAGAAGAAAATACTATTTAAAAAATATAGTTAGACAGTTGATCATATTTGCAATGTTGTAGATATCACATCCTTTCTTGTCTAACTCACTGAAGACAATTGGCATGGTCTAATGATATGCTAAGCTTTTTGAAGGACCCATGTGGCTAAGACAATGGTCTGGGATTAGCAATAAGAGTAAAGGAATGTAGCTGTCTGATTGCAAGCTCATTCACATGTAAGAGTAGTGGGGAAGGGGAAAACAAAACAAAATATAGCAGCTAGGGAGGTCTTCACCAAAAATAATATTTTCAAGGGAGATTTGGATTTCAGTTAGAGGCAGTAGCTGAAAGAAACAGTGAGAAAAGAGGTTAAGGATATAGCACATTTTAACCATATTGGCAATGAGTATATTGAACTTGAAACAGGGTGCATGTAGTAGATTAAGAATGTGCAGAGCTACCTAGGAAGGGGAGTGATGGGCAGTGAGTGATATCTTGGTAGTTTTGTATTTCTTGTGGTAGTTGATAGAACAAGGATGGAAGTGATGACAGTATGTCTTGACTGTTTCTTAGGCAGACTGGGGTGTTTGTGACAGAGAGTGTTTGCCTATTTGCAAGTAGAGCGATACACATAGTGAGTGCTCTTTTCCCCTCTCCTCAGGAGAAGCCATATGGCAAGGGACACACAGAGTTCAGTAATCTCATTCTCACTTGAGCTGATGATGTCTAACAGATGAAAAAAAAATATTCCTTGGATCATCATGAGCTTTGTGTGCTCTTCACTCCTGTCGATGCACCGAGACAGAAAGGGCAGACATGCCACATACAGCTTCATAGATATAGTATTTCCTATACTTTTCCTTTTCTATTGATCCTGGATATTAATTTTACTTGCTGGTAATAACATATTAGCAGTTTGAACTCTTTTAAAGCTTTGGTTGTGTATTTAATAGTGTTGATGCTCACTAACAGAGAATCAGCATTTTGCCTAGCACACTTTCACAAAAAGTTAAAATTTAAGAAGTATGTCATAGATCTAGAAGAAAATGGTATCAGGAATCATTATTTACCTAGAGTTTTTGTTTCTCCTCCTTCTCCTTTTCATCCCCTCCTCTTCCTCTTTATCTTGACCATGTGCAATACAAAGTTAATTAGAGAATTATATATTTGTTAGAACATGACTCTAATGAAAACATCAGTGTTTTGAAGGAAACTAATGAAAGAAATCACCACAGAAAACACAAAACACAGACGTTTTCTGAACAGTGGAGACAGTAATAGAGACCGAAGTTTGGGTGTAGCACCTGAATACTACCATTCAACACTTGTACTCTAAATATTAGAGTCTTCATTTGTAAAAACTGAAAGCACAGACTCATTATTCCTGATGATAGGCAAATCCAAGAGTTTAAGATGAGTGTACACTCTCTTTCCTAAATAATCTCAAATATCTTTGAAAATGAAAGGTTAATTGTATTTTTAATAGTTTACCAATAAAATTAGTTTTTCCTACTATTCAATCACCAAAAAAACAAACAAACAAACAACAAAAAAACAATGAAATGATCAAAAGAGAAATGAAAAATATTTATAAAAAATACACTACTTCCCTATCATGAAAAGCAATCCAAGTCTCTGGTTTGTGAGTATAAGGGGAAAAAATGAGATACCACATTATTAAAGATTAATGGTCATTTGAAGAAAGTGAGAAATATGAAGTACAAATTTAGGCTTAACCCAAATGACAATGGCTTGTTCATATATCTAACAATTTACAGAAGCAGCCCGGAAAACTCCAGTTGCTTCCTCAGAGTCTCTAAAGGAGTTAATGCTAATGGAAGGACTACATATTTGGTTTATTGCATGGTATTTTCAATCCACTTGAATTTCCCTTGATACGAGGCTGCATACAGCTGGTAGAATGCTACAATTAATATAACTAATAACAAATGTTAAGTAAGTGTTTGCTATGTGCAAGCATTTTAAATGGATAATCTAATTTAATTTAATCACCACATCTACCCAATTTGATTAGGATTACACAGCTAGTAAGTTGAAGAGCTGTTATACCATCCCAGGGACTCTTAATCCACAAGCTGCTTTGCACCAGTGTTTCCCAGGTCAGAATGAGGACAGTGTGTGTGTCAAGCCAGATAGTATAGATCCTGATGCAAATTGTACTCACTTCTCATTTTATAAGTTTGGGGAACTTTATAAACTTAATTCATTTAAAAGTAGGTTAAATTATTTGAACATGGCCTTTTGTGGCATATTTCAGCTACATAAACATGATAAAGGCATATAATGAAACAAATTCAACATGAATTTGTCTAAGATTTGTTCTTGAAATCCTGCTGTGGGCTTGATAGATGAAAAATGGTTGAACTAATGTGAAACCTGTAATGGTTTAAATATACATCTAAAATTTTCTATAATCATGGGGTCAAGCATAATGCTCACAATTATATAAAAATACTTTTCATAATTTCAAAATCATTGAAGGATCATATACATTGTGACAATCTCAATCAATGTTAACTTACTGGTGATGTGCTTTTAGCATAACAATGAGAGGCCCCTGGGGACACAAAGGACACCAATCTGAAGGATTCCTGGAATAGGCATATCCGTGCTAGGTTTGGCAGGGTGTCCACAGCGGGTGGTCATTTTCAAAGCCAAATCGAGCAGAAATATGTTGAGTGTAATCCCTGGGCTGCACATATTCCAGATCAACTACTACTATTTGAATAGGCTGTTGAATAAAGAGTTTTTAAAAAGTTATTCCTGTGGTTAGCTAATTTTAAAAATATCTCTCGTACATTAACTTTATAAGGGGTAGGAAGCCAGAATGTACACTGAATGTAAAGGGAGGGAAATTGAAGTATGTCATTTATTAAATAACTACGGGAAATCTATTTTCAGTTGTATTTGTAATTCTATCTAAATAGCAGTACCATTTTTCATTTATTTTTTAATGGAAAAGGACCCACAAACATTTGGAAAAATACGAAAACAATCTGTTCTTATACCTTATAAATTCTCAATAAAAAGCATGTTTAATTGGTTTTTTTCAAGGCTTTTTTCCCCCATATCTCCTTTTTCCATTAGGAAAAGTTACTCTTTTTTCTTTACTGGTAATCTCTGTCTCTCTGTCTCACTCTCTCTCTCTCACACACATTCCTTTCTCTTCTAGTTTTTTGCCAACATATCAATAATATTTTAAAATATTTTATAACCATTTGTTTTATATATAGTCCTGTGATCTGTAAACCACTTTCTTAATCTTATTATTATATTCTCTTAAGTAGAATATGAAAATTTGCTCTTAAGTAGAAGATGAAAATTTTTATCACACAACTTTTATTCGGGGTTTTCAAATTTCAAGTTTTTGGCATAAATTATTCCTGTTCTCAACTTTCAACTAGTTCTCAACTTTCAACTAGTTCTCAACTTTCAACTAGTTGGGGAGATAGAGCATGAACACATGTAACTGGAAGATACTATGTTTAATATATGTTATTTTTAAAAATCTGATGTTATTTTAAAGAAAATTTAAATGTGTTATACCAAATGTGAGTTAAAGGTACAAAAACATGACATTCAATATCAGAGGAAATTAAATCTTTAAAGTAGAACAGGAAGCAAACAATAGATGCCAGTGGAGTATATGCCTTCGTTTATTCAACAAACATTTAATTGAATATGTAACATACTCCACACCCTATTCAAGGCTCTGGGAAAGTACCTAATAGTTAAAAAGACAGACATAGTCTCTGCAGTTGTTAGACGTAAAAGTTGTTGAGACTCAATGATGTGAGAAACAAGAATATAGAGAAGGGAGAACAAGGAAAAGTACACATATGGGGAGGAAATACATTATTTAGAGCATAATAACAATAATATAAAGTTATGGTGCACTTCCTAAATTGGACATAATGTGATTGATCAGAAAAAAAGATTTGAGAGAACACAGTCTGTCAAATAAGTTAAAAACAAGCTTAAATCCTGGTTTGTCCTGTTGACAATAAGGAAATATTGATAGTTTTTCAACAGAGCAGTGACATATCAAATAAGTTTAAAGGAAAAAATGTTGGTCTAGGATAGGTTTTTCATAAGAACCTACTTAATCCCCATACAAACGTTTTATTGCATTTTAAGCATGAGTAAAAAAAAAATAACAGAAATAAAAATGTTCTTAAAGAGATAGTGTAGAGATTCAGACCTAGATTTATGTGAATAAAATATTCATGGATAGGGATGGCAAATAAACATAAGTAAAGATGCTTAATTAGGGAAATATAAATAAAACCACAATGTGATACCACTATGTACTCATGAGAATGACCCAAAAAGTGAGAAGACAGGAGGGAGGAGAATAAATAAAAAGAAAAACGCTGTGAATGCTAATTGCTGGGGAAATTTTGTAGCATTTTGAACTCTCATGCAATGCTGGTGGCAATGCAAAATAGAACAGCCCCTTTGAAAAAGGGCTTAGTGGTTTCTTGTGAAATTAAATGTGCTCTTAGCATGTGATCCAGCAATCTAATACTCCTGGTGTTAGCCCAAGAAAAATATGCCTACATAAAAACTTGTAAGTCAATTATTATTGAAAGATTATTCATAATTGCCAAAAACCAAAAACAAATGCACTGTGGTAATTCTTTTTTTGGGGGGCGGGGGTAGGGGGTGGATCTTGGAGGTGTTTGAGGATGGAATTTTGCTCTTGTTGCCAAGGCGAGAGTGCAATAGTGCAAATCTTGGCTCACTGCAACTTCCGCCTCCCAGCTTCAAGCGATTCTCCTGCCTCAACCTCCTGAGTAACTGAGATTACAGGCACCTGCCACCACACCTGACTAATTTTTGTATTTTTAATAGAGATGAGGTTTCACCATGTTGGTCGGGTTGGTCTTGAACTCCTGACCTCAGGTGATCTGCTCGCCTTGGTCTCTCAAAGTGCTGGGATTAGAGGTGTGAGCCGCCGCTACCGGCTACATGTGGTAACTCTTATAATAAAATACTACTGAGCAATGAGAAAGAATGAAATACTGATACATTATAAAGAGGTGGGAACTAAAACACATCATGTTAAGTTAACAAACTAGGCATACAAGGCAACATATTCTGTGATTTCATTTATATGATATTCTGGTAAAGGCAAACGCATAAGAACTGACATCAAAACAGTGGTTCCCAAGGGCTGGGATGGTAAAAGAGGATTGATTACACAGGGACACATGGCTATTTATTTATTTATTTATTGATGTTGAGACTATCTTCACTTTAGATGGAGGCTGCATGATTGGATACACTCGTCAAAGTTCATAGACTTGTACACATGAAGGGGTAAAATTTATGGCATCCAAATAATGACTCAATAAGAAACGAAAACCCACGGGCATGCCTTGCAGAGTTATGGATAACGAAGATGTGCTTTTTGGGGTAAGACCCCCAACTATTAATATCTATAGGCATTTGGGAATTAATTTTAAGTATGCTATTCCTTTTTTACAGCTTAAGCTAATAGTTTAATCTCTATAGACTTTAGTTTCCTCATCTATGAGATAATAATTCAAGTATTCCTTCACTCATCAAATATTCATTAAGTGCTTATTATTTTGAGGCATATATTTTTAGATTGAAAATAGATTAGTAAAAAAAAAAAAAAGACTAAATCTCCAATTGTTGACCCTCTTGGAACATTCATTATATTGAGGACAAATAGAAAATAAAATAGTAGTAAGAGTACTTAATCCATAGAATTGTTATTAAAGCTGATTATTATATATTAAAGTTAAAAGGATATATATGTATAGCACATAATAATATATATAGTAGTTGTAATATAGACATATACATAGTAAAATAAATATGTATATGTGTAGCACACAGTGTAAATATATATTGTTATTTTGTAATTTGCTTTATTACTTGCTCAAGGATGAATATTCAATATCATATTTAAGCAGATGTTTGGCTGCCATCATTCTGTGAGGTAGTGATAGAAAGTCCTGAGCAGAGTTTTGGGGCAGAGGGGAGGAGTCTCACTTAGAATGAATGTCATCTCTCCTGTCTTTAGTAGCTAACTTTCCTAATGCCTTTGCTTCTAAGTCATGTTGACAAAAATAAGCCTAACACTTTAAGATATTTGAAGAGATGTATTCTGGGTCAAATGAAAGGACCATGACCTGTTGCACAACCTCCTAAGAACACGTGCCCAAGGTGGTTGGGTTACAGTTTCATTTTGTATATTTTAGGGAGACATAAGAAATCAGTCAGGCTGGGCACCGTGGCTTTTGCCTGTAATCCTAGTACTTTCAGAGACCTAGGCGGGTGGATCACCTGAAGTCAGGAGTTCGAGATGAGCCTGGCCAACATAGCAAAACTCTATTTCTACTAAAAGTACAAAACTAGACAGGAGTGGTGGCAGATGCCTGTAATCCCAGCTACTTGGGAGGCTGAGGCAGGAAAATCGCTTGAACCCGGGGGATGGAGGTTGCAGTGAGCCAAGATCGTGCTACTGCACTCCAGCCAGGGTGACAAGAGCAAGGCTCCATCTTAAAAAATAATATTAATAATCAATACATATGAGGTATACATTGGTTCAGTCTAGAAAGGTGGGACAACTGGAAGTGAGAGTTTATAGGTTATAGATGTATTCAAATATTTTCTGATTGCCAGTTCGTTGAAAGAGTTATTATTTAAAAACCTGGAATCAATAGGAAGAGGGTCTGAGTTAAGATAAGGGGTTGTGGAGGCTGAAGTTTTTGTTGTGTAGATGAAGTCTTGTAGGTGACAGCCCTTAGAGACAATATGGCAAATGTTTCTTATCAGGGCATTTAAAAGGAGGATAATATAATGGGGCATATCCAATTCCCAACTTCCTATCATGAGCTGAACCAGTTTTTCAGGTTTCTTTGGAAACTTCTTGGCCATCAGAAGGGGTCCATTTAGTCAGTCAGTTTTGAAGTTTAGATTTTATTTTTGGTTTATACTACAAACTTCTGATTTAATACCTCCAAGTCTTCTGACAGGATAAAATGTCATCATATTGTGTAAGTGCAGGTGAGGGTGAGAGTCAAAAAATGCCACAGCTTTTTACATATGTATGTATTTCATTAATATTGCTTTTGATTGGCATGTTATAGCTCTTTTCACGGGCTTTAGAGCTGTCCTTCTATTTTCAGCTTCACATATCTTTCCCCTTCCATACCAATTCTTGAAATCTTTCTGACTTCTGTGATGTGAACTGATGTGTTCTCAGGGCCCTTCATTGTTTTCACTGACCTGTTATAACTTTTGTTGCTTCTGTCCCCTTTTGCTTTCTTGTAGGTTTATGCTCTTTTCTCTCTTTACTGTCATTTAAGTGAGATTTTAAAAAGTAAGTTTGTTTGCTAGAGCTGCCAGTAACAAAATACCACGGACTACATGGCTTAAACAACAGAAATTTATTTTCTCACAATTCTGGAAGTTAGAAGTCTAAGAGAAAAGTAACAGCAGGGTTGCTTTCTTCTGAGACCTCTTTACTTGGCTTACACAGGGTCATCTTCTCCCTCTATCTTGACAAGGTCTTCCCTCTGTGTGTGTGTGTGTGTGTGTGTGTGTGTGTGTGTGTTTATACTAATCTCTTCTTACAAGCACATCAGTCACATTGAATTAAGGCCTACTAGTGACCTTATCCTAACTTGATTACTTCTTTAAAGACTCTGTATCCAAGTATAATCACATTCTGACATAATAGAAGTTAGGACTTCAGCATATGGATATCAAGGGGACATAATTCATCCCATCACAGGAAGTATTTGAAGGTAGCTGTGTCTATTAAGGGCACTGTTAGGCATTTTACATATTGTATACTGCCAACTATAAGTAAATTAAAAAATGAACAGGTTGTTTCACACTGATTGAGTATAAACATCCAGAGATTTTCTTAAAAATTTGTTAAATTACATTTGTCATTGAATCTAAATATATCTATGATTCTTATGAACTAAGACATTTGTAGTAATTTTTAACCCTGAAATCTAAATCTGAATGATCTATATTTGAAAAACTTCCCTGGAGTCTTATAGATAACTGAATTATGAACAATATATATATTAAATACATATTTATTAAGTGAACAAGTGAATAAAAAAGCTGTGCACTTTGGGTCTACAAATTCTGCCTGGATTTTTTTTATGCATGGCAATTAATCCACAATCAATTACACCCTTGTTTCCTCCTCTGCTCAAGATCCCTTTGAAATGACAGAATGGCAATGCTTAAAAAGACAAAGATTACAGGATGTTATACATCTATAAAAGATATTCCAACTTTATATTTGGATTTCAGAAAAGAGAGGGAATGTGCCAGGGTCATTTTTCTCCCCTAGAGAAACTAAATATTTGAATGAAAACTCTACTGGGTGTGATATTTCTGTGTCTTAACAAAATGCTGCCAATAAAATGCTGCCAATCTTGACAATACGATCCCAAGTCATACTAGATCAGTAGTTCTCACATAGGGAAAATGTTGCCCCTAGGAGATATTTGACAAAGTCTAATTTTTTTAATACGCTCACAACTGAGGAAATTACTACAGGGATCTAGTGGGTAGAAGCTAGGGATGGTGCTAAATATCTACAATACACAGGACAGCCTACCACAACAAAGTATTAACTGATGCTAAATGCCAATATTGCTGCTGCTGGGAAATCCTATGTTAGATAAATCTTACCATTTTACACAAACTTTAAATCAGCTGTTAGTGCCTCATTATTAAATGTGAATTTAGTGCTTGAAGACACGGCATGTTATATAACTGGGACGAATAAAAAAAATTTTAATCCAGAGGGAAAATAATAACACAAAGTCTTAATGTCTAAGTAAGAGTGGGAGTGATTAGTAGTACTCCCTTCCCTGCTGATAAAACTTAAGAAATAACTCTGAGAGTTGACATATAGACAATTATTTTTTTACCTCTCTTAATAACTGATAAAGGTATTTCTGCAAAATTCAACTTAGATATTAGATAAATGTGTTTCGTAGTATGTGATCTAGGAAATACCCAGATATGGCAATGCAGACCAGTGCTACAGATAGTCCTCTTCATTCCTGTCTCTAAGGGACAAGCCTTGTACATGGAATACAGCAACATGTATGACCTAGAGAAGTCACTTGATTCTAAAACACACACACATATACAAAGGCACAGAGATATACATGCTTATTTTCTCCTCCAAAACTCACCAGTGGATGAGTTACTCCACTTGCTCTGTCTTACAATGTTAGAGAGGCAGTGAAAAAATTCATGTGGGTTATGTTATATATTTTCTTCTATACCAAAGAAATGATCAAGAGTAAGGAATCGGCAATCTCTCAAACGTAAAAACAAGAATAAACCATATAAGAAAATATAATATGCTTTCAGAGAAATTAAAAGATCATAACATTACAAAAATTAAAAGAAACATATGAGAAGAAAAGTTGTTAGAAATTGTATATACAATACATAAATAAAAACAATAATTAGAAGGATTAAAAGATAGAGTTAAAGGAATACCAGGTGAAATAAAGAGGAAAAAAAAAAACCTTAAAGATACAGAACATAAGAGACTTAACATAAGAAAACTGGACTGAATCTAGGTAATTGTTAACTACACCAGGAAGAGACAACAAGAAAAATCTGAAGAGAAGAAGTAATCAAAGAAATGAGGCAAGAAATCTCAGAATAGCATGTATCTTCAATTAAAAGCTTGACCAAGGAAGGATGGTTAATTGCAAAAATTAGCACATTTTAGAAAGCTTTATTTTGACATTTTAGAATTTCAAGAATAAAGGAGAAATTCTACTATGTATCAAAATTGAAAAATATTATAAAATATACTACATGAAGATAGCTAGGTGAATAGTAAGGGTGACAGAGAAGCGCCTAATCCTTGACTATTATAATAGTAAATCAATACAACATATATAGCATTGAAAAATCAAGCAATGCCAATATGAATGCAAAGGCAAGATAAATGTATCACAAAGTAGAGATAGATTATTTTGGGGCCTCCAGAATAAAAGTTTCAGAAAGTTGAGGAAGAAGACTCATTTTTTTTTTATATATGACTCTTAGGAATATGCCATGATAAAAAAGTATATGCATGCATTATTTTGAATAAATAAACTGCTCTCTTCTGTTAGTTCATTATGTACAGGTTCTTTAAATTGTGTTGATTCATGCAATGATAATGCTTTATAGTTGTCTGTAGCTACTAAAATCCAAGACAGTAACATTGTGATGGAATTAACCTCTATTAGCATGTTTGGGTAAATATTACAAAACAATTTTACTGACATTTAAAAAATCTTATTTTTAAAAAAGATATTATTTATTCAATAAAAATATTATTTTGAGTTTTTTTTTACAGGTATTAACTCTCATAAGTGATATAAAGAGTAAAGATGTATTTCATGATATATTCCCCTTTTGCACATGAGAACAAGATATTTCCTTCTAATTTTGATTAGAAAACAATGTCATCCTAAGCAGTTAATGCACATGAACTATCTCATAAAAATCCCTCCAATAATTTTCTGTAGAGAATTTGGTTGATTTCACTAAAAGTGAATCCATTTTATAAAGAGTTAATTGGAAATATAAGGAAGGTACAGGCAAACCCTTCAACAATTTTCCCCCTCTAAACATTTATTTATGTTTCAACTTGCAGAAAACTTTGTAGTCTCCACATATAGAAAAATAACTTTAAGCTTTGGCATCCTTAAAAGAACAATCAAAACCAAATCTGAAATAAAACTTTTTCTTTAAATATGATTATAATAATTTTGCATACAAACTGACAATTTAGTGACAAATTTACAAAATATATAAAATACAGGAAAAACTGTAATTAGCATGCTAACACATATTATTTTTTTTCTTTTTCCATACTAGAAAACACTAGTGTATACTAGTAGGTACCAGAGGTATTTATATATTAGAAATATTTGTATGCAATTTTTACCTCAAACTTGGGAATGTATTGCTCAAATGATTTGCTGCCCTTTTCTAACTAACCTACAGATTTTAAACTTTTTCCATATCACTGATAATTATTGTGCAGTATACATTTTAATAACTGAATAATAGTCCATATTTTTGTATGCCATCATTTTTAAAAAACATCTACACTCTTTGGGAAATGCCTGGCAAATTGTATTATATCTATTTATCATATAACTAATGGATAATTAACATTTTAATTGCTTTCTTTCTTTAGTTTTCTTTTACTAAAATGTGTTATAAACAGCCTTATGCTAAACTCTTGTGCACACCACTAATAATTTTTTTAGTCAAATCAATAGAAATAAATTTTCAGTTTAAAAGACAAAAACACATTATACATATTAACAGTCCTTACCAAATTCTCCTTCAGACCATTCTTTTCTATTTTCAATATACCAATGGTCCAAGAAAGTTTCATAACAATTCACTAAAGTTATTGTGGAAAGACAAAAATATTTTAATAGCTAACATGATACTAAAAAAGAAAAAAGTAGGAGATTGAACACTATCTGACTTTAAGACACTATGAAGCTACAGATATTGAGACAAAGTGATATTGGCAAAACAAAAGAGAAATAGATCAATTGAACTGATATGGGAGTTCAGAAACAGACCTATGCAATTATAGCCAACAGATCTTTGACAAAGGAGCAAAGACAATGGTGGAAGGATAATATTTTTAAACAAATGATGAACAGCTGAACATGTATGTGCAAAAAAATATAGACACAAACTTTATATATCAAAAAATTCAAAATGGGTCACAGACCTAAATGTAAAGCATAAAACTATCGAAATTTGAGGAGGTTACATAGGACAATCTAGGTTACCTTGAGGTTAGTGATGACATTTTAGATACCACACCAGAAGCAAAATATAAGAAAAATTGATCAATATTTTAAAGTTGAGAATTTCTGTTCTGTAAAAGATTTCATTCAGAGAATGAAAGAACAAGTCACAAACTAGAAGAATATATTCACAAAATCTATTTCTGATAAAAGACTTGTATCTAAAATATACCAAGAATGGACAATACATATTTAAAAAAAAAAAAAAGGGCAAAATATCTAAACAGACACTTCACCAAAGATATACAGTTAGTGAATAAGCATATCAAAAAATGCTAAACATTGTATGTCATTGTTGAATTACAGATTAAAACAATAGGCTATTACTACAGACCTATTAGAACGTTTAAAACCCAAAACACTTGACAAACCCAAATGCTGGGCAGAATGTGCAGCAACAAGAATCCTTATCTATTACTGGTAGAAATGCAAGAGTACAGCAACTTTGAAACATATTTTGGCAGTTTTTTAAAGCTAAACTTAACCTTACCATATAAGTATAGTAACTGTGTGTCTAGGTATTCACCTAAATGAGTTAAAAATTATGTTCACACAAAACCCTACACACTAATCTTTATAGGAACTTTATCCATAACCATCAAAGCCTGGAAACCATCAAGATGCTCTTCAGAAAGTGAATGGATAAAGATTCTGTGGTATATTCATATAATTAAACATTATTAAGTGATATAAAGAACTAAGCTGCCAATTTATAAAAATATATGAAGGGACCTTAAATGAATATTGATAAGAAAAAAATGCCAGTCTGAAAAGACTGCATACTGTACGATTCCAACTATATGACATTCTTTAAAAGGCAAAACTATGGAGAGTAAAAAGATAAATCATAGCCAAATGTTGGGGAGAGGGAGGAATGGATAGGTGGGACTTGGGAGATTTTAGGCAGTGAAGCTGTCTGCATGGTATTGTAAGATGGGGTACAAGATAATATGCATTCATCAAAACCCACAGAAATGTACAACACAAGGGCTGAAACAATGTAAACTATGGTATTTAGCTAATAACAATGTGTCATATTCATTCATTTTCATATTCATTCATTAATTGTACACACTCATAAGAGATGTTAGTTGTAGGAGAAACTATGGGGAGGAGGTCGAAGTCTATGGGAACTTTCTGCTCAATTTTTCTGTATACCTCAGCTCTAAAAAGAAAGTCTACTAATATTTTTAAAAGTATTCTTTTATTTCTACATGTATGGGACTTCCCTATTACAAAATAATATATCTATGTGGAAATCCATAGTAAATGGCTTGATGAAAATTATTTATTTTAAAAGATTCAGAAAATAGTATTACAATTGTTTTATTTTCAAATACTCATAAATACAGACGTGTCACTTAATAATGGGGATACATTCTAAGAAATGTATCTTTAGGATATTTTATTTTTGTGTGGACATCATAGAACATATTAACACAAACCTAGAAGGTATAGCCTATTGTAAATCTAGGCTATAGGCTATAGACTGTTTCTCCTAGGCTACAAATCTGTGCAACATTTTACTGTATTGAATATTGTAGGCAATTGTAAAATAATGGTAAATACTTCTGTATCTAAACATATCTATACATAGAAAGAATACAGTAAAAATGTAATATAAATGGTCAAAAATCATCCACTTGTATAGGTCCCTTACCCTGAATGGAGCTTATAGCACCAGTAGCTGCTTAGGGTGAATCAGTGAGTGGTCAGTGAATGTGAAGACCCCAGATATTACTGAACAGTATTGTAGACTATAAATACTGTAGAGTTATGCTATATTAAATTAGTATAAAATATTTGTCTTTCCTCACTAGTAAATTAGCCTTTGCTAACTAACATTTTTACTGTATAAACTTTGGTTGTTTTTAACTTTTTGACTTGTAATAACACAGCTTAACACACAAACATTTGTACAGCTGTGCAAACATATTTTCGTTATATTTTTATTCTATAAACTCTTAATTTTTTAAACTTTTAAATTTTTGTTAAAAAACAGACACAAACACACACACATTCATCCAGGTCCACACAGAGTCAGGATGATCACTGTTTTCCACATCTAGTTCCACAAGAAGGTATTAAGGGGCACAAACACAAATGGAGCTGTCATCTTCTATCATAGCAATGCCGTTTTCTGGAATACCTCCTGAAGGTTCTGCTTAAGGCTGTTTGGCAGGTAATTTCCTTTTCTCTCTCTCTTTTTTTTCTAAATAGGAGAAGTACAGGCTAAAATAACAATGAAAAGCATAAACTAGTGAACATATAAACCAGTAACATACTAATTTGTTATCATTATCAAATATTGTATCTTGTACAAACTTAGACGTGCTATACTTTTACACAACTGGCAGCACAGTAGGTTTATTTATACCAACATCACCACAGACATGTGAGTAATGCATTTTACTGTCACATCACGAAGACTACAATATCACTAAACAACAGGAATTTTTCAGCTCCATTATAATCTTAGTGAACCATAGTCGTATATGTGGTCAGTTATAATCTTAAGGAAACATAGTCATATATGTGGTCAGTTATTGACTGAAACATCATTACATGGCACATGATTATACTTTTCTTCATTTCTTTCTGGCGTTAAGGCACTCTCAATATAAAAATTTGGCATACTTCTTTGGAGCTTTCTTCATTTTTTTGTTTTGTGTTTCCGTGGGTGTGTTAGTATGCTTCTAATTTAAACAAAACTGATACTTGTTAAGCATTGCTTATTTCAAGAAAAACTATATGCTTTTTCACCCAAAGTATATGATAGCCTTAATCTTTTATTTATTGATCAATTGGAAACAAATGTTGCATACTAATATTAATCATGAAAATTGCTCACACACTTCATGAGTCTTAAACCTATGAAATATTGAATGTGTAAATGAATATTCGACCTAATACAGTTCACATGAATAAACTAAGTATATGGTTAGCAGCATTGCCAAGGAGATAGTAGATTTGCAGACCCTCCCTAAATTACAAGATTACACTATTTTATTTTATTTTATTATTATTTTATTTTGATGGAGTCTCACCCTGTCACCCAGACTGGAGTGCAGTGGCACCATGTTAGCTCACTGCAACCTCCGCCTCCCAGGCTCAAGCAATTCTCCTGCATCAACCTCCCTAGTAGCACGGATTACAGGTGCCTGTCACTACATCCAGCTAATTTTTGTATTTTTAGTAGAGAGGGGGTTTCACCATGTTGGCGAGGCTGATCTCAAACTCCTGACCTCAGTTGATCCACCCATCTTGGCCTCCCAAAGTGCTGGGATTACAGTCATGAGCCACCACACCAGGCCTACACTATTTTAATATACAAATAAAAAAAAAAACACTCCCTTTTAAGTAAGTTTTATTATACAGATATTTTGATGATAAAAAACCTGACTTTAAAGCCATAACATTATAAGTCTTTCAACCAGAATTTAGTCACTGGTTTTCTAATGTAAAGTCAGTGATAAAAGTTTCAAAAAAGACTATAGTTTTGTTTCCTGTTTAAGATTTTATAGTACATGACATAATATTCCTCAGATTTTCTCTTTCTCTAAAAGTCATACAGATAGCTAAAATATAACCTTGTCCTGCAGTAAGTAAAAATACTAGAATGGAAAGCCTCCCTTTAATTCTCATCTATATTAAAGTATCCTTTGCAAAGACAAGACTTTTTAATTCCTTCACATTTTAAACTTAGTTTCCAAGGCAGTTTTCTTTGAGATGACGAGACTCCTGGAGAAAAAAACTTCTTGGGGGCTCTCGACTATACCATGTCCTGTTTTACATTGTTTATATCACAATTTTCCATTTTTTTCATGTTTCTTGACTCTCCTATATTGGAATCTGCACATAAATTTAGGTAAGCTCAACAAATCACTTGAGTTCCATGGTAAAAAGATAATTTCATGAATTACAGATAAACATTTAATGTGTTTAGGTTTACCTCATTTTTGATAAAGAATTGTAAGGCATAGCCAACAAAGAAATAACATTTATTTTTGAAATGCTTAGTCCTGGTTTAGGTTGAATTATACTTTTATAGCTTTATTCCCTGTATATTCATACTTTAAATTAAATATAGTTGCTACTGAATGCATAAACAACGTTTTCATTCTAAATTCAGTTCTTAGATGGGCTCAGAATCCTTGGAGCAAAGCTAATATCAATGGTAACATATTTGTTAACATTTGATGACTTGTTTTCTATGATTTATTAAATTGGACATTCACAGAATAGCTATTTTAAAAAGGAACTTCTTTGGCAAATACTATAGGCCTCACCTTTTATTGTTGACCAAGTTTATGTTTTGAAATTGTTTATGAAATGAATTGGTAAATCAGGAAATAAAGAATACAGTGTTTATGAGCAGAAAGTTTCTACCTGCCATTTTCTCTCAATTCTTTTAAACTGCCCTTAATTTTAAGTGTATTGACAAGCTGACAGACTAGAAAGATCTGCACCCTCCTTCCTGTTGTGAATACACCATTTCAACAATTCATAAGCAAACTCCCTTTGTTGGAAATCCAGAAATGAATACAGAGGCTTCTGCACCTAAGGTGAGTAGAAAACTACCTACATTGAAGCCAGCAGAGAGGTTTGAGACAAGGTACTATCTTTGACATAATTCTACACCTAGCACAGTGCCATGGATTGTAAAGAATCTCCCCACTCAAGCTTCTAGCCTGTCTCTGAGACGTAATAGATGTAGACTACATGCCAAATGGCCCAAATTTTCATAGGGCTATACATAGAACTAGTTTCTCTTTTGCTTATCTCAGAGTGCTGATGGAACCAGGCATAATTAAGCTGACTGCAGCCAAGAAGAACTGAGATGACAGTTTGGTCTAGCAATAGCCATAGCACAGTAATCCCTTTGCCTTGTTAAGCACAGAGAAAGTGAATGAAAAACTTCAAATGCCAGTTTATTCCTTGAGAGATAAAGAGTTGGACTGAGCATCCAAGAATTCAACTTTTCTGAGAACTACTTGAAGAACTAGATTCAGTCTTGTTCAGCTCAGAGAAGTGACAGGACCTGTCATAATCTAAATAGATGACTAGGGGAAACTAAGAAAAAAAGAAAACAGTCTGGAGTAGCAGGAGTGTTGGAGAAAAAGCCAGAATTCCTGTCTAGTCTAATTAATGAGTTTCTTCTCATGTTCAAAGCAAGTTTGTGAAGACTGATAGAGCTAGTTGTTTTAGCTAATGTGATTATTCCAACATAGAGAGTTAAAAAATATGAAGAAACAGGTAAAGTATTCTAAACAAAAATTAACTAAAAAATAACCATCCTAAAGATGCTTATTGGATTCAGGAGAACAATGCCTAACAAAGTTAGAATTTCAAAGGATAGGAAAATATTAAAAGTTACCAAACAGAAATCATGGAGCTAAGAAGATAATAACTTGCATTTGTCTATTCTCACATTGCTATAAAGAAAGACCTGAAACTTAAAAAAAGACCTATAAAGAAAGACCTGTAACATAAAAAAAAAGGCTTACTTGGCTCACAGTTCTGCAGGCCGTGGATAAAGCATAGTGGCTTTTGCTTCTGGGGAACCCTGAGGAAACTTCCAGTCATAATGAAAAACAAGGGGGATTGAGGTGTCTCACATAGAGGGAGTAGGATCAAGAGAGAGTTTAGGGGAGATGCCGCACACTTTTAAACAACCAGAACTTGCAAGAACTCACTCACTATCGTGAGAACAGCACCACGGGGATGGTGTTAAATCATTCATAAGAAATCCATCTCCATGATCCATCCACCTATCACCAGGCTTCACCTCCAACACTGGGAACTATGATTAATTCAACATGAGAGGTTTGATGAGGATGCAGATCCAAACCATATCACTCTGCCTCTGGCCCCCCAAATCTCATGTCCTTCTCACATTCTAAATGCAATCATCTCTTCTCAACAGTCCTCAAATATCTTAATTCATTTTAGCGTTAAGTCAAAAGTCCAAAGTCTCATCTGAGACAAGGCTAGTATATTTTGCCTATGAGTCAGTAAAATAAAAACCATGTTAATTACTCCCAAGACAAAATTGGGGGTATAGGCATTGAGTAAACACTCCCATTACAAAAGAGAGAAATCAACCAAAAGTAAGGGGCTATCAGCCCTGTGTCAGTCTAAAACAAGCAGGATTGTCATTAAATCTTAAGGCTCCATAATAATCTTCTTTGATTACTTGTTCCACATCCAAGGAACATTGATGCAAGGGGTAGGCTTCTGAGACTTTGGAAAACTCCACCCCTGTGGCTTTGCATGGTTCTGTCCCCAAGGCTGCTTACAGAGTTGGCATTGAGTGTCTGGCTTTTCCAAGCTGAGAATGCAAGCTGTTGGTGGATCTGCCATTCTGAGGCAGAAACAGTGGCCCTCTTCTCACAGATCCACTGGACAGCACCTCAGTGGGGGCTCTTTGTAGGGGCTCCAACCCCACATTGTCCTTCTACACTGACCTAGACAAAGTTCTCCATAAGGGCTCCACTTCTACAGCAGGCTTCTGCCTGGACATCCAGGCTTTTTCATATACAACCTGAAATTCAGGAAGAGGCTACCAGGACTCAATTATTGCAGCCTGTGCACCTGGAGGCTTAGCATCATGTGGTAGCTGCCAAGGTTTATGGCTCACACCCTCTGAAGCAGTGGTCTGAGTCATGCCTGGACCTCTTTGGCCCATGGCTAGAGATGGAGCCACTGGGATATGCAGAGCAATGTCCTGTGGCTGTCCATGGCAGTGGGGTCCTGGGTCTGGACCATGAAGCTATTCTATACTCTTTTCTTGACTGTTAGCACTTGGCTCCTTTTTATTTATGCAAATTCCTACAGCTCACTTAAATTCTTTCCCTGAAATGGGCATTCTACCATATGGACAACATGCAAATTTCCCAAACATTTATAGTCTGCTTCCCTTTTATATATAAGTTTAAACTTTAGTTTTCTTTGCTCACACAAATAAGTTGTTAGTAAGAAGCCAGGCCACATCATCAATGCTTTGCTGCTTAGACATTTCTTCCACCAGATACCCTAAATCAACACTCTCAAGTTCAAAGTTCCACAGACCCCTAGGGCAGTGGCACAATGCAGGCAAATTCTCTGCTAAGGCATAACAAAAGTGACCTTTACTTCAGTTCCCTATAAGTAACTGAAGTCACTCATTATCCCTATAAGTCACTATCCCTATAAGCCATTATCCCTATAAGTCACTCATTATCATGAGAACAGTACCGAAAAAGGTGGTGCTAAACCATTCACGAGAAATTTACTCTCATAATCCAGCCACCTCCCACCAGGCCCATATCCAATATTGGGTATAGTAATTCGACACGAGATTTTCTGAGGGCACGCATCTATACCATACCAAATTGAATTAGAAAATTCTACTGGAGATTAATAGAAGACTAAATCAAGGAGAAGAAAAAAAATAATGCACTTGAAATTAAACAAAATTAACAAAACACTCTTAAACAACTCATGAGACACAAAAGAAATCAAAAGGGAAATTAGAAAGTACTCCAAAAGAAGCAAAAACAAAAACAAAATTAACTTGTAAACTATAGGATATTTTATTTAAACCCTAATGTAAACACAAATAAAATACCTGTAGAAGTTACACACAAAGATAAAGAAATCAAATCATGTTAATATGGAAAGTTAAGAAAACACAAAGAAATAGCAAGAGAGAAAACAAAAAAATTGTAAGACAAATGGAAAACATAAGCAAAATTCAACAGTAAATAATTACCTATCAACAACAACTTTAAATATAAATGGCTTAGGGTTCCTGATCAAAGACATGGAGTGACTGAATGGATTAAGGAAAATAAGACCCAAATAGATGTTATCTATAAGAAATAAACTTCAGCTTTAAGGACATGCATAGGCTGAAAGTAAAAACATAGAAAAAGATATCTCTTGGAAATAGTAACCACAAGACAGCAAAGATGAATATACCCATACAAGCAAAATAGTTGTTGGGGGAAAAGACTGTCGTAAGAGACAAGGAAACATATAATGAGAAAGTGTCAATTTATTGCAAGATATTAATTTAACAAATTTTAACATATAGACACACAACATTAGATATATAAAACAAGCTGAATATGTTAAACAAACATTGGCAGAACTGAAGAGAGAAATAGACAGTAATACAAAAATAGTAGGAGTCTTCAATATACTACTTTCAATTATGGAAAAAACGCCTGACAGATAATCAACAGAGATGACAGATTTGAACAGCACAATAGACCTAATTGGTCTAACAGACACACACAGGACATTTAACTCAAGAAAAATAAGAAAAATAGAATTTATCTTCTTCTCAAGCACACATGTAACATTCTCCACTACGGATCACAAGTTAGATCACAAAATAAGTCAAACAAATTAAGATTTAAATCATACCAAGTATCTTTTCTAACCAAAATAAAATGAATGGGAAATCAGTAACAGACGAAAAATAGATTAAAAATAACAAATATGTGGAAATTGAGCAAAACACTCTTGAACAACCAATGGGTTAAAAAAGAAATCAAAAGGAAAATTAGAAAATATCTCAAAACATGTGAAAACAAAACAGCACCTGCTAAAACTCACAGGAAGCAGCAAACACAGAACTTAGAGGGTAGTTTATAGTGGTAAATGCCTCCCTTGAAAAAAAAAAAAGAATCTCAAAAAAATCTAACTTGATTATTCTTCCTGCTATTGAAAGTTAAGACAACTGTCAGAATAGGTCACAGAGGCTCTGAACAAAGTGCACATACAGGGAAGGAACATATGTTCCCCAAAGGGAACATTACCGAATGGAATGGGACTGTTCAGCTAGTACTCCAGGCTCAAGACAAGAACCTAAGGATTTATTAGGTGGCCTATTTTCAGCACAGAATTTAACTCAAACTTCAGTAAGTCAGAATCTATTTTGAGTCTGATTTCAACCAGCAACATGCTTTTTAAAAAATTACTGAGCTGTGATTGTGAAGTAATGAGCATCAATTTGCAGCCCCAGCCCTGTGGCCTTGGTTGTATCAAGATAAGTAAGCGTATTACCACCTCTGCATAAGTATTCATTCTTCTATGCAGTTTTGTCTTTTATAAAAGCATGTTGTGACATGATACATGCAAAATTATTCTTCAAACTTCAGAATTTAGAAAGAAGACTAACCACATAATAGGACGTAAAGTCCAGATGATGTCAAGAAAAAAATGTATTATGTAACCTGATATTAAGGCAATAACAACCTTGGCAATTAAAAAGATTAGTATCGATTTATATTTTACATTTAAATAAATACGTAGCATATATTTCAGGCATTTAAAAAAACAGAAACCAACATTTATGTATACTTTTTTGTTCTATATAAATTACATACATTTTATTTGGAGAGATAAAAATATGGATTGTTTATTATCCACATTTTTATCTCTCCAAATAAAATGCATGTAATTTTGTTACTTTTTACATAGGTGCAAATATAAGAAAATGTTCATCCTATTCTACACTTCTTTTGTTAACTGTGAATAAAACTATAACGCAATTGCAGAACTAACTGCCTGACCATTTCTAGCACAGTAAAACAAATAAAGAAATGTTAAATAGAAAACTATCCCTTAATGACCAACCATTACTCCATTATATGTGTTTTAATTCTTTTTTATATTTTTTTGTGGTATTAAGATTTACACATTAAGGAATTCTAATGTTACTCATTACCAAATAGACATATTTTGCCTTCAAGATATAAAAGTAGTACTGCGTTCCAGTATTGTAATTTAATCAAGAAAGCAGGTGGTTAATGAAGGCATTCTCAAAATATGAAACCATTTACAATACCAAAAATTTGAGAAATATAAGAATTTTTACCATCCATCATCAAAATTTGCAGCAGAAAAACTTATGTTCAATGTAACTATCTGTTAAATTTGGTCTCAGTAGAATATAGATTGATGATATTTAGCAAGAAGTTTTCAGCTAAGATATTTCTTAAATCTTTCTTGCTCCTTCTGTCAAGTCAATTCAAGAAACAAATCTGTCCTTAGAGTAACTGAAATTTGCTCTAGATTGTCATTGAATGATATACAGCAATACACTTTGATTATGGCATCAGGATTTTTTTTATTTTTTATTGAGTATTACAGTGGAACAGAAAAATAAATGATTTATCAACTGTTGACAAGCAGATAATTGCATAGTTTGTTCAACTAAAATTATATCTATTTTTAAAAATTATTTGCAGGGTTAAAATATTAATGCCATAAGTCATATGTCAGTGGAAATTTGATAGTCTTACAGGATCTACTAAAGTGTGGTCAAATACTTGTTTTGCTTCACTCATATATTTCTGTTAAAAGCAAAAATCACATATCCAAGCAGCGTTGCCAGAATACTGTACAACTTATTCGACCAATGGCTTAGAAATCATTTGATAAGATCACTGTGTATTTAATTGTTTTGCCTGCAAGGTTTTAGACAGTAATCTGAAAGTGTTATCTAAAATAAAACCACTATGTTACCTAAATAAATGTTCATACTATAGAAAGCTCACACAGTCTCAAGTTAACACATTTTGAGATTTTTCAAAATAATAGAAGGGACGTTAGTAAAACCAAGCTCCAAAGCAAATATAATTGTTGCTGATATAATACTATAAAATGACTTAAATAGTTTAAATGAGTTTGTGGATGCTGCAATGCTTCAAAAATTTCTAAGTTTCTATATGGTAGTTCAAGGTTAACATCCTATGTAGTCAAGAGAAATCTGCACTTCAGGTAATTCCAGTTGATATAACTCTGTCAGTCAATTGTAAGTAGGAAATCAACAAATACAATTTTGTTTCTTGTAACACATGTGGTATATGTACCCACAAACACATTTATTTATTTATTTATTTATTTATTATTTTATCTTATTTTTATATTTTTGAGATGGAGTCTTGCTCTTTTGCCCAGGCTGGAGTGCAGTGTTGTGATCTCGACTCACAGCAACCTCCGCTTCCCGGGTTCAAGTGACTCTCCTGCCTCAGTCTCCTGAGTAACTGGGATTACAGGCGTGCCATCACGCCCAGCTCATATTTGTATTTTTAGTAGAGACGGGGTTTCACGATGTTGGGCAAACTGGTCTCAAACTACTGACCTCGTGATCCACCAGCCTCGGCCTCCCAAAGTGCTGGGATTACAGGCGTGAGCGCATTTTTTTATTGGACCAAAATGCATGAATAAATACATTTATTTGGTATTTTTATATTTTTCAAAATCAAAACTTGATCTTTCAAAATAACACGAAATACAAAATATCACCTTGTATTCATTACAGGAGTTTAAAGAAAATACATTTTTATACTAACACAATTTTCTTTAGTCACAAGAATTACAAAACACTACTCTGTTTTTATGAATTTCTCAAATCTGAGAAAATAAAGGACGAATAAAGAAAATAATGAAAGTATTGATGATTATTATTTACGAATGATTTCATTTTAATCAAGTATATTTGTTTTATCAGCATTATTGGAAACATAAAGCCAACAGAGATTGTCAGTGTATCCTTACTGCTAAGATGGGCATATGAAACATAGGTAAACATGGCATATATTCATATAAATTCCTATGTATATAAGTATACATAATATATAAATATGCATATACAATAATTTAAATTTATTTAGATATTAGAGGTTGAGCATCTCAAGTCTAAAAATCTGAAATCCAGAATGTTCCAAAATCTGAAACATTTTGGATGCCAATGTGACACTAAAAGGAAAAGAAATTAGAGCATTTGGGATTTCAGATTTTCAAATTTGACATGATCAGCATTTAAGTATACTGCATGTATTTCACAATCCCTAAAATACAAAATTTGGAATACTTCTGATCCCAAGCATTTCAAATAGCAGATATTCAGTCTGTGCTATATGAATAAATTGGGCGCTATAGGGAAATTAGGTGATTTACGATTTTGAATCTATATTTGATAGAGGATTGAATTTAAATGAATAGATTGGATTTAAAATTTAGGCCAATTTATTGCTCAATTGGGTGTAAGGTTTTATTAAATCCCTGCTATCATTGTTTACAAATGATACCCCTACATCTGCACTGGCTTTTTATCTCTTCTTTATTCTTAGATTTGAAATATTTTTGGTTTTTTTCCTGATTATATAAAGAAAAATTATAGTTGATAAAGTAATTACTTTTGTGTGTCTAATTGTAGATATTTGAGACAGGTCGCCTAAAATATTAATGGCAATGACAAAAAGTTCTTAATTTGTCCCAGGCATTTTATTTATAAAATCTTTGCATTATCTTGAGAAAGTAAAGAGTATCAGAAGAGTATTGATTCAATCGTAAATATTTATCTAATTGAGATTAAAAAAGATATGTCAACATGTTGGTGTCAACTCAATCGTTTTAAACCCTTACTATTTTATGAAATACAGAATTTCCTCATAGAAAATTCTAGAATTTACATTGTACACCTGTACATCTGCTTGTTTTTTTCATTCAATTGTAATGGCTAGAACCATATTAAGATTAATTTTTTTTTTTTTTTAGAGCGAGTAGTTTTTTGGTTTTGTTTTGCTTTAATTTTTATTGTAAGTTCAGGGGTACATATGTAGGTTTATTGTATAGGTAAACTTATGTCATGGGAGTTTGTTTTACAGATTATTTCATGACCCCAGTATTTAACCCAGTATTCATTAGTTATTTTTTCTGATCCACTCCTTGCTTCCACCCTCCACCCTCTGATAGGCTCCTGTGTCTGTTATTCACCTCTATGTGTCCATGTGTTCTCATCATTTAGCTTCTACTTATAAGCGAGAGCGTGTGGTATTTGGTTTTCTGTTTCTGCATTAGTTTGCTAAGGATAATGGCCTCCAGCTTTATCCATGTTCCTGCAAAGGAAATGATCTCATTTTTTTTATGGCTTATAATATTCCATGATGTATATGTACCACATTTTATTTATCCAGTCTACCATAGATGGGCATTTAGGTTGATTCCATGTTTTAATAGGTTTTAGACAGAAATGCCAAACATGAACAAAAATTAAACTATTTGTATATAGAATGATGTGATATAGAAAACTAACACTTGGAGTATAAAAATTATGACAGAAATGGATTTTATAAATATATAGGAAAAGTTATTATTGTTCTGTAACCATTATTTATTTTGTTAAAACATTCAAAACTTTCTAACTGTTGATCATATTTCTATATGGAAGTGAAAAATAAACTAGTGTAGCTAATAGATATTCGTTACACTGTAATTTTAAATGGTAAATTACAGTGTTATTTTTCCCTGTTCCTATTTAAAGTCTTATTAAGTTTGAAGAATACTCTTCTTCTGCATTTCTCACCATGTGATTTATGATAAAATGAGCATCTTTCCATGCTTAGGCAAAATATCAGAACTTTTTGCTAAATTTGGATAAGATTTCAACATGTTACCTTTTGCAATGTCAATGTATTGAAATATCTCTGAATTCCATTAATGGGAAGGTTTTTGCCCATGTCAATTCCTCTGGACATCACTATTTGTATTATAATCACTTTTCTCAATTATATTGATAAGATTGCCTTAACTAAGTCTCCTTGGCTGCACATTAGAATCATGGTCAGCTATGTCTTCTATTGTGCCATATAAATTCAATTTAAATTTTACTTTCACTGTTATTACATTTATTGTTTGTTGCATTTCACCTTTTCTGGCCCATCTCTTTTATTTATGTATTCATTTTTTGTAACATGACATGTGGGTTTATCACATGATACAGTAAAATAATATCACACACTTTGCTGACTGTGTGTGAGCAGAATAACAGATGAATAGTGACCTATTACTGTCCAACCTTGATTGATGTGATGTGATTAGTTATTAATCATGATATACATTTGTTACATATGTAGTGATTTGTAGAATAGAGAGCTAACCACTAACTTAATGCTATATGCGATTATTCACAGTTGATATATCATGGTAACTGAAATTTGTACTGTGTGTTGTGGGTACTGTTGTTACTTAATTAAGCCATGGTAACAGAAATTTGTGCATATAGAAATTGTGTATAGTGATGCTGCCTATATGTTAATATATAACTTAAAATAAACCTGTCACAAGGTAGAAATAATAAAAAGTAATTTAATAATCCCATTCATGCTATTATAAACAGTTCAATGCAAGGAATCAGGGAAAAACACCATTATTAAGATTTGTGATCAATTATATGTAACAATTTGGTCCATAATTTTAAAAGAAAACCTTAACCATTAAAAATCCATTGACAACAAAATAATTATATCTATATGGCACACGATTATATCAGTGCTTTCAAGCTGTTTACAAAACTAAATATTTACTTTTATGCTTTGATAAATTGATACATATTAAACAAATAATAAATTGTTAACATAGCAAGATTCATAAAAACATCCAAAGTATGATCATATTTTTGTAAAAAGTAAAAAAATTCTATTGAACATTATCTGTTTTGCTATTTATCTACTCTATCTAATCTTATGTATCTTTCCATAGCACACAGAAAAGGAACTCACCAATGTTAACAGTGGTTTTGTTGGTGACTGGAAATGACAGTGTCAAGTAGAATGCATGTAATTGAAAACATGTTTGGCTTTTATAATTTGAAATATTTTAAAAATATCTAGTTTAGAAACTGGAAAGAAACAACCTGCAAGCATACTCAACTGAGAAAAAACTTAATCTAATGCAATTGTCAAATTTTTATGGAAATAAATCTAATTTTTAACAAATTGTGTGGAAAATTCAATGGTCCTATATCGATTTAAATCATTGGTTTTCACTGAGCACCAAAATAAAATCTGGTTAAATTAAGTCAGTGCACAACCTGTCTTGATATAGGTAAATAGTACATTCAGACTGATGGAAAAATGACAGCAGACAATGACAGGGATGACCTGTATGCTATTTGCATAAATCAACCAAGATTTATTTAGCTAATGGATAGAAAGAAGTTAGTGGATAAAGGAATCAAGATTAAACAGCTGAATAATGAATATAATTTTTTAGGATGTACAATATTTCGAGGTTTCAGGTCTCAAACATCTTCACCAAGGGGAGATGAGCTACAGATGACAACACCTGAGTGAATCAGCGTCACATTTGTGCTTCATTCAAGTGCAGTGTTCAAAGAAATAAGGATAAAACAGCTCTGTGAACAGGTTATGTCACCTATATGCTGGGAGTCATCATATTAAAAATTAGTTTAGATACTATTCAATGTGAACACAGTATACAATGTATAGAACACACAAATAGATATAATGTGGGAATATATTACCACCAAATTTGGCAAATTCTTAATCTATGCTGTTAATAAAAATTTTCAAAAGATTAAGACTGACATTAACCTCTTTTTATGTGACAGTACTTTCATAAAAGTTATGCATGTACTATCTAATTAAGGAAGTGTATATTACAACCAGGGAATTGCCCAGTCATCATTTTTTACCGTTAGCCTTCCCAGGCAAAGCCAGACTTGTATAAGTGCTTTCTGGTATTTAGAACAGTGGAAATAGAACAAGAGTTATTTATCAGTCAACGTAAGTTAACTACTATAACAACCGCTTTAGTGGCCTAATTGAAAATAATTGTTTTTTATTTGTGTTTGTTTTCTTCACTCTCACTCACTTCACAGTATAATGCCCTCCAAAGCTTTGTGTTCTGTACAACCATTCAGGAATTCAGACTGCTTCTATCTAGGGGCTCTATTACCCCCTGGGGTCATATAATCTGGCCAATTGTCAAAAGCCTCCAGGGAGGGAGCATAGAGGAAGTATGCAGGCAGTTTTACTAGGGGCATCCTGAAAGTGCCATCCCTCACACTCCACCCACCAACCCCCATGCCTTTGGCCTGAACTCAGTCACACAGTGCCACCTAACTTCAGGAGTCTAGAAAACAGAGGCTATCTGATTTCTCTTAAAGAAAAATGTGACTTTGTGACTATATTACATGTCACTGCCAGAGATCATCTCCCCAGGAGTCTCTGGAAGTCATATTAAGAGAAATATAGAACAAATACAGAGCCTATGCTTCAAAAACAATACATGTAAAAGAAAACACACACACACACACACCCACACACAGAACAGCACAAAATAGGTGAATATTTAATAGACTTTAAGATGGGGAATAACTTCTCAATGTTCAATGAAGTACATGAAATCACAAAGAAATAAGCCAGTATTCTTTACTAAATGAAAGTTTAAAATTATATAGAGCAACATAATTAACAATATATTTTCATGGAAAAATTACTTATGAAAACATTTCTAGTAAATATGAAAAACAATTAATATCTGCTTCTTAGAAATGTTCTCAAAAATTTAAGATTAACATTAACCTTTCTTAAAGTGTCAGGCATTTTCATAATGGTTGTACAGTTGACTCTCAAACAACACAGGGGTTAGGAATACAGACTTTCCATACAGTCAAAAATATACACAGAAGGTTTTACTCCCTAAAAGCTGTACAAATAGCCTACTGTTGGCTGGAAGTCTTATAGATAACATAAGCAGTCAACCATATTTTGTATGTTTATATGCATTACATAAATCACTCTTACAATAAAGAAAGATAGAGAAAAGAAAATGTTGTTAAAAAAATCATAAGTAAAAGGAATTATATTTAATATTCATTAATTGGAAGTGAATCATCATAAAGAACTTAACTTTCATTGTCTTCATGTTGAGTAGCCTGAGGACTAAGAATAAATGGTTGGTTTGGTCTTATCTCAAGGGTGGGCAGAGGCAGGAAAGGCAGAGGAGGTGAAAAAGAGGCAGGAGAGATGGGCATACTTTGTGTGATTTTACAGAAACACATCGTGATTTTTTTCCAAGTTTTTGCTCTTCCATTTCTCTAAAAATATTTCTCTAGATTATCAATCCTCTTCACAGATTTCAGTATATGGTACATATCAAGCAATTCAACTTTTTCTTTTAAAGTCATGATTTTTCTCTGCTTCTCAGGAGCATTTCCAATATCACTAGCGGCACTTACTGAGTCCCATGGTGTTACTCAAGGTTTATTGTAGTGTACTAAGCATGATTAACAGTAAGTGAGAGTTGTAAGATACCACTTTTACTCTGATATGCAGTTGGAAAGAACTGCTTCCATGGAGATGATTAGCATCACATGGCATTTTAAGTGGATACTTGTAACACTTGAGCTCACAGCAATAGGAACAGAAAGTGGCTACAACATTATGACAGTAGTAGGGCATGCACTGCAGTTAATTTTATGTAGTTATGATTTAGTACTGCCTCTTTATGTTTGTTTATGTTTCTACTGCAAGTGATGCCATTTACACTCTGTGTTTGTGTATGTATATTTTGATAAATTTTAATGTTTTATGAGAAAGTAAATGATAAAATAGACTAGTATCTGTAGTAGCTGTAGTATTATAGTATATAGATCTATAGATCTAGTCTATAGTATCTATAGATCCATAATGGTAAAATAGTATCATTCATTAGATTAAATAGACTAGTAGTGAATGATAAAATAGATGACTACTTACATTTATTTTATGCATTCATGACATATATAATTTTTAAGCTTTAAAAAAAAATTATAGACTATGACGTATACCTGCTAGTTTTTCACATTTTCACAAATATGCAAAAGTTTTTATAATATATTTATTGGGAAAAATACACACATAATTAGACCCACACAGCTCAAATCCATGTTGTTCAAGGGTCGAGTGTACATGTATTGTGTTACTTATTTACACTAAAATCTCAATAATTATTAAGTGTATTTTACTGATAAATATACCAATTTTTAGAAAGGTCAAAGTAATTCTCCCAAGATCACAATGTTTATAAGCTGATGAACACTCCAAATCATAAGAAAAAAATACTCAAAAATAGCAACAAAAAGAGAAGTGTTAAAAACAGCAAATGAAAATGACATATTATCAAATATTAAATTTATACTGTTCCAGCAGGTTAAGAAGGAAGAAATTAGGGGAAGGCGGGGGGAAACAACATACTTAACACATTTATGTCCTAAGTTTCTGTGCATAGGCATTGCACAAAGAATTTTGGGCAAATGAGAAGGGCAAATACACAGGAGCATGCACCTATATATGTGTGCACACACGTGCATTGTCTGTGATGTGCAGAGTAATGATCAGAAATAAATATCAATCTCCTAAAAACCATGAAACCTGCAGACATGTTAGATTGCATGGAGGAGAAAAATTAGGCTTGCTACTTCTGATGGCTTATTTTATAAGTCTCCTTGCCTAGGCTACAGTATCCAAATATTTGGTCAAATACTAGTCTAGATGTTATGTGAAAGTAATTTTTAGATGAGGATAATATTTAAATCTGTGGACTTTCAGGTAAGTTTATACCTTTTCATAATATGAGCAGACCTCCACCAATCAGTTGAAGGCCTTAAGAAAAAGACTGACATCTTCTGAGGAAGAGGGGATTCTTCCTCCAGACTACTTAAAAGCTGGAGCTGCAACATTAACTCTTCCCTGGGTCTCCTTCGGTTTCTTGGTCTATCCTTCAGATATCAAATTTTCCAGTCTCCACGTTGCACATGCCAGTTCCTAAAATTAAATCTGCATCTGTGTAGATACACATATCTTATTTGCTACGTTTCTCTGGAGATCCATAACTAATACACTAATCGCTAGCTTTTTAAAATTATACCTTAAGTTCTGGGATACATGTACAGAGGAAGCAGGTTTGTTACATAGGTATACATGAGCCATGGTGGTTTGCTGCACCCATCAACCCATCATCTACATTAAGTTTTTCTCCTAATGCTATCCCTCCCCTTGCCCACCACCCCCTAATAGGACCCAGTGTGTGATGTTCCACTCCCTGTGTTCATGTGTTCTCTTTGTTCAACTCCCACTTATGAGTGAGAACATGTGGGGTTTGGTTTTCTGTTCCTGTGTTAGTTTGCTGAGAATGACGGTTTCCAGCTTCATCTATGTGAGAGTCTCCTAAATTGTCTAGGTGTGTCAAATGTGATTACAAGAGTTCTTGAAAGTGGAAGAAAGTCTCAATTGAAGGGAGATGTGACTATGGAAGATACCATCATGTTGCAATGTGAAACAAATTCAGCCTGCCCTTGTTGTCTTTGGAGATGGAATGAGGAGACTAAAACTCAAGGAATGCAAGTAACTTCCAGAAGCAAGAAAAGTCAAGACAACAAATTTTCCTATAGGGATTCCAGAAAAATAATAATAACCTACTAACACTTTTATTTTAGCCCAATAAGACTGGTGTTGAACTTCTAACTTATAGAACTGTAAGATAGTAAATTTGTGTTTTAAGCCATGAAGTTTGTGGTAATTTGTTTCAGCAGCAATTGAAAAGATATGCATGTCTCACTCCTACACAAATTTAGAGATATGTAGCTATGAACATCACACACTGGGGCCTATCATGGGGATGGGGGAGGGGGGAGGGATTGCATTGGGAGTTATACATGATATGAATGATGAATTGATGGGTGCTGACAAGTTGATGGGTGCAGCACACCAACATGGCACAAGTATACATATGTAACAAACCTGCACGTTATGCACATGTACCCTAGAACTTAAAGTATAATAAAAAATAAATAAATAAATAAATAAATTACAAAGTGGACAGCAAAAAAAAAAAAAAAGAAATACCATCACTCATAAAGTACTCTTTTGTGAATTCTGAAGTTTCCTTCTGTATATATTGAAAGCATTCAATCATTTATTTTGCCAGAAATAATATATCTCTCTGTACATTATAATTACTTCAAGGATAAGGAACCATATAGGATAAAGTTTGCAGAATATTTTGTTACTGAAACCAAATACATCAGCAATATAAGCATGACTTAATAGTAGACAAAATTTATATATCATATCTTTATATTTAAAATAATTTCACTTATAGTATTAGATCATAGTTCCCATCTTGTTCATAGAGGTTAAACATACACCTACTGAAAGAAGTGCCAGTAAAAAATGCTGATAAATGTAAAATGTCAAGATATTTGCATTATACCTGTTTGTTTATTTATGCATTATTGATTTATTTCTATTTGTTTTGTAGGAAGCAGAATGAGATAAGTATAATGTTTGCATTATTTTGTCCCTATCTCTTTCCTGCCCACAATCATATTCTCCTGCCCATGGTGAGGGAGAATATAATTTGAAGGTGTATCTCATCAAGGGGCATGATCACTTCTCACACTTTGTGTTAGAGTAGGTGTCAGTAATTATATTGAAGGCTATTTATTCCTGCACATGAGAGATATTAAATTCCTGATACGATCTATTTAAACTATGGTCAGGTAATTACAAAACCTTTACTCAGTGACAATGGGCAGGGAGGCAAGAACATAAAGAAACCGTTACTTGTTTCCAAGTATGCACAGAAACCATTCCTGGTATATTAATTATAAGGATCACATATTTTCACGTGAGCTGCATGATCAGAAAAGGTCTCCTAACTATCAAATATATAAAACCGTCCAATAATTTCTATATCTCAGATAATAAAGAGTATGTTGCACAGCAGGAATTTAGATTTTAAATGGATTAATTTTTATATGTGTTCACACCAAATAGCTTTAGACTTTTTCAGTATGTGCAAGGAAAATAAAAATTGAAACCAAATATTCTGTGAATAAAATTGTCTTATGGAATTATTAACATCAACATAATAATTATTCAAATAACAGTTACAATTAAAAAAATTGATATCCAATAAGAATGCTTATTTACTATTACACTGCAGGTATCAAAAATTGTGAGGTCTGATGGCTTCTAAGCAAGATACTGCACTGAGAGCTTAACATATTTATGACACTTGACTCTTTTCACATCATTCACATAAGTGCCATGGTTACTCTCATTTAAAAAAAAAGTATGCACAAAACAACAGAGTAAATATTGTCCAGACCTAACAGTGTTAAATAAAGCTTGTGAAATGTTCAAACTGTAGTACCTAGTGAGAAAAAAATTAAATTAATATTATTTAATTATCACATCTCATTTCTTCTCATTTTATTTAGCCTTTCTGGTGGTAGATTTTATTTATAACTCTAAGAACAATTTACTTAATTGGATTGTAAACTTTCTAATGTCTATCTAGCATTGGTCATGATCATTTGTAATATACCACTGATAGATACATTCACAAAGACAGTTTTTGAAACTTCTGATCGTTTAGAAAACTAGGAATATTCTGAGTAAAATACTTGTGTTGTATTGGTAGGGGTAACTTTCATGTACATGCTCTACTCTGAACCAGTATCAACTTTGAGGCAATACTCTGAGCTTTGAAATATCATTCACCCTCAAAAAAATCAAATTGCAGTTGAATACATTATAACTGATGTCTTAGGTAGACAGGAAAGAATACTTTTTAAGGTATACTATTTGGTTAAAGTTAATGAAAATGTTCCTAATTTCTTTCCTTTTTATTTTATTTGTATTTATGTCTATTAACTTTCTCAAGTTATTCCTTTTCTAGCAGTCATTTCATCTTTCCATTTTATTGCAAGTAGACCTGTATATTTTCCAATGAAATTAACTTGTTACTTTAGATATGTATTTCCAGTTCTATAATATTGAAATTGAGTAGAGATTATCTATTGTTCCTTAGGTATATACTTTTTTTGTGTGTGTGGGAGATGTCTTTGTAAACATTTAGTCTGGTAAATTGAGCAGTGCAATGATTGAATTATAATTTAAAAAATACATCTGTACCTGCAGTTTAAGTGATAGGCTTGAAGGGAGCTCCATGACTTAAAGTCACAAATTATGTTTCAACTTGTCTTTAAAATAAAGTAGGAGTCAGAATATTTTCTTCCAAACATGAGGAAGGTTACAGGTCCCACTAAATACACCAAACTCATGGAGTTTAGAGGACAGCAATTAGAGGAAAAGTAAAATGTCCAAGGTAAGTCATTGCTGTGACCAAGTGCCAAGAAAATTATATAGAAAAAGATAAGTTCTCTGTACATAAGCAAATGAATAAAATGCTGAGAAAAAATCACATATATTGAAAATAGATACATTTATTCTTATCTGACATAAAAAGAGCTTGGAAGTCTTCACTCCATTCTCACAAGAGAAAAGCTAACAAACTGAAAATCAATAACTCTTTATAGCTTCAGTCCTAGAATTTAGAGACAGGAGACTACAGAGAATCAAAATGCACAGAGAGGAGAAGGTGCATCTGGGAGATACCAGACCAGAGACTGGGAGAAGCACTTACAGGGTAATTGATTAATTGCTGGATATGGGGAAATGGACAGTAATCTAGCTTAAGACATAATTCATGGATGCCACACCTTAGCAGGTACCTACAAACATTCATGAGTTCTATCTCCAGGAGCTAGACCTGTTTATCAGGGTGATGATAAAAGAAAATATGTCCTAATGCTTGCAACAGGGGATGAGAAGAGAGTAACCACTTTGAAATACACCCAGAGCATTCTTTTGTCATTAATAAAGGGTTTCCCTGAAGGGATATTATTTTACCTGATCCTAATTGAATAAACACCCAACTTGAGCCCCTCTAATCTTTGACATGGGGAAAGGGAAATTCCCAATTCCAGCTTTCTGTCCTACTAACAAGGAAGTGAGGAAGCTGAGATGCACTTGTGAAGGTCACAGTGAGAGTAAAGGCCCAGTAGAAGAATGATAACTAATCACAGGAATAAAGAATGCTTCCCCTCCCTCAATACCATACCATCACATAAATAGGAGTCCTGTATAAAGAAAGAGAATTATAGGTGAAAAGAACGGTGCAGCTCAGACCTTATTTAGGAAGTCGTCTGTAGGGAAATCTGAAGATGACATAAGAGCCAACAACCACGGCATTAGAGAAAATTTTAACCTCTTACTCCTACAAAAACAGCAAACAATGACTTAGATAAACAGAAGTCTTTACATGAGAGATCTGTTTATTTCAGTGTTTTTTTTTTTTTTACCAAACATTATATTCAGCTTTCAACAAAAGACTAAAAGTTATGATAAACAGCAAAAACAAAAACAAAATACAAAAATAACAGTCTGAAGAGACAAAGCAGCATTATAGCCAAACTTATATATAGCAGAAATTTTAGAATTACCAGACTGAAAATTTAAAATCATTTTGGGTAATATATTGGAGACTCTTACGGAAA
Organism: Trachypithecus francoisi; assembly: GCF_009764315.1. NCBI lineage: Eukaryota > Metazoa > Chordata > Mammalia > Primates > Cercopithecidae > Trachypithecus > Trachypithecus francoisi. Next base: position 45,388,933 of record NW_022681470.1, on the reverse strand, counting down.
AAATGAACAATATGCAAGAATAGATGGGCAATGAACAGTGTAGGTAAAATCAAATGGAAGAGCTAAAAATCGAAACACTGACAGAAATGAAGAATTCCTTTGATCTGATAATCACTACAATGGAAATGGCTGAGCAAAGAATCAGTAAGTTTAAAAATGTGTTCATAGAGACTTTCATAGCTGAAAAGTGAAGATAAAAAAATAATTTAAACATGAAACAAAATATCCATGAATTGCAGCACTATGACAGGAAGTATAACATATGGACAATGAAAATAACAAAAGGAGAAGACAGGAAGAGAAGAAGAAATATTTGAAGTAATAATAGATCAGAATTTTCCAAAACTAATTATAGAAAACAAAACCAGAAAATTCCAAACAGAACATATGCCAAAATATGTATAATAGCACATATTATATTTAAAATTAAATATAAGTTTAAAATTATATTTTCATATAATTAAATTAAAATTAAAGACTTAAAAATATACTTAAATTCCATAAAAATTTTGCTGGTCTCAGTGGAGAGGTCAACATGCAAATTAAAGAAATTCAAAAAACCCCTGTGAGATACTATATAACACAGCCATCCACCAAACACACAGTCATCAGATTCTCCAATGGCAACACACATACACACACACACACACATTAAAAGCAGCTAAGGAAAAGGAGAAGGTGACTTACAGAGGGAAACCCATCAAGTCAAAAGCAGACCTTTCAGCAGAAACTGTACAAGTGAGAAGAGATTGAGGGCCTCTTTTTAGCATCCTTAAGAGAAGAAGTTCTAACCAAGAATTTAATATCCCAACAAACTAAGCTTCATAAGCAAAGAGAAATAAAATCCTTTTCAGAAAGCAAACACTAAGATAATTTATTACCACCAGACTTGCCTTACAAGAGTTCCTCAGGGAATTATAAACATGAAAATGAAAAAAAAAAAAAAAAAACGTGATACCACAAAAACACACTTGAGTACATCACTGACTGATACTATAAAGCAACTGTACAATCAGGTCTACACAACAAACAGCTAACAATAAGATGACAGGATCAATATTGACTTTAATTGTAAACAAGGTAAATGCTCCCACTAGAAAAGTATAGAGTGGCACGTTGGATAAAGAGGTAAGACCCAACTTTTTGCTGTCTTCAAGAGATTCATCTCAAATAAAATGACACCTATAAGTTCAAGGTAAAGGGACAGAGTAAGATCTATTAGTCAAGCAACCAAAAAGGGGTAGTAGTTGTTATTTTTCTATCATATAAAACAGATGTTAAACCAACAATGATCAAAAAAGACAAAGAAGGACACTGTAGAATAATAAAGTGTTCAACAAGACTCCACTATTATAAATTTATGGGTACCTGACATTGAGCACCCAGATTTATAAAACAACTTCTTAGAGACCTACAAAGAGACTTAGATAACTATGCAATACAATTGGGAGACTTCAACACCCCACTGACAGTATTAGAGAGATAATTGAGGCACAAAGCAAAGATATACTGGACTTAAACTTGACACTTGAACAATTGGACCTAATAGACATCTCCAGAATACTCTACTCAACAACAATAGAATATTCATTCTTCTCACCTACACATGGAATATACTGTAAGAGAGATGACATACTTGGCTACAAAGTAAGTCTCAACAAAATTTAAAAAACTGAAATTATACCAACTACACTCTCAGGCCACAGTGTAATAAAAATAGCAATCAATACCAAGAAGATCTCTCAAGCTCCCCGAAGATCTCTTAAAAACTTGCTCATGACTGATTTTTGAATAAAGGACAAAATTAAAGCAGAAGCCAAAAAATTATTTCAGACAAATGAAAATCAAGACACAACACACCCAAATCTTTGAGACACAGCTAATGCAGTGTTAAGACAAAAAGTTATAGTGCTAAACACCTACAACAAAAGGTTAAAAATATCTCAAATGAAAATATAACATTGCACCAAGAACTAGTAAAGCAAAAGTAAACCAACCACAAAGCTAGCAGCAGAAAAGAAATCACCATAATCTGAACCAAACTGAATGAAACTGACAAGTGAAAATAAATTCGAAAGATCAACCATACCCAAAACTTGTTCTTTGAAAGAATAAACGAGATTGATAAAACACTAGCTAGATTAATAGAGAAAATGAGAGATCTAAATAAGCACAATCAGAAATGACAAAAGTGACATTACAACTCACCTCCTCAAAATACAAAAAAAATCCCCAGGGATGATTACAAACACCTTTATGCACACAAACAAGAAAATCTAGAAAAGATGAATACATTCCTGGAAACACACAGCCCTTCAAGATTGAACCAGGAAGAAGTTTTATCCTGAAGACACCAATAATGAGTTCCAAAAGACCTACCAACCAATGAAGCCCTGGACCAGATGAACTCACATCTGACTTCTACCAGATGTACAAAGAAGAGCTAGTAACAGCCCTACTGAAATTATTCCAAAAAATCAAGAAGGGCCTCCTGCCTAACTCATTCTCAGAGGTCAGCATCATTCTGATACCAAAACCTGGCAGAGACGCAACAATAAATGGAATCTTCAAGTCAGTAACCCTGATGAATACAGTCATCAACAAAGTAGTTGCAAATTGAATCCAGTAGTACATCAAAAATTAATTCAACATGATGAAGTAGGCTTTATTTTTGGGATGAAAGTTAGTTCAACATAAACAAGTCAATAAATGTGATCCTCCACAGAAGCAGAATTAAAAACAAAATCTACATGATTATCTCAATAGACACAGAAAGGCTTTTCATAAAATTCGACATCCCTTCATGTTAAAAACCCTCAAGAAATATAAGCATCTAAGGAACATACCTCAAAATAATAAGAGACATCTATGAGAAACACTCAACCAGTATCATACTGAATGGGAAAAAGTTCAAAGCATTTCCACTTGAGAACTGGAACAAGACAAGAAGAAGGCCCAATTCCACCACTCCTATTCATCACAGTACTGGAAGTCTTAGCCAGAGCAACCAGGCAAGAGAAAGAAATAAAAGGCATCCAAATAATAAGGGAGGAAGTTAAGCAATCCCCGTCACAGAAGATATTATTCTAGACTTAGAAAACCCTATGAACTCTGCCAAACACCTCCTAGAACTGATAAATGGCTTCAGAAAAGTTTTAGGATATCAAATCAATGTACAAAAATTTATTGCATTTCCATACATCTATAATGTCTGAGCTGAGAGCCAAATGAAGAATGGAATTTTATTTACAGTAGCCACAAAAAGAATAAAATACCTAAAAATACAGATAACCAAGGTGAAGGATCTCCACAATGAGAATTACAAAACACTACTGAAAAAAAATAAGGGACAACACAAACAAATGGAAAAATATTCTATGCTCATGGATAGCAGGAATCAATATTATTTAAACGGCCACCCTGCCAAAAGCAATTTACAGATTCCATGTTATTCCTGTCAGCTACAAACATTATTTTTCAATGAATTAGGAACCATTATTCTAAAATTCATGTGAAACCAAAGAAGAACCCAAATATCCAAAGGAATCCTAAGCAAGAAGAACAAAGTTGCAGGCATCACACCACGTAACTTAAACAATTTAATAGGCAACAACAAACAATCCCATTAAAAAACAGGCAAAAGACGTGAACAGACATGTCTCAAAATAAGACATATATGCTGTCAACAAATATATGAATAAATGCTCAGTATCACTAATCATGAGAGAAATGCAAATCAAAGCCACAATGAGATACTATCTTACACCAGTCAAAATGACTATTATTAGAAAGTCAAAAAATAACAGATGTTGGCCAGATTGCAGAGAAAAGGGAACACTTATACACTGTTGGTAGAAATGTAATTTAGTTCAGCCACTATAGAAAGCAGTGTAGAGATTTCTCAAAGAACTTAAAACAGAGCTATTCTTCAACCTAGTAATCCCACTACTGGGTACATATCCAAATGAAAGCAAGTCATTCTACAAAAAAGACAAATGCACTCATATGTTAATTGCAGCTCTATTCAAAATAACAAAGATGTAGAATCAACCTAGATTTCCATCAACAGTGGATTGGATAAAAAATATGTAATAGACATACACTGTGGAATACTACTCAGCCATAAAAAGGAAGGAAATCATGTCCTCTTCAGTAACATGAATGTAGTTGAGGACATTATTCTAAGTGAATTAATACAGAAATAGAAAACCAAATATTGCATGCTTACACTTATAAGTGGGAGCTATACATTGGGTAAACACGAATATAAATATAAGAACAATAGACATTGAGGACTATTAGAGAAGGGAGAGAGGGAGGGAATTGCGGATTGAAAAACTACCTGTTGGGTACTATATTCATCCTCTGGGTACCAGGATCATTTGTATACCAAACCTCAGCAACACATAATTTACCAGTATAAAAAAAATGCACATGTGCCCCGTGAACCTAAAATAAAAATCAGTAAAAACTAAAAATACAGACAAAATTTTAATAACTTGAGTTCAGCAACTGAAACAAAGAATACTGTAACGTAATTAAATAAGTTTTAGTCTTTCAAGGATGAAACAATGTACCAAAGAACCAATTAACGTAATTCTATACAAAGTAAAAAAAAAAGACTTTTATAGGCACTTGATAAAAAAAAGCACTCATTCATTAAGTGTATCTGTTAAATGTAAATAAAATGCTCACAGCATACTTTTCTCAACAAAAAAATCAATATCATATAGACTAATGGAATGCCAAAATACATTTTATACTGGGAAAAAGCCAAGGTTATAAGCTGTAACCACTATTTTCAACATAATTTTGAGAGTTTTGTTTTATAAGACATAAAAATTAAACAACATTTTTCTCATGTTATGCTTACTAAATAGTTAATTGTACCATTGTGTGACTTTGAGACAGGATTGTTTAAGTCTCAATGTGCTCACATGCAAAATAAAGGTAATAAAAAAATACCTGTTGTGCTGTGAAGATTAGTTAATACACACAAAGCATTTGGAAGAGTGTCCAGCCCATAGTAATTACCATAGATGTACTTGATGGTTTTCACTGTTACTAGACCTAAAAGCAAGTAAGCTAAGTATCCACATTTACAGTTGGTAAAAGATTAATACCTACTCCCAGATGTCTTATAAATTTTAAAAGGCGTGTTATATGGTGCTTCTCTGAGAGCCAGAAACAAGAAATGATTAATACTGGAGAGGAGATTTTTTTTTTTTTTGAGACAGAGTCTTGCTCTGTTGTCCAGCCTACAGTGCAGTGGCCACCATCTTGGCCCACTGTATCCTCTGCCTCCTGGGTTCAAGCAATTCTCTTGTCTCAGCCACCCAAATAGCTGGAATTACAGGCACCCACCACTGCTCCTGGCCATTTTTTTTTTTTTTTTTTTTTTTAGTAGAGACAGTGTTTCACCATGTTGACCAGTCTGGTCTTGAACTCCTAACCTCGTGATTTACTCGCCTCAGCATCCCAAAGTGCTGGGATTACAGGCATGAGCCACCGAACCCAGGGGAGAGGAGATATTATAACTAGAGGATTTGTTACTCTAAATGTCCCCTTATAAAGAGTGCTTAAAAATAAATTGTCATGTTTGGCACCAAATAAAGATATTGATGATGATGTTGATGATAAACATAATTAACATGTATTGATTTCTTATTATGTAATTTGCCAGGTTTGGAGGTACTAATTATTTGCCCTCATGTTAATTTTTATTCCATCCAAGTTTTATTTCTTGTAATTTTGTAACCTGGGATGAACAGTAAATCGCCAACGAGGCTTTCAGTATAAATGAACAGAACAACAATCAATCAATCAATCAGTAACAATTCTATTGATATTTGTTGAAGGTGAACTGAAGATATAATGTATTTTCATATTGAGCATTCTGTCTGATTATACGCTGATCACATTATATAGTTCATATGGTTGATCAAAGCAAGTTGATTTGTTTGGGACTCATATAATTTTTTATTGCAATTTCTCTTTGAAATACACTTTCTTTTTTCTTTTTTTTTTTTTTTTTTTTTTTTTTTTTTTATTTTTTTAGACCGAGTCTTGCTCTGTCACCAAGTCTGGAGTGCAGTGGCGCGACCTCGGCTCATTGCAACCTCTGATACCCTGGTTCAAGAGATTCTCTCCTGCCTCAGCCTCCCAAGTAGTTGTGATTACATAGGCAAGCACCACCGTGCCCAGCTAATTTTTGTATTTTCAGTAGAGACGGGGTTTCGCCATGTTGACCAGGATGATCTCGATCTCCTGACATCGTGATCCGTCTGCCTCAGTCTCCCAAAGTTCTGGGACTACAGGCGTGAGCCACCGCACCCGACCTGAAATACACTTTCAAAGAAAAGCATTATTAAGCCAATTGTAGAGAATGTGCTATAATATTCATGATAGTTACATTATGAGAAATTGGGGATATTTAATTTTTTTTTAAATTTTCACAATAAATGTATCCATATGAAATGTAGAGAATGTAATGCAGGGAAAGAAAATGTAGGTTCCCTAATGAGACCCACTTATAACCTAGGCCATTTAGTTCCATGAATCAGATTCACCACTTGGTAATGTCACACACACACTAGTAATTCAAACAAATATTTCTGCAAAATGAGAAGATTCTGTACAATAAAATGCTCTTAACATATATAAAATTGTCATGTTAAACTATGTTTATGAAGACTTTGTGTACTACTTTATATTTTCTATGAATCCTAGAGAAATTTGCCTCAGATTTCAATGTCCAGAGAAACTTATTGTCTTGTGAGCATGTTATATATATTTCTCTTGATCAGAACTTGCTCAGACAAATGTAGTTCCAATCTCTATCCAAGTAACAATACTGTAAGATATGTATGGTTACATATTAGCTTTACTCTTAGATTTATTCAATTTTATCATTCTTGTTTTTGTTTTAATCCATATTTTTGATTTATTTGTTTTGTTATATCTAGTCTTATAATCTTTTTAAATCTTGTAATAAAATATGAGAAAATGTAATGCTACAGGAGTGGTCACATGCTAGTGTGGATAAAGCACAGAGGAATTTGTAATGAATATTGGAATGTGAAATCAGACTGTTAAATTAGATACAGAAGTTAAAGGACTAATACATCACAGTAAGGAATTCTCTCTTGATCCTTTTACAGGCAGCTAGAAGAAGCCAGACAGCACCTTCAACCTCCTGCTTACAAATCCCCTTTCCATTTTGTTAGATACATTTTCTATTATACCTACCTACCTAGGAAAGACGTTTCTAAACTTTCCAACATCTTTCTTCCAACTTTCAATAAAAATTCAGTTTAATTTAAGCCTTTAGTATCAGACTCCTCAGTTGGCCATCAGATTTGTGCTCTCCGATAGGCTTTAACCAACAGTGTCTAGAAGGTCCATCCAGCTCGTGCACACCATTCCCACATTGTTTTAGGTATTTTTCACAGTACCACACCGTTCTGTTACAATAAGTATTTCCAGTCACTAAGGCTATTAAAGAAATAGCTCCAAAATTTAGCAAACCAACAATTTATTATGATCACAGTTTCAATGGCAGAAAATTTAGATGAGGAATGGTTAGAATGGCTATTGTCCATGGTATCTACGGCCTCAGCAGGACAGCTGAAGGCCAGAGGCTGTAATCATGTCAAAACTTAGTTATATGTCTGGCATCAATTGATTCTGGCTGTTAGCTAAGCCCATAGCAGAGATTTTGGATGTAATATTTAAACATAACCATACCATGTGACCTGGCATTCACACTTTGTGGTTACTGACATCCACAGTAAACAGACAGAGACTAAGTCTGGCCCCACATATGTTGTAAAATACATTCCATGTCTTGATAGAGTAGAGGTGTTATCAATGTCACATTGTAGGAACAATATGTGGGATGGGATGTATTGGTAGAGCTAATTTGGGGATATTCAATTGGCAATACTATTTTATTGTTAATGCATACTTTTCCCTTTTACTGTTATTAAGATAATGCTTTTATGAGCATTCTTCAAAACATATTTTTAGCTTTGTGTACAAAATTTATTTATCCATTGTATATTAAGTAATGACATTGGTAGATAATAGATATTCTAGGTTTTGTAACTGTATGTGTATTTTTTACATAACAGAATGCATTTTTGTTAGGTCTATGCATAGTAATGACATTGCTGACTCAGAATATATGTATGTGTACACATATATATGTGTATGTACATGAACACACATATGTGTACACATACATATATTACATATATGCATTATACACACACATGTTTATAGAAACTATAGTAGACAATTTTCCAAAGAATTTTTATGAATTCATACTCTGTACTACTGATATTTTTAATTTTTCACCATTACAGTAAATATTTGTATCGCAGTATAGCTTTAATTTATATTTTCTAGATTTTTAAGAAGTGTGTATTATTATATGCTTTGACATCTGAATTGTCTTCCGTATGAAGTTCATATTCAAAACTTTTGCCTGTTTTTTATTGAATGATTTATCTTTCGCTCATTGATTTATGAGTCCCTGAAATAATGTGATTATAAGGTTATTTTTGAATATATGTTCCATGTTCTTCTGTTAATAGCCTTGCTTTATATTCACTTCATGGGTGCCCTTTAATTACCAGAGTTTGTAATTCCAACTTGTTACATTTAGTAATATTTTTCTTTGTGTTTAGTAGTTTTGATGCTGTTTTTACAAAATATGCTTATCTCTCAAGCTGATGAAAGTATTTTTCTTATATTCTATATTTTAGCATTTTTATTAATTTTTATTCACATTTACAAATTATGTAATCAATTCGAAATTTGATTTTGAAGTAGAATATGGATAGGGATCAAGTTTTAGTTTTTGCTTATGAATATTGAATTGACCCAGCCTTATTTATTTAAAATATCAGCACTTTATATTGATTGGTAAAGTCTCCCACATCAAAATTTTTGTAGTGTATTAATGAGTGGATTCGTTTTGGAAGCAAAGTAGGTAATATTTGCCTGTCTTTGATCCAATATCCTACGTTGTCTTAAATATATGGTAAGTTAAGGCATTTTACCTTGTTATTTAAAGGTTTTTAAAATAATAGTTAGTTTGTTTGTTTGTTTTTGTTATTGTTTTGAGATGGAATTTTGTTCTTGTTGCCCAGGCTGGAGTGCAACGGTGCAATCTCGGCTCACTGCAACCTCTGTCCCCCGGGTTCAAGGGATTCTCCTGTCTCAGCCTCCCGAGTAGCTGGGATATCTGCATTATAGGAAACTAAAAATCACAAAAGGCAAATAACCAATGCATCCACAGTCATAAGTAGTTTACAGTTTGATGTGTCCTTCTAAGTCCTGTGTGTGTATAGTCATAACATCTCATTTTATGAAGTATGTATCATGCTGTTTCATATACCAGGAATATTTACTAATTCAAAATCCTAAAGGCATATGAGTATTTTGAGAACCAAAAATACACCACACCATCAAGGTTTTTTTTTAACCACTCTTGTTTATTTTTAGACATTAAACCTAAAATGATTTACTTTTATCATGACAATGAGTTCAGTACTAAGATATCTATTATGCTGCATCACAAATTTACAAGGTTTCTCTGTCTATTTGGGTGGCTACAACAGAATACCATAAACTAAGTAGCGTATAAACATCTGAAATTTATTTCTCATAGTTCTCTAGGCTGGGGAGTCAATTGAAGTTGATGCAGATTCAGTGTCTGGTGAGGACCTGTTTTTTGGTTAATAGCTGGTGCCTCCTTGCTGTGTCCTCATATGGTGGAATGGTCAAGGCAGCTTTCTGGGGCCTCTTTTGTAAGAGCCCTAATAGCCATGAGAGTTCTGCCTCATGACCTACTCACCTCCCAAAGTCCCCATTTTCTATTAATAATACCATCACGTTGGTGATAAGATTTTAATATATACCTTTTGGGAGAACATAGACATTCAGAACGTAGCACAAGGTAATATTGTTGTGTTGGTTATTCAAGTAGCATTCAGTAGGTACCTCTAATAAAATATCATGGAATTGTTCAAATGTAAGTATGTATCACTTGCACAATACAAAATATGAGATAGCAAACCCAATATGATGAGATTATAATAAGAATTATCAGTTAATTATTTGAGTCATATGAAAATTTTGTTTTATTAGTTTAACATGACTTGCAAACAAATTAAATTTATTTAAAAGAATCAATCGATGAAATAGTTATATCGTTTTAATAAGACAGTGATATCTAATTTATTCTACTAGATATTCAAATATAATTTAAGACTATAATAATTATCAGTGTCATAATAATGCTATGAGACAAGACAATCCTTGATAGAAAATTATCTTTTTAATGAAAATATCATAGGCTTAAATTTGACTTATTTAATATATTTTTAATACATACAACTCATTAAATGAAAAACCTAGAGTTTTCTTCAAATAAAATCTTTCTTAGAAGAGAAATATGTGAAATTCTTATCAGCAGCAAACCAATGATTAAAGTGAATTTGAAAAGTCCAAACGCCTACTTTGAAGACTTCTGCCAGATTTGCAGAACCCAAGAGTTTTGTGTTCCATAATTGTAAAATCATGGTGACCAACAAAACAAAACAAAACAAAACAAACACATTTTGGAGCAAATGTAAAAAGCAACAAACCTGAGGGGTCATCAGCAATACGGGGATAAAATATTTGCCTCAGTTATAATAAATAATAAGTTGACATCCAAAACATAGAAATAATTCTTATAAATAAATGAAAATATGTTTAGATAAATTTTTTTGGTAAAGCAATGTATTTCAATCTTTGTCTATAGCACATATAGGAAGAGGCAATCAGCATCTCACAACTGTAAGCTATTTGAGGCACACTAGTATACAGCAACACACCAGAGGGGAAACTGTAAGTTTAAGAGCATACTGACACTTTCCGTTGCCTGTACCTCTGACTTGGCATTAACACCATGGTTATACATTCTTAAGCTCAATCTCTTCTATCAGCTACAAAGTACTCTAGTTTCAATGTAACGCATCAGAATATGGATCCAGAGTGACAGGATTAAAACAAACATAAATAGATGATTACATATTAGCAAAGAACTATGTACTAGACATCTAACAGGAGAAAAGAATGTTTATATACAGTGACTAGACATGTTCTCATTTAGACATGTGAGGTTTTGAGTGCTTTACTTTGATACACTCTTAGGAAATGCCAATATTCCTGCCTCCAAAAGTAAAGTGGGGGTGTGGGTGGTATCTATACACAAAGGCACCTCCTAACACCGTATCGGTCAATGACAAACCGCATATGTGACTGTGGTTCTATAAGATTTTATTGGAACTGAAAAAATTCTATCACCTAGTGACATAATAAATGCATTGCTCATGTATTTATGATTATGCTGGCATTATTAAACCCACTGTGCTTGTAGTCATCTAATAGTTTGGCCCATACAATTATGCACTGTACATAATACTTGATAATAAATGACTATGTTACTGGTTTGTCTTTCTACCATACCATAAATTTCGTCATTATTTTAAAGTATTCTGTTTCTACGTATTAAAAAAATTAAGGGTAAAACAGCGTGTGACAGGTCTTTCAGGAGGTATTCCAGAAAGTATTGTTAACATAGAAGATAAGAGCTCCATGCATTTTATTGCCCCTGAAGACCTCCCAGTGGGATAAGGTGTGGAGCTGAAAGACAGTGATGATGATCCTGACCTTGTGTTGGCCTAGACTAACCTGTGTGTTTGTGTCTTCGTGTTTCACAAAAGAAAGTTTAAAACATAAACAATTGAAAATTGAAAATTTTAAAAATGGAAAGGGACTTATAAGATACAGCTATGTAGAAAGAAAATACTTTGTACAACTGTACAATGTGTGTTTTATGATGTGTAAAATTACAAAAGAATCCAAAAGTTTAATAACATTTAAAAGATTATAAAACAAAAAAGTTACAGTAAGCTAAGGTTCATTTATTATTGAGGGAAGAAAACATTTTTTATGAATTTAGTGTAGTCTAACTATACATTGTCTGTAACGTTTAGAGCAGTGTATAGTAATGTTCAAGGCCTTCACATTCACTAACCAATCACTTACTGACACCCAGAGCAACTTCCAGTCCTGCAAGCCTTACTCATGGTAAGTGCCAAAAACATGTGCAACATTTTTCATCTTTTATAGTGTATCTTTACTGAACAATACAAGAATACTTACCATTTTGCTGCAATTACTTACAGTATTCAGTACAGTAACAGTCTTATATTCTAGGAGCAATGGGCTGTACATATTGCTTAGAGAAGTAGGCTATACTTTCTAGGTGTAAGTACACTCTGTGATACTCACACAGCAACAAAATTGCCTAACAACACGTTTCTCAGAATTTATCATCATCATTAAGCTACACAGAACTGTAAACAATATATCTAACAAGTAAAGTATCGTTTTATTCACATTACACTTTTTCAGAACTCTTAACTGTCCAACTCAATGAGAACCTTTGAAAAGATTAAGTAAATCTATACTCATAAATCATTAAGATGCAGTATTAATGGCTAAAGATAGTGTATTAACAATAAACATTTAGTTCTTTATCTTACTAAAAATGAAGTAAAATACAACTATTAATAACAACACTACCTTGGGAGATGGGTTACTAACAGAGACTCAATTACAACAAAATTCGTAGGTCAACAATTGGATAGTTCAGGGAGAAATTTTTTGTAGCTGCAGTTTCTAGATCTCACTGAGAAGGATACAGATAGAAGTGCAACCAATTGCTTCTCCCCAAACCGGGAGAATTATAGAACTGCAATACCATATTTGCAGGAGATAGTGGGAGTAAATTTGAGCCAATGTTTCTGTACAGAGCGGGAGATCCAGCTGTCCTCCTCATGTATTTTACACACAGGCTGCCCACAAACCCATGTCTGCTTGTTAGATAAGAAACAGAAATTCACTTCCCTAAAGAATAGAGATGAATGTGACTTTCGGAAATTTATTAATTTCTAAAAGAGCCACAGAATTCAAAATTCATCTAAATATGAAGCACGCCAATCTTCAAAGCTGTCCCCTGAACATGGGTCTGTTAATAGATTACAACATCAAGTTGGTCCACATTGTAAGTGACAGCATCATCATTAAGACAAAATGACTTGTGACCAAGATATATGTATGTGTGCTCATGTGTGTGTTAAGTTTACAAAAAATTTTAATAAAATGAAAGAGAATCAGAGTATGCTGAGTCAAAACATATGCTGTACAACTTTGCAATGTTCCCCACTGCTCTCAGACAATCCCTATTGTCTTATAATTGTGTACTTTACATTACTTACTGGATATTGAAATATGTGATTCCTAGATGATAATAATAAGCAATAGGAGGATTTTATATCACTTTTCAGTTCATGATACATGGTAAGGTGACTGCTGGTAGGTAGCCTGGGAAACGATAAATCAAATAAGGTCAGGTGGCAGTTAGAGCATTTTGTGAATTAAGTCTTTGATATTCTCTCAGGTGCAAATAAAAAGTTTAATGAGGAAATTTTATTTCAATGGTGAGAAACCTTGGTGATTGCTTCTTATATTGTGTTGACATAAAAATCAACTGGCCATAATAAGGCTGTTGTGCAGCTTTATACGATTTTTCTATTTATTAAGATTAGAGTTCCTTGTCATTTTTTGTCCACAGAACAATAATCCATTGAGAATTTTAACCAAATCATTTTACTGTTTGATATGGAGTTCTTTTGCCTCATTATAAGGTGCTGTTTATCTCTTATCTTTAGATTTATTTAAGAACTCTAAGTTTTTTGCTTACATTCATTATTCTTTATCTTTATTTTTTATAAGAATGAAAAAAAATTCAGGAAGAAACTAGTCTCCTTCAACTAATTTCTAAAGGTTCTTGCTTTTGTCTTCTAATCAGGAAGGTCAGCAAAGCTATCTAGTCAATAGTTTAATGGAGTACCCGGCCTCCCAACTCCTGACCTCTTGCACTTTCCATTCTGCTAAAACTCCCTAATCTTAAAACGAATACCTTCATTAGCCTTCAATCAGAGACATACTGCTGTTAAAACCTAAGATTTTTACTTTGTATAGCTAATTTCATTTCCTATTTCTCCTCTGTTTATATCATAATTCTCCTTAAAGTGCTCAAATTTTTATCTTTTTCATATTACAAATTAAACTGGATTAAACACGATGTTTGAATGCTTAAAACCCCCATTTCCTAAATAGCTTTATTCAGATATCAGCTTTTTAAATATGGCTGAAAAGTCAACCTCAAGCTCAGTCAAAATGCCTGATTTCTGTAAGAGAATTATCATTCCCTTCAGCTGATTATTTTCTCACACTGGCAACTTAGGCCAAGTAGTACCCACGTGATATAATTATTAGCTACCTACTTTGCAAGTGAATTCGCTAGGTCATACCCTTTTGGAAGCTGTTACTTATCTAACATTTGAAAGTAATATACTGCTCCTAACAACTAGCTTCATTATATGAAATGATTTTAAATAGTTATTTAATCCTGATCCAATACCCATTGGCAGAGATCCACAGCTTGGATCCTGTTGGGAAGAGAAAAATTATTTTTACAGTGTGGCTATTTAATAGAGCAATATTTATTAAAATGTGTCTTACAGAATACAGATCTAACAAACACTTAATGAGAAATGTTTTCCAAGGGCAAATCAATTTTGTAAATACTACCAATTATGTTCTCCTCTACAAAATAATTTAGTGTATTAAAAGCTCTGAGAATGCCTGCAATAAGGAAATGTATTTGATGTTGCTTAAGCTGGAAATTCCCAGACTTATTTGCCTAAAGTAATGAATTTAAAAATGAATCTATTTTTAAAAAGCACATGTTAAAATATATTTGGGCCTAATATTTCATGGATCATTTATATGATACTATTCTAAAAATTTCAGAGCCACATGGAATACATGCAAATTATGTTTTCTATACACTCTAAGAGAATGAAAATCGATGTCTACTGATAATTTGTGTTACACTTTCACAAGAAGTCATGTTATACTTCAACTATCAGTAATATAGGCTTAGATATAAACATGAACATGTGTAGGACTGAACTTCCTTAAAATTCATCTACTCACTGTCTAGAAAAAGCAGAATATAGAAAGTTTCACCATTACTAATTTAAGTAATAAGTTATATCTAATTAAATATGACTACTTTATTCAGAGTAAAATTTTAGAGAAAGAATAGGTTTTTAAAGCTGCTGATGCTTGGTGTGGCATATATAGGTTTGGCAAATGGGTGTGGCATACAAGTATTTGGATGGAACTGCCTCTGCCTTCCATAGTACTTTCATATTAAGCGTATGAAAAATGTACATTGACTTTACATGAGAAAAACAGTTAAGTTTTGAAAACCTAAATTATTACTATATTGTGGAAGATCTGAAACACTAAAATATTTAGACAGATAAACAATGAGAAATTATTTAAGATTTTTGTGTAAGGGATGATGTAATACTATGCAACTCCAGTGTGGGGGTAGCATGAAGGCAAGGAAAGCTATAATAGTTGTATTATACTGGCCCACCTAATTGTAATAGCTTTTGGAATAAGTGTTATCAATGGATGTAGAATGAAAGACAGAGATGTGCAACATAAGGTGATTCAGTAAAACACAAGAAGAGAATGACATTAAGAATATTAATCTAGAGACACAATGTTGACATTGGTCTAATTAGCTGCATAGTTCTGGAAATATTAATACCTGACCTCACCAAACCTAAGTCTACAGGTCTTTAAAAAGGAGATAACAGTGGCTTTTAAGGCTACATAAAATAATTTGTGTGATCCTCTTAGCAAAGTCCTTGGCACAATGCTCAAATGTTAGTTATCCTCATCCCTAGTATGCTATTTTTAATATACTCAAACTTATCTTTTCTTATGCTAATTTTATACAGCTAAATAGTTCAAATAAATAAAGCTTGGGTAAGTAATATGTCTCTGATTAAAATTTATTAGGAATCAAGTGGATGTAAAGGTCAGAAATGCATAATTAAAGGGAATGATATGTCAATCCTGAATTTACATATTACAGTTTAGATGACTGCAAATAAAATTTTTTTTTCCTAAATGAAAACCTCAGAATGCCAAATGGTTCTGAGTCAATCAGTTTAGCTTCTTTAACATATGGAATATATCACTGAGGTACAAACTAAAGGAACTTACTTTACACAGTAGAAATTCGGTAAGTGCAAAAGTAATTGTGGTTTTTGCATTGTTGGAATTTGCCGTTTGATATTGGAAACATTCTTAAATATTAACAAATGTGGTTATGTCACATATTATTTAAATGGGCATTTCTTGCTTTATGTTTTCTTGCTAATGACTTGCTACTTGATTTTTTTAATGTCTATTTTAGAGTATGGAAAAGATGTTAGACAAAAAGCAAATTTGAGCAATTTTCTTATTTGAGTTCAAAATGGGTCGTAAAGCAACAGAAACTTACAACATCAACAGCGCATTTGGCCTGGGAACTGCTAATGAACATACAGTGCAATGATAGTTCGAGAAGCTTTGCAAAGAAAACAAAAACCTTGAAGATGAGGAGGATGGTGGCTGGCCATCAGAAGTTGACAATGACCAACTGAGAGCAATCATCGTAACTGATCATCCTACAACTACAAAAGAAGTTGTCAAAGAACTCAACATCAACCATTCTATGGTCATCTGCATTGGAAACAAATTGGAAAAGTGAAAAAGTTCGATAAGTGGGTGCCACAGGAGCTGAGTGAAAATAAATTTTAAAAAAAATCATCATTTTGACATATAGTCTTCTCTTATTCTACTAAATAACAAGCCATTTGTCAATCAGAGCATGATGTGCCATGAAAAGTAGATTTTATAGGACAACCAGAGATAACCACCTCATTGACTGGACCGAGAAGAAGCTCCAAAGTACTTCTCAAAGCCACATTTGCACCGAAAAAAAAAAAAGGTTATGGTCACTATTTAGTGGTCCGCTGTGGATCTGATCAAGTACAGCTTTCTAAATCCCAGTGAAACCATTACATCTGAGAAGTATGCTCAACAAATTGATGAGATGCGCCAAAAACTGTAATGCCTGCAGCTGGCATTGGTTAACAGAAAGAGTCCAATTCTTCTCCATGACAATGCCCAACTGCATGTCGCACAACCAATGCTTCAAAAGGTGATTGGACTACAATCTTGTCTCATCCACCATATTCATCTGACCTCTTTTCAACTGACTAGCACTTCTTCAAGCATCTCAACAACTTTTTGCAGGGAAAATGCTTCCACAACCAGCAGGATGCAGAAAACTGCTTTCCAATAATTCGCTGAATCCCAAAGCATGAATTTTTACACTATAGGAATAAACAAATTCATTTCTTGTTGGCAAAAGTGTGTTGATGATAATGGTTCCTATTTTGATTAATAAAGATGTGTTTGAGCCTATTTATAATGATTTAAAATTTAAGGTCCGAAACCACAGTTACATTCGCACCAATCTAGTTTTACTGAAAGCGATTCTACAAACAATTTTTACATCTTTTAAAAATGTTTAAACAATCTAAATGTTTTTCTTCTAATTTTGTTATACTTCTGTGTTAACTCTCTGGTTATAAGCATCATATATTTGAATAGATATACACTCATGGATTCATTAATAATGACAAAAGTTTAGGATGTTCTTCGACATGGAATAATTACCTAGAAAAATATTTTAGCTTTCAGTTTTTCTGTTTGAACAGTAAAAAAAAAGGCTTAGAATTCAGATGCAGTTTCTTAATTGGTTTGAGGGTTTTTCATTTTATTTAATGTATTTATTTTAGAAAGGGTCTTCATATGTTGCCTAGGCTGGAGTGCAGTGGCACAATCATGGCTCACTGCAGCCTTGACCTCCCGAGCTCAACTGATCCTCCTGCCTCAGTCTTTGAGTAGCTGGGACCACAAATGTGAGCTGCCATGCCTAGCCAATTTTTTAATTTTATTTTTTGTAGAGACAGGGTCTCCTTATGTTGCCTTGGCTGGTCTCAATCTCCTGTGTGTTGAATCTCCTCCAACCTTATTCTCCCAAAGTGTTGGGGTTACAGGCACGAGCCACTGAGCCTGGTTTATTATTATTAATTTTGAAGGATATCCATCCTTGTTATGACGTAGTTGATATTCCATTGGTACTTACACTTATTTTCCATTCCAGACAGTGTCTTAAAAGTTCTCATTAACTAAGGAATTTTTTTCTATA
Organism: Trachypithecus francoisi; assembly: GCF_009764315.1. NCBI lineage: Eukaryota > Metazoa > Chordata > Mammalia > Primates > Cercopithecidae > Trachypithecus > Trachypithecus francoisi. The sequence goes on along the minus strand of NW_022681470.1, from coordinate 45,370,683 downwards.
TCATGAATTTTTAACAATAAACACATTAAAAAGTCATTACGCTCTCCTCCTTCATATATGTGTCTACTAGTGGTTTCATCCCATTTGCAACCAATCTTTTGTTTAAAAAAAGTGTTAGCTTTTAATTGTTCTAATATATTATAGTTAATATACATGTACCAGAAGTGTAATGTAAGAAAAGTAATTTGCCAATTATCTACTTTTTCGTTAGAGTGTATTTTCTACTAACTTCACATATTATTTTGCAAGTTACTTAACTACATAATGCACTCACTTTTATTTTTATTAATGAGCTTCAGTTTTAAATGTTATAGCAAGTTTTCATCCCTTCATTGTTCTCAGTGGCAATAGTTACTAAGTTAGCTCCATTAAACATTATTTCCTGTTTTTTCAAAGTTACAACTGGCTTATACAGGAGAAAATTGGTTTTTATTCAAAGATAGACAAAAACCTTTGCAGCAAGTTATACTGTGACATAGTTCCAATTTAGAATTCAACCTGGCCTTTAGTCAATTTTTTCCATAGTTGCTATCTTTTCATTGTGCTGCATAATTTATTACTGATATTATTCTGAATTACCTATAGGGTATAAAACTAAACTTTTAGTTATTTTAAATAACATTTTTTTTTTGTTCAATGAGTACGTGTTGTGGTAAGTCAGGGACCCCAAATGGAGGGACCAGTTGGAGCAGTGACAGAGGAACATAAATTGTGAAGATTTCATGGACATTTATCAGTCCCCAAAATTAATATTTCTATAATTTCTTATGCCTGTCTTTACTGCAATCTTGAACATAAATTGTGAAGATTTCATGGACATTTATCAGTTCCCAAATAATGCTCTTATAATTTCTTATGCCTGTCTTTACTTTAATCTCTTAATCCTGTTATCTTTATAAACTGAGAATGTACATCACTTCAGGACCACTATTGTACAAATTGATTGTAAAATGTGTGTTTGAACACTATGAAATCAGTGCACCTTGAAAAAGAGCAGAATCACAGTGATTTTCAGGGAACAAGGGAAGACAAAAGTAAGGTCTGACTGCCTGCGGGGTCAGGCAGAATAGAGACATGTTTTTCTTCTTGCAGAGAGCCTATAAACAGACGTGCAATTAGGGAAGATATCACTGAATTATTTTCCTAGCAAGAAATATTAATAATTAAGACCCTGGGAAAAGAATGCATTCCTTGGGGGAGGTCTAAAAACGGCCACTCTGGGAGTGTCTGTCTTATGCAGTTGAGATCAGGACTGAAATACGCCCTGTTGTCCTGCAGTAGCCTCAGGCTTATTAGGGAGGGGAAAAAGCCCCACCCTGGAGAATCTGAGTTCAGATCAGTTCTCTGCTCTCAAACCCTGTTTTCTGTTGTTTAAGATGTTTATCAAGACAATATGTGCACAGCTGAACATAGACCCTTATCAGGAATTTTTGATTTCACCCTTTGCCGTGTGATCTTTGCTTTGCCCTTTGCCTTGTGATCTTTATTGGCCTCAGAAGCATGTGATCTTTGTGACCTACTCCCTGTTCATACAACCCCTCCCCTTTTAAAGTCCTTAATAAAAACCTGCTGGTTATGCTGCTCAGGTGGACATCACGGACCCAGAGATATGTGATGTCATCCCCAGTGGCCCAGTTGTAAAATTTCTCTCTTTGTACTCTTTCTCTTTATTTCTCAGATCTGCCAACACTTAGGGAAAATAGAAAGAACCTACATTAAATGCTGGGGGAGAGTTCCCCCAATAAGTATGCCTATCATGGTTTGGCACAAGAGATTGATCATATTTGTCTCTCAGGGACACTGGCTGATAGAGGGGCCGATGTGACACACACTGTTACTATATCAAGGGCAGGGATAAAACAAGGTGGTTACTGACTTTAGAACTCCTGCCCTAATACTACACATACACATTTTTGCAATTAATTAGCCAAAAGAATTCCTGAGTCCCAGTAAACAAAAAGAGTGATCTCAGATTATCTCTAGCACAAGACAATAGGACATTCATGAATTACCTGAATAAATAAACCATATCTCAGGTCAAAAATATTCATATTAGGCTCATACTTCTTTCTAACACTAAATGTTACTATTATAAGTATCCTCTTTCTCAACAGAGAAAACTACAAAGCCTAACCTAATAACAGTCTCAAACTCAAAGCCCCGGTATGGTATGTCTTGGTCCAGAAAACTTCTAATTTAAAAGACTCTTTTGTGGCCAGGCTTGGTGGCTCATGCCTGTAATCCCCGCACTTTGAGAGGCCGAGGCGGGTGGATCACAAGGTCAGGAGATTGAGATCATCCTGGCTAACATGGTGAAACCCCGTCTCTACCAAAAGTACAAAAAATTAGCCAGTTGTGGTGGTGGGCACCTGCTGTCCCAGCTACTCGGGAGGCTGAGGCAGGAGAATGGCGTGAACCCAGGAGGTGGAGCTTGCAGTGAGCCGAGATCGCGCCACTGCACTCCAGCCTGGACGACAGAGCGAGACTCCTTCTCAAATAAAAAGAAAAAGACTCTTTTGTTACCTCATATTTAATAATTGAACAGAGATGGAATAACTATAGCAAACACCCCTATAATAAACAGGTACAAAGTTCAGTCAATAGCCACTTGTTGGTAGCTTTTGCTAAGTCTCACTAGACAGAATTTGTGGTGACCTTCTACAATGGGACAGAAACTATGCCTTGATTAGGCCCTGATTCCAATCCTGTAGAAAGCTCCCCAGTAGAACCGGTTTTATGAGCATGAGACAAGTGTAGACACACAGAGTCCTACTTTCAGGAATTTTTCTGCTCTTGATTAAATGCTCTGCTGTCAATTATTTTGAAATTCTTAATCATTTCATCTTTGAACTTGTGTTTTGTAGGTGAAGTTTCACTGGATAGTAAAATATGCCTGTGAGCAGAGGAGATATGCTGGGTAGCAGCAAGCACATACAGGCTCAGGCCATAGTCATGGTAGATGGGAGGAGGGGGTTAAGAATTATCTAGGGGATACAGTAAGCAATGTGTGCATTGAGTAGTGGACAAGGCTCGCCAGCACACACATACATGCCTGAGTAATTGGAGCCATGGGGCTCAGAGGTGATGTCCTAGGGATAAAAGTTATGACAGTGATAAGGGCAATAACAGCAGAAGTAATCACAATGAAAATAAAGGTTACAGTCCTGGGAAAGGGGAGGCAGGTGCTCTTCCTGGGGGAAGCACGAGCCCTGAATTGTGAGGTCATTTTGTCTGTAGACTCTGAGAGCATTTGCACAAATATTAATTCTATGGTAAATCAGGAACTGCAGGCACTCAGAGAGTAAATTTTTTCAGTTAATTATTACAAAACTGAAGCATAGACATCATCAAATTAAAAAAAAACAAAAAAGACCTAAGTAAGGAGAGACTTTAATAGAAAAGATTACTGTGATATCGATAATGTTTCTACCTCAGAATGTGTAGGCAGCTCAATATCAAACAGTAAAAGGCTTTGTTTTATGGGGTGAATAAAACATCATGAATAAGAACTTTTAGGAGAATCATGGCAAGAGTTGGAGGTGACACCATGACTGAGATGGTTTACCAGGAAACATGCATTTCTGTGATAGGAATGAACTATTAAAAGATGTCTGCTTGGATAAACCTAAAAGCGAACCAAAGTTAAGGGTATTGAAAAGACAATAAAAGCCTGACTAAAGTGTGGTCAAGCCAAGTTAGAGGGTCAGTAATGGAAAATTGTGAGCATTTGGCTAAGTTCCCTCTGTCAGAGAAGACAAAGACTGTACTTAAACACAATAAGGGATAAAATAAGAGTCACTGTGGGGCTGAGGCTAACCAATGCAATATTCAGAAGTGGGCTGGACTTTATGTTATAGCTGACCTTGAACGACAAGCCATATCAACTGTTAAGTATGTTGCCTGAATGACAGTTGTTGGAGGGAGTGAGAGAGTAGGCACTTAGTGAGAGGTATGAATAGTAATATAATAGAAATAACAATTGTAATGTTTGCAGGGAGTGAAACAGGATCTAAAGTCTGAAGGGAGTCATGTTAAAGGATTTCAAGACATTGGATTCAAAGTGTATTAGATTGTAGAATGGGGACAAGAGAGGTAATCTAGCTAATTTCCCAGTTTCCCATCTAAATATTTTTGGCTATTGACATAGACACCAGAGAAGTCCCATGGAAGATATACATAACCATCACTTATGATCACTGTGGAAGAGCTTCCTCCAGAGATGCCTAATGGCAGATGATTGTAGAGGACCACTCATTGGAGTTACTGTAGTTCTCTACTGATGACGTTGGTGGTTTTGGTAAAAATGACAGTCCTGATTATTTCTTAAGGCAGAACACTGAAAATATTGGCATTCTAGTGACTTTGACTGACCATGTGGCAGCTGATCCAGGAAAGAATACACGATCTGCTGTAATAATCAAGTCCTCTAAGTTTACTCTCACTCTTTTAACCTTTCATTCTAAGACTAATTAAGAATCTTGTGAGAAAGTAAGGTTACAACCTCCTTCTGGGGCTGGAATTTTGCTCCAAAGTCTGTAACTGTAATACATTTTTGTAGACTTTTGGATCATCTGGTACCTAGAAAACTTAAACCTTATGTAATAGAGTGGTTAAGGTGAGAAAAGAAGACAATGTGGTTAAAGGTTTGTTAAGAACTAATAAAGTTAGCTGAATAACAGGATCTAATTAGTGGGCAGATACCTATAGGCCCGGTTGCCACAAATCAAATATGTCTTATTAGTGGTTATCCAGATTTTGTGTAAATAACTGTCCCATGATTTTGCATTTTGGAGTCTATAGGACCCCTTTGGATAAAGATACCATCTTGTCCAATTGGGAAGAGGAAAGTTTCTTTAATGAAGAGAATTATCTCAAGCATATCAGATAAAATTATATTTACAATTTTCTAGGTGTATTAAAGCACATAACAAGGCAAGGAATATGAACTCTTGCCTTTCATCATACAAACATAGGTATTTTTAGTGGTTGCAGAATATTTATAATTACAGACACTTAGGCCCATGAAACTGTCCTTGGTTGTGTTAGGGTGGAAGCAGATACAGCTCTTTTGAAAACATATTGTAGTTGAAGAAAGTTATTGTTGAAGTTTAGAGAGAAAACCTAAAGGGCTTCTGAATGGTAACATAAATGCCCTTGAACCTGAAATAGCATAAACATTTAGGATAATCTAGAAGCTTCTAAAAGCAAGAGAGGATATAACCAGCAATCAACAATAGGGTTGTGAGATTTTGCTATGAACTGAGTGAATGAATACTATGGACTCAGAGATCTTGGTTAGACTCATGGAATTATTAACGAAGGAACAGCTTGGGTGAAGCAGGGGAGAGAGAGTGCAAAGCAAGCTCTGTTATTGGAAAGCTGAAGTGTAGTGAGGGTGAAAATTTATGTAAATACCAACTTGAAGGAGACAGAGAAGAAGAATACAGTCAAGAAACATAATAAAAATACTGAGGTTAGGAAATAAACAAGGAAATCCTAGGGGATTTTGCTTTCAACATTTTAAGGGAAAGGTAACTAACTCTTATTTTCATCTGGTTGGTCCAAAGTTCTTACGAAAGTTATCTACTTTTTGGTGCCATTTGTTTATGAAGGAATCTTGAGAGAGCCACAGTTTCCAGTGTCCAATTTAGATGGACTGCTATTTGAGGAGCTTTTGGATGTTTATAGTTGAACGACATGCATCTAGATTGGACCTCTTGGAATTTTGCAGCAATCTTAGTGGCGAGGAGTATGACATAAGGGCGCTGTGGACAAGGTAAAAGATTAGTTGTCTGATGATGCCCCTTCCAGAGAATTCAGTCTCCAATTTCTAGGTTGGAGAGTGGTTTGCATAGAACTAGAGAAAAGCAGCTTCAACCTGTTGATGATAAGTGAATATAATTAATAAATCTCTTGAAGTATTTTAGACCATATGAATTGACCAGGTTCAAATATTCAAGAGGCAGGAAAAACAGAGAATCTTTGTGTCAGCCAGGTATTATTTTATACTGGGACCTAAGAATCTCCTATATCATAGGAGATTAAGTCCTTTCTTCATTTTAGCAATTTTTTATTTTATTTTTCCATTAGCTCTATTATTCCAGGTGAATGGAGATGGTTTTATTTTTTGATATCTTATGTCCCTTTAGAGCCAAGGTTTTTAATAAGTAGTATGTGGTTTGCAAAGAATTATAATATGTTATAGAATAAAGAAGGAAGCCATCTACATATTGGATGAGCATTGAATTGGAAAGAAATATGAAATCCAGTTAGATTTGCATTGAATGTCCAGGAAAAATAACTGGGGTCTTCTGTAAGTCTCTGGTACATGACTATCCAAGTATACTTCTGCTTGTCCTATGTAAAGGAGGTTAGCTATTGAGAGTCAGGGTGAAGAGGCATGCTAAAGAAATAAGAGTATAAGTCAACAGTGGCAAATGAGTGACATTGGAGGGTATGAAAGTGACAGTAGTATTGGAGTTTGGGACCCAAAGGAATCTGGGTTTTACAATTTCATTTATGACTGGTAAATGTTTGACTAATTGCTAACACTTCCATTAGTTTACTCACTCCCATCGTCATCCCCAGGTAAAATGAATGTTTTGCATGGGCAAAAGTTGGAATCAAGGAGACCTTGCCAAGGAGTCCTTAAATAATAGGTTAGTAGTAATAAAATAATAATAATAATAACCTCAGGCCTTAAAGGATACTGGGATAGTTCAGAGAGGGACATAGTAGGCTCTATATCCACCTTTAAGGACTTTGCTTTCTAAATAAGCCATGTATCTCTAGTTCTCATAGCCCAAAGTGAGTAAGAATATGAACGAGCATGTTCTAAATGTGGGAATTGTCAAGAGATTGAAGAGCTATCCAAATGGCAAAGGCAGCAGGGTGGTCTTTCAAAGCTTTCAGAGGACTAAGATAGGAATAAAGTCAATTTCTCCCTAAGTTCTCTTTATTTCTTATATTTAAAATTGGATTCTACATTATTATAGTTATGTTTTTGTTTCAACACTGCTATGATGCATCAACAAACCACTTTTGAGCCATTGATCTATTTTTATAAATTGAAGCTTTGATGTAAGAGTTGAATATCAACAAGTAAACATTTTTAAAAATATGAATAATATCACATGAATACTATGATAAAAAGATAAACTGAGACTAAGTGCATTGTGTTAATATATGCTAACCAAGACAAGAGTCCTCATAGTCCTTGTGGAATATACACAATCTCTAGAGCACTAATGATTTCTACAAATGTAATTTAATGAGTGGAAACATTAACCATATATTTTAGATTTATTAAATGTGAAATCAATGTTTGAGTTCCTACTTTCTTTTTACTTTGGTAGTTAAAGATTGCCTCAGGATTTCTTTATAAACTGCAAGACCACAACAGTATCCCAGACTCTATTTGTTAATCTCTATTTGTTAAACACTGCTTACTGGTTATGCTTCAAAAATCACTTATATTTCAAAGATGTAGAATTTACCAAGGTCTCTTCCTGTTTAAACATTTAGGCAGCAAAAAAGATCATGAATGTCAGCGTCTTAACCCTTAATCCAATTTGTTTTAATCTTAAAATGTTAAAGTAGAGAACAAACCTTTTATAGTTGAGATAGTACCTATGTTCATGATTAGAATTAATTGAACACTCAATGAGTGCTTCTGCTTCAACAGAGTTGGTTTACTTTCCCTGTCTTAATGGGGGACTCTTTTGCTGACAGAGCAGTGCTTTTCTGTTATTTGTTTGATTGATCATCATTTTTAATCATAATATAAGTTTTATTACAATATCTAGTACCTGAAAGATATTTTTAAATAAATAAAAATCATGACAATTTTTCTGAAATAGATTAACTGAATTAAATATCACATCAATAAAATTATTTTAATTTAATTTTGCTTACCCCATTGTTTTCTGTTTATTAAATATTTATCAATCTTTACATCAGGAAGCATTTTATGAAAATGAGGAATAAACACATAAAAGATAAAATGAAATTTAGTAGTGGAAACATTTATTCTCCTATACCAATGTGGTTGGGCAAAACCTCACAATTTGTTATGAACCTGTTCTGGATTTGATTTGATTTATTGTATCACCTAAGAGAAAAAAATTGCATTATCAAAACATTTTAAAATAAGCTACATTCTAGGATACCAGACTTTTTTACATTTTAGCGATTGTTTGCTTTCCATTAGTGAAAATAATATGTTATAAACCCAGTCTTCTATTTTTGTATTTAGGTATACCAAATTGATGTGAGTGGCAAATTTTCTTCTTGATACATTTTCCCAATTAAAACCAATATATTTTCATACGTGTTTTCAAAAGTGACAATACAGTGGTTTTATCTCCTTTCTTTCTTCCAAAAGTGGAAACATTGCACTCATATAAGTAACACTGCTTTTTGATAGTTCATCATGCAGTATCTAAATCCTTCTTTTGTCCTGTTTAACCTTCACATTATTTACTCTTGTTCCATCATGGGTCTCTTGACCCCTCATCAAATACCACTGCAGGTCAATTTTATGTTTTCCTACTGTCGTATCTAACCCAACATATACAAAGCTACATTGTGTTCTTTCCCTTAAACCTAGATTTTCTATCTTCTCTATCTTGAGGAACCCACAGTCTCCCACCTACTAATTCACCTGTCCTTTACTCACAGCCATTATTGGTGATTATAAGTGTGAGTTGACTCTCAAATCTTCTAGATTGCATTTTGATCATGCATGTCGGCGCACAACATTTATGAAACTTTATTTGTTAAACACTGCTTATTGGTTATGCTTTGCAAATCACTCGTATTTCAAAGACGTAGAAATGCACACACACACATGCAGACACACACACACACAGACAACATAGTATCATATCTTGCTGCTCACTAGGTGCTAAAATTGATACTAAAGGATTTTCAAACATTATTTCACATAATTATCAATCACTCATAATTTCTAGTGTGAGTAAGTCCCCTGTAGGTACTAAGTGGCAAAGGTATAATTAGAACTTTATTCAGTTTGATTTCAAATATTGGTCAGACTTAACTCCCTTGATGAAAATGATTCAAGTATTTCCTAATCGAGGTCCTTGATACTTCCCATACTAAAATCAATTTTCCACAGTATTATATTTTGCTAACATTTTAATCTTTCTAAAAGGCAAATATAATTTTACTTCCTTACTTGAATATCACAGACAATTCTTTAAAAGAAGTATAAGACCAAACTCCATATTCCAAAATTCATTTTGATCTATCTTTAGATAGTTACATTTTTTTTTTTTTCTCTTACTTGAAATCTATAGTCATTCTGGACTTCTTGTAATTTCTTGAAAACATGAAGGGCTTTTTAAAACTGCTTCTGATCAATTTCTTTGTATTTCCTGAAGTCATCTTTCTCCTCTCTATAGAATAAAAGCCCCATCTGTCAGAAAATTCTATTTTAATCTAGTCGTACCAATGAGTTGTAACACTATAATACTTCTATCATAAATTTTAGACATGTTACATAAAATTATGCATCAGAGATCTTTCCAAAAATATATACATAGTGATTAGAAAACAATTATTTTATTTTTTTATTTACATGAGATAAAGCACTTTCGTGACATATGACATCATACAACCTATTATTCCTTTAGCATCTCAGACGTACATACATTCATTCTACTATTTATTCTTGTTTTAAATTCTTCAATAGCAGACCATAATTTTGGTTCTAGAAATTCACGCATTTGCAATGGCATTTGCAAAAATGTGCTCTTAAACATAGCCCTAATAAACACCTGTTACATTTTTCAACATGCAGAAATAAGGTATTTTCACTATTTGATAAGCAAATCCTTAAAGGCATGCATATATATTATCATTATTAAATACTTTTATTTCAGATACTAATATTTCCTAAATCACCTAAAAATACAATTTGAAGAGAATTTTGCCAACATAGTGGCCTGTGATATTTCCATATATGTTACTTTGAAAGTACCTAAAAATATAGATATTGTATACAAAAACATTAAAGACATGCATATATGTTATTGTTAGTATTAAATACTTTTTATTTGAAAAACTTCTGTTTACAGAATCAACTAAAAATATGGTTTAGAAAATAATTTTGCCGGCCGGGCTCGGTGGCTCACGCCTGTAATCCCAGCACTTTGGGAGGCCGAGGTGGGTGGATCATGAGGTCAGGAGATGGAGACCATATTGGCCAACATGGTGAAACCCCATGTCTACTAAAAACACAAAAAATTAGCCGGGCGTGGCGGCGGGCGCCTGTAGTCCCAGCTACTCGGGAGGCTGAGGCAGGAGAATGGCGTGAACTAGGGAGGCGAAGCTTGCAGTGAGCGAGATTGCGCCAGTGCAATCCAGCCTGGGCGACAGAGCGAGACTACGTCTCAAAAAAAAAAAAAAAAAAGAAAAGAAAAGGAAAGAAAAGAAAAGAATTTTGCCAATATAATGGTATGTTACACTTCTGTATATTATTTTGACAGCATCTTATATTTACATAAATGTGTATATATATGTATATTATATAGATATACAAAAACATTATGGGCATTATATTGGCAACATTATTTTCTAAATCTCATTTTTAGTTGTCTCTGAAAATACTAGTATTTTAAATAAAAAGAAACAATTTGATTGCTGTAAATTTTCCAAATATCTGAGGTGAAAAACTTGAAAAAGGAAATACCTCAATGCCAGCTCTCGATTTTTTTTTATTTTCAGTATTTATACATTTATTTAATACTAACAATAACAAACAACAGAAAGTAATAACTCTTTATTCAACCTTTCTTCAACCTCCCCATCTCTCTACAATCTCTCTACTTCAAACATAAACACTATGAACAGATTCATATAGAAATGTTTACATACTGGCTTGATCCTGGACAAGCTTCTTAACATTTCTGATACTCAATTTATTCATCTGTAAAATAAGGACAAGAATAGAACATGAAAAATCCACAAATTTTTAATGAGAATTAAATTAGTTAATTAAAAAGCACATAAACAACATCAGGCATATAGTTAAATGTAATCATCAAAGCTGTCTTTGTCAACACGACTAATAGAACGATAGTCTACTCACATTAATATAACCTAGTTGTTTCTTTGAGGAAATTTATGCCAAAGACATACAAAACCATGAACTAATAAATAGCTTTGTTGTTTACTGGAATTATAAGAGATCAATTTACCAGATGATAACAGTGGCTCGTTTATCAAACAGCAGTCTACTCATCAACATTCACTTCAAGATCCTTGCTTCACTCCGTCCAGTCCTAATAGTATGACTAATGCCAAATCAAATCATCAAATGTCAAATCTAAAGCAACTTCCCATCTTGAAAAATCCACCTTAAATTACTTTATCCAGACTGCAAAGTCCTAATCTTATCCCTCCTTTGACTTTCTCTTCTGAGAGGATGCTAAGAATGAGACAGATGGTTTTCTCCATTATTGTAGTGAATTTAGTTTCATTCAATTAACAGTTTCTCAGGTGTTATTTTGGGAAATCGAGAGTACCATACAAGTAATTATGAATCATTTAATCAATTGATTAAAATACAAAAAATAATCTCATGTTTTTCTACTTAAAATTTCTACTGAAAAATTTAAAACGTTCACACTTTTAATCATTTTCTCTAATAAAACGTGTTAAAACTTTCCAACGGAATGATTTAACTGCCACTTTTTAATTAATTATAATTAATAATTAATGTATATTCTCACTGATTGTTTTCTTCCCTCTTTGATTATTTTCCCCATTCTGATTATTTTAAGGAATTAAATCTATATTTCTTCACTTATTAATACTGAAAAAAATCTTCCCATACTCTGCATTAATATTGTTAATTTAAAAAAATCACAGTATATTGGCTCTGACATCAAGAGTTTTATAATATGAAACCATCTTTTCCTTCTCCCTTTATTTTTTTTTTTCCTTTTGAAATTACATAACATTTTAAGGATGAATTTATTCGCTTAGTTTTTATTAAATAAGTTTTAAGATTGATTTTTCTTTGGATGCACTATGACTTATAAATCTTTAGATGTAAGGAACAAACTTCAAATTGCAGCAATCAGTATATATATATAGTTTATGTTAATTGAAAATACTCTTTACATTTCCCTTAGACTTAATTAGGAAAAACATCAAGAAGTTTAGTGACTTTAATTAGCCAGTTTTTCAGAAATTTTTTTTCATAATTAACCAGTTCTGTAGCTACCATTCTCATCACAAGTATAATGAGGAAATAAATTACCTTTTAGAAATTAACCAAATTTAATAAGTAAATTCAATGAAGATGAGATTTATCGTGACTCCAATAGTCAATGGGTATGACCAGCTCACCATTTCAGAGTTATAGCATTCATTGCTTCCCTAAATTGAACATAAGCTACTTCGACTGTAATACAATAATGAATTTCTAACCTATAAATTTGAGTCTCAATTGAAGTTTAGTGAAATCTCTCGACTTAGTTAATATATTCAAAGCTGAGTAATTTTTAATTCAAATAATATCCTGTCAGAAACATTTTATTTTTGAATGACAAAACATGAATCTAAAATGAAGCGAGAATTAGTAATTAACCACTATTCATAATTTCAGAGAAGAAAAATAGTAAGATATAATCAGATTAAGAGATTCAATGACCTCATTACCAATTCACTTATTTTATTATTCTTCCTGTTTTATATGAAAAAAATCTAACTAAAATATATTATAAAAAAACATTCTTCCAAATTCCTGTTAACATTAAAAAAAAGAGAGGAGAAGAATAAAGCGAGTTCATAGATTCACTACCAACTGAAAAATTGAGTGGTTTGTAATTTTTAAGCAGCTAAAGGAGCTCAAATAGAATCAGCAGAACAGTTTCTCTAGTTGTGTCTCTCAGGTCTTGTTCTATCTGGATATGGTATGGAATGTAAGAGTTATCTTCTAGTGTCTATGCAGCTATTATTAATAATAAGTGAATGACTTATTTTATATTTCTTGTTTATATTAACTTGCTTATGAATTAAATGTTCAATACATTTCTCATAAAGGAAAGAACTGGTTCACTTTCTACAAGTTAGGAAGATAGAGAGCTAGATATACATGAAAATTAAAGGTGATCTGAATAAAATTAAAGTGAAATACATATGAACCTGGGAATTACCAACAATAACTATTATTAAAAGAGATTTCAAATCATATCTTAATAATTTATTGCACATATCTATCTTAGCATAAATGGAATACATTATTTATGGCTTTCTTTAGATTGGTAGAGCTCTTCAAAATAAGAAGATGGATATAAAGGTAGACTTTAGTGTATTTTGATTTAAATTTCAATAATAGAAATGAGTTATAAGTTTTACTATATTCTGCTGATTTAGTGTACTGTAATAGCCTCCACCATCCATTACATTTTATTCCCTAACTGCCTTAATGTAACAATTAGAAGTCGATTAGAAATGTCCAAGAACAATAATACTTAAAGATCAATTAGGAACCCATGCTGCTAGAAAGATTAAATATTTACCAAAATAACAAGAGCCTTGAAACTAATGGTTCCGACTTCATTACATGAATACATTTTTGAACTGCTATTTTCTGCCTCACTTCACTGTAATTGCAAAATGTAATAGTAGCAGTAAACATTTCAGACTAAAGTACATAAAAGGCATAAAGCTTTTAGGTCATAATGACCCTTGTTTAGATATAGTACACAGAATCACCAGCAGTTTTTGTTACAAGTATATAAGGTCTAATTGAAAAGAAAACTTTGTAATTATATTATTTAAGACTAATTATATTTAATGTAATTGATGGAAAATAAAGCTACTAAGTTTATTTCTTATGAAGAAAACAAAATTAAAATGTGTTGGACTACTTATTATGCCTTGGTAATTTACATGATAACAATAAAGTCACAGTTATATGAAAATTAAATTAAAAATTTCTAAGATAGTTGTTTCTAACTTTCTCTCCCATAAATGTTACTGCCATAAAAAAGTTTTAACTATTAAATGTGTACACATTTTGATGATTTACTGCATAGATTATAAGGAAGCATTGAGGTATTTTTAACAGTGGCTTATAGACCTGATATAGTTATACCTCTGAGGCTAAGTTTTGTTCACATACAAGCAGAACTATTCCATCAACATTTTCAGAATAAGGAAAAAAAGCAGCATGCATGTAATCACACACAATAGCAACCTAAGTGACATGACTTATGTCTGGGATACTGGGATACCAAGGTGAAAACCTTAAAAAAATGAAAAGGGAGAAAGAAAGAGAGAGAGGGAGGGAGGAAGGGAGGCAGGGAGAGAGGGAAGGAAGGAAGGAAGGAAGGAAGGAAGGAAGGGAGGGAGGGAGGGAGGGAGGGAGGGAGGGAGGAATGGATGAAGGAAGGAAGGATAGACATAGAAATCCGATTTGGTCAGGGCCATGTTCTAGAAGGAAAATACAGGATCATTTGCTATATGAAGCCTCCCAGGGATACTCAAAAATAATTCTAGTAAAGTGGGAATGATGCTTATCTTTCAGACAGGAAAAAAGAACAAAGGTAATTTGAATAAAGAATCTTAACACAGAGAGTTGTCCCATAGGTATTGTACATTTGAAAAGACAGAATATTATAATTATTATTAATAACAATATGATGTATATCAAGTGTTTTACAGAATGTCCCTCCAAATAAGCCAAAAAAAAGATTTATTTGAAATAAAACAAATATGTTTAGTTGGAATAATCTAACATCGGTACATGTACATACCAAATTTTCCATTTTAAAAATCTTAAATATAACATTTTTTTGTATTAAAATTGATTAAAAGTAATATGCACTCAGAAAATTATTTTTTGGATTATTTGTTCAATGATAAAGAAGAAAATAATACTCCAGGTCACATTTTTCTATTAATCAGACAAAAGTATGAGAAATAAGATATTTTCATTAATTAATCCTTATACCTTTCTCAACATACATTTATGCTAAATAAATTTCAATATATATTTAAATCCTACATTTCTTACAAAATATTACCAATTTTTAATTATATACTAACACATGCATCAGAAAAGCCTAGTCTGAAATGAATACATTTGAATCTTTAACTGACTACTTCATGTATTTCCAAAATGCATGATATTTAATCTCCAGAAAAATCATCTAGATAAAATGTGACATAACTTGCAGATATCCCAATACTTATAAGATAATGACTCATTAAACTTGATGTCATTAACTAATAACCAGTACTCAGGTAAGTGAAAGCCATTTTGAAGACAAAACTTAATTAATACATTTATCAGTCCTGGTTATCCAGAGAAATGAGATTAATGGGATAAATATAGATACTCAGAAGGAGATATTTGTTATGGGCATTGGCTCATGCAATTGTAGTAGATAGGAAGGCCTACTATCTGCTTTCTGCATGATTGAAAACCAGCAAAGCTTGAGTTGCAATTTATTTCAAGTCCAAAGGAGGAGCTGGATGCCCAAGTGGGCAGAAGATTTCTGTCCCAGATCTAACAACAACAACGAAAAAAGGTAAATTTGCCCTTCCAATACTTTTTAGTTCTATTCAGGTATTCAATGGATTGGCTAATGTCCACTAACATTGTTGAGGATGATCTTCTTTACTCAGTCTACTGACTTGAATTTCCTTTGCAAAGACCCTCATGTGTGCATCTAGAAATGGTTTAGCAACTATCTGGGCATCCCTTAACCTAGCCAAGTTGACACATAAAGTTAACCATCACAGTACCCTTTCACACACCATATACAAGTTAATTTAAGTTAAATGAATACTTAAAATTGGAAACAAACCTATTAATATAGTAAAAGTATGTATACTTTTTTAAATCTCTCAAGAAAAGAAATTTTCTTAAGAAAATTAACCAGAAGGTTAAACAAATAATACAGATAATACCTATGAAATATGTTCATTTCTATTTACAAAAGATGTATATAGAAATAAATGAAAATAAAAACATATAACCCACAAAGAATATTTTCCTATAATGGCCTCTTTCATCTATCCATTTTCTCAAAGTCAAAAATCAGGAGTCCTCCTATATTTTATTTGTTCTTACTATCCACATCCAGATGATTACAAATTGTATTAAATCTTTCCACATCTGCAGAATCATAACAGAATTAAACCATTTCTGCCATCTACCACTCACTCACTCCAACAGCCTCCAGTGTGAATTCACTTTTTCCATTCACTCTTGGAACTCCTATCTGTTGTTCAGCAGCAACTGCCAGAATGATCTTGTTAAAATGCAAATCAGAGAGAGACAGAAAGAGATTTAATTTGGGCAGAAAATATATAACTATATTACATACAACACAGGGAAAGTTTTAACTGAAGGGACATCTGTGTTTGAACAGTATGAGCGAGGCTTTATAATAAATACTTCGAATCTAAAGATACAAATTTGTTGCTGCATCTTGAGTTCTCAGATAGGCTTGATGTTTTTTTTTTTTTTTTTTCCTTCTCAAGCATCTGGGAAGTAAACCACTCTTGGCAAGGGATGTGAATAAGTAGACAAGAAGAGATTTTAAAATTATTTTATCCCACTGTTCTTCCTAAACACTGAAATAATTTACACTTCTATAATAAAATTGTGTTTTAGACTTGTTATTCCCATAATAGCGGTAAGCTATATTAGAAATATGATAAATAATGACTGAATTAATGAATTTTTTTGTGGTTTGTATGCTGAATTTTTAGTCTTTAAGAACTTTAACAGATTGCAAAGGAAAGTCTTTTTTTTTTTTTTTCTTTTTATGTCGGAGTCTTGCTCTGTCACCCAGGCTGCAGTGTAGTGGCGCGATCTCAGCTCACTGCAACTTCTGCCTCGTGGGTTTTAGCAATTCTCCTGCCTCAGCCTTCTGAGTAGCTGAGATTACAGGTGCCAGCCACCACTCACAGCTAATTTTTATATTTTTAGGAGAAACGGGGTTTTGCCATGTTGGCCAGCCTAAGTCGAACTCCTCACCTCAATAATCCACTCGCCTTGGCTTCCCAAAGTGCTGGGATTACAGGTGTGAGCCACTGTGCCCGGCCAGATTGCAAAATAAAGTCTTTATATCAGCTTTTCCCCGACTTCTTTATTGAGTCCTACCTACCTCAGCAAATAACCCCACAATACATCGAGTTACTCAGTTCAAAAATCTGGGAGTAGTTCTTATTTGCTTCTCATAACACATATCTTAGCTAATCTTTCAAATTGCGACCATTACTTACCAACTGTACAGCTAACACCCTGCTCACACCACTTTTGAACTCTAGCAAATCTCCCACACATCAACATACATCTATTTGCTTACCCCACACTTATTTAATTCATAGCGATTATCATTATTTAAATTATAAAATAAGATATGAAATAAAGTCTTAGATATCATGCTATGTTAGACTATGTAATATCACATTATGTTAATTACTTATTTTATTATTTTGTGATTCCTCCTCCTCATCAAAATGAGTATGGATATTCCTTGTTAAGTTCTATTGAATTAGTGTCCATCATCAAGGTAGGCTCTTAAAAATACGATGAATAATATATCACTAGGAAATTACAAATTAAAACAATAATGAGATACTATTATGCTCCTATTAAAATTACTAATTCAAAACGCTGACAATAACAATTGTAGCTGAGGATACGAGGCAAAAGGAATTCTCATTCATTGCTAATAGTATTGCATAATAGTACAGCTGCTTTGGAAGACAATTTGGCAGTTTCTTCCAAGATTAACCATGCTCTTGGATCCAGCAATTGTGCTTCTTGGGATTTATATTGGGAATACAATGTGGTACAACCACTTTAAAAGATAGTTTGGCACTTTCTTCCAAGACTAAACTGCTCAGGACTACATGAAATTTGTCTAAACTATCTTTACTTCATACAATATTACAAAATCTATTAAATTATCTCTCTCCATATATATAATATGATAGGTATAAATATATATTAGGTATATAGTTTTATATATCTAATAGATATAGACATGTAGATCACATATATAAGATGGATATAGATATGTGAATCATATCTATTATATACTTATATATATGCTAGCCATAATATATATCACATGCATAATTATATAACATATATAATGGACATAAATGTCTACATTATATGTATACACATATGTAGAGACACAGAGAACGACTCTGTGTCAATGATTAAACTTGTTGATGCCATAGAAGCAGATAATTAGATGATTTGCTTAAAGTATATAACCAAATGAAAATATAATTGTCTAATACACTAAGTTCACATGTGTCAGATCTAAATTATCTGATCAGAATTTATCCTGAATATATGAATTTAAAATATTCACATACCGAGAATGATATCCAGGTTGAGAATTACTTTAACTCAATGCTAATTTATATACGTTTTGAGGATCTGTTAATCCACCATGTGCTTTTGCTTAATTTTAAGTGAATGTTATTTTTATTCACATTAGAGTACCATAGAATATCTCAACATTTTCAGGACCTGACTCCTGGATTATTTAGGACTCATGTTTAAGAGAGACTATCATTTTGACATAGAGGCGTAGACTTAAATTAAGTTGTCTGCCTAAATAAAATAAGTTTTTATTAATGTGAACAAATTTACAATACTAATTTACATGTGTTTTGATTGAGTTACCTCTTGATTATGTTAATTGTTCTATATTGCTCTCATTATTAACTTTTATTCAGTGTTAGAGCTGGCAGTGGCAAGTTCCTTGGGTTGTAAAACACATTGTTATGTTTTATAGAATTAATTAGCCATTTAAGCTTGGTAAGTGCTTGAAAAGCTTATAAGTATGTAAGGTTATTCATATTGTTTCCATCTTAGTGTAAAATATTACAAAGTGACTGATAAAGGGTATTCACTTTTTGGTCATTGTAGATCAGTAAAATTTAGAGTGAGTGGAAAAAAGAGAATTATGTTTGCATAAGACATTCTAATATTAATCATTTTAATATAGTCATCCTAAACTACAGCAGAAAGCTAACTTTGTAATTTATAAAGGAAACCGAGTTTCTAAAGTTAAACATACAGTAAGCCAATAGGAAGCTGAGACAGCAAGGAAAGCAATATTATGAGACACTAAATGAAATGTTCCTATTTAAATATGGATTTAAAAAATCATGCTATTCAATGTCAGAGCATATTTGGAAGTCTTTCTCAGTCACAGTGTCCTCTGATATAGGTTCTAAGACATTTGTAAGTTAATTAGCATTATATTTTTCTGTCAGAGAAAAAAGACAACTTAGCAGTAAATTTATAATAAAAAATTAAAATAACAGGAATAATAGAGGTTACATTATTTTTGCTATCTTTCAGTGCAAGGGACTATACAATATAAATTATCTAATTTAATTCTTTCAACAATTTTATGAAGTTCTTCTAAAGTAAGCTACTGTATGTATTGGAAAAATTGCATTTGAAAACTTTAAATCTCTTACCCCAAGAAATGTTTTTAACACACAATAATACCAAAATTCGAACTCATGTTTAGGAAGGATGAGGATATTAAGTCACATAGTTTTATGCTCTAGAGAAATGGTCCATAAATGACGGTTTGGTGTCTGGTGACCTATTTTTGGAAATGTTTATGGCAAAACAGCCATAGCTTTAAAATTTGCATACGAGAATTTTGTTCTTTGGATGACTACTGAGTTATGTATGCATATGGTGAATTCTGTAAGCCTCGGTACAAAACAATTACTAGGTATCTGGGAGTTCAATAGAGATTCCACAAGTTACATTGTATTGAGAAACAGAAGAATACACAAGCCAGAGTGAGGAAACCAACCTGAACATTATAGACAGTTCCTTGAAGTCGACCAAAGAGTTTCATTCATAGTAGCCCTGTCCTAGCCCCAGAATAATGGCTATATCGCATCTTCCTAACAAAAGTTAAATATAAGCTGGAAGATCAAATTCATTTGCCAGTAAATTGCCTGCCTTTAAAACAAAATTTAACACTATTTAATGAAAGAAAACAAAATCACAATCTTCAACAGCACAGTACCTATAATGACCAATGTAAAAATTTTAAGGAAAGAAAAAATATAAATACATATATTAGACATGTGAATAAGCAGAAATATGTCTATCGTAAGCAGGAAAATATAACAAAATAAATTCAGATTTGACAGGAAACTCATCATTATCAGAAATGAAAACAGCATTTACAAATATGCTGAAACACATAATGGAAAATATTAGAATGGACAAATTATGGCCTACACACTGGCTAATTATTTTTATAAAATTTTACTGGAAAACAGCTATCATATGCAAATTGTTTAGTGCTGCATTTGCCAGAAATCAGTGGGCTTGAGTATAGTAGTTGTGATAGAGACCATATGGTCTCCAATCTTAAAATACTCACTTTGTGGCCCTTTAAGCAATTGTTACTTAACTCCTTGAAAAAGTGAATACAAATGAGTAAACAGAAAGGGGATTTCAGTATAGAAATAAACATGTGAGATTAAAGAGCATGAGAAACAGCAAAGAAGAAATAATTAAAAGCCTGTTTTTCTTCCTTTTAAGCTTCTTTAAACAAAAACAATAAAACAGTATTATCATATGGATAATATACAAAAAAGTGAAATAAAGGACAACAATAATATAGATAAGTAAGAATTAAATGGAAATATAGTTTTGTAAAACTTTTATAGATGAAATAGTATAAGATACAGCTACCTAGAATTCTATGATTTAAAAAAAGAATGCATATTGTAAAGCCTAAAAAAACCTAAACTATCTTTTTAAAATTAATTATACTGAAAAGCAAGTAGAGAGAAATTGAATACTAAAATATAAAAGGTGAATGAAACACAAGAAAGCTAGAAAGAATAAACAAAGGAAAGAAAAAACAGGACAAATATAAACACCTGTAGCAGAGTTAAACCTAAACATAGCTTAATTCTTCTCTGAGATTAGGTGTGGCATTCATTATGTTTATTCTGCTTGATATGTGACCTAATTTATATGCTCTATTTTGGGAATTTTGTCCTTGTTATCTCTTCAACGATGGGTTCTGTTCTATTCTACATAATTTCTTCTGCAAAAGTAACTATACTTTTGTTAGTTATTTCATTTTGTTTTATATATCTCATGTAATCTCTTATATACTTCCCATAAATTTGCCACTCTATTCTTCAGTCTGAATATTTTAAACATATTTTTCATTTTATAATCTCCATTTCATCTTCTGCTGTTAAACCTATTGCAGATTTTAAAAATATTAGTTTTTTTTAAGAATTCCCATTTGTTTCTCCTTTATAATATCTGCCAATATTTTCTTTGTTGATTCTTAACTCCTGGGATTTGTTTTTCATAGTTATTTTAAAGTCCATGTCTGAAAATTACTGTTAAAAATACTTTGATTTTTTTAAACTTTTGTGTTTTAAAAATGGTGCTTTTTTTATACAGATGAATCTTATTTATAAAAAATATAATAGAAAGAATTAGAGGCTGTGGTTGTCATCTTTCTTCAGAGAAAATGTATGGTTCCTTGTGGCAGGCAGCTACTGTTAGGGTACCATATCCCTTTTCCCTGTTGGGGACCAAGATTATGTGAAGCCTGGCTTTGGTCCTTGGGAGTCTATGATCTATTATGCTTCATCTGTCATCCCAGTATGGACCCCTTAGAGTCCCAATCAATAGATTGGGAAATTTACAAGTCTTCATTTAAAGTGGACTTTCAAAGTCTCATGAGACTGCAGAAATCTTTGCTCAGCTTCTCAGTCTATTGCTACCGCTCTGTTTTTGAATCAGCAATCACCTGAAAAGGAAAGAGGTCCCAAAGTCCCTGATAGTCACTCTGCGCTTTCCTCCAATACAAGTTTACAGCCCCTGAAATTTCCATTCTCTTTCCTTCATACATAAGATATTTACATTTTGTCAAGATTTTAAAATCAGTCTCAGAGGAAGAATTGGTCTGAAAGTAGTCAAACGTTGCCAGAAACAAAATATCACCAAAGATAAGATGAATAGCATGACACTTTTAGGAATACCTTTCTTTTGATCTTTCCTCAACTTATAGAGGTTTCTTAATGATTACAAGATTTTCGTTTTTGTGTATTAGGACTTTTGATTTGAAAACGGATGAAGTATTCTTTAAAAAAGGAGAAAAAAATGACTTTCAGATCGAAAGATTAGAATAGGCGTTTAGAGTATACTTACAAAGAGTCTAATAGACTAGACCATCTACTAATGCAAATACATATTCACAGAAAATAACATAACAAGGCTAAACTTGAATTGAAGGATATTTTCTCCAGAATTTGAAGGAAAAAATCAGAGAAAATCAATAATTATAACATTAGCATTCATTCAATATACAGTGATTCATAACTAATTCATTTCACCACCTCATCTATATTTCACTGACGTGAACAAATAGAAATATATGGCTTGTAGTAAATAAATTATGGATATGCCTAATGTTTAATTACGTAACCTCGATTTAATGTAATTTCTTGAAGATCTAATAATTCCAACTTTTATGGTTTATAACTTTTTAAAATTTTTTTGGTCAAAAGATAATTTTGATTACTCCCAAATGAGATTTTCTCAATAGAATTGAGAGACTATAAATCTATGATTGAATTTTGTGAAGTTTCCTAGTCAGGGTAGTTGATGATAATGTTTTCCTCCAGATTAAACATATTCCTTATTGCTCCTTTCACAGCATAATATCTACCTCTTGACTATGTTTCCTTCCAAACACCGAAATAAATAAAGCTACCTACCTATAAAAACACTAATAGCTTAGTGCAGACTTGTAGAATAAAACCAACATAGTTTACAGTACATAGTTTCTTGTTGTGCTATTTTGTTCAGGTAAATAAAGAATAATGATAGAAGAAGAGAAGGGCAAATTAGAGTGAAAGAGGTAGAAAAGAGATTTAGAAACGGTGACATAGTGAAAATTGAGACAGGGATAACAAGGATTCTGAAGGAGAAAGTGGAGATATATTTAGTTCATTAAAGGTTAAATCTCAATTTGGTTATGTTTTGAGGGGCTATATTTAGTCTTTTGAAGTTTTATATGCAATTAATTTATTTTTGTTATGCTATCATTTCTCTTTAATGATAGCATGGGTTTATGCTTTTGATCCTGGTAAAAAGAGAGAAAGTGCTGAGATTCCAGGTTGTTTTCAAGAAAATTGATGGGAGGAATAAGTAATAATATATAAATATTCTATGGTTAGTAAATTACTTGGATTAAGAAAAAAATAATTTAAGATAGACAAGTAAGATCATATGCAATCCATGATTAACCAGGATATTTTCAGAAAAATGTAAATTACTTGAAACTGTTATGAACAAGTCTTGCAAGCTACTGTCTCTATAGTCGAAGTTGTATATTTATTAGCAAGTAACAAAACAGAAAATAGAATAGTATAGTTTTTTAAATGGTCTATTCCCTTTCATTGATTTATAAGATTACTAATTTATTTAAATAATAGAGACAATCACAAACACACGTACACACAGGACAGCTCCTAGGGATGCACTTCATCCTTATGATTGATTTTTTAAATTATGTTAACTTTAGAAACTGAGGTAAATAGGATTTCAGTGTGAGGCTTTGTGGAGCTAATCTGTGTTCACTGTTTGCTGTAGATGTAGGTGTCAGAGGCTAAAATTTCTGTTGTGTCCTTGTCTCCCTCACTGTCTTGGGTTTCCCTAGGGACTTTTTTTTAAAGGTATGAGTCCTGTAGTTCTTTTCAGCTAAGTTAAGTCACAATACAGAAACCTATCATTAATGTAGCAATAAAAGTTGGGGGTGTAAGAAATGCCCTATCATTAGGTTGGGTGTAAGACTTTCAGCAAACCTGTACCCTGGGCTGTGACTTTGACAAGTGCTTCTGGAATTGTTTCCCCCTTAATTAATACAGGAAGGCTAGTAGGGCAAGAGATGGATGTTTCCTGTTCCCCATGTTGGTTAGACTCTAATAAATCCCCCTATGGTTAGGCTCTAGTGAAATCGTTTTCCTTGAGAGCATACCTTTGTGAAGGAGAGCAGACTTCTCTGAGCATATTTCAAAGTGTTTCTTTTTCTCCTTTCTGCGTTGGAAACAGGAGAGATTTTTATTACCATCTTCATCATTTAAACTTATTGGGGTTCACGGAGGGAAAAAGTGTGGCATTTCTCCTAAGACTGGTCTTTCAGGAGTTTTTATATCTCAAGCAATTCACCTTAGTCTCCAACAATTAGTTAGTTACTCTTTCTATAAATATCCATTTCTGGCTGCAGTGGCTGTTTCTGCTCAAGATAAGCTGTGATGGTCTACATCAGTTTGTTCGGGTTTTTGAGGCAGTGGTTTGACCTTTGACTTATTTCTTTTCCTTTTTTTTTTTTTTAATTATTATACTTTAAGTTCTAGCGTACATGTGCACAACATGCAGGTTTGTTACATATGTATACATGTGCCATGTGGGTGTGCTGCACTCATTAACTTGTCATTTACATTAGGTATATCTCCTAATGCTATCCCTCCCTCCTCCCCCCTCCCCACAATAGGCACCAGTGTGTGATGTTCCCCTTCCTGTGTCCAAGTGATCTCATTGTTCAGTTCCCACCTATAAGTGAGAACATGCGGTGTTTGATTTTCTGTTCTTGTGATAGTTTGCTGAGAATGATGGTTTCCAGTCGCATCCATGTCCCTACAAAGGACATGAACTCATCCTTTTTTATGGCTATATAGTAGTACATGGTGTATATGTGCCACATTTTCTTAATGCAGTCTGGCATTGATGGACATTTGGGTTGGTTCCAAGTCTTTGCTATTGTGAATCGTGTCGCAATAAACATATGTGTGCATGTGTCTTTATAGCAGCATGACTTATAATCCTTTGGGTATATCCCCAGTAAACGGATGGCTGGGTCAAATGGTATTTCTAGTTCTAGATCCTTGAGGAATCGCCACACTGTCTTCCACAATGGTTGAACTAGTTTACAGTCCCACCAACAGTGTAAAGGTGTTCCTATTTCTCCACATCCTCTCTAGCACCTGTTGTTTCCTGATTTTTTAATGATTGCCATTCTAACTGGTGTGAGATGGTATCTCATTGTGGTTTTGATTTGCATTTCTCTGATGGCCAGTGATGATGAGCATTTTTTCATGTGTCTGTTGGCTGTATAAATGTCTTTTTTGAGAAGTGTCTGTTCATATCCTTTGCCCACTTTTTGATGGGGTTATTTTTTTCTTGTAAATTTGTTTGAGTTCTTTGTAGGTTCTGGATATTAGCCCTTTGTCAGATGAGTAGACTGCAAAATTTTTCTCTCATTGTGTAGGTTGCCTGTTCACTCTGATGGTAGTTTCTTTTGCTGTGCAGAAGCTCTTTAGTTTAATTAGATCCCATTTGTCAATTTTGGCTTTTGTTGCCATTGCTTTTGGTGTTTTAGACATGAAGTCCTTGCCCATGCCTATGTCCTGAATGGTATTACCTAGGTTTTCCTCTAGGGTTTTTATGGTATTAGGTCTAACATTTAAGTCTCTAATCCATCTTGAATTAATTTTCGTATAAGGAGTAAGGAAAGGATCCAGTTTCAGCTTTGTACTTATGGCTAGCCAATTTTCTCAGCACCATTTATTAAATAGGGAATCCTTTCCTCATTTCTTGTTTTTGTCAGGTTTGTCAAAGATCAGATGGCTGTAGATGTGTGGTATTTTTTTCTGAGGGGTCTGATCTATTCCGTTGGTCTATATCTCTGTTTTGGTACCAGTACCACGCTGTTTTGGTGACTTTGCCTTGCAGTAGTTTGAAGTAGGTAGCGTGATGCCTCCAGCTTTGTTCTTTTGGCTTAGGATTTTCTTGGCAATGCGGGGTCTTTTTTGGTACCATATGAACTTTAAAGCAGTTTTTCCAATTCTGTGTAGAAAGTAATTGGTAGCTTAATGGGGATGGCATTGAATCTATAAATTACCTTGGGCAGTATGGCCATTTTCACAATATTGATTCTTCCTATCCATGAGCAATATATGTTCTTCCATTTGTTTGTGTCCTCTTTTATTTCACTGAGCAGTGGTTTGTAGTTCTCTCTGAAGAGGTCCTTTACATCCCTTGTAAGTTGGAGTCCTAGGTATTTTATTCTCTTTGAAGCTGTTGTGAATGGGAGTTCATTCATGATTTGGCTCTCTGTCTGTTACTGGTGTGTAAGAATGCTTGTGATTTTTGCACATTGATTTTGTATTCTGAGACTTTGCTGGAGTTGCTTCTCAGCCTAAGGAGATTTTGGGCTGAGATGATGGGGTTTTCTAAATATATAATCGTGTCATCTGCAAACAGGGACAATTTGACTTCTTCTTTTCCTAACTGAATACCCTTGATTTCTTTCTCTTGCCTGATTGCCCCAGCCAGAACTTCCAACACTATGTTGAATAGGAGTGGTGGGAGAGGGCATCCCTGTCTTGTGCCAGTTTTCAAAGGGAATGCCTCCAATTTTTGCCCATTCAGTATGATATTGGCTTTGGGATTGCCATAAATAGCTCTTATTATTTTGAGATATGTTCCATCAATGCTGAATTTATTGAGAGTTTTTAGCATGGAGGGCTGTTGAGTTTTGTCAAAGGTCTTTTCTGCATCTATTGAGATACTCATATGGTTTTTGTCTTTGGTTCTGTTTATATGCTGGATTACGTTTATTGATTTGTATATGTTGAACCAGCCTTGTATTCCAGGGATGAAGCCCACTTAATCATGGTGGATAGCCTTTTTGATGTGCTGCTGGATTCAGTTTGCCAGTATTTTATTGAGGATTTTTACATCGATGTTCATCAGGGATATTGGTCTAAAGTTCTCTTTTTTTGTTGTGTCTCTGTCAGGCTTTGCTATCAGGATGATGTTGGCCTCACAAAATGAGTTAGGGAGGATTCCCTCTTTTTCTACTCATTGGAATAGTTTCAGAAGGAATGGTACCAGCTCCTCCTTGTACTTCTGGTAGAATTTGGCTGTGAATCTGTCTGGTCCTGGACTTTTTTTTGATTGGTGGGCTATTAATTATTGCCTCAATTTCAGAGCCTGCTATTGGTCTATTCAGGGATTCAACTTCTTCCTGGTTTAGTCTTGGGAGAGTGTAAGTGTCCAGGAAATTATCCATTTCTTCTAGGTTTTCTAGTTTATTTGTGTAGAGGTGTTTATAGTATTCTCTGATGGTAGTTTGTATTTCTGTGGGGTCGGTGATGATATCCCCTTTATCATTTTTTATTGCATCTATTTGATTCTTCTCTCTTTTCTCCTTTATTAGTCTTGCTAGCGGTCTATCAGTTTTTTTGGTCTTTTCAAAACACCAGCTCCTGGATTCATTGATTTTTTGGAGGGTTTTTTTTTTTTGTTTCTATCTCCTTCAGTTCTGCTCTGATCTTAGTTATTTCTTGCCTTCTGCTAGCTTTTAAATGTGTTTGCTCTTTCTTCTCTAGTTCTTTTAATTGTGATGTTAGACTGTCAATTTTAGACTTATTTCTGATGCACGGTCGGGCACTGTGGCTTACACCTGTAATCCCAGTACTTTGGGAAGCCAAGGCAGGCGGATCACGAGGTCAGGAGATCTAGACCATGGTGAAACCCTGTCTCTACTAAAAATAAAAAAAATTAGCCTGGAGTGGTGGTGGCCGCCTGTAGTCCCAGCTACTCGGGAGGCTGAGGCAGGAGAATGGCGTGAACCTAGGAAGCGGAGCTTGCAGTGAGCCGAGATCATGCCATTGCACTCCAGCCTGGGCGGCAGAGCGAGATTTGGTCTCAAAAAAAATAAATAAATAAAAATAAAAAATAAAAATAAAATTCTGATGCATTAAGTGTATTGTTGGCTTTCAGTTTTTCAACTTTGTTCTTATAAGGATGGGAATAACAACTTCCAGATTCTTTGTATCTGGACTGGAAACCTAGAAGTCTAACATTCACTTGTCTGGCCAAAGAAAGGTTACTATAAGGTGTATGTATCACTTTTGGCCTGATATTTTAAGAGCCAATGCACAATTGATAAGTTTGAGAATGTTAATATCACCCTCATTTATATTATAATTATTTTCAGAAAATTGCGTAAGAATTTAAATCTAACATGAAATAAAATCAAGATATCATACCCAAAAAGATGTGATGTTTATTAAAGTATTATCTAATTTTGGTAAGTAGCAGATTTTATTCCAAAGCAAACATACATGATGGTATGCTATTTAGATTTTTTTAAAGATAAGAGACATTTAAAATTGCCTTTGTATTTTAATTCCACTGGAAAAGAAAGCATGGAAATAATTAAAATTATACTTTCATGACATTTGTAAAGTGGTTAAAAATATGTGTAAGCCAGTTTCTGTTACAAATTTAAATTTTTAGAGCCAAAATGCACTTTTTAAAGGCAAAGAAATGTATGTACTAAGGAGGAAAAAGTATTATACCTTTTACACAATACTCAAAACTTAAGACAACTTTTTGATCTCTTATATGCTTATTCTATGTATTTATCAAATGGCATTATGCATTAGGTGTCAACTAAAAGCTTTTCAATTTTCTCGTTATTTTTTTCTGTTTTCTTTTATAAAGTAATTATGCCAACACTAGGGGAATGTTATCATAACACAGTGTTTTTTGAAAACAAATTGGGATTTATAGATTCTAAGTTCTTTTCCTTTTAACATTGAAACAAAGTTTTCGTTCTATTACCCTTGGAAAATATTCTAAATATAATGCTTTTCTAAGTTTTAGTATTTACTGAATACCATCTCTCACATGTGTCCTTTATTTTTAAACGTATTTTATTTTAAATTTTCTTTACTTTTAATTTTTATGGGTACATAAGTAGGTGTATATATTTATATGGTACATGTTATGTTAACATAATGCTTTTGAATACGTTTGTGAGACTAATACATATTATGAAATCATTTCATTTCTATTTCTGCATTTTGTCTCTTAATTTTGATTACTTCTACAAATTCTTATATTTCAAACTACATCATGTCCAGTCATGAAACCAATTACATAATCTTGCAACTTATGTAAAAATTAATTACTATCATACAACTTACAAAAATGTATGCAGTGATATGCTTCATTTGTAGGTATTTTGCCGGCATTACATTAGATATATGGACAAAAAAAAAAGCCTCCTGGAAAAAAAAATGTCAAAGTTTTCCAATTCGCATTCTCTCTGTAGATATTGTAATAAAGGCCGGGCGTGGTGGCTCAAGCCTGTAATCCCAGCACTTTGGGAGGCCGAGACGGGCGAATCACGAGGTCAGGAGATCGAGACCATCCTGGCTAACACGGTGAAACCCCGTCTCTACTAAAAAATACAAAGAAAAACTAGCTGGGCGAGGTGGCAGGTGCCTGTAGTCCCAGCTACTCGGGAGGCTGAGGCAAGAGAATGGCGTGAACCCGGTAGGCGGAGCTTGCAGTGAGCTGAGATCCGGCCACTGCACTCTAGCCTGGACGACAGAGCGAGACTCCGTCTCAAAAAACAAACAAACAAACAAACAAACAAACAAACAAACAAAAAAAATATATATATATAGTAATAAAATAAAATGAGAATAAGATAAAAAATAGAAATTATTGTTATAATGTTTTTCTGAATATTTAATTGTGTTCATTTGATCAGATTAATTTTCTAGTTCAAGGGTCCCCAACCCCTGGGCCACAGACCACTAAAAGTCCTTGCTCTTTTAGGAACCATGCCAGACAGCAGGAGGTGAGTGGCTGGAGCAAGCGTTACCGCCTGAGCTCTGCCTCCTGTCAAATCAGTGGTAGCATTATATTCTCATAGGAGCATGAACCCTATTGTGAACTGTACATGCAGGGGATCTAGGTTGTCCATGCCTTATAAGAATCTAATGCCTGATGATCTGAGGTGGAACAGTTTCATCTGAAACCAACCTCTGCTCGCTGACGTCCGTGGAGAAATTCTCTTCCACAAAACTTGTCTCTGGAGCCAAAAGTTTGGAGACTGCCTCTATAGTCTTCTGTTTATGCTACAACACAGTGATAATACTACTTTGTTACCTAGTTTGCTAAGCTATAAGGATTAAATAAAATATATATTTGAGGTTAAATTGGCCAAATAGGGGAATTGATTGTGTTTGTCAGGTACAGCCTTTGTATACAGCTCCTAACACTACCCACAGTGAATGTATTAATATTATGACATGATTTAGATACCATGAGGAAACACAGAAAATTTTAGTTATAAAAAATTATAGACACATTACCTTTATCATCTGTTGTGTAATTCTTTTCTTTCTGAGCCTCTGTTTTCTTTTGGTACAAAACCAATTTTGAATTAACTACAAAAATATTTATTTCCTACTATTAATCTTGGTGGAATTTTGTGAAATAGAATTTTGGTGAAATATCTAAATTCCATTGAACACTGAAATAAAGCTGTCTCTGTCCAATTTAATGTTTAGAAGTCTGTTTCTTCAAAAAGCAGTCCCATTTGCTATCCTAGAAATTATGTGTGAGATTTATACAATAATCTTTACTCTAAGCACATTGAACCAAAAATAAATAAATAAAGATTAGTTTAGAACTAAAATTTCAATTTAAATTTATTCTAAGCCCATCTGTAACTTTTAGATTGTTGCTTTTGGGGAGTATTGATGCAGAAAATCACATTATTTAAAAGGAAATATCTTAATATGGTTTAATTGGAAATCTCAAAATCATATAACTTATCAATAGATACTGGATTGGAAGCTTATCTGTACTCTGGAAGTTACACATTTTTTCATATCTTCTCTAAGTTAGGGAATTCATTTAACTAGCTGATATAATATATAGCAAAATTTCTGGCTATAGTGTATTCACAAGTATTCTGAGAAGAATAGCTGATGGAGTGATATATTTCAAAATTGTGTACTAGAGCTAGTAGAAAACAAATCTATAAAAGATATAAATCTTTAGTCATACAAGTTCAAAACTACTTGAAGCTTTTCTACATCTTGCATGATGTTTAAATACCTGTGTGATGACATACTGAGGTTAGAGTTCTCAATGAAGCAGTTCTGTGTATCTGAAAGCACTTGTATTGATTTTATCTCTAGATAGCAGCTATGTGATAACTGATGGATTGTAGGGACCACAGTTCATTAACTCTATATACCTATCTCTTGTCAGTGGACTTTTAGTATCCTCATTTTCCATTTGCACGTTTGGTATATATAGAAAAATTGCACTTTCTTTTTATCTATATATTTTATGCTAAAAATGCAGTGATATTAATTATCCAGAGAGTAGTCTTAAATAATATATATTGAAATCTATTGATGTGTTTATTACTTTATTTTAGCCAATAACATAAAAATATGTTGATTCCACACAAAAAGACATATTCATTATTCTTCTCCTCCTGAATCCTTACATCTTAATAAATCATCCTGTTTATTGATATTGCTAGACATGAGTGTATTTTTGGTTGATATGCAATTAACAAGTCTCAGAAGGCTAGCCTCACCTCTTCATCAATTCTCTTATGTCAGTTGAATACAAAACAGAGGGAGATATTTTTATGATAATATTATTTAGAAATTAAATCTATCTAAAGAGCTGAAATTATATGTTAGAATCATATCATTTTGGGAGATTTTGAAACTGTTAGATTCAGTGAGAATGGACAGAGTTTGTTGTTTACGTGATAGTCAACATCTAGATGGCTTTTTTATATTAAACACTTGATGCAATGAAATTCATAAGATCTAGTGAACTGGTAGTCAAAAGGTACATGATGTAAAGATCTAGAATGAGATTTTATCCTGTTATTTACCAGCTGAATTCATTAAATTTTCTGAGAGTCACTTTTGTCCTCTGCAAAATAAGAATAATACTCTGTTATGAGAATTAAATACAGTCTGATAAGACAAAGAATAGATTCTGAATAAATACAGTGTAACATTTTATATTATAGCTTAACATGAAATTAATTTGGGCAGTCATTATAAATAACAGATGTGTAAATAAGATCAGTTAGAAGAAAAAAATCGTGGCTTTTGGTCACAGTGACCCAGGGTGATCTTTACAAAGAATGTGATGGCAAGAAATGTGAGGGCAGCACACACTTTTTCTCAGTTGAATGCTTAGCTAGATACCAGAAAGACTTTAAGTTATATAACATAAAACTCATTTTTAAAAATTAAGGATGCTATTATTTTTTTCTAACTTGCTGACTTCAGCTTTTAATAAGTCTATTAATCAGGCAACATAAATGAGATTTAAATAAGTATTATAGCAATCTGATATTATGTATTCAATGATTATATTTTATAATCATATTAACCATATTAAATAACTATAACTAAATGCAAGTATTAAAACAAAATTAATTTTTAATATTAATCTGAACATTTGAAATGTTTGGTTACACATTATTTGAATGTAAAATTATATATGCATTCATTATAATTCTTTTATACAAGAGGAACATGTAAAGCACTCAAGTCATAATAGTGAGATAATGTTAAAAATTAAGTCATTGGGAAAACAAAAATTAAATTTTTAACTGTGGAAAAATGTTCAAAACACAAATAACAGATGTTTTTACACACAAGAACTAGACAATTTGAACATAAACAGTATGTCAAAACAAGCCCAAGCCAATATAAATAAATAAAACAAAATTCAAGGTCAAATAAGAAACTTGATAAAATATTCTCAATGAATGCTACATAATCATCAAAGGATATACATCATTTTAAAATTAAAGAAAATTAATAATTGATAACATATTACAATAATAAAATATTCTAAGAAAAAGAATATATTTTTGAAGAAAATATGTATATTTAAATATAAGAATTGATTATTCTCAAAAATATTCTTAAAGAAATGTATATTGAAAACCTATTGAGATATTTTATTATTAAATTCACAAAGATAAGTTATGTTGCTGTTTTTTTTAAATGACAAAAGATAATGTTGACAAAACAAATCACTTGATGTACAGTTAGTAGTTAAAAACAGGACAATTCTTACTAAAAATGATTATGAAGTTTGAAATTCTTTTTGTTTACTCAGTAACTTGCTCTAGGGAGTTACTATCCTAATGAAATATGTGAGATATATGTTATTATAATGTCATTATTAAGCATAAAGCAACATATTTGCTAACTCCGGGTAACCTTAACCCTTTGAAAAAATAAGAGCATTTTTAAATTGTTTATTTATTTTTTATTTTTTAGAGACAGGGTCTTGCTGTCACCCAGGCTGGAATACAGTGGCACAATCAGAGCTCACTGCAGCCGCCACCTACTGGGCTCAAGCAATCCTCTCATCTCAGCTTCCTGAGTAGCTGGGACCACAGGCATGTGCCACCATATCTGACTTAATTTTTTTTTAATTTTTATTTTTGTAGAGATAGGGTCTCTCTATGTTGCCTAAGCTGGTCTTGAACTCTAGGATTCAAGCAATACTCCTGCCTAGGCCTCCCAAAGTGCTGGGATTACCTGTGTGAGCCATTGTGTCCATGTAAGACAAATATTTTAAATTAGGATTTTGTTTAAAAAAGTGAATGTTCTAGGCACTACAGTTTATGCTATTAATCATTTATTTTATGGCATATCCAACATTATTACCTGATTTCTATATCTCTTTTTCAAAGTGACATTATCTAGTGAGTAGATACGTGTGATTTTAAAATATTTGTTTACTTTGTTTTATTTTATTTTTTAATTTTTATTTCCACTCCATTCATACTGTTATGGAGTGGAAATAAAACTATCTTGTGTGTGAATTTTGTGTCTAACCAATGATTTTCTAAAAATATTAATCGTAGCCAATACTACTAAATCTTTTATATATGTAATTCTATTTATAAAAATCATCTACTGAATGCAAGTCTTTCCTGAAGTTTATACTAAAATCATTATGTTCAGGTAATTTAGAGGGAAGAAAGTAACCACAGGGAGATTACCATGACGAGAAGAAAAATGAAATTGTTCTTACTGATGAATAATTCTTGATTCACCAGCAATGCAGCAATACTTGTAAAATCACAAATGTTGCAGGACTACCTTTGTTGGAAAAGAGAATTTGCTGCTCTAATTACTGACAACAGGCAATATTGCAAGAAATTACATTCAGAGAAGTATGAAAAGTGGTACATACATTAGATGCTGCATGAGCTCCAAGATAGGCTATTTTTTTTTTGTTTTCTCTAATAATACTCTTCATAGGCATCAATATTTTGCATTTACATTATGTCTACCTAATATGTTACAATTTTTTTTAATTAGTAGCATATTTGCTGCTAAAATCTGTTGAAGGAAAGAAAAAACTAGTAAAAATGAAGCAAAAACCCATACTTCTATTGTAAAATGGTGCTAAAGTTTAAACAGTTGGCTTCTAGAAATTTGCTTATGATTTAGGAAAATACAATATATTCCCTGGCATATTTGTAATAAGTGAAAAATAGAATCTTCTTGAAGAAGTATGCTAACACACTTATAACTGTTTTGTAGACTATTAAATATTTCGGATACCAAAACTTTATTTCATTATTGCTACTTCCTTACTAAAGATAAGAAACTTACCCTTTCTCTAGGGTTGCTTTTTATAGAATAAAAGGTTTCTGCTCACTGCTCAACATATTCAACTTTGATGTTTGGGAAACTTTCCCCAATCTTGTATCTATCATATTTGAACCTAAGTTATTCAATTATCTTCTGAAGTACCACCTTGCTCCCAATTGAGTTAGAGCTCTTGTCTCCCTATTGATGATCCTTTGCTCTTTTTTGTCACCTCCTAGATCCAAGTCACCAACATCTCTCACCAAAATAGTCAGGCAGCTACTTATACTGACTTCTTGCTTCCAAGCATATCCTATAATAATCTATCCACCACCAAGACACCAATGTGACCATCCTGGGAAAAAAATAAGATCATATCTATAATTTTAATGTTTAAAATATTCCAATAGTTTTGAATTGCATGTAGAAAATATACAACCATTTTTTTTTTTGACCTGAATGAACAATCTTGACTTCTTATGTAACATCACCAACTGTACACGTGGTTATCAACCATAAGCTAGGCTAGGGTTTCCAGATTTATCAAAAAGGGGAAAACAATAACCATGCAGCTTGATTTAATTTTAAAACAAAACAAAACAAAACCTTTAAAAGTGTAAGTATGTCTTAGACAGTAGTTGGGGTATACTTGACTAAAACATTATTTAAATCTAGAATTCAAATTTAATTAGGTGTCTTGTTTTTTATCCAGCAATCCTAATCTAGTCCCAACAAACTTCTTTTTCTTCCCCCAAACCATCAGGCTTATACATGCCACATAGTTTTGGAACATACCTTTCTATGTGCCTGAAATGTTCTTTCTCTAGGTTTTTATTTGAAATAAATAATAAAATGTGTATGAAACTAGGTACCAAAATAAACCATTTGTGAGAATTGAAAGTGCAGCAGAAAATGTTTACATGTAGTATTTTCAAAGACTATAAAAGCCATTTTCACAGATCTAGGACTCCTATACGGTATCAAACATATAAAAACAGAAATACAGAAATAAAAAGGAAGATTTTGTAAGTAAAAATTCCCTTGAGAGAATATA
Source organism: Trachypithecus francoisi (assembly GCF_009764315.1). Lineage (NCBI taxonomy): Eukaryota > Metazoa > Chordata > Mammalia > Primates > Cercopithecidae > Trachypithecus > Trachypithecus francoisi. The sequence continues at coordinate 45,335,078 of NW_022681470.1, read as the reverse complement.
AATACAACGAAGACAAATAGAGATCAAATCAGCTATGGGCCTGAGTAATTGTCCTCCATATACGTCCATGTCCTAATCCCTGGAACCTGTATATACGACCTTAAATGGCAAAATAGATTTTACAAGTGTGTTTAAATTAATGATCTTGAGAAGGAGGGGTTATCCCAGGTTATCTCAGAGGGCTAGTTATAATCTCTATGGGCTTTATAAGGGGATGCAGTAGGAGTCAAAGTCAGAGGAGAGGGCAGTGTAATAACTGATGTGGAGACTGAAGTGATGCAACTTGAATATGGAGGAAATGGTTACAAGCCAAGGAGTACAGGTGGTCAGTGAAAAGCAGAAAGACATGAGGAAATGTATTCTCCCCTCAGAGACTTCAGAAAGAACCATCCTACAGACAACTTGATTTAGCACATTAGACTTAGGCCTCAAGAACGTTAAGACGATAAATTTGTGTTGTTTTAAACGGCTAAATTGTTGGAGATTTGTGAGAGTGAACACAAGACAAAAATACACCCCTCACAGCCCCTGTTCTTTTCCCATTACAAACTTCTAAACTAAAGCAGTCCTGATCTTGTGGAAAACAATAATAGTTATTGTTAAGTTAGTTTCAGAGTTTAGAGTTATATGTTTGTATAGATGTTCTAGTTAGTGAATTTCTACTGAGAGTGAATGAAAGTTCATCTTTTATTTAAAATGAATCAGGGAAGTTCTTAGACATGCAAGAATTTTTTAAAGATGATTTAGATTTAGAATTTCTAAACCTAAAGATTTAGAAATCTTTAGATTTCTAAAGATGAACTTAATGATCAGGGACTATTCCTTTAAAAAAAAACTTTATTCACCTTTGTCTTACATGTAACATTTAGCCAGCACTCCTGCTAACTTAAGTTTTAATCATTCATCTGTACTTTTTACATTTATTTAAAAAATTTTGGTGAGATGAGTGGTTTCAACCCTTAAACTATTTTCATAACAAGAATAATTAAATATTTTGAGATTTTCCAAAAATAAGCTAAGTGATATCTACGAAGCCTTTTAATTTTGCCATTTAAATAGTCCTGTCAACTATAGAAAATACTTTAAGGCATTCCTTGAATGATATGTAGTTTGTCTACTGTTCAGAAATCAAGCATATAAATAAATGCATCTTGTAGACTCTCTAGTCTGTTGCTAAGAGACAACAAATTATATGGCTTTAGAATTGGGGAACCAAGAAGCTTACTATGTATAACATATGTCCTAAAAAGAAGAGAAAGAGAAAATATGACTAGATTTTTATCACATACAAGGATTGCAAACATAATAGTATTCATGACTATGAGGCATTTCAGTAAGAGCACAATTAGGAGAAGCAGGAGAGGAGGGGAAGTAATGATCAACAGAGTGGCAATCAAAACTGAGAACATTAAGAAATTTGTATCTCTTTTTCAAAATCCGGAGGCAAAGCATAGGCTTTGCTTTAATGTTCAAAAGACTACTTGGTTAATTTTCAGCACAACGAAACAATTTCTTAAAATAGCATGATAAAACATCTTTTTCAACACAGCAATGGTGTACATGTACACAATTTGGCAACTTGAGAAAAGATCCATGTTTGGGTAACAAACATTTATCTGAAATTAATCTAGTCACTTTCAGAGTATGAAAATACACAGTATAACAAATACTGCACAAAGGCTAAGAAAGCACATCATTCTATCGTTGTAATTTTTCTCTGTAGGGTTTTATACTGTTTGCCTGCCCATAAGTACTAGATTGCTTAAGATTCTCGTATATTTTTGCTTTGTGTTTTTAAAAGTCTCCAAATAAAGTCCATGTAAAAAAATTAAAAATCAATAATGTCCATCACATTTTCTCTCACTTTATGTGAAACAGTATTTTTCTATATTCAGTTAAACAGTAAATATCATCTCCTGAATGTTGTTGATCACTTCTAACTCAATCCGAACAAAAAATCTTTAAATATCTGCTTCTCTTTCTCCTTTATTTTTCATCTTGATCAATAATACCCCTCTTTATTCACTTGCCCAGACTCTGAACTAGAAACCCTTCTAGATGCCTTCCCCATTTAAAATGTAATTATTAATTTTCTGTTCCCATATTTTCATCCTCATCTCACTACTTACAAATTCATTATCTGCTTTCAGATGCTTTCATCTGCTTTTATGGGCCTCACTAACTCTCTTTTACATTGCCATTATTCATGGCACTATTTATTGGTAATTTATGGGCAATTCAAATTCTTTACTAATTGCCCAATGATGACATAATAAAATAGAAATATTTCAGTGCTTGACTTCTTTTTCCTGTGAAACCTGATATGCCCACTTATTCCTAAATGATTTTTCAAGTTAATTAATTTTCTCTTTTTTCCCTTAATCTGTACTACATCTTTCTGTGAAGCTTTCCTTCCTTCTACAGGGAGATATAAGTTCGCTTTTACTTGTACTTCTATTGTGTCTTGTTCAAACCTCACATAACAATATTTTTAGTCATAAACAACAGAAAATACTAAAGCAATCACCATTTGAACATTGTCTTTTATTTTATCTTATTATTTCTTGCTGTATTATATTAGTTGATTGATTTCATATTTGTCATTCCAGGTGAAACTTAAATCTTAGACATACTGGGTTACCTTTCATTTTTAAAATTTTATTAAGGTACATTTGACAATTAAAACTGGTATATATTTAAAGTGCACAATTGGATAATTGATATACATATACATTATGAAATGACCACATTCAAACTAATTAATATATTCATCACCTCAGATAGTTACCATTTTATTTTTCTTTCTTTTTTTTTTTTTTGAGGTGAGAACACTGAAGGTCTACCCCTCTTAGTAAATTTCAAGTACACAATGAAAAATTGCAAACTATAGTCACTCGGTTGTACTTTCAATCTCCAGAACTAATGAATCTTGCATAACTAAATGAATAACCAATTAAAAAAATTCTGGGACAGCTTTTTAAATCAGTTTTGTATAATTAACATCAAGCAGAGATTATGACAACATAGTAGATGTTCCATGTACACATACTATCTGAATTTTATAGTAAATCATGTGAAATAATTTAGATGAATCAGTTTGTGTGGCTTATAATATGATTAGGCAGGAGACAATTCACCATTGGTGAAAGTATGTTGAACCAGATTCTCTGAAGAGTCATCACACTAAAATGCAAATGTGCACTACATAAATTGCAACAGGCATAGCTAAATGAGTTGTAAGCTTCTCTAGCCAACTTCTAAAATAAAAATAAAAGGCAGTGGCAAGCAGGGCAGCAAAATAAGAGCAGGAACGTGAAGGCAATGAGCAAAAGCAAAACGTAGGAAAACACTGAAAGTAAATTATCATCTCATTACTGTTTTCTAGATGCTAAAATTTACAAAAAAGCCTCAGGTTTAGTTCCTCAAATATTTAAGATATTGCAATTCTAAACAGAGAACACAAAATTACTCTCTATCAAATACATATGACAAGAAAGAATGTATCACAAAAAAATTAGCAAGGAACAAAAGATTATATAGTGGCCGATGGTATTTGGAAGCTATAAAGATAGTATTTTACACACATACATATGTACACACACAAACTAATTTTTAAGGTCCTGAAACCAAAAATGTAGGGCCCATTAAACATACTAAAAAACTAATAGTGAATAGAAGGTAGATTTAAGTGACACATTAAAATGAAGCACAGAGAGATTTAAATATAAAAAGAGCCAGTGAATAATATAGGGGATAGAGGATAGAATGAGAACATTTAAAATTGGCCAATAATAGACCCTAAAAGAGAAAATAAAGATTATGAAAAGAAGTAATGTTTTGAATGTTTGAAAAGGTAATACCTGTAAACTTCCCCATTACTAATAGCTGTGCATCCTACAGATAAGTCATCAGTGGATAATATACAACATTTTTAGGCTATTTCTTATGTGTAATTTTAGAGTTGAACAATTTAAACTTTTCTTGTTTTGACAACAGAACTCTTGGCAATACAGTTCATCTCATATACAGAGAGAGACTATTCCATGTGTGTGTGTGTATGTGTGTGTGTATATATATATAATTGTAATTGTATATGTATAATCTCTTATATATATATACAGTATGTGTATAATTGCAATTGTACAACTCTATATATATGGAGAGAGACTATATATATATGTACATATACACATATAGTCTATTCGCTTCTGGTCACTTCTATATACAAGTTACTACAGATCTTGTCTATATGTAGCTTTTAAGCTTCAGGGCTTTGTATTATACGTGTATCCTTCTCTGTTCTCAATTTATCTCTCTCTGTCTCTTCATTTTATTGTGCCTATATGAAACAAGTAGCTGGGTAGGACCCTAAGCTCCTTCCTGTGCTGACTTTCTTCACACTGACTCCCACCACAGGGCAGAAAACTCATAAAAGAAGATGTATATATAAGTTTGGAACAAATATTTATTTTTTCATAAAAATCACAATTTAGGGTCACAGCTTATAACTGCTGTATCTTGTGACATGATGCCAAAAGTCTTCAAATCTCCAAATTCTCCATCAAAGTAGCTGGCAGGCCATAAGCAGCTTTAGCAAGATTCTGTCTGCATCCATTGCAATTTGCAGACAGCATAGATTTAGACTGTTTACATTTCTCTTGCAAAAATGTTGCTTAAAGTAGAAAGAAACAACAAAAACATACCAAGTTTTAAAACTTACTTTAACCACCCTATTAACATTACAGTATGCAAGGTGTGTATTCTGTCTTCATTGATACAATCAATAAGAGTTAGCCAAATGTTTCACCAGGGATAGCTCAATATTGTAAATACATTAATTATTTCCCAAATTATTTTACAGATCCAGTGCAAAGCAAAATGTTAACTCTGTGTGAATATTCCTGAAAACAATTCTAAAATTTTAATGAAAAAATGAAAACCCCAAAATAGTTTGAAGAAGAAGAATATGTTGACATGGCTAACATTACCAGCCATTAATATATATTATAAAACTACTGTATTTATATTTGTGGTGTCACTTCATGAATTTACCCAGTAAAGTATGGGTCATTATGGAAATCCAAAAAAGAGGCCAATAGATACAGTGAATATTGCTATGTAATAGTGATAATATTATAAAGCTAAAATGATTGTTTGGTAACAATTGCTTAGATATCCCTTAAGAAATAAAAATAAATTTGGATCCTCAGTTTACATGACACAAAAAATTCAATTGCCAGTAAACTAAGAGCTTAATGCTAAAATATGATGAAGAAACTGTAGGAGGATATATTTACATCTCAGTTTCATGAAAAGGACTTCTGCAAAAATACACAAATAAATACATCAAGAAGATAAAAGTGAATAATTTTGAATGTTTAGCATTAGGTAACTCCTATTGGTAATATACAGACAATACAGTACTTGAAAGAAGATATAAAAAACATACTAGTGAAAGATTAATACAGAAAATATACAAAAACTATATTTCAGTAATAGAAATTCAACTCAAGAAAATGTGATCACAAGATAGAAACTGATACTGCACTGAGGAGGAAAATGAAATGGCAAGTTATTAAAATGTTGTAAGTATTGGGAAATATGCAAACGTTGGGAACATTTGGATACAATGTTATTCTCTCTAGATTGGCAAATTTAAGAAATTTGTTATTAACAAATGTTGGTATAGATAAGAAATAATAAAAACATATGCATGTTGTCAGGAATGTATAATTGATAAAATAATTTGGAAAATATTTTTGTATTATCTTATAAAGTTGGAAACATGTAAACCCTATGTACAAGATAATCCATAGTCATTAATTAATTTTAAAGACATGACTGGGCAAGGTGGCTCACACCTGTAACCCCAGCACTTTGGGAGACTGAGGCAGGCGGATCATGAGGTCAAGAGATAGAGACCATCCTGGCCAACACGGTGAAACCCCGTCTCTACTAAAAGTATAAAAATTAGCTTGGCGTGGTGGCATGCCTCTATAGTCCCATCTACTCAGGAAGCTGAGGCAGGAGAATCACTTGAACCCAGGAGGTGGAGGTTGCAGTGAGCCGAGATCGTGCCACTGCACTCCAGCCTGGCAGCAGAGTGAGACTCTGTCTCAAAAAAATAAAAAAATAAAATTTAAAGACATTTTTGTGCAAATATAGAAGGTATATATGAGAGTGTATTTAGAAGTATTACTTATAATAATGAATACATATAAACAAATTTTTATTAGATAAGGAATAACTGTATTAATGGAATAGATATTCTTAATGCATTATCATACATCAGAAAGTATGAATATACAACAGTTACCTAAAACAATGTCATTGAGCCTAAAATATGCAATACTGTGTGAGAATGGTCAATTCTAGATGACTAAAGTAAGATGCCATTTGTAAAAGGCTAAAAATCAAACAAAATAAAGAATACATTGATAAAACCGTAGGCAATTTATGATAAAACTACAGTAGAAAGGTAATTTTTGATAAACAATCACATTTAACTAGAGGCAAGAAAATGGGAAATGGAGGAAAACACAGGTGCTGGCAAATTTATCGTTAATATTCCAGGTTTAAATGGAGTGGTATGCTAATGGGTGTACATTTTAATATGTTTTACATCTTACATGCATGTTATATATATTAATTTGTGTGCATAAAATATTGCATAATATAATATGCTTAAATCTTAATACTATCTTATCCTATAATTGAGTAACTCTTGACCTAGGTACACACACTGATCAACAGATTTTTAAAATTCCATGAATGCTGTCTTTTTGATCTCTTGCTAGAGCATTGCAGTATTTCATCTTTGCCTCCTCTCCACTTCTTTGTCTTGTGAAGAATAAAAGGAATAAGCCACAATTTCTAAAAGAACATTACTGAAATAGTGGGGTTGTGGGAGGGTCAATGAATCAAGAAAGCTTATAGAAAAGAGTTTAATCTGTAATGGATAGAGGGATTAAGGTGCTAAAATGTCAGGAAAAGAAGTCAAATTGATCTGAGAAATCTTTTGAGAAAAGGAAGTAAGAATGCTTCCCAGAATTTCAAGGTGCCAGAGAAAAGGAGGACAAGGGATATTTTCACTAGAGTTGCTTCAGACTATTTACTCAGTAAATGTTTAAGAAAACTGTATCTTAGAGTGTGTTTTTTATGGATCTACTGCTCTGAGATTGCAAGAGTAAGTTCTAAATGTCCATGTTTAACAACAGCAACAACAAAAAAAGTTGAGAATGAGTATTTTTTCATTTTCATGTTGACAGAGTACAAGAATTTCATGAGATTCTCAAAATAATTTGTAGTAGGCATTTGCCAAATTTGTCTGGCTGCCCAATATTTTTCCTGCGTATCAATTATTTTACCAGAAAGTTCATGTCTTAGATTGAGACAGTGATCCTTGGGCATCAGTGGCAGCACTGGCTGTTACCATCCAAGCTAACTTTCAAAGTGTAAGCACAGCAATCTGTAGCATTTAGTGCTGGATGGTGATGACAACAATGCCCTCGCTAAATCAGTTTACAGCTCCACTATTTTTGTTTTCTCTTTGTTTCTGTGCATTAAACATAGAAGTCGAGTACCTGGGCATATAACTATGACTGATAAGAGATTTACATAATAAATATTGCAAATTGACTCCCTCCACAACTATTTCAACCTCCTTCTCCCTTGCTGATTCTGCTATAGAAGCTAGAAAGCAGTCTGGGAGCAGTGGTTCTCTCCTGTAATCCCATTACTTTGGGAGGCCGAGGTGGGTGGATCACAAGCTCAGGAGTTCGAGACCAGCCTGGCCAATATGGTGAAATCCCGTCTTTACTAAAAATTATATACAAAAATTGGCCGGATGTGGTGGCGTGTGCCTGTAGTCCCACCTACTTGGGAGGCTGAGGCAGGATCCAGCGTGGGCGACAGAGATTTCATAAAAAAAAAAAAAAAAAAAAAAAAAAAAAGCAGCTAGAAAGCAAACAAACACTCAGCATCCAGCCTCCCTTTGAAATTAGGATTGTTTTATAGTGACAGATTTGGAGACGGTAGAATTTCTTGAGGATGTTTTCCCATTCCCAAATGAAAGTAAAAACAAAAAGAATGAAGAAGGGAAGTAAGAAAGGAAGTAAGAAGGAAGGAAGGAAGGAAGGAAGGAAGGAAGCGAGAGAAAAGAAGGGAGGGATGCAGGAAAGGAAAGGAGGAAGAGAGGGAGGCAGGAAAGGAAGGGAGGGAGAGAGGAAAGGAGGAATGGAGTGAGGGAGGAAGGGAGAAAGGGAGGAAAGGAGGGAGGGAAGGAGGAAGGAAGCAAGGGAGAGAGGAAAGAGGAGCGGAAGGGAGGGGAAGGGAAAGAAACAGGAAAGGAGAGGAGAGAACAGAGAAAATAAAGGAAAGAAAACGAAACTGGAGCGGAACTTTCTGTTGTTGCTATTTTTCTTTCACTATTTCAATATCAAATGGTATAGAAGCGATATTGTAGCCCCAAAGTTCAGTTTAAAGCCCAAAGGTTGGTAGTAGAGGAAGATGAAAAATGCTCATATACTGGACATGAAAGACCTCTCAAAAGACATCTTTTCATGTAAAACATAAACACACTCATTAATTATTTCAGCCACTGTTTATTATTTTTTTCTATTTCTCAGAGCAAAATGCCTCCCTAATTGACACAGTTCATGGCACAACAGAGATAAATTTCCCTGCAGCTGATAACATTTGCCGGTCTTTTATTTAAATAATGAGCATAGAATAAATTATAAAAAATAAACATATGCTATCCTGTTTTAATCAAATATCATATTCAATCTTCACATTTAAAGAATTAATAATTTCCATATGTACTATGAATATTATGCATGGTTGAAGAACATGTATTGTTAATTGTAATCAATCTAAAGTTTGATTTTTGTCTGCATTTTAGTAACTATTCCATTAAAAAAAGTCAATAGTAATAGCAGTAGCTTTTGTTTATAAAACAACCGCTCACCAGCACATGAATTCTAAATTGATATTATAATAATACCGTCTTAGCCTCAGTTTGATCTCACAGGCCATCAAAATGTTTGCTTGCACATCTTCAAATATTTCTGTGAATCAACAGGATAATATCTCTATGGCAATCAGGAGGAAGCCAGCTCGTGTTTTTCTGCTTCACCATCCTCGTGATGGCTTTTCATATGGCTTCTACTCAAGGAGAACACTGTCCATTACTGCACAACTGTTGCCTGTTGGTGCCTTCCCTGAGTCCTCGGGAGAGCATTAGCTGTCTCACAGCTCTGAGTGTGTAGGCAGAGAAGAAATACCATGCAAAAACAGAGTATCAGAAAATATCTCTCAGCTCCTTCATCTCAAAGTATTAATCCCTAATGATTTAAAAGATATTGTTGGGCCAGTCAAGGTGGCTCATGCCTGTTATTCCAGCACTTTGGGAGACTGAGGTAGGCAGATCACAGGGTCAGGAGTTCAAGACCAGCCTGGCCAACATAGAGAAATCCCGTCTCTACTAAAGATACAAAAATTAGCCGGGCATGGTGGTGCATGCCTGTAATCCCAGCTACTCGGCAGGCTGAGGCGGGAGAATAACTTGAACCCAAGAGGCAGAGGTTGCAATGAGCTGAGATTGTGCCTCACTGCACTTCAGTTGGGGCGACAGAGTGGGACACCGTCTCAAAAAAAAGAAAAGAAAGATATTGTTAGTTGCTTGAAGTTTGAGGTTGACAATGGTGGAAGTACTTAACACCAGGGAAATAAGCAAATACAAAAAAATTGGATCCTTTATGCATTTTTTGAGAGGAGTATGTTTGTTAAACATTTACCTGACACACTGCTAATTTGAATATATCACAAAGTCCAGAAAAGGGAAAAACATGCCTAAAACTTTCACTATCTTTTTTGTTTTTCCATCCTTTCTCACCAGGGTCTGATGAACATTGGGAAAAAAACAAACAAACAAAAACCAAACCAAAACAAAACAAAACGTAGCAATAGAAAAATTGTGTTCTAGCCAGGTACGGTGGCTCATGCCTGTAACCCCAGCACTTTGGGAGGCCAAGGCGGGTGGATCATAAGGTCAGGAGATCAAGACCATCCTGGCTAACATGGTGAAATCCCTACTCTACTAAAAATACAAAAAAAAAAAAAAGAAAGAAAATTAGCCTGGCGTGGTGGTGGGAGCCTGTAGTCCTAACTACTTGGGAGGCTGAGGCGGGGGATGGAGTGAACCTGGGAGGCGGAGCTTGCAGTGAGCCAAGATCACACCACTGCACTCCAGCCTGGGTTCTTTCACCTCTAACCAAAAGAACAAAATATGATTTGTATTAATTCATGAAAGTAAAGGCCTCAATGTATTAACTGTTCACTATTTCTTTAAACAACTATATTCGGAATTATTTTTTGGATTCTCCAATTATCACACTTTATTACAAAAGTCAAGATAATGTTATAATTTTTCTGTCTCTTTCTCTGTCACATGCACTCCTCCTACTATCTCAGTTACAGGTGTTAAATGTCAAATGTTCTTGAACAGCATATTTCTCTTAATCCTTTTACACCATTTCTCTGAATTAATAATTTATATTCCCTATAATACTTTGCCTGATATTCCTGACATTGTTAGAGGATTAAGTCGTCAGACACATGGAGCCAAATATTATTCTTATCCTTCCAGTAAACAATATGGCCATTATGCTGTTATGGCTATTAAATAGAAAGAGTAGTTGTATAAAAAAGTTAATGAGTTCTTAAAATCTTTTGAAAAAATAATGACGTTTACTGAAATAGTCTGACCTCACTTTGTGTTCGACTACTCAGAGATTTCAAGACTGCAAAACTTTAATTTGCCCTTCTGCCCCACATCAGAGCAAGCTGCTAAGAAAATTTAGATGTTTTCCACTAATAGCAAAAGGAAGTTCAAACTATGTAAGCCCAGCAAGTATGCAAGAATGGTCCCTCCAGACCTGTCTCCTAATCACAATCACCACACACCCTCCATCCCCAGCCAGTCTCCTTTCTCATCTCTCCCATGTTACTTTCTGACCTGTTTGAGACCTTGCCTTGCTCCATCCAGAAAGCCTCATTGTGTGACTAATAAATATCTTTATTTTTTTTTTATGTGTGTAACGTGATCAGTCATGATATCTGAACTGAATTTTAAGTGGTGGGAGGGCATCTTGTATCAATGACATTATAAAAATGTTTACACAAGCTATTTGGGCTGAGTTTTTTTGTCCTATAATAGGGAAAGAATGGCTAGGGGAAAGTTCATAAGGCAGTGCTAACTCAATAGAGATTCATTTATATAGAATTTCACAATTTCTGAGGTACTGCTAATATTATAATTTGTATTCCTTTGGTGTAGTATAAAATATCCCTTGCTTTTAATGATGATATCATTTTTATCATGTGCCTGGAGTCCAGTAAGTAGAAAAAGATGCAACACAAATATCACTGTATAATCATTAACTGCAATGTAAACAAGAGATATAACAGGCTTAAACCTTTCTTCATATTATTTGAGCACTGTCTCCTAATGTCTAGAAATCTAGAAAAGTGTCTGATTTATAATACACACTACAGAAGAAGAAGAAAAAGAAGAAGAAGAGAAGGAGGAGGAGGAGGAAAGAGAGGAAGGAGAAAGAAAAAATAAAATAAGCAGAATTGAAGTATTGCAATATTAGAAGTACCAAAAATGTTATGCTTATTTAGCACATTAAGGATTATCCTATGGAGGGAACAGAGGTAGAGGAAGAAGAGTGACAGGAACTGTATCATGGAAGAAGAAGCTTTTGAACTAGGCCTTAAAAAACATTCAGGAATTCTAATAGTGAGGTTAGTAATGGAATAGTAATGGAATTGGAGCTGGAACCCAGCATTTTAAATATTTTATATTTAAAGCCATAATAAAGATCTGAGAATTCAAACCTGTCAGATTGCCACTGCAATTGGAAGATGCTTCCGAGACTCTAGAAAGATAAATCTATAGACTTCTCCAGACATTAACGTTCTACCTATAAGAACAGCAGGGGAGATCCATGCCAAGAAGGACAAATAGGAACAGCTCCAGCCTCCAGCTCCCAGCGTGAGCAACACAGAAGATGGGTGATTCCTGTATTTCCAACTGAGGTATTGGGTTCATCTCACTGGGATGTGTCAGACAGTGGGTGCAGGACAGTGGGTGCAGCCCAACGAGTGAGAGCCAAAGCAGGGTGAGGCATTGCCTCACCCAGGAAGCCCAAGGGGGAAGGGAATTCCCTTTCCTAGCCAAGGGAAACCTTGACACACAATACCTGGAAAATCAGGTCACTCCCACCCTAATACTATGCTTTACCAAGGGTCTTAGCAAACAGTACACCAGGAGATTATATCCCGTGCCTGGCTGGGAGGGTCCCACGCCCATGGAGCCTCCCTCATTGCTAGCACAGCAGTCTGAGATCTAACTGTAAGATGACAGTGAGGCTAGGGGAGGAGCACCTACCATTACTGAGACTTAAGTAGGAAAACAAAGCGGCCAGGAAGCTCGAACTGGGTGGAGCCCACTGAAGCTCAAGGAGGCCTGCCTGCCTCTGTAGACTCCACCTCTGGGGACAGGGAATAGCCAAACAAAAGGCAGCAGAAGCCTCTGCAGATGTAAATGTCCCTGTCTGACAGCTTTGAAGAGAGTAGTGGTTTTCCCAGCATGGAGTTTAAGATCTGAGAATGGACAGATTGTCTGCTCAAGTGGGTCCCTGACCCCCAAGTAGCCCAACTGGGAGACATCCCCAACTCACACCTCACAAGGCCGAGTACACCTCTGAGCCGAAACTTCCAGAGGAACAATCAGACAGCAACATTTGCTGTTCAGCAATAGTCACTCTTCTGCGGTCTCTGCTGCTGATACCCAGGCAAACAGGGTCTGCAGTGGACCTCAAGCAAATTCCAATAGACCTGCAGCTGAAGGTCCTGACTGTTAGAAGGAAAACTAACAAACAGAAAGGACACCCACACCAAAACCCCATTTGTACGTCACCATCATCAAAGACCAGAGGTAGATAAAACCACAAAGATGTGGAAAAAGCAGTACAGAAAAGCTGGAAATTCTAAAAATCAGAGTGCCTCTCCCCCTCCAAAGGAAAGCAGCTCCTCTCCAGCAATGGAACAAAGCCGGACAGAGAATGACTTTGACGAGTTGAGAGAAGAAGACTCCAGACAATCAAACTTCTCTGAGCTAAAGGAGCAATTACGAAACCAGTGCAAAGAAACTAAAAACCTTGAAAAAAGATTTGATGAATGGCTGTCTAGAATTACCAATGCAGAGAAATCCATAAATGAACTGCTAGAGATGAAAACCATGACACGAGAACCACATGACAAATGCACAAGCTTCAGTAACTGACTCAATCAACTGGAAGAAAGGGTATCAGTGATTGAAGATCAAATGAATGAAATGAAGCAAGAAGTAAAGTTTAGAGAAAAAAGAGTAAAAAGAAATGAACAAAGCCTCCAAGAAATATGGGACTATGTGAAAAGACCAAATCTATATCTGGTTGGTGTACCTGAAAGTGATGGGGAGAATGGAACCAAGCTGGAAAACAATATGAAGGATATTATCCAGGAGAACTTCCTCAACCTAGCAAGGCAGGCCAACATTCAAACTCAGGAAATACAGAGAATGTCACAAAGATATTCCTCGAGAAGAGCAACTCTAAGACACTTAATTGTCAGATTCACCAAAGTTGAAATGAAGGAAAAAAGATTAAGGGCAGCCAGAGAGAAAGGTCGTGTTACCGACAAAGGGAAGCCCATCAGACTAATAGCAGATCTCTTGGCAGAAACTCTAGAAGCCAGAAGAGAGTGGAGGCCAACATTCAACATTCTTAAAGAAAATAATTTTCAACCCAGAATTTCATATCCTGCCAAACTAAGTTTCATAAGTGAAGGAGAAATAAAATCCTTTACAGAGAAGCAAAGGCTTAGAGATTTTGTTACCACCAGGCCTGCCCTACAAGACCTCCTGAAGGAAGCACTAAACATGGAAAGGAACAACTGGTACCAGCCACTGCAAAAACATGCCAAAGTGTAAAGACCATCAATGCCAGGAAGAAACTGCATCAATTAATGGGCAAAATAATCAGTTAACATCATAATGACAGGATCAATCTCACACATAACAATATTAACCTTAAATGTAAATGGGCTAAATGCTCCAATTAAAAGATACAGGCTGGCAAATTGAATAAAGAGTCAAGACCCATCAATTTGCTGTATCCAGGAGACACATATCACACGCAGAGACACATATAGGCTCAAAATAAAGGGATGGAGGAATATCTACCAAGCAAATGGAAAACAAAAAAAGGCAGGGGTTGCAATTCTAGTCTCTGATAAAACAGACTTTAGACCAAGAAAGATCAAAACAGACAAAGAAGGTCATTACATAATGGTAAAGGGATCAATTCAACAAGAAGAGCTAACTATCCTAAATATATATGCACCCAATACAGGAGGACCTAGATTCATAAAGCAAGTCCTTAGAGACTTACAAAGAGACTTAGAGTCCCACACAATAATAATGGGAGACTGTAACACCCCACTGTCAACATTAGACAGGTCAACAAGCCAGAAAGTTAACAAGAATATCCAGGAATTGAACTCAACTCTGCACCAAGCAGACCTAATAGATATCTACAGAACTCTCCACCCCAAATCAACAGAATATACATTCTTCTCAGCACCACATCGCACTTATTCCAAAATTGACCACATAGTTGGAAGTAAAGCACTCCTCAGCAAATGCAAAAGAACAGAAATTATAACAGACTGTCTCTAAGATCACAGTGCAATCAAACTAGAACTCAGGATTAAGAAACTCAATCAAAACTGCTCAACTACATGGAAACTGAACAACCTGCTCCTGAATGACTACTGGGTACATAACGAAATGAAAGCAGAAATAAAGACATTCTTTGAAACCAATGAGAGCAAAGATACAACACACCAGAATCTCTGGGACACATTTAAAGCAGTGTGTAGAAGGAAATTTATATTACTCAATGCCCACAAGAGAAAGCTGGAAAGATCTAAAATTGACACTCTAACATCACAATTAAAAGAACGAGAGAAGCAAGAGCAAGCACATTCAAAAGCTAGCAGAAGGCAAGAAATAACTAAGATCAGAGCCGAACTGAAGGAGATAGAGACACAAAAAACCCTCCAAAAAATCAATGAATCCAGGAGCTGGTTTTTTGAAAAGATCAACAAAATTGATAGACTGATAGCCAGACTAATAAAGAAAAAAAGAGAGAAGAATCAAATAGATGCAATAAAAAAATGATAAAGGGGATATCACCACCTACCCCGCAGAAATACAAACTACCATCAAGGAGTATAAACACCTTGACACAAATAAACTAGAAAACCTAGAAGAAATGGATAAATTCCTGGACACATTCACTCTCCCAAGACTAAACCAGGAAGAAATTGGATCCCTGAATAGACCAATAACAGGCTCTGAAATTGAGGCAATAATTAATAGCCTACCAACCAAAAAAAAAGTCCAAGACCAGACAGATTCACAGTTGAATTCTGCCAGAGGTACAGGAGGAGCTGGTACCGTTCCTTCTGAAATTATTCCAATCAATAGAAAAAGAGGGAATCCTCTCTAACTGATTTTATAAGGCCAACATCATCCTGATACCAAAGCCGGGCAGAGACACAACAGAAAAAGAGAGTTTTAGACCAATATTCCTGATGAGTATCGATGCAAAAATCCTCAATAACATACTGGCAAAATGAATCCAGCAGCACATTAAAAAGCTTATCCACTATGATTAAGTGGGCTTCATCCCTGGGATGCAAGGCTGGTTCAACATATGCAAATCAATAAACATAGTCCAACATATAAACAGAACCAAAGACAAAATCCAAATGATTATCTCAATAGATGCAGAAAAGGCCCTTGACAAAATTCAACAGCACTTCATGATCAAAATTCTCAATACATTTGGTATTGATGGAACATATCTCAAAATAGTAAGAGCTATTTATGACAAACCCACAGCCAATATCATACTGAATGGGCAAAAGCTGGAAGTATTCCCCTTGAAAACTGGCACAAAACAGGGATGCCCTATCTCATTACTCCTATTCAACATAGTGTTGGAAGTTCTGGCCAGGGCAATTGGGCATGAGAAAGAAATAAAAGGTATTCAATTAGGAAAAGAGGAAGTCAAATTGTACCTGTTTGCAGATGACATGATTGTGTGTTTAGAAAACTGCATCGTCTCAGCACAGAATCTCCCTAAGCTGATAAGCAACTTAAGCAAAGTCTCAGAATACAAAATGAATGTGCAAAACTCACTAGCATTCTTACACACCAATAACAGAGAAGCAGAGAGCCAAATCATGAATGAACTCCCATTCACAACTGCTTCAAAGAGAATAAAATACCTAGGGATCCAACTTACAAGGGATGTGAAGAACCTCTTCAAGGAGAACTATGAACCACTGCTTAATGAAATAAAAGAGGACACAAACAAATGGAAGAACAGTCCATGCTCATGGATAGGAAGAATGAATATCGTGAAAATGGCCATACTGCCCAAGGTAATTTATAGATTCAATGCCATCCCCATTAAGCTACCAATGACTTTCTTCACAGAATTGAAAAAAAAAAAAAAAAAAAAAAAAACGACTTTAAATTTCATATGGAACCAAAAAAGAGCCCCCATTGCCAAGACAATACTAAGACAAAAGAACAAAGCTGTCGGCATCACACTACCTGACTTCAAACTATACTACAAGGCTACAGTAACCTAAACAGCATGGTACTGGTACCAAAACAGAGATATAGACCAATGGAACAGAAAAAATATGAATACTGACATATGTACAGTTTAGTTTTACCAAACGAATCTGAAATTAATGTAGATAATGAAGTATCAGCAGAGCTGGTCAAACAGACCACACACAAGTTTATGTAGCAATACATTAGTGTGAAAGCAGTGACAATATTCTCAAAAGCCAGGCACTTTATGTATTAAAATATCTTGCAATTTAATAAGATTAAGCTGAAAAAGAAGTATGATGTAAAGCCACTATATCGTCTACCTAATGATACTGTAGACGGTTATATAAAGAATTTTAGGCTTTTAGAGATGAAATGAAGGACTCTAAGGACTTGTTTTAATTCTATTCTTCTCTATATTTTAAGAGATTGAGAAAAATGGAAACTTCTCTTGTTTGGAAAAAGTTCAATTAAATCAATGGCTCAGTGCCTTTTGGGGAAATTCAGCTATTCACTGTATGGTGCTTGGACTCTATTTCAAAGTGGCTCTAAGGTGTTATAAAAAGTGGTAATTAAGTTTATCAAACTGATTTGTATAGATTTTTGCCTGCAACTAATGTTATATTTGTTTTGATAAACTCAGTGATAACAGGCTTAAACCTTACTTATTTTTCTAAAGAAAAGTCTCTTGACCATAATACAGTCTGTCATGAACGAAAACAAATTCTGCAACTCTTGTTCTATTCAAAGTATACAAATGTGCAATTTGAGCTAGAAATACATTGTAATGGGGCATTAATTATTCTTCAATTTGGCATTTTTCCTAGACATTAGCACCCAACACAGTAAAGGGTAGCCTTCTTGGTACTGGCAGGAGAGGGTGTAAATAGTCAAATTTGTAGGATTGCAAAGCTTGAAAGACTGCTTCATGGCTCTTACAACACACTAAATATTAATAGTTAAGCACATATCGTTAGTTGTCTAAAGTATTCCCATGCTGTTTTGGGTACAGTATTTTTTATTAGTTTGGTCTGCATGCTTTGCCTTTTTCAGCAGATCACTTTGCACATGGAAGTCAGATTACACAATTTTCATATCAACCTCCACCAATCCCACAGAGCTACCTGATTAGTATCCATCTTCCTTTTCCCTTCTGTTATAGTGGAACGTGTTCCTTTCCCTACCAGCTACTTATTTGCGTGTAATGTAGTTTCTCTCTTTCTCTCTCTATAATAACTGTCTTTAATGGGTACTATCTTTTGTAATGCCCCTTATTTTGTCTTTTTTATGGATAAAAGCACTTACATCCAAGTAAACTAATTTACAAATGAGAGAATAAAAAACATAGGAGCAAAAATCCATATGTGTTCAAAATCAAAAGCAACTAGGTGCAAACAAAAATAAAATACACAAGAAAAGATAAAAACAACTTGGGCAAAACTAAAAATAAGACCTATAAAATCCTTTAAATGTATATAAAATAAAGCTTTATTATTAATTTCCTTTTGGGATTATATGAGTGAGTTGTAAAGATAGAAAATTCCATTGCATTGACCCATTTACTATAAGAATAATACTAATATTAATGAATTAGATAACTACTGTGAACTGTATTTTTGCTTCATAAATTATTTATCCGATTATACCTCAAGAAAAGCCCCCAGAATAGGGCCCGAATTTCTCTGGAAAAGTGATAATGAGCAATTATCAGTGAAAGGCCTTCTCTGTATTTCTTTACTTTTTTCTGTATATGTGCTGAAGATCTATTTCTAGAATAACCCAGATTTCTGGATCATGGCATAGTGAGTGTACCCTGTGTTCTAATAACCAAGCAAAAGTATTCATCAAATGATGGGAACACAGTGCTTCAAAGAGGGTATTGTCCGAGTAATAGTAATGTGAGGGTGAAAAACAAATGTTAGGGTGAAAAAGTTCCTGGGGATTACCTGAGGACTACCTATTGCCCTTTCCACTGTCTGCATGCCCACCACAGGCATGGAATACCTAACATCAGAACAAAAAGATTCTCTTAGTTGTAGTTTATTGTCTCATTAAATTCACTGTTAATATGAAAGGACCAGTGTTATGGAAGACACTCATCCAACTGGCAGACTCCCATCTTCATGGGTTTCGGTTATCCCAGAAAATGAATACATGCCTTAATCCTTCACTCTTTAAATTCTATTAATAAAATTGCCTAACCTTTCTAAAATAACAAATCATATATGTGAATCACTGATAAACAGCAGGGAAGGAATATTTGATTGGGAAGGAAAAACTCACCAAACAATATTTAGTTTGGTTTTGTTACATGGAATTTCCTTACTAAAGGTGATAAATGTCTCTTAACACTAAGCTTCACCACTAAAACTCTACATTCAAAATGAAAAGAAAATTAGGCTAATTTTTTTAATATATCATCTTTGAAATACAAAGGGTCACTCTCACTATGTGTTTTTTATATATATACATTTGGGAAAATATACAGATATATATGCACACATATATATTATATATACATACGTATGCTAAGAGCTAAAATAGCTTTAAGCTATTAAGCTAAATAACTAAAAGACCAAGTATTATTTTTAAAGAAACTGTCCTTCAATATCTACACAGTATATTAAATATAAAATATTCATTTATTTATGAAAATATGCTGGACAGTAGACTAAATGCTAAGATAACCAATATAAACATACTATTACTCTTCTAGTAGTCTTGTTGATTGTCTGTTTACTCTGGGGAGAAAGAATCTAACATTTCATTGTGTTAGCAAATTATAAATGTATTTCTCTCAACAAAGTCTGATTATGGCACTCAGTGGGTAACATTCCATGTAGTATTACCGGATCCTGACTTCTGCCAGACTTCAACACCATCAACTTCTAAAGCTGTGTTGTCTGATGCAGTAGGTGTTAGTCACATGTGGATCTTTAAGTTTAAATTAATTAAAATTGAAAATTAAATTTCTCTAGTGAATTGAGTGTATTTCAAGTTCTCAATAGAAACATGTGGTTACCACATTGAAAAGTCCAGAATTAACTCTTCTCGAGCCTTTAATTCATATATATGACAAGCTTATCATATACAGAGTAAGGAAAGCACACACACACATAGCAAAAATGCAAAACAATGTAGGAGATTTTAGGATTTAGGATTTAAATCAAGTACTTCACTTTCCTTCTTACATTTTTTGTTGGTCAGAGGTATGCTCGGGGACCCACATAAATGCAAGAAAAACTGGAAATACACATTTTTATTCCAAAGAAGAAAATTAAAACAAAATTCGGTGAACAAATAGCATTGCCTTTGCTACAGTCTACATTTGTAGTCAACAAGCAATCCGTTTTCCTCTCAATGACTAAAATTTACTCACATGTCTACTCTCCAAAAGAGATATACCAAAGTCTTACACAGATTCTGCATATAGTTTGAAGCTCATTCCTGTTTCATGGACAAATCTCAGAAAAACAAACAATTATCACACTAGCCCAATTGGATGAGATATTTAGGATGTTTTTAAACCTTTAAAACTCTGATTTAATAGTGCCCACAGAAGAAATTATATAACACAATGAAAATGAAATTGATGTTCTTCTTGATTAAAAATATGAATGAAGGCTTCCAAATAACTATTTATTTTTGAAAGGTTGCTGTATTTAAGGGGAAGGGCTAGTCTACTTTATTAATGTGCTCCTTTTCTTCTCCATATACCTGTATGCTATGCTTACAAAAATATTTTTAGAGGTAATGAATAAATATAAAGAGAACTTGAGATAGCTTTTTAGCTTAACTAAATGAATTGTTATATAGTCATAATTACAACAATCATCTGTCAACACTAAAGTCTACATTTATTTCTGCTTCTAAAGCCAAAAAAGTCACATTGTATATTAATTAGAATGTTATGTCTTTGCTGTGTCAGAAAAAATATGCATTTGATTATTATGAATTAAATAGGAGAAAACAGAGTGTTCATGGGTTAAAAATTCAAAAACAGTGAATATAGGATTAATATAAAGGATGGAATGAAAACATCACAGTTTTAATTGGAATCCTTATATAAGGGAATATCAAAGAAAAAATTAGGCAATTACCAAGCAACAATGAAAAATGCAAAGATGACTATTCTCAGTTACAGCCCACAGCTGCTCTTGTACTTCCTGGAAAATAAACAGCCTCAATTATAAACTTGGCAGAAAGAATAATGTTTGTGAGTTATAATTAATGTAACTTACATGAGCTGATTTTCTCAGTTTTATGACCAGTAACCTACAGGTGAACAAAATATTCGATGTTTAAGATGTAGCTCATAATTTGGCACTGATTAACATTTAGCATACAAAACAATGTTACTTAGTGCATTTATTTGAAATCGGAAATATTCTTCAGGACAAAGCATAAAAGGTAAAAAAATTTGCATTTTAAATAATTATTATTTTATTTATTCATGCTACTTTCATAACTTATTTTCACATTGCTAGTGTAAAATGATTGTTTGGAAAAATAATTGTTTTATACAAATGTTCCTTGTTATCTGGAGTTGGTTGTTTAAAAAATTATACCAAATATTAATAATGAAATAAATATTTAAGAATCTACCTTGAGAAAGATTGAAACATAAAATATATTTGTAATTGGAATTGCTATTCAAGCAACATATTTGTGAATTATTAAGAGTCAAATTTAAATTTCAAAAGTAAGCTAAATACTATACATTCATTTTTCTCCAGTATTTCAACACTAAAATATCTGTTTACATTCTTGTTGATCAAAATAAACAACACTATAAGAATATGGACTCTTTCTGAATAATTATGTCAAGTCAGAAAACATAAGGAACATATTTTATAGTTTGTTTATAATAGAATGCTTCATGCTGTTTTGTATCTCTTAAGAAATAATTTGTCCCCAATGTAACATGTAAGTTAGAACACTTAATCTTTGGGATATAAAGGAAACAAAATCTAAAAGCCCTCAGTATTCATTTAAAACATGCATTTCTCATACTACAAACAATATTGTTTTTGCGCTCTCTGCTAAAGAGATCATTTAACACAGTTACTCCACTTTCTATTCATGCTGAATGCTAGGAATACATTGCTATGGAGTGACAGTATTAGCATAAATTTTAGCCAGTGCACATTTGTTCTTGCTAGCTACCATCTTCTCATTTTACCTAGTAGATGAGAAATAAAAGAAGGCAAAATTATGAGTGTTTTTAATTGGAAAGCACTTATATGAAGGCATTTGTGTTGAAATATTAAATATTGAATGAAGACTGTGATATAAAATGTTTGGTAAAAGATCTGGAAGGATATTAACCAAATTTTTCAATGATGATTGCTACTGGTGAGAGTAGGAGGGTTAGGATGGGAATAAATGTAGGCCCTCACAACTTTCTCTAAGTAATTGCAGTGGGCATTTGTTGTTTTGAGCTGGATGCCATTTACATACTTATACTTTACTGCTGAATACCAAGTAAAAGTGAAAAGCAGGGCTTCACCCTAACTACATAATTTTAATGGGGGCCAATAATCTTTTATTCTCCATTAGCTAGGGTCAATGAGATGCTACTCATCAAGATACTGTGTCTTGGTGAGTGGCATAAAACCTCAGAAGCCATAGATTTTTCAGCAGATATTAACTGTTTCCAAAATCTATTTTTCTTTATTTTTAACATTGCAAACGATCTCCTCAAGTTTTTAGTGACACATATGGCCAAATAGAAACTCTTAAAGCTCTATATAACCATGTGACTAAACTCTGTCAAAGAAAATGTGAGCAGAAGTGAGATATGCGACTTATGTGTAATATCTTCAAAGTGAGATTACACACCTTCCACTGCCATTTTCTGCCAGCCCTACATCTGAAACCAGATGTGACGATGGTGAGTCCTTTTTGACAACATGGATACAATTCATATCCACAAGATTCATGGAGCAAAGACATAGAAAAACCTGAGTCAGTTTCTGAATACATTCAGGAAGCAGAGCAGCCCAGATGACACACCAGATACTCCTCCAAACTTCCTATAAATTTGTCCCACCCTGTTCTAGATTAACACCTCTACATCCACCCTTTCCTTTCCTCCAGATAGTGATGCTTCAGCATCTGAGAAAATTGTGTGGTAAAGAGAAACCATCTGAAAGAGAAAGATGTGAAACAAACTAACGAGGCAAAATCGGAATTCTCTTAAGTGAGCAAAAGAAAAAAAAATATCATTCACAAGAAAATATTTCTGAGATTATTAGTAGTCGCAAAAATCATTATAGAGTTCAAAAGAGAGTTGCAAATTTAAAAGGGAAGTTACCAGATAAGGGTTTTTTTGCTTACTTTTTATGTGAGGGATCAAAACTAGTAAATCATATAAGAAAGAAACAAACAAATAAATTGCCGTGTATTTATTAATTATCATATATATTTGAAGTTACAATAGAAATACAAATTATGGATGGAAATTCAGTTAATGTTGAAAAGCTAGAAACTTTAACCATCTTAACAAATTCACATTTATGGCTACATGAAAATCCTAAAATGGAACAGTTCTTTGATCATCATTACGCTTACACAGTAATGAATAATTTTCAAAACTTAAAATATGTTTTAAAGTACTTCAGAATAAATTACCTTATACCTTGCTTTCAGCTATATGTAAGTTACTAAATTCAATCTCTGTTAGCCCAGACAGTAAATTTAACCCTCGATTCCTAATTAAAGTATGTACTTGAAGTGTTGAGCCTTTTCCTTTAAAGCTTATTCATGTCATATTTGAAAAGTAATTAAGGTTGAGCCAAGTCTCAGGGCTTCTCTGAAATTCTGCTTCCATGTTATAGTAACAGAAGTGTAACTTCAATTTTCTCTTTTGAATTGAGAAATAATTGAGGACATTTTTGAAAAGAAGTCAAGTGCTTGTTTTCTCTGAATAATCCTGCAATTTTGTTTTTTGAGTGTAGCATCATGGACGACGTGTTTAATGCTGATGAGTGAATTGTGTTTAAGCCAGAAATATAAGAAGCGTTTGCAGATAAAAGAAATACAGTGAGTTGAAGCAGACAGAACTAATTAATGTGGATCCATTCCAATTGAAAATTGTGTGATTTTTACATTTAAGAAGGGAAATGTATGGTTCATAAGTCAAACACTGAAATGACAGAGGTAAATCAAGATATCAAAACAAGCAGCAACCATGAAGACAGGAATATGTTGGATTACATCACTAGTTGAAATTATTATGTACATTTTATTTAAACTGATATTGGGATCCATTTCATACTCAAGATATAGATTTAGGCTATTATTATTACCACTTGAATGGAAAGGCTTATATCCTTAAAATATTATAATGAGATAAATTCCAAGTATAATTTTCTTATTGTTAGTATACAATATATATAGTATTATTTCTAGAATTACTTTAAACATTAAGTAGATATGATCTCTTAAAATATAGAATTTCTCCATATCCTTATGCTAAAAATAAAATATAATAAAAGTAAATAAAAATTAAAATTTAGACAGATAAATTATTTAATAGTAAATAATTAAGTGTTAGAATATTAAATTCTAAAGTAAATAATATGAATAGATAACAGAGATAAAGACAGCAAGTACCTGGTATGTATACATGCTTGTTTCCTTTTTAAGAGGAGGTGTAATACTTTATTAACAAGTTTGGAGTAGAAATAGACCTTTAAGTTACAAGACTTTAATTTTAAAAATAAATTTATTAAAAAGTTTCTGAATCTTTTATTATTCAGTTGATTTGCATTTCTTCAGATGTAAAAAGCAGCCCGAATGAAATGTAACAAATCAATGGCTATAAAAGCTGACTTGAGCTTGAGTTTTTTATCATTATCAGATTGTATAATATTTTTCAATTTAGCATACACTTTTTAAATCATCATATGCAAATAGCACAATCAAATTCTTATGTTCCCTTTCTCCAATCTTATGCGCTATCTCATTTATCAAACTTCAATGAGAAAAACAATTCTTAAAGTAAATAAGTAAAAAGGAAAAAAATGGCTGAACTTTATAGTCGACTGGTTGAGCATTTATTTGAATTAAACATTTAAGTGTCGCTAATTAAGTCATTAACCTTTACATTAAAAATTCTACTTCACACTGTGTACTACACTGCAGTTCAGCTGTAGTTCAGGTGTTAGTTAATTAAATCTAAAGCCAAGATATTTGTTTGAAAATCCTCTGTTAATTCATTTAGTAGGATGCTGAAAAACATTCAGAGCAATTTCTAGATATATTTTTGCTACTATTTTATTATTAAAAAGCTTTACTCTTAATTATTTAGTAATTTGACAAAAAACACAAAACATCATCTACTAATTAAGATGCACAACTATGGGACTTTCAAATATAAATATAATTGGGATTATAGATCCTTTATACCAATTACACATTTTCATTTCAATTCTATACTCTGTATTTATGATGTGATGTTCATTTTTAGATTGAATTCAAGAAAATGTAATTAAATTAATGACATTTTACATAAAGACAAATATAATTTAGAATTATTTTCCTCAGTTACAGTAAACATTCTACACATTATTGCACTTACTATATAGTTATGTGGTAAAAAATTGAACCTTGGTTTTATAAATTTAAAAGATATATTGAAATCAGTTTGACTTAGACCACCAAGCATAAAGGTAGACATATATCCTATCTATCTATCTACTATCTATCTATCTAGTCTATCTCTTATGTTCCAAATATCTACTTGCTCCTCAGAATAACTTTTTCTGAGATTTCTATTATATAGGCATTTTTCCACATGACATTTTTACCCCCTCAAGCTCTCAATAACATAAACATTTAGAATTATATATTTTCTTATGTAATTTATACTTTTATAATTTTCATAAAAATGAAACAAAAACTTATTTTAAGGTAGAATGAAAACATTTCTTAAGTTAACCAGATGAAGAAATTTTGAAAAGCATAGTTCCCGGCTTAACTAAATTGATAAGAAAACAGTCCAGAATAATTATATTTACTCACAGAAATATGTGCAGAAGTGTTTCCTCATAGAACATTATTAATAAGCTATATATAAGCTGCCTATGTTGATTATTTTTAGTGAGCATAGAATTTGTGAGGACTGGTTGAATGGAGGATAAATGTAATCACAGCTATGCATTTCTTTTTTGCATTGTTTTATAGTAGTGTAAAAATAGGAGGATCCTCGAATCTGGAAAAAAGCACATTTTAAATAGTGTTTCTGAATATATTGTTCAAACCTCATAACTTGATGTAGCAAAAACAAGCACCTTGGCAGCAGCTATTTCTCATGATGTTGTGTTCCAACAACTTTAAGTTCCAGAAGGAATATCTTATCTATGCATGGTTCTTTCCTTTATCCTTTGAATAATTTATAAATTTACTGTAATATCTAGTTTTACTGTAATATCTGGTTTTGACAAATCAACCCTTTACCTTAGCACAGCTTGTTGAAAAATCACCAGCAAGATTGTTCTTAAGATTCATGGAACACTTTTGGCCAAAAAGGAGACTGAGTGGAAAGATACCAGGATTGTGGATATCAGGATTATCCTGAGGATAAAAGGATTTCTTTCTGGTCATCCTTGGGATGAATTAGCACAATTCTTAAATAACTTTGTGAAGCAATTTGCAAGATCCAAACACAAACCAGGAAGATTTGGCCAAGGGAAGAAACAGAATGAAAAGCATTTTAAAAATAAACAAAAGTAAGCACAAATTACTATATCCTTGCTGTTTTAGCATTCTTATTGAAAATGCCACTTATGAAGAGAGAAAATATAATAATCTAAGATAAAGAAAAATATATTTATTTTTGTTTCTGTTAATGGGGAACTGTTTATATATTCCTGGACATCTAAGTAGATATTATAAGTGAAGACCATACATGTGACTAAGAACCACGGCAAGTGACCAAGTAATGCAGTTTTCTACTTCAACCTAGACCTCAATCTACCATGATTTCCATGAAGAATAGTGAGGCCCAAAGGCATACTGTGGAAGGTATGAAGATTATTGGAGGCTATGATAATGGTTATTACATAAAATAGAAAATGGGAAAGATCATCTATTGTTTTGCCTCCATTACATGAAGACATAATGTCAATGTATGTTGAATGAGAATAAAAGGCTCTATCTTACCATTATCACAGGACATGTCCAAGAAATCATCCTTTTATCCAGTCTTAATTATGATGCTAAAGGGGAACTTTTGGGATCACTTGAGCCCTTTCCTTGTAGTACATTATGCAATACAGTAATACATCACTGAGAAATGTGTTTTAGGCAATTTCATAATTGTACAAGAGTCATAGAGTGTACTTGCACAAACCTAGATGTTACATCCTACTACAGACCTAGGCCATATGGTATGGCCTATTGTTCTTAAGCTACAAACCTGTACAGAATGTTAACTGTAGTGAATAATGCAGGCAATTGTAACACAATAGAATGTATTTGTGTATCTAAACATAGAATAGAGTAAAATTACTGTATTATAATCTTATGGCACCACCATTTGTACACAATTCACTATTGACTGAAATGTCATTATGTGGTAGATGACCATCTGTTATTTTAGGATGCTGAAAGAGATCATTAGGTGAAGTGTAGTTCTGATTCCTGCTTACTCCATTTTAGAGACCTCATCTGCCTAGTGTAGGAGGGAGATAGCTCACTATGACTAACACAAGATTGTATGGATTAAATGGGGTGTTTCCTCAAGCACTTTCACTCTACCTATACAAGAAAGTTTGTACAAGAGGCAAATGATGACCAGCATAATATAGTGGACTTAGAAATACAGAAGTTCCATTTCAGTATCAAAGTACAGCTAAGCATAATTGTATTTTCATGCAAATTAAATGATATTTTAATTTGATTATCCAAAGTGTTAACTGAACATGAAATGCCAAACCAAAGCCTAGTTAAATTATTTAGTTTCATTTTAAATAACTAAATATATTATCAACAGTATTACATTTTCTAATATTTTTCTACAAATATTTGATAGGAGTGTTATATGAGTTCGAAGTAATATAGAATGCGTTTTCTGAATTTTGTTTGAGAATTGAGAATTCACTGAAAATTAGCCACAGTCAAGATGGGGTTTCATGTTTAGACCTTCTGTTCCCACATTGGATCCACGTGTGAAACTTTCTGTGCCTTTTATGATGTTCCTTTTCTCAATATCATCTTTTTATTTTCTGAGCTCCAGGGAGTATGGCATGCTTCCTCCCTGACAAAAACTATTAGCTTTTCTTCCTCTTCTATAGAAAATTATCTTTTCCTTGATAAAATCAGGGCCATAAAATTAAAGAAGACTGCATCCTTAAATTTACATGGAACAGAGTCACCCACCAACTAGGAACACTCGAATTAAACTATTATGTATTAGAAACATTTTAGTTTGTCATGTAAATCAATGAAAACAAATTTTGATGCAGTAACTGTACAAATTATGCAGATATGTTTTTCTTCCACTGTGTATTTGCAAATGGAATTCCCAGAATATGAGTTCCTTGAGATTTGGACCAGGATCTGATCATGATTCTCATATTATGTTCAGTGTCTAGCAAGGCCATATTCTCTTTTGTTGTTTAGAACAAACACTGTGTCAAATGTAAATTCATCGTACATAAACAAACACGTATTTGACTCTCACTCTATTCAAATATTTATCTCTCATTTTTTTCAAAATGTATATTCAATGGATTTTTAAATATATATTCTAAGCATAAATTTTCATTTCAAATAAACTTTTACAGTTTGTTTTCTTGAAATGGTTTTAACTCACCTGTGGATTAAGAAGCAATAGAGAAGAATTGGGTGTGAGGGTAAGTTAGGCTATTCTAATCTAAAGAAAACATAAAGATTGCTACGTTGTCAACTATGTTGTCCTAATCAGACGGTTGCTAGCTGGTGGTCACCCCCTTATTTCTTCCTGTGATCAAATTTTATTAAGCAATACAAATGATATGTGGAAAGTCTGAGTGTATGCACTTTTTCATTTCACAATAGTCTGTAATGGTTTTGGCAGCACTTCATATTGTTGTCTGAGTACAGCGGGGGCGCCTACAGATGTGGACCTCCAATATACATTGATACCTTGATTTCACATTCTTCTTACTTCCATTCCACTGCTGCAAAATGTTGTCATCAACCTTCATATTTTCCATTTCATAATTTTATTATTATTATTATAGAGATGATTACAAAGTGAGACATTCTGTATCTTTGTCTGTCAGTCTATCCTCTGAGCCCACCTACATACTACAGAAAAAACGGGCTTTCTGTTACCTCCTTCAGCTTTCATTAACTTGTTTATGGATGCTACCGAGTCTCAGGAAAAGTAGTAGGGAGGCTTACTGCTTTTCAGATTACCTTTTTAATATTTTCATTGAATAACATACACACAGATCAAACTGCTCATAGCTCACTGATTTTTAACCATCTGAGAATACCTGTGTAAAGACTGTTCGCATCCAGAGACATCATCACCATCACCAGCATGCTTTTTAAGTCATCATCTGACCCCACATTTTGACAGATTCATCTAAAGGATTGGAAAATGTTTCTTCATTTTCTATTCTCTGGTGGAGATAGTAACAGACTTGTAATCAGTTCTTATTTAAATGTTCACAAGTAAAGCCATCTAAGCCTCACAGTTTATTTTTAAATAACAGACTATATTTCTTTAATAGATATCAGAATAGCTCAATTTTATATTCCTTATATTATCTTTGATAAATTGTATTTTTGAAGAATTTGTCTATCTAAAATGAAAAGTGTATGGTAGTAGAGTTGCACAAATATTTTTCCTTTATATCACTAGAAAGCAGAGCCTATGGTGGCATTTTTTTTTTTCCTGGAAATGACAATTTGTGATTTGAGAAATTTTGTTTTATTTTGTTTTTGGTCAACTGTGCTAGGAATTTTGCTCATATTTCTCTATGTTCTTGTACATATTAATTGTGGTTTTAATGTCTTTGACCACTAATTCTAATATACATATAATCTAAAGATCTGATTCTATTTTATGGTTTAATTTTTCCTGCTTATCAGTAAAATAGTTCTGTTTATATGCATGTCCCCTAGTTATTGGCTGAATATCTTTGCTTGATTGCATGATTTGTGCCAGAATTTTTTAAAAGAGCCATAGATGTTCTAGACACAGTTAGCATTCATTATAGAGGGACCACAACACGCTGTGTTAGGCAGATAAGGTAAAGTGGGAGTGTGGTTCACTTGAAAACACTTAGAAAAACATTTCCTGAGATAATTTCTGAGTTATATTTTTGTTACGGTTCATACTTAGTTTCTTTCGTTCTGTTTCTGAATATGATATTCTGAAGATTTCAACTGTGAGACTATTGGTCTTTAGATCCTCAGCTCTGAAATACTGATGAAAATTTCTTCCACCCATTCAGAGGTTAACTTGTGTGGGCACACAAATGAGTTTATGTGGGTGAGTGTGTGTATGTGGTGTTTGGAGTGGTCTTTATTGTATTAAATTCGATGAATTTTAACACACATATAGATTCACATGCCCATGATCACAATCATGCAATAGAAGAACTTTATCACTACAAAACTCTTTTTCTTATCTTTTTATAGTCACAAACTCCTCTTGCTCCTTATGATCCATGATGCATTCTAAATCACTATAGCATTGATTTTTCAGAATGTCATGTACATATGATTATATTACATTTAACCAACTGAGATTGGCTTATTTCACTCAGTATGATGCTTTGAGATTCACTCAAGTTGTATGTGTCAGTTTGTTACCTTTAATTACATAGCAACATTCAATTATATGTATGCATTAAGATGTGTTTTTAAATTCACCAGATGAAGGATATTCGAGTTCTGTTCACTATTGTTGATTATGAATACAACTATTAGGAACCATCATGTGGAGATGCTTGTGTGAACTTACGTTTTTATTCTCCACTATAAACAAGTACAAGTGGGACTTCTGATACATATCTAACTTTATTACAACAGCTGCCTAAATTTTCCAGGGTGATTTAATATTTTGCATAATCTCCAGGAACATATGTGAGTTCCAGTGGCTCCATATTCTTAATAGAATTTAATATTGTCAATGTTAGCCACTGTAGTAAGCATATAGTGCTATTTGATTATGGTTTTGATTTACATGTCTATAATGGTTATAATGTGGAATATCCTTTCATATGCTTTTTATTATCTATGTATCTTTATTGGTAAAGTTTATATTTGAATATTTTGACTACATTTTATTGGATTGTTTTCTTAAATTTGAGAGGTATGCTTTTTACTTTTATTATTATTTTAAATTGACATAATAATTGTATATATTTGTGGGGTATTTCAGTGCATGTATAGAAGGTGAATGTTGAAACTGGAGTAATTGGCATGCTCATCACTTCAAATATTTTTAATTTATTTGTGTTGGCAAAGTTTGGAATCCATTATCTGAGTTATTGGAAAATACACAATAAATTATTGTTTATTACAGTCACCCATGGTACTATAGAACACAAGATCATATTTCTCCCATGTAGCTATACTTCTGTATCCTTTAGCAAACCTCTGGCTATCCCCTCACTCTCCCTTTCCCCACAGCTAATAATCACTACTCTAATCTCTATTAGTATGAGATCCATTTTTTTAGCTTCCACATGTGAATGAGAGCATGTGGTATTTATCTTCCTTTGCCTGGTTTATTTTACATAATATAATGTTCTTTAAGTTCATCCATATTGCTGTGAATGACAGAATTTTGTTCTTTATATGGTTAAATGGTATTCCATTGTAGTTATTTATCACATTTTCTTTATCCATTCAGCTGCTGACATACACATAGGTTGATTTCATATCTTGGCTTTTGTGGATAGTGATGCAAAAAACATGGGAGTGCAGATATCTCTTCAACATGCTGATTTCCTTTTCTTTGGAAGTCCCAGTAGTGGGATTGCTGAATCATATATTAATATTAGTTTAGTGTTTTGGAAACTCCATACTGTTTTCCAAAATGGCTGTATTAATTTACATTTCCACCAAAAACATATGAGTTATCCTTTCTATACTTTCTTGCCAGTATGTAGGTTGTTGCTGCTGTGTGTGTGTGTGTGTGTGTGTGTGTGTGTGTGTGTACGGTGTGTTTCTTTGTAGTCTTTTTGATAATAGCCATTGTAACTGGGATAAAATGATATCTCATTGTGATTATGATTTGCATTTCCATGATGATTAATGATGTTGAGCATTTATTACATACCTGTTGGTCATTTGTATATTTTCTTGTGAGATGTATCTATTTAGTTCATTTGGCCATATTTTAATCATATTATTTGTTATTTTGCTGTTGAGTCATTTGTGTTCCTTATATATTCTGAATGTTAATCTCTTGTTAAATGAAAGTTTGCAAATATTTTCTCCCCTTCTGCAGGTTGACTCTTCAATCTGTTGTTTCTTTTACTATGCAGAGACTTTTAAGTTTGATATAATCCTTCCTATTTTTGCTTTGTTCCCTGTGTTTATAGGGTCTTCTCCATAAAATCTTTGCACAGACCAATATCCTGAAATATTTCCCATGTGTTTTTGTCTAGTAGTGTCATAGCTCGGGTCTTACATTTAAGTATGTAATCCATTTTGAGTTGATTTATATATGGTGGGAGATAGGGAAAATCCCATATAAAATCATTTGATATATCAATTTCATTTTTCTACATGTGGATATCCAGTGTTATCAGCACCATTTATTGAAAAGACTGCCTTTCTCCAATGTAGGTTATTGGCACAGTTGTTAAATTACTTGGCTATAAGTACATGGATTTATTTCTGGATTATCTATTCATTTTCTAACCTATGTATCTATTTATATGCCAGTAGATGCTGTTCTGGTTACCTAGCTTTGTAGTATGTTTTGAAGTCCAGTAGTGTGATGTTTCCAACTTTGTTCTTTTTCTCTCAGTATTTCTTTGACTCTTCAGCATCTTTTGTGGTTGCATTCAAATTTTAGGATTGATTTTCCTATTTCTGTGAAGAACTGCATTGGTATTTTGACAGAGTTTGCATTAAATCTGTTTGGTAATATGGTTATTTTCACATTATAAATTGTTCCAATACATGAACATAACAGATATTTTCTTTTTTTGTGTCCTCTTCAACTCATCCTCTTTCATCAGTGTTTTATGACCTTGTTTTCTTTTCTAGCAATATTTCACCTCAGTTAAATTTATTCCTAAGTTGTATGTGCATGTGTGTGTGTGTGTGCATGTGTGTAAATGTTGTAAATAGGATTGTTTTCTTGATTTCTTTTCATTGTTAGTGTAAGAAATGCTACCGATTTTTGTATACTTACTTTGTATCCTGCAACTTTACTGAATTTGTTTTTCAGCCTTAACAGTTTTTTTGTGTGTATGTGTGGACTTTTTACATTTTTCTATATATGAGATCACGTCTTCTACAAATAGGAACAATTTGACTACCTCTTTTTAATTTGAATGCCCTTTATTTCTTTTTCTTACTTAATTGCTCTGGCTAGGACTTCCAGTACTATACTGAATAAATGTGGTAAAAGCAGTCATCATTGTCTTGTTCTAGATTTTGCAGAAAAAGATTTCAACTGTTCCCCATTTAGCATGATATTGGCAGTGAGTTTGTCCTATATGACCTTTATTGCATTGTGATACATTTCTTCTAAACCTAATTTCTTAAGAGTTTTTATGATGAAGTTATGTTGAATTTTATCAACTGCTTTTTCTGCATCCATTGAGATGATCCTGTATTTTTGACTTTTGCCACTTATTCTGCTGGTTTGATATATTATGTTTATTGATTTGGTATATTGAACCATTTTGCATTACTGGGATAATTTCCACTTGATCATGATGAATGGTCTTTTTAAATGTGCTGCTGGATTCAGCTTGCTGGTATTCTGTTGAGGACTTCTGAATCTATATTAATCAGGGATATTAACCTATAGTTTGTTTTTGTTTGTTTGTTTTTGTTTTGTTATGTCCATCTCTGGTTTGGGAATCAGAGTAAAACCAGCCTCATATAATGAGTTTGGAGGAAATTCCTCTTTTTCCATACTTGGAAGAGCTTGAGAATTGATATTTTTTAAATGTTTAGTGTAGTTCTGCCATGAAAGCATTGAATCTTGGGCTTTAATTGATGGTAGAAAGTTTTTTAAATATTCAATCTCATAATTTGTAATTGGTCTGTTCTGTTTTTTTTTTATTTCTTTCTGGTTCAATCTCAGTAGGCTATTTTTTTTTTTTTTTTTTTTGAGGAATTTACTCATTTTTTTCTAGGTTTCTGAATTTATTGGTGTATAGTTATCTATAAGGACTCTCATTATCCTTTGTATTTCGGTGGTATCAGTTTTGTCATCTCCTTGACCATTTCTGATTTTATTTATTTGTGTCTTCTCTTTTTTATTAATTTTGGATAATGAATAGTTGATTTTCTCTCTCATAAAACCAACTTTTTTGTTATTTAAATAATTTCTATTCATTTAGTTTCAATTTTATTTATTTATGCACTGATTTATGTTATTTCTTTTCTTTTTGCGATTTTGAGTTTAGTTTGTTCTTGCTTTTCTAATTCCTTGAGAACATTATTATGTTGTTTATTTAAAATCTTTCTACTTTCTCGATACAGTTATTTATTGCCATAAACTTTCCTCTTACCACTCGTTTTGCTGTAGCTCATTTTGGTATGTTATGTTCTTGTTTTTCTGTTTCAATATTATTTTAATGTTTCTTTCTTTTTTGTAATAGCACATTGCTTATTCAGGAGCATATTTTTTAATTTTCGTGTACTTGTACAATTTTGAGAGTTCTTCAAGTTATTGATTTCTAGTTTTATTTCATGTGGTCAGAAAGGACACTTGATATGATTTCAGTTCTCTTAAATTTGTTGACACTTATTTTGTGGCCCAAAATGTGGCTTATTCTGTAAGCTGTTTCACGCACAATAAAAATAATTTTCACTCTGCAGCTGAAGGATGCAATGTCCTATAAATGTGAATTAGATCTATTTGGTCTAGAGTGCAGTTTAAATCCAATATTGCTTTGTTGATTTTCCATCTAGATGATCTATTCAATGCTGAGAATGGGGTATTGAAATCCCCAATTGTTGTTTGGTTAACATCTATCTCTCCCTTCAAATCTAAAATTTCTTTCATATATCTGTTTCCTCTGGTCTAGCATATATATTTATAATTAGTGTATCTTTTTTCTGAATTGATTCCTTTATCATTATATAACTATCTTCATTGTCTCTTTTTGTAGTTTTTGACTTGAAGTCTATTTTATCTGATACAACCATACGTAATTCTGCTCTTTTGTGGTTTTTATCTATATGAAATATCTTTTTACTTTCTTTTACTTGTCGCCTACGTGCGTCTTTACAGGTGAAAAGAGTTTCTTGTAGGCATCATATATTTGGGTCACTTTTTATATCTTTTCATCCAGTCTATATCATATTAAGTGAAGAATTTAATCCATTTACATTTAAGGTTATCATTGATAGACAAGTACTTAACTCCTGGCATTTGGCTGTTTTCTTGTTTTGTTTATCCTTTGTTCATTATTTTCTCTCTTTTTTGTATCGTTGTAGTTTGGTGGCTTTCTGTAGTGCTAAAGTTTGATTCTTTTCTCTTCCTTTTTTATGTGTCTGCTCTATCTACTTTTATACCTCAGAATAGTGGAGTACAGCTGTCATTTGGGTTCTTGTGGGGAGGAGGAAACAGCACAGTGATGACTCTATTTTTTAGGCAATGGATGCCTCTGAAGCTCAGACTGTAGTCCAGCTCCAGAGAAGAAAGGTACTAGAGTCTGTTTGCCTGTCAGACAGGGCATCTTGTGTCAACCACTACTCTATTGCCTTGGGAGACGGTACTACATTAGCTCAGTTCTAAAACATAAAGCTCCTCAGTTTGACCAAGCCACCAATTACCAAGGGATAATGTGTCCCTTCATCTCAGACCTTGGGAGGACCACTGTTTTGGGTGGCCCAGCCACCATTTCCATGGAATATAGGCCACAGCTTCAGCTTAGGTACTAGGATGTGTTACCTCTTTGAGTAGCCAAAGCACCTCTTTCTGGTTTTTAGGGCACTACTTCAGTTTAGGCTGAGGAGACAAGACTTTCCTAAGTGACCAAAGTACTATATTCCCAAAAGATAGGGTGTTACTTTAGCTGTAGGTCAAGCATCTAGGCAAAGAGGATGGGCGGAGTGGCTCCATTTTGTCTTGGTCCCACAGAGAAAGGTATAACAACTATTCACAACTAGGCTTGGGTATGTCAGAAAACTGGGCTGCTGTGGTTTGGCAAAAACTTAGCCTCACGGGTAGAGGGCCATTGCTACTCACTCCTAGAGAAAGACAGGCTCTAGCCATAGTTTCCATTCCAAGATGGCATGGCACAGTCATTCTGTGGGCTACAGGTGTCAGGGCTTAGCGTTGGTTTTTTCTCTTAGGGGAACACAGCTTTCTAGCCTTTAGGCAGCTCCTTCATCTGGGCTTAGTGACTGTGAAGACAGCACGGAACCTGAATGTGGGGTCTGTTGGTGTCCAAGGAGTTGACAAAGGCCCTATTGCTTAACTCCTTGTCATAGGGAAAAGTTCCTCCTGGTTCCCAGCTGATCTCAGTTATAAAATGGGTTAGTGGACAGTGCCCTCTCCCATTACTTTATGTGGTCATCCAGAGTTTCTGTGCTTACTAGGCTTTCTGATACATTTCTGGTAAACTCCAGAACTCTCCTTCAGTTATTTTCATTAAAATATAGTTGTTTCTTCATTGTTCTGGTTTTCTTTGTGAGAGTGACAAGTGCTAGAGGCTTCCAGTCAGCCATCTTGCTGACATCACTCTGATTTTCTAATATGGAGTTTAAGATTTTATTGCATATACTATATATATATGTTATTTTTGCAGATATGAAGTTTCCAAGTATTCTCCTAATTATTGGTAGCTTGTCTTTCTTTTAAAGGAGTCTTTTGTATATCACAAGATTCTTTTAGTAATCATGTTTTCTTTATAAATCATAGATGTAATCTCATTTCTAGAAATTTGTGTAAACTTAAGTCACATTTTGTTTTCTTTTATAAATTTTTATAATTTTACAGTTTGCATTTTAATTTGAAATTCACTTTGTGTTAATTTTTGTATGCAGGTAATGTGATCTTATGTTGAATTTGTTTTTCTAAATGTGAAACTCCAATTTTTCCCAAACCATTTGTTGAAATACTCCTCTTTCCCAATTGAATTGCTGTAGCTCCTTGTTATAGATATACATAAAATGACTATATTTGTGTTAATCTGTTTCTGGATTTTCTATTCTATTCCATTGTTCAATGGGCGGACTTCTTCACAAATGTACTGTCTTTATTCAGAAACAAAGGAGAAATGCCTCCTTAGCTCAAGCAATTTTTCCACCTCAGCCTTCTAAATATCTGGGGCTACATGTGTGCACCACAACACCCAGCTAATTTTTGCTTTTTTTTTTTTTTGTAGAGATGAATTTTCACCATGTTGCGCATGCCAGTATCAAATTCCTGGGCTCAAGTAATCTACCAATCTCAGCTTCCCAAAGAGCTGATATTACAGGCATGAGCCACTACACCTAGCTCCAACTTTATATATATATTATGTGTGTGTGTGTATGTATATATGTGTATATATGTATATTTATGTGTGTGTGTATATATATATATCCTTTATATACCACCTTTTTGTCACTTATTGTACAAGTTTGAACTTAAAGTACAATGTTTATTAAGAGTTTTGAAACTGAATATCCTTGTTTCCAATCTAAGACAAAAAGTGTTCCATCATTATCACTAAATATGATGCTAACTTTAGATTTTATGTAAGCTAATTTTATCAGGAGTTTTCTTTTATCATAAATGAGTATTTCATTTAGTCAAATTTTCACCTACTGATTTGATCATTGTTTGACCATTGTTGTTTCTACTTTAAACATGTGATGTTGTGAGTTAGATTGATTGTTTTTCAACTATTGAGCCAGCCTTGCAATTATGTATATTATATGTGTATGTTTATGATATGTTATCTTTTCACGTATTACAGAATTCAATTTGCAATATTCTGTTGAAGTTTTTGTATTTTAATTTCTTAATTATATTGTTCGGTTGTTTTATTTTTTTTTTTAAATGGAGTGATTCTGACCGAATAAAACTAGTTGCAAAAAATTAACTTATCTTTCTTGAAGGATAAATCATTGTTGGTCTAATTAAAATATAGCATTTCTGTTTTCCTGTATCTCCTACCTATTTTTTCCAATTCCCGTTCCAACTAAGATTGATTTATTGTGGTCAATGGTGCATTTTGGACAATTTCAAGAAGAAAGAAAAGAATAGTGTCTTCAATTCTTTCTTTCTGCTTGACATGTAGGAGTAAGGGAATGAAGTATGTAACAAACTCAGCATTTTTCTGACACTCAAAATGTAAACAGGAATGAAAAGCCAGTATCCTGGAGATTAAATGGACTTTCAGAACTCAGTGGCAGAAGGGTGAGAGGGCTGTAAGTGATAAAGAGTACATATTTCTTACAGTGTACAATGCTTCGATGATGGGTGATCTCAGAAATCACCACTAAAACGTGTATCTGTGTCATCAAAACCTACCTGTATCTCAAAACCCATTGAAATTAAAAGTAGTATAGAAAGAGATCTGATATCTTGTTAAAGCCCATTAGCCAAAATTCAGCAACAGTATACCTGTAGTCAACAACAGTAAAGTTGATTAGCTTGCTGTAATATGAGAAAGGTGCGTCATGAAAAACTTTGTGGGGAGGGTACCGATAGAGAGGCTTTTTATGTAATTTGGGCTTGCTCCAGGTGATTTTGGAGCGGTATAATATAAATGAAAATTTGTTTTTGACTAGATGTTTTAAGAAAAATGGGCCATTCATGTGAATTTTTTTAATTAAGAAGTAGACAAATGAAGAAGAGCTAGGGTAAAAAAGTAATGGTCACTCATGTTATTCAGAATAGGGAGATGTTTATGCTAATAAATAAAGTCATTAAAGGGCCTTCATAGGTTATGAGCAGACTTCACATTTCTTCCATTAACTTTCTTCACTACTTTCTTACATGTTTGTTATGACCAACATAGTACAGCTCAGTTTCGATAAACAAACCTTGTGCTATTCTGAGTATCTGCAATAGACTGAATGTTTATGTCTCACCAAAATTTATATGTTGAAACCTAATCCGCAGTATGATGGTATTTGAAAGTGAGGACCTTGGAAAGTGAGTAGGTCATGAGGGTTGCGCTCTTACAATTGGTAGTGGTGGTCTTATATGAAGAAGTTAGAGAGCTCCTTCTGTTATGTGAGGACATAACAAAAAACAGCTATAAACTGGAAAGCAA
This sequence comes from Trachypithecus francoisi, assembly GCF_009764315.1. Taxonomy (NCBI): domain Eukaryota; kingdom Metazoa; phylum Chordata; class Mammalia; order Primates; family Cercopithecidae; genus Trachypithecus; species Trachypithecus francoisi. Next base: position 45,295,922 of record NW_022681470.1, on the reverse strand, counting down.
CCCTCATGAGACACAGAATTTGCCAATGCCTTATTCTTGGACTTTACCTGCAGAACTGTGAAAAATTTATTTCTGTCATTTATAAATTACCCAGTTAATGATGTTTTGTTAGAGCAGCCCACACTGATTAAGATAGTATTCTAGCTCTATTCTTTGGAAAATTACAGCTCACCATTTTGTGCTAACTGTTCAAATTTATTTTGACTTTGTTAATTTTTTGATGACTTTTATTGAATATGATGCTCCTTAAAGCCAAGTACTATGTTATATTTATGTTTTATTACACATAATAACCGCCTGGACATTATATTATTTGAACAATGGTGCACATGCACAATTTTATGCTGTATTAACCAAATTATATTAATGTTGTTTTAAAATAAATTAACCAAAAATGTCTAGTTTAATACTATTTTTAGTTATATTCATCGATGATGCTAAGAATGGAACACAGATGAGGAGAAATTCAGGGCAGGCATAGTATAAGGAAAATAAGACCTACTGGGTTGCTTTGCTGTCAGTTAAGAAAACAGAAACAAAGACACATGCATAGAATGAGTATGGGCCCACTGTCAAAGTAAAATAGCTATTAGCTTAGTTATTGTATAGTTAGGAATTATGACTGTCACATTAATTTATTTGAAAACTTTAAAATTCAGGGGTTTACAAAAAATACTCATCGTCTTATGAAACTTATGGAAAATAAAAATTTAACCAAGCATTAAGACATTGTAGAAATTAGGATGCAAAGATAATCAAGACATATTTCCAGCCAACTTTCTCTGTTCTACTTTTCATGTTAACATTTTACTTTTTGTCATGCTATAAAACGTTTTTACCATGTCATTCCATAAGGGGCAAACAGACCTTTCAAAAGTCTTGGTTATATATTATTTTTGCTGTTGTTAATTTTAATAATATAGTCTATTTAACCCAATACATTTTTCAATATATAGTCAATGTAAACATTACTTACATTTTAAGTTTGTTTTATTAAGTAACTTTTTATTTTTAAAGTAGTTTTAGATCTACAAAGAAATTGCAAGGACTATACAGATATTCCTTTTACCAAGCTAATCCTAATATTAATATCTTACATTGCATTTTTTGTTATAATTTATGAATTAATATTGATACATTATCATTAACTAAAATTCAAAGTTTATACAGATCTTCTTGGTATTTACTTAATGTCTTTTTCATGTTCCAGCACTCCATCCAGGATCCTACATTGCATTTTGTTGCTTTGTCTTCTTCCACTTTTCTGGGAGAACCACAAAAGTAAAGTAATAATTTCATTATTTAATATCAGTGATTAATACTATCAACATAAAATGTCACTGTTGATGTTAACCTCGATTGTCTGGCAGAGGTCATGTTTGTCAGGCTTCTCTATGGTAAATTTACTGTTGCTTTGTCTTTCCATACTCTTTGGAAGGAAGTCATTATGGGCAGCTAACACTTAAGAGTTATGCTCCACGTCCTCCAGGGTAGAGAACCTGTAGAGATTATTTGGAATTTTTCTTCTTTGAGAGATTTCTTTTCCCACCTTTTATTTACATTTATGTGAATGCATAGATACTTACTTTGTAATTTGGATTAAAATCCAATGCCATGTTATTTTGTTTCTCATGGTGCTCTAGATTTGACTCTTGGGTTCCCTTTCAGTTGGCTCCATTGTCCCTTTGACATACTCCCATCATTTAGGGGGTTTAATTTATGAGTACCTTACTTTATGACACTAAAAGATGCCTAAGTTCATCTTTTTTATTTCCTGCTGCAGCTAGAATTGGCCATCTAGTCAAGGTTTCTTGGCTTCCTTTACTGGAGAATAAAATTCGAAACCAAGATGCGAATGCTAGTTGTGCTACTGGCTCATTGTTCATATCCGTCACAGCATTGTTGAATTCTTTTATTTCATTTTGGTTCTTTCTAAGAGTTTCCATCTCTCTGATTACATTGCCCATCTGTTCTTCTGTATGGTATTCCTTCTTCTACAATTTTTCTACACTTTGAATTGTGCAGTGTCAAAATGACAACTTTTGCAAGTGGAGTAGTCAAAGACGTTTGACTAAGATTTTTGACTGCTGGATTTTAGTTGGAATCTTGCTTGTGGGAAATATTAAATCTGAAAAAGACTTTATCCTAACTACAGACTATTAGGTAAGTGGCAAGTAGTCAAAATAAGACTGTTTGCTTATTTTAAATGACATTCACTCTAAGTTCTACATGTTTCTCAGTGCCCTGGATAAATTACTTCAGAGATAGCATCAACCCTCATTATACAAAGTATCAGGAATATTCCTTTTTTATGTAAATGATAATATACCCTCATCAAATTTTAATGGTTGCCACTATTTTTTACTATTTTATCTTTTAAGTAAAATATTTAAACATCAGTGTATCCACATAGTAAATATTGTATAGGAATCTAAAATGCATAGTGGTATATACATTGTTTTTACATATTATAGCATCCTCCATGGTGTTTTTTTTTTTTTTTTTTTTTTTGCTGGAACAGATTTAATTTACTGAAATTTCTCTTCACATCTAATTTGAAACATGCAACTTGAAATTTTAGTTTTACATATTTGTAGGTGAAATAACATAATAATATTCTAATTATTTACAAGTTATTATGACCAAGAATCAAGACACTCAACCAAATGAATTTTAGAGGATCTTAACTATTATCATCATTTAGTAAAATTTAATCATTTTCTCTTAAGGCATTTTATGTACAGGATCATTAAATTTAGCAAAGTCAATGTGTCTTACATTCTCATTTAACTAAATGATATACTCTATTTTAAAATGCTGTATTTGACATTCTCAATAATGTATGTGTTCTTTATCTCCAATAAATGGAAAGTCATTGTCTTAGATTTTTAGGGTGGATATAACAATGTGCCTTAGACTGAGGAATTTATAAACAACAGGAATGCATTTCTCAAAGTGGTGAAGGTTAGAAAGTCCAAGATCAAGGTACCAGCAGATTTGGTGTCTGGTAAGGGCTTGCTCTCTGCTTTCTTTCTGTGTCTTCACATGGTGAATAGGGTCAAGGAAGGTCCTTTGAGCCTTTTTGATAAAGGCAGTAATCCCATTCATGAGGGTGGAGTTGTAGCTGGACCCAGAATAGGCTGCTTGCTGCTCAAAAGTCAACCATGAGAGGCAAGTGTTGCTGGGAGAAAAAGTAAGTTTAATTGAAGAACCAGCAAACCAAGAAGATGGCGACTGGTGTTCTTATATACCATCTTAAATTTTAAAATTCATCATAAGGTTTCTTAAGGGAAACTTGGCAAGGCAGACATGTGAGAGTGGTGCAGGATGCGGGGTCTGTGTGTCTTTGTTCTGTCGGCTATCTTGGGTAATTGCCCATCTGGAAGTCTGGCTGGCCTTATCTTGACATTAGCCTGATTGTGGTGGAGTAATTTTTCGCCACTTCCACCAGGGAGGAGGATTCCACAATCAGGGCTCTGTGCCTGATTTGTATCAAGATCAGCCTCTGGAAATTCTTAAGTAAGAACATAACTAGATAAGCATACTTTGGAGGAAGGGAGTGTCTAGAGAAGGGAAGAATGATGGGATAAGAGGGAAAGAAAATAAGAAAAAGAAACTGGGTGATTAAAATTTATTTTTAATACTTACGTTCCCAGTTACAGTCTTTATAATTTAATCATGTCTTAAAGGTCCCACCTCTTAATACTATCACATCAAATATTAGGTTCTAACATGAATTTAGGTGTAACACCAGCATTAAGTCCATAGCAGCTGTATAGTATTTGGTACAGCAATACCTCAAGTGATTAAAATCAACTTATTCAGACAAGTTCTGTGCTCAATATCATTTGTGTTGTATAATAGAGCTCCCCCAATTTAGAGTATTTTTATATTGTTACATATTATAATATCTATTTATTTCTTGTCTTATTAGGCAAGATATTTCTACAATGACTATAAAATCTGCACTGGGCTAAGTCATGAGGATCCAAATATTGATAAGAAATGCTCATTACCCTTGAAGTTTCCAAAGTTGTCCGGAGCCATGAGGCCCGGAGTTAGCCGACCTCTGTTGCTTGATCTCCGCAAAGAGGAGACAAAATGGCACATTTCCGGGTTCCTCATTACAAACCTTTCCCGCGCGCGCCTAAAGCTTTTCCCGCGCGCGCCCAAACTGTTCCCACGCGCGCCTAGACTTCTCCCGCGCGCGCCAACCTTTTCCGCACCCACGCAAACATTTTTCCCGCCCAGGAAGATATGCAGCCTATGGCGCAAGCGCGATCCCGCGCCCGGGAACATTACAAACCCACGGCGCATGTGCAATTGTAATTTGAGAAGACCCGGCCCCCAGTCACCGCCCTGGCCCAACCTCTTCCTCTGCCAGCCTATATAAGGCATGACCCTGCATTCAATAAACGAGACTTGATCAGGCTATTTGTCTTGTCTCCATTTCTCATGTTTTCTTGTCTCCTCCATTCCCACTCCCCCTTCCAGGGCCCGTTTGACTGTCCAGCGGGTCGGGACACCAAGTGTATTATGGACAAATACATAATAATATTTAGAATATAGTAACAACTATAAGAATCTGTACATAAAGTTCTTTAATGTAACCAAGGAGGAGAAAATTAACTCTTTTGGAGCTGCTAAGGGAAGTTGTCATTGTAGTTTATCCTTGAAAAGTGAAATGAGTTTCATTATTGAGGAATAAACAAAGAGGATTAGAGATAAGAGATGTAAAAAATGGAAGGGCAATGATACTTAAGCGGTGAGGTGTTTTAAGAATAGTGAACAGTTCTGTGAAACTGTGCTAAAAAATAGGTGTTTGAAATACAGGAAGTATGAGAAGAAATTGAGGCTGTAACATAGTTGTCTAAGCATGTTTCAGGCACCTGTTAAGTAAGAATGCTGAATATTTTGGATATGTTTATTATTATTTATAATGTTTGTTTAAAATATTCTATAGTTTGAGTAAAGTAGATTATGCTTGGACATAAAATAAAAGATTGATTGTCACATTAAGAAAATAGACAAGTCGGGCCGGGCGCGGTGGCTCAAGCCTGTAATCCCAGCACTTTGGGAGGCCGAGACGGGTGGATCACGAGGTCAGGAGATCGAGACCATCCTGGCTAACACGGTGAAACCCCGTCTCTATTAAAAATACAAAAAATTAGCCGAGCATGGTGGCGGGCACCTGTAGTCCCAGCTACTCGGGAGGCTGAGGCAGGAGAATGGCGTAAACCCGGGAGGCGGAGCTTGCAGTGAGCTGAGATCCGGCCACTGCACTCCAGTCCGGGAGACAGAGCGAGACTCCGCCTCAAAAAAAAAAAAAAAAAAAAAAAGAAAATAGACAAGTCAAACATTTGCACATCTGGGAGCAAGTTAACTTAACTACCATGCAAATGAGCTTAGAAAATTGGGACAATATCCAGTTACCAATGTGCCAATCAATAATGGAATAATGGTGAAATAGCTTATTCACACACACACACACACAAACTCACACACACACATATATAATATGTATATATACATATATAATCATGAAGTATTTATTTCAAAGGTGCAGTAAGTATACAAATCAGACTTGAAAAGGCAGTGCTTCAGAAGCAGCTAATAGTCTATGTGGAATGGACTGCATATATGTTCAATAAAGAATTAGCAAGAAAGTAACAATAATCATGAGGCCCAAGTTAAAGGGATATCAGGATCCCTAGCAGGGTTCATACATGATAAAAAATGTGTTTCTTCAGCTTTTTAAACAAGAGATTTGCATTTTGAAATATACAAAATAATTATTTGCCTCACTCAAAATTACACTGTAGATGAAGCTTAAATTGAATATAATATACATTAAATCATAATTTGTTATATTAATAGGATGATTGCATTGATTACTTCAGGCATTTATAATTGAGCTATAAAAGTTATTAGTTAAAATAAAAATTAATTTGCTTAAGCGGTATATATTTTGAGATCTAAATATGTATGCTTAAAATATTTCAGGGAGCTTCAGAAATGACACTTTTAAACACTAACAAGACAGAAAGATGATTTATTTGTTCCTTTTATGATATGCCACTTTTTCCACACTAATCAGCACTGAAAATATAATCTATATATTTGTTTTGAAATAGAATGAAGGGAATTGTGTTCAATAAACTCATTTGTATCTGTATTTGAAAGAGCTGAAGTTATGGAAACCTGCGGGCTAGTGTACATGCATGTTTAAGAAATAAATAACAAAGGAAGAAAGACTGAATTACTAATCAAAGTTAGAGAGTAGACAAAACTTACAATTGTAAATAAATATTTGCCAATACTTACTATACAAATGTATCTTAGGCATCTTGTTTAGCAATCTGTGTGTGATTTTTTTTGTCTGGTTATTGAAACAGGCATTCACAAATTACGTTTTCTGGATATCATAATTACATTTGTTCCCAATATGATTTTAGAATATATGAATTCATTACTATCTGTCTCCACTTTTAAAAAATTCATCCATTTAATGAATATTGAACTCATTTCTACTCATAGGCCAGGCACTACTTTAGGCAGTGGAGATAACAACAGGGAACAAAATAGATAAAAATACCTTGCTCACTAGGAACCTATATTTTCGTGTAAAGAACTGATACACTTTTTAAAATTAATTATTGCTCCAAATTATCATGCTACATGAGTAACAATAAAAACAATGTAGAATAAGAAAAATGTTCTATTATTGTAATATGATAACTAGGCCACAAATAAATCTATTGCAGCACTATGTTTCTGGATTTATTTTATTGAAAGTTAGCTAAAATACAAATGATTTAACCTGCCTGTATGCAATATCACAAGAAAGAAATCATGTTAAGGCAAACATGGTAACCTTGTCATGCTCCCGGATAAACACAGCTACGTGAGAGACTCCAAGTAACAAGATATGAAGAGAAGAAACCCCCAGGTAATGTACAAAAATGTGGAAAGAAAAATATATATATATATAATTTCATATATATTTTAGGTCATCATATTTCATATATATTTTAAGTCGTTAACTCTCTACTGATATTAAGTTTACCTCAGTATTTTCCTTTAGGTCCACACAAATAAACACTTTACTTTTGTCTTTCATGTTTTTACTGTGCTATGTCTGGGCATGAACCTCTGTGATTATGTTGAGTTAATCAAGCTCTTGGATATGTATGTAGATAAATGTTTTTCAGTAAAATCAGTTATTTTACTTAATATTTTTTCAAAAATTTTTTGTTTCTTTCTTTTTCTCTCTTTCTCTGTTTGGTACTTCCATTATGCATACCTTGGACTTTAAAGTATTCCACACTTCTTTGAGGCTCTGTTCATTTTTTTCACTTTTTTTTTCTCTTTCTCAATCGCATTATCTCTGTCAATCTATCTTCAAGTCTGCTGATTCTTTCTTGCGCCAGTTGAAATGTAGTGTTGAGCCTTTCTAGTGAATTTATAAGTTACTGTACTTTTCATCTACAGAATTTGCATTTTTTAAATTATCTTGTCTGCCTCTGTATTGATACTCTTTACTTAAAGTGACATCTTCATGTGTTCTTTTACTTCCATAAAATTGGTTTACTTTAGTTCTTTGAACAAATTTTTAATGACTACTTTGAAGGCTTTGTTAAAACTGATATAAGGTCCTTTTCACAGGGAGTTTCTGTTGCCTGATGCAACTTGCTTACTTTTTGGTTGTCTCACAATTTTTAGTTGAGCACTGGGCACTTAATACAATATATTATAGTAACTCTGTATATTGATCCCCTTCATCCTCTCTGAGGATGTTTATTGTTTGCTTGATTACTTGTTTGTGACTTGGCTAAACTATTTGTAGATAAGCTATTTTAAAGAAGTTTGTCTTGCAGCTAGTTTTGGGAAGTTTTTTTTAGTATGCGAATGAAGCTTTTATGTGGCTCCACGAAGAATAGGGCTTTGGGAGTACTCACAGTCACTCTCTCATCAGTGGTTTTACTGTTTGTCTCTTTGGTTGCCTTTTTTCCAGTCATCTACTTATTTATTATTAGGCTTTTACTAATTACTAGTGGATTGCTCTATTGTTTGGAACAATGCCCTGGGGAATACATTCCTCAGTAGTCTGATCCAATTACATTTAGGTCCTGGGAGCTTTGGGGTCATTTCTTTAGGTTTGTACTAAACCCAGGAGGACTCTACTTAGCTGTCTCTTTCACTGATTCTCGGTGGTGTACTATCTGTGCTATGGTTAACCTTGTTGCTCTAAATTAAAGAAAGCAGTTGTTTCCAAGAACCATATGCTTTAACCTCCCCTTCCTCTGATTCAAATAAAGTCATTGTCTTTGGGAAGAGTTTAAAAACTCTCTTTTATGGACTATTTTCCCCCTTAGATTAAAATCTCAAAGTCATTACTCTGGGTTCTGAGTAGAGTGGTACCTCTGGTCTTATAAGGTTTGCTGTCTGAATGAGCTAGGGCAAGGACAATTGTGAATTCACTACCTTCAGCCTATCAACCTAGGGAAAAGTCTCTCTCCTATAGGTAGATATTTGGAGCAAGAAAAGAGCCCAGGACACTTGACAGCACTTACTAGAAATTTAGCCTATTGTGTTTCACATGGACAGGGTGAGAAATGCTGTTGTCTTGCCCCTCCCAGTGAGATACAGTAACCTAAGAAGAGAGGTGGAAAGCAAGCTCCATCTTTTTAGCCACATCCACCTGGAGTAATGCTTTCATTTAGCTGAGCTGGGGGCAGGTGAGAAAAGTGGTGATATGGTTTGGCTCTCTGTCCCCACCCAAATCTCATGTAAAATTGTAATCCTCAAATGTCAGGGGAGGGACCTGGTGGGAGATGAGTGGATCATAGGGGCAGTTTTCCCCATGCTGTTCTCATGATAGTGAGTTCTCATGATATCTGATGATTTAAATGTGTGTGGCAGTTCCACCCCACCCCGCCAGGCTCTCTCCCTCTCCTGCCACCATGTAGTACATGCCTTGATTGCCTTTTACCTTCTGCATGATTGTGAGTTTCCTGAGGCCTCCCCAGCCATTAGGAACTGTGAGTCAATTAAACCTCTTTTCTTTATACATTACTTAGTCTCAGGTAGTTATTTGTAGCAGTATGAAGTTGAAATTTCTGGCTAGGGCAATCAGGCAAGAGAAAGAAATAAAGGGTATTCAGTTAGGAAAAGAAGAAGTCAAATTGTCCCTGTTTGCAGATGACATGATTGTATATTTAGAAAACCCCATCATCTCAGCCCAAAATCTCCTTAAGCTGACAAGCAACTTCAGCAATCTCAGGATACAAAATTAATGTGCAAAAATCAAAAGCATTCTTATACACCAGTAACAGACAAACAGAGAGCCAAATCATGAATGAATTTCCATTCACAATTGCTTCAAAGAGAATAAAATACCTAGGAATCCAACTTACAAGGGATACAAAGGACCTCCTCAAGGAGAACTACAAACCACTGCTCAGTGAAATAAAAGAGGACACAAACAAATGGAAGAACATACCATGCTCATGGATAGGAAGAATCAATATTGTGAAAATGGCCATACTGCCCAAGGTCATTTATAGATTCAATGCCATCCCCATTAAGCTACCAATGCGTTTCTTCACAGAATTGGAAAAATCTGCTTTAAAGTTCATATGGAACAAAAAAAGAGCCCACATTGCCAAGACAATCCTAAGTCAAAAGAACAAAGCTGGAGGCATCATGCTACCTGACTTTAAACTATACTACAAGGCTACAATAACCAAAACAGCATGATACTGGTACCAAAACAGAGATATAGACCAATGGAATGGAACAGAGTCCTCAGAAATAATACCACACATCTACAGCCATCTAATCTTTGACAAACCTGACAAAAACAAGAAATGAGGAAAGGATTCCCTATTTAATAAATGGTGCTGGGAAAATTGGCTAGCCATAAGTACAAAGCTGAAACTGGATCCTTTCCTTACTCCTTATACGAAAATTAATTCAAGATGGATTAGAGACTTAAATGTTAGACCTAATACCATAAAAACCCTAGAAGAAAACCTAGGTAATATCATTCAGGACATAGGCATGGGCAGGGACTTCATGTCTAAAACACCGAAAGCAACGGCAACAAAAGTCAAAATTCACAAATGGGATCTAATTAAACTAAAGAGCTTTTGCACAGCAACAGAAACTACCATCAGAGTGAACAGGCAACCTACAGAATGGGAGAAAATTTTTGCAATCTAGTCATCTGATAAAGGGCTAATATCCAGAACCTACAAAGAACTCAAATAAATTTACAAGAAAAAGACAAACAACCCCATCAAAAAGTGGGCAAAGGATATGAACAGACATTTCTCAAAAGAAGACATTCATACAGCCAATAGACCCATGAAAAAGTGCTCATCATCACTGGCCATCAGAGAAATGCAAATCAAAACCACAATGAGATACCATCTCACACCAGTTAGAATGGCAATCATTAGAAAGTCAGGAAACAACAGGTGCTAGAGAGGATGTGGAGAAATAGGAGCACTTTTACACTGTTGATGGGATTGTAAACTAGTTCTACCATTGCGGAAAATAGTATGGCGATTCCTCAAGGATCTAGAACTAGAAATACCATATGACCCAGTCATCCCATTACTGGGTATATACCCAAAGGATTATAAATCACACTGCTATAAAGACACATGCACACATATGTTTATTGTGGCACTATTCACAATATGTCCATCAGTGACAGACTGGATTAAGAAAATGTGGCACATATACACCATGGAATACTATGCAGCCATAAAAAAGGATGAGTTTGTGCCCTTTGTAGGGACATGGATGCAGCTGGAAACCATCATTCTCAGCAAACTATCGCAAGAATAGAAAACCAAACACCGCATGTTCTCACTCATAGGTGGGAATTGAACAATGAGATCACTTGGACTCTGGAAGGGGAACATCACACCGAGGCCTATTATGGGGAGAGGGGAGCGGGGAGGGATGGCATTGGGAGTTATACCTGATATAAATGACGAGTTGATGGGTGCTGACAAGTTGATGGGTGCAGCACACCAACATGGCACAAGTATACATATGTAACAAACCTGCACATTGTGCACATGTACCCTAGAACTTAAAGTATAATAATGATAATAATTTTTAAAAAAAGAAAAAGAAAATGGACTCATAAAGTGAGTAATAGGCCATAGATCAAATATCACAGATTTTGGCTGTTCTTACAGAGTTTTAACAGCTTTTCTTAAATAAATATTTCTTCATTTGCTTTAGGCCTTTAGGACAAACTCCAGAGACTTTAAATGGTTTTTCAATAGTTGACCCAGTTTTGCTTGTTTTCCTGGGGAGTGGATCTGTGGAACTTCTTAGGCACCATCTGAAAGTGTGTACTAATACCTTGCTGAACTAGTCCATTCTCCCGTTGTTATAAAGAAATACCTGAGACTGCATAATATGTAATAAAAGATGTTTATTGACTCATGGTTCCGCAGGCTTCTGCTGTGGCAGAAGCGTAGTGGCTCTGCTTCTAGGGAGGACTCAGAAAACTTACAATCACGGCAGAAGGCAAAGGGAGAGTGAAGCAATTAACATGGCCAGAGTAGGAGGATGAGAGAGACAGAGCACAGGGAGGGGCTGGTGGTGGGAAGTGTTACACACTTTTCAATAACCAGATCTCATGAGAACTCGATCACAAAAACAGCACTAGGGAGGTGGTGCTAAACAATTCATGAGAAATCACCCCCATGATCTAATCACTTCCCACCTGTCCCCACCTCTAGCACTGAGAATTACATTTTAACGTGAGGTTTGATCAGGGACACAGATCCAAACCATATCATTTACCATGTTGGAAGTCAAACTAAACACAGTCGTACCTCCATATCCATAAGTTGAGAATCCATGGATTCAACTAATCACAGATCAAAAATATTCAGAAAAAAAAACTACAAAGTACTAAACAGAAAAACAAATTTGCTGTTCACCAAATACTATGTTGAATTCATGCAAATGAAGTGTGTGCATAAGCATTGTATTAATTATTATAAGTCATCCAGAGATGATGTAAAGTACACAGGAGGATGTACATAGGTTATATCCTAACATTATGCCATTTTATGTAAGAGACTTGAGCATCTGTGCATTTTGGTATCTGTGAGGAGTTCTGGAACTAACCTCCCCCAAATATGGAAGCATGACTATAAAGTCTTATTAAAATTGAATAGGTGAAAGATATTTTAACAACAACAAGAAGACCTCCAAAGTAAACATCTTGGAGTTATAAAATACTAAAATACTGAAAATTTTCTTTTCAGCATCTGCTCAAATATGCCTTTTATTCTGTATCCTATACCTTTATATTGAAAATTTTATATAGATAGATAGATAGATAAATCAATAGCACTTGCTTTTTAAGTCTACTGAAAAAAATCAATGTATAGGCTGTAACTTGAACAGGGTTGATGAATTGTCTCTGAATATAATCAATGTAATACAGTCTAACATGACTGAGTTTTCAGAAGTTTTTTTTGTAATGGATTTAAAACAATGTCTTTTTTAAAATTTAGTATATTTAGTATTCCAACTAAATCTATATGTATGTACTAGAGAAACACTAATAGTCTCAATAATTACACATAATTTTGTAACTTCATTTTTCACATTTGTTGATTTCTTATTAATAGCAATAGAACTGAGTTATTTTTTCATTACAAGTGATAAAAACCTATCATACTATATGCTTCAGAAACTCAGTTAATTTTGAATGATTAATTTTTTTTATATTGATAGATATTATTCTACAACTGAAGAATGAAAACTCTCAGTGGTTTTTACATACTGTTTGTTGAAGAACTAGCTTTTTTACTATGTGCATTTTGGTTCATGCTCTGGAACTCACCCAAAATAATTTCAATTATATTGTGTCTTTTGTTCTTAAATTATCTCCATGATCACCTTTGTTCATCCACCTGTTGTGAAACATTGACTTGTCTGCCTACCGAAATGTAATTGAGTTTATTTGACTGAATACCAGAATGCCTCTAACAATACATGTACAGTTCATTTATTTCTGTGCTATCACTGTTTTGTGATTGGTAGGTCCATGACCACATATGCAAAAGTAGCTCAGAATTCTCCCCAATATTCTACCCAAAATACATAAGAGTAAATAAACTTGTTATTTGACCTTTTTTTCTATAAGTTTTGGTGATATTCACTGTCAAATTTAAATGAATGCACACACCCACACAAAGCATAATTTGGTTCTTACCATATAAAAACCCTTTGTGTATATTGCAAATGAAAAAAAAATTAGCTGTAGGCTATGATGAAGCACTGTATCTCCATTTAAGAAAAACGGAAATGATTTGAACAATTTTCAGTTTTGAACATGAATTATCATAATTACAATATTTCATATCCAAATACACATTACATTGAGAAAAATAAGTAACTACATGCAGGTTTATTATTAGTATTATCAATATTTTTGTAAGTAATAGGTGGACTAGAGCAATGAAAAACAGTAACATTTGAACTATGAATATATATTTTATGCTTATAATGACAATTAAAATGCTGCTTAATAACTGGAAGCCTTTCTGTAAGTTCAAGCCTCACATCCTTTGTTAATAATATGAGGATAATGATGCCATCTTGTTTTATAGATTTTTGATGCAGTACATATTAAATAATGTCTCTAAATATACTCCCAACAATTATAGAAATTTAGATATTAGAATATAAAATTTAGATATTATAATGTTTTTGCTATTACTACAAAATATTTTCGTAACCATGGTATTATGTAATATAATGTGCCTAGAAATACTCGTTTCAAGTACACGCTGTGTGCATAGTTGATATTTAATGAACATTAACTGTGTTTTAAAACCAGCACTATTATGTTTTAAAAGCAGCAAGTGAAAAAGTAAGCTTTCATATGCAAATGTATTAATTAAAAATGGTAATTTAGAGTTAGAAAGAAATCCTGGAATATTCATCTACCTGACTGTTTAGAACAATGAGACGCAAGGATATAAAAAGCACTTTCTTAATGTCATGTAGTCAGTGAAGGGCAGAAATGACATTAGGACCAAGGTCTTCAAATTTTCTGGTCAAGTTTTCTTCCTAATTGTGGTATTTTATACAAATATTGATTAGTTTATGACACAATTACTCTTGGTTGGTGACATATCCATGTTCTGTAATTACAAATTATTCTTCAACAAAATTTTAGTCCTACCTATAATGTAGTCTCTTGGAAATTCTAAGTAACAACTTCCATTGAAAAAAAATGTATTTATCACACTTTATACAGCTTAAGATTGCAAGCATTTGAAATTGAACAAATTATACAAATTTTAAACAGAAATTGTGTCTATGTTTAGTTTTAGCTAGGGAATCAGTTCCCTGATTGTTGGAAACAAGACAAAGATTGAGTTAATATTAAAGATGGAAATGTTCATTGCAAACAGTCAGTGCAGGCTAACCATGAGTGTTCCAAGTTTGCCACAAATATTAATATACTCATTCCACTTTGCATGTTGGCATAAAGAAGACAGGAAAAGGATACTATGCAAAGGAAGGCAAAAAAGCTGTATTATTCTGAGTCAGGGAAAAATAACTTTATTATTATTATTATACTTTAAGTTCTGGGACACACGTGCAGTGTGTGTGCAGGTTTGTTACATAGGTATACACGTGCCATGGTGGTTTGCTGAACCCATCAACCTGTCATCTACATTATGTGTTTCTCCTAATGCTATCCCTCCTCTAGCCCCCCAATCCCCCAACAGGCCCCAGTATGTGATGTTTGCCTCCCTGTGTCCATGTGTTCTTGTTGTTCAACTCCCACTTATGAGTGAGAATATGCAGTGGTTTTCTGTTCCTGTGTTAGTTTGTTAAGAATGATGGTTTCCAGCTTCATCCATGGCCCTGCAAAGTACATGAACTCATCCTTTTTTATGGCTGCATAGTATTCTATGGTGTATATGTGCCACATTTTCTTTATCCAGCCTATCATTGATGGGCATTTGGGTTGGTTCCAAGCCTTTGCTACTGTGAGCAATGCTGCAATAAACATATGTGTGCATGTGTCTTTATAGTAGAATGATTTATAATCCTTTGAGTATATACCCAGTAATGAGATTGCTGGATGAAATGGTATTTCTGGGTCTAGATCCTTGAAGATTCGCCACACCGTCTACCACAATGGTTGAACTAATTTACAGTCTCACCAACAGTGTAAAATGTTCCTATTTCTCTACATCCTCTCTAGAATCTGTTGTTTCTGAACTTTTTAATAATCGCCATTCTAACTGGCGTGATATCATTCTTAAGCAGAAAGAACAATATAAACCTAACAGTAGGCAACAAATGAAGCTATTTGGATATTAATGAACTCAATTTAGAAATTCTACTTTCTTCAGGTGACAAATATAATGAATTATGCTATAATTCTCTTTAATTTTCTGTTTTGTAAGTTTGGTCAACCAAAAATGTATTTCCTGAACAAAATGCTAAGTTCTCAACGGTAAATGAAAAACTGACTCTTGACAGTTTCAAATCAGAACTTTCAGCATCATCAAGTCACACAGTGTTAGAGTATGCCTCCAGTTGACAGACAAAATAGAAACTCCATGGCTAACTGAGTTGCTCAAAGTTAAAATAGAGTCAGGTGGCCATGACTGGGTTGGGAAACTGTCACATACTCTGTTCTTGGAAAGATGTTGCGAAAGTGCCACAGGATTTCCCTTTCTGTAATCAAGCCAAAGCAGTTCCTGTTGTTAGTGCTAAGATGAGCGGCAGATTTAAACTGCCCCCACTCCATGGCTGTTTGAAATAAACATCTAAAAGAAATTTTGGTTTGGGGCTTGAAAACAATCAGAGCCTGACTATTTTGACCCATCAGAACTGAACAAGTTTAAATCCTTCATTTTCATCAATGGATCTGATTGAGAACTGAGGTAAGAACTTTCCCTATATAAGCCAGACCCTCCTCTTGTTCTTTAGAAAGCACACTTTCACTTGTACTGAAGGGTGTGCCTCTCCAACCTGCAGACTGATGTTTCAGAAAATAAAATTCTCTCTTTTTCCTCCTCAGATTTCATGGTCTTTTGTTAATAGGCAGTTGCATAACCAATAACAATGCATAAAACAACCCCAATCATTTATGTAATAACAGCTGATCCTTGAGCAATGAGGGGGTTAGGAATCCTCCGTTCAGTTAAGTGTGTGTATATATATATACACACACACACACATATACATACATTTAAGTGTATATATATATATACACACACACACATATACATATATGTATATACACACACATACATATATATATATATATACACTTGTGATTCTCCAAAAACTTAACTACTAATAGCCCACTGCTGACTGGAATTCTCAATGGTAACATAAACAGTTGATTAAAACATTTTGTATGTTACATGTATTGCATAATGCATTCTTACTGTAAAGTAAGTGAGAGAAAAGAAAATGTTATTAAGAAAATATTAATGAAGAGAAAATACATATGCTAGTCATTAAGTGGAAGTGATCACTACAAATGTCTTCATCCTTAATGTCTTCACATTCAGTAGGTTGAGGAGGAGGAGGAAGAGGAGGTTTTGCTGCCTCACAGGTGGCAGAGATAAAAGCAAAATCCACATATGTCAACTTTCACAGTTCAAACTTCCAAGTTGTTCAAGGGTCAACTGCTCAAAGAGTCGGTGAAGATGCCAGGAAACCATAACCCTCAACCACCAATTAATCTAGATGTGATTCATGATGTTTTATCCTGAGAGGGTTCAGTGGTGTTTACAACCTTCCTAATTTCAAAAAGAAACTCTCAGCCGGGCGCGGTGGCTCAAGCCTGTAATCCCAGCACTTTGGGAGGCCGAGTCGGGTGGATCACGAGGTCAGGAGATCGAGACCATCCTGGCTAACACGGTGAAACCCCGTCTCTACTAAAAAATACAAAAAACTAGCCGGGCGAGGTGGTGGGCGCCTGTAGTCCCAGCTGCTCGGGAGGCTGAGGCAGGAGAATGGCGTGAACCCGGGAGGCGGAGCTTGCAGTGAGCCGAGATCCGGCCACAGCACTCCAGCCTGGGCGACAGAGCGAGACTCCGTCTCAAAAAAAAAAAACAAAAAAAAAAAAAAAAAAAAAAGAAACTCTCACCAATCCCCAATTGCTGCCTACTGTTTATCAATATTTTGTCAATTCCTGAATGAAACCCAAGCTAAGGTACAACTTACAACTTCATATCTGGCATAGAGTACTGCATTTTTATTTTTTTATTATTTATTTATTTTTTTCGGCGCTAAGACTGGCCTGTTTTTATTTGCTTTTACTGGCCAATAGTTTTTGCTAACTCTACCATTTAAATATCAGTTTTATCACTTATTAACATTTTAAACTTAAGCTAGTCACAATGTCATTTAACCTTAGTTTCTCATGTGTAACACAGTGGTAATACATCCTGACAACAAAAGTTTGTGTTTTAAGAGTGAATCATTAAGACTTAACAGATGTGTATCTTTGAATGTCATATGTTTTCCTTGCGAAGTGTTTCGTGTAGTATGTACTAAAAAAATACTATGCTATGCTTTTAAGTGAAGGAAGTGATAAGAACAATTGCAATACACTAAACATAATGCCAGATACATATCTTATATAATTAATTTAATTTAATTAACTAATGTACTCTGTGTGCATAGTTTACAGACAATGCTAATTGTCATAGATAAAGTAAAAATTATCTTGAATGCATGAGAAATTCTCACCACTATTGCTGTTTTGAAACTGACATAACGCCAGTCTTTGTGAAGAAAGCGGAGAGGGCCCGCTTATTTCTCATCTCTTCCTTTCCAAATTTTTATATTACCAGTTTATTGGAGTCTGAAAGTGTTTTCTATATTTTACTAGTATCTACTATAACCAAAAATGCCAATCTGAGAATTCTAGGCATGGAAATAGAGAGAGGAAGAGAGAATGAGAGAGAATCACTATCCCTACTGAAAATGTGGATTTATGAGAAATAAATCATATTTATTTTAACTGGTATTTTAATAGTTAAAATGGAAGAAGAGGATGCAATTTAGATAACTCTAGAAGTTAACTTCTCTTTCATCAGAGAGTTTTGATACTTTAAAACTTGAATATTTTTAAAATACTAATTTTACCAATAAAGATATATGTTTACACAATTAATGGCAAAACCAGAAGGAGACATTAATAAAGATTTTTTAAAAACCTTTGGCATATGTGAATTATTAGTTCTACTGTAATAAGATCAAATAAAAATATTATTAATGTTTTTGGCTGGAAACCATTCTGGCTTCCATGGTAAATCTTCAGAATCTAATGGGATTAGATTACATTTTACACATGATTTACCGCAGAGAAGAAAGGCAGAGCTGTGATAATTTTGTCTTTATAGCTGCTCTCTTTGTGCCTAGTACCCAGTGTGTTACCAGAGTATATGTTTAATCAACCCTTTTCCAAATCTGCACTCTTTTAACAAATGAGTTGCCAGAAAGAAAAAAAAAAAAAAAAATCCAAAACCATAAAGAACTAGCTTTAAACAGGTGATTGTATTAAGAGTAAAATAATTAACCAGGTTTTGTGATGAATGGAAGAAAGTACACCCATTGTTGACAGAAGGCGGCTGTAGATTTCTGTAGATGCAGAAATCCTATCAAATAGGTATCATTCTTTCTCAGCTTTTAAAAGTCTTTTCAAGGTAAGAAATAAATCGAGTTCAGATCATCCTGTCAGAGCACTGTTTCAAGAAATGAACAAATGTTGCATTTTCAGCTCTGCCAGCGACTCTGAAGCTTGTTATAGCAACCTACTTTGCCCAGTTTTGTCATTTAAATGTTGTCATTAGTTTGTGATGGATGGAGAGGGGTTTTCAAACTGTGTTCAGTTTCCTTTCAGTTTTTCTCTCACTCAGAATAATTTTCTGTTTACTCCAGATCAGAATAACCAAGTCTTTTACACATATATTTAGTTTATTATATATAAGGAATTAAATAATTGTAATTTTCCTCTTCTCCTGTGACCACTTAGTGTTGTTGTATTTACAATTTAAACAAAAGCCAATGCTATTACTATAAATACAATGGTAGTCTGGATGCAATTTTGTAGAATTGATTCAAACATACAATTACTCTTACATGTGTTAAGAGGCACAATCCAACATATAATTATAACTCATGAAAGCATATGATTTCAGTACAGATTTTCTGCTCCATTTCTAAACTAGAAATTGATTGTCAAGGATCAGGAATTTGTATTGAGCAAAATAAGAAGAAGATAACAGAAAAGTAGGCTTTAGTTTCATATTTTATTTCATTTTGCCTGAAGACATATTATTTTCTTAAGAAATGGGGGCTCACTCTATTGCCCATGCTGGAGGTCAGTGGAATTCACAGGCACAGTCACAGCACACTGTAGCCTCAATCTTTTGGCCTCAAGCAATCCTTCTGCTTTAGCCTACTGCATAGTAAGGAGTATAGATATATACCACTGCACCTGGCTGTTATATGTTTTCTTATACTGACCTTCTAGGAGAGTATTTTATGGCATAAAAAATAAAAAAAATCAGGGTCAAGGATACTTGACATTCTTGTTTTAATTTTAATAGCAATAATGTTAGCTATAGTCAATTATTATAGTAGAAGTCAATTACAGTACCATTTCTGAATCCTATTCATTTTACTATATACAGACAATTTACAATAATGCAACATGCATATTTTGTAATAAAATAGTATGATGCAAATATGTGCATGACAAATATCAAAACCTAGGAAGAAACAGGTTTGAGGCAGACCGACTAAAATCCTAAGAATCATTGGAACAAGAACATTAAGTAATGCCTTAATTATCCTGATAATAGTAATAAAAATACCAGCGCAGCTAAAACAACATCCTAAACTCTTAATAAGTAACAAAACATATTGGAATTAATAAAAGAGTTTACCTTGACAAAAAAAAAGTGAAAACAGCTTGTTCAAATACTGTATAAGGAAGGGATGGCATTACTGAATTATAAAAGCAAGGGCAAAATGTATAAATATCTGGTGGAACAGTGTGATAAGAACTTTCTGAGCAGAACGTGTGGCCAAACTAAGACAAAGAGAAAGGGAAGACAGTAGGGATGAACAGGCATTGTGCATGGTACTTAGTTGGCTAAGGCCAGCCATTTAGTATTCTTTGTCTTTAATTGCTTTACTTGGGAGCAGAAAACATAAGTGTATTGGAAAAATGCCATATGGATTAACACAAATTTCAACTTATGATAACTTCATTGCCCTTTTACCAGTCGCTTACTATGAGTTAATTTGAGTTACAGAAATATTCACTGAAACAAAATTAACTATCGATTAAATTATTGTCATTTGGGTAAAATAAATTGTATTGTTTACTCCTTAAAACACTTGCTTTAGTATTTGCATCTTTATATTGTATATACATATAAGTAATGATTTTTGGCAAAATATATTTTTAAATACACAAAACAATTGTTTACAATGATTGTCTTTCCCTTGTTAGAAATATTTCCATGTTTATGTAAAGCCAAAAGGATTTAAGTAGGAATTATGATAAAATAAAAATAAAAATAACTAGCACATTTTATGAACCTTTTTATTCCTGTTTCTACTTTTTGAGGTTTAAATTTCAGATATTTTTAGTTTTCTATTTTGCTTTAATTATAAGTCTGTGTTTTTCCCAGATTTATATCTGAACATTCTCCCTTGGACCCAAGTCCAAATTCTGTTGAGAACTAGATTAGGTCCTGTCTTTGGTGGACTTTTGTTCCTCTTTTGACCTTTATTTTTCTTTCTGATCTTCTTTTGGACTAACAGTAAGCCCCCATTCTCAAAGCTCTTCTTACACACAGCCTTACATAATGCTCATTTCTAATCTGGGGCATATTCAGCATTTTGAATAGTCATTTGTGAAGACAGACTGCCTCGAGATTCTTAACATGACTTGTGGTTTTGAAAAGGCCACTCAAAATGTTCACTTTTCCTTATACTCTACCAGATTTTTTTTTTAAGTTCTTTGAAAAGTTTACTGGTATCCAGGGAGCAAAGAAATAGCTTTGGTTACCTTTTAAAGAGTTATCAGCTAAGATTACAGTGTTCCTGCTCATCAATTTGCTTTTCCACACTGATCTCTGACTTGAAATTTTCAGGCTGTCTTGAAGGTCAAGTAACAAAATAGCACTATTCATTATAGGGAACATCACTCTTGCCCTTTCGTTGGGAGGACCCTGCTGTTCCATAGGTATGACAGCAAAAGGAGGGGCAGGAAGGCTCTATCTACTTCTGACCTTTGTAAGCTCCACTTCAGTAGTAGCAAGGATTAATGTAGAGAAATGTCTCTCTTTAAAAAAAAAAAAAAAATCTTGTTAAAATTTTGCAACTCAAAAAGATGTCCAAGTGTTCTATCTATTAAAAGAACCTAAATTTTAAAATACAAAAGACAGATTATACACTCTTTATAGACCAGGATAGTTAGTAATTTAACAACACTCTTCTCTCCTGGGAACGTCAGGCTTAATATTTAACATGCCCTTTTATACTCTGTTTTCAAGATAACTCAAACATCTGCTTTATGACAGGACTTCAATCAGCATGGAGTCAAGTGTAACTATCCGCTATTTCTTTTTATAGAAAAGATTAATTGTGTTTTACAATTTTTGAGTGACAATTATTCTGATGGATTCCTTTCACAATTCCGTCCTCTCCAGGCTCAGTAGGGTGATAACTGATGTTCTTCCTACAACATCAAAATCTGTTCTATAAGAACCTGACCTGAACCAATATATAAGCAAGAGTCTAAATTGGGATATGAGCAAGAAATGAAGTTTTACTTTATGTGAAACTTTATATATTTTGACTGTCCTTTTTATCATAATAACCTACTCTGGTTAATTCACTTTTATAATTTGGGTTAGCACAACTCGGAAAATTGAAACTTTTTTTATTCTAACAGCTAAAAGCTCACTTTTTCAAGATCAATTTTGGTAATTCCATAACATAAAAATTTTACTCATAATCATTCATTAATATGCAAACAGCATTAATTTGCATAAGCAATTTGCTACAATATGCATCATACAAAAATGCAATCTATCAGCTTAACCTTCAAATTTCATTTTTTAAATTCACTTCATACCTACTCAAATTTTTCCAAAAGTTTTGTCTTATTATTTTATTCTTTTATTGCGATTTTATCTCTTTGGATTCAGAAACAACATTTAGTCAGGTAATCCTTTTCAAATACAGATTTTCATCTGGTTTCTATCTTATTTCTGCATTTCCCTCTTTTCCCTATTCTTTAGGCTACTGATATCTTAGATGTATGTAACAATATCTTGAGCATAAGTGATTCAGAAGTTGCAGTACAATCGTTCTTTATAATCTTCCCAAAAGAAAACTGTAGACATTCTTCAAGATCAGAGATCCTAAAATCCTGTCTCTTGCTTTGCTCAATTCCTTTTGTGAATTTCCAGGGCACTAAAACTAAGATCAAAGCCATTGTTGAAGATTACGTATTTTGAAAAAGGATTCTTTCTCTCAAATGTAACTACATAAAAAATTATAAAGTGATATCCAAAATTGTATAACTCTTAAAGAAATCTGGGACTTAACTTTCAGTTTTATTAAAAGAATTTTTTTCAAAAAAAATATAAAAACATTACTGCAACTGAGATTCACTGATGACTTTATAACTCATTTAATGACTCATTAATTTTTAATTAAAGTTCATTATTCTGCCAAGAAGTAAAATTAACAAAAAATACAGCAGAGAATTCCAAATCTGCAAATTAAAGTCAGAAATAATTATTTCTTAATATAATATTTATAAAATCATCTGGCCTACAGTATTAAGGAAAATCCTATAGCAGACAAAACAAATTGAACAGACTCATCTATATTATTTTAGTGGGTTCCCATATTATTTTGGTGGAAAACATGTCTAGATTTGGTACTAATCCACACTTGGTTTAAATAAGAAAAAGGGAAGGACTGGTAGGAAATGTGCATGCCTAGTGGAAGCTAGGTGGAAAGAAAAAAATAGGAAGCCATTGGTATTTGAAGAAACTATGAATTGTGAATATTTGTAGGTATAAGTATAAATTCAGGAAATGACAACGTTTGATTCTATTTCCATATGAGCTAATTTTTGCCAGTCTGTCAGTCATAAGAGATGGAAAAATTATAGTGATTCCTGATGAATGTTACATAACAAATCAACATATAGAAATAAAAATATAAACTAAATAAATTAGAGGAACTATGTGAAAGAAATCTATAGTGAATAAAAATAAATGCAGACTATAGAGAGAATAAGAAAATGATGAGCAAAGTTAAATTACCTAATAATGTGTGTTAGACTAGAAAACAGTGGGAGAAAGTACAACTACATCCTTTCCATAGTGATGAAGTCAACATAATATGGGACAATTCTTGACTAACAAAGCTTTTTTTCTTGTTTCTAAATATCTGAGAGAATATACATTTTTAAGTTGCAACAGGAAGTCTTTGTTGTCATTTTCTTCTCTTGGAAATCAATGAAAAACAAATAGAAAATAAGGATCAAAATAAAAATGACAACTTCAAAGAACAAGAGATACCTAAAACTCAGAAGTGCAAAAGGGAGGCAGGGGTATTTCTAAATTTTAGAAGGTTGAATGATGAGTGCAGAAATATATAGCTCAGCATACTCATTGCTAGGAATCTTATAAAAGCACACATAGTACACTTTATCAAGTAAGTAGTGCACCCTGAAGTAGGAAGCAACAGTCATATCTTCAACAGTAAAAATTAAGGCAAGGACTGTAAGATCTTGCTGATTTTATAGTTTGGCAGGCAGTGATAAATGAACACATAGACTCCCCATATATCTAGAGAGGAACATATTTTTGTGGCAAGGAGAAGAAGAGATGCCACCATTGTGAACAGCCCTGTGGTGTTAATCTTGACTGGCTGGGGTGATCTCACTGAGACACAAATAATCCTAAAACATGAGGGAAATTCTGGCAACCAAGTACATGAGCCTACATTCTCTTACAGGAAGAGTTACTTGGTTCAAAGAAGAGAAATAATTCAAACCAAACAATAATAGACTAATACAAAGTAAATAGAATAAAGTAGGAAAGAAATGGAAGAAGAAGGAGAACCAACCAAAGGAAGAATACTAACCACAAAAATGTTGCTGTAGATCTGCTAAAAGTCAGAAGGAAAATATCATACTTAACTATAAAGTTATTGAGGCAGTTATCTTAATAACAGAGCATTAAATATGTCTTCATAGGGAAGAAATTGTGACAAGAAAAGAAAACATGATCTGTTCAGAGAGAAAATAATTGTGATAAGAAGTAAAAGAATCTCCTAGAACTAAAGTTTAAATGAGAAGCAGCAGAAATATTACAGACATTTCCAGAATCACAGTAGGTAAAACAAAGTATGAGACTTAAAAATTGAGCAAAATAGAGTGAACATTAAAAAAAATTGAACAAGATACAAAGAAAATTCAAATAAGCATCTTTTTTCCAAACAAGATTTAATAAACACATAACTATTATCTCCTAATTGGTATGATGTAAATAGTGGAACAAAGAAAAAACATTTAGAGATTCAATTAAAAAAATATGACTTTTTGGATATAAAGGAACACTCAAATTTACTTCTTTTTTTTTATTTTTTTTATTTTTTATTTTTTTATTTTTTATTTTTTTTATTTTTTATTTTTTATTATACTTTAAGTTCTAGGGTACATGTGCATAACGTTTATATCATGTATAACACCCCAATGCAATCCCTCCCTCCTCCCCCCTCCCCCTGATAGGCCCCAGTGTGTGATGTTCCCCTTCCCGAGTCCAAGTGATCTCATTGTTCAGTTCCCACCTATGAGTGAGAACATGCGAAAACACTCGAATTTACTTCTTTAGAGGGAATGTTATATCTCAAGAGAAGCTGACCTAAAACCATCTACTAGAAAATAAACCCTGTAAGTTAGCTGATTGTCAGATTTCATATATATAAATGCTTTGAGTAGCTGGAAAAAAAAAAAAAGATTTAATTCTTTTATAAGATGAAAAAGTAGGCCGACCTTCAACTTCTCCACAGCAATACTCAGTGTTACAATGATAGTGAAAAACTACATAGACAATCTTCAAGGAAGGAAAGTGTGATCTAAGACAGTTACAGCTAGCTAAACTACCATTCAGATACGAATGCAATAGGGACAAAGGAGTCATGTTTCCAACTTAGCAGAAACCAGAATTCCTGGTAATTTCATTTGAACTCTAAGTTCATTTTGAAGAAAATCTCAGAGAATACATGTCATTGACTAAAAGAAAGATGGCAAATGTAAGTCAAGGGACATTGAAGTATTTAATTGTTTTACTGAGTAGGATGAAAAGCACAGCTTGTGGTTATAGACATGATATCACTTTAATAACAGCAAACAAGAAAGAAATATAGAGAAATATATAAGGTACTATGTATGCTGATTTCCAAATTTTAATAGCTGTAGTAAAATACGTACCATTTAGGTGCATAAATTAAATATTTTTTAAAGTGAACATGTAAGTAACAAAAATAACAAACTAACAAAATTGAACAGTAGAATGTAAGAGTGGAAATGAAAAATCTAACAGAAAATGAAACTGAGAGATAATTTTCTTTTCACTGTATACTTTAGTGTATCTTTTACATTTTGAACTACATACAAATATTACCTATTCAAAATGAAGAAACAAGAAACACAAATAAGTGAATAAATGAACAAATATTAAACAACTATCTGAGTAAATAAATGAATAAATAAAATTCCTGATTTGATCCAGAAGACAGTGCACAATAGACAAAAATTTCTGGAGAGTCAAAAGGCCTTAAGATTTTCTAATAAAATGTATCAAAATACATATATTATTTACATCCTGCTAGCAATCTTTAAGCAAGTATCGAGTTGTGATTCATACGACCAATGAAAAGTAGATTAGAAGTTAACCTAATGTGGTATATTAAAACATATTACTAACAAAATGCGTAGTTCAAAAGCTAAAGAAGTGTTGCTATAGTATAAGGATACCTTGATTGAGACCATTTTTTACTAATATATTTATGTGTGTGTATGTATGCACATACATAATATATGCTTACAAATACTATTTTATATATATTATATATATATATATATATATATATATATATATATATACACTTTTTTTTTTTTGAGACAGGATATTGCTCTGTCACTTAGGCCGTAGTGCAGTGGCACAATCATGGCTCACTGCCACCTCTGACTCCTGGGCTCAGATGATCTTCCCACTTCAGCCTCCCAAGCACTGGGACTCAGGCACACACCACCCTGCCCAACTAATTTTTATTTTTATTTTTATTTTGTAGAGATGAGTTTCACCATGTTACTCAGGCTGGTCTTAAACTCCTAGGCTCATCTATGGCTATACCACCCTGAATGTGCCCGATCTCATCAAACTCTTAGGCTCAAGTGATCGTCTCGTCTCAGCCTCTGAAAATGCTGGGATTACAGGTATACACTACTGCACTTGGTCTATATGCTTTCTATGTATATAATTTGTTAGAACTGTGTTCAAATATAATATGTATACATATTACACTTTGTTTTTTGTTGCTCTGTTATTCATTGAGATTGCATTAGTATCTGATATGGGATCTCATTTATCAGTAATTTCTTTTGTGTTTTCTTGTCTGCTATTTACTAATATTCATAGTACATTTTTACTCTCTGTAATTTTACACTCTATTAAAAGTTAAAGTGTTCAGTACGATATTTATGGTTTAGACTGTATTCCATTATTCAAAATACCATATTTATGTAGGTAAAACAGTGTTTTGCTCTCAAAATGAATGTTACAATTACCTTCAATATAAGTGTAATAAAATTAACTTAGATTTCCTTTTATCTTCCCCAAATTTGGCTTGTAAACTGGTGTATCTTATACACCTTTATTTTATGTGTTTACAATATGTGAGTTGTTTCCTGCCAATTAACTCAATTACAATTTTCTTGTCTGTCAATGAGATAAATTGAAGTTATTCTTTTGAAAACTAACTTTGTACCATAAATATACCAAAATTAATTTTAACATCAAATAAAATAAAAAAAATAGAAAATGATTTTGAAATGGTTCATGGCAAACACTTTGTACACTTTGTATTAAAATGACTTTTTTTTTTTTTTTTGAGACGGAGTCTCACTCTGTCCTCCAGGCTGGAGTGCAGTGGCGTGATCCCGGCTCATTGAAAGCTCTGCCTCCCAGGTTCACACCATTCTCTTGCCTCAGCCGCCAGAGTAGCTGGGACTACAGGCGCCTGCCACCACACCCGGCTAATTTTTCTATTTTTAATAGAGACGGGGTTTCCCCGTGTTAGCCAAGATGATCTCCGTCTCCTGACCTTGTGATCCGCCTGCCTTAGCCTCCCAAAGTGCTGGGATTACAGGCGTGAGCCACTGTGCCTGGTCAAAAATGCCCATTTTTAAAGAGTGTTTTTTTTTTTTTTTTTGCAATTTTTTTTTATTAAGGTTTTTAAGATTAGGAATGCAGTGAATTTTCAAATAGCAATCTCTACTTTTTTTGCTGGTAAATTTCTCATAATAATTATCATCAAAAGTCTTTCCTTTAGGAGTTTGTGAGCTGTACACCAAATCAGAGTCATCAGTCTTAAAGTTCTTCTGACAATTTAATGCACAGAATTAAATGGGCTAGAGTGAGTTCTTGAGATATAAAGATAAAGGTTATATAATAATTCCAGAACTAAAGATTTAATTTATTAAAAATACTTAGTCATTACCATTAAGTTTTAATTTTCCGTAAGAAAATTTACAAAGGTGTAGGACGCTGTCTATATTACATGGCGTGATTATATATCTGCATAATAATGTGGGGTTTTTAAAAAATTTTTTCCCCTTCTGTTTAGAGTAGTCACAATAAGAGATAATACTATTTATTCATTGGATCATTTTTTTTGAAAAATATAGCATGAAATGCATACATTGCAACCGACCAAGCAATGGGCTCATTGCTTGATGCATATAAGCCAATTTTATCACACCAGCTTTTGAGAAAGGCTTTACTGTGAATTGACTGGCAAAGAGACAGGAGGCAATGCTCAAATCTATCTCTCCAAATTGGGGACTTGGGTAGGATTTTTCGGGAGATATGTCATGATTGGGTCATGACAAAAAGTGATACCAGGACATGAGCTGATTGGAGCACGCCATAAGGTGTTACTAAGGCTTGCTTCTTAATTCAGTCTCTGTTCCTTGTCCCAGCACTTTGGTTCCACCTGTGGTTGACTGTTTAGTTTTGGCTGGTTTTGGAGTCACAAGTTGAGCACATTTATTTCATCCTGGCAGACTCAGGTTACATAACCTGCAATTTGGGGGTTCATGGCAAATGAAAAATAACTCACCATTTAATTACAAAAATTAGCAATTGTAACATTCATTTGATTGTGTTGGTTACATGATTGTGCTGGTTATGTGATTATAACCTTTCTAAATTTAATAATGTAAATAGCCTTGATATTTTAGCATACAAAATATAAATTCTATGAACCATTGATACCTCTTTTGTTCACTTTTGTATCGTTAGCCAAAGTCTAATACTCAAATTCATATAAATACAATGAATGGTTGTTGAATGCACAAATAATAAATACTCATGAGCTCTTGGGAAAATGGGAATCAAGAAAGGCTCAAGCCAATACAATTTTATATATGGGTTGTTTGGTTTTATTCACTAAAGCAAATACTTATTAAACACACTCACATATAGGAAAACCCTTGAAATAAGACAATTTCCCATTTTTCCAAAGAAAGACAAAAATAGACTGCCAGCCAATTTGACTGCATCAATTTTTGGGAATATAAATTAAATTTGTAAAATATCTCGAGTAAATTTAAATTATTATGTGCACAAAATAAAATAAATGACATTGATTTCACATTTTATGAAAAATTACTTAAAATTTTTACATACATTTTTAATATTCTTGTGTATTAGCCCATTCTCACATTGCTATAAAGAAATACCTGAAACTGCGTAATTTAATAAGAAAAGACATCTACTTGGCTCACAGATCTACAGGCTATACTGGAAGCATTGCTGGGGACACCTCAGGAAACTTATAATCATGGCAGAAGGTGAAGGGGAAGCAAGCACATCTTGCTGTGGTGGAGCAGGAGAAACAGAGAGAGGGAGGGAAGGGGGAAATGCTACACATTTTTTAAATAAGGAGATTACATGAGAACTTACTCACTATCATGAGAACAGCAAGCGGGAGGTCTGCTGCCCCCATGATCCAATTAGCTTTCACCAGGCCACTCCTCCAACATTATGGATTACAGTTCCAGAAGAGATTTGGGCAAGGATACAAATCCAAACAATATCACCTTGTGTTCTTTCACAGAATACATTTTTAAACAAATGTCTCTTGTTTATAACCATAAACTGTTCATTTCTAAGTTGTGTGAGAATAGCACTTTTGGTATATATGTATACACATATAAGAGACAGACAGGGAAAGCAGGACGGAGACACTTCTACATTTCCCTTACGTGATATGCTGACTGCAACTACCTCAGCCTTGTAGCCTTACAATCACAAATGCTTCCTTTCACAAAAATAGGTCAATCAAACCTGAAACAAATGAGTACTATGGCAACAGTCATCATGGCTATTAAGAATGAAGACATTCCAGAAGACCCTTCCCAAATACGTATGCCCAGTAATGTCCTAACCTGACCTCTTCTTCATTTTAATAGTGAAAATCACACCCATCAGTAGAAATTTAAAATACTAATGAGACATGCATCACCCGAAGAAGCATGATGAGAATAGTGAAAATCACCCACAGGTAGAAATTTAAGAAACTAATCCTGAAGAAGCATGATGCGAATAGTGAAAATCACCTACAGGTAGAAATTTAAGATGCTAATGAGACCCTCATCACCTGAAGAAGCATGATAAGAAACTGCACAGTTGTAACTGACAGACCACTCCAAACATGCAATGGTGTTGCCTGGAGGAAATCCAATGAAAAATCTCTAGACTAACCTGCTTCAAGAGAGTTAGCTGTGGGACCCTTCCTCTTGCTGTCTCCCTTTCTAGGGAGCTGAATGTTCCAATAAACTGTCTTGCTCAAGCCCATCACAGACTCTTGGTCTATTTCTACTCACTGAGGGTCAAGAGCTGATATAGTTTGGATCTGTATGCCTGCCCAAATCTCACAATAAATTGTAATCCCCAACGTTGGAGAGGGAGTCCAGTTGGAGGTGATTGTATCACAGGAGCAGCATCTCATGAATGGTTTATCATTATCACTTTGGTGCTGTTCTTATGATAGTTAGTGAGTTCTCACAAGATCTGGTTGTTTAAAAGTGTGTAGCACCCCCCTCAGTATCTCTCTTGCTCCTTCTCTGACCACATAATACATGCCTGCTTCCTGTTTACCTTCCTCCATAATTGTAAATTCCCTGAGGTCTTCCCAGAAGACAAGTAGATGCCACCATGGTTTCTTGTACAGCCTGCAGAACCGTGAGACAATTAAATTTCTTTTCTTTATAAATTACCCAATCTGAGATATTTCTTTGCAGCAGTGTGAGAATGGACTAATATGGAAAATTGGTACTGAAGAATGGGACACTGCTATGAAGATACCTAAAAATGTGGAAGTACCTTTGGAACTGGGTAGCAGGCAGAGCTTGGAACAGTTTGGAGAACTCAGAAAAAGACAGGAAGATGAGGGAAAGTTTAGAAGTTCCTAGAGACTTGTTTGATGGTTGTGACCAAAATGCTGATTGTGATATGGACAATGAAGGCCAGGCTGTGGAGGTCTCAGATGGAAATTAGGAACTTACTGGAAACTGTAGTAGAGGTCACCTTTGCTATGATTTAGCAAAGATTCTGGCTGCATTGAGCCCTTGCCCTAGGGATCCATAGAACTTTGAACTTGGCAGTGATGATTTAGGGTATGTGGTGGAAACAATTTTTAATCAGCAAAGTATTCAAGATGTGGCCTGGCTGTTTCTAACAACCAGCACTTATATGAGTAAGTAAAGAAATTACTGGAAACTGAAATTTACATTTAAAAGGGAAGCAGAGTGTAAAAGCTCAAAAAAAAAAAAAAAAACCAAAAATGAAGACTTGCCATGTGGTAAAAAAGAAAAACATATTTGAATGGGAGGAATTCAAGCAAGCTGCAGACATTTGCATAAGTAAAAGGAGGCCAGGTGTCAATAGCCAAGACAATGGGAAAAAAAGGCCTTGAAAGCACTTCAAAGAACTTCATGGCAGCCCTTTCCATTACAGGCCTAGAAGTGTAAGTGAATCAAACGGATTTCTCAACCAGACTCAGGACCCTGCTGCCTTGTACAGCACTGGGACAATGCTTCCTGCATCCCAGCCACTCCAGCTCCAGCTGTGGCTAAAAGGAGCCCAGGTAGAGCTTGGGACCCTGCTACAGAGAGTGTAAGCCTTAAGTCTCAGTGACTTCCATGTGGTGTTGAACTTGCATGTGCATACAATGCAAGAGTTGAGGCTTTGGAGTCTCTGCCTAGATTTCAGAGGATAAATGGAAAAGCCTGAACATTCAGACAAAAGCCTGCTGCAGAGGTGGGCCCTCATAGAGAACCTCCACTAGGGCAGTGCAGAGGGAAATGTTGGATTGGAACCACCACATAGAATCCCCACTGGGGCACTGCCTAGTGCCCAGATTCCAGAATGGTAAATCTACTGGCAGCTTGCACCCTGCCCCTGAAAAAGTGGTGTTCAACACCAGCCCTGTAGATCAACTGTGAGGGCTGGGCCCTGCAGAGTCACAGGGGTAGAGCTGCTCAAGGCCTTGAGAGCCCACCCTTGGTACCAATATGCCTTGAATGTAAGACATGGAGTTAAATGAGATTATTTTGGAGCTTTAAGATTTAATGACTGCCCTGCTGGGTTTTAGACTTGCATGTGGCCTAGAGCCCCTTTGTTTCATTTAAAAATTTCTCCCTTTAGAATGAGAATATTTACCCAATGCCTATATCCCTATTTTTGTATCTTGGAAGCAACTAACTTGCTTCTGATTTTACAGGTTTATAGGCAGAAGGGAGTAGCCTTGTCTTAGATGAGACTCTGGACTGTGAACTTTTGAGTTAATGTTGAAATGAGTTAAGACTTTGGGGGACTGTTGGGAAGGCATAATTTTATTTTGAAATGCCAGAATAACATGAGATTTGAGAGGGCCAGGGGTGGAATGATATGGTTTGGATCTGTGTCCCCACCCAAATTTCATGTGAAATTGTAATCCCCAGTGTTGGAGAAGGGCCCTGGCGGGAGCTGATTGAATCATGATAGCAGGCTTCTCATGAATGGTTTAGCATCATTCCCTTAGTGCTGTTCTCATGACTGTGAGTGAGTTCTTGCAAGATCTGGTTGTTTAAAGGTGTGTAGCACCTCTGTAACCTCGTTTCCTCCTGCTCTGGCCATGTGAAGTGCTGCCTCCATGTTTGCCTTTTACCATGATTTTAAATTTCTTGTGGCCACCTCAGAAGCCAAGCAGATGCCAGCATCATGGTTCCTGTACAGCTTGTGGAACCACAACCCAATTCAACCTCTCTTCTTCATAAATTACCTTGTCTTAGGTATTTCTTTATAGCAATGCAAGAATTTACTCTAAGAGCCTACCAGCTGGTAGTATATACACATTACATTTTTGGCCTTTACCCTTAAAATCCCCATCAAAGCACTGTTTTTATAAAGTTTCTTTGATCAGCTTCTTTCCTTCCCTCTCCACCCCTCCTGCTTGCTACTTCATTCAGTGAGGTTGTTTTTCATACATTTGAAACATAGTTACATTTATCTGGCACGGTCTATATTTCATCCAGGGATCCCCAGACATTCATGCTGATTTTTTTTTAACTTGCATAAAATAATGTTTATTCTTTTTGATATTCTGTTCTATGAGCTATGATAAAGACATAGAGCTATGTATCCACCATTCCAGTACTGTATAGAACAGTTACTTCATGCTAAAGTTTCCCCCACATTCCCCATTGTAGTCAATCACTATCCCCTCTCCCAACTCCTGACAACAACTGATCTATTTTTCCAATTCAATAGTTGTATTTTTTCCAAATTTCATATAAATTTGGTCCTACTGACGGCAATGATGGCCATTCTTGAGATGCCTTTGTGAGGATGCTAGCTGCAGCAGTGAAGGCACAGCTGGGGCTGAGTGCTCCACAGAGCTAGTGGGAGCCAAATCCAGGTAAGAGACCCACCCCTTACTGAGTTGGCAGAGCAGGAGTCTGCACTCCCAGATGTAGCCTCAGCCACACAGCCACAGCTCCAGACACCAGCATCCCTGTGCTTTTGGGGGACCCAGGAAGAACCCTGACCCCACAGGCTTGAAAATGTCTGCTCCTGCTTCTTAACCTCTCCCTGCTCCTAGTGAGAGGCGGCAATGTGCTAGCAGCCCTCACTCTCAGTGCCTCTTGGCCTCAGTGTCCACTCTGGGCACTTGAGGAGCCCTTCAGCCCACCACGGCACAGTGGGATCCCCTCTCTGGGTTGGCTGAGGCCGGAGCCTCCTCCCTCTGCTTGCAGGGAGGTATGGAGGGAGAGGCACTGGCGGGAACCGGGACTGTACTGGCGGGCCAGTGTGAGTTGGGGGGGCCGCCGGTGTGGGCTCGGGGGTCCAGCACACAGAGCGGCCAGCTGGCGCTGTTGGCCCAGGGCAGTGAGGGGCTTGGCAACCCGGCCAGCAGCTGCGGAGGTTGCGCTGGGTCCCCCAGCAGTGCCGGCCCGCCAGCGCTGCACTCAGATTCTCGCTGGGTTTAGCTGCCTCCCCCTGGGGCAGGGCTCGGGACTTGCAGCCCACCATGTCTGAGCTCGCCCCTTGTGGTGGGCTCTGGCAGGGCCCAAGCCTCCCCGACAGGCGCCACCCCCTGCTTCCAGGCCCTAGTCCCATTGACAGCCCAAGGGCTGAGGAATGCAGGCCTGGCTGGGGAGTGGTGGCAGCTCCACCTGCAGCCCCTGTGCAGGATCCACTGGGTGAAGCCGGTTGGGCTCCTGAACCTAATGGGGACTTGAAGAACTTTTATATCTAGCTGGAGGATTGTATGTGCACCAATCAGCACTCTGTGTCTAGCTCAGGGTTTGTAAATACACCAATCAGTACTCTGTGTCTATCAAGATTTGTAAACACACAACTGGTACTCTGTATCTAGCTAACTAGCACTCTGTGACTCTGTGTCTAGCTCAAGGATTGTGTAACTGCTATCTGTAGACAGGTTGTCCTGATGAGTTTCCAGCTCTCAGCAAAGAGGAGACCCATAGTGGGTAGCTCTTTTTTTTTGCAGGCAGGTCATCCCAACAAGGATCCAGCTCTCTCAGTGGAGGGAAAACCCGAAGCATGTAGCTCCTTTCTGCAGCCAAGTCATCTCAACAAGTATGTGAGTCTGGTTGAGTATGTGTTTTTTATGTGCTTAGAATGGAGAAAGTGCTTGATGATTGGTTCATGGGTGACCACAGACAGGCCTGGAAAGAGCACCATCCAATTGGCCAAATGATTATTAATGAAGTTCTCAGTAGGGGCTGCAGACTTCATCTGGAACTGGAAGCCCAGTCCCCTAGCCTTCAGGCTGTATCTGCATTGAAGATGAGGTTTTACCAGAGACCTGCTCCTTTCCACCTAAGAACCTGCCAGCCTTTGACATGCTGTCCATGGTGTCCAGGCTGTCTGCACTGAGAGGCATCTGCAGCCCTAAGCCAGGCCACCTCTCTGCCTACAGTTACACTTGTCAGAACAACCTCCCTATAATAGGAGCTACCCATTTCGGGTCTCCTGAGAGCTGTTCTGTCGCTCAATATAGCTCCTCTCTACCTTGCTCACTCTCCAGTTGTCCACGTACCTCATTCTTCCTGAACACAAGATGAAAACTGAATGGTGGGACTGAAAGGAATTAACACACCTCAATGCCCCAGGGCCGCCTCCTATGCTCATTGGCACCCAAAGTCTGAAGAGGGCTGAGATTGCAGGGGACTGGTATGTCAGTGCTGTCTTGAGCACATGCACTGCCTGCCCCACTGTAGCTAGCATGCCTGGCTGTGTGCATTGTCCAGACTCCATGTTTGCTTGTTCACATACCCCTTGCCACTCTGCACCTGGCTTGTCCTTGGTAGGCGTGGGATCCAGGCTGGTAGTGCAAGCCAAGCACAGCATGCCTGGCCCAGTGGGCAGAATGAGCCCAATAGGTGCAGGTGCCCAGCTAATTTTTTGTATTTTTAGCAGAGATGGTGTTTCACCATGTTGGTCAGGCTGGTCTCAAACTCCTGACCTAGAGTGATCTGTCCGCCTTTGCCTCCCTAAGTGCTGGGATTACAGGCATGGACCTCTCTGCCCAACCAGCAGTGTTATGTTATATGTATGTACTACAGTTGTGCTGTTGCTGTTGTTGTTGTTTGATGTTCTGTTGTTGAAGTCTATCGTGATTCTTTCAAGCTTTTGGCAATCATCAATAAGTTACTCTAAAAATTCACATACAGGGTTTGTGTGACCTTTTAAAATGTAATTAGGGTAATTATTTAGGAGCCAGATTGCTGAGTTGTATGCTAACTCTACTTTTAACTTTATTACAGAACTCTCAAGCTATCTTTCAAAGTAGCTGCAACAGTTTTCCTTTCCACTGGTATTGAATGAACATGTCCATTGCTCCACGTCTGTTCCAGCATTTAGTATTGTCAGAAAATTTTAGAAAAGTTGGAAACCCACGGACTTCGGGAGTTAACAAAACTTAGAAATATTTTTAAGATTCTTTAGTGACATACATGTGGCAGCTTTAATTGGTTCATAGCCTTTCAAAGGTTAGAGATTTGCTTTCTGGATATAAATCTTATCTTAGGTAGTGAACTTAATTTTTACAAAATAGTAACTTCTTCTTGACAACTTCATGTATTTTCTGATCTAAAACATTCATTGAAAAAATAGATAAAATCTATCTTATATTACAATTCTTTTTTTTTAGAAAATAACAAAAGTGTATTATCATATTATATAACAGAATTGCAGACAAATTTAAATTTCTGTATACCAAAGATAAATGTTTTTTAAAGTTACATGTCTCACATAACAATTATGAAAAGTAAGTCAGTTCCTCAATAAACTCCTCTGAAATACCTGCCCAAGAATATTGTTGATATTCCAGAGAAAAAAGCAAACCAAAACAAAACTATTGCATACTAAAAGAAAGTATATAAATCAGAACATAGAACTATACCTGTGGCACCAAAAGTTATAACTGGAAAATTTTTTTTGGTATCACAGGGAAGTAAGAAAGTACAATTTTATTTAAGAGACAGCTGAACTGTGAGGGATTTCTATCAACTAGAAAAGACTAAATGAGTGTTAAAGAAGGGAAAGAGCAGAATGGGGGATCATAGAATGAGGGGAATAAAAGTAGTTAGGTTGAAATTGAAAGGGACCTAGAAATATATATTTAAAATTTTTTCATAATAGTCATTTATCATAGACAAAAAATATTTAGAATTCGATTTTGGAATCTGAATTTCTTTTGGAAACTTTCCCATACCAATTAAACAATGCAGACCATTGCATGTTTGCAATGTTGTTCTCCTTTTGTACTCAAACATTTCTTTGATAAACTATTTTGTTTATATACAAATGTCCCCAAAGTGACCCTTGCAATTAAAAATTATCTTTGGTTGAAATATGCCATTTTGGAATAAATGTATACATACAATAGTAGGGAAAAAGTACATATAAGAAGAACTCTGGTTAGGAGGAAGCACGAGGTTAAATAAGATAAATTTGTAAGAGTTTGACAGGCATTATTTAAATATATTGCTTTGTGTATCCATGACTCTAATCCACCTTCTAAACTTTTTTTTTTTTTTTTTTGAGACGGAGTCTCGCTCTGTCGCCCAGGCTGGAATGCAGTGGCCGGATCTCAGCTCACTGCAAGCTCCGCCTCCCGGGTTTACGCCATTCTCCTGCCTCAGCCTCCGGGTAGCTACCCATTTCGGGACTACAGGTGCCCGCCACCACGCCCGGCTAGTTTTTTGTATTTTTTTAGTAGAGACAGGGTTTCACCATGTTAGCCAGGATGGTCTCGGTCTCCTGACCTCGTGATCCGCCGGTCTCGGCCTCCCAAAGTGCTGGGATTACAGGCTTGAGCCACCGCGCCCGGCAACTTTTTCTTATCAGTAGATAGAAAGTGCAAATAAGAGATTTTTTAAACAAATTTATTCTCATGAGTAAAACAAAACAAGATTGAGGAATGTTCTCATAATAGTTTGATAAGTGAACCAAGGAAAAATTTCTTCTATTAAGATACTACTCATTAGCCTTTCTGATGGCCAGAGAAGGCAGAGAAATTCTAGTCAGAGGTGGGTCCCCAGCAAAACCCTACCTTTGAGCCAAGAAGCCCAAAACCCATGGCTCTAAGTGAGAACTTCCATCCCCATGTGCCCACTCTCTCCTGATTGGTTCTTTCTGAATAATGCCTTTTTACCAATCAAATGTTGCCTTTTCCAAAACTACTTATGGCCCACCCTGCCCCGCCACCCTGTGCCTATAAAGACTCCAGACTCAACCAGCAGAGGGGAGAAGTGCCTGGACATTGGGGAGAAGCAGCTGGACATCAGGGAGAGGTGACTTGACATCAGAGACAGTGACTAGGCTTTGGAAAGAAGCAACTTGACTTTGGAAGAAAGAGGTGACGACTTCAGGGGAGAGTGACCCGCCCTTCCCATCCCCTTTCCAGCTCCTTGCTGCACTGAGAGCCACTTTCATCACTCAATAAAATTCTCCACATTCACCATGCTTCAGTTCTTCTTTGTGACCTCATTCCTCTTAGGCACTGAACAAGAATTCAGGATGCACCAGGTGTGGGTCCTGAAAAAAGGCTATCACACTGGCCCTGTGCCCTTGCTGAAGGAAGGCAGCCAACCAGTGAGATGAGGCAAAGGGCTCACTGCACTGATAACACACTGCTGTCTGTGGATGGTAGAGCCAAGAGAGCATTGTAACATGCCCTTGGGGGCCTTGGTATTGAAAGCATCCCCTCTTGAACCCTGCCACAGCACCTGCATAGAGTTTGCTCTTGCCAACACTGAAGAAGTTGGCTCCTGCACTTGCCCTTCTAAATGCTCAAGGGGCGGAGCACGGTGAAAGAGAGTGAATGGAGTTTGCTCCTGCTGGGGGGTTCCTGCAATGGCTCTCTCCAGTTGCCACACTCATTCACTCATGCATTCCCTCCTACCAGGGGTTGAGTGGGGCAGGCTGAGTAAATGGGACACCCCGTCATGACTCCCTCAAAGGAGTCAAGAAAATACCCTGTATCACTTGCATCTGCATAAAGACATGAACATATTGAAACCGGGTTTGTCTTTTTTCCCAAGGACTTCTTTTTATACATTCCCAACAGAGTGGGAGAGGAGAAACAGATTGTCATTAAAAACAAGGCAGTTTTTCATCAAGGATAAGCTATTTCACATTTGCTCATAATAAAAACATTCCTAAAAGAAAGATCTTCAGTTTTTGACAACAAAACAGAGTCTGAGAAAATAAATTGGAGCTCAGACTTAGTCCTGGACTTTCCTCATTATCACAAATGGTCAAAGACATGTGCGGGAGGCTCAAGGAAGTCTCATTGGACTTTTGATGTCTCCATGAATAACAACACAAAATTTAGTTAGCCAAGCAAAATTAAATATTTTAATATTATTAATTTATTCATTTTAATGATGTTTTTAACCTGGCAAGTCAGGGAACAATATTTATTGGTTTGGGGATCTGGGATAATGTGGATTAAGACATGCCATTCAAGTCAGGAGAGTATCAGAACTATTCATGAAATAGTAGTTAAAGATTATTGAGACCATCTTAACTAACACAGTGAAATCCCATCTCTACTAAAAATACAAAAAAATTAGCCAGGCGTGGTGGCAGATGCCTGTAGTTCCAACTACTCGAGAGGCTGAGGCAGGAGAATGGCGTGAACCCGAGAGGCAGCAGAGCTGGCAGTTAGCCGAGATCACGCCACTGCACTCCAGCCTGGGTGACCGAGCGAGACTTGGTCTAAAAAATAGAAAAAAAAAAAAAAGGAGCTTATTGAACATTGTTAAGCAAAGGTCTTAGAGTGATGCTTCACAAGCATACTATTTATTCTGGTCATCAAACCATTTTTTGGGATAAGTTGATTTATAGGAATTGACTGGTGCAAATTGTTGGTAACATTCTACTGACACAGAAAGCAGGAGATTGTTTTATGGTAGTTTTGATAAATGTGGCTAGAAACAATCAAACTCTGGGTTGAGTTGTAAAAATAAAGGGGAGAGGTCAGAATGTTAAAAAGGATACAAATCATAAAGAGTCTTACAAAATGTAATGAAGGTTTTGGATTTTAACTGCAATAGGAAGTTGTTGGGGAGGTTTAAATATGATCAGTCTTTTGCAATAAATAATACTTTTAAGAAGCTTTCAAGTAAAATCTGAATACTACTCTTGTAAAAAGGCATATAGATAAATAAATAGATATTGGTTTGCTGAGTTTTGAGGCTCTTTGGTTACCTGCTTTCACATTTCTGACTGCCTCAGGCTCCTATTACGCAAAGTATTCTATAACTTATCAAAGATTTCAATGTTGAACTTAGGATGGTTCTTTCTCCTAAACTGACTGACTCTAAGATTTTGTGAAATTTAATTCTTGTTGCTTATGAATATTTTAAAATATAAAATTAATAATTCACACTTTTTTAAAGAGATGGGGTCTCTTTATGTTGTCCACGTTGAATTTGAGCTCTTGGGCTCAAGTGATCTACCAGCTTCAGCCTCCAGCATGTCTGGGAATATAGGTACACACCACTGTGCCTAGCATCCAAACTTATTTTAATCAGAAAACAAACCTTAATATCTATAAATTTTCATTTTTTTCATATGTAACCTATTAACATTAAGGAAAATTAAGTAGAATTGAATAACATCTCAATTTATTTTCAGCAAAATAATATAGATTACAAGGAGATAATGCAGCAATGTGTTACTCTAATCCATTTACACCTACCAATTGCAATGGACTGTCAAAGGAGAAGTTGTCACATAATCTTTTTAAATATAGATATGCATGAATGTCTCCTAAATTTTCCTTTATTTAGCTGAATTCATTTGCTAGCTTAATAAATTCTCACCATAGCGAAATTGATGTCATAACTATTTGATAAATTGGAGTTTCCACCTCTTCAACTTTTATCGAGTGGTCAATAATAAATGTCCATATCAATACTAAAATTATAGAATTTGTACATTTACATTAAAATAGTTAAAACCCACTAAATCTCTGTTTACCTGCAAACATTTGATAGTTTGTTGATAGTAGTTCAAATTTAGAGATAGAATGTTGTAAGTGCTGGTAAAGTTTCCAGTAGATAACTTTTTTTTTGTTTGTTTTTGTTTTTTTCAAGACGATCTCATTCTGTCACCCAGGCTGGAGTGCAGTAGTGTGATCTTGGATGCCTGCAACCTCTGCTTCCTGGGCTCAAACGATCCTCCCATCTCAGTATCTCAGTCTCCCAAATACCTGGGACTACAGGCCCATGGCACCATGCTCGGCTACTTTTGGTAGTGTTGTAGAGATGGGGTTTCGCCATGTAGCCGAGGCTGGTCTTGAATTCCTAGGCTCAAGTGATCCTCTCGCCTAGGCCTCCCAAAGTGCTGAAATTATAGCCATGAGTCACCATGACCAATGCTCGAGTAGATAATTTTTAAGACAGGAATAAAGCGTAAACAAATTCAATTTTTTTGAAAAATATTTAATCATAGCAACAATATATATTACATTCTAACACTATCCTCCTTTCTTACTTTAAAAACTGTTAGAGTATCCTCAGACTGCATTTGCAAGAGTACTTACATTGCATAACAAAAGTAACAAACACAGATTGTTTAATGTTTCTAGATAATTATCTTGCTCCTTTTGCTTCAATTTCTCACTCTTTCAAAAATTATTATTTTTAACACTCACTACAAATCTGGACTGAAAACTTTAGTGAAAACAAGAAGCTAAAATGGATAGCACTGAATGTAGTTTAAATTCTGTGGTTAATGAAACAAGAATTATGTTTCTCAAGAAATAAATATAAATGCAATAATGACATTTGCAAAAGCATAATAAATAGATCAAATCATTCAGTAAATATTAATTTGGGTTCACTGTGTGAGGTACTATGTTTATATATGAGATTTATAAAGTTAAATATAGAAGTGTGTTTTAATAAAATATACTTATCTATCTTGCTTTATTTCAGAATTTTTTAAAATTAAAATTACATTTATCAATTACAATTCTTCACAAAGTTATACTTTCAAATAATTTTCATAGAGAAATGCACATTAACCTCAAATTATCCTTACACCACACACGGTTAATAAAATGGTTAGACCATAGCCCCAAATCTTTATAGTACATTTTGTAATGAGAAACTCAGACATTTCATATGTTTTATAATCTTTTTATGTTTTGCAGGAAAAAAAAAACTATTTTTATTTGTTTTGTTTAGAAGGTCGTGATAGTGGTTATGGGCATACATTTGAATAAAAGAAATCAATAGAGTCCATTAATTTTTCTACATCTTTCCAATTTTGTGTATCTAAGCCTGCTTTTATGGAATATCTTTTTTCATACAGTAAGTTTGTAGGCTTTTTCACTAGAGTTAGAAAATATTTTCATTTTCAGTTGTATTCATAGATTTTAAATGCACAGCTCCCCAATTTGTATTATTCTCTAACATTCAATATTGATAAACCAAGATCTTATAGTTTTAAACCGTCACTTCTTAGACACTTGAACTAAAATCCTTCAAGTTATTCTGTATAAGCTTACATGGCACATGCACATATGGTCAAAATATACATGGACAAGTAAACAAAAACATCTATTGACTGTATTCACAAGTTATTAATCATATAATTGAACTAAAACATAAAATTCTTAAGAAATTTTCCAACTAACTGAACAAAAATTTGTGTTTTTATGGCCGTATTTTTTCTATTTTATATTTTTCTCAAATACTTTTTATCGTACAGATAAAAGTTTTCTTTTTAACTTATGGACTTTATTAACTTCTATAAAAAAGTAATCTATCAGGACCTCAGGAGACATAAACAGGTAGAATATTTTATTACAAAATGTTAACTATTT
This sequence comes from Trachypithecus francoisi, assembly GCF_009764315.1. Taxonomy (NCBI): domain Eukaryota; kingdom Metazoa; phylum Chordata; class Mammalia; order Primates; family Cercopithecidae; genus Trachypithecus; species Trachypithecus francoisi. The sequence continues at coordinate 45,253,655 of NW_022681470.1, read as the reverse complement.
GCAAAGCAAAAAGGCCAAACATGAATGTGGAGGGATCCTGGAGTTAGTAATTGTAGAAAACAGCTGCCAATCCTAGCACAGAAAAATAAAGAGAATAAATTATTAAAATCATGCAATGTAAAAGAAGGTTCCTTCTGAAGCTGGAATCCAGACTGCTGAGAAGTTGTGGCTGGCACAGGTATCTCTGAAGAGCATGATGGGGCTGGTTCTGGAATGATAGACAAACTGCAAACTGGAACCAATTGTTGCTACTGTAATCAAGTGTTTCTGTCAGAATGAACAGCCACTGCTATGTTATGTTGACATTGACAGGAACTGGAAGCAAATGGAAAAGAGTGTGTTTATTGCTTTCTTTCTGGTATTCCATTGTCCCTTTAGAGCCCTCAACTGGTATCCCCTAACAGTAAGCCAGTATTACAAAAATAATATAAGAGGGTAAGTCTGGAATTGAGAGGCAGCAGTTGAATAAGCAGCAGAAATGAAAAACAAGTGCTAATTTATAATATATATGGGCTACTAGGAGTTCATAATAGAATAGGAGGTAAAATGAACAATGAAAAGTCAGTTGTATCGGGGTTAGAGTTTGAGTTCCCTGGAAAATTGAGATGGAGATGGACTCTAGTGTACAGACTATTAAGGGGTATCCTTGAGATAAAATCTTGTGCAAGATTGTAGGAGGAAGTAAGAGAGGCAGAGAGAAATCAGTTTGTGATACACCCTTAGGAACTCCATAGGAAGCTTTGGAACTAAAGTGGTCATTCAGTGTTACTCCAAGTAGGGCCATGGCAGCAATATCTTTAAACTCCCTTATCAGTCAGTAATGATGTGGTTTACTCTGGGAAAAGACGTGACTTTGAGCAATCTCTTCAACTCAGGCAATCTCTAAGGGGGCATATGATTTCTTTCTGTTGGCTGGCTTCCTATAACAATCCCAATCGTTGGGGTAACAGTTCTTAACTGACAAATCCAGGTGGCAAGTTACAGTGTGCACCAAAGTCAGAATAGCTATTGAAGTCATTTGTAGTAACTCCAACTATCCAAAAATTATGGCACAAAGATGGGAATGCGGTTAAAGTAATGGCTAAAATTAAAAACAGTGACAACACCATATTTTGGAAAGGATGCAGAGAAATTGAATCACTCATGCATTACTTGTGGCAATGTAAAATAGTATAGCCACACTAAAAAACGGTTTGGCAGGTTTAAAAATAAAACCAAACATACGATTTTCATAGTATCCAGAAAATTAAGTTTTAAACATTTATTCCAGACAAATGAAAACTTATGTTGAAATAAAATCTGTATATATTTCATCCTTTTCAGTACATCATGCAACAAACATGCACACTACCTTGTATTGGTGAATCCCACTGATTAAATTACATATTCAGTCAACAAGCACTTCCTGATCAGGGACTGCATGCAAGATATGGTGAATGTTGTGGAGAGGGCTGTAAAAAGATGAATAGGGCAAAGAAGAATCAGATTTCCAAGAGAAGTTCCTGGCCTCTATCAAGAACTAGGTGAATAAGCCTATCTTCGTAATGGGGTATACCAGGTATAGTGATCAAGTATATGTATATGTTCTGCATTGTTGCTTCATGTCTACCTGTCGAGCTAATGGCCTAATATCTAAGAACTAATATTTTTTTAAATTCCTTTTCTGATTCTTCCATCTTGCACTGATATCTCTCAGGTCCAGACATAAGCATTTTAATCTACATCATTTGGGACTATTCCAGTTTTTGGCTATTAAGCACAAATTAAACTGCTATAAGTTCTCATACAGATGAAATACTTTGTATGCTTAGTAAAGTAATAGAACTGAAATGAAGAGCAACAGTAACAAAAGTTTGATTGGAAATCATTGTGAGACTGAAAATCAATTCAAATGAATTCCAGTTCTCACTATCTTCAGCTAAACTATAGAAATGATCTCTAGACTGGTATTCCAGTTGATCACCTCCTCAGCTTCAAATCTATCTATTTTACCACCCACAGATTTAGTTTTCCAAAACACAGATTGGATAAAGTTATACTAGTGTTCAAAGAGTTTCAACAGCATAAAAAAATAAATAAAAAGAAAAGAAACAAAAACAAAAATAAACTCCAAACTTTTCATTAAAGTATTCAATACTTCGGCTAGTTTTGTATCAATTTGTTTTTCTAGCATGAATGCTTGTCAATATCTTTATGCTATAACACTCCCAATAGGTCAGAGTGCCAAGCTGTCTTCCAAAAAAATCCATGATTTTATTTTACCATTATGTCAGTTGAAATGCTCTTCCACATATGTGGTAATTGCATTCTTTAAAGTTGATCTCAAAAATAAACTTTCATTATCTTCCTTTCAAAATTTATTGGTTCTTTCCAAAGTTATTTCATTTATACATTTCTCTTAAATAGCAAGAAATATGGCTTTAAATGTTTCTACCTCCTACATTTGATTTTTCTTAATTCCTTGAGAGAGGAGATCAGGTCTCATTCATACAGTGTCTGAAAGGTTTACTTTTCAATGAATGGACCTGAATTCATTCATGCTTTCAGTTATTAGTATTGGGGAACTACCAATTGCTAGTCCTATGTCCACATACTAGAGAGCCAATAATGAATAAGGGATAAATCCCTGCTTTCATGCAACATTCATTCCAGTGGCAGAGACAAGCAGTAATAAATAAACACGCAGTCACCTGTCCAATACTGAAAGTGCTATGAAGAAATAGATAATACTGAATTGAATTTATAGATATCAGCAGTTAAAACATTTTTTATGGAAGTCAAATTGATATGTGAATATATCTGGGATTGTGTTTTAAATGTGCTTTTAGCATCTAGTAACAGTATAACTATCGCAAATTTTGTGACTGCTGACTGAGGATTTTGAAAGGGATATTTCAAATGGGTGAAAAACTGTCAGCAATCATACTGGTAAAACAACATAATGAAGCAGACATAAACCATCAGATTCTAATGCTCCTTTTCCCATTATTGGAATGCCTTTTTAATTTAGAATATAATATGGAAACACTGATCAAGTTACCTTTAGAATTTTTGCCTCATATTGCTATAATTACACTATGTTAGACTAAAAGCATTTTGAAAAAATAGTGTAGAGTGGCCTGACAATTTAAGAACTATGAAAAGAAACTTTTCAGGGTATCAAAAATTTTAAGAAAGAGGTTTCAGAGGCAGAGAAAGATGGTGGAACAGAAAGTTTCACTGATTGTAGCCCCTACAAGGACACCATATTAACAACTATCTACACAGAAAAAAAACACCTTTCATAAGAGCCAAAAATAAGGTGAGCACTCATAGTACTGGGTTTTAACTTCATATCACTGAAAGCGGCACCGAGGAGATAAGAAAATACAGTCTTTAATCACTGACGCCATCCCTCCACTACCCCTGACAGCAGAGGCATGGTGCGGAGAGCATCTCTGGGTGTTGGGGGAGGGAGAACACAGAAATTGTGAGGCATTGAAGTCAGTGCTATGCTGTTAGATTAGAAAGGAAAACCAGACCAAACTTAGCTAATGACCCCCCCAGAGAGGGAGCATTTAAACCAGCCCTAGCCAATCCCTGTGGACTGAACTTGAGTGCCCACAAACCTTGCCACCAACAGCCAAACTGCTCTTGGTCTCTAGTAAATTTGAAAGGCGCCTAGATCATAAGGACTGAAACTTTTAGGTGAGTCCTAGGGCTGAACTGGGTCCAGAGACAGTGGCCTGGGGGTTGGGGGAAGTGCCATACTGAGACGCCAGTTGAGGAAGCCAAGGGAGTGCTGGCATCACCCTTCACCTAATCTCAGGCTGCATAGCTAACAGCTACAAAAGAGATTCCTTCCTTCTACTTGAGGATAGGAGAGAGAAGAGTGGGGGGACTTTGTCTTGAAACTTGGATACAAGCTCAGCAATAACAGGACAGGGCATTGGTCATACTCATGAGGCTCCCGTTTCAGACCTTAGCTCCCAGATGACATTTCTAGACACATCCTGGGCCAGAAGGGAACCTGCTGCTTTGAAAAAAAGAATCCAGTCCTCTCAGCATTCATCACCTTCTAACTGAAGAGCTCTTGGGCCCTGGATAGCCATCAGAGATAACCAGGTACTACATTGAGGACCTTGGCGAGTCTTTGATACCTGCTGGCTTCAGATGAGACTCTGCACATTACCAGCTGTGGTGGCTATGGGATAAAACTCCTTTTGTTTGAGAAAAGCAGAGGGAGAAGTAAAGGGGACTTTGTCTTGCACCTTAGCTACCAACACCACCACAGTGGGGTAGAGCACCAAGTAGGCTTTTGGGGTGGCATTTCTATACCTGCTTTGGACATGAAGGGTGAGTCCCAAGCCAGGCAGCATCCACTACAAGCTGGCTTAACAGATTTTGGGCATTAAAAGAATGTCACTAGTAGTCTGGCAGTACTCCTTGTGGTCAGTGGTGGTGGTGGCTATGTGGTGAGCCTCCTCTGCCTTGGAGAGGAAACAGAAGAGAGGGAAGGTGCATTAGTCGGGGCTCTCTTAGAGGGACAGAATTAATAAGATATATATATAGAGAGAGAGAGAGAGAGAAAGTTAATTATATACACACACACATATATATGTGTGGGAAAAATAAGTAAGTACCACTTAAGGACAGACTAATATAATATATATATTATAGCTATATATTATATATGTGTGATTAGACTATAACTATATATACACACACACACACATATAGTGTGTAAGTTCATACATAAGATATATGTGAGTTAACAGACTTTGTTAACACAGGGTCCCATAATAGGGTAACTGCACGCTGGGGATAAAGGAGACCCAGTCCGAGTCTAAACACTGAAGACCTTGGAGTCCAGTGTTCGAGGGCAGGAAGCATCCAGCATAGCAGAAACATGTAGTAGGCTGAGAGGCTAGGCCTGATTTTCCTTTTCATGTATTTCTGCCTGCTTCATATTCACTGGCAGCTGATTAGATGGTGCCCACCCATATTAAGGGTGGGTCTGTCTTTCCCAGCCCACTGACTCAAATGTTAGTCTCCTTTGGCAACATCTTCACATAAACAGCAGGATCAATACTTTGTGTCCTTAAATCCAATCAAGTTGACACTCAGTATTAACCATCACAGAAGAATTGCATCTAGTGGTTTGAGTGCCTGCTCAGGCCAATACAATAGAATATCAGGTAGATTTCTAAAGGTTTTGACTCCAGTCTCTGACTTCCAGATGGCACTTCTGGACTCACACGGGGCTTAGGGAGCTTTGCTGACTTGAAGATAAAGACACAAGCCTGTCTGGTTTTGCCGCCTGCTGATAGTAGAACCCCAGAGCCTTGAGTAAATGTAGGAAGTAGCCGGGGAGTGGTTATAGCCTTGGGTGAAATGTGATACTGTGCTGGCTTCAGTTGTGACCAGCAGAGTCATAGTGGTGGTGGCCACAGGGGTGCTTTTCTCACTCCATCCCCAGATTTAGGTGGCTCAGAACAGAGATAGAAGCTACATGTTTGGAAGAAGGTAACGAAAGAGAAAAAGTCTCTGTCAGGTAATGCAGAGAATTCTCTCGTATCTTGTTCAAGACTATCAGGGTGGTACCTCTATGAATCCACACAAGCCATAGTGTTACTTGTCTTGGGTGACCCCTAAAGCACATATAGCTTAGATCTCGACACTCAAGTCTTTTCAGATGTCTGGAAAGCCTTTGCAAGAAAGAGCGACAAATAATCCCAGACAGTGGAGACTACAATAAAGACCTAACTTTTCAATGCCCAGACACTAAGAACATCTATTAGCATTAACACCATCTAGGAAAACATGACCTCACCAAACGAACTAAATAAGGTACCAGGGACCAATCATGGAGAAACAGAAATATGTGATCTTTCAGACAGAGCATTAAAACAGCTATGTCAGCCAGGCACAGTGACTCACATCTGTAAGCTCAGCACTTTGGGAGGCCAAGGTGGCTGGATCACCTGAGGTCAGGAGTTCGAGACCAGGCTGGCCAACATGGCAAAATCCCATCTCTACTAAAAATACAAAAATTAACTGGACATGGTGGCGGGTACCTGTAATCCTAGCTACTTAGGAGGCTGAGGCAGGGGAATTGCTTGAACCCGGGAGATGGAGGTTGAAGTGAGCCAAGATCACGCCATAGCACATCAGCCTCGGTGACAAGAACAAAATTCTGTCTCAAAAACAAACAAATAAACAGTAACAACAAAAAAATGGCTGTGTTGAGGAAACTCAAAGAAATTTAAGATAACACAGAGAAGAAATTCAGAATTGTATCAGATGAATTTAACAAAGATTGAAATGATTTTTAAAAATCAAGCAGAAATTCTGGAGCTGAAAAATGCAATAGGAATACTGAAGAATGCATTGGAATTCTTTAATATTATAATCGATCAATCAGAAGAAAGAATTAGTGTGCTTAAAAACAGCCTATTTGAAAATATACACTCAGAGGAGATGAAAGAATAAAAAACACTGAAGCATCCCCACAGAATCTAGAAAATAGCCTCAAAACGGCAAATCTAAGACTGATTTGCCATACAGAGGAGGTAGAGAAAGAGATGAGGGTAAAAAGTTTATTCAAAGGGATAACAACAGAACTTCATAGCCTAGAGAAAGATACCAATATCAAGGTACAAGAAAATTATAGAGCACTAAGCAGATTTAAACAAAAGAAGACAACTTCAAGACATTTAATAAGTAAACTCCCAAAGGTCAATGATAAAGAAAGGGTCCTAATAGCAGCAAGAGAAAAGAAACAAATAACATTCAATGAAGCTCCAATACATCTCCAATACAGCAGATTTTTCAATGAAAACTTACAGTCCAGGAGATAGTGCCATGACATATTTAAAGTGCTGAAGAAACACACACACACACACACACATACACACATACACACACACACACACATTTAACCTAGAACAATATACCAGGGACGATATACTTCAAACATGAAAAAGAAATAAAGACTTTTCCAGACAAATAGAAGCTAAGGGATTTTATCAATACCAGACCCAACTTATATGAAATATTAAAGGGTGTACTTCAATCAGAAATAATAGGATATTAATGAGCAATAAATAGTAATCTGAAAGTATGAAACTTACTGGTAATAGTAAGTACACAGAAGATTATAACATTGTAACTGCGATGGGCAAATTACTCTTATCCTAAGTAGAAAGACTAAACAATGAACCAGTAAAAAATAATAATTACAAAAACTTTTCAAGACATAGTACAATAAAAGATAAGTAGAAGCAACAAAAATTCAAAACTGGGGGTAAACAGTTAAGGCAAGTTTTTATTAGTTTTTTTTGAACGTATGTTCATTAATACAAATAGTATGATAGTTAATACTGAGTGTCAACTTGACTGGATTAAAAGACATAAAGTATTGAATCTGGGTGTGTCTGTGGGGTGTTGCCAAAAGAGATTAACATTTGAGTCAGTGGTCTGGAAAAGGAAGACCCACCCTTAATCTGAGTGAGCACCAGTAAATCAGCTGCCAGCAAATATAAAGCAGGCAGAAAAACATGAAAAGACTAGACTGGCCTAGCCTACCAGCCTACATCTTTCCGTGGTGCAGGATGGTTCCTGCCCTCAAACATTGGACTGCAAGTTCTTCAGCTTTTGGATTCCATCTGGCTCTCCTTGCTCCTCAGCTTGCAGACAGTCTATTGTGGGACCTTGTGATCATGTGAGTTAATACATAATAAACCCTCCTTCATATGTATATATCTGTCCTATTAGTTCTGTTCCTGTAGAGAACCCTGACTAATCAGATTCTGTTACCGGGAGTGGTTCTAGAGGAACAGAATATTAAGGATAATGTTCTTTTGTTGGTGTGAGGGCTTCTGAAGTTGGCTGCTTAATATGATTAGACCCCAAAATGCTAAGGACTCTGCTTCTAATAGTATGAAGCACACCGATAGACTGTGGTGTGAACTGTTTAGAGAGTTATGCAAAATAAATGCATTTGACACTCATGATTCACTCCTTGTGAGAGACAAGGAGTTTTGTGACTCTGCATAATACTTTTGACCATATGTGGAGAACCAAGGAACGTAATGAAGCTGGTTGCTTGCTCCTAAGTTCAATGGACAAAGTGATGGAAAAAAACAAAACAAAACAAAACTGAAAACTGATGCACTCAGAGATTCTAACTCCTGACTTCAGAAGCAGATACTGAACCTCAAATCTGCTAAGATTGCCCTGTGTGAGAGTCTTATCTTCTTTAGAGAAAGAGCCAAAATTGTGGAAAACAGACACAAGCTCTTATTATGCTAACCTACAATAAAAGATGCATGCATGGTCTCATGAGGTGGCTGCTGTTAAAGTGAGGGCATTGATTGAAAAAGAATGGGACCCTCCAACTTGCAATGGGGACGTGTGGGAGGACCCAGGTGAAGCTGGGGACACTGAGTTTGTAAAAATCTGATGAAACTTTTTTGCCACAAGGAACAGCTTCCCCATCCCCATTAGTGGCAACATCCCCTCCCTGACCCATGCTACCATCAGCCTTTCCACCTTTGCCTAAGGAGACAAATCCTGTACTGCTTGAGGCAACAGTAATGGCATGGCCTCACCAAGGCAGCTGCTAGGCAAGATAATGTTGATTCCATTCAAGAGCCACCCCAACACCCCTGTTTGCTTCTAGACTTATAACTAGACTAATGTCCCAGCAGATCCCTAGAGGTGATGCTCAACATGTGACACATGAGGAAGTGTGCTATATTCAAAAAGAATTGCTTGAGTTTTCTAATTTATATAAGCAGAAATCTGAAGAATAGGCATGGGAATGGATATTAAGGTCATGGGATAAGTGTAGAGGGAACAAACAGTTGTATCAGGCTGAATGTATTGATTTGCACCCACTAAATAGGGACTTTGCATTTAATATTGCAGCTAGGGGAGTTAAAAAAAGTTCTAATAGTGTATTTGCTTGGTTAGCTGAAATACAGATTAAAAGATGGCCTACTGTAAGCGAGCTGAAAATGCCTGATTTCCCTGGTTTAATGCAGAGGAAGGGATTCAAAGGCTTAGGGAGATTGGGAGGGTGGAGTGGATTAGTCACTTTAGACTTACTCCTCACAGCTAAGAGGGCCCAGAAGATATACCCTTGGCCAATGCCTTGTGAAATAGCTTTGTGAGGGCAGCACCTGCATCTTTGAAGAGCCCTGTAATTGCTCTTCTCTGTATGTCAGAACTAATTGTCTGAACTACAGTCACTTAAATGCAAAATTTAAATACAATGGATGAATAATTGGATCTCAAGGTGGCAGGGACCAAGTGGTAGCACTCGACTATCAAAAGCAAGGGGGCATAGGTGCAATAATTGACAAAGCAGCAAACAGAATATCCTGACTCATGTAGAGCTCTGTCATTGGCTAATTTATCACTGTGTGTCTAGAAGCAAAATTGATAAGAAGCCTACTGTATTCCTACTTAATTTATATATAAGCAGAAAACATCTAGGTAGAATGGATAAAAGACTATTGAATAGTAAAATCATAATGGCCCCTCAATCAGTTTCCAGACTTGAGCCAGTTTACAGACCCAGAACCCCTTGAATGAAGGGGAGTCTGGGTCCCCTCGAGGAAGGACCCCTGTACACTACTAACAATTTATGTTGTTAACGTTTCTTCAATATTTCCCCAAGGAGACCTTTGGCCTTTTATCAGGGTAACTATGCATTGGGAAAATGGAAATCATTAGACATGTTGGGGACTATTGAACACTGGTTCTGAGCTGAAATTGATTCCAGAAGACCCAATATGTCATTGTGTTCCTCCAGTTAAAGTAGGGGTTGTGCAGATCAGATAATTAATGGAGTTTTAGTTCAAATCTGGCTTTCAGTGGGTCAGACTGTAATCCCAGCACTTTGGGAGGCCGAGATGGGCGGATCACGAGGTCAGGAGATTGAGACCATCCTGGCTAATATGGTGAAACCTCGTCTCTACTAAAAAATACAAAAAACTAGCCGGGCGAGGTGGCGGGTGCCTGTAGTCCCAGCTACTTGGGAGGCTGAGGCAGGAGAATGGCGTAAACCCGGGAGGCGGAGCTTACAGTGAGCTGCTGAGATCCGGCCACTGCACTCCACCCTGGGCGACAGAGCGAGACTCCATCTCAAAAAAAAAAAAAAAAAAAATTGAAAAGGACACAAAAAATAGAAAAATATTCTCTTTGCATGGATTGGAAGAATCAATATTTTTAAAATCCCCATACCACCCAATCTGCAGATTCAATGTAATCCCTATCAGAATATCAATGACATTCTTCAAAGACATAGAAAAAAATAAACCCAAAATTTATATGGAAACACACAAAAAACAAGAATACTTGTTCTCAACTATCCTAAACCGAAAGAACAAAAGAATAGCTATCCAGAGCTATCCTAATAATAATAATGATAAAAACTGAAGAAATCACATTACTGACTTCAAATCATACTAGAGTGATAGTAACTAAAACAGTATTATACTTCATAAAAACAGACACAAAAGCCAATGGAACAGAATAGAGAATCCAGAAAAACTCCACACAACTACACTGAACTCATTTTCAATAAAGATGTTAAGAATACGCACTAAGGAAAAGGCAGTCTTTTTAATAACTGGTTCTGGGAAAACTGGATATCCATATGCAGAAGAAAAGAACTGATCCCTATTTGACATATACAAAAATCAAATCAAAATGGATTAAAGACTGAAATCTAAGACCTCAAAACATGAAACTACACAAATAAAACAGTGGAGAAGAGGCCGGGTGCGGTGGCTCACACCTGTAATCCCAGCACTTTGGGAGGCCAAGGCGGGCAGATCTTGAGGTCAGGAGATTGAGACCATCCTGGCTAACACGGTGAAAGCCCATCTCTACCAAAAATACAAAAAATTAGCCAGGCGCGGTGGCAGGTGCCTGTAGTCCCAGCTACTTGGGAGGCTGAGGCAGGATAATGGAGTGAACCCGGGAGGCAGAGCTTGCAGCGAGCGAGATCACCATTGCACTCCAGCCTGGGCGACAGAGAGAGACTCTGTCTCACAAAAAAAAAAAAAAAAAAAAAAAAAAAGAAAACACTTGGGAAAACCTCCAGGACACTGGTGGACTGGCGGTCTGGCCAAAAATTTTTGAGCAATATGCCACAAGCACAGGCAACCAAAGCAGAAATGAATAACTGAAATCACATTAGGTTTAAAAGCTTCTGCACAGCCAAGGCACAATCAAAGTGAAGTGACAACTCACACAATGGGAGAAAATATTTCCAAATTATCTGTCTCATAAGGGATTAACAACCAGAATATATAAGGAGCTCAAACAACTCTACAAGAAAAAAAAATCTAATAATCTGATCCAAAGATGGGCAAAAAAGTTAAGTAGATATTTCTCTATAGCAAACAGGCATATGAAAAGGTGCTCAACATCATTGATCATCAGAAGAATGCATATCAAAGCTACAAAGGGACAGCATCTCACCCCAGTTAAAATGGCTGATATACAAAAGACAGGTAATAACAAATGCTGTGAGGATGTGAATAAAAGGAAACCCTAGTACATTGTTGGTAGAAATGTAAATTAATATAAACACTATGGAAAGCAGTGTGTAGCTTTCTAAAAAACAAAACAAAACAAAAAACAACAACAACAAAAAACTAAAAATAAAGCTACTGTATGATCCAGCAATCCCACACCAAAGTATACACTCCAAAGATTGAAATCAGTATATCCAGGAGGTGTCTGTACTTCCATGTTTATTGCAGCACTGTTCACAATGGCCAAGCTTTGCAAGCAACCTAGGGTCCACCAATAAACAAATAGATACAGAAAATGTGACACATATACATGGTGTTAGCCTGTTCTCACACTGCTAATAAAGACATACCCAAGACTGGGTAATTATAAAAGAAAGACCTTTAATTGACTAACAGTTCCACATGGCTGGGGAGACCACACAATCATGGCAGAAGGCAAGGAGGAGCAAGTCACATCTTACTTAGTGGCAGGGAAGAAATAACTTGTGCAGGGGAACTCATCTTTATAAAAACATCAGATCTCGTGAGATTTATTCACTATCATGATAACAGCACAGGAAAGAGCCAATCCCATGATTCAGTTATCTCCCAATGGGTCCCTCCTACAACACTTGGGAATTGTGGGAGCTGAAATTCAAAATGAGATTTGGGTGGAGACACAACCAAGCCATATCAACACAATAGAGTACAATTCAGCCACAGAAAGGAATAAGATACAGTCACTTGCTAAACCATGGATTAAACTGGAGATCGTTATGTTAAGTGAAACAAATCTGGCACAGAAAGACAAACATTGCCTTTTCTCACTTATTTGTGGGATATAAAAATCACAACAATTTAACTGAGGGACATAGAGAGTAGAAAGGTGGTTACCGGCAGCTGGGAAGGGTAATGGGGTGGTGGTGGGGGAAGGTGGGGATGGTTAATGGGTACAAAAAGAACATAGGAAGAATCAATAAGATCTACCATTTGATAGCACATCAGGGTGACTGTAGTCAATAATAACTGCATATTTTAAAATAAAGAGTGTAATTTGATTGGTTGGAACTCAATGGATGAATGCATGTGAAATTCATCAAAGGACAGAGGTCAGAGAATCAAAATTGGCCATTTTTCTTATTGATCCATCTGTGACAATTTTAAATCGCTAACAATAACTTTGTGAAGAGATTCATATAAGGGACAGTTTACCAAAGTCAGTCCAAGTAGTATAATCAGACTCTGACCATATTCTTTAGAGCATTCATGTGAGATAAAATTTGTGTAACCTTGATATTTTATCTGTTGAAAGGTAATAAAATCACAAATTAAAAAAATTATAGTGAAGATAAATCTATTTGAATAACTTAATTATAATTATACATTTTTAAACACCCTCATGGGAATGTTTTACTTTTAACAGAAGGTGAACTTCTGATACAGACTGAAAGTGTTTTTGTAGTGTAGGTATAAGAAGATATAAGGTCGGGAGGCTGAGGCAGGAGAATGGCGGAAACCCGGGAGGCGGAGCTTGCAGTGAGCTGAGATCCGGCCACTGCACTCCAGTCCGGGGGACAGAGCGAGACTCCGCCTCAAAAAAAAAAAAAAAAAAAAAAAAAAAAAGAAGATATAAGGTAATCAGGGTCTTACTCGGCAATGGTTTCAGAGACAGATTGGAAGCACAATTATGCGAAGCAAAGCCTCAAATACTTAACTCAGATAACTTAAAAGGGAATAGAGGTAGGAAAGAGTTAAAGTTTATGATGAGAATTGTGAATATGGGTAGATTAAATTGGAAGTTATAAATTAAGATTTTGTTGGGAGCCCAGAAGACCAAGTATCTATCACCTCTCTATTTAATTTGTTTATGTATATAACACTACTAATATGGCATTCTTCTGTGATTCAAATTTGATAAACTATTTCAGCTTTTTCTTTTCATCTACAGCCATGGAAATGTAATTTGAATGGCAAAGAAATCATTCATTTAAAGACGGTTGTACAAAAGTTATACAAACTGTAAACAAGAAACGTATCTTTGAAAATCAGGCCTTGTAATTGTTCAAATTAAGTCACACAACTTCAACTTACTTTTCTGTTATCTATTTTCTATTCATTCATTAAGCTCTACATAGTCTACAAACTTAATATAATAGGAATGTTTAACACAAAAAATTTTATTTTTAGCCTAAACATTGGTGCCAGATAACAAAATTTACATGAAGTGTTCCACACAGTGTTAAAATTACGTTTAAAAATAGCTAGTATTCAATTGATACTAAATGTGAATAAGGCTTTAGGCATTACATAAATTGTTTTATTTATTTATTTATTTATTAGAGACAGAGTCTTGCTCTATTGCCTAGGCTGGAGTACAGTGGCTCAATCTCGGCTCACTGCAACCTCCGCCTCCCTGGTTCAAGCAATCCTCCTGCCTCAGAGCCCTGAAGAGCTGGGATTACAGGCGTGTGCCACCAAGCTTGGCTAATTTTTGTATTTTTAGTAGAGACAGAGTTTCACCATGTTGGTCAGGCTGGTCTCGAACTCCTGACCTCAGGTGATCCACCCACCTCGGCCTCCCAAAGTACTGGGATTACAGGCATGAGCCACCACCTATGGCACATAATTTGTTTTATAATAATATTAACAAGTTAGTTAAAAATATTATATTTTATGCTGTCAAGTTCAGTAGTTTTTATACTAAATAGAATTAAAAATTCCAATCATTAAAATGAGATGATGGGATGACTTAAAGTTACCAATATTAACTGTTAACAAAGAGAAAGGAGAGAGAAAATTCCATGAGAATGTAATAATATTCATCTAGGAACAGAGAAAGCTTGCTTCCACTGAAAAAATTTTAATAAAAATACAGGATAAAACAAAATATCTTAAAATATTCAGTATTTTGATTTAAACTAATTACTAAAAATTGGCATGAGGTAAAATAATTTTTGAACCGAAATAATTTTGGAGCTTTACTGTTTCAAAATTTAATCTGCTACTGAAAACACTGTGTAGCACAGAAACAAAATGACTTATCCAAGATGATATCTGATTTAGACTTAGACCTAACAATAGAACCAAATACCACTGATTGCAGAGTCCCATTTCAATTCTTGGCCTCTAGCTTTTTTTAGGCATTGGAATTTTTTTTTTTTTTTTTAATTATACTTTAAGTTCTAGGTTACATGTGCACAACATGCAGGTTTGTTATATATGTATACATGTGCCATGTTGGTGTGCTGCACCCATTAATTCGTCATTTACATTAGATATATCTCCTAAAGCTATTCCTGTCCGCTCCCCCCACCCCAGGATAGGCCCCGGTGTGTGGTGCTCCCCTTTCTGTGTCCAAGTGTTCTCCTTCTTCAATTCCCAGTTATGAGTGAGAACATGTGATGTTTGGTTCTCTGTTCTTGTGATAGTTTGCTCAGAATGATGGTTTCCAGTTGCATCCATGTCCCTACAAAGGACATGAACTCATCCTTTTTTATGGCTGCATAGTGTTCCATGGTGTATATGTGCCACATTTTCTTCTTCTTCTTTTTTTTTTTTTTTTTTTTGAGACGGAGTCTCGCTTTGTCGCCCGGACTGGAGTGCAGTGGCCGGATCTCAGCTTACTGCAAGCTCCGCCTCCCATTCTCCTGCCTCAGCCTCCGGAGTAGCTGGGACTACAGGCGCCCGCCACCTCGCCCGGCTAGTTTTTTGTGTTTTTTAGTAGAGACGGGGTTTCACTGTGTTAGCTAGGATGGTCTCGATCTCCTGACCTCGTGATCCGCCCGTCTCGGCCTCCCAAAGTGCTGGGATTACAAGCTTGAGCCACTGCACCTGGCCAATGCCACATTTTCTTAATCCAGTCTATCATTGATAGACATTTGGGTTGGTTCCAAGTCTTTGCTATTGTGAATAGTGCTGCAATAAACATACGTGTGCATGTGTCTTTATAGCAGCATGATTTATAATCTTTTGGGTATATACCCAGTAATGGGATGGCTGGGTCAAATGGTATTTCTAGTTCTAGATCCCTGAGGAATTGCCACACTGTATTCCACAATGGTTGAACTAGTTTATAGTCCCACCAACAGAGTAAAAGTGTTCCTATTTCTCTACATCCTCTCCAGCATCTGTTGTTTCCTGACTTTTTAATGATCGCCATTCTAACTGGTGTGAGATGGTATCTCACTGTGGTTTTGATTTGCATTTCTCTGGTGGCCAGTGATGATGAGCATTTTTTCCTGTGTCTGTTGGCTGCATAAACATCTTCTTTTGAGAAGTTTCTGTTCATATCCTTTACCCACTTTTTGATGGGGTTGTTTTTTTCATGTAAATTTGTTTGAGTTATTTGTAGGTTCTGGATATTAGCACCTTTGCCCGATGAATAGATTGCAAATTTTTTCTCTCACTCTGTAGGTTGCCTGTTCACTCTGATGGTAGTTTCTTTTGTTGTGCAGAAGCTCTTTAGTTTAATTAGATCCCATTTGTCAATTTTGGCTTTTGTTGCTGTTGCTTTTGGTGTTTTAGACATGAAGTCCTTGCCCATGCCTATGTCCTGAACAGTATTGCCTAGATTTTCTCCTAGGGTTTTTATGGTTTTAGGTCTAACATTTAAGTCTCTAATCCATCTTGAATTAATTTTTGTATAAAGTGTAAGGAAGCGATCCAGTTTCAGCTTTCTACTTTTGGCTAGCCAATTTTCCCAGCACCATTTATTAAATAGGGAATCCTTTCCCCATTTCCTGTTTTTGTCAGGTTTGTCAAATATCAGATGGTTGTAGATGTGTGGTATTATTTCTGGGGGTTCTGTTCTATTTCATTGGGCTATATCTCTGTTTTGGTACCAGTATCATGCTGTTTTGATTACTGTAGCCTTGTAGTATAGTTTGAAGTCAGGTAGCGTGATGACTCCAGCTTTGTTCTTTGGGCTTAGGATTATCTTGGCAATGTGGGCTCTTTTTTGATTCCATGTGAACTTTAGTTTTTTCCAATTCTTTGAAGAAAGTCATTGGTAGCTTATTGGGGATGGCATTGAATCTATAAATTACCTTGGGCAGTATGGCCATTTTCACAGTATTGATTCTTCCTATCCACGAGTATGGAATGTTCTTCCATTTGTTTGTGTTCTCTTTTATTGCATTGAGCAGCGGTTTGTAGTTTTCTTTGAAGAGGTCTTTCACATCCCTTGTAAGTTGGATTCCCAGGTATTTTATTCTATTTGAAGCAATTGTGAATGGGAGTTCATTCATGGCATCAGAATTTAACAAATGTGTCATACTATTCATTTTGTGGGTAGTTCTAAAGATTAAGTTAAGAAAAGCAAAAAATAAAGCAAAAAAAATGGAATTGGGTTTGGCAAAATAAAAAACTACTTTATTTCAGTATTCAATAAAGATTTTTTTTTTTTTCCTAAACCACCAAGAAAGTTTTAACAACTCATGAAAAGTCTAAAGTTTGAGGGGAAAACTGACAAAATTCTCAAATTCAATTGTGAGCCTCGGAATAACCAAAAATTCACTGTACCATGTGTCAATCCAGTAGAATGAACCTGAAAGACTGCTGAAGCAGAGGCATAATTTAGTTAAAATAAAGGGTAGTGGGGGTGGCATAAGAAAACATAAACTTTCCTCTATATTTTGTTAACATAATCCCAAGTCTACTTTTCATCCATGCAAAGGCAACCTCCTGAATCAAAGGAATGTCTCACAAAAGTGGTACTTTTTGTACCAGCTTCTACAATTCTTAGTTTCCTAATCCCTTATTATCTTACACATCTTCTATAGCAAGTTTTCTAATTTTTCAATATTTCTGTTAATATGAAAATCCAGGCAATAATTAATTTAAAGGTACTCTAAAAATATCTCAATATTTTAACTATGTGGGAATTTAAGACCATGTATGAAGAAGATATATAGAAAAATAGCATATTTTTATCATTTGACTTGCAAATTCATCAAGAGCAATGGATTTTACCATCTCCAAGCAAAATTTATAAATATTTACCTAACTTTTTTTATTTAAGCTATTTGTATAGAATGAAAGCATTTAATAACATCCTGTGAAAAATTCAAATGTTGGGTAATTCTAAATTCATCTGGAAATATATTCCAAAAGTGTTATAAGATTTAAAGATTCTTTTAATGGCAGGATACAGCACAATGATACTGGAAAAGATGAAAAGCAGAACTCTCTTTCTTACAGAGAGGATTAAGAGAAAACTGTCAGATAGAGTCAAATGTGGGTTCCACCGCAAAAACGGGGTGATAACAAACAGTAGCCATACAGGCAGCTTATTTATGGCAAATGAGGTGGGGCTAGTTAGGTTTTGTAGGCTATCTGGCGATTGACTAATGTGAGTAATTTCTCAGCCTCCAGGAATCAATGCTATTCCTAGTTGTTTGGTACCTGGTTGGGGTAATTTGGATGTGTGTACAGTGGACCTAGAGTGTGAAAGCTGCTTAAAAAGGGAAAGCAGTTGGGGTTGAGTGTATTCAACTCCTGAAAAAGTGAAACTGGCCAACTCCCACCAAGGAACTGGCTTAAGACCACATTTTTTTTTTCTCATCTTGTACCAAATAATTTGTTAATAAAATAATAAATATTAAATGAATATTGAGAAAAAAACAGATTAAAATAAAAAGTGATTTGAATTGAAAGTGATTCAAAGGCAAGTAGAATAAAATATAAAAATATGAAAAGAAAATGTATGTTTTGATGTGAATATAGATATCTCTTTTCAAGTAATACACATACAATCATTCATGGCAAGTAATAAGAATTCAGAATTTTTTCAGATATTGTATTCTCACTTTATAAAACACTGTGAAACTAAAATCTAGATAATATTAAATCTGACTTCAGCAAAGTCAAAATATACCATGTATAGTCAAACCTGAACATTTATTATTTTTATTTATTTATTTTTGAGATTTATTTATTTATTTTTTTGAGACAGAGTTTCACTCTTGTTGCCCAGGCTGGATTGCAATAGTGTGATCTCGGCTCACTGCAACCTCCGCTTCCCAGACTCAAGTGATTCTCCTGCCTCAGCCTCCCGAGCAGCTGGGATTACAGGTGTGCACCACCACGTCCGCCTAATTTTATATTTTTAGTAGAGATTAGGTTTCTTCATGTTGGTCAGGCTGGTCTCGAACTCCTGACCTCCGGTGATCTGCCCACCTTGGCCTCCCAAAGTGCTGGGATTACAGGCGTGAGCCACCATGCCCTGCCTGAGAATCATTTTTAAATGTATGTCTCAACAAGTTTTGAAGAATTCATGCACCTGTGTAAACACCACAATACTAAAATACAGAACATGAGAGCACTTCCAACAGTTCCTTCAGCATCGTTTCAAGCAGCTCTACCACCTGCCCCAATCTCCTTTCACTACGGATTGGACTTCTCTAGAACTTTTAATAAATATAATAATTCAGCATATACTCTTTTTGTCTGTATTCTTCCAGTCAGCATGTTTCTGAGCTTCATTCATGTCATTATATACAAAAGCAGTTTGTTTGTTTGTTTGTTTTTTTAAATTACAGAGTATTTTCCATTGAGTGGATATACAATTGGTTGTCCATTTATATATTGATGGATATTTGAATTCTTATCAGCTTTTGGCTATTCTGAATAAAGGTGCCGTGAAACTTTCTGTATAAAGTGTTGTGCAAATTTATGTTTTATTTTTATTTGTTAAATACCTAGAAGTAGGATCATTTGGTTTTGTGGTAAGCATAGATTGAATTTGATAAGAAAATGTCAACTGATTTTCCAAAATGGCTGTAGTATTTTTTCTTCCCACTATTAGTATATGATAGCTCCAGTTGTTCCAAATCATTGCCCTTATTTGGTTTCCACAGTTTAGATATTTTTTAAAACAACAATTTATGCTATTTTAGCAGATGTATAGAAGTATCTCATAATATATTTAATTTATGCTTCCCTGATGGCTTATGACATTGAACAACTTTTCATGTGTTTTTTGGTTACATGTATATTTTTTGGGATAATTTGTACAATTTTTGTTTAAATATTATGCCCACTTTTAAATTTTTTCTAATTAAGTATGAGTTCTCTATGTGTTCTGAATATAAGTCCCTTTTAGATAAATGTTCTCCAAATATTTTCTTTCGGTCTCTGACTGGCTTTGAAGTTTCTTAGAATGTGTTCATAGAAATAGATACCTAATTGTTCAGTGTTCTTTTTCATTTTTGGTCTGAGATTTTTGTATTCAATAAAATCTTTGCTTTTCTTTGAAGATCAGGAAGATTTTCTTCTATGTTTAATTTTAGTGATGTAGTAAGGTTTAATTTTATGTTTCGATTTATTATTTTAATTACCTGTCTGTTTAAACATGCAAAACTAAATTGCCTACATTTTAATTTTGAAATGAATAAAATGATTAAACTATGGTTCAGAACTTTACAGACTTGGAAAGATGAAACTTACACTAAATTTCTTAATATAATTGGGACTCCTGGGATTAATATACAAAACATATTTTAATAGGGTACACATTTCTACTATTCTAATCCATAAAAACCTAATACATTATAATAAATCATTTAATGAGTGAAGATTTTACCAGTATTTGTAATTTAATAAATCTAAACTCATGGAAACAAATATGAAGGATAAATATAGTGTCCAAAAAGCAAATTTAGTGAGGAAAAAAAGGGCAAGGGTTTAAAGTCCAAGCCAGTAAACTCCTATCATTAACTATGCTTGCCATTTGTTTATGTGT
Source organism: Trachypithecus francoisi (assembly GCF_009764315.1). Lineage (NCBI taxonomy): Eukaryota > Metazoa > Chordata > Mammalia > Primates > Cercopithecidae > Trachypithecus > Trachypithecus francoisi. The sequence goes on along the minus strand of NW_022681470.1, from coordinate 45,233,405 downwards.
AAAACAAAACAAAACAAAACAAAAGATAAATATAAATTTAAATGCAATGTCACAAATTAATTTTAGCTAATTTTTCATATTCTTGATAATGATTTCAGATAATCAAAATATTCTTATGTTGCTTACACTTTCTCTGTTTACCTATATTTATAATGATATAAAGAGATAATATTCAGCTTTAAATTTTGAACAAATAAAAAATACTAGGTTGTTTTCAAATTAATGCATTTTCTAAACATATATGGAGTTACTGAAATGTATCACTCATTGTTCCAGGTAGTGGGCAAATACTAGCCAAAAAAAAAAAAAAAAAAATCATTTTCATGATGGAATTTACATTCTAGGTGTCTTAATGAGTCAAAATATATTCTTCAAATACTTCACAATTGATAAGATTTTTAAATAACTGCTTTGTTAAATAACTGCTTTGTTTCATCAGTATTTCCTTGGAATACATCCACACATAAGCACACACACACAAATAAATATAGGTCTACTTAAATATAAAATATATTGAAGCATAAATACTTTAAATTAATGATAATAATACCTTTAAAAGCATTGGTGATAAAATCCAAAACATTATAATTCATTGTTTAGTGCCAAAATAATTTAACTGCAAAGTAAAAATATCCCTCCATAGATTAAAATTATTGATGCATAACAGTTAAATAGGAAAATACAACAAAACATTATGATACATTTTTATTTCAATAGAACTGTCATTATTCTGTTAACATGATGGCTATTCTCTTTTAAGTAAAATATTTATGAGATGGTTAAGATATTTATAATATTTTTTAAACCCTGAGTATGCTAAATTATCAATAAATATTATACATAGATGATAGGTAAATAGAACTGTATTTATCTTCCACGCAGATTTTTTCTATATAAGTTATTCTGATATGAGTAATCAGGTTTCCTAAATGTAATATTTTGTTCTTGTAATTAACATTAGTTCTAATATAACAAAAGGAAAATGCAAATAAAAACAATGTAAATACAAAGAAACTCAGATTTGATGATGGTAGGTAAGATAGCAGAAGGTATGAAAGATCTAATGTATGTGGTAAAATATAAGGGAAACCAAGATAATGGCTGCTATGTTCAGAATCAGAAAAAAGAGAAATAAATGTCTGTAAGCTTTTTTTGTTGTTAAAGAACTTTTGTAAAATTAGGAAATTAGATATTTTTATTTGTTATTCTACCAATAATATGCTACATTGCTTACTGCTATTTAGTAAAATGATATCATCAGCATGTCTACTTTTTCTTTCCACTTACAAATCCTCCTTTCTATTACACCTTTCAACGTATAGTAGTTAATGCTTTCATAGGGCTTCAGACGTTGGTTGTCTAATTTTTTCATTGCTCCCACATGAGTGTCTGTTTTGTGGTACCCATTATGCAAGGTATTATGTACATATAATGGAAAATGTCAAGTATGATCATTAGACTGTCAATGAGTTAAATTCCTTGTATTGTTTCAATAATAATTGCACAGTTTTCCTGTGTTTTCTAGGGTTTTGAGATTTGCTGTGATACACCAGTAGTTTAAAATCAAAGTTACAGTTTCATCCAGTAATGAAATATCAAGTTTTGCATGGTAAAATTTCCACTAGAGTTTTCTTCATAATCAATATTGAAATTTAGCGGTTCTAAAGTCAAAGCTGTTCTTTTAGAATAAAGTTGTTAGTATGAGAGGTCATCTTCATCTTTAAATGATGATAATAGTGACTGACTATGAAAACTTTGAAAGACTTAAATAAAAAGGGAAGCCTTGTTTACATTACATTACATACATTAGCCTTATTTACAAATCTGACAATACACCCTTCCTATTAAATGAGAGAAAGTGATATTGCATTGTAAAATGTCCTATTGTTTAGTTGGTATGTTTCCTTAGTTGGTATGAATAAAAAGAGGTGGGACTGGAATACGATACAAAAATAATATAACAAATTCAGAACATCTGCTAAGGTCATGCCGTGTACATTTCGAAACAATTTCCACATCAAGAAAGATATAGAGGAGCAATTCTCCCCTAAAATTGATGCCAAAGAAGCTAATTATAATAAGCATAGAGATCTGCAGAGACGTTAAGGAAAATTACTTATTCAATTGATCAAATACCTCAGCATGGAAGAAAGTGACTTAAAATCTGAATGTTAATTCTACAGGGGAAGCCCCAGGTAAAATTTTATCCACAAAGATTTTCTATCTTTAAATAAACAAAATAATTTTGGAGTGAAAAATCATTTTTAAAGCTTTAAACCGAATAATGTCATAACAGGCAAAAAATGACAGATGACTTCAGAATTTCAGAAAGATTTCAATGGAAACTTTCTAGCATCTGTAGAAACTCATAGCAAAAAGGATCATTTGAGATAAAAAGGGAGAGTACATTCTTGGTAAATGTGAAAAGAAAAATATGGAAAAAGAAATAGTTTCCCGTGAGGACTGACGAATGCACAAATCTGAATCCATGCTGTTTCCAAGATATTAAAACTAAATATAGTACATCTGCTCTATGGCATCAAAGATAATATATCACAGTGTGAAGTTTCATGATGATTATGTGTATTCAGCTGTCTTTTTTTTTTTTTTTTTTCCTAGATATTGCTATTCCTTTGCTTTTTTCATTATCTGGGAGCAAAAAAGTGTGCTCTTAAGGAACTTGTAAAAAAAATAGTAAAGCAATCCAGGTGACACAATAACGAAATGTACAGCAAAATAAAAATGCCATATTGGAAAGTAGGCTGGTTTTCAGACCCGGAACTGGTTACATTGTTGAATGACTAAATACTCCAGGGTAGTACATTCCAGTGGCTGAGGTATAGTCCAAATTATTCATGCACTAGTTCAGCCATATGATATAATTTCTGCAAGGTTTAAGAGAAACTTCTAATTCAAATCCTTATTCTGATTTAAACCAATACAGATACAGGAGACAGGGAGGGAGGCAAGGTGTTACAAATACATATAATAAAGGAAAAATAAATAACAAAAGATTACTTGCTATTACAAAAATTTTGTTATGATGCTGTGCCATGAGGCCATCACCTACTCCAAATACTACCATGAACATATTTTAAAATCACAATTTTTCTCCTCTATGACTTGCAAGATGCAAAACAATAGAATTATCTCTATTCCAACTTAAAGAAGGAAGATAAAATAATCTTAGCACTTAATCATAATAATTAATTTATTTTTAAGGTAAACAAATACATAAGAGGTCATTTAATAGTGGAAACTTGATACCAGTTAGCTTTCAGAAAACACATAGCAAGTATAGTTTTCTTACTCCATCGCACATATCCAAGCCAGGAAATTTAGATTTCTGTGATCATGGACGGAAACTTATTATTAATGTGTTTTTCTTTCTCTCAGTCTCTTCCCTGAAATAGAATTCATGGCTCATGCTGCGACTCTGCAATATTGTTCCCTGCAAGAAGCGATTTTGTTCTGCCTCAGAGGCAATATGTTTTTATGCTTAATTTTGCCTTGGGTAACCACAATGTTTGTTTATATCCTTAAAATGTCTTTTAAAGAGATTGATTTTCATGAATCATCAGTAAATCCTGCTTCTAGAATTTAATTCCTTCAGTTATGCATTGAGTAAAAAATTTACATTTTCCTTTTTTGTCATAGGTTTATTAATTGTGATTAAGCAGTAACATTTGATCCCATGTGTGAAAATTTACAAATATATCTTTTTAATATTTTCAGGATTACTTTAATTATATGCTTTTATTTAAAGTTTATCACCCCTCTTGATTAGTTTAGCTCTAAGTATAGTCAAATAATTTACATTTACAATGTAATAATGTTATGTAACTAAGTTTTACCTTTTGAGCAAATACAAAATAAAACAAAGCTCCATTCAGAAGAGCAAGAGGAATCTTCCTCCAAAGGCTGAGGGGAGATTTAAAAAAAATCCAGTCTCTATCATTAATTGTTGAGATAATTATTGTATTAATTTTCATAGTTCACCAAATAATGGGGCAATATGGAGAAACTGATTTATATTTCAGAATAAGTGGCATCACTAAAGCGTCAAAAATTTCATTTTAAAGGTAGTTAAATTAGAGAGGTGACTGAAGGTAAAGCTGTCTATGTTTAAGTAGGAAGGATCATCAGACATTTAGATATTTGGTAATAGTAAAATAAAAATTATTGATTAATTAGGAAGTTCTACTTAAAGACAATTTGCTCCCTCTTGGAGGAAAGAACGAATTCTAAACTAATTAAAAATAATTTTAAAAAGAATAGCCAACCCTCACCACTACTCCAAAACTGCTCTTGCCAAAGATGCCAATGATCCCCATTTCTCAATATTTAATCTACCTGATTGTCAGGGAGGATTACTCTTTACATCTTAAACTCTTTTCCCCATGGCTTCCTGGACATCACAGCCATCTGACTTTTCTTCTTCCACTTTGGAAAGTATTCGTAACTGTATTTTTCTATTTTCTTCTCATTACTCCACTTAATAAATTTTAAATAACCCAGAGTTTTAATGCTTTACCCACTCTGCCTTCTGTTCACACTAACTCCTTAGTTGATTTTAACTAGAACTGTGGCTTCAATACAATTCAGATGCTAATGAACTCAGAAATGTATATTTCCAGGCCAGACTCCCAATTTAAACTCTGGAGTTTATCTCTTGTTACCTATTTCAATAGCTAAACATATTACTTAATTTCTTGATATTTCAACCCCCAATCCAGATTCTCCTAGAGCAATTCCATGCCAGCTAATGCTATCTACATTATTCCAGTTAATTAGGTCAAAATCTTGTTATCTTTGCTTCCTCTCCTTTTTTCATTTTCTAGATCTAGTGTGCAGTAAAACGTGATGGACTGTATCCAACAAAATTTATCTATAATTTGGCCATTTTCACTCTCTCTACTGTCCTTTTCCTGGTTTAAGAAACAATTTTTTGTCTGCATTGTATAGTAGTCATATATACAGTTTTTTTGTTTGTTTTAGCCTTCCTGATCTTTCTCAACACAGCTCCCAGAGTTTTAACAAGTATGTTATATATGAAATCATGTTATTTCTCTTTAAATACTCCTAATGACTTTGTCTGTCTCATAGTACAATCCAATGTACTTACGACCCTGCATGACCTGAATTCATATTGCCACATTAATCTCAGCTCTTATTTTTTTCCATCCTTTTCTTTCTGTTTCAACCATTTCAGCCTCCTCCTTGCTGCCCTTTGAGTATACCAGTCATTCTTCATCTTAAGGGCTTTTGCCTCACAGTTTCACTCAAAAACTCACATTCTCATGCCTTCTATAGTCATTCTAACAAACATGTCCACACATATCCCAACTTTGTAGTAACCCTCTTTCATGTTTTTTAAATATTTATTCTGCCACTGATGGAGGTAGTCTATAGTAATCTTATTTTTCTTTTGTCTCTCTTTATCCTCCAGAATAATGATCCAAGTAGATGAACTGTTTTTTCTGTTTTGTTTACAATTGTATCCTGAATACTGAAACAATGCTAGACACACAGTGAGTATGTAATACATATTTTGAGCAGACAAATGAATGCTTCCTGCATTAATCCTATCTTATTTATCAATATCTTATCAATTTTTCTATTTCGTCTGCCCCAGAAAATTAATACCTTAACTCTGCTGGAGAAAAAGAATACCTGAGTACATCTGAAAATATAAAGCAAAGGAATACCTGAGTATATCTAAGGCATGAGACACCAATTCCTGAGGGTTACAGAAGTGTTACGGAATTTATAATTCTTACCATCCACATAAACTTACCTGATGGTAAAGAAACAAAAATTTGGCCGGGGGTGGTGGCTCACGCCTGTAATCCCAGCACTTTGGGAGGCCGAGGAGGATGATCAGGAAGTCAGGAGATCGAGACCACCCTGGCTAACACGGTGAAACCTCATCTCTACTAAAAATACAAAAAATTAGCTGGGAGTGGTTGCAGGCACCTGTAGTCCCAGCTGCTCGGGAGGCTGAGGCAGGAGAATGGCGTGAACCCGGGAGGCGGAGCTTGCAGTGAGCCGAGATTGAGCCACTGCACTCCAGCCTGGGTGACAGAGTGACACCCCGTCTCGAAAAAAAAAAAAAAAAGAAAAGAAATATAAATTCTATGACAATTATAATTGTTATTCTATAACAATTCTCCAACAATCAGGAATTGGTAACTTATGGGCTTGAAGCTTGAGTGATAAGTCATCCAAGGCAATAACCATAATAAAAATCAAACAATGGGGTAAAACTAAACACTACAGATATAGCAACACCTGAAAATCTCTGGGAGAATTCAATGGGTCAGTAAAATTAGAGTCAGTACTTCTGAGCTGAAGAGAAGAGCACAAAATAATACGGTGAAAAGTAGAAAATGAATGGTTATCTGATAATATCTTTGAGGCACTTCTAGATTTTATTTTTTCAAGTAGGACATGTTTCCTACAGTTGCCTTGCTAAATTATCAGGAACATTATATACACCATAGAAGAGAGACCAACCTTATAAAAGGAATATGTTTACTCTTGTTTTTCAGTATACCTGGAATTACTTTTTGACATTCAGTTAAATATAGTATTCCATAAAGGAGAAAAGTCAAACACACATCCCAAGGGAAGTTAACTTCATATATTTAAAATACATTCCCATGTGTGCAGGACAGATGTAAGGATTGTAGCATTTCTTTTTCTTTTCTTTTTTTTTTTTTTTTTTTTGAGACGGAGTCTCGCTCTGTCGCCCAGGCTGGAGTGCAGTGGCCGGATCTCAGCTCACTGTAAGCTCCGCCTGCCGGGTTTACGCCATTCTCCTGCCTCAGTCTCCTGAGTTGCTGGGACTACAGGCGCACCCCCACCTCACCAGACTAGTTTTTTTTTATTTATTTTTTATTTTTTATTTTTTAGTAGAGACGGGGTTACGCGGTTTCACCGTGTTAGCCAGGATGGTCTCGATCTCCTGACCTCATGATCTGCCCGTCTTGGCCTCCCAAAGTGCTGGGATTACAGGCATGAGCCACCGCGCCAGGCCAGCATTTCTTTAAAAAGAGAGATGGGAATTTACTTCCCTTTATTTCCTTAGAACATGAGTTTACAGTGAAAAGAGAATAATAAGACATTTCTAGCTACAGTAGAATTCATGTTTGAAAATAGCAGAAATTTATTTAGGATATTTTTTAAGTTTTCTGGATGTCAGGACCTTAAGGTAAGACATAATTCAATAGCAATAATGCACTTTTATGGTTTATTGAACAGGAGAGTGTCTTGGATAAAGTGATTTTATAATGATTAATTTGACAAGAACAATTAGTAAAAAAAGAAAAAAAAAAAAAGACTGATGACAGAGTCAACACAAGATCTGACCATCTGACCATCTGACATGAAACTTAAGGAAATACATGTTGACTGTAGCACAAAACAGAGAAGATAGACTGAGGCTCAGCGTGAGGGACAGATCAATGTGACTTAGAGGTTACTTCATTATGGACAATGAAGTAATAAGTAATAAATAAGTAGTAGTTACACATAACTTCAATTCTAAATATATCAAAATACAAGATAGTTTGATTTAGTTTGTCATTATTAAAGACTGTTAGTAACAATAAACATGTTAAACATTAGAATACGTAGAAAACATACACACAAACACACACATCATGACATTGAGATCTCAAAGTATTTCCTTGATTTAGCCCATATTCCAATGTGTTTTGTAATGAACACAGTTTTTGAAGAAATAGTAACATTGTTTACATATACTTGGATTTTGTAGAGTTTCTGAAAGAAAAAAAGTAAAATTCATCAATTATAATCACATTCTACAAATTATTGATTACTTTTCACTGTTCCTTGTCTTTGAGGAAGTTGTAGAACATTTAGAAACTTAAGCGTCTTTTAAAGAAAAAGTTTAAGTGCAAGTTTAAAACACTTACGGCTTTCTAGTGAATAGAAAATAATACCTAGAGTTGATTACTTTCTTTCGTGTAAAAGATGCCCTTTACTCAGCAGTAAATTTCCTTCCCAATTAGCGTTGATTAAAAAGTGCCCTAGGGAGCAGCTGTCATGGTCTCTACAAATCTGTTACTGTATAGCTTCTTGTCCTTTTGAAGATATTTGTTTTCTATTTAATAAATTACAGACAGTATATTAATGATGCCACTTAAAAAAAATCCCTTGTGTGTATTTTAGAGTGTGAAATCAGCCAATACAAACAATTCCAAGTCAATATCTAAAATGGCAAGAAAGGATTTTCTGTAAATATTAATGGCATTATAAACACTTCCTGGCAGCCTTTGAATGCACATCTTTAGAAAAAATAAGCATAGCTACCATTTTTTAGATAGGATGATTACAAAATATGTGATATGCTTTATCCCACTAGTGTTCACTAAGCTACTGTTCCATTAGCCTTGGACTAAGATACGGATTTTTTTTTTTTTTTTTTTTCTTGTGGAAGAGTTTTAGTGCTTCATGGACCACCACCTGAAATAATCTTCGCCAGGAATTTTGCACAGCTGGTTTCCTTCAATGTTTCAGGTCTCAGATTAAATGTCACATCCCTAGAGAGGTCACAATTATTCATACTCATTAAACTTTTCAAGTCCACATGTATTATCAGGTCCTTCATTCAATTCTTTTATAAAATGAAGTATAATGCATATTTTATACTTGTTTATATTTTTTGGTTTTTATTTTTTAATTTTTCTTTATTAGTAAAACATTTGTCTCCTTGAGTGCACACACACCCACACACAAATGCTTTATCTACTTTATTAGGCTCTGCCTCCAAGGATTATTTAAATATTACTACTTAAAGATAGAAACGAGAATAATCTTGGAATTCATAACAATTTAGTATTTGCACTTTGCTCATAGTTAAAGACCTCTTTCATTAATTATAAAACATTTTACAAATTTCTATTTTCATGTAAATTTTTTAATATTTTGATGTCTTTTTCCCTTGGAGAGTTGTTAGATTGTCTTGTCTTTTCTGTTTCTAGATCACAGCCTTCTAACTATGTAATACTAACTACTCCATAAAAGTTTCTTCATTTCAAAGTGTGCCTTGGCCTTGAATTATACATAAAACAATAAAACTTTATTTCTACTTTCATAAAAAAAGTCTTCACATGATTTGCAGTTCATAACAGTAGGCTTACAGTAGGCTTATAACTTTTTTATAATATAAGAATGAGTTAACATTTAATTTTAATTTTAAAACTTATTGAATGTACATATTGTTCTAATTATTATTGTTATGTGCAAACCATTTCAAATTTCATGCCATCACACAACAATCTTTTTACTGTGCTTAAGAGCAGTGAGTGAGGGAATTTTAACAGGACCCAGCAGAGATGGTGTGTCTGTGCTCCATCGTCAGTGGTAATGTCTAGAAACCCTGAAGGCTGAAATCTGGAGCTTCTTTATTCTCATATCTGGTCCATTAACTAGGATGACTCTAAGGGCTTACTTGGATCTCTCAACCAGAGACATAATATCTTCATGTGACTTGGACTCACCTGATCATGGTGACTTGGTTTCAAGATGAAACATGCTGAGCAAATATATCCAAAGCTAGTGATTCAAAACTCCAGGTGAAAACTGCATTACCTTTTAGGGGCTAGTTTCAGAACTCACATAATGTCACTTGTGTCATTTTCTATTGGTTTAAACAGTCACAAGCCTGTCCAGTTTTGTGGTAAGAACACTTAGCCTGAGCTACACCCTCTTAATAAATTTTTGAGCACACAATAGAGTATTGTTAACTGTGGGCAAAATATGGTATAACAGATCTCTAGAATTTATGTAACTGAAACTTTATGCCCATTGAAGAGTAATTTCCTATTTCCTCTACCCTCTAACCCCTTAATTCTACTCTCTGCCTCTATGAGTTTGCCTACTTTTGATATTTCACATAAGTGGAATTATGCAGCACTTGTCTTTCTATGAGTGGCTAATTTCACTTAGCATAATGTCTTCCAGGTTCACTCATGTTGTATATAGTAGAATTTCCTTCTTTTTTTTTTTACTGTTGAATATTCTATGTGTGCATCACATTTTCTTTATCTATTCAACCAATGATGGACATTTAGGTTGTTTCTATGACTTGACTGTTGTGAGTAATGCTGCAATGAACAGGGAAGTGCAGATATATTTTTAGATCCTGATTTGAATTCCTTTGGCTATGTACAGAAATAAGATAGCTGGATCATATGGCAGAACTATTTTTAATGTTTTGAGGGTACTCCACATGTTTTTCTTTCTGCACCGTGCTACATTCCCTTCAATAATGTATAAGGGTTTCAATGTACTTACATCCTCATCAACACTTGTTATCTTTCTGAATTTTTTGTTTGTTTGACAAAAGCCATTCTAATAGGTGGGAAAAGATATCTCATTGCAGTTTTGATTTGCATGTCCCTGATGATTAGTGACATTGAACATCCTTTCTTATACTTGTTGGACATTTGTACAACTTCTTTAGAAAAATATCTGTTTAAGCCCTTTGTCCAATTCAAAAAAATCTTGAGAAAGAGCAATGCTGGAGACATAACATTTGCTGATTTCAGAATATGTTACAATTCTATAGTAATTAAGATAGTATAGCAGAGATTAATATCCAAAATGCATAAGGAACCCTAAATCTCAACAGTAGAAAACCAAATAATCCTCTTGATGGTGGAAGTTTCAAATTACCCACAGCCACTTTAAAACCACCACACATGTATTTTCACTTATCTTCAGATACATATTTACATGCTATGCAATTAGACAAAATTTCTAAAATTACATTATTTCTTATTATTTCTGGCCACAATATTATTTATTCTAAATTCTTTGACTCAACACAAGAAAAAGATAGAGATAATGCAGGTTGTCCATTTTGTAAGAATACTGCATATAAACTTAATCATGAATTAGGTGTATACTTACAGGAAATTTATAGATGAAATATTTTCTATCAAAATTATAGCAAAATAATTTGGTGACAAAATGTATTCTCTTAACAAAATTACTTAATATTATTTTATGACACTCATCATATAAGTTTATTTTTCAACTGGAGAATAAACTTACATATGTGTTTTATTGATTTCTCAGTATTTTATATGAATTTTGTTTGATATCCTCCTTCAAAATTAGGACAGCACTATGTCTAGGAAATATAAGAAGATTTCTAGATATCACCCAGGCTTTCAATCTGCATAGTGAGTACATACAGGGATTAATTTCCGAATCATTCTGGTATCAACTCTGTGAGAACTGGTTCTGGGGGCTTTAAATGAATTTGTACTACCGGGACTTGGGCAGTGAAACCTGTCCTATGCGGTTTACAAGAAGTTGTTTTAGTCTTCTGTCACATTAAACTGCTCTTCATTTTTTTAACCTAACCCTCTGCATCTACCTGGGAAATGTGATTATTTCCTAAAAGTGAGGAAATGTTTATATACATTTTGCATCTTTCGTATTTTTATTGCTCCCAGAAAAGTGCCACATATAAAGAAATACTTATTTTAAGATACTGTACTGGGTTCACAAAATCTAATTACTGGGAAAGTGATATGATAGACTAGCAAATGTAATTCAATGCTTTTCTTCATTTATGTGTATCTTTACCTTTTCTCTATAAATGTCTTCTACATTTTGCAGCACTATTCTGTTTCAGGAGCTAGCATTTATAACTCAGTTTCATTGTCTTCCTTACATTTTTTTATTAAATCTATTATTTCAGAGTACTGTAATTTTCATACAATATCATGGAAAGATGACTGATTCTATAAGGAAAAATATATCAATTTATTTTAAGATAATATATTCAGTTTTAATTTTCAATAATTTTTGTGCTGCTACATCAACATTGATTCTGACTTTTAATATTATCCTCGATGTAAAAGAGATGCTTAATCCAATGGTGAATTCAATTTGATTACTTCAGTGAATCTGAAATTGTCAATCTATTCTTTCCACAGAGCCCATGATTCCTCTTTACTAAGAATCACTCATCAAAAATCAAATAAACAGTTGCATCATTGAAGTGGATTTTAAAGGGCCAAAGTGACAAATACTCGAACATCATTGATATCCTCAACCATAGTCTTCTACTTCTGAAAAAAGAGGAATTTCTATTGCCTGACATCTAAATTAAAAAAAGAAAAAGAAATATAGGAAAGGAAAAAAGTACTTTTGTACATAACTTTTTCTTTTTTCCCTGATTGTTACTGAAGTTACTGGGAAAGTCCTGGAAGTTAGCAATATCATTGAAGAATTCTAAAGCTATCCTGCTTACAGTTTTTTTTTTTTTTTTTTTTTTTTTTTAGAAACTTGCAATATGAGTTGCATACTGACAGTCAAATAAAATAATTAACTGAACTCTCAACAATCCAGGTTGCTATTTAAATGAGTCTCAGCATCTTGAACTATTATGGTAGGTAGGCAACATGATGAAATATTTCAACTGACAACAGAAAGTTATTTCTAACCTATTTGAATACATTAATTGCTTTGAGTGGAGAGCAGTAAAGAAATTGCAATTTGTCATGCTAGTTTTCCAACATTTTAATATTAACTGGTCTCATAAATTCTGAAAGTAAATGATATATTGCTTCTCTAATAAAACAGATTTGCAAGTCAATATAATCTCTATATTTTCAAAAATTGAAGATTTGTTTTAGTAGAGAATCAATTATGAAAAATTATAATATTTTTCTCCTTAAAGGCATGAATCTTTAATAAGGCAACCTTAGTTTAGAAACAATTCTTTCTCTAGAAATAATATGTACCACTTATGGTTGAGATGCTGTGCATGCTTGTACAAATTTTACTGCGCATAATTAAATTGGGCCTACATGTAATCTTATAAATTGAATATTAATTATTCTGGCAACACTGTATGGTAACCACTGCTGCTCAGTATTTTCAAATAATAAAACCGATGTCAGACTAAGTATATAAAAACATCTTGTGAGCCTCCTTTAAACTAATGGCAAGTCTTCAGAGAAGGGTGAAGGTGTAAACCATTAACCCACAAACACAACAGCTTAGAGGTAGGGTCAGGGGCAGGTTGCTAAAGTTATGTTATAGGGGAATCAAAAGGTTTTACAAAAGAGATTAAGCACAGATTCAGTCTGGCATCTCTTCTATAATCAGGCAATCTATTAACTCAGCTCAGATTTATCGAGAACCAACTGTGTGTCAGACACTATACCAGAAACCGCAGCTATACAGACAAAGAAATATGGTTTCTTCTCTGGAATATTCTTCAGCACAGATGAGAAGATCATAGTATACAACTAGTTACAACAGCGAACTGAAGTACTGTAGTAGAGAAATCTACAAATTTATCTGGGGACACGGAGAAAGTGAAAACTTTCGTCTTTTAACAGGCATCTTCCCTCTGATCCTAATATTTCAGTTTTCTGTTTTCTTCCATGCTCCTTTAACTCTTCTCTTTCTATATTTTACCTGTCTAGATAAAGTCCATCTCTTTGCACATGATTGTAATAACATCTCACTTAATTACGGTAGAGTACAGAACCACATAGCTCATTTCTTAAGCACAATGCAGTACATGCATGCTTTCCTTGTCTTTTGCCTAAACTTTTGATTTTTTCATAAGATAATGTGAAAATCCAGCCAACTTTTCACCTAAAATCTCTGCTTTCCATTGCTCTACTAGTCCTATGTATATCTAACACCTAAATAGTTTTCAAAATTAAATCTCTAATTTTTTTATTTACTCAAAAAATATTTAGCTACACTGTAATGAATAACCACATTTTTGTTGCCATACGCATCTGTGTGGAGTTCCTTTTGCATATAAAACCAAAGCAAACTTTCTGAACCTTATGACATGAGTTCACCTAATCTGAACAAGTTTTAAAAGATTCTTCAATATAGTTACGTCTATCAGCACTTGTATCAGTGAGTTACAGGAATTATCATATGTTCACATAATCGCTAACAAATGGTTCATCTCACATTGTAATTTTGCCACTAAAATGACCATATGCAATTTCTCATTGATATTTCTTTTTGTTTGGTTTCTAATGTGTTTATTGCTTGGATTTCCTCTTTCATAAATTTTCTATTCATATTACTTTCCATTTTAATATTACAGCATCTTCTTTTCTTGCCAAATTGCAGAAAATGTCTTGATATCCTATATATTACCTACTGGTTTTAAAAATTATAGTTACCTCTTCCAAATTTGTAATCTCTCTGTGGTATGTATACCTGCGATGCTTTATTGTACAGTATTTATTTAATCATAGTCATAGATTTACCTTAAGGTTGTGCTTTGGGAATTTTAGAATTTCTTCCTTACCCCTAGATTACAAATATCTGTTTATATATAATATGTATTAACTGGATACTTCATCCTTCATATTTATTCTTAAAACAAATGTAAATCACTTTTGGACATGATGTCATTTAAGAAACAAGTTGAATGTTTCTCTACATAACTTACCTTTCTGAACACCAATGTCAAAAGAATTCTCTACTCATTTATAGGTCCATATTGATTATACATTTAAATTCTACATAAATAAGCAAATCCAGAAGGGTGGAGTGCAGATCTCTGAAAATATAATCCTCCACAAAAGCAATGACAACAATGGCAACAATTTTCAATATTAATTTTTTTAGGAATTTAGAAATTAACCAAAACATTTCAAAAATCTGGTAAACATTTATTCAACAAAAATGTCTGAATCCAAGTAAGAACAGTAAGCTTTGTAGCATTTTAACTTGTTCTACTGCCATCTCCTTCCCCCAACTGCTGTCGCCTTGAAAACCAACAGCCTAACAATTATGGAAGCTGTGAAAACAAGCAGTCCCCTAGCCACCGGGGAGAGCAGAACAGGTTCGGAACTCTCTAAGAGCTCATCCTCAGAAAATTGTAGCAATTTGACTTAACGATGAGCTCCCTGAAAAGCTTCAATCTTTGTGCTTGTCTTTGACCTGACTCAGAATTCACTCTGCAAACAATACCATCCTGTTTGCATTCCTCAGAAACAATCAGTGGCAATTGTTGAACATTTCAGCTACTAAGGCAGCAATAGCAGTTGTCTAAAAGACTGACCAATGATCTTAAGAAGAAAATCTTTCTCTTTAAATAAATAAATAAATAAATAAATAAAATAAATAATTTTTTAAAAAGTACAGTTTCCACAAAGGCTCTTGAAAAGCACTGACAGATTCCAAGAAATCAAGAAGTTCATGTACATATGCTGATCTTTGTGTATGACCAGGAAAAACCTGTGAAGGCCCTAAACTCTCATGTCTCACTGACCTTGAGGCTGTATGCAAGCAAGATGTGAAGACTAAAGCAGATTTGTGAAAGCCCTCTGCTGCATGCTGGAGTGGTTAAAATATTACCTAATGCACACAGAGCCTATTGACAAAAGCTGGGAGTTGTGTTAGTTCAAAGCATTTAAGAAAACTTCTGATCAAACATTATCAAACAGAAAGGTAGTTGAGCAGAGATTTCAGTAGCCACATGTGACAAACGAGGCTTTACAGAAACAAGGCCAGTAAAATCACCACACAGAAAACACAAACAACAACAACAACACAATTAAACAACAAAAACCCTGGGAAGAAGTATTTTCATTTCAAGTGTCATGCATTGTTTTATTTAAAATTCCAATTAATTTGGTGACTTGAACACAACAGAAAAATATGCCATGTATGCAGAAAAAAATAAAGCAGTCCAAAGCAAATGTCTCTGAGGAAGCATATACTTTAGTACTTTAAATAAATGTGTGATTTACTACATGAAATCTTTACATAATTTGTTATAAATGCTTTCAAAAACTAACATAAACCATGTCTAAAGAAATAAAGGAAAACATGAGAAGAATGGCTCACCAAATATAAAATAAAAGTAAAGGAATAGAAAGCATATTTAAAAATTCAAGAGAAATTTTGAGTTGGAAAGTATAAAACTGAAAGGAAAAAATACATTTACTAGAGGAGAACATTGGTAAATTTGAACTGTTGAGTTGCCTATCTTTCAGATAGGATAATTGCAATTATCAAACCTGAGGAACAGAAGAAAAAAAGAATGAAGAAAAATGAGTAAACCCTCAGACACCTGTGGAACAACATCAAGTATGCCGACAAATGTCTAAAGGAAATTCCAAAAAAAGAGAGAAAGAGAAAATGGTGGAAAGAATATATCAGGAGATAATGGCCAAAATCTTAAACTTGATTAAAAGCATTAACCTGAACATCCAAGAAATTCAACAAACTCTGAGTAGGATAAACGCTAAGTTACATACCTAAACACATCATAATCAAATTGTCGACAAAGAGAATCTTGAAAGCAGAAAGAGAGACGCTACTAATTATGTCAGAATCCTAATAAGATTAACAACTCATGTCTCATCAGAAACTATGGAGCCCAGAGATACTGGAATTATATATGAAAAATGCTGGAAGAAAAAGACTGTCCATCAAGGATTCTATTTAGCACTGTTGTTCAAAAGTGAAGAAAGAATAAGACATTCCATGGAAAAACAAAACAAGACAAGTTTCAGAATAGGTGTAGAGAAAGAGGGTCTAACAAAGTTATCTCATTTTCACCAATTGATTTGTTACGGTGTCCTTGGTACATTTATCAATCTGTTCTTTTTGCCAAGTATTCCCCTAGCAGCATTAAGGAGAGCATAGGCCACGTTAAAAAGGCAGTTTTTACAAAGTAAAAATGAAAGAGTATATCATTGGAGGCTAGAAACCTCAGATTCTTTTTTTTTTTTTTTTTTTGGAAATGGAATCTCACTCTGTCACCCAGACTGGAGCTCAGTAGCACGATCTCGGCTCAATGCAAGCTCCACCTCGAGGGTTCAGGCCATTCTCCAGCCTCAGCCTCCCACGTAGCTGGGACTACAGGCGCCTGCCACCATGCCCGGCTAATTTTTTGTATTTTTAGTAGAGACGGGGTTTCACCGTGTTAGCCAGTATGGTCTCGATCCCCTGACCTCGTGATCCGCCCACCTCGGCCTCTCCAAAGTGCTGCGATTATAGGGTGAGCCACCGTGCCGGGTCTAGAAACCTCAGATTATAAACTTAAAAATGTAGCTCGAGAAGCTGGGGTTGATTCTGGGTTTTCGTTTTCATGTTGTGATGGAGGACGTTATGCTGGATCAGTGATCCTCAATCTTTTTTTTCTTTTCTTGCTAGCCAATCTGTGGAAGATGTCACACCCCATTAAGTACATTTTCTCAAGATGATATTTTCTCAGTAAGGGTAGGTTTAGGGTCATAACAGAATCAGAGTTAATCTACAGATGGAATCTGTGATATTTACTATTGTAAGTTTTTAAATGAATAAATAAGGGTAAGATATATTCAAGTGGCTTTCTAATGTATTATAATTTATTACAATAAATTCTATTATATTCATTTGATCAAATAAGAACCTATATAAAGTTAAGTTAAAATTTTATTTTATAGAATATTCTAACTAATGAACAAGTAAGAAATGGAAGAATTAAGAGAGTCACTGTTTTGCAACCTTGCTAATTTTGGACGACAATGTGATGGGAACATAGAAGCTTATTATTTAATTTTTCTTATTATTCTATCTCTGTAGAAGTTTCCATAATAACGTTTAAAAATCCTATAAAGACCTATACTTGCCTCTGACATTTCTAGTCTGTAGTATTGGCCTTTTTCTGGTCCTCTGCCAACAGATACAGAATTGACTGTAGTTGTTAAAGTATAAAAAGTATAGGCCAGGCATAGTGGCTTACGCCAGTAATCCCAGCACTTTGGGAGGCTGAGGTGGGTGGATTACTTGAGGTCAGGAGTTTGAGAGCAGCCTGACCAAGATGGTGAAACCCTATCTCTACTAAAAATATAACAATTAGCCAGGTGACATGGTGGGCACCTGTAATTCCAGCTACTTGGGAGGCTGAGGCATGAGAATCACTTGAACCCAGGAGGTGGAGGTTGCAGTGAGCCGATATCTCACTACTGTACTCCAGCCTGGGCAACAGTGTGAGACTCTGTCCCAAAAAAAATTAGAATATAAATGATTGACTATCCTGACTGATATTAATATATATATATTATATTAGTATATAGCATATTATAATATCAGTCAGGATAATCACTCATTTTCACTTTTGTTTTTCAAAGTAGACATATATTATGAATATTTATTATTCTTATAATTTGTAGAATACATTTGTCAATTTTTAAAGTTCAAAAATATGTTAATTGGCAGTAAATCAATGGATTATTTGGGATAATTGACAGTTTTATAATATAGTGGTATCCTGCCCAAGAGTGTAAAAATCGCCTAAATTCTTTATTAATGTTTTAATTGTTTCAGTATATACCTCTGCATATTCTTGAATATGTAAAATCTAGATATATTTACATATTTTGTTGCTAAGAAAACAATTTATTTTATTTTCGGATTAGTTATTTTTGATATAGAGAAATAGTACTGAGTTTTAAAACTTGGTTTTCAAGAATCTTGCTGAGTTTTCTTATTATGTCTAATTGTTTTTTATTTTGGTGGGCTTTCTGTGAAGAAATCATATTATCTGCAAATAATGCTATTTTTATCACAATTCCTTTCCACCATTACATCTCTTCTTTCTTGTTATTTCCTGAAGTGTCCTTTCTTCTGTTATGGTAAAATATATCACACAGAGATCTTCATGATAGTACATTATTAGGTTTTATTTGTCTTTTCTCAAGTCCTTCACATTAAATGTTCATGTCTTATTTTCTTATTTCTCAACTCATTATTTTCTTTCTTTTTTTTTTTTTTGAGACGGAGTCTCGCTCTGCCGCGGGGACTGGAGGGCAGTGGCCAGATCTCAGCTCACTGCAAGCTCCGCCTCCCGGGTTCCCACCATTCTCCTGCCTGAGCCTCCCGAGTAACTGGGACTACAGGCGCCCGCCATCTCGCCCGGCTAGATTGTTGTATTTTTTGGTAGAGACGGGGTTTCACCGTGTTAGCCAGGATGGTCTCGATCTCCTGACCTCGTGATCCGCCCGTCTCGGCCTCCCAAAGTGCTGGGATTACAACAACTCATTATTTTCTTTCTTTTTTTTTTTTTTGAGACGGAGTCTCGCTCTGCCGCGGGGACTGGAGGGCAGTGGCCAGATCTCAGCTCACTGCAAGCTCCGCCTCCCGGGTTCCCACCATTCTCCTGCCTGAGCCTCCCGAGTAACTGGGACTACAGGCGCCCGCCATCTCGCCCGGCTAGATTGTTGTATTTTTTGGTAGAGACGGGGTTTCACCGTGTTAGCCAGGATGGTCTCGATCTCCTGACCTCGTGATCCGCCCGTCTCGGCCTCCCAAAGTGCTGGGATTACAACAACTCATTATTTTCTCATCATGTTGGAACATACGTTACAATGTAGAAATGTGAAAGTAACTACTTTTAGTGCTCAGGAAAATTTCAGCTGAATATTGAGGAAGATAATGAAACTGATTCTCACTGCTTTGGAAAGGAGGATTCTGCAAAAGCAAATTAGCCACATCTGTTATACACTTGGTGTTAACCTGTGACTCCCATCAAGCAAAAAAGAACTCCATAGAGATATTTCCTCTTTATATTTCCTAGTTCTGTTGTTTCCAATACTGTTTAAATTTCCATATCTCTTTTACTTATCTTTGAATAATCCGTGTGTTTTTAGTACGTATATGGACACCAAAAAGTCTTTGCTGCAAATTTGCTAACTATCCAAAGCTATAAATAAAAATAAACAGAAGGTTCATTTTTTCTTAATTATTATAGATCTTAATGTTTTTTATAAAATACATCCCAAAATTCTTCTTGCAAACTGTTTTAGAATATTTTAAAGGTAGCTGTTTGTGTTTTAATGTAAACATTAAGAATTTGTACATTTTCCTTCCCAATATATTGAGGATGGCATACTAGTCTAATCCCCCAAAACCAAATACCAGCTAAAATGGCTAAATTATTGAGAGAACAAAAATTAACAAAATTAATATTGTGTTTATTGGTCAAATTACGTTTTTCTGTGCATATAATTTTAGAAATAGCCACACTTTTGTTGGTATTTGGTTGTGCTTCATTTTAATATTTCAAATGATTATGGGAGTATATAAAAAAATCAGTGAGCTTCCTAAACTAAGTGACATAAGGCAGCCTCACACTATCCATACACATAATTCCTAATAGTGTAACTTTACTTTGATGGCTGTTGTAGTAAAAAAATAATAATTAAACTTTAAGAAAATTTTTTAAAAATTGATTTTAATATTGCAGAATTTTTTGATATAACATCTAATGACATTTAAAAGAACCAGTGATCATGGGACACAGTTTGGGATAAGCTGTTCTAAAAGAACATTACCTTGTTTCCTAGTTTTAGTCCTCCTTCTAGTTTCCATTTTAAAATTCTAATGATTAACAGAAAATCTAACTAAAAAGAAAATCTAATGGTTGACAGTGTCCATTTTACTTCACTAAAGACATCATTATAATAACCTAATATTAGAAGGGGTAGCATTGAAGTACATCACACTTAGCAAAGTGCACACAATTAGCAAATTGTGAAAACACAAAAACAGGGGTGGGAAATTCTACCCATGGGCTAAATCCAGCCACACCCATTTATTCCGTGTGTCTTTGGCTGTTTTTACTCAGCAGCAGGAATGAGTAGTCACAATGGAGACGCCATAGCTCACGAAACAAAAAGATATTTACGATCAGACCCTTTAAAACTTCATTGGCCCCTGATATAGAATATTTAGGTGTGATTTCTACCTTCAAGATGCTTAGTATCTAAGGAGTTTCCTCTTATACATTGTAAAAGACAAGTGTCTTTTTGAGATATGCAAAAGAAAAAGCCAGCTTTTGAGTTGCAAATTTTATCATAGACAGTTGGAGTCACTGTTGTATATAATATGCATTTTTTATTTGTGATTCATGTTTATAGACACTTAAGTCAATGTAGCCCTGGAGGTGTAGGGTCTTCATAATTATGTATCAACAGAAGTTTCTTTTTTTTTTTTTTTTTTTTTTTTTTTTTTTTTTGAGACGGAGTCTTGCTCTGCCACCCAGGCTGGAGTGCAGTGGCCGGATCTCAGCTCACTGCAAGCTCCGCCTCCCGGGTTTACGCCATTCTCCTGCCTCAGCCTCCCGAGTAGCTGGGACTACAGGCGCCCGCCTCGTCGCCCGGCTAGTTTTTTGTATTTTTAAGTAGAGACAGGGTTTCACCGTATTAGCCAGGATGGTCTCGATCTCCTGACCTCGTGATCCGCCCGTCTCGGCCTCCCAAAGTGCTGGGATTACAGGCTTGAGCCACCGCGCCCGGCCTCAACAGAAGTTTCTAAACTCCTTTGGACAACTTAAAATCAATAAGCTAATGCCATCTCTACAGTTCTCAACCATTCTTACATTGAGTTGTGCAAATTATTATAAGTATTTGGAACTATATCTTTGGGCCAACACCATCTGACCCCATTATAGTATCTGTCATATTTTAATGACATTTAAAAAATATGCTTCTCAGACTAAATGGGAATATCTTTAGAGCAAGGATTGTGTTTTATTCTTAAATTTTATTAGTTTACATCATCATAAAGATTCAACAAATATGTTGAATAAGTTAATAGATATCTGATAGAACCAGATGACTATGGATTAGTAACAAAAATTACTAATTAGTTGGTATAAGTTTAAACAAGATAGAGGTGAATGATTTGTACTATAATATTAATGCCCTCAGCCATTCATTTCTTTTTCAGTCAAATGTATTGTAATCATTCTTACTTTACGTGTCTCGAAGCTACATGTCATTGCTGAAATCTGGAAAGATGAAAGCATTTTACTGAATGTAAACAGTTTACTTTGCCATCTGTTTGCTAATTGTGTCAACAGATTCAATTTAGGCATTGTTTTAAAATATGAACAAGTTTCTTCTTACATTTGCCATTTATAAAAATCTATGTTAATATAGTAATATAAAAATGATCAGATAAATATTAAAAGGAATTACTAAATTTAGAAAAATGTTTTGAACTTCTATTAGACCAAGGAAATATCTAATCACCTGGAAAAAAGAGAACTTTGACATGAAAAACTTTTTTTTCAAATGTATAATATTTTCAAGTGTCCAAAGGAGAAAAGGAACCTTAGAAAACCATGCAAATTTAAGGAATGCGTAAAGTTAACATAATAATACATGTTATACTTTGTGTTATTTCCTATATTATAAAGTAAACATAATACAATAGAGTTAAAAAGTTACATTTTCAAATTTTATGCATCAGAAATATAACAATCAGATAACTAGTTTTTATTTTTTTAATTAAAAACTTGTTTAGTGTTACTGACTGATTAAAATTAGGCCAAATAAGAGAAATGGGTGAGTACCAGGCTGTAAAGAAAAAAAAAAAAAAAAAAAAAAATCACAGAGGAAATTAGAAAGAAAGTTTACTAAACTTTCTTAGAATGTCCTTTTCTTACATCTCCAATGGTAACGTATGAGAAGTAGGACTGTGGAAAGTCTCTTTTGTTTCTAAGTTTTTCTCACAAACTGAACATCTAAAGAAAACGTACCTTGATTTTATTCTCAACCCAGGAAATTTTAAGTTATTCCTCATTTAATTTTTAAAAACTTGATAATTTTATTTTAAAACTTGATAAAAAAGAAAGAATCTGCTTAGCGATTACTTTATTCTGAAATTTATTTTTCTCATTGATAAATTTGTGATCTTTGATGATGTGCTCTCTGCTGTCGCAGACACTTGACTTGGTGCAGGTACAAATCCAAAGAAAGGTAAGCAAGATAAGTATTGCCTGGATGAAGCTCTCCATAAATTAGAAATGTAAAAATATACATAAACATCATTACAGAACAGGCTGCAAATGCTGGATAGTACAACATCCTCTTGTTGCTATATACTATCACAAATAACTGTATAATTTTTCTCAAGTTCTATATTGAGAACAGCACCATGTATTTTTTAGTATATTCACAGAGTTGTGCCATCACCACAATCAATTTTAGAATATTTTCATATTTACTCCTAAAATAAACCATATGCTCTTTAGTGATGAATTTGTTTCCCTCCATTAATTATTTACATACTCTATGGGTTTGCCAATTGTAGGCGTTTCATATACATGAAATCATACAACATGTGGTCTTTTGAGATAGGCTTTTTTCACTCAGCATGATGTTTTCAAGGTATGTATAATACTATGGCACTTACTTTTATTTCATTCCTTTTTGTGAATGAATACCATGCAGTTGCATGGATAAGCTACCTTTTCTTTATTGGTTGGTTCATGGATATTTGAGATTTTTCCACTTTATAGCTATTACAAATAATATTTTCATGAACATTCATGCACATATTTCAGTGTAACATGTGTTTTCATTTCTTTTGGATAAATACCTAGGAGTAAAATTACTAGTATGATAACTCTATGTTTAACTTTTTGAAGAACTTCCAAACTGTTTTAGAAACTGTCTGCATTATTTTACATCTTCACAGGCATTGTATGAGGACTCCATTTTCTCCATATCATCACTTGCTTTCTTTCTTTTTCTTGTAGCCATCTCAGTGCATATAAAGTTGCACATCACTGGTGTTTGGGTTAACATTTCCCTGATAGCTAACAATGTTGAGTATCTTTGTATGTGCATATCGCCATTTGTATATCTTTTTTTGGAGAATATCTATGCAGATTATTTGTTCATTTTTATTGGGTATTTTGTCTTGATATTATTGCACTGTAAGAGTTCTTTATATATTCTGGATATACATCTCATCACAAATATGATTTACAAATATTTTCTCCCATTCCATGGGTTGCCTTTTCACTTGTTGATGGTGTTCTTTGAAGAATAGTTGTTTAACTTTGATGAAGTCCAGGCAATATAATTTTTAAAAATTCTGACACTTTTGGTGTCATAGTTAGGAAATCATTGCTTCTTCCATGCTCAAAATACTTATACCTGTGTTTTTTCATGAATTATATTTTTTAGCTTATATTTAGGGCTGTGTATTATTTTGAGTTAATTTTTGCCTTAATATGAAGTACAACACCTACTTCATCTTTTTTGTGTGTTTCTATCCAGTGGTCCCTGTATCATTTGTTGAAAAGACTGTTCTTTCCACATTTAATCTTCTTGGCACTCTTGTGAATGACAGTTAAATTTGTTATTGACTATTGGACATTACAGATAATATCTTGTAGAAATACAGAATTATGTTATCTTTTACTTGAGGTTTTTATTTTAACTAGAAATTTAGTTACTGGTGGATCTCCTTGAATTTTCTTTTTCTTTTTTTTTTTTTTTTGAGGCGGAGTCTCGCTCTGTCGCCCGGACTGGAGTGCAGTGGCCGGATCTCAGCTCACTGCAAGCTCCGCCTCCCGGGTTTTTACGCCATTCTCCTGCCTCAGCCTCCCAAGTAACTGGGACTACAGACGCCCGCCACCTCGCCCGGCTAGTTTTTGTATTTTTTAGTAGAGATGGGGTTTCACTGTGTTAGCCAGGATGGTCTCGATCTCCTGACCTCGTGATCCGCCCGTCTCGGCCTCCCAAAGTGCTGGGATTACAGGCTTGAGCCACCGTGCCCGGCCTCCTTGAATTTTCTTAGACTTGCTTTTAGACTTTGTTAGTGTAAACCAAAGGAAAAACTAAGGCATTTCTGAATCCCACAAAATTGGCACTATTAGAATTCCACACTCTGCATTCCCTTAGGATTTGGTCAGGACTTAAGTTTCAGCTTTGCTAGGATGTGGTGTCTATTCGCATGGGCTGTTTAACATTTCAGCTACATGTTAAAGATGTCTCTCCAGTGGTGGGGTCAGAGTCCCCAGATAGTGCTTTTTTTGCTTTTCCCCATGACCAGCACTGCTCCATTACTACACACTCCTTCAGATGTTAGATTTGGAAAGACTCAAATGATCTGACTTTTTGCATGTATATCTCAGTCCTCGTGCACTGGCAAGAGTCTCACCTTGACCCATGGAGCTCCCTCTCTGCACAGCTCCATCCTCTCTAATGCTTCATCCCACACACTCCCACTTCAGCTGCCCCAGATCACCATTTGGTCTTCAGCCTTTGTGGAAATGCATACTCTGCTGGACTGACGTGTGATTGTTTGGAAAGCTATCCACAGATGTGAAGCTGGAAATCTGTATGGTTAAACTCGAGTTTCTCTCTATAAAGAGAACACAGCCTTATGTTGTCTGTTGCCCACTGCTTGAAAACAGTTTTTCTGTCTTATAGTTCTTGATAGTGGCAGGGCTAACTCAATACGAATACTTTACTATAGCGATTTAATGTAGACTTTTATAATAACCCCTTTTAATGGGTATATATTTGTTTACTTTATCTAAATACTTATAATCATAATACTATTTTCACAGGGTATTGATTCCATAAATTATTTGTGATAAATGATGACATATTTCACTATATGTGTAATATCCTGGATTGCTTCTTATAATCCTGCCTTGGACAATTTTGTAAAATTCAAAGAGAGACAGATAATTCTGAAATGGCAGTAAAAATTACAACATACCTATTTCAATACAGAATGCTAAGGAAAATTGAAAAAATGCCTTCTATAAATTAGCTGAATTATCTGAATGCTATTCAAATTACTAGAATTCACTTACTAAAGAGTACAAATAACACGGTTGCTGAAATGATAACAAGGGAGAAATTACTCTAACTCAGTAGAGTGCTCAGCTGGAGGAAATAATTAAGTAATGAATGGTTAATTGGTAGAGTAGGAAGTTGGTGTGTAGGTACATTAAAGAAGATTAAAAAGTCTCAAGAGACATGGAGCAAGTGAGAAAGCAATTTGTTGTATTAACCATGACTCTTCCTTCCTCCACGTTTCTGAGAGATATGTAACAACATCATATTTCAAGGAGAAACCTGATATCTTTTATTTATTCGCAAAATGATGAAAATTATGGAAGTCAGAACAGAACTATTTAACACATACAGCTAGAAGATTATCATAGAAGAAACACATATGTACAGTAGGCCACTCCTATTCTCACCGTTCAGTAGACTATGGGAGAAATAGTACATTGTCTGGTAGAATATGAACACAGTCCTCCCAAATAACTTTCTTATGTAGTATTGTTTTATTTATGAGATACAGTAAATCATCACGTTATATGAAATTCTGCTCGATGGGAAGAGACTCTCTGATCTCCCAAAGACTTTAATTTCTGCAAACTCTTGCAAGTTTAAGTTTTTATAATCAGATCTCCTAGCCCTATGAACAAGACAGTCTGTATTTGTAGGGTTGCCAGAAGATATACAAGACTTCCAGTTCAATTATATATTATATTCATAGAAACAACTTTTTAAAATGTAAGTACATCCTAAATGTTGCATGAGATGCACAAATACAATAAGTTCTCACTTAACATCATAGATAGGTTCTCGGAAACTGCAACTTAAAGAGAAATGAGGTACTGCATAATAAAACAAATTTTACCATAGCCTAATTGATATAACAAGAGTTAAGTTCCTACTGCATACAATATGTCTTTTCACTTGAAGTCCCAGTTTCCAATAATCTATTACAATACTATAAATTATTTATTATTCATCTGTAGAAACTTTTTGTTTTTTTTTTTCTGGTTGTTTTCAGTATTTTTCATCTTATTTTTTTACAATTTGATTATTTCCCTTCAATGTTGGATGAAGTTGTTACTTGCTCCTAACCAAAAGAAAATGGCAAAACTATACGGATTTTGTTGATATAATTAAGACTTCTAATTAGCTGATTTTCAGCCAATAAAAGGGAAATTATCCTGGTTAATATGCAGGTATTCTCTGAAATAGGAGACTTGAAACTGTAAAGCTGCTATGCTGTTGGTTTGGAAAAAGGGCTATGGTAAATTACTATGGAGGGGTTTCCTCTGAGACCTGAAAGCTCAGTCTTATCACCAAAAGGAACTGAATTCTGCCAATTACCTGAGTAACATCAGTAATTGGCCCCAAGCTCCAGGTGAGAACACAATAGTCAACATCTTGGTTTCAGCCTTGTGAAGAAAAGAAATCACATAGGCTGTTTCTGGACTCTTGATCCAGGGAATTTATGAGATAATAAATGTATGTTGTGTTAAGCCACTAAATTTGTGGTCATTTTTTATGCAGTTTAGAAAACTAATACAGAAACTTTAGTGCAAAGCAGAAATAGTTGGATGTGATCACACTTTCACTTATTGTATGTAGATATCTTCATCTAGTCCAAGTTTGTTTTCTCTTTTTCCTAAAACACATCATTAGATAAAATACAGATGAACATAAAAAAGTTTTCTCACTACTTTTCCCTTATGTCTGTAATTTTTCTCCCAGATTAAATTATAAAAATCCAAAGAGTTTATCCTTATTTGTCTCCCAGTGTCACCTGTCACATGGCTAAGTTTATTCTATTATTCAATCAATATTTGCTGATTATGAAAACCAAACCATAAACTCGGTGGACTGTATATTTCATAATTAAATAAATAAAACAATGGTGTAAATAAACCAAGAAAAATGGTTAATTGGCTAATTTGCAATGCTAACTCATTTAAATAAGGTAAAATGATTTCTATCTTTTACTGAAATGTTTCCTCTTTCCCCCTTATTTACATATTTGCATAAGTCCTCTTCTCTAAAATTTTTAAAATTAATTTTAATAATATATTTCCCTATATTTTCATATTGTTTAATTTTCTCC
Organism: Trachypithecus francoisi; assembly: GCF_009764315.1. Taxonomy (NCBI): domain Eukaryota; kingdom Metazoa; phylum Chordata; class Mammalia; order Primates; family Cercopithecidae; genus Trachypithecus; species Trachypithecus francoisi. The sequence goes on along the minus strand of NW_022681470.1, from coordinate 45,205,691 downwards.
TATTATATTGTTTTACTTTAATAATTAGAATCATATTCTTCTATTTTATTATGTTCAGAAAGTTTTTAAATATAATATTATTTTGAGTATTTTGTGTGTAGCCATGTTTTATTTGTATTGCTGCGTTTAGGTCTTTGTTAATACAAGCTAAATATAAAAATGGCATCAATATGAGCTTTTGGAAATCTTTAAAGTCTAGTGCAATTGCATCTAGATGAAGTATATTTAAATTTAATTAGTGTTATACCTGTTTATTGTAGAATTCATATGCCTCTTTTTGGCTAAACATAAACATTATACTTAAAAAATTTAATATTTTAATATTTAATAATTTTAGATACCTATGCATAAGAAAACTAATATCTGTAATTTGTTGTATTGGTTAAAGTGCAAACCTGAAGTAAGCATTTTACATATGCAAAATAATTAATAATAATAACTCATGAAAATGAAATTTGAATTCTGAATATATTAATACAGTCTGGAGAAAGATAATTATATAAACTCTAAAGAAATTTAGAGTAATAAAAGGTAAAGAGAAAACTATAAAATATAGATGTTTCATTTCACACAAGTATTTATGTAAAGTTGGCCTTAGACATAAATTTAGTGTGTGAAAAATTTAATGTAAGGTTATGCTGCTTTAGAAAGAATTTGATCATGTGCCCAGTGCTGACATCCTATAGCTAATTTAAACTGAAGATATTTACATATTTCTGGCTTCAGACTGCTAAATGGAAATGTGTAGGCTCTAATTGCATCCCAAAAATTATTTGTAGGGAGTTTAAGGAAAAGATCTTTGAAATCTTGTTGGAATGCTGTTTATATATTAAATATGTCAATATGTAATGTGACTAAATCAGTGAAAATCAGTTTCAAGGGAAGAACATCTGTGAAATCTGAACATCTGTGAAATTCTTTTACAGTCATCTTAAATTTTACTTAGAATTGCATGGGGGTGTCTTGATAGTCCCCAGTTATTCTCTTGAATTTATTGCTATCTCAGTCTGCATGTCATGTCACTGATCTCTTTTGGTTGTTAATCAGTTTCACTTTGAGATACGAGGATTAAACAAAATTCAATATGTTTGAAACCAAACTCACTCTTCCTGTGAAATGGACCATCTTCCCTGAATATCTGACTTATGTACTTAGCCATTAACCAAGATCAAACATATTTTTTCCACATTATTCCCCATTGATACCTTCAATTGCTTCTCATATCTTGCTAATTCTTCCTTCAAGTTGTCTGTTACATCTGCTAGCTCTATTTTCTCACAACACACATAGAAATATACACATTCTATGTCCGCTTTTCATTAAGGCCTGATAAATCATTCATTTTAAATGGCTTGGAAGCTTTCTAATTATTTCTAAACTTTTGTCTTTAATTTATCCTGCATGTAAATATCAAACTAATCTTATAAGATTTCTTCACGTCATTTTCTTACTCAAACAAAAGCAACAGTATTCAATTAACTTACTATCCAACGTTTTCCAACATTTTCAAGACTCTTTCTATATCACAGTTTTCTATTCTCTGTATATGAATTTAATTTATTAATCACCTCATGCTGTCCTTTTGAATTCCACATGGTAAATCCTAAGTTCTCCAGACTGGCTTTTTACTTTATGCATAACAAATGAAATTTGTTAACATTTGGCTTTGAAAACTTTAAAAGCCCTACCAATTATTACTAAAGAAATCTTAAGAAAATACGTTTCTCTCACGTAACTCAGGAAAGCAATTTCTATTCTGTTATTATGAAAGCATTCTTGCCAAATGTCATTTTTAAAAAGCCACCTGAGAAGTCACATGGACCTTAAGCATTACTGGTTTGTGCAGTAATGCTTTTTCTGCTAAAACGTCCTGATACTGAGAAAATATTTGAAAGGTGTTTTACCTCACTAGGAGGACGGGGAGGGGGTGGAAAAGGTAACCCAGGCAGAAGTAACAACTTGTAGCAAAGGCACAACCTTGTGTATAACTGTGGAATGTTCACAGATCACTGAACCGTGTTGGTCTATGGGTTGAAGTGAAAAATCAGGGCACATGATGAGTTTTGAAAGGTACGGGAGTATGAATTATCTAAGTCTTAGGGTGGAAAAGAACTAAAGGCCAGGTATTTATTTATTGTCATTGTAAACAGAAAAGTAAATCATCACAATTTTATGTGACTCTCCATGGGATACATAAACGAAGCATTCATCATTACATAAAAGATGGCCTCTGGATAACGTGTTCAAATATAATTTAAACTTAATATGTTCTAATGTTGTGATAGATATAGAGATACAAACTCCTTACATTTTAGAAAGAGAGACAGACAAGAAAATGACTAATAACAATGTGGCATAGCATAGATGTTTATTGTCCATAAAATAATTTTAGAATTAAGAAATAGAAAAAATAGAGAAATAAAAAATGCATATAGATTTTAAAAATCTGAAAAGTTAAGTGTATGTGAGTAAAGAGGGAAGATAAAATCAAAGAAGAAAAATAAAAAAACAATATGCTTATAAGTAAAAAAGAAAAAAAGCCATCACTGGCTGAAAAAATACAAATTGGTGAGTATGAGACGTCTTGGATAAGTAGTACTAGTTATGAAAGCAGATGGCAATGGCATTATGATTTTGGAGCTTGGTTCCCTAGGTATTTCCCGTCTCAAACTTGATGTAAAACTTAATGTGAAGATTTGGGCTTGTGGAAAGTTAAGTCCCCGAGAGTTTGGGATATCTTTTGTTATTGCATTACAATCTAATCAAGGCTGACTCATACATTAAGCACAGTACGGACCGTGCCTAAGGCTAATATTACTGTAGGGACCTGAGAAAATGTCTTCATTTCTTTAAAACCATAATAAAAATTATGATATTCAGGTCTGGATATATCCATCTTTATTATCTATGCAGTCATAAAGTATAATTTTTATGGAGGATAGGACCACAGATGTCTCAGGACCTGTGAAAGTCATAAAGTGGCCCAAAGCCCTTTCTGAATAATAGAAGTTGAGACCTTGTTGTTGAATGTGGTCATAACACAAACATAAAATAATTGGAAGTGACAAGGTGTCAAATAGTGAGTTGCTAAGAAAATTGTAGGAATGAAGAAACTTTATTTATATTACATAGTAATAAAACATTTGATAAAACTGTCACCGGTGATAGTACAGAAGGCTTATTGTGAACTTAATCATGAATATATTATGAACTTCATAATATCCATAGTGTGTTGATTTGTATTGGCTATGTTTGGCAAATTAATAGAGGAAAAATAAATTCAGAAAATACTATTTTATTGTATTTATACTATTTTAATATATTGCTATTTTAAGCAAAACTGAAACAAAGTAAAGAATACACAAATCCAGGAACTTGTAGAGATGAAAAAGAGGAAATTGATACACAAATTGTAAAGGATAATATTAAAAACCACTCAATTAAGAAACAGACTTGAAGAAAATATCAAATAAAGGGTATAGTTATTACACATCCTATTAAAACCAAATGAATTAAAATACCATTCAGTAATTCAAAAAGGGAAATCTTAATATATGCGACATATTTGAATCTCAAAAATGTTACACACAGTATAAGATCTGATTCTATAGATTGTATTCTGTAAGTTTGCATTTACAGGAAGTTCCATAACAATCAACAGTCATCAGAAGCAGCTACATGATTTTATGCCACAGTACAAAATAGAAATTGCAAAGTCTTTTTCTTTTCTTTTTTTTTTTTCACTCTCTTGGAGGGTCTTGCTATGCTTCCCAGGCTGAAATGCTGTGGAGTGATTATACCTTACCGCAGCCTTAAACTCCTGGGCTGACATGATCCATCTACCTCAGCCTCCCAAGTAACTGCAACTATAGGTATGTGCCACCACATGTAGCATTTTTAAAAATCTTTTTGTAGAAACTGGATTTTGCATTGTTGCCCAGGATGATCTCAAACTCCTGGCTTTAAGCAATCCTCCTGTCTCAGTCTCTCAAAGTGTTGCATTTATAGGTGTTAGCCACCACTGCCAGACATGACCTTTTGCATTGTATTTTTTTTTTCAATTTTATTTCTGCTCTGATCTTTATTATTTATTTTTCTCTACTAATTTTGTGTTTGGTTTGCTCTTGCTTTTATCATTCCTTAAGATGTATCATAGGCCGGGTGTGGTGGTTCACACCTGTAATTCCAGCACTTTGGGAGGCCCAAGAGGGCAGATTACCTGAGGTCAGGAGTTTGAGATCAGCCTGGCCAACATTGTAAAACTCTGTCTCTACTAAAAATAGAAAAATCAGCCAGGTGTGGTGGCAGGCACCTGTAGTCCCAGTTACTTGGGAGGCTGAGGCAGGAGAATCACTTGAACCTAGGAGGCAGATGTTGCAGTGAGTTAAGATCACACCACTGCACTCCAGCATGGGTGACAGATCGAGATTCCATCTCAAAAAAAAAAAAAAAAAAGATGCATCGTTACATTTTTTATATGAAGTTTTTCTACTTTTTTGATGTAGATGCTCATTGCTCATTGTTATAAACTTTGCTTTTAGTACTTCTTTCATTATATCCCATAGGTTTTGATTTGTTTCAAGAAACTTTTAAATTTTCTTCTTATTTTATTACTCATTGATCAATCAGGAGCATATAGTTTAATTTTGATGTGTTTATATAGTTTCCAAATTTCCCCTTGTTTTTGATTTCTAGTTTTACTCCACTGTGGTTAGAGAAGATACTTCATATTATTTCAACTTGGGGGTAATGTTTTAAAACTTCTTTGTGACTTTACATATGGTCTATCCTAGAGAAGGATCCATGTACTGACAAGAAGAATGTGTATTCTGCAGCTATTTGAATGAAATGTTCTGCAAATATCTCTTAAGTGCATTTGGTCTATAGTACAGATTAATTCCAATGTTTCCTTGTTGATTTGCTGTCTGGATGATCTGTCCAGTGCTGAAAGTGGAGTGATGAAGTCTCCAGCTATTATTGTATTGCACTCTATTTCTCCCTTTAGCTCAAGTAATATTTGCTTTATATAACTGGTTTCTCCAGTGATGCGTTCTTCTGTATTTACAATTGTTATATCCTCTCGCTGATATGATCTCCTTATCATTGTACAATGACCTCACTTGTCTCTTTTTACAGTTTTGTCTTGAAATCTATTTTATCTGAAATACATATAGCTACTCCTGGTCTTTTTTTGGTTACAATTTGCATAAAATATAATTTCCATCCCTTTATTTTCAGTCTATGTACGTATTTATAGGTGAAATGTGATTTTTGTAGGCAATAGATCATTAGGTCTTGTCTTATTTATTAATTAATTCATTCAGCCATTCTGTATCTTTTGATTGCAGAGTTTAGTTTATTTACATTCAGTGTTATTATTGACAAGAAAAGACTTACTATTGTCATTTTGCTATTTATCTTCTTGTTATTTTGTGGTCTTTTCTTTCTTAGCTTCTATCTTACTTTGTGTAAAGGTTATTTTTTCTGGTGTTATGTTATAATTTTGTGCTGTTTGTGTGTGTTGTATGTTTTTCAGTATGAGGTTACCATGATGCTTGCAAATGACATCTTTAACTCATTATTTTAAACTGATGACAACTCTGATTGCAAAAATAAGCAAACAAAGAGAAACACAAAAATTATTATCATAAGCAAAAAAGGAGAAATAATAAAAATATACATCTTAAATTTTCCCCCTGCTTTTTAACTTTTGGTCATTTCTATTTATACATTATAGTTACTGTCCATGTCTTGAAAATTTGTTGTAATTATTATTTTTTATTGGTTAGTCATTTAGTCTTTCCACTTAAGATAACAGTAGTTCACCCACCACAGTTACTCAGTTCTAATACTGTGTTTTGCTGTGCAATTCCTATTACCAGTGAGTTTTGTAACTTCATATGATTTCTTATTGCTCATTAACATCATTTTCTTTTTGATTGAAGTACTTTCTTTAGCATTTCTTGTAGAACAGGCTTGGTGTTGACTACATCTCTCAGCTTTAGTGTGTCTGTGAAAGTTTTCATTTCTTCTTTATGTTTGAGGGATATTTTTGCTAGATATACTAGTCTAGAGTAAAAGGTTTTCTTTATTTTTCTTCAGCACATTACATGTGCCATGCCACTCTCTCCTGGCCTGTAAGTTTTCCACTGAAAAGTCTGCTCCTAGACAACAAGGAGCTCCCTTCTATGTTATTTGTTTCTTTGCTCCTGCTGCTTTTAGAATCTGTTCTTTGTCCTTGACCTTTGGGAGTTTGATTAATCAATGTCTTATTTGGGTTAAATCTGCTTGGTGTTTTATAATCTTCTCACAGTTGAATGTCAATATCTTTCTTTAGGTTTGGGAAGTTCTCTGTTATAGTGATTTTGAATAAACTTTTACCCCCATCTCTTTTTCTATCTCTTCTTTAAGTTCAAAATTCTTAGATTTGCCCTTCTGAGGAGATTTTCTAGATCCTCCAGGTGTGCTTCAATGTTTTGTATTCTTTCCTCTGACTGTATGTTTTTAAATAACCTGTCTTCAAGCTCATTAATTCCTCCTTCAGCTTGATCATTTCTGCTATTAAAAGCCTCTGCTGCATTCTTCAATGTGTCATTTGCATTCTTCAACTCGAGAATTTCTGCTTGATTCTCTTTTTAATGATTTCATTTTCTTTCTCTAATTTATCTGATAGAATTCTGAATTCCTTCTCTGTGTGATCTTAAATTTCCTTGAGTTTCCTCAAAACAGATATTTTGATTTCTCTGTCTGAAAAGTCACGTATCTCTGTTTCTCCAGGATTGGTCTTTGGTGCCTTATTTAGTTCACTTGGTGGCCTCATGTTTTCCTAGATGGTCTTGATGCTGGTGGATGTTCATCTGTGTCTTGGCATTGAAGAGTTAGGTATTTATTATAGTCATCACATTCTGGAATTACTTGTACCTGTCTTTCTTGGGAACGTTTTCCACATATTTTAAAAAACTTGAGTGTTGTGATCTAAGCTGTATCTGAATTATGGGCTGCCTGAAGCCCAGTAACACTGTGATACTTGCAAACTAATAGAGGTCCTGTCTTTATGGTCTTGGATAAGATCCAGAAGAATTCTGTGGATTACCAGGCAGAGATTCTTGTTCTCTTCCCTTACTTTCTCCTGAAAAAACGGAGTTTCTCTCTCTGTTGTAAAGTACCTGGGGCTAGGGGTGGGATGACACAAGCATCCCTGTGGCCACCACCACCAGGATTGTATTGATTCAGATCCGGCACATCACTGGGTCTTGCCCAAACCCTACTGTAACCACTCCCTGGCATCTGCTGATGTTGGCTCAAGTGCCTGGGGCTCTACAATCAGCAGCTGGTGAAGCCAGCCAGGCTTGTATTCTTCCTTTCAGGGTGTAGAGCTTCCCCAGACCTCGAGTGGGTCCAGGGGTGCCAACTCTGAGCCAGGGACTGGAATAGGAAACCTTAGAAGTCTACCTGGTATTCTGTTTTACTGTGACTGAGCTGGCACTCAAACTATGGGACATATCTTTCCCACTATTCCCTCCCCTTTCTGCAGTCAGAGGAGCCTCACCCAGGGACCATCATCAGTGGCCCACAGGACATTGTCAGGTTACTGCTGATGTTCCCTTTAGGTCCAAGGGCTTGTCAGTCAGCTTGTGATAAATGCTACCAGGTGTGCAATTCACCCTTCAAGGAAGTGGGCGCCCCTCTGTGGGCAGGCACCAGCTGAATTCAGGCTGGTTTTGATTTATTTGTGACAGAACATCCTTGAATTTAATCCAATGGCTCACAATTGTTGTGCTCTCCCTCTCCTAAGTGCACAATTTCTCTCTCAATGCCACACAGCTGCTGTTGGAGATGGGAGAGGAGTGGCATCCCTGATTCAAGGCTCTTTCCTACCATCTTTAGTTCTTCTTTTTATGATATGAAGTTAAAACCAGGTATTGTCAGTACTAATGTAATTTTTGTTTCTTATTAAGGTGCTTATTTTGTCTAGGTAGTTGTTAAATTGATGTCCTTTCAGTGGGGCCACATTCAGTGAAGCCTTCTGCTTAGCTATCTTGTCCCTCTTCTCTGTTCCGCCTTCTAATTTCAATAATTTTAAGCAAATTTTCTTCAAAGTTGCCTTCTCAACAGGCTGCCACATCCTTTTGTTTTATGCATATTTTGATAACATATTCAAAAGATTGTATTTTATTATTTAAATTGCCTCAACACCTTAAATATGTGGGACCTTACCTCATGACAGGTAAAGACAGTAAAGAAACAAAATCATACTGTAATGATCTTTCAAAATATTCATGTCAATTTTATTCTCACATTATATTTTATTATCTCTAATTTCCATCTTCCTTGGAACATCTTAGCTATATTTTATTGTAAAATTTATAGCATAATCACTATGTCAAGTTAAACAGTATAAGTACACTGATTTAGTCATATTGCTTTAACCTTTAGAAATTACAGCAATAACCTCATAAAAAAATTCAGCAATTAGGCTCAAATTATGGCTATGTATTTCGTGTAATACTTAGTAGTTTATTAATTAATACGAGAGGCAGATAATAAAACATGAATCCTTATTTTCCTAAAAAAACTTATCTATGAATAAAACTGTCTTATTTTATAAGCATATAGCCTATAACTTACCGACTGACATTAACAGACCCAGCCTGAATGTAGAGAATAGATGTATAGATCACCCAATAACAACACTTGTACATTAGTCATTTATACACAGTAGTGGTAGTTGATACGTACAATAGACAGATTGTTACATTTTTTGAAACAAACAGAGAAAATATCTCTTAAAGATTATAACGATTTTTTTTCACAAATTAGATATATTTTTTTCTTTAAGGTACTTCTAAGTGATAAATAAGATCACATAGAAGAATTATTATGAATCTCAGAATACCAATTTCTGGTTTTAAAATGTATAATAAATGCTGAAAAAAGACTGAAATAAAATACAAATTTATGAAGGATAATAATTAAGGAAAATTTTATTGATAGATTTTTCTTTTTGATAAACCCATTATTTGTTGGAACCATAAAATAATGTGAACAAGTGATTATATATGCTATTTTTTTCTGTTATTCTACCTTTTAAAAATGTATTACCTCAAAAAATAGAAAAATATTTCTAAAAGATAGAATTCATGTTTCTTTGTGTCTGTTAATAGTAAAGTATGAAAATGCTGTGATGTGGTTTGGCTGTTTCCCTCGCCACTCAAATCTTGAATTGTAGTTCCCATAATCCCCACATGTCCTGGGAGCAACACAGTGGGAAGGAGGTAATTGAATCATGGAGGTGTTTACTCCTATGCTGTTCTTATGATAGGGAGTGAGTTCTCACAAAATCGGATAGTGTTATAAGGGGCTTTTCCCCCTTTGCTCAGCACTTCTCTCTTCTGCTGCAATGTGAAGAAGGATATGTTTGCTTCCCCTTCCACCATGATTAGGTTTCCTGTGGCCTCCCAATCATGTGGAACTGTGAGTCGATTAAGCCTCTTTTCTTTATAAATTACTCAGTCTTGGGTATGTCCTTATAGCCGTGTGAGAATGGACTAATACAGTAAATTGGACCAAGGGAGTGGGATGCTGCTATGAGGATACCCCAAAAATGTGGAAGCAACTATGGAACTGGGTAACTGGCAGAGGTTGGAACAGATTGGAGGGATCAGAAGAAGACAGAAAAATGTGGGAAAGTTTGGAACTTCCTAGAGACTCATTGAATGGCTTTGACCAAAATATTGATAATGATATGGACAATGAACATCAGATGCAGGTGGTCTAAGATGAAGATGAGGAACTTGTTGGAAATTGGAGCAAAAGTGACCCTTGTTATACTTCAGCAAAGAGGCTGGCAGTATTTTGCCCCTGTTTTAGAGAGTTGAAACTTTGAACTCGAGAGAGATGATTTAGGGTATCTGGTGGAAGAAATTTCTAAGTGGCAAAGCATTCAAGAAGAAGCAGAGCATAAAAGTTTGGATAATTTGCAGCCTGATGATGCAATACAAAATCATTTTCTGGGGATAAAGAGTGCTGCAGAAATTTGTATAAGTAATAAGGAATTGAATATTAATCACCAAGACAATGGGAAAAATGTCTCCAGGGCATGTCAGAGACCTTCACAGCAGCCCCTTCCATAACAAGCCTGGAGGCCTAGGAGGGAAAAATGGTTTTGTGGGCCAGGCTCAGGGTCCCCCTGCTCTGTGCAGCCTCAGGTCATGGTGTCCTGTGTCCCAGTCACTCTAGCTGAGGGCTAAAAGGGGCGAAGGTACAACTGGTACCATTGCTTTACGGGATGCAAGCCCCAAGCCTTGGTGGCTTACATGAAGTGTTGGGCCTGCAGGTGCACAAGAGTCAAGAATTGAAGTTTGGGAACCTCTGCTTAGATTTTAGAAGATGTATGAAAATGCCTGGATGTCCAGGCAAAAGTTTGTGGCAGTGGCGGAGCCCTCATGGAGACTCTTTGCTAGGGCAGTGCAGAAGAGGAATGTGAGGTTGGAGCTGCCACACAGAGTCCCTACTGGGGCACTGCCTAATAGAGCTGTGAGAGTAGGGTCACTGTCCCCCAGACCCCAGAAGGGTAGATCCACTGACAGCTTGCACTGTGTGCCTGGAAAAGCCACAGACATTCAACGCCAGCCTGTGAAAGCAGCTGGGAGGAGGGTTGTATCCTGCAAAGTCACAGGGGCAGAGCTGCCCAAGGCCATGGGAGCCCACCTTTTGCATCAGCATGACCTGGTGTGAGACATTGAGTCAAAGGAGATAATTTTGCAACCTAAGGTTTAATGACTGCCCTATTAGATTTCAGACTTCAATGGGGCCTGCAAGCCCTTTGTTTTGGCCAATTTCTTCCATTCAGAACAGGTGTATTTATCCATTGCATATACCCCCATTGTATCTGGGAAGTATGTAACTTACTTTTGATTTTACAGGCTCATAGGCTGAAGGGACTTGCCTTGTCTCAGATGAGACATTGGACTCAGAATTTTGGTTTAATGCTGGAATGAGCTAAGACTTTGGGGACTGTTGGAGAGGTATGTTTGTGTTTTGAAATGTGAGGACACGAGATTTGAGAGGGACCAGGGGCAGAATGATACAGTTGGCTGTATCCCCACCCAAATCTTATCTTGAATTGTAGTTACCAGAATCCTCACGTGTCATGGAAGGAACTCAGTGGGAGGTAATTGAATCACGGGGGTGATTACCCCCGTGCTGTTCTTGTGATAGTGAGTGAGTTCTTACAAAATCTGATGGTTTTATAAGGGGCTTTTCCCCTTTTGCTCTTCACTTCTCTCTCCTGTCACAATGTGAAGAAGGATGTGTCTGCTTCCCTTTCCACCATGATTATAAGTTACCTGAGGCTTCCCCATCCATGTGGAACTGAAAGTGCATTAAACCTCTTTCCTTTATAAATTACTCAGTCTTGGTATGTCCTTATATTAGTGTGAAAATGGACTAATACGTGCTGGAACCAATGATACAGTTTCAAAATTTTATTTGAAAAAAGTAATGAACCTTATTAAAATAAATTATTTGAATTACATTTTTATTCCACCAAAGCCAACATTATCACAAAATACGTTTTAAGAATCTCTAAATTCAATGTTTTATGGATCTGATAATAATATATAAAGGTATGGACTTACTAAGACAAACATGTTTAGAAACATTTAATGACACTTTTAAACACAAATTGTTGTATGTAATTTTATGTTTATCATAGCAAATGTTATTTTTATATATAGGTTAAGTAAGACTTTTAAAAATTATTCTAAATAAATATTCAACAATTTTTTTTAATTAGGGAATGCCTTGATATTTCAATTTCCAATGTAAGCCTACATATTTTACTTGTGCCAAAGAAAAACATATACTTTAGATACCACTATTATTCTTACAGCAAAGGTGAGACAATATTCAAATAATTAAAGGAATTTCTTCTATTAAGAAAAACTAGCAAGAATTAAAACAGATGACAATGATCCCATTTTTGTTATATTGTTGGCATTTTGATTCACTCCAAACTTGTGTACTAGTTTGTACCTTTACTCAGATATTTTTCATTAAGTTTAGAGAACTATTGCTATAACACATTCACTATTGGAAACTACAGAATGTACAGTATTCAATGAGATGTTTAAATACCCAGATTTCCTCAGAATAAATATCTACAAAGCCTAACCAGTGATATGCTCTGACTTAAGCCAGATATTCTGACACATTTTGAAGTGAGAAACAAATGTTACTCTGCATCTAAGACAAAACCTTAAAAACTAAGAATTAAGCTGAACAAACTAATTATAAAACTGAGTCAAAAATGTTTAGTTAAGTTGGAAAACCAGGGAGCCTAAAGCAAGCCAGAGAAGAGAGTCAGGGCTGTGCTGGGTGTAGCAGAGGCAAGTCTGTGGTTTACTTTCATCAGTCAGCACATCAGCCCAGCCTGAAGAAACAAGATCAGTTTGCTGAGACACTCATGCATTATTCCATATATTCGAGATGAAGTTTTGTAATTGTGTTACAGGACAACAAACTTATCGAATGAAAAATTGGTTAAGGCAGCTTTCTTTACAGATGCCATCTATTCTGTAAGTTTTTATGCACAGAAAACCTAAAAAGCAGCAGTCCAGAACTCATTGGTATTAATGTGTCATATGAAAGATATCTAACAAAAAAAGGTGCCTTGTAAATACAAAGTGAAGGCTAGAACTATTGTAATTTGTAGCATTTATGAAAGAGAACTCTAAGTGTGGTATTACTGATCTGCACCTAGTCTTTCTGTCTCTATATAACCAACAGGAACATACATGTTTTGGTCTCTTTTATTACCTCCATCTACCCCTTTTTAAACTTTATTGTTATCTAGATATGGAAGTTTGGAATACAAAACTATTGATACCATGAATACTATCAGAATTGTTAGGGTAGAAAGGATAATTGTTCAAGCAAGCAAATAAATTCTACTTTGCCATTGTATGTGTTGGTTAAGATACTGTAGCATTTAACTTTGGTGTGTTAGAGTCTACCCCAAAATTCAGTGGTATAAATAACACCCACTTGTTTAGGTCACAATTCTGGAGACCCGTGATTTGGGTTTAGTTCAGCTAAGCAGTGCATCTGCTGGGAGTGACTTGGCTCATTCACGCATCAGCAGTCAGCTAGCAGTTGATGGCTTTACTCACATTCTCACATTTGGCAATTTGTTGTCAACTAATTCAATGGTAACAATGGTGTCTCTCATCATCCAGGGGGTCTCATCATCAAATAGGTTAGCTTGAGGTAGCTTTCAGGTTCACCTACTGGCTATAGAGTTCCAAAAATAGCAACCATGAAAGCCTCAACTACCCAATGCTTTGTAAGCTACTGCTTTTGTCACAATTGTAATGCCTCACTGGAGGAAGCAAGTCACGTAACAAATTCTGATTCATGGACTAAGACAAAAAATACCATTTGACCAAGAAATCCATTACTGGATATGTACCCAAGGGAATATAAACCATTTTATTATAAAAACACATGCATACATATATTCATTGGAGCACTAGTCACAATAGCAAAGACATGGAATCAACCTAAATGCCCATCAATGATAGATAGATTGGATTAAAAAATGTGGTACATATACACCATGGAGTGCTGTGCAGCCATTAAAAATAAAAGCCGAGCCTGTAATCCCAGCACATTGGGAGGCCGAGGCGGGCGGATCACGAGGTCAGGAGATCGAGACCATCCTGGCTAACACGGTGAAACCCTGTCTCTACTAAAAAATACAAAAAACTAGCCGGGCGAGGTGGCGGGCGCCTGTAGTCCCAGCTACTCGGGAGGCTGAGGCAGGAGAATGGCGTAAACCCGGGAGGTGGAGCTTGCAGTGAGCTGAGATCTGGCCACTGCACTCCAGCCTGGGCGGCAGAGCGAGACTCCGTCTCAAAAAAAATAAAAATAAAAAAAAATAAAAGCCGAGATCATGTCCTTTGTAGGGCCATGTATGGAACTGGTGGCCATTATTCTTAGCAAATTAACTCAGGCATGAAAACCAAATACCATATGTTCTCACTTATAAGTGGGAGCTCAATGATGAAAACACATGAACACACAGAGAAGAACAACAACACACTGGGGCCTATAAGAGGGCGGAGGGTAGAAAGAGGGAGAGGATCAGGGAAAAATAACTAATGGGTACTAGACTTAATATATGGGTGATGAAATAATCTTTACAACAAACTCTGATGACACAAGATTACCTGTATAACACACCTGCACACGTACCTCTGAAATTAAAATAAAATTAAAAAGATAAATAAAATAAAATAAAATAAAGACAAAAGAAAATAGACTCCGCCTCTGATCGCAGAGGAGCAATAATTTGGCCACAAATAGGAGAGCTCTAACTCAAGATTAACAAGTAGGCAAATTTGTTATCTCATGTAACTAGAAACTCAGAGATAGAGTATCCTTGAAAATTATTGACTTAGGAGCTCAAAAAATGACATAAACAGTCTTTCAGGTCTTTTCTAACTTGAAGAAATGCTCATGGTATATAAAGACCTGTAAAATAATGACCAGAGCAGGTCCAGATGTCTCCTTTCACAAAGAAAGAATAAAGACATCAGGAAATGGGAACGGGAAATAATTTCTGATGAATGGGAAAACTTTCCCAGAATCCCCCAAGGATCTCTTTTTATTTAACGTTGGCTATATTTGTGTTACAAAACCACTCCTGAAACCATCCTTTCATAGGAGATGAAATCATCATGACTATCTTAGACTGAACAGGTAGCAAGGGATGGATTAATTCAACAATGATTAATTGCATACCTACTATGCAAGCGATCTATGTTAGGTGCCTGGGATGTAACAACAAATGCAATAGTTTCATTTCTCATGGAGTTCACAATCTAGTCAGATAGACATATAATAAACAAAAACACATATAATGTACTACTGATAATAAAAGGCACTAAGGAAGGAAAAAAAGGGATAACATGAATATGTTGAAACATGAAAATATTCTCAGGAAAGCCAGAGAATGGATTTTTTTTTATAAGAGAGTTTAATAATGTCTTATTGATCAGGTAATCTTTGATCAGAGACTTGTAAAAATGAGGTACTATGCCATATGGTTATCTGAGAGAAATACTACCACTGCAGAGGGAAAATCCCTTGCAAAGACCAAGTCTGAAAGAGTCCAGAAGGAAAAAAAAAAAAAATGCCAATGAACTTGGATAGAATAATCTAGGGTTAGAGTGTTAAAAAACAAAAAGTTAATGGAGATAAAATCACATAGATCCTCATACACTACAATAAGGTTTTCATATGTTCCTCTAATTGAAAGGGAAAGGCATTTGAGGATTTTGAATTAAATTACAACGTATCTGAATATATTTTTGTATACTCTCTTATGTGGATAATAGACTATATGGGACAGGGACAGGGTTTGAAAGAGCAGAACATTACAACACCCTAGGTAAGCAACAGTGGTATCTTCGGCCAAGCTAGTTATGACAGAGAGGTGTTATGGTTCTAGATATATGTTAATGATAGAGCAGAGATAATTAGATGATGAATTTGATGTGCATTATAAAAGTAAACTCTGAGTTGTATATTCCTCATTTATAAAAGAACACATATTTCACAGTATTGTTGTAAAGACTATATGGTATAATTTATGTAATATTATATTCAATAATTTATTATATCCAGCCTTTCATCTCACCCTAAAGGATTATAATTCATTGTGCTAGTACATTGAATTTTTAGCTAATAGGTATTTTACATACCATGAAACTTCTAAATTAGGAGGTAGGGATGGATTTGAGTAAACCTTGGGAAATAAAGTTTAAAACTGTGTTTAAAGGTCAGGAAGGTATGAGTAGAAAACAAGAAGGCAAATGAAGTGTAATGAGATAGAAGTATTTGCTTCTAGGTCACATTGTTTTTATTGTTTTTTATTACTGATAATGTTAACTGGTTACCTATAAAGGTTAAATAAGAAGAATGCTCCCTTCTTCATCAAGTCTTGTCATTTGGGATGAATTGTAACTTTTCCCAAGGGCTCCAAATAATATACCTGTGAAACATTGTAGTGTAATCTTGAATTCAGCAGACTGGTTCATGTGACACTTTTCCTGGCCCATGTCCTTCCTAGCAAGCGGACACTAGCAATATCTTTATCAATACATTTTGCTGCCTTTCATAAGTTCAGCTTTCTGTAAGGCTACTTATTTTATCTGACAACAGTGTGATTTTTTTTTTTTTTTGAGACGGAGTCTCGCTCTGCCGCCCAGGCTGGAGTGCAGTGGCCGGATCTCAGCTCACTGCAAGCTCCGCCTCCCGGGTTCACGCCATTCTCCTGCCTCAGCCTCCCGAGTAGCTGGGACTACAGGCGCCCACCACGTCGCCCGACTAGTTTTTTTTTTTTTTTTGTATTTTTAGTAGAGACGGGGTTTCACCATGTTAGCCAGGATGGTCTCGATCTCCTGACCTCGTGATCCGCCCGTCTCGGCCTCCCAAAGTGCTGGGATTACAGGCTTGAGCCACCGCGCCCGGCCAACAGTGTGATTTTAATAAAACCATTTGTTATCTGAAATGTTAAATATTATCTGTCTTTTTAAATAAATTTTTGCAGTTATACTTAGTGTGTCACAAAAATCATTCCTTACAATTTCTACCTCTACATTATTAGTATAAAATATGGGAAAAGCTGATATAAATGTATTTTCATAGCTATGGATTTAGTTTTAGGGTATAGCAATATTTGGTTTTACTATAACTTTCACTATAATATGGAATATTTTTTGTCCTCAATAAGATAATTCCTGATAATATGGTCACACTATTAGGGGTTTAAATGACCTTTCAGAGAAGCTAATTTTCTATGAAACATAATTTTATTCATAAAATTTGTATTTGTGAACTACAGTAATCTATATATATTTCTTAATGATGCACAATATTATGTAATCTTTACCATAGGCATAGATAAAACTGATGAGAATTTACTTTTGTTCGTTTTAATAATATTCCAGCAGAGATCTTCTTATACAGTCTCTCCCTCCCTCTCTCTTTCTGTGTGTGTGTGTGTATGTGTGTGCCTGTGTGTGTGTGTGTTTAAATTAATT
The DNA here is from genome assembly GCF_009764315.1 of Trachypithecus francoisi. NCBI lineage: Eukaryota > Metazoa > Chordata > Mammalia > Primates > Cercopithecidae > Trachypithecus > Trachypithecus francoisi. Next base: position 45,188,583 of record NW_022681470.1, on the reverse strand, counting down.
CTAACCTAACAAATCAGGACATAAGTTCATTGTTTCAGTTTGAGTTAAATATCATAACAAATTTTTAGCACTCAAATTTTATATTCAAAGATAGATTTTGGCTACTGACTGTGTAGCACTTTAAGATAAAACGTGTTTATTTAGAAATTATCCTGACTGTTTTAATAAATCAGTGGTGTTAAATGTCTTGAAAACAACATAAGTAGGCAGCATATAAGTTCTCTTTTCCACAGTGTCAGCCAAGCTCTGCAACTACATACATTTCAGTGCCACAGTATTTACAGCTTATAGAAAACAGGAAAGAAATGGTGTTAGTCTCTTTATAGAATCATATGTAGTCTCAGCAAAGCTGGAATAAAAGGATACCCACTTTTTGAGCATATGACAGTGATTTCAAAATTCAAATGTGTACATGTATCATATAAGTTGAACAATAAAATTATCAATAGTCAACCATTTTTACCCTCAAAAAATGGTAGTTTCCCGTGGTTCAACCTAAAATGTGTAAAAATCTGAATATATGGAAAATCTAGGATAATATTCCATCGCTACTATGTTATTGTATATATGAAAAGTTAATAAAATTCTGAGAACATAGAAATAAAAATAAAGTGAAGTAGATATAAAAAATCATCAAAATACTGAAAACCACAAACAACATTTATTATAATTCTTATTCCCTTAGTGAGTTCAAATTACTTAATATGCTTCATGCAACTTTTTCAAGTACAAGCTATTCTTGTAATTTCTTGTTGATGTTATTGACTTTCATGCTATAATATGCAATATTGGCTTTATGCAATTTCAAGTCCTGAAGTTTGTCCTTAACATCTCTCTTTCCCTTTGGATGTGACTTTCCTCCCAGAGTTCATTCTTCCAAGACACATAAGAAAACATATTCTCCTTTTGTCCTTGAATCTATAATATTATGAAATATATATTTGGTCTTGACTATTTCCTGACATACAACTCCTACAATCCTTGGAACATCCAAAGTGATGTCTTTTTGTATTGAATGATTTGACTAATGGCTCGCAGCTCCAAGGTAGTTTCAGGATGGAGACTGGTCACAGGAGTTTTATGTCTTATGTTCCAGTGTATAATCTACTTTGAGTTAATTTTTGTATATGAGGTAACATCAGAGTCCAATTTCATGATTTTGATTGTAGATATCCAGTTTTCCCAGCATTATTTATTGAAGAGACTGTCTTTTCTCCTCAATTTAATATATATGCATGCTGTTGTCTCTAGAATCTGTATTCTGTCCATTGGGCTATATGTCTATTTTTAGGCCAGTATTATATATTTTTATTACTTTTATACCTTAAAAATCAAGATGTGTGATGCCTCAAATTTTGTTCTTTTGTTTTATTCTATATTTAATTGACATAATAATTGTACATATTTTTGGGACTACAGCGTGATGTCTCAGTGCGTGCATACAATGTATAATAATCAAATTAAGGTAATCAGTGTATCTTTAACCTTAAACATTTATCATTTCTTTTGGTGAGAAAAGTCAATATTATCTCCTCTATTGATTTTGAAATGTGCAATGTATTATTGTTAATTATAATCACCCTATTGGGCAATGGAACACTAGGACTTAAGCTCTTTGTCTAATTGTAACTTTTTACCCATTGGCCAATCTTTCCCCATTCACTCCACTCCACTACCCTTCCAAGCCTCTGGTAAAAACTGCTTCACTCTATGAAAACAACATTTTTAGATTCCACATATGTGTGAGATCACTTGGTATGTGTCTCGCTGTGCCTGGATTATTTCACTTAGCATAATGTCTTCCAGGTTTATCCAAGACATAATTAGAAGTTGGGAACTTTCAGCCCATTCTCCCAACTTCCAGGGAGGTCATTAGTGCTGAAGGTTAAGTTGACGGTAAAGGCCAATGATTTAGTCAATCATGCCTATGGAACGAAGCATCCATAAAAATCCAAAAGGACTGAGTTTAGATGGACAGATAAACATACAGAGATTCCTAGAGTGTGTCTCCACTGAGAGGGCATGAAAGCTTCATGCTCTTTCCCACATAACCTCACCCTATGCGTCTCTTTACCTGTATTCTTTGCAATATTTCCATAGAGTTAACCAGTAAATGTAAGCTAAGTGTTTCGCTGATTTCTGTGAGCCACTCTTGCAAAATCCAAGGAGGGGCTAGTGGGAACCTCAATTAATAGTTGATCAGTCAGAAGCATAGGTGACAACCTTAGAATTGGTGTCTAAAGTAAGAGCAGTCTTGTGGGACTAAGCCCTCAACCTAGAGGATCTGATGCTGTTTACAGGTAGATAGCATCAAAACTGAATGGAATTAGTGATCACTCAGCTGGTGTCCACCGCAGAATTGACTGACTGCTTAGTATGCGGAAATAACCCTGTATATCTAGGATCACAGAAGCATCATGTGTTGTGAATGGAAGAGGACAGAAAAGCAGTTTGGTTTTTCCTTTTCAGAGAAACCTATTAAAGACTCTTTCTGCCCATATTAGATGACAAAAAGAAAACCTAGAATTTGTTGATTATTTCAAACTGGAGGGCAGAACATTTTAGTAGGAGTCCTGAACCAGAAATCTGAATCCAATGTAAATAGACCATTGAGATCGAAAAAGGCAGAAGTAGGGAGCAGTAGCAGGAATAGTTCAGTTCCTTGATCACTGCTACCAGGTCAGACTCAGAATTATGTTTTAAACAACTCTCAGTTACATTTGTATTAACACTTCAAATTTAAGCTTTGTTTCAGAGGGAGCAAAGACCTTATGGAAGAATGTCAAATAAAAGAGCAACCGGTATAACTACAAATCATTTATTGCTTATGAAACACACATTTTTATTCACGTTGCTATTCAAATAATTTCATTAATTGAATGGTTAAAGGGCCATGCACTTAATTAACATGACTCCTTAAGTAACTTGAGAACCAATAAGTGACTTTACCAGCCTATATAGGGAAGGTAGGCAGTGCTTTTTTTTTCACATTTTGATAGTCTATGCAGTGTCTTTGATTGCTCTTTACTCCTGGCCTGTGCATAAAAATGATATTTTGCTCATGAAAATGCTTCATCCTAAAGAGGCTAATGAGGCTAGGGTGTGATATGGTTTGACTGTGTCCCAACCGAAATCTCATCTTTAACTGTAGCTCCCATCATTCTCACATGTTGTGGGAGGGACCTGGTGAGAGGGAATCATGGGTGAGGGTCTTTCCCATGCTGTTCTTGTGATAGTGAATAAGTCTCATGAAATCTGTTCGTTTTATAAAGGAGAGTTCCCCTACACAAGTTCTTTTGCCTGCTGCCATATAAGACTTTCCTTTGTTCTTCCTTCATCTTCTGCCATAATTATGAGGCCTCCCCAGCCATGTGGAATTGTAAGTCAATTACACCTCTATCCTTTATAAATGACCCAGTTTAGGGTATGTCTTTATTAGCAGAGTGAAAATAGACTAATACAGGGTGACTTATGACATAGGTGAGATGGTCCACAGTCAGTTTGGTGCACTCCAGGGAAGTACAGAGAGACTGACATCATGGTTCTTAATGATGGTGAGGTAGGCTGTACTTTTATGCCAACTGGGTGTTTTAGACATGACTTACCTTTTATTAATCTAGGGTTACATCACTCTTACTACTGCCTCTAACATTCTGATAAACAAGTGTGAGCACAACAGATGTTACTCTTTATATATTAAGTACAAACAGGTACTTTTCTCTTAGGAGCAATACAGTCTATCTTTATCAAAGCCACAAAGGATATGAACAGATACTTCTCAAGAGAAGACATTTATGCCGTCAAGAAACATATGAAAAAAAGTTCATTATCACTGATCATTAAAGAATGCAAATCAAAACCACAATAAGATACTATCTCACACCAATCAGAAAGGCAATTATTAAAGCCAGGAAAAAACAGATGCTAGAGAGGCAGTGGAGAAATAGGAACACTTTTACACTGTTGGTGGGAGTGTAAATTAGTTCAACCATTGTGGAAGACAGTGTGGCGATTCCTCAAGGATCTAGAACCAGAAAAACTATTTGACCCAGAAATCCCATTATTAGGTATATACCCAAAGGATGATAAATCATTCTGCTATAAAGACACGTGCAAATGTATGTTTATTTCAGTACTATCTACAATAGGAAAGACTTGGAACCAATCCAAATGCCCATCAATGATAGACTGGATAAAGAAAATGTGGCACATATACACCATGGAATACCATATAGCCATACATAAAAAAAGTGAGTTCATGTCCTTTGCAGGGATCTTGATGAAGCTGGAAGCCATCATCCTCAGTAAACTAACAGGGGAACAGAAAACCGAACACTGCATGTTCTCACTCATAAGCGGCAGGTGAATAGTGAGAATATATGGACACAGGGAGGGGAATATCACACACCATAGCCTGTCCAGGGGTTGGGGGGCAAGAGGAGGGAGAGCATTAGGACAATTATCTAAGGCATGTGGGGCTTAAAACCTACATGACATTGATAGGTCAGCAAACCACCATAACACATGTATACCTGTGTAATAAACCTGCGCATTCTGCACATGTATCCCAGAACTTAGAGTGAAATAAAAAGACAATAAAAAAGAAATCAAGAAAAATAAAAAAAAAAACCTTATCTATGAATTGGTAGCCTAATAAACAACTAAATAGGTATATAAGTTTAGAGGATAAAACATGTTTGCATTTTTTTTTCCAGGAAATTCTTCACAACCAACAATTCAGGTGAAACATTCTTTAAATGATGTATAAATTGTAAATATCACATGTGGTTTTCACTATACTAATGTCCAGAGTCTCATACATTTTCTAAGACCACTTAATGTTCTGCACAACAACTCAGAAAACTGAGACAGTATTAGAACCACATCTTCTGTTTCTCCTGGAGTACAGCAGAGTATAAAAAAATATTTCTGAAGAATGGCTTAAATTGTATGATACAAAGTTTTTCTGAATAAAAACTTTTTGTTGCCTAAATGCCTGGATCAAAGAAAGGTTAGTGTTCCTTGTTCATAAAGCAGTCATAGTGTTGATTAATCCTTGACAAGACCAACAACTCTCACTTTTGGAGAAGAATGAAGAACTTAAATTATTTTAGTATATTTGAGTAGATGTTCACGAAAGGCCTGATCGCCTAAGATTATACAGTTTCAATATCTACTTTTAAAAAGTTTAGTTAATGAATTTCTTTCTTTCTTTTCGTAACTCAGGCCCTCCATTATGGACAGTTAGTGTAAAGATTTTACTTATGGAAAATTCTAATCTATCATATTGTTCTAGAGGTTAAGAAACCATTGATCATTGCCACTGCATTAACTTTGGACAATTACAGTGCAAAGACATGGTTTCATGCTTTAGATTGGCTCCTTAGATACTTGAGTTCAGACTTTAAGACTTGTTTAAGCTTGGTCTATGTTTTCCCATTTGAAAGTAGAGCAAAAGACAAATATCCAAAACGACAAATGCAATAAAAACACAGTATTTATTATAATGGAGAAGTAGACTGAAAGTCTGAAAGGTCTCATTCATAGAGACATAAATCTAGGAGGTATAAATTCTGTTTTCTTTTTTTTTTTTTAACAGTTCTTTGAGAGTGTAAAATGTTTCAGTAGAACTTTTTCACACATACACTTTACTTTTAGATAGGTAGTAGTAATCGGAAAGTATCATAAGAGAGCATGAAGTCTCAAGGAGAGAGAACACTGAACTGAAAGAATCTGACAAAATTATTTTTGGTTAAGGGCCATCTTCTACCTAAGAAATGTACATTTTTGCTACTCAGTAGCACCCATTTAAGATCAATTTTGTTACTATTGTTTTTCATTGTTCCTTATAATTGGGCTGAATGGAAACTTCATAGTCATTGAACTAGTGCTCTTTTATGATTGGTTGTTATAAAGATTTTAATTTGCAGTTGTAAGTCAAAAGATTTAACTATAGTACTATAGAAGTGTAGAGTATGTACTTAAAACAAGTGTGTTATTTTTTTCTGTTGTTAACAGAAACTGTTTATTTAGATAGACAAATGCTTTCAAATGACACCCAAAAAGGTAACACTTCAAGGAATCCATACATTAACTGGAATCATTAAGAAAATACAAGTTTTAAAAAGTTTTAAAAAGTTGGAGAGATTGAAAACATAAAAACTGAGGAATATTTACTTGTGATAGTTGAGTTAAAAGGTCTTTAGTGTGTTTTTAATATTGAGTGTCAGGAAGTAATCATGATATAGTCTCATAATCCAATTGATTATCTTTATTTTTCAAAGTGATAATTAAACATTGGCTTAGGGACTAGTACAGTTTGGTAATATTTTCAAGCCACACTTTTAATATTTCTTTTTAACTTTAGTTTAAACAAAATATATATATATTGTGTGTGTGTGTGTGTGTGTGTGTGTGTTAAAAGCAAACATGGAGGCCAGGCACAGGGGTTCAAGTCTGTAATCCAAGCATCCTGGGTGGTCATGGCAAAAGGATTGCTTGAGCCCATGAGTTCACAAGAAGCCTGGGCAACATAGTGACACTCCATCTCTACGAAAAAAAAAAAAAAAAAAGGAAGAAATTAGCTGGGTGTGGTGGCAGGTTGCTATAGTTTCAGCTATATGTGAGTGAAAGAAGGGTCAAGGGAGCAGTGAACCGTGATCATGCCACTGCATTCCAGTCTGGGCAACAGAGTGAGACATTGTTACAAAATAAAATTTTGAAAAAGAGGCAGGGCATGGTGGCTCATGCCTGTAATCCCAGCACTTTGGGAGGCCGAGGCAGGCAGATCACGAGGTCAGGAGATCGAGACCATCTAGGCTAGCACGGAGAACCCGTATGTACTAAAAATACAAAAAATTAACCAGGCGAGGTGGTGGGCGCCTGTAGTCCCAGCTGTTCGGGAGGCTGAGGCAGGAGAATGGAGTGAACCCAGGAGGTGGAGCTTGCAGTGAGCCAAGATCACTCCACTGCACTCCAACCTGAGCGAGAGAGCGAGACTAGGTCTCAATAATAATAATAATAATAATAATAATAATAATAGAAGAAAGCAGACATGGTTAATGTGAGAAACCAGGTTCAATCTCCATGGTTCACTTAGCAAATGATTCAAAATATGATGATGCTTCTGGTAATAGAAAATAAATTAAGGACCATCTGCTGCAATTTGCATATCGATAAGATTGATTCAGACTTAAGTGGTCTGAAGACTGACTAAAGTGTAATTACAAATGCAGCAGGAGTTTTATATTTTGGACACACTTTACATGCAAAACATGTCACGAGTATATCTTCTTGCATATTAGCATAATATACTTTCTTTTCCATCTCATTTAGCAAATAGCAGCATGTCCTAAAGTCCTATGAACAGGTGGGCCAAAATCAATTATGTTTTATATACTTTATATGTTATTTTAAACTTGTTTATGGTAATGAATTTTTCAAAGAGTAGATAGTGGAGCATGCAGATCTGTTGAGAGGGCAACAGACTATATATTACTCATAATAAGAATAATTTTTAAAAATTTTGACATTTCATATAAATGCATTACCTTCCTCTATTTTTTCAGTTAGTTGTTGTTTATTTGAATTACACAATTAAATATCTGGCTTGTCACCTTGATTGCAGGTATCTCATGGTTTTCTGCCTTCTGGAACAGTTTTCCATTTATATCAAACTTATCTAGGAAAAATTAGGTATGAATACTTAGCCATGTGTGTATGTGACTTTAATACCATGGATTGTGAGCACTTTATTGACTCAGACCATAAAATTACATATAGAAGATGTTCAATAAACATTTATTGAATAAATACTATTTTCATTGTGTTCAACAGTAACTGAGATCATACATTTTATAAAAAACAAAATTATACATACATTGAAATTATTATTTTTTAACATCTTGAAGGAATCATTAGTTTGAAATAATTTGACAATTGGCAAAGTTGTAATTTTAGGAGAGTCAATTTTTTTTTTCTTAATTTGGGTGGGAAAATTTCCCTGCTAACCTTGTTGTTTTTGAATTTTGCATTTAACATTAATCTGTAATACCAAGTCAATTCTTATGTATATTTTAGGGTTTGAGTAGAGAACTACCAATTGCAACTAGTTTATTGTGGTGATTGTATCAAGAAATGGTGATATATAAAATTTCCAACTACTTTTCAAAATGTATATAAAATAGAAGTTCTAGGTTGTTTCATTTCACTGAAAAGTTGTATAACAGATGCAGTGTATTACTGTGTAAGGAAGTACAGATTAAAAGTAAAGATACATGGTTTCTAACACTGACTTTGTCACTTAACCACCAATTTTGAATTTTTTCATACAGTAATGGAGCTAAATACTATTTTAACTATGTGTAGTGTTTGCAACAGTATCTGATAACTAATTTTGGTGAGAAAATTTTAAATTAGTTACCAGAAGCTAGTTGACAAGATGGATTTCACATTTAAAAATTCTTGGATAATAATTCTAAACAGAAAAAATGATACCATACTGCAGAACACAGTATTGGGAGGAATATTGGGAGGAAAACACCATATGAACCTGGTTTATAGATGATAAAGAAAATATGTCATTTAGAAAATGGAATATTTGGGGTTCTAATCAGGAGGCAGAGGAGAATGTTCCACATAAAGAGAAAACAAAATCTTTATGTGTATGTGTGATATAGGATCCAGGAAAAAAAGGAAAATCATACACAAGATTTTGTTTGGTTCGGTTTTACTTTCTTATTGCTTCTGGCTGGGAAGCTATAAATAATGACTCTGAGATCAAAATGAAATAGGAAAACAGTGGCTAGAAATGTATAATTTTATATTAAATTCAGATAGCGCTCTCTCTCTCTCTCTCTCCACACACCCACTTGTCATTCTCTCTGTGTATAATAGGAAATCAATAGATACATTGTTTGAAAAATAAAAAAGTTATTGGAAAATGGAAGAATGGAAGCAAATCTTTTTTTTTTTTTTTTTTTTTTTTTTTAATCCTTAGTTCTCGGGGCATGAGTTAATAGTTTTACCTTTCTTTGTTCCCTGAAAAATATTGGTCCCAGTAAAATGACCTTTCATATTTTCCCTAGAGCAGAGTGTAGACCAGAGGTCACAAATCTCTAGGCCATGGACCAGTACCAGTTCGTGGTGTGTTAAGAACCAGGCCACAGAGCAGAAGGTAATTGGCTGGTAAGTGAGAGAAGCTTCATCAGTATTTATAGCCATTTCCCATTGCTCACATTACTGCATTACATTAATGGCTGAGCTCCTCCGCTTGTCAGATCAGCAGTGGCATTAAATTCTCAAGGAGGGTGAACCCTATTGTGAACTGCACATGCAAGGGATTTAGGTTGCATGCTCCTTATGAGAATCTAATGCCTGTTGATCTGGGTGAAGCTGAGGCAGTGATGCTAGTGTTGGGTGGCAGCTGCAAATACAGATTAACATTAGCACAGAGACAGATTAACATTGACTGCACAGAGACCACATTTTAGTCCACGTGTGGCCTGCCCATAGTTTTATTTACCACTTCCATCCATTCCTCTTTCACACACTGTGCACTTGTCTCAGTCACAGTTTTGGTAAGCCCACAAGCTAATCCTAGCCACAGTGAGTGAAAAACAAATATCACACTGGAGAGTCTCTTCAAAAAGAGGGGAAGACCCAATTTTGAGATAGCAGGAGACTCTAAGACTGCCAACAGAAAGAAAACTGCATTTAAAAGAAAACACCAAGAGTCTCACTTAAATTTCAGGTCCATTGCAACAGGTGATTCTAAGATGGTTCTCTAAGATGGTTCTGTATAATATGTGGTGACCAGCTGGCCAACAAAGCCATGAAACCTTCAAAACTGCCTTGCCACATGGAGACTAAGTACCCTCAATTAAAAAAAAAAAAAAAAAAAAAAAAGCCTTCAGAGACTTTCAAAAGAAAAAAAAGTATGAACACAAAGAACAGAAGCAATTATTGAAAGTCATCACATCATCAAATGTGTCTGCACTGAGAGCATCATTCTTAGTGACTAAGGCCAGTGTTAGTAGTATCTGGTCTTCTTGGTAATCTGGGATTGGATTACCCAGTGTATCAGGTACACTGATACAGGACCTATGTGTTTTTAGCTAGCTGTACCTTAGGTGATCAGGACCTCTGTGTGTTTAGCTAGCTGTACCTTAGGTAGAGCCGATGACCTATAAAAGGTGGCTGAGTGAAGAAAGGGGATTCCCAACCTCTTAGCTGACGACAGTCTTCTGGAATTCAGCCTCTGCTGCCCAGAGCTAGTGGGGGGATAAAAAATTGCTGGCAGTCCCCCCCCCCCCAAAGATACTGTAGGCCTTTACTATGAGTTAGGGGGAAGGGAAAAAAAGAGTCCAATATTTTAACCACACCCAATCACAGTGGAGCTTCCATTATCCTGAGCTGGGTGGTAGGGGTGCTGAGAAGGGAAAGAGCAGATGCTAAAGCTAAGAAGCCCTTTATTATTGGTGAAGAGTTTATCCTGCCTGCTGATAAGCACATTTGTTGTTAACTTTTAGGAGGGGCTGCAGTTCAAAAGGTGGCATGTGTTAGTCTTTTGGTTAGCACCATAACTAGATGAATTGATGAACTATCAGAGGATATTGAGGCATAATTGTTAGAGAGGATTAATGAGTCACTGTGGTACACAATCCAGGTTGAGGAGCCTACCAATGTTGACAAACAAGGCAACAATGCTTGTTTTTGTGTAATATATTTTTCAGAAGGATGTGCATAAGGATATATTATGTGCACTTCTATTGTCAACCAACACCACAGCTGCAGAACTATTCAAGTCTTTGAATGATTACATATCAGGAGAACTGAACTGGTCAATTTGTGTCAGTATATGCACGGATGGAGCAGCTGCCATGACTGGATGGCTTTCTAGTTTCACTACTTGGGTCAAAGAGGTCGCTTCTGAAAGTGGGTCTATGCACTGGGTGTTCCATAGAAAAATGCTGGTTAGCTGAAAAAAAAAAAAAGTCACCTGAACTTAACAGCATTTGGGAGGATATGATTAAAATTATCAACCATATTAAAGTACATGCCCTTAACTCACGTCTGTTCATGCAGTTCTCTGAAGAGATGGATGCAGTGTACACACATCTCTTATACACAGATGTGAGATGGTGAGACGGCTTTCTAAAGGTCAATCATTGGTTAGAGTTTTTGAGTTATGAGAGCCACTCCAGAGATTTCTCTTAGAAAAACAGTCACCACTGGCAGCACATTTCAGTGACGCAAAATGGGTCGCAAAACTTGCTCACTTGTGTGACATATTGAACCTGCCCAACAAACACAATCTGTCACTTCAGGGAGGAATGACAACTCTGTTCAAGGTGGTAGATAAAGTGGCTGCATTCACAGCCAAAATGAAATTATAGGGGTGATGAGTGAACATTGGATTTTTTACCTGTTTCAAACATTAGCAGAGATTTTGAAAGAGACTGAGCCAGGGCCTTCTTTCTGCCAGCTGGTGCATGATCAACTATCTCAGCTTTCAAAAGGGATTGAGCATTACTTCTTAACCACAAAATACCCACAAACTGGGAAGGAATGGATCCACGACCTATTTGTGAATAAGCCGGGTGAATCCACTCGGTCAGTGCTCAGAGGATCAGCTGCTTGAGATCACAAATGAGGTGGACTTCAAAATGTATCTGACACAACTTTAAATCTCTATATGTTCTGGATTAAAAACGAGGCAGAATATCGTGAGATTGCCACAAACGTATTGAAAAATCTGCTTCCATTTCCAAAATCCTATTTTTGTGAAGCAGGGTTTTCTACAGTGACAGCAACCAAAACAAGATTACAGAGTAGACTGGATATAAGCAACACACTTCAGGTGTCACCGTCTCTCATCACTCCCAGAGGGGACTGTCTAGTTGCAGGAAAACAAGCTCAAGTCCCCCATTGATTCTACACTACGGTGAGTTGTATAATTATTTTATTATATATTACAAATAGAAATAAAGTCCACAATTAATGTAATGCACTGGTATCATCCCCAAACCATATCCCATCCCCATCCCCCTGGTCCGTGGAAACACTGTCTTCCATGACACTGCTTCCTGGTGCCAAAAATGTTGGAGACCACTGGTTTAGATAATACTGCTGGGTCCTCACCTTTTTGGTCTGCTCCCTTACACTGTTAGCAATCTCTTTCCTGTGTATGGACTAAGAAAACTCTCCATACTTCTTAATGGCTGTACATGTTAACATAAAAGTACTACCTGATATTTAGTGTTCATGGCCTCTGGCCATGAACTAAGATTGAAGAAAAAACAATTATTGGATGTATGCTCCCACATCAGGACCTAGACTCAAGAAGAATATATGAAGGAAGAAATTAGCTTCAAATGCGAGCTGCATTATCATTGCCACAAAATGAAAACCATACATTGATTTTATTTATATTTAACTCATATGAATTGATCTATATTCATATATTCATTTTAATCAATAATGTGTTACATCCAATTCTTACAGAAATTTCTATTTAAGCTTAACAGTACTCATTAAGACTGTTACTTTTTTTCATAGAGAAATATTATTTTACTATTACTTATTTAATTATTGGTAAATATCCATTTGCACTTTGTTATGTACCGACTGTGTCTCCTCAAAATTAATGTGTTGAAATTCTTGCTTTCAATGCAATGATACTAGGAGGTGGGGTCTTTGAGAGAAATTTAGATCATGGAGGTAGAGACATCATGAATAGGATTAAATCCCTTATAAAAAGGACATAGAGAAGTCACTTTCCCTCTTTCTACCATGTAAAGATACAAGAGTATCCTACCCCAAAGAAGTCTGTCATAAGAACCCTATCACTTTGGTATCCTGATCTTGGACTCGAATCTTCCAGAATTCTGAAGCAACAACTTTCTGTTGTTTATAAGCAACCCAGTGTATGGTGCTTCATTATATCAGCTTGAACTAAGATGCTTTTAAAATGTAAATTGAAATGTCTTATATTTAAATTTTTGGTAATTTATGTGAATTTGTATATAAAAGGCAACCAAGACTAATTTTTCAAACACCTTTATAAGTGTCTTAACTCATTTTTGGAGTACCTTTCAGTAACCAAAATCTTTATTATTAAGTATATAATTTAAAATGCATAAATTCAACATGTCTATATTATGCTAAAGTCCAAATTAAAAAGTACCACTTCTATTTAAAACGTATTTAAAAATTCTGATGGCCAGTTATTAAAATAAAATATTTTCAGGTCTCTAGGTAGACCTAGTTCTAACTTGCTTAAATATAAATGAATATGGATGTTAATTTATCCATAATTTATAGTAAAAAGATTAGGGCTTTTATCACTATATTAATATAAAAACATCTCAAGAGTCTACATATCAGTGTCAGAAAAGGCTATCAACACTCTGTTTCCTTTTTCTAGTTGTGAAATTTGTCATTTTATAGCTGTTGTGAGAAACCTAAAAATAGAAATAATTATACTAAATTGAAGTGAGTTTCCTAGTAAAACTTAAGTGCCTAAAGTGTGTGGATAGTTAACTCACATTTGGATTACGCCAACTTCTTCCATTTTTAATGCTATTCCTTTTAGTGTGCCACCATAATGGCCTGCAATTTTAGTGATGGTTAGAGCAATGATCTTTTCAGTATGTTTTCTGGGTGGGACCACTAGCATCAGAATCAAATGTGAAATAATGAGAAATGCAGATCGTTGAGGGAGACAGGTCATCATGGGTCATCATGGCAGATTGGAGGCAGGACTAGATTGCAGTTTCTACTCAGATACAGCAGCGTGCAGAGGTTTGCAATGTGAATTTTAGCTCTAGAACAGCTGCAAGAACAAACCAGGAATCCCAAGAGGATACACAGACCCTCTAAAGGAAGCAGACTGCTCCTGCAGGACCCAGGAGACACTCCCAAATACTCAGTAGCAGCAAGACCGGCCCAAGGAGAGTATGAGCTCAGACAGGCCTAGCCCTGCCCCAACCTGTTGGGCCTTCCCTATCAACCCTGGTAGCTGAAGACAAAGGCATAAGCTCTTGGGAGTTCTACGGCCCCACCCACCATCGGTTCCTCTCCATACTGCCATGGCTGATGCTCTCCGGAAAGTCCCACTCCCAGCAGGAGGTCAACCAGTACAAAAATAGAATATTAAGCCACCAAAGTTAGGATACCTTACAGAGTCCATTTCACCCCCTCCCACCTCCACTGGAACAGGTGCTGGTATCCACGACTGAGAGAATGATAGATACTTCACATCACAAGACTCTGTGAAGACAACCTCCAGTACCAGCAATGGATTCAACCAAGAAGAAATCCCTGATTTTCCTGAAAAATAACTCAGGAGATTAGTTATTAAGCTAATTAGGGATGTACCAGAGAAAAGCAAAGCCCAATGCAAGGAAATCCAAAAACTGATACAAGAAATGAAGGAAGAAATATTCTGGGAAATCGATAGCATAAATAACACCATCAAAACTTCAGGAAACATTGGACACACATGGAAATGCAAAATGCTCTGGAAAGTCTCAGCAATAGAATTGAACAAATAGAAGAAAGAAATTCAGAGCTTAAAGATAAGGTCTTTGAATTAACCCAATCCAACAAAGACCACAAAATTTAAATAAGAAAATACGAACAAAGCCTCCAAGAAGTCTGGGCTTATGTTAAATGACCAAACCTAAGAATAACCGATATTCCTGAGGAAGAAGAGAAGAGAAATCTAAAAGTTTGGAAAGCATATTTGGAAGAATAAATGAGGAAAACTTCCCCAGCCTTGCTAGAGACCTAGACATCCAAATACAAGAAGCACAAAGAACACCTGGGAAATTCATCACAAAAAGATCATCACTTAGGCACATTGTCATCAAGTTATGTAAAGTTAAGGTCAAGGAAAGGATCTTACGAGCTGTGAGATAAAAGCACTAAGTAACCTATAACAGGAAACCTATCAGATTAACAGCAGATTTATCATCATGGCAGACTGCAGGCAGGACTACAAGCTACAAGCTAGAAGGGATTGGGGCTCTATCTTCAGCCTCCTCAAACAAAACAATTATCACCCAAGAATTTTGTATCCAACAAAACTAAGCATCACATATGAAGGAAAGATACAGTCTTTTTTCAGACTAACAAATGTTGAGAGAATTTGCCACTGCCAAGCCACCACTATGATAACTGCTAAAAGGAGCTCTAAATCTTAAAATAAATCCTGGAAACTCATAAAAACAGAACCTCTTTAAAGCATGAATCACACAGGATGTATAAAACAAAAATACAATTTAAAAAGCAAAAACAAAAACACAAAAAGAAACAAGGTACACAGGCAATGAATAGCACGATGAATGGATTGGTACCTCACATCTCAATACTAACATTGAATATGAATGGCCTAAATGCCCCACTTAAAAGACACAGAACTGCAGAATGGATAAGAACTCACCAACCACCTGCTGTCTTCAGGAGACTCACGTAACATATAAAGACCCACTTAAACTTAAAGGGGTGGAAAAAGGCATTTCATGGAAATGGACACCAAAAGCAGGCAGGGGTAGCTATTCTTATATCAGACAAAACAAACATTAAAGCAGCAGCAATTAAAAGAGACAAAGAAGGACATTACATAATGGTAAAAGGCCTTGTCCAACAGGAAAATATCACAATCCTAAACATATATATACCTAACACTAGAGCCCCCAAATTTATAAAACCCTGAGAAATGAGATAGACAGCAACACAATAATAGTGGGGGACTTCAGTACTCCACTAACAGCACTAGACAGCTCATCAATACAGAAAGTCAACAAAGAAACAATGGATATAAGTTATACCTTAAAACAAATGGACTTAATAGATATATACAGAACATTTTATCCAATTGCAGAATACACATTCTATTCAACAGTGCGTGGAACTTTTCTCAGAATAAACCATAGAAAGGCCATAAAACAAGCCTCAATAAATTTAAGAAAATTTAAATTATATCAAGCACTCTGCCAGACCACAGTAGAATAAAACTATAAATAACTCCAAAAAGAACATTCAAAACCATGCAAATACCTGGAAATTAAATAATCTGCTTCTGAATGAGCATTGGGTCAAAAACAAATCAAGACAGAAATTTAAAAATTCTTTGAACTGTATGACAATAATGACATAGCCTACTAAAACCTCTGGGATATAGCAAAGGCAGTGCTAGGAGGAAAGTTCATAGCCCTGAATGCCTACATCAAAAAGACTGAAATAGCACAAACTGACATTCTAAGGCCACACCTCAAGGAACTGGATAAATAGAACAAATCAAACCTAATCCCAATAGGAGAAAGGATATAACCAAGATCAGAACAGAACTATATGAAATTGAAATAAGCAAAAACAATACAAAAGGTGAATGAAACAAAAAGCTGGTTCTTTGAAAAGATAAATAAAATTGATAGATCATTAGCAAGATTAACCAAGAAAAAAAGAGAAAATCTAAATAACACCATAAATAAAGAAATGAGTGATATTGAGAAGTGTAGCCAGCTGGGCTTCTGGGTTGAATGAGGACTTGGAGAACTTTTCTGTCTAGCTAGAGAATTGTAAATGCACCAATCAGTGCTCTGTGTCTAGCTAAAGGTTTGTAAATGCATCAATCAGCACTCTGTAAAAATGCACCAATCAGCACTCTGTGTCTAGCTAAAGGTTTGTAAACACATCAATCAGCCCTCGGTAAAAACGGACCAATCAGCACTCTGTAAAATGGACCAATCAGCGCTCTGTAAAATTAACCAATCAGCAGGACGTGGGTGGGGCCAAATAAGGGAATAAAAGCTGGCCACCTGCACCAGCAGGCAACCCACTCAGGTCTCCTTCCATGCTGTGGAAGCTTTATTTTTTCACTCTTCATAATAAATCTTGCTGCGGCTTACTCTTTGAGTCTGTACTACCTGTATGAGCTGTAACATTCACCACCAGGGTATGCAGTTTCATTCCTGAAATCAATAAGACCATGAACCCACTAGAAGGAACAAATAAATGTGGATGTGCCACCTCTAAGAGCTGTAACACTCACTGCAAAGGTCTGTGACTTCACTCCCGAAGTCAGCGAGACCACAAACCAACCAGAAGGAAGAAACTCTGGACACATCTGAACATCTGAAGGAACAAACTCCCGACACACCATCTTTAAGAAATGTAATACTCACTGCGAGGTTCACGGCTTCATTCTTGAAGTCAGTGTGACCAAGAACTCACCGGAAGGATCCAATTCTGGACACAGTGTTACAACTGATGCACCACTGAAATACAAAAGATAATTCAAGGTTAGTATGAAAACCATGATGTACATAAAGTAGAAAGCCTCAAAGAAATGGATAAATTCCTGAAAAAAAAAAAAAATAGAACCCTCCTAGCTTAAATCAGGAAGAATTGTTTCCAAACAGATCAATAATAAGTGGTGAGATTAAAATGATAATTTTAAAATTAAACAACAAAAAATGTCCAGGACCAGATGGATTCACAGCAGAATTCTATAAGACATTCAGCAAAGAAATGGTACCAATTCTTTGACACTATTCCACAAAATAGAGAAATAGACAACCCTCCCTAATTTGTTCTATGAAACCAGGATCATCCTGACACCAAAACCAGGAAAGGACATAACCGAAAAAGAAAACTACAGAGCAATATCCCTGATGAACACAGATGCTAAAATCCTTAACTACATACTAGCTAACCAAATCCAACAACATATCAGAAAGATAATCCACCATGATCAAGTGGGTTTTATGCCAGGGATGCAGGGATGGTTTAACATATGCAAGTCAATAAAATTGATAAACCACATAAACAAAATTAAAAATAAAAATCATATGATAATCTCAACAGATGCAGAAAAAGCATTTGACAACATCCAGCATCCCTTTATGATTAAAACTGTCAGCAAAATTGGTATACAAGGGACATACCTTAACGTAATAAAAGACATCTATGACAAACACACAGCCAACATAATATTGAATGGGGAAAAGTTGAAAGCATTCCCTCTGAAAAATGGAACAAGACAAGGATGCTCACTGTCACCACTCCTCTTCAACATAGTACTGGAAGTCCCAGCCAGAGGAATCAGACAAGAGAAAGAAATAAAGGGCATCCAAATTGGTAAAGAGCAAGTCAAACCATCATTATTTGGTGATGATATGATCATTTACCTTGATAATCCTAGACTCCTCCAGAAAGCTACTAGAACTGATAAAAAAAAAAAAAATCAGCAAATTTTCCAGATACAAGATTAATGTACACAAATCAGTAGCTTTTCTATACACCAACAGCGACCAACAGAGAATCAAATCAAGAACTCAACTCCTCTTACAATAGCTGCAAAAATAATAAAATACCTAGGAATATACCTAACTAACTAGGTGAGAGCCCTCTACAAGGAAAATTACAAAACACTGCTGAAAGAAATAATAGGCGACCTGAACAAATGAAAACACATTCCATACTTGTGATAGGTAGAATCAATATTGTGAAAATGATCATACTGCCAAAAGCACTCTACATTCAACACAATCTCCATCAAAATACCACCATCATTCTTCACAGAATTAGAAAAAAACAATTCTAAAATTAATATGGAAAGAAAGAAGACCCCACATAGTCATAGCAAGACTAAGCAAAAAGAGTAAATCTGTAGGCATCACACTTCCTGATTTCAAACTAGAAGGCCATCGTCACCTAAACAGCATGGTACTGGTATAAAAATAGGCACACAGACCAATGGAACAAATAGAGAACCTGGAAATGAATCCAAATACTTACAGCCAATTGATCTTCGACAAAGCAAACAAAAACATAAAGTGGGGAAAAGGACACTATTTTCAACAAATGTTGCTGGGATAACTGGCTGTTCACATGTAGGAGAGTAAAACTGGATCCTCATCTTTTACCATATACAAAAATCAACTTAAGATGAATTAAGGACTTAAATCTAAGACCTGCAACTATAAAAATTCTAGAAGATAACATTGGCAAAACCCTTTTAGACATTGGTTTAGGCAAGGATTTCACAACCAAGAAACCAAAGCAAATGGAATATAAACAAAAATAAATAGTTGAGACTTAATTAAACTAAAGAGCTTTTGCATGGCAAAAGGAACACTCAGCAGAGTAAACAGACAACCCACAGAGTGGGAGAAAATCTCACAACCTATACATCTGATGAAGGGCTAATATCCAGAATCTATAACGAACTCAAAAAAAATCCATAAGAAAAAAGCAAACAATCCCATCAAAAAGTGGGCTAAGAACATGAATAGACAATTTTCAAAAAGAAGATACACAAATAGCCAATAAACATATGGAAAAATGCTTGACATCACTAATGACCAGAGAAATGCAAATCAAAACTATGATGTGATACCACGTTACTTCTACAATAATGCCCATAATCAAAAAAAGAAAAACATAAAAAAAAGGTAGATGTTGGTGGGAATGCAGTTTAACAGGAGCACTTCTACACTGCTGGTTTGAATGTAAACTAGTACAACCACTGTGGAAAAGAGTGTGGTGATTCCTCAAAGAACTAAAAGTAGAACTATCATTTGATCCAGCAATACCACTACTGGATATCTACCCAGAGGAAAATAAGTCATTATTTGAAAAAGAAACTTGCACATGCATGTTTACAGCAGCACAATTAACAACTGGAAAATCGTGGGACCAACCCCAATGCTTATCAATGAGTGAATAAAGAAACTGTGAGATATATATATACACACACACATATATATAGTGAGATATATATAGTGATATATATATATATATATACTGTGATATATATATCTCACAGTTTCTTTATTCTTTTATTTCTTTATATATTGTGAGATATATATATATATATATATATATAGTGATGTGTGTGTATGTGTGTGTGTATATAATGGAAACCTACTCAGACATAAAAAGGAATGAATTAACGCCATTTGCAGAGACCTGGATGAGATTGGAGACTATTATTCTAAGTGAAGTAACTCAGGAATAGAAAACTAAACATTGTATGTTCTCACTGATATGTGGGAGCTAAGCTATAAGGACACAAAGACATAAGAATGATACAATGGACTTTGTGGACTTGCAGGGAAGGGTGGGATGTGGGCAAGGGATAAAAGACAACAAATTAGGTGCAGTGTATACTGCCTGGGTGATTGGTGCACCAATATCTCACAAATCACAACTAAATAACTTATTCATGTACGCAAACAGCCCTCTACCCCAATAACCTCTGGAAAAAATAAAACAAAAATAAAAAAGAAATCCAGATTATATGGCTCCAGTCCCCGTCTACTAAATTTGAAACTGGAGAATGGTATCCTTCACTCTGTGTAATAATAAGCTTTCCTGATGATTGATGGGAACTAATGTTTGAGAACCTCTTAATTAGAGAAATTCCAAATGGACCACAATGGATTTAACATATGTTTTGTTTTCTTTTGTTATTTACTCTCCTGAACTGCATGTTTATAATGTCATTTTTCTTCTTCTGCATAGGGTCTTCTCTAATATCCTACATGGTTTTATCCTACATAGCCTTTGGCTATAGTTAATGTCTTTTTATTTAAAAACCTTTTGTGGGAATGGGTAACTACATTTTGTGTATAGAGCATTATTAAATAGTTAAAACAGAATTCTTTTGGCTTTTTAAAAAATGTTAAATATTATTATGCAACTTTTTGTAGTAAGATTCATCCGGTATTTATATGGCAGACATTAAAAACAAGGATTTCATGTTCATATACACACATGCATGAGTAATTATATACCTGAACACACGTACACAAAACAATATATGTGTGTATATACAATATGTAGACATTTAAGTTGGTGCAAACATTTCCACCAACCTAACGTATATAAATATGTATGAAATTATTTACACCCATACATACATATATCTTAATCTTAACAATCTTCTCAAGAGGTAAAATTATTAATATCTTACTTATACAAATGAGGTAAGTAAGCAACAGATAAGTTAAAGAATTTGGCCAAAATTGAATCCCTTAAGGGACAGGGAAATTAAAAACAAGGCAGTTTGGCTGAAATTCATGAGACGTGTTGGCTACATTGCACTGAATAAGCAACAATTGTTTGCTTTTCCCATTAGACATAATGTAAAAGGATGGATATAGAACATGACTGCAGTAAATGCATTTGGATTCACAGACTATCCTGCAAATATCTGGGAATGATTCCCAGCACGCTGGCTCCTCCCAAACCAGTGAAGGTGGCCCTTCTTATTAGACATACAGTGAGTACACATTTAACAAAATACGACCATAGTTTTTCCTGTCTCTGATGGGATCAAAGCCAGTTTAATAGCAGTAATATATCTCTCAATCAAAATACACTGTGAAATCTTCAGAAAAGAACTTCAAACCCAAGATGATAAAATGCTTTTGCCCTTGCATATTCTAGGAGAAATGATGGTTAGCCCTCTTTGACGGGGACACCATTGCTTTCCTTACTAAACATCCCTCCCCTCCCTCAGCAGAGAGAAACCTGGACATATGAAAACCTGTAACTGACTTGAGCCTGAGATGGCAGTAGGCCTGATACAAGGAGGAACATAACACAAGCTCAAAAAGTAGACAGACTGGGCTAAAGAAGAGGAGAGATGGACATATCTTCTGATACATATTGAGTGCTAAACAAATATTATCCCAAATAAACAAAAGCACATAATAATAGAACACATTTATTTTAAAAAGTCAAAATAATCATATTTTAACTATCTGTAGCTGAAAGAAAATTATGAGGAAACAGAATTGGGAAACAAGTCACAGGATCTATTTATATGTGCATATGATAAAGAAATGAATAAGGAAGGTATTATCACAACTATAATCCTCTAATGCTGTAAGTCTTTGGAATTTGGAATTTATAATGCTTTCTTAACCCCTTCAATAAATGCACTTCAGTTTGTGTTCATTTTCGGTCATAAGGAATGGTGCCAGTATTTCCCCATATCTTCTGCAGGCTCATGCCCTCCACTTCTCCCGTAATAAATTAAAAGTGCTGTGAATGTGGGAAGTACCATTTTCTCCAGCATGTAAAGCACTGAAGCACACCCTCCTGCTTTCAAAGTTTGTTACCTAAAAGTCTGTTATACCAGCAACAACAGAGAGTTTATGCCTCTGAGGAATACAGCAGTTATATATATATATTTGTTTTTTCTGTGAGAAAATAAGTTTGAAGTGAATGGTATTATGTAATGTTCACCATCACACCTTCTATGAATTATAACATGAATTACCTCACTAGGTAATTGTCAATTCTTGGGGAAATGAAAATCCTTCATGGATAATTTGAATTGTAAAATGGGAATAATAGTACTTACTTTTGTGATATTATGAATCTTACCAAATTTTGTTTCCCTCTTTACAACCGCTTTTAAAGTGGCATTGTTTAGTGCTGATACATCCAAAATCTTTATTAAAAAGTAAATTTATTATTTGGAAAATATTCCTTGCAGATGCATATGAAAAGATAAAAATGAACACAATATACTATCTTTTCCCACATTAATACTATTTTTGAATTTCTTATCAAGAAAACTTCTAACCACTCTCTTTTTATTAAAAGAACACAAATTTCATGTAAATATCAGCTAAATCATCTGGCTGTGATTTCGCAATAGCTAGTAGTTATTTAGGTTGATGGATCATGAGGTCAGGAGATCAAGACTATCCTGGCCAACATGCTGAAACCCCGTCTCTACTAAAACTACAAAAAATTAGCTGGACGTGGTGGTGTGCAGCTGTAGTCCCAGGTGCTTGGGAGGCTGAGGCAGGAGAATCACTTGAACCTGGAAGGCAGAGGTTGCACTGAGCCAAGATTGTGCCGCTGCACTCCAGCACTCCAGCCTGGTGACAGAGCGAGACTCTGTCTCAAAATAAATAAATAATAAATAAATAAATAAATAAATAAATAAATAAATAAAATTAGGTTTTAGAAATTATGTTTGCTACTACACTTTTAAAAAATTTGGCTATATAATCTTGGAAAATACTGTTCTAGTGCTTACTGAGCAGAGTTTGCTTGAAAGTGGCTATGTACCTATATAAACACCTTCAGCTGAAGCAAAATGGGGACTTTGCAGAAATTAACTAACGATATGTCTCCAAATTTATACAATGGAAGAGTAAAAAAGAAAAAAATCTAAATCTCTTGAGTGTACAAAAATGTAGTCCAAAATTTGAAAATTTAGACAAAAATTTAAAATGAATAATAAGGTTGATATTTATTAAATATCATAGTACATGCTAGGCTCTTGAATATGACGTGTTGGCTATTTTATATATTCATAACCTATCAGTAATATAGAAATTATTTTTAATTTCTCTCAAAGAAGAAGGTAATATACCTAACAAATGCATGCCTTTATAACTCACCATTTTTATTGCTCTAGCTCTTGAAAAAATATAGTCAAGTAATAAAATTCATATTTTAAACTCTGGATTTAAAGAAAAAACTGTAAAATAATTATATGCATTAAATGAGTCCTTATTTATGAAGCAAAAAATACAAAGAAACTTTTTTTGCATTTGCTTTGGAAAATGTGTTGAAGTAATTAAAAATAGACAAGTATGTTGAATACCTATGAAGGACCTTTGTGTCTAATGTCACATAACCAATTTTATTTCTACATAACTGGATGCATTTTACATTGCATGATTGCATATTTTCATAGATTAGATCTACCAGAGTCCAGATTATTCATTCGTAGAAGAAATAAAAATGCCGAAAAGGGAAAAATTATTGACGTTTATTAAAAGTTGGTCTAATACGTTGAAAAGAGTAGTTCTGCAATATATTTTTAGCTTTCCATTTTCTTTTCATTTGTCAGAGAGAAAATTTGATGCTTATAGGATTTCCTTTAAGCAAAGAAGAAAAATTACTTTATGTTGATACCCTTTCTGAAATACATAATTTATATTTTAAGACAGTACTTAAAATAGTGTCAAAGCATACTTCAGAAAGAGAAAAAAAATTCAAGCATAAAGAAAGGCATCACATAATGGTAAATGAATAATCTAAGAAGATATAACCATCCTGAAGTTATATGCATACGAAAGTATAGAGTTCAAAGAGATGTAGAAAAACTGATAGAACTGAAAAAGAGACAACTGTATTATTAAAGGACTTTAACAGCTCTTTCATTAATTAATAAACCATTCAGATAGAAAATCAGTAAAGATATGGTTGACCTGAACACACTACGAATCAAGGTGGCAGAATTGATACTTATAGAATATTATTTTTGACACCAGCAAATTATGCAATCCACTCATGCTAACATAGATCAGTCGCCAATATAAACAGTATTAGGCTTATTAAGTACACTTTAAGAAATTTAAAGAATAAAATCATTTTATCAGAAAACAATTTAATTAAACTAAAGTTCAATAATATAAACATAGAAGGAAAATTCTTCAAAATATTTAGAAATTAAACAACATATTTAAAGTTCATACGGAACCAAAAAAGAGCCCGCATTGCCAAGACAATCCTAAGTCAAAAGAACAAAGCTGGAGGCATCACGCTACCTGACTTCAAACTATACTACAAGGCTACAGTAACCAAAACAGCATGGTACTGGTACCAAAACAGAGATATAGACCAATGGAACAGAACAGAGCCCTTAGAAGTAATACCACACATCTACAGCCATCTGATCTTTGACAAACCGGAGAGAAACAAGAAAAGGGGAAATGATTCCCTATTTAATAAATGGTGCTGGGAAAATTGGCTAGCCATAAGTAGAAAGCTGAAAACTGGATCCTTTTCTTACTCCTTATATGAAAATTAATCCAAGATGGATTAGAGACTTAAATGTTAGACCTAACACCATAAAAACCCTAGAAGAAAACCTAGGTAGTACCATTCAGGACATAGGCATGGGCAAGGACTTCATGTCTAAAACACCAAAAGCAATGGCACCAAAAGCCAAAATTGACAAATGGGATCTAATTAAACTAAAGAGCTCTGCACAGCAAAAGAAACTACCATCAGAGTGAACAGGCAACCTACAGAATGGGAGAAAATTTTTGTAAACTACTCATCTGACAAACGGCTAATATCCAGAACCTACAAAGAACTCAAACAAATTTACAAGAAAAAAACAAACAACCTCATCAAAAAGTGGGCAAAGGACATGAACAGACATTTCTCAAAAGAAGACATTCATACAGCCAACAGACGCATGAAAAAATGCTCATCATCACTGGTCATCAGAGAAATGCAAATCAAAACTACAATGAGATACCATCTCACACCAGTTAGAATGGCAATCATCAAACAGTCAGGAAACAACAGGTGCTGGAGAGGATGTGGAGAAATAGGAACACTTTTACACTGTTGGTGGGATTGTAATCTAGTTGAACCATTATGGAAAACAGTATGGCGATTCCTCAAGGATCTAGAACTAGATGTACCATATGACCCAGCCATCCCATTACTGGGTATATACCCAAAGGATCATAAATCATGCTGCTATAAAGACATGCACACGTATGTTTATTGCAGCACTATTCACAATAGCAAAGACTTGAAATCAACCCAAATGTCCATCAGTGACAGACTAGATTAAGAAAATGTGGCACATATACACCATGGAATATTATGCAGCCATAAAAAAGGATGAGTTTGTGTCCTTTGTAGGGACATGGATGCAGCTGGAAACCATCATTCTTAGCAAACTATCACAAGAACAGAAAACCAAACACCGCACGTTCTCACTCATAGGTGGGAACTGAACAATGAGATCACTTGGACTCAGGAAGGGGAACATCACACACCGGGGCCTATCATGGGGAAGGGGGAGGGGGGAGGGATTGCATTGGGAGTTATACCTGATGTAAATGACGAGTTGATGGGTGCTGACGAGTTGATGGGTGCAGCACACCAACATGGCACAGGTATACATATGTAACAAACCTGCACGTTATGCACATGTACCCTAGAACTTAAAGTATAATAATAAAAATTAATTAATTAATTAATTAAATAAAATGCCAAGTTACCAAAAAGAAAAGAAATTAAACAACATATTTTATAATAATATAAGTAAAAGAAATAAATTTCAGTTAATAATAAGTAATATTTTAAATAATAAAAACATAAAACTACAACTTGCCAAAAACTGTGTGATTCAATGAATGCAGTACTTAAAGGACATTTGATTGCATTAAGTAAATATAGTTAAAAGGAAAAGATAAAATAAATAACCTATGTTTCTTCCGAAGGATCTGGAGACAAAAGTGTAATTTAATCTTAAAATAAGGAAAATAAATTAAAGCAAAAACAAAGAAAACTAAAAATAATAACTTAAAAATCAACAAATGAGAAGGAGAGACACAAATTAACACTCTCTGAAAAAAGACACATCCCATGGGCATTAAAAGGATAATAAAGAAGTACTATGAAAAATCTATGCCCTAAAATTTGATAATATAGATGAAATGTTCCAAACTTTTGAAAGACACAAACCATCAAAACCTACACAGAGTATATAGATGACCTGAATATTCCTACATGTATTAAAGTTATTGAAACAAAAATTAAGTACTCTTTATCAAAGAAAGCACCAGGCCAAGATGATTTTACTTGTGAATTCAACAACGTTTAAGGAAATTCAAACGTTTAAGGAAAAAGTGATATCAATTCTACACAACTATGTTCAGAAAATAGAAGCAAAGTAAAGTCTTCTTAACTCATGTTATAAGCCAGCATTACCCTAATGCCAAAAACAGTTGAGACATTACAAAATAGGAAAACCATAGACCAATATTTCTCACAAATAGAAATACAGAAATCCTCAACAAATATGAGTTAACTGAATACAATGTGTAAAAGTATGCACCATGAACAAGTAAGATACATTCTACTTGTGCAAAGATGGTTGACAATGAATAACAATATATTCATCTACATCAACAAGATAAAGAAAAAAATCATGTGATTATATCAACTCATTGATAATAGCATCTGCCAAAATCTAACACCAATTAATGACAAAAAATTCTCAGAAATCTAAGAATAGTGAGGAACTTTCTCAACTTGATAAAGAACATTACAAAAACAAAAACATATCTACAATTAACCAAATATTTACTAATGAGAAAAAAAGACACTTTCCACCTAAAATTGGAAAAATGAAGGAAGTCCTCTCTCACCACACCTTTCCAACCTTGTACTGGGAGAAAACTAGTTGTTTGAAAAGTAGTACAATAAAATAAGAAAATGAATTAAGTAACGTATGATTGAAAAGGAAGAAGCATACCTATCTTTATCCACAGATGGCATAATTGACTATGCAGGAAATCCCAAAGATTCAAGTAACAAATAACATAGAAAAATAAGTGAGCATAGTAAGAACATTGGATAAAATATTTATATATAAAAGTTAATTTCATTCACATATACCAGTATGAAAAATTGGAATTTGAAATAAAAAAGATTTGCACAAACCAAATGAAATATTTAAGTATACATCTAAAACCCTCTACAAAAAGTAATAAAAAAATTCCAAGAATATAGTAATGAATGGAGATATGTTCCATACTCAGGGACCAGAAGATTCAATATTATTGAGATGTCAATTCTTCCAACATGACTTACAGGTACAATACAATCAGAATACCAATTATACCAGAATAATTTGTAAGTATCAGGAAACTCATTCAAAATTCATATGGGAAGGCAAAACACCTAGCATAGCCAATACACTACTGAAGAGAAGAACATGACTGGAGGACTTACACTACATGATTAAAAGCGATAATAATTAAGACAAAGGTAGTGTGGTATAGACGAAAGAATAGTTACATAGATAAATATTATTGCAAAGAAATCCCAGAAGTAGTCTCACAACTACAGCGTCAACAGAATTTTTACGACTGGCAAAGACAATTCAAGGAGAACGGATAGTCAGCAAATGGTGCTGGAATACGTGGGCATCCATAAGCAAAAAGTGAACCTAGACAATCCACATTCATGTCACAAATATTAACTCACAATTGATCAAACACCTAAAAGTAAAATGCATAATTATAAAACTTCTGGAAAAAAAATCACAGGGTGAAATATACATTTACTTGGATTTGGTAGTGAAATTTTACATACAAAGCACAAAACAAAAATGACCCATGAACAAAAAACATGACAAAATGGATTTTAATACAACTAAAATATTCTACTGTATGAAAGAAATGTTGAAAAAAATAATGTACAAGCCATAGACTAGGAGAACATATCTGCAAAATATGTATCTTCTATAGGACTTGCTTATGTACAAATGTACAAATAACTATTAAACTAAACAATAGGAAGCAGACAACCTAATTTTAAAAATGGGCAAAAGATCTGAACAGACACCTTATCAAAGAAGATATACTCATAATAAATATTCATATAAAAAGATATTAAGCATCATTTGACATTAGGAAATTGCAAATTAAAACAATAATGTGATACTACTACTCACCTATTAGAATGGCTGAAATCCAGACACAATGAAGACCAATTGTTGACTACATTGTGATGCAAGAAAAACTCCCTTATTTACTAGTGGGAATGCAGAATGATACAATCATGTTGGAAGAGATTTTGATATTTTCTTACAAAGCTAAATGTAATCTTGTCATACAATTATAGATATATTATACATATAGTGATTATATATAATAGTGATTATATATACATAATAGTACTCCAATATGTTTACCCAGATAAATCTCAAGTTATGTCCACATAGATTTCTGCATGTGAATGTTAATAGATGGTTCATTCATAATCTCCAAAAACTTAAAGGAACAAAGATGTCCTTCAATAGGGAAATGGACAAACCACAGTACATCCTACAATGAGATATTATTCAGTAGTAAAAGAAAATGAGCTATAAAGTTACAAAAAAGTCTTGAATGAATCTTGAATATATATTGCTATGTTAAAGAATTCAGTATGAAAAGGCTACATGTCATAAGACTCTACTTAAATGGAATTCTTGAAAAATCAAAACTATAGATACATTACAAAGATCAGTACTTACCAGCAGTACAGTGATGAGGAGAAAGAGTTAAATATGTGACACCCAGGGAATAGTTTAGGACCATGAAACTATCCTAATGATACTATAGTGGTAGATATATGACACTGTGCATGAGTCAAAACACAAAACTTTACTAAACAAAAAGAGTGACACTCAATGTAGAAAAATTAAATAAGAGTTCAGGTGGTCCCAAGTTGAAAGGCAAAATGTGACAAAAGAACTTCACTGTATTACAAATATAGGAAACAATTTTGTTGAAGGAGATGAAGAAAAAGTTACTGACCTAAGTAAATCTGAAAATGAGTGAAGACTAAAAATATTTTTAAATGTACATGAGTATTATACTCTAGTTAATAAAGATATTTCCATGAGTTACATATTAACAATTTGTATACTGCTTTACATGTATACTGAAAATTAACAATTAAATAAATAAATAGCAACAAATTGAAACCAGGTTTCTCATTGGTGGAGTAAATGTCTACAGACAAGCAAGGGTAGGTGACTAGAATGATCCATGTGATAATAAATTAGAGTTGGGCACGTTAATATGAACCCCGTTTGCCTTGTCATACACATAGATGCAGTCTATAGAAATACGTAGATATGTGTATACATATCAGTGAGTATACACACACATATTTCTATTTAACTGAGTGGATCTAGAACCAGTGACAACCCAGCATCAATGTTTACACGTGGCATTCATTTTTTGGTTTCTAATTTTATTTTCAAAAAAAAAAAAAAAAAAGCCAGATTCTTTGGATAAATATCTGATTCTAGGCCTGAGGCAAGAATACTGAAAAATGAGCTTAGAACACCTTGTAGTGCCACAAATTTAAAAAGTGCTAATGCACATGCACACCCACAGATGCACACATACAAAGATTTGAATGTGTAAAAAGGACAGAGGGGCCAACTATAAAAGCTCCCAAAGATGAAAGCTGAAATAATTTGAACAAAATAAAACAGTGTTAATTATAACCCAGAGTATGAAATAAATATATCTGAATCCATGCTGACAGAAATAAATGATTAAATAAACAGGTAGATGTAGTTAAGATAGATAAAACAAATTTCTTATGCAGAAAACTTGCAAGCAATTTATGTTGATATTGCTCTCTCAAGGATTAGGAGAACACCTCTCACTCCTAGTAGTTTTACAGTTAAGAAGCTTTACAAACACCACTTCAGCCAAGTGATCAAGGTTCACTTCAGCAAAAGTAAGTCATGTTGGCATTATGAACTATGAATATGATGTGACACAATGGCACCATGCCTCCAAGGTCTTCCTCCCCAAAATGCATACCCCAATCTAAAGAGAAGAAAATATTCATGTAAATCCAAATTGACTTGATTTATCACACCAATTATCCTAAAATCTCTCATAAAAAGAAAACTCTAATAATCTGTCAGTCAACAGAAGCCAAAGGAGATGTGATTATTAAGTGTAATGTGGTATCCTGAATGGGATTCTATTGTAGAATACATATATTAGTAAGAAATGGAGGAAACTGGCCAGGCATGGCCTGTAATCCCAGCACTTTGGGAAGTCAAGGCGGGTGGATCACCTGAGGTCAGCAGTTCAAGACCAGTCTGGCCAACATGGTGAAACCCCGTCTCTACTAAAAAAGTCCAAAAATTAGTCAGGCATGGTGATGCACAACTGTAATCCCACTTACTCGGAAGGCTGAGGCAGGAGAATCACTTGAACCCTGGAGGCGGAGCTTGCATCGAGCTGAGATCATGCCACTGCACTTCACCCTGGGTGACAGAGAGAAACTCCATCTCAAAAAAAAGAAAGAAAGAAAGAAAGAAAGAGAAAGAAAGAAAGAAAGAAAGAAGGAAGGAAGGAAGAAGGAAGGAAGGAAGGAAGGAAGGAAGGAAGGAGAAGGAAGGAAGGAGAAAGAGAAAGAAAGAAAGAAAGAAAGAAAGAAAGAAAGAAAGAAAGAAAGAAAGAAAGAAAGAAAGAAAAGAAAAGAAAAGAAAAGAAAAGAAAAGAAAAGAAAAGAAAAGAAGGAAGGAGGAAGGAAGGAAGAAGGAAGGAAGGAAGGAAAGAAAAAGAAAGAAAGAGAAAGAAAGAAAGGAAAGAAAGAAAGAAAGAAAGAAAGAAAGAAAGAAAGAGAAAGAAAGAAAGAAAGAAAGAAAGAAAGAAAGAAAAAAGAAACAAAGGAAATCTGGATAAAGTATGAACTTCAGTTAAAAATATGTGGCATTTATTCTTAAACTGTACAAAACTGGAGTAATGTAAGATGTTAATAATAGAGGAACCTGTATGTGGGATATATGGCATGTCTTACAATATTCTCATAAATCTAAAACTGTTCAAAAATGAAGTATGTATTTTAAATGAAATCTTCAAATAACATCTTCTCTGGCAATATGCTCATACTTCTTTAATTTTAAACATGAACTTCCTTGACCTTTTAGCTTTTAGATATTCAACAGTTATTATACTCATGTTGAAATATTTCATTTTCTCAAATCACTTATTTTTTACACTGAAAACTTGTTCTTACACTAGCTTAATCTTTTAATGGGGGTTATTTTAAAGTGGATTGACTCAATAATGTTAGTGAGACTTCACTTACCAAGCAGTTTAAATATATTTTGTACATAACGAATATGTAAGTCAATGAGTGTCTTAAAACTAGAGGTCTGTTGACTAATGCCCAATTTTAAAAATCTTCTAGAACCTAATAAAATGTCACAAATGACAAGAACTGTTGAATCAGCATTTCTAATATTATTCAATTCAATATCTATTATGAAGTTCCTTTAATAGTTACACTGCAGCACATTTCAAAGTGCAATAAAATAGAGTTAAAGAGCATTTTATGTGAGCTAGACTGAAAGCAATTGCAGAAAATACTTCAATCTGAGTTTCTACTGTTTTAAGTTATGCTTATTGAGGTTTCTGTTTATGTTTTTGTTTATTTTTAATATATGCTGTTAGAGCACTCAGGAAAGCAATTTACATGGAAGATAAACAACTTGCTGACTGCAAGGTGTGCTGCATGAGCAAAATGGCAAGTACTCTCTGAATTGCAATTCTAGTTTTGCAGTTTATTTAATTGGAAATTGTATAATATAATAAGAACCTGATTTGTTTCTTTCCATTGTTGTTCTCATATGCTACCATACCTATGCACAATGTGGATAATGCAAGCCTTTTGAACTTTGATGCTTATGACAATTAAGAGTTTTTGTGTCTTTTTTTGTGCTATTTTCTAGTTGCTATTAATATATTTGAACTATGCATAATAAGGGCATTTAAAAACAATCAGCACTCTTCAACGTTATTTTTTAATATTACTCAGTTAAATGTTCAATAGTTTCTGCTATGATTGACTTACTGTGTGACACAGGGTTAATTAGAAGCATATTTTGAAAACTCCAAAAATGCATTCTTTCTAGTTTTGGTTTTATTAATTATCATCAGAGAACATATAACATATGGTTTTTATCTCATGACACACACTGATACTTACTATAGTGCTCAGAATATCAATTTCTATCAATACTCCACAAACATTACATAAATAAGGTCTCTTTGTTGGTCAAAAAATTAAGAATTAAATATTATGCTGTAATATTCATAATAATCAGACTTTTATTATTTTTATATTTTCAATATGTTGTAATTTTCATGTAATTGTTCCATTAATATCCAATAAGTAAATTTTAGGGTCGTCTGTTGCATGTTAATTGTGTGAAATGCAAGTAAAACAGTACATGAAAGAAGTTTGTAGCCTTTAAAAGCATACAGTAAAAGACAACAAATGAAACTGGTGCCCTGAGCCTACAACTCCAGGACTGGTAAAGCAATGTGCTTGAGATGGATGTAGCTGTACTGGACTTGCCATGCATTGGCAAGGGATTCGGTTCCCATGATGTTACACATATTTATAGAGACAGAAAGCAGAGAAACAGCTAGTTATGTATGGAGGATAAAAAAAAAAAAAGGTGGGAATTTCCTCATTGAGGAAATTGCCTTCAAAAAGGGGAAACCCTTCACAGATCTGACACTGGCATTAGCCTGCTATTTAGTTGAGCTAAATCAGACCTGGTGAGTCTACTTTTCAATAAGCAACCTAAAAGGTGAAACAAATGAACCTTCTGGATTTGTGTGTGTGTATTTTAATATGATGTTTAATGGGAAACCACTAACTATGTATTTATTATTGAGCTTAGGCAGATATACTCTGTTAACTTTAGAAATTTCTATTCCTACTTTGCTAAAACTTTTTTTCAAGCAATTGGATAGAAATATAATGATTATTATGGTGCTATGAATTTGCAAATCTTCCACATCCAAATTTTCTCTTGTTACTCTTTCTATCTCACTTAATTAAAAATTAATTTGTATGTAAAATTCTTTTACTTGGCATTGTATATACAAAGAGGAATTTATATATGAAGAACCTTGTATAAAAGTTCTTTGTATAAAGAACAAAAAACTTTTTCTTTCAACAACCATTTTGTGTTGACAATGAAAATTCTGAAATTTAGCCTTTAACTTTTGTTTAGTCTGGAATCTTTAAAAACTTTCTCTTTAACAATGACCTTCTGGGTTTCATCAAGAGATATATATATATATTCTAGACATGATGTGTTAGTTTCTGTAAGACATTTTCACAAACTTTTTGGCCTAACAGCAAAAACAATAATTACCTAAATGATTTATAGATTTAGAAGTTGGACACAAGTCCCAGTGGGGTTAAATAAGGACTGCACTTCTTTTTTTGGAGGCTCCAGGGAGGAATTTATTTTCTTCTTTTCCACCTTCTAGAATCAACTCACGTATAATTATTTTGTCTATTAAAAATGGACAATTTTAAACAAATAATCTTTCTTGGCACCCACAGGCTCTTTTAAGTCCAAAACTTCACTTCTATAAATCCTTTATATTAGAGAATATATCCTCCATTTTTAAATATTTTTTTCATTTCTTCTTTCTCCCTCAGAAGTTTCCAGATCACGAAATAAGGATTTCTGTACATCTTTACTTTTTGTTTCATATGGTTCATTTATGTTTTTATTTTATTTGGAGGCAGATAAGTATGATTGCATTATCCAAATAATGAAGTTTGCATTTAACCATACATTACATTATTTAATATATCCATTGAAATGTTATTTTGTAGTACGCATGCTTAAATTTATTGATTTTTTCTGACTACTTTTGACAGACGTTTGTTATTTCCTAAATACAATATGTTTTCAAAACTACTTAGAAATAAATTTAGACATTTAACATCTCTTTTCTTCCTATAAATATGACTAATGTATATTTATATGTTAAAAAATCTATTTTTTTTTTTTAATTATCGCCAGCCATGGTTTACTTTTCTTGTCTTTGTGCAGTTCTCTTTTCTCATTGGGCACCTCACCTGAATCATAGTTGGTAGGCATGCTTTGAAGCAAGTATTTCTGAAAGCTTTACTCAGTAAATTGGAATGCTGCTAAGAAAAAAAAAAAAAATCCAAGAAAAGATAGATTTTCTCTGGAAGTGGTATACGTTAGTATATTTTGCTCATTGTAAAATATTATTTTCCTATATATCAACCTGCTTTCCATTAAAGTAATGTACTATTTTAGAGAGTAGTTCTAAAATTGTAGCCAAATACACAAAAGAAATCACCATTCAAAGATTCTAGGCTTTTCTGTTCTTCTTGCATTTATGACACAGAAGCTAAGAGAAAGACATGGAACAGCTTGTCCCCTAGAGCATTTGAGGTAAGCACGGCCCTGGTGACACCTTAATTACAGACTTCTAGCTTCCAGGATTGTGAGAATATATTCTTATTGTTGTAAAGTTTTATTGTTTTAAACAATACATTTCTATAGTTTGTTTATGATATTTTGTCATAGCAATTCTGGAAAACTACCAGAATGTTCTCTAATTAAAATAACAAATACATTTTCATTCAAAAAATAAATAAAAATAAATATAAAATAGAAGAGTGAATAAACAAACTGTATATAATATGCTATACTATTTGTATATAACATAAGCACATCCACTGGAACAGCTTAAATCCTCTCTAGATTACTTACAGTACCTAATACAATGTAAAGCCTATGTAAATAGTCGTTATACTGTATTGTTTAGAGAAAATGGCAAAGAAAAACAAGTCTGTACATGTTCAGCACAGAGGAAACAATTCTATATTTTGGGGTTGGGGGATACTTTTGATCTACAGCTGGTTGAATTCATGGATGCAGAACAAATGGTACAAAGGGCCAACTGTATAGCAATAAAAAAAGAGCAGAGAAGGAAAGTAAATTCACAGTGGATATATCTGATAACACTACCTCGAGGTCAAAATCAACAGGAAGACCATGTTGTTAGCATGCACCCTTGATATAATGTCATTAAATGGCACTTTATTTCTGTGTTCTTCTTTTCAAAACCACATAACCTCAGAATAATTGAGAAAAATATCAGGCAAACACCATTGAGTACATTCTAAAGAAAACCTCAAAACTTTACCTCCTAATTCTCAAAAATGCCGTGGTTATTAAAAACAAGGAAAGTCAGAGAAACTGTCACAGTCAAAAAGAGTTTAAAGAGACATTATGACTCCATGGAATATGGTAAGCTGGAAGGCATCCTGAAACAGAAAAAGGACATTGGGTAAAACCTAAATAAATCTGAGAAGAATATACACTTTTATTCATAACGTGTCAATTTTAGGTAATTATATATAACAAATGTAGCATACTAATGTACAATTTTAATAGGGGTGACTAGGCATAGGGAATAAGGAAACTCTGTATCATTCTCTCAATTTTTCCACAAACCTAAGAGTGTCCTGAAAATAAAGCTTTTTTAAAAACACCAATTTGATTTACTTTTTAATACCTGTATCATGCTAGTCTTCAGCGATCTAATCACAGTTCTTCAGAAGTCATAAATGTAGGTTTTGAAAATCTTTACACTGAATGATGTTCATAACAGCAGTCCCAGACTCTAGTCCACAGAAATATCTGAAACACAGTAGTCCAGAGGACTGTAAAACAGGGACACTATTTCATTTGGAATTTAAATTTCTTGAGAAGAAGAATCAATATATTCTACTGAAGATGATAGCCTCTGGTAAAGAGAAAATAAAATTTGATGAGGCAACAAAGCAAAACAAAGCAGGATTTAAAAAGCTGTGAAAATCTAGCATATAAATTACAGTCTCACTATCCAAGAGTGCCAATCTATAACCTAGACAATTAATTTCATAAATGGGTATTTTTACAGTGTTCTGTATTTTAACAATAGGGTTTAAATGTAGTGAAATGGTTATCTGAAGTTCTGAATACATACAATACATTACAATAAAGTCAATTAAGTCACTCAATTCCTGAAGAGGGCGGCAAATATGTAATATTAATTTGTAGAAACGTGAATTGAAAATGTTATATCACTATGTCTCATTCTAGGTTCAGTTATTCTCACTGGAATGAAGTCTTGTTATTTTTAGTTTTTCATTAGAAGCTTTATAAGAATGAAACATTAGCATTTTCATGCTTTTGTTAATAAAATTATTGTTGAACTTACTCTTGGACATGTGAATAATCATATTTGAAATGCTTTCTCCCTATTGTAATTAAAGATTGGCTACTTGACAAAAATTCTGTTATCAAATAATAGACAGTATTGCTTTCAAGTACTGTATTATTATTCAGAAACCATTTTGTTCCCAATTTTTGTTATCTTTTAGTATTTCTCTAAAATTAGCAATAACCTTGCTTAAGCCCAAAGGACATTGTTCAAACCTTATTTTACTTGTCCTTTCAGTCACTTTTGACACTGATGACACTTCCCTTCCAGATAAAACACTGTCTTATCTTTGGAGATACCAGATTTCCTTATATATAGTTGTTGATACTCATATGTACATTTTTTTCATTAATACTTACAAATTCGCTTTGTATTTCTTTTCCTCTTATCATCTCCTAAATTTTGGTTTTTCCTTAGATTTCTGTGCTGGGGTTACTTATTTTTATTATTTCTACAGTACATTCCTTGATAAACACATTAGCTCCAAGAGCTTGTATTTTATCTGATCTCTAAAGAGCATTAATCCAGAACAGAACAATGTTATAATGTATGCACTGACTTCAGACAAATATGAATTCAAATATTTTCCTTTTGATTTACTTTCTGAGTGACTTTGGTATCTTGCTAAATCTGAGTTTTATTTCTTTTGTAAAATAATAACGCTGATGATAATATTAATAATACAAATATTGAACACCATAAGGTATGTGGTAACATAATATTATACAGATAATAATTTGAATATCTCGCCAAAGTAACTTACCTATAATTAGAACTCAGGTCTGAATGAACCATAGTATAAACTCATAACGTCTACTTTAAACTGTTTCTTCATAGCATAATCCCCATAAAATAGCAATACCTCACCTGGTGAGGGTGTGTATGTGTGTGTGTGTGTGTGTGTGTGTGATATATTAGACACTTGTACATCAATGACATATTCAATCTCTTCAGTAAAGTATATTCTAGCTAATTCAAATTTAACTTAAAGCCAAACTATTTAATATACTATTTTTCCAATTATCCCAACGTATTGCTCCTCCTGCATCTCTTCATTACTAAGTTTCCCAAAGTAGAAATGGAGAATCATCCTTTCCTGCTCATTCCCTCCCTTATTCCCTACTAATTTATTGTCAAATCCTTAAACATCACTTATTGAAATTATTGCATCTATTTGCTTCCTCCTTTTTTCACTCATTTTTGGGGTTGACTCTGCCATACTCTCACACCTGGTTAACTGAGATTTGTTTTACCAAACATACTCAGTGCTCATAGTGTTATCCTTCCCCTAAATCTTTTCAAAGAGTAGCAGAGAAATATTGCTTTTTAATGTTACATTTTCTTTTTTACTCCCAGAGTACAGAAAAATGTTTCCTCTGTAAGCTTCATGGCTATGCAGCTAAAATTGAATCATCTTAATGTAGTTTACAATATTCTATACAGCTGTGCTGGCATATATCTAAGGTCTTTTTTAAATTACTAATTAATTGTATTTAAAGAGTAGAGAGGGAGGCTGAGGCAGGAGAATGGCGTAAACCCGAAAGGCGGAGCTTGCAGTGAGCTGACATGGCGCCACTGCACTCCAGCCTGGGAGACAAAGCCAGACAATGGAATGGAATGGAACGGAATGGAATGGAACAGAACGAAACGGAACGGAAACGGAACAGAAAGGAATACGGAAAGGAATGAAATGGAACGGAATGGAATGGATTGGAATGGAATGGAATGAAATACAGAATGGAAAGGAATGGAATGGAATGGAATATGGAATGGAAAGGGATATGGAATGGAATGGAAAATGGAATGGAATGGAATGGAACATGGAATGGAATGGAATGGAATGGAATATGGAATGGAATGGAATATGCAATGGAATGGAATGGACTGGAATGGAAAAAGGAATGGAATGGAATGGAATATGGAATGGAACGGAAAGGAAAGAAACAAAACGGAAAGGAAGAGAACGGAATGTAGAATGGAATGGAAGGGAACGGAGTAGAATGGAATTGAATGGAACGGAATGCAATATCGAATGGAAGGGAATACAGAATGCAATGGAACACGGAATGGAATGGAAGGGAAGGGAATGGAATGGAATGTAATATGGAATGAAAAAGAAAGGAATGGAACCTGAAATGGAATGGAATATGGAATGGAATGGAATGGAATGGAATGCAATATGGGATGGAATGGAATGGAATGGAAGATGGAATATGGAAAGAAATGGAATGGAATATGGAATGTAACGGAATGGAATGGAATGGAATATGGAATGGAATCTAATATAGAATGGAATGGAACTGAATATGGAAAGGAATGGATTGCAATGGATTATGAAATGGAATAGAATGGAATATGGAATGGAATGGAATATGGAATGCAATGGAATATGGAATGGAATGGAATGGAACAGAATATGGAATGGAATGGAATATGGAATGGAGTATGGAATGGAATGGAATATGGAATGGAATGGAACATGGAATGGAATGGAATAGAATATGGAATGGAATCTAATGGAATGGAAAAAAATGGAATGGAATGGAATGGAATGGAATGGAATGGAATATGGAATGGAATGGAATATGAATGGAATAGAATGGAATATGGAACAGAATGGAATCTGGAAAGGAATGCAATATGGAATGGAATGGAACGGAACAGAACGGACCGGAATGGAAAGGAAGAGAATATGGAATGGAATGGAATGGAATGGAATGGCATGGAATGGAATATGGAATGGAATGGAATATGGAATGGAATGGAATGGCATATGGATTGAATGGAATATGGAATGGAATGGAATTGAATGTGGAATGGAATGGAATGGATTGGAATGGAATATGGAATGGAATGGAGTGGAATGTAATATGGAATGGAATGGATATGGAATAGAATGGAATATGGAATGCAATGGAATGGAATATGGAATGGAATGGAATGGAAAGGAATATGGAATGGAATGGAATGGAATGGAATGGAATAAGGAATGAAAGAGAAATGAATAGATTGGAAAAAATAGAACATGGAAAGGAATCTAATGGAATAGAATAAAATGGAATGGAATAGAACAAAATGGAATGGAATGGAATGGAATGGAATGGAATGGAATGGAATGGAACATGGAACGGAATGTAATATGTAATGGAATGCAATGGAATGGAATATGGATGGAATGGAATATGGAATGGAATGGAATATGGAATGAAATGGAATAGAATATGGAATGGAATGGAACGGAAAGGAATAGAATGGAATAGAATCTGGAATGTAATGCAATGGAATGGAATGGAATAGAATATGGAATGGAATCTAATGGAATGGAATAAAATGGAATTGAATGGAAAAAAATGGAATGGAATGGAATGGAATGGAATGGAATGGAATGCAATATGGAATGGAATGGAATATGGAATGGAATGGAATGGAATCTGAAACGGAATGCAATGTGGAATGGAATGAAATGGAACAGAACGGAATGGGACGGAAAGGAAAAGAAGAGAATATGGAATGGGATGGAATGGAATGAATGGAATGGAATGCAATGGAATACGGAATGGAATGGAATGGAATACGGAATGGAATGGAATATGGAACAAAAGAGAATGGAATGGAATGGAATAGAATATGGAATGGAATCTAATGGAATGGAATAAAATGGAATGGAGTGGAATAAAAAAGAATGGAACGGAATGGAATGGAAAGGAATATGGAATGTGATGGAATATGGAATGGAATGGAATGGAATGGAATGGCATATGGAATTGAATGGAATATGCAATGGAATGGAATTGAATGTGGAATGGCATGGAATGGATTGGAATGGAATATGGAATGGAATGGAGTGGAATGTAATATGGAAAGGAATGGAATATGGAATGCAATGGAATGGAAATTGGAATGGAATGGAATGGAAAGGAATAAGGAATGGAATAGAATGGAACGGAATATGGAATGGAAGAGAATGGAATGGATTGGAAAAAATAGAATATGGAACGGAATCTAATGGAATAGAATAAAATGGAATGGAATAGAACAAAACGGATGGAATGGAACATGGAGCGGAATGGAATATGCAATGGAATGCAATGGAATGGAATTTGGATGGAATGGAATATGGAATGGAATGGAATAGAGTATGGAATTCAATCTAATGGAATGGAATAAAATGGAATGGAATGCAATAAAATGGAATGGAATGGAAGGGAATGGGATATGGAATGGAATGGAATATGGAATGGAATGAAATGGTATGGAATGGAATGGAATATGGATGGAATGGAATATGGAATGAATGGAATGGAATGGAATGGAATGGAATATGGAATGGATGGAAAGGAAAACAATGGATTGGAATATGGAATGGAATGGAATGGAATGGAATGGGATGGAATCGAATATGGAATGGAATGGAATGGAATCTGGAATGTAATGCAATATGGAATGGAATGGAAAGGAACAGAATGGAATGGAACTAAGTGCAACAGAATGGAATATGGAATGGGATGGAACAAAATGGAACGGAATGAAATGGAATATGGAATGAAATGGAATATTGAATGGAATGGAATGCAATGGAATGGAATGGAATGCCATGGAATGGAATGGCATGGAATGCGATGGAATGGAATGGAATGGAAGGGCATGGAATGCAATGGAATGGAATACGGTTTAGAATGGAATCGTATATGGAATGTAATGGAATGGAATGGAATATGGAATGGAATAGAATATGGAAAGGATATATGCATATATGCAACTGAATATGGAATGGAATGGAATGAAATGGATTGAAATGGAATATGGAATGGAATGGAATGGAATATGGAATGGAATCAAATATGGAATGGAATGGAATATGGAATGGAGTGGAATGCAATATGGAATGGAATGCAATAGAATGGAATGGAATATGGAATGGAATGCAATGGCATGGAATGGAATATGGGAATGGAATAGAATATGGAATGGAATAAAATGGGATGGAATGGAATAAAATGCAATGGAATGGAATGGAATATGGAATGGAATGGAAGATGGAATGTAAGAGAATGGAATGGATCGGAATGGAATGCAATGGAAGGGAATGAATGGAATAGAGTATGGAATTCAATCTAATGGAATGGAACAAAATGGGATGGAATGGAATGGAATGGTAAAAAAATGGAATGTGGATTGGAATGGAATGAAATCGAATGGAATATGGACTGGAATGGAAATTGGAATGGAATGGAAGGGAATATGGAATGGAATGGAATGGAATGGAATCTGAAATGGAATGGAAAGTGGAATGGAAGAGAATGGAATCTGGAATGGAATGGAATGTGGAATGGAATGGAATGGAATGGAATATGGAATGGAATGGAATATGGAATGGAATGGAACGGAATGGAATATGGAATGGAAAGGAATATGGAATGGAATGGAATTGAATGTGGAATGGAATGGATTCGATTGGAATGTAATATGGAATGGAATGGAGTGGAATGGAATATGGAATGGAATGTAGTGGAATGGAATATGAAATGGAATGGAATATAGAATGGAATGGAATATGGAATGCAATGGAATATGGAATGCAATGCAATGGAATATGGAACAGAATGGAATGGAAAGGAATATGGAATGGAATGGAATGGAAGGGAATATGGAATGGAAGAGAATGGAATGGATTGGAATAGAAGAGAATGGGGAACGGGACTCTAATGGAATAGAATAAAATGAATGGAATAGAACAAATGGAATGGAATGGAATGGAATGGAATGGAATGGAATATGGAACGGAATGGATATGTAAAAGAATGGAATGGAATTGAATATAGATGGAATGTAATATGAAATGGAACGGAATGGAATGGAAGGAATGGAACATGGAATGAATGGAATGGAATATGGAATGGAATGAAATGGAAAGGAATAGAATGGAATATGGAATGGAATGGAATCTGGAATGTTATGGAATATGGAATGGAATGGAACGGAACAGAACGGAGCGGAATGCAAAGGAACAGAACGGAATATGGAATGGGATGACATAGAATGCAACGGAATGGAATGGAATATGGAATGGATTGGAATATGGACTGGAATGGAAGGGAATGGACTGGAATGGAATGGAGTTGAATGGAAGGGAACGGAATGGAATGGAATTGAATATAGATTGGAATGGAATGGCATATGGAATGAAATGGAATGGAATGGAATATGGAATGGAATGGAATATGGAATGGAATGGAATATAATATGGAATGTAACGGAGTATGGAATGGAATGGAATATGGAAGGAATGGAATGGAAGGGAATATGGAATGGAAGAGAATGGAATGGATGGAATAGAAGAGAATGGGGAACGGGACTCTAATGGAATAGAATAAAATGAAATGGAATAGAACAAATGGAATGGAATGGAATGGAATGGAATGGAATGGAATATGGAACGGAATGGAATATGTAAAAGAATGGAATGGAATTGAATATAGATGGAATGTAATATGAAATGGAACGGAATGGAATGGAAAGGAATGGAACATGGAATGGAATGGAATGGAATATGGAATGGAATGAAATGGAAAGGAATAGAATGGAATATGGAATGGAATGGAATCTGGAATGTTATGGAATATGGAATGGAATGGAACGGAACAGAACGGAGCGGAATGCAAAGGAACAGAACGGAATATGGAATGGGATGACATAGAATGCAACGGAATGGAATGGAATATGGAATGGATTGGAATATGGACTGGAATGGAAGGGAATGGACTGGAATGGATGGAGTTGAATGGAAGGGAACGGAATGGAATGGAATTGAATATAGATTGGAATGGAATGGCATATGGAATGAAATGGAATGGAATGGAATATGGAATGGAATGGAATATGGAATGGAATGGAATATAATATGGAATGTAACGGAGTATGGAATGGAATGGAATATGGAATGGAATGGAATGGAATGGAATACGGAATGGAATGGAATATGGAATGGAATGGAATATGGAATGGAATGGAATGGAATGGAATACAGAATGGAATGGAATATGCACTGGAATGGAATGGAATGGAATGGAATAAGGAATGGAATGGAATCGAATACGGAATGGAATGTAATGAAATATGGAATGGAATGGAATATGCAATGGAATGGAATAGAATATGGAATGGAATGGAATAGAATATGGAATGGAATCTAATGGAATGGAATAAAATGGGATGGAATGGAACAAAATGTAATGGAATGGAATGGATGAATGGAATGGAATGGAATGGAATGGAATAGGATATGGAATGGAATGGAATATGGAATGGAATGGAATATGGAATGGAATGGAATGGTATGGAATGGAATGGAATATGGATGGAATGGGATATGGAATGGAATGGAATGGAATATGGAAGGGAATGGAAAGGAAAGCAATGGAATGGAATATGGAATGGAATGGAATGGAATATGGAATGGAATGGAATGGAATTTGGAATGTAATGCAATATGGAATGGAATGGAATGGAACAGAACGGAATGGAATGGAATGGAACAGAATGGACTATGGAATGGATGGAATGGAATGGAATGGAATGAATGGAAAGGAATAGGAATGAAATAGAAAGAAAGCAATGCAACTGAATATGGAATGGAATGGAATGGAATGCATTGGAATGGAATATGGAACGAATGGAATAGAATATGGAATGGAATCAAATATGGAATGGAATGGAATATGGAGTGGAATGGAATGCAATAGAATGGAATGGAATATGGAATGAATGCAATGGAATGGAATGGAATATGGAATGGAATGAATATGGATGCCAGAGAACGAAATGGATTGGAATGGAATGGACTGGAATGGAATGGAGTTGAATGGAAGGGAACGGAATGGAATGGAATTGAATATAGATTGGAATGGAATGGCATATAGAATGGAATGGAATGGAATGGAATATGGAATGGAATGGAATATGGAATGGAATGGAATATAATATCGAATGTAACGGAGTATGGAATGGAATGGAATATGGAATGGAATGGAATGGAATGGAATACGGAATGGAATGGAATACGGAATGGAATGCAATATGGAATGTAATGGAATATGGAATGGAATGGAATATGCACTGGAATGGAATGGAATGGAATGGAATAAGGAATGGAATGGAATCGAATACGGAATGGAA
Organism: Trachypithecus francoisi; assembly: GCF_009764315.1. Lineage (NCBI taxonomy): Eukaryota > Metazoa > Chordata > Mammalia > Primates > Cercopithecidae > Trachypithecus > Trachypithecus francoisi. Next base: position 45,143,758 of record NW_022681470.1, on the reverse strand, counting down.
TGGAATGAAATATGGAATGGAATGGAATATGCAATGGAATGGAATAGAATATGGAATGGAATGGAATAGAATATGGAAGGAACTAATGGAATGGAATAAAATGGGATGGAAGGGAACAAATGTATGTATGGAATGGAATGGAATGGAATGGAATGGAATGGAATGGAATGGAATGGAATGAAATGGAATGGAATGGAATGGTATGGAATGGAATGGAATATGGATGGAATGGATATGGAATGGAATGGATGGAATGGAAATGAATATGGAAGGGATGGAAAGGAAAGCAATGGAATGGAATATGGATGGAATGGAATGGAATGGAATGGAATGGCATCTGGAATGTAATGCAATATGGAATGGAATGGAACGGAACACAACGGAATGGAATGGAATGGAACAGAATGGACTATGGAATGGGATGGAATGGAATGGAATGGAATGGAAAGGAATATGGAATGAAATAGAATATGGAAAGGAATGCAACTGAATATGGATGGAATGGAATGGAATGCATTGGAATGGAATATGGAACGGAATGGAATAGAATATGGAATGGAATCAAATATGGAATGGAATGGAATATGGAGTGGAATGGAATGCAATAGAATGGAATGGAATATGGAATGGAATGCAATGGAATGGAATGGAATATGGAATGGAATGGAATATGGAATGCAAGAGAACGAAATGGACTGGAATGGAATGGAATTCAATGAAATGGAATGGAATGGAATGGAATAGAATATGGAATGTAATATAATGGAATGGAATAAAATGGGATGGAATGGAATAAAATGGAAAGGAATGGAATGGAAATTGGAATGGAATGGAATGTAATCTGGAATGCAATGGAGTGTGGAATGGAATGGAATGGAATATGTAATGGAAAAGAATGGAATGGGAAGGAATGGAATATAGAATGGAAAGAAATATGGAATGGAATGGAATTGAATATGGAATGGAATGGAATCGATTGGAAGTTAATATGGAATGGAATGGAGTGAAATGGAATATGGAATGGAATGGAATATGGAATGGAATGGAATATGGAATGGAATGGAATATGAAATAGAATGGAATGGAATCTGGAATAGAATGGAATGGAATGGAATGGACTGGAATATGAAATGGAAGAGAATGGAATGGAATGGAATGGAATATGGAATGGAATGGAATGGAATCTGGAATGGAATGGAATATGGAATGGAATGGAATACGGAATGGAATGGAATGGAATGGAATGGACTGGAAGAGAATGCAATGGAATGGAATGGAATATGGAATGGAATCGAATGGAAAGAAATACAACGGAACGGAATGGAATATGGACTTAGATGGAATATGGAATAGAATGGAATGGAATGGAATGAAATCAAATATGGAATGGAATGGATGGGAATTGAATGAAATGGAATGGAATGGAATGGAATATGGTAAGGAATGGAATGGAATATGGAACAGAGTGGAATATGGAATGTAATGGCACGGAATATGGAATGGAATGGAATGGAATGAAATGGAATATGGAATTGAATGGAATATCATATGGAATGGAACGGAATGGAATGGAACATAAAATGGAATCTAATATTGAATGGAATGGAACTGAATATGGAATGGAATTAAATGAAATGGATTGGAATGGAATATGCAATGAAATGGAATGGAATATGGAATGGAATGGAATATGGAAAGGAATGGAATGGAATGCAATGGAAAGTAATATGAATGGAATGCAATGGAATGGAATGGAATAAGAATGGAAGGCAATGCAAAGGAATGGAATATGGAATGGAAGAGAATGGAATGGATTGGAATAGAATGAAACGAAATGGAATGGAATGGAATACATTATGGAATGGAATATAATGGAATGGAATAAAATAGGATGGAATGGAATAAAATGGAAAGGAATGGCATGGAATATGGAATGGAATGGAATGGAGTGGAATATGGATTGGAATGGAATATGGAATGGAATGGAATGGAATGGAATGGAATGTGGAATAGAAGAGAATGGGATTGAATGGAATGGAATAGAATGGAATACGGAATGGAATGGAATATGGAATGGAAGGAATGGAATATGGAATGGAATGGAATAGAATGGAATATGGAATGAGATGGAATATGGAATGGAATGAAATAGAATATGGAATGGAAAGGAATGGAATGAAATAGAATATGCAATGGAATGGAATGGAATGAAATAAAATGGAAAGGAATGGAACAAAATGAAATGGAATGGAATGGAATGGAATGGAATATGGAATGGAATGGAATATGGAATGGAATGGAATGAAATGATTGGAATGGATTGGAATATGGAATGGAATGCAAAAGAATATGGGATGGAAAGGACTGGAATGGAATAAAATATGGAATGGAATGGAATGGAATGAAATAAAATGAAAAGGAATGGAATAAAATGGAATGGAATGGAATGGAATAGAATATGGAATGGAATGGAATGGAATGGAATAGAATATGGAATGGAATGGAATGTAATATGGAATGGAATGGAATGGAATGGAATATGAAAGGAGTGGAATGGAATGGAATGGAATATGGAATGGAATGGAAAGGAAAGCAATAGAATGGAATATGGAATGGAATGGAATGGAATGTGGAATGGAATGGAATGGAATCTGTAATGCAATGCAATATGGAATGGAACGGAAAAGGACGGAACGGAATGGAACATAACGGAATATGGAATGGGATGGAATGGAAGCAATGGAATAGAATATGGAATGTAATGTAATATCGAATGGAACGGAGTGGAATGGAGTGGAATGGAATGGAATGGAATGGAAAGGAATGGAATGGAATATGGAATGGAATGGAATATGGAATGGAATGGAATAGAATGGAAAGGAATGGAATGGAATATGGAGTGGAATGGAATGGCATATGGATTGGAATGGAATGGAATATTGAATTGAATACAATATGGAATGGAATGCAACGGAATATGGAATGGAATGGAATGGAATGGATTGGAATCGAATACGGAATGGAATGGAATGGAATGGAATATGGAATGGAATGAAATATGGAATGGAATGGAAATGGAATGGAATGGAATGCAACAGAATGGAATGGAATATGGAATGGAATGCAATGGAATGGAAAAGAATATGGACAGGAATGGAATATGGAATGGAAGAGAATGGAATGGATTGGAATGGAATGGAATGGAATGGAATGGAATGGAAGAGAATACACTATGAAATATAATGGAATGGAATAAAATGGGATGGAATGGAATAAAGTGGAAGGGAATGGAATGGAATATGGAAAGGAATGGAATGGAATGGAATATTTATTGGAATGGAATGAAATCGAATGGAATATGGAATGGAATGGAAATTGGAATGGAATGGAATGGAATATGGAATGGGATGAAATGGAATGGAATCTGCAATGGAATGGAATGTGGAATGGAATGGAATGGAATATGGAATGCAATGGAATATGGAATGGAATGAAATGGAACGGAATGGAATATGGAATGGAAAGCAATATGGAATGGAATGGAATTGAATATGGAATGGAATGGAATGGATTGGAATGTAATATGGAATGAAATGGAGTGGAATGGAATATGGAATGGAATGGAATATGTAATGGAATTGAATATGGAATGGAATGGAATGGAATCTGGAATGGAATGGAATGCAATGGAGTGGAATATGGAATAGAAGAGAATGGAATGGAATGGAAAGGAATATGTAATGGAATGGAATGGAATACGGAATGCAATGGAATATGGAATGGAATAGAATGCTATGGAATATGGAAAGGAATGAAATGGAATATGGAATAGAATGGAATATGCAATGGAGTGGAATATGGAATGGAATGGAATATGCAATGGAGTGGAATATGGAATGGAATGGAATACAATATTGAATGGAATGGAATGGAATAGAATATGGAATGGAATCTAATGGAATGAAATAAAAAGGAAGGAATGGAATAAAATGGAATTGAATGGAATGGAATGGAATATGAAATGAATGGAATGGAATGGAATGCAATGGAATATGGATGGAATGGAACATGGAATGGATGGAATGAAATTGAATGGAATGGAATTGGAATGGAATGGAATGAAATGGAACCGGGAATGTAATGGAATATGGAATGGAATGGAACGGAACAGAAGGGAACAGAACGGTATGGAACAGAACGGAATATGGAATGGGATGGAATAGAATGGAATGGAATATGTAATGGAATGGAATGTGGAATGGAATGGAATGCAGTGGAATGGAATGGAATGAAATGGAAGGGAATGGAATGTAATATGGAATGGAATGGAATGGCATAAGAAATGGAATGGAATATGAAACGGAATGGAATACGGAATGGATTGGAATGGAATATGGAATGGAATGGAACAGAATCTGGAATGGAAGTCAATAGGTATGGAATGAAACGGAACAGAATAGAAAGGAACGAATGAACAGAATGCAATATGATGGGATTAACGGAATATGGAATGGAATGAAATGGAATGGAATATGGAATAGAACGGAATGGAATGGAATATGGGATGGAATGAAATATGGAATGGAATGAAATATGGAATGGAATGGAATGGAACATGGAATGGAATGGAATGGAATATGGAATGGAATGGAATGGAATGGAAAGGAAATGGAACGGAGTGTAATGGAATGGAATGGAATACGGAATGGAATGGAATGAATATAGAATGGAATGGATAGGAATGAAATGGAATGGAATGGATTTGAATGGAATATTGAATGGAATGGAATGGAATACGCAATGGAATGGAATGTGGAATGAATGGAATGCAATATGGAATGGAACGGAATCTGGCATGGAAGGCAATCTGGTATGGAATGGAATGGAAAGAATAGAACGGAAAGGAATGGAACAGAATGGAATTAGAATGGGATTTAACGGAATATGGAATGGAATTGAATGGAATGGAATGGAATATGGAATGGAACGGAATGGAATGGAATATGGGATGGAATGGAATATGGAATGGAATGGATAGGAATTGGAATGGAATTTGATTGGAATGGAATATGGAATGGAATGAAGTGGAAAGGAGTACAGAATGCAATGGAATATGGAATGGAATGGAATATGGAATGGAATGGAGTGGAATGGAATATGGAATGCAATGGAATATGGACTGGAATGGAATATGCAATGAAATGGAATGGAATATGGAATGGAATGGAATATGAAATGGAAGAGAATGGAGGAATGGAATGATGGAATAGAAGATGGAATGCAATATAATGTAATGGAATAAAACGGAATGGAATGGAATAAATAGAATGTATGGAAGGGAATACGGAATGGAATGGAATTGAATGAAGCAATATGGAATGGAATGGAATTGAATGGAATGGAATGGAATAGAATATGGAATGTAATGTAATGGAATATGGAATGCAAGAGAATGGAATGGAATGGAATGGAATGGAATGAAGGGAATGGAATTTGGAATGGATTGGATGGAATGGAATATGGAATGTAAAGGAATATGGAAATGAATGGAATGGTATATGAATTGGAATGGAATGGAACATGGAATGGAATGAATATGGAAGGAATTGAATATGGTATGGAATGAAATGGAATGAAATACGGAATGGAATGGAATGGAATATGGAATGGAATGGAATGGAATGGAATACGGAACGTATGCAATGGAATATGGAATGGAATAGAATGTGGAATTGAATGGAATGGAATGTGAAATGGAATGAATGGAATGAATTTGGAATGGAATGGAATAGAATGCAATGGAGTGAATATGGAATAGAAGAGAACGGAATGGAATGCAATGGAATTGAATGGAATGGAATATGAAATGGAATGGAATGGAATGGAATAGAATGAATGGAATACGGATGGAATGGATGGAATATGGAAGGAATGGAATGGAATGGAATTGGAATGGACTGGAATATGGAATGGATTGGAATGTGAATATGGAATGGAATGCAAGGTCGAAGGAATGGAATGGAATATGAATGGAATGGAATGGATTGCATGGAATACGGAATGGAATTAAGTGGAATGGAATATGGAATGCAATTGAATATGGAATGGAGTGGAATATGCAATGGAATGGAAAGGAATATGGAATGGAGTGGAATGGAATGCAATATGGGATGGAATGGAATATGGAATGGAATGGAATGAAATATGGAATGGAATGGAATGTATTGGAATGGATTATGGAATGGAATGGAGTGGAATGGAATATGGAATGAAATGGAATATGGAATGGAATGGAATATGTAATGTAAGAGAATGGAATGGAAAGGAATGAAATGGAATAGAGTATGGAATGCAATCTAATGGAATGTAATAAATGGAATGGAATGGAATGCAATATGGATTTGAATGGAATGGAATGGAATGGTATGGAATATGGAATGAATTGAATGGCATGAATAAGGCATGGAATGGAAGGGTGGAATGGAATGGATATGGAATGGAATGGAATGGAATGGAATGAATAGATGGAATGGAAAGTAATAGAATGGAATATGGAATGGAATGGATATGGAATGGAATGGAATGGAATATGGAATGAATGGAATGGAACATGGAATGGAGTGCAATATGGATGAAATGGAATGGAATGGAATACGGAATGGAACAGAATGGAATATTGAATGGAATGGAATGTGGAATGGAATGAAATGGAATGTGGAAAGGAATGGAATGGAATTTGGAATGGATTGGAATGGAATGGAATATGGAATGGAAAGGAATACAGAATGGAATGGAGTGGAATATGGAAAAGAAGAGAATGGAATGGTATGGAGCGGAATGGAATATGGAATGGATGGAATATGGAATGGGATGGATGGAATGGAATATGGATGGAATGGAATATGGTAAGGAATGCAATGGAATGGAATACGAAATGGAATGGAATGGAATATGGAATGGAATGGAATGGAGTGGAATATGGAATGGAATGGAATGAAATATGGAATGGAATGAAAGATGGATGGAATAGAATGGAATACGGAATGGAATGGAATGGATTGCAAAGGAAAATGGAACGGAGTGGAATGGAATATGGAATGCAATGGAAAATTGAATGGAATAAAGTATGCAATGGAATGGAATGGAATATGGAATGGAATGGAAAGAGTTGGAATATGAAACGGAATGGAATGGAATGGAATGGAATAGAATATGGAATGAAATCAAAGGAATGAATAAATGGAATGGAATGGAATAAAATTGAATGGAATGGAATGGAATGCAATGGAACGGAATGGAATATGGAAAGGAAGGGAATTGAATATGGAATGGAATGGAATGGAGTGCAATATGGAATAGAAGACAACGGAATGCAATGGAATGGAATGGAATGGAATACGGAAAGCAATGGAATGGAATGGAATGGAATATGGAATGCAATGTAATGGAATGGAATGGAATATGGAATGGAATGGACTGGATTGGAATATGGAATGGAATGGAAAATCGAATGGAATGGAACGGAACGGACGGAATATAGAATAGAATGGAATGGAATGGAATGGATAATAATTATGGATGGAATGAAATGGAATACTATTTGGAATGGAATAGAGGGAATGGATTGGAATGCAATAGAATATTTAATGGAATGGAATGCAATGGATTGGAATGGAATATGGAATGAATGGAATACGAAATGGAAGAGAATGGAATGGAAATGGAATGGAATAGATATGGAATGCAATCTAATGGAATGGAATAAATGGAATGAATGGAAAAAATGCAATGGAATGGAATGGAATGGAATGGAATACGGAATGGAATGGAATGGAATATGGAATGAAATGGAAAGGAATATGGAATGGAATGCAATGGAATGGAATACGGAATGGAATGGAATGGAATATGGAATGGAAAGGAATGTGGAATGGAATGGAATGGAATGTGGAATGGAATGGAATGGAATGAATGGAATGGAAAGGAATATGAATGCAGTGGAATGGAATATGGAATGGAATGGAATTGAAGGCAGTGGAATATGGAATAGAACAGAATAGAATGGAATGGAATGAAATGGAATGAAATATGAAAAGGAACGGAATGGAATACGGAATGGAATGGAAGATGGATGGAATGGAATGGAATATGGAATGGAATGGAATGGATTGGAATGGAATATGGAAGGGAATGGAGTGGAATGGAATATGGAATGCAATGGAATAAGGAATGGAATGGAATATGCAATGGAATGAAATGGAATATGGAACGGAATGGAATGGAATGGAATATGGAATGGAATGGAATAAAATGGAATGGAATGGAATGGAATGCAATGGAACAGAATAGAATATGGAAAGGAAGGGAATGAAATGTGAATGGAATGGCGTGGGATATGGATGGAATGGAATATGGAAGGGAATGGTATGGAATGGAATGGAATGGAATATGGAATGGAATGGAATGGAAAAGAATGGAATGGAATATGGAATGGAATGGAATCTGGAATGTAATGCAATATGGAATGGAATGGAACAGAACGGAACGGAACGGAATGGAACAGAACGGAATATGGAATTGGATGGAATGGAATGGAATGGAATGGAATGGAATATGGATTGGAATGGAATGGAATGGAATGGAATGGAATATGGAATGGAATGGAATGGAATATGGAATGGAATGGAATGGAATATGAAACGGAATGGAACTGAATATGTAATGGAATGGAATGGATTGAAATGGAATGTTGAATGGAATGGAATGGAATACGCAATGAAATGGAGTGTGGAATGGAATGGAATGCAATATGGAATGGAACGGAATCTGGAATGGAATGCAATATGGCATGGAATGGAAAGGAACAGAACAGAACGAAAAGGAATGGAAGAGAATGGAAACTGGAATGGGATGTAACGGAATATGGAATGGAATGAAATGGAATGGAATAAGAAATGGAACGGAAAGGAATGGAATGGAATGGATTGGAAAGGCATATGGAATGGAATGCAGTGGAAGGAATATGGAATGCATGAATATGGAATGGAAATATAAAATTGGAATGGAATGGAATGAAATGGATATGGAATGGAATGAATATGAATGCAATAGAATGAATGAATGAAAAGGAATGGAATGGAATAGAAGATGCAATGCAATATACTGGAATGGAATAAATGGAAGGAATGGAATGGAATATGCAATGAATGGAATGAAATATGGATGGAATGGACTGGAATGGGAAGGAATATAAAGGGAAGAGATGAATGGAATAGAATGGAATAGATATGAATGGAATGGAATGGAATAGAATATGGAATGGAATGGAATGGAATGGAATATGGAATGGAATCGAATATGGAATGGAATGGAATGGAATATGGAACGGAATGGAATGGAATGGAATACGGAATGGAATATAATGGAATATGGAATGGAATGGAATATGGAATGGAATGGAATATGGAATGGAATGCAATGGAATGGAATGAAATGGAATGCAATACGGAATGCTATGGAATGGAATATGGAATGGAATGGAATGTGGAATTGAATGGAATGGAAAGTCAAATGGAATGGAATGGAATGGAATATGGAATGGAAAGGAATATGGAATGGAATGGAATGGAATATGGAACAGAAAGGAATTGAATGCACCGGAGTGGAATATGGAATAGAAGGGAACGGAATGAAATGGAATGGAATGGAATGGAATATGAAATGGAATGGAATGGAATGGAATATGGACTGGAATGGAATGGAATATGGAATGCAATGGAATACGGAATGGATTGGAATGTAATATGGAATGGAATGGAATGGATTGAAATGGAATATGCAATGGAATGGAATGTAATATGGAATGGAATGAAATGGAATGGAATATGGAATGAAATGGAATATGGAATGGAATGGAATGGAATATGGAATGGAATGGAATGAAATGGAATGGAATGGAATGGAATATGGGATGGAATGGAATATGGAATGGAATGGAATGTAATATGGAATGGAATATGGAATGCAATGGAATATGGAATACAATGGAATATGCAATAGAATGGAATGGAATATGGAATGGAATGGAGTATGCATGGAAGAGAATGGAATGGAATGGAATGGAAAGTAATGGAATGGAATAAAATATGGAATGCAATCTAATGGAATGGAATAAAAGGAATGAAATGGAATAGAATGGAATGGAATGGAATATGGAATGTAAAGGAATGAAATATGGAATGGAAGAGAATGGAATGGAATGGAATGGAATGGAATGGAATGGAATGGAATAGAATATGGAATGGAATGGAATGGAATGGAATATGGAATGGAATGGAATGGAATGGATTGGAATGGAATGGTATACGGAATGGAATAGAATGGATTATGGAATGGAACGTAATGGAATATGGAATGGAATGGATATGGAATGGAATGGAAAGGAATGGAAAATGCAATGGAATGGAAAGGAATATGGAATGGAATGTAATGTGGAATGGAATAGAATGTAATGTGGAATGGAATGGAATGGAATGTGGAATGGATTGGAATGGAATGGAAAGGAATATGGAATGGAATGGAATGCAATAGGAATGGAATGAAATGGAATGCAATGGTTGGAATATGGAATAGAATAGAATGGAATGGATGTACTGGAATGGAATGGAAATGGAATGGAATGGAATGAGGAACATGGAATGGAATGGAACATGGAATGGAATGGAATATGGAATGAAGAGCATGAAATGGAATGGAATGGAATGGAATAGAATATGGAATGGATCTAATGGAATGAATAAATGGAATGGAATGGAATAAAATGGAATGGAAATGCAAATGGAATATGGAATGGAATGGGATGAATGAATGGAATGGATGTATATGGATGAAGAGAATGGAATGGATATAGAATGGATATGGAATGAATGGAATGGATGGAATATGGAATGGATGGAATGGAATTCAATATGGAATGGATGGATGGATTGGAATGGAATATTGAATGGAATGGAATGGCAACACAATGAAATGGAATGTGGAATGGAATGGAATGCATATGGAATGGAATGGAATCTGGAATGGAATGCAATATGGTATTGAATGGAACGGAACAGAACAGAACAGAAAGGAATGGAACACAATGGAAATTGGAAAGGGATGTAATGGAATATGGAATGGAAAGAAATGGAATGGAATGGAATGGAGTATGGAATGGAACAGAATGGAATGGAATGGAATGGATTGGAATGGAATATGGAATGGAATGGAGTGGAATGGAATATGGAATGGAATGGAAAATGGAATGGAATGGAATGGAATGAAATACGGAATGGAATAGAATGGAATATGAAATGGAATGGAATGGAATGGAATGTGGAATGGAATGGAATGGAATGTGGAAAGGATTGGAATGGAATGAAATATGGAATGGAAATGAATATGGAATGGAATGGAAAGGAAGGGAATATGTAATGGAATGGAATGGAATGGAATGGAGTAGAATATGGAATAGAACAGAATGGAATGGAATGGAATGGAATGGAATATCGAATGGAATGAAATGGAATGGAATATGGAATGGCATGGAATGGAATGGAATATGGCCTGGAATGGAATATGGAATGGAATGGAATATGAAACGGAATGGAATACGGATGAAATGGAATGCAATGCGGAATGGAATGAAATGGAATATGGAATGGAATGGAATATGAAATGGAATGGAATGAAATGGAATACGGAATGGAATGGAATGGAATATGGAATGCAATGGAATGTGGAATGAAAGGAATGGAATGGAATAGAATACGGAATGGAATGGAATGGAATATGGAATGGGATGGAATGGAATGGAATATGGAATGGAATGGAATATGAAATGGAATGGAATGAAATGGAATACGGAATGGAATGGAATGGAATATGGAATGGAATGGAATGTGGAATGGAATGGAATGGAATGTGGAATGGAAAGGAATGGAATGTGGAAAGGATTGGAATGAAATGGAATATGGAATGGAATGGAATATGAAATGGAATGGAATGAAATGGAATGCGGAATGGAATGGAATGGAATGGAATATGACATGGAATGGGATATGTAACGGAATGGAATATGGAATGGAATGGAATACGGAATGGAAAGGAATGGAATACGGAATGGATTGGAATGGAATGGAATATGGGATGGAATGGAATATAAAATGGAATGGAATCAATTGGAATACGGAATGGAATGGAATGGAATATGGAATGGAATGGAATGGAATGTTGAATGGAATGGAAAAGAATGGAATGTGGAAAGGATTGGAATGGAATGGAATATGGAATGGAATGCAATGGAATGGAATAAGCAATGACATGGAATGGAATGGAGTATGGCATGGAATAGAATATGGAATGGAATGGAGTATGGAATGGAATGGAATATGGAAAGGAATGGAATATGGAATGGAATCCAATGGAATGGAATGGAACACGGAATGGAATGGATTGGAATATGGAATGAAATGGAATGGAATGGAATATGGAATGGAATGGAATGAAATATGGAATGGAATGGAAGATGGATGGAATGGAATGGAATATGGAATGGAAGAGAATGGAATGGAATAGAATATGGAATGGAATGGAGTGGAATGGAATATGGAATGGAATGAAATATGAAATGGAATGAAACTGAATATGGAATGGCATGGAATGGACTGGATTGGAATATTGAATGGAATCAAAAGGAATAAACAATGGAGTGGAATGTGGAATAGAATGAAATATGGAATGCAATGGAATGCAATATGGAATGGAACAGAATCTGGAATGGAATGCAATATGGTATGGAATGGAACGGAACAGAAGAGAACCGAACAGAATGGAACAGAACAAAATATGGAATGGGATGTAACGGAATATGGAATGGAATGGAATGGAATGGAATATAGAATGGAATGGAACATGGGATGGAATGGAATATGGAATGGAATGGAATGGAATACGGAATGGAATGGAAAGGATTGAAATGGAATATGGAATGTAATGCAGTGGAAAGAATATGGAATGCAATGGAATATGGAATGGAAGGAATATGCAATAGAATAGAATGGAAATGGAATGGAATGGAATATGAAATGGAAGAGAACGGAATATAATGGAATGGAATGGAATGGAATAGAAGATAGAATGCAATGTAATGGATGGAATAAAATGGAATGGAATGGAATGGTATGGTATAGGGAATGGAATGGAATGGAATATGGAATGGAATGGAAGGAATATGGAATGGAGAGATGGCGGAATGGAATAGAATATGGAATGGAATGGAATGGAATGGAATGGAATGGAATATGGAATGGAATGGAATGTGGAATGGAATGGCATGGAATGGAATACGGAATGGAATGGAAGGAATATGGAATGGAATGTGAATGGAATGGATGGAATATGGAACGGAATGGAATGGAATGGAATGGAATATGGAATGGAATGAAATATGGAATGGAATTGAATGGAATATGGAATGGAATGGAATGCAATATTGAATGGAAGGGAATGAAATGAAATGGAATGGAAAGGAATACAGAATGGAATGGAATGGAATATGGAATGGAATGGAATGTGGGATGGAATGGAATGGAATGTGGAATGGATTGGAATGGAACGGAATATGGAATGGAAAGGAATATGGAATGGAATGGAATGGAATATGGAATGGAAAGGAGTCGAATATGGAATAGAACAGAATGGAATGGAATGGAATGGAATGGAATATAGAATGGAATGGAATGGTATGGAATATGGAATGCAATGGAATATGGAATGGAATGGAATATGGAATGGAATGGAATATGGAATGGAATGGAATGGAAATTGGAATGGAATGGTATATGGAATTGAACGGAATATGGAATGGAATGGAAGATGGATGGAAAGGAATGGAGTATGGAATGGAATGGAATGGATTGCAATGCAATATGGAATGGAATGGAGTGGAAAGGAATATGGAATGAAATGGAATATCAAATGGAATGGAATATGCAATGAAATGGAATGGAATATGGAATGGAATGGAATGGAACATGGGATGGAATGGAATGGAATGCAATGGAATATGGAATGGAATGGAATATGCAATGGAATGTAATGGAATATGGAAAGAAATGGAATATGCAATGGAAGAGACTGGAATGGAATGGAATGGAATACAATATGGAATGCAATCTAATGGAATGGAATAAAATGGTATGGAATGGAATAAAATGGAATGGAATGGAAAGGAATATGAAATGGAATAAAATGGAATGGAATATGGAATGAAACGGAAAGCAATATTGAATGGAAGAGAATGGAATGGAATGGAATGGAATGGAATAAAATGGAATGCAATGGAATGGAATATGGAATGGAATGGATACGGAATGGATGGAATGGAATGGAATGGAATGGAATATGGAATGGAATGGAATGGAATGGAACGGAATGGAATGGAATGGATGGATGGATTATGGAATGGAATGGAAAATGGAATGGAATGGAATGAATGGATTATGGAATGGAATGGAATATGGAATAGAATACGGAATGGAAGGAATGAATATGGAATGGAATGGAATACGGAATAGAATGGAATGGAATGGAATATGGAATTGAAAGGAATATGGAATGGAATGGAATGGAATATAGAATGGAATGGATTGGAATGCAATGGAATGGAATATGGAGTGGAATGGAACGGAATGGAACGGAACATGGAATGGAATGGAAAATGGAATGGAATGGAATATGGAATGGAATGGAAGATGGGAGGAATGGAATGGAATATGGAATGGAATGGAATGGATTGGAATGGAATATGGAATGGAATGGAATGAAACGGAATGGAATGGAATATGGAATGGAATGGAATATGAAATGGAATGGAACTGAATATGGAATGGAATGGATTGGAATGGAATATTGAATGGAATGGAAAGGAATACGCAATTGAATGGAATGTGGAATGGAATGGAATGCAATATGGAATGAAACGGAATCTGGAATGGAATGCAATATGGTATGGAATGGAACGGAACAGAACAGAACGGAACAGAATGGAGCAGAACGAAATATGGAATGGGATGTAACAGAATATGGAATGGAATGGAATGGAATGGAATGGAATGGAATATAGAATGGAATGGAATGGAATGGAATATGGAATGGAATGGAATATGGAATGGAATGGAATGAAAAAGAATGGAATGGAATGGATTGGAATGGAATATGGAATGAAGTGGAGTGGAATGGAATATGGAATGCAATGGAATATGGAATCGAATGGAATATGCAATGGAATGGAATGGAATATGGAATGGAATGGAATATGAAATGGAAGAGAATGGAATATAATGGAATGGAATGGAATGGAATAGAAGATAGAATGCAATCTAATGCAATGGACAAAAGGGAATGGAATGGAATGGAATATAGAATGGAATGGTATGGAATAGGGAATGGAATGGAATAGAATATGGAATGGAATGGAATGCAATGGAATGGAATATGGAATGGAATGGAATGGAATTGAATATGGAATGGAATGGAATATGGAATGGAATGGAATAGAATTGAATATGGAATGGAATGGAATATGGAATGGAATGGAATGGAATACGGAATGGAATGGAATGGAATATGGAATGGAATAGAATATGGAATGGAATGGAATATGGAATGGAATGGAATATGGAATGGAATGGAATGGAACAGAATACAGAATGGAATGGATGTAATATGGAATGGAATGGAATGTGAAATGGAATGGAATGGAATGCAGAATGGAATGGAATAGAATGGAATATGGAATGGAAGGAAATGGAATGGAACTTAATGTAATATGGAATCGAATGAATGGAATGGAATATGGAATGGAATGAAATATGGAATGGAATGGAATGGAATATGGAATGGAATGGAATGCAATATGTAATAGCATGCAATGGAATGGAATGGAATGGAATGGAATATGGAATGGAATGGAATACGGAATGGAATGGAATGGAATGTAATATGGAATGGAATGGAATGGAATGGAATGGAATATGGAATGGAATGGAATGAAATGGAATGGAATCAAATGGAATACGGAATGGAATGGAATGGAATATGGAATGGAATGGAATGTGGAATGGAACGGAATGGAATGTGGAATGAAAGGAATGGAATGTGGAAAGGATTGGAATGGAATGGAATATGGAATAAAAATGGAATGCAATATGGAATGGAATGGAATGGAATGGAATGGAATATGGAATGGAATGGAATGCAATGGAATATGGAATGCAATGGAATGTAATGGAATATGGAATGGAATGGAATATGGAATGCAATGGAATGTAATGGAATATGGATGGAATGGAATGGAATATGGAATGCAAGAGAAAGGAATGGAATTGAATGGAATAGAATATGGAATGGAATCTAACGGAGTGGAATAAATGGAATGGAATAAATTTGAATGGATGTAGTGGATGGAATGGAATGCAATGGAATATGGAAACGAAGGGAATGGAATGGAATGCAATGGATATGGATGAATGGAATATGGAATGGAATGAAATGGAAAAGAATGGAATTGAATATGGAATGGAATTGAATCTGGCATGTAATGCAATATGGAATGGAATGTAACAGAATAGAATGGAACGGAACGAAATGCAACAGAACGGAATATGGAATCAGATGGAATGGAATTTAGTGGAATGGAATGGATTATGGAATGGAATGGAATGGAATGGAGTTAAATGGAATGGAATGTAATATGGAATGGAATGGAATGGATTATGGGATGGAATGGAATATGGAATTGAATGGAATATGGAATGGAATGGAACTGAATATGGAAAGGAGTGGAATGGATTGGAATGGAATATGGAATGGAATGGAATGGAATACGGAATGGAATGGAATATGGAATGGAATATGGAATGGAATGGAATATGGAATGGAATGAAACAGGAAATGGAAGTGAACATGGAATGCAATGGAACGGAACGCAACAGAACGGAACAGAATGGAACGAAATAGAATGGAATGAAATGGAAGGGAATTGAATTGGATGGAATGGAATATGGAATGGAATTCAATGGAATGGAATGGAATTTGATGCAAAAAAATGGAATGTAGAATGGAACGGAACGCTACAGAACGGAAAGGATGGAACGGATATGGAATGAAATGGAATGGAATGGAATATGGAATGAAATGGAATGGAATATGGAATGAAATATTGAATACAATGGAATGGAATATGGAATGGAATGGAAAGGAATGCAATGAAATTGAATGCAACCGAATGGAGTGGAATATGGAATGGAATGGGATATGGAATAGAATGGAATGGAATGGAAGGAAATATGGAATGGAATGGAATGGAATGGAATATGCAATGGAATGCAACGGAATGGAATATGGAATGGAATGGAATATGGAACGGAATGGAACACAATGGAATGGAATGGAATACGAATATGGAATGGAATGGAATATGGAATGGAATGGAATAGAATGGAATGGAATATGGAATGGAATGGAATGGAGTAGAATGTAATGGAATATGGAATGGAATGGAATATAAAACCAAATGGAATGCTGAATAGAAGAGAATGGAACGGAATGGAACGGAATGTAATGGAATGGAATGGAATGGAATATGGAATGAAATGGAATGGAATATGGAATGGAGTGGAATGGAATGGAATGAACTATGGAATGGAATGGAATGAAATATGCAATGGAACGGAATAGGGAATGTACTGGAATGTAACGGAACATGGAATGGAATGGAATGGAATATATATGAGAATGTAATGGTATGGAATGCAATATTCAATGATGGAAACTGGAATGGAATGGAATGCAATATGGGATGGTGGAATGGAATGGAATCTGGAATGGAATAGCATATGGAATGTAATGGAATGCAACGGATGGAATGGATGGAATATGGAATGAATGGAATGGAAAGGATGCAATGGAAGGAATGGAATATGGAATGGATGGAATGGAATGGAATATGGAATGGAATGGAATGGAGTAGAAAGGAATGGAATATGGAATGGAATGGAATATAAAACCGAATGGAATACTGAACAGAAGAGAATGGAACAAAATGGAACGGAATGTAATGGAACGGAACGGAAAATGGAATGGAATGTAATGGAATGCAATATGGAATGAAATGGAATGGAATATGGAATGGAGTGGAATGGAATGGAATGAACTATGGAATGGAATGGAATGAAATATGCAAAGGAACGGAATAGGGAATGTATTGGAATGTAACAGAACATGGAATGGAATGGAATGGAATATATATGAGAATGTAATGGTATGGAATGCAATATTGAATGGAATGGAAATTGGAATGGAATGGAATGGAATATGGGATGGATTGGAATGGAATGGAATCTGGAATGGAATAGCATATGGAATGTAATGGAATGGAACGGAATGGAATGGAACGGATATGGAATGGAATGGAACGGAATATGGAATGGAATGGAATGGAATGGAAGGAATATGGAATGGAATGGAATATGGAAAGGAATGGACTATGGAATGGTATGGACTGGAATATGGAATGGAAGGGAATGGAACATGGAATGGAATGGAATATGGAATGCAATGGAATGGAATATGGAATGGAATGGAATGGATTGGAATGGAATGGAATGGAATGGAATACGGAATGGAATGGAATATGGAATATGGAATGGATGGAATATGGAATGGAATGCAATACGGAATGGAAAGGAATAGAACGGATGGAATGGAAGGAAGGGAATGGAACAGAATGGAATATGGAATGGAATGGAATATGGAATGGGATGGAATGGAATATGGAATGGAATGGAATGGAACATGGAATAGAAAGGAATATGGAATGGAATGGAATGGAATATGGAATGGATTGGAATGGAATGGAATGGAATGGAATATGGAATGGAATGGAATGGAATATGGAAGGAATGGAATGGAATGGAATGGAATGGAATGGAATGGAATATGCAATATGGAATGGAATGGAATAGGAATGGAATGCATACGGAATGGAAAGGAATAGAACGGAATGGAATGGAAAAGAAGGGAATGAACCAGAATGGAATATGGAATGGAATGGAATGGATTGGAATGGAATGGAATATGGAACGGTACAGAATATGGAATGGAATGCAATGGAATGGAATATGGAATGGAATGGAATGGAATATGGAATGGAATGGAATTTTGAATGGAATGGAATGGTACGGAACGGAATATGGAATGGAATGGATGGAATGGAATATGGAATGGAATGGAATGGAATATGGAATGGAATGTAATGGAATGGAATGGAAAAAGGAATGGAATGGAATAGAAGGGATAGAAAATGGAATGGAATGGAAAATTGAATGGAATGGAATATGGAATGGAATGGAATGGAGTATGAAATGGAATGGATGCAATGGAATGGAATGGAAAGGAATATGGAATCGAATGGAATATGAATTGGAATGGAATGAAATATGGAATGTAATGCAATGGAATGGAATGGAATATGGAATGGAATGGAATATGGAATGGAATAAAATGGAATGGAATGAAATGGAAAACTGAATGGAATGGAATGGATAAAACGGAATGGAATGAATAAAATGAAATGGAATGGAATCGAATGGAATGGAATATGGAATGGAATGGAATATGGAATGTAAAGGAATAGAATCGAATGAAATGGAATGGAATGGATGGAATTGAATATGGAATGGAATGGCATGGAAAGGATTGGAATATGGAATGGAATGGAATACGGAATGGAATGGAACGGAACGGAACAGAATATGGAATGGAATGGAATGAATGGAATGGAATGGAATGGAATATGGAATGAAATGGAATGGAATGGATTGGAATGTGAAATGGAATGTAATATTGAATCTAATGGAACGGAATGGAACAGAAGGGAATAGACAGAACGAAATATGGAATGGAAGGAATGGAATATGGAATGGAATGGAATGGAATGGTATGGAATGGAATGGATATGGAATGGAATGCAATAGAATGGAATGGAATGGAATATGGAATGGAATGAAATAGAATGGAATGAATGGAATATGGAATGGAACGGAATGGACTGGATTGGAATATGGAATGGAATGGAATATGGAACGGAATGGAACAGAACAGAACGGAATGTAGAATGGAAAGGAATGGAATGGAAGGATTGGAATATGGAATGGAATGGAATACGGAATGGAATGGAACGGAACGGAACAGAATATGGAATGGAATGGATGGAATGGATGGAATGGAATATGGAATGAAATGGAATGGAATGGATTGGAATGTGAAATGGAATGTAATATTGAATCTAATGGAACGGAATGGAACAGAAGGGAATAGAACAGAACGAAATATGGAATGGAATGAATGGAATAAAATGAATGGAATGGAATGGTATGGAATGGAATGGATATGGAATGGAATGCAATAGAATGGAATGGAATGGAATATGGAATGGAATGAAATAGAATGGAATGGAATGGAATATGGAATGGAACGGAATGGACTGGATTGGAATATGGAATGGAATGGAATATGGAACGGAATGGAACAGAACAGAACGGAATGTAGAATGGAAAGGAATGGAATGGAATGGATTGGAATATGAAGTGCAATGTAATACTGAATCTTATGGAACAGAATCGAAAAGAACGGAATGGAACAGAACGAAATATGGAATAGAATGGAAAGAAACGGAATGGAATGGAATGGAATATGGAATGGAATGGAATGGAATGGAATGGAATGGAATATGGAATGGAATGGAACAGAATGGAATGGAATGGAATGGAATGGATATGGAATGGAACAGAATGGAGTGGATTGGAATATGGAATGGAATGGAATATGGAACGGAATGGAACAGAACAGAACGGATATAGAATGGAATGGAATCGAATGGAATGGAGTGGATTGGAATATGAAGTGCAATGTAATATTGAATCTTATGGAACAGAATGGAACAGAACGGAATGGAACAGAACGAAATATGGAATGGAATGGAAAGAAACGGAATGGAATGGAATGGAATATGGAATGGAATGGAATATTGAAAGGAATGGAACATGAAGTAGAATTGAACATGGAATGGAATGGAACAGACGCAAAGGAACGGAACGGAATGGAATGCAATATGGAATGGAATGGAAAAGGGAAGGAATGGAATATGGAATGAAATGGAATATGGAATGGAATGAAATGGAATGGAATATCTAATAGAATGGAATATGGAATGGAATGCAATGGAATGGAATCTGGAAAGGAAGGGAATAAGGAATCGAATGGATTAATACGGAATGGAATGGAACGGAAGGGAATAGAACAGAATACGAAATGGAACAGAATGGAATGGAATGGAATGGAATATGGAATGGAATTGAATGGAATGGAATATGGAATGGAGTGTAATGGAATATAGAAGGAATGGAATATGGATTGCTATGGAACGGAATATGGAATGGAATGGAATGGAATATGGAATGGAATGGATTGAATATGGAATGGAATGGAATGGATTGGAATGGAATATGGAATGGAATGTAATGGAATATGGAATGGAATGGAATACGGAATCTAAAGGAATAGAACGGAATGGAAGAGAAAGGAAGGGAAAGGAATGGAATGGAATATGGAATGGAATGGAATGGAATAGAATATGGAATATAATGGAATGGAATGAAATGGAATATGGAATGGAATGGAATATCTAATAGAATGGATATGGAATGCAATGGAATGGAATCTGGAATGGAAGGGAATATGGAATGGAATGGATCAGAACGGAATGGAACGGAACGGAAGGGAACAGAACAGAATACGAAATGGAACAAAATGGAATGGAATGAATGGAATATGGAATCGAATTGAATGGAATGAATGGAATGGAATATGGAATGGAATGGAATATGGAATGGAATGCAATGGATTGGAATGGTATATGGAATGGAATGGAATGGAATATGGAATGGAATGCAATATGGAATGGAAAGGAATAGAACGTAATGGAATGGAAAGGTAGGGAAAGGAATGGAATGGAATATGGAATGGAATGGAATGGAATGGATTGGAATATGGAATGGAATGGAATATGGAACGGAATGTAACGGAACGGAATGGAATATGGAATGGAATGGAATGGAATATGGAATGGAATGCAATATGGAATGGAACGGAACGGAATGGAATGGAAGGGAATGGAATGGAATGGAAGGAATATGGAATGGAATGGAACGGAATGGAATATGGAATGGAATGGAATACGAATGGAAAGGAATAGAACGGAATGGAATGGAAAGGAAGGGAAAGGAATGGAATGGAATATGGAATGGAATGGAATGGAATGGATTGGAATATGGAATGGAATGGAATATGGAACGGAATGGAATGGAACGGAACGGAATATGGAATGGAATGGAATATGGAATGGAATGCAATATGGAATGGAATGCAATATGGAATGGAATGCAATGGAATGGAATGGAATACGGAATGCAAGAGAATGGATGGATTGGAATGGAATGGAATGGAATGGAATGGAAGGGAATGGATATGGAATGGAATGAATTTTGAATGGAATGGAACGGAACAGAGCGGAATATGGAATGGGATGGAATGGAATGGAATGGAATATGGAATGGAATGGAATACGGATGGAAAGGAATAGAACGGAATGGAATGGAAAGGAGGGAAAGGAATGGAATGGAATATGAATGGAATGGAATGGAATGGATGGAATATGGAATGGAATGGAATATGGAACGGATGGAATGGAACGGAACGGAATATGGAATGGAATGGAATATGGAATGGAATGCAATATGGAATGGAATGCAATGGAATGGAATGGAATACGGAATGCAAGAGAATGGAATGGATTGGAATGGATGGAATGGAATGGAATGGAATGGAAGGGAATGGAATATGGAATGGAATGGAATTTTGAATGGAATGGAACGGAACAGAGCGGAATATGGAATGGAATGGAATGGAATGGATATGGAATGGAATGAAATATGGAATGGGATGGAATGGAATATGGAATGGAATGCAATGGAATGGATGGAATATGGAATGGAATGGAATGCACTGGAATATGGAATGGGATGGAATGGAATGGATTGAATTCGAATGGAATGGAATGAATTTTGAATGGAATGGAATGCAATGGAATGGAATATGGAAGGAATGGAATGAAATAGAATGGAATATGGAATGGAATGAAATATAGAATGGAATGGAATGGAATATGGAATGGAATGCAATGGAATGGAATGGAATATGGAATGGAATGCAATGGAATGGAATGGAATATGGAATGGAATGGAATACGGAATGCAAGAGAATGGAATGGATTGGAATGGAATGGAATGGAATGGAAGGGAATGGAATATGGAATGGAAGGAATGGAATGGAATGGAATGGAACGGAGCGGAATATGGAATGGAATGGAATGGAATATGGAATGGAATGAAATATGGAATGGAATGGAATGGAATATGGAATGGAATGCAATGGAATGGAATGGATATGGAATGGAATGCAATGGAATGGAATGGATATGGAATGGAAGGGAATATGGAATGGAATAGAATGGAATGGAATGGAATGGAAAATTGAATGGAATGGAATGGAATAAAATGGAATGGAATGGAATGGTATGGAATGGAATGAATATGGAATGGAATGGAATGGAATGAATATGGAATGGAATGGAATAGAATGGAATGGAATGGAATGGAATGGAATATGGAATGGAATGACAAGGAATGGATTGGAATATGCAATGGAATGGAATACGGAATAGAATGGAACGGAACGGAATATCGAATGGAATGGAATGGAATGGAATATGGAATGGAATGGAATGGAATGGAATGGAATGGATTGGAATATGAATCTAATGGAAGGGAATGGAACAGAAGGGAATGGAACAGAACGAAATATGGAATGGAATGGATATGGAATGGAATGGAATGGATGGAATGGAATATGAATGGAATGGAATGGAATGTAATAGAATATGGAATGGAATATGGAATGGTATGGAATGGAATGGAATATGTAATGGAATGGAATGGAATGAATATGGAATGGAATGGAATGGACCAGATTGGAATATGGAATGTAATGGAATATGGAACGGAATGGAACAGAACGAAACGGAATATAGAATGGAATGGAATGGAATATAGAATGGAATGGAATGGAATGGATTGGAATATGAAGTGCAATGTAATACTGAATCTAATGGAACAGAATGGAACAGAACGAAATGGAACAGAACGAAATATGGAATGGAATGGAAAGAAACGGAATGGAATGGAATATGGAATGGAATATGGAATGGATTATGGAAGGGAATGGAATGGAATGGAATGGAATGCAATGGAATGGAATGGAATATGGAATGGAATGGAATATGGAAAGGAATGGAACATGAAGTAGAATTGAACATGGAATGGAATGGAATGGAACGCAAAGGAACGGAATAGAATGGAACGCAATATGGAATGGAATGGAAGGGAATGGAAAATGGAAGGGAATAGAATATGGAATGAAATTGAATATGGAATGGAAGGAATATGGAATGGAATGGAATATGGAATGGAATGGAATGTAATAGAATATGGAATGGAATGGAATATCTAATAGAATGGAATATGGAATGGAAAGCAATGGAATGGAATGGAATGGAATGGAATCTGGAATGGAAGGGAATATGGAATGGAATGTATTGGAACGGAATGGAACGGAACGGAAGGGAACAGAACAGAATATGAAATGGAAGAGAATGGAATTAAATGGAATGGAATATGGAATGGAATTGAATGGAATGGAATGGAATATGGAATGGAATGAACATGAAATGGAATTGAACATGGAATGGAATGGAACGGAACGGAACGCAATGGAATGGAAGTGAATGGAAACGAATACGCAATGGAATGGAATAGAAGGGAATGGAAAATTCAATGGAATGGAATATGGAATGGAAAGGAATGGAGTGGAATATGGAATTTAATAGAATATGGAATGTAATGCAATTGAATATGGAATGGAATGGAATGGTATGGAATGGAATGGAATATGGAATGGAATGGAATATGGAATGGAATGCAATGGAATGGAATGGATATGGAATGGAATAGAATGGAATGGAATGGAATGGAGTAGAATATGGAATGGAATGGAATAAAATGGAATGTAATGGAATATGGGATGGAATGGAATAGAATGGAATGGAATGGAATGGAATATGGAATGGAATGGATTGGAATACAGAATGGAATGGAATACAGAACAGAATGTAATGGAACGGAACGGAATATGGAATGGAATGGAATATGGAATGGAATGGAATATGGAATGGAATGGAATGGAATATGGAATAGAATGGAATGGAATATGGAATGGAATATGGAATGGAATGGAATATGGAATGAAATGGAATGGAATATGGAATGGAATGCAATAGAATGGAATGGAATATGGAATGGAATGGAATATGGAATGGAATGGAATGGAATGGAATGGAAATGGAATGGAATGAATGGAATATGGAATGGAATGCAATAGAATGGAATGGATATGGAATGGAATGGAATATGGAATGGAATGGAATGGAATGGAATGGAAAATGGAATGGAATGGAATGGAATGGAATGGAATGGAAAATGGAATGGAATGGAATGGCATGGAATGGAATATGGAATGGAATGGAATGGAATATGAATTGGAATAGAATGGAATGGATTGGAATGGAATACGGAATGGAATGGAATATTGTATGGAATGGAATATGGAATGGAATGGAATAGAATGGAACGGAACGAACGGAACAGAATATTGAATGGAATAGAATGGAACAGAATGGAATGGAATGGAATGCAATATGGCATGGAATGGAATATGGAATGGAATGAAATGGAATGGAATGGAATGAAATGGAATGGAATATGGAATGGAATGTAATGGAATGGAATGTGGAATGGAATGGAATATGGAATTTAATATGGAATGGAATGGAATGCAATGGAATATGGAATGGAATGGAATATGGAATGGAATGGAATGGAATGGAATATGGAATGGAATGGAATAGAATAGAATGACTAGGATAGGATAGGATAAATTAGACTAGACTAGACTAGAATATAATAGAGAAGAATAGAATAAAATAGAATATAGAATAGAATAGACTAGAATAGGAATAGAATAGAACAGGAATAGAATAGAATAGAATGGAATAGAATAGAATAGGAATAGAATGGAATAGAATAGAATAGGAATAGGAATAGGAATAGAATGGAATAGAATAGAATAGAATAGAATAGAATAGAGAATAGAATAGATAGAATAGAGTTGATTTTTCCCAATTTCAGGACTTCAAGTTTTCTTTCTATTTTATCCAGACAACTGCTGCCTACATCCTTTCTTTTGTAGCTCCTACTTGTACAGGGAGCACAATATAATGATGAAAGGCACAGCTTGTGAAATAACAGGGTTCTACCATTTTCTAATCTTGGGAATGTCACTCCACCACTCTGTGTTGCAGAAGTTTCCACATCTGTAAGATGGGGATGATAACATTCTGTGTCTCACTGGTTCTTAATGAGGACTAAATGCTATAAGGCTTTTACTGAAATAAAATTAGCATTTATATTGTTTCAAGAATATATTCTAAATAAGAAAGACTACATCATTACATGTCTCTGCAATCTAAAATCTTAACACGTATTTTGGTAAATATTTAATAAGGACATTAAAAGTATACTACATTGCAATAAGATGTTGATAATCCATAATGATGAATTTAATGTTAAAAAAATGAACCGGAAGATAAATTTATTCAATGCTATTTCTGTGAAATATGATGGACAGAATTCTGGCAGACAATCAAATAGACAATTTTACTTTTCTCCTAGCATAATTTCTGTACCTGATCTGTGCTTGGTAAATTTTGTTTTTATTTCTATTTTTTTTTTCAATTTTTAATTTTGAATTTTTTTAAGATATGGTGTCACTCTGTCACCCAGGCTGGAATGCAGTGGCACAATCACAGTTCATTCTGCCTCAACCTCCCAGGCTCAAGTGATTCTCCGACCTTATCCTCCCTCAGAACCTGGGACTACAAACACATGCCACCATTCTCAGCTAAGTTCAAAAATATATATTTTTGTAGAGACGGGATTTTACTATGTTGCCCATACTGGTTGCAAACTCCTGGGTTCAAAGGATCCACTCACCTCAGCCTCCCAAAATGCTGGGATTATAGGCATGACCCACATTACCCTGCCCAAATTTTGTTTGTAAATGAATGAGTACATGAGTTTGTCTGGACAATCCTACTTAGTTAATCAAAGTATGTAACACATCAATAACTTTCAAGTAAATAAGTTGTTTTTAAAAGTCATGTGTCATCTTTGGTTTTATAATATAATTACGTTTTTTTCTGAATTTATATGCAATATATAAAATAAACATAATGTCTTTACTAAGTGTATAGAAAATATTTTAGATGGAAATCTGATAAAGATTTTACTTAATAAAATAATCAAGCATGGCATATATTTTATTTATTAGCTACAAAAATATTAAGTTATAACCATAAATGTTCTAGTGTACTTAATTTTGCAACAAATGCCATTTATCTGAAGAAAAATAATTGAACTTAATTTTCTTTTGGTCTTGTTTTTCCACTGATGTGTGCATTCTGGATATGAGAGTAATTAATTTTTTTTTTTTTTGAGACGGAGTCTTGCTCTGTCGCCCAGGCTGGAGTGCAATGGCCGGATCTCAGCTCACTGCAAGCTCCGCCTCCCAGGTTCACGCCATTCTCCTGCCTCAGCCTCCTGAGCAGCTGGGACTACAGGCGCCCGCCACCTTGCCTGGCTAATGTTTTTGCATTTTTTAGTAGAGACGGGGTTTCACCGTGTTAGCCAGGATGGTCCCGATCTCCTGACCTCGTGATCCGCCCGTCTCGGCCTCCCAAAGTGCTGGGATTACAGGCTTGAGCCACCGCGCCCGGCCTAGAGTAATTAATTTCTTTATAGACCAGTGCAAATTAAAGAATGAAGCTTTTCAAATGAAAGGTTAGAATCTAGTATGAACTGCTCCCAAAATTTTGGTCTTTTATAGTTAGGGTTTCCATTATTTTAAATCAGGAGGGAAAGTGCTAATTACTCATTTAGAGATGCTAAGGTGGCCTTGGGAGGTCTATAAAAAGATGAAAGACCCCAACTAGAAAACATATCTTCTATCAGACTTACTTGTTAGCAGCTCTTCCCTTTGTCAGTCAAGAAGTCTATTATCTTTAAGTGGAAAAATAAGCATTATTATAATTTTAATGTTAAAACTTACTTCATTCGGGCTAGGCATTAACCCCCCAAAATTCTGTCTCACAGCACCGGCTGGCAAATTCACCCAGGGAAAGGTCTCACTTGCAACTCCACAATTTGGGCCAAGACCATCTAATTGTGAGCACCAGCAGGGAAAGAGCAGGAAGAAGCTCTGAGTAGGCGAGCAACTTGCATCTTAAGGAAGAGAAAATCATGCCAGATGTCAAGGGTGCTATTGTTAAGACCAATACTAATGAAAAAGGACAGTTAAACAGAAAGAGACTAGAATTGCCCAGTTTTTACCAAAGAAGCTCATTCTGAGGTAGTCTTATCAGTAATATAAACCAAATGGGATTCCTGAGAGGTTTCTAAATTATTTACTCAGTGATGTCTTTTGGAGAGATTTGACTGAAATCTTAACTTTTTCAGGAAATCTAATTCATGCTCTTCATCTGTCAATTGAAGACACGACAATGCATCACCTTTGATGGTCTCTGAACCCACACAGAACCTGATTCCCCAGTCTCTATCTTGTGTTCATAAAAGAGCTGCCTTTGTCTTGTTCATGCTCAGAGAAGAGAAACCAGCAATCATATGCTTCAGGTGTTTGCATCTCTTCCCAGTGTATGAGCTAACACTTTAAACAGAAAAAGTGATTGAGCAGATCATAAAATATTACTCTGAACTCAAGCTAGCATATGCCATGCGAAACATAAATTGGAAAGAGCTCACAAGAATATGAGAAGATTGTCATTGGTACCAAGGTACAAGCAGAGAGAAACTACTTACCTAATATAAAAGTATCTTTGGATTTGACAAAAAGGTATGGAACTAATAGGGGAAGGTAGAAAAAAATGGCTCACATAGCTTTTACTTTTTTAATTAGGATTTTTATTGTCACACAGAACTAAAGTATATCATCTCAAATATTTTAAAGTGTACACTTCAATTGGGTAAATATATTCACGTTGTAATGCAACCAATCTCAAGAACCCTTTTCTTCTTGCAAAACTGAAATGTGGAATTGCATTGCATAACTCCCCATTCTCCTCTTCTCCTAGTCCCTGGCAACCAAAGTTCTACTTTCTTTCTCTATGAATTTGACTACTCTAAGTACTTATGGTTGTGAAATAGTTTATAGTATTATTTTTTGGTACTGGTTAATTTCACTTAGCATAATGTCCACGAAGTTTATTCCTATTGTAGCATGTGTCAAAATTTTCTTCCTTAAGAAGGCTGAATAATATTTCATTGTATGTATGTATGTACCACATGCATACTACATCCATTTCGTTTATCCATTTTTCCATTCATGGACCTTTGGTGTCTTCATTCATTTGTGTTGCTATTAAGAAATACCTGAGGCTGGGTAATTCATAAAGAAAAGAAGTTTATTTGGCTCATGGTTCAGCAGGCTGCACAAGAGACATACTATCAGCATCTGCTTCTGGTGAGGGTCTCAGGAAGTTTCCACTCATGGCAGAAGGTGAGGAGGAGTAAGCAGCACATATCAAGAGAGGAAGGAAGAGAGAGGGGCTGGGGTGCTGGGCTTTTTTTAACAAGCAGTTGTTGAGGGAGCTCACAGTGTGAGAATGTACTCATTACTAGGAGAACAGCTCTAAGCTCTTAATACAGGATCTGGCCCCACAACTCCAACTCCTCGCACAAGGCCCTGTCTCCAACATTGGGGATCAAATTTCACCAGAAGACTTGGTGACGCCAAACAAACTATATTCAAACCATAGTACCTGAATTGCTTTAGCATTTTAGCTATTGTGAATAATTCAACCATGAACATGGGTGTACAAATATCTCTTCAATTCCCTGCATTTAATTTCTCTGGCTATACACCCAGAAGAGAAACTGCTGGATCATATGGTAATTCTATATTTAAATTTGAAGAACCACAGTAACTATTTTTCATAGCAGCTGCACAATTTTACTTTCTCACCAATAGTGCACAAGAGTTTAAATTTCTTCATATCTTTATAAATAATTGATATTTTCTGAGTTTTTTTGATAGTAACCACCATATAGGTGTCAGGTATTATCTCATTGTGGTTTTGTATCTCATTTCCTTAATGATCAGTGATGTTGAGCATTTTTCATGTGCTTATTGGCAATTCGTATATTTGTTTTCAAGAAATATCTCTAAACCTTTGTTCATTTTCATTTTTGAACCAGGTTTTGTTGTTGTTATTGATGAGTCATATAAGTTAGTTACACATTTTGTATATTAAACTCTTAAGTGATATATAATTTCAAAATATGTTGTACCATTTCATAGGTTGTCTTTTCACCTGTTGAGTGTGTCATTTGACTAATGAAAGTTTTTTTTTCATTTTGCCATAGTTCGACTTAGCTCTTACTTCTTACGTTGTCTGTAATTTGGGGGTGATATTCCATAAATTATTGCATCCAATGTGATAAATTCTGTGATTTTTGTAATAA
Source organism: Trachypithecus francoisi (assembly GCF_009764315.1). Classification (NCBI taxonomy): domain Eukaryota; kingdom Metazoa; phylum Chordata; class Mammalia; order Primates; family Cercopithecidae; genus Trachypithecus; species Trachypithecus francoisi. Next base: position 45,112,892 of record NW_022681470.1, on the reverse strand, counting down.
TATAATAGTTGTAGTTTTTGCGTTTAGGTATTTGATTCACTTTGAGTTACATTTTGTATGTGGTATAAGGTCAGGATCTAACTTCATTCTTTTGCACGTGGGTATCCAGTTTTTCCAACATCATATGTTAAAATACTGTCCTTTCTCTACTGAATATTCTTGGCACTCTAGTCAGAAATCATTTGACCCTATATGTAATGGCTTATTTCTGGGCTTTTCACTTTTTTCATTTGTTCTATATGTATGTGTTTATGTCCATGACACACAATTTAATTACTAAAGCTTCGTAATAAGTTTTGAAATCAGGAATTGTGAAGACTCAATGTTATTCCTTTTTAAGGTTGTTTTAGCTTCTCAGAATGCCTGGAGATTTTATATACAATTTAGGGGCTGGGCATGGTGGCTCATGCTTATAACGCTAGCACTTTGGGAGGTCAAAGCAGGATGATCCAGTGGGTTCAGGGGTTCGAGACCAGCCTAGACAACATAGGGAGATTCTGTCTCTAACACAAAAGAAAGAAAGAAAAAAAGAAGAGATTTTATATACAATTTAGGGGCTGGGCATGGTGGCTCATGCTTATAACGCTAGCACTTTGGGAGGTCAAAGCAGGATGATCCAGTGGGTTCAGGGGTTCGAGACCAGCCTAGACAACATAGGGAGATTCTGTCTCTAACACAAAAGAAAGAAAGAAAAAAAGAAGAGATTTTATATACAATTTAAGATGGATTTTTCTATTTCCAAAAAAATAACTCCATTGGGATTCTGATAGAGATTGTATTAAATATTAGATTGTTTTAGGTAATACTGACATCTTAACAATAGTCAATCTTCCAGTCCGTGACCATGGATGTCTTTCCATTTATTTGTGTCTTCTTTAAATTCTTTCAACAATGTTTTGCAGTTTTCACTTTACAACTCTTTCACCTCTTTCGTTAAGCTATTTCGAAGTACTTTATTAATTTTGATGTTATTGCAGGCAAAATTTCCTATTTTGAATTGCTCATTTGCCCACATGACTTTCGAAGATTAGCCATGAACACACAGGAATTTGTGTTTGGGAGGTGAGGTTCATTCAAATTCAATATATTTCAGACTCATCAAAGTGATATTTTGAAAATGAATTATGAAATCAGAGGGACTTAGAACGGAAGAAATTTTAAGTTTATTCAGTCCAGCCTCTTCATTTTACTGAGAAGAAAGCAGGTCAAAAAAAGTTAATAATTTTTAACCTTTAACCTTGTCATAGAACGAGTCATATCTCTGGACCGCCTATACACAATGTTTAAAACGCTTGTACTTTTTTTCGGAAATATTGCTACATGTATAGAATTTTATAGTTAATAAGAATATCTTCTCCCTTCACTTTTTTCGTCTTCCCTTCATTTTTTTTCTATTATAAACTCTGTTCACATTAGTTTTAATCATGTGCTCTTTCACCAATTGTTAAAAACTAGAAATGTAATAAGCACTTACCATACTAGCTGTTGGAAATCAGTTGAGAATGAGACAAAATTCCTGCCCTTGAAGAGTGTGTGTGTGTGTGTGTGTATATATATATACACACACACATACATGTATATATACACACACACATACATGTATGTGTATATATACACATACATATATACACACACATGTATGTGTATATATACACATACATATATACACACACACACTCAAGGGCAGGATACACACACACACACACACACACACACACACACATATATATATATATATATATTTTTTTTTTTTTTAGGCCCAGTCTCACTCTATCACCCATGCTGGAGTGCAGTGGCGCGATCTCGGCTCACTAAAACTGCCACCTCCAGGATTCAAGCGATTCTCCTGCCTTAGTCTCCTGAGTAGCTGGGACGGCAGGCGTGCACCAACCCGTCGGCCTTTTTTTTTTTTTTTTTTTTTTTAGTAGAAATCGGGTTTCACCATGTTGGGCAGGCTGTTCTTAACTCCTGACCTGAAGAGATTTGCCGGCCTCGGTCTCCCAAAGTGCTGGTATGACAGGCATGAGCCACCACGCCTGGCCTGATGAGCATATTTTATGCCATTTTATGAAAGTTACAGATACCAAGATGCGTCACTCTTGTCGGACACAGACAAATTGGAGCTCGGAGATCACAAAGGAGGGGAGCTCATAATTATATGTCTGAGATAAGAACTGTCTCAAAATCTTTCTAAACTAAAACCCCAAGAAATTCTTTCAGACATCCCATGCTTTGTACAAGTTGCTCAATTTGCATGAATACACATATTTCTGTGACAAGATGTATTGCTGGACATTCTTTAAGGCTGCACAAACTCACCAGGCACTCAAAAACAAACATGCCCAGCAACAGTGTCTCCACCAATAAACTGACTCTTGCTTTGAGCCTCCAGAACCAATCAACTTCGTTTCCATGCAGTTTACCCGGACTTCTCTGTTTGGCCAAGAAAAGCTTCCCTCTATACTTTTCTATCCTCATACACCTGTAACTTGTCATAGCTGTGCATCCCAGACTATATAATCCTTTTTCCTCACTCCCAAATAAAAATATGTTCACAGAAATATTTCTCTGTTGTCATTTTAGCATGACATTGAAGCTGCCAGATAAGTGAGTCAGTTATTATAGTACAAAGTGATGACTTATGTTGCTGAAAGTACATGAAAGATTTATTATTCTCATATCCTTCCCACTATCAAATGTGCCTTCGTTGAAGAGTCAATGTGTCAGGATTGTCCCTTCTTTGATCATGTCACCACGTACAATTTTGCATCTGCAAATATACTAGGAAAATGCTTATTCCTGCCTGAGGGACCATCTCTTACTCTGCTAAATGAAACGTTTTATTTTTCTTTTTCACCTCTTTGCTCTAAAAATTTGACCTTCTTATCTCTTACCTATAGCATCTTTTGCAACACAACCAGTTCTAGTTCCCTAAGGGCATTGTTCTTTTCTCAAATTCATGTCTCTTTCATTTTTTTTCTCTAACTCTGTACCAAAAATTTTAAACCATTTAAAAGCAAACTTGATGTTACTAATAAAAGTTGCTCATGTGTTTAGAAATTCGTTTGTCCTTCTTCAACAGTATTTACATTAATTGGATGTCTAGTTCTTCAGTAATTTGAAATTATTTAAAATAGATTTTCTATAAGCTGTTTTTATATATTTTTCCATTTTAAAATTCCTTTTTCTCTTCCTTTCTTCTTTTCTTCATGCTTTCTTTCTTTCTTTTACTCCTTCATGCCTTTTCCACTTCCCTTTTTTCTTTATCTTTCTTTCTTCCTTTCTTCTTTCCTTCCTTCTCTCATTTCTTTTTTCTTGTCTCATTCTTCTTTCTTTTTTATATTCTGTCAGTCTTAATATTTAAATAAAACTCTTGGGGAAGACTATGAAGGGTTCGATTTCAGATTCTGTACATATTAGCTGTTACTTACCTTCCCTACATGCCAATTCCTTCTCTGTAAGATAGATGTATTCAAAGTGAATTTAATGAGAAAAATTGTTACGGAAATTAAATGATTTAATTGATTTTTAAATAACAATACACTAGGAAGATCACTGCATCCACAATATTTAGATGCAAATTTTAGAATTAAATGTGAATACTAAAATTACTTAGAATATGTGCACCAATTCTCTTGACCAATGCATGCAATGTAGTATCATCAAAACCAGATATAATGCATAGTCTAGAAAACTATTAGTGTTCCTAGCCAGAGACTATAACATTAACTGCAGCAGTGATATAGAGAAAATAAATACTGGAACAAGAGAAAAGCGTATCACTTTTAGTTTTACTAAAATTACGAATTTTTTTCTAGAAGTTTACATTTCTGTAATCTTCAACTTCAATTGGTAAATATTTTCTATTGAGAAGCTTAAAAATATTTACCCTATACAAACTTCTTCAAGATAGTGTTTAAAACACTTATTCTTTCTGGAAATATCTGGAAATGAGTAAAGATATCACAACTTTCCACCACGAAATTCCTGGATCTTTCTTAGAGTACCCTTTTCCTCTCAGACTCCATAACATATTTTAATCTGAAATACAATAGTTTTCATTTCATTCTTTTGTGATTCCATTTCTGGAACATGTCTAATCAACTAAGCATCTACAGCCAAAATGTCACTAGTTTGAGGGAGCAGCATATATCAAGTTTTAATTATGACTTTCTATGCAAATCTCTTGTTGTAAAAATGTCCACAAACCAAATTTACATCTCCTCTCTAGACCTCTCCTGACTGAGACCATCCTGGTCAACATGGTGAAACCTGTCACTACTAAAAATACAAAAATTAGCTGTGTGTGGTGGTGGGTGCCTGTAGTCCAAGTTACTCGGGAAGCTGAGGCAGGAGAATCGCTTAAACCCAGGAGACAGAGGTTGCAGTGAGCCGAGATCATGCCACTACGCTCCAGCCTGGTGACATAGTGAGACTCTGTATAAAAAAAAAAAAAAAAAAAAAAAGAAAACAAACACTAAGACAACTTGTATATTTTTAAAAATTTTCATGGCCGGGCGCGGTGGCTCAAGCATATAATCCCAGCACTTTGGGAGGCCGAGACAGGCGGATCACGAGGTCAGGAGATCGAGACCATCCTGGCTAACACAGTGAAACCCCGTCTCCACTAAAAAATACAAAAAACTAGCCGGGCGAGGTGGCGGGCCCCTGTAGTCCCAGCTACTTCCGGAGGCTGAGGCAGGAGAATGGCATAAATCTGGGAGGCGGAGCTTGCAGTGAGCTGAGATCCGGCCACTGCACTCCAGCCTGGGCGACAGCGAGACTCCATCTCAAAAAAAAAAAAAAAAAAAAAAAAAAAATTTTCTTTAAACTTTGTTTCCCTTTTCTCTAGAAATTTCAAATAGAAATTCAATAATTGTGTTTTCAGGAAACACTCCTGTGTGGTTCCCTGAAGTATATGACAATGAGCAACAAACATGTCAAAAAAATGAAGATTATTTTAGTTGTATCACAACAAAAACACTACATGGTAGAAGATATCAGAGTAAAATGTCAAATTTATTTGTTTTTTATGAGTTCCTGGAAAGTCGACATTGCCTAATATGTGAACATGAATGGTAGCGATGTGAATGTTCATAAAATTTGTCCCAAGGTCATTTTTGCCTTAAAAGGTATTATTATTTTTTTTTAATGATACTTTTCTCTTACAATCGTAGAATAAGCTCAAGGTCAAGGAACAGCATTTATCCATTTTTTTAAAAATAAGAACCCAAAGCTTATAAGAACAGAAATGCTTAAGGATATCAACAAAGAAGGTGTTTTAGGAAAAAAATCCCTGCAGATGGTTCCATTGTGTGAGAAGGAGTCACAATTACTATATTCCCTCCATGTTCATCTTTAAAATGCCTCCAGATATTGTTATCTTAAAATAAATTACCTAGGAACTAGAAAATGTGTTTTTAAATATCATAATATATTGAAAGACTACAGGCACACAGCAAGATTTAGGAGAATTTAGCTCCTTAGTTTCAGTTTGAACAATCTTGAGAAAATTAATTGTAAGTGTAGATATTGCAAATGTTTTTCTTCAAAAAATCTGATTAAAAAGATAAGAATGACTATTCTAATTTTACTTCACCACAAAGAAAACAAAGATTAGAACAAAATATTCATAAATTCATGTTTCTGTGTATTTATGTGTTCTAAGGTTTTATAAAATGAATTTCACAAACCATACCATTATGCTAAATAATCATCAACTTGGAAGGTAAATATGCACACAATGGTTATATAATTATATAGGTAAATATCTATATTCCTTTATAAATGTACTAATAGTCCCATTTCTGAGATTGCATATATATACTTGTCTACAAATACATATTATATCCCTTTATGAAAACAATTATATATATATATTTACTTACCACTTATATTCAACAAGTAATAATTTCTATGGACTGATGTTTTAAAGAGAAAATATACTTTATGTGAGACTTTTAAAAAAAAGACTTTTTTTCCTGTGTAAGTCAATTTACAAGTTGCCGTGAAGCTTATTAACAGGAAGTTATTTAGAATCGTATGTAACAAAGTCTAAATGTCAATACAGTATCTGCATCTCTGTGCCTGAGTATTTTTCCAACTCAAAGGAATGATGCTCTGTTTTTGTGAGTGTAGCAAGCCTAAAGTGATAGGAATTAACAACCCTTGGGGAGCAACCCCCAGCCATGACTGATAAGAATTAGTATGTAAATATCCCACCTCCATTTCTCCTCCAGTATAAGAATTCTGAGCCATGTGTTTGAAACATCTTCCCAGAATCTCCCTACAAAAATAAACTTATTACTTATGATCATAGTTGGCTTAATAATTAACACTTTATTGCCTTAATTGGCTATTTTTTCTTTGTCAGTTCCCTACTCCACAATTTATGTTTCTTTCACCTACAAAATAAATTGCTTACACTGGAAGTATTGTCCATGGTTCTGAAGTGGTCCCCACAGTGAAGTTTCTTTGCATTTAGAAAGAAGAAGGAAGGGTGAAAAGGACTGTATCTTATGGTTTGAGGGTCATCTCAGCTGGAGCACAATAGAAAACCAGATAAACTTCTAGGGTTTTTGATTCTAGCTCCTGGCTTTTTGATGGCACCTATGGAGCTGCCTGGGGTCAGTGAGAGCTTGCTGTCCTGAAAGGAAGGACACAGGAATGGCTGACTTCACCACATGTTGGTTGTAGCACCTCAGGGCCTTGAGTAAACATGGGTGGTAGCCAGGCATTGGTTACAGTAGGTCTTGGGTGAAACCCAGTGCTGTGCTGGCTTAAGGTCTGGCCCAGCAAAGTCCTAGTAGTGGTGTCCATAGGTGTGCTTGTGTCACTCCACTCTCAACACCAGGCAGCTCACAAGAGAGTAAAAGACTCTATTTATTTGGGAGAAAGTAAAGAAAGAAAACAAGTGTCTATGTCTAGCAATCCAGAGAATTCCTTCAGATGTTGTCGAAGACCATCAAGTCTGTAAGAACCACAGTGTTACTGGGCTTCAGGTGTCCCTTTATGCACACACAGCTTATATCACATCAAATTCCTTTTGAATACCTGTAAACACCTTTCCAAGAAGGACAGGTACAAACAAGCCCAGTTTGTGAAGACTACAATCAATACCTAACTCTTCAGTGCCTAACTCTTCAGTTCCGAGACACTGATAAACACCCACAAGTATCAAGACTATCCAGGAAAACAGGACCTCAACAAATGAACAAAATAAGGCACAAGGACCAATCCTAGAAAAACAGAGATATGTGAACTTTCAGAAAGGGATTTCAAAACAGCTGTTCTAAGGAAACTCAAATAAATTCAAGATAACACAGAGAACGAATTCTGAATTCTATCAGACTAATTTAAAAAAGAATTTTTAAAAAGAATAAAATAATTAAATAGAATCAAGCAGAAATTCTGAAGGTAAAAAATGCAATTACATCTTAAGAATGCATCATAGTCTTTTAATAGTAGAACTGAACAAGCAGAAGAAAGAATTAGTGAACTTGAAGATAGGTGATTTGAAAATACATAATAGGGGGAGAGAAAAGAAAGGATAACAAAAAGATGAAGCATGTTTACAGGATTTAGAAAATAGCCTCAAAAGGGCAAATGTAAAAATTATTGGACTTCAAAGAGAGGTGTAGAAATAGATACAGGTAGAAAGTTTATCTGAAGGGATAATAACAGAAACTTCCAAAACCTTGAGGAAGACATCAATATCAAAGTGCAAGGAAGTTATAGAACACCAAGCAGATATCATCCAGAGAAGACTACCTCAAGGTATCTAATAATCAAACTCCTAAAGATCAAAGATAAACAAAGGATCCTAAAAGCAGTAAGACAAAGGAAACAATATAAAATGGAGCTCCAATACATCCGGCAACAAACTTTTTTTTTTTTTTTTTTTTTTTTTTGAGACGGAGTCTTGCGCTGCCACCCAGGCTGGAGTGCAGTGGCCGGATCTCAGCTCACTGCAAGCTCCGCCTCCCGGGTTTACGCCATTCTCCTGCCTCAGCCTCCCGAGTAGCTGGGACTACAGGCGCCCACCTCGTCGCCCGGCTAGTTTTTTTGTATTTTTTTAAGTAGAGACAGAGTTTCACTGTATTAGCCAGGATGGTCTCGATCTCCTGACCTCGTGATCCGCCCGTCTCGGCCTCCCAAGTGCTGGGATTACAGGCTTGAGCCACCGCACCCGGCCGGCAACAAACTTTTAAATGGAAGCCTTATAAGCCAGGAGAGAGGGGCATGCTATATTTAAAATACTGAAGGAAAATACCTTTTACCCTGGGATAGTATATCTGGCAAAAATATTCTTCAAATATGAAGGAGAATTACTTTCCAAGGCACACTAAAGCTGAGGGATTTCATCAAAACTAGACCTCTCCTACAAGAAATGCTAAAGGGAGTACTTCAAGCAGAAAGAATACGATATTAATGAGCAGTAAGAAATCATCTGAAGGTATAAAATTCACTGATAATAATAAGCACACAGAAAAACAGACAATATTATAACACTGTAACTGTTGTGTGCAAACTACTCTTATCTAACGTAGAAAAACTAAAAAATGAATCAGTCAAATGTAATAACAACAAAAACTTTTAAAAATATAGACAATACAATAATATACAAATAGAGAAAACAAAAACTTATAATGTGGGGGAATGAAGTTAAGGTGTAGAATTTTTACTAGCTTTCTTTCTGCTTTTTTATGTGTTTGTTTATGCAAACAGTGATGCTATCAGTTTGAAATAATGGGTTAAAAAATAGTATTTGCAAGCCTCATGGTAACCTCAAATTTTAAAACATACAAGTATACAAAAAATAAAAAGCAATAAATGAAATCATACCTCCAGAGAAAATAATCTTTATTAAAATGAAGATAGGAAGGAAGAAGGAGAAGGAGACCAAAAAAGAAAAACAAATAAAACCAAAAACGAATAGCAAAATGGCAGGAGTAACACCTTACTTATCGCTAATAACATTGAATGCAAGCTCTCCAATCAAAAGACATAGAGTGGCTGAATAGACTGTAAAAAAAAAAAAAGATTTAATTATCTTTTGCCAGCAAGAAATATACTTCACCTCTAAAGACACACATAGGTGCAAAGTAAAAGGATAAGAAAAGATATTCCATGTCAGTGGAAATAAAAAAGGGGAGGAGTAGCGATACAAAATATATTTCAAGACAAAAACAAGAAGAGACAAAAAGATCCCTGTAAAATGATAAAGAGGTCAATCCAGCAAGATAATATAACCCTTGTAAGTAAATGTGCATTAAACACAGGAACACCCAGATATATATAGTAAATATTATTAGAGCTACACAGAGAGAAATAATCCAATAAAATAATAGCTGGAAACCTCAACACCTCACTTTCAACACTGGACAGATACTTCAGGCAAATTAAATCAATAAACATCAGAGTTAATCTGCACTTTGGGCCATATGAGCCTAATAAATATTTACAGAACATTTTCTCAAAAGGCTGCAGAATTTATTCATTCCCCAGCACACAGATCATTCTTAAAGATAGACCATACATTGGGTCACAAAATAAGTTTTAAAAAATTCCAAAAAATTGAAATAATATCAAGCATCTTCTTGAACACAATGGAATAAAACTAGAAACAAATTACAAGAGGAATTTTGGAAACTATACAAAATACATGGACATTAAACTGTATGCTCATGAATGACCAGTGCATCAATGAAAAAAAATTAAGAAGGAAATTGAAACATTTCTTGAAACAAATGCTAATGGAAACATAACATACCCAAGCCTATGAGACACAGCCAAATCAGTACTAAAAGGGAATACAGTTGTAAGTGCCTACATCAAATAAGAGGAAAAAATTCAAATAAACAATCTAATGATATGCTGAAAGAGCTAGAAAAGGAAGAGCAAACCAAACTCAAAATCAGTAAAAGGAAAGAACTAATAAAGATCAGAACAGAAATAAATGAAATTGAAATGCAAAAAATACGAAAGTTCAATGAAATAAAAAGGTGGTTTTTTGAAAAGTTAAACAAGATTGACAAACTATTAGCCAGGCTAAGAAAAAAAGAGATAAGATCCAAATAAAAATAAAATCAGAATTGAAAAAGGAGACTGCAGAAATTAAAAGGATCATTAGAAATGACTATAAAAAACTACATGCCAATAAACTGAAAAATCTGAAAAAATAGACAAATTCCAAGACTCACAAAATCTGTCAAGACTGTACAAGAAATCCAAAACCTGAACAGATGAATAATAAGCACTGAGATTTAAGCCATAATAAAAAGGCTTCAGGTAAAGAAAAGCCTGGAATCCAATGGCTTGCCTGCTGGATTCTTCTGAAGAACTTAAAACCAATCCTACTCAAAATATTAAAAAAAAAAAAAAAAAAGGAGAGGGTGATGGAATACCTCCAAACTCATCAAACTCATTCTACAATGTCAATGTTATTCATTACCCTGATACTAAAAGCAAGCAAAGACACATTAAAAAATAAAATAAAATAAAATAAAATAAACACTATAGGCCAATATCATCAATGAACACTGATGCAAAAATTCTCAAGAAAATACTAACAAATCGAATTCAATAACACAATAAATAGGTCATTCATTATGACTAAGTGGGATTTACGCCAGGAATGCAAGGATGGTTCAGCATACATAAAATTCTGTGATCATTTCACTTGATGCTGAAAAAGCATTTGACAAAAATCCAACATCTCTTCATGACAAAAATCTTCAAAACATTGGATATACAAGAAATATACCTCAACAAAATAAAAGCCATACATAACAGACCCACAGGTAGTATCATACTAAATGGGAAAAAACCCTAAAAGCCTTTATTCTAATTTTGGGAACACAACAAGGATGCCACTGTTGCCACTGTTATTCAACATAGTACTGAAAGTTCCCCCTAGAGAAATCAGATAGGATTAAAAAAAAATAAAGGACATCCAAATGGAAAAGGAAGAAGTTAAATTATTCTTGTTTGCAGGTGATATGATGTTGCATTTGGAAAAATCTAAAGACCACTAAAACCCTATTAGAGCTGATAAACAAATACAGCAAAGTTGCAGGAGGCAAAATCAACAACACAAAAAAATCAGTATCATTTTTATATGCCAACAGTGAACAATCAAAAAAGGAAAAAAAAAAAAAAAAAACAAGACAGTTAATCCCATTTACAATAGCTATGAATGAAATAAAATGCCTAGGAATTAACCAAAGAAGTGAAAGATCTCTACAAAATGAAAACCATAAAACATTGCAACAAGAAATTGAAGAGGACACAACAAAAATGGGAAGACATTCCATGTTTATGGATTGGAAGAATTAATATTGTTAAAATGTCCATACTACTCAAAGCAATCTACAGATTTAATGCAACCCTACCAAAATACTAATGACATTCTTCACAGAAACAGAAAAAAAAAAATCCTAGATTTATATGGAAATGCAAAACATCCAGAATAGCCAAAACTCTCATATGCAAAAGGAAACAAAACAAACCTGGAGGAATCACATTATCTGACTTCAAATTATACTGTACACCTATAGTAACCAAAACAGCATGGTGCTGGCATAAAACAAACACATAGACAAGTAGACAGAATAAAGAACCCATAAATAAATTCATAAATTTACATTGAATTCATTTTCTACAAAGTTTTCAAGAAATACAGTCAGGGAAGAACAGCCTCTAGTTGCCCTGAGACAACTAGATAATCATACACAAAAGAACAAAACTAGAACCCTCTTGTTATATTCAAAAATCAATTAAAATGGATTAGATACTTAATTCTAATACCTCAAACTATGAAACCACTAAAAGAAAATATTGGGGAAAATCTCCAGGGTACTTGATTGCACAAAGACTTATTGAGCAATATCCCACAAGCACAGGAAACCAAAGCAAAAATGGACAAATGTGCTCTCATCAAGTTAAAAACCTTCTCCACAGCAAAGAAAATAATCAACAAAGTGAAGTGACAACCCACAAAATGGGAGAAAATATTTGCAAAGTGCTCATCTTACAAGGAATTATAACTAGAATATATTAGGAGCTCAAACACTTCTATAGAAAAAAATGTAATAATGCAATTAAAAATGGGCAAAAGATATGAATAGACATGTCTCAAAAGAAGACATACAAATGGAAAACAGGTATATGAAAGAGTACTCAACATTATTGATCATAGATTAATGCAAATCAAAACTGTGATAAGAAATCATCTCACCCAGTTAAAATGGCTTTTATCCGAAAGACAGGCAATAATAAATGCTAATGAGAATGTGGAGGAAAGGAAATCCCAGTATACTATTGGTGATAATGTAAATTACTGTAAACACGATGGAGAAGAGTCTGTAGCTTCTGCAAAAAAACTAAAAATAAAACTACCATATGATCCAGAAATTCCACACCAAAGTATACACCCCAAAGATCAGAAATCAGTATATAAAAGAGGTATCTATACTGCCATGTTTATTGCAGCACTGTTCACAATAGCCAAGATTGGCAAGCAACCTAGTGTCCACCAGTAATGAATGGATAAAGAAAATGTGGTACATATACACAATGAAGTACTATTCAGCTTAAAAAAGAAAGAGATCCTGTCATTTGCAACAGTGTGCATGGAACTGGAGGTCATAACGTTGAGTGAAATAAGTCAGGCACAAAAAGACAAACATCACACGTTCTCACTTATCTGTGGAAGCTAAATATTAAAACAATTGAAGTCATGGTGATAGAGACTAGGATGGTTACCAGAGGCTCAGAAGGGTAGTGTGGAGAGGATGGAGGGGAAGTAGGGATGGTTGAGGCTATGGAAAAATAGAAGAATAAATTAGACCTAGTATTTGCTTGCACAACAGGATGATTATAGTAAAGAATAATTTAATTGTACATTTAAAAATAAGCAAAAATATATAATTGAATTATTTGTAACACAAAATAATGCTTGAGGTGATGGATACCATACATACCCTGATGTGTTTATTACATATTGGATGTCTGTATCAAAATATCTAATGAATCCATAAATATATACACCTACTACATACTCACAAAAAGTAAAAAAATAGGCAAGGGAAGGAGTTACTCTAATGGCTAGGTAAATGATATAGATTATTATGATGACATAAGGTTGTTATTATATAGGGAAGTAGGGAAGAAAAGATTTGGAAATGAAGATATTCACAAGGGAAGTGAGTAGTTTTTTTTTTTTTTTTTTTTTCAGCAGACAATCATAAATAGAAAATTTCAGCCACATAACCAGGGACTCAAATGACGGTCTGGGTTTCCAGCAATGGGCTGGGAACATCTTTTTTTTATAAAAAATACAAACCAGAGCTTGAATTATTGTTGTGTGGATTGTCTAGAGCAGAGGTCGGCAATCTATAGACTATAGGCCAAATTTGGCCCATGGCCCTTTTCTTCCAAAGGCGACAAGCTAAAAATGGCATTTATATTTTGCAGGGCTATTTAACACAAACAAACAAACAAAAAATAAAAGAAAGAATAAGCAACAGAATCACAGATGTCTCACGAATTGAAAAATGTAAAAAGAAACTCCCTGTTTCTTTACAGAAAATGTTTGCTGATCCCAGGTCTAGATGATCAAATGTGATGGAGAAATATTAAGAGTGCAGCTTAGATGTCAGCATGTATCAGTCTATAACTGTTATCTGATAATTAGTACAAATAAGGGAGGAAATATATTTCCAATATTCAAAAACTATTATGTGGTTTAGCAAAATGGTTGTTTATGTCACAGGCAAATGGCTTTTTTTTTGCAGTTTTACTTTTGTCTTGTTTGTTAACATGCCATAAAGGAGCATAACAACTAACATTCATGTTGAAAATATAATTGGGGATCCAGCAGTCAAGAATTTATCAGCACATCACTAGGGGTACCCCTCTAGCAAGCAGTTTAGACCAGGAAATATGCTGTTAGAAGGCAAAGGGACTCTAAAACATGTGGTAGAAGTGGATATAATGAATATCATGTGTGACCTCAGGACTCATTGCCTTAGTGGGGACTTACAGCTTGGTCATTAATCCTCCTGTTACAAGTATCCTTCTTAGAAATTGTGACTGATCATGACCTTGAAGCAGTAACAGGATGGAAGGAATTTAAGACAGAGCACAAAGGGATTTGACTGATGAAATGTGTAGACTATACCAAGGCTGATACTGCCACACTCAAACCCCTCATGAATTGCAGTGTGCTTCAGCGGATTTCCAATTGTCAGTATCCTCTTTGTGCCTAAGAATGTTTGCCCACCGTTGATGAGAATCAGCACATGACAGGTCTTACATGCCTGGAAATGAATAGTCCTAGGATCATTCCACAACCAGTGACTGAAAGGAGTTAATATATAAAAGCTCAGCACCTCCATCCATCCAGCGAGACAATTCTGAGACATGTAATTTACAACATTTTCTAGAATTTCCCTCTGGGTTTAAGCTCCAGTTACCCACAGTGGATGTTGACTAAATAAGGTATCTTTCAATGACTGCTTCCTTTCATTGTTTTAAATCCCCAGTCTCTGGGCATTGTTTTCTTGCACCTACCTCTTTTCTCAGAATCTCTTTTCCCAGTAACCTAAACTGAGACAGCTTTTAGCAACTCAGAAACTTTCCTAAGTACTAATGAGATCGTCAGTAATTTTTAAAGTGCTATAAGCCATAGAGGGGGGGAAAATGTTCTGGTCTTTCACTGGTGTTTCTCTAATTTAAAAAGCAAAGTGAAATGAAATGAACACATTTTCTGTTAAATTATATATTATGAATTGCTATAATTTTTAATTTAATTATTTGACAGAGCATTAGAGAAATCTCTGGTGAATAGAAGAAAATGAAAAGCATTCCAGCTAAAGCTGGGTGAAATCCTCTGGTTAATACATCTATCTATATCTACCAGTCTGAGCTGTAAAGTAATAAATAAGCTTTTTCCTAACTATTTTTGTTGTAAACATTAAATATATAATTAAAGGAGCAGAGAAAACAGGAGGATAAATTTTTCCAAATGGCAGAGAAACATAAAACATTCTCTAGGTTATTATTTCCTAAAAGGTGTTCCATGGAAACACTAGTCTTTCTATAGCTCTTTAAAAATAGTGAATTTAAATAGTGTGTTTAGAGACCACAAGAAATGCTGTCTTTTACCTCCACCTTATTCACCCCTACCTTTCCCTTGTGTATTCACAATGCAAACATAGCAATTCTACTTTAATAAGCTTATTTTTTCTTAAATGTTGTTTTGTTTAGTATTCTTCTGACTTATTTTATAAATGATTTGTAAACTAGTATATATGTTATATGCAAAAACACATAAGATATAAACTGTGGAAAACTTTGTTCTTGGTACTCAAACATTAGGATTCAAGTACATCTCATTAATGAGATGTCTTACCTCAAATGCCATTCTTCTGTATATTTTATTTATTTAACCTAATTTATCAAGCATGATAAATTATATAGGAAGTCCCCACACTTGCCTATAATAAACATAAGACCCTATATTGATTATTTATTAGTATCTAATACAGTTAAGGTATTAAATACCTTAAGATATTAAATACAAAAATGTAACCAATACATTTTTTAATGCATTGAATAAACAACAAGTATTACCTAAGCCACCTCAAAAACTTATTTATATAAAGCAACATAAAAGACAAGTTTATTTAATAAAACAGATGTTATAAGAGAAAGATGTGTAGAAGGTAGCTTATTTTCTTACCGTAAGTAATTTGAAATTGTAGAACAAAGGAAGATTTAAGTAGAATTCTTAGAGTAAAAATGTTGCCATACATAATTAAATGCCAAACATCAGTCTCTAAAATAAAAGTGCTACACAATTTCATAACAAACAATATAAGCATAAATTTGATAATTTCCAATTCCTCTGAATTATTATGTAATAACTATATTACATTAATTATGTCATATTAACAGTAGCTCATTTTTTGATGTCTGTGCCATTCTTTATCTACTCATATTGTCCTGCCCCATAGCACAATTCAAACTACAATTTGCCTGGATATAAAGCGAACTTTCTTCAAAGGCCCAGCAGTCTTCTTGATAATGTAGCTTGGAATTTCAAGGGCATACCTGATATAACAATGTGTTGTCATAAATATTTCTGACATTTATTCATTGTACTTCCTTTAAAAGCAAGTTAATATTTCAAAAATAAATTAATAGTAACATCATTTCTCAGCTCAATTATAAAATATGCTAATGTGTCAGACATTCTTAATGCATCAGGATTGACTGGGGACTATCGTAGCCTAAGTAAAAAAGAATTTTAAAAAGCAGTATTCCATGGTGACTAGTTTAACCATATGGTCATTTGGCTTTGATTTAATTCAGCCATAGGTGTTAGGAATTTTATGATGTACCTAGACTAGATCTACTACTTCTAAAAAGGATATTTTACAGAAAAGGAGATATAAATAGTATGAAAACTTCATTTATTATATTTCTTTTCAAATTATACTCTGGTCTTTTCAAACTCTCCAAGGAAGCATATTTCCTTTGGTATATTAGAAGTGACTTATTCAATTCAGCCCAAATAATCTGAGAGTACTGACACCATAAATGTGTAGAAATTATATATTGGATGAACTTTGATAAATCAGGAATTATCAGGGAAATCTTTCACAATTAAACTTTAATTATGCCTAGATACCAGAGAGAGACACAGAGAGAGAGAGAATTTCTGGAGTACAAAACTCCTGCACTGATTAACTAAAGCCTACAATCTCTTCAAGTGCATTTTGAAAAAAAATCCAACAGTGTATATTTAAAATATGTGACATGTATTAAAAAACATACGTGCATATTTCTAACATGAGTGTGTGTGACTAACACATACCATTTCTTCAGGCATTAGCAATTTCATTTTTCATCAAGGTAAGAGTTATCCCCATGATTGAGCATTCACTTGATCTGGTTGCTCAGGTTAAATCAATGTGTTTATGAATAGGCAGTGTGAAGAAAATCTGAGACTTGCTATGTGTTCCCCTGAGAAATGAAAGCAGAACAGGATCTCAGTGATGACAGGTGAAGTTTCACGAGTATGATTTGACAAAATTTAGGCTAAGACTTTTTATGGATTCTCTTCACTTTTTGTGTTTAAAAAGTAGCGATCTATGTCCTTACATAGGATATATCACTTCTTTGGGCATTTGTGTCTTTATAAAATGAGAATAACAATTTCTCCCTTATGTTCTTTGTGATTTTGTGTCAAGGGTGATGGTAATTGAAAATACTTCTACAAATATAGAGGTTGGACTTCCTTCTCTGTTTGTACCTGACTGTATTTGTCACCAAAATCTGTTAGGGCTGCATGAGATTGTATGCAATAATAAGTTGAAGCAAAGAAAATCAATAAAAGAGATATAAAATGAGATTACCAATTACAGAAGATGTGAAATCAATTTTTAAACGACACAAAATGAAAAACAATGGCACAAGTGAAGATTCAGTGTAGGCCTCAATGTTCTGTGGTTGAAAAAAACTAGAGCAAAATGATGCGTATGTGTTATAACCTGTACAGCCTTCCAAACAGCTTCAAAGAATCACAAGGGGTGTGAATATGCTACTGATATATTTGAAAGATAAAACTATCAAAAATCACACTCTATGAATTACCGTGTTAATTATATATTTAATTGAAGCAATATGATGCTTTATCATCCTTTAAACTATCATTGTTAGTGGAATCCATTTAGCCAATCAACAAAGATCAATGGTCATTTTAGGTAAAATAGTTGGTTTATTCTTTCTAAAAACTATTCCAAAACTACAATTTACAAGCTGCCTTGTCCTGTTAATTCACTTCATGTTATGTCTTCCCGCTGGTGTTCATTTTCACTGCCTTCACTGTCAGATAGGTGTTTCTTCTCTAATTGCCACCAATGTCACTCTAGTCACAAGGTGACACTTGCAATAGCAGCTTTGTCACTTAAATCAGTGTGAGCATTGTCTCTGTTGACCAGTACATGAGCATCTACTTCTCTGATTGCATGGTCCCAATTAAGAAGTTTTTGCTCAAATTAAATTTAGTGCGCTACATTCAGGTTTCAGTAAGGGGAAGGGTATGTTAGAATTGCTTGATTAGAAAAAACATGTACTTTTGTTACTCTTTTCATATCCCTGTCCTATTAATTTTATTTCTTGTCAATACAGCATCTATTTTTTCACTATGTATTGTTTGGATTAAGTTTACTCTTTATTCTGATGCTCATGGAATATATATAGGAACCAGTTAGTTTTGAAGTGTAGCAAAGGAAGAGATAGACAGTGATATATTAAGCATGACCCCTCAGAGATACAGGACAGTCACTATTTTTGTGAGAATCCCCTGCAATTCCAAGTGCAATGTTCTTTCTGCCTTTATCATTGCTTGATGTAAATCACACCTTTGTTTAATTCTGATTTTTCTGCATTCTAACTTCATGATCCTCAGCAGGTCATTTAACCTCTTAAACATTTCTCATCATTAAGCTAGACATATAGCGTTCAAGAGTTTGCATTATATGATTTATTTTTACTTATTCATTACTTTATTCATTCATTGGTTTCTATAATGTTTCTTCCTTATTACAGTGTAAACTCCAAGACTAAATGGACAGATTCGCTTAACTTTATATTTCTAGTACTTAGAACTATGTCCAGAACATAATAGATACTTAGTGAATGTTTGAAAGACTATCTGAAAGATTCTGCATTATCTATGCCAAGAAACAGACCAATCATACTAAGAAGTAGGGAATTTGATAGTCTGCTAAATAGAAATTTTCTAGTTGATATTATAAATTCCTGTTCTAATGATTAAATACTGCTGCCACCAGGAACCAGAATATATGTGACTGATTTGAAAACAGGAGGATCGACTTGAGCCAAACAATAGTCTGACTTTTAAAACACTAAATTAAAATCATCCATCAACTCAGGAGATAAACTTTATATTTCTTTTTAAAAATGTTTAACTTACCTCTAATCTTGTAGGTTAAGGCAGTGATCAGGTCTCCTGCCAGGGAAGCAAAGCTGGTGGGAGAACTAGCCGTCACTATTATCTCACTTTTTCCAGTGTAGAAACAATAAGTTGGGGAAAATTTTTGTCCACCTGGTGCCTGGTAGAATGGGGGGAGGAGGGTCACAGATATAGAAGTCTGAATATTTTACTGTCTGCTCAATTTTTTTTTTTCACTTCTCTGTGGCCCCAGAAACTATTTCATCTTAATATTTGAGATTGAGGATATTTCTGTTGATATTCTTGGTACTGTATGCTTGTTCGTGATTTTCTGTTGAAGGGGAG
This sequence comes from Trachypithecus francoisi, assembly GCF_009764315.1. Classification (NCBI taxonomy): domain Eukaryota; kingdom Metazoa; phylum Chordata; class Mammalia; order Primates; family Cercopithecidae; genus Trachypithecus; species Trachypithecus francoisi. Next base: position 45,093,562 of record NW_022681470.1, on the reverse strand, counting down.
TGAAACCAGCTTGCTACTATAAAACGGTTTTGCAGCTGGAAGACCAACACCTGAGCTCCCAAGTATATAAAGCAAACATTAATCAATCTAAAGAGAGAGATAGACTGCAATACAATAATAGTGGCGACTTTAACACCTCACTGTCAGTAATGGTCAGATCATCCAGACAGAAAGTCAAGAGGAATATGTAATAGTTAAACTACGCACTAAATCTAATAGGTCCAACGGACATTTTATAGAATGTTTTGCCCATCTTCTACAGATTAAACATTCTTTTCATCAGCACATGGAACGTTCTGCAGAGTAGAACATATCTTAAGTCACAAAACTAATCTAACAAATTTTTAAAATTAGAAATCATATCATGTGTCTTTTCATAGCACAGTGGAATAAATCAAGGAATCAAAAACAAGAATAACCTTGGAAAATTCACAAACAAAAGAAAATTAAACAATATGCTCATGAATAATCAATGGGTCGATAAAAAGTAGGAAAATTTTTTTTAATTTCCTCAAACAAATAAAAATGGAAAAAATGGAAATACAACTTACCAAAATCTATGGGATAGAGCAAAAGCAGCACTATGAGGGAAGTTAATAGCAATAAATATATAAGTAGAAAGACTTCAAATAAACAGCCTAACAATACACCTAAAATAACTTGAAAAACAAGAATAAACCAAACCTAAAATTAGTAAAAGGAAAAAATTATAAATATCAGAGCAGAAATAAATGAAATTGAGACTAAAAAAATACAGAAGACCAACAAAACACAAACTCAGTCTTTTGAAAAGATAAGTGAAAACGATAAAACTTTGGCTAGGTTAACTAAGGGAGACAGAAACAGAGAGACAGAGAGATGGGAAAGAAAGTCCCAAATAAATAACATGATAAATTAAAAAGACATAACAACTGACCCTCAGAAATACAAAGAATCATTGGAAACTATTATACACCGACAAACTGAAAAACCTAGAAGAAATCAATATATTTCTAAATTCTTACAATCTAATACAATTGAACCATAAGGAAATAGAAGATCTCGGTAAACCACTTATGGGTAATGAGATAAAATCCAAAGTAGCATCTTTCATTAAAGAAAAGCCTAGGTTCTGATGACTTCAAATGCAAAATTCTACCAAGTATTTAAATAAGAAGTAATACCAATTCTACTCAAACTCTTCCAAAACATTGAGGAGGAAGGAACACTTGCAAACGCAATCTGTGAGGCCAGCATTACCCTGATACACAAACCAGACAAGGATACAATTAAAGAAGAAAGCTGTAGGTCAGTATCACTGATGAACATAGATGCAAAAATTCTCAACAAAATACTTGCAAACTCAATTCAATAACACATTAAAAAGATTACTCACGATTATCAACCGGGATTTATCCCAGGGATGCAAAGATGGTTGAACATATGCAAAGAGGTAAACATAATACATCACATTAACTAAACCAAGAACAAAGGCCATATGATTATTTCAATAACAATGAAAAAGAATTAGATATAATTCAACACCACTTTAAAAAAAATCATAAGACTATGTATATGAAGAGTATCACGCCTCTCAGTCCAAGCCAAGCCATCGCATCCCCTGTGACTTGCACCTATAAGCCCAGATGGCCTGAAGTAACTGATGAATCACAAGAGAAGTGCAAATGCCCTGCCCCGACTTAACTGATGACATTCCAACACAAAAGAAGTGAAAATGGCCGGTCCTTGCCTTAAGCGATGATATTATCTTGTGAAATTCCTTTTCCTGGCTCATCCTGGCTCAAAAAGCTCCCCCACTGAGCACCTTGTAACCCCCACTACTGCCTGCCAGAGAACAACCCCCCTTTTGACTGTAATTTTCCTTTACCTACCCAAATCCTATAAAATGGCCCCACCCTTATCTCCCTTCGCTGCCTCTTTTCGAACTCAGCCTGCCTGCACCCAGGTGAAATAAACAGCCATGTTGCTCACACAAAGCCTGTTTGGTGGTCTCTTCACATGGACGCGCATGACATTTTGGTGCCATGAGTCGGATCAGGGGACCTCCCTTGGGAGATCAATCCCCTGCCCTCCTGCTCTTTGCTCCATTAGAAAGATCCACCAATGACCTCTAGTCCTCAGACCAACCAGCCCAAGGAACATCTCACCAATTATAAATCGGGTAAGCGGCCCCTTTTTTACTCTCTTCTCCAACCTCTCTCACTATCCCTCAACCTCTTTCTCCTTTCAATTTTGGCACTGCCCTTCAGTCTCTCCCTTCTCTTAATTTCAATTCCTTTCATTTTCTGGTAGAGACAAAGGAGACACGTTTTATCCGTGGAACCCAAAACGCCGACGCCGGTCACGGACTGGGGAAGGCAGCCTTCCCTTGGTGTTTAATCATTGCAGGGACATCTCTCTGATTACTCACCCACGTTTCAGGGGTGTCTGACACTGCGGGATGCCTGCTTGGTCCTTCACCCTAAGCGGCAAGTCCCGCTTTTCTGGGGGAGGGGCAAGCACTCCAACCCCTACCCTCCCTGTCTCTACCCCTTCTCTGCTTTTCTGGGGGAGGGGCAAGTACCCCGACCTCTTATTTTTTGCACCCCCTCTTATTTTTGCTCCTTGATCTCTTACTTTTGCATCCCAATACCTTATTTCTGCGCCCCGATCCCTTTCCCGCTTTTCTGGAGGGCAAGAACCCCCGAACTCCTTTTCTCTGTGTCTCTACTCTTTTTTATCTGGGCTTGCCTCCTTCACTAATGGAGGGTGGAAGGGCAACCTTCCACCCTCCATTCCTCCTTCTTCTCCCTTAGCCTGTGTTCTCAAGAACTTAAAACCTCTTCAACTCACACCTGATCTAAAACCTAAATGCCTTATTTTCTTCTACAATGCCGCTTGACCCCAATATAAACTCGACAGTAGTTCCAAATAGCCAGAAAATGGCACTTTAGATTTTTCTATCCTACAAGATCTAACTAATTGTCGTAAAATGGGCAAACGGTCTGAGATGCCTGACGTCCAGGCATTCTTTTACACATCGGTCCCTCCCTAGTCTCTGTTCCCGATGCAACTCCTCCCAAATCTTCCTTTTTTCCCTCTCGCCTGTACCCTCAGTCCCAACCCCAAGCATTGCTGAGTCTTTCTAATCTTCCTTTCCACAGACCCATCTGATCTCTCTTCACTCCTCGCCAGGCCGAGCTAGGTCCCAATTTTTCCTCAGCCTCCGCTCCCCCGCCTTGTAATCCTTTTATCACCTCCCCTCCTCACACCCATTCTGGTTTACAGTTTCTGGCTTACAGATTCCTTCCGCGACTAGCCCTCCCCAACCTGCCGAGAAAAATTTCCTCTTAAAAACGTGGATAGAACTAAAGGCATAGTCAAGGTTAATGTTCCTTTTTCTTTATCCGACCTCTCCCAAATCAGTTAGCGTTCAGGCTCTTTTTCATCAAATACGAAAAACTTAGCCCAGTTCACTTGGCCTGTTTAGCAGCAACCCTGAGATGCTTTTCAGCCCTAGATCCTGAAAGGTCAGAAGGCCGTCTTATTCTTAATATGCATTTTATTTTATTACCCAATCTGCTGCTGACATTAAATAAACCCCCAAAATTAAATTCTGGCCCTCAAACCCCACAACAGGACTTAATGAACCTTGCCTTCAAGGTGTACAATAATAGAGTAGAGGCATCCAAGTAGCAACTTATTTCTGAGTTGCAATTCCTTGTCTCCACTGTGAGACAAATCCCAGCCACATCTCCAGAACACAACTCCGAACGCCTGAACCACAGCTGCCAGGGGTTCCTCCAGAACCTCCTCCCCCAGGAGCTTGCTACTAGTGCTGGAAAGCTGGCCACTGGGCCAAGGAATGCCCACAGCCCAGGATTCCTCCTAAGCCATGTCCCATCTGTGCGGAACCCCACTGGAAATCGGACTGTCCAATTTGCCAGGCAGCCACTCCCAGAGCCCCTGGAGCTCTGGCCCAAGGCTCTCTGACTGACTCCTTCCCAGATCTTTTCGGCTTAGTGGCTGAAGACTGACACTGCCCCATCACCTCGGAAGCCTCCTGGACCATCACAGACGCTTTGGGTAACTCTTACGGTGGAGGGTAAGTCCGTGCCCTTCTTAATCAATATGGAGGCTACCCACTCCACATTACCTACTTTTCAAGGGCCTGTTTCCCTTGCCTCCATAACTGTTGTGGGTACTGACGGTCAGGCTTCTAAAACCTCTTAAAACTCCCCAAATCTGATGCCAACTTGGACAACATTCTTTTACACACTCCTTTTTAGTTATCCCCAACTGCCCAGTTCCCTTATTAGGCCAAGACATTTTAACTAAATTATCTGCTTCCCTGACTATTCCTAGGCTACAGCCACACCTCATTGCTGTCTTTTCCCCCAGTTCAAAGCCTCCTTCACATCCTCCTCCCCTCGTATCCCCCCTCCTTAACCCACAAGCATAGGATACCTCTCCTTGGCGACTGATCATGCACCCCTTACCATCTCATTAAAACCTAATCACCCTTACCCCACTCAACACCAATATCCCATCCCGCAGCATGCTTTAAAAGGATTAAAGTCTGTTATCACTTGCCTGCTACAACATGGCCTTTTAAAGTCTGTAAACTCCCCTTGCAATTCCCCCATTTTACCTGTCCTAAAACCAGACAAGGCTTACAGGTCAGTTCAAGATCTGCACCTTACCAATCAAATTGTTTTACCTATCCACCCCATGGTGCCAAAGCCATATACTCTCCTATCCTCAATATCTCCCTCCACAACCCATTATTCTGTTCTAGATCTCAAACATACTTTCTTTACTATTCCTTTACACCCTTCATCCCAGCCTCTCTTTTGCTTTCACTTAGACTGACCCTGACACCCATCAGGCTCAGAAAATTACCTAGGCTCTACTGCCGCAAGGCCTCATGGACAGCCCCCATAACTTCAGTCAAGCCCAAATTTCTTCCTCATCTGTTACCTATCTCGGCATAATTCTCATAAATACTCACTTACTCTCCCAGCTAATCGTGTCCGGCTGATCTCCCAAACCCCAATCCCTTCTACAAAACAACTCCTTTCCTTCCTAGGCATAGTTAGTGTGGACAGAATTCTTACACAAGAGCCGGGACCATCCTATAGCCTTTCTGTCCAAACGACTTTACTGTTTTAGCCCAGCCCTCATGTCTGCACACAGCAGCTGCCACTGCTTTAATACTGCTAGAGGCCCTAAAAATCACAAACTATGCTCAACTCTCTACAGTTCTCATAACTTCCAAAATCTATTTTTCTTCCCCCAACCTTTGCTCTAGGCAGCGCTTATGCTGATAAGGTAGCTAAAAAAGCAGCCATTAAAAGGGATCAGATCCTATCGCTCAGGACAATGCTTATGCTGATAAGTTAGCAAAAAAGGTAGCTAGTGTTCCAACTTCTATCCCTCATGGCAGTTTTCTTCCTTCATATCGGTCACTCCCACTTACTCTCCCGCTGAAACTTCCACCTATCAATCTCTTCCCACACAAAGCAAATGGTTTTTAGACCAAGGAAAATATCTCCTTCCAGCCTCTCGGGCCCATTCTATTCTGTCATCATTTCATAACCTCTTCATGTAGGTTACAAGCCGCTAGCCCATCTCTTAGAACCTCTCATTTCCTTTCCATCCTAGAAATCTATCCTCAAGGAGATCACTTCTCAGTGTTCCATCTGCTATTCTACTGCCCCTCAGGGATTGTTCAGGCCCCCTCCCTTTCCTACACATCAAGTTCAAGGATTTGCCCCTGCCCAGGACTGGCAAATTGACTTTACTTACATGTCAGAAAACTAAAATACCTCTAAGTCTAGATAGACACTTTCACTTGATAAGTAGAGGCCTTTCCCACAGGGTCTGAGAAGGCCACCGCGGCCATTTCTTCCCTTCTGTCAGATGTAATTCCTCGGTTTGGCCTTCCTAACTCTATACAGTCTGATAACGGACCAGCCTTTAATAGTCAAATCACCCAAGCAGTTTCTCAGTATTCAGTGAAACTTTTATATCCTTTACTGTCCTCAATCTTCAGGAAAGGTAGAACAAACTAATGATCTTTTAAGAACACACCTCACCAAGCTCAGTCACCAACTTAAAAAGGACTAGACAATACTTTTACCACTTTCCCTTCTCAGAATTGAGGCCTGTCCTCAGAATGCTACAGGTTCCAGCCCATTTGAGTTCCTGCGTGGACACTCCTTTTTATTAGGTCCCAGTCTCATTCCAGACACCAGACCAACTTGGACTGCACCCCAAAAACTTAGAGCCTAAAAACTCACCAACCAAGCAAGTAATTATGCTGAACCCCCAAGGCTCTCTCTAATTAGATGTCCTAGGTCCTCCCAATTCTTAGTCCTTTAATACTTGTTTTTTCTCCTTCTCTTACCTTGTGTCTTCCGTTTAGTTTTTCAATTCATACAAAACTGCATCCAGGCCATTACCAATCATTCTACACGACAAATGTTTCTTCTAACGACCCCACAATATCACCCCTTACCACAAAATCTTCCTTCAGCTTAATCTCTTCCACTCTAGGTTCCCATGCCGCCCCTAATCCCACTTGAAGCAGCCCTGAGAAACATCGTCCATTCTCTCTCCATACCACCCCCCAAAAATTTTCACTGCCCCAACACTTCAACACCTTTGTTTTATTTTTCTTATTAATATAAGAAGGCAGGAATGTCAGGCCTCTGAGCCCAAGCCAAGCCATCGCATCCCCTGTGACTTGCATGCATATATGCCCAGATGGCCTGAAGTAACGGAAGAATCACAAAAGAAGTGCTAATGTCCTGCCTCGCCTTAACCCATGACATTCCACCACAGAAGAAGTGAAAATGGCCGGTCCTTGCCTTAAGCGATGATATTATCTTGTGAAATTCCTTTTCCTGGCTCATCCTGGCTCAAAAAGCTCCCCCACTGAGCACCTTGTAACCTCCGCTACTGCCTGCCAGAGAACAACCCCCTTTGACTGTAATTTTCCTTTACCTACCCAAATCCTATAAAATGGCCTCACCCTTATCTCCCTTCACTGCCTCTCTTTTCAGATTCAGCCTGCCTGCACCCAGGTGAAATAAACAGCCATGTTGCTCACACAAAGCCTCTTTGGTGGTCTCTTCACACGGACGTGCATGACAAAGAGCATACCTCAATATAATAAAGGTTATATATGACAAAACCACAGGTAATACCATACTGAAGAAGAAATAAATGAACACCTCTTCCCTAAGACATGGAACAAGACTAGGGTGTCCACTTTAACCACTTTTATTCAACATGGTACTGGAAGTCCTAACTAGGGTAATTAGGCCAGAGAAAGAAATAAAGAAATAAAGAGCCTCCAAATTGGAAATAAAGAAGTTAGAAGAAGAAATAAATAAATTAGGCTTATTTGCAGTTGACATTGCCTTATACTTAGAAAAAACTAAAGACTCCACCAAAAAACTGTTAGAATTGATAAATGAATTCAGAAATGTTGCCAGATACAAAATCAACACATAAAAAACCAGTAGAATTTACATACACTAATAGCAAACAATTAGAAAAAGAAATCAAGAAAGCAACTGCATTTATTATAGCTGCAGAAAATATTTAAAAACATATAAATCAATTTAACCAAAGAAGTGAAAGAGCTATACAAAAAAAGCTATAAAGCACTGAAGAAAGAAATTCAAGAGTACACAAAAATGAACAGATATTCAATGTTCATAGATTAGAAGAATTAATATTATTAAAATGACAATAATACCCAAAGCTATTTGCAGATTCAGTTCAACTCCTATCAAAATACCAATGGCATTCTTCACAGAGATAGGAAAAATAATCCTAACATATACATGGAAATGAAAAGAAATTCCAAATAGCCAAAGTAATCCTGGGTAAATAGAACAAAGCTGGAGGTATTCTACTACCTGACTTCAAATTGTATTACAAAGCTATATAAACCAAATTAGCACAGTAATGGCATAAAAACAGATATATAGATCAATAGAACATAATAGAGAATGCAGATACAAATGGATGCATTTACAGCAAACTCTTCCACAACAAAGAAGCCAAGAACATACAACAGGGAAAGAGAAATCTCTTCAATAAATGGTGCTGGGAAAACAAGACAACTACATGCAGAAGAATAAAATAGACCCTTATCTCTCACCATACATTAAAAAAAATCAAAATGGATTAAAGACTTAAATCTAAGATCTGAAACTATGACATTACTAGAAGAAAACATTGAGGAAATGCTCTGGGACGTTGATCTGGGCCAAGGTTTTTGTATAAGACTTCAAAAGTACAGATAACCTAAGGAAAAACAGACAAATGGGATGACATCAAGCTAAAAAAATCTGCACAGCAAAGCCAACAATGAACAAACTAAAGAGACAACCCACAAAAATGGAGAAAATATTTGCAAACTAGCTACCAGACAAAGGATTGAAAACCAGAATATGGCCGGGCGCGGTGGCTCAAGCCTGTAATCCCAGCACTTTGGGAGGCCGAGACGGGCGGATCACGAGGTCAGGAGATCGAGACCATCCTGGCTAACACGGTGAAACCCCGTCTCTACTAAAAATTACAAAAAACTAGCCGGGCGACGTGGCAGGCGCCTGTAGTCCCAGCTGCTTGGGAGGCTGAGGCAGGAGAATGGCGTAAACCCAGGAGGCGGAGCTTGCAGTGAGCTGAGACCCGGCCACTGCACTCCAGCCTGGGCGGCAGAGCGAGACTCCGTCTCAAAAAAAAAAAAAAGAAAACCAGAATATATACGGAGCTCAAACAACTCAATATTGAAACATATACATATATGTTTAAAACATAAACATATACATATTATACATGTATACACATAGATGTTTTGCTATTGATGGGCACTTAGATTGATTATAAATTTTGATTATATTTTTCTTAGATTAAATACATATGTATATATGTTCTTATTAAAATGGGGAAATGATCTGAATAGATATTTCTCAAAAGAAGACATACAAATGGCCAACACTTATATGCAAAAAAAATGCTCAACATCACAAATTATCTTGGCAATGCAAACAAAATTTACAATGCAATATCATTTCACTCCAGTTAAAATGGCATTTATTAAAAAGACAAACAATACCAGATGCTTGTGAGGATGTGAAGAAAGGGGAACCCTTGTACACTGTTTGTGAAATGTACATTAACACAGCCACTATGAAGAACAGTATGAAGTTTCTTCAAAAATCAAAATTAGAAATACCATATGATCCAGCAATCAAACTACTAAGTATATACTCAAAAGAAAGGGAATCAATGTTAAAAAAAAAAAAAAAAAAGACATCCAATGGTTATTTCAGCACTATTCACAAGAGTCAAAATATGCAATCAACCTAAGTGTCCATCATTGGATGAATTGATAAATGAAATGTGGTATATATACACAGTGAATATTATTCAGCCATGAAAAATGAAATTCTGTCATTTGCAGCAACGTGGATGAAATTGGAGGTCACTATGATTAAGTGAAATACGCCAAGCACAGAGAGACAAATACTGTGTGTTCCCACTTATATATAGGGGATAAAAAATTGAATCTCATGAAGACAGAGAGTAGACTGTGGTTACCAGAGGTCAAGAATGATAATGGAGAGGAGGGAATGAAGAGAAGTTGATTAATGGGTACAAATACATAGTCTGATAGAAGAAATAAGACCTGTTAAATAGATTAGTAAGGTGATTATAGTTTATAATAAGCTATTGTATATTTCAAAATATACAATAAGGTATTGCACATTTCAAATAATTGTATATCTTTATGTATATTTCTATCTTATAATCAATTATATACTGTATATTGTATATTTCAAATTATATAATACATTATTATATATTTAGAGTATATTAGAAGAATATACTAGAATTTCTAGAATTTAGCTAGAAGAGAAGCATTTGAGTGGTTCTAGCATAAAGAAAAGACAAACATTGGCCGGGCGCGGTGGCTCAAGCCTGTAATCCCAGCACTTTGGGAGGCCGAGATGGGCGGATCACGAGGTCAGGAGATCAAGACCATCCTGGCTAACACGGTGAAACCCCGTCTCTACTAAAAAATACAAAAAAAAACTAGCCGGGCGAGGTGGCGGGAGCCTGTAGTTCCAGCTACTCGGGAGGCTGAGGCAGGAGAATGGCGTAAACCCAGGAGGCGGAGCTTGCAGTGAGCTGAGATCCGGCCACTGCACTCCAGCCTGGGCAGCAGAGCCAGACTCCGTCTCAAAAAAAAAAAAAAAAAGAAAAGAAAAGAAAAGACAAACATTGAAGGTGATGGGTATCCCAAGTACTTAGGGATACTCTTTACAAATTAATAGAATATATTAAATTATCACTTGTGCTCCAAAACTATCTCCATCTATCATGCATCAATAAAAATATGTAATTCATCATGCTAACATAATACAGAAGAAATACTATTTCATCATCTCAAAAAACTTGACATGCTTTGTATTTAAATATATTTGAAGTCAACTTACCTAAAATGATCAACCAAGGAAGATGTGTACAGTGAAAAAAGGAGAAGAACTCTGAAATATTGTAATTGAATAAAGCCATAGAGCCTACAAATGAGAGAAAGTTTTCAAAATGTTTGGGAAAAGATATAAAATTGTGGTATGTTGAAAAAACTAATAAAAATGAATGTTTCAAAATAAGAGAGTATCCAAGTACATTGAGAGTTGCTAAAAGGCTAAATCATTGTCCTTCAGTTTGGCATACTAGAGGTCACTGGTGACCTTAACAGGACAATTATCAGTGGAGTAATTCATTAATTTATTCAAGAAATATTGCAATGTGCACACTGTGTATTAGATATTCTTTAACTTGCAGTAAGTGTGCTGAAAAGGAAAAAATACCTGCCCCTTGGAATTTACTTTCTAATAGCAAGGAAATGACAATAATTAAATAAGTAAAGTATAAACTACATTACATTATGATAAGTGTTATAAAAGGAAAATAACAGAAAGGAATTAGTGGACACAAGTTCACATGGGATGAAAACACTGACAACATTCAGAACGTGATTTTTGAGCAAAGACTTAGAAAAAAAATGGAAAAAGCTAAGATCCCTCTGAAAAAAAAGAATTACTTATAAAGATTAGGAAATTAAAACTGTAACATAATTTTTTGTAAAATTTGTGTACATTTAATGGGTACAAATGCAGTTTTGTTACATGAATATATTGCATAATGGTGAAGTCTGGGGGTTTAGCATAACCATCACCATAATAGTGCACATTGTACCCATCAAGTATTTTCTCAACCCTCACCTCCTCCACCCCCCACCCTTCTGATTCTCCAATCACTATTATTCCGTACTCTATGTCCATTTGTACACATTACTTAGCTCACACTTATAAATGTGGTACTGGACTTCTGTTTCTGAGTTGTTTCACTTAAGATAATAGTCTAGAGCTCCATCCATGTTTCTGCAAAAGATATGATTTAATTCTATGTATGGCTGAATAGTATTCCATTGTATACATATCACATTTTCTTTCTTTCTTTCTTCTCTTTTTTTTTTTTTTTTTCTGACACAGGGTCTCACTTTGTTGCCCAGGCTGGAGTGCAGTGGCATGACCATGGCTTACTGCAGCCTCGACCTCCAGGGCCAAGTGATCCTCCTACCTCAGTCTCTAAAGTAGTTGGGACCACAGGCATGTACCACCATGGCCAGATATTTTTGTTGTTGTTGTTGTTATTTATTTTTTTGTAGAGACAGGGTCTCTGCATGTTACCTGGCTGGTCTTGAACTTCTGGGCTCAAGTGATCTTGTGCCTTGGCCTCCCAAACTGCTGGGATTATAGGTATGTGCCACCATACCTGGCTACCCCGTAATTTATTTATCCAATCATCCATTGATGGACACAGGTGGATTTCATATCTTTGCGATTGTAAATATTGCTGTGATAAATATAAAAGTGCAGGTATCTTTTTAATATAATGCTTTCTTTTCCTTTGGGTATAAACTCATTGTGAGATTGCTGAATCAAAGGGTAGTTCTATCTTTGGTTTTCTGAAGAATCACCGTATTGTTTACCATAGAGATTGTACTAATTTAAATTCCCACCAACAGTGTGTAAGTGGCCCCTTTTCTCCTTATCCTTGCCAACATTTGCTATTTTTGTCTTTTTAGTAAGTCATTCTGACTAGTGTAAGATGACGTATCATTATGCTTTTAATTTGCATTTCTATGATGATTAGTGATCTTGAGTATTTATTCATATGCTTATAGGACATTTATATAACTTCTTTTCAAAAATAGACATACAAAAATGTTCATGTCCTTTATGTACATTTCAATGGGATCATCTGAGGGTTTTCTGTTGAGTTGTTTTGTTAGAGTAAGCAAATAGCCAGAACTTAGCAGGCAAGGGAGCCCCTGGGAAAATAAATTATGGAGATACTGCCCTCTAATAGTTAGCGCTGCCCACTGACAGTCAGCAAATAAGACAACGGCTACACTGACTATTCTGTCCTTGTATTTGGGCTCCTCTAGCCCTAAAGTGGATTTATGAGGCCTTAGCCAAAGATAACCATGGTAGGAACTTCTGATGATGAACATCCTCACTCCTGCAGTAACTCATCCTAAAGCAGCCTTTTGCTCATTACAGGAGTGTGTAAAAAGAACACACTCCTGGGTGGAGACTTTAAATGGTAATGAGACATGTGATGTGTGTACCAGCATGTATAACCACAGAGCATGTGCGCTCAACGGGACTGCCTACTACATAACTGCGAGTGACAAACCCTCACACCCTTCATGAATAATTATGTAAGATTGTCATAAAGAGAGTCCCCCAGTACTAGCTGCTGCTTGTGCATCCTCTCAAGCAGCCGGCTCTGTTTCATCTTTCAGAGCGTACTGTCTCTTTAAATAAACGCTGCTAGTGCTATTTTTCCAGCTGGACCAGCCTAGAGCTGTATTCCAGCCAGGTCAACTCGCTCCTCTCTTGGAATATACTTTATCTTCCTTCGATAAGCTCTGCTACTTAACCCTTGCTGTGTGTCTCTTGGCTGAAATCTTTCTTGTAAGGAGACAAGAACCCAGGATTCTTGCACTTCCCAGTAACAGTTTGAGTTCTTTGTAAATCCTGAATATCAATCCCCTGTCTCATTAATAGTTTGCAAATATTTTCTACCATTATACCAGTTGTCTGTTCACTCTGTTGATCACTTATTTTGTTCTGCAGAAGCTTTTTAGTCTTCCTTTGGGTATAAATTCATTGTGAGATTGCTGAATCAAATCATTGTGAGATTGCTTAGTTATATTTTTAGACAAATATAATTAAGTTAACATTTGTCTATTTTTGTTTTGCTAGTTTGTGTTTTTGAGATCTCAGTCATGATTCATGGCCTAGACCAATGTGCAGAAAGCTTTCCCTAGACTTTCTTCTGGTAGTTTCATAGTTTCAGGACTTACATTTAAGTCCTTGATACATCTTGGGTTGATTTTTGTGTTTGGTGAGAGATAGGGGTCCAGTACCATTCTTCTACATATGGCATCCCAATTTTCCCAGCACTATTTATTGAAAAGGGTGTCCTTTCCCCAGTGTATGTTTTTGTTGACTTTGTTGAAGATCAGTTGGTTGTAGATAAATGGCTTTATTTCTGGATCCTCTGTCATGTTCCATTGATTTATGTGTCCATTTTTATACCAGTACTGTTTTGTTTTCATTATTCTATCCTTGAGTATAATTTGACTTCAGGTAATGCGATGCCTCTGGCTTTGTTCCTTTTGCATAGGATTGTTTTGGCTGTTTAGGCTCTGCTTTGGCTCCATATAAATTTAGGATTTTTTTTTTTTTTTCTATTTCTTTGAAAGCTTTGGCATTTTTATAGAAACTGCATTGAATCTGTACATTGCTTTGGGCAGTATGGTAATTTTAACAATATGAATTTGTTTAATATGTGGGCATGGGAATTGAATTTTTGTTTATGTCATCTTCAATTTATTTCATCAGTGTTTTGTAGTTTCCTGTATAGAGAATTTCATTCACCTCCTTGGTGAAATTTATTCCTGGGTATTTTATTTTATCACGCTGTTGTAAATGGCATTGTCTTCTTGATTTGGTTCTCAGCTAGATTATTATTAGTGTGTAGAAAGGGCACTGATTTTTGTAAATTGATACTATATCCTGAAATTTTACTACATTTCCTTATCAAATGTAAGTTTTTGGAAGAGTCTGTGGGGTTTTCTAGGCATAAGATCATATTATCAGCAAATAGAGATAATTTGACTTCCTCTTTTCCAATTTATATTTATTTCTCTTGCTTGATTGCCCGCCTGAGGACATTCAGTACTATGTTGAATAGGAGTGGTGAAAGCAGGCATCCTTCTATTAGTGAAGGTCTTAGGGGGATTGTTTTCAACTTTTCACTGTTCAGTATGATGTTGGCTGTAGGTCTGTCATATATGGCCTTTATTATTTTGAGATAAGTTTTTTTCTTATCTCAGTTCTTATATCTAGTTTGTTGAAGGTTTTTCTATTATTTTTATTATGAAGGAGTGCTGAGTTTTCTAAAATTATTTTTCTCCATCTATTCAGATAGTTATATGTTTTGTTAAATTCTGTCTATGTGGGGAATCACATTTATTGCTATGCCTATGTTGAACCATCCTTACATCCCTGTAATACAACCTATGTAATCATGGTGTATTACCTTCTTATATACATTTAGACTTGGTTTGCTAGTATTTTGTTGAGGATTTTTGCATCTATGTTTGTCAGGGTTGTTGGTCTATAGGCTTTTATTATTTTTTATTTTTTATTTTTTTATTGTTGTGCCCTTGTTTGCTTTTGGTATCAGAATGATGCTGGCTTTGTAGAATGAGTTAGGGAGGATTCATTTCTCCTCAATGTTTTGGAATAGTTTCAGGATTGGCACTAGTTTTTCTTTGTATTTCTAATAGCATTTGGCTGTGAATCCATCTGGGCTTGTGCTTTTTTGCTGTCGTTGGGAGATTTAAAATTACACGTTCAATCTCACTACTCATTATTGGTCTGTTCAAAATTGCTATTTCTTTCTGGTTCAATCTTGGGAGTTTGTACGTTTCCAAGAATTTATCCATTTCCTCTAGGTTTTTCTAGTTTGTGACGGTTTAGTGGTTCGTAACAGTCTCTGATGATCTTTTGTATTTTTTTTGGTATCAATTATAATCTCTCCTTTTTCATTTATGGAAGCACAAAAATATAACTAATTTGTTTGGCACACAACATTGTGCAGTACATGAAAACACAGAAGCTAATAGACTGGTTGGTCTAATTAAGGTGTACATCCCTAATCTCACAGCTAATCCACACTTACACCATCAAAAAATAGCATTAAGTTTCTTCAGAAAGAATGACTGCAATAATGAAGTTATTAATTATGAGGGTACTCTTCAGGTGCATTTAGGAGGTATACATTTGAAATTCATTTTTATAAAGAAATTTTATTCATATACTGAAGCAAATACTCCTAGAAAATAAGATTCAACAATTGATTAAATGTTTCAATGGGACAAGTGAAATTTATTTGGTGGTACAAATATGATTTATACTAAAAAATGAAACTGGTATTTAAAGATAATGTAAAGAAAAGGTAAGTTGAACACGGTAGAGTTAAAAGACAATGTCTAAATTACATTTGCCAATACTTTAATTTCACAATGGAGAGAGACACCCTGACGAGTGTAAGCTACTTAATGTGATACTAGGGTGAGGATTAGACCTATATACTTCACATGCAGACAATATTCACTTTATTCCAAACAAAGCTCACAAACTCTACTTTGTGCTTGTTTAGGTGAACATGTTATTATTAAAAATGTGTTTTAATTCAGACAGTGTAATAGAGATCCTGTTTTCTTCTAAGTGGTATAAACACTTTTACTAAGAAAATTACTACACTCCTTTAACCTCACCACACTTACATCAGGTGCCCAATAATCCATGAAATGGTTTAGTTTTCAATGTGCTTAGCACTTTTAAGTAGCAATTCTAACCATGTGAATCTATTAAGGACGTTCATATTTTATTATTATATTGTATTAATTAATTGATATATCTGAAACTATTTTTGACAATGCCACCACACAGAAAAAACAACAAATAGAGAATCTAAATTTTTAAAATATAGACTTTTAAAAAAAGTGTTTGGACTGTGAAAATTATTTTATAAGGAAAATATGGGCTTACCTAAAATACATTTTAGAGAAAAATATTTGATTCACCTAAAAGTATATAACTTAGAGGGGAAAAAAGAAAAAGCTAATGAATAAAAATACAACCTATAGTAATATATTTTATATTTTATTTTTAAGGCTATATTTGCACTGCAGACTCCAGACTTAAAAGATGACTCAAATAATCAATTACCATTGTAAAGCATAAAATGTAAAGAAAAGGATAATTAATTCATTTAAACATTTACCTCTTTATTTAAAAAGATTCACTTACCTGAAATAGTTATATATACACTTGAATATATTAGAGAAAATGTTATTTGACTTCATATTTAATTAGTCCTTTGGGAATACTGTGGGCCAAATTGTCATTTTGAGATATTGTGGACTGAAAAATTATCAATGCTGATGTAAACTTTTAGAAAATGAAAGTGATTCTTAGTTATCTTACATTGTAAAAATATTAGAAATTATACTACTGCAATTGTTTAAAAAAACTATTAAAATATATTTTCCAGTAGAAAATTTGTGTATTAATTATACAAAATATAAATATAACACTATTCTCCCTTATTCATTTCTAAATGTATTTTCACAAGCTACTTTTAATTTTAAAATATTTTTCAATGAGAGTGTATTTTAGAAGATACCTAAAAAGACCTTTCCTTGAGAATGCATTTTTAAAATATTAAAATAAATGTTAAGTGTTTTATAAATGCACATTTAACTAGTTTACTAAGGTATTCATAGATATATTATATAAAGTGTTTAAATAGTCTTTAACTTTTTAGATTAGTTGTAGACTTACAGAAAAATTGTGAAGATAGTACAGAGTTCTCATATATCTCATTCCATTTCCTCTGATTATTAATACCGTATATCAGTATGGCACATTTGTCATCAATAGTCAACTACTATTGATGCATTATTTTTCACAGAAGTTTGTGCTTTATTCTGATTTATTTATTTACATTTTTATAGTTTTAACCTAATGTTCTTTTTTGTTCCAAGAGTCTCTCCAGGATATTGTATTATATTTAATGATTCTGTTTGCTAAGGCTCCTCCTGGCTGAAACAATGCATGATTATTTTTAGAATTAGTATTTTATTCCTAGAAATTATAAGTGTTCACAAGCTAGAGCTCTCTCTCTCTTTCTTTCTCTCTCCTTCTCTCTCTCTTTATGGAGTCTACAGCAGCCCTCAAAAATGTTATCAATATTAAATATGTAGCTTGGCTTACTTAATTTATGAGATGAAGTGGCAAATTATTTTACAATATAAGAATGTTAACAGGTTTGGTCATTGCACACCATTTTATTTAATTACAGATACATCCTGAAGTTGTTTTCTAAGTGACTCAATTAATTCAAAATATTTATTGCTCTATCAGCTATGTTAGGCTAAGACAGATTGTAGCAACAACTTGCTTGAAAATGTTAATGGTTTATAACAATAAGTATTTAATTCTTAATCACTTGGCATGCCCCTTGAGACTCATTGCATTACTTCTTAATTTTGTGACCCTACTGAATGAATGGACACTATCTGTGGCATTGCTAGTTTTGTGGCTAAAGAAATAGAGGAAATACCAGAATTACATGAGAACCCTAATAGGCAAGAGAGACAAGTATAAACAGGCTGATGCAATATGGTGCCAGTACCCAGTGATGGAGAGATGGAGGAAATGTTATGGAAGTATTTCTAGGTGAACGAATTTTCCAGGCAGAATCTAAAGAAGAGTAAACTGACCTAGCAGAAAAGAAACACAAGAGTACTCCAGGCAAAAGGAGTAACATATTTAAGTGACAAAAAGTTGAGGATTCCTTACTTCTTTTAGGGAATCGGAAGTATGTGGGCATGGCTAAAGAGCAAAGTGGGAGAGTGAGGCAGGGAATGAAAGAAAGTGGCGCTGGAAAGTTGCACTGTTTTGTATATATTAGCTTAGTGATGAGGGATGATATCTATACAGATCTTGAGGAAGTCTGCTCCCTAAAAATATATAAGATGAATAGTAATTTCATGACAAACTAATGTTAAGATATAAAACAGATTATAGTTTTCTGTTTTTCTCACCAATATATACTATTGACATGGAGAATTTGAAACAAAAGGTATGTATTTACAACACTGAATTGGAGGACCATGCAGCACACTAAGTAGATTGCAGATTTCTGTGGTGAAATGTGGAGGGCTGGATGTCCTATGCTGAAGATTTTCAAGAAGATGAGCTAACCCGGACAGTTTCTCTCCATTGTCTCATGGGTTTTACTTTAAAAGGTGTTCAAGCTATAAGGGGAAGGGCAGCAAGAGAGAGGAAAGTAGAAGCAAACTGAAGATAATGGGAACTCCCTTGCCTCTCAGGCCCTATCAAAAAGGAAGGCTCTAGGTTTTATGGACCTGAACATAGCAAAAAAGGAGACCCATAAATCTTTAATCTTAGAGTGCAGCATATAATATTACTGGGAATGTAAGCTGTGCCCACCCCAATGAACCAAGTGGTTGTTCAAAGAGCAAATTTCAAGGATTGCATTGGAAGCAAGGTTGAAGATTGGCTAAGTATCCATGAGAATGGAATTGCCAATAAACAAGTGTTTGGGGACACCTACTAGCACCAACAGCAAGTCTTTTCCTATCTGAACCAGAAACAAGCATCACCTGCGCTGAGAGGACAGGTTCAGACTTTGAGGAAGCCACATCCCACCCACCCGACATATACACAAAATGATGTGAGCTAATTAAACAACACAGAACAACAGATCCAACTCTGAGAAGGGCTATGTTTTTCTTATACTGAAATAATAATCTCATAAGCATGAGTGTTCTTATGGTAAGACTTCCTTAGAATCAAATAGAGTCGGGCAAGGTAAGCCAAATATAAAACTTTAATTGAGCCTAATTTGTCAATTCTTAGTTGATCAGAAAAACCATTAGATGGACAAATAAAATGCAGAATTTATTGAACTAGGAACAGAGATAGTTCAGAGTAAGATATCAGCTTTGTATATAATAGAATATAGTTGTGCAAATATGAGACTCAAATGAGCATGTTAGGAAATTTCATACCCAACATGAGCTAAGCAGTATGGATACTACAGAAAAAGCCACGGAGAGGTTGTTATTTCTGAAAAATCACTTGGACCACATTGTGGATAATGGACTAAAGAGAGCATGAATATAGGATGTATAGACAGGGCTCATTAGTGACTGATGCAGGAATACTCTTATTGTTGCTTTGATGAGCCCATCTTTTCCCTAGAAAATGCAACGTGAGCCCATATAGAAACTGTAAATACTGTGTCATTTTAGTATAGCTCCCATTGCCTTTACATTTATGAATTCCACAGGCTATGTTGGTTATACCAACTGATTTATATATACTAACTTCACCAATCAATCTTATTTGTGCCTTGATGATTAGTAGAGGACATTATTAGGGCTGTAATTCCTTGAAGCTTTCCCTTTATCAATTTCTAAATTTTTTTTTTTTTGACAGGGTCTTGTTATGTCACCCAGGCTGTAGTGCAGTGGTGCTATCTCGGCTCCCTGCAATCTCCTCCTTCCAGGTTTAAGTGATTTTTCTGCCTCAGCCTCCGTAGGAGCTGGGATTAGAGGTGTGTGCCACAACACCCAGCTAATTTTTGTATTTGTACTAGACACGGGGTTTAGCCATGTTGGCCAGGCTGGTCTCAAAGTCCTGGCGTCAGGGGAATCTACCTGCTTCGACCACCCAAAGTGCTGAGATTACAGGAGTGAGCCACTGTGCTCAGCCTCTAAAAACTTTGTACACAGAGCGTTGATGTTTTACTGATACTGTTCTCAAAACACCACCCAAATAGCAAAATTTTATTTTTAATATGTGATGTTTCTTATCAATAATCTTTTAGCATAAAACTTAATTTAGCTCCAGCTCCAGTGCATCATTACCACACCTAGTTGATACTTTGGGTATATTTAGTACAGAAAAAAAGTGTACATATGATTTAATCATTTTCTACCATGTGTTGATAGGTGAATACACACACACACACTCACACACACACATACACACAATAAGGAACACAGGAGTAGGAAGGTGTCAGTCTGTTTGGGCTGTATAACAAAATATCTTAGCATGAGTAATTTATAAACAATGGAAATTTGTTGTTCACAGTCCTAGAATCTAGGCAGTCCAAGATTATGAAGCCAGAAAAACTGATGTCTAATCAGGGCCCATTCTTCATAGATGGCACCCTCTATGTGTCCTCACATGGTGGGATGGACAAACAGGTTCCTTCAGGTCTCATTTCTAAGGCCACTAATATAGTCTTTCTCTACCATACTCTGCACTTCTATTGACCCTTACCGGAAATACCTTTAATTTCCTATTTCTATCCATGCTCTGTTTAAGGCAATCCAGACTTATTTTACTATGTGTATGCTTCATAATTCTACTGGCCTTTATTTATCATCCAATTTCAAAGCCACTTCCAAATTTTTAGGTACTATTTTTTTTTAACAGCATCCCACATTCCTTACCAAAATCTATGTTAGGTTATTAGGGCTACTATAATAAACTACTGAAGACTCAGTAGCTTAATGACGTAAATGTATTCTCTCACAATTCTGAGACTTTTTGCAATTAAACTGTTAGCTAAAAAACCCTCCTTTCAGAGTCTGACAGAGAATCCATTTCTTGCCTTTTCTAGCTTCTGATGACTGCTGGCATTTCTTATCTTATGAATGCATCATCCTAATATCTGCCTACATCCTCACATTATGCTATTTTTTGTGTCTGATCTGTTTTTGCTCCTCAGGACAGTTGTGATGGTATGTGGGACACACGCTCAAATAGTCCAGGATTATCTCCCTGTCTCAAGGGAGATAATCACACCTGCAAATGTTTACCATGAAAGGTCACATTCACTGGTTCCACAGTTAAAGACATAATGCTTTTGTTGGAGACACTGTTCAAGAAACTGTACCTGTTAACATGGAATTATCCATCTAATGAAAGCAATATTACAAATCAAAGTGAATAAAAGATATTTTCAGATAGACAAAATAGTTTATATACTGAGAATTCCTATTTGTTCATAATGCATATTTAATTTTTTGTTCTTGAGAAGTTATAGCAGCTACTTTAAAATCTTTAGCAACTCCAACAACTGTGTCATCTCAGGGTATGCTCTATTGATTGTGTTTTCTTGAGTTTGGGTAACATCTTTCTTTCTCTTTCTGTGTCTTAACATATGTATGGTATCCCAATGATACACTGGAAAAACTCTAGATTCTGTTATGTTCCTCTGAAGAGCATTTTGTGTTTAGTGTTAACATACAATAAATTATCCTGACTCAAAATTCAATTTATGTTTCCCTGTGGATACACAATATTTTCCTTAGGTTTTCTAGATTTAGCTAGACCTCTTGAAGTCTGGCCTGAATATGCATAGTTTGGATATAGTCAGAAATTTAAATAGTATTTACTCACATAATTTGGCACTGTTTCTCCCCATTTTCTCTTAATGTGGAACTTCTTCACTCTCCAGATGTGGTGGCTCCAAACTCTGTCCTCTGTTTCTTTAAGCCAATAAGATCGAGAATTTTTTTTTTAAGTTTTAGTCTCCTTAAATTGGCAGTCTCACCCTTGCATTCAGGCAAAAAGAGACATGCAATGAGAAACAGTGCCTTCATTTCCTTCAAAAGCTCTCATCCAGCAGTTTTTGTTAGTTAGTTTGTTTGTTTGTAGTTATAAAAGAATTGGTTCAACAGGAGTTACCAGAAATATAAACCCTTCATTTTGTAATTAATAATTAATTAATTGGTGGGAAGAAACTTTGAAACTTTGTAAATATTCTTTCATACAACTTTCGCATTATTCGTTTAATTATTTATATCAGCATGGACTGATTTTCTTCTTATTGTATCCAAAATATTGTAGGCTATTTCCATCATTAATTATTTTAAACAGAAAAAAAGCAGCCTTAAGAGTTAGACTCACATTTTAGTGCCTCTTAAACTGTTTAAGATCTCAACCTACTCAATACATATGTGTAGATTAAATAAATAAAGGAATAAAACCAAATTATTGCTGGTTGTTATGAAGCAATTTGAAAGTATAGTAGAATAATGTTGAAGGGCTAGATACATATCAGTCTTCGTATCTATGGATTTCTTATTTATGTTTCTTCTAATACATTACAAGTTTTCTTGGTTTCTAGAGAACAGCTTTGGAGATATCTCCAGAAATTAAGGGGGTGTGGGGAAAATCACCTAAGCAATTAGTGTAGGACAGCCAGAAGTACCAGAGAGAAATTGTTTGTGCTCCCTACAGAGACATCTTGGCAGAAGAAGTGTAGAAGAGCTGACATAAAGTGTGTACTGTAAATAGTGTCCACTTGCATATTTAATAAAACAGCTCATGTCAGGGAATTCGAATCTGTGAAATTTATCATTATTTAGCTATATTTTATTTAATAAGGTGATCCCAGCAAGTAATTATCAGAAGTATGAAAAAGAATTTCCCTTAGGACCATTTAAGTAACAGTGTCATTACTGATTTAAGACAAAGGCTCTTAAAAATCTGCAATATATTTTTGACTCATTCAGGGTTGATTTGGAGTACTCCATTTCATCGCAATAATTAATATTAAAGTCCTTAAAATAAAAGGATCAATTAAAAAAGTAATGGGAAATATATTCCCCAAAACAATTCTGGAAACTGATGAGAAAGAAAGAATGAGATATTGGCTTGGAAATAATAAAAATACCTTGATTTTATCCATTAGGGCTGGTTTTATGTGGTACCCTGCCTCTGATCCATCTCCTGTTTCTAACAGTCCTCTGTGAAAATAAAATTATAAGTACCTCAAGAAAGGTTTTGTGATGAACTTTCAGCACTGTTAGGCAAGTAGAACATTTGCATAGCATTGGGATGAGCTGCAATGTAGTAGCATATTCTGCCTAGGACTATAGCCCACTTTAATTAAATCCCACAAGCTAGTTTATATGCTCAATAAATATAATTTTCATTCTGAGAAACCTTAATCCCACACTTATAAATATTACAAGATGGTCTGGGGTCATCTATTTATCATTTTTGTTAATAGTTGTATAAATTTTTGCAAAGCGTATTTCACATTTAGTACTATATTTTAAATCTACTTTTTAACCTAGATGAAATAGTTTTATATTTCAGGTAATTTTTTCATGTTTTTTTCTTAAATCATGTGCTGTATCTTTTGAGGAGTTCAGGTTTAAAAAATGTTTATATTGTTACTCTTATTTGTGTATTTTAGAAACACACACTAACTCATATATACAAAAAAAAAAAAAAAACACCTTATAGCCCCAACAAAACATACACAAAAGCTAGCATTCCTTTGAATTAGATAACAGTAATGAAACTCATTTCATAACAGTGTTTTACAAACTCAAATGTGTTGCAGGGCCAATCAGATAAATAAATTAACAAAGAAGGGATGTAATAACAAGATGGTAGTGACCAAGTAGTGTATTCTGCACCAAGAGTCAATTTTAAAAACTCTGACAACCAAACATAATGTAACTCCTATCAAATGTGCAATTACTACTCTAGATGGCAAATACAAATGTATTGATTGTCGAAAAAAGTAAGCTATGCTGCCATAAAATAAACCCAAATTATCACTGGCTTAATGCAATAACATTTTGTTGCATCTTGTGATACTGTCTAATATGGTCAGTGAGGGTTCTCTATAGATTCATTTAATGCTCAAACTTCTTCCACATAGTGATGCTACCAACTTCACCATGATGTCCTTGGTCACTGAAAAGGGGGAAGTTATAGTTCTCCAAGAAGACAAGTAGTGATGCCTGGAAATCATGTATATAATTCTTACTCATATTCTATGAGCCAAAAATCAGTAATATAACTTGACTGCAAGTGTTTGTGAAGTAAAATTACTTCAGAGAACCCAGAAGAAAAATAAAATGGGTTCTAATACAAAGCTTTGCTATTGTCAAAATTAGGTTTCAACAAAACAATGCAATTTTCTTTTAATAAAGATCAACTTACATTATGCTTTAAAAGCACATTTTAAATATTAAATTAGTAATTACGTATGACAAATTGAAAAAGTGAAGATGCAACTGATATACACATTATTATTCAAATATTAATTACAAATTGAGTAGTTGTGTTTCATTCTGGCATGTCCAGTCATTATCTTATTTAATAAATAGAGTTTTCATTAGTCTGATCTCTTAATAAGCTTCAATACAAATTATCCCAGTGTTTGCCAAAAATAAGGTATATAAGAGATCTTCCAGAGGCAGTCTTAAAAAATTCAGATTCTTTTTGGAAATAGAAGTTTAACAAATTTGTTCTAATAATCTGCAGAAATTTTCTACCCTTGTCTTTGAAATGAGGTTGATTATATCATCACTATAAACTCAACCATCACTCCATGCTAGAGGACAGAATTTAAGTAAGATCTTTCTTTTTATTCCAAGAGATTCAAATATGAAATGTATTCCTTGAAACTTTGACATGTTTACAGCTTATCAGAGATAAAGGTAGGCTAAAACAACAGAGAGGGTGAGAACCTCTAAAAATAGTATCAGTAAGGTGAGAATTCAGTATAAACAGCATCACAAAGGGCATTATAGCCATGTTATCCTTATTACTTTTCTGCTTATTATAAATATAAAAATATGTTGTAATTTTGTCTTTTTCCTAATATAATAAACTTTTCCTAGACTGTGATCATATTATTTTTCTGTTTTGTTTGTTCGTTTGTTTTGATTTTGTATCCAACACATGTAGAGTAGTAACTGGCAAAATCCTGTATAAACTAACCAATAAATGATGTATTAACATAAAAAAAGTCATTCTAATGCCCTATGAAGCTAACAGACTACTAAAAGATAATACTGATAAAGTGCAACAGTTTAATTTTTTTCCATCTTTCTTTGATTTTTCTTTTTTTTCTTTTTTGTTTAAGATAGAGTTTCACTCTGTTGCCCAGGCTGAAGTCCAGTGGTGAGATCTCTGCTCACTGCAACCTCCACCTCCCAGGTTCAAGCGATTCTCCTGCCTCAGCCTCTCAAGTAGCTGGGATTGCAGGCATATGCCACCATGCCTGCCTAATTTTTGTATTTTTAGTAGAGATGGAGTTTCACCATGTTAGCCAAGCTCGAATCAAACTCTGACCTCAAGTGATCCGCCCACCTCCACCTCCCAGAGTGCTGCGATTACAGGTGTGAGCCACTGTGGCTGGGTTTCTCTTCTTTTTCGATCTCAAGAGTAGAAACATTTTTGCTGTTTATCTTTCACTCCTTGTATTAGTTATCTATTGATACGCAACCAATCATCAAAAATTCAGAGGCTTAAAACAACTTAGTTATTATCTTATTTTTTAATAGTGTAAAGTAAGAGCTAGGATTGCTTAATCACATAGGTCCAAAGAGAGAAATAAAATAAAAAAGCATTCTTTACCTATACCTCTACATAGTTATTTGTCCGTGAATTATTTTGATTTGTATAAAAAATTTCTATTCTGTTCCATTGGTCTTTACTTTTATTCTGATGAGTTAGGAAACTGTGGGGTCCTATTGGGGTTTTCTGGAGTCTCATAAGTTGGCAATCAATGGTAGAAGCTGGGCTGTATTTATTTCTGGAGCTCTGGGTCCTATTCCAAGCTAACATGGATGTTGGCATAATCCTTGTGGTTGTACAACTAAAGCCCCTGTTTGCTTGGAAGGCCACTTCACCTCCTAGAGACTGACCTTAGGTTCTTGACACAACATTTCTTCCTAAGAGCATGCACAGCCTGGCAGCTTACTTGTCTGACTTCAAAGGAGGCCCTAGCACTCTTTAAATGGATTGCCTAATTAGGTGAGGCCTATGAATCTCCTTTTAAACTCAAAGTCAACTGATTAAGGACCTTATTTGCATCAGCAAAATCTCTTTTGTCATATAACATGATGTAATAAAAAGAGTAATCTCATCATGTTCAGATGGTTTTCCCACACTTAAGGGGAGGAATTATACAGGATATGGGTCACTGGAGGTTCATGTTAGAATTCTGCCTACCATACCCCAGAAGCCAAGTTGTATGTTAATCATGCCTCTTGATGTGACTCTGTGTACTGAGTTTGGCCCACTATTGTCAATGCTCA
Organism: Trachypithecus francoisi; assembly: GCF_009764315.1. NCBI lineage: Eukaryota > Metazoa > Chordata > Mammalia > Primates > Cercopithecidae > Trachypithecus > Trachypithecus francoisi. The sequence goes on along the minus strand of NW_022681470.1, from coordinate 45,067,239 downwards.
TCCAGTGCCTCTCCCCTGTTCTATATAATTAATATTTACATTACTTACTGGCTTAGGTTGCAATTGGCAGCAGGTTTCTCCTTGGGAGACAGCCTCACTTTCACCACCTGCCCTTAACCTTAGCCAGTGTTAGGTACCCGCCCCTACATATGGATCTAATTGTTTTTGAAAGCTTGTACTTTTCAGCAATCATTCTTTTACCATATTAATTATAGTTTGGGCTCCAAAAAATAAACACTGGCTGTCTCTGTTGAACAGCAGTGTTCAAATCTCCCAAATCCCAGGAAACACTCATGCATTAAAGGGATCCCTAAGGAGGTAAACTGCTTGGCAGAAGGATTAATTAATTGCGGGTAAATTACCCATTTAACTATTAAAATTGGCTCAATTTTGTTAAGAGATGCTTCAGTTCTTACTCTCAATCTCCTGTACCCACTTCCTGGGGACTATTCTTTTTGCCATTATTGGAATGATGAAATTCCTCAGACAGAAAGTAACCTGATGGAACAAGCCTAAGACTTTTAGACTATTGGTGGACACCACCCAGTAGAAAACAATTAACTTTTCCCTACCAGTGCAAGTGGTAAATGTCAGCTAAGGTAAGGCAAGGCAATGCATCTAAGGTAAGGCAAGGCAATGCATTGAAGAATTATGACCTGTCTTAGCTAAGTTAAAGAAAGTGCTGATTCCTTCCATTTCTCCTTTCAGTTCCTCAGTATGACCTGTGCTGAAAGTTACTAGAAGGTTAAATAAAGCTATTCCCTTTATAAAATGTTTTAATAAACATCCAGATATCATTACTAACACATGACACTCAAAATAACATGGGTAAATAGTTTGGAGTTGTAGACTTGGCTAATATGTTCTATTTAGTACAGATTTTACAGGACAATCAACCACTATTCACTTTCACCTTTGGTGTAAACGGTATACTTCTTGGCTGCTTATTGGGTACTTAAATAGCCTTGTGATTGCACACAGACTTGTAGAATAGACTAGATGCCTGCCCTGTACTCTCACCAGAAACTTGCTTTTGGCATTATGTGAATGACATCCTCTTAACATGATCTGACTATAAGTCATCTCAATGAGGTGTTTACTCACGTCTACGATGAGTCTCACAGGTCATCATAATCATTAGTAAACACCTCACTGAAAGGGGATTGGAAATTTTGTTGCTTGAGATAAAAGTCCCCCCATAAGTCTGTGAAATTTGGGGGATACTTTGAAATTCAGAAGGGCAACAATTCCCAATCTCATAAAAGACAAGCTTCTAGCACTCTAACATCCTACATGAGGAAAAGAGGCCCAACATGTAGTGGAAATGTTTGGATTTTGATGCAATACATTCCTCACCTCCAATATTTGCTTTTCCTCATCTACTCAGTTACCCCTAAGTCTTCCCCTTTTCAGTGGAGATCTGAGCAACAACAAGCATTAGATAATCTAAGAGGAGGCTATTACTTCAGCTCTCCCACTAAAACCTGGAAGGCAAGACTTAGAATCATAAATTTCAGCCGTCCCCAAGTTTGTTTCCTAGAGCCTCTGGACCAAATAAACAGGTAAATGCATACTCACAGGCTTTTTGGGGAAGTGGCTCCCAGGCTCAGCCCAAATACATTCACCATGAGAGAGGCTACTTTCAGTGATGAACTGAAATGAAAGGCCTTGCAGTGCAAAACCTGTTACTCTATGAACCGAGATTCCTATTACGCCCTGGTGATAGAAAAAGCTCCCTGTAAAATTGGGTCATCAATAGAAGCTTCCTTGTTAAAATGAAAATTGTATTTACAAGACTGAGCTTATTCTCTTTCCACTGGAGTGTCACTATTCCATGAGGAAATAACTAGAGTGCTTGTCATTGAGGTTAACTTGACAAAAGCTTCAGAAATGCCTCTTGCTCAAGAGCGACTAGATGGAGGATGATCAGTACTCGCAAAACAAGAAAAGCAATAGTCTTTCTTTACCAATGAAGTGAACATGGGATAAAGGAGCCAGACAGCGGATAGCTAGAGCCTATCAGTCCTATTCAAACACTCCCCTTTCCATATGGGAGACAGACCAACGTGTCTAATGAACTGCTCTGTGTGCAATATTTCTAGCAATATAGGATGCCCTTGACAAATATTTTTCTAAGGTTTATGTTTTCTTTTCTCTTGGTCAGTGGTTAATGAGGTAGGAACTTTGGAAAATTGGGGTTAGAAAGTAAGTATAAGGCTAAGAAATTTTGGTAAGAATATGGGGAAGATCACTGCATTGGCTCCTACCCCTACACCAAGATGTACCATATCTCAGCTTACACTACATAAATCCCAGAGGAGGCGTGATACAACCATAAAACTGATCAACTAACCAAATGACCAAATAGATAAGACTCTTAAAGGAAAGTGAATCTCCAGAACTTTGAGATAAGCCACCCTACCTCTCCTTTCTATCAGTGGTCCCAGGAGAACTCAGGACATTTGGCCACAATGGATTTACAAAAAAAAAAAAAAAAAAAAAAAATTAATAGAGAAGTATATTGAACAGAAAGATACTTACCAAACCATTGGAGACTGTGTCACATGCCAGCAGTCTAGGTACTGAGTCTATCACATGGGAGGAGAAATTTACAAAGAAGGGCCATACCACAACTGGAAAATGAACTCCATTGGGCCTCTCTCTGCAGCAGCAAGAGCCATCAAATATGCCTAATAAGGATGCCTAATAAGGAAGGCACCTACAGGGAACTTCTATTGGCTTACCCATCCTAGGCACCAAACTCTGCTAATGTTATTGAGGGATTAATAAAGGAGCTTTCACAGCCCTTGCTTAGTGCCACATGTTATATAATCAGATCAATATTTCCACTTCTCTCCAAAGCAAAGGCAACATCAGACACTACGAAATAATACTGTTGGGTTTTTCACCTCCCCTGTGGTCCTACAGGAGTGGTTGTCATAGACATCCTATACTTTTAAAATAAAAACTATGGACACAACTTACAGGTAAATGGACTCCCAATATATCATAACTACAGTCCATAGTCTTGATTACATTAAATTCAAACCACTATGTCATGACTATATCATATTTAAATGAACAATAAAAGAGAACAGAGATATCATGCATCTAATATAAATTGAAGCTTGTGATTGGTACAATCAAATTAAAAACACTGTAATCCACAGCCAATATTCACAAACATTATGTGCCCTCAGGGATACAATTATAGCCCTTACTAATACCTGAGATGACAAATATAAACCCTGCCAATAATGTATACCTATTGCATGGCTGGCCTCTTTTCCTAATAATTATAATGATTTTACTCCCTTTGGTGTAAGTTTCATTTATTTATTTATTTTTATTTTTATTTTTTGAGACAGAGTCTCACTCTGTCACCTAGGCTGGAGAGCAGTGGCACAATCTTGGCTCACTGCAACCTCCGTTTCCTCAGTTCAAAGGATTCTCCTGCCTCAGCCTCCCAAAGTAGCTGGGATTACAGGTGTGTGCCACCACGCCCAGCTAAGTTTTTGTATTTTTAGTAATAATGAGGTTTCACCATGTTGGCCAGGCTGGTCTCAAACTCCTGACCTCAGGTGATCCATTCACATCAGACTCCCAAAGTGCTGGGATTACGGGCGTGAGGCACTGTGCCCAGCCCCCAAGTCCCATTTATTTAGGCAAAAGGAAATTGCGCTGACAACGTGGACTTTCTCCGTGGATGTTAACCAATGTAAATGTGGACGACAATATATACAACATACCGTTACCTGGGCCAAGGCTTTTCTAAAACCTCAAGGGTTACAATCAGCTAGTGCATTCTTTCTTAACCTGACCTCACAACACCAACTGCAAATTTTGCATAATACTCAATGCAAGTCTGTTCTGCAAAAATTACAATCCTGGTTGCCCACTGTAAACAGCAGAGCTTTTAGATATCACAACAAGGACTGTTTTTTCAATCAAATTGACAACCACTTGCAGAAAGCGATTACAAAATGTATCAGACCTACCAAGACCATCATTAATAATAAGTATTGGAGAAGTATTTGAAAGAAATTACCTCTCAGTTTTACTCTTCTGAGTACTCCTTTAAAAAGTACATGGCCCACCCACAGGTGATGGAAACAGTAATGAGAATGTCTGTAATGAAGGCAACCTGTGGGGAAATTTATTGGTGTAGTCACACAGCCACCTCCCATACAATGAATCCTCAGGCTATTAAAGATAAACAAATGATTGCTTTAGAAAAGTTTCCCTTAGAATTGAGGCAATGAAGCAAGTGGTCCCCCACTGAAATACAGCTGTGATAAACAGGGAAAGAAACAGGTGAAGTATATAGCACAATAGTATATTTTTTAAATAACTTGGTCCATCTGTGAGCATGCCATATATGAGCACCCCATAGTTCAGGATCTAACTTGGTGCATGGCTAAACTAACACCTTTTTTTTCAAACCAAGAGAGCAGCCGTGAAGGTTATCCCCTGCTCGTGAAAGCACACCAATATTATTGGCAATCAACAAGAAACTCAATAACCAATAAACACTAACTTGAATAAAAAAGAACACACAATTGCCCACCAAACCAAATCTGCATCTAGCCTTAGCCACAGTAATACATTGAACTGCCTGCTGGGCTTTCTTCCAGCTATGTAATGTTAGCACAGATAGCATAATACCTCTTCCCTTACTATGTTCCCCAGTAAGCCCCACTTGTCAAAATGAGCCTATTCTACTAATCATGGACATCCAAAAACAACATTACGGACAATGGTAACCTGAGTCCATACCAGTTTAATTAATCTAGGTGCTGAATGCAAAGTGTGTAGTATATAAACTTGTTTGACTATAATAGTTATATGCTCTTATTAACACCACCTGGAATTGGATTAAGCCACACAAATTTACCGTCACAGAAGAAAAGAAGAGAGGGTGGGAACCTGGTGGGCCTGCAAAGGAATTAATTGGCTACTCCTATCACAAACTTATCTTCATCCAACCCTGGGTAAACTGTACTTAGCAGTATATCAACTAAGTACTTCCCCCAAAAACCCATACTAGGTATAACTCTCCAATGACACAAATGAGCTTTTCAAGTAGTTCTCCTGGTACTCACCACCTTAGCATCACTATTTTGGGAGCTGTAAAATCATCATATGTGCAACCCAAGGACTGAAACTCTTGGTTGGATCTCACATACTAGAGTTCATGGTACTGCATAAACTTATATCCCTAGATACTTATTGGCTGCTAAAGGAGGAGTCTGTGCACTTAACACATCGTGCTGCATGTGGGTGGATAATACTCTCTAATTGCTACAGATTGCCGGGGACATGCATTAAAGGGGGTCACAGCATTACTCCACAGATTAAACAGATGAAACAAACAAAAGTCTTATCCTCTTCTGATCAATTTTTGCTGGATTCCTCCACTCCGCCCCTGCAAAGTGGGCAGATTGAATGCAGACAGCTATTATGATTGAATGATTAATACTGGTGAATCACTGTGATAAATGTTAATTGTATGGTTATTTTTAAAAATAACAAAAATCTCTTTTTTATATTTACAAAATGGAATAGTTTTACTCTACCCCCTAAATTATGATAGTGATTAAATACAGTCATATATATACACACTGTGTGTGTGTGTGTGTGTGTGTGTGTGTGTGTATGTATGTATATATATGAATTTCAAGCTCCAAATTGCCCATGTTTGTATGTAATGTTTTATGGGTTAGCAAACTTGTTTCACATACTGGGTTTTCCAAAGATTTCACAAAGCTGCTGTATATCTAAATATATGATGTATGTGGGGGGTAGAGGGAGTAATTATAAAAGACAAAATTTTTTTGAAATTTTCAGTTGGCATTTTTTTTTATAGTTTCTGGGTCTTAGAACTAACGTCCTGGAAAGAAGTTAAATATGTCCGAAGTAAACTTAGTCTGAAAAAAAGAAAAAAGAGAAATGAAATAAAGTTGTCATATAATACCACATTTTGCGTGCATATTAGATAAATAAAGTGAGACTAACCATAGTCCTCTTTTAAGAAGTAAGTAGCTGTAGACTCAGTCATATGTCTAAAACTGACTTTGTCATGAGATTTCAGGAGTGTGAACAAATGCACATGACTGAACATAGAGTTCTATTATAGCATACTGTAAAATGATGAACTGTTAATTTAACAAGAGTTTTGCATGAAAGTCTAGTCTTTTTCTGTAAGGCTAAGTTTTTTAGGAAGAATGATTGGGAGCCATTATAAAGGAAGCAAAACTAACTCTTTCCAGATGCAAGCTTTCTATATTCTCTGCCACTCTTACTGCGGATATACTGCAGACATATGACTAAGTGTAATATGCTTGGCTTCAACAGGAAAAGTACCAGCATTTTCTTAAGTGAACTCATTCATCAAGGAGACAAAACCAATGTAGAGTCATCCACAGGAGCCAAGTATATTAAATTGTATGTGGTCATCATGCATGCTTTCTTGTAATAAAGTCATGAGAAATAAACATCATCCTAAAATCAAGTGCTTTACATTTAATTAACCAATATCAGAATATTCACTGACCTTCTCATGGGATAGATTTTGAAGTGGCTCCTGCAGTTTATTGTACTTCTTTTTGCATGCAAAAATGATTTTGTTGACATGTAAAATAAGTAGTTAGATCCCTTTTAATAAAACCTAAATCCCACATTGCTCAGTCAGTAGCATTATCATATTCCAAAATAGGGAGCTTTGGAACACAGAGAATATAGCTAAGAAAAAAGCTCAAAGGAGGAAACATTTCTAGTTATAGGTAGATGTCTGCATATAGGAGAAAGAACATCAGAAGTTGACAAGGTTTTTCTTTTTAAGAAATTGGGTTTATTGCCTTTACTAGAGAACATACATTTTTCCCTTAGTTTCAACAATGAAAGTTCAAATTCCTTATATTTTATATTTTGATTGTTTGTGAAAGGGAAATACAGGCAGGAGATAATGAAGTTGACATATTAAACAAACATAAGACAACCCATCATGTTATGATTTTGGAAATGATGATAAAAAATGATTTTTATGATTAAGGGTCACTTCTTTCAGTGTGCATAAAGAAACGAGTGTGTCTCACTCCTAAATATAACTTGAGGATGAAGAGAAAGGATATAAAGGAAAGTAAGCACACACAGTCCTAAAAATACGATATTACGGTACCAGAATGTATAAATAAGAAACTATACAGAAATAATAGTGCTGGGTCTGCGGATAAACAACGTTCAGGAATTACTACTTCAAGTTTGATAAGAATTTTTAGAAAAAATGAAAGTGAAGGGAATCTCGAACGGTTTCATATTCAGAATCAATACATTTATTAAGTAGGTGACATTTATCAGACATTAGTAAAGAACTCTTACAACTCAAAGTCAACCCAATTAAGATTTGGACAACGTCTTTGAATAGACATTTCATCTAATAACATATACAAATGGCCAATAACAACATGAAAATATGTTTTATACCATTAGTCATTAGGGAATTGCAAATCAAAACCACAGTGAAGAACCACATCACACTCACTAGGATATCTATAACAATTTAAAAGCATTGGTGATATAGAGAAATCAGAAGAACATTTGTACATTGCTGGTGGGAAGATAAAATGTTTCAACTGCTGTACAAAATAATTTGTTGCTTCTTCAAAAAGTCGATTGTAGAATTAACGTATGACCTGGCAATTCTACTTCTAGATATATATCCGAAAGAAGTGAAAACAAGTACTCAAACAACTACTTCTACACAAGCGTTCGTACCAACAGTATTCACAATAGCCAAAAGGTGGAAACATTCCAAATGCCCATCAATGAATAAATGAATAAAATGATAGGGTGGTATATATAAAAATGAAATATTATTTAATCAAAAAAGGAATAAAGTACTGATAGATTACAGTATGGATGAATCCCAAGAATATAATGCTGAGTGAAAGAAGCCTGTTATAATTTGCTACATATCATATGATTCCATTTATATGAAATATCCAGATAAGTACATTCATAAAGACAAAACAGATTGGTGATTGCCAGGTGTTGGGGGGACGTGGTGAGAAACTACTAAACTGTAGTTTGAAACTGCTTCAATAATTCTTTGCAATAACATGCTCATTTGGAAGCTCATATCCAGAAGTCTTATCTAGTCAAAATAAGGCAATATTATGGGTGTTAATATAGAATATATGAAAGTGTACATTGGATACAACTTAAACATAGGAAAATTTAGTGCTTTTTATTCATTTTCTATAACACAAACTTTGAATGACACAGAAAAACCTGTCTTATATTAGTGTTATCTATTAATATAAAATGCCATGTATTTTTAAAGAGGTTTTTAAAGTGTGAGTAGATAATATTTTAAATAATCAATCAGAGACTTTATTTGTCAAGATTACCCCATTCTCTGGCTAGAGAGGTCACTGAGTCATTACTGTACTAGATTTAGTGAATATTAATTTTACTTGTGCATTCAGGGAAACAAAAACATATCCAAATAAACATGCTTCTTGGCATTTTGCTTCTTTAATTTTCACTTTTAATCCATTTCCCTTTAAGTCTTTAATCATCTTTTCACTGAAGATTTCTCTTTCATTCTGTTCATGCATCTGAGGAATTAACAATCATATTCTCAGTGGTTTCATGTAATCAAAACCTCCTGATTCAAACATTGTGTGCAATCTGCAGGGAGAACTTATTAAAAGGGCTTTGCAGATTTGTTTAGTGCTCTTTTCAGAATATGAAAGTGCAGACTTTTAAATATATGTGAGACAATATTGTCAAGTCCTTATACTGTTGAAAGAACTCTTGAACTAGACATTTTCCATTATTTAGAGCATGAAATATTGAGAGCCAAATTTCTGCTAAAATAATTTTGGGTAATATTAACAGATGGTGCAAAATGAAGCCAAGTTGGTAGGTTTCAGATTCACAAGCTCACTGATTTGTAAAATCCCAGACCGAACTACATCAGTCAGTGGTTTGCTGATGCCCTCCTGAAAGCTTCCCTAGCAGAAATCCTCATGAACTGCGTGGAGGCAGTTCAGATTGTGTGTGTGTGTGTGTGTGTGTGTGTGTGTGTGTGTGTGAGAGAGAGAGAGAGAGAGAGAGAGGTTCTGTATGTGAATAGCAGAGAGTCATCCTGAACAGGTTTACATATACACAAGAGGCATGGCTGAATTTGACCCATTTCAGTGGAAGATTATCAGGTGATATAGTAGAGACAGAAAGTCAAGCATATCCTTTAAAAGTCTTTGCTTATTAAGGGAAGGAGAAAGTGAGATGGTAGTTTAAAGAGACACAGGATCAGCCGGGCGCGGTGGCTCAAGCCTGTAATCCCAGCACTTTGGGAGGCCAAGACGGGCGGATCACGAGGTCAGGAGATCGAGACCATCCTGGCTAACACGGTGAAACCCCGTCTCTACTAAAAATGCAAAAAAATTAGCGGGCGTGGCGGCGAGCGCTGGTAGTCCCAGCTACTTGAGAGGCTGAGGCAGGAGAATGGTGTGAACCCGGGAGGCGAAGCTTGCAGTGAGCCGAGATCGCGTCACTGCACTCCAGCCTGGGCGACTGAGCGAGACTCCGTCTCAAAAAAAAAAAAAAAAAAAGAGACACAGGATCTGGACATGAGTCTTGGAATGCAGATGAGGACATAAATCTCAGCTCTGCTGCATACAGCACATGTAACCTCGGGCAAATCATTTAATTTTTGTACACATGAGGCTATATGTGTAAAACGGGACATATTAGTACTTATTTGTGAAGCAGGTTATAAATTATGAACAGATAAATTACTGTACATAAAATATGAAGTAAAAATGGAGTGCATGTATGCAAAAACTTTCAGTACTATGAATGCTATTATAATTATTATATTAATTGTTAAAGTTTTCATTTTCAGTAATAAAATCTATTTTTTCTAGGTTTGACATCAGTTTTGAAATGAGTGGTATCAGCACTTTGATTTTGGTAAATTTTACATTGGGCAATCAGAAAACAAGATTTCCAGGCTTGGTAGAATTCTGATTTTATATCTACAAACTACAAATATGGAAGTCCCTGACCTTGAGCTCAAAATATGTATATGATTGTTAAGATTTGAAAGGACAGAATTTTTATTAGAAAATATGCATCATATTTTGTGTAAGATATTCTAACTGTCTTTTTTAACAAATCGCTTCTTAGAGTAGGTTTTCTTAAACTTATTGCACACACTCTTATGTTTCTTGAATAATTTAAAGCATTCTAGAAATTATTTTGGGTAGTATCAGCTATAATAGAACTACATAGGAGAGTTGATTCTTATTAAGTGCAGTGTAAAAGTTATTTGAGCTGGAGGAATTAGGTAACTTGAAATCAACGAAAAGAAGACACGTTAGGAGAGGGAAGTATCAAATACGGTGCTCTTCTAACAAACAGACTGGAACATGGGTGAAGATGTGAGAACAACATAGACCCACAGACACACTTCTTATGCCAAGTTGGCTGAGGTGTATTGAGGCAGAAAAACCCCGAGAGATGTATGTCTATGGTAAAATCAAGGCCAGGTTGAAAAAGAATAGCAATTAAAGTCTGGGACTACGGCCAGGTTTAAAAAACAAAAAAGAGCAATAACTATTAAAATTAGGAAGAGGTGCTGCAAGCAGATTGTGTTCCAAAAGTTTATTATTAAGTTTATTTAGTAACTGATATCTGAGCGTATTTCCCTTATTAATATACTCTCTCTTTTTCTCTCTCTCTCTCTGCATGTGTGTGTGTCTGTGGCTGTTCTGTTCTTATTAAAAAATTGCTATGTATAAGATATAAGTTCTTTGTGATTTCGTTGTCACTGAATGCTGGGGAGACAGTGAAGAACAAGATAAAGCCTTTGATCATAAAGAACAAATAATAAGTTTAACGATTATGAAAACAGTAAGAGTTAATCTTTGAGCAGTTATCATATTCCAAGTACTATAATTTTCTTTTTCAGATTAGGAAAATGAAGCAGAAATATATGATGCTTGATTAGCAGCATCGGTCATCCTAATAGTGACAAAATCTAATTGTGAATTAATTGATAGAGAAAGAAAAATACCTGGGCTCATATCCCAGCATCTCCATCTCCACCTCCTGGTTATATAAATTTGGTAAATTTATGAAAATACCATCAGTTTCTTGACATATAAAATGAGAATTAAAACTATATATGTCAGATGATTGTGAAAAAGATTGGTCGGAGCTTATTCTAATTTATCAGAAACGATGGGTACAAGAACTGTTCCAAGTGTTTTGCAAGTACCGCTTACTCAATTCTCATAACAAAACAGTGAGGAGGATAGTCTTATTATCATCATTTTGTAGGTGAAGACATTGGCGTACAGAGATATTGAGGGACTTCTATCAGGTAACAGAGTTAAAAAGTTGAAAAGCAGTTATATGAGCCAGGCATTGGGGTTTCAAAGACCAGTATCTTAAGGATTATATGCTCTCCAACCAGTACCACTACTTGCTCTGTGTTTTACACACTTAAGATTCTATATGTGTATGTGTGCGTGTATTTGCTTATATATGTGTATATATATCCATATACATACATGCATATTGAAATGTGTTCATAATGTGTTTTAAACACATAATGAACTCCTAATAAAATATCGTCATTATTGTAATTATTATCATTTCATAGAAAGTACTTCTGTCTCAGGTCTCATCTGTGGAGCCATTTGTATTTAAGTCATAGAGTAACTGCAGAAAAAAAAATGTCAAAAATCTAACTGGCTTGTAGAGTTTTTGATACTGTGATATCTGATTGGACATAGGAGAAATGTGGCATGTACTTTCCATTCTACTTCAAAAATGAGATTCTATTTCCACAAGCAATGGATTCTCAGAAATTTTATTTATACTTTTTTTTTTTTTTTTTTGAGACGGAGTCTCGCTCTGTCGCCCAGGCTGGAGTGCAGTGGCCGGATCTCAGCTCACTGCAAGCTCCGCCTCCCGTGTTTACGCCATTCTCCTGCCTCAGCCTCCGGAGTAGCTGGGACTACAGGCGCCCGCCACCTCGCCCGGCTATAGTTGTTTTTTTTTTTTTCTTTTTTGTATTTTTTAGTAGAGACGGGGTTTCGCTGTGTTAGCCAGGATGGTCTTGATCTCCTGACCTCGTGATCCGCCCGTCTCGGCCTCCCAAAGTGCTGGGATTACAGGCTTGAGCCACCGTGCCCGGCCGGATTCTCAGAAATTTTAAAATCAAATAAACAACAAAATAAACTTTTTTCATTCCCCATTGTTTTTCCACAATTTTAGCACTTTCTTAGCAGCAAATTGACTCATCTTCTAGGAGATGGAAATTTCATTATTGCCTTTGATCAGAATACAGACATATTTAGAATATCCTCCCTCCTATTTTTTCGTAATTTCATAATTTCTTGTGACCTAGGTGACATTTCTTTTTGACGCTTTGATTTCTCTGCCACGTTTGAAAATGCATAGATCATACAAATACCTGAAAAAAAACTATTCTTATCCTACTTGTTGATTATGTGAATGATAAAACTTTTCAAAACAAATAAACCCAGCTAAGAAGTTTAACATCGTTTAATCCAAGAGTTTTATCTCACATCACCAACTACTTGAATAGGGAAACAAATTTCTTCCTAACTCCAACTGAGGTAACTCTCAGTGTTAATCAACACACTGTGCAATTATTGTATAAGAAAATATGTCTCTTCTTCTAATTTAAGATAACATATTCCCCTATACCATCGACCAGGAGTATGGATAGATGTAGGCATAGATGTTGATCATCTCCTAACATGTGTTTTACCTTGGATGCTCCTCTTTGTTGGCATTAATGGTAATTTGCTTGGATTTGAGTCACCTGGAAATTAAGAGCAGTAGCTTTGGAGATCAAGTTATTCTGCCTGACATTTTTCTGTCTCTCTGGCCTAGAATATGGTAGGCATGCAGCAATTAATATCTATTAATATTTCTCATACTCAAGAGGGAAAAGCAGCTGCAACTTTACAGATTCCAGTATGTCATGATGCCCTAAAAAGCAGGACCTGTGTTTGGATGTAAGAATATTACAAAAGCGATGTAAGAGCACTCCAGCACAAATGAGTTTAATAGGTGTCAAAGGAACTGCACTTTCCTGATGACAATTTTATACAATGGTTTAGAGCAGGAACTTTGTGGGAGGACAGACTGTGGTCAGACTAACCTAATCATCAAGGCCAGTATCTTCAAATCTCTCGGCTCTGTCTTCATACTACCTCCTCTGTGTAACACAATCTCCATCTAACTCCCTCTTATAAGCGTACATGGGATTGCATTCAGGGTCCACAAAGCTAATCCAAAGTAATAACTTCATTTCAAGATTCTTAACTTAATCAAAGTTACAAAGAGCCATCTTAGACAGGGAGAAGGGCACATGTAAGGTAACATTTACAGTCTATAGGGATTACAAGGTGCATACCTTTTAGGGGAGGTATTTTTCAATTTACCACAGTAAATATTTAGTATCTGTTTCTGCTAAAAAGGTGATGTATAATACAAAAATAAAAGTTCTGTTGGCTTCCTAGGTACCTCTAATACCTTTCTCAGGGCACAAATACTAATCCTCTCAGCCAATCAATAATAACAAGTACAGTTAGCACATATATAGTAAATACAAGCCAGGGTCTGTTCTATGTGCTTAACATTTACCAACTCATTATACAGAAAATATACTTCCAAAACTCCTTTTTTTTTTATACTTTAAGTTCTAGGGTAAATGTGCACAACATGCAGGTTTGTTACATATATATACATGTGCCATGTTGGTGTGCTGCACCCATTAAATCATCATTTACATTAGGTATATCTCCCAATGCTATCTGTCCCCCCTCCCCCCACCCCACGACAGGCCCCAGTGTGTGATGCTCCCCTTCCTGTGTCCAAGTGTTCTCATTGTTCAATTCCCACCTATGAGTGAGAACATGAAGTGTTTGGTTTTCTGTACTTGTGCGACAGTTTGCTGAGAATGATGGTTTCCAGCTGCATCCATGTCCCTACAAAGGACATGAACTCATCCTTTTTTATGGCTGCATAGTATTCCATGGTGTATATGTACCACATTTTCTTAATCCAGTCTGTCATCGATGGAGTGGATTTGGGATGATTCTAAGTCTTTGCTATTGTGAATAGTGCCACAATGAACATATGTGTGCATGTGTCATTATAGCAACATGATTTACGATCATTTGGGTACACACTCAGAAATGGGATGGCTGGGTCAAATGGTATTTCTAGTTCTAGATCCTTGAGGAATTGCCACACTGTCTTCCACAATGGCTGAATTAGTTTACAGTCCCACCAACAGTGTAAAAGTGTTCCTATTTATCCACATCCTCTCCAGCACCTGTTGTTTCCTGACTTTTTAATGATTGCCATTCTAACTGCTGTGAGATGGTATCTCATTGTGGTTTCGATTTGCATTTCTCTGATGGCAAGTGAAGATGAGCATTTTTTCATGTATCTGTTGGCTGCATGAATGTCTTCTTTTAAGAAGTGTCTATTCATATGCTTCGCCCACTTTTTGATGCGGTTGTTTTTTTTTTCTTGTAAATTTGTTTGAGTTCTTTGTAGATTTTGGATATTAGCCCTTTGTCAGATGAGTACATTGCAAAAATGTTCTCCCATTCTGTCGGTTGCCTGTTCACTCTGATGGTAGTTTCTTTTGCTGTGCAGAAGCTCTTTATTTAATTAGATCCCATTTTTCAATTTTAGCTTTTGTTGCCACTGCTTTTGGTGTTTTAGATATGAAGTCCTTACCCATGCCTATGTCCTGAATGGTATTGCCTAGGTTTTCTTCTAGGGTTTTTATGGTTTTAGGTCTAATATTTAAGTCCTTAATCCATCTTGAATTAATTTTTGTATAAAGTGCAAGGAAGGGATCCAGTTTCAGCTTTCTACATATGGCTAGCCAGTTTTCCCAGCACCATTTATTAAATAGGGAGCTGGTTTTTTGAAAAGATCAACAAAATTGATAGACTGCTAGCAAGACTAATAAAGAAGAAAAGAGAGAAGAACCAGATAGACATAATAAAAAATGACAAAGGGGACATCACCACCGATCCCACAGAAATACAAACTACCATCAGAGAATACTATAAACACCTCTATGCCAAAAAAAAAAAAAAAAAACCTAGAAAATCTAGAAGAAATGGATAAATTTCTGGACACATACACCCTCCCAAGAAGGAGTTGAATCTCTGAATAGACCAATAATAGGCTCTGAAATTGAGGCAATAATTAATAGCCTACCAAACAAAAAAAGTTCAGGACCAGAGGGATTCACAGCCGAAATCTACCAGAGGTACAAGAAGGAGCGGATACCATTCCTTCTGAACCTATTCCAATCAATAGAAAAAGAGGGAATCCTCCCTAACTCATTTTATGAGGCCAGCATCATCCTGATACCAAAGCCTGGCAGAGACACACAAAAAAAGAGAATTGTAGATCAATATGGCTGATGAACATCAGTGCAAAAATCCTCAATGAAATACTGGCAAACCAAATCCAGCAGCACATCAAAAAGCTTATCCACCATAATCAAGTGGGCTTCATCCCTGGGATGCAAGGCTGGTTCAACACACACAAATCAATAAACGTAATCCAGCATATAAACAGAACCAAAGACAAAAACCACATGATTATCTCAAGAGATGCAGAAAAGGCCTTTGACAAAATTCAACAGCCCTTCATGCTAAAAACTCTCAATAAATTAGGTATTGATAGGACGTATCTCAAAATAATAAGAGCTATTTATGACAAACCCACAGCCAATATCATACTGAATGGGCAAAAATTGGGAAGCATTCCCTTGGAAAACTGGCACAAGACAGGGATGCCCTCTCTCACCACTCCTATTCAAGATAGTGTTGGAAGTTCTGGCTAGTGCAATCAGTCAGGAGAAAGAAATAAAGGGTAATCAATTAGCAAAAGAGGAAGTCAAATTGTCCATTTGCAGATGATATGATTGTATATTTAGAAAACCCCATCATCTCAGCCCAAAATCTCCTTAAGCTGATAAGCAACTTCAGCAAAGTCTCAGGATACAAAATCAACGTGCAAAAATCACAAGCATTCTTATACACCAATAACAGACAGAGAGACAAATCATGAGTGAACTCCCATTCACAATTGCTTCAAAGAGAACAAAATACCTAGGAATCCAACTTACAAGGGATGTGAAGGACCTCTTCAAGGAGAACTACAAACCACTGCTCAATGAAATAAGAGAGGACACAAACAAATGGAAGAATATTCCATGCTCATGGATAGGAAGAATCAATATCGTGAAAATGGCCATACTGCCCAAGGTCATTTATAGATTCAATGCCACCCCATCAAGCTACCAATGACTTTCTTCACAGAATTGGAAAAAACTACTTTACAGTTCAGAAGGAAGCAAAAAAGAGCAGGCATTGCCAAGATAATCCTAAGCCAAAAGAACAAAGTTGGAGGCATCACACTACCTGACTTCAAACTATACTACATGGCACAGTAGCCACAACAGCATGGTTCTGGTACCAAAACAGAGATACAGACCAATGGAACAGAACAGAGCCCTCAGAAATAATACCACACATCTAGAACCATCTGATCTTTGACAAACCTGACAAAAATAAGAAATGGGGAAAGGATTCCCAAAACTCCTTTTAAATATGACAGTGAGGCCAGTTTTCTTGTATTAATTGACAGTTTTTCAAACATTTAAATTAAACCCATTGTCCTACAGATAATGAGATATAAAGACTAATTTTCAATCATGGACATTTTCTAGCTACTTCTCAAGAACAGTGACGAAAGCTCATTCTGAGGACTGAAAAGTAGCCACTATGCACATAGAACAGTTATTATTTCCATGTATTCACCTACCATGGTGCTTCCATGAAGCACCTACATCCAGGGCTATGGAGAATGAAGTCATTTTTAGGACTGCAAGGTATACATACAGTTTTATTTATTTAAATTAGACTTAAGCCATGAAAAAATCAATCCTTGAATCAAAAAGAAAATAATTTATTTAGCATAGCAGTTGATAAGGAGGTTACTAATGTTTTCTTGTAACTTTTAAATTGTAACACATATAAAATCTGCAAGTTTGTTGTTGTTGTTGTTGTTTTCCATTCGAGGATGCTTAAGTCTCTAACTTAATGGGAAATGGTGGTATGTTAATCGAATGCTTCCCAACAAGACTTTAGTCACATTTGAAGACTATGAAAAACTTCTCAGCATAGAGCAATAATTCATTTTGAAATACAGTACAATTTTGTAACTATTATGTTTATCTCTGCCTCATATCTTGAAACACTTAAACAGTTCATTTTCATGTATAAATACATTCTTCTATATTATCAAGTCCAAAACCAAAGTCATCACTTCTTTGGGACAAAATTTTGAGGTTTTTCAGCATTGCTTTGAAACTCACCCTGTTTGTACCTACATTTGAAAGCATTTTAAAAACCCTTAAGGTTTATTTCCCTAACCTTTCTCTTCGTTCCATTTCATAATCTTTTTTTTTCAGGTAAATGTTAATATATTTAATTATCTTTTAGTTTAACTTTATTAGCATTGTTGAATGATAATGCCTTATTGAATGATAACGTACTTCAGCAGGTACTTGACACATGTTTTAGTAAGGGTTGTTTTGCATGGAGCTCTCTTTCCTGATCTGCATTCCTATACAGCCAACACTCAAGGAGATATTCTCTTCATTTTATACAACCCTGCTTATTTACCACCTTTGCCACCCTCCCAGTCTCATGTGCTCTTGGCGGCTCAGAGGCTAGTTTGACTACTCTGTGTATACTCTTGACTGCTAGGAGACAGTTATACTGGCCTTACCCCACTCCATGAAACAGTCTTCAAGCTAATAACTTTAACATTGATTGAAAGAACTACTTTAACTTTCTTTGTTCTTGACTACTATCTGTATTTCATTTTGGATATATAGTAGAAAATCAACATCTATTGTATTCTCTTGATAACAAAAACCAGTAATAAACAGAAGCAATGTTTTAAAGATGATGCAGTAAGATGATGCAAAACAAAAAGGGGGAAAAATAAAAGTAAATTAATCATTTATACCACAAACTCTTCTTTAGTTGAAGATAAATGACCGAGTCATGTATTTGATGAAACACATGAGAGAAGCACAGCAAATTTCCTTTGTCTAATCATTTTCTTGATGAATTTTTCCTTAACAGTAGCGAAATTCTTTCATAAAGCCTTTTTGAAAATTCAGTTTAGTAGGCCCTAAAAAGGGTTTAGGGCCTAACGTGGGTTAATCTCACTACTAACAGATAATTTCTTTTTGGAAGAACGTATGGATTCACCCCCCAGAAAATCCTGAGCTTTGAATCTGGTGCTGTTCTCAGTCTTGTTAGGCTTGTTTAGTGTTGGACACTGTTCAAAAGTTTGAACATCCAGTGTCATTTGTGCATTATTTAAATTTCGGTAATGTTTCTATTTATTTATATAGACTAATAAGATAAAAACATTCCTGATTTTGTTTACATCTTTGAGGTTTTATAATTCTGTGTTAATTTTTGGTGCAAATTGTGGACAATTATGAGAAAGTCAAACCAGGTGCTTGTTACTCATTTGTAAACTTTATCTAAAATACATTATGCCAATGTATATTTCTATATCATAATACAATCATATTATAACATAAAGATTCTAAAACATATAGGTCACTAAGTTAACAGAAGATTCCAAACCATATTTGTATTCTTCAACTTAAAGTAAAACTGCCCCTGGCATTTCAACAGTTGTAATTAATGCCAAATATTATGTAGCAAATCATTATGCCTGCTGCTTCCTTACCCACCTGCTGATTATCCTGTGATCTGTCTTGCTGCTTTGTCAACCTGATGAGTGGTGTTGCCCGCCAGACACCCAGCCCACCTGTTCATAATTTACTTCCAGCATGTCATACTTGACTATTATATGAAATTAAAAAGAAATACTATGAAAATGATCACTTTCCAAAGCTGACATTATAATACTGTAGATGCTATGGCGACTTGTTCCTAATTCACTAATAATTGCCCTATATTCCTTCTCTTTATATTAAACAAGGCGCCTTTTCCCTTGTATTAAAAACTTAATTGTTCTCATGAATGTCCTTCACGGTGTGCTTTAAGAATATATTCTCCAGATAGCCACCTTCTTCGTCTCTGCAAAAAGCTTCTGGGACCAAGAACAAGAAAAATGTGGCAGGTGCGGTAAGGGCCAATTAAAAAACAAATCTGCACTAACTGATGGGTAATCTTCAGTAAAATCACTAGTGACAATACCAGATGCCTGGGGAAAATTGACATTGACCAGATCTGTTTATTGCTGGCAGTGCTTTGATTCATCTGCACCATGCAGCTGTTGTAAAGGTAAATGGCTTGCACTCCCATTTTGTGCTTTTATGGGTTTGTTTTGTTGCAGCAGTCTTAGTATTTCTTTTTTTCACCCAGGCTTGTAATAGGTCAGATGCTACCATTTTCAAACAGCCTTTCCATCTTTCCTCATTTCCCAAACAACCAGATTTGCAAGTAGATTAGTGCTGCATTTCAGTTAATCACATTCTGAATTACTAAACTGTTTGAATATATTTAATGAATGCACATTTACCTAAAAGGTGGACAATTCAAATTAAAAAAACAGGAGTTTTTGCCTTATTTTCTCCTATCTATGATATTATTCAATTTCAGCGCATGTTCTTTTCTTATTTCGAGGAGAGTCTCTTTTATTCACACTGTCTTAGCACATAGGACCCAGCCTGGCACATATTCAGCACAGGGTAATGTTTGTTTAATGTTGGCTGAATAGCCTCATATTTATTTCTAATAAATGTTCAAATACCAATGTCCTCAAATTAATATTTGCCATGGTATTAAATATATTCTGTGCTTTTGTAACTTGTTAGATCTGTGTGCTTGGTGGTTTATTCAGGGTACATAAAGTTACATAAAGCCACACAGTGAATATGTCCAAGTTTTTATCATAGGTTTTCATTAATGGTTTATAATTTTATAATGAAATAAAAATGTGCTATAGAGTATAATAGAAATGTTACTTTTTAAAAATAAAACAGGAGAATAAATATATGTGAGTCTTGTGAGAAAACTTTCAGACAAGCCTGGCAGCAGAGGAAATGTTTATTTTCCCCGGTGCTTCGGGAGTTCATTGATGGAAGAGTTTAAAAAATGACTTACTTCATTAAACTACATTAAATAGCCTATGAAATATACCTTGAATCAATCCAATTATTTCCACTCAAGCCATCATCCCATCAAAACCAAGTCATCTTCAATAATCACCCAGACCCTACATTTTCTAACTGTAATAATATGCCTATAAAGTACCTTGAGATCTCATTAAAATGATGACCCCATTTCCCTAAATCTGTGGTGGACTCCAGGATTCTGCAGTTTAAACACACTCCCATCTAGGACTGATCCTACTGGTTCATGTACCACACTTTGAATAGGGAGGACTTCGCTTACTTTCTGTTTTAGTTTTATGACTCATCCCCTAACTCTTACAGTCCACAACTAGGTATTTGCCAGATAAGTCTTTTTATAATTACTGTAAACCCAACATCAACATCATACATTCTAAAATCCATCATATGTCATTTTCACCTCACAAACTCTAGACACAGTCATTTCAATTCCTCAATCAAGTCGACCTCTTTGCACCGACTATTCAACAGCTGCACATGGATCTGTCTGGATCATTCTACTCTCCATCTCTATTAATAGCTAGCTTTCTTGTCCTTCAGAATCCAGCTTCAATTCTACCAGCACAGATAGGGTTTCCCTAACTACCTTCATGTGAGTAGCTACTATGCTCTACTATTCTCCCCTGTATGTTTATCTTATAAATATTGTAGAAATTCATCTTGTAATTATGTGTTTGCTTATTTACTTGAGTATTGACTGTAGTCCCTGCTAAGGAATATGTGCCATAAGAATTGGCACAATGTCTGTTTTAGAAAGCGAGTTTTGTACAGGGCACACTTAGTACCTAGCAAAGGGGAGCATATAATAATATTTATAAAATAAATATATACTTGTGTTTTAGGTTTTCTTTAGCCATCTACCTACTCACACAAACAAAACATTCTGAAATTATATTACTTTTACATTTTTCTTTTATGTTGGAAAATATTTAATCTAACACATGGATATGTCTTATTTTACATTTGTTCATTCGTATTTGAAGCCATAAATTCCATTCCATTTATTAAGGAGAAATCATCATAAGTTCAAGACACAATTGAATTTTATGAGGAAGATTCAGTAGGTCCCATGCCTCCAAATGGTTTGCAAGAAAAAATTTTGCAAACAAATTTGTACTTGATTACTATTCTGTGAACGGTTACTATGCAAATTCATAACTATGAGTATAAGACATGTGTTACTAAAAAGGCCTAAGAACCTATGGAGTGCGTGTCTCTGAGTGATATTTTATAATTAATGGCTAATATTTACTGAGTACTTACTATGCCCTTTATTATTCCCAAAATGAAATGGCTAAAACCATATTCATAAATGCTGTCATAATTTGGAATAAAACATATATCTAACTTGCCTACTACAATATCTAACTTACCCACTATACTTTGCTGTTTTTTTTTTTAATAGGCACATTTTTTTTCTTTCCCTTCTTCCCTACTTTTGCACTCAATTTTTTGTGTTCTGTTCTCTTTCTCCCTATCACAATAACCTATATTCCACTTTGGCAGCACAAATGGTAATGTGATTTGGAACACATCACCTCTTCCTTATTTTACCACGAATCTTAGGATTAGCTAAAAATAATTAAATTTTAATTACTTCTAAAATTACTTAATTAACAATTAATCAAAATAAAATGTTGAGACACACTCAAATTAGTTTTTTTGTTTGTTTGTTTGTTTGTTTTGTTTTTTTAAACACAAAAGCCTTGCTGAGAAAAATATAACAATGAAACACATGTAATCAGGGATAGAGGAAGATTGTAGTTTGCTTTCACCCACATGGTCACGCAAAAAACTTGTCAAAATGTTGGTTAAAAGAGTTTAATTCTCACTCTGAAATTGCTCTAGAAATCACTAGTTTGTGCACTTCAAAACAAGGTTTGCAAAATACACAAAAGTCTTCCTCCCTTTTTCTCTCAGCATTGCTGAGTTCCTAATCCTTTCATAGAAGGTGAAAACCAATATCTTTTTTTTTTTTTTTTAATCAAAGCAATCTTCAGTCTGGAACACTCCTGTTATGTTATTTGAGAAACTCTCCCCCTTCTCCCTACCATCCCCAGGACTATAGCCTCTCTGGCTTAGGGAGAGAGTGCTATTAATTGAGAATGACCAAAAAGTACTGCCAATTTGCTCCAGGAAGTCAGAGAACTTGGAAAAAGCTAAAAAGGCTATTCTCCTTTGTATTGATCCTTGTATGAAGCACAATCACAGGTCGCCAGCAGTTTTTCCTTCTCTTGTTTAAAATCAGATGTAATTTACTGTTGACAAACAACAGTGCAAGATGTGTTCGATTTGAGGTCACTTCTCTCTACTCTATGTTTTGATCCTATATCGACCAACCAAGAAATGTTCAGTTATTTTTAGCTAAGATCATACCAGCTATCTATACAGACTTGCAATTTTACCTATAACTGCATCTAACATTTACCTGAGGACAAAAAAATACAACTGTAACCTAATCGGCAAACTTAAGGAGGCAAAAATATGATTATGCAGGAAAGTAAAATTTACACATATGAGTTCATGATGACATAAAAATAAACAACTTCTCTGAAATCTGCATGGCATTCAATCATAATTATAATCCTCACTGTATAAAAGTAGAAGAAATGAGAATAGTATATTGTTATATGATCATGTACTCCTTGTACTAAAATAATAGTTAGAAAACCTAACTTAAGATTGGTTTTTATAGTTTACTATAAAACAAGTGTAATGTAGATATGAGGGGTGGAAAGGAATGAAAATATTTTGAAATACTGTAAAGAACTTTTCTGCTTTAACAGAATTATTTTGAAATCTGCTTCTGTAGAGTAAAAAAAAAAAAAAAAAAAAAAACAGGCTAACAAAATCTATCTTCCAGAGTGACACTGAAAGAGATCACATCAACAACAAAATTATACTCATAATATTACTGAATTACAGGATTCAGAGCAGGGTAAACAGATGTAGGGTAAAGTATGAATTTAACAGGAGGATAAACATTATGGCCACTGGTTTATGAAGATAAGAACACAGGTATTTTTAAAGGAGTGGACAAATTTATCCATTAAGATTATTTATTTACTGTCTGTTGATTGTCTAGGTCCCAATATTTAAGAACAACATTAATAAAATAAAAACAACAACCATGAAGAATAGGTATAATTTAGAAGAGAAAAGAGGTAAACAAAAGTGAAATGATCATATCATATAATTAGTGATATGAAATAGATAAACATGACTGCTGTAGGAGTCCTGGGAAGGGAGAGGAAAACCTATCCTAGATAAAACGAGGAAGTCATGGAATCTTAGTTGGACAAGAAACTCCAGAATTGATTCTTTAATGATGATTAGGCAGGTGTTACTTACTGCAAAAGGAGGATTAATGTGAGGGAGGTTTTCTTCCAGAGGTCTAGAGGCTAGGACAAAGGAGGCAGCTTATAAAGAATTACAAACTGCTCAGTATAATTTACCCAAGGGAAAAGCAGAAACGTCTCTAGTAAAGATATAAATTTGGAGACATAATCTGAGAGCATATCATGAAGGTCCTTATATATCATAAAAAGGAGATTACAGTTTACCTAAAAGCTGAGAGAAGTCATATAAGATTTTAATTGGATAATAATAATAACAGCTTCCTGTATTGAGAGCTTCCTATATAAACAACACTGTAATGTCTTCTATGCATTTTCTTTCATTTAATCCTCCTTTTAACCTTATGAGATAGGCTTATTGATGATCCTTATGTTATAAAGAAGTGAACCAAGACTTGGAGAGGTTAAGTAATTAACTTGCCAAGGCCACAGAGCTAATAAGTGATAGAGCCAAGATCACAAACTCTTACTCCAGAGCCTTCATATTATTAATTCTCTTAATTGCTTCCCAAGAAGGGAAATGACATATCAGATTTGTCTTTTAGAAACATCACTTAGGTGGTAGATCATGTATTGATGGAGGGCAAATTAATGGCATAAAATAAGGTATCAGAGGAAGGCAGTTAACAGATTATTGATACAATGAAGTTGAGAAACAATAAGGACTTGAAATAAAGGAATGAACAGAGTAAGAGATAATACATAGGTAGAATTTAGAAATCTACATAATTGTTACAGACAAATTTATACTTTGAAACCTGAACCCTGAAAGTGATTATTTGGAGACAGGCCTGTCAAGAGGTGATAAAAGTTAAATGAGGTCATAAGGGTGAGGCCCTAGTCTGACAGAGCTGGTGCCTTTACGAGAAGAAAAAGAGACACCACAGCTTACGCTCTCCATCACCTGAAGACACAGCAAGAAGGTGACAGTCTGCAAGTCAGTAAGAGAGACCTCATCAGGAATTGAATCAGTCAGTACCTTGATTTGGGATTTCACAGCATTCAGAATTGTGAGAAAATACATTTCTGTTGTTTATTTTTGAATGGCATTTTGCCATGGCAGCCAGAGCAGACTAAGACAATTACCTTCTGAATATGGAAGCTGAAGGAAAGGAAAAGTCAATGACTCTCAGATTTCTAGGTTACAAATTTGCCATTTCTTGAGATATGTAACACAGGACAAGTAAAAGATGTGTCAGGAAAGAGAATGAACAGTGTTATTTCCGGGGATTTTCTGATTGTACAGAATAACTATTTGGAGGAATTTTCAGTAGGCCATTACCAATGGGAATAGAGATATTAGGACTACAAAGATAAATTTGTGAATTATTGTGAATATATTATATGACATGTTTTATATATATAATATTATGTATTACATATAAAATCATCTCTGTATTAACAATGGTTATAGAAGGAATTATGGCAAATTATAAGATAATTTCCAATTTGAGTTAAATAAAAATAATAAACTAATATAACATGGATTCAATATCATTTAATATTACATCCAATATTGGAATACCTTCTACACACTTTACATAAATTTAAATTAATATAATCACAGATTAAAAAAGACTTACTTAAAATGTTGTACCTATGACCATCAAGATATTATAATGTTACTGTGTCTCTGTTAATACTGTTTTCACTTTCCAAATATGAAAGCAAAACCTACGCAATATTAGTTTATAAATGAGCAAAATGCCCTCTTTGATTTCTCAATTTTAGAAAATGTGGAAAATCAGTAATTTAGAATCATGTGATCATGTTTTCCAAATTATAACCCCTTCCTCATTTTTCCTGTCATTACTGTTTCCTCTAAAAGACTCAGTTCATAGGAATCATTGGGGAGTCACTCAAATTATACTATTTGTCAACTCTGTCATATTTCTTTACACCCATTCCTCAGAGTGACCCTTCAACTTTCTGAGAGTCAAGGCCCTAAATCTTTCTAGTGCTAAATTATAAAACTGTTGTTGTTTTGATGAAGTAGGTCAGTTTCAGCCTCCTCTTCAAAGCAAAGTCACAGCATTCACTAAGTTGTAGTAAATGCTAAAACTTAGTCTTTTTTTTTTTTCTGTACTTACTTAAAAAATTTTTAGAAATAATCAGAGCAGAAAACCATTTAATTATTTGCTTGAAATAAGAACCAGAGAGGAGGTTATGGCTTCACAGTGCCCTAGCAGAGCAGAACTTTCACTCCCCTGCAGATAAACAGCCAAAAGAAGGCTGCAGGTAAGCAAGCACACGACAGCATACATTTCATTACTGTGTAGAAGAGCATTAACATGTCTCAGTAAATATAATGCTTGGTTTATTGTTTATTCAGGGAATATCAATATTTAAAAGCTGGGCAGAAGAAAATGAGTCCTCAACGAATACCGAAAATTATTGATCAGAAATGAAAGGCTCGAATGAGGAGGAGGAGTATCATGATGCCTGAAGAGGGGAAAGGTCAATTGTTCCAAATGCTGCCAAGAGGCCAAATGACAGAAAAAGTAAAAAAATGCTAAAAGTGTTCATTGGCTTAACTAATAAAGAGGCATGTGGGGATGTGAGAATGTTTCAGACAAGTTCGGCATTCAAAGTGGCATGGAGGTAAAGAAATGAAAAGATCAAGTGAAAACTTTCAGAAAGGTACTAGAAAGAAAGGAAGGTAGGCTTTTCAATAGCAAAGCGAATAATTTTCCTTCCTAAATATTATATAGAAGCATATTTAAAATGATCACAGAATGACGACAGTGAAGAGAAAAGCTGTAAGTAAAAAACAGTGTGAAGAAAGTGTATGGATGAAATGCTCAGGACAAGGATGAAGTATGGACAAAATTGCTACCTGACTCAAGTCAATCTGAGTATGCATATAATAACTGAATATTTTGGTAATAATGGTATGTTCAAAAAGCTTAAGAAAGGATGAGGTTTAGTTATCGTTCCTTAGATTTACCACTAGCTTGTCATAAAAATGAGTCTCAGCCCAAATTCTGCCAACATACACATATTTATTAAACAAATATTTATTACCTAGCAATTTCAAAATTCTTTATTTAACCTGTTTGACAAGTTTGATGAAGAACTAGCTTTCTGCCCTTTTCAGTGCACCAGCCATTACTTTACATTATGAGGTTTACACATGACTGTTGTGATGATATTCCAGAAACAGTACTTATGCATCTTTATAGTTGACATCTGGCAAACAGAAATTCTACTTTACATAAATGGACTCACGATGGTTTTGAAACGAAGACTTGGGTGCCATTTTTAAGAATAAAAGTTAATAGAGCCCTTGAATTCTTATGTCTTGGTCATTCAAGGATCAGGTATACTTCTATAGTATTTTAGCCAAATCACAATCTTAAATACCTATGATTTCAGCAATGAGACTTCACATTTAATATCTATCATGCTCAGAAGAAAACACCATTTTTACTGCTGAAAACTTAATTCAGACCTGCAATATGAAAATTTGCAAAACTGTGTGGTTGTTTAGAGATTAGGGCAATGTCAGAATACAGCCTTTTTGATCATTCTTGGAATTTGTGTTTCTGTCTAGAATAACTGATTAGTTTAATATTGTTTAAATTAATTAACACATGTATGTTGAATTGTTGATGCTGAAGTGTTTTCAAATAGATGAAAATATCATAACATATGGACTTTTGCAAAAAGCACAGAATCTCCTAGAACTTATCCTTCAGAAAAATATTACCAGGGATAAAAATGCATGGCACAAGGTCTTTTTTAATTATTAGATTTTTTTTTCTTTTTTCAATTATCAGAATAGAATGTGAGTGAGCTATGCTAGACCATATGTAAATTTTCTTTTGTCTGGGTTAGAGTAGCCAAATTCAGAAATACAAAGAAAGTAAAATATAAACAACCTGCTTAGACCCTATTCCTTCTAAATCTGTCTACTTCTTCATTTTATTACTCCAATATCAAGAAAAGGCAATTTTTAATTCTTCTAGACAGCGAAAATACAAAGAGAGTTTGCATAAAAGCCTGGATTGTACAACAGAATGTTTACTTTAGCTTTTGAGAGAGAGCTGGTACCAGCTGTCCATTCCCCGACCTTCTTAGGCTGGTGAAGTTAGCATAGGCCCAGGGCTGGACTCAGTTCAGCACCCAGGTGTTGCTGAGTGAGTCACGAATAGAATCCTAGGAATGAGCATTGATCAAATGCCCCTAAATCAGGCCAACATTTGTGGCACAGCATCTTCCTTAAAGTGAACAGGGTCAAAGAGGTATGTGAACTATTATTAGTGAACAGGAGGCCCATAATAAAGGACAATTTGAGAAATCAATGAGATATTTATTTATTTATTTATTGAGACAGAGTCTCACTCTGTCACCCAGGCTGGAGTTCAGTGGTGCAGTCTCTGCTCACTGCAAGCTCCACCTCTCCGGTTCATGCCATGCTCCTGCCTCAGCCTCCTGAGCAGCTGGGAGTACAGGCGCCCACCAACACTCCCAGCTATTTTTTTTTTTGTATTTTTAGTAGAGACGGGGTTTCACCATGTTAGCCAGGATGGTCTCGATCTCCTGACCTTGGGATCCACCCACCTCGGCCTTCCAAAGTGCTGGGATTACAGGTGTGAGCCACTGCGCCCAGCCACGAAATTTAATATATAGAGGGGGAACAGTAAAAAGTAAAATGGCAAGAAACATGGAACAGAGAAATTGAGCCCAGATTGTTGCAACACATTGTGCAAAATATAAATAAATAAATAAATAAATAAATAGTGTAGGGTTTTCTACCTAAGCAAAATTCAGAATCTTCCGCTCATCAATATTATTACAAAAATGCAAAGAGACGGAAACAGAAGATTCTAAAGTAAAGGCAACAGAAAAACATCATCTGCAGCAAGGACAGAACATTTTGACTGCCAGGGATTCAATTTAACAAGTGGGGAGGAAATCCCTGGAGGCAAAGCACTTTTTCAGACCAGTCCGCTACACAAGCCTGAGATCAAAGAAAGGATGGTACTAACGACAACCTCATTCAGGCCTGACATTCATTCCCGCATGACACAAGATTTTTAATGTGGCAGAAATAGAGAATAAGCAAAACTTTTTTTGTGTACTCCTATATAAGCTTTAATTACTTAAAATCTATTTATAAACCTACACATGGTTTACATATAATGTAATTTTGCTATTGTTTAATTATTAATAATTTTCTTCATATTTAAAAGAATCCAAGTTTTTCAGATACTATGAACATATATACAATTCTGAGGAGAAACAGCTGAATATCCCATCAGAATCTATGTCAAGTAAGTTTTAAGTATTGCTTAAAAGCATAGACTCTGGAGTCAAGCTGTATGTTTGAATCCTGGAACTGTAACTTAGTAGCTAGCTACCCGGCTAAAGGAAATTGTTTATCCTCGCTATACCTCGATTTTTTAAAGCTTGGAATAATCATAGTTGTTATCTCGAAAGATTGTTGTAAATTTTAATTATAGACCATTACCAAAGGACTTAAAGCAGTACTGAAATACTGTGAGCATTTGATAACTATTTACAATTTTTATTTTAAAACAGGAGATTCATTACATAACATAGAAATGTATTACACAACAACACGGAACTCTTGCACGGCTGCCTCCTTTACTCTGTTTTGATCATTTAGCTTTTACACAAGAAAACAAGTCATTTCTGATAAAACTAAAAGCAATCTTCTTTGGGGTACCATGTGAAGCTACACCATCTTTGACTTGTCTGTATTAAAGGTTAATCACCCCAATAAAAGCAAAAAAAAGAACCTCAGTATTTTTATTTTTGGTCATTATTGATACAGTACAGATAGAAAGAAAAATGGATCCTTTCTATGAATGTATAAAGGAGCACGACGGCAGAAAATTTAGTTGACTAGATGTTAAATGGTTTCAATATTCAAAAGCCTCTTTTACCTCTTGCCTATGCTAGAAAGAACCAAGAAATTTAAATCAAAACAACTTTATTAGAATACATACATGCACACACATATGTAATCTGTGTAGATCACTCTGGTCAATCATTCCAGTAAAACACTTGAGAACACCAAAAGGAAATCAAAAGAAAGAAAAGTGTGAACATCAGATCATTGTGCCTCAGCGTTATGGACTATATTCAAGAGTTATATTTGATTCATTGACACATTTAAATTAAACCAAATATATTTTTAATCCAAAAGACTCCTTTACACTGAGATGATGATAGCACAACTGTGAAACTTGAGATTTTGATTTTATTTTCTTTCTAAAATTTGTTTAGACAGGCTTAGAATATTATGTAAATCAGAATAACAGACTTTCTGGTCACATCTGCTTTGGGCATGACAGTATAAAAACATCACATTTCTTAACTACTTTGCACTTAAGCTACATGAAACAATTCAGAAGCAGTCTAAATCAGAGCTACTATAGAAAACCCGAAAAATTTATGTTCAGAAGAAATCCAGAAACATTATTAATGATTTTTTTAAAGTATGTCCTAAGCCTTAATACTTTTATCACTCACAAAATCACGTATATTTGTACAACAGATGAGAGCACACTTAATATACGTTTATTTTAGTTTTATCTTAATGCAGTGAAGTGCCTTTGGTGATTACAGGTTGACTTTAGAAAATTTTTATTAGTCTTTTCAGTGAACATGTCAGCCACAAATACCTTATTTATAGCTTGTGTTCACAATTCATTATTGAATATAGATCAAGTTTTACCTCCTTATTCTGTCATCCATATTTTTACAGTATTTGTGGTCTATTTTGCTTCAAGTTCATCTGTTGTGATGAAAATTGAAGATGAAATTTCATAACACCACGATATGACTCTTTCTTAACTGTTTTAGCTCAACAAGAACATACATGTTTAGCAGAAGCTACATTATTGATTTGGCTTTAGCTATTTAACAACCAAGCAAATTACATCAAGAATCAGAGGGCTGACATCAGAGAATAAGCAACTACAATTGGAGAGTCTTCCAACTTTTTTATTACTTTGAATAAAAACCTGATTGTTAATGGCTCTCTTCTATAGTGAAAGTCTTCTGAAAAATGAGAAATAGTCTATAAAATATGGGTAATTTGAACAAAAAATGAAAAGTACGGTACTTAAGCTAAATTTCGATAAATATAGTGGTTCCAACTCGGGGTGTGTATGTCTTTCAGAGGATTCTAAATGGAAGTACTGAGAGTCTTTTACCCTGAAAGAATTACTTCCTCCTTTTTGAGGAGCCAAATGTACTGATGTGATGTTTGCTTTATTTTCCCCTTTAGATAAATTGTGATTGAAAAGAATATTCATAAGAAACATACTTTGCATAGCCTTCATAATATAATAGATTTTTCTTATTTTAAACTGGCAAACAACACCTTTGTTTCTCTTATTTAAGTGTTTTAGTGTTACATGTATTAGCAGATACCGATGGCTCACTCCTGTTCAGTAGGTAGAAAGAGATGAAATCCAGCTGTTAAAAAAAAAAAAAAAAGGTTCATTTCTTTCCTGTTATTCTCACAGCAATATGCAAGTGGGCTTTTTTTTTCCAGCCATGCTTTCTAATTACTGATTTGAATGGTTCTCTAGATTAAAAATAAAGTTCTTAATTGAGTATAAATTAGTTTTGAAAATATCCAACAGACAGAGCTTTTCTCTCTAACATTATTAGAATCAAGATGTTTCCTAATTGAAGAAGCTATAATATCACTATCTCTTTTAAAATAGTATATGTTCATGTCTTATGGGAAAAAAAGCACTGAGGTTTTATTTCGTGTGGTTTGGGAGTTAAATTAGAATGTATAAATATATTAAAATACTCTCAGAACAGATTTTTATCAAATTAACTACTTCATTTCTTGGAGACTCCTGAGAAACTTTGTACCAGCATGACAACAGCTGCCAGAAGTTTTGTTTTTTTTTTTTTTAATGCTTAAATACATTTAAGAATAAAGTATCATAAAACCTTATATAGCTTGAAGCAATGTGTATACACGTTTTAGAGAAGTGATAGCATGACTGAGCAACAGGCATCAGATACAGACCCAACTACAGCCTTATCACGGAGGCACACACACCCCCACTCCCACCTACTTATTCAAACAGGCACATAATGAGTTATTTTCACTTTCTATCCTTTAAGGACTTTCTTAAGCTGAGCTGACTTTCATCCATTGTACTAAGCACATATTTCCATCAAAAAACTATTAGTGAAAAGGATGTTTTGTTCTCAGATGCATTTTAGTATTTATATTATTTAATTTGAATATATGTGACATAGAATAGACTTACACCTATACAGATGGCACCTGACTTATGATGGTTCAAGCTACGTTTTTTTATGTTCATGATGTTGTGAAAGCTATATGCATTCAGCTGTAAGTGGTACCATACTCTCTCCTGATGTTAAATAGCTGCAGAAGAGGCGCAGCTCGCCCTCAGCCATGCAATCCAGCAGCCAAACAAGCAATACTCTACAGCGCACTGTGTTGCCAGATAATTTTGCCCAACTGTAGGCTAACAAAAGTGTTCTGAGTATGTTTAAGGCAGACTAGACTAAGTTATGATGCTCTCAGTAGGTTAGGTGTATTAAATGTACTTTTGATTTAAGATATTTTCAACTTATAATGGGTTTATTGGGATATACCCCCATTGTAAGTGAAGGAGCATTTGTATGTATGTTATAGTAATGTAGCAGATTAATATAATATATAGAGGAAGATATATACATTTCAGATATGTATTAGGGATTTGTGTGTATTATATAAATCTATAGTTGGTGAACATTTATTTTTATAACTGGCAAGATAAGTTTATTCAGATAAGGCTCTTCTAATAAAAGCTAAAATTCCCTTGGGTTCTTTGAAATAATGAGGTAACACATTCTTATGAACCAAATATTTCCATTTTTCCTTTCAACATTTTAAAATTTCTCCCACGTGTAAGACATGAGTTTAAGGGACTCAAGATAATTTGGTTGGTAACTGGCAGATTTGAGAAAAGAACCCAAGTGCTCTGACTTCACATATTTATTTTGACTACCATATCATGCTTAATAGTTATATTTGGTCTTAAATATCACTGAGTTCTTGCTGTGGAATCCGATTCTTAAATAAAATTTGACTCTAAGGTTTATAGAGAGCATTATTCTATCACTGAGTCTCAATTATAGCATATTGATGACTTCAAAAAAGAAAAGTACGTATTCATGAAGAAATTTGCTGTAATTGCTCACATTAAAGTGAATTTTGTGTTACGGTAAAACAGATATTTCCAGATAATGTGGTGGTACCACTAGGTATCATTTTTCCAGAATAGCATCCTACTGTTATCCTAAAAAAAATGTTGTTTATGTAGCCCATTCCCCCATTTTAAGAAAACCAAGTTTCAAATAAATAAAGTTACTTTTCCAAAGTCATAGTTTTGGCTGACTAATAATAAAATTAATGACAGAAATAGAACTAAAGTCCAGTTTCTTGAGCACCAATCTAATGCTTTTTCTGCTATATTTTGGGTGCTGTATCACATTGCAGGGAAGTTAAAAATGTTTACTTGTTTGCATAATAACTTACTACTGATATAATTTTTAATTGCAAAATGTGATAAACAATCCCAGGCTGCAAGTGAGACTTAGCTTTTTGTCACTAACTAGATTTTTTAAACCATGTATTCTTTCCAGGTATATATTTTACTCATTTTGACACTTTTAATGATCACTGGATGAAATCTGAAAATTGATAGACAAGAATATCTATAAGAAGAGTTATTGTTTTCAGGTAGAAGAAACGTCTCAAAAATTATTTTTAAAAGTGACAAATAATATAAATGAAAAACGTTTCACTAATTAGAGTAACCAAAAGATAGAATGGATTAACCAAGGAGATAATGAGTTCCCCATCAATGAAGGAGTTCAAAAAGAGGCAGAAATACTCACTTGTCAATATATTGTATTACAAATTTATGAAGTATATGGAGTTTTCATTACACGATTTGTAAGTTTTCTGAAACTCCTGAATTTCTATCTTTACATATATATTTGATTTTTCACAGTGTGCATTTTCATTATTATCAATTAAAGTGTTCAGAAAGCCAGAAGGCATACTTCTTTGCTATACCACTTCTGGTATTCTCTTCTGATCTTCCTTACTTAAAAAATTAAAAATAATTGTTGAAATTACTTGTTTTTACTTATAAGCATATGTAATTATAAGCAAAAGAAACATTTTAAAATGTAGCCTTATAACTATGAGGGCAACCTGGTTGTGACATCTGTCACTCCATTAATCTCCAGGGTTAATTCAGCTGGCTAATTTAGCCGCATGAACTGGTTGGCTAGGCAGTTGTTTCCTTCTTCCCTCACAGCCCCATGTGTGGCCCTCCCAAAGCTGCAAGCTTGGTGGAAGAGGCCAACATTCCCTGATAGAGTAGAACATTTTTTGGTCAAGAGTATATGAGTAGCTGTAGTTGAAAGAGACCAAATGAAATCTACAGGCAGGCAGCCCGGGCGGCGCCTTGAGCCTAGTTAGAAGTTGACCCTACAGGCAGGCAGCCCGGGCGGCGCCTTGAGCCTAGTTAAAAGTTGATGCCGGACCTAACCGATAATGTTATCTATAGATTTCAGATGTTGTATAGACAAGCAATGTGAAAGTCCCTGTCTTGTTCTTTTTCTGTTCTAATTACTAGTGCTTGCCATATATCTCTCAACTTCCTGAGCCCAGTATAAACATATCCCACCATATGTCTCGCCTCCATATATCCCTCAACTTCCTGGGCTCATCCCACCATATGTCTCCCTACCATATATCTTTCAATTCAAAGACTACCATATATCTCAACTTTAGAAGGACACCACCTGGAAAATCCCGATAAGAACACAGCCGTTTGTGAGAGCACGGGAACCAATAAAAAAACTGCTAAATGTATAAACTTAAAATGTTAACCAATTGTAATGCTGTAACCTAGAGAATTCCCTCGTTCCTCTGCAACTTTACAAGTCCTGTTTACATTAGGCTATAAAAGGCAAGCGCACGCATTGTTCAGGGCCCTCCTGTATGTTGTGGAACGGAGGGACCAAGTTCGAACTTGCATTAAAGATCCTTGCCGCTTGGCTTTGACTCTGGACTCTGGTGGTCTTTTTCGGGGAACTAACGGTCTGGGCATAACAGTAGTCCTCAGCTGGAACATCCTCTAAACAAGCTCTTAAGGTCCATTTGTAGGAGAACATAGGGTACTGAAACCCATTACTCCAGATACATCCAAGCGAAGTGGATGTGGACAGTCTGTGCTAAAGAAAGGAAGAAGAAAAGAAAAAGAAAAACATATATAGCTTTACATATAGGGTTGATTAGCTGGTGACTTTTTATCATTATTGCTTTCCTTTACATCTTACTGTATTTAAAATAATTACAATTTCTAAATAAAGAAAAACATCTGCATGTATTCAATTATAATTAAATACATCATGTAAAACTAACAAACGTATTATTTGCAAACTTTACAATGCAGGTCCATCTTCTGATTGAAATTCATTTGATAGCGTTTCATCAGTCATGCGTTTCCAAAGGCCTTTATGCCATTGGAAACCTTTGTCCTTTGGCAGGTATATCTGTTCTGTTAAATTCAGGCCAGTTAACTTGCTAAACAGGAGGCAATGTGCCATATTCAAAATGAATTGAGCCCCTGAAGAAATCCCACTAAAAACCTTATTCTTTTTCTGAACCTAACCAAAAAATTAGAGTAACAAAAATACTGCCAGACATTAGGTTGCTTCTACAGAGGAAATTTTGAATAAATATGTCATGCAATTAATTTAACAGTTTTTCATGCTCAAATCAGTTGACAGAGACTTTCTGGAGAGATTCTTGTTTCTCTATTCCTATTTCTGTAATCTTATTAGCATATTGTGACAGTAAAAGCCATCACTAATAATAAATTAGGTCTTATTTGTAAATGATGTTCCAGTAAAATTTAGGAAAAAAAGTGTTTCTGGTCTCAACATTTTGGCACGCCTGTCAGCAGTCATACAGACAAAAATCAATATTAAGTTGTAACTCAGCAATAGGCTTGAAAATCATCTATACCATTATCATTATTATTTTGTTGTCTCTCATAGGGACATCAGACATCTGGTTTCAAAGATAATGGCAGTAACAATTATTTGCATCACAGCCCTAGCTAACTAGATAGCTAAAAACATCTGT
The DNA here is from genome assembly GCF_009764315.1 of Trachypithecus francoisi. Classification (NCBI taxonomy): domain Eukaryota; kingdom Metazoa; phylum Chordata; class Mammalia; order Primates; family Cercopithecidae; genus Trachypithecus; species Trachypithecus francoisi. The sequence continues at coordinate 45,031,433 of NW_022681470.1, read as the reverse complement.
TATGATCTTCGGTTTCTTTAACCTGTCCCTGGAGAGACTTTGATCGCTGAAATATTCTTTTTGTCAAATTTCTCTCTGCAATAATCATTTCTGCAAAATACAGATTACTTGATACTTAAGGAAATTGACTATAATGCTGCTTTTCATTTTCTGAATTTAAAACTGGAGTAGGGGTCATTAAAAAAGACTTTATAAGAAAATTATTTTACCAGAGCTGAAATTTTACCATCATAGCTATATTGAATTGCCCTTTTAAACTAGGGTCATTGTTTTTCTGTGATATACTAAACATACAAAAATAAGGGCACTAATATTTGAAAAAACACATCAGGTATTTACTAGATCAGTATTATCCATTGCAAGCAAAACTTGCAGGTAATTCTATTTCAAAAATAACTCTTTGGTTCTGTAATTAAAAAATTAATTAGGAAGCATATGTGGTCCTACCATGTGTTAGCAGTATACTAGGCTCTAGGCTCTTTTATGCATATAAAAATGTAAGCCGGCCGGGCGTGGTGGCTCATGCCTGTAATCCCAGCACTTTGGGAGGCCAAGATGGGCAGATCACGAGGTCAACAGATCGAGGCCATCCTGGCCAACATGGTGAAACCTCATCTCTACTAAAAATACAAAAATTATCTGGGCATGGTGGTGCATGCCTGTAGTCCCAGCTACTCCGGAGGCTGAGGCAGAAGAATCCCTTGAAACCGGGAGGCCAAGGTTGCAGTGAACTGAGATGGTGCCACTGTACTCCAGCCTGGGTGACAGAGTGAGACTCCATCTCAATTAAAAAAAAAAAGAAAAATGTAAGCTATAGGTTTCTTCCAAACCTACATTCCAAGCTTGTAGAAGAATTTGAAATAATTAACAAGTAAGATAAAATAGAAATCCTAAAGTATAGAATGCATACAATGGTGTTCAACAGAAATAATTTTTTGTGTGCAAAAAATAAAATAAAAAAGTTGGAAAAAGAGGAATTTAATTTGCAATGACCAACAAACTTCGTGACAGCCACATGACAGTCTGGGTTCCTCTAGCTACCAGAATACAGTTAAGTACTCAGTATTTGTTGACTGCATAAATAAATGAGTTCATAGTTGAATGAATTAAACAGAGACATCTTTAAGAAAGCCTGAGAGGAGTAGTATGGCCAATGGCTTTTATGATGATTGAGGTAGGAATAGAATTAGAAGTGAAGTGGATAAGGGAGGTGGGGCAAGGGTGACCTTGAGGGTGAGGATGGGGCAACAATAGCAAAGAGAAAAACTTGCTCAGATATAAGGCTCATATGAGATACAGTCAGAAAAATATATCATACTAGCATGAGGATTATAGACATTTTATAAGTCTACAAATGATGGGTTGAAAATTGTAATTTAACCCATTTAAAACATTTTCTTTCACAGGGAAAAAAATGAGGAAAACAGTAAAATATAAATTGCCTAGAAGCACAATGAAAAACTTAGTCTGGCAGGTAAAAAATTACAATGGCTACATGAGTGTAATTTTACTAGTGTAATTCACACAAGTACAAAACAAAGATTTAATTAGACTTCATGACTAATTAGATATGCAGAACAAAGAGAAGAAATCTTCAATGCTGAGAAAGGTGAGTAACATTAATGACACTAAAGATTTTGTGTAATAAGATCACTTCCATTTTGAACATCTGAAGTCTGAAGGTTCAATTAAGCATTTGAGTGGAAATATTAAATACATAGTTGGAAATACAATACTGGAATTCTATTTAAATATTACATTCGGAGCTATAGTATATATAGTAATCAACAAAGACATATGGTGGAAAAACTTTTAAAAAGTGATCTAGGTGAATAGTATTTATTTTTGTTTAAATTAGAAATTAATTTTGAAATGGTTCCAAAAATATTTGCCTTGCCAAAATGGTTGTTATTGTTAGCAATGTTCTGGATATCTCATTATCAGTATTCAATGTTTTATAATATCTCCTTTTCATAGAGAAGCCCTATATCTTTGATCAAATTATACATAATTCCAATATTTTATATGTATTGGATCTATTTGAATTTAAGGATTAATTAGTACTGAAAGACTGTATTTTAATGTATTGACATGTATTGACATGTGATTATTCTTTTAAACATAATGTTTTGTTTCTTCAGCATAATGAAATTTACATAAAGAATTAATCTAATTTTTTAAAACCTTTCCTTACTTTTTTTTATTTCCCCAACTATATCAGTTATTTCTTGGCTAACTTTTTCATCTTTCAGTGCTGTGGGATTTGGATGAAGCTCATTCTCTTTTTATAAATGTTCTTCAAATTCAACCTGCTGTGAGCCTAGGTGAGTATAATTGAACTCAGGAGAATATTTTAGTACAAGAAAAAATAGGGCAGAGAGAAAACATATGGTTTCCTAATTATGCTGAAGGCTTTTTTTTTTTTTTTTAACTTTTTCTTTCTCTCATGATTTTTTTCCCCAATTCACCGTGCATAGTTGGTTCTCTCATTTGACAGACTTCTTAGATGGAACAACAGCGACATATATTCAACTGTGGAAAATTGGCACTTGAGTTTTTCAATTGTGTTTGTTAGATAACCAGAGTTTGGGGAGTTACAAAGAAATACTTTCTCAGAAATACTGCTGCCAATAGGAGCTCTGGTTTGTAACAGGCCAGGCTTTAAAGAATTCAAGAAGTCTCAATATGGAAGGTTGTTTTCAATAAAAATAATTGCACATCAGTAACATGCTTTCACAGGAAAATTTTAGATTTAGTAATACAAAACTATATTGTTGGCTTTAATTTACTTTTAATAACATTTAGATTTTATATGGTATTATACATCTATCATTTCACTGGCAGGTACACATGCCCTGAATGTATATTACTCCAAAAGCATCAGTAATAGAATTGGATTTGAAATAGTCATCCATACACTGTGTATTAAACATAGGTCATGTACAGGTTTGTGTAGGTTCCACAAGGTTTTTCTTTCTCCAGACTTCAAGCATAAACTTGAGACATTACTTTAAAAAATTAAAACAAAGAAAACTACTCGTTTAATGCTTGAGGTAAGCTCTCTGTATAAGTGATTTATTTTTAAAGCATTTTCAAAATATATTGTTACTGAGACCATTATATTATTTCAGTCAATGTGCTTGGATATATCATAACCTTGAGTAGTCTTTCTTATAATTTATTTATTTTAATTGGCAAATAATAATTGTATATATGTATGGGGTATCATGATGTTTTGATGTATGTATACATTTTACAATAATTAAATCAAGATAATTGACATATTTGTGATCTCAATACTTATTTTTTGTGTGTTGAGAACATTTACATTCTACTCTATTAGCAGTTTTCAAATATGCAATACATAATTATTAACTGTAGTCACTATGGTAATAATAGACCTCCAGAAATTATTCCCCCTAACAGAAGCTTGATAACCTCAAAATATTCTTCTGCCATTTTGTGCATGAGTAATATATTCAATTCGGTTAATTCTCAAATATGAATCAAGAGAATTTGTGGATTTTTTTCAAGCAAAGGTAAAAAGAGAATATATCTCATAGATTTAAGTATTATTTTGTTTGCTTGAGTTCTACTCCCTTCTCTAAAGAAGAAATTAATGAATCACACATTTTATATGATGGCTATTCTTCAATATAGGAACTATCTTTTGCTACAGGTTTTGTTTACAAAGGCACCTGGTGAATTCTAATGTACTTTCTGTGGCACAGATACACTGATAATGAGAACAAAGTGTCTTTAACATTTCCTAGGGGTAGATTGCTGTTAAAGTAGCTTCTATTTTAAGTTAATACATTGGTATTATGACTTGCCAATCAGATGTTATGGGTTTGATTTGTGTCTCTCAGTTCCCCAGAGACTGATCTACTGAGTTTCTGATTTGCAAAGGTAAGTACCAGACCCAGATGCCTTTAAGGAACCATTTATGGTTTCTCTTCTTGAATGCCTGTGTAATGGAAGACCAAATGAGAATTTAAACTTGGATTTTATAAAAATAGAATAAGAAGTATATTCAATGACTATTAATTGTGAAGACATAGTTATCAAAAATATGTTTTCCCAGAGAAAACAATATAGTTAACTCTACTAACATGAGACAAGCTGTGATGAATGAAGGCAACTTTAAAATTATCAGCAAACTTCTTGAACATCATTGAGTTAATCCTTTATCTTCCTTTTGCCTATCTTCCAGTAGAAATGATGAAGAGAAATTAAATCACTACAATATTAGTATCAGGAAGAACATTGGTAGGTAATTAGTGATGAAACATGATACCATCTATCAACCACTATTATAAAATTGAATGTTTATAAACATATTCCATTGTTTAATAATCCAGGTAAATATTGCATATTTGTCAATCAAAAGTCAGGGCTCTCTTAAAGTTTTGCTATATATGCCCAAACTTCCCCTTCTCCTCTCCATAATATAAAATGTATTTTATTATTTTCCTTATAATATTAACTTTATACTATAGTGGTATGATGATGCTCATTTTTATTCTCCACAATGATAAGATAGAAATGTGAAATTTAAGTTCTATGCACAAATATTCTTGATTGATTCTGCTGTTTAAATGTTGCTATATAAGGTAAGAATGTATTAATATATTATTATTAAATATGTACTTTTTTCATTTTGATTCTCTCTTCTACATTCATGTACTTCTTTAATTATTTATGACTCAATAATCAAAATGTCAAAAGAAGGATACATTAAGTTTATAATTTATCTATACTTTATACTGTTCCCTGTCTATTCAAACTGTTTTACATTATATTGATTCATCCCAGTGAACCAATGAAAGCACATTCATTCCTATCTAATCTGGAAGAGAAAGCTGACATTTTTCAGTGCCTCCAAACTCCAGATTACCTTACATCTAATTTTGTCCCCGTTGACAACACTGGAAAACTGATATCATCATCTGTGAGTTACTGAGAAAACTGAAGGTTAGAAAGTTTCAACAACTTGATCAAGTTTATCTGCAGTGACAGAAGAAGGAAGCTTTACTGTAGGTCTGCTTTATTTTAAACTTTGTGATTTTTCATAAGATTAGTAGTTCACACTTACATTTTTTTACGTAACAAAACCAAATATTTTTTCTATCTCCACATAAGAATTCTATTGTTGACTATTTCTACACACACTTTACTTTATATTCTACTGTATTTTAGTATCTTTATAAAATTCATTGTTATTATTCACATAAAATGAATATCCTTTCACATAAATAGAATATAATAATAGCAAAAATATAATGACAACAAAATATTGCTGACTGCCAAAAGTTGTAAGCCCAAGAAAAGCTTTGTTAGAAAGGGAGATTAACACGTGCTGGAGAAATATTAAAATATATTAACTCCAAATGAGATTTAATACTTGAATCCATCAGAAGAAAATAAAGGGAATTAATAAAGAAGCATGTTTCTCTTTATATCTCCTTTTCTTTCTCTTTTTTCAATGATATTTAATGGTCTGTTCATATGCTACTTAAGATAATCCAGAATCACAATATTTATATTCCATAATTGGGACATGTAGCACTAAACCACTAAGCTTAAGGAGGAAGCAAAGACCTTTTCAGTACTATCTTCTGGAGACCAGAATCATTAATTGCCATCTCTGTTAGTGAACATATTTGCTACATATCTCTAACAGAGTCATTAGACAATATAATTTTTAGATCATAAAGAATTCATATATAGAAAATACATTCATTAGCAATTGAAAGAAAGTGTTGTACTGTATTTTATTGATTTGACATATTAATCCAGAATCAGTAAGTTTTCCAATAGCAGATAAAATAATAATTCATCTGAAATGTCACTTCTAATGAAATGTCTCTTCTGTTGCCCTTCACAGGTCTATAATAATATGCTTTCCAGCCCCCAAATTATGATATCAAATAAAATAATAGAATCAAGTGTAAAAATGTATTCCTAGCAATTTAAAACTGGAGACAGCCTTACAGAAGAGCTTGCAAAATCTCCCCTTAAGAAAGATGTGGAAAGTAAGATATAAATAAATGGAATGATTGTCCAAGGTCATACATTAACATTACAGTAGTAACTACAGATAATGTCTTATTTTTTAATCTAGGCCTCTTCGCAGTACACTTCAGGGCTATGTTTATTCATTGTGCAAAGAATGGAGACAAGCAACAACAATAAACAAAACAGATTGAGTTTTTCTAATCTCAAATTGTCTGATAAAACTTAAATAGAGAAACATGGGCCATCTATCAAATTTCCTTTACATAAATAAATACGTTGCTTCCAAACTCCAATTTTCAACTTCAAGATATACTTGAATGTCAGCATGATAGTCAATATTCTAGTGTTAAGGCTAGATCATTAAATAGCATGTATTATTTGTTAAATGCAGGCCCTAGACTGATTAAAGTAACCCACAGATTTATAATTGCTAAGCTTAAAAGAGTAACAAATAATAACCGAGAAAAGCTTTCCTATTAGAGGGTACAAACCATAAGCATATAGCACACGTTATTGAAACTGCTGTCCAGCACCATTTTGAGCCATAACTCCTACTTTAAATGTCACCTGATCCTCTGAAGATTACTTTTTCAAATGCAGCATCTTAATTAAGTCATATTTTACACAGGAAGTAAAAAGATATAGGCTAAATGTATACAAAAGTGCTGAGTTGACTTCCTGGTTACTCTGTGTAGAGGGAGTCTGCACTGTAATGACTAAATCTTCTGCATTTTATCAGACTGGCTACATGTCATATTAATTCAAATACTAAAACAACCAACTACTCTGTTGTTACCAGTCGCTTATCCAGTCCAGGCATGTCTATATCCATGTGACAAGTGGTTGTTACCAGTTGCTTATCCAGTCCAGGCATGTCTATATCCATGTGACAAGTGGTTGTAGTAATTTTTTATAATGCTTACCAATTTAAAGTTGAGTAAATTATTCTGTAAGCAAATTACAACTGTGGGTGGGAATATCTTACTAAACTATTGGTTCTGCCTTTTGTTCTTGCACATATTTGGAATAATTTATTGGATAAAAGTTTCCTTATTAGCTTTCATTATACCAGATTATTGTTTCACTTTTAAAATAATCTCCAGCCATGTGAAGAAAAGTAGATTCAGTGTAGGGAGATTGATAATATGTACTTGATAAGTATGTATAGAGAAAAAAACATAGGCAGTATTTTGAAAGCCAATATTTGTTCACATTTTTCTTTTCACCAATAGAATCGTTCTGATTTTTTCACACAATACTATAATCAAATAATGATATGTAAATATTAAGTAATTTTAACACAATTTATATAAATGAAGAATATAAAAGAAGAAATATGAAGCTTTATCTGCTTTATCTTTGATTTTTTTAACCTAAATTGATTCTACTCAATCTGGAAAGACCCTTCATAATGGTATATGCATTTAACCTTTTTAAAATATGACTTTATTAGATTAGTGAAAAAGTATTTGCGGTTTTTAATGGCAAAAAGAACAATTACTTTTTCACCAGCCTAACATATAGTCTATAATATGCAACTATATGAGTGTACACAATAAAACAAAAACCCATGTCTAATGTCCCAATGCAAAATGTAAAAGCACTTTATTGTGGATGATGATTAATCCTTATTTATACAAATCTTCCCTTCTCTTTTAATACTTTATATCTCCTTTTGTACTTTTCTCTCCCTATTTTCAAAGTCTGAAGCACAGTTCTTAGATCAGATCAAGGCCAAAAGCAAGAAATGAGGGCAGAAAGCAATTAATCTCTTTGGTATGAAAGATAGTCATAAGTGTTAGCATAATCCCATATAATTTACTTTTTTTCATTTAAGATACATCTTCATAAAAGAGCAAAACAAGTTGTATTGAGGTTAGCATACTGTAATAACAAACTTTTAGAGGAATTAGCCAGTTAGTTTTGCTTTAACCTCAGCATATTAATTTGTTTCAGTCACTTTAGTTAAAAGGAGACCATGATTTATTTTGACTGAATGTTTTCATACTGCTTTGAAAAAAAGTAATAATATTTTTACAGCTCGTTTTCTTATGACAATAAAGTGATCAATCCCAAAACCAGATATGATGCTTATGCTGTATTTTTTAAAATCTGAGATCTACTTTTTTATCATTTTTAAAACACCTCTGATTGACAACATGTGTTGAAGTATCAAAACTCCAAATGTTTCTAATTATCTTGTAAAGCGTACAGAGTAAAGATTTAGATTGTTAACACCTAAATTCATTGGGTGAAAAAAGTAATTGTATCTAATGTTAACTTTTACTTGTTTCAGGCTAATAATACTATATAAGCTTGTACAAACCAGTAAAATAATTTTATATCATTTTTATGAAGTATAGGAACATAAGAGCTTCTGCACAGCAAAAGAAACTATCATCAGAGTGAAAGGCAACCTACGGAATGGGAGAAAACTTTTGCAATATATTCATCTGACAAAGGGCTAATATCAAGAATCTACAAAGAACTTAAACAAGTTTACAAGAAAAAAGCAAACAACCCCATCAAAAAAATGGGCAAAGGATATGAACAGACACTTCCCAAAAGAAGGCATTTATGCAGCCAACAGACATATGAAAAAAGCTCATCATCACTGGTCATTAAGAGAAATGCAAATCGGCTGGGCGCGGTGGCTCAAGCCTGTAATCCCAGCCCTTTGGGAGGCCGAGACGGGCGGATCACGAGGTCAGGAGATCGAGACCATCCTGGCTAACATGGTGAAACCCCGTCTCTACTAAAAAATACAAAAAACTAGCCAGGCGACATGGCGGGCGCCTGTAGTCCCAGCTGCTTGGGAGGCTGAGGCAGGAGAATGGCGTAAACCCAGGAGGCGGAGCTTGCAGTGAGCTGAGACCCGGCCACTGCACTCCAGCCTGGGCGGCAGAGCGAGACTCCGTCTCAAAAAAAAAAAAAAAAAAAAAAAAAAAAAAAAAGAGAGAAATGCAAATCAAAACCACAATGAGATACCATCTCAGGCCAATTAGAATGACAATCATTCAAAAGTCAGGAAACAATAGATGTTGGAGAGGATGTGGAGAAATAGCAACACTTTTACATTGTTGATGGGAGTGTAAATTAATCCAACCATTGTGGAAGACAGTGTGGTGATTCCTTAAGGATCTAGAACCAGAAATACCATGTGACCCAGCAATTCCATTAATGGGTATGTACTCAAAAGATTATAAATCATTCTAATATAAAGACACATGCACACATATGTTTATTGTGGCACTATTCACAATAGCTAAGACTTGGAACCAAGCCAAATGCCCATCAGTGATAGACTGGATAAAGAAAATGTGGCACAAATACACCATGGAATACTAAGCAGCCATAAAAAAAAGATGAGTTCACGTCCTTTGCAGGAACATGGATGATGCTGGAAACCATCATTCTCAGCAAACTAACTCAGGAACAGAAAACCAAACACCCCATGTTCTCACTCATAAGTGGGAGTTTAACAATGAGAACATATGGACACAAGGATGGGAACATCACACACTGTTGGGGGGTGGGGGGTTAGGGGAGGGATAGCATTAGGAGAAATACCTAATGTAGATGATGGGTTGATGGGTGCAGCAAACCACCATGTCACGTGTATATCTATGTAACAGACCTGAACGTTCTGCACATGTATCCCAGAACTTAAAGTATAATAATAAAAAGAACGTAAGAAATAATTGCAAAATGTTTATATGGTACAGAATATAAGAGTATTATGCCAAGCAAATTGTTCTCATTTGTAGTGTACTGGATTAAGCTATCATTAACTCTTGTTGTATCTAATGTAGCAGCCACCTAAATGATATCAATAGGGCCAGTCTTTGGGTTACTCCTAAAACAAATATGGAATTATGTCATGTCCTTGATTTCAAAGTAAGATCAAGACCCCCCAAGTGCTAATTTATTAATTTTTCAACTGTATCTCCTTTCCAGTATTATTCCTAAAATATCTTAATTGTATTGTGTATGTCTTTCACTGAGCATCTGTTGCACTTTCACACTTCAGAATTACAACTACTCATTCATGCTAATTTCTGCCTCTGCTGCAGTTACCTGCATTCTGCTGCCACCTTCTTCAACCTCTATAGGATCACTCAAAAGATTTAATGTATACTTGGAGTGTTTTCCTCAAGTGAAATCAGCCATGTTGTAGCTGGATATATTATGCAGACTGCAACTTAACAGGTACCAACACATTATATTATATAATGTGTAAATATAATCAACATTGAAGAAGTTTTCAGAAATCAATATTTTATTGCATCCTCTTAAGGCATTTTGGACTATGCCGTACGAATCATTTGTCCAGAACACAATGTTTTGCTTAGTTCTTCGTTCAGTGAGTAAAAAAGTTATTGTGTTTAAAATTAGAGTATCCGATTGACAACAAATATAAGAATATAAGAATACTTGTTAAACACATCATTGATAATACCAAGTTTCAACCAAGTTTCATTGATTTCATGCTATTTTTAATGTTGTTAGCTTCTCCTTATATTAATTTACAAATTTACTTTTGTTTATAATTACATCTTAAAAACTAAGATTATAAGAGTTTTATATTTTCTTGTAGGTCCACATACATATTTATGTGATAGTCTAATAAAATAATCCATTAATACTAAAGAGCTGAAAAGAATTCCATGTATCTCAGCAAAACTAAAACTTAAGCTGTATTCATTTTCTCTAGAAGGATTTCTAGAAGGGTTTCTAGAGAAAATACATTAAGATATAGTCAACATTTCTTCTATCTTTCAAACTGCAATGCAATAAATTTTCAACAAAACTAAATCACAATAGGTGTACTGCACTGAGAAATAAATACCAACATGCTAGAAAATTAAAATAAAAGCAAAGTAACTTTTATCCAATGATCTACTAAGTTTAAGAGAAACATTCCATAACATAGAGACAAGAACAGAAATAAAAAGCATTAAAACAAGACTGATGATCAGTCAAATGTTATCTCATTCTTTGACTTTCTTGTTTTTTTCTAAATAGTTTTTTTCTAAATAGTTTATTAAAAGAGAAAGAAAAATCACAATATCCCACTTCCCTGCCCAAATTTAGAAAACTTTTTATTTTTCTTGCCACTTTCTTTCTTTCCCTTTTAAACAAATTCATTTAAAACGTTGTTAATGACTAAATAGGTTAAAAATTCCGTTTTATCTTTAGTGTAGGTATATTATGTGTGTTCTATGAGAAAGAATGCTGAAAAACAACTTATTCCACAAAGATGCATTTTGAACTTTTACTTATCAAATATTGTCTTCTACAGTGAACTCAGGTGGTATCGAAGAAAGCTTCTAGTAGAAGATGTCTTTTGATTTGAATGAAAAAGGAAAGGAGTGAGCCAAGCAATTTTGTGTGTATTACGCCTGAAAGAATTGAGGACGGCCTGAGTAATGAAGAGTGTTACAGAAAGGGAGTAACAAAAGCAAACCTTCAATAAGGTTTGAAGTATAACAGTGACGTCTTCAGAATCAAGTGAAGAAAAGAAAGTGAGAGACAGAGCTAGACATACTGGTAGAGGGAGATTCATACAAAAACAGAGATGAAGATAGCCTTTGAGAGAGAAAGAGACAATTAGACACAGAGAGGAACAAAAGGAGAAAGAAGTAAGATAAGAAAAGAAGAGAGGAAATATAAGAAAAAAATAGCAGAGGAAAAATTCAAAAAGAGAATGGAAGTGGAAAGGATATGAATTAATGAAATTTTAGGAATTGGGAAAAGGTTTTTTTTTTTTTTTTATTTTTCTATTTTCCTCATCATATTTTTACATGCTGAATATATTCTTTTTTTTTTTTTTTTTTTTTTTTTTTTGAGACGGACTCTCACTCTGCCGCCCAGGCTGGAGTGCAATGGCGCCATCTTGGCTCAGTGCAAGCTCCGCCTCCCGGGTTCACGCCTTTCTCCTGCCTGGGCATCTTGAGTAGCTGGGACTACAGGCGCCCGCCGACACGCCCGGCTAATTTTTTTTTTTTTGTATTTTCATTATTTTTAAAGCAAATTATTATTTACTGTGCCCTGAAAGAGTCCGTCATGGCTGATTTAGTTGAATCCTTTTGTCCAGGTTTCTCAATGACTCACAGACCACTTGAATCAGAATTGCTTGTGATATTAAAATAAATTTAGATTCCTGGATATCACCCCAATCTGCAGATTCTGAAACTCTGTGGTTCACTTCCAAATATACATGTTTACCAGGCAGGCTAGATGATACATATGCACACCTAAATTTCATATTTATGGTCTAATATTTACAGAAGCATCATTTAAAGATGAACTTACGGTAGACCAGAGCACATACCTACCAATCTGCTACATATATTTTGTGTGTGGAATCTACATGCCATTTTTCAATTGTTCTTCACATTTACACTTTTGTGTAATGATATTTTATAGACAGAAAAACCAAAAGTAGAATTCCTTCCTCTTTAAGAGTACTCAGTCCTTTTTCTTACAGTTTTCATTGTGACTTTTAAATATTACTTTCTTATGGTAATTGTGCATCTGAAACACCATAGCTGCTTTTGCAACTAACATGCTTAGGTCTCACCCCAGAAAACAGGCTACAATAGTATGGGATGTGTCCTGTCACTGTTATTTTATAAGACTTTCCAATTGAGTCTAATGAGCAGCCAAAGTCACCATCCATACCCAGGTCTTTCAGCAGTTGTAAATAATCTTTGAGTTAAAATTAACCAAAACATTCTCGAAATCTGCTGGATGTAAGGTACTTTCTGTGACAGAGTAGTTCACTTTTTATCTTTATTTGTTGATATAAATTGAACTAAAAATTCCATTTTTTTTTCAAAATTTTACTTAAAGTCTAAGTTTCAAGCATATCAGAACACTAAGAGACACTTAGCTGTATATTACACTAAAGCATTAAAGCAATGCAAAAATATAGCTTTAAAGAAAAACTAGAGAAAAAGAAATCACTTATTTTTCATTAAGTGAGTAAAATGTCCTTTTTAACCTTAATGGCACCTTCCCCTATTTTAAATTGAGTCATTCTGAGTACCTGAGTTTCATGTTTTATAGTTTTATAATTTGTAACGTCTGGCAAAGATCAAGGATTCTCACTTTCCACCTCACAGATGTCCTTGCAAACTGGAACACAATTTAAATGGTTTACATACATATATTACTCCATTAGTGCCTAATTAAAAATACGTCTGACAGCTGGCAGACAATGAGGTGCTCCACATAATCCAAGTGAACTGATCAAGGATGGAAAATTGCGCTTGTACTATTTATATGAATTCATGGCACTTATTTGTCATTTTTAGGAATGTTTTTATTTCCCCCAGATTGTGTACATTTTGTGTACATGCTGTTACTGGCATATTCATGTTGCATTTAGATTAAATGTCATATTTTATGCATATATGGTCTATTTTTCTATAAGAAATTCTCTTTAGATATAAATGAAAATAAACTGTATTTTTTTAAAAGTCATGAATTTGTTTATGATTCCCTGAGAGCTAGTATTTGCTCCTTGTACATGGGTTTGTCTTCTATATATGTTAAAGTTTTACTTGGTCCTTGCCTTTGAGTATTTGTATAGTTGCTTTGCTCATGAAATAGACAAGAAATGACTACAAACACTATATTAGTAAGGGATCTTCAGAGAAACAGAACAATAGGCTGTGTAAGTATATATATTTTGAGATGTAAAGAATCAGCTCACGTAATTGTGGGCGCTGGCAAATCTGAAGCCTGCAGGCAGGCTGACAGGAAAAGGGCCCAAGAGTTGATGTTGTAGCTGTATGGTAAACATGCCCGATAACAATAATTTAATCACATCCTGAGAATCACCCTGTATGACAGACTCACCTGAATGTGTGTTCCAAGCTAGGGAATCCAGGAGTGGCTAATGGGGAGATTCGTTCATTGTCTGTAAAGGACAACTGAGCCCCAGGTCCATTCCATAGAACACAAGTCCTATAGGCCTGAGTTCTGGATTGAATGAAGGTGAAAGTTACTAGGGAGAGTATACCAAGTGAAAATGCTACATAAACTGCATGATTTTTGCAAACAGTTGTGGTTCTCTTGCCCAGGCTGCTGCCATTGGACTCGAAGCCCCTGATAAAAAAAACTCCATGTATTGTTTGCCGACCCTGGGTCTTTGACCTCTTGAACCTGGTGCCAACCCCACTGGAGTCTAGAGGTGTTTGGCATGACAGCAACTCAGGTACAAAAACAATGTGGAGGCAGAGTTCCTTTTTCCTCAGTGACCTCAGTCTCTGCTCTTAAGACCTTCAACTGACTAATGAGGTCTACCCACATTATGGGGGGTAATTCACTTCACTCAAAATCTCTTAATTTAAATGTCAATCACATTCAAAAAATATCTCCACACCAACATCTGTAGTGGTGTTTGACCAAAAACCTGGGTACAATGGCCTAGACAAGTTGACACCTAAAATTAACCATAATAAACACAGAGAATAACAACAGACAAGATCTGAATAAATATAGACAGTAAAGGTTATTTTAGCGGGATAAAAGTAGATTTGATTGGAAGAGAGAAACAGTATCGAAGGAATAGTAATAACAATATAGTGATTTGGAAAGCAAAAACATTTGAATAGTTGCTAGGAAGGTAAGTCAGGAATGTTCTAGTGATTTATCTTGTCTTCCTACTCTTTGTTTCACTATTCATTTTAAAAACCTTAATCTAGACATATCTAATTTCCCATGAGAAATCATTTGCAGGTAAAATGCCACCACTGCATTATTCCACTGCAATACCAAGAAAAATGCAAATACTATAGTTGGCATAGAAAAAAGTCAGTGTTATGTAGCAGCACAAATAATAGAGAGCTCTGTGTTATTACAGCTATAATACAGCAATAAGTTTTTAGTATTCCAGGAAAAAAGAGCTTAATCAAATGTATGGATACTGTTTTCCAGTTCAATTACTGGGAAGCAGTATCTGAAATATTAACTTAAATAACTGGTTAAAATTCAGCTGGATCATGAACTGTTATTTGGGAAGAAAACTGCTGAGTTAAAACACATATGAATTATTACCTATTCTTATGTTCATTTAAGTTAAAACATTGAAATATGTCATAATGAATAAATCAATTCTGGAATTATATAGTGCTCTTAGTCAGTGATATGCTGGATATAGCTCTGGCAAGTTGGCAAGAACCAGTACATCTCTTCCCAACTCCACATTAGAAATGGCAAGTAGGTAACTTAATATTTGTGCTGCAGGAAGTGACAAATGTGTTTTAACCATAGATTTATTGTTTGAGTGAAAAAAATATATCCATAATAGTTTAGCATTACACAATGTAATTCACACTATTTCTTTATCCTTGAAGTAAATTGCTAGCAAGTAGATTCTAACAAAATGTATGCAGATATAGTTAGATCAAGTTATTATTTTTAATCTGTTGTATAATTATTTGTCTGGTCTTTTTCTTTGGTTCCAAAAACTATCAAAATTTTCCACATGATAGGAAATTTTTGATGTTTATGGTAGGCTACTTTGGCCATGCCCCAGTTTATGTTAACTACACAACTCATAATAGGAAATGCGCAGATCAAAAAGACCAACCATGTGATTACAGGAGTAGAGCTTTGAGCAAGGTGATACCTGTGTAACCACTGAGGAAGGAAGTGGGGCTATAGATTGAGTTTAATCACAAGACCAATGATTCAATCATGTCCTTGTAGTGAAATTCCAATAAAAACTGTGGACATAGATGTTCAGGAGAGCTGTACTGGATAGCAATATCGTGTGCATACAGTTGTACATTGATGGGCCAGGAAGGTGATTCCTCTGAACTCCATGGGGAGAAGATAAAAGGAAGGTTCAAATTTAGGACCCTTCTAGACCTTGCCCTATGTGTCTATTCTTTTGGCTGGTCTTGATTTATATCATTTTTTGCTATAATAAAACTTTAATAATTAAGTATAATGATTCATTGAGTTCTGAGTCATTCGAGTGAGTTATCAAACTAGACGGGATAATGAAAACTCTCTCCCTGAATTGGAGTCAGTTGGCCAAAAGTGTAGGTGGTTTAAAAACTCCAAGTTTGAGGCTGATGTCTGAAGTAAGAACAGTCTTTTGAGGGTCTGTGCCCTAAAGTAATTCATAAAGTTTGGCTTAACTTCAGGTAGTTTGTGTCAGAATTGCGTTGTATATCATAGATCCAAACAAATAAAAAATAGGAACATAATTTTAAATGAAAAGACATGTACTGTAACTTATTGCTTTTTAACATTTCTTTAAGGTTTTAATCAATTCATCCTATTGCAGTCTTTTTCTCTGTATTGTCTTCTATCTGACTTCAAACATCAATTATATAAAAAGGTAACAATATAAACATGTGATACAACATACAATTATCAAAGACACCCTATCTTTGGGTTACAGTCATCCTTGGATTACTGTCTCAAAGAGGAAGAAAAATTGTATTTTGTTCATGACTAATGACCAAATAGAGATTATTTAGGAAATAAAAGATGGAAAATAGCAGAGACTACAAGATAAAGTATACCCCTCTTTTATTTTTATTTTTATACTTCTCCCTCTCCCTCACTCTTCTATTTTGAATTTTTGCCTCTTTCCTATTTTCTTTTTTTCCTATGCATCTCAAGAAACAAACCACATTACTAAAAATCACTATATATTAATTAAATAATTATTCCATTAAAGTTAAAAGTATTTTCTCAAAAACTAAGCGGTGGGATAGTAATAGATATTTTTAAGCAAAATGATATTAAAGGCAAATATAACCAATTCTTATAGCTTAAAGATAATTTATCTGCAATTACCATTCACTTACAGATAAAACAATAATGCTGGATGTTAAAAGACTTGCCCAAAATTGCCACACAATGGCTGAGTCAGCTTATAAAACAACGAGGTGATGGTGTTTCAATTTTAGTCTTTGTGTATTATCAAATTGAAACTGAGGAATGGGAAAACAATGACAAGGAACATCAGAAATCACCAAATAATAAATAGTAGCTGGGTAGTGTATTTACTGAAAACTTTAAGAGAAAGAGAAATCTCAGAAGGGGTTGGGTATGCTTGTGTTTTTGGCATCATTCCCTACAAAATAAGAGCAAAAGTAACCTCAAATCCTTGGCTACTTTTTCTTCCTTAAAAGCAATAAAAACTATCAGAATAGTATCCCATACCCAGACAGTCTGGCTCACTGGGTTTGGGGAACAACGCAGACATCTACATTTTTAAATTCTGATTTTTATTTGAAACAAGATTCTAAACCATAATCTAGAATGGATTTGTGCAATAGAAATTTTCTGTGATGATGAAATATTATTCTATGTCTATGCTGTCCAAAACAGTAGTTACCAGTTCCATGTGATTATTGAGCACTTGACATAGGACTAGTGAAGCTAAGAAATTGATTTTTAAATTGAATTTAATTTTTTAATTAATTTAGACTTAAATTATGCAGTACTCTTAGTACTCTATTATGCAGAGCACTACAAAAGATAGAAGACTTTTTGTTATCAGGAAAAGCACGTGCAAAAGAACAGAGATGCAAACAAGCACAGCGTAAATGTTTGAGAAAGATTCAACTATGTCAAGCAAAATGTAAAGGCTAGGGTGTCGTCTGATTAAAAATGGAATAAAACTCAATCTGTATCTAGTGTGTACTGAATAAACATTTGGGAAGCACCCAACAGAAGAATGTTTGCAGTATACACCAAACAGTAATTAAAGAGAACTTATCCAAAGCCAGGAATGCCCACCATGTTGAATTGTCCTGGAACTTCTCTGTCAGTTCATAGAAGGGAATATAAATTCTCTAGCCCATGGATGCATATCTGGGTCCCTGATATAAAAAGGCACCAAAAAGCCAGGCACAGTGGCTCACGCCTGTAATCCCGACACTTTGGGAGGCCGAAGCAGGCGGATCACGAGGTCAGGAGATTGAGACCATCCTGGCTAACACAGTGAAACCCCATCCCTAAAAAAAATTTAGCCAGGCGAGTTGGCGGGCGCCTGTAGTCCCAGCTACTCGGGAGCCTGAGGCAGGAGAATGGTGTGAACCCAGGAGGCAGAGTTTGCAGTGAGCCGAGATTGCACCCCTGCACTGCAGTCTGGGCAATAGAGCAAGACCTTGTCTCAAAAAAAAAAAAAAAAAAAAAGCACCAAAAAGTCCTTTATCTGAGTCTATATAAACTTAGAACACAAACAGTACTCTGATAATTAAATAATATGGAAACTATTGTGATGTGTATTGCCTTTCCTGAAGAAAAGATAAATGGTTGAACTATGGCAGTATAGTTTGGGGATAATTTAGGATTATTTTATTTGTAAGACACACACACACACACACACACACACACACACACATGCACATACAAATCTTACACTAGTTTTAGTATTAAAAACAGAATTGGTTTACATAATTAAAAATATTGTAGTTGAAAAATTGTCCGAGACGGGCGGATCACGAGGTCAGGAGATCGAGACCATCCTGGCTAACACGGTGAAACCCCGTCTCTACTAAAAAATACAAAAAACTAGCTGGGCGATGTGGCGGGCGCCTGTAGTCCCAGCTGCATGGGAGGCTGAGGCAGGAGAATGGCGTGAACCCGGGAAGCGGAGCTTGCAGTGAGCCGAGATCCGGCCACTGCACTCCAGCCTGGGCGACAGAGCGAGACTCTGTCTCAAAAAAAAAAAAAAAAAAAAAAAAAAAAAAAATTTCATACATAGTTTATTAGGAAGAATCAAACAATGTTATAAAAAATTATCTTTCTCTGTCTCTTGTCTGCTTTCTTCAGAGTGACCTTCACTCTCTGCCACCAGCAGCAGATTCAGGCTATTGTTTCACCAGGTTCTCACTCAGCTGAATTGAGAATATATCTATTCACAAATTCTAGCAAAAGTCCCAGGATTAGATCTTAATTAACTTTGATTAGGTCATATGACTATATGAATAAATGGATTTCAAAATCACGTGCATATACACATATACACAACGTAATATTATCCAGCCCTTAAAAATAAGGAAATCCTGCCATTTGCAACAACATGGATGAAGCTAGAGGACGTTATGCTAAGTCAAATAAGCCAGACATAGACAAACACTATACGATCTTGCTTCTATTTGGAATCCTTAAAAGGCCAAATACATAGAAATAGTAGAAAGGTGGTTATCAGAGGCCGGGAAGGGGAGGGAGTGGAAAGAAGTAGGTCAAAAGGTACAAACTTGCAGTTACGTAGAATAAAGAAGTCTAAAGATCCAGTGTACAGCAGGACTATAGTTAATAATATATTATCCTCCAAAAACTTGCTGAAAGAATAGATTTTGGGTGATTTTACCATGCATATGCACAAAAGATAACTATATGAAATGATTAATATTTGAATTTCTTGACTATAATAAACATTTCAGCTTGTGTATGTATACCAGATTATGTTGTACACCTTAAATATATATACTAAAAAATATATACATACTTAAAAATAAATCTATCACTTTGGCACTGGTGTGTGTTGTCCTGAGGTGCTCACCTCTAAAGGTACAAATGAAATCAGCTCCTCCAAAATCACATGGACTTAGAGAAGGGTGGTTCCTCAAGAAAACTAAAGAGGGAATAATAAACAGCACTGAATTCTGTCATTGGAGAGCCCAACGCAATAAAAAAGAATGAAATCCAGGTGGGTTGGAAAAATGGCAGGAAAAGCAGTGATGTCAGTCAGAACCGCACACATTATTGGTGGCCTCTGGTAGAAATATTTGTTCATGAACACTGACAAAACATACTGCTGAACATATTGACAAACAGTTGTGAAACAACGGGATAGTTGAAGATTTTACATTAGTATTATAACAAATGGAAGCAAAGAGCCAGTAAAACATTGGTTCTTACTATTAATGAGGTCTCATTACACTATATATCAGCAAGTAGCAGTGAATTTCAGATGGTAAAATCTAGTAGTAGTATGTAGGGAATATGCTTGGGGCAATTTTCAACATATGGCTAGAACATGAAGGAAAATAATAAATAATATATTGACAATATAGGAAGTAAATATTGTTAGCCAAGTTGAGGTTGTTTGTTTTATTACTACATATATATATATGTGTATATGTGCATACATTTTTCATTTGAATTTAAAAAAATAATTTTATATATATTCATATTTAATTAATTTTAAAACTGTTAGAGGGAGAGCTTATTCTCCCTAATGTAAAGAAAAGGAAATTTAGAAATGCTAAGTCTCTTACAGCAGCACGGTCTTGTAATTCAAAATCCTATCTATTTTTTAGTTAGCATCACTAATGTTATAGGTTACTATCAGATTTAAATGATTCGTGGAACAGAAATTAATAAATTTTATCACCAATTTATGTAAAATAGATTAAAATAGAAACACTCTGGCTTAAGATATTTATGAAGACTTTTGTAACAGTACAGATTTTTTGGAAATATATTCTAAGATATAAAAAGTGTGGTGAGAGACAGGTAGATATAGAGAGAAGAGAGAGAGAGAAATAGATGGCGAGAGAGCTCAACTCTTATAGGAAATAAGTAAAAAAGGAAGAATACATGAGTTATGAAAGGAAATATCCCAAGAATGGTGATTGTATTTATCATCAGAGATGAAGAAAGGGTCTATTAATAATATATAGACACAGAAGACAGATAAGGTGGACAGATATCTATACATTTGTATTTGTTAGTATGTGAAAGTGAGTAGTGTGTGTGTTGGGTGTGTGTGTAGATGCACAGATATATATTTCTTTTCCATTTGGTTAATAGTAAATGAATCACATACTATCCTAATATTTTAGATCAAGAAACTGAGTCAGAGATATTAATTAATGACCCATTGTCACAGTAGGCTATAGATCTGAGATTAGAATTTGGATTGTCAGATTTTCAAATATACAAATATTTTCTAACATAAAAACTAGAGTATGAATTTTATATATCTGTAATAATTTTGATTAAGGTGGAACCAGCACCAAATTTAATTTAAAATAATACATTTCATGGTCATACCATGTTCTTCCAAGTCATGACCAATATGTGACTGATAAATTATGTAACGAACATCCAACAGGAAACCACGTTTTAAACATAATTTTAACTTTTATTTTAGATTCAGGGGATACATGTGCAGATTTGTTATGTGGTATATTATGTCCTGCTGACATTTGCGATATGAATGATCCTGTCACCCAGGTAGTGAGCATAATGCTCAACAGTTAGGTTTTATTTATTATTATTGTTTTTTGAGACGAATGTTGCTCTGTCACCCAGGCTAGAGTACAGTGGCATGATCTAGGCTCACTGCAACTGCTGCCTACTGGGTTCAAGCAATTCTCTTGCCTCAGCCTCCTGAGTAGCTGGATTACAGGCACACACCACCATGGCCAGCTAATCTTTGTATTTTCAGTAGAGACAGGGTTTTGCCATGTTGGCCAGGGTGGTCTCGAATTCCTGACCTCAGGTGATCCATTTGCCTCAGCCTCCCAAAGTGCTGGGATTACAGGTGTGAACCACCATGGCTGGCCAACAGTTAGTTTTTAAACCTTTGCCCACTTACTACCTCCCCCTTTTAGTAGTCATCAGTGTCTGTTGTTCCCATCTTTATATCCATGTGTACCCAATATTTAGCTCCCACTTATGAGTGACAACATGCAATATATGGTTTTCTGTTCCTACATTAATTCATTTAGGATAAAGGCCTCAAGCTGCATCCATGTTGCTGCAAATATATTATTTCATTCTTTTTGATGGCTGCATAGTAATCCGTGGTGTATATGTAGCACATTTTCTTTATCCAGTCCACCCACTGATGGGCACCTAGGTTGTTTCCATGTCTTTACTATTGTGAATAGCACAGGGATGAACACACAAGTAAATGGGTCTTTTAAGTAGAATGATTTATTTTTTTTTTTTGTGGGCATATATATTGATTAATGGGATTGATGGGTCAAACGGTAATTCTATTTTTAGTTCTTTGAAATATCTCCACAGTGCTTACCATAGGGGCTGAAATAATTTACTTTCCACTAACAGTGTATAAAGCCTAACTTTTTTTCTGCAACCTCATCAGCATCTGTTATTTTGTGTGTTTTTAATAATAGCTATTCTGACTGGTATGAGATTTGTATCTCACAGTGGTTTTGATGTGAACTTCTCTGATGGTTAGTGATGTGGAGCATTTTTTCATATGTTTGTTGGCTGCTTGCATGTCTTTGAGGAGTGTTTAATGGGGTTGTTTTTCCTGGTTGAATTGTTTAATTTCCTTACGGATATGTATATTAGATCTTTGTCAGATGAATAGTTTGCAAATGTTTTTCCCATTCTGTAGGTTGTCTGTTTACTTTGTTGATAGTTTATTTTGCTGTGCATAAGTTCTTTAGTCTATTTAGGTCCCACTTGTCAATTTTTGGTTTTGCTGCAATTGCTTTTGAGGACTTAGTCAAAAAATCTTTCCTAAGACCAATGTTCCAAAGAGTATTTTCCAGGTTTTCTTCTAAGATTCTTGTAGTTTGTGTTCTTACCTTTCAACCCTTAATTCATCTTGAGTTAATGTTCATTATGGTGAAAAGTAGCAGTCCATTTTCAATCTTCTGCATAAGGCTCACCAGATATCTCAGCATTATTTATTCAATAAGGAATCGATTTCCCAGTGCTTGCTATTATCAACTTTGTCAAAGATCAGATGGCTGTAGATGTCAAAGATCAGTTGGTTGTAGATGCAAAGTTTTATTTCTGGGTTCTCTGTTCTGCTCCATTGGTCTATATGTCTGTTTTCGTACAAATACTATGTGGTTTTGGTCACTGTAGCCTTATAGTATAAAGACAGGTAATCTGATATGTCCAGCTTTGTTCTTTTGCTTAGGATTATTTGGGCTACTTAGGGTGTTTGTTTGTTGCATATGAATCTTAGAGTAATATTTTTCTAATTCTATGAAAAATGACATTGGTACTTTAATAGGAATTACATTGTATCAGTAGATTGCTTTTGGAAGTATGGCCATTTTAGCAATATTGATTTTTTGAATCCATGAGCATGAAATGCTTTTTCATTTGTTTGTGCCCTCTATGATTTCTCTCAGCAGTGTTTTTAGTTATTGTTGTAGAGATCTGTCATCTCCTTGGTTATATGTATTCCTAATAATTTCTTGTGTGTGTGTTTGCATATTGTGAATGGTATTGCATTCTTGATTTGACTCTCAGCTTGAATAATGTTGGTGTATAAAAATCTGGATGGGCGCAATGGCTCATGCCTATAATCCCAGCACTTTAGGAGGCCAAGGCGAGCAGATCACCTGAGGTCAGGAGTTTGAGACCAGCCTGACCAACATGGAGAAAACCCATCTCTACAAAATACAAAATTATCTGGGCATGGTGGCACATGCCTGTAATCCCAGCTATTCAGGAGGCTGAGTCAGGAGAATCACTTGAACTCAGGAGAGCTGAGATAGTGCTGTTGCACTCCAGCTTGGGCAACAAGAGTGAAACTCTGCCTAAAAACTAAAAAAATAAAAAATAAAAACTACTTATATTTGTACATTGATTTTGTATCTTGAAACATTATTGAGGTTCTTTATCATTTCAGGAGCCTTTTAGTGAAAGTTTTCAAGATTTCTAGGTATCGAGTTACATCATCTGCCAGAAGAAATAGTTTATAAATCTGGGTGTTCCAATGCTGGGTGCTTATTTATTTAGGATAGTTAATTCTTCTGTTGAATTGAATTATTTATCATTATGTAAGGCCTTTTGACCTTTTTCACTGTTGTTGGTTTAAAGCAAGTTTTTCCAACCTGTGGCCCACAGGCTGCATGTAGCCCAGGACAGCTTTGAAAGTAACCAAATACAAATCTGTAAATTTTCCTAAAACTTGAGGGGTTTTTTGGCATTTTGTCTTTTTTTAGTTTATCAGCTATTGTTAGTGTATTTTATGTGTGACCCAAGATAATTGTTATTCCAATTGCCTTGGGAGAAGATTTATAAAACAACTATATTTAAGCCTACAAAAGGACTTAGTTGGCCACACAATAATAGTTGGGGACGTCAACATCCCACTGACATTATTAGCCAAATCATTGAGGCAGAAAACTAACAAACTTTGGACTTAAACACTTGACCAATTAAATCTAATAGACATCTACAGAATACTCCACTCATTAACCACGTCATATACATTATTCTCATCTGCACAGAGAATATACTCCAAGATCAACCACTTGGTTAACCACAAATCAAGTTCCAAAACATTGGGCAACCCTGGTTTAAAGTCTGTTTTATCAGATGTAAGAATTGCAACCTATTCTTCTTTTTTGGGGGAGGTTTCTATTTCTATGACAGACTTTTCTCCAACGCTTTACTTTGATCCTATGGTTGTCCTTACATGTGAGATGAGTGTCTTGAAGAGAGCAGCTACTTGGGTGTTTTTTTTTTTTTTTTTTTTTTTTTTTTTTTTTTTATCAAACTTGCAACTCTATATCTTTTAAGTGGGGTGTTTAGAGTGTTTACATTCAAAGTTAGTATTGATATGTGAGGTTTAGATACTATCATGAAGATGTTAACTGGCTGCTTTGTAGTTTCTATTATGTGGTTGTGTTATAGGGTTTGTGGGTTATGTACTTGTGTTTTGTGGTAGCATGTGTTGCCCCTTTTTTCCATGTTTATAACTCTCTTAATGATGTCTTGGAAGACTGGTCTAGTGGTCACTAATTCCCCTAGTTTTTGTTTGTCTGGGAAAAAATTTATTTCTCCTTCACTAATGAGGCTTAGTTTGCTTGGATATGAAGATCTTGGTTGGAATTTGCTTTCTTTAATAATGCTAAAAATAGGCCTCCAGCCTCTCCTGGTTTGCAAAGTTTCTACCAAGAAGTCCACTCTTAGCCTGATGGTGTTTCCTTTGTACATTATCTGACCTTTTACTCTAGCATCCTTTAAGAATTTTTTTACTTTAAGAAGAAGAGAGGAATCAAATAGATACAATAAAAAATGATAAAGGGGATATCACCACTGACCCCACAGAAATACAAACTACCATCAGAGAATACTGTGAACACCTCTATGCAAATCAACTAGAAAATCTAGAAGAAATGGATAATTTCCTGGACACTTACACTCTCCCAAGACTAAACCAGGAAGAAGTTGAATCCCTGAATAGACCAATAGCAGGCTCTGAAATTGAGGCAATAATTAATAGCCTACACACCAAAAAAAGTCCAGGACCAGATGGATTCACAGCTGAATTCTACCAGAGGTACAAGGTACCATTCCTTCTGAAACTATTCCAATCAATAGAAAAAGAGGGAATCCTCCCTAACTCATTTTATGAGGCCAACATCATCCTGATACCAAAGCCTGGCAGAGACACAACAAAAAAAGAAAATTTTAGACCAATATCCCTGATGAACATCGATGCAAAAATTCTCAATAAAATACTGGCAAACCGGATTCAGCAGCACATCAAAAAGCTTATCCACCATGATCAAGTGGGCTTCATCCCTGGGATGCAAAGCTGGTTCAACATTCGCAAATCAATAAACGTAATCCAGCATATAAACAGAACCAAAGACAAAAACCACATGATTATCTCAAGAGATGCAGAAAAGGCTTTTGACAAAATTCAACAGCCCTTCATGCTAAAAACGCAAAAACGCTCAATAAATTCGGTATTGATGGAACGTACCTCAAAATAATAAGAGCTATTTATGACAAACCCACAGCTAATATCATACTGAATGGGCAAAAACTGGAAAAATTCCCTTTGAAAACTGGCACAAGACAGGGATGCCCTCTCTCACCACTCCTATTCAACATAGTGTTGGAAGTTCTGGCTAGGGCAATCCGGCAAGAGAAAGAAATCAAGGGTATTCAGTTAGGAAAAGAAGAAGTCAAATTGTCCCTGTTTGCAGATGACATGATTGTACATTTAGAAAACCCCATTGTCTCAGCCCAAAATCTCCTTAAGCTGATAAGCAACTTCAGAAAGTCTCAGGATACAAAATTAATGTGCAAAAATCAAAAGCATTCTTATACACCAGTAACAGACAAACAGAGAGCCAAATCATGAATGAACTTCCATTCACAATTGCTTCAAAGAGAATAAAATACCTAGGAATCCAACTTACAAGGGATGTAAAGGATCTCTTCAAGGAGAACTACAAACCACTGCTCAGTGAAATAAAGGAGGACACAAACAAACGGAAGAACATACCATGCTCATGGATAGGAAGAATCAATATCGTGAAAATGGCCATACTGCCCAAGGTTATTTAGATTCAATGCCATCCCCATCAAGCTACCAATGAGTTTCTTCACAGAATTGGAAAAAACTGCTTTAAAGTTCATATGGAACAAAAAAAGAGCCCGCATTGCCAAGACAATCCTAAGTCAAAAGGACAAAGCTGGAGGTGTCACGCTACCTGACTTCAAACTATACTACAAGGCTACAGTAACCAAAACAGCATGGTACTGGTACCACAACAGAGATATAGACCAATGGAACAGAACAGAGTCCTCAGAAATAATACCACACATCTACAGCCATCTGATCTTTGACAAACCCGACAAAAACAAGAAATGGGGAAAGGATTCCCTATTTAATAAATGGTGCTGGGAAAATTGGCTAGCCATAAGTAGAAAGCTGAAACTGGATCCTTTCCTTACTCCTTATACGAAGATTAATTCAAGATGGATTAGAGACTTAAATGTTAGACCTAATACCATAAAAACCCTAGAAGAAAACCTAGGTAGTACCATTCAGGACATAGGCATGGGCAAGGACTTCATGTCTAAAACACCAAAAGCAATGGCAGCAAAAGTCAAAATTGACAAATGGGATCTAATTAAACTAAAGAGCTTCTGCACAGCAAAAGAAACTACCATCAGAGTGAACAGGCAACCTACAGAATGGGAGAAAATTTTTGCAATCTACTCATCTGACAAAGGGCTAATATCCAGAATCTACAAGAACTCAAACAAATATACAAGAAAAAAACAAATAACCCCATCAAAAATGGGCAAAGGATATGAA
Organism: Trachypithecus francoisi; assembly: GCF_009764315.1. Classification (NCBI taxonomy): domain Eukaryota; kingdom Metazoa; phylum Chordata; class Mammalia; order Primates; family Cercopithecidae; genus Trachypithecus; species Trachypithecus francoisi. The sequence goes on along the minus strand of NW_022681470.1, from coordinate 45,004,369 downwards.
CAGACATTTCTCAAAAGAAGACATCCATACAGCCAACAGACACATGAAAAAATGCTCATCATCACTTGCCATCAGAGAAATGCAAATCAAAACCACAATGAGATACCATCTCACACCAGTTAGAACGGCAATCATTAAAAAATCAGGAAACAACAGGTGTTGGAGAGGATGTGGAGAAATAGGAACACTTTTGCACTGTTGGTGGAATTGTAAACTAGTTCAACCATTATGGAAAACAGTATGGCAATTCCTCAAGGATCTAGAACTAGATGTACCATATGACCCAGCCATCCCATTACTGGGTATATACCCAAAGGATTAGAAATTATTCTACTACAAAGACACATGCACACGTATGTTTATTGCGGCACTATTCACAATAGCAAAGACTTGGAATCAACCCAGATGTCCATCTGTGACAGACTGGATTAAGAAAATGTGGCACATATACACCATCGAATGCTATGTAGCCATAAAAAGGATGAGTTTGCGTCCTTTGTAGGGACATGGATGCAGCTGGAAACCATCATTCTTAGCAAACTATCACAAGAACAGAAAACCAAACACCTCATGTTCTCACTCATAGGTGGGAACTGAACAATGAGATCACTTGGACTCGGGAAGGGGAACATCACACACTGGGGCCTATCATGGGGAAGGGGTAGGGGGGAGGGATTGTATTGGGAGTTATACTTGATATAAATGAATTGATGGGTGCTGACGAGTTGATGGGTGCAGCACACCAACATGGCACAAGTATACATATGTAACAAACCTGCACGTTATACACATGTACCCTAGAACTTAAAGTATAATAAAACAATAAAAAATAAATAAAAAGAATTTTTTTACTTTAGCATTGACCTTCGCTTTGGTGCTATTCATTTTGTAGAGTATCTCATAGTGTACTCTGGATTTCTTATATCTGGAAGTCTACAGCTCTAGCAAGATTAGGAAAGTTTACTTGAATTATTCCCTCAGATATATTTTCCGGGTGGTTTACTTTTCCTTCTGTCTCAGAGATGCCAGTAATTCATAGATTTGATCTCTTTACTTTATCCTACAGTCCTCAAAGACTTTGTTCGTTTCTTAAACTCTTTTCTTTTTATTATTTTTATCAGGCTCGATTAGTTTGAAAGACTAGTTTTCCAGCTCTAAAATCTTTTCTTCTGTTTGGTCCAGTGTATTGATAAATATTTCAGTTGTATTTAGAAATTTCTTAAGTGTGTTTTTCAACTCTAGAAAATCTGATTTATTATTTAATATGTTTATCTCTTCTTCCATTTCCTGGATTAATATTCAATTTTCTTTGTGTTTACTTTCAACCTTGCCTTCAATCTCATTGAAATTCCTTGCAATCCATGGTTTGATTTCCTTGTCTGTCCTTTTGGGGTTTCCATTATAGTTAGGGACCATTGCTGGGGAGCTAGTCTGATCCTTTGGTAGTGTCACTACATTTGGATCTTTCAAAGTGACAGAATATATGTACTGTTTCCTTCTCGTGTAGAGATACTGGTACTTCTGATTTTTGTAATTATTTTTGTGCAGGAAGATTTTTTTTTTCTTTCCCTACATTATTATTTTTTATCTTCTCCTTTTCTTTTCCTCTCCTCTCTAGGGCATATGACTGTGTAGAATGTTGTGTAGGGTCTTTTGGCTTTGCTTCTATAACCCTATGTACTTCTTTCAGCAGGTTTATATTGAGCTGTGCTGTTTGACCTATAAGTCAGTAGATGGTGTTTATGGGTTAGAGACAGCTGTGGCTAGAGTGGCTGGGTGTATACTTTATTCTTGTTTATCAGCAAAAACTGTCTGTTGCCTCAGGCAATGGGCTGATCCCTGGAGTGCACATTGGTCTGAACTCCCTGTTTAGGCCTGTAGGAAAGCAGGGCGGGCAAGGTGAGTAAGGCCAGACTGGGCAGACCTACCTACAGATCCCCTGATGGCATGCACAAACACCAACCCTGAGGGAAATCCAGTAGGTGACCAGTAAGCACTCAGAGGTGTGCCTAGGCATGGAACTGGAAAACCTCCTCAGCCCCAAGTTCTCTGCATGGACAGGGGGCAGCCTAAACACCTAATGCAGGAGAATGGGCACTCCAGATCCCAGGAGATCTGTCAGGGAATTGAGTGTAGATAGCCCTGCTGCAGCACAATTTTCTCACAGGAAGGGTGGGACACCTCAGGATGCTGTTATGGGCAGGCAGGTACTCCAACTGTCTAGAAATCTACTTGGGTGTGAAGTTGAGAAGGCCCTGCTCCACCACGATCTCTGCACAGGTAGGATGGGGTAGCTCAGGCTGGTAATCCAGGCGAGCAGCTCCTCTGACTGCCTGGGGATATGCCTGACTGTGGAGTAGAGAGCACCCTGCTGCACCACAATCTATGCTCAGGCAGGGTGGGACAGCTTGGGCTGCTGCATCAGGTGAGCAGGTGATTTGAATGCCTGCAGATCTACTTGAATGTGAAGCAGAGAGGGCTTCCTTATACCAGCAACTCTGCACATGAAAGGTGGGGAACCTCAGGTTGCTCGTTCATGTAAGCGGGTACTCTGAATACCTCAGAATGGTGCATAGAGGGGCCATTGCAGCATCATCTCAGGGGAGCAGGCTGGGATACCCAGCACTGACACATGCAGACAAGTTCCAGGTCACCGAGCTGTCCCTGATTGCAAGTCTTCTTACCCAAGAGAAAGTGTACCTGTAGCAGCTCTCCTGCTGCCCCAGGCCTGCAATGGAGGAGAGTGCTACTGAGACAGTTTCCAAAATTTTGACTGAGGAGGGCCCTACACCTCCAGAGCAAGCCCTCCAGTCTCTGACCTGAGAAAAAATCCCTGCATGGTCATGCTGCTGGGTTGCCAAATAATGGTTGACTTTGCCTGTGCCTGGATTAAAAATGGCATCCTGCCCTTGGTCTCAGGTCTGGGAAAATGCCTGTAGCTTTTTCCAGTGTCTTTCCGTCTCAGAACCTCCAAGCCTCTCCCTAGGTGAGCTCCAGGACTTGGGAGAAATATAGTGCTCTTCTCAGCCCAGGTTGCTTACATCCTCATAGAAAAGGTGAATCACAGAGGGAGGCTCTTTGCCTCTCTTATATCCTGGGGATTCCCTCATCTTTATTAGCTGGACGCCATCATGGGGGCTTTTTGCCCATATTCTCCTGCCTGGAATCTGGGGTGTCCTTCACAAATGCAGTGGATTTGCATTTTATTTCTTGAATTAAAGCTCACAGGGTTGATACTTATGTACTCTTTTGCTATTTCCAAGTGACTGGGGCATGATAAAACCCTCTAATCTTCCATCTTAGAGAAAAAAAAAAAAAGGAAACAATTTTAAATTATCACTGTTGGTTTTTGTTTTAAAAATTACATTTTAGAGCAATTCATTTTCTATTTTGAGTTTATCATTTTAAAAAATGTCTACAGCATTTAGGAATAAATGGAATAAAACTCCCCAATTGTTTTACCATTGATCTCTGTTTTTAGAACTTCTGAGAAAAATCCAGTTTTCTCGGTCTATGGTACACAACACTGATTTTCATCACCTAGCTATTTGGGGGTACTTTCTTTTTGTGCTCATGGTAGGAACAAAGAATGGTAAGGTAAGCATGCCAAGGAAAGGAACTGGGAGATAGTAATGGAGACTGGAAGCAGAGAATTTCCTTAAGAGGATCAGAAAAACATGAAAAACATTTCTCTCAATTTTCTTTTGCTTAGGGAAATCTTGAAGGCAAGTATCAGTAAAACCTTTAACATGTAAAAGGCAAATTGAGAAAGAAACGTCTGTATCACTAATATGCTCTAAATGAACTTTAGATGCATCTCCTTACTCTCTGCTATGGTTTAAATGTTTACGTTCACTCCAAAATTCATGTTGAAACTTAATCTTCATTGTGGTGGTATTAAGAGCAAAGTCTTTTGGGAAGTGATTAAGCCATGAGGGCTCTGCCCTCATCAATGGAGTAGTGACTTACAAAAGAACTAGAAGAAACTAGCTTAGGCCCTTTTGTCCCTCTACCTTCTGCCATGTGAGGATGAAGACACCTTCAAAGGAGCAGGCCCTCACCTGGCACAATGAACCTGATGATGCCTTGATCTTGGACTTCCCAGTTTCCAGAACTGTGAGAAATGTCTGTTCTTTATAAATTACTGTCTTAGCTATTTGGTTATAGCAGTATAAGCAACTACAAGACCCTCATTGAAGGTACTTTTGCTTCAGTCTGTTTCTCACAAAGCAAGATATAATGCCTTCCATTTACATGGAATAAAAAATTTAAAAGTAGTTTGATTCACAGTATAGCTATGTTTTACTCATTTATTCTTCTAAATCATTATATTCTGTCTTTTACACAAATTAAGCAGAAAAGTAAAATTTGTGTTTATATAGACAAACAATATGGAAGAGAGGGGATGTGAATGTGTGCATGAGAGAAAAAAACGGAAAAGTACTTTTTGCATTTTATTTGTGGTAAATTTCTGATTTCACAAACTGCTTTTACTTTTGCAAGTCCTCTTCTGTACACTAGATGCAACATCTACTCATTTCAAATGCATTCTAAAAGCACTGTTTTCACTTAACTCATATAATTTAAGCCTCATATATTTTATGACTTATAAAATCTGTAAAACTATACAATAAATTTAAGTGTTATGGGGAAATGCCGTATATGTACACCATTAGCTCTGATACAAGGCACTGTGAAATGTCATACATGTGTTACTAAACAAAACCGTAAGTAAAACCATCACCAGCTAGGTATAATATGGAAGGTGTCATATAATGGTTGACTTCTAAGTTGGACTTGAAAAATTGGTAGAATTTAAAAAGATAAAGATACATTTTATTTCAGGTAATGAAGAGATCCCATTCTATCTGGAATTTAGTCTGCACCCTACTGTGGTTTTAAAATGACTCTAGCTTTTTGCTTTCAAAGCCTAACTAGTAGCTGTGCATTTAATTTATATCCTAACAGACAAAATTAATTGCTGTGCTTTGCCAAGTTCAGAAAGATTTTCCTTTTATTTAGCTCTCAAGTGGAAGTATTAACCTACTGTAGGAATCACTACCTTTCTTTGCAAAGGGGGATAAAAATGTGCAATTAACTTCAGACATTTTCTTAGAAACCTGGTATCCTACTGGGCAATTTCAAGGCAGCAATTGCGTGATGATATATTTCTTCTCACCTGACTTTTAGCTCCTAAAAACATTATTGGAGCTTTTCATGTCTGTAAGTGGAAAGGCATGTCTCTGTTAGAAAGACTATTAATGGAGGCCCTAAGTAGAGAGGTTATTTAACGTTCAAGGAATTGGAGATGTTCATAAGCCAGTTCAGAAGATCATTCTACTGTTGAGATGGCCCCATAGATTTTGAGTTAATAGGAAGTACTGGATCAAAGTTTAGAGAGCTGATTAAGAGCCTGACTGAAGCAAGATCACTCTTGAGAAAGTTCCCAGAAAAATAATATAAAAGGAAAATGTACACTTTTTATAGTCTCAAATTCTGCCTTAAATTTCAATTTAGAAACACCAGGTACTATTATTTTTAATATTTATTTATAATATGTATTTTCTCAGTGAAGTTATTAAAATTTACATTTTAATTCAGGAATAATTAAGATTTTATTTAGTTCATCAGCTAATTGACTGAAAAAGTGATTACTGCTGCCAATACTTTGAGGTGGTACCTATGCCCCCTTTCCTTGAATCTGAACTGATTGGCTTGTAACCAATAGAATGCAGCAAAAGTGACACTATTTAACTATCAATGATAGGTCAGAAAAGTCTATATAACTTTTATCTTGGATTAAAATTATGAATGCTGTTTGAAAATATCACAACTTTTTGGAATCACTGTTCTCTGTTTGCCCTCAGAGTCAGTCACCATACTGTGAGAAGCCCAAGCTATGTGGAAAAACCATGTATATAAGCACTCCAGTCTGCATCCCAGGTTGATCACAGCATTTGATCATTCCAGCCCAGTTGCCACATATGCAAGTGAAGGAGTGTTCAGATGATTTCAGCCCACAGGCTATAAGTACACCCCAGGCTTCAATGTTCTTAGTTGAGCCCTCAGACATCTTAAAGTACAGACAACCATTCCTGCCATCACTATTTCATTCTGTTCAAATTCCTGAACGTCATTTTTAAGTATAACCCAAAATGTTTGTGTGTTTGCAACACAGCAATCATAACTGAGACAACCTTTGTCCACTATTCTTTCAATAAGAGTAGGGGAAACCTATTTATATGCAGTCTAAGCTCTCTAACAGTACAACTGTGGTTTAATGCTATTGCTTTTTAACTTTTATCCTGGTTCTTTAGTCAGAGTGCTAAGTTCTAGCTATATTAGTTTCTTCTTGTATTGATATAACAAAGTAACTGAGACTGGGTAATTCATAAAGATGTTTAATTGGCACACAATTTTGCAGGCTGTACAGAAGGCATAACGGCATCTGCTCAGCTTCTATTGAGGCCTCAGGGAACTTTCAATCATGGCAGAAGGCAAAGTGGGAAAAGCATTTCATGTGGTCAAAGCAGCAAGAAGGGAGAGGACTGAGATGCTGCATACTTTTAAACGACCAGATCTCATGAGAACTCGCTCACTATTGTGATGACAATACCATGTGGGATGGTGCTAAACCATTCATGAGAAACTACCCCTATGATCCAATCACCTCCCACCAGGCCCCACTGCCAACACTGGGAATTACAATTTGCCATGAGATTTGGTGGAGACACAAATCCAAACTGTATCATAAACTTCACCATACTTTTATTCATATAAATTGAACAATGTGAAATGTTTCTTTTTCCTACAACCTGAGATATTCAGCTATATATCGTGTCTTACCCATTCTTTCCTGTAGAGAAAGCAGGCCAACAAACATGACTTTATCTCAATAAGTTTTCTATGATAGAACCCTGTGCCAGTGCAAAGGCAGTCTCAGGTGTTTTAGTAAGATAAAATTCTCTGAAATCAAGATGTTGGTTTTGGAGAGCTAGGTCCACCTTTAATTTGCATAGCCATAGTTCTCCTACTTTACTCACTAGGCCAGCCTTAAGGAACACATGCATGTATATTAAAATTGCTTTTTTACATTTGGATTTATATAAATGCTTATTTCTATGTATTACAATGCATTGGCATTGTGTATTTGTTTTGAAATATTTAAATGAAGAAAATATCTGGTGCCCAGTGCATCTGCAATGATAATCTGCCTGACAGAGAGGAGAGAAAACTGATACAAAAGGGAGAACTGAGGTGATGTGACTCAAAGTCCTAGTTCTCTTTCAGTTTAGGGATGATGCTACATTTCCAGAGATAAAGACGGCATGGAATTGGTTACGTTCTTGAGGATCATTTTGCTAAACGGTAGAAAAGAAAGTTTTCCTTTGCTGACTTCTTGGTTTCAGTTGATCTACCAAAGTATTTTCATCTCTATGTGGTAGGCACAGGACTTGAGCTTAGAACTAAAATGATAGAAAATAATGAGAGCCGTGTCTTCACTTTGCAAGGCAGTAAAAGACAGAATGGATTAATTGCACGATATTAGTATAGGATGGTAAGTAATTTGAAGTGTGTGTGTGTGGTGTGTGATTATGTACCTGTGTCTGTGGGTGTTCTTACCGTCAACAATAGAGTAAAATAATGTACCCGGAAGGATCAAAATTATTTGCAGGAGTAAGTTTCTCCTTGTCAAAATTGTTGGCTCAGAAAAATATAGTATGCTTAACTGTCTTTTCTTCCTAATGAGTAGTTGTAGACATTATAATCTTCTAACAGGTGGTATTTGCAAATTATTGTCCAGACTTGTTCCTGCTCCTAGTGAGATGTCTCTGTTCTCACTTTTCTTCCCTGGCCTGTCCATATTGTGATAAGGCTTTGGTTGCCCAATTCTTTTACATGTTACAGTAACTAATGCAGTAAATAGGCTGACAGAAAGTTCACTGTATTTGCTAAAATCAGCTCTATCCTGCTGTTAATGAACATTGATGCCGGCAATAAACTGATTAAAATTGTTTTGCTGGTGAATCAAGAAATAAGCTATTTAAAGACAGACATTATTTTAGCACCAAGAGCTTGCAAATTTGGAGTTTGGGTTTTTCACATTAATATAACGTAAACAGCTAGCTGGATTAAAAATGACCTGTCACACTCACAAACTATTCAGAGGAACAGCATGATTACACGAAATTATGATGACTTGTTTTCTCCATTACCAAACAGCTCTGAAATGTAGTATTTTTAAAAGAATATTATGTGAATATAATGAAACTGGTTTCTGTGAAAGATTCTTGCCTTGTGTTCATTACAGTTCCATATTATTAGCAGTTGTTTCTAGTTAAAGGCAAATTGAAATTAGTTTATTCTGTTTGAGGGTGGGAGCAACCTACTGTTCTAAATAATTGACTGTAAAATAGTATGTGGATATACATACAAAATGACAAATCTATATAGCAAGCACTACATGGAGTGTTTGAAACCATTACTGTTATTTGCCAATCTGACAATAATTTTCTTTGTTCTATTCATTAGGGAAAATCTGGAAATAAACATAAGCACATTATGAAAACCATAAAAAAAAGCTTTGACTTTCATTAGTGACATCATGCTAGGGGAAGAAAAGTGTTCTTCACTCAACCTACTGGATGTATATATTTTTACAACACTTGAATGTATTCTAGGTGATTAAAAACAAACAAAATACAAAATAAGAACGCAAATTTAACAATATTGTATAATCTCCATTATGTGCAATATACTGCATCACATATAAGCATAAAGATGAATATAATACAAAGTAAAAAATAGAATGACTTAAAAAGGAAACATATTGTTAACAATAGTCAGGGAAGGAATAAATATCTGAGAGAACAAAGTCAGCAAGTCTCTTTTTTTTTTTTTTTTTTTTTGAGACGGAGTCTCGCTCTGCCGCCCAGGCTGGAGTGCTGTGGCCGGATCTCTGCAAGCTCCGCCTCCGGGGTTTACGCCATTCTCCTGTCTCAGCCTCCCGAGCAGCTGGGACTACAGGCGCCCGCCACCTCGACCGGCTAATTTTTTTGTATTTTTTTAGTAGAGACGGGGTTTCACCGTGTTAGCCAGGATGGTCTCGATCTCCTGATCTCGTGATCCGCCCGTCTCGGCCTCCCAAAGTGCTGGGATTACAGGTTGAGCCACCGCGCCCGGCCTAGCAAGTCTCAATAATGAAAATAGCATGTATTTGAGATGGGGGCTTGTGGGACATTGGAAGTTAACAAATAATGGTGTGAGACATTCCATTATTGAATTTATTCTATTTGTAATTGTATTTAATTAATCAAAAAATATATACCAGGCATCTGTTGGGTTAATGTAGTCATGCTATTTCTAAAGGATATCAATGAAATATATAACATGTTTCACAATCTAGCACAGAAAATAAGTCATATGCAGAAATAATATATGCTAGAGAACACAAAATAAAAACTACAAGAATTCAGAACAGAAAAGTTTACTTTCTACTGCAGATGCCAGAGAAATATGTGGAGGAAGTAGAACTTGACCTACGCTTTGAAGGATGATTTGAATTTGAGCAAGTGCTTTGCTTCTTGGTCTTCTTCTTCTCCTTTTCCTCCCCTACCTTCTTTTCCTTTTCTTCTTCTTTCCCAATTTTTGGAGAAGTATAGAATGAGGAAAATATCACATATGATTATCTACCATTGAACAATTATTTCCACTGAATATCATATATCTGTTTATCTGTCATTTTCACTAATTGTCAGTGGTATCTTTGAAGGTAGAAAAATATTTTATTCACCCATAGATTCTTCATGCTAAACACAATGCCAACACATGATAGACCCTCAAAAAAGACTGTGCAGTCAATGAAGGACAAAATAATTAAAGTCAAGGGGCAGCAAAGTGGGAAATGTATTTATACACTTGGATAAAAACTGTTTGAAATTTACAAAGAATGCTATTTTGCATAAGATTTAAAAGAAAGCATACTCTATTTATAATAATTCTGACAGGCAATAAGGAACATTGACATTTTCCCACTACATAATGATGGATTATATTGTGTTGATATTATTTCTTCCAATCTGTTTCATTTCACCTATTTATAGGCCATAAGTTATTGTATAACGTGTACTACCATACAAATTATATAATGTATATCATGCCATATGCACACACGTGCATGTTACCATATAACATATGTGTGTTCATATACATAGCATCATTATACAACTTCAATAAAGTCATGAGATACAAGAAAATGAACTCATTTGGATAGTCCCAATTTATTATTGCATGATAGAAAAGGACTACAAGTAATGGTTAAGACTTAAGTGCACAGAGTTTGAAATTAGACAGAACCTTGAATTATCCTTATTTCACTTCGCTACTTAAACTCTCTAAACCTCAATTTTCTCATCTGTAAAATGGGGTTCAAAAAGTACCTACTTCATAATTTTATTATAATCATTAAATGAGATAACCCAATTAAATGCATAACACAGTATAAAAGGCATACTCAATAGTCAGATATAGGAATGGTATTTTTACATCAATGTAATTTATAAGGTGATTTCCATATACCAGTTCCATCACCATCCATTAAGCATTACCTTAGATGTAAATTATTTTAAGAGAAAGCTGAGTCTGTAAGTGTAGGACAAATGATTTATTATACAGAAATAAAATTAAAATGAGGGAATGCTATTGATAGAATGATTGACAAAATATTGTCCTTTGCATCTGTTCTTCAATACTCTTTCAGTGGAAGGAAGTGCAAAAGAAAAGAATGTTCATTGCTAAGTGAATGCCGTTTTAGGTTCTTTCTATTGCTGCTACCCTCATTAGATACAATATACTTGGAAAACATTTCTAACTCAGAAGCTAATACAATAGGAGATTATCAGAACAGGAACTGAGTCTGTGGCCGTTGAACCCTGTACTGAGGACCCAGATAAATACATTATGAAGGTTACCTGTTGTTTGACATTACCTACTTTAAGATTTTGTATTACTACATCACAACATCAACTTTTCAAAAAGTGGTCCCCTTAGAAGGGAGACGAGCAGAGCACCAAATGTGGCCCCAAACAGGTTTTCATTAATCATCCCTTATCACTACATTTTCTCCATATCTGGTTATTAGGGAAATGTAGACAACCTATAGACATTTAAGATTTTGTGAAAAGTGAATGGCAGGTAACAAGAATCAGGAACCTCATTCATAACACAGCTAATGTAACTAGCCCTACAGCATCTTTCAATGAGGAGCTCAGAATTTAATGGGGAAACAAACAAGACAATAAAAATATAAATATTTATTTGAAATTTGAATTTTAAACTGATTATTCTGGGGGAAAATATGCAGTCTCTGGTAAGATATGATAGTTATATGCATTTTTTAAAATAAAAGCCCTTATATCAATTTACAGGATGTCAAACAACTTACAAAAATCGGACAAAACAAAATCTAATAATCATGTCAATTTTACCTAAACTTAAAACATTTAATGAAAATACAAGCTCTAAAATTCAAAATTATATTTGATATGGCCTGGCTCTGTGTCCCCACCCAAAGATCATCTTGAATTGTAACTCAAATTGTAATCCCCACATGTTGAGGGAGGGACGTTGTGGGAGGTGATTAGGTTGTGGGGGCAGTCCACCAATGCTGTTCTCGTGACAATGAGTGAGTTCTTACAAGATCTGATGGTTAATAGGGGCTTTTTCCCCTTTGCTGGAACTTCTCTCTCCTGCCACCATGTGAAGAAACACATATTTGCTTCCTCTTCCATCATGATTGTAAGTTTCCTAAGACCTCTCAAGCCATGTGAAACTGTGAGTCAATTAAACCTCTTTTCTTTATAAATAAGCCAGTCTTGGGCAGTTCTTTATAGCTGTAGAGAGCAGACTAATACACAAAGAGTCATTCACAGTAAAAATAATAATAATAATAATAAAAATAAAGAGTAGCTTGATATAGGTATATGAAGTGTAAGAATTAACATTTGGCATGCAGAAAAATACAGAGAAGAACCAGAACTTATGTTTTATGGCTATTAAAACTGAGTTTTTGTTAAAAGAGTTTAACTCAAGTAATCTCAGTCTTAAAAATACTTTTATATCTCAATAAAACCTGCAGTAACCATGAACACTACAGCTTTACAGATAATATCTCACTTCATTATCTGGAATAAGATCTTTAGCTGTGTGACTTTGGAAAAGCCACTTAACTCTGTTAGATTCAGTCTTCTCAATCTAAAAAATGGGAACTGTGTTAATGTTTAACTTTTAGGGTTATTGATTTAGCTAAACAATAGGGTTTATTCAAATTCCTATTAGAATATTATACACATATTGAACATTCAATAAATGTTATTTGTCATCATTTTATACAAATTTAATATTAAGAAATTCTATAAAATGTGTACTAATCAGAATAAAGAATCAGGCTCAAAATAGCTAAGTGAGTTGTCCAAGGACAAAAGCAAATTAAGTGGGACTAGAAATAAGATCTCTATGATTCTAAATTGTGTATTAACAGTTATGCTATGCAGCCACAAAATTCAAGCAGGCAGCAAATATTAACAGAGTCCCTACAACATCATAACACCCTATGAGCTTCCAGAATGAAATGAGGCATAAAACAGGTAAATATTTTCACTCATGGAATTTATATTCTAAATGAGATTAAGATCATATACAAGGAACAAAGTTGAATTGGTTATAGATTATGTTGAGCACTACCAAAAAATTTAAAACGGTGATGAGAAGAGAGAAAATGGAAGACTGTCTTTAGGATAATCAGGGAAGGCTTCTGTGAAGAGGTGACATTTGAGCTGAGACCTGAAAGTTGAGAATGAGCCTTCCAAGAAAACAGCTGAGGGAAGAATATTTCAGGTGGAGGGATTAGGATATTCATATGTCTGGAAGTGGTACTATAATACAGAGTTGCGAGAACAGAGAGCCAGAAAGTCTGTTGTTGTTGCAGGAGAGTGAGGATGAAAGATTGCAAACAAGCTAGAGCATGCAAGGACATGTAGGTCATTGTAGGAACTTTGGATTTTACTTTAAAAGCCCTAAGAAATCATTGATGGATTTAAGCAGAAAAGTGCAGTAATCTAAATTGCTTCTCTGACAGTAGGTTGGAGGAAACCAAATATGAAGAAGTTAGGCCAACTATAAATGCTTATTATAATGGTAACATCATGAACTAGAAACTTTCAGTGGAGTAAGAAATAAATGAATGGATTTGAGAAATACTTGGAGCAGGATGGAACTGACAACACATTATGAGGAATTGCAACTGGGTGATAAGAAAATGCACTAAAGCTGTTCCTAGGTTGAACAACTGGGTGAATGATAGTTTTATTGTGAGAAGATTATGTTGAGGTGGGTGAACTAAGACCTCCATTTCGATCCTATTAAATTTGAGTCACTTCTTACACATTCAAGAGGAGATAAGCAAATACAGGTGAAATAACTCCAAATATGTCATCTTAAATATGAAGAGATAAACTATACTAGTCTGTTACAAAAAGGGAAGGTGTAACAGTAGAGGGTGATGAGAAATCTAGGGCTACTTCCTACTATAAAGACTGTTTCCTTATGAATGGAAGATGAAATATTATTTACTTTGGAACAGTACTTCTGGAATTAAGTAGTTTCTTCAAAAGCCAATTCCTGTCACAATGTGAAATCAGCTTGCACTATCTCATGCTGGAAAAAATTCCAAATTTTAGCTGCTTAAATAGGAGAGAATAAGGAAAAAAAAAGGATCTTTTAAATACTGTTTTAAATTAGTGTTAATACATTAATAGTTACTAAAAACTTTTAATAGCTACTAATATTCTTTAATTCCTAAAAGACCTTTAGAATACACATAATTATTCAATTATTTTTCTGTTATGTTGAATGTAATTAAAATTGGGAAACAAGTGACTGATTTCTGTAGTAAGTTTTGTTGCAATGAGGCTAAAAAGAACATAGAAGATCAAATGAGTTTTGTGGATAATTAGATGTGGATATTCTACATCTAAATGTAACCTACATTTTCCTATGGAGTTAAAGAAAAATGTATTTCTGTTTTGCCTATGTTTTGTCAAACATAATAATAACATGTTAAATAAGGTCTGTTAAATTAGCATATAAACTTATGGAATCCATGGGAGCTATAAAACTTAAATGTAGATGTGATACTTTTGCCCTTCAGACTAGAAACATTCATTTATTAGAAGGTACATATAAATGAATCATTTTGTCCTTGTTTTGTATGTTTTAATAATAGTGTAAAATTGAGACATTGGAATAACCCATGAACTATGTTTTTCTATAGACATTGAGTATCTGCTTTTGTAAAAAAAAAAAAAAAAAAAAAAAAAAAAAAAACAGATTTATTAGTAATTGAGGTGTAAAAAACAAATGTTTAAACATTTTGATCATGACTTCATGTTATTTAAAAGCTAAGAATGTTTTCATGTTGTACATCATGAATATATACAATTTTTATTTGTCAATTATATTTTAATAAATCTGAAAAATAAAAAAGCCAGGAATGTTTTATTTAAAAGAGGGGCTTATAAATATTAATTCCTTTATTCCAAACAGAAATTCCTCATTATGATCTCCATTCTTTCACCTGAGTCAGTGTGTGAGGTAAGTAAGTCCTTTCCATCAGGTACTATCAAGGGTACATTGCATCTGTTTAGTGGGAAAGTGAAATATTTGTGAAAGCTTTATAGTGACATATCCATTCCTTACAAAATACAAATCAGAGGATAAATAGTTATCATGCAATGGAGGAATTAGAGCATATCCCTAATATTCTCAATCCGTAAGTAATTTCTGAATAAAAACATCTTCTATTAAAAATTGAAGTCCAGACTTTTAGCCAGATGGCTTAGGGAATTAATGTTCTGGTAGATTCTTCCGCATATATATATATATATATATATATAGCGCACCATGGTCAATTTCAATATTAAGAGTAACATTTTCATGGCTGAGAAATTGAGCAGAAATACAAAGAAAACAGCAGGAATGAGCCACAGCCCTGCTAGGCTCTAATTGTAGAAGATGGAAGGGTCAAAAGTCTGGCTCTGACAAGGGATCATTTTTTCTGCTATTATTTACTTTTTGCTAAGAGGTAGGGTAGGCTCCTTTGCAGGTTTAAAAAAAAAAAAAAAAACAGAAATAGAGTTAACAGTGTCTGAATCTGTTTATTATTTCTGTCAAACTATAGAAAAGACCATGTAAAGAACAAATTAAATTGTGAGTTGGTGACTACCAGGTCCAGGGTAGGGCCTAGGAAAAGAGGAATGGAGTAATAAAACTATGATAATTTATAAATAAAACCTTCTATCAAAATGATGTTGGAAACTAAAATTCTGAAACACTAATAACAACTAATGCTAATAGCAATATTCCAACAAATCAACAATAGGTACATTCATTTTCTCCAAATAAATAATTTTATGGCAAAGACTGATTAGAATTTTTAAATAATGTGAGATGTTCAAATCAATAAAGAATATCATCTAAAAAAGAACAAGAAAATATAACCAAAAAGTGATCAAATTGAAGCCAGGATAATTGGATATAAAAGGAACTTAGAACTCTTGGAAATTATATGTTTAATACATGTGAATATACAAGTATGTTATTTTCAAGAGGTCTAAGTTCTTAGATATGCACATATGTATGTATATATGTTTAAACAAATGTGTACATTACATGTATCTATTACACATATATTTATACTAGACTTTACCTTACAACATGCAAAAAATCAACTGCACATGATTTATGAATTATAGGCCTAAACATTAAACATATTTTATATTTTTAGAGAATAATACAGGAAAATATATTGAAGACTTTAAAGCAAAAAAATTATTAAAATTTACATAAGGAAATGACTGATAAATTTAACTCCTAAAACTTTCCTTTTATCTAAAGAGAGTTGAAAACATAAATAACAGCGTAAATAATTTTTTTAAACATCTCTAACTAATAAGAACCATTATCTAACATATATAAAAAGCAAATCTTCAAGGGGAAAAAAATAGACAACCAAATAAGAAAATACCAAAACACCTAAAAAGCATAACTTAGAGGGCATTTCAAAAAAAATAAGTAATGTAAAAAAATGGTCAAAATTATCTTTAGGAAAATATGAATGCAAACTGCAAAAAGATAAAAACATTGACCACATCTTTGCCCTTTAAAAAGATGGATTGAGGAGTTGCAGTAGCTGCTAATAATAATTACATTGAGAAAACAGATATAAACCATGACTATACAACCTGCCACATATCCACCGGATTAGCAAAAGTAAAAACCTGACAGTTTAGGAGGCTAAGGCTGGGAGATCATGAGGTCAGGAGATTGAGACCATCCTGGCTAAGACGGTGAAACTCCATCTCTACTAAAAATACAAAAAATTATCCAGGCATGGTGCCACGCTCCTTTAATCCCAGCTACTCGGGAGGCTGAGGCAGGAGAATCATGTGAACTTAGGAGGCGGAGGTTGCTTACAGTGAGCTACGATCGCACCACTGCACTCCAGCCTGGGAGACAGAGTGAGACTCCATCTCTAATAATAATAATAACCACCACCACCACCACCACCACCACCACCACCACCACCACCAGCACCACCAGACAGCACTAAGAGTTAGAGAGAATAGAGCAACTGGAGCTCTCATCTATTGCCTTAAGATTATAAATTAATATCACCCACTTTGGAACATTCATTGATACAATCCAAAAATTTGAAGATAAAAATGTAAAGGTAAACAAGCCTTTAGTGTAGAAAGTGGACTCTTCTATATATAACCTAGAAAAGCACGTACTTTTGCAACAGAATAATTATAAATGATTGTTCATAGCAGCATTATCTGAAATAGCTAAAGACAAGTAATTTATTATAGTATATTGATATAAAATACCTAATAGTAATCAAAGCAAGAATGTGACAACAAAATGTTGAATGAAAGAAGCAAGAGATAAAATCATGTTTACCATACGATTATGTCTTAACTCGAGTTCTCCAAAAAAAATAAAGCCTGAGACTTGGCTTAACTTTTGGATCAACGTAGTTAAATCTCAATATACTGTCGGCTTGAATGCAACATTTCTTTTTATTATTGCTTTTTTCTCTTTATTTCTTTTTTAATCCACCAATCTACTCTTCCAGAAGGTCGAGAGAGAATATGCTTCAAAAAGTTTCTTTGTAATGACCATAAGAATCTAGTTTAGATATATCTAAGTCTATAGATATTTCTGTACATCTATATCTATGTATCTATATATCTATATCTATATATATCTATATATCTAAGTATATATTGTAAATATATCTAAATCTATAGATATTTCTGTACATCTATAACATATCTTATATATCTGTAATATATATCTCTATATCTATAATACACATATCTATTTTATATATATATATTTAAGCTACACAGCATTTTGAAAGAAAATTTACCTTTGAGTTAGTTTGATAATTCTGCTCAAGGGACATGAATATTTGGGCCTTAATCCATTATCAATGACTAAATATCCATTTTGTCTGTTTCAATATTGATTGGTTCATAGCACTGTATTAAATATGAAATTTTAAAAATAGCCAATTATTTTGCAACTTTTTATGTATTCTCTTACTAGATGCTATCCTAGTAGTGAATGAAAGTTTGAATTTGGAAATCAGCTGGCGTCTTCCACATTCTCTTTACAACTGACAAAATGTGTGACTGAAAAAGAGTGTAGCAGAAGTCATTCATTCTGAATGAGGCAATGACAACCCAAAATGAAGGCAGGAAGATGAACTTTATGTACAAGAAGCATTATTTTATATTTCTGGTTCTTAAAATCATTTGGTTAATTTCCCTTGTTTTAGACAACTATTTAAAGCAGATATATTTCCTGTATTACAAATAATATAACTTCACTGTTTTTAGTTAATATTTGAATTAAAAGAGAAAACATATCAAAACATAATTTGTTGATTAATTTGTAATATATAGATGTGATATCTTTATGCTTCAACACAAAGCATCAGAAAGTTTTTGACCACATGACCATAATTTTGCCCACAGAAATAGTTGAGCTTTAAACAACCTATCACCAACATAAAGTCTTATTTTGTTTTCAATTTCATTACATATATTTGTCTGTTTAAAATAATGATTATCACTGTAGGTGTAGTAAACTAACATTATTTCTAAATTTAGTGATCCTGTGGGGAAAAAAATGCTAAACTGGAACTGACTTAACACATCTTTACTTCGCAGAGAAGCCAAATTAATAATGAAGAAAACTTTTGTGTTAATAATTAAGAATGTAAGAAATAAACCCCATGCAACATGAGCACTTCGAAAACACATAGTACATATATAACCATAAGAAATCTAATTATAATTCATTCTGAAATAGTCATTAAATTACCTTCTCTAGAGGTCTTCACAAAGTAACACTTGTTTTTCGTTTCTACCATAAATGTACAAGGCAGATTTTATTTTAAAATAATCACGATCTTAGCCTTTCTACTAATTTAGAATGATACACAACTGTTTTATGAGTGATTCAACTTTATAATGAATGTTTCTGTACATCTAGTTCACTTCTGAGCTGTACAATGTCATGCCCTTTGGTAATGCTTACTTAGTGCTTGCCAAATTTGTAAACACACACATGCACACACAGAGTACCATGTTTGTACAAACGTGATTAATGTCTATCTGCTCCTTTAGAACAAAGCTTCCTGAGGGCAGGGACCATATCTATTTTACTGTTCCTGTATCCCCTATCTATAAAAAAGTGACCTGTATTGATAATGTGCTTCGATTTTTTAATAAAGATTTCATTAACGAAATAATAGAACTAGAATTACTTTCCATCAGATATATTTATTTTGAATTTAAAATTAGCATGTATGCCTTGAACTTTTCACCAAGCTCTCCCATTAGACTTGTAAGACCAGAATCTTCTATAAAATTAATTAATACAGATGGTTCCTGACTTAGGATGATTTACATTTGATTTTATGATGATATTAAAGTGATATGCATTCAGTAGAAAGTGGTACTGTGCTGCCCCATTGGGCAGCTCCTAGTCAGTCATGCAACCACAAGGGTAAAGAACTGATTCTCCACAGTGTACTGTGTTGGCCAGATGATTTTACACAAATGTTGGCTGATGCAAATTCTCTAAGCACATTTAATGTAGGTTAGACTAAGTTCTGATGCTTGGTAGGTTAGATGTATTAAATACATTTTGACTTATGATATTTTCGACTTATGACTGGTTCATTGGCACACAACCCCATTGTAAGTCATGGAGTATCCATACTCACAGAAGCCCTGTAAGGCATATTAAGTTCACAGTAAGTAGAAAGGTAAAGACTGAAGACCAGTTTCTTCATACTAGCATTCTTCTTTCTTCTGTAAAATGCTGATTTTCATTGGGAATTGAAAATATATTGAAATGTTATTTTAAGTACTGAGTCCACATTTTCAGTGCAAAAGTATTAATAGGCCATTAGAATCTTTTTATAGAGGATAATTGAATTTGTAAAGCTAAGACGCCAAGATATAGTAGAGTTTCCTAAAGATTCCAAACTGAATCATTTAGGGATTCTGAGTTTATAAATCAGACAAAAGAAAACACTTTAGTTGATAAGGATACAAAAGGTGGAGCCCACATAGCTGATTTTCCTTCATCCCTCACTTTATCTTTGAGACATTTTCAAAGAACAGAAGGTGTCCGTGGAACATTGTGTGAAAATGGTGACTTTTGTCTGAATTCTCTAATGTTCAAAGGAGTTACATACCATTTAATTCTAAGTTTCTATTTTCAAGTTGTTTCTTAAGTGCATAGCAAGCTTTAAATTTATGTTAAAAGAATAACACATATATTCTCTTAGATAATATGTAATTAACATTATTTTTCTTTAGAGAAGATGGCCCTAGAAATTTTTGCACCATAACAATAGGTAACTATTATGCTGAACAGTGCTTTATGAAATATTTCACTTAATTTTGTGATTACAATATTTATTTTGACTTTTTGTGTCTTAAGAAATGTGCTTAATCTGAGGTTAAAAAGATTTTGTTTTCTATATTCTGTTGTAGAAGTTTTTCATTTATTATTTAGGTTTACGATTGCTTATGAGTTACTTATTGTAATTATGTAAAGTTATTGTAGATGCTTAGTTGTTTGCATATAAATGTCTAAGTTCTCTTCACAATTTGTTAAAAAAAAATGTAACAAATCCTTTCTCCACTGAATTATCTGGGACCGTTTTTTAAAACTTCGCTGAGATTTCAATCATGTTCCATTTACCCAACTATCTTTCATTATTCCAGTACTACCCTGTGTAGTTAACTACAGCTTTTTGGTAACTTTTAAAATGAGGCAATATAAGTCCTCCATCTTTGTTATTTTTCAAATTAGTTTAACTATACAAGGAACTTTGAATTTACATATAAATTTTAGAATTAGCTTGTCAATTTCTATTGAAGAAAAGAGCCTGCTGAGAATATGAGAAAGATTATGTTGAATCTACAGATAAATTTGGAAAGAACTGGCAACTTAATGCATTTCTCAGTTATGAACTTACTCTATTTCCACACCTATTTTGTTCTTCTTTAATCTCTTTCAACAATGTTTTATAGTTTCCACTGTACATATCTTCAATGTATTAACATTGTAATTATTTTATGTTTTGATACAATTGAAAATGTTTAATATTATTGTTTAATTTTATTGCTTATATATCGGAATGGAAATTATTTTTATCTTATTTCTGGAAAATATTCGTTTTAGTAGCTTTTTATAAATTCTTTTAAGATTTTTAAATAAATGATTATGCTGTCTGTGAATAAATTAGAATTCAAAATTTTTAAAATTCTACTTTTTAAAAACACTAAATAAAGTGAAAAAATGCTACAAGCTGAAAGACATATTTGAAGAACATATTTCTTCAAAGGAGTTTATGTACATAATAAATAAGGAACTCTCTTTACTCAATATAACAAAAAAAAAGCAATTTTTATAATGATTTGCACAGGCACTAAAGAAGGTATAAATTTGCAGATAAGCACAGGAAAAAATATGTGACACAATTAGCAATTGGGGAATAGAAACTAAAATTACAATGAGTGACCATGGCATGCCTATTAGAATGGCTAAAATTAGAAAGAATGACAATACTTGGTGCTGATGAGGATATAAGAGAAGTAGAACTATCTTACAATGTTTTGGGGGATGCAAAATGGTACAATCACTTCAGAAAACTTGTTGGCTGTTAAGTATCCACTTGCTATTTGATGCAGCAATTTTACTTTTAGCTATTTACCTACTCAAAATTAAAACATATGACAACATAAAAGCTTGTACATAAACGTTTACAAGAACTTTATAATGACTTCAAACTAAGCACTAAAAAATTCATCAACTGTTGAATAAGTGAACAACATTTTGGGCATATCTATGAATGCAATACACTCACAAATAAAAAGGAAGCCACTATCAATCTATGTAGCAATAAAAATGAATGTCAAACACTTTGTACTACGTTAAAGAAGTCAAACACAGAAGACTACATACTCTTTTATTCCAATAATATAGCACTCTAAAAAAGGTAAAAATTAATCAGATCTGTAGTTTCCAAAGGCTGGAATAGGGGAAGATGGCAAAGAGGCATGACATAACTTTCTGAGTGATGAAATACTTTGTATTTATTTTGTTGTTATATGGCAGTGTACATTTATAAAACTTATCAAACTGTATATTAGTTTTGCCATTTACTGAAACAGGAAGACTGAGGATGGGAAACCTTTGAGGATTAGGAAAAAGAAAAACCAATGGTTCTATTTTTGACATCTCATGTGGAGATTAGTATTTATTATGAAAATAGATCTGCAAATTAGACAGTTGGGTATACCAGACTGGAGCTCAGAGAAGAGGATGAGTCTAGAAATAGACAGAAACAAAAGAGACCACTGATGGTATTTAAATAACGACCAGTAGGAGATATTCTTTAATGAGTGAAGATAGAAAAGAAGGTAAGTCCAGAGCCAATTACTCAGTCCTGGGGAACTAGTATATTTAGGGGTTGGGCAGAAAAGAAGCTAGAAAAGGAGACTTGAAAAAGGTACTCAGAATGTGGGAGGTAAACCAGGAATATATTGTCATAAAACAAAGTGAAGAAAATATTTTTAAAATAAGGGAGTAGGTTGGGCATGGTTGCTCACACCTGTAATCCCAGAACTATGGAAGGCCGAGGCAGGTGGATCACCTGAGGTCAGGAGTTCAAAACTAGCCTGACCAACATGGTGAAACCCTGTCTTTACTAAAATACACACACACACACACACACACACACACACACACACACACAACCAGACCTGGTGGCTGGTGCCTGTAATTCCAGCTACTAGGGAGGCTAAGGCAGGGAATCCCTTGAACCTGGGAGGCAGAGGTTGCAGTAAACCGAAATCGCCTCATTGGACTCCAGCCTGGGCAGCAAAAGTGAAACTCCATCTCAAAGAAAACAAAGAAAGAAAGAAAAGGGAGACTAGAGGCCTATTATCTTAAAAAAGAACCCATATGAAGTGTAGTCAAGGTGAGGCTATCTTGGTCATATGAAACCTGAGCTAAATACAGATGAAAGTATCCAGCAAGAATGGAATAATGCATAAGGAAAAGTGTCAGGATTAATGGATTAACGACCCTAATAAAACTGAGTATTAATGAGTGAGGGTTATAGTTAAAAATGATGCAGTAGCTCAGCCTGTAATCCCAGCACCTTGGGAGGCCGGAGCTGGTGGATCAAGAGGTGGAGATCCAGACCATCTTGGTCAACATGACGAAATCTCGTCTCTACTAAATATACAAAAATTAGCTGGGCATGGTGGCTCGCACCTGTAGTCCCAGCTACTCAGGAGACTAAGGCAGGAGAATCACTTGAACCCAGGATGAGGAGGTTGCA
Organism: Trachypithecus francoisi; assembly: GCF_009764315.1. NCBI lineage: Eukaryota > Metazoa > Chordata > Mammalia > Primates > Cercopithecidae > Trachypithecus > Trachypithecus francoisi. The sequence goes on along the minus strand of NW_022681470.1, from coordinate 44,981,376 downwards.
ATGAGCCGAGATCACGCCGCTGCGCTCCAGCCTGGGTGACAGAGCAAGATTCCATCTCAAAAAAAAAAAAAAAAAAAGGAGAGAGAGAGAGAGATTAAGAGAAAAAAAAAAAAAAAAAAAAGGCCGAAGCAGTGACTCACGTCTGTAATCCCAGCACTTTGGGAGGCTTAGGTTGGCAGATCACAAGGTCAGGAGATCGAGACCATCCTGGCTAACATGGTGAAACCCCATCTCTACTTAAAAAAATACAAAAAAATTAGCTGGGTGAGGTGGTGGGCGCCTGTAGTCCCAGCTACTCAGGAGGCTGAGGCAGGAGAATGGCCTGAACCCGGGAGGCGGAGCTTGTGGTGAGCCAAGATCGCGCCACTGCACGACAGCCTGGGCGACAGAGCGAGACTCCATTAAAAAAAGAAAAATCAGGAAAGATAAGTGTGGTTGGTGGTTTAGTAAGCAGAGTACTTAAAATTGAGATTTTTTTTTAGAAAAATGGAATATGCAGCAATAGATAGTAAGAGATTCCAGGTTATAAGAATGAAAGTGGTAAACTAAGGTGAGATGGAGAAAAAGTCATTTGAAGATGAGGAGATTCAGTTATCGTTAAATTGAATGTTTTGTCAACATGGTTGTTTAAATAACCAATAGTGAAAACAGGGACACTCACTGAGAGATATGTAATAAGCCTGGCATAAATGCCTTAAAATAGTCAGTGTTTAAGAAAGATTGTAAACTTTATCAATATTATTATCACAGAAGTCCTATGTTCTGAGAGCCATCGTCAAGTGCCCTTTTCTTTTTCTTGGTTTGTTTGAGGATAGAAGGAAAATAAGGTGTCTGGAAGCAGAAAAGAAGATGGAACCACTCCAGGTCTCATGGTCCACAAAGTGTGGGGAAGAAAACAGCCACCAAGAGGTTTTGATTTTGTTTGCGCATTTACCCTACATTACAGTTGAATCAGGAAGGTCAAAGGAATATTTGGAGAAGTTTTGGAGATACAGATTTGGCTTGGTTCTGGAAAATATAATGGTAGTGCTTGCGGGATTAAGAAGTGATAGGAGATTAGGTCAGATTCGGGAGTATATATGATGAAGGGTCACCTGAAACTTTTAGATGTAGGGTAAGAAATGAATAAATAGGGTTGCAAACAAATGGTGGAATTAGTACTGTTGTTCTCTTAGGGTAATGGGAGTAATCCATTGTAATCATTGCCTTTTTCTAGTAATTAATCTCTTGGGCAGTGTAAATCGTGAGACAGATGGTGTTGTGGCAGAGGGAAATAACTTGCCAAAAATGGGGAAGAGGCTCTCTAGGCTTCCCTTAAATCTCTCAGTGGGCAATGTCATGATCTGGGAAAGGCACTTTTACCAAGGCCTCTTGATGATTGTTACGATGGTGACAGTTCCCATTAAAATGAAAACTTTGAGCATTGCAATTAAATGATTCATGACGTTATTATGGCAGCATTAAAAACACATAAATGCTTAGCCCTTCACTTACTATTTAACTAGAAAAATTGACCATTTGTTGATAATTGCCACTGGGTAAAACACTAATGCTGACATTTATTCTATGAATCCATTTAAACTGTATTTCAGAGTACTCATTTCTTCTCCCACTAGAAGGTGAAAGAAAAGAAAGTGACTCTATTAAAACACATCCTTTGTGATATTTACCTGCAATCCTAACGATGTGCTCTTTATGAACTCTCATAGACAATATGCTAAGACTGAGGTGAGTTTTCAGAATGGCAAAAAAAATCTTGTTTTTATCCATAGGCTCTCACTCTCCCCTGCTTTTCATCTATAATCCATGTCAGATACCCCCAGCCACTGCAGATATAACCCAATGTTGGACACCCTGTAAAGAAATGGATTCTAGGAATTTATTCTGCTGTAAACAGGCTTACTATTAAGTCAGTACTGACAGAGTTCTGTAGCTAACAAGGCACTGTGTCAAAATGACATTTCTTTATAACTTGTATTAATGTTTTAAAATCTGAACTCGTGAGGTATAGACTTCTTAATCGATTTTACAGAGACCATGCACATTTCTATAAAAATAATGCTGAATGTGAGCTTGTTCTTGTTTGGTCTGCACAGAAAGAAATGCAATTTTAAAACAATCTGGTAGTGTGTGTGTGGGGTGTGTGTGTGTGTGTGTGTGTGTGTGTTGTGTGGGGGCCTGTGTGTGTGTATAGCATTCACTCTGCACAAAGAAACATGGGAAGTGATGTAGGAGACCAAAAGGTAAGTAAGAGAAATAATTATATAACCATACTCATAACTTGGTATCAAAACATAGGAAAGGATGCTTTAGAGGTTCTAGAGGTTCTAATTTCTCAAAATTACCACATAAAACACAATAAATACATATGATTTTTTTTCTTTTTTTTTTTTTGAGACAGAGTCTCACTCTGTCACCCAGGCTGGAGGGCAGTAGCATGATCGCCGCTCACTGCAAGCTCTGCCTGCCGGGTTCACGCCACTCTCCTGCCTCAGCCTCCCAACTAGCTAGGACTACAGGCGCCCACCACCACTCCAAGCTAATTTTTTTTTGGATTTTTAGTAGAGATGGGGTTTCACCATGTTAGCCAGGATGGTCTCGATCTCCTGACCTCGTGATCTGCCTGCCTCAGCCTCCCTAAGTGCTAGGGTTACAGGCTATTTTTTTTTTTTTTAAGAGTTAGCTGAATTTCAAGGAGGGTTTAGTGGATAAGCATCTTCTCCACTATCACATAGCTGTTACATATTCTACTGGATCACAAGACCAATGCTTTTCCCTTTTCCATTGCATTACATGCCTTTCTTATAAGAAATATTCCACATCCATTTGATGGGGGGAAATAAGATACCTCAAAATCTTTTCACAAGAAAAAACGTGGGGAAAAGTTATATGATGTGGAAAACGAAATTGTTCAAAGTTTTATACAAGGAGGAGATGACATTTTATACAAGGAGGATAACATGAGGAATTTTATTTTAAAAGTGCTATCTTATTTGAATCAGGTAGGAAAGAAAATAATTTGAGCGATTTGAATAGATATCTGTCATTTAAAACAGAGACAATTGAGTTGCCCAGTTCATCTGAGCTGAAGCTTACAGTTTCTTTGCACTGTTTGGTTTTATACTGAAAAGGAAAATAGAGTATAGACAGAGAAGAATGATCCAGGCAAATCACAAAGATTGAAGCTGCAAATGATAGAGAACATAACTGACGAAACACTGTTCTGCATGTAATAGGGCACATGATCATAGCCACCATCTGTCTTCATTTTTACATCTTAACACCTCTGAAATCAGAATGGGTTTTACAACTGATATTATAAGAAAGCATCATTATCAAATTTTAATGGCAGCATTTCTCCTTTCTTAGTAATATATAGAGTAATTGAGATTTATGCAAAGATTTGGGTCTTCTATTTGATGAAATAAGTAAATATTGAAGGTTTATATATTTGTGATTCTTAGGCTCATACTTTACATTTTTATCCTTTTTAAAAACATCTTCTTCATCATTTCCTCACTTAGAGTGTAATGCATCTAATGTTTTTCACGTTCTTAAAAGCCTTTATAGTTGCTATCATGTACAGGTTGGTGAGTCCCAGAGCTATGCTCCTGACCCTGTCCTCCCCTTACCCTCTGCACAATCTCTGAGTTATCTCCTAGATGCTCTCACTCTTATGTTGCTGTGGTTTGAATATTTATTCCCTCTAAAACCCATGTTGACAATTAATCCCCAACATGCCAGTATTGAGAGGTGGGTTCTTTAAGGGGTGATTGGGTCGTGAGGCTCTATTGTCATGAATGAATAAATCCACTAGGATTAAAAGGTCAATAGATTATGAGTTATTATAAAAGTGAGACTACTGGCTTTATAAAAAGAGGAAAAATGACATTCACTAGCATGCTCAGTCCCCTCACTATACGACACCTTGCCCCTCCTTGGGACTCTGCAGTCTTCATCAGCAAGAAGGCTCTTATCAGATGTGTTCCCTTGGCCTTGGACTTCTCTGCCTCCACAACCATAAGAAATAAGTTATTTTGTTTCATAAATTACAAAGCTTAATGTATTCTGTTATGAACATCAGAAAATGAACAAAGACAGAAAATTGGTACTGAGAAGCTCAGAATAATTACATAAAATGTGGAAGTGGCTTTGAAACCAGGTAAGGACAGAAACTGGAAGAATTTGGAGGAGCAGGCTGTAAAAAGTCTAGATTTCAATGAGGGCTTGGAAGAGAAGAAGGCCATGAAAAGTTTGGAACTCTTTAGAGATTGGATAAATGGTTGTGACAAGAATGCTATTAGTAATATGGACAGTAAAAGCCATTCTAATGAGGTCTCAGATGGAACTGAGAAACAAGGTATTGAAATTTGGAGTAAAGGCTATCTTTGTTAAACATTGTTAAAAAAAAAAAAAGTTGGCTGAACTATATTCATGTGTGAAGGCTTTGCTGAAAGCCAACTTGAGAGTGGTGAACTAGGTTGTATGATAACATAAATGTCCAAGTAGCAAAGTTAACTGTGTACATTAAGCTGTGAAAGGTAAAAATGACTTGAAGATGAAATTTATTACCAAAATTGAAACAAAACTCATAGATTTGGAAAAGTCTCACATAAAGAGTAAAAAAGCACATTTGGGAGAGAAAACCAAGGGTGTAGTTCAGCAACCATTTGCCAAAGGGTTTAGCACAAACAGAAGGGAGCCAGGTCCTATTTCTCAAAAGGATGAAAGCAAGACCATAATGGCATTTCAGATACTTGAGGCGGCCTCTCCCATTAAAGGCCCAAAGGCCTAAGAGGGCAACATTTTTTTCAGGGGTGGGCCCAAGGCATCCTCCACAGACTTGCTGCACAGAATGATGGAACCACTACTCGAGAAGATACAAGCCATAAGTCTTGGAAGCATCTGCCAATTCTGCAGGCTTGCAGACAGCAAGAGCAATATTCAAATATTGCTAAAAGACTTGGGGCCTAGGCAGAGACTTGTCACAGTGGTGGAAAAACTACAGAGAGCCCTCAGTAGAGCAATTCTGAGAAAAAATGTGGGGTCAGAGCTGCCTCAGAGGGAGTTCACTGGGGCAATACCTAATGGAGTCCTGAGAGTGGGACTGTCACTGGGACCCCAGAACTGTGGAGTCACCAAAAGCTTTAAATGCTTCCCTGAGAAAGTTTCAAGCAACAATCTCCAGCCTGTCCAAGCAGCCATGTGGGCTGCACCCAGCAAAAGCCATGGGGCTTCCTGAGGCATTGAGGACCCAGTCACTACCCCATTGTCCCTTGGGGGTGGTACACAGATTCAAAAGAGATTTTTCCCCAGCTCTAAGATTTGAGGTTTGCCCTAATAGGTTTACTTGAAGTCTTTCACTCCTTTTATTTTTGCCATTTTTTCTCTTGTGGAATGGAAGTGTTTGTTTTTTACCTATACTCTCATTATATCTGGGAAATCGACAACTTGTTTTGATTTCACAGGGTCGATGAGACTCTGGATTTTGGACTTTTCAGCTACTACTGGAACAAGTTAAGACTTTGGAGTAATGAGACTGGATTGAACATATTAGCATTCATTAGTTTTGAAGTCATGGTGGGAATGTCAAGGTTTGAATATTTGTCTCCTCCAACCTCATGTTGAAATGTAATCTCCCACCATGGAGAGGTGGGGATTTTTTTTTTTTTTTTTTTTTTTCAGGTGGAGTTTCGCTCTGTCACTCAGGTTGGAGTGCAGTGGTGTGATCTCGGCTCACTGCAACCTCAACATCCTGGGTTCAAACGATTCTCCTGCCTCAGCCTCCTGAGTAGCTGGGATTACAGGTGCACACCACCATGCCAGGCTAATTTTTGTATTTTTAGTAGAGGTGGGGTGTCATCATGTTGGTCAGACTGGTCTCAAACTGCTGACCTCATGATCTGCCCACCTTGGCCTCCCAAAGGGCTGGGATTACAGGCATGAGCCACCACAGCCGGTCGAGGTGGAGTGTTTAAGAGGTGGCCCACTTAGGGTCTCTGCAGGCTCTCATCAGAGGTACTCTTTTGACCTTGGATTTCTCAGTCTCCATAATTGTCAAAATAAATAATTTCTTTATAAGTTACCCAGTTACAGCTAGTCTTTTATGAGCAACAGAAAATTAAAACACATCTTCAACTACTGTTAGTGATTCCCTTTTATGCATCTCCAATCATCCTAACTCTTTAACTTGCAAACAAACATTTCTGACCACCCCCTGAAGATAACGAATTCTTCTAAATCTGAAGCCCTTAGAGGCTTAGAAACCAAACCAAAAACTCACCTATTCAATAAGATAAATTGCTTTCTTCAGAAGGTCCCCAAAGTATCTTGAAGTTCCTAGCCCTGTCAGAAAGTGACATTCTTTTTTGTTTTTTAATTTAATATATTTTTATTTTAAGTTCTGGGACACAGGTGCATGTAACAAACATGCATGTACCACAAGGCCTGGGACTATGTAAGGGAACCATGTAGACAAAGTATCAGGCTAGTCTCTTTCCAAATCTCTTGTCTTTATAAAGTCAACCTCACTCCCTCAAAATAATCTGGCCATATCTGAAAATATAACTCTTCAGTCTTGGTAAGATAAGTATTGTCTTCAACTGTACCCTGTTACAGAGAAAACGGATTAAAATAATTACATTGCCATAAAATGATAATACTCATAGTTTCCAAATTTTGGAGGGATCAAGTACAGACACGGGTAAATGTTTTAATGTTGCTCACTGTGATGTACTTTACCAAGTTGCTATAAAGCTATAGATAGCTTAAGAAAAAAACAGTTTTCTTAACTTTAGAAGTCACAACATTAAAAAAAAGTAGCAAGGTTTTAAACAAAAATATCATAAAAATATTTCAGTCCATCATTTCAGTCCCATGTATTATAATTATAATATTTTTCTGGTTGATGTTAGGTTAGCAATTTTATGAGTTTTTTTTTTGGTTTTGTTTTTGTTTTGTTTTTCATTAGAGTTCTAGATATTCTACTAAGTCCAAAGGTTTGATTTCAAAGTTGTCAGAAACCTGTATTTGGCTGTTCTTTTCATAACGCCCATTAATCTATTTGAAGACACAACACTTTAATATTTGCAAACAGAAAAAAAAAAATCAGAAATAAAAACATCAGAATAAAACAATTCAGGAAAAATCAGAATAAAACAATTAACTGTAGATAACATGAATTAAAATGGTCATGGTTAAACACAATTGACAAAGAAATTTGTTTTTTCTATGGCCTATGAATATTTAATAAATTGCCATAATCATAACTAAAAACATATACAAAGACATACAAGATTTTTAGAAATATCATGCCATCTTGGAACATATATTAATAACATACCCACACAAATATAAAAATTTAAACATCATTACTTATTTGGCAATGCTTCCCAGATAATTATCATATCAAATAAACCTGTTTATTATCTCTCTTTTGGATGCTTCAGAGCCATCTGGAACATCCCAAAGTTAATTTGGGGTAAAAAATTATAGTAATTTCGATTGTGGGAAAATTTGTCCAAAATAAAGTTTCAAAACACTTTATCCAAATAGAATCACAAACCACTGCAAAATAATAGTCATTCATTTAGCCAAATTGTTAATTAGTAGATTTTAAAAAGCAAACATCTTTATTCTGTCTGAGAGAAAACTCAGTTTTCTGAATAACTAAAAAATATAATAAATATACTGTGAGGTTCACAGAACCTGTTTTTCTTCTTCCTACCTCCCCTTTTTAAGTTTTGCTTTGGTGTACTTTTGATATTAAGAAAAAAATGTAATAAATCCATTGAATTTTTGTTCACAAATAAAATTTTTAACAAGATTTATCTTTCATAATCCTTTTAAAATGATTAATCCATTCAGTTTTTTATATATAATTTCTTCCTTTATTCCTTCATTGGGAAACAGCCTCGAAATTAGACAAAATTACTTTTAAAATAAATAAAACGAATTCTAAGCCTTATAACATCTTACTTTCCTTGTACACTCTGTATACAGAATTGTTTCTCTTACATCTAGTAGTTTTAATTATAACTTTAAGGCTTTGTAACTCTAATTTCTAATGGAAAACATAGGAAATAGGCGATTTTAAATTGTTATAGACTAAAACATTTTAAAACATTTTATGAATAAATATTTTATAATTACCAGAAAATTAGGCTTCTTCATTGTCTAATTTTTCAGTGTGTAACAGAATAGATTTACTAACAAACCTAAATATCTTCTGTTTCTCTGAAAAAAGACACCTAAAATATATAACCTTAAACTTATATTTAGTAATTAACATTTTAGCATTAAATCTTATATGGAAATGACCTAGATAGTCAATGGAAAAGGAAATCATCATTTAACTTAGCAAAATTCTAAGGGTGTAGTTACCAAAGAGACTAGAAACCTTTAAGTAAACATATTATAAAACATAGTTATTATTAAATAGTTCATTTCTAAACTTTTATTTATATTTAATTTATTCATTATTAACAAGTATGTTTGGAAGATTTCAGGAGACATTAGATAACATTAGTCGTAATAAGCAGGGAAATTGCTTGATTCAAAAGTCACTGTAACTACCAGACTATCAATCCAGAAGCCTGTTCCCTGTTATATTGGCTAGAATATCAAGAAAAACAGCACTTTAAAGTGGACCTTGAAAAAAATAACAAATTTATTTTTTTCTTTGTTTGCAGGACTAGTTAATTAACCAGTCTGTGGGGATAGGAAATACTGTAGGAATGGCTTTTTAAAGGTTATTTTCCTATTTAACCATTTTTATTATACTGTATATTAGGAAAGTGTCATCAAAACAAAAATCTTAAAGATAGATATATGAAGCAATTTGTTTTATTTTCATGGCTGATATACATGAGGCAATAGACACTGTATTGTGCTTTCATTTGTACCTTTGTTCCTGGGTTAAACTCATAGCTTTGTAATCTTAAATACTTAGCAGAGATAAAAGTTGTATGTCATAATTATATTTAATGTTTATAGACATTGTTTTAATTAGACCAAGAGTATTTTTATTTGCCAAAGTTCATTAGTCATGTGAACTTAAAAATCATCTAGTTTAATTGTATTTTCCTGAGAAAATAATTTGTATAAGTGCTTTATTTTCTAAGCCAATGAAAATACAGCTTTTCTTAATTCATAGTAGAAAAATATCACACATTTACAATACACACACATATATAAATATTTACAACCAAACATAGAAAAGCAGATTTTACAGTTTGCATGTATTAACAGGAATTCAAGAAGTGTGTGGTGGGAGGTCAGGAGCCGGATAGGGGGCAGGCGTCCAATGCGACTGACTAAGGAAATTTCCTTAGAAGAAATCAGGATCCAAAAGAGACAAAACCTTAACATAAGATACAGTCTGAATATCAACTTGTAGTTAATCTGATTTCTAGCCATAGAGCTCTTTAGGAAAATAAAATATTTTAAATATGTAAGTAGCAAACTTTCTATCGTGCAAGCATTTGGCCTTCTGTCAGAGCCTGGTAGTGCCAACCTTGCCTGTTTAAGGGAAACCTGCATAATTCAATTGAGGGTCAAGATCAGTATGCCTTTTTATGGCTTATAACCAAACACAAGAATTATATTCCCATAGAGGGTACAAAAATGCAGTCTCCTTCAAGATCTAGTTTTTTCCAAAGATAACCTAAAAAAGCAGAGATCTCTTTATTAGCAAGGCAATGTAGCTTGAGATAATTAAGACAAATTCACTTGAGAGCTGGCACATTCAAGTGAGCAGACATTTCAAACCCTCAGCCAACTGTCTCTCTGCCGTACATAAGCCCAGCTATGTCGTCTGTGGTGTCAGAAGCCAGATATTAAATTTACTACTTATAAAACTAAGCTTGAAATAGTTTGGATTTGTGTCGCCTCCCAAATCTCAAGTAGAATTGTATTCCCCAATGTTGAAGGAGGGGCCTGGTGGGAGGTGACTGACAGAGAGGAGGCAGTTAGAGAGGTTGGTTAGGCAGATAGAGAGGGAGAGTCTTGGGAGTGGAAAAATACCTGCAGGACTGCACCGGCACAGCTCCTATAGCTAACAGAAAGAAACTGAGTTAAAAATTTCCTCTTATGCCAGGACATCTGCTCAGAAGGGACTGTCCCAACTTAGGCACAGGTGCAAATCAACCGAAATGTCCTTCACTTGATCTAACTCATTATAATGTTATTAACACGATATTAGCATTCTGGTTTTAATACCCCCCTCCCACCTCTGCGTTTCACTTAGGCGTTCATGGGTAATAACCAAGATGGAGTCACTATGATCAACCCCAGGCATGCGCAGATGCAATACCCCAAGGGGAAACTTTACTGCTCCATTTAAGTGGAGCTCATAGAAGACTTCCTTGTCTTTGCCACATTAAGAGACCCAGAACTGAGCTCCATTTCTAACAACATGCTTTCAGATTCCCTTTCTTTGCTGAGAGCTTTCCTTTTGTGTAATAAATTCTACTCTCTTCATTTTCTGGTGTCTGCATACCTTATTCTTCTTGGTGTGGGACAAGAACTTGGACCTAGCTGAACTCGGGACTAAGCAGACTGCAACAAATGGATCATAGGGGTGGATTCTCCCTTGATGCTCTCATGACAGTGAGTTCTCACAAGATCTGGTTGTTTAAAAATATGTAGCACCTCCCTGTTTGCTGCCTCTTCCTCCTGCCCTGGTCATGTAAGACATACCTGCTTCCCCGTCCGCCATGATGGAAAGCTTCCTGAGGCCTCCCCATTCACGTTTCCTGTATAGTCTGTGAAGCCATGAGCCAATTAAACCTCTCTTCTTTATAAATTATCCAGTTTCAGCTATCTCTTTACAGCAGTGTAAGAACAGACTAATACACTTCTCAAGACATAAAAACAAGCTAAAAGTAAAAGCTTATTATGATTTTTCTCCTGATGACAAACCAGACAAAAGATGAGACTAGAAATACAGAGACCATCTCTGGGAGCCTAAAGATCAATAATCAATAGACACCTGAAACAAATCCACAAAAGTCACAAATTCAAAGAACTAATTTCTTTAGAAATGTTTTTCTCCTGCTAGTCTGAGTCTGAAAAATAAAGGAACAGGGAAACATTTTTACCTTTCTCTGTCAACAAGATACCACAGATAGAAATCTGGGAGAAACGGACATTGGTACAAAATTTTACCTTTTTCTGGTGTCTCCTCTTAAGACTCTGGGGATTCCATCTTTAGGTTCCGGAGTAAGGGGAGTCCTATAATCTTCTTCCTGTTTCACAAAATGAAGAAAAAATATATATATTTTTTATATTATATATTTTTATATTATATATATAAAATATATTTTCCCAACCCTCATATATTCTTACCTGTGACACCTCTATAATAAAAGACAGATTAACAAGAAATAAAGACTTACAAATTTAATGTGTATATGGACATGAGAATCATACACAAAGTATGAGACAAAAAGGTGGGGCCAGATGACTGAAGTTTTTCCACTACCCTCAGATAACAGAAAGAATAAGGTCCTGTGGATTCTAGGAGTTGGGAGGGTAGGTGGCATCACTGGTCATGGGAGAGTGAAGGGAGGAAAATATGTCAGGCAAAAACTGCCTTATTTTACGTATGAAAATATCTCAGGTAGTATGAGTTGTCCTCAGAAAGAACAGATGGTAGCGTGTGGTGAAAGTTCTCTTTCAGATCTTTTTTCTCTTTTCCTGTGAATTAATCTTACCTAGATCTGGCCAAGAGGAGACTCAGAGTAATCCTATTTTCATCTGCTGTTTCCTTCATGTTACTAACGTAGATTCCTACTACAGATGCAAATTACCCCCATAGAAGACAGCTTTTGAGGGCTATTCTTGTGTTTGCAGCCCTTCTGAATAGTCATTTCAATATATGCCAAAGAAGCACATTTAGGAGTAAACTATTCTGATTTCCTTCACAACAAGAAAACGTCCCTAACCTTGCATTCATAATCTCAGTTAAAGAACTCAAGATCAACATACTTGTCCAAGTGAGAAATCAAAGTTTAGTAAAAATATTTTGCTTTTCACACTTATCACACATCAAAAATTGCTCTCAATGTCCTGTTGATTGTATTTACTAAGTATTCCTTGTCTGCTACTTGTTTGCATTTAAAGAATTTTTTTCAAATAATTGAGATGAAAGAAAAATTTGCTCAATACTAAAGCATTCATGATTGATACTCATCCCTCAATCTTCAATGTGAATAATTATTAACAATTTATTATGTGTTATTCCATCATTCTTTGTTGATACAAACAAAATAACTTTTATAATTTTTTCACTCCATGTTATTACTATTTTCACTAATTAGTATCTAACAATTTTTCCTTTGATCTATTAAATAGTATAAGGTCCAAGCAGAAAGTTCCCCTTTGCCCACTGAAGATTAACTGACAAATCAACTTAGAAAAGACAAGTTAATTAGTGAAAAGACAAAATGTATTTAATGTGTTCATAAAAGTCTTTACAATGATGACACAAAGACAAAGGGGAAATTATCCATTTTTATGCTTAGCTTCAACAAAATATGGACAGCTATGTAGAACTATGATTGGACAAAAGGAGTGTGGTCTAATCTTAATAGACTAAGTGGGGAAACTCAACAAAGCTCATCTAGATTCTTCTTGGCCTCGCTGAGCACGCATCCCTCCCTTCTGCCTATGGGACAGGACTGTCTCTGGAATAGTACTGCCTCTGGAAGAGGGTTCTTATAACCTACAGTCAAGCAAGGTAGGTCAGATCATTTTTTATGGCCGGTTTTTACACAGAGAGGCAGACAGAATGTTAAAAAAATTATTTTTGGTCTTATGGCTGGCTTTGGGGAAATGGAGTTCTTGTTCCTATGACACAACTTGAGGAAGAGGTGTTCTAGTTTCTTTGGCTAACCTTAGGGACTGCCAGACAGGAGAGCATGGGAAGGTCCGAGAAAAACTATGTTTCTAAGGTTGCCTCTGCCTTTATTTTCAGAGTATTTTTTTCTGAGACCCAACAATAGTTTGCTAACACTGTTCCAAAAAACCTTTTTTTTCTTTGAGGCAGTCTTTCTTTGTTGCCCAGGATGGAGTGCAGTGGTACAATCTTGGCTGACTGCAACCTCCACTTCCTGGGTTTCAAACAATTGTTGTGCCTCAGTCTCCCAAGAAGCTGGGATTACAGGCTCACACCACTATGTTCCACTAATTTTTGTATTTTTAGTAGAGACAGGGTTTCGTCATGTTAGCCAGGATGATCTTGAACTCCTGACTTCAAGTGATCCTCCCGCCTCGGCCTCCCTAAGTGCTGGGATCATAGGCTTGAGGCATTGTGCCCATCCCCCAAAAACTTTTAATATTTTCCACTTAACTATAGGATAAAAACGAATTTATCAGAACACAGAAAGCTCATGGTTAAAGAAGATTTTTTTGTCATCAGATACTTTCTTCAGCATACATTTTTGGATGCTTGCTTCCTGGATTTTGGGTGAGAAACCAGATATTAAATGTTGGCTTATGTTTATGGCATATGTGAATCTCTAGCTTCTAGAGAAAATGGTACATAATGAAAAAAATTAGCATATAAGTGTTTTCGGATGTCTTGAATTGTTTTTTGGATATGTGACAATAAACCTATATGTGTTTTCTCTCATTAGTATAGATGTGACCAATAAAAATATAATTGCTAAAATAGAATTTTATGTTTTTTCCTGCATCAATTTAATACACTATAACTTTACATTATATTTCATCTGTTATCTTTAGTAAATTTGACTAATTACATTAGACTTTCATTGTTGTCTTTGGGTTATTATTTCAGGAATGACTAACAAAATTAAATAGCATTTTCGAATATACATTTCCCATTCAGATGAGATGTACAGTCACTTCTTTGAGCTTACAAAAGTGACAGATTATGCATTATTTTTCTATTTTTTACTCTAAAGTTTATATTTTATGTATGTAATAGCCATCAAAGTAAGAAGGACGCCCTGCAAGAATATTCAAAGGTTAAAAACATAGACTAGAAAGTAAAAGGAAAAAAGAATATTGTAAAAATAATATAATAATAATAAAAAAGCAGGTGTAATGATGACTGTGATATGCTACCTAGCTACCTAGATGTGCTTTCAACGGAGGACTTGTCCTTGGTTAAGAGGTTGAGAGTGTTATAGATACATAACCTTTAGGTGTTTTCTTCCTTAGGGGCTGTTGCAACTGTAGAGAGTCATCTAGCTCAATTCACACACTGCCATCTCCAATGACTTACAGTTATGAGAGTATAAATGACTGTCCATCTCAGCCCAGCTTAGAATAACTATGGAGAACCACTATAGTTCCAGAGCTTCTAGAGTCATCAGTCTAGGATGTTTTGGAGCTTATATTCTACCTCAATCCTGCTTGCTATCTCTCCCTTACACAAATGTTGATCCTAAATACACTTTTAAATAAATTATCTTGTATGTTAAGTTAGTCTCAGAATCTGCTTTCTAGAACCCAATCTATATTAGGACGTATAGATGAAAGAAAGTGTCTTAGTTTGGGTTCCCTCAAAAACAGACAGTAAGAAAAATATTAGAGTAAATACTTTATTTAGGAGGTGAACTGACACAAATCCTCAGACCTTAAACTTAGACTCACAAAAATCAGAGATCTTACCGATTGTTAAGCTTTATGAAAAAGTTAAAGAATAAACAATCAAAATCCAGGAGTGAACTAGTGGGAGGTCTGAGAAACTGAGACCCGCTCTCTACAACCTTCTTTCCCTTATAAAAGATGCTATCTAGCCTAAAGTAATAAAGGAGGCCTCTGGAGAGATACATGAATTACAGCCATAATACCCTAGATTATTATACAGCTTACGAGATTTTCCAGTCATAGCTCACAAAATTTTTAGTTTTTAGTTTCTTGGACAATAAGCAAGTTTATACTGGGAACATGCTGTTACTAGAAAGGGGTCCCGATCCAGACTCCAAGAGAGGGTTCTTGGATCTTGCTCAAGAAATAATTTAGGGTGAGTCCACAGTGCAAAGCAAAAGCAAGTTTATTAAGAAAGTTAAGGGGTGAAAGGACAGCTACTCCATAGGCAGAGTAAGGTGTTCTCAAAAGTAACAGGAGGAATTTATCCACACTAGGTACAATGTTGTTCATATATAGGATTAAAAAAAATCATGGGAGATGCACTCTGCTACAAAGATTTGTAATAAAGGATTAATTGTATTAATTACTATCTTTTGCAAGTATCAATATTATTATCAGGAATGCTCCTGTTCTCAAGGTACCGGGATATCAGCACTCCCCTTATTTGGGATCTGTTTAGTAAATATTATCAATCTGTTCCCTTAACCATAAACATCTAGAGGCTAGAAATACATAACTTTCTGGGAATGGAGCCCAGCAAGTCCCAGCCTCGTTCTTCGTAGCCTTCACTCAAGATGGAGTCGCTCTGGTTCAAACACCTCTGACAATTCTGCTTAAAGTGTTTGATACACAAAAAAAACTCTTCTCCCAGCAAATAGCTTTAGTATAGTGTTCCAGGGCAGGACGTCTTGTTATCATGTTTAGAAGGAGGTAGGACTGGGGCAATTGCCTTCCTTCTTCCCCTGGTAGCATCTCCCCTCAAAGATTAGCTGTTTTAATTTCTCCCCAGAAGAAATAACAAGATGTATGGTGATGAAGTAGGGGGGAGGGATAGCATTAGGAGATGTATCTAATGTAAATGACGAGTTAATGGGTGCAGCATACCAACATAGCACATATATACATATGTAACAAACCTGCACGTTGTGCACATGTACCCTAGAACTTAAAGTATAATTTTAAAAAAAAGAAAGTAAGCAAGCAAGTTAAGAAAGCAATAAAGTGCTTGCTAATTAGGAGAATACTGCTGAGCCAACCAAGAATGTATTCATCTGGGAACCCTCTGAGATATCAAACAAACCTAACAATTGTTCTAAGTCGGAACTAGGAAGTTAGAGATTTTTTCCACCAATTTTTGTTGTCTTTCATATAATTTTTTATTTTCAATGCAGAACATCAATGTAAAACTTTAAATTAAAAAAGTCGAATATGTTATCAATGAAAGAAAAAAATGAAATCTTCCTAAATATTTGAAGAAGCAATTGCATAAAGCCAAACAAAGAGACTAGAATTACTAAAAGGAAAACAAATCTTAAAATAGCATAAGAGAACAAAAAGTAAAAATGTATCCGCCATATCAATCAATGTAAAAAGAATGCAGATTGCAGATATAATCATAGACTATATATGAGAAACATTGAAAACAAAATGATTGTCAGTTGGATATGAAGTATGACTACAACTTATAAGAAAAAGTAGAGGGTCAAATTTTAATATCATACAGGTTTATTTTAGGATGAGAAGCATTAAATGAGATAAAAAGGGAACTTTATAACAATCAATAGTTAATTCCTCAAATGAAAATCTAACATTATCCACATTCTTTACAAATACACAAAGTACACATTCTTTACAAATGCACATGAAAACATTTAACATATGTAAGCCCATAAAGCAATTCTCAATTTCAAAATAATTCAACAATTCAAAATGTGTTCCCTGGCCACAGTAGAATTAAGTTAGAAATCAATAACAAAGAGATAAAAAGAAAACCCCCAACTTCTTTTAAGTCAAGTAAGGCAATATTAGATAATTCTTGAGTCAAATAAAAAATCTCAATGGACATTTTTAAATGTTTTGAATTTAATGACAATGAAAATATTCATATCACAACTCAAAATTGTTGTACTTAAACTGATCTATGGGCTTAATGTAATCCAAATAAAACTCTCAGCAGATGAGAGTTTTTGTGGTTGAATTGAATTTGCTTATTTTTCAAATTCAATAGATATTTGAAGGGCAGGCTACTAGTCAAGGCAATTTTTAAAATAAAATCAAATTTGGAAGACTTACACTTCTAGATATTAAAACTGTTATAAAGCTACAGTTGTTGATAGTCTTGCATTCATACAAGGATAGACAAATAGAGCAATGGAATGGAACAGAGAACAGAATATATTTGGAACCCTAGGTTTACAATCATGTAACTTACTTAGTTCTTTGCAATATAGTGAAGCAAATATAGTCTCTTTAGTAAATGGTTTAAATAAAAAGCATAAGAAAATATTTTTGCTATTGTGAGATCAGTAAAGATTTTTATAAACAAAGATATAAAATAAATAATTACAAAAGGAAGGATTGATACATTGAACTTCATTATAATTAAGGAAACTCTGTTAATAATACACTATGAAAAAATACAGTTGAGAATAATTTCATTATTTAGCCATCAAATTTGTTGGGCTGTTCGGTCTCTGTAATTTGATTTGTTGTATTTTTTACTGTAGGCCATAAAGAGCTATACTACAAAACCCATGTTACTGTTTTGTTATTTTTAGTATAGGTGAAAACTCTTGCATCTTATAGTAAAAATTCAATGTCTTAGACTCTCCTGATAAGTTACCATGTTGAGGTCCTAATAAAACGTGAATAATTGAGAGTTTTTATTTGAATACATGGAAAGTAATTTTAAAATTTAACTATTGGAAAGACAAATGGGGCAAAAAGGATGTTCTGAAAAAGAGGAAAAAATAAGAGGAATCTCAATCATGCATCTTGATCTTAAGGTTTTAGGAAAAAAATTCTACCGAATTGATGTCATCTTCCTGATTCATAAAATGTTGGAAGAAAGTACCCCGTTTTTAAATATTGTTTGCTTTTAGAGCCTTTAAAATGAGCCTCAGGGTCAGACCCCACATGCCAAAGGGAATACAGTGATAATTCAATGTCCTAGAGCTCACCGAGTATATGGTTAAGGGTAACTAACTTATTCTTTTTTTTTTTTTTTTGAGACAGAGTCTCGCTCTGTCACCCAGGCTGGAGTGCAGTGGTGTGATCTTGGCTCACTGCAATCTCCGCGTCCCAAGTTCAAGCAATTCTCTGCGTCAGTCTCCCGAGTAGCTGGGACTACAGGCACCCGCCACCATGCCCGGAAAATTTTTTTTGTATTTTTAGTAGAGATGGGGTTTCACCATGTTGGCCAGGATAGTCTTGATATCCTGAACTCGTGATCTGCCCGCCTTGGCCTCCCGAAGTGCTGGGATTACAGGCATGAGCCTCTGCACCCAGCCTCTTTCTCTTCTTAATAGTGAGTCAGTGTTGCTATTGAGTTAACAGAAATATGGTGAATACTAAACATCCCTAATTACTTTATTGTCAATATCTTCCTCAAGATAAATTAATAAATTTTTGTGATTATTAGAGAACATTTAGTTAACCTCAAAGATAGGTGTTATATATATGGCTATATATATTATATAAACAAGCAATTTAGAAACATCAGAAATCTAACTGTTCTTCACCTTACTTGAAAAGGAAAAACAATGTACTTTTGCTGTTTTTGTTCTTTTTTTAATCTCATTCCTAAACCATTCTTTCTCATGGAATGCATATAATAATAGGGAAAAAAAGGCACACAGAAGTTTAAAGATTTTAAGAAACTTTTTCTGGCTAGAACTATAGCCAGAAATTTACATGAAAAGAAACTCAAAACCAAACAAACAGAAAAGCACAGCAGGACTTAAATGAAACAGTTGAAGTATAACTGAATAGATACAAGAAGTCAGTGAATAAATATGACTGGATAGATGCAGTCAGATGTTTTCAAGGTTATGCAAGTCCCATGGGGTTCAAACTAAAATACATGTAAGTATGTCAGGTTCTCACTAGATATATCAATTCTTAGGCCACGTCCTCAGAGATTCTGTTCCAGGAGATCTGTTGTATTTCCCCAGAATCTGCCTTTATGATAAAGCACTCCTAAGTAATCTAAACTGCGGCGATTCAAGAAGCACACTTTAAAAAACACATATAGATACTCGCCATCTGTCTGAAATTGGTGAGTCTGCATATCTTGAGCATATGCAAAGAGCTTAGCACACTGTTAGGTACAACAAATGCTATCAGAAGTCTTATATGTTTTAATCCCAATATTTAAAAGTGGAAAACTAAGTGAAATTTTGACATTGCAAAGACTGCTATCTATGCTCTGGGTGACATGCAGATGGCAGGATCAGTCCCCACTGGTTTAGATGTTGATAAGATGGTGCCACATTTGCACCAAGAGGGAATGAGAAGATTATTACTCGGAGTGAAGTTTTCTGAGGCGAGTCAGCTTCGCTTTTTGAGGAGGGCAAGTTTTCAAGTAGTTTTGAAAATAATTTGAGAGGGAGTAGCTAGTGTCTTGGTATTTTTTGTAATTTGAAAAAGAAAAAAATGCACTTTTGTTATTTTTGTTCTTTTTTATCTCATGCCTAATCTATTGTTTCTCTTAAATGTATATAATAATATTTTTAATGAAAACGTAGTGAGGGTTTCTGCCTACCATCTGGGGCTTACATGGTTTGAATTTTAGCTGGAATGAAAGGAAGGAATATTTGAGGAGACATGTTGTTGTTATTTGCTTTGTTATCACATGTGAGTCTAGATGGGAAGAGGGAAAAGTGAGGCTTGAAGGTTGTCAGCCAACATCAAAAATGGAGTAAAACTCTTATTAAAATACCTGGCAATATTTAGTCATTAAGACATTTTTGAAAATTTTGAGATATTATTATAGCTGCCTGCAATCAGTGGAAATATCTATCTGTACCTATTTTAATATACCTGTATTTTCAAATAAAAGACTCAGTAATGCTGAAATATAATGCAGTCCATGGTATTACTGCAAACATTCTGCAAAATATAACGTGTGTATGTTAACATGAAAACATTATTTGCAAGTGTTGTTCTATCTAAATCTACTTTAATTGTACTGTTTGAGTTTTGTGAGCTTAATCAAATAAATTTAAAATAAACATTATACAAGAGAGTGTCCATTGATTTACTAAATCACACAACAAAATAATCCAACACTCATAACCACTGAATATATATAAATCTTATAGGTCTTTCTAATTAAATAATTCAAAAGCAGTTTCTACAATGGGGATTTTATATTATGGAAATACCCTTATATAGCTGAATTCCTTCAGAAAGTGGATTCCGCAGCAAGATTTTAGAAATTGACTAAAAAATAAAAAGCCAAATAATGACTTTCACTCATCTATATCTTCATATTTTGAAAGTATTAGGATAACATGCAGAAAAAGGGGAAAAATGTTGGCACATAAATATCCAGCCAAGTGCTAAATTTTAACAAAACCAAACAGAACCCTCAGATAAATACATAAATTGGTCTTGAAAATACAATGTGAAGATTATAATTCTAAATATGGGGAAAATCAAAGTGATTTCTTTTAAAGAATAAAAAGTGATAACTGGCTCTGAAGAAAGCCTTACCACCTACCTAAGAAAACAAGTTTTAGCTGCAGGTGAGTAAGTAAACAAGCCTTAAAAGCTTCCAGAGGAATAAAACAACAAGGAGGAGAAATGGAAAAAAAATTCTCACAGGGAACAAAGAAGCCAATCATTTCTATAACTCTGCAGGGATGGTTTATAACTATGTCTGTGAATACCATGTCCAGGAAAAAGTTAGACCTTCTCTTCAGCTCTCCATTTTTCGGGTAAGAAGAATGTTGGATAAATGCTCTGACCAATGCTCGCTTTTTTGTTTTCTAAAATAATGATTGTGGCATAGTATCTTTTTATTGGAAAATTCTAGGTTAATGAAGAATTTGGGGTGGTACACTATAACACTAAATAGTCAATGAAGTATTGATATTTAAATCACATTCTAGAAAGAAGAAATTTATCTACTGAGCAATGGTGAAACTGTTTATCTTCTGAGCTATTCACAACTATGTCACCTGATCTAATTGTATTCATTTGGATATGACCATACTGACTTTAATTTATAGGTGTATAGCATGGTGCCCATAAACAATGCCTACCATGTAACCTTAGCATCTATATTATATAAAAGTATGTAGTTACCATGCTGAAAAACATTAGAAATGCTAAAGAAACATGAACAAAAAACTTTTAAAAGTTAATCACAATAACAACTAAGATAAGCAAAACAAAACCAACATTAACTGTAGTCCTATTATACAAAGTGTCATTCAGAATGAATTATAAATCAAAATAATTAGCTGGGCACAGTGGCATCCACCTATTGTCCCAGATACTCAGGAGACTGAGGCAGGAGGATACCTCAAACCCAAGATTTCGAGACCACCCTGTGCAACATAACGAGACCGTTTTTCAAAATAAATAAACAACAGCAAAAACACAAACAAAAGAATGAATTCTCAAGAAGAATTAGGATCCCTATAATAGTCTGGCCAAATGAATGGACAAAGTCTCAGAATATCTGATATGGTTTGGCTGTGTCCCCACCCAAATCTAATCTAGAATTGTAGTTGCCATAATCCCCATGTGTCGTGGGAGGGATCCAGTGGGAGATAACTGAATCATGGAGTGGTCTCCACCATGCTGTTATTGTGATAATAAATGAGTTTACATGAAATCTGATGGTCTTATAATGGGCTTTCCTCCCTTTGCTCAGCACTTCTCCTTCCTGCTGTCATGTGAAGGACATTCTTCCCCTTCTGCCATGATTGTAAGTTTCCTGACGCCTTCCTGGCCATGCAGAACTGTGAGTCAATTAAACCTCTTCTTTTTATAAATTACCCAGTCTTCTTAGCAGCGTGAGAACAGACTAATGCAAGATCATTTATTAAATGTATGAAATAAAATACTTAAGACCAAACCAAATAAACTATATTTAACTAAAGTTAAATCCATGGATCTCTTTGTGATGTTTGAACAACGTATAGAAAACCACTGGATAATATGAATGTAGTAGAAATGAAAAGATATACAAGTATAGGCTGGAGATATATTTAAGCAGCAGAAATTATCGAACTTTCTGATGGAATATATTGGGTGGAAGTTATTGAGAGTGAGGGAGCAATCAAAGGGACACCAAGTTTTCAAAGTTAAATGATAGTGGGATAGATGCTCATGACCTTTCCACAGATGGTGATAATCAGCTGGTTGACTCAGATATATGTCTACAACATGGTGATAATAGTGGTGAGAGAGATACAAAAGTTCTACTTTGGCCCTGTGGTTTTTGAAATGCCTTTTAGATTCTTCAAACAAGATTTCGAATGGGCAGTTGGAAGCATAAGTTGCATGTCAGATGAAAATCTGTGTTACAGAAGTAAACATACAAGCTAACAGCATATTAATATATGTTTTACAGCCATGGACTTGAATAAGATCATGTGGAGTGAATGTAAAAAGAGAAGAGGCTCAAGAACTGAGTATTGCAGTAATCCATCCTTTAGGTATTGAGCAGAGGAGGAACCATCAAAGGAAACAACAGGAGAAAAAAAATCTTAAAAAGCACTTTATAGTGGAGTGGGGTGGGTAGAAATTGAAATGCTTTATTTCAATATAGGTGTAAATATAGTGTAATATAGGTGTCAATATAGGTATAAATCAGGTTAAATTGAAATTGAGACAGAATAAGCAACTCTTTTAGAAATTTTGGCTGTGAAAGAAATTAGATCAGAGAATAATAGCTGATGGATATAAGGAAAAAGAATGTACGTTTTGGGGTGGGAGATATTAGAGGATATTTGTAATCAACCAAAAATTATCCACTGGAGTGGGAAAGATTGATCATATCATTTAGTAAATAGAACCAAAAAAGATAACATATGTCTTAAAAAATATTTTCAAAATGAATACTTTACAGAAGCTCCAAAATGACTTAAAAGTAGGGGTAAATATTGAGATACTTAGTTACAGCACTATAAAAAATTTACTTTTATTCATTACTACCATTTATAAAGTGTTTATCATGGTCACAGAGTTAGATGTCTTATGCATATTATCTTTAAATTTCACAGTGGCCATAAAAAGTTATTAATTTCATTTTTACATGAATAATAGAGGCACATAGAAATTAAGTAATATATATATTAAGTAATATATATACACTTAAGTAAAGTAATATGTATAAAGTAATATATATATAATATATATAATTCATCTTTTGATCCCCATAGCTGTTTTTATATAAAGACAGATAAAACCTAACTTCTTCAGTGCATCTGGTGATTATGTAAATGTTTTTCATTTTTGCTGAAACTTGATTTAAGGAAAACCAGTTCTGTAAGATGTAGCTATGTATAGTGTACACACGCACACACCCACACATGCACAATTGGATTGTTAAATATGTTTGGGAAATCTTATTGCTGCTGTGGTTTTCAGATAAATTCTTACAAGCTGTCTTCTGATAGGCTGTCATTTTGAATTTCCAAAGTGGCTCAGCAAAGATGATTACCATGTACTGTGGCACAGATTGTGCACAAATCTAGTCTATGATGTCACTGCTAGACATGTTCAATTCATAACGCACAAAATAATACCTGAATGTTCAGTTCCTAAACCCTGGTATTCAATCTTATTTTAATATGGAATTTTTTTTCTTATAAATCTCAAGAGGCTAGAACTCAGCAGGGTTTACTTTGGGAATTGTCAGCGTTTTACTAATTGCTCCTATTATTATAAATTATGTACTAATTTATTTAAATCAAGATTTAGGAATAGTATATTATAACACCTTTGCTATGCCTTCCTAATTTAGGGGAGGAATATGTGCCCCAGGTTTGGCATTAGGATTGTTTATACAAAGTTTCTGTACTATGCAAGAGGTTCAACATATTCTGTGCCACAGGATTTTTGTACTAGGAATTACATCCTCACTTAAGAATTATTCAACTCGATCTCTGTGCCATCTATGCTCTTAAGACAGATTCAGATTCTACAAGACCATTTCTTCATCAGAGTGAGAAAGCAGAGTCACAGACAAAAATCTGAGGCTAAGCTGTCATTGGAAACAATATACTTATTTCTTGATTACTTGAGTCATGGATGCAGGCATAGAGACAACTTTATTGTAAAACTACTGGTTATATATTATCTAAGTTTATAATTTATGTGTGTGTGCATGTATGTATATGTGTTGCAAATAGTACTTCTTTATAGCTGGATTAAAACATATGATAAAAGCAGTAGATGTTTAGTGTTTTTTATCAGTTTAAAATCTAAAGTGCTCTTCCTCAAAACCTGTGTATGTTTGCCTCAGTCCCCACAGATTTCCACCATTCTCCCACTGACTTGATACTGGAAAGAGTTTACCAAAAGAGAATTCCAATGGCAGTGGTTTGAAATTGATAATTAATTACATAAAGTCACATTGGGAATGAATAGCACCAATGATCCTCATCCCAAGGAACAGCTATTATTCCCTCAATTTCCCATCAAGACAACCCGCAAAATATTTTTGATAAAGTGAGAAGAGATTTAGTAAGAATTTTATTTATTTTCTAAACTTAAGAATAGAAAGTATGGGTATAGCCTCTGAGAAGGCACCTCACAATGTTTTGATCTGACTCCTTTTACCTTTATAAAAATAGACTTTGTGACTTGTTAACTCAATAACTGTGTAAATCAAAAATTATGATAATTTAAATTTATGGTCTATAAGTCAATCAACTATAAATGCTCAAGTGTCACTTAAAATAGTAGGTCCCTACTATAACACTCGGGTAAGAAATTAAAACATGTCTGAACATCCATTAGTTATTGTCAGGCCTCTGAGCCCAAGCCAAGCCATTGCATGCCCTGTGACTTGCACCTATAGGCCCAGATGGCCTGAAGTAACTGACGAATCACAAAAGAAGTGCAAATGCCTTGCCTCGCCTTAACCGATGACATTCCACCACAAGAGAAGTGAAAATGGCCGGTCCTTGCCTTAAGCGATGATATTATGTTGTGAAATTCCTTTTCCTGGCTCATCCTGGCTCAAAAAGCTCCCCCACTGAGCACCTTGTAACCCCAACTCCTGCCCACCAGAGAACAACCCCCCTTTGACTGTAATTTTCCTTTACCTACCCAAATCCTATAAAACAGCCCCACCCTTATCTCCCTTCGCTGCCTCTCTTTTCGGACTCAGCCCGCCTGCACCCAGGTGATTAAAAAGCTTTATTGCTCACACAAAGCCTGTTTGGTGGTCTCTTCACACGGACGCACATGACAGTTATAACTTCTGAATTTCTGTTTCAATTATTTAACTCAAGCTTAAGGATTTGGCTGAATAATATAGGTTTCACTTGCAGAAAAAAAAATTTCAAGTTTAAAAAAATATTTTTTAATCCATTGAAAAGATGTCCCTCAAGAAATCTTGCTTAAAGTAAAAAGAAATGCTAATGAAGCACCCCAATGATTGTGTGCCAAGTTTTCTTCCATTTCTCTATACTAGTGTATCTATATTCATACAAAACAACCTTGATATTGGCTATTTTGTACTTATAACTAAGCTGGCATGACTTAAAGCCCTATGTTAGATGTATCTCTTATTAAGAGTTGATGGTTTTTAGAACAGGATTGATTCCAGCTCAGGGTGGTCTTAGGAATGTGGATTTTGCTTCCTGATATTTAATGAGGCAGGTCATTAGTTGGTGGAAGCTTCATTCCAGATGGTACGTGATAATAGTGCATTTAGGGAGATGTGCTGAATTAAGGGAAAAGTTTATTTTCTTCCTGGCTAAGACTTTCCTTTTACCAAAGAAGATATTTTTAGACTCTGAATTCCCCTTTGGTATCAATTATGAGAGTAGCCCTAAAGAACCCAGTGCCCTTAAAAACATATTTATAATTCCTGCCAACCTTTTATTTTTGTTTTTAACACTGTATTTTCCTGGTTATTATGAAGCTCCATAATTTCATCACTCAATCAGAAAATTGGCAACAGTTGCATGATATTTAAAAAGAACTATTTTATATTCTGCAACATCAGTTTCTGGTACTCGTTACCAATGATGAGGATAGAAGTTCTTAAAATTGGATGTCTTAATTTTAGGGAGAAGTATGTCTTAATTTTAGGGAGAAATATATCAGTATTGACATGTGACATGTGCAGTGATAGATTTACTTTCCATTCTTGTGTTGATCATTTTACACTTGAAGCAAAACTCTCTCCAGGATTAGCTTATTCAGGATGGATAGGTCAAGCTGAGTATGGAAGCCAGAACAATAAAATTTCTTATCATCTGTGACACAGAAGCCACAAATCCTTCTCAAAAATAGGTGCTTAGAGATGCTATGTGAGCATCTTCCATAGCCTTAAAAAAGTGCTTTTTAATGCATGGCAAACATAAAAATTCAAACAATAACCTTATACGGCAGTATGTGAATTTTAAACTATTTACCCTCACTTTCAATAATTTCTGGCTGAAAGAAAATCTAAATAAATGAAATATCAAATATTTTATTGCTTCAATTTTATAGGAAATAATGAGAACAAGTAACTATATAGAGAGATTTTAATCTTTTTGCCAACACAAACACCTGAATTATGAATATAAACATTATTGTGTTGCTTTTGAAAAATTGTCTTAAAAATGTTTCTGATATTTTTAAATGTCACCCTGCTTATTTTATTGGATTTCAACTCATGGATCGATGGTAACTTTCATAGCAATATAAGCATATATAAGTGCATTTGTTAAAAAATGATTTACATGTCAATGGACAATTTGTCAAATGCAGAAGCATTCCAATGGATATTTAATAATTTATTCTCATACATTAAGGAAGTTATATCATGTGTGTAAACAAATTATAAGATAAATATATTTATATTTGTTTTTAAATTATCTTGAAGTATATTAACGTATATCAATCATGTGCCTTAACATGATTCTTATAAATAAATAAAATTTTTAAAACATTCCAAATTACCTACTTTGTTTTGAGGAGTGTTGTTTGATAAAAAGAGTACCTGTAGGTATATTTTCAACTTATATGATTGGGATATTTTTCTTTTTTTGCCAAGTAAAGTCTATTTTATAAAAATAGCAATTTTTATAAAATTAGGTAAATTTTCAGATTTAAAAAGTCCAGGCACAAAAAAATAGAATGAATAAGACCTAATATTTTATAGACCAACAAGGGGACTATAGTGAATCATAATTTAACTGTACATTTTAAAATAACTAAGAGTAGAATTGGATTGTTTGTAACACAAAGGATAAATGCTTGAGGGAATGGATACCCAAGTTTCCATGAAGTGATTATTATGCATTGCCTGCCTGAATCAAAACATCTCATGTACCCTCATAAGTATATACTCCTACTATGTACCAACACAAACTAAAAATTAAAAAATTTAGAATATAATAGAATAAAAATTTCAGCACTCTATTTAAATAAAAAGACACTTTAAAGCTAGCTAGCCCAACCGCTGGCCCGTGAGTTACTTACAGCCTAGGATGACTTTGAATGTGGCCCAACACAAATTCATAATCTTAAAACATTATGACATTATTTTGCATTTTTTAGTTCATCAGCTATCATTTATATTAGAGTATTTTTTGTGTGGCCCAAGACAATTATTCTTCCTATGTGACCCAGGGAAGCCCAAAGGTTGGACACTACTGCATATGCAAGAGTGCATATTTAAGGAATGTATATGCTGTTATACCAATACTTTTCAAAGTCTTTAGAGGGAAAGCAAATCTAACAACATTGCAATAATTAAAGAGCAATATAACATCATATAATCAATGGATGCAGAAAGACAGTATTAAAAAAATGCCTGAACTGGAAATATGAAAACTTGAGAACAATTATTTATTTAGATAATGACTTTACTGATATATAATATTTGTGTTTTAACAAGTAGGTAGCTAATCACAGCCACTCTAGTCCTTGATTTTCACATTTAAAAATTAAGCAGTAGATTTTCACATTTAAAAATTCAACAGTTACTTTTAGTTCTAAAATTCTATGATCTGGTAAGTAAAAAGAAGCATTCTGATCTGAAGTTGTTAGAAAAACTTCATAACAGAGGTATGATTTCGTAGGAACTAGAGTAATGGTATATGACGTAGTTAGGCAAAGAGAAGAGAGGAACATTTCTCCCAGAAATTCAATTAGCAGCGGAGGAAATTAAAATGGAGGAAACAGTGGATAAGAACAGGCTCTGTCTCAGTGGAAAAGAAGGACATATATTGTAGGTGTAAGTGCTAGGCTTTGAGAGACTAACATAATGAAAAGCCTTGAATTTTAGGATGAGACACTTGGACTACCTGCTGTGAAATGAAAAGCTATGGAGCAGCCTGGAGCATGGGAATGGCATATTGAAATATGCCTTCAGGATTTGCAATTCAGGATGAACTGGAAAGTGGAGATAAGAAAGAGTGTCCATCAGGCGGTCACTGCCTTATCCAAGTACAAAGAAATGAGAGCTTAGGGTGTTAGCAGTTAGAAGCATAGAAGAGGGAATATTCAAGTCACTTCAAAGAACATTGAAAACTGAAGTCACATTGCTTTAAAAAAAAATCTCTACTAAGCATAATTCTCTGCCTGGTTATCTGCTATGGAGGACAGGCTGAGGTATAAAACAACATTGAAGTAATACTCATGTGAGTTTGATCTGAGCCCATACATTACTCATTGTGATTCCTTGTATTACTAACCTATTTCCAATTATACATGTTCCCTAGAAAGTTTTCTAGCACTAAGGGAGGAGACTACCCCTAATATCATCTTATGCCCAATTTCTGCCTCCAAAGAAAGAAGAAGTAAAAACTAAAAGGCAGAAATGAAATCCACAGGCAGACAGCCTGGCACTGCACCCTGGACCTGGTAGTTAAAGATCAACCACTGACCTAATTGGTCCTGTTATCTATAGAGTACAGCCATTGTATAGAAATGCACTATGAAAATCCCTATCTTGCTTTGTTCCAATCTAATTACCAGTGCATGCAGCCCCCAGTCACGTACCCCCTGCTTTCTCAATCACGACCCCCTCACGTGCACCCCCTTAGAGTTGTGAGCCCTTAAAAGGGAAAGGAATTGCTCACTTTGGGAGTTTGACTCTTGAAACAGAAGTCTTGCTGATGCCCCCGGCCGAATGAACCCCTTCCTTCTTTAACTCCGTGTCTGAGGAGTTTCGTCTGCAGCTCGTCCTGCTACAGCACCAAGTAAGTACTCAATAAATACGGATTGAATGACTAAGGAATTGAATAAACTTATCGATTTAAGCCTAAGTTTCCACATCCATAATATGGTATTAATAACAACTAGATTTTAGAAGATAATATAAATAAATCATATAGTCTAATGAGTACTTTACAAATGTTAGTTATATCCCAAAACAAAAATTACAGATGTAAATTTCAAGTTTTTGATTCAGTAACTGTTTAAATATTTGACCATTTCTTTCAGATATGCTCCCTGTATATATGTTTGCATTTTGTGACAGCTATAAATTATTTTCATATTTCATATAAAAGATATTGAAGCACTCAGAGGTTAAATAATCTGCCTAATATCACATAGTTTGTTAATGAAAACGCTCTAGTTAATCCTTGTGGTTGCAATTCCCATTTTACTACTCACTGATTACTATTAAACGGCATTTTACCAAATGTGTGTTTTTATATTTATGTCAAGCATTTTTGTAGAGCTAAAGTGTGAATTATAATAGGAGCAAAGAGAGATGTCTCAAATCTGATAAATTCCACGGCAAGGGGTTCAAGCTTTCTACTATAGGAGCCAGGGAAACAATTAAGAATTTCAAATCTGGAGATCTGACCTAGTTGGATTTTATTTACAATAGCTCAATCTGGCATACATGTGAATAAATGATGCAAGATGAATAGACCTAGAGCCTAGATTTCCCAGTTAGAATCTTCAGCAGTGATCTGAGTGAGGGATAATACCAGAGTAAGGCGAGACAGAGGAAATGAATGAGAATGACGAGAGACACACACAGGTTTCAACTCAAAGTGTTGTGCTTTACTTTGGTTTACTCTGACATATTTATGGGAAATATTAGAATTTTATATTGTATCTGACAGTGTTTGATAGAGAATTTTTTTATATGTAGCTCTGAAATGTTAATGTAATTCATAGTAAAATGAGAAATCATGTGATTCTGAGTTCTAATAGTAATAGCAGGCATGTAAGTGGCAGAATGATTCTATAGTTGTTTAGAAGCTAAACTAAGAGAGTAGGGGAAGAAAAATGAATCAAAGATAATTCCTAGGTTTTTTTGTTTGTTTGTTTTCTAGATGTCTGCTAGGTCTATTTGGTCAAGTGTTGAGTAGATCAGAAATATACACACACACACACACACACACACACACACATTTGCTCTGTTGCCCAGGCTGGAGTACAGTGGTGCGATCTTGGCTCACTGCAACCTCCGCCTCCGGGGTTCAATTGATTCTCCTGCCTCAGCCTCCTAAGTAGCTGGGACCACAGGCACACGCACCATACTCAGCTAACTTTTGTATTTTAGGAGAGACAGTGTTTCACCATGTTGGCCAGGCTGGTCTTGAGCTCCTGGCCTCAAGAGATTCACCTGCCTCAGGCTCCCAAAATGCTGGGATTACAGGCATGAGCCACCGCTCTCAGCCGATAGTTCCTAGGTTTCTAAAACGAGTGTATAGGTATGTGGGGATTCAAAACATAAAGAAAGATAATAAGAAAATTAGGTTTAGAGAGTGAGGGGATTATTATATTTAAGAGAAAAACACATTTTCTGAATTCAGGACCTGGAGAATATAAAAAGACATTGTATTACTATCAAGGGATAAGATGAGTTGGTGTCAATACACAAGAGGGATAACATCTCACTCCCAACAGTTTAGAAGAGGAGGCAAAAGAGGTGTAAGACTATTAATATCTCTCCCTGAAATCATAAACTCCAAGGCAACCCAGCAACTTCTTAAAACACCTTACCACTTTCACACATTCATCCCTGCTACTCCGATTTGTGCCTAGAAATATTTTGCTATTGTTTCCATCTCTGAGTAAATTCTAGAAAATTATAGACAAATCAAGTAAAAAAACTGTCATGTATTTTACTTTTAATCTAATATAACATCTTAAAGATTACTAATTAGCAGAAATATGACTTTTTAGTCTACCTTCCTCTCAGTCAGTTTTATAATTTTCACTATCCCAATGCAATTACATGGTTTAAAAATGAATAGATTAAGAGAAAGGTATATATTATAAAGTAACATTTATTTTTATAAGTAGAAGTATTGATGGAACCTACTATTTCGGTCAGAGTTTCATCTGTGAAAGAAAACCCACAACAGACATTGTAGTAGAGGCGAGAAAGGAAAGAGCAACTTCTTCATCTGACAGCTGGGCTTTGACCGCTATATATGCCTACTAAACATGCACAATTTCAAATAATACCTGTACAAAATAAATTGAATTGAGAGAGACAAAACCAAACTGACTTTTCAAACCTGTCTTAACACAGACAAAAACAAAAACACTGTACAACAAAATGACCACCAAACCACTCTCCCAGAAAACACTACTGGCTGTTACTTTTTCAGCAGTTACAACCTTATATCTGCTCTGTTCTGTGCACATCCTAAATAAAAGTTACTAAGGTAACAAATAATATAACTAACCACACTTTTGATAGCACTCATTCCAGAGCAAAAACAAAGAAACAAACAAAAGCTATTTCCTTGAATTCTTCCCCAAGTCACTGAACACAAGCATTCTATTCTTAAGATCCATTCTAGGCCGGGCGCGGTGGCTCAAGCCTGTAATCCCAGCACTTTGGGAGGTCGAGACAGGAGGATCACGAGGTCAGGAGATCAAGATCATCCTGGCTAACACGGTGAAACCCGTCTCTACTAAAAAAATACACACACACACACAAAACTAGCCGGGCGAGGTGGTGGGCGCCTGTAGTCCCAGCTGAGGCAGGAGAATGGCGTAAACCTGGGAGGCGGGGCTTGTAGTGAGCTGAGATCCGGCCACTGCACTCCAGCCTGGGCCACAGAGTGAGACCCCGTCTCAAAAAAAAAAAAAAGAAAAGAAAAAAAAAAAGATCCATTCTATTCTGTATCACCATCTTTCTGAGATATCTAATGCTTCCCTTTGTGTGTGTGCTCACTGGTTGTGGCAAACAACCCAAATTTGACTAACGTTATGTTCCTGGTATTAGTCTGACGAGAATCTACAGAAGAACTTTTAAAATAGTGTAATGAAATAACAGAAAGAGGAAACGGAAGTAGTAAGGCAACCCTAAGGTTATCCATAGCAAGCAGATGTACCACTTCTGGGACTAGGGTGACAGAGAAAGAGGCTGATTTTAAGAAGACAAGAGCCTAGTGAGAGCTGAAAACATTGAAATTTATATTCCCAGCAGGAATAGAAATCATGGAGGAAGTAGCTACTTGGTGGAAACTGAGACCAGAGGAAGAAATAAATACTGCTGGAGAATGTGGTATCAACCACAGGTAAAGGGGAGACACATTTTATCTTCTTATTGACTGAGGATAGGGTGAATTGTTTTTGAGGAATGATATCATTCAAAACTGCTATACTTTTTCGAACATGAGATCCCATATTAAACCAAAAAAAAATGAAAAGGAATATCAAGAAACAGCACTGTTAAAAAATAAAACATACCAAAATAATTACAACCCTAGTGACTTCTATATTAGAATTATCTAAATTGGATTTTAAAATAGTTCTAATTAATATTTACAAAAGAATAGATAAGACTGGATCATTTGATCTGAAAACTGAAATTGTGAAAAGAAAAAAAAGCTATAAATCTAGAACTGAAAACAATATACAACTGCAATGTATAACTTCATAAGTGAGTTTAACAGGACATCCGATACTGCTAAAAAGAAAATAAGGTAGTTTAAAGACAGATCAGTAGTAAATTCCACCAAAGTACAGACATCAAAAGGGATGGAAAGTACAGAAAATATTATAAAAGACACGTAGACAAAGAGAGCTACCATCTCACAAAAAAATTGACTTGTAATTTTAGATTGACTCATGAATAAATTTATAGGAGTTGAAAAATAATTTTTTAAAATTATGTTAAGCAGGTCAATTTCCCCGTATAATATTAGAAGAGAAGCTATTTAATTTTCATGGTTTGTTTAAAATTCACCATTTGGCAAACTGAATTCGCAAGCACATAAAAAAGCTAATCCACCACAATCAAGTGGGCTTTGTTCTTGGAATGCAAGTTTGGTTCAACATATGTAAATTAATAAATGTGATTCATCCCATAAACAGAAATAAAAACAAAAAGCATATGATCATTTCAACAGATGCAGAAAAGGCTTTTGATAAAATTCAACATCCTTTCATGTTAAAAACCCTCAACAGTCTAGGCATCTAAGGCACATACATCAAAATAATAAGAGCCATCTACAATAAACCTTCAGTCAACAACATACTGAATGGTCAAACTGGGAAGCATTCTCCTTGAGAACTGAAACAAGACAGGGATGCCCACTCTCAAACCACTCCTATTTAACGTGGTTCTGGAAGTCTTAACCAGAACATTTAGGCAAGGGGAAGGAATAGAAGGCATATAAATAGGAAGAGAGGAGGTCAAAATATCTCACTTCACAGATGACATAATAGGATACCTACAAAAGCCTGTACTTTCTGCCAAAGGGTTTCTTGAGTTGATAAACAACCTTAGCAAAGTTTCAGGAATCCAATCAGCGTACAAAAATCAGTAGCATTTCTATACACCAATAACATCCAAGCTGAAAGCCAAATCAAGAATGCAATACCATTCACAATAGCTACAAAAGGAATAAAATACCTAAGAATACAGCTAACCAGGGGAATGAAAGATCTCTACAATGAGAATTACAGAACACTGCTGAAAGAAGTCAGAGACAACACAAATAAATGAAAAAACATATAGATAGGAAGAATCAGTGCTCCTAAAATGGCCATAATGCCCCACAAAATTTATAGACTCAATGCTATTCCTATCAAACTACTAGCAACATTTTTCACAGAATTACAAAACAATATTATAAAATTCATTTGGAATCAAATAAAACCCAAATAGCCAAAGCAATCCTCAGCAATAAGAACAAAGCTGAAGGCATCACATTACTCAACTTCAAACTATACAACAAAGCAACAGTAACCAAAACAGCATAGCACTAGTACAAAAGTAGGCACATACACCAATGGAACATGTTAGAGAATGTAGATATAAAGCTGTACAACTACAACCATCTAATCTTGAACAAAGTGAACAAAGGCAAGCAATGGTGAAAGGACTGCTCATTCACTAGATGATGCTGGGATAACTGGTACCCATATGCAGAATACTGAAATTGGGCCCTACCTTTTACCATACATACAAATCAACTCAAGTTGGATTAAAGACTTAGGGTTAAAACCTAAAACTTTAAAAACCCTTGAAGAAACCTATAAAATACCATTCTGGACATTGGCCAGGCAAACACTTCATGACAAAGACTCTGAAAGCAATTGCAACAAAAATAAAAATTAACAAATGGCACCTAATTAAACTAAAGAAATAAAAGAAAGAAAGAAGGAAAAAAGAAACAACAGAGTATACAGACAACTTACAGAATGGTAGAAAATATTCACAAACTATACATCTGACATATGCCTGATATTCGGAATTCATAAAGAACTTAAATTACCAATCAAAAACAACTTCATTTACAAGTGGGCAAAGGACATAGACACCTTTCAAAAGAAGTCATACACGTGGCAAATATGCATATAAAAAAATACTCAATATCAATAATCACTAGGGATATGCAAATTAAAACCACAATGAGATACCATCTTACACTAGCCAGAATGGTTATTACTAAAAAGTCAAAATTAACAGATTCTGCAAGGATGCAGGGAAAAGGAAATGTTTATACAGCGCTTATGGGAATGTAATTAGTTCAGACATTGTGGAAAACAGCGTGGAAATTTCTCCAAGATCTTAAAATGGAACTACCATTTTACCTAGCAGTCCCATATTTGAGTATATGGAAAGAAATATAAATTGTTCTACCATAAACACACATGTCCATGTATGTTCATTACAAAACTATTTATAATAGCAAAGACATGGAATCAACCTACATGCCCAATTAACGGTGGACTAGATAAAGAAAATGTTGTACATATACACCATGTAATACTATGCAGTCACAAAAAAAATGAGATGACATCCTTTGCAGCAACATGGATGGAGTTGGAGGCCAATAGCCTAAGTGAATTAACACAGGCACAGAAAACCAAATACTTGCTATGTTCTCACTTATAAGTGGGAGCTAAACATTGAGTACACATGGACAAAAACAAGGCAACAATAGACACTGGGGCCTATATTTGAGAGTGGAGGCTGGAAGGAGAGTGAAAATTGAGAAATCACCTATTGAGTATTATGCTAATCACCTGGGTCACAGTATTCTTTCTACACCAAGCCCATGTGACATGAAATTTACCCATGTAACAATCCAGCACATGTATCCTTTGAAACTGAAAGTTGGAAAGATTGACTGAATAAATACTATATATAAAATAAAATGAAATGTACCAGTAAATGTGAAATGTTATCACTGAACAATTATTAATAAGAAATAAGTGAAATCAG
The DNA here is from genome assembly GCF_009764315.1 of Trachypithecus francoisi. Classification (NCBI taxonomy): domain Eukaryota; kingdom Metazoa; phylum Chordata; class Mammalia; order Primates; family Cercopithecidae; genus Trachypithecus; species Trachypithecus francoisi. Next base: position 44,945,915 of record NW_022681470.1, on the reverse strand, counting down.
AGTGATCCCTAATAAATTTTACATCCTATCAATATATTTTAGTTCATTACATTCTTTTTCTCTCAGGTATTTTAGTGCCACATGGATGTCAATTTTAGTCATATACAAAAAAGTGTTCTCAGCTAAATGGACGTATTTATCCAGAAAGAACATCTTGGTCTTGGCTTATAATTTAGGGTTCTTTTAGTCAGGAAAGGACAAATGCTTTCTGTAGAGAGCCAGATAGTGAATATTTTAGGCTTTGCTGTCAATACGGGCTCTGTAGCAACCATTCAAAATTGCTGTTGTAGAACAAAATCAGCCCTAAACAAGATGTAAGTGAGTAGATCTGGTTGAGTTCCAAAACAAACCTCATTTACAAAAAATGGTCTGCTGGCAACAGTTTACCAATTCCTGTATTAGCTCAAACATTGATGAAGATAATTTTGTTGATTAATGTGTTATTAGACCTGAGATGTTTTCACGCTTGTTTGTTTAATATACTTTTGATGGTAGATAGAGTATTAAAGATGAAGTTGCTTGTTTACCTAAATTCAATTAGCAGCCCAAATTAAAGCCATGTTTTGTTAAAATTCTCTCCTAAATACATTCAAAGAAGATCTCTCCTAGAAAATAGGTTAATTGAACAATTAACTCCTTAATTCTTTATTCAAAAATTTGTATGAGATACGATTTATGCAAAATATAATTATGAATGATATGAAACACTGACGTTCCTGTTTTAAAAAGCAAATATGGGAGACTTGAGTTCAATATGGCTGATGAGATGCAACCAGTGAATTCCTACTCCACAGAGAAAAAGCATAATAGTAAGTAGATAGTCACGATTCAAATAAATCATCTAAGAGCAAACACTAAGATTAAGCAGAGAAGTGACAGCACTAAAAGCAAGTAAAGAGACAGAAGCAAGTCAACCTGCTTGGCTGAGATTGGCTGGGACTCTGAAGAAGCTCCCACATGTGGAGAAAAGGTAAGACAGTGATACTCAGAGTTCCACACCTTCACAATAGTCTTTGACAATCCTAGCTATGGGAGAACCCATCAATGCACATTGGCCTTGATACTAACATAGGGAGCTGCCTAGAGATTGTACAGAGGCATTGCTGCAGAGAGGGAGCTCACCTAGACTTGGCACCATTCAGAGAGCTAAACTCCCAGAGAACTGTGTGCTGTGCTGGCCAATGCTGCCGAAGTCACTGCTGAACTACGAAGGGAGAGGGAAAGCAAGATACCTTTATATACACTGAGGACAAATCCCACTCCTGCTGCTGTGGATTCCTGTGGGACTGACACACAATCAAATTTCACTCTTCACAGCTACTTGCTTATGCAGCTACTGAGAGTAGCCACACCCTCCCAAGTTCAGGTCTGCAGCTGGTGCCATTCTGAGAACCTACCCTCCAAAGTTCTATGTCCTGCCTTTGGGACAGTGCTAACACTGTGGATTCCTCTGCTGAGCCAAGGAAGGAGATAGGATACAGTACTTTCACACACTTTGATGACAAATGCTACTACCACTGCTTGTGGCTGCTGTTAAAGTGAGGTACTAAGAAACTATCTGTCCCACAACTGTCTTCCTATAGTACACTCACTGACAGTGACCTCATCCTTTCCAGTGGCAGTCCTGCAGTGCAGCTACTGCTGACCGCACCTGAAAATTCTGCTAGCAGCCTGGGTACCATCCAACCCTTCCTGTCACAACCAGCATCTGAACATATTAGCAAGGGGCCTGAGAATAAGTTAGCTGGCCCAATCTCACTCCCCGAGTATTGAGCATGCTGTCTATTAGCTAGAAATAAAACAGCCCAGGCTATCACTGTTGGCACCTGAACACTCCTCTCAGGGACAGAAATAACCTGTCAATACCAATGCAGTTGGCACCCACCCACAAGTACTACCACCTGTGGCAGCCACCACTAACACCAGCATGAACTGCTTGGGTTCCAGTGGTTTGCTCCACCACTGATAATGCCATTGCTAACATCAAATCAGCTGCCCAGGGATTCAAGAACTTGCCACAGACCCAGCCCACTGCTGCCATCACCAACATCTGGGCAAACCGTAAGAAGACCTAACACAGAACTGCCTGGGCCCACAAACACCAGTACCAGGATAAGCCACTGTGAGACGCAAGGAGAGACAAACTCAGATCTATGCTGCCACCATGGGAACACAACATCTGGTCTACATAGCATTTTAGTTCCCAGCAAAACTTTACCACAGCGTCTACTGATAACTGCACTCTAAGCGACTGAGGAAATCAGAGATAACACTGATGCAATTTACATCTGAAGAAATCCTACAGAGATCACACAGCTGCAACCACCTAAAAGTAAAGCCAGAATGCCCTACTAAATCATAAACATATATATCTTCAGGGAAAAGTCCCCCTATACAAAAGCTATCTCAAAAAACTGGAAGAAGCAACTATTACATGAGATGTGTAGATATCAATGTAAGGATACAGGAAAAATGGGAAAGCAAAAAAATCTGACACTTCCAATGGAACACAATAATTCTACGGCAACAGATCCCAATTGAAATAGCATTCACAAAATCACTGAATAAAGAATTCAAAATATGGATTTTAAAGAAGCTCAATGAAATACAAGATAATTCTAAAAAAAAAAAACAACAACAAATTCAGAAAAGTAATTCTGAATATAAATGAAAAATTTACCAGTTAGATATTCTTTAAAATGAATGAAACAGAAATCAGAAAATAAAGAATAAATAAAATAAAAAACACAATTGAAAGCTTCAACAATGGATATACTATTGTAATTTAATACTATATTAATTTAATCAAGCAGCAAAAAAAACTCAGAACTTGAAAACAAGTGTTTTGAATTAATCCAGACAGGCAAAAGTAAAGACAAAAATAAATAACAAAGAAAAGCCAAGCACTGTGTCATTTAGGACAATATAAAGCAACCAAATATTCAAATTATTGGTATCCCCAAAGTTGAAGAGAAAATGAAAGGGTTAGAAAATTTACTTAATAAAATATTAGCTTAAAACTTCCCAAGTTGAGTAAGACACCTAGACTTCCACATAGAGAATGTTCCCACATCCCCAAACAGATGCAACGCAAAATGCTCATCTTCATACCACATTGTGGTTAAACTGTCTAAGATAAAGTAAAAGACAAGACACTAAAAGCAACAAGAAAAAAGCATCTAGTCACCTATAGAAGAACCCTCATCGGACTGACAGAAGATTTCTCAGTAGAAATCTTGCAGGAAAGGAGAGAATGAAATGACACATTTAAAGTGCTGAAAGAAAAAAAAAAAACCTGTCACCCAAGGATTTATTTGAAAAATTATCTTTCATAAATGAACAAGAAATAAAGTCTTTTCAAATGAGCAAATGTTGAAGGAATTTATCATCACTGGACCTGTCCTACAAGAAATGCTCAAGAGAGTCTTAAGCTTAGAAGCAAAAGGATGACATTTACAATCAAGAACATACACAAAAGTATAAAATTCAGTAGTAAACCAAACACACACAAAGAAAGAGAATGGCCTCAGATGCTACCACTGCAGCATACCACCAAACCACAACAACAAACAATAAGAGAAAATGAAAGGAACAAATAATATTAAAAACAAAAATCAAATAATAATATGAGAGTAACAAAACCTCACATAGAAATAATAACCTTGAATGTAAATGGATTAAATTTCTCACTTCAAAGATAGAGACTGGTTGAATAAAGAAACATGATCCAACTATGTGCAGAAAACAAAACAAAACAAAACAAAATAAACCTTCACCTGAAAAGACACATGTAGACTCAAAGTAAAGAAAAGAAAAAGATATTTCACACAAACGGAACCAAGAACAAGCGGAAGTATCTATATGGTTATCAGATAAAACAGACTTTAAGTCCAAAACAATTTTTAAAAAATGACAAAGAAGGTCACTATATAATGATAAAGACATCTAGGGGGTATAAAAATTGTAAATATATATGAATTCAACACTGGAGAATTTCAACTCATAAAGTAACTATTACTATATCTAAAGAGAGACTTACTAGATTACTAAATCTAAAGAGAGAGATAGACTCCAATAAAATAATAGTGAGAGACCTCGACACCCCACTCTCAGCATTATACAGGTTATATAGACAGAATATCAGCAAAGAAACATTGGATTTAAATGGGACTCTAGACTGAATAGACCTAAGAAACATTTACAGAACATTTTTATCCAACAATTGCAGAATACACATTATTCTCATCAACATATAAAAATTCTTCAAGACAGACCATATGTTGGGCCATAAAACAAGTGTAAAAATATTTTAAAATTAAAATTATACCAAGTATTTTCTCAGACCAGATTAGCATAAAATCAGAAATTCACATTAAGGAAAACTTCAGAAGCAATACAAATACATTAAAGTTAAAAAAAAGAAACATGTTTCTAAATGCCCATTGTGTCCGTTAAAAACAATAAGATGGACATTTAACATTTTCTTGAAACAAATGAAAATGGAAACACAATGTTTCAAAACTTGTGAGATACAGAAAAAGCAGTGCTAAGAGAGAAGTTTATGGCAATAAATGTCTATCTCAAAAAAGCAGAACAATTTTAATCAACAACTTAATAATGTACATCAAGGAAAGAGAATAACAACAAAAATACACAAAATTAGTGAAGGAAGAACATAATAAAGATCAGAGCAGAATTAAATGAAATAAAGACTAAAAATATAATACAAAGAATCAGTGAAGCAAAAAGTTGCCTTTTCAGAAGACAAGCAAAATTGACTAACCTCTAGCTAGACTAATCAAGAAAAGAGAAGGCCCAAATAAACAAAATCAGAAATGGTAAAGAAAAGAAAGAAAGAAAAGCAAAATTACGAAAGATCATCAGAGACTATTGGGAGCAACTGTACACTAACAAACTGGAAAACCTCAAGGAAATGGATAAATTTCTAGAAGCATACAATCTACCAAGATTGAGTCAGGAATAAATGAAAAATCTGAACAGACTAATTGTGTGAGTAGCAAAATTAAATCAGAAATAAGGTCTTTCAACAAACAAAATCCCATGCCTATGTCCTGAATGGTATTGCCTAGGTTTTCTTCTAGGGTTTTTATGGTTTTGGGTCTAATTTTTGTATAAGGAGTAAGGAAGGGATCCAGTTTCAGCTTTCTACTTATGGCTAGCCAGTTTTCCCAGCACCACTTATTAAATAGGGAATCCTTTCCCCATTTCTTGTTTTTGTCAGGTTTGTCAAAGATCAGATGGTTGTAGATGTATGGTATTATTTCTGAGGGCTCTGTTCTGTTCCACTGATCTATATCTCTGTTTTGGTACCAGTAGCACGCTGTTTTGGTTACTGTAGCCTTGTATGAGCAAGGACTTCATGTCTAAAACACCAAAAGAAATGGCAACAAAAGTCAAAATTGACAAATGGGATCTAATTAAACTAAAGAGCTTCTGCACAGCAAAAGAAAGAAACCACCATCAGAGTCAACAGGCAACCTACAGAATGAGAGAAAAATTTTGCAATCTACTCATCTGACAAAGGGCTAATATCCAGAACCTACAAAGAACTCAAACAAATTTACAAGAAAAAAACAAACAACCCCATCAAAAAGTGGGCAAAGGATATGAACAGGCACTTCTCACTTGCCGTCAGAGAAATGCAAATCAAAACCACAATGAGATACCATCTCACAGCAGTTAGAATGGCAATCATTAAAAAGTCAGGAAACAACAGGTGCTGGAGAGGATGTGAAGAAATAGGAACACTTTTACACTGTTGGTGGGACTGTAAACTAGTTCAACCATTGTGGAAGACAGTGTGGCGATTCCTCAAGGATCTAGAACTAGAACTACCATTTGACCCAGCCATCCCATTACTGGGTATATACCCAAAGCATTATAAATCATGCTGCTATAAAGACACATGCACACGTATGTTTATTGTGGCACTATTCACAATAGCAAAGACTTGGAACCAACCCAAAGGTCTATCAATGATAGACTGGATTAAGAAAATGTGGCACATACACACCATGGAACACTATGCAGCCATAAAAAAGGATGAGTTCATGTCCTTTGTAGGGACATGGATGCAGCTGGAAACCATCATTCTAGCAAACTATCACAAGAACAGAAAATCAAACACTGCATGTTCTCACTCATAAGTGGGAATTGAACAATTAGATCACTTGGACACAGGGAGGGGAACATCACACACTGGGGCCTGTTGTGAGGTGGTGGGTAGGGGGAGAGATAGCATTAGGAAATATACCTAATGCAAATGATGAGTTAATGGGTGCAGCGCACCAACACAGCACATGTATACGTAGGTAACAAACCTGCACATTGTGCACACGTACCCTAGAACATAAAGTATAATTTAAAAAAATGAAAACAAAAACAACAACAAACAAAATCCCAGGACCAGATGGATTCACAGCTGAATTCTACCAAATGTTTAAAGAAGAAATAATACCAGTACTCCTTAACTATTTTAAAACATTGAAATGGAAGGAGCTGTCCCTAACTCATTCTCCAAGACCAGAATCACCCTGACAACAAAAGCAGACAGGACCACAGCAAGGAAAAGACTACAAGCCGATATTACTGATGAAGAGAGAGACAAACATTCTCAAGAAATACTAGCAAACTGTATACAACAGCATATCAAAAACAAAAACAAAAGCAAACAAACAAAACAGCATAACCAAGTGGGATTTGTACCAGGGATAAAAAGATGTTTGAACATACACAAATCAATTAAGGTGATACATCACATGAAAATAATGAAGGACAAAACCATATGACCATATAAATCAATGCAGAAAACATATTTGATAAAATTCAACATTTATTAATGATGAAAACTCAACAAACTAAGAATAGAAAAAACTTACCTCAAAGCAATAAATGCCATATATACTGTATCCATTGTTCCCTATCCTCAGCTCTGGGAGGCACAAGTGACCCTGCCACAACTTCTGTCACCCTGTGGAATGCACAGACTGTTGACATTCATGAAAAAGGCCATAGAATTATCTCTGGAGGAGTAGGAATGACTGATCTCTGCACAGCAGAATTTGTATAAGAATGTGATGTTAGATAACGACAGAAATCTGGTTTCCTGGGCCTCTAAGCCAGACCTGATCACCTGTCTGGAGCAAATAAAAGACCCATGTAATGTGAAGAGCCATGAGACACAGCCAAACACCCAGGAATTTTCTTCATGATCACCTTTAGAAATGGAGAATACATAAAACATCATAAGGTTATAAAATATATATTTTAATCACATAACAACTTCAACTGAATTAAAAAAATAAAACCTATACTTTGACCACTACATCCCTACACTACCACCACCACCACCACTGGTGCAAACACACATGCAGACACCTGTGGCCCCACAACCACCCCCCCTGCCAAGCTGCCAGCACCACTACTACGAATATCCATTCAGAGGTCAGCAGTCTTATGCCCACCAGAGCCACACCCTAGCCAAAATGCAAGCACCCTGGCATGCTATCACTGGTGCTGGCAGGTGCAAGCAAGCACAGATCCTACTGCTGCCCTCTCACAAAAAACTTTGGCTGCCACCACACATTGGAGGTATTGTTACCACCCAGTGGTCTGGTAGCACTTCAGCTCCTCCAACACAGCAGGTTCCTAAACACGATGGGCCAGAGAACAAAGCGGAGAGCCCAATACCTGCCACCCAGAGATAGATCACACAACATTGGAGTACTGAGCTAAGCCTCAGCCCCCTAAACTCTTTCAGAAATGAAACCAGTAGACTGAACCCATCTTATACCAGAATCAAACCTTCAAGGACATAAAAGAAGATAAAAGCAAAACAAAATCCATCCAAAGGACAGCAACTTCAAAGATTAAAGGAATATCAGCCCACAAAGATGAGAAAGAACCAGGACAAAAACTCTGGCAACTCAAAAAGCCAGAGTGTCTTCTTACTTCCAGATAACTGTACTAGTTTCCCAGCAGTGGTTCTTAATCAGGCTGAAATGCCACAAAAAGAATTCAGAATATGGATAGGAAGGAAGATCTCTGACATTCAGGAGAAAGTAAAAATCCAATCCAAGGATTCGAAGGAATATAATGAAATGACATAGTAGATGAAAAATGAAATGGTATTTTAAGAAAGAACCAAACTTACAGACAGAGCTGAAAAGCTCATTACAAGAATTTTAGAATACAATCACAAGCATTAACAGCAGAATTAACCAAGCTGAGGAAATACTGTCAGAGCTCACTGATATAACTTAGACCAAAAGAAAGAAACAATAAAGAAAAATAAACAAAACCGCTAAGAAATATGGGATTATGTAAAGACACCAAATCTATGTCTCATTGGCATCCCTGAGAGAATGAGAGAAAACAAACAACCTGAAATACATACTTAAGGATACCGCTCGTGAAAAATTTCCCAACCTCACTAGAGAGGTCAACATTCAAATTCAAGAAATGCATAGAACCCCTGAAAAATACTACAAAAGAAGACCATTCTCAAGACATATGTTCATCAGATCATCCCCAGGACACATAGTCTCCAAGATTAAAATAAAAGAAAAAATGATAAAGGCAGACAGAGAAAAATGGCAAGTAAGCTGCAAAGGGAGCCCCATCAGGTTAATAGCAAACTTTTCAGGTGAAAACCTACAAGCCAGAAGAAATTGGCGGTTGTATTAGTCTGTTCTCACACTGCTATAAAGACATAGCCGAGATTGGGTAATTTATAAAGGAAAGAGGTTTAATTGACTCACAATTCTACATGGCTGGGGAGGCATCAGGAAATGTACAATCATGGTAGAAGGTGAGAGAGAAGCAAAGGCATGTCTTACATGGTGGCAGGCAAAAAAGAGAACAATGAGTGAAGGAGGAGGAACCCCTTATAAAACCAGCATATCTCGTGAGAACTCATATATCATCACGAGAACAGTATGGGAAAATACACTCCCATGATTCAATCACCTCCTACCAAGTCCCACCCTAGACAAATGGGAATTGTGAGGATTACTTACCCTTCATGATAAAATTTGGTTGGGGACATAGAGTCAAACCATATTAGGGGCCTATATTCAACATTCTTAAAGATGGGCATTTCCAGTTAAGGATTTTCTATTCAGCCAAACTAAGCTTCATAAGCAAAGGAGAAATAAGATCCTTTTCAAAAGAGCAAATGCTAAGGAACTTCATTACCACAAGACCTGCCTTACAAGAGTTTCTGAAGAGATAGCTAAATATGGAAAGGTAAGACCATTACCAGCCACTAAAAACAAAAAGAAAAACAAACTCACTTGTGTACATAGAGCATTGACACTATAAAGAAACAACACAAACAAGACCGCATAATAACCAGTTCACAAGTCAATGACAGGATCAAACCCACACATATCATAGTAACCTTAAATGTAAATAGGCTAAATGCCTAAATTAAAAGGCACAGCATGTCAAGTTAGATAAAGGAGCAAGATAAAATGACATACTGTCTTCAAGATGATATGCTGTCTTAAATGCAATGACATCCATAGGCTCAAAGTGTTAAGATGGAAAGAAATCTACCAAAAAATTGAAATCAGAAAAAAGCAGGGATTGCTTTTGTAATTTCAGACAAAACAGACATTAAAAGAGATCAAAGAATACAAAGAAGAGCATTACATAATGGTAAATGACTCAATTCGACAAGATCTAAGAATCCTAAACATATACGCACCCAAAGCCAGGGCACCCAGATTCATCAGCAAGTTTCTAGAAATCTATGAAGAGACTTAGATAACCATGTAATAATACTTGGAGACTCAATACCCCACTGGCAGTATTAGACAGATCATTGAGGCAGACATCTAACAAAGATATTTCTGAACTTGGCTAGGCGCGGTGATTCATGCCTGTAATCCCAGCACTTTGGGAGGCTGAGGAGGGTGGATCATGAGGTAAGGAGATCAAGACCATCCTTGCTAACACAGTAAAAGCCCATCTCTACTAAAAACTACAAAAAAAAAAAAAGAAAAAAGCTGGGCATGGTGGCACATGCCTGTAATCCCAGCTACTCAGGAGGCTGAAGCAGGAGAATTGCTTGAACCCAGGAGTTGTTGGTTGCAGTAAGCTGAGTTCGCACCACTGCACTCTAGCCTGGGCGACAGAGCAAGACTCTGTCTAAAAAAATAAAATAAAATAAAATAAAATAAAAGATATTTCCCAACTCCACACTTGATGAAATAGACCTAGCAGACATCTAGAGAACTCTACCCCCAAAACAACAAAATGTATATTCTTCTCATCTTCACATGGCACATAATCTAAAATCAACCAAACAATAGGACATAAAACAGTCCTCAGCAAATTCAAAGCAACCAAAATTGTCCCAACTACATTTTTGTACCACAGCACAATAACAATAGAGATCAATACTAAGCAAATTGCTCATAATTATACAATTGCACAGAAAATAAACAATCTGCCCCTGAATTATTTATATGTAAACAATGGAATTAAGACAGGAATCAAGAAAACTTTTGATACAAATGAGAGCAAAGATACAACATACCAGACTCTGGGATATAGCAAAAGTAGTTTTAAGAGAGAAATACTCAAATTGAAAAGTTAGAAAGATCTCAAATTAACAACCTAACATCACAACTAGAAGAATAATAGAAACAAAACTAAACTAAGCCCAAAGCAAGCAGAAAACAAGAAGTAAAAAAGTCAGATCTAAAATAAAGGAAGCTGTGAAAAATCAGGTACTGTTTGTTGTTGTTGATGTTGCTGTTTTGTTTTGTTTTTTGAAAATTTAGTAAGGTAGATGGACCACTAGCTAGACAAACAAATAAGAGAAAAGATCCAAATAAACACAATCAGAAATGACAAAGAAGACATTACCATTGACCCCAAAGGTCGGGGGAAACCCTCAGAGACTACTTCTATGCACACAATCTAGAAAATCTAGAAGAAATTGAAGCATGCAACCTTCCCACATTGAATTGGGAGGAAATTGAATCCCTAAACAGACCAATAATGAGTTCTAAAATTGAATCAGTAATAAAAAGCCTACCAACCAGAAAAAGCCCAGGACAAGACAGATTCACAGCCAAATTTTAGCAATCTATGAATAAGAGGTGGTACCATTCCTAGCAAAACCATTCCAAAAAAAAAATGAGAAGGGACTCTACCAATCCTTCTGTGAGGCCACCATCATTCTGATACCAAAATGTGGCAGAGACACAACAAAATAAGAAAACTTCAGGCCAATAACTTTGATGAATACCGATGCAAAAATCCTCAATCAAATACTTGCAAACTAAATTCAGAAGTATGATCAAGTAAGCTCTATCCTTGGGGTGCAAGTTTTGTTCAACATATGTAAATCAATAAATGTGATTCACCACAAAAACAGAACTTTTTAAAAGCACGTAATCATCTCAATATATGCAGAAAAGTCTTTTGATAAATTTCAACATCACTTCATGTTAAAAAGCCTCAATAAAGTATGCATCAAAGTAATATATTTCAAAATAATAAGAGCCATCTATGACAAACACAGCCAACATCACACTGAATGGGCAAAATCTGTAAGCATTCCACTTGAAAACCAGAACGAAATAATAATGTCCTGTCACCACTCCTATTCAATATAGTACTAAAAGTCTTGGCCAGAGCAATCAGGCAAAATAAATAAACAAATAGAGGGCATCCAAATAAGATAATAAGAAGTCAAACTATCTCTGTTTGCAGATGATATTAATCTAATACCTAGAAAACCACACAGACTCTGCTCAAAATAACCAACTTGACAAAGTTGCAGGATACAAATTCAATATACAAAAAATCAGAAGCATTCCCATATAACAAAAACATCCAGGCTGACAGCCAAATCAAGAATGCAATTCCATTCACAACAACCACAAAAATAAGATGCAGGAATACAGCTTATCAGGAAGGTGAAAATTCTCTATAATGAGAATTACAAAACACTACTCAAAGAAATTGGAGATGACACAAATGGAAAAACATCTCATGCTCATTGATAAGATGAATCAATTTTCTTAAAATGTCCATACTTCCCAAAGCAATTTACAGATTCAATGCTATTGTTAGTAAACTACCAATGATATTCTTGACAGAATTAGAATAAACTATTTTTTAAATTCATATGGGATCAAAAAGAGCCTGAATAACAAAGGCCATCTTAAGCAAAGTGAACAAAGCTGGAAGCATTTCATTACCCAACTCTAAACTACTACAAGGCTACAGTAACCAAAACATCATGATTCTGTTACAAAACAGGCACATAGTACAATGGAACCTAATAGAGAGGCTAGAAATAATGCTATGTACCTACACCCATCTGATCTTCATTAAAGTCAACAAGTACTCCTCCTTCAATAAATGGTGATGTGACAACTGCACACCTATATACAGAAGATTGAAACTGGAGCCCTTCCTTATGCCAAAACAAACATTGACTCAAGATGAATTAAAGATAAATGTAAAACCTAACACTATAAAATCCCTGGGAGATAACCTAAGAGATGCCATTCTGGATGTAGAACCTGGAAAAGGCTCCATGACAAAAACTCCAAAAGCAATTGGAACAAACACAAAAATTGACAAATGGCACCTCATTAAATTAAAGAAATTCTTCACAGAAAAATGAACAGAGTAAACAGACAACCTACAGAATGGGAGGAAATATTTGTAAACTATGCATTTGACAAAGGTCTAATATCCAGAATATATATAAAACTAAACAAATCAAAAAGCAAAAAACAAACAAGTTGATTTATATATGAGCGAAGAACAGGAATGAATACTTTCAAGAAAAGATGTACATGCATCCAACACGCATATGGAAAAGTATTCAACATCACTAATCGTTAAATGTTAACCAAAACTACAGTGAGATACTATCTCACACCAGTCAGAATTGCTAGTATTAAAAAGTCAAAAAATAATAGATACTGGCATGGAAGCAGAGAAAGGGAAATAGTTATATACTGCTGGTGTTCAAACACTGTGGAACACAGTTTGGTGATTTCCCAGATAACTCAAAGCTGAATCACCATTAGACCTGGCAATTCCATATTTGAGTATATACTCATATGAATATTAACGATTCTACCATAAAGACACATGTACATGTATGTTTATTGCAGCATTATTCACAATCACAAGGACATAGAATCAACCTAGATGCCCATCAACAGTAGACTGGATAAAGAAAATGTGGTACACATACACCATGGAAAACTACACAGCCATGTAAAAGAAAAAGATCATGTCCTTTGAAGCAACACAGATGGAACTGGCAGCTGTTATTCTAAGCAAACTAATGCAAGAACAGAAAATCAAATATTGTCATGTTCTTACTTACAATTGGGAGCTCAATATTCAGTACATAATGAACACAAATAAGGGAAAAACAGACACTGGGGCCTACTTGAGCGTAGAGAAAGGGAAGATGGTGAGGATCAAAAAACTACCTACCAGATACTATGCTCATTTCCTGAGTGATGAAATAATCTCTACACCAATCCCCCATGCCTTGCAACTTATCTAAAACAAACCTGCATATGTACCCCTGAACCAAAAACAAAAGTTAAGAAAATAAAGGCCCTATATAAGAAACTCACAGCTAACATTATACTGAATGAGGAAAAGCTGAAAGCTTCCCTCTAAGATCTGTAACAATACAAGGATACCCACTTTCATCACTACTATGCAATAGTGGAAGTGCTAGCCAGAGCAATTAGGCAAGAGAAAAAATTAAAGGACGACCAGATTGGAAAGGTGTAAGTCAAATTGTCCCCTTTTGCTGACGATATGATTTTATGTCTATAAAAAACTAAGGCTCCACCAAAGTCTCCTAAATATTATAAATAAATTGAATAAAGTTGCAAGGACACAAAATCAGCATTCAAAAATCAGGAGCATTTCTATATATTATATTGAGCTTGCTAAAGAAATCAAGGCAATCTCATATAAAATAGATTGTACCCTTAACCAAAGAAGTGAAATATTTCTACCAAGAGAAGTACAAAATACTGATGAAAGAAATTAAAGATGACACAAACAAACAGACATTCCATACTCAAGGATCAAACAAATTAATGTCACTGAAAATGAACATACTCCTCAAAGAAATCTACAGATGCAATGCAATCCTTAACAAAATAGTAACATCATTTTTCACAGAATTAGAGAAAGTAATCCTAAAATTTGTATGGAGCCCAAAAAGAATCCAAATAGCCAAAGCAATCCTGAGCAAGAAGAACAAAACTGGAGGTATCACATTACCTGACTTCAAAATATAAGGTAGCCCAAATGGCATGGTATTGGTAAAGAAACAAACACAGAGATTAATGGAACAGGATAAAGAGTGCAGAAATGAATCCATAAACTTAAATCTAATTGATTATTTTTCAAAGCACCAAGAACCTACCTTTGGGAAAGAACACCATCTTCAATCAATGGTACTTGGAGACATTGGGTATCTGCATACAGAAGAATGAAAATGGATGCCTATCTCTCCTCACATACAAAAATCAACTCATGATGGGTTAAGGACTTAAACATAAGACCTGAAAGTACTAAACAAGGTAGAAAAACCACAGGAAAAGGTGTTTTAGCTCTAGGCAAAGATTTCATGTCTAAGAACTCAAAAGCACAGACAACTCTAACAAAAATAAGTGAATGAAACTATATTAAACTAAAAAGCTTCTGTACGGCAAAGGAAACTATCAGTAACTTTTTTAATGGAATATTTGCAAACTATTCATCTAATAATGGACTAATATACAGAACACACAAGCAACTCAAACAACTGAACAATAAAATAAACTCATTAAATTGGGCTAAAGACACGAACAGACACTGCACAAAAGAAACATACAAACGGCCAATAGGTATGTAAAAAAAATGCTCAACATCACTGAACATCAGGGAAATGCAAGTCAAAAACACAATGAGATATTATCTTACTTCAGTTAGAATGGCTATCAGGACCAAAAAAAAAAAACATGTTGGAGAAGATTAGGAGAAAAGGGAACTCTTAACAATGTCAGTGAGTACGTAAATTGGTACTACTATGGAAATCAGTATGGAGATTCCTGCAAAAAATTAAAAAATAGAACTACCATATGATTTAACAATCCTACTTCTGGATATTTATCCACAGAAAAATAAATCTGTACACCCAAAGGATATTTGCACTCACATGTTTATCACAGCACTATTCACTATAGCAAAGATAGAGAATCAACCTAATTATCCATTGTAGAAAAATGGATAAGGTTTTTCTGTGGTATATATATACAGTGGCATACTATTCAGCGATAAAAAAGAATTATGTCATTTTCAGCAGCATGGATGAAACTGGAGGTTAATATGTTAAGTGAAATAAAGCCAGATGACAGATGTTCTCACTAATATATAGGAGCTCAAAAACCTGATCCAATGGAGATAGAGAATGATAGATACCAGAGCGTGGAAAGAGTGTATGGGTGGGAGGAGGGGATAAAGAGGTTGGTTGTGGGTACAAACGTACAGTTAGAACAAACAAGTCACAATATTAGATAGCAGAGTAGGGTGAATATAGTTAGCAACAATGTATTTCAAAGTAGTTACAAGAGAGGACTTAAAATTTTACCAACACACAAAAATGATAAATATTTGGAGTGATGGATACACCTAATGCCCTGATCTGACCATTATACATTCTCTGCTTGTAATAAATATTCACATATAATCTCATAAAGTTTAAAGTATTTTGAATCAATAAAAAATTAAAAATCCAAATATGTACTTGGGTACATATATACCTTTATTCTATGTATTGCTAAACATATACCTGTACTTTTATATTATTTATTGAAAAACCAACAATAGTATATTTAACTTTATACCAATGGTTATTGTGAAAATGATGCGGTGAATAGGGGCAATTATTAATTTCCAGGCATTTGCTCTGCTTTTAATAAATATTCAACCCAAAATATCCAATAGAGTCATCCTATTCTTGGAGATAAAAATAAATTTTGATGTTAAACCAACATTCAACACACAATAGGAAAATTATTGTGTTTTGGTATCCCTGGGGATAGTAATTTAGGAATCCCTGGTGATAGAAAGAAGGTATGGATAAGTTCTTATATTTTCCCTAGTAACATCAGGTTTCAGGTTTCTTCACTGATAAAATTCTAGAACATCCCATGGTTTCCTGACGCTGTGTTATTTTCCTCTGTCACTTTAAACAAATAGATATTTCACTACTTAGAAAAATTATCTAAAATGTGGAAATTAGGACAAAAAGATAACTGTGTTTTTTCAATGTCATACTGAAACATTTTCTAATAGGTCCACCAAAGGATTTCTGAGCAATAGAAAAGATTATCTTAAAAGTTATATTTTTATTGCCCTGTGGAATATTTCATATATACATATAGATGAGTACATATCTGTGGAATATGTGTCCAGATATATATCCTATACATAATATGGTATATTCCATATATAATATATGACACATATATGATGTATATATCCCATATAATATCCTGTATATGTGTGTGAGAGTGTGTGTGTGTGTGTACATGCGTATTTATATGTGATATGGTTTGGCTGTATCCCCTCTCAAATCTCATCTTGAATTGTAGCTCCCATAATTCCCATGTGCCATGGGAGGGACCCTGTGGGAGGTAGTTGAATCATGGGGGCGAGTCTTTCCTTGCTGCTCTTGTGACAGTGAATAAGTCTCATGGGATCTGACAGTTTTGCAAAGAGGAGTTCCCCTGCACATGCTCTCTCTCTTGCCTGCTGCCGTGTAAGACAAGACTTTACTCCTCCTTTGCATTCCTTCACTATTATGAGGCTTCCCCAGCCACATGAAACTGTGAGTCCATTAAACCTCTTTTTCTTTATAAATTACCCAGTCTCAGGTATGTCTTTATTAGTAGCATGAAAACAGACTAATACAATATGCAAATTTATCTAAGTATTCTTTTGAGTAAATAACTATAGAAATCTATATTCCTCAAATGTTACCTGAACAAACTTAACTATCCTGAAAGTTCTCTCATTAATAAGTTAGTCATTGAATGCTGTCAACTATAAACTTTCATAAGAGTAATCTTTTAACTTAGTAAAATTTGTATAATGGCAACACCACTTCCTATACTCCATGTTATCACTATTTGATATTGCATGTGTAACTAATTTTACCAAAGTTCTGAAGCAGATAAACAGTTACAGCACATACAGACATACAATGAAGACTGAATCTGAGATCTGACTGCTGTTAAGTTTCCTTTAGTTATCTCTAAAAAGGCGGTTTACTTTTTATTGTGTGCTCCAACATCTGTTATATCTCTTTCCTCTGACATCCTCCCCTCATCTTTCTAATTAATTACTTCTTCTCTTTTTCCCAAAAAGAAATTTATATTAATTTACCCACAGACTAGTTTAGCTAAATGTTTAAAATTATATCCTAGTCCATAAGGCTATTCCCCGACACCTTCACGTATGTACACAAACACAACTGCTAAAAGAAATATCTAAAATACAGTTATTTTTCTTCTAAGGTCAGGTTGTTAAAGAGACTGAAGTTCTATATGAAAACAAGAACTTGATCTGTAGAATAAAAGTACAAAAGTGTGAGAAAGCTTGAGAAATGGGAGGTGGGGAAGACCTTTCAATTCAGAGGGTAGAAAAAGGAATCAATATCCTCATAAGAAAGCCCTAATTCAGTCAAGTTATATTTATGTTTGTAGAAACATCTAAAGAAGAGTTTAATATCAAAGAGCACTATTGAAGAATCTTTGAGGGAGAGCAGAGAAAAGAGAGAATAAAGCATCTAAGAACAAAAATTATTTTATGGGGAAGAATATATAACCAGAAGAGTTGATATTTGGCCAAGTACTAAGGATGAGAAGGATGAAAAATGTGTGATAATATGTGTGGAACAAGCAATTCCTTATCAAGACTGAGTTTCAACATTGTAAACATAGAAAACTCATCGATCAGAATGTGCAAGGCCAATAATGAAAGAAATTATCTATGCTAACAGGAGGGCATCTTGCCTCAAGAAAGGCAATGTGACAGAAGACGAAATGATATATCAGCATCTGAAAAGATAAACATAGCCTTGATGACATATTTGGTTATAAATTACATTCGAAAAAGAAAAGCAGCCACTGACATCTGGGTTCTAGCCTGGCACTGTCAGCTTTTGATGTTGTAACAGCCTGTCCGGGCACTTACAAATGAGCTGTGTTTTTCTTCTGTTAAACATAAACATTTCCACAGAGCACCAACATTAGACAAGAATAATCTGCAATTGTGATGAATCAAGGCAAAAACAAATCTATTCTGTCACAATCACGACTGAACACAGACAGAAAAGGAAAGTTGTCCAAACTCCAAAAATGACCAAACATGTCCTCTCTTCTGGCTAATATAAATGGCTGCTTCTTAAAAAATGATTAACTTCACTCTATTTTTCTATTTTATAAAGTAGAATTATTAAGAAAGACTCACTTATACAATCATTTCTGTTTCCTGGCAATATCCAATTCAGATAAATTCCCACTTCCTTGTACCTACCCCAAAATCACTTAACACAAGCCCAAATTCTAAAACACATGTTTCTAACCTCTTTTTACTGAGACATCTTTCAGTTCCCTATGGCGTGCATTATCCCTTTTTATAGTGAGTCAATAATCCTAACTTTAAGTATAAGCGTGCTCCTCATAGTCTTTGACGATAGGGCACTGACATATATAAAGAAAATCATTTTTTCATAAGCATATGCACTTAGGCTATGTTAACATGATGTTCAGTCTAGAATTTGTACAGCAAGTTCAGTTTTCTTTCTTTTATTCCAGTGGAAATCTTCAGTGAAATAATTTAAGATGGCTCAGGCCCAGGATCCTGACCAACAAAGTGCTGCTGCACATAGATAGTCTCACAAGGTCGCAAAGGAATAGAAAAGTACACAATATTTGTCACAGCAAAGACACACATAGCAGTTACTTGCTGAGGTGTGGTTGAAAACATTCTAGCCTTGATGATCTCTATTAGACCATGTTAAGCTACAAGAATTTGTCTTGCTGAGGCATAGGTAGAACTAAAAATTACAGCCAAACATGCCAAGTAGCTTTCATTTCTGCATCTTCCCCTAAACTGAAACCTACTTTTTTTTGTATATTATTATATAAACCTTAAGAAAAGGAGCAAAAGCACATCAAAAAACAAGAGACTAGGGTTCTTCCTAAAGTCTGTTAATAATATAGTCTAATTTATTCATTTTAGGGCTTTAAAAGAACATTGACAATTATGCTCAATACCAGAACCTAGAAAATAATCTGGATCTTGACCTACCCTTATCAGTACTCCTGTAACTATTCATGTGTGGGTGTGGAAGTGAGAGCTCCTTGGAGGTATTTGTTCATTTATCTAACACAATTTATCTTAATATTAGCCACTTGTACAAATTGTAAAAATAACAGTGTTAAGTTTCAATCAGAGACAAAATATATTATAATCTCTTCTACTGGGGTGTGGGCACTGTTCTTTTTAAAGAGCTCCCCTGTGAGGGAATGTTGATAATAACTGACAACACAATGGACATGATTCAAGTTAATCAGCAGCGTTGTTCCCTTCCTTGAAGGATGAGCTCAGAGAAACTTTAATCAGAAAAGACCCTACCTACATGCAGTCACTTCACAATCTGCACCAATACTGTACAACTATCAAGGACCAATGAGATTAGAACTTAAATCTCTCAATGAATATAAGAATAAGTATTGACTACAATTCCTAAACCCTTGCCAGAGTCAAAACATTATTTCAATTAAGTTTATTCAAAAGTTATGCCAAATTCAAAGCCAAAATGTTCTCACTATCTTACATCATATTTCAATATTTGCCTAATCAACTATTGTCCACCCAAACTTACCAGCCCAGAATAACTCAAATCAATAAATAAGTAAATATCAATGATATAAAATTCACCAGATTTGCTTTTACTCTACAAATACATAACTATTTAAAACACTTAATAAGATGTCAGCAGCAATGGCAGAGTAAGTAACTCCAAACATCATTTCCTCCATGAAAGCAATGCAAAACAGGCAGAAATGGTCAAAATCAACTTTTTCACAATTATAAAAATTAACCAAAATTTACAAGAATCTGGGAAACATTTGGTAAAAGTTGGTAGCAACAGCAAGCTCTGAGGTGTTTGAACATATCCAATCACTCCAGCTCTGCAACAACCTTGAAAACCAATAGTCCAAATCAAGGTGAAAGTCAGCAGCCTGATGGACACCAGATTGGGCAGAACAGGGTTGGTGCCCCTTCTGAGCCTAATTTCCAGAGAATTATCATTATTTTACTTGTCTGATGGTTTCCTGGAATACCCCTGACGGAAAAGTAGTGTCAATTTGACCTGACTCAGTGCTTAATCATTATGGAAACCTTTTCTCCAGGAAAATCCTTATGAAGAAATAAATAAATAGTACAAGTAAGGTAAAAACATAGGTACATTTAAAAAACAATGTGTATATATATATATACACACACATATATATGTGGGGGTAGTAAAATAGAGCTATATAATAGCAAAGCTTTTGTATATAATTAAAAGTAAATTGATATTGATTCAAACTAGATTGTTTTAAATTAAGATAGTAATTGTAATCCGCAAGGCAGCACTGAAAAAAAATTATAAACAGTATACTAAAAATTATAGACTAAAATGATACATTAGAAAATACATATTTAACATAGAAGACAGTAATTCAGGAAAAGAAGAACAAAATAGACAACATACTTATAGGAAACAAATAGCAAAATGGCAGATGTAATCCTATCTAATAAGAAATCTCATTAAATGTAAATGGTTTACATAGAAGCAGAAAATAGAACAGTGGTCACAAGAAACTGGGGAAGACGAGAGAGTGGAGGATGGAGAGGTTGGTTAGCAGGTAGAAAGGTACAATTATATAAAAGGAATAAGTTCTGATGTTCTATCACACAGTAGGGTAAGGGTGGATAACAGTTAAGATATATTTACAAAGCATCTAGAAAAGAGGCTTTTCAGCATCCTCACCACAAAGAAATGCCAAATGCATGTGACAGTTACACTACTGATTTGATCTTTGTACAACACATACGTGTATCAAAACATCAAATAGTATCCCATAAATATGTACAATTACATTGCATCAATTTAAAAAATACATAATTTAAAAATGTAAATTGCTTAAACTCTCCAATGAAAAATAAGAGTATGGCATAATAGATAAAAAATAAAATGATTCAAGAAAATGAAGTCTAAAAGAGACACACTTTAAAAATCAAAAGCACAAATAGATGGACAGTAAAATAAAATGGAAACAGACGTAACATTTGACAGTAACCAAAAGAGAACCAAATTGTCTATACTAATAATGAATGAAATAAACTTAAACTTTTTTTTTTTTTTTTTTGAGATAGAGTCTTGCCCTGTTGCCCAGGCTAGAGTTCTATGGCACGATCTCGGCTGACTGCAGTCTCTCCCTCCCGGGTTCAAGCAATTCTCATGCCTCAGCCTCTCAAATAGCTAGAACTATAGGCACATATCACCACGCCCAGATAATTCTTTTGTATTTTTATTAGAGACTAGGTTTTGCCATGTTGGCCAAGGTTGTCTCGAACTCCTGACCTCAGGTGATCCTCCCGCCTCATCCTCCCAAAATTAGGGCATTACAGGTATGAGCCATGGTGCAAGACCCTAAATATACTTTAAGATAAAAATTGTTATTAGAGATAGGGAAGTGCATTTAATAATGAAAAATATCCATTCAATCAAAAGATAAATAATACCAAACATATGTGAAAGAGACAAAATGTCCCCAAATATGTCAAGATTGACAAAATTTATAGGAGTAATAGATAAATTAATAATCATGTTTGTAGACTTTCATTTCCCACTTTCAATAATCAATAGAACTGGAAAGATTAATCAGATAATAAGTGACTAATAGAGACTTAACAGACATATATAGAACACTATACCTTCAAACAACAAGACATACATTCATTTCAAGTGCACATAGACCATTCTCCAGGATAGACCACATGTTAGTCAAAACACGAGTCTCAATAAAATTAAAAGGATTGAAAATATATTAAATATTTACAGCTATAGTAGCATGAAATTACAAATAAATAAAAGAAGGTTGGAAATTTACAAACATGCAAAAACTAAACAATATATTCTTATATAACCAATGATAAAAGAGAAATTAGAAAATATTTGGAGATGAATGAAAATGGAAACATAATATACGAAAACGTTTAGGATACAGCAAAAAACAGTACTCAGAGGAAATTTATACTTATAAGTGCCTATACGAACAAAGAGGAACTATTCTAAATCAATTAACTGTTTTGGATCAAGTCTGGGGTGAAAAGGAAAATAAAAGCAAAGCACAATAACTGACTTAGCTTTCCTGAGGTGCTAGTCAATTTCTCATCAGTGATGTGTTGTACACCATTCAACAATTCATGAGCCTAAGGCATTTCTGGGGGGAAAAACTATCAAAGAGTTAATTAGGATGTCATGCTTCTTATATCTCAGGGAGAATACTTTCAGATATAAGCAGTCTCTTCTAGAATGTGGCATCTAAACTCAATTTTAGATCTTTTAGAAATTTGTGATTATGGTAACTGTTATGTGGAAGTTTTCTCTAAGGTTAACTTTGTCTTCGAATTGTCATTTCCACATGAGTTTTCATTTTCTGGAATGTGGAAGGTAAATTATGTGAGTACAGTCTACTCACACACAACCTCTAACCTTTTTAGATAAAGACAGATGGCATTTTTAAAATTCAATGTGTAAGGAATTATAAAATCACAATTCTTTACCTTGTAATGTGTTAAATTTCTTTATCTGAGTAGGTTTCCATAGCTCTTTCTCCCTCTGCTACACTTTTATATACTTCCTAAGACAGTTGTTGAAAGCTAAACAGGAAGAAATGTTTAACATAATTTCTCCTCATAACTTTCTTCATCTGAATATGTGAAGTAGTTTGTAATCTTTGTTATTCCAATGAATGCACTAACATTTCTTCCCATCACCTATCTGTATCCTAAAAAGGGACCGAATTTCGTTTCTCCTGAAGTCACCAGTCATATCCTCAGCTATGACTGAGAAGCCAGAAAACAGCAACAGAGTCTGAACCACCGACTCTGTTGGTGATTCATTTCTTAGCTGCATCCAGTCCAGATCTTTCCTTTTCCTTCAGGAATAATCCTGGAGATATTATTCACCAGGTCTTTGGTATTCATAGTTTTATGACCCTCTTTGTGGCTTCCTTACTCCCACTAATAAAGCTATTCTCAATTATATGTGATCTTAACAATTCCATGTGGAAACTTGTACCAGAGCATCTCTACAATTCATTAGTTGTTTCTAAAATGGAATTTACCTGGTAAACCCTAGTGCTCCAGCCTTACCTTACTGCCAAACCCATGTCAAAACCAGCCACCAGCTGACTTTGTAGAGAGAGACACAAACAACAGGGGAAACCACTTAAACTTGGGCTGAAGGCTATGGTTTCTTCTCATGATATCCCAAACCCTCACTACTGTGGCCCAATAGGCTTGATGTTGATCCAGTGTAATTTCTAAACTTCACATTGATTGTGAAAAACAAAGAAGTTGGGATTGATAGTAGAAACTTGTTCTCTCTTCAGGGGTCACAAGCACCATAGGGTGCGGACCATGCTGGAGAACTTCACTTCATAAGCAGAGTTCTGCCTTTTGAGAGAGATGATTACAGTTCTCAATAGCTCTGTCATTGGCCACATGCAGCTCTCCGATAATTTCTGTTGGCAGCAGGTGTGGAATCCTTTGGTGATTATTTTGTAATAATCATAGACACATGAATCAAGGGTGAGCGTGTTAAGCATAGGTATGGTGTTCAATGTCTATAGGACAAAACATGAGTGACGTTTTAATATGCATGTGTGCTGAATGACTTATTAACCACTTTCAACTGAAAAAGTAAAGCTAATAATCAAGGAAATATGAAATCCTATCTTTGCCCCGAATAATTTCTTCTCTTTTACAGAAACAGAATTCTGGGGGTAGAAGAAACATAAAAAAGCTAAGAGCCTTCTTGTGGATTATATAAAACATAAGTAGGAAAATAGCACTCTATCCTAAGTTCTCTGAAGTGCAATTAAGTTTTCTTACCTCTAGCTAATGAGGAAAGACCAATAAAAGCACCACACAATTACTAAATATATGAATCGCTAAATTTTCTACTTTTTCCCATTATCTGAAAAGAGATTTCTGCATAGTAGGAATACTACTAAGATAAAATAAACACAAAGATATAAAGTATAGTACTTCTGTCAGAGATTTATTTCCATTAATTGAATAAAAATATATCAAATACCAACTAGGTACCTAATTCTGTAATGGGCAATGGGGCAGCCTATGTAACTAAGGCACTGGTTCTATCTTTACTCAAACAAGTAGCTATTAGCTCAGTGGGAAAATGAATTCATAACATAATGTAATGCATGTATTGTAGAGGCATCCTGAACAGAAAAATTGAAGCTTTTCCATTTGGTTTACATACATCTCTCAGAACAATTGGTGCATGAATTTTTATGTTGATATTTTTTTCTTGTCCAGTGTTCCTGAAACTACATCCACTTCTATCAAGTTATGATTCTGAGCTGGCTATAGTATAATTTTTCTTCGCTAGCATCATTTTTCCTTATAATTTCTTTATATATTTTTATCACTTGTGTTCTTTCTTGCTCTACATCCTGCTCTTTATTCCTCCATTTTCCAGTTCTATTTTTTAAAATGTCTATTGCAAATGTATTCCTTTCAGTTTACATGTTTCCCCTTGATATGTCCTAATTATTATTTTTGATGGTTCTATTATACTACGTGCTATGTAAAATACAAAATTTATTAAGATCACTATTATTAGCTTTAGGTGTACCTGCAACAAGTGGTAGTAATAAAGGCCAGATTACTGAATTGAGCATCCCTTTTCCTTCTTTAGATTCAAGTAGGATAACAGGCTGGACACTGTGTATTCCAGCTTTTCAATGCTTCTCAACATTCAAGATGTCCAGGTGCAAAAATATCTAAAAGTTCTTTATACATTTTTCTCAGTTTACTTTCTACTCTTAGTAAGCTCAAAATCATTAAGGGAGCTGAATGAAATGTTAGTTCAGTCCATTTCTTTCTCAAAGCAGAAGAAAATCTAATAAGGAGTTCTTAAATGAGTTCTATCAAACTTTCAGTACAAAAAAAATCTTTTGAAAAATGTTCTAGGACATGTCAGAATTTTTGACAGATATAATCATGTTTAACAAACTACTGAAGCTCATGGACATATACAGAAAATGAAACTAAGCATTGATTGAGAAAACAAAGCTATACTTTCCTTGCTGGCAGTAAATGATAACTAATTAAAAATACTAGCATTAAATTTTACTTGGTAAATATTTACTTATTTTTACTGAAATAATATGATAAATAGAATATTTGATATTTTTCTTCTTTCACAAAAAAGCTATGCTTTCTAGTTTTATGATAAAACTTTGTAAAAGCTATTCTTTTTGTTAACTGCACCTCTTTATTTGAGATTTAAGGTTTCTGTATTTTAGTAAATACAAGAATGGAAATGCTTTGTAGAACACAATATCCTAAATGTTCTTTATGAATTTATATATTTTTGCTGGCATTTTCATGGGCAATGCAATTGTGAAAAATGACTATCTGTTTTCCTGTTCATGTGAAGAATATGAGCTTGTTCTGAGGTTCATGATAAAAATTGATTAAACATTTTTGTCAATATGTGAGGTCATATTATCTGTAAGCATGATTTTTCACATAAACACAATTCTAGCAAAGGTACATTAAGAAAATGATTTTTAAATGTAATTTCTGAAAGCAATTTTCTAGCAACGGAGGTATTAAGTGCTGGGAGGAAAAGTGACTCAAATAGGCATCCTGAAAAATTACTTCAAGGTGCCAATTCTGGTTCATTACTTCAAAACTACCAGATGTGCTTGAAATGCATTTTCCTAAATTCTTTAATATAATTGAAAGAATAACACTAAGCATTAAAATATGTTATTAACACTTAGAATGTTCAGAATCCCTCCACTTAAAGTATCACATTTTAATCTTTTTCTTGTTGCATTTTTCTAGAGAATAGACAGAATATTACAAACTGAAAATTTCTGAAACCAGAAATGTATGTATGTACATGTATTTTTCTAAAATGTATCTGTATAAATGAAGAAAGTTTAGATAAATTAATTTGCATTATATAAATTCAAGAGTTTGTTATAGTTTGTATACATTGCAATAGTAGTTAATAGAAAACTAAAATGCTTTTTTAAAAGCTGTAGCTTTTTGTCATTCGAGAATTGTGTTAGCACGGGGTGTTGCTTTTTCAAATACAGATAAAACATAATGTTAAATACACATGCAATTACACTACTGAAAATAAAGAAAACACATGCAATATATTTCATTAATAACATCTGCAAATTTATACGTAAGTGATATGATTTAGAAATAGTGACCATTTTTTCATCAAAATAGATTATTAGACTGACATATTAAAGGAGCTCTTAAATTTGAAAAGGGAGCAATGGAAATAGATATTCACAACTAGTGTTGCTATCTGCAAAGGGATGAAGTACTAGAAAACTGTATTTTAGATGTGGTTCATTTTTGTAAAATGAATTAAAGTCTGCCAATATTTGTTTCATTTATTTCTCCAAATTTAAACTCAATAGTCATGCAATTGAGTACCTCACTAACACTTGAATTTGATCATGATGAGCATTTGTGTGCGAAGTCATATATGTCATACATGAGAATCACACAGTCCTGTTCTTTTCTATTGGGTCTCAGAAAAACTGCTAACTCTCTCTGGGTATAAGCTGCCTTTCTTTTTTTTTTTTTTTTGAGACGGAGTCTCCCTCTGTGCCCAGGCTGGAGTGCAGTGGCCGGATCTCAGCTCACTGCAAGCTCCGCCTCCCGGGTTTACGCCATTCTCCTGCCTCAGCCTCCCAAGCAGCTGGGACTACAGGCACCCGCCAACTCGCCCGGCTAGTGTTTTGTATTTTTTAGTAGAGACGGGGTTTCGCCGTGTTAGCTAGGTTGGTCTCGATCTCCTGACCTCGCGATCCACCCGTCTCGGCCTCCCAAAGTGCTGGGATTACAGGCTTGAGCCACCGCGCCCGGCCTAAGCTGCCTTTCTATAAAGAATAAATATGCCTACTACTCAGAGGTGTTTGGAATATTAGTTGAGATATTATATGCAAAAGTGTCAAAAGTTGTGACCCACACATTATAAACACTAAGTAGCAGTAATGCGAATTATAAGAGAAAGAGGAGGAGAGTTAAAAGCAGTATTTTAATAAGTTGATTCAATAGGTTATTTATCGCTTTTTCAATTCTATTAGGTAGTTAATTTTGGTAGTGTCTAAGATGATTGTGAAAGGAGTGAAACATTCACGCATTCAACAAATATTCCAAACTCTCAATTGTGTGCAACATGGTGCTAAACTCTGTACAAAATAAGAAGAAAACACATTTCTGTCTTTAAGAATACTGCCTGCTCATAAGGAAGCAGTCAAGTAGTTGAGAATCCAACAATAACATACTCGAAAATAGTGAGTGGTAACTTGTGTGGTGATTTTAAGATACAATAGGAGCTTGGAGAAAGAAGAACTTTGAGTATACTCCAAGAATTCAGAAACACTTATTGAGCTAGGACATAGAGAATGAGTGAAATCTAAGTAGGTGGAATGGAAAAAGAAGTTATTCTGACAGGAGATTGAAGGAAAGAAAGGTCGTATAGACTTTGAAAGCAGAATGGAGGTGTGCCTTCTGTCTTACTCATTTAATAGCTGCAATATCTGGGGTGTTACTTAAAATTTGAGTTTTATTAAAATGACATGTGCATAGTAATACTGTGTAATAGTATCTAATGGTGTTTCCACTATGGGACAAGGATTCAGAAACACTGAGAACAAAAAAGCAAACAACTTGGCCACAGCAGAAATGGATATAATAATAGGTATACCATTGAGTGTTAATGTGGCCCCTTGTCCTCCTTACTGGTATGTCAATGAGCTCATGGTCCATTTCCTGTTATTTCAGGATGCATTTGTCACTCTGTAGGTTGCAACTAATAATGAATATAGGGAGAGTCTTGGTGAGGAGCTAGCTAGGAAGGCATGGCAGGGCAGGGGTGGGGGATATTCTGTTCCTTTTCATTTGTATCTTTATTAAAAAAAATGTTTACATTACTTAAGTTGTTGACTTGTTAGGAAATCCAGGATAAAGCAATTTAAGGTAAATCTGAGTCACCATTTTTAAGAATCTTCTTGGCCTGGTTTAGCTAAATTATCACATCAGCAAAAGGCAAGAGAGAGTTGTTGTTTTATGTGGGGGAACTTAGAAAAATAAAATAAAGATGAGAATTAATGTATTTGCGTGTGCATACACACACACACACTACACTACACTCAAACAAAATCTTCCAGTCTACATAAATTGAGTCAGAATAAGCAAAAAACATACAAAACTGAAACAGCGGGCAATTATTTTGTGTCTCTTTGGTTGACTGGGGAAGGATGTATATTGGAGCCTGCCTGAGCTGTCAGCTGCATGACCCCAAGAGGTGGCAGATACACCAGATAGATGAGAAGGCTACCACAGTTAGCTCCCCTTCCCACTTCCCACTTCTCACAAGACATAACACCAATTCAGAGGGGAGAGAGCATGCAGCAGCAGGGAAAGAGATTGCAAGTGCTGATAACAAAGTGCTCTCAAGACAAGTTGCTGGCCTTACCTGTTTTACTCGAGTCTGCAGCTCACCAAATGGCTTCCTTCCACAGCCAGCCATTCTGGTCGAGTGGCTGGCTTCCTGGTCATCTAGGTATTTGGGCTAATTGTAGAAGGAAAGCAGCTGAGTCAGTGAATAGCCCTGATCACATTCCACAAGATGAACCTGTGCGGGAAAGCAGCTGAGTCAGTTAATAGCCCTGATCACATTCCACAAGATGAACCTGTGCCTAGTTATCTAGTAAAATGAATGAAACAGTTCTCACCTGTGCAGTTTCATTTTTTAATTTTATAAAACATATTTATAAAAATCAATTAAAATTAATGTAAAAGCTTACCAAATCATCACAAAGTAAAGATTTCTTATTACCACTGACCAGGTCAAAGAGTGTAACTTCGCCCTTCCATGTGCTCCATTCCAACCACAAATTCCTGTCTTCCTCCAAAAGTAAACACTATTCTATTCCTTACTGAATCATTGTAACGTGGAGATTCTTATTACCACTGGCCTGGTCAAAGAGAAGTTTGCCCTTCCATGTGCTCTATTCCAATCACAAATTCCTGTCTTCCTCCAAAAGTAAACACCGTTGTATTCCTTTTGTTTCTTTAGTAGTATCACCTAAGTGTGTGCTCATAGACAACAGAACTTCATCTTGCTCATTTAAGAAAGTTGACATACATGTTAAATGGCTTTCATTCATAGGTTTTCCATCTGATTATTTCTTTTTTCTTACTGTTGAAGAACCTGGGAGGTTCGGCCTGTACACTATCACTCAGTTAATTGCACAACCTTGGAGTAGCTTGGCATATTCCTGTGTCTACTGCATTTCGTACAATCTGTCAACTGGATTCAGAGGCTAGATCATGTTTGATCAGAGGCTCAATCAAATCAAATGTAGATTTAATCCCTTTGGCTGGAGTATAAATGACATTTTCTTCTATTGAGATATTTGTAACATCTGGTTTTCCCATTTTTATGTGAGTTATAAGTTATTGCTCAGCACCTAGATTCATTAATTCACTGCAGACGATTGCAAAATGATCATATTCTAAGTGTTTTAATGTATTTTTCATACTTTGCTAAAATATTTTTATAAAGAGACATCCCTTCATCTATTTATTGGTTTCTTGTATTAGAGTTTATGTTGGAAAGCAAAATAAACGAGTGATTCACATTTTTTATTTACCAGTTTTTATTGTAATTAATAGGTTTATTGTTCATTACAATAACTCTCCAAAAATCAACAATTTTAACATTATTGTAAACTCATACATATATTTCTTGGGTTTTATCCATTGCTCGTACCATTCTGACTGTAGTTTAAATTATCCCATTTCAGCCCCTAATAGCCTCTTCAAGTAGGTTTTTAGGTACTTTTACTATAAGGTATTTTTATTTTATTATTTTCTTGCTATATTTTATACAAAGACATTCTAGGCTTCTCTTATGCTGATCTAAAACCTGGAGTCAGCCATTTATTCAGGAAATCCTGGTTGCCATTAGAAGTGAATTTTATTGCAAGACAATAATTTGAATAATAGGAATGCTCATCACTCCTGGATTAGTCAAGCTGCTTCTTTCAAAAGAGATAGAAAATATGCATTTGTAATTTTTTAAGACAAAAAACTTCAGGTATTCATACTGATATTTTACATTCAAATCAGGTCTAAGGGTTTTGTTGCTTAATCTCTTCTCTGTTGCATCTGTATCTCATTTCTTCCACACTGAGAGAATCTTAGTTCTCCAAGACCCTGGGGATGATAGAATTAGAATATCTCATAATAATTAATTTGCATTTTAGCACATTACAAAAACAGCAGTCTCAAGATAATATAGCATTACCAATATAAATTTAATTACTAAAACTCATTTTTACATATGCTCCTCCCATTCTCTCCACATCTTTTATAGTTATGTCTCCATTGTCATTTATATTTAGCTCTACAAACAACCATACATGTCATGTTTACTATCATCCTTGTGTCAATGTCTTTTTAGTCATTTTAATTACGTAAATATTATTATCCAATCGAGTTACTACATTCCTGCATTTTGATAATAGTTTGTTTCTGAATTTTATAAATTCTAAGCTATTTTGAGTTCTTTGAATTGGAAAGTCTTTGGCCCACATATTATTTTCTAGAGCATATTAAATGTTAGTTTACTTTTTGCTTACTAAAACAATTGTTTTCAAAACCTGATGTAATATAATATTCCCTCTCTCTTACATCTATGTTTCTTTTTTTGCCTAGATGCTCATATAATGCTTTTTTATGTAAAGTCAGTAATTGTATTAGAATATGTTTTAATAATGTTAATTCTGGTTCAATAATCCCAGATACACAATGTATTCCTTAATATGCAGTTTCAATGTTTCACTATTTTTTTTTTTTTAATTTCAGAAAAGTGATTTTACTTAATTTTTTAGTGTTGGTTCTGTTTCCCTGATTTGGTCCTCTGCTTAGTGACTCCTATTTTCTGTATACTAGATTTTATTAATCTTTGAAAATTTTACTCAAATCATTTTAAGATTTTTTTTATTTTAAAAGGTATCGTTCCTTTCATCTATTTATTTTGAGATGATATCAGTTGTGGTTATTTGCATTTATAATTTCTCTAGTTTGATTCTTATTTATAAACTAAGTTATTTCTTGTATTTTAAATTCTTTTCTGAGTTATAACATCATTTCTGAATTTTCCTTTCCTAATTTACTTTATTATTTCACTTGTTGTACAAATTTGCTAGTGTCCTTTAATTTTCTGTGGAGTAATAAGTTATATTTGGATGCTTTGGAAGCATGTTGTCTGGAGAGCTAGCCGTCTCTGTATATATGGATGCTACTTTTCTCTTTATTCTCTCTTTTTTTTCCTTTTCATAATTTTGTATAATCTGATTCATTTTTGGTTGATCATTTTGATGAAATGTTTGTTTTATTCAGGTTTTAGAACAGCTAAGGTTCAAGAGTTTTTCTTACTTTACAGTGTTATAGTGACACAAGTCACTATAAAAACTTCCACCTTGAGTAATATACCAGTAATACAAATCTTCAGGTGATTATTTTAGGTATTAAGGATGTCAGATTTTTCTTACTATACAGTTCTTTACATTATTTGGCTAATTCTTCATTCAGTGGGGATCATATCATGCATCTCAGTATGGCAACAGAATGTAGACAGCATCAAAATATTTTAGCCTAGAATGGCTAATCGTAAGAGATATGTGGAGGATGTAAGTAAAAATTAAAATCTCCTCATAGCACGTTTATATAGGGGAAGCCTCTCATATTAACCTTACCTTGTCTGTCTGTCTCTTACTTTGTATTTAATTGTACAATCACCTCCAATAAACTGTTGTTCCCAACAAAAGCCTGTACCATAAACAACAATGAATATACACCTTATTTATTTAATTACACAGACCAGACAGAATGACTATTTCTTCCTCCCATATGGAGACCATATTTTCCTGGTTGTATACCATTATCTCTCCTGAGCATCCATATTAACCACGTTCTCAACACAATCACACACACACACACACACACTCAAACACACATATCTTAGTCATTAAGGCTAGAAGGAATGAGGAACCACCACTACAAATATACACACATGCACACACAAACTATGTAGTTAGGCAAGGCTATGACAGAGGATTTTCCAAATGCATCCAGAGATGAGGGTGAATCCTAGTTGAATGGAAAGTTTTCTATCCACAGTCAAGATTGGGGCATTAGGGTTCAATCCTCTGTATGTGACTTCTAGTGGGAGCCACTAGAATGCAAGAGTGATGGTTTTTGAAACCTCTCATTACAGTTGACATGCATTCCCATGTTCACTTCTTCATTTGGGTGGCAGCCATTTTCTACCAGTAATTATGAAGGCTTTAAAAGTTCAATTTTCTTTACTGAGTTTTGTGCCAATACCATGTTTCATTCACAAAGCCAACACTTTAAGATCCTGGATTTTCAGTTCTCAGAACAGAATGCAGCAAAGGTGATTCTGGGATAAAGAAAATGAAATGTAAAAACAGATGGAGCAACTATCTACATGTGCATCAGAACTAGGTATTGTGGTGTCTTCATGAGCCTCGACATACTACAGGTAAAGATCAAACACTGACATGATATTTTGCATGCTGTCAGCAATGATGCAGAGCGAAGCTGTATTTATCCATTTTCATGCTGCTAATAAAGACATATCCAAGACTGAACAATTTACAAAAGAAAAAGATTTAATGGACTCACAGTTCCATGTGACTGGGGAGCCCTTACAATCATGACAGAAGGTGAAAAGCACAACTCACATGGTGGCAGACAGGAGAATTTCTGCAGGGACACTCCACTTTATAAAACCATCAGACCTCATGAGACTTAGTCACCATCATGAAAATAGCATGGCAAAGACCCGCCCCTATGATTCAATTATCTCCCACTGGTCCCTCCAAACATGTGGGAATTGTGGCAGCTGCAATTCAAGATGATTTGGATGGGGACACAGCCAAACCATATCATTCAGCCCTTGGCCCCTCTCAAATCTCATATCCTCACATTTCAAAACCAACCATGCATTCTCAACAGTCCCCCAAAGTCTTAACTCATTTCAGCACTAACCCAAAAGTCCACACAGTCCAAAGTCTGATCTGAGACAAGGCAAGTCCCTTTTACCTATGAGCCTGTAAAAGAAAAAGCAAGTCAGTTTCTTTCTAGATGCAGTGTGGGTACAGGCATTGGGTAAATACAGCCATTCCAAATGGGAGAAATTGGCCAAAGAGAAGGGGCTAAAGGCCCCGTGAAAGTCCGAAATTCAGCTTGGCAGTCATCTTAAAGCTCCAAAATGATGTCCTTTGACTCCATGTCTCACATCCCAGTCACACTGATGCAAGGGGTAGGTTACCATGGTCTTGGGCAGCCCTGCTCCTCTAGCTTTGCAGGGTACAGTCACCCTCCTGGTTGCTTTCATGGGCTAGTGTTGAGTGCCTATGGCTTTTCTAAGTGCTCAGGACAAACTATTGGTGCATCTACCATTCTGGGGTCTGGAGGATGGTGACCCTCTTCTTATAGCTCCACTCGGCAGTGCCCCAGTGGGGACTCTATGTGAGGGCTTCAATCTCACATTTCCCTGTAATGTCCAGACCTGAAAGCAACCACCAGAGTCCAGAGACAAAGCCAAGCAGCAGGGATCACTTTATTTCGAGTTCGAACTTGGTTCCCTCCAGCTAGGTATCAGATCCTAGGGAGAGACCTCGAGCTCAGTGTTCAGCCGTCTTTTATAGTCAGACACAAACAAGTTACAGCAAATTACAGAGTCACTGGGGATTTTTACAGTTGTAGGTTTACAATTGGCTGACATTTAAAGTTAAACATTAGTCAGTTGTTCATTGGTTCCCGCCCTTTGACCAAACCACAAACGGCCGCTTGCCCTGCTAGGGACTTTCCAGATAACCTTGTTGTTTTAGCATTAAGGGGAATTTCCTGACTTTTCTGACCTCTGATATTCAGTATTTTTCCACTCCTCATCCCCTCTGCAATTCCCCAGCAGAGGATCTCCATGAGGGCGCTGCCCCTGCAGCAAACTTCTGCCTGGACATCCAAGTGTTTCCATACATACTCTGAAATCTAGGTGGAGGTTTCTAAACCCCTGTTACTGATGTCTGTGTACCCACAGGCTCAACACCACATGGACGCTGCCAAAACTTGGGGCTTCCACCCTCTGAAGCCACAGTCTGAACTCTATGTTGGCCCTTTTCAGCCATGGCTGGAGCAGCTTGAATGCTGGACACAAGGCTGCACACAACGTGAGGACCCTAGGCCCAGCCCACAAAACCATTTTTTCCTCCTAGGCCTTTGGGCCTGGGATGGAAGAGGCTGCTGTAAAGACCTCTGACATGCCCTGGAGACATTTTCCATACTGTCTTGGGGATTAACATTCAGCTCCTCGTTGCTTATGCAAAGTTCTGCAGCCGGCTTGAAGGCTTGAATTTCTCCTCATAAAATGATATTTTATTCTCTATTGCATTGCCAGGCTGCAAATTTTCCAAACTTTTATGATATGCTTCCCTTATAAAACCTAATGCCAGTCAGCCATGGTGGCTCACACCTGTAATCCCTGCACTTTGGAAGCCTGAGGTGGCAGATCACTTGAAGTCAGGAGTTCAAGACCAGCTTAGCCAACATAGTGAAACCCCATCTCTACTAAAAATACAAACAATCATCCAGTCATAGTGGGAGGTGCCTGTAATCCCAACTAGTCAGAAGGCTGAGGCAGGAGAATTTGAACCCAGGAGGCAGAGGTTTCAGTGAGCCAAGACTGCACCACTGCACTCCAACTTGGACAACAGAGTGAGTCTCCATTTCAAAAATAAACAAAA
Source organism: Trachypithecus francoisi (assembly GCF_009764315.1). Classification (NCBI taxonomy): domain Eukaryota; kingdom Metazoa; phylum Chordata; class Mammalia; order Primates; family Cercopithecidae; genus Trachypithecus; species Trachypithecus francoisi. Next base: position 44,910,651 of record NW_022681470.1, on the reverse strand, counting down.
AACAAAAACCCTGAATGCCTTTAACATCACACAAGTCAGCTCTTGAATGCTTTACTGCTTGGAAATTTCTTCCTCCAGATACCCTAAATTATATCCCTCAAGATCAAAGTTCCACAAATCTCTATGGCAGGGACAAAATGCCACCGGTCTCTTTGTTAAAACATAACAAGGGTCACCTTTTCTCCAGTTCCCAACAAGTTCCTCATTTCCATCTGAGAGCACCTCAGCCTGGACTTTATTTTCCATATTGCTATTAACATCTTGGGCAAAGCCATTCAACAGGTCTCTAGGAAGTTCCAAACTTTCTCACATTTTCCTGTCTTCTTCTGGGCCTTCCAAACTATTTCAGCTTCTGCCTCTTACCCAGTTCCAAAGTTGTTTCCATATTTTTGGATATCTTTTCTGCAGCACTCCATTCTACTGATATGTAATTTACTGGATTAGCCTATTTCAAGCTGCTGATAAAGACATACTCAAGACAAGGCAATTTACAAAAGAAAAGTATTTCATGAACTCACAGTTCCATGTGGCTAGGAGGTCTCACCATAGTGGCAGAAGGTGAAAGGCACAACTCACATGGTGGCAGACAAGAGAAGAGAACTTGTGCAGGGAAACTCCCTTTTATAAAATCGTCAAATCTCATGGGACTTATTCACTATCAAGAGAATAGCACAGGAAAGACCCACCCCCATGATTCTATTATCTCCAATTGGATCCCTCCCACAACATGTGGAAATTATGGAAGATACAATTCAAGATGAGATTTGCATGGGGACACAGCCAAACCATATCAAAAGAAGATGGAAGCAATGGAGACTGCTAGTTGTAAGAATAAGAGAGGCTCAATATAGCTACCAAATATTCATTAGGTAGGATAAAAGGCCACCATGGTGTCTGTTGTTTTAGTGCAATGTTTAAAATACAGTGACTGACTTTTTGACTTATCTTAGCTCTGTTTCCCTCCAACACTTTTACTTCTCACATTCTTACATACTGGGGATGAAGAGAAGTTGATTAACAGAAACAAATACATAGTTTGATAGAAGAAATAAGACCTAGTGTTTGATAGATCAGTAGGATGAGTAGAGTTTACAGTAATCTATTGTACATTCAAAACAGCTGGAAGAGAATAATTAGAATGTTTATAGTGTAATGAAAAGACAAATACTTAAGGTATTGGCTATCCCAAGTACACTGATCTTTACCAATTATGTGAATGTATTAACTTGTCATATGTACCTTGAAAATACGTACATGTACTATGCATCAATAAAAAACAACGGCATAGATAACTTTTTAGAAAGCATGACAAATAAAAGTGCACAATATTTTTAGAAAAGATAGAGGGATAGCACTGGCCATGCTAGGCTTGAAGTTTTTGCTGCCATCCATATATTATTGCCATACTGAGGTGCATGGTATGCAACTGCTAAATAAAGAATGAACAAAACATTGGGCCGGGCGCGGTGGCTCAAGCCTGTAATCCCAGCACTTTGGGAGGCCGAGACGGGCGGATCACGAGGTCAGGAGATCGAGACCATCCTGGCTAACACGGTGAAACCCCATCTCTACTAAAAATACAAAAACTAGCCGGCCGAAGTGGCGAGCGCCTGTAGTCCCAGCTACTCGGGAGGCTGAGGCAGGAGAATGGCGTGAACCCGGGAGGCGGAGCTTGCAGTGAGCTGAGATCCGGCCACTGCACTCCAGTCCGGGCGACAGAGCGAGACTCCGCCTCAAAAAAAAAAAAAAAAAAAAAAAAAAAAAAAAAAAAAAAAAAGAATGAACAAAACAATGAAAAAACTGCAAAGTAGAAAAAATATGATACCTTAAAGACCTAAAATAGTCACCTGGAGATTAGTATTCTTGGTATACTACTCAACATGGAAGTTTATATAGTGATTTGTATCACTTGTTTATGATGGTGTCTGTGCGATTACCATATTAAAAGTTTACATCTCTTCACATTGTCCAGAATTGTTGAATATTTACTGGGAATGAGGAATGTACAAGGAACCAAAGAGTAAATTATACTGAGTCATACCCAGGTCTGCTGAATGTCTAAGGCTCTTGCAGAAAGTGGTCCATGGATATATGTGCCTGTAATACCATAAGGAACTGATTGATATGGTAAAGATAATTATTTATGTGTTGCTTCCTGCAATCTAATGGTATAAAAGGGACAAGTCTGTGTGTTTTCTGGCTCATTCAACCTTGAGTGAGTGGAATTAACTAAAGTAACTAGAGAAATATTGGGGGCTGTTTGTATAATTTTAATTGACTTCTTATATCACAAGGCCTTTGCAATTTTGTTTGCAGGTTGGATAGTAAAACAAAATGAAAGCTATTTAAGCTGACTCTGTGTTACCATTCTTGACAGGCTCTGAACTGTAATTAGCCTCTATAGTGTAGCCTATTTGAATTGGCATTAACTGTTTATGTTCCTATACATCTTGCAAATAATATAAATTCTACTTAGGGAGCACTTCTGTTTTTTTTTTTTTTTTTTTTATTGTTGTATTTTAAGAGCCTAGTATCATCCTCAATACGTGTAGAATAAAAGAACAAATGTGGTTCTCAGATATGTATGGAACTGGTTTGCAGTCGAAGGAACCAAAGTCTTCAAAATTGTATAGTTGTATATTTCAATAAGATAGGAAGTAAAAGGCACATAGAATAAGATTGTTGTAATAGAAAATTTAGGAGATTTTTCAGAAAATGACAAGTCATTTTATAAATAGTGCATACAGTATAGAAAGGTAAGGTACCATGAAATGTGTGAATGTGAAAATATTTTGGAAATAAAGAAAGAAAATCAGTGTATTTCTCAATATTACACAGATGGTACACATGAGAAGAGTAAAAACTATGTTTCTAGTTTTTTAATTTAGAATAATTCATGTAGTCACTTAAAATTAAAATGCTAAGAATTTACTGAAGAGATGAACTCAGCGTGAAACATTTATAGGTTGAGTAGATGACACACATTAATGCAAAGATGTCTTCAAAATTATTATTATAGAACTACAGTAGAAGAAACAAACTGAACTTAAGGAGCTCTAATTATTTTAGCAATGCGTTTAAAGCTTTTGAATAATGAGAGCTGTTGAATGATGCAAGGATGGTATTGATTTTTTTATTTCTAGAAGTTTTCATACATAGTATTTGTCAGATTTATTTATAGAGCCTTTCTATTTCAGAAATTATGTTTTCCTTTATTTTTTATCTGTATGCACTTTATGCAACACTTGAGTCTGTTTTTTTTTTATTTTTAGTCCTTTTATGATAGTATAAAAGAAGTAAAAATCTTCAATCCTTACAATTTTTTTTTGCATTTTTTTTAGTTTAATAGAGCACTTCATCAAATTTCCCTATAGGTAAATAAAATACTTAAAAATCATTCAGAGCAATTCTTAGAACTACTCTAGTGAATTTTATACACACAACTAAAACACCAACAATAAGTCAAAATTTATACAAGGCAAAATGCTTTTAATTACTTTCCAGATATAATTATGCATATACACAGATGGCAGGTAGAACAGCTTAGTTATGCAAAAGAAGGTGCATGAATAATTGCTATAGCTTGAACAACAAAAGTAAGTTGTTTTACATATAAAATGATAGGATAAAAGATGTAGTGAATTTGAATCTGGTTTAAAAAGAGGAGTCCTGCTTGACACTGTAGTCTCAATAACACAAAATTGTGATAAACCATAGTGAATAAATAATACAGAACACACCCAAATAGCTGTTTAGAATTGCAGATAGATGCAATCTTGTCTCATTGAAGGTCTTTAGGTACAGCTGAAACAATCAGATAAATAAGGTTTAGATGATGGAGAGGCTGGCCACAAGCTTTTCTAAATACTCAAAATATATGTAAGCAAACATTCAGAAGTGGCTGCTGTGTTTCTTATGGCAAGCAATCATCAAAACCAATAGTTAAAGCTAAGAATAACATTTGGCATCCATTTCCTCAGGACAGAGAAGAACATAAAACATAATAAATAACGCTTTATATTGACTTAATGAATATATTGCTTTATTTTACCATGTTTTAATTTCCACTTATCTGAGATTATCACTAAGATTTGAAAATAAAAATAATTTTAGCTTATTATTAGAAAGAATTAAAAAACTGAGTAAATGAGTAAATTATAATGCATTTTAAATGCTGACTATATGCCCTCATTTTTAAAAAGTTTAAAAAATTAATTAAAAAGTTATTTTCAAAACAAGATCTTTTCTTAATAACTTTTTTAAAGGCTGAGTATGCACATTCTACTTCTGATGAACAGCAATATTCTCCATGGTTTAAAAATGTTTCAAAGTTTTAACATGTGTCTGAATTTGAATTACGTGGGCAAAAATGATTACTCTACAGGAATATGAATCAAATATAAAAATTCTTTGTAATTTTATCTAATGTACTATGATATATACATATATTTACTTAATAAACAAAATACAAACTTGAAAATAAATATTTAGAAACAATAGTAAAATATTTCCACATATATCATTAGGGCTGTCTGATTCAAAAAATGTTAAATCCAAATGCAGACTTTCTGGTTTTATTTTTATTTTTAAACATATCCACTATACGGAAAAAGCTGCCTTCATCACTCACAGTCCGAATAGAGATTCCCAATTATGTCATCTCATTTATGCAGGGTATTAAATGCCTCATGGTTTTGATGATTTTTTGAATTAAATAAGTTAAGTACATTTATTGCTATACTTACTTGTAACTCCTGGGTCAATTGTTCTAAATGAGTAGTTTGCCAAATTGGAACATGAGACTATGCTACAGGAAACAGAGAAGCCGTTTTTCAATTATTTTAATTGATAGTTAATGACTCTATCTTCTTTATAAAAGGTGATATACGTATACAAAAAGTTTCTAATATGTTAAAGAGTATAGTGACTTTTTATTTAAAAAATATTTTATTGCAACAAGAGCACATAACATGAGTTCTACCCTGGTAACAAATTTTTAAGTATACAATACATTATTACTATAGGTATAGTATTGCACAGCAAATCTCCATAGCTTATTCATCTCGCTTAACTAAAACTTCATGCTTGTCGATTAGTAACTCCCAATTTTTCTTTCCCCCATCCCCTGGCAATCATCATTCCACTCTCTGATTCTATGAATTTGAATATTTTAGATGCTTATATAAGTGGACTCATGCAGAATTTGTCTTTCTGTAACTGATTTAATATCACTTAGCATAGTGTCATTCAGGTTCATCCATGTTGTTGCATATTGCAGGATTTTCTTCTTTCGTGATAGTGAATAGTATTCCTTTCTGTCTATATATCAAACTTCATTTACCCATTCATGAAGAAACAAAGCTGATGGACACTTGAGTTGATTTTACATCTTGTTTGTTGCGAATAGTGCTGCAATAAAAATAGGAGTGCTAATATCTCTTTGATGTTCCACATCATTAATCATCAGGAAAATGCAAACAAAAACCACCCATCAGGATGGCTGTTATCAAAAAGAACAAGCACAAGTGTTAGTGAGGATTTAGAGAATTTGGAACCCTTGCAAATCATTGGTGGGAATCCAAAGTGGTGCAGCCACAAACAGATGGAGGTTTCAAAAAAAATGAAAATAAAACTATCATATGATCTAGGAATCCCACTTCTAAGTATTTATCAAAGAGAATTGAAATCAGGACCTCAAAGAAGTATTAGCGCTCCTATAATGATCCTATAATGACTTTCACATTAACTCAACATAGTTTTCTTGAGCAACCTCAAACTCCCTCTGCCGTTTTCCCAAATATGTTGCTTTTTCAGTTATTCAAGGTTGGCAATTTTTTTTTTTTTTCTAAAAAAGGACAAACAGTCAACATTTTAGGCTTTGCAGGATTCTATTTTACTAAGATTTGTCAATGATTTGTAAAAGTAATTTAAAAACTGAGCAATTGTAAAGCCATTTGTCACAGAATTTCATTTTATTCACATAACTCATGAAAGTCAGTATGGTTTCATTATGGAATTGTTCCATCAGTGGTATAAAAATGTCAACAAAATAATAGTTGCATGTGAAATTATTACTCAGCATACCTATCTATTAATTAAAGTGTACACCTTAAAACCATTAAGAAATGAAGGAAATATAACAAAGTCTCACTGAATTGATTTTTAATATGGTTTGGTTCTTAGGTTTTTATTCTTTATAATTACAGTTACTATACTGCACATTCCAATAATTGTTTATTATTTTATTCAAAACATGCTATGCATACAAATAGTGATTATATAGATCTAGTAAATATACATACAATTTCCATTAAATAGAAATGTATTTCGAAAATAATAAATCCCTTCAGATTTCTTATGGTAGTTTAAAATATATACATATATATGTATAAATATATTATATAGTGAAATTGAGATAAGGCAAAAGAATCTATTTAATTGGCTATGACCAGAGAATTATCTTTATATTCTACTTGAATATAATATAATAAAACTATATGATCAGATCAAAAACTTTGGTTTTTTTAGATTTAATGTCATCCTTAGTTTGAGAGTGAGAGAGAGTAGAGCCAATTCCGAGTATTGTTAGAGCATATCCTTATAAACACATTTCCTCTGTTAACAAATACTAGTTGAGATATCATCATCTTGAGCAATATGTTCTTTCAGATAAATTCATTTAGTTATCTCTCATACAAGATTAAGTTCTGTTATATTATGTGCAAAGATTTGTGCTAACCAACCTTGAATATCAGTAATGTCTTCAGTTTCAAGTAACTGTGAGTGTAGTGAAGAATGAAACTAAAATCTAAGCGGGAATTAATGAGGTGTGTAGGCAAAGGCATATGTTTTAGATAGAGGAACAGTGTGAATGATGACATGCCATCGACAAATATGTAGTGAGAGTTTTTTGTGAGCAAGGAGTGTTCTAAGAACTGTGACATGGTAGTGGGTAACAGAATGAATCACTGCATTCAGAAAGTTTCCATTCTTGCAGAAGGAGACAAACAATAAACAAATGAGCAAGAATATCTGTAATATGAGAAGCTACATCGCACAGTGGACAAAAGCATAGATGCTTGAGACAAATTGCAAAGGCTTGAATCTCAGCTCTTCCACTTGATAACTCTGTAGTCTTGGGCTAATTCTTAACATTAGCTTGCCTAAAGTACCTCATGGGTAAAATGGATGTAATAAAACTATCTCTTAATGCTGTTATGAGAACTGAATGAGTTAATATAGGTCAAATGCTTAGAATAGTGTATGGAACATAATGTCATAGAAATACTTGCCTTTATTTTCAAGAGCTACGAGGGGAATAGGCAGTTTAAGGAAAATAGGGAAGAGCGTGTGGTGTGGTAATTTGATAGAGATCATCAGGGAAGACCTCTTTAATCAGGTGACAGTTGAGCAAAGGTCTAAAAAGGGGTGATGAAACACACCATCCTGAAAGCTGGGAGAAGAATGTTCAGGCAGCAGGGACAGCAAGTGCAAAGGTTTATAGACCATTCTAAGTTTAGCTTTTACTGTCATTAACATGAAAAGACAATAGAAGCATTGTGACAACAAATGACATGATTTGACTTATATTTTAAAGATTGCACTGACTGCTCTATGGAGAATAGACTCTCAAGGGTCAAAAGAGGAAGGTCTGTTAGGAGGCCATTGCAATAGTCTGGGAGAGAGGATGATAGCGTGAACCAGGATGGGACCAGTAATCATAAAAAAAAAGAAAAAAAAGTACGAGCATGGTGGCTTATGCCTGTAATCCCACCACTTTGGGAGGCTGAGGCCAGCAGATCACCTGAGGTCAGGAGTTCGACGCCAGCCTGGCCAACATGGTGAATCTCCGTCTCTACTAAAATATAAAAATTAGCCGGACATGATGGTAGGTGCCTGTAATTCCAGCTACTTGGGAGGCTGAGGCAGGAGAATCTCTTGAACCCAGGAGGTGGAGGTTGCAGTGAGCGGAGATTGTGCCACTGTACTCCAGCCTGGGTGAGAGAGAGTCAGACTCTGTCTCAACAACAACAACAACAACAACCACAAAAATTCAAACTTTAAATCTTTATGTAGGTAATTTTTAGGTAGATTTAAATTTGCATTTTCTGACAGATAGGGTCTGGGTTAAAGAAAGAGAAGTCAAGATGCTACCCAGGTATTTATCCTGAGAAACCATAAAAATACAATTGTCTTTTATTTAAAAAGACAATTTGATGGATAAAGTTTCGAGCCTTCAAGAAAATAAAAGTTGCAAACGAGCAAAATGGTTAGTTTAGCAAAAAACATGGATTGAAAAAGGAAAGCAAAAGATACACCTTTTATGTGTAGAAGTTTTTGAGGTGAAGCCAAATATTTTAATTTGTAGAAGATGTCTTCAAATAGTTCTTTCTCACTTGCTTCATTGTTTTACTTCTTTCTATAGAAGATGATTTCTGTTAACTTTATTTTTTCAGCACTTCGTAGTTCGGATGCATTTACCTAACTGAAAAAGCAAGTATGACTTTCCATATGAAGGACAACTTACCACCTGAATAAAACCAAAGCTATTTTAAAAAGATAGGCTTCATAGGAACCCTCTTGGGTTTTCTTCTTTGTACTCCTTTAGCCAAACTACACGAAACACAGTGAAGAGGCCTCTCTGTTGCCACTTGTATCTTTCATCCACGTGAAACATCTACTTCTGATCTTTTAGAATATCATATATAGCATCAGAAAAATTTGTAAAGTATGTTGACTCACATTCTCTGTAAACTATCTGCTCAGAAACGTGTTATTCTTGAGTTTCTAGTTTTTTATTTTCATTTAACTGTTCATTAAGATAATTTCAAAACATTTCTGTAGAACTTCTTTTTATTGTAACATAGAAAAACAAGCTTCCTTGTGACTTTCTAGAAAAAACTCTGAAAGTTATTGCTGAAAACCACAGGGTTTACAAAGTACTATGTTTGAAAGTTTTATAGTAATCTCTCTAAAAGATCAATATTATTTGGTCAAACATGATTTGTCATCCAATAAGAGGACAGATATTATACTTCATTGCAGTTTTTTAGAAAATGTGTACCTTGTTGTATCTTTTAGAGCAAAAACAACCTGAGGAATACAGGCAAAATTCTTTATAAAAATGGTAGTATTAATACAAAAGTAATGCAAAGGTTGATATTACAACCTTTCACACTGATAGCACCATTTCACAAGTTTATATACATGTGGAGTAAAATGAAATCCTAAATGATGCAGTCCATTTTTTGGTGACAGAAATGTGGATTTCAGACAGGTTTTAGAAACTGCAATTTACAATTACCACACTGCTATGTATTTTCATGTAGAATATCATCAAACTATTTAGAAAATTGATTAACTTGATTAGCTAAAACATAGGCCAGAAGTATGTATAATGCTGTTAAATATCAAATATAGTGACTACATGTTTATTTACATAAATAAAATGCTTTCAATTTGGGCACGGTCTTAATAGTGAGTCAGTTAAATGGTTAACTAGATTCAAGCCCCTCCCCAATCACCATAGTAGGCCAGAACTAAAAGCTCTCCAATTAGGAATAATCAGAACAGGGTTGCAACACTATGCAACTTGTAAACATAGCCATTCCTGAGACAATACAGAAATGGTTATAGGATATTTGAAAGGAAAAGCATGTTAATAATTTATAAAAATCATACATAGAATGGATGACTATTGCAGATTCAGCTATTTGTAAGTAATCCCAAAGGATCAGAACATGTATTTATTTGTTGTTTGATGAACGAAATTCCAATAACAGCAAGGAAATTTCAGTGTATAATTTATTGAAAAATACCAATGAATAGATTGACAGTGACACATGTAAAGTGGGATTTGAAACACTGAACACAGATTATACTAAGAGGTTGTTTTATACTGGAAAAAATAATTTGTAGTTAAGAGAGTAAATTCAGGAGTTAAACCAACCAACTACCTTCATGATGTCTACAACTAATTTTTCTTTCTTGTGAGGAAGGAAGAGCAATCCTCTTTCCTAGAGTTATTTTAAGTATTAAACATGGCAGATGTAAAACATTCTCAATAGTTGCTGACAGTAATTGCTATTGTTTAGTAATTTTCCAAACTGGACATGACCAGTGAATGCAGTGGGGTGCTGAATCATAAAGTTAGTCTAGTTGCTTTTCATTATAACTAAATATGTTTGCCTCAAGTTTGTTTTGCTCAATTTTTTGACTCCTTTTATTTTTAGCTGATTATTTACTATTATATTCCTTCATTCCCTATTGCCAAACAAAAAAGACTACAAATCACAGACAAATTTACACATAAATCAATTTCACAAAATTTATACATGAAATAGCTTCTTAATAATTTTCAAAACAAGAGATATATATTTGGAGAATGAGACAAAGTGAGAAAGAGGATCTCTTTTTAATTTCAAGTATGTGTGAGAACTAAAGATATAAAACATAGTAAAAATTCAATAAGGAATGGTTAAAACAATATTTTTATTCTCAAAATTTAATCCATACATTTAGTTGATATCAACTATAAGTTTGCATACTTATACTAAATTATCATCTAATATATGAAAAAATTGCTTTACAAATGCAAAATGAGATTGAATTGAAATAATTTATTATCATCACCAAATTATCTTAAGTATCAATTTTATCCTTGTACTTCAGATTTGATTGCACCAAATACCGTGGATATAGTCCTATAATTTTAAGTATAATTTCATACAATAAAATAAATAATCAAAAAGCCTATTTAAATAACTTGTTGTTCTCCTCAACATTAGTGCTGGAGATTGCTGTATTAGTAGAATTTTTGCATTGTGCTAATATTTAGAGAGAAACTACTCTGTGTCAAGCACTGTGCTATAAGAGACATTGTCCCCACACTCATTGAAATACAGCCTGCAGCAAGAATTGGGTACTAAATCAAGCTTGTCCAACCCACAGCCCATGGGTCTCATGTAACCCTAGATGGGTTTCAATGTGGCCCAACACATCTTCGTAAACTTTCTCAAAGCATTGTAATTTTTTGTGACTTTTTTTAGCTCATCAGCTATTGTTAGTGTATTTTATGTGTGACCTAAGACAATACTTCTTCCTCCAATGTGACCCGGGGAAGCGAAAAGATTGTTCGTCCCTCTACAAAATAATCACACAAATGTGAAAATAAACGCATAGGAGTCTATGCATATCTTTATGATTTACAAAAGAAAGTGTAGCGAAGGCTTAGATTGAGTTGTCCAGAATGACCTTGATAAGGAAATAACTTTTAACTTGAGACTTAAACAACGAGTAAGATTTAGTCACGTGAAGGTATTCCAGGCAGAAGGAACAGCATGTGTGAAAGCTTGGAGTGGCTGCTGCAGGAGGAAAATGCTACATTGTGACTACAATGTAGCGAATTCAAGAATGAGTGGTACAGATTTATCCTGGAGAGACAGGAAGAGTTCAGACTATATTGGGTCCTGCCAGCCACATTTAAAAAATACTAGTTTGGAACACCATTTTGGTGTAATGTTTTATAGATAGTCTGTAAGGCATAGTAGTTAAGAACAGATGCTCTATTATAGGTAAATAATTTATTTCATTACCTCTTCCAGCTTCTAGAGTTTGCTCACCTTCTTCATTGTCTCATATTATTTTACCATCATTAAGACCATTACATTGCTTCTCTTTGACCCTTTTTCATTATCCCCTCTCCAGGGATCCCTACCTCTCCTCCCCTCCCCTCTCTTCTCCTCTTCCCCTTTACTCCACCTTCTCCTTCCCTGACCCCAGATGACTCACGTGCTTAGAGTGGGCTCACTATGATAATCCAGAAAATCTTACCTCAAAATCTGTAGCTTCAATCACATACCTTTACAAAGTTCCCTTTGCCATGTAAGGTGACATAATCACAAGTTCCAGGGATTGGAGCATGAATATTTTTGGGAGCCATTTCTGCTTTTATTGAAAATTACCTGGTGAGGAGAACATTACCCCATGAGACAATCTCTCCAAGACATAAAAAGGAAAGGATAGGAATTTCTTCTCATGCTCAAAAAAGTAAGTTGTCATAGGACAAAAATGCAAAGATAGATAGATAGATAGATAGATAGATAGATAGATAGATAGAGATAGAGATATAAAACTCTCTCTAAATCTTCATCTCTATCTCTACCTATCACCAGAGGGATGAGAAAGAATGAAAGTATAAAAAGTGTAAGGCCAAGTGATCTATGAATTTCTTGATTACCATCCCCATACATTTTTTTAGTACTGTTTTTTGGTGTCTACCCCTAGGCAATGTTGAAGCTCTGAATTAGGTGCTGGAGGATATGAGGAAGATCTGAACATTTTTCAGAACTGGCGATAGAAGGTGGTTGTTTATTCCTCTTACTTTCTTACAAAAAAAAGTGTCAAGTCCATTATAGAATCTTTTGCTAAAATGGAGTAGAGGCTGGGTGTGGTGGCACACACCTGTAATCTTGGCACTTTGGGAGGCCTAGATGGGCAGATCACCTGAGGTCAGCAGTTGAAGACTGGCCTGTCCAACATAGAGTGAAAGCCTGTCTCAACCAAAAATACAAAAATTAGCTGGGAGTAGTGGCACATGCCTGTAGTCCCAACTACTTGGGAAGCTGAGGCAGAAGAATAGCTTGAACCCTGGAGGTGGAGGTTGCAGTGAGCAGCGATTGTGCCACTGCACTCCAGCCTGGGTGACAGAGCGACACTCTGTCTCTCAAATAAATAAATAAATAAAATAAAAATAAAGTGGAGTAGAGTGGCTATAGGAAATTACAAATGACAGATTATGTGTTTGGGCAATGATATGACCTGGGACAGAAATTTGCCTGGTTCCCAATCCAGGGGCTAGTATAGATAATTTAAGAAATGTAGACATTTCCATGAGTCCTTGAGGGGCAGAAGTGAAGCAGTCTGTAATCAAGAATCAGTTTGCCTTTCAGAGATACATATTAATGAGGGACAAGAACATGCATCCGAAGTGATAGGATGAATATCGCTAAGGGGCACATGGCTGATTTTCTGCAGGTCAAAAGCACAGAAAAGTCTCGGGAGAGGTCTGTGGCCAGCAGAGGAGGTTTGCTGTTCTACCCAGATGGCAACCAATATGAGTATTGGCATTACATTCAGAACATACCGTACATTAATTGGGCAGAGGAAGCAACAGGGATAAGTATCTACCACTAAAAATGGGGCACCAGAATCTATAATGAACTTGAACAAATCAACAACGACAACAACAACAACAAAATAACCCCATTAAATAGTGAGCAAAGAACGTGAACAGACACTTCTCAAGAGAAGATACATAAGCAGCCAACAAATATATAAAAATTTCTCAATATCACTAATCACCAGCAAGAATGGCAATTACTTAAAAGACACACAAAAACATCGGATCTTGGTGAGGTTGCAGAGAAAAGGGAATGCTTATACACTGTTGGTGGAAAGTAAACTAGCTCAGCCACTATGGTAAGCAGTGTGAAGATATCTGAAAGAACTAAAAATTGAATTGCCATTTGACCCAGAAATCCCATTATCAGATAACCCCCACCAAATAAATCATTCTACCAAAAAGACATGAGCATCCATATGTTTATTGTAACACTATTCACAGTAGGAAAAATGTGGAAACAACCTAGATGCACATTAACTGATGGACTGGATAGAGAAAATGTGGTACATATACACCATGGAATAGTATGCAGCCATAAAATGGAATGAAATCATGTCTTCACAGCAACATGGATGCAGCTGAAGGACATTATCCTAAGTGAATTAACACAGAAACAGAAAAAACAAAATCACAAGTTCTCACTTATAAGTAGGAACTAAACATTAGATACACATGGACATAAAAATGGGAACAATAGTGGAGATTTCAAAAGGGCAGAGGGAAAGAGGGGCAAGGGCTGAAAAACTTCCTATTGGGTACCACATTCACTATTTGGATGATGGGATCAACAGAAGCCCAAACCTCAGCATCATGCAACATATACATGTAACAAACTTTAACATGTGTCACCTGAATCTAAAATAAAGATGAATAAATAAATAAAATAAAGAACAGGCAGCAAGGGGTAAGCAAGAGTCAGAAAAGAAGTGCCAGAAAGCTAAGTGCTAGGATCACACATGAAATTTCCTTTGAAAAAAGTTGCAACTTGAGGAAGGAAAATGTGTTAAGAAGAAATTCTGAAGGATGGAGAGGTTATAAAATGAAACTGAATTTACAGAGAGAGAGAGAGAGAGAAACTGTTTCAACACAAAGAGCATCCCTCTTCAAATTCCAACTCCATCAGTGACAAAAGAGGCTGTGGTTCTAGATGAAATCAATTCTAGAAAGAAAAGAAAAAAGGGTATTTTTTTTTAATGGGGGAGGTTGGGGTTGTTTTGGTTGTTTGTGTTTTAGCATATCTGAGCTGCTTAGACTTTGGCAAACTCCTGTATGTAGCAAATTCTCTTTTGGAAAATTGAAGTCAATTGAAAAATGCATCCTGACATAATCTTATCTTTTGCAAGACTAACAGTTGCTGCAGACCTACTTATTCAGCTCAAGGATAGTTTAATATTTTATTTAAAAGAACATACCTCAATATTTGTTCCTTAACTGCATTCTGTGTCAACAGCTATCATTTCAGTTTTTGGCATCAGAGTTGTTACTGCAAATTGACCTTCAATAAGTCATATAACCTCGCCCAAGTAGATGATAAAGCTTTGAACAAATAATGTAACTTTTCATAGTGAACACTTCAGGTCCGAGAGTAAAATGCACTTTGCTTCATCATAACATAGAGCCCTGGATTTTCCTATAGAGTTAATTTTAAATCATCCTGTTTTTTTGGTAGACATTGGGCAACTCATATAATATTGTAAATAAACTTTATTTTTGGACTGTTTACAGTTATCTGAAATTGTTTGTGATATTTATTAATGTTAACACACTATGTTTCACCTTGCCTAGATTTTATCCAAAATTTTGCTAATTGCTTCCCCTCTAAATTGCCAGAGTACAAAGAAATGCCAAAATGGAGAAGGGAAAGAATTTATAAGATGTTCTCGGGTATCAAAATAAAATAACTATCCATTTTTTTTTCACTACCTGGCTTGTTTACTGGATGTGAAACATAGAGTTTACAGCCTTCAACTTCCCTTAAATAAAATCAGAAAGTCTTAATTCTACCTCTTTCATGTTACTAAAAACTTGTGAAGTTTATGAATTATATTTATAGTCTTTTATCTAATTATTAACTAGATCTATAAGGCAAAGTGGGACAGATACATTTTGTCTAATGAATAAACTAACACATTAGTAAAAACATTCTATAATCATTACACTAAACTTGCCTGATATGTTAGTTGACATCAAAACATTTAAATTGGATGATGTACTGTTTGCAGATCCAAAGAAGTACCAAAGAAGAGGTCCCTCTATCCAGTAAGACCTGCCCTGTGAGTGTACATGAAATGATTATAGAGAAAGGGAAAAATGGCTGTCTGTTCATGAAAAATCATTAATCAAATCTGAAGGCACATTCACCCTCAGTGATGCTATGTAAACACTATGAAACTGAAGTTATCAGGTCGGTTTTGTCAGCACTGGTATGTCTTAACAAAATTGCTTCAAATTATATGTTTGTATGCATATGTGTCTATAGGTAGGATTTTCTAGGAAAATCACCTTTTGGGTTTTGATTCCTGAGTCTTATATCTGATACATTAGAAGGAAGTTTTCTTCATTGGACCACTATGCTATGTCTACATTATTGGGAGTCAGTAGGGATTTTATGAAAACCAAGTAAATGACACCTGATTTTAAATTTAAGAATAAATGCTATGTTTGAAGTGAAATAGTATGAACACCTTTGGACTACATACTGTGTGTCAATAAATTATTTTGGCATAGATAACACAGTCTTTAAATGTCTTTACAACATCCAGTAGCTTAATAGAAGAAAGCTACCATTGGTGACCCTTTCTAGAGACTTTTCTACTTCATGCCATGCCTGCTGCTTCTTCTATCATGCCTACATGAGACAGACACAGATTTTAAAGAACACACAGGGAGCTAGGCGCGGTGGCTCACGTCTGTAATCCCAGCACTTTGGGAGGCCGAGGCAGGAGGATCACCTGAATCAGGAGTTCAAGACCAGCCTCGCCAACGTGGTGAAACCCTGTCTCTACTAAATATACAAAAAATTAGCTGGGTGTGGTGGCAGGTACCTGTAATTCCAGCTACTCGGGAGGCTGAGGCAGGAGAATCTCTTGAACCAAGGAGGAGGAGGTTGCAATGAGCTGAGATCGTGCCATTGCATTCCAGCCTGGGCAACATGAGCGAAACTCTGTATTAAAAAAAAAAAAAAAAAAAAAAAAAAAAAAAAAAAAAAAAAAAAAAAAAAAGAGCACACAGGCTGCAGAATGGTTCTGTCTCACTTTCTCTGTTGCCAACAGTGCGAGTCACATCCTGACTGAGGCAGTGAGAAGCTGGTACCTGTTTCTCTTCCTGGACTATAATTTTCTCTGTCATTCCCTCCCCAGTTTAGAGTTATGGTTGGCAGGTAATGACATACCGAATAAATTGTGTTCTCTGTGGAAAGTGCAATCATTTAGAGAAAAATAAAAGAAGTATATTTCAGTTCCATCTTTATAATTAGAAAAACAGTCTTTAATTTGACTAAGAAATTTTGCATTTGTACCTATGTGCATGTAAATGTATAGTATGTGCATTTTAGGGGACTAAAACATCAGGGTTACCTGTGCTTAAGGGTGAGTTCATATATTTGCTAGCCATGGGAAAGTAATTCAATTTTTCTGGGCCTAAATTCTCTAATCTATTAAATGGAGCATGGTTCCGTGTCATGAATTTGGGTGGTGGTATAAAATAATAACAATATTTATTGAGCACTTACCATGGCTCAGAATAACCTGTTTTACATTTAGTATCCCATTTTACCTCACAAGAAGGCTTTAGTTAATATTGACGAATGAACAAGTTTAAAAAACTTGAAAACCTAACCTTTGTGTAAGTTAAACCGAATTCTCATATGCTGAACACACAAAAGTGAGCCAGTGATCGCAGAACATTTTAGAGATTTGAGCAAGTATCACTGAACGTTATTTTAGATATGCAGTTCAATAACTGTATCAAGTCAACTGATATTTTTGACAGTTCCCCTTTATGAAGTTGGTGACTACATCAACAAGATTTGCAAACGCAGAGAGCACAAAAATTAAAAAAAAAATCTATTTTTATTTTTCAGATATATTATTAAAACCTTGACCAGAAGCTCTCAAGAGTGTAGGGAGGAATTCGTAATCTTAGAATTTATCATTTAACTCAGAATCCTGCGTAGAGTACTTGATTAAGGCGATAAGGCTACATCTGGAAGGCAGAGAGTGTAGCTAAACAAGCAGCAGGTTTCCAGTGTCACTCTAGGCACTGTAAGTAATTTTTTTTTATAGATTATTTCATGGTTCAAAGGATTAAAGCTTTATTTTTCAAAATAACTCTGATATCACCATGATATTTAACACTAGCCCAGTCTGAACTTCTAACATTTAATTAACTTTTCATGGGAAAATTAAAACTATGTATTTGGCATGGAAGTATATTAAAGTGATTCCTTAGCACCTACAAACATTAGTACGTTAAATCTAAATTATTTTCTCTGTTAATCAACAATTCTAAAAATGGAAAATTTGGCTTCTGTAATCTAAATATATATTTGATCAATTATCAGAACATGCTTTTCACATGGATTAAAATAATATTTTGGAAAAAAGTAAAGCTTATATCTTTTTTTTTAAAGATGGGGTGTAGACATCTTTCCTACACAGAAGACAAAGAAGTAAAAATCTCAATTGTCCACACCATGAAAGAAAATATCACTTTATTCTTTTTTTTTTTTTTTTTTTTTACTATTTCTCTACTCTTCGCACCCCCAAACACAAGCAATGCTATTTTAAATTTGATTTTTTGTTTGTTTGCTTTTAGAGACAATAAGCTATAAGAAAAATGCAGCTGGTCATGGTGGTTAATGCCTGTAATCCCAGCATTTTGGGAGGCCAAGGCAGGAGGATTCCCTAAACCCAGGAGTTCAAAACCAACCTGGGCAACATAGTGAGACTCTATCTCTATAAAAAATAAATAAAAATACAGGCAGGCATGGCGGCACACACCTGTAGTCCCAATTACCCGGGAGGCTGAGGTGGGAGGACTGCTGGATCCTGGGAGGTGTAGGCTACAGTGAGCCATGATTGCACCACTGCACTCTAGCCTTGGTGGACAGAGTGAGACCCTGTCTCAAATAAAAAAAAATAATAATAACGATAAAAGAAAGAAAAGGAAGGGAAAATGCAGAGTTCAGCCAGCTTTATGAAGAATATTACGCTCTTTAGCCATTTGTTTAAACACAAAACACAATCAGTTAAGCATGCCAAACAAGGCAGGCCAGCACGAACTTATATTCCTCACCCCATGAAAAGCAGTGTGATCACCTACTAATTGTCTAATCAGCTTACATTTTACATAAATCAATTATCTTCAGTTAAAGACCCTAGGGTTCCACTGTGAGCACTCAGTATTCTGGATCCTATATGCAGGTTATCTTGGAAGATTATCCACTGAAACACTTAATTTATTTGACACTACTGACATTAACTTCAAATATAAGCAGAACTTCCTCAGACTAATAAGAAAATCTTAGGTGTTGTGCATCCTTTTCTGAGTCTAGGTGCTATGGACTGAATGTTTGTGTCCTCTCAAAATTTATATTTTGAAATTCTAATCCCCAATGTGATGATATTAAGAGGTGGAGCCATTGGGAGGTGATTAGGACATAAAGGGTAGAACCCTAACGAGTGGGATTACTGCCCTTATAAAACGATATTTAAAAGTTTGCTTCTCTTCTCTGTTCTCTGCCATGTGAGGATACAACAATAAGACGGCCATCTGCAAACCAGGAAACAGGTCCTCACCAGGCATTGGATCTGCTAAAGCCTTAATCTTGGACTTCACGGAATACAGAACTGTGAGAAATATATGTTTGTCTTTTAAGCCGCCTAGTCTATGGTAATTAATTATAGCAACCTTAACTAACAAAGAAAAAAATAATTGTGTCATTGTCTGTGGATAGAAATTTGGAGAACACACTTCCTTTTTTTTTTTTTTTTTTTTTTTTGAGATGGAGTCTCACTCTCGCCCAGGTTGGAGTGCAGTGGCGAGATCTCCACTCACTGCAAGCTCCGCCTCCCAGATTCACGCCATTCTCCTGCCTCAGCCTCCGGAGTAGCTGGGACTACAGGCGCCCGCTGCCACGCCCGGCTAATTTTTTTTATTTTTTTTTTAACAGAGACGGGGTTTCGCCCTGTTAGCCAGGATGGTCTCGATCTCCTGACATCGTGATCCATCCGCCACGGCCTCCCAAAGTACTGGGATTACAGGCATAAGCCACCACGCCCGGCAGGAGAAATACACTTTCATATTAAGACTTAATAACATGAATATCTTTTATAGTTATGACTTATGATCTAATGAATTTTAATCTTCTACGTTCAATAATTCTAAAACCTACTTCTTAAAGAAAATACAGTCCAAGTTCAATTATTTTAAGTGAAAACAAGACTACCATTTTAGTTATATTTATATTCATTTATTTTTCTAATTCCTTATACTTTCTGATCAGTTTCATTTCAAGTAGAGAAAAATACACTTTTGAAATATTAACTGGCTTTTATTAATTTAGCTATAAAACAAATGTACAATAGGGAGCAACAATTTGAATGTGCATATAAAAACTATATATAATAAAATATGACATATATAATGTAATATATATATATATGTGTATATATATATGCCCTTGCTCTGTCAACTGAGAGGGCCTAAAAATAATGTTGACCCAGTAAGAACAAGCACACCTCGTGTCCAGCTCCTGTTTTATAATACTATTCTTTAATAAAAGAAACTAGGGCTCCGCAGCTCATTCTAGGGCTATGAAATATACAAAATGAGTCTGGAGCATCTTGTAGGCATTACCAGAAAGTGAGAACATATTTAAAAACAAATCAACAAATACTTCAATAGTGGAGTATGTCCGTGTGACACAGAGTCAACTCTACAGCTCTTAATGGCCAATGCAGGAAAAATCTGAGCAGAAATTAAAATAATATTGAATTGTAACCCAAGTATAAAATAAATATCTAGGAGTCCATATGGATATAAACAAATAACTGAGTAAATAAATAAGTGGGGGAAGAAGGATATGTTATGCAGAAACTTTCAAATAATACATGTAGATGCCCTGTCCTCAAGGAGGTAGATAATAGCACCACATTCTGTAAGTGTGGACCGCGTATAGTGACTTCCTTCCAAAAAGGACAGTTTGAAAAGAGAGAGGAAATGGTAACTTTGTAGTGGAGAAACCTGACGAATACTGTCTCACCCAGGTGATCAATGACAACATCAACAGTGATAAGTCATGTAGTCAGTACCTTTTGCATGATATAATGAGAATGGCACTTCATTTCTTTCTCTAAAAGGCCATAATCTCAGACTAATCATGAGAAAAACACTGGACAAATTTCCACTGAGAGATATTCTGCTGAATACTTGACCACTACTCCTCAAAAAATGTCACAGTTCTCAAAAACAAGATAATTCTGGGAAACTGTCACAGTCAAGGGGAGCCAAAAGAGACGTGACAACTAAATGCAATGCAGTATCAGAGATGGGAACACAGCAAAGACACTAAGTAAAACTAAGAAAACCTGAATCAAGTATGAACTTTAGATAACAAGAATATATCAATATTTGTCAATGGTAACAAATATACCATCCAAATGTAAGATGTTAACAATAGGGGAAATTGAATGTGGGGTGTATGGGAATTCTGTACTATCTTTGTAATTTTTCTGTAGTATATTAATATATGTATAAATATATTTAAATATATTAAAGTTTAAAAATATTTAAATAAAAGAACACTATATACCTTTGTGAAAAAAGAGTTTAGGTTAAGTAAAATGCAACTCTGCCCTTTCGCATAGGAACATTTTTAAGTACTGATTTCAACCAGGGTCTTAGCAGGAAGTTCCTCCTCCATAGATTCTTCTCTTTACAGCCAAGTGTATGCTTCCTCTGTTACTTCTAAAATTCTTTGCATATACTTCTACTAAACATTGATAACCTGACTAGTGACATACATTTACTTTCCTCTCTTTCTAAATACTTTACCACTTTAGGGGGTTAAAATAAATCCATCTTTATATCTGCAAACTTTACATAGCACAGTATCAAAGTTATAAGAGAAATAAAAACATTTGTTAAATGTCTTCATAAATAAATAAATATACATAAAATGCTTTAAACCTAACCATACTCATAGAAATCAATTTTTTTTTTTTTTTTTTTTTTTTTTTTTTTTTTGAGAAGGAGCTTCACTCTGCCGCCCAGGCTGGAGTGCAGTGGCGTGATCTAGGCTCACTGCAAGCTCCGCCTCCCTGGTTCACGCCATTCTCCTGCCTCAGCCTCCCGAGTCGCTGGGACTACAGGTGCCCGCCACCACTAATATGCAAATTGTTAAATCTTGTCCCAGTTTCAAACCTGTTCTTCTATATTATCGGGTTTGCAATAAGGGGGTTGTGACTGCAAACCACAGTTTTCCTTTGCCAACTGACTCTCTTGGGCTGCAACAATAGAGAATACTCAGTAGGCTGGAAACATGGGGAAGGAAGGAACACACAATGTTGCTGTTTGCTTCCTTCTTCTGTCCTTTGTTTTCTCTTTCCTTCCTGTCAGTATTGCCTTTGTCACTTTTTTCTCAGCAGTAGTTTTTTGCTGTTTTCAGTTTTCAGACAATTACAAAACCACCCTTACATGCATTCTCAGAGATGACAGTGCCAGCTGGCTGGGTCTTGGCTGGCAAGATCTATGTACCAGGTCAAAGGATCCCTCTTTCAAACTTTAAAGCATCAATAATTCACCACTCCCTTTGGTAACGGCTTCCCATTGTTTCAACTGGTGTAACATTGATGTGTTCCATTTTTTTCTTTTTAATTTTTCTATATCTATTTAATGATTTTATTTTTTGGTTTGAGATGGAGTCTCGCTCTGACGCCCAGGATGGAGTGCAGTGGCACCATCTCGGCTCACTGCAAGCTTCGCCTCCCGGGTTCACGACATAATTTTTTGTATATTTAGTAGAGACGGGGTTTCACCGTGTTAGCCAGGATGGTCTCTATCTCCTGACCTTGTGATCCTCCCGCCTTGGCCTCCCAAAGTGCTGGGATTACAGGCATGAGCCACTGCGCCCGGCCTCTTTAATGATTATTTACACTGAATTAACTCAGCTAAAATAACTGCAGTTGTTTCCCCCACCCCCTGCCCCACAACTTCACTGATCCAACAGTTGTGTTTTAAAGTTTGACTTGGTTTTAAAAATATTTTTCTTACATTAATAATTTTTTAATTCTATTTCTAGAAAGCTACATAGAGTACCTGTTTCTGTTTTTCCCTTAGCAGCCTAAAAAATATGCAAAACTTTTACATATTCTATATAGAGATATCCATTAATTCTACTGAACATACTTGTCAGCTAATTAAACTGTTGCCCATGTGGAGCATTTGATGTCAGGAAGGAAAGTTATGGACCCAAAACAAGTCAAAGAAACAAGTTCAATTTTGGTACCAATATCATTTACCAGTATCTTGATGATCAGGAAGAAGCTTGACTATTACACAGTTGAATCCATATGATGTACTCTAATACACAATCAAACTTCTTTACGTTGTATGTTACCTAATTGAGACCTTAACAACATGAGCTTTTATTCGTTTGTGAGAAGATATGATATTTTAAAATTGTATAATTCAAAAGAGTTTAAAGACCTCTTGTGAAATTATTATATTGACTCCTTAATTTTCCTGCATGGCTGTGCTAATTAAATTTTAGTCTTTCGAGCATATGTTATAATTTAGTGCACTGGCATATAAAATTTTATGTAGGATTCAGTGTTCATAATACTCTCATAGGATCCACTGTACCACCGATTTAAACTAATAATGCTGAAAAAGATGTTTACCTTCAAGATCCCTGTGGCACTTTAAAAGATCAATCAACTTGGCACTTTTGAAAATTTAAATTAAATTGATGATGTCTCATTACAGTCTCTTTGATGATTATGTTTGCACAGAAGCAGAATATAAATCTTAAGAAAACTGGCTCTGAAAAGCTAACTAATAGAAAACATGATAGATGCTGAAAGTAGACATTGTGACTTTTGTTCATCACTGATAGAGAAATTAATCATTTTAATTATTTTTTCATTTATATATGAAGTATACCTTATGAACTTAAAAATTTTAAAATAAGATGAAAGAAAATGTAATTGACTTTTAAATACTAAGAAATGTGTATGTTTGTTTATAATACTAATTTTCTGTTCACATAATAATTTTCAGAATAAGTCCAGAATTATGTTACTTGTGGAAAATAAATTATAACATAAGCACATATCTACATGATCTATATGTCAAAATATAAATGATGCTTCTAAAATTATGTATTTTTAAAACAAAAGTGATCGTTGACCAATAACATTTTGTACATATAACTTTGTGGTGATTTCGTCCCTTTAAATTCATTTACATAGTTTGAAGGAGAAAAAATAATCATCTTAATTGATGCAAAAAGGGCATTTTCTAAAACTGAATATCCATTCTTGTATAATAAATAGTCAATTAGTAACCAAATCCAACAGTACATCGAAAAGATAAAACATCCACTCTACTCCAGCCTAGCAACAGAGTAAGACTCTGTCTCAAAAAAAAAAAAAAAAAAAGATAAAACATCATGATCAAGTGGATTGCATCCCAGAGTTGCAGAGACAGTTGAACATATGG
Source organism: Trachypithecus francoisi (assembly GCF_009764315.1). Taxonomy (NCBI): domain Eukaryota; kingdom Metazoa; phylum Chordata; class Mammalia; order Primates; family Cercopithecidae; genus Trachypithecus; species Trachypithecus francoisi. The sequence continues at coordinate 44,886,746 of NW_022681470.1, read as the reverse complement.
AGGGCAGCAAATGTGATACATCACATAAACAATTAAAAACAAAAACTGTATGATCATCTCAATAGATGCATTAAAAGCATTTGATACAATCCAGCATCATTTATGATAAAAAAAAAAAAAAAACTCTCAAGAAACTAGGCATAGAAGGTGCTTACTTCAAAGTAATAAAAGCCATGTATGACAAACCCACAACCAACATCATACCAAATGGGGAAAAGTTGAAAGCTTTCCCCCTGAGAACTGGAACAAGACAAGGATGCCTACTTTCACTTCTATTCCACATAGTACTGGAAGTTCTAGCCAAAGTAATCGGGCAAGAGAAAGAAATAAAGGGAAGTCAAATTGGAAAAGAGGAAGTCAAACTGTCACTGTTTGCCAATGATATGATCATATACCTAGAAAACCCTAAAGACTCATCCAAAGGCTCCTAGATCTGATGAATGAATTCAGCAAAGCCTCTAGTTACAAAACCAATCTACACAAATCTGTAGCACTGCTATACACCAAGGACCAAGCTGAGATGCAAATAAAAAATTCAATCCCGTTTACAACAGCTGCAAAAAAAACCAAAACCAAAACCAAATCCAAAACCTAAGAATATACTCAACTAAGGAGGTGAAAGACCTCTACCAGGAAATCTACAAAACACTGCCAAAAGAAATCATAGCTGACACAAACAAATGGAAAAATATCCCATGCTCATTGACAGGAAGAATCAGTATTGTGAAAACGACCATATTGCCCAAAGTAATCTATAGATTCAATGCAATTCCATCAAAATGCCATCATCATTTTTCACAGAACTAGAGAAAAACAATCCTAAAACTCATATGGCACCAAAAAAGAGCCAGCATAGCCAAAGCAATACTAAGCAAAAAGAACAAAGCTGGAGACATTGCATTATCAGACTTCAAATAATACTACAAGGTTATAGTTACAAAAACAGTACTGGTATAAAAATAGGCACATAGGCCAGGCACAGTGGCTCATGCCTGTAATCCCAGCAATTTGGGAGGCTGAGGCAGGGGGATCATCTGAAGTTAGGAGTTCAAGACCAGCCTGATCAACATGATGAAACCCCATCTCTACTAAAAATACAAAAAAATTAGCCAGGCGTGGTGGCAGGCACCTGTAATCCCAGCTACTCTGAAGGCTGAGGCAGGAGAATTGCTTGAACCCGGCAGGCAGAGGTTGCAGTGAGCTGAGATTGTGCCACTGCACTCCAGCCTGAATGACTGAACAAGACTCCATCTCAAAAATAAAATAAAATAAATAGGCATATAGACCAATGGAATAGAATAGAGAATCCAGAAATAAAGCCAAATACTTACAGTCAATTGATCTTAAAAAAGCATGCAAAAATATAAAGTGGAGAAAGGATATCCTATTAAATAAATGTTGCTGGGAAAACTGGCATACCACAGGTCAAAGAATAAAACTGGATACCCATCTCCCACCTTCTACAAAAATCAACTTAAGATGAATCAGTAACTTAAATATAAGACCTGAAATCATAAAAAATCTAGAAGATAGCACTGGGAAAGCTTTTTTTGGACATTGGCCTCAGCAAAGAATTCATAACTAAGACCCCAAAAGCAAATGCAGCAAATCAATCAATCAATCAATCAAACCTAATTTAAAAAGCTTCTGCACCGCAAAAGAAATAATCAGCAGAGTAAACAGACAACTCACAGAGTCGGGGGAAATATTTGCAAACTACGCATTGGACAAAGGACTAGTATCCAGAATCTACGAGAAACTCAAACAAATCAACAAGAAAAAAAATCCCACAAAAAAGTGAACAACGGACATGAATAGACATTTCTCCCAAGATACACAAACAGCCAACAAATATAGGAAATAATATTCAACATCACTAATCATAAGGAAAATGCAAATTAAAATCATAATGAGATACCACCTTACTCCTGCGAGAATGGCCATAATTTAAGTCAGAAAACAACAAATATTGCTGTGAGTGTAGTGAAAAGGAAACACTTTTACACTGCTGGTGGGAATGTAAACTATTACAACCAGTATGGAAAATAGTATGGAGAGTCCTTAAGTAAAAGTGGAACTACAATTTGATCCAGCAATCCCACTACTGGATATCTACTGAAAGGAAAAGAAGTTATTATATGAAAAAAACACATTACACGCATGTTTATAGCAGCATAATTTGCCACTGCAAACATGCGGAACCAACGTAATTGTCCATCAACCAATGAATGAATAAACAAAATATAGTAAACATACACCATGAAATACTACTCAGTCATAAAGAGGAATGAAATAATATATTTTGCAGCAACTTGGATGGACCTGGAGGCCGTTATTTTAGGTGTAATAACTGGAATGGAAAACTAAATACCATATGTTCTCACTTATAAATGGGGATTAAGCTAGGATGACAAAAGACGTTCAGAGTGATAATAACAGATTTTGGGGACTCAGTGAGGGAGGTTGGGAGAGGAATGAGAGATGAAAGACTATATATTGAGCACAGTTTACACTACTTGGGTGATGGGTGCACTAAAATTTCAGAATTCAACACTATAGAACTCATCCGTGTAACCAAAAACCATCTGCACCCCAAAAACAATTGAAATTTTTGAACAGGAAAAATAGTAAATTAGGAATAGAATGATAGTTTATTTTAGATAGATAGATAGATAGATAGATAGATAGATAGATAGAGATGCATAGATAGATAGATAGATAGATATTTTCAAATTCCACTTTATGTTTTAATAAATATGAGAGGGGTTACAACTCTACAATTTGAAACTCTGGTAATTAAAAAATAAGATTAAATTATTAATTAAAATTAAAGAAGGCAAAACAAAACTAAGCAGGAAGACACACCTGTAGTCCCAGTACTCTGCAGGCTGAGGCAGGAGGATCTGTTGAGTCCAGGGGTTCAAGGCCAGCAGGGACAACACAGCGAGACTCTCTCTCTACCAATAAAAAATTAAAATTTTTTTAAAAAGGCAAACAATCATTTGCATTCAGTATTTATTGTGCATATATGGCAATAACAGTCTATGTTTGAAGTTAGAATAATAAAAAATGATATATTAAAAATAAATTTGTCAGGAATTAAGCAGAACCAATATGAAGGATAATAGTTTATTGATAAACATGGGCCGTGAGGGTCATTTCATAGAAATAAAATAAGCAAATATTGTAAATTCTGAAGTTGGAATCCTAATGGAATTTTTTCTTAATTTGGCATAGTTAAATTGGAAAAATAAATTGTTTCTACGGTACACACAGCTCTCCTGGTAACCAACCCCTGTTGCAAGGTGGACTTTTCTGGCACCAGGCCCTGTAGTGTCCAGGAGCCAGCAGCTTCCAGCAGGCTGTTCTATAGCAGAGTGCCATCAGTGAGAACATCCTTTGAAGATAATTCCCCCACACTCTAGAGCAGCTATTAGTAGACTAGAGCCGGTATGCCACATCTAGGTTATCAGGTGTTTTTGCAAATAAAATTGTATTGGAACCTAGCCACATCCATTTGTTTAGTTAGTTGTACTGGCTGGCGACTTTCACACTGCAACGGCAGAATTGAGAACTGGTGACAGAGATCACATGGTGGTCCACAAGGCCTAAAATATTTATTATATGGCCCTTTATGGAAAGTCTGCAACCCTTGCCTTAGACGGTGAGTTTCCAGCAAGATTCTTAGGTCAAATTTCCAAAATGTTCTTCTGCTGCATCTCCACAATTACTCTGCTATGGATTGAATCATGGCTGTGCTTCCTCCAACAAAGTCTGAATCTAACTTCTGGGAGAGTTTCTTTCTTTCTTGTGCACTTTTTCTGAGCCCTGTAGATGGCAGCTGCTCCTTTTGTCTGCTATTTGTATATTCTCTAGAGTTCTGTGTGCTTCGGACTAGCTAATCCCTCGTTATTCCAATTCTCTGTTAGAGCTAATAATTCTTTATGGTAAATTCTCTCTATTCAAATTATTCTCTGCTGTCTCTTCAATTGGCCTTCATTGTTATACAATGAGTATAATTTTTCTCCTTTTATTTTTAACCTATATGTGCATTTTATTTAAAGTGGGTTTCTTGTAGAAATATGCAGTTTGTTCTTTTCTTTAATATATATACAACCTAGCTGTTCATGCCTTTTAAGTGACATATTTGACCACACATTTTTAGTGTAATTTGTTAATATTGGTGGATTCAAGTCTATCATCATTGTTTTCTCTTTTCTCCATGTGTTCTTTGCTACTTGTTTTTCTTTTTCATGCCTTCTTTTAGATTTACTGAAGATTTATTGAATTCTACTTGCATCTACATTTGACTTATTAATGTTTAATAATAATGATTTTAAATATTTGGTACAATATTCTAGTTATTTATTATGGAATGAGAAATCTAGTTCTTATTACTACATGATGGTGGAAAGTTGAAACCTAATAGGGACTATTTATTGTATATTTTCTTGGATTTATATAAAACTATTTAAGTTTTATATAAAAGAATAAATACTCAAAAAGTAAAATAATACATAAATTGATATAAGCCAAAATTTTGAAAAAAAATAAGAACAGCTGGATACCAGGCTGTATTAAAATTTATAGTACATTAGGACATAGGATAAAACCACAAGTCAATTTGTATTGGTGTAGGACCAGAATAATTTATCATTTCACTTAACTGAATATAGAATCCAGAATGAGAAAGCAGTATTTATGAGAACTTTGTGGATGATTAAAGCAGCAGTTTAATGGGAGAGAATGAGTTACTTATTGCTGTTACCACTGATTGTACAAATGGAATAAAATGAAGTCAGACCTCTATGTCTACCTTATTTATAAAAATAAATTTGAAATATTTTAAAATATTTTATTTATTTAAAAATCATATAAACATGTTTTTAAGAATAAATACAGTGTAAGCTAGAGTTTGGAAGAATGTTACTAATTCCATTAATTCAGATAGGCTAGATTGTGCTGCTATAAAAATTGCAAAAATTTAATGGTTATAAAAATAAAGGCCTATATCTCATTACATTGTACATCCATCCTAAGCTGTCTGTGACTCTTATCACCCTGACACCAGAGCTTATGTGAAAACTATCATCATAGATGATGCTGGCTTTTGTAGTACACTAGCTCTAAATGCTTTCTCCCAGGAATCACACTTGTCTTTTCTGCTCACAGTTTATTTCCCAAAACAAGTCGCATGCCAATGCCTAACTTTAAAGAAATGAAAGTGGGAAGTAAAGTTCAATTCTAATGGGAACTGGAAATACTTCTTCAATTCTTCTCATGAACACCTCACAAACAAACCTTGAATCTCAAAAAATACTATTTGGGAAGCTACATTATTGACTCCAGAAAAAAAAATATATATATAATGAATAATTTATCATCATTATTATCTCTAATATGCAAAGTAATTTCAAGTTTGCAAGAAACAGAAAGAAATACTCCCAGTCCAATTAAAATTGAATGAAAGATAACAATAAGGATACCACAGGGATCAAATCTCAATGTCCAGTAAATACATATGAAGAATCTTAAGTTTAGTCTCATGAGGATAATAAATACTAAATCATCAATGAGGTATATCATCTTCTTTGAATGAAAACAAAATAAAAATAATTTTTCACCTATGTCTGGTAGAGATATGAAGAAAATTTGCTGACAAAATGATAAATTTTACCACCTTATTGAAAAGCAGCATCTATCTATTAAAATTAAACATAAAATTTCACATATGAAGCTGAAATGTTACTTCAAGGAACCTACTCCACGGTGATTGAGAAAGGCTTATTGCTATGGACTGAAATATATTATTTCAGAATTCTTATGCAGAAGGCCTATTCCCCAGTATGTGACTATATTTGGAGGTAGGGCCTCTAAAGAGGTAATTAAGGCAAATGTGGTCATGAGAGTGGGGCCCTAATCCAATATGACTGGGTTCTTACAAGAAAAGAAAGAGACCAGGGCTATGATCACACGTTGAAAAGGGTGTATAAAGACATAGCAACAAGACAGCCACCTATAAGCAAGAGAAGCCTCAGGCGCAACCAAACCTGCAGATATTTCATCTGGGACTCCCAACCTCCAGAATAGTGAGACATAAATCTCTTTTGTTTAAAAGCAACCCAATCCATGGTATTTTATTATGGAAACTCTTGCAGATTAAGACACACATGTTCATATAGAAAGATGTTTATTGAAGTATTGTCTATATTAGTAAAGAATTTTAAAAAGGAATACACATCTACTGGAAAATAACTGAAAATATTATGGTATATTCACTTCATGAAATATGATATGGAGCTTCCGAAGAATAATTCTGTCTATACTCCAGATGAAATGGTTAGAGTTCAACCAAGAATGTTTGAGTGAGAATATAGAGATATAGAAAAGTATTTATCATCTAATTTAGTCTGATTTTTTAAGTTTTTGTAAAAAAAAGAAACACATTTTAAAAACACATACAAATACACACACATGTGCGCGCGCACACACACACACATACACATACGCACACTAGATCTTACTTCCTCTGAGAAGTCTTCCTTTATTCCACATATAAGGGTAAACTTTCATTATCCATATACCCATGAGGCCTGACTCATACTTAATCAGTTGTGTAATTCTAAAAGGCTAGAGAATTTAAACAAATAAGCAGTTAAAAAAACTCTCTGATTATTCTGGAAAGTTGCTATTGAAATATTTGTAGCAGAAATTGAGTTTGCATAGCAATGGTTTCTTATCCTTTGAATCACGATAAATCAGCAAATTTTATTTATCCTTGTTTGAAAAATTCAGAGGTCAGAGGTCAGGTGACCATAGTTACAAATTTTACAAGGTAAATTTTGACTAAACAAGTTAAGCAACACTGGAGAAGACAATTTATATTATCATCTCTCAATGTCAGTGAAATGAATATATTTATACAATTAGTTGCACCTAGAATGTTATAAACTATATTTCATAATCAAATACAATTTATGGGAGTTAGAATGGACAGTGTAATATGCAATTTATTTTCTTATCCAATAATTTTGATTTATTATCCTGTTAAAAAACACACTATGAAGGAGAAACATTTTATCTTTTCCCAACAGTATTCTGGTAAAGAAATCAGCTAAAACCACTTGCAGATGAGGTAATTTAAACATGAAAGAAACAGAGACAGAGAAGGAGAGAGGGAAATTAAAGAATATAACTCATTTTAATCCTCATATAATATAAAATAGACTCACAGAAGTAAAGATAGATGATCATGCTGTGTGGTGATTTTTTTTTTGTACTGCTTTATTTAGAGTTCACCTACCTTTTATTTCCATTTATCGTGTTTTGTTATAAAATTTTCATGTGCTTCTTTTCCATAGCTTCTCTTTCTTTTCTTGTGTTTATTTTCATTCCTGTTCATTTGATTTAATCATTTCATAATTGCTCATTGAAGTGTTTCTGGGCTTTAAAGCTTTTTTATGCTCTTGAGATCATAGCCTGTCGTATTCACCTTTTTATTTTTACTTCACAGCAGAGTACCCAAGATACGGTAAGCACTCCAAAATTTTGAGTGAATGAACGAATGATAGATACATTTTTCATAGGTATTTAAAACGTTCTTATGCTTTAAAGCAGCTATGGCCACTTTAAAATAATGGCCAGATTATTCTAACATCAGTGCCATCTCACTGTTGTCATCTACTGATTATCTTTTTACAATCTGCTTGAGATCTTCCTGATTCTTGGTATAGTAAGTGATTTTCCATTGAAGCCTGGGTATTTTGAGTATTGTGGGATAAGATGTAGAATCATATTTACATCCCATTTTCAGCAGGCCTCCTGTGCTACCGTTCTTATTACTGCCAGGTGGGTGTGGAACCCCAGACTCCCTACGAGACCTCCACTGACATTGTTGGTATATTCTGCTTGGCTTGTAGATGGCTGTCTCCTTATGGGGTATGACTTCTTATGGGGAATCACTTGTTAGTGCCTGGCAATGATGAAGGTCTGAGCTCCTTCCTCTGCTTCTCTGGTACCAGCTTGGCCAGAGTGCTAGGGATCTCACTAGTCGAGCAGAGTTGGAGTCTAGGCTCTCCACACAGCCTTTGCTGGCAGGGCTGAGAATAAATCACAGGTTTTGTTTATTTTCGTGTGTGTGTGTGTGTGTGTGTGGTGATTTGGTTGGAGTAGAATAGTTATTATCTAAAAGTTTTATGACTTTCTTTCTTTCCTTGCTTTTTGGCCAGAGAGAGCAGATGTTTTAGGGGTCTTCTTTTTATATGCATGTGTTAACATTTATGGGTGGCTGGCTTCTGCAGTAGCTAGTCTGTCTATATGAAGCTAAAATAAAGTCAAGAGAACCCACCACCATATCATTCCTTTATGAAAAGCAGCATCTACCTATTAAAGTTAAACATAACTGATCACGTGTGAAGCAAAAATGTTATTCAAGGAAACCACTCCACAGGGCTAAATGCAATGATTGAGAAAGGCCCATTGCTATGGACAGAAGCATGTCCTCTCAAAATTCATATGCTGAGGCCCTGCTCCCAGTATGTGACTGTATTTGGAGAGAGCACCTCTAAAGAGGTAATTAAGGTTAAACAAAGTCATAAGAGCGAGACGTTAATTCAATACGACTGGGCCCTTATAAAAAGAAAAAGAGACATTAGGGATGTGACCACATGTAGAAAAGGCCATATAAAGACGTAAGAAGACAGCCATCTACAAGTCAAGCAGAGAAGCCTCCCTCACAACCAAACCTGCCGACATTTCATCTGGGACTCCCAACCTCCAGAATGCTGAGAAATGCATTTATTTTGTTTAAAAGCAACTCAGTTTATGGTATTTTGTTATGGCAGTCCTTGCATACTAAGACATATAATGTACATATACAAAGATGTATATTGAAGTATTTTCTATATTAGTAAACAGCTTTTAAAAAGGAATACATATCTACAGGGAAATAGCTGAAAACATTATGTCAGTTTCTTCGCTGATTTGACTTTTCTCCCTTACCTCTCAGAGTCCTTTTTTGGTTGTTTTATATACGATGTCCAAGGGTTTTAGCTGTAACAAAGAGGAAGTATAGACAGATAGGGGAAGAGAGACTTATCTAGAAATTGGAATTATAGTTTTTTAGAAAGTAACATAAACTATTCTTTTTTCTTTAAGTTTGCAAGGACATATAAGAAAAAAAAAAATCAAGAAACCTGAAAACTCAACTATACTCTTTTTGCTCTTCTTCCTGAGGATTTGCGATCTAATTAACTTTAGAAATGACATAGGAGGCTGTTCCAGAAATTATATTGCTGCTATTGACATATGATTACTCTTTTCTTTCTCCAACATGCCACTTTTCGTATCTCACCACGAAAACAAGGGTAAAAAAATGAAAAGGTTTCATTCAGGTTAGGGGCAGTCTAGGCAGAATCAGAAAGTAGGCTGTTTTTTGTTTGTTTGTTTGTACTTTGTTTGTTCGTTTTTTCTCCTCTGTGCTGACTTTGGCCTGTTTTGCTATCTTTTCGGCAGATTTCTCTTCAGTAGATATCCAAAGTCCTTCTGAGGCCCCTACTTTCTACACATTCCTATTTCTGGTGGTAACAGGGCTATGATCTGTGAAAATCCTTCTATCCCCATTTGTACTTTCACTCAATTAAATGTACTTAACCTATGTTTCTCTCTCTAGAGGCTTCTTTTGACAGCTAATTATCTAATTCAAACTGATAAGACACTTAGTTGTTAAACCTCCCAAGTCATATACTTTGATTTAACAAAGATTTTTCTGAAGGCCATGTTGTAACTCAAAGGAATTTCCGTAACAGGAATGTCAGGCACAGTGCCAGACCCATTGGGAGCCGAGTTATTGAAAAGATTGATTTTGTGCTCAAAGGGTCCAGTACCTTATAACTTACAATTTCTATGTGTTCTCTGGCCCTGATTTAAGGATACTTTTCTACTCTCACATATCAGGTAACCAGAATGCTTTCTGGGGAGAGTTGGCATCATGCCCCATTGATATGTATTGGTAGTGTTTTGAAAGCAAGACATCACTAAAAAACAAAAATTTTTCCCCAACATATACTCTACCTTCTCCTCTTCTCTATTTTAAATGCAATAACACTTATTTTAAATTTTATAAGAAACATTCTTAAAATTTTGATATAAAAAATAGAAGTTTGATCTTTTTTTAATACTAACGGCTGTAGTCTATTAAAATCAGTATTACTAGCCACTCCTTTATAGTGTTGTTTTGTTTGTTTATCTGTTTTTGCTTGAAAGACCTATAAAGTCAGACTTTTGGTATAAGAAAAACAAAAAAAGAACTAACAAAAAACTAATTTTGTAAAGGGAACAAAAACCTAAGCTATTTAAGAGTAAGCTGTATCACCTTTTTCAATATCCTCACTTGCTTCCTCAGTAGACTTCCTCCTTCTCTTCTACTTCTTTCACTTCCTCCTTTTTATTTGCCTCCTTTCTCTCTGACACCTTCTTTGCTTTTTCTTTTTCTACTTCATTTCACTTCCTCATATGTTTTCTTTAACAGAAGACAATCTCAGTCATTGTTCATTCATCCATATCTTATACTTACTTATAAGAGAAGAGTGAGTTGCAAACCATAAACTCATTATAATCATGAATTATCTGAATTATCTGGCATTAGCATGTTTGCTCAGGCTACTGCCCTATCTTTCACATAACCTGGGCTTATGTCCAAACATCATTTACCTGAATATAAATTATGTTACACTTTGAACACAATCTTAGCCTGAGTTTCCTTCTATCCAATAAACTTGTTTGTAGATTCCATATCTTTTAAAGCAGACAGATATATTTCAAATTATTTCCATTAAGAAAGCATAAACAATAAATGCCTTTAATAGGTTTTTGAAAAGAAGTCACTGGTACACATATTTTAGAACTGGGCAATATTTTTCTCTACTCTTTTATAATTCAGCAAATAACCCATTATTTTATTATTATTATTATTATTATTTTGAGACGGTGTCTTGCTTTGTCACCCAGGCTGGGCTGGAGTGCAGTGTGGTACGATCTCAGCTCACTGCAAGCTCCGCCTCCTGGGTTCATGCCATTCTCCTGCCCCAGCCTCCCAAGCAGCTGGGACTACAGGCGCCTGCCACGACGCCCAGCTCATTTTTTGTATTTTTAGTAGAGACGGGTTTTAACCGTGTTAGCCAGGATAGTCCTGATCTGCTGACTTCGTGATCCGCCTGCCCCGGCCTCCCAAAGTGCTGGGATTACAGGCGTGAGCCACCACGCCCGGCCTCATTATTGTTAAAGGAAGATTGGTTTTATCTTAACTAACTGCTCTAATAATTGGTACTTTTATTGGGTCCCTACTATGTCCAAGGCACCATGTTAGGAAAATTATATAGGGCTCCAATCCAAACAATAAACTTATAAAGATAGGTTTTAGAAACTCATTTTAAGTATTGAGGAAATTAAGCTTTGCAAGAGTTAAGGTATTTGTCCATAAGTTACAGCTGCAAATGGCAAAGCTGGAGTGCTAATAGAATTCTATCCGACATGTTCCATTACCTTCGGCTGCTTTTTCAACTGTGAAACAGAATCAAGTACATATTGTGACAACACTTCAGAGCCTATCCCAAAATCTCGTTTTAAATTTGTATCACAGAGTGAACTTGGTGGCTAGAAATGCCTATATATACCCAGCAATATGAGAGGCAGCCATTCAGAGTTGCGGGTCTGAGTATGTCTTTGTGAATGATGAAGAGAACTTGTTCTCTTTGCTCTTTTCTTTCCTGCCACCCCTCCCCCATTTTTCCTCTCCCTCACACTGGTGTAGAGAAGAGGAGAGATAAGGTTACTACCTTCACCCAATGTGTCTACATGATCACCTCTGCTGAAGGTTTCAGCAGGGGAGAAGATTGCACGTAACTGCAAAAATCAGATTTGAGGATTATCTATGGATTTCATTTTCTATCTTCCCCCAAGATAATAAAAAGTTGGCTATATCCGTAACAAATTTATTACCTCTCTTAACTAGTTTATTTATTTATTAGGATTTCTATAATATTGACTTTCTAAATATGCTGAGACATTTTAAAATGTAACATCTTGAAATGTAAGAATCATGACTTTTTAAATAGCTTCATATAGAATGTTTTTATGTGATCATATATAAGATGATCAAGAGGATTCTAGATGCTAACTAACAAATTTCATAATTGATTTTTACCTTTAAATATGACATCTTTACCTTACACTGAAGTGATTTAAAAACATACTAAATTTAATTTTACTTTTTATTCTCCATTTTATTCTATTTCTAATTTGATAAATTGGAATTAGCTACAGAATTCAATGCTATTGAACACAAGTTACACAAGGCAGAAATGTATAGATGTGTATTTTTCAAGAAAAATGATTTGTAAGCACATATTCATCTATCTAATAAATCCAATTTTATCGATATTATATTGTTTCTAACACAAAGACATTTGACAAAGAGAATAGAAGCCAAAATACCTTTAAAATAAACCCAAGTAAGAGAAGTTGATTAGATAAATTAGAAAAAAATGTATTTTTAATGAATTATTTTACATGGTGTTCATTTTTAAGCTTCCTTGTTTTCAGTCTCAATTTTGCTCATATAAGCACATATTAGAAAAAGCCTTAGCATTAGTTTACAGATCAAATTAAATTCAAACATGCTGCCTTTGAAGCTTATCCATTAAAAATGTATATCTATCTGATCCATCCACTTTTTACCAGCACTATGTGAAAATAGGCTGATCATTTAAATTCTCTTAACATCTGCTTCCTTTACTTTAAAATAGGATACTAATCACCAGTCTGTTCTATGTCAAAAGTCATTTCAGGACTGAAGATGCTTATGTAAATAAAAATCGCTTGAAGAACTATATGCAAACTAAATCTTTAGTCACAGTACTTTTTTTTTTGATGGTCACTTAAATGAAATTTCAAATAAACAGTTGTACTTTTTTTCAGTCAATCACCAATTGAAATACATTACACATTCTCACATACATTTCTACAAAACAGTCGAAAACTTTGGCATTACTTTATGCAATTATAAGGTCACAGCAAAGAATGCATTTTTCTATTCATACCATTTATGAATCAAGCAATCAATATTCATAACACAAAATAAGAAGAATCATTTCTGGAGGTAAAAGTTACTAATGTGGGTAAAGTAAATACAGGTATATTTCCTTTATGAACAAAAATCAAAAGTCACTTCTCTTCATAATTATATATGAAAGTATAAAATAATTCCCAGATACTAAATAAGCACAGAGCTTACATGTAATAATATTTTATTTATCTCTAATTTAGACATACGACAAAGGTTTGTCCCTGGGGAAAAGTAAAAAAGATTCAATAAGAAAAGCTAATTGTACTTGTTATATTTTATGAGTACAGATAACATGTGTCATAGGATGTATTTTTTATAATCAACAGCTTTATTTTGTGCATCACCTTTCACTGTAATGATTATGTATTACCTCTTTTATGAATGTTTCTAATATGGTCAGAAAGAATGAATCTCTTTCCACTGTATTTTATAACATGTTTAATAATATGTTTCATAGGAATGTATTCACCTAAAATAGATAGTATTCTTTGAGATCAGTGACAATGATTTTTTTAAATCAGCAGAGGTTAATCCATCTTTTAGATGCATAAGTACTTAAGATGTTTGTATGCTATCAAATTATAAAGAAGTAGCAGATATAATTAGTATGAAATCAAAACAAGAAGCAATAAATTGATAATTTCCAACAAAGAAAAAGAAATGAATAAACAGACAAAAAGAATAGCAAATTGAAACCATTTCTGTTACAGCCACTCAGTCATTTTTATAAGTTGCCAAAATATGGCTAACTTACAAGACAATATGATTAATAATGTTAGATTTTACTAATACAGCAAAAAGAGGAAACTATAATTTATTTCAAAAATTTTATTTTATAGGGGCACTGAAGTATATAAGAAAAACTTTAAAATATGTTATTAAAAATAGACATTCACTACTAAAATACTGAAAATACAAGTTATTTTAATTTGCTTTCCAGTATGATTTCCAATTTGCTTTCCAAGTGTGATTTAAATCAACATGATTTATTTTTAAATTTATTTATTTATTTTGAGTTTAGGGCTTACAAAATAAAGATTTAATTACCTAATAAAACTGTTTATATGGTGCTCAATGAATGCAAAGAGTGTGTGTGTGTATGTGTGTGTGTGTGTGTGTATAAGTATGCCTGGTGTGAAACCACTCAATAGTCTCTTCTGAACATGTTGTTAAAGAATAATCATTAGTAAATATTTATAAATTAAAAGAAAGCAAAAAAGGTTTTATGTAACTAAAAATCATCTTTTAGACATGGTTTATGCCGGAGGAATTAAAATATAAAAGGAGATCTTTACAATATTTTACCAGGCAAACATCCATTTAGAAAAGTATTTTATTAGCTAACTGATATATTGAAATGAATTATTTTATTTCTTATTTAGTCAGCTTTCATTAGTATGAAAATGGGAGCAGTTTGATTAGTGGCTAGAAAGAAAACAAAGTTACTTTTTCAACCTTGATGTTAACTGTGAGGCAGAATGAATGTAATTTCTTGAGGAATTGAAATTATTTACTTATGGCAAAGATGTGACCGATCCTGATGCATTCTGTAAGTAGAAAGCAAAACTGACTCTATAGGAGTCTTTTCCTTTGAAGACCTGATGGAATGTTATGTTGACAATGGTTAAAAAAAGCATTACTTTTCTTATAATTTCTGTAATGGCTCAGTAGAGCTTAATAAATTATGTCATCTCTAAGGCTTGGTTCCACAGCCTTAATTTCATAGCACAAATCTAGAAATTATATTTTCACACGTTTACATACACCTTGTAGAAGTCAGCAAATGTTTTCTGTAAAGACTCAATAGTAAATATTTAAGGCTCTGTAGACCATATATCTGTTGCAACTACTTAACTCTATTGTTTTATAGAACATAACCACTGACAAAACTCAGAAGAATGAGCATGGCCTTGTTCTAATAAAACTTTGTTTACAAAAATAGAAAACTTGCCTATAGCTTGTGATAACCCCCTGGATTTAAACATGTCTCAGCTAACATAACTAGAAAGTCTAATGTTTTGAAATATACCTTCTAGTCACCCACCCCCCTACTCTTGTCAACATCAAACATATAAAGTTCCATTAAAATTATATTCATATTATAGAATTTTAATATATTCAGTATTGTTTAGTGTACTCTAACATGCCTTTTCATAATAGGAAATGTTAGTCTTAGAAGACGTTAGGTAAGATTGTTCTGTAATGAGTATTAAAGAGTTGAGGAACTCAGTCAATGCTTCACAAAAGGTCAATAACCTAGGTGATGTATTATACAGGTCAATTTACTACAATGGTCAGTATTCCTACCAAAGCACTCTACTGTTGAAAGGTAAATGTTGGCAACTCAACCCACACTTTATTTCTGAAAGCAGATATAATGAAGAGATTAGAAATAATCTATTTCATTTTAGTGCTTAATTCTAAGGAAGTTTATAAGACAAAATGTATTAATATTACTTCAAAAATTCAAATATATCGATATTTTCTGACTATTCATTTCAAGGTACAGTACATTTCTATTTATTTCATAAATATATGTATCTTTCTCTCCATATAGTGAATATTGGAGAACTTTAGTGGAATTTTAATTTAATTAAATGTAATTAGATTTAGCGAGAGTGACTAAAGCAATTATACTGAGTTTGAAATTCACTGGAAATTTTTGTCAGAAAAGAAAGAATTTACATTTATAAATTCACTGGTTACATCGTAATCATGAATTGTATTTTACTATATCTTTAGTAAGTCATAAAGAAATTGTGAATATTAGAGACAAGAACAAATATTGATTCTGTATATCCTTTTGTGTCTGTAACATGAGGATGAAATCAGGATATACTGGTTTCAATTTTGTCTCAGAATCTGTTCTTTAATTATTCGATATAATAAATTCACCCACTCCTTTGTATAATAAGTCACAATTTCTTATGTAATTAAACCCATTAAAAATTATTTTTAAATGACAATAAAATCTACTTGAGTAAAAATATAACTAGAAGTCATAGAAGATTAAACTAATAAATTTTTTTTCTATTTAAAAAATCACTGCTTTATTTGAATAATGTTTAAGATTTTTAGTGTCCCACATTTTGGGTGACTAAACTGTGTGATGATTTTAGCACTTAATAAAAACCGTAAAATTTTAGTACTGGAAAAGTCTCTAAAGTCATTTAGTTTGCCTCCATTTTGCCAGTGATTAATCTTAAAGCCTGAAGAACAAGTGACAATGAAGGTCAGAAATATAGGTATTGGTATACTCTAGACTGAAACTCATGATTTGTCTAATTTTTCTATAATTCATTGTTCTTGAAATAGGTTAGATAAAGAGTGCAGATTATACAATAGATAAAGCTGTATTCTTAAAGAAAAAATGCAAGTTAACCATTACTGAGAACTTTGCATAGTCCAAACATGACACAAAGGACTTTCAACATACACCATCTCACTTAATCTTCCCAATGGCTTTCTTAGGTAGGCATTATTATTAATACCTCTTTACAGATGGGAAAACTGAGACCAAGAAAGATTAAATTTTTCTAAGTCACACAGCTGGTAAATGCCCGACACAAAACTTGAAGCTAGGCAGTTGGAAAGAAAATATGCTTAGACCCCATTCAATTTGCCATCTATTAATAAATCTCCACTTGGTCCACTTGTTAAATTAGCAGATGTGTCACCCTCCTTTAAAAACATGCTGATTCATGCCCAGGTCTACCACATGCCTGAAACTGATAAGGCTACTTCTTATATGTAAAGCACTAGAACAGTGACTGACACAGAAAATCAAAAGTAAAATTCTCTAATTGGTCTCTACGTTCACTAACTTTTCCAAGCAACCAACCACCTATGAGCCACAATTGACCGGAGAGGTGGTTATCTAGTACGTTAATTTCCATACTGAAAGAGTATTCCTTAGTCTTTCTGCCACAGAAGGACTGGATATGCCTGAATGTGTTAATTATTATTTATTGTTCCTCAATTTTGGAAATTGTTCTTTGGGATAAAGTTAAACCATAATTAGTTAAAGAGGTTAGCCACGAAAAATAACCTGCTACTCCATTCTGCGAAAAAAACACACACGAATGACAAATGCACCTGTATATAATCAAGTCCATATTTCCTTAATAGTTTATGGGAAAGAATCAAAAGTGTGATTACCCATATTCTCAAAGTTAGTGATTTTTTTTCCCAAGAAAATCTAGTGTCATTAAAATTTCCAAGAATGAAAAGACACCCATGAAATTAGACCTTAGGCTGGGCGCGGTGGCTCAAGCCTGTAATCCCAGCACTTTGGGAGGCCGAGACGGGCGGATCACGAGGTCAGGAGATCGAGACCATCCTGACTAACACAGTGAAACCCCGTCTCTACTAAAAAATACAAAAAACTAGCCGGGCGAGGTGGCGGGCGCCTGTAGTCCCAGCTACTCGGGAGGCTGAAGCAGGAGAATGGCATAAACCCGGGAGGCGGAGCTTGCAGTGAGCTGAGATCCGGCCACTGCACTCCAGCCTGGGCGACAGAGCGAGACTCCGTCTCAAAAAAAAAAAAAAAAAAAAAGAAAAGAAATTAGACCTTAGTCATTTTTACATTGGGGACAAAGACTGTATATTCAAACCCTAAAGGCTGTATGATCACAGGTGAGATGTTTTATGTCTCTCTTATTTTTTCATTTAAAAGTGAAGAAGAAACAATAATGAGTCTCATAGAGTTCTTCTGAAATTAATTAAGCTTCTAAATGTAAGGTGCTTGGAACAATGCTGGGTGCATGTAAGTGCTACATCAATGCCTCTTCCTTCTTTGTATATACATTTAGGTTTTTAGGACTGTGAGTAAACACACTATGTTACGTGTTAATTAATAACTTCAGATCAATCACTTCAAAGTCTTATTTTCAATGTAATCAAGAACCTTGATGATGTATTTTACCTTTTAGGAACACGTGTTATTTTAGCTCTGTAAATGATTAAGATCACTGCCGTTGACAGCCTTAAAAGTGTCTTCGGTCCAGTGATCAGTGACTGAAAAAGAGCTACATTTCATAACTGATGTGATATCCTTTCCCTTGAGAGGCAGAGCTGTCATATTGATAGTAATATTGTATTTCCAGAATGAGCATCTGAACCATGGTATTAACCCTCGGACATTGTACACAATGTCAGCAAGGCTTTAATGCTAAGACTATTGGAAAGCTGAAAATGTCAAGCAAACAATTTGAACATATTTCTTAAGTCTGCACAATTATCAAATACTTATTTTGACTTGTGAAATATTGAAACTGTGTCTTGTTTGAGTTTCCCTTTAGCATAACAGACTCCAATTTGGGCATTTCTGAATATATTTACAGAAGGAAGAGCAGCTGACAGGATGTCCTGATTTGACTCAGTGAAATGGAAGAGAAGTTCCATGCACTAGGATTGCTGGAGGTCAGAGTTTGTGTTGCTGAAATCATTCTTTAGCCTCTTTCATCTCCTTCATGTACCCAGGGGCATGTGCTACAGGCCTGGAGGGCAAATAAGTGAACACTTTAAGAAGTTGTTTTACTAAGACATCTAGGAATTTGAGAACAGGGGACTACAAACTTTGTGGTCTAATCCTTAAAAAGTGGGAAAATGGGAAGGAGGGATTTTTTTTCCTCATTCAAGTGAGGAGACTACATGAATCACCTCAGAGGCTGAGACTTACAAAGCAGCGCCCAAAGAAGAAGAGCAGAGGGCCCTGGCTTGACCAGGAAATTGGACAGTCTCTCCTAGAATGAGGAACACAAACCGACAGATGTTTAAGAAGAAATCAGGGTAGGAGATGAGTGGATCCTGTGCTTGAGCAAATGCTGACAGAAGGAAATGGACTGCTCCCCATGATGGCTAAGAGATTAAATTCCCAACCATATTTAATTTCTACCTTTCGAGCAGATGAATGGAATTAAAAGGAGCTTACTGGTATGATATAGCGAGAAGAATCCCATTTGGAAAGCCAAACAGGATGCTTTCAAAGCCTGACTTGGTCATTGTAAATGAATATGATGATAATACTGACCTCAAAGTATTTGAAGGAGGATTACATGAGTTAATTTATGCAACCGGAATTTTCGAACATCACTGATGGGTCTGCAAATGAAACAACTCATCTGAAAACCAACCTGTCAGTTTCTCATAATGGTAAGTATCTACCTAATTTATGAACCTTCTAAATATTTATTCAAGAAAATTAAAACACATACATATAGAGAGTAAAAGCACCTTACACTAGAATGCATCTCTCTAAAAGTATATCTAAAATGTCTAACATTAGGAGTGATTTTTCTCTGAACTATAGAATTATGGTGCATATTCTCTCTCTTTAGGGTAATTTTAGAAAATTAATTTAAAATATTTTGGTGTATGGAATAATTTTACTTGTATTTCTCTAATGATTATGTGATTTTACCATTGGAGACAGATCTGAGGAACACGGGAGAGATTTCTTTTGTCTACATATGATCAATACTAATAAGTGATTCCCTAAAGTTTTCTTTTACAATTTCCACAGCGTTGTGCTGGGTGAGCATAACAAATACTGAGAAACTGTTAGGTTCTGAGAAATTTCTGGGGAGGGAAGACATTTAACTGGCTCAAAAAAAGAAAAAAGAAAAAAAATAAAAATTAAAAAAAACCCTGTAAAGTAAATGCTGTTATTTCAATAGAAGAAACAGAGACAAGTCAGAATTAAAGATCATTACCTTGCCTAGTTATAGATAAGGGTTAGAGCCAATGTTAACAACAACAACAAACTAAGTAGCTGAATGAACCCCCAAATCCATGTTTCCTTTGTTATACCATACTGTTAGATTCATTTTTGCTGGGTTTTCTTTGGTTTGATATGGTTTTGTCTTATCATAAATAGTATTTCCTTAAAACTTCCCATTTATTGGGATGTAGGAGCTCAGTTTTTGTTTTTTTTTAAATTGCCTCTTTTCTCTGCTTTTAATATAGGGGAAAGTGGCATATCGGGGAAAGGGTATCCACTGGTGTCCAAAGGAGCTTCACTGATTTTTGCTTTTGGTTGCTAAATTTGTCTAACTCTTAACCTGTAAGACTTGTCATGCCTGCCTTGTATGAGATTATATGTAGGTGCCATTTTAGAGTCCAGGACCCCAGACTTTTTCTCTATGTATCCAAGTTCCACTTCTGGAAGTCTATTTGTGCTAATTCAAAGGCCTCCCTGTGTTCCTTGCACTTGCATGCCTCTAGCCAGTCACCAGCAATTATCGTGCTTTTTTTTTTTTTTTGAGACGGAGTCTCGCTCTGTCGCCCAGGCTGGAGTACAGTGGCCGGATCTCAGCTCACTGCAAGCTCCACCTCCTGGGTTCACGCCATTCTCCTTCGTGCTCTCTTTTATACATATTCAGGCCATGGTGATCGAGGAAGCGGCTATAAAATCGTATATTTAGCTATATCTACTTGTGATACTCAATTATCCTGTGGCTTATAAAAATATGTGAACATCTAGATCCCTGCCTAAAAGTGTTAAATAACGTCTTACTATGCCTGGGGATACATGTTACAAACTCATATATACTTGAGCTCCAACATATCTGTCTAGACTATGATGGCCCTCTCCCACATTTCATGCACCTATGGACCTAGAGGCCAGGAAAAATCATCCTTAAACCTCCCCTTACTCTCTCTTTTCCTCCTTCTGTTTCCCTGACTTGCCAGTCAATCCCTTAGTCTGGAGAGGGCAAATCTTTCTTTTATTTATTTATTTCAATGTAATTTTTAAAATCTATTAAAGATCAGCAAGTTTAAATGGCTTCGGCACCAAGAGAAAAAAAGGAATTATCCTATCAAAGAAACCCTCTGCTCTGCTCTTCCTGAGATAGTTTTGGATATTTTAAACAATATTTAAATGAAATCAACATATACCTTTTCCCTCAAAAGTTTCTATTCTTAAGACTATCATCTTTCTGCAAAATCTCATTCATACTATCAGAATCTAAACTTTAGCTGAATTTTTATATTTGCATTCTTTCTAGATTCATTGTAAAATACTGTCTCCTACTCCTGCTCTAGGCAAAGTCTTAAGTTAACTAAGGAGAGGGTTTTACTTAAGTGAAAGCAAAAGATCAAAAAAATAAATAAATATTTTATTAAAATGAATGCTAATTACTAAATATGCTTCTTATTGTCAAAAAATATGGCTGGGACTTCTTCCTAAATGTTCTCGGAAGTGCCATATTTTCTATATCTTAGTGATTTTGCATTATTCTTCTTCCTGGAAATGCTACAGCATCTTTCATTTTATTTTACTTATATAACTAATATAAACTTCTGAAAGTTGAGTATGTATTATTTTTGGTATAAAATTTTCTTTAATGCTTTAAGGACTGAATGGGCTCTTCCTTATAAACGATTGGCAAGTGTTCCTATGCAGTAGGTATGGTTCTGTCTTTGAGGAACTTCAAGACAAATGCGTATAGATTATTTTTTGTAAAGTGCCAGATAGTAAATATTTTAGGTTTTGTGGGTGATCTCCATCATATATCTTGTTCCCTTCACCTTCATCCTCCTTGTTCTCCTTCTCCTCTACCTTTTGCAATATTTTAAACATTCAAAGACCATTCTTAGCTCACAGGCCTTGCTGCAATTCCCCCAGTGTGCTATATAGTTTGTTGACCACTTTTCCAGATCAAGGAGATAGATAATAAATACACACATACACAAATGTGTGTGTGTGCACATAGGAAGTGAATGTTGAAATAAAAAAAATGAGTGTATCCATCTGACAAGGGTCTAATATTCAGAATCTACAAGGAACTTAAACAAATGTACAAGAAAAAAGCAAACAACCCCATCAAAAAGTGGGCAAAGGATATGAACAGACACTTCTCAAAAGAAGACATTTATGCAGCCAACAGACACATGAAAACATGCTCATCATCACTAGTCATTAGAGAAGTGCAAATCAAAACCACAGTGAGATACCATCTCAGGTCAGTTAGAATGGCGATTATTAAAAAGTCAGGAAGCAACAGATGTTGGCAAGGAGAAATAGAAACGCTTTTAGACTATTGGTGGGAGTGTAAATTAGTTCAACCATTGTGGAAGACAGCATGGCGATTCCTCAAGGATCTAGAACCAGAAATATCATTTGACCCAGAAATCCCATTACTGGGTATATACCCAAAAGACTATAAATCATTCTACTATAAAGGCACATGCATGCGTATGTTTATTGCAGCACAGTTTACAATAGCAAAGACTTGAAACCAACCCAAATGACCATCAATGATGGACTGGATAAATAAAATGTGGCACATAAACACCATGGAATACTATGCATCCATAAAAAGAATGAGTTCATGTCCTTTGCAGAGATATGGATGAAGGTGGAAGCCGTCATTCTTAGCAAACAAACACAGGAACAACAACAACCAAAACAAAAAACACCACATGTTTTCACTCATAAGTGGGAGGTCAGCAATGAGAACATATGGACACAGGGAGGGGAATATCACACACTGGGGCCTGTCGGGGGTTGGAGGCAAGGGGAGGGAGAGCATTAAGACAAATACCTAATGCATGAGGGGCTTAAAACCTAGGTGCAGCAAACCACCATGGCACATATATACCTATGTAACAAATCTGAATGTTCTGCAATGTATTCTAGAAATTAAAGTAAAATTTTTTTTTTTTTTTTTTTTTGAGGCGGAGTGTCGCTCTGTCGCCCGGACTGGAGTGCAGTGGCCAGATCTCAGCTCACTGCAAGCTCCGCCTCCCGGGTTTACGCCATTCTCCTGCCTCAGCCTCCCGAGTAGCTGGGACTACAGGCGCCCGCCACCTCGCCCGGCTCATTTTTGTATTTTTAGTAGAGACGGGGTTTCACCGTGTTAGCCAGGATGGTAAAGTAAAATTTTAAAAATAGAAAAAAAGAAAATGGGTGCATGGCTATTTTAAAAAGATATGTCAGAGTAATGACTTCCTTTGGAAAAGGTGACATTTGGAGAAACATCTGTAATGTAGTGAATAAAATAATGAGTCGTGTAAAGAACCAAGAGAAGATCTTACAGGCAAAAGAAATACCAGGTAAAAATTTTGTGAGCTGAGAAATAAAAACAAGCTATATGTCTTGAATGGAACAAATAAGTTAAAGTGTGATAAGAGATAAGATCAGAGATGAAGATAAAGATAATGTTATATAGAGTGTTATAGGCAATTATAATTCTTGAGGATTTACTCTAAGTGTAATGAGAAGACACTGGGGTGCAAATGCACCTGACCCAGGAGTTCGAGAAGCTTAACGATGGCGTTTGGTGGAAGCTGGAGGGACTGAAGGCCCAGATGCTGCTCAATACACATACCAACAATATGTGTCAGCAAGTCTGATACCATGTCCGTGCACTGCTCCAGCCCTTCACACCATACTGACCTTCTAAGCATTAACACTCATCTGCCACTTAACTTCCGCTTACCAATTACATGCTGATATGGTCTGAATATGGTTTGTCCACAGTAAAACTCATGTTGAGGCTCAGTCTTCAAAATGGTGGTGTTGAGAGGTGTTGCCTTTAAGAATGATTAGGTCATTAAAATGGATTAATGTCTTTTTTTATGAGACTGGGTTAGTTCTCATGGGAATGGATTTGTTCTCTTGGAGATAGAATAGCTCCCATGAAAGTGAGTTGTTATAAATGGGGTTGCCACCATTTTATCATTTTTTGGCATGCATTCATTTGCCCTTCCACTTTTCTACCACATTATAACACAGCATGAGGCCCTTGCCAGATGCAGCCATTGGATATTGAACTTCCCAGCCTGCAGAACCAAAAGTTAAATAAACCTCTTTCTTCATAAATTACCCTGTCTTAGGTATTCTGTTATAGAAAAAAAAAGTACTAAGACATATGTAAATTTCTAAGAATTCCAGTAAAATGAATGGATAGATATGTAGATAGATATATGGGGAGATAGATAGATTTTTTTTTTTGCCAGTATATAAATGAAAAGTACAAAAGCCAAAGAAGAAAAGAGGTTTCAGGAAGGAGAAACTGATCAAGTTTGTCAAATATTTTGAGTGGTTGTTAGTCAAATGTGGACTGCAGGACTGAGAACAGATTTAAATTTGGTAAGTATTGAGGGCTAGGAGCATTGACCAAAATGGATTCAGGGATGCTGGGGAGATGAAAAGCGAATCATAATGGATTGAACAGAGATAGATATGACACAGCAGAAACAAGTCTATAACTTCGTTGAGAAATTTTGCAACAAAGAAAAGCAGACAAAAAAACAGGTATCTGCTGGAAAGTGTTTATTATTAAGAAGGAAAATATTGAAACAAGATCTATTCATATCATTAATTACAGAGGTAGAGATTAATGATTCAGACAAAAGAAGGAAGACTGTGAGGACAAATTTCTGATTTGATGGAAGGTGAGAGAATGTTGCCCTCTCTTCTGGTTTTTTTGTTTGTTTGTTTGTTTGTTTGTTTTTTGAGCTGGAGTCTTGCTCTGTCACCCACGCTGGAGTGCAGTGGCCCAGTCTCAGCTCACTGTAACCTCTGCCTCCCAGATTCAAGAGATCCTCGTGGCTTAGCCTCCTAAGTAGCTAAGATTACAGGCGTGTGCCACCATGCCTGGTTAATTTTTGTATTTTTAGTAGAGATGGGGTCTCACCATGTTGGTCAGGCTGGTCTTGAACTCCTGACCTCAAGTGATCTGCCCTCCTCAGCCTCCCGAAGTGCTGGGATTACAGGCATGAGCCACAGTGCCCAGCCCTTCCTTTTTATCTCAAGTGTCCCCTTCTACTATAATCTTTACTTGTACAAATAATTTGTAGCTTTGTTTTGTTTCTACAGCTTTCTATTATCTTCATGTGATAGAGTAATTTATCCTTAAATAGGTTGAAATCTCTGAAACAAAAAACTAACATAGTACATTATTTTTGTAAGCAGCTATCACCTTTTTGTCTAATTATGATTATCATTTTGACTATTTGAAAAATGAGTGTATGTATATACACACACATATATAGATATAGATGAAGTCCTTTTTATATGACTTAATTATCTTAATTAGGATATTATGAGGAATAATCAGCACCTAATGTGTTGAACAAATGAGCTCTGATTTTTTTTCATTTGTGTTTCTTCTGTATAATATAATATACCTTCATGGAGTCATTCATAATTACTCATACCTGTTTTTGAAAATGCATTAGTATAAATATATTTTACCATCAGAATATTCACTAGTAGCTATAGATGGTAATGGTTAAATTTTTTATAGATGCTCTCTGATAAGTCAGAGAATATCATGATATAAGATCCAACTTATGAAGCCAGTTGTTCAGTGTTCAACTATATGCAGCAATTGGTTGTTCTATTAAGTGCAGGGAGTTCAAATGCCTAGAATAAGTGTTTAATTATGAGTCAAAAGTAATTTAGTGGTGCCTGAGTATACAGTTTAATAATGACACATCAATTTGCATTTAAATATTCACAAGTGCACTGCCTTTTGAGAGAGTCTATTCAGTTATAAAATAAGCTTTTGAAGAAACATGTCTGGTTGATTAATAGCTGGGAATAGTCCCGATGTTATACAGATAAGCTGTTGACACTACCACATGTGAGAGTACACAAAAGTTATTTTATCAATGTAAGTTTTAACCTACTGAAATGCATAATTCAAAAACAATGGACACATACAATATCAAAAATGATTAACAAAATAGTAAAAATTCATGAATAAAATTATCTGTATTGTTGAAATATTTAAATACCATAATAAATTTAAAAATGTTTGCCAATCAAAACAGAAACGTTATTTTTTATTTTGCTATTACACATTTCTTATCTATAATATAGAAAAGGAGACAGACGATATACTACATTTTACCCGTTAATCTTGGCTATAAATACAAAGAGCGAAAGTTCTTTGTTTAAAACCAGCAAAGTGTACAAACTAATTTACTGCACGGATGGTCATGATTGATGCTTTCTACTCATTTCAGATCTCCTATAAGTACAATACACTTGTAATTTTGTTGAGGCCGTCTATAACACATACCAATGAAAAATCACATTTAATCAACAAGAGCAAAGATTGTGATTTGTGCAGTCCAATGCATTTCCATGTCATAAATGCAAATTTGTATAAACACTATCTTTAGTATCTTAAGGAATATTGTGAAGAGTTAATGCTAAAGAAACCACAGGATTAAAAATAAATCTCAATAATATTAAGAACAAAATCCTACGATCTATAGCGAAGACTATAGCTTATTTTACAGAAAATACACTTATTTAGTTCCCATTTGAAAACTCTATTATTAGTTTTACTTTGGCTTCCAAGTCCTGTCACTAAAACTTAAAATATGTGTGTCCTATTCTATTGAAAATAGGGAAATTAAGTAAAGCTACAATAATTAGATCTGGACCTAGAGAAAAAAATAATGTATAAATATATTGTTTCTTCATTATTTTAAAATAAATGTTACTTTCCTATATTTTTAAAATAATTATTACTCATCTGACTTTGGCTCATTCCCTAAAATGCATCTGCCCAATGTTTCCATCATATGTAATTGTTAATCATCACTGCCTGCTGTGATGGGTAGCATTATCTCTCCAGTGTTTGAATGTGAGAGAGATGACAAAGTGATCATCTTGCAGCTCAGTATTGATTATACATCTGTTCTTTATACCGTGAATAAATTGCACTCCCACCTGGCAATATCTCTATTATTGTCATTCTAGGTACCAGAAATCCAATAGTTTGATTCTGAATAAATCGATTCCACTTTGATTTCTGGGTGTTAGGATGGTGGTTTAGCTAATCCAACAAAATAAATCACAAAACATTTTTGTTTTGATTTTCCACTTTTGTTTTGTTTTGCTGCTTATCAAGTTTCCTTTGACCACTGCATTCTTACCCAGATCAAATGAGAAATTAGAGAGACAGGAAGATATGAGGACACATTTCCTAACTTCGGTGTCTACTCTTACACATGCTACTTGTGCACTTGACTCTATAATTCATGGAACATCAGATATGACCCTCCCCATAAGGTGTCTGACTATTACGAGAGTAAAAGTCCTTGCAAGAACTAATCAGATAAGCCCTGTCAGGTAACAAGAGCTAGTCTATAAAGTTGTACATAGTTATCAACAAATGTCCAAAATTTATGTTTCCTAGATGATCAATATCATGTTGATGCTGACATTCAAACAGATGTTAACCAAGATATTCTGCCACAGCATCCTGGACTAGAGCTTGAAGATTCTCTTTGTGGTCACTGACACAGCCATTGCAATGGGGAAATCACTTCTAAATCATTCATTTCAAGCCATGATATAACGATAAAGAGGATAAACAAATCTTAATAGCCTTGTGTTGCTTATTTTGCTTTGGGTTCCTACAGATATGAATATGTGACAACGTAAAAGACTCATGGTTAACATACCATGACCATTATTTATCAAACAGATCCTTTGACAACCCTGTTCCAGATGAATCAGAAAAAGCATCAGTACCAATACGATAATATTGATAAGGAAGATATTTATTTCCAAGAATCAGTAATGCACATACATACAAATCAAAAGGAGCTATAAAAATTCAGGCTAAATTCAACAAGTAATCGCTCATTTATTCATTCATTTAATAAATATGAATTACATTCAACTTAGAATGGGTTGAGTTCGAGCAAAGAACACAATTATAGAAGCATCTTTGTGCTTGATCGAATGGTGCTTAAAAACAAAAGTAATCAGCATCTATTGCATAGGTTTTATTAGACAAACACAATTTGAGTTAGGTTACAAGATGGGAGGGCAACAATGAAATTTAAAACTTTTAATTATACTTTTGCAGAATTGCTATTAATATATCTGCAGATGTTTATGAACTGGCCATCTTTACTTCTATCTTGAAATTAATTTAAATGTGTCCCTAGTTAAGGTAATACATTTTTTAAAAGTAAGTCTTTTCACAATAAGAGCCTTTGATGTTTCATGGCATTCAAATTTCTTTTAGTTAGTAACTTCTGTTTTCTTTTTTAAAAAACTTTTAACCTAGTGCTTTATTTGTTCCTAATTTGTAGAATTGTCTCAAAAACAAGTAGTAAATAATGCAATTTTAATTATATAAACAACTTATTTGAAAATTTTGAAAAATTATTAATGAAAATATTAATTGTTTGTGTTTTTAGTAGAGACAGGGTTTCACCATGTTAGCCAGGATGGTCTCGATCTCCTGACCTCATGATCCGCCTGCCTTGGTCTCCCGAAGTGCTGGGATTACAGGCCTGAGCCACTGCACCTGTCTCAAAAACAAAAACAAAAAAATTAAAATGCTAATGACATCACCTCTCAAAGATAATTTTTACTTCTCAGTATTATTTTTTTGATGATAAAATATATTTTATATAATTGTTAGATCACTTGTAGATCATGTTACTCTTAAACATCTATGGAAATCAGTTAATATAAATGAATAAACACATTTCAAAGGGCCAAATTTCTAATTATTTAAAATTGCATATACTCTGAAATAAATTCATACAATACTTTGTTGGGTATCAGAAAAAAAAAAAACTATTGGAAAAGAATTCGAGAAAGATTTTAGTGGATATGAAGAAATAATTGAGTGCTTGACATCTAACTTTGTGGGTCAAAACCTGAAAAGGCAACATCTGAAAATAAACTGATATAAAATTGTGGAATTTTTGTTGAGAGTTAGATTGGAGATTTCATTAAAAAAAAAAAAAAAAAAAAAATTGAGTATGTGACCTGGATTTCAGAAGGCGCAAAGAACAAAGGAAGAGTTAGTTAAGAGCCAGAAGCCAGTTAAGGCGCTGGAACCTTGAAATAGTGGACGGATAGGATCAAGGTCACCTGTGAACACAGCCCACATGGTCAGGGAGGAGGTGAAAACATAAAACAAATTAAATTCTAGCTTTCTTGTTATGAGAAATAGATATTGGGGGCATTTAGGTCTTTCTGAGCTAAAGTTTAATAGCAAGGTTAAGCCCATGAACTGACTATAACATACTATGTAGAATGTATTACCTTGTTGAATTAAGTGATCAGTACTCAGTTTACTTTTATTCTATCTAAAAACTTACCAAGTGATAAATAAGAATGCTGTGCACTAAGACAAACTTCAGGACACTCTTGCTATCTATTCCAAATGGGTTTATTATCTGTCATAAAATACTTTTAAAAATTAACTATATTTGATTTACATATTATAATATTTGTGTATATATTTGCAAATCCAAATGTACTGTCAATGAAAGAAAATTATATACATTGGTTATAATTAGCAATAAACTCTTTATTTACAATGTGGGGTATACACGTTAATCAGTTATTCACAAAAAGACTTGCAAACGTGTGTGAGAGAGTACAACACTCCAAGTGTGAGGTCATGTGGAAAAGACACATTTATGATTATATATTCAAAGGAGTATTCTGAGGCAATATAGAACATTAAATAAAACTTAGAATTGCATTTCAAATATAAACTGGACAAAAGCTACAGCAAAATGAATTAAAGCTTCAGTCAAAAATTTTTATTGTTTAACTTTATGCTTATTTCCAAATGTTATGTTTGAATTAGTATATTTTTCTATCACTAACATATTTTAAATATTTAGAGCTATTTCAAAGGCTTTTATGACAGAAGACGTGTTATTGTTTTAATGTGGACCTTCAAACTTATGTGCACAAAATATTACTCTAGTGTCCTATTTCTGAAGAGCATAAGGTTGCTAAATCATATAATTGTTTTGTCTTTAACTTCCTATGAAGTAGTTAGGAGTAAGATTACATAATAATATAGAAAGTATGTGACTAGCAACAACTAAAATGAATATATGGCTTAGTACACAATTCAGTGAGTAAGAAAAAGGTATCATTTTAGGAAAATAATAAAATCTTGACTTTTTATCTTCTTTCACCATAGCAGTAGAAAGCAAATTATATCTCATTCAAAAATCCTCTTTGCCCTTACATTGGATTTGAAATATCAAACATTATAAAGTTTGTACTCTACTCGGGAAGGGTGAACATCACACACTGGGACCTATCATGGGGAGAGGGGAGGGGGGAGGGATTGCATTGAGAGTTATACCTGATGTAAATGACGAGTTGATGGGTGCTGATGAGTTGATGGGTGCAGCACACCAACATGGCACAAGTATACATATGTAACAAACCTACATGTTATGCACATGTACCCTAGAACTTAAGTATAATAATAATAATAATAATAATAATACTTTTAAAACCATAAAAAATAAATAAATAAAGTTTGTACTCTATTGAAGGGAGTGATTGAGGGGCATCTTGTCCTCAATACTGTCTTTTTCATGTGGATATTAATTATCATGCATAATCCACGGACTGCAAAGTAACTGAAAGTCAGGTTTTTGATGAGACAGGCCTTGTTCATGTGTTTCTGCACTATTTCAGACTCTAATCCATTAAGTCAATGGAAGGTCACAGAAAGCCTGAGGCATTTAAATTGTGTGTATGTGTGTGTGTGTATATGTGTGTGTGTGCCCACGTGTGAGTGCGCATGTGTACAGCAATGAGAGAGAGAACAGTATATTCTTTGTAGTTAATTTTTAGAAAAGTAGGCTGAATGCAGTGGCTCATACCTATAATCCCAGCACTTTGGAAGGCCGAGGTGGGTGGTTCACAAGGTCAAGAAATCGAGACCATCCTGGCCAACATGGTGAAACTCCACCTTTACTAAACATACAAAAATTAGCTGCGTGTGGTGGTGGGCTCCTATAATCCCAGTTACTCAGGAGGCTGAGACAGGAGAATTACATGAACCCAGGAGGTGGAGGTTGCAGTGAGCCGAGATTGCGCCACTGCACTCCAGCCTGGCAACAGAGCAAGACTCCGTCTCAAAAAAAAAAAAAAAAAAAGAAGTCATCATTTCCAAGATATGACCCAACTATACCATTACAAACACTATTAGTAGAGTAGTGAATGAGCTGCTGTGAAATATAGACTCAAAATATACAACTCAAACACAAAAGATGCTTTTTACATTTCTTTAAATGTTTATATAGTCATCAAGAGTTTGTTTCATGGTCAGATTTTCTCTGTACAATAATCCAAAGACTCCATCATTCATAGAGTATCACCAGCATCAGCTTGTTGCAGGGGGTGGAAAAAAGAGGATTTTGAGAAGGAATAACTGTTCTTTAAGAGTTTTCTTTTTCTTTCTTGAAATGGTGTACACTGCTTCTCACAATCTATTTAACAGATCTCAGGCACAAAAATCTACTAAATCAAGAGAACATGAGAAGGTAATGCTATATGACCAGGAAGACAAAAAGATTTTCAAAAGACCACTAATATTCTCTGTAATATTCATTGTTTCTGGTTACCAAATATTCCTACAATCTGTCTACACATTGAACATACTTATCCATATCTCCAAATAGAAAATAACTGCATTTAGTTGTTGCATCTGGTTCATTGTCTGGGACCTCTTGATCAACACACATTCTCTATAAGCTAGAACTCTGCAACCTACAAGAGAAGTTATATACACTAATCCACACATACTTCATATATCTTGATGAAGGAAGAATAGCCGCCAAAAATATCATCCATTTGGAAAAGGTAAGAATGGGATACATAGAGCAGTTATGGAACCTGGCTATGCAAGCACCAAGAAGATCCATTGTTTGGGTAGTTGAGGATACTTTTTGATCAGACCCCTGATTATCTTTGAGATAAATTCCCTTATCTATTTTATGTACATCTATTGGCTGTCTCTATAACATCCTTCCCTATCTATTATTATTCATTGTGACGTCTAGCATTAGTTTGGGTGACTATACCCCCTTGACTTCCATTCATATCCCATTTTCTGATTGTGCATGTTTGGTGACAGTGAAGTTGTTTCATAGTTACAAGCCTTGTGTTTTCACTGGTGATAAAGCACCTCAAAAACTTAAAAGATTTCTAGTCTATTATCATCATATGTAAATAATTATATCTAAAAATATTTCTTAGAAATAATTAAGGCTTTCTTATATCCTTTCTGTCTCTCTCTTTCCCTCACTTCTCTTGGAAAAAAAGGCTTTGATGAGAAGAAAACATGAGTGCATGTGTCTTTTTGATACAATAATTTCATTTCCTTTCAATATATACCCAGTAATGGCATCGATGGGTTGAATGGTAGTTCAATTCTTAGTTCTTTGAGAAGTCCCCACAGGGAATCAACTCAGGTACATATGCATGGTGGACTGGATCGAGAAAATATGGTACACATATATCATGGAATACTACACAGCTATTAAAAAAGAATACAACTGTATTATTTGCAGCAACATGGATGCAGCTGGAGGCCATTTTCCTAAGTGAATTAACACAGAAACAAAAATCCAAATACTGTGTGTTCTCACTTATAAGTGGGAGCTAAACATTAAGTACACATGGACATAAAGATGGAAAAAAACTGTCATGGAGGACTACTAAAGGGTGAAGCAGGGTGGGAGGTAAAGGCTGAAAAACACCCCCCTGGGTACTATGTACCTGGTAATAGTACCTGGGTACCATACCTGGGTAATAGATTCATTCGTACTCCAAACTGCAACATTACACAATGTATCTTTGCTCCAAACCTGCCCATGTACCCCCGATTCTAGAATAAAAGTTGAAAAAAAAGAAAAAAAAATCATTTCTCTTATCTCTGCTACAATGCTGAATTGCATTTCACTGAGAAATAGTTAAAAATCATTGTAACTCAAGACATTTGTATTCTAATCTCCTACCTTTTGGATCTAGAGGCAGGCTGGTTTTGTGTTATTGTGAAAAATTCAAATAAGATAGGATACTTCCTTTTATTTATGCTTTTAAGCCAAACAATTTTCATCTGAGCTCATTTCTCTTTCCTGAATTTCTATGCTACAAGGAACAACGAAGTAGTATTTTACCTCTTCCTGTCACTTTTGCCTAGAAAAGTGTCCTTAACTGGAGCCAATTTTGTCCTCAGGGGCAATTTGGCAATGTCTGGAAACTTTCTTAATTGTTAAGATTGTGGGAAAAGTCCATTGTCTTCTAACGGGCAAGAGATATTACTAAACACACAATAATGCACAAGACAGTGCCCCAGGAGAAACAAGCATCCTGCCCAAATATCGATATTGCCACTGTTTAGAAAATCTGTCTGAGAACTACAGCTCAGGAAGTATTTGCTCTACCCTCTAAATTATCTCATGAAATGATTTTTCCATTTTCTGCCACTATTAGCAAATGAATATACATTTCTCTTACCTGACACCTAACTACTGAAGCCAGAGTATGAAGGTCTACCATCAAACAACTGACGCCAATATCATGTTTAGTTGTTGTTGTTGTTATTTAAATAACGGTACTACTCTACTTCAAGCTAATAATTTCTGTATTGTTTAGGGTGAAATTAACTGCCTTAAAAATGGGTCTCGTAATATGAAAGTCATAGATCAAATAAAATAGTAACTGACTTCTTGTTTACATAAAAGTCCAGAATTCCTGTGGCTCTGCCCTCCACAGGGACATTCCTGGTATAAGACTAGTGAAAGAAAAAAGAAAAACTGGAAAAGGCATATCTCCTTTAAAAATATCTGACGTGAACATGGGCACATTACCTCTGCCCATATTCCACTGGCTAGAACTCAGTAATATAACCACACCTTTACTACACGGGAAGCTGGAAAATATTGCCTACCTTGTTCTCAGAAAGAGGAAATGGATATTTGGAGAATATCTAGCAGCTTCTAGCACAATGACCAGTGATGATTTTATTGTTTTCCAAGAATGAAAATTTTAGGACAATTTCAGAATACATACTGTGTATTAGTTTCTCCGTGCTGTTGTACAAAATGCCACAAATTTTGCTGGTTAAAAACTCCACAAATTTATTATCTTACTGTTTTGTTGGTAATAAGTCCAGAATCAGTCTCGAGGGGATAAAATCAAGATGTCAGCAGGGCTATGTTTCCTCTGGAGATCCTAGAAACCATTTCCTTTCTATGCCTTTACAGCTTCTAGAGGCTGTCTGTATTTCTGGGCTCACAGTCCTGCACCACTATCAGCTCTTATTTCCTTTTTATGTCTCCTTTTCTCCTTTTCCTTCCATTATATCATTACCTTTTCTGACTCTGATTCTCCTATATCTTTCTTATATAGGCCTTATTAATTATATTGGGTGCAACTGGATAGCCCAGGATAATCTCCCCGTATCAAGAGCCTTACCTAAATCACATCTGTAAATTCCTTTTTGCCTCATAAAGTAAGACATTCACATGTTTATTGGGATTGTGACATGGACATTTGGTAGTGGAGTTGGGAGCAGGGATTATTTAGCCTACCATCAAATCCAACCAAGCAGGGACATACACGCTTTCTTCACTGTTGTATACCTGGTATTTAGTACTGTGCTTTGAACAAGTTATATGTCTGATAAATACTTTTAAATAAATGAACTAATCAATGTTTAAAATAATATATAATGTAGCAGGACTTGCAGAGTCCACGGTGCACTTTTATATGCTGATAATGAAAAACTTGTTATATTTTATCAAAATATTTTTATGATTGAAATTAAACCCTGTTTGTAAATTTGATGTTAGATAAAAGAAAAACTGGAAAACCCCTTTTGACAATAGTGCATCTGTGTTGGTCAATCTAGAAAGAGATAATTCACTATATTGGGAAAAGTTTGACTCTTCATTACAAAGTTAATTAGGCTATTTGTTATTATATATTGAGCTGACATTCATCTTCATATAATTTCCTGGTTGCCACTTATTTTTATCTTCTGAATAAACATAAAAGAAGACAATCTTTCATTTACCTAATGTGCCTTCAAATAGTTTTGAGTAGCCTATTTACTCACTTCATTATTTTCTATGGCAAGATCTTTAAAATTCTTGTTTAGGTTGACTTTTAGATCTTTCTAGTTTGTAAAGAAACTAAAGCTGGTGACAAATAAAAACAAAATGTTCCAAGTTTTGTGAGATCAATATAGTATAAAGTGATAGTATTATTGACTTGTATCAGAAAAAAATAAGCAACTTAATTATATACATATGTATCCATGGCATTTATGTACCACATTTTCTGTATCTAATCCACCATTGATAGGCACCTGAGTTGATTCCCTGTGGGGATTTCTCAAAGAACTAAGAATTGAAGTACCATTCAACTATCAGTCCCATTACTGGGTATATACTCAATCATATTTTGTTTATATTATTCATAAATACATTTTTACCTCACAATGATCTCCTGGTGTAGAAAAATAGCCTGCTAGTTTAATACAACACAGATTCAAGCAATTTTTTTTAATCTAAACGCAGATCTTCCATGGAGACATGTTGAATTTTACCATATTGCTTGTGGCTGTTTGTGATAGCCTACTAAAATCAACCTGAATTGAATCCAGGTTTTCCTAGGAACGCATTACTCAGCACCTACTACTCCCATTCTTCATATTTCATAAGAATTGTTTATTAATAAAATATACTTTTTTCAAGTCTTTAAATGTTAAAAATGGCATTACTTTAATAAAAACTCTCAGTGATATCTGATCCATCCCTGTGACTGTGGGCTCAAGTAGAAATACAACTTTCAAATACCTTGGATGATTTGGATAGATACAGCCAACATAACGTTCAGAAAGATGTAAGCAAAAGACAAGTCTCCTTCATCAAAATGCCAGAACCACACAGTGTATTTTAAACATATCTCCATATATGAAGAGCTAAAAGATGTATTATAGCTTATTTATTTACTATATATGTATTATGAGCATTATGATGCATTACATAATCATTAAATAAAAGCAAATCTAAAGTAAAATTACTGTATAGAATTAATATTATAAGAAATTATATCATTATTTTTTGAAAAATAAACTTAGAATGGTTTTGAGTTATTCAAAATAATGGAAATACCCGGGTGCGGTGGGTCATGCCTGTAATCCTAGCACTTTGGGAGGCCGAGGCGGGTGATCGTTTGAGGTGAGAAGTTTGAGACCAGTCTGGCCAGCATGATGAAACACCATCTCTACCAAAAATACAAAAATTAGTAGGGAGTGGTAGCAGGCGTCGGTAATCCCAGCTACTCAGAAGGCTAAGGCAGGAGAATCACTTGAACAGAGGAGGTGGAGGTTGCAGTGACCCAAGGTTGCACCTCTACACTCCAGTCTGGGTAATAGAGTGACACTCTGTCTCAAAAAAAAAAAAAAAAAAAAAAAAAATCATTTTTTAAGTTAAAAACTAAAATTTTCATATTTTAATCTGCACAATTTGGTCATATAAACTTTTTACTTTAGTCTTTGGTTATAGTTTCTATTAATTTGTTCTGTTATCTTATTATAGACTTACAAAATTAGCATAATACTTTGTTTTTACTTTTTATGATACAGATATCCAGAGAGAAAGAGAGAACAGACTAAATAAAAGGATATGCATTAAAAATAAGAAAAAAACGGAAAATATCTTAAAATGTTGTCCTTAGACATGTTTACTGCAATAAAAATGAAACAAAAGAAAAAACAGCACTAAAAATGTTGTCAGATGTCACTTATGTTTAAGACGTAAAATTCTCTCTCAAGTATATATATATTCAAAAAGTATAGCTGTATAAAACGTCACCAGAATTTACTTATATTGAAGCCAAACAAAGACAAATGTAAAAAGAGTGCAAGACTACTAAAAAGTTCATATAATTGATACTAGTTAATTTATTTGTATAAGTACCATACACAGATTCCAAAGCACACACTAAGGTCAAAAGGCATCCTGACAATAAAATATACAGAATTAAAACACACAGCAATCTTATCATGATAAAGAGAAAAATGGAAGAGTAATATGTAGAAATAAAATGTTAATTTTCTTGTTATATCACGGGAACAGAAAACCAAACACTGCCTGTTCTCACTCATAATTGGGAGTTGAACAATGAGAACACATGGACACAGGGAGGGAAACAACACATAGCAGGGCCTGTCAGGGGGTGGAAGACAAGGAGATGGAGAGCATTGGGACAAAGAGCTAATGCATGTTGGGCTTAAAACCTAGATGACAGGTTGATAGGTGCAGCAAACCACCATGGCACAAGCATATGATGTAACAAACATGCACGTTCTGCACATGTATCCTGGAACTTAAAGTAAAAAATAAAAATTTGTTATATGACAATAAAAGATGTTGCTTAAATATTGATGTTGATAATTAGAAAAACTTTTTTAAAAATAAAACAGAGACTAAATTCATTTCTGAAAATTTCTAAAAAGGTAGAAATATTACATGGTTTGTAGAGTGAAAATAAAAAAAATAGAAAGCTTGGATATCATGAACAGAAAGTATTTCCAGCTAAGCTCTTCTCTATTAAGAGCAAAAGTTTAGAAATCAGTTCAAAAAATAAAATATGATTGTAGGAGTGTATAAGATATAAAAAAGAAAATTTCAAAATAAGAGATCGGAAGCTGAGAAGGTTGCGGAGGAAGAAGAGAGCTAACATTTTTTGAGTTCATCTGGGGGCTTTACTTTTTAATATTTTATATCCATGTTTCCCTTCATTATGCTTTACTACTTTGCTTTATTGGAGCCCATCTTCCACAGCTTTACCAAATTAAAAAAAAAAAAGACATAAAAATATCAAAATTTCTCTTTAACATCCCATTTTTGAAATGTCTTTATTCAACATTATCCTTGAGCTATATTTGTTTGGACATGAATCTTTCTAGATGGCAGTAGAAAACAAGAAGACTGTGGGAAGCAGGTCTTAGAAAAGTGAGAAGAAGAAAGAACAGCAGAAAAAGAAATAAGAGATCAGAGATAATTTTTAAAAAAGAATTGTTAGAATATTTGAGTATTTGCAAAGATGTCTAAGCATTTAGAAAGATTATGACTGGCATGTCATGCATCTGTAAGAACATGAGATAATTGAAACAATTAGAACACTGAGATAATGAAAAATAAGGCAATTATTAAATCCAGAAAACAAAATTGAAAAGAAATTTTAATTAATATATTATTTGGCTTAGCTATTCTTATATTTACATAGTCACAGTAGTGTGAAAAATTGTGCTATTGTGATCTAGCAACATGAAGGGGATAGGGGATGGCAAGAGGAATGCAGAGCAGCAAATGCCTTGGCTACTGAAAGAAGTAAATAGAGAATCTCAATACAGTTGAGCATTTTAATAACCAGTCATAAATACAAGATTTTTTAAAAAGAACTCTGACTGAAAAATTTACTTTTGAGATTCTGCACTAAATTAGTAAAAATGTTTATATTTTTTGAATTAAAATAAAACCTTATTGTAGGTAATAATTTGAAAATAACTGGAGCCCTGATGGCTTAGACACAAGTCCTGAAAGGCATTTGTTTCATTTTGCTAACTTGAAGGCAGGTTTCTGTTTTTATAAGGTTTGAACTCTATTAAGAGATCAGTTAGAAGTACTTAAAGTTTCAAAAGCTTTCTTTCATGATGCTATTTTGTATGTTAACACGATAAACACGTGATAAAATTTTAGTCTTTGTCATCAACACCAAATCTACCAATATACCTACAGGCATGTCTTAATCTTCTGCCAGAAGATATTACGTAAGAACAGTGACATCATTAATTGCTGACTTTTCCTTTCTAGTTACTGCGTGAAGTAATACTTGGTTGGATGAAGCTCAGTTAGAGAAATATTATATTTGTATTTCAGTTTGAAGAATGACTGAGAGGAAATTACCCATCCTTGAGGACTATCAAATCAATATATTTATCATTTAACAATATTGCCTTTAATAATATCTCCCTGGTATTGGCTGAGGGTGTTAGTAGAAATAATTGAATTCAGTCACATATTTTAAAAGGGATATGCAAGCGCATTCTTTCCTGAGAAAAACTGTACTTTAGGTAGACACTGGGAGAATATATGTATTTAGTGACTATAAACAGAAGACCTTCAACCAGAAGAGCTGGCTAGATGGAAGTCACAGTCTATTTAAATTAAAATCACCATTATTATTTGTTTGTTCATTGGTTTGTTGGTTTAATGAATGAACAACTACTATAATGACAGTCAGGGTTAAGTTCTATGTTGAAAGAGCTTCTCGCCAACAGTTTTTTTTTTTTTTTTTTTTTTAATTTCAACCCTCCATGAAAGCCTTTGCAGAATATTGAAATAATTTATCAGAACTGGACGTGCTCAGTAGCCCAGGCAGTGAGGGCCTGCAGCGAGGCTTCTCATCAGACTAAATGAAAACCAATGTTTAGAAGAATGAAATTGACTAGAAAATAAGTATGCTTTTCAAAACGGACTACATTGTGTTTTAAATAGCTACTGAAACAAGCTTAAAATAATTGAAAAATGTGAAGTATCTATTGGGCAATTTAACAAATTAATACTTTTACTATTTGCCTTATATGATTTAGAGAGACGTATGTCATCTTAAACATGCACAGGAAAGCAGGTATTTTATATCCACAGTGGTGAGATTTCTATTTAAAGCACTATAATTTCAAAATTGTATTAACTGTTTTCAAATCTTAAAAACAACATTTTATGTTACTATTTGAATAATAACCTTTTTCTGAAAAGTAAAGAATGACCTTTTACATTTCAATTATTAAGGCATTCTAATATCACCTGCCCACTTACACAGAGCTGTCACATTCAGTGTAGCTGGTTTTCTAATTATTTTTATTGAAAGTTAACTTTTAAATTTTATATTATATGACAAAAATATTGAGGTAGAAAATTTTCATAATGCTTCAGGCAATTTTTTAAGACTTTCGGTATCATACACAGTTTCTGCTTCAGCAACTGTTGGTACCTTTTTAAGACTGTCAAGATAGAATCCGTGAACATATATAACAAAACCTACATATTTTATTGAAAGACCATATAACTTGCATTCCTTGATGGATTAAAGAAAGCTGTATCATAAATTGTTCAAATTGAGCCTCTGCTACATAGCTTACCCAAATCATAGCTCTGCCATTTGCCTCTTATGACAGGATAAAAATAAGAGTCTTATAAAAACAAAATAAAGAAGACAGTCTGTCATTCTTTCCTAGGAAAATATTTGTCAAGAACCCTTCAAAAATAATTGGGAAGAAAATGTGTTAGGTTCCACAGCCCACTGACTCATTTTAAGGTGCATCTGAGCATGTTAAAGAATGGTATTTTTCTTATGATCAACCTCATTGCAAAGTGATGTATTGACAATTTTTTTTCAAACTTGCTTTAAAAGAATTAGTTTGTCTGATTTTAAGTCTACATATTTATTCCATTAAAAAAACTTAAATTTTCCCTAGGCTGATTTTCAAAGTTCTAGTCTGCATATTTTATTGTTAAATTCATTGCTCCATGGTTCATTCTGACAAATATTGTTTGGAGCTCCATTCTATTTTAGATAAGTGTAATCTATTTTTTAGTTTTTAATTTATATGCTAAGGAAATAGATACATTCCTCTGAGAATATGATTCTAACATGCATAATTTGTCTGTAAAAGGAGTTGTCACATCTCAGTCAAACAATAACATTCATCAGTCTATCTTATTTGTATACTTAATTTATCAACTGTGATCCATAGCAGCTCAGAAACATGCTTTTTCACCTTTCTCCTACAGTGCCTTGCATATAACTCAATATGAGTTTATTAAGTGTAATACATAAATATATATATATGATTTTTTTCATAGAGCTGTGATTTTGGAGATAAAACTGGTAACAACATTGTTAACCATTTATATTATATTAGGAATGTAGTAGCTCATTAAATTTTAGCTATCCTCTTTGACCAGATATATTATCACTTTTTGATATAAAGTTTTATTAACAATAAGGCTAATTTTGTTAAATGAAAAGCACTTCCAAGTTCAGATATTTTTATTTGTTGTCATCTAATTTTACAATCATCTACTTTCGGTCAGTGTTAACAACTTCTAGTAGAGTGTGTCTAGGAATAACAATATGGCTACCAATCTAGGAGACATGCCTGTTAAATTATGTTAATTCACTATTAACTCCCTTAAACCATTAGGTCTGTCCCATCTGCTGTGAATTCTATTGTTTCAATAACATCTGTTAACTGCCTACTACAAATGTACAAAATGCCCTACTATTTAGAAGAAGCAAGAGGATATAATGCAAACGGATGAATGAGACAGGTTCTTCTTAGTAGCATATTTTCACATCATCTGTTTTCAAATACTGGGGCCAAAAGTTAATAGGCAATTATTTTTAACCAAAAAGAAAATCTCCCCCGAAATTAACTTTTACAGTATGATTCCAGACAAACCTAACTTGCTAGAATAGAAGTATAGTACTTCCTAGGACTACATGAATAGCACAATAAATATGACATAGTAATTATTTAATGAGTATTTACCTCAATATAGAAATACTATTATTAGTAGCCTGAGCACTCAACTGATAGTCAAAATTCCTGACTTTATTCTCTAACTGGATTGCATTTTCAAAGAGAATGTTACCTTGCAATTTTTTCTGTTTGGTTAGTATTGATTTATAAAAAGCTTTAGTGACATTGAGATTCATAATTATAATAGTTTAAACAAGATAGAATCATCTTTGTCTTTTAAGTAGCAGTCCAGAGGTGAACATTTCAGAACCTCAAAAATGACTCTGCCATCCTCAGCGTTTAGGTTTCCTCTCTGCATCTAGAGTGGCTGATCCACCTCTCACTTTCCCTATCAGCAGAAAAAGGAAGCATATGGGAAATTTAAAATGTGTATATTTGAAGGACATAGCTGAAAATGCAGAGCTCACATCTTTTCACATTACATTGGCCAGTATTTCTTCATTTGGCCATATCTACCTTTAAGTAGGTTGGGGGAAAAAAGGTCTAGTTAGGAAT
The DNA here is from genome assembly GCF_009764315.1 of Trachypithecus francoisi. NCBI lineage: Eukaryota > Metazoa > Chordata > Mammalia > Primates > Cercopithecidae > Trachypithecus > Trachypithecus francoisi. Next base: position 44,844,752 of record NW_022681470.1, on the reverse strand, counting down.
GGGTAAAGGGGTTTCAAATTAAGACTATTAATATCAAAGGAAGACCAATGGAAGGAATGCCAGTGGACAAGCAAAAGTCTTTGTCACATTGTGTTCCTTACCTGTATAAAGCAGGTCATATTAATACTTTGTATACATATTAGTTTATTATTGAGTAGCATTAAAGTAGATTAAATGATAAAGAGCATAGTCAAAATCCTAGGATTTTTCCCCTAATTTGAGTACTACTGGTTACTTTAAGTTTAATTTTGGTGAAGATGCTGTTTCCATAGATGTCTTGAATGCCTCCTGGACACCAAATTTGGCAAATGATGGTTTTAAGATGTTCATCCTCAGAAGCATGATTCCTCTTATTTATTTATTTATTTATTATTTTTTGGTAAATTGTCATGAACAAGTTAGGCTAAAATATAATAATAAATAATAAATAATCATATAATCTTATATTTAGATATATCCAAGTTTCCTTATCTATCCATACTTTTAATCATATATACAATTAAAATTTTATAATTTAAAAAAATTTTAGTTTAATTTAAAATTTTATAATTTAATCCTTAAGTAATAGTTATTGGTTACCTCCTCAGTGCCATGTGTAATGTCAAATGCAATATCACTCTAGGACAATGGAGAAAATAGGAATTAATTATGTTGGGGTGGCATAGCAGACTTCCCATAAAGGCAAGTGCTAAAATACCCAAAGATAAGATTGACAGGTCAGTATATGTTTGACAAATGGATGAAGGTGTAGCTAAAAAAATGCATGGTAGAAAGAAAGCATTCTAAGCAGAAGAAGCTACTTTGACAGTAGTATTCTTGGTTGAAATTCTACGGTATCTTGGAAACAATGAGTTTAATATATACATTGGATGCACATAATAGATGGTGCTTAGGGAATACTGAAGAAGGAAAAACAATTCTCTCTCTACAATCTCAGTTCCCTTATATTTCTGTACTTTCACCTTTCATATATCTGATGGACAGACCTCTGTGTTGGATAAGCAGGTGGAACTGAGGTAGATAAATGATTTTTCATATACTTCTCCCTTTTCTAAATCTTTGATGCTTTTCAAAGCAACAACTGGTGTCCTGTTTTCCTCTTTACCTCCTTCAAATTTGGAAAATCTGCTAGCATGAGCTATGCAAAATATAGATTTTTTCTGTGTACATTTGATGCTTAAATTTTGCCCATCACTCTAGTGCACAGAGGATAAAATCCAGGGCTGTTTATAAGAAGTAAAAATATTTCCATTTTTCTCACAGTTGCTGACTTTAGAACCTTATTTTTAATGTCTCCCTAACCCCTATTTTGTCTCACAACACTTATCTCTGAGGATCCACTGTCAATGCATTCATTGTGTTGTTTCCTCTGTCCTGTTCCCTCATCAGCTGAAGACTGTTCAATATTTATAGACACCATCTTTATTATGTTATATTCAACCATCATCTATTCACTATTTTATCCTCAGTAGTATACACAAGGCCAATAAAATATTAAGCACAAAATAAGTAATGGTTAAATATTGAATAAATGCTTGGAATGCCGGAGCATTTTTAATTCTTGGAAAATTTAAAGACAACTTGCATGACTATTTCCCAGAGATGAGGAAAAGGACAGTTCAAACTGGTAACTTAACTAAGTAGCTCCTGAGTTCTGGTTTGAACTTGAAGCTATATTTAATGTGTAGTAAATATTTCCTCAAATTGTTTCTCCAGGTGTGACAAATGGTTATCCTTTTTTATTCTTCCCCATTCTAGAGTGAGCTTTCACTAGCAAATAATGGAAAAATTAGTTTTGCGTACATATGCACATACATACACACATTGTTGTTCAATTAGCAACAAATGGAATGCTGGTTTACCAAATTACATAAGCAGACAAAAATTCTCTAATTATGTTTATTATGGTTTAATGTTGTCTCTATATTGACTACACATTGCATAACTCAATGTGGAATGGCATAAAGAAAGAAATGAGCTAGAGGGTTGGACACAAACCACTTTCTGAAACTAGGAAATAACAAATAACATACATCTGGAAGAGTATTTGCTAGAGCGTATGTAATTTGGACCAACATGATAGTGATTTCTAATCATGCATTATGAATTGTGAAACTTAACAACAAGAGTTTGTAGTTTGGACCTTGGACCAGGAGGAAGGAAGGATCATGTAAGAAACAAAACACCCAGGAGATCATCCTTCTATGAGGGAACAGCAAAACAAGAAGGTTAAAGGAGATACTTAATTGGCATAGCATTTTTGTTTAAACCTATGCAGTGGAGTGAAACAGAAAGGCAAGACTGAAGTGGAGTAAGACATGTAACAAAAATACAGTAACCATATTTGCAACTTCTGACAAATATTGACTGATCAAAGAAAAACAGTTGTGGATTAAAAAAAATTCAGTAACTAGTGGGGCTTTCTTTTACCTCTGCTTCTTGCTTAAGTGCCTTAAACTTCCTGAAGTAGATCATAAGTTGAAATCTCAAAATGCATACAGAAGGAAAACATATACAGAATATGGCATAGACTAATTCCCCACAAAATTCCTATGTTGAAACCGTATCTCCAAAATGATGGTATTGAGATATGGGGCTTTTAGGAGATAATTGGGTCATGGGGGCACCGCTCTCATGAATGGGATTATAACCCTTATGAAAGCATCCTTCCCCTTTCTTTCCTCTTCGTGAAGTCACAGCAAAAAGATGGCTGATTATGAACCAGGAGGTGGGCACTCACTACACATCAAATCTATTGGCACCTTGAACTTGGACTTCCTAGTCTCTTACTTCCAAATCTCTGTTGTCTATGAGAGCAACAACTGGTATCCTTGTTATGAGGAACTATCGGAAATAAATTCCTGTCATTTATGAGCCACCCCCTCTATGGTATTTTTGTTATTATAGCCCAAAAAGGCTAGGACAGAATGTAGTCCAATACTCTTAACAGCAGACAGCCAATCTGTAACTTGTTTTTCACTTCCTTCAGAATAAGGAAGACAAGGAATCAATAACCAGCCTTCAATACAAATTAAATAGAAATAGTCAATATCAAAGATTAACTTGAGGTAACCAGTTGTCATGGAAGATTCAAAACATAAATCGGTTTTACAGATATTAAGTAATGTATGAGTCAGAGAAAGGTCATCCACATTAGTCTTCAATGAATAACAAATTCAGATGATACTATTCCTGATCAGAAAATTGCTAAATCAATAGATGTTGAAATGTTGAAAAAATAAATACCAATTCAGTAAGAGAACCATTTACATATCTTTGCAAACATAACTTTGTAAATATTAATAAAGAATATACTTTAGAAGAACCGCTTCAATAATTTGATGAAGGTATTTAAAAAAAAAATAAAGCAATGCTTTGCATCTAGGGAAAACCAAGAACTTAAAAATTTTACTTAAGTTAATATCAAAAAAGAGATGATAAAATACAAAATAAGATTAACAAAAAAGCTGGTAAGCTTTGGGTTTTAGTTTAATACTTATTTTTTAGTAGACTTAAAAATTTCTCTTACTCTAAATTAGTTTCTAGTGGTATTCTTTTTTAGCAAGCAAATTATTTATGTATGTAATTATTTATTGCTTGCCTCTTGCAATAAATTATGAACTTGAAGACCTATATCTAATTTGCTCATTATTCAATGAATGTAATTTTTAAAAATCATATAGTACATGCCCTATAAATATTTAATTAAATACATGGTTAATGTGGAAGAGAGACAGCATTCGTAAGATATATTTGTTGATTTTTATATGTATACGAACTGGGAAAACACTTAATAGCTTGCCAGCAGTTCAAGATATAGAATTAAGTGAACATTTGAGTGCCCTCTTTTCTAAAATATAGTTGAAATTATAGTTAACTAGAAAGGATAGAATTATACAGCCAGAGACAATCTCTGCCTTCACTGTCAGCAAGAGCAAAGAATGGCACAGAGCGCAGGGGCAAAAGTGTACAATTATTTAATAAAAATGTTTAAGAGAGTTGCTCCACATGATAAAATTTGTAAAAGCAAAGGAAATGGTAGGGGCAAGGGGAGAGAAAGAGGCATAGAAAACGATAGAGAGAGAGCAAGACAGAGAATATATTTGATTGATTGTGACTTTCAGAACATTCTCCATATAGCAACAAATGAATCATGATTGAAGTCTCACCTCTTGATTATGCAGCAAATTATGCATAGTAATTCCTATATATAATACTTGTTTCCTTTTTTTCAGATTATATGATAAACTCATAGACCCTATGTAATAGCAATATTACCCTGTACTCAGCATAGATATCAGAATTTCCTCTAGGTATTTTAAATTAGAAATAACTTAATACATGTTACTCAATAAAATATAACGATAACTGGAGGAGTAGATTGTAGTTGGCACATACATGTTTTATTTCCAGAACATGATCAAACTGACCTCAAGCTAGTTAGCCACTCTCAAATGGGGCAATGTAAAGTAATTTATACCAATAGGAGAGATAAATGGAAGGGTGCATGAAGTTATGTCTTAACTTTGTATAGTAAGAAAATATTGTTCAAACTGAACAGAAGAAGAAGAAAAGATTAGAATGCATTTTTTAAAGTTATAAATGTCACAAGATAAAAACCAAAAATGTTAATAAAGCTCCTAATCAGGTAGAAAGTTAGGAGAAGTAAAATGATGAATAAATAGGTTAATTATTTTATGGTAGAGAAGCAAATAATATAAATTAATTTAGTCATCAAACTATACAAAAGAGAGGGTTTTTTGTATTATTAAGAGTTTAGGAAAAACACATAAAGACAAAATCCAGAAATAATTATAAGTAGTTGCCTCTTCAAAGTGTAATCATAAATGCTGCAAAATGGGGGCCTATGATTTCTGCTTTCATGGTTGCCAAACTATAATGGTTGGTTTATTATAACATTTATGTTGGATTTTGATATTTTCAGTACAAATGTTGAAGTGTTAACACAAAACTTAAGGATTAGAGATCTGTGTCAGTGACAAATATTTAACGAAAGCTCAGATATTTTGTGTAAATATTAAATAAATGATGGCATGTTAGGATAAAATAAACTGCTGAGGTTCACTACTAGAAAATGAGTCAATCTTCATTTTCACCTTTGCTTTTAAACTAACATGAAGAACATATTGGAGAAATCCTTCAAGAGTTTTAATGAAACCACATATCTCACTGAGAAGAGGGTTGTCATATCTTAGAAGTATACACACTCAGAGGTGTGCATAAAACAGTAACAATAGTCTTTGCCTTTAAAACTATGTAAGCATTAGACACATTAACGAAAATTCAGAAAAAAGTTTCAGAAGAAGGGTTTTTCCCATTTTCAGGATAGAAATTAGAGACTACAAATTGTGAACACATTTTTCTTAAGAATGTTGTAACAATAACATAAACATGTAATACTAAGAAAGGGAGAGAACAATAAAACTTTTACAGAAAAAAACTGAAAAAAACTATTTTTAAAAAATCATTTGATTTATGTCATGTATATAATCACATAGAGAGTATTAATCCTTCTAACTTTTAAAATCTTGGGAAAAGTAATTTTAAACATGGAATTTTATTGAGTAGTTCTAGTAAATTTTGAAATGTCACACCTGTCATAGACAAAGTCTTTTTTTACTTCAATGAAATAACAATAAAAAACATATTTTGGACATTGGATTAAAACAAATATAATTGCTAAAGTATTAATTATACTTTCTATGTTTCAGTTTTACTTTTGAAAAATTTTACTACATTTCACATAGACACACCTGATATTCAATAAAATAATTTGGTAACCACAAATATTTAGCACTAATTTTTGTTATTTGATTTTTGTTGTTGTTAAATCCTTGCAGTCTGTGTGCTGCTGCACACAAACGGCGTGGATTTAACAGAAAAAAAAAAAAAAAAACAGACATCTTTCAATGTAAAACTTGAATATTCTGTATATGAACATACTAATATTATGAGTCTATGGAGAAGCATAATGGATTTTGCTACTTCATCTCACTGAAAACATTTATTACAAAGTAAGTTCAAATACAGTTACATCTCAGAAGTTACAAAGAATGAACATGTAATTGCAGGGAAAGCCAATAAAGCTAGCTTTTAGTGTTGTTTCACTGTAATTTTTTGTATCTGATAGAATGTATGTCGTAGTCCATAGTTGCAAGCAAGTCAGGCAATTTAAAATATATATCCATTGTGAGATAAGGTCCCACACTTGACATGCTTGACAAGGAGGAAATGCTGGCACGCTACACAGAATGCTTGAAAGAAAATGATGTATGTTTTATTTATGATTAAGAAATCAAAAAGATTTCTTGCCCATGTGTTCAGATTCTTGGAAGCAGATAAGAACCAGTTCTCCAGATATGAGATCATGAGTTAATCTTCTTATTTGAAAGTGCATGTACAAATAAAATATATATTCATATGTATCATCTATAATATATACAGAGAGAGCAAGATACACCCCACTCCCATCCACAGGTTTGATTTTCTTCTGAAGCCCTGTGATCTCAGATATTGGGCAGAAAGTTCCAGATAACAACTCCAAAATGTACAAATTCACTATATTTAAAGCTATATATATATATATACACACACACACATACACTCATATATACTGTAAGTATTCAGTAGTTTTCTGACATAGTAACATGCTAAACATTGATTCAATTTTGTAGTATTAAATATGTGTGAGATTCTTCTCAAACAATACTCAGAAATAAATTATAATAAAGCCTAGTATGGCAATTGTAGCTCCCCTAATAGCATTACTAAGTTATTTTTCATTCCGATTATAATGCGGTTCCTTAATATTCCAGAGGATATACATTGTTTTTTCCAAATAGGAAATATAATACATTTTATTGAAAGTAGTATTTTCTAATATTTGATGTGATTATGAGAGAAATAAGTGAACAATGAGCACCAAATACAGAATTAAAAATGATCATTAGAGATACATAAGCAACATGATACATCATTTCAGAATACATAACTATGCTATAAAATTAATAGAAAACTCAATATTTGCTACTGAGAAAAAGCATTTTTGATGCATCAGTGTTCATAAACAATACAATAACAAATGATAATGAAACCTAATACATTATAGTATTCTAATAATCAATCTAAAAGGTAACGTATAGGATATTTTCCGTGACATTAAATGTTCAGGTTGTCAAAGTTTACACAGTATACCACTATTCATATTTGTAAGAAAAAGAAATAATATTGGGGGCATGATATGTGGTGAGCACTACTCTAATACATAGGAATGAGGAAATGGTAAAGACAAAGTCCTTGCTCTCTTAGAGCTTGTAGTCTCATGAAGACAATTTGAAAAAGATTTATCAGTATATCATTTGGGTAATGGAATAGAGAATAGAGGTATAATCATAGGTAATTCACAAGAGGCTTTTCTAGGGAGATTGTATTAATATTTAAGCAATGACTTAATCTATTTGTGTTATTAGGGTGTGTGAGGTGACAAATCCTTTGAAAGAAGGGATAGCTGATGAGGATCTTCAAGACTGAAGCAAATACACTTGGTGCAGCAGTTCAGCTAAAGGCATTCAAAGAAATGGCAACTTCAAATGCAGTCATTGTAGTATGACAATTATTTATGTTACTAGAATTGAGCTTATCATTTGGTGTGCCTAAGTACGGGTATGGAATTTTGAGAGATAAAGTTAGAAAGGGAGGTTGCAGTCAGATGGTCAAGGGCATTTTGTGATATTCTAATGATTTTTTTCTTTGTTTGTCTAACATTAGAATCAAGGATAGGATCAATATTTTAACAACTTAACTCAGGAAAGAAAATATATGACTTGGGAGAAAACCCTGGAAGATCACTTGCAAGATTATTTTGGGTACCTGAAAAGTTGCTTATTAGCATTTAATCATAGTGAAAATGGTAATAAAGAAGAGAAACAGATTTAGAAGAGATTTTTATAAATAGGACATTCATGACTATATAACTTACCTGATGGGGAAGCTAACAAACAGGAAAATGCAAAGATAACTGGGGAACTATAATGAGGATAATTAGGTAGATAATATAATTACATACAATTATCAGTATGCTTTGTGCTTTCTTAAATATCTTTAGAGATGCATTCCCAACATAAATACATTTTACTATTGACCTGGTCTTTAGTGTGAAACCAACATGAACATATCAGTAGAATGACACTTTAAAATCTTGTGAGAAAAAAATAATGAGGTATTTACAAATAATCCTAAGAAACTATACAGTATGAAAGTTTACTTAAAGGAAGAAAAACATGCAATACAAGTTCAGAAGAGGAAAATAAGTATCTGAAATAAAGGTAGCAAGGAAAGTTTAAAAGTGGAAAGTAAGGATTATCAATGTTTATTATCTGCTATTCACTTTACAGTTAGTATTATTGAACTTTAACACCAAAACTTCATGAGACAGTGAGGAGAGCCTCTTAAACAATTCTACATAACAGGCCATAGTCATCACAAAATTCCAGGTGGCAACACTTTTTTTTCACTTGTACTCTAAAGAGATGTACGTAAACATCTGTCAGTAGCTGAGCCGAATACATCAAGGCTTCCATGGCCCAATCCTAAGAAATGATTTGTATAAATGTACCAATTCCTGTAACAAAGGCTAATAGCAAAGACACGATGTGCTCCATAGTAATTTTCTATATCAAGACAATTTTTGCATGCATGATATAGTATAATAGTTTTATCAGAGAAGAGAGTTAGCCTAACAAGGCCCTAGATGTGAAAAGAAAAATTATTGTTTCATGATTTCAGTCATTTCGGGTGTAAAAGAGGCCAGGTTAATGTTGATGGCAGAGATAACTTGTTAAGTATATAAATTAGGAGTCTACTAATAAATATGTGATGAGGACAGTCATGGGTAAACCCAGTGAGAATTTGTACTTTTATTTTCATATTTCTTTAGAAGAAGTGTTTCTAACTTCTTTCATAGTGTTCAGTATTGCTACAGGGACAGTGCTCAGTCTTAGCTACAGATTAGAAAACAACTTGAAGTAAAATTAATAACTTTAAAAGTAATAACAAAAACTGTAATTACTTTCTCACCGACCTGAATAATTAGATTATCCATTAACTATCATTTTTAATAAGGCCAACATGATTTACTTATATGGAAATTAAGCAAATTATTATTTCATACCTCGTTATGTTTACCCGAAGTGGAGTGGGAGATTATATTGGCATTATGTTCTAAAATCCAGATGTAGAAAATTAATCAGCAGTGATTATATTTAAAAACTTACATTATTAAGAATATTTTAGCATATCTTCACTAGCATTTCCAATCTGTTTTTTGTTTTTTGTTTTTTTTTTCTGCAGTCTGTGTAATTCCGCCCATGCTACCTGATTGTGAAATAGATACGACCCATTACTTTATGGATTTGCAGCACCACAATTTAATAGCAAAATGGCCTAATATCATATGCCTTTGATCAATTGAACACTTTTTTTCTAAAGGAAAAAAGTAGTAGGATTAGTCAAAAGAGCTCTAATGGGAAACATGAGTCACTTTAAAAACTTTTGTTTGTCGCTTTGTTTAATGCCAGACAAACCAAGATTTTTGTTTCATGTAACACATTTTTATTACAAACTGATTAAATTACATGTAAAGAAAGAAAAAAAGTAATCTGCTTAAAAAATATAAGAACCTAATTAAAGTGTTGATGCAGTATACTTGTTTCTTCCTTAGTTTATAAGTTTTCTGTTGCAATTACAACAAACAGTGGCTTAAAAAATCATTTATTATGTTTCAGTTCTGGAATGGGTCTCCTTTGCCAAAATCAAGGTTTTGGTAGGGCTCCGTTCCCTGTGGAGGCTCTAGGGTCAATACATTTTCTTGCCTTTTCCAACTTCTAGAGGTGAACCCTATCCCTTGTCTCATGGTTGCATTACTCCATCTTCAAGCCAGCAATGGCTGATAGAGTCTTTATCATACTGCACACTCTAATTCTCTGCTTTCATTTTCATATCTCCTTCTCTGGCTGTTTTAAGGACCCTGTGATTACATTTGGCCTGTCTGCATAATTCAGTATAATTTCCCCATCTAAAGGTCTTTAAATTAATTGCTTCTGCAAAATTCTTTTTTCCATGTTAAAGTAACATATCCATAAGTTCCAGGGATTGGGACATGTATATCTTTGGTAGTTTTTATTCTGTCTACTAGTGTTCAAGGTATATTCATTTCTCATGTGTACTGGAATCAGAAAAAAAGACAATGAAAGTCCTTAGGGAGAGAATAAATATAACTAATTTTATATTTTCAGCGAAGACTTTGGTTGCAATGTTGGAGAACAAAATAAAGAATGGGAAAGAATTAGAAAGCCATTGCAGTCATCCAGATGAGAAATAAGTGTTGTTTAGACTAGAGTGACAGTATTAAAGATTGTCTTAGTCCATTCAGGCTGGTATAACAAAATACCATAAACTTGGTAGCTTAGAAACAACAGGAATTTATTCCTCACAGTTCTGGAGGCTGGCAATTCCATAGTCAAGATGCTGGCAGATTCTGTTTGTGCTGAGGACTCACTTTCTGGTTCATAGAGGGTGTCTTATCACTATGTCCTCACACAGTAGAAAGGGAAAGGCAGCTTTCTGAGGCCTCTTATAAGGGCTCTAATCCCATTCATGAAGACTCTGTTCTCATGACCTAATCACCTTCCTTCCACAGGCCCTACTTTCTAATACTACCTGGGGATGAGTATTTTAACATATGAATGTGGGGGAGACACAGGCATTCAGGCTATAGCAAAGATGACTATAGGAAACAAGCTACAAATGTAGGGAGTTATTCAGGAATTAAAGTGAGAGAATTCGTTATAGGATTGAATGAGGTGCACAAGTAAAGTGGAGATATCTCGGATGACTATGTGGTTTCTTTAGCAAATGCATTTAGAAAATGGAGGGTGATATAATTCAGTGGGAGAGGGAACAGTGAAGAAGTACGCAAAGAGATCTTGATATCTGTTTTATGTATGCTAACCATGAGTCATCTTGCAGGTATCTTGCAGCATTGAAGTTCTGAGGTGACATCTGGGATAAAAATGTTAATTTGGGAGTTATCGGAAAACATGCCCAAGGATGAAAATTGCTTTAAAACAGGAAGTATGCTAAAAAGATATTAGGGCCTTAGACCAAATATTTAGGAAACTGAGCATTAAAAGGCTGGATAATATATGTCAGGGCAACAAAAGGATATGGGGATGAGAGCTCAAATTGGTAGGAAGAAACCTAGAAATACATTTCCATACAAAAAGAACAGGTTGCCAAAGGAGAAGTCAACAATTATGAAAGTTGCTGAAAAATACTGTAAGGTAATTGAAAAATTGTCAATGAATTTGTGATATTAAGATTATTGTTTTCCTAAAAAGAAATGCTTTTGTAGACCTGAAATCATGGTGGATTAGGTTAAGTAATAGTAAAGTTTGAAGAAATGAAGAGTGTTGCTACATTTTTGATAAGTTTGAGTTTTCAGATGTGATGGAATGGATGGCACCTGCTGGAGTGATTATGTTAAATACATTTTTTTTATGTCAAAAAATATTGAGTATAATTCATGAGAACAGGACCAGCTTCATGAGCATAGGAACTGTGCAACTAAATTAGGCTCCATTCTCAGAAGTTCCCCACATTGGTTTAATGCTTTGCTATTGCCCTCTTGATATTATTATTTTTATCTTTGAACTCGTGATTTGTATGCAGAATGTGATGTAACAACAAACATGTGCCAGGGGTTTGGAAACTACTTACATAAGGTCCTGCCTCCTGCTGGCTCTTGAGCTACCCCAGAATGATTCAATCAATCATTTTCCTACTGCCTGGGTTCTTCTGGGTCCTGTATTCCAGGCAATCGCCAGATAAGTTTTAAAGGAGGCCATCATTCTGCTGTCAACCTCTGCCCTTGTGGGATTTTAGATGTAATCACAGGGAGTGTTGAGATCAGGCTGTGCACTCTGGCACATCTCAGGTAGGATCTGGCAGTAGCAGCATGATTGGCAATAGGCTGGTCCATCTTTGTGGGCACAATTCTCTTGTGGCTTGTGACCCAGCTACCTGGTGAATCCAGATGTGGAAGTTTAAAGGCATTCGGTGTTCACAGGCCTACTGCCATAGATTGTGGTGCTAGCAAATGGAAAGGAGAAATGCCAGGCTGTGAAGCATGTGTATGCAGAGGCTGGCACCAGGGGGAGCCTGGCAGCTATTGGGTTTGAGTAAGTTGGAGTCCCAAGTACTGAGTTCTAGGCAAGGTGCCTGGGTAACTGTGAAGATCTGCCGTAGTCTGGCAAGTATCCTCATTCTTACTGAGTATTGCTGTGTCAATGGAGCCCTTCCTGGATGGATTCCATGCCTGAGGGATCCTCTCTCCTTTCAATCTCTTGAGTCTGACTTGTATTTGTTAGTTCTGGTCTGCTGGAGCACAAGCAGCATGTTTGAAGACAAACTATGAAATACAAATTGTGTAACTGGGTGATTCTTCATACAATTTAACTGCTCTATTTGCATTTAAAGCTAGCGTTGCATATAAAAATGAATGGAATGGAAAAACTCGTATTAACAATTTAAATTTTTAATTTTTCTTTGCTTAAAACAATGTCAGAATAGCAAATACCATGAGAAGTCAGAAAAAGAACTTTTTAAAAGGGGAAAAACTTTGCACCTTGGTACCAAACACACTTCTCCCCACCTCTGCTTTTGAACAAGGACCTCAAATGTTCATTTTGCACTAAGCCCTGCAAATTATGTGGCCAAACTGCATGGAAAAATCAAACCGTGAGCAAAAGCTTGTAGAGAAAGTAAATGGAATCATCAATTCTTATGAAAGATTCCTACAAAAGTTGGAAGATAAGAGGATAGACCTAAGACAGAAATATCAGGTTAGCTTTTTATGTATCCCATAACTTAAGAACTGAGCCAGGTACTGAATTTGAAGGATTGCTATGGAAGTCATTTAGAAAATGAAATTCTGAGACATAAAATAAATGAGGAATTACTACATAAAACTAGAATTGTGCAGTTTGTTAATTAGAACCCCAAAGAAGGAAATGTTATCTTCTGAAGAGTTAAAAGGTTATTCTTCCACAGACAAGAAGCATAATATTAAATGAAGCATTTACTCGTGTTTACTTATCTGTTTTTAATTGGAAAATGTTTCACAAAATTAAAAATAGCTTAAGGTGTCCCAGCACTTTGTGAGGCCGAGGTGGGCGGATTACCTGAGGTCAGGAGTTTGAGACAAGCCTGGCCAACATGGTGAAACCCTGTCTCTACTAAAAATACGAAAATTAGCCGGGCGTCCTGGTATGTGCCTGTAGTCCCAGCTACTAGGGAGACTGAAGCAGGAAAATTGCTTGAACACAGGAGGTGGAGGTTGCAGTGAGCCAAGAGCCATTGCCCTCAAGCCTCAAGCCTGGGGAACAGAGTGAGACTCTCTGGAAAAAAAAAAAAAAAAAAAAGCTTAAAGTGAAACAATTAGTGATGCAAACAGAACAAAGAGAATCGAGACATCTAGGTGGAACTTAGGGATTACACCTTACAAGGCATTTAGATGAGCTAATTACTTATTAGCTTACTCTGTTTAAGTTAGATGGAAGAAAAACATTCCCAAGAGTCAGATTTGTTAATTACTAAAATTAGGCATTATCAAATTGAAGTAAAATGTGTTTTAATCCAGATAGTCTCAAAGGGAATGGATATATTTCCACCTGGCTGGGATAATTCCTTTTATGCAATTCCATCACGTTGAAGTGATTAAATCTTTAGGCCATTATTAATTTTGTTTACTAAGTGTTTGTGCTCCTTTTGATTACCAATTGATTCATTTTAAGACCATTATAATTTTATGAAGGCTCTTTGTCTAATTGTTGTCCCATTTATACAACTAACTGTTATCAAATCCCTTTGGTAAGTATAGACTTTTTTTTTTTTTTTTAAGTGGACTCTCGGCCAGGCACGGTGGCTCACACTTGTAATCCCAGCACTTTGGGAGGCCAAGGCGGGAGGATCACGAGGTCAGGAGTTCAAGACCAGACTGGCCAATATGGTGAAACCCCATCTCTACTAAAAATACAAAAAAAAATAAATAAATTATCTGGGCGTGGTGGCAGGCACCTGTAGTCCCAGCTACTTGGGAGGCTGAGGCAGGAGAATGATTTGAACCTGGGAGGTGGAGTTTGCAGTCAGCCGAGATTGTGCCACTGCACTCCAGCCTGGGCAACAGAGTAAGACTCCGTCTCTAAAACAAAAAACAAGACAAACAAACAAACAACAACAACAACAACAACAACAAAAACACAAAGGACTCTCCTGGGCTAATCTTTCTCAGTTTTCAGTTAGTGGATATTTAAGGCAAACATAAATGACTTCTAAATTTGTTTACACAAAACAAACACACACAAGAATACACACACAAGAATACACTTATTGCAAACATAGAAAACATACACAAGTATACACACACATACTGCAAACATAATCAAGTAAAATTATACTACTTTTGATACTTTCCATAAGCAGGTATTCATAAAGTAAATATGTGAAAAAACAAGATAGGGTAAACAGTAAAAATATGTTCATCTTTACAGAAATAACTTAAAAATATAACAATAATCACAAGATGAACAGGAAATGTACTTCCAGATTATCCATGAAAACTCACGAGGCATAGATGCATAATATAAATACTCCCCATTCCCCACCCACTTGTGTGACTGCTTGATTAATAATAGTGTATGTTCAATGGTGGCCTTCCTCTGTCTTGTCTGTGTTTTCATGATTTGTCTGCTCAGTGGTGACCACTGTCCTTAGATGTGTATTTAAACCCAAATTTGATGATCATGTAGAAGCTACTACTGACACAGCTACTAATCAATAATGTCCTGATGTTGCTGTATCAACCATTTATCTATTCAGTAATATTTATGGAGCATCTACATGTTCCAGACAAATAGGGATAAAAATGTATCTACCCTCATGGAGCTTATATTCCACTGAGGGATATATATAGTAAATCAGTAAATACTTGCTATATATTAATGCTACATAGAAAGTAAAATATAGGTAAGCAAAAGTGTATGATGGGAATGTGGGGAGCTCTTTTAGACTGGGTGATATGGTAAGCCTTGCTGATTAAGTGACATTTGAGCAAAGACCTGCATGAAATGAGGGAGAAAGAATATCATAGACATAGAAACATGCACTATGTAGCATTTGAAGTCTGGTTGACTTCATTCATTGTATACATTTCGGATTCATCCAAATTATTAAGTGTATCAGAAATTTATTCAATTTTTATGATTACTGAGTGGTATGCCAGGGAATGAAGATATGATAGCTTATTCTTTTGTTCCTTACCATGAAAAATTTTGGTTGTTTCTTATTCAGATGATTATGAATAAAGCTGCTATATGAAATCACAGACAGGTTTGAGGGTGAACATAAGATTTCATTTTACTTGGGCAATCTGTGAGTGGGATTGCCAGGTTATATGGCAAACCTACTTTTAACTTTTTAAGGAACTGTCTAATTTGACTATACCATTTTGTATTCTCACCAGCAATATATGAGAGTTCTAGTTGCTCTACATATTTATCAGCTCTTTACGTTTTCGTCCTGTTTTACTTTGTTTTCACCACTCTAATAATTGTGTAATGATATCACATTTTGTTTTTGGTTACATTTTTTTGAATGACTAATAATGTTGAACATCTTTTCAAGTGAGATTCTTTTATCTCCTTTGGTGAAGGCTCTCTTTAAGTTCTTACCCATTTTTTATTTGTGTTGTTTCTTATTAATGAGTTACAAGTGCTCTTTATATGTTTTAGAAATAAGTTTTTTACCAGATAGGTTATTTGTAAATATTTTTCTCCCAATCTGTGGCTTATCTTTTAATTCTCTTAGCAGTGTCTTTGAAAAAATTTTATTAGTATGAATTCAACTCATGCTATTTTTTTTATTCTATGATCCATGCTTTTGTTGAATCAAAGTATATTGCTGAGCCTGTTAAAGGCGTTCTTCTTTGTTACCATGCTTCTTATTTCTATAAATTTTATTTTTCCTTATAATCTCCATCTCTCTGCAAAAATTACCTATGCATGTTGTTCACCTTTTATATTAAAGTAGTTAACATATTAATAATAGGTACTTTATATTCCCAACCTGATAATTCTAACTTCTGGGTGGGAGCTGAGACTGACTCTGTCTCTGGAACATGTGTTGCTTATTCTTCCTTATTTAGGTGTCTCCCTTTTTGTTGTTGTTGAAAGTTGACGTTTTCTATAAAGCAGTGAAAACTGAGATAGATAATAACGATCTATTTCTGGGGCCACACCTGTTTTGTGGTAGACCTGTGTTGTGAATAATTGAATCAATCCAGCCAGTTGAGCTGAGTCTGGAATTTGTTGTTTCCGTCGTTGTTACCAATTCCCCACAAGCTTCACCTTCCTCTAGAGTCACCTTGTGCTTAGGATGGGGGATAATTTCCCAAGAGTGTTTTTCACAGTACGTGCCCTACCTTCAGCATAAATAACTTCCTAAAGAGTTTATTGTTCCATGCTCTTTTGCCCCCCTCCCCAGTAGTAGATTGCTTATTATTGAATTTGTGGGCCTGATGGTGGAGGAGGTGGTGCATGGAGGTGGGAAAGTCAAATTTTGTTTTTCTAGCTTATTGTCCATCTTAGGTGTGAACTGTGCTCCTGTGTCTGGGGAAGAGCACTTTTTTTTTTTTTTTTTTTTTTGACGGAATCTCGCTCTGTCGCCCGGGCTTGAGTGCATTGGCGGATCTCAGCTCACTGCAAGCTCCGCCTCCCGGGTTTACGCCATTCTCCTGCCTCAGCCTCCTGAGTAGCTGGGACTACAGGCGCCCATCACCTCGCCCGGCTAGTTTTTTATATTTTTTTTAGTAGAGACGGGGTTTCACCGTGTTAGCCAGGATGGTCTCGATCTCCTGACCTCGTGATCCGCCCGTCTCGGCCTCCGGAAGAGCACTTCTTATTTATCCTGTCCCTCACTAAGAAGTATGAATTTTCTAATGGTTTCAGATCAGGACATTTTCCTCTCCTTCTTTTTCTCTGAAATCTAGTTGTTTCTTAGCCTGTTTCCTAATGTTGACTGGATTTGCTATTTTCTCATCAGTTTAAACCTTTAATTAGAGGTAAAGGAGAAACACCTATCTAGGAGAGGCTAGATGTCTTTCTCACTGAGGTTGCTGCTCATGCCCCTACCCTAGCACTCACACCTGAACAACATGAGGAAGACTTTTTCTGGTCTCCCCCAGATCTTTCTCATAACCACTTGATTAGTTCACTAAGAGTCTGAAAGGCCCCATGAATTTCCCTTGGGGGTACTGTTCCCATGGGCACCTGCTCGTTGTTTGCCCCAAAGAATCAAGGGTTTGCCTCCTATCTCCCCTTAATGTCACTCATCTTTGCTTAGATTTTGTGTAAGTTCGATGTTTTGCAACCTCAGTGACTTGATGGATTTAATAGAAGTTGCAATTGTAGAATAATCTACACATTACTGTTATTTTAAGGATGAGAATAAGGCACTTTCTAGCTTTCTAGATCTATATTAATTTACTAAAACTACCACAACAAATAAACTTGGTGGCCAAAAAAATTCTCACAGTTTTGTAAGGCAGAAATCAGACTCAGCGGGGTCATGTTCCCTCTGTAGTTTCTAGAGGAGAACTGTTCCTTGCCTCTGCCAGCTTCTGATACTTTGACTGGCCTTTCAGTTATAACAGCATAACTCTAATCTTTACCTCCATCTTAACGTACTTTCCCTTTGTGCCTCTCTGTATGTTTTTTTTCTTATAAAGACATCAGTCATTGGATTTAAGGTCCATTCTGTGTTATGCCATTCTTGTGTTGCAATAAAGAAATACCCAAGACTAGGTAATTTATAAAGAAAAGAGATTTAATTGGCTCAAGGTTCTGCAAGTTTTACAGGGAGCATGGTGCTGGCATCTGCTTGGCTTCTGGGGAGGCCTCAGGAAACTTGCAATCATGGTGGGAGGCAAAGGGGGAGCAGGCACATCACATGGCAAAAGCAGGAGCAGGCAAGAAAGAGAAAGTGTGGATCTGGTCACTTTTATCGCTTCACCAGATCTCGAGATAACTCACTAGCACAAAGACAGCAACAAGTCATGAAGGTTCATAACCTGCATGAACCAAATGCCTCCTACTAGGCCCGGCTTCCAGCAACAGTGATTAGAATTCAACATGAGGTTTGGGTGGAGATCTGAAATCCCAGGTGATTCATTTTGAGATCTTTCCAAATAAGGTCACATTCTGAAAGTTTAGGGGGTGTGAATCTTTGAAGGACATTATTCAATCCACTCCAACTTTGTAATACCTGAAATTTCACTGAAGCTTAAACTATTTAGTAAATATCTAACTGATTAGAACTTCTTCATAAGAACACAATTGGTATGTTTAAGACTAGTCCCATGATAAAAATTTTTATGTCAAAAATCCTTGGTACTACCTTACATTATTTTATTTATCCAACAAATATATGTTAAGAAGGTACTACATGACAGAAACTGTATTTGATGCTGTAGGTGTAGACAAAATCCCTGTTTTCATTGACTTTGATTTTGCTCCTTAAAGTATAAGTTTCTCTTATCAAGTTACATTTACTTTCTACAGCTTTGTTTAAAATGTTAGATAATTCAATATCTCCGATAGGAAAGACTTAGCTTTTTATAATTCCACGGAAAACATTAGTTCTTCTCAATTTTTGTTATTTTGCTTATAGAAACGGAGAAATCTACTGACTTCAATTATTTAACAGAGTGATGGAATGAAACTTTTGTTTCATCTATTCTAAATTAAATGACCTCAAAAAAGGCAATTATCTGTCATTCTAATAAGTAACATGTTTCCTAATGAACTCGTCATTCTAATTATCTTCACATTGACTTGGTTCCCAATCAGTTCTGAGGGCATTTTTCCTCAGATAATCTAAAATAGCTGAACAAAAGCAATATATGATGTGTTTTAAAACCATTAAAGATAAAAAATGTTTTCAATCTGCAATGGTAAATAAGAAAAAGGCAGAACAGTGGATTGAAAGGTGGAATACTAATGTAATATTGATCTCAGTTTTTTAACTGTGGGTTAATTTCATCAAAACCAGAATGCTTTAAGTAAATCTAATATGCAACAAATATTACGGTATGCAGAGATATTTAATTCAACTCATAATTTGATAAAGTTTATACAAACTAAATATGCTAACATATAATTGTTTTTTCGTGCATAACAACTTATCTTATAGTGGTGAATAATTGAAAAAGAATAAATACATTAAGTGTTCACAGAAAATAAACCCATGCATCAAAGTAAGGTATGAATTAGATAACTGAGTTCTAAAATAACTTGAATTTCCAGATTTATGATTTTAGGTCTTAAAATACCTTATAACATGTGATGGCTTATATGTGCCTTTGTCTCTACTTTTTTCCACTTCTGACTCAGAATCAGTATTTTAAAGCAGAAAGTAACTGGCTTTAATTTAATTTAAATTTATTATTTAATAGACTAGATTCTCCATTAGAATAGACTAGGAATCCAATAATTAACTCACACTATGTGAAACTGTATTTTCCCCCATATACTTAGACTTGGTGAATTAAACTTTCTTTTTTTTTTTTTTTGAGACAGAGTCTTGCTCTGTCGCCCAGGCTGGAGTGCAGTGGCCGGATCTCAGCTCACTGCAAGCTCCACCTCCCAGGTTCACGCCATTCTCCTGCCTCAGCCTCCCCAGTAGCTGGGACTACAGGCGCCCGCCACCTCGCCCGGCTAGTTTTTTTTGTATTTTTTAGTAGAGACGGGGTTTCACCGGGTTAGCCAGGATGGTCTCGATCTCCTGACCTCGTGATCCGCCCGTCTCGGCCTCCCAAAGTGCTGGGATTACAGGCTTGAGCCACCGCGCCCGGCCCTGAATTAAACTTTCTTAATGGTGTCAGTGCCAGTTTCATAATATCTGTGGCAACACTAATTCAAAATCAAAAGGACAAAATTGTGGGGGATTTTGGCTGTTGTATTTCATAATGTTTTATTAGGTTGTTGCAATAAAAATTGTCATTTTTGTCATTACTTTTAATGCACTCTTCTTACATTGCTTTAAAGAAATACCCAAGACTGGGTAATTTATAAAGAAAAGAGTTTAATTGGCTCATGGTTCTGCATGCTTTACAGAAAATATGGGGCTGGCATCTACTTGGCTTCTGGGGAGACCTCAGGAAACTTACAATCATGATGGAAGGCAGAGGGGGAATAGGCACATCCCATGGCAGAAGGAGAAGGAGGTGAAAATAACATGGCAAAACCACAATTACTTTTGCACCAACCTAAATAATTGCATGAACTGTGATAGCATGAGGAAGTGCAGATATATCTTTTTTGAATATTTTTGTTTGACTCTGTTTACCATATAAAGACTAAAGCTCTGTTAGAACTATTAGAGAGTAACTAGTTTACCCAGTAGGGTACTTCCTTTTCAGAGATTTGGCAAAATAATTTTGTCATATGAAAAATCTTAGAGTTTTGTATGTCTTGAACATTAGCCTTGAGAGTAACTGGTTTTATTTCAAAATCCTGATCCAAAATCTGGAGCCAATATCTTCATTAAACCAACTGATTTCTGATTAATAAACTAGATACTAATCTCTTCACAAATACTTCAGATGGCTAAAAACAATTTGAAAGTTTCCTGAACTTTGTACTCTCCACGTAGCCATTGATTAACATTGAAAACTTTGTCAACAATGACACAAAAACTTGTTTTTGAGAAAGGTACAAAAGGATAACTCATCCCCATGAATAATTTCTATGGCTATTTGTTAAATTTTTTGAACAAATCAAAAAAAATCTGATCACACTAATATATTACCAGAATATTAATATTGGCTATTATGTCTTCATAAGTCATGAGATAATGCACCAAATCTCTGAGAAAACAGCCCTGTTAAATGTTGATCATCAGTCATATATTGCTCATTTTTATTTGGATTTAGATGACCGAGAAAGGTTTGAATCTATATACCATTTGTCTTACATGTTATCACACATACAGTTGTAACACTGAAATAAAGAGATAATGAAAATGAAAATCATTCTCTAATTGCTTTGTCAGTTTTACAGGCCCAGTGATTAGATTGATTCCACTTTACCATTTAGAGCAAATTATCCTATTTTGTATCAACTACAACAATAAAAAGTTAAATAAGGAGAGTGGCATGTAAAGGTAAATAACACGGTGGAAATAAGATGACCTTAAACCCCTAATCCCACAATTTTCAGTTCCCTTATCCATTCTTTTTCTTTTGAGACGGGGTCCCACTCTGTCGCCCAGGCTGGGGTACAAAGGTGTGATCTCTGCTCACTGCAGCCTCTGCCTCTTGGGTTCAAGTGATTCTCCTGCTTCAGCCTCCTGAGTAGTTGGGACTACAGGCGCACACCACTACGCCCAGCTAATTTTTGTACTTTTGGCAGAGATGGGGTTTCACCATGTTGGCCAGGATGGTCTCGATCTCCTGAACTCATGACCTGCCCACCTCGGCCTCCCAAAGTGCTGGATGAGCCACCGCGCCCAGCCCCTTATCCATTCTTGTCATTCAGGCCATTACTATTTCACACATAGTCATACATTAATACAACATTTTAATTAAAAATAATGCCATATAGGCCGGGCGCGGTGGCTCAAGCCTGTAATCCCAGCACTTTGGGAGGCCGAGACGGGCGGATCACGAGGTCAGGAGATCGAGACCATCCTGGCTAACACGGTGAAACCCCGTCTCTACTAAAAATACAAAAAACTAGCCGGGCGAGGTGGCGGGCGCCTGTAGTCCCAGCTATTCGGGAGGCTGAGGCAGGAGAATGGCGTAGACCTGGGAGGCGGAGCTTGTAGTGAGCTGAGATCCGGCCACTGCACTCCAGCCGGGAGACAGAGCGAGACTCCGTCTCAAAAAAAAAAAAAAAAAAAAAAAAAAAAAAAATTATGCCATATAAAATACAGTTTTCTAAAATTCCATGTTTTACTTAATATGCTGTAAAGATTGCAATATGTTTTGTGGATTGTTTTCATTCATGATTCTATGTAGGTACTTCTATCTCACCTTTTTAATAGTTACATAGTATTGCCTTGCATTAATTCACAAAACTTTACAAAATCAATCTACTAATAATGGAATCCAGGTAGGTCATCGGGATTTACTACTATAAAGAGTGCTGAAATTCATTTACAGGTTTATTATATAGTACATTTGTATGAATATATAATAATTAAGATACATATTTTGAAGGAAAAATACTGAATCAATATATATGAACATTCCAAAATTTGATAGGTATTGCTAAATTACTTATAAAAATGATATACAATTTAAAATCTTAAAATATTAAAGGCAATGGATATGTATAATTTCCTATCCAACTTAGAATATTGCCTACATTTTTATTTTTGCAAATGGTACATGATTAGGATATTATTTGAAAAGGACACCTTTTAAGTATTAAAAAGCCATTTGAAGTCACTTTAACTTCTGGCTATGGAGGAATAACTTACACACAATAAACTCTAAAGAAGCTAGAAAAATATTTATGTTTAAAGGCATCAGAGATCTACACAGATAGTTTGTACTCACAGAGTGAAGACATTGAAAAGAAGGCACATGAAGACATGTGAGTGAAACTTTTTCAACATGAAGCATGTGCCAAAGCAGCACAGGGTCTGAAAAATGAAGTAGACCTATCATCAGTCTCCAGGGCAAGGAAGAAAAAATCAATCTCAGGGCCTGCTACGGTAGAAGAGACATGGCAAATGCTCCAGGCTTTCAGATGTGACCAATTACACACAAGCAGTAACGATGCATCAAAACAGGCAAACCCTACAACCACTGAAACAGAGCTCCAAGTAAGCTCAATTCCTCATTGGAATAAGCTAAGCTTTCCTCTGGAGAAAGCTCATATTCAGAGTCACAAATTACTTCCAACGTTTTTTTTTTTCTTTTAACATAAAAGGACTGGCATTCAGTAAAAGGTAACAGTGATACCAGAATGTAAATTTAAATTATTAAAAACCAGAAAAAACATAAGAAACAGTAGAAATGGACCTCCAGGAGGGTTGTATAATAGATGACAAGATGGACACTTTTATTATAGGAATTGAAATCTAGAAAAAAACAGAAATAGAGATTTCAGACATTCCTCTGTAGCAGTAAAAGTGAATATGATGGATCCAAACACACTAATTTGGAAAGATCTCAACATATTACTGAGTATACATAAAAGAAAAACTGAATTATATTTAGTTATAATAAAACATTCATCTTAATTATACTACAATTGAATTATATTTATTTAGAGTAATATACAATAGTATGTGTTTTTGACCATTAAATGCATTACAAATGCAAATATGTAGAAATAGATCTGTAAGTACACAACACAAACCACTAAGTTTGGTAAGTTAGAAAGGGGATTTCAGTGGATGTTGGTCGCTTTGTTTACAGATTTGTTTACAAAGTGAAGGCATTTACTTATCCTTCATGTAATATGAAAAGAATTGTTACACTAGAGAAATACCTGACTATAGGCTCTCTGTACTTAAACTCAGTGTCCGCCCTTCCTTAGGGCAAATACAAATATAACAGAGGTCAGGTGTTGTTCATATTCTCAACTCTAACATTTTCATAAAGAAAAATCTATGTGGTGGGAAATGTTCAGTTTTCAACCTGTAGTTCTAAGTAAAGTCCTTTTCACAAAGACGACTTTCTGATTTAAATAGAATTAATGAGATCATACATATTTACCGAAAATGGCAGCTGTAGAAGATAGAATAAAGAGAGGTTGGCCGGGCGCGGTGGCTCAAGCCTGTAATCCCAGCACTTTGGGAGGCCGAGACGGGCGGATCACGAGGTCAGGAGATCGAGACCATCCTGGCTAACACGGTGAAACCCCGTCTCTACTAAAAAATACAAAAAACTAGCGGGCGAGGTGGCGGGCGCCTGTAGTCCCAGCTACTCGGAGGCTGAGGCAGGAGAATGGCGTAAACCCGGGAGGCGGAGCTTGCAGTGAGCTGAGATCCGGCCACTGCACTCCAGCCGGGGCGACAGAGCGAGACTCTTGTCTCAAAAAAAAAAAAAAAAAAAAAAGAGAGGTTACTTTTTAAATATTTAAGTAACTTTCCTGTGATAGAGAATTTTAATATCTGAAAATTACTGAGTTTTCATAGAATCATATGAGTCAACTTTTAGTCAACAAGATGTTAATTTGTGACAGCAGGGTGCAATGATTATATTCTGCACATGTACCTGGGTCCTTGACTAAGTTCTTGGTCTTGGTAAACAAATATAACCACTCTGGCCTTTGCTTACTTGTTCATGAAAAGAAAGGTAATGTGCTAACTCAGAAAAAGTGGAATTTGGAATCGAGAAGGAGAAATTTGGTAAAGTAGTAACAGAGCTATAAGTTCCGCCATGTTACTTTGTTAAATGTACAAAAACAGATATACAAGAGTATTGGTCCTGCATTTCTTCCCTTTAGTTAAATTCACTTATAATTATATATTATTATTTCATAATAACAATTTTAGAAGACCTGTTATTATGAATAAACTGACTCACACAAAGGACATAGATAATCAAGATGAAATAATTTTTGTTGTTTATATTTCTGAAGCTGGCTCTCTTTTCAGAAAGTAGTGAATTGTGAATTTAGTTGTATCTAGTATTCTAAATAATATTTTTAAATACTAAGTTATAGCAGGATACTCAGATATTAAAAGCATGTTCTCTTTGTCATTAATAGTCTTGGACAAATATTTACAAATATTTACCATAAGGGTTATTTTCCTTCTCTACAATATGATGATAATGGTACCAGTTGTATTAGATCATCGAGAGACAACTCATGCAAAGCACTTAGCACAGTTCCTAACCATAGTTGGTACTTGGTAGACACTTGTTATAAAGAGAATTATTTCCAGATAAATGATTCTAAATATTTTACCCATTTTTACATCATATGTTCCAACTATTCTTTCCAATATAAAAGAAATATTTCAACAAAGATAGTGTCTTCTTTAATATAGTCAACAAAAGAAACATGTGTGATCCTTTGGGGCAATCTGTAATGACGTAGGTAGTTCTAAAATGTTAATATTGGTTAAGGGTCTCTAACACATTAAATTTTCTTGACTTTTTCATGAAAACATTTACAAATGTGTAAACAATGAGTAAATTTTCAAATATTTGAGTTTCAAAAGTAATCAAAACATTTGGCATCATCATTTTTTTCCTAGGTCAAAGACCAATTTTATGAATGTAATTTATGGCTTCTAGGAGGTTTGAAATTATCAATAGGGAAATAATTAGTAATTAATAAAATCAATTATATACT
This sequence comes from Trachypithecus francoisi, assembly GCF_009764315.1. Classification (NCBI taxonomy): domain Eukaryota; kingdom Metazoa; phylum Chordata; class Mammalia; order Primates; family Cercopithecidae; genus Trachypithecus; species Trachypithecus francoisi. Next base: position 44,819,304 of record NW_022681470.1, on the reverse strand, counting down.
ATATTATTTAATACATTAGTGAATGTATATGTTATTAATATATGACATATAATAATGAAAACTTAGAACCAGAAGAGAAGATGGTTAAATACATTTGAGAACAAAGATAAAATACTACATAATCATAAATTACTATTTTAAATGATTATTTAATGACATGTAGAAGGAATCAATGGTGAATTTTGTGTAAATGATGAGGGACAGGGAAGTGTCGTGGGTAATTTCTAACTTACTGATTTATAAACTAAATGCACTGGGGTTGGAGATCATGAGCTCTGTTTTGGTCCTACTTGTATAGATACGACTGAATAAATTATGCAGGAACTAGAGAACAAAACTGGGCTAAGAAGAAAATCAGTCGCATCAGGGTACAGTTAGAATTACAACCATAAGCACACCTGAGAAAATGTAAGGAGCTAGACTTTAGCTCTACATGAGAAAAGAAAAGATCCAAAAAGATTTCAAGGGCTTCAATTTAAAGAAAGCTGAAAAGTGAAATGTGGTTATTTTCATTAACATGGCATGTCACTATTCACAAAATAAAATGCACAATATTGCACTAGCTATTTATCTATAATTACTACAGAGTCATTTTCCTATCCCTGTCTGGCATGAGTGTAATAGTTTGGCTCAAATAGGATGGATAAATGATTGAGACGTGTTGATATATATTTGATCAATGCCTTTAACACATGCTTTCCCACCCGTTGCAAAGTTCCACACTGCGCATTAAGAGATAAGTAAATAAGTGCCAAATTCCAAGGTCACAAATTCTCTACACACTTTATGCTGTGTGAAGTCTCTTGCCTAGGATTGACTACTTCTGATGTTTTATACAGTCTTCATCTGTGCTGAGCCTGTAGATTAAAGCCTCACTTAAATGTCTGCCTATTGTTGTTACTGCCTTTGTTTCCCCTAGACACTTATTTTCCAGGATGAATGATCTCATGTCTCCAAAGTGAGCTTCCCTTATAAACCAATTTTATTTTTCAATCTTCTTAATTTTCTGAAACTTAAAAAAAAAAAAAAAAGACAAAGCCGAAGACAATATATTGATATTTAAAAAACACTTTTGAAGGCAGAGAGAAGAAACAAGGGGAGGGGGTCCCCTGTTGATCCAAACTGTCCTGGAACCATTCTGTATTCATTCTTCTCCTCACTTAAGATGCAATCACAGTTTCTCCTATGAGACTTAATTAAGCTACGGGCTCCCTCTGACTGCCGCCTCCCGTTTGTCACGTGCCTCATTCCTCTGAGGAACACAGAATTTTTGCAGCTTTTCCTTCCTTCCTACTTTCTTTCTATTCCATTCTCCAAAGTGTCAACCATTCTTGAGGATTTTGGAGGCTGTTTTTTTTTTTTTTTTTTTTTCAGTGATTTTAAGAGAAAGAAGTGGTAAAAACAAGTAAAAAAATGGATTAACACTGGGAAAATGTTACAAGTATGCAAATGATAATAGGATTTTGTTTACTTTGTTTTATCTTTTCATCTTGCTTCTTCAGTAATGAATCTCTCCTTTTTATTTTGCAAAAAATGTGTGTCCATTTATGGTATACCGTTTACCCTCTGAGCTGATGATTTTGTTTTTATTTTCATTTCTGTTTGTTTTTAGTATATGGGATTCTTCACTCCTCTGTAGCTTTAGACTTTTTTAAAAGAGGTGCAGGTACTATCTATATTTGTTGAGTGCTTACTATGTGCTCTACACATAAGATCTTTATGTGTATCAACTAATTTAATTTTCATAACAAAAACATTTTACAGTGAGGAAATTTAGGACCAGAGGAAATTGCTCCCATTCATACAGCTAGCAGTGAGAGACAGATTCAGGATTCAACGCCTGACCTCTGACACCTGTGACTAGATGTTACCCACCATTCCCTTTTGCAAAGGTAGCTACAAGCAGTAACATTTGGTAATCAGCTTGAATGATAATCTTATGTGAAGCTAAACTTCAGAGTAATTTAGAGCTAGTACTTTCAATGTTTTTCTCAAAACATATTCCAGTGAGATATTAACAGGTATTACAGGGGAAAAGGTTTGCCCTGTAAAGCAAGTTTGAAAATCTGAGATTAAGAAATACCAGTTTGCTTTCAGGTCTTTAAAACCTTTAATCGGGGCCGGGCGCAATGGCTCACGAGGTCAGGAGTTCGAGACCAGCCTGGCCAATTTGGTGAACCCTCGTCTCTACTAAAAATATAAAAAATTAGCTGGGAGTGGTGGCACATGCCTGTATAGTCCCAGCTACTTGGGTGGCTGAGGCAGGAGAATCGCTTGAACCTGGGAGGCGGAGGTTGCAGTGAGCCGAGATCACACCACTGCACCCCAGCCTGGGTGACACAGTGAGACTCCATCTCAAAAAAAAAAAACAAAAAACCTTTAATGTGATAATGCACATATAACTCTAGATGTTGGATACATAATGCGTTGTTTTCCAATAATATTTGATAAAATATACTTTTTGAAAAACATCAATTCATTAGGAATTCAAACACCCATTTCAAAAACTCAAATTCAATTGTTTCTCCCTCTCTGACTAGCTCAAGAAAGTGATATTTCACACTAGAATATCCTTTAAATCCTTTCCTCACACTAAAAAAATTTATTCACAATTTGAGACTTGCTTTGCTTGAATAAGAATAAAAAATTATTTTCAATTCTTCCTAATGTATTATCACAATATGTACCAGGAGAGTTATTAGTTTGGGTAATACTAGGTACTATAATGTATAGTCTCTAATACCTGAAATAAAACAAAAGTATTTCCTGATTATGTCAGAGTTCAAAGCGTTGCTCCACGTACACAGATCACTCCTTTTCATGTGGTGATTTCAGGTATGAGGCTTCTTCTATTTAAGACAACATCTAATTTAATTCTAGCTGTCGAAAGGAAAAGTATGGGGAATGAACACCAACTTTTTAAAAACCTTGGCCTGGAAATGACACACATCACTTCTGCTCATATTTCATTAGTTAAAAACAAACAACAAACCAAACAAAAATTAGTCATATGCCCACTTCTAGATGCACAAAGACTGTGATGTACTGACTGAATAGCTACTTGTCAGGAATAATTTTAGAGGACATTAAGTAGAAATACAAAACTGGGAAGACCATTTGTCATCTCTACCATCAGAATTGCATATATTGGCCAATATTGCATCAATTTCTACATTCCTTTTTAACATGCAAAGCCCATAAAGCGATACATGAATTCCAAAATTGATTCCATACATTTTTCAAATGATTACCACAAATAAAGGGACCAGTCATTATCACTGCTATAGCAGTTTGCCAATAATGGATTGCAGACCGGATATTACCACTGAATAAGGATTTTCTAACACATATTACCCAATGTAGCTAATAAGCATAAAGCCTTTTTTAAAGAAAATTTTGTGAAATAAGATATATTTAGATATAGATTTATATTATTATTGGCTCTGTTTATTTCATAAAACTTGCTTTGCTTTTTCTAACATCATTCCACTCTTTAAAGACTGGTGAAACTCTTAGATATGACTAGTAAATCAAGTTAGTACATGGTATGATGGAATTGACCAGAACATAACTGGTTGCCTATTGGAGTAGAGTGGACACTAGAAAGAATATGGAAAGAGAATATGAAGCGGGGCAGAAAAGGAAATTGAAGAGTGGCTGGGGCTGACTCACTCATAGTTTACCAAAGAAAATTCATTATTAGGGTAAGATTCAATCTCTAGATAAACAGTCAAAATAAGAGAGCAACATAATCAAAGTAATTTATTTGTCAGCCTTTCACATATTAAGTTGGTCTTTCTCTTCATATCAACAATGCCACACTGTGGATTAGCTAAAGTGAGGTCTCCTATTTAGTTTGTCATTATCTTACCTAGCACTTGGCACAGTGGCTAGCATAAAATACAAATTTAAATACTCTTTGAAATATAATATGAATTATGAATGAATGAATGAATGAATGAATAAATACATTGAACATCAATGGCTAGTTGGCAAACAGAGCACACAACCAAAAATCTGGAGAAATCTATATTCATTGTCCCAAGGAAGAAAATGGTCAGAATGGGCTTGTAGCATCCCTTTATTCTCTCAAATAGCACCTGTGATATTATGATATAATAAGAAATATATATTTGGTCTTCTTCCCCAGTTCCTGGCACAGAGCTGCTAACATTTTTGGGCTTTCCTGAGTGATGTGGTGAGAGGATCATCTCATTATTTGTAATAAGTCCCTTTCAAATATACCTGAGTTTATGCAAATGAGGTGAATCTTGGAGAATGGGAACTGTTTGCCAACCAATCATGTGATTGGAGGATTGGAAATTTCATTCCCACCTCCTGCCCTCTGGAGACTGGAGAGACACTGGAGACTGAGTTCAATAACCAATAGCTGATGTCTTAATCAAACATGCCTATGTGATGGAACATCCACAGAAATCCTAAATGATAGAATTCAGAGAGTTTCTGGGTCAGTGAACACACAGAGGTTCTGGAACCAGTACATGTAAGTAAAGTATTTCCCTGAGTTCTGGAAGTCATTCTAGCAGATTATCAAACCCAAGAAAGGGGTTGTAGAAAGACCTGATTTGTAGCTGGTTGGTTAGAAGTGAGGAGGCCTGGGCTTAAGACTGGTGTCTGAAGTGGAGCCAATCTTGAGGGACTAATCCATTTACTTGTGGGATCTATACTAACTCCTGGTAGACAGTGTCAGAATTGGACTGAATGATAGGATACCATTTAGTTTTTGAAGATTTGGAGACCTGCTTAGTATGGAAGAGACACACATTTGGTGTGAGAAGTGTTATGAGAACACAGAAAAATGTTTGTTTGTTTTATTTTTTTAGCATCTATAACTCAATCCTTTGTAATTGGCCTTCATCTCACATTGTCTTTAAGTTAAATAATGGCAGAATCATTTTAGTTTTAGTCAAAGTTACACCTACAGAATCTAACAGATTTTAGCACATAAAACCTGTTTCTTAAATAAATTCTGCTTTGAGGTGAAATTCCTATCTCAGTTCTTAGATGATTGATTTGGATTGTTCTACGAAACAGGATTTGAATGAATCCTTTTCTAGTTTCCAGACTTGGGACAGAATTCCGACACTAAAATGGCAAAGAGAAAACAGAGAAAAATTAAGACAGATACTTAGAAACTGTTGTGCACAAGAGGAGAGCAATTGTCAGGCCTGGGGACACAGTTCTAGAGTCAGACTGGCCTCAGTTGTGGCTTGATGTCCAGGCCCAGACTGAAGAGCTGATAATGTTGAAATTCTTACTGATTCAGGATCATAGGATCTGAAAGTTAGACTGAGCCTGAATACAGGCATTAAACAGTCTTTACCTGAATTTAAAAGTCTTAAATATTAATTGATACGCATAGACACAGATCATGTTAGTCATTTTAAATTATTTTGTTAAGATGTAGTTACAACTAGTTAGTACATCTGATTTTTAGAGTGTTGTTTGAGTTCAGAACACAGTGACTCCCTAGATGGTAATGCTGATAAACATGGTGAAAGTGAATGCTAAAAATATTTCAATGGAGCTAATTTAAGCAAGCTATAAATTGGGATGCAAGTCTAAAAATGAAAAGGAGTAAAAATACAAAATTTAAAAATATGGCATCGAAAGTAGAAGATGGATGCAACTCAGAGGCATTTCTACAATATAATTGATCATGACTATGTCTAGAGAAGATTGATGATTTATTTTGCCATCTTCATGGGTTAGAGGCAAGAGTGACATCAATAGACTGACTCAGGGTATGTAGGCAAAAGTGTATGCCCTGCACTTCTGTTCCAAAGTAAACTAGGCCTCAAAGTGCAGTCTCCCAAGACTGTTACAGGTGGTTCTCAACTCACAATGGTTCAACTTAACAAATTTTCAGCTTAATAACTGTGTTTTCTTACAATGAGATTATGTTCAGATGAACTCATTTAAGTTGAAAATATTCTAAGTTAAAAATACGTTTTTGACTTACAATATTTTCAAAGTGCAATAAGTTTATCCAGATGTAACCCCATCATAAATTGGGGAGCATTTGTATATTAGAAGGGTTAGAAGAGAAGGGTTGTTAGGGAGACAGTATCAAAACCGAAAACTTTTTCTGACATTGGGCACATTATTTAATTTCTCAAAGTTTCCATGAAATAAGGATTATTGTAATTTTGAAAAAAGACTCTTAGTCTGAACAGATGAGATATCAAACAAATCATTTTATTACTAATAGAGACTAGTGGAACACTACAGAACTAGTTATCTTTGACAAGTAAACTTGCTAAAGCTGATGTCCAGAATTAGGCAGAGTTGAACTAGCTGTTACAGGCAATATTAGACCAAGAAATAATACTTGCTTCCTGTCGGCATGTAGCTTCCCTTAGCTTTTGGTTGACATTACAGGAATTCATATCAAAGTTTTTAAATCTCCTCATTTAGAATCTATAGCGTACATTGTTATTTTGTCAAATGTCAACTGATTGGTGTAGGGATTTTTAATTAGCAAAATTATTTCATAGTCATTATCTCTTTGATGGTAGCATAATTGATAGTAGTACCCCTCAAAACATAAATCCATCAATATCATCACATCTAAAACTTTAATATTTTCATATAAGTTTACTTCACAATTGTACTTTTGTTAATGAAGTATTTGTCATCTCTATTCTTCTTGCCCTTGGCTAATGGAGTTTAAAAGACACTGATACATCACAGCATCATTAGCCTCTAGGTGCTTGCTAGTTCATTGCCTTATTGATGAAATCACCTTAGGATAAGGACTCCATAACTATACCTCATTGGATACGTACAGGATGGGTCTGCCTTTTGTTAAATTCCAATATATAGCAGAATATTTTATCACACATTTCCTGTGTGTATCTCTTTAATGCTGTGTGTTCTTTTATAACAAACCAATTTTACTGCATATTTTTTGGTTATGTTGTGTCACAGAAATAACCGCTGCCTGGCAAAAACTGGTTATTTTTCCCATTTTTGCAGTACATTTTGCCTTTTCTTGGGATCCTGTATGTTGAAAGTGAAGTGCTACAAATTTGTCATCGCCTTAGCAATCATGTATTGATCTATTTGTTCTCCCTCTGCTCATTTTCTCTGAGTCTAAATTGCTTAAGTACTGAAAGCTCTCAAGGTAGTGACCTGAAATATTAACAGGTTACATCACCTCATTAAGCAAAAGAAACTGTTCTTATTCAAAGTCTATGGATGCTGACATTGCATTTACCCCCAAAAATTAATGTTTGCATGGAAGTGTGCTAGGAAAGATATTCTATACCTCCGGACTGAGGATCTTTAACTTTTCATTGGTTATAACAATTTCACCCCTTAGTTATTGCCTTTTGCTTGAAAAGTAAAGATTAATGATGCTAAAATGATACATTTTAATATAATCAAGTTATACTTCTGACTACTTCATATGTTGATGATCTGGCACTTTTTTTTCAGAAATAGCACAAGTTCATTTGAAGGAGAAAGACAACCCTTAAATAACAGGCCAATTATTATTTTAATCAATAGCAGTATTACATTTTAAATTAATCTTCAAAAGTCCCTGAAGCTAAAATTTCAAAAGTCATTAATCAATTAAGCAAAATACTACAGTCTTTCAAAGCAATCTATCTCCTGAAGGTTGTTCAAACTGTCTTCTGAGAATGAAAATTTAACACTTTTTCTTCACTTTGACTATGTAGTTTTATTTTTCTTACACTAAATAGAATTGTATTAGAACAATTACTCAATATGTAATTAATTGCCTAATATTTAAATAATGATATGATGGTGTAAATGTGAATGATGGTGTAAATTTAGTGTATTTAAATGGTTATATTTTGGTCACAAAAAATTGTAATTGTTTTAAAAATGTCTTTTGTTTAATAATATCAAGGACAAGATGCTAAAACAACTTATTTTCAAAAATTATAGACTATCAGAAACTTTACTGTTTGAAATAATATCAGAAAGACTGGAATATACCCTTCTTGTTTGAAGAATCTTTGCCATGTGGGTCATCTGGACACTGAGAAGCTGCCTTGGGTATCCATTCAGGTGCACAGCTTCAGACAAGGGCTTTCCAGACATGTTTACAAGTCTAGTTTCCAAGAAGATAACACAATGAGTCTTCCCTCAGTCATGATAATAATCAGACTATGATATTCTTACCAGAAACTAAGACACTGACACAACCAAAGGCACACAACCCTTTACCTTTTGGCAATTTTCTTATCAGTAACTTATCCATAATTTATTCTCATCTGATATTTCAGGCAGAGCTAATCTTTGCATTCCTGGAATCATTCTTTACAGCTGTTCAGTGTAAGCTTAAATTCTGTTTAAACACAAAAACAAAAACAAAAAACAACCTCTCTCTTCTTACTAAGATATCCAGTCCGTTGTGCCTCATTGTGTGTCCTCTCCCTTGATGCAGCAAGTTAATAAACCTTTGTTTCACTACAGGTATGTTCCTGATGGTCTTTATCTGATGGAATTTGTCCAAATTCCTAAGTAACGCCTTCAGCTTGCAAAACACTCCTAAAATGGAAAATGCCAAATATTCAGGAATAAAGGAATAATATAGCTGAAACAAGATCAGAGGAGTATGTGTACCTGATAAATAGCAAATCAAATCCCTTGTCTTTCAAAAGTCATCAAGTATCATTAGCTGCCACATAGTAAGTTGCTAAATTCTGAGTTTTTCTGCCTCCCCCAAAGCAATTAATATATAATTCTCCATTTTGCCATCTTAGCTGTGACTAAGGTTGTCAGGTCCCAACTTTGCTCTAAACATTTCCCAACCCTCTCCATGTTCAAATATGACTATATTGTGTTATTCTTCCAGAATGTCCTTAACACAAGCTAATTAAGTTATTGTTTTTAATTTGGAACATTTTAAGTGCCACAGAACAGGCAGTCTGGATCATTCATTATAAATAGGATTTTACCAAGGGAGAAATGATATTATTACAGAGCTACTCTGTGAATAGCATGAAGTTGTCATTTCAGACACAGTTGAGACAATACAAGTTTAAAATGCTTTCTTATTTCCCTTGGAAAGAGTAAACATGGAGGCAAGAAACAGCTTGCAACTCGCTATGGCTGAAATATGGTATGCAAATAAGTGATTAATGAGTAAATTAGAGAAAAATATAGAGCATGCAAAAGACTTTCAACTTGACATTGAGGCACAGAATACTCTATTAACATCTGTAATATGGAGGAAGATGCAAACTGATTTATGTTGTTGCAATGAGCAGAAGTAAGACTAATGAATAGCAGTTATTGTTGAATTTCTTGTCAACATAAGAATTATTTTTCTAATAACTACAGCTGTTTAGACAATAGAATTGGTAAATTAGATTGGGTGCCTCTTTCTTTCCAGAAGTAACTAAGTAGTATACTCAATGCCTATGTCTCAGGAATGCCTTAAAAATAATTTCTACTTTCAATGAAAGATGAAGTTAACTTTCAATTCTATGATAATATGATATTGTCTGTCGGGATTCTAATAAATCAGTGTATTAAGATGGACACAATTATGTCAGCTTCACTAAGCAATGCATTAACATATAAGAGAAGCATTTTAGAGCTACAAAAAATAAGGACCATAGAGCTTTAAGAACATTTGCCATGGTGCCATAAGCGGCAGGACAAGAGGAGAAAGATTTAACATCAAGGGTACTTTCAAAATGTGAGCAGCACTATTTTTATAACAGCAAAGACATGTGATCAACCTAAATGCCCGTCAACAGTAAACTGAATAAAGAAAATGTATTACATATACACCACAAAATATTACACAGCCATAAAAATGAACAAGATCATATCCTTTGCAGCAACACTGATGGAACTAGAGTACATTATCCTCAGTGAACTCATACAGGAACAGAAAACCATCTACCACATGTTCTCACTTTTAAGTGGGAGCTAAACATTGAGTACACATGGACACAAAGGAAGAAACAGACACTGGGACCTATTGGAGGATGGAGGGTAGGAGGATGGTTTCAAAAAACTTTGTATTAGTTACTGTGCTTATTACCTGAATTAAGAAGCAATCTGTACATGAAACTCCGATGAAACACAATTTACCTATATAACAAACCTGTACATGTACCCCTGAGCCTAAAATAAGAATAAAATAAAATAAATGTGATGTTGCACTCTACAAAACATTTCTTACTTTGCATAATTATAGAATAAGTGTAAATAATGCTAATTGTATCAGATAATTACATATATCACAATTTAATAACAGATTACCGTATAATATCATCAGAAGCAAACATTTGGAATGCCTACTAACAACTAGGCTCTCCAAGATATTTTGTACATATTATCACTAACCAACCTAAAAGGCAAACATTGTACTCATTTCACAGGTCACAAATACAGGTTGAAAAAGACTAAGATGATCACAGGGCTAATAAGTGACAGGGTGAGCACCCTGCCTCCCCGTCCTATGGCATAATCGTCTTAGTAGACAAGTGGTTTATTGACTTAAAAGGTGTTACTTAATTTTTCATGACTTTCATATATTTACTAAGTAAGTAAGTATATTTACTTAGTACTTAGTAAGTACTAAGTAAGAGGTGTTTATTGGCCTCTTTCAGTTATCAAGGAGGACTTCTTTTGTCGTTTAGTACTCTTTTTTCTAGTTACAAATGGGAAAATCATGGTTTCTACAGTCAATTGCTCAAATGCAAGCTAATACTTCAATCTGGAAATAAATATCATAAAGAACATTGGAAAGAACAATAAAAAACAATAAAACAATAAAAACTGAAATACATTATGAAATAATTTTATATTTAACTCAATAGATTGAAATAACTTTGAAATCTGACAAAATTGGAGAAAAGATGTTAAATATATCTGGTGATGACTCTATAAGACTTAACAGAATGGCAGCTGCTGTCACTTCCAATTTTCTAGGCAGTATATATCCCGTTTTCCATAGCAGTCACAATTTATACTGTCATCTTGTTCACAGCTCTCCAATATTTGCTACTCCTCTGAAGAACTGGAATTTCTTATAATTCTACGTTTCAGATGCAAAAATGATATATTCTGGATTCTATTGTAATTTAGTCACCTATCCATTTTTAGTGTGACTAAACAAGATATTTTATAAGAAAAAATTAACAGTAAAATGTAATTTAAGAAACAATATTGATTCACTGTTATTACAGTCTATTGCACTTGCAGAAATAAGTATTTAAATTGTTGTGTGTGTGTGTGTGTGCACCGACACAAAGCAGCATTGTTTTCTGGTTGTGAAATGCTGTCTCTGCTCCATGAATCAAAGGTGGTTACAAAATATACAGTATGTATTCATATGCGAGAGTCAAGAAAATAAATATCATAAAACGGCTTTTGTTTTATATTTTTTGTTATTTTTTTATTTCAATCGCTTTTGGGGTACAAGTGGTTTTTAGTGACTTGATGAATTTTATAGTGGTGAATTCTGATATTTTAGTGCACCTGTAACTAAAGTAGTGTACATTGTACCCAATATGTCGTTTTTTATACCACACCCTCCTTCTATCCTCTTTCACTAAAAGGTACTCTGCTCCAACTTGTTATATGAGATCTTATTTCTCACGAATAAAATCCCTGAAAGATGATCTATGCTAACGACTTTTTCATTCTCAATGATCTGAACCAAGAGACACCTCTTCTGCCAGATGATGAATATAAGTGTTGTTATTCAGGAACACTGGGTCATATTTAAGATGAGGTTCCAGGGGAAGTTGTGCAAGATAAAGAAAGAAACTCATTTACAGAGAAATGCAGAAAGAGGGAGAAATGTGAGAGAAACTAGTCTCCAAGAGACAGAGTGAAACATTTGCCTTACTTTTCTATTCCACTTTCCAAAGAACAAGTTTTATTTAACTATTTGTCTAACTTCATTCATAAGATAATATGCCCTTATTATACTCTTAGCAATTAAGTTCTATTTTCTCATGCTAGCTTTAGTGACCTACAACCTTACAATCTGAAGAAGGTGGACCAAACTACATTATGATTTACACCATCCTGACTCAGTAATAGTTGAAACCTATATGAGATTTTAATTATGCTTCTGCTGTTTAACTCTTCTTCTTCTTTTTTTTTTTTTTGAGACAGTGTCTCGCTCTGCCACCCAGGCTGGAGTGCAGTGGCGAGATCTCAGCTTACTCTGCCTCCCGGGTTCATGGCATTCTCCTGCCTCAGCCTCCCGAGCAGCTGCAACTACAGGCGCCCGCCACCACGCCCGACTAACGTTTTTGTATTTTTTAGTAGAGATGGGGTTTCACCGTGTTAGCCAGGATGGTCTCAATCTCCTGACCTGGTGATCAGCCCACCTCAGCCTCCCAAAGTGCTAGCATTATAGGCGTGAACCACTGTGCCCTGCTGCTTGTGTTTAACTCTATTATATACATAAATATAATTTAACTCTATTATATACATTATATACATGTTTAACATATTATATATTATATACGATGTATTGTATTTAACTATTTAACTCTAATACACACATTGTATATATAAAAACAATTCTGCTATTTCTAATGATAAAGAGAGAATCTCTTCCTCAAAGTTCCTGTGGATTTTATTCTAGCTGCATAGGAAAAATAGGAAAATTTTCTAAATAGAGAAATGTGTATTTTTTTTTAAATGTTTTATGTTCTGTCTTTTATCTCAAGATAATCGTGCAATGCCATTAGGAAAAAAGTATCTTACAAATTTTAAATGTTTCTTCCTGTGAAAAGAAAAATTAGTAGAAATATAAGCAGAACCCAGGCATTGAGAGTATAAGGATTAAGTAAATTGTGATATATATTCATAACAAGCTATTATATACCAGCACAAAAATGAATAAATTACTAGTATATTCAATAGCATAAATGAATCTCCACAACATAATGTTGACATTCTGAAGTCACATGGTATTTTCAATTTGTATAATACGTTAAAAATAAGTAAAATTAAACCACATTGATTGGGGAAACATAGAGACGAGGTAAGACTGAAAAAGGAAGAAATTGTTTCTTATAAAAATTAGCATGTATAACTTCTGTCAGAAAAGAAGGATCACAGTAGGAGATTCTGGGTGCTTACAATTTTCTATGTGTACCCTAAAAGGGGTCTCTGGATACTTACATGGATGTTTGCTTTTGTTCGACTGCATATGCATGTTTTACGCAACTTTATGCATATGTGTTAAATGCTAATTAAAATAAAAAACAAAATAACTCTAATTCCTTGATGCCAATGATGTCTTAGAGGTTTTAAGTCCTATAGTGTGCACTGTGAATGTGAGTTCTTCCAGCCAAAACTTCAACTACAGTTTTCTGTTTTTAACTCTAGATACTCTCTCATTCAATCTTCCCTGTCCTCTACCCTGAGGCACACATTGCCTCCTCCATTTTCACCATTCTCTACTTTGGGTAGAGTCTCTTTGGACACACACTTTCTGTAACATCTATTAACGGTGTCTGTCTCTGCTCAGCTTTTTCCCATGATCAGTGCCAAGGCTGCCCACAGCTCCTCCTTCCTGCTTCACCCTGCCTTAGGCCAAGGTTAATTCCCTCAGCTGAGAAACTGTGTTCCAGATAACAAGGAAGGGGTCCTATGACATTCTTTCTTCAGTTCCACACCCCCCACCCAACCTCTCTGGCGGTTGACCTTGCTCTCTTCTTTGATATTGCTCACTTATCCTGTGTCTCAGATCAGCAAATACGACTATGAGGGATGAAAATCTCAGTTCTGATGCATGACATATAAGCCTTCCAACATTCAGAAGAGGTATGTGTCAATTCTTGGCATTGTCTCTCATTTAATATGAAAATCATACTTGGCAACTACTTTTTTCAAAATATGTGATGAAGCTTTAAAGTCATTGTCCCGTTTCACTAGAAATTGCATCTCTCTCTCTCTCTCTTTCTCAATCTCTTCATTGCTCTAGTCATTGTTATAGTTCAAAAGAGGGAAAGGAGTAAAAATGCTTTTATGGCAACAAATTTAACTGAAAATTTAACTAAAACCCTGAAACAGGATCATTATTCTCCTTTAATTCATGATGAAACAGATGCTAAAGTTTAAGTAACTTAATTAACGTCAGAGCCAGTAAGTGGTAGAATTAGAGTTCAAAACCCAAGTTCATCTTCTTCACAGTCTGTGCTTTTTACTACTACACAGAATGCCCACCAGGTATTGAATTAGCACATTAGAAGATGAGAATTTGCATTCATCTTCATCTGCATTACTGGCACATAGAAAGCTTTTTTTGGTCACTGCTATATTCCAAGTGCCCATGGTGGTAAAGTCTTAGTTGTGATTTGTAGAATAAAGAAAGAATAGAGCATATCAATCTATGTGACTAAAGCAGTGTTTAAATAACCCAGTAAACTTAAAAGAAAAGACTATCGACATGGCAACACGATATAAGTAGAGATCTTGGTTAATTAGAAACCTGGGTGTCATTTTGGTCTTTGCTTTTTGCTTCCCTCTCTACAGACTGTCTACTAAGTTGCATCAGTTCAGATAGCTAGTATCTCCCCTAAGTGCTCTGATTCACTTAATCACCACACACACCTCTGTAATACAGGTGACCCCCATCTCCTGCCTTAATTCTTGCAACTGCCTATTGGATCCCCATTTGGGTTTTGTGGGTTTTTTTTTTTTTTCTGTTTCTTACCAACTCACTCTACACATTGTAACCAGATAAATCTTTCTAAAACATGGAAATTTTGCGTTCCTTCCTTACTTAACATCTCTGGATAGATGCCCATTTGCCCAAGGGAAACTGTTCAAATGTACCTAAGGCTTATAAGAATCTTCGTCATCTGGCCATGATTTAACTCTTATACTTCACATTTCTATTTCACTACTTTTTCCCAAATTCCCAGAGGTGTGGTGCTTCATTTCATTTTCTGAAATCAGCGATGCACAGCCTAACCTCCCAGTCTTGCCACATGCTGTTTCTATGACAGGAACACTTTATGTCTCTTTCAGAGCTCTAATGCTCTCTAATACAATGGCTGTAAACTGAATGTCTCTGCCAGGGGTCTATTCTGTTTTAACTTTTTTAAATCCCCATTGCAACCAAAATGCCTTGAACAAAGTACACACTCAGTGGATGTACGAAGTAAAACAGAGAAAATTTTGTATGTGTTTAAAAAGTAAGATATTATTATATTCCTAAAGTCAATACAAGAATAAGTGACTCCATTACACAGGCGATAATTCATTTAAAAACATTACTGTATACTTTTATTTTTACAGATTAGTAATTGTTATTTAAGTTTACTTTGAATATGCCTATGTTCAAAGAAGCTTAACACTCTTATTTAAGCAACACAAATGCTAATAATTTTGAAGAATGTGATCATATATATATGTGTGTGTGCGTGCGTGTGTATATGTATATATATATAAAATCAAGATGGCAACTAAGTTTTACAAACAGAGCTTTAGATCTGAATCATTCATTACCCCTGAGGAAAATAAATCCAAAAAGGAAATAATTTTATGACTTCTTATTTTTATAAAACTACAAAAAAGTATGATAATCCTATAGAGATGTGGTACATTTGCAAAAAATAAACATACTTGAAATAGTAGTAATAAAGAGAATAGTTAGGAAGCTTTTTACTTTACTATGGTCATGGTACATGAATGACTAGCTATTGAATTGTTAGTGAAACTGTACACACATAACCTAATGATCTTTCCCTTCCACCGCTGTCCAGATAAGAAAATTCCTGTATTTAAAATCGTTACTAGATTACAAGTTTCTGTTCCATCTTTTAATGATCTTCAAAGCCATCACAGTACCTGGGAGACCACATTACTCATATGCACAGTTGGGCAGCATCAACAAAAAAGGAACTAGTTGCTCGTCTCAGAATTCAGGAGTCATTTTTGCCCATTGTGTTTTCCCACCTTTGTGCTCTATCTGTCTTTGAGTTCTTTTGATCCTGCCTACAATGTTTCTTGCTTCATGGCATTTCTCTCCATCTCCACTACTACAATTATCTCTAGCCTGGGCATCTTCAATGGCCTCTGAAGTAGCTCTTCTTTATCTACTCCTAAAACCCTCGTATCCATAATCTGCAGTGAAAGTATAGTATTTTTTTTAGAAACACAAATACTATCTACTTGGTTGTTCTCTTCCAACCTTAGGTGTGTTTATTTTCTTTGATGTTGCATAAAGTACATCATATTTCCAGCTTTGATTGACATAAGTAATATGTTCAATTCTCTCAAGGTTGATATGTACTATATCCATGACATAGATTTTATTTAAATTTTTTATTAAATAATATTTGGAAAATAGTAATACCTGACATAACCATAACATTAGGGATACAATCATTTATCATTCACTCAAAACTTGTAATGCATATATAATGTGACATAGGTCAATCGGTAGAAAAAGAATTAATATCTAATGTTTGAGAAACATGAAGTGGCTATGTAAGATAAGTATGTTATACATTTTGGCATTTAATTTTTATCATAATTGCATATCTATTTTAATAAATGTGGCTTGTTGCAATTACTTATCCCTCATTAATTTAATTAGTGATATATGATATGTCTGCAAATATCTGAGCTAATCTCTTTTCTTCTTGTGGTCACAACTCCATTGATTTAAGGGTTTGTATTTTCTTTAACAGATTGCTCTGATCTCCTCCTGGTTCACAGCATTGTATCAATCACACAATAGCTATAAAAAGACCTTCTTCCCATCAGGACCATCAAATATTTATTAGGCTATATTTAAATATTTATGTGGCCTTGCCCATAAAGTACTTAAGATATGTTACTTCAATAATGTTTACTTTTTTTTACTTGATACAGTAACATACTATCATAATGTATTGCTTTAAATGCCCTCTTTTTTGAATAATTATCCAATACACCTTTACATTTGGAGTCTTTTCTGTCTCCTACTAAGTTCCGGGCAATGGGCACTTCTTAAGGAGATTTGGGAGGTATCCTTTACAAATTTAAATTCTAGTATCTTTTTACCATTTCTATTAGGATATCGTTAGCATTTTAAGAGGCAGGAAGGATTGCTTAGAGTATGGATTTTGAAGCCAAGATCCCTAGGCAATCTCTTATAAGATAGAAACAGTTTTCAATCGAATATTTCATTTACTTAATTTTATAAAAGAATGTAAGGCAGGTGATACAAAAAGTCCATCGTCATTTCATTGGGAGTCTCGGCAACCACCAAAGTACACAGTTATGTCTTTTGTTTTTTGTTTTGCCTCTGACACATATGAGATCTGCAAAGCTGTCACACATGGAGGTGGAAGCTGCAACCTCTAGTTCCTGCCCCTCCTTTGCACTGTTTGAGTCATGCAGACCTGAAGCCTAGATGCTTCCTCATAGTTTCCCCAGTGCAGGTGCAGTTTCACTTCACAAACACATCAACACTACATGTCCATTCATTTCTGCTATATGGTTTCCAAGCAAACAGTGCTATAAGACTCTGAGATCATACTAGAAAGAACTTCATCAGCCCTGGCCAGGCTAGAAGTTAATTATTTATTCACAGTTTATTGTTTGATTTTGAAAATAAACTATGGTTACAATAGAAAACGTCTTCTTGTACTAAGTGGAGTATATCTTCACATTTAGTTAAAAATTGAATCTTAGATGTTTACAAGTGAGCAAATTCCTATATTGGCTTTTCCAATGATTCACTAGACAAAATTTTCAGTTCCAGAAATTTTCTCTGCTTCTCAAATTATCATGGCTATAATATGTTCATTAGAAGTATGTAATTAGGCTATATTGACCTATGTTAGTATATGGATGTTCTTCGAGGAAGGAAAACATTAAAATGTCATCAACAATCAATAATACTTGATTATGTATTTTATGATATGAATATACAAATAACATTGTTCCAACTAATGAGCTGTGAGCAAACTAAATGGCTCATAAGTCAAAAAAATTTTGTTGGGGTGGTTCTTGTTATCTAATGCTGCACAACAAACTACCCCAAAATTTAGGGGATTAAAACAACAATGATCTTATTATATTGCATAAATTTATACATCTGGAATTCAAATTATACTGGGCTTGGAAAATGCTTCTAATCCATGTGGCATTGGTGGAGGTCGATGGTGTTATTCAATTGCAGAGTGTCTGAGACAACTTCTTGGCAAGGATGGCTAGAAGACTGTTTTCATTGGGTATTATTAAAATTTTATGAAACAAAAAATACATACACTGTACTTTTACTCAGACTTATTAAATGAATAAGGAGCATTTACATGAAATGTTCTCTTCCAACAGTTAATGCTCCCATAGCAATATCTTCACAAACAATACTGCAAATGTCATGGTCTTTTATATTCTAACCTCAGAACACACAGAGAGTCTTTTCTGCCATACTCTATTAGATGAAATACTCACAGTCCTACCCACACTTACAGGGAGAATATTCAGGCTCCTTCCCTATGAGAAAAATGTCAAAGAAGTTTTGTCTGTTTTAAAGTAGTAACAGTGGAATTGTGAAGAAATGGTTAGTGTGTATAACTATTTGGGACAGTATGCTTGAATGAAGTGTCACTAGCCAGGAACGGAAAGCATAAGGCACACATTGGTATACAGACCTGCATTCTAGGAGGTAGAAAAGTATGACTGACAAATTGCCTGTTTAAATTTCCAATAGGCATAAAACTTACACCCAACAGAAACGTCTACGAATATTAACCAAACAAAAGGCTAATTCCAGAACTGGACTGATAAGAAATTTTAAAAAGTAGTAAGCAGATGATTCAAATAATTGAATATTTTTTAACTCATGCATCTAAAAGGAGGATTAAAAGTTAGTTAAGCTACTTGTTTTGAGATTTCATAGTTATATTTCCTCAAATTTATGTGCTTCATGAAATGTAGCTTAAGCTCCATCACCAAAGATACCATAATGAATCTAAACATTTGTGGATGCCAGGGTTTTTGCAATCATTTGCTATTTTTCCACAAACACATTTTATTTATATTAGTGGCAAGTCTTTAGCAAGCAATCTTATAAAGTATGGTTTTATAAAGAGACAAAGACTATATTTTAAAAATTGAGAGTGAGTTTCAAGAACAATGAAGGACAAGGACAGATCCCAAAATAATTAGAGGGGAGAATACTCTGTGGACCTATCAATTTATCTACAAGTTAATTAAATAGTTTCCTTTCAGTGATACCCATAGCTAATAATATTCACAGCAGTAATATAATTTGCAAACTCTCAACATTTTTTATATAATTTGCAAACTCTCAACATTTTTTAAGTCTTCAAAGTGAAGAACTAATAATAGCACAAAGTGATTAGGAAAAAATCATGTTGAAATTTAAAATATCTAACTTCTTTGATGTAAGTTTATGTTATGGAAATATATATAGAAATTTAATTTTCATAAGTATGCAACTATATATTTATAATATTATATACAGGTTGTGTATCCCTTACCAAAAATCCTTGGGACCAGAGTGTTTTGGATTTTGGATTTTTTCAGATTTTGAAATATTTGCATAGACATAATAAGATATCTTAGGGATAGAACCCAAGTCTAAACATGGAATTTATTTCTGTTTCATATACACTTTAGACACACAGTCTGAATGTAATTTTACACAATATGTTTAATAATTTTGTGCATGAAACAATGTTTTGACTGCATTTCAACTGCAACACATCACATGAGGTCAGGTCTGCAATTTTCCACTAGTGATGTCTCTCAAAAGTTTTGGATTTGAGAGGATTTGGGATTTTGGATTTTGGAGTTAGGGATGGGCAACCTATATTTATTCTCATTAAAATACACAGTTCATGTAATCAGGAATTTCTTCTGTTTCTCTACTATGTCTTAGTTACTAAAAGAGTGTTTAGCACATGGTAGACCTCAATATGCATTTATTAAATTAAAACAGATTCTACCATTGTAATGTCCTCAGGTTATAAACACTGGTTTGCTTGCCATCTAGGAAACTTATTATTTTAATCAACATGTGTGTGCATGTCCATAAATACATAGCTTTCCTTTTTTTTTTCTAGTCATTTATCTCCTTTTCAAGTGCTGTCTTTTCTTCTTTTGTTAATATCCAGTCATACTAAATAAGGATTAATTATCTTTCTTCTACTTTATTGTAGCTGTACCAGGAGGCATATATCTCAAGATTAGGAAATAATTTTAAACTTTTTCAAACTATTTAAATTTACCAGTTCATTCAATTGTATAAATATTAAGCAAATGCAATTTTCTAGATTAATAAAAAAGGATCAATTGGACTTTGCAAGACATTTTTGGGATGAGGATAGACATCCATAGAAGAAACAAATTAAAAGGCCCTCACATAAGCTACAACCAACCACTCAGTCCTTAGCTTGGTATTCTCATGCCATAAAACCACTTAAGTAGGCAGGTCTTTACTGAATAGCTGTGATGTTTTCAACATCACTTTCATCACTATGGCAAATAAAAACATATAGTACAACTTTGAAGACTACCTTCTGAGGCATTCAATTAGCAGAGAACAGTGTGAGACAAGATACTCATATCTGACCTCAGGAGTTCTGAGAATGGGGAGAACAATAAAGACTAGGGCATCAAAAGGATAGCAGAAAAGAAAATCCACGACCTCACTTGTGTAGAAAAGAGGCAAAGAAGATAATAAATGGATGCTTCAATTTAAAATTTTATCTCATTCACCATTCTCTTTTGGTCAGGATCATGGGGTTTCTGTAAATATCAAAGCAACTACATACATTAAAAAGTCTTTGCCAGTCACAGTGGCTCATGCTTATAATTCCAAAAGTTTGGGAGCCCAAGGTGGGAGGATGACTTGAGCCTAGGAGTTCGAGATCAGCCTGGGCAATGAGGAAGACCTCGTCTCTATAAAAACAAAACAAAAAAAGTACCCTGATGTGCTGGCACATGCCTGTGGTTCCAGCTACTCAGAAGACTGAGGTGGAAGGATCACTTGAGCCCAGGAGGTCGAGGCTTCAGTAAGTCATGATTCTACCACTGCACTCCAGTCCAGCCTGTGCAACAGGGTGAGACCCTGTCTCAAAAAAAGAAAAAAAAGAGAGAGAGAGTTATATTTCAAACATTAAGTCTTCATACTCTCCGCTATCAACAAGCACATATCAAACTTCTCTTGCTGCCTATCTCCATCATATTTAAATCATTCTTCAGAGATGTATTATGGTTCACTCTACTACTATTGATTTCTCCTGAACGTGTTCCACTGGGATTGTCAAATTCTTTGCCAAAGAACTCCCCAATAGCCTAGGTGTCTTTACAGAATATTCATTTCCTTGTCATGTAATCTTCATACAGAGGATTTCTAAACACCAGGAGGTAAGAGAAGGTAGACCAGAAGTCCTCTCTCCTTACCCACCCGCCACTTCCTCCCCCACAACCCTCAGCCCCACTTACAGACCAGGGACACCTTGGAAAAATTACTACTCTTTTTACTGATGTCATTTGGACATTCTACATGCCACATCTCATCACAGTCTCATACATTCCACATCCCTGTCTTAGTCTTTCTCTTTATCTGAATTCTCAATAGCAACAACATCCCGTCATTCGTACTGCTAAGACAAAAGAGAAACACACCAACTTTCCAGCTGTTTCACTTCCACTCCCAGTTGACCATCATTTACATCATCACAAAACTACCTGTGACTGCTCTGAAATCTGTATTTTATTTTCTCACCATGATTACATACCTTCTCCACTCCCTTACCTCTTCATATCTCAATATACACCTGCTGCCATGACAGCACAAAATCTTTTCTGTGTTAGCCAACTTTGAACCAAACTCCTATTCAAACATTAAAACAGTTCAAATGCTCACTTCAGTGAATTCTTCTTTGCTACTCTTGATTGGTCTAGAGTTAGTGACTTTCTTCTCTGTGATTATATAGAATTTGGTGACAATTTCTAGTAATTTATTTGCTTGTGTCTCTCCTTGATAGGCAGGTGAACATGAGGGGCTGCCCAAACCTTAACCTTTCAGTTTCCCTGGTAAGTAGTAGTAACTCAAAATGTTTTTATAAAAGTTTGATTATGGATTCAATATATACAATTATTTTATTCCTGCCAATGATTTTGACATTGCAAAAACAAGTAGTTATATCAGTCGTTATTATTTTCTAAGTACTGAGTTGATATGGCCTGATAATAATTTTGTACCAATTAGATAGTGAAATATATACCTAGTATATTCCTAGAACTCTGAAGAAAACCTACACTGATACCTAGTAAGAGCATGAAATACCTAGCATATTCCTGTTCTTACTAGGTGTCAGTGTAGGTTTTCTTCAAAGATAAACAATATATGGGAATACAATTCCATGCTCCCTTGTTTGTTAATACCCTTGTTAGGAACTATTAAAATTATCTCTTTTACTTAAAAGTCTTCCTTGCCAACTGTCAGAGGAATATAGAATAAAACTTTCATCAAATTTATAATTACTGTGTTTTGATCTTTCTTTACTTTTCCCTTTTCTATGGGGATGAATCAACCTCTATATCTCAAACAGATGTTTTATACAGGCTTGTGAAGTCGTATTCCCATAGGTCTCCTCCTGGGTTCTATTCCCTAATGTCTGAGGCAAAATACTTTTTCAAATAGCTCAGCAAGAATAAGATGGAAGATAAAGAATTTTTATAAATTTCGTTTGTCTACATTTTGGCCTTCTATTCCTTTCCTTTATTTTCTATTTCCAAAGTTTCAAATTTCCAGTAGAGGGCTGTGTATATTACAAATAAAAGAATGCCATATTTTTAAAACATAATGTACTAAACATTTAAAAGTTCTTAGTACCAACACTTGATACAGCATAGACAGTGGGTGTATTCAAGGGTATGCTGATGGACTCATGCATATTACTGTATTTTCTACAAAAAGAACTATGGAAAGATTGCCTAACAATGAAACTTAAATAATGCATCAATTGTGTCACTTTAAATCTGTGGGTATATATGAGACCACAGTTCCTCCATCTTAATTCTAGTTTTTTAAATATAAAATATTACTCTGTGTGTGAGAGACAAAATCTTTTTATTCTAAACAAGCGCTGAATGTTTTATATTTCTTAATTTCTGTGATAGGAAGAAACTATTTCTTTGCTATATACTAACATCTTATTGACCTATCTTTTTCTTACCCCTTGGCAAGCCAAGAAAATTAAATTGCCAAGTTTTTTTTTTTTTTTTTAATTGAAATTTCTGTTCGGTGACATTAAAACTTCCTCCAGGAATACACCCTACACGTTTTTTATTCAGGTAGGAGTCAAGGCCGCTGTAATCAGTATTCTGTTTTATTTTTGCAGAGATCACCTACTTATGGATACTCATTAAAGCATGATGAGTCAGATATGTTCTAGGGTATATTTTAAGTTAATTACATCCTGAACTCTTACCTTTGCTGCTTTGGGCATAAATTTTAAAAGTATAAAGTATGTTTTTTTTTTTTTTTATTTTTTAGAGAACTTTCTTAAGCTCCTTTTGAAAAACATTTCCAGAGGAAATGCATCTGACTTAGGATCTGAATATAAAAGAGAAATATTACATCTTGCAAACTGTCTACCAGGGTAAAAAAATAAACATTATTTTATTATGGCAAAGGGTACATTTCAAGGTCACTGCCTTGCTTTGCTTTTGAAGCTTGTTTAGCTGCTAGGAGAATACACAAAGATTCAAATGCTGCCTTCTTTTAAGTGACACTGGGTATAAAAGTATTTGATCAGAGAGAGAGTACAGACTCAATAAGGAAGCCATGCAATCTGAATTTGTAATGCTTGACAACAAAACATTTTACTGTAGTGTAAATAATATTATGTGTGCAGACTTTTCATTTTAATGTCAGAGACCATATTTTCTATTTAAGAAAGACATGCCAGTCTACATTGAAATGTGAACTCCTTTTTCTATTTAGGAAACTTGAAGATTTGTTTTCCTGTAGGACACTAAGTTCCTAACCCCAGATACTGAGGTTCAATAAATTCAGTGGTTTAATCTCTAGTCAGATGTATGGGAAATCTGCTGCCTCAATACTAACTGCATTCAGATATCACATCAAAATAAGTAAGATCATTAACACTAAAATACAGTATTTTGGCAGCTTACTAACTCAAATAAGGACAGTATTCGAAGCACTTGGTAGTGTCTCTCAGAAGAGAAGAAACTAATAAACTAACAATACACCCTTCTCATATTTGGTGAAAGCAGGGCAAGTAGTGTTTTCTATGTTGTGTGATTTTAAAGACCATTTTAGTCAAAAATACCTTCTTCTTTTCCAACATGCCTTTCAATCATGATACCTAAAATCTCCATAGAAAGCTCTTTGGGCTTAGGAATTAAATGACCTACTAAGAGCTTTAAATTTAATTCAATGACCAAATAACTGGTAATTGAGACCCAGATTGTTGTCCTGGTCCCCAGCAATCTTACGAAAACCCCTCTGAACATCATTATCTCCATGTGTAGTATGTGGTTATAGGAGACAATATGTAAGAACATATTTAGCTGTCTAGGTTTAAACTCCTGTGAGTCTATGATAAACCTAACAATATCTAGGATTGTTAATTTCCACATAAAGATTGCATTAGTCATTAGCATCATGGCTTAAATTATTTGATTAGATTAGCAGAAGGTAGTTACCTGGTGAAGTAGTGGGGGAATGCATTAGTGACAGATGATACTACAGAATAGTTCAGATCAATGGCAGGCATAGCAATTAGATTCACAAAAGGACATGCCTTTTATCCTGAGTCACCAAATAACATAGAAGATACAAAAAATTATCATATTGAGCTCCATAACTTACAAATCTCTGTCTGTCTACATATATATATATATATGTTTGTAAATATACATATGTATTTTTAATTGAGTGTGTGTGTGTGTGTGTTTGTAATTATAAGAACAGTATTCATTTCCCCCCATGGTATATTCTAGATCAAAATATGTTTCTTAAATGAATAACTAATGGGATCAATGAGTAAATTAATGTGAAAACTCGGAGGCACAGATATGCCTGAATGAGAGAAAGCCTAATAGACAAAGCTGTTGGCTTTTTCATTGCTCAGTCCTTAAGATAGCAGGACTTTCAAATGGGGACTTTGTGAGAATACGGTCAATTTCAAAAAAAAAAAAAAAAAAAGAGAAGTAATTCAGAAAAACATCTGGTATTGATTGCAAGCTAGAGAGCAAGTGAATTACACAATTCTCTAAAAGTGAGTGATGCTATTCTCCAATGAGAAGAGTCAGACATGAAGTAAGACTGGCAACTAAATCAGCTCTAATTAAAAGTGTGATGAGCATGAAATTTGTCTCTGGGCCTCTCCTTCCCACCTCTTCCTCTCCTTTCTGTGCTGTGCTATTTTCTCAGTTTTTGTGGAGTCTTCTATAAATTACCAGGTGTCCATCTCAGGTTGTATATACTAAAGTCCTAGCTGTCTATTAAAGAATTAAACAATATGTTTCTAATGAGTTGAGGGACATGGGGACTTCTCAAAAATTTATAAATCTTCAACTGTAGAAATAATGACTCTAATTTTAGGGCCTGCAGAGAAGCACTGATGGAAATATTTTGGTGCAAGGAATCCCTCACTGATTTTCAAAACCCCTATTTACAATAAGTGTACACTAACTTGTACTGAACTCAGAGTTATGGATGATAATATTTGTGGTTTCTAATTACACAGCAGAAATATCATATGTATCTTTGTTAACATGAAGAGTACCTAGCAGACGATAGCAATTTAGTGATTTTATTGATTCAGTTCACCTTTAGTGCCCATGGAACAATGTAGCAGAGAGATCACAGGTTGAGGAATAGCTGAGAATCTAAGTTCTATTTCATGTGCAGTGACTAAGTAATCCTGAAGCCTTGGGACGTCGATTAACCTATTATTTTTCTTCAATTAAGTGTTTATTAGAGTGTATTATTAAAAAGAAGATATTCTTATCAAAATTATTTCACAAATATAAAGAATTTAGCACTAGAACTAGTTTTATTTAAAATGTCCCCAAATAATAATTATTTTTAGAACAAAATTAAATAATCAAGCAGCATGATTCATCACAGTATTTTTTGTAATGCTTTGCATATAGTTTCAACTAAAACAAATACTGTGTACTCACCACAGGAGCTAAGATATAATACCAGTAGAACGGAAAGGAAAACAAAAAGTTATAAGAACACATTGAAAAAGATAAAAGGGAAAAAGAAGAGAAAGGAAAGAGGAAGCAGTAAGTGGAGGGCAATTATATGGAAGAGTGAAAGAATATCTGTTATAATAGATTTATTCCTCTTGAACTTTTTAAACTTCCCTGGCATAGCAAGGGCCTGGACCACAGAAGAGTCATAAGACCTGAGTGCTATTAACAGGTCTCCATCACCCAAATACACTGCTTAAAAGAGAAAACCTTTTTCTTTCTTCCTTCAAAAAGGACATCAAAATGTAGAAATTTACCTACTTTAGTTTAGTTCATAGCAACATTGTATGGAAAAATGCTTCGGCAGTATATAAAAATAATTCAATCACAGATTCTTTACGTATGTCTGACTCTATTGGGAAAAAAATGAAAAGCAAGTTTGAAGAGTTTCAGGAGTTTGCCTTATGGTTCTATATGGTGTTTAATATTTGATGAAAACAGGATATTCATGTCAAAGATGTTTTTCTTCAATACTGTGTTTGCCTAAAAACATCACTGTTGTAATATATTGAGAATATTGTACTGTGGTTACAAAAGAATAGCATCCTGGTTGGAACATAATGTCTTGAAGTCCAGTTGCACAGGTATTTTAAGGAGCCGTTTGCTCACTGTGTAATCTTGGGCAACTTTTTCACCCCTTTTTGTGCTTAGATTTCTCATTTTTAACATGAAGTTTATAATAGCATTGTGATACTTAGGATGAGTCAATTTGTACAAAATATTTAGATGGTGTAAATGTTTAATAAATATTAGCTTTAGTTTTGAATTTACTTTTAACTAGAATTTACAAAAGTAAGTTAGAGTTGAATTTACTTTGATACTGTAAGTGATATATAAATATATGCATACATATCTACCTCTCAAATTGAATTTACAAATGTGGAATCTCAAAAACGATACTAATTACTTTTTAGTATATCATGGCTTCAATAAATAAAGATATTAAAAGAAATGAAATAATTCTTACCTTGTTTCTTTATTGATATTTTTAATTTATGTGAATTTAAAGAGAAAGCATAGCTTTTAGGCCGAGTTCTTATCAGTTGTATCTTTATAGCTTCTTCTCCATCTAGTAACTTGAATTAGTAGATAGAATTGTTAAACTTCTCGACTCCTTTAACTTTAACTTTAATTTACTTCTCATTTTGTGTTGAACTATAATTATTCAATTGTAAAAAAAATTTCAGTTCTTATTAGTGTTGAAAGAAAATCATTATCATTCCATTTGATTTCATTTGCAGCACAATTTTAATATGTAAATGTAACAATTCATAAAACAGATGTCCCAGAAGTGTTTTCTTTATGTATTTTATGTATAAAATCACAAGCTGATTTTATGTATATTGATGGCTAATGAGAAAATTTAATGTCAATGTCTCAGCATAAGTCCTTTTTTAGACTATTTTAAAATAATCAAAGTACCAAAACTCACAATGGCATAAAGTTAAAACAAACGCAAAATGCAAAACTTTTTCTTAGTAAGTTATAAAAGATACAAGGAAAGGAAGCTTGTTTACCATGTACTTCTTTCCATTGATTACATCACAAGGAAGCAATATTCTTAGGGGTTCATTAAGGATTTCAGATTAAAGAAGCACTGATTACAGATATGTATGCAAGCCATAATTGATTTCTGAAATGAGCTCTCTTTGCTGATGAAACAAAAGCTACTGATTTCCTTCTGTTCAGTAACCATCCTTTTGCTCTTTTGCTATTTCTGCATCTTCAATTATTCTATAATACTACCAACCTGTAATCAAAATAAAGTAAAATAAAAGTACTTTTCCAATAAACGCTTTAGATAACATACCTGAACAATGTGAAAGAAAAAAAAAAAAAACAGAAAAAAATCCTAAAGATTGTTCAAACCAGGTCTTTTTTTTGTTTTTTTGTTTTTTTGTTTTTTTTTTTTGCTCTTTGCCACCCCCTCAATACTCAACAAAATTTGTCCAATTATCAAATTCATATCTTAGGGAGTACAACAACTGAGAAAGGAAGGAAATAGGGTTTAGAGTTAGTTTCATCAAAATATTTTTCCCCAGGAGATATCAAAGGTTTCAAAGTGACTGTGGAAATTATCTTGTTTAATCACGGTTACTATTACAACTTGATCAATTCAGTCAATGTCATTAGAATGCATGTTTTGCTGTCTTCACACTGCTCTTAAACTCTAAATAGACTGCACACAAACATTTTTTGCTCTGCTGTAGCCCCAACCTAGAACAAAGTTATTGCTTACCTTTCATTAAACATTGTACAGTTACTTGCTTGAGCAATGATGGAGAACCAGACTCCAAATTATCCAGAAGATTCTGAAATAGTTTCTAATTGCCATGCCAATGCATATGCTCTCTTCAACACATGTGAGTAAGGTTATATACAAAATATAAAAGTAAATGGATTCAATTACATCTCTATATTTTCAGCAATGTCTTCCACATTCTAGTTTCTCTGAACAAGATTGTCAGGGTATGTTCTACGTAACAGTGCCTGGCCAATGGGGCAGAAGCAAGAGCTGTAATGCAGCCTCTGCCTTCCTTGCCAATTGTGTTCCCTGAGCGATGTGGTTACATCTACCAGAAGAGACCTTTCCTTCTCATTGATATACCCAGAACAGGTATCCTTTTGCAATTCTTCAAGGACAGGTCATTTTTTGTTCCTTAATTTGTATATAGGCCCCAAATGCAGTTGCTGAGACTCTGCAAAAACTATCAATTAAAAAACAAAAGAGTTAATTTCTTTTTTATGAGCACCAGCTAGTCTAGTGCCTGTAATAAATAACAGTTTAAAAAGTGAATAGATGATAAAATGAATGAATTAATAAATAAAACTTCACCCTTAATGTCATAAGAATGAATGAAGGATTGAATAGAAATATTACCCTCTAAACTTGGCTTTTTATCCTAGCTCTGAACGTCTTTGGCAAAATTATTTCTAACAGGACATCTATTATTACTCTTATTTCATTGACATATTTTGTCTTGTTTTTATAGTTTTCTACCTAATTATCTACAATCATTGCATAAGCTATTTTTGCACTGAATTTCATAGATTAATTAGGTTGTTTTAAGTTCTGGCTAGTAACAACTTTGTTGAAATAAATGTATTCTAATTATTTCTTTAGCAAGTAGGAGATAATCTTAGGTATGGATTTTTGAGTCTAGAAATATATGAAATTTTAACTTTAAAAAATTCTGATAATTTTCTTTGACAAAGGTAATACTGGAAATTATTAATGTTTTTAAATTTTTTCCAAATTATATGGTGCCATTTTAACTTACATTCATTGACTTACCTATAAATTTATGTATCCTTATGCTAATTTGTATGTAAACTGTTTATTCATTTCCATGTTTATTAAATTATGCATATTTTTCAAATGTATTTTTATATGGCCTTTCCACAATCCTTGAAATTCTACAGAAAAAATAGGTTGATGCCAGTCAGAGCTTTATGTAACAACTAATAACACAGTAGTAACTCTTGGAAGAAAGAGATGGTGAGTCTCAGTGTTAGAGGTAGAAGTTCTGCTAGCTGTGATGTGAAATGACATATTATTCATATTTAGCTAATTATTTGACTGGCTTACAACTAAAGAAGGGCAAAACCAAAATAAATTAAATTGAAATCAAATGTAAATTGCAATGGACTGCAACTCTTTCTGTCCTTAAGGAAGGAGCAGTGTGAAGTCAGGATAGAATAGAAATCCCAATTTTGTTTAATGTAGTCCTTTGAGCATCCTCCAATTTGGAGACAAAACCAGATGAAAGACAGAAAGAAATGGTTTCAACATTTGACACATTTTCTGATGCCCGATTTTCATGTGGCAATATTAAAACCCAAAGCACAAAAGCACCTCAGTGATTCTCATAATACATGCAGTGAATTCAGCTGTAGTTGAAACCAGCCTGCGTCACCAGTAACCATCCACCTTTTGTTTGTTTAATTTGTCAAACATAAATGAATAAAGACATAAATACAGTAACTAATAATACCATCCATTTTATTAGAAATACTCAATTGACATAAATAACATGTTAATTCTTATTATTTTAGCAACCTTTTAGTTTTTTTTTCTCTCCACATTTAAAGAAAGGGATATACTTTACTAATTTTTTTGGGTGATAGCTCTGCTTTATACAAATAGAAGCCTCTTTTGAAATATGAAGATCTAAGTACCTGGGGGTATATCTCTTATTAATACATAAATTATAAAAGCTTTCTATTTTCTCCTTTCTTTCCATAGTATTCCATATGGAAACACTGGCAAATGAAGTTCTTATTCTTATGACTTTGTTTTATCTGTTTAAGAAATGTTCTCTGAATTATTTACTTTGTATTCTCTATTTAAAGATTGCTGTGCTACCTTTTGAAGCATGTAGTTAAGACCATATTTTTCCTGGAGTTTTGTATACTGAGCATATATCTTCTGGTAAGTTGCACCTTTGTTCTCTTTTATGACTTTTATGCATTGTTATTCCATTAGTACAAGGCTAGCTATTACTACAAATGTCCCACAGAGAGAATATTTCAGTGGCTTTCTTGACAATGGTGAAAAGCCTTTGTTGAGCATTCATTCTGCCTCCTAATTCCATGCTTTTAATGTCACTCTCTGTGTTCCAGTCTAATTCACATTGGGTTATTCTTATTCTTTCAGTTTTTAATCACTAGCTCTTGTGTCTCTCAATTATACAAATCTGAGCAGAGCTTCAATTTGGAGTTGCACCAGCTTCATCTGTAACTCGAGTTCAGATGCACAGTTGTTTTTGAGTTTTGCTACAACCATTACCTTATTGTCAGCCCCAGATAAAGTTGTGAGAAATTTGCTGTATAATTCTGTGAGGATTTTACTTAGAAAAATGTAAATTTTGTTTAGAATATACCTGTGGGAAAAGATAACATTTAAAAAGTAAATTTGGTAGTTAGTTTGGGGTTTAGGACATGCTACCCCAAAATATAGCATGTTGACATTTGAGAGAATAGTAAAAGTAGAAAGTCCACTCTCGCCCTTCCATCTCCCTTGTCTCCCAAAGTAGGCTGTAAAACCTAGAAAGACCACCCTTTGTCTTTCTCTCCCTTTTCCCTTGAAGCAGGACAAAAGACTTCCATTCGAGAGGTGCCCTCCCAGTACCCTGAGGAAAACAAAACAAAACAAAAAAAACACGTTTATCCCTAAAGACATAGGAACACAGAGAAAAATCTGAACTAGCAAGACTTCCTAAGTTCCCCTCAGTTTCTTAGCATTAGATCATACAATTTTGTCCTCCAATCATATTTCTGCACACCTGTACACTCTTCAATAAACCTAGACACAAAAATACACATTAGCCTTTTTCTTTGAGTCTTGAGTTCTTAAGACTCCTCTGTCACATAAGCTTATATTAAATAAATTCATATGCTATTCTCTTGTTAATCTGTCTTTTGTTATAGGGGCCTCAGTCATGAAACTAACATGGGAAGAAAACATATTTTCCCTCTACAATAAAGGTAAAAGTATTAAAATGTCTACCTATTAATAAATTTATTTAAGTGTAATGAATATTTATTGCTGCACTAATCTGCAATTTGTGAAAATATACCCTACCATGTTTCTATAATTTCATAAGGCAAGTAATAACACCAGAATGTTAATAAAACTTTCTTTCTATAGAAACCATCTTTGAACCTAAGCAAAGCACATCGGGCAGTGGGGAAAAAGAGAACAACTGTTGGAAAATGATTTGTTTGTTTGTTTTCCCTAGCACTTCAAAAATATTCCCCATTCTCTCCTGACTGTATAATTTTCTACAATGTGTCTGTGTATTCTCATCTTTGTTCCTTTGTATGGAAGTCATTTACCTCTGGCTACTTTAAAAATATCATCGTTAGTCAGGCACAGTGGCTCACACCTGTAATCCCAGCACTTTGGGAGGCTAAGATGGGAGAATCACTTGAGTCCAGGAGTTCGAGACCAGTCAAGGCAATATGGTGAGACTTTGTCACTACAAAAATATTAAAAACATTATCTGGGCTGGGTACGGTGACTCACTCCTGTAAACCCAGCACTCTGGGAGTCCGAGGTGGGTGGACTGCTTGAGATCAGGAGTTCGAGACAAGCCTGGCCAACATGACAAAACCCTGTCTCTACTAAAAACACAAAAAATTAGCCTGGTATGGTGGCATATGACTGTAATCCCAGCTACTTGGGAGGCAGATGTTAGAGTAACCCAAGATTGTACCACAGCACTCCAGCCTGGGCAACAGAGTGAGACTCTATCTCAAAAAAAAAAAAAAAAATTATATGAGTGTGGTGTTGCACACCTGTAATCTCAGCTACTTGGCAGGATGAGGTAGGAGGATCTCTTGAGCCAGAGACGTAGATGTTGCAGCAAGCCAAAGTCCTCCCACTGCACTCCAGCCTGGGCAACAGAGGGATAGCCTGTCTCACATAAAGAAAAAAGAAAAGAACAAAAATATTCTCTTTCACACTAGTTGCTTTCAATTTCATTATGATGTTCTTAGGAGTGGTTTTCTTTGTGTTTATCCTACTTGCTTTTCTTTGAGTTTTTTTTTTTGTATCTACAGATTTATAGTTTTTATTAAAATTAAAACGTTTTCTGCTATTATGTTTTCAGTTTGTTTTTTCCATATCTGCCTATTTGTTTCTACCTCTCTCCTCCATCCACATGGTACAAATTGATGTGTTAGACAAACTTGGTACTGTCCTAAACAATGAGACTCTGCTACTATTTTCAGTCTTTTTCCTCTCTTTGCTTCATTTTGCATAGTTCCCATTGCTGTACTTTCAAGTTCAATCATATTTTTTTCTCCATTATGTAGTCTATAATTAATCCCATTGGTGAATTTTTATTTCAGACATTGCAGATTTTATTTCCCTTTAATTGTTTTATATTTTACTTTTCTCTCATTATGTTCAAATTTTACTTTAAATCTTTGAACATATTTTAAGATTTGTCTAAATTCCATCATTTTTCTCAATTTTGGATATATTTTTAATGAGTCATATACTTTTAGTTTTTGGTCTTAAAATGTTGTTACTTCACATGTGTAGTATTTTATTATTAGTAGTATTATTAAGTAACAGACACAGACATAGTGAACATTTCATTGTTGACTGGATTTTGTTCTATTATGTTAAAGGACATGGAAGTTTGTTTTAGGAGGTGTATTATTCTGTTCTCATGCTGCTAATAAAGACATACCCAAGACTGGGTAATTTACAAAGGTAAGAGATTTAATTGACTCACAGTTTCCCGTGGCTGGGGAGGCCTCACAGTCACGGCGTAACGACGAAAGGCAAAGGAGGAGCAAAGTCACGTCTTGCATGGTGTCGGACGAGAGAGCTTGTGTTAGGTGACTCCCCTTTGTAAAACCATCAGATATAGTGAGACTTATTCACTATCACAAGAACAGCACCGGAAAGACCTAACCCCGTGATTCAATCACCTCCCACCAGATCCCTCCCACAACATGTAGGAATGATGAGCGCTACAATTCAAGATGAGATTTGGGCCAGGACACAGACACACCATGTCAGGAGGCATTTATGTCAACCGCAGGTCAAGCAGATTCTTTGACATCCTTTTTGAAAATTCTTGTTAGGGCCAGGCACAGTGGCTCATGTCTGTAATCCCAACACTTTAGGAGGCCAAGGCAGTCGAATCACTTGAGTCCAGGAGTCCAAGACCAGCCTGTACACATGGAAAGGTCACATCACTACAAAATATATATACATATATATATATATATAAAATTAACAGGGCTTGAGCCCAGGACATAGAGGCTACAGTAAGTCGTGATGGCATCACTGTACTCCAACCTGGGAGACAAAGCTAGACGCTGTCTCAAAATAAAAAAACAAAGTTAACATGAATCTAGTGTATCTTTACTTTAGGAAAAATTTAGCCCACTATAAAGATATGACCATCTGAGACCACTGTTAATAAACAGTTCCAAGTATTTAGTGAGATATCTTGAGTTTGGCCTATAAAAACTGCAACAGTTCTAAGCCCAGCTGAATGATTGGTGCATGGCTTCTTAGAAAATGTTCTTCGTCCTACAGTTGTTCTTAGCTCAGACTTGTGGAATTTCAACTCATATATGTGCAGGTTTGTATTTGGCTAGTTTTTAACAAATCCTTATGGATATTTCTGGAGTTATTTCTCTGCATAGCTCCCTTATCTCTGGTTCTTTAGCCCACACATCTCAGCCATCTCTGCCTTCCCAAATCATACTTCTCCTCCTCAATGGAGATTGTGCTCTGCTTGTTTCTTTCAGTGTTATCTTGAAAGAGCCTTCGGGCAGAAAGTCAAGGCAAAATTGGAGGATTTATCTAATATGTTTATTCTCTTATGAATCA
The DNA here is from genome assembly GCF_009764315.1 of Trachypithecus francoisi. Lineage (NCBI taxonomy): Eukaryota > Metazoa > Chordata > Mammalia > Primates > Cercopithecidae > Trachypithecus > Trachypithecus francoisi. Next base: position 44,784,698 of record NW_022681470.1, on the reverse strand, counting down.
CAATTTTGCCTTTCCTGTAGTCAGTCCTGTGTTTAAAAACAGCTGTTTCACATATGTGGTCCAATTTTTAAATTTTTAGTAGTAAAGGAAAAGCCTAATACCAGTTAATTTCTCGTGGTCGGAAGCAGAAATCCTCCTTGTTCTGCCACTTTCTTTTATTGTTGTTTTCTCTAATTTACTTAAACATGGAATTCTCTCTTGAATTTTAACTTATTAATTTTTCATTTAGTAACATTATAAGAAAGGAAGAATAATGCATTGGTAAGTTTTTGCTGTATAACAATCTTAAAATATCAATAGCTTAAAATTACAGGCATATATTTTTTCCACGACAGTATTGTTGTTAGGTAAGACAGATCTGCCTCGGGCTACAGATTGACTGCTCTTAGCTTCAAATTTCTATTTGAATTTAAATCTGCATCATATGTCCCCAGATTTGCCTTGGACCAGTGGCTACTTGAGTCATGTTATTCTCATGGCAGGCCCCTGGTGCACAAGAGTTCAAGCCAACTTTTCCAGGAGCATTTAACAACTCTTTCCTCATCACACTCAACATTTCATTGGCCCAAACAGGTAACATGGCCAATCCCAAAGTCAAGTTGTAGGAAAGTAGATTTCTCCTACCATGAAATATGATACCAACCCAAAATTGGAGTGAAGAATTGCAGACAATATTTCCCAAGACATTAATGGGTCTCTGGCACATTTATAATAGCAAAGTTAAGATAGCCAGCACACATACCATATTGCTCTAACATTTTTCTTTGCTTAATTTAATATGCAGTAGACAGTTGAAAGGGACTTAACAGTTTTTTTAGCCAATAACTTCATTTGATAAATGGAGAAATTGATGACCCAGAGTATTGAAGCACTTTTCTAAATTTACACGGTAAATCACTGATATCGGATGTGGAGATAATCTGACTTGACACTGCTTCTAAATTCAATGTTACATTTACTTTTTTATGCTGTTTATATTAACTTTCATTATTCCAGTGCATTTCTATCAGACAAGATTCAGGCAGGAAACAGATGGCAATCTCAAAAGGGTTTAACTGAAAGTTAAATGAGTTTAAAGAGAATGTAACAAAGAAATTCTTAGCAGAGATGGGAACAGTTTTACAAAATCAACAAGAAATATTTAACAACTGCTGGAGATATCACCACTCCCAGGTCTGACAGAACAAAAAGTGGCAACAGGATTCTAGAATCTAAAAGAGCTGAAGTCAAGGGGGAAGCGTTTTAGCCTTAGAAAAAAGCAGCTTGAGCAGCATCCCAGAACAGAATCCCTACCGTGAGAAAGGAAGGGAATGAGGGGAGTAATTACCTAAAACTCTCTCTGTCGCTTCCTGCTCTTCAATTTCCTGTCACTTTATCCCACTGACTGAACACAGCTGAAAGCCAGTAGGTAAGGGTATGCCTGTGAGGTAGTCAGAGAGGTCAGTTTCTGGGCTTGGTGCAGAATAGAGGTGCAGAAAGAGGACAGATGGGATACTGACCTGTGATGGAGAATAACTAGTAATGCCTCGATGCTTAACTTCATGTCATCTACAGAATATTAACTGTGGATTCATTTAACATGTGTTTGTTGAAACAGTATTGTGGGTCAGGATAATTTTCAGGCATCGAGAGTGCAGCATTGAACAAAACAGATGGAAATTCTTTGTTGGGGTATATATTCTGAAATGAACTCAGTCTGCAAGCAACATAAACAAGTACAATTATATTATGTTACATGATGATAAATGGCAAGAACAAACAAACAAATCAGGGAAGAGAAATAGCAAATGTCAGGGTGCCAAGGTGGAAAACATCAGTGAAATTTTACAATATAGTGGGCAGGAAAACCTCACCAAAAAGACAGCATTTGCTTAATGACTTGAATGAAGTAGGGGATTGAACAATATAAGTATTTGTAGAATATTCTAGGCAGAGAAAACAAACTTGTACAAGCTGTAGTGTAGTAAATTCAAGAAACAGAAGGAAACCAATGTACTTCCAGCAGAGTGAACAAAGAGAGAGTAAGAGGAGATGGAGACAGAACAGTAGCTGGACCTAGAGGAAACAGATCCGTGGGAATTTGAGCATTGTGTAAGATGATCTGACCTGTGTTTAAACAGGAAAACTCTTACTGCTCAGTTAAGGACTAGCAGAAGATAGGCAAGAGCTGATGTGAGTAGAATTTTATAAAATATTAATTACACAACAGGTTTTCCAGAAACATAGTTATTTTTGTCATCTAATTAAATAGTATGAGAAAATATAAAGAAAAATGTGGTGATTTTTTAATAACTAAAGTGAATAAGTAATTATGTTCTAATAACTTTTTTTGTAAATTCAGATTTTTACTTATTGGTTTCTTTGAAGTGAGGCATCAATTTACTGAATGCAAGGAATTATTGACTAACATGAGCTGATGTAGGTTTGTAGATAGACTTGAACTATTTATAAATGTTTGCAAAAGAGACATAGTTTAAAGTAAATTCCAGGTATGTAAAGACACTTTTTAAATAAGAGGGTTGAAAGAGACCTTATATCCCTAACAGATTTGTGCTATAATGGTTAAGTAGATAAGACTGAAAGAGACATACAGAGACATAAGCAGAAACTTTTACCTTCTGAAGATGGTTATTTGGTCTTACTCTGTAACTAAAATATATGAAAATACTCATCTAAAATTACCTATTACCAATAACATAATGAACATATGCATTTGATCTAGATAGTTTTCCCACATGAAAAGATTTCCGACTGGTAAATTTTTTAGGAAAATAAACATAATAAATAGTCTTCCAAGTAATGTACTATGTGATAAGTATTTTTATAAACATCGGTAACAAAATGTAACTCAACTGTTAAATATTTCGTAGTAAACTACAGTCCCAAGCTCTCTAGAATCATAACAAATGCAAATATTTGACAGAAAAGAATTTGCAATAGCCAACTTTATCTGCAAAAGGAGAGTATAATCCAAGCCAGTTCTAAATACACCAATGCCATTCAGTAAACTATTTCATGAAACTGAGTTGAGAATTGTTGTTTTGAGAGCAGGATGGGAGGAACTGGAGAAAATACAGCCATGATTTTGCCGTCTCTAGCTTCATCTGATGCAGATTTAGTGACAGTGTTCCACAGAGAGCAAAAAAAGAGGTTATCAACTGTTTCATGTTGCATATTCTTCCATTTTGAAAAATGTTCCGGTTTCAGATGAAAAACTATATCTTGGAAATCTGCAAATCTAGATAAGTTCTCATCCAAACATAAGCATTTCATGTAGAGCTCTACCTGTTTAGAATGCATTAAACTAAACCTTAATAATATTATTTTTTTAGTTTGCAGTTCATTAAAAAAAACCTCTCTTTATTTTCGAGTTATAAAAATTCTTAACCTACATATATATAGGTCATTGGAAGTTAATTATTCTACTGTATTTCTTTTCCTCAGTTTATTTAAATCCCTTCAAAATTCTACAGATAATATCTGGGCTTCTTTATTTTTATTTTTTTAATTTCACATTTCTCCAACAAACTCTTCTCAAAAAAAAAAAAAAAAAAAGCTTTGTGTGCAACTTAGTGTTCAGCTTTTCAAAGCACAGTTAAGTTGAGACTCTGATATTGAAGAAATTTCTATGGAAACTTCTGTGTATTAAGGATAAAACATAGAAAGAAACTTGCACTTTTTTTCTAGAAGTGGTCTCTCTTGAACTTTAGGGTATCTTTCTAGACCTAGGAATATCTTATATGACACGGATCCAGCTCAGCCCACTACGAGAATATTCCGTCCTCTCTGCATAACAGATTCCATAAATAACTCTATTGGCTTAAGAATATGAGAATAGCTCTTCCTACTCTCTAGGTTTTTGTTTTGTTTTGTTTTGTTTTGAGACGGAGTCTTGCTCTGTCACCCAGACTGGAGTGCAGTGGCACTATCTCAGCTCACTGCAGCCTCTGTCTCCTGAGTTCATGCAATTCTCTGCCTCAGTTTCCCAAGTAGCTGAGATTATAGGTGCCCGCCACCAGGCCAGGCTAATTTTGGTATTTTTGGTAGAGATGGGGTTTCACCATCTTGGCCAGGATGGTCTTGAACTCCTGACTTCATGATCCACCCCGCCTTGGCATCCCAAAGTGGATTACAGGCGTGACCCATGGCACCCAACTTACTCTCTAGTTTTAAGACCTGTTTTCCACCTCAGTGTAACTAATAATGGAACACCCACTGCTTTCAGAGGAAAATCTCCCATAAGATGTAATGTTATTACAAGGCTCACAATTGGCATTCATAACAGTCAAGGATATGTTACAAGTATCTGCGGGGACTAACAATCATTTTGGAGACCGAGAGACTCTAACTAAAGTTATACCCAATTTACATTATTGAGCAGAGCATTTCTAAGTTGGTCCATGGCATCTTATTCAGTTTTATGTTGACATCACAATTTAGTTTTAGTATACAAAATGGTTGAATATCACTATTTACTTTATTATAAACAGGGGGTATGTCAACAAAAGCATCTATCATCACTCCTCCAGAAACCAAAAATTGCTACAAACTATCAACAATCAGTTCTCCAATGGAATAAAATAAAAATGAATGTGATTTCTCATCCTCCACAGGAATCAAATGGCATACAGATTGGTCACATTGGCTTTGATTCTGGATTCTGTGTGGGCTTATTTTCCCATATCTGCTAACATGTTTCCATGTTTATTAGTATTCTCTGGTTCAAAAAGGCTAATTTTTACCTGCAACCTAAAAGTATTAATATTTCAGTTTCTATCAAAGAAATTTTATAACTGATTAAAAGCCTGTGCCCTAAATTGAGTACCCACTCTCTGTCAATGTTCAAATCATAGTCGACTAAGTTTTTCTTGTGTGTTTGTTTTATAACACAACAACATATCTCAACATCTAGTGACTTCAAGAACAATCAGTGAGCAACATCACCAACAACAAATCATTTTGGTATTTTGCCTATTCTCACAGCTACAAAAATTGCATTTTGTGATTTTTCTAATCTCTCTAAGGTTTGGCTAACAAAATTCTGAATTTAACTCAACAAGTTGTCCTCTAGGTTTGAGTTTTACTTTGAATGTTCTGTTGCATGACTTTTGTTTCCCAATTGACTATTTCTAATCTCTTATTAGTATTTATTGTAGAAATGTGTAATTTTCTTGAAGGGAGCAAAGCGAACCTTTCTTTTGCATTTCCTCTACTAAACTATCCAACAATCTGTATACACACATATTGTCACAATCATCATCAAGTTAATCTCCATTACCACTTCTGTAGATGAGGAAAAACTAAGATTATATTTTCCTCCCCTACATCTCCTGGACCGTTGTTTTATATATAAAAAGTATTCATTATATCCCTGAACAAGATTATAAATCAAACATTTTTTAATAATGCAAATGGGTTGTGAATGACCTGGAAAGATTTTGAGCAAAATTTGTAGAAATAATATTTATAATATACATCAGATCTTAAGTGTATAACTCCTTTAATCAGATAATAATGATCATAATTATTAACAAAAATCATGAGAATTTTAAATTTTGAATATAATTTGCATTTAACACAATTTAAAATATTCCATTTTCAGATTTAATTATAGGAGCTTTGTAAATCTAATTGTACATTTAAATAGGGAAGTTTAGTAATCTTTAATAATATTCTGATTATTACTAAATCTTTAGCAATCATTAATAATCAGACAGTATAATGAGTAAGAACTGATTACCCAATTGCTTTTTTAAAAATCTAATTAGTTTCTAAAATAATAAATATGTGAATTTTGGTGTTTTGCCTATTCTCACAGTTACAAAAATTGCATTCTGTGATTTTTCTCATCTATCTAAAGTTTGACTAACAAGAATTTTGAATTGAATTCAACATGTTTTGTACTCTATTCTCACCGAGGTCTGATTTTTGCTAAAGCAGACTGTATGTTTGATGTAAATATCACTGTCTCTTCTCATAAAAGGACTTCCCATTCTCTCCCACTGACTTTTGTTGCTCCTACCTGTGAAAAGATTATGATGTTACATTCATTGATATTACTGTCAACCGTAGAGTATTAGTTTCTGGAAGACTCGGCATTGTAAACAAAATTTGCATTGGCCATGTAACTTCTATGGTAAATGGAATGTGGGTAAAACTGATGGATGACACTTCTGAAAATAAGTATTAAGAATCATTATGGGCCGGGTGCCACGGCTCACACCTGTAATCCCAGCACTTTGGGTGGCCGAGGAGGGCGGATCACGAGGTCAGCAGATCAAGACTATCCTGGCTAACACGGTGAAACCCCCTCTGTACTTAAAAAAAAAAAAAAAAAAATCCAAAAAATTGGCCGAGTGTAGGGGCGGGCGCCTGTGGTCCCAGCTGCTCCAGAGGCTGAGGCAGGAGAATAGCGTGAACCCGGGGGGCGGAGCTTGCAGTGAGCCGAGATCGCGCCACTGCACCCACCCTGGGCGACAGAGCGAGACCCCATTTCAAAAAAAGAAAAAAGAATCATTATGAGGCTCTGCAATCACTCTCTCTTGTTTTTTTTTTTTTTTTTTGAGACGGAGTCTCGCAGTCGCCCAGGCTGGAGTGCAGTGGCCGGATCTCAGCTCACTGCAAGCTCCGCCTCCCGGGTTTACGCCATTCTCCTGCCTCAGCCTCCCGAGTAGCTGGGACTACAGGCGCCCGCCAACTCGCCCGGCTAGTTTTTTCTATTTTTTAGTAGAGACGGGGTTTCGCCGTGTTAGCCAGGATGGTCTCGATCTCCTGACCTCGCGATCCACCCGTCTCGGCCTCCCAAAGTGCTGGGATTACAGGCCACTCTCTCTTGTTAAGCCAGTTGTCCTAAATATGGTCTGAGAGGAAGAAGCCACATAGAGCAGTGTCAAAGGTGACCTATGAAATCATTTAACTTGAACTAGAAAAACACATTTCTTGTTGTAAGCCACTAAGATTTTTATCTTGATTTTCATATCAGCATATTCTAGCCAAAGAAATTGATATGCCTGCATTTGGCTACAACTGATGCTGGGGAAAATTTTTACTTTGTGCAAAAAGATTTTAGAAGATATACCTATATATACACATATAAGACCATTATATATACTTTACATGTAACATACGTTTGATATGTATTTTATATCTAATTTTACATTTGATATATGTGAAAATTACATATATTTTATTCCTTTAACTAAGTAGAGTAAAAATTTTTTTAATCGAATAATCTCTTTGCTAGTTGTGAGAAACTTTTTAAAACATAGAAGAATTAATCATTAATATGATGACATTGGAAAGATCAACTTGCAACTACATATCAAATACCGTTTCTTCTATTTCTGTTGTTAATTATCCAAGGTAATGTAAACTGTTTTCTGTTATATTAGCATCAGATGACTAAGGCAAATTCATGAATTTTGCTATGTCTCTGGAAGTTTTTTCTTAAACTTACTGCAGAGTAAATTTTCAATAAATCTATGACATCAGCTATCTATTTCACTTGGAATAAATTTGCTAAACATCTTGCTTGTTGAAGTTGCATGATTTTTTTCCATCTAGAATGAAACAACGTGATCTCTTAAATGCTAAGAAAAGTGCTTTTTTATATTTGTTGTTTTTCAATGGTAATTTTTACTGTGATTTTAGAAAAGAAAAATAGAACAGAACAAACAAATCACAGCATATCATATGTAACAAGAGTTTCACGGAACTTTGTCTCAATTGTGAGCATGTGTGTATGAGGTGAACGTACAAGATGTATTTTCTACTGTGGGTAATTGTGTACAAATTTGGAAAGCCACAAGTTCAAGATATACAAGATATGTACATATGAGCATGGTCCTTTATCATCTATTTCATCAGCTATGCCTTGATGCTTGATGCTTACCTAAAGCTATAACTATGTACCCAGTGTTGAAATATCTACCAGGTATCAGGCTGTATGCTAGATCGTGCTGATTACATCTTTATTCTCCAGGCGTGCATAGTTCAATGCAATAGTGTTTTAAGTTGAAAATCTTTGGAGTGTCAATGTGCCAAATCTGAAACTGTCTCTGCAGATGACTGAAAAACTTCTTCCCCTTGCAAACCCCATCATTCCCTGTATCCTCAATATAGCTTTCCCACTACATGTCTTAACTAAACCAAGTATTTACAAGGTACTTGTAGAGTATGATCAAAGATAGGATTTTTTAAATTAAAATTTTGAAATCAGATATGTGTGTGTATATATAGAGAAAAATATACACATATACAAACATATAGATATATATCCACATACATTATTTGCATAGTTCTACTTATTTATATATCTGTTTCAATCTCTATGTCTATACCTATATCTTTAGCTCCATCTATCTGGAGTCTCATTTATCTTCTATGATTTTAACTTAACAGTAATATTTTAAGAAAGTGTTTGTTGACTAAATGTTTTCATTAGCCGTGAATTATGTAGTACCTTGTATTTTCTATATGTATACATGTACGTATTTCATACATCATAGTGGATATGTGCTACGTGTATCAAATGTATATAGTCTGTACATATATTCTATATGTATACGCGTTCAATATATCATATGTATAGAATTTATATTGTGTACATGTGCACATTCCACACATATGTAATTACTATATAAATTATGATATTTAAACCACAAATACACAATTTTAGATTCAGCGAATCTTACTAATTAAAAGGGCCTTTACTTGTCTTCTTAGATTACAGATAAGGAAGCTGATATCTCAGAAGTTGAAATTATTCTCCAAAGTTAATAATGGGAGAAACTTTAAGCCCAAGTTCTGATTCCAATTTGATGTTCTTACCACTTTATCATTCTCTTTCCTTCATGAGAGTCTAATAGGTCATTTCCAGAAATTCCAGACCTCAGTGACTTTAAACTAATGCACATTAGTCTACTGGCTGTATTAGAAAAGCCATCATTTTGTCTTGAGGCATCACCTAACACAAATTACTTCATAGTGGAGTTCCATACAAAAGAGTGCATACTATAAAGATAAAGATTATAGTTTATTAAATTATATCAAATAAAAATGTGTGAGAATATTAAGGTTTAATTAACTTTCTGTTTTTAATCATTCTGGCTTTTTAAACATAAATGTATCACTTCGCCACCACTACAATTCCTTGCCAGGCTGAAAATATGAATAAATATGAATAATTTAGTACATGATGAAAATGCACTATAGAATTCTTTTATTTAGTATATAAATATTGAGCACCCACTTTTTGGCAGTTCCTTATAAATGATGTCATATGACAAAATTAGTATTTCCAATATCCCTCTAAAATTATCAGTACCATAACTTTTAAAGTAGATTTTATTCATTAGTTTATAAGAAGTGACACTATATACAGGCTGTCATTTTCTTCTCAGTGACAAGAGAGAACTTGTCACATATTAAAAATAAGGTTTTTAATATGCATAAAGTTCTCAAAGTGTTTAAATCGTATTCTCTAAAACATGATCTATAAAATAGAATTGTGATATTTTACATTTAACATTATATTCTCAAAATCAGACATGTAATGGTATCGTTATAAAATACAGACCACTTTAGCAAAACATGTAAAACTCTTTTACAATCTTGTTTTGTAAGATCGGCATATGATTTTACATAAAAATTTATTTCAAAATAGAAGGATTAACATAGAAAAATGACATACAATAGGCTAAGTGAAAAATAAGCCCTTTGAAAATCTAAAAAACTTTGACAATATATATTATTTGTTACAATCCCTAATATCTTAATTATTTTCTCTGTATATCCAATGTCTTTGTAAAGTATTATTTTTCTTTATAACCAAATGACACATATTTTTTAAAATCTCATTGAGGAAGATTTATTATTCACTAAGAATATAATCAGCATCCTTAACATTTATCATATATAATAATAAAACTCATTCATAAGACCCTGAATATTTCTTTACAAACTCTGCCTTGAATGTTTAAATGACTCTTAATCTAAGTCTCCTAAATTGTCATAAAAATTAGGCTGATTCACTGTCCCTTTGAGATTGTGATATAAAAGCCCATCCATCACGATGTATCTAATTAAGAAACTAAGTTAAGAGGTGTTTGAACAAGATATTTGAAAATCTCAGGGGACCAGACAATTGAATTGGTATTGCAGACATATCAAATTAGTTAATGATTTGGGGAATCTTTATTCTTCAAGAGTATGTAAATTAAAAAAGAATAATGAAATTCATTAAAGCTTGGTATCAGGGAGAAAGGAGGACCCTGTGCACCATTGCATGTAATTATAAGTACCTGCTTCATTCAGATAGAAGGACAGGAGACTGGGGAAACAATAAAAGCAATTTGGACAGATTAATTTTCATATTAAACATAGATAATTATAATTATTTTTCTTTATATTTTTGGGGTACCTTTCTCATACTTGACAAATCCATATTTGGCAATCAGGCTTGTTTTCCATTTTCACTTCGCCATATGAACTTGTAAGATAAATGTCTTGCCATTCAAAATAACAATAGATACTGAATTTTCTCTTGAAATTTAACAAAGTATTTTATTTATTTTGTCAGCCTATTTTGATACTGAAAGAGGCAGAAGAATAAAACTACACTGTTTTATCCAAAGCATGGAATGAATAGAATATTAAACCTCACCCAATAAAGAGCTAAGCAGGGATATGTGTTCAAAATGTAAGCAAAACCTTTTCTCATTTTCGAAAGCATTATACAGATATTTCTTTTGAAGCATATAAAATAAGAATGCAACCAATGATACTATTTTATTAAATAAAATAGTTTCTTCCATTTTTGAATCATTTCTGGAATGAAGCGTCATCAAAAGCTTTCATTTTTTAATGTACCATTTTAAAAGCTTAAACTCTGATAAATTTCAAAATGTGTTTTCAAAACTAGGATGCTGTAGAACATGCCCCTATTATAAAAATAATATACTCTTTTTAGACTTCTATGTAGAAAAAACACTGAAGAAATATCAAAGCCAACTGTTGATTTGAACCAGTGATACGACATTTAAAGGTAAAATATTTTAGAAGAATACAGAACATTATCAGATATCCTCTTGATGTCTCCCCTCCCTTTCACTTCCCTTGATAGTCCCTCAAACCCAATATATTCTACAGTAAATCTTGGACATTTATGAGATTTATGCCTTTATCTTTTAACCTCTGAAGCAAGAAAATCATAAGCATTTACAAAATAGCATTTATCATACCCAAGAGTTGAATGTTGGAATCATCAAATTGCTATGGATCAAAATCAAAAGGGATTAAGAATAGGGCAGCTAAAGTATTCATGTTTCAACTGGATTCTCATTAAGGTGCCAAGTATTTAATGCCACACATTAAAGGAAAACTGGAAAGTATATTCCTAAAATAGAAATGGTGTTTCTAAAGAAAAATATATCCTAAAATAATAAATATTCTAGGATATGAACAAAGGTTTATCAGTAAGGTTTTTCATTGCAGTAGTGAGAATGATGACTAAACAATAAGGGGAATGGTTAAATATCACAGGTAAATCCATTACCTGCAATATGCACTGATTAAACAGGACTTGGAAGAATATTTAATGACAATCCATGTAGAATACTTATAATTTAATATTATGTGTGAAGTAATTATAATTTGAGAAAACACACATGCCATATGATTCCAAATTCATTTTTAAAATTTTATAACTATATTTATACATAGAAAAAAGACTGAAAAATACCACACATTGTTAGATTGACCTCTGAGTCTGAATTAACTGTGATATTACTTTTGTTCTTTACTGATTCTCATTTTTCCATTTTCTATTAAATTATATTAGTTTGTTGGAAAAATCAATAACAAAAAGTAGTCCTTGCAAATTGTTTTTCCTTGTGAAAAGTGTGCTTTCCAAATAGCAGAAAATGTCCTGTTAATAATGCCAGGTATTAAAAGCATCATGTTATAACAAATTTATTTTCCCCAAGATGTAAAGAAGATACATTCTATTCTACAATCAAAAGCGCGTGCGCACACACACACACACACACACACACACATTCAATTTTAGTTTGTAATATTTTGTAAAAAATAAGCATTATTTACATTTCATGAAGAACTTCTGTGACACCACTTATGCCGCTTTATTACCATTTTGTCGATATTGTGATTATCTTCAAGTTCCATTTTATCTAGTCAGAATTTGACCCTATCGCAGGCTTTTTGGTGATCTAAGCCAGTCAAGGTAATGCCATTCCCTTGGCTAGAGTCATTATGTCAAAAAGCAACCTCCAATTTACATTAGTGGATACTTGGAATTCCTCTACCCAGCATGATTTCTTCAGTGGTGTCCACGTAGGCTAAATTGACACAATAAGAGCAAGGATTAGGCAAAAGTTCCTATTTAGAAGACCTTAGAGGATAGTAGGTCTGACAGTATTCCATCACCTAACTAACCCATGCCTGAAACTCAGGTCTCAACTACATGAAACCCAGAGTATTTCAACTTCCCAAGACAATAATAAAACTTTATTGTTTATGGCAATTTAACTTTGATTTTCTGTTACATATAATTATGCGCATGACAACTGAAACAATATCACAAATTCAATGTTATAGTAAAGTTCTTAAGCTTTGTATCTAGTTATATTAAACTATGTGTCTGCTCATGATCTAAAGCCTTTAAAATTATAGGATTTATTTTTAAACTTTAGCACAGGAAATTAGTAATATGGGTAGGACCATCTCCTGCCACACAAGAGATGTAAATTGTGCCACATTTGAGGTGCAATATGGCTAGCATTGTTTTTTTTTAGCATGGATGTGGTTATGTTCTACAGTCAGCATTCTATTTTATTTTTGAAATAACATTATTCAGTTGGAAGAACATATGTAATGCACAGGTTGTTAATTTCAAAGGCAATAGTTTATTTTGAAGAGAATGTTTACATGCTTAACTCTATAAATTTTAGTAGTAGAACACTTCTATAAACTTTCAAACAAAGCTATTTTTATTTTCTTTAGATTACAATGTGTGTTCCTGATATAATATAGCTTAATGGTGAGTATATTTAACTACATTGAGTTATAATTCTCATTACATCTAATGCCTGGTGAAAAGACAGTTTTTAAAATGGAATACTGTGTACCACTAGCCATGTCTTAATGGTTTCTGAAGTGTAGTGTGCAAAAATTTTGCAGTGAAGCGTTCATGGTAATATTATTGCTAAACGCTTTTATATTTTTAATGACTTGAGTCATTCTGAAATCTTAGATCAAAATGTAATGAAATAATACATGATTTTAAAATGTTTGCTGTTTTGAATCTGATTGTCTTACAAAGAAATCACATTAATTAAACTAGCAAACAGAGTGGGAATAATTCTGGAGGGCAGAACTAAATGCCCATAATATATCCATAGTGCTAGGCATTGTTCTGCTAGAAAGAATAAGAAAGAACAGCAGCTATTACCTGATTCTACATGGAAGCAACCTCCTAATGAAGCAATGTTGCATGTGAAACACTGTCCTTTTGACACCCAACTTTATGATTTCTCTTTATTAATCTGTTTTATGAAAAATTCACAGGTCTGCTATGTGGACATAGTAAAACATACCTTTCATATTAATATCAACTTTTTTTTTTTTTTTTTTGAGATGGGGTCTCGCTCTATAGCCCAGGCTGGAGAGCAGTGGCGGGATCTCACCTCACTACAAGCTCCGCCTCCCGGGTTCACACCATTCTCCTGCCTCAGCCTCCCAAGTAGCTGGGACTACAGGCACCCGCCAGCACGCCCAGCTAATTTTTTTTAGTAGAGACGGGGTTTCACCGTGTTAGCCAGGATGGTCTCGATCTCCTGACCTCATGATCCACCTGCCTTGGCCTCTCAAAGTGCTGGGATTACAGGCTTGAGCCACTGTGCCCTTTCACATAGTGAAGTTAGATTTTACTTCAGAAATAAATAATGTCTTCATGATGAAAAAACCAAGTAAGCACAAATTTTAAAAACTGAAATTCCTCATGAGTTCATTTATTTCCTGATGGTATTCACCAGGGATCTGCTTATCAAAATGAGAAGAGAATCGTATGGAATACTACATAGTCACTATAATTTTATTTTAAATTGTGGTATGAGGCCTGAAATTAAAATTCAATATTAAGTGCTTCCTTGATACCCGGGGAAACCAGGAAGGTTTCAGACGACCAAACCACCAGTTTCCCTCCCCCTTCCACCCTCTAGATAAGATCCCCTAGCCAAATGATGCTTCTTTTCACAAGGAAAAGCCCAGTGCTTGCTTATCCCTGAGTAGTGAACTTAAGTTATTCTACACCCAGAAGAATTATTCAAATAAGTCTGTGGTAGTCAAGGTTACCTCATTCTCTTGTTACTACAAAGCTTGCTTCCTACAGCCCTTGTTCACTCTCTTCCTGAGTTCTAACCCTATGTGGCCCTGCATGGAAGGCAGTGCCCTCCTCTCCCAGGATGCACGTGACTAATAAACTGCCATCTCATCTGTATGGTGTCAGGAGTGTGTGCTCATCCACCATGTACTATTTGTGTGAGGATCCTACCCTCACCTATGGGGTGAAGAGTAAGGTTTCAGAACAAAATATTCAGAATATTAAAATGCTAGCTATCATTCAAACCCTGAGGCTGCTTTCATGTGTTTTAAAAAGCACAACAACATTATTGTTTCTTTGAATTTGATTTTATGATCTGTTCATATCACAACCTAGAATTTTCTTGTTTTCATGTTCTTCATACCTTCTTACTGTGCCCACACTCCATGGCATTGTTAATTTAGAGTACCTGACGCTCCAGTTATAGAGTTGGAGGGAAATCTGTGTTATTTGATCTTTATGACAAGTAAATATTTTTGCTCTGATTGGGTTGATTATTGTGCACTTTACATTCAATGAAAGGTATGCATTTGTGTATTGTGTATGATAGTAGAATAACGATGTGACAGTATAAGATGCCTGCTGCATTACTTGTGTTACCCCGAAAACACTGGAATACATATTTACCCTTCAAGGATATATATATATATTTTTGTAACATTTCTCTGAGCAGGTGATATTTCTTTTCAAAGAGTGCAATACCACCATGAGATGAGGTAATACGATAAACCTTTGTAAGAAGAATCTCTTTATTGGATAAGGTTAGCAAACTAAGGCTGTCAGAGATTGTATTACACTATCCCTTGTGTGTGCTTGCAGTGAGATTGTTAGAAAAGATCATTTTAGAAAAGTAAAGAATAAATCGCTGTATTCTCTCTCAAAAATCCTTTTCAAAATAGATTTGACAGTTGAGTGATTATATCTCTAATACAGACTGTGCTAGGATATGTGAGATTAAAATCTCAGGAGCTTCAACACAAGGCACTGAACAAAAGGGGTCAACAGGAACACGGAGCCCCCCCAAATCGAGAACAGATAACTAATCAACTTAACTCTGCCCTCAATACATAGAGGTTAATATCTGTACCTTCAACAGATTTTGTTGTTCAGGTTTTAAAACGCTATGGTTTCTTCTCTTATAAAGATCCTATCAATTTCTTCAGGAAAGAAAATAAAATCAATAACATTTGAATGTAGGAAGATCTACCGGTAGAAATAAAACTTGCTGATTCCCTTTACATTTCTAAAAGAGCTGTTAGAGGGAAATATGTGTGAAATAGCATTTGTCTTATTAATATTTAATTAGACTTTAGGGTTTAGAACCTCAGGGAAGATAGCTAAAGAAAGAAAAGATGAAATATCAAAACAAATATGTTCTATTAAAAGTTACACATGCATGGTCTCCTCCCCGCATTTTACTTTATAGAATGATTTGCATTCAAAATAACAGGAACCATACACCCCATGTGATTAAATAATATAAATCAAAAATTAATTATCTTCTGAAAAGATAACTCAAAAAATCTGCCTCACGTCTAAAGTTATAGCCTTCAGCTAATTAACTGCCTTACAAAAGAATATTATTAATAAAGAGAATTTTGCTAAAGAAACATAGAGAACAAACTTCTGTAACTCGAAAGTGATATAAAACTATTGCAATCTGTTCATTGTAATGATAATTTAGATAATTTTATGGTTAATTCATTATTTTGATTGCCAGAATACTGAAGAAGTAGAGCTGTAATTCTTTTTGACCATTGCTTTCAACCTTGCATACCCCCAACTTATATGCAGAGTTTCTTCTTATATTACAACTAAGGCATGCACACTTACTTCTCTCTTTCTTGTCTTTCGTTGTAGGCCATTAACCAAATATTGTAGCCCTCCCATTCTTATCCCCACAAAAAAATGTCTTCTCTTCCATCAGAACAGTATTTTTCAACAAAGAACTTACTTTGGGATCACATGAAACATTGATTCATATGTTTATACATTATAGGTTTCCAAGTACTAACTCAGGCATACCAAATCAGTACATTGGATAGGGTAGGACCCAGCATGTATATTTTTCAACAATCCTCGGTTTAAAAAGCATGCTCTAGAGAGCAGAGATAATTATATGCTCTTGGCAGCTGGAGTCCTCCTGCTGGGATTGTCTCTGTTGTTGTTGCTCTGTGGCCTGAGTACCTCTTTTGATAACAGGTATGGTAGGCTCACTGCCTGCAAAAGTAGAGACCAATGCCAGCATCCTGGAGCTAGGGTCTTTAATGATGCTGTTACTCTCTTCACATCATTAATTCTGGCCTGTGGCCAAAGAAGGAATCCTGTTTAAAAGGGGAAAATTTTCAAAACCAAAAATTATCAAACTCTCAGTTATAATTTAAAGTCTGAATTCCCAATGAATAAAACTATCTATCAAACTTATTATTAGCCTCTTGTTTGTACTGTTTGCTTGTAGTAGGGTCATACATTGAGTCCACTCAAGAAAACAGGAAAAAAGATAAACTTTCAGCAATAATGCAATACACAGTGAATGCTGAAGCCAGCAGTTATGACAGCAGTCAACAGTGCAAGTCTGTGGTTAGATGCTGCCTTAGAAGGGGAGCAAAAGCAAAGGTAACTAAAAATAAAAATGGGTAAGCAAGAGTGAGGTTTGTAGTAACTGGTGACTGTCATTGACATTTGTCATTTAGGTGATGGCCTTTTCCATAACTGGTGAAATTTCCATGTGTCCTGTCTCTCACAAATAATGGAAGGAAGAATTTGAATTCTCAGACACCCTAGCAAATAAAAGATGGGTATGTGACCTACATGCCAATCAGGCACACAGAAACGTGACTCATAGTAGGTAACTGGTGGCAAACTTTTTGTATAGCAACTCCTGTGTTGCTAGTGTAGTTGGCAACAGAGAACTTGAAGAACGTCAGGAGTCATGTGATTTTCTTGTTGAGGCAGAAGTGAAATTGTTGCAGCCATCGGGATAGAAAGTGGTTTTATACAGGCAATAGAAACTGTTTTCTCAAGAGGCCAGTTCTCTGGCTGGACTTGGGGTAGTGTTTCCAGAGGAAAAGAATGTATTTCTATTTATGAACCTCTTCCCAATATTCTTCAACAAATTCTATCTCAGTAAATGAGACAGAGTGAATTTTCTTGTTGCCACTAAAGTGATAAAGCATACACAAGTGAGAATGTAAGAGGTTTCAAGCAACAGAACTTTAATTAAATTGGTGGTTATCTGGTCAGTTCAGTCCCATAGAGAGTAGGAACACAACTTGCATGGGTGCTGGCATGAGATCTTAACACATGACATGCAGTGGCAAAATAAATAAATACATTTCTTGTAAGTACAATGAATAAAATAGTTGTTGAAAGCAAAGCTATGAAGAGATCAAGAGGTTACTCATTTGACACTACATTAAACTTTCCTATATAAGAATGTAATTAGTCTGTGCTTTTAATTGTGTAGGAAGGCTTACGGAAAAGAAACTACATAGTCAAAGTTTTAAACTCTCAGATCAAGGCATAGTCTGAGAACAATAAAATTTGTATGAGTATTCTAAAGAATCTCCTGATATTTACTGCCAGGGCATTAATATAGCCAAAAATTAAACTCAACAATTGACACTGTAAATTGTTGTATATTCATTTATTTTTTATCTAAACACTGACCACATTCCTTAAGGTAACTGAGGGCATTACTGAGGAAGAATATAACTCTATGGACTTTATTGAAAGAAAGGAAGACATGTGATATGGTTTGGATCTGTGTCCCCACCCAAATCTCATGTCAAATAATAATTCTCAGTGTTGGAGGAGGGACCTGGTGGGAGGTGACTGAATCATGAGGGTGGACATCCCCCTTGCTGTTCTCACGATAGTGAATGAGTTTTCACGAGATCTGGTTGTTTAAAAGTGTGTAGCACATCCCTCTTCACTCTCTTCCTCCTGCTCCAGCCATGAAGGACATGCCTGCTTCCCCTTTACCTTCTGCCATGATTGTAAGTTTCCTGAGGTCTTCCCCACCATGCTTCCTGTATAACCTGTGGAATCATGAGCCAATTAAACCTCTTTTCTTTACAAATTACTCAGTCTCAGATAGTTCTTTATAGAAATGTGAGAACGAACTAATACAATATGGGAAGATTCAGATCACTCAAATTTCCCTGAATCCACAAATTTCACTAAGCCTCATTAACCTCCTCCTCTGTACAATTAAGCTGTTCTTTCCTTGTTTTAAGACCCTGTGAAAAATCTTCCTGAGACAACTACCTGTCAAGAGAAATCCAATTCTTCTTATGTCCCGTTAGCCACCTTGCTAATCTTACAAACAGAGTCTAATATCACCATGAGTCTGGTGTAAGGAAGGAAACACTGAGAAAATTAAGAAAAGGTTTGCACAGCAATATACACAATACAAAATTTTCCTAATAAGTTAGTTGAAAAATGGTGAAATATGTAAGTCAGTAGATTCTGAAGATACTAGATCCAAAAGGAAAAAATAGAATTTCAGATGTGATTAAATTTATTGACATAGATGCAAATACTAGAGATTCTAAAGTCAATGTGTTAACACAAAGATCTAAAGTAATTGATTTATAGCTACCTGACTAAATATTGTATTAATTGGTGACTTTACTAAATAAAACTGGAATGCGAGAAATTTCCTGATTCCTGCAATTTGAAGAGTAAGAAATATTAGAACAGATGTACTACATGTAGCTTTCTCTACCAACCCTTAACTATGACCCATAGGAAGCCACTGAAAACATTTTAATCAAAAAGATGTTGAGAATGACATCAAAGAAGGAAAGACCAGTTTCTCAGCAAAGTACTTTTGTGACTGTTCTGTTTAAGCAAAGAAAGTAGATGTATGATGAGATTTCCACTGAAGAGGATTTCTGAGAAAAAGTAACAAATTTTAACTTTAGAGGCAAAATGTGGTCAGTCACAGTTAAAAGCAGCAGGAATCTTTTCAAGTGCCTGCTAAATCATGGACTTTCCAGGACAAAGATAAATGATCAGATAGTGAACTGTTCATGTTTATCCCTCACATAAAAAAAAAAAAAAAAAAAAAAAAAAAAAAAAAAAACTCTAGAAAATGAAAGTCTTACTCAAGCCATCAAAATAGCTATAGTTTTAAACTTAATTTCTCAATGTAAATTTACATAATAAAAATTCAATGAATGAGAACTCTGGTTTCAGCTCGGACATGTAAAAAGCTTGGAAGTCGTCACTCCCATTCTTACAACAAGAGAAAACCTCAGCAACCAAAAAATCAATAACTTGTTTTAGACCTGTCAGAAAATTGAGGTCACAGGGCGACTGCCACTGAGAAATCTGGAAAGATGGGTGAATACAGAGAATCACAGCCAAGATCAGCTTACAACTTACTTGGAACAGAAGCTGCTGGATCTGTAAACTGGTAGGAACAATTAAAAAGTAATTTTGATTAATTGCTGGAGGCTGAGTTTAGATTAGCTTGAGAGTGAGAAACTCCTATGGGTCCACTCTTAGGTGAGGCCTCAACATCTTCATGAGTTTTATTTCTCTGAAACACGTCATATTCTCAGGGTGAAGATCCTAGACAGGAGAAAAATTATTATTTTGAAAGTACTCAGAACATTTGCCATAACAAAAGTCTATTTTCCAAAAGAAATTTTACTATAAACTTCAAACCCATCTAGCTTTCCAGTTTCACCAAAAGAAAGAAAAAAAAAAAAAAATAGCTGAGAAACATTTCCAAAGCCCAGAGACTCTGGCTGCAAATAAAATAATATTTTATCATAAGATTATGGAAAACTTCCCTGACTCATACCTTACTACCACATTAGTATAATAGCATTAGATTATAATTGAGAGTTGCAAAATAGAGATAATTGAAAAAGGAATCTTAGAGAAACCAAAGGCAAAAGGAGAAAAAACAAAATACTGGGGAAAACTGAAATCTCTGACACCTACATCTTTAAGAAATATTAAATACAGCCCAGATCCTAGCCAGATTTACATAAACTTCATAATAAAAGACCCAGTTACCTCAATTTCTTTTACCAAATATATGATCATGTGTGGCCTTCAACAAAAAATTACAAGATAAGCTAAAAGGCAAGAAAGAAATACAGTATAAAGAGACAGAGCGAGAATCAGAACCAGACTCAGATATGATACAGATGTTGAAACTATTTGGTAGGAAATTTAAATATGTTAGGGGCTTTTAATAGAATTAATAGGTAACATTGAAGAGCAGATGAGGCCGGGCGCGGTGGCTCAAGCCTGTAATCCCAGCACTTTGGGAGGCCAAGATGGGCGGATCACAAGGTCAGGAGATCGAGACCATCCTGGCTAACATGGTGAAACCCCGTCTCTACTAAAAAAAAAAGTACAAAAAACTAGCCGGGCGAGGTGGTGGCGCCTGTAGTCCCAGCTACTTGGGAGGCTGAGGCAGGAGAATGGGGTGAACCCGGGAGGCGGAGCTTGCAGTGAGCTGAGATCCGGCCACAGCACTCCAGCCCGGGTGACAGAGCAAGACTCCGTCTCAAAAAAAAAAAAAAAAAAAAAAAAAAAAAAAGAAGAGCAGATGAGTAATGTAAAAAAGACATGGAAATTCTGAGAGTCAATAGGAAATACTAGAAATCAAAAACGCTACAACAGAAATGAAGAACAACTTTGATGGGCTCATTAAAAAATGAAACACAACTGAGGAAATAATCAGTGGGCTTGAATGTATACCAATGTAAACTTTACAAACTAAAATTTAAAGAACAATAAAAATTAGAAAAATATTACAGCATGTCCAAGAACTATGAGACAATTTCAAAATGTATAGAACACACATGTGTAATTTGAGTACTAGAAGAAGAAAGGATCAAAAGAAACATTCAAAGTAACAATGATCAAGAACTTTCCAAATTGGTAACAGACACCAAACCACCGATCTAGGAAGCTCAGAGAACATAAACCAGAGAAAAAAATCAAATAAATATTCACCTAAACTTATAACACTTTAAAAGCAGGAAACAAAACATAGAAAAACAATCTTCCAAGAAGCTGCAGCAGGGATAGAGAAGTTAAGCGGGAGGGGAATGGTGGATACCACACCTATAGTGAAACAAGGATAAGAATGACATCACCTTCTCCTCAGAAGCCATGCAAGCAAGAAGACAGTTGCGTGAAACAGTTAAAGAACAAGGACTATTATCAGAAATAGTGGAAAATACTGTATAGTGATTGTAACCAAATGCATACTTGCCTGCTTGCCATTTATTAAACCAAATGAACAAGGACAAGAAGTAATGAAAGGAAAGTGACTTTATTCCATAAGCTAGCAGTTGTAGAAATGGCCAAGCTCATGCCATAAAGGAAGCATTTCAAATTTAGGGCTAAGAGGAAGTGTTTAAAAAGGGAAACTTGAAATGAGGGGTATGCAGGCATGGCAAGAGATGTTCTTCTATGCGGCTTGTTCCAAAGATTATCTTGAGTTGTCATCCCATCTGGTGTATGAGCAGGAGCCATCTTGGATACAGCTGCAGTGTAAATTAACTGCAGCCTTGAGATAATCTCTAGGTGGGGGATAATTATATAGTTGCCTGGATTGTTTCAAGAATTAGCCCCTGGGACTTCTAAGTAATCACATAATTAAATAAGGAGAACATTGTGCAAGGGAGTGCCTGGCAGCAAAAGGAAAGCAAAGGTTATTGTATTATTAAAAATGAAGCAAATGAAAAAGAGACAACTTTAAATGAGGCGTTCAGTTATGTGATAAACAAATCTATTCTTCAAGAAAATATAACAATCCTTAACATATACGCTACTAACAACAGAGGGTCAAAATACATGCATCAAAAATTGATATAATAACAAAGAGAAATATAAGACAAACCCACGAGTATTCCTGGAGACTTTCACAGCCCTCTATCAGCAACTGGCACATTCAAAAGAAAGAAAATAGGTAAAGAAATAGTTGAATTGAGCAGCACCATCAACCAACTTGAGCTAATTGGTTTCTATAGGATGCTTTAGCCAACAACAATAGAATACACAATCATCTCAAGCTTATATAAACCTTATTTCTCGGCCATTAAACACAGCTTAATAATATTAAAAGACCATAAAGAGTATGTTCTCTGATTATATACTAGATTAAACTCGAAATCAAAACCAGAAAGATAGAAAAGTTCCAAAGAGCTTGGACATTAAAGAATAATAATACTAAGTGAAACGTGAACCAAAAAACACATCTTAAAAGAAATTCAAAATATTTTGAACTGAATGAAAATTCAACTTAACAAAGTGTGTGGGATGCAGAAAAAGTACTGTTTAAGAGAAGTTTATGGCCCTGAATGCGTATATTAGTGTAGAGGCCCAGGACTCACTGAAGGCTTGCTGACAAAGAAACTCACAATAGACAGATTTATTGGAGAAAAGGTACACATATTTATTTAACGTGTACACGTGGGAGCCTTCAGAATGAAGACCCAAAGATACAGGGGAAATTTTTTCATTTCCATGCTTAAGTCTGGATAGCCATTCAGGAATAGGATTGAACAAAAAGTGTATGATCTAATGTTAATAAGCTGACTGGTGAAATCCAGCAAAGTCAGTCTGTCTGGATTCCTCTTGGCCTCTCGGAACACATATCCCTTTCCTTCTGGGGGTGGGGTGTGACCTTCTCTGGCGTGGAAGTCTTACAATGTACTGTCAAACAAGGTAAGTCCGATACGTTTTTTACTGCCAGTTTGTAAACAGAAAGGCTGGGGGAAAATTAGAGTAATATTTTTAGGTTTTATGGCTGGCTTTGGAGAAAAGGGGTTCTGGTTTGTACCACCTGCCTTGGGGAAAAGCTATTGTAGCTTCTATGGTTGACCTCGGGGGAGAATGGGACTGAAGACAGGAGGACAGGAGAAAGAAAAAAACTTGATTCTGAGGCTGCCACTGAAACCTTCATTCTGGGGTATTGTTTTCTGAGCCTCAATATTAGAAAAATGTAAAAAGAAAGATGTAAAATCAATAATCTAAGCTTGCACCTTAAAAAGGTAGCTGTTTGGACGAACAGAGGCAAGATGGTGCACTTCCGGGTTCTTCTTCACCAACTTTTCCCGCATGCGCGAAAATGCAGCCAGCACCCGGGAAGGTGCAGACCAACCGGGCATGTGCCAGGTGACGTCAATCCGAAGAGACCAAGATTTACTTGGTCGCACCTGCAGAACGCCCCCAGACACGCCCGTGCCCCGCCTATTGCCCTCCCACTCCTAGAAAAGCCGCTCCCGGCCAGTGCCCCATGCGCACTTCCCAGCCCCACTCCTGTTGGGATGTCGGGACTGTATCAGGAATCCCACCTGAGAGCCCCACCGGGGGACTCTGTCGGCCTCCTTTGCCGGAGGCCGACAGACCTCTCCCCCACACCTTAGGTGACCAGAATAAATTTGCAGTTTTGCTCCTACCCTTGCCTACCCGCTGGTTCTTTTGTGCCTGCTCTGTTGGTCTTTAGAAAAAAAAACAAATAAGTTGGTGCTGAAACCCGGGAGGAGACCCCTCCTCAGGCCTCTAAGGGTTGAGGAACCTCCTCTTGCTCCCACGCCACAGACGGACCAGGACCTGAGACCCGCTTCCCTCACTCTCACAGCCTCTCTGGGGTAAGTGTCCTTGTCTCCTCTTTACCTCCCTCGGCCAAAAATCCTGTGCAGGTTCGAGGCCCACTTTTGAGCCACCAAGTGGCTCGGGAGACCCCTTCAGGATGGAGACGTCCACCTGAAGGTAATCTCCACTTTGGCTCCATGAGCCTCCAGTCTGTCTCTGGTGGTTCCAAAGGACACTTTGAAGCCAGGCAGAGATCCACTTCCATTTCCATTGTGTCCATTGTGTAAGTAAAGAGGAAACAAATGGGAAACCCCCAGTCCAAATTTCCAAAGAGCACCCCCTTAGGGTGCCTCCTAGCCAATTTAAAAACCTTACAGCTCGAACAAGACCTTAGGAGGAAGCGGTTAATTTTCCTTTCCACTGTGGCATGATCGACCTCAGCAATTTCTGCCAGCGGCTAGGCAAGTGGTCTGAAATTAATTACATGCAAGGCTTTTGGGCCTTACGCTCTCACCCCGACCTGCCCTATACTCCTCCTTCTCTCCCCGCTCTCTCCACCCCCTCCCTTCCTGCCCAGACTGCTCCTCCTTGCTCCTCATCAACTGGTAGCCCGCTCGCACCCGTGCCCCCTTCCATGTCCTCAGCCGGCCACCTAGAGTCCCCTATCTGTGCCCACACCCTCCTACAGTGTTAGCGCCTTTGCGAGAGGTAGCTGGGGCGGAGGGGGTAGTCAGAGTACATGTCCGTTTTTCACTGGCCGATCTTTCCAAAATTGAGAAGCGTTTAGGTGATTTCTCAGCTAATCCTACCATATACATAAAGGAATTTAGTTCAAAATCCAGAAGAAAATCCAGCCGCATTCTTAAATAGGCTGACTGAGGTTCTAACCCAATATACCCGGTTAGATTCGGCCTCTCCCACAGGGGCCACCATTTTGGAGTCTTATTTCATTTCTCAATCAGCTTCTGACATTCGTAAAAAACTTCAAAAGGTAGAGGATGGTCCTCAGACACCAATACAAGACCTAGTTAAATTAGCCTTTAAGGTCTATAACTCCAGAGAGGAGACGGCAGGCTCGCCTCAAACAGAAGTTACAGCTCCTAGCAGCGGCTTTACAGCCCAGTCATAACCCCAGGCCAGAGAGCACACACCCCGCAAGAGCTTGCTATAAGTGCGGCAAGGCAGGACACTATGCCAACAGGTGTCCGCAAGGTCCCCGAGCCCCAACGCAGCCTTGCTATAAGTGCAAGGCATCAGGACATTGGGGCAGTGAATGTCCTAACCCTCATCCACCAGCAACCCCCTGCCCTGCTTGCCAGCAGGGAGGACACTGGAGGTCTGATTGCCCCACCCTGAGAACAGGTGCCGCGTCTCCACGTGACCCCCTTTCCCAGGATCCTGGGAGCTCCTTCCAGCTCCTACATCTGGACGACGACAACTGAAGGTGCCGAGACTCGGGGACCCCCATCACCCTCGCCGAGCCATGGGTAACTCTCCTGGTAGCGGGTAAGACAATTAATTTTTTAATCAACAGCGAGGCTACCTATTCTGTTTTGCCATCCTTCTCTGGACCTAGCCTTCCATCCAATATCTCTGTAGTAGGAGTAAGCGGAAAGCCATCCACTCCACGAAAAACTCCATTCCTTAGTTGCTGCCTGGCCAACAACTACTTTGCGCACTCGTTCCTCATTCCCAACTAAAAAGGGCCCTACCGAAAGCAATCAGTGGAAATCAGTTTGGCTTTCCCCTACTCGCCTCAAACTTACTAAATTTTCTTAACTATCTCATACTCCCTAACCTTGCCAGGACCTTCCTTCTGGGTTTTGCCCCTATTCCAACAAATGCTTCCATTCCTCATTCCTATACTAATACTGTGCCTTATTTTATTCTTCATCGGTACATCCAAATACCAACCATAGGCCCCGACCTTAACGACGCCCCTTAACAGCAGGAAGTAGCCAGACAGACCATGGCTCCCCTTATCACTATTATCAATAAAAGGTTGGACTGTTTGGACGAACGGAGGCAAGATGGCACACTTCCAGGTTCTTCTTCACCAACTTTTCCCGCACGCGCGAAAATGCAGCCGGCACCCGGAAAGGTGCAGACCAACCAGGCATGCGCCAGGTGACGTCAATCCGAAGAGATCAAGATTTACCTGGTCACACCTGCGGAATGCTCCCCACCCCGACACGCCCGTGCCCCGCCTATTGCCCTCCCACTCCTAGAAAAGCCGCTCCCGGCCAGTGCCCCACGCGGACTTCCCAGCTCCACTCCTGTTGGGATGTCAGGACTGTATCAGGAACCCCGCCCGAGAGCACCGAGGGACTCTGTCGGCCTCCTTTGCCGGAGACCGACAGACCTCTCCCCCACACCTTAGGTGACCAAAATAAATTTGCAGTTTTGCTCCTACCCTTGCCTACCCACTGGTTCTTTTGTGCCTGCTCTGTTGGTCTTTAGAAAAAAAAAACAAATCAGTAGCAAAAGAAGAACAATCTAAGCCTAAAGCAAGAAGAAGAAAAGGAATATAACAGAGCAGAAATCAATGAAATTGCAAAATAAGAAATCAGTAGAAAAAAATATATAAAACCAAAACCAGGCTCTTTGAAAAGATCAGTAAAATTCGTAACATTTTAGCCAGGCTAATCAAGAAAAAAAAAAAAGAAACAAATTAGTAATATCAGAAATGAAAGAGAGCTCATCACTAGTGATAAAGGCTCTTTGCCTGGCCAGAGTTTACTCAGGTTCCTGAACCTTCTCCTAGGCCCTTCTGTGTACTTCCTTGTTGAATCCAGTTTTAGCAAAGAACCCTACTAAGTTTATTTATTTATTTATTTATTTATTTATTTATTTATTTATTTGAGACAGAGTCTCACCCTCTCACCCAAGCTGGATTGCAGAGTACAGTGGTGCAATCTCTGTTCACTGCAACCTCTGCCTCCTGGGTTCCAGTGATTCTCCTGCCTCAGCCTCCCAAGTAGCTGGGACTACAGGCGCATGCCAGCCAGCACACCTGGCTAATTTTTTTGTATTTTTAGTAGAGACAGGGTTTCACCATGTTGGTCAGATCGGTCCCGAACTCCTGACCTCAACTGATCTGCTTGCCTTGGCCTCCCAAAGTGCTGGGATTACAGGCATGAGCCACTGTGCTCAGCCGCCTACTAAGTTTCCTAACAAAAACCCTCCACCCTTGATATCTGATCACCCTCAGCATCTGGTCTGGTTTCTCATTCCACACCATGCTCCAGGTAATATCTCATTACCCTGGCCTGTCTTCAGCAAGACTCCTGTTAAGTAGGTTTAGCCAGAATACCCCTCTGATGTTTCCTCTTAGTCATTTTCTATTCAGTGACTGCATCCTGCCTCTTGGCTATCAATTATCAGTTGCTAATGCTTATTGTCCCACTGCAAGATACCATTGCAGCCATCCCTCTAGGTGAACAGAGTCTTCCTTACTATGCTATAACAAGTATTGTAGGATTTTTTTTCTGTAATACCACTGGTACTTTTAATATTAAAAGGAAAATAAAGGAATATGATAAAAACCCTATTCCTACAAATTTGATAACTGAAAGAAAATGGACCAATTTCTGATCAAAGTAAACAACTAAAATTCACACAAGGAGAAACATATAATCTGAATAGTCCTATACCTATTGAAGAAATGGGGTTTGATAACTGAAATGAATGATTGAGGCAAAAGTGTCCATCGATCGAGGTTTCTTAAGCCAGTTTTAAAGCGTGAGAAAAAAAACTAGACACAGACACAACTGTGGCTTTTTTTTAAAAAGAGGTTTTTCCGGAGGTTTAGTATTTATACTTTTCCTTAGGGACAGGTAGGTGGTAAGGTGAATGGTTACATTGTTACATTCTTGTCAGAATTTCCTTAGTGCCCAGTAAGTCTACAGTTTATATAAGCTAAGGTGAATGTTTGAAGAGAAAAAAAGCAGTAAAGAAGAATCAATTATGCAAACTTCTCTGGGTAAGTGAAGGAATGACTGATCTCATCTTGTCTTCCTTCTGCAGCTGGAAAAATAAACTCGTAGTCAACATTATCAACGTGGAATTGAACAGAGTCTAGTTTCAGGAGTTAGACTTAGGGTAGATCTAAAGTTACCATTGATATGTACTTGTTTATGGGAGGCCAGCAAAAAATTTACTTATGAGTAATCTGTAGGAGCAATCCCTAATAGATGCCTGAGGCCTTTTACATTTCTGTGGTGACCTGGCTAATGCATAAAGCAAATAACAGCTATTCATTTGGAAGAGGTTGTTGCATGATTCAGCCCTCAGGCTTAACCTTCTTTTTTGCATAAAGAGTTTGGAGGTCCTGAGATTTTTTAAATTTTCCTTTACAATTCAATATTTAATAATTTCCAAAAGAGAAAACACAAAGTGTAGATGGTTTTACTGGCATATTTTTCCAAAGATAGCAATTTTGAGGGATAATGAATGTCTGGGCACATCCATTCCCATCTGGCATAGAGCAATGAATTATCTGTAAGTCTTGTTGATTCTAAGTCCCTCCATCATAGGCAGTCACACCAAGGGACAGGATAGACCCAGGGAAGGCTGCCATGCTACCTCAGCAATGTTAGTGGCAAAATTAAAATGTAATGGACATTGATGTTGCCTCTGGTAAGGGAAATTTTAACCAAAAATTAAGTTCAAAGGCCACTTATAACCACCTGAATGGACTCCCTCCTCAGCTGGGCACCCTAAAATTCAACCTGAAAGACTGGTTCAGGCCCTGACAGAAAGTAAGAGTTGGACAGGCCTCATTAGACCCCTCTAGCATTAACATTAACACAAATCTTATGTCTGATAAGAGAAACTTAACTCTATTCTCTGTAAAGCCTGCTACTTGGAGGCTTCATCTGCATGATAAAACCTAGGTCTCCAAAACACCTTATCATAACTCAGGGATTCCTTTCTACAGATAATAAGTCTCTCAACCAATTGCCGAGTATGTTTTCTTTTTCTTTCTTTCTTTTTTTTTTTTTTTTTTTTGAGACAGAGTCTCACTTTGTCGCCAGGCTAGAGTGCAGTGGCACAATCTCGGCTCACTGCAACCTCCGCCTCCCAGGTTCAAGTGATTTTCCTGCCTCAGCCTCCCGAGTGGCTGGGACTACAAGCACCCACCACCACACCCAGCTAATTTTTGTATTTTCAGTTGAGACGGGGTTTCATCATGTTGGCCAGGATGGTCTCAATCTCTTGACCTCATGATCCACCCGCCTTGGCCTCCCAAAGTGTTGGGATTACAGGCATCAGCCACCGCGCCCAGCCTCCAATCAAATATGTTTAAATCTACCGATGACCTGGAAACCCCCTCTTTAAGTTGTTCCACCCTTCGAGATCAAACCAACTTCTTCCACTGCAGTCCCTACTGCCTAGAGGGAGCATGCTTATATAGTTTTAGCAGTAGGGCATTTGCAGTGAAAAGAGATTGGGTCCCGTGGGATGCCAAATGAGGGAGATTTGCATCTCTGGTCTTCAGAATACCATGCTTTTGGTTTCCTTGGAAGTAAAACAAGAAGAAATAAATAACATTAATATTTTGACAACCAAAAGAGTGTTTGTGAGTCATAACAGAAAAAGGAATCTATTTCATTATGGCACCAACTAAAGGTATGAAGAAAATTTATAATCTGGTAGTCTCTAAAGGATTATTATAGCCAAAAAATACTTCATGATTAAATCTGCACTCAGAAAAACAAAAGTTAGGGCTGATTTAGAATCAATTGTCTTTTAAAACAATTTCTATTTTTCTCTCTAACTCTCCTTTTCTGTTAAATAGAAATAGTAAGACCAATTTTTGTGCAAAATAAGTTTTAAGCTTATTATACTTGGCCTTCTTATTCACATAAAGTGCAGCAAGAATTGCCTATACAGGCTCCCCTTAAGTTGCTGGATCTTTACCTAAAAATATGCTATTTTAGTCAAAGTCTTGGTGAAATAACTAGTGTCTCCAATTATCCTGTTCTAAAAGACTCATTAAACTTATGCACATAACTATATTGTCATACAACCACAATCCAAATTTTGGAGAACTCAGAGAGAAAAGTAAATTTGCTTACAAAAACATTGTTCATTCAACTGCTCTAAACTATAAATAACTTACACGAAAAAAGAAATTTTGACCCTTCTTTAACAAGAGCAGCAGCCTTATAAACAAGACGTTGTTCACTTTGGAATTGCCATTCCCAAGCCAAACAGCTCATGAGAGCTATCAGGCACTGCAGAATTCAGCAGCTCCTCACATAGTTAGAATCAGTCCTAGGGAAGAAAGAGGCCCCCTGCTCATGGGTATCTCCTCCTTGTATTCCCAGGTTGCAAAAACCTATGTAAACCATTTCTGTTTCATCATGGAACCATTTTAAGTACCATGGTTACAGGACAGGGTTCCTGATCCAGACCCCAAGAGAGGGTTCTTGTATCTCACACAAGAAAGAATTCTGGGCAAGTCCTCAGTGCAAAGCAAAAGCAAGTCTATTAAGGAAGTAAAGTGGTGAATGAACAGCTACTTCATAGGCAGAGTAGGACATTCCCAAAACTAAGAGAAGGAAAGCGTCTACCCTAGGTACAATTCTTGTATGTATGGGAAGATATGCTCTGCTACAAGGGTTTGTGACAAAGGGTTAACTTTCTTAATTACTATATTTTTCCAGATTCAATATTATTATCTTTAAAACAAAATTAGGAATCCCTTTGTTGTCCAGATATCAAGATATCTGGACACTCCCAAGTTTGGATCTGTTTAGTAAACATTATTAATTTGTTCCCTTGACCATAAACATCTTGACACTAAGAATGCCTAACTTTCTGTGAATGCAGCCCAGCAAGTCCCAGCCTCATTTTCCTAGCCCTCACTCAAAATGCAGTCACTCTGTTTCAAATGTCTGTGACACTAGCATTTCCATTAGCACAGGTAGTTTCAGTTAACATCCCATAACAAGGCGGTAAATGCCCCTCACGTGGAAATTCTCTGGTCCAGTAGTTGTTATTGGGAAGTACTCACAGTCTTCTGCCATAAGCCCCAATAAATGCTCCAAAAAAGCTGATGAAGTGGAGGATTTTTTACTTACTAGCACTCTAGCTTCTATCCTATATTTTGTGGGCCCAGGAAGTCTTACTAGTTCCAAATTAGTGTATCCGATTAACATTTCACAAAGAACAGATTTACATGCCTTCAGTTTTATGGTACTAGATAGGGGACATATCCCCCAGTTAGATACAGTACCCATTTTCATAAGTCATTCAGGTAAAGAAAAACAACTACCTTACATAAAGTCCTAAAGATCTCAAATCTCATAATTCTATTAACCTGTACATTTTTAATGTTCTGCTCTCAGGAGCTTTTCTTTCTACATCCAGACCATTTTACCTTTTTGAGAAAAAAGATAAAAAAGCTTTGTGTTTCCAGCAGGGAGTTTAGCCAAGGGAATCAGGCTCTTTTGTCAATTTTTGTCTTAATTTGCCTCAACATTGCTGCAGGCAGTGTCAGCTTTCTCATGATAATCTTTGCCTTTTGATTTGTTGGGGTTTTTTGTTTGTTTGTTTGTTTTTTGTTTCTTTGTTTAATTTTCTAATCTGGAGCAAATAGTGAATAACCGCCCTAAAATTTCTATCATTCTTCTGGTTGAGTCTTTTGACTTCCTTTTTCCTTTTCATTTTATTTTGTTGTTGTTGTTAATTACCCCAATGTTTTATTAAGTATCTATAAGACCCACGAGGGACAGGAAATTTGATAAGGTTTCTGTGGGAGAGGTGCCCATGTAAAAGGGGCCCCAATTAATGCTCAAATTACTACAGGCATATTTGGAGGGAGAATATCCTGGTCATCATAAAGCCAGTCCCACATGGCTTGCATATGAAGCACATCAACTGCCTCATGTGGGGTGCTCCACATGGTATTTTATAGGAAGAGTTGGGCAGTACCCTTCTCAGGATAAACAGACCTTATCGTCTTGTTTATCCAGCCCCCTAGGCTGGTTG
Organism: Trachypithecus francoisi; assembly: GCF_009764315.1. Taxonomy (NCBI): domain Eukaryota; kingdom Metazoa; phylum Chordata; class Mammalia; order Primates; family Cercopithecidae; genus Trachypithecus; species Trachypithecus francoisi. The sequence continues at coordinate 44,752,729 of NW_022681470.1, read as the reverse complement.
TTCTCTCAGGAATAATCTCCTGTGCTTCTGGATCACATATACTCATCAGTGATTATTTGGTAGTGAGCTGTGGGTCCAGCATCAGTCCAAACAAGCTCTTTCATTCTGTAGCAATTAAAATAAAGAATTTGGTCTTTAAATGGGTTATTTTTATAATCCATTATAGGAAAGGATTGTCAGGAAACTGATGATACCAATCTACAAAATGGAGCAATTCTTTTACATTATACCCTCTGATTTTAATGGTTACTTGGATTTGTCCTATCCCCACATTGACTATCTTCTTGGTAACCAAAGGTTTCAGAAGTAACTTTTATTGCCCTAGCTTAATTTTTCCTTTTATTCATTTAGTTTTATTTGTATAATTTTTCCTTTAATTTAAAATGACTCTTAGGTAGTCTCTTAATTAAAAAAAAAAAATTTTATTTAGCAAAAAACACATCCTTGTGTTTTAGAAACGTTATCAAAAACACATTTTATGGTCCTACTCTCTTAACGGTTGGTAATCCAAATTGCCGGGGTGGGGGTGGGGTGGGTGGAGTTTACTTAATTTAATATAAGATGATGTCTTAGTCCATTCTCACATTGCTATAAAGAACTACCTGAGACTGGGTAATTTATAAATAAAATAAGTTTAATTGACTCACAGTTCCACAGGCTTAACAGAAAACATAAGTGGGACGTCACAGGAAATTTACAATTATGGCAGAAAGTGAAGAAGAAACAAGCATGTCTTACCATGACACAGAAGGAGAGAGCAAAGGGGGATGTGCCACATACTTTTAAATTATCAAATCTCATGAGAACTCACTCACTATCATGAGAACATCAAGAGGAAGTCCATCCGCATGATTCAATCACATCCCACCAGGCCCCTTCTCCAACACAGGGGGATTACAATTAGAGATGAGATTTGGGTGGGGACACAGAGCCAAACCATGTCAGAAGATGTTAAAATTTTAAACTATTGCAGAGAATTTTAAGATTAAATTTACCAAATTAATCTTACAAAAGATTCATAGTCATGTGAATTAAAAGGCACCTGAGCTAGCTTCCATCAGTCTGATAAGCCCTTACTTTTCTTTAAGTCAAATGAATGAAACTCTTCTATATACTTTAATAGTGAAATATCACTTCTACATAACACAAATAAATATAGATATAACAGACATGCAGACGAAAGCAAATCCAAAAGATTTTCATGTGCTTGTTTTAAAAAATGTTCTCCTTTACTTTGTATTATTAATTAAATAACATGTTACAAAAAAGTTGAAGGAGAGGGTTAACATCTTAGGCCTTCTAAAAAGAGAGAAGCTGAAACAGCAGAGTTCAGCTTCTGAGATATCAATCTGCATAATTAAAACAATAATAACAGATTGTAGAATTTAAAAATTAAAACTTTCTTGCATTAAGAGTAGCTCAATATTTTTAAATAAAATCTTCTTTTAACCAATTCTTTAGTTTTGTATGATAGCATTTTTGATACTAAAGTCCAATTTTTCAGAAAAGCTGTTTATTTTAATTTCCTTTAATTATAGCCAATTAGTCACATAATATGTTTGTAAATTCCTTTTTAACTAACCTTATTATGACTTAGACCAGTCACAACATGCTTGGACTTTCTGATTTATCCTAAAATTCCCTCTTTCTTGAACAACCCAATCATTTTATTTTAGGACAAAAATTCACATTACAAGAATCTTTCTCGTATAATTTACACTTCTTTTAAGTTTTCTTACTAACAATGCCTCTTTATTTCTAAAACTTTCCTTGCATCCCTCATATTTCTGGGTTTTCTTACCTTATTTTACACATAACCTTTAAATAAGTTTTGAATCAGATAAAAATCATTCTCCTTTTAACAAGAACACACTATTTTTAGAAAGAAAGGTTTTCCACAATATAACTTTTTAAATTGGAAAATACCCATACATTTAATGAAATACCTATTATTTAATTTAATATAACTTTAGCTTCTAAATTATGACATTTGTCTGTATTTTTCCCATTACATTTACCTTATTTTTTTTTAATAGTTTACCTGATTATTTGTGAAAACTATGACTGTCATCACTTAAAGCTATTTCCCTGCCAACCATATTACAGCCTGTGTGTTTCAGGTGTTTACCTAATTAAGAATCTTAAGGTTAAATATATAATTATTTTACAAATAATTTACGATTTCACTGTTTTCATTAAATCAATATTAATGTCTTATTTATAAAAAATTACCTGAGCAAAGAGCATTCTGTTTTGGCCTAGTTTTATAGTTTAATAACCTTTATGCCAACTTTTGACACCTTATAGTATTTGGCAGGGATAACTATGAAACCTCTTGATCAATAAATGCAAGCAAAAATGTATGCTGACAATTATTAAGACATTTCTACCATTATTTTACCAATAATTTTAAAGCTAGCTTATTAAAGATCTGAAGTCATGTGAACTTGAAAAACATTTGGGATTATTATTTAATTTATGAGTACTCTTTAAGCCAAATTTGGCAACTTCTGGCCAAAAACACATAACAAAATACATGTATATACATATAAACACACATATACAAACTTGTACAAAGATTCTATAGATTTTACTTCAGAAATCTAACCACAAGCTACTAATATAAATTTATTGGTGTGCAAAAACAATAACAAAAATAAATGATTGAATGCAAACTGATTTTTATCTCAGTAAAAATGTAACAGCAGACTTAAAGCAGACAGAAAAGAAAGCAAAGAGGTAGAGAGCTGAGGAACTTTATACTTGCAGGTCAACTTCTTGCAACTGAATTTTCCTTGACATAATTGTGCACAAAGAGACCATAATATGATTATTTTACACAAACACTTGCAAGTAGAGGGAACATAAAACCAATGGAGTGCCTGAAAGGGGGTAATTCTTCTTATTTTCTCTCATTCTTAGATTATTTGTCTCCGTTTTTTGTTTGTTTGTTTGTTTTTCAAGGAGGAACTGAGCTGTGGCCTATGGTTTAGTGGAGTAAGTGTGCTGGTGTGGGTGGAACTCCACAGTGTATCTCCATTGAGCTTTTCCTGACCCCTTATGTGCCTAGCACTTCAGGGAGGGCTCAGTGTGCAAACTGACCAGCTCCTATATCCGTTTCCTGGATGAGTTTTTTTAAAACTAAATTTTTGGGGGCATTCCCTATTGGGTTGCTGCACGTTGTGGGGGATCAACCCCGCAGACACTCCAACTTGGCCACCAGTCACCCAGGGGTACCACCTTTCCACTGAGAACAAAATGCCCTATCCCTTCAGAGCTGAGAAAACTCGGACTGTGATTCATCTATCAAAAGGACAGTTCAGTTTCTCATGCAAATGCACAGACAAGTCAATCAAGATTAATTTTTAGAGGAAAGGCAATGGAGAATACTCTTTAGAATGTGCCTCTGAATTAGAATTAGGATCCTAAACAACTTCCTAGAAGGAGAAAAAACAGCTAAGACCACTCTCTGTAAACTGCCTTAGTCCACCTTTAACTTTGTACCTCTCATCCGCCATTACACACGCCAAGGTCAAATCCTCTCACAGTACGAGGTAATCTCTGGCACTCCGCAAAGCCAAAGAGGTCAAGTAACGCAATACAGAAAAGTAGAGCTTTAGACACAACCTGCCTATGACTCTTGAAGCTCCAAAATAAAATAGAATCCCCACAAATTAGGTGAGTGGCACCTTTGTTCTGAGTTTTTAAAGGGGTTTGAGCCATTAGAAGCCTTCCTTTGATTTTTCTTGGTACAGGAGATGGTAAACTAGGAAGGAGAAATAGGGTGGAAGAAAAGTAATGAAAGAACAATTGTCCGTTTAAGACAGGAAGCAAGGCAGAAATCAAGCGCACATTTTTTCTTTTTCTTTCTTTTTAGTTTTGCTTTGTTTTTGTTTTTCTTCTCTTTTGCAGCTGTGAAGAATTTTAGTCAATTCAGAGAGGACTTGTTCCCCATAATTTGAAAACCTCATTTGGATTTGACCAAGTCAGATAAAGCTGATCAAATCTGATGGGAGAAAGACTGGAAAAAACAAAACAAAACAAAGTAGATAACCAAACAGTATGATTACTGAGCGCTCTAATGGTAAGGAGAAATAAAAAGCAGCTAATTGTTAATTGTAACATTAGCCAAGAAAAAACTACAATTCAGCTACTCACCTAGGAATGGGTCTCAGGCTAAAGACTGCTCTCTACCATCCTAGAAGAAAGAAAAAACTCAAACTTGTCTTCCCTGTTGGAAGTGAGCTCAAACTCCAGGAAATAGTTATCTGCCTTCCATCATCATCGAAGCCTGAAAACCTCCCTTCTTGGAAGCAAGTAAAACTTCAGAAGAGGAGTTGTACAGAAAAATAAACTTTAGATCTCAACCAAATTTGTGGACATCATGAATTCTCTGGAGTGAGGGGAGCTCCCAGGCCTTAGCAAATTGTCCTATTGGTTTGAGTCGTAAAGATAGATTAAGCTGTTACAAACATCAATAGAAGATTTGTCAAAGATCAGGGCCACCTCCACTCAGTGCCCCTTTGTAGTCACCAGTGTGTAAATCGAAAAATATCTGAGACAAGTCTCAATCAATTAAACAAATTTATTTTGCTAAGGTTAAGGATGCACCTACGATGCACCCTCAGAGGTCCTGATGACATGTTCCCAATGTGGTTGGGTACAACTTGCTCTTATACATTTTATGGAGACATAATACATCAATCAATAAATCTTGCAAAGTAAGATTTACATTGGTTTGGTCTGGAAATGTGAGACAACTTGAAGTGGGGGTTGCTTCCAGATCATAGGTAGATATATTTTTAAGTTCTCGCACTGCTATTAAGAACTATCTAAGACTGGGTAATTTATAAAGAAAAGAGGTTTAACTGGCTCATGATTCCACAAGCTATACAGACTTCTGCTACTGGGGAGGCCTCAGGAAACTTTCAATCACGGCAGAAGGCAAAGGGGAAGTAGGCATGTCTTACATGGCCAGAGCAGGAGGAAGAGATCGAAGCGGGAGGTGCTACACACTTTTAAACCACCAGATCTTGTAAGAACTCACTCACTATCATGAGAACAACAAGGGGGAATTCCTCCCCATAATCCAATCACTTCCTACTATGACCCCACTCCAACACTGGGGATTACAATTCAATATGAGATTTGGGTGGGGACACAAATCCAAACCATATCAGTAAACTTAAAATTCTGATTGGCAACTGGTTGAGAGTTATGATCTATACAAAATAATTTCTGGGTTATGATAAGGGGTTGTAGAGACCCAGGTTTTATCATCCTACTGAAGCCTCCAAGTAGCAGGTTTTACAGAGAATAGACTGTAAATGTTTCTTATCAGACTTAAGGTCTCTGTTAATGTTAATGCTGGAGGGGTCTAATGAGGCCTGTCCAAACCATACTTTCGGTCATGACCTAAACCACTCTTTCAGATTAAATTTTAGGGTGGTCTGGCTATGGAAGGAATCCATTTAGATGGTTGTGGGGGGCCTTCAATTTTTATTTTTGGTTTACAAAATCCAATATGGCAATGTGTACAAAGAATTATGTACACTAAACAAGTTGAATGTGTTTAAGATATACAATGTTGACTCAGCATTCAAAAATCAATCTATATAAGCCACTACATCATCAGGTTTAACAAAGGAAAAAACCGATCATATCAATTGACAATTTTTGTACAAAAAATTATTGTACAAAGTTCAGCACTAATTTATAATAACAACACCCAACAAACTACAAATAGGAGTTTCTTAATTTGATAAAGAACATCTACAAAACACCTACCTAACTCTACATAATCCATTAAAAAAAAATTGATATCCTGATTTTAGTAAAATTGAATACTACTCTGTATAGACACTGACACAAGAATAAAAAGATAAGCCAAAGAATAAGAGGGAATATTTGTAAAACATGTATCTAAATAAGGACTGATATCCAAAGTGTACACAGATTGCAAAAATTCAATAAAAATAAAAAGCAATTAAAAAGTTAGCAAAAGTTCTGAACAGACACCTCATCAAAGAAGATTTACAGATGGCAAATACTCATAAGAAAAGACATTCAGTATCAAATGTCATTAGAGAATTGCAAATTAAAACAACATTGAGACCCCCACTACGTATCTATTAGCATAGCTAAACTTTAAAATACTGGCAATACCAAATTCTGGTGAGGATGTAGAACAACAGAAATGTTCACTCATTACTGGTGAGTGCAAAATAATAGTCATTTAGGACGACAGCTTGGCAGCTTCTTAAAAAACAAATCATAGTCTTAGCATATGATCCAGCAATTGTACTCCTTGGTATTTACCCAAGTGAACTGAAAACTTATGTCATCATAAAATCCTGAAAATGAATATTTATAAATTCATAATTCATAATTTTGTTTACAAGTGCCAAAAATTGGAAGCAAGCTGCTCTTTAATTGGTGAATGTTGAAACCAACTGTTGTATATCCATACAAAATTACTTACAGATATAAAAAAATGAGCTATTCAGTCATGAAAACACTTGGAGGAACCTTAAGCGCATATTGCTATATGAAATAAGACAATGTGAAAAAGGCATATACTGTATGATTCCAAATATAAGACCTCATGTCAAAGGTAAAAGCACAGGGATAGAAAAAAATCAGTAGGTGCCAGGAGTTCAGCAAAAGAGGAGAAGAATAAGTGAAGCACAGGGTTTTTTTAGGCAAAAGAAACTATTCTGTATGATACTGTAATAGAGGATACATTGCATTACGCATTTACTAAGACCCACACAAGTGCACAACTTAAAGATAGGATTCTAATGAAAACTATGGACTTTAGTAAATAATAATGTTTTAATGTTGATTCATCAGTTGTAACAAATGCCCCATTCTAATGTGTATAGCTAACCAAAAGTCAGAAGAAACGTACAGCCAGTCCAGTCCAGAGAATCTGAGTTCAGCAAATGTGTGCGTGCATGTGTGTGTGTGCGTGTTTTAAGCCACTAACACTGGAGTGGTTTGTTATGCAAATATTGATAACTGTGGCACAATGAATCATCTCTTAGGTCATAAACATTGATGTATGAAGTTTGTTCTGACAAAGAATCCCTTTAATAGAATATGTAATAAAACTATAAAACTAAATAAATGATGTAATCAAATTCGAGATGGAAAATAAAACTTTGGCTCGGCGCAGTGTCTCATTCCTGTAATCCCAGCATTTTGGAAAGCTGAGACAGGAGGATCCCTTGAGACCAAGAGATGGAGACCAGCACAGGCAACATGGTGCAACCCTGTCTCTATTAAAAATAGAAAAATTAGCTGTGGGTGGTTGCATGCTCCTATAGTCCCAGCTACGCAATAGACTGAGGTGGGAGGTTAACCTGAACCCAGGGAGGTTGAGCCTGAAGTGGCCCATGCCATTGAACTCCAGCCTAGAGAACAGAGTGAAACCCTGTAGAGGAAGGGAAGGGAAGGGAGAGGAGGGGAGGGGAAGGGAAGGGAGGGGAGGGGAGGGGAGGGGAGGGGAAGGGAAGGGAAGGAAAGGGAAGGGAAGGGAAAAAAGGAAAAGAAAAAGAAAAAGGAAAGAAAAGAAGAAAGGAAAACTGCAACCCCATGTGAAAGAATTTTACAAAGTCTAGGTCTGTTTGAATGAGAAAATCATTGCTCATGACACTATATTGACAATGATTTTTGTGCAATGCCTTTAAACATCTTACAGTGATAGTTTAGTTATCTTCATTCCCAAATATAGTTAGAAAAATGTGAGCTATTTGTGGCATAGGGAAAAAAGAAACAGCAACAGCCCTTAAGGATGTGAGCATCTAAAAAAGAGTTGAACAAATGTATACATGTGTACAATACAATGTAGTATGACAAACATTATAAAGAGATAAACCTAGGTAAAACCAGAAGCACTGAAGATTAGTATTTAATCTAACAGTTAGAACATAGTCTGGTGAACCCCGGTGGCATGGCATCCCAGATGGTGGGATGTGTGCGCTGGAATTAGGGCTGTTAGAGCATGACACAAAATTGTCATCTTCAAATGCTTTACTCTGACTCTACCAGGGAAATCAAGGTGAAGAGGGACAAAAGGTAAGATTGGAGAATAGAGGCCAGTTCATAAAGAGCCTTCGGTGGCATACTACGGACCTCAGATCTTATCTTGAATTGCCCTGAAAGCTATTAAGGATTTTAAGTAAGAAGTTACTTCATCAGATTACTTCTTTCAGAAAGATCGCTGTGTATAGTAATGTGAAGATTGTATCAGAGCCGGAAAATGAGTTAGAAGATATTTTTGAAGTCCAGGCTAGACACCCTCTAAGGTAGGGAGGGTCATGTTTTCTGAAGAATAAGGAAAAGTGGAATAAAATCAATGAGAAAGATTTAAAACCTCAAGCCCGTTTAGATACAAAACATAGGGAGGTAGATTCAAAGAATACAAGGGAAAGCATAGAATTTAATTAGATTTTAAGCTTGTTATAAGATATGTTACATCAGAAGTATCTAAAAGACATTCAAATATAGAACAATATTACAAAGAATGAAAAAGTGAATAAATGAATAAGATGCCTAGCAGTTTAGCAGATGATTCCACAGAATGTTCTAGGCCTCAAAAAAAAATTTTGTGTGTTATTAACCTATTAGCAGCATTTCAATTAGTTGAAATAGGAGAAATTATCAAGGAAGATTCTTAAGTGCTCACTATGTCCCAGGTACTATTTTAACTGCATATATATGTATTTTCTCATTTAATTCTTTTGACAAATTCTACAGTTTTACACATGAAGAAACTGAACAATGGGGCTGATACTTACATAGACAAAAGCCTTGAAATACTGTGTTTCCTCTTTTCATATCTAAATTAATTTAGCTTTCTGAATCTAATAAAATCATTATAATCATGGGACCTTTGGTGTGGGCTTCGATTCTTGGAGGATTTTGTATCATCTGATAAAGCAATCAATTTATAAGAATTGTGAAACTGAAAAAATATTTGGACCTGGAAGTCATTGTCAATGAGAAGTGTGTCATTCTTTGTTTTACTGTATTTTATTAATAATAAGATTTTGGGCCAGGAGCAGTGGTTCATGCCTATATTCCGAACACTTTGAGAGGCCAAGGTAGGAGGATTATTCAAGACCATCCTGTGCAACAAATCGAGATCCCATCTCTCAAAAAAAAGAAACCCAAAATAATTAGGTGAGTGTGGTGACATTTTCCTGTGGTCCCAGCTACTTGGGATGCAGAGACAGAAGGATTGCTTGAGTCCAGGAGTTGGAGGCTGCAGTGAGCTATGATCACATCACTGCACTCCAGCCTGAGTGATAGAGCAAGACCCTGTCTCAATAATAAAAATAAGAATATTTTGCTCACAAATTTTTAACATATATTTTCACACGTAAGATACAGAAATTGAGAGATATGTAAATAAATTTTAACATGGTGTTACTAGTTGTTTGTATTTTCTATTATTGTTATAATCTATAAGAGACTAAGGCTTATAATTACTGTCACTTAACTCATTTGATTCACTAAACATGTATAGTCTCACAGATACAAGTTTTCTTTCAAAGACAGAATTACCACATGGTAACAGAGAAGAAAATGCTGTAGTCCAGTGATTCTCAACTGGGAGTGACGTTACCTGAGAGAAGACATTTATCAATGCCTGGAGGCTATTCTGATTTTCATGACTGGGGGATTGTCATGTACTACTGATATCTAGTGGGTAGAATCCAGGGATGTTTCCAAACATCCTACAGTGCACAGGACAGCTCCCCACAACAAAGAATTATCCCATCCAAAATGTCAACAATGTTGCTGTTCAGAAATGCTACTGCAACTCAGGGTTTAATTTGGAAACAGTTTGAATAAATGTTCAATTCAAAATAAATAACTGACTGCTATCAAAAACTCTTCAGCCAGAAAACATAGTTACTATTGAAAGTTTATTTAATCATTTGTAAATTATACCACAATTAAAGAGAAAAAATCATTAAAACCAATAAAATAAGCCATCTAATAATACCCTAAGTAGTGAAAATAGTTTCTGTCTATATCAATTATCATTTTATTATGTTTTTAAATCAGAATGTTTTTGCCAGACATGGTGGCTCACACCTGCAATTGTAGCCATTTGGGGGGGTAGGCAGGAAGATATTTTGAGGTTGGAAGTTTGAGACCAGCCTGGACAACATAGCAAGACTCCATCTCTATTTAGGAAAAAGAAAAAAAAAAAGTAAATTTTAGTTAAAAGTAAGTTTGAAGAAGAAGTCAGGAAATAATATTTTGTTTTATTAAGAAATAAAGTGATCATGAAGAACTGAAATTCAGTAAGTAAAACATCAAGTATATAAAGATTAATTGCAATAAATATAAATTGATAAAGTTATTATATTAAGAAAATTTCATTTTGGTTTTTCTTCCATAGAGTCCATACCAGTTAGAATCTATCTCCTCTTCCGTCAGTCTCCTTGACATGTCTCAAAGAAACCACAATTTTGCAGAAAACCACCATTACTTTTGTTTAAATTGTGTGCTTGTCTGCAGTTTGCAAATGATGGGGACATGAGCAGATGATGTTTGTTTGTGCTTAGTTATTGGATCATCCTCAGTGGTTGTGAAACACTATCCCTGGCATAGAAGCCTTGAACTGAGGGAATGATTGCTGCCTCAAAAGGAGGTCCACAGTGTGAAGTTTAAGTGTATGTGGCTTTTCAGACAGGTCCACTGCAGCATAACAATGAAAGAGTATAGATGCCAAGATTGGGAGAGTAGAGCAGAGGAACAATATCCACACAACAGAACTCAATGGCTTATTTCTAATCTTCTATATCCTTTGGATTAAATGCAAAACTGCAAATACTAGCATCTCGTAAATATATTTTTAAAGACTAAATTATGATCATATTAAAATGTTATTTGCTTATCTATCTACTTCTCTATTATATAATTTTGTTTTTAACCACACATTTGAGAACCCCTGCAATTACTTCCAGAATCATTTTTCTATTATGGTAAATAGAAAACATTCTTCCTCCTAGGTCTCTGCTTGTTACATTAATTAACTCTTCATCAGTGTTATAAGATAGAAAGAGAAGTTTACAAGACCAAAGACACACACAGCCACTTCCATTTTTTTATCACAGTGGAAATAAGATAATCTCATTTAAAATGACTTGGCTAGAAAAATGAATAAAAATAAATCAAAATATTATAGTCTTTTAGAGTGATGCATTTGTTTTTTGTTTTTCTTTTTCTTTTTTTTTTTTTTTTTTTTTTTTTTTACAGGGTCTTGCTCTGTCACCCAAGCTGGAGTGTTGTGGTGTGATCATAGCTCACTACAGCTTCCAACTACCAGGCTCAAGCGATCCTTCTTCCTCAGTCTCCCAAGTAACTGAGACTATAGGATCATGCCACTGCAACCGGCTGATTTTTTTTTTAAGTACATACTAGGTCTCACTATGTTGCCCAGGTTGACCTCAAACTCCAGAGCTCAAGAGATCCTCCTGTCTCAGCCTCCCAAAATGTTGGTATATAGATGTGAGCTGCCACACCCAGCTTACATCTGTTTTCAGTTAAACTTATCTCTACATTCTAAAGTAGTGAGACAATAATTAAGTACTTCCTTAATGATTAATATTATGCAGTATTCTATATAATCTGTTCCAAACATTTTTGTTGTATTTTTGGGTCCTTGAAGTCAAATCATGTACTCTTATTACTGTTAGTATAGGGTTGGCTCATAATACTTGAGTTTAATCTATCGATTCATTGCTTAGCAAGATAAAAACCAGAACAGGAGGCCAGTAGAACACAACTTACTTGTTCAGCATTGGTGCCTAATTTCATAGTTATGTTCCTAAAAGTGTGCATTTTAAATGAGGACCCAAGGACTTTGAAGTTTGAAGAAGCAAGCATTCATAAAATAGCTTGGCTTTTATTGCCAAGCTTTGGGAAATGTTGAATATTCATCTCAGTAGTCCTTCTGGTCCCTTGCAAGGCTAGGGCTATATACTAGAGTCTGAGGACACCAAAACTGACCTTTGACTAAAAAAAAAAAAAATTGCCGTAACATCCCGTTGGTAACGTAATAATGTTTTCCTCCTTCCATAATAAATACAATCCTAAAACACAGGTTAAAATTTGAAGAAGCTAAAATAATTGCCTATAATACATATCTGTGCTATGTTCAATTTTATTTACTAAGTTGGATTTTGTTTTTTAAAAATGAGCAGCTTTGGATGGGCATGGTGGCTCATGTTTATAATCCCAGCACTTTGGGAGGCTGAGGCAGGTGGATCACTTGAGGTCAGGAGTTCCAGATCAGCCTGGCCAACATGGTGAAACCCCATCTCTACTAAAAATGCAAAAATTAGCCGGGTGTGGTGGTGGTCGCCTGTAATCCCAGCTACTCGAGAGACTGAGGCAGGAGAATTGCTTGAATCCAGGAGGCAGAGGTTGCAGTGAGATAAGATTGCTGAGATCACACCATTTCATTCCAGCCTGGGTGGCAAGAGTGAAACTCCATCAAAAAAAAAAAAAAAAATTTGAGCGTCTTTGTTCACCACAGTGAGAAGATAATTATGCTGTTGGGGGCCAGTGTTCCAGTATCACTGTTGCTTTTCTCATTGTCTCCATTACCTTTGTTTTTCAGTTTTCCCTCTTGTTTCCTCCAATCCTAACAGTAATATTAGGATCCTGGATATTTAGGCAGTGAACTACTGGCTGGCAGAAAACAAAGTGGAGAATAATACATGGACCGTAAAGGATGTACTTCAGAAAACAACATAGCTTTAAAATCTTTGAAAATACATCTATATCAATATCTATTTATTTTTCTCTACAGAACTGGCCTTTCCCATCATCTCGATTTTCTTGCTGTCAAATTTCTTAAAGCTCAAATGTTGGAAGGACTAAATCAGGTTTTTTTAGTAGTTTCATTTTTTTATGAATCAAATTATAAGTCAAATTTGTTATGACTATAGAGAACAGCAGATTTACTTGAAACAACAAAGATATTGTTTAGAAAGCTTTGATATGAATTTTATTCATAGAATTATCACCAAGTCCTTCAGATACCTGGTATCTTAGTTGTCTTGTAATGTAATTGCTTTACTGTTTGTGTAGAAATTATAGATGTAACCACAGTTTATTTCTGGCTCTATTATAGAGTTTAAAAGGCCAGTTATATGTACAAAATCTTAACTTCATGATCTACATAAAGTTTTCTAATAAACGTATCTGGTCATTTTTAACCATCCAGTGTCTTCTGTTGTTTATAAATAACAAATTAACCAAACAGGTTTTTCCAAGGACAAATACTGCCTCAAGAAGAATTTAGCCATCATGAGTCAAGGAGTTAGTTTTTGAACTATCTGCAGAATTTCCATTTCCAAAGGTACATTACACAAATCTCCAAGGTTACATGCTCTCCAAGGCACATTAGTAAATATCTGCAAGGTTTCCATTTTCCTGACAGAAACAATTACAAATGCCACGCAAGAATAATTTCACACAGAGAGTTGAGGCAGCTATCAGAATTCTCTTAGGTAACAGTTGCAAATGTTTATGCTAATATTATTTCGCTTTTTCACTTTTAACTTAAAAAATCAGGTTACAGAACTCACTGAATTTCTTTTGTTGTCAGTATACTTATGAAAAAGAGAACAAACATTAAAAAAGGTGAAAACAAGCTTATGTTTACCTCAAAACTATATGTTTTAAAACAAAATACTGCAGTCTGTTGTCACCAGGGAACTCTTGTATTCCCTATTTCATTTCAGTAATGAAGAGAAGAGTTGCCATCTGGCTGTTTCAAAGGTATAGAGTTTGTGCTTCTATATATAAATGACAGCATATGGAAAGGGAGGCTTGTAATGGAGTACGTATTCATAGAGTACTCAGAAAATTTATCCTTCTCAAAAGGTGTACTATCTGCCTCATCCAACACATTACTTCTAACTCCAAAAAATATTAGGCCAAATATGAAGTCATTTCTATGTATTAAAACATCCTCAAAGTTCTAGTATCATTTTAAAAAATGAGCTTATTTGACACTTTCTTTTAAAGAGAAGTAAATATGAGTGTATTTTTATTCTCTCCCAAGACCCATTGACATTATATTGGCAGCTAAGGAGGTATTTGTATAGAGGTATAAAGAGAATAGTTGAAGAAAGCTTTTAATAGATTTTTAAAAGTCAAAGACATAATATAGAAGTAGAAAGTGATTTAACAGAGCAAGGGAAGCTATAACTAAGATAAGGAAGAGAGTGTGGTAAGAGAAAGAACATCCAACCTGGAGAAGCCTTAAAAAAAAGTGACTATAGAATTGACAGAAGCTTCAAATATAGGTACCTGTGCACACGTCAGATAATAAAGGCCAGTTCTTCAGAGAAGTTGATATGGAAGGAAAGGATTTGAAAATCTAAATAGTGAGATCTTATCTCTCACCCTAGATGCAGAATCCATATTTTTCCTAGTCTGTCAAACAAACTCCCTTTCTCAAAAAAAAAAAAAAAGAACTGTGGAAACAGATATAAGAAACAGAAGAAAAAATTGATTTTAATTAATACTCTCAGTGTAATAACACAAGAATATTTTAAATTATTTAAAAATAACAATGGCCAAATGAGGTACAAAGGGACCTGTAAAGTTTAGACAAATTAAAAACATGAGAGCTGATTTCTAAAAGATGTTTACAAAACTGGATTAAAAAATACAGAAACAGAATCACAGAAAAGCACAGTACAAGATTATAGGGTGGATCATGGCAGATGGTATGCTATATCAAGAAGAGAGATAACAATCACTAAAGTTCAACTCTCAGGAAGCCACATCCATAGGAAAAGGGAGAGAGTACTACATCAAGGGAACACCTTGTGGGACAAAAGAATCTGAACAACAGCCTTCAGCCCTAGACCTTTCCTCTGACAGGGCCTACCCAATGAGAATGAACCACAAAATCACCTTTGGTAATACGACAAAATAAGGTTTTTTCATATCCCCAAAAAATCATACTAGCTCACCAACAATGGATCCAAACCAAGAAGAAATCCCTGATTTACCTGAAAAAGAGTCCAGCGGATTAGTTAGTAAGCTAATCAGGGAGGCACCAGAGAAAGGTGAAACCCAATGTAAGAAAAATTAAAAAAAAAAAAAAAAAAGTTACAAGAAGTGAAGGGAGAAACGTTCAATGAAATAGCATAAATAAAAAGCAAAACTTTTTGAAGCAAAACTTCAAAAAACGGTGGACATACTTATAGAAATGCAAAATGCTCTGGAATGTCTCAGCAACAGAATTGAACAAGTACAAGAAGGAAAATCAGAGCTTGAAGATAAGGTATTCAAATTAACCCAATCCAACAAAGACAAAAATATAAATAGGAAATATGAACCTATTTCATATTTCATATGAAGTAGGCTCCAAGAAGTCTGGGATTATATTAAATGACTAAACCTAAGAAGAACAGGCCTTCCTTGGGAAGAAAAGAAATCTAAAAGTTTGGAAAACATATTTGGAAGAATATTGGAGAAAACTTCCACAGCCTTGCAAAGGACCTAGACATCCAAACACAAGAAGCACAAAGAACACCTGGGAAATTCATCGGATAAAGATCATCACCTAGGCACATTGGCATCAGGTCATCTAAAGTTAAGACAAAGAAACAAATCTTAAGATCCCCGTGAGACAAAAGTACCAGGTAACCTATAAAGAAAAACCTATCAGATTAACAGCAGATTTATCAGCATAAAGCCTACAAGCTAGAAGGGATGGGGGCCCTATCTTTAGCCTCCTCAAACAAAACAATTATCAGTCAAGAATTTTGTATCCAGCAAAACTATGCTTCCTATATGAAGGAAAAATACAGTCTTTTTCAGATAAACAAATGCTGAGAGAATTTGCCACTAACAAGCTACCACTATAAGTACTGCTAAAAGGAGCTCTAAATTTTGAAACAAATCCTGGAAACACATAAAAACAGAACCTCTTTAAAGCATAAATCTCACAGAACCTATAAAACAAAAATACAGGCCGGGCGCGGTGGCTCAAGCCTGTAATCCCAGCACTTTGGGAGGCCGAGACGGGCGGATCACGAGGTCAGGAGATCGAGACCATCCTGGCTAACACGGTGAAACCCCGTCTCTACTAAAAAAATACAAAAAATTAGCCGGGCGAGATGGCGGGCGCCTGTAGTCCCAGCTACTCGGGAGGCTGAGGCGAGAGAATGGCGTAAACCCCGGAGGCGGAGCTTGCAGTGAGCTGAGATCCGGCCACTGCACTCCAGCCTGGGCGACAGAGCGAGACTCCGTCTCAAAAAAAAAAAAAATAAAAAAATAAAAAAAAATACAATACAATTTAAAAAACAAAAACAAAAACCAAGGTATACAGGCAACAATTAGCAGGAAGAGTGCAATGATACCTCACATCTCAATATTAACATTGAATGTAAATGGACTAAACGCTCCACTTAAAAGACACAAATTGCAGAATGAATAAGAATTTACCAACCAACTCTCTGCTGTCTTCTAGAGCCTCACCTAACACATAAGGAATCATATGAACTTAAGGTAAGGAGATGGAAAAAGACATTTCACGCAAATGGACATGAAAAGTGAGCAGGAATAGCTATTCTTATGTCAGACAAAACAATCTTTAAAGCAACAGCAGTTTGGAAAGACAAAGAGAGACATTATATAATGGTAAAAGACCTTGTCCAACGGGAAAATATCACAATCCTAAACATATATGCACCAACTGGAGCTTCCAAATTTATAAAATAACTCCTAATAGACCTAAGAAATAAGATAGACAGCAACACAATAATAGTGAGGGAGTTCAATACTTCACTGACAGCACTACACATGTCATCAACACAGAAAATCAAGAAAGAAACAATCAATTTAAACTATACCCTGGAACAAACAGACTTAACAGAAATATACAGAACATTCCATCCAACAACCACAGCATCTAGTTTCTATTCAACGGTGCATGGAACTTTCTCCAAGACAGACCATGTGATAGGCTGCAAAATGAGTCTCAATATATTTAAGACAATTGAAAGTATATCAAGCACTGTCTCAGACCACAGTGAAATAAAACTGGAAATCAACTCCAAAAAGAACCTTCGAAACCATGCAAATACATGGAAATTAAATAACTTCCACCTGAATAATCATTGTACTAAAAATGAAATCAAGATGGAAATTTAAAAAATTCTTCAAAGTGAATGATAATAGTGACACAACCTTTCAGATCCTCTGGGATACAGCAAAGTCCGTGTTAAGAGGAAAGTTCATAGCCCTAAACAACTACATTAAAAAGTCTAAAAGAGCACAAACAGATAATCTAAGGTCACACCTCAAGGAACTAGAGAAACAAAAACAAACCAAACCCAAACCCAGCAGAAGAAAGGAAATAACCAAGATCAGAGCAAAACTAAATGAAATTGAAACAAAATACAATACAAAAGATAAAGGAAATAAAAAGCTGATATTTGGAAAAGATAAGCAAAGTTAACAGATCATTAGCAAGATTAATCAAGAAAAGAAGAGTGAAAATCCAAATAAGCATAAGAAATGAAACAGGAAATATGACAACTGACACCACAGAAATATCAAAAATCATTCAAGGCTACTATGAATACCTTTATGCACATAAGCTAGAAAACCTAGAAGAAAGGCAGGGCATGCTGGCTCAGGCCTATAATCCCAGCACATTTGGAGGCCAAAGTGGGTGGATCACCTGAGGTCGGGAGTTCAAGACCAGCCTGACCAACATGGAGAAACCCCATCTCTACTAAAAATACAAAATTAGGCAGGCATGGCGGTGCATTCCTATAATCCTAGCTACTCAGGAGGCTGAGGCAGGAGAATCAGTTGAACTTGGGAGGCAGAGGTTGCAGTGAGCCAAGATTAAGCCATTGCACTCCAGCTTGGACAACAAGAGTGAAACTCCATTGCAAAAAAAAAAAAAAAAAAAAAAAAAAAAGAAAGAAAGAAAAAAAAAAGGAATACTCTAGAAGAGATGTATAAATTACTGGAAAGATACAAGCCTCTTAGATTAAATCAGGAAGAATTAGATACCCTAAACAGACCAACAACTAGAACCAAGATTGAAATGGTAATAAAAGAATGACCAACAAAAAAAAATCCAGAACCAAACAGTTTCACAGCTGAATTCTACCAGACATTCAAAAAAGAATTGGAACCGATCCTATTGACACTATTCTGCAAGGCAGGGAGAGAGAGAACTCTCCCTAAATCATTCTATGAAGCCATTGTCAACCTAATACCAAAGCCAGGAAAGGACATAACCATAAAAGAAAACTACAGACCGATATCCCTGATGAACATAGATGCTAAAATCCTTAACAAAATACTAGCTGACTGAGACAAAAAACATATCAAAAATATAATACACCATGATCAAGTGGGTTTCATACAAGTGACGCAGGGATGGTTTAACATATGTGAGTCAATAAATGTGGTACACCACATAAATAGAATTAAAAACAAAAATCACATGATCATCTCAATAGATGCAGAAAAAAGTATTTGAACAAAATCCAACAACTTTTTATGATTAAAGCTCTCAGCAAAATTGGCATGGAAGGGACACATATCAATGTAATAAAAGCAATCTATTACAAACCCACAGTCAGCATAATACTGAATGGGAAAAGTTGAAAGTATTCCCTCTGAGAACTGGAACAAGACAAGGATGCCCACTCTCACCACTCCTCTTCAACATAGTACTGGATGTCCTGGCCAGAGGAATCAGACAAGAGAAAGAAATAAAGGGCATCCAAATTTGCAGAAGTCAAACTGTCGCTGTTTGGTGATGACATGATTGTTTACCCAGAAAACCCTAAAGATTCCTCCAGAAAGCTCCTAAATCTGATAAAAATAGCAAAACTTCCAGATACAAAATTAATGTACACAAATCACTAGCTCTTCTATAAACCAACAGCTACCAACTGGAGAATCAAAAGAACTCTTTACAATAGCTGTAAAAAAATAAATGAAATACTTAGGAATATACAAGGTGGCGAAAGACCTCTACATGGAAAACTACAAAACACTGCTGAAAGAAATCAGAGATGCCACAATCAAATGGAAACACATCTCGTGCTCATGGATGGGGAGAATCAATATTGTGAAAATTACAATACTGCCAAAAACAATCTTCAAATTCAATACAATTTCCATCAAAATACCACCATCATTCATCACAGAATTAGAAAAAACAATTCTAAAATTCACATGGAACCAAAAAAGAGCCCGCATAGCCAAAGCAAGGCTAAGCAAAAACAACAACAACAACAACAAAAAAAAACAAACAAAAAACAAAAACAAAATAAACATATAAATATATAAATATTCCTTCTAGGCATTGGCTTAGGCAAGGATTTCACGACCAAGAACCCAAAAGCAAATGCAGTAAAAACAAAGATAAATAGCTGGGACTTAATTAAACTAAAGAGCTTTTGCACCGCAAAGGGAACAGTCAGCAGAGTAAACAGACAACCCACAGAGTGGGAGAAAATCTTCACAATCTATATATCTGACACAGAACTAATATCCAGAATCTACTATGAACTCAAATAAATCAGCAAGAAAAAACAACCATTAAAAATGGGCCACAAACACGAATAGACAGTTCTCAAAAGAAGATATACATATGGCCAACAAACACGAAATAATGTTCTATATCGCTAATGATCCAGGGAAATGCAAATCAAAACCACAATGCAATACCACCTTACTCTTGCAATGATAGTCATAATCAAAAAATCCAAAAACAGTAGATATTGGCATGGATGTTGCGAACAGGAGATACTACTATGCTGCTGGTGGGAATGTAAACTAGTGCAATCACTATGAAAAACAGTTTGAAGGTTCCTCAAAGAACTAAAAGTAGAAGTATCATTTGATCCAGCAATCCCACTACTGGGTATCTACACAGAGGAAAAGAAGTCTTTACATGAAAAAGATACTTGCACATGCATGTTTATAGCAACAAAATTCACAATTGCAAAAACGTGGAACCAACCCAAATGCCCATCAATCAACGAATGGATAAAGAAACTGTGGTATATATATTTACGAAGGAATACTACTCAGCCATAAAGAGAATGAATCAATGGCATTCACAGCAACCTGGATGAGATTGGAGACTATTATTCTAAGTGAAGTAACTCAGGAATGGAAAACCAAACGTTGTATGTTCTCACTCATAAGTGGGACCTAAGGTATAAGGATGCAAAGGCATAAAAGTGACACAATTGACTTTGGGGTCTCAGGGAGAAAGGGTGGAAAGGAGGTGAGGGACACAAGACTATAAATAGGGTGCAGCGTATACTACTCAGGTGATGGGCACACCAAAATTTCACAAATCACCTCTAAAGAATGTGCTCACATAACCAAACACCACCTCTTCCCCAATAACCTATGAAAAAAAATTTAAAACACAATACAATAATATATAATACAAGAATACTTACATTTATTAAAAATAACAATGGCAAAATGATGTGTAAAGGGACATGAAATGGTAAGACATTAAAAACATGATGGCTGGTTTTTAAAACATGCATATAAAGCTGGGTTAGGAAATACAGAAACAGAAGCATAGAACAAAAATGAAAAGAATTAAAATTATTAGAAAAATTACACAAAGCATTAATCCAGAGAATCCATCATTTCTCTGGTAGTAACTGCAGACAGTGAAGACAGGACTTTTAAAAAATACAAAATTTTGGATTATTCTGAATAAAGGAGTTTGCAGCTTCGTAATAGGAGAGCGAATGAAAAAAGACCACAATTATACACTTTTGTGTACTTCAGGACACAATATATAACAGCCTAAAGGGGAAAAATAAACAAAATAAAAACATATGTACACCTACACACGTATAGAAATGAGAATCATAATGACGGTAACCTTTTTTTCCAACAACACTGGCTACTAGAACCTACTAGAGTAATACCTTCAAGCAAATGACTTTCAACCTAGATTTCTGTAACTATCCAGACTATTTATCTAGTGTGGAGGAAAAATGAATTGAAAAGACTAAAAAATCTTCACTTATGTTTCATCTCAAGGAAAAGTACTGGAGAATATCACTCGATCACTCTGAACTAGTGCCCTGTTGTGGGTAACATTACTTTTCACTTCTTAGAAAGCTTAGATTCAATGCATTCCCTTTCCATTTACAGCTGTTTCATTTCTTATTCACTGACACCTATTGTAAAATGTCTTGACTGCATAGACAGATGGAATTGAGAAAGATTGTGTCCTTAGAATTGCTCAGTAAAGAAATGCCCTTATTAACTCTGTTAGTCCATTCTCACCCT
The DNA here is from genome assembly GCF_009764315.1 of Trachypithecus francoisi. Lineage (NCBI taxonomy): Eukaryota > Metazoa > Chordata > Mammalia > Primates > Cercopithecidae > Trachypithecus > Trachypithecus francoisi. The sequence continues at coordinate 44,731,381 of NW_022681470.1, read as the reverse complement.
GCTATAAAGAAATACCTGAGACTGGGTAATTTTTTTTTTTTTTTTAAAGAGGTTTAATTGACTCACAGTTATACAAACTATACAGGAAGCATCACTGAGGAGGCCTCAGGAGACTTACAACTATGACAGAAAGCAAAGAGGAAGTAGGCACCTCTTACATGGTCAGAGAAGGAGGCAGAGAGAGAAGGGGGAGGTGCTACACACTTCTAAACAACCAGATCTCATGAACACTTACTATCACGAGAACAGAATGGGAAAATCTACCCACATAACCCAATCACCTACCACCAGGCACCTTCTCCAACACTGGGGATTAAAATTCAACATGAGCTTCGGGCAGGGATACAAATCCAAACCATAACATTGACAATCTAGAGAAACCCTTTCCCCTAGGTGGGTGCCAGATACATTCACATATACTCAAAGTAGATATAGATAAATCAGATTTTTAAAAATATATTGGAGTAGCTAGTGACTTCATCAAAGTATCTTACCCTGATTCCATGATTATCAAGGAGTGTCCAGATAAAAATGTAGCTTTCTCTGGGAACTTGAAAAAATACTGATATTGTAGTCTGCTTCATAGTGGAATATTTTATTATATTTTAATAAATTGAAATATGTTTATAGAAATATATGTCTTTGAATTCTTCAAATGGATATTCTAAACTATTGGATCTGTGCTTTTATGCCTGCTGTTCATGACCTCCATGGGATGTATCAACACAAAGCATACGTAATACCATTAATGTGAATAGTTCTCTTTGGGAGACTAAATTAGCTTGTTGATCCAAATGTCTATTCTTTCTTAATAATTTATATACAATGAATATTTATTGTACATGCACAGTGGACAGAGCACTATTTTTAGTGCTTTATTTTTATTATCTAAATTTGATCATACCAGCAATCCTTACTATGACTCTTTCTGAGCCTCTCATTTGCATAAGATCTTTCTCAGCATGAGCAGGGCCCTTACACTATGTTATGTAGTCATACAGTTGGTTAGTTTTGCATAAGTAGATTTTAACTGCCCTCTGATAAGACCATTCATTCTTTCCAACCCCAATTTTCATCTGTTAAAGTTAGCCTGTTTGCCTGGTGGCAACAGAGAGTTCTGGGCATCCTGGCGATCTAGATAAATGGAAATTGAGTTGGGTGAGTTGGGGAAGCATTTGATTTGCATTTATGTGGATAAGATACTGTTAGCTAACTAATGCAAAGTAGAGATGGCTTTCAGAAATACTCCTACTGCCCCCTCTACCAACTTATGCAGCAGCATGAGAGAAAGACCATGGAGCAGAGATTATAACGTCAGTGTGTCTATGATATTGGACACTGGGTATATGAGGTAGTGGAGGAGAAGCCAGATTAGAAATGTACAAAACCTAATGGTGGTTTGTGGAAAATTCTCCCAAATCTTACAGATCATATACAAACTTAATAAAGGTTTCCTATATTTCCTATAATATCAGTAATTTTCATATTACTAAGTAAAAGTTGTGAATTAAAAAAATCGGTATCATTGATAATAAAAAACCTCAATCAGCTATATCAGAAGGAAGACTAAATTGCCTTTCTATTGTCTCTATATAAAATATTGCAAGCTACTGGTTTATATTAAGAACTAATAAAAATAATACAGAGGTAGATGAGGTGGTCAATTTTTAAAATTCTCTTACCTTTCTGAGATGTAATAAAATGTCTATCAAGCTTTTAGAATTTATAATTTGATATATTTTCTCAAATTTATTCTATAGTTGTATTTTTGTATTCTTTTTCCTAAAAGAGGCCTCAAAAATACTCTGAGTCAATAATAAAAGAAAATATCTCAACTCATCTCTCTTTGTAAGGTAGGTATTTTTGTTGTTATTATTATTATTAGTTTAAGGATGAGAAGACTAAACTCTTAGAGCTATGGTATAATTTTCTCCATTCACAAAGCAAGTGCTAGAACAAGGATTCAAGCCAAAGTCAGTCTGAATATCTTATCTGTATTCTTAGCCATTATACAGCAATACATCTCTCAATACTTGTGAGTTAATCACAATACATCACACCTAGAAATTTTCTTCCTACCCCCCGGTTTCTTTGATATTGTGCAGTATAATTCAATCCAATTAAAATAATTGCTGATTATCTATTGTATATTAGACAGAATACTAGGTTAATAAAACTGGTTAACTAGTGATATGAAACTGTATTATTCTTTATTTTCTACAAGCAACCTTTCTTACTGGATGAAGAGAATTATGAGGAGATAATATCCATGTAATATAAAAAGTATCTGATAGAGATACAAATCGTACTGGAATACCTTGGAGGTACACTTGACTCAATCTCAGAGAAGGCTTATGACAGAGGATTGAAATGCATTTAGTAAAGGATAATGGACAGGGATTGGGATGAATTCAGTACAAGATTCATACAATATGTGACATTTGAACTGAATATTAAAAGACCAATAGGATACAGCAAGGTGAAGAAGAAAGAACATTATATTATAAGCAGATGAAGTATCATGTTTAAGGGCAGAGAGACATGACACGACACATTATCCTTAAAGAATCTCAACTAGTTTCATATTGCTGGAGTGTAAATAGCATCTGAGAAGTAATTAGAGAAAGTTATACCACCAAAGTGCCAGCTCATTGAGAGTTTTATATACCTTGGTAAACACTTGGATTTTATCTTAGTTAAAATAAATGTGGAGTTATTAAAGAATTTAAAAGAGAGGTACGGTTTAGTCTGCATTGTGATTAGCAGTAACATAGTGACACACATGTTCAAAGTGATTTCAAGATAGAGAGAAGACCCAGACCAGAGAGAAGATTGTGGCAACTATCAAGGTGAGACAGAGAGGGTCTGGGCTATGCATGATGGGATCATGAGGACTGATAAAAGAGGCTGGACTGAACGTTAACTAAAAATGGTGGATGGGTGAGAAGCAGTTAAGACACCGTGATAACTGGTATGGTTTGGTGAAAAATTAGATGATGATACTATCATTTAAGGCAGAAAAATAAGAAGGAAATCAAACATGAAATAGAAAATGATAAGTTTACTTTTTAACTTGTTAAATGTGAAGTGATTTTGAGATAATCTATTAGAAGTATTAAGCAGACAATTTACTATGACCCTTGGATATAGCGATAGCTTTGAGATTCATTAGTGTTCTGGTGGCGGGTTAAACTATGTTTACAGGCAAATCTACTAAAGCAACACATAAAGTAAGAGGAAATCATCTCTGATAATAGAGACCAGTCATGGAATCAAATATAAAGGGACATCATGGATGAAAATCCAGTGACATCATAGGAAAGACTAACTCAAAAGCAAAGAGTAATCCGTGTCTCACACAAAAGAGAAACCAAGAAAAATCTAGAAGAAGGTACAAAACACAGACTTAACTGTGTTTTGTATGCCATTGCTGTCTGTAGCTAGACTGTGTTGAGTGAAGGATGGTGATTACACCAGATTCTCATGAGTGAATGAATGAATGAATGAATGAATTGAAGGTGTAAACTCTTAATTTAAGATAGTTATTTGATGAATGAAGAGAGAAATGTATGATAGTAAACATATACATATAGTTATAGCTCAAGTATTATTTAGCAAGAACACAATATCTACTTTTCACATTCTAGTCCCATCCACTGTATGTATAACCACATAGTGTAAATAAACTAGCTCTCAGAGACACATACCCATAAAACTGAGGTGTGTGTACACATATATACCTGTATATAGATATGGACATATCACTTTTTTTACTCTTCTTTCTCTCTAATTTGAACATGTTCTAACATTCTCATTTATTCTCCTCATTCTCAGTCTCATTCACTCAACAATACATTTCATATGCTTATTGTATGTTAGGCAATAGAGTATAGGTTCCTGGAACAATTACGTTAGCAATTATTTATCTCAGTCTGCTATATACATAATAGAGTACTAAACTCAATCTGGGTAATGTAAAGCCTTCAATTTGAAAAATCAGTAAAGACAAAGCCTGAGATAACAAATCTGTGGTGAATCTTAAAACATCGATTTCAAAAAAGATATCTTTATCTTTGTATCTGTGTTTCTTTTACTGATAAACTTTTCAAAGAGCAGCAGATACATGAGCTCATTTTATATATATTTTTTCGTCTTATTTTACCTGAGAACTTTAAGTGCAACTTTTTTCATTTCAATTTTGGTCTTATGCCCAGATGTTAACTTCTGAAAGTTAAACAAATCAATACAAGTCTTTACTTGAATAGTCTACTTGGGGTCATCAGGAAAGAAATAACTAAGATAAGAGCTATCTCCTTGCCCCATGAGGAACATGTTTTTTCACTTTTACTTCTGCCTTTTCAATGTTTTATGCATTTTGTATAGAGTCTTCTTAAAAAGTATTTCAAAGGCTAAAGCTCCTGGATTTCTTTACTTACAGTTTAACTCAGTTGGCTCCACTAGACATTAAAATTGACTGCTTCTATTTCTCTTCACTCCTCTTGTCTATTTCCCCACCCTAAGTGTTTTGACCTTGAGTTCACTTTTCAGAACACATCTGTTACAGATTAATAGTACATAAAAAATAGGTTGCAAATGTCATCTCAATCCCTTGTCACAACTGAATTTCATATTATTCTATCAAGAGTTAAATGAAAAAAATAAAATTTCAGTGTTCATAGTGAGAAGGATAATAGGTTTATCTTCCAATGGTCTCCTGCAGAACATGTTTAAGTGAATGCATTTGTAATATGAAGCAAAATTTCATCTGTGTTCTGCATAACTGCATCTTGGCCTTAGATGATTGCACTATGGGATGTGAGAAGGAATTTTGAAATAAGCAGCCTGTTTCCTGCAGATAGGTTTATGTATCCTCTTTATCATCATGAAAAGAAGTTAAAATAATAGCTACCCTATAAACAAATTGCAAAATTTCAAATCCATTCTTGATTCTAATGGCTTTCAGTTCTGGTTCAGGATTATAGCATTGCACTATTCAAATCTGTATTGCATTAAGCTTGGGAAAACTTCTCAAATGTTTTAAGGATGATTTATAACTTGCTTATGTTTTCAAAATTCTGAAGTATGCTTATTAATACTTAAACAGTCAGTATCAACACAGGTGTAGTTCTACAGAACTGCCGAAATAATCAAGATCAAAATATTAAATTTGAGAATGTGCACAAAATACATTCTCATCCAGGAGTTTTCCAACTGAATAATGATGTTACGTAGTTTTATTTAACAGTGTGGAAATGTGTGTGTGTGTGTGTGTGTGTGTGTGTGTGTGTGTGCGCGCCTGACAGAGAGAGAGAGCCCAGAACTGACAGTTATCTTTTAGATGTGTCCTTAGTTTTGCTATCTCTATGTTCTAACTAGTCGTGTTCATACATCCACCTGTTTCTATACTCACTTGTATGCTCTAGGACTGCTGTGACCTAAGACAATTTTCTTTTCTAAAAGAAAGAGTCAAAAAGAAGTTAGTGGGGCAGAAAATTGTATTAATATGGCAGTGTCCTTGACTCTGGTACCATATGATTAGTTTCCCCTTTAGATTCCTTCGTACTCATTACCATGAATGAATTCCTATTATGTCTGATCTTTGAAATCCTGATTTCCTTACGGAGATCTGGCTCCACTATAGCCATGTTCTAGCCCTGAGTTTCCAGGTGGGCAAATGACAAGTCATTCTTTTTTACTCCCTTAATGTGTGTTCTGCTGCTGGCCATCTGTACCTTGACCTCTAAGTTTTAGACCTCCTGGACCTTGAGAGATCACAGGTTGTATATATTTTTTAAGTGTAAAAACTAATGGAGACTTCTGTTTGGTAGCAGACATTTCAAATAAATTCAGAAATTTCCTCCATGTCATTCCTAGGCTATAGTCACATCATATTTACTTCACTACATTTAGTGATTGAGTTCATTATATTTTAAGGTGAATAATTTCTATCTTGAACAGCATTTTTTATTGTAACAAGTGTAATAACTGGATTATTTGGATGTGTCAGTTGCTATATTAAATAGTCACATGTTGGGTATTTTCATCCATTGTCAACTTTTACATGCATCCTATGAAATACATTGATATGCACATGAAATCCATCTATACCGGGACTCCTTATGTGTATGATATACTGGAAACTTTGATACATGCTAGATTTTAGGGGAGAAAAATGAATGTGGCATCATGTTATATGGCTAGAGGTTGTAAAGGAGTCAACTGAGGTAATCAGTTGCAGGACCTGATTGATGGTCAAAGAGCATGACGCTTGGTACAGCATGAGACTGTAGTTAAACTGCCCTGACATAGCCTTGTGGCATTGACCATTTACCCTGGTGTTACCAGGGATTAGTGTTACCAAGACCCATGCAACTATAATGAGAACTCATCTTCCAAAGAACAGGTTTGAAAAAAGGATATTGTATCCTGAATTGACCAGAGAAAAGATTTTGAAGTCCAGGGCAGTGCTACACCAATACACAGGCAACTCAAGTGTAATATCGGACACATAGCTTATTAGTTATTTAAAATTAAAATAGCACAGGCAGATGTCTTAATAATGTCAGCCACTGAGTTATGTACTTGCCTCTGATGGGTAACTAAAAAGAGTAGAGCAGCCAACCCAGTTGTCTATCAATATAGGTAGCATTGATGTGAAATTGTCAACAATGAAAATAAGACAACCAGCCAGAGCAGTAGCAGAAACAGTGGAACAACTTGCATGTGTATTCCTATCTACCTTACTTCCAATACTTTTTGAAATCTAAGTGAGATAGATAAAAGGGAAAGGACTGAGGTTTTAGCTCAGGGAAATGTGAATTATATATTCAGCAGATTTATGTATCAATTGCATGTATGCATTTGGACACACACATGCCATGTCATTCCTTTGCCCAAAATCTTTCAACAGGTCCCCATTTCACTTAGAGTAAAAGACAGGGTTCTTAAGCTATCCTACATGAGCTGATAGCCTTCATTCCTTATTATTCTTCCCTCATCACTACTCTCCAACCCATGTCTTTTCTCAAATGCATCTTCCTCAATGAAACCTACACTGACTTCCTCTTTTAAAACTGCGACTATTCCACACTCAGCTCTCTTAATCTCACTTTTTCTATTTGCTTTTTATTTTTACTGTCTCACTTATCATCTTCTAAAATGTTTATCATTGGTTCTCTTACTACTCCTAGATTGTTAGTTCCATGAGGACACATATCTTGGTACACTGATGTAACCTAAGGAACTAGAACAGTGTCTGGACAGACTTAAGTGTTCAAAAAAGTACTTTTTAAAAGAAATGAAGAAACTAGAGACAGTGTTGAATGATTTTCCCCTCTTGGTGGACATTTGGGATATCATACATTTTATTAAAGTCCTTAAGTTGTGAAGGAATTAGAAACACTGGGTTTCAGCTATGGTAGTGATAACCCTTAAAAAGGAGAGGTCAGTGGTCTACTATGCAGAAATAAAATGTATAAGATCCTGTCCTTTGCAGAAATATGGACGGAGCTGGAGGTCATTTTCCTTAGCAAACTAACACAGGAACAGAAAACCAAATACCACATGTTCTCACTTGTAAGTGGAAGCTACATAATGAGAATACATAGACACAAAGAAGGGAACAACAGACACTGGGACCTACTAGTTGGTGGAAGGTAGGAGGAGAGAGAGGATCAGAAAAAGTAACTATCAAGTACTATGCTTAGTACCTGGTTGATTAAATGATCTGCAAACCAAACCTCCATAATACAAGTTTACTTATCTAACAAATCTGCAGATGTACCCTTCACCCTAAAATAAAAGTTAAAAAAAAAAGAGGTTCAGAAATCCCTGAGGAAGTACATGGTTGTTCCCAGACAGCAGAAGGTATGGGAAGCAAAAGTGCTTTAGGAAGAAAAAAGGCATTCAAGGAAATCTGAAAGGGTGACACGGAGTTTGTACAATTCACATGCAATAAAATGTACTTGTCTATTGCGTTTACTGTTTGTCTCAATGCCATTAGGATAAAAACTTTATAGAGATAAGAATTTTTGTCTATTTTGTTCACTGATATATTCCAACACTGAGAAATTTGGGTACATAGTCGGGGCTCAATACATATTTGCTAAATTAAGACAAGTACTGTTTTGATCATGTGTAGTATATTCCCGCATATTCTTTAGTTCACATTTGTGAGCATTGTAACCAAAATAAATAATCTCAAATTATAGTCATGTGTGAGAGATAATATTTTTCTCTTCTGTTTTAATATCAGCGGCTTTGTTAGAAAATAAACAAAACAAAACACAGAAAACCATGCAAAAGATGCAGGAGGTTCAAACATGGATCCATACACGGTAGAATAATGTAGCAAACATGCTGACTGCAAGAGCAAGGACCTTCATATTATTTCTTTCAATTACAGAGATGTTGCATATAAAGAGAAAAGAATGAAAGGAAATCTGTCCAAAACCACGAGAAGACAAATAATGAGTATTAAGACAACCAAAAAAGATACCACTAAGACTCTATATGCAACAGCTCACCATGATTCACCACAATACATGAAAGCCCTGTTTTTCCTTCTTAAGAAACTCAGAAAAAAAGACTTTTGGACTTAAAATGTTAGCTGTTTAAAGAAAAACTCTGAGTAACAGCAATATAGATTAGCCCTTAATTTGCTATCATTTTAGAGAAAGTAGGAATATGTACAAAAACTAGTTAAAGAAAGACTCCTCCAAACTGAGTGCCACCTAAGGAAGACAGGGAATGATGTTTTAAAATAGCATGGAGAATCCGGCTCTCACAGTTGTAGTGTCATGTCAGCTTCAGGCTGAAATTCTCAGCTTCAGTTGACTCGTGAGAGGCAGGACAAAGTGAAAGAAAAGGAATAATCTTGATATTAAGTAGTGGTGAGACATAAGAAAATAATTATAAGGAATTATAACTCGTTTATTGCCCCGGCAACTTCATATGTTGGCTATATGACTAAGAGGCTAATTTCTAAAGAAATTATGACTATCAAGTATGTACAGGATATAATGGAGACATTATGCCAGGAATAAGAAGATACACAAGGGTCCACGGGTTGATAGTGGCCAACTGCAATTTATTTAAATATTTTATTTAGTAGAGTATGTACTATGCTAAAGAAATACATATGGACATTATTCCCAGTTAAGTTTTGTTTAGTAAAAGTAAGCGTTCACTCTGACACTCATCCCAAGCACACCACATACATAAATACAGAGATGCACATATTCCAGTTCTAAAATGAGTACTGTCCCAACAGACTTCTCCAAATTTATTCAAAATGTATTTCCTTGGGTGGTCCTTCAGTACTGAGGACTGGAAGGAGAGGCTGGAGAATTTGAATCTCTCCTCTGTAAATATAATGTTAGATATAGATATATGAAACCACACACAATTTCATTCCAGATAACTCAGAGAGCAGTCCTAGAGATTGTAGTATCTTCAAGAAATAAGTTAAGTGATTTTTATTAAAGAATTGCTCATTAACACAAATAGCTCTGTGGCCTTTCAGCCACATGCTTTCTCTATCATGATAGAGTAGAGTAAATCAGGCCTTATTTAGATATAGGTAAAGAAACACATTTTCGGAAAATGCGTTAAAACAGTGCTCTGTTCATATTGCCCTAAATTACTGTCAAGAGAGCCAGGATATTCAGAGCTGGATCTGAGGACTTGGGACTAAAATACTCCTATGGCTAAAGGGTCAAAGACAAGACATTATATATTTATAATAAAATTATTTATCTGCTAGAAAATAGGAGCTGTAAAGGTAAACTGAGGCTGGAGCCAAACTGGGAACGAAGACACGAGGCAAATGGCAGTGAGAATAGCCTTTATTAGGACTCTCAGGCAAGGTTCCTCGGTCCAAAGGTGCAGGCCGAGGAAGTTGAGCTGAGGGAGGAGGGTAGGGGCTTTTTATAGCCTGAGAGGTAGGGAAGCTGGTTGTGCAAACAGGGCCTTGGGGGTCTTGAAACTACTAGGGCAGGAGTTGAGTAAGGGTCATGAGGAAGGGGTCTTTGGAAACTGTTAACCAAAACTACTGTTTACGAACTTGTGGAATGCAGGTGAGCTGCAGGTCACCGGGGAGTGTGGTTGCCCAGCCGGAACCTCTGACGTATGTAAGTCTGCGGGTGTGTACAAGGGTGAAGGGAATCTTTAACAAAAGGCCTGCTACGCCGGGTAATGCCGCCATGTTGGGTCTAGATTCCTGCCTAACAGGAGCCATCGATAATTCACAGTAGTATTTAAAAGGATAGTTTTAAAAATTATCTGAAGATGCTTATTATTGAGATAGTATAATAGGTTTTGATTAAAATCTCAAGGAGCATTAACAGAAAGTGTCCCAGAAGCTGGCCTGTTTATATTACTGTAGTAGAGTTTGTCAAGTTATTTATCAAACTCTTTGTAAAGGAAATGGCTTCACTTTAGTCAGGAGTGGGCCGAGGTGGCCTTCTGGGGTGGCATGACTCGGCTGGTTTGGAGTGCAGGAGCACAACCCCACACATTATGTAACCACACCATGTGAGGCACATTAGGTGATCACCTGCATGAGCTCGTGCTTGGCTCAGAGCCCTTTTGTCTGTAATAGTATAATTACCCTGCTAATGCTATACATACGGCTTGCTCATGTACCGAAAGAGAGTAAAGCCATGTCAAAACTATCTACGATTTCCTGAGTGTTTTTCCAGCTACCTGCTACTTGCCCACTGACTCCCCTCAGACCTCAGTTAGAACCCAACACTTTTTGTCTCTTGCTTCCGAGAAAGACTATCACAAAACTAGCCTACATTCTTCCCTTGCAGTTAGAAATAGCTGTGCAGCAGAGTTTCAAATAATGGAATGAGAATGGAAGTCAGGTTTGCCACTTTCAAATTTGGCCCCCAAAAAAACTACCACATGACCCTTCACATTCTTTCTGCCTGTCTCATCAAAAGATGCAAAAGGTTGAACTGAGAATGCTGACATCCAGGGCATGACAAAGTCAGAGGTAGGAAGAACACAGGTTGCCTAAATTATTGCATGGAAGATTACCCACCATGACATAGTTAGACAAGCTAAAAAGTAAGCTTCTATTCATAAAAGTAAAGACAAGGCATCAACTTAAATGCCCATCAGTGGTAGACCAGATAAAGAAAAGGTGGTGCATATATACCACAGAATACTATACAGCCATAAAAAAGAATGAAATTATATTCTTTGAGCAACATGGATATAGCTGGAGGTCATTATCCTAAGCAAATTAACATAGGAACAGAAAACCAAATATCACATGTTCTCACTTATAAGTGGGAGTTAAACATTGAGTATACACAAACATAAAGACGGAAACAATAGATGCTGAGGACTATTATAGAGTAGAGGGAAGGAAGAGGGCAAGGGCTGAAAAACTGTTGGGTACTATCCTCAGGTCCTGAGTGATGGGATCATTCATACCCCAAACCTCAGCATCACCCAATATGCCCATGTGAAAACAAAACAAATCTTGGGACCTCAAAACCACTAAGCCAAAGGGAAAAGCTAAACTGGAAACTGTGCAAAGTAAACTTGCCTCACATTTTATTTCTAAATAAGCTAGTTATAAAAATAAAAAAGCTACATACCACCCTCATAATTTGCCCACAAGGAATTTCTTTGTAGGCCTCAAGATCTTTACTCTAACACAGTTATATTGAATTTCACCCTGACAATGTAAATTGATAGCTTATTTTCACAAGTGCTAGAGGGAAAGCCATCCATCTGGTCAGCTGAGACAAAAGCATATCTAATTGTTTCCTTTGCCCTATTGCTTATGTAAAACTGCAGATTTGCTGAGCCAGAGTAAGCCATAAAAAAGACTATACCTCTATTCCCCTTTCACATGTAAATTGTGTATTCAGTGAAAGGCTGATCAAAGACTCAGAATAATGCAACCATTTGTCTCTTATTTACCTGTGACCTGGAACCCCCCACTTTGAATTGTCCCACCTTCCTGGACTAAACCAGTATATGTCTTACACATCTTGATTGACGTTTCATATCTCCCCAAAATGTATAAAATCATATATCTACCTTTAATCTAGAAGCCCCCCTTTCTAAACTGAACCAATGTGTATTTATACATATTGATTGATGTCTCATGTAACCCTAAAGTGCTTAAAACCAAGCTGTGCCCCAATCACCGTGGGTACATGCTGTTAGGGCCTCCTGAGACTGTGTCATATGTGTATCCTTAACCTTGGCAAAATACACTTTCTAAATTGAGACCTGTCTCAGACACTTTGGGTTCACACCCATGTAACAAACTTGCATGTGTACCCCCTGAATCTAAAATAAAAATTGAAAATATTAAAAAAGAGAATTTGAAAGATCAGCCATTGTGGTTTAACATGCACACATACATATATATTATTTTGTTAGCCAGACAGTGACGACTGTCAAGTCAAAGACCTAACTTCAGACTGCATATTCATGATTTAGTTTTGTAGAAAGAAAAGAAAAAAAATTTGAGAAACAAACTAAGCTTTGAATAAGTTAAATGTCAGATTTGAGACTGTTTTTAAAAGGACTAGTTTATCCTTATTTGGTGAGTGATTACCCTTATTTTGTCTCCAGCTAAGGTATGAAGATCTGGGGAGTATCTTCAGACTCTCAATAAAACTTGCCTAATCCTAAAGGGATCCAGGTACCAGGAATGTAAGAATTCCTTTCTTATCTTGACATGTTGTAAGGCCCAGGGGAGGCCCAGGCAACACTCTTGGCAGGTTAATGTTATTTTCTGGCCTTCATGTGAGGGCACTGGCACTCTCAGTTTTAGTTTTAACCTAACTACTTAGTCAGAGCTGAAACAGCTTTTATGGAGGCCTGTGCCTGTTCAACCATTAGTGAGATCTCACCTGCCACACTATGCCATGTCTCCTAAATCCAGTAAGCATATATAATATATAGTAAAACAGCAAGTGAAAACAAACAAAAAAAAATAGGTTTTTCCTTAAACTACCTGGTCATATCTTCACAACTTTAAATTCTATGTAATTAAAGATACACTGACAGCTTTGTGAAGAACTATTCCATGGGTATATTAAGGCAAATCTAAAATAGAAGAATAATGTACTGTTTTAAAACCTTTGTGCATAAGTGTAACTGCCCAGCAGATTCTCCTTGCTCGCTGCCTAGACGGAGCCAATTTATCAAGATGGGGAATAGCAAAAGAGAAATAGTTTAATTCAAACAGAGGCAGCTGTATGGGGGAATGCAGTCTTTTTTTTTTTTTTTTTTTTGAGATGGAGTCTTGCTTTGTTGCCCAGGCTGGAGTGCAGTGATCTCAGCTCACTGCAAGCTCCGCCTCTCGGGTTTACGCCATTCTCCTGCCTCAGCCTCCCAAGTAGCTGGGACTACAGGTGTCCGCCACCTCGCCCGGCTAGTTTTTTGTATTTTTTTTAGTAGAGTCGGGGTTTCACCATGTTAGCCAGCATGGTCTCAATCTCCTGACCTCGTGATCCGCCCGTCTTGGCCTCCCAAAGTGCTGGGATTACAGGCTTGAGCCACCGCGCCCAGCTGGGACTGCAGTTTTATTATTACTCAAATCAGTCTCCCTAAGAATTTGAGGATCAGAGATTTTAAGTATAATGTGGTCGGTAGGACCTCAGGAGTGGGGAGTGATGACTGGAGATAAAGTCATAGAGGGTGGAAGTGAGAAAGCGAGTTTTTCTTGCTGTCTTCTGTTCATGAGTGGGATCACAGAACTGATTGAGCGAGATTACCAGTCTGGGTGACATCAGCTGGTGCATCAGAAATATCTCAAGCACTGATCCTAAGTTTTACAACAGTGATGTTATTCCCAGGAGCAATTTGGGGAGGTCCAGACTCTTGCAGCTAGAGGCTACATGACTCCTAAACCATATAATCTTGCAGCTAATCTGTTAGTCCTATAAAGGCAGATTGGTCTTCAGGAAAGGAGAGGGTTTATTTCAGAAAAGGGATGTCATCTTTGCTTATCAAAGTTAATCTATACACTAAATTCCTTCTCCAGGTTAGTTCAGCCTCTGCCCAGGAATGAACAAGGACAGCTTAGAGGTTAGAAACAAGAAGGAGTCGGTTAGTTCAGATCTCTTTCACTGTCATAATTTACTCAGTCATTATTATTATTATTTTTTTTTGCAAATGCAGTTTCATAATGGTTAGGTGATATTTGAACAGTGATTTGAGGATTTAGAAACTTGTGCTATACAAGAGTTTAGGCTAAAAATTATCCTTTATTTGCCACATGCATGCTACTTGTTGAAACTTAAGAATTATTTGCTAAAACAGACAAAGCAAAATCAAGGAATATTTATAAACGTCCTGATGTCTACACACTTGTCACAGATATGTTTGGGGTGCTCTTCAAAGCATGAAATTATCTTCTCCATTGTATGATTATTTGGTGCCAAGCTGGACACAATGTGGCTCTTATGGTAGTGGCATTAGAAAATTTTTATCATGGACAAGACTTAGAAGAAAATGTTCTCTTCTTGCTTCACTCACTAAATAATGAAAATATTCAGGACCACTTAGGAATTGCTGGGATGTGGAATATTGTCTTTTAGAAAGTGTCAAGTCCTGATAAGATAATTAAGCAACAAGGAGGAAAGGGCCCCAGAGGAGGTTAAGCCCTAGGTTGGGGAGTCTCAGACTGGGAAGAATAGTGAACAGTTATTCTGAGAAATGACCTATCAGCACATGGGCACAATGATCTCATTCCACACATACCCCAGCAGCACAACCTTATTCCTCATGTAGCCCCTCCCAGCAAGACCCTATAAAACTTCCCTCCAGCCCCTGCCTGTTTGCAGACAGCCCCTTCTCTGTTGTGCTGCCCACTGCAACCTTGCAACGTATTTTCATACTTTCTCTAATAAATCTGCCTGTCTTTACCTACAACTGTCTTGGTAAAATCCTTTACAACCCACAACACCAGCCCCAGCTAGTTACACCCACAACAGAAAGCTGTAAGTGGTGGTGCAATTTGTGACTCTGGAAAAATTTATATCTCAAGTTGGAAAGCCCAAGTTTTCCAAGAGGGAGGAGGAACATTTCCTAGAGGGAAATTATAATTTTGTTCCTGAATTTAGCATAAACTACACTGAGATAGCACATATTTGACTTGTTTTTGCTATTCAACATTCAATACTATCTTATGACTAATTACAATGTCTCTGTTTGAAGGGAATTCCCTAGTTTTTACAAAAGGGCAAAGTAAGTGAGCCAAAGACTTTGTTTCCCCTTGAAATCTCCTGACTTGGATTAATGTTTTACTGTTGAACTGGTGACACAAAAACTATAGTATTAGTGGATTTCAGATCTCTGCTCATAGCATGAAGCAAATCTCTTTTTCTTTTCTTTTCTTTCTTTCTTTCTATTATTTATTATTTATTTATTTATTTATTATTATTTTTTTTTGTGATGGTAGATCTATTCTGAGTCCTAAAATCTTCAGAGCAGGACTCAGAATATGATTGTCTTGGGGCAATTTTCCATCTTCTGGCCCATCCCTCCAGCCTCTCGTCTATTCTGTAAACCTCTGATATCTTTGTAATTATTCTGTTCTCATTATTAACTTTGTTTTTGTTTAAGATTGTTTCTATTGTTTATAGTAAGACCTGACACAACTGGTTAACATAACATATCAGATTGTGTACTACTTGTGGTGAGAGCAATGGCAGCTGCAGATATTTTTCCTGTTTCTAAAAACATTAATCGTATATTATGCTTGGCTTTCTGAGAAGGGAAAGAGCTGAAGACCTGGTGCAGGCACAGTTTGTTTGTTTTGTTCTGCTTGTTTTGGCTCAAGATAACCAATGATATCACATCCAAATGTGAAATATTTGCTCACTGCATTTGGTGGGAAATTATGCAAACTCTGGAAGCTCACCTGGAAGCTCTCATAGAAGACAGTCCCTGGAGCCAAGGTGAATATTTTTCTTGTCTAAAGAACCACATAGCAGAAGCACTGGGAACACAATTTTCATGGCAAAATGTTTAATCAGTTAAACAAAATTTTCCTACCATGGAGAAACAGGCATAGATTTCCACAATGACAGTGATTTTTAGCAGACTGTATACATAGAATTTACATAAGCACAGTGTCACTCAAGTAATGACTGTTTTCTAGCTTTCTTGCCATGTAACTTATCTCAAAATGAGAGCAGAAATGATGATGGCACTTACTGTCATCTCCTTAAATATGTGATAGTGTGTTTCCTACTATTTCTTCCTTCCAATGGTGTGAAATGCAGATATAATGGCAGAAGCCAAAACAGCCGCCTTAAACTCAGAGAGAAAATGCATTAAGTGTGACAAAAAAGACTCAACAAACTGTGTATTTATCTCAGATCTATTACTTGGCATATTAAGCAACTTCTATCGTTTAAGCCTCTGTATGTGTGGTCCTCATGGGTATAGTAGTTTAGTCTGTATGCTTAAACTAAGGAAATAAGGTTTGTTAGAATTCCTCTGATTAAATGGGGCATTTTAAGTGTACTTTATGAAGTATTTTACTTAGTTTTGTTACATAACTTTAGTATCAACTCCTATCACCCTTAGAGCAATACATGCCTTAAAAATGTCAACCATGCTGTCTTTAGTAATTTCAAGACACCAGAATGTGAGAAAAGAAAGGCCAGTGAGGCCAAAATATTTTATTTCTATTTAATTCTATTTATTTCTATTTATTTTATTTCTAAATAAATATGAGCTCATCTGAAACAATACCACTAAATTATCTCTATTTTTTAATTTTAATTTTTTTATGTTTGAGAAGAAATCTCTATTGCACATTCAATTCTAAATTATTTGGGATAATTCCTCCATAGGGTAGAAAAGGTTTCTCAGTATTTTTGAATGCCTTGACTTGATTATTACTTTTTGAGGATACTTGAGTCTAGTTTTAAACAATTTGTTGTTATAGACTTTATTTGTAGAGCAGTGTTGATATGGGAAGGGGACAAGGAACAGAAAAGCGGGTCCCTCGCTAGGACTCACCCTTGGGCCTATGCCCACGGACTTAGGTGAGGACAGGCACTCTTGCCTTTGTGCCCAAACATTGCATTTTCCAAGATCCCCCTGGCCCACCACAACCCCATCCTGTGCATATAAAAACCCCAAGGCCCTATGAGGCAGAGACAACAAGTGGCTGGACGTATAGAGGAGCACATCAGTGGAAGAGCACGCTCACAGGCACTTGCAGATACCAGCAGTCAGGCAGGCCATCCGCCCGCAGAACAATGCGGAGTTGGGCCGGGGCGGTTGGAGAGGAGTCCAGCTGCTGACAGGCCGACTCCAGGGGGAAAACCTTCCCATTCCATTTCCCTTCTGGATCCTTCATCTGCTGAGAGTTACTTCCACTCAATAAAACCTTGCACTCATTCTCCAAGTCCAGGTGTGATCTGAATCTTCTGGTACACCAGGACAAAAGTCCCTGGGATACAGAAAGCCCCCGTCCTTGTGATAAGGCAGAGGTTCTAATTGAACTGATAAACACAAGCCACTTATGGATAGCTAAACTAAAAGAACACCCTGTAACACACGCCCACTGGGGTTTCAGGAGCAGTAAACATTCACCCCTAGGCATTGCAATGGGGTTGGAGCACTACAGCCTGCCTGTCTGCATGCTCCGCTAGAGGTTTGAGCACTGGGGCACTGAAGAAGTGAGTCACTCCCTCTGTCTCACGCCCTGCAAGAGGAACAAGGGAAGCTTTCCCATTTCAGTTTTAGGTTAACCGAAAAATTGAGCAAAAAGCAGACTTCCATGTATCCTCTTCCCACTCCCGTGAAGTTTTCCTTGTTCTTAACATCTCACATTAGTGTGCTGTATTTACAAAAATGGTTGAGCCAATATTGATACATTATTATTAACTAGAGTCCATAGATTACATTAGGGTTCACTCTTTATGTTGTACAGTTGTACCAGTTTAGACAAATGTACAATGTCATATATCTACCGTTATAGTATTATATATAAAATTTGACTCCCCTAAAGATTTTCTGGGTTCCACCTATTCATCTTTTCCACTCTCCCATCAACCCCTGGCAACTATTGATTTTTCTCCCTATTTTTTGCCTTTTCTAGAATTCCAGACAGTTGGAATTACATAGTATACAGCTTTTTATGCAGGCTTTATTCACTTAGCTATATGGATTTAAGTTTCCTTCATGTCTTTTCATGGATGCATAGTTCATCTCTTTGTATTACTCTTTATTAAATTATGTGTGGATTTTCCAGTTTGTTTATTTATTGGCCTATAGAAGAATATCTTGGTTGCTTCCGATTTCTGGAAATTCTGAATAAAGGTACTACAGACACTTGTATGCAGGCTATTAAAAGGACATAAGTTTTCAACTTATTTGGTTAAATATCTAGGAGTGCAATTGTTGGACTGTGTGGTAAAGTGTTCTTACTTTGTGGAAAACTCTGAAACAGTCTTCCAAAGTGGCTGTACCATTTTAGATTCTCACCAGCAATAAATGAGAGTTACTGTTCAACATCCTTCCAAGTATTTGGTGGTGTTAATGCTTTGATTTTTAACTATTCTAATAGATTTGTAGTGGTATGACACTGTTGTTTTAATTTGTGATTCCCTAATGACATCACATTGAGCATCTTTTCATATGCTTTTTTGCCATCTGTATACCGTCTTTTGTGAGGTATCATTTCAGATCTTTGCCTTTTAATTGTGTTGCATATTTCTTCTTCTGAGTTTTAAAGAATTTTGGGTATTTTGTATACCAGTCCTTTATCAGATAAAAGTTTTGCAAATATTTTATCCCAGAATCTGGCTTGTCTCTTCATTCTCTTAGTAATGACTTTCAAAGTGCAGAATTTGTAAATTTTAACGTAGTTCAATTTATCAACGTTTTCTTTCATAAATCATGCTTTTGGTGTTGCATCTAAAAAGTCATTATCAATTCCAAGGTCATCTATACTTTCTATTATGTAGTATTCTAGAAGTTCTATAGTCTAGAAGACATAACGGAAGACATGTTTTACATTTGGTGTTTAAATCTCCTACACCTTTTGAGTTCATTTTTATGAAAGGCTAAGGCATGTATATAGTTTCACGTTTTTACATGTAGCTTTCCATTTTTTTTCTGGAAATATTTGCTAAAAAGACTATACTTTCTCCATTGGATTATTTTTAATCTTTTGTAAAAGACAAGTTGACTATATTTGTTGGATCTGTACCTGGGTTCTCTATTCTATTTCTTTTCTTTCACCAATACAATACAATACAATACAACACAATACAATACAATGCAAAACAATACAATACTCAGTTACTGTAGTCTTGTATAAAGTCTTACAAAGTGATTCATGCCAGTCCTCCAAATTTCTTTATCAAGGTCAGTATTTTGTTGATAATTTTAGGTCTTTTGTCTATTTATATACATTTTATGATTATTTCATAAATACCTAGAAACTACCCTGCTTCAATTGTGATTGGGATTGCAATGAATTTATAAATGAAGTTGGGAAGAATGATATTTCAACAATATTGAATTTTCCTATCCATGAACGTAGAATATCTCTCCAATTATTGAAGTCTCTGTGATTGGTTTTGCAGTTTTTTTAAATACAGAAATTGTACTTATTTTGTCAGATTTATAGCTAAGTATATACATTTTTTGATACAAATATAAATGATGTCATGTTTTTAATTTCAAATTTCAATTATTCATTGCTGATATGCAGGAAAGCAATGACTTGTATATTAACTTTGTATACTCTCATCTTGCTGTAATTTCTTGTTAGTGCCAGGAAATTTCTGTTGATTCTTTGAAACTTTCTACATAGACAATCCTGTTACTTGCCAACAGACTTTTTGTTATCCTCCCTTCTCAATCGATAAGTCTTTTAATTCCTTTTTCTTTGTTATTACATTAGCTAGGACTTCCAGTATGATGTAGAATAGAAACAGTAAGAGGGAACATTTTTACCTTGTTCCTGATCTTAGATGAAATGCATCTAGTTTCTGATCATTATGTGAGATGCTACTGATAATGTTATTTTAATTCTTTATAATAAGTATTTTTGGAACAGTCCTGGACTGGGCTTCCTTCCTTTGGATTGATACTTTGAGAGGGCCCTTTTAATATATTTTTGTACCTCTTTTCAGCTCTACAGTTTTTTTCTTTTATGTTTTGAATTATTTTCATCATTCACTGTTTTCTGCACAGTCTAGAAGTCTTGTGGTTTTTAGTATCTTCATTTATTAGTTCCAAATTCACAGATTCTTTTTAGTAATTTTAGTTCAGTTCTTTATACCTGATCTTGTTTTATATCATTGACTTTTAAAGTTCTCTTTGAATTATCTATATGTCTACTGGGGATATTTTTCTATTTGTCTCTCCAGTGATTTCTGGTTGTGTTTCACATCCCAGGACTCTGTTTATTATTAGAGGACACTGTTGGCTTCTCACCTAAATGAGCAACTTTCCACTCTGGATTTCTGAGACTGGCTTATTTTAGAATGCATACAGTATGGTACAGTTTTATGGGACTCTCTCCCAAATGCAAAACCAAGAGTTTCCTAGATTGTCATTCCCATTTCAACTCAGTGAGAAGCAGAATATTAAATTTTATTTCCATTATAGTGTTATAGAGGCAAATTTACTAATCTTCAAACATGGATAAATTTACTAACTTTTAAAATTTATTAATTTATACTTTCTAATTTACAAATTTAGAGATTTACAAATGTACAACTTACATTTACAAAATTACTAATTTATATTTATAATTTAAAATTTTAGTAATTTAAATATCTCAATTTTTAAAGAATTACAAATTTACTAAAATATTGTTACAAAATTGCTAATCTTCAACCAGCAGTGAGTAGAGAGTGAATAAAGAATGTTGATTCTTATAATGGGTAGACACAACTGTTTTTAAGTTACTTTTACTTCTATTTTTTTTTTTTGCTCCCATTCTCTGTGGTTGCCTATTGCAAAGGTTTACCTGTATTCTTCTTTGTACAGCCTCTGAATTAGCTTCTTCAATTATCAGTGAAATGTCCACTAATTATATCTTTCAGCAATTTACGAAAATCTTTTTACCACTCATTTTCTACCATTGGTTTTCCATAATTGATTCTATAGAAAGTCGAGTTGTAAATGAATGTGCTAAGTAAAGCTAGAAATAGAAAATTTTACAATGACACTCAAACAAACATCTTTTGTAATGTAAGATAGATTAACACCTCTGAATTCTTACAAATATTTGTGAATACACAAGAAAAGATGTTTCTTCCATGTCTTGTGACATAAGGAATTATGTACTGTATATTGATTTATAGAATAAAATATTCAAAGCAAAGAAAAAGATGATTCTATTGAAATTGTTATTTTTTTCTCCAGGAATTATCTTCAGGAACACATTTATTAAATTTTTAAACTTTTAAAAAGCAAAGCTTATTTTCTCTGGAACTACATACATATAGTATTATGCTATGCTAACAGTGACATGATGATTATTTAAGAGTTCAAGTCAAATTCTATGAATCAAAATCCAAGTCCAAGTCAAATCTCAAAATCTGTGTCACTGTATTATCATGTCAGATTCTGCAACCTGGTTTAGAAATTTGACCTTATGATGTGGTTTGGTTGTGTTACCACCCAAATCTTATCTTGGATTGTAGCTCCCACCATTCCTATATGTTGTAATAGGGACTCAGTGGGAGGTGATTGAATCATGGGGGTGGGTCTTTCCCATGCTCTTCTCGTGATAGTGAATAAATCTCACAGATCTTTGGCTTTATGAAGGGGAGTTTCCCTGCACCAGCTCTCTTCTCTTGTCTGCTGCCATGTGAGATGTGCTTTCCATCTTCCACCATGATTGTGAGGCCTCCCCAGCCATGTGGAACTGTGAATTCATTAAACCTCTTTCTTTTGTAAATTGCCCAGTCTCGGGTATGTCTTTATCAGCAGTATGAAAATGGACTAATACACCTTACTAAACCAAAAAATATTGCACTGAAGGATCTTCAAGTAATCCTGTAACTAATGTTCCCTGAAATACACATACTGTAATAACTGTGACCTAAAACAAAAAGTTTCTCTTTCAATTAGCCATACAATTTTGATATATTTTAATATTATGTGTTTTATAAAACATTTAATACAAAATATGTGCTAGGTTTTGTGCACAGGTATGTGCTTTTACCATAATCCCTTAAACATTTTAAAGCATAATATTACCATACAGGGGTATCTATACCAATAGGGTTTCAGTGGTATACTCATGTTAAGAACTCACTCAGATCTATTCAATAATGCTTACTGATGTTTTATTTTGCAGAGGTGGTTAATAAGAAGTCTTAGAATCCAAAGCACAAATAACATAGTCATAGAAGCATAACTGTAGACTACTCCCACCATTTCCTCTTCTCCAAGCTAATTCCCACAGATTATGCAATGGACTTTTGGTGTCTCATTTGTTTTTCCTTTCTCCTTGGGATTAGAAGCCAACCTACATTTTAAAATTTCACATGAGGGAGATCATACAGTATTCGTCTTTCTGTGCTTGGCTTATTTCACTGAACATATTTAGGTTCATTCGTGTTGCAGCAAATGGCAGGATTTCATTCTTTTTTTATGGCTGAGTGGTATTCCATTGTGTATATGTACCACATTTCCTATATTCATTTGTTGACGAACACTTAGGTTGATTCCTTATCTTGACTATTCTCAATAAGTACTGTAGTTAACATGGGAACTGAGCTCATAGAAGTAGAGAGTAGAATAGAGGTTACCTGATTCTAGGGAGGGGAAGGAAGAGGGAGGATGGAGAGAGGTTGGATAACGGGCACAATGTTATAGTTAGGAAAAATAAGTTCTGGTATTTTAACACAGAAGAGGGTGACTATAGTTAACAAAAATGTATGGTGCATTTCTAAGAATTAGAAGAGAGAAATTTGAATGTTCTCACCACAAAGAAATGGCAAAGATTTGAGGTGACACAAATACTGATTACTTAATTTGATCATTATACAGTGTATTCATTTAACAAAACATCACACTGCACATTTAATTATTATATGTCAATCAAAAATAAAATAAAATGCTAATCTTTCTAAAGCATATGAAGGTGTCTCTTCCTTTGCTTAAATATGATTCTCATTATTAACCCTGTAAACAATTTGAACTAAAGTTCATATATTAATGTGTCCATTTTTAGGAATTTAGTACATGTCTTTATTTCTTGCTCTTTATTAGCACTAAAAGAAAGAAAATTCTAGAAAGAAGAGAGATGAGAACATGAAAATAAAGATGATTATTGAATTTAACATGATTGACCACAGAGGGACAAAGATTATAATCTCAAGTAATATGGCATGAGAATTTAAATTCAGGCATTATATTGGAGATATTTTTCATTACTGTACCTAGTTCATGAGGACAAGACAGCTGTGAAATAATTGAAGTAATCAAAATATAGTAAGACCCTGTAAAGGAAAACCATTTGTTGTTCAGAGCACACTGTGTATAGGTATCTGGTTCTATGTTTTGGGGGGATTTCTTTTTCTTTTTCTTTTCCTCATCTTAAAGCTGTTTTATAAGTAGTAAGAAAGAGAATCCTCATAAAATATCAAATAATTCATTTTCATACAAATTCAAATTTTGCTTAGCAGAATATAAGTGACTACTGTTCTGCGGACATTGATAATTTGCATAAGTTTTGCATTCATTTGTACATTTATTTTATTGCTCTTTACCTGAGTATAAATACATGCTATTCTGAGTTTTTGAAGTGTTTGTTCAATTTTTTTTTTTTTTTTTTGTGATGGCGTCTCACTCTGTCTTCCGGGCTGGGGTGTAGTGGCACAATCATGGCTCATTGCAGCCTAGACATCCTCAGTTCAAGTGATCCTCCCACCCAGCACTCTGAGTTGCTGGGACAACAGAGAGGGGCATATGCCACCACAACTGGCTAATTTCTTTATTTTTTTTGTAGAGGCAGGGTCTCCCTGTGTTGCCCAGATTGGTCTCAAACTCCTGGGCTCAAGCCCTCCCTGTGCCTTGGCCTTGCAAAGTGCTGGGATTACAGGCATGAGCCGCCATGCCCAGTCTATTTGATAGTTGTATGTCAGAAAAGGTTATCGCTCTTTTGAATATCTTTCACTCCTTTACAAACATGAATTGTGACTTGTGACATAGAATATTTGCTATAGATCATATACCAATAAATGACTATCAAAAGTCTATGTATATTCTGTCTGTTTACTAAATTTGACAATTCTGTGGAACACATATTCTGGAAGAGATATAATTATCTAAAAGAGTTTAATTTTAATTCAATAGCAGAATATCCAGAAATTGCCATCCCAGTTCTCAGAGCATATGACAATTTTGTGGGTTTTTTCCCTCCTGTTATGTATTAAATTATCCTCTCCCCTAACTACAAATGTTCTTTTAAAAGTTTCCCAATTCTTAAGGTACAAATTCTAAAGAGAGTCATTGAACCTACTGAAACCATTCTGTACTCTCATCTTAGAACTCTAGGTAGAAAGAAAGGCAGTTTTTCTAGAACTACATCAGTTTAACAATATATTGCATGATTGGAGGAGAAAAACACATTAATAACTATAAATTACCATAGAAGTTATAAAGTACATGTGAAAAATGTCTGCAAGTATACCTCAGAAAGTAAGACGTCTATTTCATTACGTCAATATTTTTATTTTAATATGTTGCTGAAATTACAGGCTATACATTATTAAATGAGTAGCAAATGCAAAGGGCTTTAAGTTTTGTCATTCAGTAAATATTATTTATCAATATCAAATATTTTCTCAACAAAGTAAAAATAATTTAAATGTATAATCCTGGTATTTGTTGACAGAAAGATTCATTTAAATATGTAGAAATTGATTTCTACATTTTTTATACTCTAAATACACACACACACACTATTGGATGGAAAAATCAACTTTTTTCCTGTTCTCAGAGAGTTTTTCTCCCTGATAACTATGTAATGATAAAGTTGTCACATATAAACCTGTCAAGTACTCAACATTTCAGAAATATTTATGTCATCTATTTTACTATATACTATATACTCTCTATTATGCATCAAAACATATATTTTTATAAAACTAATGTAAAATATGAAAAAATCAAATATATAAGTGCATCTGAAAGTTTTTAGCCCTAAACTAGAAGCTAATAATACAAAATGAAATAATCACATATTTTACCTAAAGGAACCTAAAATGTAGTGGAAAGAAAAAAAATTGCACCTACATTGCAATACAGTAAAATATATGGTGTGTGTGGAGATTGGTGGGGAGGATAGATTAAAGGGCTAATGTGCGGCTTCCCCATAGACAGATGACAGAACAGCATGTAGAGCCTCATACTGTGATCTTTTACTCCAAGCACCATTGCAGGAACCTACCAGGAAAGCTAAAAGAATTCACAGATCATTTGAAAGAAGTGACACGCTACTGCAAATTCCATAAAACAGGCAAAAAAACATGACCTCCCAAAGTGTGAGGGGGGAAAAAAATCTATCTTCAAATACACATCTCCACTGGGAAATCTGAAAATGTAGAACATGGGAGAAAGATTTAACATTACCTAGAAATGAAAGAGATTTAAGGAGTCACATGAAATATGAAAGTAGAAGTAGCAGCAGGAAGTGCCTTGTAGGCACTCCCACTCCCCAGCTCAAGCCTAGGGAAGCCAGCCATGACTCTATCTCACAGGGACCCTTGGTGAAGACAGCCAGCAGAACTGGGGAGGGGTCACAGGACAAAGGAAGCTTACACCTGAAACTGGTAATGGTAGCGGAACATAAAACATAGAAATTCTTAGGAGTTTTGTGGTTCTGCCTATCATCTGAGAAACAAAAAGGAGAAGACAACATCTGATTCCACTGCCTGCAACATCCTGGCCAATCAGATATCCCGAATGTGTTTATATGACAACCTCACTGCTAGCACAACCAGCATTCAAGAAAGCCAGCACACCAAACATCTGCAACCAAGGACTCTCACAGAGTGTACTTCACTTTCCTGTCACCTCTGTCACAGCAGGTGCTGGTATCCATGCCTGGGAGACCTAAAGACAGATCACATCACAGGACTCTTTGCAGATAACTCCCAGCACCAGCCCAGAGCCTGGTAGCCCCACTGGGTGGGTAGACCCAGAAAAGCAATAACAATCACTGTAGTCCAATTCTCAGGAAATCTCACTCTTAGGGGAAGGGGGAGAACACCACATCAAGGAATGAACCCCCGGGACAAGAAAATCTGAACAACAAGCCTTGAATTTTAGACTTCGCCACTGAAATAGTCTGCCCAAATGAGAAGGAACCAGAAAATTAATTCTGGTAATATGACATAATAGGGTTTTATAATCCCCTCAAAAGATTGCACCAGATCCTCAGCAATGGTTCCAATTGAAAAAGAAATCTCTGAATTGCCAGATAAATTAAGAAGGTTGATTATTAAGCTACTCAAGGAGATACCAGAGAAAGGTAAAAACCAACTTAAATAAATTAATAAACAATACAGAATATGAATAAGAATGCTCAGATAAAAAGATATCATAGATAAAAACAATCACAGCTTCTGGAAATGAAAGACACACTTAGAGAAATACAAAATGCAGTGGAAAGATCCAACAGTATACTAGAACAAGTAAAAGAAAGAACTTCAGAGCTCAAAGACGAGGCTTTCTAATTAACCCAATCATACAAAGACAAAAAAAAAAAAAAAGATTAAAAAAAAGCCTCCAAGAAATTTGCATTACCTTAAACAACCAAACTTAAGCATAATTGGTTCCCAAGGAAGAGGAGAAATCTAAAAGTTTGGAAAACTTGAGGGAATAATTGAAGAAAACTTCCCTGGCCTTGCTAGAGGTTTAGACATCAAAATGCAAGAAGTTATAAAACACCTGGGAAAGGCATTGCAAAAGGTTCATCACCTAGGCACATAGTCATCAGGTTAT
This sequence comes from Trachypithecus francoisi, assembly GCF_009764315.1. Taxonomy (NCBI): domain Eukaryota; kingdom Metazoa; phylum Chordata; class Mammalia; order Primates; family Cercopithecidae; genus Trachypithecus; species Trachypithecus francoisi. The sequence goes on along the minus strand of NW_022681470.1, from coordinate 44,704,405 downwards.
CCAAAGCCAAGATGAGGAAAAGACTCTTAAGAGCTATGAGACAATAGTATTAAGATAGCCTCCAAAGGAAAATCTATCAGATTAACAGCAGATTTCTCAGCAGAAACATTATAAGCCAGAAGGAACTGGGCGCCCATATTTAGCCTCATGAAACAAAATAATTGCCAGCTAACAATTTTGTATCTGGTAAAACTAAGCTTCACAGATGAAGGAGAGATACAGTCTTTTTCAGACAAGAAATGCTGAGAAAATTTGCTGCTACTAAGCCAGCACTACAAGAAATACTTAAAGGAGTTTTAAACTTGAAATACACCAAATGCCAACCCGCTTAAAGCATAAATCTCACAGGACCTATAAAAAATAACACAATTGAAGAGAAAGAAGGTATTAAGGCAACAGCTAGCATGATAAACAGAACAGTACTGCACATCTCAATATCAATGTTAAATGTAAATTGTCTAAATGCTCCACTTAAAAGATACAGAATATCTGAGTGGATTAAAAAACCACCAACCAAGTATCTTCTGTCTTCAAGAAACTCACTTAACACATAGGGACTCACATACACTTAAGCTAAAGGGGTGGATGAAAATATTCCACACAAATGGAAACCAAAGCAAGCAGGAGTAGCTGTTCTTATATCAGACAAAACAGACTTTAAAGTAACAACAGTAAGAAAAAAAGACAAAAAGGGACATTTTATAATAATAAAAGTATTAGCATAGCAAGAAAATATCACAGTCCTAAATATATGTATCTAATGCTAGAGGTCCCAAATTTATATCACAATTACTAATAGACCTAAAAATGAGATAGATAGCAATGCAATAATAGTGAGAGACTTCAATACTCCACTCACAGCACTAGACAAATCATCAAAACAGGAAGTCAAGAAAGAAACAATGGACTTAAACTATATTCTTAAACAAATGAACGTAACAAACATTTACAGAAGATTCTACACAACAACTGAGAATATACATTATTTGCATCAGCACATAGAACATTCTCCAAGATTGACCATATAATAGGCTACAAAACAAGTCTCAATAAATTTAAGAAAATCAATATTATATCAAGTATTCTCTCAGACCACTGTAAGGAACCCTCAAAACTATACAAATGCATGGCAATTAAATATGTTCTTGAATGATCTTTGGGTTGATCAGAAAACCAAGATGAAAGTTATAAAGTTCTTTGAGCTGAATGATAATAGTGACACAACTTAAAAACTCTGGGATACAGAAAAGGTGAAGTTAAGAGGAAAGTTCATAGCATCAAATGCCGACATGAAAAAGTCTGGAAGAGCACCAATAGACAATGGAAGGTCATGCTTGAAAGAACTAGAGAACAAGAACAAAACAAACTCAAACTCAGCAGAAGAAAATAAATAACAAAAATCAGAGAAGACTTAAATGAAATTGAAACAAACAAAAAACAATACAAAAGACAAATGTAACCAAAAAATTATTTTTTGAAAAGATAAGCAAAATTGATAGGCAATTAAAGAGGTTAATCAAGAAAAAAAGAGAGATCCAAATAAACTCAATTAGAAAAGAAACAAGAGATATTACAACAAATACCACAGAAATACAAAAGATCATTCAAGGCTACTATCAACACCTTTATGCACACAAACTAGAAATTCTGGAGGAGATGGATAAATTCCTGGAAATACACAATCCTCCCAGATTAAATCAGTAAGAAATGGAAACTCTGAACAGACCAATAACAAGTAGCAAGTTTGAAACAGTAATTTTAAAAATTGCCAACAAAAAAAGTCCAGTACCAGATGGATTCACAGCTGAAATGTATAAGACATTTAAAAAGGAATTGCTACCAATCCTATTGAAAACATTCCAAAAAACAGAAAAAGATTCCTTAAATCATTCTATGGACCAATATCAAGCAAATTCCAAAAAACAGGAAAAAAAACACAAAAAAGAAAACTATAGAGCAATATCTCTAATAAATATAGATACAAAAATCTTCAACAAAATACTAGCTAACTGAATACAACAGCATATTAGGAATACAATACATCATGATAATTGGTGCAGGAATGGTTTAACATACAAAAGTCAACAACTATGATACAACACATAAACAGAATTAAAAACAAAAATCACATGATCATCTCAATAGATGCCGAAAAAGCATTTGACATAATCTAGCATCCTTTATGATAAAAACCTTCAGTAAAATTGGGATAGAAGGGACATACCTCAATGTAAAATATGACAAACTATGACAAACCCACAGCCAACATCATACTGAACTTGTAAAAGTTAAAAGCATTTCCGCTGAGAATTGGAACAAGACAAGGATAATGACTTCCACTATTTCTATTCAACATAATACTTTAAGTCCTAGCTAGAGCAATCAGATGAGAAAGAAATAAAGGGCATTCAAATTGGTAAAGAGGAAGTCAAACTGTCATTGTTTGCCAATGAATGAGTATAGATGATTATGTATTAGAAAACCCTAAATACTCATCCAAAAAGCTCCAGATCTTAAAATGAATCCAGTAAAATTTGAAGATATAGAATCAATCTTCACAAATCAGTAATACTGCTATACACCAACAATGAAAGAGTTGAGAAACAAATCAAGAACTCAATTCTTTTTACAACAGCAGAAAAAAATACCATACGATAAAATACTTAGGAATATACCTAATCGAGAAGGTGAAAGATCTCTACAAGAAAAACTATGAAACACTGCTGAAAGAAATTACAGATGAACACAAATAGAAACTCATCCCATGCTCATGAATGAGTAGCATCAATTTTGTGAAAATGACCCAACTGCCAAAAGCAATCTACAGATTAATTGCAATTCCCATCAAAGTACCACCATTATCAATCTTCACAAAACTAGAAAAAACAATTCTAAATTTCATATATACCAATAAAGACCCCTCGAACCAAAGCAAGGCTAAGCAAAAAGAGCAAACCTGGAGGCATCATACTACCCAACATCAAACTGTACTACAAGGGTATTGTTACCAAAATAGCATGGTACTGGTATAAATACAGGCACTTAGACTAATAGAACAAAATACAGTACACAGAAATAAAGCCAAATACTTACAGCCAACTATTATTCAACAAAGAAAACAAAAATCTGAAGTGAAGAAAGGGCATCATATTCAATAAATGGTGTTGGGATAATTGGCTAGCCACATGTAGAAGAATGAAACTAGATCCTCATATCTCACCTTATACAAAAATCAACTCAAGATGGATCAAAGACTTATACCTGAAAGCATAAAAATTCTAGAAGATAACATCAGTACAACTCTTTTAAATGTTCGTTTAGCCAAAGAGTTCATGACCAAGAACCCAAAAGCAAATGCAACAAGGACAAAAATAGGTGGGACCTAATTAAACTGAAAACTTCCGCACGACAAAAGAAATTATCAGCAGAGTACACAGAAAACCCACAGAATGAGAGAAAATACTTTCAAACTATGCATCTAATATGGTTTGGCTGTGTGCCCACCCAAATCTCATTTTGAATTCCCATGTAATGTGGTAGGGACCCAGTGGGAGGTAATTGAATTATGGGGGCAAGTCTTTCCTGCTCTGTTCTCTTAATAGTGAACGAGTCTCAGGAGATCTGATTGTTTTAAAAGGGGGAATTTCCCTGCACAAGCTCTCTTCTCTTGTCTGCCTCCATGTGAGATATGCCTTCCACCTTCCACCATGATTGTGAGGCCTCCCCAGCCACATGGAACTGTAAGTTTAATAAATTTACTTCTTTTGTAAATTGCCCGGTCTCTGGTATGTCTTTATCAGCAGTGTGAAAATGAACTAATACAGTAAATTAGTACCAGTAGATTGGGGTGCTGCTGAAAAGATACCCAAAAATGTGGAAGTGACTTTGGAACTGGGTAATAGGCAGAAGTTGAAACAGTTTGGAAGACTCAGAAGAAGACAGGAAAATGTGGGAAAGTTTGGAACTCCCTAGAGATTTGTTGAATGGCTTTAACAAAAATGCTAATAATTATCTGAACAATAAAATACAGGCTGAGGGGTCTCAGATGGAGATGAAAAACTTGTTGGGAACTGAAGCAAAGGTGACTCTTGTTATGTTTTAGCAAAGAGACTAGTGACATTTTGCCCTTGCCCTAGAGATTTGTGGAACTTTGAACTTGAGTGAGATGATTTAGGGTACCTGGCAGAATAAATTTCTAAGCACCAAAGTATTCAAAATTTTATTTGGGTGCTGTTAAAGGCATTCAGTTTTGTAAGGGAAGGAGAGCATAAAAGTTCAGAAAATTTGCAGCCTGACAATATGATAGAAAAGAAAATCCCATTTTCTGAGGAGAAATCCAAGCTGGCAGCAGAAATCTGCATAATTAATGAGGAGCTGAATGTTAATTTGCAAGACTATGGAAAAAATGTCTCCAGGGCATGTCAGAGGTCTTCATAGCAGCCCCTCCCATTACAAGCCTGGAGGCCTAGGAGGAAAAAGTAGTTTTGTGGGCTGGGCCCAGGGTCCCTGTGCTGTCTGCAGCCTAGGGACTTGGTCCCCTACATCCCAGCTGCTCCAGCCCTGGCTGAAAGGGGCCAACATAGGGCTTGGGCCATGACTTTAAAGGGTGCAAGCCCCAAGCGTTGGCAGCTTCCACATGGCGTTGAGCCTGCAGATGCACAGAAGTCAACAATCGAGGTTTGGGAACCTTGGCCTGGATTTCAGAAGATGTATGGAAATGCCTGGATGCTCAGGCAGAAGTTTTCTGCAGGGGCAGGGCTCTCATTAAGAACCTCTGTTAGGGCAGTGTGGAAGGGAAATATGGGGTCAGAGTCCCCATGCAGAGTCTCTGCTGGGGCGTGGAGCTGTGAGAAGAGGGCCACTGTCCTCCAGACCCCACCAACAGCTTGCACCGTGCACCTGGAAAAGCCGCAGACATACAATGCCAGCCTGTGAAAACAGCCAGCAGAGAGGCTGTAATCTGCAAAGTCAAAGGGGCAGAGCTGCACAAGACCATGGGAACCCCCCTCCTACATCAGCATGACCTGGATGTGAAACATGGAATTAAAGGACATCATTTTGGAACTTTAAGGTTTAAAGACTGTTTGATGGGATTTTGAATTTGCATGGGGTCTCTAGTAGCCCCTTTGTGTTGGCCAGTTTCTCCAATTTGAAACAGGTGTATTTATCCAATGGCTGTAATCCCATTGTATCTAGGAAGTAACTAGATTTTGATTTTACAGGCTCATAGGCTGAAGGGACTTGTCTTGTTCAGATTATACTTTGGAATTGGACTTTTGAGTTAATGTTGGAATAAGTTAAGTCTTTGGGGAACTGTTGGGAAGGTATGATTGTGTTTTGAAATGTGAGGACATGAAATCTGGGAGGGACCAGGGGTGACACGATATGGTTTGGCTGTGTTTCCACCTAGATCTCATCTTGAATTCTAGTTCGCATAATCCGTGTTGTGGGAGGGACCTGGTGGGAGGTGGTTGAATCATGGTGGCAGTTACTTCCATGCTCCTTGTGATGGTGAGTGGGTTCTCGTGAGATCTGACGGTTTTATGAGGGGCTTCTCCCCCTTTGCTCAGCACTTTTCCTTTCTGCTGCCATGTGAAGAAGGTGTTTGCTTTCCCTTCTCCTATGAAAGTTTCCTGAGGCCTCCCCAGCCATGCTGAACTGTGAGTCAATTAAACCTCTTTCCTTCATAAATGACCCAGTCTCAAGTTGTCTTTATTAGCAGGTGAGAAGGTGCTAATACACCCTGCTACCATTTTGTGCCCTTGTAAGTCAATTTTCTACCCACAATTAGTGATGCCCAACATTTGTTTGATATTTGGTTAGTCTTCTGCTCAAAAACCTTCAATGTCTTATCTTCCCTTGGCATACAATAAATCTTAAGTTTTATGACAGACTTCATAGTCCTTCCTAAGTTATCAGGCCTCTAGTTACTTTTCTAACATCCTTTACTCCCACTCTTCCACTCTGACTTAACTGCATAACCACATTGCTACTGTCAGAACAAAGGCATTTTCCACCTACAGCTTTTATACTGGCTGTCCCCTCTGCCTGGAGTGCCTTTTTTCCAGATGTCTTTCTGGCCCCTGTGCTTCATTCAGACTCTGCTCAACATCTCTTTCTAAGTCCTTCTCTGCCTATGTCTTCTAGAACAGCAGCCACTTGTATGCTCTTGATCCTCTTCATTTTTTTCTTTATATTACTTTTCACCACCTAAAATATTTAATTACATTAATGTGTAGAAAATAAGCTGTAGAAAGTAAGTACCATGAGGTGTGATATGTTAATTTTATTGCTCAAATCCAAGCGTGTAGCAAAATGCTTGATGCATAATAGGTCCTGAGTAAATATTTTGCAGAATTAATACATGAATCAATTTGATCCATAGTTATGATACAAATGTTTATTTTCTCATAAATATTTGAATATTAAAATATATATGTATGTATATATACCTCATAAAATAAATCACAATTCAAACATAATTTCATTCGATTAAACCATATCTTTGTTTATGTTTTTTTGTTTATAATACGTGATTTTCATTTATTGAAAACAATATTCATAAACGAAGTAATCAATGTTTTTCTAGTTGATATTGCTTTGATCAAGCTATTACAGGGTGTTCATTCATGTTTTGAATATTTGCATTGAGCAATGGATTGACACAGACATATCAGAGATCGTTATAAATGGAATAAAATTCCCTTTGTAAATCTCCTTACCAAAATTTTTGGTTTTTAGAAGACTCAGGATGTTTATTAACATATAACATTTTGATAAAATATGATAAGTACCTCTAGTTTTGCCTTATCCATTATGAAATAATTAATAATAATGAGTCTAAGCCTTGAGGTAATTCAGAGTGACATTTGCTCAGACCTCACATCAATGATACTAAATGATGCATTCGAAAACCTTAAAGGTCTGAATTTCAAAGATAATTTTCACCTTATTCTCTCATGTCTTCTAAGTGTTTTATGTCATTGCTGTTATTCTTCCCCATACTCTGAAAAATTACCTCTTAGGTGAATTGCTTACTAGGCTTACCTTTGGTTTAATTACGCACTATTAAAAAGCTTTTGCCTATATTTAATATAAAGTTCAGTTGTTTCCATAGAAACCTGCTTGTTATAGTTTCCTATTATTTGTTCTAAAAATATTTTGTTGTGATAAACTGCAACCTTTAAATATCTGTACTTTCTCCATCTTATTGATCTTTGAATGCATCAATCACTTGACCTGTACTGTGTTTAATCGAGATTAAATGGGACACATCAAGTTCTTAAACTTAATATGTAATTAATGGTTGCAACAAATATTTCCCTAAGTGGAAATCATCACCTGCATTTGTAATCAGATAGAACATTTTCAAGGAAGTTTCATAAGCATAAAATTTTATAGAAGTGTTTCTATTTTAGTTTTACATGAGAAAAATAGTGATGATAATAATTATGATTCATGGAGGGGTTTCTGTGATACACTGTACTCAGTACTTTATTCCCATTTTATAGATGGTAAAATCAACACTGAAAGTTATGTGTCCAGACTCAGGCCAAAGAACATGTTAGTAGAAGACTCTTGATATAAACCCTTTTGAGAACTTTGGCAATATTATCCCAAAGCCTGAGGTCTTCACCAAAAGTCACCACTCCAGGGCCTGCCAGGGAAAATTAACTAGCCATGAGATGATACCTTAAAGATATTTCCAGGGGAAAAGCAGGAGAGTGAGAGGAGTGTCTGAAAATAGATAATTTCATTGATCATCACCAGATATCCAGAAGCTGGTAGATATCTTTACCTAGTATACGAATGTAAGCTTCCAGAGTTCATCACACATTGACAAGTACAAACCTTTAGTTGGTGTTTAATAATATTTATTAAATGTTAAATGCATGGATGTCTAGCATTTTAAGCATTTCAACCCTTTGGTTTCATCTTTACTTGTCTTTCTAACCTGGGTCTACAGGCATTGCTAAATAGAACTATTAAATATACCATAACCTTGTCTCGTGATTCACAATCTATACCACAAAATAGTACTAAAAGGAGTTTTTAAGACACTAATAAAGATAATATTTTAAATATTGACTAAAAATACTATCCCATCAGCATCAGTATCACCTGGGAGTTTGTAAGAAATGCAACTACTAGGTCTCAATACAAGACAGACCAAATCACTGTCTCAAAGGATAAGGACTAGATATGTATATTTTAACTAAGCTCTTTGGGTTATCCTTAGAAAATCTAAAGTTTGAGAAATACTGCTCTAAACAAATCTTATTCTGAGCCTATTTATTCATGCATATTTATTAATTAAATTGTGTCTATAATGTCAAATTATGGCCCTAAATCTTTAAAGAACTATAGAAGATAACTTTTCAAAAAATGGAAGTGCAAAAGCATTTTATTATCTAGCCCCTATCCATATCAAAATAAATGAAGAAACCAGTCAAATGTAAGAGGAACATACTCATGTTGCCTAGTTTCTTCATAATGCCAGTTAATAGCACCTTTGTTATTTCTACATGAGCTTCATCATGTGGCTTAGCGTTTATTTTTTTCTTCTAGTAGTTATCCTCATGATTAAATCATGAATAGAAAAATTAATGCTTTCTCAGAGTTCTTCTATTGCCAAGAGTTATTTATAATCATGATTCCTTTATCAATTTTAATTGTTCCTGTTAATCATTTGGCATCATGATTTGGAAATTAGAAGTTAATATGGACAATTGTTACTAATAATATAGCACAAATCATTCTTTAGTTTAATACCACTATGCTTCCAACTAAATTCTAGAAAATACAAAGGAAAATTCCTGCAAAATTGTATTTTGGAACTGAAGATTTCCCCAATGTATATTTTTTATAAGATAAGTAATTTCACCCTGCCGCTACATCAAGCTTATATTAGAAAATAAAGTTTTAAGTGTATGTGTGTGTCTGCATATTTCAACACCTGTTTTTTCATAACCCTCAACACACAAAAAAATATATAAGGCTTCACCAAATGACACAAAGGAAATGATGGTGAAGTAATCACATAATTGATTTTTTGATATTAAAATCATAAACCTGAAAGTAAATAATGGAATGTTTAAAAATATTTTTCAGAGGAAGAAGGATACATTTCAATAAGTACCTGTTATGTAAAAATAAAGCATACACAGTCAATTTGCTCAAGGTTTATTACTAGAGTTCAATATTTACTATAAATTGCACTGTTACCCATATAGTGGTATGACCATAGTCCACTGCAGCCTTGAACTCCTGCATTTAAGAGGTCCTCCTGCCTCAGCCTCCCGAGTAGCTGGGACTACAGTTATGTACCACCACGCCCAGCTTTTTTTGTTGTTGTTTTTTAGTTTTGGGTAGGGATGGAGTCTTACTATGTTGCCCAGGCTGGTCTTGAACTCCCAGACTCAAGCCATTTTTCCACTTAGGCCCCCCAAAGTGCTGGCATTAAAGGTGTAAGCCAATACATCTGGCCCAAAATTTTTAAGGGATTTAGAGACCTCATTAACTACTTAACAAAAACATTCCTATTTCAAGTGCTTCTTCTATCTCTCAGTCCTATTTCATGCCTAAAGCTCCTACACAAGTAAAAATATTGTCATAATTGGAGAAATTATGTTTCATTGATGACATATCAAATAAGTCAATTTGTAAACAAATGTCTAAATTAAAGTGCCAATTGATGACAGAAATAAAATCATAGGCCGGGCGCGGTGGCTCACGCCTGTAATCCCAGCACTTTGGGAGGCCGAGATGGGGGGATCACAAGGTGAGGAGATGGAGACCATCCTGGCTAACACGGTGAAACCCCGTCTCTACTAAAAATACAAAAATTAGCCAGGTGCGGTGGCAGGCGCCTGTAGTCCCAGCTACATGGGAGGCTGAGGCAGGAGGATGGCGTGAACCTGGGAGGCGGAGCTTGCAGTGAGTGGAGATTGTGTCACTGCACTCCAGTCTGGGCGACAGAGCGAGACTCCGCCTCAAAAAAAAAAAAAAAGAAAACAGAATAATTATTTATTAGTAAGATGTTTTCTGTGTCTGTTAATATATTATTTTACCATCTATTGCAAAAGTAATCTGTAAAAAAGCTAAATTCTATAATTCTGTCTTAAATGTATACATAATACTGTTTTATTGCAAAATAAAAGCTTATGTGATGTTATCTAGATTCCCATAATGTCTTTAACATATTTAATATTGCTTACTATTGTATTTCAGAAAGAACTACTTTAAAATCAAATAAATAGACTTCATGTCATTTGTGTTGTGTTTTAAAGAGCATTTGGATAGCACCTACAGCTCATGTCTGCATGGATAACTAGAAATTAATGCAGTAAAGACACAAAAAATAATTAAAATTCACTTAAAGACAATCATGCAGAATTGAGTATGTATGAATGTGTATATATATGTGTATCTATATGAATATGTGAAACATAAATGTTATAAAATTTAATACCATGTGAAAATAATAAGCAGTAAGCAAAACATCTCTGAGAAAGTCTTTATATTTAGAGTAGAACTGAAGGAGTAAATAGAAAGACATTAATTCAAATTAATGCTAATCATGCATCTTTATGTTAAAATCTATGTATTTGGTATCTATTGTCTGACTTTTTGGTTTTTGATGTGTATTTTCTAATGACTTTTTAATCTTTAAATTCTGTCTCATTGCCAGTATTTTAATGCTTGATTTGCCATATTAGGTAAGGAAGTGTGAGATGAAAAAATCAAGACTGGAAGCAAAAACTCTTTACCCTCACATTTCTTCCTGCTGTTATTCCATAGGTCCCATTATCATCTAGTAATTATGAGACTCTCATCAGAGATTTATATTTCTTATTCTTTGTCCCCTGAAAAAAGTCCTAGGTAAAAACATGTAGCATCTGTAAAGCTTAATGCATAGAAAATAAACAATATAAATGAAGTAACTATCGACACACTGTACAGAAATTTTATATTTGTGAATCAATTTGCAAATTCCTTCAACTGCAACCATCTGCAGAAATTATATTAAAAATTTAAGCTATTAAATTGCAATATAGGTTAGTCAATATATTTAACATCAGTGACTTAAAATGCTCTCCAATAAATATACCACTAAAATTCTCAAAATGCTATTTTATTACCTAGTACATTTTATCAAATAAATGCTTTAAGAATAACATTTTATAAATGTATTTCTTATCAAAGTAATAAAGCTGATTCTCAAAAACTCTATTTTTTAGCAATAGGTTTTTAAATGCAAATTGATTTCTAAATCACATTGTACTTGTAAAACGTAACAGCATACAAATTCAAATACTACACTTGCCTACCTTTTAGAATTATGCTATAAAAATTAAACTGAAAGGCATTCCCAGTCTCAACTATAAGGAAATAACAATAGTAGAAGATGAACTAAAATATATACTGTAATGATAATATAGGAACATATTACAGGTCTTAATTTTGGTTGTGACAGTTTATAGCTTATTCAATTTGGTAAATAAGAGTTTTCTCACATATTTTATCATTTGAAAATAAAGAAAATAAATATATTCATCTTCTTTTTTCCAGAAAGCTGATTAGTACTATAAGTTTTCAAAGAAGAAAGTGTAAAAAATGAAATCAACAAAATTTGCCTGAGAATTGGAATGTGCCCAGAATTAAGTGAGACTTTAAGAGTGGTAAATAAGGACAATTAAATACGTACTACAGCATAATTATGAATAAATGAACTGTTCTTTTGCAAGGACATTCATCAGCCAACTTATATATAAATTGATTTTATTATTATCATACTTGGAATAGCTATAAGCTATTGAAACCTAAATGTCAATATAATTTGGCATGCCGTATATAAAAATAATTGATATCAAATATATTATTGTAGGGTAACATATAAAACTCTTAACACAGATGTACAATTCCCATGCATATTGGAAAATAAGTCATAGATTGGTTTGCCATATTGCAAAAATCTGCACTATTACCTAAATTAAAAAATCAGGACAAGTAAATTGCTATATTAACCTTTTGGAATTACAATTTAATTATTCTCCACACACCAGTTCACATTTATGCAAGCTTTTCTTCTGAATTAATAAGTCGTTTCATTTAATTACTCAAATGGTGTTCAAAGTTCCAATTTTTGCAAGCATACTAATGTCAGTTTATTTTGGAAGGAAATGATACGTTTAATATTCTTCTTTATAAAAGAGATACATATAATTTGACAAAAATCTTTAACAGAGCTAGAGATAAATGAATTATGGTATTTTATAACTTGTCCAGGACATAAGATATGTAATACAGTCATGAGTTACCTATGAATAAAAATTATGCTCTCCAGTCTTAAAACTCATGCTATTTTAATTAAATATTTGAGTAAAATTATTTGTTAAATAACTGCTTGTAATATTACAGTCATATATCACATGTCAAAAGGAGCCTGTTTGAACAGTTTGAATTTTGCCACTCTTTTAGACTTAGATATTATAGTAATTAGTAAAAAATGTGTGGCATACCAAGTCCATTTCAACTTGACTATAGTGCCAGTAAGTCTTGGTCTTCAGAAATACTTCCTGCTTGATTATAGACTACCATTTACATTTTCATTGGTCTTGAATGGCATATATACATACATGTACACACACAGATATGGGACTAAAATGCACAGTCTTCCTCAAACCATGATAGCTGCATCCAGTTTCCTCAGTTGAGGTAGCCATATAAATTGCAGTGAAAGAAATGTTTGATGTAGACTTAGACTCACCGAAATTTGAATCCTAGTCTGGTAACTACTTACTGGGGGATCTTGGGTAAATCACTATCATTCCCAAGATTCAATATCTGCATTGTAAGATGAATATTAGAATATCCCCTTCATACAGTCATGTAAATTTGAGCTTCATTCACCAGAAGTTTCTTTGTCCTTTGATGACTTCTATAGAATATCCAAGGGTTTATTGTGATTTCTATAAATTGGAGTGGAGGGGAAGGTGGCTATTTTTTTTTTAACTTCAGCCTCAAAATTCCTGGAATCCCACCTCACATGAATTACTCTTTAGTCTTCTTCTTGCCAGATTTTAAATTCAATCTATTTTTTCTTCATTATCCACAAATGTCATTTGACACATATCTTCAATAAATGTAAAGATAAACTTACTATGGTACTTTGTAATTTAATCTTGGTTACCTTATAAAAATATTTGTGTATGTAAGAAACTTAACAAAAAGATGGGAGAATAGAATCCTTAGTACCCAAAGTTCTTGAACACTCAAAATATCTCACTAGTCCATAAACATTGTGCGTTGTTGTTGTAAATCAGCCTGTTTCAGTCCCCCTTTCCTATTTTGTATTTTATCTGACTCAACACTTTTTATTTTCTAAGCAGAAGAGCTATTTTTGTTTGTTTATACACGTACTTTATTTGTATGTATGTATGTAGGTAGGCAGGTATTTGATGCCTTCTAAACTATAACCTCAAGGACCAGCAGGTACTTCCTGGACTAAACAAAGGCAGTTTTTTTGTTGTTGTTTTTGTGTTTTTTTTGTAAGTAGACTAACCTTTGGTGCCAGATGTTAAAAATAATTTTTGCAATATCCATACTGATCTCAAAATATATAATTAAGATTCTTATACCAACATTTGACACGTAGTCATTGCTGAAAGCAAGTTTCCCTCTTTCTCTTTATAAATAACCCAGAAAATATGTTAGGCAAAAAAAGAAAATGGATATCCTATGGCAAAATTTGTTTATAAACCGCACCTCTTTTTACCAGTGAATATTCAAGGACGACAAAACATTTGTACTCTGTGAGCCAAAGTTGCATGTAACATAAACATAATAGGCTCTATAAAATTACTTCAAAAATGCATGAAGTTCATTCTCTAAGACCAACGAAAGTAAAAATGTCTTGAAAGACAGAGTGTAAAATGGCTTCCAAATTTTCCCCATCTCCCAGTATTCATGCCATTGTGTGATTCCCTCCCCTTAAGTATGGGTGGGACCGATGACTTGCTTCTAACTCATAGAATATGGCAAAGGACAAAGGGGATGGAATGTCAGATCCATGATTATGTCACTTAAAAGCATTACTTGTGTTTTACTAGAAGACTCTCTCTGTTTATGCTCACCCTTCCTGGAATTAATTAAATAAGCTGTACAATTGGAAGGTCTAAGTAGCCAGCAGCTGATTGTGGCTTCCAGCAAGCACGGGACTGAGGATCTCAGAATGACAGTCTTCAATGAACTGAATCCTGCCAACAGCCAAATGATCTTAGAAGTAAACCTTCCCTTAGTTGAACTTCAGATGAGACCACAGCCCTAGCCAACAACTTCTTGATTGCAAATTTGTGAAACCTGGATGCAAAAAAACAATTAGGTCATGCCCAGATTTACAACCCACTGAAATACATGGTAAAATTGTGCTGTCTTCAGCTGTGAAATTTGTGGTGGCACTGTTGCATGGCAAAAATGAGATGCACAATATTTCAGTAATATAAATAAAAATAAATATTTTTTCAAATATTTTGTCAAAATTTTCAAACATATAAAAGGTCAAAACAATTGAATAGTGAACAAACATAGAAATACCAAGTAATGTTCTAATCTGCATCTGTGACTTAAATTATACAAAATAACATTGTACTCTAAAAAGTAAAAAAAAATTAGGCAAGAGTCAATTGAAATATATACTTATCATTTTTAAATAATACAACATTTTCTAACACATCTCAAATTACTCAATTTGATGTTTAATTTGCATGAAGAATTTTTCTTTAAAGCATAGTATTCCAACCCTAATATCCATAATATATTAATACATTTTTGATAATTAAAATTAAAATATTAATATTTGCAAATGTTTAGTTTTACCCATATATTATCAGAAAGAAAATGAGAATAAATTGTTAACTTTGGAAAATAGTTTAAACTGTTTATATTTTTATATTTTTGAGACAGAGTCTCTGTCTATTGCCCAGGCTAGAATGCAGTGGCACAATCTCAGCTCACTGCAACCTCTGCCTCCCAGGTTCAAGCAATTCTTATGTTTCAGCCTTCTGTGTAGCTGGGATTACAGGTGCATACCACCATGCCCAGCTAATTTTTATATTATTAGTAGAGACAGGATTTCACCACTTCAGCCAGGCTGGTCTCAAACTCCTGACCTGAAGTGATCCACCAACCTCAGCCTCCCGAAGTGCTGGGATTACAGGTGTGAGCCACCATGCCCGACCAAAACTATTTTTCTTGAAAAAAAATTCTATCATACAACATGGATTTTACTGTGTATTTGAAAGACAGAATCTAATGGAATTTGACAATTGATTGGATTGAAAGTTGCTTTTATGAATAATTAATTCTGATTATATATTAGATGTCTGTTGTCACAGATTACATAAGAATATAATGTAACAACAATCATCATGTCCTCATCTCTTTTTCTATATCTAATAGGTTTATTTCTTTAGAAATCATTCCCTTGGGGAAGAGAGTAGCAAGATAAAGAGATGCACTGGTTACACTTTTTATAGTACTTGTTTTAATTCTAGTAAATTATGCTTATAATTTTAATTACATTTCTTACTTTTTGCGTATTTACTTCCATGTGTCATTTACCTTGATTTTCATAAAGTTCGTTTTCTAGATACCTATACTATGTTACATTGCAAAATTAGGTGCTGACCAGAAAATAAATACCACAAAACCTGGGGGCAAAGTTCAAATATATGGTTGAATGTGTACTTTAGTCATATTAATAGATCCTAAAAATGTCTGTTTGACTATATGGCTAAAAATTGTAAATAATTATTTACATAATGGGTTTAAGCAAGTGGAACACAAGTATTAGAAAAATCACAAGCCGTATTATCAATAACTCTAAAAGGGAAACACCGTCAGATATTTGTTGAACAAACAAAACTAAACCATGCCTACAAATGCCTGATTTAAAATTCCAGAGAACTGAATGAAACTTTGCCCAAAGCTGCACTGGGAAGTTCTAGGATAAATAGCCCAAAGTTAGAGAACCAGGGGAAGGACAGAGCTGAATCGAGGCCTCTACAACATTACTAAAACCTGAGTGGTTCTATAATTAGGGGGCCATCTGGGCTCCCTAATTGTTCACTTACCTGCAACATACCAGCAATAGAGACTGGGACAGTAGATACAGTGAGGATAAAGAATGATATTGAAACACTGAAGCTTGTCTGTGTAACTAAGCATGACTGTCATCATGCCTCCATGGACCAGATGCCTTTTCATTTGTATCAGGACTACACATATGCCCCTGGGCACTTCATTTACCTCACCTGGGCAGAATAAGACAGAAGAAGAGAGAGGAAAAATAGTCCTAACTTGATTAGGTTTGAATATTAAATTTGAGTTCATCTTACAAAAAGAAAACAATTTTAACCTAAGAGTGACAAAAATAATTTAGAGTCATAATCACCAGGGGGATTTTTTTTTTTATCTTCATGGGAAGAACTCATGGTTTCGAAGCTAAGCTGGGGTCTGTTAAAAATAAATTTTATTTCTACATTTCTAAATTTTGCTAACCATTGTCGCCTACATCCATTTATTTATTTGTCTGCGTGGATATATTTATTTGTCTGCGTGAAACAAGTTAACTCAACAGTCTCAACTATTTGAGGCATAAAGATTTTTATTTTGCCCCAGTATCTTTGAAGGATGATTTGTCATTTCCTCATATTACACACTGTAGCACTATTCGTGGCATATTTCATTAATTCCCAATAAGCCTTGGTAGTTAAACTTGGTCAAATCATTTTAAACTTCTCGTCTCGTATCAATTCTAAAGATGTGGTTATTATTTTACTCTCATAAGGCCCTAGTTGCTCTAGTGTTTTGGAGCAGAGACAAGAAAGAGAGAAAAGCTTCATGAAATAAAGTGACTCTCCTATCTTTAGGACCTGTTGATGCTTCTATGACAAAACACTAACTGGCCTTTGACGCCTTCTGGAAAAGCTTTGGCTCTGAAACACTTGAAGATACATCTATTCCTCCCTGGTCTAAAAGCTTTACTCTTTGGTATTTGTACAAAAGAAATGAAACACACACACACACACACACACACACACACACACACACACCCCATTAGACAAGAACCTTCAAAAGATGTACACATAACAGTTAAACACAGAAAACAATAAAAATGCACGATGACAGGTAACTGGTTAAGCTACTTGTCTATTTATATAGTAATTGAATATCAAATCCTTCATAGTAGGTTCTTCAGAAGGTGCTGGTGGAGCTCCCTTCAGCACTTTCCTGATGTGAAGAAGCCTTTCCTAACAAATGCTACACTTTCAAAAGCGAAGGAATCACCTTTCTGATCATCCTCTTCTCCTATAGCCCTGTAGTGGGAAGAATGACGAGGGTGATGTTCGGCAGAGTAGAATTGGTTCTACCTCCAAGAAAGCCCTTAGACAGGATGCCTGGTTCCATTTTTTGTTAGCCCCATGGCACTTCTTTTTAGGTTGTGTATCACTTAACCTAACATTCTCAGTTTTGAGCCTCATACAATTTGAGGACAAAATTCTCTTGATAATTTCTTTACACACATCCACACATGCAACAAAAAGAAAGCGATGCAGTGGTTTTTGACCAAGGGTGGCTTTGCTGCCACAGGGTATTTGGCAACATTTAGAGATGTTTTGGATTTTCACTACTCAAGTGGATGGTGCTATTGGCATCTATTAGTAGAGATAAGAGATGTCGCTGCACATCTTACCATGCATAGTTCACCTCTCAGAGCAAAGAATTATCTGGTCTAAAATGTCAAAAGTGCTGAGGCTGAGAAACTCTGAGTTACAAGAAATCTCTAAATTCAGACTTTTATAGAGAAATCATAAATTCCGAAAGGTTTAAAACATCACACTCAGAAATATGGCACCTTGTAAGGTCGAACTTCTGTGAAATAAACATGCCAGGCACTCAAGCTGTGGTTATTTACAGTGACTGTAGGCATTGTCTTCTCAACCTTCACACATCAAGTCATTTCAATAAGCCCATACAGTTTTTGTGAGAAGTAATTACAACTAAAAATGATAGCAAAACCATATTCTCAAAGGACAGTGTTGTACAGTAACCTAATGATGCAGATAGAATATCATTTAGTACATTTTAAAAGAATTATGAAGAACACTCCCAATGACATTATGTTATGTCCTTTAACATATAACACAACATTTTCAATATAAAAGAAATATAGTACCTTTAAATGATGCAAAGAGAAGTCTGCTTATTTACAAAATTAATTTGAACCCAGGAGAGGAATATGCTTATTTGTGCCATAATTTACATAAATCCATTTCAAAAAGATACTTTAGTTACATATTTTGACCAGCAACAAATTGTACATTTTGAAGAGAATATACTCTTAACACATTCACCTCTGTTTGTACCCATGAGACAAATATTATTCAGTAAATGTTGGCTTATTAAAAAGGATATACATGTAGGATTTTTATACTGACAGATTAAGTAAATGCCACTTGAAATATAAGCCCAATCGTTTATTCGACAAATATTTATTGAGCTTACCATTAAACAGGCACTATACTAAGTGTTGAAGGCAAAGCAATGAGAAGGAATATAATGTCTTTGACCATATGGATATAACATTCTACTGTCTACATTAAATGATGTAGCCTTATTTATATAGCCTTATTAAATACTGGGGCAAAATTAGCTACTACCATAAATTTAATTCATATCAAAATTATATTATGTAGTATTTCTGTATATTTATTGCTAAATTTAAAGGATCACTAAGAAAAGCAAGTTTTCAAATGTATATGTTTCATATTCCAAATATGACTATTTTATTTTGTTAGTTCATTATCTAACTTGAAAATTAAAGATATATATATATATAAATATAATACAAAAGAGAGATAATATAATAAAAGTTTCATTGTTTCATTGATAATCTTCCATACTTAAAAAAAAAAATGTGCATTGAACATGTATGTAGAAAGCAATAGATACTAAATGAATGAAAGCATGGAGATTTCTATATTAAGGTCACTGTTTGATTTCCATCCCACATGTGAATTGAGTAGATGTTGTTACCAGCTGTTTACTATTTGTTGGCCAATCTTCAGTGAATTTGTGGTCTCAGACCAGCTCACCTTTCACTAAATCAGGTCATGTTAAAAAAGAAAAAGTGACTGTCATTAAATTGGAACTAATTGAAACCCATGTGGTCTAAGTATCAGGTTGAAAGAGTGTTGGACCATCTTGTTAGATCAGCAGGGCAGCTTACATGTTCCTTTTAAGATATCATTCCATAGGAATGTCATAGAATTGCTGCTTAACATCATTTTAAAAAATAAAAAATGTTTCTTCTGAGAAGAAAAATTTGCATGGCAAAAAGATATACAAATATATTCAAAAGCTTTACAATATAGGTAATGACGTCCTTGAAGCTCCTTAAAATAGTGCAGTTTATTCTGGCAATGAAGCTATCATGTATTTCAATATATAACGCACAATTCAGGTAACTGAAGTTGTGATGACCAATCCAGAATCTCTTTCATCCAAGACTTTGTAAACTGGTAGTGGGAATAGATGATTAAATACAGAAAAACTGTGATACAAAGCTAAATACAAACTTAACTGAGAAGACATAGTATTATGTAGCATTTCCTTCAGTTATTTGCTCTATAAGCATTTTGGAATATATCCTATTTATGTCAACCCTCATTACCAATGCATTCATAATAACTTGTTTAGAAAATATTTTTTAGAAATAACAAAATTATATGTTGTGTGTGTGTGTCTGTGTAAATTGGAAGAAGTAATTACAACTAGAAGTGATAGTTAAATTATGTCTCAAAAATGACTATTCTGTATATACTCATGTATGTGTGTATATGTGTATGTACGAAACAAATCAGTGAAATAACACTATATAGATTTCTCCTCATTCTGTAAGCATTATTACATGTTCTCAATCAATGAAGCAGTGTGGAATATTTCCCAAGATAAAATTGACCAGGACATATTTGGAATGGATGTGGCCATGCGTCACCCAGCTCTCACCTTAGGACTGAAGGATGTCTGGGAGTGTTGCTGGCAAAAAGGCCTCAATGATTATCTCTCTTAAAAACAGCAAGGTCATATCCAATGGCTACTGTGACACGGGGATATAAATTCCTGGGATCCTCACCCCAACTTGGGACAACTCTGAAAGGCTCTCCCTATTTCAAAGCTCCCTGTGGAGATGGCTGAAGCCTCCATCAAGACTGCATCACATAAGACATTTTCCTTTGCTCCTTCCCTCCTCTACTTCCTCCCCTCCACCCCAAACCGAGTTTCTAGTTTCTAGATCCCAGAAACTAGAAACTCTATAATAAACTGCCTTTAAAGCAATTCCCCTCTCTTTCTGGGGTCTGCTTTCTGGGGAAGCTGCTATAGTGTTAGTGACTTACACCACCAAGAATCTTCACTACTTAGTGCTCTTTTACACTCTCCTGCATTGGGTAAGTTCACTGGTTTTGTTATAGGCTCTTATAAGCCATGTATTTTCACATTTTTGGAAAATTATTTAGATCCATAATAGCTGATAAAAGTTGTTCCACTGGTCATCATACAGTTGCAGAAGAAAAAACTAGTATTACAATGGATGCAAAAATAAAGTTTAGTATCTAGGATCTTTCAATAAAATCTCTGGGTAAGTAGTGACTTAAAACAAAGAAAAAGAAGAGAAAAGAATGGAAAATAAAAGGGCAAGAGAAAGAGAGAGAAAGGAAGGAAGATAAAAAGAGAGAAAAAAGAGAGTGGAAGGAAGGAAGGCAGGGAGGCAGGAAAAAAAAGGCAACTAGGAATTTATGGGAAGACTTTGACATTATGAAGACCATCACAAACACCAGTGCAGGTAGAAAGGAAGGGCTAATACAACCATTATTTATATTAAGGGCTTCAGGCATTTGGAAGAGAAAAGAAAAGAGAGTTCAAAGTGCAACAATGGGGCAGGATCACAAGAGGATTATGTTATTTGAACTTCAAATTGCACTGACTCAGTTAATGCTCCCACATTTCTAGGATTGGATTGCCTGTTGTAAGGAGAATTTCTTTGGGTTTAACAACAACCAAAAAAGAAGCTTGAAATTTGGGACATCATAATAATATGACAAGGCAGTTGCCGTCATAAAATTTAATGAGTCACAAAGAAAGTAGTGATCTTATTTCAATAACAACACTTAAGCATTAACTTTTCTTAGAAAGTTATTTCGCCGGGCGCGGTGGCTCAAGCCTGTAATCCCAGCACTTTGGGAGGCCGAGATGGGCGGATCACGAGGTCAGGAGATCGAGACCATCCTGGCTAATATAGTGAAACCCCGTCTCTACTAAAAAATACAAAAAGCTAGCCGGGCGAGGTGGCTGGCGCCTGTAGTCCCAGCTGCTCGGGAGGCTGAGGCAGGAGAATGGCGTAAACCCGGGAGGCGGAGCTTGCAGTGAGCTGAGATCCGGCCACTGCACTCCAGCCCGGGTGACAGAGCGAGACTCCGTCTCAATAAAAAAAAAAAAAAAAAAAAAAAAAAAAAAAAGTTATTTCATCACAAATATGTGCATTCATACTCACATAGTTTCAGTGGGGGTAAAAATAATTAAATATATTAAAACTCTTGGTATAACACAAGCTACTCAATTTATGAAGCTCTCTTCACTAATGATGGAATTACATGATGCCAAGTTACTGAAAATGTGTTCTTCCAAAAGCACCATCTGGATTCTTGACAGAGTATTGGCAGCTTGAAACTTAGTTCTTAAATTTAACAGTACTCTTGGGGCCAGGCGCGGTGGCTCAAGCCTGTAATCCCAGCACTTTGGGAGGCCGAGATGGGTGGATCACGAGGTCAGGAGATCGAGACCATCCTGGCTAACACGGTGAAACCCCGTCTCTACAAAAAATACAAACAATTAGCCGAGCGAGGTGGCGGCGCCTGTAGTCCCAGCTACTCGGGAGGCTGAGGCAGGAGAATGGCCTGAACCCGGGAGGCGGAGCTTGAAGTGAGCTGAGATCCCGCCACCGCACTCCAGCCTGGGCGACAGAGCAAGACTCTGTCTCAAAAACAAACAAACAAACAAACAAAAAAACAGTACTCTTGGGCCTCTAATCTGGTTAGTACATCAAAAGCTACGTTAACTAACAAAAAGACTCAGTATGCTTTGGTTATGTAACATTTTTTTAAGTTTTATTTTTAGAAAACAATGTCAATTTTCAAATGCAATGCATGAAATTTTCCAGCACTGATCATATCTTGTTTTAATATTTTTAATTTCTAATGTTTTTATATATAAATCTTAATATATTTAGTATCATTAATTCAATAAACTTTATTTTTTAACTCTCCTAAACCCGTATGATCAAACAGAGACAATTTGACTTTTACTTGGCATTATAAGACCCGTACCTAAGACAGTGCCTGAAACTAAGTATTCTATAAACATTATTAAATAAGGCAATCCACTGTTGGTATAGGCCTTTAAAAAATCATTTAACAAACAAATTTACAAGAAAAAAACAACCCCATCAAAAAGTGGGTGGAGGATATGAACAGACACTTCTCAAAAGAAGACATTCATATAGCCAACAGACACATGAAAAACTGCTCGTCATCACTCGTCATCAGAGAAATGCAAATCAAAACCACAATGAGATACCATCTCACACCAGTTAGAATGGCAATCATTAAAAAATCAGGAAATACCAGGTGCCGGAGAGGGTGTGGAGAAATAGGAACACTTTTACACTGTTGGTGGGACTGTAAACTCGTTCAACCATTGTGGAAAACAGTGTGGCGATTCCTCAAGGATCTAGAACTAGAAATACCATTTGACCCAGCCATCCTATTACTGGGTATAAACCCAAAGGATTATAAATCATGCTGCTATAAAGACACATGCACATGTATGTTTATTGCAGCACTATACACAATAGCAAAGACTTGGAATCAACCCAAATGTCCATCAGTGACAGATTGGATTAAGAAAATGTGGCACATATACACCATGGTATACTATGCAGCCATAAAAAACAATGAGTTTGTGTCCTTTGTAGGGACATGGATGAAGCTGGAAACCATCATTCTCAGCAAACTATCGTAAGAACAGAAAACCAAACACGGCATGTTCTCACTCATAGGTGGGAATTGAACAATGAGATCACTTGGACACAGGAAGGGGAGCATCACACACCAGGGCCTATTGTGGGGAGTGGGGAGGGGGCAGGGATAGCATTAGGAGATATACCTAATGTAAATGACGAGTTAATGGGTGCAGCACACCAACCTGGCACATGTATACACATGTAACAAACCTGCATGTTGTGCATATGTACCCTAGAACTTAAAAGCATAATAAAAAAAAAATCATTTAACAACCAGAATTTAGAGACTGTTCCTCAAGATTAGAAGTTCCACTTATTTTTTTCAATGATCTCACAGTTTATCAAGCTCTTAGAGATGTGATTGAAATAACTAACCTCAAAAGAGAATTACTGTTTGTACAAATTACAATGCCAACTAATTATATTTCATTTGATGTTGTATATTTCCATCAAACTAAATGTACGTGTCTACTGTATCACTGTTTAAAAAAGAAGCTAAATTACGAATAAAATGTTTGGGCAGTATTGACATAGTTCACCCATGACAGACAAAAGGATAATTAACTTCCTTTGATTCCTAAAGCAAGGTGTGCCTCTCTAGTGGCCATTATTTTGATCTCTTGCCATTTGGCAAGGCAAGGCTGGAAATAGCTTTAATCCTACCTCCTGGATTCTTTTATAAACCTCGCAACCTATCTATCTCTTCTTTTTAGATATGTTAAGACAATTAATTAAGATTAATTGGGATTAATGCCTTGCTAAAAAGTAATTTTGAACTGTCATAAAGGTTCACGGTTATAAAGAACTAACTTATTATATAACTTATTTTTATTAATTTCATTCTTAAGTGCTAAAACTTAGTTTACAATGTTGAGATATTTTTTAATTTCCCAGGGTACTTTGAATACATCTGCCCTGTAGAGGCTTATTTAAAAGCACAAGCTTTTTACAAATACATGGATTCTCATTTAGAAAGAACAGCTTATACTTTTGTTCCCTTTTAAGCTAAAAACATGTTGTAGTTTGGCTTCTTGCCATTTTTGGACTTATCCTAATATTTCTATTAGATCATTAGTTTCCTGTGGGTAGGTACATTGTCTCATTACATTACACTCTGTAGTACTAAGCAGTATTTCTTACTGTCTAACAGTATCAACAAAACATAGAATGGAATTCACTATTTCACCCAAAACATCTGTTGCTTTGATGCATACAAGAAAAGGGTCTATGATCTTTTCTAAATTGCATTTACCTAATCCAAACAAAACAAAAAATGTAGTCAGTTGCACATATATTATGATCCTATTAAAAAAAGGACATTGTTAATAAACAATTTAAATCACTGTGGCATATTGTGCCATCTAATGCTTAGGAAATACATATGTGACAAAGCCCTACTGACACCATCACAAGTTATAGACTGCATTTTGATGCTATTGCCTGGAATGAATGTTCCCTAGTACATATATTTTTATCATTCAATAATTTAGATCAATTTATTGATTATGTAAATAAAGTTTATTCTCATATTTAAATAAATCCATGAATACAGATTCTGAAAGATCAAAAGAAAATTAAGATCTAACTTTGTAAGTGGGATTATCAGTTTCAGAATTTCTTTTCTGATCACAGGTACACAAGTGAAAAGAAACCAATTTCTTTTTTCTTGCAGAGGATGAGTAAATTGAAATTCATTACTTATTGAAAAGAAGCAGCAGCAGCTCAATGAGACCTCTCCATAACAGGCAACCAAATAAAAGTCAGTGGGTACAATTAAGATCATTGAAATTTCAAGAGACCTGTGTGTATCAATAAATGGTGCTTATTTTGTGAACTTAAGTTGGTTCTGAGTTGAAATGATCGAAGGTACCAGTTGCCTAACTGTATGTTTTAAACCATTTTATTTCTCTAGTTCAAACTGAGTTACAGATCTATATAAAACTTTGTAATATTTTTATAACCAAAACTCAGCATTATGACATATTAACTAGTGAACTTCCAAGAATATCACTCAAGTTTACATTAAAGCTTATACCAGAAGCCCCACAAAAACAGAAGATGCTACTCTGTGACTATTGTAATAATAAAACCTCAAGTGTGTTTGCACTTTAAAGATTTTACTGTGCAACAGCAACCAAACAATTTGTCCATAAATGACTTACATTCTCAAAGTACAGATACTACAGTAAGCTTCTAATATCTAGTACAATAATAGGCTACATTAGGCCTTTGAAAGCACAGAATAAATTAAGCTGAGAGTGTTCTGACTTTTACCAATGTTTGGTTTTGTTGATAATAATTACATTTGGCATTTAATCACATGTTTTGTTAGATATGCCTGTTAAAGGGGATATTTATATATTCAAATACCATTTTAAACATTAAAATGATGTATGTAAAAAATAGATTCAGGTATATTCTTTTCAAAAACTTCTATTTTGAAATTAAAGAATATGACATCTATTTAGCATCATTATAAGGCCAATATATTTATAAATGAGGAAGAGTTAACCTTTTGTAACTTTAGATAAAACTCTCTTCTTAACTTCATATTGATTTTCTATAGAGCAAAGTAAAATGGAAGTTTAAAGAAACAAGCCTATTAAGTGGCTTCCAGTAATACTGAAATTGAAACAACTTCAAAATCCTTTATAAAGACAGTTGGATTAAAAGTCTTGAAATATTTAGACTGTTAACAACATCAATAAAATAATGTATAAATATAAAGTCAAAGAAGAAAATGTCTATTATTAAAGTATGTACAAAAATTCAAATATATAGATTAATCTGGAATAATTATTTAAATTATACATTCCTTATTGTAAAATAGACATTATGTATGTAATATACTTGTATCCTCCTTAAAATTTGTATTTTAAAAACTTCAATCATATAAAAAACAGAGAGAAGCATATAATAAATAATCATATACTTGTAATCTAGTACAGATTGTGCAAAGATTAACAATTTGTCTTATTTATTCATCTATTTTTTCTATAATAATTTAAAATATGTTACAGATAGCATATTTCACACCCCTAATATTTCAGTGTGAAATTCAAAAAAGAATATTACCTGCAGTATAATTTTCAAAACCGAAAAACTTAAAAATAGTCCTTTAATCTTATATAAAATCCGTATTTAAATTTCCTCAATTTTGCTAAAATGTCCTTTACAGACAGTTTGTTCTAGTTGGGATCTAATCAAGGACCATGAATTCAATTTATTGTAATTTTACTTGCATCAGTTTTAATTTATAGCAATTGTCTTCTTTTCCCTACCTCAAATACTGCAAAGACCAAGCAAGTTGTCCCTTATAGTATTCCAGTTTCTGGATTTATTAGACTGTTTCCTCATGCTGTCAGTTAGCAAGTTCTTCTCTTTAGTTCTACATACAGAATTTAGATGTAGAAGACTAATCAAATTCATAGTAAGCATTTCTGAAAAGTCCAATTTATAGGGTGTAGTGAAACCAGAAAATTATTACTTAGAGGAGGAGGAATAACAAATTGGGGGCTGTGATGGAAGATTCTGTGGTGCAGATAATAGGAGTTTTTTTTGCCCCTTCCCTCCCCTGAAACACTCAGATGTTAATACATAAAACTATTCACTTTGTAAACATTAATCAAAATGGGAGCTTTTAATTTAATTTTATTTATTTATTTATTTTATTTATTTTTTTTATTTTTATTTTTTTTGAGACGGAGTCTCGCTCTGTTGCCCGGGCTGGAGTGCTGTGGCCCGATCTCAGCTCACTGCAAGCTCCGACTCCCGGGTTTAGGCCATTCTCCTGCCTCAGCCTCCCGAGTAGCTGGGACTACAGGCGCCCGCCACCTCGCCCGGCTAATTTTTTGTATTTTTAGTAGAGACAGGGTTTCACCGTGTTAGCCAGGATGGTCTCGAGGGAGCTTTTAATTTTAAAAAGTGTATTTTTAAAATATCTTTTTGGAAAAAAAAAGCACATAGTGTTGTGCTTTTATTGCATCATATCATGATATGCATAATGCCTGATTATCTCAAAGGCATTACTAAGAATGATCAGACTACTTTCAGCAATCATTTATTGTACATTTAAAAATACCTAAAATATGTTCCTTGTTTTTCACATGAAGGGAGGTTGAATTTTATGAAAAGCTTTTTCTGCATCTACTGAGAAAATCATGTGGTTTTTGTTTTTAGTTCTGTTTATATAATGAGTCAAATTTATTATTTGTTTCATATGTTTCTTGACTGTTTGCAGGTTTTGTTTTGAGACGTGTGTATTCATGTCTTTTGCCCACTTTTTAATGAGATTATTTGCTTTTTTTTTTTTTTTTTTCTTGTTGGGTTGAGTTTCTTGCAGATTTTGGATATTAGTCCTTTGGCAGATGCATAGTTTGCAAATATTTTCTGCCATTCTGTAGATTGTCTGTTTACTCTGTTGATTTTTTCTTTTTGTGTGTAGAAGAGCTTTAGTTTTATTAAGTCCCATGGATCTATTTTTGTTTTTGTTACATTTGCTTTTGAGGTCTTAGTCATAAATTCTTTGCCCAGGCCAACATGCTAAGTTTTTTTCCTGGAAAAATCATCTAGATTTTTTAAAATTTGAAGTGTTACATTTCAGTATTATAATTTAAAAATTTTAATAAAATTCTAAAAATATATTTTAGTAATTAGAAATCTGATCCTCTTTTGATTATTGTATCCTTAACAGTTGTTATTCTTCCTGGGCTCATTTAGAATTTTAACTTTATCTTTGGAGCTCAGAAATTTCATTGATTCCAGTGAGCATTCTGCTTTTTTTTTTTTTTTTTTTTGACAGACTCTGGCTGTGTCACCCAGGTTGAAGTGCAGTGTGGGGTGATCTCAGATCACTGCAACCTCTGCCTCCTGGGTTCAAGTGATTCTCCTGCCTCAGCCTCCCGAGTAGCTGGGACTACAGGTGCCCGCCACCACGCCCAGCGAATTTTTTGTATTTTTAGTAGAGACGAAGTGTCACTGTGTTAGCCAGGATGGTCTCGACCTCCTGACCTCGTGATCCGCCCGCCTCGACCTCCCAAAGTGCTAGGATTACAGGCATGAGCCACCACGCCCAGCCAAGCATCTTTTTCATATTGCTATTATTATTTCTATTCAGTATTTGACTAGTGTTTTCAATCTAAATACTCATGTATTTATTTTTTCTTCATTTTTTTAAAAATTTTTACTCATTGAAATTCCTATCTAGCTTATGTTCTGCTTTCTGAATTTATCCTCCAGCTTTTAAGATTTTTATGATTTTTTTTCTGATACTTCAGAAAACGGCGATCTGGCCGGGGGCGGTGGCTCACACCTGTAATCCCAACACTTTGGGAGTCTGCAGCAGGCAGATCACGAGGTCAGGAGATGAGACCATCCTGGCTAACATGGTGAAACCTCCTCTCTACTGGCTAACATGGTGAAACCTCCTCTCGACTAAAAATACAAAAACTAGCCGGGCGTGATAGCAGGCACCTGCAGTCCCAGCTACTCAGGAGGCTGAGGCAGGAGAATTGCTTGAGCCAGGGATTCGAAGACTGCAGAGAGCCGAGATCTCGCCGCTGCACTCCAGCCTGGAGACAGAGCAAGACTCTGTCTAAAAAAAAAAAAAAAAAAAAGTATGACCTGGGAATTTTATCAAGTTTATCTTCCACTTACCTATTTTGTGTTTGAGTTATTATTTAACACTCTCACCAACACTGAAAAATTCACATTCATTTATTCAAAAATATTCATTTTTGAATACATAGGGGCTGTATTGGGTGTAATTATACAGAATTTCTAAAGCAGATTTGTATCCATGCCCTCATGGAGCTTACAGGAATAAAATACTTTATGCTGTGACAACTGTGATACCCATTCTGATTGCTCATCTGAGAACAAGCAGCTTTACTATGATGTAGATATGCAGCTGCAAAGTGATGAAACTATCATGTATTCAAAATACCGAGTACCTGTGTCAAGGTGAAAAAAGCTCACAAAATGATAGGCATTAGCGTGCATGTGCTTGCTAATTGATAAACCTCAGCTGTGTCTTATATGTGGCACATTTGCTGAGATACTCAGCAATGCTGTAATTAATTACTGATAAGAAAATTAGAAAAACATAGCAGAATCCCCAGTTCTATTCTACCTGCTTGTATCCCTTCCTTTCAAATAAACCACATTTCTCAGTGATCTTTGGAAGTGTGATAATGTCATACAATATTAACTTTACAGATAGAGAAAACAATATGAGTAGAATAAAAAAGGAAATGAACTGAAACAGAGAAGTCAGGGATGAAGAAAATGTGTGCAATAGGGAGCAGTAGAAAAAGTAATTAAAAAGGGGAGGGAGTTCTAGAATTTCACTTATCTTGATATTATTACCCACTTCCCCCACCTTTATGCCTTCAACTGCAGGAGTAAGGAGATACTTCAAAGTTTAACTGCTATGATTTTTTTTTTTTTGACTTCTATTCTCCATTGTCATAAGGGATTAAGAGGATCTAGGATTTCAAATGCTATACACTGCAATGAAGCACACGACAGTAGAAAGACAAGGTTTATAGTAAAATATAGATCATGATTGTTGCCACTAAAGCCAGCCTTTGTGATGTTTTCAATGGTTCTCACCTGCTCATAATCATGCCTTTGTGTAATCTTCCCTTTACTCCCTTTCCCCTCTTGCTGCCGTCAATACACACAGCCTCTTCAATGCAATCTGCTTTAAAGACCTCAAGACTGTTTGCATGACATCCTAAATTAATTCCTGATTATATCACTCTTCATCAAAAATATAAATCTCACAAGTCACCCTCATCCCTTATCAGATATTTGATTCCAAAACCCTTTCACTGTGCACTCTGAAACTTATATTTTTAGCAAAATCTAGATCTTCAATTGTTTCTGTGAATTTTCACTTCTTTATGAGACCTAATTCTTCCCTGAGGATAAGGCTCCTATTGCATCCCCTAAATCAGTGGCTATTTCCTTTTCTACATTCCTTGTCGTACTGGAACTGAAAGTAGTACAAGTGCACTTAATTTACAGTGTCTCCACCACTGTTCTCTTTAAAAACCCTAGATTTGAAGCTCAGGCCGTTAGATTATGTCACCCACTGTACTTTCTTGTTGCAGTCATCTACAGATTTCTAGTTCATTTCTCTTATTCCATCCACATTGTGGATTCTGATTTAGTCTAAAACACTGTCATAATTCCTGATACATTTGCAATAATTATATAGGTAATTTTCCCAATATTCTTCTTCTCAATTACTTTGACCTCATGGTATTTCAACCAATTACACGCATTGTGATACTGCAGCGTTTGTTAGTAATCATAACTGATCCCCCGCCCCCGTCCCCCGTAAACTCAATTTTATGCTTTCCACTTTTTATCTCCCAGCTTGCCAGCTTACATTCTCATTCTTGACCACTCTGATCCAACATTTCTTTTATCTTACAGTTGCCTCTTTCTTTAACCTCTTGGTGTCATAAATAATTACCTCACAGTTTTTCTCTCCTCAAACTTTCATATCATTTTTTTTAAACTAACTTTTTCCCATCAATACACAAATCTGTTTAATTTCCCCTCATGAAAAAACACTCTCGTTTACCTTACGCCACCCTTCACCCTGTACCCTATCTATGTTTCACTGTTCAGTTTTTGATGACAACGCAACTCAATAGTTGCCTATGCCTTTTCTTTCCACCCACACAAGTCCACCGATTATATATTCGGGATCACAAATAACTTATCTTTATTCTCAGCCCTCATCTAACTTGATCTATGAGCGGCAGCATTTAACCTAGACTATCCTTTGAACCTCCTTGACCACTTTTGTTGTATTAGATAACCTTCACTCTTGGTTTTCCTCCTGCTTGCTGGCCACTCCCTTTAAGGCTCCGTTGTGGTCCCCCTTGTCTGACTGAGCCTAGCTAATAGAGTGGCCAGGGGCAGTCCATGGACCTCATCCCTATTCTGGTTACTTCTAGTTTCTTGTTGGACTCACAAGTTCATTGGTTTTAAAATCATCTATAAATCCATAATTCCTATATTTTTATTTCCCCTCTCTAGTCTACTCAAAAAACACCAACCTGAGTGGTTCTTTTAAAAGTAAGTCGGCCGGGCGCGGTGGCTCAAGCCTGTAATCCCAGCACTTTGGGAGGCCGAGACGGGCGGATCACAAGGTCAGGAGATCGAGACCATCCTGGCTAACACGGTGAAACCCCATCTCTACTAAAAATACAAAAACTAGCCGGGCGAGGTGGCGGGCGCCTGTAGTCCCAGCTACTCGGGAGCCTGAGGCAGGAAAATGGCGTAAACCCGGGAGGCGGAGCTTGCAGTGAGCTGAGATCCGGCCACTGCACTCCAGTCCGGTCGACAGAGCGAGACTCCGCCTCAAAAAAAAAAAAAAAAAGTAAGTCACATAATGTCACTTTTTTCTCAAAATTTGTAAATGATTTCCGACCACCTCATCCAAGGCCAGTAGGCCTAACAATACCCTGTAATATCCTGTTGGATCTAGCCTGCCCATTACCTCTCTGACCACTGACAAGTGCCTTTGTATTCCCTCTGCTGCAGAACCATGGCCTTTGCTTGTTTCTTATTTACCAAGCAGGGTGTTGCTTCAGAATCACTGCATTTGCTCTTCCCTTTGCCTGGAATGGCCTTTCCTCAGATGTTTCAAGATTTATTCTTCACCTCCTCAAACATTCTGCTGAGAACCTCTCAATGAAGCTTTATGTAAATCCTATTTACAAAAAAAAAGAATCTTGACATACAACACTGTACTAATCCCTATCGATTTTTATACTGCTTTTTCTCCAGAGTGAATTTCACCTGTTATGTGTGTATGTATATTTTTGTTTTGTACAGTTTTTGCTCCTCCCACTAAAATATTAATTCCCTGAGGTTGAGGGCCTTATTTATTTACACCTATATCAGTAGTGCTTACATAAATATCCAGCACATAGTATATGCATGAAAAATATTCACTGAAATTAATTCATGAATAAAGGAAAATTGAATAAAACCATACAAATTCTCACTTTGGAGAGAAAGCGATTTTGACTTTCTTTAGTAGCCAATTGGGAAATCTTATAGATTTAAAAAAATATATTGACATATTAGAGCACTGCTTTAGAAAAGATTAATCAAGATAGCATGACAGGTGAAGGGGATGGAGAAATAGAAAGCAGTCGGAAAATTTTGCAATAGTGCTAAGTATAGATAAATAGATTGTTAATATATTAATATGTACAGGCAGAAAGGTGCTTAGATACTATTTTAAAATTGTTACTGAGACTTTGGGGGACTATACTAATATATGGGTCTTAATGGACTTTTTTTTTAAATTGTGTTCTATTTCTGAGGTCAAAATTCAGAGCAAATGCTTCCTGAAATTTTTGTGGAGATTATTATCTCCCTAAATCCCGTATGGTTCAGGAGTTTCAAAGCATTTGATAAAAGTATCTACAGATTAGCTTCTTAACAGATCTGCCAATGTAGCACAAAATCTCTGATTTCTACCAGCCTTTGCCCTGCTCAAACTAGCTCTAGCTGACCCTTTTCCTTCCTTTCACCTTTATGGCCTCCATTTTAATTGGGTTTTCAGCCCTGACAACAGACATCTGGTTCTCAGTCTGCCCATTAATCTGAGGACTGCACTCTTTAAACCGAAAAAGTCTAAAGCTCATCAAAGGGCAACATTTAGATGAACCAACAGAAAATCTTTTAGTAAATAAGGACTAGAGGGATCTTATTTAAAAAGATAATAGACCTATCAATTTTCTCAATCATTAATGTACTTTTCCACAAAAATCCAAATACAAGATATGTTATATTGATAAACCAAAACAAATGTATCTTTTAATGTATTCCAGTTTTATTCTTTTATTGAAATTTTTTATTGAACTCTATGTGCCTTTATGTTCTGAATATTTATCATTTGGGATATAAAACTTATGCTCTTACTGGATGTCTAATAAATTTGAGTAAAACTAAAATTAAAAGAATGCTTATTTTATCATATAATATTAGCCATGAATAATATTTAAAAGCTTAATTCCCTTTGTTCTCATATCCAGTCGAGTTATCCCTAAGGCAGATTTTTTTCAGAAAGACAGTGGACAAAATTAAAGAAACAAATAGCAATGGGCATTTGTTTTCTATCATGACTTGGGCCTTAAGGAAATACATATAATGCTGTGTCACTGCAAAATTTGTAACAAAATAAAATTTCTCTAATATCCCACCTTGCCCATCCTACAGCCACTTTTTCATTCAGGCTATGATCTTTATGCTATTGGAAAAATACCATAGTCCATTGCTACCCTGTAGCTTTCCTGTATAGTAAAACCTTCAATGTATGTCAAACTAAAAATTCTAAAATGTGATCATATGATTATATCATTTTCTAGCTTAAAAATCTCTCAGTGGCTCTCTTATATGGATCTAAGAATATGAAAACTCTTTTGTTAAGTACCTGAGTTTCATTCCCAGCTATGTCAGTAAATGCATGGTGAAACCTCTTTGAAAATTTCAAAATGGACCATATGCTGTTTTACACTAACCCACATACTGTTCTCTCTTACTGGAATGCTCATCTTATTCTAACTTAATTCTTATCATCTTTAAAACAAAGTTTAATGATCAACTCATTAAGAAAGCTTTCCCTGACCCTTAAGACTAGTGTAGGTTTGCCCCACTGTGCTTTGTCAGGTTCCTGGGAAGACCTCCCTCACAGCACTTCCCTTGCTCTACTCTGTTAAAAATGTTGGCTACTGTTTCTTTCCCTGAAGTATGGCTGTTAGTTTGTTTCCAGATCCTAGCACAGTAACTGACATATAGTAACCACTGAATGTGTTTGCTGAGCAATTAAGGGCAGTGTGTTTGTTGATTGAATAAATAAATAAAAATTATTGATGAAAAGTTATAGACAAAAATGCAATTAACTTGATAATATTAGGATGCTTTAAAAATAGTCTGGCACATCGTTTTTATTGTTTTTCCATGAATACGGAATGACTTTCCTCTTAAAGCATTTTTCTTAATGTCTTTCAGTATTTTCAATAATTTAACCATAATGTTTTATACATTTTTGCTAATTTTTGCCTTAAAAGTATTATTTTATTTATATTTATGTCTAATAAAAATGGCTGTACTACCATGTTTACATACATATTGGTTTTGGAGGCAGAGTTTGCTAATGAATCACGCTTAAAATTTATAGGGAACTTGAAAATAATAAAGTATTGATTATAGATAGTGGAATGAGCTATAATTTGTTGTAATTTGCATTTTAGAGAAAGAGCAGTACACTTTGAAAATAATCAAATTAATTACGATTACTCGTCCCTACTGCAAAATAATACAATCAGTCTCTGTACCGGAGTGTTCCACATCTGCAGATTCAACCAACCACAGATCAAAAATATTTTGTAAAACCCCAACACAACAATAAAAATAACAAATCCAAAGAACAACACAGCATAACAACTACTTACATAACATTTACATTGTATTAGGTATTGTAAGTAATCTAGAGGTGATCTAAAGTACACAGGAGATTGCACAAAGATTACATGCAAATACTACACCATTTTTTACAAGAGACATGAGCATCTGTGGATTTTGGTGTCTGTGGGGGTTTTGGAACCAATTCCGTGAGGATATTGAAAGATGATTGTACATATATATACAAAAGTTAGCAATTGTACTGATTTTATTGCTAAGTCATTTGTCTGTCTGACATTCAATACAAAGAGATAAAATATAATCTGACAAATCTTAAGTACTCAATAAATCTTAGTTTATGCATTTGTTCATCGAGTCAATAAATTAGGTGTCTATTATGTGTGAAGCGCTGTTATAAGTGCTGAGAATAGAGCTGTGAATAATAGCACAGACAAAAATTTCTCAAAAAAATCTTAAATTTTAATGAGGATACCAAAATAAGAAATAAGCAAAAAATAAGTGCTTTTTTCTACGATGACAAATGGAAAGGATCAAGATGAAGCAGACTGTAGGTTATGGAATGGTTGCCTGAAAGGAGTACCAGTCTTGAAAATAATTTTCAAAATTGGTTATAGAGAGTGGAATGAGCTATATATATTGTTGACATAGAGTAACCACTGAATGTGTTTGTTGAATAATTAAGGGCACTGTATTATAAAGGATAACGTCAGTTGTTTTTATCTTTTCACGGAAAGGTTTCTTTGGAATTTTCTACATTTTATTGGCTTCACTTTCTGACTTTCCTTTGCTGCTCATCTTTTTCTCAACCCCCATATAGTGGGATGGGCCAGGGCTTACATTTTATTCCCTCTTCTGGTCCTCTTGTTGCCTCTATCTACACCAGTAATTCTCAAGTAGGGGGGTGATTTTTTCCACCAAGAGATATGTCAAAATGTCTGGAAATGTTTTAGTTGTCACGCTGGAGGGGAAGAGGTGCTATTGGAATTTGGTGGGTAGAGGTGAGGGATGTGCTGGACATCCTACTATGCAGACAGCCCCTCATGACAGAGTTATCTGGCTCAAAATGACAGTAATGCTGAGACCAAGAAACCCTAGTTTTACACATATTTCATTGATGTTTATATCCTGACCCACAAACTTAAATCCCATCAATACCCTAGTGATTTCCTCATTTCTATCCTCAACTGCAACTCTCCCCTGTGTCTTAGGCACATATAACTTATTGCCAAATAGGCAAGCCTAATAGACATCCCAAGCTTAACACATCTAAAACATGATTTCAGATAAACTTCCCCAGAGAAACTGATTCTATCCTAGTGTCATCATCTCAGTAAATGGCACCATTATCTGTGCAACTGCTTAAACCTTAAACCTAGGTGTTCTTCCTGACTTATTTCCCATTATACTCCACATCCAAAACATTGGTAAGCAAGTCCTATAGGTTCTCCCCTTAAAGTATATTCTGAATCGGCTCAACTCTTACTACCATCAGCACTGCAAACCTCATCTAAGCACCTTCATGTCCTAGGACTAAGGCACTAATTGTCATTTGACTTCTATTCTTCTCCCATGATAGTCAATAACCTCCCCCCTTACCCCCCACCCCACAGTAACCAAGGAGATGCTTTCAAACTATAAACCAGATCACGTCCTTCACCTGCTGAAGCTCTCCTGGGGCCCCCTATCTCTCTCAGCACAGACCAGTGCTTTACCACCATCTATAAGGCCTTACCTGTTCTGACCCCTCCTCATCTAGGACCTAATCAGACATGTTAAGTCTGGCTCACTGCCACCAGCCACAACTTGTTTTCTTCCTGTTTCCTCATAATACCAAACTTCAGGAAACTTTTACTTGCTGCTTTCTCAGACAGGAGGCCTCTTTCCTGAGACTGTCTAAACATGTCACTCTCACTTTATCCAAGTCTCTCCTCAAATGTCAGGTTAAGAGTTCTCTGAGTCCCTTTTCTAAAATAGAAATCTCCCACCTCTATGCCATACGACTTTTTATTTCCTTACCCTGACTCATTTCTCCCCTTAGAATCTATGACTTTCTCAGATCTTATTATATATTTTCTGTTTGCTTCCAATATCCTCAATTAGAATATTGGCTTCCAGAAGCCAGGGACTATGTCTCTTGAAAATATTCTAAAAACCTACAACAATCAGATTTCAGCAAATTATGATGCTTAATGAATATTTGTCAAAGGAATAAATTAATAAAAAGGCATTGCCCCTAATAATTCCAGCTTGTAAAAACAAGCATTCTGTGGATGTCTTAATTAAATTGTTACTTCTTTTTAATCATCCACAATTTGTATCTAGTGTTTTTGTCTGACTAAATATAATTCATAGTAATTTCTTTATAGTTCTAATCACTTGAAAACAATCAAATTGAAAATTATAATTTATTCAAGATGAGCCATCTTTCATCTCTCTCTCATGAGACAGGTAGGAGATAAGTTCCACAGAGGATATTAGTTACTGTTCTATGACCTTAAATCAGAAACTATATTTTACTACATTTTAACAATAATATTAAATAAGGTTAAGTTAAGATATAATTATTCTTTAACATAAAAAATGCAAAAATAGTTTAATAAAGAAATTGAACTTTTTAAAGATAGACTATAACATTTTAATCTTACATAATCCT
The DNA here is from genome assembly GCF_009764315.1 of Trachypithecus francoisi. Classification (NCBI taxonomy): domain Eukaryota; kingdom Metazoa; phylum Chordata; class Mammalia; order Primates; family Cercopithecidae; genus Trachypithecus; species Trachypithecus francoisi. The sequence goes on along the minus strand of NW_022681470.1, from coordinate 44,667,155 downwards.
CACAGGAATCTTTTTTTTTTTTTTTTCAGTAGATACTTAGAATACCACGACTAAGAGTAACAGCAGCTGAAAATTAATTGCAGGCAAAATGAGTAGAAATAGTGGCATAGGTAAAGAGTTGTGGAGAAAAACATCTTTTTATAATTTATTGAATACTACACATGATAATAAAATTTTTGAGAGGGTGCCTCACCAACTTCTGCTGCATAAAAACTATGCCATAAAGTAAATTTACAAGGAGAGAACAAGAAGGGCAGTTAGTAAACAGGACAAGATTTCATGATTCTCCATAGTTGGAACCGTTGATAGACCGATCAGACAGATTTCTCTGCCAGGTTTCAGTTTCCACAGCTTGACACCTGCTGTATGGAATGGTTTGCCTGAGAAGGGGTGAACCTAGAAAAAGTGAGACCATGAAGATCTGTAAATGATGGGTGGATACATACAGATGCAAAAGTGCCCCCCAGATATTTTATATCTTCCAGCAGAGGCAATAAAATGATTAAAGCATGAATCTGTGTGGGTGATTGAACTTTTAGACTCAGGTTATCCAAGAAATTATTAGTGTCTATGCACCACCTTCACACTTATTATTTTATAACGTCATATGATATTTTCTATTAATTAAATATTTTCCTTTATTTTGATATTGATTCTGAGAGTGCTCATTTCAGATCATATCAGGAATGCTAGATAATAAGAGCTTTCCACTGGGCAATTTTCTGTCAAAACAATTACCTGAGAAAATTCATGAAAATTATCACAGGTTGAGATATTATAGTGATCAAAAGCACTTGCATGAAAAGAGAAACGAATCAGTTTCTCAAATGTTACATAAATTGGAAACATATATCTCATATACACTTAAGTTCACTAATAGAGCAGATACCACCATTTCTCTATGTTATTGATAATATTACCCTTAATTTAAAATACAATAGAATTAGCCTGGCTTGATGGCTCATGCCTGTGATCCCAGCACTTTGGGAGGCCACAGCGGGTGGATCACCTGAGGTCAGGGGTTCAAGACCAGCCGGACCAACATAGTGAACCCCGTCTCTACTAAAAATACAAAAAATTAGTTGGGCGTGGTGATGGACACCTGTAATCTCAGCTACTTGGGAGGCTGAGGCAGGAGAATCACTTGAACTCGGGAGGCAGAGGTTGCAGTGAGCCGAGATCGCACCATTGCACTCCAGACTGGGCAACAAGAGCGAAACTCCATCTCAAAAAAAATAAAATAAAATTGAATTTAGAAAGTAACAGATCTTTAAAAAATCATAATAAAATGTGTAAAATATGCTATATATTCAGGCTGAAGAAAATGAGCTGAGTAAAATGTATTCTTTGCCCATAAGGAGATCCTGCTTTAATATGGATATATAACTGTAAGGTAGTATCCCTAATCTCACCAATCAAGAATCACTTCTACTTACTAAGACATTACTCCCACTCTCCAGGAAACTAAGAAACATTTGAAATAGCGTGATTCTGATAGTGATCTTGAAGCTAACTAAGGACAAGCCTTTGCTGAGTGATAATATTAAAAGTGATACTGAATCCAAAGATAATCCTTAATGATTATCTGAGAACCAGTTAATCTTATTCTGTCTCATTTTAGCTGAATTTGTGTAAACATGGAAGTGTATGAATTTCCAGATAATTTCATGCCTATTATTTTCTAATTAAGTAACTGAAAAAAGAAACACCGCTTCTTCTCATACCTTTTTGATTATAAATATCACTGTTTCTCAAAGGTGCTGAGATGGTCCACTGATGTATACAAATAAGGCAACAAAATCTGCAAAATAAAATGCTCCTATTGGTTCTTCAAAGGTTGATATAGCAGTCCAAAGTCTCAACTGTTCTTTGCTTTCAAAAGTACCTGTCCACCATATCCCCCAGTATTTTTGTTTCCCTTAATGCATACTTTAAAGCATTATTTATTGAGCCCTGATCACCCAACAGACTCTGGCTTCAGTTCAGTTCTAAACATATAATATTGAGAAAAAAACTAAATAGAGCAAAACAAAAACCCAGAAGCATTATATATTCCCACGAAGTTCACAGTCTACTGGGGACACAAATATTGCTCAAAGAGATATGTGAATAAATAATAAATAGAAAACAGCAATTCCATTAAGTGACATCAAGAAGAGGAGATTGGTCCCCAAAAGAATAAATTACAGCAGAAACAACTTAGTGATCACCATTTAAAATGTGATGAATGAGTGATATTTAACAGCAGGCATATTTGGTGAGGAAGGAAGACAAAAGCATGCTAGGGAAACCTAGAGAAAGAGAATAATATTTAGAAAGAGAATAATAATTATTGGTGAAATAATGCAAGACTTGTTTTAAGAAGTTAAACATGCTGGTGGGTCTAGAAATCAGAGAGCGAGGGAGAACACAGCAAGGCAGGAGACGTAAGCAGGATGACTCCATGGAGAACCTTGCAGGCCCTCCACAAGAAGGGCTTTTAAAGCAGGACAATCACCTGCTTGGATTGGTATGTTTAACAAACTCCTTTGAATGCAGAGTGGAGAACGGACAAAAAAGCGGAGCAAAATAGTTTGAGAGTGACCAACTAGGAAGTCCTTATAAGCCAGGTGAAATAATTAGACCAATACTGGGCACTGAGGATGGGAAAAGATGTTCAGTTGGAAAACTATAGAAAGTAAAATATAGAGGATTTTGTGGTGGATCTGATGGTGAGTCATTAGAGAAGTATTAAGGATGACTTGACTTTTACCCAGAATAATCGTTTATACCATTCATTAAAATCATAAGTTTCGTTTTGGACATGTTCATTTGCAGATAAACACAAATTCATTGGCAAGATTTAACATAAATCTTATCTTTAGAGGGATAGTCAGTGAGAAGCAATGAGACCTTGTGTCTGAACTGTGAGAAATCCCAGTCTTTTAATGATCGAGATAGGCAGATGGCCTGAAAATGAGGCAAAACAGAAATAGCTAGAGTTGAGAAAGAACATCCGGGACACTATTAGAAGCCCAGTTAGAAGGTGAGGGAAGAGAGTGTGTCTTAGTTGGTGTGGGTTACAATAGGACACTAACATAGACTGGGTACTTAATAACATAAATTTATTATTTTATAGTTCTAGGGGTTGGAAGTCTGAGATAAGGGTGTAGTATCAGGGTGCCAGATCTGTTGAGGGCCCTCTTTCTGGCTTGCAGATGGCTGCCTTCCCACTATGTCTGCATATGGCAGAAAGAGAGTGATCTCTCTCTCCCTCTTTTTATACAGACACTAATTTCATCATTAGGACCCCAAACTCTTGAATTCATCTAGCCTTAGTAACTTGCTAAAGTTGTTAGTGTTATAAGTTATAATAACTCATCTCAAATAACATCACATTGGGGGTTAAAGTTTCAACATATGAATTTGTGGGGGCTGTGGGGAGCACCATTTAGTCCATAGTAGAGTGCTCCGGTGAGAAAATTTCACTATTTTCTTTAATGATGCTGAGGGATGAAATAAAACGAAATCTAGCCACATGGAAGTCAGTGATGACCTCAGTAGAAAGAACCTTGTTTGAGTGGGTGGGCTTGCAGAATGGGCAGGAAATAGGATATGGAAATGGCGATATATGAAGTCCTCTAAAATTTGGTCAGTGTAGGAGAGGAGAGACAGGACAGTTTGGTATATGAGTGTCTATTGTGTTTGTAAGCAAATAACTTAAAGATTACTTGGGAATTTAATGGCATTTTGAAGCTTATAAAATCTGGTTCACTTTGAAAAATTCACTCTCTTGAGCTCTTCTTTGGATGAAACATTATTCCTCATGGCATATTCAGTTTCACAAACCCGTAAAATCTGCCAAACCATCTCGACCTTCTACATTACACCAGCAATCAAAGGGCCACAGTTACAGGGGATGTGGGTAACAGAGATTTAAAGCATGCAGGTTTAAATCACATGCTCAAACTCTCATAGCCAGTGAATAGAGCCCTGAAATTCACACATTTTTATTTTCTCTGACTTCTGTCCTGTACCGCACAGTTACCTCTCTGTCCTTTTCTCCAATCTCTCCCCTCCATCACTCTGTCCACCACACTGACCTCCTTGCTGTTCCTTGAGCACTCTAGGTACACCACCGCCTCCAGACTTTTGCATTTGCTAGTTTCTCTTCTTGGACTACCCTTCTTCTAGATGTCTACACACTGCATTCATTAACTTCCTTTAAATTTTTAATCAAAATCCCATGTCATGGAGATTTTCTCTATCTACCTTATCACTCTCATTCATTCTCTGCTTTATTTTTTCACATTTATTACCATGTAGTAGACTACAGCATTTAGGCATTTTGGTTATCATTTATTGTCTGTACCCCACAACTGCTATAAAATAAGTTTCATAAAAGCAAAACTTTAAAATTATTTTTTCACTGTATCACCATATCTTCAAGCTGCATCTAGCACAGAATAGGTGGTCAATAAAAATACTTTAAATAAATGAATGATTGAAAGGAAAACATCTCTAAAATATACACAACAGTATTTTGTATCAGGTTTTCACTCCCAATGCCTATGATTTTAACTGGTGGTAGAAAAAAAATAAAAGTAAAAAATGGCAATACTGTAAAGAAAACAACACAGCTCAAATATTCATCTTTATTATGAACTGACCTTGATTCAGGGACTAATTTAGAACATAGGTTCTTAATTTATATGAAACTTCATAGACCTTTGAGGATGAAATTCAGAGGTCAGCACATTATGAATAAATGTGTATTAAGCAATATGCTTTAAGCATACATAAAGAGAGGAATCTATCAAATTTCTGGCCACAAGAATATTTGTAAATACATTTCATTATGCCAGATACCTAACCCTCTAAAATAAATAAATAAACCACAACAAACAAAAACAATAACTTTTCATACTGGCCTGATTTGATGAGAATATATGTGCCTACTACAAAAAGCCAACCCTTCACAGTTTTAGTAATATTGTGTGCATTTGCTTATGAAATAAAAAAGAATCTCTGATGAAAATAATGACATATATCTCGTATTGGAAAAAAATTAATCCTACTATGGGTAATTTTTAATAATAAAATTAAAGTTCAATATAAACATTATTTGTTGGTGCACAGAATAAAGTCCCTTAAATACTGGAATTCCACAACTTATTTAGTGTTTGGTGCACATATAAAACTCAAATTGGTCAGTATAGCTATTTTAAAATTTGGGACAAATTTGACGTTAGATTGCAAAGAAAAATATAGCATAGCTGTCTATTTAAAATATAATACTGGGATAGTTTACATAATTTTTATTTGGAGAATCATTTATTTCCCTTAGGTTTTTCTAAATTCACAGTTATTATTATGATTACAACGAAGATTAAAACAGTGAACTCCGGAGTATTGGCCAGAATGGAATATTGAGTGAGTGATTTTCATAGGATTAGGATTCATAACTTAATGGATTTATCTGCTGCAAGCATTTTGGCCTATCATTCTTCATAAGCACACATGATATAAGCTACATTACCTTTCTTAAGTAACACTTAAATAATACATTAAGCTTGGAATTATCAAATTTTTAATGAAATAGATAGAATATTGGTTTTCATAGTTTACAATTTTTATTTCCAAGGTAGATATAGTTGAATGCTGTCTCCAGTGAACTTTCAAGAATGTAAATTAAATGTATAATCGAACAAAATATTGCACAGTCTAATGAAGCATCACTGTAAGAGGAGAAAGGAGAGCATCAGAACCAGCTGTTATTAGAGCATCAAATCTGCCTGAGGTTATAGAAGAGCAGGAAGAGCTGTATCCTTCAGAGGAAGCATATGGAAAGCCTGCGGCTGAGGTCAGGAATCATGTTGCAAAGCAACGTTGTCAGAACCATCTGTGTCCATATGTTTCAAGAGTATGTCCCTGCAATAGGAGCTCTATAGAAAGGTTCATGGAAATCAAATGGTAAAACTCAGGGACAAAAAAGTCTGCGAAGTATAGCAAACACTAGTCCCTCTTTATCTGCAGGGGATATGTTCCAAGGCCCCATGGGATGCCTGAAACTGATGATACTGCCAAACCTGATTGCCGTCAATAAGAACAGGTTTCTGTTCATGTCTTCCACCCACAAATTTAACACCATTTCCATCGTAACTAAGCACTTATCATGCACTGTGGCTGAAACTTTTGCAGTTTGTGTATAACAGCAAAACTATCAGGAAATCTATATTCTTTCTTCACAATTTCATAAATTGAAGATTCATTCTTACCATTGATCTTAGCAATCTCAGCATGTGATTTTTTTTTTTCTTTTCTAATTAAGAACTTTGACCTTTTCACTTAACAAAAGCACTTTATGGCTTTTCTTTGGCATATCAGAATTGCCAGCATCACTACTCTTGTGCTCTGGGACCATTATTAATTAAAGTAAGGGTTACTTGACTCAAGCTCTGCTATACTGCCACAGTATATCTGATAACTAAGGTGGTTTACTAAGTGGATGAGTTGGACAAAGAGAGGATTCACGCCCCAGGCGGGACTGAGCAGGATGGCATGAGATTTCATCACACTACTCAGAATGGCATGCAATTTAAAACATATGAATTGCTTATTTCTGGAATCCTTCATTTAGCATTTTCAGACAGAGAGTGATCTTAGGCAACTGAAATCATGGAAAAAAAAATAAAAACCCACAGATAAGATGATAGACTACTATATTTGTGAATCTCCATCTTGCAAATAATGGTATGTTACTAGTTGCCTTATGGAGTAAGAACAAATGTATATAAATGAATAAAATTATTGTTTGAACTAAAATTTTTAAAGTTCAGGAGATACTTGTCTATAGGGAATTATATACTATCCACAATACCTTAATTGGGTTTATTTCATTTTATTAGATTCAGGAGATTACATTTTTAGAGTGTTGTTCTATTTAATGATGTTCAAACCATAGATAAATAGGTAAGATAGCTATGGACAAAGTTCAGTAATGTATAACATCAACAACGAGCAAAGGAAGAAGCCCTTTCTGTCTCAACCCCACTTCCATGAGACCTCAAACATGAGTTGTGATTTAGCACCCATGCTTGATGTTAAAAAACCTAGGCAGTAAGTTTCCTCCATTATAATTTCAAGACTAGCTAGCTCATTTATTCAAGGGACAGAGTTTCTGCACACTTGGCCTTCTGGATCTCAGTCACAAAGAGGAGGTAAAAAGTTCTTAGCTCATAAACATTTGCCACAAAGTCTTCCTTTAAAATAGAATAGAGACACGTGAATTTGAGTACAAATATTCTCCCTACGCTATAATTTTTCTGAACAAATATAATATTATGTGTCATTATATACTAGTCAACACTAACAATGAGTGTTACAATTTTTTTGGTTGTTGTGCATCAATTAAGAAAGTCAAGAACACTGAATATATTTTATAGAAAGATTTCCAACAAGAATGGTAAGAGTATTATTAAATAAATTGATTCCTGAATATCATTTACCTGGTTGTCTACTTCAGGTACTCTTCCTTGTGTGGGGACTGTGGCATGGCAGTTGATGTGAGGGAAGTAACTGAGCAGTTAATACCTGACCAGTGAAAAATTTACTCCAAACCTGTAAGTAACAAGTGAGTCTCAACTTCAGTCTGTGCATCCGCTTTTCTAAGGATCAATCCTCTGTTTTTCAAAAGTAGCATATATATATATATATATATATATATATATATATGGTTAGTTAATTTATTGGTTTCTTTTTTGTTCACATATTCTATAATTATGTAACTTCAATAAGCAAAAACAGAGATTTCAACTCTTTAAATAAAGCATGGGTGTAAAATATTTTTAACAAATACGTTGTTAAAGAGTGTCATTTCAAGGATTAAAAACACAAACAAAAAATAGAAAAAAGAAACTAGTTAATTGCTAAGTAATTAATGCTAACATATTCTTCAATTTAAACTGCAATTATAAAATGAAGATTATTGTGACCTCGGATTTAGTGAAATAATAAAAATGGAAACATGATCTTTGACCCAAATGGAGAAAATTCTTAGTCTATACTTTTAAATTATATGCCAATAACAGTGTGAGTGGTAACTTTGCAAATAAAAATCCCGGTCATGTTATTGCCCAGTTGCATTAGACCACCTGAGATATTTAAAATAGCCTGAAGCAGGAAGACGCCAAATTAAGTAATTCATCTTTTGACTAATTTGCTCATGAAACAGACAGACTCAAGCAGGACTTCTTTCATATTAAATATACCAAATGCTTTCCTGATGTCCAAAGCCAGTTTGCTCTGCATATTTCTGCTCCCTAATTAACTATCAAAATTATATTTTATTTAAAAAGGACACCTATTGTGGAGGACTCTTATGTTAGAAATGTGTATATTTTCAATGATAATTTTCAAAATGCTCACGATGGTACAATTGCTTTCAAATCTGATCTGTACAATGTTGACTATGTTTAATCCCAACAGGGCTTGTCTATTGTCAAATGGAATCTAAAACTCTGTGTGTGTGTGTGCACGCGCGTGTGTATGCGTGTATTTCACTATATATATCCCTGGAAGTCCAACTATAGAGATAAGTGTTTGCAGGCATATGTAGGGTAAGAAAGAAGAAAGAAAATGTCATAAACTCAATTTTGATCTATTCTTACTGATTAAGTGTAGTTGACTATAAACCCTACTGTAGTAAAAAGGGAGAATTATCACCACAATGAGATAACCCCTCACGCCCACTAGGACAGCTATTATTAGAAAGAGAAAAGAAATACAACAGAAAATACAAAGCGTTGGCAAAGACGTGGAGATATTGAACCCCTCATGCATTGCTGGAGGGAATGTAAAATGGTGCAGCTGCTGTAGAAAACAGCATAAATAACATGGAGCCACCATATGATACAGCAATTCTAATGCTAGGCAATTTTCCCACAGAAGTGAAAGTGGGAACTGGAAGACATTTGTACATGTTCACAGCACATATTACTCACAATAACCAAAAGGAGGAAGCAACCCAAGGGTCTAGTGAAAAATGAATGAATAAACAAAATGCCCTACGCACATACCACAGAGTGTGTGACGGTTTTTGGCTTTAGGATTCTTGGACTTACACCAGGATTTTGCCAGAGGCTCTCAGGCCTTCGGCTACAGACTTAAGACTGCACTGTTGGCTTCCTTACTTTTGAGGTTTTGGGAGCTGGACTGGGCCACTACTGGCTTCCTTGCTCCTCAAATTGCAGATTAGCTATTGTGGGACTTCATCTTGTGATCATGTGAGTCAATTCTCCTTCATAAACTCCCTTTTGCCGGGCGCGGTGGCTCACGCCTGTAATCCCAGCACTTTGAGAGGCCGAGGCAGGCTGATCACGAGGTCAGCAGATGGAGACCATCCTGGCTAACACGGTGAAACCCCGTCTGTACTGAAAAAATATATACAAAAAATTAGCCGTGGTGGTGGTGGGCACCTGTAGTCCCAGCTACTCGGGAAGCTGAGGCAAGAGAATGGCAAGAACTCGGGAGACGGAGCTTTCAGTGAGCTGAGATTGCGCCACTGCACTTCAGCCTGGGTGACATAGTGAGACTCCGTCTCATAAATAAATAAATAAACAAATTAATTAATTAATTAATTAAATTAAAAAATAAACTCCCTTTCGTATATACATCTAGCCTATTAATTATGTCCCTCTAGAGAATCTTGGCTAATAAAGAATGATATTCAGTCTTAGAAAGGAAGGAAATTCTAGCACATGCTACAGAATGAATAAAACTTGGAAACATTATGCTGAGTGAAATAAGTCAGTCATTTAAGGACAGGTATTCTACGGTTCCTTTTATGAGGTTCCTAGTATAGTTACACTTATTAAAAAAGAAAGCAGAATAGTGATTATCAGAAAGTAGGTGGAGGTTAGAAAGAGGAGTTAGTGTTTAATGAGTACAGTCTAAGTTGGGGATGATGACAAAGATGGATGGTAGTGATAACTGCACAATAATGTGAATATGTAGTTAATGCCATCAACTGTACACTTAAACTGCTTAAAGTGGTGAATTTTATGTTATGTATATTTTGTCCCAGCTTAAGAAAAAAATAAAATAAGTGACCAGGAAGCTACACTTTGATAACACAGAACATTCAGATTCTGTTTTAAAAATTCTGCAGAAAATAATTCCTTTTCTCTCAGGAATAGGAAAAGTTGTTTTTGTTTTGTTGTGGTTTGTTCCTTATAGATTACAAATAGTGCTCCAAGATGACATTAACATTTACTAATCTTTTTAGATTCTCTTTTTCCTTGTCAGAAGTTTATGAACATCTCCTTTGTGGCAATAGTTCAAGGCACCAAACAATGCACAAATGAAACATCCTGTTCATTCAAGGAAATGTTTCTGGATGGTTTTCCTTTGCAATGGCATTAACTATCTACTCCCAGATTAGCCTCTGCATGCAAAGCTTTTGCTTTCTTCTTAAAATTTATCTTCTGATTTGCAAAGTAAATAATTTTACCTGGTTAACATCAGAAATATATTGGATATCTCTTTAATTTTTGGTTTAAAGAACTGAAAAAATATTCTGTGGTAGAAAATCCTTTTCCTGTGTGGGCATATTTTGTTGCCTGCAAGATGAAAAGGAACACCGATTTTTTTTTTCCTCCAGCACATCTGATTTTTCTACATATTATGAATAACTAAATCTAGGTAAATAAACATGTCCCAGAATAATTGGCTTTATCCTTTGCCCACCAGATAGAAACTACGCTTTTAATTTTCTTTCTTCCTTATTCATCTTTTAATATAAATGTTCAATAGGGGTTTAAATCTTTTTCCCTAGCTTCTCTTTTATCGTGTTTCTAATTACCTAGCCTAATTGCTCTGAGCCTGTAAGAGCTTGTGAATTTTTTAAATGGTTTCCTTTAATTATGATTCTTTAGTGAAGAAAACACTGCTAAACAAAAGTTAAAAACTGAACACTGAATATCTGTTCTACAAAGGTAACAAGAAGAAAATATTCACTTTAAAAATATAGCCTAAGAAAATCAATTTTCCTAATGATCTTTTACAGATCACTTGATACTGTGAAAGACTTAAGATTCATGGTGATCAAATTGCTCTGATGGGAAGATTCATACACCGTGTAAATACTATGCTGTATGTACTACCACCTGTTCCTTCTGCATTTCCATACCTCACGCATGCATATAATATCAGAACACTAAGCAAGGATTCTTGAGTATTTCAGATAGACATTTTCTGCCCAGTATATAAATTTAGAATTCTAATTCAAATTTCAAGACAAAAAATTGTTATCAAGAGCAGAACGGTACATTGAAGAAACTTCCAGTGTGGGGTTTCTGAGTCCAAAATAGCACAATAAATGAGCATTATTTTAAAGTAATTGAAACCTCACTCAAAACATAGTGCTGTGGGAAAACATTATTTTGTATTTTTGTATTTTTAAAAATTTCAATAAATAAAACTATGTATTTTTTAAAAAGTATTTCATTTATAGTATAAACAAAACTGTCCCTATAAGTAAGGTATAGGAACTAGAGTTTGGGTGGTCACGTTGTGGCATAGGCTGGAAGGATCTGTTTATTTCTAGGAATGATACGATACCTGAAGGGTCAAAGAGGAGGTGAAAAGACATACATGGCAGTTTTCTTTTAGGGATCAGTATCTGGGAATGGGAGTCCCAAAGGCAGCAGAAAAGCAGACTGTGAACCTAAGCAGAAAAAGCAGAATGAAAAAGGCTGGAATTTGATAAAAGAACATCAGAATGAGATTGCTTGAGATGGTACAGGTGGGAAAGCACCATATTACCAATATTGATAAAAGTCTGGAGAAGAGATGTAGACTGGATGGGACTGGCAGCTAATCAAGGTGCAGTGGACAAATTCAATAGTGATAGACCAAAAGGGCTGAGGCTAGGTCAAACTATGAAAACTGTGTCAACCAGTAGAAATATCAAGCAATCAAGGGCCACATAGGTACTGACAAGTAGACACATTAGTGCCAAAAATGTCTACTGACAGGCAGCGATTACATAAACATAGAAATGGTAGGCCATCAAGACTACCAGTCATTGGAGATTGACTCAAAAATGCCAGACACTGCTTCAGAGGGAACTCTGATTTGATCACTATCAGGGAAGCTGCTTGACTGTAAGTCACCTTTGTGGGACACAGGGCAGTCAGCCTTTTCTCAGCAAGCACAACCTTACCGATGCATAGCTGAAGAGTCTATGGCACTTTTATTCAAAGCAAAAAGCAAAAAACAAAATAACAACAACAACAACAAAACCCTTACTTTATTAGCGTTGATTCATCTCCATAGTGGTTTGGCAAGGGGCGCATCGGCTGATTTGGCAAGGGGCGCATCGGCTGATTTCAGCACCCACGTGAGTTTTTGTCCTGCTTCCTTGGGCGATGCCTGCCAATTGCAGCACCCCTGCTTGAGACACAGTCACTAAAAGGTGGGCTATAAATGGGATCAACAAAAGGAAGAGTTTCGTTCTTCTTATTCATTCATGGAAAACTTATTGAACCCCTGGTCTGTTTTCAGTATTGTGCTTGGCTCTGACCCAGACATTACTCAGATAAATTACCACCTCAAAGATAAGCACAAGGGTCCCATGGAAGCTGCAAAAATGAGTGATCAGACATAACTAGCTGTGGTAGAGTAACTCTCCATCTATCCAGCACCATGAGTAAATCTACATATACTTCTATATATAAATACATTACTAAAAAATGAAAACTCCTCTCTTAAAGAATAAAAACTTTTCATGTAAAAAAATTGAGATAGAAATTTTAAAACATGGAGTGTAAACATCCCTACATTTAAACTAAGTATGTTTTAACCTCTTCTTGGTAGTTAGGAATAACTTGATGAACACAAATTGCTCACTCTAACAACCACTGAGGACCTAGGCTCTGATACTGTCTCAGTTTCTGCTTGACATGTAGATATAAACACCATACTTGGCACTCTTATGTCTCGGTAGCTGATCTGCAAGTTCCCTTCCAGCTCTGTAGTTGTCTCAGTTTATACCATCTATTGGTCTGTCTAATGTCTAGATGAAAGCCAACATTTATACAGCACTTACCATGTGACAGGCACTGTTCTTAGCACTTTATGTATGGTAATATACTCAGTCTCCTTAAAAGCCCTATTAAATGGCCACTACCATTATTTCCATTTTACAGTTGAGGAAATTATTGGAGAAGGGGGTTATCTGATAGGTACAAAGTGAAAGAGTAGAGATTTTCACACAGGTAATCTATCTCCAAAGTCACTGTTTTTATCCAATATACCACTGCCCACCAAACTTCTTAGACAACAAAAATCGTATCCAAATGTCATTCCAGATGGAAGCCTAGTACGTGAAGCAAGTCAGTGTTGAGACTTTTCAGTTGAAGAAAGGGTATTGGGGTGGGCAGGACAGAAGACAAGACTCCTTGGCCCTCTTACTTCTCCTGGCAAACTCTCATTCTAAGGAGAAGAGACTTTAAAACTACCAAAATAAATGTTCTCTAATTTTTTTCAAGTGCTAATATTTTGACTCTATAACTTTAGAGTGCACACACATTCACCCTTATTTAAAACATACTTATTATCTTTTATACATGTATATACATCAAGAAAGCAAAACATAATAAATGCTATTTTATTCAAAACATATATTTGCAGATTCTCCTTGTCAGCCTAAAAGATGAATATTAGCCTGTAGGTGTACTTGCTACATTGTAATTACTTTCTCAGCAGTATATTAATTAGTCAACTCCAGTAGGCTAGAACTCTTTGATGCTAGGTAATGAGATTAATAATAGATTCCTATCAACCCTCCCAAAGCTACAACAGGCTTCAAGTACTTCTAATCTGTACTGTCTATACACAGAAATGAAGAGCTCTTTAGAAATTCACAGCTATGTGAGGGCCATAGTGTTCAGAATACCACAATATCTAGTGCTTACAAAAGTAATATCTATGTGAGCAGCATTTCAATATTCTAGTCCACGCCTGGTATAGAATAGATTGGCTTAAGTTATGTATGAAGTTGCAAGTACTTTCTGTATAGGAGTAATCTGATGTTGGCTGTAGCCTGAAGGTTTACAGCTTCTAAGAGACACATGGCCTGGAGGTTAGGAGGCACTAAACACACAGCAGATAGTGTTCCTTGAGAAATATCTACTGCAAAAAAAAATACATATTTCAAGATTTTTTCTCTTAAGGCAGGTATAATTTTCTGATGAGAGGATTCTCTTTTGCATGAGATAATAATAATGAGTCATAGAAATATCTAAAAATTAAAGTGGGCCTATATACTATGCATTTTAATATACGTGCGTGTATATAAACACTCAAATCCACACTTATTTCTGTATATAACTTTTCAGACTTGTACAGTTCAGGAATATTGATTTCCTTTATAAAATGTCTTAGTACATGTTCATTTGACCCATGGAAATATGCCATCTTGTGTCTTCTGACATGCAAAACATCCTGAACATCATGTCAGAAGCCCAATTGGCCATCACTTTCTTTTTTTTTTTTTTTTTTTTTTTTTTTTTTGAGACAGTATCGCTGTGTCACCCAGGCTGGAGTGCAGCGGCACGATCTCAGCTCACTGCAATCTCTGCCTGCTGGGTTCAAGTGATTCATGATTTTCCTGCCTCAGCTTCCCAAGTGGCTGAGATTACAGGTATAAGTCACCATGCCCAGCTAATTTTTGTATTTTTGGTAGAGACGGGGTTTCACCACGTTGCCAGGATGGTCTCCAACTCCTGACTTCAGGTGATCAGCCTTCCTCAGCCTTCCAAAGTATTGGGATTACAGGTATGAGCCACAGCACCTGGCCAGGGCCACTGCCTTCTATGGCTCCTCTCTGAGGAAAGACTACTACAAGAGTTGCACTCCTACACACTACATTATGTCTCATGGCTGCTTGGAGCACAGGCATTATAAATATGAGTTTAAATTTTTCCCCTTTCCTTTTCTTACTAAGATATGAGGAGTGACATTATATTATGTTCTATAGTTTTACTTTCAGCTATATCCATATAACATTTCTGGGTAAATATTTGTGCAAGATTATATGAATTAACCAGTATTCATATATATACAAATACAGAAGCATATGTGTAATATATATATACACACATGACATATATATATTATAGTGTGCATATATATTATATATTATATGATGTGTAATAAATATACATTTATATTTGTGTGTATTTTTTTAAATAATACACAGTATATAATATACAGAACACTTGTATGTCATGTTTATGAAAACATATACACATCATATATATTGTATTGTATATAATATTGTATATATAACATTGTATATATAAATATATAATATACAATTACATATACAATACTGTATCTAATATTGTATATATAGCATTGTATATGATATACAATAATATGTACAATGTATAATGTGTATATTTAATACTGTATATTTATATATTTTAATATATTATACTATATAATATTTATATAATAATGTAATATTACATTATACTATATATTATATAATATACAATATATGATGTGCATATATTATTTTCATAAATACACACTTTGATTATGAAAAGTGATGTTATTCCAGATGTTTTGTCAAATTGACATTTTTAGGCCTAACGTTCCCAAAGATTTTAGTGTGTTATGGATTTTCTTTCTTGTAAAATTAAAAGAGATAAATGTAACAAATTTGGGAATATGAACTATTGTTTTCAAGTATGTTACAGCAAGATTTCTAAGAAACTTCATCAAAAGGATAAAATTCACCTTTGCACCAAAAGAAACATGTGTTTGTTGAGCTCCATAGAGAAACGTTTCTGTACACACTGTTAACACTGACGTTATAGATTAGAGGGAGGTCTGCCCATTGAGACTCTCTCAAAGAAGCAAAAGCCTTCTTTAAAGAAGAGGTCATGAGTGAACCTCTTCAATGCTTGTTACTTCTCTCCCAGGAGAGGCTATAAGAAGATTCAGAATATTCCCCTGCTCAGAACTAAGTGCTTCTATGGTTCCAGGAGAAAACTTGGTATGGGTACACGGCAGGATCAAAAAGCCTGTCTACACAGGCATTTGAAAAAATTCATCTCCAATGGAGGTAACTGAAGCCAGTGTGATAATATCTGACTGTTGTACAAGTTTTTACATTTAAATATAAATGATCAATAAATAACTCTTTATTGGATCTTTAAGTTCTTTGATGTTCCAAAATGTTAGCATTATTGCTTGTTATTACAGAAAAACAAGCAAAAACTCGGAGTTAGACCAGGGAACAAACTAACACTTGGTTTGAGTCAGCACCTAATGCATGGTTACAGGTTCAAAATGTTCTGGAATTCTTTTTAAATTGCCTTGACTCTAACCAGAGACTGTGAATCATGAGAAATGCATGGGAATAGACAGACTGCAGAATACATGTGGCTTAGCATATGAGTTGATGTGAGGTGTGAGGAGTGTGAGTGTGTGTGACTGCAAGTAAGCATGTGAGTGAGTTTGAGTGTGTGTGTTTGTGTGTGTCCATGTGTAGATAGTGGAGTTGGAATAATGAAAACCAAAACTCTTTTTAGAAGAGATGGCTTATACTACCTTCCCTTTCTTCTACCTCCTCTCTTTGACATCATGGTCACATTATTGTACTGAAGGATTAGATTAATATAGTTAAGTTAATGAGAAAAATGAGGCCTCTATTTTTCAGACTTGACTTCTTAGTATTTTCTACATGTCTTACCAGGTTAATTTATTATTGAAATTTAAATTTTGTTTTGTAAATTGACAATATTAAGTGCACTACAGTGTTCTAAATGTCTTTCTAGGTTACCAACTGTTAGAAAAAGGATTTAAGAAACTTTCCAAACAGTAATATTTAAAGTACAGTCTTACATGTATAGGTTTTCTTTCAGACCACACTTCTGAATTGAACAGACAAGGATCCTCTTTAATTGTAGTTGTTATCTAAGTAAGATGTTATTTTTTTATAAAGATTTGTGTTTTTTGAATTTTCTGCATAAAAAGTGATTACTGATATGAAGCATACTCTTTAATATAGCAAAAAGGACACCGATTTGTGTGACTAAATGCATGTTTACCAAATATACAGTGCTTTGCCTGGAATTCCAAGGATGTATTATAAGGTTCTAGCACAATTTCATGGTCAGGAAGAGCCCCTACCCCTCCCCACCATCACTTTATGCTTATTGATGGCTTGTGTTTGTTAGTTAGATTTTATTATTTGCTTTAAAGTTAGGTTAAGAAAATTGTTGTGTTGTTGTATTGTACGGACTTAAACACATAACCTTGCTGTGTCAATCAGAGTTCTGCAGAGAGAACTCTGCAGAAGGGTGGGTAGGTGGGTGGGTAGATAGATAGATAGATAGATAGATAGATAGATAGATAGATAGATATAGATAGATGGGAAGAGGTTTATTGGGGAAATTGTCTCACATGATTACGGAGGCTGAGAAGCAGCTCAACTTGCTGTCTGTAAGCTGGAGAATTGGGAAAGTCAGTAGAGTGGCTCAATCTGAGTCTGAAAGCCTCAGGACCACGGAAGCTGGTGATGAAACTCTCAGTCCATGGCTAAAAGCCTGACAACCTGGGACTGCTACTGCAAGTCCCAGAATCCAAAGACCAGAGAATCTGGATGGAGTTCTGAGGTCCAAGGGCAGGAGAAGAGCATTCCAGTTGTAGAAGAGATAATAAACTGATTTGCCTTTTTTTTCTGTCTTTTTGTTCTATCTGGGCTCTCAGCCAATTTGATGTTTCCTACCCACATTGGATGAAGGTGGATCTTCCTTACTCAGTCCATTGATTCAAATGCCAATCTCTTCTAGAAACACCTTCACAGACATACCCCAAAATAATGGTTTTCCAGCTATTTGGATATCCCTTCATCTAGCCGAGTGGACACTTAAAATTAATCATTGCACATGCTTTGTGAATCTGTCAAAGAAATGTGTATTTTGTTTAATTTTCTATAGTTATTTTAATACAGAATTCTCTTTCTTAAAAGTTAATACCTTTTAGAATATTGGTATTCTGAAAACAATTTGGAAAATTCTTGTAAAAGGCTTTGTTGCCTGTTGAAATACAAATAAATTAACACATTGAGTTGTATACATATACAGCTTATAAATTCAATATAAATTAAATGCATATAAGTTTAATTTATTCAATCTTTTCCTGAGAGATTTCAGATAAGGGAGAGCCGAGAGAACTTGAGGACACTGGTGTTGGTAGAAGTTCAACCTTGGCCTAGTAGACAGTTTTGTTTGGTCACTGTCTGGGGCAAACAAAAATGGTAAGGACATATTTTAAATCTAGGTACAAAGCATTCTAATCTCAACTGATATGGATAGCTGAAGCACATCTGAACAGATAATTGGCTTAATGAGACCAAAGAATTCAGTGGTTTTCTCTATGTGGTTTATTAATATTTATATTGGCCATTTTTTGTATATATTAACATTTATACAATAGTTATATAATAGATGTATAATAAATTGTAAAATGGATAAAAAATTTAAGGTAAAATTCAAAGACTTTTAAATTCAAGACTTTTAGAGTGGGTGATAATCCAACATGACTGGTCTCCTTATAAGAAAAAGAGCTTGGAACACAGACAGAGAGATGACCCTGTAAAAACATGGTGAGAAGGTAGCCACCTACAAGCCAAGAAGAGAGGCCTCAGAAGAAACCAAACCTACCAACACCTTGATCTTCATTTTCTAGCCACTAGAATTGTGAGAAAATAACTTTCTGTTTAAGCTACACTGTGTGTGGTATTTTATTATGGTAGCTTTAGCAAACGAATAGAGTGGTTACACAAGATATTTTCTATTCTTCCCTCTAAACCCAATCTCTACTCTTCTCCTGCACTGAAGACCAATGAACCCTGATCAGTAGCTTCTACCACCAATGACTTCTCCATCCTCTGGCTTCAAGCTGGGCTCAATGAAAGTGAGGCATCAGTAGAGACTCTGCCTTCAGTCAAGAGAGAGAGAGATGGGCATTATTTTCCTGGCTTTTCTGATCTAGATGTCTTCAGGTATCTGAATCCCCTTAAAAGCCCCAGCTCCTAAACATCAGCCCTCAACTGTAGCTTCAACTACGGGCTACGCGTTTCTGTAACCTCCCTCCACTTGACCCTTCAAGTCTAATTCTGGTAAGATTAATGTCTGTTGTTACCTCTCCCTGAGGTGCTTCTTTGTACCTTGATTGCATCTTTGCACTAAACGCCTTTGGCAGTCCTCAGTTACCCCATTTGAACCTGCCAACTACTTCTGCCAGGACACTTAGGCAGCAGATTAGTGGACATAAAGGAAACATTCTGCTCTTAGCAAGATCAAACCAAAAAGTCAACACTACCTGATTTGAATAAATACTTTATGATAGTACATTGTGTCTTTGTCCTATTCCTTTATATTAAATCTGATGGTACCTTAAATATATGGTACAATCAGTGAGTGATTAGTGAGTAACTCTCTTCCAATACCTTTTAAAGATGTTCATCTGCTAGAGTGGATCCTTTAAATCTCCTAAATGTAATTGCAGGTTGCTCTAAGGAATTAGAGAGGAAGAGTTGACATTAGCATTCCTTAATTCACGTGATCTCAAAATGTTTTCTCACTCAACCTCACCCCATTTATTTCTCTTTATCTTACAGAAAGCTTAAAGGCATTCACAAATCAAGAAACTAGGAAAGGTAAAAATTTTGGGTCAGTATACCTACTGCATATTAAATATCATTAAATAACTCATTTATATTGAAAACAGTCTCTTAAAATTAAAACTGTTAAAGTTATTACATGGCAAATGATATAAAATAATTATTTAACATACTCTAATATATCAATAAATTATCAATTTTAATCTTGTGTGATTTCTTCATCACATATCAAGATTTTTGAAGTTTTTCTTATGCAACTTATCAATATATTGTGCTAAATATTTTTTAAATTTATGGTAATTGTACCTCTGCTACCCACTAGACTTTAAAGGAAAGCATTGCTTTCAGATTTCTCAACATTAGATGAGTTGTTGCATAAAAAAAAGAAATGATGCGTAAGAGAATTATCTGAAAATATTTTTGTTTCATTAGTTTTAGCATAGTCTTGTAAAAACTTTTGTGAGAAACTTGCATTTATTTAATTATAACATTATATAACATACTCAGACTTTGTTTATTAATTAACTACTAATGGAAGAAGAAAGAGAAGGGAATATATGTATGTAAAATGATGAGGTAATTTTATTTCAAAAGATTTAAATAAAACAAGCAACACTATAAATTAACATGATCAATTAAAGTTTATGTCACATATGTTTATTTTAAAATTGATCTATCCAATTAAAATTAATCTACAACCATTAACTGCTCTTTTATAGTATAGACACCCACATCCATTAAATATCCATAAATTTTATTGGGAAGCAGGAGAGTGAAGCTATTAAATGTCAGGCTCTGGAGAGAGTCAGCGTCAGGTTCAAATTCAAGTTCTGACACTTACAGGCTCTGTGAACTTTGGCAACCTCTTCATGTGTCATGTTTCTCATCAGTAAAAAGAAGAGAATAGTACCAGTCAGGTAGATTTGTTTAAGGATTAAATTTAATGACATAATACCTGTGCTAGACACTATGTTCGGGATATTTTACTTAAAACTAGAGGCACCATTATTCTCAGTACTCCAGTCAAGAGTTTCACTGAACTTCCTGTACAGCTTGCAGCCGTTCTCTGCAACTAGAAACAGTATTTAATGTGTACTATATATTATTTTTACTGTTTCACTTTCCTAATCAGGATGTTAATATACATTTAATTTATAAAATTCAGACACTACACACATTCTATATGTGTGTGTGTATATACATACTCTATTCTTCACAATTCTACCCTTTCATTATCCTCAGAAGAAATCTATCAAAGTACAAGCAGATTGCTCTCTTTATTTTTTCTATATGTCTACTGGCCTATATTCTGTTATTTTTCACACTAACAAGATCATACTGTGCATTTGGTTGTAAGCTGACTCTTAACTGCAACTCCCTGAGCTGAATTCCACTCATTTTGACATCCATTTAAGCATATTTTCACATCTGGGAATTAGTTTTATTTTAGAAACACTAAAAAATAATGCAAAACATTACTGGCATTTTCTTAAGAAATGGAGGTATCTGCAAAGCACTCCTCCTCATTTCCAATGCTACCTCTTCTCTCTTCCTTTCTCTCCCTCCTACAATTTCTGCAGGCCCCAGGGTTTAGCTAACCCCATGACATTCACAAGTCTCCCTGTTACCTAAAATTCTGTTCTTTCCTTGGAGAAATTTGGCTTTCTTTTGACTAATGTCAGACAAAAAATTTCCTCTAGATTCTCCTCAAAATATCTACATACAGTTAAATGAGGGTAGGAGAACTGTATTTTGGGGGAGTGGTTTATTGTATTACTTTCCAAGACACTTTTTGACTTAAAGGGATTTCTAGGGTATTGTATTAACCAAATCTTAGCAAGAAAAAGATGGCATACTCAGAAGGTCTAACTGAGGCACCAGGGTCTTTCTTCTCCTGCTTTGGTTCACTGCCCAACTCTGCAATTCACCAATGAGCAAGCCTTTTCAGCTGTGCTGCTTCGTGCCACATTTGCTGAATTCTGCCAAGTCTCTGTTACAAGTTTAACTGAGCTATGGAGGAAGTTTTGATTATAAGCATTTAGGGGCAGGCATATAGAATTAGACCCTCTTTAAAGGGGCTCAGGGACATGTGTCTCATCCAAGACCTACTGTGTGTCTTAGACTAAATCATATGTCTTGATTTCAGCATAAGCTGTGACCTGACATTAGGCTCTGGTGAAAGACCCTTTCTCTGTGACCAGTTGGTCTCACCTGTGTCACCAGGCATTGGACCTTGTTTTATAGAGTGTTCTGTCCAATATAAGATCCACTAGACAGTGTGTGTGAAGTATGAATAGTTACAATTTGAAGAGCACTCATGATTTGTAGATTTGAGTTACTGAGCCCCACAAAATCCTGCTGCTGCTTATGCCACTATTTCTAGAAAACATCCTGATCCTCAGGGTTATAGGGAGGAAACACTGATGGAACCTCTGTGGCACAACCAAGGAATTAAATATTGCCATGTAGAGTCCCTTAACTCTAATGATACTGATTTGAGGCTCTCTGAAGGAAGAAATTTAAAAATAATATCAGGGCAAAAGGAACTACTCAAAGTGTATCTGATAACCCAAAATAGACAACAAGAAAGCAAACAAGAAAGAAAAAGAGAATGAAAAAGAAAGACAGAAAGAGAAGAGTGGAAGAATAAAAAAAAATAGAAACCTGGATATAGGGAAAGGAGTATATTAAAAAAAAAAAAAAAAACAGAGATCTACATTCTCACTGAATTAGAAATCCAAAATTTACTGAACAAATGTAAACAACAAAGGACAAAAGGATTACCATTGGCTTGTAAACATCTGCTAAACAGATTCTGAATTAACTTTAACATCTACTGAAATGCATCCGCTTACAGATCTTTATGACCATAATCATTACTGGAGTACAAATTACAGTCATACCTGAGATTCCACTAAAGTTAAACAAAATACCATCTATAATTTTAGAAGATTAATTGTATATAAAATAGAAGGCAAAAATACGTTACCATAACAATTGGAACTATTTTCTTGCCTAAATTTTCATGATCATAGCACCTATAGCCCTAAAATATTACACAGTGGGTGCAGACAGTATGATTCATAAGTAATAAATTAAAATTAAAGAAAGTCTTTGACACTAGCATATTGACTTCATATAATCAGACCCATCAACCTACTTCCTTGCTCCAGTTAAAATAGTTAATACAATTCAATGTAAATTAGATATGGGGTTTCATCATATTGGTCAGGCTGATCTTGAACTCGTGACCTCAGGTGATCCACCCGCCTTGGCCTCCCAACATGCTGGGATTACAGGCATGAGCCACCGCACCCGGCCTGTCCTATTCCTTAAATTGAAAAGTGGTCTCATTGTGGATTACTGCAATTTTAATTCTGTGATCCCACCCCTGAAAGTCCCCATATTCAATATTATTGAAATTCAAAATTACTAACTCCATCCAACCAGCAACTGGTGAAAAATTTTTGCCATGGTAGATTTGGCTAATTTGTTCCATTCAGTGGCCATTTTAACAGCTTTTCAGATACAGCTTGCCTTTGCCTCTGAAAGGACATTCACCTGGCTAACCGTAGGGTATATCAACAGTCTTGGCATCTCACACAGTCTTTGTAGGCGAAGACCTTAACTGTATGTGACTTTCTTTAGAAGCACAGGGATGAAATTACATTAATGACATCATCTTCTGAGGATATTCATTTGACATACTCATTCAGGATATACAAATGCTCACAAACAGTGGGTCGGCCATTTTCTCACAAGTAGTACAAGACCTTGCCACTTTAGCTAAATTTGTGAAAACTACTTGGTAAAATAAAGGACCACTCCATCTGTGACCCTCAAGAAATAGCTGTTAATCACCTCACTTGACATCTATTAGGCCTTTGGGGGTTTTAGAGGCAACATGTTCCTTATTTACATATTTCATGTAAGTCAGTTTGTGCTGGTGCTTACAAATCAGCCCACATTGAATAGGAACACCTCCAAAAAAGGAATATATGATCTTTCCAAATTGTAGTACAACAGGCAATCCCATTGGTGTTCCCAGAGGCACCTTTACTTTAGGAATTTTAACCACTTCCTCTCATTCCTCCTGGAGACTCTGTACCACTGATGATGGCCATAAATTGCCTCTGGACTTCTGAAGCATGAAACTATTCTCCTTTGCCTGCATTAGACACTCTTAGAACATAAATTTCTGGAAAAATACTTGGCTTTCCTGAAAATACAGACTTTCACAGACCCTGAGCCTAGGCTGACCCACTTTACCTATCTACCTGTTAGCGTTGGGTCATGGAAGCAGTATCTCCACAAGCTCAGCATGATGGAGCAAAACCTGGCTTCTCCAGCATACAACACATGTAGTAAGTGGTGCCTCTCTGTGCTTAGCACACTGTAATATGCTGTGGTGCAAAAGAAGAATGCCAATTTTCTTAATCCTTTGACAATATGAGGAGTCCTTTGAGTTAAACTTAGTGAACAGTGTTTTAGTCTGTTTTCTGTTACTATAACAGAATCCCACAGACTGAGTAATTTATAAAAATAGAGGTTTTTTCAGTTCACAGTTTAGGAAGCTGGGAGGCCTAAGAGCATGACGCTGGTATCTGGTGAGGGCCTTTCTGTTGCAACAGGACATGGCAGGAGGTGTCTCATAGGAGGAGGGCAAAAGCATGCCAGTTCGGGTCTCCCTTCCTCTTATAAAGGCAACAGGTTCGTCATGGGGTCCTGACCTTGATGATCTTAGCTAATTCTAATTATCTCCCAAAGATCCCACCTCCAAATACCGTCAACATATGATTTTGGAGATTAAATACATGATACATAAAATTTGGAGTACACATTCAAACCATAGCATTTTACCTCTTAACTTGTGCCAGCACCCACTCAGAGTCCAAAGTCCAGAGTCTTATCTACATCAGATACAGGTGAGACTCAAGTCATGATTCTTCTTATGACAAACTTACTCCAGCTGTCGGCCTGTAAAATGAAAACAAGGCATCCACTCCCAGAATGCAATGATGAGACAGACATAAGGTAGCCATTTCCATTCCAACATGGAGAAATAGATAAGAAAGTAGTAACAGGCCCCAAGTAAGTCCAAAACCCAATAGAAAAAAAAAAAAAACATTAGGTCTTAAAGTTCCGGAATAATCTTCCTTGACTCCACGTTCTACAACACAGCCTTTATATGGACTAATCCTTTGGATTCTTCCAGCCTTTAACCACTACCCAGTTCCAAATTGCTTCCATATTTTCAGGCATTTATTATGACAACAGCTTCATTTCTTGGTACAAATGTTCTTAGCCATTTTTTTCTGTTGCTATAATAGCATACCTGAGATAGGATATTTTGTCAAGAAAATACATTTATTTCTCACAGTTCTGGAGGCTGAGAGGTCCAAGATAGAGAGGCCATATCTAGTGACACATTCTTACCGTGTCATAACATGGTGGAAGACATCACATGGCAAGAAAAAGGAAGCATGTAAGAGTCCTCCTTCTCTTCTTATAAGGCCTCAGTCTTATAGGATTAGGCCCCACCCCACGACTTCATTTAACCTTAATTACCTCATATAAACCTATCTTTGGATATAATCCCATTGGAGATTATATTTCCAATGCAAGAACTTTAAGGGGACACTTTCAAACCATATCGAGGGGCAATGAGAGTTCATACACTGTATTGGTGGCATCCTTACTATGCTTACTGGATGGCTGCTCCTGTTTATTCTCCAATAAAGAACAGACATAGAGATGAGCACAATGAAACAAATATTAGGCTGTCATCATAGCACTGATGTCCTGGACAAAAAGCCGCCCCATCTGCACATTTTTACTTACTTTTGGGCCATTGCCAATGATCTCACTACCTGGTCTGGCTAACGGCAGCAGTAACAATTCTCTGTCCAAAGTTGCCCGATTTGGGGTAAAAAATCTCTAGTAATTTTATGCATCATAGATACTCAAATATAAATGAATGTTACATATATCTATATACATATTAAATTATTATCCAGACCTTATCATGACACTACTCATCCTCCTTGGAGTTTCAGGTATTACTGGTAGCAACTAAGGCCCTCATTTCACTTTCCAGAATACACAGTGCTGGGCTCTTGATTGAAGCACTGAACAGAACTTTCACCTTTCTTACTGGCCTCAGTCTACAGACCGTGTAAGCTTGCTTACTTATAAAGTTAATACACAGCTAAACAAAACAGGGTACATTTTAGTCATCAATCAAAAATCAGGAGTGAATGATAATAGTCTGATTCCAATTTTTGATGTCAGACTGTTGCTATCATTTAAGTCTCACCATTCCCTCTTCCGTTCTGCTACTGAACATGTTGGCAAGTTAGTAAAAAATCCTAGGTGCTCCTTCTTTAAACACCTGTGTAAATTTATCATTGTGCAAGCCCCCGCCTGAATGAGAACTCTTGCTGCATCCCTATTACCTAAATACCACTGTAAACCAAGTCAGTCTCTCTTCTCTGCTCTCTCAAGCCATGCTCAGACCAGTTTTGAGGCCTGTCCTCTCCCCAGAAAGCCTCAGTATTTATATAATAAATGTTTTTATACCCTCTTGATGTGTGCGTAGTACCATCAGTATTGACATCCAAACCAAATTTGGGGTAGGGATATATCCTGTTTCTTTGGAGAGACTACAACAATCTTCTTGTTTCATTTTTATGAAGACAGTATGATATAGTAAAACAACATGGACTTTAAAGTTAGACAAACATGGATTTTTATTACTGACTCTACTACTTCTTAGTGAGGTAACCTTTGAGCAAGCTGCTTAATATGTTTCAGGTTGTTTATGAGACAAACATTTCCAAGATCAGAGAATGGAGAGCTGATTTCAGATGCACACTCATGTAAGTAAGGGAGGACCAAAACAACATTTTCCCACTTAAATGTTTTTTTTGTTTTTTTTCATTCATTCTGGAGCCTGCATGCAAACATGTTCAAATTCCCAACACCAGGTTAAGAAAGAGATTCCATAGACCTAATAATCTTATTTCATGTGGCTATCAAACTTGAAAGAACTTTTCTCACTTTGGCCCTTATACTATTTTCTTCATTCTCCTTCCTTATTGTCATGGATAATTAATAGCTTCCATCCTTTCTTTTCAGTACCCAAACCCAATATATACCTTCCTTAACTTTTCTAACACTAGTTTTTCAAGAGTGTTCAATTCTGTTGACCTATGTAGGTAGGCAACAGAACAACTTATAGAGGCTGAGTATAATTTGCACAAGTGAGCAAAGAAATCATTCTCTAGTGGTGGGAGAAAGAAGCTTTCTATTGATATGATATGGAGAAATGTCACATCCTGTAAGCATCTCTTTGGTAACATTCAAGAGGGAAGACAAACTGATTGGTTAAGAGGTAAGACTGCATCTCAACCTCTGTACGTCCGTTTATTAGCTAAGACTTAGGGTCATTTATTTAATTCTTTTAAGCCTGAGTTTCCTCATCTATAAAATAGAGAATATATTGCAACAACTTAGGACTGATGAAATAAAGTACTGAAAGTATTCAGCACAATATCTTATATAATGTGAAGAAAATAAATATAATGTGTCGTTACTACTCAGTGAATGAATAAAAACACCTCTTGAAAAGAAATTCCCTGTGTCCTCCTCTAGATTTCCTGCTAGGATACTCTATCTGAATAATAAAATTACAGATTCTTCCATACACACAAATAGATTGCATCAGAAATACAGAATGAAAGTTATTTTTCCTTCTCTTATTAGGTGAAGTACAGCCTTTCTATGCATAGGCAGTATGTAGGAAAGATTTTATGCAATAGCAAAATAAAATATCTTGGAATATTCAAAATAGTAGTATTTAAGAATCATTACTATGAGCATAACATGTAGTATGAGAACTAGCTTTAAAAACATGCCTACAAATGAATTGATGTGTCTCCCTTCAAGAGACAAAGAAGAATTTCCCTCTCTTTGGGTATGGAGTGGATTTAGTGACTTGGTTCTACTGAACAGAATATAGCAGAAATGATGGTATGTTACTACTGAAATTAGTTTATACAAACATTGTTGCTTCAGTCTTGGGGTCACTCACTCAGATCACTTGCTCTGGGGACATAAACTGCCAGGTCATCTCAAGCAGCCTTTCAAGAGGCCCATGTGTGAAAAACTGAAGTGTGTTCCAAGTAGGCCCCAGCAAGGAACTGAAACCTGAAAACCACCATTTCAACGAGGTTGGAAGGGTGTCCTTCAATAGTTGAGTCTTCAAATGAGACAACAGCCCTGACTGATAGGTTTACTACAACTTCATGAGGAACCATGAACTATAGGCATCTAAATTAGCTGCTCCCTGATTCCTGGTCCACAGAAACTATGAAATAATAAATCCTTAAGTCTGTGTTGTTTTAATCTTCTAAGATTTACAGATGGTTTTTTGCATAGCATTAGATAACTAAAATAGATGGACTTGAGGTTGCTGTATTAATTCAAGTGTAATAAAGCAAGGAATTAGAACAAATAAAGTTAATGAGAATGGATAGAGAATACCTTTAATGAGAGGTTAGAAATAATCAGCATGCATTATAGTCATTATCAGAAAAGGTTATTAGTAAACAAATTAATTTTAGCATCTAATTAGATGAAGCAGAGGTATGAAGGCTAAAGTTTTCAGCCTAGGGAAAAAAAAAAAGGCAATGATATACATTGCTGACTCAATTTGAATTTAAAGAATCACAGCAGTTCTCACATTCACATTGTGCCGTATATATGTGGCTCTAATGATATGGGCAACGACTTCAATAATTTGCAATAACACAGCATGGAGCCAATTACAACCATAAATTTGTGAACAAATATACTAATAAATTTTTTGTGTGGACTTATAGATAAGGGACACTTTCAAGGATTTGCTAAAATAATCTTTTGTATATTTTTAACGACAAAAATTATAGATATTAGATTACAAAGGTTTTGCCATGTGTCTAAATTATAGACAATTGGAAGTTTAGTGGCTATAGCATAAAGACTTAGGTTTTATCAGAACATGTATGGTAACTTGACACCATAAAACCATAAAATGAACCATAAAACTTTTAAAGGAGTAACTTCTAATGAGGGAAGAAATAATCAGTTCATAAATTTTATGGTTCTGCAATTAAGTTTTGGTTGATGGAGCAGGCTAAAGTTTAAAACTGAGGGCTTATGACATCTGAAAAAATGAGAAACTGCAATTAGTGTTGGTTAAAGGATCAATGTTAACATATACAGACATAAAATGTACACATTCCAAAATAGAGTCACCATATTTTCCTATACTGGATAGACCATAAACTATGGAACTTAATGTTTGCTCCTAGAGAGAGACTATTGTAAAATTTTCCCATATACTTATAGTTTCATTTTCTAAATAGAGATTTCAACAACCCATATGCTGGAGACCGTCCAGCTTTTAGGGGTCATAAGCCTTGTACACAAAGAATTGAAGATTTTCTTAAGGTAACCCTGCATTCCATGACAAATAATAAATGCACCGAAGAAAATATCCATTTATTTACATAGAGTTGTCTATTTTTCTGCTTTATTGAGGAATAATTGGCAATTAAAAATTGTATATAAAGTGTACAACTTGATTTGATATGTACCTACATTGTAAAATAGTCACCACAATCAAGTTAACCTCACATGGCTACCAGTTACCATCTCCTTTCTCTTGTAGCCAGAACACATAAGCAAATTTGCAAATTTCTTAGCAAATGTGACATATACAATAGAGTATTATTAACTATAGTCACAGTGTTGTACATTCGATCTCAAAACTTGTTTATCTTGAATACTGAAACTTTGTGCCCCTTGACCAACATCTTCCCATATTCCACTCTGCCTAACTCCTGGTGACCACCATTGTCTGCCTCTGTGAGTTTGTCTATTTAAATTCCACATGTAAGTGAGATCATCCAGTATTTGTCTTTCTGCAACAAGTTTATGCCACTTAGCATCATGTCCTCCAAACTCATCCAGGTTGTTCTAAATGGCAGGATTTCCCTTTTTTAAATACTGAGTAATATTTAAGCATGTAAGTGTGGGTGTGTGTGCATGTGTGTATGTAGTATTAGTCAGGGTTCACTAGAAGGACAGAACTAATGGGATATATGTATATATGAGAGGAAGTTTATTAAGGAGAATTGACTCACACAATCATAAGGTAAAGTCTCACAATAGGCCATCTGCAAGCTGAGGAGCCAGGAAGCCAGTAGTGGATTAGCCTGAGTCCCCAAACCTCAAAAGTAGGGAAGCTGACAGTTCTGCTTTCAGTCTGTGGACAAAGGCCTGAGAGCCCCTGGCAAACGACTGGTGTAAGCCCAAGAGTCCAAAAGCTGAAGAACTTGGAATCTGATGTTCGAAGGCAAGAAGCATCCAGCAGGGGAGAAAGATGGAGGCGGGAAGACTCAGCAAGTCTGCTCCTCCATCTTCTCCTGTCTGCTTTATTCTAGTTGCACTGGCGGCTGATTAGATGGCTCTCACCCAGATTGAGGGTGGGTCTGCCTCTCCCAGTTCACTGACTCAAATGTTAATCTCCTTTGCCAACACCCTCACAGACACACCCAGGAACAATAATTTGCATATTTCAATCCAATCAAATGTACACTCAATATTAATCATCATATTATATACACACACACATATATATGCAATTATATACATATATAATTTCCTTATACTTTCATCCAGTAACAAGTATATAGGTTATTTCCATATATTAGCTATTGCGAGTAATGCTGAAGTTAACACAGGAGTGCATACATATCTTCAAGATAATTACTCCATTTCCATTAGATATATACCCACAAGTGGTATTTACAGACCACAATAATTTCGTTTTTAATTTTTTGAGGCATCTCTATACTGTTTTTGTGAAGGCTGTAGCAATTTACATTTCTACCAACAGTGTAAAAGGATTCCATTTTCTCTAAATCTTCAGCATAACTTCTTATCTTTTACCATTTTTGATAATAGCCATTCTAACAAGTGTGAGGTTTTGTGCATGGGAACCCTTATACACTTTGGGGAGGAATGTAAATTGTTTTAGCCTTTACAAAAAATAGTATGACGGTTCCTCAAAAAGTTAAAAATAAACCTATTGTGGTTTTAATTTGCACTTTCCTGATGGTGAAGATAAGAACATTTTCATGTATCTATTGGCCATTTTTTATTTATTCTTTTGAGAAATGTTTATACTTTTTTTTTGGAAATAGGGTCTCACTCCATCACCCAGGCTGGAGCACGGTTCACTGCAGCCTTGATCTCGCAAGCACAAGTGATCATCCTACCTCAGCCTCCCCAGTAGCTGGGACTACAGGCATACACCACCATGCCCAGCTAATTTTTAAAATTTTTTGTAGAGATAAAGTTTTGCCATATTGCCCAAGCTGGTCTTGAAATCCTTGGTTCAAGCAATCCACCTGCCTTGGGCTCCCAAAGTGCTAGGATTATAGGAGTGAGCCACCCCAACCAACCTCTTCCGCCTGTTTTTTTAAAATGTTATTTATTTAGCAGTTGATTTGTGTGAGACCGTTATATATTTTGGATATTAACTCCCTATCAGATATATGGTTTGCAAATATTTTCTCCCATTATGTAGGTTGTATTTTTACTGTTGATTGCTTCCGTTGCTGTGAAGAAGCTCTTTAGTTTACCATAGTCTCATCTATTTTTGCTTTAATTGCCCATGCTCTTGGTATCATATCTGAAAATCATTGCCCAGAAGTAAAAATGTTTTAGCTATGTTTTCTTCTAATAGTTTTATGATTTCAGGTCTTATGTTTGTCCGTGATCCATTTTGAGATGACTTTTGTATATGGTGTGAGTTCAAGTTTCAATTTCACTCTTCTGCCTATGGATATCCAGTTTTGGCAACACCATTAAAGAGACTAGTGTCCCCATTACATGCTCTTGGCATCCTGCCAAAGATCAGTTAACTGTAGATGTATGAATTTATTTCTGAGCTCTCTATTCTTTTCCATTGTTCTACATTTCTCTTTTTATGCCAATACTATACTTTCTTAATTATTGTAGCTTTGTTATATATTTTGAAATCAGGAAATGCAATGCCCCCAACTTTGTTCTTCTTTCTCAGAAATGCTTTGGCTATTTGGGAATTTTAGGGGTTCCATATGAATTTGTTTTTTTTTTTTTTCTATTTCTGGGAAAATGCCGTTGAGGTTTTGATAGAAATTGCATTGAGTCTGTAGATCGCTTTGAATAGTATGAACATTTTAAGAATATTAATTCTTCAAATCCATGAACACAGAATACAGACTATCTTTCTATTTATCTCTGTTTTCTTTAATTTTCTTCATCAGTGTTTTAGAGTTCACTGAGGACTTGTTTTCAGTGTACAAGTCTTCCACCTTCTTAATTATTTCTAAGTATTTTATTCTTTTTGCTGCTATTGTAAATGGGATTGTTTTATTAATTTTCTGTAAAAATAGTTCATTGTGACACAAATGACTAACTTTTGTATGTTAATTTTGTATCCTGAAAACTTATGGATTCATTTATTAGTTCTAAGAGTCTTTCCATTGAGACTTTAGGTTTTTCTAAGTACTTCATTATATGATCTGCAAACAGAGACAACTGTACTTCTTTTCTAATTTTCATATCTTCTTTTTCTTGTCTAATTGCTCTGGCTAGAATTTTCAGTACTATGCTGTAAAGAAGTGTAGAGAGCAGGCATCCTTGCCTAGCACTGAATCTTAGAGGCAAAGCTTTTAGGTTTTTCCCATTAATTAGCCATAGCCTTTTCATATTGAATAATCAAAAACCTCCCAACAAAGAAAAGCCCAGGACCAGATGGTTTCACTGGTGAATTCTACTAAACATTCAGAGAAGAATTAATATGATCTCTTCATATACTCTTCCAAAAATTAAAGAGGAGAAAATGTTTTCAAATTCATTTTATGGGGCTGGCAGCACCTTGATAACAAAACCAGAAAAAGACATCATACGGAAACAAAAACAAAAGCAATATCTGATAGAGGACTTGTATAAGGTACTGGAAAGGCTTACCTAAGACTTAAAAAATTATAAAACATGCTACTCTATTATTTATTTTTGAACGTATATTTCCCATAAAGAAATATAATTAAATTTCTCCAATGACAAACATAGTTTTTACTTGCTGTTTTGGACAGTCAGGTATACCTTCGGTTCTGGTGGTGGGTGGAAATTCTAGATCACATGTTAAGGGAAGAAAAATGTCAAAATATATAAGAAATTGTGGCAGCTACTAAACAACAATAAATCAGTTTGCGTCCTTGGAGTATGTGGCAAAAAAATAAAGAATCTCTGGAAGCTTGATGGATTCAGCTTTCTCTTCTTCAGAGCAGATAAATACCTATGTTATCTTAAACACGATCTTAAGATACTATGAAATGCAATGTTATCATTTGTAAAATAAAGATATTAAGAATATTCACCTCAAAGAAGTATTTAGAATATTAAGAGTGATGGTATATTTTAAGCACATATCATAGAATCTAGCAGTCAGCATAGTACTGGCATAAATCATATAGATAATGTTACCTATTTTATTATTATCACCATTATTAGTAGTATAATTTGTTAAGCAGAAGACTTTAGACGAATTACATTCAGAAGTTCATTTGAGCAAAGAATAATTCATGAATTGGGCAACATTCAGAACCAGGAGCATTTCAGAGAGCTCCGGGCAGCAGTGTGAGTACTGAGCTCATATAAGGAAGACACAGAAGCAAAGTAGAAAGTCACGTGATAGGAGTTTATTAATTTTCCTGATATTATGTAACAGTTGCAGTAGTAATAAAAACAGTTAGAGTATTAGTAGTGGAGGTGAGTTCATATTTTATGTGTGCAAAACATAGTGTTAGCCTTTTTTGGACATGGTATAATGAGGCATTTTTCTTATTTGGGCATGGTATGATGAGTTGGCTACTTGTAATTGGCTGAAACGTGGCTGTTTGCTTTACTCCTAAGTTTGATTTTAGCTTATTTACATACTAAGTTAAGTTGCAGTTTATCATGTAGGAACTCAGAATACAAAGGAAGCCTCAAGTAAAATTTAAGTTAATTTAACCAATCAGTACTCTCATGGTCATCATAGTACAAAATAGGTAGTATTTTTTATTTTGAATTCATAAAGAAGCTGAGGTGTTGAAAGTTTAAACAATTTGCTTATATTCCCATAGCTAGACAGTGACAGAATTGTAATATAAATTTTCAGTTTTTCTGACACACAATTCATGCTCTTTCAATACACCGTAATACTTCTATCTCTCGTTTCAGAGGCAGAGTAGAATCCATCAATTGCTCAGTATTGCACAGCTTACCTCTGTTGATAGTGAGGTTGTCAAAATATATTTAAATTGCTGAGATAGTTATCATTTTAAATAGATAAATTTTTAAACTACCATGAAGAGTGACCATAAAATTAAGGTAGGATTATGTACAAGATCTATCTATCTGCCTATCTATCTATATATTACACACAGATATGTTATTATATCCATATGTATGTAAGAGTCAACATGAATGACAAGCAAGATATGCCAATTGTTGCACTGACAAAATAGACAGTACTATGAAAGCTTAAAAATCCGGAAGAGGTATTTATAATAGCCTTTTTCACCATCTGTCTCACAAGTGTCAGACTTGCTTAAGTGTCTGACATACACAGCTGGTGATAGGCTGCTGTGATCCATCTGTATATATGCCACATGCTAGTTGTTTGACTGATACTAATTTGAGGTGCTTATGTTCTAAAAATATTCATGCATCAGTTAACAAGTATTTATTCACTGATATGTGTATGTGAGTATGTTCAAATATCTCATATTTTTAAGCTTATTTCTACTTCCCAAAGATATAAATTCAGCTGATCTCTATCTTCCTAAAATATATGTCTTTTAAAAATACTGTCAAAAATTAAGACTATGTTACCATTACTCCAAATAATGAGAGTAGACTGATTATTGAGGGAGTATCACTATGAACTTTGAACCCCATTTAACTCTGGGGATTTGGTCAAAAAAGACAATTTTGTTTAGGTAGAATACCAAGAGGTTTGGCCTTGTACTGCTTAAAGCATTTTAAAACCTAATAATAATAAAGCCATGATATGCTCAATGAAAGTTAAACAAGAAGATGAGAATAAATAAGAGAATGGGTAGTAAAGAAATGAATATATGTATTTAACTTTGATGAAGATGAGTATATAAAAGAGTGTTGATATAGTTTGGCTGTGTCCCCACCCAAATCTTATCTTGAATCCCTATGTGTTGTGGGGGGGACCTGCTAGGAGGTAACTGAATCATGGGGGCCAAGTCTTTCCCATGTTGTTCTCATGATAGTGAATAAGTCTCAGGAGACCTGATGGTTTTAAAAAGAGGAATTCCCCTGCACAAACTTGATCATTTCTTGTCTGCTGCCATCCATGTAAGATGTGACTTGCTCCTCCTTGCCTTCTGCCATGATTGTGAGGCTTCCCCAGCCACGTGGAATTATATGTCCAATTAAACTTCTTTCTTTTGTAAATTGCTCAGTCTTGGGTATGTCTTTATCAGCAGTATGAAAACGAACTAATACAGTAAATTGGTACTGGGAGTGGGGCACTGTCATAGATACTCAAAAATGTGGAAGGTAAGAGGCAGGGGTTGGAGGGCTCAGAAGAAGACAGGAAAATGTGGGAAAGTTTTCATCTCCCTGGAGACTTGTTGAATGGCTTTGCCCAAAATTCTGATAGAGAAATGGATAATATAATCCAGGCTGAGGTGGTCTCAGATGTAATTGAGGAGCATGTTGGAAACTAAAGCAAAAATATGATTCTTATTATGATTTAGCAAAAAGCCTGGTAGCATTTTGCCGCTGGCCTAGAGATTTGTGGAACTTTGAACTTAAGAGAGATTTTAGAATATCTGGTGGAAGAAATTTCTAAGCAGCAGAGCATTCAAGTTGTGACTTGGGTGCTATTAAAAGCATTCAGTTTTAAAAAGGAAACAGAGGATAAAAGTTTTTAAAAATTGCAGCCTGACAATGTGATAGAAAAGAAAATCCTGTTTTCTGAGGAGAAATTCAATCTGGCTGCAGAAATTTGCATAAGTAATGAGGAGCTAAATGATAATCCCTAAGACAATCATGAAAATATCTCCAGGGCATGTCAGAGGTCTTCATGGCAGCCCCTCCTATCACAGGCTAGGAGGCCTAGGAGGAAAAAGTAGTTTTGTGGGCAGAGCCTAGGGTCCCTGAGCTGTGAGCAGCTTAGGGACTTGGTGCCCTGCATCCCAGCCACTCTAACCGTGGCTGAAAAATGCCAATATACAGCTCAGACCGTGGCTTCAGATAGTGAAAGCCCCAAGCCTTGGCATCTTCCACATGGTATTGAGCCTGTGGACACACAGAGGTCAAGAATTGAGGTTTGGGAACCTCCACCTTGATTTCAGAAGTTATATGGAAACATCTGGAAGTCCAGGCAGAAATTGACTGCAGGGATGGGGCTCTGATGGAGAACCTCTGCTAGGGCAGTGCAGAAGGGAAATGTGGGTCAGAGCCCACACACAGAATCCCTACTGGGGCACCGCCTAGTGGAGCTGTGAGAAGGGGGCCACAGTTGTCCAGACCCCAGAATGGTAGATCTAGCGACAGCTTGCACCATGCACCTGGAAAAGCCACAGACACTCAACACCAGCCAGTGAAAGCAGCCAGGTGGGAGGCTGTAGCCTACAAAGTCACAGGGGTGGAGCTACCCAAGACCATGGGAACCCACCTCTTACATCAGCATGACCTGGATGTGAAACATGGAGTCAAAGGAGATCATTTTGGAGCTTTAAGATTTGACTGCCCTGCTGAATTTTGGTTTGGATGGGCCCTGTAGTCCCTTTGCTTTGGTCAGTATCTCCCATTTGGAATGGCTGTATTTACCCAATGTCTGTTCCCCCACTGTATCTAAGAAATAACTAGCTTGCTTTTGATTTTACAGGCTCATAGACGGAAGGGACTTGCCTTGTCTCAGATGAGACTTTGGACTCTGTTCTTCTGAGTTAATGCTGAAATGAGTTAAGACTTTGGGAGGCTGTTGGGAAGGCATGATTGGTTTTGAAATGTGAGGACATGGGATTTGGGAGGGGCCATGGGCAAAATGATATGGTTTGGCTGTGTCCCCACCCAAATCTCATCTTGAATTTTCACATGTTGTGGGAGAAACCTGGTGGGAGGTAATTGAATCATGGGGGCAGGTCCTTCCCATGCTGTTCCCATAATAGTGAAAAAGCTCTCATGAGATCTGATGATTTTAAAAAGAGGTGTTCCCCTGTACAAACTCTCTCATATTTTGCCTGCCACCATCCATGTAAGATGAATGACTTGCTCTTCCTTTCCTTCCCCCATGATTGAGAGGCTTCCCCAGCTACATGGAACTGTACGTCCAATTAAACCTCTCTCCTTAGTAAATTTCTCACTCTCAAGTATGTCTTTATCAGCAGCCTGAAAATGGACTAAATACAAGTGCCATTAGGAGAATGAAACGTATTAGAATTTGAGGCTTGATTCTTACTGCTTATAGTATGTTTCTAAATACTGCAAACAAAATTTGCTCATTTGTAAAATAGTAAAGATAAACTTCCAATTGGATTATTAGATTCATTGAAGTAACACAAGTAATTCACCAAACACCATGTTTTGTATATACAAAATATGAACTAACTACTACTATTGCTACAACTTTTGTTATTACTACTGCAATTATTACATAATGTAAGGAAAATTAATCATTTGTGATGGAAAATTAAACATAACAAAATCAATTAGAGGTTGATTAAAGAGTTTAATGTAAATAAAATGGAACTAGAAGATATGTCTGTTGTAATCTATAAAGCAATAAGAAAAGTGACCAAAAAGTTAATTGATTTCCAGGTATAAAATACAAAGCATTTTCATATTGAGAATCATCAAAAACTAAATAAAAAAACAAAAATTTGAATCTCTAATATTTATTGCGACAATAAAATAAATTATGAATATTCTTAATATGGAGAGACTTTTCAACCAACAAGTAAAACATTAAAACTTCCATGTGAAAAATAGCAATATTCCATAAACAGAAAATGTATAGAAATATTAAAAATAGTTGCTGAATACATAAAAATGTTTAACCTTATTGATAAATTAAGGCAGATTAGTGCAACAATAAGAACTTATTTTCATTTATCAATTAGAAACTATTGTCAAATGATAATATACTTAGTGTACAGTAGGTCAGGTTATTCAATACCTAAAGAATGGGAGTATAAATTTGGCAATATGTATCAATAAATCTAAAAACATTAGTAATTTAACTTCTAGTCATCTATCTTAATTTAATAACCAGCAATTCAGATAAATGTCTGTGTCTAAAGTATTGATCTCAGTATTTTCTACATCAAAAATTAGAAACAGGTCAAATATCCCTGAATATAACATTAAGCTAACAATCATATCATTTTATTTAAATTTATATTATTATATTAGTCCATTACAAAATATAACTACTCATAAGCATGAAAAATTATAAGTGAAAAAAGGTTACAATACAAAATTGCAAGAAAGAATCATAAGACTAAAGGTGGAATTAACACCTATTTTTCCACGTATGGCAGGACCCATTTCCCCCAGCTCAACTTCCACTCACAACCTTGTGATTCACTGGCATGCTGCAGAAGTAGCTGATGATGCAAATGCCAAAGATCACAGGACCTGGCCTTGGGGAGGGCCATGCAGAGGAACTCTGCAGAATACCTGGAGGGCAGAGTTAAGGCCTGCCAGTGCCCAGTCAGCACCACCTCTCACTCCAGTCTCTGTCAGTCTTGCCTCCACAAACTCTTCTCTGGCTCTCAGCAGTCTAGACTTAGTCTGTGTCTTCAGCTTTAGTGGCTTATTTTTGCCTTCACTAGGAGCTGAACCTCACTGCTTACAGCAGGCACTGGGCACCTCATGAGACCACTCCAGCCCACCACTTCTTTCATCGGTACTTAATGTGGAATTACAGGTGATTTTTATTTCCTTACATTATACTTATATAGTATACTTTTTATAATGATCCCAAAACTGTGTTTATAATTAGATTATAATTAAATAAAATGTTGGCTTAAGTCCATAGAAACTATTCTGTCAATGCTGGAGTGTTATATGGACTCTATATATTAAAAGTGCATTTTAAAACTGATGTAAAAATAAATGAGGAAAAAAATTGATGTGGAGGATTTCTTAATGTCCAAGCCTGACCCCTAAATGAATAACACTGTCCAGCCCTAGTGGAATGAGTGGTCAAAAGACAATAGGACAAGGACAGGTATTTATGTCCTCATTTGTTTCCAGTGAGAGGCAATTAATCTCCAGCTTGAATGAAGTGAGAAAACTGATTTTCTTACAAAGGTTAAAATGAAAGAAAATCTTTGACTATTTTTTTTGTTTCTATAAGCCAACATAATGAATTGTTTGATTCTAATATGCTGCATAGCAATTATACATAGTGACAAACTGTTTCTTGAAATTGGTTCCAGGTGCTGCACCTGATGAATAATAGAGGAATGCAGAGAAAAATGAACAGTTTTCATTTTTCATATGGGTTATGTGAACTAAATAATTAGAACATCTTAAATCCAATGCACTGTGCTCACTCTCACTAGCACTCTCTCTCTCTGTTTCTCTCTCTCTCTTTCTCACACACATACATATATACACATAGAGAGTACAATTAAGGCAGTGCAGTTATGACACATTTTCCTTTTTCCAAGAAGACATGTGTATTCAATAAAAACAAAAAGAAGCAATTTTAAAGATGTCATTTTTTAAAAAGGTGACAGTAAATGACACATTCTTTTTCAGCAAAGAAAATAATTGCATTAGTGGGAGAAAAATGAAGGGCTCTAAAGGTTTATAGTAATTGAAAACAAAAAAGGGATGCTGTGACCTGAAGAAACTGCTATATAAGCAACAATAAAAACCCTTCATAGATTCCATTCCAAGATGGCCAAATAGGAACAGCTCCAGTATGCATCTCCCAGTGTGACTGACGCAGAAGACAGGTGATTTCTGCATTCCCAACTGAGGTACTTACTTCATCTCACTGGGACTGGTTGGAAAGTGCGTGCAGCCCACAGAGGGCGAGCCAAAGCAGGCCGAGGGATCGCCTCACCCAGGAAGTGCAAGGGGTTGGAGGATTTCCCTTTCCTAGATAAGGGAAGCCATGACAGAGTGTACTGGGAAAATTGGGACACTGCCACCTAAACACCATGCTTTTCCAAAGGTCTTAGCATATGACACACCAGGAGATTATATCCTGTGCCTGGCTCAGCGGGTCTCATGCTCACAGTGCCTTGCTCACTGCTAGTCCAAGATTGAACTGGGAGGCAGCAAATCTGGCTGGGGGAGGGGTGTCCGATATCACTGAGGCTTGAGTAGGTAAACAAAGTGGCCAGGAAGCTCGAAATCGGTGGAGTCCACCGCAGTTCAACGGAGGTCTGCCTGCCTCATTGACTCCACCTCTGGGGAGAGGGCATAGCTGAACAAAAGGCAGCAGAAACTTCTGCAGACTTAAAACGTTCATGTCTGACAGCACTAAAGAGAGCAGTGGTTCTCCCAGCACAGTGTTTGGGCTCTGAGAACAGACAGACTGCCCCCTCAAGTGGGTCACTAACCCCCATGTACCCTAACTGGGAGACACCTCCTAGTAGGGGCCAACTGACACCTCATACAGCCAGGTGCCCCTCGGAGACAAAGCTTCCAGAGGAAGGATCAGGCAGCCATATTTGCTGTTCTGCAATATTTGCTATTCTGCAGCCTCCGCTGGTGATACCCAGGCTAACAGGGTCCGGAGTGGACCTCCAGCAAACTCGCAAACAGGGTCTGGATTGAACCTCCAGCAAACTTCAATAGACCTGCAGCTGAGGGACCTGACTGTTAGAAGGAAAACTAACAAATGGAAAGGAATAGCATCGACATTAACAAAAAGGACATCCACACCAAAACTCCATCTGTAGGTCACCATCATCAAAGACCAAAGGTAGATAAAACCACAAAGATGGGGAGAAACCAGAGTAGAAAAGTCAGAGCACCACTTCTTCTACAAAGGATCGCAGCTGAATGCAGAATGACTTTGATGAGTTGACAGAAGTGGGCTTCAGAAAGTCAGTAATAACATACTTCTCAGAGCTAAAGGAGGATGTATGAATCCATCACAAGGAAGCTGAAAACCTTGAAAAATTATTAGATGAATGGCTAACTAGAATAAACAGTGTAGAGAAGACCTTAAATGACTTGATGGAGCTGAAAACCATGGCACGAAAACTACGTGATGCATGCTCAAGCTTCAGTAGCCAATTCAATCAAGTAGAAGAAAGGGTAACAGTAATTGAAGATCAAATTAATTAAAAGAAGCATGAAGAGAACTTTAGAGAAAAAAGAGTAAAAAGAAAGGAACAAAGCCTCCAAGAAATATGGGGCTATGTGAAAAGACCAAATCTACGTTTGATTGGTGTACCTGAAAGTGACAGGGAGAATGGAACCAAGCTGGAAAACATTCTTCAGGATATTATCCAGGAGAACTTCCCCAATCTAGCAAGGCAGGCCAACTTTCAAATTCAGGAAATACAGAGAACACCACAAAGATACTCCTCGAGAAGACTAACCCCAAGCCACATAATTGTCAGATTCACCAAAGTTGAAATGAACGAAAAAAATGCTAAGGGCAGCCAGAGAGAAAGGTCGGGTTACCCACAAAGGGAAGCCCATCAGACTAACAGCAGATCTCTTGGCAGAAATCCTACAAGCCAGAAGACAGTGGGGGCCAATATTCAACATATTTAAAGAAAAGAATTTTCAACCCAGAACTTCATATCCAGCCAAACTAAGCTTCATAAGTGAAGGAGAAATAAAATCCTTTACAGACAAGCAAAAGCTGAGAGATTTTGTCACCACCAGGCCTGCCTTACAAGAGCTCCTGAAGGAAGCCCTAAACTTGGAAAGGAACAACTGGTACCAGCCACTGCAAAAACATGCCAAATTGTAAACACCATCAATGCTAGGAAGAAACTGCATCAAGTAACAGGCAAAATAACCAGTTAACATCACAATGACGGGATCAAATTCACACATAACCATATTAACCTTAAATGTAAATGGACTAAATGCCCCAATTAAAAGACACAGACTGGCAAATTAGATAAGAGTCAAGACCCATTAGTGTGCTGTATTCAGGAGACCCATCTTAGGTGCAGAGACACACATAGTCTCAAAATAAAGGATGGAGGAAGATCTACCAAGCAAATGGAAAGCAAAAAAAAAAAAAAAAAAAAGCAAGGGTAGCAATCCTAGTCTCTGCTAAAACAGACTTTCAATCAACAAAGATCAAAAGAGACAAAGAAGGCCATTACATAATGGTACAAGGATCAATTCAACAAGAAGAGCTAACTATCCTAAATATATATGCACCCAATACAGAAGCACCCAGATTCATAAAGCAAGTCCTGAGAGATATAAAAAGAGATTTAGACTCCCACACAATAATAATGGGAGACTTTAACACCCCACTGTCAATATTGGACAGATCAATGAGAGAGAAGGTTAACAAGGATATCCAGGACTTGAACTCAGCTCTGCACCAAGTGGAACTAATAGACATCTACAGAACTCTCCACTCCAAATCAACAGAATATATATTCTTCTCAGCACCACATCATATTTATTCCAAAATTGACCACATAGTTGGACGCAAAGCACCCTTAAGCAAATGTAAAAGAACAGAAATCATAACAAACTGTCTCTCAGACCACAGTGCAATCAAATTAGAACTCAGGATTGAGAAACTCACTCAAAACTGCAGAACTACATGGAAGCTGAACAACCTGCTCCTGAATGACTACTGGGTAAATAACGAAAGGAAAGCAGAAACAAAGATGTTATTTGAAACCAATGACAATGAAGACACAATGTACTAGAATCTCTGGAACACATTTAAAGCAGTGTGTAGAGGGAAATTTATAGCACTAAATGACCACAAGAGAAAGCAGGAAAGATCTAAAATTGACACCGTAACATCAAAATTAAAAGAACTAGAGAAGCAAGAGCAAATACATTCAAAAGCTAGTAAAAGGCAAGAAATAACTAAGATTAGAGCAGAATTGAAGAGCATAGAGACACAAAAAGCCCTTCAAAAAATAAATGAATCCAGGAGCTGGTTTTTTGAAAAGATCAACATAATTGATTGACCACTAGCAAGAGTAATAAAGAAGAACAGAGAGAAGAATCAAATAGACACAATAAAAAATGATAAAGGAGATATCACCAGCATACCACAGACATACAAACTACCATC
This sequence comes from Trachypithecus francoisi, assembly GCF_009764315.1. Taxonomy (NCBI): domain Eukaryota; kingdom Metazoa; phylum Chordata; class Mammalia; order Primates; family Cercopithecidae; genus Trachypithecus; species Trachypithecus francoisi. The sequence goes on along the minus strand of NW_022681470.1, from coordinate 44,624,100 downwards.
AGAGAATACTATAAACACCTCTATACAAATAAACTAGAAAATCTAGAAGAAATGGATAAATTCCTGGACACATACACCCTCCCAAGACTAAACCAGGAAGAAGTTGAATCCCTGAATAGACCAATAACAGGCTCTGAAATTGAGGCAATAATTAATAGCCTACCAACAAAAAAAAGTCCAGGACCAGATGGATTCACAGCCAAATTCTACCAGAATTACAAGGAGGAGCTGGTACCATTCCTTCTGAAACTATTCCCATCAATAGAAAAAGAGGAAATCCTCCCTAACTCATTTAATGAGGCCAGCATCATCCTGATACCAAAGCCTGGCAGAGACACAACAAAAAAAGAGAATTTTAGACCAATATCCCTGATCAACATCTGTGTGAAAATCCTCAATAAAAACCTGGCAAACCGAATCCAGCAGCACATCAAAAAACTTATCCATCAAGATCAAGTGGGCTTCATCCCTGGGATGCAAGGCTGGTTCAACATACACGAATCAATAAATGCAATCCATTATATAAACGGGACCAAAAACAAAAACCACATGATTATCTCAATAGATGTAGAAAAGGCCTTTGACAAAATTCAACAGCCCTTCATGCTAAAAGCTCTCAATAAACTAGGTACTGATGGAACGTATCTCAAAATAATAAGAGCTATTTATGACAAACCCACAGCCAGTATCATACTGAATGGGCAAAAACTGGAAGCATTCCCTTTGAAAACTGGCACAAAACAGGATGCCCTCTCTCACCACTCCTATTCAACATAGTGTTGGAAGTTCTGGCCAGGGCAATCAGGCAAGAGAAAGAAATAAAGGAAAAGAGGAAGTCAAATTGTCCCTGTTTGCAGATGGCATGATTGTATATTTAGAAAACCCTAACCTCTCAGCCCAAAATCTCCTTAAGCTGATAAACAACTTCAGCAAAGTCTCAGGATACAAAATCAATGTGGAAAAATCACAAGCATTCTTATACACCAATAACAAACAGAGAGCCAAATCATGAGTGAACTCCCATTCACAATTGCTACAAAGAGAATAAAATACCTAGGAACCCAACTTACAAGGGATGTGAAGGACCTCTTCAAGGAGAACTACAAACCACTGCTCAACGAAATAAAAGAGGACACAAAGAAATGGAAGAACATTCCACACTCATGGATAGGAAGAATCAATATAAGTCATGCTATTATAAAGACACATGTACACGTATGTTTATTGCTGCACTATTCACAATAGCAAAGACTTGGAACCAACCCAAACGTTCATCAATGATAGACTGGATTAAGAAAATGTGGCACATATACACCATGGAATACATGCAGCCATAAAAAAGGATGAGTTCATGTCCTTTGTAGCAACATGGATGAAACTGGAAACCATCATTTGTAACCAACTATCACAAGGACAGAAAACCAAAGACTGCAGGTTCCCATTCATAGGTAGAAATTGAACAATGAGAACCCTTGGACACAGGGCAGGGAACATCACACATTGGGGCCTGTTGTGGGGTAGGGAGCTGGGGGAGGGATAGAATTAGGAGAAATACCTAATGTAAATGACGAGTTAATGGGTGTAGCAAACCAGCACGGCACATGTATACATATGTAACAAACCTGCACGTTGTGCATATGTACCCTAGAACTTAAAGTATAATAATAAAAAAAAAACCTCCATAGATAATATGACAGTTACACGATATTTTTACATATGCATACATACATACAGACACTATATGCATGCATATACATGTGTATGTCTGTCTATATACACATATTTGATATGTATATATGTACATATAAATGATATATATGAGTATGTATATATGTATATACATGTCTTCCTTCATCAGAGTTAATAAATAGCAACCAGAGAACTATATAAAATGCATCATTTTATAAACCCTAGGGGGATATTAGTATAATGTAGGAGCTAGCTCTCCTTATGTATATGGAGAACTAATAAAGATAGATAATATTTTGTCTCATTTTCCTGCATCATTCACCCTTCATCACAGGAAGAAATTATCACATTACTTCTTCCAAACTAGTTGAAAACTCTCATTGGTAAAGTTTAAGGAGTAAGCCAATACTAAGCTATTAATTTTATGTAAAACATATTGTTTATCCTATGAAATGTAATGAAAAGTTACAAGAGAGAGAAAGGAAAAGGAAGTTTTCTTGTGTCTCCATGACTCTTCATTTATTCATTCTTATATTCAGCAAGTACTCATGGAGCTCCTGCCACATACTTGGTACTCTTTTAGGCCCTGCAGTATACGCATAGGAAACAAAGCATCCAGAAGTAGCTATGCTCCTCCACTCTGCTTCCTCCGCACAAATATACAAAACTCATAAGAAATTAACTCATATATATGGACATGGCATTTCATTGTTTTAAAAAATTTTATTGTCATTCAATTTATAATCTAAATCTTTTTACTACTCCACACCACTTAGCCACCTAGTGTCAGGATACCAAATATGGATCATATCGAGCACAATGAAAACTTTATTTTGGGGGCCAGTGGAGGATATAATGAAGTTGTTTTAGCCTTCATAGATGTCCAAAAAAATTGTTCTGAATATGAAAGATTCAGTAGGGGGCGAAGCAAGATGGCCGAATAGGAACAGCTCCAGTCTCCAACTCCCAGCGCGAGTAACACAGAAGACCGGTGATTTCTGCAATTTCAACTGAGGTACTGGGGTCATCTCTCTAGGGAGTGCCGGACAATCGGTGCGGGTCAGCTGCTGCAGCCTGAGCAGCGTGAGCTGAAGCAGGGCGAGGCATCGCCTCACCTGGAAGCGCAAGGGGGAAGGAAATCCGTTTTCTAGCCAGAGAACTGAGACACATAACACCTGGAAAATCGCGTAACTCCCACCCCATACTGCGCTTTAAGGAAACAGGCACACCAGGAGATATATCCCACACCTGGCCGGGAGGGTCCCACGCCCACGGAGCCTCCCTCACTGCTAACACAGCAGTCTGCGGCGATCTATCCGCAAGGTAGCAGCGAGGCTGGGGGAGGGGCCCGCCATTGCTGAGGCTTAAGTAGGTAAACAAAGCCGCTGGGAAGCTCGAACTGGGTGGAGCTCACAGCAGCTCAAGGAAACCTGCCTGTCTCTGTAGACTCCACCTCTGGGGACAGCCCACAGCTGAGTCCAATAGGGAAAGCAGCGGGGGCGGTGCAGAGGCGAACGACTCTGTCTGACAGCTTTGGGGAGAGCCGTGGATCTCCCAACGCCGAGGTTGAGATCCGAGAACGGACAGACTGCCTGCTCAGGTGGGTCCCTGACCCCTGAGTAGCCTAGCTGGGAGACATCCCCCACTAGGGGCAGTCTGACACCTCACACCTCACAGGGTGGAGTCATCCCTGAGAGGAAACTTCCAAAGGAAGAATCAGACAGGTACACTCGCTGCTCAGCAATATTCTATCTTTGGCAACCTCTGCTGCTGATACCCAGGCAAACAGGGTCTGGAGTGGACCTCAAGCAATCTCCAACAGACCAACAGACAGTCCTTCTGACTGTCAGACGGAAAACTATCAAACAGGAAGGACACCTACACCAAAACCCCATCAGTACGTCACCATCATCAAAGACCAGAGACAGATAAAACCACAAAGATGGGGAAAAGCAGGGCAGAAAAGCTGGAAATTCAAAAAATAAAAGCGCATCTCCCCCTGCAAAGGAGCGCAGCCCATCGCCAGCAACGGATCAAAGCTGGTCAGAGAATGACTTTGACGAGATGAGAGAAGAAGGCTTCAGTCCATCAAACTTCTCAGAGCTAAAGGAGAATTACGTACCCAGCGCAAAGAAACTAAAAATCTTGAAAAAAAAGTGGAAGAATTGACAGCTAGACTAATTAATGCAGAGAAGATCATAAACGAAATGACAGAGATGAAAACCATGACACGAGAAATACGTGACAAATGTACAAGCTTCAGTAACCGACTCGATCAACTGGAAGAAAGAGTATCAGCGATTGAGGATCAAATGAATGAAATGAAGCGAGAAGAGAAACCAAAAGAAAAAAGAAGAAAAAGAAATGAACAAAGCCTGCAAGAAGTATGGGATTATGTAAAAGACCAAATCTACGTCTGATTGGGGTGCCTGAAAGTGAGGGGGAAAATGGAACCAAGTTGGAAAACACTCTTCAGGATATCATCCAGGAGAACTTCCCCAACCTAGTAGGGCAGGCCAACATTCAAATTCAGGAAATACAGAGAACACCACAAAGATACTCCTCCAGAAGAGCAACTCCAAGACACATAATTGCCAGATTCACCAAAGTTGAAATGAAGGAAAAAATCTTAAGGGCAGCCAGAGAGAAGGTCGGGTTACCCACAAAGGGAAGCCCATCAGACTAACAGCAGATCTCTCGGCAGAAACTCTACAAGCCAGAAGAGAGTGGGGGCCAATATTCAACGTTCTTAAAGAAAAGAATTTTAAACCCAGAATTTCATATCCAGCCAAACTAAGTTTCATCAGTGAAGGAGAAATAAAATCCTTTACAGATAAGCAAATGCTTAGAGATTTTGTCACCACCAGGCCTGCCTTACAAGAGACCCTGAAGGAAGCCCTAAACATGGAAAGGAACACCGGCACCAGCCATTGCAAAAACATGCCAAAATGTAAAGACCATCGAGGCTAGGAAGAAACTGCATCAACTAATGAGCAAAATAACCAGTTAATATCATAATGACAGGATCAAGTTCACACATAACAATATTAACCTTAAATGTAAATGGACTAAATGCTCCAATTAAAAGACACAGACTGGCAAACTGGATAAAGAGTCAAGACCCATCAGTCTGCTGTATTCAGGAGACCCATCTCACATGCAGAGACATACATAGGCTCAAAAAAAGGGATGGAGAAAGATCTACCAAGCAAATGGAGAACAAAAAAAGCAGGGGTTGCAATCCTAGTCTCTGATAAAACAGACTTTAAACCATCAAAGATCAAAAGAGACAGAAGGCCATTACATAATGGTAAGGGATCAATTCAACAGGAAGAGCTAACTCTCCTAAATATATATGCACCCAATACAGGAGCACCCAGATTCATAAAGCAAGTCCTTAGAGACCTACAAAGAGACTTAGACTCCCATACAATAATAATGGGAGATTTCAACACTCCACTGTCAACATTACAGATCAACGAGACAGAAAGTTAACAAGGATATCCAGGAATTGAACTCATCTCTGCACCAAGCGGACCTAATAGACATCTATAGAACTCTCCACCCCAAATCAACAGAATATACATTCTTCTCAGCACCACATCGCACTTATTCCAAATTGACCACATAATTGGAAGTAAAGCACTCCTCAGCAAATGTACAAGAACAGAAATTATAACAAACTGTCTCTCAGACCACAGTGCAATCAAACTAGAACTCAGGACTAAGAACTCAATCAAAACCGCTCAACTACATGGAAACTGAATAACCTGCTCCTGAATGACTACTGGGTACATAACGAAATGAAAGCAGAAATAAAGATGTTCTTTGAAACCAATGAGAACAAAGATACAACATACCAGAATCTCTGGGACACATTTAAAGCAGTGTGTAGAGGGAAATTTATAGCACTAAATGCCCACAGAGAAAGCAGGAAAGATCTAAAATTGACACTTTAACATCACAATTAAAAGAACTAGAGAGGCAAGAGCAAACACATTCAAAAGCTAGCAGAAGGCAAGAAATAACTAAGATCAGAGCAGAACTGAAGGAGATAGAGTCACAAAAAACCCTCCAAAAATCAATGAATCCAGGAGTTGGTTTTTTGAAAAGATCAACAAAATTGACAGACCGCTAGCAAGACTAATAAAGAAGAAAAGAGAGAGGAATCAAATAGACGCAATAAAAAATGGTAAAGGGGATATCACCACCGACCCCACAGAAATACAAACAACCATCAGAGAATACTATAAATGCCTCTACGCAAATCGACTAGAAATCTAGAAGAAATGGATAATTTCCTGGACACTTACACTCTCCCAAGACTGAACCAGGAAGAAGTTGAATCCCTGAATAGACCAATAACAGGCTCTGAAATTGAGGCAACAATTAATAGCCTACCCACGAAAAAAAGTCCAGGACCAGATGGATTCACAGCTGAATTCTACCAGAGGTACAAGGAGGAGCTGGTACCATTCCTTCTGAAACTATTCCAATCAATAGAAAAAGAGGAATCCTCCCTAACTCATTTTATGAGGCCAACATCATCCTGATACCAAAGCCTGGCAGAGACAACACAAAAAAGAGAATTTTAGACCAATATCCCTGATGAACATCGATGCAAAAATTCTCAGTAAAATACTGGCAACCCGATTCAGCAGCACATCAAAAACTTATCCACCATGATCAAGTGGGCTTCATCCCTGGGATGCAAGGCTGGTTCAACATTCGCAAATCAATAAACGTAATCCAGCATATAAACAGAACCAAAGACAAGAACCACATGATTATCTCAATAGATGCAGAAAAGGCTTTTGACAAAATTCAACAGCCCTTTATGCTAAAAACGCTCAATAAATTCGGTATTGATGGAACGTACCTCAAAATAATAAGAGCTATTTACGACAAACCCACAGCTAATATCATACTGAATGGGCAAAAACTGGAAAAATTCCCTTTGAAAACTGGCACAAGACAGGGATGCCCTCTCTCACCACTCCTATTCAACATCGTGTTGGAAGTTCTGGCTAGGGCAATCAGGCAAGAGAAAGAAATCAGGGTATCCAGTTAGGAAAAGAAGAAGTCAAATTGTCCCTGTTTGCAGATGACATGATTGTATATTTAGAAAAACCCATCGTCTCAGCCCAAAATCTCCTTAAGCTGATAAGCAACTTCAGCAAAGTCTCAGGATACAAAATTAATGTGCAAAAATCACAAGCATTCTTATACACCAGTAACAGACAAGCAGAGAGCCAAGTCAGGAATGAACTTCCATTCACAATTGCTTCAAAGAGAATAAAATACCTAGGAATCCAGCTTACAAGGATGTAAAGGACCTCTTCAAGGAGAACTACAAACCACTGCTCAGTGAAATCAAAGAGGACACAAACAAATGGAAGAACATACCATGCTCATGGATAGGAAGAATCAATATCGTGAAAATGGCCATACTGCCCAAGGTGATTTATAGATTCAATGCCATCCCCATCAAGCTACCAATGAGTTTCTTCACAGAATTGGAAAAAACTGCTTTAAAGTTCATATGGAACCAAAAAGAGCCCGCATTGCCAAGACAATCCTAGGTCAAAAGGACAAAGCTGGAGGCGTCACGCTACCTGACTTCAAACTATACTACAAGGCTACAGTAACCAAAACAGCATGGTACTGGTACCACAACAGAGAAATAGACCAGTGGAACAGAACAGAGTCCTCAGAAATAATACCACACATCTACAGCCATCTGATCTTTGACAAACCTGACAAAAACAAGAAATGGGGAAAGGATTCCCTATTTAATAAATGGTGCTGGGAAAATTGGCTAGCCACAAGTAGAAAGCTGAAACTGGATCCTTTCCTTACCCCTTATACGAAAATTAATTCAAGATGGATTAGAGACTTAAATGTTAGACCTAATACCATAAAAACCCTAGAAAAATCTAGGTAGTACCATTCAGGACATAGGCATGGGCAAGGACTTCATGTCTAAAACACCAAAAGCAACGGCACAAAAGCCAAAATTGACAAATGGGATCTCATTAAACTAAAGAGCTTTTGCACAGCAAAAGAAACTACCATCAGAGTGAACAGGCAACCTACAGAATGGGAAAAAATTTTTGCAACCTACTCATCTGACAAAGGGCTAATATCCAGAATCTACAAAGAACTCAAACAAATATACAAGAAAAAACAAACAACCCCATCAAAAGTGGGGAAAGGATATGAACAGACATTTCTCAAAAGAAGACATCCATACAGCCAACAGACACATGAAAAAATGCTCGTCATCACTCGCCATCAGAGAAATGCAAATCAAAACCACAATGAGATACCATCTCACACCAGTTAGAATGGCAATCATTAAGAAGTCAGGAAACATAGATGTTGGAGAGGATGTGGAGAAATAGGAACACTTTTACACTGTTGGTGGGATTGTAAACTAGTTCAACCATTATGGAAAACAGTATGGCGATTCCTCAAGGATCTAGAACTAGATGTACCATATGACCCAGCCATCCCACTACTGGTATATACCCAAAGGATTATAAATTACTCTACTACAAAGACACATGCACACGTATGTTTATTGCGGCACTATTCACAATAGCAAAGACTTGGAATCAACCCAAATGTCCATCTGTGACAGACTGGATTAAGAAAATGTGGCACATATACACCATGGAATACTATGCAGCCATCAAAAAGGATGAGTTTGCGTCCTTTGTAGGGACATGGATGCAGCTGGAAACCATCATTCTTAGCAAACTATCACAAGAAGAGAAAACCAAACACCGCATGTTCTCACTCATAGGTGGGAACTGAACAATGAGATCACTTGGACTCGGGAAGGGGAACATCACACACTGGGGCCTATCATGGGGGGGGGGGAGGGGGGGATTGCATTGGGGAGTTATACATGATATAAACGTTATGCACATGTACCCTGAACTTAAAGTATAATAAAAATAAAAAATAAAAAAAAAATAAAAAAAAAAAAAATAAAAAAAAAAAAAATGAAAAAAAAAAAAAAAAAAAGAAAGATTCAGTAATAAGGCATTCAATGAAGTTTACAACATCTTCATGTTTATTTTTTTTTCTTTTTAAAATGATAATTCTTCCTAAATAAAGGAACGGACTGACAAGTGATTATAAATAACCCTTAAAAGTCCTTAATGTGATTCAGATTTGCGTATCCACCCAAATTTCATGTTGAATTGGAAGAAGATCCTGGTGGGAGGTGATTGGATCACAGGGGCACCCTTCCCTGTTGCTGTTCTCATGACAGTGAGTGAGTTTTCGCGAGATCTGATGGTTTAAAAGTGTGTGGCACTTCTCCCTTTGCTCTTTCCTTCTCCTGCTGCCACGTAAAGATGTTTGCTTCCCCTTTGCCTTCTGTGATGACTGTAAGTTTCCAAGTCATGACTTCCCAGTCATGCTTCCTGTTAAACCTGTGGAACTGTGAGTCAATTGAACCTCTTTTCTTCCTAAATTACCCAGTCTCAGGTAGTTCTTTGTACCCGTGTAAGAATGGACTAATACAGTTATTAAAGAAATAGTTACTCTAGAATATATGTGCTTCAGACATTTAGAACTAAAGTAGGAAAATCTTGTCCACTGGCAAATATCTGATGCCACTGGGAATGCTTTTGTTGTTTTTCTGAAAGCTAACGTTATTTTAGTAAAGTATTTGAACCATGGCTCAAGATAACCAAGCCTCTTTTGTTTAGATTTATATTCATTTACAAATATATGTATTGTTTATTCTTGTATCTCAGCGATCGTTCAGATTCTTGAAAAGTAGAGCAAAAAGAGCAGAAAAAAATCCTGTCTTTTACTTAGGAAAGACAAATAATAAACAGAATAGCAAGTATTATTTCAAACAAGAGTAAATGATATTGAAATAGGCAGATAATACTGTGACAGGGACATTTGAGCAGAGATCTGAAGGATTTGGGGTCTGTCTGAAAAAGACCATTATGAGAAGAGGGAGAGCAAATGCAAAGTCTTGAGTCTAGAGGGTCCCCGATTTGTTTCAAATACAGTGGAGACGCCCATGTGGCTGCAGCAGAAAGAACAAAGGTAAAATTGTGAGAGATGAGGTCAAAGCAGCAGATATTAAGGGTGAGGTTCAAATCATATGTAGCTTTTTGTCGTTAGAAGAATTTTTACTTTTATGCTGAGTAAAATGAGGACTTGCCAGAGTGTTTCAGGTGGAGGGACATGATCAGACTGTTTTAGAAGAATCACTTGGAGTTCTGTGCTGAAAATACACTGTGTCTATGGATAGAGGATATTAATCTGCAATTCATAGGCTTATAGATGGCATTTAAAGCTGTAAAGTAGATTTAATCCTATTATGTCTAGTTATAATGTAGAAAGTCTCAAGTAACTATTGTTTTTATGCTAACAACAAAGCACACTGGAACTACATAGTGATTTTTCCCCTTAATTTCTTTTATCAATCAAAGAGCTAAAAATGCATAGAGATCATAACTTTTTTAGTTTGACTTAATTAGAGAGATGAAAATGCACGGAAATCTAACAAAACTGTATTTCAAATAAGTACGAGCATTTCTTAGGAGAGAAGAGACAGACACACAGCTACTTTCATCCATGTTGAAGCATTGTGAAGAGAGAGAATCCAAAATAGACAGAAGTTAGTGATTAAATATTGGCCACGTTTTCTCCAAGATTAGTAACCATCGCAAAGATGTTTACCCTCAATACATTTACTCAACATTGTACCAAAATTCCTAGGCAGTATGATATAAGTAAAAGAAATACTACATAGAAAGATTGGAAAAAAAAGAAAGAGTAAAACCATTTTTATTTTCACACATAATTGGGTATGTAGAAAACTATGAAATATACAAAAAATTCAAATTAATACATGCATTGGGAAGGTTGCAAGATAAAATGTCAATATAAAAATCAATTGTATTTTTATATACTGGTCACAAAATATAGAGAAAAACAAAAAGTGATACAATTTACATTAATATATAAAAATGTAAAATGCCAAGAAGTAAATCTAAACAAAAATGGAGTGTAGTAAGACTACTACTGTGAAAATTACAAAATGCAGTTGAGAGAAACTTAAGAAGACCTAAACAAATGGAAAAATATGTTCATGAATAGGCAAACTTTCTTTTTTCCAAATTAATTTTTAAATTCAGCACAGTCTCAGTATAAATCCAGTTAACTATTTTTTATTTGTATTTATTTATTTATTATTATTATACTTTAAGTTCTGAGGTACATGTGCACAATGTACTGATTTGGTACGTAGGTATAGATGTGCCATGTTGGTTTGCTGTATCAATCAAATCGTCATTTACATTAGCTATTTGTCCTAATGCTCTCCCTCCCCCAGGCCCCCAACCCCCGACAGGTCCCGGTGTGTGTTGTTCCCCTCCCTATGTCCATGTGTTCTCATTGTTTGACTCTCACTTATGAGTGAGAACATGCAGTGTTTGGTGTTCTCTTCTTGTGCCAGTTAGCTTTTTTTGAAGAATTTGATGGGTGAATTCCAAAATACATATAGAAAATCAAAGGAACTTGGGACAGAAGAAACAGTCTTGAAAAAAAGAAAAAGTTATAGAACTTAGACCATCAAATTTCAAATTTTGTTCTAAAGTTGCAGTAAGCAGTTTACAGGCAGATCAGTAGAATATAAAGAATAGAAAGTCCAGTAATAGAAGCACACATTATATGATTTATAGATTACTGAGCAAGTTACCAACTCAACTAATAGGGAAACATGTCTTTTTAAATTGTGGTAAGCTATATAGAATATAAAATTGACTCTTTTAACCTTTTTTTTTTTTTCTTTTGGAGACATGGTCTCACTCTGTCACCCAGGCTGGAGTGCAGTGGCAAGATTTTGGCTCACTGCATCTTCAACCTCCAAGGCTCAGGTGATCTTCCCACCTCAGCCTCCCGAGTAACTGGGATCACAGGCACATGCTACCACACAAGGCTAATTTTTTTTTTTTTTTTTTAATAGAGACAGGGTCTCACTGTATTGCCCAGGCTGGTCTCAAACTCCAAGGCTCAAGCTATCCACCCACTTCGGTCTCCCAAAGTGCTGACATTACTAGCACGAGCCGCTGCACCCTCACTGTTTTAACCATTTCTAAGCATAAAATTTAGTGGCATAGATAGTCACTATCCACTTCCACAACTTTTTTATCATCCCAAACTGAAACTTTGTACTGACTACAAAACAAATGCCCATTAACCCCTTCCCCCCATTTATTCCCCAGTAACCACTATTCTATTTTCTGTTTCTCTGAATTTAACATTTAACTCTTCTAGGTATTTTATGTAAGTGGGATTATGCAATATTTGTCTTTTGTGTCTGGTTAATTTCACTTACAATAATTCTTTTCAGTTCCATTGATGTAGCATTTATCAGATTTTCATTTCTTTTTAAGGCTTAATAATATTCTATTGTATGTATGTACCGTGTTTTGTATATTCATTCAACTATCAGTGGGCACTTGGGTTAGTTCCATCTTTTGATTATTGTGAATAATTTTGCAATAAATATGGGTGCACAAATATCTGTTGGAGACCCTGCTTTCAATTATTTCAGGTATATGCACAGAAATGAAATTGCTGGGCTATGTGGGAACTCTATGTTTAATTTATTTATTTGCTTTTTTTTTTTTTGAGACGGAGTCTCGCACTGTCACCCAGGCTGGAGTGCGGTGGCTCAATCTCGGTTTACTGCAAGCTCTGCTTCCCGGATTCATTCCATTCTCCTGCCTTAGCCTCCTGAGTAGTTGGGGCTACAGGTGCCTGCTACCAAGCACAGCTAATTTTTTTTTTTTTTTTTAAATAGAGATGGGGTTCCACCATGTTAGCCAGGATGGTCTTGATCTCCTGACCTCGTGATCTGCCCGCCTCAGTCTCCCAGAGTGTTTGGATTGCAGGCATAAGCCACGGCTATGTTTAATTTTTTAAGGAAATATCATATTGTTTTGTACAGAGACTTTACCATTTGACACTGCCATCAGCAATATACAAGGGTTGCAACTTCTCCATATCCAATGACAACAGTTGTTATTTTTTATTATTTTCTTTTAGTAATAGCCATAATAATGTGTTAGTTAGGTTGGGCCTCCATAACAAAATACCACAGACTGCATGTTTTAAACAACAGAAACTTATTTTCTCACAGTTCTGGAAGCTGGGTAATTCAGTTTCAGGTAAGGTCTCTCCTTGGCTTGTAGAAAACCAGCTTCTCACTGCATTCTTTCACATGGTTTAGAAAGCATTTCTTTAACACATGAAAACACAAACTTTAATTTTTATCTCACTTTATACAAAACATTTAATTTATATAGACCATAGACCTGAATGTAAAAACTTGCAAATAACTTCTCAGAAAATCAAAGAATAATATTTAAGTAATTTTGGATAGCCTAACCTAACTTATGCAGGACACAAAAAGAACCAACTATAAGAAGGAGAAACTTAAATTCCAAAATTAAAAAATGTATTCTGCCTGGCAAAATGACTATTAATAGAATTAAAAGGCAAGTCAATGTTTGAGAAATTTATTCAATGTTCGAGAAATTTATTCAAAATATATATAGTAGAAAAAGCACCTGTACCCAAATCATGTGAAGAGCTTTTAGAAGTCAACAGTAAAAAGACAACTCAATAAAACATGAACAAATATCTTCAATAGATACTTCTCTAAAAAGATTTTAACAGACACTAGAATGAGTAAAATAAAAATGACAAATAATGGAACATATTGACAAGGATATAGAGCAGCTGATCACACATTGCTGGTGGTATTATAAAATAGTTCAACAATTTTGGAGAACAGTTTGAAAGTTTGCTGTAAAATTTGTTATATTTACACTATAGCCTAGCTTTTTTGTCCTAGATACTTATTGAAGATAAATAAAAATGTGTCTACAAAACAATTTGGAAAATAGTATCCGCAGCAGCCTTATTAATAAGAATATCTAATTGGAAATAATACAAATTTCCATCAACAACAAATCAATAATTAAAATGCAACATATTTTTGAAATTTAATATTGAGTTATCAAATTGATACCTATTGATACCTGCAACAATATGCATGATTCTCAAAAACATTAAACTGGTTGGGCGCGGTGGCTCACGCCTCTAATCCCAGCACTTTGGGAGGCCGAGGCAGGCAGTCACGAGGTCAGGAGATTGGAGAGCTTCCTGGCTAACACGGTGAAACCCCGTCTCTACTAAAAATACAAAAAATTAACCAGGCATGGTGGTGGTGGGCCCCTGTAGTCCCAGGTACTCCGGAGGCTGAGGCAGGGGAACGGCGTGAACCCGGGAGGCGGAACTTGCAGTGAGCCGAGATCGCGCCACTGCACTCCAGCCTGGGCGACAGAGCCAGACTCTGTCTCAAAAATAAATAAATAAATAAATAAATAAATAAACAAATAAATAAAGTGAGCAAAATAACCAAGACACAAAATAATACACATTATATTCATTGTTATGATTTCTAAAAGGCAGAATTATTCTAATACAAGAGAAATAATAAAATGGATTCTTAGCTTTATATTGGGGTAAAAATGAGGGGCTGATCGAAAAGGGAAAGAATGGAACATTCTGGAATGACAGAAATATTATGTATCTTGTTTTTGCTGGTGATTTCATGGATATACATAATCGCCAAGATTCATCAAATTAATCACTTAAATATGTGAATTTTATTTTAATTCAATTATACCTTACAGGTAGTGAGAGAAATTCCTTTTTCTTATAGAAAACTATGCTAAGTCCAAGCTTTCTGTGTATAGGTAACAATTATAAATTCTGGACATTATACTAAAACACAACTCTCTGAGGACTCAGAGAAGCAAGTCAAATTAGGCAGAGTTGGAGGAAGGTTAAAATTTGGGGAATTTATTTGATTGAAATGAATTTTCCGTATGTGCAGCTTTATCATGAGAGATACCACAGCTGTGGTTACAGCATGGAATTTCCCCAAATCTTCCTTGCCAGAGGAATCAGGGAAAGAAACCTGGGGGAACTGGGAGTTCCTGGTAGAGTGAGGAGAGAATTTCTAGAATGAAGAGAACTGGAGAAAAATAATCTCAGATTTGGTGCCCACTATGTATCTGGCTAAATCCTGAACTATTCATCTTATGGGAAGATGGATATTCCAGTTGAAGTCTGAGCCATTGCCTACCCTAGTAATGGCAGAGTAAACAAACTAAGAAATTAATCATTTGCCAAAACAAAAACATTAGCACACTTTAAAGGAATATAAGTGAATCTATATTTGCTACTACATAACATTCATGATGTCTGAGATACAATAACAACAATTTTAAATCGTAAAGAGTTGGAAAAAAGCAACCTGTTCTCAAGGGAAAAGACAACAATAGATTCCAACTAATAGACGACCCACATGTTGAAATTATCAAGCAAGGACTATCAAGCAGATATTATTATGATGCTCAATGATGGAAAAGCAAATGTACTAGTATTAAATTTAAAATATGGAAATCGTAGGGAAAATATGCATGTGAATATGAAAGTAAACTAAATACAAATTTTAGAGCTTAAAAATGTTGGAACTAAAGAAAAATGTATATTATGGTCTTAAGAAAACAAGGGATATGACGGAGAAAATGACTAGTGAATCTGAAGATAAATTAATAGAAAGAATTCAAGTAGATAAAAAAGAGAGCAAGATATATTAAAACTTAACAAACTCCAGGAACCTGTTGAACAATGATCTAATTGTTCAAAATGTCTAATACATGTGTATTTGGAGAGTCAGAAGGAAAGGAAAAAGTAAATGTAGCAAAAACAAATTATTTGAAGAAATCATGGAATAAATTTACAGATTCAAGAAGCTCAGCAAACCCCAAATAGAATAAATACAAACAAAGACATGTCTAGGTTTAGAGGCAACACTGAAGCAAATGTGTGGAGTTTCTATCAGGAACCACAGAAGCCAGAAGTCAGAGGATGCAGAAAAAAAAAAAAAATTGAAAATTTCATGCTTATTTATGATTAAAATTCTAAGCAAACAAGGAATAGAGGGGATCGTCCATAACTTGATAAAGGACATCTACAAAATATATAATAATTAATATTGAACAACTTCCCCACCCCAAGATTTGGAACAAGGCACAAAGGTCTGATGTCACTTGTTCTATTCAGTATCTTATTAGAGGTCCTAGCCACTGTAATAATGCAAGAAAAAAAAAGTTAAAACAATAAAAATGTAGGAAGGAAAATATTCTCTGTAGGTGGATGACAGAATTGTTTAGATAGCAAATCTTAAGGAGTCTACCAAAAACAAACAAGCAAACAAATAAAAAGTATTACAATTAGTATGTTAATTTAACAAGATCATGGGATACAAGTTTAATGTAAAAAAAATTACTTTATGTATAAGAATTAAGCAATCACGAAATAAAATTTTAAGGTACTTGTTTTTCATTAGCTACAAAAGCATAAAATACCTAGGAATGAATTTAACAGTTTTGCAAAATCTTTTTACTGAACACTACAGAGCTCTACTTAGAGAAATTAAAGAAGACCTAGATAGTCTGTGTTCATCAACTGCAATACAGTATTGTTAAGATGTCAATTCTTTGCAAATTATCTATCAATAAAATCAAGTGCCAATCAAAAATCAAATATAATTTTGTGAATGAAGTTGACAAATTTATTCTAAAATTTATATGAAAATTCAATTTAGATTACCAAAACAAATTTAAAATTAAAAAGGAAAGTTGAAAGACAAGCTACCTGATTTTAAGATTTAAATTAAACCTATAGTAATCAAGAGACTATGGAATTAGTGAAATGATAGGCATAGAGGTCAGTAGAATATAAAAAACAGAACTCAGAAATAAACCCACGTATACACAGTATTGAAGATATGTATCTCTAGAAACATATATATACACACATAAATATATATATATATACACACACATATGTGTGTGTGTGTGTGTGTGTGTGTGTGTGTGTGTGTATTTTCCCCTAAGGATTACCCCTATATCTCCAGAAATTAGAGAAAAATTAGCTGAGAAATTTGGAAAATGTGAAAAAAATATAAATCTGCAAGCATTAAGCTTACATAAAGATGAAATTTGAAGAACTCTACTAACATCAAATCAAGAGAAAGAACAGAAAACACTAATACATGGTTGTTAAGTTTAAAACCAACATTTGCATGAACTGGGTCCAGAGCATGTAGGAAAAAGGCAGTCACAATGTTTGTAGCAGTCGCCATGTTTTATTTGTGGGTCTGTAGTCCCATCTACTCATAATGGTGAATCATTGCAAATAAAATAACTGTTGATAAGTTTAAATACGTGGTATGCTTTTTGAAAGTATACACCTATGAGTGGTGTTTCCAAGAACTTACATGTTTTGGGAGAAGAATAAGTCTTTAAATTGGCAATTTCAGCAAGCCATTTTGTATAATGCAGTAAACTTGCTAGGAGATCTAAATGTTACATTACTCAAATGCTATCCAATAAAGCCTGCTGGTGTTTTTCAGTGTTTGAATATCCATTATAAGCTATAATTCTTTATAAATACTATAAAAGAAAATATTGCAAAGATAAGAAGATGTTATTATGGAATACTTTGTCAATACTTTTAGAAACTGTCTTAAATTATGAATCATCAAAGCAATATTACTTTTTATGGCAAAGCTAAATAAAGGCAAGCAGAAAGCAGTTTCATAAACTAAAATAGAAACAAGCTTATGTGTTGGTGACAATTTTCCATTGATCTCTCATGTGTCCACATGTCAAGATAATAGCTCATTTGCTCCAAATAGTATTTTTAAGTGTTTAAATACACAAGTTTCAGGGAAGATAGAGATATCTCTCCACAAAGGATTTACTTACATCTCAGGATATTAAACATAAAAATGTCTCTCACCTCCTTCGTTGGTGCATATGTGATTATACTCAAGGGTAATACGATTAATGCCTCTCTCTGAAGGGGAGAACAGGCAGATTTGCCAATGGCCTCCTATATAATAATCAAGCCTTTCTAATATCAGGGATTCTCTCTCCTAACATACTCCATTGTGTATATAGACAACAGTCACCCCTCATCACATCATCCTCTAACAAAGGAACTAGGGTAACTGGCACAGCAATGCTTCTCTGGCTTCTGCTATTGCTCTGAATAACAAGCTGTCTTTTATCTCTGACCCAGGATTCTCATGTCTTCTTGACATATATGAAGCAGTGCCAAGCTACCTTGTTAGATGCAAGCACTACAAAACCTCAGACCTTTTACATTTTCTCAAAATATAAACATGTATCCTAAAATTTTAACTTGAAAGTTGTTTTCGATTTTTTTTAGAAGAAGATAATTTGAAAAGAAGACTGAGAAAGAATAGCCAATGAAGTAGGGGTTCTACCAAAAGATAGTGGTTCCATACAAAATCAAGTTAAATGAGTTACACTCTGTAGAATGTTGTTGGCAAACAAATAAAATGCGGGAGGAGATTTGACTATCAACTGTATTAGCATAGGAGCCATTAGAGACTTTAGCAAGAGCTCTTTCAGTGGAGTGGTAGAAATGAAAGTCTATCCAGGGTGTGTTCCAGAGAGAAAAGCAGAGAGGAGCTGAGATGGCAAGTATAGATATCCTCATTTTAGAAGAAGGAGAACAAGAGTCAGGAAATTTAGAAAAAAATATCCTTAAAACCTCACTGGTAAGTAATGATGCTGAGATTATCTGGTGCTGTTGGCTCCCATTCTCTTTCCATTATAATGTGTAGCCTACCATACAGAAAGTCAGAGCTGTCAGGGTCTTAATTTTCTTGACAGATGAGAATTTAGAAGTCATTTATGAATTAATAGCACTATTCTGAATCATGATTGAGATGGACTCTACATTGGCCAGCTATACTTTTATGTAAATGAAGATATATTAGATTTAAAATGATGGCTAGGTGATTTAGATTTCAATTGACTCTGAAAATTTAGGCTTTATTGCCCAGGGAAAACTCTAATTCTCATATATTATGATTGACTGACTGCTCTTTTGTTATGGGAATATAATTTGATTTTAGTCAGGTTTTACAATGGAATTTAGCTTTATTCTTATTATTTTTTTAAATGTACGTAGTATCTATTTTGGTCCTTGCATAAATTTTGTGCCAGAATGGCCATCTCAAACCACACAGCTGCTCTCAAATTTCAGTGAATTTTGATTAATGCAGCATCTGCCCTGTCCGTCTTGTGCTTGCCCATGTATTAATACCCAGCTTTGTATGGTTCCAAGAGTCTCTCAAGCATAGAATAAATAAGTTCCAACGACTTAGAACCTTCTGCTTCAGCTGATTGTAAAAGTTTCTTTGTTGTTGATATTTTCTCTTTTTTGGCTAGTTTAAAATTTCTCCTGTTCTCTCAGAACAGGTAAAATAATCAATGGTTAAAATATGTATTTCAAAAAGGTTAGTGTTTCTGTTTCTCTCCAAGAAACATAAGCTTCCTCTTTTAGGAAAAAATAACTGGTTTTGAAACCATTTATAGCTAGATATTACAATAGGAGTTTTATGTCAGCTCATTAAAATGGTTTCCATTTCACAGAGAGCTGAAATACACTATTTTGAAGTTATTCTAAAAATCAGAGTTACAAATTTTAATTGTATTATATTACATTTTGCTAAGTATATATTTTTACTACATACTTTAAAACAATTCAAAGCTAAAAATATTTATAAAATATGATTTTCCTTAATGAGATTTCTATCCAAAGAGGCACAAAGCAAAAGAATAAAGAACACTGCTAACTTGAATCTTCTACAAGAGAGATTCCATGTGAGCGTTATATTTTAAAAAATCAATCAGAAAAATAAATATTGCTGGGTCAGAATAATTTAAGGACATACTAATTTCAGCCTTAACTTTGTTTTTCCATCATATATCCTCTTGCTTGTTCTAAGAATTTTGCTGCAGGCCAAGAGCCAGTTATCAATAGACTACATGGCAATCTGGTTTTTCTCTTTCAATTTTCTCTCTAACTTTATAGGACTATATGAGACTAGAGAGGCGAGTGGTCAAGGCATCCAGGAAAAGAGAAAATCTCTCTAATTTTCAGAGAAAGAGTTCTGTATGTGGATGGTATAGCCCATGTCTTTTCATTTCCCTAGATTGGCAGCATATCCTCCTGGTGGGGAGAAGTTTGTATGTAGCACCAAGGCAGTATGATCCCTAGGTATAAGGGTCCCAAGCCTCAGCAAAAAATCATGGAATATGATAAACTGACAAACTTCAATCCCAAAGTCTTAGGCAAGAAGTATGTCAGCATGGGAGATCATATCATCTTGGATGCTCTAAAAAAGTTCCTGCAATGACAAATTGAATTTCACTAGCCAGGAAATATAATGGCTTAGAGTCTGATATAATCAGATTTCAAGAAAATAAATATTATGACATTTCCTATATGAAGTGTCTCTAACGTGTTAAGTATAATATTGAAAACTGTTATTAAATTACAAGTTAAATTTCACACATGAAACTTTGTATGCAATAACAGATCAAATATTTTATTCTCATTTCATATAACCCTCACAATAATCACATGAATAGAGATAATCATTCTCCATTTAAAAACTTTATAAAATTATACTCAGAAAGCTAGATTGCTTATCTAAGAGGGAAAGAATGATATTCAAATTCTGTCCAATTCCTGTCTTTCCACTATATACTACAGTTTATACTATACTTTTATTTTAGGAAGTAACCACTATATCACTTCCTCACAAGGGACTTCTTTTTTTTTTTTGAGACGGAGTCTCGCTGTGCCCCCCAGGCTGGAGTGCAGTGGCCGGATCTCAGCTCACTGCAAGCTCCACCTCCCGGGTTCACGCCATTCACCTGCCTCAGTCTCCCGAGTAGCTGGGACTACAGGCGCCCACCACCTCACCTGGCTAGTTTTTTGTAATTTTCAGTAGAGATGGGGGGGACTTCTATTAGAGTAATAATGCTAGCTTTTCTTTGAATATTTCACTCTATCTTGCCTCTAAGAGGAGGCCGAGGGGTCCTTTTAGACTTGTTTCTGAGCCAATCAACCTGCCTATAGAACACACACGTTTTGTGATACCCTTTCTCTTAAGTTAAAGGAGACAACTATTTGGAGGTCTTATGGTTTCTCAGCTCTGACTGAGACCAAATGGGCAACTTAATTCTTGAGTCCAGAGTTGGAAAGACCATGCACATCCTATCAAGGTTGTTGTTGTTTTTTTTTTTCCAGTAATATAACTCATATTTTTATCTCTTTCTTTTGAAAATTTGTGCTCATTTTTCAATTATTTCCAAACTTATAAAGGTAGAGAGGTCTTTGTTGGTCCCCATCAAAGTCTACCTTCTGTGTTTGAGTAGCAACTTTCAAATTCCTGTACTTAAATTCACTCAGTAGCTCTTCATGTGGACTCATTTGGCTGAAAATGGTAGCAATCCAAGTCAATCTAAAGTTGATTAGAAGAAAAAGGATAATGCATAAGATCAGAAGATAGTTTAGGGTGCAAGCAGGTATCGGGAACACTGAAATCATGAACTTGAATCTTCTGGTCTTTTATCTGGGTTTATTTTTATGTTGCCTTCGTTACTTTCCCCACATGGTGAGTAACATGACCATAATATTCCTGATACTTATTTATTTATTTATTTATTTTGAGATGGAGACTTGCTCTGTCGCCAGGCTGCAGTGCAGTGTCACGATCTCGGCTCACTGCAACCTCTGCCTCCCGGGTTCACACCATTCTCCTGCCTCAGCCTTCCAAGTAGCTGAGACTACAGGCACGTATCACCACACCCAGCTAATTTTTGTATTTTTGGTAGAGACAGGGTTTCAGTATGTTGGCCTCGATCTCTTGAACTTGTGTTCCACCAGCCTCGGCCTCACAAAGTGCTGGGATTACAAGCGTAAGCCACCATGCCAGGTCAATGCTTAATTCTTTACTTCTGACTTATAGGACTCATAACTGCAGACATAGTTACTATCTATACTCATTAAGATGTTCAGAAAAAAATCCCAGAGAAAAATGCTGACTATTCCAATTTCATTCAGACACTAGACTGAATTAAGTGACTAGGACAATTAAATTTTATAAGAATATGACCATGCCAATGGTGGCAGTCATATAAATCAGGGAAAAATAGACAATGCAAGGGTAAGTCATGCTGGTTGCTCTGCCTGACATAATCTTCCCATATATGTGTGTTTCTTTCTCCTGCTCTCTCTCATTTAATTCAGGTCTTTTCTCTGATCATTTCACATTGAAGAGGCTTCCCTGACTACCCTAACTGAAACAACACCTCTCCCTCTCTAGGTGTTTACTCTGCATTACCTTTCAAATATAATACACCCAGCATAGAACTAACATATAATGACTGCTCAACAAATATTTGTTGAACAAATTGATGAAACAACATAGAAAAGGAAGAGAAAGAGGAGGGGAGGATCACAGCATCACAAGTAGGTTTCTCTTGTACTTACTAATCAGGTTCCTCTATAACTTTGTCACACTCGGAATGCAACATTGTCTCAACTTCTCTGCAAAGAGACCAGTTTTCTTCACTTTCTCAGTGAAATATTTTAAAATTAAAATCTTTGCTTCTGTGATTTTGCCACTACACTTGAAATGCTATCTTTAATAAATATGAAGATATATTTAAATAAAATATTAGTCATTTGGATTGATACATGGAATTTTATTAAGAATCAAAGTTGTATTCCTAGGTATTTTATTCTCTTTGTAGCAATTGTGAATGGGAGTTCACTCATGATTTGGCTCTCTGTTTTTCTATGATTGGTGTATAGAAATGCTTGTGATGTTTGCACATTGATTTTGTATCCTGAGACTTTGCTGAAGTTGCTTATCAGCTTAAGGAGATTGTGGGCTGAGACAACGGGATTTTCTAAATAAAACAATCATGTTATCTGCAAATTGAGACGATTTGAATTCCTCCCTTCCTATTTGAATATGCTTTCTTTTTTTCTTTTTTTTTTTTTGTTTTTTTTTTTGAGATTGAGTCTCTCTATTTTCCAGACTGGAGTGCAGTGGCATGATCTCCGCTCACTGCAACCTCCACCTCCCTGATTCAAGTGATTCACGTGCCTCAGCCTCCCAAGTAGCTAGGATTACAGGTATGTGCCACCACACCCAGCTAATTTTTGTATTTTTAGTAGACGCAGGGTTTCACCATGTTGGCCAGGCTGGTCTCGAACTCCTGACCTCAGGTGATCCACCCACCTCAGCCTCCTAAATTGCTGGGATTACTGGCATGAGGCACCACACCCAGCCGAATACCCTTTATTTCTTTCTCTTGTCTGATTGTTATGGCTAGAACTTCCAATACTATGTTGAATAGGAGTGGTAAGAGAGGGCATCCTTGTCTTGTGCTGGTTTTCAAAGGGAATGCTTCCATCTTTTGCCCATTCAGTATGATATTGGCTGTGGGTTTGTCATAAATAGCTCTTGTTATTTTGAGATATGTCCCATCAATACCTAGTTTATTGAGTGGTTTTAGCATTAAGGGGTGTTGAATCTTACCGAAGGCCTTTTCTGCATCTATTGGGATAATTATGTGGTTTTTGTCATTGGTTCTGTTCATGTTATGGATTACATTTATTTATTTGTGTATGTTGAACCAGCCTTGCATCCCAGAGATGAAGCCAACTGGATAAGCTTTTTACAGTGTCATCATCCTTAGTAAACTAACACAGGAAGAGAAAACCAAACACCTCATATTCTCACTCATAAGTGGGAGTTGAACAATGAAAACACATGAACATAGGAAGGGAAACATCACACACCAGGGCCTGTAGGAAGGTGTGGGGCAAAGGGAGGGACAGCACTAGGATAAATAGCTAATGCATCTGGGGGTGAAAACCTAGACGACAGGTTGATGGGTGCAGAAACCACCATGGCACATGTATACCTATGTAACAAACCTGCACGTTCTACACATGCATCCCAGAACTTAAAGTATAACTTAAAAAAGGATCAAGTGGTTATTGAACATGGATATTATTTAAACATTAATATTCCAATTATTAAAAGTAATTTACCTGAAAAATTAAACTCCTTTTTTTCTTCCAAAGACATGAAGAGACACTTTATTGCCCTAAACCAACTAAAACATGAGAGTAAATTTTAGGTTCTCTTGCCACCAAAAGAAAACACGAGTAACTGTGAGATGAAGGGTATGTTAATTTAGTTGGTTTTCATGACCATTTTTTTGTGTATGAGCATGTCAAAACATCATATTACTCAACTTAAATATATACTATAAAAACATATAACATCTCCAAAGGCAGAAGCATAAGATACATATACAAGAGAGGAAGGTGGTAACACTGTAGCTGTTGTTGCTAACAATTGATGATGATGATGATGACAGTAATGATTATTTGCTGCTGTTGCTAGCGATCAATGATGATGATAGCAGTAATGATTATGACTAGTTTATTTTCAATTTCAATCGAGACTGTCTGAAAAACTTAGAAAATGTATTTGCTATATATAAGTTGTAATTGGTTATCCACTACGATTTAATAAAAATGTTAATTAGGTTTTCCTCTTTTCTTTGGAGTGAGGCAGGGAGGGACATTACAATCTTTTAAACGAATAAGGCTTCAAGAAGTAAAAGGTGTTTTAGAGAGTGGAGTATTTCTTCAATCTTGGCAGCATCAATTAAATGTCATCATGAAAAACATTAATCCAAACTCATTTTTTTTTTTTTTTTAGCATCAGCAGTTTTCCAGCTTGTGTTACTGCCTATTCAAATGAAGCTCTATCAATCTTTTAATTCATTCCCCTCTTCTGTGCCTTTGACATAGTACTGCTGTCACAGAATTATCTTTTTGTTAGAAATAAAAATAAAACACACAAGAAAGATATATAGAAAGGTGACTTCATGTGTAGCTTTTTGAATTAAAATTTTCATGTTCCAGGTGTGTTCTGAATATTTTCACAAGTAAACAAAATTATTCCATAGTTGTCATTCCTAAATGTCCACATAGAGACTTCAATCCTTTCACGCGGATGAGTTTGGAATATCAAGCCTTTTGCTTCACATATTGTTTCTAAAACATGTCAGGTAGTGGCAGGTCCTGGCTAAAGCAGGTTATGACTGTTATGGTGATGCTGCAGAGAAGGAGGACAAAAAAGAAGATTGGGGCAGAAAACTGCCTGCCACACAACAGCATGGGGCTAACAGGTCAGGAGTTAGGACTCAAAGATTTACTGGCTGTGTCACGTGGCTCTTCACTGACCTAGAAAGGCTTGAAGTAACACTGAAATGAGGGGTGAGTGAGGCAACACAGAGAGAGCAGTTTGCAGGTGTAAAGGAGCCCTACTAATGTTATTTAGCAATCACAAACATAGTGCTTGTTCTAGGACAGGCACTGTTTTCAGCTTTATGTGGAAATCTTGCGGCGTTATCTACTGGGTACTATTACTTCCATTCTTCAGGAGTAACTGCAGAGATTATGTAATTTGCCTGTGGTTACACAGCTGTGGCTTTGGGATTCAGTTTAGCTTCAGAGTCACTTCTCGTTAAGACAGGCACTATGCTATAGTGTCTCCCATTGTTGTTAACTGTGACTTCAAGCTATAGAGCCTCACAGTTTTCTAATCTGAGAAACGAGGGTGTTCTATTATGTTATTTCCAAGGGCTCTTTCAAATGTAACAGTAAATAACTCAAAGCCAGTGTAGTGGCCCAGGAGGGCTTCACTTTCAAGCTTGCCAGGTTTAGAAGAATCTAGAGAATGGCGTAGTATCGGGACATGGAATCTGTCCTGCTTAAAGATTCCCTGATCTGCTCATTATTTCGTGGATTTGAAGGCTCTGCTTGCCTCCTTGAATGACTTTGCATCCCTCTCATTTGCTGAGAGTTATGACAATACTGGATTACTGGTGGAACCAAGAGCATCACATACTATAAACACACTCTTCCAGACCAATGGCTTTACTGAGGGAGTGATGGAGGAGGTGCCGTGAAGGAAGGCAGACCTCATTCTCTCTTACCATCTACCATGTTCAGACCTATAAGGCATATAACTTAGAAAATCGGGAAAAGAGCTCCTGGTAATCCAGGGTCTGGAGAATGAAGTTGGTATGTGTTTTCCTCACATAGCCTATGATTAATTTTTTTATTCCTCCCCTATAGAATGCAGTGCAGGGAGTCTGCAACTGGTTGGCTAAAGAGCTTGGAGCTTGGACCTCCAGGCTGATGCATCCTTTCAAAGCTTCCAACTACTCTGCAGAGAACCCACCGAAGACCTGGACAAAGTCATGTCTGCAGTGAAAAAAAGTTGTGAATATTTCTTTTACTTCTTTGTCTGCTGGGATTGATGATGATAAACAAACATGGCTCAGTCTCAATTATACTCAGAAGACTTTGATGCAGGTGGTGGCTTTTCTCTCCCAGAACATAAAATGGCATCAAAAGACTGAAATTATGGACTAGAGAAGCCTTTGCTTCCACATACTGGAATGGGATGGTTGTGCATACTGGATGAATCTATGTCCCTGACAACCATGACAGAGCAAATCAAAAGCCCCTTAAAACTATCACATATGTGCTTAGTTCTTAGAGTAGGGAGGACCTTAGAGTTCTAAAGTCAAAGTCATGGCCCTGTGTGCTGGTTCAGGGAGCAGCGTTCTGCAGAGTGTAGAAGTTGATCATTACCTCCCAGGTGGGATGTCTCATCATAATATTCTGAATGCTGCTTCCTAAGGAAGAAATGCCATCCTTTATGAATTCAGCAACACTGAATAAGACTTTCTTTCTGATATTTGAGATATACTGGATGCTTACTTGAAGAGTAAGATTAATATTATCCTTCAGAGAAAAGCAAGGACCCTCTTTTTATGTAGTATAATGCAGACAGGAACATGAGGATAACACAATCTACAAATCGATTGGGCACTTTCAGAAGAGTGTCTTAAAAGTTATTATAATTTCTGGTTTGTTACACTGGTTCACCACATGTTTCGTAGCTCATAAGGTAAAAACTGAACTATAACTACCAGGTTAGAGAATAAATATCTATTATAAACTCTAGGAAAGCCTGATTAAAATCTATTCACTTAAAAAATACATCATGAACTGGTGAATATTTTCATCATTCCAGCTTTTTAAATGTGTGCTATAGATGTATTAAATGCTTCTGCAATTTAATCCAGGATATATGATTAGGAGTTGGGTACCAAAACATACACCAGTCTTGATAGACCTGCACTTTCCTTTGTATTTTTTCAAGCTCAATATGATGTCAGTATGTCAATTATCCTTTAAGAAAGTTTCTCAGCCAGGCATGGTGGCTCACACCTGTAATCCCAGCACTTTGGGTGGCCGAGTTGGGCAAATCACAAGGTCAGGAGTTCGAGACCAGCCCTATCAAAATAGTGAAACCCCATCTCTACTAAAAATGCAAAAATTAGCCAAGCATGGTGGCCCATGCCTGTAATCTCAGCTACTCAGGAGACTGAGGCAGGAGAATCACTTGAACCCACGAGACAGAGGTTGCGGTGAGCGGAGATTGCGCCACTACACTCCAGCCTGGGTGACAGAGCAAGACTCCATCTCAAAAAAAAAAAAAAGAAAAAGAAAAAGAAAGAAAGAAAAAGAAAACAAGTTTCTCAATCCATTTCCTTTTCCTGAACTTTTCAATCTTGTACTACTAGGAAATATTTCATATACTTCAGCAAGTGCTAATTCTGTAGACAATGGGTGTCTATTTCTCCATTTGTGTCAGGCCTGTGACTTAAAGATTGAATTTTCCTTAAGTAGTAATGAAGAAGAGTACGATTGGGTGAGTTGGCACCATTTGAATACTGAAAAAAGTCCTCTAGCAGTACAAAGTATTCCTTTTTTTTTTTTTTTTTTTTTTTTTTTTAACCACCCAGGACTCCAAATCTTGGTTTTGTTTTAGTACAGGAAATCAGAAATATCTAGAGGAGACTTACGGGCAATAGGGAGAATTTTCAGAGATATATATTAATTCATTCATTTGTTATATTCATTCATATGTATATTAATTCATTCTATTTATTGACTGACTATTGTAACACACAAGGCTAAATTCTATAGGGGAAGAATAAAAAAATTAATAAACTATCATGCCAGTCTCAAGAGTACTAATAAGTAGGTTATACACAATTGGGAAAGTAGAATTTTAGAATCTGTTATATAGTTTCTAAAAAGACACCTTATGGAACCAAATGAAATACTTAGTCCAGACAGATCAGAAAGGGAGAAAGAGAAGTATGTGATATGCATAGCAAGCATGGAAGGGTTTAGTGTAATTGGATGGATAAGAGTGGAAGAGGTCAACATCTTGGAATAAATGTGTTAAAAAAATGTAAGGCAGTACTAAAGTTTAGATAAAATCTAGAGCAGTCTGTAAAAGGAATACCAGTTGACTGGACAGTAGTTCTTGGAAATTGTGGCAAGATGAGCTAAGAAGAAAAGCAATTATGGTTACATAAATACAGCAGGAGTCAACAATGTGCCCATTAACATGACAATTGGAAAACAAGAATCAAGAGATACTTGGAGATCCAAATAGGCAAGATAATGATTTTCAGCAGAAGCGTGGTATTAAATACAAAGTTTGGTATCAGGGGAGGACTCAAAGTTGTAGCTAACAAGACTGGCTTGAATAAGTCGCAGCTGAAGTCCTAAATATGGTAAGGAATGAGACTGATTATCATCATGCACACTAAAATGCAAGAGAATAAAATAGGGGAAAGATGGTAGTGAAAAATAAAAATGAATCTCAGTCACTTAAGTGTGATAAATAGTTGGAAATAAATACAAATAAAGATCACTGATGCTAAGCAATCTGGATATGAGTGGTGCTAACTTTCCTGTTCTCTGGTGCACGACTAAGGCTGGTATATATCCCAGCTCTTAAGATAAAGCTGATCTTTTCCATGACAGTCCAAGCTTCAGCTATAGGGAATTGAGGAAAGTTGAAACCATGAAATAACAGAGTTCCATCAAAGAGGATCTATAAAAAAACATGGATTATGCCTTCCCAGCATGTATTATCTAGCCCCTCCCCACAACTTTTCCCATTCTAACCAAATCCTAATTTTGATGCAAGATACACTCCTCCGCTGTGTGACTCCAGAGAAGTTGAACTCATTCTCAACTCTAGGAATAGTTCTGAATTAGTTGGAGCCAATCAATGGCTGGCAATCCCCAGAATTGATCCAAAGGATCCAACACAATCTATGTTGGACGTGACCAAGAAAGAATGCCTATTGGAGCTACCTGAAGGCCACAAGGATGAATCAAATATTCAAAATAGTAAAATGGTAATATGAGGAAATAAATTACTTAGTAACATCATTGAGTCATTGTAAATAAACTTACTCAACCTCTGAACTTTTAGACTTGGGACATATAAATATCTTTATTAATTCAGTTTGTTTTTAATATATATTCTTACTATTTAATGTCATTTGTGTTCGGGTTTTTTATTCTTGCAGTCAAAAGCATGCTCATTGATTTTCCAGGTTCATTGGTGAGTCAAGTGGTTAATAGTAAATAGTAATAATGTACACGATTTATCTTCTCTTCCTGAATCTAAGATTCCTTCTCATCCAACACTATTTGTTTTACCCTGTTTGATCAGCTCATCAACTTTTGAAAATGTTCCCTTCAGATTTTAGAACAATTTTTCCTAATCTAGTTAAAGGCTCACAAATATAATTGCCTTTGAGGCCACATTAAGTAATGAAATGTGTGGCCAAAGGTAAGAGAATAGACTATGCTTTCAACTTCAGGTTGAATTTGGGGGGCCACAGGCAGCACTTTTCAAATGAAAAAAAAAAAAAAACTGATAGAATAGAATACAATAGATCAATCAGAACATACACCAAAAATGCAGTAAGCATTAAATACTGTGTGTGTGTATGTGTGTGTGTGTGTGTGTGTGTGTGTGTGTGTGTGTGTTTAACAGAGAGAGGGTTTGGGTAGCAATGCAAAATGTGTCTCTTATTATAGAGACACATGCACATAAATGTTTATTGCAGCACCATTCACGATAGTAAAGACATGGAATCAACCCAAATGCCTACCAATGATAGACTGGATAAATAAAATGTAGTACATTTATATTATGAAATACTATGCAGCCATAAAAAGGAACAAGATCATGCCCTTTGCAGGGACATGGATGGAGCTGGAAGCCATTATCCTTAGTAAACTAATGCAGAAACAGAAAATCAAACACTGTATGTTCTCATTTATAAGTAGGAGCTGAATGATGAGAACACATGGACAGCCGGCAGAGAATACACACTGGCATCTGTTTAAGGGGGGTTAGGGGGATGGAGAGTGTCAGGAAGAATAGCTAATGAATGCTGGGCTTAATGCCTAGGTAATGAGTTGATCTGTGCAGCAAACCACCATGACACGCATTTAGCTATGTAACAAGCCAAAACGTCTTGCACATGTACCCCTGAACTTAGAAGTTGAAGAAAGAAAAACAAATATGTTTCAAACTGGACACTTTCACAATTTGAAAAATACTGAAGCAGATAATATGCTCAATTTAAAACTATCACATTGAAAACAAATACACAAAACACTATCCTAGGGAAAAAAAAAATTTTAATGCAGGTGCAACTCAGCCTAGATACAACCATCTTGTAACTCCAAGTGGAATTCTGCATGTATAATACTAATATTTATTTATTTACTTATTTGTGAGATGGAATCTCACTCTGTCATCCAGGCTGGAGTGCAGTGGTTCATTCTCAGCCCACTGCAACCTCCACCTCCTGGGTTCAAGCGATTATCCTGCCTCAGCTTCCCAAGTAGCTGGGATTACAGGTGTGCACTACCATGCCTGGCTAATTTTTGCATTTTTAGTAGAGATGACTTTCACCATGTTGGTCAGGCTGGTCTTGAACTCCTGAACTCAGGTGATCCTCCCACCTCGGCCTCCCAAAGTGCTGGGAATACAGGCGTGAGCCACTGCACCAAACCACAAATTTCTGTTTCAATTAAAGGTGATCAAGAATATATAATTTGGGATTGAATTACACTGAACTTACCAGTATTCATTAAATTTCCACCACAACTTGAACTTACTGAGATAATTATACCTCTATTACCAAATCACCTTTATTTATATGGCTCCATTTTTCACTTTTTCCTTAAATATTTTTCAGATCTTATCACCAGGTCATGACTTGATAATCTTTGATAAAATCCTGTCTTGTCAAATATGGAACATCAGATTGTTTTTACTACTTTCAAAGTAAGATAGCTATCAAAAATGTGTTAAGATATTTTGAAGGCCACATTATGTACCAAAAGTTCCTGATCTCCTGAATTATTTCCTTTCAGTGAATATACCCCGTTTCTTGCCCACAGGTAACCTGAAAACAGATACCTTTTTTTTCCTTTAAAAGAAAACAATGTGCATTGAAAATGTTTATCTAATATGCATTTTATAACCATAAAAAATCTGTAAATTCTCAAACTAAACTCTCATGAACATTATAATTCATGAATTTTATTTCCAGTAGCATTTTAAATCAAACATTTGAAATATCTAATATAATAAAAATCAATTTATACTAGAAAATTTCAAAAATAGTCTCTGAATCCGCTCCCTTACTAAATGAGAAAATACTTGTAGCCTAGTAAGAAAATATCTTACTTTTGTTTTATTATAAAATCTTAAAAATTAGAAGAAACAATATACTTGAGAAACAGAATCATGAACTCATCATACCAAAGTGTTTCTTTTCTTTTCATGACAATTTTCTTTTTTTTTTTTGCTTTCTCATTTTAGTAGGGTCAATTTCCTCCATTTGTAATTCTCAAAATGCATTGGTTTCATTTTTGTATATGTACACACAAACACCCTCACATATAAATACCAAATTTAGAAGAATGAAACAGATAAATTTAAGAAACTAAAAGAATGGAAATAAAGACCAGTTACCACATTTTACAAATGCTCTTCTGAACACCACCTCTGACCATTCACCTCTATATACTATCCCAAATACTTCATGCCACTTGGTCTACAAGGTCTTCCTCTGGAATTCTGAAGCAATCAATGTTAATATTGTCATGAAGATGGATCCTGTTATCACCATTTTGGAGTCAGCATGGTGGCTCACGCCTCAATCTCAGAACTTTGGGAGACTGGCGGGGAGGCTGATCACCTGAGGTCAGGAATTCAAGACTATCCTAGCCAACATGGTAAAACCCAATCTCCACTAAAAATACAAAAAAATTAGCCAGGTGTGGTGTCGTGTTCCTGTAGTTCCAACGTCTTAGGAGGCTGAGGCAGGAGAATTGCTTGAATCTGGGAGGAAGAGGTTGCAGTGAGCTGAGATTGCACCATTGCACTCCAGCCTGGGTGACAAGAGCGAAAATCTGTCTCAAAAATAAAATAAAATAACATAACATAACATAACATAAAATATAAATAAATAAATACATGAATAAATGTGCTTGGACTTGAAGCTTTTCTTAAAAAATTATCTTTGTTTTTCTCACATTTATTTTTTTGATGCTGGAGGGTCCCTGAGTGATGAGGCTGTTTTATTAATCTCTTGATAATAATGCTTCTGTTTCATCTGGCTGAGACATATTGCCATGGTTTTCTATTTCTTGAGAACATGTGAAATCTGGGAAATACCTCATTCCCTGCACTGATTATTCTGGCTCTAATTTTTGCTCCAGCCTACTGCTTCCATCCTGTTTTGTTTTTTTTTTTTTTTTTTTTTTTTTTTTCTTCTCATGCGTTTTCTGTTCCTTTCTTCCTCCTAAACTTTCTTTACTCTTTTTCAGGCTCATCTTTCATTTTCATTAGAATGAGGAGTGCTTGGAGAGTAAATTCTTTACCGTTCCAGTTTTTTATTTGAATTTGTTTCCCCCTTTTATGGCAACAAAGAGAGTCAATATAAGCTTTGTAGTTTTTCGTCTGCATCTTTAGTCTAATTTTCAATCATTTTTAGTTCTGAGGTCTCTGCTGGCTTTACAATTTTTTATCAATCCTTTAAGTCTCTATAGTTTCATCAGTTCAAAGTTCTCAAAATTTCTCCTGGGACATACCATTTAATGAATGAATTTCTCTATTTCACTTCTGACATGAACACATCTAAAGAAGCCTGAGATGGTGATTCTGATAGAACTTTGCTTGAGGCTTCAGATTTCAGCATCATTTAACTTTGCAACCAATGATGCAAAGGTCTCTAGCTTCTCATCAATCTTCCCAGCCTTTATAATTTGATTCAGACACTTCTTAATCAGGTCAGCTGAATGAAAGAATATATCATCATCACTCTCATAAAAGTCTTCATCTTCTCAGTTCTGGATTTCTTTTTCTGATATACTGCCTCCTGATGCTGTGGGAATCTCACAGTACAGAGAAACGAACAAGCTTCTGCTGACCACTGCATCTTTGCTTCCTTTTTTCTCTCCTAAGTGAATGGCTTCAACCTGGTGTTCTTTTCCAGATGAATCAAACCTCATCCTGCAGAACCAAGACCTGTCTCTGTCCCTATTCATCAAATTCATATTCTAATTTTTCTCTTCCTTGGTTTAAAAAAAAGTAGAGGGGGTGCTTTGTTTGATTATTGATATAAAAGACCTCCCTTTTCTGTGAAAACTCTTAGACAGTCAAGTTCTCTTCAGCTTCAGCTTTCACAATATCTTCTCTCATTCTTCATGCACAGTCCATCTCATCGTTTTTACTTGTATTTGTTTTCCTTCCAGTGGTATCCATTTCTTCTTCTAAGTCTTCTACTCACATCTTCTTCAACATCTTTCATTACTGCTTGTCTAGTTCCTTCAACTGTGCTACTGTTCACTTGGATTCAGTCTTTTAGTCTTCTTCTGGTACCTGCAGGTAAAGTGCTA
Source organism: Trachypithecus francoisi (assembly GCF_009764315.1). Lineage (NCBI taxonomy): Eukaryota > Metazoa > Chordata > Mammalia > Primates > Cercopithecidae > Trachypithecus > Trachypithecus francoisi. The sequence continues at coordinate 44,590,500 of NW_022681470.1, read as the reverse complement.
GCATTGCCTCCCAAGCAAAGAGCATGCCCCTCATGGACCCAACAATAAGTGCATTGTAGGATACCAGTTTTGTGGAGAGAAAGTGTCATCCATGGGTGTTTCACAGATCACAGAGCCAGTGGCAAGTCCTTGATGATAGCATTACCTTTCAGGGCCAGACACATACTGCAGCAAGATGGTGCCTCAAAAAGTCAGTGACTCATCCGTTTCAATCTATGGGGTCTAAGGATGATCCTTCTCTTCAGCATTTCCAGGCTATCGGGAGTGATGGATATGCAGCCAGGAAAAGAAACTGCTGTGGGTGGGAAGATGCGGCTGCTCCTATTCTAGGTTCTACTCTCCCCCACTCTCTTGCTAGACATCAGGTTCCCAGGAATCAGAGTATAGCAGCACCACGGGCCATTCCTTCTTTACCTCCTCAGCTTTTGAGCAACTGGTAGCCCTGTGCCTTCCCCTGCACCACCTGGACACCCACCAGGCTGGCTTCTTGAAGTCACCATGGAGTGTTTTGATGCCAGAGAATATGTCTGAGAAGAGAGATCATAACTGATTTTTGTTTCTTCAGTTTTCTCAAAAACAACAGAAATAAAAACATCAAAATCAGAGCTTATGTTCATTTGGTAGTGTCATGCAAGACATACATATAATATTTTTTCCTAAAGATAGAGTTTGATTTGGCTTTTTCAGAATATTTCATATGTAATATTTCAGACTGGAAATCATTTGGCCCTTAAAACTCTTTTTGTGTAGCATTTATCCTTTGTAATGGGATTAAGATATTTAAATAAAGCTGGCATGTTGGGCTTTAATACAAAGTAAGGGCTATGAGGCAGAAAAATAATTATTCTTTATTTATATTTTATACAAATGATACCAATCCCATTCAATTAACATAAAATATAATCTTAAAAATGTAAATAGTTATTTAAACTTGATATATGAGAACAAAAGTGTGATCTTTTCTATTGACATCGTTGGTATGAGAAGATGAGGTCTTCTCCCAGCCCCCATATGGGAAACTAGTACTATGAAGGTGTCTCTTAAGTTAAAATGTAGTAAGTTAACACGATTTATTATTAGTTTCTATGTAGGGGAAAGCTAGCTATGAGGTTTTATCAGAAGCATTAGTCTTAAACTCATTCTGATGGCTATTCCAAAAAATTAACCGTGTTTTCAATTTTTGCTCACAGCCTATACAACCCGTAAGAAATCAGAGGCAGAGACGCTAAGGAGATCTGCTTTAAGCTTAGACAGGATTTTGTTGGCACTTTCCCTTGCTCAGTAACACTCTTTTATAACCACTTCACAATGAGGCAAATGTCACATACAAATTCCGAGCAATTGAGCCTCCCGGAACAGCAGATGGGTGAAGGAAGTGTCCTCGGATGATGTCCCTGAAGCCAGTGGGAACAGCCTGCCGCTATGGGGCTGTGTGTGCCTGCGAGAATGCATGCATGACCAAGTGTGCTGCAGTGGCTCTGTGATGATGGGGATCTCCACCATGTAACTCCACAAGCTCAAGTTTGCAGGACTCAGCCAGGAGGCCAGGAATCTCTCTCTGCTCACTTGCATTCACAAGGTTAACAGTGCATTCACAGGTTAACAGTGTTTACAATGTAGTATCTTTCTCCTTAGATACAGTACCCTGTGAGTGTACCACCTGAGCTTCTTCAATAGCAGTCTTCAGAGTGATGGATGGGGACTTTACATTATTTTAAGCATATACAGTAGAGCCATTTTATTCTTCCTCCACTGGCCGTCCCACAAATTAATGTCTGACTGCTTTAGTACCTTAGTATAAAGCCAGAGCTTGGAACATTGTCGTAATTTGCTGTATCTTAGGCAAAATGTGGCAGAAGCCCATCCAAATAGGAGACAGGAGATCTAGGTTTTGTCTGCACTCTGCTAGAACTTGCAGTTCATCCTTGGAAAAGTTACTTCAATTTCTTTGTGCTAGTTGAGAAAATTGGGCTCAATGATCTCTAAGTGTCCTTTCAACTCTGAGATTCTGTAGTGGGAAGAGCTCATTGTTAACACAAATAGGATTTCTATAACTCAAGAGTTGTTTATGTGGAGTGAAGTTAGAGTTTTGCAATGCTTTGTTTCATTTCTAATATTTCTTTAGACATTATTTGGTTTATTTGGTCTAATGTTCTTAACTACGTTGTATTGCCAGTATATTTTCTGTATAGAAGTAAATTATCCTGAGTTTTTATCTGTATGACATCAAAGATATTTGACTGAAATTCTAACTATACTGACTGATGGGGTCAAGTGACAGGTGAGTTTTCTCCCAGACTCTTGGAGTCTACAAGGGCTGGATCAAGAAAACTCAAGGTAGGGGCACCAGCGCATCTCTACACCAAGGCTGTACCAAGCACTCACCATTATTCCTGGGCACATTTCATAGTGCACAGGTGGATGGGGGAACTGGATGGTGGCACACATAAAGCACAAAGAACACACTTTTTGTTATATTTAGATGCGATCCTTCACGTGTGAATTACATATGAAGAGGAAACATAGCATAAACTGAGTAACATGTACATTAAAGTTTTACTTTATTTGTGAGTAAATATGCAGAGAGGTATATAGAAGACAGAATGGGAGAAAATAATAAAAGATTTTTACTTGTAGAAAAGAGTAGCTGTGCAAATAAAAATAGTTTAGCCAACATGAATCTGAGTCAGTTCATTTTAATATCAAGTAGATAGATGATAAGTAGGTAGATAGATGAAATAATTTTGACTACTAACCAGCTTCAGAATAAAAATATACTCTTTTTATTATTTTGATCAGGTTTAAATTTGAACCAAAAACAAGCTATGTTTTTTTTATTGAAATTTCATTCTTGACTAGTATACATAAATGTATGTTTAAGAGATTATTGCAGTGGCTAGTAAGGACCAGCTAATTCTTTCACCTGGCATAGCTTTTTCTTGAGTAATTATTTTATGATTAGTACTAATTTATAGTAATGAAATGTCTTCCTAGTGAAAGAAATACTGAATAATGTATTGACAAATAGCAAATGTTGAATAAATGATTGAGTATAATTTGAAAGCAATAATTAAATTCATGTTAGTTTGACTCCGACAGTGAAATATATATTGCATACAAAATTTTTGGAATACATGGTGTTTTTTACAGAAAAATTATACATTTGTATTCCAAACACAGAGATAGAAATACTCCAAGTGTACGATAAAAACAGTATGTTTTTCTGCTGATTTAATATATGTTCAGGATCTATGAAACTAATTAGGTGAACATTTCAAACATTCAATCTAGTTAATGTTATTAAATACTGTATAGCTTAAAAATATATTCCATGTTTGAACAACTAATGATGATAATACTGTTCATCATTAGAATGTCACAAGTCAGGGCATGGCTACAGTATGGAACTAAGTTGGTTCTGCCCTAGATTTCTTTTAGCACTGATAGTCAGAAATAGGTTACCTTTACCAGATCCTATCATTTCAACCTATGGATTTATTATTAAGGTATTTGTATTATTATAGATAAAAATACATATCTATGTATGTAGCCTAGAACAAGAACTAAAATATAACAAATTAAAATAATTAGAGAATAAAAATAATCTATATTATTTACAAAAAATGATGTTCTGAAGAGAACAACAGAGAACAAAATATCTCATGTGTCTCATGTTATAATTATCAGTTTATCAGAGGCATTTGGGAAAGCAGAGAATCGCTCTGAATCGAAGCTGTTGAAGTTGGCAAAAAAAAACTATAGCCTCTGGCCAGTCGTGATAATCCCAGCACTTTGGGAGGCTGATACGGGTGGATCACCGGAGGTCAGGAGTTCGAGACCATCCTGGCCAACATGATGAAACCCCCATCTCTACTAAAAATACAGAAATTAGCTGGGCATGGTGGCACACACCTGTAATCCCAGCTCTTCAGGAGGCTGAGGCAGGAGAATCACTGGAACCCAAGAGGCAAAAGTTGCAGTGAGCCGAGATCGCACCACTGCACTCCAGCCTATGTGACAGAACAAGACTCTATCTCCAAAGAAAAAAGAAAACTATAGCTTCTGAGCTGGGATTCAGTGGATATGTAAGAGTCACAGGGTAAACAGATCTACCCTGGGTTTTGTGAAAAATACAAGCAAAGGGAAGTAAGCGCAGCTTGGAGTACCACCATCTAATAGAAACGCCAGCCACAAATGCAAGCCACATGAGTAATTTTACATTTTCTAGTGGCCACATTAAGAAAAGTAAAAGCAAACAAGTGAAGTTCAATTTAATAACATATTTAATGTAACCCAGTATATTCAACATATTATGATCTCAACTTGTAATTAATATAAAAATTATTAATGAGATATTTCACATTTTCAGACAATGCCTCTGAAATCCAGTATGTGTTTTATATTGATAGCCCATCTCAAAATGGACTAAGTGCCCTCCAAGTGTTCAATAACAACATGTGACTGGTGGGTGTGGAAGGTCAGCTTCAGTCACTCTCCTCAGGCCTGCCTGGCTGCGTATTTTCATCAGTGAAGAATTTCCTAGTGAATTCATGTGATGTGTTCATCAGAGAATAAGAAACACAAACCATGATCGTTTAGAATAATGTAGAAATTTTATAAAAGCCTAAGCGAAAAGACCCCTGTCTCGTTAGGCCTCTCTGCTGCAATTGCCACTGTAGGTTACTTCTTAAAACTACCCACTAACGCCTTCTCTCCTATTTCAGTGACGAGTGCACATTTTGCTTCTTAGTTAGGTCCTCTTTTTCTGCCCTTCAGTGTTAGTGTTTTACAAGGTACTTATTTTAAAACCCCTTCTTTGTTCTCCTTCTACAAACTTTCCCAGGAGTTTCAGCTCTTATATATGCTGATGTTACTCAAGTCGTACTTCTAAGCTTTACATCTGTTTTAAACTCTTCACAAGCTCATCATCCTTGCTTTGTCACATATTCCTCCAGTCCATATTTCATGTTGTCATCATGATTTGTTCAATTAGAAACCCGATGGTGAGTCTTGATACTTCCTACACTCTTGCTAATAATCAGCAAATCCTGCTGATTTTACCAACTGACTATATATTGGTCTTTCCGTTCCTACATTTCTACTAAAACTGTTTCACTTCCTTTCCCTACTCTCTATTTCTTGGAATGTGGCAAAATCTTCATTGATTCCCTATTCTGTTACTCATATACCCTCAAACCCATTCTCCCAACTTCTAACAACGGGATGTAAAATGAACATCGATCATCTTTACTCTCTTGCTTAAAACATTTCAGTGTTGTCACTGCCTGAAGAAAAAGGTCCAGGTTCTCTAGTCCTCTTTATTCCCTTGTTCTTTAATTATATTCCTTTATTATTTTCTGAATCAAACTGAATCACACTCTGAATCACACTCTGTCAATACAGAACTCCATGTAGCATGCCACAAACATCAAGCAGTGTGCGCCTATTGAACTGTGTGAATCGTGTTTACATGACTCCTCTGGCCCTTCACTTTCTTCAGCCCTGGACTCTTACTCAGCTATCAAGAGCCCACATGTGTATCAAATCATTTTTTAAGGGTTATAAATTGACCACCATTAAAAATTGCTTCAGACTAAAATGGATTCGCTTGTTACAGCTATTGCAGTATTCAACATATATATTAAATTATCTTACGTATGGCTCCAACACTAAGTTGTACATATGTAGAGGGCAGTAATCAGTCATGTCCTGTCTATTTTTGTATCTCTGATACATAGCACAGTGCTTTTCATAAGGATTTTCTGAACTCAACTTCAATCAGGCTTGAAGCACAACCATTTTGTATGTTCACTCTCACATACAAACTTGTGTTCACATGTACAAATGCAAACACAGTCAGGGCTACTTAGGTTAAACACAATACATATGAAGAGACTAAAATATTCCCTCAAATTAAAAGTTGAATATATGTGACAGTGATGCAGCTCCCACAAAACTTGATTTGTGTTTAGACTACATTATTTAAAAATTATATGACACTTTCAACTCTAAAATTCCTTGTCTGCACCTGAAACAGTATGTTTAGTTCTTGGTAAACAGACACAAAAAGAGCAATGGTGATTAGTGTTGAAATATCCTCATACAATCCATGGTACCAATTAACCACTCAAACCCTCAGTTTCCTCATCTGCAAAATGAGGAAATTAGGCCTCTAAGTACCTTCTTGGATCTGAGATTTTTTTAATGCAATACCATGTCAAGATAAGGAATAAAGAACAGAAGGAATAGAGTGAGAGGAAATAAAACAAAACTTGCTTACCTCTCAATATGTGCTTCATACACCTATTAAAACACAGATACATCACCGGGCGTGGTGGCTCACGCCTGTAATTCCAGCACTTTGGGAGGCCGAGGAGGGTAGATCACGATGTCAGGAGATTGAGACCATCCTGGTTAAGAAGGTGAAACCCCTTCTCTACTAAAACTAAAAAAAAAAAAAAAAAAAAATTAGCCTGGCGTGGTGGCGGACGCCTGTAGCCCCAGCTACTCAGGACCCCGAGGCAGGAGAATGACGTGATACTCAGGACGCCGAGGCAGGAGAATGACGTGATACTCAGGACGCCGAGGCAGGAGAATGACGTGATACTCAGGACGCCGAGGCAGGAGAATGACGTGATACTCAGGACGCCGAGGCAGGAGAATGACGTGAACCCAGGAGGCGGAGCTTGCAGTAAGCCGAGAACGCGCCACTGCACTCCAGCCTGGGCGACAGAGCAAGACTCTGTCTTACACACACACGTACGCACACACACACACACACACAGAGATACATCGTTTTGATTAAAACAGTTTTATAAATCTAAACTTTTCAAAATGCATGAGTGTTTATATTACAGAAATACAAGAGAAGGTGAGTATGTTTTATTCTTTATAAGTCCAATAGGTACTAAGTAACAATGCCCATAAACATTAATAATCTTGGTTTTATTTTTCTATCCCCAACATAGAAAGAGTTGTTCTAAGATAATGTTGAATCTGACAGGAATTTAATTACTATGTGGCCATTCCCAGAAAATCAATGGGATAATGCTGAGATGTCAGTGCACTTTCATTTGGTTAGTCATGTCATATAGTGATGCCATGTGTTAAAATCTTCATATTATTGTATGTGAAGTTCTGAGAGCCGTTAAAAATATATGAACTCACTGTGGACTTCAGTGGTACCTAGAACATTTTTGTGTGCATTGTTACTGTGCAATAAATTATTATTAGCTGAATTATGAACACTCTAGTAAAAATTGTTCCATAAAACATAATGGTATTGTTTTAGAAACATCACCAATGACCAAAAATACACTGAAAAGCAACGTTTATGATGACAGTAGACAGTGTGGTCTCTGCTATTTTGGTGGTTTCTGTAAGTAAACATTAGTTTAATTAAATGCTCTTTTATGTAAAGAGCAGTAATTATTGAAAAGATGCTGACAGGACAGTATGAATAAAATAAAAATAGACAGCTCACTCTTCTTTTCATCCCAAGTCCAAAATAACTTCCTGAATGAAACCGTTGATCACAGTTTGGTATGTAAAGATCTCCATACTTTCTATGTTCTTGTAATGGGATGTCAAGTGTAACTATTCCCATTCTACTGGAATTATCAGAAGCCAGAACTGAGAGCAAAAGGGTACATGCTGACAATTAGAGGAAATGTCTTAACCTCTCTGATCTTCAGCTTTTTCATGTATACAGTGGGAACAATAATGCATTTTCTTCCTAACTCATAGTATTTTTTTCTTTTAATTGATATAATACATGCAAAAGCAGTCTATAATTATAAATCATTACATAAATAAGATATTATTCTGATTTATGTAGAATGAAAATAAACTTTTCACAATATAATGCCAAAAACAACCAAGGAGTCCTGTAAACCTATAAAAATATAATAGGCTTAAATATATTAATTAATTTGAAAATAAATTTTGTGTTGAAATAAGTCAAAAGGTCTGTTCAACTGAAGAGCTTTTACTAAAACTGATACTTTCTAATGTTTCAAAAACTATTTATGAAATTGCCATATAATATATAGCCTTTAAAACGTATTATGTTTTTTCTCTTGTTTCAAAATAATCTATTAAGTGATTTTTGGAATATAATCACATGCTGTATATTACCCTTATAGCAATAAAAGGCATGGACAAATACAGAAAATAATGTGCCTAAAATGGAAATAGTTGCAATTGGCTTGTGGAACTGCAACTTTTTAACATTTTACAGGTTTTTTATTTAAAACATGTATATGTGTGTAGCTCTTTCAATTTAAATACAGGGAAAAGTGAGAGAAAATCAAAGTTCTAGAAGTTACTTCTTTAAGATAAACTAGGAGATTAAAAAATCTGCATATACTCATATAAGAAGTTATCTCATTGATCCTCTTTGTCTTACTTTGTTCAGACTGTGATAGCAAAATGCTATAAACTGAGTGGCTTACAAACAACAGAAATTTATTTTTGAAAGTATAGAAATCCAAGTTTGGTGTCTGCTGAGGGCCTGCTTTCTGATTCACATATAATGCCTTTTTGCTGTGTCTTCACGTGGCAGAAGGCACTAGCTCTCTCTCTGGAACTTCTCTCATAAGGGTACTAATCCCTATCATGAAGGCAGAGTCCTCATGATCTAATGACTTCCCAAAGTCCCCCCCCCAATTACCATCACCTTGGGGGTTAGGATTGCAACATGTGAATTTGACAATCTACAGCAGTCCTGTCGTAGCACATCTCTAAAAACATACTGGGAGTTAAAGGGGGAAAGGGATTTTTTCCATAGTGGCTTTGAACTTCACTAATAATGTTTGTTTGCCTTTGCTTTTTAACATTATTTCTTCAAGACCAGAGCTCACAGTAGCTTGAAGGATTTTGAACTCTTGCTCAGACCCTCCTTAATTTGGGGCAGGAAATGTTTTTCAGCTTTGTAGGAATCATTATCATTGGATAAAGTGTTTGAAGAAAAACCATGTTTATAGAAGTGTCTGTTTTCCTGTCACTTCTCTTCTTTCTGTTAGGGACATAGAGAGGACCAGGCCCAGACCTCCCTTCCCAAAAATACAAGTCTAACAAAGAAGGCAAAAGACTTGGATGTCAGCATGTCAGCATGTATATTGTCTTCAATACATGGATGCCAGCTAGATAGAGTCTTCATTCTTCATGTTAAAATCGTACCAGCTGTAATGAGTGGGGAGTTGGGGGAACATAGCATGGTGAAAGTTGAGGCTGAAGGGGTTAGAAATGTCTAGAGCAGCACATCCAGAAGCTTCAGTATTGTTCTGTGGGAAATAAGTAGCCATGGAATGGTTGAAACAGGAGGTCACCCAAGCAACCAAAAAGAATAGGCCAAGGAGGGGGCCATAGAAACAGGTGAACAAGAATCTCAGGGATTGGAGAACACTAAGTCCAGTCAATTTTCCTTGCATCTAGGAAAACTGAGGCCAAGAGAGGAATAGAGACTTGTCCATGGTCACCAGTTGGCTTCTGAGGTTCAAAATAAGCGGGATAGGGGAATTCACAGAAGATCTGACCTCACTCTCTGAAAAGGACAAGCCAGTGATCATGGGGTTGCTAATTGGAACAACCAAGGACTAACTGGGCCACTTTGGGGGTTTTGTGGGTGGGAAACGGCAGCAGCAGGAATGTTTATTTTGATCAGCTTCTCTCATTTCTTCTCCTCCTCCTACCCTCTCCCACTGAGGAAGTTTCCCGATGTGCTGGCTATAGATTCCCCTACAACACGCCTGCCCTGGCCCCACACAGCCACAGTGCTGGGTCACTGCCAAGGTACAGGACAGCCAGATGATTCATGCAACTGGCAAAGTTAGATTTCTGCTCTTAACTAAGGCCTGCAGAGGCTGCAGCAGCCCAGAATCCATCTCCATAAGCATCTTCCTGTAACTCCACCTCCTTCAGACTGCAGACAGGGTTAGCAGGTTGGAAACAGGGCAAAGCAGGGGCCTGCAGGGCCCAGGCATAGGGATCAGGGTGGCTATGCCCTGCTGCTGTCCCAGCCTGGGGAGATGCTGCCTGTCTTCATATCTGATCGCTCCCATCTTCCATTGAGTTCTGTCCGTGGGCTATTTGTAATTTTTTTTCAGCTGAACAGAACATTCAACTTAGTAAAAACATATCCCTCACTACATTATGTTTCATGAATTTCAGTTTTATATATATAAATGCACTAGATTGAATTCCTAAAGCTGCCATTTTAATTGGATTTAAATATTATGAAACTTTATGAAAAACTGGAAATGTTGTTATTCACAAATAGCCAAAATTGACAGGGATGATACACAAAATAGCCTTAAAATACGATTAAAGCACATCTTTTCCCAGATAATTTTACTTCGTGAGATTGACCTGGAACTCTGATTTCTATAATCTGCCTAGTTTTTAGATACATTAAGGTTTAGTCTTTAAACTGGACAAAAAAAATATTGTGAAAGATAATTCCAAAATCAGCCTGTAACCCATTGCATCTCAGTGGTTTTGGCAGCCTGATCTTTTCTCTGGTGTAACCCTGGCATCCCTGGTTTATTTAATTCTTTAAACTTTAATTTAAAAACAGCAGGAAAAGCCAAGAAGACAAAGCAGATGAAAATCCTTTTATAGCCTGAAATACAGTGAATACCAGTTTGAGAGAATGAGAACAAATTTTGTTCAAAAATGAACGTGACCCATGAAAATGTATTTCTTGTGGTCTATCATTTTGCAGAGAAAACCCATACCAATCTTTTGTCTTGTTGCACTAGAAATATCAGAATCAAGCATCTGAAAAACTTGTTTATCAGAAATACCATTCTTTTACCCAGCTTTTTTCCTCCTTCCCTGGTATTATTTAAGCTTGTTGTTAAATCTACTGTATTGTGATGTCAGATTCATAACCTTGCAATGCAATCTCCACTGAATGATGTGGCCATTTCAATAATGTAGCAAATATGAGAATTTTGCTGTTGGTTTGTTGAAGGGCAAATTAACCTTCTAGCAATCTTCTGTGATATAGAAGTGATCTATTTATAATAAAACTATAACCTAAATTGGGATCCAGAAGTTGATAAAAAACAAGACACACTACCTAGCCCAATGCCCTGCACATCAGATCCATTGAATACATGTTTATTGCATGTATAGATGAATAAATAAATAAGTAAATGAAAAAAGAAAGTGTCTGGGCAGGAGGAAAATAAAATAATGACTTTTAGTACTAAAAATATCTCTAGAAATTAATCTTGATCCAATTTTTTAAATAATTTATATCTTTTCCACTGGTATAGTTAGTACGTTGTAAGCTCAATTTCTTTATTGGAATAGAGAAATCAAAGATGCAGGTTTACTTATTTGGTTGTATTAACTTATTTTCATGAAACAAGCACAATTATGGACCATCACAACGAGGCAGTTTTGCTGTGTCTCACAGGGAGAATCTTTGGAAGAACCAGTGGTCCCTGAAAGTTTGCAAACTAGAGGCAGAAGACAAGGAAAGAGTCAAACTGTAAATCACAGGAACAAACCCATTCACCCAGGACATGCATTCTACTTTTTCCGCACTAGAGTGAAACAGCTGTCTTCTGTGTTTACCTTTCCTACTGTTGGTGGAAAGGTATCATTCTCCCAGTTATCCCATCACAGAACTTGGAGCTCATTTTATAGCTTCCACAAAACACTGCCTGCCTGCTTTAGTTTGTCTTCTCCCCTGGAAATTCTGGCTTACATTTTTATACCCCAAGAACATAGTTCCTTTAAGAGGAATGTTGACTCTCTCTGACCCATGCTTCTCCTTCTCCCTGAAAGTCTTATAAGTTCAGGTAGTCTTGAGTCATGCCAGGGTCCAAAGACCTTCAAAGAACAATTTCTATATGACCACTCTGTCTTCACTCCACTTTATTTGCTTGATGCTCTTAGCCGATCTTGATTTCTGACTTTCTTACAAACCTAGCTTTGTCTCAATGTTCAGACAGGCGTCCCCCTACATTCTGCTTATTCCAGGGTGGAGAATCTAAGTCACTGCCCTTCTTGTTCTGATATATGACATATGTGTTCTAATATATGACATATCTCCTGTCCTTTTTCCATGGCTTTACAATTGCTGATGTCACTGTAAGTGTAACAAAAGAAGTCTGTTTCTTCTCATAGAATAGAAGATGATTTGGAGTCAGAGAGAAGCAGCAATAGGAAACAAAGTGAGTACTGGAAAATTATGTCTCCCAAGAAACAGGGTCCAGGGGAAACCATGGATATTTATGATGCTCCAGCTCTATCCTTTCAGATTTCCAGTTTGCCTAAGTGTTTAGAGTTGGATTCTTGCTCCTTGAACCCAAAGAATCAAACTATAAAATAATTCATTAAATTGGTACAATGTGTATTGTGTGTGTATGAGACTGGAACCCTCTGAGAGCTCAAAGTGGCAAGGGGAATAGATAATATAAAGGTATGTTTTCTATTTGGTCAGTGTGTATCATGAGCATAGAGGAAAAAATGTTGATTTAGGACAGAACGTCCTGAAATAAAGAAATATCATGAGATCTCTTCTTAAAAGAGCTTCAGAATTTGTTTTTATTGTCAGAAATTCTTTGGTGGCAAAAGCAACTCACAACATCTGGAGCAGAATATAAGCCATAAGGCAGACATATCCTTCCCCTGCACTTAGAGTCTACGTACAGAGAATTTTCATATATCCCTTACCCTCACACATGTGTAGCCTCCTTGATTGTCAACCTCCCCCTCCAAGCAGTACATGCGTTTCAATTGATGAATCATACATTGATACATCGTTGTCACCCAGAAAGGATAGTCTACCTTATGATTCATTCTTGACCTTGTACATTCTGTGGGTTTGGATAAAGGTATAATGACATGTACCTACCATTATAGTTTCATACAGAGTAGTTTCACTGCTCTAAAATACTATTGTGATCTGCTTACTCATATCCTCTTCCCCCAACTCCTGGCAACCATTCATGTTTTTACTCCACAGTTTTGTCTTTTCCAGAATGTCATATACTTGGAATCATATAGTATGTAACATTTTCAGACTAGCTTCTTCAAATTAGTAACATGCACTTAAGTTTCTTCCCTGTGTTTTTGTGGCTTGATAGCTCATTTCTTTTTAGCACTAAATAATATTCCATTGTCTATGTGTAGCACCATTTTTTAATCCATTCATCTACTAAAGAACATCTTGAATACTTCCAAGCTTTGGCAATTATTAATAAAGTTATAAGCATTTCCGTGCAGGTGTGTGTGTGTGTGTACACAAGTCTTCAACTCCTTTGGGTAAATAGCAAGGAATGTGGTTGGTGAATTATATGGTAAGAATATGTTTAATTTTGTAAGAATCTGCCAAACTGTCTTGCCAAAGTGGGTGTACCATTTTGCATTCCCACCAGCAATGAATGAGATTCCTTGTTGCTCCACATCCTTGCCAGGATTTGATGTTGTCAGTGTTTTTGATTTGGGCCATTCTACTAGGTATGTGATAGTATCACATTGTAGTTTTAATTTGCATTTCTCTGATGATCATATGATGAGGAGCATCTTTTTATATGCAAATTTGTCATCTGTATATCTAGAATAGTGAACTAGAAATAGACTCACATAAATGTATACCTTATCTGCTGGTCTTTGACAAATGAACAAAGGGAATACAATAGGGAAAAGGTAGTCTTTACAATAAATGATGCTAGAACAACTGGACAATCACATTTAAAAAAAGTGAATCAAGATGCATACCTTAAACCTTTCACAAAAATTAACTCACAATGAATCATAGAACTAAATATAAAATCCCAAACTGTAAAACTCCTAGTATAGCATACAAGAAAATCGAGATAATTTAGAGTTTGGTGATGACTTTTTAGATACAACATCAATGGCATGATCAATGAAATTAATAATTGAACTGGATTTCATTATAACTTAAATTTTATTCTCTGTTAAAGATATGCCCAAGAGAATAAAAACAGAAGCAACATACTGGGAAAAAAGATTTACAAAAGACATGTCTCATGATAGACTGTTATCCAAAATACAAAAGGAAGTCTTAAAAACCAAGTTACCAAAAAACACACTTCAAAAATGAGCAAAGACTTTAATGGATACCTCATGCATTATATGATGACCTTAGGCATAATTTGAATTAGTTTCCTTAGACACAGATTTTACTGTTAGTGTCATTAAATAGACTAGTGTCTTCCAACACTGGGAAGTGCTCAGAGATGGAGGTATGTGTTGTTACTGGAACTAGGGGTCATAGACTCACAGACACTGGGAAGTGCTCAGAGATGGAGGTATGTGTTGTTACCGGAACTAGGGGTCATAGATTCACAGACACTGGGAAGTGCTCAGAGATGGAGGTATGTGTTGTTACCGGAACTAGGGGTCATAGACTCACAGACACTGGGAAGCGCTCAGAGATGGAGATATGTGTTGTTACTGGAACCAGGGGTCATAGACTCACAGAGAGTATTTTCCTTCTCTACAGCCCAATTGTATCCATTAAAGTACTTTTTACCAAATGACTGACTTTGCTTTCCCAACACAGAAAAGTGGTGCGTTAGAAAATTGAATCAAAGTTTGATACTCAGTAAAGCTCGAATTGAGAGATGAAAGAGTGTTATTGTTGAAGTGGTGGAATTGGAGCTGAAGATGCATTTGTCGAGGAACCCCCTGTTTGAAGTACCTTTGGAATACATGCTAGTTCTTGTGACTAATAGACAACTGATAGATATCTGGTGTCTAAATCTTCAGAAGTGATGTGGCTGGAGGTGAAGAATCAAAACTAAGTGCATATAGATGGTAATTTCTGCGAAAGGACTGTAAGAGATTGCTCAGGAGAGGACATGGCACATCAATGAACTGGGGAAAAAGGTCAAGCATGACCAGCCTCTTATTGATATAAACAACAATCTCTTTTAAGGTTTCGTGGAAGAACTGCTTATTTAATCTTTAATAATAACAAATGTGCTCTTTTAAACATTTTTACTGAAAACCCTTGATGTTTTCATTCTACCATGACACACACACCTCTATTTTTTTGTCCGGAGCCCAGGTGAAATCTCATCACCCAAGGCTAAAATAGTGAATTTAGGCAATACCGTCTTCACCTTCTTTATCAATTACTTCCCTGACTAATTTCCATTCACTGATATCCTCCTTTGACTCTCTGTCTACCTAGAATGACTACAAAATAACAAGCTTGGAAAGAAGCTGATACTTTTAGTCAGATAAGTCTTCCAATGCTTTTCAAATGATACTGCAAAGAAAACTGTAGAGTTTCCTTGGGCTTAAAGCCAGCTCTGCCAGCATCCTTCCTAGACTATTTTATCTAAAGACATTCTTTCATTGGATACCCCTCTGTTTGGACACATTTCTTTAGGCTTGGCAAGGAAATAAAAGAAATATTTCACATGGCATAGTAAGCTGAATAATGGTTCCCAAAGTTATCAGGTCCCAATCCTTGGAACCTGTAAATGTTTCTTAACTTGGGGGAAAAAAGTGTCATTTCAGATGCAATGAAATTAAGAATTTTGAGATGAGGGAGTTATCCTTGATTATGTGGTTGGTCCCTAAATGTCATCACAAGTATCCTTATGAGAGCAAGGCAGAAAGAGATTTGACGTACACACAGAAGACAATGTATACATGAAGTATAGAGAGATTTGAAGGTGCTGAACTTCAGAAAGATTGAAGTGATCTGGCCATACGTCCAGGAATGTTGGCAGCCACTAGAGGCTGGAAGAGACAAGGAAGGAGACTTCCCTAGAGCCTCCAGAGGAAGCATGGCCTTGTCAATATATTGATTTTGGCCCAGTAATG
The DNA here is from genome assembly GCF_009764315.1 of Trachypithecus francoisi. Lineage (NCBI taxonomy): Eukaryota > Metazoa > Chordata > Mammalia > Primates > Cercopithecidae > Trachypithecus > Trachypithecus francoisi. The sequence continues at coordinate 44,574,678 of NW_022681470.1, read as the reverse complement.
CTAACTTTGGACTTCTGGCTTTCAGAAAATGTGAGAAAATAAATTTATTTTGTCTTCAACCACCAAGTTCGTGGTCTTTTGTTACAACACCCACACGAAACTAATATACATGAGACCAAAACCTACCTTTTATGTGCTTCTCTGTCCCCTTTGCCCATCATTTATATCTAGTTGGCCTTGCTCTTTATATGACCTTCCACAGGTATTTATGTAAATTTTATTTTAATTTCAATATGTCTGTATTTCAGATTCAGCTCTGTGCTCTGTTCAATCCACAGTATCATCCTGGAGGAAAAAAGAAAAAAGAATGCATGAGGAGTAAACTTTATCAAGCAGTGGTCTCTCACACTAAAGGTGAAAACAATAAATCCGTGTGTATGTCTTAGAAATAAAATTGTTATTTAAAAAAAATTCAGGTTAAGTTAAACAAGAATTATTCTATAGCAGAAAATTATTAGTTCCCAAGTTTTCAGTTATGATTTTATAATATGTGATTTTTTCCCATAGGCACTTGAGTTTTTGTTCACATATTGTGACAGTCATGGTGTCACTGATAGATATCCATGTGGCAGGGTCACTGTTGCTTGCCAACTATTTTAATCCTCCAAACACACATTTCCTGGCACTCTTTCATTTAAGTATGCCATGCCTATGTCGATGAAATATGAGCAGCAGTGACATATGTCAATCTTTGCCTGAGGCAGTTAAATTTCTTAGGGCTAATTTCCAGGGGCTCTGCTTCTCTATAGCAGTGACCAAGGAGATCATGGGTAGCAGATAGTGTAGTTGGAACATGATGGAGCCTCCATCAGCTGGAGGGTGAGCCCTGCTGACCTGTGTGGACCTGTAATGGGAGAATTAAATTTTCATTGTGTTTAACCACTTTGATTTTTGTAATGCCTATTGCAGCATATCCTAGCCTACCATGATAAAGGCAGGGTGTTTCTGTCCTGTTCCTAGGTTTCTGAGAATCCTAGTGTTCAAATTGAGCACTGGTAAAGAATTTGAACTTACTTATGATTTCTTAGTAACTTCTCACGAAAGAAATTCAAAAGAAAATACCTCATTAGCTTAACCTGAAATTTGTCACAATCCGAGATAATGAGAAATAGTGGAATTTAAAGAATGAACGAGAGTACATAATTTATGTGCAATAGTATATACATGTTCATAAACACATTTTAATTATGACTATGAGAAACATACACTCATCTTATGTTCCTTTCAACAGGTTTAAACTCTCAATTTCTTGTCAAAAGTGGTAGCTGGAAAATGTTTTTAAAAATTATAATATAAAAAATGTTGTTTTAAGAAACTGTAACACAACTCGTTTTGCTTTAAGTAACTATATTGATAGAATTTTACAAATACTAGGAATTTTAAAGAGAGGAAGTCTTAGAAGTTTGATGAAGTGTTTCAGTATTAAAAGTTATTTTCATTATGGTTTTATGAAATAGTAATATACTTGAAATAGAGCTATACAAGATCATGGTTAATAATATATGCATAGTAATAGTTTTATGTCAATATATTTTAGAAACAAAATATTGCTAATGTAACTAAAATATTTGACCAATTCATTTAACTAAAACAATAAACTGGTTAGGAAAATTGACTTTTTATGTAAGGAAAGATAGTCACTAATTTGTCGTATCTTCTGAACAGTAGATAATCTGTAGTTTCTTGTCCAAGAATTCCACATTAGAGATGTTCTTATTGAGGTTCTCTATCAGATGTGAAAGCTTACAGAATTCTCCAGAGACCTTTATAACAATCAAACTTACAACAACTTAAACAACGTGTCATTATTTAAAATCTCTAATAGTAAATACGAATTGTACACGATTGAAACAAAAAATAGCAAGCAGAAATCTCTCAGGAACTTGATTATAGGGATCAAGTTGGAATAGAAAAATTTAATGATCCATAAAAATAGAGTAATAATCCAATTTTTAGGTATAGGAAGATGTTAATATAATTATAGCAAAGGTACTAAGAAGACCATAGTACTGTGGGGAAAGGTCAACTGTATTGATAAGCAAGTAAAATCATTATTTTGAAACTAATAAAAATTATTCCATCTTATTGAAAGTCATATCTATCTAAAATGTATTTATATTAAAACTTAACTGGAAATCTGATCTATGAGTTTGTGTGTATGACTGAATTGCACCAATTTCCCACCTGATGTATTGCAATGAATATATCTAGCAGTATTTCAAAGTCAACATTTATTTATTTTAAATAATCTTTGATGTATTCAAGGGCCAAAATGAAATATCAAAAGGGATATTGAAAGATAAAATAGCATGTGCAAATGGAGCAAATTGAGGTGAGAAGAAAGTATACCCTCGATTCCCTTCATCTTGTATTTAAAAGTAACAAATCTAAAGTCATTTAGTAAAACACATTTCCAGCTCAACAAAATTCATACATAATTTTCACTCCCATATGAGGCTTATAGTCAGTCAGTTTAATTATCTACAACCCTTAAATGACATTTTTTAATCCTCCGTGGTTCCCTGAAAAACCTTGTAAAATATAACTAAGTAGTGTGTTCATTAAAATGTCAGAAATATGTTCAAGTCCAAGTAGTACAGCATATTATTCCTAAATGTAGTAATGATAAAATAACTATGCCAGGAGGGTGTAATTAGCAACCATTTGAATGAACAATTGTCTTAAATTATTCAGCATCTTCATGCATAGCATCTTAATTAAGAAACAAAATTATTTTTAAGTTCATCCATAGGAAAAAAATATGAAAATAAGCTTAATAAAGAATGCAAGTTGAATGAGCCTATTTAATATGTTTTCTACATAAAGTAGCTGCAATTGTTTTGACAGGACACTTCGAATGTCATTAATGTTGACAGAATATTACAGTTTACACAGAATTTCAAAAAAAATGTGGCATTGATTGTATTCTACTTGTATCTTCACTGTAATTGTTGAGAATATAGAATTAACTGTTCCTTTTTGAGAATATAAAATTAAGAGTCCCTTTGCCATGTTCTGTTTAGTGTGCATTAACTTTCAACAGAGGTATAATCAAGTCCTTGGGTGACAATCTTGTATCTCTTCATCACCAGACCTTGTGTAAGTTTTGTTCCAGGGGCTACAAGGACTACTGTCAACACATATATATGAGTTTTCCAGGGGCTCTGCTTCTGGAATCATACAAAACACGATCACTAACAAATATAATAATATTACATTATAAATTAATAACATTAGGATATAGAGCAAAAGAAAAGTGAGAACATACATGAGTCATTCGGATGGCTAGCATTCCTTAGCAGCTACTGAGTAGGGGTTTGTATAGGAGTAGAAGTTATTTGGAAACACATAAACATCTTGAGCTAAAACTTCCTCTCTTGCCTCTGCCTGAAGAAGAGAAACTGGCCTTGTTGCCTCTCTGTTTACCCTACCACAGTGGCTAGACTATCTTTAGGAGGCAATCATGTTCCCTAAGTAAAGAAATTTCTCCCAGTCTACCTTAAATAGCTGGATTATGAAATAATTACAGTAAATGTAGGGGCACCAAAATGTTCCATAAATAGACTAAACACTACAGTGAAAAGAAAGAGGTTGAGAAACTGGAAATTTTGAAAAGGAAGATACAATTACATATTATAGATGAGGAACAGTTTAAAGATAATATTAATTGAAAATATAAGGGTATCATTATGATACGCAAAACACCAAGAATAACAAAGCTGATATGACTGATATAGACTTCAGAACAAAGAGGGACATTTCATAATGACAAAAGCATCATGTTATCAAAAAGACACACTTCTACATGTGTATGTACCCCCCCAAAAAAAGCTTTAAATGCATTAAGTAAACTTTGACAGAACTTAAGGAAGAAATAAACAAATCAACAAATATGATTAAAGACTTTAACATCCATCTCCATGAATGATAGAACAAGTCAAGGGTAAAATAAAGCAAATATATAGGATATTTTAAAAATGCAGTCAACTAACTTGGCCTATTGATATTTATAGAATATACATCTGGTAATCAAAGAATACACATTTTTTTAGTGCACAGGAAATGCTCATTAAAAAAGATTATATCCAGCTATAACATCTATAATATGCATCTTAATATATTACAAAGGATTGAAATCATACAAAACATGATCACTAACAAATATAATATTACATTAGCAATTAATAACATTAAGATATAGAGCAGAAGAAAAGTGAAAATATTTCAAAAGAATTCATTAGTCAAAGAGAAGTAAAAAGGGAAAATATAAACATCTTTAAAGAATGTGATTAAAATATAATATAAAACATTTGGGGGTTACAGCTAAGATTTAATAATTAGAAGAGAAGTATAAAATCAGTTATCCAAGCTCTTTCTTTAAGAAGATAGAAAAAGAAGATTAAAATAAATGAATAGTGTCAGAATAACAAAATATTCGTATGGAGAATAAAGGAAACTTTGACCCCCTACCTTAGTTTATAAACAAAAATTACTTTGAGATGCCTCTTAAACCTAAACATATAAGCTAGGACCATCATCCTTCTAAAAGAAAACATAGGAGACTATCATTTTCACTTTGAGGTAAAGATTTCTTTAACAGAACACAAAAAGCACTAATCACGAAAGGAAAAAAGACATACTGAATTTCATCAAAATTTAAAATTTCTGCTTATCAAAAGTTGCCATTAAGAAAATAAATAAGCCACACTGTAAAACATATTCAGAGTTCACATATCTTCAAAAGATTCATATTCAAAATACATAAAGTCATTTTAAAAAGCAATAAAAGACAACCAGCCACAACTTGAAATTAAGCAAAATATTTAAATGAACACTTTACAAAAGCAGATATGTGAATAAGCAATACACACATGAATAAGTGCTCAATATCATGAGTCAATAGGGAAACACGTATTAAAAACACTAGATCCCATTTCACATTCACTAGAACATTTAAACAGACAATTCTATCTAAATGTCAGTGAGCATATGGAGCAAATGGAGCTCTCATCCACTGCCATTGAAGAACCATCAGTAACTTCCTATAAAGCTAAACAACACTTGACCACATGACTCAGCAGTTCTATTCCTGGCTATTTAACTAACAAAAATAAAAACACATACCCAGAAAAAAGATGTGAAAAAGAATGTTTAAAGTAGCCACATTAATAAATAGCTAAAAATTGAATCAAACTCCCCACCATAAAACTCCCCAAACAACAGAAAAATATACAAACTATGCAATGAAATATTACTCAGCAATAAAAATCAATGAACTACTGATACATCTCAAAATAAGAAATGGTATAAAGTCAGACACTAATGTATGCTCACCCTGTGATTATACACACACACATACACAAACATATATTTGTAGCTATAAATATTAGAAAGTGGTTGCCTTTTGGAAGGATTTAATTGACTAAAAAGTGGCTTCATATAACTTTATAAAGTAGTAGACATAAACTAATACACACTATACACATGTAGGATAGCATTCAAATGCATATATGCAATTGTCAAAACTCAACCTCGATTCTTAAAATCTCTGCATTTTATCATATAAAATTAAATCAATACAAATTTAAAACATGATAGGTGAGTTCAATTGATACATCCCATAAAAAAGAGAATGACTCAACTGAAAGTAAGGTCAATAAGTAAATTCATCGTGACCTGAAGCACAGAATAAATACATACAAACACAATTATATATATATATATATAAACACACACACACACACCCACAAAGACATATATGTATAAAAAATTTGAAACACATAGGAAACAGAGAAGGAAAAGGGATAAGGCTGGCAGTTTTCTTATCAAAGGAATTGATGGAAGCAAACAGACAAAAGAATGTCATTTTTAAGTACAAAGAACATCATTGCCAACCTAGTATTAAACTGATACCTAATAGATAAAAATTAATTTTCAGAAAAACAAAAATAAAGAAAATGTATTGTCAATAGGCCAACACTAAAAGGATTATTAAAGGAATATCCGTAGAAAGAAGAAATGTAATTTGACAGAATCATGAAAATGCAAAAAGTAAAGAAGAGTAACAGAATGCTAGCTATAAGTAACTATTGTCTGTAAAAAGCAATAACAGAAATGTTTTGTGGAATATAAGATAAATTCAGAGTCAAAATTCACAACAACAGTAGCGTAAAAGGCAGTAATAATTCAATAGAATTAGAACGTTCCAAGGTTCTGACACAGTCAGAAAATTTGTACTTGTAATAAAGCAATATAAGTAAAACTACAAAGTTATAAGCAATGTCTATTGCGCATGTGGTCACTTTAGAGTACTTCAGTATACACAATAGTGCATAAAAATTACAAGTATAAAAAGCAAAAATAAAAGAAAAAATGAAATGTTAGAGATTTCCAGTATTCTAAAAGAAGGAAGAAAGAGACAAAAGAACTTAAAACATGAGACTTGAACAGAAAGCAAATACTACAATGGTAGTTATGAAACAAATATATTAGTAATGACAATAAATATAATTAGACTATTAAAATTAAAAATATATTATTGTAATAATAGATATTTCTAAAATCTCAACATATATTACCTAGATCCCTCTAAAATTCTGGAAAATTGAAAAGTGAAAAGCAAAAGGATAAAATATGTTATACAATGCAAACCCTAAAGAAAAGAAAGTGGCTATAGCTATACTAATATCAGGCAAAATTATTTAAGTCAAAGGTTTTACTAGAGATTAGCATGGATATTTCAGAGTGATAAAGGTATTAATTCTCAAGAAAAAAATACAATAGTTTTTAATATTAAATATGAAAGTATCTAATCATATAACCTTAACAATATAAAACTATAGAAATTGTTTCACGATAATCTGTGTTAAAGCATCTAATAGTATATAAGAAGATGACCCTCAAATATTCATTCTCAATCACTCACATAAAATCAGAAAATAATTGGTGTTCAGGTGTACTAGGATGTGCCTCCTACTCTGCAACCAGCTGGCTGTTAAGATTTCTGTCTCTCAATTTAATCAATCAGCAATTGAGTGATTGGATCCTATGTAGCCCTAACATTTCATGGTTCTAAAGAAGGAAAAGTACTAGTAATGTTTCAATGGATTATATAAAAAGGCATTTTGATTTTTTTTAGAGAACTACCTCACAAGCTCTATCTCACAAACTCTGGAGCAATGTGGTAGCATAAGATAAAACTTGGTGTTAACATTTCTCTACATCGACTAGCCTCCAAGTTTGGCAACAGTGAGATGATGGAATTTGTGGTGCCAACTCACACTGGCCCTATTATGATATTATACTCCTGCTGTGTACCATCCCAAATAAGAAGAAAACATTGAAACTCAGGGAATTAGGTTATTTGTCTAAGTCCTGATGGATACTAAGGCTTCTGAGTTCTCATTTCTCCAAGTAAATTGTCTCACGATTTAATTCAAACATCTGAAAAATTTCATGATCAATTAAGTTGTTAGAATGATTCTTAATTTGTTTCAGAGAGAAAGAGGATTTTAAAGTTCAAGCATTCCTTACATAATGTATCTATCCAATCTCATTTGATGGACGTTGACATTGATTGACTGGCATAGAGCGATTGCTAATAAATGTTTGTTAACTGCATTAATGTGGTATAATTGAATAACACTGCACAGAGAGTTCAGATTTGGCCACCAATTAGCTATGTGATTTCTGACTTAAATTCCCCTAATTATAATTACTTCAAATTTACTAGTTTTAGATACTAGTTTCAAATGTCTGTGATTGTATAAATCTAAGTGACTTGCCCGAGGTCACTTACCCATCTGGTGATAGAGCTCGTACTGAGACTTGCTATTAAAATAAGTTTTCGTTTAAAACAATTATCTTTCATGCCAACTACATTTTTGAGCTGCAGAATATATGCTTGAGGGATTCATCTTATAGTATTGGCTGCTATTGATTCTTCAAGCCAGTTTCACTGATGACAGCCTACAGTGCCATCTTCAGTTTAAATACTGCAACTAGGACTTCAACTAGCTCATAATGCCTAGTGGAGGACCTTCATTCACTCCACCTTTACTATGTGAAAGAAAATATTCTAAGTGTTTCAGATTGACCTCCTGAATCCACACCAGAGTGCTGTGGGGTAAGTCCCATTAGTACCTCCATTATGCAGTACCAAATCTTAGGTACGTATACACACAAACACACACACACACACACACACACACAAACACACACACACATTGTCCAGTTATATAGCTAATAAATGGCACAGTGAGTATTTCTGTTATCATTGTATATTCAGTGGTTTTGTTTTAGAATTGGGATAATAATTACATTGCTTTCCTAGCAGGAAAGAAAACGCAGTGCATATTAGGACAGTTTTAAAAATACAGACTTTATATACAATAAACAGCTACAAGACTAAAATCCTACATGTCACACTGAAGTAAGTACTAAATATAGATTTTAGATCAGTAATAGCAATTGAAGGTTTAAAATATTTCTGCTGCATTTGTAACTGTAAATAGATGTGGTGAAGGAACAAGTTTAGATTAACACAAAACTATTTCTCCTTCCCTCAACTCCAAAATAGAAAGGACAATTTTCAGGAATGAGAAGAAATGAAGCTTTTAGTTTTGATGAAATCAAATGTATTCAGAAATCAAATTTAATGTATTGTTTTAACAATCCATTAAACTAGTGATTCTTTCCTCTATTGCACCTGACATTCTTTTCAAAATATCACCAAATGCTGGCATGCCATCATTTGACAGAGATTGCTTGTCAAAAATGAAATATATTCTTAGAGTGTCTTTCACTAATAACAGTTCTCACAGCTGTGAGAACAAGTAACAATGTTCCACTCCCTCCATCCTCTTTTATCATCTCTCTTTTCTAAAATGTCAACTTGCAAAAATCTTTAATACATGGAAGATGGCTCTGTTAAACCTTAAACACCCCTAAATTCGTAAGATGGCACAGCCCACTGAAATACTAGTAAGTTAAGAACGAGGTGTATAGTTCAATGCATTAGTAAAAGTCTGCTTATATTTTTCAAAACCTACCAGCTAATCTATTTTCAGCTTGTAATATTTTCATTTGAAAAGGACTTTGTACATTCCAGTTACAAATAAACCATTAAATCATGTGGGGATTATTGCATAAATAATAAATGAACAGAGAAAAATTGAGTCATTTAATTTTCTTCACAAAGGAATGGACTCTGGATTAATACTAGATAGTTCTTTGGAAAGTGAAATTCACTATTTTGTCAAATAATATTCACAGCCTTTCTGTTTGTGATTTTCCAAAGCACCCATAGTATAATTTTATAACCTGCATACATCTAAATATGCATTCATATTTTAAATACAATTAAATAAATTTAACATGGTAAATAACATTGTTTAAGAACACAAAACTTTTAAAGGCACAGGTTTGCCAAATAAATATATTAGAATGCAATCACCTTATATTACATTAGCTAAAAAAAAAAACTAGGTCTAAACATGACACACACACACATTCGTACATACAAAAAAAGTTTAAATCAACATTATTCATAATATTGAAACATAGAAAATAATCCAAGTAGAGACAGACTGATTAAGCAATGCTGGTATTTATTTAGCAAATGGCAACATAGCTATTAAAATAATGGTATAGACCTGTATTTATTGAATAGGGAATTTTATGACGTATTGCAAGATAAGTAAATCCAATTTCTTTTGTACATAGATATATGGATATATAAAGGGTGTAGATATATATTTTGAGCTATAGGCTGATATCCTCGGTCTAACAATTTTTTAACTCCTATATCAATTTGGGTTCACCAGAGAAACAGAACAAGTAAAATAAATGTGTGTGTGTGTGTGTATATGTGTTTGTGTGTGTGTGTATGGTGGGGAGAGATTGTGGGGAGAAAGAGAAAGTAGGAACAGAGAGGGAAAGAGTTCAAGGAGGTGGCTTTCATGATTGTGTGGGCTGGGTGTGCAAGTCTGTAAACTGTAGTGCAGACTGCCTGGAAAGGAAGATCACAAGTATGCTGGAAATCATGTGCATGGCCAAAGCTATTTTCCCACAAGCAGAATTTCTTCTATTCCCTCAAGAAAAATTCAGCACTATTTTTAATGTCTTCTAACTGATTAAGTCAGGTCCATTTGTGTTATCCAGTACTGACTCCCTTGCTTAAAACCAACTGATTAGGGATTTTAATTACCTCTGCAAGTTCCCTTCAAAGCAGCCAGACTAGTGATTAATTGAATAAGTGAGGGCTAAACCCAAATTCAATTGGCACATCAAAAAATAAATCATATCTCTCAAGCAATTATCATCTCTTGCCTGGATTATTACAATAAGCTCCTAACTGGACTCCTTGATTCTGCTGGTGACCTTATTTAGCTTGTTCTTTTCATTGTAGTCATAGTGATTCTGTCATTACCAAAGACAGGTAATGATATGCCTCTGCTCACACCCTCCAACAGCTTCCTATGTTATTCGGAGTGAGAGTGAAAGTCCTTCGTATTACATGTAACAGAAAATGTTTAAAGCAGTAAGGGAATAAAGATGCATACATAAGAACCAAAAACGCTAAAGGAAAAAAGAAGCAGAATTCTCATCTGAAACTATGCAAGCTTGATACCATTTGAGATATTTTTAAAAGGTTGAAAGAAAAAAAATCACCAATTTGTAATTATATATCTAATCAAAATATATTTCAAAAAACAGTCTACATAAAAACAAAACAGGGAAATTCATTAAAAGGAATTCTTGAGGCAGAAGGAATATGATACCAGAGTACATAATTATATCTCTATAAGAAAATGAAAAACTCAGGAAGGGTTAGAAATAAAGATAAATATAAAAGACACTTTTATTCTAGTTATTTTAAAAGGCAATTGATAATTATATGCCAATGTAAGCCCATCAGTTGTAAAAAATACATCTATCTGATGGAGGAAGTTTACGGGAGGAAGGCTATACATGTGTGGGGCAGAGGTACATGGAAAATCTCTGTACCTTTTGTTAAATTTTGCTGTGAATCTAAAACTGCTCTAAAATGAAGGCTGTATTTTAAAAAATATAACTGACTGTCTAAAGTATTTATAGTAGCAATGTATTCAAAGTTTATAGCATAAGAAAAATAAAATATATGACAATGATAGCAAAAAAGATGAGAAAAAAGATTTGGAAATATACTATAACAGTTACACACTATACATAAAGCCATACATTATTATTTGAAAGTAAACTGTGATGAATAAAAGATATATATTTTAAACCCTAGAGCAACCATAAGAGTAATGGTAAAATAAATTTTAAAATAATATTAAATACAAATAAAGAAAATAGTAAAAATAATACTAAAATGAATAACACTGAAATAAATGAGAAGCCAACAGTAGATATAAAATAGAATTATTTTAAAATACTCAACAAACTGTGAAATCAGTTTTTTTTTAAGAAAAGGAACAAAAAACAATGGAAAAAAGAGTAAAAAACTAGGAAGATGGTAAAATTCAATCTAACCATAGCAATAATTATAATAAATGTAAATGGTCTAAATATATCAATTGAAAATAGTCAGTTTTCTAGACTGAATTACAGATCAGGATACAACTCTATGCTGTCTATGGAAATGCACTTAAACTATAAAGATATGGATAGATTGAAAGCAAAAAAAAAAAAAATAGAAAAAGATATACCCTGTAATACTATGCCAAAAGATGCTGGAGTAGCTGTACTAATAGCACATAAATCAGACTTCAGTACATGGAGCACTATCAGAGTTAGAGAGTGTTATTATGCAATAAAAAAGTATCTATTTACCAAGAAGACATTAACAACCCTGAATGTGTTTTTATCTGAAAATAGAGCTTCAAAATTTGTGAAACAAAGCATTATAAAACTGAAAAGGGACCAGGCACATACACAATTAGTTGAAGACCTCAACATTATTTTTTAATATTTGGTAAGATAAATGTAAAGAGAAAAGCAAAAAGGATGTAAAAGATGTGAGTGATACTCTCAACCAATGGAATCAAATTATTATTTACTCAACATTTCATCAAACAAAAGCAGAATTGACTACTTTCCCATTAGCTCATGTAATATTCACCAAGATAGATGCTATCCTGGACCTTAAATCAAAACTCAGCGAATTTTAATAAATTCAGTTTGCCCAAAATGTTCTCTCCTACCAAAATTGAATAAAAGTAGGTATTAGTAACAAAAGAAATAGTTGTAAAATTCCCAAATCATTTTTCTAAAGAACTCATTGTTCAAAGAATAAATTATTATAGCAATTTGAAAATATTTTGAACAAAAAAATGAAAATGAAATATAAAAATGTTGGTATAAATTGAAAGAAGTGCTCAGAGGAAAATTTGCAGCATTAAATTTCTATATTAGAAAAATATAAAGACTTTAAATCAATAATCTGTTTCCACCTTAAGAAATGAAAAAAGGGCTATAAAATTAATACCAGATCAAAAAAAAGAAAAAAGAAAAGAAACAATTATAAAGACAAATGTAACAATGAATCGGTAAACAGAAAAAAAATGAGCAAATTCCTTGAAGGACACAAACTACCAAAGTCTGTGAAAGAAGGGTTTTTTTGGTTTGTTTTTTGAGGTTTTTTGTTTGTTTGTTCGTTTTAAGACAGAGTCTCACTTTGTCATGCAGGCTGGAGTGCAGTGGCATGATCACAGCTCATTTCAGCCTCAAGCTTCTGGGTTCACGTGATCCTCCCACCTCAGCCTCCATAGTAGCTGGGACTATAGGCATGTGACCACCATGCCTGGCTAATGTTTGTATTTTGTGTGTGTGTGTGGATACAGGGTTTTACCATGTTGCCCAGTCTAGGCTCAAACTCCTGGGTTCAAGTAATTCACTCACCTTGGCCTCACAAAATGCTGTGAATACAGGCATGAACCACAGCACCTGGCCTTATGAAAGAAGATATTAATAATTAGAATAGTCTTTAATGATGGTTATTAAATAAATTGAATTTATAGGCAAAATTCTTTCAAAAAATGCCAGAACAAGACAACTTTATTAGAAAATTCTACTACACATTTGATTAGAAACAGTTACCAATTCTATATAAACTCTTGCAGAAAACAGAAATGGAGGGAATATTTCCCAAGTTATATTATAATGAGAGCATTGTCATCATCCTAAAGTCAGAAAACTACAAACTAAATCTATTACAAAAATATATGCAGAAATTCTCATTAAAATATTAATAAATTAAATTCAGCAAGATATATAAATTATAAGAGAGAGAGAGAGAGAGAGAGAGATAATACATCATGACCAAGTGGAATTTATGCAGGAGTGCAATCTGATTCAACATTAAAATTTCAATGGTAAAGAAGAAAATGCATATTATCATCTTAGTAGATCCAGAAAATGCAAAAATGCACCTGGCCAAATTCAATATTCCTTCATAAAAAAATACTCTCAAGCTAAACACGTTTTAGCAAACTAAAAAAATTTCTTGGCCTGATTAAGGACATTTACAAAACCTTACAACTAACATCACACTTAAAGATGAGTGTGTGAATACTTTCTAAGATGGAAACCAGGAAAGGAAATTTGCTTTCACCACTTCTATTCAACATGGTGTTGTTGCCTTATTTTATATAAGACATAAAAAAAGAAATAAAAGGTGTGAAATTGGAAAAGAAGAAATGAAATTAGCTCTATATTCAGATAACATGCTGATTGTCTTAGAAGAATTTGCAAATGTTACTGTACCTGATACATGGGTTTTAGCAAGTCACAGAATAAACAAACGGTTAGAGAGAGAAATTATAGTACCATTCAACATCACACCAAAAAAAAAAAAAAAAATCATTGAAATACTAGAGTCTGAATTTTTAAAAATATTTTCAAATTTTGTAGGCTAAACATTATAAAACACTAATGAAAGAAATCAAAATAAGCCTCAATAAATTATAATATATCCCATGTTTTTGGATTGAAAGACTCAATATTGTAAAGATTTTACTTCTCCCAACTCATCTGTAGATTCAATGCAATCTTAATTAAAAAACTAAAGCAAATTTTTTAGTAGAAATTAGCAAGAAGATTCCAAAATTCATATAAAGAGGAGTAATATCTAGAACATCAAAAGTATTTTTTTAAAAAGAAAAGCAAAGCTGAAAAACCCACACTTATGTTAAGTAATTATCATAAAGTAAAAATAATTGAACCTATATCATATTGACAAAATAATAAGTACAAAAATCAACGGGACAGTAGATACCAGAAATTGATCTACAAATATACGGTCAATTGTTTTTCTGCAAACACACAAAAGCAATTTAATGAAGTCTATTCAACAAATTATGCTAAAGTAATTGGACTTCAACTTACCAACAAATATATAAATCTTAACACATATAGCATAACTTGTTAAAAAATTAACCGAAAATAGATTTTAGACCTGGATTTTCTATCAAAATTTTTAAACTTTTAGAAGAATATTTAGGAAAAACAATTTTTGGCCAGGCGCGGTGGCTCAAGCCTGTAATCTCAGCACTTTGGGAGGCCGAGACGGGCGGATCACGAGGTCAGGAGATCGAGACCATCCTGGCTAACACGGTGAAACCCCGTCTCTACTAAAAAATACAAAAAGCTAGCCGGGCGAGGTGGCGGGCGCCTGTAGTCCCAGCTACTCGGGAGGCTGAGGCAGGAGAATGGCGGAAACCCGGGAGGCGGAGCTTGCAGTGAGCTGAGATCCGGCCACTGCACTCCAGCCCGGGCGACAGAGCGAGACTCCGTCTCAGAAAAAAAAAAAAAAAAAAAACAATTTTTGACTTTAGGTATATAAAAGTTCTAAGCTATAAGACATGAAACACAAATCATAAAAGACAAGCTTGATAAATTTGACTCCATAAAAATTAAACATGTATCCCCTTCAAAAGTCATTGTTTCAAAAATAAAATGACAAGTCACATACTGGGAAACAATAGTTATAAAACATGTCTGACAAAGGAAAAATTATAGGGAAAGAAATCATCATTAGTTACAAGAAGTTAGTGCTGGTTTGGGGACCGGTTGACTGCAAAGGTCAAGTTAGGAAAGTTTTGGGGAAAATACAAATATTTTCTATATCATGACTGTGATGGTTATCACAACAGTATATAATTTAAAATATTACATAACTGACCACTAAAAGGAATAAGTTATACAGCATGTGAATTTCCTTTTTTTTCTTTTATTTTCCTTTTCCTTTTTTTTTTTTTTTTTTTTTGAGATGGAGTCTCGCTCTGTCACCAAGGTTGGAGTGCAGTGGTGCGATCTCAGCTCACGGCAACATCTGTCTCCCTAGTTCATGCGATTCTCCTGCCTCAGCCTCCCAAGTAGTTGGGATTACAGGTGTGAGTTACCACATCCAGCTAATTTTTGTATTTTTAGTAGAGACGGGGTTTCACCATCTTGGCTAGGCTGGTCTTGAACACCTGACCTCATGATCCACCTGCTTCAGCCTCCCAAAGTGCTGGAATTACAGGCGTGAGCCACTGTGCCCGGCTATGAATTTATTTCTAAAGTTTTTTTTTTTTTTTTTCTTGCCAGTGTATTAGAAGATTGATTTTTTAAAAGATTTTTACATATATGACTTTACATATATGACTGTTTACTTGAATTTCAACAGACACAGAATTCTTAGTTGTAAGTTACAGTGGGGGAAAAGTGTCAAACTCATTTCTAAATTTCTTGTTTTGATCAGCTCAAAGAAATGAGAAAATATTCATTAAAAATTCATTGTGTGACAGATAATCTGCTACAGAATTTGACTCTATTCAATATCTTATGAAAACCTTGAAACAATTTTATTAGGTCTTATGGCCATTTTTAAAAATATCTAAAACTCAAAAAAACTTAAATAGGATTTTAGCGGTATTTTAACGTGTCTGGTCTTGTAAAGTGAAGTGAATAAGGCTTACCTCTCAGGACTTTGCTGAGGATTATTCATTTAAAACATTCTTCAACAAATAATTATTAAGCAGTTTCTATGTGACTGGCACAGGTCCAGAACTAGGAATGAAGAAGACAACGAGAGAACCAAGGTCTCCTGATCAGGAAGTTAAAATGCTAGTAGAGGAGACAGACTGTATTCAAACAAATAAATAATTTTAAAAAATAGATATTTCAACTTGTGATAAATAATACGCAAAGAATTGTGACAAGAAGGGCAGGCTTCTTACTTTCTATTCAATAGTTAGGAATGTCTATCAGAAAGTGACAGTAAACAAAGATATTCAAGATGCAGCTAAGATTTTGGCTTGTGCAGCCAAGTGGATATTGGTGGTGTTTACCAAGATAGAGAAAACCATGGGAAAGGCAAGTTTGGGGGGGAAATTAAAATTTCACTCTGGGCTTGCTATGGGCCAGATAATTTGATTACTGCTTTACAGGTAATCCTACCTACTGAAAACATCTTCCTCTGAACTCAAAACTCATGACCAAATGAAACTAAGGTCTAGATTTACCACAAGTCTGTATTCTATAAGTAGAGAATGTCTTACGAAGCATCAATGTTATAAATTAATAAATTATATTACTTATGTTAAAAATTCATGCATTCAAGTTTTCAGGAACCACGAAATATATATACCAATAAAATGGAATAGCAAGATATTCTGAGTATGAGATTGACTGCAAAAATGATCCCAGCCGGTTTAGCTTGTGCAGTGTGTAAGTCAACTCAGGTTACCATCACAAAATACTATAGACTGGGTGGCTTACAAAAAAACAGAAATTAATTTATTCATAGTTCTGGAGGCTTGAGATTCAAAATCCAAGTTCTGACCAATTAGGTTTCTGGTGAGACACTCTTCCTGGATTCCTAATTGCTGCCTTCCCACTGTGTCTTCACACAACGTTTCCCTCCATCTGTGCACCCTTTCGGGGACAGAGCTCTCTGTGTCTTTTCTGATAAGCCCACTATTCCTATCAGGTTGGATTCCAACCCTTATGACCTCGTATAACCTTACGTATTCCCTGTAACATTTATGTCCAAGTGCAGTCATATTGGAGATTAAGGCTTCACCAGTCACATGAAAATTGGGGGAGGGGGATACAGGTTTGTCCATAGATCCAACTTTGTTATTGTTTTTGTTATTCTTTTATTTGAAAACCCATAAAATTCTTGCACAAATAACTATCAGTTAAATAATTCTATGTCAGTTATTTTAAATCCATTGACAGTTTTACTTACATTGCCTTCAACAAATTATAATTTTCAATATACATCAATGAGAAAACTGTTTATGACAGCTAATGGAATAGTACACTGAAATTTTAAATATGTACAAAACATCCCAGTGTTCTGACTTTCGTATGTTATATATGAAAAAGAAAATGTTCTTACACACAAAAAATTATTTTTTCTTACAGTACAAATGTTGAAGAAATCCTAAGTTATAAAAATGTATCCTAAGCTTCTTTATCTGTTTCTATCTCTTATAATCTGCTATTCACCTAATTGCTAGTATTAATATCTAAAGTCAGAGGCTTTGTAAAAAAAATCTTTTATTAATTTAATAAAGTAAATTAATATCTAAAGTCAGAGGCTTTAGCAAAAAACACAAACAGAAAACTCTTCACACCTATATTTTAAAATAAAAATGTAAACAGATATGGCATTTCATTTGCTATAAATATTTAAGATCGACTTCAAATTTTCTCATCCACACTGAGAAATGTTATCTTGCAAGAAAAAAAGAAAGTAGATATTAGCTGACAAATAAAAATAAGTTACTAGATTTCGAATTTAAATGTGTGATAGTTGTATCCTGTGTGTGTGTGCCCGCGTGCGCATATGTGTGTGTGTGTGTTGAAATTATTCCTGAATCCATCCGTGGTGGTTAATTTATATGCCAACTTGACAGGACCATGTGGTGCCCAGATATTTGGACCTACATTTTTCTGACGTTTCTGTGAGAGTGCTTTGGATGAGATGAACATTTAAATCAACAGACTGAGTAAAGCAGAATGCCCTCCACAATGTGGATGCACCTCACCCAATCAGTTGGAGGTCTAAATAGAACTAAAGGCCCACACTTCACAGAGTAAAAGAGAGTTATCCTTCCTGGTAGCTATCAAACTGAGACATTGGGCTCTTCCTGTTTCTACAGCACCTCCCAACTTTTGGACGGCAATTGGCACATGGGCTCCACAGATTTTGGACTTCATCATGCGAGCCAATTTCTTCTAAATCTCTCTCCTTCTTCAGAGGCAGAACCAATAAAATACATGTGAGCTAATTTCTTCTAACACTCTCCTTCTAGAGAAAGTGTTATATATATATCCTGTTGGTTCTGTCTCTCTGGAGATCACTAACCAATACACCAGCCCCATGTCTGCTTTTCTCATCAAGGACTGCAGTTCCTCTTTCCATGTAATGCATATTAGAGTATCACTAGGATTTCCAATTGTCAAGTTGAAAATTTATTATATAAAAGGAATTTAAAATTGATTAGCAACTTATTAAAATGATGATTATATAGCCTCCTTAAAAAGTCAGGTTTTAGTTAGGAAGTGGAATGAATAATTTAAGTAGAAATTTATGTCATATTCAGTAATATCAGAGTCAATCAACTTTCGTTCTTGCAGTTTCTGTTTCTATTTTCATCCTTGTAATCTTGAAAATTGTTTTTTTTCTTTTGCTATTTTAATGAATGCTGGCATAAAGATTTTCATTTTAATATAAGTTTAATAAGGAATCCATTCTATTTAATAGCCAGTAAGATAGCACTATTCTATAGCTAAAAAGTGGAAACTTCCAAACTGTGATTGCTGTAAATTATGTAAATTAATAAAATATTAACGTAAAATCACTACTAACTTGTATTACGTGCACTCCCTGAGGGGTCTTTTAACTTGTCTCAACATATCCAGTCTTGCTGCACTCCAACTAGTTATTCAGAATACAAGCAAAGTGGATTTTTCAAAAGACTAGTGTGATCATGCCAAGCCCTTGTCACCAATTTCATACAGTTCTCAGGGTACTTCAGGCATTCTTTACACAGCCTGACAGTCTGCTTATGTCTCCAATTTTTCTCTCTCCTCCATTTCGCTGCTCTCTCAATCTAGCCATGATTCTTTTTCTTGCTAGGCTGTGTCATTGTCAAGCTTCCCAATTTCCTACATTTCTGCTGTTCCCACACTCTTTTCCTAAAATGATTCATCTTCAGATTATCCCTCAATTTCCCTCCTCTAAGTAGCAACTTACCAATCTCTCCAAGTCATACCCGCACAGCATGGTGTACCTCAACTTGCATAGTTTTCATTTATACTTGTCTGATTCATGTGTTTCCTTCCCACTGGATTGTAAACTCTTTGGCGACATCAACATGCTTTTATTTTTTTTTTTTTTTTTGTCTTATTTTGTCATCAAATTATTAGTGACCACACAATCCTTGGCACATACTAAATGCTCAACAAACAACTATTGAGGGAATAAATAAGTAAATCCCATTGGTGTACAATCTACTCAAATGATATCCTAGTTTGTCTTAAAAGTTACAACAATTCTAATGAGAAAAAAAAACATACTGTGAGGGTCTGATGTGAAAAAAGCCACATTACTTTAAAACATCAAACAATTAAATCTCTGTTTTAACACATATAAAATAATACAAAATTTAAATTTTAAATAGACTCTTGAAGTTAGTATGTAATTTGAGTAATCTTCAGTGATCAGTAAACTTTTTCTTCCTACACGTTTTTTCCCTCTTTTTACTCATTCGTGAATATAACCAAATAAATATAAAGACATATGACGAGTAGAAAGAACAAAATAAACACTCAATAGACTGCGGGGGAACACTTAACTTTAAAAAAATCATATATAGGGAGAGGATGTAAAAATTAATATTTTCGCTAAAAGTTTTTAAACTATGGGTAGTAAAACCACAGACATAAAAAATGATTACTATTGGAGCAATATTTTTCAAACCTGCTATGATGTAATGTTTGGGGTAAATTTTTTTTTATTATACTTTAAGTTCTAGGGTACATGTGCACAATGTGCAGGTTTGTTACATATGTATACATGTGCCTTGTTGGTGTGCTGCACCCATTAACTTATCATTTATATTAGGTATATCTCCTAATGCTATCCCTCCCCCCTCCCCACTCCCCACAATAGGCTGTGGTGTGTGATGTTCCCCTTCCTGTGTCCAAGTGATCTCATTGTTCAATTCCCACCTATGAGTGAGAACATGCGGTGTTTGGTTTTCTGTTCTTGCGATAGTTTGCTGAGAATGATGGTTTCCAGCTGCATCCATGTCCCTACAAAGGACATGAACTCATCCTTTTTCATGGCTGCATAGTATTCCATGGTGTATATGTGCCACATTTTCTTAATCCAGTCTGTCATTGATGGACATTCAGGTTGGTTCCAAGTCTCTGCTATTGTGAATAGCGCTTCAATAAACATACGTGTGCATGTGTCTTTATAGCAGCATGATTTATAATCCTTTGGGTATATGCCCAGTAATGGGATGGCTGGGTCAAATGGTATTTCTAGTTCTAAATCCTTGAGGAATCGCCACACTGTTTTCCACAATGGTTGAACTAGTTTACAGTCCCACCAACAGTGTAAAAGTGTTCCTATTTCTCCACATCCTCGCCAGCACCTGTTGTTTCCTGATTTTTTTAATGATTGCCATTCTAACTGGTGTGAGATGGTATCCCATTGTGGTTTTGATTTGCATTTCTCTGATGGAGAGTGATGATGAGCATTTTTTCATGTGTCTGTTGGCTGTATGAAAGTCTTCTTTTGGCCGGGCGCGGTGGCTCAAGCCTGTAATCCCAGCACTTTGGGAGGCCGAGACGGGCGGATCACGAGGTCAGGAGATTGAGACCATCCTGGCTAACACGGTGAAACCCCGTCTCTACTAAAAAATACAAAAAACTAGCCGGGCGAGGTGGCGGGCGCCTGTAGTCCCAGCTACTCGGGAGGCTGAGGCAGGAGAATGGTGTAAACCCGGGAGGCGGAGCTTGCAGTGAGCTGAGATCCGGCCATTGCACTCCAGCCTGGGCAGCAGAGCGAGACTCCGTCTCAAAAAAAAAAAAAAAAAAAGTCTTCTTTTGAGAAGTGTCTGTTCATATCCTTTGCCCACTTTTGATGGAGTTGTTTGCTTTTTCTTATAAATTTGTTTGAGTTATTTGTAGGTTCTGGATATTAGCCCTTTGTCAGATGAGTAGATTGCAAAACTTTTCTCCCATTCTGTAGGTTGCCTGGGGTAAATTTTTTATTGTGACTGAGAGTGTATCAAATAAGATGAGGTATTTTGCAGTAGTGGTAAAATAAAGTACTTGAATATAAAAATAAAAGTCATATGAACATACTTCAAATGGAGAAAGAGCCTGCTTTTACATATACTTTTTTCCTACTCTTTTTTTCATTTTTTGTTGAGCAAAAATTACATTTGCTAATAACAAATGCACATTCACCAGTTACTTTATGTTTAATAAAACATTTTGGATGATGAAAAGAGAAAACTATACTTTATCAGTCATAATCTAGGGAAACCAAACTGGGATTTTTCTATCAGAAAATGTTAGAAGTCTGTGGGAGCCCAGATTAAAGCAGCAGGCTCTGTTTTAGTAGCCATCTCCTATCTATTGCTGGAACAGGATGTTTATATGTTTGTTCAGGTGAGCCTGCTTCATTGGTGGGCTCCCATTGAATCAGAATTTGATCTGCCTGCTGAGCTATAGCTTTAATTAGGTTCAAAATGGTGTAGGCTTCTTACCAAAATGTATCACAGAAACTTCCTCCTTCTCCTCCTTGTACTAATTATGACATTTGTGCACAGCCTTGATTCTGTACTTTCTCTTTTTTAATCAGCCTTGGTAAGTGCTGGAGATTCCTCAAATGTGACTTCACAAAAATCTGTGGTGAACAGAGATTGAGAAAAGTTTGCAGAGATTGCTCATTATAGAATCTACTCATTCATCTTGCCTATTGGTTCTTAAAATTGGCTATACATTTTAACCCCCTGGCAACTTTAAAAATATTAATATATGGGTCTCATCTGTAGAGATTTCCATTTGTTTTGAGTAGGGTGTGATCTGAAGATCAGGTCAGAAGACTCTCTCTAAGGGTTTCTAATGTGCAGCCAATGTCCAGAATTATTGTCTGGAATCTTGTTTTATTCTTTCAATTCCCTCAAATCACAGGTGCCCTTAATTTGTATGTTTTTGAGTTTGATGTAAATAAAAATTTGATATTTCATTATTACAGCTAATATTATGTTACTAGTGTATTTCTAAAAATGTGTAACTTTTGAAAGTGCAATAAAGGAATGTGTGATGTTAATCATTTTTAGAAAATATTGTAGGTAACGTGAAATGCTTAGAAGAACACAGGACTGAGAGTTCAATGCATGTAGAATCAGCAATAAAGCAATGTCTTGATTTACAGATGAAAAAGAATCTGGAGAAATTATTCCATAAGTATTGATGCTAACATATAAACAACTGTAAATATTTTATGGAAAAATGTGCAGATTGTTTCATCCCACAATACCTACCCTTACTTACCATTAATTACTTATGAGGGTTGTTTTATATACCTTTATTTTTCTGATTTACACATATGCATTTTGTAAATTTATGTTACATAGGAGAAAGACAAAGGCATTGCAAGTTAACTGTTCTTTCCAAAAGGAAATGTTGGATTTGCACTTATATAAAGCCAAAGGGCTTCATCAGTTAATGAATAAATGTTTGGAAAATACACTGAAAATGTGTAAAATTAAAAGTAGAAATTTTTTTTAACAAAGAGAACATCCTTGAATATTAATGTCTATGCATAAGCTATCAACATTAAACATATTTTTAGTAAGGTTGGCCTGGACAGGTCTGTCAGCACATAATGGAAGATTTTTTAAATCCATATATAAGAAAAATAATGGATTTTTCTAAGTATAAAGATATAAGTAATCTGAGAATGAATATTAAGTCCTGACTAATATATTTAATAGTGAGTGGAAAAGTAGCCATTCATAATTCTCAGGATAGTCTTTATGATGGTTGATACTGAGTGTCAACTTGATTGGATTGAAGGATGCAAAGCATTGTTCCTGGGTGTATCTGTGAGAGTGTTGCCAAAGGAGATTAATGCAGACCCACCCTCAATCTGGGTGGGCGCCATCTAATCAGCTGTCAGCATGGCTAAAATAAATCAGGCAGAAGAAAGTGGAATGAGCAAACTTGCTGAGTCTTCCCACCTTCATCTTTTCTCCTGTACTGGATTCTTCCGGCCTTCAAACGTCAGACTCCAACTTCTTCAGCTTTTGGACTCTTGGACTTACACCAGTGGTTTGTTGGGGCTCTCAGGCCTTTGGCCACAGACTGAAGGCTGAACATTTGGCTTCCTTGCTTTTGAAGTTTGGGGATCTGGACTGACTTCCTCACTCCTCAACTTGCAGAGGGCATATTGTGGGACTTCAGTTTGGGGGTCATGTGAGTCAGTTCTCCTAATGAAGTCCCCTTCATCTTTACATGTATCCTATTAGTTCTGACCCTTTAGAGAACCCTGACTAATACAGTCTTGATCCTTGATAGAAGGAATAGAAGATGCAGGCAATGCAGCTTCACGGTTTAGCAGATTCAGACATGCAGTAACTATTCTAGTTGCATCTGTCTCCTCTTGGCAAGTTCATTCATCTTCATGTATTGTTGACCTCTCTCCAAATTTTCACTGACCTTCTAAATAGTCTTTTTTCTTCGTCCATTTTGTCTTTTGTTGAATCAATAAAAATAATCATAGAAATTAGATATGTCCTCTTAATACGGGACTTTGCCTATTTTTTGTTTGTTTCCTTGAGATGGAGTTTCACTCTTGTTGCCCAGGCTGGAGTGCAATGGCATGATCTCAGTTCACCGCAACCTCCACCTCCCAGGTTCAAGTGATTCTCCTGCCTCAGCCTTCCAAGTAGTTGGGATTACAGGCATGCACCACCATGCCTGGATCATTTTGTATTTTTAGTAGAGACAGGGTTTCTCCATGTTGGTCAGGCTGGTCTCGAACTCCCGACCTCAGGTGATCCAGCCAACTCGACCTCCCAAAGTGCTGGTATTACAGACATGAGTGATGCACCTCACTCACCACCTGGCCAGTACTTTGCCTATTATTAATAAAAGCTGCATTTAGTGCCCTATTTACATTTTTATTAAAATATTACATTACTATATTTGATAAAATAACATAGTTATTCAAAGTAGCCAAAGATGGACTTGCAGAAAGTGAAGAAACCTGGCTTGCTGGAACCAGAAGGATGGAGGCAGGAAATGGAGTGCCCTACCCAGTCTGTAACTGTGCCACCAATACAGGCTCTGTGGTCCCAGTTGCACTACCTGGTTCGGGACTGGGGATGGCTTTCCCAGCCCTGATTCCATTTGTGTCACTAGTACTGGTTGCAACAGGCTCATCTACAGCTACAGGTTGAGTGATAGGATAGTTTTAAGTTTGCTTTTGTTTTGTTTCCTTGAGCTTCCTTAACATAATCTTCCAACTCTTCTAATGGATTTTGTAAATTCTGTTTTGGTATTTTAAAGTTCTGATGACTCTTGTTCTTTAAAACGTCTTCAAAACAAGCATTATGTTATTGTTTCATGGCAGCAATTTTTTTTTCTTATCTTCAAGATAATAAGGTTTATTCAACAGTGTATTCTTTCTTCTGTGTAATAGCACTGAGACTTTTGATTTCCTTTTTGCTGTTTTTCACATTCAGGCTTACCTCACATTTCTGAGGATTCTAGGTTTACCATTCAAATTTACTACTGAGGAATTAAAATGGCAATGAGAAGTCCCGTGCTGCATATTGCTAACGG
Source organism: Trachypithecus francoisi (assembly GCF_009764315.1). NCBI lineage: Eukaryota > Metazoa > Chordata > Mammalia > Primates > Cercopithecidae > Trachypithecus > Trachypithecus francoisi. The sequence continues at coordinate 44,549,829 of NW_022681470.1, read as the reverse complement.
GTTTCACTGGCAGGAACTGGGGCCTCCTCTTCTTCTTCTCCTCTTCCTCTTTTTTTCTTTTTTTCTCTTCTTCTTGGAGGAACTACAGAATATTATAAAGAAAAGAATTCTATGTGATACTAGTTAACATGATTCTCAATATTTCTGAGAATATTTTGGCATCATTTTACTGAAGAGAATATAGCTGACAGAAAATCTGAAGGTGATAAGGGAAAATGCTTTTTATACTAAATATATGATGTCTTGCAAAGATATTATGTAGTACTCATTTCACAGTTAAGAGGCAAAATCATCCCAGATGTAAATGTTTCTTCCAGGTATCCACTCTTGACAATATGCTAAATAGTTATTTAATATTTTATTCAGGGTAACCATCAAAAAAGTATGCCTAGGACAGTAAGATTAGATTTTCTGTAATCAAATATTTCAACAACACCATGTTTTATTAATAAGTAAAGTGAAATAAAAGTATAGGCAACTATTTTCTTACATATAAGAAAAACAGGGGCAATTTCTAGCCTTAAATGTAATCAATATTTTGTAAGTATTACTATTGGTACTCTTCTCACTTACAAAACAATGATTCATGTATTATTTGGTATCCTTTGATTCAAGTGAGAAAAGCACACGTTGAAAAACGTAGGCAATAAAATTAAATGGATCACCTCTCTGAAAGGCCTGATATTCAAATACATTCACATCGAAGATATTGATTATATTTGAATATCAAGTCTTTTAGAGAGATGATTAAGTTAAAATGAAGTCATCAGGATGTACCCTAATCTAATATGACTGGTGTCCCTATAAGAAGAAGAAATGTGGGCACTTAGAGATATGACAGAGGTGTGCATGCCCAGGAGTAGCCCGTGTGAGGACAGGGTGAGAAGGCAGTCACTTGCAAGCTAAGCAAGAGGTTGCAGAAGACATCAAACTTACTGATATCTTGATCTTGGACTTTTAGCCTCCAGAAATGTGAGAAAATAAATTTTTGTTGTTTAAGCCACACAGTCTGTGGTATTTCATTATGGCGTTTGTAGCAAACTAATTCAAGTTCCATGATTGACTTTGAACCCTGACTCCCCCTGTGGCCATGGGAGCAAAATGTCATAACTGTCAGTTTCCATTAGAGGCATGGATATAGTGGTGGTTAGAATAGTCCTATGAATTTAAAAAAGGGGAACATTTCTGGGAAGGAGAAAGGAATCCTCAGCAAACAACAACAACAAAAAAAGTCTCTAATTTATCTAATAATATTAAATTGTATATGGTAAGGATTATATTTTAATATTTGAATTACAAAATATATCACATATAAGAGTAAAATCATAAAAATGGTTTGAATACCAATAATAAAATGAGACACCACGTACTCACAATCAAGATAAAGAAATCAAACGTCACCCATGTTTGAAGTTTATCATGCGACTTCGATCCTATGTTCTTTCCTCCCACCATTGCCTTGAGAAATAGTCATTATTTTGAATATTGTTTTTTATTCCCTTTCTTTCATTATAGTTTTATCAAGTATATATCCCCAGAGATAGATAGATAGATAGATAGATAGATAGATAGATAGATGATGATAGATAGATAGATAGATAGATAGATGATTGATAGATAGATAGATAGATAGATTGATTTGGTCTTACATCTTTTCATATTTTACTTAAATGGACCAAAACTAAGTATTCCTCTGAAATATTATTGTTTTCTCAATAGTGTGAGTATGAAATGCATGCATGTTATTGCATTTAACAGTAGTTTGTTTCTTTTTGTTTAACACAATAGTGAAATTGTGTAATATTCCATTGTATTAATGTGTCATAATATACTCACTAATTTTCTAGGATTGTATCTAATTTTCTGTCTTACAAACAGCACTCCTCTGATTCAAGTGCATGCCCCCTAACACAAATAATACAAAAGTTCTTCTGCCATAAATCTCTAGGGGTAGAATTGTGGGCTGTACAGCAGCAGTAACTTCTGACCAGGAGTGATCTTGCTTTCCAGGAGACATTTGACAATGTTTGAGGACAGTTTTGACTGCCACAGCTGGAAAGGGAGCAGGTGAAGTGTTACTGGCATTTAGTGGCTAGAGGCCAGAAATGCTGCTAAGCATCCTACAATACACAGGGCAGCCCTCTACAGCAAAGAATTATCCAGCTCAAAATATCAATAGTGTGGTGGTTGAGAAAGCCCAGTTCAAAAGATGTGCACCTTCAAATTTGTGGTCCTACTGTTTTATCAGAAGGCCATAGCTTATAAGAGCTCCTTTTGCTCCATATCCTGTCAATATGTTATATTGACAGACTTTAATTTTTTATAATTTTCTTCATTTTCTAAAGTCTTTGAGAGTTTGACTCAATTTTGTGTTTTCTTGACGACCCTGACTCTTTGTGAATTTTTTCATTGGTTTTGTAATTTTTTTATGTCTGAACTTATACATGATATTTTTACAATACAACTTCTCATCTTTCCCAGGCCCCCAGCTTTATATTTTGCCTCATGTTTAGAACTATTAGAAACTAAAGCTCTCAGCTGGCCTGGGCAACATAGCAAGACTCCATCGCTACATAAAATTTTTTTTAAATTAAAAAAAAAATTTTTTTTAAATCTGGCTGGAGTGGTGGTATGAGCCTATAGTCCTAGCTACTCAGGAGACTGAGGAAGAAAGATAGATTGAGTACAGGAGTTTGAGGCTGCAGGGAGCTATGATCACAGCCCAGGCTACATAGTAAGTGGAACCCTGTGTCAAAGAAGGAAAGAAAAAGGAAGGGGAGGAAAGGGGAGGGAAGGGGAGAGAAGGAGAGGGGAGGGGAGGGGAGAAGGAAGGGAGGAAAGAAAAGAAAGAAAGGGAGAAAAAGGGAGAAAAGGAGAGAGAAACTAAAGCTCCAGGCCAACTGGGACAGCAGCAGCTGCAATTAAGGGAACCAGCCACCGAACCAGCTGCAATACTTGTGATTTGCTCCAGATTTATGCTTGCTTTCTTTATTTTATTTATTTCTCTCTACTCCATGTAATTTATTTCCTTTTCTTGGCTGTGAATTTATAAATATTTAAAACTATATTTTATGCATATTTTTGGTGTCTTATACTAAGCAGATTTCACTGGGTATCTAGACTGTAATAGTAATTGAAGTAAAAGTTTGGGATCATGTCTTACATGCATTTTGTAAAACTCAAAGTGCTATACATAAATTGCATTTTTACATTAATGCTATTTTTTCTCCTAAAATCCTATGGAACTTACTAAATGTAAATGCTTCAGTCCTTAATTACATGTTTGCAAGGCATAATTGAATATGCATAAATATATTATTTGCTGAATGTCAAGAAGATCTCCATTACCACTCAAGCTGCCACAAAACCTTAACAAATGTGCTGTTCGTTATATTCACAATATATGTGAATTTTATACCAGATCTTCTCTCTATACTCTTTCTGCAAATTCTTTCACTTAGACTTTCATCATCTCTCTCTTTGGTTGCTGAAAGAGGCTGCTTTCTTCTCTCCCCACAAAAGGGGCCATTTTTTTTCACTCTTTTGCATGACTTATCCTCATATGATTATATCAGTTACCCACAAGATAGACCTTTGTTGTTGAGTCTATCTAGACTGAGAACAGATGAGAACACATTGTTTCATTCAGGTGACCCCATATCAAAGAGGAAGCAGGGAGGCTGAGCTATGCATCCTTCTTCTCAAAACTTACCCAACTACAAATGAGAGAAGAAAATGAGAAGGCAGAGGAAAGAAAGGGCATTGTGTCACTTAAACACAAAGCAAGGAAAAAAGTCTTCCTACTACCTATATTTTGCTGTTGTCGTCGTTGTTTTCCCTAATAAAATGTTTATTTTCAAGACTGCATTGTTTGAAGGAAAAGCCATGTTTGTTAATCTCTGTAACTTTTATATCAACCATTTACGTAGGATTTTAGCTAATATCATAGACTTTAGAGCTAAAATAACAGATTTTAAATCCCAATTTTTTTATGTGTCACATAAAGATAATATTATACAATATTTTTATAAAGTTTACATAAATTAATATGAACAATGCCCTTATTGAATGGCATATAAGCCTCAGTTAATGCTACTGAGTTTAACATACATTTAATTGTTTTTTACAATTGATATGTAAAAGGTTTCCTCTCCCCGCTCTCCTTTGTTCCTTTCAAAAGTTTAGATTAAACAATTTCAAATATTTTGTTTTGAAGTTTGGCTCAAATCAAATGATTAGGAAGACAGAGTAGAAGGTCAGAAAAACCCAAGAAAAATGGAGAAACAGTCCAGTATGAACATGGGAAGGAAAGTAAAATCTTCCTTACTTTTCTGACTTTGGAAAATGAGGTTCACTACTTAAATTTTCACCATAAGTGAGCCTGAGACTCCAGTTGTTCCCATGTTCAAAGAGACTGGATTCAGCAGCTGCCACAGACTGAGCCTCCCTGCAGAGGTGAATGGCTCCCAAGTTTCTTCTCTGTGTTAACAAGGACAATGAGGTTAACCAAAAAGCTGGTTAGATATTAATAAAGTAAAATTTGATGCAAATTTAATTTTAGAGCATTATAAATGAGGCTGCATTTTCTTAAGCAAATATTTGAATTAATACCGAATGAATTGTAACTACAGTTTAAGTTAAGATCCATACTGCATAGGATATATAATTCCTTATATTTAAATATTGGTATACTGTAGATGAATTCCAAGCCTTATGCTAAAGCCTAATAAAAAGCCCAAAAGTTTTCTCTTAAACCAAAAAGCTGCTGCAAATTATTTGAGATTTGATGCCTTTTTCAAGTATATTTGAAAAAAAGAGCCTGTATTAGTGTACCTTTCTAGAGCAGTGGGTTTTAAATGATGCAAAGAGTATGGGAAAAATCCAAATGGAAATTCAGCAATCTTATGTGAGAATTAAATCTTTTTGTGTAAAATATAAATTACAAAAGCGACATTTCACAGCTTTCGAGTTTTAATTCAATTGGAAGAATCAGAAAGGGCTCATTGTCTTCAAGGGGAGATGACCTGAAGGGGTTGGGCAAAAGGGCAATGTGACTTAGAAAGAAAGAGAAAAGTGATTACATTAATTTTAATGGCACAATAGCAGTTTTCAATAAGCTTTATGACAGCAGAAAAGATTGATTTTTTTGTGCTAAAACGTGCAGTGTCCTAAACTGCATTTTGCCAGAAGTCTAATACCTATAATTTATTGTATCCCATATTCTCAATGTTAAAACAGGAAAGAAGGCAAAAGTCTGAGGGCTTAAAATATAATGGACTATAGATTCATTGCTAAAACTCAATTGGAGCTGAAAATTCCTTTTAATTTTGAAATGCACTTAACAAGAATTAAAAGGCACAGGAATAGCTATAAAATGGTGTCAGGACACTGTGTTTCCCACATTCCTCCTGTAAGAAATGATTTGAGTTTCCTGAATCAAAAAGTGGGAGTAAAGAACCTTGAGCTTAAATAGAAGACATGCTCCTCTGAAAGAGACCTCTAGTCTATTTGAAGCATTTTGCTAGGCTCTGAGAAGGCAGGAACCACATTATTCTCAGGTAAACTTACTTTCCAGCCTAGCCATCAACATCCCTCTCTTGTTTCCTGGTCCTTGTTTATAGCCTGTAGTCAGAATTACACTCTCCAGGTTTTTTCTGCTATTCACCAATGCCTTGGACACTACAAAATATCTTTTTGGATTTTTTTTTTCCTGCTTATCAGATACATGGTCTTGATAACCATAGTAATGATTTTGATTGAAATTTTAATGAAGTATGGAAAAACCCAAAAATCTTATCCAGAGATGACCTAGATCTTTCGGGTTTCTTCAAGCTTAGTATAAGCCAAGCTTGTCCAACCCACGGCTCACGGGCTGCATGTGGCCCAACACAAATTCATAAACTTTCTTAAAACATTACGAGGTATTTTTGCAATTTTTATAGCTCATCAGTTATTGTTTGTGTTAATGTATTTTGTGTGTGGCCGAAGACACTGCTTTGTATTCCAGTGTGGTCCAGGGAAGCCAAAAGATTGGACACCCCTGGTAAGCCATCACTATAAAGTAGCTGCTAAAAGGTATAAAAATAAGACTGTCAATAGACATAATTGTTCAGATTAGAACTAATATTTTAGGCAATGTCAAAGGGACAATGATAATTAGAGTACCTTCAAAGGAGGCAAAGAGAATAAAAAGTTAGAAGTCATGCCATGTAAAGACTTTCTTAGAATCCCCAAAGGGCCTTCTGTTGAGAAAAGATTTGGGAGAAGGTAGTAGAAGGGTTTAAAAAGCAGCTTCATATACCTGAACAGTTTTCATTCAGAAAAAGGGTTAGAGTTCTGGTTAGCTTCTGATGGCAGGTCCAAGACAAAGAGGTGGAAGTTAGGAGGAGGCAGATTGTTACTCATTATTGAGGACTATATGACAATCAGGGTTGTTTTGTGATAGAAGCAATAGTTTCAAAACCATATGATCGCCCATCACTGGAAGTCTTCAAGAAGAAACTAGATGTTCTAGGAGAGTAAAATGATTCTAGTAATGATATAGTGACAGCACAAATGGTGTTTTTACTTATGCTTAGCACCTAGTCATTGTGGTTTATCTTTTAGACTTATCGAAAGAAGAAATGGTCAAAAAAAATTGTCACAGTTTTATTTTATAAACATGTAATTATAATACCTGTCTCACACGTGTGTCACAGAATACCCCCAAATACATAATTTTTTAATTTAACAAATATTTATCCAGCAGCTATTATGTCTAGGTATTTGGCTAAATAGTAGGGATAAAATAGGGAAAAAGAACAAACAAGGTCCTGGGCCTGTGGGAATTCTTTTCTGCTGGTGGTAGTCTCCCATTTCATAAGCACTAAGCAAGGGAGCGTTACCTGTTATAAATGAGGCACTAGATAAGCATGCTAGCTCCGGGATTTGTGTATATAGAAGCAGGTGATCTATAAAGTACTTTTTCTGAAGATATAAAATCCAAGTGAGTCATGCAGGTTAAATGGCAGGGTAGCTGGATGAAAGCAATTGAAGGATTAGGGGAAGGGACTGAACATGAATATTTCAGGCAGAGGGAACAGCATTTGTGAAACCTCAAAGATGAAAAAGGAGTGAGAGACATAAACACCACATGTGTTTGAGGAACTAAAAGAAATTCAGTAACTATAGGACAAAGCTCCCTGACATCAACAACTTTCTTTTAAATACTGCATCCCATTGCTCAACACATGAGCTGTTAAATAAACTATTTGTTGCATAAAAATGAACTCATAGGTATCTTGAGTGAGGAGGTGGTATTAATGGTAGTTAGACTCTTACAAAGGTTAACCAAGGAACATCACATAGGACCTATGATAGAGTTTCGATCTGTGTCTCCACTCAAATCTCGTGTTGAATTGTAATCTCCAACGTTGGAGGTGGGGCCTGGAGGGAGGTGACTGGATCATGGAAGCAAATGTGTCATGAATGGTTTAACATCTCGCTTTGGTAGTGTCCTCTCAATAGTGAGTTCTCACAAATCTGATGGTTTCAAAGTGTTGGACCGCTCCCTCTCTCTCTTGCTTCTGCTTTTGCCATGTAACATGCCTGCTCTGCCTTCACTTTCTACCTTGATTGTAAGCTTCATGAAGCCTCCCCAGAAGCCAAGCAGACATCAGCATCATGCTTCCTGTAAAGCCTGCAGAACTGTGAGCTAATTAAACCTCTCTTCTCTATAAATTGCCAAGTCTCAGTTATTTCTTATAGCAATATGAGAATAGACTAATACAACCTAGTAAGAAATGTTAAAAATTTTTGATCCTAAAAGAAATGAAGGACTAGGAAATGGTTTAATTGTATAATCAGTAAAGGGCTGTTGTTTTTTAAAGGACCTAACACAAGGAGAGGTCTTATATTATTATCAATTTAAAATATATCAATTCAGATCCTTAAAAAAAAAACTTGTATATCAATCCTGTCTTTAAATATGCTTCTTGGTAGAAACATTGCCAATATCAGATTCACAATACCTGAGTCAGGATACATTTATTTTTAATTTGTAGAATTGGTTTTACTTCTATTAAAACAAAAATACAACTTCAGCTTTTCACTTTTTATTTAAGTTTTAAAATTTTAAAAAATACTTTTGCTAATATTTGAATGTTAAGAAATGCAATATGGATATTTTGGGGCAATTTATTTCTAATTATTACTAAAACAAACATAATTACTTCAGGATTTTTTTTTAATTTTATTTCTTTTTTTGAGACGGAGTCTTTCTCTGCTGCCCAGGCTGGAGTGCAGTGGCACAATCTCGGCTTACTGCAAGCTCCTCCTCCCAGGTTCACCCCATTCTCCTGCCTTAGCCTCCCAAGTAGCTGGGACTACAGGTGCCCGCCACCACAACTGGTTAATTTTTTTTTTTTTTTTTTTTTTTTTTTGCACTTTTAGTAGAGACTGAAGGCCAAACTTTCGGCTTCCTTGCTTGTGAAGTTTTGGGACCTGGACTGGCTTCCTTGCTCCTCAGAGTGCAGAGGGCCTATTGTGGGACTTCACTTTGTGATCATGTGAGTCAGTTCTCCTAATGAAATCCCCTTCATCTTTACATGTATCCTACTAGTTATGACCCTTTAAAGAACCCTGATCAATACAGTCTTGATCCTTGATAGAAGGAATGGAAGATGCAGGCAATGCAGCTTCATGGTTTAGCAGATTCAGACATGCAGTAACTATTCTAGTTGCATCTGTCTCCTCTTGGCAAGTTCATTCATCTTCACATAGTGTTGACCCCCTCCAAATTTTCACTGACCTTCTAAATAGTCTTTTTTCTTCATCCATTTTGTCTTTTGTTGAATCAATAAAAATAATCATAGAAATTAGATATGTCCTCTTAATACGGGACTTTGCCTATTTTTTGTTTGTTTGTTTGTTTGTTGTTTGTTTGTTTGTTTGTTTGAAACAGAGTTTCACTCTTGTCACCCAGGCTGCGGTACAGTGGCATGATTTCAGCTCACCGCAACCTCCGTCTCCCAGGTTCAAGTGATTCTCCTGCCTCAGCCTTCCAAGCAGTTGGAATTACAGATATGCACCACCACGCGTTTATTTATTTATTTACCAAAAAAAAAAAAATGTATTTTTAGTAGAGACGGGGTTTCACTGTGTTAGTCAGGATGGTCTCAATCTCCTGATCTTGTGGTCCACCTGCCTCAGCCTCCCAAAGTGGTGGGATTATAGGCGTGAGCCACCGTGCCTGGCCACTTGAGGATTATTTTTAAAAACTGAGCTTCAGCTAAGAGAAAAAAGAAAAGAGAGGCCTAATTAACACATATTTAATACTATGGAGATGAGTGAGCATTTAAAGAATATGGGCTAGCATTTCACACACACAAAGACACCATTTGCTGAATTATATGCCAGTGCTCTACCCTGGAAGAGTTAATTTGCCTAACATAGGTAAACAGTTTCCTCACAGAAGTAGTTTTCTCTTTCTAAACCCATGATATCACTTGAATAAAAGAATGGGTGGAAAAAATGAATAGAAGCTTTCTTTTTTGCATTTATTACAATTAATATTAATCTGAGTGATTGCTACGATAGATTTATTCCTGCTAAAATGGTGGATTCTTTGCTTTCAGAATTAACTTCTTATTTTCTTTTTACATATATATTAGTCTTTCACAGGGTAGCCAATTAATCTTCAACATCAAATTAGCAACCCATCAAACATTTGTCTCATTAAAAACAGTCACTGGTAAATCTAGAATAAAGTGGTGCTTAACTAAATTCATTCCTAAATCAGAATCATTGTTCATGTCAACTCAAGTTAATTCAGCATCAATATAGTTGATTGATAGAATTATCGTTTATACCTCACTCACTACTAAGAAATAATTTGATTTGTTCACAGTAAATAATGTATCCACTACTAGGACATTCCCTTTAATCTTGCAGTAAAACTGTAGCTAAGGAAAGTATCTTACTGTAGTAGGGTGCAGTTAGCAGAGGTAACATAGAGAAATGATACTGCAACATCCCGAGAGATAACAAAACAAACTCTTCAATGCAAGCATGAGGAAATTTAAATGTCAATACTCATGAACAGTATTGACATTGTATAGTAGGATGTGGATGAATTATAAAAGGGGCACAGTCAAATTAATATAAGCCAATCACTTAGCTGTTGAATGTACAATAATATAACAATTGTAACAATTGTTATTTGTTATACACATATAGTATTTAGACCAATTATCTTCCAAGGTTTAAGTGATCATTGTCATAAATAGATATTGCTAATCCAGCATGCTGACTTTCATTTATACAGACTCAGAATACTAAGATCCAGTTCAAGAACCATCTGTATCCTAGGAAAACAATTTTCTCTGTGGCCCAAGTCCCATTTTTCCATCCGTCAATTTCAACTATCATTCTGAAAATCTTATTTCTCTTTAAATTTTGTTCAATTTACATTTAGAACCCTTATGGGGGATCATAGGGAATTCTGGAAGAAGTTTTATATCTAGAAAGAGCTCATAATCCTAAGAGTTATGGGAGCTTAGAAAAATACCTTATTATAGGGGAAATTGTGTGCTCCAGAAGGATTTCTTTAATTTTGAAATTTTATGCTTTGTCTAAAACAGGCATAAAATTCAGTGATGGCAATATCTTCAGACCTCTAGTTGTATATAGTTCATTGCACCCACTACTTTTGACACATATTTTTACATTGAGAACTCTATTCCATATTTTAAAGAAGCATAAGATTAAGGATGCACAGATCTGAGCTGGCAGGTGATTATTACAAGTGGTCATACATTTACTTTCTCCTAACTCAACTCTATACACTACCAATTTAGTTCATTATGAAAAACTTAGATATCCTAAAAGTAGGCATAGTAATTAAGTAGTTAAATTAGTTGGACATGGCAAGTAGTTATTTACTAATTTTACTATTCCTTTAACAATTTAGCTGAAGTTCATCTGTAGAGAAATTAACTTTTCTTGGCCAGATGCAGTGGCTCACACCCATAATCCCAACACTTTGGGAGGACAAGGTGGGTGGATCACTTGAGCCCAGCAGTTTGAGACCAGCCTGGGCAACATGGTGAAACCCCACCTCTACAAAAAAAAAAAAAAAAAAAAAATTAGCTGAGCATGATGGTGTACACCAGCTACTTGGGAGGCTGAGGCTGAACCCGGAAGTTTGAGGCTGCAATGAGCTGTGATCACACCACTGCACTCCAGCCTGGGTGACGGGGTAAGACCCTATGTTAAAGAAGAAAATAACTTTTCTTGTCAACTGTAACTATTTGTTTACCCTGAAATACAGTTAGTATGAAAGGAATGGAATAAGTTGCAGTTATTTTCAATAGTTTCCAATGAGTTATTTGCTTGTCATTTGGTTTTCTATTTATCTGAGAATCATCATGAACCTATGGAGGTTTATATATTCAATATGTTCTTGTCATTGGTATTTATTATTATTTTTGTTGTTCAGTCACATCTTTGGTAGATATGAGCCCTTTCAAGTTGGTCCCTCTGTTCATTTGACAAAAGCTCATACAATTTCTACCCCAATCTAGAATTAGCCATTCATCAAAGAAGCCATTGTTCCCTTTGTGGGGATAGCACTTAGAAATTATAAACTGGACACAATAATAGGGAATGATATGTGAATTTTCCCATCATATTTTTTCAGGGTCTATGTGGATAATTTTTTGTTGATAATTTTTTCCAATACACATATTATAAGTGCGATAGAAGCAAATATACTCTTTGTGCTTTTTAATTTATTGCCCTTAATTCATTATCTAGTTACGTTTTTCTAAATTATTTTCATTATCATCACTTCAGGAATCAACAGAAGTACATTATATAAGTACAGTATATAATATAGAAGTGAATTATTAAAGTCATTTTACCTAAGAGTAAAAAAATCAGCTAATATCCTCATTAATGAAAGCTCTCAGATTGATAATATCACAAATAAGAAATGAGATGGAAAGGTTGTGAGAGCAAATTTTCAATGTGAAGTGGTAAACTCTATGCTCTGGAAGATGATAATAGTTGCCTTCAATGCCTCTTTTCTTACCATTTCCCTGGGCATTGGCAGTTATGGTAGCAGCAACATATGTGATTTTGGTCCAGGGTCCTGTTTTCTTTATGAAAGGTAACTTAAATAATTTTTAAAGTTTATTTAGGGAAATACCCACTTACAAAATGTTCCTTTTGCTGTTCCAATTGGACTAAAATTAAAACACTGCCAGAAAAAGTCTCAGAAAATTTAGAGCTTGAGAAGATACTAAGAAATATCTAGGCAAACCCTTGATGTAAGAGGAATCTGGCAGTCAAATGATTTGTTACTATCACAAAGCACAGGGATCCAGCAGTATCACGAATTCAGCTCATGCTTCTCAACCATTACATGTTCCCCTCTAGTGAGAAAATAAACTTATTTGTTACGTTGTTTCAGTTCTTTATATCTTCTAAAATACTATAAGGAGAGATACTATATAGAATACTATATTCAGGTATTTTTAACAACCATAATATTCTCTTCATATTTTAATATAGTTTCTAAAAGTATGTATAGAATACAAAAATTAAAAGATGAAGTACAACTAACCCTGGCCAGGTGCAGTGGCTCATGCCTGTAATACCACCACTTTGGGAGGCTGAGGTAGGTGGATCACTTGAGGGCAGGAGTTCAAGACCAACCTGGGAAACATGGCGAAACCTCATCTCTACTAAAAACACAAAAACTAGCTGGTATTTTTGGTGCACACCTGTAATCCCAGCTACTCGGGAGGCTGAAGCAGGAGGATCACTTGAACCAGGGAGGCAGAGGTTGCAGTAAGCTGAGATCACACCACTGCATTCTAGCATGGGCAACAGAGAAAGACTCTGTTAAAAAAACAAACAAACAACAGCAACAAAAAACAGAAATACAACTAATCCTATATGAGAAATTTCTATAGTGTGTAAATATGTAATTGTTACTTAACTACGATGTTTTTCTTTCTTAAGCCATGTTCACAATTCTGTGAATCATCATCGCTTTGTTTGCAGGAGATATGAGTAATCACATTGTGTTGTCTTATTAAACAATTTAGAAACCAACCCAAATTCAGTCACTGATATACAAAAAGAAAATTACTTTCCAGATTATCAGTCTGACTTTCATCCTTCAAAGAACACTCTGACATTCTATGTTGATAGTTTAGTAGAAATTTCAGAGCCCAAGGCTGTTTTATAGCAGCTGCTTTATTGATCCAGACCACATTTAGTTATTTGTCATAGTCTTTTCTAGAAACTTAACTTGCTTGTGTTCAGAGGTGGAAGAAAAGATCAACAAATACTTGTTGTTGCCTCACAGCAAAATAAACTGCAAGCTCTGCTATTATCCAGTGACTTGAGATTTTCCCCATCTTTCATCAAATATTTCGGTAAAGCACAGATTTTTAAAATTGCTTCGTGGATAAGCACTATAGAAAACAAGGCATTATAAGTTTAATGATATGGTCTCTAGATTTACATAGACAGAATACCTTATTAGCTATGCAAATCTTGGGCACATTCCTTAGTGTCTACAAGCTTTAGTTTCCTCATTTGTAAAATCAGTATAATAATAGGTGCTCCGTAATAATATTATTCTGAGATGACGCATGTACCATGACTGGATCATAAAAAAGTTTCAATAAGGATTAGTTATAATTATTAAAATTAGTAATGTAGAGAGAATTATACTACTAATGTTAACAATAGCCATTTCCCTTATCAACTCAGTTCATTGGTTTACATGAAGTTTTAGAAAAATAAGTCTTAAAAAAATTATTATTATTAGTTGGTGACAAAAACTGAAAGTAAAGAAAAGGAATTAAAATGTGCTTGGTGTGATAAAGGTTGTTTTCACAAGTTTCTTGGTTGTATCTAATTTAATCTTTCCAAAACCCTGTGAGATAGCTATTAACTGCTCAAGGTCACATAACAGGTTTACTTTCATAGTCAAACTCATGGTAGGTAAAATAAAGGCAATGATGCATTTAGAAGAGAATATACATATTCTCTACTTGGTGGCTAGCTAATGCATGCAATGATCACAAATGACAACAGATGTTGACAACTCAATACAATAATTTCTTTAATGTAAATTATCTCTTGTTCATGACCAGCCTGAGCAAGAGTGAGACCCCATCTCTACAAAAAATACAAAAATTAGCTGAGTGTACTGGCACGCCTGTAGTTCCAGCTGCTCAGGAGGCTGAGGTGAGAAGATCACTTGAACTTAGGAGGCAGAGGTTCCAGTGAGCCAAGATGGCACCACTGCACTCCAGCCTGGGCAAAAGAGCAAGAATCTGTCTAAAAGAAAAAAAAAAAATCCCTCTTAAGTAAAATAAATGTATTTCCTTTTAAAGACAAACATTCAAAAGAATAAGACAACCAATAATTATCTAATTTTACCTATGTAATGTGAAACTTATGACTGTATTCTAACTTCACTATTTAACTCTAACTAAATACATTGTTTATTTATGCATATGCACATATTTGTATGTATAGTGAAAGTGTGTTTTTCAAATTCAGATGCTTCTGCAGTAAAATTTGCTGCTGAGTGCCTGCGAGAGTCCCAGGAAGTGTGTAGACAAATGTAAAAGGCCTACTAACACTAGGAAAGAGGTACAGACAAGATGGCCAGACAAATCCTGATGTATCTCAGACATTATATCCTCTAAAACTTGCAGCATAAACCTGAAGTGAAGTCATTTAGATGACATACAATATTAAGGTCTTTAATATTTAGACATTTGAAGTTGCAAAGAATTGTCACTGTTTTAAGAAATACTGGTTATGTTGAGATGTTATGGAGAAAATATATCATTCTTTCACCATGTTACAGACTGTGCTGCATATTTTGATACTCCAATTAAAATTTTAGGTTCTCCATATGACATACTTTAAAATTAAATAATGGTAATGATAATGTGTTACTCTCTTACATTGAGTCAGATAGGTTCTATGTGGACACTATCTCTGTTAGTCCTACTATACCATGAGATTATCTATTAATATCATAGTCTCATAGTTGAGAAAAACTAATATTGAAAGAGGAAAGTAACCCAAACAGGTTCACACAGATCATCAGTGTTGGGTTTGCGCAAACAGAAAAATTTGTCAACATTTAAAACAAAGAAATGACAAAGCAGAGGAAAGTAGACATTAGAGTGTGAGATTTTGCACAAAATTCAAACTGAAAAGTATGAGTATCTAAAGCATTTGAAAATAATAGTCGCTGAATAGGAAGTTTAAAATTATAAAGTATTACACAAATTAGAATAAATACAATGATACATTCAGGCTTATGCAATAGCTTTAATAAAACCTTAACTTTGACTGTACTTCTTTGCTTTTAGAGATTAAAAAAGAAACACAGTGTGAACCCTCTAATGATTTTAAATACTAGAAAGGTCATACACAAATGATGGGAGAGGGCATAAAATTAAAATTAAAAGATTAAAAAAAAAGAAAATGTATTGACTTTTAAGAATAGTGTCATCAGTGTTCAATTTTACAGACACCATTAGAGACAGCATAAGCACTTACCTTCCAGATCTAGTACTCTCCAAAATGAAAAGCATGAATGAAGGAAGATCAATACAGAACAGATTATAGCAAGAAAGCACTTGGCCACTTCAAATAAGTTCCAGCCTCTGAGCCCAAACTAAGTAAATTCCAATACACCAAAGGAACTGAAGGCTGGTGTTCTTCATTTGTCATATATTAAGTGAAGTGTCAATGACCAAAAGATGAGTATTTCATAGCATTTTGAAACTCAAGGTCTACTGCAAAGAATCCAGGAAAATTGGAGGCAAGTTGTAATACAGGAAACAGGCAAGAAAGGGCAATCCCAAAATCTATTTTGTGAAGATATTCTTCAATCCCTGCCACATAATGAGGTAAAGATTTCCTCTGTTGTCCTATAGGTTTTTTTCATGTACAGGTTCTTATTTTATTGCAATTATTAATTATGTAGTGAAACCTTTGATAATACACACGTACACACGCACATACTTCTCTTTCACAAGGACATATACAGAGTATCAGTTTATTCTTGTATATTTTGTAGGATATGGTTCCGCAAGATTGGAAGTCTTTGTCAGAAAACAATAAATAGTGATGTAAATAAGACTGAAAATTTATTCTACTTTTACTTCAAAGTCTGAACTGGTAGGGGGGATAAACCACCAGGGGATATTGGAGCTCTTCTCCATGAAGTTATCCAGGAACCCCAATTCCATGTGTTTTTTTCATTTCATCATCACTTAAAGTGTGGTCTGTCTCTTCGTAGTCAGGACCAGCTGGCTCTCACTGTGTCCACAGTTTAGTCAGTGAGAACAGAGAAAGAGGAGGTGAAGCACAAGTTGCTTTCTTTTAAGCTTTTGTGACAAACAGCACACATCCCTCCACATTCAGATTCTACTGAGCAAAAGTTAATTACATGAGCATTTCTGGCTGCATGGTATATATATCAGCAAATGTAATCTCTAGTTAAGCAGCCAGGTGACTGTTAAATGTAGGAGATATTGTGCTTAAGAAAGAGGAATAGGCATTAGGAAATCAATGAGCTGTCTCTGCCATATCATAGTAAGGAAAAATAGTATTTCCTAAAGGCCACATAATCTTCTCAGAATTATCTTGGTCAAAACAATGATGAGTTTTTTAGATTATGATGCATTACAGTTTTTTATTACTGATAATGAGTCCACTACTATCTGTTCTCATTCTTCAAAACCATTTACCTGCTTTGCAACTCCCTTGCCCACAAAACGAAGCATGTGTCAAGGGATACCTCAGACATAAATTCCTGCCCTTATACAACTAACAGGCATCACAACTATCGAAATTTCCCAATGGATTAACCTCCAAATCCTAAGAATGTTAAGGAAATGCAGTATGCAGAAAAATGAAATCTTATGAGAATAGTTCTTAAGAGACAAAATTAAGAATCGTATTTGTTCTTTAACATAATTCTCATTTCCTTTAATATAAATGTGATTGGACTCGTTGCTTTCTAAAATTTCTCACAGATCTCCTATTCCATTAAATAATACTTTGATATCTTTAATTATTCAGTGTACTGCTAGAGAGGTTAATTGCTCAAATCTAATTTTTTTTTAAAATAAATTTGCTAACACTTTTAAATATCCACTTTTCTTTTTAGACAGAGTCTTGCTCTATTACCCAAGGTGGAATGCAATGGCATGATCTCGGCTCACTGCAACCTCCACCTCCCGGGTTCAAGCAATTATCCTGCCTCAGCCTCTGGAGTGCTGGGATTACAGGCGCCCACCATCACACCTGGCTAATTTTTTGTGTTTTTTGTAGAGACAGGGGTTTCACCATGTTGGCCAGGCTGGTCTTGAACTCCTGACTTCACGTGATCCACTCTCCTTGCCATCCAAAGTGCTGGGATTACAGGCGTGAACCACCACGCCCAGCCTAAATATTCACATTTCAATGCAGATTCCATGATTTAAAACTAATGCTCATGTGAAATCATTAAGTTTAGTGGTACTAAGATGATATAAACATATGTTTATTTTTTAACTGAATCCTTATACCAGATTTAATTTCTTTTTTGTTGTGTTTTATAAAGTAAAAGGTAGTACAAATAATTATATTGTCCATAAATAGTGACTCTATAATTTCCACTCAGAACCTATTAGAATACCTGACCTCAAAGATGCTGTTAATGCAGTTTTGAAATTTAATTTTGATGTATTGATTTTTTCCTAAGGGATAAGAACTATTCCAAATGGAAAATGTGATTTGTAGTTTATTCTTTACTAGTAGGAAAAAAGCCTAGAGCTAATTTTAATAAAATAAGATCTAGTTAAAAAATAAAATTAAAAACAGAATTAACTTATTTGTAATCATGCTGGTTGTTGTAGTAAACCAGTTAAGGTCATTTGGGCAGTTGATTAATGCTTTGGGAGGGGGTGAATCATGATCTGCTTTCATTTGAGATACTGTTTAAATTAAGACAATTGTTTCACCTTATAAAATTAATCTCTTCATTGAGTAAATAGAGTTACATAGCACAGTTTACAACATTGTTAGGAAAGTAAATGAGATTTGTAAATTATCTTTTATAAACCAACATAACTAGTCTTGGAGGGGGAAGCACCATTATGTTTTTTTATAAATTAATGTAATTTAAATAAGTGAAATTGTGAAGAATATCTCTGAGCACTCAGACATCAAAATCATCTCTTCTTTATCTTAGCACCCAACCTTCCCGGGCATCTTATCGTTGTGCTCTAGTCATGTGTGTGCTTCCTTCATTATTCGTTATTCTCTTCAGTGCCAAGTACAGTCTATGAAACATGGTAGGCATTCAACAAGAATGTGTGAAATTAACCTGAATTGGATCTTAAAACGATAGATGTAGTTTAAATTACAACTCTGCATTATATTCACTAAAACATAAAATTTTATCTATCTTGTATATTTGTATATCTCTTGTATATTTGTACAGTTTCTTTATGACCTAATACTCTTTTCTCTTATAAGCTAAGGGCAAATTGCTTTGTTAAAGTGTCTTTTAGCAAATTTGGACTTTTACATTATTATGATTAGTCATACCGGCTTTATTTTTTTTTTCTGTTGAAATCTCTGCTCTGGTATATACAAGGAGGGGGATTCTTTCCCATTGTTTTCTGATCTCTTCTGCTTTTCACTGCATACTTGGAGCTTCTTACTTAATGTGTGCCATCCCCATGTTTCTGTCCAGGGGGAATGACAGTGTCTTTCTGGAAGCCCCAACACTTTTCCATGCCTGGCATCTAATAGGCACTTGCTAATAATTTCAAAAAATAGAATAATTATAAATTCAAAATTTTATTTTTATCATGATTTGGGCAATACTTACCATTTACAATACTTACTAGTTACAAGACAGCTAAGAGAGACAATAATGTAATACAGAAGGGAGAGAAAAAATCCTTCTGAGATTGGCCACAGAAGTTGACCCTGAGATTCACCTTGGCAATGTGTTCACTGGAGATTTCAATCTAGAAGTATATACAGTGTGCTTATTCTGCTGTTTTCCATCTGTGCTGCTCCCAGGAGCAAAGCACACCTGCACTGAGGCCAGTGTACAATTTTGTGACTTTATTAAAGCCTTTCCGTTTTCAGGACATCCTTGAACCCTTCTGGGAGCCAGAAGGAGCGGCTTACAGCACTCTTTCCTTAAGGGACTGACAACAAAATAAAGAAACTTGAAGTTTCTTATTTTTATGGCCACAGAGTTAAATTTGCTAAAGTTGATTATTTATAAGATGTAAATATGGCATTTGTGTGCAAAAGGTCTGAAACGATCATCTGTATATATTCCAAGCAAATTAATCTTAAATGTAATTGTTTCAAAGTCAAAAGAAACTTACTGAATTTTGATGAAATATAAATGTTTTGATTCACTTAATTTAAGACATAAGGTTTATTTTTCCTCTCATGAAAAACCAGTATAATTTAAACCATCCTTTTAAGAGTTGTTGATCTGGCTTCACTTTTATAACACACCGTTTTCAAATTAAACTTTTTTATAGCTTATCAATATGTCTAGACTCCATCAGTGCAATGTTTTTAATGATTCAACTGATTCTGTTTATAGGGTAGAACCCACTCTTATTTCTGAATTTCACATCTGAGGACACTTCATTACATTTCCTCAGTAGTGATTTCCTGCCAACAAAATCAACCAACTGATAAAACACTTTAAAGAATTCTTTGTTATTCTGACAACTGGCTTGCTTGTAAAACTTGCAATTAATCCTTACTTATAGTTTTATTGCCAATTGTGTCTTCCCCTTGTGAACAATCTCTTTAATTTTGTATTTAAAATATTTCTGCAGATACATTATAAACACACACTATGACTTAAAACTTCTAGCTTTTTAAACGTTAATCAGAATTTGTAAATTGTATTTCAAAAATAGTTTATTTTAATTCAGTGTGTTAGTTGCTGTGCAATAACATATTATTTGGTCATACAATGCAAAACAGCAACACAGATGCAATAAATCTAAGAGGAACTAGGCGGATAAAGTAAGATCATAATCACTATGTACACCTAAATGTAGAACTTGCATTTTAGAAGAGTTGTTGTCTATTACACAGCTTCTCGGTCATGACTCAGCGCCTCACCCTGTGCTTTCTCTCCGCTTTATTTCCCTACAAAATCCTACCTTTCAGTCGGTATTTATCATTTCCCTCAAACTGTAGCTCTTCCAGAAAGTATTCTTGGCAGGCCTGTACTGTAAACAAAAGCTCCTAAAATCAAACAGTAAAATTTCAAAATGTGAGGCAAAGCAAAAAGAATAAAAGCAATCAAGCCAACATTCCTATCTCAGTGTGCAGGAACAACGGAGAAAGGCAGGGATTCTGTCAAACTTAAGATGTTCTGGCCCATTCCAGAAGACTACTTGCTGCTTCCCTCTCAGTAGGGCCATCTCATTTACATAATTTGTGGGTAGCAGAGTAAAATAAAGATGCCAAGCCCTGTGTTCGAGAAGCAGAAAAGGCTTTTTTCCTTCTTCTCTGTGATGTCTCTCTTGACTTGTTATGGTATATTGTTGTTTAATTCTTTATGCCTTCAGGCACAGAAATACTCACAGGCCTTGAGCAGATCCTTCCAATTGTCAAGAGTTTGGCCCAGCGACTTGGTGCCTGTAGTGTGCATGCCTGACCTTGACCCTCCCTGCACTCGGGCCCAGGACTCTAAATAGGATGTTTGGTGACTAGGGTCACTGGACAGGGTCAAGGAAGTGGGCACAGCAACGTGTAGGGGACAGCCATACTTAAGCTGAAGCTGTAAGCCACCAGTGCATGCTCGGTTGCCTCATCTGACCTCACTTACAAAACAAAAATTCGAAGATAAAGTTATAGGCCAGGTGCGATGGCTCATGCCTGTAATCCCAGCACTTTGGGAGGCCGAGGAGGGTGGATAACAAGGTCAGGAGATCAAGACCATCCTGGCTAACATAGTGAAACCCCACCTCTACTAAAAATACAAAAAAAAAAAAAAAAAAAAATTGGCCAGTCATAGTGGTGGGTGCCTGTAGTCCCAGCTACTCGGGAATCTGAGGCAGAAGAATGGCCTGAACCCAGGAGGCGGAGGTGACAGTGAGTCAAGATCGCACCACTGCCTGGGTGACAGAACAAGACTCTGTCTTAAAAAGAAAAGATAAAGTTATTATCAATTCCAGGGTAGCGACAAACCCCAAGCATGGGACATACTTCCAGGCATGGATCCCTGTGGGACTGTGTGGCTCATAAGAACATGAAACAGGCCCTGACTCTAGATGATTGTTGTAGGAAAATTTGTGAGGAAGAGGTGAGTAGGAGAAGGAATGAGTGAGTAGAACTAGGGATGGAGGATGACATCATTGACATTCAGTCTTTTCCAGATTTGAGCTGGGTCTTAAGGCTAGAATGATGTCACTATTACATCCTATCTCATAACAACAGCAGTAAGCTGTGATCTTTCTTCTCAATCACTGACACACTGCAGATTAAGGATGAAATCAAAGGATATCCCTGAGTGGCTAGTTGGGCCAAGTGAGGCCATCTGTTTCAGCATGATGACCACTAGCTACTGGGAGCTGCAGAGCTCCAAGCTGCCAGTTGTGAGCAGAATTATTATTTTCTTACCATTATCTTCATCAGGGGCCCTGCTGGTCTCAGTGCTGCTTAAACCTCCTTGTGCTTAGGATCAGCTTTTAAAATACATTTTAAATAAAGTATATGTTAACACTGCACATACAGGGAAGAGTTGTCTCTCGGGTGGGTGGGGTGGCCTGCTTCCAATCAATGTCTTTTTCTTTTTTTCAGAACAAAAAATATTTCCCTCCTATGTGTTAAGGCTTTAGCTGTTTCCCATTGTTTTTAGATTACAGTCTAATTGTTCTTAGCAGATATCTTTATATAGCTTTCTGGTATTCCTTCTATATGTCATCTATATTCACAATCTCTCTTAGGAACTACCACTGTTTGCCAATATCATAACCCTATGGCACGTGGCCTTTTTGCTTATATATTATTTTCCTTATTAGTTTTAAACTCTTGAAAGGAAAAATATTCTCTTATATATTATTGAATCCCTGGGGCCTCATGGTGCCTGCCACGTCAGAAGCTCAATAAATATTAGTCAAGTGAATGAATATTGATTTAAGAATTTTGCCTGTGGGGGAGCTGGTACAATAAGCTGACGAGATTTTGGAGAGAGAAAATACTAAGAATATTCATTACAGAATGAAATCATCATAACCCCAATAGTAGCAGCTGGCACAACTGCTTCTCTCTCTATTCTCCCTACTTGGCACAGCAATGGAGTGGGTATGGTGATTGAATGTCCATCAGCCCAGCTTCATGATCTTTTGGAGCCATTTAGACTCCTCAACAGGCTCCATCAATGGAAGGTCTGCTACAGCCACAGCTGCTACTCTTTCCACTTTGAAGGCTGC
Organism: Trachypithecus francoisi; assembly: GCF_009764315.1. NCBI lineage: Eukaryota > Metazoa > Chordata > Mammalia > Primates > Cercopithecidae > Trachypithecus > Trachypithecus francoisi. Next base: position 44,527,330 of record NW_022681470.1, on the reverse strand, counting down.
TTTCCATCGCATTGGCTGGATCACATCAAAGGCACTTTAAAACATGGGAGCAGCTGCTGTAACATCTGCCACAACCTGACAGTGGACCTTTCCCAACAAGGCTCATCAATTTTAAAGCACTTTCACAGCAAATTGGAGAACAAAACGAAGAATCTGAGAGCAGAGGTGGCTGTAGTACATATTCAATACCTTCAAAATCTGTGCCTGCTTGTTCAGCTTTCGTGTACTCACTAGTAAAAAGTGCTTTCATTGAACAGTGATCATAGTTACAGCTACCACGTACTTGGCTTTGACCCTCTTAGTTGATATTTATAGGGGGATAGTATGACACCACTTTGAAGTATAGATCACTGTTTTCCTTTAGACCAAAATTTTCAATGTTTTAGTTTTCCAAGTCCAGACTTCACGATTTTTCTGTGCCTATATACAGCCTGTAACAGAATTAATATAATAAAATCCATAAATTAACTGGTTCTTTAATTTTAAAGAAAGGGGCTGGACCTTGTGGCTCACATCTGTAATCCCAGCACTTTGGGAAGCCGAGGCGGGAGGACTGCTTCAGCCCAGGAATTGGAAACCAGCCTGAATAACATAGTGAGACATCGTCTATTTTTTTTTTAAAGGAAATTTTATATCACTAGAACTAATGGAAAAAATGAATAAAATTATAATAAATAGAAACTATAAAAATAAACAATGGAAATTGATGTAATCAATTAAAAATCAACATGAGGCCGGGCGCGGTGGCTCAAGCCTGTAATCCCAGCACTTTGGGAGGCCGAGACGGGCGGATCACGAGGTCAGGAGATCGAGACCATCCTGGCTAACACGGTGAAACCCCATCTCTACTTAAAAATACAAAAAACTAGCCGGGCGAGGTGGCGGGCGCCTGTAGTCCCAGCTACTCGGGAGGCTGAGGCAGGAGAATGGCGTAAACCCGGGAGGCGGAGCTTGCAGTGAGCTGAGATCCGGCCACTGCACTCCAGCCTGGGTGGCAGAGCGAGACTCCGTCTCAAAAAAAAAAAAAAAAAAACAACATGAATAATAAAATTTAAAATAAAGAAAATAATAATTCAGATAATCTGTGGCAATGTCCCTTTTAAGTTAAAGCAAATGAGAAGATCTTTTTTTTTTTTTTTTTTTTTTTTTGAGACGGAGTCTCACTCTGTCACCCAGGCTGGAGTGCAGTGGCCGGATCTCAGCTCACTGCAAGCTCCGCCTCCCGGGTTTCCGCCATTCTCCGCCTCAGCCTCCCGAGTAGCTGGACTACAGGCGCCCGCCACCTCGCCCGGCTAGTTTTTTTTTTTTTTTTTTAGGAGAGACGGGGTTTCACTGTGTTAGCCAGGATGGTCTCGATCTCTTGACCTAGTGATCCCCCGTCTCGGCCTCCCAAAGTGCTGGGATTACAGACTTGAGCCACCGCGCCCGGCAAGAAGATCTTTATTAAGAATAAACTGTTTATGTGCATGTATATGTTAGTGACATCTGAGAATTACATCTCACATGTGCATCCTTTTGGAAAAAAAAAATATTTAATCATCTCCATGGATAGAGTTTTGGTAGCGGAGAACATTATTGCGCTACTCCTCTGGGTGAGTTTTTTTTTTTTTTTTTTTTTTTTTTGAGACGGAGTCTCGCTCTGTCGCCCAGCCCGGAGTGCAATGGCCGGATCTCAGCTCACTGCAAGCTCCGCCTGCCGGGTTTATGCCATTCTCCTGCCTCAGCCTCCCAAGTAGCTGGGACTACAGGCGCTCGCCACCTCGCCCGGCTAGTTTTTTGTGTTTTTTTAGTAGAGACGGGGTTTCACCGTGTTAGCCAGGATGGTCTTGATCTCCTGACCTCGTGATCCGCCCGTCTCGGCCTCCCAAAGTGCTGGGATTACAGACTTGAGCCACCGCGCCCGGCCGTGAGTTTTCAATAAATGGACATTTTCCATAAACATGCTCCACCCTCTCTTAGCCCCACAACTTTTTTGCCATAGGAAAGGTAGAGAAATGTATCTAGGTGGGGAGTTGTCTTAATAACAATATATGTGTAAATGAATGTAGAGAGCCACTTCTGTCTTTTTCTTAGAAGCAGGTATGACCTCAGAGATCTCTGCTCCTCTTGGGAAGTGTATCTCTTCTGTGGCATCTGTTCTTCAGAGATGCTGGTGGTATCAGAGGAATAAAGATTTGGCTTTGCTAATTTGGGGGCTGGTTTTCTCCTTCATCAAGAACCTGGTCCTCCTTCAGAGTTAAGTACTACTTAGTTTCAGCAAGAAGTTAGTTAAATATGACTAATATTGAGATATAATAAGGGGCTCAACCAATTAGCTAATATTGTTTTAAGTTATGTCCTCCGATCTGGAGTACTAACAATAATATATTGATTTTCTTTCTATTGTTTTTTATTTTTCAAATTGTTCAAAACAGAATGAGAAAGAGGGCCACTATTATGGGAAGTGGTCCTCTGTGACTATCAACTTACTGAGCAGTAAGTGCTTATTTCTACTATGGTTTCAATGTCCCCTCCAAAACTCATGTTGAAATTTAATTGCCATTGGGAAAGTATTAGGAGATGGAACTAAGAAGTGATCAGGCCATGAGGGCTCCACTTTCGTGAATGGATTAATACTGTTATTGCAGCAGTGAGTTAATTATCATGAGAGCAGGTTGCTACAAAAGTGAGTTTAGGCCCCCCTCTCTCTCTCTCTCCTGTACTCTCTTGCCTTTCCACTTTCCGCCATGGGATGACACTGCACAAGGTCCCTCAGCAGATGCCAGTGACATGCTCTTGGACTTCCTAGCTGCCAGAACCATGAGCCAAATATATTTCTGTTCATTATCAGCTACCCAGTCTGTGTTATCCTGTTATAAGCAACACAAAATAGACTAAGACAATTTCTAACAAGAATAATGTGATTTTATTGAATTTCCTTACTCCCATAAACCAGGTGAAATGATTTCTAGAATTTTTTTTTTTTTTTTTTTTTTTAATTCTGGGTATGTTCATTTGTTTGGTTATATCTTAAAGTTGATGGAAGAGATATTTCTTATCTGCTCCCATCTAATTTAGGTAAATATTTAAGGGTAATTTATCAAGGTTTTACAGTGCTTCTCTATAATGTTAAAATATTCTCAGAGAATTTTGCAGATAAGTTGATAATAAAGTAATTCAAAAAGCAAAGATGCTTAAAACACTTTTAGTTTATCGTTCCTGTAAACAGTTCAAAATAAGTTTCTTTGACTCTGAAAAACAAAACAAGGATCAGCAATATTCCAAGCAAAAGTCAAAAAGGTTGCTTCAGCTTTCTGACTTCTGTCCATTTAGTTAATTCTTGTTTTGCTTGATATTCTTGAGCATTTCAGCTCTTTATGAGTCCTGTATATTTTTTTTTTCATTCCAGTGTTACAGTCTCCAAAGTTACCAGAGGCCTATATTTGGGAGTGCCTGTTAAAGTCATATAGCTTATTATAACCATCTTTTGAAAAGGATTAAAACAAGACAATTTTCTGTGAATAGAAAAATGTCCAAGGTAGTTACCGTTAGAAACACGATGGAAAAAGAAGTTTGGTTACCTCCATGGTTTATAATAACTTAACATAACGACTTTAATTATGATTGGCAGCATATACTTAGACATTAGAATTTTAGAAAGCTCATACAATTTTGGAACATATATTAGCATTATTTACCAAGATATAACCTAAAGAAGATTGAACATCATTTTGGCAATCCATGTATCTAAACATGTCAAATAACCCTGTTTACCTCTCTTTTATGGACACTTCAGGGGCCCTCTGAAGTATTCCAAAAGCCAGGTGCCAGGGAAGACAGTTTTGAAACTGAAGGTTGATTTTGGGAAGGCTGTCAAACATGTTCGAGATATCAAATATCAAAACACTCGATATTATGAAATAGTGTTCCAAATTGCCATTAAGTTATTTATTTTGCCAAAAGGATGACTCAGAAATTTCCAAGAAGCAAAAACCTTTTATAACCTTATAACCCTTTTGAATTTAGTTAATATGTTCAACCTCTTCTGCAAGATTAATTTCACCACTTGTTTGAAACTTCAGCTTTTTCCTAATTTAAACAATCTTTTAACCCTAGGCAAAAGTATACATTTCCATACCTTCTTATAAAATTTTACAAAAAAAAAAAAAATTACTGTTTTTACACACCTTGCATGTAAATCTATTTCCTGTAGTCTCAATTACATGTTGGAATAGTAACTCCTTGCAATTTTTAACTTTTAAGGTAAAGACTTGGTAAGTTGTTTAATTGTGTGCTAGGTGGAGCCAAGGTTTGACTCCCAGCATAATTAAGAGCGAGGTTAGTTTCATATGTCCCCAGGCCTTACCAATTGTGAAACCTTCAAGCCAAATAATTCTCAAAACCCAAAAAGCAGTTTTTAACCTCAAAACACTTAGAAAACCTTGCATCTCCCCTGCATTTTACCAATAGTCTTTAGGGCTGTTTTTATTTCTCAAAGATTAAAGTCATGTGAATTGAAAGGTACCACAGCTTTTAACTTCTCTTAAAAAAATACTTGATCCAAGTGCTTGTCTTTCTTTAGGCCAAATTAATTAGAGCTCTTTTTACAGATATCACACACAGTACACACACAGACAGGCGTCTCAAAAAAAAAAAAAAAAAAAAAAAAAAAGATACAGGAGTAGAAAAACATGCAGATATTGGCCAGAGAGGGCTCATCCCCTAAGGCAGGATTGCTAAACAAAGTCCTGCCAAGCAGTTATGGGCCATGCCCCGGGATGTGTAAAACAAGATGGAGGCTTACAGCACAAACCATACAGACACAGGAAGCATAGCAGATTGGCCACAGCCCAAGACTAGCCCTACAAGTCATTTTTCACAATTAAAGCTTTACAGAGAATATACGCAGAGATTCTTATCATTCCTCGCCTAGTAAAATGTCTTCTAGAAAGAAAAAAACTTGCTTAAACTTAACTGCTGATATTGTGGAGAAGAGGAAAGAAAAAAAGGTTTTAAAATGCCTGGGGAAGAACCTCTTATTCTTATGCAAGTGTTTCCTTCACCAGGGAGAGAAGTTTAATTGCTGTGGGTTGGAGCTGGGCTCCCTGACTCCAGGAGGAGGAGACTGCGTGGGCACATGGTGGAAAAAGCCTGCCAGCCTTCCGCTGCGACCTGAGCCATGTGTCCCAGCCCCGGCAAGGAGGGGAGAGTGGCAGGGAGCTGGTGATCCGTCCTGAAAAAAAAGGAAAAGGTCATGGAAACACCCGCAAGCTATGAGCGTGGGAGCATGGTTTCCTCCACCCTCTGAAATCCAAAGATAAAAGGCTTAGAAGCAACAGTGAGAAATTTTGAGTCCCCATTTCACTCACCGCTTCTCCACTTGAGCCCCCAAGCTGTGCGTCAAAAATGTTGCAGAACTTTTCCATAGTTCAGCTAAAGATGGGGTTCTTTGTCCCATGGCCATGAAAATTCAGGCTGCCAAACAATTTGAACGGTTAGTAAAACAGGGTTTTAGTGGGTGAAAAGAGAAGAAAAGGGGAAAACAGGGACAAGTTCAGAGTCCCTACTAGAGGGCTTCCCACCTGGCTTTTTGAATCCCTGGTTACACCCAGGAAGAGGAGAAGCCAGGCTCCTTCTTGCTGCAAAGGTCACAAACTTCCTGAGGCTCCACCCAAGTGCGCTGGCCGTTTTCAGTTTTTCCAAGGATCCCTCTCCCATCTGACTTGTCTCACTGGGGCTCACGGTATAAAATATCTGGTACAGTAATGATAATTACAGCACTTTCCATATATTAGTAGCTAAGTTCTAGAGGGTCTCCTTTAATTTTGACAACAACCCATGAAATAGGTATTCATTCTTATTTTTTTCTTTTTACAAGATTAAACCAAGGCCAGACATGTGGGATGGAGATGGACAGAGGGCTTCCCATGTACTGAAGGCAGACTGAACAAAGGCTTAAGAAAGCACATGGCATACACTGAGGGTCAGGCAAGAAATTCTGTTGAATTAACTAAGTGAATATGTTAATTGAGATGCGGAAGTATCTGAAAATCCAGACACATGGGATTAACCTGTTATGGTTGACATAACCAAGGGGAAGGAAAGGAAAGTAAGTGACTTTAAATAAATTTCTTCTATTAGCCAGGCAGAGGATTAGGCACATTGAAATGCTGATTCTTTTCATTCTCATGACACTGTGCCAAAGAGATATTTTAATTTATATTTTTTAAAAGGAACAAGAGAATGTGAGTTTAGCAACTTACTCTCAATCACACAAGTAGTAATTGATAGATTTTAGATTTAAAGTATACCCCAGATTGAACCTACAGCAAAGTGGAGCAGTTAGAAAGAGGAATGAGTAAGAGAGAATAATTTCCGTTTGAGTAAAACTGCATTTAAGGTGGTCATATGTTATCATGTGGCAAAATCCTGTTTATTAGTGGATTGTAGTACTGTAGCGCTGGTCAAGGCTTAACAAGAATACTTAACAATTATATCCTAGTAGCAGTAGAAGATACCATATCCTCATCTTTTTTTCCTGTCCCATGTGTACCTCAAGAATTCATTCTCCTCTTCCCCATTTTGTAACAACCAAGAGGTTTACATGGATTAAGTTTACCCTTCACTCCAGGGAGACCCTTAGCTTCATGAAAATTGTGTCTTCATTACTGCAGTTACTGGGTCAGAAATTAACAAGTATATGATGAGCACGGGTGCCATATTCTAATTCAAGGGTGGTCCAATCAGTATAAAGCTCAAAATGTTTATTTGAAATTTTAAAAAGCTCCCACCCACTATACCCTCTTCTCTGTCTGAATGAACACATAAGCTTGTTGCTTTTAGAACACTCTTCCTAATATGGGGGAAATCAGGCAGAGAATGGAGCAAATACAAAGACACCAGATACACTAAGCCTGAAAATTAGCCTATCTTTGGAAGTTTTCACTGTCCAAGTCTTTAAATCCACCAAATAATTCATTACTAAACCAATTTGGATTGAGTTATCTTAACTGAAAAAAAAAAAAAATTCTAAAACTAAATTTGACCTATTGTATTTTTATAAGAAACAGACCCTAAAATGTGAGTTAAGTTGGGAAGTAGGGCAGAGACAGTGAATAGCTACTTAACCAGGAACCAAGATAGCCTTAATATTCCAATCAGATCAACTAATCTTTAAAGAGGCCTCTTTCTGACTCTAGGCCACTGGCTTCCCTATTTCCTAGAGCATTAACTTTAGAACATTTATAAATTCTTTCCCTTGGAGATGTAAATTGTTTAGAAAGTCTCCTGCCAGTGTTACAATCCAGGAATGTCTTTCTCAAGGACTTGAGAGACATCCTTTTTATTTCTAATTTTTAAAAAATGATTGATTGATTGATTCATCCATTCATTCACTTACTTTTGGATAAGGTCTTGGGGTGTCACCCAGGCTGGAGTACAGTGGAGCAATCACAGCTCACTGCAGCTTCCAGCTCCTGGGCTCAAGTGATCCTCTGGCCCTAGCCTCCAGAGCAATTGGGACTACAGTCACAGACTCCAGGCTCATTGTTGGGAATGAGAGTTTGGAGTCGCAAAGAAAATGAGCACTTAGACAGACAACATCTCTGCAAGGCAAATTTACCTCTGCAGAAGGATGCATCTCACGTATGCAGCAATGGCAAGAGCACACAGAACAAAGAAAGCAGGGGATTTTATTATCTCTAACACAGTTTCTGCTTCTGTGTCTTTCCCCTATTGGCTAGGGTTGGACCGCACAGTCTAAACTCGTCCCGATTGGCTTAACATTTAAACTTTGTTAGATAAGGTAGGCACATAAGGGAGGTGAGAAGAGAGAGAAAGGGGGTCATTTATGGGGGACTAGGAAGGTAACCTATTCCGTAATAAGGAAAGGAATGTGGGCTGGGGTTGTAGCAAGTTCAGGCATGCCTAGGTTTATTCAGACAAGTTAGGGCACAGCAAAGACAAAGGGGTATTTGGAATTATAGGATAGCGAATGAGGAAATTGGATAAGCTGTTTGAAGAGGAAACCTAATGGCATCTAACAATTTTCTCCCTTTTGATATTTATAGTTTTTTATCTTCAAACCTTTTTAACATGTCTTGACTTTGTTGTTCTGCCTAATCTTCTGAAAGAAAGAGCTTATCTGAATAAGGCAGGGGAGAATTGAGGAAGGTTTTGGTGAGAGTTGTTTCAATAAGTCTTTGTATTAACCCTCGAGCACAGGGTATGAGGCAACATCCAACAAGAATTAATACACTTATAACAACTGCCAGGGAGGTGACTATTGAAGTCATTAGCTTTTTCCACCCACTGAACCACTTTTCCATGAGGCTTCTAAAAGGGTCATCTATTCCAGAGTTTTTAGCCAGTTCATCTGATAGAGAGGTAAGGCCCTGCAAAGGCTTTGTAATTGTCCCATCAGGGACTGTGTTGTTAGTGATGAAAGTACAACACTGGGATCTGATCATGACACAAACTCCACCTTTCTCTGCTACGATCATATCTGATGCCATTGTATTTTCCCAGGCCATTTGACTGGTGGGCCCTAATTGTTCAGCTATTCCTTCAGTGGCATCTCTGGTATAGTCAATAAATCATTGCTGGTTATCGTAAATGTAATTTATCCAGTCTACATTTTTATTAATACTTACCCACCAGGACAATGTGGATTGAAACCCCTCAGCTATTTGGTTTCAAGCACTAAATTAATTTTTCACTCCTTGTGGAGCCCTGATGGCGTTTATATAAACTTGAGGATCAAAAGACTCATGAAGGGTCTCTTTCAGTTTACAGCACTTTGCTTTTACTTTTTCTAGTTGATGAAATGCCAGGGTGAAAGGGATAGCCAATTGAAATAGAGCACAAGTTCTGCTCCAGTTACTTGGCAGAGTGTCCACAGGGGTCTACCACAATACCACCATACATCCACTCAGGGATGGCTAAGGGCAGACTGATGGGTAAGGTCTTGGAATGGCCTAAGCTCTTTCCATCCCTCTAACTCTCCAAGGAACCCTAAGGTTTCCCCCCTGTTGTGAGAGACACGAGACAAACTTGGCATTGGAAGGTGGAGGCTGGATGGCCCTTGGGACCTGACCCGCAGGGTGTTGAACTTCCGGGAAGAACAGAGAAAGAGCTTGGCACAATTTGTCTTCCCAGACTGTGGGGTCTTGAAAAAGAGCTACCATACAGCTTATGCCCAGTTGGCAGGGAGGCTATCCAAGTGGAAAGGGGACAATCTGGGCCTCTGGTCTACCATGTGCCCAAGTGTAACAGTCGCTTTTGCTTAGGGTGTAGACGGAATATTTAATCCATTGTAGTCAGATATTTATATCTCAGTATCCTGTCTCAACTGCTAGGGTTTGTTTTAGATCTTTTACTTCTATAATGAACACCTTGGTTTTATCTTTAGGTACAGGAATAACAGGTATTTGGTTCAAAGCTGAAACTATTGGGGATGGAGAAGGGCAGGCAGGAAACAAAGTGTATCTCAAAAATGCCTATACGATCTCTCTGTTAACATAGTCCCCTATACCATAGAGGTGGCTGAGGGTGGGCCTAGAGTCAGTAGAGGTAGGGATAGTAATGAAAATGAGGATGGGGTTGCATTGGTGAGATTGGCAATCAGGGGAAGCAGTTCCTTTAGTAAAATGAAGGTAAGGTTTTAGGGAGGTAAGGTTTTAGCCAAGGCTAGGCTTCCTTCTGAGGAAAGATACTTTGGAATGGCCTTAATCCTGGGTCCCTTCCTCCATGGGGTGACTTTCTTAGAGCTAGAGTGCAGTGGCACTATCTTGGCTCACTGCAAGCTCTGCCTCCCAGGTTCATGCCACTCTCCTGCCTCAGCCTCCCGAGTAGCTGGGACTACAGGCACCCGCCACCATGCCCCACTAATTTTTTTGTGTTTTTTAGTAGAGACCATGTTTCACCTTGTTAGCCAGGACCGTTTCGATCTCCTGACCTTGTGATCTGCCTGCCTCAGCCTCCCAAAGTGCTGGTATTACAGGCGTGAGCCACCATGCCTGGCCTTGTTTTGTTTTGTTTACATATTAGGCAACTATCTCTAACTTGTTTTGCCAGAATATAAATTTTTATACATCCATAGACTCTGAGAACTGCATTACATATAGCTTGGGACTTAGGCTGCTGATTGGGGAGATGGTAGACATGCTGCTGGCCAGTCTCAGGCTGCTGTGAGATTGGCTCTCCTCCATCAAGGACCAGCTCTGGGGTCCCAATGACAGGAGGCAAGAGGATGGTGTGGGTGCTGTGGCACTCAGGCAGCCCCCGCCTCCTTTGTCTCCTAGCTGCTGTCTCTAATAGTTCTCAATCTCTCTCCTTACCTGCTCACTCAGACTTTTCATCTCTTTGTCTCCTGTCTCTTCCTCTCTCTTCCTTCTACACATTCTCTCTCTCTAGTCTCACCTTCTGTATCCCTTTCTGATCTCTTGTCTCTTCCAGTCACTCTCTCACTCATTTTCTCCTTGTATCTCTCTCTCTAATCTTTCTGTTTCTGTCCAAATCTTTCATTTTCAGACTCTCAGGGTTTCTTCCACGAGTCTCTATCTCATTTGCCCTCTCTCTCTCTCTTTCTCTCTGTCAAACTCTGTTTCTTCTCTCCCTCACACTGAGTCTCTTCCTTTTTCTCTCTCTAATTTCCCTTCTCACTTTCTCCCTTCTCCCTCTTCCAGTTTCTCTTGTCTCTCTTCTTACATATACTTTTTGAGTTTCTCCTATTTCGTTTTACACTTGTGAAATGTCTGGCACAATCAGACATTTTACTTGAAGACAAAACTACTCTCTTTTCCTCTCTTCTTCTTTTAACACACTACCATTCATTTCTCTTCTTGCTTTTCAGACAACACTAAAACTTTTAACAAAATCTTTGAGATGGTTTTCTCTCAGTAGTCTAGAATCCACTAAGTCATTCATGGGTCTTTACCCTGAAATGCTACACTTTAAAAAAAATGGTAATTTTCTTAATTGGCTCAAAAAGAGTATGGCTTGGTTTTACTTGGTAAAGTTAATGTGTATGTATGTGTGTGTGTGTGTGTGTGTGTGTATATAAACACATATACACACATTTTTAATCAGGAAGAAAAATACTTTAAAGACCTGCCAATTTGAAAAAGCATTAAAGTAAAAAAATGTAAATGCTGCCCACCAGTCCTGCACCGCGCCTGCACTCCTCAGTTCTTGGGCCGTCAAAGGGAAGGAACATGCGCCGTAGAGCAGGGGGTAGCACCTGTCGGGGAGGCTCCGTAGGCATGGGGAGCCCACCATGGTCGGCAGAGCGGGGCCGTGGCTCGGACATGGAGGGCTGCAGGTCCTGAGCCCTGCCACGTGGGGAGGTAGCTGAGGCCCAGGGAGAATTAGAGCATAGTGCGGGTGGGCCGGCAGTTCTGGGGGACCTGGCACAACCTCCACAGCTGCTGGCCCCGGGTGCTACACCCCTCACTGCCTGGGGCCGGCGGTGCCGGCCAGCTGCTCCGAGTGTGGGGTCCCCTGAGCCCGCACCCACCTGGAACTTGGGCTGGCCCATGAGCACAGCACGCAGCCCCAGTTCCCCCCCGTGCCTCTCCCCGCACAACTCCCTTCAAGCAGAGGGAGCTGGCTCTGGCCTCAGCCAGCTCAGAGAGGGGCTCCCACAGTGCAGTGGTGGGCTGAAGGGCTCCTCAAGCACTGCCAGAGTGGACACCAAGACCAAGGAGGCCCCAAGAGCGAGAGCTGCCAACATGCTGTCACCTCTCAATGCATTCCATGTATTTTGAGTGCCAATGTTAAAATGTCAAATTTTGCCTGCAAGGCTTATCAAAGAAACAGTGGTAGAATTCCAGTATTTGCAAAATTCTAAGATTTGGTGAATATTGTAAATATTACAATTGGTATTAGAAAGCCATCATGAATAGAAATAAGAGAAAACTTATTCCATAAATATTTTGTTTGACTAAAAATACTAGACTTGCATGTTCTGAATAATTCAAGAAAATATATTTTTAAAAAACTACAATTTAACAGTAATCTGTACATCTTTAGCTACTATTTAAAAAAAGACAACATAAAACAATGAAAATGTTGCAACTAGTATAAAGTAACCTTATGATGCTTTCATTATACGGAAACAAAACTGTACACATTTATTAAAAAAGCAGCCTCTCCACCAGTAAACACACAGAGCCTTTTCTACACTAAAGTTTCTTTCCATTTGCCACCAGACCAAGCTTTGTCCCTCGCTCTCTGGATGCCAGGCTGTGTCTGTTGTGTCTTTACAATCTTGCCGTCCTCTGCCATCTGCATACCAGAGCCACCTTTGTAAGTGTTTTGATACACTTCTACCTGAGTAACACTAGAAACTGTGGATGCCCTCCTTTGGGCTTGGAGTTTCCAAGCAGAGGGGCGGTTCCCTTCACAGTCTTCATGCAGCTCTGGCAGGTCCCGCAGCTTGGGCAGACTACCTTGGCCTAAGCAGGAGAGAGGTGAGGGTCAGGAGTGTTAGGTGGCTTAGAGGAGTTGGCTTTTGGCTTACTTCCTGCAGTCTTTAGGGGGTAAAGGAGGACCAGCCTCTACTTTCAACAGAGAGCATAGCCTACCTCCTCTTGGGAGACTAGACTTTTGCTATTCACAAATCGAACTAAAGGCTGACAAATTCAAGCCTATTTGACCTCAACTTTGGCCAGAAAACTTAGGGTTTGAGGACTGGTTCTCGAGTCCCGATGAAACAATATTTTATTATTTTTTGTTTTTTTCTTATGTCTAGTCCTTTCATTATCTTTCCAATATTTTAACATAAGACCTAGGGGGATAACAGGTATCATTGCTATTATTTCTATCCTTTTTTACTTCCTGTCTTACTTGGGACATTTCCCATGTTGGGTCCTGGTTAGGCTCAATCCCTTGCACTAGAAATTTCTTGCCTGTCCTTCTCTGGAGGCTCACTGAGGCTCAATCCCTTGTAGTAGGAATTTTCTGCCTTTCACACACTTTCAACCTCCAAGATATCCTGACTGCCAAGGAGTACTTCACCACCCCCAAAGCTTTTCTTGCCTTAGTATGTCTCGACCAAGGAATACTTCACCACCCCTGTGTTTTTTTTTACCTTGGTCCTGACCACCAAGGAAATACTTTGCCGACTCCTGCGGTGTTTCTTACCTTTATCTGTGAACAGTTACCTGGTCGTTGGGATATTTGTAGGCCTTTTCCTCCTGCATTGCTGAGAGTCTGGGTTTATTCTTCACACTGGGTGAGTCTCAAAACTTTACCCCTGAGGACACCACAACAAGGCAACGGGATATGTCTCCTCATGAGTAAGGACTGAAGACCCCCTCCCTGGAGGAGAGTGGTTTCCCTATATGGGTCACCGAATTTTTGGGAATAAGAGCTCAGAGTCACAAAGAAAAAGAGCACTTAGATAGAGAACATCTCAGCAAGGCAAATTTACTTCTGCAGAAGGGTGTGTCTCACGTATGTAGCAATGGTGAGAGCACACAGAACAAAGGAAAGCAGGAGTTTTTATTATCTCTAATGCAGCTTCTGCTTCTGTATCTTTCACCTGTTGGCTAGGGTTGGACAGCACGGTCTAAACTAGACCCAAGTGGCTTAACATTTAAACTTTCTTAGGTAACGTAGGCACGTAAGGAAGGTGAGAAGAGAGAAAAAGGGGGTCATTTATGCAGATACTAAGAAAGTAAATTATCCCCTAATAAGGAAAGAAATGTGGACTGGGGTTGTAGCAAGTTCAAGCATGCCTAGGCATATTCAGACAAGCTGGAGCACAGCAAAGGCAAAGGGGTATTTGGAATTATAGGATAGAGAACAGGGAAACTGGATAAGCTGTTTGAAGAGGGAACCTAACTGTATCTAACACTGATCCCTTTGAAATGTAAGCACAAGGAGGAGAGAGCCTCTATCTCCCAGTCTCTGTGGAAGGGCAGGTGTCTTTCTTTGGTGGGATTCTTATTCCAAGTTGTAAACTATTTCCTGTTATAGAGATACAAGAAATTTTACTTTACCTTTGAGTAAAGCAAATTAGCAAACATGGATGGCCTATGACACTCTTCCTTTTCCCTTCTATGATCAACTACCAGCTCTTAAAAACTCTCCTGCTCCTTGTTTCACCCAAATTGAGCTCCAGCTTAGTTCTAATATTTCTTTCCTTTTGCAATAGCATTGGATAGTCTTTCCTGCCTGCTTCACTTTGTCTGGTGCAATTTTTACTTTGATGCCAGCCACCGAAATCAGCGAGACTTATTAATGATCACAAAAATTTTAATGAAGTTGTAGCCTATTTGTAGCCTATATTTCTTTAGGATTCAGTAAAGCAGCAGTGGTAGATTTTATGGTAACAATATTAGGATAATTTAGTGTGTGATCTATTTTGTACGTGTTTTAGTAAGGTTCTACCGGAAAGCAAGATACCTTGAAACTAAAAACAAAAATAATGAAATCTGAAATTGCTAATGGACATCCTTTCTGCCTGCAGGCTACAATTCAAGGTTATTTGTGGTCCATTACTTTGGAGACCCTGAGAAGGAAAAGTAAACTTCTCCAACTAAAACTCAGATTTGTGTGAGGTAGGTTGATGAGAGATATAGCAGGAGATGCGATTAGAACCTAAGACAAAGCTGACCCCTTAGGCCTTCCCAAGCTTTTAAATTATTATTTGGCTCACAGAAGGAATAATCACTCTAGTTTCAGTGAGGCCTGAGGGCAAATGACTGCTTAGCTGTATCTCTCCACCCCAAAGCCTTATTTCCAAGGCAGACTCTATGTATTTGTTAGATTATAGAAATAGATACTAAAATGTTGTTCTACAGAAATTTTAAGTTAAATTTCCAATATTTTGAACTTCAAATGTCTTTGTATTTAAGGCCTCATCATCATGTCAAAACATTATCTAGTTTGTATACTCAAAGCAGTAGTCCTACTTTTAACCTACATAATTGTGGCTAAGTTGTACCATACAAATTATATGTTACAAAACCTCATCCATCCCCATTCTTCAGTAAAGGATATGAGTATTAAAATTTTAACTGTTCTGCATATTTAACTATAAAATACCCAAGTTATTTATTCAGTTATAATCTATTATGGGTGGAAAGTATATAATCTGCCTGATGATTTGCTTGATAAATGTATTTGTCTTTTTAATGAGCTTCTTTGTTAAGGTGATTAGAATGATTAATGTGCTAGAGCAAATCATCAGTAACCTTGAAAACCAAAAGTCAATATTTGGGAAAAATCCTTATGCAGTGAAATACAGTGCTTAAAACTGAAGAAATCTCCATGGTAATGCCAGCCAGTTGATTAGCAGACATGTTTGACATGTTGCTATTTAAACAGGATTAAGTGTATTGGGTAAGTGATGTGGGGGAAAAGACAGGCATGGGGAGGGGCTTTGGAAAGCAATTATAACACAAGAATTGATAAGCTCCATTATCTCCAAATGGATTTGATTGTTCAGATTACTAATTGCCCTGTCAGTATGCCTTGAAAATATAGCAAAAGAGCTATAATTTGCTCAAAGAAAAAATAGTTAAAAGGAAATACGCTTTCCATAGCATATTCATAATTATGTTTCATTTTAATCAGTTGCTTGACCCCAAGAATTGCACATGACATTTTGTTTTGTTTTGTTTTCTATGGATGAGAGATATTTATTCTAGGATATAATCATTTTATATCTTGAGAAGTTACAGAAAATAAAATTCATAAAATATAAAGCAATAAAGCAGAATAAGAAATTAATATTAAAAATGAAGATTAAACATTTCTTGTCAGTTGTTTTGCAGAGTTCTTCTGAGCCTGCAATTACTATATGTAGCCAAATAAAATGTACCTGACACCACACAGATTCACTTTTGCCAAACTTCTTCTTTTTCTACTTTTTCTGCTCTCTTTATTTGCTATGTTTGTATATAAATTATTCCATACAGAACATATTCATATAAAGACAAAAGAGGACAGGACTGCAAAGATAAAACATATTTATATTTTTGTAAAACTGATTTTCTTTACATTTACAATTTTGTTAAGACCCCAGGTGGTAGAATGAGTTGTAATTTCATGAAAAATATATATTATCATAAATGTTTAGATAAATTGCTAAACTTTTTTGAACTAATGTACATAAGAGCTACTGGATTATCTATTTTGCACAGCTCTTTGAGTTAAATATGTCAAACTATTTGGCTTCATGTTTTAAGCAGTGGCAGCTTGAATAGAACTGAATTGACATAATTTCTGCTTATATTCCATCATTTGAATACAACATAAATTAGAGAGCATGGAGTCTTGGGCCAAACACTCTGTGTTTGAATTTTGTTTTTACTCCTAGCTGGTTGTGACACCTAGGAATTGTGGCATAGCATCTCTACATCAGCTTCCAGAATTAGAATAGTACCTCGCTAATTTCAAAGGCAAAGACTACTAGAAAGTATACCTGTGATTTAAAAAAAAGAGTTAAGTTTATTAAGTCTACTGTGGCAAAGGAGGCAGCCATGACACCATGTGAAACATTGAGGCACCTTGATTAAAAGGAGTTAGAAAAAGCTTGTTATTACAGAACTTAATTAGCAGAAAGTTGAAGGAAGAAGGCGTCCCTTCTGGATTGGGTGCTACCAAAAAATTGGTATAATTTTGTGTATGGAATCTTGTCTGTAGGGGTCAAGAAAAGCAGATGAGGCTAAAGTTATCATGAAAGAAGTAGCAGTCACTTGTATAAATTGGAAAGAGGAGATTTTGGTAATATTTAGTAGTTAAATAGAGTGTGTTTTTATCTTTGTTCAGTCATGACTATGAAATTGTCTTCATGGTTGCAGAGAGTTCTCATCAGATGCTGATATTGTATGAAGTCGACTGTGCTCATCAGGGGAATACCACGACCTTGTTGGTAGCTATTGGGTCACTGTTATCTGACAGCTCTCAGAGTTATTTCTTTTTTTTTTTTTATCTTTCTTTCCTTTCTTTTCTTTTTTTCTTTTTCCTGTCTTGGTAAGTCTTTGGGCCAAGGGCTGATAAAGCTAGGCTGTAAGGGATTGTTGAGAATTTGCTAATCAAAAACTGTGCAGGTAATATTTTGTCTAATTGAACTAAAGTTAGTCTTCCCTGTTTCAGGATAAGTTATCAAACTAATTGATAATGGCTACATAGTAACTTTTAGGACTCTGGGAAGAACCTATCAGCTAACTGCAGTGCAGGCATTCACCAGAAACAAAAAGAGTGTTAGTTTTTATAATAGAAGCCAGAGGCCTAGATGACCAAACTCTGACTACAAACCACATTCCATGGTTCACATGAGTCTTTTTCAGAGTCAAGTTATTGCTGCTGTTGTTATTGTTTGAGACAAGGTCTCACTCTGTAGCCCAGGCTGGAGTGCAGTGGCACAATCTCAGCTCACTGCAACTTCCACCTCTGGGCTCAAGCAATTTTCCAGGCTCAGCCTCCTGAGTAGCTGGGACTACAGGCACGAACCACCAATGACCATCTAATTATTGTATTTTTTGTAGAGATGGGGTTTTGCCGTGTTACCCAGGCTGGTCTCGAACTCCTGAGCTGAAAGCAATCTGCCCACCTCTGCCTCCCAAAGTGCTGGCATTACAGGTGTGAGCCACTGCACCCTGCCAAGTGATTTTATTTGTTTGTTTTTGTTTTAATTGACCTGTTCACGGACTGTTCCATATAGGGGCACCAAGAAGTTTTTGCTATACCGTGCTTTCTTGTCTAGCCAAAAGAAAATCAAGGGCTCATGTAATGGTACCTGACAACACTGGAGAATTATAAACTGGTTTGTTGGGTTTTCAGGGAGAAGTTAGTGTTTGTAGAATAAATAATACTGTTGGATACAGAATGGATCAGAAACATAAAAATCATGTGTGACAACAGGGAAACAACCTGGTATACCTTAAGGAGAACAGATTTTCTGAGTGAAGTTAAATAGAACTTACAAAGTAACAAGCTGAGTGTGACATAAAAGGATAGTCCTGCTATTGATAGGAGAATTATGAAAAAAGTACTTAGGCAGAGAGTGAGGGTACAGAAGTTCCTCGGCAAGGTTTTCCTTTACCTTTAGTCAAACAAAAAGCAGCCCCAAATTATTTTCCTTTCTCACAAAGAGCAGCCTGTGAAATCGAGCTGCAGACGTAGATGCCGGTAGTTGTGCGATCATGCTCAAGATGGCAACTCCATCTTCCCTTCTCTCTGTCAGCCGTGCGTATAGTAAGGAGCAGACAAGATGGCCCTGGCTAATGGGGAAAGTTCATTTACATCATAAGATTAGGGTGAGGCAGCCAGGCTTCCCCAAGCACTATGTAACCGTCATACCCGGTGGAACGAATCTGTGAGCACTATGTAAATCAGACACTGCCTCCTGAAACCTGACTATAAAATCTGGCTCATCTGCTGCTGGCTGGCCTTTTCCTCTGGGAAGTCCCCTTTCACTAGAGAGAGCTATTTTCCCCTCTCTTTCTTTCTCTTCTTGCCTATTACACCTCTGCTTCTAAACCCATCGTGTGTATCTGTTCTAAATTTTCCCGGTGTGAGACAATGATCCCTGGGTATTTGCCCCAGACAGTGTAGCCACTTCGCTGTTAGTTTCCACTCTTATCAAACTTAGTTTTGATGAAAAGACTGTACTGATCTCATTAGAAGCATTTTGTTGGCAAGGGATCAAAATCTACTTATAATGAAATTAAAAGTTAGATTAATAATGAAAAAAGGAAGTACTTGAATGAACATGAAGAAGAAAATCAGCCTTCTGAAGAATTTAAAGAACAGTAGTTGAATTTTGAACAGCAGGATCAGGTGAAGACTGACACATCAGCAATCATTAGGCTCAGATCAGTAGTTATGATATGAAAAAAAAAACTAATGAAAGTTTTATCTTTTTTTAAGTGGCAGTTAAAATACTATGGAGGTGGAAGTAGAGGAGAGCAAACTGAAAACTCTTTTTTTTTTTTTTTTTTTTTTTTGAGGCGGAGTCTCGCTCTGTCGCCCAGGCTGGAGTGCAGTGGCGCAATCTTGGCTCACTGCAAGCTCCGCCTCCCGGGTTTACGCCATTCTCCTGCCTCAGCCTCCCAAGTAGCTGGGACTACAGGCGCCCGCCACCTCGCCCGGCTAGTTTTTTGTATTTTTAGTAGAGATGGGGTTTCACCATGTTAGCCAGGATGGTCTCGATCTCCTGACCTCGTGATCCGCCCGTCTCGGCCTCCCAAAGTGCTGGGATTACAGGCTTGAGCCACCGCGCCCGGCCGAAAACTCTTTAATTGATTACCAGAGAGCACAGAAGTATAACAGACAAGATTAGTAGTATAGAAAAGAGAAAAAAAGCATAAACATACTGGAAAATTCATATTAACTCAACTTGGTTGGAAATTACCTACTTTGGGTTGTCATCTAAACTGATATTTTGAATCAGCTATCTATTGGAAAAGAAAAACCACACTGAACAAGATTAGTAAGCAGAAATTGATTTTATTCTGATACTGTTGCAGCAGTAGGGGAGAAAGCACATACCAAGACTGGATACACAATTCTGTGGTGGTGATGGCATAAACAATTTTTAAGAGCTAGGGTAGGGAGACTCAGGCCAGTCTTGAGTGTTTACTAATTTGCTTTACTCAAACAGAAATTAAATTTTATTGGTTCTTCATGGCAAGAGACAATTTGACAAGTTGGATCAAGGGGCCTACCAAAGTTAGGCTCTTACTCTTCCACAGAGACTGGGTGAAGGGGGGCGTCTATCTCCTTCAATAATTGCATTAGAAAGAAATTGCTTCCAAGTTCTTGAGAAAGACATTCTTGGATTGTAAAACTAGCAAGAGGCTTTAAAAAGATTTACATTTTAAAGGGACAGACCAGGGATTTTTAATGAAAGCTTTCTAATGTAAATGACCAGGAAACTGAAGGTTGGGGGCTTAGTGTCAGGAAGAAAGCTATCTAATAAGTTCAGTAAAACTAAAGGGAATGTTAAGGGAGTCTTGGTCATAACTCCCAGGCTACTTTGCTTCTGGAGGTTCTGAAGGCTACTCAGCTGGAAGTTTCCCAATAGTGTTCAAGCTCAATGAAGCAGAAAAGATGGCTATGTCTTTTTAATTGGAAAAAATAAATCCAAAGATCGATTTCTTGGAGTTTTAGTGCTGTGTAAATTATCATGAATTGTTAACAATACCAATAACATTTTTCTTAGTGATTATTATTAATGGTATGATAAAGTACTTTCTATAGAGGCTGAAGAATGGATCTCTCTTTCTTGCTCTTCACTCTTCTCTCTCTCTCTCTCTCTCTCTCTCTCTCTCTGTCTCTCTCTCTCCCCCCTTTCACCCCACCTCAGGTCTTACAGGAGCTGTTTATGCAGATATCTTTTAAAAAGCTGTATTTTTCTGGCTTAATTATTAGACTTTGTTTGTATAAGATAAGAGTTGTTTGTATCTGTTTTGGCTTGCTGTACGATAGCATCTCTGATCAAACATGAGATTCTAACAGGGTATGGGGTAGTCTTCTTAGCTCTTAAAGAGAAATCTCATAGCATCAAAGCTAATAGAAAGCAATGAAAGTTCTAGATAGCATCCTCTAATATAACATTTTATATTGATGGAAATATTCTTATGCTAATTAATATTGTAGCTATTAGTCTCACGTAACTATTGAGCACTTGAAATACAGCAGGTGCAATTGTAGAACTGGATTTTTATTTTAAGTTTAATTTAAATTTAAGTTTAGCCACATATGGGGTAGTGTCCACCTTATTGATGAATGCAGTTTTAGACTTATAGCTTTGCCAATTTTGGTTTTGGAAGTCCATTTAGTCTTTAATGTTGAAAAGGTGTTCAACATTTTTGAATAAAAGCTCTAGTAAAATACAATTTACCAGCAAAGAAAATACTCAATTCATACTGAAAACAAAAGAAAAAATAAAACAAGCCAAAGCATTCTAGAGCATATTTAACGTTTAAATAAATAATAGTTCTTTTTTGTTTTGCTACCTGGTAGGCTCAGTAGAAGGCATTTAACCCAGCCATTGGAATTGATTTAACTCCTGGGAACTTATATTTAAAAAATAAACTTGAATCTGTGATAATAGTGTCTGCTGAACAATTCCTAGTTTGGGTTTTTCAATATGATCCATTAACTAACAAAATTGAATCAGGATTATTCCATGGAGTCTACAGAAGTTTTGAATAGGGTATAGATATTTTTCTAAGAGGTTAACCAATAGAGAGATTTTTGTTCCTTAAGTGGAGGAAGGAGATTGCTGGTTTCAGATTGTTACAGTGATGGTGATCTGGGGACAGGAAAGGAATCATGAGGATATTAGCATAATTCCAGGGTCTTTAATTTATCCCATAGATACTTTCTGATTGACAATAATGTTTAAAACTGGATATTTGGAAATACATATTTTATAGACAGTTATTATACTAGGTTTTATTCTTAAATATGATAATTTTTTAAACCTCTATTTTTATTACCTTATAAATAGTATAGAAAATAGTTCTCCCAATAGTTTTAAAATCATTGACATTTAGAGAATATCAAACCAGATTACTTTTGTTTTCCCTATCCTTTCTCTCACCCTTAAAAAAAGAAAAACATTGGGAGGCTGAGATGGGAGGATCACAGGAGGTTGAGGCTGCAGTGAGCCATGATTGCACCACTTCAACCTGGGTGACAGAGCAAGACCCTTTCTCAAATAATAGTAATATTTTATTGGTCAACAGTCCAGGAAGCAAAAAATAATAATTTAGGCATAAAAAGATGTCTTAACAATTTTACTATTTTGAATTTGTATCCAAATTCAGAATTTTTCACAACAGAAACATTATGAACATAAGGTATTAGTAAGTGATTACAAACACTATTTTGACTACATCAAGAAATAATGATTAATAAGAGCTTTTTCATTGTCTTACAAAATCAAGAAGTTAAAAGAACGTTTATTGAAATAAATCTGTTATGTAGAGTATAACGAATTTTTACAAAAAAATACATATTTTAATTTTGTGGGGGGCACAACTAATAAAACAATTTGCAAATAACAAACATATTAATATCCTATTATGTGCATATATAGAGATATGCTGTTTGTATAAATATGCAAATCCCTTTTTTTACTCTACCATTTTCTGGGACATGGTCTTTCACCACTCCAGGTGGAAAAAGTTCTTGCCTTTACCACAATTATATTTCAGAATATAAGAATAAGAAAGAGAAAGTGAAAGACAAATAGCTTTCTTCATAAAGAAGAGACTTGAAAGTTGCATATATTAATTCTTTTTGCCTCTCATTGCCCAGAATTTAGTCAGCTAGTCAGTTTTTGATATAAGAACGGCTGGAAAATATATCCCATAGCCAGGTTTCACATGCCTTTCTAAAGGCAGCAGGAAACTTGAGAATGGGAGATGATGACGATGATGGGATTCTACTAAAAGACAATTCTTTGTTGCATGCTGTTAAAGAAGCATTGCTAAATAGCTAGATATGTCTATAGATCTTCATACGTAGTAGTGCATACATTCTTCTTACCTCTTGGTGAGTGAAGTTTCCCTTTTAAGTGAGTTTACTTTTTTTCCCTTCATCTGCCATGTCTTTACCTACTTCCCTTGCTCATAGAAAAAGACTAAAATGTAAGTCCAGCCACAAAACGATTCATACGTCATAGCTTCTTTGCACACAGTAAATGCTCAGCCATATGCACAACTGAAGTAATTAAGGAAGTCGTGGCAAACATCCTACATTGCTGGGTAGCAGCTTGGCTCTCAGTGGTATCATAACATCTCCTGCTGGGCTAAATAGATTCTGAGAAAACAAATGTGTTGCTGGGCAGCGTGAGAATTCAAAGCCAGCTTGACTATTTAGTGTTCCAGTACCGAAGCCAGCAGTCTGTCTAAGTACCTCTTTGGGAAAGTAGAATTCTACCTTGGGAGAAAAGTTACATATTTGCAAGTGAATTTCCAGAAGTAAAAACTGTGAAAATACTGCTTTAGAATTTATATTACTTTTCCTTGTTACTGACAAAGATTTCTTCTGGAGGGAATAATTTTACAAAAAATTATGATAGTTTTCTTGAGAAAACGAAACTCTCCTAAATATTTTTTTCTGTTTTAGGGTTCTTAATGACACAAGCCATTTCTATATGTTTATTCTAAACCTAGCTCAATGAAAGAGCTGGCAGTAAGGCCATTCATTGCTTCTTCTTCTCGTCATCTTTTTCTTTACAAGATATGCTATCAAAAAACCATTTAGTGATCAAGTTCTGTATGAACTGAAAATTACATAAATAGCAGGTAAAAATATACTTTAAATTATAAATTCAACACCAGGCACAGTGGCTCACGCCTGTAATCCCAATACTTTGGGAGGCAGAGGTGGGCGGATCACGAGGTCAAGAGATTGAGACCCTGCTGGCCAACATGGTGAAGCCCGGTCTCTACTCAAATATACAAAACTTAGCTGGGTGCGGTGGTGCACATCTGTCATCCCAGCCAGTTAGGAGGTTGAGGCAGGAGAATTGCTTGAACCTGAGAGGTGGAGGTTGCAATGAGCTGAGGTCGCGCCACTGGCTCCAGCCTGGCGACAGAGCAAGACTCCATCTCAAAACAAACAAACAAAATATAAATTCCATTAGTGTTTTTTTTTCCTATTTTGTTTAATGCATATCCAATAATATTGCCTGCTTCTTAGTAGTCACCCAAATATTGTTTAATGAATCTCAGAGATTGTTCATAGAAAATTCACCTCATAAGTGAGTGGATGCATTCTGTCTTAGGCTAAATCACATTAGTTTCTTATGGAGTATACTTTTTAAGAAAGGTGGAAGTTCTAGGAATGGAGGTTTAGAAGTGGAATAAGGAAGGCTGGATGCAGTGGCTTATGCTTGTAATCTCAGCACTTTGGGAAGCTGAGGCGGGAAAATCACTTGAGGTCAGGAGTTCGAGACCATCCTGGCCAACATGGTGAAACCCCATCTCTACTAAAAATACAAAAATGTTAGCTGGGCATAGTAGTGCATGTCTGTAATCCCAGCTATTCTGGAGGCTGAGGAGATCGCACCACTGTACTCCAGCCAGGGTGACAGAGTGAAAATCTATCTAAAAAAAAAAAAAAAAGAAAAGAAAGAAAGTGGAATAGGAGGAGTGGGTAGAAAGGGATGGTATCGGGTACATTCATGACAGCCAGCGAATATACAAAGGAAAGGTAACTGCTCCACAATGAACAACTAGAAACTTCCTCTGACCTGTGAGATAAGTGAAAGCAATGTTGGCATTAATTATGTTCACATCTATTTCTGTAAGATGAATCACATTCCTAAAGGAGGAAAAAAAGGGCTGGGTGCAGTGGCTCATACCTGTAATCCCAACACTTTGGGATGCTGAGGGTAGAGGACTGCTTGAGTCCTGGAGGTCCAGACCAACCTTGGCTACATAGGGAGACCCCGTCTCTACAAAAAATATTAAAAATTAGCTGGGCACGGTGGCACATGCCTGTAATCACAGCTACTCATGAAGCTTAGATGGTAGGATCACTGGAGCGCAGGAGGTGGAGACTGCAGTGAGGTGTGAGACCCTGTCTCAAATAGATAAATAAATAAATAGCCCAGGACTTTTCAGAAGTTGTAAGTCTGGGTCTCTTCCATTTTTAGAGACAACTACTACTACATTAAAACAGTCAAAAGCTATCTAGAGAGTTTAAAATGTGGTGTATTTAAAACGCTTATATTGAACAAAATAACATACTTGGCAAATACACACATACCAACATACACGCAGTTTCTATACATATGCTTCATTTGAAGACAAAGACAAAGTTCACATCCTGAGCCTGCTGTGAATGTGAGGCACAGGCCAAATAGTTCTTTGGCACCTTCTCAAATAGACCCTGCCCCTGGCAAACCCCTCACTCCAACTCTCCTTTCCGAAGCCTTCCTTGATACTCTGGGTAGACTTCGGTGCACCTTCAAATCTGTGTTTGTTTGTTTTTCTTTTTAAAATTTTTGCTGCAATAATATACAAATCATTTTAAGTTTTTGCTTCTGTGTCTATTCCTCCTGATTAAAAAGTCTATGAACATGAGAACAATGAGCAACATAAAATATTCTTCTCCCCCGTCCAAAGAATGAATGAATGAATGTATCGTGTCCCCATGTTGTTTCTCCTTCTTCTGAATTTTTAATTCTGTTTAACTCTCCCAAACAAGGATGATGCCTATGGCTTAGTTTGTCAGAATAGTCTTTACTATCTAACTGCCCGCCTTTATCTAAACACTCATTCATATTATGAGAACCATGTTAGTATCATTCTTCCAAGTTAAAATTTTAAGAAAATATTTTTGTCACATTCACTTGATTGTCCAGAATGGCCCTTTAGCAAAATTAAATGATCCAAGAAATAATTTCATTCAATATAGAGGAACAGATCAAAGTTTGAAATAGAAAATTTAAAACTGAAATGCAATTTTTATGAATAGTATTTACTTATACATGATATGTATGCAGAAATTCAAGAAGTGATATATTATGTTTCTCCCTGGGGCTCCACAATAATGATATGGAAGCTCTGCTTCATTGTGTGGGAATGCTTTACTGTGACTTATTCTGAGCCTTTGTATATTCCCATACTTACAAACTGCATAATAAAAACACTAATTTTTGTTCTCATCAATCCATCCCTGACTTAACTATGTTTTGATTATTAGGATATTTGTTATCTTCTGTCTCTTCTTTATTGTCTGAATTTTGTTACAGACATTCACTTTTCCGTTCACAATAAAATGAAAATATTACACAGTACAAAAGAAAATTTCTGTGGGTTTTATATGAAACCTATTTTTCTCAATATGCCAGAAAGCTAGTGTACACTAAGCTGGCGTACTTTTTTATGTATTCTTTATTGAAGCTGGGAATGGCTTTTCTTCATCTA
This sequence comes from Trachypithecus francoisi, assembly GCF_009764315.1. NCBI lineage: Eukaryota > Metazoa > Chordata > Mammalia > Primates > Cercopithecidae > Trachypithecus > Trachypithecus francoisi. The sequence continues at coordinate 44,501,447 of NW_022681470.1, read as the reverse complement.
CGAAAGGAACAGAAATCTGAAAAGGCTCAAGTTCAATTTAAAGCCCAGGATCTAAGCATTTTGAATGGGTATTAAATGAAACAAAAAAGCTTTTCCTCATTTCTCTTGAATTTGTTTTTATTTTTATTCTACTAAAAAGGTGAGATCGATCTCTTCTCTGTACCTAAATAATCACATATTGCTTCAGTCAGCAGGTGAAAAAGGGGGCCGTTTTCACAAAATGGCTTTATGACCAGTTCTATAAATGTCTATAGTTTATTTCCCTTGAAACTGTGCAGTGTTAGGTGACCTGGCAAATGCCTGCTAAGGGCAATATCTGGATCTATGCATATGTGCCTACATTAAATACTTGCAGGGGTTCATCCCCACAATATTCACAAATTAAACTGAATTACACATTTGTTCCTTTACTATGTCCTTGACTTTATGAGCTAATGAGAAAAAGTTAGGTATAGGCAAACACAACTTTAGAATTCATTGTAACTCTTAGATAAATTGACTTTTCTAGTTATTATTAGGGTTGTATTTTGCTTGGACCGTTACATGCTAATTGATCAGGAGCATGGGGAGGAAGGGAAGAATTTTAAAGCATATTTTCTGGCAAGAGAATGACAATTTAATATTTAACATTTGCATTGAATCAATCTTAATCTTGTGCTGCAGGATGGATTCCCCAGGAAACCAGTCTCTGAGATGAAGATTAGTGAAAATGAGATTTACATTGGAGGGTGTTGCAATAAGCACCTGTGGAAGGGAAGAAATAAATTCCACCGAAGGAGGAAGTCAAGCTGTGGTGTAATCTCAGTAAAGACTCAGTTGACCTTATATAGAGTTCTATTTGCATTGAGGAGAAGGAGCTTGGCCTGTTGATCATATTGATAGTTGTTATTGGATAAGGACAGCCTAAAGGTGTAGCCTTGGGCACAGTAGCTCTGTAAAGTTAAGGCAGACCCTGAAGGATTGACAGCTGAGGGCTGCCTGTCAGCAGGCCTTCCAGAGCTGGGGAAACAAGTCCTTCATTTTCGAAAGGGGATCCGGGTAGCACAGTGTCCACCGCAGATGGGCATGCCATATGCTGTGAATTAGTCATGTCAATTGTCTCCATTTAGATTCAAAAAGAAAAATCTTACAGGAAATTATGTTAGTAGTTTAAAGTTCATTAAGCAGCATAAGTAAAATTATTCTAGTCAACAGTATACCTATTATACTAATTGCATTTTCCGTGGTATTTTGAATAAGAAATAATTTGTGTTATTTTTGCAATAAGCATGTTAGAGATTAAGGAAACAAAGATGAAAGATAATAACATAACTCTTTCTAACAAAGAGTTTACCTCAATCTAACAGAGCTTAGAGGAGACAAGATGGTAACATGAATAAGTATTGAGTAATGATGGATGTTTATATGTAGGAGCAGAGAAAATGTTAGGACTTGAGAGAAGAGTTCAGAGTTCACTGCACAACAAATGCTTCATACCTAAGGTGCATTTGGACTGGGCTTTGATGAAAGAAGAGTGATACGGTTTGGGTGTGTCCTCACCCAAATCTCATCTTGAATTTTAATTCTCATAGTCCCGACGTGTTGTGGGAGGGACTCCATGGGAGGCAATTGAATCATGAGGTCAGCTATCTCTATGCTGTTCTCATGATAGTGAGGGAGGTTTCACGAGATCTTATGGTTTTATAGGGGGATTGTCCTCTCTTCTCTCTGCTCTTCTCCTTCCTGACACCATGTGAAGGAGGATGTGTTTCCTTTCTCTTCTGCCATGATTGTAGGTTTCCTGAGGCCTCTCCAGCCATGCTGAACTGTGAGTCAATTAAACCTCTTTCCTTTATAAATTACTCAGTCTTGGGTATGTCTTTATTAGCGCCATGAGAATGGACTAATACAAAGAGGGTTTGGTTATTAATAATAGATACTGCTTAAATGGGGCAAGGTATTATAATTTCAGTAAAATAAGCAAATACATGAGTTTAAAAAGAACTGACTATGGAAGATACATCAGTATGGTCAGAGCAAAAGGTGTGTGATGGTGAGAAGATGATGATAGTGTGGGTCAAGTTAGGCTGAGGACAAAGAGAGGTAAACCCTAGCTTTTAGGTATAGGAATTTTAGGTTTTTTAGTTGTAATGAATGAAAAGAACAAAATAGTGTCAAAACTTTCAACTGATACTTTTATACTCTGTGAAAATATCATTCAAAAATTAAGACAAAATAAAAATAAAAAACAAATCAAGATAATTCCTAGCTAGAAGCCTTTCATTACAAGGAGTACTAAAGGTAATTCTATAGGCTAAGGGGCATTAATTCCAGAGAGCAGGATGGATCAAACAGAAAGAATAAAATACATTAGCTATTACAGTGGTAAATATAAAGACCTTTTAAACTTATATTTCTTCAAGATTGTTGACAATAAAAAGCAAAAACAATATATTGTGAGTTTTACTATGTACATATATACATAAAACAAATGACATCACAGATAATTGACAGGACAATGGAATTGCTATTGTAAAGTTAGTACATTGTAAATGAAATGGTATAATGCTAATTCCAAATAGAATATTTTCAGTTAAAAATGTATTTTCAAATCCAGAGCAGTGTTTCGAAAGCTATTTTCAGATCCCTAGCAAGTGTTTCAAGAGTGGGGTGTCTTGACTTGCAACGTCAGCATTACATGGGAACTTGTCAAAAATGCAAATTCCCAGAGTTTTTTAATACCTACAAAATTAGAAACTTTGGAAAGAAGTAGTGCCCAATCACTCATATTTTAATAAGTCATCCACTTTTTTCTGATGCCTGCTAAGATTTGAGCATCAGTGTAGGTATAAGCCCAGGCATTGCCACATACCGATGAGGGTGTTTTTTATTGATTTAAATGTTCGGGAAGGCCATCTGGTAATGTATATGTTCATGCCATATTACCAGTTTCCCTGATAATTTTTTATCCATAAATTTACTTGAAATTTAAATTTGCAAAATGTGCATTAATAAATGCACAAAGATATTCATTGCACATGATTTACAATGTCAAATACATGGAAACTATTCTCAGCAGAAAGGAAAATGTTAGATCAAGTATAATACAGTCAAATTATTCTGCTATTAAAATGGATGTTAGGCCTATTTTTGTGGACAGGAAAAGCTGTCCAAAATATGTTATTCAATTAAAATACAGATTGCAAAAACAGTATGTGTAGTGAAATTCTATTAATGCAAATATGCATCTGTTTATAGCTCAGATAATTGTATTTCTGGATTATAAAATTATGGTGGTAAAAGATGAGTTTAAAACATGGTTAGAAGAAAAAAAGCAAAGAATTCAAAAGAGCCAAAATGAAAGTTTTTAAACAAATCATCTAACCTTGAATTTTCCTTCCCCGAAGCTAATTATTTTATATTATTTTATTTTATATATATATTTTTTGAGGTGGAGTCTCACTCTGTTGCCCAGACTGAAGGGCAGTTGTGCAGTCTCAGTTCACTGCACACTCCCTCCTGAATTCATGCAATTCTCCTGCATCAGCCTCCCAAGTAGCTGGGATTGTAGGCATGTACCACCATACTCAGCTAATTTTTTTTTTTTTTTTTTCTTTTTTGGTAGAGACAGGGTTTCACCTTTTTGGCCAGGCTGATCTCAAAATCCTGATCTCAAATGATCCACCTGTTTCCATCTCCCAAAGTGCTGGGATGACAGGTGTCAGCCAACAGGCCTCGCCTGAAACAAATTATTTTAAATGCTTCTCTTAGATCTAAAGTCACTTGTAAATTCTAATATGCTTGTATCTCTATGTCTTGATTAATCAAGTTTAGACAGTAAACATTGAATCTCTACTTCAAACAAGAAAATATGAGTTCATTTGCGTTTTCCTTAAACTACATTCTTCCCTTCTTTATATTTATTCAATTTGTAATTGTTTCTTGGACCAATTACCTTAAAATTTTTAATTAAGCACTTCAGCTTCTGATTCTTGACCAATTTTAGGCAGCTAATTCCACAATATACAAAATAAAAAGTAGCAACTTAGATTTCCTTCTTTCTATTTTCTTCCTTTAATGTTCACTTTCTGCCAACTCTACCATTATTTTTATATTGATAAGGTTTGGAACACGTACATTAGAATTTTAGAATAGAAATTTCAGATCAAACCTTTATTGATTGTTTTATTTGCTGTGAGGGAGGTTTTTAAGTTGAAGGTCTTAGATTTATGTCTTTAATTGAGTTTTATGTTCATAGTTTATATGAACATATGTTTGAGTTTGATTTAAAATTTTGAAGATTAATCAATGAATAGCATTCAACATATTATGATTATAAAGTTCAATTTTCTTTTATCTCTTTTTTTTTTTTTTTTTGAGACAAAGTCTTACCCTCTTAGCCAGGATGGAGTGCAGTGGCAAGATCTTGGCTCACTGCAACCTCCGCCTCCCAGTTCAAGCAATTCTCCTGCCTCAGCGTCCCGAGTAGCTTGGACTACAGACATGCACCACCACACCTTGCTAATTTTTGTGTGTGTTATTTTCAGTAGAGGTGGGGTTTCTCCATGTTGGCCACGCTGGTCTCGAACTCCTGGACTCATGTGATCTGCCCCCCTCGGCCTCCCAAAGTGCTGGCATTGCAGTCATGAACCACCGTGCCTAGCCTAACGTTCAATTTTCCATCAAGTACTTTGATAGACTGGATCTGTAGAGAAGGAAATATCACCCTATCACCCTGTGACACTAACCTAGTGCTACTTCTTTATATTTATTTTTATATTTTCAATTTTTGTGGGTACATAGTAGGTATACCATATTTATGAGGTATATGGGATATATTGATACAGGTACATGAAGTGTAATAATTATATCATGGCAAATGGGGTCTCTATCACCTCAAGCACTTATCATTCCTTTGTAACACAAAGATAAACCAATCATATTTGTACTTATCTTAAAATGTACAATAAATTATTGTTGACTGTAGTTACCTTCTTATGCCATCAAGTGCTATATCTTATTCATTCTCTCTGATTATATTTTTGTACCCATTAACTGTCTCCGTGTCCTCCCATCCCCCACTACCGTTCCCAGCTTCTGGTAACCATAATTCTATACTTTATCTCTGTAAGGTCAGTCATTTTAGCTGTTAGCTCCCACTAGTAAGTGCCTGGCTTATTTCACTTAATGTAATGACCTGTGCCTGGCTTTCTATGCCTGGCTTATTTCACTTAATGTAATGACCTCCAATTCTATCCATGTTTTTGCTAATGACAGGCTCTCATTCTTTTTTTATAGCTGAATAGTACTCTACATATAATAGTTGTGTATATATACCACATTTTCTTTAATCATTCATTTATTAATGGCACTTGAGTTACTTCCAAAACTGATGTCTACTGTGAGTAGGGTAGCAATAAACAGGGGGGTGCAGATAGCTCTTTGATATACTGATTTCCATTCTTTTGAGTATATACCTAGCAATGGGATTAGTGGATCATATGATAGTTCTATTTTTAAGTCTTTGAGGAAACTCCAAACAGTTCTCCTCAGTGGTTGCACTAATTTACATTCTTTCCAACAGTGTAGGAAGGCTCCCTTTTCTACATATCCTAACCAGTGTTTGTTATTGCCTGTCTTTTTAGTAAAAGCCATTTTAACTGGGGTGAGATGATATCTCACTGTAGTTTTGATTTGCATTTCTCTGATGATCAATGATGTTGAGTACCTTTTCACATACCTGTTTGCCACTTTTATGTCTTCTTTTGAAAAAGTCTAAGATCTTTTGCCCAGTTTTAATTGGATTGTTCGATTTTTTTCTATTGGATTGTTAGATTCTTTTCCTAATGAGTGCCTCCTATATTCTTGATGTTAATCTCTTATCAGATGAATAGAAATAAATATTTTCTCCCATTCTGTGGGTTGTCGCTTAACTTTGTTGATTGTTTCCTTTACTGTGTAGAAGCTTTTTAACTTGATGTGATTCCATTTACCCAGTTTCCAATTTTGCTTTGGTTGACTGCGCTTGTCGGGTATGACTCAACAAATCTTTGCCCAGTCCAATGTCCTGAAGAGTTTGTCCAAAATTTCCTACTAGTAGTTTCATAGTTTGAGGTCTTACATTTATGTCTTTAATCCATTTTGATTTGATTTTTGTTTATGTGGCAACAGATAGTGGTCTAGTTTCATTCTTCTGTGTATACATATTCAGTTTTCCCAGCACCATTTGTTGAAGAGACTGTCTTTTCTCCAATATATGCACTTAGCACCTTTGTAGAAAATGAGTGCACTGTAGATGTATGGATTTATTTCCTGGTTCTCTTATCTATTCCATTGATCTCTGTGTCTGTTTTTATGCCAGTGCCATGCTGTTTTGGTTACTATAACTCTCTTGTATAATTTGAAATCAGGTAATGTCATTTCTCCAGTTTTCCTTTTACTCGAGATAGTTTTGACTATTCTCAGTCTTTTGTGGTTCCACATAAATTTTAGAATTGTTTTTTCTATTTCTGTGAAGAATGTCATTAATATTTTGACAGGGATTGCAATCTGTGGGTTGCTTTGGGTAGAATGAATATAGTAACAATATTGATTTTTTGAATTCATGAACATGGAATCGTTTGCCAATTTTGTGTCTTCTCTTCAGTTTATTTCATCAGTGTTTTATGGTTTTCATAGTAAAGCTCTTTCACTTCTCTGGTGAGATTTATTCCTAGGCACTTTATTTGTGACTGTTTTCAATGGGATTACTTCCTTGATTTCTTTTGCAGATTGTTTGCTATTGGCATAAAGAAATGCTAATGACCTTTGTATGTTGATTTTATATCCTGCAACTTTATTGAATTTGTTGATTAATTCTAATAGTTTTTTGGTGGAGTTTTTCAGTTTTTCCAAATATAAGATTATATCATCTGCAAACAAGGATACTTTTACTTATTCTTTTCCAATTTGGATGCTATCTGAATGCTATTTGGACAATCCCTTGTCTGATTGTCCTAGCTGGAACTTTCAGTACTATGTTGATTAACAATAGTGAAAATGGGAATCCTTGTCATTTTTCAGATCTTAGAAGAAAGGTGTTCAATTTTTCCCATTAAGTATGATACTAGTTGTTGTTCTATCACATATGACTTTTATTGTGCTGAGATGTTTTTCTTCTATAGCCAGCTTTTCGAGGTTTTTTTTTTTTTTATCATGAAGAGATGCTGAATTTTATCAAATGCTTTTTCAGCATCAATTAAAGTGATCATTTAGTTTTTATTTTTTATTCTGTTGATATATCACATTGATCAGTTAGCGTATGTTGAACTATGGTTGCATCTGTTGGGTAAATCCCACTTGGTCATGATGAATGATTTTGTAATGCATTGTTGAATTCAGTTTTCTAATATTTTTGTTGAAGATTTTTGCATCAGTGTTCATCTGGGAAATTGACCTGTAGTTTTCTTTTTTTGATATAACTTTATCTGGTTTTGGTATCAGGGTAATACTAGCCTTGTAGAATGAGTTTGGAAGTATTTCCTTCTCTTCTATTTTTTGGAATCATTTGAGTAGGATTAGGATTGGTACTTGTTCTCCTTTAAATGCATGGTAAAGTTCAGCAGTGAAGCCATCAGATCCTGGGCTTTTCTTTGCCAAGAGTTTTTTTTGTTGTTGTTTTGTTTTTTTTGTTGTTGTTGTTTTTTTTAATGGCTTCAATCTCTTTACTTGTTATTGGTCTGAATCCAAAATTCAGATTTCGGATTTCCTCGTGGTTCAGTCTTGATAGGTTGTGTCTAGGAATTTATGCATTTCTTCTAGGTTTTTTAATTTATTAGCATATAGTTGCTCACCGTAGCCTCTAACAATCCTTTGAATTTCTGTAGTATTGGTTATAATGTCTCCTTTTTCATCTCTAATTTTATTTGGGTCTTTTTCTCGTTTTTTGGTTAGTTTTGTTCAAAATTTGTTGATTTTATTTACCTTTTCAAACAACCAGTTTTTGGCCTGGCATGGTGGCTCATGCCTGTAATCCCAGAACTTTGGGAGGCCAAGGTGGGTGAGTCACCTGAGGTTAGGAGTTCAAGACCAGCCTGCCCAATATGGCAAAACCCTGTCTCTTTTAAAAATACAAAAATTAGCAGGGTGTGGTGGTGGATGTCTGTAATCCCAGCTACTTGGGAGGCTGAGACAGGGAGAATTGCTTGAACCTGGGAAGCAGATGTTGCAGTGAGCCAAGACTGCACCACTGCACTCCAGCCTGGGTGACAGAGCAAGACTCCATCTCAAAAAAAAAAAAAAAATCAATTTTTTCATCTCATTGATATTTTGTGTTTTTGTTTTAATTTCATTTATTTCTGCTCTTACTTATTTCCTTTCTTCAACTAATTTTGGGTTTGGTTTGCTCTTGTTTTCCTAGTTGTTAAAGAGGCATTGCATTGTTAGGTTGTTTATGTGAGTTTTTTTTTTTTTTTCTTTGATGTAAATGCTTATGACTGTACACTTTCCTCTTAGTAATGTTTTTGTTGTATATCATAGATTTTGGTATGTTGTGTTTCCATTTTCATTTGTTTTAATTATTTTCTTCTTAATTTCTTTTCTTCTTTTGTTTTGTTTTGTTTTGTTTTGTTCTGTTTTTAGATGGAGTTTCACTCTGTCGCCCAGGCTGGAGTGCAATGGAGCCATCTCTGCTCACTGAAACCTCCACCTCCTGGGTTCAAGAGATTCTTCTACCTCAGTCTCCTGAGTATCTGGGAAAACAGGCGCATGCCACCACACCTGGCTATTTTTTCTATTTTTAGTGGAGACAGGGTTTCACCATGTTGGTTAGGCTGGCCTCGAACTCCTCATCTCATGATCCACCTGCTCGGCCTCCCAAAGAGCTGGATTATAGGTGTGAGCCATCATACTCAGCCTTCTTCTTAATTCCTTCATTGACCCACTGGTCATTCGGGAATATACTGTTTAATTTTCATGTTGTTTGTATAGTTTCCAAAATTCCTCATGTTATTGATTTCTAGTGTTATTACATTATTGTCAGATATAATTTGGTATAATTTCATTTAAGAATATTTAAGATTTATTTTGTGGCCTAACTTATGGTCTACCCTTGAGAATAATCCATGTTCTGAGGAGAATGTGTACCCTGCAGCCATTGCATGAAATGTTCAATAAGTATCTCTTAGGTCCAGTTGATCTGTAGTACTGATTAAGTATAATGTTTCTTTGTTGATTTTCTGTCTAGGTAATTTTGCCAGTGCTAAAAGTAGACTGTTGAAATCTCCAACTATTATTTTACTGAGGTTTATTTTTCTCTCTATGCCAATTCTAAGGGTAACTGGAAAAACCAAAGTTATGCCACATTTCTAAGTAATATGTATTCTGACCACAATTTTTTTAGAAGCTTTTAAAATTTTTCCTAGGGTTTCCGATTACCTTTCTTTTTCCCTAAGCAGCTACTTTTATTACATTCTTAACATGGAAATTAAAATTTTAAACTATTTATCATATGGAATCCATATTCCTCAAAAGGGCATCATTGTTAGAGGCCTATACCTTTCTGCTAAAGCATGAAATATTTGCTCCAGGGGTTGATTGCATAGTTAGCTATTAATCTAGGACTCATTTGTCTTTATTTACTGCTTCTTTTACATCTTATACTTTCCTTTTTGAGGTTCTTTGTTTTTAATTATTTTACAAAATTTTTTTCTAGGAAAAGTTTATGAAAGGTAAGCTTTCTGAGATTATGTAGATATAAAAATTGATTTTGTCCTTTTACTTGATAATTATGTTGACTGCTTATAAAATTGTAGGTTTATAATCATTTTCCCTAAGTATATGGAAACATATTTGTACTGTTTTCTAATATCTGGTATTACCAATGAGAATTCAGATGTCAATCTTAATTTTGTTCCTTTATAGGGACAGTTTCCAAAAGTCACATTTTGTCTGGGTTAGTCTTGTGTCATTCTTATTGTTCTGCAGTAATTTTAGAAGTGACACTTTAGGTATAAAATTATCCAGGATTGGATTATAAATTACATAGTCATTCCTTTTAGAAATTGTCCTTATATTTGAAGTCATTTCTTTTAGAAATTGTCCTTATATTCTTAAAGTTTTGAGGTCTATGTGGGCCAACTTTTGTTTATGGTATTTGGCACTCAAAAGTATCTATCATTTGAAGATTTATCTTTAACTATTGAAAATGTTATTCTATGTATTTATTAATATTGTTTTATTATTCTACTTCATGTTCTCTATTGTCTCTGTAATTCAAATTTATTAAATTTATTGACTATTGGACCTCTTAAATTCATTAGGTTTGTTATCTTCTCTTTTTCTATTCTGTTCCTCTTTCATATCTTATGACTTACTGCTTGTAGGCTGTATTTTCTAAAATTTTTAAAATTTTGTATCTTTATTGTTTCAATTGCTTTTCATTTTCAAGAGTCATGTTTTAATTTTAAAGACTTCCTTTCTATGTTACTTTTATTGTGATAGACTTCTAGGTTTTCATGTATTATATATGAATATCTAAAGGAATATTAATTAAATTTTTTGGAGGCCGGGCGCGGTGGCTCAAGCCTGTAATCCCAGCACTTTGGGAGGCCGAGACGGGCGGATCACGAGGTCAGGAGATCGAGACCATCCTGGCTAACATGGTGAAACCCCGTCTCTAATAAAAAAAATACAAAAAACTAGCTGGGCGAGGTGGCGGGCGCCTGTAGTCCCAGCTACTCGGGAGGCTGAGACAGGAGAATGGCAGGAACCCGGGAGGCGGAGCTTGCAGTGAGCTGAGATCCGGCCACTGCACTCCAGCCTGGGCAACAGAGCAAGACTCCGTCTCAAAAAAAAAAAAAAAAATTTGGAAATTGTTCTCTTTACTTTGGATTACTGTTTTCTCTTAGCTTAGTCATGTTCTTTATTTATTTGAATTCTTCCTTTTTTTCTAGTTTTCTCAAATATCTGTTGCACCTTGGATGTCAATTCTTACTTCAAAATAAGGACTAAAATGACTCATATTAGCTGTTAGCTTCCATTTTCTCTGTTGCTACATAGGTAAGTTTTTTTCTTCCTATACCTGTCTTTTCCTTCACTTATAAAGAACTTATTATTAATAGAAGCTCTGGTTACACAGACAAGCACTTCAACTAATAGCTTTGCTTTATGGTGTATGGTTACAGAGCAGGTGTGCAAGAACAGTCTTCCCCAATTCTCGAATGTACTGGGCTTGCTCAGGAACATTGATAACTGGAAAGCCCACTGTCTCCCAAAGGTAATAAAATATATACATTGTTCTGGCTTTTGCCTGGGAATAAAGACTTAGCTGTGAGTCACTCAGCTTAAAGAGACAGCAAACACTACTAGCCAACAAGACTCTTCCGTAGACATTTACTTGATTAATCAGCCTTTTCTGGTCAGCCAAGTACTTCTGCAATTCCTTTGTGAGAATGATAAGTGTTTTTACTCTCCAGGATCCTGAAAAGAAAACAAAGCCACTTCCATTTTGTCTTTCTTAGGAACCTTAGGAACATTTTCTGTACTTTTGTCTCCTCACTTCTGATGATATACCAAAACCCTCCCATCTTCTTTCCATTTTCCACAAATCCAGCTATAGTTTTGGTAAACCAGTAACATCCCTGTTCCTTTTTGTCTCTGTTGTGCATTTAAACATTTGTGCACTTTTCATTATTTCAACAGGATTTTAGGAGAGAAGAAAGGAAACATTCTATCTTAAACTATTCCTTTCTTATAAAGAATAATATTAATATTTTAAGAAAAAGTTCTTATGAAAGAATAAAGATTTATGCCAAAAAATATGTGAAACCCTTGTTAAATAAATTTCAGAGACTGCTCTACTGCAGGACTTTTCGGAGCAGTTAATAGGGCATTTTTCAAGGACAACTTTTATATACAAGATATGCTAGGGTAATTCAAAAGCTCTTTTAATTTCATGCAATGTTCATAAGACAAACAAAAAGCCAAAGCAATTACATTAACAAACTGAAATGCAGCAAAACTTTTAAAGAATAAAAAAATTAAAGAATACAAAACTAAATAATACTAGTAAATAAAATGAACAATGAGAATCTTGACATTTTACACTAAATTCCAATTTAAGTTTTATTAATACCTTTTCTAGTTCTACCAAAATATTATGATTTTATAAGTTAGTACTTTAGTAACTACATACAGTTATGAAAATGTTTTATATCCGGTCCTTTTTGCTCTCTAAAAGAGGGCTAAATGACAATATAGATAACCTCAAGTGAATTGGGAGTTGTTTTAAACAACAATCCAAAGTTTTGGATTCTGTTTAAGCTCCCTGCACTTTTTTCAGATTCTTTGAAAGTAGTTTCCTTAAGAGATTTCTGTTTAGATTGGAAATTCAATGGGAAAAACTGGTTGACAGTATTTCAACATTTCTAGTGCTGGCTTCACTTATTTTCTGAAAGCACTGAGGGATCAACAATAAAAAGTAGTGAAAATGGAATTTTGATTTAACTTTTTTGAAGTTCTAAAATGTTTTGACTCAAGGCAAAATTTGGAGAAATGGTGAAAACCCACTTTAGCATATGTATTTATCTCCTATTGGTCCACTAAAAACGAAGTCTCAAGAAATCAATAAAGTTGCCTAGGTATTATTTCTAAATTATAGTTAACATTTTAAATAGAATGCTTAAAATGAAATTTAAGTCTGATAATAGAACCTTAAAACATATATGACAAATCTTTTAAATACATTATATTTGATATGTTTTTGTTTAAAATCATATCACTATTGTATTTAATTTATTCTGATTTCCAAATGACAGACTTCTTTGTATATAAAGTTACTGGCAGCATCATTATTTTTTATGTTGTAAGTTTCTCTATGTCAGAATATTATTAGACAAGTAACACTACTTTTTAACAACATATTAAAATATTTGGTGGAAGATGCTATTTTGAGTACTTACATCACTTGCATCCACACAAATACACAAAAATAAAGAAATTTTTTAAATTATCTTTTATCTTAGATATGGAAAGTTTACAAGACTGACCTAGAAGAATTCAGAAACAAGATAAACAGCGACATCATGAACAACCACCACCACCAAAATTAAAGCATACCAGTAAGTATAACATTGTTCACAGCTGATCAACATCACGCCCAAATATAAGTACTGCATATATAACTCTAGCCCAGCTAGCCTTTAAACCACTGAATGGTGTTGCTTGTGTTGCTGTTGTTGCTAATAGTTGATTTCTCTCTTTTTTTGTTCACATTTCCTGGTTTATTATAAGGGATATTACAAGGGATACATATGAAAAGATGCATAGGATGAGGTATGGGGGAAGGGGTGTGAAGCTCTCTGAAGCCTGACCTCTTGGGTTTTTATGGAAGCTTTATGAGGTCAACATTCCTTCCCCCCAGGTTATAGGGTAGGACCCTTTCTGGGAAAGGCCTCATGACTCACAACCAGAAAGGTGGAGGAAGATTAAAGTCCTGCCTTGGAGCAGGTAATAGGAGGGAAGGAAAATACCTGAGCATTCTGTTTTCTAAGGCCCAAGCAGCCAATATAACAAAAGACTGCGACAAGGGCTCTGGGAGTTATAAGCCAGTTCCTGGCTTATGTTTTATATGTTCTATATTATATATACACATATAAGTATATTATGTTATATATACATATAAATATATATTTGTGTGTATGTGTATCAAATAACACCACAGGCCAACCTCCAGTTTTTGAACATGGATCCTTTCCATGAAAAGAATATACACAATCATTAATAATTAGTCCAGTCCATTACATTGTATGAATGTCTTCCAGAGTGAGGCTTCTCAGGTTTGTAGCTTACTTTCGATCTCATAAGGTTCCAAAAGCAGAAGTAACCTCTGCAAATATATATATATATCTTTACCCTTTTAGGCATCTGGGATAATTGAGCAAAGAGTCAACGTCGTCTCTTGCTCTGAGACCCTTTCCAGTTGTTAATGTAATATTGAATTTCCTTCAAGTTGTAACCCATATATTCATTTCTTTACCTTCAACTATTCTTCCTCTTTTCCCCATTTATTATTTATTTTTACCAGACTTTTCACCTTTGGAAAGGACGTTAAGTTCAGCCACTACGCTGGTCCAGATTGCTGGTAGTGATACCAGTCTGGCAAGTGCCTCCCCCTCAGTCCATTCCTGTTCGTATAGCATAGAATTACAGCAGTTCCTAACTAGTGAGCACTTTAACCACCAGGCAATATAGCTGTTTTCATTCTTAACTCCAATTTTGCTAGATTGAATGAAGGCACAACGCATTCCCATCAAGTCCTTAGGAATTCTGACATAAGTTTGAAAAACATAGTTACCGTTTTTTGATTAGAAATCATACCTGCTTCCAGCACTTGTAGTTGCAACCCTGGTTCCAGGAGCACTGCGTCAAAAAAAATTCTTTTGAGGTGATTTGGGGAATAAAGAAAAAATTAATAGTTGTTACACTAGTATACTCTTCCCTTGTCAAGAATTGGTTAGTCAAACCAACATCCTCTCCATCTCCTCTTCCCAGATCAACCACAAAGAGAAAAAAAAAACTAGTGGGGACACTCCTTCAAGTTTCCACTCATGCTGAGTGCGAGCACACACTCATGGAGGCACAGAAGCCAGCCCTGCATGCTTTCATCTGCCCTTTCTTTAGATAGCATTTTAATTTCTCATTTCCACTTCTCTATCAAACTATTACTCAAAGGACGGTATCTCTCTGCCCACTGCTCTGTATTATTGGTTGTATAGTGTGTTCCTTGGTCTGAAGAAATGACAGCTGTCCATCGAAGTTCATGCTGTATCTTTTTTTCATGTGTGTGTGTGTGCGTGTTGATGGCACTCTATTTGCATCTTCTACCCGATAAGCAAGTCCACTTAAGTCAGTGTCTATTCCTGTCGAGACCCATTTGTATCCCCCAGGGCTGGCAGCCTCAGTCTCACTTTTCAGAAATGTCCAGAGTCATTCCCCCCGGGAATCTGCCACATAGCCATCAGCAGTTTCTGACAAATAGACAAATAGAACACTCTTGCTGACAAATAGAACAGCCCTTACTGGCTTTTTTGTGCCTAAGAGAGTGCAAAAGATACACGACTAGACTTAATATATCTCTGTACAGCTACAGTACCTCTGTATCCACTAATTTCAAGGACCCGGATGGTTACCTCCGTGGAGCACACAGGGATATCAGCTTATTGATTCCAGTCACTTTCCAAACTTGGAAGGGAGTTCTTCTGGTGGGAGTTGATTTGTTCACCTTAATACACCCCTCAAATCTCCATAGGACTGTGATCCATATGGGCATCCTTTCTAAAGGGACAGGTTTCTATTGCCCTTCTGCCTGACCATGTGGCCGGGCTGTTGGTCACTGCCCTTGAATCCAAAACGCCCAAACACAGAGACTCCTACCACTGTTCAATTCTTCCATTACTGTTAGGAAAACAGCATGTAATTCAGCTTGCTGTTCTGATTTGTTTGTACCTTATTGGACCAAAGTAGCAGCCTTCCAAACAGGACTTGTCCATTCACTTTGAAACTACCATCTATAAACCAACCAGCTCCTTTCAATTAAGAGCTGTTCCAAGGCACTGTTGCTAGAATTTAGCAGCACAGTTCCATAGTCAGTTTTAGGGGTAAAGTCTCTCTAATTGTGAGTATCTCCTCTTTGCATTATCCAAGTACAGTGATTCTGTATGAACCATTGTCATTTTATTAGGGGATGCTTCTGGGACTATCATCCCTATTAGAGCATTTCTCTGACATCACTCAGGACAGACATCATGGGTATTTTTGGTTTCAAGATCATGTTATGCCCTTCAGTCACAGAGGTAACTTCAATTAATGTCCCATAATAAGGTAATAAATGTCCCTGGAGTGGAAGTTCTCTAGCCCAAAGTTCTGGTAGTTGTTGCTGGGAGACTCTCACGGGCTTATGGGAAAAGCTTCTCCCCGAGTCTAAGCCCAAGGGAATGTTCTGCAGAGCATCCACAGGCTTTCCCCATAAGCCACAGGGAATACTCTGCAGAGGGCAATCAGATGAAGAATTTGTCCCTATCAGCATTCCAGCTTCTACTTGACACTGTGAACTTGGGCAGTCTTACTGGTTTCCATTTAACATGTCCAATTACAACTACTTGAAGGGCAAATTTACATGCCTTCTGTTTTACAATCCTAGGTAGGGAGACATCTCCCAGTCAGACACAAAGTCCATTTTTATAAAACATTTAGGTAAAGGAGACACAGCTTCTTTAGAGAAAATCTGTTTAAACATTTTAACTTTCATAATACCATCAACTCTCACATGTTTTACATTTTATATCCAGGAACTTCTCCACCCTCAGACCATTGTGCAAAAGACTTTGGATCCTCAGCCAGGGGTTGAGCCAGAGGACTCTGGCCCTTTCATCACTCTATCTTCATCAGTCTGCCTAACTCTTGCCCCAGGCAATTTTGGATCAAATTTCCCATTGTAGTCTCTGCCTTCCAACTTTAAAATTTTTTTCAATCTGGGTTAAATATAGAAAACTGGTTTGTGGTCCTTTACTGTCTAGCAAGACCTCCCTTGGCTGCACCCAAACTTTGATAGTGTTGTATAAAGACCGTTGTTTGAACCCCATCAATTTCCATTGTATTCATTCCGAATTTTAGTAGCCATCTAAAGATTTCTACCCTACTGGAACAAGTCCCATGACTCTTTTCTTTCTTTTCCTTGTAGTTTTCCCCCATCAATGTTTTATTTATTCAACTTATTTCTTAATAACTGTTTAAAATTTCCCACGTTGCTTGGATGAGTACTTTGATACCCTCTTTTGCCTTTTCCCATTCTCTTGTTAATTAACCTAATGTTTTTATTAGTATCTATAAGACCCATAAGGGGATATAGAGACAGCAAATTTGATAAGGCTTTTTGAACTGTTGTTCAGCTCTGCAGGAGTAAGATCACACAGAGTGCCCATGTAAAGGGGCTGCCTTAACCACAGCCATTACTTAAGTAACAGGTATATTCAGCAGGTAAATACCCTGGTTATCATAAATCCAGTCGCACATGGCTTGCGTATGAAGTATATCAGCTATTCATCTGGGTTTTACAATAGGCATTTATAAGTAGAGTCAGACAATTCCCTTCTCAGACTAAATAGACCTTACAGTGGCTTTCATCCAGTCCACCACACTGACCATGGCTTCAGGAATAACTTCCTGTGTGTCTGGATTACATATACCTATCTGTGATTGTGCCATAGTATGCTGTAGGTCCTACATCAACCCAAAATGTGCTCTTTCACTCTGCAGCATTTAAAACCAAAGATACTGCCCCTAAAATATCCTACCTAGTTACTCTCACAATCCCTTCAGTAAAAGTTCCTCAGGAAGTTGATGAGACCAATTTACAAAATGGAACAATTCCCCTACATTATACCCTCTCGATTCAATGGTTCCTTGGTTTTGCCTTTCCCCAACATTGACTACCTTCTTGGTGACCAGAGGTCTTAGAGATATTTTCTGTTTCCCTAGCATAATCTCCCCCTTTGTCAGTGGCTTTGAGTCTAGTGGCCTGAGCTCAGACAGACCCACATGTGAGTTTGGTTTGGACTCAAGGCTCTTTCCAGCACTCTCTTCATTTTAGGTATTATAGATAACAATAATCATGGATTGAACATTTCATTTTTTTCTTATTATTTTGCATTTCGTTATGCATTCAGTGAACCAACTCCCCAGGTTCTGGATCCATCACTAAATTCCACTGGTAACTTTTACCTTTAGTAACCTAGTGGGGCACAGCATGAGTTCTATACCCTGCATGACCTTGTGGCCACCCAGAAATCAAAAGTTGCTCATTTCCCACCATTTCATACTCCTCTTCCCAAAACCACATGTTTCCATGAGCCAGGGCCATTCCAGCAACTGTTTAAGAAAAGCTCTCAAACCATGTTTTGTTTTGTTTTTTCTCTGTACTCATATCACAATAACAATCATTGACACAGAATACTTCTGTGAACAAATGTGTGATGGTTTCTCTGTACCACCAAGCAAGCAATTAATTCTTCAGTGGACATCACCTGGCTGTCCCCAATTCAATTCTGACGCTATCTAGCTAGAGATATGGTATGGCTTGGATCTGTGTCCCTGACAAATCCCATGTTGAGTTGTAATCCCCAGTGTTCGAGTCTGGTGGGAGGTGATTTGATCATGGGGATGGAATTCTCTTGAATGGTTTAGCACCATCCTCTCAGTGCTGCTCTTGTGATAGTGAGTGAGCAAGTATCAGGAGATCTGGTTGTTTTAAAGTTGTGTAGCACCTCCCCGACTCTCTCTCTTGGTCCTGCTCTTGCCATTTAGATGCTTGCTCCTGCTTTGTCTTCCGCCATGAGTAAAAACTCCCTGAGACCTCCCCAGAAACTAATGCCACTAGGCTTCTTGTATAGCCTGTGGAATGATGAGCCAATTCAACCTCTTTTCTTTGTAAATTACCCAGTCTCAAGTATACTTTTATAGCAGTGTGAGAACAGACTAATACAAGATATTATCACATCCTACAGATTGAGGGCTCAGCCTCCAAGACTGTATCTCCCAGCCCCAATCACAAGTCAGGGCCTTCAGAACTTCAGACCAATTGGCCTCAAGTAGGGGTTCCCACAACCTTCTCTTTGGATATGATTAATTTGCTGGAGCAGCTAACAGAACTTAGAGAAACACTTACTTTTATTTACTGGTTTATTATAAAGAATATTACAAAAAAATACAGATGAAGAGATGCATAGGGTGAGGTCTGGGGAAGGAGGCGCAGAGTCTCCATGCCTTCCCTGGGTATGCCACCCTCCAGGAACCTCCCTGTGTTCAGCTATCCAGAAGCTCCTAATAGTTGATTTCTTGAAGTACTTTTTATTATATTTTATACATTTTAAATACTGTGGGCCGGCATTATTATTCACATAATATATATGCCTCTTGTATGGCAGAGAAAATTTTTAATGTCAAAAAATTATTACACACTAATGATAAAGCCAGGTTTCACACAGAGGGGCCTGATCCATTTCAGGGTTCAACTATTTAGAATAAATGTGGTATCCAAAATTTGTTTTATTCTTACTATGTTAATGTTGAATCCCTAGCTCTCCCTTTTGAAAAAGCAGTCTGGCCACTGAATGTGCTTCTTTAATGACTTTTGGGAGAAAAGTGTCCTGTTTTATTCAAGTTGTACTGCACAATATTTTAGAAGACAAACTTCATGAAAGAGAAAAATCTATTGTACTCTCCTGTAATATGGCAGGGATATACAAATAATGCATGAAAAGACTTGGACACAACCACTGAGCACCTGGCAAGAATTCAGCAAATGTTAAGTATTAGTAATATTTACATGTTATTATTTCTCACAAGAAATGATTAAGGTAGAAGTACTTTTCTTAAACATGAAGAAACTGATATATAGTTTAAGTATTGTACCTAAGAATTCTCAGGTTAAAAGTTTCAAAGTTAGGGCTTTAAATTAGCTATGATTAACTACAAGGGCCAACCTCTTTCTTTAGTGCAAGAGTTTTATGGGATAGTAATTCTACAATCTCTCTGTGATTGAGAATCAACTGGGGAGGCTTTTACAAAAAATTATTGATCAGTTTCTGAGAAGATGATGGAGTAGGAAGGATTAGGAAACTGTCTCCCCACTTAGAAACAATTGCCCTGGCACAATCTGTTTGACATAACTATTTGGAATCCTGGAGTCTATTGAAGGCTAGTATCTTCTAGAGAAAGTCTTGGATGGTAAATTGCAATTAATTTCAGTCAATTTCAGTTCTGAGTGCAATAGCCACTTCCTATTCCCCAATCCCAGCCCTGTGGCAGGCAACTGTGCACTTGTTCCTGAAGCAGTTTGCATATAGCTTGCAGGAGGCAAGGTAAGCAAAAAGGATCCTTTTTTCCAAGTATCAGAGATCACTAATTGCTGCTTCTAATCATCAAGGTATAGACAAAGAGGTAGGCTTTATGGTTTGGCTGTGTCACCACCGAGATCTCATCTTGAATTGTAGTTCCCATGATCCCCAAATGTAATAGGAGGGACTCAGAGGGAGGTAATTGAAACATAGGGGCAGTTTCTCCTGTGCTATTCTTGTGACCGTAAGTTCTCACAAGATCTGATGGTTTTATAAGGGGATTCTCCCCTCACTCAGCTTTCGCTCCTGTTCTCCCTGCTGCCATGTGAATAAAGATGTGTTTGCTTCTCCTTCTGTCATGATTGTAAGTTTGCTGAGGCCTCCCCAGCCATGCTGAATTGTGAGTCACTTAAACCTCTTTCCTTTATAAATTACCCAGTCTCTGGTATTTCTTCATAGCAGCATGAGAATGGATTACTATAGTTAATTGGTACCACAGAGAGTGGGATGCTGCTACAAAGATACCCAAAAATGTGGAAGCAACTTTAGAAGTGGGTAACAGGCAAAGGTTGAAGCAGTTTAGAGGGCTCAGAAGAAGACAGGAAAATGTGGGAAAGTTTGGAACTTCCTAGAGACTTGTTGAATGGTTTTCACCAAAATGCTGATAGCAATATGGTCAATGAAGTCCAGGCCGAAATGGTCTCAGATGGAATGAGGAACTTGTTGGGAACTCTTGTTATGCTTTAGCAAGGAGACTGGCAACATTTTACTGCCTGTTTCCTGTAACGTTAAACTTGAGAGAGATTATTTAGGGTATCTGGCAGAAGAAATTTCTAAGCAGCAAAATGTTGAGTGCTGTTTAAAGCATTTATGTATTCACAAAGATGTGGTTTGAAATTGGAACTTATGTATAAAAGAAAAGCAGAGAATAAAAGTTTAGAAAATTTGCAGCCTGACAATGTGATAGAAAAGAAAAAGCCCATTTTCTGAGGAGAAATTCAAGCCAGCTTCAGAAATGTGTGTAACTAGCGAGGAGCCAATTGCCCAGACAATGGGGAAAATGTCTCCAGAGCATGACAGAGACCTTTGTGGGAACCCTTCTCATCACAGGTCTAGAGGCATAGGAGGGAAAAATAGTTTCCTGGGTCAGGTCCAGGACCCCCCTGCTATGTTCAGCCTTGGGACTTGGTGCCCTGTATCCCAGCTGCTCCCAGCTGCCATGGCAAAAAGGGGCCAAGGTTCAGCTCAGGCCATGGCTTTAGAGGATGCAGACCTCAAGCCTTGGCAGCTTCCATGTAGTGTTGAGCCTGCCAGTGCAAAGAAGTCAAGAATTGGTGTTTGGGAACTTCTACCTGGATTTCAGAGAATATATGGAAATGGCTGGATGTCCAGGCAGAAGTTTTCTACATGGGCATAACCCTCATGGAGAACTTCCACTAGGGCAGTGTGGAAGGGGTATGTGAGGTTGGAGCTCCCACACAAAGTCCTCACTAGGACACTACCTAGTAGAGCTGGAAGAAGAGGGCCACATCCTCCAGACCCCAGAATAGCAGATCCACTGACAGCTTGCACTGCCTACCTAGAAAAACTGCAAACATTCAACAGCAGCCTGTGAAAGGATCAAGAATGGTGGGGGCTGTACCCTGCAAAGCCACAGGGGCAGTGCTGCTCAAGGCCATATTCACAAAGATACAGCCCAGAAGGTGGGACCCCACCCAGAGTCCATGAAGTCAAATAAGATAATTTTGGAGCTTTAAAGTTTAATGACTCCCTTACTGGATTCTGGATTTGCATGGGTCCTACAGCCGCTTTGGTTTAGCCAATTTCTCCCATTTGAAAAGTGTGTATTTACCCAATGCCTGTAACCCCATTGTATCTAGGAAGTAACTAGCTTGCTTTTGATTTTACAGGCTCCTAGGCAGAAGGGACTTGCCTTGTCTCAGATGAGACTTTGGATTTGGACTTTTGGGTTAATGCTGGAATGAGTTAAGACTTTGGGAGACTGTTGGAATGGCATGATTGTGATTTGAAATGTTAGATCATGAGTTTTGAAAGAGCCCAGAGGTGGAATTATATGGTTTGGCTGGGTCCCCACCCAAATCTCATCTTGAAATGTAGGTCCCATAATCCCTATATGGCGTGGGATAAACAGTTTCCTGCATGCTATTATTGTGATAATGAGTAAGTTTTTACATAATCTGGTCGTTTTATAAGGGGATTCTTTCTTCACTTGGTTCTCATTCTTCTTCTCCTTAATCCCGTGTGAAAGAGAATGTGTTTAGTTCCCCTTCTCCCCTGACTGGAAGTTTTCTGTTCCCTCCCCAGTCTTGTTGAACTGTGAGCCATTTAAACCTCTTTCCATTATAAATTAACCAGTCTCAGATACGTCTTTCTTAGCAGCATGAGAACAGATTAATACAGCAGGCAATGATTTTTCTTGCATTTTCCTCATTTTGGCAAGATTCTGCCCCTCTGATGGAAATAATTTCTGGAAGATTCAAAGGGCCAGCCTCACACCCCACCCCTCCCCACCCACTTCATATTTTCTTTTTGGAAGCCAGACATTAAACACTAGGGCATCACAAGCAACTACCTACATAGGAAAAATTAAAAGTGGCCATGCGTCTGTAGGAAGAGGTGCTAGCTCAGAAAAGACCTGAGAAGACCTCAAGTTTACACTCAGGTTGTTCATTAGCACACAGACAACCAAACAATTTAAAAACTTAAAACAATGAACAAATCAACAACAAGAAAAGAGCAAACCCTGCACAAAGGGGAGACTCTGATTTTCAGAATTGCCACGTTAATAGATTCCAATGTTTACTTTTCAGCAAGGCATACAAAGAAACAGAAATGTATGACCTACTCAAAGGAAAAGAATAAATCAACAGAAACTCTCTGAAAAAAGGCCTGAGGGCCACTTAACTAGACAACAACTTCAAAACTACTGTCTTAAAGATGCCCAAAAACCTAAACAAAGAAAGATGAGGAGAGAGTCAATAATATGATGCAGAATAAAATAGAAATCTTGATATAGAGGTAGAAAACCATAAACAGAAACCAAAAAGAAATTATGAAACTGGAAAGTACAATAACTAAAATGAAAAATTCACTCACAAAATTCAAAGGCAGATTTCAGCAGGCAAAAAAGTGGATTAACAAACCTGAAGACAGAAGAAGGAATTACTGAGTCTGAAGAACAGACAGAAAAAGTTTGAAGAAAAGTAAACAGAGCCTAAGGAACCCAAATCACCAAGCAGACCACCATACACATGAGAGAGTTCTCTAAAAAAGAGAGAGAGAAATAGGCAGAGAAAATATTTGAAGATACAATGGCTGAAAACTTCCCAAATTTTATGAGATATGATATAAACATTAAAGAAGCTGAACTAACTGTAGTAAAAATAACTCATAAAAACTCATATAGAGACAGAGCATGATCAAACTTTTGAAATACAAAGAATCTTGAAAGCAAGAAAACAGAAGTTATTTGTTATATGCAAGGACTTTGCAATAAGATTAGCAGCAGGTTTATTACCAGTAGCTCTGGAGGACAATAGGCATAGAACTGATATATTCAAAGTACTAAAAGAAACAACTGTCAACAGAATCTGATATCCAGCAAAATGTTTTTTCAAATGTAAGGAACAAATTAAGCTATTCCTCGTCAATAAAACCTGAAAAAGCTTATTATCATTAAATCTGCCCTGCAAGAAATGTTTAAGGAAGTTTATAAGGGCAAAAGGACACTAGACAGTAATTCAAAGCTGTATGAAGAAATAAAGATGTCAATAAAAGTAAATACATTAAAAATTATAAAAACTAGTATTATCGTAACAACTGTTTGTAAATCTGCTTTTTGTTTCCTACAAAATTTAAGAGCCTAATACATTTTAACTAGGTACGTAGCTTTATGACATTGGATTTGGGAATGATGTCTTAGACATAATACCAAAAGCACAGACAGAAGCAAAAAGAGACAAACTGGATTTAATGAAAATGAAAAAGTTGTATATATTAAAAGACAATATAAACTGAGTAAAAGGCAGTCTAACCCACAGAATGGGAGGAAATATTTGCAAATTACGTACAGATATACCATGTTTAATTGTGTTTCACTTTGCTGAGTTTCACAAATATTGTACTTTTTTACAGAAATTTTGTGTGATCCTTGCATCAAGCAAGTCTATTGGTGGCATTTTTCCAATCGTACGTTCTCAGTTTATGTCTCTCTGTCATATTTTGAAAATTATCATATTTCAAACTGTTTAGTATTATTATATCTGTTATGGTGATCTGTGATCAGAGATCTTTGATGTTACTATTGTAATTATTTTGGAGCATCATGAACTGTGCCCACACAAAATGACAAATTTATTCACTAAATATTGTGTGTTCTAACTGCTCCAGTGAACAGCTGTTTTCCCATCTCTCTCCCTCTCACGTCTACTCTTCCTTGAGACAAAACAACAGTGGAGTTAGGCTAATTAATAATCCTGCAATGGACTATAAGTTTTCAAGTGGAAGGAAAAGTCACATTTATCTCACTTAAAACATAAGCTATAAATGATTATAATGAGGAAGACATGTCAAAAGCTGAGATAAATCAAAAAAGGAGGGACTTGGGAGCCAAACAGCCAAGTTGTGAATACAAAGGAAAAGTTATTAAGGAAAACTAAAAGTGTTACTCCAGTGAACACATGAACGATAACAAAGTGAAAAAACCTTATTGCTGATAAGGAGAAAGCTTGAGTGATCCAGGTAGAAGATAAAAGCAGCAACAACATTCCCTTAAGTCAAAATCTAATCCAGAACATGACTTCTAATTTCTTTCAAATCTCTGAAGGCTGAAAGAGGTGAGAAAGCTGGAGAAGAAAAGGTGGAAGCTAGCAGATGTTGGTTCCTGAGATTTCAAAAAAGAAGTGTCATAATACAGATGTAAAGTTGAGTAACAAGTTCTGATGTAGAAGCTGCAGCAAGCTATCTGATGATTTAGTTTAAAAAAAGTGATGAAGGTGGCTACTCTAAACAACATATGTTTAATGTAGACAATTCAGCCTTACATTGATACAAACTAGGGCTTTCATAGCCATAGAGGAGAAGTCAATGCCTGGCTTCAAAGCTTCAAAGGAAAAGCTATATCTAATGTTAGGGGCTAATGTGACTGGTGACTTCTAGTTGAAGCCAATGCTCATTTGCCATTCTGAAAAGTCTAGGGCCCTTAAGAATTATAGTAATTCTATCCTGCTTATGCTCTATAAATGGAATAATAAATGCTTTATTACAGTAAATCTACTTGCTATTTACTATGACTTATGGAATAGGTTAAGCCCACTATTGAGACCTCCCATTCAAGAAAAAATATTTCTTTCAGAATATTATTACTTATTGACAATGCACTTAGTCACCCAAGGACTCTGATGTAGATATAAAAGCAGATCAATGTTGTTTGTATGTCTGCTAACACAACATCCCTTCTGCAGCCTATGGATCAAGGAGTAATTTTGACTTTCAAGTCTTATTATTTAAGAAATACATTTCAGAACGCTGTAGCTGACATAGACATTGATTACTTGGATAGATCTGGGCAAAGTAAATTGAAAACCTTCTGGAAAATGTTCACCCTTCTAGATACCGTTGAGAACATTTGTGATTCATGAGAAGGGGTCAAAATATCAATCTTAATAGGAATTTGGAAGAAGTTGAGTCCAACCCCCGTGGGTGCCTTTGAAGGGTCCAACTCACTGCAGATCTCGTGGAAATGGTAAGAGAAGTGGAATTAGAAGTGGATCCTGAAGATGTGAGTTAACTGTCACAATGATAAAACTATAACAGATTAGTTGTTTCTCATGGATGAGCAAGTAAAACAGTTTTTTGGAATGTAATTTAATTTTGGTGAACATGCTGTGAACATTGCTGAGATGGCAACAAAGGATTTAGAATATTACTTAAATTTCATTGATAAAGCAGCAGCAGTGTTGAAGAGGATTGACTTCAATTTTGAAGCTTTGGGTAAAATGCTACCAAACAGCATGGCATGCTACTGAGAAAGTTTTTGTGAAACAAAGAGCCAATGGATGCAGGAAACTTTATTGTCTTAGTTTACAAAATTTTTACAGCCACCCCAAGCTTCAGCGGCTACCACTGTGATTACTCAGCAGCCATCAACTTGGAAACGAGGCCCTCCTCTGGCAAAAAAATTATGCCTTGCTGAAGGCTCAGATGATAGCACTTAATAACAATAAAGTATTTTTTGGCATATTTAAGGTATCTACACTTTTTTGACATAATACTATTGCACATTTACAGAATAGTGTAAACATAACTTTTATGTGCACTGGAAAATCAGAAATTTCATGATTCACTTTATTGCAATGTTTGCTTTATTTCAGTGATCTGGAACAAAACCCACAATATCTCCCAGATATGCCTATATCTGAAAAAGAATTATTATCCAGAATATACAAAGAACTCCCAAAGTTCAACAACAGCAAAACAAATAGCCCAATTCAAAAATGGACAAGGAACTTGAGTAGACATTTCTCCAAAGATGATATACAGATATTCAATAAGCACATTAAAAGATATTCAACATCACTAATCATGAGAAAAGTCAAATAAAAACCATAATGAGATACCACCTTTAGGAGCCATAAAAATTTCTCCTTCCACCGCTGAAGTTTCATTGATAAATCAATTTTAAAAATGCAGATTAATGGGAGAAAATGCACACAGAACTTATTAATGTGTACACTGGGGCCTTTAGAATGAGAACCCCAAAGATGCAGGGAAAATTGGCCTTTCTGACCATGTATCCCTTCCTTCTGGGTGTGAGGCAGGGCCCTCTCTGGAATGGAAGTCTTATGACCTACAGTCAAATAAGGTGGGTCAGATCTTTTTTTTATAGCCAGTTCTTACACAGAAAGGCAGAAGGAAAGTTGTAGGTTTTATGGCTGCCATGAGGGAAAAGACCTTCTGGTTTCTCTGACACATATTGGGGAAGAGACGTCCTAGTTCGTATGGCTAGCCTTAGGGGAAAATAGGACTGAGAGATAGGAGAGTATAGGAGAGTAAGCGAAGGCCAGAGATAAACTTTTGCTTCTGAAGCCTTCATTTTGCAGTATTATTTTCTGAGTCTCTACATGTCTCACCCATTAGCATGCTACTATCCAGAAATACCCCCAGATTAAAAGTTGGAAGCCTTGCACACTGTTTTGGGGAATGTAGAATGGTACAGCTAATGTGGAAAACAATATAGTAGTTTCTAAACAAAATTTAAAAGAGAATTACCATGTTACTCAGTTTTTCCACTTTCTGGATATATATCCAAAATAATCAACAGCAGGATCTTGAAGAGATATTTGTACACCCACATTTACAGCAGTATTATTCATGAGAACTATAAAATGTAAGCAACCTTAGTGTTAATTGATAAATAGATAAAGGAGATGTAGTATATACATAAAATGTTATTCAGTCTTTCAAAGGAGGTCAATTATTACAAATGCTACAATGAGTATGAACCTTGAAGACATGTACTAAGTGAAGCAAGCCCACTGCAAAAAGGCAAATACTATATGATTAACTTATATTAAGTACTTAGAGTAGTCAAAATCATAGAGACAGAAAGTAGAATGGTGGTTGGCAGGGGCTGCTGGGAAGGGGCAATTGAGAGATTATTTAATGGGTATAGACACTCAGTTTTATAAGATAAAAAGTGTTATGGAGATGGATGGTGGTGATGTTTGCATAACATTAAGAATGTAGTTAATACCACTGAACTTTACACTTAAAAATGGTTAACATGGCATATTTTATGTATATATATTTTACTATGACAGAAAAAAATTGAAAAAAGTGTACTTCCAAGCTCCATCACAGACATGGAAAGTGTTAAAAAAAACTCTGTTTTTACCAAATAGTCTAAGTGATTTGGAGGCACTCAACTGAGTAATGCTTTGCAGACTAGCCTTTTGAAACTGCTGTTATAAGAATTTTGAAAAGAGATAGTAGACCTTTCTACCTAAAGGTGTGAGAATGTGTATGTAGGAATGATTGGAATAAAACTTTTGTAAGAAAGAATAAACTGTAGCCAATAAAGATGAAGAAAATGGTGTTCCAAGTGGTCTCATGATGTCAGTGGTAAAATGAGATCGGAAAATCTATTTGTGCAAGAGAGTTGGATAGAATATAGGTTTTAGGTCAATGCATGTTTATGGCAGTCAAGAGGACATGTCTCATACTCCAGGCCCCGTTATGGAAGGTTTATGTGGTAGTACCACTATTTGAGAAAGTGACCCTATGGTAATTTAGAAGCATTTTAGTCATAATGATAGATGTTGAAGAATCAGTGCAGAGAAGCTGTGAAAATTATGAATTCTGTATTACTTTGATTTGTTAGATTCAAAGCTTAGTTCTATCATTCATTTGCTGTCATTTTTTTTTTGTAGGTCATTCAAACTTTGTATGCTGTTGTTTCTTTATTTACCAATGGGGTTAATAATAATATCCCTCTTTAGTAGGTTGAATGGTGGCCCCCAAAAGTGTATGTCCATGTTCAAATCTCTGAAATGTATGAATGCTGCCCTATGTGGAAAAAGGGTAATTGGATATGTAATTAAGTGATAGATCTCAAGATGAGGTTATTCCAGACTGTCCAGGCAGTTTGTAAATCCAATACTCAGTGTCCCTATAAGAGAAACACAGAATGAGAATTTAGGGAGAGACAGGAGAGGAGAAGGCCCAGTGAAGACACAGGCAAAGACTGGAGTAATAAAGCCAAAAGCCAAAGAACTCCTGGGTCCACAAGAGGCAAGGCAGAATTATCCTCTAGAGCCTTTTGAGAAAGCATGGCCCTGCTGACACCCTGGTTTCAGACTTCTCGCTTTCAGAAAGGTGAAAGAATAAGTTCTTGTTGTTTTGAGCTACCAATTTTGTGGTAATTTGTTATTGCAGCCATAGATAGATAAATATACACCATCTCATGCATGGTCAGGTACATAAGTGATAGATAAATATTTCCAATTATTTTTAGGACACTAGGACCATAGGTGAGTCCTATGCAAATAAAGGGGAAAGTATTTTACTTAAGTCTACTCATACTGGAGTATTTCAGTCTGAGTTTCAATTTTAAATGTTGGTTCTGTTTAACAAAATTTATATTGAATTTACAAAATGTCAAGCACTAGACATAGTGCTGAGAACATAAAGGTAAATGTAACAGTCCCTGCCCTCGTAGACTTATGTAGAGAAAAGACACAAGAACTTACACTTGTTTACTGAAAATGCTATAGTAATTTTAATAACAGAGACAGATACAAGGTAGTTTAGGGGAGGAGAGGAAGGATACCTGCCCAACCCTGAGTGGGAAAGAGAATCAAGAAGTGGGCTCCTAGAAGATAGAAGGAGATTTTAGCTGAGCTAAAAATAATACTTTGTCCTTGAAAAATTCGATCACAGAAATGAGTGTCAAAGGGCTCTGTTGAAGTGTCTATAAATAAGATTTTTTCATAACATTGATTTTTTTTTTTTTTGGTCCACACATTGCTATCCTATTCTAAGGGTATATTTAAAGTGTTGACTCTATTCCAAAAAACCTAATTGCAATTTTGGCTGTAGCTATATGTTTTTGGCACTGTTTCTTCTTTTTAATCTTCATAGTCCAAATTCCTACAATACACAAAATATATGAATATTTATAAACTAGATTAATGGCTTTCTTGATAAGGATTATGAACATAGCTCCCAATATGAGGTTAGGCATTCATTCATTCATTCAAAAATGTGTATTGAGCCCTATTATGTGTCAGACAACATTACCTCAAAATATAATGACTTCTAATCCACAAGATGTTTTATCTTTCCTAGGTAAGATTATTAGATAAATATATAATACTCTGTTTAATAATATGGGCTTTAAAATATCAAATGAATGTATGAAATTACTTATAAAATATTGTACGTACAGAAATTTAAAATCTAGTGCCCTGGATGTCTTACTTTTTATGCAAGAGACTTGGGTTAGACAGAGAGTAGTAAGAAGAGCCTAGAAATGGGAAAGATAAAAACGTGTTATCACAAAATAATAAAGTTCTTTTTAAGAGATGCAGAGACTGCAGTAGGATGTTTGATATTATAGGGAAGCAAGGGAGAACTTCATTTCCAGAACACCATTTTCATCCTGTGATTCTCTCTGAAATATTTAGTGAGGAATTGAATCAACTGAAATGTTGAATGAGCTTGAAAAGATTCATGACCCTACAATGCTGAAAATAGGGCCTATATTTCTATTACTCAAGATTCTCTAGGGAAACAGAACCCACACTATAGGTATGGATATGCAGAAAGACATTTATTATGAGCCATTGGCTCATGCAATTATGGAGGCCAAGAAGTCCCATAATCTATTGTATGTAAGCTAGTGGCCCAGGAAAGCTGGTGGTGTGGTTCCAGTTGAAGCCTGTAGGCCTTAGAACAAGGGGTGCAAATGGTATAAGTCCAACCCAAAGCCAGAGAACTAGGAGCTACAGTGTCAGAGGGCAGGAGAAAAAGGATGTCCCAACTCTAGAAGAGAGAACAAATTTGCCCCTTTTCTGCCTTTTTGTTCTATTAGAGCCCTGAATGGATTAGATCCAGCAGTCCCTAAACTTTTTGGCACCAGGGACTGGTTTTCATGGAACACAGATTTTCCATGGGTGGGGGATGGGAGGGATTGGGGATGGTTTGGGGATGAAACTGTTCTACCTCGGATCATCAGGCATTAGAGTCTTGTAGGAGCGTTGAACCTTGACTTTGCATGTTCGGTTCACAATAGGGTTGGTACTCCTATGAGAAACTAAAGCTGTAGCTGATCTGACAGGAGGCAGAGCTCAGGAGGTAATGCTCGCTCACCTCCTGCTATGTGGCCTGGTTCCTAATAGGCCACACAGACTGGTACCAGTCCAAGGCCAGGGGGTTGAGGACCCCTGGATTAGATTACATCCACCCACATTGGCGATGGTGAACTTCTTTACTCAGCCTACTACTGATTCAAATGCTAATTTCTTCTAGACATACCCTCATGACACACTCAGAAATTATGTATTACTGGCTATTAGGGTATCCTTTTGCCCAGTCAAGCTGACACAAAAATCAACGATTACAGTACTTAACAAGAAAAAGCACTTTCAGGAATAAGATAAAACAATAGCTTCATGTATGTTTCCCAGGGACACCAGTAACTTTCTGCAAATGAATCAAAACATACTCATAGAAATAAAATCAGCACCAATGACAAACCAAACTCTCAGACATAGATTAAGATTATGGTTAGACCAACCAATATTAGCTAACCCAATAAAATATACATGGACCAATAAAAATCTGATTCCTACCTGAATGCTTACATGAGAATTAATCAGAGGAGGATTAAATATTTAAAAATG
Source organism: Trachypithecus francoisi (assembly GCF_009764315.1). Classification (NCBI taxonomy): domain Eukaryota; kingdom Metazoa; phylum Chordata; class Mammalia; order Primates; family Cercopithecidae; genus Trachypithecus; species Trachypithecus francoisi. The sequence continues at coordinate 44,470,174 of NW_022681470.1, read as the reverse complement.
AAGTATTAAACCATAAAAGTACTAGGAAATAACACAAATGAATTTTTAAAATATAATCTTTATTTGGGAAAATTTTCTAATTATGCTTTAAAAGCTAAAAATCATAAATAAATGCACATAACTATATAATAAATTTTAAATGTACTTGCTTTTTCAAATGGGTAAGTATATGAAAAATCATTCCAACTCATTATTAAGCATAAAAAAATTAAAATTAAAAATGAGATGTCACTACATATCTACCAGAATAGCCCAAGCAAAAAAGCCTGATGATTCTTGTTGTAGATAGAGATCCATTAGAACCCAGTAAGAGTTTAAATCTGTACAGTTACTTTGGAAAACTCTGATATTATCCTATATATTTGATTGAGCACATATCCTCAGACCTAACAATTCCATTTAAAGTATATACCCAGCAGTGATGTGTGGAAGAGTGCACAGAAGAAATACATACGAATTATTATAGCAGCATTATTTGTAATTAGCTTCAAACTGAATATAACTCAAAATTTCATTAATAGTATATGTATGACTTTTATAATATTCAAATTACATATCACATAGGATATAAATGCAGTACAACTTCATGCATGGATGAATTTTATAAACACAATACTGAGCAGAAGAAGCCAGACACAAATGAGTGCATAGTATATAATTAATGTATTTAAAGTTCAAACAGAGGAGGAGCAAGCCATCGTGTTTAGGAGGATAAGAAGGTGAGAGACTTCTGTGGTATTGGTCAAATTCTGTTTCACTATCTGGGTTTTGGTTATACAGATGCATTAAGCTTTTTATTATTTTTCAAACTGCACACTTATTATGACTTGTGAATTTTTCTTTATATATGTTGTACTTCCACTAAAATGTCTCAAAAAATTCCTTAAATGACAGACATTTAGGGTATCATGTATTTAGCCAAATGACTAAATTTGTGTCTTTCTAAAATTTATATCTTGGAGCACTAGACCTCAATGAGAGTATACTTGGAGACAGAGATTTTAAAGAGGAAATGAAGGTTAAATGAAATTACAAGTGTGAAGCCCTAATTTAATCTGACTTGTGTCCTTATAAGAGGACACACTAGAGATACTCATGCATAGAGGAAAGGCCACATGAAGACACAGTGAGAAGGTTTCTCTCTGCAAGCCAAGAAGAAAGGTCTCAGGAAAACTTCACTTGCCAGCACCTTGATTTTGTACTTCCAGCTTTTAGAAATATGAGGAAATAGATTTCTCTTGCTTAATCCACCCATTCTGTGATATTTTGTTTTAGCAGTGCTAGCAGACTAATATAATGACCAAAGGAAAAAAGTATTAGTATGACGTAATGAGCATGTATATTCCTATTATAGTATATACAATATGGTATATTTATACACACACACATATATAATATTCCGATTATAGTATATATAATATGGTATATTTATACACACACACACACACACATACACACTCTGAAACACAACATAGGCTAAGGATATTATTACCAGGATAAGAAAATATATTTAAAATATTTTAGTAATAATATATATTTTGGCAATAATAAAATAAACACAATAAAACAACTTGAAAACAGCACTTGACTGTGTCATGCCCTGTTCCAAGCTGTTAACACACATCACTTGGTTGAATTACGTAAGATCGCTATATAGTACATACTATTGTCATCCCTATTTTATGGGTTAAAAAAGCCAAGATTCAGAGGAATTAGTGAAGTTGCCCAAGTCCCCGTATCTATTCAATGGTGAGGCAGGGATTCAGCCTAGGCAGCCCAATTCCAAAGTCCATGCTGTTGACTACTTGTGTTATGCTGCATGTATGAGTATAAACAATGAAATGCCATTTTTCACCAGCTGTACAGATTGATCAAAAGATACAAAGTCTCAATTACATAGGAGGAAGAAGTTTTGGGGATCTGTTGCACTGCATAGTGACCTCAGTTTATAAATAATATATATACTACAAATTGCCAAAAATAGGTTTTTAATGCTCTTACCACACACAGAAAAAAATGATGGTGAGGTGATGAATATGTTAATTAGCTTAACTGACTATTTCTACATTGTATATACAGACTAAGACATCACATTGTACTCCATAAATATACACAATTATTGTCAATTTAAAATAAATTGATTAATTTTAAAAACACATAATGTTCAACATAATGCATGTTTGGGCAGGAATATTAATTGCTAGGAGATTTTTTTTTGTTTTGTTTTGTTTTGTTTTTGAGGCGGAGTCTCGCTCTGTCGCCCGGACTGGAGTGCAGTGGCCAGATCTCAGCTCACTGCAAGCTCTGCCTCCCGGGTTTACGCCATTCTCCTGCCTCAGCCTCCTGAGTAGCTGGGACTACAGGCGCCCGCCACCTCGCCCAGCTAGTTTTTGTATTTTTAGTAGAGACGGGGATTCACCGTGTTAGCCAGGATGGTCTCGATCTCCTGACCTCGTGATCCGCCCGTCTCGGCCTCCCAATGCTAGGAGATTTTTAAGGGCAACACAACAATTTATATCAAGTCATTTTTATTATTTTATTGTTATTATTTCTTTTTTTTTGAGAAAGAGTCTTGCCCTGTCATCAGGCTGGAGTGCAGTGGCGTGATCTCAGCTCACTGCAAGCTCCACCTCCCAGGTTCATGCCATTCTCTTGCCTCAGCCTCCCAAGTAGCTGGGATTACAGGTGGCTGCCACCGCATCTGGCTAATTTTTTGTATTTTAATAGAGACGGGGTTTCACCGTGGTCTTGATCTCCTGACCTCGTGATCCTCCCACCTTGGCTTACCAAAGTGCTGGGATTACAGGCGTGAGCCACCGCGCCCAGCCTATTATTATTGCTTCTTAAGACAGAGTCTCACTCTGTTGCCCAAGCTAAAGTTCAGTGACACAATCACAGCTAACTGCCATCTCAACTTCTTGGGCTCAAGCGATCCTCCCTATCTCAGCCTCCCAAGTAGCTGGGACCACAGGTGGACGCCACCATGCCTGGCTAATTTTTTTCTATGTTTTATAGAGACAGGGTCTCACTATGTTGCCTAGGCTGTACTTGAATTTCCAGGCTCGAGCAAGATCCTCCTGCCTCAGCCTCCCAAAGTGCTGGGATTATAGGGGTGAGCCACCATGCCCGGCAATTAAGTCCTTTTTAAATCACACAGACAAAGATAATTACTACAGGGTTATTAATAACAAAAATGTGATATAAATATTCATCAAATGATAGTTGGTAAGTTAAATTATTATATATCCATTAAAAGAAATGCCTTGCATCTACTAAGCATGATGTGATCGATTTATATTTATTGACAAGAAAGCATATCCATGGCTTATTGTTCCATGTGGTATTTTGTTTATCATATTTTTTTACAGTAGGTATTGTATCTTTTTAATTCTTTTTTATGACATCACTAAAGATGGTTAAAAAGTACAACAATTGGGTTTGCCCCAGAGGATAATGAGTTCTCCTTTCATTCATTCAATAAATATTTACTGAATTCCATTACATTGCAAACCTTTTGGTTCTGAGGCCACAACACAGAAAAAAAAAAAAAAAAAAAAAATCACCTCATTGAAACTTTCATTACCAGAGATATTCAAATAGTATCTAAATGACAACTTGGAATACGTGGTTCTTTATGTAGAATAATCTTATTTTTAGTAATTAACCAAAAAGATCTTTGAGATGCCTTCCATCCCAGGGAGTTTCAGAATTTATATTTTAAGGAAAGACACAATTTAATGCATTAAATGCTCTTTTCCTGCTCTTTGAACTTCCTAGGGCAATTTATTTGTCAGGAAAAGACGTTGAGCTATGGTTTTTCTACAGAGTTTCAGCTTTAAAATGTTTTTCTAAAGTGATCCAAGCTTCATAATGAATTCAACGACTAAAATGATAGATATGTAACTGAGTATAAAATACATATGTGTATAGGATATTCGTATTTTCCCAAATGAGCCACAAGGTGGAAATTGCTAGATAATAAGAGAAATAAGTCCTGAAACTTGGTATAGATAATTTTGCAATCACTCATCTTCTAGAAGAGCTAAGTAAATCTTAGTTTAGAATTATTATAAATAATAGGGTAGTTGAAATGTCAGGAAGCTAATAGCTGTTCACAAAGTTCTTTGGCATTAATTTATCACTTTAAACTTAGTTCCTCTTTCCTTTATCTTTTTTTTTTTTTCCTTTTTAAAGCTTTGATTTGTTAATTGAGGAATAAGTCTGACTTTCTCTTAATAGGTTAAACAATAATGGCCATAATCTTCTGAGTTCCTTAAAATCCTTTAATATTGCTTATAAGAGATGCATTTCAATTAAAATATTGAAACCCTCAATATAGCAAATTATAATGCTCATTATTCAATGTTGCTTTGGCTAAGATATAAATATAAAGATGGATCTTTTTTCCTACCTAATTTTTACTCATTCACTCATCTGTTCAAAAACATTTCATGAGTGCTTACACATGCCAAGTATTTCTCTGGGCATACAGACATAAACAAAGCAAATGGTTGCATCATGGAGCTTTTGTTCTAATGGGGGAAACACCTAGTGAAAAAATAGAATTATTTTTGACATCTTTGGAAACAAATTACATATAACTTCTGTTGCTTTATTAGCTAGTATGATGTATGCACATTAAATTCATTATTTCACAATTTCTCACAAACTTTGAGATAGCTATTATTGGGATAAGGCAATATTCAGATGTTGGTTATGACGGGTTAACTGATCCACAACATAAGGGCAAAACTGGTACTAATCCTGGTTTGGTGCACACCAAATCTCATACACCTTTCCACTATGCCTTTTGTTACAAAAATTGACTGAATAGGTTTACCTGAAATGTTCTTTTAAAACATGCTATTGTTTGACATGTGTGTAATAAAAAAGAAAAACTACCACTCTTTCTTTTCTTTTCTTTTCTTTTTTTTGTGAGATGTAGTCTCGCTCTGTTGCCAGGCTGGAGTGCAGTAGCATGATCTCGGCTCACTGCAACCTCCAAGTCCCTGGTTCAAGAGATTCTTCTGCCCTAGCCTCCCGAGTAGCTGGGATTACAGGCATGCACCACCAAACCCAGCTCAGTTTTGTATTTTTAGTAGAGATGAGGTTTCACCATGTTGGCCAGGATGGCCTCCATCTCCTGACCTCATGATCCGCCTGCCTCAGTCTCCCAAACTGCTTGGATTACAGGCATGACACTCTTTTTTTTATTATTATTAAAAACATATATTTATTTTAGAAAGACACAGAGACTAACATTTAAAATAAAATTTACATGCAATTCCATATCCTAGAGTTAGTTACTAATAATAGTTTGGTATACATCCTTCCAGCTACATAGTTATATTAATGTATTATATAATTATTAGATGTTAATACAGTTTTATAGTCTGATTTTTTACTCACAAATATAGACTATGTTTTCATTTTAATAAATATATGCTCATTCTATCATTTTTGGTAGCAGCATATTATTTCATTTCATTAGAGTCTGTTATTTTCCTGTTAAAATACCAAAACATTTACCTAAAATCAATAGCTACTTACTTATTTAGGAAAACTACCCTTAAAGTAGAATTTATTAATTAGAGGATATGAGTCTTTTTTATATTATTGAACAAATTGTGGCTCTGAAAGTTTGCACCTATTTACATACTTATCTGAAGAGTATAAAACTGCCTGAGAGAGTTCAGAATTATAGTTTTTTTTTTTTCATTTTGATGTAACTGCAATAGTATCTAATTATTAAAATCTTGCATTTATTTATTTCACTCAGCAAATAGCAATTTTGGGTGTCCTTCACTCTAGGTACTGCTGGGTGCTGAGGATACACTGGCAATAAAACAAGATATCACAGTTACCATTGCAATGAGATCAGGATTCAGAGAGGGTAGTAAAATGAGCTATGGGAAAGCAGAATGAGGCCACCTAATTCAGTTATGGGTTGAGGGTATCAGGGAATGATTCTCATAGAAAGTGGAGATATAAAGGCTAAATAGAAGTCACTCATGCCAAGGCAATTTGGGAATGTTGTCTATAGGTTTTACCAGGAGGAGGGAAATGCATGCATGAAATGCCTGGCAAATGAACCAAAGAAATTGGTCTGATCGGGTCACAGAACTCTTCTCATAGCATATAGAGTCCTACATAATGTGTCACAGATCTCTTATCATAACACATTTAGTGTTACATAAATGGATTACAGAGTTCTCACCACAGCATATACAATGCTACATAAGGGGTCATGAGCTCTGACCATCACATGAAAAGGGGTCATGAGCTCTGACCATCACATGTAAAGTGCTACATAATGGACCTTCTGAGATTGAATTTTGCACTGCTCTCTTCCTTCCTCACTGAACTGGCCTTCTTGACCAGGCTGTGTGAGCTCCTGCATTAAGACCTTTGCCTTTGCTCCTCCCTGGACGTGGGATCTTTTTCTCCTAGTTTTTCTCCATTCATGAATTTGTGCAAATTTTACTTTATCAGAAGTATTCCTAAACGACTCAATCCCCTGCTGTGCTCTATCCACACATCTGGATTTATTTCACATTTCATATTTATTTGATTATTTATATTTGATTATCTCCCTCCCAGCCAACCCAGAATTCATCTTATCAGAGATTCTGTCTTTGTTTGTCTTCTGTTTTCCCAGGGCAAAGGGCAGCACTGGGCACATAGCAGAACCCCATTACATTTTTGTTGAATGAATGATTACAGCACAAAGAGTAGGATTGCAGAATGGCTATAAACATAGAAATAATAGAGGAGGCCAGTAAAAAACTCTTTAAATAAAAACAGGATAAAATTCTAGTTTGAACAGCAGTGAAGTGAAGGGTGGTTGTGGAGAAAAATAACTCATTGTAAAGAATTGGTGACAGAAAGATGTGGTGGGAATGTCAGAGCACAAAGTCATGGGTGAGGCCAGGATTTTTAACCCACTGATAGGAACATTAAGAAATGATGTAATTGTAAGGGAAAATTATTTAATTTTTGAAATAATGTCAGACATACATTAGTTACATAGAACTTTCACACAAATTCTCCAAATGTTGACATTCACTGCATTTGCTTTTTTCTCCTCTCTCTTTCTATACACACACACACACGCACTCACACACATAAACCCCTCTTATTTTCTAAGTGTTCAAGATTCAGTTTTTTATTGCTTTGTGTTTTGGTTTTTTGTTTGTTTGTTTTTTTGAGACAGAGTCTCGCTCTGTCACCCAGGCTGGAGTGCAGTGACGAGATCTCGGCTCACTGCAAGCTCTGCCTCCCGGGTTCACACCATTCTCCTGCCTCAGCCTCCCAAGTAGCTGGGACTACAGGCGCCCACCACCACGCCTGGCTAATTTTTTGTATTTTTAGTAGAGACGGGGTTTCACTGTGTTAGCCAGGATGATCTCAATCTCCTGACCTCGTGATGCGCCTGCCTCGGCCTCCCAAAGTGCTGGGATTACAGGCGTGAGCCACCACGCCCAGCCTGAGACTGAGTTTTCTACATGATACCCATGACTTCAAATATGGCAATGCCAAGACCAAGGATACACTGTAATAAAACCATATTTGATGTATCAAATTTGTAAAGTAACATTGATGCTATTTGATTATATAGTCCACAGTCCTATCCATATTTTCCAATTGTCCTGACAATAAGCGTTATCACCACCGTCACAGCAAAACCTAGTACAGGAACTAATACTGATTATACATTGCATTTATTTTGCACATTTTTAAGTCTCCTTTCATTTGGAATAATTGCTTTCCTTTGCCTTTCATAATGTTGAATTTTTTGTAGATACCAAACCAGCTAGTTTGTAGAGTGTCTGATGTTACTTCAGGATTAGATTGAGGTTTTTAAATTTTGGGCAGAAATAAGAACGATAAAATAAAAAGATAAAAAAGATATTAGTTTGAACATACTATTGGTGAAGTTAACAGTGGCAGTTTTTTCTACTGTGAGGTTTCTATGTTTATCTTTATGTAATTAGTAAGTATTTCAGAAGGAAAGTTATCAATGAAGTAAACAAAAAAGAAAAAGAGTGTGGGCAACTGTATTAGAGTTCTCCAGAGCAACCTAATCTATCTATCTATCTATCTATCTATCTATCTATCTATCTATCTTCTATCCATCCACACATGTATGTATATATAATTTTATAACGAGGAATTGACTCACACAATTATAGCACCAAGAAGTCCCAAGATCTGCACTTGGCAAGCTAGGGACCCAGGAGTGCTGAATATGTGGTTTCAGTCTGAGTTAAAAGATCTGAGAACCAGGAGAACCAATGGTATGAGTTCTAGTCCAAAGGCCAGGTAAAATAAGTATTCCAACTCAACTTAGACAGGAGGAGTTTCCTCTTACCTGAGAGAAGGTCAGATTTTTAATTCTAATTAGGCCTTTAATAGATTTTGTGAGGGCCACCACATTAGGGAAGGCAATCTGCTTTATCAGCTTACCCATTAATTTCATACAGAAACACCCTCATGGACACACCGTGTCCAAATAGTGTAGGATTGACCAAATCTGGGCACTGTGAATACAGAAGCTACATTCCAAGGATTGAGGGGAGACCAAGAAAATGAAGACAGTAGGCGTTTACAAACCAATAAAGTGTTTGTTTTTGTTTGTTTTGTTTTTGAGACAGGATCTTGCTCTGTCACTCAGGCTGGAGTGCAATGGCGCAATCTTGGCTCACTGCAACCTCCGCCTCCCAGACTCAAGCCATTCTCCTGTCTCAGTCTCCAGAGTAGTTAGGACTGAAGGTACATGCCACCACGCCATGCTAAGTTTTGTGTTTCTTTGTGAAGACAGGGTTTTTCTATGTTGCCCAGGCTGGTCTCCAACTCTTGAGCTGAAGTGATCCACCTGTCTCAGTCTCTCAAAGTACTGGGATTCCATGCCTGAACCACCACACCCAGGTCCCAAGAAAGTTTGTAGTGAGAGATAGAAGAGAAACAAGCCATTGCCAGAGGAGATGATGAGACGTGGGATCAAGAGAATGTGAGGTTTGTTTATGTTTATCTATTGTTGTTTTTTTCCCCAATAGAAGAAGGTTTATACATGCTTAAATGCTGACAGCTGTGGCAAGTAAAAATGAAAAGAGGTTGAATAGTTCAGATAAATAGTATAACAGATGTAATGAAGATTCTGACAAATGTAAAAGAGGATGTGATTCACATCAATGGGGGAGGATTTGCTTTAAGCAGAAGAGTAAACACACATTTTACATCACCAGAATGGGAAGAGTAAATGTAATACACAAGTAGATTCATTGGTGTACTTGGCTCTAGGAAACTGAGAAAATTTCTTTTCAGTGGCTTTGGCTTTGTGAACTGAGATTTAAAGTCATATTCCAAAAAAAAAAAAAAAAAAAAAAGTTCCCTGTGGCTGTCTAGGATTGCAAGTAGCAGAGCCAGAAACAAATAAAATACCATATGTAAATAATTATGTACAAGAATATAGTTTTTTAATTTTTTTTATTTTTTGGAGACACAGTCCCACTCTGTCACCCAGGCTGGAGTGCAGTAGCACCATCTCCGCTCACTGCAATTTCTACCTCCCGGGTTCAAACAATTCTCCTGCCTCAGTCTCCTGAGTAGCAGCGACTACAGGCATGTGCCACCAAGCCTGGCTAATTTTTGTATTTTTAATAGAGGCAGAGTTTTGCCATGTTAACCAGGCTGGGCTTGAACTCCTGACCTGAGGTGATCCACCTGCCTTGGCCTCCCAAAGTGCTGAGATTACAGGCATGAGCCACCGCGCCTGGCAGATTATGTGCAAGAATGTTTAATCAACATTGTTATAATAACCGAAATTCTGGGATCATCGTCAATGCTCATATTTTAAAAAGCTTAAGTGAACTATATTACAGTTATCTCAAGAAATATAAAACTACTATAATTAAGAGTAAAGTTGATTTGGAGAGACTTCTATGATGCATTGCTGAGAAAATAAAGCTATATAGGCCAATATAATGTGATCTTCATTTTTTAACTGGCAAACAATGACAAAGAACTACATAGTCACAGGCATGTTTTGTGTGTGTGTGTGTGTGTGTGCATGCTATATGTACTATGACACTGGATAAAAAGGTTGTAGAGGAAATGAATACACATGAGACTGTTACCAGTGGTCACTTTGTCGATAGCAGTTAAAGGGGAAAAGCAGAGTCATGAGAGAGTGAGAGATAAAGGGGAATTATAAAAGCTAAAAAGTACTTTAAGGGAAAAATATATGATAATGACCCATCTATGCTTAATTATTCACATTTATACATATGCTTATAAGAACATCACAAATGTTCAAATTGTGATTATTGCTGTGCACAGTGGCTCATGCCTGCAAAGGAGGCCAAGGTGGGCGGATCATGAGGTTAAGAGATGGAGACCATCCTGGCCAAACTGATGAAACACCATTTGTACTAAAAATACAAAAATTAGCTGGGCGTGGTGGCACACGCTTGTAGTCCCAGCTACTCGGGAGGCAGAGATCGCAGTGAGCCAAAATCCCACCACTGCACTCCAGCCTGGCGACAGAGCGAGACCCTGCCTAAAAATAAAAATAAAAAAAAGAAAAAAATGGCAATTATTACTGAGTGCTGAGATATTTGTTAAAGTTTTCTTTGTAACATATACTCAATGTTTTATTTTGTATTAGAGACTTTTTTAAAATATAATGAGAAAAATAATGCATGAACCAATTTCATTGTGGAAATGCAAGTAAATGATTTTTTCCAGTACATGAAGGCCACATATTGTTATTACAGCATTTCCCAGACTCCTAGGAATTGCAGTAGTATTTAGTTAATTGATGGGTTTTCCATTTTCTTGAGACAATTATGCAGTCTGCAAAAATGATAATTTTATTTGCTATTTTCTTCTTTGTTTCTGTTTCTCTCCTGTAATAGAACGCACAACACCACTACTACGTGATATGAGGAGAGCAGTAATGCTTAGCTTGCCCAGCCTTAATAATCATGCTTTAGGAGCACATATGTAAAATGCTTGGCTGTTTGAGGTAAATTTATTTACCATGTTAAGGAAGTAGTTATCATTCTTAGTGCAGGAAGAGTTAACCAGAATTATTGCTGTATTTTACCCATTATCAGATTTTTTTTTTACTTTAGTCTACTAACAGATGAAATATACCAATAGGATTTCAAATATGAAGTAATGGCAACATTTATAGGATAAAATACATTATTTTGAATAATATTTTTAATGTACTGCTGAATTGCTTTTATTTACATTTGTTTTAGGGTTTATGTGTGAGATTGGTTCATTTTCAGCATAATAATAATATCAGTGCTTGTGATTTACTCTATACAAAGGAAAACAAAGAGATTGCATAATACTTTTCTGAATTGCCTGATCTCTTAACTAGAATGGATGTACTGCTTCATCGTTTTGCTCATATAAATGGATTGCTGTGGAGCTGCTGGTAACCTTTGACATTGTTGATTTTTCCTTGACATTTCATTATGTGATACAGATTAATGCTACTGTTTTTATGTTCAAAAGACATAATTTGTTACAACAAAAAAGTGAAAGTTATTTTCTGTAAAAAAAAAAAAAAATGTTTCTAAGTTATTTAAGTGTTTCCAACTTCGCACAGAGTTTAAAGGAATGAAAATTTCCTGAGATTCACATAATCGAAATGTATAAGCCATAGGGTGAAGAAATAAGTCAACGGCCAAATAGCCGTAGTAAAGAGCAAACAGAGCTAGTGAGGCAAAAACACAAAGTTCAGAAAGAGCATACTTATGATTCCTTTCTCTGTTTGCTCAAAAGATTTATTTTTGAAAGTTTACCATATGTAATTCTCAGTTATCAGTATAAGCTAAAAGTGCAAGTATAACATTTCTAGGGTTCTCTATGGAAAATAAAAAGATTTAAAATAATTAGACCAGGCATGGTGGCTCGCACATGTAATGCCAACACTTTGGGAGGCTGAGGTAAGAGGAGTGCTTGAGCCTGGGAGGTTGAGGCTGCAGTGAGCTGTAATCTTGCCATTGTACTTCAGTCTGGGTGACAGAGCAAGACCCTGTCTCCAAAAAAATAAAAATAAATAAATAATAAAAATAAACAATGGCAACAACAACAAAGATTCAAAAAGGCAACCAAACAAACAAAAAAAAACCTAAAATAATTTCTAAGAATATAATATTTACTAATATAGTATACAGAAAATTGTACCATAATCTTCATTAAGAATGTGAAATTCTATGCTTTTTTTTTTTCAGGTTGAATATCATTATTGACATAGACTGTGATTGGGACAGTACACTTTAAAAGGTACATATGATCTATTAAATCTGTGCCACCTAAAGTATCAGTCTCTGCTAATTTGTAAAGAAGTTTTCAAATAAAATTGATTTTCTAGTAGGTATTTGCATATACAGTCAGATCTTTCCATGCAAAGGATTCAGATATGTTAAGCAGACACATAGAAAAGTTAGAGTTAAAAATTTTAAAAAAATATGTATTTTTCTGTTGAAATTTCTATTTAGATCATTTGAAATTTAAATACATGGCTGGGCATGGTGACTCATGCCTGTTACCTCAGGACTTTGGGAGGCTGAGGCAAGCGGATCACTTGAGATCAGGAGTTCAAGACCAGCCTGGTCAACATGATAAAACCCCCTCTCTACTGAAAATACAAGACAGATTGGCCAGGCGTGGTGGTGCATGCCTGTAATCCTAGCTACTCAGGAGGCCGAGGTGGGAGGATTGCTTGAATCGAGGAGGCAGAGGTGTCAGTGAGACGAGATCATGCTACTGCACACTCCAGCTTGGGTGACAGAGGGAGACTCCGTCTCAAAAAAAAAAAAAATTAAAAACACATTTAAATACATTTAAATTATGTTCCATTAGTTTTTCTCTCATGCCCAAATGGGAATGGTATAGAGGTCTGTGATAGAAGTTGTCGCCTTTTTTTATTTTTTCATTTATTCCCACAGTTGAAACACTAATGTGCCTATGACTCCCAAATATGTATCTCAAATTCTGACTTTTTCCCTGCTTGCTAGACTCACATAACCTGAATGTCTCATAATTGTATCAAATTTAAGAATTACAAAATACAACTTCACCCCATTAATTATTCTAAAATTGTGTATCTCCCAAAAAGTAGCACCAAAAACCAAAGAATGAGCTCTGCAACTAACTACTTTTTCTTGGTATTATGCTTGTGAGATAATACCAATGTATATCAATTTTTATCTCTTGGTCTTCTTCACTTTCTTATGTACTTGACATATCATAAGGTTGCTTTAATTCTACTTTCTAAATATTTCTCAAATATGTTCACATTTCTCCATCTGCACAACCATTACATTAATCCAAATTACTATGCACTATTACTTGGACGAATAAAATATCACCCTTACTAGCCTTTAAGATTTTGATCTGAACTACCTATGGTCTAGTCCACAAACAAAATTTAGAGCAATCTTTTAAAAGCATCTACAAAATAGCAAAACTAAGTTGTAACATGTTTCTCTCCTCCTTAAAGCTCTTATCCCAATTACCCCAAATGATATCCCAGTTATAGAGATTTGATTATCCCACGTTGTATGCTTGTATTAAAATATCACATGTACCCTATAAATAATGTATAATAAAGTATACATCAAAATATAAAAACATATAGTTAACATCCTAATACACTTTGAATTCCAAACATAGTTTAATCCTACATTGTTCTGCAAGATGTAGCATCCATTTTTCCGCCTTCTTTTTATTCCTTACACTAACTTTCCTGGTGACTGAACTCCATTCACCTAACATTGGCCTTTGCATTGTGTTCTAGCCCAGGTCTTTCCCTCAAGGACTTGACTCAGTCACCCCTCTGAATCTTCTGCTAGCTACTCCTTCCCATCCTTCAAGTGCAGCTTAAACCTCATCTCAAATAAGTCACCCAGGAGTGCTCTCTCAAAAGCATAGTCATACCCTGTTATGTTCTGTTTTCTCTGTTACTATAATCACATTTGTTCTTTTCATTTTACTTACCACAATTAGGAATTAGAACTTTATATATTTACTTATTTATCTGTCCTGTATTCTGTTTGTTCAATATAAAGTCCCAGGCCATAAAAACAAAACTAGCTGGGCCAAGAAGATGAAAATCTTAGTTTTCAAAATGTAGGATAGATTTATCTTTACATATGTAATCTTTAGTCAGTAATTTTATTAGTGAATGACTTAAAAATTGTAAGTATAATTGCAAAAAATTATATGTAATAATTATTAATGCATAAGTAGTTCTCTCAGGAAAATAATCTTGTTTCAAAAATATTTACTACAGATTTTATAGAACATCAAGCAGAAAATAAAATGAGTCCTGGCAATAGAGTAAATTTTTAGCTGCCTAATAGAAAGACAAATTGGTGTTTGAATCATATAAAATACAATCATAAATCTTTCTTTGTGACTGAACTTCATCTTATTTAGTGCTTTCCTGTTAGACTACATGGAATATGCCTTTTCTCCTATTCAGAAAAAATTAAAATATTCTCTAGTATTTCTTCTCTACTTTTTCTCATCTGTAAAATGAGATGGTTAAGTAAGATTGGCTAAATAATAAATTACATCTCAAAGCAGAATTGCAAATAAAATGTAACACATTGTAGTTATATTCACTACAAATACCTTGCTTCTCTTTTGCGTAGAACAAAGTATTAAATATTCAAGTATTTTTGTAAGGAAAATAATGCATTAAAAAGCCACCAGATCTCAAATGTACAACATCATGAATTTTTACAATGCAAAATTTACAAGGAAGGAAAATTTTTCTTACATAGCAAATTATTGACAGATAAGAAGGCTCATCATATACACAACCAGTCACTAATTCCCTTCTAAAGATAAACATTACTTTATTTATATATAGTCCTCAATTCATTTTATCTGTTTTGAAATTTATACAATGGAATTACTCAGAATGAGCTCTGCAACTAACTACTTTTTCTTGGTATTATGCTTGTGAGATTTATGTATTTTGTGTCTAGCTGTAGTGCTTAAATTTCATTGCTGTATAATATATTTCATAAATTTATTACAAATTACTTATGTACTCTACCCTGATGGATATGTAGTACATTTCCACGTTTTGTCTCTTATGGATAGTTGTGCTATGAACATTCTTATACACCACTTTTTATGTACAGATGTTGGCACTGCTATAGGTTATACATCTAAGGATGAGATTTTTGTATTAAAGGGTACAAAAATGTTCAACTTTAGAAGATACTGCTATACAGATTTCTAAATCAGATGTATTTGTTTACATTGTGATAATCAGTAAATTAAAATTCCAGTCAATTCATTTGATATTGTAAGTCTGTTAGGCTCATCATTCTGGTGGATATGTAGAAACCATTATGATTTTAATTTGCATTCATGTGTTTCTTGTTTAGTAACAGTTACTAAAAGTTACTAATAACTTTTTATGAGGCTACAGCCATGTGACTTCCGTAGACATATTACAAAATGCTTGTTCCTCTTTTACTTTTTTTTTTCCCATTTAAGTATCTTTTATTCATAGAGTTGTAGGAGTTCTATAAATATAGACTCATTTTTTTGGATATGTGTATTGCAAATAACTTCTCCACCTTATGGCTTACCTTTTTTCCCAATGATATCCTTTGAAAAGGAGTGGGTTCCACCACCTTTAATGCTTAATTGAAGTGTAACATAAATGAAGAAAAAAGGACTATCCTAAAATACAGATCAATATATTTTCACAAAAGAACGCACCCATGTAAATGTCACATAGATTAAAAAAAAAAAAATTGCCATCACTTTAGAAGCCTTCTTTCTGCTTGCTTCCAGTCAGTAGCCCCAGAACCTCCTGACCTGCTGTCCTGACTTCTAACAGGATAGATTAGTTTTGTCTGATTATTTGAGAATATCTTAATTTTAATTAAGCTTAATTTATCAGGATTTTTTAAATAGGTAGTACTTTTGTGCTCTACTTAAGAAATCTCTGCCAACTCCCAGGTTATGAAGATCTTATCCTTTAATTTCTTCTATCAGGCCTGTTAATTTTACCTTCATATTAAATCCACAATTTATTGAGAGTTGAGTTTTCTGCATCATGTAGGGTAAGGACCAAGATTTATTTTCTTTTTATATGAATATCTAATTAATTTAGCACCATTTAGTAAGTAGAGCACCCCCTTTCCACTGTGCAATATTCGTCTGAAACATAAATTGAATGACCTTATGAGTGTCCAGTTTCTGGACTCTCCATTCTGTTGAATTAAAAAGTTTATTCATTCTTACATCTCAATGTTTTAATTATAGTAGCTTTATATTAAGTCTTGATACGTTTTAGTGTACATTTTCCAGCTTTGTTCTTCTTCAAGATTTTCTTAACTACTCTTGGCTCTTTTCATTTACACACACATTTTAAAATAACTTCGTTAATTTCCACGAAAATTCTGCTGGAAATATTTATTAAGTTTTTCATGAAGTCATGGATCCTTTTGGTGAGAACTGACATATTGCTATTGCACTGGTAAAGGTTCTCAGAGAAACAGAGCTGATTGGCTGTATAGAGAAATAGCTATCTGTCTGTCTGTCCTCGGGGGGAAAGTGGGGAAGAATGAGAAGGATTTTAAGGAATTGACTTATGTGATAGCAGAGTCTGGTAAGTCAAAAATCTGAAAGGAAGGCTGGCAGGCTGGAGACCCAGGGAAAAGTTGGTGCTGCAGCGTGATTCTCAGGAAAATCTGCTGATAAAATCCATTTTTCTCTGGACAGACAGTTTTTTCTCTCTTAAGACCTTCAACTGGTTGAATGAGGCTCATTTACATTATAGAGGTTAATGTACTTTACTGTACTTTACTCAGAGTCTACTGATTTTAATGTCAGTCTCACCTATAAAAATACCTTCATAGCAACATGGATACCACTCTTTGACCAAATATGGGTGTACCATGACCTGACCAAGTTAATATATAAAATTAATTATCATAAGTCCATCCATTGTCAACTTGGCACATCTCCTTAAACCATACACATCTCCTAAACCATACTTGATCTCTAAATAGAGACAATAACAAGATCATATTTCCATCTAACATGCTACAGCTATCCTGCATGTAACTGAAAACGCATTAACCCTTTCTCTAGAAGCGGATACAAAGTCCATGAATGACATTCACTCTTCTCTGTAATATCCTTTAACTTAGTTACTATGATGTGACATTAACAATACTTAAATAATATGGTAAGGAGATGAAAGAGGGAAGAAAGCAAAGATTTTTACTTAATGTGCACACATATATACATACAAAACAAATATATTCATAACAAAATGAGGAAGAAACACCCATAACAATGACAGTCCTTGTTTTTGTAACTGGTCATGTGATTGTTACTGATATTTATAATTACTCTCTGCCACTAGCCATCTTGTATTCTCTTTGTTCTCAGAAGCATTCAGCTGGTTGTGATTCTTTACATGTATTTTTTAGTTATCTGTTCATTATCAATTTGTAACATAGTTCTTCTCTAGCCAGAGAAAACATTGAATTATTTTTTATTATTTGAAATTTGTTGAGTCTTGATTTATGGTCTAACAGAGATTTGGTTTTAGAAAACATTCCATGGGTACTTGAAAAGAATGTGTTCTGTCATTGTTAGACATGGTATTTTTACATAACACTATTAGATAAAGTTTGTTAATTTTATTGTCCAAATCTTCTGCATACTTATTTTTGTCTGTTCTATTAGTAATCAAAGAGGTATTACAGAACAGAGATCTCTCATTTTGATTAGAAGTTTGTGCATTTTTCCTTTCTGTATTTTCACATTTCATCATTCTGTTAGTTTTTGGTTTGCATGCATTGAAACTATATTATTAAGTATATAGGAATTTAAAATTGTTATTACTTTAGGTAAGAATGTTCCTCCTTATCTGTTATTAGAAAGAACGCTCTTCGTAAAGTCTACTTTATCTTGTGTATTGTAGCTACATTAGAAATTTTGCTTTTATTAGTTTTGTATGGCATATTTTTCCATTCTCTTATTTTTGATCTTTATGTGTCCTTACATTTAAAGTAATTTTTCCTCTAAGCAGCATATAGTTAGGTTTAATTTATCCAATATTAGCCGAATCTTTTTTTTTTTATATTAGCATTCAATGTAATCACTGATGTATTTGGGTTTGCAACTACATTTTACTCTTTTATTTGACTAAAATGTTTTCATTTCTCTTTTCTCTTACTGTTTTGTTTTTCTTGATTCATGAAGTTTTTATTATTCTGCTTTTCTCTTCAAATTGGCTGTTAGCTATATATTTATTTTACCACTTTTTGATTGACTATTATCCTACAGATATTAAGACACTGTAACATTAAATCTTAAATCACTCAACTTCCTGTCTCTTCTGTGCTCACTCTACTCATTCATCATGTCTATCTGTTCAACTATCGGAATTTCTGAGTTAGCACAAATTTCCTGTCAATACTTAGAATGAATAAACTTCTATCAAGTGATTACAGTTTTTCATTGTGCATTCCATATCATATTTGAGTATCTTTTCACTGCTAAAAATGCAATAAATTCAAATTGATATGTAAGAAGTGTTTAAAAATGATGTTTATATAACAAATTCTAACTTTCTCATTGTTAATAATAGCTTAATATTAATTACCTTTATTATATAGAGTAAAAAATAAAATAGAACACTGGACTACTCAAAAGTCATTACATGCTTATCAAAAAATGTGTGAGTGCTGTCATATGATTAATCCCATACACATAACATTGTCATGCTTAAGTGAAACTTCCCATCTTGAGTAAATAATTTCCTTCAGTAAAACAATAAAAAACATCTAATTTTAACGTGGTTAATTTTTTGTTTACTCGATTTCAATCAAAATCCAATTGATTTTATTTGTTTTCACATAAGTACCCAGGTTTATTAATTTTCTAGTGACTCTTTTTAACACATTTACCAAGTTTATTCCAGTTCAACCTATTATCAGCAAAGCACAAGAGTGATCTTTTCTTTTTTTTTTTTTTTTTTTTTTTGAGACGGAGTCTTGCTCTGTCGCCCAGGCTGGAGTGCAGTGGCCGGATCTCAGCTCACTGCGAGCTCCGCCTCCCGGGTTTAGGCCATTCTCTCGCCTCAGCCTCCCGAGGAGCTGGGACTACAGGCGCCCGCCATCTCGCCCGGCTAATTTTTTGTATTTTTTTTTTTTTTTTTTAGTAGAGACGGGGTTTCACCGTGTTAGCCAGGATGGTCTCGATCTCCTGACCTCGTGATCCGCCCGTCTCGGCCTCCCAAAGTGCTGGGATTACAGGCTTGAGCCACCGCGCCTGGCCAAGAGTGATCTTTTCAATGAAGTAAGTCATGTCCCTTCATTTGCCTGCTTTAAGCACTTCAAACATTTCCTACTGACTTTAATGTATCATGCTTTTGGCACAAAGTTATTCACCATGTCTTCAGATACTTTTCACATTGCTGTTCTCTTAGATAGCTCCTGTCTTTCTTCTAGACTCTGCTATATTACCTTTCTCCTGCCTAACAAATGTAGTTATTTTCTATTCTGTCACTTTCTATTCCACAGTCCTAAATTGTTTTTTTTTTTTTTTTTTGAGACGGAGTCTCGCTCTGTCACCCAGGC
The DNA here is from genome assembly GCF_009764315.1 of Trachypithecus francoisi. Classification (NCBI taxonomy): domain Eukaryota; kingdom Metazoa; phylum Chordata; class Mammalia; order Primates; family Cercopithecidae; genus Trachypithecus; species Trachypithecus francoisi. The sequence goes on along the minus strand of NW_022681470.1, from coordinate 44,450,528 downwards.
TGGAGTGCAGTGGCCGGATCTCAGCTCACTGCAAGCTCTGCCTCCGGGTTCACGCCATTCTCCTGCCTCAGCCTCCCGAGTAGCTGGGACTACAGGCGCCCGCCACCTCGCCCGGCTAGTTTTTTTGTATTTTTTAGTAGAGACGGGGTTTCACCGTGTTAGCCAGGATGGTCTCGATCTCCTGACCTCGTGATCCGCCCGTCTCGGCCTCCCAAAGTGCTGGGATTACAGGCTTGAGCCACCGCGCCCGGCCCTAAATTGTTATTCACAGCATTTTACAAAATTTACAAATGTGCTGATTTCTAGTTTGCATATTTGATGTGTATCATGCACAGTATTATGAATGCAGGTATTGAATTGTTTTGTTCATACATATATGTATGTATGTAAACAACCTAGCGTAGCACCAGACACATAGACATAAGCAAATTATTTTTGAGCTCTTTGGAAAAGTGAAGGCTGGAGATTATACTTTTAAAGCCATCACTGTGATACCTAAAATATTGGGATCAGATGAGCTAGTTTAAAAGATGGTATAACATGAAGTAAATACAGAGAGCTGAGACTCACTGTGGTCTTATTCTTTGATTAGGGTAGGTAAGAGTTAATAAGGTCAAAATTGCATGTATATTTACTCAAAAATAGTTCATTCTATTTTTATCCTCATAAGTAAATATATAGAAACTCTTATTTGGAAAAACTGAGACATCTACAAAGAATTTGTTGACCATCTTTCAAATGATTGCTTAATTAACTAATGGCCATTATTTTTATTACAATATTTATTTAGTATACCACCTGATGCAATAATGCAGTATTTGCTAACTATGTGAGTTAGGATAAAGTTCAGTTACTAAGTAACCGATTAAGAGAACTTAATAATATAGCACACTTTTGTGCTATAGCACTAATGGCAAAGTCATTAGTCACCCTCTTTTTACCTTTCTGCTTCACTATCCTCAAGGTCTTCTATGATTTAGGTTGGATACCAGAACTCCAGGGTTACTAAAAGAAAAGGGGGAGAAAAGAAAGTAAAAATACTCATGTTCCAGATAAAGTTTTAAGGAGCTTTACTTGAATCCTTACCCAGTAACATCTTACATCTCATTGTTGACTCCTGACTACAACAAATACTGAAAAATGTAATTCTTTAGCTAGGAGTTTGCCACATAAATAAATAAATAAAACAGAAACTCAGGTTCTAGTAAAAACTAAGATGGGTAGAAGGGTAAACTAGACATACGACAGAAAAATAACAGTATCATGTGTGTAACACCTAATGATTTTGAATGATGTCACTTTACAAGTACTTATATATAAAACTCCATACTTCTGTCAAATAGAAATATTTTATCAGATGGTGAGAGCTAAAAATATGCTGCTTATTAAACGAAATCCTGTAACTATTTTAAGATTTTACCATTAATTTAGTATTATTTTCAAGTTAGATGTGAATTACAATTGCATTTATAATCTTATATTTGTCGATTATTATATATTTAAAACTGTTTTTTCCCAACGTATTAAATTTATTTTACTCTTACTTTGACCTCATGGGCTTCTGTCTAATGGTGGTGGGGAAGAAATTTACACTTCAAATAGTTTCATCATTTAGCAATTTTTAAGAATCCAACAGTTGAAGCTGTTTTAGAAGATCACTGTAATAGGCTCAGGAAAGTGCGTGCATAGAGTAGTTTATCTGGCATACTGTGTACCAAGTAGTACGTTTATTTAACTTCTCAGCAGTTCATTGGCATTTTGGTGAAAAGAGGTGAGGGAGGCTATTTAATTAACCTCAAATATTTCATTGGCATAAGAAACTGGATCATCTGCCAGAATCATTAGCAATTTATAAGCTGAGTTCAGCAGCAAATGGTCATAAATTCAATCACTTGTAACCTTTCCAGTAAATGACACCAGTCAATTGAAATTTATTATGGGGGAAATCACAGACTTTGACATTCACACTAAATACCTGGAGCATTAAGATTCCACTTGCCAGAACCCCAGATATCACTTTGTAGATTATGTTCAGAATTTTAAAATGCAGAAATGATGAATAAGAACTGAGCAGTTCCTCTGAGTGTCATCAGGAAATACGAGAGTTTCAATATTTGATAATACTTCATTTTCTTCAATAGGACAAACTTATACTGTGGGACCTAGAATGGTAACTGTGATTACTGAATGGTAAGTGTCATAAAACATTGGTGAGTACATTTTGGTATAGTGTAGAGTCTGGTGAGGGAGCTTGTTTGGCAAGTTTCCATTAGGTACTCATGATGAATAACCTGAAACAGCAATCAAATTTCATTTTCTGCATCTTTAGTGGTAATGTGAGGTTATACTTAAATAGAGTAGAGTGTAATTGATTTTAGAAACTTGATTAAATTATCAATAGCCTGGTATAAATATAGCCTGAATGATTTTAAATTAAGAATACGTTTGTTTTATAGTCTTGGGAATGTTGGAAAAGTGAAGAAGGAGAATAACCCGAGGATTACATCTGTAAGATATTAAGAACATTCAATATCAGTTATTTGATGCACACACTAATATGATCATTCTAATTTGTTAAATTCAATATACTGCCAAACTGCTTCATCAAGTTTAACTTTTCTAGTAAATGACAGAAGCTAATCATTATTTACTAGGTGAGAACAAAGTGCTGTGAAAATCACGATTAAGTGTGTTTTCTAAACGTGAGATTTCACTTAGTAGATAGGGCAATCAGTTTTTGTGACACAGAGTTAGTGAATAAACACTAATAGAATTTTAGGATGACTTTCACGTGCATCATAGGGCAAACATTTAAAGTTGTTTTGGAAGTAAATCTTGCATCATTACACAATATCTGACATTCCAGTGAAATAGCACAAAAATTGTATATAAATATTGGTCATTATAGAATTTATTCAAGCTGATGTTTTAGAGGAACAGTTCAGAGTAAAATTTCATTAGCAATAAAAGCACAGACAGCCTTATAACTAAGTTAGATGCATATTTTCAATTAAAAAGACATAATATACAGAAAAATAATTTTAGCTATGAGTTGTATATCTGTACCCATTTTACTTTTTCTTGCTGAAGTTAAAACATATTTTCAATAGAATAAATATTTGGAAATTTACTTTTTTACTGAAAGGAATTTTGACAGTAACGATATTTTTATTTAAATATATTTCATCTTTAAAATATGAAAAAGTAACACTGTCATAAAAACTGCATGAACACATATTTTGGAAATTGAGATTATATGCTGACTTTGTTCCACACGAGAACACAGTAATTCTGTGATTGGTTCCCAGGGTTAACCCAAAGCAATTCATGCCACAAAACATGTTACACACCCAAGCGCCTAAACTTAGTGACATAAAACAATGTTCTTTTTATTTGTAATTGTTTTGGTCAGTCAAATTTTTTTTGTATGTCTTGACCAACACATTTGATCTATACTGGGCTCTTTTATGCATCTATAGACTCAGTTGGCAGTTTGACTGGCAGATCTAGTTTAAGGTGATATTCTATAATTGCCATACTCATATCTGACATATGTCACCACTGGCTATCAGTTGGGTTCATCACTTCTTCTCCATAATGGCACTTCATCTTGCAGAATGCTAGTTTATACTCATTTATATGGATATAAAGTTCAAAGTCCAACAAGAGAGTAAACCCCAGTATGCAAATACTTTGCAAGTGTCTGTCTGCATTATCTTCAATAAAGTTCCATTGGCCAAGCAAGTCACATTGAAGAGGGTAACAAGCAGGTAGGGAAAGATTTTGGTTTTTAAGATGTTCTCTACCTAACAATTCATTCTTTATTACTTGCCTTTAAGATACATGGACACTAAGGAAAAACATTGACAATCTTTTTTTTTTTTCTTAGTATTCACATAAAACAGAAAAACAACATACTGAAAATTCAATTTTTGATCACTTTTTCAGAGTTAAATATTTAGCAATCAAACAATTTATTAGAAGCTTGTCTCAGGTAAAAATAGGATATTTAGTGTAAATATGATTTTCTTTACAGTCCTTGATATATCTTTTCACCATTTTCAACTGAAATATATATGTAAACATAGGGGGTAGGGACCACAACCAACTGCAGAGAATCTTCATTTAATCATAAGATTGATTGAGTTAAATAAAAAAGAAATCAAATTTGGAGAGCAACACATAACATATATTCAGGATTAGAATAAAACTATCTGCATGAAAAAAAGTTTAGAAGAACCTCTATTCATCCACCAATATCTTCTCTTTGTCCACAAACCAGGGTTTATGCAAGCCTGGAAATTAAATGGCATACCCTTGCCTGAGTGCTACTATTCCTGAGAGCTACTATGCCAGGGATTTGGCCTAGGTCCTGCCGCTCGCGGCACAGAAAGCCAATCAATGAGACAAAGAATACTGGCAAGGAGGAAGGCTTTAATTGGGTGCTGAAGTCAAGGAGAAAGGGAGATAAAATCTCAAATCTGTTGCTTCAGTAGACTAAAATTAGGGGTTTGTACAGCAGGAGAAAAATCTAAGTATGTGTGAGAAAACAGGAATTAGAGAAAGATAAGGAAGAGGAGTTGATCGACAGGCACAGGTGATCAGTTAGGCAATCATGAGGGGTGAGGGGTCCAGCATCTCATTGACCAGATGTGGCGATCTGGTGAGTTTCAGTTCCTTGATACTGTCTGGGAAGCCTGATAGTTGGTTTCCTGGGAAAGCAACTTGGATAAGACAAATGTAAGTCTTTCAAGTTTTTAGACTGTGAAAGTCAATTTTTATGTTTATTCAAAATAAACCATAAACATGAGTTCTATGCGGCAATGGGGCTGGCTTCACTATCTTTGAGGTCATAAAGTAACCTTTTATTTGCCTTCTCCTCAACTTTACCTCTTGTTTTGACAATTGTTTAAGAAATACAAACCTCAGGGAAAATGAAGAAAAAAGGAAATAAGATGAGTGAGAATGAAAAAGCATTCCACACTGCCAGAGAAGAAAGAAAACTCAGCCTGCAATAGATTTATTTATATAAATAAATGTTCATTTATCTAGATGATTATTTTTGCCCAGATTTCTTATTGGTACAGAACATTTTCTAGAGATGTCCTTTACAAAACTTTGACTTAAACAATTAAATAGTCATAACAGCTATTGGGCTAAGAAATGTTGCTTGGTCATCACCCAAATAAAAATAGGGGCAATGAATTCTTTCTTATAGTAAACACCAGGGCTGTGCAGTTACCAACTCATTTGAGATTGAGTCAACTGTCAACAACTTGGCTTATGATGAAGAAATCACCACAAACTAATCCATCAACTACACTATACAAATGTCTTCCAGATGAATCTCTCTAACATGCAACTATGACAGCTTGATGGCCTTTAGTGGTATTTAATTGCCAAGCTCCTAAAACTGATTTCCAGTGTTCTCCATGATCTGGCTACGTCCATCCTCTCTAGCCTGAGATTTTACTATGCCATCCATCAAACTTCACTTTCCAAGAATGCCTGTTGATGATTCTTGCCTCTGTGTGTTTCTTGCCTCTGTTCTTTTGTTCATATTTCTCTCCATCTTGAAATTACCTGGTGCCTTCCTACATTCTCTGTCTCTCTTTTCACTTCCTTAAATTCAAATTTAATTTTATTGAATTCAATTCACTTCACACAACTCAGTATGTCACTTATTTACCAGGGGATTGTCCTTGAACTCTGTGGTCTGGGTTAGGAATGTCTTCTCTTGACTGTCATAATAACTTTTATCTGTCACTATTCTAGATTGTTCTTACCACAGTGTTTTATAATTGTCTGTTATGCAGTATTTCCAACATATCCCTCCCTATCTCTGCCTCCACTGGAATGGAAACTTTCTAATGTTAAGACTCTCAGTCAATGTATCTTTATATCTCCAGAAATAACGCTATGATGAATGCATAGGAAACAATGTATAAACCTTAAGCAAATGAGTAGAGAAGAGCTGTGACTAACAGTAAAAGAAGATGGACAAGCTGGAGAGTGTGTAGATAGCCAAAGTCTGTGGAAAGCAATTTGAAAATATGTATTATGAATATTTAAATATTTATACTTTTTGAGTCAGTAATTCTACTTCCAAGATTCTAAATAGTCAAGAAATATGAATAGATGCTATACAAATATGCATATAAAACCTATAACATAGCTATTTTAAAATGCAAACCACTTTTGATAACCCAAATGTCCACTAACAGAAAAACTCTTAACTCAATCCTGGTATGTACATGTGATGAAGCATGGAAATAACATTTTTAAAAGAATATTTAAGGATATGAGAAAATGCTCTTAACACAACAGCAATTCCATTTATGCATTTTAATTCCTTTATTATATTTCCATAAGTGTGGCCTATATAATGTTGATTTATTATCTTTATTACTCTGAATATTAACTTCATCAGCATAAGTTTGAACAAATTGTTCTCTTTTCATTGATTTTTTCTATTATACAGTGATTCACGTCAATCTTTAAAATCAGGCATTTCTTTAACTCAGGAAGCTTATGTCTGTTTTATCTTTGATTATGGCTTTTCTTATATTTGTTCTAATATTATTTTTAGAAATATGAACTTACATTGGATTTTTCTCTTATATAAATATCCATTATCTTATTTGGATATTTTCTGCTTATTGGCTATTTTTCTCTGACTTCTGGATTCAATTAACACGTTAGAATTGAAATCAAGATTCAGATTTTGTTACAGAGTCACTTCTGTATATTGTTATTTCTGTTAAAAACCACATGCACAATTGCATTTTAGTTTCCTTTTACATTTTTTACTTCATTCAGCTTTCTTATCCCCTTCCACATTTATGAATAACTTTCCATTTCAGTCATTATAATATAATTTTGTTCATGTGTTTAGTAGAGCCCATATTTTATTGAGTTTTACTGAAAAAAAAAGTGCTTTCCAAAATTTGTCTTGTATTTTATAAATAGAGTTTTCCAATAAATCTGGAATAGACTTTTTCTATTGCTTACTGTAATGAAGCTTTTAACAAGTCTTATTTTCTCCCGATCTTGGACAAAAATAGATAATATGCTGCACACATACAAATAAAATGTTGCATCTTTCTTGCTGACATCTCACTGTCTACCTGGTTGAGCAAAATCTTGACAAAATTTTCTTCCTCTTAGATTTTAAATTATAGGTTTAGTTGACTTTCAAACCATAAGTACAATTTTTAATATTAGTAGCTATTGTTTAGCTAGTGTTACCACTATTAGATTGAGAAAAAATGTTCTTCTTTTACAGGTTGCTGTGCCTTCTATGCAGGTAATTTAATCTCAGATTATTATAAGCTGTTTATAATGCTTCTCACTCAACAACATTAACTCTCAGAGTATCCTGATCCTAAATCCTTTCTTACAAACCCATTCTTATTACATACTCTACATCATGGAATATACTGTACTATAACTAGTACATTTCGACTCCAAATATATGTTAGTAACATAAAATTAAGAGTGCAATGGCAATGGCCACTTTATATACCATGCGTTGTGAATTGTAGGGATGGATTCTCAATCTCTGTCCTTCTACAGATGCACATTTGCTTACCCCCTAAAACTATGGTATGCATGCCCCCTTTTTTCCCACAATAATTTATTTATTGAATGCCTCCTCTTGCCTCCCTTGCTGTCTCTAGGTCACTTTTTTCCACTTGTAGATTTTGTGCGCAAGCCCCAGAAAGATGCTGGGGGCAGGGTCGCTGCATACTCTTCAGTGAGTCCTATAATGTGACTGTAAGTGTCTTCCTCATATTGCAAGAAAATGGCTGGCAGATCCAGCTTCTCATATAGTGCCTTCACCCGGGCCATCTTCTCGGCTTCCTTCTGCCTGAATTTTCCTTCAGGATCTGATATTGTTCCGGAGTGGCCTGTTGCAGACACTGAACCACCAGTCAGCTGCATTTTTGGTCCTGGATGTCACTGTCAACTTCACCTTTCACACTGGGGTCCCCAAAGAGGTCAAGGTAATCATCCTGAACCTGAAAGAACTCTCCCATCCCCAGCAGGATCTTCTTGGCATTGGTGTGCTCCTTCTTGCCATCAATTCCTGCCAGGTACATGGCTGCAGCTACAGGAAGGTAGAAGGAGTAGAAAGCTGTCTTGTACTTGACAATATATTTGTGCCTCTTTTCAGTGAATCTGCCAAGATCCACATTGCCCTGGGGGGCTGGGATGAGGTCCAGAGTCTGCCTAATCCCAGTCTGATAGGAACTCTGCAGGAAGAGCTCTGTCAGGTTCAGGTAATAAGGCTGCTCCTGGCAATAGATCTTCAGCAGGTGGTAGATACATGCTTCCAGAAGGATAGTATCATTGACGGCATCTAAATCCATGCCCGGCTTCTGATACCAGCAGATCTGTCCCCGGCAGGTGAAGGATGAATCCATGATGTCATCTGCCACCAGGAAGAAAGCTTGCAGCAGTTCCACACACCAGCCCACAGTCAGGGCCTGTTGGAGACTATCAGCATCCTGTTTCCTTGGCTCCATCACTTCCCCCAAATGCTACTAGCACCGTCAAACCTGAGGGATACTTGCCTCCAATGGCATTGTACTCCAGGACCTCCTTGAGCTGGGCAATAACATCTTCTGTCTCTGGGTGCCCCATCTTTCCTCAGTCAGCACCCTAACAATCTGGGAGAAGTGTTGAACAAAATCCTGCTTTTCTTGGGCATAAACATCTGATTTCTGGTGTCCATTCATTCTGAGGGAGGAGCAAAGGGCTCTGTTCCTGGATGTGGGTCTGCAAGACCCTTTAATAGATTTCCAGGATGTTTCATAATACAGAGTCCTGTGCAATGAAGTTGTTAATGGGACATGAGAAGACCTGCGATGTGGGAGGGTTGGTGGCGGGAGATGATGGTCAGCATTTACAAAGAATCGCTATGGACCCTATGCATTGTCATGGTGGTTGAAGAATACAAGAACATAACTTTTTATGGGAACACTTTTCCAATACTGAATCATGTGACTATAACTTTCCTAAATTTATACCTTGCAGTTAAACATTTCTGTATTTACATAACTATTTTCTTAAATAGATTATAGAGACTTAACCAGGCAGCCTAATTTTTCAAATATTCAAAATGGAAGTCAGAATATTTCTTTAAATAATTATCATTCCTAAATGTATTTTTACAATATTAGAAACTTTGATCAATTAAAATGTAGTATGTATTAAAGCAGTGAAGGAAAAATGCCCCTTGTAGTCACCTCTAAAGCTTTCTACATATAATTAACTGTGTAACTCGGTGTTCAAAAGCAAAGTATATTAGCCAGAATATTGAGCATTTCATGATTGAAATTCTGAACAATGCCTAGATAGAGCAGAAAATAGTGACTATAAACTCAGTCCTTGTTCTGAATGCCCTTGTTTTAAAGATTTAAGTCCCTAAAATGATACAGATTTCATTTTGGATATTTAATTTCTTTTTTCTTAAGTAATAAAATATACATAAGTAATGTGGCAGAGGTGATGATGGATGACTTAAAATAGATAATTCTCTGGAGAATAATGACGGTTTATAATATTAATGTTATGAGCAGTGAAGACCGAGAAAAGGTGAGAAACAGAGTCTTGTGACTTCCTATGATATTTATTGATATAAATGCTATAGCTGTTCTTGGATTTGAAAATGATTTTGATGATTCGTTGCCAATCATAGATTAAGAACTACATTTCATACTGATGGCTACTCAGTTGGGCTATATACACAGCTTTTAAATTTAGATTCCTTTGCTACAGCCAGTAACAGAATATGTAGGCTTAAAGTATGGATATATCTAGTTTTATCCCAAATGACAAGGTGCTTTTCTCCATTTAGTGGCTGTAACCTCAGTGCCTAGAACAATCCACAACAATTATGAAAAGTAGCTGTTGAATAAATCAGCAAAATTTAGGAACAATGTTTTTATGTATCGCATCTTTCATTTATTAGAATGCCCAAACATGCAGTAACCACCTCAACTGTTATATATGATTGTTGCACATCATGCTATTTTCTTTGTGAATCCTATTTTTAAATGGTACTTCTTGAAGTTCTTTATTGACTTAGTACTTCTCTTTTTCTAAAGTTAGATATCCTCCCATATTTTTCTACTTTATAGGGACAGAACATTAATTACTCACCAACTAATTGATAATTCAATCACTTTGAAAATTTCATTTCATAAACATTAGCAAGAATCATGGCTGCAGATTATAGTTGTAAAATCTGTGGACAAGAGTTATGCTAAAGGGTGTTGTATATTTAAGAAATAACATGAAGGTGGTCTTTGCCCAGGGCAGATAACAGCACCCAAGCACCTGCCATTCACCGGCCACCACTGCTGGAATAGTTCCTCAGCGTAGATGTATGCACAACCGTAGCAGATAAAGGAAGATTGAATAAGATATAAGTTAGAAAGTTTTGCTTTCAAAGCCCACTCTAGATTCCTAATGAACTAGGCTGCAGCATGTGAATACTATTAGGTTGGTGCAAAAGTAATTGCAGTTTTTACCATAATATTGTAGATGTAGCCTCGAACTGATATTGACTAGCTTGCTTTTCTCCCATTCTCCCTTCATAAGTGTTTTAAGTCTTGCTAAGACTGAAGAAAGTCCAGTCTATTGAAAGGCAACAGGTGTGGGGTGGCAGGGGCGGGCAAGAAGGCCGATTAGAAGCCACAGTGATCAGAAGCCCCGTTCAAAAAGAACTATAATAGCATGTGAATCCTGCACCAGCAAATGAGGTATCCAGATTCTCTCATCAGAACTGACAAGGTGGCTGCCATGACCCAAGGATAGGACAGAATAGTGTGGTCCAAGGGCTCACCTGAGAGCCACATGGGACAGAAGACCCTGCCACCCCCCAGCCAAGGGAGGCAATGAGCGAGCCCTACCCAGTTGGGGAAACCATGCCTTTTCCACAGAACTGTACAACCCATGGATCACAAGATCACACTCATGAACCCACACCACAGGGGCCTAGGCTCCCAAGCCCAGAGCCATGCGGATTCTCAATAGCCTCTCAGGTAGAATCTGCCTAAGTGGGCTGAGTTCCCTAGGGGAGAGGCAACCAGCACCATAGCTGCCGCTGCTTGCTCTCTAAGCCAATTGAGCTCCTTGTGGGGAAGTGCAAGAGCCAACAATGGGACTGATTGCTGCCTAACACACTAAGCTCCCTGGGTGAGGGAATGACAGCTGCCATCTCTATAGCTCCAGGCCATGCTTTTCCCCTGCTGGAGTTAGGGAGACTGGACGGTTTGGTCCCAAGAGGTGTCCTCCACAGCCCAACATACCAGCTGTGGCAGACTCTGACCAGAGTGCCTGTTCAGGCCTGACCCTGATCCATCCCTCCTCACTGGGCGGGGCCTCCCTGCAGGAACTCCAACAACTCCAGCCAGGGCCTCAGGGACAAAACTCTGATCTCCATTGGCCTGAGCCCCTACGGGAAGGTGGGGCCGCAGTCTCTGCGGACCAGCAGACTTATTCTTTCCTCCTGCTAATTCTGAGGAATCCAGGAAGCCCAGATAAGTGGGTTTCCCCCCAGCGAAGCACACCCCTTCCACTGAGGGACAGTCAAAGTGCTTCATTAAGCGGGTCCTATTCCCTGTGACACCCAATTCCAACAAGGGTTGTGTCCTTCGAAGACAGAGGTCCCAGAGGAAGGAGAAGGCACCCATCTTTGTTGTTCTCCAGCCTCCTTGCTCCTCCCAGGCAAAAGAGCAAGCCAGATGAAGAGAGCCTGAAGTAAACCCCCAGCAATTCGCAGCAGCCCTACAGAGGAGGGACCTGACCATTGAAAGAAAAACAAATAACCAGAAAGCAACAACAACAACGTTAACAACAACAAATAAGGTCCCTACAAAAACCCCATTCAAGGGTCAGCAGCCTCAAAGATCAAAACTAAGCAAACTCATGAAGAAGAGAAAGAATCAATGAAAAAATGCTGAAAACCCAAAAAGCCTCTTTTCCTCCAAATGATTGCAATGCCTCTCCAGCAAGGGCACAGAACTGAATGGAGAATGAGATGGAAAAATTGAGTAAAGTAGGCATCAGAAGATGTGTAGTAACAAACTCTGTTGAGCTAAAGGAGCATGTTCTAACACAATGCAAAGAAGCTAAGAACCTTGATGAGAGGTTAGAGGAGCTGCTAACTACAATAACCAGTTTAGAGAGGAACATAAATGACTTGATGGAGCTGAAAAACACAGCAAGAGAACTTCGTGAAGCATACATAAGTATCAATAGAGACACTGACTAAGCAGAAGGAAGGATATCAGAGTTTGAAGACCACCTTGCTGAAATAAGGCATGCAGACAAGTTTAGAGAAAAAAGAATGAAAAGGAATAAACAACGCCTCCAAGAAATATGAGACTATGTAAAGAGACTGAACCTACGATAGATTGGAGTACCTGAAGGAGAGGGGCAGAGTGGAAACAAGCTGGAAATCACACTTCAGGTTATTGTCCAGGAGAACTTCCCCAACCTAGCAAGACAGGCCAACATTCAAATTCAAGAAATACAGAGAACATCACTAAGATACTCCATGAGAAGTTATTTAGGAGATCCATCTTATATGCAAAGACATACAGGCTGAAAACAAAGGGATGGAGGAAATTTTACCAAGTAAATGAAAAGCAAAAAAAAAAAAAAAAAAAAAAAAAAGGGTTGCAATCCTAGTCTCTGACAAAACAGACTTTAAACCAACAAAGATCAAAAAAGACAAAGAAGGGCATTATATAATGGTAAAGGGATCAATTCAACAAGAAGAGGAAACTATCCTAAATATGTATGTACCCAATATAGGAGCACCCAGATTCACAGAACAAGTTCTTAGAGACCTACAAAGAGACTTAGACTCCCACACTATAATAGTGGGAGACTTTAACACCCTACTGTCAATATTAGACAGATCAATGAGACAGTACATTAACAAGGATATTCAGGACTTGAACTCAGCTCTGGATCTAGTGGACTTAATAGACATCTACAGAACTATCTACCCCAAATCAACAGAAATTCATTCTTCTCAGTACAACATGGCACTTATTCTAAAATTGACCACATAATTGGAAGTAAAACACTCCTCAGCAAATGCAAAAGAACTGAAATCATAACAAACAGTCTCTCATAATGAGAGGTGATAACATGCTAGCAGTTCTCGCTCATACTCGGCACCTCCTTGGCCTCAGCATCTGCTCTGGCCATGCTCCAGGAGCCCTTCAGCTTGCTGCTGCGCTGTGGGGGCCCCTCTCTGGGGCTGGCCGAGGCTGGAGCTGGCTCCCTCTGCTCAGGGGGAGGTGTAGAGGGAGAGGCACAGGCAGTAGCTGGGGCTGCACGGTGCTCACAGCCTGGTGTGGGTTCCAGGTGGGCTCCGGCTCGGTGGGCCCCACACTTGGCGGGGCTGGCCGGCACCTGATGGGCTTGATCAGGGGACTCAAAGTCCCGGGGCAAGTGCAATTGAGAGGTGAAACTGACTGGGCTTCTGGGTGAGGTGGGAACCTGAAGAACTTTTCTGTCTAGCTAAAGGTTTGTAAATGCACCAGTCAGCACTCTGTGTCTAGCTCAAGGTTTGTAAATGCACCAATCAGTGCTTTGTGTCTAGCTCAAGATTTGTAAATGCACCAATCAGTGCTCTGTGTCTAACTAATCTAGTGGGGACTTGGAGAACTTTTGTGTCTAGCTAAAGGATTGTAAATACACCAATCAGCTCTCTGTGTGTAGCTAAAGCTTTGTAAATGCACCAATCAGCGCTCTGTCAAAACTGACCAATCAGCTCTCTGTAAAACAGACCAATCAGTGTCTGTAAAATGGACCAGTCAGCTCTCTGTAAAATGGGCCAATCAGTAGGATGTGGGTGGGGCCAAATAAAAAGCAGGCCACCTGAGCCAGCAACAGCAACCCACTAGGGTCCTGTTCCATGCTGTGGAAGTTTTGTTCTTTTGCTCTTTGCAATCAGTTTTGCTGCTGCTCACTCTTTGGGTCCGTGCCACCTTTAAGAGCTATGATACTCACTGTGAAGGTCTGCAGCTTCACTCCTGAAGCCAGCAAGACCATGAACCCACCAGAAGGAAGAAACTTTGGGCACATCTGAACATCTGAAGGAAAAAACTCTGGATACACCATCTTAAAGAACTATAACACTCACCACGAGGGTCCACAGCTTCATTCTTGAAGTCAGAGAGACCAAGAACCCACCAATTCCGTACACAATAACACAATGCAGTCAAATTAGAACTCAGGATTTAAAAACTCACTAAAAACCACACAATTACATGGCAATTGAACAACCTGCTCTTGAGTGACTCCTGAGTAAATAATGAAATTAAGGCAGAAATCAAGAAGTTCATTGAAACCAGTGAAAACAAAGAGACAAAATACCAGAATCTCTGGGTCACAGATAAAGCAATGTTAAGAGGCAAATTTATGGCACTAAATGCCAACATCAGAAAGCTAGAAAGTTCTCAAACTGACACCCTAACGTCACAAAAGAGCTAGAGAAGCAAGAGCAAATAAATCCAAAAGCTAGCAGAAGACAAGAAATAAGATCAGAGTAGAAACAAAGGATATAGAGACATAAAAACTCTTTTAAAAAAGTGAATCCAGGAGGTGTTTTTTTGAAAAGATTAACAAAATACATAGACTGCTAGCTAGAGCAGCAAAGAAGAAAAGAGAGACGAATCAAATAGACACAATAAAGAATGATAAAGGGATATCACCACTGACCCCACAGAAATACAAACTACCCACAGAGAATACTATAAACACCTCTATGCAAATGAACTGGAAAATCTGGAAGAAATGGATTCATTCCTGGACATATATACCCTCCCAAGACTGAACCAGGAAGAAGTCGAATCCCAGAATAGACCAATAACAAGTTGTGAAAATGAAGCTGTAATTAATAGTCTATTAACCAGGGGGAAAAAAAAAAAAAAAAGCCCAGGATTAGAAGGATTAACAGCTGAATTCTACAAGAGATACAAAGAGGAGCTGGTATCATTACTTCTAAAACTATTCCAAATAATTGAAAAAAAGGGACTCCTCCCTAACGCATTTTATGAGGCCAGCATCACCCAGATACCAAAACCTGGCAGAGACAACAAAAACAGAAAACTTCAGGCTAATATCCCTGATAGAAATCGAAGCAAAAATCCTCACTAGGTTCAGATGTTGTAGCTGGCAAACTGAATCCAGCAGCACTTAAAAAATCTTACCCATCATGATCAAGTCAGTTTCATCCCTGGGATGTAAGGCTGGTCCAACATGTGCAAATCAATAAACATAATCCATCACATAATCAGAACCAAAGACAAAAGTCACATGATTATCTCAATAGATGCAGAAAAGGCCTTTAATAAAATTCCACATCCCTTCATGTTAAAAATTCTCAACAAAACTAGGTATTTAGAGAACATATTTGAAAATAATAAGAGCTATTTATGACAAACACAAAGCCAATATCATATTGATTGGCAAAAGCTGGAAGCATTCCCTTTGAAAACCGGTACAAGACAAGGATGCCCTTTCTCACCACTCCTATTCAACATAATATTGGAAGTTCTGGCCAGGGCAATCAGGCAAGAGGGAGAAATAAAGATTATTCAAATAGGAAGAGAGGAAGTCAAATTGTCTCTGCAGATAACATAATTCTATATTTAGAACACCCCATCATCTCAGCCAAAAAGCTCCTTAAGCTGATAAACAACTTCAGCAAAGTCTCAGGGTATAAAATCAATGTGCAAAAATCACAAGCATTCCTATACACCAACGATAAACAAGCAGAGAGTCAAAGTATGAATGAACTCCCATTCACAAGTGCTATGAAGAGAATAAAATACCTAGGAATACAACTTACAAGAGATGTGAAGGACCTCTTCAAGAATTACAAACCACTGCTCAGGGAAATAATAGAGGACGCAAACAAATGGAAAATCATTCCATGCTCATGGATAGGAATAATCGATATTGTGAAAAGAAACTATCATCAGTGTGAAGAGGCAACCTACAGAATGGGAGAAATTTTTTGCAATCTACCCATCTGACAAAGGTCTAATGTTCAGAATCTAGTAGGAACTTAAACAAATTTACAAAAAAAAAAATCAAAAAGTGGGCAAAGGATATGAACAGACACTTCTCAAAAGAAGACATTTATGCAGCTAACAAACATATGATAAAAAGCTCAACATCACTGATAATTAGAGAAATACAAATCCAAACCACTATGAGATACCATCTCATGCCAGTCAGAATGGTGATTATTATAAAGTCAAGAAACAATAGATTTTCACGGGGCTGTGGAGAAATAGGAACACTTTTACACTGTTGGTGGGAATGTAAATGTGTTCAATCATTGTAGAGGAGAGTGTGGCAATTCTTCAAGGACCTAGAACCAACTGACCATATGATCCCACAATCCCATTACTGGTTACATGCCAAAAGGAATAGAAATCATTCTACTATAAAGACACATGCACACGTATGTTTGTTGCAACAATATTTACAATAGCAAGGATATGGAACCAACCCAAATGCCCATCAGTGATAGACTGGATAAAGAAAATGTGGTACACATACACCATGGAATACTATGCAGCCATAAAAAGGAATGAGATCATGTCTTTTGCAGGGACATGGATGGAGCTGAAAGCCATCATTCTCAGTAAACTAACACAGGAACAGAAAACAAAACACGGCATGTTCTCATAAGTTGGAGCTGAAAAATGAGAACACATAGAGAGGAACAACACACACTGGGGCCTGTGGGGGTGCGTGGGGAGAGGGAGAGTGTCATGAAGAGTAACTAATGGATGCTGGGCTTAATACCTTGGTAATGGGATGATCTGTGCAGCAAACCACACGGGCACACGTTTACCTGTGTAACAGACCTGCACATCCTGCACATGCACCCCTGAACTTCAAATAAAAGTTGATGAAATAAATAAACAAATAAATAAATATAATAAAATATGGTAATGACAAAGGGAAAAGAATTGCTTTTGCTCTCTTTAAATAAAAAAGAAATGCACTTAAAAAATAAAAATAAAAAATAAACTATTTCCTCTGGCTCAAAGTCTAAAGAATGTTACGCTGCCTATCTCAAGAATTCCAGTGTTGAGGGGATGAGAGACAAACCTTATGATTTTCTCATCCTGTCTCTAATGTGGGGAATATTCAGCACCTCTCTTTCCTCCTCCCTACTCCAAGCCAAGCTGGTCTCTCCTAAACATCACTGTTCTAGCTTCCTAACCTCACTCTGTTTCTCTCTTCAGTCAATACAACAGTTCAAGTCATCTCTTCAAAATATATATATCAGCATATCATACTATTTTCTATTTCAGTGCTTTTTGATAGTTTCTCATAATAATACAAATAAAATCTAGTGTCCTCAGTATTCTTTTATAGTGTGGTTCCCTGGCAACCTTCCTAAATATGTTTCCTATTTCTCTATGGTCCCTTCTGCTGAAACCATACTAGCATTCTTCTCAAACAGCCCAGTCATGCTCTGTCACAGGGCCTTTGCATCCACCATTGCCTCAGTCTAGAATGCTCACCCCACAAATGTTTGCCTCACTCACCCTTTCACTTTATTTAGTTCTCTGCTCAAATGTCACCTCCTCAAGGAAGTCTACTCCAACTACCTTAACTATACTAACCGCCCCTTATATTTCAGATATTTTAGTTTTATCTTATATTTTAGATATTTTATCTAATAATACCTAATTAGGTAATATTACCTAATAATATCTTATAATTATTATATAAAAGAATGTTATTTATTCATTGGTTATTTAGCTATTGTTTAATTATCCCATGAAAATTTAAATCCTATGAGGACATGAAGTTTAATTTTTGGAGTTTTATATATATATATTTGTTCACTGTAGTATTTTCAGCATGTAACCTTGCAGATATTTCAGCCTCAGAAATTGTTTGTGGAGTAAATGTCCTAGCCACTTAGACAACAATACCAAGAGAAAATTCCTCAAACAACAGCTCCCATTTTTCCCCACATTAGAGGAATTTGCTGTTTAGATCTCATGTCTTGTATAGTTGTTATGGTTAATGAGAAAATGGTAGTACTAAAGACCCATCAATGTCAAAGTGGGTGGATTTCTCAGGACTTAGTACTAATTTTAAGGGGAAAAAATCAAATAAGTTGTAGAGAGAAAGAAGAAGATAAGTGCTGACAAAGATTTTGATTGTTTTGAGAAAGTAAGATCAGAGATTGAAGGAATCAACTGGGCCATGTTAGCCACTTGCAGTCAGATTGGTAATTACAGGTTTAATAGTTACAATTTGCTTTGTCAGGCTGCACACAGTGGCTCATGCCTGTAATCCTAACATTTTGGGAGGCTGAGGTGGGTGGATCACTTGAGCCCAGGAGTTTGAGGTATTAGTCAGGTATGGTGGTGCACACCTGTAGTTTCAGCTACTTGGGAGGCTGAGGAACAAGAATTGCTTGAACCTGGGAGGAGGGGTTTGCAGTTAGCTGAGACTGTGCCACTGAACTTCAGCCTGGGCAGCAGAGTAAGATTCTATCTCAAAAACAAAAACAAAACAAAACAACTCTGCAACATTCTGCTTTGTCTTGTGGCCTCCCCACAAGGTCATGATAGACCCCAGCTACCCATTCAAATTTGGATCAGATGTCAAGGCTGATAACACCTCACACACAACACGAGGGTATAAAGCTTTATTAGGCACCTACCAAGGCTTTCTGGAGAGGGCGAGGTTGTTCCCAAAGAATTGCTAAAATGACTTCAGAGAGCCAGGGGTGCTTGGCTTTGGATTTTTTTGGTGGTTAGAAACTGGGACTGGGCTGATAGTACCTTAGACGGGTAGTAACCAATGTGGTTTAAAACAGTCACCATTGACAAAGAAGAGAGCATCTAGGCTTCTTATCAAGTTTGTGAGGCACAATAAGATGAGAGAGTGGTAAGTCTTGAGGGCTGCCAGCAGCCAAACATCAAAACATGATGTCAGGTTCTTTATTAAACTTTGGCTTATGAAAGAGCTTCATCTTTGCCACCTTCATCTGAACTTTAGTTTTTTATATTGTGAGATTTTTTATCCTCTTTTTCTTTTGTTTTTCAAATGAACTTTTCTAATACAATTTAATAACCACTTCTTAATTATTTAAAATAATGAACTAAAGTCACAAATATGAGTATCTTCCTGGATTTTTTTATTTTGGACTTTTCATTATTATGCTTTCCAGAATCACAGTATTTTAAATATTATAATACTTTAAATAGCATATTATACTGTTTTGTATATTTCATGGATAGTGTATTTTTTCTTTTTTAAATGTTTTGACTATTCTTGTGTTTTTTATTTTTTTATTTTATTTTTAATTTTTTTGAGACGGATGGGTCACACAGGCTGGAGTACAGTGGTGCAATCTCAGCTCACTGCAACCTCCGCCTCCCAGGTTCACACCATTCTCCTGCCTCAGCCTCCTGAGTAGCTGGGACTACAGGTGCCCACCACCATGCCCGGCCAATTTCTTGTATTTTTATTAGAGACCAGGTTTGACTGTGTTAGCTAGGATGGTCTCAATCTCCTGACCTCTTGATCTGCCCACCTCGGCCTTCCAAAGTGCTGGGATTACAGGCGTGAGCCACCATGCCCAGCCCTTGTGCTTTTTAAACTTTGGTTTATGAAACTTTAGAATCAGCTCCTGCATTCTTCAGATTTAAAAGGGTATTAGATTTTTTATTGAGATTTCACTGGGTAACATGTAATTTAAGAATATTTGATATCTTTTTGCTATTTGATGTTTACCTTCTGATATGGTTTGACTGTGTCTCTATCCAAATCTCATCTTGAATTCCCACGTGTTGTGGGAGGGACCTGATGGGAGATAATGGAATCATGGGGGCCAGTCTTTCCTGGGCTGTTCTCATGATAGTAAGTCTGTCTCACGAGATCTGATGGTTATTTTAAGGGGGAGTCTTCCTGCACAAGCTCTCTTTTTCTTCCTACTGCAGTCCATGTAAGACATGACTTGCTGCTTCTTAACTTCCAACATGATTGTGAAGCCTCTCCACCCATGTGGAACTGTAAGTCCAATAAACCTCTTTCTCTTGTAAATTGCCCAGTCTTGAGTATGTCTTTATCAGCAGTGTGAAAATGAACTAATATACCTTCAAAACATAGTATGCCACTCTCCACTTATTCAGGTCTTTTTTGCATCTTTAAATGGGAAAACATTGTCTTGGTAGAGGGCTTGTTCAATTCTTACTAACCGTTATTTCCTTATATGTTCTAATTGGTTATTGACAGTATATCAAGAAACCAACACTTGATTAAAGTTGTTTTTCTATTTGGTCTAATTATCAAACCCCTATTCGTTTGTAAGTTATGTGACTTGATTATTTTGGAATTTTAAGGTAGGCAATATACATACACTGTATGTTTTGAGTCTTCTCTTCTAAAAATAGATCTCACTTTTTTCTCACATAGCACTGGCTAGAGACTCAGGTACAAAGTTGAATAGTCAGGTGGTATAGTCTGAATGCTTCCCCAAATTCAGATATTGAAACTTAATTCCACTGTAGTGGTATTAAGACATGAGGCCTCTGGGAAGTGATTAATTCATGAAAACTCTACCCTCATAAATGGATTAGTGCTTATAAAAGAGCAGGAGGAAACTAGCTTTGGCCATTTTTTCCTTCTATTCCTTCTGCCATGTCAGACCCATGTTCATCCCTCCAGAGGATGCCACAAGGCATCATCTTGGAAGCAGGGACACCGGGGCCTTCACAGACACTGAGCAGGCCAGTGCCTTGATCTCACACTTCTCAGCTTCCAGAACTGAAAGAAATGCATTTATATTGTTGACAAATTACCCAGTCTGTGGTATTTTTTCATAGCAGCACAAACAGACTAAGACATCAGGTGAGAGTGGGCAGGTTTGTTTACTCCTGACACTAGCAGAGATGTTCCTCATATGAAAATAGTAGATATGGCATCATTTTGTTTTCTAACAGGCAATCTCAACTTGTTAAAGGAATGTTCTTTTATTCCTAGATTATTAAGAATTTTATGCAAAATAAAGGTTTAATTTTACCAACTGTTTTCATTGTGTTTTTGCATCTTTTGAAGTGATGTAACAGCATATTTTTCTTTACTCTGTTAATATAGATAATTAATTTTAATGCTATATTCTCAAGTAATCCATACCTGGTCAAGTTCAATTACTTATTTAATACTCTTTAGGCATTTTGCATATGTTTGACAAGTCAGTTTATTGTTTAGAGATGGAGAGTATTTGTGTCAGGTTTCCATCTAGATGCAGAAAATATACCAGTTATTTGATTACAGGAAATTTAACATACAGAATAATTAACTAATAGAACATAGGTTACTAGTAATGAA
Source organism: Trachypithecus francoisi (assembly GCF_009764315.1). NCBI lineage: Eukaryota > Metazoa > Chordata > Mammalia > Primates > Cercopithecidae > Trachypithecus > Trachypithecus francoisi. The sequence goes on along the minus strand of NW_022681470.1, from coordinate 44,429,123 downwards.
GGTTGGGGTAAAAGAGGACTGTGGACGGTCCAGAAATAGCAAGTGCAACAAAGCAGCTACTATTTTTTGGCCAGGGAAGAGAGTCCGATAAAAGAACTAAACAATAGGAGAGCTGCCTCCCCTCAAGGAGATACCCTCCAGTGGTAAGACTCAGATTTCTTCATCAAGAAAACGGCTACCACAGTAAAATGCCACCTGCCAAAGATGAAAACACTCACCAACAGTAATAGACTAGAGCTAATTTCTGTAAGTGGACCAACATTGCTGGACAACGTGGCTGGTTAGAGATAATTGGAAAGACTGACTGGTGAGGAAAGCATGGCCCAAGGGCACATCTAGTACTCAGCAGCACAGCCAACTGGGCTGTCAAATTGTATAATGATATCAAAATGGAGACAGTCAGAAAGCAAATGTTTTCTGATACATTTGCCTTGCATCAGCCGAGAAAGGAGAAAAGTTTAGTATGCAGACCCAGTATCACAAAACAGGGCAAAGAAGGGTGGATATGGGGCTGCAAAAAAACAATCTGATAACTGGCTAAGACTGCTGTGTTTGTTTTTGTTTTTTTTTTTTTTTTCTTGTTTTGTTTTGTCTTGGTTTATTTTTGAGACGGAATCTTGCTCTGTCACCCAGACTGTACAGCAGTGGTGCGATCTCAGCTCACTGCAAACTCCGCCTCCCAGGTTCATGCTATTCTCCTACCTCAGCCTCCTAAGTTCCTGGGACTACAGGCACCCACTACCACCCTAGGCCAATTTTTTTGTATTTTTAGTAGGGATGGCGTTTTACTGTGTTAGCCAGGATGATCTCCATCTCCTGACTTTGTGATCCGCCCACCTCAGCCTCCCAAAGTGCTGGGATTACAGGCATGAGCCACCTTGCCCGGCCTTGTTTTTTTTTGTTTGTTTGTTTTTGTTTTAACTATTGCTATATTTGTTTGCTTAGGTAGCAAGTAAATGCTTGCTATATAACAGGAGTGAGAACGATTTTTAACTGCTTTTATGATTTCAATTATTATGCATAGCACTTATGTATTAAAGATTAGAATCAACAACACAAAACTGTTCTGGTGACTCTGGACTCTAACTGGATTTAGTTACTGGATCTACTACTAAATGCCTGAGAGAACTTAAATAAACATTTATTCTCTGTGTCTCATTTTACTCTTCTTTAAAAGTGAGAATAACATGAGTAAACTCATTGCTGTGGATGGCTTTCCTCATGAAGCAGACTCTGGGATGAAGAATAACATGCCAGAAGTATTAGGACTACTAATGGGATCAAAGCAGGTGAAGGGAAAGAAGGGAGGGGGGTTGGCAGAGGGTGAAGTTTTACTTCGATGCCAGAAGAGGGTGTGACTTGGGCCAGGTTGCTCTGCCTACCTGTAAATGGTTCAGTGTATATACCTTACAAATCAAATTATGCAGTTACTTACAGGTGGAAGAAGCTGAATATGTCCATTGAACCTAAGGGGCTTAAGACAAATGAATAGATGCTGAATAAATACACATACACACACACACATGCATACACACACATGCACACACACCTACACATACATGTATGGGAAACAGGAGTGGGAAAGTAGAGTATAAACTTTTCAGTTTTTAGTCAAGAGGTCAAATTTTTTGTGAATCATAATAATATTAAAACATAAAATTGCATGCGTTAATACTGCTGTGTATATTTTTGAATGGTGTTTTACATCTGTGTCTCACAAAACTCTATATGATAGTTATCTCAATCTTCAGATAAGGAAATTAAGAAATAGAGAGGAAGAGTGATTTTTTTAAGATTACAAGGCTAGAGAGAAGAAGATTCAGGACAGGAAATCAGGTATTCAGTTTTTCATGAGCCTTTATCCACTGATGCTTCTGTTTGCCAAAAGTGTCAGACACATATGTATGAATTTAAAAATGCATTTTATTTCAGAATTTAATATAAGTAATTTTGAAATACATGTAATAGTTATATGTGATTCTTATTTATTCCACAATTATAAGAAATGGGAATACATAATGAACTGATTCATATATTTTTAAGCTGATGTGCAAAATGTAAGTATTAGAATGAATCTCTCACAAGAAGTTTCTTTCTTTTTTCTGAGACAGGGTCTCACTCTGTCACTCAGGCTGGAATGCAGTGGTGTGATCATAGCTCACTCAGCCTCAAACTCCTGGGCTCAAGCAATTCTCCCACCTTAGCCTCACAAGTAACTGGGACCACAGGTATGTGCCACCATGCCTGGCTGATTAAAAAAAAAAAAAAAATTAGAGATGGGGTCTTGCTATGTTGCCAAGGCTGATACCAAATTTCCGGCCTCAAGCAGCCTCCCAAAGTGCTGGGCTTGCGGGCATGCACAAACACACCCACCCTGGAGGCTTCTTAAACAAAGATTATTCGTTTCCTTCAGTAGTCCAGAATGACAGTTGCATTCCAATTTTAGGTAATCTGTGTCAAGTTAATTTAGGTTATTTAAAATTTCTCTGATTGAGAAGTAATTTGTACTAGACGCTTTTAAAGAAGATTGCAAAGAACACTATTCCTCAAAATAGAGGAACAGTTTATATTATTTGTTCATTTTCTTTCTTACTGGCATGAATATTTGAAATCAGTTTGTAACAAGCAACAAGCAATATGTGTGAGTTTTCTTTATTTGCTGCTTCCTATCTAGACACTTCATAGCCCCATGCAAAGAAAACATACATTCAGTTAAACCACATATAGCATGCATCAATAAATCCATGCTGAAATTATCTTAGAGATGAGACCATATGATATCTTCGCAGAAAATATAAAATAAATTATTGTTTCAATCTCGGGGTTGAAATACAAGGACTGACTGCCAGACTTTTTTGGAATTTTTTTTTTTTTAATTTATTATTATTATACTTTAACTTCTAGGGTACATGTGCACAACGTGCAGGTTTGTTACATATGTATGTATGTGCCATGTTGGTGTGCTGCACCTATTAACTCGTCATTTACATTAGGTATATCTTCTAATGCTATCCCTCCCCTCCCCCCACTCCACAACAGGCCCTGGTGTGTGATGTTCCCCGTCCTGTGTCCAAGTATTCTCATTGTTCAATTCCCACCTATGAGTGAGAACATGCGGTGTTTTGTTTCTTGTCCTTGTGATAGTTAGCTGAGAATGATGGTTTCCAGCTGCATCCATGTCCCTACAAAGGACATGAACTCATCCTTTTTTATGGCTGCATAGTATTCCATGGTGTATCTGTGCCACATTTTCTTAATCCAGTCTATCATTGATGGACATTTGGGTTGGTTCCAAGTCTTTGCTATTGTGAATAGTGTCGCAATAAACATACGTGTGCATGTGTCTTTATAGCAGCATGATTTATAATCCTTTGGGTATATACCCAGTAATGGGATGGCTGGATCAAATGGTATTTCTAGTTCTAGATCCTTGAGGAATCGCCACACTCTTTTCCACAATGGTTGAACTGGTTTACAGTCCCACCAACAGTGTAAAAGTGTTCTTATTTCTCCACATCCTCTCTAGCACCTGATGTTTCCTGACTTTTTAATAATCACCATTCTAACTGGTGTGAGATGGTATCTCATTTTGGTATTGATTTGCATTTCTCTGATGGCGAGTGATGATGGGCATTTTTTTATGTGTCTGTTGGCTGCATAAATGTCTTCTTTTGGGAAGTGTCTGTTCATATCCTTCACCTACTTTTTGATGGGGTTGTTTGTTTTTTTCATGTAAATTTGTTTGAGTTCTTTGTAGGTTCCGGATATTAGCACCTTTGCCAGATGAATAGATTGCAAAATTTTTTTCCCATTCTGTAGGTTGCCTGTTCACTCTGATGGTAGTTTCTTTTGCTGTGCAGAAGCTCTGTAGTGTAATTAGATCCCATTTGTCAATTTTGGCTTTTGTTGCCACTGCTTTTGGTGTTTTAGACATGAAGTCCTTGCCCATGCCTATATCCTGAATGGTATTGCCTAGGTTTTCTTCTAGGTTTTTATGGTTTTAGGTCTAACATTTAAGTCTTTAATCCATCTTGAATTAATTTTTGTATAAGGTGTAAGAAAGGGATCCAGTTTCAGCTTTTTATATATGGCTGGCCAGTTTTCTCAGCACCATTTATTAAATAGGGAATCTTTTCCCCATTTCTTGATTTTGTCAGGTTTGTCAAAGATCAGATGGTTGTAGATATGTGGTATTATTTCTGAGGACTTTGTTCTGTTCCATTGGTCTATATCTCTGTTTTGGTACCAGTATCATGCTGTTTTGGTTACTGTAGCCTTGCAGTATAGTTTGAAGTCAGGTAGCATGATGCCTCCAGCTTTATTCTTTTGGCTTAGCATTGACTTGGCAATGCAGGCTCTTTTTTGGTTCCATATTAATTCCAAAGTAGTTTTTTTCCAATTCTGTGAAGAAAGTCATTGGTGGCTTAATGGGAATGGCATTGAATCTATAAATTACCTTGGGCAATATGGCCATTTTCACCATATTGATTCTTTCTATCCATGAGCAGGGGATGTTCTTCCATTTGTTTGTGTCCTCTTTTATTTCGTTGAGTAGTGTTTTGCAGTTCTCCCTGAAGAGGTCCTTCACATCCCTTGTAAGTTGGATTCCTAAGTATTTTATTCTCTTTGAAGCAATTGTGAATGGGAATTCACTTATGATTTGGCTCTCTGTTTGTCTGCTTGCGATTTTTGCACATTGATTTTATATCCTGAGACTTTGCTGAAGTTGCTTATCAGCTTAAGGAGATTTTGGACTGAGATGAGGGGTTTTTTAAAATATAAAATCATGTCATTTGAAAACAGGGACAATTTCACTTTGTCTTTTCCTAACTGAATACCCTTTATTTCTTTCTCCTGCCTGATTGCCCTGGCCAGAACTTCCAACACTATGTTGAATAGGAGTGGTGAGAGAGGGCATCCCTGTCTTGTGCCAGTTTTCAAAGGGAATGCTTCCAGCTTTTGCCCATTCAGTATGATATTGGTTGTGGGTTTGTCATAAATGGCTCTTATTATTTTGAGACATATCCCATCAATGCCTAATTTATTGGGAGTTTTTGTCATGAAGGGCTGTTGAATTTTGTCAAAGGCCTTTTCTGCATCTTTTGAGATAACCATGTGGTTTTTGTCTTTGGTTCTGTTTATATGCTGGATTACATTTATTGATTTGCATATGTTAAACCAGTCTTGCATCCCAGGGATGAAGCCCACTCGATCATGGTGGATAAGCTTTTTGATGTGCTGCTGGATTCGGTTTGCCAGTATTTTATTGACGATTTTTGTATTGATGTTCATCAGGGATATTGGTCTAAAATTTTCTTTGTGTGTGTGTTTGTGTCTCTGCCAGCCTTTGGTATCAGGATGATGTTGGCCTCATAAAATGAGTTAGGGAGGATTCCCTCTTTTTCTATTGATTGGAATAGTTTCAGAAGGAATAGTACCAGCTCCTCCTTGTACCTCTGGTAGAATTTGACTGTGAATCTGTCTGGTCCTGGACTTTTTTTGGTTGGTAGGCTATTAATTATTACCTCAATTTCAGAGCCTGTTATTGGTCTATTCAGGGATTCAACTTCTTCCTGGTTTAGTCTTCAGAGGGTGTATGTGTCCAGAAATTTATCCATTTCTTCTAGATTTTCTAGTTTATTTGTGTAGAGGTGTTTATAGTATTCTGTGGTGGTAGTTTGCATTTCTGTGGGATTGGTGGTGATATCCCCTTTATCATTTTTTATCTTCTCTCTTTTTCTTCTTTATTAGTCTTGCTAGCAGTCTATCAGTTTTCTTGATCTTTTCAAAAAACCAGCTCCTGGATTCATTGATTCTTTGAAGGGTTTTTATGTCTCTATCTCCTTCATTTCTCCTCTGATCTTAGTTATTTATTGCCTTCTGCTAGCTTTTGTATGTGTTTGCTCTTGTTTCTCTAGTTCTTTTAATTGTGATGTTAGGGTGTCAATTTTAGATCTTACAGACAAGCAAATGCTGAGAGATTTTGTCACCACCATGCCTGCCCTACAAGAGCTCCTGAAGGAAGCACTAAACCTGGAAAGGAATAACCAGTACCAGCCACTGCAAAAACATGCCAAATTGTAAAGACCATTGATGCTACAAAGAAACTGCATCAACTGACAAGGAAAATAACCAGCTAACATCATAATGACAGGATCAAATTCACACATAACAATATTAACCTTAAATATAAATGGGCTAAATGCTCCAATTAAAAGACACGGACTGACAAGTTGGATAAAGAGTCAAGACCCCTCAGTGTGCTGTATTCAGGAGACCCATCTCATGTGCACAGACACACATAGGCTCAAAATAAAGGGATGGAGGAAGATCTACCAAGCAAATGGAAAACAAAAAAAGGCAGGAATTGCAATCCTAGTCTCTGATAAAACAGACTTTAAACCAACAAAGATCAAAAGAGACAAAGAAGGCCATTACATAATTGTAAAGGGATCAATTCAACAAGAAGAGCTAACTATCCTAAATACATATGCACCCAATACAGGAGCACCCAGATTCATGAAGCAAGTCCTTAGAGACTTATAAGGAGACTTAGACTCCCATACAATAATAATGGGAGACTTTAACACCCCACTGTCAACATTAGACAGATCAATGAGACAGAAAGTTAACAAGAATATCTAGGAATTGAACTCAACTCTGCACCAAGTGGACCTAATAGACATACAGAACTCTCCACCTCAAATCAACAGAATATACATTCTTCTCAGCACCACATCACACTTATTCCAAAATTGACCACATAGTTGGAAGTAAAGCACTCCTCAGCAAATGTAAAAGAACAGAAATTATAACAAACTGTCTCTCAGACCACAGTGCAATCAAACTAGAACTCAGGATTAAGAAACTGACTCAAAACTGCTCAACTACATGGAAACTGAAGAACCTGCTCCTGAATGACTGGGTGCATAACAAAATGAAGGCAGAAATAAAGATGTTCTTTGAAACCAAAGAGAATAAAGATATAACCTACCAGAATCTCTGGAACATATTTAAAGCAGTGTGTAGAGGGAAATTTCTAGCACCAGAATGCTTAAAACTTACAAGTATTGTTCCAAAATGTTACTTTGTTTAGCTATATAATATATAGATTAGCCAGCAGTAGGCACATAAGTACAGTATGGGCACTGTATGCACATTACTGAGAAAATGTTTTTCTGTACCTTTTCACCCTGCAGTGTTATGGAGTAATTACCATTATTCTTTCTTAACATAAAGGTAGAATCCAGAAAGTTTCTTCCTATTTCTAGCACTGATTTAATTTGCTGATTTAATTTGGAGAGCATAAGGACAATGAATTCATGGTGAAAAATGTTTATGAGTGTGTATGAATGTGTGTGTGTGTGTGTGTGTGTGTGTGTGTGTGTGTTGGTAGAAAAATACTGGGGAAAAGTACTGGATTAAAAATTTCTTGACTGTTGCGGAGGGCACTGTATTGCCAGGTCCCTGGATATGGTGTGAAGACTGTTCTCTACAAAACTCTGGAGGCCCGATTTTCATCAGATTCATAGCCAGCGTGGCCCTATGCCATATGCCTGTATTAGGTAGCCATGTTTATTGCCCAAAATACCACTGAGCCATAGGCAGTAACCTGGCTTTCTTTTCTGTAAAAATTATGTTAATGAAATTTGACTACCTTATTTAGAAGTTTGTGTTAAATCAAGTTTAGTCTAAAGTTGCTTTGTTACATATTTGAAGTTCAGCCTAAAAGTTTATCTATACATAGTGAACTATAACCTAAATGGAGGTGTAAACAGACTGCAACCTATTCTTGTGCCAGTCACCAAGTTTTGGCCAATCAAAGGGGAACAACTGTTCAAACCGTGTTCAAATAAGGCAAACATTAAGCTATAAACAATCTGGCTGTTTTTCTAAATCATATCTTTTTTTTTTTTTTTTTTTTTTTTTAGTTATTTTTGTGAGACAAGACCTCACTCTGTCACTGACGCTGGAGTGCAGTGGTGCAATCTCAGCTCGCTGAAACCTCCGCCTCAGCCTCCAGAGTAGGTGAGATTATAGGCAAGCACCACCATGTCTGGTTAATTCTTGTATTTTTAGTAGAGACAAGGGTTTCACCATATTGGCCAGGCTGGTCTTCAATTCCTGACCTCAGGTGATCCACCAGCCTTGGCCCCTCAGAGGGCCAGGATTACAGGTGTAAGCCACCACACCTACCCATGTCCATTTTGTGTAGGCCACTTTCCTTTTTCTGTCTATAAATCTTCCACCACGTGCCTGCGCTGGAGTCTCTGAGCCTACTCTGACACAGGAGGCTGTCCAATTCATGAATTTTTCTTTGCTTAATTAAACTCTGTAAAATTAATTTGCCTAAAGTTTTTCTTTTAACAGTATAAAGATGGAATTAAATTTAAAATAGACCAAAATGTTTTGCAACAAACCTTCAGTGAATGTCAACCTTTCACTGAGCTCAACAACACAAAGGTGAGGTAAGACTTTTAGCAGGAAGAAATGAACCAAGAAAACCTGACAATAAAAACAATAAACCACTGTCAAAAACAAAACAAAACAGTAGAGCACCAAAAAAGCAGGGAGGGGAAGAGAAAAGAAAAAATAAATAGGTAATGATATGTATGGCAAATATTATATTATAAGCATATATTAGTGCATATACTTTGTGAGTACAGATTAAAATTTGGCCTATGCTAATGCAGGCCCATCTGAGAATGACTTCACAGCAGGAAGGAAACCTAAGTAAGACAGAAAAGATATACTTAAATATGAAGGTAAATGTACCAAAGAAACACAATTTTATGAGGTCATAGAATATAGGAATCTGTCTTAATCTGAGTGTCTAGAAAGTTCTGGATAGCCATTGAGCTGAGATTTATCTAGTGAGTAGGGATTAACTGGGCAAAGAGGGGTAATGACATTGGAGGTCATTTCAGAGAGAGGTAATCCACATTCAGAGCTGTGATGGGAAGAAACATGGCCTGTCTGAGGAAGTGGAGAGAGACTCATATGACGGATGCTCAGAGAACCAGTTATTGAAAGAAGCCAGAACAATGGGCAGAACTACATGTGAACAAGTGGTTCTAATGAAATTGTTTGTTCTGTAACTTAAAAGCAATAGGGCAATCATAGAGAGTTTTAAATTGGGTAAGGTTTGACAGTGGTTTGGGGATGGGGTGTTTTTTAAATGCTAAATTCCTCATTTTGAAAAGATAACTATGAATACAGTAGAGAGAGCTGCTCTGGCAAGGAAGGTATTTGGGGAAGGCAAAGGTGGCTGCTCCCTTGATTGCAATTTGTACAGGGATTACTAATTCTACATTAGTACTGTTAGAAATCAAGAGATATTAAGATGGTAATAAAGAAAAGATTTGGCATTGGATCGCTATGCAAGAGTCGATAGGAAGACAAGATTTCTGGCTTGTGCATCTAGAAGTTTAGTGATGCCATTCCCTAGGAATGAAACACAGGAAAATGACCAGGTTTGAGATAGGAAAGGATGAGATGGATATTAGGAGAACAGTTTGGGACCTGCTGAAAGTAAGGATTTTTTTAAGATATCCAAATGGAAATGTCTATATGAGTATGAACTCGAAAAAGATTTTGAAAACTACAAAAATTTGCTAGTTATTGGTACATAGAGGGTAGTGAATCACCGGTTTGAATGCAATTACCTATAGAGAGGAAGAGCAGAAAGGAGAAATTAGTCTGAAACTAAGCCCCATAAAACCCTAGCTTTTAATGGCTAATTAATGGGTGGGGAAGGGTGAACCAATGGTGCCTGAGGGATAGCCAGACAGCTTGAAAACTAGAAGCCAGGTGAAGTGAGAGTTTCAATAGGGAGGGTGTGGTGAATAGTGTCACACAGTGTTCAGGAGCCTTTTCTCATGAGGATTGAGACATATTCCTTGGCCTCTCACCCAATTCAAAACGTTTCCTCCGACTGGTGGAGGAAGATTTTATCAGTTAAAATATGGCATGCCACTTGGAACTGGACAATACAGAGTTAAAGAGATATATGGATTATTGGTTTCCTTAGAAAGATCAGAAGGAAAATTATTGTGTCTGGGCCAGGCGCGGTGGATTACGCCTGTAATCCCAGCACTTCGGGAGGCCGAGGCGGGCGGATCACTAGCTCAGAGATCGAGACCATCCTGGCTAACATGGTGAAACCCCGGCTCTACTAAAAAACACAAAAAACTAGCCGGGCGAGGTGGCGGGCACCTATAGTCCCAGCTACTCGGGAGGCTGAGGAGGGAGAATGGCGTAAACCCGAGAGGAGAAGCTTGCAGTGAGCCGCGATCACGCCACTGCATTCCAGCCTGGGCGACAGAGCGAGACTCCATCTCAAAAAACAACTACAACAACAACAACAACAACAACAACAACAAAAATCGTGTCTGACGTTTTACCATTTTCGGAAGTTAACTTAAGAAAACTTAGTAGCTACAGTAGGCACACAAATTCATATGTCTGGCATTACACCAAGCATTTACATTTTCATTAAGATGTAAAATCATTAGGAGAGGTATTAACTTATTATTAATAAAAATGGTTGATTAGTAATCAGAAGCATTTTCATGAAAATGACAGCAGATGAATATTCAATTTCGAGACAGACAAAATATGCCAAAGCAAATCAGTTTGGGTGAATTATTCCCTCATCAATTCCTGTTTTAAGGCAGAGTTATATATTTATTGTCTCAGAAACAGAATAAAATGATAAAATTTAAAGGTGAATTGTAAGAGAACTAAGAAAGTAAGTGGGTAGATTATAGGTTTTTCCTAGTAAAAACCTTCTCTTTTATAAGTTAAATGAAGACTGGAATTGTTCCTGGGATATAGGGACTTAGCATCTCTGCATCAGTATTTGTGGATGATAAAATATCCTGTTATTACAAGAGCAAATAGGAAACAATCTTGTCTATAACATATCAATACCATCTTTATATGATTAATTTATCACATGAAAAATATACCCCATTCATTCTAGTAAATATAGGAATTTTAATGAGAGCATAGCATATTGTAATAATGTAGAAAATAAAATGATACCCAATTTCAGAAACTTGCTTACATATCTTTGATAGGTATTAAGATCAGAATGTAAAATAACTATGCCAGAAGTTTTTTCTTGTTTATGAACTAAAGTTGTTTGGGTAACCAAGTAAAAATGTGTCATTGAATTACATACTATGTTTATACAAGACACACAGATGAAATAAAATATATCACAACACATGAGGCAAGAAACTTAAAGATGAATGATATTATTACTTTTCCCATAGTCAAGGAGAGAAGCACATAAAATATTAAATTTTTCACAAGTGGGTTCTCCATGAGCTCTCCCCTGTTCCTAACCTGACTTATTATTTTCAGATCTTAGCTCCTTTCCAGTTTGATATTTTCTTCTAATATTCAAACTTTCACTCACCTTTTGGAAAAAACTCTCCCATCCCAACTCTGTATCACATGTTCTCCTCCTGGAATATACTCCTGAAATCTGGAACAGCTGGAGAATAACAGCAGGTTTTAATAGTACCAATAACAATCTCCTGTGGCATCTTAAGTCCCACAAAATATTCTAGGGCAGCATTCTATTGCTGTCTCCCTAGCATGATTTCAGACATTTTCACCCTCACACTCTCCCGATTTCTCTGATTGGACTCTTTGAATCTTTCTGTCTACTATGGGTTCACACACACATTTACATGTGCACGTGCACACACACACACATCAGTTGCTTAAACTGAATTTGTTGAGTTTTTCCATCTCTCTTCTACAAAGACCATACTTTCTCAATGAAAAACATTAACTTTCAGAAGTAGTCCAATCCAAAGCCATATAAGGTGATAAATTGTTTTCTGACTATCATATATTTCAAAGAATCTAAGCAATAGATAAAGTGATTCACATTTGTATATAAGTAAGTCCAGATTCTCCAATCCCGGCTCTTAAATGAGGCACTTCAGAGTACATATTGCTGAGACATAGGGGCTACTACCCGGGCTACATATGCGATTATTTATAATAATACTGTATACAAGGTTCTGATTCTTAATCAGAAGCCCACTTCACATTCAGGCTGTGAAGAGAGGGGAGGTTTTGTTGCAGTTATACATGTCTTCACACATAAGTGAACATGAGCCTTCACATTCTCCAACATTTTGAAATGTTTTTCTAGGCTCTATAGGGCAAGTTATATTTGATAGAGTTCCCTTTCTGTCACTACATAATTTGTTGATACTTTACACATCTCCAGGGTTGATTCATTCTTTATTTAGTCATTAATCGATTCTCTCAAATTGTTATTTTGTTCACTTAAAGTTTGGCTACTATTCATAGATTGTTTATTTATAAATGAGTGAATTGGAATAGAGTATCCTCAAGCTCTCTTTTTATTTTCTTTCTATATGATTTGTGCAGATTGATTTATACACTCACCTACTTCAGTTCTCATTACACAGGTTTGGGATCTGCATTTTTAAATACACTTCTTTTATCTCCTAACAGTACTAATGCTCCCCATTCCATTCCAGCAAACCGAGCCCTATGAATTCCCAAGTATTTTTTCTCTATTCAGAGAATTTCAATTCTCACTGGAAGAAGACAGCTGAATAGCTGATAACAGCAGCAAGGGTATATTTCCAGTGCTTTCTGATCATTTCCTGTAAAACAAAAATGATAAATTGTCATATTCTGATAGTGTTCAGTGATTTTGAAACAATTTTGCTTAGGCAGATACAAGGCTGACTGCATAAAAATCACCAAAGATGATTTTTAAAATACAACTTCTCAGTATCTCAGTAGGTCTGGAGTGTGGTCCAAGAATCTATATTTTTTAAAGCTCTTCCAAGCAATTCTGATACAAAGCCAAATTTGAGAACCTCTGCTATGCTCTGTTTGCTTCAGTTTGCCATCTAGCAGATTGCACTGTTCTAAACTGCTTCATAATTTAATATACGTATATGCACATGAATTCCAAAGTTTGTCACTCACTATCGACGTAATCTTGGCCAAACAATTTAACATCTGAGTGCTTTAGTTTCTTCACCAATAGATATTTTTAAGCATAAAATGAATTATATGTATCTAAAATGCTTAGAGTAATGCCTGAGATAGAAAGATGTTAGTATTTTCATTTTTATTATTAATCATTTATTTTTTAGTCATCAAACATTTACAAAGAATTTATAAAATTCCAGGCATAGCTTTTCACACCTGGGGAATAGTAACTTTGCTGCTATCCCTAGAAGTGTAATAGGAAAAACAGATTTATAAGTAAATAATTAAAATTGATGTGTTTGTATCAAAGACCTAAACATAAGAGCTAAAACTATAAAACATTTTGAAGAAAAATAAGGGAAAAGTCATGACATTGGAGTTAGCATTTTTTTAAATATAATACTAAAAGCATGGCTAACAAAAGAAAAGATAGATAATTGGACTACTTCAAAAAACTTTTATGCATCAAAAGAGACTATTAATATACATAAAAAGCGCCTATGGAATGAGAGTAAATTTTGCAAAGCATTTATTTGATAAGGGATTAAATCCAGAATATAAAAAGAACTCCTACAATTCAACAATAATGACAGTTACATAAACCTGATTAAAATATAGGTAAAAGACTTGAATAGGCATTTCTCACAAGGTATGCAGATAACCGATAAGCACATGAAAATATGCCTAACATACTAGTCATTAGAGAAATGTAAACCAAAATCAGATATCAGAATGAGACATTATGTCACACCCATTAGACTGACTATTATTAAAAAAAAAAAAAAAAAAAACAGAAAACAAGAAATGTTGACTAGGATGCAGAGAAAATGCTTTCTTGATGTCCAGAGTCATTTTAATCTGCGTATTTCTGGTTCATAATTAATTGTCAAAATTATGATATGTAATTTTAAAGGACTACTATCAAGGGAAGAATCTTATGTTAGAAAATTGTATTTTCAATGATAACTTCCAAAATGTCCATGGCAGATCATAGTACAATAGCTTTCAAGTTAAATCTACACAATGTTGACTGTGTTAGCTTCCACTAACAGAATTTGTCCTGCCTACTGCCAAGTGGCATCTGGACCCCAATATATGACCAAATGGGTCTCCAGAGCTACAACTATAGAAAAAAAGGTCTGCAGGCATAAAAATTAGGGTGAGACTGGATGGGAAAAGGGTTACAAACTTGGTTTTAGTTTACTCTGAACAGGTGCTTTTGACTGTAAAACTTACTAAAAGGGAGAAATGTAAAAACAATGAGATAACATTGTATACCCATAAGAATGGCTATTATCAAAAAAGGAAAAGAATAGTGGGAAATAACAGATGGTAGTAAGTGTGATAATTAATTTTACGTGTCAAATTGGCCAGGCCATAGTACACAACCACTTGGTCAAACATTATTCTAGTTGTTTTTGTGAAGGTATTTTTTAGATGCTCAAAGTCTATATCAGCAGACTTTGAATAAAGCAAATTATCTTCCACAATATGAGTTGGCCTCACTCAATCAGATGAAGACTACAATAGAAAAAGACTGAACTCTCCAGAGGAAGAGAAAATTCTGTCTTTGAAGTGAAACTACAGTATTAACTCTCCCCCGGCTCTTCATCCTTTCAGCCTACTATCTTGCAGATTTTGAACTTGCTAACTTCCACTATTGTATGAAACAATTTCTTAAAATCTCTCTCTCTCTCTATATATATATATAATATTTATTTATTAATATACACATGTATGTATATATGTGTGTATGTATATATTTATGTGTGTATATTCTTTTTTAAAAAATAATTGAATTTTGTGTCTGTTGAATATCCGTGTGTATATATAAATATATACATGTATATATACAAATGCGTATATACATGTATATATACACACATAATTTCTGTCAGTTCTGACACACATACATTCTATCAGTTCTGTTTCTCTGGATAATCCTGCCTAATACCATGAGAACACGAAGAAATTAGAATCCTTGTGCATTGCTTGTGGGATGCAAACTGGGAAGCCACTGTAGAAAATGATAAAGCAATTCCTCATTAAATTAAACATAAAATTTCCATATTAATCACATATCCACCAATTCAATTTCTGGCTATATACCGAAACGAAGTGGTAGCAGGGACTCAAGCAGATATTTATATACTCATGCTTATAACAACATTATTACTATAACCAAAAAGTAGAAGCAATCAAGATGTTCACCAACAGAAGAATGGACAAACAAAATGTGGTATATACATACATTAAAATATTATCCAACCTTAAATAAAGAGGAAATTCTGACATATGCTATAACATAGATGAAACTTGGAGACATTATTCTAAGTGAAATAAGAAAACTCTGAAAGAAAAAAAATAAACACTGCATGATTCCACTTATATAAAGTACTTAGCAGAGTCAAATTCATAGAAGTAAAAAGTACAGTGATAATTGCCAGGAGATAGGGGAGGGAAGTAATGGGATTGCAGAGTCAAATGGTATTTCTGGTTCTAGATCCTTGAGGAATCGCCACACTGCCTTCCACAATGGTTGAACTAATTTACATTCCCACCAACACTGTAAAAGCATTCCTATGTCATCACATCCTCTCCAACATCTGTTGTTTCCTGACTTTTTAATGATTGCCATTCTAACTGGTGTGAGATGGTACCTCTTGTAAATTTTTTGAAGTTCCTTGAAGATTCTAGATATTAGCCCTTTGTCAGGTGGATAGATTGCAAACATTTTCTCCCTTTCTGTAGGTTGCCTGTTTACTCTGATGATAGTTGCTTTTGCTGTGCAGAAGTTCGTTGGTTTAATTAGATCCCATTTGTCAATTTTGGCTTTTATTGTACCATTGCTTTTGGTGTTTTAGTCATGAAGTCTTTGCCCATGCCTATGTCCTGAATGGTACTGTCTAGGTTTTCTTCTAAGGTTTTTATGGTTTTGGGTCTTACTTTTAAGTCTTTAATCCATCTTGAGTTAATTTTTGTATAAAGTATAAGGAGGGGGTCCAGTTTCAGTTTTCTGCATATGGCTAGCCAGTTTTCCCAACACTATTTATTCAATAGGGAATCATACCCCACTACTTGTTTTTGTCAAGTTTCTCAAAGATCAGATAGTTGCAGATGTGTGGCATTATTTCTGAGGCTCTTTTTGGTTCCATTGGTCTTTGTATCTGTTTTGGTACCAGTACCATGCTGTTTTGGTTACTGTGGCCTTATAGTGTAGTTTGAAATCAGGTAGTACGATGCCTCCAGCGTTATTCTTTTTGCCTAGGATTGTCTTGGCTGTATGGGCTCTTTTTTTGGTTCCATATGAAATTTAAAGTAGTTTCATATTCCTGTACATTTATTTTAGTGGTTTTAAAAAATTATGATACTGTACATTGTCTCAAACCACGTTTTAAAAGTAAGCAAAGTAAAAGCAATAAATGAATGAATGAATGGATGAACAACAGCAATGAAAAAGGAGGTGATTGGAGGTATGAGAACTGGGTTGGTTGGTTTTGCATTTTAAAGGTATGCTAGTTGTTTAATATCTCTAGGAATTGACTAACCCTTGGAGAGACTTCCCTATAGGGTTGGCAAGGCCCCAGATATTAAAGCATCAGAATACAGAAAATAAAATATATGATTAAGATAGTCATATATCATGGAAACAAATTAAAACAAAAATTTCAGTAACAAGATAGTTAAGAGTGTCACATCTAGCACTGTAAAAAGAGAAGCTCTTTTAGATTAGAGATGACATTACTAAGTTCTTTCTGCCAGGTAATGAGGTCAAACTGAAATTGCAATTAATTTAGTTGGGACTTGAAATTTAAGAAGGAGAGAGAGCAAATATAAACTGTCCTATAAGTAAAGCTAGTTTTGAAGACAAAAAGAATGCTAGGGTAGGATCTAGAGGGGGAAGTTTCTCTTTTTTTCCAGAAGAAAGATTTAGATATCCTTAGACTAAAATAAAAAGTCATTATAAAGGGAGAACTGTGAGATAGAGGACAGTGTGTATAATAATCTCTGGAGCAAAGTGCTGAGTGAAGAGGATCTGAATCGCAGGTGGAGAGATTAGATTTGGGTAAAAGAAACAATTGTTTCCTTGGGTGCAGATGTACTTGAGCATACGCCTATATGAATGTAGATGAGATCATCAACTTCTGACAGCCTCTACTATCTTTGTGCAGTAGATGAAAGGGAATATAATGACAATTTAAAAGTTGAGGGGAATATGAATTTCTTAAAGTGGCAGGGGAAATAAGTGTTGGTAATTGTCCAAATAACATTGAAAAATATAAATTTGTAGTCACCCCAGTGTTCATGATTCTGCCTTTTTTTTTTTTTTTGGCAATCCACAGCAGTTGATGTAAACTATTCTGAGGGTGAATTGTTAACTACATTTATAGTTTGCTATTTCATGAATGTGGAATTATGGACACCTATGTTAGGAAAGGAAAGCCAGCTAGGGCAGAGATAATGATAAATCTAGGTGGAAAGAGGTCAAAGCACAAAGCACTTCGAAAGGTAAGAGACATAGGAAGATTAATGAAGTATAAAAGCTAGCAAAAATGCTCAAAACAAAATATTGAAGTTTAGACTCCCCAAGGCAATAAACTCCAACTTGTATAAAAGTAACTCCATCTTTGCAGTTGTACAGGCCAACCCTTGAAGTCACCCTTGTCTTCTCTATTTCTAACATAGATCCATCCAATCTCTCAGTAATCTTTCAAATACATTTAGATCCCAACTACTCAGCACCATCTCTTCTGGATTAATTATACTTTCTGCTTCCACCTTGCCTTCCCAGAGTCTATCCTCAACCTGTAACCCAGTGTAAGAACTTTTAAAAAGTAAATTCATGTCACTCCTCTGTTCAAAACCCTGTATATGTTCCCATTTCACTCTGAGTGAATCTTTACAATAGCCTCTCTGACTTCACCTTCTACAATGCTTCTTCTTGCTTAATTTGTTTTATCCTTGTTGCTATTCCTCAAACTCAGCAGGCATACTTTCTGATTTGAACTGGCTATTCCTTCTCCTTCAAATAATCTGACAAACTCCTTCACTTATTTCAAGTTTGGGTCCAAATCGTACTTTGTGACCACTCTTTTTCCATAAACTGTGTCATTCACCTTTTCTCCTTAAGCTGCTCTTTTTTTCTTCTTTTCATTAATGGCATTGTTTTTTTACCTCTAACATATATAATTTACTTCATTATTAAAGTATTGCTCATCATCTGCTGCCTCTCAGTAGTGTGTAGGCTCCTAGAGAGAGAAATATTTGTTCACAAATCTATCCCAACCGTCTAGAATGGTGAATGCCACAGAGTTGTGTTAAATAAAAGCTCTTTCAGTAAGTGATTTGGAAAAGTTGAAGTAAAGAAACAATGACGATAGGCACCTGGCTATTTTCCTACAAAAATGAATAGTTCAAAAGATATTTCAGCATAGATGAAGATGAATTTTGAGGTATGTTTGGACACCTTCATGCTAGACACAGGAGAGGTAGGTGCTTAAGAGATGTCAGCATTGAGCAAATAATAGATGATTGCATACAGATCAAATGAAATGGCAGTCAAGCCATAACAGGTTGAATGAAGATATTCTGTGTCTTGTTTACCTTATGCCTCATTTAGGTGCTGCTGTTCTGTGAATGTGTTCCCCAAAGTTCATGTGTTGAATACTTAATACCCAATGCAGAAGTGTTTGGAGGTGGGACCTAACAAGAGGTGATTAAGTCATGAGGGTTATGCTCTCATGAATGGATTAATGTCATTATTGTGGGAGTAGGTTCATGATCACAAGAGTGGGTTGTTACAAAAACAATTTCAACTATCTCTTGCTGTCACACTCTCTTGCCTTTCTGTCGTCTGCTGTGGGATAATGTGACACAAGACCCCTAACCAGATGCTGGTGCCATGCTCTTGGACTTCCTAGACTTCGGAACCATGAGCCAAATAATTGTTTCTTGTTTATAAGTTATCCAGTCTCAGAATTCTCTTATAGCAACACGAAAGAGACGACAGATAGATGCTTTGCCCATACATCGTTGAGTTACTCTTTTACATGTATTTCATATGGTAGAATATTTTGCTTTATTTCATTTTCTGCAAGATATTTGGGATAACTTTTGTCATCTCAAAGACAAGCTAACACAGACAGGGTTTTAGAAGAAAGGAAACAAAAGTCAGAAAATCTTGGGTGTAAAATAATTTCTGGATTAATCATATTGCCTAGTTCTTTTATTTTTCTTAAATAATAATAATAATAATAATAATAATAATAATAAAACAATGATTCCAGCTGTAGTAAAAATTCAGAACAATCCAGAAAAAAAGAACAATTTTCTGATTCTGCTACAAAGAAATGAATTACACATTACAAAACGATTGCTTTCACATTATCCAGGGCAACATTTTCCCATCACAAGTCTGTGTTATTCAACTCTTTTGTACTCTTTAATAACAAAACCTGCAAGTTTGTAAAGTTACGTAAAGAATATATCACTATGATTTCAGGCAATGTGGTATTACAACTTACAAGAAATGCCTGGGAGCATCCCACTTGCACCTCTTCAGAGACAGCTTATTTTCTATCTTGAAGACTATAAAATAAAAAATGAACATAACAAATGTTTCAGTTTGTTCCCTAGACAGTGTAAAGCAAGGGTAATACATAACCATTAGATAAAATGTGGCAATCTCTTTCTTAAGGTGTTCATATTTAGCAATGTCTTTGAAGTTTCATTCATTAGGCAAATGGGGAATCTAGGACTATTATTTCTCCTGAAAATAATTTTTATTTAAGCATATAATGTAGCAATCTACATCGTTATGTGCTCTTATATCCTGTTATATAGAGGGCAACTGCAAGATATCTCATTGAATTAAGCTGCAGACCATTAACTAAAATCATAAGAACCTACCCACTCTTTTTTATGAGAATGTAATAAAGGCATATATTCTCCCACAAGTTTTGGTTGTTCTCCAAATATTTCCTCTCTAATATATAGTGTCTTAATTTGCATTTCCCTAGTGGCATATGATGTCGATTATCTTTTCCTATGCTTGTTTTCTATCTATATATCTTCTTTAGTGAGGTCTTTCTATTGATCTTTTGCCCATTTTTAATTGGATAATTTGTATCCCAGATGTTTAGTTTTAAGAGGTCTTTGTATATTTTGGATGCAAGTCATTTAACAAATATATGCTTTGCAAATATTTTCTAGCAATCTGTGGCTTGTCTTTTCATTTTCTTAACAGTTTGTTTCACAGAGCTCAAGTTTTTAATTTTAATAAAATCCAACTTCTCAGACTGTAGTTTCTGCATTTCCTACTTTGTTGCTGGTGGCGAATTTTTGGACTTTTAGAAAAACTAATTTGAGTTCTCTTTTTCTAAGTGAGCTAAATTCATTGATCCTGCTTCATTATCACATTTCTTGCTGAGTGACTGTCTGTTTGCATCCATTTTTTTCCTTGATGTATCTTCTAATATCCCCCAAGCCACTCCTTTTTCAATCCTTTCTGTTTGCTATATATGAAATTTTATTGCTATACGTACAATTTTATGAAATTCTTTAGGGTTCATCTTTGAATGGATAGATGATTATAAATTTTGCTATTTCTTGCCAAAATTTGTTTAAGATTGGCTGTATAATGTAATTAGATATATTTAATAGTATTTTTCAGATTTTTTATAAAGATAAGCTGCCTCTGATTAATATCTTCTCTCATTTTCATTAATATTTAGAAATATAAAATTTTTTAGTTGTGTTTTTGTGATATTGCAGATAAAAGCCATTGCTGTTTCTCATGTAGAGCTCCGCTTGTTAGAATCTTTTTAAGCTTAATAGTAGCCACCCAAGCATTGAAATGAATTTCTACTAGCAGCACAGTTAAGGAGGCCTCAACTTTCCAGCCCTAAGAGTTAATATAAAGCTCCCATTCTTATTCTGTGAATGACAAAAACTAACATGTTTGTGAAATTCAACAACATGAATATTATGACTAATCTTTCTCCTCTCTTGAGATAGTCACCATTCATAAGTTTAATGGAACATAATATTCAAGGCTTGTCTATATTTATATCTATATTAGATATACTATCTATTTATATATTATCTATTTATAAATTGATGATAAAGATATAGGTAAATATAGGTATGGAAGGCACGTTTCATGCCTAGCATACCAAATTCATTTTAGTTGTGTCTGAAATGCACATTAATTTATGGCACAATATTTCACATTTTCCTTTTCTAATGATCCTACTTGAATCATTTGAAAATTCAGGAGATCAAAAAAATTCCTTCATTATTGGTTCAAAAATAATGATAAAAAAGGACTATGGGATGTGTAGATATGCAATTGAGTTGATGAGAAATAACCTGAAGGAAATGTCTTTAAAAAGTACATACCTTAATTTAAAATTATTGTATTGCTAAAAATGCTAACAGTCATCTGAGACATTAGCAAGTCAGGATCGTTTTGTTGGTGGGGAGTCTCTCCTTGATGTGAATGGATGCTGACTGATATGCTAGTGGTTGCTAAAGGTTGGAGTAACTGTGGCAATGTCTTAAAATAAAACAACAATAAAGATTGCTTCATTGATTAAAATCCTTTCACAGAAAAAATTCTCTGTAACGTGAAATGCTGTTTGATATAATTTTATCCACAGTAGATCTTAAATCAAAATTAGAGCTGACTCTTTCAAACCCTACTGTTGCTTTATGAACTAAGTTTATGTAATATTCTAAATCTTTGGTTGCCATTTAAAGAATATTTACACCATCTTTGCCAGGAGTAGATCCCATTTCAAGGAACCACTTTCTTTCCACATACATAAAAAGCAATTTCTTATTCATTAAAGTTTTGTCATGAGATTGCAGCAATTCAGTAGCATCTTCAGGATCCACTTCTATTTCTAGTCCTCTTGCTATTTCCTTCACCTCTGCGGTGATTTCTTCCACTGAAGCCTTGAACCCTTCAAAGTCAACCATGATGGTGGAATCAATTTCTTCCAAATTCCTGTTAATTTTGATATTTTGTCCCATTCTCATGAATCACAAATGTTCTTTATAGCATATAGGATGGTGAACCCTTTCCAGGAGATTTTCAATTTACTTTACCCAGATCCATCCAAGGAATCAATATCTATGTTAGCTATACCTTCTGAAATATATTTCCTAAATAATAAGACTTGAAACTCAAAATTACTCCTTGATCTATGGGCTGCAGAATAGATGTTGTGTTACCAGGCATACAAACAATCTTGCTTGTACATCTCCATCAGAGCCCTTGGGTGACTAAGTACATTGTGTAAGTACTTAGTATTAAGTACTTAATATTACTATAATATTACTAAGTAATATTTTGTAAGAAATCTTTTTTCCTCTGTGGTAGGTCTCAAGAGTGGGCTTAAACTCTTCAGTAAGCCATGCTGTAAATAGATGTGCTGTCATACAGGGTTTGCTGTCTCATTTATACAGCAGAGGCAGAGTAGAGTTAATATAATTCTAAAGAGCCCTAGGCTTTTTAGAATGATAAATGAGCATTGACTTCAACTTAAAGTCACCAGTTGCATTAGCCCCTAACAATAGAGACAGCCTGTCCTTTGAAGCTTTAAAAGTGGATATTGACTTCTCTCTAGCTATTAAAGTCCTAGTTGGCATCCATCTAAGGCTGACTTGTCTACGTTGAAAAGCTGTGGTTTAGTGTAATCACCTTCATCAGTTATCTTATATCATCTAGGTAACTTGTTGCAGCTCCTACATTGTCACTTGCTGCAGCTTCTACCTTGGAACTTGCCGCTTCATCTTGTATTTTTGTGTTAGAGAGATGGCTTCTTTCCTTAAACCTTGCATACTAACTCCTGCAAGCTTCGAACTTTTCTTCTGAAGCTTCCTCATCTCTTTCAGGCTTCATGGAATTGAAGACTGATAGGGTCTTGCTCTGGATTAAGCTTTGACTTAGAGAACATTTTGACTGCTTTTATCTTCCATTCAGATCATTAAAACTCTTTTCTTATCAGCAATAAGGCTATTTTGCCTTCTTACATGTGTTCACTGGCATAGCATTTCTCATTTCCTTCAAAAATTTTTTCTTTGCATTCGCAACTTGGCTATTTTAAGACGCCTAGATTTAGCTTGTTTCAGATTTCAACATGACTTCCTCAGTAAGCTTAAGTATTTCTACCTTTTAATTCAAAGTAAGAGAAGTTTGACTCTTCCTTTCACTTAAACACCCAGAGACCATTATAGAGTTATTAACTGGCCTAAATGCAATATTATTCTGTCTCAGAAAATTGGGATAGAGACCCATTGTAGAGTGATTACAATGAGACCATTGTAGAGTTATTAACTGGCCTAAATTCAATATTATTGTGTCTCAGAAAATTAGGATACCTAAGAAGAGGAAGAGAGACAGGACAATGGCCAGTGTGTGGAGCAATCAGAACACACACATTTATTGGTTAAATCTTCTGTTTTATATGGGCATAGTTTTGGCATCCTGAATCAATTACAATAGTATTAGTTTGGTACAAACGTAATTGCAGCTTTGCCATTAAAAGTAATGACAAAAACTGCAATTACATTTGCATCAACCAAATAGCATTGAAGATCGCTGATCACAGATCACCATAATAGATATAATCATAATAATTTTAAAAAATTTGAAATAGTGTAAAAATTACCAAAATGTAACACAGAGACACAAAATGAGCACATGCTTTTGGAAAAAATGGCAATGATAAACTTATTCTGCACATAATTGCCACAAACTTTTAATTAAAAAAAAATACACACACACAAAATTTTTAAAGTGCAATGAAAGGAAGCACAGTAAAATGAAGTATGTCTGTATACACATTTAAATAAATAAATTAACTAACACTTTCCATCATTCAACAAATGATGTTTAATGATAGTAGTATATGTTTAGTCATGTATATTTTTTATTCTTCTTATAAATGAAGGTGGAAATACATTGACTATGATTTAAAAGAAGGTCTTATGATTTTTGTTTTTTGGTGTCTTATAACTTCTAATTACAACTGTGAAACATAAAATCATATTAACTATTTTATATTTTTAAAAAAATAAGTGCCATGAAGGTTCAAGAAATGGAAGGAGACTCTTTCATTTCTTTCCTTTGGAGTGCATTGTCTTTTATGTTTCTTGTAAAGGTACAACTTTCATGTAAATTTCAGTGAACATATTCTTTGATTTGTATCTTAAAACCATCTCTCCAAATCGAAAATGACCTTTGAAAAATTGTCTTTTGATATGTTTTTTCCCAAGTTGCTTCAATACAGAATTCTAGAATTACACATTGAACATTTACTTAATATTTGTCATTTTTATTCCTTTACTCTATATCACATATGTTTCTGAATTATGCTCTGAACAAAAGAAAGTTGGTAGATAAGAAAGAATTTGAAATTTGATCAAATAACAAATTGCGTGTCTTCATGTTCAATAAAAAGTATTTTTTAAGAGACTGTTATGATGAAGTCAGTGTGCAAAACACTAGTGCCAAATATGTGAAGATTGAATGCCTAATAATTAAAGGTGTGACTAACACAATATAGATGTAATTCAAAGGTATTTAGTAAGTACAATGCGGAAATTATGATGCTAAGGAAGACTGAGATATGGAAAATTCATATCCAACTGGGGATTCCTTTTCATGAAAGAGCTATCATTTGAACTAAGCACTAATTATAGACAAATTTTGACAGTAGAAAAAAGGGGAAAGGATTCCAAAGAGTTCAAAAACTGATCCCCCATGTATCTATAGGTTTCCTGAAGATAGTTCTGCAGCATTTTGATTATCACAGGGAAATACTCAGAATTAACAGTCATTCTCCAAATAAATAGATCCTTTGAAGACCATTTGCTCTTAGCAGTTGCTAAAGCCAAATATTATTGGAACTTTGATTAGAAATCAGGTCCTTTGACTGCAAGAATCAAGAGCTTAATTTTAAAGTTCATAATTCTTAATTTATATCCCTAATGTTCTTAATATTTATTCATTCATTTATCTATTTATGAAATGTCTATCTGGTGCTTACTATATGCTGGAAACACCAGTGTGAATAGATATTTTCTTTTACATACTTTACATTCTCTTACATGAGAATTAGAATAAATGGGGGTAAATGCGAGGAAATCAAAGGAAATGTTTACAGTTAGTAAACTAAAAGAGAAGCAGCACAGGGCATGCTGGGGAAGGGGAGGTGGCAATTGACAATTTTAAATGGAGATGTCAGAGAAGGCCTTCCTAAGAAGGTAATAATATTTAAGCCAATACTTGTAGGAAGTAAGAGAGTTGTTCAAGTAGACATCTTTGGGGAAGAACATTCTTGGCAGAGGTAACTTCCAGCTGGCTTAAAATCTCTAAGAAGAGAATGTGCCTGTAGGGTTTAAGAACCAACAAGGGGAGCTACTGTGACTGTGCCAAAGGGAGTATGGGAGAAGGATAAACAGATCAGATCAGAGAGGCATTAAGGACAAAAGGTGTAAGTCTTGTGGGCAGTGTAAAGGTTTGGGTTTTGACATTGAATGAGATGTGAACTCTTAGAAGGTTCAGCTCAAATAGGGAACATATTTTGACTCCCGTTTTTAAAGTATTATGCTGACTGCTATTGAAAATAGACCATAATGGAGCATGTCAAGTAGAAGTTGGCAAACATTTTCGGAGATTATTGCGATAATCCAAGCAAGAGATAATAAAAATTTGAACCAGTCTGTAAGCACCAAAAATATGAAAATAATATATCTTCGTATTTGAGCAATGATAGGGCAAAAATATGATCTTGGACCAAGTGCTTTATTTTGAAGTCCACCTGATAATGGAAAAACTAATATGCTGACGTAAAAAAAATTAAACAACAACAAACAAAGTGCCTCAAGGATGACTTGAGATCTGTGGAATGTAGAATAGTTTGAGTTTAAAAGAGGTCAAGGTAACAAGACATGCTTGAAGAGTAATTATTAAAGTGATTATGCACACATAGTGTGTAATAGAAAGTTTAGTCAATAAAGTAATTTGTTATTTATTTAACAAATATTTGTTGGGTGCTTTCTGTGTGGCAGGCCTAGATCTAGTTGTTAGTGACAGAATCAGGACACAAGGCAAAACATAAATCTGTTGCTTTAAAGTTAAAAATCTAGGCCAAGAGGATCATGAAGAAAATTTTCAACCTATGTTCATCTACAAAGTCATGTCTTAAGCAGCATATATGGTTCCAATACTATATCAAAAGCATGCACACCATTAAATTAGTAATCCTTATACAAATCTCTTAAATGTGTAACATTCACTCTGTTGATTCTAATAGTCTATTTTAAAATATATATATATATATATATATTTTTTTATTATTATACTTTAAGTTCTAGGGTACATGTGCATGACTTTTATATCATGTATAACTCCCCAATGCAATCCCTCCCTCCTCCCCCCTCCCCATGATAGGCCCCAGTGTGTGATGTTCCCCTTCCCGAGTCCAAGTGATCTCATTGTTCAGTTCCCACCTATGAGTGAGAACATGCGGTGTTTGGTTTTCTCTTCTTGTGATAGTTTGCTAAGAATGATGGTTTCCAGCTGCATCCATGTCCCTACAAAGGATGCAAACTCATCCTTTTTTATGGCTGCATAGTATTCCATGGTGTATATGTGCCACATTTTCTGAATCCAGTCTGTCACAGATGGACATTTGGGTTGATTCCAAGTCTTTGCTATTGTGAATAGTGCCGCAATAAACATACGTGTGCATGTGTCTTTGTAGTAGAGTAATTTATAATCCTTTGGGTATATACCCAGTAGTGGGATGGCTGGGTCATATGGTACATCTAGTTCTAGATCCTTGAGGAATCGCTAATATCCAGAATCTACAAAGAACTCAAACAAATATACAAGAAAAAAACAAACAACCCCATCAAAAAGTGGGGAAAGGATATGAACAGACATTTCTCAAAAGAAGACATCCATACAGCCAACAGACACATGAAAAAATGCTCATCATCATTCGCCATCAGAGAAATGCAAATCAAAACTACAATGAGATACCATCTCACACCAGTTAGAATGGCAATCATTAAGAAGTCAGGAAACAACAGGTGTTGGAGAGGATGTGGAGAAATAGGAACACTTTTACACTGTTGGTGGGATTGTAAAATATATTTTAAAAAAATTTTAAGTTCTTGCTTTGAGCAATATTTTGTTAAAAATGTACAATATGTTTCTTTCCCCACAAAAAAAGACTTTTAAAATATATGTGTATGTATATATACATATGTATGTAAATACATATCTATTTATACATACATATATACGTGCATATCTCTATCTCTCTATCTATCTATCTGTCTATCTATCTATCTATCTATCTATCTATCTATCTGTCTATATTTGAGATGGAGTCTCACTCTGTCACCCAGGCTAGAGTGGAGTGGTGCAATCTTGTCTCACTGCAACCTCTGCCTCCCAGGTTCAAGTGATTCTCCTCCTTCAGTCTCCAGAGTAGCTGAGGTTATAGATGTGCACCACCACATCCGGCCAATATTTTGTGAGTTTTTTGTTGTTGCTGTTTTTGTTTTGTTTTTGGTTTTGTTTTTGAGACAAAGTCTCGCTCTGTTGCCAGGCTGGAGTGCAGTGGCGTGATCTTGGCTCACTGCAACCTCCGCCTCCCAGGTTCAATCTATTCTCCTGCCTCAGCCTCCTGAGTAGCTGGGACTACAGGTGTGCGCCACCGTGCCCAGCTAATTTTCTGTATTTTCAGTAGAGATGAGTTTTCACCATGTTGGCCAGGATGGTCTCAATCTCTTGACCTAGTGATCCACCCTCCTTGGCCTCCCAAAGTGTTGGAATTATAGGTTTGAGCCTCTGTGCCTGGCCAATATTTTGTATTTTTCATAGACACAGGGTTTCACCATGTTGGTCAGGCTGGTCTCGAACTCCTGATCTCAAGTGAGCCACCTGTGTCGGCCTCCCATAGTGCTGGGATTACAGGCATGAGTCACTTTGCCTGGCCTAAAATATTATTTATTTTCTTTTAACTCTCTCTTAACTACTTAGGTAAATATCCCTGCAGTCCTCTTCATGTTTTTTTTTTTTTTTTTTTGAGACGGAGTCTTGCTCTGACACCCAGGCTGGAGTGCAGTGGCCGGATCTCAGCTCACTGCAAGCTCCGGCTCCTGGGTTTACACCATTCTCCTGCCTCAGCCTCCCGAGTAGCTGGGACTACAGGCGCCCACCTCGTCGCCCGGCTAGTTTTTTGTATTTTTAAGTAGAGACAGGGTTTCACCGTATTAGCCAGGATGGTCTCGATCTCTTGACCTCATGATCCGCCTGTCTCGGCCTCCCAAAGTGCTGGGATTACAGGCTTGAGCCACCGCGCCCGGCCCTCTTCATGTTATTACTTGTCAGGATCAAGATAATTTAATACCTTTAGCTATTTTTATGTTGTTTTTCTTTAGGCGAAAGAGGCATTAAGACCAAGGGTTGCCAATGTGAAATTTTGAGAGTTTATAGCATAGTTTTATTTTACTTGTATTACACAATTACTTCTGACATAAAAATTCATCTTCTGCTCCTGTCAATTCACTCAAACATCAAGGTTCTATCAGATTTTTTTCACTTTAGATCTGTATTTTAGTATTTTAAAACATATATAGATTAGATATATTTTTGTGCATTGTTCCTGCTGTAGCAATTAGAATGTGAATACGAAGAATTTAGTTTCTGTTCCTCATTGATATGTGAGTATACCTTTATCCTTTCTGTCTACTTGCCATATTTAGGCAGCTTCTTAAAATAATGACATTATTATAAACTCTACATTCATAGAGTCCTGTATAATGTATAAATTCTCTAAGTTGCACTGTTTTATTTCCTTTTCCCTCAGTGTCCATAGAGGTGAGGGGGAAACAGAAACCACTTAGGTAGGTTACTAATGGTGGCAGAGCTGGATTATTAACCACAAGCCCATAACTTTCTGCATACTGTTTTCCATATTATTTTCAAGACAGTTTTAAAAAATACCATTTGTGGAGATATTTATGAAAATAATTTAAAGCATAAATAAATCATACCTTCTAACTTAAATTTTTGTAGATACTTATGTGGCTCCAAACATCAATATTTTTATTCCAAAATATTTATTGAATCTTTATTAAGCATTTTACTTGGCTATCTGCAGTAGAGAGATATATATATAGTGATGTGCAGGTAAAAGTTTAACATGATATAAACGTCATGCACATGTACCCTAGAACTTAAAGTATAATAAAAAAAAAAAAAATAATAATAATAATAATATACAAATATCCAAAAAAAAAAAAAAAGTTTAACAGTTGGCTTTCTGCAGGGAGAAAAACCCTCATTCGAAGTTGTTGTGGTTTTCTTTTATATAAATACTCTGACTATGGTTGATTTCAAGCTATCAACTTGATATTTACTGAATGCCTACTTTGAGAGAGATGTTCACAGTCAGCTCTGGAAAGCTGGTTACAAAATCTGGTTCCAGCTCATGCTCAGAAAGATGACCATACAGAAGAAAAGAAGATATTGACAAAAATAGACCCTGCCAAAACCTCACAAGTTAGTATATAATGTATATAAAAGAGTTATGGAAAACAGTTTAAATATTTCAAAATGGAAACGCTTGAACTCTTGGTCTGACATTCTAACTTTGAAACAGTGAAGAGTATCCTACTATTCTTTGCTTAAATTACTTTTTCTCTTCTAATTTCTAGCATGTTGCTGGCTTGCCACAACTTAAGGTTTTTTTCTTTTTCACTTGGACAATCTTTTCACTTTAAAATTGCTTTTTCCCATGAAGTGGCTTTTCTTATTTTTATTTCCATTTAACCATAGAGAGTTATAAATTGGCGCTTTACTGTTTGTCAATAAGAGCTCTATAAACCAGTTCACTGCTAGGAAAGATATGGGACTGAGGTCTGAGATTGATTTTAGTTAATATTTATTTAGAACGATCACAGAGAACATTTCTTGACAAAAAGCCCATTTCAAACCCTTAAGAAAAAGTGAAAGACTTTGTCTTTCCTGCCTAAAGGTACCTGCCGATTTTCAAAAAGCATCAGCAATGTAGCTCTATGGTTTTCCTATTTTCTGTGGCAGAAGAGGAGCCATAATATCTATCCTGTCTAACATGACCCGGGTGATCCATCTGCTTTCCTGCCTAAATCTCTTTCAAAAATCCTCTGTAGAATTTACTGCTACCTTGGATTCACTTGAATTATACATAGGAACATTTTCCCTCTACACATCTGCTCTATGTGGTGAGATACAAAAAACAAAAATGTTTTCTGCAGTATATATGTAATTTAATATTTGGCCAATTTTATTTTAAATCTTCTAAATATTTTTATTGGATACACTTAAATATGGGGCATTGTCTGAGTTCTTTTTCATGGCTTCTTTGATTGCTACTATTTTCAATAAATATTTGTGCAACTCAAACTCACAAAAGAACGGAAACAAATTTTTTTTTTCTACATTGCAATCTGTCCTGGCTTGAAAAATATGCAATATATTTTTAAATTTGGTGCCTGCCACTATACATTATCAGAGATGAATGTGCATAACCAAGTTTTCATGTTCTACTTGGTATGCTGAGAATTCAGGTTGGCCGTTTTATCATCACTTTAACTTGTCTAGGCTACCAAAGATCAATGAGAACTTGAAATTAACTGCAGGTAGCTATTCAAAAAGCATATTGTTGCAGATGGAAAAAAGGTGCATGTGGTTATGAAAAAGAAAAGTCAATTTCATTGTATTATATCATGCATACATCCCTTAAAATTGCTTCATCAATATATAATATGTGGCAGAAATAAGTAAAATAAACAAGAAGCATTCTCTTTCTCTCTACTTTCTGTCATTTCATATTAGTTTTAATGAAAATACTTTGATTTAGTACATCCTGTGGAGACTAGGAAAAATATGTCTCTATAGGTTTTGTTGTTCAGTGGTTATTAAACAGACACTGGGTAGCTGCATTTTTTTCTAAGACATTGATTTCACTATTATTATACTTCAGTAAAGTGGGATTTATAGAGCCATATTTTCATCTGTGTAATTCCAGGAAGAGGAAAGCTTGATGAAAGATTTATGTATTTATTGAGAATGACTAAGGAGATATTTTGTAGTTTGTTAAGAAAAATAGCATATTAATAAAATAAAATATTGTTTATTTCCAAGATGCCAATGAAGGTGGAAAACATTATAGAGTATAATATCCTCATCTTTTAAAAATATTTTCTTACATTTCTTACATAAATCAGAACAGAGTTTATTACTTAATCATATTTTATCTATTTGAGATTTAAAAAAACATAAAATCAACAAGCAAATTTAAATGCCATATACAGTTAGAATTGTACCAAAAAGTAAGTAACATTAAATGGATATAGAGAGCAAGTGCAAATAAATATTATAACAGAGCAGAGTGAAAGAGAAATGCATTTGATTTGAATATAAGAAAGAGCCAAAAAGGCAATATCTGGCACCTACTCAACAAATTCTTAGAGCCATACTTTCCAAAGTCTCCATTACTGAACTTGGTAACTTATGTATCTCTGGTAATAGCAATAATCATTTAATTTGTGAAAAATACTAGATGCTTAGTAAATGAAGAATATAAAATGGGTTTTTCTCTTAACAGTCAAATAAAGCCTTTGTAATAATCAAGAGGAAGTACATAATTTAAACAATCTTTAGAACAAATTAATAAAAAGCTCAGAAATGTTATAGGGAAATTAATTGACTTCAAACTTCAGTTACCTTTAAACTATTTTAGAAGCAAGTAAATATAAATAGACAAGCAAAAATATCATCCTAAATCCTTTATGGAATTATATGGGTTAAAGGAAGACAAAAATAAATGTAAGAGTAGAAAGCTCTGGTTCTATTCTTTAAGCTAAGGAAATTTCCTTCAACCCTAACCCTTCTTGTTCTTTCAAAAGAAATTGGAGTACTTTACAGATTGAGCAAATGTTCAAATTCTAGGACACTAGTTACTACTGGAAGTAATCTCTGTACATTAAAAGGTCATGTGTGTGTGTGTGTGTATGTATGTATGTGTGTGTGTTATATACAGAGACTCTCTTTGTACATAGGCCCTGATGTGCTTCTCACAAATTTGGATGTCTGCCTATTCATTTAGCCAAATAAGGGCTAGCTTCCAAGAACAGGATTTGAGATCATGTATCATCACCACTTAGACAAAGAGGCCAAATTGTGTTTTCCAATCAATATTTACCAGAACTTTGATAGAAGGGTATTAGAAAATAGATAGTTACAAAGCAGCGTTTCATTCCTTTTTGTTATAGCTCCCTTAACACATTCACAGATGTGAAAGCATTCACACCATAGGTTTTAGGCATCCTTAGGCCAGCTAGCCAGCAGCCTGAAATTACAGCAAAATTTTCCCTTTTCTACTTCAGGCATTAATTTATAAATGTGTCACCAAAGGCAGCTTGTTCATTAGCACATACATGCCTCAAGATTCCGTTAACACCAAAGGGTCACAGGGGACTAGATTTCAGAAAATTGTCCAAGAGTAAGGAAGTGTTTACTTCCTTATCATCTCTTGAAATTTTACATTGAAAGCAGATGCTGATTGAATTGCAGAAACCTGACACCTCATTAAGATGAAAATAAGGACAAGTGGGAATAGTGAGTGGTAGAATAGTGACCTAGCTGTTGAAATTCAGGTGATAACTTGTTAGCACCTCATCTTGAAGCCCAAAGCCCTGGTGATGTTTAACATTTTGGATAGCCTACAAATCATTTGTGGCTAATGTTATACGTGAAAACAAAATGTGTGGGTAAAATGCATCTCATGTATTCATTTTCAGGAACGCAATGGAAAAGGATAGAGTCACACATGGCATAGTCACATATGGTAGATGGTTACCACTTTGATTCTGCCTCCTGTGAAAACATATGCAACTGATTGACACAACAGAGTGTACACAAGGGGTAGCCAAGAGGAAAACAGGGATCATGCATATGTAAATAGCATTGCACATTAGCAGCTGCAGGGTTGGGATATTGGCTCCCATGGCCAGACTAAGGTACATAGATTTCTGACTTTCTATCTGCCAGAGGTCAAGAGAGATACAAAGCAAACAAGTTAGTCCTGTTTTCACAGGTGAGACCAGAGATATAAATAAAAAATAATCAATGAGCTTCTGAAGGGAAAATGGTCTTTAACTTTCTCAGAATTATGCAGAACAAAATGAACAGTTTCTTGGAGTCTCATAACTCAACATTTTATTAGATTTTTACTAAATTATTTTACTGTGATAAGAATAGAATATACATACAGCACGTAGATGCTATATACACTAGTCCTCCCTTATTTGGGGGGAATATGTTCCAGGACCCTGGTGGATGCCTGAAACTTCAGAGAGTATTGAATCCTACATATACTATGTTTTTTTCTATATATACATATGATGGAGTTTAATTTACAAATTAGATACAGTAAGAGATCAACCATGATAATAATAAAAGATGACAATTATAACAATATTTAAGCATCACTACTCTTGTGCTTTGGGATGATTATTAGGTAAAATAATGATTACACTGACACTGAGATACTGCCACGATCTATCTGAAAAATGAGATGGCTCATAAATGACCCTACTAACGAGTAGGGTATACAACATGGATACACTAGACAAAGGGATGATTCATGTCCCAGGTGACGCAGAGCAGGACAGTAAGAGATTTCCTCAAGCTACTCAAAGCAGTGCACAATCTGAAACTTTTACATTGCTTACTTCTGAAAGTTTCCATTTTATATTTTTGGACTACTGTTGGCCACTGGTAACAGAGACCATAGAAAGTAAAATCTGGGAGAAGGGGGAACTATTGTACACATAGAAAATGTGAGCTACTTGAGGGGAAATATTTAGAATTTATTAGTAATCAAAATTAAAAAATAGTTTTTCCTCTATTTTCATTTTGAAAGGCTTTTGAATTGTACTAACAGTTTCAATTTTTCTTTACAAGCTAGTAAAACAATGGAGCCGACATATGTTTTCTATTGGCAAAAAATAACACCAAAAACCAAAAAAATTAAAGTACCAGGTAGAACACAATGACTACAAATAATACTTTTCCATTGTGAGATTTATTTTTAGTCTAATTTACTTTAAACATGACAGCTATCCATTTCTGTTCCTTATGTCTTAACTTCATCTGCATTAATATAATCTTCATTATTATCCATAAAATAAAAAAATAGTAACAAAGTCTGTATATCCTATATTGTAGCATAGTAATGTCATTGTCTTTATATTTTTTTAGTGGAGTATTATTTATATGTAGAATACAGTCTTATACAAAACCTGAATACATAAACGTGTAAAAATGAGGCTTTTTAAATAGAGCAAGCCCAGAAATACATGTCCTCATTCTGCCTGTCTCCATGAAACTATTAGTTGGAAAATTACATACTGCTATCTTAGAGAGACTGGAAGTCACAGATACCAGTCTGCTCTCAGCCACTGAAAAATATGTCACTTTCTGTGTAATCTCAGTCTCCTCATCAGTAAACTGGTGCTAGAGGATGGAGGAGGGAAAGTTATCAAGACAAGCAAATCAAATGATTTGATGAAAGTCTGTTGTAAAACTATTTAAGTATTATTGTTATTATTGCACATAAAAGTTGTGAACAACAACAAAAAATGGTTCACTCCTTTTGTGACACTGATGAGTCCTTAGAATGTAGCAGAGACACATGCACACATATGTTTATTGCAGCACTATTCACAATAGCAAAGACTTGGAAGTAACCCAAATACCCATCAGTGATACACTGGTTAAAGAAAATGTGTCACATATACACCATGGAATATTATACAGCCATAAAAAAGATGAGTTCATGTTCCTTTGCAGGGACATGGATGAAGCTGGAAAACATCATTCTCAGCAAACTAACTCAGGAACAGAAAACCAAACACGGCATGTTCTCACTCATAAGTGGGAGATAAACAGTGAAAACACATGGACACAGGGAGGGGAACATCACACATGGGGGCCTGTTGCAAGGGATAGCATTAGGAGAAATGCCTAATGTAGATGACAGGTGGATGGGTGCAGCAAACTACCACGGCACTTGTATACCTATGTAACAAATCTGCACATTCTGCACATGTATCCCAGAACTTAAAGTATAATTAAAAAAAAATAATAATAATAAAATATTTAAATGACAAAGAAAGAAAAAAAAAGAATGTAGCATAGAAAGAAAATATCAGTTGGATCAGAATAGTTCCCTCTATCTAATACATATTTTATAGGACTTGTCTATACAGAGGTAGAGAGTGTCATTGTCCTATTAATTATTCATGAATGTGTTTGTCACAGGCTACCCTGAGAATCATAGAAAGATTAAAAGCAATTAAGTAGAGACAGATAGTTTTAGAGTGAAATGGTGTGCTGACTGAAACCAAATATAAGGACTCTTTCTCTGTTTCCTCAGTGAATTGTTTCCTCAAAGAAAATACAGGAAGTCTGTTAAACATTTTATGTAGTTACATTGTTCTAATAATAAGATAAAAAATAAAAGTTTTGGCTATTATAATTGATATTGCCTTAAATGCTTATTCCTGTAGATGAGGAAGAGTTTCATTTTGAGTAAGTTTTCCATTGCCACGTGTCATGTGTAACAGAAACATATTTAGTAAGGAGACATGATATACCCACATAGCACAAATTGATATCATGTGTATCAGGTGTTTGTGAGGGAATGAAACACAGTTCAAGCATTCAACTTTGGCATAAGTGAGTCTTCTGAAAAAATATATCAGAGACTTGTATAGTGATTGTTAAAACAAATGATACAACAATGTGTCCCATATTGATTAAAGCATAGTATTCTTGGCTCACATTCTCTGCCCGATCTCATTTGTATATGAAGCAGGTTGAATTACTATCATTGACAAGGAGTTGTTGTGAGTGGTTAGGAATTAACTCCCTTAAGATAATTTGATTTCTCAGTTCCACATCAATTGGGTATGGTACTTTTCCCTTTCTTTACTCTTGCACTTCTGGTGGCATTAGGGATGTCTAAAAAAGTGTTCTGCATCAACCTCATAATAATGTTTTCTCATGGTTTATGAAATTGACTCTTTTGGAACCCACTTATTCTATCTTGTTCTTATTGTATTCACAATTCCTGCTGAAAATGCATACCACAGTAACTGTCATCTTTCCCTGAATCTTATGAATATGCCACATAATCATGTGAGCATTGTGGAATCAGGAGATATTCAATTGTAATAACTTTAAACTTCATTTCCATGAATATTGACTGATATTAGTTGTTTGGGATGTTAACTCTGTATCCTTAAATGTATGAGAAAAATATCGGTACAACTCCTGGCAGGCCAAATAAGGGTTGGTAGATGTAAACAGGTAAGCAAATCTTCTGGAGAAGGTATTACCTGATTTTGCTGATCTTGTTAGAAAATACTTGCTTACTTTATGCAATGAAAAACATGTTATATTTCTTCTTTTATTTTTCTGTCAGAGGTGGCTGACGTACTTTCACTGTTCAGCATCTTTTCTTGGCCATTATTAAAGTCATATTTTCTTTGGTCAAAAAATGTGCGTGGTGAACTTTACAAAAAAAAAAAAAAAAAAAAAAACTCTACAATAGCCTTTATGAAATCACCCAAGCCTTAATGGCGACACCAATCATGCTACTCACTGTCAGTATTCTCATTGCGCTATATTAGAAAAAAAAAGCAGATGAAGTTGACCAGTAGTATACTTCTACTAAAGCTTTGTTTTATCAAGTGTTTTGGTCTTCAGGAATAAGTTTGTTAAGACAAAGTTATTGGCCCCAGGAACAATTATGAAGACAACACATTTTGATTAGTTCCCTCTGTTTGTTTTGCTTGAAGACAGAATAACAGCATCTTTATACATAATGAGGAAGGCAGAGTAAGTGATCAATATCTTCAGATATGAAGTTGCAGTCATTTTACTTCTACCTGTGTGTCAGTTAATTTTTACTGTGTGACAAACTATTCCAAAACTCAGTATTATGGTATGACAACAGTTTGTTTGTTTACAATTCTGTGGATCAGCAACTTTGGCTTAGTTTAACTGGTTTGGCTTATCTGTGTAGCACTCAGTGTTGGCTGGGTTCGCTCTCACATTTGTGATCAGCTAGCAACTGAAAATAGAAATAGGTTTTCTATTGCTTATATGTCTGATGGTGCAGTGGTTGTTACCAGTGATAACGGAGTTAAGTAGGCATATCCCACTCATCATCTAGCAGGCTAGTCCAAGCTTGCTCACATTGTTGTAGTCACAGTGTTTTCTTCTGCAGCCAACAGAGGGCAGTTCCCAATGTATAAGCACTGTCTAAGCTTCTTCTTGCATCACACCTAATAATGTCTCATTGGCCAAAGCGAGTCACATGGTCAAATCCTGATTCATAGGGTGGAGAAATTAACTCCATGAGATGGAGTTTCTTCTCCATCTCATGGAGCATACTTCAAGTCACAGGAGTAGCTACAAGTTATTTACACAAAGGCATTCATATAGGGAAGTGAAAAATTAGTGATCATTTTTGCAGAGGATCACTACTCAAGTTCTGGATTATGAACTACAGTGATGAGTCAGACTGTGTGGATTTGGATCCTAGTGTCAGCAAGTATTATCTATTTTAATTTGGACAAGTTCCTAAACCTCTCTGTGCTGAAATTCCCTCATATATTAAAAGATATAATGTTATAGAATCTTCTCATACAGAAGATTAAATGAGTTGTTTCTTGTAGTTGTTTGAAGAGTGCTTGGTGCACTTTGAAGAGTGCTTGGTGTAAAAGTTTGGTAAATGTTAGTTATTATTCTCTTAGCTATACAAATAACTAATAACTAATATGTGTTATCTTTAAAGTCTGGGATGCACATTCCCATCCATGTAACCTCTTCCTTTCTATATCCACATATTGCTTGCTCTTATCTGGATCTGGGATCTTGCCCATCACCCCTTTATTTTTCATATTCAGGTTTATTTTGTTAATAGCCAACTAGTCTTCACCAGCTGTTAAACGTGGAGTTTTTTGAAAAAGGAGACCCTATATTTAAGACCCTGGTTGACCTTTTTGTCCTTTGAGCATGCCAAACCTGTTTCTAACTCAGGGCCTTCACATTTGTTCTTCTCTGTCTGGAGCACTTTTACCCTGTGCTCCCCAGGGTTGGTGCCATCTCCTTATTCAGACAGCATTTCAAATATCATTTCCTCACAGAGGACTTCTCTGCTCACCGTACCTAAAAGAGTCTCTCCTCATGAATTACATTACCTCACTATCGCATGACCAGTTTTATATACTACATTGTATACCTTACTCTCTAAAATGTTTATTGTCATCTTCCCCCACTTGAATGTAAGCTCCATTTGTGCAAGCATCGTCAGTGTGGTTTTCTCTAACCCCTATAAGAATGCCCTGTCTGTAATAGGTTTTCAATAAATATTTGATAAACTTATTGAAAGCACACTGTATTCCTATATGCCCTAAAGTTCCTGATCCCCATTATACACCCTGAGTGGGTTCTTGGTAAATGTCTGTTTAAAAAAGGAGGCACAATTTATTCAGTTTGTCAGTTTATTGGCATATTGTGGAGGTCACTACATATATAGGAGATTTTTAAATTAAAAAACAAGGAGCTAAAACGTCAAGCTAGAAATGATATTAAGGACTGAAGGAAACTTGTGTAGTACAGAACAAAAGTAATAGATGGGCTTGAAAGCAATAATTCAGTTAGGTCTCTATTATCTGTGCTAATGAAGAGAAGCAATGAAGCAGATGATCCATAACAACAGATAATGAAAAACTATTTGCGTTTAGCTCAGGGATGCATTATTCAGAGTCCCTAACTTGTAAACAGGTTCTGTTCCAAAGGTCATTTGTAAATAGGTTATTTTGGACTCAGAATACATTTCCTAGAAAATAATATAGCTGATTGATAGTATTAAAAATATTTAGGAACTAAAGAGCAGCTAGAACAGCCATTATACCATTTTAGTGAGAAAAAAGCCTTTCAGTTTCCACATAGATAAGTCTGGAAGCTGTTCTCACTAACCACAAATCTGCTTTCCCCCATCCAATCTCAGAGAAGCAAAAACTTTTCTTCTGCTTCTACTACTTTCAGCTCCAAATTAAAGTCTCTGGTAACTATACTCCAAAGATGGTGTGATAGGTGGTGGGGGTAGATTCTGGGATGATATACTGGGGCTCCATAGTAAAGGTCTGCAGGTGGTAGACAGACATTGTCAGAGCTGCTCCAGCAGCTCTGTGAAGACTCTTTTGGAATGGGAACTCATGGGAGGTAGGCAGCCCCCTCTAAGTCAGCTGTCTGACATGAGGAGATAAAAGGATCTGTGACAACTAGCTTGATATTGCTCAATGCATCAAATTTCAGATCAATTCTAGAAGGTGTAGCCCTAAGAATAGGAGATAATAAAGTTGGAATTTTGTGAAAAGGTAGCATGCAAAGTGACAGACAACGATATTTCAGCAATATAACCATATGTGAAAATAAGTCTGAAGTTACATGCATTGTGACATTGTGTATAAAGTTACTATTTTTTTCTTCTTGAGACAGAGTCTCCCTTTGTCGCCCAGGTTCAAGTGCAGTGGCATAATCTAGGCTCACTGCAACTTCCACCTCTTGAGTTCAAGTGATTCTCCTGCCTCAGCCTCCGGAGTAGCTGGGACTACAGGCATGCAGTACCACACCCAGGTAATTTTTGCATGTTTTAGTAGAGAATGGGTTTTGCCATGTTGGCCAGATTGGTCTAGAATTTCTGACTTCAAGTGATCCACCCACCTGGGCCTCCCAAAGTGCTGGGATTACAGGCATGAGCCACTATCCCCAGCTGACAACTATGTATAAAGTTAAATACAACTAAAATAGCTAAAACTTTTAGGATATATAGATGGAATAAAATTATATAAAAGAAATCAAAGGAATGACAGATCTGGAGATCAGTGTGACAGTTATCAGGGTGGGAGGAAAATGGAATTTGAGGACCATATGGTTAAGTGCAGATTTTTGTCAAAGACCTAATTTAGTCCTGGATGCTTTTTTCTATCCACATAATACTTATTCCCTATTCCCTTATAGACATTCTCTTATTTTGTTTATTTTTATATTCTTTAGCTCTCCTCTATAGGGTACATTTTCAAATACATTGTGTTTATTTTCCAGATTTATTATGATGCTCCCAACACAGACAGTTAATTTTAAATGTAGTGGCAAGAATAGGTGTCACTGATTAGGTGATATTTGGTCAAAGTTTGAAAAAGGTTAGATAATTAGTTATGATGATATATGAAGAAAGAGCATTCTAGGAAATAGGAACAGC
Organism: Trachypithecus francoisi; assembly: GCF_009764315.1. Taxonomy (NCBI): domain Eukaryota; kingdom Metazoa; phylum Chordata; class Mammalia; order Primates; family Cercopithecidae; genus Trachypithecus; species Trachypithecus francoisi. Next base: position 44,388,720 of record NW_022681470.1, on the reverse strand, counting down.
TACTGCCAAGGTCTCAAGGTGGAACTTTCCTGAAATTTTTAAGGAAAGGCAAGGAAGCCAGTATGGCTTGAGTTAAGTCTGCAAAGGAGTGAGTACTCGGAGATCAAGATAGAGAAAAAACAAAGAAGCCAGAGCATCTGGGACCTTGCAGGACATTGTAAAGCCTTTGTCTTTTACTGTGTGCACAATGTGTGTGTGTGTGTGTGTGTGGTGTGTGTGTGTGTGTGCATGCATGTGTAGGTATGTGAGACAATGGAGGTTTTGAGCAGATGAGTGTTATGATGTAACTTACGTAGTAAAAGACTTACTCTGGACATTGGGTTGAGGAGAGACAATGTTGAGGTGAGAGGCAAGGCTGGAAGTAGCCCAAGTAGAATCCATTAGGAATCTATTATAAAATTTGAAAAATAAAGTTAAGCTGGAAAGGGGTAGTAGTGATGGAGGTGTTGAAAAGTGGCCAAATACTGTAGGATGTGAGAAAAAGAGAAGAATCGCAATGATGGCAAGGTTTTCGGCCTCAGCAACTGGAAGACTGGAGTTGCCATCTGCTGAGATGGGGAAGACTGTGAGCGGCATAAATTTTTAGAGAGACAATCAGGAGTTCTGTTCGAACAGACTAAATTTAAGATTTTTATCATATATTAAATAAAATTTAAGTTGGGTAACATAATGTATGAGACTGGAGTTCAAGAGAGAAAGAATCCTAGGTCAAAGAAATAAAATTGAGATTTTTTTGGCATTGTGGATAATATTTACAGTGTTGGGCTTGGATGAGATCATCATATGTTATTAACCACTGTGTAAATTATCACTGGAAATGGAAAAACAAAATTTAGCTTTTATATTCATTCTTCAAGTTTGAGAAAATCTTTTCAAAATGAATTTTAGTTCCAATAACCCTTTTCTACTATCTCCCATTACATATACTTCATGCAGGTTTCTTTTTCATTTATATTGTTTATTTATTTGTTCCTATGAGTTATATTACTTCCCATATCTAAGTTTCATTGCCTATGGCCTTTTGAATGCTGTCAGTGATTCACCCTGGTAAAATAATCTTTATATTTAGAATACAATTCTGTTATCTGTTATTTTGTTGTCTAATTCAAATTCTTTCTTCACTGGGAAGTGAATTGCTTCATCTCTATTTAGAGTTGTAATTTAAACTCTAGAAACAAACAAATCCTTCAAAGCCATTAGGAGGTTGACACATAATCTTACCAGTAAAGGGAAAGGCTGCACAGCCAATTGACTGTCTTCTATTTACTTAGTTTATTGACACTGTGTTAGTCTCAGAAAACTGGCATATCACTTTAGAGAGGAGGCTTTGTTTTCCTAATCTTATATCCCACACAAGATCCCCAGAGTAGTAAACACTGTATAGTGCCCCTAGATGGAGACTTTTAAAAAATAAAACAAGATATTGTTCTACCAACATTCAAATTTCTGGTAATATATCTATTAAGTAAGTATCTGTTAAGATTGATTTTTTTAATCATATATGTGAATTTTCCAAAGATCCCTTCTAGCTGAACACTATTATTTTTATATTGATCACTTTCTTTAACCACATGCTCAAATTTCTTTCACCAATAATGCTGCTCCTTGACCAGTTTTTCTCCTAGAGCATTTTACATGTTTTTAGGATATTTTTCAGTGTACTTTTTAATATTGACACAATATCAGATCTTGGATCTGCTAATACATCTTGATACATATGCTTTTGAACTTATTTATAAAATTGATGTCAGTGTATTAGAGTTTATAATGGGAATTGGCTCATATGATGATGAGGCTGCAAAGTCTCACTATCTGTTGTCTGCAAGACGGAGAATCAGGAGAGTGGGTGGTGCATTTTGGGAGGTGATGATGGTATGAGTCCAAAGGTCCAATAACCAGGAGTGCTGATGCTATACCATAGGACAGGGAAAGATAGATGTCCTGGCTTACACAGAGAGAATTCAACCTTTCTCTACCTTCTTGTTCTATTTGGGCCCTCAATATGTTGAATGCGACCCTCCACATTGTTGAGGGCAATCTCCTTGACTCAGTCAAATGATTCAAACTCTAATCTCTTCCTGAAACACCCTCACAGGAACACCTGAAGGTAATGTTTTGCTGTCTTTCTGGACATCTCTTAACACAGTCAAGTTGACACATAAAATTAACCCTCACAGTTGGTAAATAATTTTTGAAGAAATTTGCCTGCAATTTAAAATACATTGTTAGGTGTGTTTATTATCCAGATGTTTTTAAAATAGTAGTTGTAATACTATGAGATGTACCATTGATTTTATTATTATCAGATCACCACATAATAAAAATTGACTGCTCAGACTATAATCATTTTGCTTAGCTTTTCAAATGTGGATTCCATATTCATTTCTTTATTTCATTGTGCCTTCTGTATTTCCTTCAAAGCAATGAATTTAAAACAACTGAGTTGCTACTATTGCCATGTATTGGAAATTTGCAGAAAATACTTGGATGAAGTTTGGAAGAAATGAATGAACAGATACAACTGGGGAAGATTTAGCCTTATAGACATAGTTTTAGTAATAGTGATGTAGATAGACTCTGAGTCTATAGATTACAATTTTTAAATTATTATCTATGTCACCTTGAGCAAGTACCTCACCTCTCCCCTCTTGGAATCTTTTTAATAGATATAGATATCAGATATGAATATATAAGTATATATGTTAAGAGGTGAATATATATATATGTATATATAATAGGAAGTTAAAACGCACAGTTGAATATAGTCAGGTCTGGTTAAACAGAAGAGTACAAGTGGGAAAGCCAGCATTAAATGTAGAGTTAAAGATGTTGAACATAGTGGAGACAGCTGTGAGGGCACATTGGCCGATGATGACTATATTAGTCCATTCTCACACTGCTAATAAAGACATACCTGAGACTGGACAATTTACAAAGGAAAGAAGTTTAATTGACTCAGTTCAGCATGGCTGGGGAGGCCTCAGGAAACTTACAATCATGGCAGAAGGGGAAGTAAACACATCCTTCTTCACATGGTGGCAGGAAGGAGAAGTGCCAAGCGAAAGAAGAAAATCTCCTTATAAAACCATCATATCTCCTGAGAACTCACTCACTATCACGAGAACAGCATGAGTGTAACTGCCCCCATGATTCAATTACCTCCCACTAGGTCTCTCCCATGACACATGGGGATTATGGGAACTATAATTCGAGATGAGATTTGGATAGGGACACAGTCAAAATATATCAATGACCCTAACTGATTTCCATTTTGATCTAGGTGTTTTAGATCAGAACTGCCAGCAGGAAGTCAAGCATATTGGAAAGTGGTCATCCTAAGCCAAGACTCTTACAGAAGAACAGAAGGCCAAAGTATTGAACGGACAGTGCAATTTTGACCTTCCAGATGCTTTTAATGATGATTTGGTACACACTTGACTCTGAACATAATGACGAGAACACACTATCCAAGCTACAGGAACAGGCTGTGAGTTATCCTGAAGATGTAGTTTTGTTTTGGTGCTCTTTAGTGCTCGATAGCCAACAAACCCAAGACATGTCTCATCTTAGTGTTGTTGTTGACACTCATTCAGAGATCATGTTTGAAGGAAAGACTTCATCAGCCTTTTGTGGGAGAGACTTTGGACTAATTATAGCATAATACTCTATTTTTAGAAAATCTCTCTTTGAAAGTTTCTGTCTGCAGCACCAGATTTTGCCATATTTGTGTACTAACTTTTTCTCTTTTCAAATGCTCAAGTTACATAATTCTGCATGGCATATGAAATAAATGTAATTTATGAAATGGATGTAGTAGTTTATGTTATCAAAAAATGATATGATTCTTAGCTCAAAAAGTCTTCTGTATTTTTGCCTCTCTCTGCCTGTATCATTCTTCTCCAGATATTTTCATTACTGGTATTTTATCAGGCAGTTTCTCAAAGATACCCCACTTCAAGGCCTCCATTGAACACCTATTTAAAATTGCAACACCCAGTCCCCCGACACTCCCCAATTATGTGATTTATTACCATTCTCGACATACTTTTATCTCTGTATAACTTATCACCAACAAATATATTTGTTTTGTTGTCTATCCTTTACCTCACAGAAATCAAAGTTCCATGAGGCCATTTTATTTGGTTATTTGACTGTTGTAGCCTCAGGACCTAGAATAGTGCCTAAAAAGTAATAGTCACTTAAAATAAATGTGCTAGGCGACCAAAATATGTGTGCAAACAACCTATACAAGACCTTTCATAGACTCATAGAGCTGCTTCCAATGTGGTCCAGGTGCTAATACAGTGTTGTTTGAATATACAGTAGTTTATATACCGAACAATTCATTAAAGTGTATGATTAAAAGATCCAGAGTTGTACAATTATCACCACCATTTTCGAATATGTTCGTCACTCCCCCAAAAACCCATACTCATTAAGTCACCCTCTACTTTTCCTCAACGTTTTCAGTTCTAGGCAACCACCAATCTACTTTCTGTCTCTATGGCTATTTCATATAAATGGAATTGTACAACATGTGGTCCTTTCTTGTGTCGTCTTTCACCTAGCATAATGTTTTTGAGTTCCGTCCTCGTTATAGTATGGATTAGTAAATCATTCCTTTCCACTGTGAGATAATTGTCCACTGTATGGCTATATCATATTTTATTTATCCATTCATCAATTGATGAAAATACGAGTTGTTTCTACTTTTTGACTATTATGAATAATGCTACATTCATCTACACATTTTTGTATGGACACCTACATTTTAAAAATATATTCAATATCTTTGAAAGCACTTAATCACAAAATTTTTATTCAGTTTCTCAAGTATCACTTGACATATTACTATTTTTACTAGCTTTATTGAGGTATGATTGACAAAAATTATACATATGTAAGGTGAATTATGTGATGTTTTGATATGCATATACATTGTTAAGTGATGACTACAATCAAGTTAACTAACATCCATCACCTCACCTAGTTATCATTTGTGTATGCTTGTGTGTGTGTTTAGTGAGAACATTTGAGATCTGCTCTCTGCAAATTTCAAGCCTACATTATTAATAACTATCATTGTCATGCTGTATATTAGATTTCCAGAATATATTCATCTTGCGACTAAAATTTTTTACCCTGTGACCAACATCCCTCCTTTTCCTCCATTTTTCAGCCCCTGGTAACTACCATTCTACTATCTGTTACTATGGATTCAACTTTTTTTTCAGATTCCATATATAAGTGAGATTATGCAGTATTTGTCTTTTTCTGTTTGGCTTATATTACTTGGCATAATGTCTGCCAGGTTTATTCATGTCATCACAAATGGCAGAATTTCTTTATCTATTCATCTCTCTGTGGACACTTAGATTAATTCCTTCTTTTGGCTACTGTGAATAGTGCTGCAATGAACATGAGAGTGTAGATATCCTTTTGAGATGCTGACTTCATTTCCTCTGGATATGTACCCAGAAGTGGGGTTAATAGTTCAAATGGCAGTTCTATTTTTAATTTTTGGAGGAACTTTCACACTGTTTTCCATAATAGCAAAACCAATTTACATTTCCACTAACAGTAATGCAGGCTTAACAGTCCAATGAAAAGGTACTGGATCAGAGGCTGCATTTTAACAAAACCCTAGGGTGAGTTGCTCATTAAAGTTTGGGAAGCAGGTATGGAGTAGGTGCTCAATGAATGTTTCCCCAACCTAAATGCCACATACTAACAGCTGTGGGCTAGCAAAATGTACATAATTATGTCTTTTAAAATTAATGCAGTTTAGATTAATGAACAAAGGGAACCAATAACAGAAGGGAGCATTGGGCTTTAAATGTTTAATGTTCTAGTGTGCATCATTTTGATTCTCCTGGAATTCCGCATTCAGGTTTAATCATTCGTTAGGCATAATCTTGTGGTGGAAACACTACAGGAGATATGAAGAGGAAAGGACGTTTTAGTAAAAAAATCAGATGTTATTTGCCATAATTAGTGGAGATAATCACCCATTAGTCAGTTAATAAACTTAACAGGAATAATCTTTTAAATAATTAAGATGATTAAATACAGGATTAAAAAGTTGTGAGAGTGAACACCATATGTTTTTATTTTTTCAATTCTTAGTGTTTTTTTAGTTATTTCTAAATTCTGTAAATGTAAAAGTACAACAAGAGAGGCACTTTTAGAAAGTAAGTGTTTTTTTCTGTCTTACTTGGACTGGTACCTATTATTTTCTACTTTGGGCTGGTTACTTGAAACACTGAAGGCAGAGAAAAATGGGAATAATTATAGTACCAAAAATTTTTTGAATGAATAAACATATCATTATATCAATCAATCAATATGAGGCCTTAGATACTAAGGTGAGGGGCATTGAATATTATGATTATCTTTAGGTCTTTCTGGGAAATAAGACCCTGGTGAGTTTTCAACCTAAATCGTTCTAGGAAATAAGGAGGAGTAGCTGCCCTGGAGGCTAGAGGGAGAAACTGCCAGCAAGAAAGTGGGTACAACGGAGAAAACCGCTTTCCAGTTGTATACATGCTGGCCTCTCTCTGTACATTCAAGAATACTCTGAATATTGCTTAAAGGACCATAAATACTCTGAAAACTGAGCCATATATAAGCCTACTCCTATATATTTTCATATTAAAAAATTTCCTTGTGTACATTTTCATTTTCTTTTTTCCTCATCGTATTTTAAGAACATCTCATGAACTTGAAAAAACAAATATAATATTGTAAATGAACATCATGTTAATTTATTTTAAATCCAATGATGATTTAATTTTAATGATAAAATGGGCTAGAATGAAAAAGAATAAATGGATTAATAAAGTCTAGGGCCTCTTTTTATTTATGTCATTGGGGCTAATTTTCATGTTCTATCTTTGTGTTATTCTTAAGTTAAACAGGTGTTTCTCTTAAAAAATGTCTAGTTTGTGTAAATGACACAGTTACACAAATGATCCACGTATCTACCATAAAAGGGTAGGAATGTGCAAAAAATAAATTACACAGTGTGTACACAAATCTAGAATTTTCTGATCTTTCTGGTGAGAAAACTCTTGATTAAATGACTTTTTACTAGTTAATAATAAATATAATTTTCTAAAATAAGAAATCTGAACTAAATTTTTGCTGTGATAAAATTATGATCACCCATGAGAATAAAGAATAACTTATTTCACAAATATTTTACTCATTTGCAGTTGTCACCTTCTACATTAAATGATTTGTTGATGCCTTTTTTTCTCTATTACACTGGGGCATATTTCTGGAAGAAGGATATTAAATATGGACATGGCCAAATTTTGCAGCTAAGACATTCTTCATTTTGTAATTTCCATATGCTGTATCCAAACAGTCCAGGGGTTTCCTCCCAGCAACATAGTTACTTTCATAGCAAATGTCATCATGTCTTGTTTTTTAAAAAATTAAAACAGTAGAATTAATATTACTTATGTTCTGGTAGAACTGAGTTTTCAACATTTAAGTGTGTTTTCCCCATGCCAAACTCTTACATTTCTTAATTAAATATTAAAAAGTGGTTGGAAATAATCAGTGAAATTACTACTACTGAGATGACATTTCAGAAAACCTGTACATCCCACTCTGTTGCTGCTACCTTGCTCTCCCTTTACCCTTACCAGATAAACTCTAAAGTTGATAGTAAACACTTTTGTTTTTCTACCCACAATTACTTTCCCCACTTTTTCCTTAGTAAATAAATCTCTGTTTTTTTCAGGTATTGCCACTTTCTGCGTGACTATGTACAGGGTAGGTTTATCCCAACCACAGACTCAGTATTTGAATCCTAACTGACCTCAGCCAATCATTAAAGATCCCACCTTCATTGCCATTGACTGGTTTGGGTGTAATTGAAATGCAGTTGTGGCCACTGAAATGTGGTTATGTCTGCTGGGAGATTTCTGATAAAGATTTCCTCCCGGCCGGGCGCGGTGGCTCAAGCCTGTAATCCCAGCACTTTGGGAGGCCGAGACGGGCGGATCACGAGGTCAGGAGATCGAGACCATCCTGGCTAATACGGTGAAACCCCGTCTCTACTAAAAATACAAAAACTAGCCGGGCGAGGTGGCGGGCGCCTGTAGTCCCAGCTACTCGGAGGCTGAGGCAGGAGAATGGCGGAAACCCGGAGGCGGAGCTTGCAGTGAGCTGAAATCTGGCCACTGCACTCCATCCGGGCGACAGAGCGAGACTCCGCCTCAAAAAAAAAAAAAAAAAAAGATTTCCTCCCCTTTTAGGAAGATACAAAGGAAGAGACAATCTCTATTTCCCAAGAATAGGCATCCCATACCAGTTCTCTCCCTCAACCCGCAGGATTATGGAATTACCCTTCCTTGGAAAACCAGAACAGAACATGAATTACCAAACAATAGGTATTTTCTGTTGACTTCATAGGGACACTTTTCAACTACAGCACTGGGAGTAGCATGGAGCAGAGCTTCACACATTCCTTAGAGTTCAGTACTCTTCCCACTGAGATTTGAAAGTCTGATCCTCTTCCTAGTATTCTATCAGAACAGCTCATACAAAGGAGCAGTCCGAAGACAGACATGGAAAGCTTTCTGTCAAGATATTATGTGGGTACTTATGTGATTCCTTGGAAGGAAAAAGAAAAAGAGAGACCTGAATATACTTGCATACCAAGTGTGCAGGGCAAGTCATCTTGTTACACCTATTATCTATTTCAGGTCAAACCTGATCCTCTTATCTTGAGACTATTAACATCTTTTAAGCTGGAAGGCAGTGTGGGATAGTAGAAAGAGAATGGACTTCAAAGCAAGACAGATTTGGAACTGGCTCCCAACTCTCCCATTTAAAAGATCGTTGACCTGGTGTATGCTTTATCTCTAAGCCTCAGTTTCTACATTTATGAAAAGGAGAGAACAATACTTAACATATCAGATTGTTAAAAGGATTAAGAGATAATTTATAAAGTGACTGGCACCTCAATTGGCATATAAGAAGCAGTTAACAAATAGTAGTTATTATAATATGTTAAACCTAGTGATGTCTCTGTAAAATCAGCTGTAAAGAGAGAGATTTCTATGCTGTTGTTTACTGTCAAGGAGGATTTTTTAACCACATTTTCTTAGTGACTGATGTGTTTCACCATCAAATTATTCACATAGTAAAAATCCCATGTTTAGTAAATTTTAAAACAAACAACAACAGCACTAATAACTACCATGACAAAAGCACATAATCCATTACTCATTTGGAGATCTAGAGAATCCAGAGAAGCGGGGAAAGAGACAGAGCACCCTACTGAATCGTGTGAACAATTTGGATGGGAGAACTGAAAAAAAACCCTCTCTCTTCCTTGCCTGAATCTCTGGATGGTGTAGACATTTACTGCAAGAGTCAATCTGAGGATTGCCCCATATTTGCGGGGGCTCTAGTGCTCTTCATTTAGTTCCACTCAGCTCTCTGATACGCTTTAAAGTGGAGATGAGCACCAACTTTCAGTGGCTGCTTTCATTTAAGGGAATCAAGACTGTATCTGCGGAAATTCTTCCAGGAGGATGGTTTTGTGTTTGGGCCCACTGCTGATGCAAACCTGTCTCTATTCACATGATATGCTGATCATTTCAGTTGGAAGTTGTTAGTTAGAGAAGATGTACTATTACTTCCTTCCTGGAACAGCCTTTCCCCACCAGTTTACCTAATTAACTCACTTATCCTTCAGGCCTCAGTTCAAACATCACTTTCTCAAGGAAGCCTTCCATGACGTCCAGATTAGATTAGGTCTCATACCACACTTCCATAGCTTTCTGAACCCTACAGCATTTATCCCACTATGTAATTTTGTGTAGGTGCCATTGTTTATTTAAGATATATGTTTCCGGCTGGGCGCGGTGGCTCATGCCTGTAATCCCAGCACTTTGGGAGGCCGAGGTGGGTGGATCACGAGGTCAGGAGATCGAGACCATCCTGGCTAACACAGTGAAACCCCGTCTCTACTAAAAATACCAAAAAAAAAATTAGCCAGGCGTGGTGGCGGGTGCCTATAGTCCCAGCTACTTGGGAGGCTGAGGCAGGAGAATGGCGTGAACCTGGGAAGCGGAGTTTGCAGTGAGCCAAGATCACTTCACTGCACTCCAGCCTGGGCGACAGAGCGAGACTCCATCTCAGAAAAAAAAAAAAAAAAAAAAAAAAAAAGATATATATTTCCTACTTGAGGGCAAGACGCGCAAGGGCCAAGACAGGGTCTGTTTGTATATTAAGGCAACTGGACGGACAAGTACCATGCCTAGGAGAGAGTGGGTACTGAATACATCCTTTAAATTAATGAAGTAAAGAAGTAATGTTAAAAAAAAACCTGAATAAAATGAATGAATCGATGAATATCATACTTCAATTCACAGAATAGCCAAATCCAGGAGCATCCCCTTATGTGATCATAAAGGTCAAAACCTGGTACCTATGAGGTTAAATTCTGGCCCTATAACTTGCCAGCTGAATGTCAAGAGGCAAACTATTCAAACTCTTGGTGTCTTATTTTCCTTATCTAAACAATGGAGATAATGATATTGCTTCCGCCCAGGGGGATGTGAGAATTAAAAGAGTATCTGGCACATAAAAAACACTAAACACATGCACACCGTACCTACCACCCCTCTTTCTCTCTCTCGTGGAATTCTCACTGCCAGTGCATTCAATCATAGGTATTTAAATGCATTTATCTTTGGCTTGCATTAGTGTAAATACTTTATGTAATCTGTTACATACGAGCGCAAAGCTTAGAACTGCTGCAGAACTCTTGCAAACATGAAGGAAATTGGCTAGAGCTAATAGGCCCAGAAGCACGGGTGAAAAGTATTAAATGAACCTGGAACTTAAAGGACAACGTTGGGTCAGTGACTTAACTAACCTTAACTAACACTGCATTTATTACCTTTTGCAACTTCTTGACATGTGATGTGATAAATATCCCCACATACAAGCCACTTGGTATTAGAACTTCTGTAACATTAAGCCAGAAGCTTTCTATATGATATGGTTAGAGCAATCTAGTCATCTGCTTTCTGATAATATCCACATAGTTGAAATCTCATGGAGATAATCTTAACATCTAAAGTGGTTATCTCCTAATTTGTTGGATCCAATCCTTTTTGTACTCTGTGCTTCTTTGTAATCTTTTTAGGTTTTCCTGGTTCTCCTTATTCTGGCCTGCTATGTGGTTGTTGTAATTGTCTGTAATTATCTGCTTACTTATGATTCCTATGAGTCTCCTACATTACAACATAGGCTACCTGAGAGCAGAGACCACACTGCTTTGTTTCCTACTTGATATCCAAGTAATAGCAACACACCAACATACCATAAAGCACACCACATGAATGAATAAGTTCAGTCTGTAAATCAGAAATAATCCATAGCCTCTATTTATGGATAATTAAACCCATTCAGTTAGGGTAAAATTATGGAGGATAAGTTTCTTATCAGGCCCTATCCAGACTCCATAACATGTAGTTTACGGACTGAAAAAACAATTTTTTAAAGAATAGTTTAAAGATACAGTAAAGCTTGAAGAAGTAAGCTGTAATTTTGAGAGGAGTAATTGCCTTATTCCTTATTCTCTAGATGATGAGAGCACCCAACTCATGTAGTTATGGTGAGGATTAGGTGGAATTGTTCAAATAAAGCACTTACAGGTACAGTAAGCACTCAAGTTTGGTTAGCACTAATTATTACCACATGTAGTTACATGTATATTAGATTACCTTTACTTAATCCAATAATATCACAAGGCAGTTTGCCATATTTATTTTCTTTCTTTTTTTTTTTTTTGAGATGGAGTTTCACTCTTGTTGTCCAGGCTGCAGTGCATTGGTGTGATCTTGGCTCACTGCAACCACTGTCTCCCAGATTCAAGTGATTCTCCTGCCTTAGCCTCCCTAGTAGCTGGGATTACAGGCATGCACCACCACACCCAGTTAATTTTGTATTTTTAGTAGAGACGGGGCTTCTCCATGTTGGTCAGACTGGTCTCATACTCCCGACCTCAGGTAATCCGCCCACCTTAGCCTCTCAGAGTGCTGGGATTACAGGCGTGAGCCACCACACCCAGCCGCAGTTAGCCTTATTTCTATGGTACTGGTGAGAAAATTGAGGCTCAGAAAAATCAGCAAGTGGCTCAAGGACACACTGAAAGTTACTAGTGCAATAAATACCATACAACTCTAAAGTGACTTCTGTTTCTACCATGCCACTCTGGATAAACAAGTTCTAGCTAATATGATACAGATAGTAGAAGTGCTACTTCATCTCTAATGAAGTAAATGTCTCCTGAAAATTGAAAATTGAATGAGTGAAACCATAGGTTACCCAGACAAACTGTATGTAACAAAGGTAAAGATACACATTTTCAAGGAATTAAAACAATTCTAGAAGTTGGCAACATGTTTTATGACTCTTCCCCTCTTATTGGATTATCTTGATTTAAGCTTACAGCTATTTCTTAGAGACATATCACCAACTTAATAATTTACTGGGAGCTGTTGTAATTTACATGGCAGTGTCTCTAATTTAAGCAGCAATGATATGTACCTTTTTATGCACTAAGATAAGCTCTTCGTTCTTAGCTGGGAGTTTGTGTCAGCAATCATTTAGATTGCTCAAATATAAGATTTGCTGATGTGAGAAAATTCCAAGCTGGTTAATTGCATCAAAATTTTAAGTGAAAAGCATCTTCTTTACAACCCTCGACTATCATCAAAGGAGGGGGCTAAGTACAATCTGAACTCTCTTTTTGCAATTCTATAGTGACAAAAATGCTGACCTGGTTGTTCTTTCATCAGCTCATGCTGAACCTAAAATGAAGAAAATAAAATACAAATTTTGAATCTTTATGTAAACATCCAGATGACATATTCTGCAAGTAAGGCAGTTTTGAGTAATAAAAACTTTTGTACAGAATTTTACATTTTGTCATGTACAGAAGCTTACTTCAGACATTATGCAAAAGGAGATTGAATGTTCCTTCCCAGATGTAGCAAATTGTTTTGGATGACCCAGTCCTGAAATCTGCTATGATTAGTAAACAGAAAATGACTTTTTATTACTTTTCTATTTTATATCCACAGGAACACAAGTCTACAAATGTATTTATTAATTATTATGCTCTGTTTATATTTTCTCTGACCACCCTAAAATAAGATAGTGAAGTATTTTCCTCCATAAATGAGGAAACGAAACTAATGGATCCATTTAAAGTAGTAGTCATAGGCTTTAGAAAACATCAGCACTTATACATTACATGAAATTCAATGATCTCTCCTTCAAACAGAAGATAAACACCATTGAATTTAAATTCCTTCTAGAGCTGTTCTCTGTAACCCAAAACTTAACATTTCTCTCATTCTTGAAGTTAGTAACATTAAAACTATCTCTTCCACAAGTTAAATATCCTCTCTTTTTTTGGGTGACACTCAATTTTTTTGAAACAATACATTCTTCTGTCTTACTTTAATTCATCCCTTCTCATCCATTTCTCATCCATTATATTCTAGCTCTCATATCTGTCCGTTCCCTACTGAAACCGATCTCACTAAGTCACTGATGTTCCCAAGTTTTTAGCACAAGTTTCTGCCTTTGGTTTTCAGCCTAATTTTTTAAATATTACCACCAATAGGCCAGAATTGTCTCCTGGATTTCCTCAATATCTTTGCTATTTCTTATCTTTTCATTCATTAAAAAACTCATTGATTAAATGGCTACTCTGTTAGTCATTCATCTAGACACAAAAGACAAATAGAGTAAAGAATGGCCCTAACAGTTTGGATATGTGTCCCCGCTCAAATCTCATGTTGAATTGTAATCCCCAGTGTGGGAGGTGACTCCATGGGAGGTGTTTGGATCATAGAGGTGGACCCCTCATGGCTTCATGCTTTCTTCAGGATAATGGCTGAGTTCTGGAGAGATCTGGTTGTTTTAAAGGGTGTAGCATCTTCCCCGCCTCCACTCTCTTTCTCACTTGTTCCTGCTTTTGCCATATGAAATGCTTGCTCTCTCTTTGCATTCAGCCATGAGTGTAAGCTTCCTGAGGCCTCCTTGGAAGCTGAGCAGATGCCAGCACCATGCTTCTCATAAAGACTACAGAACCGTAAGTCAATTACAGTTCTTTTCTTTAAATTACCCAGTCTCAGGTATTTCTTTATAGTAATGCAAGAACAGCCTAACATAGTCCCCAACTATTTCGGTGTGCAAGGATAAATTTTACAATAAATAGTTACAATATAATGGCATAGTGTAATAAAGGCAGTATGTACATGGGTCAATGGCGGTAAGAAAGAATCAGCCTTTGATTTTTTTGTTGGAAATAGTTTCTCCTCCTGATTTATTCACTTGCACACCTTCAACATATACTCATATTAAAAAGCTTACTAATTTTTTTATCTTCTGCTTGGAACACCCTCTTGACTGAAAAACACATATTTATAACTAGTATTTAACACTGTCACTTGAATATGTTGTAATCATCTTAAAACAAACATAAAATTCCTGATTTTTTAAAAAATAAATAAAGAATAGAAAAAATCTTCTACTGTATAAAAATCAATTCTACAAGAAAAGTCAAATTTAATGGAGAAACATTTCCATTAACGTAAAGAATCAAAGATATGGCTGGGCATGGGGGGCTCCTGCCTGTAATGAGCTTTGGGAGGCCGAGACAGGCAGATCACGAGGTCAGGAGATCAACCTCCTGGCTAACATGGTGAAACCCCATCTCTACGAAAAACACAAAAAGTTAGCCAGGGATGGTGGCACGCACCTTTAGTCCGAGCTGCTAGGGAGGCTGAGGCAAGAGAATGGCATGAACCCGGGAGGCAGAACTTTCAGTGAGCCAAGATTGCACCGCTGCACTCCAGCTTGGGCGACAGAGCGAGACTCTGTCTCAAAAAAAAAAAAAAAAAGAACTGAAGATATATATCATTACTCTTAATTTTAAATATTCCAAAAACAGATTATAAACATTCCAAAAAAAAAAAAGATAAAATGCACAAGTTGAATGGGAAGTGACACAATTCAAAAGAGTCCATTGAAAAGCTACAAAAGATAGGAGCAATTGGCCAATTACCAATTCAAGACCAACATATAAACATTTGAGCTCTCATATCCCAACAATGTTCTGAAAAATTGTAACAAAACAAAAAAACTCAATAAGATGTCAAAGAACAATCCTGAATAAAATTCATGCTAATATTATTTTTCCATTTTATTTAGTATGTAAAATAATATACAAGTTGCTTTATAGAAATACACTGTATTCGTAGAATGTAATACTCAATATTGTGACAATGTCAGCTCTCTGTAAATTAAGCTATAAATTAAATGAAATGATAATTAGCATCCTAATTGAGGCCTGGCACAAGGGTTCATGCCTGCAATCTGAGTACTTTAGGAGGCTAAGGCAGCAGGATCACTTGAGGCCAGGAGTTTGAGACCTGGGCAACATAGCAAGACCTTATATCTGCAAAAAATGAAATAAAATAAAAAATTAGCTGGGCATGGTGGTGCACACTCGTAGTGCTAACTACTCACGAGGCTAAGGTGGGAAAATTGAGTACAGTGAGCTAGGATTGAACCACTGCACTCCATCCCGGATGACAGAGTGAGACATCGTTTCTAGAAAATTCATTAATTAATATTAATTTAATTTTTAAAATTATAACAATAAAATGACTCTAAGGTTTTATATTGGAAGATAAATACAATAGAATAGCCAACATTTAAAAAATTATAAATGGTATATTCATCCAAGTATAAAAATATATAATTATTTACCAATCTAAACATTGTGATTTGACATGACAATACAGATACAAGTAAATAAAAATGGAAGGTCCGAAAAGAGGGGGTGTTAAGACGGAGAGTGAGAGAAAGCTCTTAGAATGGAATTTTGAATCAATGTATAAATTATAAAATATTTAGTAAGTAATGTTTTTACAATTGTCTACTGAGAAAAGATTTAGAATAATTTGGATCTCACACCACCAATAAAAACTTAGGATGGATATGAAGTAGAGTATCAAAAATAACAGCAAAATCAAATTTAATTAGTAGAAAATTTTTTCTTTTTAATATGATGTGCATAGGGAAAGATTTTTGGAAGACAGAATAAAATGCAAAATAATAGATAGTAGATTATATAAGAAAATTTAGGGCCCGCCAGGGGTCAGTGGTTCATGCCTGTAATCCCAACATTTTGGGAGGCCAAGGTGGGTAGATCATCTGAGATCAGGAGTTCGAGATTAGCCTGGCCAACATGGTGAAACCCCATCTCTATTAAAAATACAAAAAATTATCTGGGCCTTGTGGCATGTACCTGTAATCCCAGCTGCTCAGGAGGCTGAGGCAGGAGAATTGCTTGAACCCGGGAGGCAGAGATTGTAGTGAGCCAAGATCATGCCACTGAACTCCAGCCTGGGCGACAGAGAGAAAACTCATTTTTGGACATGGTGTCCAAAATTTTACACCATGTCCAAAAATTAACTCAAAATGGATTAAAGACTTAAATGTAAGACCTGAAACTGTAAAACTCTTAAAGAAAAAATAGAAAAAACCTCCTTGAAATTGGTCTTGGCAATGATTTTTTAAATATGACACCAAAAACACAGACAACAAAAGTAAAATTAAACAAATAGGACTATATAAAACTAAAAAGCTTCTGTATGCAAAAGAAACAATCAGTAAAATAAAAAAGCAACCTACTGAATGAGAGAAATGCAAGCCATATATCTGATAAGGGGTTACTGTCCTAAATATATAAGGAACTCACACAATTCAGTAGCAAAAAATCAAAAACAAAAACAACCATGAATACTACAATTAAAAATGGGCAATAGATCTGAATAAACATTTTTCTAAAGTAGACATACAAATGACTATCAGGTACTTGAAAAGGTGCAAATACTACAAAATGCTAAAAAATGAACATACATATGTAAACATATATATATCACATTGAATTTCAATGAAATAGAAAAAAACTAAAGTTGATCAGAAAGAAAATGGTTACATAAATGATTTTGTCTGGCCAAGTATAGAAAACAAAACAAAGCAAAAGAGACCTTTTCACATAGAGATGTGCAATAATTTCCATACATTTAGTTAAACTGTCTAACTGTGATATTCATGGAAAGCAACCCCTGAAGCAAACATTATATGCTACTGTGCTATTAGAGAGCGCAATTCCAGCAAAGCAGGAAGGACCAACACCACATTGCAGGGTGGCACCTGGTGTCCGTCCCCAATCATGGCTTGATCTCCAGGGACAGTATTCCCAGAGAAACAACAACTTATGTTGTTCCCAGAGAAACAGCCCCATGATGGCTCATTGTGGGAAAGAAGGAAGAAGATTTTAGTCACGAACTCTCATCTCCCACATCTCAAATATCAACTTCAATGACAGCTTTAACAAAGATGCCAAGAGCCAAGGGGTGAGAGTTGTGGAGCAGATAGGACACAGCCGCTACTGGAGTTGGTGGTCATCCACACGTTGCTGGTTGCCTCAGTAAAGTCTCAGTCAGGAGATCAGAAGCCAATGGCCTAGGGGAAAAAGTGAGACTGAGAGACCATAGGGGAAAATAAAATTAATGTAACATGTATGTTAGAGGTCACTTAACTTTTAGATGAATGGTCCCATAACTTTTAACAGTGCTTACCTCTGAGGAGAGTAGATTTAAAAGGAGAAAGTAAAATACATTTTGTTTTATATACTTGTCAAATGACTTTGTAAGATATTTATGTACTATTTCAACACAGTTATACTTTTAAAAGAATAATGTATACAATCTTGCATACTCAGATGCCTAACTGCAGGAACAATTGGGCCAACTCTAATTCTAAATCTGGTTAATCTAAAACTTAATTTGCCGTATCACCCACCACCTCTGTTTTCTAGGTTACTAGCATCATCATAGTCCCAACAACCAGAAATAAAACCTTAGTGAAATTCTCAGTTCTCCTCTCTCTCTTTCAATCTACACATAGTCAATAACCATGAACGCTGAACTTTCAACCAAACACATGATGGGTCAAAGCAGATATTTGTAAAGTCATGTAGATGAGCCAGGCCAGTTCCCAGTTGCAGCAGGCTATCATTGAATCATATGTATCTACATATTTAAAGAAATAATGAGTCATGCAGAAAGCAGTGGCACGGGTCAAGAAAGATTCATAGGTTTATTTACCTCTCTGCCTCACTTTCCCCGTCTGTAAAATGAAGGCTAATAGTAGTATCTGCCCCTTAGAAACCAGAGTAACAGAGATTAATAGTGTCTGTGCATTGTCTACAGTGTTCAGGAGAAAATCTATCTCGACAAGCACTTATGTCAGGTGTATTGAATTATAACTACAACAACTATTACCATTACAACCCTGATCATGGATTGTTACTGAGATCCAGGCATTTTTCCAATTGCTTTACGCATATTCATAAACACTCTTAAGCATCACAAGAATCCAGTATGTTAGTAATATTTTCATTTCACAGATGGGAGAAGTGATTCCCTGAGATACTAGGTATCTTGGTAAAGGACAAGCAGTGACTAAGTAGTGAAGCCAAAGTTCCATTCTCATTGAGTCAGGCTCCAAACTCTGCTCTTCAATGTTCATGGCTGCTGCAGTCTAATTATTTTAGTATGACTGAGTAGCAATAATCTCTATGCCAAATTGCCTCAATATGGACTAATGATGTTGAATTTTCAAGAACAGAGAGCTAAAGAGCCAGATCCTTGAACCTGTTGATCCCTCAAAAGTGTTTGCACTACACTGTGGTGTGGGGCATAGCAGGTGGTCTCCAATATGCACAACAGCATCTTGTTTTTTACTTCTTGCAAAAACGACCATTTTAATGATACAAAACCAGTGGTTAAGAACATGGACTTTGGAGTCAGCTCCCTGTAATCAAATCCTGACTTCATCATTTATACTGTTTGTATGACCTTGGGGAAGTTCCTTCACTACTTTGTGCCTCAGTTTTCATAATTGTTAATAGAACCCATTGTATGTATATACGTAAACTAGACAATGAGCCCCTCGAATGCAAGGACATAATGCTTATTGTGCTCTGTAATTTCAGAACTCAAGACAATTGCTAGAATATACTAGGTCCATCGTAAATACCGGTGGGCTATTGAGTAAATGAAATGGTATACGCTGTTTCTCTCATTCTGTCCAAACTACTTATCCTTTAGAATCAGCTCAAGTTTTCCTCCTGATTATTCCAATTTTTATCAGTAGATTGCTTCACCATCTGGTCTTCTTTTATACACAGTCATGCAATTGTACATGTTCAAATGACTGGAGGTAGCTAATTTATAAAGCTTTCTTCAGAACTATGTGCAATCTATACTATACAAATCAGTCTTAATTTGGTGCTAACTGATTTGGTCACCACTTTATTTGGTCACTTCCACTCCTTTCCATTCCAACTCAGGTTAAATGTTCATTTCTCAGGAAAGGTTTCAATACCCAAAGACTAGTGTGCAGTCCATATGTTGCCTTCTTATAGCATGCTGTGTTTATTACAATTGTCATTAAATAACAATTTGTATAATTGTTTGTTTAACGTTCATCTCATCTCTTGCATTGTGGGCTTCCTGAGAGCAGGGAAATTGTATGGTTTACTGTTTTCTGTATCCCCAGAGTCAAGTACAGAACCTGTACTTGGGGATGTGCAATATATCATCATTGAATATATTCTCCTAGGCAATGCTTTGGCAAATGACAACTTTCAAGCTTTTTTTTGTTTGTTTGTTTTGTTTTTTCCTCAGAATCTTCAGTGTAGGAGAAGTCTGGTTATAACCTTTAAGAACTCTGTGCTGTCACTGCACATTATTTTAAAATAAGTCTTCCAATAAAGAAAAGCATACTCTGAAAAATATGACTTCTCCCTTGGGAAAGTCTGGGTAGCCATTTAGACCAGCAATAAAATGATGCACATGGTAATCTAAAATCTTAATACATTTCATAGAAAATGCAATATTTTTCCAAACTGCTAGAGCTTCAGCAATTAAAACATAAAGAATATTAAGTCATAATTTCTTTCATAATCACAAGAATAATGTTGTATTCTCTATACACTATTTTTAAATCGAGCATTTAATCAGTTGCATAGGACAGTTCATGCGGGAACAATGCATGGGAAACTCTATTTGTGTATCCATCTATCTATGGAGCTGTTGAGCAATCTGCCTAAATTCTGTTACAAGGAATGTAAAGATTGGCTTGGGAAAAGATTCATAAATAGAGTTAAGATTAGTTTAATTCACTCAATTCATTCATCAATTTATAAATGGTCTATTATTACATGGACAGTAATTCAATTGCATCGGCAGTTTGGTTTAACATTTAGAAACTGAATATTCCAACCAAAGTGTATCTACAGTTTTCAGAATCAACTATCAAAATGATTTTAAAAGATAATCAATATAATGAATAAATAAAGCTTAACTGGAGGAAAAGTTTCCCAGACATCCATTAATCTCAGAAAAATATCAAAAATGGCCCATTAAATGTACATAATCAAGTTCCATGAAGAAAAATGAAGAGAGGACTGAAATGTTTCTATTAAAGACTTTCTTTCAATGACTATTTTAGGCCAAATAACAAATTTTTATTCTGAGATATGGCTATCTTGATTTAGAAATAAAATCAATCATCTCTATCTATTGACAACAGGGTTGACATACTGAATTTTCTCACTGTGTTTGTCTTATTTTTGCAAATGGTAATTACAAATTAATATTAGTAAAATAATGTTATGCATAACATCCTGTCTAACCTTCTCTTTGTAAACTGAAACACTGCTTTTTCTCTCATTAAAATTTAAGTATGTCATTTCCTTTGAACATGTGTGACTTATTCCTGCCTAGGCTTCACAGGACTAAAAATATTCCAGGGCTCAAAATATTAAAGGAATTTAGTAGACCACTGATCTGATTTTTTTTTTTTTTTTTTTTTTTGAGACAGGATCTCACACTGTCACCTAGGCTGAAGTGCAGTGGTGGGATCCTGGCACACTGTAGCCTTTGTCTCCCAGGCTCAAGCAATTCTCCTGCCTCAGCCTCCTGAGTAGCTGGGATTTCAGGCGCTTACCACCATGGCCAGCTAATTTTTGTATTTTTCACTAGAAATGGAATTTCACCATGTTGGCCAGGCTGATCTTGAACTCCTGACTTCAAGTGATCCACCTTCGTCCGTCTCCCAAAGTGCTGGGATTACAGGATTGAGCCACCGCATTCGGCCTGATCTGATTTTTTTTTAAAATGAATTATTATGAGAAAAGCTTCTGAGAGGAAGGAAAGATAACAACTTAGACTGGAGGAAGAATAGACTAGTTAATTCTTAAAATGATTGTAGCAAACAAAAGAAAATAGGAGCCAGGTGTTCAGTTGATATGATACCAAGTAGATCTCTTTTGTGATTCTGGTTACTTCAAACAGCTCCATTGCATGATCTAGTTTCATAATTTCTGAAAAACTGTGCTTGAGGATAAGGATGGCTGAGGATATCTGGGAGAGAAAGGGGTTAATGGAGCACACTCACACCATCCCTGACCACTTAGTCATTGGTCAGCCAAACACATGAAACAGAACCTTTTTTAGTCATTAAAAACTGAGATGAGCTATTGGCTATCAGGGCAATCTAGAATCATCTACTGCCCCTATTACCTGCTTATAGCCTTCATAAGAAGTAGTAACACACCTAATCCAAGTGCTGGAGTGGTCAGGAGAAAACGGCATCACTGCGTCTTATCTTTGGCTGTGTCCTCACCCAAGTCTCAACTTGAATTGTAGCTCCTACAATTCCCATGTGTTGTGGGAGGGGCCCGTGGGAGAGTCTCCCGCTTACTATTCTCATGGTAGTGAATCAATCTCATGAGATGTGATGATTTTAAAGGGGTTTCCACTTTCACTTGACTCTCATTCTCTGTTGTCTTCTGCCATGTGAGACATGCCTTTCTCCTTCCACCATGATTGTGAGGCCTTCCCAGCCACATGGAACTGTAAGTTCATTAAACCTCTTTGTCTTTATAAATTACCCAGTCTCAGGTATGTCTTTATCAGCAGCATGAAAATGAACTAGTACACCCTCCCATTATTGTCTTGGCTGGAACTAAGGTAATTCCTCTGGTTACTAAGGCTCAATACACGGTAGGCACACCGTTGCATCTGTTCAAAAGGACTTTTTATTAGCTGTATTAAATAGGTATGAGGAAAATTTTAGAGACTTTGTAGTATATTATTCTCATGTGTTTACTGGCTATGTTCTCTATTTGCTTTGTGTGTTACCTATTTTCTTCCTACATCAAATATTTAATTTGATCATATATATCTTAATTTTGATTTTCAATAACCTCTATCTTAATGTTAGTGGACTATGCTAAATTTACATTTTATCAATATTTCATTGTCTTTATGTATTCAGCTTTGTGCATTAATAAGCAGTAACATTCAAAATTCACAGATTATTTTCATTTAATGCAACAAAGACTACTTATTGATCATCACTTGTCATGAGTTTGGTTTTATAAGGAACACAGTAAATATAAATCCTATGATTTTCAAGAAATCTTTTACTCTGAGATAGAAACATGTTTCATGAAAACAAGAAACAGATGTGCAATTGAGATATAAAACTAAATAAATTTAGAACTGCAATTTAAATCCCTTTATGAACCCAGATCAACATATAGAATGTATATATTTATAAATTTTACACTAGTTTTTCCTTTGCTCTTTTCTCTTGAATGCTGTTACATTTTTGTTCAATTAACTATAATTATACATAATATTTTAAATTATTTAATTGCAGTAAATCTCCTCCTACACTGTCTTAATTGACACAGGCTAAATGGAGAAAGTAACATGCCTGTTTTTATTCATGCTCAACAAAACATTTCCTTGGTATTTGCAGCTTTGACCACAGGTGACTTTTTGATTCTGGGCTTTTTGTTTGATTATCAAGACAATAAGCCACCCACACAAAAATGTGTGTTAGATCAAAAAAGGTGAAGGGTAGGACTATGAGGCATTGACGATTTCTTTCTGGACTTGTAAGGCCTCAACCTCAGAGACAGAACTCAGCCATATTAGAGGGGAAGCAGTATAGGGCAGTGTTCATCCTGGATCAGTCCAAATCAGATGTCCAAAAGGAAGCCATGCATACAGAACCTAAAGCTGTAGGAAAATGAGCCTACTAAATCAGTTCAGATGAATGAAGAGAATGATCAGGATATGTTGACAAGCAAAGACAAGGGAACTAGATGGGTACAAAGTTAAAAAGGAAGAATATAAGGACAATGGATGGATGATGAATATGAAACTGTGTTGCTAAAAATGATTTTACAACCAAGAGATTATTGAAAGATAAGCCAGACAGAGTGTGTGCTTGCAAGAAGTTTGGGGAAGCAATTGCATGAGCTGATCTCAGAAACATTACAAGAATTTTCACAGGTAAAGATAAAAGGGTTTCTGACTGAGGAAACAGCAGGATCAAAGGTGTGGATACCTAAATGTGCCTAATCTCTTCATAAAATACAAAAAGTCTAAACTACTGAAGTCTAAAGGGGAAAGAGACTAGCAAAAAGTCGTGTTGAGAAGGATCCTGAATTCCATACTGCAGGCCAGTTTCTGTCTGCAACCTGGAATCATCAAAAATGCCAGGAAGAGTCAAGTGGACATCACTGATACTGATTTTAGGAAATAAGCTTTGGAAACTGCACAAAGAGTAAATGGGGAGGTGAGAGTCTGGGTGCCGAATCATAGTAAGGTTACACTACAGTAGACAAGAGAGAAGCCAGTGCCAACAAAATGGAAAAGGAACAGTAAACATGATGATGATGATGATGATAATGGTAATAAGTACTTATTACTATTCAGTTATTTAATAATGACGTAAAAAGCATTTAATAATGTGCCAGGCTTTACCACAGAAACTTTAGACATATTAACTCTTTGAAAAATCATAATAACTCTATGTTTTAGGTACTATTATTATTCCCATTAACACATAAAAAATTGTGGCACAATGACGGTAAATTGTCCAATTTCACATAGCTATTAAGAAATGAGGAACAGAAGATAGAGCGGCACCAGGAGAATATTCTTTACATATTTCTTGTATTCCTACATGTTTTAGAACAGAGATACTTATTCGCTTTGTTCCTATCTTTCAAAAATGTTTGCATCTTCTATCTCCTTGGAAGATAGAGACGGTGTCTCCCATCAGGGCAAAGGCTTGGTGCTTTTGGTCGCATATACCTTATAAAAGATTTGGGTTTTCTAAGATCAGAATTCTTTGACTATGAAACAAACTCGCTGTGTGCCCAGTATCCACCTGGGTTTTCTCTGCACCACACCAATGTGACTGAGGAGTCAAAGGAAACTGGTGTGAACATGAAGTTCATGCTGCCTGCTGTGCCATGAGTAGCAAAGTTCTTTGTGTCTGATCCTGGAGTCCTGTGTCTTCTGCAACATCTGCGAAATTGTAGCCAGCTAACCTGTTAGCTTGTAAGATGATAAAATCTCAGATCCTTCACAATTCTTTATGATATGGTGATTTACTTCTTGACAATAGGGGTGAAAAATATAAGACATTGTGACTAACATTGATATTTTCTTCCAGGTATTTCTTTAGAGGTATCCTCCAACAACAATAGCAGGAAATATTCAAATGGGAGCATATTTGTGGAGAAGACAAATATTTTTGCACACGTTTAGTTTGGGGTGCTGTTGATATATCTTTGAAAATAATGTCAATGAACTAGATATGTTCTGAAAAATATGAGGGTTATCACATCTAGAAGTATGCATTTGGTAAAAATTATGCATAGAGGCTGGGCGCGGTGGCTCAAGCCTGTAATCCCAGCACTTTGGGAGGCCGAGACGGGTGGATCACGAGGTCAGGAGATCGAGACCATCCTGGCTAACACGGTGAATCCCCGTCTCTACTAAAAATACAAAAACTAGCCGGGCGAGGTGGCGGGCGCCTGTAGTCCCAGCTACTCGGGAGGCTGAGGCAGGAGAATGGCGTAAACCCGGGAGGCGGAGCTTGCAGTGAGCTGAGATCTGGCCACTGCACTCCAGTCCGGGAGACAGAGCGAGACTCCGCTTCAAAAAAAAAAAAAAAAAAAGCATAGAAATAAAAGATAAAATCACAAAAATATCTAAGATTATTAAGTAGAACTTAGAGAGAAATGATGGCTAAGGACAGAGTTTTTAAAAAGAGGGCATCAATGGAGGCATAGGTAGATGAGGACAATTTAAAGCAGAAAATATCAGGGAAACAGAGGCAGAAACTAGAAGAGTATGGTGATCTAGAGTCAAGAGAAGAAGAGCATTTAACATGGAAAGATAAGATATTCAGGTCAAATAAGGTATAAAGACAGAGGAGGACTTGGATAGAAGAGAAAATTGGCGATAGTGTTCTCTCTTTTACTGGGTGCTATCCATTCAGGGATGATGAATATTGCAGGCAGATTGTCTTCAAGGTGTATCTTGGTTGAAATAAACAGCACCAAGGATTAAAGCAACAGTATAGAACTTCCCGGTACAGATTAAGAGTATACTTTTAGTGAATCCAGAAGGGTAATTGTCTGAATTCCAGACAGATTGCAGGCACCTGGAAAAAAAAAGTCTGCAAGTTAGAGCTCCAAATATATTTTATTCTTAGATGATACTATTTCCAAGGAGCTTTGCAGAATTAAGATTCAATGAAAATATTTGATTATTTCTACATATACTGGACAAGCAACTATTATTTCTCAGATCAGAACAGGTCCTCAGAATACAAAACTGAATAAGACATCATTCCCTGAAGTTGATGTAAACCACCATTCATCATGCAATGGAAAATGATGTATTATTGACCAAAACAGGATACTGTGAAATCATAGGGAAAAGTCTCCGACCTTTGGAGATCTGAGTAGAATACTCCAAGTAGTCAATGCTTGCATTAGATCCTTATTTTTTACCCAGATGAATATGGCAAGTAAAGCATTTCAAGCAACAACTGCAACTCATGAAAGTGCCACAAGTTATGAGAGAACTAACATTCAGAAAATTAAATTAGTTCATCAAAGTTGAAACTTTCATTGAAAATGTGAGAAACGACAAAGGTAAAGCTTGATGGCTGGTTGCACCAAAACATGGCAGGTCTAGCATGTTGTTTTTGGAAATCAGAAATGTATTCTATAGGTTCTGAGAAGCCATTGAATTTTTTAAAATAAGGAATAAAGTAAGATTTCCATTTTAGAAAGATTGTTCTGACAGTAACATAGGAAGGAAGTAAGAAAAAATGGTAGAAAAGAATTAAGGTGAGTATCATCTAACTGAGTGATAATAGAAGGCAAAACTAGGCCAGGCACAGTGGCTCACGACTATAATCCCAGCACTTTGGGAGGCCGAGGCTGGTGGATCATGAGGTCACGAGTTTGAGACCAGTCTGGGCAGCATGGCAAAACTCCATCTCTACTGAAAATACAAAAATTAGCCAGGCGTGGTGGCATGTGACTGTAATCCCAGCTACTCAGGAGGCTGAGACAGAAGAATCGCTTGAACCAACCCAGGAGGCAGAGGTTGCAGTAAGGTGAGACTGCACCACTGCACTCCAGCCTGGGCAACAGAGCGAGACTCTGTCTCAAAAAAAAAAAAAAAAAAGACAAAACTAAGCAGCAGCAGTGGAGATGGAGGGGTTTGGGAGGGTTTCAGTAGTTGGTACCCACAGGATGTGCAACTGATGGAATATAGTCAAGAAGTTGTTTCTACGGAGGGAAAGATCTAACTGTTGGCTTGTCAAGTTAAAGAAATGTCTTTTTATTTCTATTTAACCAACTTTTTTTAAAAAAATAAGGAATGGATGTTGAAATTTACAAAATCCATTTCCAATTTACAAGTGGTTTGATAGGTTTTCTTCTTGATTTTAAAGATGGGATTAATTGCATTAATAAAGGAACTAAATATAAATTATACCTAGCAATACTGGAATTAACCTCACATACTCATTGCTAACTTTAATTTGTCACATACTTATTGTCAGAACCATCATTTAAGCTAAGCATCTTTAATAAGACTTGTAATGTAATGTTTCCCTCACACATTAACAGAGATTTGTGTTCTTGAAAATTTGTCAATAATTTCATATAAAAATGTTATTTTTCAAGTATGTTTAAAATATGGTTTAAGAATCTTCATTTTATTACTATATTAAAGAATGATATAAAATAGAATGAAGAAATTTATATATTCAAATGTATTGTCACACACTGAATTAGCAGAAATAATTTCTAATTGACTATAAAGGAATAGAATATTCAGTAATGTCTTTGTTATATTTGTCCTTTACTATTTCTAAATGGTTTGACTGCTGTGGTTTTCCAACTCTCAGAAAACATTATACATGTGCCCATGCACACACACACACACATACATATAAGTGACATATACATACACCAATATGCATGTGTGTGTGCTTGTGTGTGTTTATATAATATACGGAGAGTGACAGATATACATACACCTATAGGTATGTGTCATGTATGTGTGTGTTTATATGCATAATATATACAAAGAGTGACATCTATGTGTGTGGATGTGTATATATATATACTATACTATATAGTACTACATATATGTATATAGTAGAGAGGCAGAGAATGCTGTCAGACTTCTTTCTTAAAGAAGGACATAAAGAGACAATGTGGATAGAGACAGATTTGCCTATTTGCATTTGAAAAGCTAAGAAGTTTGAAAAGTTACAATACAAAGTAGTGAAATTTGTCTATTTCTGACTAGTTATAAAAATTTTCAAGTGCCTTTACTCATTACAAATTTGTTGAATCTTCTTCACATGTAGAGATTTTGATTCAACATCAGGGGTTGAATACAAAACTATTGCTCTAAATAAATTGGAAAGAAAATCAGCTGTCCACAGGATTTGGGACACCATTACGATGCTCATTCCTAAAGTGGCCATTCACAAAATGACTTTCGCAGAAAACAGAATCTTTTAGAAACCAGCTTCAGGAAGTTATTTAATTTGAAGGAAAATAATCGCCTCTCAATCTGCAATTGCACCGTGATACAAGAAGGAATGCCGGTTAAGGTAGCAGCACATCTCTGAAAAGCTAAGGTTTTGTTTCAACCTTTGAAAATGAAATTATGTGTCATGCTGAAGTTTTATATTCATCAATTACTTCACTAATTCCAAGTCTGTGGTCTGCTTTGGAATACACATGGAGCACAGCATAATCTCCACTGGGCAGTTTCACATGATGTTCTCGTGGCTTAAGTTACAAAAGATCACTCAGATGGAAAATCCCCAATGGATCGCCTTATCATTCAGAACACAGACTCCATTCAGGCAATGAAATAGGTTTCAAATTCATTTCTTAGCATTTCCAGGTGTACTTCTATTGCAATATTATACAATTTTTGTCTAGGTTTTCTGCCATCACCTCTCACACATAGCTTTATTGATTCTATGACAAATAAGTGACTCAGCTTGTAACTACCATGTTATTTGAAATTTCTATTCAAGGTTTTCTGGACTATTCTCCTTTACAAATAGAGTCACTTTCTTATTATTTATTCTACTGAATATAACAAAAGTGGATACAGAGGAAGTGATATTAGCTTTCTCGAGTGAGGAATAAAACTGACTTATGTTCTATCCCTGGTTCAGTTATGGAAGGAAGATTCTGCACATTCAAGATTTGTATATCTTCCTGCCTTTTCCTATTTAAAATGTAAAATTACAGCATATTATAGTTATAAATATGGTAAAATTATTAAGTTTTACTACTTTGAATAAGAAAACAATATGGATTTCTGGATAACTATCTAAGGGCAAATTTTTTAAAAGCTTGATCACAAAGTAATTTAAGATGTAATTTTCTAACATCACCTTGCAGTGACAAAATGTTGACTCATATTGCTGATCATGTCTACAAACTGTCTAAACATCCATTTATAAGCAATGAAAAGAATTTGTTGAAAGTAAGTGGATGGAATTAGAGGAGTACATGGGTAAATTAAATAGAAAAGAGCTGTGGAAGAGGACTATCCAGGAAAACAAGATAAAGGAAAGATGGAAAGATCAGAGCATTGAATGAGAGTTATCTATCTGTGGAATATGTACTCTGCACCTTGATGGACCAGGAACTAGAGAAGGCAGAAGGCTGACTCTGGGACTATTTCTGACTTCAAGGAACTTACGGAGAAGTGCTTGTGTTTGCACACAGAATCGAGGGTAGAACTGATTGTAGTGAAAATACGTTAGAATGTAATATGATTTAAGCTGCCCAGATAGAGTGAATGGACCTATTAATACTTACGGAATGCATACTTGCAGCAACAGAGACAGATCCCAGAAGTTATGGAACAGGTGCAGAAACCCTAGCTGTGGGACCAGCAAAGAAGGGAGTATGGTCAGAAAGGTAATGAAAAATACTCTTTTATTGAAAAGAGTACATACAATGTTAGAGATTTAAATAGGGAAATGCTATATTCCAGGACGAAGTCTTCTGTGACCCAGCTGGAGCCATGTTGGGCACAGTGGGCATGGCAAGGAGAGGAGGAGAGCAGGAAACTGCTTCTGAGAAACATTTGCTTCCAGTTAGCTGAAACACTTTACCAATCAGCACAACACGGCAGACTGTGTCTACAGTCTAAACATCTCTGTTCTGTTTTATAGCTGTACCCTCACATTGCTTGGCTTGGTTGCTGTCTTCAAAATTGATGACTCTGGTTGCAAGCATGTCTGAAAAAGTCCAGCTCAATACATCAGTTTAATTCTATCATAAAAATAAATGTAAACAATTAGACACTGGTGTTCTCTACGTAGAAAGGAGAGACTATAAATACATATAGGTTCTCTCAACTAAAGAAGACCTTAAGAATTATGCAGCCCAACCCCTTTATCTTTCCAAATGGAAACGTGACTTAGTGTTCACAGTAGTGAAATGACTTGTCCACTTTCCCACAACATTTGTAGCAGAGTTATGAATTTACTCCCATAGTAACTTAAATGTTTTTACAAAGTTAGTCAATCAATCAATCTATCAAATTGGTCATTTGATGTATCTGATCTAATGTTCTTCAAGTCTCCTTCACCCTCTGTCCCAACCAAAACAATTTTAAATGTTCTCGGGTTGGAGAAAAAATAAAAATAAAAGCAGACCCATTTGGTTTAAAACAGTTTGGACAGTTAAGTCTTTCCCAGTGTCTTTAAGAGAATTGTTTCAATGTTTCAGATTTCTGCAAACTTCCTCCTCTTACCGTAGTAAGAATATCCTTTTGCCCATGAATTGAAATACTTCTGGGATTAAGTGTCCTCTCACTTCTTTAGCCCTCACTCACTACTTTGACTTCTTGATCATCACTGACATGCTAGCAGTGTGGCTTAATTTGGAGAAAGGTTTAATCCACTGGGTTGTCTTCTCTAACTTGGTCAGGGTCTAGCAGTAGTCAGTGGTTGAGTTGACCTCACTTTTTTTTTCTTATTTATTTATTTATTTAGTTAGTTAGTTAGTTAGTTAGATAGTTATTTTTTGAGACAGGGTTTTGCTCTGTCACTCAGGCTGGAGTGCAGTGATACAATCATGGCTCACTGCAGCCTTGACCTCCCAGGCTCAAGCACTCTTCCCACCTCAGCCTCCCAAGTAGCTGGATCTACAGGTGCTCGCCACCACACCCACATGATTCTTCTATTTTTTGTAGAGACAGAGTTTGGCTATGTTGCCCAGGCTGATATCAAACTCCTGAGCTCAAGCAATCCTCCCGCCTTAGACTCCCAAAAT
Source organism: Trachypithecus francoisi (assembly GCF_009764315.1). Classification (NCBI taxonomy): domain Eukaryota; kingdom Metazoa; phylum Chordata; class Mammalia; order Primates; family Cercopithecidae; genus Trachypithecus; species Trachypithecus francoisi. Next base: position 44,357,885 of record NW_022681470.1, on the reverse strand, counting down.
TCTGGGATTACAGGCCCGAGTCACCATGCCAGGCTCAGAGTTGACCTCATTTTAACTCTTACTTGTACTGCAGACCTCTCTGCATTTCCGTAGTATCCTCCCTCAGATTCCCAGTGCAGGTAGTTCATCTGCAGAATCACCAACAAAATTGGCCACATGGCAGACTATCCAACTCTCCATTTAGTCACCTCCAAAGTCCCTCCTTAGAACATATAGCTCTATTCATGCCAGACAGGAAGAATGACTTAGATATTGAACATCAGCCCTCTGTCACCACACTGTGCCACTGTGTTTCCCCCAATGTGGCTACCCTCAAGCTGTGCAGGACAGTCATCTGAGGCAAACCCCTTTCAGAGTCCCAAACATTATTCTAGTCAAAAGCCACATCCCTGGCTTTTCCAGACTGCCTATCTGTTTGGAGAGAAAACATGAAAACTCATGTGTCATCTGCTTCTCTTTTGTCCTTTCTCATATTTCTGAAAGTCTCCCAGCTCCACAGCGCCATAAAAAGAGTATCAAACTTTTTCTTTCTCTACTCTGTCCTCATTTCTTAGAATAAATCTGTCCCAAGGCCTACCCCTCATTGATGGGCAGTATAAAATCTGTATATTAAAGAAGAAACACCTTTAGCTGAGACTTCTGGATTTGACTTGATATTCTTTAGATAATCTTTAACATCTTACTGACTGCAAAATTCTACGTGGAATAGTAATTCTCTTTGTGCCTCATTTATAACAGTCCTAATCTCCTGACCACAGTCATGGAAAGATGGATGTCTCAGTCCCACCAGGAAGAAAATCAGGGTCAGCATGATACAAAAAAGTGATGGCACAACCTCTGTGGTGTGCTGAGAAAATAAATACATAAATTTAACTCAGAATTGGTACATTTCAGGGATTGCAATCCTACCCTGCATTCTAAAATGCCATGAAAAGTATAAAGAATCAGTTATTTAATATAAGAAGAATCAATCTTTGTTAGAAACTTTGTGTCCTAAGACAAACTTATGTTTTCCAACATTCGATAATGTTCCAAACAAATAGGGGTATGGTAACCAAAAAAAACAATTTATTTAAGGGAGTTGGAGAGGGCAGAGAGTGGAATAAAAGTAGAATGATAAAATATGAAACCAAGAGAAAACTGGGTCAAGATTAACAAGTGAAAATGAGTAGAAAAGCAAGAATGGTTTTTTAAGGGGCTTGAGAAAATTGAACATTCTAGGATAGATATATAAAGAAATTGGAAAGACTCTTGGGAACAACAGGAAAACAGCTAGAAATTATTTTCCTATAAAGTAATAATACATTCCACATAGGAAGTTGGATTTAAGAAACTCTATTTTTCATAGAGAGTCTACATACATTTCTTAAGGGGAATCAATGGTAGTCCAGCAGGGAATTATGTAAATCTATCAAAGAACTGGAACACTTTTATTACTATGTGATTTGAAACAGAGCACATGTGGCTTATCTAACAAACTTAGAGCATATTCTTTAGAGTGTAGTGTCATTGAAATGCAAATGGTATTTGCAATGCAGAAGAGAAAGGTTTGACGTTATTGTTTTGCCCTTTGAGATACAGTGTGTTCCTAGCAGGCTGTTCTTTACCTTGTTTGGAAACCAGTTAGCATAGCTTCTGACTACCTAAATGCTCTGTATCATTTATTTTGGTCTGTCCAAGATTTTAATTTTATTTCTTCTTTCATTTTTCCTGGTTCCTTTTTCTGATAAATATTTACCGGAGTATTCTTGAAGTCTAATGAAAGAGGATATGTTAGCCTTGCGTGTTTTACTAGATATATAACCACATAAAATATTTTGTGCTCATACATTTACTCCAAAATATTCATATAGTACCCAGTCCTTGCCAAGACCTGTTCTAATCTATGATTTATATAATTGGAATAGAATGAATGGCCCCTGACATCATGTGGTGTAAAGTCCACACAGGAGACAGCTATTACTCAAATGTCATGTGACTTGGTGCCAGAAGTACACCGGTGTGAGAGACCTGAGTAAGCACAGTGGCATGGAACATTATTGTCTAGCATTTTAATTCTGCCTGAGCTAACAAGGTGAGAGATACACATCATGGAACAAATGTCATAAATATGTTTCCTTTTAAACAATCAATTTAAAAGCTGTGTGTTTTTTCTGTGTATAGTCCTGAGCCACAGCACATGGATTAGTCAGAAGCTTTTGTACAGGACTCAATTATCTGGTGGTCCTGGGCATAAACTCATCTAGAAAAGAAGAAAATTATAATAAATGATTCTCTAAGATATGTACATATTGGAAATAACAGTTTGCATAGCAAAATCTTTAAGACTTCAGTGGAAATTAAATATACTACAAATACATTTACAGACTTGTGTTATTAATAAAAACCACAGTCTACTGCCACCTAGTGGACATTAATTTAGAGACCCCCATTACTTTATATTTAGTCACACCTTTGGTCTTGGAATATCTCTATGGTACCTGTGGAAATCAAAGTGATAACTATCGAACAACATTCGCATCAAGTAGGCAGCCCTCACAAGCAAAGTTCTCTCTGGATGTAAATTGTACTATTTCTGCAGACTGTATTCCTAATGGAATGTCTTTCTCTTCTTCATAAATGTTTTCTTTGTTACCCCAAATAGCAAAAATGAAAAACCAAAAAAAAAAAAAAAAACTTTTCACTTGCGCTATAAAATTTAAAACAGAAATAACCTAATGTTCTGCCTGTACCTGACACTCAATATGTTTGGTAGATTTCATTACAGTATCGCTGCTTCATCGGGTATTTTACTCCTCCATTGTGGTTCAACAGCTTTTCCCTTCTGATTTCATATACCATTGTCTAAAAATCCTCATTGCTAGGACCTATTAAAATCTAATTTCCTTTCCTTCTGAATGATTTTCTAAATGAAACAACAAGACATTTTCTACCCGTGTCTCTGATATATCATTCTCATGACCCCCAGAAAGTATGCATTGATAATATCTAACAACGTCGTTGCTTCTGTTAGATCTCGTCATCTCTCAGAATTGCTGCATGATCAAGCTCTTCAGTTCAGAAATTCTTCTTCCTGACCACAGCCTTCTATTACTTGATTTCTTAAGCTCCCATTTTACTTAGTGATGCTCTTTTTTTTTTTTTTTTTTTTTTTTGAGGCGGAGTCTCGCTCTGTCGCCCGGACTGGAGTGCAGTGGCCGGATCTCAGCTCACTGCAAGCTCCGCCTCCCGGGTTTACGCCATTCTCCTGCCTCAGCCTCCCCAGTAGCTGGGACTACAGGCGCCCGCCATCTCACCCGGCTAGTTTTTGTATTTTTAGTAGAGACGGGGTTTCACCGTGTTAGCCAGGATGGTCTCGATCTCCTGACCTCGTGATCCGCCCGTCTCGGCCTCCCAAAGTGCTGGGATTACAGGCTTGAGCCACCGCGCCCGGCCGTGATGCTCTTTTTATAAAGAACATACTCTTGGGTGACTGGGGAGGTGGGGAGTGACACTATTTTTAGGTGGCTAATTGTGTTTAGGTGAGTATAGGACTTAAAACTGGCACCTGAAAGATGTCAGTAACCAAGTCAGAATACCTGATTTCAAGTGCAGCTTACAGAATTGAAGCTACACAGCCAAACCTTCTTAGATGGGAATGAAGACCCGCTCTCCATTTGTTTCTTATTTTGGCTTTTGTTTCTCTTTCAGCGGGACAGATCTCTTTCTCTCCTACTGCACACAGGCTACTTCCAGTGACTAGGGAAGATTACTATTACTACCAGCATCTCAGTCTAGCAATCGTCAGGGGTAAAAGTATTTCCTCCTATCAATGACCAAATAGCAACCCCAGGGAAAAAAATCTGATTGGCCCTGCTTGGGTCACATGCTTATGCCTTGGACCAATCATTGTTGCCAGGCAAATGAACTAATATACTTGGTGAGGTTTGGGTCATGTGTTTAGTTTTTGTGGCAAGGGTTCAGAAGGGAGGGAACAGAAGAGTCTACCAAAATGATCAGATAACCCAATTCACCAAGATCACTAATGTCTTTTTCTAAAACAACTTCAGGGGCTGCTTGATCTGTCACTCATGGAATTTCTACCCTATCCTCTTCTCTCTTCCAGAAGGAATTTTTTGTTTACCCATAATTTATGCCATTTTATACTTTGTCTCTCTTTCAAACTTTCCTTTAGTGTCTAATCATAGAAACTCAGCAACATGACTTCCCAATCCTAAAGTATCAAGAAAATATTTGAATTGCCAGCTCTTCTTTTGAAGCTAGGCAGTGGCCAACTTGAGAGCCACCTTTTCCCTATCCAACTCTAGTCAAAGGAGAAAGAATTACTTGATAAAGCACACATTTATTGAGGGTGGCAGAGATTTCAGGTGAAATAGCCGTCATTGTCTTAATCATGATCTTCAGGACTCTATCTCATTCTACTCAACTATGCTTTCTTCCCCAACTTTGATCTGATAGGCATTTCTTTGAGGCTATTGTGAGAATTTGCAATTTCATGATCATTTAGGGGCTTGTTAATTTTCTTCCAATGATGAGTTTTTGAGAAATTGAAATTGAAATGGTTTGAATAAACCAAAAATTGCAGAAAATGTTAGTTTTATTAGCCTCCTCTGTGCCATACTTATGCAAAAAAAAAAAAAAAAAGAAAGAAAGAAAAAAAAGTCTCTACAACACATCTATTAGAGAACAATTAGATGACCAGTGAGTTCACATCAATTTATTAAAATTAAATCACTAGGACGTATTAGGAAACAATATTGTCAGCCTCCAGTATTCTCCTCTCCGGGTCCTAAATTTATCACCTTTTAGGGAAAACTGGCTGCTTCATTTTGGATTCTGCCCAAGGCTCTCTTGATATGTAGACATTTCATTTGCATACAAAAGGCACACTGCATGGCTGGATAAACCAACCATCTGGCCTAAGCAATTTATCTGGATTATTACTGAACTGTACAAAACTATGTAAATATATATTCCTAAAATTCCAATTGCTCCCTTATCCATCTGCCTTACTGCCCTTTCCCTTCAGCAACTCTGATTGTAGAAAGGATCGTTTGCTTCCTCAACCCCTGACACACAGACACACGGATACATATGCACACATCTTCCTGCTCTATTGACTGTTGCTAGTGAAAGTCGAGTCATAAAGCCAGGTCACTTGGTCCACTGCCAATGTATGCAAGTCAGACTCAGTCAGACTTCATAGCTGATTAACATGCCTTTTACTACTCTCTAGTTAAATCCTCATCACACAGTCTCATTTTTCTAAATGCTCATTCTAAAACGTTTGCATTCTCTTCCAGTCCTGGATTCCTTATTCTTGAAGGTAATCTATTTTATAAACTCAGCGCTAGGTATACTAATGAATAAATAGTATAGTGCACCTGTGTGTTATTCTTGACATTATAGGTAACTTGATAATAGGAACTCATTATATGACGTGAGTTTAGTTTTTTATAATTAAACTGTGGTTGTGTGTCTAAAGTTCTTTTATTTTATTTTTTATTTTTTTTGAGACAGAGTCTCGCTCTGTCACCCAGGCTGGAGTGCAGTGGCACGATCTCGGCTCACTGCAACCTCTGCCTCCTGGGTTCAAGCAATTCTCCTGCCTCAGCCTCCTGAGTAGAGTAGCTGGGATTACAGGCGTGCGCCACTACACCCAGCTAATTTTTACATTTTTATTAGAGACGAGGTTTCACCATGTTAGCAAGTCTGGTCTTGAACTCCTGACCTCAAGTGATCCTCCCACCTAGGCCTCCCAAAGTACTGGGATTACAGGCATAAAACACTGCACCTGGCCTAAAGTTCTTAATTAAAGGAATTCTTTAATTATTATTAAGCAAAACGGGATTTCGGAGATTCCAAGTGATAACTTTAATTCACTACTCTATGTCCTTATTAGAAAATATAAATATATATATATATATATATATAAACCCAACCTATACAATATAGTGTATTTAGAGCATGGAAGAGCAGAGACTCTGAAGCCAGACGGCCTGAGTTCAAATCCTGACACTTCTACTCAAAAAGGTGTGAGTGACTTTGGGCAATTTGCTTACTCTTTCTGTGTTTCTATTTACTCATCTACAGCAATAATTTGTACCTCACCAAATAAAAAAAAAAGCTTAAATAGTTAACATCTGTAAATAGCTTAGAAAATACTACATTGGAAAAACAAACATCCCTAACTCACCTTCCACAAAAAGAAAGCCCACCTGCTTGGTCTTAATCTGTTGGCATATGACTTTATTCCATGCTCAGACTTTATGTGTTGATATATGACTTTATTCCATACTTATTCTTTCATCACAGGTGACACCCCTGAAGTCAATACCCACTTTCTCACCGCAATTCACTGACCCAACTCTTTTTACAGGTAGGTCTGCATTTGAGGAGTTGCATCATCAATTCGGTTGATTTCAGTAGAGGAATACATTGGAGTTTGGGGTAAAAGTTTTAGCCAATAATAATGAGTAACCATTTGGCTACTTTCTGTCCTTTGTGTATATATCCCACTGCAACGTTGCCCATGGCCAGTGGTAAGTTGAGGATCCAGGACATCTCAGTGTCCAGGCTATGTTTTCTCAGGGACGCAACTATTAACACTCCATTTCCATGTCTTCAACTCTCAACTCTATCTGTTACACTACCCACAGAAGTTTGTATTCTACCCATAGTATTCCACCAAAACTGTTTTTCTGAAGTTATTGATGGATAGTCTAATAGTTAAAGCTATCTTTCTTATTTTTTACCACATCATTAGTTGTTAGTTCCTTGTTCCTGAGGTTTTATAACACTCTCTTAATTGTTGGAGTGTTTTTCTCATCATTTTTTTTTTGGTCATCTTTATGGGCTCTTCTTTCTGTGCCCCCTGCTTAAACCCTTACTTCACTATATGTTCAAATGCCCCTATTTATTCTGCCTTTAATCTCTATGCTTTTGAAACTGCGAATTTAGGTTCAATTTTCTCATTCACTCCCAAATTACGGCCATAGCCCAGTGGTAATTATGCCTGTATCATCTCTTCCCCAGATTACATCATCACAGCACTAAATGGTTTCTCTACACCTCTAGTCTCATCCCTTTCAAAACCCTAAAGTCATCTACCTAAACTAATAGTGCTTTCATGGGTCTATATAATCTATAGAAAAATTTCTAAATTGTATAATAGAGTCCACATGACGTTCTAGAATCTTTCTACCCCTCGATTTTGCTCTGCAACATTTCTTGCCTTGCACATTCCTCTCTAACATCACCAAATATGTGGTATGGCTCATAAATAACACATATTGTTTTGTTTGGCTTTATTTTTTATTTATTTATTTATTTATTTATTTTTTTGAGACGGAGTCTCGCTCTGTCGCCCAGGCTGGAGTGCAGTGGCCGGATCTCAGCTCACTGCAAGCTCCGCCTCCCGGGTTCACGCCATTCTCCTGCCTCAGCCTCCGGAGTAGCTGGGACTACAGGCGCCCGCCACCGCGCCCGGCTAGTTTTTTGTATTTTTTTAGTAGAGACGGGGTTTCACCGTGTTAGCCAGGATGGTCTCGATCTCCTGACCTCGTGATCCGCCCGTCTTGGCCTCCCAAAGTGCTGGGATTACAGGCTTGAGCCACCGCGCCCGGCCGGCTTTATTTTTAAACCTCTTGCTTTTGTATGTCATCTTCTCTGCCTGGAATAACTTTTCAGTGACTTTACCTGCATCCTTTAATAAGATACAGTTTTCACATGTCAATTCCTCCAGCAGCTTCTGACCAGCCTGTCCCCAAGCCTAGGTTAAATGCCTTCTTTCATTGCTCCCTTGGTATCCATTTTGTGTATTTCGTGGGATATTAATTGAATCTTACTTAAACTATACTCTTTAATACTTTAGGTGTTCTTTGATGGCAGAAACAATCTATATATACATATCCCCAGTTCTTCCAAAGCACTTGTCTTTTAAAAGGCACTCCATGATATTTATTAAATGGATGAATAAATGATTCAATGAATGAATAGTTGCATAGCGGCAGCAAAACTCTCAAGAAATTGACCCTTGAAATATACTCAGTGACCTCCTTCATGAAATTCTAAAACCTTATTCAGTCCAAAGACACAACGCTAGTTATGCTGCCTTCGTGTTTCTTTCATACAGAGACAATGAATCATGCCGAATTACAGCTCTTAAGACCTTACAGCAAATGCACAATGCCCTGTAGGACATTCATCTTTCATACCGCATTGTATTTTTAAATGATAATTGTTGTCATAAATGTTCTTACTCACATTTCAGCTAGTTAAAAATTTTGCCTGCCTCAATAAAATGAAAGATGCCAGATTGTTTACAGATGAATTAATCATGACATTATCTCTGAAACTTTTAAATTACATCAATTACATTGCATTTAGCATCACAAATAACCTGCATATTAAACAAATGGAATCTTTTCTTATATCAATAAAGATTAAATCATTAACTACCACTACTTGAATAGCAATATGACTGCAGTCAATGGCTCCCAAGACAGTAGAAATCTTACTCTGTCACAAAGTATATGCCATCCTTTCAGAGACATCATCAATCTTTATGGAATTTGGGAACATTCATTTTCTTTAGGACTGTTCATCTATGGATTGATTATACCATTTCGACGTGGTAGGCTGCCTAATGTTGAGAGCTCAGGAGAGCTATGTAGAATAATTCCACATTAAAAAATCCAATGCTTAGGCATCTTTGTGAAGCATAAGACAAGCATATCTTTTCAGTTTCCAATTTAACTTTTTAGATACTTAAAATATTTGGATTTGGTTGATCCATGTCTTTCAAGCAGTGATTTTCAGATGTCTAAATCGGGTCAGGTAGAGCCTTCAAACATTATGTCCTGTCCTTTTTGTGAATTCTGTATAATTATACAAGAAAGACAGAAATCATTAAATAAAAATTTTGTTAAAATATACTGGTCTCAAAATATTGGCAGAAGTAGCCTTTAATTTATTTTATCAAGTTAATTTTTGTTACCCTTGTAAACTCGAATATCTGAAACAGGTCTCAGTTAATTTAGAAAGTTGATATGGCCAAGGTTGAGGACCTGTGCTTGAGACACAGCCTCAGGAGGTCCTGACAACATGTGGCCAAGGTGGTTGGGGCACAATTTAGTTTTACACATTTTTAGGAAGACATGAGACATCAATCAATGTATACAAGATGTACATTGGTTCCATCCGGCAAGGTGGGACAACTCGAAGCAGAGTTGAAGTAGACAGTAACCATTTCGTGCCTTTTAAAAGGGGAGAGAAAACTGAAAATGGCGAGATGCAATAAAAGTTAAATTTTGGGTTGAAACAATTAAAATCTCTTTTAATTTATTAAGAGTCAATCAATCTTTTAAGAAAATTTCATTGTTTCTAACCAATTCTTAGGAAAACAACAACAACAACAACAAAACCATGAAAGCCTTTTAAATACAAACACACATGCACGTGCACGCGTGCAGACACACGCACATCTTGGATATTAGCTTTTAATGAAGTTGACTTTTAACCATTGAGGTCCTTTAAATTAAAGCTTTTTAAATCTCATTACCATATTTCAGCTAGGATAAATTGCTGCTATTTCAGAAGTACCAAGTATCAAACCAGGAAGGGCTTGATTTAGGAACCAAATCCAGACTGTTGTGGTGAAAAAAAGAAAAACCTTAGCTGTGGAACAGCAGCATGGGGAGACAGCCATTGCTCTTTCAGTTTGGCCTGGCAACCAAACAGGTGGCCTTGTTATGTAAATAAAGCCCCTTAAGTAGTCAAAATCAGAAATCTTTCCTTTTTTTCCCTTTTGTTGGTTTTCTCCTCCCACCACACTACCTTTTCTTTTGTCTATGTGTGAATTTAGCCACTTCAGAGGACTCCTTCCCCATAATTGGAAGCTTTCCTTCAGAGTTGATCAAGTTGGATATAGAGTTGGTCAAACCCAATAGAAAAAACACCGAAACAATAACAAAAACAGAAACAAACCAAAGTTAAGCAAAACAGTTGCACAACTTACACAATTATGGAGTGCTCTAACGGTAAGGAGAAATTAAGACCAGCTGGTTGTTAAGCTTAACTTTAGCAAGACAAACACCAATTCAGTTACTTACCTAGGACTGGATCTCAGGCTGAAGACTGCTCTCTACCGTCCTAGATGCAGGAAAAAACTCAAGCTCATTTTCCCTGTTGAACGCCAGCTCAAACTCCATAAAGGAGTTACTTGCCTTCCAACGTCATGGAAGTAGGAAAAACTTGCCTTCTTTGTGTTGGAAGCAAGTAAAACTCCCCAAAAAAGGAGTTGTACAGCAAAATAAACTTTAGATCGTAATCACATTTTAGGAGATCATGGATTCTCTGGAAGGGGTGCTTCCAGGACTCAGCAAATTGTCCTATTGGTGTTAGCCATAAAGATAGCTCAGGCTAGTACCAAATATTGATAGGAGATTTGTCAAAGGTCAGGGACATCTCCACTCAGAATCCATTCATGGTTACCAAATGTGAACCTCGAATATCCGAGATAGCTCTCAGTTAATTTAGATCATTCTGAGCAAACTATTGCAAGGACAGAAAACCAAATACCGCATGTTCTCACTCACAGGTGGGAACTGAACAATGAGAACACTTGGACACAGGGTGGGGAACATCACACACTTGGGCCTATCATGGGGTGGGGGGTAAGGGGGAGGGATAGCATTAGGAGATATACCTAATGTAAATGACGAGTTAATGGGTGCAGCACACCAACATGGCACATGTATACATATCTAACAAACCTGCACTTTGTGCACACGTACCCTAGAACTTAATGTATAAAATAAATAAATAAAATGAAACCAAGTAAGACAAAAACAAATAAATAACAAAAAAAAGTCTATTTTTCCAAGGTTGCTGACACGTGCCCATGACACAGCCTCAGGAGGTCCTGATGCCATGTGCCCAAGATGGTCAGAGCACAGCTTGGTTTTATGCTTTTTAGGAAGATTTGAGACATCAATCAAAATATGTAAGATGTACATTGGTTCTGTCCAGAAAAGCAGGACAACTCGAAGCAGGGAGGGGGCTTCCAGGTGAGAGACAAATAGTTGCATTCTTTTGAGTTTCTGTTTAGCTTTTCCAAAGATGTCAATCAGATATGCATTTATCTCAGTGAGCAGAGGGATGACTTTGAATAGAATGGGAGGCAGGAGGCCAGGCGCGGGGGCTCATACCTGTAATCCCAGCCCTCTGGGAGGCCGAGGTGGGCAGACCATGAGGTCAGGAGTTCAAGAACAGCCTGGCCAACATGGTGAAACCCTGTCTCTACTAAAAATACAAAAAATTAGCTGGGCATGGTGGTGGGTGCCAGTAATTCTGGCTACTCAGGAGGCTGAGGCCAGAGAATTGCCTGAATGGGAGGCAGGTTTGCCCTAAGCAGTTTCCAGCTTGACTTCTTCCTTTAGCTTAGTGATTTGGGGGCACAAAGATTTATTTTCTTTGCACACTCTTCACTTATTATAAAATGTTAATAAAATCAAAAGCCCTCCAAAATCAAATTCCTCCTATGATCCCAAAATATAAAACTAAACCATAAAAAAGACAATTACAACATATAGCTAAAGCTATAAAGGAAAGGTCTGGCACCACACCTTCCCTTAAGCGCAGGATTTCTTTGACAGAACATGAAAGAAGCTTCAGTCTTGGGCTCTTGGAAGCCGCTCCTTGGGCTATTCTTTGCAGCCTACTGTTTCACCTTCACAAACATAATGAATTTCTTAGTAGACAAGAGAAAGGGAATTTAGAACAATTGACAACCCCAAACACCACAGAACTATAGGCAAGAGTGAAAACAAACACTAATTCCCAACCACTCGGGGTGTACAATAGGTGTTCCGGTTTTGTGAGGATAAAAATATGACTTGGATGAATTTAGCCTTGATAGTATTCTATTTTCTCCCATTCACTCAGATGAACTTCTTCTGAAGTCTTTAAGAAAGCAGGCTGTGGCTGGGCGCAGGTGGCTCAAGCCTGTAATCCCAGCACTTTGGAAGGCCGAGACTGGTGGATCACGAGGTCAGGAGATTGAGTCCATCCTGGCTAACACAGTGAAACCCCCGTCTCTACTAAAAAATGCAAAAAACTAGCCAGGTGAGGTGGCAGGTGCCTGTAATCCCAGCTACTCAATAGGCTGAGGCAGAAGAATGGTGTAAATCCGGGAGGTGGAGCTTGCAGTGAGCCGAGATCCGGCCACTGCACTTTAGCCTGGGTAACAGAGCGAGACTCCGTCTCAAAAAAAAAAAAAAAAAAAAAAAAAAAAAAAAAAAAAAAAAAAAAAGAAAGCAGGCTGTAAGAAATCAAGGAAATTAAATCTAATGTTGGTGCACAGAAAGTTCCTGCTACAATTAAGGTGACCATAGGTGTCAGCTTGCTCAGTTTATACCTGTTTGCCCAGTATTGTAACAGGACCAGCCACAGACAAAACCCTTCAGACACCGAGTTAAAGAAGGAAAGGCTTTGACTAGGAGCATTGGCAAGACTCAAGTCTCAAAAACCGAGCTCCCTCAGTGATCAATTCCTGTCCCTCTTAAGGGCTTACAACTCCAAGGGAGTCTGCATGAGAGGGTCGTGATCGATTGGGCAAGCAGTCGGTATGTGACTGGGAGCTGCAAGCACTGGTAACTAGAACGGAACAGAACAGGACAGGGATTTTCACAGTGCTTTTCCATACAATGTCTGGAATCTATAGATAACATAACCGGTTAGGTCGGGGTTGATCTTTAACTAGTAGGCCCAGGGTGTGGCACCTGACTGTCTGTCTGTGGATTTCATTTCTGCCTTTTAGTTTTTACTTCTTTCTTTGGAGGCAGAAATTGGGCATAAGACAATATGAGGGGTGGTCTCCCTTAGTATAAATATTGATGGCATTGACTTTGGCTCAAAAGTGTGTCATTTTAGATGATATTCCATGGTCACTTAAGACATAGTCTTTGCTAGTGTAACTACCTTTGCAAAAATTACAATAATGGCAAAATAATGGCAGTGAAGGAGATCTGATCTGGTTAAACCCCGTCTTTCCTTTGGCCTTCAAGTTGCCTTTAATTATTCTTGGGCTTAGACCAAGGTAACTTTGGGAGACATTTAGTTTATAGTTTAAATGATAATAACCCTTCCCCAAAACTAAACTACGTTTGTAAAGTTAATGAGACACCACCAGGCTAGGTGGATGGAGAAGCCTGAATTCTGGTAAGGTGTAGACACGAACAGTTGCCAGCCATTATAGACAAGAGGTCACAAGATATGCAACTTCCCCAATTGTTCCTGCAGATAACATCACCATTGTGGAACGTAAAATTAGCCTTTTGAGATATCTTTTCAGGCTTTTGTTGCATGTCGGAACACCAATGGCTCCACCTGGACCCACCAATTCCTCCTGTAGCCCCACAGAGAAGTGACTCAGCATGCAAGAGGTCCATTTCCCACACGGATATGCCTCCAATCAATCAGCAGCAAGCACACATTGCCTAAACCCCCAAACCCCTTCCCCCAAAATACCTTGGAAAAATCCTAGCCCTCACATTCTCTGGGAGACTAATCTGATTGAAAATAAAATTCTGGTCTCCTTTTCAGCTGCCTCTGCAAATTAAACACTTCATTGCAATTCCCCTGCCATGATAAATTGACTCTATCTGGACAGTAGGCAAGAACCCATTGGGCAGTTACACGAGAGCAGCAACAACACCCACTAGAATACCCATGGTAACAGGCATGATGCTGATGTAACAGCTAAAAACCAAGGTCTCCTCAAGGTTACCCTTTAGCAATGTTACCTATAGTAAGTAACAAGGACAATAGTAGGAGCATTAAAGTATAGAGTTGAGATCAACACCAGTGACTCCTGAAGGCAGTCTTTCCAGGGCCCTGACGTCGGAAAGCCTGGATCATGCCACAGGAGGAGGAATAAGGGTAAGAGATGTTACCAACTCACTTGTCCACTGGTGAGGGCTGGAAGACTAGAGACTAATTTAAATAGCATGTAGGTCATGGCTGGTATCTGAGAGGGAGAGAGACTTTCCAAGGTTTATCTTTATCAATATTTTAGATTTTGAGCATGTGAATCTAGATATAGTCAGGAATGAGAATGACATTCAAATGATATTAAAAACAGTATGCAGAAAATCTAGATGTAAAGAAGAAAAAAATGGTTAAGTATGTTATAGTATATTTTCATTCCAAATATTATACAAAGTAAAATTATTTTGTAAACATTATGACATGAGGTTCTAGTTCAAGAAGGCTGACTAGAGACATCAGATACCAGTTGTCATAAGAGGAACCAAGATTACTTACTTATAATCATAACTCAAATAGATTATTGAAGGGAAAGTATTAGAACCTAGTGGAGAACTCCCAGGAAGAAGCTGGGGCATAGAGAAAGAGAAAAGCAAAAGACTGGTAGAAATCAGCTGGGAACCCCAAGCAACTCGTATTTCATCAGAAAGATCGGTGGAAATGTTTTGGCTTCCCTCATCCCTGTGGCAGACCTCTGATATCTGAACTCTCAGATAGCTCCTCTATCTTTGTGAGCCCAAACACTGGTATAGGCTGGTATAGACAGCAAATTGGTGACTTTTTGAGGGCATTATCAGACTACCAACTCACTACAGGTTACTCACCCTTCCTCTAACTTGAGCAGTGGTGACCCGGCACCATACTTGTGGTGAAGCTATCAGATAACTGTGTCTTACCCAGGGAATATCAGCCCCTGTGTCTCCATATCACGGGAACCCCTGCAGACACTCCCCAGTGCCTGCTCAGATTCTGTCAGCTGCAAAGGACTGGCTGGACCTAGGGGAGCTGCAGAATTTCCAGGGGTCTATCTCCTAGGTAGGGAGTCTATCCCTGGGGAGGAAGTGTTGCTCCTAAAAGAAGGGAGAGTGCAGCTCATGAAGGGAGCACTTCTTGGGACAAAGAAAACCAGATCATGTGCTTTTCAGTGCCCAAGTGTTTCCCATTTGTGAGCTGTAACAATGGTCCTGCTTCCAGCAGAGATACAGGTGCTGTGGTTGGCTCTGCAAGGGAGGACTGTAGTTCCATTCCAGTGGCCAAGCAGCCTCCGTGCTCAGGCCTAGGCATAGAGAGGAGTACTTCTACTCTTCCTCTGCTCACTGCTACAAACACAGCTGTGGCCACTCCCATAGGAAGCTGGCACAAGCATGCTGGGGGACAGCCTTTCTGAGGTAATTAGGGGTGACTGCATTCCCACCGGCAGTGTTCACACTAGGCCCAGAGTTATGTGAAAGGTGGGGAACTGTTCACTCTTTACACAGAGCACCAGCATTCCTGTAGTGGAGACTTAGAGGTTTTTGTGTCTGGGGCTGAGGGGGCAGTTTCTGCACCACAGCCATTTTGACAGTAAGTTTACAAGGCAGGTGTCTTTTATGGCCCTTGGCAACATTGCAGACCAGATATGGACAGGAGTGTCTGACAGAACTGTGTGTCCTGAGTACCAGGACAAGGGTGTGACAGGGAAATGGGTCATGTTCCTGCCTGTCCAGGCAATAGAGCTGGAGCAACCCCACTCCCATACTCTGGGGATATCCCAGCACATTTCACCGTAAGCTTCCCTAGCACCTCTGTCAGGGCTGGTGCTTGTGCTTGCCACTGGGGGGTCCAAGGGTGAGCTTGCCCAGTCCAGCTCCAACTAGCTTCGTCCCCTTCTGTGGAGCTGAGTGGGGAGCCCAGACCACTGAGCATTCCACAGACCAACCCATTGCCTGAGCCAACAAGAGCTTCTCCATGTGAAGAAAGAACGAGCATCAATCCTTCCACTACCACTGCACTTGGTTCTTACATGAAAGAACCACCTACTGACTTGGAGGTTAAACTACACAACCCAATACTAAATCTCCTGACACAAGTACACAGTGCATGGGAACAAGATAAGAAGCTTCTGGAGACCTCCACCATTCTGACCTTGCAGGAGGCCATGAGCCTGCTCACATGCCCCAGCACATTGCTACTACAACCAGCATTTGAGAAATTCACCACATTAAGGATATCTACAACCAAGACTCTACATACAGAATCTTTACCACAGAAAGCACTCAGAACCAAAGCCAAGTGACCCTATGTAACATACATTATAGTCACATCCTCAAGGGAAGAAAAAAGTTCCATCCAAATAAAAAATTCAAAAATAAGAAGGAGAAATAATTTCTCCCTATGAGAAGGAACCAGAGAAACAATTCTGGAAGTATGAAAAAAACAGAGTGTTATGACACCCCTGAAGGATCACACTAATTCTTTAGCAAAAAATCCTAATGAAAATCAAATCTTTGAAATATCAGATAAATAATTCAAAATATTGATTTTAAAGAAGCTCAATAAGATTCAAGAGTAAGCTAATAAAAAAATACAAAGATATCAGAAAATCAGTTCAGGAAAATGGTCAAAAATTTGCCAAAGTGATAGATATTTTTTAAAAAGACAACTTCTGGAAATAATAAGTTCATTGAGGGAATTAAAAAAATACAGTAAAAAGCTTTAACAATTCACTAAACCAAACAGAAGAATCTCATAGCCACCATGGAATACTACTGAGCCATAAAAAATTTGAAAGTATGCTACAATTATGTCTTTTGCAGGAACATGGATGGAACTAGAGGCCATTATCTTAATGAAAATAACTGAGAAACAGAAAATCAAATACCAAGTTCTCACTTATAAGTGGGAGCTAAATAGCATGCACATGGACAGAGAGAGTGGAATAGACATGGAATACTTGGGAAGGTGGGAGGGTTAGAGGAGAGTAAGAAATAAGAAATTACCTAGTGGGTACAGTGTACACTATCAGGGTGATGGTTACATTAAAGCACAGACTTTGCCACTATGGAAAACATCCAGACCACACCACTATGCAAAACATCCAGACCACAAAACTGCACTTGTGCTTTCTAAATCAATTTTTTAAAAATATTGTGAAATTACATAGAAAAATAGTTATAATGGTAAGTGAATAAAATATTTTACATATGCATATGAATAATATCATTATGGCTATATTAAAATGTATACATGGAAAAGCTGGAAGAACATTAAAGAAATGTAACTAATGATTATCTTTTAGTAGTAAGAGTATGGGTGGAATTTCCCTAAAATTTACTTTTTTGCATTTTGCTAATTTTCTTGAATAATCTATACAATTTCCGTAATGTAAACTTCCAAAATGAATCTCCTACTTTGTTTGCTGTGCATCTATTGAATAAAACTCAAAGAAACAATAAGCATATTTCTGTCCAGGTTCTGTCTTCTTAAAACTCTAAAAGGATTTTTTTTTCAATAAAGGACATTTCTCTATTCCATTATTTTTTTTCCACTCTCTTCCTTCACAGAAAAAGTTCTCCAAAGAATTGTCCTCCACCATGTCTGTATTTTATCATCTGCGTCCAGCTTCTGGACCTGCTTAAATCTGACTTCTCACTTCTTCTACCCTTGTATGGTCATGAAAGACTTCAGTGTCACTAAATCCCATGAACACTTTTTCAGTACTATCACTTGATCTGTCTCTTCTTGAAACATGGATTTCATTAAGTTTCCATGACACCACACTTATGATTTTCTCATACTTTGGTGTTAGGCACTTTTTAGTCTTATGTGCCAGCTTAACCTTTTTTTGTCTAAACTTCAAATGGGCAAAAATTAAATGACCAGTCACAGACTCTTCTCTCACCCTATACTGCTGCCGAGATTACAGTATCTGTCTCCATCACTTTAATTATCATAATTAGGTTGGAAATTCACATATTTATATTCCTGACATAATTCTCTAACCTCATTTGCAAATACCCAACTGTCTACTCAACATATACACTAAAATGCTATTTAGGTACTGCATCACAATATGCAAACTGAAATAATGTCATTGGCCCCCTTCTAATAAGCTCCATCCCTGATGTCCTTTATATTGCCAAATGATATAGTCATTCACCCAGTTGCTTAATCAAAAAATCAGCAGGTTATATTTGTTGTCTCCATCTCATCTTCAAATTTATCCTATCACCAAGTCCTGTTGATTCTATGTTACAAATAAATCTTCAATTTGACCACCTGTCTGCATCTGCCTTGTTGAAACCAAAGATAGTTTTTATGCTCACAACCAAAACCATCTCCTAATCCTCATGATGTGTCACAAGATCAATTTCATGGATCAGCGTTTCAAAAATAAAATAAAGTAGAATGGAATAATATAAAAGAGAAGAATAGCAAAGAGGAGAGAATATTGTATAAATTGTTAAGCATTTTTATAAAAATTTTGTTTTAGCTGCAAGTGTGCTATGTGCTACATGTGGTTTGTTGCAAAGACTGTTGTTATTTATGAGGGTAGCATTAACACAGACTAGAAAAACACTGTCCTGACTACTATGCTTCTGCTTTGCACTTTCTTTTTTTTTTTTTTTTTTTTTTTTTTTTTTTTTTTTTTTTTTTTTTGAGACGGAGTCTCGCTCTGCCGCCCGCTGGAGTGCAGTGGCGGGTCTCAGCTCACTGCAAGCTCCGCCTCCTGGGTTTACGCCTTTCCTGCCTCAGCCTCCCAAGCAGCTGGGACTACAGGCGCCCGCCATGTCGCCCGGCTAGTTTTTTGTATTTTGTAGAGACGGGGTTTCACCATGTTAGCCAGATGGTCTCGATCTCCTGACTCGTGATCCGCCCGTCTCGGCCTCCCAAAGTGCTGGATTACAGGCTTGAGCCACCGTTGCTTTGCACTTTCTAATCTGTTCTTTAATTTCCAAAAATGCTACGAGAATAATCTTTAACATTGCAGATCTGATTATGCCATTGTCCCATATAAACAGTACTTTCCTAGTCCCTTTTGAATCGGCCTCCCAAAGTGCTGGGATTACAGGCTTGAGCCACCGCGCCCGGCCTGCTTTGCACTTTCTAATCTGTTCTTTAAATTTCCAAAAATGCTACGAGAATAATCTTTAACAATTGCAGATCTGATTATGCCATTGTCCCATATAAACAGTACTTTCCTAGTCCCTTTTGAATAAAATCCAAAGCCCTAATCATGTCAATTTAAATTCTGCACTATCAGGCGTCTTCCTCTCTCTGAAACTCGCAGGATACTGTCCCTCACTTTCAACAATTGAGGAACGTTGATCATCTTTGTGTTCTGGCCTCTGAATCCTCTGGCCTCTGGTCTTATATTTTGTACTCTCCTTGAGATCTGTACACGTTTATCCTTCAACTCTCAAGATCTTCCAATTATTCAGATCTCAGCTTCCACATCACTTTCTCCTGAAAGTTTTGCCGAATTTATCCAGATTCTTTTTCCTGTTTTATGTTCTAGTGACCTGTTGCTCTCAATGTTGGTAAACTTAATATGTAATCAGCCTTCACTTTATACACAGCAACTGACTTTCTTGAGGACTGTGAGTTTTCCCTGGAGAGTGGTTACTATCTTGTTTGCTAGACCAAGTGCTCAGCATAGTCTCTGCCTTGTAGTGAGCAGTCAGTAAGTATACACTGAATAAATAAACGAACTTCATGAAAAATACAGAAGCCACCGAAAGAAACTCTTTGTATTTCCCATCATAAAATCTGCAAAAAATACACTTATCCACACCCTTTTTTTTTCCGCTCAGAGTATGTGTATTTGTGTATCCCTTTTCTCATCTAAGGTAATCATACAGTGTGGTGAATCCCATCACTATCTCCCTCTGAGATAACTCACTCTATTGATTATACCCTTTATCTCATTTGTATTCATTCCTTCCATTACTCCTGGATCTTTCCGGTTAGATTTTATACATGTTTATAATACTTCCGTCTTAAAACAATCAAATAAATGAACAAAACTCTTGAAACTCTAAATCTCCTTTCAACTACCAATCAATACTAATTTTAAGAGCTCTGCTGAAAGGGGAGACTTGCACAATTGCAGAAAGCTGATTTGGGAGGTGATTTCAGAAAGCTGCAATGAATAAAGAGAAAAGGAAAAAAGGTCAACATAGGAGCACCGTATCGTGGTCATCACGGTGGGACCTTCTGAAAGAAAAGAGACTACCTTTCAGAATTGTGTGCCTGAAGAATGGCATGCTGAAAGCATTTGTCCACTAGCTCCTCCGACCCAGAGATTAAGAGTCTTTAATCTCATCACTGAACTGCAGAGCCATGCCCATTCACTCAGCAGCAGAGTAGGTTCTCAAACAAAAGCAGAACAACTCACAGCATGCCCTTTGGGACTCTGCTATTTGTCCTCCCAATGTGTTTTAATCTGAACTCATGACATATCACTCTACTGGCATTGCTGTCAACACTGGCAACTTGTGGGGGAGAGACAGAGTGATATCAAGGCACCATCACCAAACATCACAGTTCAATCAATGGCAGCACATGGTGCAGAAAAGCAGTAGTTTAGGAGACTATACGGTGATCCAGTCTTGATTTTCCCTGACCTTCAACAGTATTTGGCTCAGTTGCCCACGTACTTCTTCTCAAAACACTACCTTCCTTTTTTTTGTTGTTCATGAAATGATTTTCCTTGTTTTCCTGAAATTCCATTGTGGCTTTCTCAGTCTCCTACATAGATTTCTGTTACTTTAAACATTGAGGTTTCTTAGGATTAGGACCTAGACTCTGCTCTTCACCTTTCATTCTTTCATTTTTAATGCTGTCTCATTGTTCTATAACTCTATTATCTTTTTTACAAGTACTTGTTTAATGTCTGCCTATTTCACAAGATTGTTATTTCCAAAGCACCATATTTTTCTCAACGCCATCATAAAGCACAAAAGAGAAATACATTACATCTAATTAATCAGGAGTCCATGGTTTTCGGCCCTACTACCCTCTGGACCTGCCCAATTGTTCTTCCATGCACAGTTGCCTGTCCTTGTAGAAACTAACCACAGGGAAAATAGGGCAGGCCTGTGATTATTCAGCAGCTTAAATCACTATTCTCAGCAGAGTGCCAAAAGCCATTTAAAGCCCAGCTTCAGAAAAAGTTTCAAACACTATTTGGCTCATCACAGTGATATTTACTCATAAAATAAGCCCGTCTTCAATCATCAGCAAGTAGCAAAGGCCGGATTTTTGGTTATGGAAAAGACGGAACAAGTCCACTTTTTAAGAAAGTGCAAACAATATAATAAAAGTATTAGATGGTTTCTGAGGACAAAACACAAGTTTTTTCCGGTTCAGTTTTTATGCATTATAAACAGGTAAGGGAAACCCATCTAGGACTTGGAAATGCTGATGAAGCAAAATTGCTGGTCAGTTAGGAGGCAAACAGTTCCTTCAAAAGAAAAACACCTCTTGTAACACTTCCTTTTATGTGATAAACAGTTTGTGGTGGTTATGGGGAAGTGATGCTTACTAGGTAAAAAATTAGTTATATTCAAATGTGCATGTGTCATGGGGGAGTGGACTGAAGATTTTCCTGAACCAATGTAATATTTTGATGAGCATACAGGAAGATATATGTAAGTATAAATTTTGAATATTTACTGAAGGAGTTTATTATCTCTAACCAATTTGGAATATTATATTTAATTATCTAGGTAAAGCAATGAACTCAAAGCCACCAATAGATTATTGGTGTATATGAATGCAGAGTCTAAAAATAGCTAAGCCATCATAAATATTGTTGTCATGATTTATTAATTTAAAGTACTAATGAGTCATTAAAACTCTTCTAACTAGCCTCTGTTATCAATCAACAAATATTTACTGAACAGTTATTAGGTATCTTCATGCTCCCACTTTGCTATAGAACGCATACAAAGGAAAAGACAACAAGAACCAATTAATTCTATATAGGAGACTAATCTAAAATTTTGAATTATTTGCCTTGGGTATGGACATTGATCTTAGAAAGGAAAATTTAAAAGACCAAATTGCTTTACAATTTACTGCAGATATTCACAAACAAACAAAGCTGCTAATTAATGCAGTAGCCATGCAACAAATAAAAGGGATTGGGCATGGTGTGAAAAACAGAATAAACAAGTATTCTGTGCTTCTGAAGAAAAATCTATTTCTAGAGGAATCTACCATTGTTTTGGTACTACCTTTGCTCTGACAAAAATGATGAGATTTTCTCTCCTAATTTACGTTTATTTTTCTTTCTTCTTCT
Organism: Trachypithecus francoisi; assembly: GCF_009764315.1. NCBI lineage: Eukaryota > Metazoa > Chordata > Mammalia > Primates > Cercopithecidae > Trachypithecus > Trachypithecus francoisi. Next base: position 44,335,774 of record NW_022681470.1, on the reverse strand, counting down.
TCTTCTTTTTTTTTTTTTTGTGAGACAAGATTTCTCTCTGTCACCCAGGCTGGCATGCAGTGGCATGATCATGGCTCACCACAGCCTCAACCTCCTGGGTTCAAGCAACCCTCCCATCTCAGCCTCCCAAGTAGCTGGAGCTACCAGTAGGTGCTACCACACCCAACTATTTGTTTTTACTTTTCACAGAGACAGGGTCTCGTTATGTTGCCCAGGCTAGTCTCAAATTCTAGTCTCAAGTGATCCCCCTGCCTTGGCCCCCCAAAGTGCTGGAATTGCAGATGGAAGCCATTGTGCCCAGGCAAGTTTCATTTCTTAACTAGGCTAATTCAAACTGACTTTTGTTTCAAGTGACATGAGGATAAGCATTTTAATATATAATGATCCCAAGCATGTGATTAAAGTGTCAAATTTTTATACTAAATTTTTCCCCAAAAAATACCTTTTCATCAAAACATTTATTTTCTTTATAGATAGACTATTTCCTTATATTCAAAAGTAAAGGATATTATGATTTGGCAGAATATTTGGTGAAAACAGTAGTTAATTAACATCTACCCTATCCATGTAAAAATGTTAAATAAATATAAATATCCTCTGAAAAAGCACAAACTTTTATGATTTAAAAATGTTTTATAAATAAATAGTTCATCTCTGTGTTATTTCATCTTCATATTGTTATAAAAAACTGTCTGAGATTGGGTGATATATAAAGGATAGAGGTTAAATTGACTCACAGTTCAGCATGGCTGGAGAGGTCACAGGAGACTTACAATCATGGCAGAAGGCAAAGAGGAAGCAAGACATCTTCCTCCCAAGGAGGCAGGAAGAAGAAGGGCTTAGTGAAGCCAAAGAGGCCCTTATAAAACCTTCAGATCTCGTGAGAATTCACTCACCATCAAGAGGACAGCATGGGGAAGACTGCCCCCATGTTTAATTACCTCCACCTGGTCTCTCCCTTGACACGTGGGGATTATGGGGGTTACAATTCAAGATGAGATTTTGGGTGGAGACACATTCAAACTATATTAATCTCCTTAATAATTGCTACATAGAATATAAAATATCCCAATCCCCAAAATATATTTCAATCAACACAATTACCAAATTACCAAAATAATTGAAAAGTCAAATTTTCAATACGAATCTTTATGTACCAGTGCCAGAAGTTTGAGCATGTTTCTTTTAATTGTGAATAAGTGGAATTGGAATTGGAATTAGGGTTGCATGGTAAGACAGTGCTCATGGTAAGACAACTAAAATGGGAAAAAAACATAAGGCATGAGGTTTTCTCAGTCTCTTCATAGATCATTTGCCTTTCGGTGCCCCAAGTGAGAAAGGAAAAGCTATAATGGTGTATCATCACTGTAATGTGATGGTCTTTGGAAGTGTGAATATAGCTAAACTATAGATTGCAATAATCAATCAAATACAAATCCAGGTGTTGCAGAAAGGTTTTTTTGTAGCTGTGATTAAAGTTCATAATCAATTGACTTTAAGGGAGACCATTCTTGATAATGTGAATGGACCTTACTCAGTCAGGTGTAAGGCCTTAAAAGCATTGCTAAGGTTTTCCCAAAGGAGAAGAAATGTGAGCAGGACTTTCCCCCGCCACACCACCACGGCCAAGTGTTCTAGCCTGTCCTATGAATTTCAAACTTGCATCTCCAACTCCTACAAATGATTAAGCCAATTCTTTGCAAAAATATTTTAATGTGTATCTCCTACTGATTCTGCTTCTCTGGTTGAACGCTCACAACTCCCCGTCATCTTGGTTGTAGAGGAAGAGGCCAGACACTTCAATGTAAAGAAGCCACAATCAGGTGGTTTCTATGGGCCTTGACATAATTAAAACAAGCCATATTCTACCTCCTCAAATCGTGCTTCAAGCTTAGCTTTAATCTTTGAAACTATTCAAGGAGAAAGAACACTAGAAAAAAGCTGAAAAAATAGCCTAGATAATGTATAATAATTTTTTAAGTTATCTTGAGTAGAAAACTAGAGAACTTTTTTGAAAAATCTTTCTGACTAATGTCTCTATAGAGTTCTGTACATTTTACTCACTCATAGATAAAAAGTAACCTATCGGGCCCTGGGAAGAAGAAAGGTAATTCTCCCGAACCTAGGTCAATAAATTCCTAAACACCTTTTCACTTTATAAAGCATAGGTGAACTCCCATATTAAAAGGGACTATTTGTATCCAGTAATAAAATTCTTTTAAATAAACTATTTCTCTATTGCTGTCTTCATTTATACTTAAATTGATTTTTTAGATGCACATATATATCTATATGAATATACATATGGTACAAGGAACATGGCTGTGCTTTGGTCAAGGATAGGCCGAGGTAGGATGTTTACGTCAGCGACTTTAGAGCACAGGCATATAACTCCACTTGTTATCACAGCCATGAAGCCATAACATGGGAAGGCTATACACCAGTATTGTCTGTAAAAGGTATAATTGCCATTTTAACCTTGTGTAGGTATGCTGGTGCCCACAGAAAGAGAGTCAGAGGTGTCTGTCTTTGCAGACAGACAGAAGGGAGCCAGGACACAGCTCAGCTCACTCGTGCCTAGAGAGAGAGAGCTAAGTTGCTGACCCTGAAGGCAAGAGAGAACCAGACACACATCTGTGTATGGGGGCCGCCGGATTAAACAGCCAGGACAGGGTGAACAATGTGAGAAAAAGCTGTTGATGAGAGCTGCTGCTGAATAAAATCATCTTTCACTGCCTACGGCCCCTAGAGTGTTCTTTCTGCACATTCACCCACTTCCTCCAGACCTCAGGATGGACTGGAACCTAACCCCAAGCATCACAATTGGCATAGTCGTGAACCTGACATATGGTTATGCAATTTGGCACATATATGGATTTGAGAAATTATGCTAGGGTTAAGAATCGTGTGCTTCATCATGATTATGTGTTCCATCATAAAACCCATGACCAAAAAATAGATAGTAAACTGATTTACACATATGAAATTATTTGAAGTCTCATTGCACCTGTCTTATAGTATCCCCTTCTCAAGACTAATGATATGAAAATTCAGGATTAAAGATAAAAACCCATAAATCATAAAGAAAATGACACCTGTTTTTCTTCTTATAAATCATTTTCCAGTATAATAGTGGACTGGATCAATCCATCATGGCTGAAGCTAAATACAACATTAGTTTCCAAAGATATGCACGGTTTTAGTACTCTGCAAAAGCTCATTAATTTTCATCAGGTATTTGAGAATACAATCATCAATGGTGTAATAAGTGAAAAGAATTTACTAGAACATCTTGATTTTTATTTTAATGAGGAGAAAAGGTAAAGTATGTAGGTATTCCACCGATTGGTTTCACATACACCTCCAACTTAGGAATGTTGTTGTATTTGTTATAAAAAGACAAGTTTTGTAACTAAGCAACATGTTCGAAAGAAACTATTATGATTAGGATCTGAAGTCCCTGAACTATGTAAGTGTAACTAACATATTTGAAGTATAGAATAAGTAATTTCAGCCTGAGTTTGTAGCCTGGGAAATAGGGATCTCAATTTTCAAACAGGGGAAAGAGGAGGAGGAGAAAAAGAAAAGCTGAGAGGGAAAAGAAAGGAGATAAAGAATGGGGTAGAGGAGAATTGCATTCCTGTTTCTAAATGTCGTCGTTACCTTAATAAACATTTTTAAAGTTACTTTTGATTTCTATTCCTGCCTTTTTTCTAACCCCTTGGTCCATTTTCTCAAGTATCTAAGTAACTCACCTGCTCTAATCAGCACTATCCAATGCCCACTCGAAGATTTCTTCCTAAATCCTAAGGTCATGCAATTTTAAAAGATAAGGCCTACTAAATTCTTAAAATCAGTGACTTTAAAACGATCACAGTGACTTTAAAATCATTGGAAGTTTAAGAAAAGAATAATAAAACTTTTTTTTTTGTATAGAAGAAAATATCCAGATATTAAGTTGGTGCAGCCCATAAGCCATTTATTTATTCATTCACTTCATTTATTCAATAAACATCTAAGTGCTTCTTGCCTTGAAAGACACTACCTAATGTTAGTTTAGCTAACATATTCCTTCTCTTTTCAGTGTCTTGCCTTCTCTTACTGTGGAACCTCACAGACTCTCTTAAAATTTCTCAGTTTTAATGATTAGTTTTTTGCTTGTTTCTACAACGGCCCATTTGTCAGGAAAAGCAGAGGCTCCTTCTGGTAGAAGTAGATGAGGTGCAGCGATTTGTACAGAGGGTCAGGAAGAACCTCATCTGTTACCCTCCATTAATGTATACTCCTGGCAAATTGACTAGGTCAGAAGACTTACATAAAAATTTAATTTACTGGTTAATCAAGTGGACAAAAGAGCTTGCTGGATATTTAAAACTCTGAAGAAAAAGCATATTAATTACCTCAGAGAACTCTCTATCAAAGAGCTAATCATTCCTAAACCATATTGAGTTAATTGTGCCCCAATATTTTTGGGACTCAAGAGACAGAGACCTCTGCTCCTCATGAGTCCTGTGTTTGAAAGAGAAATTTTCTGTGACATAAATGACATTTATTAACTAATGATGACCTTATCACTTATTAAGCAAAAACATCTACAACTGCTAATCAGAATTTCTGATAGGGTATTAGCAATCAGATTCCGCATAGCCAAAATTACAAGAAATTGCACTAGGCCCAGATACAGGTTTTTCTTACAAGAAACAACTGTATTGATTGTAATAGTCAATCAATATTAGAGGTGTATTTATTCAAAAAATTCAAATTACACTCAATTTCAAAAAATTATTTAGAGAGATAAAGTCATACTTTATAATAAATGATTATATTATTTCAAGCATTAAATTCACAAATTCACCATGACAATATTTTTTTTTCCAGTTACGTGGAGTAAGAATGAACAAAAATCATTTAAAAAACAGCTATGGCTTAGCAAATGTTCTTCCAGGCTTTCTAATTATGTGCTATTCTCTCTTTATAGTACTGCAGAAAATTCAAGTGTTGTAAAAAGTACCTCATCAGTTGCTTGATTGGAAGAACTAATTTAGACTGAACAGGAATGTGCTTTCAGAAAAGGAGAAATGACCTTGTACAGCATGACGTGTACCTACTTATTTACTTTGAAGAGTTTCTAAGTAATTTTCAATTATAATATGATCAATCTTACATACATTTCTGTGTGTTTTATCCAATCATATTCATTCACAGAACCTATATTGTTGAGGATGATGAAATTATACAAACTTTCAAAATGTAATAATGTATTACACAATGTTTAATAACATGAAAATGAGCAACTTCATGCATTAACATATATTCATTCTACAAATAACTTGGAGTGTCTACCAAGTGTCAGACACTGAGAAAATTATACCAACTAAAACAGACACATCTCCATCCTACTCGAGCTTAGAGAATTGGCTTCATTACAAAAGCTGGCATTGACATTTTAAGTGTTGTGTTTCAGACACTGTCTACACAATTAAATGTACTAACTATAATTAATTTATTTTTTCAGTAAATTACCCAATAACACTAGCTGACTCTACCTCAAAATTATTTAAATCCTATCGTCTGTGGCAACATGGGTGAACTTAAAAAACATTATGTTACATGAAGTAAACCAGGCACAGAAATAAATACAAACATTGTATGATTTCACTTATATGTGGAATCTAAAAGAGTAGTTTCATAGAAATAGAAAGTAGAACAGTGGTTATTGGAGACTCAGGAGGATAGGGATGATGGAAGATTGGGAGACGTTGGTCAACGGGTGCAAATTTAGACAGACAGGAAGAAAAGGTTCAGCTGTTCTATAACACAGGAGGGTGACTACGCATATACCAATGTAGTGTATATTTCAAGATAGCTAGAAGAGGTTTTGAATGTTATCACTACAAAGAAATAATAAATGTTTAAAGTGATGGATGTGGTTATTACCCCGATTTGATTATTATACAATGTATACATCCACTGAAACATCATACTGTATATAAATATGAGCAATTATTATGTCAATTATAAATGTAAACAATTAACTAATAAAAAGCGTTTAAGAAGATGCCATAATTTATCTTAACAAAAATTTTTTTAAAAAAGAAAGAGCAGTAAATATTATTAATTTAGAGATATAATACTTATACATAAATACCAGCAACTGAACCAAATTTCTACAATCATGACTTAAAATTAAGTTGTTGAATATTTTTAATATAGAATGATCAAACACACTGACATTAAGAAAGTTTCAGAAGAACTTCAAGGCAGAAAATGTATTGCTTTATTGCTTACCTTTCAATCAGCTTGGAATTAACAGAGACCTGTCATTCACTACCTCTTGCCGGAATTGTTTACATAAACCAGTCTATTTATTTAAAAATTTTTCTTCTGAATTGCAATATTTTTATCTTTAATTTTATCTTAAACTACTAGCACTTTATCTTCCTTTAAAAATTAAATCCTGTTCCTGCTAAGATATATTTGTAAAATTTTTTAAATCTTTATGAGTAATGACAAAAATTCTTATCATAAAATGTAAGATTGATAACAGTCTCGCCACAACCTAACTTTCTCTTAATCTCAGAATTTCCCCTCCTCAGAGATCATGTAGAAGACTAGAATAGCCTGGTCTCAAAGACAGAGGATTTGTTCTATTTCTGATTGTGCCACTGAATTTTTGAATAAACTTTCTCCTCCTCCTCCTCCCACTCATGTCCTTCCTTTCTTCTTCATCCTTTTATCACCATTACCATTTCAAATGAAATCTATTATTTAACTCTTCACAGTGAAGATGTATAAACTGAGTTTTATTTTTGGATGTTTGCTAAGATATTAGCGTCTAGAGTCCTGCTTGCTTTTCTGTCCACTTTCTTCCTGGTCCTCTCTGACATATCTTCAGGAAAATCTTAGGGCCTGCTGAAGAAAACTCTAGGACTAGATGAATCTCTTCTATCCCATCTAGCAACATTTCTCCTCCTCTTTTCTAAAACAAGTTTATTAATGATTCTGCTAGCTTCCTACTTCCTTCATTAAATCTATCTCATAAGCTGTAATTCAAAGATATTCTTCTTTATTAAATCAACACTCTCTGTTATATTTTACTATGCAGCATTTTTCAAAGTGTCTTTAGGAAATTGTTAGATATTGATAGTTGTTAGGAAAAAATTAAATGAGAGAGAAAAAAAGAGAGGCAGAAAAAATGTGACCAATCCATGTCAAATTAGTATGGGAACAACTGGTATGAACAAGATTTACCTGGGATCTTTACTTCAGAAACTCTCAAATATTTTATATTGTGTTTAGGATTCTATATGATGAAGATTTATATGGACTTCTTTATGTGCCTCATCATATCTCATTGTTCATTCCGCTGCTTTTCATGCTTTGAATGCCCTGGACGCAGTCTTCTTGATAAGACACCATTCTATTTTCAGATACAAAGTGGTGAATGTGAGACAAGCTATGTGTCCTTTAAATACTTTCACCCTTAATTATCCACAACTTTTATATATGTGTGTGTGGCAACCTAAGAAAAATTCTGGGAGTTAGAGGTAACTTAGCACATCACAGCAAGGTTGGAAATCTAAAATATAATATTAGAAATCCCTGTTCTAACAGCTTGTCAATGCTGCTCATCTCTGGGAATTATTTAAAGGCTTCTATAAGAGATTAAAGCACATTTTCAAAATTCCTTCCACTAAAAGGTGAAGTCTTATTTACCTCTCCTAGAATCTGGGTTGGCCTTATTTGCCTATAGCTTGCTTTATCTATAGCAAAACAAAGCTATTCTAGTTATGGGCATGCTTTTATAAGGGGCTTGGATGCTTCCACCTTTTATCTTTGAGCTCTAGGACCCCACGTAAGAACTCCAACTACTGTGATGTGAGGATTCCCTTGTCACACAGAGAGAGGTAACACACAGGTTCTCATTGGCAACTCCAGCTAAGCAATGAGCCAATAGGGAGTGTCCATGGTCAGCCCAGCCCGTCCTTCACACGACTTCAGTCCCAGCTGCTATCTATCTATAAACACTTGAGAGATCCCAGGTGAAACTACCTAGCTAAAAGCAGGCATACCACAAAACCATGAGAGGTAATGAGTTGTGGTTTGAAGCTACTGAGTTTTGGGGTGGCTTGTTTAACAGCAATAGATAAATGGAATAGCTATTAATACTTCTCTCCACTCTAATAGCACCTCACTATTATAAAATCATACATTAACCAACACCTTTTATAACCCTTGCATTTTTATTCCCATTTTTTCAGTAGGTATATTTTTGTACAATCACGTAGTTCAGAGGAACGAATATCCATCATTTATGGAGTAGTTCTTTCAAATGAAGAATTCAAGAAATCCAAACACGTAAGAGGCAAAGTAGAGCAATCACAGACTCTATAAATTAAAGTAACAGCTACAAAGCTCATACACACATATGTTCTCACAAGAGTTGCTATTGCATTTGTAGTCTCACATGCATAGATTTTAGTTGCTCTCAATCACGTCCATTTTAAAAACAAAGAATCTTAACAAGACTTTCAGAATGTGAAAAACATTAAAAGTGAAATACAAAAATGGTTCTCTTGGTCCAAAGTATTAGAGTGCATTTTAGAAGTCAGCAATATTTCTAACACAAAACTTTTACCAGAGTTTTTATAAGCAGATAAATGAATAATAGTATAAAATAGATAAAACTATAGAATACTACACATGGATTAAAGTTTTAGATCCTTAACACTTTAGGAGAATGAGAGGTATTATACATAAACTAAATCATAAAAGAATAATTGATTTCATGTAGAAATCTTCTAGTCTTTGATCAGCATTAGATGAAATAGTACATTTCTTTTTTCTAAACCCCTAAAGTGTAGGGGTTTTTAACATATGTTTTGTGAACCATTTATGAAGTCTTTGGATAGGCATTATACATAAATATCTAAAATTCTGTACTTATTTTTATGTGTGCATTATCTGTGTAGAAGAATGATGTCTTGCATCAGATTTTCAGAGAAAATAAGAGGCCTAGATGGCTTCAAATTATAACTAGAATTTAATTAAAAAGAATTCAGCACAAAGTAAAAGCTACCTGAAAGAACACCAGAATAAAATAGACACGATATTGGAATAAATTATGGAACACTTTAGTTTCTATATAAACCTCATCTCTCAATGTTATAGAAGCCTCTCCTCTGGGACTGACCATACCACCCTGGTTTATTGCACTACCATAATTTTACTTCCCACCCTTCTGGCAACCTATAGTATTTATTGCCTATCTAGTTCGGGTTTGTGTAATAGATGAGACTCAGGAGGGAAAGTTCCATCTTTTCTATTATCTTTTGTAAACTGCAATGTTGATCACTTATAAGATAGCAATAATTCAGTTAAAGTGTCATAAATATGTATGTGACATAGAAAGGTCTACATGGTACATTCAGACAGAAATAGCTTAGATGTACAATACCTATGTTGTAAGTTTGAAGTTAGAGACTTTGGATCTAGAGATCCTAATGAGCAAGGAATAAATTACTACCAACTATTACTATTTTCACTCTACACATCCTGACGGGTCCTCCAGTGGCTCAGAATAACAACTTCCACCTAAGTTAGAGAAAATATCGACAAATGAAGGTAAGGGCAATTAAATCCAGGTATATTTGGGCGCTCTGCCATGTGGATAGGAAAAATACCTGAGATACTAACTGGGTACACACTGCAACTAACCCAGAGGAGGAAGCTGACTTTGTTCACCAGCACATGCACATCATTCTAGAGAATATGCTAATGCATTGAGGGGAAGAAGAAAATAATTGATAACACTGGCCCTTTAGTCTCTTATGAATGTATATCTAGGAAGTGGAAAAGAGATTTCTGTCTTTTATTTATTTGTTCAATTTATTTGCTCTGACACCAAGGATACCAATATGGGGACCTTAATGCATTGTCCACGGAAGACAACATAAAGCATACTACGTTATTTTCCAGAAGAATAAATGGATTAAAATTATCACAAAAATTTTACTGTAAAGAACTTTCTGACTAAAATAATTTTTATACTAAAACTGTAGCTAAAAGTGATTATAAACATCGTTACTGAAAGTATATTTCTGAAATGAAGACTGATATCATTTGTTGGGATTATATAGACATAATTATATACACATTCAGCAATCAACAGACATTTCCTTGGACTCTCTATTAATCCTGAGAGTGTGTGTATATGTGTGTGTCCTCAGATATATACTCAACTATATTTAACTTCTCCATAAAGAACATGAACACATTAAGTAATTAATGCTTGTCAGTTACTTTGAGTGAATGCCGTTTGAAGCAAGTGCCATATCTGTGTTAAGTAATAATAATAATCAAGATAATGGGCTGTCCAATTATGTAGGTTATTTGCTAGCAGTTTTAAAACACACCATATGTTTGCTAGGATGTAGATATTTATTTATTTGTCTTAAGAAGGAAGACAAGTATTCATCAATGTAAAAGAAAACATTTTTTAATATGAGAAGCATGCTGATTTATGTAATGATTCTAAAATTGCCTAATACCTACAGCACAGTCAATCAAGCTGTAGTCAATATGCTAAAGAGTAAGAGAAGGGCCAAATCTTTGGCATTCCTTCTATTGGTTCTTTGAGGATTGGAAAAACTTGCACTTCATTCTCATCCAGGAAAGCCATCTTATTTCCCAGATCACTTGGTCTTTCACAGACTTTTCCATACTTATTATCAGATTGCTGTAACGATAAAACTCATTTTAGTCCATTCATTCAACATACTTCTGAAATACTATTGAAAGAAAGGAGGCTGGGCGTGGTGGCTCATGTCTATAATCCTAGCAGTTTGGGAGGTTGAGGTGGGCAGATCACCTGAGGTCATCAGCTCCAAACCAGCCTGGTCAACATGGTGAAACCCCGTTGCTACTAAAAATATAAAAACTAGCCAGGCATGGTGGTGAACACGTGTAATCCCAGTTCCTTGCGAGGCTGAGGCAGGAGAATTCCTTGAACCCAGGAGACAGAGGTTGTAGTGAGCTGACATGGTGCCACTGCACTCCAGCCTCGGCGACAGAGTGAGACTCTGTCTCTTTAGTGGCCCAACACTGCTTACAGTGTAAAGTCAAACCTTCTGATTACAGCCACAAGATGTTCAACACCATTACCTCAATTATGTGGAAAAGAGGATGTCACAAGCTTTTCTATATAATTTACCTCTGTTGCACCAAACTATTTAGTGTTCTCAGAATACTACGCTTCAATCCAGGATGATTTCTTCATTTTGGTGTTCCTGTGGCTCCTTAATGCTGTATATCACAACCGCTGTCATAGTGTTTAATTATAAAGGTTATCCACTGCACAAGGACACTATATTACCTTATAAACATCATAGTAAATGTCTTGCTCTAACAAAATGATCAGATCGTATCCCTTTATCTCATTTAGAAATGTCAAACTATCTTGATTAACAAGTTTATCAAAATCATATGAAGCAGAAGAGACACTTTTTCTGAAAATAGATGGTGGTGGGCAGAGCGAAAAAAAAATGTAGATGCTTTCGGGCTGGGTGCTATGGCTTATGCCTGTAATCCTAGCATTTTTGGGAGGCCAAGCTGAGAACATCTCTTGAAGCCGGGAGTTCGAGACCAGCCTGGCCAACATGGCAAAAACCCTGTCTCTATTAAAAATACAAAAATTATCCGGGCGTGGTGATGAGTGCTTGTAGTCCCAGCTACTCGGGAGGCTGAGGCAGGAGAATTGCTTGAACCCAGGAGGCAGAGGTTCGAGTGAGCTGAGATTGCACCATTGAACTGCAGTCTGGGTAACACAGAGAGACGCTGTCTTAAAAAAAAAAAAAAAAAAAAACCGATGCTTTCAGTAATTCTATTCTTTCACTTCCTGGTAATCATAAATGCCCTTTCTGCAATTCATAAAATTTCAAAAATTCTCAGCCCAGCAATATGCAAGTGTCTCATTCATTCATAAGCAAAATCTCACTTATCCTTTCCTCCAGAGGGTGACTAGCTGAGTCTTAGTTCATACATTGTTCTCTAAGTCAAGGTTTTCTGGGCAATCTGCAGACTAGTCTGTTTAGATATGACCTCCAGGTGCAAAAGGCCATAGGTAAATAATATATTTAACCACCTCCACACACTGAATATACACTAATGAAGTTAAAACAGGATAATTATCACAAAAGCTCTGATTTACAAAGGGGAAGAAGGAGAAACAATGTATAAGGCATCTATGATACTTCCTAGACACGGTTTGCAAGGATTCCCTGCCAAGGAAGTGAAATGTTTCTTGATCAACCAAAGTCAGTTCTACTGATTCTCTTCACTGGAAAATTCACCCTTCCATCACTCTTCCTACTCTTATGTGGAAGAGACATTGAGCAGCTATGCTGCTTTACCAACTCACTTCCTGTGTAGGTAGTTTCAAGTTTCAAACTTTAGGAGTGAATAATCATGTGAATCCTTTCTTACTTACCTAGCTTGGGATTTTTCCGGTAATAAAGTACTTTTTAAAATCACAGTAGGATGCTGGCAAATTTGCATTCTCTCAACTCTCCAACCAAGTAACTAAAGATAGCAAATTTGTTAGAGCTGATTAATCTGGATCCTGCATCCTTGTGTTTTAGCTACAGACTTTGGTGTTCTTCCCCACTTTGATCTTTAATAGCCTCCTTCTAGGCCTCTGCTTCCAAATTAATGGGCTTAGATAATGACGTAAGTATATTTTGTATTTTGCTACAAGACTAAATCATAGTGGGTGACTAAAGAGTAAGTGGCAATTCATTTGGTCCGGAAGATAACATAGTACAGGAAACTTTCACACAGAGCTAGGGAAACAAGCTTCCTCTGTTCCCAGTGGCATCTATCATTGTGTTTCTTGCTCCTCACTCTGCCTGAGGCAAAACATCTAGCTAGTACAGCTGTAGAGAAGAATGAAATCATGTCCTCTGAAGCATCATAGCTGGAACGGAGGGCCTTTATCCTAAGTGAAATGACTCAGAAACAGAAAATCAAAACTGCACATTCTCACCTACAATTAGGAGCTATATAATGGGTACACATGAATATAAAAATAGAAATAATAGACATTTGGGACTTCAAAATGGGGGAAGTTGGAGAGGGTGAGGGCTGAAAAATTACCCATTAGGTACAATGTTCACTATTTGAGTGACTGGGTCACTAGAAGCCTAAATCTCGCCATTACAAATCTATTCGTGTAACAAACATGCACAAGTGTCCTCTGAATGTAAAATAAAATAAAACAACAAAGAAAAAGAAAGAAAGAAAGAAAGAAAGAAAGAAAGAAAGAAAGAAAGAAAGAAAGAAGGAAAGAAAGAAAGAGAGGGAAAGAGAGAGAGAGAGAGAAAGAAAGAAAGAAAGAAAGAAAGAAAGAAAGAAAGAAAGAAAAGAAAGAAAGAGGGAAAAAGAGGGAGGAAGGGAAAGAATAACTTAAAAAATTCACCTAGTACAATCTCCCACTATGCACGATTATCTAACTCTTGGTCATCATGGATTGCTGGCCATAGCAAACTGTACCATTCTCTTTCCTCTCTTCTTTTAGTTAGGACAGTTGAAACCAAAGCTTAGATATTCTTTCCTCTAATACCATAAGATTTAAGCATTAGAAAACACATCCTGCTTCCTACTATTACTCAATCAAGTATCTGTTTTCAAAAACACAATAATTATTGGTCTAATCAACACTTTGCTTCTTACAAAAAGATTGTTAAGAATTTCCACTTTGAGGAAAAGATACTTTCCCTGTCGCCCACCGTATTTTGACTCAATGGATTCCACATTTTGGGTCTTCAAATTCCAGACATTCCCTCTTACTACCCATTATTCTGTTTTCCAGCACACTTTATTTTCAAATGTTAAATAGCCAACTCAAGCCAGTTTTAGCAAATATAGCAAATTCATCAACTCATGTAACTAAAAAGATAAAGAAAGGAATCTGGCTTCAGGCCCACTAGTCACACTGACCCAGAGGCTGCCTGTGTCCCTCTGGCTCTGTGCTGCTTTCACGTTCATTCTCTCTCCACAATTTGGCTTTGCCCTCCTTTGTGCAGGCTTTATTTTCAGGCAGTTGCTCTTATTGCAGGATAATGAAAACTCTGCATTGTATTTAGGTTTACACATTGCCAGAAGCATGTTTTTAACAAACCATTGCAGTAGGGAGAGATGGTTGAACCTGATTATCAAAAACAGTTTTTTTGTTTTTTTGTTTTGTTTTTACAGGGCTGGTAACAATGAACCTACAGTGAGGCAGAGAAGAAGAAAAGGAAAATAACCTGTGGGTTCTTTTACATCTTAACTGAGTAACAACCCAAGCTTTTTCAGAATTGTCAATAATTCTCACAACATTCATTTTATGACATGATTTTGAATATGTTGAAATGTACTCTAACATAATTTCAGGATGTACATGTTTAAAAATAAAAGCAAAGTCTCCAGGGCACATGTGAGTGTTCTTTCTTCTCCACATTTCATGATATTTGGGCAGAAACATCAGCAAAAAGCAGCACTAAAAGGAAAATAATAAGAAAGAGTGAGATTACGCAATAAAATGCCATATGTCAAAAATTCACTAAGCAAAAAAAAACAAAAAAAGAGAGAGAGATGCAAATTTAGCACATTAGAATGGTTGTCTTTTTAGAGGGAAGTGGAAGGACCAAAATAAGATAAAAGGGGATATAGCCATTCATGAAGGGGTTGACTTTACAACAGGAAAATAACCCCCTTCTCTGAGAAAGGAGGAAAAGGGCAACTGCGAAAACTTTTGAGGAAATGAAAGTCATCTGAGGTGTGTATTTCAGTACCTGGGTATCTGAGGAAAATGAAACATGTTTCAAATGATTTCTGTAGCAAACTAAAACTGGAGATGAATAATGTAAATACTGATTACTACTGAGGAAATCAGCCACAATAGGAAAGAATACAGTTGAAGTGCAGTAGGCAAATAATAATAATCACAGTATAGACATCTTTTAGAGAATGAAACATTATCTCAGAAACAAAACCCAAAAACATAGTTAATGATTCAGTATATTTATTAGTTCTTTTTTCCCAACAGATTTTTTTTCCAGGCTAAAAACGGTAACATAAAATGTCAACAGTGGGATTTACCCAGAATTGAAGACTGGAAACCTTTCAAAAAGGGAAGAGTAAAATTATTTGAGAGAATTTGAGACCACAAATTATATTAGGAAAGAATGTTTCTTTCCCAATCCTAACGTCTTCTTCCATATAGGGAGACTTTTCTCAGCAAACATTTCTTGGCTTCCTTTGCTCAATTCCTCCTCTTCAGAGAGAAAGGACTAAATTAATACGATTCTCATCCAGCCCCATTCTCTCTTTTTCAGTGAGATACATGACGACCTGCCTACAGGGAGAGCATGCTTTCTGTTTGCTCCTTCATGCTGTGAAACTTAAGAAGGCATTATTTCCCCCTTTGGAAAAGTGAAGACAGGAGGAAAGAGGTTCTAAAGTTTGTGAGAATAGTAGTTTACATTTTAAAAAGTGTTAAGATTTGGCACACTGAAAATGGAAACCATAAGATGGATATTTGGAGAGCAATAAAATAAGAAGAAGAGATCAGGCAGAGGCTTGATCAAAAGGCCTTAAATGTTGGAGATACTTCATCAATGCAGGCTATGTGGGAAGTTTGCATATGCCTGTAATTCTATGATGTGACTGTATTTTTGTAGTTATGAGTTTAACAGCTGGGTCTTCGTTGAATTTTCAGGCACATGGAACATCACTATATTAGTCTGTTCTTGTACTACTGTAAAGAAATATCTGAAACTGAGTAATTTATAAAGAAAAGAGGCTTCATTGGCTTATGGTTCTGTAGACCATACAGGAAGCATGAGTCTGGTATCTTGGTTTTTAGGGAGGCCTCAAGAAGTTTACAACTGTGGCAGAAGGTGACGAGGGGGAGTCGGCAAGTCTTGTATGGCAGGAGCAGGAACAAGAGAGTTAGGGAGGAGGTGCCACACACTTTTAAACAACGAGATCTTGTGGGAACTCACTCACTGTGCAGGACTGAGGATGGGTGATGCTAAAACATTCATGAAACTTCACCCCCACTATCCAATCACCTCCCACCAGGCCCCACCTTCAAAACTGAGATTTGGGTGGGGACACAGATCCAAACCATATCAGTCACCTTGTCTTAAGGTAATTGTCCTGTGGTATATTTAACCTATTCTTGAGCTAATGAGTAGGCATTTCAGAAAACACTACCAGTTCTCTGTAAAGGCTGAGATCTTCCTTGCTGAACCCAGACTTCAGGAAACACACAGGCCTTACATCTAGGGCTGATACAGTTTGACCTTGATCTTCAGGAGGCAGTGTAGCCTGGCATTATAAATGAGTTTACATGAGAATGGATCTTCATATGCTTTTGTAGGAAAAATATAATTTGCTACTTTTCAACCCAAGACAGCTGAGTTATAAGTATACTGGAATATCCCAGTAAATCTGGATATAAATTGTTAGTATCAGGCCTAAGTAAATAGTAATGAGTCAGTTGCTCTAAATTTTGTTTCGCAGATCAAGGAGAAAATAGTTTTGTGAGTTGGCCCCAAGCCCAAGAGTCCTAACATATTAAAATATTCACTGGATGAGTTTCAAGGTGATACAGTTTTTATAGATGAGCCTGCAGGTGTCCTGTTTGTTGATATTAGAAGACTGCAAATACTATATACTTAAGACTCCAGGGTAAAACATAACTAACAGTAGAAATATTGAAAGGGGGGCCAGCAGAACAGTAATAGACTGAATATAAGCAGCCCTTATTGGATATTGGCCTGAGAAAAGCATATCACCTGCATGAAGATGAATAAGAATTATTTGAACAATGAATGGATGCTGTTGGCAGACACAGACATAATGATTTTATTATAATCCCACAGGAGTGCCTCATAAGACAAAATCTAAATAAGGATTTAGTAAGACAAGCAAAAATACAGATTATCGAAATCAGGAACAAAAGAGAAGTCTTCACAATAGTCCCTACAGAAGTTAAAAGTAGCTTAAGTGAACATTCTGAAAAACTTTATGCTGAGAATTTGAATAGTTAGATAAAAAACACAAACTTCAAGAAAGAAAAAAATAACAAAATTGACTCAAGCAAAAGAAACAAAATGAGATGAATCTATACCAAGTAAATAAATTAATTCTTAAAAATCTTTCTGCAAAGAAAGTTCAGAGTCAGATGGATTCACTAGTAAATTATGGAAAACATTGAAGAAAAAAATACCAATTTTACACAAACATTTTCAAAAAAATAGAGAAGGAAACAATGACTTTTATGAGGTCAACTCATTTTGTGAGGTCATTTTGTTAACCTGACACCAAAGCAAGACAAAGATATCACAAGAAAACTACAGTCGAATATACTTCATAAACATAAATATGAAACCTAACAAATATTAGAAAATTGAAACTAGCAACTTGTGAAAAGGATTATACCACATGGTCAAGTGAATTTTGCCCCAGGAATGCAATGTCAGTTTAATATCTGAAATCCAATTAATGTTAAATGTCATAGTAATAGAATAAATAATAAAAACATGGTCATCTCAATAATCTCAATAGATGCCAAAAAATTAAAAAAATTAAAACATACTTGGGAGTCCCAGGCAGGCGGATCACGAGGTCAGGAGATCGAGATCATCCTGGCTAACATGGGGAATCCCCGTCTCTATTGAAAATACAAAAAAATTAGCCGGGCGTGGTGGTGGGCACCTGTAGTCCCAGCTACTCCGGAGGCTGAGGCAGGAGAATGGCGTGAACCCAGGAGGCGGAGCTTGAAGTGAGCCGAGATCGCGCCCCTGCACTCCAGCCTGGGCGACAGAGCAAGAGCCTGTCTCAAAAAAAAAAAAAAAAAAAAATTAAAACACACATCTATTAATGACAAAAACTCAACAAATCCAAGAAACTAGAAATAGAAGGGAACTTACCCAAGCTTGTAAGAGTCATCTTGAAAAAAAAAAAAAACTAAACTATAGCACATATCATACAAATGGTAAATGACTAAATGTTTTCCCCATAAGAGCAGGGATAAGTCAGCACCATTTCTTCCAACTTCTATTCTGCACTGGTACTGAAGTTTCTAGCCAATTGAAACTCTAAGTAATTAAAGCCATTCAGATTTAAAAACCCTGATGTAATAGTGCATTTATTCACAGTAAAAGTGTTCTTACATATAGAAAACCCCAAATAATTTACCCCCTAACACTTCTAAAAAAGAAAAAGAAAAAAATACTAGAGCAAAGAAGTGAGTAGCAAGGTTGTGGGTAGCAAGATAAGCATACAAAAATCAAAAATTAAATTAAAAATGAAAACAAAATTTTACAAAATTATGTTTGTATGTATTAGTAATGAAAAATCCAAAACTATAAAAAACTAATTTTGTTTAAGAAAACATTTTCGTTCACAATAGTATACAAAAAAAAAATATAAAATGAGTTGTTGTCATGAATATATGTGTGTTTTAATTTTTACAATTTTTTTGGCTTCTATTGAGATTATTGAGGTGATGATATTTTTTATTCTTTATTCTATTAATAAGACATGACATTAATTCATTTTCAGATATTAAAACCTTCATATCACATATTTTTATTCTTTATTCTTTAATATTACATGTGATATCAATTGGTTTACAGATATTAAAACCTTGATAGCAATAAATAAACTACTTAGGGATACATTTTAATTAAAAAGTGAAGGATCCATGTCTTGAAAACTACAAAGCATTGACAAGAAAAGTTAAAGACCTAAATAAACAAAAAGGTATGTTGAATTAGAATACTAAATATCATTGAGTGTAATAATTTCCAAATATATCTTTTTTAATAGAAATTGACCAGCTAGAAATATAAAGAACCTAGAATAACAATTTTGAAGAAAGTAGAATAAATTTAGAAGACACATGACCTGATTCCACAGCTTCCTTGAAAGCTGTAATCACGAGTGTGGTACTGGCATAAAGGTAGACACACAGATCAATGGAACAGAACAGAAATAAACACATATATAAGATTAATTGATTTGCAACACAAGTGCCGACATAATTAAATGGGGGAAAGGATAGTATAAAAAATGGTTCTAGAGCAATTGGAGATTCACGTTGCAGGGAAAAGGAAAGAATAAGCATGAACCCTTACCTCACACCACAAAGAAAAATGACTTGTAATAGATCATAGCCTTAAATTTAAGTGCAAAACTATACTACCTCTTAGATAAATCATTGAAGATAACCCTTGTGACTTTGGATTAAGAAAAAATTTCTTGAGATGGCAAGATGGCCGAATAGGAACAGCTCCAGTCTCCAACTCCCAGCGCTAGTAACACAGAAGACCGGTGATTTCTGCATTTTCAACTGAGGTACTGGGGTCATCTCTCTAGGGAGTGCCGGACAATCGGTGCTGGTCAGCTGCTGCAGCCTGACCAGCGTGAGCTGAAGCAGGGCGAGGCATCGCCTCACCTGGAAGCGCAAGGGGGAAGGAAATCCGTTTTCCTAGCCAGGGGAACTGAGACACATAACACCTGGAAAATCGCGTAACTCCCACCCCAATACTGCGCTTTAAGGAAACAGGCACACCAGGAGAATATATCCCACACCTGGCCGGGAGGGTCCCACGCCCACGGAGCCTCCCTCACTGCTAACACAGCAGTCTGCGGCGATCTATCCGCAAGGCAGCAGCGAGGCTGGGGGAGGGGCGCCCGCCATTGCTGAGGCTTAAGTAGGTAAACAAAGCCGCTGGGAAGCTCGAACTGGGTGGAGCTCACAGCAGCTCAAGGAAACCTGCCTGTCTCTGTAGACTCCACCTCTGGGGTCAGCCCACAGCTGAGGTCCAATAGGGAAAGCAGCGGGGGCGGTGCAGAGGCGAACGACTCTGTCTGACAGCTTTGGGGAGAGCCGTGGATCTCCCAACGCGGAGGTTGAGATCCGAGAATGGACAGACTGCCTGCTCAGGTGGGTCCCTGACCCCTGAGTAGCCTAGCTGGAGACATCCCCCACTAGGGGCAGTCTGACACCCCACACCTCACAGGGTGGAGTCATCCCTGAGAGGAAACTTCCAAAGGAAGAATCAGACAGGTACACTCGCTGCTCAACAATATTCTATCTTTGGCAACCTCTGCTGCTGATACCCAGGCAAACAGGGTCTGGAGTGGACCTCAAGCAATCTCCAACAGACCAACAGACAGTCCTTCTGACTGTCAGACGGAAAACTATCAAACAGGAAGGACACCTATACCAAAACCCCATCAGTACGTCACCATCATCAAAGACCAGAGACAGATAAAACCACAAAGATGGGGAAGAAGCAGGGCAGAAAAGCTGGAAATTCAAAAAATAAGAGCGCATCTCCCCCTGCAAAGGAGCGCAGCCCATCGCCAGCAACGGATCAAAGCTGGTCAGAGAATGACTTTGACGAGATGAGAGAAGAAGGCTTCAGTCCATCAAACTTCTCAGAGCTAAAGGAGGAATTACGTACCCAGTGCAAAGAAACTAAAAATCTTGAAAAAAAAGTGGAAGAATTGACAGCTAGACTAATTAATGCAGAGAAGATCATAAACGAAATGACAGAGATGAAAACCATGACACGAGAAATACGTGACAAATGCACAAGCTTCAGTAACCGACTCGATCAACTGGAAGAAAGAGTATCAGCGATTGAGGATCAAATGAATGAAATGAAGCGAGAAGAGAAACCAAAAGAAAAAAGAAGAAAAAGAAATGAACAAAGCCTGCAAGAAGTATGGGATTATGTAAAAAGACCAAATCTACGTCTGATTGGGGTGCCTGAAAGTGAGGGGGAAAATGGAACCAAGTTGGAAAACACTCTTCAGGATATCATCCAGGAGAACTTCCTCAACCTAGTAGGGCAGGCCAACATTCAAATTCAGGAAATACAGAGAACGCCACAAAGATACTCCTCCAGAAGAGCAACTCCAAGACACATAATTGCCAGATTCACCAAAGTTGAAATGAAGGAAAAAATCTTAAGGGCAGCCAGAGAGAAAGGTCGGGTTACCCACAAAGGGAAGCCCATCAGACTAACAGCAGATCTCTCGGCAGAAACTCTACAAGCCAGAAGAGAGTGGGGGCCAATATTCAACGTTCTTAAAGAAAAGAATTTTAAACCCAGAATTTCATATCCAGCCAAACTAAGCTTCATCAGTGAAGGAGAAAGAAATCCTTTACAGATAAGCAAATGCTTAGAGATTTTGTCACCACCAGGCCTGCCTTACAAGAGACCCTGAAGGAAGCCCTAAACATGGAAAGGAACAACCGGTACCAGCCATTGCAAAAACATGCCAAAATGTAAAGACCATCGAGGCTAGGAAGAAATTGCATCAACTAACGAGCAAAATAACCAGTTAATATCATAATGACAGGATCAAGTTCACACATAACAATATTAACCTTAAATGTCAATGGACTAAATGCTCCAATTAAAAGACACAGACTGGCAAACTGGATAAAGAGTCAAGACCCATCAGTCTGCTATATTCAGGAGACCCATCTCACATGCAGAGACATACATAGGCTCAAAATAAAGGGATGGAGAAAGATCTACCAAGCAAATGGAGAACAAAAAAAAGCAGGGGTTGCAATCCTAGTCTCTGATAAAACAGACTTTAAACCATCAAAGATCAAAAGAGACAAAGAAGGCCATTACATAATGGTAAAGGGATCAATTCAACAGGAAGAGCTAACTCTCCTAAATATATATGCACCCAATACAGGAGCACCCACATTCATAAAGCAAGTCCTTAGAGACCTACAAAGAGACTTAGACTCCCATAAAATAATAATGGGAGATTTCAACACTCCACTGTCAACATTAGACAGATCAACGAGACAGAAAGTTAACAAGGATATCCAGGAATTGAACTCATCTCTGCACCAAGCGGACCTAATAGACATCTATAGAACTCTCCACCCCAAATCAACAGAATTTACATTCTTCTCAGCACCACATCGCACTTATTCCAAAATTGACCACATAATTGGAAGTAAAGCACTCCTCAGCAAATGTACAAGAACAGAAATTATAACAAACTGTCTCTCAGACCACAGTGCAATCAAACTAGAACTCAGGACTAAGAAACTCAATCAAAACCGCTCAACTACATGGAAACTGAATAACCTGCTCCTGAATGACTACTGGGTACATAACGAAATGAAAGCAAAATAAAGATGTTCTTTGAAACCAATGAGAACAAAGATACAACATACCAGAATCTCTGGGACACATTTAAAGCAGTGTGTAGAGGGAAATTTATAGCACTAAATGCCCACAAGAGAAAGCAGGAAAGATCTAAAATTGACACTTTAACATCACAATTAAAAGAACTAGAGAGGCAAGAGCAAACACATTCAAAAGCTAGCAGAAGGCAAGAAATAACTAAGATCAGAGCAGAACTGAAGGAGATAGAGTCACAAAAAACCCTCCAAAAAATCAATGAATCCAGGAGTTGGTTTTTTGAAAAGATCAACAAAATTGACAGACCGCTTGCAAGACTAATAAAGAAGAAAAGAGAGAGGAATCAAATAGATGCAATAAAAAATGATAAAGGGGATATCACCACCGACCCCACAGAAATACAAACAACCATCAGAGAATACTATAAATGCCTCTATGCAAATCAACTAGAAAATCTAGAAGAAATGGATAATTTCCTGGACACTTACACTCTCCCAAGACTGAACCAGGAAGAAGTTGAATCCCTGAATAGACCAATAACAGGCTCTGAAATTGAGGCAACAATTAATAGCCTACCCACGAAAAAAAGTCCAGGACCAGATGGATTCACAGCTGAATTCTACCAGAGGTACAAGGAGGAGCTGGTACCATTCCTTCTGAAACTATTCCAATCAATAGAAAAAGAGGGAATCCTCCCTAACTCATTTTATGAGGCCAACATCATCCTGATACCAAAGCCTGGCAGAGACACAACAAAAAAAGAGAATTTTAGACCAATATCCCTGATGAACATCGATGCAAAAATTCTCAATAAAATACTGGCAAACCGGATTCAGCAGCACATCAAAAAGCTTATCCACCATGATCAAGTGGGCTTCATCCCTGGGATGCAAGGCTGGTTCAACATTCGCAAATCAATAAACGTAATCCAGCATATAAACAGAACCAAAGACAAGAACCACATGATTATCTCAATAGATGCAGAAAAGGCTTTTGACAAAATTCAACAGCCCTTCATGCTAAAAACGCTCAATAAATTCGGTATTGATGGAACGTACCTCAAAATAATAAGAGCTATTTACGACAAACCCACAGCTAATATCATACTGAATGGGCAAAAACTGGAAAAATTCCCTTTGAAAACTGGCACAAGACAGGGATGCCCTCTCTCACCACTCCTATTCAACATAGTGTTGGAAGTTCTGGCTAGGGCAATCAGGCAAGAGAAGAAATCAAGGGTATCCAGTTAGGAAAAGAAGAAGTCAAATTGTCCCTGTTTGCAGATGACATGATTGTATATTTAGAAAACCCCATCATCTCAGCCCAAAATCTCCTTAAGCTGATAAGCAACTTCAGCAAAGTCTCAGGATACAAAATTAATGTGCAAAAATCCCAAGCATTCTTATACACCAGTAACAGACAAGCAGAGAGCCAAATCAGGAATGAACTTCCATTCACAATTGCTTCAAAGAGAATAAAATACCTAGGAATCCAGCTTACAAGGTATGTAAAGGACCTCTTCAAGGAGAACTACAAACCACTGCTCAGTGAAATCAAAGAGGACACAAACAAATGGAAGAACATACCATGCTCATGGATAGGAAGAATCAATATCGTGAAAATGGCCATACTGCCCAAGGTGATTTATAGATTCAATGCCATCCCCATCAAGCTACCAATGAGTTTCTTCACAGAATTGGAAAAAACGGCTTTAAAGTTCATATGGAACCAAAAAAGAGCCCGCATTGCCAAGACAATCCTAGGTCAAAAGGACAAAGCTGGAGGCGTCACGCTACCTGACTTCAAACTATACTACAAGGCTACAGTAACCAAAACAGCATGGTACTGGTACCACAACAGAGAAATAGACCAGTGGAACAGAACAGAGTCCTCAGAAATAATACCACACATCTACAGCCATCTGATCTTTGACAAACCTGACAAAAACAAGAAATGGGGAAAGGATTCCCTATTTAATAAATGGTGCTGGGAAAATTGGCTAGCCATAAGTAGAAAGCTGAAACTGGATCCTTTCCTTACCCCTTATACGAAAATTAATTCAAGATGGATTAGAGACTTAAATGTTAGACCTAATACCATAAAAACCCTAGAAGAAAATCTAGGTAGTACCATTCAGGACATAGGCATGGGCAAGGACTTCATGTCTAAAACACCAAAAGCAACGGCAGCAAAAGCCAAAATTGACAAATGGGATCTCATTAAACTAAAGAGCTTTTGCACAGCAAAAGAAACTACCATCAGAGTGAACAGGCAACCTACAGAATGGGAGAAAATTTTTGCAACCTACTCATCTGACAAAGGGCTAATATCCAGAATCTACAAAGAACTCAAACAAATATACAAGAAAAAAACAAACAACCCCATCAAAAAGTGGGGAAAGGATATGAACAGACATTTCTCAAAAGAAGACATCCATACAGCCAACAGACACATGAAAAAATGCTCGTCATCACTCGCCATCAGAGAAATGCAAATCAAAACCACAATGAGATACCATCTCACACCAGTTAGAATGGCAATCATTAAGAAGTCAGGAAACAATAGATGTTGGAGAGGATGTGGAGAAATAGGAACACTTTTACACTGTTGGTGGGATTGTAAACTAGTTCAACCATTATGGAAAACAGTATGGCGATTCCTCAAGGATCTAGAACTAGATGTACCATATGACCCAGCCATCCCACTACTGGGTATATACCCAAAGGATTATAAATTACTCTACTACAAAGACACATGCACACGTATGTTTATTGCGGCACTATTCACAATAGCAAAGACTTGGAATCAACCCAAATGTCCATCTGTGACAGACTGGATTAAGAAAATGTGGCACATATACACCATGGAATACTATGCAGCCATCAAAAAGGATGAGTTTGCGTCCTTTGTAGGGACATGGATGCAGCTGGAAACCATCATTCTTAGCAAACTATCACAAGAAGAGAAAACCAAACACCGCATGTTCTCACTCATAGGTGGGAACTGAACAATGAGATCACTTGGACGCGGGAAGGGGAACATCACACACTGGGGCCTATCATGGGGAGGGGGGAGGAGGGAGGGATTGCATTGGGGAGTTATACATGATATAAACGTTATGCACATGTACCCTAGAACTTAAAGTATAATAAAAAAAAAAAAGAAAAAATTTCTTGAATATAAGACAAAAAGCATAATACTTAAAATAAATAGAAATAATAAACCAGACCTCATAAGAATTTGTCTCTTGTTATTCAAGATACTATTAAGGAAATGAAAAGATAAGCCACAGAGAAGCAAAAAGTGCTTGAAAAACATATTTCTGATAAAAGACTTTCATCCAGAATATATAATACATTCTTACAACCCAACCATAAGAGGACAATCTAATTAAAAAATGGACAAAAATATTTGGATGAACATTTAATCACATAAGATATACAAATGGCAAATATGCACATGAAGAGGTCCTAAACATTCCAGAAACAACAGTTCCAACTACAGCATGATAACTACTACGCGCCTACTACATTGTTCAAACAGAAAATACTTTGAAATAGATGCTGATGACAATGTAGAAAAAGTAGAAACTTTATACGTTAATAGGATGTAACATGGTATAGCCACTTTGGAAAAGCAGTTTTTCAATTTTTTAAAAGTTGTAAGACCCAGTAGTTTTACTCTTTGGTGGGTTAGGAAAACATGTCCACACAAAGATTTGTATTTGAATAATCAGCGCAGTGTTATTAATAATAGCCCCAAATTGAAAACAATCCAAATGTCTATCAACTGGTAAATGAATAAACAAAATTTAGTATATCCATATGATGGAATATTTTTCAACAATAAAAAGGAACAAAGCAATGGTATATGCACCTGCATTAATAAACCTCAAAAACATTAGCTGACCGAAGAAGCATAACTAAAAGAAAACTGAAATTCCATCCTAGCAGGCACTGGCTATACCTATGTGCTACACTACAGAAAAATACTGAGTCCTAAAATATTATTTTATGAGGGTTATGTCACTTGATAGATTCCATGTCCCAGTCCTGTAGTACAAGTGTCACAGAAGTCCATGGAGAAAGATAGATTACAAGATTTTAAATAGTGGGATGGTAAAGAAACATGTCTGTTAACAACAGCAGGGACCACGCTGAATATCTATGCTTTCCAATAAGACAACACTATTTTAGTGCTATTATCTGACAGAATATCAGCAATATTGTTTGCTGCCCCCACCCATGTATAATTAATTTTCCCCAGGCGGTGTCAAATTTAACTGTTTATGGAGATTTCTACTAATTGATTTCAGATTTACATGTTGTGATCTCTCTATATCTGACTATCAGCTGATACCAGGGACATCTCAGTCCTCTTTCTCCCATAACTATCATTACATTTCTGCTGTGATCATTGGTAAAACTGTGTAGGAGGCTTTTGAATATAATTTTGATTGGGAATTTTCTCCAGGAACTAAGAATCAGTCTCCAGAAAGTTTGTAGCCTAAATTTGTTGAGTGGTCAGGCTTGTGACTATTTTGATAATCCTGTATGTCCTTCTAATTCTTTGGCTGTTCTTGGAAATGAAACACACCAAAGATTCCACCTTGATCTATACCCTCTGAGGTCTTGAAGGAATTGTGGTTATTTCCATGAAAGACAGCCCAAATACAAAGTTGCTAAAGGAACTCTCATCTCTATGTAAATATTCAGAACCTCTTTAGCTATGATTGCAAATAATAAGACAAGATAATGTTTAGCTTCATCTGGCTCACAAAAGATAAAAATAATTTAATTTTGAATTTTGATTTCTTTTAATTTTGAAGCCTATAAACTTCTATAAATTGACAAGAGACATAATTTTTAGGTTTATATTTTTCGTGGTTCCTTCATAATAGAAAATTTATATTCAAATTTTGGAAATGTCTGTTGGCCTCTAATAGTGAATTTCAATATTGTCATTTGATTTATTTACAGAATCTTTGATTGGCTGTATTGGGCAATGTGTTTGGATGTAATGAATGATAGGAAACAGAGCAGTTAGTAAACTTTTGGATTTGAGTACAAAATAGCCTTCAATTATTATACTGTCTTTAACCATTTCAAATCTTTGGGGCAATATTTAAATGAGAACTACTGGCCATAGGAGAATCATCAAAAGAATATCAGTTGGTTTTAGGGAAGTGACCTCATTAAGATTACAACAGTAATTTTCTAAGAGGTGGATTAAATAAACAAAAAATTTAAAAATGTTAAAGACAAAATGGTGGCAAAAACACGAAAAGAAGAGAACCTTGCCTTAGGTTTTTTGTTTGTTTTTTGGTTTGGCATTTTGTTTGTGGCAGAGCAGGTGGAAGTTTGAAAAGGCATTTCAGTTTAGGGGAATATTAATAGGTTATAACGTGGAAAGAGAGACAAGAGATAGGTTTGCTGATGTTGTCCTTACAGACTAGGGGAGCACTTCCAAACTGCTTCACTTGAGACACAAGAGTTCAGCAAGATATCACTAGGAAAAACAAAAATTTAAGGCATTTCAAATACTCCTAAAACATGCTAGTTTACACAAAATTCATTTTTATTTTTGTAATTCAAATTGAGACAGATTTTTTAATTTGAATCTCAAAATTTGAGACAGAATTTTCTCAAATTGAAACAGAATTTCTCAATCTCAAATTGAGACAAAATTTTCCATTTGAATCTCAAAAAGAGGCATATAATATTGTATATTTTTCTTAATATCAATTAAGATTACCCAGAATATATGAGCGTTCTGTGGCACACGGTTTAGGAAATGTTTCTGAGCTAAGAAAGAAAGAGGAAGGGCCTAGATATTGTATCACACACAGAGAGATCTCAAGGTATGTGACAGACAGCAAAAAGAGTATAAGAATCAGACACTGTGTCAGAAGGGGAATTTCACAGTTTGTTTTACACAACTATAGTTAGACAAGCTAATTGATGCCTAATACAAATTCCAAATGTCTGTTTCAGCAGTCTCTGACTTCACAAACACAACCTTTAATATGGGCACCAAAATTATATTACCTCTAACCTGCACGGCTCATACAGAATTTTCTTTTGCCTTATGGATCATTCTCCCCAAATACCTACCCTTAAAATGACCTTTTCCAGGAAATGTTTCATAGCTCTCAATATAGTAGCCCAGGTAATTGCTTAATTGCTTGCTATGGCTAGTAAACATGAGTCTTCCAGATGTTGGCTCTGCAACGGAGACAAACAACTCTACTTGGGTCTATGAGCAGCAAGTCAGAAGAGATAGAACTCTTCTCAGATGGCAATATGTGAATACACCTCTAAGAAAAGGGTTGTGTGTTTGAAATTGTCAAAAGCTGACTTCCCAGATATCACCAACAACTTACTGAAAAAGGCAAAGCTGAATTTACTGCTTATTGCAGAAAGAAAAGCAAAACATTGCCAGTGTATCAAAAAAGAGACAGCAAGGTCACAAATTTGAAAATCGGAAATTTGATTTAAGGCAGGTCTTTCCAAAAGGGGGCTTGATGAGGATTAGGTAAGAATTAAGATACAACCATTCGGAAATTGGTGGAGGCATTCAAATAATTTTAGGGCTCAAACCGAAATGGTAATTTATTTTTTTTTTTCAGGGACAATGTGACAAAAGTAATTTTACAGAAAACTGACCTCTGATGCTTTGATGTCTAGTGATACTTTCTATTGAGGGGTAGATGGGTCTTTGAGAAGTTTCTGTAATGAACAAATCATTTTTCTGGACAGGAGGGTCCCTCAAAAGTAAAGTGAGTGATGCTAATAAAGATGGTAAAATGGCAAAGTCCTGCTGTCACACACAGAAAGGTGAGGTTTCCATCCCCGGTATTCAGGTAGACAATCTTGATTGTAAAATTAGTAAACTGCTTCACTGAACAGTGCACCACAGTGCAGACCAAGCTATTCTGCTTCTGGCTAGAGGGATTTCATGCATCCTTACTAGCTTCAGAAGAAGTCTGGGTGACAGCCTTGTTGGAACTTCTCTGACAGGCTGAGAACCCTGCCCAGGCAGTAGCGAAGCCAGCACACAGGAATTCCTGGCTACCCAGGACAGCAGGAGTGACCTGGGAGAAAACGTCTCCGAACGGCATGAGGCCAAGAGCACACATATAGAGTCTGACAGATCTAATTATAAGTCTTTCTGAGAATTCCATTTACTATTTTTGTGATTTGAGTAAATTAAACTTCCCTGAACTTCTGTTTCTATTCTGATAACTGAGACAACACATATATAAGGCATCAGTATATAATACAACCCACAAATATTCTCCTCTCCTTGAAAATCTATTATTAGTATGGAGAAAATGACCTAATATGGAATATCATGGAAAAATGTATTTAAAGGCAAATTATTTAGTAAAATAAAATGCAAACTTCTACTGAGTAATCAACAAGAATATTGCTTCCATTGTAAATGTAATTGTCTGCCTAACAAAAAATAATATGTTTCATGAAATAAATCTACATAATAAAAATACAAATCAAAATATTCTTACTGAATTTGTAATTTGCCATTAAAATCAGTTATTTATAATTACAGCTATTTCAAAAGTATTACATTTTAATTTCAGATAAACAAGCTCTTATTGGATACTTACTTAAAATAAAAGACAGCCTTAAAGACATTTACCTTAATTTCATTTGTTCAAAATTTTAACTTAAAAAAACTCCTTGTAATTTCTAATCCAGATATATTTGGTGCAAAGACGTAATTGCAATTTTAAATTAACCTGTCTTTTACCTTCTTGGACAACATAATGAAAGTAATTTGGCAGAAAACTGACCTTTTCTCTACAATCTCCAGCAAGATTGCCCCACTAAAAATGAATCGATACCCTAGAATCTATTTTCAGAGGGAAAAAGATACATTCTATATTCATAAAAATTTCTTAGCATTTTTCTTGAGCCCATATCTAATCTTAATTCAAATATGCTTTTTTTATTTTTAGCAAAATAATATATTAAGGACCAAAAATGTTAACAATGTTATTTCACCAATTGAGAATTAATCTTTTAAAAAGACTTGAAAATATAATCCTGTGACCCTTATTAATAGTGAAAATAGGTTCTATTGCTTTAGATGTTATTTATGGAAGACCTCTTTTGATTTTATAATTTTGTTTTCCTGAGTTTTATATTATGAATATTAGAATTTAGGAGGATGATAATATTACAGGTAAAGATAGGGTATTTGGGTGGTCAGAGTAAATAGACATCTGAACAGGGCAGGTGCCCTCCTCTACCTTTTTTCCCATTAGAGTGACCTTGTCTGCTTCACCCCCTTCTAATTTCTGATTGATCATCCTACAGGATGTTTCAGTCAACACCCTAGTCCTGAGGAGCAGAAAATTTAATTGGTCATTGATATTATGCTCAGCTTTTTCTATGTCCTTTTTTTTTTTAGCTTTGTAAGTATATACTATAGTCACAGACCTATAATTGCCTGTAATATTGTCTGTGTTCAGATTTTTTGTCACTGTGTTCCATTAACTAGGGTGGCCCTCGCAGTATTGATACATATCTAAGTCATGTCTAAGCTCAATAATATTTGTATTGAACATTAGACTTCTTGGCTGCATTTGGTGAGATCAGGGCTTGCAACACTGTTGTTTGATCCCAGCTCCTGTTCCTTGGACCAGGGAGGTTACCATTTGGCCCAGTTCTCTTCTTGTTCCACAGCTGATTCAATTGTACCAATACCCCAACATACTCCAGTAAAGTCACAGTACACAAGAGCCCACCACAGAGTTTGTTAAGTTAGACTGAAAACTGAGTAAAGGAGTCAAACCTGTCTGCATTATGACAGTTTTCCCAATTTATTTTTACTCATTTAAAATCTTTCTCATAGGGTAAAGAAGTTATGGACAGTGAGCCAACGAACCTAGATGATGTCCATCCTAGAGTTCTGAAAGAGTTTTAGAAAACTTACAAATGTCGATGTGACTCTCATCCAACATTGGGACTCCAGAGGACAAATGCATTTCGCTTCATGGGAAATTTATATAAACTTTGTTATGGCTTAAGATTATTTAACATTTCAGCAAACATAACCTTCCTCGGAAAGCAACATGTAGTCTGTAGCAGGAAGTACCATCCGCAGAATAAAAAATACTAGAGGTCTATAAAATAGGTATTGAATAAGAGGAGAATAGGTGATTCTGTATATTTTCACAAAATTTCACATAAATTCTATTTACTATTTATTATGGAAATTGTCAACCAATCATTAGAACATATCCAAAACATCTCAAAATTTATTAGCATTTTTGTCACTCTTTTTCATATGAAAAAATTTACATAAATTATTTTTAACAGGTTTACCATAGGGGTTAAAAGCATAGACTCTGAATCCAGAATACTAGGATTCAAATGCAAGCTCCATTAATCAGAAACTAAACAAATTTTTCTATTTTCTGTATATCAGACTCACCTACGAAATGGGGATAATAATAGTAATGACCTTAAAGTACTTATGAAAGTTGAATTAACATATGTGAAGTGCTTAGAACAGTTCCTCAACCATAAAAAGTGCCATGGAAGTATGAACTATGACTATTATTATTGAAGATACTAGTGGTATTATCATTGTTTTTATAGCAATAGCACTTTAAAATGAAAATAAAAACAAAAATAAAAATATAGCAGGATTTTCCTGGTTGGATAGAAAGTAATGACAATAAAATAACACAAATTTTTTAACAGGTAGATTAATGTAAAGAGCAACCTTTTGACTTCTCAGCCTTTAGTCATTATTTAATATATTAAGCACAATTCACAATTTGTAAACACTACATTTGAGTGACCTTGTTAACAAAGAAAAAATAATTCACAAGACAGTGCAATATGTTTTGCATTTTGCAACAGAGCATCATGTCAGGAATCTAAATTAGGAAGCAGTGGATTTTGGAAGCTAGTTGGCTCCTTTTATGCACCACCTAAAGTGTTGCAGCACATAACAGTAATAAATGCTTAATCATGTAACATTGTATCAGTAAAGCATGTCACCAAAATTAAAAACATGCATCATTTTCTGGATAAAATACACACATTCTGGAAAAAGCTAAAGGAAAAATTAAGCTAATATCTCAGCAAAATGTTGTAAAATGTGCTATCTGTATTCAATGTACATCTCTGCTCACTACAAAAATTGTTGTAAGTTTATTTAGGTTTTTTTTTTAGCATAATCCTCTATGTGATGTAAAAGCTACCTTGTTGCTCATAACATAATAATTACAGATGACAGTAATTTAACATATGGAACTGTCTTGTTAATACAACATTTAGTTTGTGAAGGAATTGGAAACATTTCCCCTTTAACCTTGTGTGTGTGTGTGTGTGTAGTGTGTGTGTGTGTTTATGTGTGTCAATTTCATAACTCATGATGCTTTTAGGTTTATTTCGTTTTTATAGTAGAGCTTTTACTACTCTGATAAGAACATTTTACAGCAGACTTGTAGAAATCAGACACCAATTTTTGACATGCATTTATTCTTACTATTTGCATGTTTCACTACTAGATCAATTATTTGAACTACATTCAAAATATAAGTTCTGGTATTTTTATTTATCTGCATAGATAGTCATTTCAGAACTAAGATCAGAAATAATTGTTTAAAAAGAATTATCTGGAAAGCATAAACCAAAATCTAACATTCATTTTGGAAGACAGGGTATCCCTACATTGACAAGTCCAAGGTTACAGGCTTGAATAAGCCACACAAAAATGAATGTGTTATTCTGTGCAATAAAATGGATTTCAGACAATATTCTCAGCTTTTTCGTGTTATACATTTGAAATAAAATGAAACCATTTTAGAGACTTTGGTAGATTAGTGTTAAGTAGGCAAGAAAAAGATTCCTAGGCATTTACGAAACACTGTCTGCATCTGGGAGAGGGTTGAGGTGCTTCTCAGCCTTCGTTACTGATCCAAGTGGAACTGACAGTGGCTAAGGACGCCATGAGAATGTTCTTTAAAGGATATTAGACACTGCTATGTGCCTACACTGCTCCTTCCTGTATTGCTATGGAGTGGAAGGTCCTGGATACTGGCAGCATCAATTTTGTCTCTCTAAATAGATTACTTCTACTAACTAGAAATGAAATAGTAGAGGCAATTATAGAAAGAAAAAATAAAAAAGAAGAAGAAATGAAAAATTGGTACTGAATTTGCTAGGTAGCCTTTATTTGTCCATCTCATATTGAGGGAAAAAAGCCTCAAGTATTCACCAATAATGCTTAAGGAAAAGGTTGGAATCAGCAGTCTGAGATGATGGGTAGAAGAGTTTTATAACTGCTGGGAAAACCTAAAGGATGTGTGACTCTGCTACTGATAATATAATATTCTTCATTTAATGAAAAGAACAAGGCCGTTAGTAAAGAAAATGTAGATACTACTGAAAAAAGAGAGGTATTTATATCTCTCTAAGTTTTGAAGGATTTATGAAATACACAAAAACACCTTTTTACTTAGAATATCATAAGCTTTCTGCAACACACATCAGTGTAGCACAACTTGATTAAATTAATCCCTTTTGATAATAAAAGAATTCAACCAAACTAGGAGAGAAATCAGAAAGGCAGTATTTTTTTAATAAAACAATACTTTTGCATCCATATTCCATTGCTGCTGTAACAAATCACCACACCTTGAATGGTCTAAACACAAATGTATTATCTTACAGTTAACGATCTAAACAAAATGTGTCATTTACAGTTCTGTAGGTTGGAAGTCATATGTGGGTCTCCTAGGGCTAAAATCAGGGTGTCAGCAGGGCTCTAAACAAGAATTGGTTTCCTTGCTTCTACCAGCTTTTAGAGGCCACCCACATTCCTTGGTTTGTGGCCCTTTTCTTTCACCTTCAAAAGCTGCAATGCTGCAATCTCTCTAATTCTTCTTTCATCTTCACCTCTTTCTATCTGACCCAAACTGGAAAGGTTCTCTGCTTTTAAGGATTCACATGATTAGATGGGATCCACCAGTATAATCCAGAATAATTTTCCTACTTGAAGGTCCATACTCAATCATGTAACTCAACCCAATAACAGGAGTGAGGTGTCGTAGAAAGAAAGTGGCATTGTTTACCAAAACTAGTAACGAGGAAGTGACCAAATTCACATTCAAAGTAACCACTTCAAGCCTTACGCTGGAATGAGGGACTTTAAAAGGAAAACGTGAAATGGAAGACATTAGAAAGGGCTGGCAAGTACAAGGTCTGCGTGTCTTGTTCTAGTGGCTATATCAAGCTGTGGTCCACCAAGAGCATTGGCTGGTATCACCTCAACAATAGCCGGGATGTTGACGAGCTGCCTTAAGATAATCTCTGGGATTTTGGAGTTGGTTCTCTATGCTTGGTGTGTCTTAAGATTAGCCTCTGGAACTTCTAAGTAAGAACATGATTAGATACCAACACAGAGTTAGAAAAATGTGCGTGGTGTAAGGGAGGTGAGAAAGAGAGGGATGTGGTGTTTCAAGGAAAGTACATTTCAAGGCTATATTTTAAGACTAAGGAGAAGAAAATAATGTTTCTGCAGTAAATTCCAAGGTTATATCTTGAGACTATGGAAAAAAGAGAAAAAGGAAAAAACAATTGTAAAATGCATTTCCAGGCTAGACTGTTCAGCTACAATTACACTTGCAAAATTCCTTTTGCCACGAAGGTCATATATTCACAGGTGTGGGCATTTGGGAGGCAGCTGTTATTTCTCCTACCACACTTTATTTCAAAAAAGTCAATATGTTTTCTCTAGTGTATTTAATTATCTTCAGAAGAATAAATAACACCCTTCTCAGTTGCTGTCTACCACATACATGCATATATATATGGCTTTGCTTTACTCACACTTAAAAGTAAGCCAAATAATAAAACATAGGTTGTTTTGTATTACAAGTTGTGATATAAGAAATATGTATTTGGTCTTTATCCTTGTTTCCTGGCTCAAAGTTCCTAAAACTCTTATAATTTCCTATGTGATAGGCATGCTGGGAGCATCCTTTTTTTTCAAATATTTTGGTTTTGGATCCTGGCACAAAAATTCTAAATATTTTGTAATTTTATAGGTGATAGGAGTGTCTTTTCTAGTGAGGTGACTATAGATGAACTTCTGGATAGCTTCAGGATGGGGTCTGGTCACCTGAAAGACCACATCGTGGTTAGAAGCTTGGAAATCTCAGCACCACTCTCCATCCTTCATGAAAGGAAGAATTGAAGACTTAGTTGATAATATACTATTCCTATGTGATGAAGCCTCCATAAACATCCTTAAAGTATGGATTTTCAAGAAACTCTGGGTTGGCTAGCACATACATGTGCCAGGAGGGTGGCACACCCAGTATTAGTCTGTTCTCACTCTGCTATTAAGGAAATACCCAAGACTGAGTACTTTATAAAGGAAAGAGGTTTAATGGGCTCACAGTATCACATGGCTGTGGAGGCCTCACAATCGTGGTGGAAAATGAAGGAAGAGCAAAGGCACATCTTACATGGTGGCAGGCAAGAGAGTGTCTGCAGAAGAACTGCCCTTTATAAAACCGTCAGATCTGGTGAGACTTATTCGCTATCACAAGAGTAGCATGGGAAAAACCTACCCCCATGATTCAGTTATCTCTGCCAGGTCCCTCCCACAACACGTCAGGATTATGGGAACTACAATTTAAGATGAGATTTGGGTGGGGACACAGCTAATTCATATCACACCTCAACTCCATAGGGACAGAAGCTCCTGTGCTTGGGACCCTTCCAGACCTTGCTTATGTACCTCTTCATCTGGCTGTTCATCTGTATCCACATCATTTATAATAAAGTAGCCAAATTTAAATTTTCCCTGTGTTCTGTGAGCTATCAGAGCAAATTACTGAACCTGAGGAAGGAGTCATAGGAATCCCCTATTTGTTGCCAACTCAGGCAGAAATATGGAAACTCACTATTTGGAAAGTCTGAAGTAGGCGGCAGTCTGGTGGGGCTGAGACCTTAACCTGTGGGGTCTGCACTAACACCAGGTAGTTAGTGCCAGAATTGGACTGGTAAAACATCCTGTGAGTGTCTGAAAGGTTGAGGAGCTGGTTAGTGTAGAAAAAACCCAAATACTTAGTGTCAGAAGTGTTCTTTGAATGAGGGAATAAAAAACAGAGTTTTTTCCATTATTTTTGACATAATAATAACTATATTATACCCAATTTTGAATTTCTAATCATGACTAGTTTTATAAAAATTAGTTATGGATAATCAGTTTATTTCTGAAAAAATAATAAGCCAGGTTTTTTTGTGGGAAAGCAAATTGGAAATTACTAAATAGGGGATCAAATTCAATGACAATTACTATTTTTTCTACCTACTTTAATGTGAAATTCTCTTATGAAATAAAGCAAAAGCATAAAACTAATATAATTGACTAATGGCAAAAAAATAACAGAAAGGCATCTCAACGTAGCTAGTCCAACATTTTCAATAAAAAAGACACATATAGTTCATTCCTAGAGAAAGTATTCTGAAATCAACGGCCTAGAGTCCTGCCATTACCGTTGTTCTCGTGCAATGTCTTTGGGGCACACTGTATCATTTCAGTAGAGAATCACTTCTGAGTTCTAGAAAATAAGGAAGAATGCTTTCTTAAAACAGTATCAGGTCATTGCCTGGGGTTAGTTCTTATGTTTGTTCTGTGTTTACATAGACTCTGAGTAGAAAGCAAAGATTTAACTTATTCCATTAATGGCCCAGCAGGGGCCTCCTATATCTGAGTTAGAATCACATAGATAACCTTAATCCACTCTAAAATGACCTTCAAACCTAATAAATTCCTAGTTACTAGGAAATTCAGGATTAATTCTGCATTAAAAGGTCCAGATTGATGATATAGTTTATAATTGTGATAGTTCATAAATAACATAAGTAAAATCTTGTGGTAAGAAAAGTTTAAACCCACTACACATTATGTTTCTTGGGATGGACAATTTAACTTTCAGAAATTGGGGAAAATTAAAAACTATTCTAGTCTTCAAAGTGGTTACCATGTAATTAAAGCTTGGGCTTGACAATGCAGACACTTTCTATAAGTCAACACTATTCCCAAACTACCTAATCAATAAAAACATTTTCAACAGAAATACAGTGTAGTTTTCACTTTGGCTTTTTAAACTGTGGTCAGACAGTACACTGATGCGAAAGGAATGTTCGTTCTGAAAAGCAAATGAAGAAAAGCACATGGCATTTCAAGCGGAATAAATGGAAATGAATGAATCTTATCTTCGTATTGTCTCCTGCAATGGCTAATCTTAAGTATGTATCTTTCAAGATAGACTTGTTGACACTTCTTATTATTTAATTCATTTTATCCCCTAAAGTTAGACAGTCAGAATCCTTACAACTCTTCATCTTATTATTGCAAAGTAAATAATTCAAACCTATAGGGAAAGGTTTGGAGGTTTGGGGTTAGATTTCTTAGGAATAGAGTCCAGGGACTCCTAGTACTTTACTTATTTTCATAGAAATTAGCCTTAATTTTCTGATGGCTATCATCTACACCACATACCGAGGGAGTTACTTAGATCCTAAAAATCTGCTATTTTATGTAAAATGTATTGATCTTCAGAATAAGTAATATTGTATTGTTCTCCACGGTCAAATTAACCTTGAATAAACCATCAAAAATCAACAGTGGAAAACTAAATCTGAAGTTAGAAAAAGATTACACCTAACTATGATCATATCTATCTGTGCACTAAATTATATCACAGAAATTATTGGCTACTTCTAAGAGTCAATCTCCCGAAACAAAGCTTCCTTATAAGCATGGGCACTAAACTTGGTGCAGTGGCTCACCCCTATAATCCCAGCACTTTGGGAGGCCAAGGAGAGCTGATCACTTGAGGTCAGGAGTTCAAAGCCAGCCTGGCCAATATGGTGAGACCCTCTTTGTACTAAAAATACAAGAATTAGCCAGGTGTGGTGGTACACGCCTGTAATTCCATCTACTTGGGAGGCTGAGGCACGAGAATCCCTTGAATCCAGGAGGGGGAGGTCGCAGTGATCCAAGATCATGACACTGTACTCCAACCTGGGCAATAGAGTGAGACACTGACCCAAAAAAAAACAAAAAACAAAAAAAACTGGGCATTAAAGTGAGTTTGATAGCCACTATATCCTTCTATGTATCCTTTTCAGTGTGGTTTTAAAGATAATGCCCAGTTCTATGTCTGCCTCCAAAACATATTTTATGAAACATACATACATATCTGGATTGGTATATATAGATAGCTATAATTCCTTCTATCCAAGCCTTAGGCAAGTTAAAATGAACTCTATTTAACAAGAATTTTATTACAGACTTGAAAAACTGCACACAAAAATTTCATTCATAAAGAAACATAGGCATGAAAATATAGAGAATGATCCAGTAATAGAAAAGGAGTCTTTAACAAAGATAAAACACGGAACTAATACCATCTATAAACATGTTGTATGCTTATGTGTGTATATGCACTTTTCAGTAGTTAACTGATCAGTTATATTTGTCAGTACTGAGATATAAAAGTAGAAACAGTTTTCAGTAAAAATTTTTGAAGTGGGTTATTAGTTTCAGGCAGTTTTTAACCAGTGAAGTATAGAACAATCTCCATATATTTTACTTTGATTTTGAAATGAAAAAAAATGAGTTTTTACTCTTTTGAGTGATAGGCACAATTACCATTCCCTACACACACACACACACACACACACACACACACACACACACGTAATATGCAAAGCTTCATAACACATTGTATTTATGCTGCCAACACTGGGTCCTCAGGATTTATAGCATGTATTGTCAGAGTTACATTGCTGTTGTTAACATACTCCTTAGTAGAAAGAATTTTCGTCACATTGATGTTCTTAAATCATGACTTTCATGTTCTTATAGTCTTTTAGAAACATAATTTGACTTAAACTTTCTCTTTCGTATCACACCTTTAATTTCTACCTCTCTAAAATGTGATTTAAAGAAAAAAGAATTGCTTTTGTTCGTTTCCTATGTCTAATGAGAGTAAAAGTAACCCTTCCATTTACTGAAAACTAGTCATCAATTGATTTAACATTTTTGGGGATGTATTTTCTCACCCTTGCCACATCTGACACACTATTTTATTTATGCTTTCCTTATCTGAAATATTAGTTACACATGAAGAAATATAAATATTAGGTTGGTGCAAAAGTGACTGCGGTTTTTGCCATGACTTTTGCACCATTTTAATAGATAGTGATAACGTGTCATGTCAACATGTTATGATTAAAGTTGCCATAACATGATTATTATGTTATGATTAAAAGGTCTATTGTGCATACTCTGAAAATCAGTAATGTTTATGTTTATATTCCAGTTAGATTGATAGCTTTATTAAAAGCACTGTGTCTAGATATAGTCATCCAAGATAGTAGTCAAAAGATTTCAGCCACAAAAGGAATGTAAGTGATTTAAAGTTGAAATAATCTATTGTACATACTCTACCTAAACTCATATTGCCTTCATTTCAATTGATCCCCATAAATCAAGTTAAAATCAGTAATTTAAAAAAATACTTTCCAAAGTTTTAAAAATACTTTTGGTTCATTGACTGGTTGGTTGGTTGTTTAGTTAATTGATTTTCCTATTCTGAGAAGCTAGGTATGACTATGCATCCATTTTCAGATTGCTTGCATATTAATCAAATAATATTGAGAAAAATTTATATTACATCATTTGCAAATTTCATATAAAGTATGCTAATTAATACAATCCCATTCCCTGATTGAATAAATTAAAGGAGGAATGTGTTGAATTAAAAAGAAAAACCAATTAATTAAAACAAATATTTCTACATTTTGAATGTAAAACACTTCTTTCTTCAGAATCAATGCTACTGAAATACATGAATGCTACTGAGATATATGATCCCCTGGGCCTTTAACCAGTCTGGTCACTAAATTTCTGTTTTATTGTCCTCTTAAAAAAACACTTTTTTTTGCAAGAGAAGCATGTTTTAATGAAAACATAAAGATACTGGCTAAAACTTGGCCCTGGTGCCTAAATACCCGTGGAAGTCAATACATTACTTGTGTCTTAACATACTACACTAGGTGTAAACAACTAAATTTGCATGGCAAGACATTTTCATTTTGCTTTGTTCTCTAACGCATATCTACAGCATTAACAGTACAATATTTTACTCTGAAAAGTGTCTTAATGATGTATTAATCAGTTAAACATTTAGATACAGTTTTTACAGAGATGGATCATTTCCCACTTTGCAAATTTGATTTTAAAAGGCTTAGAAAATCTATAACGTTTTAAAGCAACTGAATGTAACTAAAAAAGAAAAAGATAATAAAATAAAGAGTATGGATTTCCCAACCCTATACCACCCAACTGCCACCTAAATATCCTCGTGGAAATTAATTAGAACAGTAATGGGAGTGGCGTATTTACTACAATAACAGCTCATCAACTCATGAGTGTTTAAGTGCTGAGTGATACTATTGGAACAACCTTGTTGACCCATGAGAATTCCCAAACAACTCACCAAATTGTTTGAGAATACAGTAAAGCCTAATGTAAATCCTGTAACTGTTTGCATATCAGGGAATATGCAACAAATAATAGAGAAAGAAGGAATGGTGAATATTAATATCAATCAAACTGATTGCAGCTATAAAAATAATAGAAATTGAATTCCTAAATATTTTAACCCATACCTGGGTTGCAATGAGATGTCAAAAAGATTAACTAGAGAATTAAAATAAATAACATAATTGTTAATTTGGAATGATGGATAAGCATAATCCTCACCTTCATAAAGCACACAGTTTTTGGGTAGACAAACAAGTAATCAATGGAGCATAGTAGGAGACAGAAAAAAAATAATTATGTAGATTTCTTATGTTTCTCCTAATATATCTTTTGTATAAGCCCAAATGCACTAAAAAGAAATTCTTTTCTTACACATCATAAATATTATTAATATTTTATTATCAAACCTCAAATATAAGTAAAATTATATAATATTTTAATATCACATAAGAAACAAAAATACATAATTGATTCCAATTTTTTTCCTTAGGTGATCAATATCAGACTTCAACTGAAATATATACTTTAAACTATATTTAAAGTATATGATATAAAGAAAATTGTATCATAGCTCTCCCTGACCACAAATCAAAGGTTTTGACTTGGAATAGACCTTGTTAATCAGGCCCACAGAACCCAATTGAATACAATATTTCTGAAATTTTAAGGTTTTTGTCTTGGAAGATGTTATGCAAATGCTTGTAGAATACAATATGAATCCTAGGCCCCGACCTAGATTAAATTTTCAAAACATTGGAACAGACTAGAAAATAATTTTTCACAAGGCTTTTGGGTTTCCTTAATTCACTTTTAAAGTTTGTTTACAAATCATTAACCACTTAATAAAGAAGCTGAAGGACTGCTGGACTTAACACTGCATATACATTATTTCTAAAGAAAAATCAGAAATGAATCCAAAATAGCTCTAGTATACTCATAAAAAATAAAATTTAGGGCACAAAACTTCAATTTTTACAGAATTTGTTGAGAAGTGATATGGCTTGGCTGTGTCCCCACCCAAATCTTGTCTTGAATTGTAATCCATAATACCCATGTA
Source organism: Trachypithecus francoisi (assembly GCF_009764315.1). Classification (NCBI taxonomy): domain Eukaryota; kingdom Metazoa; phylum Chordata; class Mammalia; order Primates; family Cercopithecidae; genus Trachypithecus; species Trachypithecus francoisi. Next base: position 44,293,870 of record NW_022681470.1, on the reverse strand, counting down.
TCATGGGAGGGACCTGGTGGGAAGTAATTGAATCATGGGTGTGGTTTCCTTCATGCTGTTCTCATGATAGAAAGTCACGCCGTACTCATATGTGTGACTTCTCATGAGATATGATGATTTTATAAGTGTTGGGCATTTTCCCTGCCAGCACTCATTCTCTCTCCTGCTGCCCTGTGAAAAAGTGCCTTCTGGTAGACTGTAAGTTTCCTGAGGCCTCCCCACCAGCCATGAGGAACGGTGAGTCAATTAAACCTCTTTTCTTTATAAATTACCTAGTCTTGAGTATTTCTTCACAGCAGTGTGAGAACAGACTAATATAAGAAGCAAACACAAAGTAAATTATACCAATATTAAAGAAAAAATATTAAATCTGATTTTTGTTTCTTTAAAAAATCTCTTCTCCCAATCATGAAATATAGTGTTTTAATTAAACTTTTATAACATCTATTAAGCAAGCAAAATGCTAACAGAATTGTAATTGTTTGTAGTGTTTTGTTTGTTTGTTTGTTTGTTTTCTGTGTGGGCTGCTATAACAAAATACCAAAGACTGGGCAACTTATAAGCAACAGAAATTTATTTCTCACAGTTCTAGAGGTGAAGAAGTAGAAGACCTAGAGGCTGGCACGATGGGTGTCTGGTGAGCACTCTCTTCCTCGTAGACATCCTTCTTCTAATTGAAACCTCATGTGGTAAAAGGGATACGAAGTCTATCCTTCTCTGGCTTCTTTTCTAAGGACACTAATACTATCTAAGAGGGCTCTGCCCCCACCCAATTCACCTTCCAAAGGTTCCACCTCCTTATATTATCACCTTCGGAAAGAGACGTTCAATAAGTAAATTTAGGGAGTGGGCAGGGACACAAACATTTAGATCCCAGCAGGACTTCTATTTTGTTTGTGTTTGTTCTTATTTTTCTCCTCCATATGATTCCTTGTCTTAAAAGAAGTGCAGAATAGGCCGGGTGTGGTGACTCACATCTGTAATCCCAGCACTTTGGGAGGCCGAGGCAGGTGGATCACAAGGTCAGGAGTTCAAGATCAACCTTGCCAACATGGAGAAATCCTGTCTCTACTCAAGATACAAAAAATTAGCCGGGCATGGTGGCACATGCCTGTAATCCCAGCTACTCAGGAGGCTGAGGCAGGAGAATCACTTGAACCTGGGAGGCAGAGGTTGCAGAGAGCTGAGACTGTGACATTGCATTTCAACCTGGGCGACAGGGTGGGATTCGGTCTCAAAAAAAAAAAAAAAAAAAAAAAGCGCAGAATAAATATTGGTTTAATAAAATCCCAAATGATTAAATAATTCCACCATAATGCAACTATGCAATAATTCTTCAGATAAATAACACGTGTGTAACATACTCATAGACACGCTTTTCCTTTTACAAAGAAATATTTTAACAATGTTTCTTCCAAGAATTTATGAATCCAGGTGATAAGAAAATAAGCATATTATTATTCACAATAAAATTCTGACTTTATGAATCTTTAAAAACCTTTTTCTATTCCAACTTTATATCTTTTGTTCCCATTTCAGAGATCAAAATGTTTCTCTCTCTCTTTTGTTTTTTTGAGATAGAGTCTCGCTCTGTCACCCAGACTGGAGTACAGTGGCGCGATCTCAGTACACTGCAACCTCCACCTACTGGTTTCAATAGATTCTCCTGCCTCAGCCTCCCAAGTAACTAGGACTACACACATGCACCACCACACCCAGCTAATTTTTGTATTTTTAGTAGAGATGGGGTTTTGCCAAATTGGCTGGGCTGGTCTCGAACCTCTCTCTTTTGACAAAAAGAAAATGAAGAAAAGAAAAAAAAGGAAGAAAGAGAGAGGAGAGAGAGAAAAAAAGATAAATCTGATAAGATTAGCTTACTACTAGGGAAAGAAAGTCTTATTCAGAAGCATATTATTTAATCTTTAGCCAATAGAAAACCATGCCACATTTATATCATGCAAACTATTTGATCTAAATGAGCTAACACCCCATTGTTATTTTGCAGTTGTTCTTAATGCATTCATTAATGTACAATTACTGTGTTGTAATTCTATTAAAGATTTGGATGAAATTTACGCTGCTGACCATGTCCTTACCTAAAAATGCTAATGCAAGCCTCAAATTGAGGATTTTAATATATTGATCTATCAGTTGGCAAATTGCAGGTTAACTAAATTGCACATGCTTCAAATCAAATAATGCACTGTATTACAAAGGCATATTCATTTGTACACAACTCCTCTAAACATAAAGTGTCATCCTGTGGTTTCATTCATTCCATAAGTATTTGTTGAGTATTCTCTGTGTTGCAGGGATTGCTCTGAGAGCTGAGGATATGGTAGTAAACAAGGCACAGCTTTTGTAGGTAAAACATTCTACCTTTCTTTATTCAAAGAAAATGGTTTGCTTTCTGAAGTAAGAGTAATTACATAATGGCACAAATAAATTTATGTTAGGGTTAGCAATCAAACGTTTTTCTAATAGTTTCTCACAGCATTTTGTTCCTCGTAATGAAGGCTTACAATAACTAATATCCTTGACTTATTTATTATCTAATCCCTCTGCCTATACTTACTGATGGTTAGTTTGGAATATGTTAAAGGAAAAAATAAATATTAAAGTCTCCTAACACTCTATTAAGAACTTTAAAAATATAATATATAATATATATTTTAGTAAGGAAGAAAGATAAATTACACTACCTAATTTAATCCTTTTTCTGAACTCTCATAAACTTGAACTCTCATTGAATTTACCATTTCCTAATATAATAAAACCCTGTATCTATAACATTCCCTGACTCAGTAAATGACAGCTCAATTTTTTCAGTAGCTCAGAGCCAAAACCTTGAAGTTATCCTTAATTCTTCTTTTTCTCTTATACTTGATCTCTGACTACTCAGGAGAATCTGTTGTCTTCACTTTAAGAATAATTAGTTAATATTTATTATGTGCCAGCAATTGTTATGAAACCTGTACATTCATGCTAACTATTTTAATTCCTGCATAATCCTATGGATTGGGCACTTCATCATCCCCATTTTACAGACGAGAAAATTAAGATACAAAGATGTTAAGCAACTGTTCTAAGGTCACAGGTTACCAAATAGAGGAGCCAGAATTCAATCTGGGCAGTTTTAGGACAAGTCTGTGCTCTTACCGTGACTGTGGCCAAGATCGCCAAAACTTTCCCTTCAGCTTGACTAAACCTCAAGCAAGTTTTTGCTTGATTATAGCCTCCTGTTCTTCTTTTCCTTAGAATATTCACTTTATAAAACTTGTAATTTGTTAATTTTTTCTCTGCCCCCTTGAAATGTTGATAAATCTCCTCCCAGACAATTGCTAATTTTACCACTTAGGAACATCTTTCTCAAGGAATTGGGAGCCATCCTTTTGAAATGTAACCATCAAAGGAGATAGCGCCCCTGTTCCCCAGACTGTAGTGAAGGACAGGAGCTGAATTAGCAAATACAGATGACCTAGCCACATTGACCAACCTCTCCCTATAACACCCTCCAGTACTTTTCCACGAGCTCATTCCAGGGCTTAAAAATTCTCTCACCTTTTGTTTCGGTGAAATTAAGTTCAATCTTTTTTCCCTATTGCAATAGTTTTGAATAAAGTCTTCCTTGCCTGTTTAATTTATTTGGTGAAATTTTTCTTTGATAACAGGTATGCTATAATTTCAAAAGATAATCTGAATGTAAATATTCCTTGCCATTTTAGGAACCAGGCCCTTGGCTCCCAAAGTTTCACTTAAATATTAGCTTGTAAAAGTCTGATTAACTGGAGAAAAGTCTACAAATATATGTAACATGTATACATGGAAAACTCCAGAATGAAGACACAACTCCCTAATGAGGTATAAAAGTTTATATGCCATCCTGAGATTGGAGAAAGAATGGGAGCTTGTATCCTGACAAAAAGGTTGGGGGAGGTGGGGAGAAGAGAAATTCTGTTGATGAGCAATAAATGATTACTAGGGAGAATGAATGAATGGAGAACATAGTTTAACTAGTAAATAGTTCTCTCTGGAATTTGAATGAGTCTGAGAGACAGACAATATCTTATAAAAGGGTCTTTTCAGGTATGGTTAGTTCTTGGTATTCTTTTCTGCAATAGATAAGAAGGTAAGATCGAGGGAAATGAAAATAATTTCTCTCTTTGGTGGTCCAGACTTCAGGCAGCAAAAGGAACTTCAGAGAACAAGACTTTGGGAGAGATGGTGGGAGGTGGGGAAGGTCAGAGGGTCCATGAGGCTTCCTCAGCTCAGGATGTCAAAATGTCATATTTTGGGATATCAGTTTCTGAGGCCCAAACACCACCTGCACTGCAACCTGATCTGAGCCACCATCATCAATCTGGGATAGATATTCCTCCAAATCTTCTTTCTTCTCTTCAGTCTATTTTCAATAGCTGGCAGAATTATCCTGTTAAAATGAAAGTTGGTCATGTAATTCCTCAGCTGGAATATCTGTGATAGATTGAATTATGATCTACAATAGTCAAGTCAGTCTCAGTATCCGTACTTTTTAATGTATAACTTCATACCTCTCCCACTAGAAGTACAGGGTGTGTTCCTGGTCCTTGACTTTGAACTTGGCCATGTGACTAGCATTGGCCAATGAGATACAACACTAGTTAGAAGTTTTGACTACCTTTGATATTTGCACTTGCTGCTATCTACATCTAGCATTTCTATGAAAAGAACATACTCTGAGTAGCCCATGGGTCCAAGACGTAGAAGAGATACATAGAATAGATCTGGACCCAATCTTTATGTTGACAGAAGCTCATCTGGGCCCAGCTTAATTTCGGTGACAACCAGCCACACAAAGATGCATGAGTAAGAATCAACAATTGTTGCTTTAAGCAATCAGCTTTAGGGATGATTTATTACACCAAATTATTGTGACAGTAGGTGATTGATAAACTCAACAATGCTCCATTCCTGTTTTTCCCAGAGTGAGATGGTCTCTAATGTTTTACAACATCTTGTCCTGCTACCTCTTTAACCTTATCGCCTATTTACGTCTCTTTTACTTGCTTCATCTATCAACACTGATAACTGTGCTTCTACTCAAACAGCTGCTTCTGTCTTGGGGCTTTGCATTTGTTATTCTCTGTGCTTGGAATTCTCTTCTTCCAGGTATCTGCACAAGTCTCTCCCTCCAGTTCTTTTTACTTTTATTCTAGTGTTAATTATCAGTGCATCCTTTCCTGCCCAGACTACATAAGAATTTACATCTCCACGAAACATTTGTTTCCCCTTTCTTACTTCTTTCATTCTTCATTATTTATTACTATCTAGTACACTTGCTACTTTGATCCTTGACTTTCCCTCCTGACCCATTAGAATGTAAGGTCCGTAATTGAAGGTCTATTTGTTCACTATTATACCTCCAGTACCTAGAACAGTAGGTGGTCAATAAGTATTAGTTATATGTGGGAATGTTTTTCCTTTCTAACTGGACCCAAGACTAAATACAAAATTTATTTATATTTCATACAGTCCTTATATAAATAGTCTGAAGGTAATTTTATACATTATTTTAAATAATGTGTGTATGAAACAAAGTTTTGACTGTGTTTTAACTGCAACCTGTCACATGAGGTCAGGTGTAGATTTTTCCACCTGTGGTATCATGTCAATATTACTTGATACTTTTGATATCACATCAATATTATCCTTTTTGATTCTGGAGCATTTCAGATTTTCAGATAAGGAATGCTCAATCTGTATAAGTGAATTTACATACATTTGTTATTAATCTTCATAATGACACAATGAAAGGTAGCTAGCTTTATTTTTATTTTATTGATGAGATAGACTCGGAGAGATTAAGAAAAAGCACAAAGATTGCAGGACTAAGATGCTGAGCTGATATTTGAACCTGAAATGGCCTCATTGTCTGGAATAAACCCGAGGTTTGTAGTCTCACGGCCACGGAGAACAAGGACACACACACACACGAAGAGTGAGGTTGAGGGCAGAAGTTTATAGGCTAAAGAAAGAGAATAGCTCTCTGCTGCAGACAGGGGTCTTGGAAAAATGGGTCGCTGGATCTGTGGTGAAATGCAGGGGCTTTTATAGATGAGCTGGTGGGGAGGCGGTGTCTGATTTACATAGCCCACAAAAGACTGGTTAGACCAGGTGTGCCATTTGCATAGGGTGCAAATCTCTGGTAGCCCCCAACCTCATCGTTTATTATGCAGGTGGGTTTTCTGTTTGAGCTGTACCATGTTGCCCTTTCCTTTATTACTGTATACATGATAACAAAAAAAAAAAAAAAAAAGAGAAGATGGAGCCTCCACGTTGGGCATGCGTAGCTCCAAGGTAGCCCTTTTCTGTTGGCACAACTACTGACATTCCGCTATACGAGCTTCCAGCTTGCTTGTCTATGTTTGCAGCTCAATTTTCAGGCTGCTCTTTGTTAGAAAAGAAATTATTTGGGGGGATGCTTTTTGTTAGAAGGGAAATTCTGCCAAGAACTCTGTTGCCCTCACTATCTGCCTAAATAATTTATTTCTGCCTCCTGTATCAAACCCAGAGAACTACGATTTCTCTCTCTCTCTCTCTCTCTGTGTGTGTGTGTGTGTGTGTGTTTTCCCACTATGCCTCAATTGTTCTAATCAGGTCACATTCACCAATAGGCTTTTCTCTTCCTCAGTTGTATTGTTTGGTTGGACCTTTGTATGATTTGGTTTCTTCCATCAGACTATAAACACCCTTGAGGACATGAAATGTGTCTTATTTATCTTTCCATTTTCCTTTACTACTCTCAAAGGAGTGAACATGATGTTTCATAAAGTAGACACATTCAGGTATCATTTATCCAGGAATAAATGTATTTTATGGCATATGGGTAAATATTTTGAAGATATAACATGTTATATACCTCTTGATTTGTCTTGATGGGAATTATTGCTCTGAAGATTTCAGGAATTAAAAGCAGTAGCAACCACAGCATCTTTTTCTTGCACCCTGGCCAAGAGTCACCACAAGTAAACATTATTTGTTCCTTTGCTCTTGTTTTATTACTCTGATGTTTTGTTTTGTTTTGCTTTAACTTTCCAGGAGTGTTGATTCAGTAGGCTGGTGGCTCTATGCTCCAGTGCAGTCCCTCGGTAAGTAAGCAACTGAATGAATTTATCACTAGGTATTAAAGTAGTCCTGCAGACAGAGAAATTTCATAAATACAAAGTGCCCCAATAAGTACATATTCCTGTTTATCATGAACTCAATATCAGTTGGTTAGATCATTATTAATAGGTGACCTTAATTATCAAATTTCTTGACATTTTGGACTTTGGAAAAAATATTGCATTGCATTTAGATTGTTGAATCTATGAACTAGACCCAGAAATTTATTCTCATTGCTCTAACTTTTCTTATTTTATTCCCTCCAAACATCCCAATTTACTTTGGCATCTTCAGAATATCTGGCAAGACTATAGCACTTAAAAATGAATGCTTCATCTTGGATAATTCATTTTGGATGTTGGACTTTGCTTGCTGCAAAGAAGCTTTTTAAAGTGTGTTACATATCTATCTTGTACAATTTGATCTGCAGATAACTGTAATATGGGAAAGTATTGAAAGTGAATGTTTTAAAGAAATAATACCTTTTTTTGAACAAGTCAAATTGTCTGTCCTTGAGGCTTTTTATCCATATGGCCTGTCAAAACACTTCAATATCTACTGACCTTTCAAAGTTTGTAGTTATGCTCTTTCAGAAAGCTTTCGAAATTATGTAATACCCTGTACTACATTTTACCTTTTGTGCTTGCAAATTATGTGTTTATTGCACTTCATTTTTCCTTTTATCTGTTTCAAATTATATAGTGAGATATTTAAAAATTTTAACCATTTGAAGAAAAAAATTCAAAAGATGTCAGTTATTTGGAAGGAAAAGTAAAGAGATATGTTTTGAAAAAATTTTTTTCTTGTGCATTTTCTCTAACTTCTTATTTATCTAGTTAATGGAGGATTATAGTCTTTATTGAGAACGGTAATATCTGCAAAACCGAGCAATAATACTCTCTACAAAATGTTTTATTACTGTAGATGAACTCAGGCAGAGGATACTCCGCTGTGTTTGAGATGTGCTAAATTAATTGCACACCAATTAGTCTGTGATTTGGAGGAATCATTATTAGTTACAACACATTGCTTCTTCGATGAGAAGAATATGTGTGTGACATTTGCCGTCTGTATATCTCAGTAAGGACATGCATCATTGTACATTTGGCAGAACCTGGAAGAAATGATACATTTTAAAGCATTTCTATAATGGGACACTATAAATGTCTTCAGGTGCCTGTCTTTGGAAATTCTACCTGCTTACTCTAACTGATTTCTTTGCATATAGCACCCCCTGCTTTCAGTAAACGAAAAATACATACAAAAGAACTTCAATGAAGCTTTGTTTATATAATAATTCTGATTTTTATTTCATATCTCCTGTGTGAAACACAAGCTGAAAGAAACGAAGAGTTAAAGTGCTGACAATAAAGGTGATACACAGAGAACTCCCAGAGATAAAGCAAACAGGGAAAAAAGAAGAGGCATACTACAAGGTTATGCAATGCTTCGTGTGTCTTCATTGAACTAAACTGGTTGGCATGTAGCTGGTCAGGTAAATCTAAAATGTGGTCACTGGAAAAATTGGCTGAATGCAGAATTCAATCATGGTGCCTCTTTGCAGCCTTGCATGTCATCAGATTCACTGACTGAAATGATAGCCTTTGTTCCCTTGTCCAACCCAGAGTGACAGACAGCTGCAATTAGTAGCTGTGGGTGAAAGAGTATGGGATTAAAAAATCAATGATTCCAGAAGAAAAGATTGGTGCTGACACTTTCTTTAATGTCAGGGGACCTGCAAAAGTGGAGCAATATGTGAGAAGGCTATGATCTTACTTTTGATTTTCTTTAAAGGCAGATTTTACAATGATTCTAAAAGGGAAGAAAATAAAAGTATACAAAGAGAGAGAAAAGTTGAATAAAGGAGATAGACACCGGGGTAACTGTATACTTCTCTAGGCAGTAGGCAAAGTTTTACCTCTATTCTCCTCACCTTCAACAATTTAAGTGGTATTGATTGTTCTCTTTTTGTCCTTAGCCCAAGTTAAGGGACACTAGAGGGCTAGGACAGCACAGTTGGGGGATGTGGTTGGATGTAGCAGAGGGACACAGTACGGCCTCCTGTTCATTGCCCATCTTGTGTAATTATCTTACCAGGTTTCTCCTGAGCAGGACACATAGAGGATAATATGTCAAATATGGAGGCAAGAAACAGGTGGTAAATAGATGACCAGAGATAGAAGTGTAGCAAAGAAAAAGACAGAATGAAGAAAAAAACATAGGGCTAGAGATGTAAGAAGAAACAGAGAAAAGATGAAGTCAGTATTTGAGACACAAAGGAACTGTAGGTTTGGAGAAAGTGTAGTGCTTTGAGAGCAAAGCTTTCGGGATGAATGCTTTCCCAGTCAGCGTGGCTTTCTCAGCAATATTCAGTCGTTAGCTCTGCTTGGCAGTACCAAGCAGCCATATGTAAAACAATGAGTCCAGATAGAAATTAAATTTTTGTTTGACATCATTGCTAGCAAGAAATTGTCAAAGGGAAACCAAGAAAAGTGCATGTAATCATCATTCTTGAATTCTTTTCTGCAGTGCTGGTTGCTTAACAGTTTCAAAGCAGTTCACAATGATAATTCTTCAAACGTGTTTTCCTGCCTCTTACATGTTAACATATCTTTCCACTAAATTAGTTTATTTAATTGCCTTATTAAATGCCATTCCTTCAGAATCCTTATGAAAGCCCACATGAATACCTCGGCATGGAAAGCTCCCCTTTTGTTCCACAATATACCTGAAACTCAGGTACAACGAGTTCTTGCGTCTATCATTCTGATTCACAGTCATTCATTTTACTAAATAGTGAGTTTTCAAGGATAATGTCTAAGTCTTATTCTGCTTTTTGTCCTCATGACTGGGATACAGTAAGCATTTAATCTATACAGCTTCCTTTCTCAATATTAGGCAACACTCTCAATTACTAAACTCCTAAAAACAACCTAAGAAAAGATTCAATTTAATGTTTTAGATTTTGCCCTCATGTTTATCTGGCTCTTCTCCTCCCTACTTCTCTACTGTGACTTGCCATCTTATAGGTCATTATCTTATATTGTCACCATAGCCAGGTAAGAAATGAATTACATTTTAACTGTGATGAACTGCTAGTGATAGAATAAAAGGTCATTTTAAAGTTAAATGCTAATATTATCTTTTCTCATGATTGGGCACATTGGGTTGACTAAATTTTTATCTAAGATGTTTATGATTATTCATTATTTGGAAACAATGCATAGCTATTCATTCTGCAATTGATGAGACAGTAAATCCTTTAATGAAAAGGTTTCAAGCTTGACCATTAAAAAGATACTTAGCTTGAACTCCATTAGCAGTAATGAATGTGTTACTTGACACACGCAACTTTCAAACGCATGCTCATATTTCACAAGCCCAATAGTTCTACACATTGGTCACAGAGAATGAAATGTATTGCCTGCCAGTTTAACCCAAGGAGACAAGATAAAAATTACCTTTACTTTTTAGTCTGTTGAAAGAATGTGGATCCTATTTATTTACTTTTAAAATATTATATTATAATTAATTAATTTATATTATCATTTTGAAATGTTAATTTTAGCTACTATTAATTGTCTGCCTGTGTTTGCTAGATGAAGAGCAACGTGATTTGAAACTGAGTTTTAGGAATAGAAAGTGACCTGTTTGAGGACACATACCAGTCATACTTAGTCACACTTCCTTTCCTGGCAGAATTTAAAGCTTGATTTCAAAGTCAATACATTCGTGGGCATAGTTTCTTCTTTGTGGAGTATGAAATGTGCTTCTAAAGTTCTAAGGCAAGAACTCAAATGCTAGTGCAGAACCTGAAGGGGCATTAGACAAGAGAGTGGGTCACGGTGAAAGAGCGTGAGAGCTGTGAATCTACCTCAGTGATGACAGAAACTGAGAGAGTGAAAGAGGTTGCTCACAATCTGTGTGGACAGAAATAAGAGGGTTATGATAACATTCTGAGTTCTCGCATGCTTTTGGAGCACGCAAAGGAACAATGGACTTTGACTAGATCCAGATGAATAGGCTGAGGAAATTAATGATTAAAAACTAAAATTACTATTTGTATTAGTCTGTGTGGCATTGCTATGAAGTAAATACCTGAGACATGGTAATTTATAAAGAAAAGAGGCTTATTTAGCTTGTGGTTCTGCAGGCTGTACAAGAAACATTGCTCCAGCATCTGCTTCTTGTGAGGGCTTCAGGAAGCTTTCAATCATGATGGAAGGGGAGAGGAAGCCAGCTTGTCACTTGGAAAGAGAGAGAGAGAGCAGGAGAGAAAGGATATGCCAGACTTTTTTTTTTTTTTTTTTTTTTTTTTGAGACAGAGTCTTGCTCTGTCACCCAGGCTGGAGTGCAGTGGCACAGTCTCAGCTTACTGCAAGCTCCGCCTCCCAGGTTCACGCCATTCTCCTACCTCAACCTCCCGAGTAGCTGGGACTACAGGCACCTACCACTACACCCATGCCAGGCTTTTTAAACAACCAGCTGTCACATGAATTAATAGAGCAAGAACTCATTCATTGACTCAAAGAAGGTGCTAAGCCATTCATGAGAGATTCACCCCCATAACCCAAACACCTTTCACTAGGTACCACCTCCAACACTGGGGGTCAAGTTTCAATACGAGATTTGGAGGGGACAAATATTCAAACAATATCACTATTCTATCAGATTGCAGCTAACATAGACATGACCACAAAATGGAAATTACAGTTTCACTCTCTTATTTTCTACACAGAAAATAATTGGTATATAAAAAACAACCTATCTATGGTATAATATAGGTTATTTTCATTAGGAAGAATAGACTAGTTAAGGACAATTTTTTTCCAGTTATATTGGGGTATAATTGACAAATAAAAATTGTACACATTCAATGTGATAGATACACATATACACATACATTGTGAAATGAGTACCACAATGAAGTTAGTTAACATATCTGTAAACTCACATTGCTACATTGTGTTTGTGTGTCAGGAACACTTAAGGTCTACTCTGATAACAATTTTCAAGTATATGATACTGTATTAACTATAGTCACCATGCTGTACATTAAATGCCCAGAACTTATAACTGAAAGTTTGTACCATTTGACCAATATGTTCCCATTTCCCTCACATCTCAGGCCCTGCTACCAGCATTTTCCCTTCTGTTTTGAGAAGTTGGTCATTTTAGAGTCCACATATCATTAAGGTCCTATTAAGATGCTCTTGAGAGTTGACCGGCGTGTGCTCCCAGTCCAAGGCTGGGCAAAGTTTCACTGGGCACCCCTGGTTCACCCAAGTGACAAGGGTATATGTTACAGAAATGTTGGGTGAAGGGATATGCTATTCAAATTTTTTTAATGTTTAGGAATTATTTTTCTCTCCTAAGGCACCAGAAAATAATGCTCTACATTTCCTAAAGTTTATAGAATTAGGAAAGGATTTCCTTTTCTCCTTAAGTATAATTTGGATAGAAGCATATGAATATATCTTTATAATTCTTTGCATACATACTGCTCAGTTCTCTACAGCGAGAAGCATCTTTTGAGATTAAGTCCCAAAGAAAACGACTAGCCAGCATGCACACCAGCAAAGTTGTTGTTGGTTGTGGGAGATTCTTAACCTCTCTGTAATCAGCAGAAATTACTGTGTGCCATTCCCTCATATCTTTCGTGAATCACCACTGTCTCCTCTTCTGAAACAAGCCTTTTCCCAGAAAATGAAGCATATTTTGCACAAAGATGCTATGATTCTTTCTCTTTTATCTCTCTGAAGTTTGAGTAAGTAATGAGGGGAACTGTTACCATGGCTACAATACAAGTAAACACAGAGAACGGACTCAGTGAGGTAGAAATGACAGGAACTCTGGGATGTGATGAACATGAACTCTTAGAGTCTGTGATCATCAGGTGGGAGACCTGGGTCTCACCAGAATGTGCTCTGTGCTTTAGAAAAGCAGATTTCCAAAAGTTCAAAGAGAAGACTTCAGAATACAGGTGGCAGATTTAAACATGCTTCTAATCTCTTCCCTCTACAAACCCCACTAAAACTTCTATAAATGAATTTTTTTAACTAGACATAAACCTGCAAGAATGGAGGGAACAGAGAAGAGGCAACAGCATCGAACGTTTAGATTCTGAAAAGCAGATATACAAGTTATAACTGACCTATCAGGAAAGAACAAAACAAAGCAAAACAAAATCAAAAAGCCAAATCCTAAATCAGCAATGACAAAAGCCAAGAGACAACCCAATTCATACACAGAATTTCCAGGAGGTTCAGGAACAGGGAACATTGAGAATCACAGAATAACTGGGAGGAAGAATTAAACTAAAGAGAATCAGTTGGAAGTTATTTAAGAAACTAGATGCCTAGAATTCTTTCCAACACCTTGACTAACTGACCACCTGGTTTTATCTCAGCAGACATTTGCACATCATTCTCTGGAGAGGCAAAAACTGAGGTTTTGTGGGCTATGAAAACCCTTAGTGACTGACGGTGGGAATACCATCGCCAAACAGAAAAGTAAACATATGCAGACTGGATGCTGAATGCTGAGACCTCTTCCACCTCCTCTCTGACTTGCCTATTCCCTTATAGGGCTCGAAAAACATTGGCTGCCAATTACCCTTGTGACCCTGAAAATCGGAGACAGGTTTCAGTTAATTTAGAAAGTTTATTTTGCCAAGGTTGAGGATGCATGCCCATGACATAGGCTAAGGAGGCTCTGATGACATGTGCCCAAGATGGTTAGAGTGAGACAGGAGAAAGGAAGAAACTGATGAGGCAGATTCTTTTCTATTTTATTTTATTTTATTATTATTATTATACTTTAAGTTCTAGGGTACATGTGCATAACGTGCAGGTTTGTTACATATGTATACTTGTGCCATGTTGGTGTGCTGCACCCATCAACTCGTCAGCACCCATCAATTTGTCATTTATATCAGGTATAACTCCCAGTGCAGATTCTTAAGGTGAGTCCTTGGTTAAATTCTTTCAAACAAAAGAAAAGCCTGAAAAATCAAGTTGCAGGCACAGATAAGGGAACTTAACCAGAGGCTTGCCTAAGATATCCCCACAGCCACACAGATAAGAAAGACTACATAAGAGACTTGTCCAGGCATCCCTGCAAGGAAAAATTCAACCCCCTGACATATGCGCAGTAAGGGTAACAAAACAACATGGAATAACTCAAGCTAAGAGCCCGCGCAGGAGGAGGATGGGGTGGAATTACCAGAAATGCACACCTTATGCAAATGAGATGTCCAGCCCCCTATTGATTTCTTATAAAAGCCTCTGTATCCACACTGTGAATCAGCAACCATTTTTCCGGGACCCCTCTCTGTAGCAGAGAGCTATTCTCTTTCTTTCACCTATTAAATTTCTGCTTTAAACCTCACCCTTTGTGAATTTGTCTCCTCCATCTTTATGGTCATGAGACATGGAACCTTGGGCATCACCCCAGACAATGAGGCCGCTTTAAGAGCGTTTTATGGAGACATGAGACATCAATCAACATACGTAAGATAAACACTGGTTCCGTCCAGAAAAGGCTGAACAACTTGAAGCAAAGGTGGGATAACTCGAAGCAGGGAGGGGGCTTCCAAATCATAGGTAGATAAGAGATGAATAGCTGCATTCTTTTGAGTTTCGGATTAGCCTCTCCAAAGGAGGCAATGAGATATGCATTTATCTCAGTGAGCAGAGGGGTGACTTTGAATAGAATGGGAGGCAGGTTTGCTGTAAGCAGCTCCTGGCTTGACTCTTCCCTTTAACTTAGTGATTTTGGAGCCCCAAGATTTATTTTTCTTTCACACCCTGCAAGCAAGAGAAAAGAACATTTTCTGCGAGAATCTAACAACTTCAAGAAGAAATATTTAACCATACTACCTTAACCTTTCTTCAACAAATGGCCCACCCATGTCGACAAATGCCTCCCAGTGATGTCTTTAGATATAAGCACAATCTACAGGTTCAAAGTTGCCAATCAGCTTTCCAGTTCCTCATTGTTTAACAGGAGTCAATACTTAAGGATCACTGGATTTCTGAGCGCCATTTTTTAACATGTGATACAGAAACCAAGGTAAATGAAGAGATAAAGAATCTTAGAGGAAACAGACATGATGCAGGGAGAAAAAAAAATGTAATATGTTATTACTGACCTCAGATATATAAAGATATTTTATCCAAGAAAGAAAAATTGATATAATAATCATTCAGAGAAAAGAAAAAAGATGAGCCCTTGCAATTAAAAACATGAGAATAGAAACTGAAAATTGAAGAGCTACATGATAAAATTTGAGAAAGTCTCTTAGAACATAAAGTGAAAAGTCAGAAAAGAAGAAAAGAAAATTCTCAAAGAAATAACTTGGGGAAATTTCCCTCATCTTGAGGATGTAATCGGCTACATTACAAGAATCCATGGAGGTCCCAGCATAAAGAAAGAAAGGCAATTTATAACAAGGCACATCATTTTGATAATTCACAGCAATGGTGTAGCATGGGGTATGTTACAAATACCCGGAGGTACAAGGTCAAAAACAAGAAGAAAGGAATCAAAATGGTTTCAGACTTTTTGAAACCAAAGGTGAATGAGAGAAGACAATTGAAAAGTACCTCCAAAATTTTGATAGAAAATGATTTTTGGTGCACAGCTCTATGCCTAAGTCATGAATTAAATCAGAGAGTAGAATAAAGACATTTTCATGTATGTATAATTTCAAAATATTTATCTCCCTTTGTCAAAAAACAGTTAGAATATATGTTCCACAAAAAGATGGAGAATATTGAGAAAAATACTGGATAATCGGAAAGCAGGAGCACAGAACCTGGAAAGAAATTAAAGTATCCTCCTCAAGGGTGATGTTAAGGCAATTGAAGAATGACAAGTGAGAACTTGGCAATGAGAGCCTGGTGTTAAGCAGTTGACTCAAGGTAAATATATTAAGGTCATCAACACCATGTCTCTGTCGTTTTCTGCTTTTTTCTTTGGATGAAGCCATAAGTGAATGTGGTCCAATGACAGGGAGTGAGAAAGAAAGAGATCTAATAAAGACATATACATAAGATCTATCAAATGGCAGAAATATATACACCAACTAAGAGAAAAACAAAGAGAGTTTTTACCATTACAGAAAGGAGTGTCCCAGAAAGAAAGTTGTTCAGTAAGACTAGAGAATAGACAGTCCAAATAGAAGAAGAAGACTCCAGGAGAAATGGCTCCAAAAATACTTTGAAACTGTCAGATTGTAGATCATAATATTTGAAAAGTTATGATGAGAAGCTATTGGAAGTTGTGGAAAAAAATAGCAATAGATACAAAACTATACACATTTATTTTAAAAAGGGTAATCATTAACTTCAGAAAACAGAGAAAAATAAGTAAAAATAGTACACAATATTCAGTGTGATTTCATACTCATAACATAGTAAATTAAAATTTAATATTGATTCAAATAAAAACTGTCACTCAGCAACACTAAAAACAAGGCATAAGGAAATAAAAAAGGGATGGCAGCATTAGAGAATTAAATCCTTCTGTACCAAAATAAGAAGTCAATGTTTAATGTCTAAAATAGATAAATAAAAAATAGTTGTCAATTCTTATTAATAAAAATTATTTAATGATGCCTAAACACCCGATTGAACAGCTAACAGGGTGCAGAGTTGTCACTTCTGCAGAGAGGACTCTAAGCACTAAGAGGGTACTGGGCATAAAACCACTGCTATTGAAGTGAACAGAAGTGTATGCTGGTGCCAACTCATATCAGCTCCCCTGGACCAATGGTTCTCATCCCCTTCCTATGCCCTCTTCAGTGATGCAGTGCTGGCCATCTGAGCTTGGACATAGTGGGATTATTTATGTCAAGGAATTTAAGAAATGCTACCCATCTGTAGTTTTCCCCACCCTTGGAGAACTGGTTATAATGAACATCTACTACTACTACCACCACCACCACCACTACTACTGCTGTTCATTGGCTCTATGTCTACTTGGCTTTTTTTCATAACTTCACACAACATGTGTAACTCAATCAATAACAAAAATAAATAATTCTATAATAATAAATCATTAAAACATTCCAGGAAATATATTTATGATCGTATGTTCTGTGAGTCTTAAAAATATTGGTAAGTCAGGAATACCTGAAGGCTGTAAAAGTTATGCTAATATAATCACAAATTATTCCAGTGAAGAAGAAAAAATAAGGCACTTAACGCAAATGAGAGAGAGCTTTATGATAAACTCAGAATGTTTAATTGTCTATACAAATGTTGGAAAGATGGCTGTAAGATCAAGTATGATTACACAAAAGGGCCACAATGTCAAGAGAAATAAACAAGCTTACAATCAACTCAGACTTATTTAAAAATTTAAGGATAACACAAATCTTTTTAAAGCTATTTATGAACTAGGAAAATAAATAAACAAAAGAGAGTAGGATGTCTTTTTTGAAAAGATAATTAATGTGAACCTATGATAGAGAAAACAGCAAAACTGTTCAGCTCCTCCTTTACTAAGGTATAATCTCTATCAAGGATAAGGTCAAAATCCCACTTTGGGAATGTTCAGCTTGTTTTGCAGAAGCTAAGGAGATGTGACACTGTTATGTCCTGCCTGGCAACCTAAGAACTAGGCATAGATGCTCCTATCCAAACTCTAAAATTAGTGTGTTGACTAAGACATATGTTAGAGAAAATTTCCTCCTACCTTTCCACTGACCTTTCCTCCTTACTCGATTTCCTCTCTATAAATCCCGGATCATCTAGACTTTATTAGATGATTTGTTACATAGGTAATGCCCCTGAGCCAGCATCAACATTTTGGCAAGTATCCCATATTATGGAGATTCAGTAAGAAACCAAGAAAAAGACGAAATGATCAAAGAGTAAATAAGTGTAATTCTGTTCCTAATTAATAAACTGAAGATATAAGAGTCTGAGGCAACAGTAAAGATGAATTATTGAAAACAGCTCCTTTGATTCTGAAAAGCCAATGCTTAAATTAATGAACCTCCAATACATCCCTAATTCTGATTGCACGACTTTAACATTTAACACTTTAACAATATTTGATTCACATTTATCTCTTTTATTTATGAGAATTCATGTCTAGAGAGGATTTCAGTATAATAATCAATGTTGGTGGAAAATTATCTGATAGTGATATTCTGCTTTTCTCCAAAAATAATAGTTGAAACTCTTGTCTTTCTATGTAATGAACTCAATAAACGTGCCAAAAGACATGGAAGAGAGAAAATGACTTCTTATCTTTACAGTTTAAGTCAATTACATGTGAATTCCAAGGTGTTCTTGTGAAACTATGAAGAAGTCATACTTTTCTGTCTCCTGCAGTTCTATGAAGACATTTTATGATTGGGAAATATTGGTGCTAAAACAGATAAGACACATTCACATTTAAAAAAAAAAATTTTTGTGTATATTGCTTTTTCTCACTGAACCATTTAAAATTTTTGTTGATTTGTCTACAAATAATTTACACATTAATTCAAAACTTCACCTCATTTTTCCTTACCATAACTCCATGCTATAAAGAGGTAATTTACATCTCTAGCCACTTTGCTTGCCTTGGGTCTTCTGAAAGACAGCTAGTGAAGGATGGAGAACAGGCTCAAAGAAAGCTGAAGGAAGCTCTGGATACTGGTCACTATCATTCTTTGTCATAACTATACTAAGATATTTGTTATAAAAACAAAGGTCTTTAAGAGAAGAGGGAAGTAATGAGCCTGTTAAAGTCCTTTAAAATGCATCTGTTAAGTGTTTATCCCAAGTATAATACTACTATAATCCCATGTCAAGCAACATGATGATAAAACAGAAATATAAATCTATCTTCCTTCCTTCCTTCCTTCCTTCCTTCCTTCCTTCCTTCCTTCCTTCCTTCCTTCCTTCTTTTATCGATGGATTCTCACTTTGTCACCCAGGGTGGAGTGCAGTGGCACCATCTCGGCTCACAGCAACCTTTGCTTCCCAGGTTCAAGCAATTCTCCTGCCTCATCCTCCTGAGAGGCTGGGATTACAGACGCATGCCACCACATCTGGCTACTTTTTGTATTTTTAGTAGAGACAGGGTTTCACCATTCTGGCCAGGCTGGTCTCTAACTTCCGACCTCAAGTGATCTGCCAGCCTCGACCTCCCAAAGTGCTGGGATTACAAGCATGAGCCATCACACCGGGCCCAGACTTTTCTTTCAGGGAGCTCAAAATCTAGGTCAAATTTCTTCAAGTATAGGGAAACTGTTATGATTATACAATGTGAATAAGTGTAAGGGAGAGGAAATAAAAGGAAAAAGAATCTTAAGTACTTGTTTGTGCTTAAAGAGAACGAATTGTCAAGTTTGACCAACCTGAATTTAATCACTCCTATGGGTCACTTCCCACTAATTCCAGTCTTTTAGGATAGTAAGAATATTTTCTGTAGATGAAATGACTTTATCTTTCTTAGCAACACAGGTACCTTATTTCATGTTTTTGGAAACATTCAGTTCATTAAGGAGGAGACAAAGACAAATATCACTGGCCTGAAATTGTTACTTCAGAATCATATGGTAAGAAATTAAAAACATGCATTAATTGAAAATTTTAAATATGCCAACTATTGAATGGAAAATATTGTCTTTAAAATAGTAGTTTCTGCTGACTTAATGGGACATTAGAAAATGATGTCACAACTATCTAAAATGTCATATTACAGGTTGTGTGTTTCTGTTATAAATGTTACAGGCTATATGGAGACTAAGCAATGTTTTATGAGAAATCTCATGGTACAGATGGGAAACCAATAGAGTATAAGCTGTAGTTTAGAGAGGAAGCCAACTGTGGGGAGAAAACAAAGACTTTTGAGTGAGAAAAGGGTGGTCAATAGACTAGTCTCATATATTAACTAGCTGTATAAATTTTATCAATGTGGTCAACTTTTCTAAATCTCAGATTTCTTATCCATAAAACAGGACAATTACTTGTGAACCACATGTGATTTTGGGTGAGAATGAAGCCACCAGTGGAGCAACTGACATTGGGTCCAGAACATAGTAGAGACTTGTGTTAGCTCCCCTTCCTAACTTAATAACAAGGACTTTTTGATCTTGAATATAACAATACAGATATGCATATTATACTTCTCTATTAACTCCAGTAATATTTATCTATTTCTCATTAATTGTGTTTGCAATGGAATGGGGCTAAAATTCGACAGAAAGAAAATGCACTTGACAATTTTTCAATAAAAACGGTACTCCTCCAAGAGAAATACAAATCACTTTAGATCCAGTCTAGTCATACATAACATGTGACAATTTTATATCATTCACTTTTTATTACTCATTTTAGTGTACACTTTTTTTTTTGAGAGATCCTCATTCTGTCACTCCAGCTTGAGTTCAGGGGTGCAATCATAGCTCACTGTGATCTTGACCTCACAGACACAAGTGATCCTCCCACTTCAGCCTCCCAAGTAGCTAAGACTACAAGCAGGCATCACCACACCTGGCTAATTTTTTTTGATTTTGGTAGAGATAAGGTCTCACTATGTTGTCCAGGCTGCTCTTGAACTCCTGGGCGCAAGGAATGCTCCCTCTTTGGCTTCCCAAAGTGCTGGGATTACAGGTGTGAGCCACTATGTCTGGCCTGACATTATTTTCTAACTTACATACTTTATTTCTACAAATAATAATTTATTTATATTGTTGGTGATTGTTTGAGTTTATTAAAACCATGAACCTTTACAGAAAAATAACCATACATCTGCATTTTCAAAAATGTCACAATAGTTAACATTTAAAAATTCTTGCTATGTATACGGCTGTGTTGGGCAGAATAATGGCCCCAACAAAAACGCCCAAGTCCTAATCTCTGTCACTTGTTATGTTGCATGGCAATAGGAAATTAATGTTGCTAATTACCTGACCTTAACAAAGGAAGATTTTCCTGGATGATCTGGGTGGACCCAATGTAATCATTACAATTGTCTTTTTTTTCTTTAATCATACTTTAAGTTCTGGGGTACAAGTGCAGAACGTGTAGGGTTGTTACATAGGTATACACGTGCCATGGTGGTTTGCTGCACCCATCATCCCGTCATCTACATTACGTATTTCTCCTAATGCTAATCCTCCCCTAGCCCCCCACCCCCCAACAGGCCCAGGTGTGTGATGTTCCCTTCCCTGTGTCCATGTGTTCTCATTATTCAACTCCCACTTGTGAGTGAGAACATGTGGTGTTTGGTTTTCTGATCTTGTGATAGTTTGCTGAGAATGATGGTTTCCATCTTCATCCATGTCCCTGCAAAGGACATGAACTCATTCTTTTTTATGGCTGCATAGTATTCCATGGTGTATATGTGCCAGATTTTCTTTATCCAGTCTATCATTGATGGGAATTTGGATTGGTTCCAAGTCTTTGCAATTGTGAACAGTGCCTCAATAAACATACGTGTGCATGTGTCTTTATAGCAGAATGATTTATAATCTCATTAGTTTGGGTATATACCCAAATATAATATAATACTTTGGGTATATACCCAAAGTAATGGGATTGCTGGGTCAAATGGTATTTCTGGTTCTAGATCCTCGAGGAATCACCACTGTGTCTTCCACAATGGTAGAAGTCATTTACAATCTCACTAACAGTGTAAAAGCATTCCTACATTTCCACATCCTCTCCAGCATCTGATATTTTCTGACTTTTTAATGATCAACATTCTAACTGGCATGAGATGGTATCTCATTGTGGTTTTGATTTTCATTTCTCTAATGGCCAGTGATGATGAGCTTTATTTCATATTTTGTTGGCTGCATAAATGTCTTCTGTGGAGAAGTGTTTGTTCACATCCTTCACCCATTTTCAATGGGGTTGTTTCTTTTTTTCTTGTAAATTAGTTTAAGTTCTTTGTGGATTCTGGATATTAGCCCTTTGTCAGATGAGTAGATTGCAAAAATTTTCCCCCATTTTGTAGGTTGACTGCTCACTCTGATGACAGTTTCTTTTGCTGTGCAGAAGCTCTTTAGTTTAATTAGATCCCATTTGTCAATTTTGGCTTTTGTTGCCATTGCTTTTGGTGTTTTAGTCATGAAGTCTTTGCCCATGCCTATGTCCTGAATGGTATTGCCTAGGTTTCCTTCTAGGGTTTTTATGGTTTTAAGGGTTGTGTTTAAGTATTTAATACAGCTTGAGTTAATTTTTGTATAAGGTGTAAGGAAGGGATCCAGTTTCAGCTTTCTGCATATGGCTAGCCAGTTTTCCCAACACCATTTATTAAATAGGGAATCCTTTCCCCATTGCTTGTTTTTGTCACGTTTGTCAAAGATCAGAGGGTTGTAGATGTGTGATGTTATTTCTGAAGCATCTGTTCTGTTCCATTGTTCTATGTGCCTGTTTTTGTACCAGTACCATGCTGTTTTGGTTACTGTAGCCTCGTAGTATAGTTTGAAGTCAGGTAGCATGATGCCTCCAGCTTTGTTCTTTTTGCTTAGGATTGTCTTGGCTATATGGGCTCCTTTTTCATTCCACATGAAGTTTAAAGTAGTTTTTTCCAGTTCTATGAAGAAAGTCAGTGGTAGCTTGATGGGGATAGCATTAAATCTAAAAATTACTTTGGGCATTATGGCCATTTTCATGATATTGATTCTTCCTACCCATGAGCATGGAATGTTTTTCCATATGTTTGTGACCTGTCTTATTTCGTTGAGCAGTGGTTTGTAGTTCTCCTTGAAAAGGTCCTTCACATCCCTTGTAATTGTATTGCTAGGTATTTTATTCTCTTAGTAGCAATTGTGAATGTGAGTTCACTCATGATTTGGCTCTCTGTCTGCCTGTTGGTGTATAGGAATGCTTGTGATTTTTGCACATTGATTTTGTATCCTGAGACTTTGCTGAAGTTGCTTATCAGCTTACAGAAATTTTGGGCTGAGACTATGGGGTTTTCTAAATATACAATCACGTCATCTACAAACAGAGACAATTTGACTTCCTCTTTTCTTATTTGAATACCCTTTGCATCTTTCTCTTGCCTGATTGCCCTGACCAGAACATCGAATACTATACAGAGTAGGAGTGGTGAGAGAAGGCGTCCTTGTCTTGTGCCAGTTTTCAAATGGAATGCTTCCAGTTTCTGCCCATTCAGTATGATATTGGCTATGGGTTTGTCATAAATAGCTCTTATTATTTTGAGATATGTTCCATCAATATCTAGTTTATTGACAGTGTTTAGCATGAAGGGGTGTTGAATTTTGTTGAAGGCCTTTCTGTATCTATTGAGATAGTCATATGGTTTTTGGCATTGGTTCTGTTTATGTGATGGAGTATGTTTATTGATTTGCATATGTTGAATCAGCCTTGCATCCCGGGGATGAAGCTGACTTGATCGTGTTGGATAAGATTTTTGATGTGCTGCTGGATTTGATTTGTGAGTATTTGATTAAGGATTTTCACATCAATGTTCATCAGGAATACTGATCTGAAATTTTCTGTTTTTGTTGTGTCTCTGCCAGGTTTTGGTATTAGGATGATGCTTGCCACATAAAATGAGTTAGGGAGGATTCCCTCCTTTTCTATTGTTTGGAATAGTTTCAGAAGGAATGGTACCAGTTCCTCTTTGTACCTTTAGTAGAATTTGTCTGTGAATCCGTCTGGTCCTGGACTTTTTTTGGTTGGTATGCTATGAATTGCTGCCTCAATTTCAGAATTTGTTATTGGTCTATTCAGGGATCGACTTCTTCCTGGTTCAGTCTTGGGAGGGTGTATGTGTCCAGGAATGTATCCATTTCTTCTAGGTTTTCTAGTTTATTTGCGTAGAGGTGTTTATAGTATTCTCTGATGGTAGTTTGTATTTCTGTGGGATTGGTGGTGATATCCCCTTTATTATTTTTATTACATCTATTTGATTCTTCTCTCTTTTCTTCTTCATTAGTATGGCTAGCGTTCTATCTATTTTGTTCATCTTTTCAAAAAACCAGCTCCTGGATTCATTGATTTTTTTGAAGGGTTTTTCGTGTCTCTATGTCCTTCAGTTCTGCTCTGATCTTAGTTATTTCTTGCCTTCTGCTAGCTTTTGAATTTGTTTGCTCCTACTTCTCTACTTCTTTTAAATGTGATGTTAGGGTGTTGATTTTAGATATTTCCTACTTTCTTTTGTGAGCATTTAGTGCCATATATTTCCCTCTACACACTGCTTTAAATGTGTCCCAGAGATTCTGGTACACTCTGTCTTTGTTCTCGCTGGTTTCAAAGAACATCTTTATTTCTTCTTTCATTTCGTTATTTACCCAGTAGTCATTCAGGAACAGGTTGTTCAGTTTCCATGTAGTTGTTAGGTTCTGAGTCAGTTTCTTAATCCTGATTTCTAATTTGATTGCATTGTAGTCTGAGAGACTGTTATGATTTCTGTTCTTTTGCATTTGCTGAGGAGTGTTTCACTTCCAATTGTATGGTCAATTTTAGAATAAGTGTGATGTGGTGCTGAGAAGAAAGAATATTCTGTTGATTTGGGGTGGAGAGTTCTGTAGATGTCTATTAGTTCCACTTGTTCCAGAGCTGAGTTCAAGTCCTGGATATCCTTGGTAATTTTCTGTCTTGATCTTTCTAATATTGACAGTGGGCTGTTAAAAGTCTCCCACTGTTATTGTGGGGGAGTCTAAGTCCCTTTGTAGGTCTCTAAGAACTTGCTTCATGAATCTGGGTGCTCCTGTATTGGGTGAATATATACCTAGGACAGTTAACTCTTCTTGTTGCGTTGATTCCTTTACCATTATGTAATGTCCTTCTTTGTCTCTTTTGATGTTTGTTGTTTGTTGGTTTAAAGTCTGTTTTATCAGAGACTAGGATTACAACCCCTGCTTTTTTTAAATTTCTATTTACTTGGTAAATATTCCTCCATCCCTTTATTTTGAGCCTATGTGTGTCTTTGCACATGAGATGGGTCTCCTGAATATAGCACACTGATGGTTCTTGACTCTTTACCCAATGTGCCAGTCTGTGTCTTTTAATTGGGGCATTTAGCCCATCTATGCTTAAGGTTAATATTGTTATGTGTGAATTTGATCCTGCCATTATGATGCTAGCTGGTCATTTTGCCCATTACTTGGTGCAGTTTCTTCATGGTGTAGATGGTCTTTACAATGTTGTATGCTTTTGCAGTGGCTGGTACCAGTTGTTCCTTTCCATGTTTAGTGCTTCCTTCAGGAGCTCTTGTAAGGCAGGCTTGGTGGTGACAAAATCTCTCAGCTTTTGCTTGTCTTTAGAGGATTTTATTTCTCCTTCACTTATGAAGCTTAGTTTGGCTGGATATGAAATTCTGGGTTGAAAATTCTTTTCTTCAAGAATTGTATATATTGGCCCCCATTCTCTTCTGGCCTGTAGGGTTTCTGCTGAGAGATCTGCTGTTAGTCTGATGGATTTCCCTTTGTGGGTAATCTGACTTTTCTCACTAGCTACCCTTAATATTTTTACCTTCATTTCAACCGTGAATCTGATGATTATGTGTCTTGGGGTTGTTCTTCTCAAGGAGTATCTTTGTGATGTTCTCCGTATTTCCTGAATTTGAATGTTAGCCTTCCTTGCTAAGTTGGGGAAGTTCTCCTGGTTAATATGGTGAAGAGTGTTTTCCAACTTGGTTCCATTCTCCCCATCACTTTCAGGTACACCAAACATAGATTTGGTCTTTTCACATACTCCAATATTTCTTGGAGGCTTTGTTTGTCTCTTCACCTTTTTTCTCTAATCTTATCTTCTTGCTTTATTTTATTGAGTAGATCTTCAATCCCTGATATCCTTTCTTCTGCTTGATTGATTCAACTATTGATACTTATGTATGCTTCACAAAGTTCTCATGCTGTGTTTTTCAGGTCCATTAGGTCATTTATGTTCTGCTCCAAACTGGTTATTCTAGTGAGCAATTCCTCTAACCCTTTTTCAAGGCTCTTAGCTTCCTTGCATTGAGTTAGAACATGCTCCTTTAGCTCGGAGGAGTTTGTTCTTACCCACCTTCTGAAGCCTACTTCTGTCAATTCGTCAAATTCATTCTCCATCCAGTTTTGTTCTTTTGCAGACAAGGAGTTGTGATCCTTTGGAGGAGAAAGCGCGTACTGTTTTTTGGAATTTTCAGCCTTTTTGCACTGGTTTCTTCCCATCTTGGTCGATTTATCTAACCTCTGTTCTTTGAAGTCAATGACCTTTTGATGGGGTCTCTGTGTGGATGTCCTTTTTGTTGATGTTGATACGATTTACTTCTGTTTGTTAGTTTTCCTTCTAACAGTCAGGCCCCTTTGCTGCAGGTCTACTGGAATTTGCTGGAGGTCCACTCCAGATCCTGTTTGCCTGGGTATCACCGGCGGAGGCTGCAGAACAGCAAAGATTGCTACCTGCTCCTTCCTCTGGAAGCTTTGTCCCAGAGGGGCACCTGCCAAATGGCAGCTCTGGCTACCTATATGAGGTGTCTGTCTGCCCCTACTGGGAGTTGTCTCCCAGTCAGCATACACGGGGGTCAGGGACCCACTTGAGGAAGCAGTCTGTCCCTTATCAGAGCTCAGATACTGTGCTGGGGGATCCACTGACCTCTTCAGAGTTGGCAGGGAGGGACGTTTAAGTGTGCTGAAGCTGTGCCCCCAACCGCCCATTCCCCCAGGTGTTCTGTCCCAGGGAGGTGGGGGTTTTATCTATAAGTCCCCTACTGGGGTTGCTGCCTTTTTTTCAGAGATGCCCTGCCCAGAGAGGACGGACTCTGGAGAGGCAGTCTGGTGGCAGTGACCTTGCTGAGCTGTGGTGGGCTCTGCCTAGTTCAAAATTCCTGGCAGCTTTGTTTACACTTGAATTTGTTTACACTATTCAAAGCCTCAGCAATGGCGGATGCCCCTACCCCCACCAAGCTCAAGTGTCCCAGGTCGAGCTCAGCTACTGTATTAGCAGGGAGAATTTCAAGCCAGTGGATCTTAGCTTGCTGAGTTCCATGAGGGTGGGACCCACCAAGCCAGACACTTGGCTCCCTGGCTTCAGCCCCCTTTCCAGGAGAGTGAACAATTCTGTCTTGCTGGCGTTCCTGTAGCCACTGGAGTATGAAAAACAAATCTCCTGCATCTAGGTTGGTGTCTGCCCAAAGGGCCACCACGTTTTGTGCTGGAAACTCAGGGTCCTCATGCCATGGGCACTGGAGTGAATGTCTTGGTTTGTGGGTTGCAAAGACCGTAGGAAAAGTGCAGTGTCTGGGCTGGAGTGCATAGTACAGGATAATGGCTTCGCTCCTAGGAGAGGAAGTGAAGCCATTGCACTTCCCAGGTAAGGCAATGCCCCACCCTGCTTTGGCTTGCCCTCCTAGGGCTGCACCCACTGTCCAACCAGTCCCAATGAGATGAACCGGGTATCTCAGTTGGAAATGCGGAAATCACCCACATTCTGTGTGGATCTCGCTGGGAGCTGCAGACCAGAGCTGTTCCTATCCAGTCATCTTGCCGGCAATCCCCCCACAGGCTTCTTTTAAATGTGGAGGAGGGAGGCAGAAGAGTCAGATGTCAGAGAGACCAGACTACATACTGGTGGCTTTGAAGATGAAAGGGGGCAAAGAGTTAAGGAATGCTGCCACCTCTAGAAGTTGAAAAAGACAAGAAAACAGATCCTTCCTGTTAGGCAGGGACCCGGACCCGATCTGGCAGCGCCACTAGGCCTAGTAGGCCCTTTGTTTCGAGACTTCCTTCCCTCTTTGAACACACCCTCAGACTTACATACATCAGAGGTTCCAGCTGGGCAGTCACACTCCTCCATGACCTGCAGCTCACCTGCATTCCACAAGTTCGTAAACAGCAGTTTAGGTCGACAGTTTCCAAAGACCCCTTCCTCATGAGCCTTACTCAACTCCTGCCCTAGTAGTTTCAAGACCCCCCAGGCCCTGTTTGCACAACCAGCTTCCCTACCTCTCAGGCTATAAGGAGCCCCTACCCTCCTCCCTCAGCGCGACTTCCTCTGCCCATGCCTTTGGACCCAGGAACCTCACCCGCAAGCCCTAATAAAAGACTATTCTCACTGTCATTTGCCTTCTGTCTTTGTTCCCGGTTCGGCTCCAGCCTCAGCTTACCTTCACACTTCCAAGCGCTTCCAGCAAGGAACACAGTCCTGCTGACCCCTCGATTTTAGCCTAGGGAGACACATTTCAGGCTTCTGAAATGCAGCACTGTAAAATATTAAGTTTATGTTGTTTAGGCCACTACATTTGTGGTAATTTGTTACAGTACTAATAGCAAACTAATATAAAGGCAGTCTTCTAAATATTTGACATGTATTGTCACTTAATTCATAATAATCTTATAATTTAGGTTATTGTGATTATACTTTTTTTCCTTTGTGTGGTTAGAAAAAACAAAGTAGATGCATGTGGAAGTCAAGTAACTTGCTAAAGATGGCAAGGATTTGATCATAGGGCATTTAATTTTGGCATTCTGGCCACAGAGCCTTAAACACTACAAATATTATCACTCTTAAATAAATACATTTTTGGATGCTCCATGGAGTTCATTGATATTTATCCATAAATGCTAGCAATCTTAAAAATTTTACTTCCAGCTGGGCGCAGTGGCTCAAGCCTGTAATCCCAGCACTTTGGGAGGCTGAGGCAGGCGGATCATGAGGTCAGGAGAGCGAGACCATCCTGGCTAACACTGTGAAATGTTATCTCTATTAAAAATACAAAAAATTAGCCAGACGTGGTGGTGGGTGCCTGTAGTCCCAGCTACTTGGGAGGCTGAGGCAGGAGAATGGAGTGAACCCAGGAGGCGGAGCTTGTAGTGAGGTGAGATGCGCCCCTGCACTCCAGTCTAGGTGACAGAGCGACACTCCATCTCAAACAAACAAACAAAACAGTTATTTCTAATCATTAAAAGAAATATTTTATTCCTCATCTTAAACTTCCTTTTTGTGATTGAAGCACATCATGGGCATATTAGGATGGGTTAGTATAAAATGATTTAAGAATAAATTAATTTCTCAGTAGAATAGCAATATATCAGCAGATGAAAATCCCAGAATTAGAGGAAACCAATGTGTCTCTTGTGCTCTTCTTTTCCTTGCTTCTGTCTCTCTAATTCTCTCTCTCTCTGTCACACACACACACACACACACAGAACACACATATGCATGCACATATATTCTTTCAAGGGTAATTACTATGTAACCAAAACAAAGCAATGGCCTCCCCAGGTGAACAGGCCAGAGAGAAGCATAACATGGAAAGGCAGAGGGGAGTTCAGGTTGTGTCCATGGTGTCTGAGATAGTTGGCCAGCAAGGTTTACTGAATATACCTTCTACATTTTTTCTCATCTCTTACCTAGCAGAATCTTCATCTATCATCAGACATTTGAATATTTTTGCTTCACTATGGACAATCTAAAGAAAACTAGGTAAAAATAAATTATAAATGTTTATAAGAGCCTTTTAAAATAACCATATCTATTACAGACATGCTACTAAAATAAGAAAGAGTGTGAAGTAGATACCATTTCTTTTGTGCTCTCTCTCTTACCTTAGTGATGAATGACTTCTTGCCTCTCTACTCTTTTATTTTTTTGTTTGAGATGGGGTCTTTCTCTGTCACCCAGGCTGGAGTGCAGTGGCGCAATCTTGACTCACTGCAACCTCCACCTCCCATGTTCAAGTGATTCTCCTGCCTCAGCCTTCTGAGTAGCTGGGATTACAGGTGTGTGCACCACGCTTGGCTAATTTTTTTTTTCTTTTTTTTTTTTTTGGATTTTTTAGTAGAGACGGCGTTTCGCCATGTTGACCACACTGGTCTCAAACTCCTGATCTCAAGCGATCCTGCACACCTTGGCCTCCCACAGTGCTGGAATTACAGGCATGAGCCACTGTGCCCAGTCTAAAAGTCTCTTTTCTTATTGCATGAAGTCTCAGAATTGTTTAAATAAAATCTAAAAAATTACTTTATCTATCTAAACTTTATTGTAGTAATGAAAGAATGCATACATTGCATTTGGCAATTATGCTGAAATAGAGAAATAAGAAATGGTTAATTGTACCAAAAATTAATGTTAAGTTATATGCCAGGCATTTGAATTCCCAAGTGATGGCAGAAACATCTTGCTGCTAGTAAGCAAACCCAATTATTAATTCAATGACATCTCAAGCTAAATGGAAACAATCACACTGTGCCCATGAACTGAAATGCCACCATCTGTCACTGGACAGAGACAATGCACTTCTGCTTTGCCTGGAAAAGTGTTTTCTTAAAGTCATTTCTCCACACTGTGAATCAGTGACAGGTATTAACCAAGTCAGTTGGCAAACATCATTTTTTTTTACATAGGATGCTTCTAAATGATAGTTTCATAATAACCTAAAAGTGCACATAATACCAAGTGCAAGCCCTACATTAAATTATTAAGTAGTGTATGTAGCATGATTGGAATATTCTCCAGACTACTCATTCTTTTTGGCAGACCTACCCTAAACCTGCACTTCCTTGTCATTCGCGCGCGAGCACACACACACACACTCCAACACACACACACACTCCAACACACACATGCATATGCTTATGAGAGATGTCCATTTCAAAGGTTTTTTCAACTTCTAGCCTATAGAAAATTGCTCTCAGAAAAAAAAGTCTAAATAACTAACACAGACTGCATTATTCATAATATTTATAGCATGACTAAATTTGTTATTTCTAGTGGTGTCTGTATTTTGCCTTAAAAAAGAAACAGTAGTTGGGAGGTCCCAAGGGAATAGATGTATCTTGGTGAGATTTCAGAAATCCATTGGCAGGTGAGTACCTTTTTCTGTTAGGATCCTGTTTCCCTGTGACTTAAGGCAAAACATTCTGTTTTTAAAGTAAACGTACCTAAGCTTCATATGTAATATCTTGAGCCTTGTTAGGCTCAAGATTCCAAACTTGTAGATTCTGAGCAAGACTGGTTATTTGTAAACATGTTTAAAATATACCATATAATTGCCAGATCACCAAGGTCTTATAAAGATACCTCAAAGTCAACTAATATTATCCATAAGGCAGGTTAAAGGGTGGTATTGAATTGGCAATAACTGTAACAAGGGTCAATTCCAGGCCAAGAATGCCTCCTGGATCATATCACAATACAAAGAGCAGATCTCTATCAAACAGTAACATTTTATATGCATTTGCATTTAAAAAATCACTTTTCTTAACACACAAAATTCTTTATTTACTATAAAACATTGGAAGTTGGAAGATAAATCAAAACGATATACTTTTGCAATGGGTATTGTTTACTGATATTTTGAGGCCAAGATAAAGTAATCTTTTAGAGTAAATGCTGTTTTAATTATAAGCAATTCTCATTTTTCTGTACAAAGATTGTCCATATTAATTGGCTAGAGAATAATAATTAGAAAAAATACAGATCTAGTTCTTTATTTTACATCTTTAAAGAAAAAGTAACTAAATTCTTATTAGACTACAGCTTATTAAGCTATAGCTATTTCTTCAAGGCTTAATTTTTTTCAGGCCAATGTTTTATGAGAATCTACCAATGTATACTTATCTTTGTAAAAGTAGAAATTGATTTTCTAGTATCAGTTGCTTACTCTAGAGGACAAATACATTACAGATGGAAAGTATCTGGAAATGCATTTTTGTAATTCTTGGATTTTATTTTCCCTTTCATATATATTATAAATTTGAGGAACATATTGCAAAATGAGACTACAGCAAAAAGCCAACTCAAACTTACCCTTGGAAATAAATTTTTTTCTGAGAAAAATAATAATTATATGTATAATTAAAAATTAGAAGGATAAGATTCTTAATTTAACATGCTACATTAAAGGCTTTAAGTTAAACAAAACCTAGAGATAAAATTAAATGTAGAAAATGACTAGTAGTCGTTAAGTTCTTCCATGTGCCAACTGATTTGCTATATACGAATTTAGCCTAACTACACTCTCTTGAAGATCACCAACTCCAACTACAAGCCTTCCTCATTATTCTTTATTAAAAATTGTATAGCATTCTGGATTATTCCTGTCCTTTTTCAGGAATTTAGGAGAAACTATTGTTTTAAAATATAAGACGGATAGAGAAGAATCTAGAAGCACAATTTAAAAATAAGGAAAGAAATTACCCAAAAATTAGAGATGAATAATTCAAGAAGAATTTATAGAAATATAGCATTTCATTATCATAAAATTAATTATCATTCAAGCAGATACAATCATTCCAAAACATGTAGACTGGCAGAGTCCCCATTATTTTCTATAATAATTACTTTAAATGCCAATTTATAATAAAGACACAATAATAATTAATTTATTGAACCAGTACTAAAGGCATTCCAAATAATTTTTTAAGAATAAAATATCTTTTTTTATGAACATAAAAATTGATCCAGTATTAGGTACTAACTTACTGACAGATAGCAAACAGAAGTAAATCTGAAAATAAGATTATTTGGATAGAGAGACAGATAGATAGACAGATAGACGACAGTCGTGTGCACGTGTGTGTGTGTTTCTGTGTGTATGTGTACTTATATGAGCTTAAATCAGATTTAAATTAATTTTACAATCAGTGGTCTTGGGTACTCTATTACCATTAAAATTAGCTTTAAAGGTCGGGTGCCATGGCTCACACTTGTAATCCCAGCACCTTGGGAGACAGAAGTGGGTGGATAACCTGAGGTTAGGGGTTTGAGACCAGCCTGGCCAAGGTGGCAAAATCCTGTTTCTACTAAAAATACAAAAATTAGCCAGGCATGCTGGTGTGTGCCTGTAATCCCAGCTACTCAGGAGGCTGAGGCAGGAGAATTGCTTGAATCCAGGAGGCAGAGGTTGCAGTGAGCTGAGATAGCGCCATTGCACTCCAGCCTGGGCGACAGAGTGATATTCCATCTCAAAAATAAATAAATAAATAAATAAATAAGGTAGCTTTAAAATATCATCCTCTCCACCCTTAACTCCCATCACAAACCAACAGGGGTAAGTTAGATAATATTTATTGAATTTCTTTGAGCCAAGCAATTAGTTACTTCATTTATTCCTCCAAGTCACCATAGTGTTCTTTACTATACTTTAGCAGCACTTTTGGCAATTTTGAATGCAGATTACTTGCTTAAGATTAATGCTTTACTATATTGCAAAGCAGAAAGCAGACTAGCTTCAGTTTACCAACGTACTTCAGTGCCTTGAAGTGTTCTATTCAAATAGTGCTTTGAATGAACAAAGAATAAAAAGAATATGTATTAGCTTTGTAAAATGTCAGTAGTTAGAGGCATATTTTATTCCTATCCATAGACAATATTTAAACTTGTCCTTAAATCCTGGATTATTTCTATTGTGCATGTAACTACATTGAAGAATAAATATGCAAAATGCAGATAATAAACATTTAAAGATGACAGAGAAAAGGGGGAAAGAAGTTTTGAACACAGTTAATGCTCTAACTAAACTAATTAACTAGGACATGATAAAAGCCCGCCATGAAAATATATATACATTTTTCTAAAATTATGATCCTTGAATTAATTTGCATAATAATCACCTGAAAGGTGGGTGCCAAGGCTGACCCTAAGCCTACTGAATGAGAATCAAAATCTCTGAGGGATGAAGCTGGGGTGAAGCAATGGTCTACATTGTAGGAGGTCCTCCTTTCTAGGTAAAAGCACTCAAAAAGTAAATTAACAAAAAAATGCCATTTACATAATTTACAGTCTTAGTATTTAATTTCTTAACTATCTGCATGTGAATTTCCGTTCACAAGGTTTATCTGCAGAACTCAGGCCTGTTGAGGAGGCCATACATATGCTACAGTACTGACTGGGACACTGAACCTTTAGCTTATCATCTTCTTAACTCTTAACTCAAAGGCAAGAATTGTTTAGCCGGGGACAAAAGAGCAGTTGTAATATTTGGATCTGCCTAACTGTATTTCCCCATGTCTTTCAAATGTATGGATCTTCCCGGGCTGTAACCTCAAAGCGTATTACAACCATGATTTTGAAAAGTCATTTAATGAAAACACTTTGATAAGCCATCAAAACCTGATATTGTCTTTTACTAACATTCAGTGGAACACATTGCTACATACTAAGAAGTGATAGCTCAAAAGCCAATTGATATCACAGACACTGCTAAGGTGGTTCATAAATTTGAAATGACAACAGATGCTTTGAAAAGGAAAGCCTGCTGGATTTTGATTGAACATGCTAATTTTCAAAAGAATCATTCCCTAGCTTGATTTTATACAGTGCAACCTGTTAAGGCTATTTGGAAAGCACAGATGCGGGTGATACAATAATATTGAGCTCAATTATCCATTATCAGAGGAAGAGATGCCAGCATCCCTTTAGTCCCTTTGCAGGCTTATTTGAATACACAATACACGAGGGGAGTGGTGAGATGACTCAGAGGACAAGCAGCTGTGTGCTCAGGGAGCTATCAGGGTGAGTAAGTGACAAAATATGGGATCTATTCCTGCTAATTTGGTTTTGCTTCAAGATTAAAGCTTTAATTTCTACCACTCGAGAAAAGAGAGTTAAACAAACAGCCTTTGTCCTTAAGGCAAGATTAAATTGAATCCTTTATCATGAGAATCCATAGAGGCTGAGATTAAAAATTCTCATCAGTCAGTTAACTTTAGAAAATATTTAAGGGTAGGATTTCATGGCAGAGCAGTTTCTTTATAGCTAAGAATTCTTTAGCTGCAGAAAACTAAATATAGACATTCATGACTTGTTGGAGTGATTAACAAATTGGTGGCAGTCCTCAACCTCCCTCTGTTTAAGCATTGTAGAATTTATCCTGATTAAATCACTGTGAAAGGATGGCCTTGTGTACCAACAACTGTGAAGCAAGGATTGACCCCTAAATAGTCTCTACTTGCCTGAAATTTCTCTTATTTAATCTGATTCTTTAAGGCTTTTCTAGGGATACATACTTTGCTTAAGCTTTAGCATTAGTCAGGGATGGGATTAGGATGAGGTGAATGAGGCAGTCACCCTGGAAACAAAATTAAGAGTGTGCCAGAAAAGTCAGTATTAAACATAAATGATATTTGATGCATTACTTCAAAAAAACCTACAAACTTAATGCAAAAAAAGTCATAATGAACAATGATCAGCAGTTTAAATAAATACAAAATGATGTTTATTGTTTGACTCTGTGTTACTCTGCAACAGTAGTTGCTTCTATTCAGTCGGGCCACTTTTAGGCCCCAAAGCCACTGCATTCTCCTTGTCCCCCACATTCACCATCAACTGGACTTATGAAGATAGACAATGACAGACAAATGGAGGGTAAACCATAGCGATTAGATATCATTTCTTATTGTAAAACTTTTTTTTTACTGCTTTGTTCAATGTAAATTTATCCATAAATTAGAATATTTTGAGATGTCACAGGTCTGAAGTTGGATTGATTCTCCTTTTCCCCCACTGTTAATTTGTATTATGTTGTTTGTTTCAAATATGATTAACCACACTTTTCACAAATCCAAAATGTGGAGTTCTGTGTTTTGAAGTGAGTAATCTTATAGCCTGATTGACTAGCAGTCAGAAAGTTTAGAAAAAAATAAAGAATTTCATCTCTACTCTGGACCAAAAGATCCAGCTTAGACTGCTGCCTGTAGAGAAGCTTAACAGAGATTTATTGGAAACATTTTTGGCTTTTAAAGCTCTTTTTAATGGGTAACCCAAATGCCATTTTAGTATAGAGCATATAGACTTCTAACAGCAGTAGCTGAGGTGTTCTGTCTAATTGGCTACTTAGATAACTGAGGTTACATATTTCAGTCAAGATAGCAGACATTTTGGAAGTGTATCAGTTCGAAAGTAACACTGGGAGAATAATTAAATAATTTTCATAGTTTTCATTCTAAAAAGTGTAATAGTAGAAATATAATCTCAGATATGTCATATACTTATTCTTCTGATTAATTTTAAACATTTAACTTGTTTCCTGAAAAATTTCACAAATGCAAGAAAAATAATCAAGTGTTCTTTGTCCTTATTTTAATTCCTAAAGATTCTGTAATGAAAATATTTTATCTCATTCAATGTAAATATGTGAGGATATCTGTCTCTATTGGTGATCAGTTTGAAAGCCTGTAATATTTTAGATGGCATGTATATCAAACATTTACAGGTGACATATATTATGAAAACAAGGAAATTCCCATTTTAAGATATGGTTCTAAGGCCATCTTTCTTCTCCTCCTTTTCCTCTTTCTTCTTTTTTTTTTCTTTAGAATTACTTTGTTTTTATTTGGGTCCAACCTGAAAAGATGTATATCTAAGTCAATATAACAAGAGGATTCTCTGAAGTTAGAAAAGCCATTGTTTGGTCTCAAAAGAGAACAAAGCCCAATGTTGAAGGAAAAAGATGTGACGCAAAGTCATAGTTTTTTTAAATGCAAATGTAGGCAATCTTTTCATTAATTTAGTCATGTAATGAGGACTCCTAAAGTAACCTCATGGCACACTTTGAAGAATGACGGGTTCAGCATTCAAATGTATAATATATAATTTGAGAACAAGATAATTTCCAGTAACTTAAAGGAGTACTTTTTGAGAAGCCCTTTGGGGCATACCTAATTGTATGATATGCAATACACGTAAGTGCATAAATATCTTTAAGCAGAATGTAGTTTTTTCCCCTTCAAGAAGCTTTGGGAGGCTGAGACAGGAGGAAAGTTTGAGCTCAGGAGTTCAAGATCAGCCTGGGCAACATAATGATACCTCATCTCTACATAAAATAAGAAAATTAGTCTGGGTATAGTGGCACACACCTGTAGTCCCCGCTACTCGGGAGGCTGAGGCAGGAGGAACACTTGAGTACAGGAGTTAAAAGCTGCAGAGAGCCATGATCATGCCACTGCACTCTAGCCTGGGTGACAGAGCAAGACTGATAGAGTTTGGATGTGTTCCCCGCCCAAATGTCATGTTGAATTGTAATCCCCAGTGTTGGAGATTGGGCCTGGTGAGAGGTGACTGGGTCATGGGAGTGGATTTCTCATAATTAGTTTAGCACCATCCTCTTGGTGCTGTCCTCGCAATAGTGTGTGAGTTCTGGTGAGCTTGGCTGTTCAAAAGTGTGGCACCTTGCTCCGCATCTCTCTCTTGCTCCTCCTCTAGCCACGTGACGTGCCTGCTCCCACTTCGTCTTTTGCCATAATTGTAAGTTTCCTGAGGCGTCCCCAGCAGCCAAGCAGACACCAGCATCATGGTTCCTGAACAGCCTGCAGAACCGTGAGCCAATTAAATATCTTGTCTTTATAAATTACCCAGTCTCAGGTATTTCTTTATCGAAATGTGAGAATTAACAAATACAAAGACTCTTTCTCAAAAAAAAAAAAAAAAAGTTTTGTAGGTAATAAATAGAACACAGTGGATTATTTGGGGATATCACATGAAAAAATAATTTTTTTAAAAAATTTACTTGCCAGTATTCCATATCATGCTCTTAAAGCCAAATGGTTTTTTGTTGTTGTTGTTGTTGCTGCTATACATGTTGGTTCATGTAAAATATAAAATACATGTATATTTTTTGGAAGGGGTTTTAGGTCAATTTTTTTTTCTTTCTCAGCTAATTGAAGAGATGGTAACTTGGCTGACAACAGACAAGCAAATTTTATAATAACTGGCAGTAGCAGGAGAGAAAAAGTAAAATAAATGGAAGTGGAAAGACTATATGAAGGAGAGAACTGATAGCATAGATTCTTTAACCCATGTTTTTTTTAACTTCTCAATTTTTTGATTTTAATATACATGGTTCTTTCATATACACCATGTTATTGAAAATGAATGGCACAAGCCTAGATTAACTCAAAAGAGCAAGAAATGTGAAACTAGAGGGGAAATTTGCAAATGTATCTTTTTAAAACAGGATTATCTTCTTTCTGTGGCAATGTTATCTGAACACCTACTGCAGGCTAGATGTCAAGAGTCAAATCGTTTTTTGTAAACATCTTCCTAATGTACTCCAGTGAATATATTCAAGAAAAAATAAAATAAAATAAGCGATATGTATAAATTCCTCTTTTTCCTCATATGAAGGAAAAGTCAAACTTTCATTATTTTGGCAGGGAGTGTAATTTTTGTTTACACCATTAAAGGAAACTGTATCTCGGTGTCTTTCCCACACACACATACAGACACACACACACTCATATTGCACAATTTTAATAGAGTTAACTCATTACTTTGATCTCCACATTCATTCATATTTGTCTTACCTCATTAATAATAGGCCAATGTGTGTTATATGGTAAGGAATGCTGAACTAGGCACTGGGGACACAGTACAGAATGAAACATTGCTATTACACTGAAAGATTTCTTAATCTCTTTAAGAGCAGGGATGTAGTACGTCTGGGTGTATGTGTGCCTGTTACCATTGTCTACATAGGATAGTTTTTTGCACATACAGGCTCTTCAATAACTGCTGGTGAATGAACAGTGATAAGTTTATTTCATTGATTTAATTTCCACCTTTTTGTTTATTCAGCATAAGGATTAGTGATCATGAAACAAAATACATATGAAACATTCCTCAGTAAAAATTCTCAAAATTAAATTTTACACTTTAGATGACTTTTTGTTCATTTACTAAACATGCATTGAGCCTCTATTAGGTGCTAAGCACTTATATTGATAGACCGTGATGCACACCACAGTCCCTGCCTTCTTAGAGAAGAAAATGTGTTGAGGACTCCATTTGCTTTTCTGAATACAAACTAAGACCAATGCAGTATGAAGCAATATTGGGTAATCCGGTCAGAAGACCAAAGAGGATTGATGTAAAATGCTTAGATATTTTATGTAGTTGCCAAATATTTGAAAATTTACCCAGAAGAGATTGAAAACTTTTTGGAAACAAAAACAAATAAAGACAAAAGATAAAATAATTTAAAAAATATCCTTGCACTCTCATTATTACCTATCCATAACTTTTTCACTATAAGCTCACCTGATTGTCAGTGTAGTGTGGTCATATTAAACTTTTTAGTTATTATTTTTTATTCATTTTCCACCAAAAAGTCATTATTGACTTAGCACACATGTTGATCTCATTTCACTTTTTCTTTTTATGGGCAAAATTTTACAACGTGCAACAAAAATACTCAAGTCCATTATCTTTTTTCCCCCCAAAATCTGAAAATTGCAAGGGACAGAGGGAAGTTATCCCATTAAAAAATTGTAAATAGATTAAGTTTATGTTTAAAAATGCACAAAACATAAGAAAACTGTGTTTACTCGAGCTGCTGATTATAAGCAGGTTTATCTCAGGGGTAATTGTATTTGGAAACAGATATCTTGGTTCTTACCAGTGACAGAGATAATCCTTTGAGGCTCTGAGTTCATGCTGAGTGATTTCCAATTAACCCATTTCAATAAATGAGTGTTTATCCCTTGCTCACATAAGAGCAGAGCCCTCATGTCACGTTTTCTTTTCACAAGTTTCTCTTGAAGATGTCTTACCTTAGCTCTCAAATCTATCTATATGTGTTACACTTGTCATCATATACAGTCAAAACCAATTGGCAATGGGTAAGAAATAATTATCGATACATAAAATGCAAATTATAAAAGTATGTCAAACAAAATTAATTTGGAAATATTTTAACATATTTACAAAAGTTCAATTCTTTGATTTATAAATTGCTCTTATAATTGCAAGAAAAGCACCAACACCCATTAGAAAAAAAAAAACTAATGAGCAAAGAACGGAAGTAGACAATTCACAGGAGAAGATACACAGGTTGATAACCAACAAATAATTAATTGTATTCTGAATCTCTAGAAATGAAATTTTAAAAAGCAACAAAATATATCTTAATGCCTCTATGTCAAAAACAAAAACAAAGCAAATAAACAAAAACCACCAGAATTCTAGTAGCTTAAAACCATGATGATTCATTTCTCCTTCTTGCTATATATCATTAACGGGTCAGGGCTCTGCTCAATATTGTCAGTACCTTTAGACCAGCCCTAGAGAAGCACAGAAACTATATAACTTTGCCAGTCATAACAGTAAGAAAAACAGAGACCTATGCTGTGGTTCTCATAGGGTATTCAATGTTCTAGCTCAGGGATAAAACAGGTCACTTTGACTTAACACTCACTGAGTAAAACTAATCAAATGGCCCCCGTCAACCACAGCTCTCCAGGATTCATTAGAAGTCTGAGTAACAAGTACATAATGAGCATCAATAATGACTATTTCACTGGTATTCTCTTTTGTGCTTCATTTTTCTCCATACCATGGTACCACTTCTATGCTACATTTATTTACTTACTTATTCTGTTCATTGTCTATTTATACTCTCGTCTCCTCTTTCTCACTCAAAAACTAAACTCCATGAGGGCTCAAAGGCACAGACATTATTTACCTTGTTCATCACTATATTTCCAGCACTTAAACATTGTCTGCTGCATAGTATTTGCTCCTTAAAGAGTCATTAAAAGAATATTTAAAAATCTATCAAGTTTTATTTTTAAAGAAATATAATCCCAAATGCTAGCAAGTGTGAAATGTTATGGATATTTGTATATACTGCTAGTGAACTAAAAATCTGGATTCATATTTTCTGGAAATCAATTTGGCAATGTACAACAAAAATAATTACAAATACAAGTAATAGTTTTGGAAAAACTGTTTCTTTTATAACCATTTAAAATATTAAATATTGAAAAATAATCTAAATTTCCAGTGATGACATTATGGTTAGATACATTTGATGTCTATTAAAATATTAGCTATTCTAGTATTGAAAATTTATGTAATAAGGAAAATATTCACAATGCAATGCATATGCAGCATAAGTTATTATGTTAAACACTCATGAGCTGAAGGAGAAATTAGGACAAATGCTCCTAATCAGGTGCAGACAGAGCTTATATACTGCCCAGTTTGTCTTTCTATACCAAACACTTAGAACTGACCAGTAAATTAACGTCTGAGTAAGTAACATTATTAAACTGCAACACAAGAGTAAGTAACATTATTAAACTGTAATACAAAAAGAAGCTAAAAGAAGGAAAGCAGGCTTCATGGGTCCCAAGCAAGTGTGAACCTAGCATGGCAATTTTTATCAGATGTTAAGGCTGGTGAAAAATACTCTTTGGCTCAATGCTCTGTTCTTCAGTCTCACTAATGTCATAGCCCCACCTTCTG
Organism: Trachypithecus francoisi; assembly: GCF_009764315.1. Taxonomy (NCBI): domain Eukaryota; kingdom Metazoa; phylum Chordata; class Mammalia; order Primates; family Cercopithecidae; genus Trachypithecus; species Trachypithecus francoisi. The sequence goes on along the minus strand of NW_022681470.1, from coordinate 44,252,579 downwards.
GTTCAACTGAGGTGGCCACTTGACCTTACATACATCTCTGGTATTGTTTTGTTTTTGTCCTACTCTCTTTTTATAAGAACACCACTAACATTGGATTAGGGCCCACACTGATAGGCTTAATTTAACTCATTTACTTTAAAGACCTTATCTCCAAATATAGTCACGTTCTGACTTGGGGCTTAGAGCTTAACATATGAATTTTGGGGGACCAAACCAGTCCATAATAGTTACAATTGGTTATCTGAAGAAAACCAGGAGACAACTTTACAAGGATGCTTGTACTTGTCTCAACGATGCATTTCTTTCACTTTCATGACGAGAGAGTCCTCTGGCTTATTCCTGGGGAGTGTGGTTAGGGAGTGTTTAAACAGTTTGCATATACTAGATCCATTCCACTATTTTTATCTCCCTGAACCTTCGAATTTTGTCCTATACAGTAAGTTAGCATTGTATCCAACTATTAATGCAATTCCCTGGTACTTGAACCACCATATTTAATCTTTGTTTCTAGGTGAGTTGGAGTTATATTGATAAAAGCAGCCTGACTCTTATCTTACAGCATTAGAATCTATTTGCGTAAGTGTACCTCAGACTTCTGCAAATAAAAATTGGCAAGAAAGATCATGCAATTTGGGGGAGCTATATTTCTCTTGGTTCAGTGAAGACCTTATACTACTCTATCTAGGGAATTTTGTGATCTGCCTCTCTAAGAACATAGAGCCAAAAGTCATTCCCTGATTAGGCAATGCTCAGTTGAGTCCTTAAAAGGTTTAATCAGTCCAGGCGTGGTGACTCATGCCTGTAATCCCAGAACTTTGGGAGGCTGAGGTGGGCGGATCACGTGTTTAGGAGACCAAGACCATCCTGGCTAACACGGTGAAACCCCGTCTCTAGTAAAAATACAAAAAATTAGCCAGGTGTGGTGGCGGGCACCTGTAGTACCAGCTACTTGGGAGGCTGAGGCAGGAAAATTGCTTGAACTTGGGAGGCAGAGGTTACAGTGAGCCAAGATCGCGCTACTGCTCTCCGCCTGGTTGACAGAGTGAGATTCCATCTTAAAAAATAATAATAATAAATAAAAAATTAATCAAACAAAGTCTAGATTCATCAGAAAGGTAAACAGGATCTCATCCCACTGCAAGATTATTTCAAGGTATTTGGAAATTCAAAGTTCAAAATCTCATACCATGCTGTATTTGCTCTAATGTCTCCATTGTACCTTTCTTAGTTTCCTAAGTCTTTTTCTTTCCTTAGTAGGTAGAACTTGGTGCAGGTGATTTTTTTTTTTTTCTTTTTGGTGTTACAACACAGTAAGCATTACAATCTGGTTTGGGGGTCATGGTCAGCCATGGCTATAGGAGAAAAGAAGTCTTGAGGCTATTTTATTCTCCATCAATTCATTTTGAGATAGTCAAAATTCCTGATTTGAACTTTTCTTTGTGTAGGATCTTCCAAGAAAGTCAGAAGAAGTTAGCCCAGTCTACAGACTGGGGGTTAATTATCTAGAGAAAAAGTTATTATAATACTGAATAAATCATGAATTTTTGATAGCTCAACTTGAGAAACTGACTCAAGACTACTATTCTCTCCATGCAAATAGAGCCAGAAAAGACAAGAGAAACTGGTAATCACAATAAAATATCTGAAAGCAGTCACTCAGGAAAGTTTTCTGGTGAACAGCTGAGAATCAGCTAAACTTAGCTCTATTCATGGAGACGCATCAAAGAATGGTTCATTTAAACCAAGCTAACACATGTAGATATTTATAGTTCCTTTTTATACAAAGGAGGATGTTGTACATTCGTTAATGTTAGTTGAACAAAAGATCAAGGTATATTTTGTGTCAACTTGACCAGTTAAAAGAGTTCAACAATGAATGATTATCAGTTAGTTAAAATAAAGTTTATTTAGGGATGATGAAATAAACTTCAATATTGATTATGAAAAGGCTTTAAAAAGGGAAATTCTCTATAAACATGTATACTCAATGGCCCATCAATAACTGTGGCCTTCTTGCTTCATTTATTCTGATTTTATCCTAAGCGAAGAGCCTAAAAATAAATATTAGATGCTTAGAGAAATGTAAACATGTCATTCTAATAAATCTCTTTACCAAACTCTTTTTTTAAAACTCAGAACACTTACTTGTTATTTTTGCCTCAAATTTATATTTGGTATGCATCTCTTAGCAACTTTTCGAGCAATATATTTTTAAAGTGCTGACAAAACTTTCTATTTTCTACACTTAGTACAATTCAATATTCAAATAACAAAAAAGCCAAAACATTTTACTTGAACTTTGAAAACCAAAGATGATAATATTTTATATTAATATATTCAGTTACATTTAGAATGGTTTGACAGAAAATTAAATTAATAATGATTAGAATTATACTGTTTGTATTATCTAACTTTCTCAGAAAGATATAAAATTGCTTAAAGTTATATGCATTTTCAACAAGAAATATATGTATATGTAAATGCATATGTTTAACACTAAATATAACACTAAATTATACTCCACCCATGAATAATATTTATGAAAATTATTGAAAAATGAGAACAAGCTTATGAAATAACATGCAAAAGACAGATAGCAATTTTGTATATGATGATGATTATAATGCATGTTATTTCAAAGATGGATAAATACTGAAATAAATTTTAATAAAAACATTTTTACTAGGTAGATAAGATTTTTAATATTTTCAGAATAAATTATATAACATAAAATTTGAGTATATATGTTAATCAAAAAAGTGATGAAGAAAATCTAAAATATCCAGTTAGAAACTCAAAATGAAAAAAATATATAAAATTAATAAAATATAAAATAATATATTAAAGAGAATGCCAGGGTTTAGTTTGGATAAGGAAACTTTAAAAAAAAAAATGTTTATAGAGATAGGGTCTCACTATGTTGCCCAAGCTGGTCTCTGAAAGTGCTGAGATTATAAGCATGAGCCACCATGCCCACACCTGGATAAGAAATCTTAAACATTAAGGAAAATATTGGTAATATACAACCACAAAATTGAAAAGTACACAAATACAGTTACTAAATTTACAGGAAAATAAGAGGAGCATTTAAAGAAAATATAAAGAGATCACATGTAAGAAAATACCTGTCACAGTGCTTTCCTGAGTCAGTGTATTTTACTTTTTTTCTTTTCTTTCTGGAACTTACAGATTTGAAAAGAAGAAGAAAGGGAAAGCAAAGTATAAAATGTGTATGTGAATTTTATAAATAGGATAACTCAGTGGATACTGTTGCTATCACTTATGTATATTCTGCAATAAAAAAGCTTGCTTTGCTGTGAGGACAGTGAATTCCACTTTGAGTTGAAACACTGAAAGATGCCTGATTTGAGAAGTCAGGCAGGCAGATGAATAGTATTCAAGGGAACAGGCCCAAGATACAGATAAACCTGGTAGTTATCAGTCTATACAGAGGAGAGAATTACTGTAGATGTAAAGCATCTCCTAACTTACTCAAAATGTTGTCCTTTGAGCCACAGAATTTGGTTCACCCAGGAGCTTGACAGCAAGGTGGAATCTTGGGCTCTGCCTAGACATTCTGGATCAGAAATGCATTTTAAGAAGATCTTTCGGTGACTTACATCCACACTAAAATCTGAGAACTATCAGCCTAGAGAATACCATGAGAAATGAGGATTATGTCTGAAGAATTCTAAATGTTAAAGAGAAGGATGAAAGGAAACACAAATATCAATTTATGGTAATATCAGGGACGTAGAGAAACACAGAGAGACTGGTTTCATGAAAGGAAATGGAGGATAGTTTTAAGGAAGGGCCCATGATGCCCAGTGCTTCTGAGAAGTTCAGTAAAATAACTATTGGAATGGGCACCTAAAATTCGACTATCATGTAGTCATTACTGATGTTTCTGGAACAATTTATGTTAAGCAGTGTTGGAGAGAAGCTAGATATCTGTGGCTTAGTAAATGATTAGAAAGTGTGAAATTTAACATTACAAGTAGAGAATAGATCACATTTACAAAATTTTGGCAGTGAAGACAGAAGTTTTACAGCAAAAAAAAAAAAAAAGCTTGGAGAAACTTTTTTGTAACTGGAGAATTTTATGCATAACCAAAAAGGGTCATAGGAGAATAAACTGATTGCTAGACCAAAGTCATTGCAGAATAGAGGCATGGGAACTCAAACGGGGCTGCTGTTATTGGACAAGAGAAAGTCATGACTGTCTCTGAGATGGAAGTGAGGGGTCTACAGACAAGTATAAAATGTGTATGCTTACATACAATACATCTACTTTACATATGGAAAAAGTAATAGAATGAAAATAATTAAGAAGCTAAGTTGAGAGATTTCCAAGTAATTGTCTCAGTTTTTCTGCAAACACAGATAAGACAGGATATGTGTTTATGGGTCTCAACTCTAAAATCAAACTGACTTGAACTCCAGTTGCTCAGCCTCTTATTAACTCTGTTTTCTACACTGTAAGATTGGAATTATAATCAAATCTTTTTTTCTTATTCTTCTTTTTGAGACGGAGTCTCAGTCACTGAGGCTGGAGTGCAGTGGTACGATTTTGGCTCACTGCAACCTCCGCCTTCTAGGCTCAAGTGATCTTCCTGCCTCAGCCGCCTGGCTAATTTTTGTATTCTTGGTAGAGATGGGGTTTTGCCATGTTGCCCAGGCTGGTCTCGAACTCTTGGGTTCAAGTGATCCAGCTGCCTTGGCTTCCCAAAGTACTGGGATTACAGGCGTGAGCCACTGTGCCCTGCCTCAAATCTTTATATCAGAAGCAAACCACAGAAATTTTTTGTTCTGTTTGAGGTGACAGAAATTTCCAGCAAGCCAGACAATTGAAATCAGAAATGAGCAGGCTTGGTGGCAGGTAGGTAACAGTACATTTCATCTCCTCCCAAGCACTCTGCAGCCAGGCCTATTCCCTCTTACATTATCCTCTGGCTCTGGCTATGGAGGTAAAAAGACAGGGGAGCTGAAGCTGATGCCTGAAATCCAGAGATCTGCAGTATTCAGAAGACTATTGATAGAGCAACTAGAGAAACAGGAGACAAGCCAGAGATGGTAGAATCCCAAAAGAATTTTAGGGAAACAGAGACTGAATGTTCAAAGAAGTCAAATGTTTCAGAGGTCAAAGTAGATGAAAATAGAAGCAGAGTTCAGGTCTGTCTGTGCTCAGAATAAAAGGAATAATTATGTATGCAGGGTTTTAAGGGACTATCACATAATTAGGGCTGCAGTTTAGAATGTGACCATGAATATGTATGGGGTAGGGGTTGCAGAAGTTGAGGGGGTGTTTAGTTGTAAAATGTGTGGTGTGAAAATGTGACCCATGTATATTGGGGCATGATCACAAATAACATAAGTAGTGTTCCAGGGAATTCTGATTTATTATGACAGATTCTGTAGATTGGATTAGCAGTCAACACTACAGAGGTGATTATAACAGAGTAGGACTGGGCGCGGTGGTTTACGCCTGTAATCCCAGCACTTTGGGAGGCCAAGGTGAGCAGATCACGAGGTCAAGAGATCGAGACAATCCTGGCCAGCATGGTGAAACCCCGTCTCTGCTAAAAATACAAAAATTAGTTGGGCGTGGTGGTGCATGCCTATAGTCCCAGCTACTTGGCAGGGTGAGGCAGGAGAATCACTTGAACCCTGGAGGCAGAGGTTGCAGTGAGCTGAGATCATGCCACTGCATTCCAGCCTGGTGACAGAGAGAGGCTCCCTCTAAAAAAAAAAAAAAAAAAAAAAAGAGTAGAACAGATAAAGCCTCTGAGGGAGAAAGTGGGAAGAGAAAAGGATGAATAAGGAGAGCTAAGATCAGAAAGCTCTTACAACTAGAGTAACATTCTAAAAATGAACAAATGATAAACATGAAAATAAGCAAGCAGACACCAGGTGAACATGTGGATGGCAAGATCAGTATGACTAAGCATCTATATCCCAAGATGTACAGTAAGTTCTACAGCATCAGCAATGGACAGCCATAAAACGGAGTGCAAAATTGGTATGGCGCATATATGATAGGATATTATAGGGAGCTTGTTCTGCTCAGGATGGCAGTGGCATTGGTGCCACTGCCTGTAGAGAAGAAGATGCATAGGAATTCTTGAGCTAATAGAGTGGATAAAGTGGGAGCTATTGTTAGAATAATGGTTGTGTTGTGGGGAATAAAGCGATCCAAAGATGTGGGGGTATCTGAGGAAGTGGGTACTAAGGGAATATCAGAATGAAGAGGTAGAAGAGACCAAGACAGAATTATTTTCAGTATATAGCAATACTCCTTTATTAAATGTGTCAGGAAAGCTAGAATTACATAGCAAGGATTTACCTGTCATGAAAATTAATTTATTCCAATGTCTTGCCTGAAGCAATAATCACTAACTGATCATGGTTTCCTTTCACAGGAAGCCCAGACAAACCCTAGAATCTTTCTTGACTTAATGAGTGCATTCTTACTTAGGGAGTTTACCAAAGGCAATTATTAGTGTACAAAATAAAACTCATTGCTATTGGTAGTTTGACTGTAAAGGAAGACAAAATAACAAAAAGAGAGGTCAGATTGTTAGTATGGATATTTGTATTAAGAAAGATGCAGAGGGATAGAGGTGAGGAGAATCAAACTGATATGCTGAAATAATATAGGAAGTAGGAAATTAATAGAAGTAGCAGATAATCAATATTTGTAGTGATTTAAAGCATGTCCTTTCCTTCTTACATGTTAGCTAACAATGGCTTAAGAAAAATTTGTGCTTAGCATGAAATTGGAAATTCGGAATTGCTAAATTCTTTGTTAAGGTGTGCTGTGCTTGATTTATTTAATGGTCTATGCTCTTTGCAGTGTGACATCACAGTTCATTGGCTAAGTGGTTATTTGGGTTTATATTTGCATTTTGTTCTAGGTATCCATATCAGGAATTGTATTTTAAGAACAATTTGAATTTTTAAAGAACTTTTAACTCAAAAGTGTTATAACAACATTTGTTTAAAAAAAAACAATTTCAATTTGTTATGAAAAATGTAGGTCTGAAGGTCACTTATAACATGATCAGAAAGAAAATAAAAATGGAACCTCCCAAATCTCCCTATTTAAGCTAGAGGTTTTCTTTACATATTTAAACTTGTTCATTGCATACCTAATCCTTTTACCCTGAAGTCCTTAATTATAATACAGGCTTTAGTCCAATTTCATCTCATAAGAATTTTTTTCTGAAACAATAGCCATGCTATAATTTGGTTGTATTATTTAAGAAATTACAGCAATATATCAAATACTATCAAATTATATAACAAAAAGTGTAAGGAGTGGTTGTAGATGATTAAAAAGAAAGATAGCTTTTAGAGAGGAAATATAACTATAAATTAGCCTTGAGAGAATAAAGGACAATATTCTAAGCAGAGTGCCTAATAATGGTTTATGAGTTATATATGAGAACTAGAGAAAAAGGATGAAATAACGAGTTGATAAGAAAAATATGCAATTTATATTCTAAGTGAGCTAAAAAATCAAATGAGAGAAGAGCCAGTAATTTTTACTCATTATAAAATACAAGAAGGGCAATTCAATATATAAGCTTATTCATATATATATATATAAACACATACATATATATATATATATAATTTATTTGAATAAGACATAGAAAGTGGCTGGCCAGAGGGAGAGTGGAAAGAGACAGAAGCCATATTTCTCTAATAAGTAAACTTTCTGTAACCCCATCACAACATTTACCACTAGAGGCAGCAGGGATGCTATTGGACTACATGACACAAGAGCTGTAAATTTTTCAAAATTCCAAGCAGAATTTTCTCTAAATTATTTTGCCTGAGAAGATTTCCACTTAATGGTGTATATTTATGAGATCAGTTGCTTAGAAACAGAATAAAGAGAGAAACTGATGACAAGAAAACCATGATACACTCTCTCCAAGATTTCTTGTGAAAATTTAGTTTTCATTGAATTTTTTAGGTTTAGTTTTGTATGTATTTGAATCAAGATATTTAGTGCAAGATATTAATAATGTTTCATAATTGAGAATTGTACTTTTTTAATACATAGAGTCTTTCCCTTTATCATTTTTATTTGAAATTATATCTTTAATAATACAGGTATTGTAGTTTCCACTTTTATTTAAAATACATTTAATTTCATGGTTTCCCTCGCATTATTTTTACAACCCACATATCTGTGTCATTTGACTTTACAGACTGCTTGCAGTTGGGTTTATTATTATTCTGGTCTGCAAATTTTGACTTTTAATATTTGTTCACTTTACAAGACCAATAGTCTTTCTGTGCCGGCCATTGTTCTAGATGCTAAGGATACAGCCACGAATAAAACAAAGTCCTTGCTCTCATGGACATTATGGTCTACTGTGAAGAAACTGACAACAAAAAAAAATACATCTATAATATTTGGCATATTGATAAGTGCTAGAAATATATAAAGAAGTATAGAGAAAAGGTGTGCATGTCAGACTGGAGGGCATTTGAGCAAGCCTTAGAGGAAGCAAGTCAGTGAGCCTCCTGAATATTTGCTGAATAGCAAAGGTTCCTGAGAGTAGGAAGGTAGTAGCATGCTTCCTGAGTATCCACAGCTGGCCATCAGTGAGACCAGAATGAGAGGGACAGAGCAAATAAGAGGAAGAGCAATAGGAGAGGTCAGGGAGGTAGTGGGGTTCAAGGCCATGTAGAATCTTGTAGAGCATGGGGAAAGAACTTAAGAGCTTCCTCAGGGTAAGGTGACAAGTCCCAAGGCAGAGGAATGGCATATATTGACACACTAAAGGATTACTAGGGCTGCCACCTGGAGAAAGAACTGGAAAGTGAGACAAAAGAGAAACAGCCAGGCTATTTAAACAGCTATTTGCCTTAATCCAGGTGAAGGGAATAGTAGGCTGAACTGAAGTTCTAAATAATCCACCTCGCAATTTACAGGTAATTTGAAAATGGGTAAAATGAGTATAAATACAGTTGCCAACAGCCCACAGCTTGCCAATTCTGGGTACAAGGCCTATGAGTTAGCCCTGGTCTGCAAGAAACAGTACTATTCAATAATCAGATTTCTGTATGACACCACTGGCTCACCCTTGAATTCTCTCCAGGGCAAAGTCAACAACTCTCCCGGGTTAAGCCCCAATTTTGGGGCTTGCCTGTCCTGCATCATAATCTTGGGGAAAAAATCAGCATGATGTGGACAGAGGAGACTCTCCTTACTTCTAAATAGAAAATCAAAGTCGCACGTGAAGATTTGAGATTTTTTTCAACCACTATAATGAAATATAGAAAACACAGGAGCAAGAACTTTCCAAATTCTGAAAGCAAAACCTTTCAATCTAATAATGCATACCTAGTGTGACGATGATGCAGGACAGGTAAGCCTCAAAACTGGGGCTTACCCCGGAAGAGTTCTTGGTTTCACCCAATAAAGACTTCAACAGCAAGCTGGTAGTACTGGACAGTAATCTTTTGTTGAATGGTACTACTTTTTGCAGAGCAGGATTAACTCATAGCCAGCCCAGAATGAGCAACACTCACTCTGTTGTTGACAACCCTATTTATACTCGCTTATACCCACTTTCAATTACATGCAGATTGAGGAGTGGGTTAATGCAAGCTAAAGAGGGCGGTATATAGAACTTTCTAGGAAAGGGGCAGTGACTCCTCATTACCATGGAGGAGGGTGGTAGCTTCCAGGTCATTGTCCATAGCATTTGTAAACTGTCATGGTGCTGGTGGAAGCCTCTTATACTAAAGAGTAATGAGGGCAGCTAGGGAGCGCTTTATTCCCACCAGCTGGTTCTGCTGGTTTCTTTACTTCAGGCCGTCAAATAACTCCTGCCGGTTTTCTATCTCAATTTGACTCAGTGGCTTATACTGTCATTTATTGTGCCAGACATATATGGTGCCTTCTCTGCCTAGGAGATCGTATCTTCAGTTTTGCATAATTTTCTTAAAATATTTCACTGATGCTCATCTCAACTCTGTTTTCTTTTTAAAGTCTTTATCTACTATTGATTTGGAGAGTGGAGCTCTCTGATCACCTTTCTAACTTTCTTTTCTCTCCATATTTACTTCTTTTTGTTGCTTTGCTTTACTTTCTGGAAGCTTCCCTCAAATTTAGTTTTCAAACCTTCTGAGCTTTTCATTTCTGCTTCCTTCTTTAAATTTCCAAGAGTGCCTTTTCACTCTCTGAATATTTCATCCCATTACATTCTGTCCTTTTGTAAATAATACAATATATTTACTTACATCCCTGAAGATATTACACATATTTTGAAGTTTTCTTTTTCTACAGAACTTGTTTCCTCAAAGTTGCTTTTATTTATTCATTTAAGTTAGTCTTTATATATATATATTAGAGATTTTTCTCAAAATTAGTTGTCTGCCTATGTTTACTTATCTACTATTTTTAAAAAGCTAGTTGTTAGCTTTGAGCATGTTATCAGGTCATTGAAATTAATTGCAGGATGGCTTACCTGGGTCTTTGGCAAAGAATCCCCATATTAGGAGGATAATAAGGAACTCAGTTTTCAAAGAGTTTTAAAACAACTCCCCTTACTTTAATCCATGTCTCCTTCACTCTCATGTCTGGAGGCAACTGTTGCTGCCAAGTTTTGAGAATTCAGTGATATCTATTAAACTGGCTCTCTATGTTCCCCACTGTCATTTATGGCTCAACTTCTCCCCAGTCACTAATGCAATTACCACTTATCCACTTCTTTATAGTAAATATATATATTTACCATATATACACACACACACACACACACACATATACTCACTCTGTTGAGTCTCACTCTGTTGCCAGGCTGGACTGTAGTGGTGCGATCTTGGCTCACTGCAACCTCCGCCTCCCGGGTTCAAGCGATTCTCTTACTTAGCCTCCTAAGTAGCTGGGACTACAGGCATGTGCCATAGTAAACATATTTTTCCAAAAATTACTGCTGCTCTTTTCATTCTTGTTCCTGAATAATTATGGTTTTGTTTTTGTTTGATTTTTGTAGGCCTAATCAGTAGTTTCAAACTGAAGGTTTTAGAAATAAATAAAAGTAGTAGGATATTGCCATTTTTTAATTGGAACTCTTCCTCAGGTTTTATGTCTACAGGTGATTAAATTTATGCATTCGAAAACATTATTCCAAAACTTGTCTTTCTGGATATGATGAGGCAAAAATAAAATTGAAGTGCTGTGTCTCTTTTATGATACTTCCTACCTTCAGCACTGCTTTAACTTCCCATTTTGTTAAATATTGCTGGTAGTTAAAATTTGAAGTTTGAAACAGGAATTATTATGTTAGGATTTTTATAAGCAATTCCACAGTAAATATTTGGATATTTTATTTTAACTGATTTTTACTTAATCACTAGTCCGTTATTAATGAGGTATACTCATTTTTTAACTTAATCTGTCAGCTGGTAGAAGTGTGTCTTCTAATTTTTTTATAGAAATTCACATGAATAGGATATTTCTTGCGTTTATGTTTATAACAGACAGTTTGGATGAATATAAAATTATTGAGTCTATATAATTTTCTCATAAAGCTCACCAGATTTTCTTTAGTATAATTTCATGTTTAGCTATTATTCTAGCAGACAAATCTGAGGCGATCCAGATATTCTGATTTATGCTGCTCTATCTGTTAGTTGTGGTTTAGATATTGCTGTGAGTTTTTAGTCGTGTTTTTGGTCTTCACAGATAATATTGTCTTAAGGCAATAGGATTTTCTGCTACAAGTCTCTTTTCAATGTAATAAAAATGATTTTTGAAAATTTAGGTATGGATTGAGTTTATGGAAATTATGAAGAGAGATTTTTAAACTGAACTGGTTCCTCTGCCCCCCACACACCTGCTCCCTACCTCCAGGCCAGAAAAAGTGAGATTAAGAGTACCTGAGTATTGCACAGAAGGAAACCAAGGAGAAAAAGTTACCTTTGTCCTTCTTTCAAAATATACTTCCCCAAATCAACTAAAGTAGAAAACTAGGCACACTGGGCCACCAGGTAATAGTGCTTCCTCGGCCCTTCTCTCTGCTCTGTGTTTTAGAGGCACTTAGAATTATCTGGATTATCTAGAGTCAGAAACATGAAGTGAGGCTGAGGGAGTAGAGAAATCTGATCTGGTCCCACAGGAGCTTGACTGGCGAACCTTCTGCCTGTTCAGCAGACCTGTGCCCAAATCAGGATACCAAGGGCAAGGCTTGCCTGGAGAGAACTCACTTCCCTTAGCTTCCAGGTAACAAAAAAGTTCTCAGGGAACAAGCTGCAGAGGCCAGATAATGATGTTTAAATATTTAGACCTATGATATGTGGTCCTTAATTTGCACTCCCACCCTGGGATATGTGGTCCTTAATTTGCACTCCCACAAATTTTAAGAGCAAGATGGTTCATGGATATTTTAGTTAGCAGAATCTGTAGTGAGGGTTATGAGTCAGACAGTATTTTGAACTAAATATCTCCCAGTTTGTTTTTTTTTTGGCAAATGTATGCAAACATACGTAGAACAACAAAACAAAACAAGAGATCTCCTCTTCGCGTGCTATACCAACTGGATACATAATTTTTTCCTCTCATTGCTACTACAAACCTTTGGGTGAATTGTCCCTATTTTAAAATAATTTAGTATCTACTCCAACTGGCTTCTTCAAAATCCACAGTAGCTAATATTAGCACTTTATGTTCTGGATTATGCTGTCACCCAGAATTATTCCTGTTCTGGAATCTTAAATTCCAAATATGAAAATCTCTGAATGTTTTCTCCTATACTTCCAATGTATTCATCCCCAGTTCTTTCTAATTTTTAAAAAATTATATTATCTAGGTATCTAGTTCAAAAAAGTCATCCTTCTTTTTCTTTTCTGTTTTAGGCTTATCTTCATTCTCTATCCAACCTGGATAACAGGGAGGTGATTCATGAAACTGAGCTACTTCATGAGACTTGTGGTTGAATCAATGGTAAAGAATAGTAAGACTAACAAAAAACTCACTAGGCTGAGGAAGCAACCATGTACAAAGCAACAGGAAAGAAGACATCTGGGAAACTAGATAACACTAGAGATTCAAAGTCATGGAGAATGGAGGTTGAGACTGGAAGAACTTTTGTTTTCAAGGCATTTTCAGCTATGAGTATAGGGATCAGAGGAAAACGATAGAAAGGAAAAAGATCATAAATTCTGCTGGCAAAAGAGGTCCATATTCTTGAGGTACATACCTATCATCCAGGTACTACTAGATTTGCAGGTAATAACTTAACGTGCTGCAAGTCATTCAACTACCATGTGTTCCACTTTGATCATTTATTAAATGGGGATATTAATAGCTTCTATTCCATGAGCTTGTTAGTTACTAATCCAATTACTATGTGTAAAGTGCCAAAAAATAAAAAGTGCTAATTTTAATAGAATTCAAGAAACATGGCCAGGTGTGGTGGCTCATGCTTGTAATCCCAGTACTTTCGGAGGCTGAGGCAAGAGGATCACTTGAGGCCAGGAGTTCCAGACCAGCCTGGGTGAAGTAGCAAGACCCTGTCTCTGAAAATAAAAAGAAATGTTACTTGTTACTATAGATATTATTCAAATTACAGTGAAACCTCATGAACCATCTCTGTCCACTGCAAAGTACACTGCTGTGATACTTAAGTATTCTTCTACCTTCTACTTAATATCCTTCCTCTTAAACTTCAAATACAGGGAAATTCTCTCCTGATATAGAAAATATCACTGATCAGGTTTTAAGTTTCATTCATAGTCAGTTAAGATGCTAGTTAAGATTTTCAGACCCTTCCTGCCTGTCTCTCCTCTGGCCTCACAGACATTCTGACTTAAATGGACAATGAAAGTAGCCAAATTCGTGTACTGTGTCTTGATTTCACACAGTACCTACTATGGTTTGTCCCCTCCTAAATTCACGTTGAAATTTAATCCCTAATACAATAAAATTAAAAGGTGAGGACATTAGAAGGTGATTAAGTTATGAGAGTGAAGCCCTCATACATGGGGTTGGCAACATTATAAACGAGCTGGAGGGAACTAATTTTGCCTTTCTACCTTCTGCCATGTGAGGAAGCAGCAAGAAGGTCCTCACCAGTCACTGAGTACCAGTGCCTGGCCTTGGAGTTCCCACCCGCCAGAACAGTTACAAAATATATTTTCATTCTTTATAAATTGGCCAGTTTCAGGTATTTTGTTATAGCACTACAAATAAACTAAGACAATATCTTTCCACATAAGTACATGGTAATGGCCACATTAAAATACCAAAACTAATTATAAATTGAAACATACTTCAGCTGGATGTGGTGGCTCGTGCCTGTAATCCCAGCACTTTGGGAGGCCGAGGCAGGCGGATCACTTGAGGTTGGGAGTTTGAGACTAGCCTGACCAACATGGAGAAACCCCGTCTCTACTTTTTAAAAATTACAAAATTAATCAGGCATCGTGGTGCATGCTTGCAATCCCAGCTACTCGGGAGGCTGAGGCATGAGAATCGCTTGAACCTGGGAGGCAAAAGTTGCAGTGAGCTGAGACTGCACCACTGCACTCCAGCCTGGGCAACAAGAGTGAAACTCTGTCTCAAAAAAAAAAAAAAAAAAAAAAAAAAAAAGAAAAGAAAAGAAATATACTTCAATCCAGTGAGTGTCAGTTTATTCAACATAAACTCAATTGTTTTCTAAGACTCAATTTTTTTTTATGGGGGAAAACAAAACAAAATAAAATGAGATAAAATAAAAAAACTAAACGAACTTGTCTATTCTATGGTGGTAACTGTACTAGAAATGTATTTAACAACTATATCAAGTATGATTAAATATTATATCTCATACAGGGACTTTTATGCACTATATAAATATAACAAACTTGATTGATAAAAATAGAAAAATCAAAATTACAGTATACAAAAGCAAACTATAATCTGAAAGATTACATAGAATTTTGTGTCATGCATACCACTGCACTTCTCTATGTGAATTTTGAAAATGGTATGTTAAAGTAATAAAAAAAATTGTATTTGTATAACAAATAACAATTAATGTTAATTGTTCTTAACATTAATATTTAAGAATTCCACCCTTTGGGAGGTCGAAGTGGGAGGATCATGAGGTCAGGAGATCGAGTACATCCTGGCTAACACCGTGAAACACCACCTCTACTAAAAACACAAAATTAGCTGGGTATGGTGGTGGGCGCCTGTAGTCCCAGCTACTCGGGAGGCCGAGGCAGGAGAATGACGTGAACCCAGGAGGTGGAGCTTGCAGTGAGCCCAGATCTCACTGTTGCACTCCAGCCTGGGCGAATGAGCGAGACTCCATCTCAAAACAAAAAAAAAAAAAAAATTCCACCAATCTAGATTTCTTAAAGAAAAACATCAAAAAATTAAAGAATTGGCCGGGTATGGTGGATCATGCCTGTAATACCAGCACTCTGGGAGGCCAAGGCGAGCGGATTACCTGAGATCAGGAATTCGCGACTAGCCTGGACAACGCGGTGAAACCCCCTCTTTACTAAACATACAAAAAGTAGTCCGACATGGTGTCAGGCACCTGTAATCTCAACTACTCAGAAGGCTGAGGCAGAAGAATCGCTTGAACCTGGAAGGCGGAGTTTGCAGTGAGCCGAGATTGCACCATTGCACTCTAGCCTAGTTGACAAGAGTGAAATTCCATCTTAAAAACAAACAAAAACGAAAACAAAAAATGAAGAAAAAATTAAAAATACAAAAGAATTGTATGATTTTTAGTCCAATATGTTTTATTTCTTTTTTATGTCTTACATGTATGAAATATTGGTGTATAAATTTGTATGTTCTCAAGGAGGAGTTATTTTCTCTTCCCAATTTATATCATATTGTAAACATAACATGCAAATAACCTAAACAAGTAAAAATGTGTCTAGCTAAAAGATCTGAAAGCAAATCGTAAAAACAAAATTTAAACCAATACAAACCGAATGAGTTTATATACATTAAATTCTCCTCCTGTATATTTCAGGCAAAGGAATGGAAAAAGCCAAAGCTATGACTTCAACAACTTATTCTCAAAAAAAAGTCATTACATTGCTTAAAAACTTCACTGATCATGCATCCTGTTCACACACAAAACCATTGTTGATTATATTGAAAGAATTCTGTCTGCAAAGATTGTAAAATCAAGTCACGTTCTGTGAACAATACTTTTAGAGCCCTTAGTTAAGTCTTTGACTCATAAAATTGCACCTGCATTTGAAATGGATTTTACCCATCATCCCAAGTGCTCAGTTAAGTCAATGTGTGCAAAATTGTATCAGCAACTGCAATACTGAAGCAGTGAAGTGAATTTTGAAAAACTCTGTGAGAATGGTAATGGAAACATAATTTGCAGAAGTATTCTGAGTTCACTGTAAAGTACTACATCATACTTGCTTATGTATTTTATTTTCCAATAATAATAAACTTATAAAAATGTGTGGCATTTATATTGATTATATGGCTTGAGCACTGTTACATACATTTTAATAAAATGTTAAGGTTTCACAGTTTTATACTTTTATTTTGATAATGACAACAGTAAAGTATAACTCATAAGAAAGTATTGATACAAATTTATGATTTACAGCCATCTCATACAAATACATTTAATTAATTAAAGGACTTGAAAACACATGTATTTTAACTAGGCATGTAATTTGTTTTATTAGGAAGTCTTACTGCTACCTGTTAGTACCTGTCACAGAGATTATCAAAGTGAAAGGTGGGTCAACAGAAAGTAATATCGCCTTCTGTATATGTAGGTTCCACATCTGTGCATTCAACCAACTATAGATCAGAAATATTCCCACCAAAGGATGCTTGTACATGTACTAAACATGTACACCTTTTGCTTGTCATAAATCCTTAAACAATATAGGATAACAATGATTTACACAGTGTTGTTGTTGTGTTAAGTATTATAAGTTATCTAGAGCTGATTTAAAGTATATTGGAGGATGTATATAGATTATATGCAAATGTTAAATACTACATTTTTCTATATAAGGGACCTGAGTGTCTGTAAATGTTGGGTTCTGTGGGGCATCATAGAACCAATTCCCCCACAGATAGAGAGGGATGACCGTATAAAGATTGGAACACACAAAGACACAAAGATTTACAGTACAGAAGGGAAATGAATTTACCTGCCAAACCATTGGATTCAGGTATAAAATGCCTAGAGAATACTTCATGACATTAAAAGCATATATTAAAAATAAGAAAGGCTCAGAATCAGAAATATAGAAGTTCATCTAAAAACATTTGAAAAATAACAGAAAATTAAAACCAAATAATGTGGATAGAAGAAAATATATAAGCAAACATTGCCCATGACCTTCCAGTTTATATAAAATGACCAAATGCAAAGATTCAACTTCCTAAAACCAAAATAAGAAGAAATAGGAGTTCTGAAGAAGGCCATATCAAAGAATATCCAAAAATATCCTATGTAAAAAAAAAAATCCTATCAAAAAAGTGAACTCAGTTTTGAAAGTCTTTCTATAGAGAAACCTAAGTCCTAAAAGGCTCTACTGGTAAATCATTCTAGACTTTTAGGGAACAATTAATACTAATTTGGCAAACATTCATCCAGATAATAAAAAAGAGACTCACTTCACAACATCTTTTATGAAAGTGGCAAAAACTTCATAGTAAAACTCAACAAGGACATTTCAACAAAGGAAAATTCTAGATCAATATCTTTCATAAACATGGATGCCAAAATCCTAAACAGTATATTAATAAAATGAAATCAGTCATATTAGTAAAAAATATAGTACATCAAAATCCAAGTCTTTTCTTGCAGAAGTTCAGCCTTAGTTACCATTCGAAAATCAATCATTATAATTCACCTGATTAATAGAATAAAGGAAAAAACATAGCAATCATTTTAATATATATGGGAAACTATTCAAAAAAAGTTAACAAAAATTCACAAGAAAAAAAATTTTAAGCAAGATAAGAATATAAACTTTCCTTATTAAAAGTATCTGCCAAACATCAGAAGTTATTGTGAAATATTGAAGTATTTCCCAATAGGTAAAAGATGTCTATTGTCATGCTTTTAATGCGGCATTGTAGCAGAGATTTTAGTCAATGTAGCAAAGTAAGAAAATTAAAAACAGTCAAGAGTTAGAAATAAATAAACTAAATAGTCGTTATTTGGAGATGATATGACTGTGCATGTAAACAAATCTAAAATAAACTACTGACGTATACACAGATAATCCTTGTGTTAGTCAGGGTTCTCTAGAGGGATAGAGCAAATAGGACATATATATAAACACACACACACACACATTAGTCAGGGTTCTCTAGAGGGACAGAACTAATTAATAATAATAATATATATATATATCTCAAAGAATATCTTTTTTATGTATATATAAAGGGGAGTTTATTAAGTATTAATTTACATGATTACAGGATCCCACAATAGGCTGTCTGCTAGCTTAAGGAGCAAAGATAGCCAGTCCAAGTCTTAAAACGGAAGACCTTAGAATCTGATGTTCGAAGGCAGGAAATATCCAGCACTGGAGAAGGATGTAGGCTGGGGGCTAGGCCAGCCTCGCCTTTTCACATTTTTCTGTCTGCTTTATATCACTGGCAGCTGATTAGATGCTGCCCGCCAGATTAAGGGTGGATCTGCCTTCCCCAGCCCACTGATTCAAATGTTAATCTTCTTTGGTAATACCCTCACAGACACACCCAGGATCAATACTTTGCATCCTCAGTCCAATCAAATTGACACTCAGTGTTAACCATCACAATCCCAGACTTACCATCCCTTGACTTAGCATGGTATTTTTTGACTTTATGATAGCATTTAAGTGATAATCTTTTTATATGATTCAGTGGGGCTGTGTCCAAACAAATCCATCATAAATTGAAAATATTTTCCATTTATGATGGGTTTATCTGGATGTATCCCTATTGTAAGATGAAGAGTATCTGTAAACACACATACACACACACACACACACACACACACGTGCCTCTGCTATGGTTTGAATATGTTCTTCAAAGTTGAGGTGTTGAAAAACATAACACTTTAATGTGACAGTGTTGAGAGGTGGGATCTCCAAGAGGTCAGGAAGGCTCTGTCCTCATGAATAAATTAATGTCATTATCCCCAAAATGGGGTTGCTATCATGGAATTTTTTTTTTTTTAAATAAAAACCATGTGATGAGGCCAGGCGTGGTAGCTCACACCTGTAATCCTAGCACTTTGGAAGCCCAAGGTGGGTGGATCACTTGAGGTCAGGAGTTCGAGACCAGCCTGGCCAATATGGCAAAATTCTGTTTGCTAAAAATACAAAAATTAGCTGGGTGTTGTAGTGTGTGCCTGTAGTCCCAGCTACTCGGGAGGGAGACAGGAGAATCGCTTGAACCTGGGAGATGGAGGTTGCAGTGAGCCAAGATCGTGCCACTGCACTCCAGCCTGGGGAAAAGAGCGAGACTCAGTCTCGAAAGAAAAAAAAAATCATGTGATACCTTCTGCCAGGTCGTGATGAAGCAAGGTCCTCACCAGGTGTGACCCCTCAATCCTAGACTTTCTCACCTCCAAAATCATAAGCCCAATAAGTTTCTGTTTATTATAAATCACCCAGTCTGTGGTATCCTGCTATAGCAGAACAATAGGGACTAAGACAATATTATACAATACATATGATGTATTCCCTATATGAGAAACATTTCTAAAATGAATTTAAAATATATCACTTATAATAGCATCAATAAAACCAAATAATGAAGGATAAATCTTGCCAAAAATTGTATCATGTCTCTATACTAAAATAATAAATGTAATTAGTAAAACGGAAGGGGATATAAATAAAAGGAGGTGTATTTTATGCTCATAGGTTTGAAAGCATGGTTCTCAAATGGAGCTTTAAATTCTATATAATGGCAAAATGGCATAACAAACTTTCAGAAAGAGATCATTTCTAAAATGCATTTGCAAATATAAAGGCTAAGAATAGCCGAACTAATCTTGAAGAAGAAAAAAATGAGGGAGAAGTACCTCTACTAAATGTTCAGATTTTTTAATTAACAATTTAGAATATGTGCTTTATTTTCAAATACCGACATGTAGAACAATGGAACGAAGTAGAGAATTCGAAAACATTGCTACACATATATGACTGATTTTGAATGAAGGTGGCGTAGTAGAGACAAATAGCCAGTAAATGTAGCTAAGACAACTGGATATAAAATCCCCCTCCACCATTTTTCTGTCCTCTCTACCAGTCACCATATACAAAAATCCGTGTCAAGTAGATTATAAATATAAATGAAAAAGGAAAAACTTTAAGCTATTGTTAAAGTGTTGTCAAGCTATGCCATATAGACTAAAACCAACTTACCACCTGCTTTTGTATGGCCTGTGAGCTAAGAATGGTTTTTACATTTTTAAATAGCTAAACAAAATCAAAGGAAGAATTTCATTTTATGACGTGAAAATTATATGAAATTCAAATTTCAGTTTCTATAAATGAGGACTTATTGGAACATAAACATTCTCATTAAATTAGGTATTTTTTATGGCAGCTTTTGTGCTACAATGACAGTCTTCAGTAAGTGTGACAAAACAGTGTGACCTGAGAAACCAAAAATATTTACTACCTAGCTCTTTACAAAAAAAGTTTTTGGCAACTTCTGCGTTAGAGGATGATATCAAAGAATATCTTTTTTACCTTTGTACTGATAAAGATTTATTAAACAGGACCAAGGGAAGATGGATAAATTGGACTTAATAAGTTAATAATTTATTTCAGTCAAAAGACATCTCATAAAGAAAGAACAGACAAGCCACATAATGTGAGAGGCATTTGCAGCATGTTATTGAAAAAGGGTTACGTTTACCAAAAGGAAAAAAAAAAAAAAAACAAGTAGGAATACTTTAAATGTACAAAATTTGACCAAGCACTCTAAAAGAAAGATATTCATATAGCCAATAAGCATATCAGAAGGTGCTCAATCACATAAATCATCAGAAAAAAAATCAAAGTAGTAATAACAATGGAATGCTGCAGCAAATCAACAAATATGATACAATTAAAAGGCTAAAACAGCAGTTATTACCAATGACCTAGAAAAAATAGATATATATTCCTGGTGAGAAGGTAATTCAGTATAATTATTTTGAGAAACTTTTAGTGTCTGTCAAAGTTGAAAACATACATAACCCATTTATCAAGTAAATACCTTCCTACCCAAAACAAAGGTACCACTTGTATTCATACAAAAATGTATAGCACTATATATAACATTACTACTCTGGAAGTGGCACAAACACCCACCAGCTGTAGATAAAATACATATATTGTAGAATGATCATACAATGGAATACCATACAGAAGTGAAAATAAAGGAACTATTTTTCCATGCATTAGCATGAATAAATAAAATAGGCATAGTCTATTGACTGAAAGAAACCAGATACAAAAGGGTATATTCTGTACAATCACAGTTATACAAATTCCAAACACTGACAAAACTAATGTTATTGGACATATTTGTAGAGATGAGAAGGGGTGATAGAGACAAGAAGGTGACCTGGAATGTGCTGCTGATTTTATCTTTCTTGACCTGCATGGAGGTTATTTGAATTCATGATTTGCACACTGTCCTGTTTATTTTAAAACATGAAAGGGTAAAATCAAATGAGGGAATTTTATGGCATGTATTTAAATTAGACAAACAAATTTGTCTTAAGAACTAAACTTCCTTAGAAAAATCTTGGACAGATTGGAGTCTATAGTGTCATCATTTCTATCTAAATATCCAAGAAAAGTATATTCTTTTTATATTTTTACAAAGCAAAGGAAGAGTCAAGAACAATAGTATTTTAAATAGCAACGTTCCAGACAAAACAGGCTATCTAAACCTGGCAATATTATATTGAATCAGTCATAGGAGATGCATGATGAGCATTTTGGCACTCCTTTTAAGCAATACTATTAGGATAGAGTTTATGTTCAATAAGTATTATCGAAAGCTACTGCTTCCTTTTTAAATGGTCTATGCCAAAATATTTCTTCCTCATTTTAATACTCTACTTATATCTTTTTGCAAATTGTATTAAAGTTTTGAGAAAAGTAAATTGGTTTCTAGAAGAACTGAAAACATGGACACTTGCCTTTTGGCTCCAATTTATTATTAAATGCATCATACAGAAAATAATGTACATTTCTAATAAGTAAACTTTAATGAAACATAGAAAATTACAAATAAGTAAATTGAAATAAATACAGTTTAAAAAATATCACCCTAATGATGCATATGAAATATTCATTCTAGCCCAAGTTATGAGAGTACTTTCTGGCATAGTTATATTTAGGTTAAAACAAATTCACTGTGAAATCATGTATGTAATCAATCTAAGTCTCCTTACCCTTATTACAAGACAGTATGCCACCTCTCATCAACAACTAATGCTATATTTAATCAAACAGAAAAGTCCTAAGATAGTTGAGGTATTAAAATTCTAGCGGACTAACACCCGTTAAACATAAGATTTTTTAAAAGTTCAACTGAAGAGAATATAAAGCACCCTTTATTAAATGTAAAACAAACAAGACCTAAAGTAGAATATTAAGTTAACTCAAAAAGGATTTTTACAGTTTCTCTTTATTTTTATTTCTGGTTTTTAAGGTTTAGAAATATGCTCATAGAGTTAATTTTTACATTTTATGCTTAGTCCTTTATTTATTTGGCAAACAGTTCAGAACAGGGAGGCACCTGCTCCATTTTACTTGTAAAATTCAATGGATAATAAAGAAAAAACTCATAGTGGATATAAACCTGCCTCCTCCAAAAAATAAAGAAGGGGAAAAGGGAGCTCAAAGAAAGAAAAAAAAAAAAAAAAAAAAAAAAGAAAGGAAAACCTAGTAGTGCTCCTTCCCTGGATGTTTGAGTATGCTTTCCCTGCTCAAACGACAGAATTTCAGCTACATAAGTGCATGGTGAATGAGAAAGGGAAGCCACATCAAAGTGCCTAGAACAAGTGAACTGATTCCTGAGCCTTCTCCACAAATCTACACTCAACATCTCAGGACTGAGATAATCTAAAGGAAAACAATTATGGGAGAACAGAGAACCAGGGGTACCTGCAAGACACCATCTCACTTCCGAGTCCTCCACAGTATCACACACCGGGCTTAGTTTTTATTCTTATCTTTAGAAAAAAAATACGTTCTACCCAAGAAAAAATTCGTTAAACCTATGAAGAATTCAAACTCTTAAAGGAAAAAATATAATAAAGACAATCTATACCACTGAAGGCAAAATTAGTGGAGCAAACAGGTAAGTTTTTTTTTCTTTTTAAGTTCAAGTTTATTGAAATATAACTATACATACAGTAAAATTCTTAGAGATACATATCAAATGTTTCTGATATGGTTTGCCTTTCTGTTGCCACACAAATCTCATCTTGAATTGTAATGCCCAAGTATCGAGGGAACAACCTGGTGGGAGATGATTGGATCATGGGGGTGGTTTCCCCCACGCTGTTCTCATGATAGTGAATGAGTTCTTATAAGATCTGATGGTTTTATAAGTGTTTGACAGTTCCTCCCTAACACATACACACACTCTCCTGCTGCCTTGTGAAGAAGGTGTCTGCTTCCCCTTCTACCATGATTGTAAGTTTCCTGAGGCTTCCCCAGTCACGTGGAACTGTGAAACAATTCAACTTCCTTTGTTTATAAATTACCCAATCTTGGGTAGTATCTTCTTAGCAGAGTGAGAATGGACTAATACCGTATCGAAATCAAATGAAGAATAATTCCAATATCACGAAAAATTGCCTCAAAATACTTTGTCATCAACCTCCTTTTCCCACAAGTCCTTGAAAATTGCTAACCTGTTTCCATTCCTTTAGTTTTGCCTTTTTCAGAATGTCTTATAAATAAACATCATATAATATGTAACAATTTGAATTTGACTTCTTTCATTTCTCATAATGCATTTGGGATCTGTGCATATGTTTGCTCATATCAGGAATAGTTAATTCTTTTGTATTTCTGAATAGTATTCCATTTTAAAGGATGTACTATATTTTGTTTAGCTATTTATCTATTGAAAAATCATTTGGGTTATTTCCAGATTTTGGTAATTATGAACAAAGCTACAACAAATATTGTATATATTCTTCTTATGTGAATATGTTTTACATTCTTTTGGGTAAATATCTAGAAGTAGGATTGCTGCATGTAGAGATAAATGAAAATTTAGTTTATTATAAAAAAACTGGCAACTGTTTTCTAAAGGGGCTGTGCTATTTTGTAACTCTGCTGTCAGTGTAAAAGAGTGTCAATTACACCATATCCTATCAGCACTTCACACCGCCACTTTTTAAAAGTGTAGTTATATTAAAAGTTGTTGAGTAGTACTTTCTTTTTAAAATTTGTATTTATCTAGTGAATAGTGATGGTGAATATCTTCATCTATTTATTGGCCAACTGTCTATTTTCTTAGGTGAATGGGAAATCTTTTGCCCATTTTTTCTTACTGTTTTAAAAATTATTATTGTGGTTCAGTTTTAAGAAACTTTAAAATCTCAGCAGACTTGTATCAGATATATATTTAACAATATTTTTCTCAATCTGTAGCAATGGTTTTATTTTTTAATATGGTCATTTGAACATAAGTTGTTGATTTTGATATATTCCTGTTGATCATTTTTTCTTTAATGAGTTGTGCTTTTGTGTACTACTTAAGAAAACATTTTCTAACCTAGAGTACCAAAGTTTTTCTTCTCTGATATAGTCTAGAAATGTTATAGCTTTGAGTTTATTATTTAGATTTAGGATCCATTTAAATTTTAATACACTTCAAGGTATGATTTGAAGTTCTTTTTTAAGTATGGATGTCTGGTTGTTTCAGCACTCTGTTGGAAAGATTACCTTTTATGCATTGAATTGCCTTTGAGTCTTTGTCAAAAATCAATGAACTATATATATGCAAGTTCCATTTTGCACTTTTTTCCATTGACTTATATATCTATTCTTTCACCAATATTATGCCATCTTTTTAATAACTTTTATTTCAAGTTTGGGGGTGCATGTGCAGGCTTGTTACCTAGGTAAACTTATGTCATACAGGTTTGCTATATAAATTATTTTATCATCCAGGTATTGTGCCTAGTGCCCATTAGTTATTTTTTCCTAATTCTCTTCCTCCTCCCATCCTCCACCTTTCAGTAGGCTCTGGTGTGTGTTGCTCCCTGCCATGTGTTTATGAATTCTCATCATTTAGCTCCTACTTATAAGTGAGAATATGGAGTGTTTGGTTTTCTATTCCTGTGTTAGTTTGCTAAGGATAATGACCCCCAGCTCTATCCATGTCTCTGCAAAGGACATGATCTCGTTCTTTTTTATGATTGCATAGTATTCCAAGGTGTATATGGACCACATATTCTTTATCCAGTCTTCTATTGATGGATATTTTAGTTGATTCCATGTCTTTGCTATTGTGAATATGCTGTCTTTATTACCGTAGGAAAGTCTTGACATCAGATAGTGTGCATACTTCAACTTTTTCACAATTGTTGTGACCAATGAAAATTCTGTGATTTTCCTTATAAATTTTAGAATGAACTTGATGGTGTTTATATGAGAAAAAAACTGTTGAGATTTTCAGTGAATAATGACAAATTAATAGCACAATTTGGGGACAAGTAGTGCCTGAACAACACTGGTTCTTGCCGTCCAGGAACATGGCGTATAGGTTGTCTCTGATTTCTCCTATCAGTGTTGTATAGTTTTCAGCATAGAAAACTTATCTATAAGTGGCTAAAAGTCTCATGTTTTTGGTGTTATTGTAAATTAAGCTTTTTATATTAACCTCATCATCCAATTGTTTATTGCTCATACACAGAAATACAATCAATTTTTGAATTTTTTGACTTTCTTTAACTTCTTAGTTTTATTAGATTTTCGTAGACTCTTCAGGGTTTTCTGCATAAAAAATTATTTTACTTTTAAATATTGATAATTTTACCTTTCTAAACTGTATGACTTTAATTTACTCCAATACAAGTTGAGTAGAAGTGGTGACAGCAATCATCCTAAACATCTTACCAGTCTTAGAAGAAAGCATAAAGGTTTTCCCAGTTAATTATGGGTATATCCTTAGATTTTTCTTTTATGTGTGTTATCAGTGTTAGGGTATTTTTTGAAACTCATAGGATTTTTATAATAAAAGTTTTAGATTTACAAAAATGTGAGCCAATGGAAAATAGTATATAAAGTTGCCATATACTATTATCCTATATAGCTTCCCCTGTTATTAATGTCTTGTGTTAGTGTAGTACATTTACTACAAATAATGAACCAATATCAATAGATTTTGATTATTAAAGTCTTTGCATTAAGGTTCATTCTTTCTGTTAAATAGTTTTAGCGGTTTTGACAAATGCATAAATCAAGTATCAATTCGTTACCATATCCTGTAGAATAGTTTCACTATTCCAAATATTCTTGTGTGTCACAATTCATCCCTCGTTTTCCTCGTAAGCTCCTAGTAACCTTTTTCTATAGTTTCGTCTTTTCCAAAATGTTATGTGTTTGTAACAATACAGTACATAGCCTTTTCAGACTAGCTTCTTCCACTTAATAATATGCGCTTAAGGTTTCTCTATGCCTTTTTGCATCTCGATAGTTTACTACTCTTGTTTTTTGAGACGGAGTCTCACTCTGTGACCCAGGCTGGAGTGCAGTGGTGCGATCTTGGCTCACTGCAAGCTCCGCCTCCCGGGTTCACACCATTCTCCTGCCTCAGCCTCCCTAGAAGCTGGGACTACAGGCACCCGCCACCACGACCGGCTAACTTTTTGTATCCTTAATGGAAACAGGGTTTTACCACGTTAGTCAGGAAGGTCTCGATCTCCTGACCTCGTGATCCACCTGCCTCGGCCTCCCAAAGTGCTGGGATTACAGGCCTGAGCCACTGCGCCCGGCCGATAGTTTGCTGCTCTTTACAGCTGAATAACATTTGATTATATGGCTGTACCATCATTTATTCATCTATTCACCTATTGAAGGACATCTTTGTTACTTCCAGGTTTTGGCAATTATGAATAAAGTTACAATAAACATTCATGGAACCTAAGTTTTAAACTCAATCGGGTAAATAAGAGTGTGATTACTGGATCCTATGGTAAAAGTATGTTTAACTTTGTAAGAAACTGTCAAACTGTCTTCCAAAGTTTCTGTACCATGTGCATTTTTACCGGCAATAAATGAAAGTTCCTCATGCTCCATATTCTTGCCAGCAAATGGTATTTTCAGGTTTTTTGGATTTTAGTCATTCTAGAAGTTTTGTGTTGGTATGTCTTGTTTTAGTTTGCAAGTCCTTAAAGATGTACAATGTTGATTATATTTTCTCATGTATTTTGCCTTATGTATATCTTTTTGGTGAAATGTCTATTCATATATTTTGTCAATATTTTTTCACAAATATTTCCTCCAAGTCTATGGCTTGCCTTTCAATTATTCTAACAATGTCTTTTGCAGAGATTTTTATTTTTATTTTTAATAGCATCCAACTAATATGTTGTTCTGAATAATAAATTTGGCATTTTACCTAGAAATTCATCATCAAACTTAATACCAGCTTGATTATACCTATGGTTTTTCCTACAAATTTTACAGTTTTGCATTTTGCATTTAGGTCTATGATTCATTTTGAGTTAATTTTTATACAAGCTGTAAGGTCTATGTTCAGATTCATTTTTTGCAGATGTAGATATCCAATTGGTCCAGCATCATTTGTTGAAAAATGACCATTTCGTTGCCTCTGCACCTTTGTTAGAGACAGGAAAATCGTTGAGCCCAAGAGTGCTGTGACCAGCCTGGGCAACAAAGCAAGACTGCATCTCAATAATAAATAGATAAATAAAAAGAAAGATCAGTCAACTATATTTTTGTCCACACTTTTCTAAGGAAGAATCTAATTTTATACACATGTATTCTTTTTATATAATTTTCAAATGTTTAAAAACCCATTTCTTAATATTTCTTATGCAATATATAAGTTTTACAAACAAGTATACTTTGCATATACTACCCAGTTTAGGAAATAAAGTATTTAAAGTCCTTTATGTATACTCCCTTTTTATAAAATCTGAGCTTATCATTTTATTATTTATTATTTTACTACATAAGAATATATATCTAAGCAAATTATTTTACATATTTTAAAATGTTGTATCTATAGTCACATTTAAATCTTTTTGCAACTTGGTTTTTGCTCAATATTATGTAGCTATATCATGTTATTAAGATTCATCTATTGTGTAACTGTAGTTAATTTTTCCATTTGGATTTTATTTTTAAAATATATTGAATTGCAAAAGCATATATTCTGGACACAAAATAATTTTTGACATGTATTATGGAATATTTTATACCAGTTTTCACATTGCTTTTGCTTTCTACTATCATTTTGAAACTAAAATTGTACTGTGGGATAATTTTAGAATTACTTAGAAGTTTCAAAGATTGTACAGAGTCCCTATACACCCCTCATCCAGTTTCCGCTATTGTGAACATCTACATATGGTATATTTACCACAATTTATAAAGCAACATTGTTATACTACTATAAATTAAACTCTGGACTTTGTTTTTATTTCACCAGTTTTCCCCCTAATATCCTTTCTCTGTTTTAGAATTCAATCCAGAATACCATGTTGCATTGAGCATGTTATATTTTAATGAAGCTACGTTTTCTATTTTTTTAATCAACTTTTATTTTAAGTTCCGGGGTACATGTGCAGGATGTGCAGGTTGGTTACATAGGTAAATGTGTGGCATGTTGGCCACATGAATGTCTTCTTTTGAGAAGTGTCTGTTCATGTTCTTTGCCCACTTTTTAATGGGATTGTTTGTTTTATTCCTGTAAATTTGTTTAAGTTCATTATAGACTGTGGATATCACACCTTGCCAGATGGATAGATTGCAAATATTGTCTCCCATTCTGTAGGTTGTCTGTTCTCTCTGATGATAGCTTCTTTTGCTGTGCAGAAACTCTTTAGTTTTATTAGACACCATTTGTCAATTTTTGCTTTTGTTGCTATTGCTTTTAAGCATTGAATTTTGTATTTTTTAATATTTATGTTGGAGAATTTTTCCCATAATTTGTATTTTGTGCAGTGTAAAAGTTCTTCCCCATCTAAAATCATAATATAATTTCCTACATTTTCCTGGAAGTTTTAAAGTTTCGTTTTTCACATTTATGGTTAATTAATCTTTATTTTGTTTTTGTAAGATGTAAGGAGGGTTTACTTTTTTTCCCATGTGGAAAACCAGTTGTACTAAGACCACTGGTTGAATAATTATTCTTTCCACACTCTCTTAAATGTCTTCTTTGTCATATCAAGTTTCCATGGATATTTTATTTGGTGAATTTGTTGACATCTGGGAGATATTGCATGGCCATTTTCACACAGATCCCTCTTTTTCTTCTTTATAATTAGTAAATTTCATCCTTTGGTCCACAAGGTAATTTTTTAAATCATTTTCTCAATTTCTACAAGACGTTTCCATTGGAATTATATTTGAAATGCTTTACATGAGTAAGTTATTTGGAGAGAACTGGCATTTTTGTGAAATAGCCAAATGTACTATAACAATTTTAATAGGTCAGATAATTCAACTGTCCAAAATGTGGGTATTCCAGATTGAGTTTCTTGGTAAAATGACTCCAAGAAGAGTAACATGCAGGAAGTTTATTTGACAGTGCTCTCAGGATCAACATTTTTTTGAGGCAAAATGAGGAAGCAGAAAGAAAAAAGCAGGACTGTCTAGAGGGAAAAGTTAGACTGTAATGCAGTCACGGTAAGGTGGCAACCCCAACGGGAGAGCTGATGGTAGGACTAGCTTTCAGAGTTGGAGTTGTTAGAGTTGGGCAAAAGAGGCCAGGCATCTACAGCTATGGGTAGACCAGCCATTGGAAAACAACTGGACATCCGGGTGTCTTAGCGAGTTTGGGCTAATATAACAAAGTATCATGGACTGTGTGGCTTATAAACAATGAAAATGTATTTCTCAAAGTTCTAGAAGCTAGAAGTCTAAGATCAGGGTGCCAGCATGGTCTAGTTCTGGTAAAGGCCCTTTTCCAGGTTGAAGACTGCAGTCTTCTCATCATATCCTGGCAAAAGAAGGCCAATACCACTCTCTCTAGGATAATGAGGACTCCACCTTTATGATATAATTACCTCCCCAAGGCCAAACCTCATAACATCACATTGAGGGTTAGAATTTCAACATAGGAGTTTTAGAAGGACACACACATTCAGTCCGTTGCATCAGGTTAGTTTTTTGTTGTTTGTTTTTGCTGGTTTGTGTTTTTAATCCAATTTCAGTCTAGTCCTTGTCAAGGTTTGAAACAAACTAGCTATTGTCTATTCTAGTAAAAATCATTTGATCCTGTAGCTTCAGGAGAATTGCAGCTCGGAGTTGTGCTAGAAAATATGTAGTAGACTGGCTACCACCTCCGACTTCCTCATTTCTTAACTCCCCACTTCTTTCCCCATTTGCTTTTATTATTAAGAGCTACAGTGTACATGCATGTTGGTAGCCTTAACAGACTATGAAGTCCCAATGAAAATGTACACTATTTATATTCCAAAGCAGAAGGGAGAACAACTTCTTTTACCTCATCAAGAGATAAATGGTTACATCACAGAATAAGCTGCTAGGCTAATTCCTAGGGTAAGTGTTTACGTTTCACGGAGTTATGAAGTCAATAACGCTGAGGACATACTGCATTATAAGCTGAAAATAGAGATTATCTAGGACATGGAGAGAATCATTTACATTCAAAAAATTATGTTTACAAAGAGGCACAAGAGTCAAAGGGAAGTTGACTGCGACTTTCCCCCTTTATAAGCAAACACAATTCATTTTTAAAAGTTACTTTTATAGAAATCTTTGGGGATCTGATTCTGCTCTTGTTACTCTTGACTCTCATGATACCTCATTTTCTTCCTTTTATAATGTTTGTTTAGATTGTGAGTTCATATTTGGCTGACTCTAAACAGTAGAGATCATGAATGACCTGAGAGAAAGTATGGTCTCCCAGAAAATGATTCCTACAAGCTTTTCCTTTGGGCTCTAGGCCTCAATGCACCATTAATTTGACTCCAGGTTTTCCTTAATGTTTCTGTTTGAAATCCCCAAATTGGTTACAAATTATATTGGGAAGGATACCTATTTCCAATTTCTACACATAGTTGACATAAAAGCTGACATACAGTTCTCCTTATAGGTACTTTTGCTACTATAGGATGATTTTTATAAGTCTTTCACTGATATTATATTTCTTTGAGAGTCTTGACTCGTGTGTGTGTGTGTGTGTGATCTAATTTCCAGCTGTCTACCTCATTTAGCACCAAGGCTTTGTCTTCTATTCTCTACAAGGATTTTAAAGCCTGGTATTTGTACAACACCCTGGGCCATTTACAGGTTCAGTGCTTACTGTATATATTAAGTTTCTTTTTTATTTTTTCTTTTTTTTGTTGGGGGGACACCCACACATTTCCTTTCTATTTTTTGAATATAAATAGATGTATATTGAAAAATACATGGTTATAATTTATTCAGAAATTTTAAATTTTTTTAAGGGGAATGTTTGTCATATATTCATAAGCAATTTTGCACATATTGTTATTTGGAATATGTTTTATTTTCTGTGTATTCCTCTTTGTCTCATCTGTCTACAATCAATACTTTTATAGTTACAGAAAATCTCCCTCACCATTATCAAAGGGTAAAAACAAGAGCAAATAGAAGTTTACTCAATGGATACACACTCTCTATCATTCTAAATATAACCTTACAAATTTACTAACTTCAAAAAGTCTTAAACTCATGAAGATGAAATGATGCCCTGTTTCTCAAATTTGGGGCTAGTATGGGAATTGAAATAAAACAAAATATACTTGATTATAATAATTTTACTAGTTTATATATCATTATTATTATTATCCTAGAAATTTATACAACAGGATTATTTTGGGAAAAAAAGTATAAATAAGTATTGCATTTCACCAATAAGAAGAGAAATATGTTTGTGTGTAGACAGAAAGTTAGAACTAGGCTTTCCAGCCTTGGTAAAGGAGATGTAAGAATGAATTAACAGAAATGGAAAGGGTTTAAAATAAGCTAGGACAAGTGACATTGGTACAGGGAAAGAATACATAATCTGGTAGGTACTTGCATAGCCAATTTTATTGTCATATTTACTCATATAAAAGAACACCTTTTGTGGAAGTTTATAATATATCTTATATATTATATTTACTAACTTAGATATGCTTAGATATATTAATTATAATATCTAGGAGTTGCTTCCTTGTTTATGGTACAGTAAATTTCTCAACCAAAGACTCTCGTTACATATTAAATATAATTCAATTGTAACTTGAGGAACTAGTCAAATTAGTTTGACTTCTGTTTTTTGAAATTCTGAATACATCTGCTCAGAAAATTCATAATGTTGATCTGTCTCAAGCTTGATGATTTGTTAAAGTTTACAACCAGTTTCTTTCTATAGAATTAGGGTCCTGGCTTTGTTGGGCAGAGGACCACAATTTTAGGGCTCTATTCTTTTACTCTGTCTCATACTGGAAAAAGCCTTTTGTCACTAGGTTTTTTGTGAAGTTTGTCACATATAAAGTAATTTTCCAGGGTCAGGCTAATGTTAGTATATTAGTATACATTAGTATACTAATGTTAATATATAACTTATAACGTTCCAAAAATGGTAAGCTTTCTAAATAACTTTTTGCTTGTGTTATTCTCCCAGTGGCACTCTGATTGTTAAAATTTAGACTGAGGATATTCATATATAATTTATATATATTGCATGTGTCTGTGTGTGTGTATTGAGAGATATATGATTATATAGTCTAAATCTGAATTATACAAATGCATATGTACATGTATATTGTTATATGTGTGTGTGTGTGTATAAAACCTTAAAGCATAACTTATACTGTTATCATATGATATGGTTTGGTTCTCTGTCCCTGCCCAAATCTCGTGTTGAGTTTTAACCCCACTGTTGGAAGACAGGCCTGATGGGAGGGGATTGGATCTTGAAAGCAGATTTTCCCCATGCTATTCTTGTAATCATTTACATTTGAAAACATTATGTTTAGAAAGAGGCCCAAGAGTCAAAGAGAAGTCAGCTGCCTCATTCCCCTTTATAAGCTAATAAAATTCATTTTTAAAAGTTTACTTTTATAGAAGTATTTGGGGATCTGATTCTGCTCATATTACTTGTAATAGTGAGTTCTCATGAGATCTGGTTGTTTATACAAGTGTGTAGCACATTCCCCTTTGCTGTCTCTTCCTCTTGCTCCGGCCACATAAGATGTGACTCCTTTCCTTTAGCCTTCCACTGGGATTATAAGTTTCCAGAGGCCTCCCCAGTCATACTTCCTCTACAGCCTGTAGAATTGTGAGCCAATTAAACCTCTTCTCTTTGTAAATTACCCAGTTTCAGATAGTTCCTTATAGCAATGGGAGAACAGACTAATATACCATGTGACGTATGCTTGTCATTTAATCATATCATTTTCTTTATCATTTTGAAATTCCGTGGCAGTCGATATATTCAGTTAGTATTTATCAGAAACTCTGGCAAATAGCCCACCATTAGGACAGCAGTCTTATCTGCCAGATGACTGGACGGTAATCATTCTGGAGATTCTGAAGAATTTTCCTCCCATCCCAGACTTTGAAAGATTTACCTTTACAGACTGAACTGCAATAGCGTCTCCCAGGATATACTCAGAATACTCCTAATCAGAAGGTGATAAATGTACCGTTCTTGGGAAATCTTAGCAGCTTTCTACTTTTTATCATCAAGGTCTTAAGGCCATCAACTTTAAGTGTCATAGAATTGTGGCTAGTATTTGTTTAATTTCTTTTACATCTGTGACTATACAGCCTTCACCATTCTTCATCTTGTATATTTTTATTTTCCTATTAAACTGCTATTTTGAAAGAAGCAGTTCTGGATTCATGCATTCTTCCTACTAATTCTTAGATTTTTACTTCATTCATTTCAGCGTGTATATTTATTAACTTTCCTACATTTTTGGGGACATTTTGTTGTTCTTTTTCTTAAAATGAACATCAGTTTAAATTTATTAGCATGAGCGTTAAGGAACTTTCCTTCTTAATAATGACATTATGTAGCTTTAAGTGCCTCTTTGTTCCTCTGTGAAGAGTCTACCCTGTGCCTCACAGGTTTTATAGATACACTTTAACGAAAGATTATACAATTTCTGTGGAGTTTTTTAGAGATGATTTGGCCTAAGAATTATCTCCTAATTTCTAAATAAAATTTTATTTTTGACCAACTTTTCATTTTTTTCTGTTCATTTTTAGATTGTGATTTCAGAATGTGTCCTTTTATATATTACATTTACTGTGTTTATCTTCTCTACTGGCTCCATCCACATCTTAAAGGGACTCATTGATGTTTCATAGTACATTTGTATTTATCTCATCTACTTCATCTTGCACACTTTTGCTTTCAAAACCAAAAGATTGACTTAAAATATTATCTTCATTGATGTCACAATAATACAAACTGATTTTACCCAAGTGAATTTTTTAGTCCCATTTATTTTGTCATTTTACTATTTTCCTATATACACACACATATTGTAACTTGCTCAAAAGCATTTCTTCTCAATTTTGTTTTCTCTCATGCTATGGTCTTTTTCTAGTTGATTTATTATTTGGCTTGAGTATTTGCTCCAGTGTTTTCTTCAAATAGGGTTTGTGGGTGATATTTTATCTCAATCCTGCCGTATCCACAACCACCTTTCATTTATCTATACAAGTGAATGACATGTTGGGTTGGTATAAAATAGATATATCCAATTTAGTCTTTCCTCAACTCAAATAAATGTTCTGTGTTGCTTATTCATTGTTCCCTCACTGCCATTTGTTTCTTTTTCTCCTTCTGTGCCTTATAGCATTCAGATTGATCTATCCTAAGACGTTCATGATTTCTATTCTTTTGCATTTTTGCTCTATGATTTAAAAAATGCTTGTTTCCTTAAGCCACCAACTATGCACTGAGTATCCTTTCCTTTTTGTCTCATTTTAAAAACTTGCTCTTATTATTTAAGTTGTTCTGTCTCCTTCATTGGCTCTGTTTGGTTGAATCCTCTTCATATTCTGTTTCTCTTCCTGTCTTCCTTCAGGTGTTCTTTTAAATCTCTGTCTGTTGTTTGAAGTTGAGGTGTAGGCATGCATTGTGAGTTTCAGTAGACCTGTGAGTGATGTTAGGAAAAGCATTCTCTGCCACATGTGTGGTTTGATGTAGCTGGCTTTCAGTCTACGATTACACCACCAGCAGAGGGATGCCATTTTCCTATACTCTTTAACTTTGGAAGTAAGGCAAGTAGCCCACCTTCTTAGCTCCCTTTTGGATGTCTGGGGATCAGAGAAATCAGATGCACTTTAAGGGACTAATGTCAAGCTTCCCACTGAAAGGTCTACAGATATCAGTCAACTCAGTATTTCCCATAATGCTCTGGGTTCTGATGGACACATTTGGGCAGTCTGACCAGGTGCCCAGCTTCTCTACTTACCAATCAAACAGGAAATTCCATACCTCTCTCTCTCAGTCTGGTTGCATAGGCATCCCAGAACTTATTCACAGCAAACCACTTGCTGACCCAGTATCTGGCCCAGAGAGGGACATTTGTTGGAGTTCAAAGTGGGACAAAAACCAAGCCATTTCTCTCTTTAAAGACAAATTTCCACCACAGCATCTCTCTCAAGTTCATTAGAAATAAAAGTTTCTTAAACAATCACAACTTAAATAACTTTAAAACAAGAAATGCATTAGCATCTTTATTACAAATGTAATTGGTTTTCTTTTATTTTTCTTCATGGAGATAGGGTCACTAGTTAAAATACACCACTGTAAAATCTGCAATTTAAATTTCATTTCATGCTGCATTGTAGAAATAGTTTACATAAATAGCATCCATTAATCATTTAAAACAAAGGTTAAATGTAAATTAGGATCCTGTTATTTATTTCTATGATTATTTATGGGTTTCTAGTAAAGTTTGCTTTTTCTGAGGGTGAAAGAATTAATGTTTTTGAAAGTAAAATATCTTTAAAGTTGATAACTTACAGAAATAGATTGACCAGGGAAGAATGCTATAACATCACAAACAGCATTTGAAGCTGAAGAGCATGCTAGCTTTCAATCACAATTTTAATTATGTGATGATTTTATTGTGAAATTTTTTCTTCAAGATTTCTATCCATTGATACTAAATAACTACATTGAACATACTTCTAGGAAAAATGATATCTTTCTGGTGGCTTCACTTTTTTGAAGAGGGTTAGAATCTTGGTTTCATTATCAGTTTATTCATCAAAAGAAGATAGTAAAAAATATACATCAGTATTAGTTAGTGAAGACTAGTGTTAAACTACATTGACAAAGAGAAAATATATCTGGGTAAATGCCCTGTTTTAGTGGTTTGTATAAATCATTGTTCATCCCTTTATTAGAAAATATGTGAGTAATTGATCAACTTTTATTGGTCATTCTAAACTATTGCTCTTGGATAATTACAGTTAAAGTATTTCTATTCTTCAATTTGTTTCTTATGGTTCACTCTTTTATCACAGCTTGTGACATGATACTAATATCAAGAATGACAGTCTGAACTTTAGGAAAGAAGTAAAATAATTTTACATCTTATCATTTTACTAAAGTTCAGTGTGAAAGCATAAAACATGTTACCTAAATTAAATATATCTAAAAGAAATTAGCATTTTGATGCATAAGAACCCAGAAAAATTTAAGGTCACAGTCATTTTAAAAAGTGAAGCAGCAAAACAGAACCATCATTTTATTTCAGCACTCAGTAGCATCATATTTTATTGTGTTTCATTCTTTATGTAGGCTGTTAGGGGTATATTTAGCAGTGATATTTATGAAATGGTACCTTTTCTGAATATCCAAAATGAAAAATTTTATATTCTGAGAAGCAATATCATTTGGTTAGCAGTAGCTACCTTTTATTTAGTTTTCTAGATATTTTTGAGCAACAAAGTCCTGAGAAATATTTGGAGTTACAATAGGAAGTGTTATTTATTAATACAAGAGCATCTATAATGTTGAATAAAAAATTTTCAATATATTTATACTTGTTTTAACAAATTATTATAATATCCATTCATAGAAAATTTAGATTACTAGGATGTCAATTTTAAATATCTACAGCAAAGTTCAAGTAATTTTTTCAATAAACTATTTTAATGGCTTTACATTCATATTATTTTAAGATTATGTTATCCAAGATAGGTTACATGCAAATACAACAGTTTGTAGCTCATTATCTCACTCAAAATCATACTTTAATTATGCTCTAAACATATTTTGTGCTTCTCTTTGGTAGTCCAAGAAGGGAATTACACTTTAACTGTTCCTTTTTGATTAAATAATAATCAGAATGCATTAACTTGTTTAAAAAGTTAGATTCCTCAACCTAGTATCATTTAGAGAGTGGAAATAAATGAGTCAGTTTCCAGAAATAATTTTCAGGGCTTGGATAACAGTAAAACTTCTTACAATGAAACCAATCAAGAGAAGATTCAGTTTGAAATCTAGGTCTCCAGGACTACCTCTAAAGGCAGTATGACTCCAGAATGACCCCTTACAATTTAATCTTCAAAATGAGCAAGGTCTGTATTTTAATAACTCCTGTGAACATGAAACAACATGTATAGCAAGCACACAAGGGGAAATTTTATAAATTGATTCACATTTTAGAACATATGTCACACAAAGTACATTTTTGATACTGTCCTGAAAGGACAAACATCAGCCCTTGAACACCATATGTGGTCTGCATGATGGCTTCTTGGCACCAATCCATAATCTATTTCTAGCAGTCACCATTTCAAAAATTTATGAGGACCTGGAAAGCACAGAAGGGCTAAAAAAGCCACTTGAGTTCTGCTTATTAGCATACTCATTAAGCCTAATCAATAATTGATGAACCATTTGTGGAAAACATATGGATTAAATTACATCTTGGCTTATACCATTCTGAAAAGTCATAAGTATTTTGCCCCATTGTTTGCTGTGTAAATATGTTGTCAAAACTGATTCCGTAATAGATAACTGAAAAAATTTGAGCTTTCATTTCTACAGGCCAAAACTGTAAATTATACCATATTTTGACAAAATATTTTAAAATAATATAATACAGAAGCTATTGGCATGTAAAATTATTGGGATATGATATAAACTTTAAACATTTTTTTTTTTCAAATAATCCTTTAGTAGTGCTTGAGAAAGGGAAATAAAGGGCACTCATGAGCAAGTCATAGCGAAGATTTAAAATGTTAGGCTACCCCCAATGTTAAAGATACTCTTATGACACTCATCTTGGGGTGATTTTGAGCTAATAAATTCACATATTTTGTGTGTGATTATAAGATTTTAGAATCAGTACATTTAAAAAAATGTTGACTTTAGAACAGTATTCTATTTACAAAAGCACTGCAAACACAGTACAGTTTCCACACACCCTACACCCAATTTCCACTATTATTAACTTCTTAGATTAGTATAGGACATTTGCCATAATTAGTGAACTGATATTAATATATTATCATAAACTAAACTTCATACTTATTCTGATTTTAATTCTACTTTCTTCTTTTTCTAAGATTCCTTCCAAGATACCACATTATATTTAGTTGTCATGCCTTCTTAGGCACCTCTTGGTGTGACAATTTCTCAGACTTTTCTCATTTTAGAAGACCTTGATAGTTTTGAGCAGCATTGCTATTTCATAGAATGATCTTCATTTTAGATTTTTCTCACGATTAGTCTGGGTTTGGGGAGGAAGACTAGAGAACTAAAGTGAATTTCTAGTCCCATTATTCTCATCACACTGTATCAAGGGTACATACTATTCACATGACTTATTACTGTTGATATTAGCCTTGAGTACCTGATCAAAGTTTTGTATTTTATTGCATGTAGCTTCTGTAGACATTATTATGGAATTATACCTAAGTGCTTTTCTTTGTTGGTGTTATTTTATTTTGGTATTTAAAAAAAATTTAACATTGCAATTGCTCATTGCAGATATATCAAAAAAAATAAACGACTCTTGCTAATTAATCCTCTGACGTTGCTAGACTAGCTTACGAATTTTAGGATTTTGTTGTTGTTGATTCTTTGAGATTTTCTACATGGACCATCATGTCAGCTATAAATGAAGACAGTTATATTTTTTCTTTTCCAATCAATATATCTTTAGTTTTCTTTTCTTGTCTTACTATGCAGCTATGACTTTCAGTAGAACGTTGAATAGCAATGGCGAGAGAGGAATTCTTTGCTCTTAATATGATGATGCTAACTGTAGAGGTTTTGTAAACATTATGATACCTTTTAAATTAAAATGTTGCAAAGCCTAATCATCAAAATTTTGTTCCAAAAATTGTATCAAATTTTCACACATTTCTCTAGCTTATTATTTGTTCACTGTCAGGTTTTTTTTTTTGAGATAGAGTCTTGCTCTGGCACCCAGGCTGAAGTGCATGGCACGATCACAGTTCACTGCAACCTGGAACTCCTGGGTTGAAGCGATCCTCCTGCCTCAGCTTCCCAGGTAGTTGGGAGTACAGGTGTATGCCATCATGACCCACTAATTTATTTATTTAGGTAGAGATCAGGTCTCACTATATTGCCCAGGCTGGTGTCCAACTCCTAGGCTCAAGCGATCCTGCCTCGGCCTCCCAAAGTGCTGGAATTACAGGTGTGAGCCACTGTGCCTGGCCAGGAAAAATTTCCTAATTCTATCTTAGAGAAACATAATTTGGCTTTAGTTAGTAGTTGGTAGAGACATAGGTTTAAATTTAAACTCTACATAATTCTAAAAGACCAGAAATAATTATAATAATAGAAGTTTGGCTACAGTATTTTGTAAATATAAAATAAATTTTCATAAATATCCAAGGGCAAAACCTCAGAAAACTGATGCAATAAGTGAAATTATATAATATAGACCAAAAAAAGAATACTCAAGAAATATTTAGTGCCTGACATTTAGGTAGAGAAACTCAGATCACAGAAGACACCAAAACAGCAGATATTTGGTAATTTATATTTTCTTCTTACTCTATCTGTAATAATAATTTTGTAACACCAGGCTTCAGATTATTTCAGATACTGTAGTTAAAGAATTAAAAATCAGATTTGACAAAAAAAGACACGAAGAATATTTTTCAAACAGAGACACTTTATACTGCCCTAGATTAAAAATATTCTCATAAAGCAGAGTTCCTTTTGTATGTTTACAGCAGTAACTCTTTATGAAGACTCTTTGAAAATACTGTTCTCCATTAAATAAATTATGCTAGGGTTGACACTCTTAATGTTGAGTATGGCAGTATTTAAATGCAATAATGGTTGTTTAAAGATAGTAATCATAGACTCAATATCAAAAATTGAACTATTCAAAAATTCTACTGCTGAAGAGTAGTTTTTAAACAAAGTTAAAATCATGATTTCTATAAGGTATAAAATAAATATGACAATAATCAGATAACTCAGAACAAAGGGCTATAGGCAATATATAGTTTTCCATGAGACAATTTTTTCTCTACACTGTCATTTGTTGTTTAATGTATATAATTCTCATTGATAACTTACTCATGATCTAGTTGTCCTCTAGTGCAATATTTAGTTATTAATTGGAATAACTGCATGTTGACTATGTGATTTATACCATCACATAATAGTTGGAAGAAAAACATAAACAATATGTGCCATTATATAACAGTATAATGTAATTAAAATATTTACAATGTACTAATTACTGTCCTGGGAAGAAATTCAAACTCTGTGAAAGTTGGGGAGGCTGAAGTGAGGGTATTGAATGATCAGCTAACTTTGAGAGATCAACAGAAAAGAGTAAAAATGAGATTTCTAGAAATA
Source organism: Trachypithecus francoisi (assembly GCF_009764315.1). Taxonomy (NCBI): domain Eukaryota; kingdom Metazoa; phylum Chordata; class Mammalia; order Primates; family Cercopithecidae; genus Trachypithecus; species Trachypithecus francoisi. Next base: position 44,211,550 of record NW_022681470.1, on the reverse strand, counting down.
AGGACTGCATTTATGACTGGAACACCTTGAGAGATTTTTGTATGATTGCAGAGATGTAGGTGTAGAAAATAGATCAGCAGTAGGATACTGGGAATATTAGTTAGGAAGCTATTGGCAAATGGCCTCACATATCAGGTTGAAGAGTTTCAACTACGTTTTCTGGCCTCCATGAGTTGTAGGATATTTTAGAGCACAGATTGGTTTGTATTTACATAAGATAATTGAAGTGGAAATTATAATTACTGACAATGACCACCCTAAGTACTAAACTACAAAATGACAAAAATACAGATCACCCAACCCATCAACTGAGAATACACTCAGGCCGAGGCTAAACAAGGCTGGACAGACAGATTATTATTTTGGTCATCATTCAGTTTGGTCATCCAATAAGAAAAAAATGAATATGAATTTCTAGTAAGTAGAGAACAAAAGATTGAAACTGAAGTAATTAAGTGCTTGCTGTTTGCCCATTGACCAGATAGTCACTGATCATAGAACTATCTGCATTCTTTATGCTGCATCACTTTTTTTTTCTACTTTTAGCTAATGATGTTTCCTTTTCTTTTTTTTTTTTTTTTTTGGTAATGACAATTACAATTCTTTAAAATTCTTGTTTAAATAATCTTTACAGTTAAAAAGAATGATAAGGTCAAGTTGATATTTTTAAAACATTTATTTTTAATTTGTGGTAAAAATGTGCAGATGACAGATTGAAGAGCAGAAGGGAAAGGCAACAATTGTTTCTTTTGCTTCAGAGAGAAAAAGGAGCATCTTCATATGTTAAATCAAACAAATATTCTTTTAAAGAGTCAACTTTTATAATGCATCACCTCAAAGGGGAGAATTTAAGAAATTTTAGAAACAATGTATTGCCACCATCATACCGTGATTCTATATATATCTGCTACCCAATTAATTACATGTTGTAAGATCATATCATTAATTCTCATATATATCACAGGATTTTGGCATATAGATGCCTGATACACTAGGCCAGTGGTTGCGAACCTGCACACCTGAAGTTTAAGGACAATATGGGCTGTGGTAGAGTCATTAATAACTCAATTTTCCCCTCCATAGACTGCATTCTTTGCCAATGTATTTTGCAGTTAATCCGTTAAAGAGGCAGGGTCTATTTATCCACTTTAAAAATCCAAACTCAATCATGTAAATTGCTTTGGTCAATTGAATACAATAGAAGTATGGCTTGTCAATTCTGATCATAGGTTTCAAGAGACATTGTTTCTGCATGTTTGTGCATTTTTACTTGGAATTCTGCCATCACCATGAGAAGACACTGCCCTGCTAACCCTCTGCTTCCAGAAGAGAATGACAACTTCTGTTGAAGAAACAAGTTGAATCTGCTGACTCCAGGCAAGAGCAGCTACTCTATAATCTTGAGAAATGCATGCTAAATTACTTACCACCAAAGTTTTCTGATTGTTAAGCAGCATTATAATGGTGGCATATAACTTATACATGGGTGTCTTTTTCTCAGAAGGCACTTGTGCATATATACAAGAAATACTCATATATTCTCAGGGAGCAAGTCTTATTTTTCAGCTGTTAATTGAATATGAGAATAAAACTCCTAACACCAGATCAAAACAAAGCAGACATTTCTAGGTTACTTGTGGCTTTATTTCTATACAAAATATTTTTCAAAACCCAGTCTTCCGGGGATATTTTAAACATCACGCCCTTTGGCAATTTTTTTCCCGTAGACCAGTTTTTCTAATCTTCTATGTTCCAATGTTTTTACTACATTTTGAACACTGACATTTGTTGAGGCTGTGTAATGATTCTTCACTTAGAAAGTCTTTTTTTTTTTTAAACAAAACAAAACAAAACATGTGCTACAAACACTTTCAACTCTTTTATAGCCACAATAAACAGTTATGTACTCATTTGTGTTCAGGCTAACTTCCATTTTCTATTTTAAGCAAAGCCGTTTATTCTAGTTACTACTTTTCTACCTACCTTAACCAATTTCTTTTTAGCTTGCAAAACATTTTAAAAATAGCATACATAATGTTTATTCTAAAAATGAACTTTAATTCATAGCTCCAATAATTACTTCTAAATTATAATATTTCACATATTTGCCTTGTACTGAACAGGTAGAGTTAGAACTACTGGAGGTGACTTAGATATACTTCCTGATTTTAGAATCTCCTAAAGGGACAAGATGAAAACATATAGTACACAATACAGAGATGTTTATACCCATTTAAAAATGTAAGGTGCAGACTACATATTGATTCAAAAAAAGGATAGGTATTTTGGGATAACCAAAGAAAACCATAGTAAAAATCTAGTTCAAAGTAAGTTACTAGATCCTTTCAAATGTTATAGCATTAATTATTGGATGTTCCTCAGAGTTTGGGAAAAATACACACATGTTCCCACAAATCTGATTGTTTCGTGAATCCACTGAATATTACTCTACATATTATTTTTTTCTTTTTTGAGACAGAGTTTCACTCTTGTTGCCCAGGTTGGAGTGCAGTGGCGTGATCTCAGCTCACTGCAACTTCCGCCTCCCAAGTTCAAGGGAGTCTCCTGCCTCAACCACCCAAGTAGCTAGGAGTACAGGAGAGTGCCACTACGCCCAGCTATTTTTGTATTTTTGGTCAAGATGGGGTTTCACCATGTTGGCGAGGCTGGTCTTGAAAGCTTGACCTCAGGTGATCCACCCGCCTTGGCCTCCCAAACTGATGGGATTACAGGCATGAACCAGTGTGCCCAGCTAATATTCATTTTAAGATTCCTTTGGATCTAGGATGTTTTATAGCATTTTGGAGCTTCCTTTCAAACCAGTATTTGGCAAAAGGAATCCCAAAGGGACTTGACATCCGTTTGAATTTTACTGAAAACAATCCAGGGAGATTTTCAGTCAGTCAAAATTCTCAGAGAAGGGCAATGATACAGTTCATTCACATAAGCAGAAGTCAAAATGACGAAGAATTTTTAAGTATCATATGAAGTAGAAGATAAACTTTATCTTATAAGCTATTGGAATTATAACTTTTATTTATTCATTGAACAAATATTTATAGTGCACTATTTTTTTCTAGGCATTATCCTAGGTGTTTTCAGTTTTAGTGCATTTTTAATTTTAGTGCGTTGACCACATAATTCAACTTCTAAGATTTAGCATGAAGTAATCATAGAAACCATGGAAAAATGTAAACATGAGAATGTTCCTTGCAACTTTGTTTATAACAGGAAAAATCTAGAAACAATTTCAAAGAAATAGAGCACAGGTTAAATACGTTATAACATACCGATTTGATGATATATTATGCAGCAATTGATACTGTGTTATATGAAATTTGAATGTTGAGAGGAAATATTCATAATACATTAAGTTGGAAAAGTTAAATATATAACTATATATACACATATGTTATATATATGACTCCTCTTATTTTATTATTTCTTATTTTTTGGTATATCATATTGCCGGAACTGAGATTCCAAAAGACATTTTGAAATACAAAAGTTTCTGTCTTCTCAGTGGCAGGGCTTGAATTATTTGCATTAGTTTTCTTCTGAATGGGGACATTTCTTAAATGAACCCTTGAGTTGTTCACATATAAGGCAAATATATACTCCCTATTTAGAAGGAAAAACCTAGAATAAACCTGTAACTTGAATGCAAATATTGTTCTCAAATAATGTCCCAAATGTTCTGTAGGGTATGCATTTTATTCTGGTTCTTTTTTTTTAATGAGAGATTTGTCTCTGCAGAAATAGTATCTTTTAGAATTTATGTTTCTTGTGCTAAATATGGAATTTGATGGTTCTGTGCTATGCAAATCTACTCATTTTGTGAAGCTGTGTTCTTTTTTCAATAGTTACTTGCAGGAGATGCAGAGCCGAGGCACAGGTTGCTGAAAAAGGATGTATGGATCTCACTTTCATCTGACAATGCAGGGAGTAAAGTGGGGGGAAAATAGTGATCCAGGCAAAGCTCAGTCTGTACTAGGTTGTTATTGATGACTGTATCCATAATTTATTGCTACATTGCAAATCACTCTAACACTCCGTGGCTTCAAACAATGCTAATTTATTATGATTCACAAATCTGCAGATGAGCTGGAGTTTGGCTGATCTAGGCTGGGCTCTGCTAAATGTTTCCAATTCAAGAGGCAGAAGTTGGGACAGCACCACTTCTCACAGCAGAACTGTAGATCAAATGTCTTTTTCTCACTCTTCTTGAATATATCTGGAAATATATTCTTGAATATGTGAGCTAGCTGGAGCAGTTTTTCCTGGCAATGACAGAGGTGCAAGAAGTACAAGTATCATATACAAACTTTGTAAGTTTAGTCTTTGAACTGGACCGGCATAGTCACTTCTTCCTTTTCAACATGGGCCACACAAGTCAGATGGGATGCATAAAGTTAAGGTGTGAAGGCATCCACTATACCTACAATGAAGCCAACAATGCAACCTTTCACAATGTTGTCTAAGCATGAACTACTTTGACTATGGGAAATACACCAACATGGGGATAGTGTTTTCTGCTGTGACCCGTTGATGTCAGTGTAGGAAATTACATCTCTGAGTGTTGGTTCTTCTCTAGAGTACATAAACACTACCCACTGTTAATCATTCTTAAAAAATCACAAATTTTGTGGTTCAGTTTTGGCATTCTTCTCCATGGGTCTTGTTCATGTTAAGCCTTTGTGATCAATCAAATTCTATGGTTTTAGAGGTCTGTTCTCAAAAATGATATCAAATTGCACAACACAGTTAGTCTTTATGTATAACATGCAATCATGTCCTAAGTTTGATGTGCTAATTTTGGTTTCTTTGAAAAGTGTGGCCTTTACCTATAGTCTCTAACTTTTAGTAGGATTTCCTTCGATCTTCCTTGTATGGAGTAGCTAGCTCAGGGTTTAATCCTCATTCTTAAAAGCCTGAATAGGCAGAAGATTATCATAGTCATCATAAACTAAATACATTTGGTTTATTTACTTTTGTTATTTTTATATATTTAGGGGGTACGAATGTAAGTTTCTTACATGCTTATATTGGATAGTGGTAGAGCCTGGCCTTTTAGTGTACCCATCGCTTAAAGAGAGTACTTTGTGTCCAGTAGGTAATTTTTCAACCTTCACCCCCACTCCCACCCTCCCACTTTATGTAGTTTCCAATGTAGGAATAATAGCCACTTGGATCATTTAAATTAAAATTTTGTAACACTCAACCTCTTACAATAAAAGCCAGTTTATTTGAGGATATATTGGTAAATTAAACAAAATGATGTGGCATTTCCTTCACCATATGTCAGTTCAAGGGTTGGATAATTCTTACATGATGCCACATAGGGATTGCGAGTCTATCAGTGAAAGAAACAGTAGAGGCAGAAGTGAGCACTCTTATCCAGACTCATTCTTCATGCATAGTTATTGCTAAGTCCTAACTTCTATATTGGAAAAGCATCCAGACCAGGGTTAGGAGTCACTTGATATCTCTCAGTTTTGCAGCAGCAGTCATCACAATAGCTAGGCCCACTGACTCATAAGGTTCTGTTCTACCTGGGACATTTAACACCTGCTTCAACACTGGTACTGAGAAGAACCAAAGCTAAATATATTTAGGGAATGTATCAATGCTTTATGGTAGTGATTGAAAATAATATTCTTTAGACAATTCCTCTGTCGTTATCCACTTGATGATGACTCTTATTAGTATGTCTTTATTCTTTCTCCAAGAAGAACTTTACAACACAAAACATCTTTAATGCACATAATTAAATCAGCACAAAATTCTATAAGTTAATTTTTGCCATGTCTTATATATATCTATCTTACATCAAACTTGCAAATATGTCTCCTATGTTTACATAAGATAATTATTTTCTTTTCTTTTTTTTTTTTTTTTTTTTTTTTTTTGAGACGGAGTCTCGCTCTGTCGCCCGGGCTGGAGTGCAGTGGCCGGTTCTCAGCTCACTGCAAGCTCCGCCTCCCGGGTTTATGCCATTCTCCTGCCTCAGCCTCCGAGTAGCTAGAACTACAGGCGCCCGCCACCTTGCCTGGCTAGTTTTTTGTATTTTTTTTTTTTAGTAGAGACGGAGTTTCACCGGGTTAGCCAGGATGGTCTCGATCTCCTGACCTCGTGATCCGCCCATCTCGGCCTCCCAAAGTGCTGGGATTACAGGCTTGAGCCACTGCGCCCGGCCAGATAATTATTTTCATACACTGCCCTGATATAGAACATTATAGACCACTGAGATTATTGTATCTGGTTAACGTTTCACTAACACTTCTTGTCACATATTCCAGAATGTAAAAAGATATGAGAATTACATCACAATTCCAGGATGTAAAAGACACCATTACATAGCATAGATCACATGAATAGAAAAACATATCCAAAAAAATGATGATTTTATTTTATGATGTGCTATTAGGAAAGACAGAGGAGGGCATCCAAAGAGGGTAGGGTTGGAGAATCTGAGGTCCCACTGTGCAATGAATGGGACTGTAAAGTATTAAGATTTAGTTGGAGATATTAATATTACCTAATTTATACTTACATGTTTGTCAGTCCAGTTATTTATAATAGGAATTAAGCACTCAAAGATGTCGTCATTGTTTATTTAAAATAGCAGTAACAATAAACAATACTGTCTCTGTCAAAAATATAAATAGGAGCAGGTGTCCTTGAATTTTTGTGGCAAAAGGTAGAATCATTGAAGTGCTCCCTTCATGTTTTCTATGCCATCCCATAGTTCAAGGATATAAATCAGGAGTTCCTAGATCATGGCAGTGGTTGTTGGGTGTGAAGGTCGATGAGAACCACAATAGGATTCATGGCCAATTGCCTTGATGATTTAGGCTTTGGCATCACATAGAATGTCACTAAATGGACACAGAAATTCTCACCTACCCATACCAATTTTGACTTATCAAAAAGATCATAAATTTAGAAAATAATGTATGTAAATGGATCTTGAAGATCATTTTTTCTTTACATTTGTCCTAATTTGGTCTGCTATAACAAAATGCTGTAGATTGGGTAGCTTGTAAACAACAGAAATGTACTTCTCACAGTTCTGGAGGCTGGGAAGCCCAAGATCAAGGGATATTTGATCTCTGGTGAGAGCCTATTTACTGGTTCATGGATGGTGCCTTCCAATGATGTCTGCAAATGATAGAAAGAACAAATAAGCTCCGTTGGGCCTGTAAGAGCATTAATCTGATTCATGATGGCTCCTCCATCATGACCTCCCATGATCATGATGAGACCTCCCAAAGTTCCTACCTCTAAATACCATCACCTTGGAGGTTGAAATTTCAACATGAATATGGAGAGGAGGGAACACAACAAACATTCAAACCACAGTGCCGCTTTTCTGTTTCAGTGCTGTGATGAGTACAGGTATAAATTGCAAATTATTCTAGAAAATTAGATCATTGATGTTTTATCAAGTGTAATAGAGAAAAGATAGAGATTAAAATAAGATTAAATATTACTAAACAAATAATAATATCCTGCATTTTCCTTTTTGTTCCCAGTGACCAATCCACTCAATCTACCCTTACAAACATCAAGAACAAGAAGTTCTGTAACATTTTCCAGCTTCAACTGAAGCTCATATTATAGTTTGTGAATGGTTTTTTGCTACTTGTTACAATACTGCAAATGGCTTTGAAAAGAAAACACAGATTTCAAATGCAGAATGAAATTTTCATGCATGAGACAAAATATCGAATAATATTATTTAATATGATCTGGCTGTTATTCTGAAATTTCATTTGCACTGAATTATTAGCACCAAGGAATGAAACGTTTTTGAAAGATGATTTAATATTCCCAAGAGTTATTGGTTCATATCTGAAAAAGAATAGTTGGTTTCTTGATAATTAATTAGAATGTGATGAATAGTGTCAGATAAAGGAGTAATACTAGGCACATATTAATGATAATAGAACTTAGGTATTTGTTCTACATTACAAAAACCAGTGACATCTTAACAAAAAGAAAATAATGTAAATGCGTACTATAAATCTTGTTTATGATACATTTATATGTGAGGATTTGCCTTGCGTATAGGCATTAAAATGTTTTTAAAAGTTACTTAGAGTATGCTAATTTGCCATTTTTTTGGCAAAATTTTTTGTTTCTTCAGTTTTTTTCTTCCACTATTCATGTGCTTTTGCCTAATGTCTTAAATTATAAATAGAAACCCAAGCAAATGCACTAGAAATTTCAATAACTAGACTGAAATAACTCTTAAATATCAAATGTTGTGGAAAAGAAACTTCTAAACAATTTTTATTTTACTTTGTTTTATTATTATTATTATTATTAATTATTTTTGAGACGGTGTCTTCCTCAGTCGGCCAGACTGGAGTGCAGTGGTGCCATCTCCGCTGACTGAAAACTCCGCCTCCCAGGTTCACGCCATTCTCCTGCCTCAGCCTCCTGAGTAGCTGGGACTACAGGCGCCGGCCACCACGCCAGGCCAATTTTTTTTTGTATTTTTAGTACAGCCGGGGTTTCACCGTGTTAGCCAGGATGGTCTTGATCTCCTGACCTCGTGATCCGCCCGTCTTGGTCTCCCATAGTGCTGGGATTACAGGCGTGAGCCACCGAGCCCTGCCACTAAACAATTTTTAAAACACCACAGTCTGTAAAAAAAAAAAAAAAAAAAAAAGTCATAAGAGGTCCTTAGATATATTCTTGTATATGAAGAATAATATTTTCTTTTTTTCTTAATTTTACTTTAAGTTCCAGGATACATGTGCAGAATATGCAGGTTTGTTACATAGGTGTACAGGTGCCATGGTGGTTTGCTGCACCTATGAACCCATTATCCAGGATTTAGGTCCTGCATGCATTAAGTATTTGTCCTAACACTCTCCCCCTTGCTCCCCAACACCCAACAGGCCCTGGTGTGTGTTGTTCCCCTGATGAAGCTGGAAACCATCACCCTTAGCAAACCAAGCACTGTATGTTCTCACTCATAAGTGGAAGTTGAACAATAAGAACACATGGACAAAGGGAGGTGAACAAGAATAATATTTTCTAATTACAAATTGGATACTTGCCAGGGATATATTGTATTACATTTTTTTCTCAAAGACAAATGGTATATAATTTGAAATTTGTTCAAATAGCTTTTAAATATAATGTTAATTATGTTATTGTAATGTTAATTATAGCTACTCATTTTCTATAAAATATAAATTCTATAAAATACCAATTCTACAAAAATGAAGCTCAAATTTATTGTGAAAATGTCTGATTAAAACGGATAATATTTATAATTACTCTGAAACTCATCATTAGGAGATAGAGTTTCTATTATTCAGTTTATTTGATAAATTTTTGTTGTATTCCAAAAGTTCATTTGGAATTTAACAATTAATTCATTCAACAAATATTTACTCCCTGACCTGAACACTGTGTCCCAAACACTGCTAAGAGCTGGAATAAATCACTGAACAGTACAGACATTGTTCATAACCTCATTATGCTGACAGTATATTGGAGAAACATATATTAAAAAAGTAATAATTAAAAGTAAAACACTTTGGTATGCCAAGGCAGATGGGTCATTTGAGGTCAGGAGTTCAAGACCAGCCTGAACAACATGGTGAAACCTGTCTCTACTAAAAATACAAAATAATTAGCCAGGCGTAGTGGTGCATGCCTGTAATCCCGGCTACTTAGGAGGCTGAGTGAAGCAGGAGAATCTCTGGAACCCAGGAGGCGGAGGTTGCAGTGAGCTGAGATCACGCCAGAGTGAGATGACTCCGTCTCAAAAATAAATAAACAAATAAATAAATACACAGTGTGGCGAAAGAAAATACACACTACTTTGAAAGTGAATATAGGAAAAACAAATGGCTTATAAAGTAAAACAAAAATAAAAAATGCCACACACACACGCAAAAACAAGATGCTTAAGCTATGACTCGAAAAATGAATGTAACTCAGATCATAAAGAGAGGTTAGGGAGAAGAGTCATGATGAAGTGTGGGGAGGGCAGCGTCTGGGAAGTGTGAGATCATTCTGGGAACTAACAAAAACTTCAAATAGGGAAGGCTCAGGGTGCATCTCAGGGACTGCATGGAGAAACATACAACTGAAAGATAAAAACTGAAGCAGAATATGTCATGTGAGGTTTAGGTGAAAGTATAGGTCAGGACTTTATAGACCATATTTTGAAATGTTGTCTTTATCTTAAGAGCAATAGGCATCTACCAAAATGATTTTAAGAAGGAAGTGAGCTGATGGATTTGAATGTCTGAGTGATCTCTCAGAGATGGAATTGGAGTGTAGCTGGGATAGTTGTTTCAAAAGGAAGGCCATTGCAGTCATCAAAGTAAGAGATCATGGCTTCATGTGGAATGACAGTGGTAGAATGTAAAGAATAAAAAATGTTTGAAAAATAATCAAGACGCAGAAGTTATGTCAGTTAGTGAATGTTTATGTGTAGGAGTTAAAGGAAAAAAAAGTGTCAAAAATAATCTCCAGGTGTCTGATTTGAAGAGCCAAACAGAAGGTGGTGCAGTAAAACATACCAGAAGAACCACATTTGAAATTGGGAAAAATGGTTTCAGTTATTGACATATTGCATGGGAGATATCTGCAAATTATCCAGGTAAAAATCAAGTAGACAGTTGTATACACAGGAGATAAGAACATAATTCAAATACTATGTTATCACAGTACATTCAGTCATTCAACAATAACAGCAAAATTAGGAGTCTATTATCCTAGGCACTGTTTTTCCATTTGGCATTTAGGAGTGAAGTATCTGTCCAACACATCAGAATTTGGGGGGTTTTATTAGGGAACAGGAGTGATAGGCAGCTCAGCAAAACATAAAAATAAGTATATTCATATGATCCAACCTGAACTAATTTAATGTTTAAATTATGAAAAAATTGTGATTAGCTATTAACATGAGATTTTCTTTAAAAATATTACCACAGAACACATGAAAGTACACCAACAGAAACATATGCATACTGTTTATTAGTATTATTTTCAAAATATTAGTAGCTATAACTTTTGGTCTGTTCTACAGAAAGCATAATGAGAACAGCTTTCTGCTAACTGTACCACCAGGAAAACTGCAAATAAACTTAATGAAAAATTTGAGTTACGGTAAATTTTATACACTGTGCGTCTACTTGGAGCGGTGGTGGGGATAAATGGGTGGCAGAATGCTGAAATTAAAAACTCGTATCTGTTACTGCCTTTTCTTTAAACTTCAGAAGATTAACCTTAAGTATCCAGATGAATGAGACATATAAGTTAAAGAAATATAAGTTAAAGAAATTTGAGAAGGATGGAAATATTATAAATGTAGTATATATTGCTTTCAGGACTTTCCCAATGTATGCAATTAATGACAAAGTAGGCACATCACAAAATATTTGATTATATGAAGTACATCAGAATATTTTTGAAATTTTACTGGTGTATAGTTTAAGCCATTTTGATTTGCAGTTTAGCATTTTAAGTCCTGTTAATTGTAGAATAAAGTCATGCTTCATTTTTGACAATTAAATACAATTTTACTAGAAGGGAGAAAGAACTCTGAATTGGACTCAAAGGAGAAATCTTCTTTAAAGGTCACCCTTATTAAATGGCATGACAATTTGATTATGCCATTCATGCTTAATACCCCAGACTATCCTCAACACAGTGGCTGGAGTGACACTTTTAAAAATTAAAGTAATATCATGTTATTCCTCTACTCAACATCCTACCAAGTTTCTACGTGTGCCTCTGAATAAAAGCCAAAGGCAGTACAATAACATACCAGACCTTATAGGATCTATTTGCCCATCGCCCACCTGTCTAACATCGTATCCTCTTACTCTTCCCCTTGGCCACTCTGCAGCGGCCACACTGATCTCTTTGCTCACTCAAGAATACGAAGCTTGTCCATCTAGAATCCTCTTGTACTTACTATTTTTACCTCCTGGAAATTCTGTTTCTCCACAAGGTGATATCCACAGGATGAATTTCATCTTATCAAGCCTCTGGCCAAATTGTACCTTCTCAATGAAACTTTTCTTGACCACCTCATTTAAAATGAAAGTCATTACCTAATGGCACTACTTATCTCCCTTTCTTCTTTATTTCTTTTTGCAGTAGCATTTAACAATCTTTAAAATAGCATAAAATTTATGTACATATTATTGATTTTTTTTTACCCTCCTCACCCCATAAGGAAAGCCAGCTACATGATTCTATTGATATTTGTCTCTTTAATTTACTTCAGCCTTCCGAATAGCACATCACAGGTAGAAAGTGCTCATTAAAATTTGATGAATGAATAGGTGCTTGTTAAATACTATCCTTACAGAAGCATATTAAAATCTTTTTGTGAATAAACATTCAGAAGAAAACTGGTATACTTCAGGCTTCTACTAGGGATGTAAATCTAAGGAAAAACAAGTTCCTGAGAAAAGAGACAGATAGCAAGCAGGCACTTTCTTAACTGAGACCAATTCAGTTGGATATACCTAAAAAAAGAATTCAGCTAAAATTGTTAAAAATTCATAAAGGCTGAGTGTGGGCTACCAAGAACCAAATCTGACAGCATATTCATCTTGGACCTCCCAACTACCAGAACTGTCAGAAATAAATGTCTGTTGTTTAAGCCACCCAACTATGGTATTCTGTTATAGCAGCTTGAGCTAAGATGCCATTTAAATACAAAGATGTGGATAAGTTAAAATGAAAGGATAGAAATGTGAATACTATGCAAACACTATTCAAAAGTAAGTTGGAGTAGCTGTCCTTCTATAAGACAAAGTAGACTTCAGAATGAGAATACTACTAAAGAAAAGGGAGGGTTTAGATAATAATGATGGATCAATTTTCCAAGAAGTCATAGCAATTGTAAATGTATATTCACTAACATCAGAACTTCAAAACATTGAAGCTAATATTTATTATTTATTACATGCAAATTATGTATGAAACTAAGACTTCATATTTTTAGAGGACTCTAAAGGAAAATAAATAAATTCATATTTCCAGTTAGAGATTTCACCACTTCCCTCTCAGCAAATGGTTTAGCACAAGTAAACATATATCAGTGAGGATTTAGAAGACCTGAACAACACCATCAACCGATGTGACCTTAATTGGCATTTAGAGAATCCTTCGCTCAAAAATAGCAGGAATATAATGTATAAGTGCGCATGGAGCTTTCACTAAGATATGCCATATTCTGAGCATTACAACAAATTTTAACACATTTAAAAGTTTATCATACGATGTATGTTTTATGGACCATGACAAAATTGAACCAAAAATTATTAACAGAAAGATATCTGGAAGGACTTAAATATTAAGTCAAAGAAGTCAGGAAAAAGAGAAGCCCCCCCAAAATTAAAACCATTGACCAAATGGAATTGTAAATATATCAGAATTGGACAGATAGAGTTAAACAGTACTAAGCAGGAAATTTATGTAATTAATTGTTTCTATTAGAAATAAAGATATTTAATAAGAAGCCTGATCTTCTCCTTTAGAAAACTGGAAAAATCAGAGCAAATTGAACCCATATCAATCAAAAACACGGAAATAAGAGCAATTTAATTCTTTTGCATGTGAATGCCTGCTTTCTCAACTTGATTTATTGAAGACTGTCATTTCCCCAGTGTGTATTCTTGGAACTCTTGTCAAAGATCAGTTGATTATTTATTCTTTGGTTTATTTTGGCTCTTTATTCTGATCCACTGGTCTATACACCTGTCTTTTGTAACATACAGATTTGATTTGATTTCTGTAGTTTTGTAATATAGTTTGAAATCATGAAGTATGTGATGCCTTCCACTTTGTTCTTCCTCAAAATTACAGTGGCTCATGCATGTAATCCCAACACTTTGGGAGGCTGAGGTGGGCAGATCGCTTGAGGTCAGGAGTTCGTGACCAGCCTGGCCAACATGGTGAAACCCTGTCTTTACTAAAAATGCAAAAATTAGCCAGGTGTGGTGACGCAAGCCTGTAATCCAAGCTACCCAGGAGGCTGAGGGAAGCTGAGGCAGAAGAATCACTTGCACTACGAGGTGGAGGTGGCAGTGAGCCAAGATCACACCACTGCACTCCAGCCTGGGCGACAGAGCAAGCCTCTGTCTCAAATAAATGAATGAATAAATAAATAAATAAAATTGCTTTGACTGCTCCTGGTCCTTTGCTGTTCCTTGAATTTTAGAATTTTTTTCTATTTCTCGGCAGGAAACCATTAATTTTTGATAGGAATTCAATTAAACTTGTAGATCTCTTTGTGTAGCATGGACATTTTAACAATATTTATTTTTCCAGTGTTTAAACAAGAGATGTCTTTCCACTTATTTGTATCTGTTTTAATTTTTTTATCGGTGTCTTACAGATTTCAGTGTGCATGTCTTTTACCTCGGTTGTTTATTTTTAAGTATTTAATTATTATTGATGTTATTGTAAATATAGTTGTTTTCTTAAGTATTTTTGAATAGTTCATTGTTGTTGTATAGAAATGCAACCCATTTTTGTATGTTGATTTTATAGCCAGTTAATTCACTGAGTTCATTTATTAGTTCTAATGATGTTTTATGGTGGTGGGGGTGAGGTCTCTAGGGTTTCCTACATATAAGATCATGTCTTCTACAAGCAGAGATCATTTAATTTGTACTTCTGATTTGGGTGCCTTTTGTTGCCCAATTTATCTGGCTAGAACTTCCAATATTATACTGAATAGAAGTGGCAAGCATCAGTATTCTTGCCTTGTTCCAAATCTTACAGGAAAAGCTTTCAGTTTTTCACCACTGAGTATGGCGTTCGCCATTGGCTTATCATGTATGTCTTGTATTGCATTGAAGTAAGTTTCTTCTACACTCAATCTATTGGAGACTTTTTACCATGAAAGGGGGTTACATTTTATCAAATGTCTTATCTGCATCTATGAAGATGATCATGTGATTTTTATCCTGCATTCTGCTAATGTGGTATATCACTTGGACTGAACTTGCACATGTTGAAGCATTATTGCATCCCCAGAATAAATCCCACTTGGTCAGTGTGTATGCTCCTTTTGATGTGCTGTTAAATTTAATTTGCTCATGTTTTGTGGAGGAATTGTATACCCATGTTAATTAGTAATACTGACCTGGAGTTTTCCTTTCTTATAGTATCTTTGACTGGCTTTGGTATTCTGATGATGCTGGTGTCATATGAAAAAGTTTGAAAACGTTCCCTCATCTCTTATTTTTGGAAGAGGTTAAGAAAGATTGGTATTCATTCTTCTTTAAGTGTTTGGTAGAATTCACCTGTGATATCATCTGGTCCTGGGCTTTTCTTTGTTGGGGGCTTTTTGTTACTGATACAATCACCTTAGTTGTTATTGGTCTGCTCAGTCTTTCTATTTCTTTTTGATTCTTCCTTGGTATAATGTATATTTTTAGTAATTTATTCAGTTCAATATAGAGCCTTATCTTAAACCATACACAAAACTTAATTCAAAATGGATTAAAAATTTAAACACAAGACGTGAAGCCATAAAACTCCTGAAAATATAGAAAAAAATTTCTTGACATTGTTCTTGCCAATGATTTTTTGGATAGGACACCAAAAGCACAGGCAACTAAAAGAAAATTAGACAAGTAACAAGTAAGAGCACATCAAACTAATAGGCTTCTGCACAGCAAAACAACCTACAGAATGGAATAAAATATTTGCAAACTATATATCTGATAAAGGACTAATTTCCAAAAAACATAAGGATTTTATACAAAACAATAGCAAAAAACAAATAAGCCTATTAAGAAATTAAGAAATGGGCAACAGAACAGAATAGGTGTTTTTCCAAAGAAGACATACAAGGGCCGACAGATAAATGAAAATGCATTCAACATCACTAAACATCAGGGAACTACAAATAAACACACAATAAAATATTACCTCATTCTAGTTAGGATGGCTATTAGTAAAATAAAAACAATATAACAATTGTTGAGGAGGATGTGGAGAAAGGAGAAACATTTTTATACTGCTGGCAAGAATGCAAAATGGCATGGTTGAGCTATTGGAAAAATGTATGACGTTTCCTCAAAAAGTGAAAAGTAGAATTACTATATGATCCAGCAATCCTTATGGGTATTTGTCCGAATGAATTGAAATCAGGATCTCAAACAGCTATCTGCAGTCCCATGTTTATCACAGCATCATTTGCAATTGCCAAGACATGGAAGCAACACAAAAGTCCGTTGATGGATGAATGGATTTAAATTTTTTTACAGAAACACAAAATGGAATACTATTAAGCATTAAAAAAAGAATGAGATACTGCCATTTGAGACCAAATGGATGAGCCTGAAAGACAATATGCTAAGTGAAATAAGCCAGACACTGAAGGACAAATTTTACATGATACCACTATATGAGGAATCTGAAATAGTCAATTTCATAGAAATAGAGAGTAGAATGGTAGTTGCCAGGCACTGGAAGAAAGAGAAACAGGGAGGCATTCATCAAAGGTTACAAAGTTTTAGTTATGCTGGATGAATAAGTCCTGGGGTCTACTGTACAGCAGAGTACCTATCTTTAACAATACTGTATTGTAGACCTAAAAATGTGCCCATAGGGTAGACCTTATGTTAAGTGTTCTTATTACAAAAAAAGAACGTGAGAAAAAACTTTGGAAATGATGGGTATGTTTATGGTATAAATTGTAATGATAGGTTCATGGATATATGCTTATTTCCAAACTCATGTTATATACATTAAATATATACAGCTTTTTAAAATGTCAATTATACCTCAATAAAGTGATTTTTAAAAGATAAGATCTTCTAAGTTTGAAAGACAAAAATAAAAAAATAAATTTAAGTGCAGAGATTGGTGAAATTAAAAATTGTAAACCAATAGAGAAAGTCAATGAAATCTAAAGCTGATTCTTTGAAAAGAGCCATACAACTAACAAACATCTACCAGATTGACCAGCCAGTGAGAGAGAGAAAGAATTAGTGAATATACAAATTGCCAATACCAGGATGAAAGAAAGAAAATCGCTATAGACACAGAGACATACACAAACAAATAAAGGAATATTATAATCCACCCTCTGCTCATAAATTCAACAATCTAAATGAAATTATTCAAAAGTTAGAAACTCCCTACTCATACTCAAAAACAAATAGGTAACATAAATAGAAAGGCATGTATTACAGAAATCAAAATTATGGTTAAACACCCTCCAACAAAGGAAACTCCAAGTCCAGATTATTCCACAATACCTAGCAGTAAAGGCAGTCCTAGGACTTACTAGAATATTCCCTCCCTTTCAGATTGAACTTACAGAAACTGCTCTGGCACCTCAGTTAAAGCATAGAAGAGATTAATTGTTAGAAACTGAATGCTTCAGTGAATGAGTGCACAGGCTTATGGAACACCAGGAAAATTTACAGAACATAATTATATCTAAAAAACAGGCTAGAGACTTGGGTTTGAGTAACCTTCATAGATGTCTAATGTCTTGAGAAATTATAACCATTCTTGGGATTGGAAAAAAATTATTGTAGATTTACCTAATCTTCTTTAGTATCATTAATTCACTCACTGAAAAGAGTATTCCTTAAAAACTGGAATTGATACTGAGAGAGCAAGGTAACTAATACCAATTAGATTACTGGAAGCGTTAACTGATGTTATGTGTGAGAAAAAAAAGAGTCAGGGAGACGAGAATTTTGATTGTCTTTTTTTTAACACACAACTAAAATCCTTCAGGGAATATGCAGGACTTCAAGAAGAAGTTGTATCAACTAAGAGAAAATCCATAAATTCCTTCACGTCTGTGGCAGAATGTGTGGCAGCATTTGAAAAGGAATTTTGTAATCTGGATAAATGTATGTGAATATGTCCAATTTTTGACCACATGCAAAGAGAAAAGGTGAAATTGTCTCTTTAAATGGTATAAAATTGGAAAGATATTTGCAAGAGTTTTATAACACAGTTATCAGAAGCACATTTTGGAAAATTAGACCCAGCTAGAGCAAGGTAGTAATATATTTATTCCTGGAGAAACATAAACTTCCCTGGTGGCTGGGAAACATATACATGTGAAGATTGGGTAAATAAGACAATTGGAGTCAGCTCTGTGATGAGACTTCTGTATTCCCATGGAATGATACTCATTTTTTTCCAGTAAGAACACAAATCACATAAATCATAAACTCACAAAAAAATCACAAGTCTTTGGGTATCCTTTTCCACATTATAAAAAAAAATAAAAAAAATCTAAGGGCAAATATTTTATTAGATATACTAGCCCAGGTATATGAACTCAATAAGAATGTGGGGAGGGAAAGAAGAATGTTTATAAAAATTAATGTTATATTCAAATAAAGACACAACCATATTTGAGCAGGCATAGTTTGCTTATCCTTCTTTATATAGCACCTTTTTAATTGCTTTTATTGTACTTGGAGCTTGATGATATCAAAATTATTATCTCTAAAAATATAAAATGTATGTTGTAATCCAAAATATTCTCCCAGAGAAGTTACTTCATCTAGAAAGAAAAACCATATAGGGTTTTAATTTTGCCCCATAATTTATCATTTTGTATACCTTAACATGAAAACAAAGTGTGTATATTAACATTAATTTATACTTAGCCAATGATGATGATATACTATCTACATAATATTTAACACAACCCCATTATTTAAATTAGAAAAGTGTTTAATTTGATTGAATTTTTTGCAGTTTTATTTTCAGATGTTTAAATTTTATACACAACTGATTTTTTAAAAATTTGCTAATTGTTATTCATGAAAAATACAATATATCATTGAATTGGCACTGTATCCATATAATTACTTTGAACAGTATTTGAAAATTAAGACAAATTAAATCAAGATTTTTATAAACAGCACCATGCTGAAATTAAGCAGAAGTAAATAACATAAAACCAAAGCATCTGACAAAATTAAGGTACTTAATTTGAAGGTCACCAATATGAAGCCTCTGATAATAAGTAGTTTACATACCCGTAATGTAAACATCTCTTCTGGTCATTTTGTCATTTTACAACTGTGCTTCACTGGGCTGTTTTGACCTATTTCCACCAGCCTCTCTCTTCATTAATTTAGTGATTGTTTCCCTTGCCTGTCTACAAGACACTTTCTAAGTGACTCAGCCTTTTCTCATTTGTCACCTCATTTTTCGACATACCACATTCCTTGACAATTCTGTTTGTGTCAGATTATTTTTCTATCAAATGGAAACTGCCAATACAGGATTGTACTTAATAAAAGAAAGAGGAACAAGTTTAAAAAGCTAAAAAAGTGAGAATTTTAGGAGACTATCGACAATTACATAGGTGAGGAATTGGTGTTTACATTACTCCACATTCCTTTCACAGGTATTTATTTAAGGATTTGCCTGATAGAAGGTGATTTTTAAATTATGTTTCTGAATTTCATATTTGATGGATTTTATGAATTACGTAGAAGTTTTTATATTTAGCTTTCTATTTATATTTTTTATAAGTTTTTATATTTAGCTTTCTATTACTCTAGCATTAGAAACATTTATTGGCAGTATTTAACATTTTAAATTGCAATGAACTTGTTTTCTTACCACTTTTCATTTGGCTCTACAGTTTTTTTCCACTTTTAATCTGCTGTTGCTTTCTGAAACTAATGCACATTAACTTATAGATTTTGATAGATGCTAACAAAAATAAACGCATGTGGAAGAGTTAATTGCTAATTACAGTTATATGTAAATTAGATCCTATATTGATCCCATTTTTGCTGTGGCAACAAGTGTAAATAAATTAAAAATATACAGTGCTATAACATTTGTTGTATCAAAAACCATGTGTTTATATACATATACACACATACAGTTAATTATATAAAAATTGCACTCCTGTATATACACATACATATATAGCTTGAAAATTATTTATACTATAGTTATGAGTATAGACATTAAATATAGATAGATAACAGCTGGCTAACTAGTTAGTCACATAAATACAGATAATATAGACAGATATAGTTGATATAAATATAGATAAATGTGGAGGGAACATCATGGAGATAGTCATTCTATCTTATCAAGTGCCTTTTCTTTTTTATTTTAATAGAAGTTCATTTTAATCACAAATTTCACACAATTCCTATTTACTTCCCTGCTTTATGCTCTGCAGAACACATAGATAAATATTTTCAGCTATGGATGAACTAAAGCTCTGATTTTAGTTTACAGTCATTGGTCCTGAAATTTTCTAACCACTTTCAGTTACATTAATGGATAGTATTGATCAATATACCCTAGGAATCTTAGTCATATTTTCTTTTAATTTATTGAAAATTAGAATACTTTAAAAATATCTTTTTTATTTCTAAGATGCTAATTAATTAAAACTAAACTTTAATAAGAAGTGCAAGATTTACAGCACAAATTAATTACTGTATTAATTTTCATTTAGTATTTTGACCTTACCTCTTCACGCACTACCTTCAAGTGAAAGAATGAATTCAGTTTTAGTAACATTGCCACCACTGTGGGTTTTAGCAACATCATCAGATTAAAATCTAACAATCCAGGGATGTAACACCTTGAAATCATTGATATTTATATAAGATATTATGTATATTTTATTTAAAATATGTAAACTACAGTACCAAATGAAGTAAAATATATCAGTAGTCCAAAAAACAATGAAGAATTCAAGCAATAGGGACCATCTTGTATTTGTTTGATGGCAAAGTTCCATTCCTTTCCTATCATTAGGTTAAGCAAAGCTGTAACTAATAGGATGGCCAGTGATTTTATGCATTTGGTAGAACCACACACTTAGTGGTGGTCAGTTAGTAGCTCATGTTACTCAAGCATTCTCTCAGCACCCTGTGTTATCCTATTGCGGTTTATAGCAGAGTTTGCACTGATGTTTTTTTTTTCCTCAGGTATCCTCAGCCACATTGAAAGATCCATGATACCCTGTTCTGTCAGTTTTGGTCACTCTTGTGTCCCTGGATCCTAGAACCGTATCAGAAATACAGCAGGTACTCAATAAGCTTTTGTCAAATAAGTGAATAAATACACTTGTAGGCTTAATTTTTCATTTATTGTCATCAGACATGTGATAAAAGCACAACTTCAACTTTTTTTAGTTTATTATCATTATAAGATATCCATATGTTTTCTCATTTTCTCCCAGTAAGATTATTTCTGAGACCAACCAATTTTTCTTAATAGTTCTTAAGATTAACTATCAAATGTAATGAGAAGCTTCAATTTTTAAAGGTGCTAATGAATTTTGAAACAATCACTTCATTACAAAAAACACCTGTAATACATTAGTTATAAAGTAGACACTAATCGAAATTTAGTTATAATTTTTAATATCACAACTACAAAGTATCTAAAGAAACATTGTTTTTATAAGTTAAATCTATTTGAACAAAGCGTAGAATTAAATATTATGATAAATTGGCAGTGGAATATCTAAAATTAAAGTTCAGTGGAAAATTATTGTAATTTTAAGATTACTTTGTGTCAAAGTGTATTTAGAAGTATATTGTTCTTTTCAACTTTTATTTCTTCTTACCTGAGAAATTATTTCCTTGTATCTTACATATTTCTTTAGTAAAATGTAAATCCTGAAAGAATTTAGGACCAGTAATTTAGAGGCTGTAAAAGAATGTGGTGAGGAAAGTAGATTATAGAATCTCAAAGATGCAACAAAGACAGAAATTGATGAGGATACTTTTAAACTCAAAGAAATGTGAACATTTAACTTTTTACTAAACCGCAAATCTCAAATTATTTAAAATAGCTATTAATCCTGACTTCAAGCAACAACAATTATTTTCAAAGTAACTTTACCTAAATATACAAATGAACCACATATCATTCAATAACTCTCACCAAGATACACAATAACTAGTATGCATTGCCAACTACTAAAAAGCAAATGTCCCTATAATTCCCGAGGAAAACACCCAGACCTCAGCTGGCACTAAAAAGAAGTGACAGCATAGTTTGTTATCGCAAGAATGTTGCTGTATTCTGTTCATTATGCCTTACTCTCTATTATTGAAAATAACTGGGTGATCTTTATTTTATTTACTTTAATAGAAGATTCTTCTAAAATGCTTCTGGTTAATATTTGGTTTGAATGAAGCACTTTATTAAAAATGCTGGATGTTTCCACTTAACATAGCCTGAATAGCTGAAAGGGAAATAATGGCACAAGCATAAAATGGCATAATAAATCAAAGGACACCCTTTTCCTTCTAAACATGTCCAAGGTTAGTTTTCATCTTAATAGAATTGCTGATCTGTCAACTGATCAACTGTAGATATGCTTGTGACTTGTTTCAATGGAAAGACGGATGCCAAAAATAATGAGAAATAACCCTTTGAGTCTTCTCTAAAAGCATTTTTGTTTTGCTGAACATGCTTTGTGTGCATTGAAAAATCTCTTGCCTTCCTCAGAGTAAAATTTCAATTGATTAAAAATAAAAAGGCTTGGCTGGTTCATATTTCTGAGTGGCATGGAACAACGGATCATTATGGCCTAATATTATTTTCAGGATTGACTTTAAGTTATAATGGTGGTAACAATACCTGATCAGAAATATTCAACTCTATCAGGGATGAAAAGGTGTTATCACCATTTGAAAGGTTAGAAAACTATGTAATCTGAAATAAGAACAACCTTCACCTTGCATTAACAATAATTAGAGACCTCAAGATCAACTCTCTCTCCTTTCCAAAATGAAAGGGGGAGGAGAGAGAGAGAGAGAGAGAGAGAGAGAGAGAGAGAGAAAGAGAGAGAGAGGGAGAGAGAGAGAGATCTTTTCTTCAGCCATATATTCATACCCCTCACTGCACCCTCCCTGTAGAGTGGACTACCAGTTACACTATCACAGATAACACAAATTTTGAAATCCCTCCACACACTTACAGTCAAAGTTACATGAAAACTCTTATTTAATCTCCAAAAAAGATACAGAGTCTCTGAAGAAGACAAAAAGCCTTGGTTGTGCCATATCATATCAACCACAATAAAACTTTTAGTCAGGAAAATGGCACAATGTAGAGGTATTTTAAGCAGTTTTGAAATTAGATGTGCAGAAAGGAAGCAGAGAAAATATCTATATTGTTCACCCTTTAGGTGAAGATCTAGTAGCCTCATGTAAAAGGTCAGGTTGGGCTAAGTGGCTCTATCGTGTCAGGCTAAGCTTTCAAGTCTTGCTGATACAGTATACTCCTGTATTAAAATATCTCAGTTCAAATTATCTGTCTAAGCTTCTTTATGTAGAAACCAAGTCTTATTGATGATGGAACCCCAGTGTCTAGTGCACAGTAAGCATTCCATAAATCCTTGCTGAGCCCCTGCAGAGGCGTACATTTCATTTTATTAGCCATCAAATTTCAAGGTCCTCCCAGGGATGGTCTAAGCAGGATTTTGCTCGAGTTCTAATCAAGGACTATACATAGAGGAGCAGAGACTCCTAATGCTTCAAAGGGCAATTAGCACAGCTTTAACTCATTCACAAATCCTTAAGAATTTGAGCACATACTTTTGCACTGGAGGATGGCCCTTTCAGTAAGGGCAAATCATTTAGAAGTCTAATATAATATTTCATTTGGATACATGTCCTGGTGGTTGGATACAGCACAATGAAGAATACTGTAAAACTTTAATTTGGTAGAGCACAAAGGCATCTTTTAAGTTCCTTTATTTAACGTTATTAGTCAAATTATTTTAACCTGAGCTTTCAAAAAGGTATTCTCAGGAGAAAATCAGAGAAAATGATGCCTTTAATATATGTCAAAGATCGAGAAAACACACACACACACACATACAGCCCCACCCCTCACAAACAATCGTCAAAATACTTACTATAATCTTTTGGCCCATCAGCTTAAGAAAAATAGCTGTAATATCCTTTTTATTTTATTTTATTTTATTTATTTTTTATTTTTTGTGGCTCAGGAGGAACATAGTGAAATGAAGTAAGACAATTCAAATAAGTCTTCACTTTTCATTTACTTCTATTATTGATGCCATTCTGATATTTTCAGGACATTTCACTTTCATTTTCATCTTCTGATGGCACAGTTTGCATCTGCATTGCTAAATTCAACTCCTCAGGTTTCATTACTGCATTTTACCAAAAAACAAATACAAAAAACTTTTCTTCATATGAATTATTGAATACATGTAAGAATGGAAGTGCAAAGGTAAAGTGAACAGATAAAAGAAAAAATACAAGAGACAGACTAATTTCATTAAGTGCATTTTAGGTGTGTTTTCACTGCATGTGACTTTGAGATTTGTAACATTTATTTTAAAATTCAGGATGCAGTAGAAAATATATCAATAGATGAATGTATTTATGATCAACCACTGTTTGCAGCTTGATAGATTTCATAGTATGAACAAAGACAAAAGAAGTAAAACTACTAAAAAATCAAAAATAGTAAAAAATGATGTGTACCCTAAGAAGACTTTTTTCCCCTGAAGAATCTTTCTTAAAATTATACCTTTTCAAGACTACAACTATAAAAGATAAGAGCAAATTAAAATTCTACTTCTGAGAATGCAGCACAACTTGCTGAAAATAATGATTCAGTGACAGAAATAAATGCATCTAAGAGTATGTGAGTATAATTATGTACTACAGGTAGTAAATGTCATGTTATGTTTCAATGATTTTATGGATATCAAACTCATCTGTATGCTGTTTCTAATAGCAATTTTATGACTAAACTAATAAATATAGGAAACTGTTCTGATTTTAATAATACATGGCTTCTTATGGTAGTAGTTTATTTTGGCTAATGTAAAATGATAAATCTGAAGGCTAAGGTTAAAGCAGATCTTGAAAAATAGCTCAAAATATTATATGCAATCCTTGTCCTAGATCTTCTTAAAGTCATTATTGCATTTTTTGGAAGTATACTGTAGGGGCTTCTTTTCCACTTCAAAGTTAAAGCCATTAAACTTACTGTTCCATGTAATAAATTAATAAACAAGAATAGATTAACCAAATGATATGGAGCATTACCTTCTTCCAGTTCCTCTCATTCTCATCTAGTTCATTGTTGTTTCTCTCTTGGGAAGTGGTGAAAAGTTCTACTTAAATTTAGATTGAATAAAGTGCTCAGTAAGAGATTTCAGAATCCCAGAAGTGTGGTATGTGGTGGAGAGAGGAAAATGGCTTTTTTTTTTTTTTTTCCTGGAGCTTTTGAATATGTTGGCCTGTGAGCAGGTCTGTTGAGTATGGCTGCCAAAATACACTGGCAATCATTTAGGCTCCCACCAGAGCTGAGAAAGCCACCCAGAAACAATTTCCCTAAATACCAACTGTCTTATGTGGCTTCATGAACTATAATATTGACCTTCTTTACGAGCGTTTGCCTTCAACTTGTAAATATACCACAGGCTTTGCTGTGCCAAAGAGAGAAAGATCAACAGCAGCAACCACTAAGCAGCCTTTCTTTTTGATTAAAGCTCTTCTTGGACATTTACTCTCACTGTCACTTCCACCAGGAGGGGCCTCATCATGATTAGGGGGGCCACCCACACTGTCTATGCCTGGGGTGAGATGTAATTTAGCAAACTGGAGCAATGTTGATAATGAAAGAGGGTTCAATTAACCATGACACTAGGACAATAGTATAAATTATGACTGTCCCAGGCAACCAAGACAGGCTACTCATTTATGATCACCCATCTATGACACACAGCAGCTTGACAGTTCTTCAGCTTTTCATGTTGACAAAACATTTTCATCAGTTTGAAAAAAAAATCTGATCATGCCACTTTGTTCTTTGTAAGCAGGTGTGGTCTGTGAACTAGTGGTATTTTGACAATCTGTTGAGGCTAGAAGCATTTGGTTTATGTTAATATAATGCTTCAAATTATTTAATTTAAACTAAATTTTATAGAATGCCCTTTGATTGACTATAATAATCTCATATAAATTAAACGTGTAAATTTGTGTAAGTTCCTTGTAGGTTCTGGATAGTAGACCTTTGTCAGATGCATAGTTCACAAAATTTTCCCCACTTCTCTAAGTTATCTGCTTAAACTGTTGACAGTTTCTTTCGCTGTACAGAAGCTCTTTAGTTTAATTAGACCCCATTTGTCAATTTTTGATTTTGTTGCAATTGCTTTTAGCGTCTTCATCATGAAATCTTTGCCCGTTTCTATGCCCAGGATGGTATTGCCTAGGTGGTCTTCCAGGGTTTTTATAGTTTTGGGTTTTACATGTAAGTGTTTAATACATATAGGATTAATTTTTGTACATGGTATGAGGAAAGAGTCCAGTTTCAGTCTTCTGCATATGGCTAGTTAGTTATCCCAGCATCATTTATTGAATAAGTAGTTCTTTCCATATTGCTTGTTTTTGTCAAGTTTGTCAAAGATCAGACAGTTGTAGGTGTGCATTCTTATTTCTGAGCCCTCTATTCTGTTCCATTGGTTTATGTGTCTGCCTTTGTATCAGCACCACGCTGTTTGGTTACTGTAGCCCTGTAGCATAAAGTCAGGTAGTGTGATGCCTTCAGCTGTGCTCTTTTTGCTTAGGATTGCCTTGCCTATTTGGGCTCTGTTTTGGTTCCATATGAATTTTAAAATAGCTATTCCTAGTTCTGTGAAAAATGTCATTGATAGTTTGATAGGAATACTATTGAATCTATAAATTGCTTTGGATGGTATGGCCATTTTAATAATATTGATTCTGTCTATCCCTGAGCATGAAATGTTTTCCATTTGTCTGTGTCCTCTCCAATTTCTTTGAGCAGTGTTTTATAGTTCTCCTTGTAGAGATCTTTCACCTTACTGGTTAGCTGTATCTAGATGTTTTATTCTTTTTATGGCAATTATGAATGGGATTGTGTTCCTGACTTGGCTCTCAGCTTGACTGTTGTCGGTGTATAAAAATGTGAGGAATTTTTGTACATTGACTTTGTATCCTGAGACTATGCTGAAGTTGTTTATCAGCTTCAGGAGCTTTTGGGCCAAGACTATCAGGTTTTCTAAATTTAGGATCATGCCATCTGCAAACACGGATAGTTTGACTTCCTCTCTTCCCATCTGGTTGCCCTTTATTTCCTTCTCTTCCCTTATTGTTCTGGTCAGGATTTCCAGTACTATGTTGAATAGGAGTGGTGAGAGAAGGAATCCTAATATTGCGCCAATTTTCAAACAACACCATTAAAAAGTGGGCAAAGGATATGAACAGACACCTTTTAAAAGAAGACACACATGCAGTCAACAAACATATGAAAACAATTTCAACATCACTGATCATTAGATAATTGCAAATCAAAATCACAATGAGATACCATTTCACACCAGTCAGAAGAGCTATAATTAAAAAGTTAAAAATAACAGATATTGGCAAGGTCGTGGAGAAAAATGAATGCTTAAACACTGTTGGTAGGAATGTAAATTAGTTCAACCATTGTGGAAAACAGTGTAGTGATTCCTCTAAGACCTAAAAAAAAAAAATACCATTTGACCCAGCAATCCCAGTACTGGGTATACACCCAAAGGAATACGAATCATTCTATCATAAAGACACAGGCATGCATATGTTCATTGCACCACTACTCACAATAGCAATGACATGGAATTAACGTAAATGCCCATCAACAGATATTTGGTACATATGTATGATGGAATACCATGCAGCCATAAAAAAGAATGAGATCATGTCCTTTGTAGGATCATGGATGGAGGTGGAAGCCATTATCCTTAGCAAAGTAAGGCAGGAACAGACAACCAAATACCACATATTCTCACTTATAAGTGGGACCTAAGTAATGTGAATGTATGGATACATACAGGGGAACAACAGACACTAGGGCTTATCAGAGGATAAAGGATGAGAAGAGGGAGAGGATCTGGAAAAATGACTAATTGTTACTACTAGGCTTAATACCTGGGTGAAAAAATAATCTGTACAACCAACTCCCATGACACAAGTTTACCTGTATAACAAACCTGCAAATGTATCCGTAAATTTAAAAGTTAAAAAAACCACACAATTCAAATTGCCATCTCTATTTTATATATCTTCAATTAGATTATTCTTTCCTACTTCTAAATCCACTTCAGTGAACACTCAAACTCCCCTAAACCCATATTTCCTCTCCTTTTTGAGAATCATTGGACTTATGTCATATCTAAGGGATAACTTTATACTAATGCATAGAGAAAAGCAAAGTTCAAATATTGAACATTGATTATGTTGCTGTCATGAAAGAAATGTATTCTTTTTAGTAAACAAAAATGCTAAATCTGCTTGTATTTTACAAATATATTTTGAAAAATAATCATTTAATGGTGTAATGAGTTCTTGTTTGTGTCATTACATGCAAAGGCAGAATCTTATTTTTTAATTATCTTCGAAAAGCTCTCTATCTTGGTAAGACATCTGCCTGTGAAGGATAGCCTAAAGGGCCAGGCACAGTGACTCATGCCTCTAATCAGCATTTGGGAGGCCGAGGTGGGCAGATCACTTGAGGCTAGGAGTTCGAGACCAGTCTGGCTAACATAGTGAAACCTCATCTCTACAAAAAATATAAAGATTAGCTGGACATGGTGATGAGTGCCTGTAGTCCTTACTGCTTGGGAGGCCAAGACGGAATAACTTGAGCCTTTGAGCCAGCAGGTGCAGTGAGCCCAGATCACGCCACTGCACTTCAGCCTGCCTGGGCGACAGAGTGAGACTCTGTCTCGAAAGAAGGAAGGAAGGAAGGAAGGAAGGAAGGAAGGAAGGAAGGAAGGAAGGAAGGAAGGAAAGAAAGAGCAAGCCTAAAAATAGGTGATTTTACTTACCTTTTCTAGTGATTTTAAAATAATGTTTGTTGATGGTCTCAGGTTCACTTATTCAACAAATATTTTTTGAGCACCTACAATAAAAAGGCATCCTTCTAAGCACTGGCAGGAAAAGTACTGAAGAAGTTATACAGGGATTCCGCTTTGGGACGTTTATGTTTTAGATTAGAATGGAAAAGGCAGAAAAGAAATTAATAAATCAACCAAAAATACCAGTAGTGACAAATTATAATCAGATAAACAGGGTAATGTGACAGCAAATGACTAAGTCAGGGAAGGCCTTGCTAGAGAGTTGTCATTTAAGAAGTAGAGTTAAACTTGACCTGAAAAATCAATCTAATGCTGTCCTCAAAATAATTATGCCCCCTTCTTATTTTTTTCTATCTTCTTAATATCTCAGTATCATCTAGTTTTCTACCTGTTGATTAAGGATTCAAATGAAACTTACACATTTTTTGAATTTTGTAAAACTCTGTAAATGTCTTGTCCTGTATATAAGCACTTCTAGGATGGCAGGCTATAAGGTGAGAAAATCTATTAACCCTACATTTTAAAGGTTAACAAAATAAAATTGAAAGTACTTATTTATTTAGTGGGTTTGGAATTTTTTAAAAATGCCAATTAAAATTAATCCTGACAAATAGACCAATAGAATAGAGAATCCAACAAGTGACCCACATATATGAGGTTCCATGAATAATAACTAAGGTGACACTAATGTACAGAGGGTGATATGATGGTCTTTTTGCTAAATAGTTGTGGGTCTGGGCCAGTCACATAAATATATGAAGCAAAAAGTTATCTTGATTCCTACCTTGCACCATGTATAAAAAAATTTTCCAAATGAATAATATATAAATGTGAATGGTAAAATGATAAAGCCTTTTGGAAAAAAAGATAGGCAACTTCAGGATTATGAAGATACAAAAGGTGCTAACTCCAAATAAAATCATTGATTATAAGATCACATTTTTAACTTTAAAAATCTGTTTATTCACAGACACCAGGAAGAGAAACACAAGCCACAGAGCAGGAGAAAATAGTTGCAACACATAGATCCAATAAATCCAGAATATAAAAGTGACTCCTTCCAATTTAGAAAAAGTCATGCAAGTCAATGCAAAATTGTCAAAAACCTTCTATAGGGTCTCTTTAACAAAGAAAACTAAAACGACAAATTGATATAAGAAACAGGGCTCAAGGGCCAAGCATGGTGGCTCACGCCTGTAATCCCAGAACTTTAGGAGGCACAGGCAGGCGGATCACATGAGATCAGAAGTTCGAGACCAGCCTGGCCAACATGGTGATACCCCGTCTCTACCAAAAATACAAAATTAGCCAGATGTGGTGGCAGGCGCCTGTAGTCCAGCTACTTGGGAGACTAAGGCAGGAGAATCACCTGAACCTGGGAGGCAGAGGTTGCAGTGAGCTGAGATCGTATCACTACCCTCCAGCCTGTGACAGAGCAAGACTATCTCAAAAAAAAAAAAAAGAAAAAGAAAAAGAAAGAAAGGGGGTCCAACTTTATGAAAATAAATAGTAAGTCATTATGAAATGACTAAGACATTATGAATAGTAAGTCATTATGAAAATAAATAGTAAGACTGCACATGATACCACTGCACACATATCAGATCAGATAAAATTTTAAAATAAAATGACACATAATCCCAATTGTTAGCAATGATGTGGAATAATTGGAACAATAAAGCACTGAGTGTAGGAGTGTGACTTGGTATAACGCTTTGGAAAGCATTTGGCAATATGCACTAAAGTAGAACATGCATATTGCTTATGACTAGCAATTCTATTCTTATATGGTTCCCCCTAAATAGTGGACATGTGAGCTCACCAGAAGCAGGTATAAGACTGCTTATAGTTGTACTACTCTCAATAAGCAAAAATTGGAAACACATGTCCATCCACATTAGAACAGATCAATCAACTGTGGTAAATTAATACAATTGAATACGACTCAGCAGTGGTTGGCAACTCTGACCTATGGGCCAGTTCTATGGCCCTGGTTTTCTATGACTTGCATGCTAAGGATAACTATTATATTTTTGAAGTACTGTAAAACACACAGACACACATAAAGGCACACACCCACAGAAGAATATGACAGACATCTGTATGTGTCCTGCAAAGCCTAAAATACTTTATCTCTGTCTCTTTAAAGAAGATATCCACTGACCCCTGTTATACACTAATGAGAATAAACAGATACACCTACACACCACAACATGGATGAATAACAGACATAACGTTAAGAGAAAGGTGCCAGACATAAAAGAAAACACAAAGTGCAAATCATTTTATTCATTTTAAAAAGTTCAAAAGCTAGCGACCTACATATGATGTCAAATGTTAAGATAATGGTTCCTTTGAAGGGCGGGTAACTCCTGGGAAAGGGTACAAGAAGTCTCTTGGATTTGGGATAGTACCTTTAAAAAAATAGTAAACTAGTTATACAGCTGTGTTTATTGCTAGAAATTCTTTGAGCTGTACACACGTAATAATATGCACTTTTCTATGTGTATATTTATACTTTAATAGAATTTAGAAAAAAAAATAAACCTCCAGAATAATTATCAAGAATGCACATCATAACAGATAAAAACTAGAATAAATCAAATTGTCCAAGAACAAATCTGGTTAAGTAAATTATAGTTTACCCATACAATGGAATTCTATGCAACCACAAAACAATGAACTTATAAAATATTTGTTTATACTGAAAGACACAAACAATAGAATTTTAAATGACGATTTTTAAAACTCTATGCTGAATAAATATTTTGCAAAGACACAAACACAAACGAAGATCTCAGCCTAGAAGAATATGACCAATGAATGGATCATAGCTTCTCTCTGGATGTGAGATTAAATATGCTTTCACTTTATTATTTTTTTGTTTGTCTATTAGTACTTTCTGATAATTTTTAAATAAAATATTTTTGCAAAAAAAAAAAAAAACCTACCCTAAAATGTATACCATTTTAAGTACTTCTGGAAAAGTTTTCAAATGATACTGTAATTTGAAAGCTAGTGGAGCTGCTCTGGCCAATGTCATTCTGAAAGGGTTTGAAGATATGTAGAAAAATGTATTAGTATCCGCAGCTGCAGGAGAGCTCTATAAATACACAGCTTCTAGTTAGGTCTCTCAGTATAAGATCCCAACCTCAAACAGATCTAAGGGTTTACAGTATCAAAGGTATCATGCTGACATTGCCATCACCATTCATTTATAAGCATCATAAACTGGGGGTGATAGATGACTTCCGTTTCTTGCTGATAAAGAGAAGCTGACATTGCTTTATTATCTCTTCAAGGTTAAAAATCAATGGTTTACTTGTGAAAACATCTGTTTGTAAGCTTGTCTTTGCTTCTCTCAGGGGCCATATTTACATGCTGGGTTTTAAGCATGCCAAAATGTGAAGCTTAAGTTTCATTTGGCTCATTTTCTTTTTAAACATGCCAGCCTGGCTCTTTATGAGAGAAAAGAAAGACAGAAAAAAAAAAAAACCCAGCAGTGTAAGCCTATGCTTATCCATTTGTAATGAGAACAAGTTAGATTTTACCTGTTAAAAATTAATGAATAACATCTCTGAGCAGGTGACTAGAGACATGAGAATTGATTTTACATCAAGTGATGGATGTAGAATAAATGTCAGCCAAGGGAATTCAAATAAGGATAACTATGCAGTTGTTGCTGTTGTCAAAGAAGCCTATGGAAAATGGATTACATTATATAGAATGAGACTTAGGGATTTTTCACATTTAATTAACTCATCCTCATTTTTTAAAAATCTCATAAAATAGTCTACAGGACAACTAAGGACTTCCCATTCAAACATCTTTGACACAAGAGATAAGAACTTGAGTTTTAGGAAAACACTGTCAGCAGCATCCTACAGTCTGCAAGAGTCAGTTCATGAGTGTTTTTAAGAATAGTTTCCCAGATTTTCTCCATGTTCTACAGATAACACCTCAAATTCAACATAGCAAAAAGAAACAGAGCACCTCTATCAAAACCCAAATCAACTTTTCTCTAGAACCTTCATCTCTCTTCTCTTATTTCTATTCTCACCTCTAGTTTTGGGTAGCTTCACCTTCCCAGTTTTCTCAGGCCCCAAACCTCCATGTCATCCTTGACTCCATACCCACTTTCAGCAAGTTCTGTGAGATCTAATTACAAAATATGTCCAGAAGTCTACATACTCCCTTCCCTCTGTTGCTGTTACCCTGATCTAAAGCACCTTCTTTCTCATGTGGATTACTGTAGTCTTCCAACTCATTTTCTGCCTCTATCCTTGGTCCTTTGTAAGTCTACTACCAACCTAAGACCCACAGTCATTCTACTAAAAAGCAAGTGAAATGATTTCATACATTTGCTGATATTTTTCCAGTGGCTTCCCATCTTGTTGAAATAAAAAAGTTCTTACACTGACCCTCAAGACCACATCAAAATATGACCTTTCACTCCTTTGCAATATTTCTTGACCAGGCAAAAATTCATGGATTCTAACTTCCATTTAAATGTTATTTTCTGTTCTTTGTGGTTGTGTACATCATCTAAAATGGCAACTTCTTTTCTATTCTGGTAAGTCATCTCTTAATTTTGGAGCTTACTTGTGTAACAACTAGTAGATTACATTTAGTGAATTCATTATGTTTAAAGATAATTTTCTCATAAATGATGCTATATCATATAGAAGAGTCACATATACATACGAAGGTTAACAGATAAAATGTAATGCACATGTTTGCTTTAAAAATCTGTGATCTTAGAGCTAATATATTTCTAAAGAGTAATACAATGTCCATAAGCTCCAAAACATGAATACAGTTATATGATTGATGCTACTAAACTGAAAGCAGTCATGAATGCTTGAGGATCATTTCAACTTTGGATAAGAAGGAGAGACCAAAAGTTGCATATGCAATTTTTAGAAGATAATTAAATAATCCCGTGTATACAGATTAATCAAATCAAATCAGAGACTTGGAGAGAACATTTCCTAGGTAAAATCTTAATCTCAAAAAAGAGACTATTAATCTTACATCTAGAGCCTGAGAATCCTAACTTCAGTTTCCCGGGACTTTATGGCTTTGCAAACAAATAAAAGAAAGATTTGATTCATCATTAACATTGTTTATTTCTCACCCGGATTGCCTATGAAAACAATGATGTGTTCTCAGACTCACTAGTATTGAACCGTATATTTAAAGAATATTGGTAGAAGCATGTATGGTTTACCTTTAGCTTCCACCTGGAAATAAAACTGCTTTAATCATTCAGAGCATGGTGTTTGGGACTGCAGCCTCTTAGACAGATCAGCTGAGTTGTAAGCCCATCTCTAACACTTACAGACTCTAACCTAAGGCAAGTTATTTAACCTCTCATTCTCTCTTTGCTTTTTCCTTGAACTTGCTGGTAATAAATAGCTTCAACTTAGGAGAGAGTTTTGAGGAGTCTGTACATATGAAACATATATTTTCTAAGAATGCAATAAACATTATCTGTTACCATCTTTTTACTAACAGTTGCTACTGCTACTGCTACTCTAACCTACAATTTTAAATAAATTAGACAAGCAGATAGCGAGCTTATTTTTATTAGGCTTTCTTTTAAGAGATGTCAATTCGAATATTCGTGAGTTCTCTAATGATTCAGTAAAGCTAAAGATAAATTCAGCAGCGCTAAATCATGCATGTCTGTAATCAGTACCTTTACCATGCTAATGTGATTTGAAGGAGGGACAGTGGGTAGGTCTTTGTTTAGAATCTCCCAGAGACAGACTTTATTCCAAGGATTTAGACACAGATCGTTTATTTGGAAGTGACCCCAAGAAAACTCAGGAAAATAGTATAAAAGTAGGAAAAGGAGGCTATGGAAGCCAAATAACAAAATAGTTCCATCAGTGAAATCTGGGTGCCCATATAGAACACCAATTTCAGTTATTCAGGCTAAAAAGTAGTAAGGCAGCAGGAGTACTTATTCACCAATACCCAGTAGTCATTGGTTAAGTGCTACTCCAGGATGGCAGAAATGCCTTGGCACTTTCAGTCTGACTGATGGAACCATAGAGCATCCTCAGACATAATCACAGATTCTAGCTTTAGAAATACCATTTCTATTCTTATTGGTGCTACCTAAGTGCCAATGGCTATGGGCAGGACACTAGCAGCATCTGCTACATAGAGTAAATAGAGAAGGAAGAAAGGTCAGAATCAGAACAGCATTTATAAATTTCTGTACAAGGAAAATCTAAGTAGAATGGGTAGGTATTCTACCTCTGAAAGAGAAAGATAATCTTAAAATTTAGTCCTGGAATAGTTTTAGAAAAAAAGAGATATGGGAGTAGTTTAGATTTTAAAATTCCCCTAAGAAATATCTAAAGAATTCATTACAATGTTAGAATGGAATAGAAACAGGAAGAGCAATAGAATAATATGAGTTTCCAAAGACATTTACTGCTATCTCAATTCCTCATATAATGATGAGTTTTATTACACTGTAATTCTTATTTATTAAAAATTTTTGTGTTTCAACAGCTCCAATGAGATGCAACTTTTTGTTTTTATGTTGGTCCAGGGAGCATTAGAGGACACCATACTCATATAACATATTAAGCACGTCATCACTTGCACATCAAACTCTAATAAATTCCTGCATCTTGTGATTTAAAATGAATGCAAGGTCCTGAAAGGTTAGAACACATTGCAGTCTTAAATTTTCAAGTGTGAAACCCTGTTTCTGTACAACTTGTAAAGAGTTTGAACATTAAGTTTTAACTAGTATTGCTTGAGAAAGCCTTTATTCATGCTAACTTCTTGTAGATTTTTGTCTTTTTTAACCCTTGCAAGAAGAACATGTGGATTTATCAGTAAAAGTATGTCTAGAAATTGTCAAGTGGGGGACAATGTTAAAGAAAAATAATAGAATATTTGTCATAACAGGAAGGCAAATCAGTTATGAGTTCCAGCTTTGAAGTTAGGACAGTTGCTTTTCTGGTATGAAGAGCTAGGTTAGGTGAAAATGACTAAAATACTAGATAAATACATATTTTTCATTAACATTAAAGCATAGAAGAGCTGAAAAGATAATAGAATACTGCCTAGCCAAATAAGGAGAGAGAAAACCTACATCCAAAGCAGCAAGGTATACATCACATACCTGAACTGTTTTGGCCCTGAGTGTACCAATCTACCAATCTGACAAACTTGGGCTTTGGTTTCTGGCCTCGTTAAGCCACTCTAGGTGAGGAATCATAGAGAAGATGTCACCCCCACATTAAATGAATTTCAAAAGTTAACACTATCAGAAGAAACATGAGCCAGAACTGGTATCCACCACAACTACCACAACCATGGTACATTGCAGGTAGGGACATTTGACTTGGCTCTGAAAAACTATGCATAACCCAAGGATATGGAAACAAACAAACAAAACCTTTTCTTGATAAACTCTTCCATTAGAGTGCGCTACAAAAGAATATGCTGCCAAGATACAACTCAGTGGGTCAATGAAGCACAAGCTCTGAACTTGCTTTAAGGAGGTTTCTAACTTGCAGTGCTCCCAGATTTCTGGAAAATATAAATCTTCCCTGAGATAGGACTTTCATCTGGTGCCTTAGTGAATCTCTACAAACATCTTCCCAATGGCAATTATTAGTACACTTAAAAAAACCATTTACCTAAGGCACCATGAGCAAGATTAAACACGAAAGTAGACATATTAGGAACAGACTCATCCAAGCTTCAAATGTTGGTATTGTCAGACATTCTAAAACAATCCGTCTTATCCTGTTTAAAGAAATAAATGGCAAGACTGAACTTATCCACAGGTAACAGAAATGCTAAAACAAATGACAACTATCTTTTAAAAAAAAGGACTTCTAGAAATAAAAATGTGCAACAACCAATATTAAAAACATATTGGACATAGATGGCAGCAAACTGAAAATATAGAGAAGTAGTGAACTAGAAACTAGTTCAGAAGAAATTAACCACAATATAGTATAGCAAAATAAAAAGATGGAACTATAAAACAGAGGGTAAGAAACATGGAAAATATAGTAAAAGGTCCTAATACACATATAACTGAATTTTAAAAAAAAGGAAAAAATGGGTCTGAAGCAATATTTCAAGGGATGATGGCTAAGAAATCTAGAAACAATTAAATACACCCTAGAACTTAAGGTGTAATAATAATAACAAATAAATAAACAAAAGTGAGGATTTATATTAAGGAAGATCGGTATACTACAGGAACATGAAAACGTCTCTCAAGGCACACAGGAAAAATAAGTATTCTGAAGCCAAGAACATTCTATTCACTTGAAGTAAGCCCTTCAAAATTCTAGTATGAAATATCTGTCCATATTATGTGCTATACTGTACAAAGTATGCTGATAAACAACCCGATAAAAAGGAAAACATTTTAAACTAAATGAACCTTATGACCTGATAATATGCTATTGTATAGTCTTCCAGTTAGAAAAACAAATCTCAGAAGTAATCCATTTGCTTCTATACAATGTATTTTAGACAATCTTCAACTAGGACTAAAACCATACTTTCTCAACATAAAAAGCTTTCAGCTAAAAAATCGTGAGGTGTACTTAAAATCTAAAAGGAACATACGACACGACTTTTTGGGTGCTTAATAAACAGCAATATGCCTCTCTGTAAAACAGTCGAAATAGACTAGAAAAGTAGCACTGCATTTGTAGCCAACAGTGATCATAATTAAGCTAAAGAAAGACATGTTTTTCTTGTCATCTTTATTCGAGTATTTCACAGCAATTATATTACAAATTACAGTAAATGTTCAAATTCCAGAATTCAAAAATTAAATAATTTACTTCAACTAATGTAAAATAAAGTCAAATGCAAAACATCAATTTAACACAATTATTATAATAATGGCATTCAGCTACGAGACCTGACACTGAAGATACCTACTGAATAGCACCATAGTTGAACCAACTTAATCAAAAAAGGGAAGAAATTACCCACTCTCTAAAAATAAAATCCAGTAAACCTACAAATACATTGGCTTATGGGAAAAATCAAGTCATGGAACAACATTAAAA
Organism: Trachypithecus francoisi; assembly: GCF_009764315.1. Lineage (NCBI taxonomy): Eukaryota > Metazoa > Chordata > Mammalia > Primates > Cercopithecidae > Trachypithecus > Trachypithecus francoisi. The sequence goes on along the minus strand of NW_022681470.1, from coordinate 44,173,603 downwards.
AAAAAAAATCACAGGTGAGATTCAAGCTCGAAAACACAATTAACTCTACAGTGATCAGTTTCAACCCTAGTGCAGTTCCATCAACTTCAAAAAGCTCCCAGGGTCCCCAAAGCTGAGCATGAACTATTGCTGAGCTATTCTGTGATACATATTTTACTCATCTGAGAGCAAGGTTTTACATAGGAGCTTATCATTTATAATGCTCACAATAGGAAATAAGAACAGAGGTCAATTTTTACGTATTTTTGCCAACGCTATACAGCAAAAATGAAGAACTTACAAAAAGGTAAACAAAATTGAGTCCACTTAGATAATTTCACAAGCTGCTTTAAACTATAGAACCACCACCAGATATCTGTAAAATAAGCAAAACTGGTGTTTTTTTTTTTTTTTAAATGAGGGAAAGAGGACCAGAGGAGTTGGTATAATTTCAGCTCATTGTCCTCCCCTTGGCATTAGATTCACTTTCTCTTTAAGACCTAAACTGTTCAAAGTGGCAGTTCCTATACTGAGGTTGCCTCCAATTCCTCCATCTACATTATGGTTAAAAAACAAACAAACAAAAGCAACTTGATCTTTTGGAAGCATTCTAATGCTGAAAATAAATACATTTCCCTTGTCAAACTCAAAAAAAAAAAGAAAAAAAAAGAAATAATTAAATATACCAACACCCAGATTCACAGAATCAGTCAGACCAACCACTTCCATTTATTAGTTTCGTGATCTTATGCATGTTGCTTGTTTGTGTGAATGTGTGTGTGATTATTGCTATCATTTCTTTTTTAAAAATCAGTTTTACTGAGGTATAATTGTATACAAAAAATTGTATGTTTGGTGTATGCAATTTGATGAGTTTGGACATACTCATTCATCCATAACATCATCACCAAAATCAAGATAATAAACATCTCCATTATCTCCAAAAATTTTCTTATAATCTTTTGTGTTTTTTGTTTACTTTTGTAGTAAGAACACTTAACATGAGATGTCCTCTCACTCTCTCTCTTTTTTTTTTTTTTTTGAGACAGAGTTTAACTCTGTTGCCCAGGCTGGAGTGCAGTGGTGAATAACAACCCACTGCAACCTGAAATTTCTGGGCTACAGGAGCATGCCACCACACTCAGCTAATTTTTTAAAGTTTTTTGTAGAGACAGGCTATCACTATGTTGCCCAGCTTGGTCTTGCATTCCAGGGCTCAAGCAATCCTCCTGCCCAAGACTCCCAAAGTGCTGGATTACAGGTGTGAGCCACCACCCACAGCCCCCTCTTAAATTTTAAGTGCACAATACTGCATTGTTAACTATTGGCACTACCTTTTATAGTGAATCTCTAGAAACGATTCTTCTTGCATAATTGAAAATGTATACATATTGAGCAAAAACTCGCATGTACTCCTTTCTCAAACCCCTAGCAACCAACATTCTATTCTGTACTTTTTAAAATTTGACTATTTTAGATATCTCATGCAAGTGGAATCATTCAGTATCGGTCCTTCTGTGACTGGCTTATTTCACTCAGCATAATGTCCTCCGGGTTCATCCGTGCTGTTGCAAATAGAATGATTTCTATTTTTTAAAGATTGATCAATATTAAATTGCATTAGACAACATACTTTCTTTATCCATTCATCCACTGAGGAACAAATGGATTCTTTCAATATCTTGGCTATTGTAAATAATGCTGCAATGAGCATGAAAATGCAGATAGTTCTTTGACATACTGATTTCAGTTTTTAATATGTACCCATAAGTGGGATTGCTGGATTGTATAGTAACCCTATTTTTATTTTTTGAAGAGCCTCCATACTGTTTTCCATAGTGACTGCATCTACTTACATTTGCACCAACAGTGTACAATAGTTCTAATATCTCGACATCCTCAACACTTGTTTTTATATTTATACTTATATATACATCTATAAATTATCTATATGTATATATGTATACAGGTGTGTGTGTACATATATATATAAGGGCCGTCCTAACAGGTGTGAGGTGATATTGTGATTTTGATTTACATTTTTCTGATGATTAATGATGATGAGCATTTTTTCATATATCTAGTGACCATTTGTGTGTTTTCTTTGGGGAGATGTGTGTGTTCAGGACCTTTGCCTATTTTTAAAATCTGTGTGTGTGTGTGTGTTTGCTACTGAGTTATAGGACTGTCTTGTATATTTTGTATATTAACCCCTTATCAGATAAATTTCACTCTGTTAATTGTTTCTTTTGCGTAGCAGATGCTTTTGAGTTTGATAGTAAGTCCCTGGTCTATTTTTGCTTTAGTTGCCTGTGCTTTTGGTGCCAGATCAAAGAAATCATTTCCAAGACCATTGTCAAGATTTCCCCTAAATTTTCTTCTAAGAGTTTCAAAGACTCAGGTGTTACATTTCAGTCTTTACCCTCATTTGGAGTTGATTTTTGTGTCTGGTGTCAGATAGGGATCCAGTTACATTCTTTTGGATGCGGCTATCTAGTATTCCCAGCCCAATTTGTTGAAAAAAAAGTCCTTTCCCTATTGTGTATTCTTGGCATCTTTTCTGAAGATCAGTTGACTCTATATGTGTAGATTTATTTCTGGGCTTTCTATTGTGTTCCATGGCCAATAGGTCTGTCTTTATAGGATACAAGAATGACTCAACATATGCAAATCAATAAATGCGATACACCACTTTACCAGAATGAAGGATAAAAAAACATATAATCATCTCAATAGATGTACACAATAAATTTGACAAAACTTAACACGCTTCCATGACAAAACATTCAACAAACAGGTAAAAAAAGAAAGTGCCTGAACATAATAAAGGCCATATTTCACAAGCCCATAGCTAACAATGTACTCAATGGTGAAAAAGTAAAACAGAAAAAATAATATACAAATATAATATTGCAAACACAATTTGTAATGAAGCAGCTCTCACTCTAAACTTCAGCATTGTATCTGGCACTGATATATTCTTACATCTTATTTTCATCTCAAGTCAAACCAATACATATTAACTAAACACTAGTTCAGACAAATGCAAGATGGAATTCCTTTCTTCAAAGAAATTTTAAGAGTAAAAAGTTCTGTAATTTTTGTGTATTTTTATGGTGCCTGACATAGTAGCAAGTAATAAAACATATGTGAAATAAATATCAATGACTTGCTTGATTAGAGACTTAAAGAAAATTTAAGAAAAGAGTTATGGGAGATGGAAAAATAACGTATCTCTCCAAAGAGAGGAATGTATTTTAGAAGTAGAGACAGCACAGAGCATGTGAAAACCAATGAGTATTAAAGACAATTCTGGAGGAGGGGGCATTAAAGAAAGACATTGTTACTTGGTAAATATTTGTAGACAGTATCGATTTATTTTATGACCCCAGTAAGAGAGTGTGCACAATCTTCAAAACTTATTTTTCAAGACTTCTAAGTGTCACCTGAATTAGTTACCCACTAAGAAGACAAAGAATGAGGAGTATCTGTGTTCTTAATTATAAGCTTAATTATTTCATTAGCTTCTATTTTTAGAAAGAGAACATTAAATTCTATTTTTAACATTTAATACAAGTATATTAATCAGACCCTGACTATAGGCGACATCAAGTTCTGATTGTAATCTCACACTTACATAAAGATTTTTAAACTTAAAGTATTCTGTGTAATTATGCCGCCCACATAAGGATGAACAAAAATGCCCTTGGATACAAATGGCAGGCTACTTATAATAAGAAGAAACAAAAGAATCCAAAAATACTCTCAGATTTACAAAATCTGTTTTTGCAACTTGATTTACATTTCCAAGTTACCACAGTTTGTGCCTTTCTTACAAGTTATTTTTAAATTCCTTTGAGATCAACCAGGCATCTTAATATCTAAAGTTTACTTAGGAAAAAAAAAGCCCATAATTAACTAGTTCAAACCCCCTAGTGTGGTAATTAAAGTTGCCTTCATCAACTGTATTTGATGTTTATCTAGTCACCTTCCTGTGTCATTGATAACTCTCAGAGACCAACTGTGCAATAAATGTTGTCATCCCTTAGACAAGAGGGGAGAGGTACTAAAAGCTTGTCATTTCCTATGATAGAAACCAGGATAAGCATGTATTCTGCATAAATCCTGAGACATTTGGTGCACAAATATTATTTAAATTTATTTAGTCTATGTTGCAAACCTTCTTATAATACAACCTCAATTTCTACATTTCCAATAATTTTAGCATTTCTGTTCACTTTATCTCCATAAGTTGTAAATTTTTTTTTTTTTGAAACAGGGTCTCCCTCTGTTGCCCAGGCTGGAGTGCAGTGGCGTAATCTTAGCTCACTGCAAGCTCCCTCTCCTGGGTTCACGCCACTCTCCTGCCTCAGCCTCCCAAGTAGCTGAGACTACAGGCTCCCGCCACCATGTCCGGCTAATTTTTTGTATTTTTAGTAGAGATGGGGTTTCACTGTGTTAGCCAGGATGGTCTCGATCTCCTGACCTCGTGATCCGCCTGCCTCAGCCTCCCAAAGTGCTGAGATTACAGGTGTGAGTCATTGCGCCTGGTCGTACTATTTTTCTTGGGGCTTAATCTATTCAATTCTTAAGGCACATACTTAATTAGTTGAGACAGGAATATAATTTATACATAATAATGGTAAGAAATATTTTTTAGCAGTGATGTCCCAGCTGTGTTTTACAAATAGGTAGATATAAACAGGAGGAGCTCTTTAATACCTACTCTATTTCAACTTAAAGCAGTTAGATTTTTCATTTTCTCTCTTAGAGAATTTTTTAGCATTTTCTTAGAAGGTGAAGTAGGGGAGTGAAAAACGGTTTGCCTCCACCCTTCTAGGTTCTTTGGCTGGGCTACAACTTAAATGGACATTAGATAGATTAACAGGAAAAAAAACCCATACTTAATTACATATGTATGCATGAGAATCCCACAAAATATGAGATTCAAAGAAGAGTCAGATGATTGAAGCTTATATAGCATCATGAGTTACAAAAAGGAACAGGGGCTTGGAGGTTCATTGGGGTGGTAGCAACACAAGGTATAGGAGAGGAAGGGGAGGAAATGTATGATGAATAAAGATTGTCTTGTTGAGCAGATAAAACATCTCTTCAGTAATAAAAATTATCTTGGAGAAGCCCTCAGAAGAATAGGAATAGTCTGTTTGAGCCTGTTGTCAACCTTCAGTCCTCTCTTGTGATCCTAGTTAACCTTCCCTGGTTGATAAGTTTCCTGGGAAAGAGATTCATGCCAATTGAGTTCTTTTTGGAGGAGTCATCTTTAGGGAGAAAAGGGGAGCTCAGGGAAAGCCTCTCCTTACATCTGCTTGCCCAAGTGTTCTCAGTTCAAAGTAATCAGCATATCAAAGCATCATATTTTGGGGTGGTATTTTTTGAACTCTTTCAGTGTTTTACTGCACCAAGTCAGGTGGATAGCTTGAGCTCAGGAGTTTGAGACCAGACTGAGGCGGCATGTGACTGTAGTCTAAACTACTTGGCAGGCTGAGATAGGACGATGGCTTGAGCCCGAGAGGTCGAGGCTGCAGTAAGGTGTTTCATGCCACTGCACTCCAATTTGAACAACAGAGGAAGACCCTGCCTCAAAACAAAACAAAACAGAAAAGAAAAAAAGAAAAACAAACAAACAAACAAAAACAACCTATGAGTTTAACAGAGCAGGTATTGGGATTATTATTTTCCTATTTTCCTGTTTTTTTTTTTTTTTCCCAAACAGAAGAGATTCATATAGGTTAGGTAATTTGCCCAGTGTCTCACAAGTAATAAATAGTGAGTAAACTTGAACATATGTATGCTGAGTGCAAGAACTACTTTCCCAGTCCCTACCAAAGTGCTTTGGCACACAACTGGTGCTCAATACCAGGCCTAGAGGCATTACTTACATTACCTATAATTTGTATACTGTTTTTTTGGGAAAATCTTTGAAAAATATCAAAAGCCCCATACGAACAAAACTCTCTCACAGGACTCCCACTGAAGCTTGAAACATGACTTGACTAAGAAAATCCCTTTAAGAAAGTAATTTCTCCTAAAACTGAAAAAAAGACTTATTGTAGTGATTTATTAAACCCATGACAATGTTACACACCTTCTTACAACTTAACACTGATATATGTAGAGTCTATGTTTTTAGTCGATTTCTTAAAAGCTTATTCTTGATATCAAGATTTCACTGGAACACATGTTTGGCCAAAACTGGATTTAGGGAAGAATGTAAGGGATGGAGACTAGGACACAAGGCTTTTGGGGAGAATGGAAACCCTAACCACTTCCAATGCTAGTTTGAGGGTAGCTCTGAAGCTGAAGTAATGTCTGAGTCAGAAATCAAGAAACAGAATGCTGGGAAGGGCTTCCTATGGGAAAACACCAAGGATCAATGTCTGGACCGGAGGAATAATATCAACATACGTATACATGGATAATTGTTGGGCAGGCTTCCCCTTGCTTGTGTAGGATACAATCAGCTGATACTTTCAGATCTTGAACAATAAACTCCTTGCCATGGTAGAACTAGAATCATAAATATGTTTGTGCTAAGATCATCCTTTCCAAGAATGAGAATACACCCCGAAATCACTCAGGAGTCAGGACTCTCATAAACTCTGACTATTTTCTGCTCAACTAACTGGACAGGACACAATGCAAGTTACCTATAGGGAAAATCTGCAATTGGGAAAAAAAAAAGTGGAGAGTGAGGATATCAGATGCCCTTGTTATGAATATAAATGTAAAGAGGCTGGGAGGAGTAGGGAGAAGGGAGGGATGGGAAGGGGTCCATCATCAAGTAAAGTGCCAGTTAGATAGGAGCAATACCGCTGGAGGGCTATTGCACAGTAGGGTGACTATAATTCGCAGTAATGTATTATGGTTCAAAACAGTTAGAAGAGAGGCTTTTGAATGCTCTCATCAAAAATAAATGACAAGTGTTTGAGGTGATAGATGTGCTAGTTACCCTGATTTCATTAATACACATTGTATACATTTATTGAAAAATCACACTATACCCCATAAACGTGTACAGTCATTATATGTCAATTAAAAACAAAATAAAACTCAAACTGAAATGTATACTTTTAAAGCAAATTTTACAATAGTGGTGTTAGTAAAAGTATTAAATGATAAAAAATAAATGTAAAGGATTGTAAGCTTCTCAAGGTCAGGGATACATTTTCATCTCAGTTATAATTCCAGCACCTAGAGTAATGCCAGGCACTTCATTGTACACAAATTCTATTGTTGCAAATTATTTAACAGATCCATGGGAAACTTCAGCCAGCTGAAAGCAAATCAGAATTGGCAACGAAAGACAATCAATTGGAGTGAGGGCATTGAATTGTCCTTAAGAGAACATTCTGTAAAGTCATGGAAAGAAAATTAAGGTAAATATCTATGGACCTATCAATCCCTTACCAATTGAGAGACCCATATGTGTGTACATGTTTGAGCTAAAGTAAATTATATGTGATAGCAATTTTGAAAAGGAAAAATACTAGTATCAAGTATGACAGGTAATTTAAGATTCAAGGAAACGTACAGCATTACAAGACGAGGATGTCCGCTTTCACCTTTCCTATTCTATATAGTCCTGGAAGTCCTAGCCAGAGGGGCCAGATAAGAGAACAAAATAAAATGCATCCAAATTGGAAAAGGGGATGTCAAATTATCCCTGTTTGCTGATGACATGATGTTATGTCTAGAAAAACCTAAAGACTCCACCAAAATATTTCTAGATTTGATAAGTAAATGTAGTAAAATTGCATGCCACAAAATCAACATAAAAAATCAGTGGCATTTTTGACTGGGCACAGTGGCTCACGCCTGTAATCCCAGCACTTTGGGAGACCAAGGGGGGCGGATCACGAGGTCAGGAGATCGAGACCATCCTGGCTAATACGGTGAAATCCCCTCTCTACTAAAAATACAAACAATTAGCCTGGCGCTGTGGTGGGCGCCTGTAGTCCCAGTACTCGGGAGGCTGAGGCAGGAGAATGGCGTGAACCCGGGAGGCGGAGTTTGCAGTGAGCCGAGATCGCGCCACTGCACTCCAGTCTGGGCGACAGAACAAGACTTCGTCTCAAAAAACAAAAAAATAGAAATAAAAATAAAATAAAAAATCAGTGGCATGTTTATACATCAACAACGAGCTAGCTGAGAAAAAAAAATCCAGAAGCCAATCCCATTTACAATGGCTACAGAAAATAAAGAAAATATCTGGGAATAAATTTAACTAAAGAACTGAAAGGTCTCTACAAGGAGAACTACAAAACACTGATGAAAGAAATTGTAGATAAACAAATGGAAAAACGTCCCAGACTCATGGATTAGAAGACTCAATATCGTTAAAATGACCATACTGTCCAAAGCACTCTGCAGATTCGAGGCAATGCCTATCAAAATGCCAATGTCATTTTTCACAGAATTAGAAAAAAAAAAATTCTAAAATTCATATGGAACCAAAAAAGAGCGCGAATACGCAAAGCAATCCTAAGCAAAAAGATCAAAGCTGGAGGCATCATATTACCTGACTTCAAATTATATTACAAAGCTCTAGTAACGAAAATAGCATGGTACTGGTATAAAAATAGACACATAGATCAACGGAAAAGACTAGAGAACTGAGAAATAAAACTATGTATTTACAGCCAGCTGATGTTTGACAAAGCTGACAAGAACATATATTGGGGAAAGGACACCTTTTTCAATAAATTATGCTGGGGAAATTGGATTGCTATATGCAAAGTAATGAAATGGGATCCCTATCTCTCACTATATATAAATACCTACCCAAGATAGATTAAAGGCTTAAATGTAAAACCCCAAACTATAACAACTCTAAAGAAGAAAAACTAGGGAAATTTCACCAGGACATAGATCCACGCTAAGATTTTATTACAAAGACTTCAAAAGCACAAGCAACCAAAATAAAAATAGGTCAATGAAACTTAATTAAACTAAAAAGTTTCTGCACAGTAAAACAAATAAACAAAAACAGAGTAAACAACACTTGCAGAATGGGAGAAGATAATTGCAAATGTTCATCCTACATGGAAATATCCAAAATATACAAAAAACAACAAAAACAAAAAACATCAAATAGTCTTATTAAAAATTGGGCAATTACTTTGGGTGTCCGAGGCAGGCAGATCACCTGAGGCAAGAAGTTCAAGACCAGCCTGACCAACATGGTGAAATCCTGTCTCTACTAAAAATACAAAAATTAGCTGGGCCTGTGCCAGGCACCTGTAATCCCAGCTAATTGAGAGGCTGATGCAGGACGATTGCTTGAACTTGGGAGGCAGAAGCTGCAGTGATCTTAGATCATGCCATTGCACTCCAGCCTGAGGAACAAGAGTGAAATGATTGAATAAAGAAAATATGTTATACAAATACAATGGAATACTATGCTGCCATCAAAAAGAATGAAATCATGTCTTTTGCAGCAACATAGACGGAACTGGAGGTCATTATCTCAAGTGAAGAAAGCCAGACAAAGAAAGTCAAATATCACATATTCCTACTCATTAGTGGGTGCTAAAAAATGTGTATACATGAATGTAGAGAACAGAAAGATAGACAATGAAGACTTAGAAGGATAAGGGGGTGGGAGCGAGGTGAATGATGAGAAATTACTTAATGGGTTGAAATGTAAGTTATTTGGGTAATGGATATCCTAAAGCCCTGACCTGATCACTATGTAATCTATGCATGTCATAAAATTCCACTTGAACCCCATAAATTTATACAAATAAAAAATCAATTAAAAATAAGAACATTGACTCAAGCAAAAAAGTTAAAGTGGTGAAATGCAATTTTCAAATATCATATTTGAGCTTGAGATTTGTATTCAGTTGCATTAAAATAAAATTTAAAACACAGTACAAATTAATGCCAACTTAGAATCATTATAAGAATCATTATAGATACAAGAGAAATATAAATACACTGCCTTTTAGAAAAGTGAGTGAAATTCTTAAGAAGAAATAATTAGGAAAGGGTGGCAAAAGGTATGGTGCAGATTGTACTTATTAAAGAAAATATGAAAATTAAGGTGGATCAGGAAACATTCATTAGGAAGAAATTTAAATTAAAATATTTTTGTTGTCTCTCATTTTCCCAATAAAGAGAACATAATTAAACACTATGTATTCGTATTTAGATTTAATAGATGTTGCTATTTGCCATATATATTTCAGAACCTCCTTTTCCCCAAATGAATAGAGCTGGTACATTATTACCATGGAAATTTATACCTGCCTATGTAAATATATAATATCAGGAATCTTTAGAAAAATGCAACATTTTTAGTTGATCACAGGAGAAACCAAATATGTTTATTTAAAATTTTGAAGCATTCTGTGAATGCTTCAAAGATAAATACAGATAGAGGTACAGATGACAGGGATTTGTATAGTACTTCTTGCTGAGCAGTGGCTTCCTCCTGGATGTTTGTAGCTTTGTAGACAAGAATCTTTCCAAAATGTTTTTTTGAAACCCAGAACTTAAACTATAAATAAAGATGCTTCAGTTGCATAAATTGTCATACTTTGAGTAGTAATAAAATAGTCTTACAGAGGAATCCCGATCATTTTGGCAAAATGTCATGTGTTATCAAAATCATGTTTTAAACTATCAAACTTGATAGAACAAACTGCACAGTTAATGTCTACTTCAGGAGAAACCCTTAATGAGCATATCAAATTCCCTCATAGTTTTTGAAGATTCCTTTATGGCCGAGATAAGAAGTCATTTGTTTTGCATCAAGGTTGAAAGGTAGACACACATAAGAGTGAACTCTGAATAAAAGCCATTTCCCAGGTGAAACATTACATATGACAAGAATGTTAACAGCCAATAATAAAAATGAGATCTTGTCATGCCACAGTTCAATAAAATGTTTATGACACCATTATTAGATCTAATCAAAAATTGCAAGAAAAGAAATATGATTATGGTTTCAGGCAGGTATTGACATTGAGTCTCTCCTTATCAATTTTTCTTAATTACAAAGAACATCAAGCTAACAAACCAAACTGTTATACTGTGTCAATATAGCAAACTAATCTTTCAACCAGAAAGAAAAGACACTTCCCCAAGAAATTTCACATTGTTAGGTAAAAAAAATGAAAGGAATTGTGTATCAAAGCAGAGGATTTTTCTACATGCTCCCTGGTGCAAAAGAGACACTAAGAATTAATCATTGCATTCAAAACCATATAGCAAAAGTGACCCTAATAGAAACTCTTGCGGCTTTTATTTTCTTGTGATATAATGTGATTACTCCTAACATTACTTTTTCTAATATATTTCACTCCATTTGTTTTGTTTTGAATTTTATTTTAATTCAGTATTTTTTTTAATGTAACTTAGGTGTAGGAAGAAGACCTACATCATAATTCAAATCATTCAGAGACCTGAATAACATTTTTGTCCCTACTATCAATTAACTTCTTAACCTTGGCCACGTCACTTAACTTTAATGAACCTCAGTTTCCTAATATGTATACGTTATGAGGTTATGTTATAACATAATGATGATACTGTCTAGTACTGTCAGTTTACAATTCAGTATTCTGCATTGATACTGTAAAAGTTCCCCATACAAGATTCCAAGTCCTGTATTTGCAAAGGTAATTTCTTTTATCTGCTGCCTGCTTAAATAAACAAGTGTTTTCTGAGAATTTTTGAACAGGGTTAAGAGAAAATAAGAATTAAAGATTACCTAGAGAAGCCAAAGTATTATATATACAAACCAGTATTTTGTCCCCCAAATTCATTAGGTAATTTACAATTCCATATTGCTTATTGCAAGCCCTATATCTTAGTGGCATACAAAATAATTCAAGTCTTCAGCATTTTCAGAAAGCTGTATATACTTCATGCTGATTATGTCAATACTAGCAAAGTGAAAAATCAAAGCGATTATTTCTCCAACGAATTCTGGAAGCAATTAATATGGATAATATGAACACAAAAATTTAAAAGATTTCTTCTTCATTGAATGATTTTTGCTAGTTTTAACAAACCATATGTTGAGATTATGATAAGCACTCAAAATTTTCTCCAGTAGGGAGTATTTTGTAGTGTTTAGTGGTTTGAGTTTTGGAGTCAAACAAACTACTTTCAATTCCTGAAGTTCTGATTAGGTGCTGACATCCTGGAAAGTTACTTTAAACTCTTTTTTTTTTTTTTTTTTTTTTTGGAGACAGCATCTTGCTCTGTTGCCCAGGTTGGAGTGCAGTGGTGTGATCTTGGCTCACTGTAATCTCCACCTCCTTGTTCAAGCGATTCTTCTGCCTCAGACTCCTGAGTAGCTGGGACTACAGGCACACACCACCACACCAGGCTAAGTTTTGTATTTTTAGTAGAGACAGGATTTCACTATATTGGCCAGGCTGGTCTCGAAATCCTGACCTCATGATCTTCCTGCCTTAGCTTCCCAAAGTGCTGGGATTACAGGCATGAGCCACTGAACCTAGCCTTAAACTCTTGTGTTTCAGTTTCCTTAAGTATAAAATAATAATAACATTTAGATTCAATGGTTTAATCCATATAAAGACCTTAAAACCAGGCCAAGCAGATGGAAAACATTCAATAAACATCTATCATTATTGCTTCAAATTATTATATACTGTATTATAATAAAAGTGATATGATATCAAAAAAGTTATAACATAGAAACACATTATCTTTTATAATATTGTAAGAAACTTTTTTCAAAAGTAAGAAGAGGTCGCATGTGCAAGTTTAGTGTCATTATAATCCTCTAGAATTTCTGTTCAAAATGAAAATCTGTTTGTAAAATAACTATTAAAAATGTTGGGCGACTGTTGTATTTGTATGCATCATCTCTCAAAACTGATGGTTTATTTTTACCTTCATATATAATATCCAAACTACCAGGAAAAAATAGTCCATAATAAACCAGAAAGAAAAAGTATTCAAAATGAAATACAGAGACAACAGCCTCTTAAGCATTCTTTAAAGTAAAAATAGCAATTTTTTTAAAAAAATTATTTTTATTTAAAGTTCTAGGGTACATGTGCAGGATGTGCAGTTTTGTTACATAGGTAAACATGTGGCATGGTGGTTTACCGCAGCCATCAATCCATCACCTAGGTATTAAATTCAGCATGCATTAACCATATTTCCTAATACTCTTCCTTGCCCTACCCCACCCCATGACAGATGCCGGTGTGTGATGTTCCCCTCCCTGTTGTCTGTATGTTCTCATTGTTCACCTCCCACTTATAAGTGAGAACATGCAGTGTTTGATTTTCTGTTCCTGTGTTGGTTTGCTGAGTATAACAGCTTCCGATTCCATCTATGTTACTGCAAACAACATGATCTCCTTTCTTTTTTATGGCTGCATGGTATTGCATGGTGTATATGTACCACATTCTCTTTATCCAGTCTATCCTTGATGGGCATTTGGGTTGATTCCATGTCTTTGCTATTGTGAATAGTGCTGCAGTGAACATATGCATGCATGTATCATTGTAATAGAATGATTTATATTTTTTTGGGGTATATACACCCAGTAATGAGATTGCTAGGTTAAATGGTATTTCTGGTTTTATATCTTGGAGGAATTACCACACTGTCTTCCACAATTTACAATCCCACCAATAGTGTAAAAGTGTTCCTATTTCTCCAAAATCTCACCAGCAGTCGTTGTTTCTTTACTTTTCAATAACAGCCATTCTGACTGACATGAGATGGTATCTCATCGTGGTTTTGTCTAAAACAGCAATAATTTTTAATCAATGTTGTGTCAGTTCCTATCAAGGAAAACTATAACTGCTACTACTTCTACTTTCTGACATAAAGTTTTCACCTGTAAGAAGTGAGATGTAAAACTTGACCTTAATATCCAAATTCAACATTCAGAAGGTAGTTCGCTGAAAATATAATTTTCAAAAAAGCAAAACAAAATTTTAAGTGGTTTCAAGTAGAAAAGATAAATGGTCCTAATATAACGACACAGTTATCCAGGATTTCAACCTTTGATGAGAGAGACTTTCATGAATCTGAAACAGTTTCTGTAGTATAAGGGATTTATGTCTGAATTTTTACTGTCTTCTCAAACCTCACTAACTATTGTTCCATATTTTAGTCATATTTTCCTGGGTGAGATATGGTGAGGGTAGAGACAGATCAAGAAAAAGAAAGTGGAGTTTTACAGTTTTGTTACTTACAGTTCCCTGGGGAGAAGCACAGGCTTACCCGGGGGAAGCACCTGAGTTGGTCACGAGGCAAAGCAAAGTGCCGAATTGTGGGAGGAATGGGGTGAAGCAGGATAAAAAGGTTTAGGATTGTCTAGCTATATTTGAGAGCATGATTCTGTGAAATGCCTAAGCACTGTTACTGTTACAGTATATGGTTTGGGGATATCTAACATCTCCAGAGGTTTTGGGAGGAGCCAGGGTTTAAATGGGAACAGTTTGTGGCCATTTTCTAGATATTAATACATCAATTCATAGAAATTAAAAGTACAAATAATTCACTATGGGAGTAATTATTACTCGTTCATTGTTTACAGAGAAATCCTAAATGACTAACTCAGAACAAAATTTATGAGGCACTTTTTCCATATCCCACACCTCCCTATCAGTCATGTCTCTATTTCTTTCATAGGTCACTGATCACTACCTCAAGATATATAATTTTTGTTACTGCTCCTTCTCTTCCTGGAAGATATCAATAGAATAAGTAAATTATCTTAAAATAAGAGTAATTTGTTATCTCTCCCGAGTAAGGTTTAATTCTACAAGAGAGTGTAAGACAGGGGTTCTCAGATTTGGCTGCACTCTTGAATCACCTGTAGAGGTAGAAAAATGACTTAGAGGGTGCCACTTCTGGAAATTGATTTAATTCTTCACAGCTGTAGCTTGAGTGCCGGGGTTTTTAAAAACCTCCCTGGATGATACCAATGTACAGTGGAGGTTAAGAACAGTTAGCCTAAAGCAGTAATTTCCATGCTATTGCTTATACTTATTTTTGTTAATTGACATCCCATTTTGATTAATACATAAATTGATCTCCCAGAAGTTTGTGATGTACCTTTTTGAGGATCAATGGATGAGGGAAAGGACAGCGTTTCACAGAAATAATATTTTATCACTGGATGTATTCTTGGCACTGCTGAAAAAAATGTTTTACTCCTGATAGTAGTCTTTAGATCATACCACAGAAGTCACAGATGAGATTAATTCAAATGGGTTTAGTTTTGGCAAAAAGATAAATGGTGTACTAGCACTCCTTTCTACAGTGAGGCTTGTGAAACTCATTGTAGCAGATTTCCGTTGAATCTATTTCCACACAAATTTGTGAAATAGATTTGTGAAATACAAAGTGAGCAGATTTGAGTGGAATCTGTTTTTGCTACCTGAAAGATCTGCCTTTGCAGTTCAGCCATATGTAGAAAGGGTTGTTTATTCCTCTCTCACTCGACTAGAATTTTTCAGTGGCACCTTCGTCATTTTCTGTTGTCTGTCTCAGAGGTTTTTTTTAAAAAGCTATAAGGATAGCTCCTTCCCTTCCAGAATTTACAACCAACTGGATAAGGATGATACATATTAATAAGATTGTTAAGTAGTAACATGTGGATATATATAAGTGTACCAAAATGAGTAATTCAGAAAATATGTGTCTTAAATCAGAGTATTTTTGTCATGATTAACAAATTCCAGAGATATACAATTGAGGAAGAAGGAACTAAAATAAACAAAAACCTCACTCTAGCACAATCATCAGCAAGCTACAGCCAGAGGACCAAATGTGGCCAGCTACCTGTTTTTGTATGGCCTTTAAGACAAGGATGACATTTACATTTTTAAATAATTTAAAAAAGAAAAGAAAAAGAAAATTTAACATTAAAATTACCCGAAATTCAGGCCAGGCTCGGTGGCTCACGCCTGTAATCCCAGCACTTTGGGAGGCCAAGGCGGGAGGATCACAAGGTCAGGAGATCGAGACCATCCTGGCTAACATGGTGAAACCCCGTCTCTACTAAACATACAAAAACTTAACAGGGTGTGGTGGCACGCGCCTATAGTCCCAGCTACTCGGGAGGCTGAGGCAGGAGAATCACTTGAACCTGGGAGGCGGAGGTTGCAGTGAGCCGAGATCATGCCACTGCACTCCAGCCTGAGCAACAAGAGTGAGACTCCATCTCAAAAAAAAAACAAAAAAAATCTGAAATTCAATTTTAAGTGTTCACAAAAAATTTTACTGGAACACAGACACACACATTTTTCATTTCAAGAATTAAGCAGTTGTAACTGAGACTATGTGGCTCAGAAAGCCTACAAAAATCCTGCCTTCTTTTGCTTTAGAGTTTTTAAATCTGTAAAATTGGATAAGTAAAGTGAAAGGTTGCCCAGTTTGTGAAGTTGGAGTAATAGTAAAGACAAAACTTGGAGGCGGGGAAGAAAAGAACCTGGCTACAGTGAAGTTGGTTTGTTTTAAGTTTTGGGTTGCATAAAAGCTAAGGTAGTATACATTCATTTAACAACAATTTTTCAAATGCTTATACAATGTGCTGAATTGTGAAAGTATAAAGGAAACATATATGCCTACATGGAATTCATATAATCATGAAGGAAAGATATATGCGCACACAACTAATTAAATAAATATTACTTTAATCTATGCTGAAAACACAGTTTAAAAATTGGAGGCTAACACCTACTGATATCTGACACTTGCCTTGGCATACATTCTTTTGTCTTTATTTTCAAGCTTAGAAACATTTATTCTCTGATCTTGTTAATTTCCATAACACTAGCCTCACTGCTTTAATTCACATGGCACTCCTTTTAAAATCTGCTAGTGAGAGCCATTCTCATCTCATGGGTAATATACAAAGGATTGTATCAAGGCATTCTGTATTTGTTTTAACATTAAAATATTTTATGTTTCTTTTTTGATTAATGTAAAATACTAGAGTTTGAATTCTTTATTACGTGTGTATTCCTCATGTGATATTTGTATAAGTGTTAAGTACATGTCATTGTGATGCATTCTGGAAAATAATTTAAGTGGTATCCTTGTGGCTAAAATATCAAAAACATCTAGATCAATCTGGGAAGCTTTTATAGAGCAAATTAATGGATAATGAAAATCAGAGGAGTTCACCAGATGGAGATATGGGAACTGAAATAGAGTAAAAGCTTTGCCATTCTATCTTTCTTGATAAAAGTTCCCTTTCCTTATTATGAAAGTAGGTGAAATGAATGAAGAGAAATCGGAAATAATACTATAATATGGAAAAGGACCCAGGCCACATAGGCTTCTGGAAATTCTTACATTATTGCAGAGAGATTGAGACATTTTGGTTTTGCTTCCTTGATAATAGTTGGCATTTCATGTAAAAGAAAACCTGTTAGGAATCCATAGGTTAAACTGACCTTTGTCTTCATCAAATGAAGCCCCAGGATGTTCATATATATGGGAATATGGGAGAGGGAACAGAAAATCATGAAGTCACAGATGTGGTTCCAAATAAAGAAGTAATCATCTTTGTTTATCAGGGTATAGTGTGGAGTAGTTGGGAAATGTGTAACAGGAGAAAAGAAGCCTGATCACCCTGTTTATTACAGTTTATCCTTGAGAAAATTAATGTATCTAACATTTTGTTCTTTCACTATAAATCATGATAAAATTAACTAATTCACAGATACATTGTAGGAAAGATAGTATGATAAGTAGACAAAAAAGATGTAAGGGGAAAATCAATAGATGTAGTGCTTGGATATATGTCATGATAGAGTGCAAACAGCCAAAGAGGACTGAACATCTGAACCTGGAATAAAGGGAGAATGGTGGTGCAATTAATGAAGCTTTTCAAGCCCATTTAAAGAGATTAACTCTCTCCATTAAGGCTATATATACTGCATTGCTCTGTATGCTGCCATGAATTCATGCCATGTCACATACTATGAGGCTGTTTTTCAGTGAATCACAGTGTAAATCATGTTCTGCCCTTATTGCATTTGATAACTTCACTTCAACTCATATACAACAGCTCCTTAGAAACCTGCTGTTACTTTGTTGCAGCTGAAATCAGTACAGTCCACTTATGCTGTAGCTCTCTTCAATGTGAGTACACTGGCTATATTCTAGGACTTTGTTGGTGTTGCTTTTCATCTTTGATCTCTTGATTCTTAGGAGGAGATCATAGGTGGCATTGATATCAGAAACTGAGACATGATCTCCATAGCAAGTCTACTGTTGTGGCTTAGGGAGCTTCAGTGCTTCATAGGATTTTTAATTTGTTTTAGAGCAACACATCACAGTGACACATTACTCTCTCAGTCCACTAAAGGACATATGGGACACACTGTTATTTATTTCTTACTCCTTTTCTGACTATGGTTAATAAGGAACAATTCTAATTGAGCACAGCTCTTTGATCCCTTGCAGCATATTGCTTTGAAAGAGTTTATTACAGCTGTTAAAAAGGAGCCATAAAAATACAGATCCTAATAAAATATATTATTTGGTTAAACATTAGGGCAGGAGTTGTTCAATAGTTGTTAATACTTGTTTTTCCCATAAAATCATTCTTGGATCTCAGATTTCACAGGATGTAGCCAATTTAATAAAAAAGAAATTATGGGTAGGGAGGCATTGGACACTATTATTGTGATTAGGATCAGTAAAGAATGAAATGCTCCAGCTGCAAATGCTGATAATGAATGTTTGTACTCAGTGCCCAAAAACACAGCCAGTTTTAATTTCATTCAAATAGTTCAAAATGGGGTAGAACTCAGTAAAATAGCAAATTGTTGCAATGGGTAAATAGAACAGGTGTTCAAGGTGTTTAAACTGGATGCAAGCAGCCAGTAGGTATTTTGGAGGTATATGTGCTGGTGACTAGGTATCTGTCACTGGACTGGTTGTTAAGGAAAGACATACAGCCCTAAGGGAAGGAGCAGAAAACCGCTAATGCAAGTAAGGGACTGTGGTACTAGATAGCTTCAAATTCAAAAATAGTGATTTAGAAATATCAGGAGCAAAAATGGATGAGAAAATAATCTGGTTAGGAACTTGGAAAGGGACCAATCTGAAAAAAACAGGGCAATGGGAATTGCAATATTATCTCCCTGGGAGATATCGTTTACTCTAATGATTGTGGCTACCATATCTATCAAGAATGGAAAACAAAATGACATTTTCTACAATGTTCTCAATATTGTAGACGTTACAAATAAATCATATGCTTTTTCCTATTTATCCTAGACCCAGCACCATAATTCTGCACGTTACTCCAGATAACTGTCACAAATAACTTTGCTTTACAAGTGAAGCTTTCTTAATATTTCTGATACGTACACTTATACATATAATAAAGGTAGGTAAATAATCAGATAGATAGAAGAAAGAAAAATGCACATATACATGTATATATACTTCCACAAAACTACAACTAGTTGAAATTTAGATTTTTGAAAAAACATAAGCAAATTATTTTTTATATTCCCTTTCAAGATTAACTATCATTTTTCCCTAACAAAATAACAAAATAACTACAGACACACCCTTAATTCATATTTCTCAATTTCATCACTAACCAAATTCTGCTGATTCTCTTTTAGAATGCTATTACTCCCTGCAGCTGATCTTGCACTCTTCCCAACAGGTTTTACCTGCTTCCCAGCATCCTAAGTTTTGTCAGTCAATGTTACTTAAATGTCCATTTTAAGCAGGTAAAGCATTAAAGCATTCATTGACTCATAATTATAAAATGGATAAAATCTAAATTCAGTATCATAAAACCATAATTTAACCTTCAACCTACCTTTCTGCCTAACCTATATACACACACACACACACACACACACACACACATGCACACATATATATATGTGTGTATATATGCACACCTATATACATAAGCTTAAGCTGATAAACAACTTTAACAAAGTCTCAGCATACAAAATCAATGTGCAGAAATCACAAGCATTCCTATACAGCAACAACAGACAAGCAAAACCCAAATCATAAATGAACTCCTATTTGCAATTGGCTCAGAGAATAAAATACTTAGTAATGCAACTAACAAGGGAAGTGAAGGACCTTTTCAAGAAGAATCACAAACCACTGCTCAAGGAAATCAGAGAGGACACACGCAGATGGAAAAACATTCCATGCTCATGGATAGGAAGAATCAATATTGTGAAAATGGCCATACTGCCCAAAGCAATTTATAGATTCAATGCTATTCTCATTAAACTACCATTTTTCTAACTTTTCACAGAATAAGAAAAAGCTATTTTAAAATTCATGTGAATCCAAAAAAGAGTTCACATAGACATGAAAATCCTAAGCATAAAGAACAAAGCTTGAGGCATTACGCTACCAAACTTCAAACTATACAACAAGGCCACAGTAACCAAAACAGCATGGTACTGGTACAAAAACAGGCACATAGACCAGTGGAACAGAATAGAGAATTCAGAAATAAAACCACACTTCTACATTCATCTGATCTTTGACAAACATGATGAAAACAAGCAATGGGGAAAGGATTTCCTATTCAATAAATGGTGCTGGGAGAACCGCCTAGCCATATGCAGAAAATTGAATCTGGATTCCTTCCTTATAGCTTATACAAAAATTAACTCAAGATGGAATAGAGTTAAATGTAAAACCCAAAATTATAAAAACCCTAGAAGAAAATCTAGGCAATACCATTCAAGACATAGGCATGGGCAAAGACTTTAAGATGAAATTGCCAAAAGCTATTGCAACAAAAGCAAAAATTGACAAATAGGATCTAATTAAACTAAAGTGCTTCTGCACAGCAAACAAAACTATTATCAGAGTGAGAGTGGGAGAAAAGTTTTGCAATCTATTCATCTGACAAAAGTCTAATATCCAGAATCTACAGGGAACTTAAGCTAATTTACAAGAAAAAACAACCCCATTGTAAAGTTGGCAAAGGATATGAACAGACACTTCTCAAAAACAGTCAAAAGTCTTATAATAAGCTTCTGTAAGATTTGCATGTCAATCCCAAGAAGTATTTCACATACGTACACCTCTCTATATACTTTGAAAACATGTGAATATAGCATTCCTATTTCTCATTTACCAAGATACCTACTAGAAGCATTCCCAATTAAATCAAAACAAGAGGAAAGTTATCAGCATTGAAGCTAAGCTGTGCTATCCAGGTCTTAATTCTTTTCTTCAGGGCAGAAATGCAGGCAAAAAAGTTATTTGCTATCTGATACAATGATCCAAATCATAAGGTGTGTGTATGATTTTTCCTTTGCATAACCATATACATTAAAAACTTATTATTATTATTATTTAAAAATAGTCATGCTATGGGTGCCCAGGCTGTAGCACAGCATTAATTCACAGATTAGATCACAGCACACTGCAGTCTCATCTCCTGGCTTCAAGAGATCCTCACGCCTCAGCCTTCAGACTAGCTAGGACTGCATGTGGGCACCACCATGCCTGGGTTTACATTTATATATTACACAAAATGACCAAAGCAGGGAGCTGTCCTCAGCAGACTCTCTCACCATGCTGTCTCTCTGTCTCTGACATCATTATAGCACCACATTTTTACTGGGAGATAGCACACTAACAACAATTCCTTCTACATTTTTCTTTTTCCATTATTTTCTGTTTGCCATTTCTTTTACAAATCGTTTTTTAGGTTACTATATTTAATGTACTCTACTTTCCTGTGACCAAAGTATGTGATAGAAGAAGAAACAGTTCATAAAAGAAAAAAAACGGTTTGAACATACCACACCTCATTTTAATTTATTTTTTAAAAATCTCATTACTAGAAATATAGTTTCACCACCTCTTAAGTCAACATTCACCATCTATGGTCACTACTACCTAGAGGTCACTGGTCCAGGGACTCTAACTGTATGCCTAAACACCTAATGTCCTAACAGACAATATATATCCTGAAATGTTTAGCCTCTATTTACACAGAGAAGTTATAATCACTATGTGACAGTTTAAGGAATTATGTCCTAGACAGATTTTCCCCAGATGTACTGCATGAAATCGACATTTTGAAGTTTTTTCAGCAGGATATAAAGATTTTATATAAATGGAAAATTTCCATTTCATAAATAACATTCTAAATGTTGTAATTGGCTTATACAGGTACCAGATAAGAACTTTTTCATTCTAATGTGAGAAATAAGGAAGTATGTTGAAATAAAATCTCTGATTTTGGTGGGTGGTTTTTCTATTCATTAATATTATTTTCCACTAATGAAATATGAAAGCATTTTATATTTGTATAAAAGTATTAACATTTATAAATATTATTCTTTTTCTATACTATCCCTTATCTTCAACCATTAGAAAAATGTAACAAATTAAATTCATTGGATGAGGACTTTTCACTTGTGTATATAATAAAAAAGCAGCAGAGAAGAAAGTTCTGGTAATTATTTGGTAAAAATGCACAGGCTTTTATCTATAGTATTTAGTAATTTTCCCTAATTCTTTTACAAATCCTACTGAGAATAAATTTAGCTAAAAATTAGTAAGAGTATTCGCTTTTTTATTGTATGGTTTAGCTGACATATCACTGAATGTTTGACTCTCAACAATCCCCCTTCTCAGGGAAGCCTTTATTTACAAGGTGTGCCTGTGCCAGTGGATCTGCCCCTCTAAATGCCATTGCTGACTGACGCAAGAATAGATGCCTGACCCAAGCTAGGACAATAACGTTCTTTTTCTTGGATAGTTGAATCTTGAAGAAAAGAGAAAAAAACTGAAGATAATAGAATCTCAGGCACATTAAAGACAGCATAATAGAAATTGTGTCCATATGATTCTTGTTGCTGAGATAAACAAGGTTATGCTAATACTTATACTGCATACATCTTGATTGTACAATTCTTTCCACTTTCTATGCCTCAGCTCCCAGCACCCATTCAATATTTATTTTTACTCTATTGTTTCATATAATGAGACTAATTCTTCTTTATTAACACAGTGAGGCTGAATTTCCCCTTCTAGTTATCAAAAAGAGAAATTAGCCATATTTTTAACATCAAGGATAAAAATGTTTTTATAATTGCTATTTGTTTTGCTTTAGAGGGTTAATATTTATATAAAGAAATAAACCTCTGAGAATGTCCAAGTATCACTTTGTAAGATCTCCTAGAATCATGTAATGTTTATTTTAATAACACTCTATCTTCTAAATATAAATAGCATTTTTTCAGGCCTTTAAAACCAAAACACATTTCTCTGTGGACCTATTGAATTTTTGTGTTTTATAACATAACTTGACTACTTCAAGTTATATTCTAGACTACTTCAAGTCAGAAATCCATACCATTATTATTTTACAAAAATTTTGTGATATAATTATTTTCATGGTGTGTGCTGAGCTGAAATTATTTCCTTTCATCACGATTTCTGGAAATAATTAAATCATGTCTTGCTATAATAACAGCAATACATTTGCTGAATGTAAACATACTATTGTTTAAATTGTTGATATATGAAACCAGCAATACCCCTTTCTGCATATTGCCATGCTTAAAACTTTTAGTGTGTTTTATGCTGCTGATGCTCAATCTCTCTTCTTCTTTCTATTTTTTAATTATACTTTAAGTTCTAAGGTACATGTGCACAACGTGCAGGTTTGCTACATATGTATACATGTGCCATGTTGGTGTGCTGCACCTGTTAACTCGTCATTTACATTAGGTATATCTCCTAATGCTATCCCTCCTCCCACTCCCCACCCCATGACAGGCCCCAGTGTGTGCTGTTTCCCACCCTGTGTCCATGTGTTCTCATTGTTCAATTCCCACCTATGAATGAGAACATGCGGTGTTTGGTTTTTGTCCTTGCAATAGTTTGCTCAGAGTGATGGTTCCCAGCTTCATCCAAGTCCCTACAAAGGACATGCACTCATCCTTTTTTATGGTTGCATAGTATTCCATGGTGTATATGTGCCACATTTTCTTAATCCAGTCTGTCATTGATGGACATTTGGGTTGGTTCCAAGTCTTTGCTATTGTTAATAGTGCCACAATAAACATACATGTGCATGTGTCTTTATAGCAGTATGATTTATAATCCTTTGGGTGTATGCCCAGTAATGGGATGGCTGGGTCAAATGGTATTTCTAGTTCTAGATCCTTGAGGAATCATCAATCAGGCAAGAGAAAGAAATAAAGGGTATCCAATTAGGAAAAGAGGAAGTCAAATTGTTCCTGTTTGCAGATGACATGATTGTATATTTAGAAAACCCCATCGTCTCAACCAAAAACATCCTTAAGCTGATGAGCAACTTCAGCAAAGTCTCAGGATACAAAATCAATATGCAAAAATCACAAGCATTATTATACACCAGTAACAGACAGACAGAGAGCCAAATCGTGAGTGAACTCCCATTCACAATTGCCTCAAAGAGAATAAAATACCTAGGAATCCCTCTTTCTTTCTCTCTCTCTCAGCTCCTTAATCTGTTTTATTTCTTAGGAAGAGTTTTACTATTGCCAAACAAGCTCATTCTCTCTCTCTTTTCATGTATTTCCAGTTCTGATTCTTTTTATCAGTCAGTTTCTCTTCCAGAGTTCTTCGAAGGCTTATGTTGTGCATTAACCCTTCAGAAAACTTTCATTATAGCATTTCTCACAATGCCTAATTGGAGAATTTAAGTTTAATTAATTTTTAAATAGTGTTGGAGCATGCAAGTGATAGATGATGATTGTAAAACATCTAAAAAGTAGAGAGACAGTAAAATGAATAAGACAGTCTAAGTAAATCATAGAGAAAATGAAACTCTCACAAGAACATCTCACCAGAGGTAAGAACTATTTTTTTTTTGAACCTTGAAAATTTTATGTAAATTATAAGAAATCCAGCAAAAAATGCCACTTATTGTATGATCCCATTTATATGAAATGTCCAGAGTAGGCAAATCTATATAGACAGAAAGTAGAATCACATTTTTTTTAGGACCAGGGCGAGGATGAGGACATGGGGAATGGTACTGATAGCTAATGTGTGCAGGATTTCTTTCTTTTTTTTTTTTTTTTTTGTTATACTTTAAGTTCTAGGGTACATGTGCAGAACGTGCAGGTTTGTTACATATATATACATGTGCCATGTTGGTGTGCTGCACCCATTAACTCATCATTTACATTAGATATATCTCCTAATGTTATCCCTCCCCCCTACTCCCTCCCCACAATAGGACCCGGAAGAATTGTTAATAGTTTGGTATAATTTCTATTCACAGTAACTCAGTAACTTTCCACGCCTCTTGTATCTCGGTGGGGCCATGTGACACAATTCTAATCAAATGGGTAGGAGCAGATGTTTTTCTTCTTGTGCATTACCCAGAAAATGGGTGAGTACCTCTCCTCCTCCCCTGATTTTTTTCATACTTTCCCCATTAAGGCATCAGTGAAAACTGTTTCACAACCTTGACCCTCAAAATGGAAACTTCATGGTAAACATGGAAACATTACTCTAAAGGCTCTGAATTATCTACCTCTGAACTATTTTAAAATGAAAAGAAAAGAATATACCTTGCATAAACTGTTATATTTAAGGCCTCTTTATTACAAAAGTTTGGACTATATCCAATCCAAACCAGAAATTTGTATCGGAGGTAGTCTGCTGCTCTCACAAAACCCTAAAATATATGGCACTGGCTTAGCAGTAATCAGGAGGACACAGTAATTATGGGTTGGAGGTTGCTTGTGATAACTTGAGAAGCAGACTGTGCCAACAAACAAATAATAACAGACCAAGTCTGGGTTTTCATATAGACAAAAAGAAATGACATTAAAATGCTGGAGAAAGGAAAAGCCGAGCACAAGGACCAGTAAATAAGTGAAAAACTTTAGGTTGAAGAACTATATCCAGACATAATTTGCATTGATGACTCCTTGCCATGGAAATGAGGGAGAAGCAAATTGAATGCATCTACTAAGTTATCGAGGGATTTTTGCTGCCAATGAAAGCACAACCTAGCTTGAAATGCATGCAATCGCTTGACTCCTCAAGCAGCTTCTATGTCCCCAAACTGAACAAGCTGTGCAGCCCTCAGGAGAACACATTTCCCAACACACACTTCAAATATGGTCACAGAAGAAAATGGAAAAAGGCATCAGAGATGAAAATGAGCAAAGGGCTTTGTCCAGAGACCAGAACAAGAACTAACCAAGGACATTTTGCCCTGCCAATGCTTGCTCAGCAGTTTAATTACCGCTGTGGGCAAGTGACTGTTCTGTATTTCCCTTGATTCTCTTTTCTGAATGAGATTTTAATTGAAGTTATCCCTGTCTTTCTCCATTACTGTTAAATGTGTGTGTGGAGGGAGCAAGTAATTTTTCTATTAGTTTATAGGTCACCAAAACCCCAGTAAACCCAGACTGACTTAATGGAGAGAACCAATCACCATTCAGAGGTCTGGCACTTTCAACTAAAAGACACGAATAGATGTGGCTTTGGTTGCCATCTATGGATGTGATTATGTGGGTTCTATGTGTGGAAAAAGGAATACAGATGGATATTAGGGTAGCCACAGAAATGGATTAAGGAATAGACTAATAGCCATCCCCTCATGCATATTCATCCCTTCTTTAGTAACAGAATTCCTCAGTTTTAGCTAGTGACATTGGCACACAGCTACGGTTTCCACTTCCAGAGTTCCTTGGAATCTTGTGTGGACATGTGACAAAGTTTTAACCAACAAAGAATGAGGAGAAGTGATAATGCCACTTCCTGGTTATGCCTCTAAAATGTTGTACAGACTCTTCTGGCCCATTTTCTTTTCAGCTGACTGAGATGATGTATATAGTACCAACCACCCGACCTGAGATCCAAGTCTTATGTTAAGCATGGTAAGACAACGAATCAGCTCCAGATCACTTACCTCTGAACAGTATCATGACAGAGAAATAGAATTTAAGCTTTTCCCTCTTGCTTAGAACATAGGGAACTGTAATCCAATACAGTAGTCTTCTCCAAGTTTTTATCATCAATTTCCTAAACCAATATACAAAATTAATCTTAATGCTAGGGTAACAAATGAGTTTCCCTCATTAGAAAATAGGGGAGTAACAAAGGTTGGAATATTTATAGACTTTGGTTGTTGTTCTTATCACATATACAATTAATGTTATGCTAACATAGAGGTTTACACTCGTTATTTAACTTTATAGTCTTCCAAGTTATTGATGAAATATTTCTGGCACCTTATTCTACATATCCAATAAAAGCAGAAGAGTGGCAGTCA
This sequence comes from Trachypithecus francoisi, assembly GCF_009764315.1. Taxonomy (NCBI): domain Eukaryota; kingdom Metazoa; phylum Chordata; class Mammalia; order Primates; family Cercopithecidae; genus Trachypithecus; species Trachypithecus francoisi. Next base: position 44,146,347 of record NW_022681470.1, on the reverse strand, counting down.
TTGAGTGGAGATTGGCTTTTGTGGAAATATTTTCTTGGTTATGAGATGATACCAGTACAGATCATTGGTTGGTCATTTACAGAGTCTTTGGGGCCAAGGGACAAACAACATGGGAGAGGCAAGACATGTCTTCTCACAGGCAGTTAACCTTGCTACTTCTTGAGGTAAAGCATGGAAATCAGCAATCTCTTTCACTTTTTCTTTTGAAATCATAGTTAATAAAATTTCTTCTGAAACTGATTGTCCTGTGACCTTAGTGTTTTATGTGGTGAGTTTTTATTTTTCTTCTTCGAGTCCACATATTTTAATGGGAATTTGGGAGCTATATTTATTTGTTTGTCTCCCTTGCTATAAAAGGAGATTAACTGAGGAGAACGTTCATATTCGCCTTGTTTTAGCACTGTGTCCTTATCCAAGAACAGAACCTGGCATAGAGTAAGTCCTCAACAAATACTTCCTCATTGAAAAAAATTAATGAATAAATGAGTCAGTCAGGCAATCAATCAATTACATAGTGTAAGAGCTATTCTACTATCTACTAAGGTGGAAATCACTTTAAATTCAAGAGAGTCTCTCTTTATATTTTAATTTTGAGTTGCCATCATATATACTGTAAACAAAGTTAAATAAGTAATATGAATTATTCAGAAAATCAGAGTGTGGAAAGAGGGTAATTTCACTATAACAAAAATAAAGGCAATTTTATCTGAAATTCCAAAATAACTTTCCACATTGACCAAATTTAATGTACGGTTGCTCGTCATCATGTATCCCTTTACTGATCTTCCATTAAACATTTTTAAAGTGAATATTAGATAAGAATATTCTTACATTGCAGAATAACATAATTTTATAGTTAAGACCTGAGGTTTGTTACATTAGGTTTTTTTCCTTTCCTTATGCTATAGTAAAAAATCTTGAACACAACCTCAAAACGACCTTACACGAGTTCATATTGAATGCAGACAGTACAACCCAATATTAAGCACTTTAAACCTAACTTGGTCTCCATCTGTCCTATAAGTCATTTCCACAGCCAGAAGTATGAGTAAACAAATAGCCCTTTAAGGAATGCTCTCCAAGTTCATCAAGGTTGGCTTTATCAGCCGGATAAACGGAGGTAAGTTTAAAGCTAATGGATTTTCAAAGAAATATTTCCCATTCCACTGTTCCTTAGATGCCAACATTCAAAACACTAGAGGGAAAGGCAGCCTAAGGCTCAGGTTGGAGAGCAGCATTTGTTACCAGAGAAAGGAAGGAGTAGGAGATGTTCCTTAATGATTATCTCCTTAATTCAAATATTTTATCCATGTCCAGCTTGAGTCATTTGCTCATAAGACATTGTGATAATCCCTCCTTCTAATCTACACTAAATATTGAAACAGGTCAGTCTGTCTACATTAATCATAGTCTTTCGGTTTCAACTTCTCAAAACTTTTTGGCATTTCATCATCAACTGTGCTTACCCAAATATTAAAACACTTATGTAATTATACAAATTAGAAGACAAACTAATACACATTTACTATTATTAAAGATCAAAAGTATTAAACCTTGGATTGAATTAAAGAATTTGGGATTTACGATTGCCAGACTTGAGGTCAGGAACGTCTCATTTAATTTAATGGTATCCAGTAACTTTCATTTTTATATAGACCACAGAGACCTTTCAAGCATCACATTGGTGTAAGTAGAGAAATGCACTCTTTAACTACAGTATTCTCTATAACCTTTTGTTCCTTCATATGGACAGCTCTCAGTGGTGTCTGCAGGTTTTCATTCAGCACTGACCTCAGGACAAATCACTGTGTTAGCCGAGTTTGTCGGGGGCACCTCAGCATCCTCTCTTTGCCCTCTTTTTATTTTCCCTTTAGCCTTAGGGCCTCAGAATGTGCGAATGTGCAGTTTGTCTATCAAAACCTGTTCCCAAGAAATGATCAGAAGCATATTCACATTAAAGAATATCTAACCAATAGCCATTTCAAATATGATATATTTCCAAGTAACTTTGAATTTAAATGTACCAAATTAAAAAACAGCAAGTTTGTACAAAAGCCCCTACAGTAGAATTTCAGTTCTGGGCAGATTTCATTCATATCCTTTCAGATCCTCTATCCCTTGTCCCTTTGTCTGGTGGGAGAGACAGCCAAGTGTTTGTTTGGAGTGGGTGAGGGCATGGTTTGCCTGTGTACTCATGTGTATGTGTGTTTGGAGGATGTGATGTATGAAGATAGTGTGTGTGTGTCTGTGTGTGTCTGTGTGTAGGGATTATCTGCTTTTGCAGAGTGTGGGGTATGAGGGTGGTGTGTGTATGTGAGTGTACGCATGTGTGCACATGTGCATTTAATGTTACTGCTAATACGAAGGTAGGGCCTCTTGAACATTTACAATCACACCACATAGAGTCACCACATTTGTATATAAAGCCACTTCTCTTTTTATCTACATCCTGAAAAAATAGTGAAGAGAACATTTGAGCAACATTCTACATTAGGAAAGATATTGAAAGGTGATGAGCAATTGCACATAATTCTTGAAGGTTGAAGTCTTTCTTCAACTTATCCTACCTTTTATACTTTCCGATTTTCTTATTTTATATTATCATGTCCAAATCTTGTGTAAGAAAAAAAAATACAACTCTGCTACCTTATATTTTCACTGTCATTGAAACTCACTTCTTTTAGTAATAGATTCTTGGGAATACTCGGTTGCTCCACACAGTTCAGGTGAAAAAATGTGCCCCCACATCTCTAAAGCCACATTTGAATGATCCAGTTGATCTGCTAAGTAGTGGAGCAAACTGCAGGACACTTTCCTCCCAGTCTGGACCTTCTTGACAAAGGAATCCCCTAGCAAACATGTCACCAAGCTATTTCTAGTTGGCGTGCATTTTCTGGGGGCTTTATCAGCACAAGCAGCAGCAGAAATGCTGATACAACTGTCAGAGAGGTGGGGAAGGTTGCAGGAATTGTGAGAAGTTAAATGAGAGACTGGCAGCTCTGTCAGCTCAGCGTTCATCTCAGAAATGAGAAGAGGCTCAATCTGCAGGCATGTCTATAATTTTCTTATTAGGTGTCACAGGCAACTCAATCCCTTCCAGAATATAGGAATAATATGGAGACGTAGGTATTAAAATTTTAACCAGTAACAGCTGAGATAGAAAATATAGACAGAGGACAGAGAAGGAAGTGCACAGTAGAAAATTCTTTAAAATAAACCTGAATTTAAATCTGTAGTTGTCCACTTGCAAATCTGAATTTAAATCTGTGGTCTTCCAGTTACAAGATGAGGTACCTTGCGCAAATTATTAACATCTATTGTAATAGGCTCAGTTTTTTTAAATCTGGAAAATGGGCATAATTTTTTTTTATTTTACATAACTATTATGAGACACATATGATATAATATGTATAAAGAACAAACCCAGGCATTTATTCTTTTTTTTTTTTTTTTTGAGACGGAGTCTTGCTCTGTTGCCCAGGCTGGAGTGCAGTGGCCGGATCTCAGCTCACTGCAAGCTCCGCCTCCCGGGTTTACGCCATTCTCTCGCCTCAGCCTCCCGAGTAGCTGGGACTACAGGCGCCCGCCACCACGCCCGGCTAGTTTTTTTTGTATTTTTTAGTAGAGACGGGGTTTCACTGTGTTAGCCAGGATGGTCTCGATCTCCTGATCTCGTGATCCGCCCGTCTCGGCCTCCCAAAGTGCTGGGATTACAGGCTTGAGCCACCGCGCCCGGCCGGCATTTATTCTTAGAAGGCTTTTGATAAATGGTTGGAAATTAATATTTGAAGACCACAGATTAGTTTTGAATATCCTGCTTCATTGCCCTCCATATTGTTTGTTTTTACTTCTATTATCAGCATAATTATTAGCTTTTTTGTTTCTTTTTTGTATTTTTTTTGTCTGTTCCTCAAATCCTATGACTTACTTATGTTTGTAACTGTAACCAGGCTCTACTGTAATATTCTGAGTATGCTAATACAAATAGTAGACAGATTTTAGTGGATCTTTCCTATTTGCCAGATATTCTTCTAAATATTTTAAATAAGGTTTTAATTCTCACAAGATTCTCATAAGTTAGTTACTATTGTTATCTTTATTTTGCTGAACAGATGCTATCTAGGTTGTCTATTGCCAGAGAATTAATATATTTCAGAGCCAGCATTCCAAACATGAGCATCAGAGTTTAGACCTTAGCTATTGACCACAATGCAGTTATATTAAAGAGAGAATAGGAGGGAGAAAAGATCTAAATAAGGCGGCAGGATGCCACCCAGTGATAAAGCCTTAGAATAGCAGTGGATTAACCAGAAGTCTGGAGACAGGCAAGCAAATCATATTAAGAAGCCCAGGAAAATGCTCTAGTGCAAGAGGTAGAATTGCATTTGGTGTCACTGAGACACTGAGCCATCAATGGAGGTTATACAAATTTGACGAATATCTGGTTTATTTCACTTGTTTATTGAGACTTTTTTCCTAGAGTACAGACCAAAACTAACCAATGAAAAAAAAATTAAAAAGAAATTGAAAAGGTAAACATTTTACATCCAGAATACGTTCAACATTAACAAAAATGCATTTTAAAAAGCTGACAAATAGATGTTCCCAGCATCTGACTTGAATGAACTACTGCACTATAAAGCTTCATTATCTCTGAGCTTTATGGCTGTAGGAAAAATATCGGGTAATATATGCAATTCTTCATAAAAATGTGTTTTAATACTATTTAGCATTGAACTCTGAGAAGAATTTAATATGTATTTAATAACAATGGATAAAAGTGTGTGTCAATGAGAATGAGACCTCTGTAACAGTAAAGTGATCAAACACCGAAATCCTGAGCTACCACTGTAATTAGGGAAGTATTTAGTAGTTTTACCCATTTGACTGTTCATCAGGAAGTTATTTTTTGCTCAGGTACAATCTTGTGGTTATTCTTTTAGCCAAAAGCCAGAGGCTCATGACAGTCTTGTAAGTACCATGGTCTTGGTGGGACACTCCTCAATGTGTATAAAGAGCATGAACAAGAGAGAAAACTGACAGAATCAAAAAAAACAAAAACAAAACCCGAGAAGTCCTTTTCAGATACCACCTAAGTAGCAACATTTTTTAAATGCAGCACTCTTAAAAAATAAAATGTAATGGATAAAGTAAGATTTATTCTTTATTAGTTATAAGGGCATTGTTACATGAAAAGACCCATTTACTACAGTTGGCACAGTGCTAGAACATGAAACATCCTGAAGAGGATAAGCAACTGCAAACTCCACTGTACCACACAAATAGTGTACTTCACCAGCCCCCAAATGTGTTTACTTATCCGCCATGAAGCACACTTTATCTAAGAAGTCTTCCCTTAACTATAATGGTGCTAACGTTAAATGTAATACTGTAGTTGTTATTCCAGAGTCTAAGTATAGTCATCATCAACTCATCTTTCTGCCATCTAGTCTTGGATAAGAGCTATATTTAGAAAGAATCTGAATCCATTTAGGAGGACCCCAGTTGATGATTACCATTAAGGTTTGCATGCCTGAGAGAGGCACGCAATTGACTTGAAAAGCACTGCCCAAGTCAATTAGCCTTTATGTCTGCATATGTGCTCTCAGGAATACATTGGGCATATACTATGCCACTGACACATTAAGTGTTGTCCTCAAAATGTTCTCATTTTATCATGACAAAAACCTCTTACATAATTATTATAGATAAAGATACCGACGCTCAGAGAAGATAAGTAGCATGACTAATGTCACCTGACTGCTAATTGTGAAAGCCAACATTTGGAAGTCTGAAAGACATTGACTGAATAGGCATTTATTGTGTAGATTCTGTATAAGTGCAGAACACAAAATGTAAAGGCATAATACAGAAAATAAAGGAGAGAACAAAGAAAAACAGTGAGGCTGGGATAATATATCACAGGTTGTTTGGTAAACACCTGAGCACAGGAATAGAATGAAGGGAACCCAGAGAAATGTATATTTACCATGTCCAGAAATCTCCTTCACTGAAATATCTATGACTTCAAGCAAGACTTTAGAAGGAACTGGATTGCCATCCAGTAAGAATAAACTTTTGAAGAGTGGTCTAAATTACCTATACTTAAAAAAAAATTGTGGGCTAGGTGATGCTAATACAAAGTCAGCCCTCAAGCTACTTACCTAAATAAATAAAAAGGAAAGGAAACTAGTGCCTACAAAATACAGTTACAAATATACATATAATTAATCTTACCTGTCAGATTACCTGGAAGACATTTACTTATGGAAATCTATCCAAAGACACTCTTTAAAAATGAGATATATTTTCCTGCATTAAAATGTTTAACACAATGTTACAATATTTATAATAGTTTATGAAGAGTACATTAAACAAACAAGAAAACTGTTTTGCTTTCTTTTGTTTTGTTTTTGATATCAGGTCTCCTTGTGTTCCCCAGACTGGATTGTAATGGCACGATCACAGTTCACTGCAGCCTCAACCCTGTGGGTTCAAGTGATCCTACTGCCTCAACTTCTTGTAGCTGGAACTACAGACATGAACCAGCATGTCCAGTAAATATTTAAATTTTTTGTAGAGATGTGGTCTTTCTATGCTGCTCAAGCTTGTCAGAAATTCCTGGGCTCATGCGATCGTTCTACCTCAGCCTCCCAAAGTGCTGGGATTAATGGCAAGAGCCACGGCACTTGGTCAAGAAAAGTGTTTATAAGTACCACTGCTAGAAAGAAATGCAGGATGTCCAGTTTAAATTTGAATTCCAAATTAAAAATTCAAAGTAACTCCCATGCAATATTTAAGATACAATTACACAAAAAACAATTTGTTGTTCATAAGGGATTCAATTAAAAGGGTAACTTGTACTTTTATTTGTTTGCTAAATCTGGTAAACTTACTTATGATATAACATTAAGTTTAAAAAGAAAAATGGGATATAAACTTTTATATACAGATGAATTTTAGCAAGGTTAAAAGATGTGACATTTACTATTTTTATGTTGTTTATGTTTTAAAAAATTTCTGTACATTCATTTATTTCTTTAATTAATATGTTTTACTATCAAAATTAAAACAAGAAATATTTCTTTTTAAGAAAGAAACCAAACACACTAAGTATTTTTGAAGTATATACTTGCAGTGTAGCTGACACCTCTCTAAAAGAAGTTTAGCTCATTGAATAAGATTTTTAATAATTTTAGTACAGTATGTTAAATATTTAGTAAGTATACATACATATATATGTAGACAGATAGATAGATGATAGATAGACAAATAGACACATTATGCTACAGTAATTAAAACATAGTCATTTTTTTTGTCCTAACTTATCCCTAGATACTTTGGATATGGGCGTTGGAAGTAGCAAGCACTTTCTCAGACTCGAGGCATCGAAAGGAAGGGAAACTGACGAGTATGATTTTAGGCCAGAATTTCGACATGCAAGAAGGATATATATAACAAGCTCACAAACAAAAAACACAGCAACAGAAACTGCCTTTCAGCCTGTCTCTGGGAAACAAGCACGCTAATTTATAGTCTTCCCGCATGCAGGCCTGTCTCATTATAATCCACTCTCCCCACTACAGCAGCCAAAATGTAAACCTCTGCTTAAAATCCTTCCAAACAATTCCATCATTCTCTGCATAAAGACCTATCTGTAACACAGTCTATAATTAGGTTGACTCAGAGTCCCAGTTGCCACCTGTTGTTCTGGTGTAATCATTGATAGTACCTCCCTTTCACTCTCAAAAGGGATCCAGTTTAAACAATAAATTACACAGTTACCTCTCCAAGTTCTAGTTTTTTTCTCCTATCCCACCCTTCTTTACTTTATACCCACCAGATATACTGCATGCCCTCTGGATCCCGGAATATACCACCCTCCTTCCTCATTCAAGGCCTCTGCACAGGCTCTCCACTCTGGTCTAAAGCAGTCTTCTCTGCCTCAACCCTTCTTCCAGGTTTATATTTCCTTAAACCCTATTCATCAGTCATATTTTAGTTCAAATATAACTTTTTTCCAGAAAATTCATTATTTTTCTATCACACTAGGTGTGATCTTCCTATTATTTATTCTCCTACTGGCATACACTTTTCTATGTTTTACAGAGGTGATATGACACTTATTGGTGAGGTTATTTGATTAATGCCTACTTGTTCACTGTAACTGTATATGCCAGGTTGGTTTCTTATTATTAGTTTTCTTTTCTTTGGGAATTCAGTGAACCCAGCACCCATAATTGTGCTTGGTACATGTTGGTTCTTGATAATCATTTGCTGAACCAATACCTGCAGGAGGCACATCAACTTTTTGATGAAAGAATACATACAACCATACCTACTTCAAAGTGCCTACTTCAAAGGCAAGTTGTATGTGCTTTTTCATAAAAATGTTTGTAATATTGGTTTTGATTTTGTGAAATTATCAGCCAACTGTGCTCATTGCTACATACATTGATCCATAATTGTTTGTGAAAAAAAAGATTTGATTCAATTCTATTTTGTCTTTATTTAGTAGCTAGAATATATTTATAAGGCAAGTAGCAAGCTCATTTTACTTCTCATGAACATCTTCTATTTCCCCCCACTTATGTTAGCTTATTGGAGAATATAGTTTTAGATACCACACTATGTCTATGAAAACACCACCTATTTGGTTCTATGGGTAAATATATTTCTAATATTTAATATAGGCTTTAGTCCTTATATTGATGTCTCTCCAAATGCTTTGCCAACTAGTTTCGTGGTAAATAATGTCTGTGAGTCCTTGGTTTTGTTATCTCTCTGCTCCATTTTTTTAGGGAATTCTGTGCTCAATTCACTATCTTATCAGAATTCCTTATATTTATTTAAATTTTACTGTGCGCTTCTAGTGTCTAACTCCCCACATACCCTATGTTACATATTCTATCTTACATAGATTATTACAAACTCGTCAGTGAAATTTAAAACAATAGTAACTGTTATTATTACAATTATAATAACCATAGCAAATAGATATTAGGTGCTTACATGTGACAGTGTTCTAAGTGTTTTTCATGTATTAATTCAAGTCTCTAGCAAGAGACCCATAAAAAATGTGAAATGTAGCAGAGCATTCTAAAGCAATGAGCTTGGAACAAAAAAAGTCATTACAAAAACACAGACACTGTACCTTGGGGGAAGAATGCCAAGTCTTTGGTTTAGAGAGAGAGAAATAAAGAAAGTGAATGATTTCAAGTATGTTCTACACTTGAATTTCATGCCCGGTTTCAGGATGGTTAATGCTTAGCCTGTAACATTAATGTTTTTAATAGACACTTTGGACACTGTTATAGGATAATGACAATAAACAGATACTGTCCTGTTACCACTGCCTTTAGAACAAATCTCCCATAACTAAAATCGCTACCTAGCAGACTGAAAAGTGTCAACAAAGTATATTCCAGCTTCCCTCCCATGTGGCCCCAAGTTTGGGTCAAAATCTTTTTCACTAAAAGAATGAGAATCTCCCCAAGAAACATAAAGTGCTCACGTTAAGCCTGGGAATTCTGAACCTTAATAAGAGGAAGATATAATTTAACTCCTCCAGAAAAAACATTTTGATCATGATCTAAACAGAATAAATTTTATTGAAAGTCCATGTACAAATTATATAATGAAAAATGAATAATCTTATTTGTGACCATTTTTAAAGACTATATTATCTATATAACTCAGATAACCTGGCATATCATATAATCTTAGTTTTACTTGGTTGTGGTGAACACCCAACTTTTACCAACTCAACAACCTTTTCCTTCTTGATGGGAGCCTTAAAAACTATTTACTTGAAGGTTCTGGTCAAGTAAGTTTTACTCAAGAACATAATGCTTTTATTAGTTTGGTGTTGTTAGAGAGATGTAAAAAGTGAAATCAGCATTAGGTATTGATCTCACAGTTAATTAACTTCTATCCTAAAGTTAGTATCTTCCTAATTAATGATGTGCATGCTAATAAAGAAAGATGTTTCCTCTAATAAATGTGTATGTGATTCTTTTACATTTTACTCTAGGGGAAGAATCTGGTAAATGTTAAATTCCTTTTCTCTTTGTTTCACATATCACCGTAAGCTCATTACTAATTTAACTCCTAAAAATGAACAACTTTTATCTTCGCGTAGGTTTGTAAACACCAGTGGACTCCTCATGAATGTGCAGAGATTCATACTCCTCCTTCTTTCTGTCCGTCACAAATCTTTTATTCTTCTAATGGGGACCCATATTTCTGCCCTGTTTCTCTGAAACTTAATTCATGAAAATATTTTAAAATTCACTTTTCTTTATAACTATCTGAGAAGTTTAAATAACCAATGTTTTGGCCTAGCACAGTGGCTCACACCTGTCATCCCAGCACTTTGGGAAGCCAAGACGGGAGGATCACTTGAGCTTAGGAGTTTGAGATCAGCCTAAGCAACACAATGAGACCATGTCTCTAGTTTAAAAAATTATAAAAAATAAATAACTAATCAATCAATGTTTCAAATGTGTTAGCTATAGATTTAAATTTAAATTAAATTATACCAATGTTTTATATAACCCTTTTACACTGCTGATGGGAATGTAAATTAGTACAACCACTATGAAAAACAGTTTGGCGTTTCCTCACAAAACTAAAAATTGAGCTACCCAATGACCAACAATCCCACTGCTGCCCATATACCCCAAAGAAAGACAATCAGTATATTAAAGAGATAACTGTACTCCTATGATTGTTGCAGCACTGTTTACAATAGCTAAGATTTGGAAGCAACTGAAGTGTCTTTAAACAGATAAATGGATAAAGAAAATGTGGTACATATACACAATGGAGTACTATTGAACCATAAATAAGAATAAGATCCCAGTACTTTAGGAGGCCAAGGCAGGCAGATCACGAGGTCAGGGGATCAAGACCATCCTGGCTAATATGGTGAAACCCTATCTGTGCTAGAAATACAAAAACATTAGCTGGGCGTGGTGTCGGGCGCCTGTAGTTCCAGCTACTGGGGAGGCTGAGGCAGGGGAATGGCGTGAACCCGGGAGGCAGAGCTTACAGTGAGCTAAGATCGCGACACTGTACTCCAGCCTGGGCTACAGAGGGAGACTCCAACACCTCAAAAAATAAATATATAAGAATGAGATCCTATCATTTACAACAACATGGATGAAACTGGAGATCATTATGTTAAGTGAAATAAGCCAGGCACAGAAAGACAAACACCACATGTTCTCACTTATTTTTCATACCTAAAAATTAAAACAATTTGACTCATGGACATAGAGAGTAGAAGCATGGTTACCAAAGAGTCGGAAGGTTGGTGGGGGTTTGGAGGGGAGGTGGGGATGGTTAATGGATACAAAAAGAAGAGAAAATAACAAATAAGACCTATATTTTATAGCATAATAGGGTATCTATAGTAAATAACAACTTAATTGTGTATCTTGAAATAACTTAAAGAATAAAATTGGATTGCTTGTACCTCATCCCATTCTCCATGATGTGTTTATTTCATATTGCATGCCTGTATCAAAATATTTCATATACCCCATAAATATGTATACCTACTATGTACCCACAAAATTTTAAAAAATAATAATTGTGTATATATATATATATATATATATAGAGAGAGAGAGAGAGAGAGAGAGAGACAGACACACATACACACAGAGCACACACACAAAGAATCCCTAGAAATGAATTTATCATAAAATATTGTCTTAGGCAATTATGGAGACTAAGAAGTTCCATGACGTGCCATCTGTAATATAGAGACCCAGGAAAGCTTGCGGTTTAATTTGAAAACCTGAAAGCTAGAGAGCCAGTGGTATAGATTCCAGTCTAAATCTGAAAGTCTGAAAGCTAGGAGTGCCGAGGACAGGAGAAGATTGATGTCTCAGCTCAAACAGTCTGGCAGAGAGGGAATTCAACCTTCCTCCACCTTTTTGTTCTATTTAGGCCCTCAACAGATCCGATGCTACCTGCCTCCGTTGAGAAGGCCATCTGCTTCATTTAATCCAGAAGTTCAAATGCTAATCTCTTCCAGAAACATCCTCATAGACACACCCAGAAATAATATTTAACCACATATTTGGGCATCCTGTGGCCTAATACGGTTGACAGCTAAAAATTAACCATCACAATATACTATTTATAAAAATGTTCACACTCATTATAATTTTAAGAGGCATACAACAAAACAATAAGTAGATTATCCCACTAATTTTCACTGGTTTCTCATGATGGACCATGTATAATAACATTTGCTTCTGATAGCCAAAACACAGATTATGGTTTTTAAAAGACTTGTTCTTTACTTGCAACCAAGTTGTTTAACAGGCCATAAGACCCTTAAATCAGCTTCAAGTTGTGAAGTCTTGCCATATCTGAATTTCTTTAATAATAAAGATCATTTATTGTTTTGGATAATAGGTATGTTTGCAGATAGGGTTGAGAAGTGATACAGAAGATGAACGTAGTAAGTTGTCTCTATCTGCGTAAAGCCAATGATAGTCCTGAGAAAATCCTGAGGAACTTATACGACTTCACATTTCAAAGTTATTTAGTTTTTTTCTGTAAATATTTGGTAAAAAAAAAAAAAAAAAGTTAGTTGCCACACACACAAATAGGAAGGTTTTTTCAGTCAAACAAAATTATTTGGGAATTTTGCTCATAAGGTTTTACCCACTTTGAATATGAGAATCTTGACAATCTTACAGGCTACCTCACAGCTATATATCGATTTACAATGGTGCCTGAATGGGTTCTGAACCAACACAACTAAAATGAGTCAGAGAACATACTACCTGTTAGTTTCTATAGCAATATATTCCAGAATTGCAAATACCACATAGAACTGATGATCTGAATTTTTATGTTATCATTTGGTGTTTTGATAGAAACCCTTGGCCAAGTGTTGCTATGAAAATGTCCTTATGTTATCCTGGAAAATATTTCCCTTCTCCCATTGTCTAGGTTGGATAAATTCCTTCTATGTGTATCAAAATGCTCCATGTTCTTCTGGGTAGTTTAGAGGTTCCCTTGTATAAAGTACCTAAATAATTGCTAAGTGGTATCAGCTTTTGTTTATTCTAGTCACAAAGCTAAGCTTTTAAATAAGAGACAATATCAGCTACATTGATAAGTAGTCATTTACCCTAATGCTGTGGTAAATGCCTGATAACAGTCAATTTTGTTCTTGCCTTCTTCCTTCATTTGTATTTTCCTATTCTGCTCCTTTTAAAATGTATATGACACTGTCCAGGTTCTCAGCTGATGGTCTCAATTATTAAATAGTCTATGCACCAGACATATTGCTAAGCAATTTATATTCATTCTCTTTCTTTTTCAGCCATTACGACAACTCTATAAGATAGGTGTAATTATTCACTTTTTAGCACTTCAGGAAACTCAGGTTTGTATAGTCATTTAACTTGTCCAAATTTTCATAGATTAGAGACACGGGGGGAACAAAATAAAATTTTAGTTACCAGTGCTGCAAAGAAGCATAGCATTAGTAAGGGTTCTCCAGAGAAACAAAACCAATAGGATATGTATCTGTATCTATATCCATCTATATATAGACACACGAGAGAGAGATTTATTATTCGGAACTGACTCACACAATTATGGAAACACAGAAGTCCCACGATCTGCCCTCTGCAAGCTGAGGACCTAGGAAAGCCAGCAGTGTAATTCCAGTCTGAGTCTGAATGCCTGAGAACCGGGAAAGCCAATGATGCAAATCTCAGTACAAGAATCGGAGAAGACTAATGGCCTAGCTCAAGCAGGCAGGCAGGAAGCAAAAGGGGTGAATTCCTCCTTCCTCTGCCTTTTTGTTCTATTTCGGCCCTTCATGGATTGAATGATGACCTCTCACACTGGGGAGGAACATTTACTTTACGGAGTCCACTGATTCAAATGCTAATCTCATCCAGAAACGTCCTCCCAGACACACCCCGAAATAATGTTTAATCTTAGCACCCCTTGGTAAAGTCAAGTTGACACATAAAGTTAACCATCACATGCATCAATATAAAAAAGTGTTATATGAATAGGCTTTGGGTCAGGTTATCTGCATTCAAGTCCTGGTTCCAAGCCTTTGCTGCTTTTGTGAACTCTTGCAATTATTTAAATTAAGCCTCAGTATTGTCATCATTGTAATAGGCATAAGGATCATTCATAATACATAATTGTGAGTATTTTTGAAATAATACATATAAACAGCATAGCATAGTATCTAGGATATTATAAATTCTCAACAAATGTTACTTATTAACTACTAATATATTTTATTTTCCTACCACATTGATGGGAGAGAGATATTCTTCCCTGCACATTTTGAAAAAAAAAAAAGTGTAACTTTCATCTGACTTCAAAAGCTTCCCCTTTTTCACAGAAATGTGGACAGTATCACTGGAAATTCTTCTGATTTCATTAGTACATTGTTTTGCCTGAAGAACGATGTCACCATTATGTAGACTACACAAACACAAGGAAAAATAAGCACAAAAACTCAGTCATAACTAAATTAAAAATTCACTTCTAAATATTACCTCTGTAAAACTTTATTCCTTTTATTTTTTTCTTTTTTGGTTTGTTTGTTTTTTGTAGAGATGGTGTGTCTCTCTTTATTGGCCAGGCTGGCCTTGAACTCTTGGCTTTAAGCAATCCTCCCACATTGACCTCCCAAAGTGCTAGGATTGCAGGCATGAACCACTGCATCAAGCCTCTTTTTGATTTTTTAAAACCACTACTATGTATTTACCATATGATAAGAATTTATCTAAAGTCTTTTTACTTAGCATTTACTTCTCAGAATAACAGTGTAAATTAGGTATTTTTATCATCATATAGTAGACAAAGAGACAGAGTCCCAGACAGCTACTTAACTTTCCAAAGATGATGCAGTAATTATTTGACAGAGCCTGAGTCTGACCCAGATCTTCCAATTTCAGGACAACTTCTTTGCACCAAACCATTTCTCCTTACGAATCAGTCTACATTTGTCACATGATAAATGTTTACACTTTGGCATTCAATATTAGTTGAAGTTGTCTGTGAGTTTTGAAGCGAAAAAAACTTCACAATCATATATGTATCAAATTCAATTAATAAATACATAATCAAGATCTAATTAATACTGCTAAAACCAGTATCAAAATGATAATGAAGAGGATAACCCTGAACTTATTGGTTTTGTAAGAAAGAAGTTTTACATTCTTCTTAGTAAAGTTTCAAAATCCTATTCTACCAAAAGTTCTTCAATTAATACCCCCTTGTTAGGTAACAGTAGGAACATAAAAGTCTTTTGATGGTACATTATGTTATGTGATGACATGTTTTCATTCTAAATAAATCTACCTCTTTATTCACCGATTTTCGTTTTCCCAGAGTTATCCTTCCTGGTCTCACTGTACAACAAATATTTTGGAATTTCCTTAGAATAATAAAGTCATACAGTCTTAGAAAGAAAGTGACTTTGGAGATCATATAATTTAAAACTTTCAAGTTAAAAATGTAGACGTTAATATCCAGAAATCATGAGTGGCCTGGTCAAAGTCTTGAAAGAAAGGCATAACAAAAATCTAGCTTTTAGCTTCCTGATGCATTCAATATTTCTTCAAGAACTACTTATATAAGAGAGTTCTAGACCTATAAGAGATGTTTCCTCTAAAAGAAGCTTATGATTTGAATAGAATGAAAAAAAAAACACACAAATAAACGAATTGTCAGTTAAGAGAGGATTTCTGTTAGAGACCGCTACCACTGTGATACACACATACATGTATACATATATTGACAACATTATTATTGGAAGTAGAAATAATGTACAAAAAGTGATGTGGTACAAAGTATAAATTCTGTGTCTATGAGTATCTTAAAACACAAAAGTTAAAAAAGTTGGTCCAAGACAGAAAATCTCCTGAATGAGGGATGGGTCAGCATCGTTGGGCATCCTTCCCAAGGAAGCCTGCTCATGCTCTTAGGCTAGAGCCGAGAAAATGTCAGGTCTCAAAAAAGCAAATGACACAAGAGAAGCTACTTTCTTCACATTAACTCAACAAATAAGACCCTTGCACCTGTGAGATGCTGAGTCTTTACTCTCCTTTAAAAGCTGCTTTTGGATTAAGGAGGAAAAAACTGGGGTTATGACTCTCTAGCAATGTAACAAATAATTTGCTGCTACACAATTATTGGAATAAATTGTCAAGAAACATTAACTGTATTACCAGTAAAAGTGTGAAAATATGAGAAAAATGTCATCCTGGAGCAGATCAATCATTTAAGCATTCCAGTAAGTGAGCTCTCAAAATGTTACATTGAAGATTTTTAACTTCCTTTGACAAGCTGACATGCATCTGCCATCAATGAATTTATCTGAACTATTCTTGAACAACATCACCTTTCCGGGAAAAGACTTTCACATGTTTATAATCACTTTCAAGTGTGAAAAGTCACCCTTATTCTGGTAATTAGAGATCAAATAAAAAGATCTGAAGTTACTGTATACACACCCCTCAGAATGTTTTGGACTTCAGTCATTTCCACTTTCAGCTTTTATCTTCTGAGGCTATTGCCCTTTGTGTGTGTGTGTGTGCACCATTAAATGGAAATCAGTCAATCCCATTTCATCTGCAACTCTATCAAAATGTCCAACACCTTTTTAAAATGTGATAATTTACTGGAAAACTACTAAAATCTATTTTATAATTCCTTTTGAGGCAAAAACACTTAAAAATAAAAATAGCTCACATAATAAACTGCCCAGAAAGAACAAATTTTTCTATTTTGTGTTTTAAATATTGGATGGGTATTTAAAAAAGTAGAGTAAATCACACTAAAGATGATTGGCTCAGGTAAATAATCTCTTCCCGAAAGAATCATTCTGTCTACACATAATGCTGATCACTCTGCTACTCCAAATTGGATGACAATTTCTCCTAGTAACTATGGATAACTAAATAAAATTTTATTTTGAAAAAATAAAAGGTAATATTTAAATATGTATGATACTAAAAAGATTAATGTGTACTATAATATTAATTTCTTTTTAATGTAAAATTGCTGTCTTGCATACTAATTTTATATCTCTTTTCTCCTATTAAAATATATTATGTAACTTTAAATATTTCAGGCAATAGTTATGGAATCAGAGGCAGAACTGAGGGTCTAACACATTGTAGGTGTTCCTTAAATATATTTGAATGAGTAAATAGGCAGTTTTAGGCAAGCATCACATCTATTGATTCCATACATAAGAAGCAACATTTTATTTGAGTAATTTATCCAGTTGCAGTGGCTCACATCTGTAATCCCAGCACTTGGGGAGGCTGAGGCGGGCGGATCACCTGAGGTCAGGAGTTTGAGACCAGCCTGGTCAACATGGTGAAACCCCGTCTCTACTAAACATACAAGAAAATTAGCTGGGCGTGGTGGTGTGGGCCTGTAATCCCAGCTATCAAGAGGCTGAGGCAGGAGAATTGCTTGAACCTGGGAGGTGGAGGTTTCAGTGAGGCAAGATCACACCAGTGCACTCCAGTCTGGGCGACAGAGCAAGATTCCGTCTCCAAGAAAAAAAAAAAGGGAAATTATATGAATAATTGTACAAGTGCTTGAAACACTAATCCAAGAGTTTACATTTGTCAAGAAAGTACTCTATTCTCAAATTTTGAGGTTAGTATTATTGGTGATGAGAAAAACTTTCCACTAGCTAATAACTGACCCAGTAGAGTGAAAACAAAAATCAATTATTTTTATAGCAGCACACAGAAAAGGTGCCATGTACCCTTTAACTCTCTTTTGCTATGTCATTAGAACTAAGCTAGGGGTTACCTAGAAATTAAACTATATGAAAAATACATATAGTTTGTTTTTCCTCAACCTTTTACTTTTTGATAAAATGTGAACAGATTTTCAAAGAAATTACAATCAAATACTTTATTTTGTAATCTTCCTGATTCCGATGAGATATAATAAATACCTTAAGAAAATTTTATTGTTATCAAAAACTTTTCAGACACGTTAATAGTTCTAATATAATAGTTCATTAAGTCCTTATGAAGAAGAAAATAATTACTACTTTTAATCATTAATGAATGAATTCAGCAAAAGTATTAGTTACCAACTATGTGCCAATATACTTGAAAAAAACAATTTATTCACATTTTCGTAGTTTTGTTTATAAGATAAAATTTTTAAAAAACAATTTTAAACAATATTAACTTGTTTAAATAAACTACATTTTACTGAATTCTGTGCAGCCTTAAAATTTATATTAATAAACAATTGTTTATAATGAATTGGTAATTGAAAGAAAATATAAACACTCTATTTGGATCCTAGTGGTATTTTAATTATTTCTGTAACCACAATATATAAAGATAGCAAAACATTATAGATTGATAAGATGTATACATATATATACATATCTATGAATTAGACCAAAAACCTTAAATTTGTTCACAACATTTTCTGTCTTTAAGCCATTTTTTCTTTTCTTTGATTATTTTAATGGACATATTATAATTGTGCACATTCATGGGGTAGTGATGTTGCAAAGCATATAATGTATAGTGATGAGATCAGGGTAAATAGCATATCCGTCATCTGAAACATTTATCATCTCTTTGTGTTGGGAACATTCATTCCCTCCTTTTAGCTATTTGAAACTATATATTTTTGTTAAATTAAACATAATGTTAAATTTGGTTATCTCTTAGAAATATACTTAGTGAAATGCTTTACTGTTTTTAATTTGTTTTCTCCACATTCTAAATTTTGAACAAACAATTATTTGGCACTTAGTATTTGTTAGGCAGTAAGGCATGGGCTGATGACAGAGTGAACAGGGCTAAAGTCCAGGATAGTTAAACATGCAAACCTGGGTGCTTTATTACAATTTAGTAAGATGGGCAGAAGCAAAAGTAATTGGAGAAGGAGCTTGCCACTATGTCTTAGGCAAAGACTTTTTAAAATACATAGATACTACTTGGTCACCAATGAAAGTCTATCATGTATATACTCAGAAACATTATAATGAAGGCTAGTGTATTTAAATTGACTAAAGAAGGAGAATTAAAAGTTTAGATTCTATTAGAAAAGTCAGGGAGATGGATTCAAGTATCAAGTAAACAGCACGTGTTCAACAAATGGCTTATAACAAGTGGTTTGATTGTGCTAGCAAGCTAAAATCCATTTTAAAATAAAAGATAAAGAAATTTCTTAATGATTACCGCAGTGATATGATCGTATTCTACTTCATACAGACTGCTGTGTCATGTTAGATGAATCATTTAATCTTTTCAAACTGTCATCTATCAAAATAGCTCGGTGATAATTATGTTAAGTCCAAGAGGAAATTTATGAGATTGAACTTAATTTTTTTTTCCAAAATGAACAGGCAAGACCAAGAAAATATCTACAATTATTATTTTATGTGAAAAAATAAAATAATATAAACGTTTTTTCCAAGAGCATTCTGGTTCAAAAGTAAAATTTAATTTTTCAACATCTTCAAGGCTTATCTATTATAAAAGGCCTTGTAAGTGAATGTTTTCCTCATTAGTTTTTTGGCCCTGTTTGTTTTAGAGATGAGGCCTTGCTAGGTTGCCAAGACTGGAGTGTAGTTGGTATTCAGAGTGGCAGTCATAGCCTTGAACTCCTGGGCTCAAGCAATCCTCCTGCCTCAGGCCCCCTCAGTTGACACTTTAGATGCATGACACTGCACCTGGCTTTCCTGATTCATTTTTGTATATAAAATATAATAATTGTGTTCTGGCATATATTAAGACAAATCTTTGGGATTATTCTAAGGTCAGATCAAAGGAGGATTTCATTTTTTTCCCTTTGATTTTATTTCAGCGTTTCTAAAGTTCTGTGACTTTTTTAAAAAATGGGGAAAAAAACTAGTGTGAGTAGACATGTTCCCAAGTGCAGGGCTTAAACTAATATTTACAATCCAGGAAGTGTAATATTATAACAAATTTTAATTATAGAGCTCTTTAAAAAAAGTTTATGATTTAATAATGTATTTTAAAAGCTTATGTGGGTGAGTTAAAATGATAAGAAACGTGCGTATATACACTTTAAAATAAAATATTAAATTAAACATTTAAAAATATTTTCTTTGCAGATTTAAAAAGAAATCCATCACAGGTGTCTCCTGAATAGACTCCTTGATATTTTGGACAGATTAGTACATTATTTTATATATACTTACTTACATTTCATTTTATTAAGAAAGAACCTGAAGTCTCTAGAACCAAACGTTCTTGCTCAAGACCATATTGCTGTTAGCTTCGTGGTGTATGCTCATAAGAGATTCCTTAGAACAGATATGACATCAGCCTTAAGTGAATAAAAGCCCGATGACTCTGAGAAACCCATGGAAACGCTTGATTTCTTTCACTTGATACTCTCTGGTGGCCTATTTAGTGGCATCTTTGAAAAGAAGGAAATTTATTAAGGCAATTTTGTAATGCTCCCTTAATATAATAAATGCAAATTCATAGACATATGTGATATTTTCATGCAGGGTGTCTGTCTCTGTATATATAGGTATAGTCTTGATTAAGACGTGAGGAGGAAAAAAAATTAATTCACAATTCCTTGTTTAAATACTGAACTTCCAAGACTTCATTTCTGAAGGTTACCATCTCTGAGAGTAAATACAAAGAGTTTTACAGGTGGTGAAGAAATTCAGAGACAGAAAGGACAGAAAGGAATTTATGTACATGAGCTATTAAGCCATGACTTTGAATAGATGAACTGCTGAATATATAACTTGAAGATCCTTTTTTTTCCTTCTCTCTCTCTCTCTCTCTCTTATTTTATTTTATTTCATTTTTTGTCTGAGACACTACTGTCTCGCTTTGTCACCCAGACTGGAGTGCAGTGGCGCAATCATGGGTCACTGCAGCCTTGACTTCCAAGTTCAAGCAATCTTCCCACCTCAGCCTCCTAAGTAGCTGGGACTACATACAGGAACCCGTCACTATGCTTGGCTAATTTTTACATTTTTGTAGAGATGTGGTTTCACTCTGTTGCCCAGGCTGGTCTCAAATTTCTGGCCTCAAGCTATCTGCCTACCTTCCCAACCCATAAGTGATGGGATTACAGGTGTGAGCCACCACACCCAGTGAAGATCAATTTTTATATATTGGAATATGTTTTTCAATTTAAGATTTTCCTGTATCCATTCATTTGTTGATAGACATTTAGGCTGTTTCCCTATCTTGACTATTGTAAATAATGTCACAATGAACATGGGGCTACAAACGTATATCTTCAAGATATCTATTTCATTTCCTTTGAGTATATACCCAGAAGGGAAATTGCTGGACTGTATGGTAGTTCTATTTTTAGCTTTTTGAGGACCCTCCATACTGTTTTTTCATAATGACTGTACTAATTTCCATTCTTCCTAATAGTGCCTAAGAGTACCCCTTTCTCCACACCCTCCCCAACACTTATCTCTTTTTTGATAACTGTAATCCTACTAGGTAAGAGAACATATCTCGTTGTGGTTTTGATTTGTTATTTCCCTAATGTTTAGTGATGTTGAGCATCTTTTCACATACCTCTTGTCCATCTTTTTGGAAAAATATTTACTCAGGTGTTTTGATCATTTTTACATTTTTTTGTTATATTTTTGTCTGTTATTGAGTTGTGTGAGTTCCTTTTACATTTTGGATGTTAATCTCTAATCAGATATGCGGTTTACAAATATATTATTTCATTTCATGTGTGGTTTCTTCACTTTCTTGATTGTTTCCTTTGCTATATGGAAGCTTTTTAGTTTGATGATATCACTTCTTTAATTTGGTTTTAGTTGCCTGTGCTTTCGACATCATATCAAAAAGACATTGCCAAGAACAAAGTCAAGGAGATTTTTTGTCTGTTTTCTTCTAGGAGTATTACAGTTTTAGATTTTTAAGACTTAAAGATGTAAGTATTTAATTCATTTAAAGTTAATTTTTATGCATGTTATAAAATAAGGGTCTGATTTCATTTTGAAAATGAAAATGATTTTTTGATTTTCAGTTTTCCTTACACCATTTATTGAAGAGATTATCTTTTCTCCATTATGTAGTCTTGGTGCCCTTGTCAAAGGTTAGCTGACCAAATATATATGGATCCATTTCTAGGCTCTCTATTCTGCTTCACTGTCAGACACATATTCATACGTGTCTGTTTTTATGAGAGTACTATACTGTTTTGATAACTACAACTTTGTCATGCATTTTGAAATTAAGGAGTGTGATGCCTCCAGCTTTCTTCTTTTTTTCCAATATTGTTTTAACTATTTAGATTAAACAAATGTTCTGGTTCTAAACAAATTTTAAAAGATTTTCTATGTGAAAAACAACATTAAAATTTTGAAAGAAACTGCATAAATCTAGATCATTTTGGGTCGTGGAATTTACAGACTGCTTTGGGTAGTATGCACATTTTAACAATATTAACTCTTTCAGTCTGTGAACATGGAACATCTTCCCATTTGTTTGTATTCTTCTTCAGTTCTTTCATAAATGTCTTATGGTTATGAGATACAGCAAATCAATTCTAAAAGGGAAGTTTATAGTGATAAATGTCTATACACTGAGAAAAAACAAAGATTTCAAAAAAACTGACTTCATACCTCAAGAAACTAGGAAAAGAAGAACAAACTATGGTCAATGTCAGCAGAAGGAAGAAAATAATTTAGATTGGAGCAGAAATAAGTAGAGACAGGACTAGAAAGACAGTAGCAAAAAAATCAATGAAACTAAGAGTAAAGAGCTTGAATCAGTAATCAAAACCTGCCAACAAAGAAAAGTTCAGGATCAGATGGCTTCACTGGTGAATTCTACCAAACATAAAAAGATACCAATCCTTCCTGAATTACTTCCAAAAATTGAAGAGTTATTTGAGTCCAAACTCATTTTATGAGACCAGCATTACCATAATACCAAAGTCAGATAAAGACACTACAAGAAAAAAAAAAAAAATTAAAGGTCAATATCCCCGATATGGTTTGGTTGTGTCGCCACTCACCTCTCACCTTGAATTGTAATAATCCTCTTGTGTCAAGGGTGGGGTCAGGTACAGACAATTGAATCATGGGAACAGTTCCCCGCATACTGTTCTCATGGTAGTGAATAAGTCTGATGAGATCCGATGTTTTTATAAATGAGAGTTCCCCTGCACAAGCTCTCTTGCCTCCTGCCATTTAAGACATAATTTTGCTCTACATTGGCCTTCAACCTTGATTGTGAGGCCTCCCCAGCCATGTGGAACTGTGAGTCAATTAAACTTCTTTCTTTATAAATTACCTAGTCTCGGTTATGTCTTTATTAGCAGGATGAGAACAGACTAATACAATCCCTGATGAGCATACATGCAAAAATTCTCAACAAAATATTAGCAAAACAAATTAACAGCACATTTTTAAAAATTATACACCATGATCAAGTAGGATTTATTCCTGAGTTGAGAGGATGGTTCAACCTATATAAATCAATAATTATAATATACTACATTAACAAAATGAAGGATACAATTTATATGATCATCTTAATAGATGCAGAAAAAAACATTTGTCAATATTCAACACCCTTTCATGATTTATAAAACTGCATAAACTAGGTATAGAAGGAATTTTTCTCAGAATAATAAATAATATATGTGATAACATTATACTCAATGGTGAAAAACTGAAAGATTTTCCCATAAACTTAGGAAAAAGACAAAGATGTTCACTCTTGACACTTTTATTCAACAGAGTACTGGAAGACCTAGCCAGACTAATTAGGCAAGAAAAAGAAATAAAAGGCATCAAAATTGGAAATGAAGTTAAATTGTCTCTGCCCATGACATGATCATATATATAGAAAACCCTAAAGACTCCACGAAAAACAAACTATTGGAATTAGTAAACAAATTCTCTAAAATTTGTAAGATGCAAAATCAACATGCAGAAAGCAGTTGCATTTCCATGTACTAACAACAAACTATCCAAAATTTAAGGAAACAATCCCATTGACAATAACATCAAAAATAATAAAATATTTAGCAAGAAATTGATAGTCTTTTTAATTGTCAGTCTTTTCTATTAGTTTTGAGTTTCTTAACTACAGGGATTGTCTTTTTTATCTTTGCCACTCTTCTGCTGAGCTTAGTATTTGCCACATAGTAAATATGGAATAAATATATGTTAAATGAATATTTGAGTGTTAATAATATGCCCCTGAAAGTATTAGAGTACTAACAGAAGTAAGGTCTACTTTTGGGAAGGAGGTAACAAACACTACTAGAGGAAAAACCCTGCCGCCTTTATAATGTTATGCTATAAGTTTCTTTTATGGAATTAGGCATTCAAAAAGCATCAGTAAAAATGCAAATACGTTGCCCACAAGGCATAATATATCAAGTCACTAACATTCACTCTCAAAGAACAGACAAGGGTGAATGTAAAGTTAAGTTTAGATGATATAGTTTACCCAAACATAAGCCAATGCCCAGGAAAAAAAAAAGTAGTGAGTATCCCAGTGAAAATTAAATATAAAAGTTGAACAGAGTAGGCAATGAAAATGCCATCAATTTCAAAATAGTGTCTGACCATGTCTGTAGAGAAAGCAACACATGTTTTGAAATCATGAACAAGGAGTAAGGAACACTATCCTATAGGGACAAAGAGGTTTAGGAACAAAACTTGAAAAATAATAAAACAAAAATAATAAAATAACCATTGCCCTAAAGCTCAGTGTAGCAAATACAAGCTTTTGATTTTTCTTTTGTCCTTTCTTGTCACCCTTTCATATTTGTTACCCTGCTACAGTACAAGTGATCACAGAAACACAATCGACCACTGTCATTGAGTCGTCAGAGTCTTCCGCATACCTGTTGGAGGCCTCTCATTCATGTCAGCATTTTAGGCATGCTATGAAATAATGCCAGGAGTTTAAACCTCCGGTTTCTGGGCTTCCTGCCAGCTACTTGCTTGTCGTTCTCTCCCTACGACAGCAACAAGGATACATCTGCTGCCCCTGACTTTGTTATTTTACTTTTCTTCATTTTCTTATATATTGAAACATATTCTCAGACAAAAAAAAAAGTTCTAATCACTAACTCTACTGTTTCTTCTGCAGCTAAAAATTACATTCTAAGTTCTTTTGTTACAATTTCCCTTTAGTAATGATTTCTATCATTTCTGTAGTGAAATTTCTCTCCATATATATTTCTGTGTGTGTGTGTATTCATATATTTATATCTAACAGCCTAACATTCCATGGAAAAATTTTACAAAATGTAGCCTCAGAAAAAAAAAAAAAAAAAAAAAATTTTCTTCCAGGGCTCTTTGCATGCCCTTCCAACAACCATTCCTTTGTGGATTCATATATTTTATTCTGAAAACCCAACATAGAATCTTAATAATAAAAGTAAAAGTGGATTTTTGGCAACCTCTAAGATGGCGCTAGAGTCAAACCCAAAGACAAAACGAATGAACTAAAATCCTGGCTCTTCTACTTATCAGCTCACAAAGTTTATTAGCTTGTGAAATTAATGACATTGATCTATCTGTCTTTATTTTCCGATATATAAAATGAAAAAAAAAAAAATCAGTGACCACCCCACAGTTGCTGAAACTATTTTTTAGGATAATGCAGACAAAGGACTTTGCACAGTGTGTGATACAGGTAAGACAACAAGATATGTTAAGTTGTCACAACTCAATTACTGGTTATATCAATGCCCCCATCCATTCTCAGCTGAGTGATAACTCAATAGTGTAAAATTTGATGAGTGCTGTAAGCATCTAGATTGGCATTTACATCAAAGAGAACTGGAAAGTTGTCTATGTCTTCACGAAGGGCTTCAAAAGAGTTATCACATGGAATGTTGTGGGATGCCCCTGAATTTTTACAAAAAGATTTGCAGCTGTCGAAGTATCAACAAAAGTTAAGCAGAGAATAGAAATTTCATAAATCCCTACTTTCTCTCATTTGCATCTATAGCTCTGTTTTCCAGGTATAAAATGAGAATAATTTAATTAAATTCTACAACTCTTAAAAATATCATCTGTCAATAATAGATCAAAAATATAAACAAGATATTTCATTCTACTTAAAAAAGTTATCTTCAATGTAAAAGACTGAATTCGAACACTTTTAAACATAGGCAACTTAACCTAATAAAGAGCATGGGTTCTGTCTGACCTGCCTAAGTTTAAATCCCTGCGTTATCACTTTCTAGCTCTGTGACCTTGGGAACATTCATTAACCTTCCTATTCCTCTGTTTTCTCATCTATGAAATAATTATAACATTATTATGAGTCAATATTAGAAAAGTGCCATAGCAGAAATAACAAGGAAGGATAATGGGACAAAAGATGAGAATATTTATTATGAAAGAAAACAAATAATATAAAAATAAGATAAATCCTTAGTCCCTCGAACTAAAGATAATTATTTATCACAAGCATATTATTTATCATTGAATGGTATGAAGGGAGATATAACTAAAATATACCAGAACATTATATTTTATTGAGTATGAGTTTTAAAATACAGTAGCATGAGTTTTGGAGCTACACCACCTGCCATTTTCTACTTGTGTAACCTTAATCAACTCTATTTTTCTGTTTCCTTGGGTGCAAAAAAAAAAAAAAAGAATAATAATACCTATATTAAAGTAATGTTGTAAGGATTCGGTACGTTAATTCATGAGAAGTGGTTTTAGAAGAGGACCCGGTGCGTAGTAAATATTCAGTAAATGTTATCAAAGGGTTTATTTTAATGCACAGTTACAGAACTGTATATAAATCACTGCAACCACCACTTTCCGTTCAATTAATTAGTATCTGTCAACCTCTAACATGATCTACTTAGTATAAACTCACTATCTTGTCATTATCTACTCTCTTGCCAGGGAAAATCTGACTGATCCCAAAAGGTAACCTAAAATTTACAATGTGAAATAATCTGAAAATATTTTATTGCAAAAACAAAAATGTATATGTAAAACAAAATTAGAACATTCTTGCTCTGCTCCAGCAAAAGAGAGAGAGAGCCTTTATATTTTCTTATTAAATTAGCTCTAGTTGCAATTGAAGAAACTGTATGATCATTTAAAGCTACTGAGGAAATAGCAAGATTGATGTATGATTATTCTGTGAATATTAGTCATCACAGGAATGGTTTCAAAAGGGTCTTTACTAAAGTCAGCTATATTATATATCTTACAAAGAAAAAAATTTGAATAAAAATCTTTGTAATATTTTATTTCTCATTTTTGTCTCCTCACACTTTTCCCAATTAGTATTTCAGTAGTTTAAAAGAATTATATAGATTTTTCTAGGTGGACTACATTACAACATTTCATAGTTCTATTAATATTTACTCAATCTTACTGAGGCCTTACTTACATCAGGGACTGCATAAATGTCCATTAAGTGTGAAGGGGGTATAGCTGGAATAAACTTCCCAGTGGAAATAATATTTGATCAGAGTCTTAACAAATTATAGAGAAGAATCATGTGACAATGTGTGAGGGAACAAACTGAGCCATTAGCAACAATTTGAAGAGTAATTATTTTAAAATTGCTGAATCGCAAGATAAAGAAAGGTGGCTGACACAGTTTAGGAGCTTAGCATGATTCAGGTCACAGGTGCCATTTATGTCTGCTAAAGAACTGGCTCTTCATGTGTAAGAGCTGGAGAATCACTGAAACAATTAAAAGGGTGTAAGAGTGAATCAGATGTACAGGTTTCTTGTTTTTGAGAAGGGTTTTAGAAGCAAGATGTGTTAATTATTTAGATGTGCAGGGTAAGGAAGAAGGGGATATAGAGAAGGTCCTCAGATTTGGGCTTGGGAGACCATGTGAAGCTTTGTGCCACCTCCAGAGCTAGAATGGAAAGAGAGAAAAATACCTATGGAGGGAAGGTGAATTCAGATAGTAAACATAGTGCATCTGTATTTAAGAGTCAAGTGAGGATGCCCACTAAGTGGGTGGAGACTTGAGTTTAGACTTCAGAAGGGAGGCCTGTGTTATCAACATTATTAGATGTGGATAAGCTCTTTCTCAGAGAGTGAATGGAACATGAGAAGAAGAAAAGGACTAAGAATATTAATGTCTCTGGAATTAATGGTTTCTTGGTCTTGCTGACTTCAAGAAAGAAGTCGCAGACGCTGGCGGTCAGTGTTACTGTTCTTAAAGATGGTGTGTCTGGAGTTGTTCTTTCTGATGTTCGGATGTGTTCAGAGTTTCTTCCTTTTGGTGGGTTCATGGTCTTACTGGCTTCAGGTGTGAAGCACCAGACCCTGGCGGTGAGTGTTACAGCTTTTAAGGCGGCGCATCTGAAGTTGTTTGTTCCTCCCATCCGGAGTTGTTCATCCCTCCCTGTGGGTTCATGGTCTCTCTGGCTTCAGGATTGAATCTGCAGATCTTCGAGGTGAGTGTTATAGCTCATTAAGGCCACGCAGACCCAAAGAGGAGCAGCAGCAAAATTTATTGTGAAGAGGGAAAGAACAAAGCCTCCACAGCGTGGAAGGGGACCTGAGGTGGGTTGCCATGTGAACTCAGACAGCCTGCTCTTATTCCCTTATCTGGCCCCATCCACATCCTGCTGATTGGTCCATTTTACAGAGAGCCGATTGGTCCGTTTTGACAGTGTGCTGATTGGTGCCTTTACAAACTTTTAGCTAGACACAGACTGCTGATTGCTGCATTTACAATCCTTTAGCTAGATACAGGGTGCTAATTGGTGTGGTTTACAATGGTTTAGCTAGACATAAAAGTTCTCCAAGTTCCCACCTTACTCAGGAGCCCAGCTGGCTTCCCCTAGTGGATCCCGGTGCTGGGGCCATGGGTAGAGCTGCCTGCCAGTCTGCGTCACACGCCCACCCTCCTCAGCCCTTGGGCTGTCAATGGGACTGGGCGCCATGGAGCAGAGGGTAGCACCTGTCATGGAGGCTCAGGCCACACGGGAGCCCACTGGGGTGGGGGATCTCAGGCATGGCAGGCTGCAGGTCCCAAGCCCTGCCCTGTGGGGCAGTGGCTGAGGCCCAGCGAGAATTAGAGTGTGGCGCAGGTGGGCTGGCAGTGCTGGGGGACCCAGTGAACCTTTCACAGCTGCTGATCTGGGTGCTAAGTCCCTCACTGCCCGGGGCCAGCGGCACCGGCTGGCTTCTCTGAGTGTGGGGCCCACTGAACCCATGCCCACCTGGAACTCACGCTGGCCTGTAAGCATCACATGCAGCCCCGGTTCCCGCCCATGCCTCTCCCTCCACACCTCTCTGCACCAGAGGGAGTCAGCTCCGGTCTGGGCCAGCCCAGAGAGGAGCTCCCACAGTGCAGTGACAGGCTGAAGGGCTTCTCAAGCATGGCCAGAGTGGATGCCAAGGCCAAGGAGGCACGGAGAGCAAGTGAGAGCTGCTAGCACGTTGTCACCTCTCAATCCCCCCTCTAAACAGGATACCCCAACTGCTGTTGGGAATTTGGCCAATGAGTGCTCTAGCTACTTCTTGCTGAATAGGGTCAATGAAGGGGCCTTGCAGTTGTAGCGACCTCCAGAGGGGAGCTCTCTAGATCAGTGAAAGTGCCAGCGGGTTGGTCCAGGGGTCCTCTGTAGAAGTTATTAGTTGAGCACATTTGGGGCTCCATTTGTAAGACCATCCGTAGCTTGATGGCCTCGATTCTAGAGGAAACAAATTTAACAAGGAGGTTAAAAATACAGGGCTCAAAGGCGAGTAACAGCAAGATGGCTGCCATGGGACCTAGAAAGTGGAGAAGTCATGTTGCCCAACTCCAGAGGTTGTTATAAGAATTTGAAAGGTGTTGTCTGATTTCAGAAGCCTTTTCCTGTAAATGTTGGATCCCATCTCGTACTATCCCTGAGACTGGTTAGTTTAGAAAAACAACACTTTCAGGCATAACAAGAAAGGCATGTGAAGAGAGCAAAGTCTCCCAATTACAACTGAGGAGGTGGGAGAAATACCTGATTACAGGCTGTCCCAGGATTCCTCAGATGGTAATGGACCTTGAGAACAGTCGTCCAGGACAGGAGATTAACACTGAGTAGACCACACCAGTGTCTAGGAGGAAGTCAATTTCCTGGCCCTCAATGGTTAAATATACCTGGGACTCAGTGAGGGTGATGACACGAGCTGGCGCTTGCCCCAGGCACCCTCAGTCCTGTTGTTGGATCATCTGGTTGGGGATTTCTGACCCAGAGAACCTTCATCCTCTGGGGCAGTGCACCTTCCAGTGATTGCCACAGCATAGTGGACATGGATGAGGGGGCAGCTTGTTTCTCATTGGACAGTCATTTTTTTTAAGTGTCCTTGTAAACCACACTGATAACAAGCCCTACCAGGTGATTGGCCTGCTCCATTTTCTGTCCTCTCTGAACCACCAAGGTTTGTTTGTCTGAGGACCATGACTAAGGCTGTGGCCTTTCTCTGATCTCGCTTTTCCTTTTGGGCCTATTCCTCTTGGTCCCTATTATAGAACACCGAGGTTGCCAGGTTTGATAATGCCTCCAAATTTTGTTCAGGGCCCTGGGCTTACTTTTGGAGCTTTTTCCTGATATCTGCAGCTGATCGGGTTATAAACTTATCCTTGAAAATCAATTAACTCTTGAGTGATTCAGGTGACAGGGGAGTATATTTTCTTAAGGCCTCCTGTAGCCGCTCAAGGAAGGTAGAAGGATTTTCTTCCTTTTCCTGAGTTATGGTGGACATCTTTGAATAATTCATGGACTTCTTCCTAATTCTCCTTAGTCCTTCTGGAACAGGTCAACAGATGTTTTCAACTCCAGTCCCCATGATCTGAGTCAAGGTCCTGGTGGGGATCCATACTGGGGATGACTTGCTGACCAGTAGAGAATTTGTCCCTTTCTTCGACTGTCATTCTATCATTTCCTTGACTAAGATACCAGGTATCTCCAAACTCTTGGGCTGCAGCTAAAGCTTCATTCTTTTCATTAAAGGCCAGGGTTTGATCTAACAATAACGTGACATCTCTCCAAGAGAGGTCAAAGGTTTGCCCTAGACCCTGTATGATATCCAGGTACCTATCAGGATCATCTGAAAACTTCCCTAGGTCTGCCTTGATCTGCTTTAAATCAGAAAGGGAGACGGGAACATATACCCAGGTTGTGCCAGATTCTCCCCCCCCCCCCCCCCCGCCCCACAGCTTGAAGGGTTCATAAACGATAGCCTGGGGGTTTTTGTGGTCCTTTGGAGATTTCTTTGCTTATTTCCTTCTAGGTAGGGGAGATTAAACGAGGATTATCATTAATAGGAAGGGGAGCTATAGGGAGATTAGGATATGGGGATAAGCTGAAAGGTCTTCCTGTGGGATGTAAATTGCAAGCTTTACATAGTTGTGTATTCTCCTTCAATGAAAAGAAATCTTGGACATAAGGTATTTCACTCTATTTGCCTTCCCTCTTACAGAAAAGGTCAAGCTGCAGGATACTATTTTAATTTGTACTTCCCTCAGGTGGCCATTTTTCCCCATCAGAGAGAGAATATTGGGGCCAGGCCATAGTGTAGAAAATAATGAGCTGCGTGTTTTTCAGGGTTTGTCGGTCAAATTGGTCCCAATGTCTTAGGATGCATTTCAAGGGTGAGCCTGTCAATGCCTGAGTGTTTCCCATCTGAAAGACAAAACCGCCCTTGGTTTTGGTTTGTTTTGTTTCTCCCCCTGCCCAAGAACCCACAATGGTTCCTGGACCCTGCTGATCAGAATAGTCACACTTACCGACCCAGCACCAGAAACAACCCCTGCCCAAGAACCCGCAATGGTTCCTGGACCCTGCTGATCGGAATAGTTGTGTTCACCGACACAGCAGCAGAAACACTAGTTTTCCTCCCAGACCACAAGCAGGATGGAGGAAGGTCAGATTTAGTGGCCCTTACTGACACGTTCTCGAAAAGCTGCATCCTTGCCTGTCCTCCTAGACCACAAAGAGGACTGAGAAAAATCGGATTTAGTGACCTTTGCTGATGCATTCTCGAAAACCTGTCAGAGTCCTAAGCATTCTCTTGTTAGTATTGGGAACTTACCCCTATCCTATAATGATGTTATGCCCCCAAAATGAAGTGGAGGGCCATACCCTGAGGGAGGGAAGGGCTCTCCTGAGTTGGAAGAGTGATGCATTTTGTCCTCACTTATATGAACATGAAGGATACAATTTCTGGGGTTCCCTATATCCTAGCTTCAGGACTAGCTTTTGTTAGGCCTACTAGTCCTAGGAGGGATCCTAAAATTCCAGATAGTATCCCCTACATTGGGGCTTTGGGCAAAAATTGTCTTTCCAATTGGTGAGCCCGGGTGCCTAGAGAAGGTAACAGAGTCCTGGAGTTTATACTAGAAATCATTCTTATAGGAGAATCTAGAAAAGCACTAGAGACAGGGAGTGATTTTTAGAAGTGCGGCTAGCCTCGGAGAAGAGAGGCAAGAGGAAATATGTCTGTCAGGCATTAGGACCCAGGGGGCAAGGGTCAAGATAGATAGGATAGATGGGTGAGTCTGGCTTGGGCGACATGCCTTTGAGAGTTCCGCTCATGGCTACAGGGTTAACCAACTTGTTGTCAGGACCCTGGAGCTGAATGGCTTTCCTCTCTGTCGACCCTCAGCTCAGCCCAGAAGTACAAGAAAAGCAGAAGCTGATCCCAGGCAAACCAACACTTCCAACTTGGCAGAGTAATGGGTTGTTAGAGAGCCCTTTCCCAGAAAGCCTGACACTCATGTCTTTAGTCCGGCGGCTGTGCTAGTCGCTCTTAACTGGCCAACAGGTGCCTGGTATTTGATCCCCGAATTCGAAGGAAAAATAGGACAGAATAGCAAGCAAAAGGGGTCCAATGCTACTCACTGCTTGGCGATAGTCTCACTGCTTGGCAATAGGTGACAGTCTCACTGCTAGGCAATAGTCTCACCACGATAGGCAAGGGTGACCAAAATGTGTCTGGAATTGGTGGGTTCTTGGTCTCGCTGACTTCAAGAATGAAGCCGCGGACACTCACAGTCAGTGTTATAGTTCTTAAAGATGGTGTGTCTGGAGTTGTTCATGCTGATGTTCAGACGTGTTCAAAGCTTCTTCCTTCTGGTGTGTTCATGGTCTCACTGGCTTCAGGAGTGAAACTGCAGACCTTCGCAGTGAGTGTTACAGCTCTTAAGGTGGTGAGTTTGGAGTTGTTCGTTCCTCCCATCCAGAGTTGTTCATCCCTCCCGGTGGGTTCGTGGTCTCGCTGGCTTCAGGAGAGAAGCTGCAGACCTTCACTGTGAGTGTTACAGCTCATTAAAGCAACATGGTCCTAAAGAGTGAGCAGCAGCAAGATTTATTGCAAAGAGTAAAAGAACAAAGCTTTCACAGCATGGAAGGGGACCCAAGCGGGTTGCCACTGCAGGCTCAGGCAGCCTGCTTTTCTTCCCTTATCTGACCCCATCCACATCCTGTTGATTGGTCCATTTTACAGAGAACTGATTGGTCCGTTTTGACAAGGTGCTGATTGGTACATTTACAAACCTTTAGCTAGACACAGAGTGCTGATTGGTGCATTTACAATCTGTTAGCTAAATACAGAGTGCTAATTGGTGCGTTTACAATCCTGTAGCTAGACATAAAAGCTCTCCAAGTCCCCACCCCACTCACGAGCCCTGCTGGCTTCCCCTAGTGGATCCCGCATCGGGGCCCAGGTGGAGTTGCCTGCCAGTCCTGTGCCACGGGTGCGTGTACTCCTCAGCCCTTGAGCAGTCAATGGGACCAGGTGCCTTGGAGCGGGGGGCAGTGCCCATCGGGGAGGCTCAGCTGCATGGGAGACCACGTGGGGGGGGGGTGGCTCAGACATGGCGGGTTCCAGGTTTGGAGCCCTGCTGCGTGGAGAATTCCAGAGTGGCAAGGGCGGGCTGGCAGTGCTGGGTGACCCGACACACCCTTTGCAGCTGCTGGCCTGGGTGCTAAGCCCCTCATTGCCCGGAGCCAGCAGCGCTGGCCAGCCGCTCCAAGTGCGGGCTGCTGAGCCCGTGCCCACCCAGAACTTGTGCTGCCCTGCGAGTGCCATATGCAGCCCCGGTTCTCCCCCGAGCCTCTCCCTCCACACCTCTCCACAAGCAGAGGGAGCTGGCTCCATCCTCAGACAGTACAGAGAGGGACTCCCACAGTGCAGCAGCAGGCTGAAGGGATCCTCAAGCATGGCCAGAGTTGACACTGAGGCCAAGGAGGTGCCCAGAGCAAGTGAGGGCTGCTAACACATTGTAACCTCTCATTAACATGAGGCCCAGAAAAATCGAATCCAACAAAGGAGGTTAAGAAGCAGTATGTAAAGCGGAAGGAAGAGAGCCAGGGTAAACATGTTGTCACAGAAGCAAAGGGATTTGAAGGAATGTCAAGGAGAAAGGAGCCAATGATGGCAGTACAGAAAGTTCGAATAAGAACTAAATGTGTATGCAGAGACACACATAGTCTCAAAATAAAGGGATGGAGGAAGATCTACCAAGCAAATGGAGAACAAAAAAAAGCAGGGGTTTCAGTACTAGTCTCTGATAAAACAGACTTTAAGCCATCAAAGATCAAAAGAGACAAAGAAGGCCATTACATAATGGTAAAGGGATAATTCAACAGGAAGAGCTAACTATCCTAAATATATATGCACCCAATACAGGGGCACCCAGATTCATAAAGCAAATCCTTAGAGACTTACAAAGAGACTTAGACTCCCATACAATAATAATGGGAGACTTTAACACCGTACTGTCAACATTAGACAGATCAACGAGACAGAAAGTTAACAAGGATATCCAAGAATTGAACTCATCTCTGCAGCAAGCAGACCTAATAGACATCTACAGAACTCTCCACCCCAAATCAACAGAATATACATTCTTCTCAGCACCACATCACACTTATTCCAAAATTGACCACATAATTGGAAGTAAAGCACTGCTCAGCAAATGTAAAAGAACAGAAATTATAACAAAGTGTCTCTCAGACCACAGTGCAATCAAACTAGAACTCAGGACTAAGAAACTCAATCAAAACCGCTCAACTACATGGAAACTGAACAACCTGCTCCTGAATGACTACTGGGTACATAATGAAATGAAGGCAGAAATAAAGATGTTTCTGGAAACCAATGAGAACAAAGATACAACATACCAGAATCTCTGGGACACATTTAAAGCAGTGTGTAGAGGGAAATTTATAGCACTAAATGCCCACAAGAGAAAGCTGGAAAGATCTAAAGTTGACACTCTAACATCACAATTAAAAGAACTAGAGAAGCAGGAGCAAACACATTCAAAAGCTAGCAGAAGGTAAGAAATAAGTAAGATCAGAGCAGAACTGAAGGAGATAGAGACACAAAAAACCCTCCAAAAAATCAATGAATCTAGGAGTTGGTTTTTTGAAAAGATCAACAAGATTGATAGACCGCTAGCAAGACTAATAAAGAAGAAAAGAGAGAAGAATCAAATAGACACAATAAAAAATGATAAAGGGGATATCACCACCGACCCCAGAGAAATACAAACTACCATCAGAGAATACTATAAACACCTCTACGCAAACAAACTAGAAAATCTAGAAGAAATGGATAATTTCCTGGACACTTACACTCTCCCAAGACTAAATCAGGAAGAAGCTGAATCCCTGAATAGACCAATAGCAGGCTCTGAAATTGAGGCAATAATTAATAGTCTACCAACCAAAAAAAGTGCAGGACCAGAAGGATTCACAGTTGAATTCTACCAGAGGTACAAGCAGGAGCTGGTACCGTTCTTTCTGAAACTATTACAATCAGTAGAAAAAGAGGGAATCCTACCTAACTCATTTTATGAGGCCAACATCATCCTGATACCAAAGCCTGGCAGAGACACAACAAAAAAAGAGAATTTTAAACCAAAATCCCTGATGAACATCAATGCAAAAATGCTCAATAAAATACTGGCAAACCGGAACCAGCAGCACATCAAAAAGCTTATCCACCATGATCAAGTGGGCTTCATCCCTGGGATACAAGGTTGGCTCAACATATGCAAATCAATAAACATAATCCAGCATATAAACAGAACCAAAGACAAAAACCACGTGATTATCTCAATAGATGCAGAAAAGGCCTTTGACAAAATTCAACAGCCCTTCATGCTAAAAATGCTCAATAAATTCGGTATTGATGGAACGTATCTCAAAATAATAAGAGCTATTTATGACAAACCCACAGCTAATATCATACTGAATGGGCAAAAACTGGAAGCATTCCCTTTGAAAACTGGCACAAGACAGGGATGCCCTCTCTCACCACTCCTATTCAACATAGTGTTGGAAGTTTTGGCTAGGGCAATCAGGCAAGAGAAAGAAATAAAGTGTATTCAGTTAGGAAAAGAAGAAGTCAAATTGTCCCTGTTTGCAGATGACATGATTGTATATTTAGAAAACCCCATTGTCTCAGCCCAAAATCTCCTTAAGCTGATAAGTAACTTCAGCAAAGTCTCAGGATACAAAATTAATGTGCAAAAATCACAGATATTCTTATACACCAGTAACAGACAAACAGAGATCCAAATCATGAATGAACTTCCATTCACAATTGCTTCAAAGAGAATAAAATACTTAGGAATCCAACTTATGAGGGATGTAAAGGACCTCTTCAAGGAGAACTACAAACCACTGCTCAGTGAAATAAAAGAGGTCACAAACAAATGGAAGAACATACCATGCTCATGGATAGGAAAAATCAATATCGTGAAAATGGCCATAATGCCCAAGGTAATTTATAGATTCAATGCCATCCCCATCAAGTTACCAATGAGTTTCTTCACAGAATCGGAAAAAACTCCTTTAAAGTTCATATAGAACCAAAAAAGAGCCCGCATTGCCAAGACAATCCTAAGTCAAAAGAACAAAGCTGGAGGCATCACGCTACCTGACTTCAAACTATACTACAAGGCACCAATGAGTTTCTTCACAGAATCGGAAAAAACTCCTTTAAAGTTCATATAGAACCAAAAAAGAGCCCGCATTTCCAAGACAATCCTAAGTCAAAAGAACAAAGCTGGAGGCATCACGCTACCTGACTTCAAACTATACTACAAGGCTACAGTAACCAAAACAGCATGGTACTGGTACCAAAACAGAGATATAGACCAATGGAACAGAACAGAGTCCTCAGAAATAATACCACACATCTACAGCCATCTGATCTTTGACAAACCAGACAAAAACCAGAAATGGGGAAAGGATTCCCTATTTAATAAATGGTGCTGGGAAAATTGGCTAGCCATAAGTAGAAAGTTGAAACAGGATCCTTTCCTTACTCCTTATATGAAAATTAATTCAAGATGGATTAGAGACTTAAATGTTAGACCTAATACCATAAAAACCCTAGAAGAAAACCTAGGTAATACCATTCAGGACATAGGCATGGGCAAGGATTTCATGTCTAAAACACCAAAAGCAATGGCAACAAAAGTCAAAATCGACAAATGGGATCTAATTAAACTAAAGAGCTTCTGCACAGCAAAAGAAACTACTATCAGAGTGAACAGGCAACCTACAGAATGGGAGAACATTTTTGCAATCTTCTCATCTGACAAAGGGCTAATATCCAGAACCTACAAGGAACTCAAACAAATTTACAAGAAAAAAACAAACAACCCCATCAAAAAGTGGGCAAAGGATATGAACAGACATTTCTCAAAAGAAGACATTCATACAGCCAACAGACACATGAAAAAATGCTTGTCATCACTGGCCATCAGAGAAATGCAAATCAAAACCACAATGAGATACCATCACACACCTGTTAGAATGGCAATCATTAAAAAGTCAGGAAACAACAGGTGCTGGAGAGGATGTGGAGAAATAGGAACACTTTTACACTGTTGATGGGATTGTAAACTAGTTCAACCATTATGAAAAACAGTATGGCGATTCTTCAAGGCTCTAGAACTAGAAGTACCATATGACCCAGCCATCCCATTACTGGGTATATACCCAAAATATTATAAATCATGCTGCTATAAAGACACATGCACTTGTATGTTTATTGCGGCACTATTCACAACAGCAAAGACTTGGAATCAACCCAAATGTCCATCAGTGACAGACTGGATTAAGAAAATATGGCACACATACACCATGGAATACTATGCAGCCATAAAAAAGGATGAATTTGTGTCCTTTGTAGGGACATGGATGCAGCTGGAAACCATCATTCTCAGCAAACTATCGCAGGAACAGAAAACCAAACACCTCATGTTCTCACTCATAGGTGGGAACTGAACAATGAGATCATTTGGACTCGGGAAGGGGAACATCACACTCTGGGGCCTATTGTGGGGAGGGAAGGGGGGGGAGGGATTGCATTGCGTGTTATACCTGATGTAAATGACGAGTTGATGGGTGCTAACGAGTTGATGGGTGCAGCACACCAACATGGCACAAGTATACATATGTAACAAACCTGAATGTTATGCACATGTACCCTAGTACTTAAAGTATAATAATAATAATAATAATAAAAGTAACATAGCATAGGTAATAGCCAAATAACTATATTGTACTTTTTAAGATGCATGTGCAGAAGACTACATAAAGTAACTGAAAGAATGTAAGTGCAAAGAAAATTTTGATTCAGTTCTTTTTAAATAAAGTTATAAAACTTCTTTAAGAAAAGAACTAAATGTGTATTAGATTTGACAGTTTTTAGTTTATGGGTAATAGTATCTAGAAAACCTACAGTGAAATGACAATGTTTCAGTAATTTGAGAAGTGTATAATAGATGAGAAAATTAAATGGAATAGTGAGTGGGAACTCATCTTTTAAGAAATTTGGATGAGTTGAAAAAAGAAGCTGGTAACTAGAGGACTAGAAGGATGCTTGGGGAGTATAGGACAGCTAAACCTTATTATAATTGATGAAATGACCCCGTAGACAGGAAGTGTTTAAAATTGTTGGAAAAAAGGTAAGATAATCAACGCAAAACTAGCACTGGACAATGTTAAATAAAAAGACTCTATTCAAGGTTATTGTTACAGGAGAGAGTTTGAAATCTGAACTCAATTCAGACAAAATGACTAGAAAGTTTTGATGATCTGGGATGGGGGTCATAGACCTTCTCTGATCATAGACTTTGCTCAAAAGGAGAGTAAACTTTCTCATATTTTCATGCTATGAGGTTGTTTTACAATTTAGTTTCCTTACCTGTGGAGGTTAGATTCCTATCTTCCCACAGAAATTTATCATCAAGAAAGACAGTGCCCTTATTAAAGAATGGCTTCCATGTCCTTGAGAAAGACATTTCTGCGATTTTGTGTTTTGTTTGTTTTTCTTTTTTAAAGCCAGTAGCTTTTTATAAACTTTACACATCAAAAGGACGGAGAAAAGATTCACAATTTGAAGTTTTCTAAAGTAAATGTTCTAAGTAAAGAGAGGTCAAGAGTCTACAATTGAACCTAATGGGAAGAAGCTTTTTGAAAATTTCTTCAAGTTGAAAGGAACCTTAAGGCCATCTTGGTCTTTCTACAGACCAAGTACTTATTTTAGATGGAAAAGACTGAGGTTAAGGGTAAGGGAGGAGCTGTTGAAATAAAAAAGCAGGAAATATATCCCTTCAGTTGAACCTGGAGTGTTTGAGGTCAGGCTCAGGTGGATGTAAGTCTATAATGGTGGGACAAGTAGTTGAGAGAATTTAAGACTGGGTCTCTCAATTTTCTCGATAAAGAAGGAGGTCAGAAATACAAAGACCTGAGAGTGTGATGTGGGGTGGGTGGGAAATGGGGAAAGCCAAGATCAGGAAGATTATGGGGGTGATAAAAGAGTTAATCAAACCATGACCCCTTGAAATATAAAAACCATTCACAGAGAGATACAATGTATTTCAAAAGAAGACATTGCCCATGCCCCCAGCAGCATTTATAAAAGGTCTCATCATGTTTTCGAGTTGTCATCTTTTTTGCTTCCTTTCTTCCACTTAAAAGGCTGAGCTGGATACATAATTACATTTTTTCCTCTTTTTGCTAATGATGTTTTTCAGTTCCTCTGATTTGTAAAGTTCTGTGTCAAACCTATAAAGATTTCTTGGCAGATTGCTTCCTCT
This sequence comes from Trachypithecus francoisi, assembly GCF_009764315.1. Classification (NCBI taxonomy): domain Eukaryota; kingdom Metazoa; phylum Chordata; class Mammalia; order Primates; family Cercopithecidae; genus Trachypithecus; species Trachypithecus francoisi. Next base: position 44,106,262 of record NW_022681470.1, on the reverse strand, counting down.
GTGTATAGAATATGATAGAGGCATTGAATTTTTTAACCAGTTTTTCTGAACTTTGGTTATTACTGTGATGCTGGGTATGTTCATTCCTCTCCTCCTTTTCACAGCGCATTAACTTTAAAATAACATCTAAGTCCCTATCTAGCTGTTTTCACATTTTATTTTCTTCTATTGCCAGCCAATGAATTGTTCAACTTTTCAGTCTCTCTTTTGGGATTCTACTTTCATTGACAATAAGAGTTATTAAGATCTGTATAGTTGGTTTTTATCCTCACTTAGATCTGTTTATATCTCTTGGGTAACTTTTCTGTGCACAACTCCAATTACTTTATTTCTGTACTGTCCTTTCTTTGTACCAAAATTTGATTTTGTTCATTGTTATGGTCGTATAATAGATTCTTGGACTCCTTTTTAATTCTCTTGTCATGGTTACTCACTGACTTTCTTTTTGAGGTTTTTATGACCTGATGATATTAAAATCTATTTCCAAGTTTTGAATACATATTCAATTTCTGGAGATTTGTTTTTCTTTGTTCTCCCATCTTAGAAATTTCCGTAACAACTGTTCTTTGGTTAATGCTTTTATTCACATTTTATTCACACCTAAAACTGTATTCCATAAATTTAGAATTACATAGGCTTATGTCATAAAAATACAATTAGAAATTTTAAAATTGTCCTTCTTTTAATTATGATTCTTTTATATGAGGAAGAGATTGGACTATGTTAATTGTCAAGATATTTTTACATCTTAGAAGATTCTGCATGTTATGAAAATGTTTCTAAACTGCATCTTGATATATATATTGTGCATCTTTTTTTCTGAGTCAGGGACATAAAGAAAGTAAGCAATTTCCAACCACCTATGATTTGAAGACGTCACCAGGCTCAAACATGGTACCCCCCAAAACTCCCTCCCTTGACACTGATCTGCCTTCTTACCCTCTCTCCTCATAACTGGCATGAAACTGTAATTATGACTATGATTCTTTGAATAATAAAATTTAACTTTATCTCTCTGAGACTCCAGGAGCCATGCAGGTAAATTTCCTAGGCCAGGTGTAAAATGTCCCAGATAATCATGCTTTCCAAGGGGTGATCATGACAGATGGGGAGGAGCAGTTAGAAGGTACTAAAGGGAAGAATTACTCAAAGGGGACAACTGGGGCAATTTCAAAAGTAAGTCTAAGGTTAGCCCTACTCTTACATTACATGTAAGAGTCTTTATTTTGATGATAAGTTCAATATTCTCTTAGTGATTAACTTACCAACCCAACACTATGAAGCATGAAAACAGATTGTCTCCATCTGGAGGCTAAATCATTTTCACTGTGAACAAAAGGTAAGTATATTTAGCCCTTCTTTTAAGATAATACTTCAAAGAGTAATAAAGGGTACTTTTACAAGTGCTTTCTAAGTTTTTGTTAGAACTGTCATCCTCACTTTAATAACAGGAGCACTACTTCAGTGTAAGAAGAACCAAGGCTGTTACATTTCTCTTAGTAAATAAAGAAAAAGTAATATTTTAAAAGCTACTTTTGTGACCAACAGCAGTAAAATTTGTGCCCCCCACCCAAATGTTTCTGCAATGGAAAGCCATCAATGATCTCATTGTACAGATAAACATTTCTACCTACAGATATGTAAGATATTCTGAACAAAATGACAATATCTGAAAGAGGCAAAAGGCCTTAAATTGTAGAAACAGCTATCTTTGAATATTTTTTGTTTTCCTTTTATTTTATTTGTTTGTTTTTAGCTCTTTAAGGAAGATGGGTTATTGCAGCAGCTAAAACAATTTTTTGCTCTCACAGTGTTAATCAAAGATTTAGGTCATTAAAATCAACATTGAGATTTAAGATACCAGTCATGAAATATTTGTTATCCAAGTTTGATCTTTAACAATGGAAAATATTTATTATACCTCAAGCTTATAATTTATAATTTAAATGAAGGATAATAACAATATCCACACATATATTTAGATTTCTATGGAACTCTCAATATTCTCTCAGTACAGTTAGGTGTTGTATAGATGACATCCTTATTTGATGTAAAAAGTGACTGAGGACACAAAGTTATGGTTAAAATTGATAAGAATAAATTTATTTCTTATTTTTTATATAAAAATATGCATTCTAGTGTTTTCTCCCCTCACCCCCACTGGCCATCTTGCATTCACCTTTGGGTGCAGTCACATCATTGTAAACATATGAGATAATAAAAGTTGGTACTTTAAACATATTTTATTGTTGAAGTAATCATCTTTAGAGGCAATCTTATTATGTATGCAGTAATCCTTTAAGAGCTGTAAACATTTCAGATAATAGTTACTATCAAGCGCATACTCCTTTCAGATGAGAGTTACTATCAAACACATTTCTCCTTTCAGATCATGAAAATATTTGTGTGCACTTCTATGAAGAATGTCACTGTTCAAATGTTATCCACAAATTGTGACATATTTTAAAAGTTCTATTTATCTTTCCCTCTGAAATACGTGTTTTCACCATGGTGCTTATTTTACCTAGAGATGATATTCTAAAATAAGTGCATAAGATGAAAATCATATTTGGGCAAATTGGCTTTGACAAGAACTAATAAAGTGGTTAAGTAGAGAATAGCATACCATGTCAGTCACCTTATTCTCTCAGCATTAGATGAATTTATTTAATGTAGCTGCTATGTTTTCAGAAGAGATGCTATTACAAAAATAAAGTGTAAACTTTTAACTTGAAAAGCACAGTAAGAGCAGGGAGATAGAGATGATCTGCCTATGAGAAACCCAAAAGAACAGCAGCATTATAACTCCTAAGTCACATTTATTTGGGAGTACACACTCCTCAAATAACTTATACTGCTAAAAAGCATTTTTTTTCTCTTTCCCTGGCTCTCTTTCTCCCCACCTTCAAATATGAACTCTTATATTTGTGTCATTTAAATTTGTACATGGCATTCACTGTGTTGGACTTTAGTGTGTCCCAACAGCTACTTGTTCTAAGATAAGACATTTAAAAAATTTGATTTAGTCATGGATCCTCTTCTGCTCATATACTACACACTAGCTTGGCTTAAGAAAGAGTCATCTGTCTTGCCTGTGAAATATCTAGTTGCTTGTTCAGCTGCCATGTTGTGCTATATCCCATGTCTATGCTGAACCTTTTGCGGCTGTGCTGCAGTGTGACTTCATTCTATCTTCTTGTGCTCCTCTCACTTCAACTTCTCAAGCAACTGCCACTGACAAATCCTGCTGTCATCCTAGAGAATTCACCCTTAGCAGGACTAAATAGCTTGCCAACAGTGGGCCAAACATGCTACACTGCATATCTCGCATTCACAGGGAGCACTAATATCTGCCTTGTCTCTCCTCTCCTTTTCAGACGGGTTCTTTCTTAAGTCTCTGTATGTCATGCCAATATGCACTTAAAATAATGCATTGCACAACCATGCCCCCAACACTGAGCACACAAGGGAAGAACAAATTTAAGTGATATTGTGTCCTAAAAGATTGAAATATGAGGCCTTCAAATTGCCAGTGTAAATAAAGCGTGATGACAAGTGAAGACAAATTCATTTTGTAATTCAATTTTAGTTTTTCATTTCTCTAAACGGCACTATTCCCCAGATATTCCAGAATTAGGACAGGTATATTTTTAGTCAGCAGCAACTGGACTTGACACATTTAGACTGCCACTTCCAGACAAGCTAATATTCTCAGCTTGGACCCAAAACAATTGATGATTCCAGATAACGAAATTTTCGTTAGCTTGACAGTGCTCTTCATGGAATTCTAGGCAGACACATGTCCCCCTAACTCATAAAGATTTTCACAGACATTCTTTCTTTCTCTTGGCAGGGGAAGATGTCTCGCAACCAGGGGCAAACATTTAACATTGCTTTTAAAAAAAATCTGATTATATAGAGATTGCATTCCGAATGCAATCTGAAATCATGATAACTTAAATAACAGTAAAAATCATTTATCTACATCACTGGTTATTCCTATCTTTCTCATCTTTAAAATATTATTGGTCTTATGAAAAAAACTAGTCTGTAGAGAATGACAGGACATATTGCTAAGTAATTAAAGAATTACAAAATAGATCAAAGGGTTAGCTAGCAATTTGAGTTTGAAAGGAACTTTTTGTTTTTATTTCATGTCAAATTAAAAATTTTCCCGTATATGGGTTAGTCTCCTCTACTTTCACAAAATAAATTCCGTTTTTTAATATATTCAGCATTAAATAAATTAAAATGTCCTGTTATATTATTTAATAAGCTATACCATACAATTCAGTATATAGGTATAATATCTGGAAATAAGTATGGACAAATCTAACAGTAGCTAGAGAGTTTCACCTAGCTGTCTGATCCAAGATATCCTTAATAGTTTTACCATTTACATACATTTTGCACTTTGGAAGTTGGATTTTGTAAAGGCAACTGATCTGATGAAGCTACTTTTGTTGCAAGAAAAAGAAATAATTACTTCAGATAATCCTGGTTTGTGTTATGCTAGAAGATAGGTGGATCCCCTCTAGAATTTCAAGGCCAGGAGTTTAAGTGCAGCAATCTCAGAAAAACGAGAGCTGCACTGAAAGTAATGGATTAAGAATTGGTGCAATAATCTTGGCACAGAAGAAAGTTCTGGTTTTCATTCTGATACTACACCATTAAGTTGATTAAGCTACATTCTGATTGTCTATTTTCTTTCATACTTAAAATAACTAACTCCCCTTAGCTCCTGTTCCTTAGCAACATTAATTTATAAATAATCCATTATAGATTTTTAAGAGTCAACTAGCTTTCATGATCTTTCACTTGCAGTTCCTAACAATGACCATCAAATTCCTGCATGTTTTTAGCCATACTCCTAAGATAGAAGCTCTGATGACTCTAACTCATGAGGTTAATTAGATCATTGGTTGCTGTACAATTGTTGTCCTTGAAACAAGTGCCCTTGGTTGGTCTAATTGCTGTGGCGTGGCATTCATAGTTACATGCTAGAGCGAGATCTGTAACAAAATCTTTTTCTTAGAAAGAGATTTCAAGGCCTGTAGCCATGAAAATTAACCTTCCCTTTTACCGGCGGCATAACTAAAATAAGGAAGATTAATTGATCATTCAATATGTAATTAAGATATAATAGAAACACAAAATGTATTAATCAGAAAGTATGAGAAAGCAAAATGTCTGTGACATAATTTTGGTCTGAGCTTAACATGTCACCAAGAGATGCTTGAGAGGACCAAGTAACTAAAGCATAGGATCATTGTTTTCATAGGCAAGTGGTTTTAACTCTATTAATAAGGACTCCTTTTATGATGTCCTCCAATGTGTTTATACTGTGTGTATTTTTAAGGTAGAATAAATGTTTCTTACACCTCATAAACTGCTTCAGAGATGCAGAGATGGCAAGTTTTCGGATTCATTTTATAAACTTGCATATTCTTAATATTGAGCCTAAAATATAGCATGCAAAATAATACATTATGAAAAAGCAAGTTTATATATACATAAAATAAATTTAAATAAAATGATAACAAAAAACAATTTTGGCTCTATATTATGAAATTAGTAGAACCTAACCAAGAAGAATATGTGGTAGAAATGCAAAAATTAATCCACTATAAGCAAGTACTTAATACATGAGAGGAGAGAACTCACTGTACATCCAAATAAATGAGCAAAGGGCATTAACTGAAATTCAACATCTTTTCCTCTTTTCATCAAACAAAACAAAATATATAGATAAAATAACCTTTTTAATGAACAGTGGTAGAAAGACCTTTATTTATTTATTTAACAGATATACAATAGCTGTCTCAAATGAATACCACCAATTTAATGCTGAAACATTAACAGAATGCCTGATCATATTAGGAATAGAGCAGGGAAGCTTATTATTATTCTAGTGCCTACATCTTTTTCTGGAAATAAAAGACATAAAAGTTGGAAAGAAGAAATATGTATCTCTCTTTACAGATAATATACTGATCTTAGATCAACTCAAGGCCTGTGTAGATAGAAACTATTAAACTTAGTAAAAGATATCAATATGAGAGCAAGTTAGCAATAATCACTGTGGAAAACAGTTTGGAGGTTCCTCACAAAACTAAAAGTTGAGCTATCATATGATCCAGCAATCCCACTGCTATTTATATACCACAGAGAAAGGAAATCAGCACATTGAAGAGATATCTGCATTCCCATGTTTGTTGCAGTTTTGTTCACAATAAGATTTGGAAGCAACCTAAGTGTCCATCAACAGATGAATGAATAAAGAAAATGTGATACATATGCACTAGTGAGTACTATTCACCCATAAAGAAGAATGAGATCCTATCATTGGCAATAGCATGGATGGAACTTGAGGTTATTATGTTAAGTGAAATAAGCCAGGAAAAGAAAGACAAACGTCACATTTTCTAACTTATTTATAGGCTATAAAAAACAAAACAATTGAACTCACAGAGAGAGAGATTAGAAGGATGGTTATTAGAGTCTGAGGAGGGTAGTGGGGAAGTGGGGGAAGAAGTAGGGATAGCTAACGGGTACAAACAACAAACAGAGAGAATGAATAAGACCCAGTATTTGACTGTACAATAATACAGTATAGGGTGACAACTATAGGGTAACTATAGTCAATAATAATTTAGTTATACATCTTAAAATGACAAAAAGAGTCAATGGGATTGCTTATGGCACAAAAGATAAATGCTTGAGAGAAGACTTCAGACAATCAACCTTCTGTGAGCTAAAGGAGGAATTACAAACCCAGTGCAAAGAAACTAAAAACCTTGAAAAAAGATTTGATGAATGGCTAACTAGAATAACCAATGCAGAGAAGTTCATAAACGAATTGATAGAGATGAAAACCATGACACGTGAACTACATGACAAATGCACAAGATTCAGTCACCAACTCAATCAACTGGAAGAAAGGGTCTCAGTGATTGAAGATCAAATGAATGAAATGAAGCGAGAAGAGAAGATTAGAGAAAAAAGAGTAAAAAGAAATGAACAAAGCCTCCAAGAAATATGGGACTATGTGAAAAGACCAAATCTACATCTGATTGGTGTACCTGAAAGTGATGAGGAGAATGGAACCAAGTTGGAAAACACTCTGCAGGATATTATTCAGGAGAACTTCCCCAATCTAGCAAGGCAGGCCAACATTCAAATTCAGGAAATACAGAGAAAGCCACAAGGATACTCCTCGAGAAGAGCAACTCCAAGACACATAATTGTCAGATTCACCAAAGTTGAAATGAAGGAAAAAATGTTAAGGGCAGCCAGAGAGAAAAGTCGGGTTACCCACAAAGGGAAGCCCATCAGACTAACAGCAGATCTCTCGGCAGAAACTCTACAAGCCAGAAGAGAGTAGGGGTCAATATTCAACATTCTTAAAGAAAAGAATTTTCAACCCAGAATTTCATATCCAGCCAAACTAAGTTTCACAAGTGAAGGAGAAATAAAATCCTTTACAGATAAGCAAATGCTGAGAGATTTTGTCACCTCCAGGCCTGCCCTACAAGAGCTCCTGAAGGAAGTACTAAACATGGAAAGGAACAACCAGTACCAGCCACTGCAAAAGCATGCTAGAATGTAAAGACCATCAATGCTAGGAAGAAACTGCATTAACTAATGAGCAAAATAACCAGCTAACATCATAATGACAAGATCAAGTTCACACATGACAATATTAACCTTAAATGTAAATGAGCTAAATTGTACAATTAAAAGACACAGACTGGCAAATTGGATAAAGAGTCAAGACCCATCAGTTTACTGTATTCAGGAGACACATCTCACATGCAGAGACACACAAAGCCTCAAAACAAAGGGATGGAGGAAGATCTACCAAGCAAGTGGAAAACAAAAAGAAGGCAGGGTTTACAATCCTAGTCTCTGATAAAACAGACTTTAAACCAATAAAGATCAAAAGAGACAAAGAAGGCCATTATGTAATGGTAAAGCGATCAATTCAACAAGAAGAGCTAACTATCCTAAATATATATGCACCCAATACAGGAGCACCCAGATTCATAAAGCAAGTCCTTAGAGACTTACAAAGAGACTTAGACTCCCACACAATAATAATGGGAGACTTTAACACCGCACTGTCAACATTAGACAGATCAACGAGACAGAAAGTTAACAAGGATATCCAAGAATTGAACTCATCTCTGCACCAAATGGATCTAATAGACATCTACAGAACTCTCCACCCCAAATCAACAGAATATACATTCTTCTCAGCACCACATCGCACTTACTCCAAAATTGACCACATAGTTTGAAGTAAAGCACTCCTCAGTAAATGTAAAAGAACAGAAATTATAACAAAGTGTCTCTCAGACCACAGTGCAATCAAACTAGAACTCAGGACTAAGAAACTCAATCAAAACCGCTCAACTACATGGAAACTGAACAACATGCTCCTGAATGACTACTGGGTACATAATGAAATGAAGGCAGAAATAAAGATGTTCTTTGAAACCTATGAGAACAAAGATACAACATACCAGAATCTCTGGTACACATTTAAAGCAGTGTGTAGAGGGAAATATATAGCACTAAGTGCCCACAAGAGAAAGCAGGAAAGATCTAAAATGGACACCCTAATATCACAATTAAAAGAACCAGAGAAGCAAGGTCAAACACATTCAAAAGCTAGGAGAAGGAAATAAATAAGTAAGATCAGAGCAGAACTGAAGGACATAGAGACATAAAAAACCCTTCAAAAAATCAATGAGTCCAGGAGCTGGTTTTTTGAAAAGATCAACAAAATTGATAGACTGCTAGCAAAATTAATAAAGAAGAAAAGAGAGAAGAATCAAATAGATACAATAAAAAATGATAAAGGGGATATCACCACCAACCCCACAGAAACACAAACTACCATCAGAGAATACTATAAACACCTCTATGCAAATAAACGAGAAAACCGAGAAGAAATAGATAAATTCCTGGACACATACACTCTCCCAAGACTAAACCAGGAAGAGGCTGAATCCCTGAATAGACCAATAACAGACTCTGATATTAATAGCCTACCACCCAAAAAAAGTCCAGGACCAGAAGGATTCACAGCTGAATTCTACCAGAGGTACAAGGAGGAGCTGGTACCATTCCTTCTGAAACTATTCCAATTAATAGAAAAAGAGGGAATCCTCCCTAACTCATTTTATGAGGCCAACATCATCTTGATACCAAAGCCTGGCAGAGACACAACAAAAAAAGAGAATTTTAGACCAAAATCCCTGATGAACATCAATACAAAAATGCTCAATAAAATACTGGCAAACCGAATCCAGAAGCACATTAAAAAGCTTATCTGCCATTATAAGTGGGTTTCATCCCTGAGATGCCAGGCTGGTTCAATATATGAAAATCAATAAATGTAATCCAGCATATAAACAGAATCAAAGATAAAAACCACATGATTATCTCAATAGATGCAGAAAAGGCCTTTGACAAAATTAAACAGCCCTTCATGCTAAAAACTCTCAATAAATTAGGTATTGATGGAACATATCTCAAAATAATAAAAGCTATTTATGACAAACCCACAGCCAATATCATACTGAATGGGCAAAAACTGGAAGCATTCCCCTTGAAAACTGGCACAAGACAGGGATGCCCTCTCTCACCACTCCTATTCAACACAGAAGTTCTGGCCAGGGCAATCAGGCAAGAGAAAGAAATAAATGGTATTCGATTAGGAAAAGAGCAAATCAAATTGTCCCTGTTGGCAGATGACATGATTGAATATTTAGAAAACCCCATCATCTCAGCCCAAAATCTCCTTAAGCTCAGAAGCAACTTTAGCAAAATCTCAGGATACAAAATCAATGTGCAAAAGTCACTAGCATTCTTACACAGCAATAACAGACCAACAGAGAGCCAAATCATGAGGGAACTCCCATTCACAATTGCTACAAAGAGAATAAAATACCTAGGAACCCAACTTACAAGGGATGTGAGGGACCTCTTCAAGGAGAACTACAAACCACTGCTCAACAAAATAAAAGAGGATACAAACAAATGGAAGAACATTCCACGCTCATGGATAGGAAGAATCAATATCGTGAAAATGGCCATATTGCCCAAGGTAATTTATAGATTCAATGCCATCCCCATCAAGCTACCAATGACTTTCTTCACAGAATTGGAAAAAAACTACTTCAAAGTTCATATGGAACCATAAAAGAGCCTGCATTGCCAAGACAATCCTAAACCAAAAGAACAAAGCTGGAGGCATCATGCTACCTAACTTCAAACTACACTGCAAGGCTACAGTAACCAAAACAGCATGGTACTGGTACCAAAACAACATGGTACTGGTACCAAAACAGATATAGACCAATGGAACAGAACAGAGACCTCAGAAATAATACCACACATCTACAACCATCTGATCTTTGATAAACCTGACAAAAACAAGAAATGGGGAAAGGATTCCCTATTTAATAAATGGTGCTGGGAAAACTGGCCAGCCATATCTAGAAAGTTGAAGCTGGATCCCTTCCTTACACCTTATACAAAAGTTAATTCAAGATGGATTAGAGACTTAAATGTTAGACCTAAAACCATGAAAACGCTAGAAGAAAACCTAAGCAACACCATTCAGCACATAGACATGGGCAAGAACTTTATGTCTAAAACACCAAAAGCAAGGGCAACAAAAACTGAAATTGACAAATGGGATCTAATTAAACTAAAGAGCTTCTGCACAGCAAAGGAAACTACCATCAGAGTGAACAGGCAACCTACACAATGGGAGAAAATATTTGCAATCTATTCATCTGACAAAGGGCTAATATTCAGAACCTACAAAGAACTCAAACAAGTTTACAAGAAAAAAAAAAGCCATCAAAAAGTGGGCAAAGGATATGAACAGATACTTCTCAAAAGAAGACGTTTATGCAGCCAACAGACACAGGAAAAAAATGCTCATCATCATTAGCCATCAGAGAAATGTAAATTAAAACCACAATGAGATCCCATCTCACACCGGTTAGAATGGTGATCACTAAAAAGTCAGGAAACAACAGGTGCTGGAGAGGATGTGGAGAAATAGGAATACTAGTTCAACCATTGTGGAAGACAGTGTGGCGATTCCTCAAGGATCTAGAACTAGAAATATCATTTGACCCAGCCATCCATTACTGGGCATACACGCAGAGGACTCTAAATCATGCTACTATAAAGACACATGTACACGTATGTTTATTGCAGCACTATTCACAATAGCAAAAACTTGGAACCAACCCAAATGTTCATCAATGACAGACTGGACTAAGAAAATGTGGCACATATACACTATGGAATACTATGCAGCCATAAAAAATGTTGAGTTCATGTCCTTTGTAGGGACATGGATGCAGCTGGAAACCATTATTCTCAGTAAACTATCGCAAGAACAGAAAATCAAACACTGCATGTTCTCACTCACATGTGGGCATTAAACAATGAGAATACTTGGACACGGGAAGGCTAACATCACACACCGGGACCTGTCGTGGGGTGGGGGGAGGTGTGAGGGATAGCATTAGGAGATATACCTTAGGTAAATGACAAGTTAATGGGTACAACACACCAACATGGCACATGTATACATATGTAACAAACCTGCAATAGCTATCATGTATGCCAGCTAGAGACAAAGAATTCCAAGAAAATATAATAAAATAAAAATATTCTGTTCAGAATAGCAATTATAAACTCTCTTAAGGCATCCAGAACTGTGGTATTCAATACAGTAACTTTAATTCACATGCAGCTATTGAGTATTTGTAAGCAGCTTGTCCAAACTAAAATGTAACCTATGCACTGCATTTTAAAGACTTAGCAGAAGAGAAAAGTAAAATATCTCATTAATACTTTTAGGTTGATTACAGGATAAATGGCATTATTTTGGATATGTTGAGTTAAATACAATATGTTATTAAAGTTAATTTCATCTGTTGGTTTTCACCTGTTTTTACTATAGCTACTAGAAAATTTAAATTTGCATATGTGGCTTAAATTTGTGGAGAGCCTCAAAGTTCTACTGGCCAGTAGTAACCTAAAGTTAAGCAAAGAGAAAAGCATAAAGCTTTTATGAACAATGGAAAACATTACTGAAGGACATAAAATAGCATTAAAATATTTGAGACAAATACTATTCTTGAATGGGATTTTATAATGTGAAAATAATCATAATAAGCAAATCCATTTATATACACTAAATGCAATTTCAGTTTTGTGTCAAAGTGTCAAGTGGACTTCACCAAGCAATTCTAATATTGATTAGTTAATGTAAAATGTTATATATGTGAAACTCAACAGAAAAAAAATTTTAAATAAAAAATTATTGAGAAGCTTGCACAAATAGATCATAAAATATGTAATGAATTTTTAATTCTTGAAGAGTAGCTGTAATTTTACAAAAACATTGATTAAAGGGATAAAATCAAAACACAAAAATACACTCAAGTATATAAACATATGTATAATTAAAACTAATGTATTGCCATAGTGACATCAATTAAGTGGAAAAAAGTCAAATTATTTTAATTATCTAAAATAATCTACTTGAATATTTGGTGCAGGTGAAATAAGTCCTGACTATATACCATAACACATGTTAAATCAATTCTAATTAATTAAACTGCTAATTACAAAAAAGTGGAATACTTAAACAGAAATGTTTATCCTATATCAGGGAAAATAAATAAACTATTTTAAGCAAATGGTAAATGCTCTAAGCATAATAGTTCATGTAGCAGACATGATTACTCTATGTGACGGGTACTCTCCTTATATCACCTTTACTAAAGAGAAAGATGAGATTCAGCAAGGTTGAGCAGCTTGTTCGAAGTCATTCAGCATTTAATTGGTAAAGTTGGGACTAAACTCACATGTATGTGCCTCCATAGCCTGTGTTCTTAATAATTACACTGTCACAGAGGAAAAGCATAATAAATAGGTTTGCATAAAATAAAAAAAACCAATACTAAAAAACTAAAGCCAATAACTTGAAAAAATTGGTGAAAAATTTTTACAAATCAATAATAAAAATAGATTTTTCAAAAAGACAACTAAACAAAAGAAAATGCAAATAATCATTAGTGATATTAAGAGAGTGGAAAAAGGACCTCTGCATCATGGTCAAGCTACAAAATGCAAAATAAAATGAAATACTGATTTTTCAATTAGTCATTGGCTAAATAGGAACAATTTGATTGCAACTTTATAAAAAATTTAATTTTGTGGGTTCATAGTAGGTGAATATGTTTGTAGGGCATATGGGTTATTTTGACATTTGCATACAATGTGCAATGATCATATCAGGCTAAATGGTGAATCCATCACCTCAGGCATTTACCTTTTCCTTTATAAACAATCTAATTATACTCTTTTCATTATTTTTAAAAGTACAATTAAGTTACTATTAACCCATCTTGCATTATAGATACAGCAAAATCTGTCCCAGGTTAAAAAACACACACTAGGCCAGGTGCAGTGCCTCACGCCTATAATCCCAGCACTTTAGGAGGCCAAGGCAGACGGATCACTTGAGATCAGGAGTTTGAGATCAACCTGGCCGACATTGTGAAACCCCACCTTCACTAAAAATACAAAAATTAGCCGGGCATGGTGGCGCACACCTGTAATCCCAGCTACTCCAGAGGCTGAGGCAAGAGAATTGCTTGAACCCGGGAGGTGGAGGTTACAGTGAGCCAAGATTGTATCACAGTACTACAGCCTGGGAGACAGAGCAAGACTCCATCTCAAAAAAAAACAAAAACAAAAACAAAAAAAACAGACCACTAAACTAGAAAAGTTGTGCTTGTTAAATAAGACTTCGAAAAGATTCATTGTATGCAGATGACTTTCTAAACTTCTGGGAGCTTGATGTTAGTAGAATTTTTTTGACTAAGAGCTGGATGTAAGCTTGGATGATAATGTCCACCTACTTTACTAGTGTAATCTAATCACTTAAAGTTATTATGTTTGTAAAAAGAAATGAATTACACAGTCATTGGCCAAGTATGATGTCAAAATAACTTGTGAATAGAATTTCAAGAGACGTGTAATGTAATTTTTTTCTGGTATTAACAGGCGAAGTGGGGAAAAGAATGCTTGCATCTGGGATATAACCTCACCAGGATGCACCATTAGCCATTTTATCATTTATTTATATTCTCTTACTTCCACAGTTTTTTTTTTTTTTTGGCCAATCAACTGAAATTTTTAAAATGGTAGATGGTATAAAAAGACTAATTTGAGGATTGATTATTTTAGGTCAATTTATAGTAATTGAAAATAGAACTGGTACCTTGCCTAAATAAGTGGTCAATCTTGGCTTTTTATGACTATTTTGAACACCAAGTTAATTCATTACTTTCTTCACATTGAAAAATAAGATTGCATGTCAAAAGATCAAATGAAATACAAAACATGAAATCACTGTACGCTTGAGTAGCAAGGGATCAGACAAGAGTTTAGTGATAAATGGACAGACATCAGCTTTTTTAACAGATATTTTTTCTAAAGTGGAACAGTCTCAAACAACACAAAGCAAAATAATTTACCTTGTTATTTATTTTAATGGTTGATTCCCTAGATTGTGGATCAGACCCTGAAGTTAGACAAGGAAATAATATTTCTCTAGTAAACATTAAGTTTGAGAGATGGAGACAACTTTGATTTGTTTGAGCTAGTACTTCACTTTGCATGTGAAACATGTATATTGTATGTGTGTTAAATAAATAACATTACAGGGTTATCTCTCCACTGAAAAGACTTTTATGATAGTTTCCCTGAGATTGCTGATCAGAAACCCTATGTCAGCCCTGTGAAAACCCAAACAACTTGACCTGTGAGAAACAGATCATACTTAACTTTCTCCCTACTCAACCCCTCAAATAATCCTTTAAAAATGTCACTAGTCCTACATATGGCCCCCATGGAATGCCTGGGGACTTGAACGTATTCTTTGCTGCTGAGGGCACTTCAGTTTGTGAAGCAAGAAGCTGTGTCAGAACTGAAACTCTAAGACTTGCCAAAGAAATTGAAGACATAAGTAATCATCCATTATTCAATAAAGTATCTAAATGAAAGAAACAAAACACGTATTTTATTTGTAACATGCATATTCTATGTACAATTGTATTAGTCATTTCTTGTAAAAGACTGCAAAGAACCTAACACTTTTATGTTGGCAATGCAATCTTATTGCTGAAAGTGAAAAATAAGTTTTCTCTTGATCTTTGAAAAATAAGTGTTCTACTTCACAAAAATGTATACTCATTTTCTTAGAGCTACGCATATGTTCTTGTTAGATAGTATATGGCTGATATACATGTGGGTAAGAACAAAAAGAGTCCATTATGTTTTGAAAGCGAATAATGCAAATGATCATTCAAGGAAAACAAATGAGCAACCAAGGTTTCTGCTCCTCATCTTTTTCTATTCATGATTTGAGAGGTTCAGTATATGCAGATCTATCATTTAAGTACATCACTCTTCTCCTTAAGTGCAATTTTCTCTTCCACAGAGGCTAATGTGAATTAGTAGACCAACTACGGGGATAAACTGGTTAGAGTCAGCTAGCAAAATCTGCTAAATTGGAGAGTCAGTGTGAAATTTGCTGATGCTGCCATAATTAAAGTTAGATAAGAATAAGGTATATTCTAACAATGTGCACTAGAAGAGATCATACATCTCTTCACAGAGAAGATAGGTTGGGTATGCACCTTATTTTATTGCTTAAATCCATGGAGTACAATTTTCAGAAATTTTCCCACACCTCCTACCGCTATTGATTTGTTGATCCTATGGTTCCATATTCTCTATCAGTGACTTTGATGATCAATATGATACCTTTGTCAGAGAGACCATTACCACTATGTGTGCTAGAAACAACCATGAAAGTCTTTCCCCCCCGCTTAGTGTACATAATGTAAAATTTTGCTTTATCTTCTAAAATTATTTCACTATAATATTATAATGATATCTCACCAAGAGATTGAATGTACAAATGGACAGACCATAGAGAAAAACAGAACTCTAAACTAAAGCCTCTACAGCAACCTATCCAGGAAGCCAAGCCACAGCCTCTTCACCAATTGATCCAGAATGCTCAGGACTTGGTTAATGACTTCCAACTCCCCTAATTTTTGCCTCTACTTCAAATTAAAAATCAACCAGAGACACACAAATATGCTTCCCTGAAACAACGACAAACAATACCCTGACTCTACCTAGCCTGCCTCCAGCTTCCCATGCCAATATTCTCTAATCAGAACATACATGAAGTCTTCACATTCTTTTCACTATGAACTTTTCCCACTCCACTGCCTGCTTTGAGTCACTGGAAAATACTAGTGAGGGTGGGTGATTCTGAGTAAATAGCCTCTTTTTGTTTTGGTTTTGGTAATCTATATTTCTACAACACATAGCATGTAGTATTAATCAGTGCATTTTTTTTTTTTTTTTTTTTTTCTTGAGACAGAGTCTCACTTTGTCACCCAGGTTGGAGTGCAGTGGAATGATCTTGGCTCACTGCAGCCTCAACCTCCCAGGTTCAAGCAATCCTCCTTACTCAGCACCCAAGTAACTGGAACTACAGGTGCACACTTGTATATATATATACACACACATATATATATATATATATATATAAACATACAAATTATATATATATATGTGTGTGTGTATATATATATTTGTATTTTTTGTAGAGACGGGATTTTACCATGTTTCCCAGGCTGGTCTCAAACTCCTGGGCTCAAGCTATTCACCCACCTTGGCCTCCCAAAGCCCTGGTTTTACAGGGGTAAGCCATCGCTCCTGGCTTCATTAGTGTTCTCTTTACTAACTCTTTTGTTTTATTCAAGCCTCAACTGACTGGATACAATCTACCCACATTAGGGAGAGCAATCCACTTTACTCAGTCTACTAATTCAAATATCACTGTCATTCAGAAACACCTTGACAGAAACACACAGAAGAACATTTGACCAAATATCTAGGCACTCTATGTCCCGTTAACACATAAAATGGAATATACCAAAAAAACTGTATGTGGTTTTTTATTCACACACAAAAATAAGAAAAATAAGTAACTGAGAACTCTTTAAAATTTGAATTCTTTTGTGTAGCACACTTATGGCAATATTGATGAATTCCAATAGTCATTCTACTAGGATGTATCATTATGAGAGAAATCTTGCTGAAAAAACAAATCATATTTTATGAATGCATTTTTGGTAGAAGAAAATAAAACTATACTTTTCTAAATATAACAGAATGACTATTATGTCTAAAATAACTAAATTTTCCATGTAGAGATAAAATTTGACTTAGCAATAATGAGAATTTTAGCTTTCTAGATACTAATTCTTTCATGAAAATGTCCTAAGACCTGTTTCTCAAAATAGTTTCACAAGATATTAAAGATGTTATTAAAGTGGGGAGGGTGGCTTAATGAATTTGGGAAATTCTGGGTTAAATACTAGAAAAAAGAGTTCTTTTTAGGTATTCTAGGGGTTTTTAGTAGCTTCATGAGTCTTATGAATCTTCAGGAGGGAGAAATAACACACATCTTTTTCCAACTTTTGGACCACAACGTTCTTTTTTGTTCTGGAGTATTTCATAGATTAGTGTTCTGTGAAACACACTTTGGAAAATGCTTCTCTTGAGTATTTTAAGTTTGATTCAGTTCTAATGTACATTTCATTTCAAGGAAATAAAAATACCTCTTTATATTATGAAACTGCTACAACATCTTATATAAGTACAGAACTAATTAGTTTCAAAGTACTTTCAGCAATATTATTGCACTTTAACTTTACAAGATTTTTTTAAGGCAGGTTTAATAATCCTCATCATATGAACAAGAATTTAGAATAGAGATCATTTAAGAGACTTACCTAACGTTGAATAGCTAGTTAGTAATAGAACTTGGGTTAGAATTCCTTTTTAAAGATACTCATATACTCAGACAAAAGCTCTTTCCTCTTAATTATATTGTTTCTACAGCATTGATTCATCAATGTCTATTCATACATTACTTGATTACGAGGGAGACTAGTCATTCCTGAAGTCTAGTCAGGAAAATGACTTTTAGCCATCTAAGACTGAGTTTCAACACTACCTCTCTGGACACTATGTTATCCTGGACAAGTTTCTTTTTCTTTTTTTTTTTGAGACGGAGGACGGAGTCTCGCTCTGTCGTCCGGGCTGGAGTGCAGTGGCCGGATCTCGACTCACTGCAAGCTCCGCCTCCTGGGTTTTCTCCATTCTCCTGCCTCAGCCTCCCGGGACTACAGGCGCCGCCACCTCGCCCGGCTAGTTTTTTGTATTTTTTTTTTAGTAGAGACGGGGTTTCACCTTGTTAGCCAGGATGGTCTCGATCTCCTGACCTCGTGATACGCCCGTCTCGGCCTCCCAAAGTGCTGGGATTACAGGCTTGAGCCACCGCGCCCGGCCGACAAGTTTCTTAAGCATGTTGAACCTCAGTTTTCTTATTAGTAAAATGGGTTTTAAAAACAGTTCCACAATCCCTTTACTGAAACCCCGAGACTAGTTGTATTTCTCATTGTAAACTGTATTATAATAAGGTAATTTACTCCATATTCCATATCACAGTCACAGCAATACCTGTTACAAGAAAGTGTATATATTTATAAATATATAAATATTCACACTAAGTAAATTTGGTTAAAGATTATGGTTAACCTCAAATCAATTCAGTTCAGACTTTTGCCACCAAATAAATTTTATCATCAATTGAATGAAAACAGCTTTCAGTTTCCGGGGTTTTGGATACCAGAACTTTGATAACAGATATGAATACCTACCTAATTGGACTGTTGTGAAGATACACAGAGATATATATGTTAGAGCATATAGAGCAGTGCCTGGCACCCAGTACAAGATAAGCACAATAAATGCCAGCTGTTGATATTGTTATTATTTAATCTTTTTAATAAAAAAGTTACATGATAACTTAAAACCATTATAAAATTTAGAATTACCAAAAACACATATCATCATATTTTCTAAATTATTCTGTGACTACAATAGACTTTTTTTGTAATGAGAAAAAAAGAGTGAATAGAAATCATAATTAGTACATCTTAAGTGAATGAAAATCTGCAAGATTATGACCAAAGATGTAGTGTTAAAAGACACTCTTATAATATATCTTGCTCTTTACTCACTGTAAGCAGCTATGAGCCCTGTTATTTATACTCTGTGCATTCAAGTGCAGCATGTGACACCAAGAAGGACCAAATACCTAGTTATTGAATGAACACAGTGATGAAGGATGAACTCCCAGTATCTGTGCAAACCTTGTATATAATTGTATTTACAGGTATCAGTCCTTGTTGCACTTGCAGAATTGAGTCTTAGAATTATAAATCCCTCTTTTGGCAGCATAATGCATATTTCCTCCTTCAATGTGTAAGCTTTAAAAGTCTTGGTTACTGAATTATTAATTCCCAGATAATGTTGTAGAAATCATGAAATAAAAAGCTCAACTTATGCCCCTCTGTGTTAGCCAAACAGAATAATGAAGATCCTATGTTTGGACAAAGTATAAATGTGGCTGAACACATGTGAATTAGGAAAAAAATAGTAATTTGGCAATATATTCAAAGCGATTTAACTTCAAAATAGTAACTAAATAATATTTGCTTCTTAAGAATGAAATTTTGATTGTCAAAGCACAGAAAACATATTAAAAATGATCACCTTCCTTCTTGAAGATATATTGTGTTTAGCAATACTATGCTGATAGGTATAAGTACAAAAATCATGCACATATTGATTTTTTTAAGTTTTTTATTTGAGAGGGAGGTGAAGTAAGATGACAGAATAGAAGGCTCCACTGATCATTGCCCTGCAAAGACACCAATTTAACACCTGCCTACACAGAAAAAAACACTTCATAAAAAATAAAAATCAGGTGAGCCCTCATTGTACTTGGTTTTATCTTTGTATCACTGAAACAGGCACTGAAGAGGTAGAAAAAACAGTCCTGAATGACTGGCACCACCCCTCACACTCCCCTAACAAAAACAGCACGGTGTGAACTCTCTAGGTGCTAAGGAAGGGTGAACACAGCAACTGTGATACACTAAACTCTGTTAGAGCAAAAAGGAATATTCTGTTAGTGCGATATTCTGTCAGAGCAAAAAGGAAAACTGGACCAAACTTAGCTGATGCCCACACACAAAGAGAGCATTAATGTCCATTCTGGACAATCCTTTGATGACTTATCAAACTGTCAAACCATCCTTTCAACAAATCTGTTTTGTTTTGTTTTGTTTTAATTTAAATTAGTGGAGTTTGGCTTTTGCCAGAAATAAAAAAGTGAGCCTTGTCTAATACAGGTCAATGGTTTCATATATAAAGCTATTAGGACTGTTTACAACATGAAAACAAGAACAACAACAACAGACGTGAAATAACCCACAATGGAAATGTAGTTAAATAAGTCATGGTAAAAACTATGAAAATGAAATATGTTATAGTCTTTAAAACTATGTTTCCAAAGATTGTTAAATAATCAATGTTTATGTAAGAAACTATTAACTGAGAACACAGAATACAAAACTGTTTAATCAATATTAATTATGTGTATTTGTACATACACAGATGGATGTTTAGAAGAAAAAAATGCAAATATCAGGAGCAGTCAACTGCGGGTGGTGGGCTCACAGGTGACATGGTGTTCACGTGCTCTTTTACTTAATAAGTAAGCATTTATTTTTATACGTACAGAAAATTTTAAACTATTATTTTCAATATTATATTTATTCCTATGTAAGCATAATATTTAGTTTAGTACTTAAGCAAATTATGTGAAATTTCAAGTTAATAGAGTCAAATTACTGAATTATTATTTTATAGAGAGAAAGCCAGAGAATGAATGTATACTAAGTAGTCTTTATTCTCTGTGTCCATTTACATAAACAAACCACAGTGGTATCTCTCCCCATAAATTAGATTCTTAAGTGACTTTTTCATTAAACAAATATTAAGAAAGTATGATAACGACTTGGGTTGTGTTAAATTCTTCCTTTAATTAAGAAATAAGGCCCACAATGGATAAGATAATTCTTATGCTGGAAAAGGTATGTAATTCCAATTATGTGCACAAGTGCCATGTAATGAATTCAACCCTTTATCTTTTGCCTTCTAAAAAAAAATACATCATCTGACTTATTAAATGGTTTAGTTGAAATACTTCTGTTGATTTTTTGCAATAGAGGCCTGCTCTCTGGAAAAGTGTAGTATAGGCTAACAATCAATTTCTGAAAGTAAAGATATTAAAAAATAAATTGAATAAGCAAAATAAGGGCTTTTGTCTAGCTGAAGACTAATTTTTGTTACAGGCTAATGTTACTACGACACCTAGAAATTAAACACAATAAATAAATGAATATATATACATGACTATAAAGAATTCCTTAAACATTAAGTAATTCAATTTCACTCTATAAAGCCTCAATATACATAAAGCCAAGTAATTCATTTGAAAATCACTGAATGAGAAATTATATAATCTGGCTCTTGAAAAAGTTTAGCTATGTCCAAAATGGCTACAAATATTTCACATATTGAAAACCCATATATCTTCATTTTTCCTAAAAATGCAGAGTATGTAAGTAATACTATTTATCAGATTAAAGGGGAAATTTTCATTTTAAAAAATAATTCTAAATCTTTTCAACAACTGACTATTTATTATCTTTCTACATCCCGATATTCACTCTTGGAGAGTTCAAAATCTATGTGTATCACCTTAAGACTCCTTTATCTTTTATTTATTTTCTGTACTATTTCATTTCACTTCATTAAATCTTTAATCTTCAGCAAAATGTTTCCTAATTGTTTTTTTATTTATAAGTTGCAGTACAAAACTTCTGTTATTTTGACTTTATATTACAAAAATTTTCCTTTCAAACATTCAAACATCAAACTCTGAAACTATAGCTTCTTTTCACTTGTAAAGTTACTGAGATTTTCTTTAAAATTAAGATCAAATCAGATCAGACTTCCTTTTCATCTCCAAATTTAATTTAATAAGTATTTTTAGTGCTTATAGATAAGCCAGTAACTGTCAAAGATGTAATAATTCATGAATACAATCTGTTCCATGTAGCATATATCAGACTTCTTGTATGATTTTTCTGAATTACATGCATCCACATCACTGAAGATTCTGATATTTTCTTGTTAATCTGAATTATTCTCCTGAATCTTTAAATTTTGTTTTATGTCACACCAATTCTTAGAAAGTAATTTTTCTTTGATTCTGATATTTTGACTTTACCTCAATCTAGGATACACTTCACTTCTCAGTTCGTGTAAATACCAATTAAAACATTTTTAAGGGAAATGCCTACTAGTAAATCTACCAAACAAGAATAAGAAGATGAAGAACAAGAAGAGGGAGGAGTAGGAGGAAAAAGAAGAGAAGAAGGGAGAAGAAGAAAAAAGCAAAGAGACAGAAATGACAGGAGAAAAAAGTTGGCTGTAAATTTGAGTTCCTAAATGCATTCAAAAGAAATTCACTGGGGCATGTGAGTCTATTTTAAACTTTCCATACATTTTATCTTTATACTTGTGTCTCTGTTTCACTGTATTTACAATTTTTCCCAGAACAAAAATATAAACCTTCTAAGGTTGTCCAACAACCACTTCATAGGCACATTTTAAGATTTCCTTGAAATTCTGCTGAATATTCAGGCAACAGCTAGTTCTTCAAAATTATCTTTAACTTATAATTAATATCTGTGTTGTTTTTAAAAAAATCCCATATTATACAAATATATTTAAGCTATATCTATCAATAATTTTTCACTTCTTTTCAGTCTTTCTCTTTAATTAACAACTCAATTAACGTGTATTTATCAAGAGACTTTTATCCATAGATAAACTTGCTGTACTATAGAGGAACCAATATTGCATCCACATGAAGTCCACATGCATAGATGCTAGGGAATTTTAGCATATTGCAATGTGCTGCATAAAGGTGATAACACATATATATTTGCTAAATATATGTGCTAAATATTTATCATGCATATATGTGATAACACATATATGAT
Source organism: Trachypithecus francoisi (assembly GCF_009764315.1). Classification (NCBI taxonomy): domain Eukaryota; kingdom Metazoa; phylum Chordata; class Mammalia; order Primates; family Cercopithecidae; genus Trachypithecus; species Trachypithecus francoisi. Next base: position 44,083,145 of record NW_022681470.1, on the reverse strand, counting down.
ATGTGCTAAATATATATGGGGTGTTTTTCTAGGGCTACTACACTCAACTTCCTCTCTTCTTTATATTCTGCAAGCCACATACTACAGAAAAGCCAGAGTAAACTTTTCAACATTGTACATTGGATCATTTCAGTCTGTTCATCCCTCTTCTTCACCAACCCCTCTTCCAGTTTCATGTTTTCAAATGGCTTTCCATTACTCTTAAGATAAATTTCACTTTGACCTACAAGGCCCTACACAGCATCTCTCTGCTCATAATTTCAAAGTTATCCTAAACTACTCTCTTTCTTGCTCACTAAGGGAGCCACACTGGCATCCATTTTGTGCCTTGAACACAACAAACATTGTCCTGCCACATAACTTTTTTAAAAAATAAATTTGACTCTGTATGCTATTATTAGCTCAACTGTCTCGTCTTAGAGAAGCTGCTTCTCAATCATTAAGAATCTCCAAGCACTACCAGGTACTCCCTATCACATTACTCTTTCTATTTTCTTAAAATGTGGCCAGGCACGGTGGCTCACGCCTGTAATCCCAGCACTTTGGGAGGCCGAGGTGGGTAGATCACTTGAGATCAGGAGTTCGAGACTAGCCTGGCCAACATGGTGAAACCTCATTTCTACTAACAGTATAAAAAAATTACTCAGGCTTTGTGGTGGGCACTTGTAATCCCAGTTACTTGGGAGGTTGAAGCAGGAGAATCGCTTGAACCTGGGAGGCAAAGGTGCAGTGAGCTGAGATCCCGCCATTGCCCTCCATCCAGGTTGACAGAGCAAGACTCAAGTCCTTTTCCTGGCTCATCCCGGCTCAAAAAGCTACCCCACTGAGCACCCTGTGACCCCCCACTCCTTCCCGCCAGAGAACAAACCCCCTTTAACTGTAATTTGTCTTTACCTACTCAAATCCTATGAAACGGCCCCACCCTTATCTCCCTTCGCTGACTCTCTTTTCGAACTCAGCCTGCCTGCACCCAGGTGATTAAAAAGCTTTATTGCTAAAAAAAAAAAAAAAAAAAACTGTGCTATGGCATGTGATTATGTTGTATGTCTATTACTTGAGTGCTCCCAACCCCTAACTAGTTCCGTGTATTTTTCCATAAGGGTAAGAATAATGCATATAGTGGATAGTAAATATCTGGGATTAACAAATAAATATAGAAGTAAATCAAATCTGAGAGAGGAAGTGAGTTGAGTTTGCTGTGGGGGCACTACACTGAGCTGGAGGTTGTGGGGTCAGAGAAGGTTTGCCACAGAAGATAGCATGGATTGAGTCAGGGGGAGGACTACCACGAATTAGTCAACTCAAGAAGAGACTGAGAAAGACCTTCTAAATCTTCATACCAAATAAAAAATTACATGATAAATTTTCAGAAATTAGAATCCAGAATTAAATTTGGCAAGAGCCAAAGTTGCAAATTATGGAGTGCTGGGTCTTAAGTTTTCTGAGATAACTAAAGCAATGTAATAAAAGCCCTTGTGCCATACTAATGACTTTTTAATTGTATTTTATTTGCAAGATGTGTCTAGTAAAAGACTGTACAAGGAAGTTAATTTCAGATAGATCACTCTAATGTCAATGTCAAGGGTGGTTTCCTAAGTTTTAAGCCTAGGGATCTAGATAGGCAATCATTTGTCATTTATTAAAACAGGCAATCCATTGATACAGGATGTTCAAACCTGAGTGAAAAGATAAGAGTTTCATTTTAGATGTGTTTCAAATTCATATAAGAGTATAAGTATAGGTTTCCAATAACCAAAGGAATATGCAAGTCTTAAAATCTGAGCTGGAGGGAGAAGTTGAAGGTTGTGACAGTGTTACAGCTATTCACAAATATCTCATCTTTTTTTTATGTGGAATCACAATCCCCTGCTCCCTTTTTGTAAGCAAAGTCATAGCAATAAAATGTGAGAAACAGTGATGTATATGTTATTTTCACAAATATGCTTTAAGAGACAATGCAATTTACTACTTCTTTTGAGTGACCATGAAGACAGTTGACACCACAGCTATTCTGTAAAATATAAGTATCTCTTGAGTTAAACCATTGGAATATTATGGGCTTGGTTATTACTAGAGAAAAGCCTAGTGTCTTCTTACCAATAAAAAAATTATCAGTTGTCTACTTATGCATGGTATATTAGACTGTGCTCACGGAGCTTATAAAAATATATATGAGACTGGGTCACTTATAAAGGAAAGAAGTTTAATGGATTCACAGTTCCACATGGCTGTGGATGCCTCACAATCATGCCAGAAGGTGAAGGAGGAGCAAAGTAATGTCTTACATGGCAGCAGGCAAGAGAGAGTGTGTGCAGGGAAACTGCCCTTTATGAAACCATCAGATCTCATGAGATTTATTCACTACCACGAAAACAGCATGGTAAAAACCCACCCCCATGAATCAATTGCCTCCCACCGAGTCCCTCGCATGACATGTGGGAGTTATGGGAGCTACAATTCAAGATGAGATTTGGGTGGGGACACAGCCAAACCATATCACATGGTAATTAAAGCCATGAAAGAAAATGATATTTCTGTGAGTGTGTAAGAATAAAAGTATGTCAAAAATCGAACCTTTTGGACCTCCATCATTGGAAGGATAGATCAGTCAAGGAGTGTCCTCAAAGGTCACTAAGTAGTAAAGAAACTTAAAAAGAGAGTGGTGTCTCAGAAGCAAAAGTAGAAAAGGATAAAAGTAGAAAGAAATAGAAAATATAATGAAACACAAACTATGAAAATAAATTAAGAACTGAAAAGTGAACCTTGAGTTAGGAACTGGAACCAATCATGGCCTTAGTGAATGAAGTTTTATTTGGATTGTTTGAAGGCACAATATAGTAAGTTTAGTATTGGCCAGGAGGCAAAGACTGCTTGTAAGGAGACTGGCTGTAAAGGGTAAAATCTTACCTTTTTTATAAAAAGCAATAGTAATTAAAATAATGAAACACATTTGATCATCAGAATTTCTTTTATTTCACAATTAAATTATATCAGTAGGCACATACATTATGTGTAACAATATTATATATTCAGTGCCTTAAACGCTAGGAGGAAAACACAGAGTTACAACAGCAACATAAAGATCAGTATAAGTGGCTTTAGAACAAAGAGACTTTTTACATGAGCAGTGTCACTATAACTTTATATAGATCTCATCAAAGGTACAATAAACATAGTAGGATAAAAATACTTGTTTATTTGGATGACTACATTCCATGCACACACACACAGACACACACAGGCACACACAGATATCTATAGACATACATATATATTACATTATATATAGATACACACACACGTATATAGGACATAGGCCTACATGCACATGCATGCACACATGTATATTATAACTATATCGATACTGAGAAGAATGAAATTTTGGTAAAATGTATTTTATGAATTAAATTTTTCTGAGTTTTCAGATACATTAGTCCATTAATTTGGGAAGAAAAATGTATTATTGAGGTTATTCAGTATTTCTCTTAAGGATGTTTTATCCTATAATTTGAATTTACCCTGAGATTGATACTTGGGGATATTTTTCATAAAATGAATTATCATTAGCTACATGCAAAATATTATAATATCTCTTAGACAGTTAACATTTTTAAAATAGTGACTATCCTGTATGTATGTATGTATATATACATACACACACAAATATATCTATGTATATGTATGTATATATACCAACTGAATTATTTACCTTAAATTGACTAATTTTTTTAGAATTTAGATTCGTAATAATGTTGATCTATAGTAGGAATGAATAAATACAAGAAGAGAAGCTAAGATTAAATAGCTCTATTTCAATAATTGAGATATAAATTTATAGAAGTAAATGGATGGATAATATTCTGAATCTCAAGAAATATTTTATTGTCTTGATGTGCTTCAGATACCATCCTGAATATCAATAGTGTTTAGAAGCTGTTTGAGTAAATGTTAAGCTTAAAATGTAAATTTATGCAGCAATTAGAGTATCATTTGTGTAGAAATGCAGCAAATTTGAGATAATATAAAATTGCTACAAGCTTTTAGACAGGGTGAGAACCTTACAGGCTCATTTTAAACTGTCAGATGAGGTCTTGTATTGTTATGGACACTCTGTATTAATGCAGATGGGATGAGCAACTATTTATTATCCTTGCTGAGTCTATCAAGATTCATCCTTTCTTAATCAGATTCCCTTCTAGTTATAATTAAAATTTGCTCTTTCCAAACTGTAAGCCACAATGTATTATCATACAAATTAGACATTCATAAATTTAAACTATAAAAGAAGGTATTTAATTGTCTTTTGTAACTTAACACAGTTGGCCAAATACCATTCCACTCCTAAATATGTCAGATCCATACTATCTGGATATGCCAATCAAATGATCAAAAGTGAGTACCTTAACATAAAATCTAAGTAATATGTGCCACACGATGATAGCAGGTTTTCTCTAGCATTAGCTCTGTGATTATATAAGTAAAATTCCACCACAGGAAAAATCTTGGCCAAAACAACGTTCTCCAAAGCAGTGTTACTTAAAATATGGCCTGCAGGCCGATGGAGGACTGCAAAATAACACAGCCCATGGCAATATTAATACATTATTTGAGAGAAGTGCTTAGAAACTTTTATTGCACTATAGCACTGCTGAGACGTCCAAGAACACCATCCTTTTTCTGTTCATTCGTTTTTATTTTGTCTTTTTGAAACCTTCATCCTTCAATGGCTCAAAGGAAAAAATACAGATATTTTGAGAAGCACAGGGTGTCGCTTCCTGATATGGTTTGGCTGTGTTCCCACCCAAATCTCATCTTGAATTTTAATTCCCATAATCCCCAAGTGTCATGGGAGGAACCTGGTGGGAGGTAATTGAATCATGGGGGCGATTTTCCACATGCTGTTCTTGTGATAGTGAGTGAGTTCTCACAAGATCTGATGGTTTTATAAGCATCTGGCATTTCCCCTGCCGGCACTCTTTCTCTCTCCTGCCATCCTGTGAAGAGGTACCTTCTACCATGATTATAAGTTTTCTGAGGTCTTCCCAGGCCTGCGGAATTGTGAGTCAATTAAACCTCTTTCCTTTATTTATTACCTAGTCTCGGGTATTTCTTCATAGCAGAGTGAGAACAGATTAATACACTTCGGATGAGAACAGACTAATACGCTTTGTTTGTTGAGGCAAATTTTAGGCAAATTATTTAATGGCAATAAAAATGTACTTAAGATCTTCAAGGCCTTATGTGGTAATAAATAACAGGTAATTTTTCAGCAATATAAAATCCTAAGTGAATACACACTATTTTTAAGTGACCTCAAAGACATTAATCACATAATTTCACTGATTGAATTCTAGGTTAGTGGATCCATATTAGTGGATCCAATCTCTTTTTCTTTTATTTCTTCCTTTCTTTTTCTCTTTCCTCACCCCACTCTTGCATTTTTGGAGAGCAAGGGCATCCTAAGAGTAACTGATAGTTGGCTTTCTAACCATTTGGCTTCTCATGGATATCTACAGTTCATGTCTATTAATAATTTTATTTATTATTGAGAAAAACTCCTCATGCAATAGGTCTAATAAAATGTGTGATATTTCAGCTGTGGTTCCACACTGATTTGTACCCTGACTAGAACATGATCATAGTTCTGGGCCTTCACTCCAAGCAGTTGGTAGTCCCTGGGGGTCATTTCTCAAAAAACAGTTTAACTGATGTTGGTTAATGAACTTGTTGAAGCTTAGTTAAGGAGAAATGCTTTATGTATACAGACAATTCTCCAACCTCCTCCATAGCACAAAGGATCACAAAGTCATGAGTTTCCTCATAAAATGTCCACATTAGAGCACAGCAAAATCTATTCAGACATTCAATGTGACTATCAGTTTGCTTACTGTCATTTAGAGATGAAGCCACTCACCAAAACTTTGGTATTTTCGAAAGGGCCCATGACTTTTGACTTTACACCAATTTACTTCCTTCATCATTAGTTTTGCCTTTTTCAGAAAAAAATTGACTGTCATGAAAAATATGACAAGTATCTTGAGGAATCCATTAATTCCACATTTATATGAACTGCTATAACATATTTTCTCACACAAATGTAGAAATATCTATCATGCATAATCTTAACCTAAAGATTTTTGAAGGTGGTACTTTTTCCCCAATATAGCAAAAAAGTGTTATGAAGTGAGGAAAAATTATACTATAATAAAAGTACATGTTTTAAAATGTATTCTCATTAGACTGCAAATAGACCTGAAATAGGTTATTTTTAATTTTTAATATAATGAGTGTGGAAGAGCTAAACATAGTCAAAATGCCTGCTGGATTTCCATGGAGACAAATCTTGGCTGTTTTCAACCTGTTGACTGCTTCTCCTTGAATACACATGTGCTCTGAGGCATTGTTTTCTAGTACATACCAGTTTCCTCACTTGCCATGACTTATAATATTTCACCTCTAAGATTTTTGTTTTAAAAATTTCAAGAGAAACTGCTTCTGTAATGTTATGATGATCAGATGCAGACTGTCTTATTAAGTTCTCATTATGCAGAAGGAGGAAAAAATGTGTTTTTAAAAAGTTCTTGAACATCTAGTATTACAAACAATAAAGGTCAGTTCTGTTGAAATGATGGAATCTTCACTGCCTATTACTTCACAAAAATATTTATATATGCTTCTTTTTCTCCAAAATTACATTTCCCTGCAGTGTGACATGACTTATGCATGTCTGCAAAACATGCAAAACTCCTTTCAATTTTACTACGGTTGTATCTATCACTTGGTAAGCAATTTTTTTCGTTGGTTATAGAATTTATTGAAATCATTTTATGAATTGCTATTCCTTGTTTTGTTTGAAGTAGAATATATATTTGCTTTCATAATATATTTTGGACACAGGTAGTTTTGACATTCCCCTATTTAATTTTTACAACCTCATTGGGTCATGGCTGGCTTTATTTTATTTTATTTATTTACTTATTTTAAATGTTATCATTGAGGCACCTACATCCCATAATTGAAATACTTGAAGCTACCTTAAATTATCTCCAAACTTTTTGTCAGATCTAATAAAGGTTGGTTGTTTCTAAATGTCAGTTAGAGGTAAAGTTAAAGTTTTATTATTCCTCTCTTTCTACTGCTTCTTCTTGTCCCCAAAAATTGAAATTAAAACTTAATTTTAATCAAAATTAAAATTGATCTTCACATTTCTGTCTCTCTGAGACAATGTTCTTTCTGGTTCAGATCTCTGCACAGGCTGCAGGGAAGCCCAAAAAATGAGTTTCAGAGTCTCAACTCTTATGCTCAGCCATTGTTTCTCAATGCCCAGCACTTACACACCTTTCCTATTTCCTAAGGGTGACTTCCTTCCTTCCTTCCTTCTTTCCTCCCTTCCTTCCTTCCTTCCTTCCTTCCTTCCTTGCATTCATCTTTCTCCTGTCTCACTCTCACTCTTACTCTCTCCTTTCATTTCTTTTTCCGTTTTAACTTTCAGAAAATGTTCTAATCCCATGAACTGTTATACCTGTGTTCTGAACCCTGGTTTGCAGTCCAGTCAACTCTTTTCCTTTAGGTAATTTTCTATTTCCATGAATTCCTTGCTTATCTTGGCTAAGAAACACTCAATGGGTCCATCTTATTTCACTGTGACAGTTCTACATAACTTCAGATCTTGGTAGCAGGGCTTGGGACAAAATTTTTACCTCCAAGATTTTGTTGATATCCTACTCAGCAACCAGCTTTACCAAGAAGAGTTATCATAAATGTGGGGTGAATAGAGAGGACAGTAAGAGACTATAGGCTATAGGGAGGAGCCAGGTTAGGAAAGACTAGATAGCGTATTTGGAAGATAATGAGAGCGTCAGTTTGCCCAGAACATTTGTACAGGGGCACATTTAGAGAGAACTTCAAAGACTAAGATGAAGAACAGAATGTGATCACTCTGCAATGTGGTGGGACAAACTGAATTCTTTGGTACCATGGTCAAGGGTCAGAGGACAGTCCTAGGAGCTAGAGAGAAATGATTTTTCCCTTGTTTCAATCATTGTGTATCCATAAGAGGGAGCTCTAATCAGAATATAGTGGAGATAGATGTGTCCTTTATAGAAAATAGTCAGTTATTTTGTAGGATACAAGGCCAAAATAATATATACACAAACACACATATGCACACACAAATACCTTGAGACAGGGTCTCCTTCTGTCACCAAGGTTGGAGTGTAGTGATATGATGATTATAGCTTGAACTACTGGGCAGCCTTGAACTACTGAGCTCAGGAGATCCTCTTGCCTCAGCCTCCTGAGTAGCAAGGAGTACAGGAATGTGTCAGCACATGTGGCTAATTTTTTAAAAAGATGTAGTCTTGCTATGCTGTCCATGCTGGTCTTGAACTCCTGGCCTCAAAGGATCCTTCACCTCAGCCTCACGAAGTGCTGGGATCACAGGCATGAGCCACCACGTCTGCTGTGCGTGCGCACGTGTGTGTGTGTGTGTGTGCATGTACATAAAATTTGGTGGAGTAATGAGGAAAATGTAATTCTTGTGGAGTTATTTTCTAAATTTTCAATATCATTTATGAAAGTAAAAAACCAACTATAGCCTTCTCACCAAATCTTCCATTCTTACTAATACTTATTCTACTCACAGCCTTTCCCTTCACTCCATGTGGGCAGAGCCAGTAGAAACTGAAATCAGATATGTTTCCTTCACTTTATGAAGTCACCATAAATGAAGCAATTGAGAAAATCATTGATATTAAAAAAGAGCATTAGATTTTAGTATTCATAAGATCAAAAACTGAATTGGGAGGAGAATGGAGAATGAGGCTAAGTGGCATTTAGGCAAATGATCTCCATCCCCTCACTTACCCAATGAAGCTTTTAGGACAATCATCAGACTCTTCAGCAAAGTGTTGAATAAAATGTATCAAGGTCCACAGCGTCTTAGGAATTAGGACATATGAACATATGTCTATTCCTAATACAATCATTGGAAAAGGAAATGGGTTTTAATTAGAACTATCTCTGAGAGTCTCTTGAGCTTTATTTTACATACATAGTTATGTAGATGTGGAATAGGTATCTGAAAAGTATCAGTTTCCTTAGGAAGAAAAAGAAGGTGGGAAGGGATATTATGAAACAAACAAACAAACAAACAAAAACACCAAAGTCTTCTATGGGTCAGTATGCTTACTCCTATTTTATACATGAGAGCACTAAAGTTGGATGTGTTTATTACATTGGCCAAAGTCTCAAAGTCTCTTATGTGCAGAGTCAGAATTCAAACCAGGTTTGTCAGACGGAAAAGTCTCAATGAGTTTTACCACTTCTTAAAAAGATGTTTTCAAAGAGAACACCAGAATATCTGACTAAAAACACTATATTTTAATCCTGCATCTTGCCTGTGAGGAAAAGGACTTTGTACTTTAAATTTGGAAGGTCAAAATAGTTGACATTTTTTATTCTCTTCACTGAAAATAATGATTAATAACATTGACAGAATTTGAGTCTCAGAAACTATGAGTAACTTCAAAACAACTTGAAATCTGGGCATGGTGAGTCATGCCTTCAATCCCAGCACTTTCGGAGGCTGAGGTGTAAGGATCGCTTGAGCCCAGGAGTTTGAGTCTACAGTGAGCCGTGACTGTGCTAGTGCACTCCAGCCCAGGCAACAGAGCAAGATTATCTGAAAAAAAAAAAAAAGGCCAGGCGCAATGGCTCACCCCTGTAATCCCAGCACTTTGGGAGGCCGAGGTGGGAGGATAACCTAAGGTCAGGAGTTCAAGACCAGCCTGGCCAACATGGTGAAACCCTGTCTCTCCTAAAAATACAAAAATTAGCCACGTGTGGTGGTGGATACTTGTAATCTCAGATACTCAGGATGCTGAGGCAGGGGAATCACTTGAACCCAGGAGGTGGAACTTTCAATGAGCTGATATTACGCCACTACACTCCAGTCAGGGTAACAGAATGAGACTCGTCTCCAATAAACAAACAAACAAACAAATAAAATAAAATAAAGGACTAAACAACTAGAGAGGTGTTAATAAAAATCTGGCACCAGATTCCAAGCAATGAGAAAAAATCTCTGAAAAGTAGTTTAAAATTATCTCAATACTTATATAGCCATTCATCTTGCTCTTTCCCTGGAAAGAATGACTTTTTATTTTTTAAATGCTTTTGTAATTTATCATAAAAAAGTAATAGCGATAAGAATTGTCCTGGTTCTTGACCTATGGAAACATATGGGGATGATATAGCAAGAGGTAAATTTTCCTATAAAGTTGTGCATGTAATGATTAGTTTTTCTCCAAACCTGTGCTGTGTGGCTTTTCCCAGGCTGAGACCCTCTCTTTATTCATATGGAGGGTTTTTATATTGGCATTTCTTTGTTTGTTTTGTTCAAAGGAGTGCCCGTTCTCATGAAAATGACTGGTAGTTGGAATTGTAATTTTATTTTCAACATCCTTATCAACAAGATTATAACCAACATGGTTTAGTGGGACACTAATATCAGCACCAAAGTCTTTGCAGTTTGATAAGTGTAAGAGAAGAAACCTGAACAGAAATCCCTCCAGGGACAAAGGATGGACATGGCAAGGCAATCTGCTAGTTTATAAGAACATAGAAATAGAGTGATCCTATTTATTTCTGTGGTCCTAGAAAGAGTTTATATGAGTAAAACAATTGAACAGTTACAGTGCAGTGTAATGTGGATCCTATAAAAAACATAGGGGGGATACATAACTCAATAAAGAAAGAAAGCTTGTGAGACATTTCTGGGAAGAAATGTTTGCATAGAGTTTTAAAGACATCAGATAGGCAAGAAGGGAATGAGTATTCCACACTGTTGGAGTATCAACATGACTGATGGGGAACATCTAGGATGCATGGCAGACAGTTTGTCATCTTGGCGTTTATTTCTAGAACACAGATTAAGTTTGGAGAGATTGGGTGGGTTCAGATGCCAAATGATCTTTGGTACCAACTTAAGGAATTAGATATGTTTTGATAACGAGGTGATATCAAATTTGCATTAGAGAAGACAATTTTAGTAACACTGTTGAGGGTGATTTGGAGGGAGATTATGACCTCAGGCAGGGGGATTTGATATAAATTTACTGTAGTCTTTTTAACTGAGAGATGATGAAAGTCTAAATGAAGTCAGTAAAGAAGAGAAATAAAGAGGAGATAGAGTGATTAATTGTATATTGGGTGTAATGGAAGAGCCAAAGATATGTTTTCTAGTTTAGAAAACTGACTAGATAGTAACGTAAAATATCAATAACAAAATTATGAGGAAGATCTGGATGAAGCAGGGAGGGGAAAGTCAATGAGTTTGATTTGGGGCATGTTGAATGTGAAGAACAGATACATGATTGCCTGGAGATGTTCAGTGGGGATTTGAAAGTACATGCCTGGAGATTCAGAGAGAGGTGTCTATTTAGTGGAAGTTGAATATTTTCAAAGAATATGATGACTCAGGTAATGTAATTTTTAAAAAGAACAACGTTTCAAAAGGAATTATACTTTTAAGGGTGAAGTTGATGGTGAGTCTGGAGACAACAAAATCAGATTGTTTGCACAAAATGGAAAGAAATCAATTGGGAGAGATTAATCTAAAGTCACTGTCAAACACAGTAAACAAGCACGTAAGTAAATTGATTTTATTCATGCTATTGCAGTAGGGAGACCACTCAAAATGTAAATGTCAAGATCAGTGTGGTTTGTCTTAGGCCTTTTTTTTTTTTTTTTTTTTTTAAGACAGTCTCTCTCTGTGGCCCAGGCTGGTGTGTAATGGCCTGATCTTAGCTCACTGCAACCTCTGCTTCCCAGATTCAAGCAATTCTCCATTCTTCCACCTCAGCCTCCCGAGTAGCTGGGACTCCAGGCGTGCACCATCACGTCGTTATTTTTATTTTTATTTTTTTTTAGTAGAGATGGGGTTTAGTCAGACTGATCTTGAGTTCCTGACCTCAAGAGATCTGCCTGCCTATGCCTCCCAAAGTGCTGGGATTACAGGCATGGGCCACCACACCCGGCCTGTCTCAGACTTTTACAGGGAAGAGTTACAGTGATTTACAATTGGAAAGTTTATGTGTGATCTCTAATTAAAGAATGGCAAAATTATAATCACAAAGTGCAACGTCACTGAGATCAAGGAAGAAAAGAGTTTTAAGGATAAGGATGTGCTTATAAGTTAAATTAATTTTTTTTTAACTTGTATTTTAGGTTTAAGGAGTCTATGTGCAGGTTTTTTATATGAGTAAATTGCATGTCACTGAGGTTTGGTATATTAATGATCCCATCACCAAAGTAGTGAGCATAGTACTCAACAGGTAGTTTTTGTTTGTTTGTGTGTTTGTTTGTTTTCTGAGGCAGTCGCGCTCTGCCGCCCAAGCTGGAGGTGCAGTGGCGCGATCTCGGCTCACTGCAAGCTCCGCCTCCCGGGTTCATGCCATTCTCCTGCGTCAGCCTCCCCACTAGCTGGGACTACAGGGGCCCGCCACCACGCCCAGCTAATTTTTTGTATTTTTTAGTAAAGACGGGGTTTCACCATGTTAGCCAGAATGGTCTCTATCTCCTGACCTCGTGATCCACCCACCTCAGCCTCCCAAAGTGTTGGGATTACAGGCGCCCAGCCCTCAATAGGTACTTTTTTAAACTCACTTTCCCCTCCCAGCCTCTCCCCTCCAGTAGTCCCCAGTGTCTATTATTGCCATCTTTATGTCCATATTTACCCAATGTCTGGCTCCCTCTTACAAGTGAGAGTATGTAGTATTTGGTTTTCTGTTCCTGCATTAATTTGGTTAGGATAATGGCCTCCAGCTGTGTCCATGTTGCTACAAAAGACATGATTTTATTCATTTTTATGGCTGTGTGGCATTCCATTTTGTATATGTACTATATTTTCTTTATCCAGTCCACCACTGATGGGCAGCTAGGATGCTTACATGTCTTTGCTATTGTGAATGGTACTGCAATGAACATAAGAGTGTTTGTGTCATTGGGTGCAGTGGCTCACACCTGTAATCCCAGCACTTTGGGAGGCCGAGGTGGGGGATCATTTGGGGTCAGGAGTTCAAGATCAGCCTGGCCAACGTGGTGAATTCCTGTCTCTACTAAAAATACAAAAATTAGTCAGGCACGGTGTCAGGCTCCTGTAATCCCAGTCACTTGGGAGGCTGAGGCAGGAGAGTCTCTTGAACCCAGGAGGCAGAGGTTGCAGTGAGCTGAGATCATGCCAGTGGACTCCAGCCTGGGCAACAGAGTACGACTGCGTCAAAAAAAAAAAAAAAAAAAAAAGAGTTCTTGTGTCTCTTTTGTAAAATAATTTATTTTCCTTTGGGTATATACCCAACAGTGGGATTGCTAGGTCAAATGGTAGTTCTGTAATCAGTAGCATTTCTATACACCAATAACATCCAAGCTGACAGTCAAATCAAGAATTCAATCCCATTTACAATAACCAGAAAATGAAAAAAATACCTAGGAATACAGCTAACCAAGGAAGTGAAAAGTCTTTATAATGAGAATTATAAACCTCTGATTAAAGAAAGCAGAGACAACACAAACATATGGAGTAACATTTCATATTCATAGATAAAAAGTATCAATATTGTTAAAATGACCATACTGCCAAAGCAATTTACGGATTCAATGCTATGTCCATGAAACTACCAATGTCATTTTACACAGAATTAGAAAAATCTATTCTAAAACACATACAAAACAACAACAACAAAATCCTCTATACCCAAAACAATTCTAACAAAAAGAGAAAGGCCAGAAACTTCACACTACCTAACTTCAAGCTATACTACAAGGATATAGTAACCAAAACAGCATGATACTGGTACAAAAACAGACATATAGACAGATGGAGCAGGATAAAGAATTGAAATGAGGCCATACACCTACAACCATCAGATCTTCAACAAAGTCAATAACAAGTAATTGGGGAAAGCACTCTCTATTTAATAAGTGCTGATGGGATAATTGGATAACTATATGCAGAAGATTTAAACTAGACCTTTCTTTCATCATTTACCAAAATTAGATCAAGGAGGATTAAAGATTTAAATGTAAGACCCAAAACCCTAAAAACCTGAGAAGGAAACCTAGGAAATACCATTCTAGAACTGGGCCATGGCAAAGAGTTTATGACCAAGTGTCCAAAAGCAATTGCAACAGAAACAAAAGTTGACAAGTGTGACCTAATTAAAGAGCTTCTGCACAGCAAAAGAAACTATTCATAGAGTAAACAGACAACCTACAGAATGGGAGAAGATATTCACATACTACACATCGGACAAAGGTCTAATGTCCAGAATCTGCAAGAAATTTAAACAATCCAACAAGCAAAAAATAACCTCATTAAAAAGTGGGCAAAGGACATGAACAGACACTTCTCAAAAGATGATATGCATGTGACCAAAAAAAGATATGGAAAAAAATGCTCAAAATCACTAATCATTAGAGAAATGTGAATCAAAACCATAAACCATCTCATACCAGTCAGAAGGGCTATTAATAAAAAGTGAAAAAATGACAGATGTTGGCCAGGTTGTGGATGTTGGCCAGGATGTTGACCAGGTTTTGGAGAAAAGGGACCACTTATATGCTGCTGATGGAAATGTAAATTAGTTCAGCCACTGCGGAAAGCAGTGTGGAGATTTCTCAAAGAACTTAAAACAGTTTATTTAATTCAAATGCATACTGAGAAAAAGATCCTTTCTTCAACTAGATAACCAATAGTGAGATTGGAATGGGTAGTTTGAAAAGAATAGTAAGCAAACAAGTTAAACTGCATGTGGTATGTAACATGAGTGATATGTGAAAAATCAAAGTTGTATTTTCTCATAAATTTATTCAATAAATTATTGGATGGAGATAGAGTAATTAGTAAGTATAGCAGAATCAAAGGAAGATGACACCATATTTGGCTATGTAGAAGGGAAGTAGTGGGTGTAAAAAGGATTGAGTGTTATTTTTATAAATTTGAATTGTCCAATCATGTAATCAAAATTTGGTATGGATCAGAAAAACATATATATAATTCTCTATAGATAAGATGTCAAAGATATGATTAGGACAATGAAATATTTTGGGAAAAAATAAGTAGATTAATGGAATGCAGATCTAAAACAATAATCATTGTTTTATTTAATAATAATTTTAAAATATTCAAATTTAATAGTAAGACATAATTAATGAATTGATAATTATAATATTATCTATTATTATAGTTACTAAAAATAAATATATAAATGTTTAATAATTGACATTAATTGATATATTTTTCTTATGGATTACAACCTAGGTTAGGACTTTGATAAATGAAATGAATGTGGGAAGGAAATTTAAATAATAAAAATGCTGAACTGTTTTAGATCTTACGTTTGAGTCTTTAATCCACCTTGAATTAATTTTTGTATAAGGTGTGAGGAAGGGATTCAGTTTCAGCGTTTTGCAAATGACTAGCCAGTTTTCCCCACACCATTTATTAAATAGGGAATCCTTTCCCCATTGCTTGTTTTTGTCAGGTTTGTCAAAGATATGATGGTTGTAGATGGGTGGTGTTATTTCTGAGGCCTCTGTTCTGTTCCATTGGTCTACATACCTGTTTTGGTACCAGTTCATGCTGTTTTGGTTACTGTAACCTTGTAGTATAGTTGAAGTCAGGTAGCGTGATGCCTCCGCTTTGTTGTTTTTGCTTAGGATTGTCTTAAG
The DNA here is from genome assembly GCF_009764315.1 of Trachypithecus francoisi. Lineage (NCBI taxonomy): Eukaryota > Metazoa > Chordata > Mammalia > Primates > Cercopithecidae > Trachypithecus > Trachypithecus francoisi. Next base: position 44,067,416 of record NW_022681470.1, on the reverse strand, counting down.
AAACTATCATCAGATTGAGCAGGCAACCTACAGAATGGGAGAAAATTTTTGCAATCTATCCATCTGACAAAGGGCTAATATCCAGAATCTACAAAGAACTTAAACAAATTTACAAGAAAAAAAAACAAACAACCCCATCAAAAAGTGGGTGAATGATATGAACAGACACTTCTCAAAAGAAGACATTTATGCAGCCAACAAACACATGAAGAAAGCTCATAATCACTGGTCATTAGAAAAATGTAAATCAAAATCACAATGAGATACCATCTCATGCCAGTTAGAATGGCAATCATTAAAAAGTCAAGAAACAACAGAAACTGGAGAGGATGTGGATAAATAGAACACTTTTACACTGTTGGTGGGAGTGTAAATTAGTTTAACCACTGTGGAAGACAGTGTGGTGATTCTTCAAGGATCTAGAACTAGAAATACCACTTGACTCAGCAATCCCATTATTGGTTATACACCCAAAGGATTATAAATCATTCTACTATAAGGACACATGCACACATATGTTTATTGTGGCACTGTTCACAATAGCAAATACTTGGAACCAACCCAAATGCCAGTAGATAGACTTGATAAAGAAAATGTGGCACATACACACCGTGGGATACTGTGCAGCCATTAAAAAGGATGAGTTCATGTCCTTTGCAGGGACATGGATGAAGCTGGAAACCATCATTCTAAGGCAACTAACACAAGAACAGAAAACCGCATATTTCCACTCATAGGTGGGAGTTGAACAATGAGAACACATAAACACTGGGGCAGGGGGGAATCACGCACCGGTGCCTGTCGGTGGGTGGGGGAATGGGGGAGGGATAACATTAGAAGAAATACCTAATGTAGATAACGGGTTGATGAGTGCAGCAAACCACCATGGCACGTGTATACCTAGGTAACAAACTGGCACGTTCTGCACGTGTACTCCAGAAAGTAAAGCCAAAAAAAAAAAAAAAAGAAAGAAAGAAAAAAGAAAAGCTGAACTCTGTGAGATAATAAAGACATTTAATTGCATAGAGGAAGAGTTACAGCATGTTTGTGCCTTGATTGCAAAGACCTTTCTCCCATTGGAACTAGTAATTTTTAATATGTCCCATTGTATCAGCATGTGGAACATAAAGTGCTTGCAATTACAGCAAACTATCGCAAGAACAGAAAGCCAAATACCGCATGTTCTCACTGATAGGTGGGAATTGAACCATAAGATCACTTGGACACAGGAAGGGGAAGATCACACACCGGGTCCTATTGTGGGGAGGGGGGAGGGGGGAAGGATAGCATTAGCAGATATACCTAATGTGAATGACGAGTTAATGGGTGCAGGACACCAACATGGCTCATTTATGCATATGTAACAAACCTGCACGTTGTGCACACGTACCCTAGAACATAAAGTATGTGTGTGTGTGTATATATATATATATATATACACATATATATATATATAAAGACTGCAGTTGACAAGGCCATGTAAGCAGACAATGAAATATCCCCAGAGTGATTAATGGGAAATATTTGGCAAACGTAATGAAATTACACACATCTCCAGGAAGACTCAATTCTCAAAGTAAACTGAGAAATTGTGTACCTAGGGATAGATTTCTATGAGCAAGAAGATTTCTGATTAAACAAAGTATTCTGTCAGCCCCATGGATATTTATATTAGCACCATATTATGCAATTAGAGCAGAAATATAAATAAACATTGTCAATATTATATAGAAAGGAAGGCTCTCATCATTTTTAACTTACCTTCACACTTAAGGATTGCTAAATTGTTAGCCAAAAACAGTCAATGATCCAAGGCCTGATACACTTTGGAATTCTTTTAATCTTATATTGTTAAAGTTTTATTATGTATCACATGCTTATTTGTTTCTTCTGCTTTGTTTTGTCTAATGCTTGTCTGTGTCGGGCTATTTCTTGATTAAAGCAGGGTTTTCGTTTGATATTTAATATTTCTGCTGATAGAAAATCAAAGAATCTTGAAAGAAAATGTTAGACAAATGTGTTTCTCATCTTTGATAAAAAATAAGTTCATGCGCATTTGTACATTGCTGTTAGGACTACAAAATATTTTAAAGCATTTAGAAAGGAATTTAATGATATAAATATAAAATAAGAAGGTCATCCCCTTTTACAATGGATTCTGAGTCTGTGTAATTATCCTAAAAATTAACTTGAAATTACACAAGAAAAAATACTTTGGGTTAAAAGATATTTACTGAAGAGATACAAATTGAAAATAACCCCAATTTTTAACTACAGGAACGTGAAGTCTATGTAGTTGATTGAATAGTATACAGACATTAAAATATTGTATATAATTAACCTCGTAGCATAGTAAATTGTTAGTGTTACACAAAAAAGAAAACACTGCTATATATATAGACACATGTGATTACAATTATAAAAAACAACAAAATGACAAGAAATATAGGAAAATGTTACCTGTAGGTGCCTTCTCTGTAAGATTATGGATATTCTGCCTTTCTTTTCTAGATTTATGTATTTTCCACATTTTCTACACGAACATGTACTGTTATATACAAATATAAACCTACATTTTATTTTTTTAATAATAAAAACAGTGTCCTTCAATGAGTCCATATAGGGTCTCATGGGAAGAATCTGAGAACTGCCATTAGTGACAAGAAATTGTTGGTATAAGCATAAGCTAATCATTGCACCTGAGGTACGTATAATTAAAATTATTCTCTTGAACTACTGAGATCCAAAAATCATTGATAAATGCAAATGTATTGTTGATTCAAAAATCATTGATAAATGCAAATGTATTAAGTTGATTCATTAATACATGAAGCTGTTACTTCCTTTGAAGCTATCATGACTTATATCAATGTCTAATTTGACTAATCTCCTGGGAAGGCCCAGGAGAAACAAAGTCTAGAAAAGAAGTGTTCTTCATTGAATAAAGGAGAAAAATTTCTGAAGCATGGGGATAGGGTTAGGGAAACCAGTTAGGAGATGTAATTATTAAGTCAAATCCTAAATACTACCAGTTGTAAGATTCATTATTACTTAATGTATGACTACAAAATGTAAAATGCTGCCAATTAAGTTACAATACAATGCTAATCATAACTTGGAATTTGTATTTTTTCACTCACTGTAAAAGTTATAGTGGATTTTCTTACACATAGATTTTATTATATATCTCTCTTATGCATACGTCAAAAGGAAAACAGAAGAAAACTGAACTTCTAATATGCTTCTAACATTACTTTCCAACAAGCATATGAAAAAAATGCTCCACATTACTAATCACTGGAGAAATGCAAACCAAAATCACAATGAGATAATATCTCAAACTACTATTAACAAAGTCAAAAACTAACAGATGCTGGTGAGGTTATAGAGTAAAGGAAACACTTACATACTGTTGGTGGAAATGTAAATTAGTTCAGTCATTGTGGAAAGCAGTGTAACAATTCCTCAAATAACTTAAAATAGAATGACTATTCAACAGAACAGATTCCATTATTGGGTATATACCAAAAGTGATACAAATTATTCTACCATAAAACACAAGCATGCATATCTTTATCAGAGCAGTATTAACAATACCAAAGACTAGAATCAACCTGAATGCCCATCAACAGTAGACTGAATAAATAAAATGTGATATATATAAATATACCATGGAATACGATTCAGTAATGAAAAAGAATGAGATCATTCCTTTGCAGGAACACAGATAGAGCTGGAGGCTATCATCCTAAGCAAATTAATGCAGGAAGAGAAAACCAAATACTGCATGTTCTCACTGATAAGTAGATGCTAAACAATGAGAACACATGGACACATAGAGAGGAACAATAGATATTGGGGCCTATTTGAGGGTAAAGAGTGGGAGGAGACAGAGAAACAAAAAAATTATCTATTGGGTACTATGCTTATTACCTGGTAACAAAATAATCTGTACACCAAACCCCCATGATGTGCCATTTACTTATATAACAAACCTGCACCTGTACCCCGAACCTATAATAAAAATTTAAAACAACATTACTTTCAGGGTCTGATTCTTCTGAATGATTTTTCAACTCAGAGCTATTTATGTCTATGTTTTTTTTTGCAATACTAGCATATAAACTGACAATAGAATTTTCTTCCAAACTTTCCATATCTTGATACTGCCACTTCCTTGATTACATTAGAAGCTGACACATAATCTTTCCTAAAGTGATTTTAAAATGGTTTGTACACAGAAAAACTGAGGGAACATCATTGTCTGATTAGAAATAATAGCCAAGTTCACATATCCAGTGGCACTAAACAACGATGCTGACTAGCCAGCAGTGATTATAAGCTCCTAGACATGGTAAAGTTTATCCCAATTTTACAGAAGTTAATTTTTTTAAGTATTTCAGAATCTGTGAAATAAGGTAACAGAACATAAGATAGTAGGATGGTAAATACTGTGTAGGTCCTGGGTGACAGGAAAACGGACAGGCAGGGGGCAGTTTGGTAGTTCAGGTGGATTCAAAAAGAAAGACCAATGATCACTAATGATAAACTTGCATATTTAGCTTTCTGAAGTAAGCATAGCTGGTGTCATTATTTCCATTTTATAATAGAGAACTATATCCAGTGATTTATATAGAATAAGAAATAATCTAAGTCTTCTGATTTCTGGAACGATTTGCGTTACTCTGTCATCATAAAGATATCCACTAAAAGGGATACAGAATTAATTAACATATACAGATATGGTAATTGCATATACATACTCAATAAAAGGAATATGGTATTGAAAATATATACACAATAACAAAGTGATATAAACTAAAACAATATTCAACAAAATATACAAACAAAACAATATATCAACAAAAGGGATATAAAATTAATTAAACTTGAGCTAAATATGTAATTATATATTTAAAAAATAAGTAAAACAGACATTAACCATAACTCTTTGGTTACCCTAAATATGTAGTTGTTCAAAATGCCAAACCAATGCATGCATTTTTTACATTATTAATATCTAAAAGATGTATATATTTTATCACATCACTGTATAGATCCACTTTACCTCTCTCTTCATTCTTTCTCTGTTAATGCTCTTTAAAAGCTGATTCCTCTAAGTTTATTTCCTTCCTGCTAGCTGTACTTTTTGCCCTCCTCTGTTTTTCGCTTTGTGGAGGTTTCTTTAGTAATTATGCCATTCTACTAATTAAGCTCAAGCCTAAAAGCTTTGCTGACTCTTAAATTACATGCCAATTTAGCTTTTAATTCCTTTCTACATATTATGTCTTATATGACCCTGATATAATGACTTCCTGTTTGCATTGCAAACATCTGTTTGAATTTGGATTTTAACATTATATACTTTTATATCTACACAATCACTACCTTATTGTCATCATTTTTTAGCAGCATTCTTCTGTCTACCTCTATTGATGTATACTTGACAAATAAAAATTGTATATATTTAAGGTATACATTGTGTTATTTTGATATGCATATTCATTTTGAAATGCTTATCAAAATCAAGATAATTAGCATATTCATCATCTCACAGAGTTATGGTTTCTTTGTGTGTGTGTGTGTGTGTGTGTGTGTGTGTGTGTGTAGCGAGAAAGCTTAAGGTCAACTCTCAGCAAATTTAAGTATACAATATGGTATTATTACCTATAGTCACCATGCTATACATTAGACCTCCGTAATGTATTCATCTCACATAAGTAAACGTTTCCATCCTTTGACCAAAACTTTTCTGTTATTTATTAGGCTTTGAAATTTCTTTTGAAATACAATAAAATTAATTATAATATACATTTAATTAAATATACAATTATTCATCCTACAGCTGTAAATCTTTTAATATTTTCTTTTAACTTCAAAAATGCACTATCATAAGGAAGCAGAAATAGTATTAAGTTTCTTTGTGGTTGAGAAAACTAAAATAATTATAATAATGAATTATAACTTTAAAAATCAAATTATGGTATTCTTTCTTTTTGTTAGCTTCATTGATCTACCCATTATACTACTTTTCTTCCAAGAAGTTGGGAGAAGAAGAACATTTGTGTGGCTATTTGGAAGACTGATAAAGTATAGTTAGTTATTGTAATCAGGGTTCTTGCTGGTTCCCAGATCTATTCCAATTGCTTGTAAAATTCAGCAACCATGAGGGATGCTAGTAGAATATTTAATAAGGAAGGTTATATTCAGAATGCACAATATTTTTCTTCTTCCTGACAACATAAGTAGGATCATCCTGAGCAATTAAATATTCACACAAAGGAAGACAAGAAACCCTTGGACAAGACAGTTAAAGATTGTGGTATTTTAAACCTGCAATGGTGGCATGTGTTATTGCTCTTTGGCTATAATTTGTTCAGGTGTTTTTATCAGGCAAAGGCATCTAAAATGCATTTGAATTGAAGAAGTAGCAAGGTGTGTAAACAGTAGATTTGTAAAACTTCATGACAGTGAAAAATAAAAATACGTATTACCAGTATATAAGAAAAAAATAAATGAATGTAATAAAATGAGACAAATGAAATATAATTATATTTCTTGATATTCAAATTGCATGATTTTAGTGTTGAAACAATTAGACTTGAAATAAATGTAATCACTAAAGAAAACAATTAGGAATCTGGGTTTAGTGATAAATACACTTGCTTGGGAAAAATTACCACTCTGAACCAAGCTCTCTGAAAATGTAAAAGTTTTACTCTCAATAACTTGAAAAATCTATAGATATTAATGAAAAAGTCCTCTATAAAACTCTACTAGTATACTGCCAGCAAAGTTTGGTTTGCTAAGAAATGCAGTAGTCAGGGTAATTAGATTATTTTTAACTCCAAGATACATTTCATCTTGAAATTTCTCTGAATTAGTATTTGGGCCTCTGCTGAAAATAAATTATCCTGCTAGTCCTTTTTAAAGTGTATCAATTTATTTTCATCACAGCCGACTCTATCTGAACCCAAACCTGCAAGGACTAGTGATGTTTCTGAGATGGTTTTCAGAAAATCTTTGTTAAAAGCTGACATGTCCTCTTTAGAACACTTCAACTTTCCTAGTGATAAAAAAAAAAAGTTTGAAAAAAATAATTGGACTAGTTTCCTAGGTCTACTTATCGGATCAGTTAAAAGTTTAAATATTATTTGTAGATACAACCTAAGTGGTCTCTTCGTTTGTAATCATCTTAACTTCATCATCTAATTAATCTTGCTTAAGGTCTTCTAACTCTCTTAGAATAACTTAAGACATCAAAAGAGGCACACATAAAGAATTCGTCATTAAATACTAACAAAATAAAAGCAAAGCTCAATGTAAATTCCCATTTTGACCTAGAATTTGGTATACCCAAATACTTATCAACCTGATTATTATTATTTCATCAAAATAAAATTAGTTTTTAAGAATGTAGTTTATGTTAATGTAAGACTAAAATGTTTGAAGATTTGAGGTAATGCATTAATTTATTAAAAAGTCTTTCCAATCAATTCAAGTTTTCTGTAACTTTTCCCTAAAGATGACCTCTCAGAGTGACCTTTTTCAGGGTTCCACACAGGTAAAAAGAAATAATTGGATAGCCTCACTTAACAAACTGACTAGTACAATTTTGACCTCAACATTAACAACCTGTGTGACCATAGGAAAGTTGTATGTCCTCTTTAAGCTTTAGTTTATTTACCTGTCATGTGGGGTAATACTAATAATAGCCAGCTCATATGTCATTGTTTTGAGGATCAAATGAGATAATGCATCTTACACAGAGGAAGCAAGCAAGTCAATAAATGCCAGTGTTTGATGTTGATGGTGTTACTTTTCCCTGCGAGCCACAGAGTATTGAAAAAATATCTTGTTTCACTTAATTACTAGTTTTGTGTCTATGCTGCATTTATTGCAATATACTCTGATTTGTTTAACTTTTAGAGTCAATAAGATAGACAATATCTCTTTGTTATTCAGAAAGGAATTACATAGTCCTGGCATCAACAATAAGAATATAAGAGTTCTTAGAGAAGAATGCAGAACTGTTAAAGTAGTTCTTTATTAAGTGGGGATGAAAATTTCTGACTCCTATCTCTCCCTTTTGTATTTGATCTTTTGAGACTCTGCAGAATGAGGGACAATGGCTAAACAAGTCTTCTGCTAAAAGGAGGGAATCAGGAAATCAAGAAGGGAGCTGAAAATAAATACATCAATTTTCAACCAGATGATCTACCTGTCTATTACCTTCTATGTATTTGTTTTATTCCCCTAGCCTTAGTAAAACAATATGTAAGTGTTCTAGAACAGTACTATACTATACTGTAAATGCAACTTAATCATTGAGAGATTCCAAAAGTGAAAGTGAAGGAGAAACACAAGGGTTAACAGTTAAGGATAATTCAGCATCCTTCCTGAATAAAGATAACCTATTCATTGTCAAACTGAAGAGATTGGGATTTTGTTTTGTAAAAATTTTCAGTGCATTTGGAGTAACCCATTTTAATCCTATGGGATACACACAGGCAGTACTCTGTTCAAACTTCTGGTCAAAAGGAAACCTAAACTTGAACAGTAAGAACATTTCAACTTTAAAAGTGAAGAAACTCCTGCTGTCTGAAAAGACTTCAGTTTATCAACTCTATCAAGGCCCTGAGGAATCAGTGGCCTTTAATTTCCTGAGAGGGGAGTTTCCTTATGAGAAGCACTAGAGACACAAACCATATCTGACAAGCTAAAGAAGAGACCAACTGCGGTGGAAATATCTCCAGGTATTTTTGAGTACTTTATCACACCTATTCTATACAATAAAGGATTTTTACTAACGTATTACATGAAAAATTATATAAAGCATAGAAAACATAAAAATGGAATCCCAGGTTTAATTCCACATTATATTTTAATAATGTCAGTCTTAACAATTGAACTGTAGTTTCCTTAGTTTGTAAAACAGTGTATCTCATCTATTTGTCAGAAGAAGATACAACACAAAAATTAACGGGAACTTTTTTAAAATCCTTAAATGATGGCTTTCAGTGACATGTAAGATATTTTTATCTTGCTCCCCTTTCTTAAACTAATATAAAAATTGCAAAACAGAAGAAAATTTCATCTTCAATGAACCAGAGAAAGAAGCAAATCTTCAAAGAACTTCAGTAAATACTCTGAAATCTATGTTCTGAGAGTTAATTAGATGTTCTGAGTGCCAGAATATAATAAAAATGTGCCTAAAATCATGGTAATGTCTCTGAAAAAACTTCTGTGCAACACAACAGAAAAATAGCAAAAGCCATGTTGAAGAAGAAAACTTGTTGACATAAAATTTCTGGTTGAGACAGAAGCATCAGAAGAAATAAGGTTGATAAATTGAGGAGGATGACTGTCAGTTTTAAAAACAGTTTATGGAGCCTTGTTTTTAGCCATGGAGACCCCATGAAAACCAAACTCAAAATCAGACTTATCCTAAAAAAGTAAACAGATATAGAAGATTTTCTGGCCCCACTCATGTCAGTTCCAAATACAATATTTGAAAGAAATTTCTGGCTTTACACCTTCCTGTAACCTTAATAGACACACATGTGTGCATGCACACACACACATACACACACACACACAATTCCTTTTTTTAACTTTTATGTTTAAGTGAAGGTTTGTTACATAAGTAAACATGTGTCATGAGGGTCTGTTGTATATAATCACCTAGGTATTAAGCCCAGTACCCAATAGTTATCTTTTCTACTCCTTTCCCTCCTTCTGCCTTCCCCCTTCAAATAGATCCTGACTTCTGTTGTTTCCTTCTTTGTGTTCACAAAGTTATTATCATTTAGCTTCCACTTATAAGTGAGAACATGTGGTATTTGGTTTTCTGTTCCTGTGTTAGTTTGTTTAGGATAATAGCCTCCAACTTCTTCCATCTTCCCACAAAAGACATGATATCCTTCTTTTTCGCGACTTCATAGCAGTCCATAGTGTATATGTACCACATTTTATTTATTCAATCTGTCATTGATGGGCATTAAGATTGATTCTGTCTTTTCTATTGTGAATAGTGCTGCAATTAACAGTTGCACGCATGTGTCTTTATGGTAAAATGATACATGTTTCTCTGTGTATATACCCAGTAATGTGATTACTGGGTTGAATGGTAGTTGTGTTTTTGGCTCTTTGAGGTATCATCATAATGATTTCCACAACGGCTAAACTAACTTACACCCCCACCAATAGTGTATAAGTGTTCCCTTTCCTCTGTGACCTCACCAATATCTCATATTTTGACTTTTTAATAATAGCTATTCTGAATGGTGTGAGATGGTATCTCCTTGTGGTTTTCATTTGCATTTTTCTTTTTTGTTTTTTTTTCTTTTTTACTTTTATTTTATTTTATTTTATTTTTATTGTTATACTTTAAGTTCTAGGGTACATGTGCACAACATGCAGGTTTGATACATAGGTATACATGTTCCATGTTGGTTTGCTGCAGCCATTAACTCATCATTTACATTAAGTATTTTTCCTAATGCTATCCCTCCCCCTGCCCCCACCTCACGACAGGCCCCCATGTGTGATGTTCCCCACCTCTACCCTCTGTCCGAGTGTTCTCATTGTTCAATTCCCACCTGTGAGTGAGAACATGTGGGGTTTGGTTTTCTGTCCTTGTGAGAGTTTGCTCAGAATGATGGTTTCCAGCTTCATCCATGTCCCTGCAGAGGACATGAACTCATCTTTTTTTATGGCTGCATAGTATTCCATGGTATATATGTGCAATATTTTCTTAATACAGTCTATATCACTGATCAACATTTGGGTTGGTTCCAAGTTTTTGCTATTGTGAATAGTGCCACAATAAACATACGTGTGCATGTGTCTTTCTACTAGCATGATTTATAATTCTTTGGGTATATACCCAGTAATGGGATAGCTGGGTCAAATGGTATTTTCCTTTTTTTTTTTTTTATATACTTTATGTTCTAGGGTACATGTGCACAACATGCAGGTTTGTTCCATATGTATACATGTGCCATGTTGGTGTGCTGCACCCATTAACTAGTCATTTACATTAAGTGTATCTCCTAATGCTATCCTTCCTCCCTTCCCCCACCCCACAACAGGCCCCGGTGTGTGACGTTCCCCTTCCTGTGTCCAAGTGATCTCATTGTTCAATTCCCACCTATGAGTGAGAACATGAGGTGTTTGGTTTTCTGTTCTTGTGATAGTTTGCTGAGAATGATGGTTTCTAGCTGCATCCATGTCCCTACAAAGGACATGAGCTCATCCTTTTTTATGACTGCATACTATTCCATGATGTATATGTGCCACATTTTCTTAATCTAGTCTGTCACTGATGGACATTTGGGAGACCTAAAACCATAAAAACCCTAGCAGAAAACCTAGATAATACCATTCAGGACATAGACATGGGCAAGGACTTCATGTCTAAAACACCAAAAGCAACGACAACAAAAGCCAAAATTGACCAATGGAATCTAATTAAACTAAAGAGCTTTGCACAGCAAAAGAAACTACCATCAGAGTGAACAGGCAACCTACAGAATGGGAGAAAAATTTTGCAATCTACTTATCTGATAAAATTTTTGCAATCTATCCATCTGACAAAGGGCTAATATCCAGAACCTACAAAGAACTCAATTACATTTACAAGAAAAAATCAAACAACCCCATCAAAATGTGGGCAGAGGAAATGAACAGGCACTTCTCAAAAGAAGACATTTATACAGCCAACAAACACATGAAAAAATGCTCATCATCACTCGCCATCAGAGAAATGCAAATCAAAACCACAATGAGATACCATCTCACACCAGTTAGAATGGCGATCATTAAAAAGTCAGGAAACAACAGGTGCTGGAGAGGATGTGGAGAAATAGGAACACTTCTACACTGTTGGTGGGACTGTAAACCAGTTCAACCATTGTGGAAGACAGTGTGGCGATTCTGCAAGGATCTAGAACTAGAAATGCCATTTGACCCATCCATCCCATCACTGGGTATATACCCAAAGGATTATAAATCATACTGCTATAAAGACACATGCACACTTATGCTGATTGCATTTTTCTAATGATCGGCGACGTTGAGATTTTTTTCACATGCTTATTGACCACATGTATGTCTTCTTTTCAGAAGTGTCTGTTCATATTCTTTGCCCACTTTTTAATGGGATTGTTTTTCTCTTGTAAATGTGTTTAAGTTCCTTATAGATGCTGGATATTAGACCCAAGATGCATAGTTTGCAAATATTTTCTCCCATTCTATTTCTCCCATTTCTCCCATTCTCTGTTTACTCTGTTGATAGTTTCTTTTGCTGTGCAGAAGCTCTTATGTGATCCCACTTGTCAATATTTGCTTTTGTTGCAATTGTTCTTGTGTCTTTGTCATGAAATCTTTGCCTGTTTTTATGTCCGGGATGGTATTGCCTCGGTCACACATGTTACTGTATAGAACATAGCCAACCCTGCTAAAAATAAGAAGTAATCAGAAAGAACAGCACTAAAAAGAGCATTAAATTGTTTTAATTGAAGAAATAAACTTAAGCAGTTAAGTTAAATAACAAATATTACAACAAATGTCTCAAGAGTACTGTAAAAATGATCAGGTGCAGGAACAAAAAAGAGTATGACATTGATTGAGAGAGAGCTCAAAATAAAGATAAAATAGCTCTTAAAAGAGAATATAAGGCAAAATAAAATCGAAAATAATCAGAGATCAGCATAAAATTATAAAAATAAAAGATATTTATAAGTTAAAGTTATATTAGAGTAACACAGATACAATATTACAAAACATAAAAAATGATAGCTAGACTTGAAAAATGACAGAAAACAAAAGAATGCAAAAGACCAAAGACATTAAAATTATTATAAAGAAGATTCTAGTAAGTAAGATAATGAAGAGCAAATAGCAAAATTCAGAATTCTGAGAAAAAACAGAAAGCATAACATTTAAAAATAAATGCTCAAAGACATAACAAACCCTGCGTCCTGCAACTGCTACTATTCTAGCAAAGTGCAACCCAGAGGTTTTTAACCTAAAGACAGGTTTTAGTGACCATGTAGTAGAAGGAGTACAAGATAGTTAGGGAACCAAGATAAGATATAGCAAACGTTGAAATCTCCTGCAATAAACTATAACCTTTATAAATACGTAATTTTAATTATAATAAAGACACTACTTACAAATAATAATCAATGTGTTAATTCCAAGTGTGGTTCATGTAATGACCAGAAACAAGTAGTCAGGCAAAAAGGAAGAAAAAAACAGAAATCTTAAACTATACCCATTGTCTGCTGCGATGGAGCTGTGACTGAAGTCACCATTTTGAGTTGAAAACTCTTTTCTCCACTGTAAGGACAAAAGTCATGTCAATAGGAGACATCCACAGCCCAAAACGTGTTAGTGAAAATTTCCTTATGAAATGTGAGCTTTCAGAGATCACCACAAGGTGACATCAGGAATGTGGTGACTAGGAAGCACCTGACCCTCATTTCCCTGAGGAAACATCAGGTAAACAACGTGGTGTATAAAAGAGCTCTATGGGAGTTCCAGAAACCACCTAAGAATCTGCAGCAGCCAAGAGAGCATATAATCCAGAAGAAAAAACCAACAAAATGATTGAAGAATTCAAAAAGTTTTTGCTTACTCATGCCTCATCCTCTCCTTGCCACAACATAGTGTAGTCAAAAGGAAGCTGCCCCAATTTTAGTTACTCCCTTGGGATGGAAGTAAAAAAAAGAAGAAATAGGTGGCAGTGTTATGTCTTGTCTGTCGGCTGCCCAGAGTATGGGATTCTGTGTTGCCTGACTCAGAGCTCAAACAGGAATGGTGGCATAGTTAGGATCTCAGATTGCAGGCCTCTGAAAGCAATAGTGGGCTCTATGACATGTAGAAACATTAGGGAGACAGCATAACTGTGGGCACGGGGAGCAAGAAATTGCAGAAAGACAAATAGAGTAGAATATCCAAGGTCGTGAGAAGAGGCAGGGATGAGGCATGTAGCAATTTTAAGACATTTAAACACAGCTTTGTATAAGGGCAATATGGGGAAAATGGGCATGCATAGGCCCAGGGAAGACATATGTCCAGAAAATTCCTGAGAAGACTTTAAGTCTTCATGTCAGTCTGATTACTGAAGGTCTCTCCCTCATAGAGCTGGTCTGCAAACATTGGAAGAGGTGACTATTTTTCCAAATGTCCAACTTATAAAAAAGTCAGTGAACATACAAAGATACAAGGAAACATGGACCATTAAAAGTAATAAGTTTCTATGAATCAACCCTGAAGAAATACATGCTTTAGACTTACTAGACAAAGATATTAAGCTAACCATCATAAACATTCTCGGTGAGCTAAAGGAAAAACATGTACACAGAACTAGAAAAATTAGGAAAACAATATATTAACAAATGTGAATATCAACAGAGATAGAAATTGTAAAAAATAACCAAAAAGAAATTCTGATTAGAAAAATAATATAACTGAAGTTAAAGTATTACTAAAGGAGATCAACAGCAGACTTGCACAGGCAGAAGAAAAAAAAATAAGCAAACGGAGAAAAGTCATCGAAATTATTTAGTCTGAGGATCAAAAAGAAACCGAATGAAGAAAAGTGAACAAAGCCTAAAGGAATCATGAAACAACATCTAACAGACCAATATACATATATAGGATTCTTAGAAAAGAGAAGAAAAATAGAAAGAAATCTTATTTAAATAAATAATGACTAAAAATTCAATTTTGAGGTAGAAAATATATATACAAATAAAATAAAGTAAATAAATTCCAGGTAGGATAAATTCAAAGAGGTGCACAGGGAGAAACACTATAATCACATTTTAAAAGGCCATTTGTATGCTATCTTTTGAGAAATGCATATTCAGATAATTTGCCCATTTTTAAATTGGATTATGTGGTGTTTGGCTCTTGAGTTGTTTGAGTTCATTATATGTTCTGCTTATTATTTCCTTGTCAGATGGATAGTTTACAAATATTTTATCCCATTCTTTAGATTATCTCTTCAGTCTGATGATTGTTACTTTTACTGAATAGGAGCTTTTAAACTTGACATAATCCCATTTCTCTATTTTTGCTTTTGTTGCTTATGTTTATGAGGTCTTATCCAAAAAGTTTTTGCCCAGGCCAAGCCTAGCAAGAACTTTTCCAATGTTTTGTTCTAGTAGCTTCGTCGTTTCATGACTTACATTTAGTCTTTAGTTTATTTTGATGTCATGTTTGTGTATGATGAGAGATAGGAATCTAGTTTCATTCTTATGCATATGAAACCAGTTTTGCAACCACTGTTTATTAAAGAGACTTTTTTGACCAATATGTGTTCTTGACATTTTTGTCAAAAAGAAATTGACTTTATATGTAGACTTATTTCTGGGTTATCTATCTGTTATGTTTGTCTATGTGTCTGTTTTTATTCTAGTACTATACTATTTTGGTTACTTTAGCTTTGTAGAATATTTTGAAGACAGGTCATGTAAAGCCCTCAGTTTTGTTATTTCTGCACATGATTGATTTGGCTAATCAGGGTCTTTTGTGGTTACTCATGAATTTTAAGGTTAATTTTTTTTATTATTTCTGTAGAGACAGTCATTGGCATTTTGATAGGAGTTGTGTTGAATCTGTAGATTGTATGTGGTAGTATGGATGTTTAAACAATTAATTCTTCCAAACCATTAGCATGCAATATCTTTCCATTTGTTTGTGTTCTGCTTAATTTCTTTTATTGTAGAGGTATTTCATCTTTTTTTGAAATTTATTTTGAGGTGGGTTTTTTTGTTTCTTTTGTTTTATTTTTGCTGTTGTAAATGGAATTGCTTTCTTGATTTCTTTTCAGATTATTCACTGTTGGAATATAGAAATGCTACTGATTTCTGTTTATTGATTTTTGTATAGCGCAACTTTACTGAATTTGCTATCAAATCAAATAGTTTCTTGGTGGAGTTTAGGTTTTTCCAAATATAAAATCATGTAATCTGCAAAAAGGAATAATTTTAATTTTTCCTTTCCAATTTGGATGTCCTTGTTATTTATCTTGCCTAATTGCTCTGGCTAGGAGTTCCAGTAATATGTTAAATAAAAGTGGTAAACATGGTCATTCTTATCTTGTCTGAGACCTTAGGGGAAAGGCTTTCAATATTTTGTAATTCATTATGATACTAGCTGTGGGTTTGTCATCCATGGCCTTTATTATGTTGAAGTATATTCTTCCTATACACTGCTTGCTGAGAGTTTTTTTAATCATAAAGGTATGTTGAAATTTATCAAATGTTTTTCCACATCTACTGACATGCTCACATTTTTCTGTCTTTCATTCTGTTGATGTTATGTATCATTTTTATTGATTAGTGTATGTTGAACCATCCTTGCATTCCTAGGATGACTCCCATTTGATCACAACAAGTAGTTTTTTAAGGTGTTGTTGGATTCAGTTTGCTAGTGTTTTTTTTTGAGAATTTTTGCATTTATGTTCATCAGGAATATTGGGCTAGAGTTTTATTTTTTGTTGTGTCCTTGTTTGATTTGAGTATCAAGGCAATGCCAGTCTTATAGAATGATCTTAGGAGGATTTCTTCTTCTCATTTTTTGGAATAGTTTGAGGATAATTGGTATTTATTTTTCTTAAAATTTTTGGTAAAATTCATCAACGAAGCCAAACAGGCATGGGTTCTTCTTTCATAGTTCAGTGTTTCTTACTACTTTGATCTCATTATTCATTATTGGTCTGTCCATGATTTCTATTTTTTCATAATACTATCTTGGTAGACTGTATGTGTCCAAGAATTTCTCCATTTGTTTCTAGGCATCTCAATTTGTTGGCATATAATTGTTCATAATAGTTTCCAGTGATTCTTAGTATTGTTTGGTACTGGTTGTACTATCTTCTTTTTCATGTGTGAATCCTACTAAACTAAGCTTCATAAATGAAGGAGAAATAAAGTCTTTCCTAGAGAAACAAACACTAAATAAATTGGTAACCACTAGACGGATCCTACAAGAAATGCCCAAAGGAGTTCAAAACTTGGAAACAAGAGGGTGATAGTCATTAACATAAAAACACATGAAAGTGTAAAAGTCATATGTCTTAGCAATTACACAATCAAGATAACAAAGCAACTAAGTAAACATTACAATGATAAAAACAAAACCTCACATGTCAATATTAAGCTTAAAAGTAAATGGACTGAATGCTCTACTTAAAAGATAGAGACTGGCAGAATAGATTTTTAAAATGATCCAATGATACACTGTATACAAGAAACCCACCTAACTGGTAAAGACATTTACAGACTCAAAACAGAGGAAAAAGATAATTCATGCAAACATAAAAATCCTAGAAGAGTTGAAAAACTCATCTGGGCATTTGTGTAGGCAAAGAATTTACGACTAATCCTCAAAAGGAAATGCAACAAAAACAAAAACAAATAAGACTTAATTGAACTAAAAAGTTTTGCACCACAAAAGAAATAATCAACAAAGTAAACAGACAACCTACAGAATGGGAAAAAAATAATTGCAAATAATTCATCTAACAAAGGACTAATATTCAGAATCTACAAGGCAGCCAAATAACTCAATAAGACAAAAACAAACAACCATACTAAAAAGTGGGCAAAGGACACGAAGAATCATTTATGAAGAGTAGATATACAAATGGCCAACAAACTTGTGAAAAAAAATGTTCAATATCATTAATCATCAGAGTTATGCAAATTAAAACCACAATGAGATACCATCTCACACTAGTCAGAAGGACTATTAAAAAGTAAAAAAAAAAAAAAAAAATAGATGCTGGCAAGGTCGCAGAGAAAAACGTATTCTTATACACTATTTGTGGAAATGTAAATTAGTACAACCTTTATGGGAAACAATATAAAAATTTTTCAGAGAACTAAAAATAGTACAACCCTTTGATCCAGCAATCTCAGTACTCCATATCTACCCATAGGAAAATAAATCATTTTATCAAAACAATATCTGCATTTGTATGTTTATAAAAGCACTATTCACAATAGCAAAGTCATGGAATCAACCTGTGTCCATCAATGGATGATTGAATTTAAATGTGGTAGATACATAACATGGACTACTACTCAGCTATGAAAAAGAATGAAATCGTGTCTTTTGTAGCAACATGGATGAATTGAAGCTTCTTGCTCTTAGACATATGACTCAGAAACAGAAAGTCAGTAACCCCATGTTCTCATTTATAAGTGGGAGCTAAACAATGAGTACTCATGGTACCGACCAGAAAAAATATACATTAGAGATTCCAAAAATTGGGAGGATGAGAGATGAAAAACTACCTTTAGGGTACAATGTACACTATTTGTGTGATGGGTACCGTAAAAGCCCAGACTTCACCACTACACAGTGTATGTATGTAACACAACTGCAGTTATACTCCTAAATGCATAAAAATTAAAAAAAAAATAAAATAAAATAGGATGATAAAAATACACACAAATTACCCTTCTACTGTATTCTTCATCTGGCTAGATTTTCTAGTACCCTGTATATTTCACAAGTTCCCACTCATTATATGAGAGTCAACTTAAAAATACTAGTTTTCCTATTATAAAAGTAATTAAAAATAGTAACATATGGTTGTTGTAGCAAATTTAGAAAAAAATGGACCAGCAAAATGAAAACGAGTAAAAATAATCTGTAACCTCACTGGCTATAACCTTTTCATTAGCATATAAATATATATATGTATTATCATGAAAATAAAATACATATTAGATTGGTGCAAAATTAATTGCTATTAATATAAATAGTATTTTAAAATCTCTTATTCTCTTTACAGTTTAGCATATATATGTCTTTATCATTGAACACACAAACATTATTTTAATGATATCATTGTATAGACCTATGATTGTCTCTTAAAACAATCCTCTGTCCATCAATGTGATGGAAAAATCTATATATTTGAGCAAAAACACAAATATCATTTTTTTGTGATAGAAAAGAAGAAAAAAAACACATCAATGGTTGCCAGAAGGTTAGATGGAGGGGAAGATGGTTGAATAATTGAAGTATAGAAGATACTTTATGGTAGGAAAACTATTTTGTATGATACCATATTTGCCGTAGAAATCTCTGCCCACTGGGAATATTTCTCTTCACCACATTTTTAGAGCTTCTTCAGTGTAGGACTGTAAAGAATTGGCTGTCACTTCTAGCTAGTGCCAAGACACCATGCAGATGTACTCATAAGTCAGGTCTGAGTTTTTTCTTCTTTAATGAGTCATAGGTAACTTTGACTTTGTATGGGACCAAAGGTATGAGTTGAAGAAGAACCAGCACAGCAGAGGAAGCAGATATGAAGTCTGAGCCACCTACCAGTGCTGTTTACTCATTTCTTCTGATCCTGCTCAGTCTCTGTCTTTTACATACCATTTCCATTTTACAGCAGAATGCTGCTATGCACATTCAATTTTATGGTTGGGTAGATCAGATAATATTCAGTTCATAATGGGCAATTGGGGGTGAATTGTCACTTTGTGTTCCAGTAGCAAACCAAGAACTGCTTTTCATGAACAAAATTTATTGTCAGAATAGGATATGGCCTTCCTGCAAATGCCTCAGATACTGAGCTATTATTCTCATATTGACTTCTGCTAGACAGCATCTACCACAGACACTTGAAACTTCCAGTCCATAATGCCCAAGTGTCAGAGTAACTTATATTGCAGCCATATCTCATGCACACCTATTTCTTGCTCTGAGACGTATAAAAACCAGCAGCCTTATAAAACATCCAGAAAATAGGTCAGAGTCAGATGACAAATATTCTGTGCATTGTCTCTAAAATCCAAAAAGGTCTATCAAGTATTGTATTTATTTTCCATTAACGTACATTTTGAAAGAGTATCTCAACATGCTGAAGACCACTGGGCCCTTACAAACCACAGTTGTGCCATGGCCCTGCATTTTCACAGAAATTATGTCTCCATCTCTTGCACATGTGCCTTACAAGCATCTAGGATGTTTGCTCTTTCCTGTCCACCAGTTATAAATGAAATAACATCATAAATGTAATGAACCAAAGTATTGTTCTATTGAATATAATGATAATCAAGATAGCACTTAACTATATTATGACAGAAAGCCAGAGAACTAACATAGCCTCAAGATAAGACAATAAAGGAGACTTGTATCTGCCCCATTAATACAAAATACATCTGATTTTCTTTAGCGATAGGTATGGGATAAATACAAAGCATTTTAGGATTTATACACTAGGCATTAAGGCTAATGTTGACTGGCTCTAGTAAGAATATCACATCTGGAACCAGGAATATTGACCCTACTACCTGATTAAACTGTTTTAAAATATAGGCAGTCTTCATCACTCATCGCTTAAGCAGAGGCCAAAAGGCAAGGTGAATGAATTTGTGATTGGAAACACCAGTCCTGCATAATCTAATCTATCCCCCTTGAGATGTGGTATTTATTTATCAGTAGCAGAGATGGTTCCAGAAACTTCCACTTAACAATTCATGTTATAATAGCTCCACATTCAAAAATTAGGGAAACAATGTGTATATTTTACTAGGCACCCAGTACATCTTTTTCCACTAAATATTCTGGACCCGAAGAATAATCAGAAGCTGAGACAATAGCTCTACTGAACTTTCCAAGAGAAGAAAAAGGACTTAAGTTAGTAATTCTTCTATAGCCTCACCTCTATAAGCCCACAGTCAGACTGACATACCGTATTTGCATTTTGGTTTCCAGGTATTGGCAGCAGTTCAGAGCCAGTATCTAACACTGCCAAAAGTTCTGTGTATTTTCTTTTCCCCAGTGCACAATTTCCCTGGTAAATAGCTTCAAATCACCACTAGAAATCCTTATGGGGCAATTCATGATTTATACATGTAGCCACATTCCAGAAGCCCTCAATATCTCTCTCTGCTCTGAGGCGCTCTCTCTCTCTCTCTCTCTCTCTCTGTCTCTCTATCTCTCTGAAAAATTAACATCCACATAATGTTACTGTCTTAATCCATTTTGTGTTGCTATAAAAGAATATTTAAAGATGAGTAATTTATAAATAAAAGAAGTTTATTTAGCTTATGGTTCTGCTGGTTGGAAGGTTCGAAATTGAGCACCTGGTGAGGACCTTACATGGTAAGAAAGGAAGAAAAAGAGGTGGGGGGAATGCCAGGCCCTTTGTAACAACCATCTCTTACAGGATTTAATAGAGTGAGAACTCACTTGCCTCCAATTAGGGAGGGCACTAATCTATTCATGATGGATCTACCCTCAAGAGCCAAACACCTCCCACAGGCCCCACTTCCCAACACCAGAATGGGGATCCAATTTCAACATGAGATTTGTTGGGGACAAACTAATCATATCCAAACTATAGTAGTTACCAAAAAGAAAAAAGATAATGAGAATCATAACGTTTTGACTAATAAAAATGTTCCTACATAAAAACATGAGACAATAGAAATCTGTAACATTGCACCCCAATTTAAATTAATTATCTTAACAAGCATTTTAAAATATGAATTAAAGCATTTCAAATCAGAAAATAAAAAACTCAGAACAGACACAGATATTAAAAGTTATATTATAAAAGGAGAGCTGGTTCAACCTGAAAGAATGTTAAGAAAAATTCAAAATTATCACAGAAATGAAGTCTTAATTACCACATGCTCATAAGAGAATAGATTTAGCTGATAGTATAAAAGGGAACTTGAAGACATAAACAAAAACAGTCAAGTTAATGCAAATGAAAAAATAAAGAAATACATCTTAAAAATGATCAATGAGAAAGTGATCAACAAAGAAACTAAGCAAAGAAATTCAGCATACACTTCATTAGAATGCCCAAATAAAAACAAAATATAAGGCAACCTTAGTTTAAAATGTAATCTAAGATAACTTTCTGAAAACGAAAGAAGGTCTGATTTATGTATTAAAGGTGAACATGCCAACCTGCATTCAAGAAAGTTAGAAGTTTCTCTCTTTTGGTTAATTGGTGCAAAAATCAACATTTATTTACACTGTTTGTGACAGTGCCAAAATAGTGGAATCCATTTCAAAGAGAATTTGGTAATATCTAGAAAAGCTACCTATGCATTTACTTTTTGATCCAGAAATAACATTGCTAGAAACTTACCTTAAAGTTTGACATATCTGACAATGCATAACAAACATGTTTATATGGTTAATTGTTAAAGCAACATTTTAGTAGCAAAATATATCTTCAAAAAAGGTCCACTTATTAAAACAAAAGATTATTGAATGTACTATAGCACATCCACAAAATGAAGTTTTATGCAACCATGAAAAAGAATAGAGAAAATTTCTATAAAGTGATATGGAGCGATTTTTAAAATATATTATTGAGCCAGGTGTGGTGGTGAGAGATGACAACATGCTAGCAGCCTCACTGTTGGCACCTCCTCAACCTTGGCATCCACTCTGGTGGCACTTGAAGAGCCCTTCAGCCCGCCACAGCACTGTGGGAGCCCCTCTCTGGGTTGGCCGAGGCCGGAGCTGGCTCCCTCTGCTTGCTGGGAGGGGTGGAGGGAGAGGTGCTGGAGGGAACCGGACTGCGTGTGGTGCTCGTGGGCCAGGGCGAGTTTCCCTGCACTGGGAGCTGCCAGCCCCCGGCAGTGTGGAGCTTAGCACCCAGGCCAGCAGCTGCAGAGGGTGCACCAGGTCCCCCAGCAGTGCCGGCCTGCCAGCACTTCACTGGAATTCTCAGCGGGGCCTCAACTGCCTCCAGGGGAGGCTGCCCCCAGCGCCCCCTGTGCCATGGTGCCCAGTCCCATTGACCACTCAAGGGCTGAGGAGTGTGGGCGTTCCTTGGGACTGGCAGGCAGATCCACCTGCAGCCCCAGCACAGGATCCACTAGGTGGAACCAGCTGGGCTCCTGAGTCTAGTGGGGATTTGGAGAACCTTTATGTCTAGCTAAGGGATTGTAAATACACCAATCAGCACCCTGTGTCTAGCTCAAGGTTTGTAAATACACCAATCAGTACTCTGTATCTAGCTAACCTAGTGGGGACTTGGAGAACTTTCCTGTCTAGCACTCTGTGTCTAGCTAAAGGATTGTAAACACACCAATCAGCACTCTGTGTCTAGCTCAGGGAACGTAAATGCACCAATCAGCACTCTGTCAAAATGGACCAATCAGCTCTCTGTAAAATGGACCAATCAGCTCTCTGTAAAATGAAATGGACCAATCAGCAGAATGTGGGTGGGAACAGATACGGGAATAAAAAAGCAGGTGCCCGGAGTCAGTAGCTTTGTTCTTTTGCTGTTAGCAATAAATGTTTTTTTTTTTTTTTTTTTTTTTTTTTTTTGGAGACAGAGTCTCGCTCTGTCACCCAGGCTGGAGTGCAGTGGCCGCATCTCAGCTCACTGCAAGCTCCGCCTCCCGGGTTTATGCCATTCTCCTGCCTCAGCCTCCCGAGTAGCTGGGACTACAGGCACCTGCCACCTTGCCCAGTTAGTTTTTTGTATTTTTTAGTAGCGACAGGGTTTCACCATGTTAGCCAGGATGGTCTCGATCTTCTGACCTTGTAATCAACCCGTCTCGGCCTCCAAAGTGCTGGGATTACAGGCTTGAGCCACCGCGTCCGGCCTGCAATAAATCTTGTTGCTGCTTACTCTTTGGGTCCACATTACCTTTATGAGCTGTAACACTCTCGAGAAAGGTCTGCAGCTTCACTCCTGAGACCAGCTAGACCACGAACCCACAAGAAGGAAGAAACTCCAAACACATCCGAACATCAGAAGGAACGAACTCCGGACACATCATCTTTAAGAAATGTAACACTCACTGTGAGGGTCCACAGCTTCATTCTTGAAGTCAGTGAGACCAAGAACCCACCAATTCTGGGCACAGTGGCACACATCTTTAATCCCAGCTAATTGGTAGGTTGAGATGGGAGAATCACATGAGGCCAGAAGTTACAGTCCACCTTAAGAAAAATTCCATCTATAGCAAGAGCTCATCTCAAAAAAATAACAGAATAAAAATGTATATAGTTAAATTTTAAAATCAAGGTACAAAATAGAATGTATAAAGTGCTACTCTTTGTGTAACAAAGAGGAGAAAATAATATCTTAATGTATTGCTTATTTTTGCAAATTGAAGTCCTATGAGGATAAATCAGAAACTTAACCAAAAACAGTAAACTGTATAAGATGTGAGATTAAGAAGGAACAGGGTGTAAGCCATAGAGATATGAGTGAAACTTCTCTGAGTATACATTTTTTATTTTTATAATTTCAAACCATGTATGTTTTACATTTTAAAAAACAAAGGTACATAAAAGAATTTTTAAAATTATAAAATTGAATATAAAGAAAAAAATAAAACTGTACACCAAAATAAGAATATACAAACAAATTTAAATCAAGAAAATTATAAACAAATATTCTGAAGCATTCTCAGGACAAATAGAACTGCAAAAAAGAGAAGGTCTTGAACTTTGTAGACTTGGAGGAGATATAGAAGTTATCCAACAAAAGAAAAGAAAAAAGGGCATTCCAGGAAACATTAAATCATTAATCAAAGAGTCAAACATTTATAGAATTCTTATTTTGTGCATTGTCTTGTATAATAGGATAGCAAGTAGTAATGTTATAATACTTCTAAGACTAAAAAATGTATCCAGATTGGACAAGAGAAAGACAAATTGTCTTTGCAGATTTCATGATTATATGAATATTATATGAATATATATAATCATGATTATATATAATTATATCATTTATATATATATATATTTCCAGCAAAAAAACTATTAGAACTGATAAACACATTCATCAAAGTTGCAAGATATAAAACTGACATATCAAAATCAATCGTTTCTATATACCAAAAGCAAACTAGTTAAAAGGAAAATCAAGAAAGCAATCCTATTTACAATATCCACAAAAAAATACCTAAGAATAAATGTAACCAGGGAGGTGAAAGACCTCTATAATGAAAATTGGAAAACATTGATGAAAGAAGTTGAAAAGGATTCAGACAAATGGAAATATGCCATACTCATGGAGTGGAAGAATTAATATTGATAAAATGCCCATACTACCCAAAAGGATCTAGAGATTTAATGCTATTCCTATCAAAATACAAATGACATTTTTCACAGAAATAGAAATAACAATCCTAAAATTCATATGGAATCACAAAAGATCTCAAATAGCCCAACCGATCCTGAGAAAAAAGAACAAAGTTGGAGGCATGACACTACCTGACTTCAAAACACATTACAAAGTTATAATAATCAAAACAGCATGATATTCATGAAAACAGACACATAGACCAATGGACAGAATAAAGAATCCCCAAAATAAATCCACATATTTACAGCCAGTTGATTTTCAGTAGAGGCATCAAGAGCATGCAATGGGAAAAAGTCTCTTTAATAATGATGCTGGAAAACTGGATATCCACATGCAGAAAAATGAAATTGGATTCCTATCTCTTACCTTAGACAAAAATCCAATAAAAATTGATTAAAGACTTAAATGCAAGATCCAAAAACTTCAAACTGTTAGAAAACATAGGGGAATTTCTTCAGGATGTTTATCTAGGCAAAGATTTTACGGCTAACACTTCAAAAGCACAAGCGACAAAGATATAAATAGACACGTGGTACTATATTGAAATTAAAAATCTCTGCACAGCAAAAGGAGCAACACAATGAAGAGATAACTTGTAGTATGGGAGAAAATACTTACAAACTATTTATCTGACAAGGAACTAGTATCCAGAATATATAAAGAACTCAAAACAACTCAACAGCAAGCAAACTAATGATATAATTAAAAACTGGACAGAGGAACTGAATAGACATATCTCAAAAGAAGATATGCAAATAGCTAGCAGGAATATTAAACAAAATGCTTGATATTACTAATCATCAGGGAAATGTAAATCAAAATCAAAATGGGATATCTTACCCCAGTTAGGATGTCTGCTATTAAAAAGACAAAAAGTAACAAATGCTGGTTAGGGTGCAGAAAAAAAATTCACACACTTTTTATGGGAATGTAAATTAGTACTGTTACTATGGAAAAGATTATGAAAGTTTCTCAAAAAACAGAAACAGAAGTACCATATAATACGGCAATGACACTACTGGGTATATATCCAAAGGAAAGGAAATCAGTATGCAAACAAGGTACCTGCACCGCCATGTTTATTGCAGCACTATTCACAATAGCTAAGATTTAAAAATCAATCTAAATGTCCATAAACAGATGAATGGATAAAGGAAATGTGATATATATATATAAACACACATATACCATTTTATGGTTTAATTGTATACCATTGTGTGTGTGTGTGTGTGTGTATATATAGAGAGAGACAGAGAGAGAGAGAGAGAGAGGGAGTCATAAAAAGGAATGAAATCCTGTGTTTGTGACAACATGGATGAGCTGGAATATATAAGTGAGGTAAGACAGGCACAGAAAGATAAATATTGCACATTCTCATTCATATGTGGGAGATGAAAAAAATGAGTTCATGGAAGTAAAGAATCAAATAGTGGGTATTAGAGGCTGTGAAGAGTATGAGGAGAGGTTGGTTAACAGATAAAAAATCACTGGTAGATAGGAGGAATGAGTTCTGGTGTTCAACAACAGAAGGGTAAATATGGTTATAATGTATTGTATATTTCCAAAAAGCTAGAAGAGAGGGTTTTGAGTGTTCACAACTCAAAGAAACGATAAATGTTGGCCTGTGAGTCTGTTTTGAGGTGATGGATGTGCTAATTACCATGCTTATAGAAATATCACACTGTATTCCAAAAATATGTACAATCATTGTGTCACCTAAAAATAAAAGGGGTAAAAATGGAAAGAAAATGCATTAATATACAGCCTCTTGATTGTGGAAATAATAAGCAGACTAACTAATGTAATGAGACTTAGGGACAGAATAATTAATTAGGCTGAAATCGATTAAGGAAAAGGGGATACAAATCTGTCTGTGATAATTCAGGCTTCAATTAAACTTAAAAAAGAAGAAGAAAGAAGAAAAACATTCTTTGGTTCCATTATTGGTTGGACAGCATTATATGGACTTGCCCACAGAATGTTCAGCAATTTAGATATTTTCTTGTTGCTTGGTTGGCCTTTGTGTGTGTGTGATTTTTTCTTCCTCTTTAATAATAGGATAGTAAATTCCAACTGTTAAGAACTCATTAGGGGTCTGCTAAATTCAGGCAGCAACCTTTCATGAAAGCTGTTCTTACCATAATTGTCGTGAAATGTTACTGTTATCACCTCATGCCCAAGCCAGCTGTTGTTGAGACACCACTGAGTTTTAAGGTACATCAAATATGTAAAACACAACTGAGATCCAAGGGCAAATGATATTACGAAGGCAATTGTGCTGTACACATTGTAGCACTATATCAAGGGTATATATTTATTTTATAGCTGTTGGCATGTTTCTTAGACCTTTCAAATTTGATAGCTATTTACACATTGCAACAGTTTAGAGATATTAAGCATTTTTATAGTTAAAAGTCCCCAAATGTTTACATCATAAACATTGTGCAATACTATGGTTGTAATCATAAAATTAATTTAATAATTAAGTAGTCAACTTTAGCACAATAATGTCAAGCCCAAATTATAAATATTCTCATTAGTCTTCTAAATTGGTGCTTCATTAAGCACCATGAAAAATCTGAATAAACTAACATTGCAATGTAAAGCCAATAGGA
The DNA here is from genome assembly GCF_009764315.1 of Trachypithecus francoisi. Taxonomy (NCBI): domain Eukaryota; kingdom Metazoa; phylum Chordata; class Mammalia; order Primates; family Cercopithecidae; genus Trachypithecus; species Trachypithecus francoisi. Next base: position 44,039,690 of record NW_022681470.1, on the reverse strand, counting down.
ATTTCTGACCTTTCCATCCTACCAGTTCTGACATGGCTACGTATATTAACAAGCCCCTTTTAAACATACAAGTGTTTAAAGGGAAAATGATGTAAAGAAAACTTGAGGAAAATGATTAGAGAATTACTGAAGTAGAGCAATTAGGTTTGCAGCTGCTGAGCAGTTAAAACCAGATTTTATTTTTGTCAGTAATTGTTTTTCTCATATATACAACATTTATTTGTCGGAACACATTTGAATTTACACAATGTTCGGCACCTGATTTTCTATGTGTGAATTTATCTTCTCTTCCATTGTGAAGTATCCTCTTCCATTGTGAAGTATCTTGAATGTTCCAGATATGCCTACTGCCTCTTTCTCTTACTTATTATCTCACCATTGACTAGACACTCCTTTTTCATTACTCAGCTATGGACTTCTCAAAATACTCTCCCTTCCTCTTTTAGCAAGAGAGTAATCATCTGTTATCAGTTGTAAGAGAATTATATTAATCTGCTCTCTCCCTAACCCATGCTCAAACTTAATCACATGCTCCATCTCAAATATCTATCCCCTTATGGTGTTTATGATGCTATACCATTCTGAGTTGACTATTTTTTATTTCTCTATCTAATATCATAAGAATAAATAATTGCAGATATGTAACTTGCAGTATATTTGCTCTAAAGCCCTCTGTTCCTAAGGCTTTGTGTGAGGAAAGATGAGGGTGAATATTACTAAAAATCAGACCTTTGTTCAGCTTTGGGTTTCATAGTTGACTTCCTGGACTTCTTTAGCAAGATAGTAATCATAAGAACCTGGCTTTGTCAGAAAAGGAAAACGATTTCTTAGTGCATTCACTCCTAAGATAACAAGTACTAGGCCTGAATTCACTCTTAAGATAACAAGTGATAGGCCTGAATGATGAGACCACTGATGTAAGGTAGGTGAGTCCCAGCAAAAGGTGGAAGGGAGAGTATTGTGGGAAAAATTGGGCCAAAGTAGATATGTATGGGAGGTGTTCTCAATATAATCTAGCAAAAATGTGGAACCAACCCAAATGCCAATACACACACACACACACACACACACACACACACACATACATGCGTATATGATGGAATACTACTCAGCCATAAAAAGGGATGAATTAATGGCATTCACAGCAACCTGGATGGGATTGGAGACTATTATTCTAAGTGAAGTAACTCATGAATGGAAATGTAAACATCGTATGTTCTCACTCATAAGTGGAAGCTAAGCTATGAGGGTGTGAAGGCATAAGATTGACACAATAGACTTTGGGGACACAATGGGAAAGTGTAGGAAGGGGACGAGGGATAAAACACTGCTAATTGAGTGCAATGTATACTGCTTGGGTGATGGGTGCAACAAAATCTGACAAATCATCACTAAATAACTTACTCATGTAATCAAATACCACCTGTTCCAAAATAACCTATGGAAATAAAAAAACTTTAAAAAATATAAAGACTTATATAAAGTAAAGAAATAACAACAAAAAAAGAACAAACAAAGTAGCAATAAGCTTGGTGGCAGTATGCACAGTTGTTAGAATGAGGATCTAATCTTAGCCCCACTACTTATTACACCCATGGCCTGAGTCAAATTTTTCTGAGATTCAGTTTTCTCATTATCAACCCCATGATTATCCATGATATTAGTTATAGTAATACCTACCTTTTAAGTTGTTTTCTTATAAGATGGTTGTAAACATCAAGTGCCAAAGCAATTGAATATAAAGAACTTAAAACCATGCCTGGTAGATGGTACGTGCTCTGATAGTGTTTATCAAGTATATTTATGTCTACATCTTTCCCTTTTCTGGGCCCAATTCCTAGAGAAAGGGGGTTTCTTAGATAAGTTTTTCCCTAATTAAGACTCTGGGGAACTGCTTCAGAGGTTGCCACTCCAGAATAATTTTGGCAGGATAGCATGGTTATCTGAGGGAGGACTGACTTTAGCTTCCTCTGTCGAGATGTTCTTGGTCCCAGGCATGGCACCTGAAGGATCATAGAGAGTTATTCCTCAGTATCCTTGGAGAATTGGTTCTAAGACCCTTGAAGTTACCAAAATCTGTGGATGCTCAAGTGCCTTATATAAAATGACATAGGATTTGCATATAACCTACACACATCTTCCCATATACTTTAAATCATCTCCAGATTATGTCTAATATCTAATATAATGTAAAGGCTATGCAAATAATTTTTGTGCTATATTGTTTCATATTTGTATTACTGTTTATTCTTGTATTACCATTATTTTATTTTTAAAAATATCTTTGACCTGAGGCTGATTGAATCTGCAGGATACAGAAGGCCAACTGTACACTGAAAGGTGATGGCATGGAAGTGAGCTGAAGTATTGGCTGGGCTACTGGCTCCAGGAGAGTCACAACCTTAAGGGTAAAATAGTTCTCATTCAAGATCACAACCAACCTCAGGGTGTCCACAACATGAGGAAGAGCCAAAGACAGGCAGTAAGAAAGATGGCTAGCTAGTTTTTGCCCCTTCTACAAGAAAAAATAGGTCACAAGTTACATTGTCTCCAGATTACAGGGCAAAACAAGAGTCTTTGGAACTATGGACTGTTAGATGCATGTGAGAATATTAGTATTGGAGAGCAAACAAAGGGAACAAGTGACCTTATTCATATCAAAAAACGAATTCTCAGAGCTCAAGCCCTACGCCCCGATCAGGTTCTCAGAATCCTGCATGCAGAATCAATCCAGCAGAAACTAAAAAGTATTTCCTTGGTGAATTCATGGGACCAAGATTAAAGACCTAAATATATTGACATCGATTGTGACCAACACTACCACCACCGGAACAACAAAAAGCCTAGTCAGAGTAGTCTTTAACAAGATTATATTGAGGACACTGTCTCGCGCGCGCACACACACACACACACACACCCACACACACACACACAATCTATCCATGACTCCCAGTCAACTCTTTTCAGACTTTCAAACATGAGAAAACAATGAAGTATAGTCAAACAACTTAAGAAAGCATATAACATGTAAATTATAGAGGAGCCTGAACAAGCAACTAAACAAAAAACATAATTAATCTTAGAGGACAAGGAATTATATTCAAAAGAAAGAGCAGAGCATTAGGATTAGCATTATCAGTGAGACAAGACATGGCAATTTACCCATTTCACAGGATAGGGTGATTTAAAGAAACAAACATTAAGAGAATAAGGAAAAGCTTTTGCAATTTAAAATTATCAAAATAGAAAATAAAATTCTGGGCCGGGTTTGGTGGCTCACGCTGGTAATCCCAGCACTTTGAGAGGCTGAGGCGGGCAGATCACGAGGTAAGGAGATCGAGACCATCCTGGCTAATAAGGTGAAACCCCGTCTCTACTAAAAATACAAAATTTACCCTGTAGTCCCAGCTACACGGGAGGCTGAGGCAGGAGAATGGCATGAACCCGGGAGGTGGAGCTTGCAGTGAGCCCAGATTGCGCCACTGCATTCCAGCCTAGGCAACAGAGCGAGACTCTGTAAAAAAAAAAAAAAAAAAAAAAAAAAGTAAAATTCTGATAGGTGGCTAAGAAGATAAAATTGAGAAAATTTCCCAGAAATGAAATGAAATTTAAAAATCAAATAGATGAAAAAGAAAGAAGTACGATAGTCCGAGGAGTTCTTGAAAGACAGAAAAGAAAAAAAATTAAGAAGGGATTTTATCAAAGAAAGAATTTGAGAAACTTTTATAGAACTACAAGCAGTTGCCAGGGTGAGTGCCTAGCATGATGATGAAAATAGATCTACACATCTCAGGTTTTCTAAACGCCAATGATAAAATGAGAGTATACAAGTTTATGGAGAGAGATTGATAAAAACACAGATCATACATAAAGTATTAAGAATCAGAATTAGTCCAATTGCAGCATTAGAATAACAGAGATATTGGAGTTTCAAATTATGAAGAAAATTCTATACCAAATAAAGGCAAATGTCAAATAATACTTTTAAGCACGCACAGTTCTTGAGAAAATTGTCTCCTATACATCTTTTCTTAAAACACCACCAAAGGTGCGTTCTTCCAGAACTAGAACACAGACAAGAAAGCAAAAGACATGGACTACATAAAGAGGAGAGCAAACAAGGATATTCCATTTAATTTCCCAGACGGATAGAGGAGAAAGAGCCCAAAACTGACGGAGGCATATCAGTGATATATAGGGTTATGGGCCCACATTAGTACCCAGTGAATCAAGAAACAGATCTGATGAGGGCTATTCTCGCCAAGGTCCCCTTTGCCATTGTAGGTACTAGCTTGGTAACCTCAGAACAAAATGCCGTGGTAAGCTTGACTCAAATTCATATCTTCACTTGGCTTATCTAACCTTTTGTTAATGAAGTTCCTACTCTGTTGTTTATATCCTGTTGCTTGGATCAGTTCATGGCTCTCATTTCTCCTGCACGGATGTCTGCTCTGAGCTATACTGAAGAGCAGGAGGTAGGACATTGGAGCTTAGAAGCAGGAGACTCCATATTACCTACGAAATTTCAATACTTTGCCCATATTCTAGGCCTGCCATATGTCCCAGTTTTGCTAAGCTATATGTTTCTCAGAATCCTTTTATGTCCTTACCCACTGACTTTTCCAAGAATTTCTTTGAAACTTTCAAAAGAGATGAAGTCAGACTATGATCCAGAGACTCTGTTCAGCTTACCTTCTTGTGGACTCTTTTAAAAGTCCTTTAATAGCTGTGATACTGTCATTCTCTTTTACAACTAGGTTTGTCTTTGTCATATGTTTTTCAAAATTAATCATCATGCTATTAAGGACATGTACATAGTTAGAAACAGTACAAAGAAAAGAAGGAGACAGATGGCAATATGATTAAACAAGGGCACATAGGAGCCCCTGAAATACAGGCAATTAACTATGTTTTATTCTGGGTAGGTAGGATGTTAAGTAGATTACCACCTTTGCTGCTACTATTAATTTGTAAACTGCATATAGGACATGTGATACATTTCAAAAGTAGATAATGTCAACAGCATCAATCAATAAGACAGAAGAAAAGGAAGGAAAGAAGCAAAGTGGAAGGAAGGAAGGAAGGAAGGAAGGAAGGAAGGAAGGAAGGAAGGAAGGAAAGAAGGAAAATAACAGCAGTGTTAACGTTGTTATTCATTCTTTCTCTTGTTTAGTTAATATATATGTGTTTACTGTGCATCAATTACAAATAGATTATTGATGACCCTCTCTATCCAGCATCTTGGAAACTTTACCTTGCTATGTTTTGGTTATGTTATTAAAATTTACATTAACCTGATAGAATGTAGAGTAAGGCCATCTTTTAACATTTTGGTAGAGAACACATTATATAATTTTGCCTTACACTTTTATGTTTCCAAGGATATAAATATATGGAGAAGGTTTACTTAGAGTTTCCATATCCAGGAACTTAAAATACCTACATATTTAATTTTCAAATATATTCAATGGAGTCTTTATACTTGTTCCTGAGGGAAGAAGAGAGAGAAATCCAATCAGAGCCAGATTAACCACTATAATATGTTTAATGCTTATAATTTATCTGTTTTATATAATTTATCTGTATTAATATTAAAGGTAGTTGAAACATATATGTTGTAACTAAGTTTTAGCTAGTACATTAAAAAGTCCTCCTAAATGCTTTTAAAAATATATCAGTGATTTAATTGGATAAAATATTTCTATCTTTTAAGTGCAAATGACCATAGAAGTAAATCGACAATTCAGTATAAATTTACACAATGTATATTTCTTCTAACATGGGATCAGCAAATTATGGCCTAATCATTACCATTATTGTCTAATATTAACTGACATCCAGTATATACCACATAGTGTGCCAAGGTATTGATATGTATTCTAATTAATCCAGAAATAAACTTCAAAGGGTGGATATTTTAATTTTAATTTTCAGAGAAAAATCAGAGACCCAGAAACATTATATTACCTACTCAAATCATAAGAATAAGGCAATAACAAGAACATGAGTTTCTAATTAGATCTGGTTGATTTTAAAACCTGTTCTCTTCATAGGAGAAACAAAATAAATAAAAAAATAATTTCCAGCATGGTATGTGTCTTGTGTCACTATGAAGGAATACCTGAAGCTTGGTTATTTTTGTTTATTTATTTATTTATTTTTTTTAAAAAAGGCTTATTTGGCTCATGGTTCTGCAGGCTACACAAAAACCCTGGAACCAACATTTGCTTCCAGTGAGGGCATCAGGCTGCTTCCACTCACGGGAAAAGACAAAGGAGAGCCAACATGCAGATATCATATGACAAGAGAGTGGAAGCAAAAGTTTGACAGGGGGAAGTGACAGGCTCTTTTAAATGACTAGCTCTCAAGATAACTATTATGGGAACTAGTAGAGTAAGAACTAGTACCTACAATGGCAAAGGGGACCTTGGCAAGAATAGCCCTCATCAGATCTGTTTCTTGATTCATTGGGTACTAATGTGGGCCCATAACGCTGTATATCATTGATATGCCTCTCTCAGTTTTGGGCTCTTTCTCCTCTCTTCATCTGGGAACTTCAATGGAATATCCTTGTTTGCTCTCCTCTTTATGTAGTAAAGAGTAAGAATTACTGTGAGGACAGCACCAAGCCATTCATGAGGAATCCACTCCCATGACTCGGCCACATCCCCCCAGGCCCCACCTCCAATACTGGTGATTAATAACCACATAAGACTTGGTGGGGTCAAACAAACCATATCCAAACCATAACAGTGTGGTTAGGTTAATAAGCCGTAATTAGGAGCTCAGATAGTATCAGAGTCCTGTGCCAGGAAAAACTGACACACATACACACACACATGAAACATTCTTAAGAAGTAGGAAGGATAGAAAAGCAACTTTCAAAAACTATACAACTAGACTTTCAGTTTCTGGTTGTGCATATAAGGAGTTGCCACTCTGCCCAAACAAAAAGTAGAAGAAGAGACTGAAAAATCAACAATTCTCTCACTTGTAAGAGAGGTGAGAACACAGGGCAATCCACTGCCCTCAAGATACAAGAGAGAAACAGGTGATGAACACAGGAAGTTATGGCTTACGAAAGCAGAGACTCACAGAAATACCAAGAGAACTAGTTCAAGGATAGAAAAACCTTAACTGTAATAGACAAATTTCCGGAGGCTCAGTGTGCACAAGTCTAAGAGTTAAAAATTACAGGAGAATCAAGTTATGGGTACAGGGAGAGGTGTACAAACTTTTGTGAGTTGTACTTCCAGGAGCTGAGCCAGGTTCTGAAAATAAACAGAAGAAAAGAAATAATAAAAATTAGACTAGAAATCAGTAAAATTGAAAGCAGAAAATCAATAAAGAAAGTCAATAAAAACAAAAGCTGGTTCTTTGAAAAGATCTATAAAATTGATAAGCATCTGGCTATGCTAATTAAGAAAGAGAGAGAGAGGACAAAAATTAATAATATCAAACTTAAAGGAGAGAACATCACCACATGGCTAAAATCAGAAATGAAAAAGAGAACATCACTAGACTTTCCACGGACACAAAAAGGATAACATAGGAATACAATGAACAAGTCTATGCCTACAAATTTGTTAACCTAGATAAAATAAAAAAGTTTGTTGAGGAAAACAATCTTCTAAAACTCACATAAGAAGAAATAGTAGGCCTATGTCTGTTAAAGAAATTGAATCAACAATTAATAACCTTTCAAAATGGAAAGCACAAACTCCGGATCAGTTTATTGGTAAATTTTACCAAACATTTAAAAAATAAATTATACCAATTCTTGACCATCTCTTCCAGAAGACAGAAGCAGAGGGAATATTTCCTAACTCATTCTATGAGTCCAGTATTATCCTAATAACAAAAACTGACAAAGGCCTTGGAAGACAATAAAACAGACCAATATTTGTCATGAACATAGATGCAAAAGTCTTCAACAAAATAATAGTTTTGAATCCCACAAATGTATTAAATTGTAAGTAAATTGAACCTGACAATGTATTAAAAAATGCCAGGATCAATCAATATAAGTACAGAAATATATACATTTGTCTCAGGTATGCAAGACTGCTTCAGTACTTGAAAATCAGTTAATTCAATTCATTATACATACAGGTTACAAAAGAATAACCACATGATCATATCAACAAATGCAGAAAAAGCATTTGACAAAATCCACTAGCCATTAATAATAAAAACTCTCAATAAACTAGGAGGAGAGATGAACTGTCTCATCTTGATAAAAAATATTTACGCACATATACACACAAATTACAGCTAATAACATATTCAATGGTAAGAAACTGGAAGCTTCCCCATTAAGATTGGGGAAAAGGCAATAGTGCACCTTCTCTTCACTTTGTTTTAGTATTGTACAGAAAGTCCTAATGCAGTAAAATAAAAAAAAAAAAGAAATATAAAGACTTGGAAGGAAGTAAGAAAACTGTCATTGTTCACAGATGACATGATTGTCTATGAAGAAAATATTAAAGAATTGGCAAAAACAAAGAAGTGGGAGGCAGAGCAACATGGCCGAACAGAAATCTCCACCAATCCTTCCCCTGCAAGAGCAGCAAGTTAACAACTATCTACAAAGAAAAACACACCTTCATTAGAACAAAATATCAGGTGAGCACACAATACCACCTGGTTTAACTTTGTATCACTGGAAGAGGCACTGAAGAGATAGAAGAAACAATCCTGAATCCCCTCTCCCAACTCCTCTCAGTAGCTGTGTGGTGCAGAGAGCGCATCTCTGGGCCCTGAGGGATGGGGAACACAGCAATTTTGAGGCAATGAACAGGGCTATTCTGTTAGAACACTTAGAAATGCTAGACCAACAGGAGTTCGAGACCAGCCTGGCTAACATGAAGAAACCCCATCTCTACTAAAAATACAAAAATTAGCTGGGCATTGTGGCAGGGGCCTGTAATCCCAGCTACTCAGGAGGCTGAGGCAGGAGAATCACTTGAACCTGGGAAGCGGAGGTTGCAGTGAGCTGAGATCTTGCCCCTGCACTCCAGCCTGGGTGACAGAGCAAGACCCCATGTCAAAAAAGGAAAAAAAAAAAAAAAAAAAAAGGAAAAAGAAATACTGGATCAGAATCAGCTGGCACCCAGCCACAGAGGGAGCATTTAAACCAACCCTAGCCAGAGGGGAATTGCCAATCCCTGCCATCAGAACTTGAATGCCCACAAACTTCATGCCACCTAAAGCCAGAGTGCTCTTGGTCTCTAAGTAAACTTGAAAGGTAGTCTAGGCCATAAGGACTGCAACTCTTAGGCAAGTCCTAGGGGTGAACTAGGCCCAGAGACAGTGGACTGGGAGCACATATGACATACTGAGACACTAGCTGGGACAGCCAAGAGAGTGCTGGCATCACCCCTCCCCTAGCCCCAGGCTGTACAGTTTGAAACTACAAAATAGATCCTTTCTTTTCACTTGAAGAGAGGAGAGGGAAGAATGGGGAGGACTTTGTCTTGCATCTTGAATACCAGCTCAGCCAGAGCAGGAGAGAGCAATCAGAGTCATGAGGTCCCCATTCCAGACCCTAGCTCCCAGACAACATTTCTAGACCAGTCCCCAGGCCAGAAGAGAAGCCACTGCCTTGAAGGAAAGTACTCAGTTCTAGCAACACTCTTCACCTGCTAACTGAAGAGCCTGTGGGCCCTGAATAACCAGAAGTGATACCCAGGTACTACATCAAGTGTCATGAGTGAATATCTGAGAATTGCTGGCTTCAGGTGAGACACAGCACATTACCTGCTATGATGGTTAAAGGGTAAAACTCCTTCTGCTTGAGAAAAGCAGAAGGAAAAATAAAGTGGAATTTGTCTTGCACCTTAGGTACTAACACAACAACAGGGGAGTAAAGAACCAAGCACGCTCTTGAAGTCTCTGATTCTAGGACTTGACTCTTGGATGGCATTTGTAGACCTGCCCTGGACTAGAGAAATCCGACTGCCCTGAAGGGTAAGTCCCAGGCCAGGCAGCATTCACCACAAGCTAATTTAAGAGACCTTGGGCCTAAAGGAAACATCAGTGGTAGTCTGGCAGTACTCCTTGTGGCCAAGGGTGGTTGGTAGCTACAGGGTGAGGCTCCTCTGCCTTCCGAAAGGGGAGGAAAAAGTGGGAAGGGCTGCTTTTTGTGTGGTGAGTGACAGCTCAGCTGCACTACAGTAAAATACCAGGTAGAATTCTAAGTTTTTCGTTTAAGTCCCTGACTCCTGAACAGCACTTATGGACCCACCCAGGACTTGGGGGACCTACTGCCCTGAAGGGAATGACACAGACCTGGCTGGCTTTACCCCCTACTGATTATAGAGCCCCCAGGCCTTGAGCAAAAACATAGACAGTAGCCAGGGAGTGGTTACAGCAGACCTTGGGGAAGACCCAGTGCTGTCCTGGATTTAGGTCTGGCCCAGTGCAATAATAGTGGTGTGGCCACATGGGTACTTGTGTCACTCCACTATGAGCTTCAGGTGACTCAGAACAGAGAAAGAGACTCTATGTTTGGAAGAAAGTAAGACAAGAGAACAATAGTCTCTGCCTGGTAATTCAGAGAATTCCAGATCTTGTCTAAGACCATTAAGGCAGTACCTCTATGAATCTGTAAGAACCACAGTGTTACTGGGCCTGGGGAACCCCCTAAAGCAGAAGCAGATTAGATCACAACACCCAAGCCCTTTCAAATCCCTGAAAAATCTTATCAAGAAGGACAGCCACAAATAAGCCAAGACAGTAAAGACTAAAATAAATGCCTAACACTCCAATGCCCAGACAGAGAACATCTATTAGCAGCAACACCATCCAGAAAAACATGACCATATCAAATGAACTAAATAAGGTACCAGTGACCAATCCTGGAAAAACAGAGATATGTGACCTTTCAGACAGAATTCAAAACAGCTGTGTTGAAGAAGCTCAAAGAAATTCAAGATAATGTAGAGAAGAAATCTGATATTCCATCAGATAAATTTAACAGAGATTGAAATAATTTAAAAGAATCAAGCAGAAATTCTGGAGCCAAAAAATGCAATTAACATACTGAAGAATGCATCAGAGTCCTTTAATAAAAGAATAGATCAAGCAGAAAAAAGAATTCGTGAGCTTGAAGACAGGCTATTTGAAAATACACAGTCAGAGGAGACAAAAGCAAAAGGATTAAAGTGAAGCAAACCTACAGGATCTAGAAAATAGCTGCAAAAAGGGTAAATCTAAGAGTTGTTGGCCTTAAAGAGGAGGTAAAGAAAGAGATAGGGGTAGAAATGTCCTTCCAACAGATAATAAAGAACTTTCCAAACCCAGAGAAAAATATCAATATTCAAGTACAAGAAAGTTATAGAACATAAAGCATTTTAATCTAAACAAGATTATCTCAAGGTATTTAATAATCAAACTCCCAAAAGCCAAAGATAAAGAAAGGATCCTAAAAGTAGCAAGAGAAAAGAAACAAATAACATACAATGAAGCTCTAATTCATCTGGCACCAGACTTTTCAGTGGAAACCTTACAGGCCAGGAGAGAGTGGCATAACATATTTAAAGTGCTGAAGGGAAAAAATTATTTTACCTTAGAATGGTATGTCCAGTGAAAATATTCTTCAAACATGAAGAAGGAGAAGTTCCCATAAAAACAAAAGCTGAGGAATGTCATCAACACTATACCCATCCAACAAGAAATGCTAAAGGGAGCACTTTAGTCAGAAAGAAAAGGACACTAATGAGCAATAAATAATCACGTGAGGAACAAAACTTACTGATAAAAGTCAGTACACAGAAAAATACAAAATATTATAACATTGCAATTGTGGTGTGAAACAACTCTTTGGAAACACTAAACAATAAACCAATTAAAAATAATAACTACAACAACTTCTCAAGTCATAGTAAAATAGGATATTTATAGAAACAACAAAATGTTAAAAAGCAGGGGGAAAATGTTAAGGAGAGTTTTTGTTAGTTTATGCAAATGGTGTTAAGTTGTTATCAGGTTAAAATAATAGGTTAAAAGATAGTATTGCAATGCTCATGGTAACCTCAAGTCAAAAAACATACAACAGATAAATAAAAAAAAATAAGAAACTAAACCACCTGGGCATGGTGGCCTATGCTTGTAATCTCAGCAGTTTGAGAGACCGAGGCAGGTGGATTACCTGAGGTCAGGAGTTTAAGACCAGCCTGACCAACATGGTGAAACCCTGTCTCTACTAAAGTACAAAAAATTACCTGGGTGTGGTGGCAGATGCCTTTAATCCCAGCTACTTGGGAGGCTGAGGCAGGAGAATTGCTTGATCCTGGAAGGTGAAGGTTGCAGTGAGCCGAGATCGTGCCATTGCACTCCAGCCTGGGCAGCAAGAGTGAAATTGTTTCAAAAAAAAGAAAAAGAAGAAAAAGAAACTAAGCCATATCACCAGAGAAAATCAGCTTTACTAAAGAAAGACAGGAAGGAAAGTAAGAAGAGAAGACCACAAAACAACCACAAAACAAATAATAAAATGGTAGGAGTAAGTTCTTATCAATAATAACATTGAATGCAAACAGGCTAAATTCTTCAATCAAAAGAAGTAGACTAGCTGAATGGATGAGAAAAAACAAGAACCATTGATCTGTTGCTTACAAGAAACACACTTCACATATAAAGACACACAGGCTGAAAATAAAGGGATAGAAAAAGATATTCTACTCCAATGGAAACCAAAAACGACCAGGAGTATTTATACTTAAAAAACAAAATAGATTTCAAGACACAAACTGTAAGAAGAGATAAAAAAAAAGTCACTATGTGATGATAAAGGAGTCAATTTAACAAGAGGATATAACAATTTCAAATATACTGAACACCCGGATATATAAAGGAGGTATTAATACAGCTAAGGAAACACCAAAGCACCCAGATATATAAAGGAAATGTTATTAGAGGTAAAGAAAGAGATAGGCTCCAATACAGTAGTTACTGGAGACTTCAACACCCCACTCTCAGCATTGGACAGATCTTGCAGATAGAAAATTAACAAAGAACCATCAGACTTAATCTGCACTATAAACCAAACAGATCTAATAGATATTTACAGAACATTTCATTCAAGAGCTGCAGAATATACATTTTTTCCTCAGCACATGGATCATTCTCAAGGATAAATCATATGTAGGTCACAAAAAATTCTTATGACATTCAACAAATGAAACAATATTAAGCATCTTCTCTTACCACAATGGAATAAAGCTAGAAATTAATAATAAGAGGAATTTTAGAAACTATACAAATACATGAAAATTAAACAATATGTTCCTGATGGAACAGTGAGCCAATGAAGAAATTAAGTAGGAAATTGAAAAATTCTTTGAAACAAATGATAATAGAAACACAGCATATCCAAACCTTTGTGATAAAGCAAAAACAGCACAAGGAGGAAAGTTTATAGCCAAAAGTGCCACATCAAAAAAAAAAAAAAAAAAAAAAGAAAGAAAACCTTCAAATAAACAATTAAATGATGCATCTTAAAAAACTAGAAAAGCAAGAGCAAACAAAACCAAAAATTAGTAGAAGAAAAGAAGTAATAAAGATCAGAGCAGAAATAATGAAATTGAAGAAACTACAAATATGAATGAAACAAAAAGTTGGCTTTTCTTGCAAAGTTAAACAAAATTGACAAATCTTTTCCCAGACTAAGAAAAAAGAGAGAAGATCCAAATAAACAAAATCAGAAATGAAAAAGGAGATATTACAGTTGATACTGCAGAAATTCAAAGCATCATTAGTGGCAACTATGAAGAACTATATGCCAATAAATTGGAAAATCTAGAAGAAATGGTTAATTTCCTAGATACATACAACCTACCAAGATTGAGCCAGGAAGAAACACAAAATCTGAACAAACCAATAACAAGTAATGAGATCAAAGCTGTAATAAAAATTTTCCCAGTAAAGGCTGAGACCCTATGTTTTCACTGCTGAATCCTACCAAACATTTAAAGCACTACTACCAACTCCTCCGAAAAATAGAGGAGGTGGGAATACTTCCAGACTTATTCCCCAAGAGCAGTATTACCCTGATACTAAAACAAAAAACATCAAAAAAGAAAAAAATAAGAAAACTAAAGGTTAATATATCTGGTAAATATTGATGCAAAAAATCCTCAACAAAATACTAGCAAACTGAATTCGATAATACATTAGAATGGCCATTCATCATGACCAGATGAGATCTATTCCTGGGATACAAAGATAGTTCAACATATGTAAATCAATCAGTGTGATACATCACAGCAACAGAATGAAGAATTAAAAACTGCTCATTTCAATTGATGCCAAAATAACATTTGATAAAATTCAACATACTTTCATGATAAAAATCCTCAGAAAACTGTATATATAAGAAACTTACCTCAACCTAATAAAAGCCGTCCATATAAGACAAACTCAAAGTTAATATCATACTTAATGGGAAAAAACTGAGAGCCTTTCCTCTCAGATATGGAACATTACAAGGACAGCCACTGTCACCACTGTTATTCAACATAGTAATGAAAGTACTAGCTAGAGCAATCAGACAAGAGGAAGATATAAAGAGCTTCCAGATTGGAAGGCAGAAGTCAAAACGTTCTTATTTGCAGATGATATGAGCTTATATTTGGAAAAACCTAAACACTCCACAAAAAAAACTACTAAAGCCAATAAACAAATGAGGTAAAGTTGCAGGATACAAAATCAACATCCAAAAATCAGTAGCATTTCCATATGCCAACCATGAACAATCTGAAAAAGAAATAAAAAATAATACCACTTATAATAGCCACAAATAAAATTGAATATCTAGGAGTTAACCAAAGAAGTGAAAGATCTCTATAATAAAAACTTAAAACACTGATAAAAGAAATCGAAGAGGACAATAAAAAATGGAAAAATATCTTGTGTTTATGGATTTGAAGAATGACTATTCTTAAAATATCCATACTAGCCAAAGCAATCTACAAACTCAGTGCAATCCCTATCAAAATACCAGTGACAGTCTTCACATAAATAGAAACAACACAACTATACTACAATTTATATGGAACCACAAAACCCATCATAGCCAAAGCTGTCCTAAGCAATAAGAACAAAATGGAAGGAATTACATTACCTGACTTCAAATTAACTACAGAGCTATAGTAACCAATTAGCATGGTACTGCCATGCAAACAGCCACATAGACCAATGGAGCAGAATAAAGAACCCAGAAACGAATCCACATACCTATAGCAAATTAATTTTCAACAAAGGTGCCAAGATCATACACTGGGGAAAAGGGAGTCTCCTCAATAAATGGTGCTGGGAAAACTGGATATCTATATGCAGAAAAATGAAATTAATGAAACTAGATCCCTATGTCTTGTCATACACAAAAATCAAGTCAAAATGTATTAAAGACTTAAATTTAAGACCTTGAACTATGAAACTACCTCAAGAAAACATTGGGGAAAATCTTCAGGACATTTGTTTGGGAAAGCATTTCTTGAGAGGCTTTGATCTCATTACTCACAAACATAGGCAACCTAAGCAAAAATGAGCAAATGGGATCAAGTAAAGTGAAAGGAATTCTGCATAGCAAAGGTTACAATCAACAAAAGACAACTCATGGAATGCAAGAAAACATTTGCAAACTACCCATCTGACAAGGATTAATAACCAGAATATACAAGGATCTCAAACAGCTCTACAGGAAAACATCTAATAATCCAATCAAATTGGGCAAAAGATTTGAATAGAAATTTCTCAAGAGAAGACATACAAATGGCAAACAGGCATATGAAAAGGTGCCCAATATCAATGATCATCAGAGAAATGCAAATCAAAACTACAATGAGATAACGTCTCACCACAGGTAAAATGGTATTTGTCCAAAACACAGGCAGTAACAAATGCTGGAGAAGATGTGGAAAAAAAGAAACCTTTGTACACTGTTGCTGGGAATGTAAATTAGTACTGTCACTATGAAGAACAGTTTGGAGGTTCCTCACAAAACTAAAAATTGAGCTATTGTATGATTCCAGAATCTCACTGCTGGGTATATATCCAAAAGAAAGGGAATCCGTATATCAAAGAGATATCTGCACTCCTATGTTTGTTGCAGTACGTTTATTATAGCTAAGATTTGGAAGCAACCTAAGTGTCCATCAACAGATACATGGATGAAAAAAATGTGGTACATATACACAATGGAGTATATTCATCCATAGAAAAGAATGAGATTCAGTCATTTGCAAAAATATCAATGCAATTGGTGATGATTAGGTTAAGTGAATTAAGCCAGGCACAGAAAGGCAAACATTGCATGTTCTCACTTATTTGTGGGATCTAAAAATCAAAACAATTGAATGTATGGACACAGAGAGTAGAAAAATGGTTACCAGAAGCTGGGAAGGGTAGTGAGGGTCTAGTGGGGAGGTGGTAATGGTTAATGGGTACAAAAAAATAGAAATAATGAATAAGACCTAGTGTTTGCTAGTACAACATGGTGACTATAGTCAATAATAATTTAACTGTACATTTTATAATCACATAGATAATCACAACAAAAAATGGAAAAATATTTTTCCATGTTTGGAATATTGGTGTATTGGAATATTGGTATAATTAGATTGTTTGCAACTCAATGGACAAATGCTTCATGATGTGTTTATTTTATATTGCATGTCTGTATCATAATATCTCATGTACCCCATAAATATATACACCATATACCCACAAAAATTAAAAATAAAAAACCTAAGAAGTGATTATAGCAAGGTTGCAGGATATAAGGTTAATAAAGAAAAATCAATAACTTACCTAAATTCTAGCAATGAAGAAGTGAAATTTGAAATGAAAAACACAATACTACCTACATTGACACCCCCCAAAATGAAATACTTAGCTATATATCTAACAAAATATGTACAAGATCTATATAAGCAAAATTAGAAATACTCTGATGAAGGAAATCAAAGAACTAAATAAATGGAGAGACTGTCCATGTTCACATATAGGAAGAGTCAACATTGTCAATACGTCCTTTCTTCCCAACTTGATCTATAGAGTCAATGTAATTCCCAGTCAAAATACTAGCAAGTTATTTTGTGGATATCAACAAACCAATTCTAAAGTTTCTATAGAGAAGCAAAAGACCCAGGATAGCCAAAACAATAGTGAAAGAGAATGAAAAAAAATGTTGGAGGACTGACACTACCCTACTTTAAGCCATATCAGTGTTATGCTGACAAAAGGTAGATAAACAGATCAATGTAACAGAATAGAGAGCCCAGAAATAGACTTGAACAGATATAATTAACTGGTCTTTGATGAAAGAACAAAGGCAAAACAATGGAGCAAAGATCATTTTAAACAAAAGGTGCTAGAATAACCGGACATCCACATGCTAAAAGAGAAAAAAAAAATGAAAAGAGAGGGAGGAAGAGAGGGAGGGAGGAAAAGAAAAGGAAAGAAAGAAAAGGAAGGAAGGAAGGAAGGAGGGAGGGAGGGAGGGAGGGAAGGGGGGGAGGAAGGAAGTAAGGAGAGACAGAGAAAAGAAAAAATAAATCTAGTCACAGAAGTTAACATTCTTCACAAAAATTAATTCCAAATTGATCATAGACCTAAATGCCATACACAAAACTTTAAATAAAAACTCCTAATAGACAACGTAAGAGAAATCCTAAATGACCTTGGGTATGAAAGTGGCTTTTTAGATACAACATAAAAGGCATGATTCATGAAAGAAATAATTAATAAGCTTGACTTCACTAAAATTAGAAACTTCTGGGTGGGTGTAGTGGCTCATACCTGTAGTCCCAGCACTTTGGGAGGCCAAGGTGGGTGGATCATGAGGTCAGGAGATCGAAACCATCCTGGCTAACACAGTGAAACCCCGTCTCTACTAAAAATACAAAAAAATAGCTGGGCGTGGTGGCGGGTACCTGTAGTCCCAGATACTCGGAGGCTGAGGCAGGAGAGTCAGTTGAACCAGGAATGTGGAGGTTGCAGTGAGCTGAGATCCCGCCACTGCACTCCAGCATGGGAAACAGAGCAAGACTCCGTCTCACAAAAAAAAAAAAAAAAATCGGCTCTGTGAAAGACAATAGAATGACAAGACCAACTATAGACTGGGAAAAAATATTTGCAAAAGACCCTTGTGATAAAGGACTGTTATTCGAAACAGACAACACACTCTTAAAACTTCACAGTAAGAAAACAAAACAAAACAAAACAAAACTGATTGAAAAGTGAGCCAACGGCCTTAACAGATACCACACCAAAGAAGATATACAGATGGCAAATGAGCATATAAAAGATGATCCATATCATATGTTATCAGGCAAATTAAAATTAAAACAACAGTGAGATACCACAACACATCTATTAAAATGGACAAAATCCAGAACCTTGACAACACCAAATGCTGGTAATGATGTACAATAGCAGAAACTCTTACTCACTGGTCATGGGAATGCAAAATGGTACAAACTCTTTCGATCATAATTTCTCACAAAACTGAACCTCCTCTTACAAAGGAACCAGTAATTGCACTCTTAGTATTTACTCAAAAGAGTGGAAAGCATATGTCCTCACAAAAACCTGCACACAGATGTTTACAGCAGCTTTATGTGTATGTTCTCAAATTTGGAAGCAACCAAGATGTCCATCAGTAGATGAACGGAGATACTGTGATACATCCAGGCAATGAAATATTGTTCAATGCTAAAAATAAATGAGCTATCCAGCCATGATAAAACAAGGAGGAACTTAAATGGATATTACTAAGTGAAAGAAGCCAATCAGAAAACACTACATACTGTATATTCCCAACTACCTTAGATTCTTAAAAAGACAAAACTATGTAGACAGTGAAAAAAAATCACTGCTTTCCAGGGTTTGGTGGGACAGCGGGGAGGGATAAATAGGAGGAGCAGAGGGCGGTGAAAATACTGAGTATGATACTATAATGGTGAATACATGTTATCATACATTTGTCCCAACCCACAGAATGCATGAAATTGACAGTGAACGCTAACGTTAACTATGAATTTGAGGTGATAATGATGTGTCAGTGTAGGCTCCACTCCCGTGGGGGTTATTGATAATGAGGAAGACTGTGCATGTGTGGGGTCAGGGAGAATATGGGAACTTTCTGTAACTTCCTTTCCACTTTTCTGTGAACCTAAAACTGCTCTTAAAAAAATAGTCTCTAATTTAAAAAATGCACAACTTTGTTTACTATTATTCACAGTTATGAAAATTGCAAGGAGTTTTAATAATACTTTTCCAAACATTAGTCAGTTATGAACAATTACCTTTTTTAACTCAGACTCCTCTTGGCATAGCACAGTTTTGATAATGTAGCCTTTACAAATTTCTTTCATTGTATACTCATAGATATCCTTTCAATTGTTCTCCCCAACCGATTTCATATAAAATTGGAAATATTTGATCATTTAAATAAGTAAATATTGTATGTAAAAAAAAACCCCTACTATCTCAATATACCTGTCTAATCAGGGATTTGTGTCATATTAAATGTCCTATTATGATCTAACTTTAGCCACTCTATCTTACCTGTCACCTGCAATTGAATGATCTACTTTTGATCTCAAATTTGACTCTGTTTGCTTTATGTTGCCATTTGCCTTTCATCTTTCCTATTTTCCACTGCTTCTACTTTGTATTTCTGACTACAGTTGGTTCAAATCTCTACAGGGATTTCAGTTGAGTCATTTGGGGCTTCCACACCTTTCTCAGCAAGTTCAGTGCTGCTCGATCTCTTGAAAGCTTTTCTAAGCCTTGTTTTTAGTTCACTAACATTTCTGTCAATTGACTAGTTCCTATGTCAGTGACAGATGTGTGGAGCACATTAGCTGTAGGCCTATCTCTGTATGATAAAATACCTCTTTTTTTGGACAGTGCAGCACAATGTCTAGAAAGAAGAAAACAAGTCTGAAAGCAAATGTTGACATGTGCTTTAATGTTAAAGTATCCTTAAGTTCTTCAAATAGTTCCCTATAATATCACAAAATTCCCTCTGTTTAGGGTGAAACAGACTATAATAGGGAGTCATACAGTCACTTTTCTCAAAGGCTTTGTTTTTGAAAAACACATATCTTTTAGTTTAGTCTCTTCTTCATGGGTATTCAGGAAATTTGAGTCATAGCATAACACATCTGTGATCCTGTGGTGAATGTATATGAGTCCACAATAATCCATTGCAATGTATCAAGGCATCAAACATAAATTATTGGAACAACTCATTTAATAACTTTCTAAGTCTGAGATTCATCATCCCCAAAATGGTGATAGTAACAGATTTGAATTCAGTGTTGTTGTAGAAATTAATTGAGATAATGTATGTAAAGCAGTTACCACACTGCCTATATTTTTGTAAGTTTTGTAAATTTAGCGCTTAATTTTTATGATTAAATTCATGTATGAAAATATTTATCTAAATTAGTTTAACTTTTAAAATGTACACTCTTATATTTCAAAGAGTAGTGACAATAGAAACTAACCTAGGAAAAATATTTGTAAGTGATAGGTTTGAGGCAACACTGTAAAGAATCAAAAATTTAACATTATAATAAATTTTTTTTATTATACTTTAAGTTCTGGGATACATGTGCAGCACATGCAGGTTTGTTATATAGGTATACCTGTGCCATGGTTGTTTGCTGCACCCATTGACCCATCATCTACATTAGGTATTTCTCCTAATGCTATCCCTCCCCTAGCCCCCAACCACCCCCCAGAACCTGGTGTGTGATGTTCCCCTCTCTGTGCTCTGTGTTCAACTTCCTCTTATGAATGAGAACATATAGTGTTTTGTTTTCTGTTCTTGTGTTAGTTTGTTGAGAATGATGGTTTCCAGCTTCATCCATGTCCCTGCAAAGTACATGAGCTCATCCTTTCTTATGGCTGCATAGTATTCCATGGTATATAGGTGCCACATTTTTCTTTATCCAGTCTATCATTGATGGGCATTTGGGTTGGTTCCAAGTCTTTGCAATTGTGAACAGTGCTGCAATAAACATACGTGTGCATGTGTCTTTATGTTAGAAGGATTTACAATCCTTTGGGTATATACCCAGAAATGGAATTGCTGGATCAAATGGTATTTCTAGTTCTAGATCCTTGAGGAATTGCCATACTGTCTTCCACAATGGTTGAACTAATTTACAGTTCCACCAACAGTGTAAAAGCATTCCTATTTCTCCACATCCTCTCCAGCATCTGTTGTTTTATTGGAGTCTTCAGGGAAAAAAAATGTTTTGTGTATGTGTATGTGTGTGTGTGTTGGAGGTAAAAATACTTTCTATTCACTGGCCACAACTCCCTTCACTTCTGTAAAATTGTGGTTAAATAGTGAAGTATATGGAGTCCAACTATGCAGGTTCATAGTTTTGCCCGCTTTTGTCCAACACTGGATGTAGGATTTCCTTAGTACTTCTTTGTCTCACTTACGCTCATTGCTGCTGGGGTGATCAGAGCTAAATATATACACACATATATACACAAACACATATGCATACACATACATTTATGTTTATACATACACACATACATAAATATACATACCTATATTTCTATATTCATGTCTGTCTCTACATATTGAAAATTACATGTTTGTACCAATACCACTAATTCCATTTCAATACCATAGGGTTCATTCTAGCTTTCGCTCTTTCATATTTGTAACTTCCTTTTCCAACAGTGAGAAGCCAGCCTCCTATTACTTCAACATATTTGCCTATTTGCTCAATCTTCATCAATGTAGACAATCTGCAGACCCTACCAGGTAGCCCTGTTGCTCAGAAGCTCCCCTCTTATGAACTCTGCCAGACTATCATGCCTCTCTGTATCAATGCACATAGTGATTCTTAACCTCTCTTTTGCATCATGAACTCCTTTGGGAAGCTGACATAAGCTACATACCCTTTCCCAAGAAAATGCACATAAGCCAATCTGCATAAAAATTATAGAATTTCAATGGGTCTATGCTACTAGATTTATGAATTGAGAAATTTGCTAATTTCTCTGAGACTCCATTTTTTATGTGAACATCTGTGGTGATCCTAATAGGCTCCTCAAAGGTCCATGAAGGTTTAAGTAAGAAATGTTATGTACCAAAGTTAGAATACCACGAGCAAAACATAAATGTTAGTATTAGAATTATCTCCCCAATCAGCCCCTGCTCCACCTTATGACCTCCAATCAGTTGCTATGTACTTCCGTGTTTTAATAATTTATCACTTCATTCCTAAGTTCAGATAACAATATTTCTGAGTCTTAGTTTTCCCTTTCATAAAATGATGATAACGATATCTACCATTCAGACAAATTGTAAAAATCAGGAGTTATGTTGGCAGGGCATGGTGGCTCACGCCTGTAATCCCAGCACTTCAGGAGACCGAGACAGGCAGATCAGTTGAGGTTAGGAGTTTGAAATCAGCCTGACCAACATGGCGAAACCCTGTCCCTACTACAAAAAAAAAAAAAAAAAAATTTAGTTGGGCGTGCTGGAGCATGCCTGTAATCCCAGCTACTTGAGAGGCTGAGGCAGGAGAATCACTTGAACCCGAGAGAAAGAGGTTGCAATGAGCCGAAATTGAGCCACTACATTCCAGCCTGGTGACAGAGCAACTGAGATTCCATCTAAAAAATAACTGAATAAAAAAGAAGTCATGTATGTTAAATAATTAATATATAAAATATTTTCAAAATAGTACTTATCATTTATATTTTTATATTGGAATGGTTTTGTCTTAGCTGTTTGTATTTTATTTCTTTTCTCCTGCGAATGTTTTTCTCTAGTTATCTGGTAACTGAAGTTTCATTCATTCTTCAACAATCATTTCAACTCATCCCCAGTGATTTTTTTTTTTTTTTTTTTTTGGTCATTTTGTAGAAATTGTATTCCTTATGTTTCCCTCATGTTTCTTTCTCCTACACATACCCCTCAGACAGATGTATCTTGACTTAATAGTGCAGTGTAACTGCATTTATCAAGGTTAGGTATAAGAATCATTCATTGCAATTACTGTATACTATTCTTTATAAAAGATTAGCCAAAGATGTTGTCCACTTTTATATGCATTACAGCTTACGAGAAGATCCATAAGAGAAATCCCATGGAAAACTTAGCTTTAGAGATGAGCTTACCTTTGCTAATGAATTATATGCATGTTGTCTTTCAATGGAGGTTAAGTGGGATAGAATAATTGTGGGCTTTGTCAAACATGTTCAAATCCTGGCTTTGTCATCTTCTAGCTCTGTGAATTTGGATGATACACTTAATCTCCTTGAGTCTCGTGTTGCTGTTTTGTGAACTAGGGATAATATTTCTTCTGCCAAGAATTTAATTGAAGATTAAATCAGAATGCATATACAAGGAGCTTAACAAATATACTAAGAAAACAAGATAGGCTAGCTCCCCACCTTTGTCCTTGATCATTTCTTCCAATTCTTTTATTTTTTCTCCCCAACTGTTTTAATACTTAAAGCTAAGCTAGATGTCTCTTTGTAGGTAACTTAAAAGTTCCAATATGATGATTTTATTCATTTTTAAATCCAAAAATGACTTTAGGGTTTAACTTTAAGAAGTTACTTACTAAATAAGTAAAATAAGTTACTTACTAAATTAATAAGTTACTTACTAAATAAGTAAAATAAATATGTGCATGTTTATTCAAATGAATGTTTTTCTATTCTGTTTATTTTTATTTTTAAATTTGCACATTGTAATTATACATTTTTCTGGTGTAAAATTGATGTTTTCATATGTATATATATATGTTGCATAATAATCAAATCAGGGTAGTTAAAATATCCATTGCTTTGTGCATTTATTATTTCCTTGTGGTGAGAACATTCCAAAGCTTGTCTTCTAGATATTTTGTAATATATAATACCTTACTATTAACTCATCATCACCCTACTGTGCAATAGAACACCAAAACTTATTCCTTCTATGTACTTGTACATTTATTGCTGTTAACCAACTCTTCCCATTCTCCCTCCCTCTCCTCCTCCCGTGTCTGGTAACTACTGTTCTACTCTCTGCTTCTATAAGATGAACCTTTTTGCTTTCACTTTTAGATTCCACATATGAGTGAGACCGTGTGGTATTTGTCTTTCTGTGGTTGCCTTATTTCACTTAATATGGTGTTCTCCAGGTTCATCCATTGTTGTCACAAATGACAGGATTTCATTCTTTTTTATAACTAAATAGTACTCCATGGTGTATATATAACACATTCTCCATCTATTCACACACTGTTGACTACTGAGGTTGGTTCCATATCCTGGCTATTATAAATTATGCTGTGATAAATATGAGAGTGAAGATATCTCTTCAACATTCTGATTTCATTTCCTTTGGATGCATACCCAGTAGTTGGATCACTGGATCATATGTTAGTTCTATTTGTAATTTTTTGAGGAAGTGCCATATTGTTTTCCATAATGGCTGTGCTGTTTACAATCCCACCAACAATGTTTAAGTCTTCTCTTTTCTTCACATCCACAACACTTGCTTCCTTTTTCTTTTTGATAACAGCCATTCCAACTGGAGTGAGGTGGTATCTCATTGTGGTTTTTGTTTGTATTTTCCTGATGATTAATGATACTGAACTTTTTCCATATACCTATTGGACATTTGTATGTCTTCTTTTGAGAAATGTCTATTTAGATCTTTAGCTCATTTAAAATCAGATTTTTTTTTTTTTTGCTATTGAGTTGCTTGAGTTTCTTACATATTCTGAATATTAAGTCCTTGTAAGATGTATAGTTTGCAAATATTTTCTCCCATTTCAGTAGGTTGTCTCTTCACTCTGTTTTCTTTGCTGTGCAGAAGCTTTTTATTTTGATATAACCCCAAGGTCTATTTTTCTTTTGTTGCCTGTGCTTTTGAGGCACTATGTAAAAAAACTCTTCCTCAGCCTAATGCAATGAAGTATTTCCCCTAAATTTTCTTCTAGCAGTTTCATAGTTTTGGGTTTTATGGTGAAACCTATAATCCATATTGAGTTGATTTTTTTATGTAGTGAGAGTTGGGAGTCTAATCTCATTCTTCTGCATGTGGATAATTAATTTTCCCAGCACTATTTACTGAGATATTTCCCAAATGTGTTTTCTTGCCACCTTTGTTGAAAGTCAGTTGACTGTATGTGCATGAATTTATTTCTGGGCTTTCTATAGTGTTCCATTGGCCTATGTGCCTATTTTTAAGCCAGTATTATCCTGTTTTGGTTACTATAACTTGGTAGTATATATATACATATTAGTTTTTGCTAAGGATTGCTTTGGCTATTCAGGGTCTTCTGTGGTTCCATATGAATTTTAGAATTGTTATTTCTATTCATGTCAAGAATGCCATTTATATTTGATACAGGTTTCATTAAATCTATAGATTCCTTTAGGTAGTATGACCACTTTAACAATATTCGTTTTTTCAGTCCCTGCACATGGGATATCTTTCCATTTGTTTGTGTCTCTTCAATCTCTTTCATTGATGTTTTATAGTTTTCATTGGGGAGAACTTTCACCTACTTATCTAAGTTTATTTCTACATATCTTATTACTTTTGTAGCAATTATATATGGAATTTTTTATTTATTTCAGATAGTTAAATGGTAGAATATAGAAGCACTAGTGATTTTTATCTATTCATTTTTTACCTACAATTTTTCTGAATGTGTCACTAATTATAATAGTGTTTTGGTGAAGTTTTCAGGGTTTTCTATATAGAAGATCATGCTGTCTGCAAACAGGGGCAACTTGACTTCTTATTTTCCAATTTGAATATCTTTCATTTCTTCCTTTTGTCTAATTGCTCTGGCTGGGACTTCTAGTACTACGTTGAATAGAAATGGTGAAAATTGGCATCCCTTGTCTTATTTCTGATCTTAGAGAAAAAGATTTCTGCTATCGTGGTTAAGTATGATGTTAGCTGTGCGATTGTCATAAATGGCCTTAATTGTGTTGAGCTACGTACTTTTTATACATAATTGTTGAGAGTTTTCAGCATGAAGAAATGTTGAATTTTGTCAAATGCTTTTTCTGAATCTATTAAAATTTTAATACGGTTTTTGTCTTTCTTTCTATTAAAGATATATCACATTTGTTTATTTGCATGTGGTAAACCATCTTTGCAGTCTTGAGATGAATCCCACTTGATCATCTCAAATTATCTTTTCAATGTGCTGTTGAATTTGGCTTCCTAGTATCTTATTGAAAATGTTTCCATTTATATTAATGAGGGATATTGGTCTGTAGATTTTTGTTGGTGTTGTTGTGTGTGTGTCTGGTTTAGAATTAGGGTAATGTGGGCCTCATAAAATGAATTTGAAAGTAGTACCCCCTCTTCAATTTTCTGAAATAGTTTAAGGAGAATTTATATTAGTTCTTTAAATGTTTGGTAGAATTGACCAGTAAAGCCACCAGATCCTGGGCTTTTCTGTGATGGAAAGCTTTTTACGTCGGTTTCAATTTAGTAACTCATTATTGTTTTGTTCAAATTTTCTATTTCTTCATAGTTTAATATTAATAGGTGACATACATCCAGGAATTTATTCATTTTTCTCTATACTATTAAATTTGTTCATTTATATATGTTCATAATGGTCTTTTATGATCCCTAGTATTTCTGTGGTATCAGTTGTAATGTCTCCTTTTTCAGCTCTAAGTTTATTTGCATTCTTTATCTTTCTTCTTAGTTATTCTTGCTAAAAGCTCTTTACTTCTATTTATCTTTTCAAAACTCTATCTCTTCGTTTTGTTGACGCTTTGAATTTCTTTAAGTCACTACATCATTTATTTTGCTCTGAGCTTTATTATTTCCTTCCTTTTACCAATTTTGGGTTTAGTCGTTCTTGTTATTCTAGTTCCTTGAAGGGCATTGCTAGGTTATTTGGTTATTAGGTTATTAGAAATCTTTCTTCTTTTTTAATGTGAGTGTTTATTGCCATAAACTCCCCTCTTAGAACTGTTTTTGCTGTGGTCCACAGGTTTGAGTATGATGTATTTCCATTCTTTTTGTCTCAAAATAATTCTTAATTTCCCATTTAAAATTTCTTCATTTACCCATTCATTACTTAAAAGCATGTTGTGGCTGGGTGCAGTGACTCATGTCTGTAATCCCAGCACTTTGGGAGGACAAGGCAGATGGATCACCTGAGGTCAGGAGTTCGAGGCTAGCTTGGCCAACATGGTGAAACTCTGCCTCTACTAAAAATACAAAAATTAGCCAGATGTGGCAGATGCCTGTAATCCCAGCTATTGGGAGGCTGAGGCAGGAGAATCACTTGAACATGGGAGGTGAAGTTTGCAGTGAGCCAATATTACGCCATTTCTGTCCAGTCTAGACAACAGGAGTGAAACTCTGTCTCAAAAAAAAAAAAAAAAAAGCATGTTGTTTGATTTCCATATATTTGTGTACTTTTGAAAGTTTTTCTTGTTGATTTCTAGTTTTATACCATTGTGATCAGAAAAGATACTTGGTATGATATCTATGTTGTCTAATTTGTAAGACTCGTACACTTGTTCTGTGTCCTAACATACTATCTCTTCTGAAGAACATTCCATGTGCAGTTGAGAAGAATGTATATTCTGCAGCTATTGGATGGAATATTCTGTAGATACCTGTTAAAAATCATGGTTTTAGGAGTTAACCAATGTGTACATTTAGTCTATGTTGAGTGCTAAGACCACTTAGTCTTAGAGTTTAAGTCCAGTGTTTCTTTGTTGATTTTCTGTCTGATCTGTTCATGTTGAAAATAGTGTTTAAGTCCCCTGCTATTATTATATCGCAGTGTATCTCTGCCTTTCTCATTATAAAATAACCTTCTTTGTCACTTCTCTAAGTTTTTTGCTTGAAGTCTTTTTTATTTAATTTAAATGTGATTAATCCGGTTTGTCTTTTGGTTTCCTTTTTTTTTTTTTTAATCCCTTTAATTTCAGTCTATGTTTGTTTTTAATGGTTAGGCAAGTCTCTTTTAGGAAGTGTTTAGTTGGGATTTTTTTTATTGATTCAGTTACTCTACATCTTTTATTGGAGAACTTAATCCATTTACATCCAAGATTATCATTCATAGGTAAGAACTTACTTTTGCCATTTTTGAAATTATTTCTAGTTGTTTTGTAGCTTCTATGTTTCTTTCTGTATCTCTTGGTATTTTATTCTGTGGCTTGGTGGTTTTCTGTGATGCTAAGCTTTATTTCCTCTTTCTCATTCATGTATGTACTGTAATTTATTTCTTTGTAGATAACATGAAGATAACATAACACATCTTGTAGTTATCATAAACTATATTAAGATAATAAAAACTGAACTTTGGGTGCATAAAAATATTCTAGATCTTTCCCTCCTCCCTACAACTTATTTTTTGGCTGCCTCAATTTACATCTTTATTTATTGTGTGTTATTTAGCCACTAACTGTAACTGTTATTGTTTGTTTTTTTTTTAATTTACATAGTACTGTTACAGTATTGGGTATTCTGAATTTGATTATAAATTTACATCTACTGGTGAGTTTTATACTTTCATGTGTTTTCATGATAGTAATTATTGCCTTTTTTTTCCAGTTGTAACACTCCCTGAAGCATTTCTTGCAAGGCCAGTGTAGTAGTGATGAATTCCCTCAGCTTTTGCTTTTCTGACAAAGTCTTTATTTTTCATTTCTGAAGAATAGCTTTGCTAGATGTAGTGTTGTTGGCTGACAGTGTAATGGGATTTTTTTTTCTTTTAACACTTTGAATATGTCATCTTATTCTTTCCTGGCATGAGGAGTTTCTGCTGAGAAATCTGCTGATAGTCTAATAGGTATTGCCTTATATTTAACTTGGTGCTATTCTCTTCCAGCTTTTAGAATTCTCTCTTTGTCTTTGACTTTTGAACAGGTCTGCTTGTTTCCCAGGATGGGGGGTGGAGGGATGCCATATGGGTTCAGATGGCAGGGTCTTGGTCATTCCATCAAGCTCAGGATTCAGGAAGCTGAAGTAGTGGCACTGCATGGACCCATATTAAGATTGTGTAATGATGACAGGTCCTCAGTGATGGAGAGATGCAGTGGCTACTGGCTCCCAGGGCAGGATGCACTCCAGTTGTGGGTCTGGTTTCAAGATGGTGCTATGCCATAGCAGCTTAGGCCATGAGGGAGAGGTACAGAAGTGGCCCTGAGGCCATGCAGCTGTGTGAACTACTGACAATTATCCCAACTATATTTGTAGCCTGTAAGAACTGGGGGTTCTTCTGCAGAAGGACCAATGTCATCTGTTTCAGCAATGGGGACTACTGGGGATCTCCAGCTTACTTTTATCCTGTAGGAAGCAGCTGCCCTTACTCTGAGCTGCTCCCAAAGGAACAGACTGTTTCAGAGGCAGGATGTTTTAATCCCTTCTCTATGGTGCTATCCTGGGCTTCCATGTTCCCCAGGGATGTGGTTGCTCCTGTTATGGAACAGTATATTTCCTCAGTTATTCCATTTGAAATATATTTGTTTATTCATTATTTTGGTCCTTTTTGTTGGGGAAACTAGTGCCAGGCAACTCTAGTTGGCCATCCTGGTGATGTTTCTCCCAGATGAAGTATTTTTTATTTTTTACAAAGGTAAAAGCCAAAACATATATTTACTATCTTTTCTACACATATGTAAGAATCTAAAAATAAATTGAGAGTACTTGATTGATGTTGTTTCATTATCGAAACTATTCTTAGTAAACCTGGAGATCTATTTCTTATGTTAGGATCATGATTTTAGGAGTTAATTAGTGTGTAACTTGGGCAAATTACTTAACTGCTCTGTGCCTTTTCCTCTTCTGTAAAATGGGAAAAATAATAACATCTACCTACCTACAGTTTTTGAGTTTTGTGAAGATTAAAATGTGCAATGTGTTTAAATAGTGCCTTGCACAGACTTACAAAAACACTATGTAAGTTTCAGTAAAATTTTTTAAAAACACTTCTTTACAATTAGCCTATTAAAATAATATGCTATAATATCATATAACCGTTAATTTAAATATCTATGCTGTGTCTATGCAAACAATAATATAGACACCCTAAGGGCATTCTGATTCTATATTGAACTAAAAATTATCAGTCTTGTACTGGTATATAAAAGAGTGACAAGAATGTCTGGTTTTCTTCATTTCTACATAAAGTTTTATTATACAGTTGGTGAAATTAATAGAGGTCAGCAAAGTTCTCAGAACCTCATTGTCGCATGTATATGATCACAGACTAAAATGTAAATCTCAAATTTGAAGCTAGTTCAGTCAAATCTATGAAAATGGATCAAGGAAATAAAGTAGTCTGCATCTGTTATGTGGCCAATGGATACCTATTTTGACTGATTCCTGTTATTTTTTCAATTAGTTGTCTTGACTTTACTATAAACACTTAAGAAGTGAATATAACACTTATCTACCTCACTATTCAGACTGACGATTGTAGCCTGACAATCTAAGATTTTTAAAAATCTATGTTGAGTGCAAATAGTTTTTACTATGCATTGTGAGTGTTTTCAAAGATAAAAATAACATACAATTTTAGGGCCATAAACTAGGTTTAATCACTGGTATTTTCATGTGTGTGATTATGTTTCAAAGGTATCTTAATCACAAAATATAGTTTTAAAAAAACATGCCATTTGTGTTCTCCATGCTCGGACTACTTCTGAAGCTACAGATGCAGTGTTTATCAAAATTGTTTGTCTTGTAAAGGTGAGGATGACATTTCTAGACCACTAGCTACATATTTAGAAATGGTCTGTCAGAGAGTCAAGTCTATAAATAAGAACTGGAAGCAGCTGGAAGAGAATTGAATTCCTCTGGATAATTGGCATATGTGTCACCCAGGAAAAAGCAAGCACTCTGTCTAAAATAATGTTGACTGATGAGATAGGGCACATCTTCCCACAAATACCACACATTTTCGCGGAAAAAAAAAATCCTGTGTCCAGAGAGACATTTTAAATTTCATGACTTGTACTTTAAAATCAAATGAGATAGTTTCTGGAAACCTTAGTAAAAGGAGTCAAGACAGCAAACTATTTTTGTAATTAATCTCAGGCTCATGCTTTAAAAGCTGCATGTTCCACTAAGTACAACAGCATATAAATAAACAGTTCAAGTAGAAAGATCTCAGTTAAGCATATTTATGAAATGTCTGCCTTTGAGTTAATTACATAACACTGTTCAGATTTAGTAGTGGGAAAATATCCAACTGGTTTCTGTAGGGTGTCTCTTCACATAAAGGAAAATAATGAATATATTTAAAAAGTGCTTTGGAAAGTGGTAAAGCATGTGTCAGTTAATCAGAATAATCTATAAATGGACTTATTCAACACTCATATTTATAAAATCAGAAATAAAGTTAAATACCATCATGAAATCAATTTTTGATGCTGGTATATTGGTGAAAAGACCCAGTTGCCTTCTCTCAAACATCCAGAAATGTAGTACATTTTAGGTATCTCATATAAGTGGCGTCATGCAGTGTTTGTCCTGCTGTGACTGGCTTATTTTACTTAGTATAAGGCCTTCCAGGTTCATCCATGTTACCACAAATGGTAGGATTTCCATCTGTTTAAGGTTGAATAATGTTCCATTATACAAATATGCATTTTCTTTTTCCCATTCATCTGTTGAAGGACACTTGGGTTTCTACTATATCATATCTATTGTAAATAATGCAGCAACAAGCATGAGAATATAGATTTCTCTTTGATTATGATTTAAATTCTTTGGGATAAATATCCAGAAGTGAGATTTCTGGATCCTATGGTAGTCCTGCTTTTAATCTTTTGAGGAACATTTATAGTATTTTCCATAGTGGCTACACCATTTTTTTATTTCCACCAAGAGTGCTCAAGGACTCCAATTTTTCTACATCCTCCACGTTTTTAAATAATAACCATCAACAGGTGTGGGGTAATATCTTATTGTGATTCTGATTTACATTTCCCTGAGGATTAGTCATGCTGATAATCTTTTTCACATACCTGTTGGCCATTTATATGTCTTCTTGGGAGAAATGTCCATTCAAGCTATTTACCTATTTAAAAATCAGGTCATTTGCTTTTTTGTTATGAGTTATAAATGTTTTTATATATATTTTGGATAATTCCCTCTCATTTACATGGTTTGCAAATATTTCTCCCATTCCATAGGTTTTCCTTTCATTCTCTTCATTGCTTCCATTGCTGTGCAGAACTTTTGCATTTGAGGTAGTCTCACTTGTCCATTTTTGCTTTTATTACCTGTGCTTTTGGTGTCATGTCCAAGAAGTCATTGTCAAGACCAATGTCAAGAAGCTTTTCTTTTATGTCTTCTTCTAGAAGTTTTACAGTTTCAGGTCATGCATTTAAATCTCTATTCATAGAAGTAGAGAATACGTTGGTGGTTGCCATGTGATGGGGAAGAACAACATGGGGACTTGTGGTTCAGTGGGTTTAAAGTTTTAATTATACTCATTGAACCACAGCTTCTCATTTGAGTTAAATACTGTATTATATTTACAGTACTGTATTGTACATTCAAATTTGTTAAGAAGGTAGATCTAATTTTGAGTGTTCTTATTAAAAAATAAGTAAAAAAGCAAAAGGAAACTTTTAGAAATAATGAATATGTATGCCTATTATTTTAATTATGGTGATGGTTGATGGTTTCACAAGTGTATGCATATGTCCAACCTCATCAAATTTTATGCATTAAATATGAGTGGTTTTTGGCAATCAATTATATTTCAACATAGGATTTAAAAAATATAGTACAGGAAAAGACAAAGTATCACCTCAATAAATAATATCCACTTAAAAAACATATTCCAGTTGAGAAAATCTGCTGCTATATTCAAAAATTATTCATTTCTTTTGGCCCTTAGAATTACACATAACTGAAACTGAAGTTAGCATTAATTTTTGTTCATTCTGAGATTCTAATTTATAAGCCACATTAATCATGGAATGTAATAGAGGAAGAAAAAAAATAGTACTACAAAATAGTACTAAGAATAAAAATTTGGGTGACATAAGTCTAAAATTATGATATAGGACTAAGAAATTCTGCATTTAGTAATTTTAATCGCTTCTGAATATGTGGGATATTGAACAAAATATGAAATCTGAAGTACTTTCATTCACTTATTCAGTAATAATTATTGAGTACCTAAATTATTCATTGTAATTAATCTCTATCTGGAAGAAGCAATAAATATATAAAAATAAAATACAGTGCTAATATGTGCCAAGCATTGTAATATTCACTATATTTTGTACATCATTTTAAAATGCTCCCACATAAAGGTTAGAACTCCAATTTGCTTGTAAAAGAAACTGAGGGAAAGAAAGGCTTACTAACTTGTTCAACACCTGGAATTCAAACCAAGGTAAGTATTGTTGCTAAGCTTTTTCAGGCATAATGATGGCACATAGCCATACTTCAAGAAAAAATATCTAATTTAAAAAACCTGTTTTCAGAATAGAGAGGTAGGAGAAATCATTCTTGTAGTCATCTATCCTTCTGTTCTGCTGTAATCATCATAATTAAAAATGCAACTGTTCAGAATAGATTATTGATCAAGATTTAACTATTAATAATCCACTCCACT
Source organism: Trachypithecus francoisi (assembly GCF_009764315.1). Taxonomy (NCBI): domain Eukaryota; kingdom Metazoa; phylum Chordata; class Mammalia; order Primates; family Cercopithecidae; genus Trachypithecus; species Trachypithecus francoisi. Next base: position 44,006,079 of record NW_022681470.1, on the reverse strand, counting down.
GTCATTTTTAGAAAATTAATCATACAAATTAAACCAACCTTAGAATTCTTATGAGTTTAGAGAATTAGCTACACTAGTTATTATTGTATTTTTACATAAACTATTGTTACTTTTAAAATATCGTGGTTCCTACAAATTCAGAATTTAAAAATAACTCATTAGCTATGGTTTGTAGGTTCTATGTGGACTTGTCAATAAAGATTTAACTTATGAAGCTAAAAATTATAGTCAGAAGGATGGTTGTGGTTGACATCATGCAGGACAGCTAAGATTGTGTTTTAGTCCATTTTCATGCTTCTTTAATAATACCACAGATAGATAATTTATAATGAACAGAATTTATTGGCTCATAATAATGAAGCCTGGGAAGCATAAGATTGAGAAACCAGTACCTGGTAAAGTCCTTATTTTTGAGTCCTAAAGTGGTGGAAGGCATCGTATCACAGAAGGGTAAGAGAGAAAGACAGTATGGGAGAGCAAGAGAGAGCAAATTCACTCGTGCAATAACAAACCCACCCTCGTGATACCAACATTAGTTCATTCATGAAGGCTCTCCCCTTGTGACATAACAACTTCTAAAGATCTCATCTCCCAATATCATTTCAATAGCAATTAAATTTCAACATGTGTTTTGGAGGGAACAAACATTCAAACCATAGCACTCTTATAGCAAATCCTCAGCCTTTCTGGCCTTAGGATCCAGGCGACAGAGTGCATAATATCCACAGTCACTGGAAAGTCTCAGAAAATTTCCAGAAAAGAGAGGCAATGGGGTAGTGTAAATTCTATTTATAAAATTTGCCAAAATCTTTTTTTGACTGTGGAACTATGCACATATGATCCAAAGTATCCCAGTGATATGTTTGGATCTGTGTCCCCTCCCAAATCTCATGTCAAATTGTAATCTGCAATGTTGGATAGAGGTGGGGCCTGGTGGAAGACGATTGAATCACAGAGGTGTTTCTCATGTATCCCCTGGTGCTGTATCTCATGATAGTGAGTAGTTCTCATGAGACCAGTTTGTTTAAAACTGTGTAGCACCTTCCCCCTCACTTTCTCTCTCTCGCTCCTGCTTCTGCCAGGTAAGATGCCTGCTTCGCCTTTGTCTTCCACCATGATTGGAAGCTTCCTGAGGCCTCCCCGGAAGCAGAGGCTACTCTGCTTCCTGCACAGTCTGCAGAAAGGTGAGCCAATTAAACCTCTTTTGTCTATTAATTACCCAGTCTCAGATATTTCTTTGTAGCAATGTGAGGACAGACTCATACACCCAGTCAAGGATAAAAGATCTGAACTTTGATTTGAGTTCCCTTCCAAGCAGCAGAGTTGGAAGTATAAATGCAATCGTATTAATTGCTGGCTAAAACAAAAATTAAGACTCTTCAATGAATATAACAGAATTCTGTTCCTCAACAAAATCACAATAATCATGTTCAGGATATAAGACAGGAAAATATTCTGCATTTTCGAGAGAAAATACAGTAAATGGAGACCAACACTGAGATAAGCCAGATGTTATAATTAGCAAACAAAAATTTAAAGCAGTTTTATAGCTAAATTCAATGATATAAAGGGAATTACTGTCCTCACAAATAAAAAGATGGAAAATCTAAGCAGAGAGATTAAAATATAAAGAGGAACCAGATGAAAATAATAGAACTGGCCGGGCGCGGTGGCTCAAGCCTGTAATCCCAGCACTTTGGGAGGCCGAGGCGGGCGGATCACGAGGTCAGGAGATCGAGACCCTCCTGGCTAACACGGTGAAACCCCGTCTCTACTAAAAATACAAAAAAAAAAAAACTAGCCGGGCGCGGTGGTGGGCGCCTGTAGTCCCAGCTACTCGGAGGCTGAGGCGGGAGAATGGCGGGAACCCGGGAGGCGGAGCTTGCAGTGAGCCGAGATGGCGCCACTGCACTCCAGCCTGGGCGACACAGCGAGACTCCGTCTCAAAAAAAAAAAAAAAAGAAAGAAAATAATAGAACTGAAAACTGCAATATCTGAAATAAAAATGTCACTGGTTGTGTTTAATAATGGAGCAAAATTGAAAAAGAAAAGAGTCAGTAAATTTAAAACTAGATCAATAGAGGCATGGTGGCAGGCGCCTGTAGTCCCAGGTACTCTGGAGGCTGAGGCAGGAGAATGGTGTGAACCCAGGAGGCGGAGCTTGCACTGAGCCAAGATTGCACCACTGCACCACTCCAGCCTGGGTGACATAGCCAGACTTCATCTCAAAAAAAAAAAAAAGAAAAGAAAAAAATCAATATATACAGTCTAGTAGAGAGATTATGTATAATTTTTTTCAGGTTAATAATTGCCATAGCCTTGGATCCTTTCTGAGATAATATTATTAGATTAATTATTCTCTACAATAGTGTGGTTCTTAATGTTATGTTAGGATGAAAGGTATATAACTGTGTTCAGCAAACAAGCAAATTAAAGACACACACAAGAACTACAAATTTACTCACCCTCTGTACTACAGAAAGTGTGATTAGTTCCACAAGCTGACATTTTAACAACCTTGGTAGCTACTAAGTTTATTCAAAAATTTATTTTTAGCTCCAAATTAGGTGGTGATATTGATATTAAATGTTATTTTGGTGGGTTTTTCAGATTATGGCATGGTCATCAGTGGTCTAAGTTCCTATTTGTCTATTATGCTTAGACCTTAGGTGACTCAGATTATGTTTCTCACCAAATTCCTCAATGATTTATTTATAAAGCAAAAAATGACAGCTTTTAAAATGCATAATGAAAGATACACTAAATTTAGAGGAATGGTAATTTCTCCTGTGCCATTTTGTTTCCTATTATAAAGATACTTGAATAAAATAAATCAAAATTGGAAGCTTTGTAAGTTTTAGAATCATGTTAAATGTGTGACAAGATGTTCATAAGGCAAGCACAGCCCAATAAAGTACCTTTATTCAAAATAATATATAACAACATTACTTTTTTTAAGATAACATTGTCATTTACTGGCTTTTGCTTTCTAGCATGATAATCTCCCCAGTTTATTTAATATTTCCATTGGACTACTGATATAAAGTCATCTGAAGATTTGTATCTTTCTCTGTACTCTCAAACAACTCGCATGTGAGAATTCAAACGAATATTAGATTGTATACAAAAGAACCAGGATCAATACATTAGAATCAGCACATTCTATTCTCCACAGAGCATGGAAATCCCAATAGTTAAATTCCTACACCCCAGTTCTTTGTCTTCTGGATTCAGAAATGATCAGTGATACATAATTTCCAAACTGCACCTGATTTCTAAAAACTTTTTAAAAATTCTTCCTTAATGTAAAAGCCTCGTTATTTTGTGGCAGTGTAGCCACTTGTAGTACGTGTGCATGCTTCCACCTGTGATATGTTTCCCTTATTTCAACTCGAATCACTTTATAATAATAAAAGCTCCTAGTGTGCTTCTAATGTTCAATTTGATGTTCACTTTAAAGACCCAGGCTTGTAATGGCTATTCCTGTAGTCCTACAGAATTAAAAATACTTTTATTTCTAAAGCTTTAAGAGAACATTTTCTTGTGATGGAACCAAAGAGTAGCAAAACCTAAAGTGCTTTCATCTCATTTAATTTTTGTAGAGTTTTATTCTACATGACAGGTTACTTATCTGCTTCCCTGTATTTTGGACCAAATGAAAACGAAGAATAGAGATTGCCCATATGAAGAATAGTAATTTCACTTCACATTTTAACTCACAGTAACCCTAATGAATTCTTGTTATTGAATTGATAGATGATCAATTTTTTGAGTCGGAGAAGCAGTTCAAAAGTAGTTCTTCTACTTACAATTACTTCCCTAAATCCCCATTGTGATCATTTAGGCTTTCTTTTTTTTTCCCCTTTTCTTCTAGAAAGAAATGAGTCTTTTGCACAAAAATAATGGCCTGCTTTATCCTCATAAAAGACATTTGCATTTTGGACGCATGGGCATAGTAATGATGGGGACTATATTAAATATGCACTACCCATGTAAATAGCCAACATTTCTCCTATATTTTCCTAATGCCATAAGCAGGAATTCACAAAGACTAGATTTTTCATGGTGCTGACAAAGTGAACTTGAGCAGTAGGAAACCTGAAAAGCTCTAACCGCGGTGGTACTTTATATACCGTGAGTATTTTAAGTTTAAAAATGTAGTTTTATCTCAGTGTGCAGCCAGTGTTAATAACTAGTCCTATTCAAGGGAAGCTTCAAGGATGAGGTAATTGAAAGTTGTCCAATTGTGCTTGACTAACCTAACTTTAGAGTAGCACAATTCATCTTAGTCAGTATTGCACTCAAACAGCAAAGTTTCAGTAAAGCAGTAAGAGCCTTTACTTCATGTATTATCAACTTTGATGCCCTGAATGTGTCTCTGCTTTTGCAAATGATGGTACATGTAAATAGCATTCTGGCAGACTCTGATTACAAAGTCAGGCAGGCAGAAAAATTCATTTATGGTTAAAAGAACAGCAAATGTTAGAATTCTCAGTCTTCCGCAAAACAATAGTCATTTCACCTATAGCTAAGTTATCCATTGTCATGGCATAAATTTTTTGCAAGTTAATTTTTTATGATTCTTTTGATTCATTCCTTTTTCTACCAGAACAATGTGTTCTCAGCTATCTTCATTTACATTCTATTTTCTGATTATTGGGATCTTGTGTGTTAAACTAATTATATTGGAGCAGCAATTTCACTTAAAAATGAGAAATACAACTTCCAACATTGCATATTCTAAATGAATGGTATGTAAACTTTCTGCCATGATCCCTGAGCATGTGCATTATAAAAATTTCTTTTAACTTTTGAGTGATAGGCCAGACCAAAAATAAATAAATAAGTGAAACAGGATCTTCTCCATTGCTTCTCACAGGGTGATTCAGCCTTGTATCTGCTTCTCTTTGATCTACTTGACAAAACACTAATCTAAATCTTAGAATCATTTGGGCACATCTTGCAAATCTCCATCAAGTAGAAGTTAATAAATGTCTGCCTTCATGGCATCATTTAATGTATCCTTTAATTATTTAAGATTATCCTGGCACTATTATTTGTCTAAAAACTTTAGATTCATTATATATGTCAGTCCAAATTATACAATTTATATATTTTTTAACTCCTCTGAGCTAGGTCAACTCAAACATACAAACTATTGTCCAACATTGTCACGTGGATGTTCTTGAGCAAAATTTCTTATTAGCTATTCAAATGTAATGTGCAGGCTGGAGTCTTGGCATGGTTGTTCCTATGCCCATCTGTCATCATTATTTTGCCCATTTGCATTGTGATATGCCAAGATGAACTAGAGACAGAAGCCAACAAGGTCTGAATGAGGGATCTAGCCTTCAGGACATACAACCAAACTGATTTTCCCCTGTGAAATGTGTTTTCACAGAGAGCAAATCAGTGAGAATTTAGTCTTTTTAAGAATTTTCCTAAGAGCCATCTTCCAAAAGTCAAAATTTTTTAAGTAATAAAATTTTGCTTGGACTTTCACTTTGGTGAGGTTCATGTCACATAACCAGATTTACAATTTCTGTCCTTACATCCTAGATTGTCACATACAAATTTTTTTTGTAATCTCTTATTCATTAGAAATTATGATCAAGGACAACTTGGCAGGTTAGTATTAAGGGATATCCAGTTTAATTAGAGGATGAGTTTAGTCTGAAAGAATTGTTAATGCTGGGAATTCATACAAAGAGAATGAAAGATCCATAATAAGGTGAGAAGGTGGTGGGAAAGGACAAAAACTAAGGTGCAGTGATAGAACCAAATTAGGAACCAAAATGTAAATTCAGGTGCCTCATTTCAAAGAAGAGGGCACAACAAGTATGGAGTAAGCTAGATAAATTTTTCTCAAAGGCATCCTTATTTTGGTGCCTTAAATGCACAATATTAAATAATCTGATTCTATCAGGGTAAATGGTTATCAATTGGATAAATTCAAACTTTATAAAATTCCAGAAACAATGCTGCTTCAGGTATGGATGATTAAGCTAATTTAACAACTGCATAATACAGAGAAAAATTATCTTCCTTTCAGCATTTTCTCCCATTAGCTTGATACAATCTATATAGTAAACTAATTGCTGAGTATGTGTCAAATAGAAAGATGGAACATCCACTACTTTTTCCCAGTCTTAGTACTTTTAAGGCCAATTCATGTGGCATTAAACTGTAAAAAATATTTCCAAGGGGGTGGATACAGATTAACAAAAATTTAGGAGACAACATGTTTTGCCTTCAAGAGTAAAAATAATCATTCTGCATTAAAAATTATGCCTTTGTTGATATTCCTCACCATTTCCCATCCCTAAGTATACACTGAAACACTAACATCTCTCCCTGAATTTACACAAAACTAATATCAGGATTGGTTATTCTCCTCATGGAAGTTAAACCTAGCAACAGAAGCAAACACTTTTTCTCTAGTGAATTATTCCCCTTAAATGTAATGGCAGGTTCCAATTTCTTCCACGTATTGTGTTAAAGCGAATGATTTCAATGTGGGGTCCCAAAGGCTCTGTGGATAGAACTGAATGTCAATACTTGATTTCCTTTGTGGTCTTATGGTTTTCATCCGACACATTTAAAAACATTGTTCTTATAAAGGGCCCACAGACTTTACAAGACTGTCAAAGGGGTCTAAGACACGTTACAGGTTAAGAAGAGACGTTCTGGAGCCTAGGTAATATGGATTTCATTGGTAAGCACTCCCCAAAAATGGCATTTAAGATATCACCTTGATGCTAAAACAATAAGGATCTCAAGTAAAACAAACAGTGAAACAGCAACTGTTTATATTTTTCAGTCTGTTTAGTTGGCATCAACAGATATAGATCATTAATAATTGAAATAAACTGAATCCTTCCTTGTTAAATCTGGGTTCCATAACTGAATTTGTTTTACAATACACTGAATACAAAGCAAACAAACAAGCAAACAAAATGCTATCTAGTCTTCAGGATCACAATAGGGCCGTGTCACAAATGACTTCACTGAACATCTGAACTGCCTACTAAAAAGGCTCTAAAATAGATTAATTGACCATTTTCAGATACTTCTAGCACCCAAATTTGTTAAGTAAGAAAAATTAACAAATTCATGTAGTAGAGACCAATTGTAAGAATTTCCTTGAATAAGTTATGTGAACGAGGTTCGCAGTTCTGTGTCATGTGCTTCATAGTTTAGAGATCTTTCATCTCTTATTTATTGCTACTTAAAATGCCATCCTAAGAAACATTAAGCCACTATTTTAAGAAAGATAGAATCTGTTTATGATTTGATTTCTCCAAGACTGCAATACATGTTTTCACATCTCTAAAAATACATAATTTGACTTCACTTTCTGAAGAGTTTGAATGTATGTTTCATTACAAGTGGTGTCTTACATTTACAAAAAGTCTATTGAATATTCTTTTTCATTTAAAAAAAAATCAGCTTTATAGCATAAGTTTCCATTTCCTAGAAAGCTTCACCAACTGCAACAATCTTAAAAACGATATGTACAGAACACATATAGTGTTTGTATAGTGCTTTTTTTTTTTTTTTTTTTTTTTTTTTTTTTTCTGAGACAGAGTCTTGCTCTGTTGCACAGGCTGGAGTGCAGTGGTGCGATTTCAGTTCACTACAACCTCCACCTTCCAGGTTCAAATGATTCTCATGTCTCAGTGCCCCGAGAGGTGGGATTACAGGCACCCTCCACCATGCCTGGCTAATTTTTTGTATTTTTTGTAGAGACAGAATTTCACCATGTTGGCCACACTGCTCTCAAACTCCTGGTGTCAAGTGATCTGCCCACCTTGGTCTCCCAAAGCGCTGGGATTACAGGCGTGAGCCACCGTGCCCAGCCTTTATAGTGCTTTTAATAGTTAAAGCTCCACTATAATCATCAGGGATGGATTATTTTTATTTTACAAAGCATTGTAGTGCATTAGTCAGTCTGTTATCCTCCTGATGGTTACTACCTCTTATTATGTCATTTGTCATGGCATTTATTCAATATGGTATTTTACATAAATAATAATCAAGGGGAAATAAAACTACACCTCCAGACTCTCTTTAGAGGCAATTACATTGTCAAACGTATAAGTAATGAGAAAATTTCCTAAGCTTTGAATACATTCTGAGGTGGATTATATAATGTTTGTTTGTGGGTTTTTGTTTTTTGTTTTCTTTTGGCTGTCTCAACAAACGTTTTTAGAGGTGAAGTTTCACACAATCAACAAATCACAAAGACAAACCTGAGGATGTGTTTGAAAACATAAAATTTAAAAGTCAGTATAAAGTGATTGATTGCTGCACTTGGAAGAATAAAATATTCTGTGGGCTAGGCTTAAAAGCAATATATGTCTAATATTACATGGCACAATATGCAAGTAAAGTTAGTAATCAGCACAGTTTTCTATCATGTGAAGGCCAGAAACCTATAAAAATTTCTCTTTTTTAAATCCAGAAATTAACCTCAAAATACCTGGCTTCTTGGTAAGTTCTTTGGAGTCTATACTGATGTGACCATCCTTCCCAAGAATTTAGAAATAAGGAAACTTGTGTTGTCCACTGAACATTACAATGAAGAAACACAAACAGTGAATCAGATGATGAGAAATCACTGTTATGGGGCACAGTTGCATTTAGGGTTCATATGGTTAAGAAAGAAAATGTCTTTTTTTTTTTTTTAGTTGCTCAGGCCAAGGACTTTGACCTCATTACTTCCTGTTTGCCTGTATTTTACCTCCAATCCCATAGCAAATCCCACACTACTACCATCAAAATCCATCACCACCTCTACTGCCTAGATCCTTTTTGAAAAGAATGCATTTATCTTCTCTGGATTGTTGCAATAGCCTCCTGACTGGTGTTCCTGCCTTTGCCTAGTGTTGTTTCAGCTTACTGTCAACACAGCACCCAGAGGATACTGTTAAAAGGTATATTAGCTCATATGTTTCTCTTCTCATCCCCTCCAAAGTCACTCAGAAAAGAGGCCAATGTCTTTTGAATGACTGAAGCAGTCAGTAGGACTTCATACCCTTCACATTCTGTTTATGCCTCTGTCTTTTCAGTTCCCATCTCATCTTCTGCTACTCCTCTCCTTGTTCACTCTATTCTGGCCATAATGGCCACTTTGCTATTCATGGAGCTCAAAGGCCAGGTCCTGTCTCAGAACATTGCACTTGTCGTTCCCTTGGCTTGGAGCACTTTACTCCTTTTAGATGCTTGCTATGTTCCCTCACTTCCTGTAGACCTTGATTCCAATGCCACCTTCTCAGTATGGGCTCCCCTGAGGACCCTATTTAAAATGGCTTCACTAACCCCTCTTGACCCCTTCTCTCCAAGACTCCACTCATTTTCTGTATTTGCCTCCATAGCACTTCCTGTCTATCCTACTATACATTTTACTTATGTTATTATCTGTTTCTTTATGTTAGAAAATTCATTTCAAATACAAATATTTATCTATTTTGTGTATTGTGGTATCCCAATACCTAGATAATGCCTTGCACAGGGTAGCAGCTTGATAAGTATTTGATGAACAAATAATTAAATGAAGAAACGAGTGAATTACTGGAAGAAGATCTATAAAGAAAAGATATGTGAAAACCTTAAAAATACAATATAGCTTCCATACTAAGACAAGCACAGATTTAATAAATTCACATATATGAAGAGAAAACAAAGGGAGAAGAGAGACGGAATAGCAACACGAAGGCATAAAGTCTCTGACACATAATTTGCCAGTGCTCTCTGCCTTATGAGAGAAGCCTTTGCCAAGGACTTCAAGGATTCCCAGCCTCACCGGTGGGATGGTGAACTGCATGTGTCAGACTATTTTAACTTAATGTCATTAACGCTAAATTCTTCCAATGACCCTTGTTCTGCTTCCACTTTCACCAATCAACCTCTGACCATCCCCGCCCCTCCATAGATCTGCTCACATAGTAAAAATGATCCCATGAAAGAGGCTTGTGATTCAAATGTAACTTTTTATGTGATAAACTCATTGAGGGAATGCACTTATCCTACGGCATCCAAAGAAGGAATGTATGAAATTAATGAGCACGATTCTCCTTTTGTTCATCCTTCCAGCAAAACTATTCTGTGGTGTGGTGACAAACCATCCCAATCTGCCCAGGACTGAGGCAGTTCTCCAAATGTGGGACTTCTGTGCCTAAACCAAGAAAGTGTTGGGCAGACCAGAAATAGGCGGTCACCCTCGCTACTACATGGCAGATGATGTTTATGATAAGGGCTAGGAATATTTAAATAGGTATTGTATAGCCCCTTCTTTGAATATCTGAGACATCTTTTTTCTCCAGCATTTGCTAACAGGAATTTTTTTATTGCTCTCCAGAATATTAGTGAAGTGTAACAAATGTTTAAAAATATTGGTGGACATTAGTGGTCTCCAAGTGACTTCTTAGCTCCAGGTTAAATTATTTCTGTCTTTTACCAGGACATCTGCCCATCAAAAACAAGTCATTAAGGGAGAAAAATGCTTTGCCCATTGAATATGTAACTCTTACCCTTCATGCCTTTTTGGAGCTAAATGAAATCAGTCATTATCTATTTTTCTTAGTATCCAACCAAAGGGTATAATTTTCCTAATTTTTGATGTGATGGCAAACATATAGTTGACTATATCCATTTGTTTTAGAGAAAAACAGAGAATAATTTGTATTAGAGGCATCAGAGAGTTAAGTCGCCTACAGAGAGACAATCTAACACTATGAAAACCAACTCACACTCTGCAGTCCCAGACAAACATCAGAAACTCTGGTTCTTTGCCTATGTGTAGGTTGCTTTAGTCTCTGCTGCAGGCAATTTAAGAAGTTCTATTACTACCATGGGCTCTGACTGGCCTTTGATGAAAATCATCTTTGTTCAGCTGTATTAGTTTCCCATTATATTCTGGTGAGGCATGAGAGCCAAGGTCTAAACAAAAAGAAAGACAATCACATGTCTTTATGTATCCCAGCATTTAAAGACTTAGATCTTTTCTTCAGCAACAAACCTATAACAGCAGGTTTCAGGTAGGAATTGCAGCTTTTCTTTAGATCTAGAAAGAAAGATGCTTATGTAGAATTTTGTTAGAAATTCTTCATCCCACACATCATTCGAGACAACATGGTATAAACAGTCTTCAAAGCAAAGACACTAGTGGCTATTTTACGATTATTACCTCAAGTTTTTCTTCAGTTGTTTCTTCAAATGCTGCATTCTCAATTGCCACTGTCACTGTTTCTTAAGCTTCCATGGAGAAAGTTTCAGTTCGCAAATTTACGGGCTAATCAAAATGGTGATAAGAATATGTTACACAGCTTAATTTTAATCTCCAGTTGAAAACGGGGCAGAGATATAGCAAGACAGAAAGCACGTTGAGAAGGATTAAGGAATTTAAATAACATTTATGCTCCGATAAGCCCCTCAAGAAAACCAACGAAACTGTCCGGAGTGCAACTTCCATCATTGCTCCACTATCAGAATTTTAAACTGGAGATCTTCTGGATATTACAAAATCCTTCAAGGTTAATATATCAAAAACAGAACTCATAAATTCCTCCATAATCTGTCCCTTTTTCTACATTCCTGTTTCACTCTAATTAATGGAGCTGCAAGTCATCTATATTGGGAACGTGGGTGTTGTCACCAATTCTTCTGTCTCCCTCACAATCTCTCTGTAATTATATACAGGTGAGCTTGGCCAGTCAGTCCACAAGTATTGGAGAGACAGTCCACTGACACTAAGTTTAAGTTTACACTCTTTCACTTTATCATTTAAACAGGCAATGAGAAGTGCAAATGTTATAGGCAAGTTTAAGGACTCAAGTACATAGACACAACTGCCTGATAGCCTTCTTAATTCCTCCTAGATTTGTGCAAAAGATGGTAAATGCAAGCCTCATGGAATATTTTTTTTTAAAAAATCCACCAATTTGAAAAGCCCAGATGGGGGATTATATACACTTCATGGTATTTGGCTAGTGGAGGGACCATAACAGCACTCAAGGGTTTGCCATATTACCATACAAATGATTGTATCCTGCATCCCAGTGACATCCTTCTATGATATTTTTCCTATTGCATCATCTGGTCTACTGAGGTTCCAACCCTATAGATGAGTCTAGGAACAACTCACCACACCAACGCTGTCAATTCCACTTCTTAAAGAGCTATGATATCATCACCTTTTATCTATTTTCATTGTCATTACTTTAGTACAGCCTTTGATCTTTCTTATCCTTAAGCCTCATCCCATGTGAACCCATCATACGCAGTGCTGCTAGTTAGCTTTCTAAAATTTCAACATATTTATGTTACTTTTGGCTTAAAAACATTTCGTGATTCTTTCCTTGAAAATGCCCAGCCTCCTAACTGTAGTTCCAAAGGCTCTTCGTGCCTTGGCCTGTAATCTTTTTCTCTGACATTATTTCCCAGCAGTGTCGTTTGCAGCAAATGCCCACTACTGCTGTTCTGTGACACCTGTTGCTTCACCCTATCATTCTGTCATATGTGTTATTCTCCCCACATTCCTTAGTTATTTTACAATCACATTTTTATTTTGTTAGTGTTTTAATTTATAATTTTTGTGGGTACATAGTAGGTGTATATATCCGTGGGGTAGATGAGATGTTTTGATACAGGCAGGCAATGTGAGATAATCACTTCATGTAGAATGGGTTATCCATCCCCACAAGAATTTATCCTTTGTGTTATGAATAATCCAATTACACCTTTTTAGTTGTTTTACAATGTACAATTAAGTGATTATTGACTATAGTCACTCTGTTGTGCCATCAGATAGTATCTCTTATTCATTCTTTCTGGTGTTTTGTACCCATTAACCATTCCCACCTCCTCTCCAGCCCCCCATTACCCTTCCCAGGTGACTAGTTGGATAGAGGCATGAATATCTGAACTATGATTTATGAGATAATATCCTTTCACTTCTTTCTGCTGTAATAGTCCTAATTCTCTAGGGGTGATGGATAATTGACTCAATGCAGAAAGAAAATCAATGAAGGATATTTATATAAAGCTTTATTTAAACCACCATATTGGCCGGGCACAGTGGCTCACACCTGTAATCCCAGCACTTTGGAAGGCCGAGGCGGGTGGATCATGAGGTCAGGAGATGGAGACCATCCTGGCTAACATGGTGAAACCCCGTCTCTACTAAAAATACAAAAAGTAGCTGGGCCTGGTGGCGGGCGCCTGTAGTCCCAGCTACTCGCGAAGCTGAGGCAGGAGAATGGTGTGAACCCAGGAGGTGGAGGTTGCAGTGAGCCGAGACCACACCACTGCACTCCAGTCTAGGTGACAGAGCGAAAATCCATCTCAAAAAACAAAAAACAAACAAAAAAAAAAAAAAAAACATATTTTGTAGCCCTTTCTTTCCTTCAAGATTTGATTTAATAATCTCTCCTATGTAAAGTCCTGTCTTCTCCCAACTGACTCAATCATTCTCTCCTCTATTTTAAAACCATATTTTCTATGTACTTATTTATAGTTTCACATATCACACCATTAGTTTTTACATGTCTCAGTGGAATGTGAACCCATCGGGGCTGTGGCTTGTAGAGCTATAGGCATTTTGATACTCTGACTTTGCTAGGAGATACTTTGTTCCAGATGAGAACACTTACTTAACACCTGAAATAATCAAAAGCATATTTTTATTTCCAAACTATTACCACCCTATCTTCCTAATCAGAGTATACTGAGCTTAATTTTATCTGCCTTTTTGACTCATGTTCATTATTTACAACTGTTGTCACTGAGGTGTAAGGATTTTGAGGTCTGTTGATATTTGGAGTTACGCTTTCTTGAAATTTTTTACAATTATTTTAACACTTATTTCTCTTTCTCTCTGCCTTTGTCAGGTGTTACAGCGTTCGTTTGTTGTTGTTAATGTGCCTGTCCTTAGGACATCTCCCATGCCAAGGTTTATCTGAATGTGGTGCTTCTGTTCAACTGAAAAATCCAGACAACTGAGTGCACTACATAATAGGAGTGCACTACATAAATAGACTTTGGAGTGAGAACTTGAGGCACTTTCTGACAAGTAAATTACATGATGTTAAGACTTGCATTTTGCTGTTCTAAGACTTGAAAAAGAAAAAAAAAACATATATAATTATTCTTCAAACTCAAGTCTCTGAGTCTATTCTGAATGAGAGAAGTCCTTCAGCTGAGTGAAGCCTGGAAGTAGATATGGTGGATCCGAATGCTGTAGTTAAAAAAAATAAAATTGAAAAAAAGGGAAAAAAGAAAAATCAATAAACACAAAACATTAGCTCCCAAAGTTATCATTGATAAAACTACTTAGAAAAAAAAATTAACATTTGGAATTTGAAGCAACAGATACAAATCTTTTAAAGTCATGCATTTCTTGACCCAAATTTAATCTGGTTCCATAATAGTAACCTTTGAGGGAGAGAGAGAGAGTATACACATGCTCTCAAGTGTCAAGCACACGTGTATAATCAAGCAAACCTGCTGCTGCTTTGTTGAGAGAGGAGTTAGTGAAAAGGAACAGATGTAAAAAAACGCTGAGGGCATATGGCAAGCAAGCCTAGAAATTTAGCAGCGTCTTTGCTGGAGAAAATAGTATAATTTTTCTTCAATTCATTAAACATTATTGGAAATTATCTTTTTACATCAGAGGAGACATTTGCTTCATGATCTGTTGAACAATTTCTGTGAGACATTTAAGCTTATTAAGTTTTCTTAATTCCAGTGAAATTAACTCAAATTTTAAGCAGTAAAATACTGAGATGTTTTTAATTGATGTTCCCCGATACAAAACAAAATGCCGCTTTATTGTCTAGCAAACCTATTCTAATTATCATCACTGAGGAATACATATAAAATTCATGACAGAATGATAAAAATTATTTGTTATTTGCAAAGTACTTTAACAACATTAACTAATAATTTTTTGTGCCTGATTTTGGATATACTGAATTTTCTTAATAGGAACTAATCTATGATGATTTTTTCATCTAGAAATAAAAATTTCATCACCATTTCTTGTTACTGCAATTAAGAATAAATGTACATATGGTCCTTTAACTGTAAATGATTCATAATTTAAACAAATACCCAATTCTTCAAGACTAGATGTTTCATCATTATAATTTTATCACTGTCATTTGTAATAAAATAGAATTCCTATAACAATCAAATATATGTATCATCAACAACTAGGTTAGGAAATAATTAAGTTGTCTAAATTTTACTACGACACCTAAAGAAATTTAAAAAAAAAAAAAAAGTCATCAGTTTTTTCACCACCACCAATGAAAAAAAGTTAGCTTGCAATTATCAGTCACTAAGAGAGAAAGGGGTTTCTTATGCTGTGATTATTATTTGTATACGGTATCAACAAGTGTTATTAAAAACTTTACAATGTTATTTACTTGCCATTTTAGTTTCTGTTTTTACTGTTTTTTTCTCTATTATCATTTCATGATATAGAATTTATAATCTCTTTGTTTTGTTTTTATATCTCATAAGAGATTTTCAAAGTCTGGAACCTTACTCTTCAAGATTTGTTTCCTAAATTAGAAGGATGAGCATAATCTGGAAGGTGCTTAGGGAGGCAGAATCCCAGGCCCACTGAATCGAAATCTGTTCCTTAACAAGATCCCTAGGCGATTCATATGCATGCTAAAGAAACTCTATCCTAGCACATAACTCCCCTTAGCTCTAGCACATAAATCCACGTGATATTATTGGACTTTGTAATGTAAACATTCAATACTGAGTCTGAGAACTTTCATAACTGAATTTTTCAGTTGAAAGAAAAAACATGTTAAAATTATCGTGTTAATGTAAAAAGCTATGTTGTTTTTAGCAAACTTACTTTTCTTACATATTGTTACAATAAATAATACATAAGCAAGCAAAATGATTTTAAAGAGAGCGGGACATCCTCTTATTCCAAGTGTCACTTACAGTTTTTTTCAGATTCTTTATTCAATCAACAGTTTCAGGTGCTATGACTGTGGTAAAAAACTAATAAAGCAAAAATGTCCAAGAGACGGTCACTGCCCTCAGGTGGATTATGTTCTAGTGGGAGGTGTAGACCGATAGCAGATATCTATAAGTAAAATCTATAATCACAGCCAGGTAGAATGTACATAGTAAAATTGATTATTCTGAAACAATACTGTGTCAGAGAATTTGGATTATTCTATTAAGATTATAAAGAGAAAAAAATTGAAAGAAGGTTGTTATTGTAGTTGTTGTTTGTTGCTTTATCTTCTAATTAAGCTTCAAAAATAAAAACCAAAAAGAGGTGAGTGGATCAGACTATATTATACCACCACAATAGTCTGAAGAGAGTAAGAGGGGTAAGGAGTGCTTCCAGCTGCCTTTCAACCTCTAGACAGGAAAGCACAAGGAGATGGTTGTGGTGTAAAATCTCAGGAAGACAGAAATATGAAGTCCAGGCAGAGCAAAATAAAGAAAGGAAGGTGGTCAACACAGGAATCACGAAATGCCAATCACATGGCAACGCCTGGAAGCTGAGAGAAAACCCAGACAAGGACTGCAGAATTGCTGAGAAGCTGATCTTCCAGTAGCTATTGGAAAAGGCCCCTTTATCAACAGTTACCTGCAAGTGACCCTAAGTTTGGCTGAACAGCATGTTAACATTCTCCTTTATAATGGCCCAATACCACCATACCATAACAAAAGCAAAGAAATAACAAATAAATGAAAAGGATGGGTCACTTAACACCCAGAGAGATAGACTACCAAAGTGGCATGGAAGAAACCCCAGGACCTGGTTTTTAGGTGGGCCTGAACAATGTTTGTGCTTACTATGTACCAAGTGATGCGGACAGTGACTAGATTTTGTATGCACTACAACCTTGCAACATAGGCATTATTATTACTATTAGCTTCATTGAGAAATGAAGAAACTGAAATTCAGGAAAATAAAGTCAGTTGCTTGCTCAAGAATACAGATTTCAAATACTAAAAACGGCAGGCCCAAGATCTGTCTGATTCCATAATTGTCTGTTTTTCTTATTATCATACTTTAAGTTCTAGGATACATGTGCAGAATGTGCAGGTTTGTTACATAGGTATACACATTCCATGGTGGTTTGCTGCACCCATCAATCTGTCATCTACACTAGGTATTTCTCCTAATGTTATCCCTCCCCTAGACCCCGCCCCCCAACAGGCCCCGGTGTGTGATGTTCCCCTATCTGTGTCCATGTGTTCTCACTGTTCAGCTCCCACTTATGAGTGAGAATATGTGGTATTTGGTTTTCTGTTCCTGTGTTGTGGTTTTAATCTCCATGTAATAGAAGTAAATCATAAGAAAAAGATAATACATTATTACTGTAATATTATATAATACATAATACTATGTAGATTTCTAATCTAATTCTGACTTGAAAAGAGAGAAAAAGAATGCTAGCAGAAGTGAAATCTGTGTTGTCTTCTGGATAAGAAGAGGGACTACTAGACAAAGATAGGCATTCACACAAGTGGAACAGCACATAGACAAGCTTCAATGTCAGAAATAACGTGGACTGTGGAGCTGGGGAGGGAGTAGATGAGCATCCAGGCCTGCTGGAGCTGAGAGCAACAAGTGGGGGTCTGTAGAGTGACGAGGCTGAAGACGTCAGGCTAGAGATCTGTTTTACAATTTGTTAAATCATGTGACCTTTAAACAATTCAGAATAGAAAAGAACTGGAGTTCATTGATTTTATCTTTTGTATTGTGATCTGTCCTTTTTCCATATGTTCAATATCTTTATTTTAAAAATTCACTAGAGACATTGGAGTGTCTCCTTTCTACATTGTTTCTATGAATTTCATGTTCTCATTTTTTTCTCTTTCTCTTTTGTCTCTTTCTTTCACATTAAAAGTTTCTTCAAATCCCTAGTGACAATGATAGAAGCACTAAAAACAAAGCGACAATCCTGTATAAGGACAAGGTTTCTTGACTGATGGGCCTCACCCTCAGGCTGCTGAATGTGTTTAAAAATATTAATATATTAGTCTCAGTCCAGATACTGTGACTCAACTGATTTGAGGTAGACACAAGCATCAGGATACTTAAAATCTTCCCCTAGGATATTCTAAAATGCAGGCAAGTTTGCAAATATTTGCTCTACGGTGATCTCAGAGGGACCCTTGGTATTACCTGGGGCTGGTTATTTTACTCAGTGAAGGAATCTTTAAAATTTCCTTGGCTTGGATACTGAAGTGAAGAAGGAGGCAAGGATAACAATGAAATAAACTATCCACATCCAAGGAAAGAAGGGAGGAAAATAGTAGGATGAAGCAGGATGGAGTCTTATCTTTATGTGAGCAAATTTATATTACATCTCCTGCTTGCTGGAGGCTATTATCCTACCCAAATTAACTCAGAAACAGAAAACCAAATACTGCGTGTTCTCACTTAAAAGTGGGAGATTAACACTGGGTACTCACGAACATAAAAATGGCAACAATAGACACTGGAGACTACTAGAGGAGGAAAGGAGAGGGGCAAGGGTGGAAAAACTAACGGTTTGGTGTTATGCTCAGTAAATGGGAAAGGGGATCATTTGTATGCCAAACCTCAGCAGCATGCAATATACTCAAGTAACAAACCTGTACATGTACTCCCTGATTCTAAAAGATGCCCACCAATGGTGGATTGGAAAAAGGAAATGTGATAAATATACACCATGAAATACTACACAAACATACAAAATGAAAACATGTCCTTTCAAGCAACATGGATGCGGCAGGAGGCCATTATCCTAAGCAGATTGATGCAGGAACAGGAACCCAAATACCACATGTTCTCACTTAAAAGTGAGAGCTAAACATGGAGTACACATGGACACAGTGATGGGAACAATAGGCCCCAGGGCCTACTGGGGAGGGTGGGAAGAGGGTGAGGGTCGAAAAACTACCTGTCAGTTTCTATGCTCACTACCTGAGGGACAAATTATTTTGTCCACCAAACTCCAGTGACACACAATCTATCCATGTAATAAACATGTACGTGTACCCTCTTGATCCTAAAATAAAAGTTGAAAAAAAGATTTAAAAAAGAGGAATGAAGAAAACTGCAAATCCATCTGCCATGGTCATCATACCACCTTGTCTTACACTCTGATTACCTAAGAAAGAGGAAGTAAAAGTGGACTGGGCTCTTCCAGGAAAAGCCAGACTATTACTAACTATAGAAAATACTCTCTATACTCTTTTCTCCCAGACAAACCTACTCCAATTCATAAGCTAAGGTGCAGTTACTTTTCCTGCTTTTTTGGGGGGGTGGGGGGGACAAGTCTCCCTCTGTCACCAGGCTGGGGTTCAGTGGCACAATCTCGGCTCACTGCAACCTCCACCTCCTGGGTTCAAGCGATTCTCCTGCCTCAGCCTCCCAAGCAGCTGGGACTACAGGCACCTGCCATCACACCTGGCTAATTTTTTGTATTTTAGAGATGGGGTTTCCCCATGTTAGCAAGGATGGTCTTAATCTCATGACTTCGTGATCCACTCTCCTCGGCCTCCCAAAGTGCTGGGATTATAGGTGTGAGCCACCGCACCGAGCCTTTTTCTCCCTATTTCTATCAAACTATATGTCACATTCTCTAAATCAGTATCTTATCCATCTGCTTCCACTAGACTCTGATTTCTTTGTTGAGAAGGATCAAGTATCACTCATTTTTCTTGTTCAGCAACACCTATTCTATTACAGCCTAGCAAAGAGAAGGAATTTAATGATCTTTGTTGACTGATTAACTGACTGATTGACGTACTATATGAAGTGTAGCAGAAATAACAAAGGTAAACTTGAGGTTTGTAAAATATCTTTAGATGGGACATTTCAGCTTTAAAAAAAGAAGAAGATAAAAAGAGAAGATCTCATAACAATTCTTGGTAAAGGATGTTCTATTTCTCTAAATCTTCTTGGCTGATATAGGTTATTATAAGACTTCTGAAGAATTACTAGAAGGTTTTCAAATTCTGCAAGGCAATTTGGCAAGCATAAAATTTAAGAGACCTCCTGTCTACTCTCGTGAATCCTGGGATATCCTCCCAAGTTACTCCTGTCTGAATTTTCCTAAGTTACTTAGCTAAGTATTGGCCACTGGTGTTCTATTCCTCCTATAAAGGTTATGCCTCAGTATCTCGTGAGGATCTCGTTAAAATACCAATGTCAGGGCTCTTGCTCATAGTAACAAAGGGATGGCCTTAGATGGAAAATTTAATGTTTTTGCACTTCAAGCTTCTGATTTTTTTTGTCATTCTAAATGAAAGAAAGAAATATCTTAGGGTTACCTGCAAGAGTAAATCTCCATGTTTATTTTATCTAATTACTAAAATACTTTTCCAATTGATTAAAATAAAATAAACCACTTGCTTTTAATAGCAAGTCTCACCTCCACTCTCTAATGGGTCTAGTGCCTCAAGTGCAAAACACTTGTAATTTTACCTTTCTGGACAGTAAAACTTCAGGTTTCTGCCAGTGGGAAAGACAGAATCACCTGACTATGGGAAGCTAGGAAGGGGGATCTGGAAATTTAAAGACATATCACATGTCCCCGTTCCAGCCTCAACTTGTATACCTGCTCATGCAGGTAACTGGTCACTCAAATTTAAGAGAGTCTTCTGGAGTTTTCTGCTTCAGCAGAGGAAACTTGCTTGTTTCCAACTTCCACCTTATGCCCAACAACATAAGATTTCTCATGTCTGTTGACTCTCAGCATGCATCATCTGTTTTTCAGTTTCTAGAAGATTGACTTATTTTGTTAGCTCATCTCTCTTTGTTCTTATTTTGTCTTGGTGTGTTTGTGCCTTTTTGTTTCTTTATTTTGAATGTTTATAAAAGGATATCTGGATAAATGCTTAATCATAAATCTCACTCCTATTGGTTCTAAATTCAACCAGGGATGATTGATGATGAATATGAAAACAGACGCCACACGCTAGCATCAAAATATGGAAGAAGGCAGCAAATACTCTTGAGAAATATTGTTGACAGTTCATCTATATTCAAACTCCAGTCAAAGATTTTAAGGAACTGCAGTTCCACAGCTATCAGCACATATAGTCACTCTGTGATGGCCTGGGCTATTAGATCTTCCAGTCTGACTATTTGCATTCCATTTTATGAATTGTTTATTGAAGATATTCTTTTACATGTTGGCCTCAGTTATAGGGACTGGATATATGTTAACCACCATGATGTGCATTTTACACATATTCTTTTTAAATTGCTTAATAATCTTAGTAGGTAGGAGATATTTCCCCAGCTTGAAGTTAAGACAGCTGAGGTATTGAGAGGGCAAACATGTTGCCAAAGTTCACAAAGTTTGAGTCTAGAATACATTGACTGTGTTTGTTTGTTGGTTTGTTTGTTTACTGATCTCCAAACTTGTGTTTGTAGCACAACGTGACCTCATCTCATGAGTCAGGAATGACACTATCAGTTTGACATGGTTACCCCATCCACAAAGTCATACAGCAAATGAAGAATGTTTTCATGGCATGGAAATCAGTTTGTGGAAATTAGGATTCTCATTATTTGTTGGTCCGTTTGTTCTTCAGCTCATTTTTAATGACCCTGGCATACCAACCAGAGCTACTTAAATGTAATAGCCCCATAGAAACAAACTGTATCTAACCCAAATTCCTTCTGCAATTTAAGCCCATTTCTTCTTCATTTATTCTCAGGAGAGAAGGGAAATATCTGATAATCTTGTTTCTTTTAATAAGCTGCTATGCTTTTGGAAAATTGTAACTTATAGTGCCTCTTGAATAGCAGCAAAAAAAAAGTTCTCCCTATACTCAGCATGGATCAGCCTTTTATTATGCATGTATTCATTCTTTATTGGATTTATACAGTATCTTTTCCCTGAAGAGCTCAAGGTTCTATGTGAGAACTTTTAAGGAGCAAACATTATTTCAACATAATGAGCCTAACTCTGTCTCCTACAGAAAGAGAGCAGAATATCATAAACTTAGCCAGAAGAGGGCCGCTATTCCTAAATAAACCAAGCCCAATTTATGAACACAGAGTATCCAAAGAGGGTCATCATTCCTGGGAATAGAAGCAAGACTAGGAGCAGAATGAGAGGAGAGCATTTTCATTGAGAGCCATCATGTAAAAGAGAAGCATCACCTTTTCTTTCAAATAAAGCACATTTCTCACAGTGTGTGGAGGAAAGTGTGTGGATGAGGAGATGCTATGAGGGAAGAAAGGGATCTGGATGGGAGAGAGAAGGCTGTAGCAGCAATTATGTAAAGAGGGCAGTTCCTTCTAAAGACAATTAACAGGCAAGAGAGATAAAGTGAAAGTTGAATGAAGTCAGTGACCTTTGAGGGTGAACTAGTAAGTGGGGGATTGTGGTAGCTTCTGGCCTTTACTTAAACTTGTCATTTTCCATTATTTAAATGCAATCATCAATGTCAAATGGGAGAAATTATCTTAGAGTAGTTTTCCAGAATACATATTTCTTTACATAAGCCTTATGTCAAACACACTAGAGTGATAAATTAACTGGGTCATATGTTTAGGCTACAGTTTCATAACTTAACAAAAAACACCCCCTTGTGAATAGTTTCATGATTAGTATGTGTATAATCTAACTAAGAGCTTGGGCAACTTAGAGACAAAAGCGTGAATTTTTCTCCATGTTTCTTTTTAATTCTCCAGGGCATTGGAATCTATGTCATGGGATTCATACACACTGAGTAAATAGAAGACTTCATCAGATTCAAGATTTTAGGCCCTTTGTTTCTGCCCTTGTTTGCACCTAATGCAAACAAACACAGGTTTCTGAAGTTTCTGGGTTAAGAAGAACACCTAGTCACATTGCCCATATCAACAGATACTGCTAAAACCAAAAAAACAAAACAAAACAAAAGTTATATTAAGCTTATATCATTCCTGAACAAGAAAGTCTTGTTTACAAAATCCCAGGAGAGTGCTAACAGTGTTGGAAGGAATATCTTGAAAAACTACTGGGAATGTAGTTAAGGGTTGAGAACCCCAAGTAAATGCTTGAGTAATAAAAACATCACAAAATATCCTTCTGGGAAGAGTGAGTTTTGTCATAGGAAGACAAAGCTTTTGTTTTGCTGAATATTGTTTCTCATAATTACAGAAAAAGCAGAGAATTTCCTTTTCCACTCTTATCCTAACAGCATTTAACCTGTCCTACAAATAAATGTTAAACTAATGTCTTTAGACTATCAATTTGACAGAATACCAAATTATTAACCTTTCTAAGGACCCCAAATTATGTCTATGACTGGAGCAACTAAGTATCTCAATATGGCCTTGTTCCTGAATATGTAGTGTATATGTGTGTGTGTGTATATGTATGTGTGTGTGTGTGTATATGTAATATGTAATATATATCAACATAATTGACCTAATAGAGGATAAGAAATTAAACTCTGGAGTCACAAAAAACCTGGTTTTGCTTTAGGCCTTGCCAGTGAATCATTGGATGACTTTAGAAAGTTCCAAAATTGTTTAAGCCTCAGTCTTAGCATTAGAAAAACGGGACTAGTAATAATATCTGCTTTGTAAAATTTTTGTGATAATCAAATGAGATAATGCATATGCCATTGTTGATATAATACATGATTACCTAGTAAGCTCTCAATAAACATTAGGTTTTATCAGGGTCTTTATTATATTATTATAGATTCAAACTTTTATCTCCCAGCCAGTACAAACACCCTTGACTTCTTATTTATTATTACATGCCTGGTGCCTAAGCTTGCTTCTATTTTTAAGTGCTTTAATTTTCTTCTTAGCACTGTTAACATTTTAGTTTTTATAATAATTACATTTTATTTGTATTCACTTATTATGTGAATCCCATACTGGAATATAAGCACCTGAAAAAGTCTGTATTACTCACCCCTATGTCACCATCATCATCAGCCAAGGAACATTGCAGATGCCAATAAGAGTCTGATAAACAGTAGCATAGGCTTGGCATATAGTGCGTGATACACAAATCTTTAAGTTGATACATAAGAATATAAGCAAATATGTACATCCAAAGCATAGTTGGATACAACTCTGTGTGTATGTATGAGTGGCCTTTCTTCTATTGGTCCATTTCCTATACAGCAGGGAACATATTGAGTGACAGTTGCTTTATTACTGATTGAAAACTAGTTAATGAATTATGACTGCTTAGCATAACAGAGAGGTGAGTAAATTTGAAGAGTGCCAGGTTGATCAGCAGAGTGATTTAAATGTTAGAAAATAGGATTTAGAATGAGAAGCTAAGGGAATTGGGGTTATTTAGCCTGAAGAAGAGGATAGGAGGATGCTATACAGCAGACAAATGCCAGCTGTTCTTCATTTTTAAAGACTAATCCATGTAATAAAATGCAGGAGGTGACATGTTAAGTAAATTCACCAGGGAACTCAAGATTTTTTAACATAGATTTGTGTTATGGCTTTGGGGAACTTTCAAATTTAAACTGTACTTGAAAAAAAATCTCACAGGAAATAGCCATAATTAGCTATTTGGGAATACATATATGGGTTTAAATTAAATCTAATTCTATTCAAAATAGAAAATATACAAAACAACCTGACTACCTCAATTGTATGTCTAGCCTTCACGTAACAAGTTTATTGTGCAGTCATTTCCAGGATAATATTTAAATTCAGTAAGATTTTGATTCAGATATGATTTGTCACAGGCCTTTTCTCAGGAAATAAACTAATCTAGAACTCTATGTATAAAAGAAATATGCAGAATAATTAATACCATAAAGCTGGAAATAATCTTGATTTGATAATGAAAGTACTGGGATTTGATGATTTGGAATAATCATTTTAACTTTCATCTCATTTTATGTAATTACTTTACAAAACATGTCACTTGTATTACATTATGAATGCATTAAAACATATTGAAACTTCAAAATGTATCATTTGGTGAATTTTTCAGTAAAGAATTATTTTGCAACTTAAAATCATTTTTACAGAGATAATTCTGAAGTTATATATTTAATTAATTTGGGGGGGTTGAACATGCCTATATAGAAATATGTGTTCTAATTTTACTTGAAGGATGAATGTTTGCCTAGTAATTTTCCGCACAGAATTTTCTCTTCTTACTGAGGACCTAGAGTTTGCCTATAGAATAACAATTACATTTTGTTAGATTCTTACTGAAAATAACTATTTCCATATACTGAGTACTTACTGGATATAAACACCATAAATGTATTATTTCTATTTCTCACAACAGTCCTTAAAGTAAGCACTATTATTTTCCAGATATAGAAGTCTGTCCAAGATGACACCACTAGTGGGTGGCATTATTGGCATTCTGTTCAAAGATGTAGGACTCTAGGACATATGCTACCCTTTCAAATGTGTTTATGAAAAGTAATTAACTACACACAGGATTAACAACAAAAAAGTTAAAATAATATATTCCATAAACTGAGATTCAAATTTTAAACAAAATATTTACAGAGCTGTTATTATAGCATAGTGGTTAAGACAGTGAGCTTTGGAATTACATTCAAATATTGGCCCCCACTCTTAGCCATCACTAACCTCGATGAGGTCATCACTAGCTTCACTTTTCTCCTCTATGACATGGATTTGATAAGAATAATACTTCCTAAAACTTTGTAAGGATAAAGTAAAATCCTGAATGTAAAATACTTATTACAGTGCCAGGTATATAGTAAATGCTCAGTTATTGTTAGTGGAGATGCTAAGTGACACATCTTATGCAGACATAGACGGTACAGTCTTCATGATTACCTAGCAAAACAATGAAATTCTGAGTTTCATAGCCAATATCATACTGAATGGGCAAAAGCTGGAAGCATTCCCTTTGGAAACCAGCACAAGACAAGGATGCCCTCTCTTACCACTCTTATTCAACATAGTATTGAAAGTTCTGGCCAGAGCAATCAGGCAAGAGAAAGAAATAAAGGGTATACAAATATGAAATGAGGAAGTCAAATTGTCTCTGTTTGCAGAGGACATGATTGTATATTTAGAAAACCCCATCGTCCCAGCCCAAAAACTCCTTAGCTGATAAATAACTTCAGCAAAGTTTCAGGATACAAAATTAATGTGCAAAAATCACAAGAATTCCTATACACCAATAATAGTCAAGTAGAGAGCCAAATCATGAGTGAACTCCTATTCACAATTGCTACAAAAAGAAAAAAAAAAACAATAAAATACCTAGGAATATGACTTACAAGGGATGTGAAAGACCTCTTCAAGAAGAACTGCAAACTACTGCTCAAGGAAATAAGAAAGGACACAAACAAATGGAAAAAAATTCCATGCTTATGGATAGGAAAAATCAATATGATGGAAATGGCCATACTGCCCAAATTAATTTTTAGACTCAACTACTTTAAATTTCATATGAAACCAAAAAGAGCCTGTAAAGCCAAGACAATCCTAAGCAAAAAGAACAAAGCTAGAGGCATCACATTACCTGACTTCAAACTACACTACAAGGCTATAGTAACCAAAAGAGCATGGTACTGGTACCAAAACAGATCTATAGACCAAAGGAATAGAACAGAGGCCTAAGAAATACACCACAAATTTACAACCATCTGATCTTCTACAAACCTGACAAAAACAAGCAGCAGGGAAAGAATTCCTTATTTAATAAATGGTTCTGGGAAAACTGGCTAGCCATATGCAGAAAACAGAAACTGGACCCCTTACTTAGATCTTATATACAAATTAACTTAAGATGGATTAGAGACTTAAATGTAAAACCTAAAGCCATAAAAACCCTAGAAGAAAACCTAGGCAATATCATTGAGGACATAAGCATAGGCAAAGACTTCATGACTAAAATATCAAAAGCAATTGCATCAAAAGCCAAAATTGACAAATGGGATCTAATTAAACTAAACAGCTTCTGCTCAGCAAAAGAAACTATCATCAGAGTGAACAGGCAACCTACAAAATGGGAGAAAAAATTTTCAATCTATCCATCTGACAAAGGTCTAATATTCACAAGGAATATCTACAAGAAACTTAAACAAATTTGCAGTAAAAAAACCACCCCATCAAAAAGTGGGCAAAAGATATGAACAGACACTTTTCAAAAGAAGATATTTATGCAGCCAACAACATATGAAAAAAAGCTCAACATGACAGGTTATTAGAGAAATGAAAATCAAAACCACAATGAGATACAATCTCACACCAGTTAGAATGGCAATTATTAAAAAGTCTGGAAACAACAGATGCTGGCGAGGCTGTGAAGAAATAGGAATGCATTTACCCTGTCGGTGGGAATGTAAATTAGTTCAACTATTGTGGAAGGCAGTGTGGCGATTCCTCAATGATCTAGAACCAGAAATACCATTTGACCCAGTAATCCCATAACTGGGTATATACTCAAAAGATTATAAATCCTTCTAATATAAAGACACATGCACACCTATGTTTATTGCAGCACATTTACAATACAAAAGACTTGACTCCAACCCAAATGCCCATCAATGGTAGACTGGATTAAGAAATGTGGCACATATGCACCATGGAATACTATGCAGCCATAAAAAAGGATGAGTTCACGTCCTTTGTCGGGACATGGATGAAGCTGGAAACCATCATTATCAGCAAATTAACACAGGAACAGAAAGACCAAACACCACATGTTCTCACTCATAAGTGAGAGTTGAACAATGAAAATACATGGACACAGGGAGGGGAACATCACACATCTGGGCCAGTAGGGAGGTGGGGGGAAAGGGGAGGGTTAACATTAGGACAAATACCTAATTCATGCAAGACTTAAAACCTAGATGACAGGTTGATAGGTGCAGCAAACCACCATAGCACATGTATACCTATGTAACTAACCTGTATATTCAGCACATGTATACAAGAACTTAAAGTAAAATAATAATAAAAATAAATAAATAAATAGATAAATAAATTCTGAGTTTCAAACTAGCATGTAAATCATGCCTTTGATGTATCGTTTTAGTATTTCCTTTTTTGTCCTTCTGATACTTTCATTCCAGCTTTGTTGTTGAAATGGAAGATAGTGAAATTGTTGCAGAATGTTGCATTTATTTACAAGTGATTTACTTTGGCATGTTAACTCTCTTGTGAGAGCCTGCTGTTTAATAATACATTTCCAGGAGCATATCTTTTAAATGAAGTTGTTTACATTTCAAATGCAATATGGTAAAATGTAAGTATATTGCCATGATTCCACAGCCCTAGGTTTCATACCTTCAGATTCATGGAAAGAATGATGTTTTTTTTTTTTTTCCTTTACATCTCCCTAAATAATCTTAACAGATACATGAACACCATCTTTTGACAAAAATAAATCACAGATTAAACTTTTTGTGACAGTTATCTTTCAACTATCATCTTGAATGTGGTTATTCTAAAATTGACTCAAATGCAGATAAAATTGAAACAGTTATATTGTCAATTTTTCTAAAGTTACTTTACCCTTGAATGAGTAATCTGAGCGACTTATTTATCTTTCCACAAGCATTCTAAAAATAAAGAGCAGACATACAGTTTAAAAATATGTTTTGTGGATCCAGGGTCATCTTACCTTTTGCTCATGATATGCGCCCACCCAAAAATGCCAGACTCATGTCAGAGCACTAACTCCCTAAGAATTGTGTTATGTGTGCTTGGAACTTATTGCAAAATGACTCAAGATCCCTCCAGAATTGCCAGATAATACCCCACTAATGACTGATGCTCCTCCACCCTGAATCATGCAGTTCCAAGACTGGATCCAACTCTCTGCCTTTCTCCACATGGCACACCACTGCCAAGCTTTCTGCTGGCTCTTTTTCTACAGTGACTGGGATTGTGAAGCCCTTTGCTATTTACTACATTCCTGATGGTTTAATCATTTAAAAAAATCAACATGCCAAAAATTTAAAATCCTGAAATTACATACATTCAACTTCTCAGAAGATGGAGTTGCATCATTTTAGTAAAGTCATTGTTTTATGTCCCTGGGGAGAATAAAATGAGAAAGAAAAACTTGTTATATTCTTATTTATGAATGTATTTGCCTGCAGGAAAATATAGTGAAGACAATTTTTTCACTGGAAACAATTAAGAACTTTACAAGTATCATCTTTAAATGTTAAAATATGTTAACTACAATTCCTAGAAATATAAGATTTTCCCATATCTTGAAATGAATATGTTAATTTTATTGGGAGGGGAGGTGTGTCAGAAGCTAAATGTCATGCTCTTTTTTAAAAAAATTTTGTCTTATTATACTACGAAAAAGAAATTTTTGAAAAACATATTGGAGCATTAAGACATAGTTCAATGTATTGTTTTTAAGAGTTTGTACTTAAGACAGTGTAATGACTTCTAAATAGGGCAGTATAAACTCAAGTAAATTACCAACCCAAAAACAATACAGCAGGGTATATTCATGAGTAATATAACACTTAAGTAGAGGACGCTTGATATGATTTTGCCTTAGGTAAGGCACTCTATCACCACGGTAAGGTAGAGATTTGTGAGCAACAAGTTTACTAAGGAGCACTCTTGGGGCCAAAATCTGAGAGTAAATGGGGTAAGCAAGATTAGGCAGAGGAAGAGAGCGAACTGTGATACAGTTTAACAGAGGTGCAAGCCAGGTCCTTGGGGAGCTGTGGAGAAGCAATGGCTTCTCAGAGATGTCCCAATTTAGGCAAGGAAACTGGGTCTTTGTACTGCCATATTTAATAGTCGTCAGACATAGGGTGCCTCCAGAGAAAGAACATAATTTTGTGCAAAACAGCTCATTTTGATCAAGTGCAATTCCCACCATCTATCAGCAGTCAATACTCCCAGCATCTGATGAATGCATGTTTCTAACTTGAGGGGGCAATCTAGGTGGTACACTTCAATATTCATTACAGTGCCATATAGTCAGATAAGGGAGGAATTTTTTGTTTATATTTTTAGCCTTAACTATAGTCTTCCTCACTAATCTGACATGCACAATCCATTCTTTAAACTCAAATACCATATAATGCAGAAAGTTTTAGACTTACAAGAAAGTCTGAGATGAATCTTAAACAAAAAGACTCTTAGCTCACAGTAACTTACAATTACCATGTCTTGAATATAACAATCAGTACAGGTCTTTGTGAAACAATAGTTTTAATGACCTAATAAATTCCTATGGCACTATTTTCTGTGCCATTCTTTTAGCATCCTAGTTCCCAAACAATGTGTCAAGGTATTCCAGGGCACTGCAGAAACTCTTTGGATAATCACGAGATACTTTTAAATTGCTAGGAAAAGAGAGCAATGTCAGGCAGCATATGACCTCAAGGGAGTTCACAGTTTTAACACAGGATTATAGTATGTTTCTTTTGATGATGCAGTATCTTTGCAGAGCTGGATTTTCTGTGGTTTCTAGATGAAAAGCTGTTACCATGCAAAAATCATTGCGGAATGAGAAATGCGGGTGACGAGGCCCAATCCAATACTAAACTTTGAGAAATTCTGTAACACCCAACAGAAGAACATATCCCATTGATAAGTAATGGTGATTATTTAATAAAAAAAATAAAGCATTTTTTTCAACATAAGTATATTTCTTTTTAAATGGCAACTGAGTTGTTAGTACATTAACATGTATGAGCACCGATGGACAACTGTGAGAAATTACTGAGACCCTAATGATGTCATGAACCAAGAAATTTTGGAAACCTCTGTTTTAGCATTTGATCACAGTGGGGCAAGAGGGTGTTCCAAACAGAAGAAGCTGCATGTGCAATGGCCCTGCACTGAGGGAGTCCCTGGCATACTTAAAAGTCAGTGTGTTTGTCCTGTACAAGAGAATAGTACTAGTCGTCCCGCAGACTAGACCTGTTCAGTGCTAGTGTCCACGTGATGATGGATTGGCACAAGATGATGCCGCAGAGCTAGAGCAAGCCAACTCTGAAGCATGTCATAGGCTTAGCTATTGATTTTATATTATACCTTGAAGGCAATAACAGAGATTTTAATTTAGGAAGGCACATGATCAGAGATGTGCTCAAAAATATAATTCTGGATGTCACTATTAATAACACTATATACTTTATAAATATTTGAGACAATTTATTGATCCAAGAAAGACATCATGAGGAGCTAAGCCAATATAAGTTTAGAGTTAAAAGGTCAGATTTTATATATATTATTAAGAAGGATTGACCATAAATTGGATGTGAGATATAAAGAAGGGAAATTCAAGAACCAGGTGCCCCTAACTCCCACGTTATTCAAGAATCCACTGTACACAATAAAATGTATTTAAAAAAAGAGAAATCTACACCCACACTCCTCTTCCTTCACGTATAAGCTAGATGATAGTCACATGTAAGGTGACCAATTCATTTAGGTTTGCCTGGGGTTTTTCCAGTTTTATTACTGAAAGTCTCACATCACAGAAAATTCCTCGCTTTTAGGCAAATCAGGATAGTTGGCTCCCCTTGCCACATAGTCACATCTAGCTGGAAGAGAGAACAACTAGTTTTTAAGCCTGTTGAACAATGAATCCAGATGAACATAGAAGTTCTCTTACTAAAGAGGAAGAGGAAAATGAATATGCAACTAGCATACAGGAAAGCAATAGATATGAGTAAGCAATTAGTAATCTTCTATAATGATTAGTGATCAAGGCGGGCACACCAGATCTCACAAGACAAGTAGAGAATGAGAAGGTTATTAAGGAGATTGAAAAAGAACCATTTAAAATGTAGAACAGCAGGTGAGGGAAATTATAACAGCAAATTTCAAGAGGATGTATTTACCCTATAATCAAATGCTGTAGAGAAAGCCTGGCAAGCATCCTCTCTTACATTTTAGCTAAAAAGCAATACAACCATGGGGTTAAGATAGGTACCTAAGGAAGGTAGTTGCAAAGACATGAAAAGAAGCACAGAAGAGGAGGGTAAGGGCAAATGAAAACAAACCTCATTTCCATAGAAACTTTATCAATATCAACATTGGATTTCATGCCAATACTGAAAGCAGGTGTGCTTCACAGTTTTCCAACACTAGTGCTTTAATACTCCTTGAGAACACATATTTTATTCTCCTTGGAAACCTTCCTTCCTTTAGCAGAGAGCTTCCCACAACTTAGGTGGTCTGTCCTGGCTGCAGTTTTCTTCCTGGCAACCTCACATGGTGCCTTATCTTTGCCTGTGGTAGGCACTGCCCACTGTCAACATCCGTTCAGTGAGAAAAAAAGATTCAGGAGCTTAATTCTCAGATTCTCATGTCTGTGGTCATAGATGCTTGACATGATGTAAAGAGACAGAGATTATGGTATTTGATGCCAAAATGAAACATAATTAAATTGTTAAAAACAGGGCACTCAATTACTTCACCACACCAGTGTTTACCTTACCAAAATGTAGAGCTCTTCTGGTCCAGTGGCTCACACCTGTAATTCCAGCAATTTGGGAGGCCAGTGCGGAGGACTGTCTGTGTCCAGAAGCTTGAGACCAGCCCGGGCAACACAGCAAGATCCTGTCTCTACAAAAAATCAAAAATTAGCTGGGTGTGGTTACATACGCCTATAGTCTCAGCTACACTGGAGGCTGAGGTGGGAGGATCTCTTGAGCCCAAGAGGACAAGGCTGCAGTGAATCATGATTATGCCACTGCAATGATCATTTTGGGATACCTTCACACATCACCCACCATTTTAAGTAATATTAAATATTAAATATTTTTTAATGAAAAATTTTTAAAAAGTTTTTTTTTTTTTAATGAAAATAAAGTTCATGGACCACCCTTTGTTTTTTCTTATCTACTAGCTTCCTACCACCTTCACTTCTTTCTTCACTTAGTTTCCTGTCCAGCTTTGATTTCACGGCCCCTTCACATCAACTACACTTTGTTTCCATATCCTGATCTCTCCTATCCTTCTACTTCTGGCAAATTAGCACTGGAGTACTGCTAAAGAAACTCACATTAAACCCCTTGCCTATCTGTCCCTCACAGAAAGCTACTCTGTTAAAAAATTTAGACCACTTCCTCCAGCCACCTGCATTTTAATCTCAGCAGGAAATCTCACCTTCCACCTCACAGATCAAAGAGAAGCCATCAAATAGGAGCTACCCAACCCCACCACAACTACAAAACCTGCCCATAATCACGCAGGAGGTGGCTCACCCATCTCCCCATGTGTGCACGCCACTCTATTTTATTTGGCCTGTCTCTTGCAATATTGTCAATAACCTTCTCCTGCACCCCAGGTTACCTTTTTCCTTTCTTAATTGACATTCCCAGGCATAAGCAGACAAAAATGTTTCCGTATACTTTTTAAAAAACCCTTTCTTGATTGTTTTGTTACTACCCTATCTACACAATCAGAGGTTTCAAATGAGTTTTTTTATGCTCCCTATCTCAGTTCATGCTGCTCCCAATCATTCTGCAATTTACTCCAATCTGGATTCTGCTCCTATTACTGCACTGAAATGACTTTCAGTATGGTCATCACTGACCATTATTTTGCAGCCAATGAACATGCCTTATATGCTTTTTGCTTAAACCATGAGTCAGGACATGATAGATATTAGAAGTCAAAGTATCCAAGTTCAGATAATGGCTTCACCAATTTTTACCTCTGTGATTATGGGCAAATTTGTTAGTCTTTTAGTATTAGATTTTATCTGTAAAATGAAAATAATAAAAGAACTTACCTAATCGAATTGTTTTGACATGTTATTTAGAGAAAAGGTTATTAATACAGTGTATGACACAAAATATACATTGAATATACATTAGTTTGTCTTGTAATTATTTTTATCCTTCCCTTGGGAGGTAATTCTCCAGGGATCCCACACATTTTTGCACATCATGAAAGCAGAGGCACTGATAGTCTTTTGTTCTGGAATGTATTTTCAAGGATTTTTGTACATGGTATTGTCTTGGAACGTAAGGATTCCTTTGAGAGGGGACCCATTATTTGCTGTCCCATATAATGAAGATGTCCCCCTCCCAGGCAAATATGAGCATCTTTGCTTGCAGAAAAATACGAAAGACTAGGATTTCCTAAATCCACAGCTTTAGAGCTGTGATGCAAGCTCTCTGTGTATGCCACACTCACTGAGGCCCACTCTTTACTGACCCTGTGCTGTTTGAGCCTGCTCAGCCACAGATAATACAGTCCTTTGGCTCTGGTTCCAGAATCTCATGTCTTTGGTTAGTATTCTTGAAATTGTGACTGAATAATCTGTTAACTCGCAAGTAGGTAAAATCTTCGACCCTTCACAGTTTCTGACACTTCTTTTTTTTTTTTTTTTTTTTTTTTGAGACGGAGTCTTGCTCTGTCGCCCTGGCTGGAGCGCAGTGGCCGGATCTCAGCTCACCGCAAGTTCCGCCTCCCGGGTTGACGCCATTCTCCTGCCTCAGCCTCCCGAGTAGCTGGGACTACAGGCGCCCGCCACCTCGCCCGGCTAGTATTTTGTATTTTTAGTAGAGACGGGGTTTCATCGTGTTAGCCAGGATGGTCTCGATCTCCTGACCTCATGATCCGCCCGTCTCGGCCTCCCAAAGTGCTGGGATTACAGGCTTGACACTTCTTGATACATTCCAGCTTTGGAAACTTGAGACAGCACCTTCTTCCTAAGACTCTCTGCGCTCAGCATCCATCATGTTGCAGTCTTGACACCTCTTCACTCTCACTCTTTCTTACTCTTCTTTGCTTTTTACCCTTAAAAAACAATCATGCCCACAATGTGGGCATTTCTCAGAGTTTTGTCTCTCTTTATTTCCCCACCTTAACTCCCCTGAACTGCCAGAAATACTCCTCTCTCCCTCTATGGCTTCAGTTAACATCACTATGATGATGACTCTAAATCTGTATCCATAATCCAGGTCTTTCTCCCAACCACAAAAAGGTATACCTAATTGATTGCTAGACATCCTGACTTGAATATCTCAGAGGTGCCTAAAACCCACCTGCTGAAAACTGAATTTATCACTGTCTCTTGAAAACACACTTCTGCCTTAGTATCTTCTGTTTCGGTGATGGATTTCCCCCCACAACCTCCTATTGCCCAGGCCACAATATGAGTGTCATCCTTCCTGTTCACCCACTGTCAATTGCCAAGCCATTTATGCTCCAAAGCAGGTTCTGAATACAATCATTTTTTACTATCTATGCTGATGTCACCATAAACCAAACTACTGTTAATAGCTTCCTAAATTGTTTCCTTTTTTCTTTCCTATTCTATTCCATTTATTACATAGAAACACAGGAATCATTTTCAAATTTAAATCTTGATTGAACAAGTTTAAATGGTTTCCCATTGGCTTGATGTCAAAGTCCAATCTCTTCAAAATGGCTTACAAATCCCTGACCTCTATTCATTGCTTCTGCTGCCTCTTTCAACATTCTACTCCTCAAACATATTGAACTTCTCTGGACTCCATAAATGTCCAAAACTCTATCTTCCTCCTGGCCATTGTCCATGCTGTTGCTTCCTGGGATTTTCAGGTGTCTCATATTAATTAGATAATCTATTTTATATCATCCTATCCTATAAAGTAAATATTTGAAGAGGGATGTATATGCCCATCCCCTATCGTTAAACAACAGCTTTAATGTGCAACTATCTGCTTTGACAATGAACCTAAATGATTACATATTTTGTGACTAATATGTAAACAAATGGCCTTCATAATACTGACCCGAACGAGTTTCCTATCAGTATAAGACAAAAAGCAGGAGTTGGTATTTAGGGCAGATTCCTCTCCTGTTCTGCAAGTAAGTGTTCTGTGTGATGAGCTCTCTTGGTCACATAGATATATGTCTGTACTCTAAGTACTTTAGGAGTCCAATGTCAAATATGGCAGAATACTAAGTAGTGTAGATAATACTCTTATTTTAAACGTTAAAGAGGGGTCTTTTCTCATAGGTATGGTGAAGTAGTTACTATGAGACTAATACACCCATTGGAACAAAACAAAACACAAAACAGCTGTTTGAAGACATCAAAGAGTGGCAAAAGACAGCCAACATTCCAGAGAAAAGGGAAATAATAGAGATGAATAAGAGCTTCAGAAGCATTTCTAACTTTGAAGTGCTAGTCACAGGGACATACCAGAAAAAAAAAAAAAAAAGTTGCCTAATAGTTTGGAACCATCTCATTGACCTCAGGGAAAAAAATTAAGAGCTGCAAAATAGGCAGATTTTGAGAATTCAACATGATGAAAAAAGAGAACCACAGATAAGTGAAACAAACAATCTATACGAAATTGCCTTAGAAGCATTTGTTGGTTTCCAAATTTCACATACACAAGGACAGTTTCCAAAACAATAAAGCAACAAACAACTGTAAGAGACTAAAAATCAACAAATATCAGCAATTTCCCAATGTGAAAATGGAGTCCAAGGTGCACTCATGAAAGGCGCTATGGTGGGCAGCTCAGACGTTCAGTGAAAAACCTTAAAGGGCTGAACTCTAAGAATAAGGCAAACTCCAAAGGGACTTAACTTGACTAAACATGGTCTGATTGCCTTCTCTTCACTTGAATAAAAAAATTAAATGCTCTTCAGAGGAGGAAAGTGTTACCTGGAGATTTTTAAATTGTCGACACAACATATCCACTAGTCAATAAAAACGACCAGGCATACCAAGGAGTAGGCTAAATGACTATAAATTAGAAAAATAAAGAGAAAACACACATAGACCCACAGGGAATCTAGATATTAGAGTTATCATACATGGACTTTTAAATAACTATATATATTTAAGCAAATATATATTAAAGTAGCTTTTTAATATGGTTCAGGAAAATTGGGGAAAAATGGAGAAGTTCAATGGAGAACTAAAATCCATAAGTAAAATAATCAGTTGAGAAAAATCACACAAATGAAAAAAATGCAATAAATAAAATGGCAGAAAGGATGCAGGACTAATAAAATCAATTTAAAATTTGATAAAAAGAAATTACAGTACAAAACATAAGAGGGTAGAAAATATAGAAAAGTGTTTAAGAGACAGGGTAAATAGGTCTAACAGAGACGTACTCATAGTTCCAGGGCAGAGGAAATTTAATTAGAAAGAATTTAATTTAATTTAATTTAATTTAATTAGAAAATTAATTAGAAAGAAACAATATTCAAAGAAACTGTGCCTGATAAAATTTTATAAAACTGGTAAAAGACATCCAGCTTAAGATTTAAGAAGATACTTGAACCTCAAACTGGATAATTATTTAAAAGCCACACTTAAAAACAAACAGGAGAAAAGTTTGAACAAACACTTCACAAAGAAATACACCCAATTACCAATAAGCACCTCATCAAGGCCAGCAAGGTTCAGCATGGTTTGCCCAAATCTGCCTCTCAGATCTCATTTCCTACCACTCTCCACTTCAACCACAAACCTTCTTTCCATTCTCAGAATAAATCCAAGCCCATTTCTGCCCTAAGCTCTACCAATATACTTCTCTCCTTGTTTGGAACATACTTCACTCACATCTTTATGTGACTGACTTCACATTAAGAGGCAGTGCTTCACTACCCAAACTAATTAGCCTCCTTTCCCAGTCTCTTTCTGCCACATCACACTATTTAGTTTCTTCACAGACCTTCCACTATGTAATATCAGCTCCTTTGTTTACCAGTTTATTTCTTTATTGAGTGGCTCTCCCCAAGGCATGTAAACCTCATTTGAGCAACTATTGTCTGTCTTATTCATGATTATATCTCAGTGCCTAAAAGTCTTTAGCCTGGCAGGTAGTACACGCTCAATATTTGATGCTCATTTTGAAATGAACATAATACTAACCACTAGCTTCAACAGCTAAGACCTCCTCTGTTTTATTGATCTGTAACCTTCAAGGTCCAGCTCTGTTTTTGTACCTATATAATTACTTCTTGACTAATTCCATCATCACTTATTTTTGTATTTACTGGATTCATGCAGCTTTAAAGCTTGACCCTCTATTTTATCACTTTATTTTATACTCAACCTACTGAGAATTAGAGTTTCAATTATTTGAATCTACATGAGGTTAAAATCTCCCTGAAAGTAGTCATTTTTATATCTATTATACCATGTACAGTTTACTGAATTCTATTCATTGACTTACAGACTGATCAGTGGTGGATTGTAAATAATAGATTAAAAAGAGGAAATACGGCAACAACAGTTTATAAATTAGGAAAAATGGTGATAACAGAAGGGAAGTTGTAGCACTCTAAGCATTTGGGACATGTCACTACAATTCTTTATAGGAACTCACCTCATGTAGAGTTCTAAGGGTCATTTTCCAGTTCATTTTTCATCTATCTTTTTTTCCGTATCTCATCACTGAAAATAAATGGGACTTGATATGCTGGTGATTGTTAACATCTGACTGCCTTTGAATCACTACAGTCTGGTCTATCTCTAAAGCTGAATTGCTCTGTCTGAACCATAAGAGAAAGATTGTGGTGCTTGGCATTTTCTCATCTTTTTAAGTGATCCAAAGCCTATGAATCCTTTATGGTTTGCTAAAATGTTTATTCCTTCTAGTCTTCCCTGGATGATCTAGCCTGTCTTGGTCTTCCCTCAATACTTCCTCTGCATCCTTTGAGTTCGTGGTATATAGATCAATAAATAACTTTTTAATATTCACTAACTAAATGATTTTTTAAATCGCAAAGGTAATTTAGTACGTAAGAAGTAAGAAAACAATATATTCAGAATCTATTGGACAACAAATGTGTTTCAATCATTTTAAAAAAGAAAATACAGAATCCATACATAATAAAGGAAGGCAAAAGATGAAAGACCCATGAAATTAAAATTGAAGCAAAATAAAAGGATATGGAATACAAATAGAAGAGCAGACAGACTATCACTTTAAAAACTGAATATAAAAAGAGTATTTACTGTGGTTCTAAAAGGGAAAGCGAATAATTTGTTACAGCGAACATTATTTAACTTTGCTGTAAGAACATGTGAAGGATTACAGAACAACATAATACTCCTCAGATACAAAGGTGACAAGAGGCATTGAATACGAAGAAATTGAGATGTGAAATATGAGAGTTCATAATACAGAAAAACAAGTAAATGAAAAGAAAAAAACAAGAAACTAAAGGCAAAAGCAAATCATTTATTGAAGAGGGAGATGAAAAGGACAACTGTGTAAAGAACAAAAAGTCTATCTGTCTCAAGAGTATAAACAATAAAAGCAGACGTACTTGAAGACAGAAAAAAAGTAACTGAAATCTGGTGAGATACGTAGGATGAAGGAACAAGACGATTGACATACATGAGGTAGAAACTGAGAAAAAGTAAAGCATCTTAGGTACGTAAACGGATCAGTGATAACACTGGGGTATATTTAAATGAAAGACTTAAAAAACAGGTGAGACACAAAGGGAATAAATAATCTGCTGAAAAAATATGGCACTCGAACTGCCCCAAATGAGAACTGAGTTACTATGAAACACATGTCAAAGAAATTATGTTACCTATAAAGTCAGGAAAGAGATGATAATGCATGTAACATGGACAAGGCAGGAGCTTGAACTTGCATGAGTCCCCAAGATGGTACACAATGCATTGGACTCAAAGACAGAAAAAGTGACACACAGTGTAGGCAAAGAAAAGATGCCCGATGGAACGGAGCAAGATGGCCAAATAGGAACAGCTCCAGTCTCCAACTCCCGGCACGAGCGACACAGAAGACCGGTGATTTCTGCATTTTCAACTGAGGTACTGGGGTCATCTCACTGGGGAGTGCCGGACAATCGGTGCGGGTCAGCTGCTGCAGCCCGACCAGCGAGAGCTGAAGCAGGGCGAGGCATTGCCTCACCTGGGAAGCGCAAGGGGGAAGGGAATCCCTTTTCCTAGCCAGGGGAACTGAGACACACAACACCTGGAAAATCGGGTAATTCCCACCCCAATACTGTGCTTTAAGCAAACGGGCACACCAGGAGATTATACCCACACCTGGCCAGGAGGGTCCCACGGCCACGGAGCCTCCCTCATTGCTAGCACAGCAGTCTGTAATCTAACCGCAAGGCAGCAGCGAGACTGGGGGAGGGGCGCCCGCCATTGCTGAGGCTTAAGTAGGTAAACAAAGCCGCTGGGAAGCTCGAACTGGGTGGAGCTCACAGCAGCTCAAGGAAACCTGCTTGTCACTGTAGACTCCACCTCTGGGGACAGGGCGCAGCTAAAAAAACAACAGGGAAAGCAGCAGAGGCCTGTGCAGACCTGAACAACTCTGTCTGACAGCTTTGAAGAGAGCAGCGGATCTCCCAACAGGGAGGTTGAGATCTGAGAAGGGACAGTCGGCCTGCTCAAGTGGGTCCC
The DNA here is from genome assembly GCF_009764315.1 of Trachypithecus francoisi. Lineage (NCBI taxonomy): Eukaryota > Metazoa > Chordata > Mammalia > Primates > Cercopithecidae > Trachypithecus > Trachypithecus francoisi. The sequence continues at coordinate 43,965,772 of NW_022681470.1, read as the reverse complement.
TGACCTTCAGTAGCCTAACTGGGAGACATCCCCCACTAGGGGCAGTCTGACACCCCATACCTCACAGGGTGGAGTACACCCCTGAGAGGAAGCTCCCAAAGTAAGAATCAGACAGGTACACTCGCTGTTCAGCAATATTCTATCTTCTGCAACCTCTGCTGCTGATACCCAGGCAAACAGGGTCTGGAGTGGACCTCAAGCAATCTCCAACAGACCTACAGCTGAGGGTCCTGACTATTAGAAGGAAAACTATCAAACAGGAAGAACACCTATGCCAAAACCCCATCAGACGTCACCATCATCAAAGACCAGAGGCAGATATAAACCACAAAGATGGGGAAGAAGCAGGGCAGAAAAGCTGGAAATTCAAAAATAAGAGCGCATCTCCCCCTGCAAAGGAGCGCAGCTCATCGCTAGCAACAGATCAAAGCTGGTCAGAGAATGACTTTGACGAGATGAGAGAAGAAGGCTTCAGTCCATCAAACTTCTCAGAGCTAAGGAGGAATTACGTACCGAGCGCAAAGAAACTAAAAATCTTGAAAAAAGAGTGGAAGAATTGATAGCTAGAATAATTAATGCAGAGAAGGTCATAAATGAAATGACAGAGATGAAAACCATGACACGAGAAATACGTGAAAAATCCACAAGCTTCAGTAACCGACTTGATCAACTGGAAGAAAGAGTATCCGCAATTGAGGATCAAATGAATGAAATGAAGCGAGAACAGAAACCAAAAGAAAAAAGAAGAAAAAGAAATGAACAAAGCCTGCAAGAAGTATGGGATTATGTAAAAAGACCAAATCTACGTCTGATTGGGGTGCCTGAAAGTGAGGGGGAAAATGGAACCAAGTTGGAAAACACTCTTCAGATATCATCCTGGAGAACTTCCCCACCTAGTAGGGCAGGCCAACATTCAATTCAGGAAATACAGAGAACACCACAAAGATACTCCTCCAGAAGAGCAACTCCAAAACACATAATTACCAGATTCACCAAGTTGAAATGAAGGAAAAAATCTTAAGGGCAGCCAGAGAGAAAGGTCGGGTTACCCACAAAGGAAGCCCATCAGACTAACAGCAGACCTCTTGGCAGAAACTCTACAAGCCAGAAGAGAATGGGGGCCAATAGTCAACATTCTTAAAGAAAAGAATTTTAACCCAGAATTTCATATCCAGCCAAACTAAGTTTCATAAGTGAAGGAGAAATAAAATCCTTTACAGATAAGCAAATGCTTAGAGATTTTGTCACCACCAGGCCTGCCTTACAAGAGACCCTGAAGGAAGCCCTAAACATGGAAAGGAACAACCGCTACCAGCCATTGCAAAAACATGCCAAAATGTAAAGACCATCGAGGCTAGAAAGAAACTGCATCAACTAACAAGCAAAATAACCAGTTAATATCATAATGGCAGGATCAAGTTCACTCATAACAATATTAACCTTAAATGTTAATGGACTAAATGCTCCAATTAAAAGACACAGACTGGCAAACTGGATAAAGAGTCAAGACTCATCAGTCTGCTGTATTCAGGAGACCCATCTCACATGCAGAGACATACATAGGCTCAAAATAAAGGGATGGAGGAAGATCTACTAAGCAAATGGAGAACAAAAAAAAGCAGGGGTTGCAATCCTAGTCTCTGATAAAATAGACTTTAAACCATCAAAGATCAAAAGAGACAAAGAAGGCCATTACATAATGGTAAAGGGATCAATTCAACAGGAAGAGCTAACTATCCTAAATATATATGCACCCAATACAGGACACCCACATTCATAAAGCAAGTCCTTAGAGACTTACAAAGAGACTAGACTCCCATACAATAATAATGGGAGACTTCAACACTCCACTGTCAACATTAGACAGATCAACGAGACAGAAAGTTAACAAGGATATCCAGGAATTGAACTCATCTCTCCACCAAGCAGATCTAATAGACATCTACAGAACTCTCCACCCCAAATCAACAGAATATACATTCTTCTCAGCACCACATCGCACTTATTCCAAAATTGACCACATAATTGGAAGTAAAGCACTGCTCAGCAAATGTAAAGGAACAGATATTATAACAAACTGTCTCTCAGACCACAGTGCAATCAAACTAGAACTCAGGACTAAGAAACTCAATCAAAACCGTTCAACTACATGGAAACTGAACAACCTGCTCCTGAATGACTACTGGGTACATAACGAAATGAAAGCAGAAATAAAGATGTTCTTTGAAACCAATGAGAACAAGATACAACATACCAGAATCTCTGGGACACATTTAAAGCAGTGTGTAGAGGGAAATTTATAGCACTAAATGCCCACACGAGAAAGCAGGAAAGATCTAAAATTGACACTCTAACATCACAATTCAAAGAACTAGAGAGGCAAGAGCAAACACATTCAAAAGCTAGCAGAAGGCAAGAAATAACTAAGATCAGAGCAGACTGAAGGAGATAGAGACACAAAAATCAATGAATCCAGGAGTTGGTTTTTTAAAAGATCAACAAAATTGACAGACCGCTAGCTAGACTAATAAAGAAGAAAAGAGAGAGGAATCAAATAGATGCAATAAAAAATGATAAAGGGGATATCACCACCGACCCCACAGAAATACAAACTACCATCAGAGTATACTATAAACACCTCTACGCAAATCAACTAGAAAATCTAGAAGAAATGGATAATTTCCTGACACTTACACTCTCCCAAGACTAAACCAGGAAGAAGTTGAATCCCTGAATAGACCAATAACAGGCTCTGAAATTGAGGCAATAATAATAACCTACCCACCAAAAAAAGTCCAGGACCAGATGGATTCACAGCTGAATTCTACCAGAGGTACAAGGAGGAGCTGGTACCATTCCTTCTGAAACTATTCCAATCAATAGAAAAAGAGGGAATCCTCCTAACTCATTTTATGAGGCCAACATCATCCTGATACCAAAGCCTGGCAGAGACACAACAAAAAAAGAGAATTTTAGACCAATATCCCTGATGAACATCGATGCAAAAATCCTCAATAAAATACTGGCAAACCAGATTCAGCAGCACATCAAAAAGCTTATCCACCATGATCAAGTGGGCTTCATCCCTGGGATGCAAGGCTGGTTCAACATTCGCAAATCAATAAACGTAATCCAGCATATAAACAGAACCAAAGACAAGAACACATGATTATCTCAATAGATGCAGAAAAGGCTTTTGACAAAATTCAACAGCCCTTCATGCTAAAAACGCTCAATAAATTCGGTATTGATGGAACGTACCTCAAAATAATAAGAGCTATTTATGACAAATCCACAGCCAATATCATACTGAATGGGCAAAAACTGGAAAAATTCCCTTGAAAACTGGCACAAGACAGGATGTCCTCTCTCACCACTCCTATTCAACATAGTGTTGGAAGTTCTGGCTAGGGCAATCAGGCAAGAGAAAGAAATCAAGGGTATCCAGTTAGGAAAAGAAGAAGTCAAATTGTCCTGTTTGCAGATGACATGATTGTATATTTAGAAAATCCCATTGTCTCAGCCCAAAATCTCCTTAAGCTCATAAGCAACTTCAGTAAAGTCTCAGGATACAAAATCAATGTGCAAAAATCACAAGCATTCTTATACTCCAGTAACAGACAAACAGAGAGCCAAATCAGGAATGAACTTCCATTCACAATTGCTTCAAAGAAAATAAAATACCTAGGAATCCAACTTACAAGGGATGTAAAGGACCTCTTCAAGGAGAACTACAAACCACTGCTCAGTGAAATCAAAGAGGACACAAACAAATGGAAGAACATACCATGCTCATGGATAGGAAGAATCAATATCGTGAAAATGGCCATACTGCCCAAGGTTATTTATAGATTCAATGCCATCCCCATCAAGCTACCTATGAGTTCTTCACAGAACTGGAAAAAACGGCTTTAAAGTTCATATGGAACCAAAAAAAGAGACCGCATTGCCAAGACAATCTAAGTCAAAAGAACAAAGCTGGAGGCATCACGCTACCTGACTTCAAACTATACTACAAGGCCACATTAACCAAAACAGCATGGTACTGATACCAAAACAGAGATATAGACCAACGGAACAGAACAGAGTCCTCAGAAATAATACCACACATCTACAGCCATCTGATCTTTGACAAACCTGAGAGAAACAAGAAATGGGGAAAGGACTCCCTATTTAATAAATGGTGCTGGGAAAATCGGCTAGCCATAAGTAGAAAGCTGAAACTGGATCCTTTCTTTACTCCTTATATGAAAATTAATTCAAGATGGATTAGGGACTTAAATGTTAGACCTAATACCATAAAAACCCTAGAAGAAAACCTAGGTGGTACCATTCAGGACATAGGCATGGGCAAGGACTTCATGTCTAAAACACCAAAAGCAACGGCAGCAAAAGCCAAAATTGACAAATGGGATATGATTAAACTAAAGAGCTTCTGCACAGCAAAAGAAACTACATCAGAGTGAACAGGCAACCTACAGAATGGGAGAAAATGTTTGCAATCTACTCATCTGACAAAGGGCTAATTATCCAGAATCTACAAAGAACTCAAACAAATATACAAGAAAAAAACAAACAACCCCATCAAAAAGTGGGCAAAGGATAATGAACAGACATTTCTCAAAAGAAGACATTCATATAGCCAACAGACACATGAAAAAATACTCATCATCACTCGCCATCAGAGAAATGCAAATCAAAACCACAATGAGATACCATCTCACACCAGTTAGAATGGCAATCATTAAAAAGTCAGGAAACAACAGGTGCTGGAGAGGATGTGGAGAAATAGGAACACTTTTACACTGTTGGTGGGATTGTAAACTAGTTCAACCATTATGGAAAACAGTTGTATGACGATCCTCAAGGATCTAGAACTAGATTACCATATGACCCAGCCATCCCACTACTGGGTATATACCCAAAGGATTATAAATCATGCTGCTATAAAGACACATGCACACGTATGTTTATGTGGCATATTCACAATAGCAAGACTTGGAATCAACCCAAATGTCCATCTGTGACAGACTGGATTAAGAAAATGTGGCACATATACACACATGGAATATTATGCAGCCATAAAAAAGGATGAGTTTGCGTCCTTTGTAGGGACATGGATGCAGCTGGAAACCATCATTCTTAGCAAACTATCACAAGAAAGAAAAACCAAACACCACATGTTCTCACTCATAGGTGGGAACTGAACAATGAGATCACTTGGACTCGGGAAGGGGAACATCACACACCGGGGCCTATCATGGGGAAGGGGGAGGGGGGAGGAATTGCATTGGGAGTTATACCTGATATAAATGATGAATTGAGGGGTGCTGACGAGTTGATGGGTGCAGCACACCAACATGGCACAAGTATACATATGTAACAATCCTGCACATTATGCACGTGTACCCTAGAACTTAAAGTATAACAAAAAAAAAAAAGAAAGAAAAGAAAAGATGCCCAAGGTAAAACCAACACCAAAACCAAACAAAAATCTCAGATTCACAAGAAGCCAACATGTTTCAGGGTTACAAGGGAAGTGGGACAGTGATGCAACTGAAAATGAATTTCAGAAAAATCATCTCTGACGGATGTAAGGAAAGGTAAGAGCTTAGGGAGGTGTTGAAATAACAGTCACACCGAATGCAACATTCTCATTAGATTACCTTGGTAGAAAATCGCAGTATCTTCACATTTTGAATCAAACGATATAGCTTAAGGGTAAGATAACAAAGGGTGGGCAGGAAGCCAGGAGAGGGAAGATTTCCTTACATAAATGCCAAATGAGGATGCAGCTATATCCTGGATAGGAAAAAATAAATACAGCCAGGAATCAAATGAAGAAAGTTGAATTAACTTAAATAAATCAAATGTAAAGGAGAAAACAAATAAAGCTATATAACCTAAAAGAAGTATTTTGCGCATCTAAGTATTCTACAAAATAAACTTCAAATCTGTGACGAATTAGATTATTTAAGAAAAAAACGCAGTTGGGACCATTCTGAGAAGAGCAAAATCTCCCTACCTCGTATCAAATACTCCATTCACTTCTAAATTTGGTAAATATTTAAATATTAAAAATGTAATTAAAAGAAAATATAGTTAATGTTTATCTAGTCTCAGGCACAGAACACCCTTTCTGTGTTCGTATGTAGCAATAAATCCATAAATGGCTAAATAAAATGTTTGCATATCAAAAATCAGCACAAAGAAATATAAAAGGCAAATTTATAGCAAACCAGGAAAGCTATTTACAATCTGTATGATAAACATTACTAATTTTAATACTGAAGTATCTCTCCAAAATAAAGTTTTTAATACCTTAGTCAAATGAGAACAATTTACAGAAGAAGAAACACAGCAGAGAATCCTTTAGGAAAGTTTAATGTCATTATTATTTTCAGAAAATATAAAGTTAAAAAATAATATAACAGCCTACGATGCCTATCAATTTGGAAAAACTAAAAGTAAAAACATGAAAGACTCTGTAATATGAAGATCTCAAATGATGACTCTCATATACCTGATTGACATGTAAATGGAAGTATTGCTTTCTGGAAGACAATTTAGCAACACACAGCCTGGCCCAGATATTCAATTCAAGATGGGAATTTATCCTAAGTAAGAAATGAGGAATGTGAAACAAAAATTTTCTTCGGTGAGGCAAATTGCAGAATTGTAAGAGAAAAACACTGGAAACTAATATTTAATAATCAAAATTGATTTTAAATATCACTGAATATACATAGAAAAGAATATTGTACCAATGTTAAAAATGACATAATGGAAAATATATAATGACCTGTAATGCAGTTCACAATGTTTGGACGAACGGAGGCAAGATGGTGCACTTCCGGGTTCTTCTTCACCAACTTTTCCCTTCCCACCTGCGCGAAAATGCAGCCAGTGCTCAGGGAGGGTGCAGACCAGCTGGGCATGCGCCAGGTGACGTCAATCCGAAGAGACCAAGATTTACCTGGTCGCACCTGCAGAACGCCCCCTGACACGCCCGTGCCCCGCCTATTGCCCTCCCACTCCTAGAAAAGCCGCTCTGGAGGGACTCCACGGGCGGCCTTCCTCAGTCCTCCACTCCTGGCGGGATGTGGGGACTGCAGGAACTCTGTCCGAGAGCCCCACCGGAGGACTCTGTGGGCCTTCTTTGCCGGAGGCCGACAGACCTCTTCCCCACACCTTAGGTGACCAAAATAAACTTGCAGTTTTGCGCCTACTCGCTGGTTCTTTTGTGCCCGCTCTGGTGGTCTTAGAAAAACAAATCACACAATATGTTGCATGGATGAAATTATAAACAGTGATTATTCTGGGTAGTTAGTTATAAGCAATTTTTATTTTGTCTTATTTACATATTTTCTAAATATTTAATCCTGTTAAAAAATACATTATTTCAGTAATACCACAAACAATATAATAAAAATGTTATAGTAGAGTACAATTTAATGCCATGAAAAGAATGAGTTAGAAAACAGATTGTATATTATACATCTGTGAAGAGAAACAGAGTATACACTCAAGCACACACACACAGACACACACACCATAATTAACTCTAGGAAATTGTATTGCACATCAGGCTATTTTACTGGGTGATATTTTTTAAATTGTTCACAAGAAATATCTATCACTTTTGTATTTGGTATGAAAAATACTATATAATAAAAATATTTTTGTTAAGGTGAAACAATTATTAAATTGATATTTGCAGAAAATCAAGGCACGTGAGCTGCAAATACTGTCTGTGTGTGATAGTATGCAAGAGGAAAGTTAACTCAGAGAAAGGAAAAATGTTGAAGAAATAAGTTGGTTTAATTTAGTTATGAAGAGAAACAACTGCCTAGGAAATGTTTCAAGAAAAGTAAATACATAGAAAATAAAACAAGAGATCAAAATTAATTTCTCTGGGTCAACAGTGATAAATATTCTTCCCCAAAAAAGAAAGAGAAAGGAGTCCATCTGAACTGTACCTAAACATGGAACATCAAAGCTTCCAACAGGCTAAATAATATAATTCAGGGTCAGGGGTGGTGGCTCATGCCTATAATCCCAGTTCTTTGGGAGGCCGAGGCAAGTGGATCACTTGAGGTCAGGTGTTCGAGACCAGCCTGGCCAACGTAGTGAAACCCCGTCTCTACTAAAAATACAAAAATTACCTAGGTCTGGTGGCGGGCACCTGTAGTCCCAACTACTTGGGAAGCTGAGACAGGAGAATCACTTGAACCCATGAGGCAGAGGTTGCAGTAAGCTGAGATTACACCACTGCACTCCAGCCTGGGTGACAAAATGAGACTCCATCTGACAAATAATAATATCAATAATAATTTAAATTTTTAATATATTATTGAGTGCTTACTTTGAGAAAAGCATTGCTTTAAAGGGTTTTGGTGAGCACAAAAAGAAAGAGAGAAAAAATATATCCCTAGGAGTTATCAATCTAGAAGAAACAAGAATAATAATAAACATACACAAACAGTGTATGTATTAGACAATACGGGTTAATGTCAAGTAAGTAACATCAACCATGAGGAATAAAGCAGTTCAGGGAGGGCCAAAGAGTAAAAGCCTGGTGTTACTCAGAAAGGTTTCATAGAAAAAGTGGGATTTTAAATATCTTTTGGATAGCAGAAGGTGGGAAAGACACTGTGATGGCACACCTAGGGTAAATTTACAATAACATCACATTCCTCTTCCTTAGAGGAATAAACACCACCTACAGCAAATGCACAAGAGAAAAACAACAGCACAATTATAAGTCCACACCCTCTTCCTTTTTAAATATGGGGCAAAGAAGAAAACACTATTTTTTCTTCAGTTATCAAGTAACGCTGGACTAACTGGAATCCTTTCCAGTTCTATAGATGGAGGATTCTACACTCACCTTGTACTCTGTCAGAGAGTTAACAGAAAGAAGTAAGCAATTGAGGATGTATATAAAATCAGTTGCATACAATTTGTCATGCCCCTGAGGTGAAAGGGTGCCAAAGGGAGACAAAGACAGAGTCAAGGTAGTAAGCAAGCAAAGATACACTGCCTCTGGCAGGTTCAGAGATAAAAGGTGACTTTCTGAGGAGAGTGAGCAAAAAGGTATGCTTCTCTGTAGAAGCCAACTTAAAAAAAAAAAAGAATAAAAAAGGATAAATGGAACCTAAGTTCACAAGGAGAACATTTGATCTATCTTGTGCGCCTAAAGCCATAAAAGAGCCAAGGAAGAAAGGAAACGACTGGAAATCACAGAGAATGGTCCTGAAGTGCAGAAAGAGATAACATCTTTTCCTGTCATTCCTGCAGCAAGCATTTGAATGCCCATGTCTTCTGGTGACTCAAAAATAAATAAGAAATGCAATGTTTTTAGAAAAATTGGTATCCTAGGGGGTCCATCATCTTCACATATGGGAGGAACATTTATAATTGAGGATAAGTTGCCATGTTTCACGGGAAAAATCATTGGGGAAAAAAAGAGTATCTTGAGAAAAAAGAAAGATAAACAAGGAAGGAAAGGGGAGGAAGGGAGGGAGGGAGGGAGCGAGGAAGGAAGACAAGAGAGAAGGGAAAGGAAGGGAGGGAGGCATAGACCATTAGGGAAAATTAGAGGCCCTTAGGAAAAGGAAAGAAGCAATAACACTTGTGGAATCTATGAGAAATAAAGATTGCATTTGGGGAAAGGCCTCACTCTGTGGGATCTGTGAAACCAAAAATGCCCTACATGGCTCTCCTTTATCTGAACCCCATCACCTCTCTAAACTCATCACATAGAACTCTCCTCCTCACAATGCACTCCAGCCCCACGGACTTTCTCCAAGTTCCCCAAGCACATCAGTTCATAGTTCCAGGTGACAGCATATGAATTCCTATTCTGTTCACCTGAGATTGTCTTCATTCAGATACCATCAGGACTGACTCTCTCACTCCTCAACTGTGACCTTCTCAAGGAGGCCTTCCCTGGGGCCCATCCAGCACACACTTGCCATTATACACATCTACACATTTCTTATCACGATTTCTTGCTGAGTCTTTTTTCCCACAAGCAGTTAGCATTCTCAATACTGTAAACTGCATTTTACTTATCAATTTATTCCTTTATTTCTGCCTAAGATGTAAGATTTATAAAGATGGTAACTTTTGTTCATTTTTGTCTTATCAGGCCTGGAAGATTGCCTAGTACATAGTATGTGCTCAATAAATATTTGAAGGATCAATATTAAAAATATGAACAATGTGCTTTGAATTGAAAAAAGACTAAAGGTTTCATATTCTGAAGAACAAAGGAGAATTAAGCAGTGGGACAGATGAAGATGATATAGAGGTTTTAGACAGCTCAAAACCAAATAAATGGTTCAAAGCTGACATGGAAACAAGGATCCATAAAGATTTAACATTTACCAAAAACAATTTCCCTAACAGCACTGTGGGGGATAATGATCATTGTTCATAGATATTTTCTGCAGCAGAGGGGAAAAGTTGCAGGGTTACAGGCATAATTATTATGAACTAAAGTACATTGGTAGAAGACCTGACTGGGAGACAGAAAAGTCAAGGAATGCAATTTATATGTTATAGTTCTTATGCAGACAATTACTCATAAGGCATATCATGGAGGATGAAAAGTAAGCATTTTGGTTATTTAAAGACAAACTGTAAGCAAGACTCTGAGCAGATCAAACAAATGTGCTCAACATGAGGGAGTCTTTTTATCACACCAGCATTGCTCTGTCACACTAATGGGGGAACAATTGAATTGAGGTATGTTGAAGGAATAGGTCTTCATGGAATACAGGGAAAGAGGACATCTCAGTACAATTAAATAAGGGCACTTCCAGAAAAAAAGTCAGAATAGCTAGTTTATGATGAGGAATACCTATATACTTTATGTAAAATGTAGACTTATAGAGCTCTGTTCTGTATGTTCTGATTGACATAAAATACTGTATAAGAAATTTTTCCCATTTATCTGAAAGCTTAGAGATGATATTATTCTGTATATAACAATTAACCCATTAACTATGCCTTCTTCATTCTGTTAGCATAGGATTCAGCTTTAGACCTGGCTCTTAGTCAACTCTGAACCAGTATTTTCTTAACACAATAATAAATATAAATGAAAAGACAAATGATGACCCCAAATTCTGTCTCAAAAGAAAGGCACAACACTACATATTCCCACTGGAATGGAAGAGATTATCAGAAATGCTTACAGTACCAAAAGGTAAATCCACATAACATGTCTTAGAAAAAAAAGTCAGACATGCTTAAACTAAGAAAAATGAAAAAGTCTTTTGTTCATCTAAAGCAAGAGAAGCAACTTGCTCCCTTAAAGCAAGCAATACTGATGGATGCTAGCAACGAGAAAATATAACACAGCTGGGCAGCATGTGAGGTAAAAATGTGTACCAGGGGCAAATAAAACAGCAATGGTAAGAGAACAGAAGGTGAAGGAAGTATACATCTGTGCTAGGAAGAAGAAGAGCCATATGCACCTGTGGCAGGTTGGGGAAAAATACAACAGACTTGGACGTAAAGACAGAAAAATGACTCACGGGGGATGGTTTATAAAGATGCTGCATTTCCCTGGAAGAAAATACAAGGCATCTGGATTACACTGGGAACAGATGAAGCATATGGGAGGTGGAGGGGAGGTGCATCTGGAATTCACAGAGATGTATGTGGCAGGGTGGAGAGGGGAGGTGAAGGATGAGGTGTTGGAAACGATGTCGCTGGTAAGTGCTATGCACAATGATGGTGCTCACGGGAACATTGATAAGATAAATATTCTTGAGTTTTACTAGGGAAAAGTGAGGCACTCTGCGCTCCTTGACAGAAATGTAAACACTCTTCAGGGAAGCCTTGTTATAAATGAAGCCTTGAGGAATATGTCAAGAATGAAAATAATGATTATAAAGAGAAGGGAAGCTGATATACCTTGTGCATTGGTGATGGGTATCTAAGACACTCCCTTTCAGCTGAGGGTTTGAACACGCAGAATGATAGATGAGAAAGATAACCGTGCGGAACGTGGTTAAAAAAAAGACAAGAGGCCGGGCACGGTGGCTCAAGCCTGTAATCCCAGCACTTTGGGAGGCCAAGACGGGCGGATCACGAGGTCAGGAGATAGAGTCCATCCTGGCTAACACGGTGAAACCCCGTCTCTACTAAAAAATACAAAAAACTAGCCGGGCGAGGTGGCGGGCGCCTGTAGTCCCAGCTACGTGGGAGGCTGAGGCAGGAGAATGGCGTGAACCCAGGAGGCGGAGCTTGCAGTAAGCTGAGATCCGGCCACTGTACTCCAGCCTGGGTGGCAGAGCGAGACTCCGTCTCAAAAAAAAAAAAAAAAAAGACAAGAAAAGGAAAAAAAAGTCTACTCAGAGGAAGAAAAGAAAACTCCAAAATAAAACTCTGGAATGTATTAGAAGGATGTTTAAAACATCTGGATAACTTTGGCAGATAACTAAAAGTACTTCTAATGACTAGGTAGAAAAGACAATACCCACGGGATTTACTGAGGGGAAAATGAAGTGAGTGATGAGAGTGAACAGATGGTGCATCCAAGCTAAGGAAGACTATTATTAGGCTCTTCTAGGACACGGTAACGCAGATTCTACTTTTTAAAAAAGATGGTATTTAAGGATTTTTAAATGGGGAAAAATATAAACTTTACATCAGTGCCTTCTTGTATGAGTTTTACCAGGAAACCTGTTTTATGGCCTATTTCTGGGTTGGCATCCTCCTTACCCTCACGGAATGCTTATTCATATCTGAGGCATAGAACCAATCACTTAACTAGAATGTTAATAAAACTGCTTAGTGTAAAACAACACTGATTCAGCTTTGGGGGCATAAATATAACAAATCATGCTTATCCTGTGCCACCAAAATTTTGATTCTGTGGAACAGTCCCTGCATAAGGAAACTACACGAAAAGTCACTTCATGAGCTACAGGCTGCTGTGAATTGCACCACTGCAATTCGGAGATCTGCCACTTGCAACTGCCCTGGATTGTTGCTAGCTGCCTCAGCGGCATGTGAGCCAGTATTTCTCATACAGAAAAATATTGTGTTGAGCTACAAAACTGAAAGTGAACAGCCTGAGGACACACAAGGCTTATGAGGTCAGGCTTTCTAATAGAATAGAACTCTGCATTTACATTACAAAGAATAAATAAGGCTGACACGGAGTGTACTGTTCTTCCTCCAGGGTAACCAGCCCAGCCTGGTAGCTCATCCTCAAAGCCAGCAATTTACTCATCATCCTAGGTGCTTCTCCTGCTGAGGTGCATGTCTGTCTGGTCCATGTCCATCCTTTTCTTTTCCATCACCACAAATTTTGTTCGACCTCTCCACATGTTTCTTCAGGACAATAGCCTCATAACTGGCCCTGCCAACTTTTGTCTTGCTACCTTCAGAACCCATGCTTTACAGTGAACAAATCTTCTTCTATCTGACCAAATCATTTCCCATGATTATATGCCTCTTGTGGTTTCTTCTCACTTATAGACTGAATTCTACATTCGAACTGAGAATGACAGGTAAGATATTTCATGACTTGCACCCATCTGCCTTTCCATCCTTGTCTCTCACAGCTCACCCACATCAACCTAACCAGTTCCTGCTTTAGCAACACTGAATCACTTGCGGCCTCCACAAACCTTGTGGCTCCATGCTTAAACACTTTGTGCATGCCATTCCATCTATCAGGAATCTCTTCCTTCCTTGACTAGATGAAGACCTGCTACAGGCCTTAGTAGTGTTGCTTAGAGTCACCCGCCTCTGTAAGGCATTCCCCTATGTCTTAGAGTTAATAATTCTCTCCTCTGTTCACATGTTACTTCTACTACTATTTATATCATGCTGGATTTTAATTATTGACTTAAGCATGTATTTCCCCTTCTAGATTATGATTTTCTTGAGGGCAAAGATTCTGTATTATGTAGCTTTTAAATGTCTAAAACACTATCATGTATGGTCAGATTACAGTATTTATTTTGGAGTCTATATGCCACAGATTAATTGAATAAAGATAATCTGGAAGAAATGAGAATATAATAAAGATACAGAGAAAAATAATATAGAAAACAGATAGTAGTGACAAAAACTAAATCATAGAAGGTAGTATGTCCTGAGATATAAATAGCAATATGTGATAATTACCTATTAAAAAATGCAAGTAATCAAATTACTCATATTGTACCAAAAATTGTGATTTATTTATGTTTTAATAGGCAAACAAAATATCTAAACATTTTGAATAATATTTAAAAGACTGTATATGGAAAAAATTATTATCTATGCAGATTAACATTCAGTAAAGTATAATATCACTGTGATATAGAAAAAGGAACAGTGATATACTGCCAAGATAATACAAAATAGCAAAGTAGCTACTTACTATTTGAATGGGAGAATATAATGCATTCTGTCTGATGTACCAAATAAAAAAAGAAATTTTACAAGGTAGTAGAAGAAATGAAATGCTTAGAAACTCTTAACTACAGGAGGGTAAGTAAAATAGCCTCAAGTTATAAGGAGGAATCCAAACTGTAGACATAAATGTGAAATATGAAACTGATGAATAATAGATAGAAGTGCTGATAAATCTCATTTAACGTAAGAGAAATGACAGTTCACGAAGGAAAAGACCATGTAACTTAGAACAAAAGGAAGTAAAAGCAATGGTTTAATACAATGAAAACAAAGAATAATTCTCTGAACTTTAATAGATTTAATAAAGCATCATGTGCTGAAAGATAAAATGAAGAATTTGCCCATGAGGCTCAAACACTAGTAGCAAATGCTGCTACAGAAGGACCATGTAGAGAGAAGAGTGCTGCTCCTGAGAGCCAAAAGAAAAATGACCAGAAAGAAAGAACTACCGCCTACAATGAAAGAAAAGACATCATGCATAGGAACAGAGTAGAAGAGTAGAGACTTCTGGCCTCATTCAGAAAAAAAAAGAAAAAACACAGAGCGTTGCTAAGAAGGCAAGGTTGTAGTATATAAAAAGAAGAAATCAGACTTATAAAGGAAAACACTTGAGTCTTTAGACACTATGTGAGAAATCCAATTGATAAAGGCATCAGCAAATTTCATACACCAGACATATGAAAAGAAGAAAGAGAATCTTGCTCTTCTTGAACATCCACCGGGAAGGAGAAGAGAAACTTTTTGGCTTAGGAAATGCATTGCTTTTCTGAGAAAAGGAATGAAACTTTTAGAAAACAGTTCTGAGACAATGTATGGGAGATAGAAACATAAATAAATAATAAAGAGTATTAAGAGAAAATTACTATGAAATGTAATAAGGTAAAATAGGAATCATCTAATGTGTATGAAAGAGACCTATAGAGTCTTACCTAAATGCAGGAACTCTCCAAATCAAGTTTCTTTAGCAGAGATGGGAAATGAAAGACAACAATGTTGGACAAAGGCATTATAGCCAGAGAAAGAAAGATGAACCCTTTCACCTTTCCCTGTAAGTGCTTACGGGAAAACAAGGAACATAAGTCACATTTGAATGAAGACTGAAGATGAATATATTGGCTTGGAAATTCTAATTATTTTACATTTGAGAGTGTCTGTGAATAAAAATGACTTTATGGTGTTCTATTATTTAGGTTCGATCATAAAAGCCATATGCCTACCACAGTTCTTATTTTTCACAGTGGCAGTGAACAGAAAAAACCTGCTAAATAAAATTTAAATAAAGAGGGAGAGATCAAAATAGAATTGCATTTTAAGTATATCCCTAAAGTTGTATGCATTAAATATACCAGTTTTATATAATCTGTTATTGGTGTGAATATATGTGCATTTCAAATGCATAAACTCTCCTACTTTATAAAAAAGTCAACAAACATAAGTAAGCATCAGACACTGTGCTTAACTTTTAGGCACTTATGATCTAATTAAGTAGTCTAAATATGAAAAATTGAATACTAATAAATAAATTAAATAAGTTTATACTAAAGCAATGTAAGAAATCTCACAAATTCGTGTGATCATCATAATCAAATAATTCAAAGGAAGTGTCATATAGAGGAATTTAGAGCAAAATTTCTAGAGTAGTCTGAAAGATTTTTTAAGGAGACAAAGCCCAGTTAGCTGAGCATGAAAGAAAAGTACTAATTATGTGGTGGGGAGTGGGGGGAAAGCAGGGATTATGAATTATGAGTACAGAAACACTGAAAATAAAATACAAGACAGATAAAGGGTTAAACTCTGGGCAATGATAAGAGAAAATATAAAATAAAATAATAAAAAAATACATTCCTGGACCATAGTAGAGATACTTAAGATAATGATGGACAGTTGATCCAAACCCCATCTCTTCTTCTAAAGTGATAAAAGTTAAATCAGGAAAACTGCGAAGTCCAGGCTACGTTTCCCGATCACCTTGTTCCTAGGTATGGTCATGGAGTAGAAGGTGAAGTTCGATATTTCTGGCCCAATCCTTTCTTAAAAATAAATGTGCCTACTCTATGTTGTCTTTTGCCTTTTCTCTTCAGCTGATTGGAAGTAAATGATGACAAGACCCTAGGGGATAAAAGATTCACGATAGAGAAGGAACATGAATCCCTGAATCACCGTATGGAAGAAAACTGCCAGCTAACCGGAAAAATCTGTCATGGACTGTCATAGAATAAAGCCTAAAAGTAAGGCTCAATATTATATGCTGCTTTAACATCTGGTAAACTTGGAGAACCTCAAATGACCTAGTTGCAAACTCTCCTTCTCACTCTGTTCCTGTGGGTAAGGTGCCCTAGCCAAACAACCATCCTTATCAGAGAACCCAGTTACAGTTTCTGAGTAATGGGTTTCAGTTTACCAAGAGCCCACAGAATTATTTAAATAAGCCAGTGACATCCCCTTCAGGGAACTAGGGAGCATCTTTCCCTCTTGATACTACAAAGCCTTCCTCCCATAACTCCTGATTATTCACTCCATTCCCAAGGAAAACCTCACGTGGCCTTGTGTAGCATGTGTTGTCCTCCTCCCTCAGGGCTGTGAGTACACGTGACTAATAAACAGCTGTCAATCTCATCCATTCAATGTCAGGAGTTGTATGTTTGGCCATCACTATAACCTAGGGCAGGAATCTCTTCCCTCACCAGCAGCGTGAATAGGAGACAATTAAAATATTTGCTTAAAAACAAATGGGAGGAGGGAGAGGTGCAGAAAAAATAACTATTGGGTATTGGGTACTAGGCTTAGTACCTGGGTAATGAAATAATCTCTTCATCAAACCTCCATGACACAAGTTTACCTATATAACAAACCTGCACATGTAGCCCTGAACCTAAACTAAAAGTTTAAAGATAAATAAATAAATAAACAAATAAATAAATATTAATTTGTGGCTGCATTAAAATGCCAAAAAAAAAAAATCAACATCTTTACCTTCTGTCAGATCAACTGTGTCAGAATCTCTCACAGATAGGGACTGGGGATGAATATTTCATAAATAGTCTCTGCAATGATTCTAATGTGTCACCAGACCCGCAAACTGTTATCTCAAAGGAAGGGGCATGCGATCCCTTTTTACTGTTGCCATCTTGGACATCCAAACAAGGACAAACCTCAAGAATTGTGGAGCCAGAAGATAGAATTGTGGTTTCCTGAAATATTGCTGGCACCTCAAACCAGTTGACTTTTATATAAGATCTGAAATGCCTACCATCTTCTAGCATGGTATTTTAGGTCTTTTTCACAGCAGCCAAATCTATATCTTAACTGAAACACAGATTTTGGTCCTGATTCCATCACTGTCACAATTGGTACTTTATAACAGAGAAATTCCTTAATTCTGTCCCATTGAACTATTGATTTCATCTTTAGAAATGGTCGTGGGCCGGGCACGATTACCTGTAATCCCAGCAGCACTTTGGGAGGCTGAGGCGGGGGGATCACGAGGTCAAGGAATCGAGATCATCCTGACTAACATGGTGAAACCCCTTCGCTACTAAATATACAAAAATTAGCTGGGCGTGGTGCTGCACTCCTGTAGTCCCAGCTACCTGGGCGGCTGAGGCAGACAAATCGCTTGAACCTGGGAGGCAGAGGTTGCAGTGAGCCAAGATCACGCCACTGCACTCCAGCCTGGGTGACAGAGCAAGATTCTGCCTCAAAACAAAAACAAAAGCAAAACCAAAACAAACAAACAAAAAGAAATAAATAAAGAAAGAAATGGATGTGATTACTCTTTTGCACAGTTACTTTAAGGACTAATAATAATAAAGATTCCAGAGCAAATGCCAGGTTCTATATAAAGAGAACCAGAATTCAAACCAAACTATTCACCTTTAACTTGTTTAAACTCCACAATAACAATTTCAACAAATGATAGTGTTCACATTTAACAAATACTAATATCAGGTCCACAATGAGGTTTAGAGATTTCACCAAGGTCAAATAGCTAGCAAATGTTGAAGCTGGCATACTAATCCAAACCTTTCAGCTTCAGTCTGGGCTTTTATCTATACTACTATAATAAGTATCAATTACATGAAAATTAATATGTGAATACACACATATTAGCATGATTAGAGCATTGCAGGCATTAAATGAAGGTTTACTTCTTCTCCCCTTCTAATCTTTACTGAAAAAACCGACTTGTGCACATGCACACACGTGCATACACATACCTTTTAATCTTCCTTCTTGGCATGAGATTGCTTAAGTTAACAGTAGTTTTCCAGAGCATTATATTGAGGCTAGGAGTCAAAAGGCAATGAGGGAAAAAAAACTGGAGGCATTGATGGGAACAACAACAACAAAAAAATATCTACCTAATGTAAAAAGGAGATAACTCATTTCTTTCACCAATTTCTCATTCAAAAACATAAAGCCAAATCTGTGTCCACCGTCTGAACACAAAATTCAGGATGAAACAATGAATGTTCACTGACAGTACTTGTAAGAGTAAAGCAGCATGTAATTGACAAATAAAAGTTAAAAACAACATCCACAGTAAGAATACTTAGTCCTGAAAAAATTGAAATGATCCGGGGACATAAAAATGTCACAAATGGAATCCATGCCAGAAAGAGATATTCCTCCCTAAACACACTAAAGGGAAACGCTGTCACATACCAGACACATACACAGGAAAAGATGTCCTGGAGGGGTGGAGAGAAGAGTAGACTTCTGGAGCATATGGTAAAAAAGACGAGAAACTTGAATGTAAAGGAGGGATATGACTGACCCACATGTCATAAAAGATGACACACTTGAGATGGTGTACGGGAAAAGATGACTTATTAGAGAAGTTAGTAGGTAAAATATGGAATGTTTTATCATTACAGAGACAGATGCTAACTTGTGAATAGCTCTTGTGAGTCAGCTTACCATGCGTCTTTTTTTCCTTTCATGCTGGGGGGTGTGGGGCAAAGGAATTATAAGGAAGCCTCTTGAGATCTTCCATTACTACCAGTACTCCCCTGTTGCTACTAAATGCATTTAATAATTCGTCAAAGTGTATTTCCCAAATCTGCTGCCAATAGCAGTATAATATTTATTCCAAGAAGCAAAAAACAAAGCTAGAAATATGAACGTTTCTGAGCAAGTTCGGAAATAAACAAAAGAAATTTTCTAAGAAGCCGTAATGTGAAAGTCCTGCTATCTTGGCTTTAAAATATTGAGCTGCCTACTTATTTATCCATATTCTGCATATAATGCTCACTTCAAGTAAAAGTACTTCTTATAATTTTATTCTTAGAAGGTTCTTGGGCACAGATCTACTATGAAAGAAGAAAAAACGTCAGTGGAATATCACACAAATTATGATGACAAGATACCCTAAAACCTTCTTAAATTCAAGCTTAAATTGTTTTCAAAACTTACTTTATCATCAGAAAAATAATAGATGTTTGTCTGATAAAATGGCTCCACAGGAACTTTAAATAAACCTAGCTTCTCTAGAAAGCTGGAGAGAAATTGCAACTGATCTTTTGAGCTTTTTTGAGCCACACCTGTGTACAAAATGTGACGGGAAGCCACTCCTTGAAAAGCTACATCCATAAAACAAAATGGACATTGAAAATGTCATACTGAGGCGCTGTATATCACCAAAGTAAGAAGGGGGTTTTAGTCCTGCCTCTGCCTCTTAGTAACTATGTAATTGTGGGCAAATTACCTGACCTTTTGGAATCTCAATTTTCTATAACCTCAGGATAGTAATAGTACATACACTGTAGGGTTTTCTAAAGGATTAAATGAATTAAAATCTATAAAATGATTAGTATAATGCTTAGTACATACATAATTGATATTATTATCATATATTCTATCATTAAAATAGTCTTAGCCTGAATATAGCACAAATCTTACTAAATAGGACATTTATTCTTAAAAAAAAAACTCAATGTATAATATACCATGTTTTTCCTATTAAATTAGCAAGAACTAAACAAGAATGAAACTACTTAATGCTGTTAAAGGACTTCTCATACTGTTGGTACATGGCTAAATTTATACAGCCACTTTAGATCTTAGTAGATTATTTTGTCTCATTTCTCTGCAGAAGAGTGGAAGAAATATACCAAAATGAAAGCAGTGGTTACTACTATAAGCATGCACTATGTAAGCATTATTTTGCTCATATAAGAATAACTTATAGAAAAAAGTAGAAATATGTAGATAAGAGACATAAGTAAAATGCTATGAAGATTTTGAGTTAGAAAAGTTGCTTTTAATTGGAACTAACCACATCAAGTCTCAAGTAGTCACAGCATTTGTGCAAAGTAGAATTTAAACAGAGAAAAGAAGGTAGGAAACTCTTTGATAATATGAGAAAAGGATCAGATATAGGACAGGACTGGGCATAATTAGGAAACAGCAAGCCATTCTATTTATCTACAAAGTGATAAAAATTGGCATTCTTTGGTATGTACCAAGTCATAACTGGAAAATCACATTCATGGAGTTATGTTACATTAGGGTAATTGTAAAAGTATATTTAAAAAAAAAAAAAACAGGAAAAAAAAGCCTTTGGGCAAAATGGAATTTAATTCATTTTTGGAAGATTTTAAAATTAAAAGATTTCAAATAAGAATCCCAGTTTCTGGAACACTGAGCTTGAATATTGGCCAGAAGTAACTGCTTTCCCTTTTAGAGAGCATGTGCTTCCCAGAGTCATCACCACACATGCAGAGAATTCACAGATGCACCTGCCTCTGTTACCTGCTCTATTTACCTTCCCATGGATTTGAGTTTACAGCCCACAGTAGGACATGATAAGCCTGATGAATGGGGTAACTAAAGTATATGTCAACACTGTATTATTTCCATAAGATTTTTTTAAAAGATGTGATTTATTTATTCAGTAATTTATACGGGGGTCGATCAAATCCAAAAATAGTGCCACATCCTCACCATTGTGTATGTGTGTTGTGTGGCATGGAGAATGGGAGTTGTTGCTAGTTTATTTACACAATTTTGTTTTTCAATTTGCCCCATTGAATCAAAACCAACTCAAATGTTTATTTCTCTCTTGTGTTCTCCATTCAGATATTGTTTTTCCCCTTTTCTTTTTCCAAATAACACTAGAAGCATGGTCTATTCTTTGTGGACATCTTTTCTGAAGACTATAAAACTCTTAAATGATTGATTAGTATTCATTGCTTTAACACAGTCCTTTACTTAGTACACGATGCTAATACTTTCAGATATGTGTCACATCAGTACCTTTCTTAAGGTTCTTTAATGTCTTTAACTTCTTTATGATCTTGAGTTCCACTTTTATTATTTTTTTTTTCCATTTCAATCACTATACCTTCTAAGTCTCTGGAAGAAGCTGATCAAGGAAAGATTCCCCTTGAGATATTTTAGTTTATCGAAAGAATGTAATTTTTTTTTCTGTGTAAAAAGGATTGTGAGCCACAAGAGATCCATCTCCTTAAGCACAACAGTCTCTCTTCCTTGAAAATAATATGAGCATGTATTGAACGCTTCTTATGAGTCAGGTCCCTTCCTCAGTACTAAATATGTATTTACACCTTTACTCTTCACAACAATTTATACCTCGTAATTTAGAAGGTAGGTGTTACTTTTACCTCCACATTGTACAGATGAGGAGTTGAGGTGCAGAACATGAAATAGCTTTTCCCAAACAACACAGCTGGCTGGGAGCTGAGCCAAGCTGCAAAACCAGACAGGCTGGCTCCAGCTCCCACTGTGTACCCACCAGGCCACCCTGCCTCCCACCTGGCACAGCCCCAGTGACACACACTGCTCAGCATGTGGGACACAGTTCATGAGCACTCACTGACTTTCACTAAATTTAACTAGAAAGTGCTAAGATAAAAATAGGGAATTAGGAAAAAATGAAAATTGTAAGTGTTTAGCTTATCATTTTGAGTGGCAGAAAGCATGATTTAAAATGTTACATGTCTTAATCTATGGTTTCCTTTGTGGTATTTACTATTTACCATTTTCTACACTCTAACATGCACTTTAAGAGTACAGATGTAAGTGATGGGAGATTTTTATATAACAGTTTTGTTTACTCAAACATATTGCATATGTGCACAGTCTTAAACATATATAGATGTATAGAAAATAATGTAATGAATATCTATATTTCCATCATCTCAAATTAGCTATTGTTAACATATTTTCTTTGCCTTTCTTTCTTGGGAAAATAAACAATGAAGATAATGTTGCAGTGCCCTTTAGAGAATACAATTCTGTTTTCCTTGGCATGATCTAGTTTTCTTTGATCCAATATGCTGGTTCAATGCCAAGAGTAGATGCTTTTCCAGCCAAAGATGAGTCTTTCCTCATAGTTCACCCTTCTTCCCAAGTAACATATAGAAAGAGACATGGTGTCTCTAAAACTGTTCTTGCAATTGTGTTGCTAAGGTCAGCTTAAAGAAAAAAAAGGCAGAATCATCTTTAAACATATTGGTTTATAATAGTCTCAGTTTTTCTCATTATGCATTAGGATAACAATAATAACCTCTTTTCAACCTAACAAATACTTTATCTGAAATACTATTTGTATAGAAGTATCTTTGAACCCATGTTGTCGAAGGCCTTGAAATTTTGCCTTGTTTTTCTCACAAAATATATTTAAATTTCAAGATAAGTTCCAGAGAAATCTTCCCCATAAAAGGCAAGAACCAGTAAGTGTCCTTTAAGCCTGGTATTAGCCATCAAAACCCTTTACTCATCTGAGCTGAACTGGCACATCTGTGACGAGCTGGGCTTCACCTTTTTCATCCCTTGTTGCATATTTCACTTCTAGGAAAAACTGTTTAAAGTACATAATCCTCATGCTTCCATCCCATCCCCCTTTTTGTGTTTCTAAAAGAATGCACGAATATCAGATTTTCACCTTGTTCTTTCCCCCACCGCCCCCCAACCCCCAACAGAGTCTCACTCTGTCACCCAGGCTGGAGTGCAATGGTGCAATCTCAGCTCACTGCAACATCTGCCTCCCAGGTTCAAGCAATTCTTCTTCCTTGGCCTCCCCAGTAGCTGGTATTACAGTCATGCACCACCATACCCAGCTAATTTTTGTATTTTTAGTAGAGACAGGGTTTCACCATGTTGGCCAGGCTAGTTCTCTTTTAATGAGCTTCTAAAAACATTTATCCTAACTACAAGTGTCTAACAGGTTCTTCACTTACAAGAATAGTATATTTTCTCTTGATATGTATGGGGTAAGTGATGGCACATGCTTAAGTAGCACAGACTAGACCCCTAGACACAACAGCAGTTCCAAATTCTCGAACCACCTGATTGGACATAAGCAAACACCAACACATGTAAAACTGTAAAACACTGCATAAATGTCTGTTTATGTGTAAAACAATTATTGTTAATATCACCTATGTGTACAACATTACTGTTAATATCACATTTTGCAAACATACATACACATACAGTGAGATGAAAGTATATGTAACAACGTATAAAAGCAGTCAATATTACTATTGTGTTCCCTTCACAGAAATATGATTATTGAGTTTGAGAAAATGAAATGAGATTAAATAGTTAACACTGTATCTGTAGATACAAATCATAGATATTCCTAACATACTTGGATGTACCCCATTCCAGACCTGCCCATGCTTCTGCAATCACCTTCTACTCATCAGATTGCATGAAGCTGATAACGGGGCCATTTGTCATTCTTCCCTTAGAAATCTTAAATCAGACAAAATTGACTCCTTGAAAACGAAAACCTGGTTCAATCATGTTTTGACATAGGAGGCCCCATGCCAAGTTTTTGTACATGATTCCCATGGAGATCAGACAATGTCATCTCTGCCCTAGCGACTCAGTTAAGTCTTCTGAAAGTTTCTATGTTACTTTTCCTAATACCCAATAGTGCAGTCTCACCACTCAAGAATAGCTTCCAGTACCACCCATTACAAAAGACTACAACAGCAGCTGTAGTCTTCATCAGCCGGAGGAAGAGCACTTTGCACCGCTGATACTACAATTTGCTTCCAAAGTTCCCCTGGTTCTAGAACGTGATGGAGCCACATACTATTGAGATGTCCTCTGTCACAACCAATACATATCCCTCTGACGTCTCACCCACTGTGCTGCTGAGCTCTTTCTCCATATTGGATGGAACTCACATCCCTGCCATTTCTGTCAATGTCACTGCTGACACAACTCCCTCTGCTCTCATCATCGAGAGTTTGAAATTCTCTGCTACCTTTATCATGATACTCATGGGAAATAATAGCTTTGTTGAAAGGCAAAGGTCTTGCCTCTGGAGTCACTAACATGCAGGACAATATTTAAAAAGCACAGCTCTCTAGTCTTCACAACATAATAAATATCAGCTTGACAATTTCTGACACTGGGAAACACAACACTCTTGGAGACATTGCTCTGGCTTCCCACATTCACTGTCAGTAAGCTGATGCAGAGGGTTTGTTGCACTCTGAGCATTGCTAGGAGTCTATGCTAACTAGGATGCCTCTAGATAGCCTCTGTACTATCCAAGAGATTACCTCTCGTCTAAGGCTAAGAAATCTCTGGTCTAGCCTTAAAATCTCTGGTTGCCTTCACAGAAGACTAAGGGCATATATACAACCAGCAATACTGTCTAGCCAGGACTCCTGTGACCACGGGATGAAAAGCGTGTCCACTGCCTAGTGCTTGTAACACACACTCATTAAATACCATGGATCTGGGTTACTCAAATTTATCACATTCTTAGAGGCTGTATCTTATATTAGTGCTGAGTCAAACCATATTTTTCACTCAGTTATGTTTCCTAATGGGTAAACTCCACAGTCCTTTATCTATCTTTCTCTTCATGAGCCCTTTCTAATTTATCTCCATTTTTCTAATACTGAAATCCCCCGTGCTAAGTTTAGTGGACCATACAAAACATCTTCAGAGCCGTGTAAAAGGAAATTCACTATATGCTAGTATATTATCACCAATTTTCTGTGTGTTTGTTTTTGTCTATTATTCTGGAGATACGCTGTTAATTTTACACACTCCTTACTGTTCTTTGTCTCCAGATACAGACTTCTCCCCTTATAATATAAGGTTCTATTTTTCTATTTTAAATTATCTGTTGTTTTGGCCCCTTTTAAAACCAGTTATGCTATTCTTTAGTCTTATTGCCAGTTCTACTCATTTCAAATCTTATTGAAGAAACAAGATAACATTAAATAATAGAAAATAAAATCTACGTGAAAATGTAGAATACTCCAATTAGGTAATGGCCCACTTTAAATGATATTTCACTAATTAATTTCCAATAATTGCCTACCTCATATTGTTATTCTTATTTATTTATTGAATCTAGCATAAATTTTAATTCATATACCACCATGTCTTGTCAAATAATCTGGCAAAACAAATAATGTTCATACTAATTGTATATTTCAGATACATACTATAAGTTCTTTTGAGGGCAAGAAGAGGAAAAGAAAGAGAATGAAAGGAGATGTGAATATAAGAGTCAGAATTTCTAACATTATACATTTATAGTATCTACAGTTCCCTGAGTTTTTTTTTTTTCTGAGACTATCAGCCACTCTAAGGAAGTGATTTGCTATTACAGTTTTAACGTGTGTGTAACCAGAGTACCAGGGTTTTCCAGTAATAAAGGAGATGACTGACACCTGAACACCTTTCCTACTACACCATGCCCAGCAGTTCCATCTCCAAAGGACCTAGAAGGGCCCAGGTTATTTTAAATAGATCATGTCAATTAGCTATCAAAAAATATGAAAAAGAGAGACTAGAAAGCTATGAAAATAAATCAAACAACACTTTGGGTCAGGCTGTGATGTAAAATTCCGGTCCAGTTCATGCTGTTTCATAACAGATAGAGTCAACATTCAGAGTCTTGCTGGTGTTTTGTTTGTTTTTCAGGAATTTAAATTTTACTAAAGCATTTTAATATTTTTAAACTGGAAAATTAGCACCTCAGCTGCCCACAAAACAAAATAAAATACAAAATGAAAGTTTACATAAAGGGAATCTTAGATGTCAGTAAAGACAGAAGAGAGAAAAATGAGCTTTGAGTGAGAAGAAAAAAGTGACTGCTATGAAGGAGGTGGATCTATGAGCTCTCATGTTCCCCTAGGGTCCTGAAAATGTTCGCATTCAGGAGTAGCAACGTAACTGCGGCAAGTGTTTCTTTTCTTTTGTTTTCAATGTCAAAAAAATGAAGTTATTTTATTTCCCAGCTAGAACATAATTCTAACACCACTGTTTGCTTTGCATGCCACCTAAAATTAACCACAAATGAAATGGCTTCATTTTGTTTTACATATAAGTAAATCAAAAATATCATTGTAACTGATTAACTGCATCCATGCCTCCAAAACATCGCACAGCTAGAAATGGGCTAGTGTGCCCTTTCTTTGTTGATTCAAAAGTCTGCATCCAAATCCTGCTCTATTAGTATCTCTGAAGTTTTTGTCTTTTGTATAACACATTCTGAAAAAAAAAACAAAAACAAAAAAACCCTAAATCCAAATGATCAAAATTACCACAATTTTATCAAGCAGGACTGTCCCAAGAAGGGTATGGTCTTTGTGATCGTGCCTACAAAGTTGGGCCACCCTGTAAGAGCTTCTTCTCTTTAAAAAGTTATATGACTTGGATGGGTGTCCCCTTCAAGTCTCATGTTGAAATCTGACTCCCAGTGCTGGAGAAGGGACCTGGTGAGAAGTGTTTGGGTCATGGGGGCAGATCCCTCATGAATGGCTTGGTGCCCTCCTGGTGGTAATTAGTGAGTTCTTGCTCTGTTAGTTCATGAGAGCTGGTTGTTTAAAAAACCCTGGCATCACTTTTGCTCCCTCTCTTACCATTTGGTACACCAGCTTCCCCTTTGCCTTTCATCATGATTGCAAGCTCCCTAAGGCCTCCACCAGAAGCATATGCCAGCACCATATTTCCTGTGCAGCCTGCAGAACTGTAAGCCAAAATAAACTTCTTTTCTTTATAAATTACCTAGTCTCAGATATTTCTTTACAGCAGTGCAAATAGACTAACACAAAGAAATAGAGATAGAAAGAAATGGAGATAGAGACAGGGAAAGGGAGAAAAAGATGATGAGAGAGAGGGGGATTGAGTAAATTAAAATAACATAATTGCTAGTAGTGTCAACTTTAGTAACAGGACCGACCAAACCTTCCCCCATCACGTCTCTGCAACTCACCAGGCTGCGAACCAGGGCAGCTACTCCTGTTGTACTGTGCAAGATATAATTATAAGAATATTCTTTTCTGCTTTATTAAAGAATCTCAGTCTCTCTAATAGCAGCTTACATTTCTCCAATACACTCTGTTTTCTACAGCATAAAGTTCAAACTTTAGAAATCCCTTCACTACCTGATTTCTTCATCTCATTCTAGCCCTAAGTCCATCACACTTAGCTGCACTAAACTACTATATGCATTTCTATGTACACACCCAGACCTTTCTTTGCTCATCCATACCTTTATTTTGAAATCACAGTTAAGAGGTCCTATTCCCTTGGTCTGGAAGTTGCCTCTATCTTTATGCCTTTATATACAGTTTCAAATTCCATTCAACTTTCACTTCTTCAAAATCTTTTCCAATCTCCCTGTCTGGAAAGGTACCTGTTTACTTTCTTCCTCTTTGCTCCCAAAGAACGTGGTATATATGATTTGGTTTTGTGTTTTCATTATGTTTAAATGTATTTTTTACTCACTAAAGAATGAGCATTTTGGAGTCAGTTATAAAAGCCCTTGGCACACAGTATGTAATACATGATTGCTGCATTAATAAATAGAGGAATGCATTTTAACTAATCTTATTTAATTGCTCAAAGCTAAAGGAAAATTTCCATTATAGCTAATAAAATACATAGAATACTTATTCTATTCACAATTCTAGGCTGATTATGTGACAAATTGTAAATAAGGTAAAGTTTTATAGCATTTATTCTCTTTAGATTAAAATATCTTCAGTTCTTTTCTACCTAAGTAAATTCTACATTTCCCCAGCTGCTTAGAATGCTCTAAATGTAACCAGACTCCATCTAGCCCTCTCCCCTCAAAAAGTTCCATTTCCTAGACCTAGTTTTTTCTTGAAACTCAAAAAACCAAAACAATTATCTTAGAATTCACAGATAAGAAATTGGTGTCAGAAAGCCTATTTCCTGGGGCTAGGGAGAAAAATTGGTGATTTGACCAGCAGGAAGGGAAGAAGGTGTTCCAGTGACTTTGGCCAAAAGTACCTGGGGGTCCTTAATAATGAGAAGGAAATAATGATCCCCTGGCTGCCTTCTGCCAGAGATGACAGAGAAAAGCAAGAAAGACAAATCTTCCCTCCATTTACAACAATATGTTGTCTTTTAATGCTAATTAATTTTTTCAACTTAAAATACACCAGAGTTGCATTTTACTCTCATTACACTAGAACAAAAATTTTTCATTTGTACAAATACATACAAATGAATGTCTTGGAAATTGCAACTTCCTAGCATTGAATATATAGAAAAAAATTTCCTTCTCTTCACAATTAACAGTTCAGATGTCCGTATTTCATTCTGAGCAAAAGCTCAATTCATTCTAAGAGGTGCAGAGTGCATGCTGACTTTTCTTCAAACTAGTATCCTGTAGAAAGTAAGCAGTGACTCTTCTGTGAATACTCGTTCAAATTCTTGGTAGATCAATGAAGGTCAAAGGAGAGTTAATTTAGAAAATCCTTGCCTGGCAGTGCAGTTAATGCTTCAGGAAAGAGTAAAAATAGATAGTGTGAGGTTTCCTCAAAAATAGATGTACAGGTGCTCCTTGACTTTGAATGGGATTTTGTCCCAATAAACCCATTGTAAACTGAAAATATTACATGGCGAATGCATTTACTACAGGTACGACTAACCAACCACACATCATAGCTTGACCTAGCTTACCCTAAATCTGCTCAGAACACATATTTGCATACAGTTGGGATAAATTGCCTAACATAAAACCTATTTTATAATAAAGTATTGAATGTGCCATGTCATTTATCGACATTCTACTGAATGTGTATCACTTTCACATCATTGTAAAACCATCATCAGTTGGGAAACATCTGTAACTTTTTATCCTTTTATTCTTCTACAAATGTAAAAAGTGATGAATCTTGACTATGTATAATCTTTTAAGAGTATGAATAATGGAGTCAGATAAGAACTATGTTCCAGATCCAAGCTTAACAACTTCAAACTGTGAGATCTTGGAGCAGAAAATCAACGGGACCATCACTCCTACCCTAACAGGGAGAACAGTCTGGATACCCAATAACGTCTTAATTTTATAAAAATCCATTCAAGAGTTGGCAATGAAAAGAAAACTAAGTAAACCGAATTCCAGAAAGTGGTGAGCCTTTCCTAGGAGAGAGGGGACCAGAGGTGCTTTCATCCCAGGCAGAGTGGTAAAAGAAAACCACCATAGACAGTCAAACTCCTAACAATGTTTAACAGCTTCATATAGGCTACCATTCAACAATGCTAAGGATCCACAGGCACAGAGCAAGTCTGTTTGCCAAACCTTTCCTGCAGGCCTTCACCACGTGTAAGGAGAGAGTGTGCCAAAGGCTGAAAGGAGAGCATGAGAGCTGAAAGATATTCTCTCCTCTGCGCTTCTTTGGGCGTACAGCATAACTCTGCTGACAAAATCTGACAATGATATTACAAAGAAATAAAATCATGGTTTAATAGCCCATATAAACATAGAAATAAAACCTTTAAGGAAAGTAGTATATTAAATCCAGTAATACATATAAAGACAAACTCCATTTGGAGTCAAACTCTGTAATGCAAATGTTGCTTTAACATGTGAAAATACTCAATTGTAGGTCATGATATTAACAGAATAAACAGAATTAACAAAATAAAGATATTAACAAATAATAAAGATATTAACAGAATAAATATCTCAAAGTATGCATTAATTTATAATAGCATATGCATATAATATGCATAATTAATAATAGCATACATTCAAGAGATTTAAAAATCTCAGAAAAAATAGAAGAGAATTCCTTCAGTCTGTTGAAGTGCATCTATGAAAAACCTATAGGTAACATTGTAATAAGTAGCAAAATATTAGAATTCATTTTTCTAAAATCAAGAACACCACAAGGATGTTTGCTGTGTCTATTTCAGATTACACAAAAGTTCTTAGCAGTGCAATAAGAAAATAAAACCTAAATATAAGACAATCAGATTGGAAAATAAGTAAACGCTATTCAGCAATGACATGGTTGTGTGCATAGGAAACTACAGAATTAGAATTTATAAAAAAATCCCTAAGAACTAATAAGTGAATTTAGTAAGCTCACAAGACACAAGGTCAACATGTAAAAATAATTCTATTTCCATACACTAGTAACAAATACTTGGAAAATAAAATCTAATAATATATATAATTTATAATAACATTTTAAAAAGTATGCTCTGAAAAGTAGAAAACAATGCTGAGAAAAAAATGAATAAAACATAAATCGATAGCTATCCAGTGCTCATGTACTAGAGGACACCATACTGTTAAGATAGCTATTCTTTTCCAAAATTATCAATACACTTATCACAACCCCAAACAAATATCAGCATGATGTTTTTGTGTGGAAAGAGACAAGCCAATTCTAAAACGTATATGGAAATTCAAAGGATCTAGAATCATAAAAACAATTTTGCAAAATAAAAACCAGGTTGGAAAACTTACATTGCTGCCTGAAGTTAAGAGTTACTATAATAATACAGTAATCAAGATAGCATAGTATTGTGAAAAGGATGGACAAATAAAAATCAGTACAATGGAATAGAAAGTTCATAAAGAGATACACACATATAAAGTCAGTTGTAATTAGTGAAAGGCAGCAAAACAATTCAATAGGGAATGTAACGTTTTAACAAATAGTGCTGGAAGAAATATCCTAATGTGAAAAAAAATGAGACTTGACCCTACATGATTTCATACGCAAAAAAAAAAAAACTTAACATACACCACGAACCTAAATAGCAGAACTATAAAGCTTCTAAAAAGTTACTTAGATGAGTATCTTCAAAATCTCAGAGTTGACAAAGAATTTTTAAACAGAGCTGCAGAAGCACAAACCATAACAAAGTAAATGATAAATTGGATTTCATTAAATTAAAAATGGTTGTACATTAAAATATACCATTAAGATAATTATAACAGACAAACCACACACGAGGAAAACAATTTTGCAACACTTATCTGACAAATGATTCATATATAAAATACACAAAAATCTCTTCAAAATCAACAATAAATTAAAAAATGGAAAAAAAACTAAGCTAAAATCTTAAACACTCATTTTACAAAAGAAGATGAACAGATAACTACTAGACCCTGTAAAGTTGCTCAACAGTATTAATCACCAGGAAAACTAAAAGTAAAACTTCAAGAAGATGCCATTCTGTACCTTGCAGAATCATTCAAATTAAATAAACCGACAACATCAAATTGGTTGCAGATTTGGGGCGACCAGAATTTTCACCCATTGCTTCTGGAGGAAATGTGGAATGGAAAAATATCATGTTCTTGTAAGATTAAACATATACCTACCTATGACATAGAAATTCTAATGCTGGTGTTTATTGAAAAAAGTGAAAATATATATCCACAAAAATGTTCGTACAAGAATGTTCAAAGTTGCCTTATTCATAATAGTCAAAAGTAGAAACAATCAAAATGTTCACTAATAGGATACTGGATAAATAACGTATGATCTATTAATACAATGAAATGCTATTCATTAATTAAACAGAACAAACCATGGTACACATCACCACATGAAAAAATATCAAAAAATATTGAATGACAGAAGCCTGACCAAAGAGCATACAATCCATGGTTATAATAATGTGATGCCCAAGAACATCTAAGGTAATAGAAATTAAAAATGGTTTGTCTAGAGTTGTGAGGAGTGAAAATTGACCACAAAAGGGTCCAGGGCAGCATTGTGGGAGGATGGACATATTCAATATCTTGTTTTGGGTGATGGTTACATGGATATATGCAATTGCCAAGGCACTCCAAACCAAATATTTAAGATTCTTTTGTGGCCAGGTGTGATAGCCAACACTTTGGGAGGAAGCCTAGGAGTTTGAGACCACCCTAGGCAACAATGTGAGACCCCATCTACAAAATTTAAAAAACTAGTCAGATATGGTGGCATACACCTGTGGTCCCAACTACAAGAGAAGCTGAGACAGGAGGATCGCTTGAGCCCAGGAGGTCGAGGCTGCAGTGAGCCAAGACTGTGTCACTGCACTCCAACCTCGACAACAGAGCAAGATGCTGTCTCAAAAAAAAATTATTTTGTGTAATAATGCCAGCATGTAAAAAACAATGTATGTTTTATATATATATATAAAGAAAATGGCCCAAATTTCAAAGATTGTTATATAAAGTTGATATAAAGTTCTTAACACAGTTCTAGAGACATGTAAACATAGTTTATTGGGTCTTTAAGTCAGAGCTTAGCACAGTAACTGCCAAAACTAGTAACCAAAATATTTTATTATGATATTACCTTATAAATGGTGCCTCATTCCAAGAAGTAGGTTGGTATACGTAACGAAAAAAAAAAAAAAAAACCCACTGAACAGAGAGACAGAGATCATGGATCCGGCCCCTGTTGCATATACATCCTTTTGCACAAGTCATTGGATCTCTTGCAAAAAAAATATCATTGCTTCTGCCTTGTGCATCACTTCTTATGAATTGGAAATGAGAGTTCAGAGTAAGTGAAAGTGCTTTGAAAATTTCAAAGTCCTAGAAAAATGTTTGGAATTAAGACTAATTGCCACCACATGTGATGTCAGTAAAATGATTGTGATTTTCTTTCTTTTCATAACTGCACCAGTTGTAAGAGTCCTGGAGAAGTAGGAGTTTAAGCATTGCCTTTCAAAGATACACTGAGCTTGCAATCCAACCTGACATGTTCTATCTGGGAATGGACATCTTCAATTTGCTTCCAGAATCAGTGCAAGGCAAGCTGCAGAGAGAAACATAAGCTCCCAGTTGGTGTCTTGACCTATTGGGAAATTCAATCTTGACCAGAGAGAAGCTGGAGGAGCAAACAGACCCATCAGGATTTCTCATCATTTAGGATGCAGCCTTTCTACTGAGAATACTTGAGAAAATTACATGTTTTCTGTGAACTTCCCCTTTACATTTTTATCCTTTTTCTTATCCTCAGTGAGTACTAGAACTCTGTCAGGTTCAACTTTTACAGTTTGGGCCATTTGTGACTTACACAAACACATACTACAGATTAAATTTCTTCACTCTATTTTCTTTTACAAATCAAGAAAAAGTAAATTTTTGTCTATTTTAAATATTAAAACTATTAATCAAAATTTATCTGAAGGTTTTATACAACTCTCATTTGATTTCATTATGAAATATATAAAACTGCAGTAATTCCTTAGAAAGAATGATACAAAGAAGAAGTACCGGAGACATTGCAACATTCTTCTCTCTAATCTAGCTTCCCACACAGAATAATCTGGACTGAAAACATTATCTAAAAAAAATTTCAGTGGTAAAGCAAGTTGGGAAAATATATGGTTTAATCATCCTGCTTATCAGTGAGGAATATACACATATGAGATACTGGGGCAGGTCCTTTGACAAAGGACTTTGACTAATTTGAATATGGAATCTTTTTTTGTAATATAACATACTCATTAATATCACACCTGGGAAAATGCTAAGTTAGCATTTCACATACACCTGGATTTGTGATATTTCATGTAACTCTGTGAATAATATTCCTGAAGTTTCTACTTAAAGAGGAAACTTGGAAGTCGGATTCAAAGTCCCATCACAAATTTCACTATTTATGTTGCAGAAATAACTAATTCATCATTTTCTTCTAACTGTCCTGGAGTTTACTTTCCAGGGCATAAAGATACACACACAAAAAAGACATAGCAAGAGTAGATACAAAGGGGAAACAGTGATAGCTCTGATTCGGGACTTAGAGGTATTTGGGCTTTAGTGAGTTATAATCTCAACAATGAAGTGAAGAGACGGAAAGTAGCTTCCTGCATCTAAACACTCACCTGTGTTGGAGACAGGAAATACAGATTTTCTCTGAGTTTTGTATGACCTCGAGCAAGGAGTTTTATCTTTCTTTATCCTAGATTCCCATGTGCAAAACACAGTTGATTTTATCTGCCCTAGCAATCTAGGTCTGCAGTGGGGATAATATCCAAGAGAAAGAATGCATTTAAATGTGCTTTAAAAAATGCAAAACACTGTCAAATGTGAAGGATGATTAAGGTATAAATTTCAAAGGCAGAGTAGCTGGACACCATGTAGAGAGGGTCAGAGACCAGGAATGACTGGCGATTTTCCAATCAGTTTGTAATTGCTGCTCAGTTTGCAGCATGGTCTTGTTCTTAACCCTTTGAAAGCGTGGAAGAGATGATTGGTTTGGAGGCTGCCTAAGTGGCCAGCAACTGAGACGTGCACTGTTTAACTTCTTTTTGGGCTTAAAATAATCAGAGAAATGTTCCTGACCTTCCAGGTTTGCCAAGAAGTTCTACAGAAGGAATGAAACCAAATCACTAAGAAGCTCAAAGAATGAGTTTCCCAGATAATCTAAAAGCTTTTATTAGTGAACTTTATCATTCATGTGTGTGCACTTGAAAAAACACACTGGTATTTCCAATAAATGCATGTTCTATTTATGCATATCTGTAGCTTGGATATCAGCTTTCTGGGTATCTTAAATCTTCTAGTGTGCTAGGTGACAGAGCAGGAACACCGTCATCTTGGACAAACACCACCAATTTAAGTACCAACTCCCTTTCTAACTTCATGTATTTCAAGGAGATCACTTCTCTTCTAACAGCAAGAAGCCAGAAAAAGCAGACAGTAAAATACAGATAAGACAGCTTGGGCACAGAAAGAGTGGGGAAAGTCTCTCAGGTAATCACCAAACTTCAAACTTATACAATGGGCCCAGTAAAACAGTGGGCTCTAAGAGCACAATCCTTTCCCTTTAGGTGCACTAAAATAGGTAAGCTAAAAGCAGACTTGGGCAACTGGGGTGGGGACTGCCGGTATGCCTGCAGCTGCAGGAAGATGTATGGGAACAGACACAAAACCTCTCCCTCCCAGATAAGCAAGACAAAGAGACACAGACTAAAAGTTGGCTGATGTGGTCTGGGAATGGGGTGAGAGCTAATAAAAACTCTGCTATATACAGACAGCACACCTGGTCCTAACTGAACCGTTGGGCCCTAGGAGGATAAGGCATCCCCTCCTCATGAGCCCCTAAACCCTTAAATACCCTTAGTCTGTAAGAGAAAAGGCTCCTGACCTAACTTGGCCAGAAGCCCCTCTCATATTTATTCTCCAAAATAAACCTGTCTTTGACTGTTGAGCTATTTTTCATGTTTCATTCTTCTTTCTTCAACTCTTACACTGGGAATAAACTTTTAATAATGTTTAAATTTAAATGACTCATAAAATTACTTTAAATAGACTGAGAAATAGGGAGCTTACATTGTTCCCCATCATTTCTTACTCAGATTCCTTCTTCATCTGAATTATCACTCTGTTTTTTGTCTGGCTCCATTGCTGCCCTATGCTCTTCTCACCCCGGAATGCCACCTTCACACAGTATGAGCCCCAACTGAGAGCTCAAAACAATAAGTTCAAATGTTACATTTAGACATTCTAGGTTCAGAAATTTTCCTGAAAATATCTACCCGCTTAGAAAATTCCCATTAGCGCTTTCTCCTCTCTGGGCCACTATGAAACCTTCCTCTTTCATGTTTTTCTTGTTTTGAGACAGAATCTTGCCCTGTCCCCCAGGCTGGAGTGCAATGGCACGATCTTGGTTCACAGCAACCTCCACCTCCCAGGTTCAAGTGATCTCTTGCCTTAGCCTCCCAAGTAGCTGGGACTGCAGGTGCCTGCCACCATACCCAGCTAATTTTTTTTGTATTTTTAGGAGAGATGGGGTTTCACCGTGTTAGCCAGGATGGTCTCAATCTCCTGACTTCATGATCCACCCACCTCGGCCTCCCAAAGTGCTGGGATTACAGGCGTGAGCCATGAAAGCTTCCTCTTTTCTTATTGTTCTACTCTCTGCCTCAAGGTTACCTGAAAAATGAACTAATTTGTATTTTAACATTGATGAGAATTACAATCTATTATAATTTTGAATAAATAAAAGATTACAGGCAGTAGAAAAAGATGCAGTTTTAGTATTAACTTAATTTTCCTCTCTAAGAGGAGAATAAGAATGGGATGGGAGCCTACAGGGACACATTATTGCCTCTGCTTGTCTTCTGAGACTTGTGGGTGAACTAAGAGTATGAAGCTACTAAAAGCTAAAATCCAGAAAGAAATAACCTTTTGTTAGGAGAAAAATCTTTACTTTGATGTAGCAAATTTAGTTCTTAAATGATCTTGATGAAATAAAGGACTGAATCTCTTTGTGTAAAGAGGTACGAAAGGTGTTCTACTTTGTAAAGCTGAATGGTATGTATATGTATTCATTTTATTATTCATATATGTATATGCATATACCTATTATATTTTGTTTTAATAAGAAATTTATTTAAAAGTAAGCCAAGTCAGTCTTCCCAAATATAAATAAATATCAGAGCAAAAACATATTTTAATAAATCCAACATAGTTCTATTTTTAAATTGTAAACATTTAAACTGTAAACATATTGTTGAACAATAGAAAGAAAAATGGCTGCAAAAGGTAATATGGTCAGTGGGACTCTTCATGTTCATACATACATTCATGCATGCTTCATGAATGAAGCAGCTCAGGGAATGCTTCATGTGCTAGTGCACTCTGGCTTGCATTAAGGAGTGAAAAAGGACTTGGGTTCTAGTGCAGACTCAAGTTAAGAGATGGTAACCTTGAGAAGGCATTTATCTAAAATTTTTGAAGCAAGATTATAGTATTTTTTGATTGGTGGGAATATCTGACTTCCTGTTTTATAGGAAAAGAAATGAAGATGAATTGATTAAGGAACTTGACCAGTAACATTGATGTTCTGATTGCAAGGCCTAGGGTAGAACCCAGGTTCCAGCTTTCAGTGGTCTGTTCACTAAATAGTTGTGACTAGAAGCACCTGCCCTGACTCCTAATAGGGGTAAAATGTTAGTAAAATTAAAAGCGCCTAAAGGATGGCCATTTTCTAGCTTAAAGTAAACAGAGTTTTTATTTCCTGCCTAAGATCAGATTGTAGTGTAGATCTACTTGTTTCTTTTTCATTTTTTCCTTTTCTATTTTAAGAATCAAATCATTATTAACACCTGTTTGTTTCAGTGCTGCCTTAGTCACGTTTTTCTGGTGAACAGTGACATCTGGTGGACACCTAAAAAAAAAACCTCTGCATTTGCTTATAGAGTCATCAAAAGTTCAGGACTACAGGAGCCTTCAAGAAGCATCCCACAGGGAGCAAAGGTTAAACTTTAGAGAGACTTGTTTCCTACCATGGTATGAGAAATCGGGAAATCAGAAACAAGCCACCAAATAAGCTTCAGTAATGATCAGGAGAGCTTCCAAATGGCTAGAAGCCACCTAAGTAATTTTGTTAAATATTTGAAGCTATTTCCTACTTAGCTCACTATTTTCAAAGATGGTATGTTTACTTTATGGAATAAATGAAAATTATATGTTCTACTTTTTCTTTACTTTTACTATGATTAAAACATACATGCAGAGAAGGGACAAGACACACACACACACACACACTCACAAACACATACACACATACAGCCAACATTTCACATTGGTACGTTCCACATCTGTGGAATCAACCGCTCTCAAATTGAAAATATTTGAAAAGAATATTGCTTCTCTACTTAACACATATGCACTTTTTCTTGTCACTATTCCCTAAACAATACAGTGTAACAATTATTTACATAGTATTTACATCGTTTTAAGCATTATAAGCAAACTAGAGATGATTTAAAGTATACCAGAGGGTGTGCATAGGTTACATGCAGTTACTCTGGCATTTTGTATCAGGGACATGAGCATCCATAGATTTTGATATTCCCAGGAGGCCTTGGAACCAATATATAATATGTAAACATATACAACACATATATAAATATGTATATATTATATACAACATATAATATTTTAAAACCTTCTATTGGTTCTGCTTCTCTGGAGATTGCTAATGCATAAATCCCCAAAGATTAGACACAACTCAAGATAAAGTATATTAAAGTACATATATATGTTAGGGGAAGGAGATTAACTGATAATAAAATTCAGTTACTCCTTGTGGAATGGAAGCACTGAATAGAAAGACTTATGCAAAAATTACTTTTTTGTACCTTTCAGTTTGTTTGATTAGGTGCATACCTGCTACATTGGTGAGGAAGGAGAATAACAGGGTAAATGTGTTTTTATGTTGAGATGAGTGAATCCAGGGAAGAACAGTCAAATCCATACTAATTTTGCTCTTCATAGCCATGGCTTGTCAAATTCGTCAGCAACATCGTTTTCAGAAACTGTCTTTTTTTTTTTTTTTTTTTTGAGGCGGAGTCTCGCTCTGTCGCCCGGACTGGAGTGCAGTGGCCAGATCTCAGCTCACTGCAAGCTCCGCCTCCCGGGTTTATGCCATTCTCCTGCCTCAGCCTCCTGAGTAGCTGGGACTACAGGCGCCCGCCACCTCGCCCGGCTCGTTTTTGTATTTTTAGTAGAGATGGGGTTTCACCGTGTTAGGCAGGATGGTCTCGATCTCCTGACCTCGTGATCCGCCCATCTCGGCCTCCCAAAGTGCTGGGATTACAGGCTTGAGCCACCGCGCCCGGCCCAGAAACTGTCTTTAAGTGTCCTTTATCATTAAAGAAAGTATACAATGCAAAACTGATATATAAATTTCTAATACTTGAACCAAAAACTGTACCCTTAAATGTATGTCAGAGTGACTACAATATATATTTTTTCAATTTTTAAAAATTTTATTGTGCTAAGAGCACTTAATAGGAAATCTACCCTTTTAATAACTTTCTAAGTGTGCAACAAAGTATTGTTGGCCATAGGCACAGTGCTGAAAAGCAGATCTCTACAACTTACCTATCTTGTTTAACTGAAAGTTTATGCTCGTTAATTAGCACTTGATTTATCTCCCAGCCTCTGGCAACGACTAATCCACTTTTTGATGCCATGATTTTGACAATTTTAGACATCTCATGTAAGTGGAATCATGCAGCACCTGTTATTCTGGGTGGCTTACTTCATATAGCATAGTGTTCTTAAGGGTCATCCATGTTTTCTCATTACAAAATTTTCTTCTTTGTTAAAGACTGAATAATATGCCTTTGTATTTATATACCACATTTTCTTTATCCACTTAACTTTCCATAGACATGTAGGCTGTTTCTACTTATTGACTATTGTGAATAGTGCTGCAATGAACATGGAAGTGCTAATATCACTGCAAGACCCTGATTTCCATTCTTGCAAATAAATACCCCAAATTGAGATTACCAGATCATATTCTGAATTTTTTGAGGAACCTCCATCCTGTTTTTCATAGCAGCTGCACCATCTTGCATTCCCACCTATAGCATACAAGGTTTCCAAATTCTCCACACCCTCACTTATTGTCTTTTTTATGTATATAATTGGTATCCTAACAGATGTGAGATGATATCTCTTTGTGGCTTTGATTTGAATTTCACTCATCTTATTAGTGCGGTTGAACATCCTTTCACATACCTGTTTGCTACTCGTATGTCCTCTTTGGAGAAATGTCTATTTAAACCTTTAGTGTATTATTTTAATCTAGTTATTAGGTGGTTTTTTGCTTTGTGTTGTAATTTTGCTGTTGAGTTGTAAGAGTTTTCTTATATATTTTGGGAATTAACCCCTTCTCCATTATATGATTTGCAAATACTTTCTCCCATTCTGTAGGTTGCCTTTTCACTCTATTAGTTGTTTCCTTTGCTGCACAAAATATTTCTAGTTTGACGTAGGCTTACTTTCCTCTCAAAAGACATACCTTTAGAGTGTCTTGTTACAGATACAACCAAATATATAAAACAGTAATATGTTCATATATAGGAGGTCTGATTTTTTATCGAGAGAGGTAAACTAGTTATAAGGAATAGATTTTTAGCTCGAGGTGACAATCCTCATTTGAGAAGTTGGTTCTTTTTTTTCCAGTGACTGTCAACTCATATAAGTACAAATAATATTTTAACAGAAATTTGTAATTCCTCTTCTGTGCCTTATTTTTAAATTGTGTGTTATAAAATCTTCTTGCCATCTTTTAATTTGACTTGTTGTTACTTGTTTTTCTAATTAATTAATTTTTGATGCAACTCAGGACATTTTTTGGCAAACTAAAATGTTTTAAATTTACATTAAAATAGCCTTTCACTGATAATTCAAAGACATTCACCCTATAGCTGTGCTTAATTTATATACGGGTCTTACATTTCAGAGAAGAGTTTTTATTAGCTTTTAAAACAAAAAAATACCTGCACCAGCAAGTATAGCCCATGAGAGATACACTGTCATTTTGATATAAGGCACCTGTTTACTGCTTCTATCTGGAAATAAACCAAATAAATACATCTGGCCTGTGGAATGTTTCAGCAGTGAGTTACCTCAAAAAAAGCAAGTCAATAACAATACTCGAGCTATTGTAACAAAAGTCACCAAATGCACTAAGGGTGGTTTAAAAGAGTCTCAGGGATCTCTCTGCCAGGTATGACATAATACATCTTAACACTTCGGAGAGACTGACTAAATCCTTTTGAAATAATTTACTAGAGAAAACATTGGTCATTTTTCTTTTTAATCTACTGAGAAAAATGACAAGATATTATATCATTTCTTGGGTTGAACAATAGTAAAGTTTTGAAAAACCATTTTCATATGCTTTATACTTTATACACATCCATCCTGATATCCAGAAGTGTGTCCCTCAAATAATAGCAAGAGTATGACCTCAACTAAAAAGAAACCAAAATTCTCTATATTTATAAAAATGCTAATTTAGTTTAGACATCTATGTGACATAAGTACTTGATAAATATTCAGTGCAGAGGATCCTGGATTTCTTGAAAGTTTTAATGGTTATATTGTTTTGGGTTTTCAAAAAGCTATGTGAGAGTTACTTGAGTTATCTTTGTGTTTATTATTTCTTGAGGCCTAGAGGATATCAAATCTATTGTTGGATCTGACACAGAAACTAGCAAATCTCCATCCCAGCCTGTGGCAGGGCAAAACAGTTATCAAAAATCTCTCCCCATTCAGAGTTTCTTGGAAGTTACATCCTAGTGCTAGAGTCTGATGTGTGGACACCCTCCTCCCAAGAATGCAAATTGTCTTCACTTGATGCCCAAAGCAAATGCAATGACCAAATCTCCCAGTCTCAAATATAACCCATGTTCTCCTGTACTTTAACAGAAAGGATGCATTTGAGAAGATACCATACCGACATAGTGAACATCTAATAAGTGTCTGCACCCCAGTCACATCTACTATGTCCTGTATTATTTTTCTCTCACTGGTTACGCGCAGCCATATGAACACTCTGGGTCTGTTTTGTTGTTGTTGTTATTTTCCATCATCCTTGAATAAAGGCAAAGAGGAACTTGCCAAGGCCAAATTTCCATGACCCTTGGCTGAATTTTTAATAGCAACTATTTTAGCTACACAAATATTCCGCAAAAGCCTTTTAAAATCACTACTATTCAAGACTTACTGAAATTGTTAGCCAAGGATTACCTTCGTCAAGAGAACAGATAACAAAGTGAAGAAAGACAAGCTTTCACTTCAAAGGAATTCATTAGGTAGCTGAAATCTTCACAGGCAAGCACAAAAAGATAGTCTTCATTGTCACCTTTAAGAGGGGGATGGAGAGACTGTAACCATCCCAGTCTTTTTGTTCAATGACTTAGCTGAGCCATCGAGGAAGAAAG
Source organism: Trachypithecus francoisi (assembly GCF_009764315.1). NCBI lineage: Eukaryota > Metazoa > Chordata > Mammalia > Primates > Cercopithecidae > Trachypithecus > Trachypithecus francoisi. Next base: position 43,923,367 of record NW_022681470.1, on the reverse strand, counting down.
AATTGGTTTAAAAGAATTAGCATTTAGAAAGTTTTATACGTGTCTTTAAGTCTCATTTCCATTGTTCTTGCTGTTACCATAACATATCCTCTGTCTCTAGGGCTTCGTGCTAAGGCAAGCCTGGGGGACTAACCGATTGGGAAGTACTCTCATCTTTAACATCAGGCAGGGGAGGACTCAGAAGTGTGAACAGGCAAAGGGCAAAAGTCTGACCAGTTGCTTACCTATATCTAGACCTCAGAAATTGATCCTACATAGAGAACGAGAGTACTGAGTTGAGCATATGAGTAGATTACTGAGAGGAGATGAGGGAGGAGAGCATCTCTCCAACTGATAATTGAGTTAAGCTTGTGTGATACTTGTTCAGGCATTGGTTTGAAATAAATACAATACCAACAGATCAAATTAGCAAAGCTGAACTTCAGGAACATCAAGATGCTTACACTGAATGAACTTACTGCAGTTTTCTAGTTGTGCTTATAAACTTGGAAGTAGATCAGTGTGGCCAGTGCATTTTGACATGCTTTTATTGATGAAAATAGCTGTTGTGTTTTTAGGCACAAAACTGTGACTTTGGGACACACACTGAAATCAGAAATTAGACAAATTAGTTTCAAGGTGAACACTTCAAAAAGTGAGAAGGAGGCAAAGAAATGGAAATAGAGATCTGTGCTTTAGAATATTAAAATTATTGAGGAAATGAGCAAGATATTTCAAAACAGGTAAATCGAATAATTTCACAACACTTCTGTGAGGTTAGGATAAGGATACAGCTTGGGCAATGGGTGTGTTTAAAAATGCAATGATACAGGAAGTAATGAACCATTCCTAACATTGTGGAAGACATTGTAATGGTTAATATTAGGTATCAACTTGATTGGATTAAAGAATGCCTAGGTGCCTGTTAAAGCATTGTTTCTGGGTGTGTCTATGAGGGCATTACCAGAGGAGATTGACATTTGAATCAGTGAACTGGGAGAGAAAGACCCATCCTCAATGTGGGTGGGCACCATCCAATCAGCTGCCTCACGGCTAGACCAAAGCAGGCGGAAGAAGGTAGGATACCTTTGCTTGCTGATACTTCTTTCCTTGCTGGGTGTTAGTTTCTGCTCCTCCTGCTCCTGGACGTCAGACTCCAGGTTCTTTAGTCTTGGACTCTGAGACCTGCAGCACTGGCTTCCCGGGCGCTTTTGGGCCTTCAGCCACAGACTGCAGGCTGCACTCTGTGCTTCCCTGGTTTTCAGGCATTCTGACTTGCAATGAGTGATCACCAGCTTCTCTTTTTCCCCAGCTTGCAGATGGCCTATCATTTACGGGACTTCACCTTGTAAACCTGTGAGCCAATTCTCCCTAATAAACTCCTATATGTCTCTTTCCTTCTCTCTCCTATTGGTTCTGTCCCTCTGGAGAACTCTAATACAGACATTTGCAGGAAATATTCAAATTGGAAATAATCCCTTTTCCACGAAAAGGCGTAAATATCCACAAATTTTTTACCTGACTGACATATCTATACCATATAAGACAGAACAATGGAAAAGAATGAGCATTGTTTAATATTTTTCTTGCCAACCAAGATACATGTGTATCAGGTTACTTGGTGGAAATTTAGGTCCCAGATTTTACTTTATTCCTCACTTCATTTATTTATTTTTCTAATCATCAATTGATTTATATATGTTAAACCTCAGTGCCATCATTTAAACTTTGCTCCCTGCTTTGGGCCTTTAGAATTGAATTTTTTGTTTTAGTTTAGGGGAAGAATCTCTTTGATATAGAAAGGACGTTCAGAGTAGCTCTTTGTAATTAAGCTTTTGTCCTTTGTGGTGGTTTGGGGAGGGAAAATTTTGTCTTGATAGTGACCCCTGCTACCTTAGAGGATTCCTGAGGCAGATGGAGACTTGCACTAACCTGCCCCCATAAGCTGGTTATGGCTGTGAAACCAGACTTGGGCTTAGTGCAGAGGAACCAGGCCTAGCACACAGGGCTACTTAGGGTCAGTGTTTGCAGGCGATGGTTTTGCTGGCACAACTGAGTTCTCCTGCCATGAGGAAGCCACGGGAAGACTGATTCTTGGACCAGCGCAGGCAAACTGTGTGGGATCCTGGCAATTTGCAGTAGGAAGCCCTGTACTATTAAATACTATATTAATTCATTAGAGTTAAAAAATTACCATAATTTTAATAAAGGAAATAGAGTCTTGTTCTGTACTCCAAGCTGAGAAAAGGGAACATGCTGGTGGTATGTTAGCATATATCAGAGTTAATTGCAAAACAATTTGGAACATGAAATAATAGCAGTAATTATTATATATGTAATGTTTGGCTAAAGGATGCCTGCCTTCTAAATACTTCCCACATATGTGTATATATACACACACACACACACACACACACACAGATTTGTACACAAATATATATGCATATATGTATACTCCTATAAACACACACACACACATATATATATATTTGTTTAGTCCTCATGACAATATTATCAATATGAAAAACAAAATGCAATGGTACAGAAGGGGATGTAAGATCTGTGGTTTTTGGCCATTTGTCCTTCTCATGGGACCCTAGTACCGTCCCATGTGCTGTGGATGAAAAGGTCAAAAGGGAGACCAGGAAATAAAGGATAGATGCAAGAGCAGAAACTCATTGCCTTGAAATAGATTAAGCATATTTCCTCCCGTGACTGGCTCAGTAGAATCACCTTTAATTAGGAAGAACAAGATTCTGCTCAGGTGAAAGAAGTTGGCCCTATTATTTATGCTTTCTTTTCTCCCTCAGCTGTATAATTTAAGTTTGCAGATTTATTCAAAGTTTAGCCTTTGTCATAACTGGGGTTTTGTTTAACTAAGGAGGATAAATAATCAGATGTTGACAGAAATGAGCAATGCTCCCTTCAAAAATCTAATCTTTCTGGTCTTTGTTAAAGAAACATCAGGGGAAATTGATGACCATAAAGATTTATATTTATTAATCTAAGGGGATTTTTTTTCTAGCTCTGGAATGATAATAGTTATTTGAGTTATGGCTGAATAATGGAGACTATTGAATCAGAGAGTCCCCTTATGGTTAACACACATTAATCATTTTTATAATTAAAAATATATTTCTCAACTCAGTCTATTTTTCATATTTAAAGAATATTCATCAGACTAAAACTTTTCAGACACTCAATATGGAAAAGCTACTTTTAGAGAATGATTGAGAAAAGGAAAAGTCCAATCAACCAAATACCATCACATAACTCATATATGGATAGAAATGTGTATGTTTTATATACACGAGCTTTAGTCTAACAATATTTAACATAATGATCAACTTATTTGTACACTTACAATGATTTTATTTCTATTTATGTAAACTGTATGTGCTCATTGAAAAATGCAAAGGCAAAATATGTTAAAGTAAAAATAGCCCTACACCTCACCTCCAAAAGATAGCTAAGTTTAGTATCTTAGTGACTATCTTTCAGGTATTTACCCAGGCATATACTCAGAAACAGATCTTGCTCACACAGACACCCACAAAGTTTACATACTATTATGATATTGTGGAAACAATCAAAGATCTCCCAAATGAGAACAAACAGAGGCGATTTATTCAGTTTGCTATAGCAAGGGACTCAGCCACTGTCACTTGCGTTTGGCAGAGACTCAAAGGGAAGGAGAGGAGTGGGAAAGCTTTGTAGTAGAAAAAAAAGTTTTAGGTATGCTCTGATTGAAGCTTTTTGGCATGGGGAAGCTGGAAGAGGGCTAACTAGAAGCTGGGCATGTTATGTGACTAGTTAGTGAAACATATTTGACTTTCTCTGGGTGGTTCAAAGCTAGAAGCACAAAGATGTGTATAGAGTCAGGGGAGAATCAGAGAGAGAGAGAGACAGAGAGAGAGACAGAAGAAAAGACAGTCATTAACAAAACCCTCATTGTTGCAAATTATTTGCTGCAGAGACTGTAGTCTGTCTTCCCAGGCAGGGAGCTCAAAAGTAGTGGGTCAGAATTCTGTTGTCATATATGGGCTGGCCATTGTCCATTTATATATTCAGGCTCTCATTATCTATAACTTGGATATAACTTGGATTTTTTCCTTGGATAATAGTTTCAATTAATATTCACTATAACATTATTTTTAATGACTAAATATTTCATTTTATAGTTGTGCTACACTCTCAAACTGTGTTATAGATATGCTATGATACTTACCCCCTTTCTAATGTCATTTGGGACATTTCAAATTGTCTGAATTTCAGCAATGATAAAATGAACTTCCTTAGAGACAACTATTTTTACACGCATCCACTTATATTTTAAAAGTACATTTCTAGAGTAGAATTGCTGGCTTAATACATTTACACATATTGAAAGTAACTACAGAATGCTAAATTGTTCTTCAGTTGAAACACTTAACTTCCTAAGTGAATGGAAGTATCATATTACCAATGTAGTCATTTTTAAAAATTGCTAATCCTACAAATAGTAAACTTTTATTTACTTTTGATGATGAATGTCTTCTTGTGTACTTATTTACCATTTGTGTTTCTTCTTTTCTCATTTGCCAGCTCATGTCTTTTGCTCATACTTTTCCTGGTATAATCCGTTTTCCTTTTGATTTCTGAGTCCTTTATTTTTGATGCTGCAAAATTCTCCAACTTATCATTTAATTTTTAAATACTGTTGTGCTTTATTTCCGCTATGTGAAGTGCTTCCTTTTAATGGTGTTTGCAAAGTGACTGAGATGTTATTGCTATGTAAGGGTTGTGGCCAGCTGGCGCTGTTTGTCTTCAGAGATCATGAGAACCATCAGATCCAAAAAGCTGACCTATGCATTTTCGGTGTGATTAGAAAATAAGCTCTTACTTAAAAAGAAAATAAAAGACAGAAAAGAAAACTGTCCAAATTATTCCATAAAAGCTAACAAAATATTTTCTTATTTTGTTTTAATAATAAGTATTCTAATATTCTGGCAATGCTCTATTACCTACCCACGTAGGTTATATCCTCTTCTCTACACTCAACTTCTGGAATTTTTTCAGTTTAACTGATAATCTTTAGCTTATAAGTACATAAACCAGGTGGACACAAACTCCTCAGGCTTTTTTTTTTTCCACTCTTGCCGACAGGAACTTAGTTAGCTATTTTATTACTCCAAGGATAGGCAGTTGAACAGACCTTCTGTTAATGATCTCTGAGTGACCAGAACCACCATTTCCTCTTACCATGGAGAGGTTTCCAGCAGAACTTCTTAATATTATTTTTTTTGTTTTTTCCACAGTAGATCCACTCCAAAATGTCTTCAGTCTAGTGACTACTTTTTTCAAATGTCTCAGCAGTTCTTCATATTGGCCATACATTGGAATTATCTATGAAATCTGTAACAATTTTTCTGATTTCCTCATTCCATTACCAGAAATTCTGATTTAAATAGTCTAACTTGGGATCCCAGCATGAGTATTTTTTAAAAAGTTCTCCAGGTGATTTGAATGTGCCTCCAGAGTTAAGACTCATATGCTAATTCATTTTCCCTTACCTCTTATCAATAGGCTCTCTCTCTCTCTCTATATATATATATATGTGTATCTTCTGTAATAGACATGTCAATTATAAAATTATTTTGGTATGAGTTAGCTTGCTAAGTCTACTTTTAAAAATAGTTTATCTTTTAAGTAATTTTAAATATAAAATGAGAATAACATAATGAATAACCAAGCAGTCTTTCTTTAATATTCAAATAAAATCATTGTACCTGACTAACAAAACACTCACAGTCTCATAGATTCAGAAATATGCATAGCTATTATATTTAAAAGGGATCCTAGAGATCATCTGATTATACTTTGTAATTTATATAAAATGAATATATTGTATATAATATTTTCATTTATATAAAATGAATATACATAAATAAAGTAGGAAAACTGAGATCCAGAAAAAATAAGTTATTATAACAATGCTATTCAGCCCTTAAGTGTTGGATTTAGTCCTAAAATATCAATATGTACTTATTTTAGTTTGAAATGCAGCATAAGAAATTACTCTGAAACTTAGCAACTAAAACACACAATAGGAATGTATAATCTCACAGTTTATTCAGGTCATGAATTCAAGGATAGCATCGCTGGCTATTTCTGGCTCACTGCATTTCGTGGGGTTGCAATCAAAATGCTGATGAGGGTTGCCAGCAACTGAAGGCTTGCCTGAGACTGGAGGATCTGATTCTAAGATGGCCCCCTCATGTGACTACTGTTGGGAGGTGTCAATTTCTTACCAAAAGCACGTTTCATAGGGCTGCTTGAATATCCTCGTGATTTGGCAGCTTACTCACTCCTATTATCTATTTTATGAAATAGCTTTGGAAGCCACACTCCATATTATTTACAATATCTTATCAGTAAAGACACAAGACATCTCTTATTACACAAGATATCTCTCTCCATGTAGGAGGGAAGTACACAAGTATATGAATATCAAAAAGTAAGAATCCATCAGGAATGATCTTAAAACTACCTACCAAGTACCTATCTTGGTACTTCATCCCTCCATCATGGCTCATAAGTAAATCATAAATCATAGGCCTTTGGCAGTCTTTTAAAACTCAGTTCTAAGTTTTTACCACAAAGAACATGACAGTTCATATCATCTAGTAACGAGTTGAGAAAATAGAGCTTTAAACAATGTTTTAATAATTTGTGATGCTTTAATAAAATCTGCATTGATCAGCTAGGCGCAGTGGCTCCTGCCTGTAATCCTAGCACCAGGGAGGCCGAGGTGGGCAGATCACAAGGTCAGGAGTTCGAGACCAGCCTGATCAACATGGTGAAACCCTATCTTTACTAAAAAAATACAAAAATTAGCTGGGTGTGGTGGTGGGCACCTGTAATTCCAGCTACTCGGGAAGCTGAGGCAGAGAATTGCTTAAACCCAGAGTTGGAGATTGCGGTGAGCTGAGATCGTGTCACTGTACTCCAACCTGGCAGCCTGGGCAACAGAGCAAAACTCTGTCTCAAAACAAAACAAAACAAAACAATAAAAATCTGCATTGATCTTTTTGGATATTTTGACAATAAACTTTAAAAGGCATACTTTCTCTTCAGCAATCTGAGAAATTTTATCTTTCCATTTTTAAAGCATTTAGAAAATGTTTCTCTCCTCTGATGAGCTATGTAATGTTTTCTATGCAAAATAAGTACTTTTTTCTTAGTGTCCATGATATATGATCAGCAGCTTACCTACATCCTAGTGATCAATTAGTTTTCATAATTGAGATTGTCATGAACTTCAAAAATGGAGCAAGATATGTATTACCAATTTTTTTCTTTAATGTTAAAAATAATGTAAATAGTTTTAAACAGCTAGAAAAACAATATTGTAGTGGTAAAATAAGTTAATTTTTACTTTTCAAAAAAATGATATTTCAAATCAGTCATTAAATAATGTGTAATTTTAATAAAGGTAAAATTTATAATTATGGGTAGAATGATTTATTTCTCCTATCATTAAAAATACTAATATTCTTGAAAAAGAAATTCAGGAATTACACTATATAAATTATTATGTAAATGTCTTATTGCTTATATAATTATTAATACTCTATTGAAACAGGACATTAACAGCACTCTTGCAATTGTAAGGTGTGTTAAACTACTCAAGTAAGTATGAGCTAATAGTAATAAACAGTTATCTTGTTACTAAAAGTAAGTCAGAAATAAGGAATATCCACTGCTTGAGCTAAAATCTACCCTCTGATGAGTTTAATATAAGTTTTTAGGCAAATTCTAGGTGATGATATTTTCACATGATGTTAAAATGAAATATAGCTTTAAATGACTTTACTGGGAAAATCCTAAAAGACTCCAGGGTAGGTAAGATGTTATAAGAAAGAGAGGCACAGTTGTGTATCTGTGATATGTGTTTCAATGTATCTAGGTTTCTAAGTCTGTGTCAACCTTAGTATGTCTCTCTTTATGGAACACTTAATTGCTTACTTCATTTCAAAAGCGTCTAAAGTACTAAAGTAGGTGAGTCCTTCTGAATTCATTTGTATGGTTGTGTGCATGTGTGCATGGAAGATTATCTGTCCATCTGTATGTGGATGGACAGATGGACAAATACTCCTTTAATGGAGATGCTTCTATTCTTCTTTGTCTACATTTTTCTATGTTTGTGTCTTTCTGAGTTAAACAAATTTTTATTCAACAACTTATACTTCATCTCATTGTAAAAAGTGTTTAAGGTAGCTGTATACCCTGTATGCACAATTGGTATTTTCTGTGGGTCTCTGCCTCTGTACTCTGCCTTTTTTTTCCCTGCCTCATTCTGGGATATCAATCACCCTGCATTTAACCATCAGTTCTTTTCTTTTTTAATTCTCTTCAGTAAACACTTTGCCTCATTTTTCATCATAGAAGAACTTCTATATAGTCTTATCTTCACTTCTGCCATCTGTTTGCCAAAGCTAGACTATCCTTTTATTGACTGCAGGTTACTTTAGCACCCCCACTGAGTCTCAAATATATTACAACTAAGCTTTGCAGAAGTATGCTTCTTAAACTTCACATCACAGCCTCTATCCCCAAGCTATTTGAAGATCTATTGCTGAAGTTGCATAATAAGTCTACTCCTAAAGCAAACCTGTCAAAGGTGGTGGTGGTTTATGAGTCATGCCCTTGCACACTGCTATTTAATGAGTACAGGAAAAAATGGGCAGCCCTCACAAGTGCTGGCCAGCTTTCTTTTGCTTTACTTCCAAAGCTGAAACCTGCAGTTAGTGCTAACTGAAATGGTAATTCAGTATAGGAACTGAGGATTATCTCTAAAGTCTATTCAATCCTGAGATCCAAGTATCCTATAAATATTGAAATGTGAACCAAATTTTCTGATTATATATATATATATATTATCAGAATTATATTTAAAGAATTTAGAGAAGATGGTCAGATTGCTAAAAAAAAAAAAAAAAATCTCTTCTGTACTCTATAGAAAGATTTCTGAAAATAAGAGGTAAAGAAAAATAGCTAATATTTTTAAAGACATCCTGGCTTCAGTCACCTACTTACACTGAATTATTTTTGTTTATGGGTAGCATTACATGACAGATTAAAGATGGCAGTAGATATTTTCACATTTGTTTCATGGAGAAGGTGGTTCTAAATATCTTCTCCTTTAATCTGACTCAGCTTTAGTGATTAGCTTATTCGGCACAATGCAGTGGAAGTGAAAAAAATGAGATCTCTAAGGCTAAAATATAAACTGTTTGCATTTTTTCCTAGTTTTTCTGGAACACTGTCTCTGAGAGCCCTGATCAACCATGTAAGGAGGTAGATTGCCCTCAGACCTGAAGACGCCATGTGAAGGAGCTCTAGAAAACCGTTCCAGCTTAGCCCTTTTCTCCAGCCTCCCTACCAAGGTACCAGACATGCAAATTAAACCATACTGTGCCCTCCAATCTAGCCCATCTGCCAGTTAAATACTCCATGAATTGTTACACTTAGTACAATATATGTAACTATGATACTAATCTCACTAGATACACCTAATGAATGTAACATAACTTTTTCAACACTAAGTTCTATGAAAGACTTTCTTGCTTCCACTGGGATATTTGAGAGCTACATTTAACCTACCAATCTCTCTACTGCTGTATCTTTTTATGATAGTCATTATTGCTTTGGCCCTGTGTATTAATTGAGTTCCTTTTATTCATCAAAAAAATCTGTATTTCAGAAGCAATTTCTAAAAAAAGTTACTGAGTTTCATAAAGAGTAGACAATAAATATTTGTTTACTGATTGAACCTTTAACCCAAAGATCTCTTTCGGTAAATCCTCATTTCCCTGTGTCTTGTATTTCAGAGGCAGAACAACAGAATAAAAGGATTGTTGTGGTAATTGAGAGCAGAAAGATTCTGTTATGTTTTACTACCAGAGTTCACTCTGTTATGGAAACATTAGACGATTTCAAGAAAGGAATTTCCTAGATGTTAATTTACAGACACAGTGCTTAATTTTTTAAAATAACTAGCAACAGGAGTAAAATAGCTGGAGCCTACAGCCATGTCAGAGCACATTCTCCAAGATGAATCTCCTTATATCTAATACACACTACAGGAAAATACATACATTTCTCCAAGAATATATATATTTTGTTATGGAAAAAAAAAAATCCCTTCTCCCTCAGGGGATCAGATTCCCAGTCCAAAGGAATAGACTCCTTCAGGGGTACCATTCGTATTTCTTATTCCATGGAGTTGTGCTCCAGATGGGACAATCACATAAATATTTAACGGTGCCCTTTGAATTGTGCAAACAAGTACTTTCTTTGCCAGATTCTGTCTCATATGTTCCACTCCATCCTACCCTCTTCTATCTACTCCTTCTCATAACCTTTTTTTTTTTAAATTATGCTTTAAGTTATAGGGTCCATGTGCACAACGTGCAGGTTTGTTACATATGTGTACACGTGCCGTGTTGGTTTGCTGCACCCATTAACTCATCATTTACATTAAGTATTTCTCCTAATGCTATCCCTCCCCCATCCCCTTTCTCATAACCTTTTGATATAAGCTAGTAGCTCTCAACCTGTGTTCAGATAAATTACTTCCACTCTCTACTTGCAGTTGCCTGCCATTTTAGAGTAGATTGGGTAGATTTTCTTATCAGGAGCACTGATAAGAAAAACTGGGTAACTATTTTGAGAATTGTAATTTTCAGTGTAAAACATTCCAGCTAGCATTTACCTAATGCAAGGTAAGGGTGAGGAATTCTGGAGTTGCTTGCTTGGAGAAGAACTTGAGTTGAGCAAATCATTACTTCCTTTTATCCTCTCTGAAGCTTTTCCCCAATAGGAAATATATACTCAAAAGATTAAACATGTGAAGACATTTTATTTAGAGCAACAGATATGATAAAACCAACACAATATAACTACTTTTATTGGCTGTTTTTCCATCTCAGATTTGGGGTAAGCAAGAAAGATAAGTAATCAGGGAGCCTACTTAATTATTCAAATAATGAATTATGAAATCTGTCTAGCCACTGCTGAAGTTCAGGTCACAATGAACCTAAATCCCAGTTGTATGATGCCAAAATAAAAGGCTAGAAGCAACTAGATCTGTTTCAAAACTGGGAACATCCACTAACAGCAACTAGTTGACTGTTGGAGGTCTCAAAGTTATAGGACTCTGAACTATACTTGTAAGAATATGAGAAAATAAATAGAAGAGAGGAAAGATCACACACACACACACATGCGTACACACACAGAGCTAGCTCTAAGGTGGATATTATCTCATCTTCCTTTTATAATTTCCCCTTTGTGATGCTACATTACAACCAATATCAGAATTATTAGTTTCTAGGTTTCTCTAGGTCTGGAGAGTGGGGCTTTTACATTTTCCTGTGGGGAAATATTTTAATGCCTTCAAGAGAATTAAGGATAGGCAGAATTAGTTTGGGAAAGAAAGATAAAGAAAACAAAATAGCTAATTTTTCTTTGTAGGTTGATTGAAGGTCTTCAAGACTATACGTTTGAATGTGACATATGTCAGAGGTTAATATTGACTTAGCTCTGGCTAAAATTATTTTTATTTTTCCCTTTGTTGCTAGACAGAGGACCTGTTATGGACTTAACTGTGTTCCCTATAAAATGCATATATTGAAGCTATAACCCTTGTTACTACAGAATGGGACTGTATTTGAATGCAGGGCTTTTAAAGAGTAATTCAGTTACAATGAGATTATTAGGGTAAACCCTAATACAATTTGATTGGTGTCCTGATAAGAAGAAATTAGGACACAAGAGAGCCATCTTCAATGCACATGTGCACAAGGGAAGGGCCACGTGAGGAAATAGCAAGAAGACTTGGCTTGCCATCTGCAAGCCAGGAAGAGAGGTCTCAGAAGAAACCAACCTTGCTAACACCTCAATCTTGAACTTCTGTCCTCCAGAACTCTGAGAAAGTAAATATCTATTGTTTAACCCACCCTGTCTGTGGTATTTTGTTATGACAGCCCCAACACAGAGATTAGGAAAGTGAGTAATCTTTCTAAAGTTTAGGTCTAGTATGAAAATAAAAAGATAATAAATAATACAATAGAAGTTTTACATTTTGAGTCCTAGTCAACTATTTCCAGGAAAGGGACCAATTTTCTGATTGAGAGGACACTCTCTTCCTCTGGAAACTACAACCAGGTCATGATGATAATTCACCCATTCAACATTGTTCTTTCCTTCGTGTTCAAGTGTTCTCTTTCCTCCCCTGGAAGGGTCATTTAAGTATACATTCTCTCCCTTTATTGTAATTTACTTAAGACAGTTTATACAGCAAGCCCAACCTCACAGCAGAAGCTTTCTCCAAGGGTGCAGACTCTTGAGCAATTCTCATTCAACTTCCTACCCTAGATCCTGATAAAAATCTTAGGACAGCTTTTCAAATTCGACTGGCGGTTTTCAGGTAACAAGATTAATTTTGTAAAAAAGATGCTGAAGGTTAAACTTGATTTCTGGAATACTTAATAGTCGATATCCATGGAAATATAATTGAACATTGGCCTTGTAGAGAATCTCTCTCCTACAGCAAATTTTTAAAGTTTCATGAGGTTTAGATGAACCCTGAAAGACTTGTATTTTAACAATTCCATATCCCTTAGCTATTATTATTTATTACGTTTGTAAAAATCAAGTTCATAATGTGCACTCCTCCATTACTGTTTTCCCTTGGACAATTTGTGCATATTTTTCTTTGATGAATCTTTAAATCAAAAAAGAAAATACCACTTTACAACTGCTTTAACTTGCCAGTTTACTGTTAGAAACCTCAGATGCATGGGCTGCTGTTATCAATTTCCTCCAGTTAACCTGATCTGCTTCTGCCAACCTCTACTAAAAATGAGCATGTAATCGTGAAACTTGTATCTGTTGAGCGGATAAAAATGCTGAAATGCCTGTCCCTGGGATTATGAACTGTTCTGGTTTTCCATCTTTAGCAGAACAAATGGTAGTTTGAATAATCTTAAACTCATCTCAGAGGTTTTGAATTGGGTTAATATTAATTTATCCATTTGTCAATAAAATACATGATGAATTTAAGTTTATACAAGCTTTGATATAAAAACTCAATGTAAAAGTAAGATATGGTGGATATGGTACTTATTTTCCTCATAATAACACATCAAATGCAATATTAGCTTGAAGTTTATTCCTATCTCTTGAAAATTTTGCTCTTGTAATTGAATATCTTCTAATCTAAACAATACTTCTGGATATTAGATTCAGGATTAAGAGTCAGGAAGGGTAGAAGGGAAAAGGGGGAACTGTACTTCCATTGCTACCAACAAACAGTGGATCAGGTAGGAAACTTGCAAACAGTGAAAACTGTTCATCTCTAGCCGATAATTGATACAGTTTGCTTTAGTATTTATTTCTCTCAATAATGGAATTCCATGCTTAACATTAAGCTTAGTTTAATCAATGTATTCAGTAAACTAAAGAGAGATTTGAAAAGTCCAGTTGGTAATCTGAGTCCTTATAATGAATGATTGTGTAGACCTATGGAATGTCATCTGGCCTGAAAGGTACCTTGAAGGCTTTAGTTGCTGCTGACCCAGGCAGTGTCTGCAGTTTCCTTTTAGAGAATTATTAACTTTAGGCATCTGCTCAGTATGAAGGAGGCCCTTGTTAAAATCGCATGTTAACCACTATTGGTCATTATCGCTTCACTATCTGTTAGTTATGGAATTTTGTAGGTGGACACAGAAAGGTAAGAGAAAAGCTAAAGTTGTCACAAAGCCTCAAAAGCATGGGGGGACGTGATATGTAGTAATCATGTGGACAGCTTGAGAGAGCAGGCTGCCTGCTGTAATGGTCTCAGAGCAGAAAGAGACACAACAGAAGAAGAAATAAGAAGATACAAGTCAGTATTTGCCAAGAGTAGGCACCTATCATAAAGTTGATAGTGAAATAATTACTCTGCTCTTTATGACATCACCTACAAATCTGCCTTTCCTGTATTATTCAATCCATTATTGTCCCATTTCCTGAATTCAGTGGTGAACTTGGCAAATGTGAGGTTTCCACAGCTTTCTTCACAAGAATATTCCATTTTGTAGGAGCTTTTAATGTCATGTAGTTATTCCTAATAAAATGGCCAGACTGTAAGCATTACTTCACTTCTCATTATTGCATTCTTTTCTGCTCTGTTAAATGCCTTCTCTCCTGCCTCAATATTTATAGCTTCAAATAATAGTATTTTGTTATGCTCTCCCAACTAGCCTAAAGTAACTGCTCAGCTCTGATCCAACAACATTTTTCAATAGTTGAATGTCAATTGAAAATTGTCTTCTTTGTCCATTAATTTTGAATGGGTTTAGAAAACTATGAACTCAAGTATGACATAAAAATGAAGGAAAGAGCCTGACATACCTAATTGGCCACACATCTGTCTTTCAGTTTTAGTCTCTCTCAACTTCTGGTAAAACAGAGATTCTAGTTTTTTCAAACAATGAATTAAGACTTTGTTTCCAGCACTCAACTCATTAAAGACTTGCGGGTATTGATTTAATAGTAAAGTGGCCCCTCTTTGAAATGTTATATATTTTGTCTTCCCAAGGATCACACAGAACTCTACTTGCCAACAGGGCAGCTGCAGTGTCAAAGTGACACCATCCCACTTACCTTGGTCACAGCTGGGGTTCTCATAGAAACTGTCAAAGTAACAAGTCATCAAGATAGTTGTAGAAGCTTCCTGCTGCTACCATGTGTCCTTCTGTTCTAGTTTTTCAGCACAATGAAAATGTCAGCAATTCACATCACACCTGAGATAATAAACTTTAAATCATTCTTCTCTTATTTTTTATCAATATGACAAAGAGCTGATACTGTAATATAAAAATGCTAGATTAAGTCTATCTGAAAGATAAAATGGCTACCCTTTAGAATCTATTGGCTGTTACAATTATATGTGATTCATTAAGTCTTTCAAAGGAACATTGCCCTTACAGATTTGCACTGGAACTGAACCAGCGGGGAGAGCAGTGAACAGTGGCAACCAATGGCTATGGTCATGCCACTGCACGTTGCAAGAAAATGGCTGTGCCACTCAAATGTTAGTTTTAGCTTTCATCACCTATTTTATTAAAGGACCTTAAGTCTGCATCAACTGAGCTAATAGCTTCCAAGTTCATGACCACTTTGCCTGGAAACAGCAGCGTAACTATAGTAGCCTCCCATTATCCATGGGAAATATGTTTCAAGACCTCCAGTGGACGCCTGAGTGGGTGGATAGTACTGAACTCGACATATACTATGTTTTTTCTATACCTATAAGCCTATGATAAAGTTTAATTTATAAATTAGGCACAGCAAGAGATTAACAATAACTAATACTAAAATAGAACAATTATAGCAATTTGCCAGCATCACTACTGTTATGTTGTAGAACTTGTATGAAGTAAAATAACAGTTGAACACATGCACTGCCATACCACAACAGTAGATCTGATAACTGAGACAGCTGTAGGGCTACTAAGTGACTAATGGATATGCTAGACAAAGGGAGGATTCATGTCCCAGGTGGAAGAGAGAGAGAGAGTTTGGGATTTCAATACACTACCCAGATGGCATGTAATTTACAATTTATGAATTGTTCATTTCTGAAATTTTCCATTTTGTTTTGGATCACAGATGACAGCAGGTAACTGAAACTATGAAACGGGAACTGCAAATAAGGGGGGACTCCTGTAATACCATTTAATTAAGTTGACTAAAATGGACATTAGAAATTATTGCATCTAATCCTTTCAATTTATGAAATTAAGAAATTGGATCTAAGGAATAATTTCCTGAGATTGAATTTTTAATTAATCACAAAGGTCATGATAAAAGGATTACAGTTTATTCCCCCCTGTAACCCAAACTTGATATTGTTTCTAAACTAAGTCATATTCCTTCACACAAAAATAGCTTTCTAGTATAGCGCTGTAAAACTGTATAGCTTCTGTTTGTTGGGAGCTTTCTTCTTCTTTTTGTTTTGTTTTACAGTAGAGCCAAAAAAATACAGAAATATATTTTCAAAATACCTCTGTGGGCTCAACAATAATAAGGTGAAGATGAGTTATTATAAAAAAAAACTCATGTCTCTCAAATAAATGTCTCAGGTTTAGGAGTTTGGCAGATTTGTGAGTGTGGATGAAGAGATTAGATGGGTAGCACTTTGGCTTCTTCCAATATCCAGAAATTTTCATACATCTAAGCAATACAACACAGATAAAGAAAGTTGCAGGTATCATAATTTGGAAAATTGCTAAATGTATCATCATCATTTGCAAAACTGTTGCAGTAGATCCTATGATAACTAACCACATTTGCTTTTCTTACAGCTTATTATATATAAAAGAAGGAGCAATTAAAATCCCTCTCTGCTATGAAATTTAGGTTCAAGTGGATTGTGCATGAAATTAGCTTTTTAATACTTACATGGAAAATTGAGCTCTCAACCCAGAACCAGGGAGAAAAGGAGTTATTTCTTTTATCGTTTTTTTTGTATATAATTACTCTTTAATTTTAACCATTTCCAACTTAAACAATAAGCAAAAGCCCAATTCAATAAGTCATTCAAAGGTCAAAAATGTCCACTCTCCCAATATTTCATGTATTCTGCAATTTATTTCAAACTTTAGAGATTGTTAAAACTTCCCCTTAGAATATGTACATATCACCATTGAAAACCAAAACCAGTACATTTTTCTTCAACGGTTTACAATAGCAAAAAAATAATAATAAAATAAAATACAATAAAACTCACATTTTAAAGTTTACGAGAAACAATATGAACTGGATCTATCTGAAATCCAAACAACTAATAATAAAAAAAAACACTTTAAAAGTAGAAAAGTCCTTGTCACACGACAATTAACTAGTAAAATTGCTTCTTTTAGATGCTACCCAGTTGCAGAAGGATGAGGTTTTAAAAGAGCATGCATCAGGCATAAAACAATATAGTGAACGCTGATTGTTTTGTGTTATTCCCAAATGAATGGGCCTTTTTAAATGTATGTTTAAAGTCACCTTAACCTGTTACATAATTTCCTTGGTCTTCTTTTTACTTGTAAGCAACCAGTGGAAATCCCTGTTTTTCTGAGATTCCCATAATCTGATGTTATAGGCAGAATTTTCTTGGCAATGGCAGGCACTTCCTATATCCTCCATGGGACTTTTGGTGGGGTCATGAAAAGTTAAACTTTGGCTTCCTGCAGTGAACTATAGCTCCAAGTGTTTCATCTCATGATTTCCAAGAGCTTAAAATACTCTCTTTAACTAGTATGTATTTGACCATTTTTAATTTTAAACTTCATACTAGCAGTATGTATGATTTACACATAACCATTACAGTATTGCAGTATTCTGGATTTGACTATTTATCTCTACCAATGAGTTGTATACTTTGCAGGTATTTATGATACTAATTATTATCCTTTTTTTCCACCTGAAGAATTCCCTTAAGCGTTTCTTTTAAGGCAGGTCTAGTGATAATGAATTACCTCAGCTTTTACTTGTCTCTGAAAGATTTTATTTTTCCTTCATTTCTGAAGGATAGCTTTGCTAAATATAGTATTCCTGATTGACATTTTTTTTTCTCTCAGCACTTTGTTATTTGTTTGTTTTGAGACGGAGTTTCACTCTTGTTGCCCAGGCTGAAGTGCACCAGTGTGATCTCACCTCACTACAACCTCTGCCTCCTGGGTTCAAGTGATTCTCCTGCTTCAACCTCCTGAGTAGCTCGGACTACAGGCACGTGCCACCACACCTGGCTACACTTTGAATATGTTATCGGATTTTCTCCTGGTCTGCAAGAGTTCTGCTGAAAAGTCCACTGAGAATCTAATGGGAATTCCCTTATATTACTTGAAGACTTTCCCTTACTGTTTTTAAGTTTTCTCTTTGTCTTTGACTTTTGGCTGTTGGATTATAACGTGCCTTTGAGAGGAACTCTGGTTGAATCTATTTGGAAATCTTTGAGTTTCATGGATCTGGATTCATTTCTCTCCCAAAACTTGGGAAATTTTCAGCAATTATTTTGTTATATAAACTTTTTGTCCCTTTCTCTGTCTCCTCTTCTTCATGAAAGCACATAATATGGATATTTTTGTTTCCTTAGTGGTGTCCCATAAGTCTCATAGGCTATCTTTACTCGTTTTCATTTTGTAGTTTCAAAAGACCTATCTTCAAGTTCACAGATTCTTTATTCTTTTTGATTTAGCCTGCTATTGAAGTTCTCAATTGTATTTTTTATTTCATTGATTGAATTTTTCATTTCATTGGTTGAATTTTTCACCTTCAAAATTTTTGTTTGGTTCTTTGTGATCCCGTCTGTCTTTGTTAAATGTCTCATTCAGGTCATGAATTTTTTTATTCCATGAATTATCTATTATTTTTATTCTCTTGTATTTGGCTGAGTTTACTTAAAATCATTATTTTGAATTCCTTTTCAGGCAATTCATAAATTTTCGCTTCTTTGAGACAAGTTACTAGAGAATTATTATCTTTCTTTGGTGATGTCATGTTTCCTTGCTTTTATATATTTCCTATGTGCATGTGTTGATGTCTTCCATCTTGTGTTTTGGTCACTTCTTTCAAACTTTACAGAGTGACCTTGATAAGACATGACTTTCACCTGCAGATGGGACTGAGGTACCAGTTGTTTGAGGTGTGGTGGTTATGGTTTTGTGTAGGTGCAGTGGTGTAGTCTCCATGCACTTTCCTCATTTTAATCAACGTTAGTAACGAATGCAGTGCCTCAGTGGTCTAGGCAGCAGAGGTTTGTGGCAGTGACATTGACTGCGTAGTTGATTAGAGAAAGGGCTTTTCTTGACTCTAACAGTGAGGAGTCTTAGCTGAAGAGATCTATTTTGATGCTGGGTCTGATGTGGCTCTGAGGCAGCCAGAGAAACACTAAGATCCAGGACGCAGGTGCTTGAAACAGCTGTGGATCTGGGTTCCTGGGCTCAAGGTCTTACAAAATTACTGTAGCACTTGGGAGTTGAGGTACAGGTTCAAGGTATGAGTGGATGAAGTTCTCCTGATAAGCTGACGTCTGTTGCTCCAAGACAAACCCCAGAATCTCAGACCCAGGAGACTAGGATGTAGTTGTGGCTGTTACCCTAGGGAGCAGGGCACAGCACTGGCATAGCTCTGGGGAGAAAATGTGGTGCTCCAGAGGCTCAGGCCATGGTGAGCAGGGCAAAGCTGCAATTCAGGATTCAGAAATGACAGAGCATGAGATACCATATAGTGTTCATTGTGGACCCTGAGATAACAGGGTCCACCAGTAGCCCAGGTACCGTAAGGCCAGTGCAGCAGCAGCAAGGACCCAGGAATGGCAAGATGCCACTGTGGGGGATTCTGAAGGGTAGAGAGCAACACAGTGATGACTTCAATCTTGAGAGAGGCAGAGTGCATCGGCAGCTTGGACTATGAGAGACAGTCCAGTTTTAGGTAGGCGGGGTACTGTGACTGTTTGGCCAGGAGGATGGGGTGAAATAGCTCAGCTAAGGCTCTGATTTCCTGGATGTGAGATGCTGCATATGTTTGGCCCTAGAAAGTGAAGTTATAGAGATTAGCAGTCTTTGGATCCCTGAGGTTGGACCACTATGTTAGCTGTGATGCTGGGTGGTGCAACTGCCTCAGTGTGCCAGAATATCATAACTCCTGGGGGCTGCAGTGCTGCTTCACTTGAGGCACCAGGGCCAGGGGCAAATGCTTTGGTGTCCCAGATGCCTGAGATCCCCAGGGGCAGAGCACTACCTCAATTGTGGCAGCACGTGTGTGGTTACTCCAGTGTGCAGGCCTGAGGTCCTCGGGAAGGTGGGGCTGAGTGTTTTCTTTGGGGCCAGAGGCACCACTGCTCTGGTAGTTCAAGGCTCCAGGTCCCTGAGGGGGTGAATCACCACTTCAGCTGAGCCCTCAGGGGAGGATGCACCAGTGACTGTGGTAGCTTGACCCTGAAAGGTAAGGTGTAGTAGCAACTCTGCTTGAGGATGGCACACTACCAGATGGGTGTGAGTGCAGTGGCAGCCAAGCCTCAGAGAATGAGGGATGCAATGACTCATCCCATAGCGGGATACACTCTAGCAATAGCTCTTGTTTTGAGATAGTACAGAGCATTAATAGCATGGGCCATGGTGGAGAGGACACAGCATCAGTTCCTTGTCTGAAGGTATCTTCATATATGGAGCATGGGAGCTCCCTCCTCTGGGCTTCAAGCCTTGGAGAACTGTGGGAATCTCCAGAAGCTAGGACTGCAGATGTCCACAATGGCAATGGAGGACGCTGGAGCCCTCTTGCTTATCTTTTCCCCACAGGGAAAAGTTCCTCCTGATTATAATCTGATTCCGAGTGACTGGATGGGACGGTGGAGGTGAAACATTTCCTTCCTTCCCTTCTCTATGTGGCCATCCTGTTCCTATGCTATATGTGATTTCTGGTGCTTCTTTGCTCTGCTCTGATGCTACCTTTTAGTGATTTTGGTTGAAATGTAGTTGTTTATTCACTGTTTTGGCTTTTTGTGGGGGGAGGAGTGTTAGGAGCTTTAGTCATTTTGCTGATGTCACCTTCAAATAGTCCCTTCTTGAAACTCTTTTCAATTAACTCAGTTATTTTGCTATCTGTCCTGCCGTGCTGACCTACACCAAATGTGAACTTTATCTCTCCTGTACTTTTCAGGCAAGTTACCTTTGTTGACTTTTTAAGCAGTTTGAATATATGTTGACTACATCAGTTAACTCACAAGGCAAATTTTCTTTTGCACAGCTTAGTTCACTTGTAAACATAGGACCTACAGTGCATATGTACATTTTTCTGGAAGGAGGGGCCATAGCTTCCATCAGAGCTTCAAAAGGATTCACAATCAAAATATAGTTAGAACTGACTTTCCCTAGTATTGTATTTATCTTCCTAGAGTCTTACTTTTGACATTCTGGTAGCTGATATCTGGTGGAAAAAAATATTGTAATGAAACTATCATGACTCTTTTCCAGGAGATACTGATTTTATTTTAGAGACATCAAAGAGACTTTGACTTTTATATGTTTTTGAGCATAATGGTTATAAAAACATAACTGTTTAGTACTTATTTTATAAGAATAAATATTGTCACTAAGTAAAATTTAATTTAAGCAAAATTTCAGTAAATTTTATTTTATCGATATTCACATATATTTCCAAATAGCATGATGCATATTTTCAAGTATTTTATTTTCTGTTAATAAAATGTGTCTCATTTTCCAAAAGTTTATATGCCTGTAGCTTTAGAAAGATGAAGAAATTTTAATTGGAATGCAATGCTTTTATGTTTAAATGACAGGTTCATAAGTTATCACTTCATCATTTTCAATTATTTTTAAACATACAAAAAAGATTTCAGTAATTATATTTGCATGTTTATAAATCATTGGCAGATTGTAACAAGTCAAAAGAAAACTACTGCAGTTATTGTCCAGAATAATTAAAGGAGCATCTTACTATTAAAAAAAAAGTGTGAAACAAAATTCAAAACTAATGCACTAAGTCTCACAAATCTACTGTCTTTAATAATTGAACAGGAAAACTGATATTCAAGATTTTCCAAAGTGACATTAGTAAAAGCTACAGAAAAGACATATTTCCTTTTGCAGAACTGATTTGATTTACTTCCTGTCATGCTGTACCTCATATCTGCCATAATTGTTGAAGGCAGGCAATTTACACTGAGTGATGGAGCAACTTAAATATTAGAATATAGGCCGATTCTCTCCACTTAAAGTTACAAAGCTAAGATCAAAATAGAGAAGAGAATGTTTCTAGATATGTGAGAACTAAATATTAGCTATATACAGTGTCTTCATTATATTTTTTAAATTACAGGTAAAAATATTTTACAATTTTAGCTGATACATCCATTATCTATTTCAGTCTGCATTAATGCACCAGTCATGTTGCTGTGGCTTTCTTGTCTTTTTTAACATAGAAATAATATTTAATTTTAATTAACTAACTTATTTATTTTTGTTGACGTTGACACTATATTTATTTGTTATTTTTATTTATCTTTAATTTTTATTTCAGGTTCAGGGGTACATGAGTAAGTTGATTATATAGGTAAATTGTGTGTCATAGGGGTTTAGTGTTCAAATTATCTCATCAACCAGTAATGAGCATGGTATGCAATACACAGTTTTTCAATCCTCAACCTCCTCCCACCCTTCACTCTCAAGTAGGCCCTAGTGTCTGTTGCTCCCTTCTTTGTGTCCATGTGTACTCAATGTATAGCTCCCACTTATAAGTGAGAACATACAGTATTTGGTTTTCTGTTCCTGCGTTAGTTCACTTAGGATAATGACCTCCTGCTCCATCCATGTTGCTGCAAAGGACATGAACTCACTTTTTTCTATGACTGCATGGTATTCCATGGTGTGTATGTACCACATTTTCTTTATCCAGTCTACTGTGGATGGGCATTTAGGTTTATTTCATGTTTTGCTATTGTGAATAGTGCTGCAATGAACATACACTGTTGGGGTACACGTGTTTCCTAAACAAAGGAATGAACACACAAGACAACACAGGACAAGACATACATGGTGGCCGCCCCGAACGGCACACACTGCTTTATTTTATCCAGCTGTTTGTGGAATGTTGCCAAGTCACGGGGCATGTGTTGCTTCTCTGACCTTTCCTTGACTCGCAAGATCAGTAAACATTGACCAGTTCCTAGAGCCCACTGTTTGCAGCTGGCTCCTTTGTCCTTCCTGTTTGCAGAGAAGGACTGTCCTGCTTTGTTTGCAAAAGCAGGGCTTATCGGGAACGTCTCGTTTGCGAGCACGCAGTCCTCTACAATACACATGTGTGTCTTTGTGGTAGAATGATTTGTATTCATTTAGGTATATACCCAGTAATGTGACTGCTTGGTCTAATGGTAGTTCTGGTTTTTTGTTGTTGTTGTTGTTCTGTTTTGTTTTGTTTTTTCTCTTTCTTTTTTTATTATATTTTAAGTTCTGGGGTACATGTGTAGAATGTGCAGTAGTGTTACATAGGTATACACATGCCATGGTGGTTTGCTGCATCCATCAACCCATCACCTACATTAGATATTTCTCCTAATGCTATCCCTCTCCTAGACCCCCACCCCCCGACAGGACCTGTGTTCCCTCCCTGTGTCCATGTGTTCTCATTGCTCAACTCCCACTTATAAATGAGAACATGAGGTGTCTGGATTTCTGTTCTTGTGTTAGTTTGCTGAGAATAATGGTTTCCAGCTTCATCCACGTCCCTGCAAAGGACATGAACTCATCCTTTTTTATGCCCGCATAGTACTCCATGGTGTATATGTGCCACATTTTCTTTACCCAGTCTATCAATGATGGACATTTGGTTTAGTTCCAAGTCTTTGCCATTGTTAATAGTGCCACAATAAACATATGTGTGAATGTCTTTATAGTAGAATGATGTATAATCCTTTGGGTATATACCCTGTAATGGGATGGTGGGGTCAAATGGTATT
The DNA here is from genome assembly GCF_009764315.1 of Trachypithecus francoisi. NCBI lineage: Eukaryota > Metazoa > Chordata > Mammalia > Primates > Cercopithecidae > Trachypithecus > Trachypithecus francoisi. Next base: position 43,899,837 of record NW_022681470.1, on the reverse strand, counting down.
TGTAGTTCTAGATCCTTGAGGGATCACCACACTGTCTTCCACAATGGTTGAACTAATTTATACTCCCACCAACAGTGTAAAAGCATTCCTATTTCTCCACATCCTCTCTAGTATCTGTTGTTTCCTAACTTTTTAATGATTGCCATTCTAACTGACGTGAGATGGTATCTCATTGTGGTTTTGATTTGCATTTATCTAATAACCAGTGATGATGAACATATTTTCATGTTCGCTGAATGCATAAATGTCTTCTTTTGAGAACTGCCTGTTCATATTATTTGCCCACTTTTTGATGTTTTTTTTTTCTTGTAAATTTGTTTAAGTTCTTTGTAGATTCTGGATATTAGCCCTTTGTCAGATGGATAGATTGCAAAACTTTTCTCCCATTCTGTAGGTTGCCTGTTCACTGTGATGATAGCTTATTTTGCTATGCAAAAGCTCTTTAGTTTAATTAGATCCCATCTGTCAATTTTAGCTTTTGTTGTCTTTGCTTTTGGTGTTTTAGACATGAAGTCTTTGCCTATGCCTAAGTCCTGAATGTATTGCCTAGGATTTCTTCTAGGATTTTTATGGTTTTAGGTCTTACATTTAAGTCTTTAATACATCTTGAGTTGATTTTTGTGTAATGTGTAAGGAAGGGGTCCAGGGTAGTTCTGTCTTGAGGAATCACCAAGCTGTTTTCCACAATGGTTGATCTAATTTATGTTACCATTTGCAGTGTATAAGCTTTCCCCTTTTGATTAGTGATGTTGAGCATTTTTTCATATGCTTGCTGGCCACTTGTATGTTTTCTTTTGAAAAGTGTCTATTCATGGCCTTTGCCCATTTTTTAATGAGGATGTTTTTTGTTTGTAAATTTAAGTTCCTTATAGATTCTGGATACTAGACTATTGTCAGATGCACAGTTTGCAAATACTTTCTCCCATTCTGTAGGTTTTCTGTTTACTCTGCTGATAGTTTCTTTTGTGGTGCAGAAGCTCTTTAGTTTGCTTAGGTCCCATTTATCAATTTTTGGTTTTGTTGCAATTGCTTTTGGTGTCTTTATCATAAAATCTTTGCCAAGGCCTATGTCCAGGATGGTATTTCCAATGTTATCTCCCAGGGTTTTTATAGTTTTAGATTACACATTTAAGTCTTTAATCTTTTCTGATTTAATTTTTTATATGGTGAAAGGAAGAAGTCTAGACTGAATCATCTGCATATGCCTAGCCAGTTATCCCAGCACCATTTATTGAATAGGGAGTCCTTTTCCTATCACTTGTTTTTGTCAGTTTCATCAAAGATCAGATGTATGGCTTTATTTCTAGGCTTTTTATTTTGTTCCATTGAGCTGTATGAGATTGTATGACTGTTTTTTGTTTGTTTGTTTGTTTGTTTGTTTTTACCAGTAACATGCTGTTTTGGTTACTGTAGCTGTGTGGTATACTTTGAAGTAGGGTAATGTGATGCCTCCAGTTTTGTTCTTTTGGCTTAGGATTGTCTTGGGTATTTTGGCTCTTTTTTGATTCCATGTGAATTTTAAGACTTTTTTTCTAATACTTTGAAACATTAAATTGGTAGTTTGATAGGAATAATATTGAATCTGTAAATTGCTTTGGGCAGTATGGCCATTTTAATAATATTGATTCTTCCTATTCATGAACATGAACAATTTTTCATTTGTTTTTGTTATCTCTGATTTCTTTGAGCACTTTAATAAGGCTTGTTGTAGAGACCTTTCACCACCCTGGTGAGCTATATTCCTAGGTATCTTATTGCTTGTGGCTATAATAAATGGAATTGCATTCTTGATTTGGTTCTCAGCTTGGACATTGTTAGCAAATAGACATGGTAATGATTTTTATACTTTCATTTTGTATCCTGAAATGGCTGAAATTCTTTATCAAATCTAGGAGCTTTTGGGCAGAGACTATGGGGTTTTCTAGGTATAGAATCACATCATTGGGAAACAAATATAGTTTGACTTCCTATCTTCATATTTGGATGCCTTTTCTTTCTCCTAATTGCTCTGGCTAGGACTTCAAGTACTCTGTTGAACAGGAGTGGTGAGAGTGGGCATCCTTGTCTTATTGTAATTATCGAGGATAATGCTTCCAGATTTTATTCATTATGATGTTGTCTGTGGGTTTGTCATAGATGGCTCTTCTTATTTTGAGGTATGTTCCTTCTGTGCCTAATTTTTTGTGGGTTTTGAACATGAAGAGGTACTGAATTTTATTGAAAACCTTTTCTGCATTTATTAAGATAACCATATGGTTTTTGTCTTTAGATCTGTTTATGTGGTGAATCACATTTACTGATTTGCACATGTTGAACCTACTTTGCATTCCAGGGATAAAGCCTACTTGATTGTGGTGGATAAGCTTTTTGATGTGCTGCTGGATTTGGTTTGCAAGTATTTTGTTGAGGGATTTTGCATTGATGTTCATCAAAGATACTGGCCCGAAGTTTTAGTATTTCTGAGTCTCTGCCAGATTTTGGTATCGGGATGACGCTGGCCTCATAGAATGAGGTAGGGGGGGATCCCTTTACCTTAATTTTTTGGAATAGTTTCAGTCGGACTAGTATCAGCTCTTCTTTATAATCTGGTAGAATTTGGCCATGAATTCATCTGGTCCTTGGGTTTTTCTCAACTAGTCCTAGGCTTTTTGTTACTGATTCAGTTTTGGAAACCATTATTGTTTTATGCAGGGATTCAGTTTCTTCCTGGTTTAGTCTTGGAAGGTTGTATTTCCAGGAATTTGTCAATTTGTTCTAGGTTTTCTAGTTTATGTGCCTGGAGATGTTTGTAGTAATTTCTGAGAGCTTTTTGTTTTTAGATGGGGGTCAGCGGTAATGTCCTATTTGTCATTTCTGATTGTGTTTATTTGGAACTTTTCTCTTTTTTTCTTTATAAGTCTATCTAGTGGTCTAACAATCTTATTTGTTCTTTCCAATAAAAATTCCTCAATTAATTGATCTTTTATCTGGGTTTTCATATCTCTGTTTCCTTCAGTTAAGAACTGATTTTGGTTATTTCTTGTCTTCTACTAGATTTGGAGTTGGCTTGCTCTTTTTTTTTCTAGTTCCTACAGGTGTTAAGTTAGGTTGTTAATTTGAGATCTTTCTGACTTTTTGATGTGGCCATTTTGCACTATAGACTTTCCTCTTAACACTGATTTAACGGTATCTCATAAATCCTGGTATATTGTATCTTTGCTCTCATTCATTTCAAATAATGTCTTCATTTCTTCCTTAATTTCATTGTTTACCCAAAAGTCATTCAGGAGCAGGTTATTTAATTTCCATGAAATGGTATAGTTTTAAGTTATTTTCTTAGTATTAATTTTTATTTTTATTGTGCTGTGATCTGAGAGTGTGGTTGGTATGATTTCAGTGCTTCTGAATTTGTTGAGAATTGTTTTATGGTCCATTGTGTGGTTGATTTTAGAGTATATGCCATGTGTAGATGAGATGAATCTGTTGTTTTGAGGTGGAGAGTTCTGAAGATATCCATTAGGTCCATTTGGTCAAGTGTCAGGTTAAGGTCCTGATAATCTTTGTTAGTTTTTTCTCCTTTATAATCTTTCTAATACTGCCATTGGGGTGTTAAAGTCCCCCACTATTATTGTGTGGTTATCTAAATCCCTTTGTAAGTCTCTAAGAACTTGCTTTATGAATCTGAGTGCTCCTGTGTTGGGTATGTATATATTTTGGATAGTTCAGTCTTGTTGAATTTAATCCTTTACCATTATGTAATGACCTTCTTGGTCTTTTTAATTGTTGCTGGTTTAAAGTCTGTTTTGTCTGAAGTTAGAATGACAACCCTTGCTTTTTTCTGTTCTCCATTTATTTGGTAGATTTTTCTTCATCCCTTTATTTTGAACCTATGGGTGTCATTGATGTGAGATGGGTCTCTTGAAGACAGCATACTGTTGAGTCTTACTTCTTTATACAACTTGCCTTTTAAATGGAGCATCGGGCCCATTTATGTTCAAGGTTAATATTAATGTGTTTGAATTTGATCCTGTCATCATGTTTTAGATGTTTATTATGCAGACTTGATTGTGTGTTTGCTTTATAATGTCAATGGTCCATATACTTAAGTGTGTTTTTATGGTAACTGGTAGTGGTCTTTCCTTTCCATATTTAGCACTTCCTATAGGACTCCCAGATTTCATAAGGCAGATCTGGTGGTGGAGCCACCTGGGACTCACCAAGCAGAGGATATGGAGCAGTGGAGGCAGTGGCTTTCTTGTGCCTCCCAAGATTCTATCAAGACCCAATTCCAGTACTGCTTATTCCCTGAATTGTTCCTACAGATCTCCAGTCTAGTTATTCCATCTGACCCTCCTTTAAATCCATAGCCTTTGCTGTCTATACCATTCATGTGTTAACCTTGTCAAATATTTATCCTGTGATAAAATCATCACTCATGGTGATGGTGAATACATAACAAGGTAAAGATGTTAAAATAGAAAGTCTATTAGCCTAGACACTTCATTATAGAATCAGTCCCTCATTTAATAACCATATGACTTGGGCAAGTCACTGGATTTTTTTGAATCTCAATTTGCTAGTTCATCAGGGAAGAGGATCACACTGAACTTCTTACCTTAGGATATTTGGAGTTGAAATGAGGCAATGAAAAAAAAGTTTAAGATTATAAAGTGCTATGTTATTTTAAGGAATTTTAATCCAATGTAGGAGTAATATTAGCATATATTAAACATATGTTATACAATAAATTTTTATATTAATTGTCTTATGTAATCATTAGAAAACCTATGAAGTAAAGATCATTATTATCTCTATTTTATAAATAAAGATTCTGAAGTATTTAGAAGTTAAACAATATACTCATAATGAAACCATTAGGAAATGAGAGAACCAGGCTATGAACATATGCAGCTTGGCTCCCGAAGCCATTATATTTGACTGAATTCTGCTACATTACTTTCCATAAAGCTAAATTAAAAAGGTTTCTAGAGGAGGTAATGTCACTGGCACACCACAAGAAAATCATCCCCTTTATACTCATCTTAAAAATTATATTTTCTGGAGTGGCCTGACGAAACCCAAACAGCACTCCATGTAATTCTTATCTTTTCTGACTACTCTTCCCTAATAATAATTATTATGATAATTGATGGTTGCTCCCAGTATATAAATGCCTTATCATTATCTTTTGATGTTATCAGTGAAATTTCCTTGCAAACCTTGTAAACTGGGATCTTGTACTTTGCCACCATGGCATCATCTGCATAATAGGTTTGTTTCCTTTACACTAAGGCCTAAAACCAATTGTGTTACATTCCATAGAATCTCCTTTGTTTTTTGCCCCCACATCTATCTCCCCAGGAATTAATTTAATTAGACTGTCATGTTAAGGTAAATCAACAAGGGAACAACATGTGTAGTTGTCATTCTAAATGGGAGTATGAATTCTTCTTAAGAGAATTATGAAAAACACAAATTTTAAGAATTTATTCCATGTGTACATATAAATATCAAATATAAATATAAGAAAAATGAGAGAAGATAGATTCAAAATGGCCTTACCCTTTACTAATTGTGTGTCATCTCTTTATTCCATGCAGATTTTTAGGATTTCTTAATATTATTGGTATTTGAGATTTTCTTTTTTTTTTTTTTTTTGAGACGGAGTCTGGCTCTGTCTCCCAGGCTGGAGTGCAGTGGCCGGATCTCAGCTCACTGCAAGCTCCGCCTCCCGGGTTTACGCCATTCTCCTGCCTCAGCCTCCGGAGTAGCTGGGACTACAGGCGCCTGCCACTTCGCCCGGCTAGTTTTTTGTATCTTTTAGTAGAGACGGGGTTTCACCGTTGTTAGCCAGGATGGTCTCGATCTCCTGACCTTGTGATCCGCCCGTCTCGGCCTCCCACAGTGCTGGGATTACAGGCTTGAGCCACCGCGCCCGGCCGAGATTTTCTTAAATACTAAACATTTTCAAGGTGGACTTCTGAGCAATGTATCATATCATGTGATAGGGTGTCTAATAGATTGAGAACTCTTTAATAAGAGTTAACATTGGACTGAGAGATGACTAAGTGTTAGATATATGCAGAAAGTATGCTATGAAGTAGTCATCATTGTTATCACCATTGTACTTTGAGAAAAATGGGGCTTAGAGAAGATAAACATATCCATTAGTAGAGCTGGAATTTCAGCCCAGGCTTAAGTCCATCAACAGGATCTTTAATTCTAACCACCATGCTTCCCAAAGAAAGACTACATTACCCAACTAGATAAATCATCAAGCCATATTTTTTTGTCATCTAGCTCAGCAACTCCTTTCCTGTATGAATGTCATTCCAAATCAGGAATATATCCATATTTGTTGAAGATTTACCATGGATCTAGTAGCAACCCTTTACAACACAGGAAAAAGATAACAAATTGTAATAGCGCATTCAAAATATACAAAGTTGCAAATTGTATTTAGAATAATTAGGAATCATAGAACCAAAGACTATGCTGTCTTATCCTATTTCTCATTCTCAAGATCTCACTTTAAATAGAATTACCTCTTTTCAAGGAAACATAATCTCTATAAAGATTAAATTTTATCGTTAATTCTGTCTATGCAGTGAATCACATTTATTGATTTGCAGATGTAGAACCAGCCTTCCATACCTGGAATAAAGCTGACTCGATCATGGTATACTATCTTTTGGTTGAGCCTCTGGATTCAGTTTGCAAATATTCTATTAAGGATTTTTGCTTTTTTGTTGTATTTATTTATTTATTTTAATTTTTATTTTAGGTTTGGGAGTACATGTGAAAGTTTGTTACATATGTAAGCACGTGCCATGGAGGTTTGTTCTGCATATTGTTACATCACCCAGGTATTAAGCTCAGTACCCAACAGTTATCTTTTCTGCTCTTCTCCTTATTCCCACCAAGTAGATCCCAGTGTCTGTCATTTCCTTCTTTTGTTCATAAGTTCTTATCATTTATCTCCCACTTATAAGTGAGAACATGCAGTATGTGGTTTTCTGTTCCTATGTTAGTATCAATGTTCATTAGGGACATTAATCTGTAGTTTTCTTTTTTGGTTGTGACCTTGTCTGGTTCTGGTATCAGGGTGATACTAGCTTTGTAGAATGAGTTAGGGAGAATGTTCTCATCCTTGATTTTTTGGAACAGTTTCATGAGGATTGGTACCAGTTCTTTGCATATTTAGTATAATTTGGCTGTGAATCCATCTGGTCCTGGGTTTTGTTGTTTTTTGGGGAGAGTGTTTATTACTGATACAGTCTCACAGCCCATTATTGGTCAATTCCAGACTTTTATTTCTTCCTGGTCCAATTTTAGGAGGTTGCATATTTTCAGGAATTTCTCAGCATCAGTCATGCTCTGCTGCAATTGCCTATTAAAGGCAATATTATCATTTTCCTTCTGAATTAGGAATAGTAAGCACTGTTTGTGAGACGTCATATCTACTTTGTGCTGTTCCTCTGCCAATATTGAGTTGCTTATCTCTATTGACATACGCAGCTTCTCTCTGAGCTGGCTCTAGACCTGTAAAATGTAATTAACTGTACATAAATTATCTTTTAAGAAGAGAATCAAAGATCAAATTGATCTACAAAGTTTGGTAGAAAAATAAGTATAAACCAGGCATGGTGGCACACACCTGTAGTCCTAGCTACTCAAGAGGCTATGATGAGAGGATCACCTGGGCCTAGGAGATGGATGCTGCAGTGATCTATGATCGTGCCATGCACTCCAGCCTGGGTGACAGGGTGAGACCTTGTCTCTAAAAAAGTATGATTACTCTTATTAATATATAATAATTTAGAAATATAAAGTTCCATCTTAAAACCAGATGTTCAGAGCTCTAGCAGCTTTCTTATTGGTGATCTGCCATTCCCACCCTGTCTTTGCAAGAAATGAACCAAACTTCATTTAGGAAACATCAGGTCTCACTTACTTTTAATGTAATCGTTTTTGAGCATTTTTCCTATTTTCTGTAATTTTCTATTTGCTTTTACTAAAAGTGAAATGATTTTCTTACAACTTAAAATGTAAGTTTTACACCACAGGGAAGAAAAATAAAAGAAAATATAAACTGTATGAAAGCAGGGATATTTTTTGCTTTTTATTTGCTGATGTATTTGTAACAATTAGAGAAATATCTGCCATGTGGTAGCACAAAAACATTGCTGAATAAACTGAACAAGTGTAATGCAATTCAGTGTTAATTTCCAAAGGAATTAAAGTATATGTATATATTGTACCACATTCTAGATATAGTGCTGGGTTATGTATGTACACTACTTCATCAAAGTAGCACAAAAACGTGAAGAGGAAATTACCTTTGAGAAAAAATATGCATTATTCTATGTTATATAACATTTAGAATCACTTTTTGTTAACTGAAATCATAAATAATTATGATAGTTTCCACTTGTGAGAATTCCAAACTAGATAATTTTGCCGCTCTCTATAATAAACATAAAAAGAAGGCACCAATCTTGTTTTAGAGATGAAGACACCAAGACACAGAGAATAAGAGCTTAGGGCCGATGACCATTATATCTCCATCGTTCATTCCCTGGTATCACTCTCACATTCTCCGATCCCTCAGTCCCTTGGTCACTTCTTCCATCTGCCATCCTGAGATCTTCATTTATCTCTCTTCAAGTGTACATGGGGCCTGCAAACTTATAGAAATATTGAATGTTTTTAAATGAAGAAATGGCTTTTATCTAATATGTGAGAACAGAAAGACAACTAAGATTGTGATCTCTGGCATTCTAGTGGAATAAAAAGATTTTATTAACAAGTGTTCAGGGCTTCTCCAAATATTAGGAAGTTTACCAAATGCCTTTATTTAATATGCAATATAACTCCTGTGAAAACATCTTAACCAGCTTTTCTCTGTATTTATTTCACTAGAGAACCTCTTTTAAGAGTTGCTACCATTTAGGTAAGTATATTAATTTCAGTCCACTGGTGGATGATGCTATCCACTACAGGTAGATACCAATGTCTAGGGCACACATTTGTGGTGATTTTCTAATACAAAACATTTCTTTCTCATAAAATATGTCACTGCATGATGAAACTGGAGGGAGCCATGCCACTTCTCTGATACTTTGTTACCATAGATCTAAACCTTATTGTATATCTTTAAAATGCCTCTTTTAGATAAGATTCTTTAAAAATAAGATAATGAAAAATAAGCTCTTGAATTTAACTACATAGGAAATAATTGTCTGATGTAGACCAGACTATAATATCTGTAAAATATATGTCTTTGTAAACACTTGTCTCATTAATAAATTTCCTACTTAAAATTTGAATTACATATATAAAAGTAAGATGTTCTTGCTGAAAAATAATTTCCTAATGAGCAGCAAAGTCATGCAATCTATTTAGCAGAGTTATTATAGTTATTACTAATAAAATCGGCCTCCATTTAAATGTGGAGAACCTGCATTGGTTCCAATACCCATTATACATTATCCTTAAATTACATATTGAAACTTGGTGGATTTATGCCAAGATGTAATCAGAAGGAATCATGAGGTGAGCAATTTTCAGAGCTCAACTTAATTCAACATATTTTTAACTGCATCTTCCAAGATTATAATTACATTTAACAATTGATTTGATTGAAGGAGAAAAAAATCATACTGCTTCATTGACCACCATTTTCCATACTTGTTTGAATGGCATTGCATGTGATATAATTTGTAATAAGGCCAATTATGAGAAGAACAGGAACACTAGTATTTTTTAAATTCTGGTGGAATGTTTTAAAATTTTAATATAAAAAGTTAAAGGGCCCTGTTTCTAGAACTCAGCATCACAGAATATATATATTTTTCCCTGTTTATCACAGCAACTGGTGCATTAGTTGACCAGATAGAGAATGGGATGTTGAGTAGAACAAAGGGTTGAATTTTGAAATCTGTTTCTTATCATCTCAGTTAAATCAGGCAAGGTGTTTAGCTAATATTGCTTTTTTACATCTAAAACAAGAATTACATCTAATTTTTACATCTAAAACAAAAATATAAGCTTGCTTTACATAATTTTAGGGAAAAGTAAACTATATATATTTATATACACCATATATATTTATATGTGCCACATATATGTTTACATAGACCATATATATTTACTTATGCTATATATACATCAGTATACATATACCATATATGTATACCATATAGATACCATATGTATTTGTGTATATGTTTGTATGTGTGTATGTGTGTGTATCTCCTATGTTAGGAGAGAGTTCTCCATGAGTGTGTCACACTTTTACACATCTTGTGACAGCTCTTATTCCAGACTATCTTTCCAAGTACATTTGTAGAGCAAAGAGCCTTGAAAAATAGTGGTAATATTTCCCTCTGAGACAGAGGGCATATTTCTTTCCTTATCAGCATAGTAAAGATATAGCCTTCCTTTGAGGCAAAGGTTAGGTGGGTTTGCTGTTAGCTCCCTTATAATATTGTGGATCTCCTAAGCTTGATGTTACTCAATGCGACACAAACTGATTTTGTGTATGTCATCTACCTGGGCGTGTTCAACATTATCTCCTCTGTGGAATTGGAGGGCAAGGAATATCATGTGAACATGATGTTTATGTTGCTTGCTGTGCCGCGAGTCATAAATTCCTTTGTCTCTGACCCCAGAGTCATGTATTCTGCTGGCACCTATGAAACTGGGGTAAGCTAACTTGTTAGATTGTAGCAAGGGTAACATTTCAGTGCCATCACAGTTCTTGACACTGAGGCACTTATCAGAGGAAGATATTATTTCTTCCCATTTTGAATCATGTGATTTAAAAATAACTGGCATGTAAAGAAAAAGATGTGAATAGCCTTATGTTATGTGTAAATTTTATATTATCACCAAGGAAGCATTGCTGAAATTACAACTGACATGTATATGTCTAATAAGCATTGCCGAACCTCTCTTATTTCCACCTTATGTTTTCCCTTTCCTTTATTTAAATCAATAGTGTTAGGAGAAGAAATTAGGGAGAAAACCAAAATGATTGACTTAACCAGAGAACCAGAATTTTGGGGGATTTAATATTTCTGTAAACAGAGAAAACTGGGAGCTGAAGCCCAGTCACGGCTTATCCCACTGGCTAAGCTCACAAAATACGCAAATCTGTTTTTAGCCATTTTGGTGGGGGAAAATGTAGTATTTTGATAGTCCCTTTTAAAAAGAAAATCTGGGTAATAATTGCCACTTGGAAACAATATATAAATAGCAGGTTAAATATTTTAATTAGGTCCTTCTTTCAGTAATCTATGAAACTGAATAAGATCCTTTATTTCATGATCACATTATATTAGCCAATACCGCCACTATAATTATAAAATAAACGTAAATGAAAAATATTCCACGAATCTTTTTTTCTTCCTTTTTTCTGCTTAAAAACAACAAATGGCAGAATTCTCTTCTTTGTTTCCTTAGGAGATTAAAGTACCTCTATCTGTTTCATACCTCAAAGTAGAGATCAAATCAAAACATAGCAATTCTTTCATTAAAGTGTAAACTATGCCTCTCTTTTTCCATTAAATGCCTTTGGCATGAAATAAAACGGGGTTTATGTTGAGGCAAGACATTGGAACAGCAGCAAGCACACCCTGTCACTGCCTACCTGAAATATAAAGCTGCCTCTTTAATACCTAAATTCTTACCTACTGTAGGAATTCCAGGCAATGAGATAGCCTGGTTGGCAAAAAAGTAAAATAAAATAAAGTCAATTATTGATGTTATTGATGTTTGTTCATATAATCCTTGCAGTAACTTTTTAAAAAACAAATGCTTGATGCTAGTGGATAAAAACAACCATTATGAATTGATGTATCAGGGAGATATTGAGTATTTACTACATTGTCAGCCCTGGCTGGATGCTTATTTAAAATCCCCCTGATTGATTGACTGATGATGCTTGTTTCTATCCACTAGTATCAGTAATTGATTTTTTATTTCCTTAATTTTTTCTGATAAGGAAATAAGTTAAAATTTGCTGAAATTCAATGCAGATATAAAATAAGATAGAGTGTTGATATTTAACATTTTATATTTCCAAATTGTCATCAAAACTGTTGTGAATAATATACCACTAGGGATATATGTTGTGAAATAGTTAATTGATGTAGAAAGTACTTCGATAGGCTTCATGTTATTTATCTTGTTTTCTTTGTGTGTTAACTGTGCTATAATAGGATCAGGGTTCAACTACATTTGAATATGATCAGTTCATAAGTTCAATAGCTTAAATAAGAGCCATTAAATGTGACATTATTGACATTTAAATTTGACGGATGGTACCAGGATCTTTTGTTTTCATGATTAGGGCAAACTACTGCACTGATCATTTTAAAGTACATTTTAACATTCAGGAATCATCATATTTATATATTAAAAACTAGAAAACCAAGCCTGGTGCTGTGCCTACAGTCTCAACTACTGTGGAGGCTGAGGCAGGAGTATCACTTGAGCTCAGGAGTTTGAGCTCCACTGTGGGCAAGAGATCAAGACTTTATCTCTGAAAACAAAACAGAACAAAACAAAACAAAACAAAAAAAAACACCTAGTGAACCAAAGAGCTTATACAATTTACCTATGATATTAAGAAGATAGGGCATTTGTAAGAATCTGTCATGTCTTAGAAACACCTAGAGTAGTATCTTAACAACCTATTGCAAGCTTCGAAAAAAAAATAAAGAAGAAGAGGAAGAGAATGGCATGTGAATAAGCTGTACTGAGGTGGGGACTTCCTGCCTTCAGGTACTATACATTCTAATGGTTGGTTCTTAGTTCCTACTGTCAGGATTGATGGTGAGTATCTGCTGATAAATGCACTAAACACATTTTTAAAAATACATTTTCTCCCATAAATTACGGCAGTAAATAAGTTGACAACTTTGATTTGCCCTTCAAATCATAGCCTTAGAAATTCTTAATGGAAAGAACTTTGTCATTAATGTGAAAGTGTTAAACATATTGCAAAGAGTCATGTGATTAAAAGTGGTGAACTCATGGCATATATAACGTTTTGTCAGTCTTTCCTAAAAAATATTGGAATGTTTTTAGTGTAAAGTATCTGGAAGCTTTATTATTATTATTATTTATTATTGCCTGATTTTAAAGATTCAAAAACAGTTTTACAAGTTTGCCCATATGCTCAACTGCTATCTGTGTATGTTGTGATTGGTTTATTTGTAAAATGCATTTCAAGGTAAGTTCTCATTTAAAGGGACCTATATCATAATTCAAATGTGTTAAGCTACTGAGATTCTCTTTCTGGTTTGAAAGGATGATAAATACAGTACAGGTCCCATCCCCTTTAAAAAAAAAAAATGCCCAAAGAATAATTATTAAACAACCCAAAACAAAATGAACCCAAAATTCATTTTGTCTTTATAAATTTTTGGAAACAATGATATGAGCTCTATATGCCAACTTGTACTTTTTATGAAGAACTGCCACCAAGTGGAAATTTAACACAAATTTAGCTTACTGCTTAAAACTTTGATGAACAAGATATTTGAAATAGTCATTTATAACCTATGTTACCAGTTGTTACTCTAAATGGCAACCTAGTAACCAAGTATCAAGTTGAAGACAAACCCAGAAGGAGAAACCTTTAAAAACTTAAAATTTGAAAATAATTCTGCGATCATAAATATTTACATATTTTACATTTGGCAACAAGTTTACTGTTAACAATTCTATTGCATGCAAAATGTCTAACTAAGTAAAATCTATGTTATGTGTCAACTTCCTTATTTGTATAATGGAGATATCATCAATAGCATCTACCTCACAGGGCTGTTGTGAGAAATAAATGAGTCAGTGTAAGTAGAGCTCTTAGAAGTGCAGTTAGCTGGAATTGCTCAGTCCTTACTAGTCCCATTACCAGGTCAGTGGTTTTTAATGAGTGAGACAAGTCCCTTTTAGGGCCTTATCAGAATTGCTTGGGAAACTCTCAAATGGAAGCCATTTCCCACGCCTGTAAAATCTCCCACAAACTCTAATGGGTTCTGCTCCCTTCCCCCATTCTTCCTTCTCATACTCATACGCTGAATCCTTTTCCCACAAACCTCTTTACTGATGAAAATGGGTTAAACACCTCATATGTACCATTGCAAACTAATTGTTCAGAAACCTCTTCTAGAAGCTAAAAAGCCAACTGTTCTAACTTGTAGGAGAATTAAAATAAAAAGAGAGACACTTCGTACATGTTGCAAAGGGGCTGTATTAGTTTCCTTTTGGTTCTGTAACAAATGACCACAAACTTAGTGGCTTTTTATTTTTTTTTATTTTTTTATTTATTTTTATTTTATTTTATTTTTTTTTTTTTGAGGCGGAGTCTCGCTCTGTAGCCCAGGCTGGAGTGCAGTGGCCGGATCTCAGCTCACTGCAAGCTCCGCCTCCCGGGTTTACGCCATTCTCCTGCCTCAGCCTCCCGAGTAGCTGGGACTACAGGCGCCCGCCACGTCGCCCGGCTAGTTTTTGTATTTTTAGTAGAGACGGGGTTTCACCGTGTTCGCCAGGATGGTCTCGATCTCCTGACCTCGTGATCCGCCCGTCTCGGCCTCCCAAAGTGCTGGGATTACAGGCTTGAGCCACCGCGCCCGGCCGTGGCTTTTTAAATGACATGAATTTAGTGTTACAGATGTGGAGGTCAAAAATCTGAAATAGGTATTACAGGGTTAAAGTCAACGTGTCAACATGTTCCCAGACCAAACAGAAGGTCAGGCTGCTATTTTCTGCAGTCCAATAATGAGATGCAGATGAACTGGGGAGGAAGAGAGTTTTTATTTGTGCAATAAGTTACAGGGAGAAGGCCTGGAAATTATTACCAGAACAACTCAAAATTACAAAGTTTTCCAGAGCTTATATACCTTCTAAGCTATATGTCTATGTGTAAGTGTATATTTCTGTAAAGACGTAAGTGATTAACTTCTTTTAATCTATAACTAAGGTCTAATCCTGAAGACCTTCCTCTGTAGCCTCAGTAAACTTACTTAATCTAAATGGGTCCAGGTGCTGGGGTGATTACCCTTATCTTGTCTGCTTCTAAATTACATAGGTTTGGGGAGTTCCTTTAGACCCCCATCAAACTTGTTTGTGGAGGCCTGGGGAGTTTCTTCAGATTCCCAATAAAGCTTGTGTAATTCTAAATGGGTCCTGTTAGGAATTCCATTGTTATCTTGTCATGCTTTAAGGCCCAGGAAAGGCCTGGGCAAAACCCTTGGTGGGCTTTTGTTACATTTCGGCCTTTACAGGGCACTGGCTTTTTCAGCTTTTATTTTTTTTTTTTATTTTTTTTTTTATTTTTTATTTTTTATTATACTTTAAGTTCTAGGGTACATGTGCATAACGTTTATATCATGTATAACTCCCCAATGCAATCCCTCCCTCCTCCCCCCTCCCCATGATAGGCCCCAGTGTGTGATGTTCCCCTTCCCGAGTCCAAGTGATCTCATTGTTCAGTTCCCACCTATGAGTGAGAACATGCGGTGTTTGGTTTTCTCTTCTTGTGATAGTTTGCTAAGAATGATGGTTTCCAGCTGCATCCATGTCCCTACAAAGGACGCAAACTCATCCTTTTTTATGGCTGCATAGTATTCCATGGTGTATATGTGCCACATTTTCTTAATCCAGTCTGTCACAGATGGACATTTGGGTTGATTCCAAGTCTTTGCTATTGTGAATAGTGCCGCAATAAACATACGTGTGCATGTGTCTTTGTAGTAGAGTAATTTATAATCCTTTGGGTATATACCCAGTCTTTTAATATTAAATGTAACTACTCAGTCAGTACTGAAACAGTTGTTATGGAGGCCTGCAGTAGTGAGACCTGGCCTGCAACAATCCCCACTGCCAATTTGCACATGATTTCTATCATGCTTGTATATTTATTTACCATGATAATTGTAGGGAGTTGTCTTTCTGGCAACTTCCTGCTGAGAGAGGGTCATTGCTGTGGGGCACCAAACAGCGCTGGAGTGGAAGAGGTCAATTTGTTTCTGGTAGCACTCCCTGTTTCAGGGACTTAGAGGAAGTGCCTGCTGAAACATAATAGTATGCAACAGCAACATATACATTGGTTGCTGCTATTTTCTTCTGAAGTTTAAGTTGTCAGTTCACAGGGCTTTAAGAAAGCACAGCTTAGGTTTCAGTTATTTCTAATTAGGAAAAATGGGGGAAAAGGAAAAGGAAAAATTGAAAACATTGTTTTGGAGAATTGTAGCAAGAGAAATTAGAATTTAATCCAAACTGTAGAAAATAATAAAAATTGAAAAACAGCAAGTAAGCCTAGAATTTAGCAACAGGTATACTATAGTTTTGAAATATTTTTCTCTCTTCAATTTCCCATTTTTATTAAAAGACAAATAATGATAGGACTGGTTTACTTTATTTACTTCCACTCCAGCGCTGTGTTTGGTGGCACACAATAATTTGACATAACAATTATAATTATTATTGATAACATACACTCAGATATATAGAATTATAGGAGTTTCCCATAATTTTGGAACAGATACCAATGACATATTTGTACAAATACAGCCCAAAGAAAGCCAAACCCCATTTAATATTTGCAAATGCTTCCTGTATGGTTTTGGTACCAAATAAACCAAATTTCACCTTTACATTAGTGTACTATTAATGTTAAACCCAATTCTTAATAAAGTCTCATAGACATATTTACTGAATTTTAATATTTGACCGTAAGATTTTTATAGACCTTTTATAATCTTTTATAATTTTCGTTAAAGAGTATGTTAGTACTCCTAAGAGAAACCCGTTATGTTTTATTTTAATGCTCAATTTATACAAAAACTGGATAATAGCCTTTAACTTCAGCCAATATGTTTACACACAGAATTTCCTTTACAATCAAACTTCCACAGATTGCTTAAATCTTCATTTTTTTAATCCAATTTAAAACAATCCTTTAAACTTTTAATATAGGCACAAATCCACATTCTCATGCTTCCTTATAATGTTTTTACCAAAAGTATATTTTATTTCCTTACACACCTTGCATGTAAACTGTTCCTTTGATAGTCTTAAATATACATTACACTGTTAACTCTTAGCAACCTTTACTTTTGGTGAAAACCTTAGTAAGTTTGGGATTTTAATTATGTACTACGTGTGGAGCCTAGTGAGAGGTGAAGCCAGCTGTACTTCCTGAGTCGAGTGGGGACTTGGAGAACTTTTCTGTCTAGCTAAAGGATTGTAAATGCACCAATCAGCACTCTGTAAAAAAGCACTAATCAGTGCTCTGTGTCTAGTTAAAGGATTGTAAACGCACCAATCAGCACTCTGTGTCTAGCTAAAGGATTGTAAACACACCAATCAGCACTCTGTAAAATGGACCAATCAGCTCTCTGTAAAAAGGACCAATCAGCAGGATGTGGGTGGGGCCAAATAAGGGAATGAAAGCTGGCCACCCGACCCAGCAGGGGCAACCTGCTCACATCCCCTTCCACACTGTAGAAGCTTTGTTCTTTCGCTCCCCACAATAAATCTTGCTGCTGCTTACTCTTTGGGTCTACACTACCTTTATGAGCTGTAACACTCATTGTGAAGGTCTGAGACTTCACTCCTGAAGTCAGCGAGACCATGAACCCACTGGGAGGAAAAAAAAAAAAGATGTGCCACCTTTAAGTGCTGTAACACTCACTGTGAAGGTCTGTAGCTTCACTCCTGAAGTCAGTGAGACCACAAACCCACCGGGAGGAACAAACAACTCCAGACGCACCGCCTTTAAGAGCTGTAACACTCACTGAAGGTTTGTGGCTTCACTCCTGAAGTCAAGCGAGACCACGAACCCACCAGAAGGAAGAAACTCCAGACACATCTGAACATCTGAAGGAACAAACTCTGGATACACCATCTTTAAGAACTATAACATTCACTGCGAGCCATCTGTGATTTCATTCTTGAAGTCAGCGAGAACAATAACCCACCAGAAGGAACCAATTCTGGACACACTAGGACCTAGATAGAAGTGCAGATAAGGTTTGACTTATTCCATCATCTAACTCTATGTGTCCCAGGCCTTACCTAGCTGTAAAGCAGGCAAGTTGTACAGGTAAGAGTCATAGTGGCATTTTATAAAGTATTTAGAAGGCCTAATCACCTCTAAATTGTACATTTGTTTCATAAATTCCCTTTCATAAATTCTTTCATGACTTACACAGACAAGCTATGACATATGTTGACTTTCTGACTTGTCCTAAATGATAGAGCAGGAGCACCATCATCTTGGACAAACACCACCACTTTAAGTTCCAGCTCCTTTGCTAATCTCATGCATTTCAAGGAAATCACTTATCTTCTAAAACCAAACAGCCAGAAAAAGCAGATAGTAAAACACAGATAGACAGGTCAGGCACAGAGGGAAGTGTGGGGAAGTCTCTTATATAACTCTCAAACTTCACACTATACATTGGGCCCCAGTAAAACAGTGGGCCTTAATAAAAACATCCCTTTCCCTTCAGGTCACTAAGAAAGGGAACCTAAAAGCAGACTCAGTGGGGATATGCCTGCAGCTGCACAAAGGTATATGGGAACAGATACACAGCTCTCCCTCCCAGATAAGCACAACAAAGAGACACAGAAGCAGTCCAAACCTCTGATAAACTCCCCTGCCCTGAATCCTTAAAAACTCTTAGTCTGTAAGAGAAAGGGCCTCTGACCTAACTTGGCCAAAAACCCCTCTCAGGTTTATTCTCTAAAATATACCTGTCTTTAATTGTCGAACCACTTTTTGTGTTTCTTTCCTCTTTTTATAAATTCTTACATGAAATAGTCTTCTTTTTAAACAAGCAGTCATTTTACTTTAGGACAAGAATGTACCATACAAGATTTTTTCTTATATAAAATATTTTTTTCTTTAATACCTTTTTGCATAGCTAAGGGCATGGCTAATTTTATATATCCCCAGGCCTTATCTGGAATTTAACACTCCAAAACAAATTGAACAAATTTTAAGTTAAAGAAGCAGTTTATGACCTAAAGCATTTAGCAAACCTAATGTTTGATCCGCATAATTTAGACCAAATGTTTACATTTTTGAAGGTATTTTTATTTTACCAATAATTTCAAAATTCTATTTTTGTAACTTTCTTTATATCTCTCTTATTTCCTGATTTCTCTTACCTTGTTTTATATATAAACTTTAAATAAGCTTTGAATTAGACAAAAATTAGTTCCCTTTTTAAAAGGACACAAATTTTAGGAAGAATGTTTTCCTACCACGTATTTTTATTGGAAAATACCCCAATATTGAGATATTAGTTGTTTAATTTAATATAACTTTAGATTCTAAATTATGACATTTGTTTACAAATATTTATCCCATTACATGTATCTAATTATTTATTTTAATCATTTACCTAGATTATTTACAAAAACTACGATAGTCATTATTTAAAGTTGTGAAACCACCATTGCAAAATTATAACTGAGACAGTGAAAATGATCTGACCTAACTGACTCCATCTTGGGTCTAACCACCAACCTATTCTTGTTCATTAACTTAGTTTATAGTTTAGCTTTGAAACAAAGATGATAACAGCCCTTTCCCAGAACAGACTTTCTTCATGTCTGTGGACTAGACTGTATAAGGCCACAGGATTAGAAGTTAGGGTATTTTACTAAATAATTGAAGATGTAGCTATCTTCATTAAACCAATATTAATATTTTATTGATTAAAAATTACACAAGCAAAGATCAGTCTATTTGGGGCTGAGTTACAGTTTTGTAGCCTTTATGCCAAATTTGGACACCTTATAGTATTTGGCAGAAGTAAATATGAAGTTGCTTGATCAATAAATGCAAACAAAAATGTATGCTGGCAACTCTTAAGACATTTCTAACATTATTTTATCAATAATTGCTAAAGCTAGCTTACTTTATTGAAGATCTTACTTTAGTCACATAAACTTGAAAAAGGATTCCTTTTTTATGTTAAAATATTTAAGCGCTTTTATTTTTCTTTGAGACAATTAAGTAGAACTCTTTTATGTGAAACATGGTGTACACAAGACATAAATACATTGACATATCAGGCATGCCAATAGATACATATTTTATAGATTCATAAGACCTCCTTTTTCCTATCTTGATAACCTGGTTTATTACTCTGGCAGTTGTCAGCTAAATAGCCCTAAATCTGCATATTAAAGGAAATAACTCTTAGGTGAAAAATCAAATGGCAAGATTTACATCTCAAGGTACACAGAGAAAAAGTCTGGTGGTGCTAGAAGGAGATTAAATATAGATGCCAGATCAAACATAAAATTATAGAAATTTAACATAGGACTGTATAAGGAGATTAACTTTATTTAGATATTGACTACCCATCTTCAAACTGGATCTTTGAGCTCTGGGCAGAACCCACACTGAATCCTGGGTTTTTCAAAAAGGGAGAATTATTATGAGGCTAGACTATGTGATGTTTTTACAGTGCACTTAAATTTTTTTCCAAACAGAGACATTTCTAAGTGTCTAAATTACATTTTTTTTTCTTAAAAATCCCAGTGTAACTTCTGTCGCAATCGCTGTTAATGAAGAAAACAGAATTGAGTCAACTGAGAAGAAAAAAACTTTTGCTCAAAAAGACAAGGTCCTAGGAGAGAAATAAAAACAAAAACATGAAGGCCTTCTAAATACAAACATGCACACATGCACACCCACATATACACATCTTGGATGTTAACTTTTAATTAAGCTGACTTTCAACCACTGAGCTCCTAATTTTTTTTTTTTTTCTTCCCAGAGGCCTTTCATCAGGAATGGACCCAGTATCTCCTATTTTCAAGTTTACATGGTATCAAAAAGAATAAGACAGATACACAAACAAGTGGAGACAAATTTTGGACATCACAAGGGGGATTGCACGCCGGCAAAACAGATTCAAAACAAACTCAAAACCTGATCTCAACCAAAATGCAAAGTGGGTGTATGAGCTCTTCCTATTGTTTCCCTTGGTGGTACCGGACAAACAGCTCAATGAGTCCAGTCTCCTGGCATACAATCCAGTTAACCCAGCTTTTGAGCATGTCTGCTCCTAATCTCTGTTCTTCCCCAGTAGCGAAAGGAACGTGCAGTTTTGCGCATGGGACAGCCCTCGGGAGGATCCCCAGGAAAATCTCACCAGCAGCTGCTGGGTTCCTCCTGAAGACTGTCTCCTCATAAGCCGCTGGCCACGGAATGCAAGACCATCCCAGTCTCTCCTGGCTGGCTCACCAAATTTTGTTCCCAGACCAAACTGAGGGTGGGGCTACTATTTATCGTGGCTCAATAACAAATGCAGATGAACTGGGGAGAAAGAGAGTTTTTGTTTCTCCAACTGGTTACAGGGAGAAGGCGTGAACATTATCTCCAGACCAACTCAAAATTACAAGTTTTCCAGAGCTAATAAACTGTCTAAGCTGTATGTCTACATGTAAGTGTGCATTTATCTAAAGACAAGTGACTAACTTCTTCTACTCTGTAACTAAGATCTGAAGCCTGAAGACCTTCCTCTGGAGCCTCAGTAAATTAACTTAATCTAAATGGGTATAGGGGCTGGGGCGATTACCCTTATCTTGTCTTCTTCTAAATTACGGAGTCCTGGGGAGTTCCTTTAGACCCCCAATAAACTTGTTTGTGGAGGACTGGGGAGTTTCTTCAGACCCCCCAATGAAACTTATTTAATCCTAAATGGATCCTATTAGGAATACCTTTGTTATTTTGCCATGCTTTAAGGCCCAGGAAAGGCCTAGGCAAAACTCTTCAGTGGGCTTTTGTTACATTCCAGCCTTTGTATAAGGGCACTGGCTTTTTCTGCTTTTAATGTTTAACTTAACTACTCAGTCAGTACTGAGACACTTGTCATGGGGGGCTGCAGTAGTGAGACCTGGCCTGCAACAAACAGAGAAACAGGAAAGATATACATTACTTCTAGGAGGAGAATCATTTATTTCTCTATTCCAGCTTCTAGAGGTAGCCAGCATTCCTTGGCTCATGGCCCTTTCCTCCATCTTTGAAGCCACCCATTATATCACTCTGATATCTGTTTTGTCCTCACATCTGCTCTAATCCCGCTGCCCTCTTCTTTCAATTGTGAGAACCTTTGTGATTACATTGGGCCCACCCAGATAATCCACTATAATAGCTCCATCTCAAGAACCTTAATCACATCTACAAAGTCTTTTTTCCCACATCAGGTTAATATATTCACAAGATTAGAACATGGATTTCTTTGGGGGTCTATTACTCCATCTGCCATTGAGGGTAAACTATTTGAATAAGCAACAAGAAGAGTAACGCATAATCTGGGCTCCTGGGAATTAGAAATCAACATGAATTTCATGACCTGCCTAATGGGAATCATAAGTAGTTTGAAACAGTCAAATCACATGCAAAAGTAGTTACATGGAAATTAGTAGGGCAACTTGTAGCACAGAATCTCATAATCAAGAACTTATTTAAAAACTTTCTATAAGCCAGTGTGGTAAAGTAGAACCACTTCTATCATTCTCTAGCTGTGTGACTTTGGGTAATTAGAGCCTCTTTGAAGGGCTGGGCGTGGTGGCTCAAGCCTGTAATCCCAGCAAATTGGGAGGCCGAGACGGGCGGATCACAAGGTCAGGAGATCGAGACCATCCTGGCTAACATGGTGAAACCCCGTCTCTACTAAAAAATACAAAAAACTAGCCAGGCAAGGTGGCGGGCGCCTGTAGTCCCAGCTACTCGGGAGGCTGAGGCAGGAGAATGGCATGAACCTGGGAGGCGGAGCTTACAGTGAGCCAGGATCCGGCCACTACACTCCAGCCTGGGTGACAGAGCGAGACTCCATCTCAAAAAATAAAAATAAATAAATAAATAAATAAATAAATAAAAGATAAGAAAGATGGCCTAAAAATATTATACATGAAAATAATATATGCAGAATGCCTATCTTACTGCCTGACACATTCACTATTATAACTGTTTAGTAACAATTAATTTAAATTATCTAAAGTTGATTTTTTGGTGCTTTGGTAGAACTCTATATGTGTCAGAGAACTATGTGGGTTAATGTTAAAATCATCATTCTTATTGGGTTCCTACGTGTTGTTCATATTGGTTTTTGCTTCTGTAATTGTAAGGCAATGCTGCTTGGTACAGTGAGTCCAGAGTAATTTCTAATAGTAAAGGTAAAACTATTAATAGCTAATAAGCAGTGAGTGCTTAAAATTATGATACACACTGTTCTAAATGTTTTACAGGTTTCATCTCTTTAATCCTCACCCTGACCGTATTAGCACATGGTTTGTAATTTGTCATCATCTTGGCAGGGCTCTTCTCATGCTAAGACATGACTCACTGGCGTGTTACGCAAAACTGATTTGCTAATCAAAGGAAAAAATTAGAGCGAAATGGAATGTAATATCACTTTAGAAAATGTCTGAAATTACTTTGTCAAAAACGTGTAGCTGAAAGATTGTGAGTTATGTAAACCCACTTGCCTGAGTAATCCACTTTCCAGTACAATCTATTTTTATAAATTGTTTAAAATTTTTGCAGGCAGAGCCCCCAAGGGCAGGAGAACAATCTAATTTCAACCTTCAAATCAAACATATGTGTTTAGAGTAGGTCTTTGTAATATTTCTTTCTTGTCCTGCCCTTTTCTTTTAGTCAGTGGCTGCTTCTGTTTAGTGGGTAAAACCTCTCGTGGCTGCCAGGTTCGTCATTCTGCCTAAGTGCTGCTTGTAGTGAATTGAGTAAAACAGGGACCGGAATTGGATACTTTGGTATCTGACAAGTAGATGAGAGATAGGAAAAAAAAAAAAAAAAAAAAAAAAACTCTCCAGCATAAATACCACCTACAGAGATGAACCCAAAGTGTGTCTAACACATCTTACATTATTGACTGGAAATCCACACACTTACTGCATGTCAATGAGCAAATCAAAGATAGATAAACAAATTAAAATATATACTTTCATATCTGTGAGTACTTAAAGTGACCTAAAAGAATATTAACATGCATTTTCTCAAAGCGAATATCTATTTGTGATCATTTTTAGTACAGAAGCCATAACCATAAATAACCCAGCAAAGGACACACAAAATAGCCACAGGATTATAAACTTTCTTTTTCATTCATCTGATAAAAAGAGCTTTGAAGCATGGGGGTGCTTCAAGAACTATTATTTAGTAGGAGCCAAAATAAACTTGCATAAATTCTAAACAAAACAATTATCAAAAAGAACTTTGAGTACTTCCTATGGTTAAAAAGCAAAGATCAAGAAGAACAAGTAGAAATATCTCCTCCTCCCCTAATATTATCTACTTTGTGTTATTGCTAAAGAAAATTAGTTGGAAGAGCTGTCCGTATGTACAGGCAAAGTAATTAGTAGACTAGGGTGTAATTTGAGTGTGATTAACTGATTAAATGGAATAAAATTATTTGGTCCTAAGAATAGGACTGAGTATTGGAAACTGTGGCAACAAGGTTAATTCCTTCTGGAAGCAACTGCATATTTACTGGATTCAAATTAACATTTTATATACAGGTATTTACTCATTTTAACTGCCTATTACCACTTGGAAGAGAGCATTCTCCAAGAAATTTGAAAACAGAAACAAGTATAATTTGATGGGGAAAAGAGCAGGGATACTCTAAGGGAATAGACAGTGTGGGAAATGTATTCCCTGCCTTGGGAGACCCTGAACATTGGCTCCCAGGAGGGAAGGATCTCAGTTGAAATGTTTTAGTCATTTGCTCACCTTAATTATTTAGCACAGCATTTAAAACATAAATATGGACTCAGTAAATATTTATGGAAAAAATGATGGTGATGATGACAATGATTAACATTTGAATTATCCACTAGTGTCAGAAATTATTTCGAAGTTCTTGACACTTAATTTTGTTTTGTTGTTGTTGTTGTTGTTTTGTTTGTTTTTACTATTTCAAACTACCCTGCAAGGTAAGAACTGAAGTATAGAGAAGATAAATACAGAGAATTTGCCCAAGATTATGCAGCAAGAAAGTACAAATGCCAGAATTCAAAAGGAGCAGTTGGGCTTCAGAGCCCTAGTTAGAACAAAGGCAGGCAAAAGGATGGAAAGTTAGGAAAGCAAGGGGGCAAGGGGGTTGGGAGAAGAAACATAAAAAGGGAAAAGAAGGAGAGAGTGGAAGCTTTGCGGACTGTTTGTCTGTGATCGCTCCTAAAGCCCAGCAGCGACACTGTGATTTCTCACTCACAAACTGTTGGTTGGGCAGATGACATTCAGAAGGCAAAGGAGGCAAATAAATAGAAAATACCCAGGCAGATGCCTCACAAGCCAGAGTTGAGAAATTCAGTAACTCACTGGTGCTTTACTTGTCTTAGAGCTGGTCTGGCTCAGTGTCTCCCCTCTTGCCTGGAATGTAGGGACAGAGATAAGGAAACCCGAGGCATTCACACAGTTCCTCAGGGAAAGAGGTCTTCCCATTTGCCTGACAATCCAATATTCTCTTTACCCAAAAGCACTCATCTAGCTGGCGAGCTGCTTGTCTGGTTTTCTTACGAGCAACATTTTATATATCTCATGATACAATGGAAGGTAGTTTAACCATTCAAATTTGACTCTATTTTTTCTCTTCTAACTCTTTTCAAAGGCTTATTGATATATATTACAGCCTAAGATCATGCTGGGGGATGATTCCAAATTCATTGTGCCACCCTTGGCTCATTCATAATTTTACGTATTTAATATAATTAAATACCTTTTCCTACAATGTCAAACACTGGGAAACCATTTAAATAAACAGAGTAAAGGTTTGCTTCTGCAGTGTGATTTCAAAGTTGGAAAGTCAAGCTGTCTCACCAGACGGGGAGATATCTCTCCCATCCACTTGCTTAAATCTGAAATATCTTTAACAGAAACAAAGCCTTTTTTTAATCTGTGAGAGATACAGTATAAAACATAAGTCCTCCTGAAAGAGGCAAACCATGGACTTACAATGATACTAAGTCGTAAATAACTAATACTAGTTTCTATGGGGATTCACATACTTTGAGGGTGATAGAACAGAGCAAAAGAGCCCCTGGGGGTTGGGCTGGGCGCGGTGGCTCACGCCTGTAATCTCAGCACTTTGGGAGGCTGAGGTAGGTGGATTACCTGAGGTCAGGAGCTTGAGACCAGCCTGGCCAACCTGGTGAAACCCCATCTCTACTAAAAATACAGAAATTAGCTGAGCATAGGGGCAGGCGCCTGTAATCCCAGCTACTTGGGAGGCTGAAGCAGGAGAATCACTTGAACCGGGGAGGCGGAGGTTGCGGTGAGCCGAGATCACGCCATTGTACTCCAGCCTGGGCGACAGAGCGAGACTCCGTCTCTAAAAAAGGAAGTAAAAAAAAAAAAAAGCCCTTGGGAGTTGCAGGAAGAGGATGGACAGTGAGCAACAGGATAGAGAGGAAAAGAGCAAGACAAGAGGAAATGGCTGTACATCTGTGTCGCCCACCTCCCAAGTTTTCTTAAGTTTGCACCAAGATAAATAATACTATTTTTCATTCATTGGATGGAAAAATAAAGTATCACATACAGTTAAGAACTTCAATTGTGATCTAGAATACCCAGATTTCAAACTTGGTTCTGCCGTCCAACAGGGGTGTGAGCTAGAGCAGTTTCCTCTCCTATGCTACCACTCCTCCATCTGTAAAATAAGATAATAATAGCAGCGTTTTATAGGCTTGCCAAGAGGATTAAAATAAATAAATATGTAAAGCACCTAGAAAGCTGCCTGCCATATAGTAATTGCACCATAAATGTTAACTATTATTGTCGTTATCAGTATCTTTATTTTGTAAGCATGATTGATAAATAAGAGAAAGGGCTTCTCATAGGTTACATCTCTGTAGGTATTTATTTAGGTCTCATTAAATCAGCACCAGTACTAACAGGAACAAAATAGAAAACTGTTAGAATTGCTTTTCTTTTAAATATTTGTTCCACTGGCTGCCAAGTTATGTCAACTACACTTAGAGACTGTTTACTGATCAAAAAAATGTTAATCTAATCACAGATTGCTCTTAAGCTAGAAAGTAATAATTACTCCACATCACTAGGCATTTTTAAAGTTAATAGGATTTACAAATATTGACAAACAAGTCATTAAAGAATAAAACTTTTGTCTTTCTTAGATAAGGTTATTTATAATGTCCTTGTATAATTTGGCTAATGTAAATTATGATTCTGCAATTCAATTTTGTCCTCCCTGCATCATTCATTCTGACATTATTGAATGTTAAAAAAAATGAAAATGAATTACTTGGAAATGAATTCAGAATCATTAAATTTTCTAGCTGAAAGGGACCTTGGAAATTCTATAGCACTCAATCCAAAGAATTTAAGTATCTTCCTAAGGTGCCACATCTTCAGGAACAGAAAATAAATCATACTTCTTATGTCTGACACTGTCTTTTAATGTAATCAACCATACATGTCTGAAAAATTTCTTATAATGTATATTCCTGAGAACCCAAGAGTTAAATAATGTTCTTCCAGATTTTCCTCTAGGGTAAACAAGAAGTCACAACAGAACCCATGGAGCTGTGTACTATTGCTACTCAGATGTTACCTCTTTTCAAGAAGTCCTTTCTTGACCTCACCACCTAAAATAGCCACTGACACCACCATTGCAATTCCACATAATTATTTACTCCATAACCTGCTTCATTTTTTTAAAAGCTCATTTACAATATAAAATTATTATTATTATTATTGTAGTAGTAATAGTAGTAGTAGTATTGAACATCATCAGTTAGCTAGTTTACTTCCCATCTTCCTCGAAAGAATGCAAACCTCAAAAGTAGAGGCTTCATTTTTCTTGCTCCCATTTTATTCCCACTGCCTAGGACGATACCTGGCAAATAGTAGGTACTCACGAACACTAACCCCACCTTGACACACATCCTAAGTGTGTAAATTCAACTTACACTTCAGTGTGCAGCCCTGAACGTTAATATGTAGAGTCTAGGAAAGAGTCTGTCTCTGGGCCCACAAGTTAAAGGAATGATGTAGGAATTACGTAGTAACAAGGGACTTTTCTATTTTAGTGGCCAGATCTTTATCAACTGTAGGGAGCTCTTGAAAAAGATTTAAAAAGAATAGAAAGGTACTGATGACATGTTGCATATTTCTGATACAAGTAAACCTGAAACTAGACTCATTCTCAGTTGTACAAGCTCTTTTTTTTATTTGCTTACCTTATCTAAATCTTGGTTTTATCATTTGCAACAGAAAGAGTCTCAACAGTGGAGATTGTCATCAGAATAATTTTAGGGCCTCAGGTCTGGTTTGTGTTCTTACTGTGATATTTTGGCAGATGTGGTTTTGAGATTTCTCTTTATTGTCTTTAGGTTTTTTAATTAAAGGAGGACACAAATCAAAAGGAGTACTTATTAATCACTAGGAGGATTTATTTATTACAGAGGCAATGTCTGGAAAAATCAATTTATTGCAAATGTTTCCTGCAGGTTTGCAGATTTCAGGCAATTAACAAAAGCTGCTATAATTCACACAAAGAGAACATTCATTGTGTTGCCAATAACTCATTTTGATAAATTAGACCTTGATTATGTTGCATTTTATGAGAATTGTGAGTTTAAAGCTGCAGAGTAGCACAGGCACTATTTGTAGCAATGACCCAATTGACATAGAAGCTGACCATGTTGGCTGACTGCATGTTGCATCTTTCATTGCCACTGTGGGGTGTGTGCGCACGTGTGTGTGTGTGCTGTTCATCTGTTTGGGTGTTGGGTTTTGCTACTTAAAGATTATTAAGTGATGATTAAGTGAATCCTGGAAAACAGAAACAACACGTATTGCAGGAATTGAGAAAACTGAAAAAAATCAACAAAAACAGACTCCATTAGGATTGCTCATTTACTCTCTCCACAAACTTGGATGATACCATGGCAACAGATGAGACTAGTAGCCTCTTTGTTTCTGTCCAAAGCATGTCACTAGGCCAATTTAAAACACTTTCTGAAACTCTTCTCTCATGTAATCAACTCAAAAAGAATTATCACTGATTGTGTGCCAGGTTCTATTCTAGGAATGAACTCCTCATTCAGCCTCAGAAAGTGAGAAAGCAATGTAATAGGGAAAGTGATGTTTCTGTGACTCCAGAGAAGGATATGTGTTTTATAGATTACTGGAGGCATGTTTTTAAGTCCGTGGGATGGGGATGAGAAAGGCATTGCTGATGGAGTTACCAGCAAATACAAAGGCAAGGAATTATGAGAGAGAATAATGTAGAGTGATGAATTGGAATATAAATTGCAAGAGGGATATGAGTTTAACGGGAGAGGGGAGGGAATTCATGATAAATGAAATAGATAGAAACTAGATAGCAGTAGGCTACATATGTATCTTTAGAGTTTTGACTATTTTCCTGCAGTGAATGAAGAGCCATTAAGAGCTTTTGAGCAGGTAAATGACAATGCAATTTGCATTTTTGAAAGGAGACTCTGATAACAATATAGGAGCCAAATTGGAGGTTGATGAAACCTGCTTCAGTCTTCAGAGAGACCTGTAAGAACAGTATTCTGGACTCCTGTACTCCATTCCACCTAGAATTTATTCTAATGTGGCTTCTGTTGGGAACGTGTTCATTTTTCTAGTTTTTTTCCCTATGTTTAATATAATTATGTGGTTGTTCCATTAACCTCATCTCATCATGATTTTTTGGAGCTGTTGAACATCATCACTTTTTCCTGTTATGCTTTAGTGTTTAGTATAGCATTTTGCTGCAAGTACATGTAACACAAATGCTAATAACTAAACCAGGAACTAACTGAATGAGAACTTAGCTGATGAAAGTCAGAAACCAGGACTGGGATGAGTTTGCGATTTCCTCTGAAAGTATCGAGCATAATGCTGTCACTGAATAGAGACACAGTGGTTAGAGCACACTTAAGAGCTAAGGGTCATGCTTAACTCTGCAGAGGGAAGCTTGAAACTTCACTAAAGAAATAATATTTCAACTAGATCTAGAAGAACAAACCAGAAGAGAAAAATTGCACAGAGGAATTGTGAAAGGCCACAATGCAATGAATGATCAGAGCATGATGAGAGGCATAGCTGAAGTTTAGGGTGAGTGAGGAAGAGATGAAAGGAAATCAGACTAAAAGTAGACTAGGCAATGGATGTGAAGGGCCTTGTAAGCCATGGTATATTTAAACATACTATATGTTAACCGTGGTATGTTCATAGTGTTTTCAATATGTTTACCATCGTGTTTGTATTCACTCAGCATAGAGTAAGAGGAAATTAGCTCACATTAAAACACTGGGGGAAAGGGGTTATTATTAAAAACTGCTTTGTTTGCAGCAGGCAATATATTCAAGAAGTTCAGACAATAATTTACATAATGAATTTTAGCACAACAATAGTTGAATCTTCCCTAAAATATTTCCCTCTCCAACTAGTTATCCAATGTAAAATATCACCATAGGTTTATTATCATGTTAGCAAAAGTCCTCATCTAAAATAGAAACAGAGCCACAGCTTATATACTCTAAGTAGTAAAGTACCATGAAACCATCTAAGCGTGCCCCTACTACTCACCTAGTAAATGAATACCCTGAATTCATCTCCTGTGAATATGTGAATAACCACAGTGATAAAAATTTATTTGTATCACGGATTTTACTTCATTTTTGAACAATCTAGTTGGTAGAAACTTCTTCCTTATTTGGACTCACACAATGTCTTATTCCTCTTCCACTAGATACCTAGTCATGGTTTTCTCTTTCTGCCAATTCCAGTCAATTGGTATGACTTACCTGGGGCACTCAGCTGAGCAGGAATCTAAAACTACATCCAGATTCATCAATGAAAAAGAAATGATTCAGTTGCTGTATCTGCCAGGAATTCTGGAATGGAAAGTGGCAACTTGCGTGATATGTTTTTCATTCCAAGCTGAGACTATTTGAAGACAACTATAATAGCTTTACCATCTGTGCTGTGAAATTGTTCCCATATAAATGCCTAATACAAAGCATAATCTTAATACAAGTCTTTTGAGTGGATTTAAGACATTGTTGCTAGCCCTCTAGGAGTCATTTTTTCTTGGACATTCTAGAGAATACCTACCTTAAAATTTTAATGTTCTACATCTTCTTTCCCTCTTTACTATTGGTGTACTGAATTCTAGTACAGGGTTCTCTATTTGTTCCTGTTAAATTTCATCTGGTTAGATTTAGCTTGTTGCAACATATTTTTAAATTACTTTCCAAAATACTTTAGGTTTTAAGAGTTCTTGAACATAATGTATGTCAGTGGATGGATGCCAAACAAATCCTAAAGTAATATTAAAATGCATTGAAGAATATAGAATCCACAACAAGAAGGTAATAAGCTCACTCCAGGAGAGAAATCACCCATCTCCTAAATCCTATTTAAATTTCTACATATGTTTTAGTACTCAGCCTAAAAGCTAATTCTCTGTGAAAACTTCCCATAATTACCCCAGTTTTAATGACTCAGTTTGTAAACTCTTTGAAACAAGAATCAAATCTCATGTATTTTGGTATCTGTCTTAGGTCAGTTTCTATAGAAAGAGACTGAGATAAAGGTTCTCACGTAATACGTTGAAGGAGTGTGGGATGATGAAACAGATGAGGAGAGAAGAAAGATAACACAGGGAGAACACCTCGACAAAGAAATGGGTTTAGTTGAACTTACCTCAGCCTGATCCCAGGGAAAACTCTTGAGCATGAAAAACATCACAGAATTATCCTTACTTGTAATAAATACACATTACAGGCATCAGAGCTCTTTGTAGCCCCTCATCAGTAAGTCATTGGTTGCAGGTTTCCTCAGGAGGAAGTCAAAACCAACCACGCATATCTCATCAGCTGAGAACAATTCTCAGAATAAGGATGCAGCTGTAGACTTTTAGCAGCCGATACTCACAGCAGCTTGGAGATGAGTGAGAAGGAAGAGGGAATCTGGACAGAGCAAGAGCAGTACCTGCTACAGTTTCTTCGGAATCAAGCGTGGCATCTTACACATATAAGACACAATAGATGCTTACTGATCTGTAGTGTTTAGAGAATTCAACCAAAAATGCAACTTTCCTATTCACCACATTTTTATTATTGGCTATTGCTTGTTTTGCTCTTATGCTTATACAGCAAAAGGTTGCATTAATTATTCAGAATTTTAATTTGATATTATGGTATAGGAGAAATATAAAAACCATTAGGAAGTCACAAAACTCTAACCCTGAAACTATTTGGTGAAGGCAGTTCTATGGAGTTTTTAGTTGATGATTTATTTTCTTTACTTGTTTTTATTGAATGTATAAATAGCAAGATTTGCATTGATCAGCTGTAGAAAAGAGTTAAAGAATATGGATATGAAATGGGAGCCGCTGATGTAAACTTCTTTACTTTGTTCAGAGAATCCTCCAACTGAAATTCTGTTGCAAATTTTAAGTAATTTTTAACAATATGAAACACTGTGGAGCTTACAGAAAAGTTACAAATGTGATAGGAGAGATGTTTTTCTTCTCTGAGCCATTTAGGAGTAAGTTACTAACATGAAGTTCAATTGCCCTGAATAGTTTAATGTGTGCTTACTACAGATAAGGATAATCTGCTACATATCTACAATATAAGCATCAAATCAGGATATTAACATTGATACATTACTATGACCAACTCTTCAGAGCCCATTCATATTTCACCAGTTGTTATGCTGGCATCTTTTATCTGTCAATGGAACAATTGGTGAAACATGAATGGAAGAATTCAGTTCAAAATCACATATTGCTTTCAGTTGTCATGTTTCTTTAGTCTTCTTCAGTCTAGAACATCCTGTCTTTCCTTGACTTGCCTAATCTTTACAATTTTGAAGATGACAGATGGTTACACTTGACATTTCTTGCAATTTGAGTTTGCCTGACACGTCTTCGTGATTAGATTCAGGTGCTGCATCTATGGCAGGATTATCACAGAAGCGATGCCACATTCTCATTGCATTCTACCAGGTGGAGCAGTTTCGGTTTGCCTCACTTTTGAGAACACCAATTTTGATTACTTAGTCTGCCAGGTTTCTCTACTAGAAGTTACTTTTTTCCCTTTGTAATTAAGTATTTTATAAGAGGAAGTATTTTGAGATTATGTAAGTCTCTGGTTCCTTATTAATCTATTTATTTACATCAAATGGGGTCATTGTTTCCTATATTATTCAATGAATTAATCTGTTGCTAACATTATTCATTTGAATGTTTAATTTTTCCCAAAAAGAGCCAGTAGGGGTCCCTTCAAGCTGGCTTATGTGTCTTTCTGACATGCCCTTATCATTCTTTGAGCACTTCTGTTCTGTGGCAAAATAAAATGGTCTAGCATCATTTTATACTTCTTCTGTCCCAGACCTAGAATCACCCACTTCTTTGAGGATCATAGGTTTCTGTTGTTATATAATGGGATTTGAAAGCCAATTTCTATGTACCAGGTGTGCTCATTGCCATTGGGAGTATCCCTGCTCCCAGATCCTCTCAATGACAGATCTACAGGGTCTGTACACACACCCACTTTCATGTCTATTTATTCTATATAGCTCTGCTTATACTAAAACCCATGAATTCATACTAATACCTCCTACTTCAACCTAACACCACACAAACCTTCTGTTTTTCTGTATTTTCATATTTGTAACTACATTCCAGTGAGAAAACTGGCACCCGTTATATTTATTATATTTCATATATTTAATTACTTGATCAGTTCCCCCATGTGTAAGCAAGCTGCACTGTCCGTGCCACCCCTTCCTCTGTATGGATGCCCTCCTGACTCAGGTTTTGGTGTCTGACTTTGATTCCCCATTGATTCCTGTGGCTTTGGGATTTAATTGTTTAAGGAGGTAAAGAGAAGGGGAAAGGAAAAAGAAAGAGGAACTAATGTTGAAACTTTTATAAAGTGTTTTCCATGTTAGAACAAAGGTATTTATGAAAACTTTAAAATTATATACTTCAGAAGAAATGAAATTAGATATATAAATATACACACAAAGCTTTTATTTTGTTGTTTTCATTGCTTATCAAAAAAAAAAAAAAAAAAAACCCTGAAAGTGTATAGCTTGTACCTGGATGAGGTAAAGTAGCAGCCCTGTCATGGGCGTGAACAATGAACAAACTAGAATGCTTGTGCTTGCGTGAAAAAGGCAAAGAGCCAAGCCAAAATTACTAGGGCACGTTGACGATTTTGGGGAATACTAAGGGGACATCTCACTTGTCAGTCATTCTTTGGAACAAAGAAATAACGAAAAAATAAATATACAGATTTAACTGGCCATCCAGTGTGTTTTTATAAAATCAGAATTCTAGTAAATTCATAAATGAACAAATGACAAAGCTGAATTAGATGAAAAGCCTCTGTTATTGTAGTTAAGAAACTAAAAGCATGTGAACAAAGGGAAAGCAAGTGTCCTAGTTGGTCTCAGCTTTATAATGACTGTCACTCAAGTGTTCATCTAATTTGTTTCTAGAGAGCACCATAGATGGTGACATACAGGTCATAGGGTCAAGGGCATAAGGACCTGGTTCAGAATTTAGTCATCTTGGACGTATTTCTTAAACTTCTCTGGTCTTGTTTCTTTACAAGGTATTTGGAAGGATAAATCAAATACAAACAATATTGCCAAGGTTTGAACAAATAAGAGAAAATTAATTGTACACCTCCCACTCTGCCTTAGGCACATTGATCCCTTCTCTGTTTCCAGAATATGCTTGGTGCTCTACCTCAGGGAATTTTGATTTGTTATTTCCTCTGCTGGCAACACTCCTCCATTGGATAGCTATAGGTCTGCTCCCTCAGCTCTTCACCTCTTTGCTGTGACGTCACCTTCATATTATGGCCTTCCCTATGGGGGGAACCCACCCCTGATAGTTATCGTGGGTTCTCTTCTATTTCCCTAAGCATCGGCTGGTCTGAGAAATAAAAGGAAAGAGTACAAGAGCGAGAAATTTTAAAGCTGGGTGTCTCCGGGAGACATCACATGTCGGCAGGTTCTGTGATGCCCCTGAGCTGTAAAACCAGCAAGTTTTTATTAGCGATTTTCAAAAGGGAGAGGGAGTGTACGAATAGGGTGTGGGTCACAGATATCACATACTTCACAAGGTAATAAAATATCACAAAGCAAATGGAGGCAGGGTGATATCACAGGACCACAGGATGGGGCGAAATTAAAATTACTCATGAAGTTTCAGACATGCATCGTCACTGATAACATCTTATCAGGAGATAGGGTTTGAGAGCAGACAACCAGTCTGACCAAAATTTATTAGGTGGGAATTTCCTCCTCCTAATAAGCCTGGGACTCTACAGGAGACCAGGCTTATTTCATTCCTTCACTTTCGACTGTAAAAGGCAGCCGCCCCCAAAGCAGCCATTTCAGAGGCCTACCCCCCAGGGGCCATTCTCTTTCTCAGGGATATTCCTTGCTGAGAAAAAGAATTCAGTGCTATTTCTCCTATTTGCTTTTGAAAGAAGAGAAATATGGCTCTGTTTCACCAGGCTCACCGGCAGTCAGAGTTTAAGGTTATCTCCCCTGTTCCCTGAACATCGCTGTTATCCTGTTCTTTTTCCAAGGTGCCCAGATTTCATATTGTTCAAACACACATGCTCTACAAACAATTTGTGCAGTTAACGCAATCATCACAGGGTCCCAAGGCGACATACATCCTCCTCAGCTTACGAAGATGGCGGGATTAAGAGATTAAAGATAGGCATAGGAAATCACAAGGGTATTGATTGGGGAAGTGGTAAGTGTCCGTGAAATCTTCACAATTTATGTTCAGGGATTGCTGTAAAGACAGGCATAAGGAATTGTAAAAGTATTAATTTGGGGAACTAATAAATGTCCATGAAATCTTCACAATTTATGTTATTTTGCCATGGGTTCAGCTGGTCCCTCCGTTCGGGGTCCCTGACTTCCTGCAACACTTCCCCAGGACCCCATGTAAAATTACACACCTCTAACACTTCCTATCTCCTCTTTTTCCTGCTTTAATTTTCTTCTTAGCACTCATCACTCTCTTAACATTCTACATATGTCTTTGTCATGCTTATCATCTTTGGTCATCTCCACCAGAATGCAAGGTCCTTAGGCAGGCACTTTGGTCAGTTTTTTCCACTGTTGTGCCCCCAGATCCTGAGATCCTGAAACATGCCTGACAGCGTGCAGTAGGCACTCATTTGCCATAGGCATACATCAATGAACAATAGAATGAATGTTCAAGGCTTTCTTTTATTGTTTTTTGTTTTTCCTCATAGGCAGAAATGGGAAAGGTGAGAGGATAAAAAGAAAAACGAATAAAGAGCTTAAAGAAAGATAATTTAAGGAAAGAAGAATGGCAGAGAGTTAAGAAGAGGAAGACTTTAGCTTTGGAACATTCTGAACCAGAACAGTTCAGCTGCAACTTCAGCCACAGTTGTGTCATAGAGTGTTCCCAAGACAAGTCTTGCAGATGCAAAAGGCAAGCCACTTATTAAGCTTGATTCAGCCCTTACCACTTTTTTGGATTATTCTCTGAGGTCAGCTACACTGGTTGTTGGATAAGCAGTCCAGGATAATATTAGCCAAGTGAAATGTTACATTAGAAGTGGTATATTTTTTCTACTTAATGAATAAACACATACCACTTTCTGAAAAATTTATATATTCATCTTTTCAGAAAAACACCCATGATTTAAAATTAAAAGTTTTGGCCAGGCACAGTGGCTCACCCCTGTAATCCCAGCACTTTCAGAGGCTGAGGCAGGCAGATCACGGGGTCAAGCGTTCGAGAACAGCCTGGACAATGTGGTGAAACCCCGTCTCTACCAAAAATATAAAAACTGGCTGGGTGTGGTGGCAGACACCTGTAGTCCCTTCGGCTACTGGGGAAGCTGAAGCAGGAGAATCATTTGAACCCAGGAGGAGGGGTTGCAGTGAGCCAAGATTATGCCACTGCACTCCAGCCTGGGTGATAGAGTGAGACTCCGTCTCACAGAAAAATAAATAAATTAAATTAAATTAAATTAAAAGCCTCACACTTGAGTTTAGGATGAACACCTTTTGCATTTGAAAGCAGTTAATATGAGAATCTTTCATAGCAATAGTCCAGTATCTCATTAAAAAAATAACAACTCAGTT
This sequence comes from Trachypithecus francoisi, assembly GCF_009764315.1. Lineage (NCBI taxonomy): Eukaryota > Metazoa > Chordata > Mammalia > Primates > Cercopithecidae > Trachypithecus > Trachypithecus francoisi. Next base: position 43,862,663 of record NW_022681470.1, on the reverse strand, counting down.
ATCTCATGCTTATTTGTATATTTATGTATTTATTTCAGGTATGTATATATATATGCAAATATAAATAAAAATAGTGTTGTCTCATGGGATGAATAAATCTAGTCAGTGAATAACATTCATACATAATGAGAAGTCTTATTGAGATTGAACTGTTAAATAGTTTAAAAGAAAAAAACATTTTTAAAAAGAACACACATAAGAAAGTTGGTGAGAAATGTTTAAAAATACTGTATATATCCCTACATTTGTGTCAGGAAGTTCATAATCAACATCGTTTGTCAACCTAACTAACTTAAAATAGTATTCTCATGCAGCTAAGTAACTGCACTTTCAGTATCTGCCAGTCTCTCATGATCAGTGCGACTATCTGTACTATACTTTTAAATCCAGTTGTCATGGAATTGCAAACTGTCTCAGCATCAGAAACTGCTGCCTTTTCCAGTACGTGAACTATGCTTTGGGTTTACTTAGAAACTCCTTGTTGAAAAATCTTCTTGCCTCAACATCACTAAGGGAAACAGAGCAACGAGATGGATTCTGTCTTCTATATTCGATGCTTTCAACCATGGCTTCTTTTATCACCTGTAAATAGAGACAGAAGTTGTATAATTAGTGCTGCTATGAACTCATTTACACATTTTTGATTAAAACAAAAATCTAATGAATCTTTTTATTAGGGTATTTTTGGCATATATGAATAGAAATCTATGAGTCATGCATACACATTTAAATTCAACATCCCACCACTGCACTCTTGTTAAGCTTATATTCAGCTTACCAGGGAAAGAAGGATCCTGGAAATGTTCTAGATTTTGTGCTGATAAATTTGGGAATAAAATGGTAGCATGGTAAAGTTATGTTGGTTCTACTCTTTGCCAAAAGGGGATAACAGGGAAGAAACAAGTAATTACTAAATCTATAATTTATGTTCTTTATAATTAGTGGTCAAGTAGAAATGAAAGACTACCAGGAAAGTAAAAGCTTTTCCTAGTGGCGGAAGAAGGCATTGCTGGATGGCATTGCTGGATAATTGCCTTCCTTCCCCAACTGAACCAACACAGTTATAAAACATGAGCCTGCTCTATCTAGGAAACACCATGCTCTGTGATTTCATTGGTGAAAATGAATTACTACTTTTTATTCAGCATACATATATCCAATATATATTCTTTACATATACCCATGTTCATGGTAACCAGAATAAAACACAGGAAGCTACAACGTCTCAGAATTGCTATTTCAATTGTGATACACTGGTTTTGGTATGAAGTTAAAACCTAGTTAGAATTTGGGGAAAGAAGAGACCATTCAGAATTTGGTAGATGCAGTTATTGAAGAGCAATGGAAATGGGCTTTGGAAGAAGGCCTGAATAGTAAATCTTGTCTCTGCTCCTGCTTCAGAACCTTGTTAAAATTAGGAAGACTCCATTCCCCAGGGCAGTCCTCATTTCATCTCGATGACCAATGAGGTAGATGTTTCTGGGCACCAGGAAACAGAGGCAAGTCACAGAGTTATTTCACAGTTCCCTTTATTCTCTACCTTAGGGATTGTTAAGCAACATTAAGGTACAGTCCATGGGCTTTTCAGCCCCCTGCCACAGGTAGGAACACTTGGAAAGTCCGAGCAGTTTAGGACGCTATGGGCTCCTCCCACTCACAACTGCTGTGGCCCACTTGGCCTTGGAGATTCATGCTCAGAGGGATTCTCCCATTACCACGCGCAAGCTCACTGAGCAAGCACGGCTCACTGCCTAGAGAAGATCATGTTTGCATCACTTCAACATGTGAGATCTAAGTGGTGCAAACATGCAGTTATTTTTCTGTGACTTTATGTCACAGACACCCAACAAGCAAGGCTCTCTATTCTCTAACAGTAACTTTAAACAAGCAGTCAGACTTTGGAAAAAGGGAGCTATCACAGGAATGTGATTCTTTTGTATGCCTTTCTTTAAAACGTAATATATGTAATTATCTTCTGGGGAAATGAGCTCAAATGTGAATGAGTCTGTTAAGGAAAACTGATATTTGCCGATCCCACTTTTCTTATGAATAGGGAAACATAATTATGTGATGACAAAAGATGCTTCAGACCTATGAAGGAGACTTGGACCAAAGGCCACCAGGCACAAATACTTCTTGGCTGTATGAGATGGAGGGGAATTAGTCTAAATACTTGAGCTTGTTTTTTCTTCTTTAAAATAGAAATAATGTACCAGTTTGGGGTTTTGTGGGATCATTTCTCTAAATGGAGAATTTCTATAAAATTGGAGATCATTTCTATAAAGTGTTTTGCACAATACCTGGTACATAAACATTTTACAACAGCTATTATGCTTGTTATTTCTAAACTGACAATATGTGATGAAAATTGGGAACTCTAAATTAGAAGTGAAGCTATAAAGTTCATAAGAAATAAACACACCAGGTATATAACCACGAATGAGCTTATTATATTGTGTAAGTCAGCAAATTGTTTCTGCTATTCAAAGTGTCCTACTACATCTTCTTTTAAAAATCTCCCTGCCTTTCTAGAGATCTATATCAGCAAATTTATCAATTGGTTTCTCCTCACAGCAATCCATGAAACATCAACCCTCACTGCATAAAAGTGTCCAAATAAAATAAAAAGCAACCATTTGCTTTCTAAACTCCTAAAAAGCTTTAAAATAAAAAAGATCATAGAAAAAATTAAACCGACAATGACTGCTGCTATCAATTCCTTCATAATAAATTCTTGAGCATAAAAAAATCAGCAATATCAACATCAGGAACTAGTGGATTTATCGTAATTGGACCTCAGCTGGTGTTCCGAGTGAGCAAGCCATTCTGATAAAGGAAAACGAACACTTCCAACTCTGAAAACCCCAAATTAGAATGTGCAAGTTGAACCACTAGGTGGCATATTCACACCATGAAACCATTAACTAGGTTTTTCAGATTACTGGGGAAAACACCGTTCTTGGGAGTTACAGTTCTGTGATAGAAAAAACCAAGCCCAGCACTAGATCAGTTACTAAATTCAAACCTTTTGGCATCATACATGATACAACTACACATATCCAAAAAGGCATTGTATTAAATTTAAACCTTTGTTTTTATTATTATACAAGAAGTCATCTTAAATGGTGTTTGTATCTCTTTCATTCTTCCTTGAAATTCATTGAGATTCCAAATCCTTCTCTTCAGTGTTATCCCAGCAAACACCCTCATATCTCAACCTTCTCCATCCCCACCACCTATCCCATGTCATCTTCACTTGTGCCATTCAATAGCCTCCTATTGTTGAACCAGATCTCTTAAATCTTTGTTAATGCAAGCAGAGAATAAGAAAAACAAGCACATAAAATGTGATCTTCCCTTCCACATAAGAAACAAATTTGTAGAGGTGAGATTATAAGCAATCTACAAACAAATGTTGAGTTATCACAATAGAAAATAAAAAATAAGCCCAAGAGAGAAAGTTACAGTATATTTTGTTAGAGAAGTAAAAATTACAAATATAGGAGAACACGAGAATATATTTAGGTGTAAATTACTGTGAATTTGCTAGATAATGCCTGCCTTTTCAATAAGAACTGAAATGTCAGGAAGGCAGAAAGTTCATCAGGCTTGTCATTTTTTTTTTTTTTTTAATACCAGCACTTACAACATGGAAGGTACATAATAAATATTTGCAAAATTAATAAATACACAGCAGGTGCTCACTAGAGGTTGACTGACACAGGCCAGCACTCAGTTCAGAGGGACAATGAGACCAGTTAAGTTAAAGGAGAGGCAGGGTTTTTAAGTGGAGCAGAAGACCAGGCATTCTCTGTAGAAGAATAATCATATGAAAAGGCTGAGGATGGGAGGCTGTGGCATGCGTCAGAGACATCTGGGAATTGGTTGGCCCTGCTAGAATGAGGGCTGTGTTTGGGGAACACTAAGAAATAAGGCTGCCTGAGAGACAGGTGGTTCAAAAGGAAGGAATGAAGGAGAAAAGACATGCAGCCTCATCTCAACTCCCCCACGTCACCGTGACTTCCAGCAACCTGCCTAAGTAATCCATGACTCAGTTTTCTAACTTATAAATTAAAACCCCACCTCATAGGCTAGTCTTGAGTGTTAAATATTTGACGGAAAATATTTGGCTTATATGAAGCACTCAAAACTTTTAATTGTTCTTTCCATGCTGTACCCCTAGTTCCTGAAACAGTTTCTGGCACACTAAATAATAAATATGTACTGAATTAATGAATAAATGAGACAGAAAGAGATTATAGGCAGCATTAAAGGTAGACGAGTTATGGACTAATATATTAGGCAATAGTACATAATAGTAAGCTTATAAGTTATATTTAAAAGACCATTGACTTGTACCTACACACCCTTATCAAGATGAAGAAATATCAATGAATTAAGAAATAAGTACCAATATTTCTGGATATGGATATATCCTCATTTTAATTAACATTTGATGTTTAGCACTTTGTAAAATTATTTAAGAAAGAAAAAAACTCATTATTTTGCATCATTGGCATATGCTGAATAAACTGACACATAACTGGTTCTAAGACTATGCCTATCAAATGAATAATTTGAATAAGTGAGACTGGGAAACCATATCTTGTGACAGCAAATTAACAGGTCCTGGAAAAGAAATCTCAGAAGACATATTCCCTACAGATCAAAGTGGTGGTTTAAGAGTAGATAGAGTATGTAACCATACTATGTGCGTAGGCATGTACTATATACAAATTCCCCATGGTTGGGAACTGACTCCCTCCAAACAACAGCACCTTGTATCCTGACACGTGCTACCCACAGTAAGTCAATAACATTTTAAACACTCATCATGAAAATTGTACTGTGTATTTACTTTAGGTGTCAGGCATTGTGACCAGTGTGTCTAGAGAATACAAGGGAAATAAAGCAAGTCACTGGTTTTAAGGGGCTTATAATTAAAAGCCAAAAACTATGAACAATAATAATTATATTAGCTGCTTCAATTTACCGTCTATTTCATGCCAAGCCCTTAAGTTATATTATTTTACTTAACCCCCACCCTGATCCTACATGATATATACCATCGTTTCCCTTTACAAAATAGGAAAGCAAAATTTAGAAAGGTTAACCAATACGCCCAATGTCACCCAGCCAAGAGGCAGCAGAGCAAGGATTTGAATACCCAATTTGGTCAGACTCCAATCCCTCTGCATCCTGTCCCCGCCCCGCCGCCATCACATGTCTACCAGTGTAAGTCACTATACATTAAGTTTTTGAAGGAAAAAAAAAATGAAATACTACTGTAATTGTACAAGTATTGAGACAATGTTCAGTGAAAAGGAATTTGGGAGGATTGAGTAAGAGCAGAAACCTGATGCTATGAGAAACCCAGGCTGCTGTCATGACGTGAGCAGAAACAGAGCAGAAGTCCTCTAAAGATAAACTAAAATTTAGCTTTGGCGAAGCAGGCCAGCTAGGATCTCTTGATAAAATGAAGCAATAGGAGGGTGCAGCTGGCTGACACAGCATGGCCTCTTCGGAGCAAAAATTGAGGTCCGAGTGAATTGAAGAAGAAACGTTGCCCTAAGCCACAGTGGTCACAGTTGCAAAGTTGAAAACTATTGTCTATGAAATTGGCAAAGAAGTGACTTTACATTGTAAAAGTTTATATTCGCAATGTCCATCCACTATTTACAAAGAACTCTGATGGTCTAAGGCAGTAAACATATGCTGTGTTGCTGAAGTGTGAATCGGTCTCCTACTCTATTCAAATGGTGTGGGAATGAGAGGGTTAGCTAACTCAGCAGAGTTTTGTTGCTCTTTAAGTACCATCATTTACTTAAAAGTTGTGATTCTGATAAAAATGTGTTTTCTTAAAGTGGAGAAGAAGGGAGTCACTAAGGAAGAGATAAAATGTCAGTGAAAACTGAACATTTTATCTGTTTATGAAATGCGCGCACGCGCACACACACACACACACGCAAAGAGGAATTACTTGAACATGAGTCTCAATGTTCATGTAATTCTGGAAAAAGCCTACCTTCATTTGTTCATTCAGAAAATATTTACTTACTGCCTAAGCTGGCATCACCTGTACAAACTTGTCTATGTTGTTAATCTGGGGCATTTGCAAAGGTCTTTGGGTGTAATCCCCATGGACCTTCAGGGGTACAAGATAAGGACATGTATAGGTAAGGTTCCCATTTATTAAGCAGCTTCTGTAATCATGCATTACCCAATAAAGCATTCACTACTACAATTATTATAGATCCTACCACACCTGTTTCAGAGAAGAGGAAGGGGAGGCTCAAAAAGTGTAAGCAGCTTATTCAAAGTCACATTTATGACATTTAAAGATGATATAATGCCCATAACATTGTCTATACATGCTGTGCCGGAAACAGTAGTAGAAGCAATTACAAACTGCTTAATTCTCAGAACTGAAGACTTGGAGATATAGAAAAGATTGCCCTTTATGGCTAATGCTTTTAGTGTCAAGTTTAAAAAATATTTCCCTGGGTCAAAGCCATAAAGATAACTCCCCTATGTTGTATTCTAGAAACTTGGTTTACTTTTCTACTCAGATCTACAGGCTATCTGGAACTGGCTTCATTGATAATGTGAAAGAGGTAAATTTAATTTTTTCCCTTGTGAATAATCATCTGATCACTTTTTTTCTTATAGATAGTCACAATTTATTTAAGGATGATTTTATTTAGTGCTACTGTCTGTCCTGGGACAATGTCATGTTTTCTTAATTATGTTACCCTTCTTTCTACTTGGTAAAGCTAACTTTGCTTTCCTTCTTCAAGATGAGTTAGCCTACTTTGGTCCTTTTCACTTTCATATTTTTTTAATGAATTTATCAATCTTCTTACAAAAACCTGATGGTATTGTTACTAAAAATGCAGGGGGAATGGGGACTTACTGGTTAGGGGGTACAAAGTTTTAGATTGGGAGGATGTAAAACGTTCTGGAGATAGATGGTGGGGATGGTTGCACAATAATGCAATGCACCTAATGCCACTAAACTGTACACTTAAAAATGGTTAAAATGGTAAATTTTATGTTTTGTATATTTTATCACAATAAAAAGTGAAAACAGATGTTTAAAACTGCTAAATTAATGGCTTGTGAAGAATCAACATTTGATGAGGTGTATAAGTCAGGATCGTTGTTCTGGGATTCAGTCTGTTTTTGTTCAGGTGCTAACTTTTACATCTATGTATCAAACAAACTACTTTGAAGAATGTTTGTAAAATATATAAATAAAACTATATCATTCCTTATTGCAAATTGTTTAGCAGACTTTATATAAATTAGAACAGCAAGACAAATGTACTTGGTTAAGGTACACATATGTGTATGTATATCTATTCCAAAGTCTAACACGACATTTGTATATTCCTACAATCTGTTTTATCCATTTGAGAAAGATTTATCAAATTTAATACATTTCATCGCAAGGAATGTCTAGTTTTTAGCTTATTGGCTCAAACTGGAAAAATAGGGTGACTGTGATATTAACTCTTACCTCTCTTTTATTAGCATGAGGTTTTATAAAATGCAACTAACTCTATTTTGAGAATTTCTGTTCATTTCTTACAAATCATAGATTAATCATTTTTCTCTTAACCTTTCAATTTTTGCCATCACCATAGAGATAATGTACCACGTGGATTTCAGATGTCCACTGCTTGAAGTATTTTTTCTAAAAAGGAAACAAATCTATGGAGAAAATGACATATGCTATACATTTTGATAAGCATTTTTAGATGAATTATCATCTATTTGTAAATGAAGGCTGAAAAAAAGAATTTTATAGTTGTAAGAATCAAAGCTTATTGGGGAAATTTTACACATTTACAAAAATTAAAGATATCGATTGACGAATATACTATGGTACAACTGTGACGACTGCACACAATTGATCATTACTAGTCTCAGGTCAAACAAAACAAGCAAGCAAACTAGATGTGTGGAGTTCTATTAGCTCACAAAATCTAATTAGAGCCCCTATAAACAGAACACTCATTCACATATTCTGAGTTCCTTTGTGCCATTTACACAGTCACCAAAAATGCTGGTAAATCAGGCATGATGCCTTTCCTTCTCCATTTAATTTCTTTTTTTCTGTTTTTCTAATGTACAAAATCCAATTAGGCCAATGAACTTAAGCTTTCACAACTGATAATCATTTGTCAGACACTATGATTTGGAACCACAAGTCAATGATTTCAGTTACAGAATAGTGTTCCTAAATGGTAAGTTAAAAATGAAAGAATTTCACCTAGACACAGAATCTTAGCAGAAGAGACACTAATGATAGGAAGGATTGATACTGATGACAATGACTTGTTTCTAAAGCAAAGAGTACTTGACATCTCAAAGGCTAAAAACAGGAAAGGCTGGCAGGGCGCGGTGGCTCACGCCTGTAATCCCAGCACTTTGGGAGGCCAAGGAGGGTGGATCATGAGGTCAGGAGATCGAGACTAACGCGGTGAAACCCCGTCTCTATTAAAAATACAAAAAAAAAAATTAGCGGGGCGTGGTGGCGGGCGCCTGTAGTCCCAGCTACTTGGGAGGCTGAGGCAGGAGAATGGTGTGAACCTGGGAGGCGGAGCTTGCAGTGAGCTGGGATCACGCCACTGCACTCCAGCGTGGGTGACAGAGCGAGACTCCGTCTCAAAAAATAAAAAAAGGAAAGGCTGTTACCTTTTGTGATACTGCCCAAATTCACAAAAAGAAAACATGTAAAATCATAAGTGTATTTATTAAAATTCATGTTATATTTTTGCAGATTAACTACACTTCTGGTTCCATTCACTTTCATGCTCATATTTCCTTTTCATCACTTTTCTTCCTTAATTATAATTTATCATGTAATAAATATATTAGATACTTCGGGAAAGAAACTGAGTATTCACCATTCAATAAAATGCTAGCATAACATGAGTTTCCTTATTTTTCCTTATTTGTCAGTTTTGTGGGGTTCTTCTGAAGATTAGCAAAATAATTCATGAAAAGTGAAGTGGCATATTTTGGGTGGTGTCATTCATAACACGTATTTTTTTATTTTTAATTAAAAAGAGATATTGGTGTGTTTATATGGTATGGAAGTCATGTGACATAGTCGATGGCCACAGGAGATACTTACATCAATGTTGTTCAGAGTATTGAAGTGCATAAGATCATGTAGTCTTTTGAATGCTTGATTTGGATATTGAAAATTGAAGGTCGAAAATGGTGATTCCGGGTCATCAAAAATATCAAAGTCAGCGATTTCTTTCTCTTCCTCAGTTTCCCTTGGAACACCTAAATACCAGAAGAGTCACAAAGGTTGTTATTTTGAAAACTACAAAATATCTCTAAAACCCAAGGAATAAAACATACACACATAAAGACAGCAGTGGGAACCCCCACAGAGCCAGGTACTCTGTAGCATCTCTGACTTTATCATTTCTCTGTGTTCTGACCGGATGACATCCAATTGCCAGTATCTGACATCTCTCTGCTTGAGGGCTTTCTATCCTGCCCTGCAACTGTAGAAGCCTGCTTGGCCCACTTGCGGCAGGCTGGAAATTCTGATAAATAACACTGTTCCCCAGGCGGTGGTCAACCAAAGACTCTAGAGAGTTAGTATCTAAATACTCCATTCCCCTGCCTTTTGGTGTGTGTGTGGGAAGCATGACTGTGGGACACAGGTCTATTCCATTTCGTAGTCTTTCCCAGGGGATCAAGTTCCCATTGTGGTAGCCGGCTTGCTAACGCAACTTTGTTGTCTGCTTTCCTTCCCTTTACCACTTCCCCATTTCCTTACTAATAAACTAGAGTGTTCCTCAGCTCATTCAAATGAACTATTTGCACTTGAGTCCTTTTCTCAGAATTAGTTTCTGGGAGAACCCAAACTAAAACATTATGTGGCTGTCTTTATGCCATGGAAATCCCCTACACATGCCAACTGCTCAGTGAGTCTCTTCTTGAGAATTCACAGTGATAGAAAATTCACTGGGTTTCAAGTGCTCTACTGTCTGATAACTAAAAATGTCAGATTTCCACCTTCTCCTATGCTGAACTATATGCTTCACAATAATTTTCACTTCTATTGGTCCTTTCTTTGTCTTCCTGAGAAATCTAGAAAAACACCATTTTTCTCAGCATATTCCCATTACTCATCCTCCCTATTTTTTGTGTCTTTCCATTCATAAAATGGAAAACACATTTTCTGGCCCTAAAATACGATTTTTGGAGCCTTAAGCATTCTGCATGTAAATCTTTAGATCTCCTTTGATTAATCAACATTTTCCAGGATACACAAGAGTCGAGAGACTCCTCTGGTTGTGGTTAAAAAAACAAAACAAAACAAAAAAGACTACGTGTCAAACTTGATTCTTGTTTTCTATGAAATACAACATGGCAAACTGAAATTGCTAGCCATTGTGTACTGCTAGATTACGTTAATCTTGTGGTCAACTAAAATTCCCAGAAATTTGCATGATTTTTCTGAAATAAAAGCTTTCTTACAAGGGTGATAGTCAAAATGTTTGATTAAAAATCAATCAGAACAAACACAATTCGAAGTACTGAAGTAAAGTCCCAGAGATTTTTGCTAAACTAGTTGCTGACTTTTCAGTTTCTGGACTGTGAGCAAGTCAAGGGATCTAGGGGTAAGAGGAGAAGTACTTGAGGTATCAGAATAGCACCTATTTATCAAGGTAAGGGAAACATTCAGTAGTGTAATAGCTGGTACCGCAGCGCCAGAGTGAAACAGTTTAATGTCAGTTTCGCTCCCCTACTTAATTTCTATTTTATGGAATACAGCTTACTCCCTACATACCTGGAGCCTTGTACTTTCTGAAGTTGATGTTGGCCAGAACAAAGTGGATGATGGTTGGGCAATCTTTCTCCATATCAGGATTCTTGGGTTTAAAGACATAGCACTCCTTCAGCCCTTCCCGATCAAACACATAAGGATCGATCTTTGGAAAGGGGAGCTTGTTCATTTTAGCCCACTTTTCTGCAAGTAGAAGTTCCTATGGGAAAGAGGGAAAGATGCATTTGGAAATTTTCAGTTTTCATTGATTCAGTTGGTCTGACCATTATTCAGTGTTCACTAGGTGTCTACTGTGTGCCAGCAATGTACTCCTTGCTAGGATGAATCACGACCCTGTTCTCAAGAAGCTCATTATATCTCAAAGAAATCGAAAACAAACTCACTATTGTTATGTTAATTCTTGGCACAAGGCTAGCTCCACAGCAGGCATTTGAAAAATTTTTGATAAACAACTGAGCACAATTATGTTGAAGAAGCTGCTAGAGAAAAAAAAAAAAAAAAAAAAATTATGGGTTCAGAGAATTTATAACCATGTGAATGTTTTTTCAACCCTTAGGAGTAAAAAAGGAATCTGATGATGCAGAATGAAGAATCCTCTGTTACTGGATTTTCACCTGTATCATCTCCACCAAAGTGTTAAAAAGTACCAATCAAAACTTCATTCATTTTATGTATACAAAAATATTTGAGTTACTCTGACTCAGCTTTTCGTCTTCTGTTTTGTGAAAATAAGTTGAACCTTTGGCCTCAGAGCATTGCTATTACATGTAACGGCCAACAGAGGACTGTACAGATGTACCAAGAGCTTATTTAATGGCCGTGGCAAATTGTTTGATGGTTTTCATGTATTAGCTCACTTCCTGGTAAGCTGATTATACATTCCCACCAGCATGAGAAGACAAATAGAACAGAGCCTCCACAGGTGATTTACAAGTGCTGGCATGCAAGTGGCCAAGAAATACATGTTCATGGTCAGCCACTGAGATTTGAGGTTAGTTTGTCTTTGCAACAAAGCAGGCTAACTCACTGGGGTAAGCACCCCTAAAATTAAGTTTAAACTGGAGAACATAAATCAATATGGAGAGATGCAGTGAAGAGACCTCATTTCCATTTATATGCATCTTCAGGGAGAGTGGAATAAATAAGAAGCAGAATATCATAGTGGGAAAAGCACAGATTCTGGGACCAGATGCCTGAGTCCAAATATAAGCTCCATGGCCTTGGGCATGTTTCTTAACTCAGTGTCTCCATCTCAGATATAAAATGTGGATGATATAAATAATATCTATTTCATAGGATTGCTATTAGAATTAAATAAATTAATACTTTACAGTGCTTAAAACAGTGCTTACCACATATTAAGTGTTATGCAAATGTTTAATAAATAATTGCCAGTAAAGAGAAGAAAAGAGATGGAAGGAAAAAAATAAGGAAACCAAAAGAGGAAAAAGAAAGGGAACAGAGATAGGAACATTAGAGAAGAAAATTCCTAGAGGGGGAAGTTTTGGGGATACTGTCACTAGAATCTTAAGTTCTTTTTAACTACTCTTGTCATCACATTGATCCATTCCACAATAGTCAATAGTGGCCACCTAGGTTCCATGTTAGAAGTGGGGACATAACAGTGAGTAAAACATTCACAGTTTTTGTTGTTATGGGATTTATAGCCTGTTGGGCAAAAGATAGCAATCAAATAACACTTTGTGTTTAAAACTGTGATAAATGCCAGGAAAAAATACAAGGTGAGACTTTGCAGTACGCCTGGACAATTTCCTCAGTGTATCTGTTAATTCATCCAACAATTATCAGTGAGCTATGTTCTAAGCCTAAGAGATAGGCTGTCCTTGAAGATTCGAGTTTATAAATCAACAGAAAAGATAAATAGATATTATAGTAAAGTATGATAAAGGCAGGAAGGGGCTGCACGATTGTGGGCCTGGGTTGTGCAGTGTGAAAGGCCCAGCTTCCAGACAGACACCCTAAAACTTGCTAGCTGGATGACCTGAGACAAACTAATTAGACACCACAGGTCAACAAGAAACAAATTATTTTTGGTGGCTGCAGTATACAGTGATGCTCCCCTACAGGCAACACAGAGATAATGAGGAACAAAAAAACACAGACTAGATTATTCACTATCCCTGACATAGCAGGCTCCCAATCCCATCTCATCTCTATTTCATCTATTCCTTATTTCTCAGCAATTCATTTTTCTACTTCTGTAAAATAAAGCTAATACTATCATCTTTCTCATAGGATTGCTGAGAGGATTAAATGATAAAATGTATAAAGACCTCAGTAGTTTACATTAGAAGAAAACAAGTACTTTAACATATGGCCTTACATTCAGAGAAAAATACACTTTTCATTGAACTTGCACTGCTCTTTTTGCTTCTAGAATGTCATGGATTTTATGTTGATCAACTCTGTCAATACCACTTATGAATAAAAATCTAGGAGAACAAAGGATTTAATGTATACAAAAGCATTTGCTTCATAAGCTATTATGCTAAATACAATTACATTTCACTGAAAATCCCATATGTATGCAAATAATTTCTTGTTTGGAACTTGAGAAAGCTTTTATCACCAATCTCTTCTTTTTTTTTTTCTCTATTCAGTTGAATTAATCAGCTTGTTATTTCTTGTCCAGCACTGTTCACAATTATTCATTCATGATTATTCAACATCAAAATAAACCAAAAGTTCACATTGTGGAGCAATTGCGTGAGGGCAAAGAAAAGAAAGAGCTTTCTAGTGTTTACAAACATGACTCAAGGGTATGACCAATGATGTGTGGATGCTGGGGTAAAATGAAAAGGGAAATACATGACGTAAGAGTGAGGCTATTTTTAGATAGTTCACTTCACGCTAGAATCAGGAAGAGATGGAAACTTTCCCTTTCCTTATGTGATCCTGATGTGGAAAAGATTAAAAACGATGATTGCAAATACAGTGATGATAGCATGGATAAACCATTTCCTCTCTGATGTCTCCTTTCTTTCTGTAAAGGCTGAGAAACAATGACACAGACTATGAGTAAAGTGCATTGGGTTTTAGAAAGTACTTTAAAAGATTTCAGTGAACAAAAAAAGTGCTGCTCCACAAATTACAGCAATATGCCAGAATTGTGTTCTATGATAACTACCCATTTTGGTTATTGTTTGACACCTCAGTTATTTCACACTTCCATAGACTAACTTAAGATACACTTATATAGTACTAACTAAAATGACTTTCTGTGGGATAAAAATGTGACAGTATCTTTCGAAGAGATACTTTGTAAGATGTCTGTGCTCATTTTGGTGTTTTGTTTTGTTTTGTTTTTTTGACAGTCTCACTTTGCTGCCCAGGCTGGAGTGCTGTGGCCTGATCTTGGCTCATTGCAACCTTGCAGGTTCAATTGCTTCTCCTGTCTCAGCCTCCTGAGTAGTTGCAACTACAGGTGTGTGCCACCACATCTGGCTAAATTTTGTGCTTTTAGTAGAGACAGGATTTCACCATGTTGGCCAGGCTGGATGAGCTCATTTTTGAGTACTAAAACACAATTAAGAAGACTTGAAGGAGAGGAAAAACAAATAAATAACATAGAAATGAATATCATAAATAAATGTTATTTCTAAATAACAGAAACATTTTCAAAACATAGTACGATAGCATATATATGCCACTTCATTCATTTACATGTAAAAAATATATAAATATATACTTTAAATATATGAAACAACACATTTATTTATAAAAATACAAACACACACACACACATATATATATAAAATAATAAATTGACTTGTCATTAGAGAAAGTCAGATTTCTTTTGTCTGTATGCAAACCAAGAATATATGCTTTCTATTCTACAATGTTTCTCATTATATAAAACCCATTTTTAAGATTAGGGAGAAGGATGGCATATAAGCATGTAAGTAAACCTCCAGAATCTTAAAAAATTATTGAAGCAAGTAATATAAAATACGACTGATAGAAACTACAAGTTAGAATTAATTATTTTACAGTTATAGTCTCTCTTACTTTTAATAAAAGACATGCTAGTATTAGGCTCCAAGAGCTTTATAATGCAATAGGCATGAAAATAACTTTCTATATCTAATGTTGTATAGAGTTTACATAGCACTTTGTAATTCTGGGTAGTTATTCACAGGGATATTACCATAAACTCACAAAATATGTAAAGAGAAATTAATGTCAACTTAACGTAATATCATCACAAAACATCTGATTCTCAATTTGAGTGAACAATATGAGTGTAGTGGGTTGAACGGTGGCTCCGTATAAAATACCCATTTCCTAATCCCTTGGCCCTGTGAATACGACCTTGTTTGGGGAAAGACTCTTTGCAAATGTAATTTAATTAAGGATTTTGAGATTAGATCATCTTGGATTATGTAAGTGGGCCCTAAATTCAATGACAATTATTCCTATATGAGATATAAGAAAAGACATGCACACAAAAGAAAAGGCCATACAAAAATGGAGGCAGAGATTGGAGAGATGAAAACCACAAGGCAAGCAATGTCTGGAACTACCAAAAGTTGGAAAAGGCAAGGAAGGAGTCTACTGTGGAGGTTTTAGAGAGATGGCATCCCTGTTGATGCCTTAATTTCATCTTCTGCCCTCCAGAACTGTGAGAATATATTTCTGTTGTTGTAAGTCACCATGTGTGGGGTAATTTGTTACAGAAGCTTCAGGAAGCTAGTACAAGAGATAAAACTGGAAGTACTACTTTAAATGCTGTGCACTTTCCTTCACCAGCCATTGTGGATGGGTGCCTGCAAAGCTAATGCTTGGACTGATTTGGCCGTGATGTGGGCCAACCTAAGCATTATAAGTGAATAATATGTGGAGATTCTAAAACAGGTCTTGCCCTTGTTTCAACAAATACATCAGATGATTGTGGAAAAATACAGATACTTTTCCCTTTATTAGTGGGTTTGAATGGAATTCTGACCCTAAATGAAATATAGGCAGATCAGTTTAATTTAGATATATTATTTCCATCATTTGTGAAGACTGCCTCATTTCAAATTTTCCTTTCTTCTTTCTTCCATCTCTCCTCCGTCATCACCTCTTTCTCTCTTTTTTCCCTTCCTTCTTTCCTTGAATAATTTTTAAGAGAATAAACCCATTGTTCTGACTTCTTGTCATTAAGCATTTAAATGAACACTGAAAAACTGAACCAGATTTACGTCCAATGTATAGCAACACAATATAATCTAATTTATGGCATAATAACTAAAATCTATTACTCTCCCTAAAAGTTAGTAAGATAAAGGGGAAAATAATTTCTAGTAGTAAACTCTGAATTCTTCTATATTCCTCACTTTCTTGCTCCCCAATAAAGCCCAGTGTCCCTTCATTTTCCCCTAAATTCACAGCCTGTTAATTTTGCATGCTTAAGGATGAAGACTTTGGCTTATTTTCATGACGAACAATCAATCCCATTGATTGTCTTTGGATGAGCTCTAATAGTATACTAAATTTACATATTATACATCTAAGATGTATGGTTAACAAAAAGAAACTTGACAAAATGAAACACAAAGCTGCTTTTGTTAGATAAATTAATAGTAATAATATTTAGGATCATGAACTCTTTATATTGGACTACTACTAGGGTGTGTGCTAACTAATTTAAAGAAATTAGTGTCATTTACATTGACATCAGTAACTCTTAAGGCCAATTACAACACAGAAACAACATAAATTTTGGTTGCTTTTATCAAAAGACATGATCTTCATCTTTCTATATCTTCTTAACAAAATATGACATTTAACTATATGAAGGGCCAGAATTATCTGCAAATGTGAAATAAAGTCAATATTTCTAATTTTTTGCCCAGCATTTATGGTCTAATATTTTGTGAAAGGCAGTGTCCATATTTCAGTCTCAAAAATAGGAAATTATTTGCTATTTAATTACCTTAATAAAATCATATTGCATATATCCAATTATTACATTAGGGATTCTCCCCCGCTATCAAAAGAACTTCATGTAGATGCCTTGCAAATTTTCAAATCTTGCTATCTTATACATAAAACAAATATTCTACTTTAGCATTGATAGTATAACATTTTAATCAATTTAACAATTCTACTTTGGCAATCTTTTAGACTCATTTAGGAATACATACTTTAATAACAACACTTACAGGTTTAAAGCACTTTTAACATTCCACGTCAGCCTGAAAAAAAATATTTTGTTTACTTTGAACTTGCTGAAGTACATACCTAGCTACAAGAAAAACTATATTATGTGTAATATATTGCAATTTACTTTATGTTAAATCTCTGAAAATACAATTCATTATTTCCAGAATGGTAGGTTTCATGTTATGATAAATAAATAATAAAAGGAAGTATATAAATTTGGAGAAAGGCATGGGGAAAAAGAATTGAAAAAATGATTTTAAGACATATCTAAGAAAATGTGCAGGTAGAAATGCCTATATGTACCACAGAAGCAGTAACTGGAGACATGCTCTCTAATATAGTAAACATATAATAAAGCTACAGTTATTAAAATGCAGTATGGTACTGACATAAGAATTGCCAGATTGTCAGATGGATGAATGAAACACAACAGATTAAAAAAAAAATCCTGTGCCCTATAATAATCATATAGTATATGATATAATAAGCATAACAAAATAAATGCCAAAAAAGTCTATGGGGGATTGTGTTATTACAAATGCAATGTATTCAAAAAGATTAATGAGATACATATATTTAGAAGAATAATACAAAAATTAAAATATCAAAATATCAATCTCTATTTAACTGATATTGGTAAGAATGAATTTCAAGAATATAGTACCCAAAGCAATCTACAGATCCAATGCAATCCCTATCAAAACACCAGTGACATTCTTTACAGAAATAGAAAAAAAATCCTAAAATTTATATGGAACCACAAAAGACTCTGAATACCCTTAGAGTAATCCTGAGCAAAAAGAACAAAGCTAGAGGCATCACATTACCTGACTTCAAATTATACTACAAAGCTACAGTAACCAAAACAGCATTATGCTGGCACAAAAACGGACATATAGACCAATGAAACAGAATAGAGAACCCAGAAATAAATCCGCCCATTTGCAGTTCAATTCATTTGCAATGAAGTTGCCCAGGACATACACTGAGGAATGGATAGTCTCTTCGATAAATGGTTCTGGGAAAATTGAATATCCACAAGCAGAAAAATGAAACTAGATTGCTATTTCTTGACATATACAAAAATCAAATCAAAATCAATTAAAGACTAACATCTAAGTCATAAAATTATAAAACTACTAGAACAAAACATTGGTAAAGCACTCCAGGACACTGATCTGGGCAAATATTTCTTGAATGAGACCTCAGATGCACAGGCAACCAAAGCAAAAATGAACAAATAGGATCACATCAAACTAAAAAGCTTCTGCACAGCAAAGGAAATAATCAACAAAGAAAAGGGATGAACCACAGAATGGGAGAAAATATTTGCAGACTATCCATCTGACAAGGGATTAATAAACAGAATATATAAGAAGATCAAACAACTCAATAGGAAAAACAATCGGATTTAAAAATGGGCAAAAGATCTGAATAGCTATTTCTCAAAAAAAGACATACAAATGCCCAACAGGAATATGAAAAAATATTTAATATCACTAATCCTCAAAGAAATACAAATTAAAACTGCAATAAGATTCAATCTTATCCCAGTTAAAATGGCTTTTATCCAAAAGATAGGAAATAGCAAATGTTGATGAGGATATGGAGAAAGGGGAACCCTCCTACATGGTTATGGAATGTAAATTAGTACAGTCACCACAGAAAACAATATGGAGGTTCCTACAAAAACTAAAGATAGAACTACCATATTATCCAGTAATCTCACTACTGGGAATATATCCAAAAGAAAGGAAATCAGTATACTGAAGAGATATCTGTACTCCCATGCTGATTGCAGCACTATTCACAATAGCCAAGATATGGAATCAATGTAAGCATCAATCAACAAATGAATGAATAAAGAAAATGTGATACCTACACACTATAGAATATTATTCAGACATAAAAAGTAATGAAATTCTGTCACTTGTAATAACATGGATAGAACTAGAAGACATTATGTTAAGTTAAATAATCCAGGCACAGAAAGACAAATATTACATGTTCTTACTCACATGTGGAACTAAAAACAATTGAAATA
Source organism: Trachypithecus francoisi (assembly GCF_009764315.1). NCBI lineage: Eukaryota > Metazoa > Chordata > Mammalia > Primates > Cercopithecidae > Trachypithecus > Trachypithecus francoisi. The sequence continues at coordinate 43,843,632 of NW_022681470.1, read as the reverse complement.
ATGGAAATAGAAAGTATAATGATGGTTACCATCTGCTGGGAAGGATAGTAGAAAGGGGAAATAAAGAGTGAATGGAAAATGGGTACAAAAATACAATAAGGTAAAAGGAATAAGATCTAGTGTTCAGTAGCACAATTGGGTAGCTATAGTTTACAATAATTTATTTTATATTTCAAAATGACTAAAAGAACGGAATTAGAATGTTACACAAAGAGGTGATAAATGCTTGAGGGGATGGATATCCCAATTACCCTAATTGATCATTCCCCAAATGATTGTATCAAATTTGGCATGTATCCCATAAATATGTACACATATTCTGCATCCATAAATAATTAAAAATAAAAAAAATTTAAACTAATATGAAAAAGAGAAAAGATAGTGAAAACAATTTAAAAATTATAAGAAAGAATAAAAACAGTGGAAGAAGTTCCTACATAAATATTTGAAACAATAAAATCATCAGCAACAAAAGTCCCAATACAAATGACATATTAGGTTATATTTGCAAAAATAAGACAAACTTTAATATTCTTAAGACATAAAAAAAGTGTTTATTAATAGGAACATCACAAATAATCCAATTAAAAGTAGTTTAGAAACATCAATATATAATAAGCATGACAAACCATTCAGTCTCACAAAGGAAGAAAACTGAAGCATAAATGTGAGGTTTTTTTCCCATCATATTGTATAAATTTTTTTTTACTTTGTCTTTAATATTTTTTCCTGCCAGCAAAGGCATGTAAAATAGACTCACATATGTAATTAGATATAATGTAAATTGGTGAAGCTTCTCTAGAAATCAATCTGAAAATATTTACTAAAAGTCATAAAATGATACACATCTAGAAACCAACTTAATAAATAATTAAAACGTGATTAAAGATTCATGTGCAAGGATAATGATTATAGGAAAAGGTGGCAAGATAACAATAATCTAAAAGTTGAAAATAGAGCATTGTTAAATAAATTCTCACATATCTGTATACAGAGATAGTATATATTTTTATTTTATTTTATAAACATATCTATCTCTTTTATATTTATCTTATGTGTTTTTATAATTATGTTTTTAAAAATATTTAATGACATAAGAAATGCTCATAATACAGTTGTAAGTAGAAAGAAACAGAATGCAAAACTATATGACCCTGGTAGTCAGACACACACACACCCCCCCCACAAAAAGAGACTAGAAGAAAATACCAAAATATTAACAGCTGTTGTCTGGAAGTACTGCATTTATAAACCAAATGTTCATACATTTTACAAGTATATATTCTTAATCACAAATAATGAGTCAACATTTAAACACTACTGCAAAGTATAATGATTCTTTTTAAAGATACAAAGTGATATTCCAAAACCTCCTTCAACTCATTAAGGTGGTGGAGCTCTGATTCATACATAAAATGATGGCTTTGACATTTTATACCCCCATTGGTGAAATGAATAATACAGTGTCTTCCACCACTAGAACCAGCTTCTAAGCTATCATCTTAAAGTCATCCATTGAAACCCACCTCCCCATTGTTTCTTGTAGGTCATCAAATTCATAGTCACCCACTCTGGTGCAGTAATACTTCATTATCCTGTGCTTGGATTACAATACATTTCTCTTAATGTTAATTCCTTGCCTTCCATTCTCCAACTCATCCTACTTTCCATTTTCAGATTAATCATCCTAAAATTCCAATGTCATGAAGTCATTTGTCTGCTGAAATCCTCCCCTGATTCTCCATTTTCTATTGTCCTATCTTAAACTCTCTCCTTAAGCCTTTTTAAGGGAGCTGAATATCTGTCGCTTCTAATGAGATCACTCCAGCCCCTTAGATGTGCTCATTGCCATCTCTGTGCTGTTTTCACCCTATTTCATTTATTACCCTGTTTATTAATTCCAGTATGCACCAATCTATTCTTATATTTATCCCCTATAATACACATACTTATGTAAAGTTGTATGAATGACTACTTAATAGTAAGCTTCTCAATTCCCCTCCAAGTGGCTCTTGTGAATAAAAGTCTTTGCTCCCCAAAAAAACAAAACGTTATGGGAGATCAGGAACCATATTTTCCCACTAACTGCTGCACACAGCACACCACACAGAAAATAGTTCACGAACAGTGTGCACAAAGGAGGCAGCTGGTAAAGGGTAAGAAATTCTCATTCTGTAGCTTTGGAGCTACATTTCTCAACTAGCACTTCCCCAGCCAGGTTGTGGACTTGTGCTCATTCCACAAATTATTTGATTTGTTGATAAGATTTTATCTCATTGATACTTGCTTCTTTGTCTGAATACCTTTACTACCTCAAAAATGAAATATGAAAGCACTTTGAACACATAAGGTTTTCTATATATTTAAGAGTTATTATTATAACCATTATTGCTCTTGAGAGCAGTTTAATCATCATATGATAGAGAAAAAAACAGATATGCTGTCAGAGGACCTGGGCTATTACTGATTCCACCTGGTTGGGAGGTCATGAACTGTTTCATTTAATTGCTATGAATTGCCACTTCTTAATCTATAAAATCAAAATAATAACTCCATCTTTCATACATCATTTTATTTATTCACCTACAAAAAAATCCTATATACTCATGTTTTGGCCAGCACCTCAATGACAGTTAGGACCAAATGATTAAAACAAAATAAACACAGACAGAGAACAGAGTTCTAGTCACAAAGAGTTCACAGAGAGTGAAAGCAATATATATGTAAGCAAAAACATACAATATACTATGATAATTGCTGTATTTGAAGAATTAACTGAGTCCTATGCACTTTAGCCATATGGGTAGATGTCAAGAAAGACAACACTTGAGCTGTGTCTAAAGAATGTTTGGAGTATTCCAGGCAGGGGGAACAAAGCGTATTTATTTGAGGGTGAGGCCAAAGTGCGGCCCAGCAATCTTTCCATATTGCCACATTCAGAAGCTTTTCTCATTTCTTCATAGAGGCGGACTTTTATTCACCCCACATGCCTGACTCCACTACCTCCATATTTTTATCCTCACAAGTTAACCTTGACTCCTAATACCTACAAAACTTCGAAGTCATCACATGAGTACTTCCTTAGCTTCCTTTTTCCAGACCTAATGATAAATCTTTTATCTGCTGCCATTTTCCCCTAGCGTGGACACTTCAAAACTGTTCCCCACTTGTGTCCTTGATTCCTTTCCCACTTCCCACCCTTACATCCTTCCCAGAGATGTGACTTCATCCTATATCTCATCTCTCCTCTCTTCAGTAATACCTTCATTAACGACTTCTAGCCATCAGTATGTAAACATGCTTGTCTCTTCTATTAACAACCCACCCCCGACCACCCACACACACAGTTTTCCTCTTCCCCACATCCTCTTACAGATACAGTCCATCTCCTTCCCTGAACAATCTACAGAATTGTCTCTTTTTTTTTTTAACTCCCACTCATCCCTCAAACCACTCCGGTCTGATTTCTGCCTTCACAGCCCTATTGAAACTGGCCTTGTCCAGTTCACCAAAAAACCTCCTTGTTACATATCTTCAATTTTCATAATACTACACACTTCCTTTGTTCTCCTTTCCCTTTGATAGCATTCTTTAAAGTACTATTTATGTCCACTTCTCTTCTCAGGGTATACCCTCTCCATGCATTGTTTTAATGATCATTTACTTGCTAACTCCCAAATCTCAGCCTCATTTCCTTTCTAAAGTTCAGACCCACTGTATTATTCTTGTCCTGCTCAGGGCTCTGACCTTTATTGAGCTCATGAGAATCATTTAAAAGTTTCTTTAAGCAGGAGACTGATTGAATCATGCTTGCATTTTAGAATTATTACTCATAAAGATGTAGAAAATACATTAAAGGAATAAGAAACTGCAGTCAAAGAGACTAAGAAATCTATAAGGCAAGCAAGAGAATGTGGTAGAGAATGGAATTCTTACCTTGAACGGAGGACTAGAGTCACTTGGCCTTGCAGAAAAGTCAAAGGAGATGATGAGATCAACCCCTCTCTGAGGTCTCAGTATCAAGGGATACGGCAGGTTAAATGTGAGCCCACTGTCCACTACATGAATCTTTTTACTTTTGACATCCAGAGGTTCATATATTCGCTCAAATTCATCAGGATCTTAAAAACATAAAAGAAAAACAAGAATGAATTAAATGATCATTCATCAGTATTTATCATCTAAAAATGTTGGTTTCAAATTTGAAAGAATTTCATATGATTAGGCCCTCAGGCTTTGGAGACAAATAGAGCTGGGCATGCTAAATACAACTTTAGCAATTGTAATTATTACCCTTAAGTCTTAGTTTCTTCATTTGTAACATCAGGATTATCAAATAAGGTTGCTGCAAGGATTTATGGGGACAATGCATGGAAAGCACTTAGTTCAGGTCCTGGTATTAACTCTAAGCTATGATCACTTTAATAGTATTATCTTACATTACGTAGGTCTTTACAGGTCTCTCAACATTTCCTCATGCATAGTCTTGTTTAATTCTTATAACAGACAGGTGAGGCAGAGGACATCTGTAAATGGAGGGTGAAGCCAATGAAGAGTCACCTCGAAGGTGACATAGCTGGGAGGTGGCAGACTCTGTATCGTTCCCAGGCTGCCTCTCTTGGGGGTGAGTGTGCATTCCACCACAAGGTGGGAGTCCAAGGAAATCATCCAGCCAACACACCCAGCAAATATATGTTGTCTACTACCATTCAGATATGATTCCAGATGCTGAACAAGATAGATACATGCTCTGCTCTGATAGAGCTTATATTGCGAGTACACCGCCAATAAGTAAATAAATGTATTAAGAGGGCAGTTCATAAAGTGATAAATGCAATGAAGAAAATGAGCAAGGACACTATAATAAGGAGTAACTTCAGGTAGGTGGTCAATGGAGATGCCTCTGAGAAGAAAACCTTACACTGAAATAAGAATAATGATATGGAACAGACCATCTAAAGATTGGGAGGGTGGGATCCAGAAGTTACCAGGGAGAGGGAGGAGCTAAAGCAAGGGTCTCAAGGCAGAATCAGGCTGGGTATGTTTGAGGACAGCAAGGAGCCTGCAGTCTGAGGACAGTATGGGAGGAGAACAGATGAGATGGCAAGGGTTCTGAAGAAAAAGAGGACCTACAGATCATTAATTTTGTGAAAAAATAATACTGATAACACACTACACTTCACATTTATGTGTGGTGCTCCTAATTCACTTGCCAGGAAAATAAAACATGACCAGAATTGAACTGGTTTGAATTGATCTGGATAAAATGCCATACAGCTGTTGTGCTCTGTTCCCTTGTCCACACTCTTGTTTCCTCCTGCTGTTAGGAAGAAGGCTGGCAAAGCCCAAGAGGGAGGCCTATGGTAGTAGAATAAAGTGAAGATGGTCACACCAGATATGAATAAGGATCTCTGACTTAATACCTAGGTACATACATACATGCTTAGCACACAGTAGGAACCTAGTGTATGTTAGTTTCCCTCCATATGTTTCTAATAAGAATAATACTATAATTCTCCTATAGTCAGTTTTACTTATTACATTTTAAGAGCATAAAAAAGGAAAGCAAATATTTAAATTCTTCCTGGCCAATTAAATCCATAATCCTCATGATAAATAAAGGTTGAAGTAAAAACACCAATGAGACAGTCACAATATTTTATTCAATGTAAAGTGAAAAAATAAGACTTTGGTATAGTTACTAATACTTTAAAGAAACATTAATATCCTTCTAACATTCTATAGTTAATAAAGTCATCTGTTTCCTCACATCTATTAAAAATTCCCATTTCTAAAATACTGAAAAACAGATAAATGTTACAAACACTTACTAGTGATGCTTATAAATAAAGAAGAATAAATTTTATGTCTGAGGCAATTCATACTGCCCAGAATAGGCAAGCAAAGAGGAAAGATGTGAATAACTGTCTTGAATAAAACCAAATATGCTAAAAATAAAGCTATTTTTAAAGACAAGGATAAGGTAATATGGCTAAATAATAAAGGCTGGCTGTGTCCAAGGCTAACTTATAGGGCAATAAGGAGAGAGAAGAGAAATAGTTCTTTAAATAATTATCTGTAGATCAATTCTGTTTTCTTAATAAGTATTTATAAACAGTAGTGAGAATGCACTTTGCCACCAGCCAAGATACTAGACTATCTATCACAGAACCTGGAATATAAAGACATAAGAAATATATAAAGAGACTGTCGAGCCCAATTTTAATATTTATTCCTCTGAAGTTTTTAGTTTAACAATTATATATGTGAACATCTTAACGGTAAAATTAGTGAGCCTTTGGCTTAAATTCATTTTTAAATATTTTACTAAAAAGTTATAATTCATTAGTTGGTTACTGATATTTCTCTTAATGGTGACTCCATTTATTTTGAGTCAATTATGTATCAGAAATTTCATACATAAGATTTATTATTCTTACATGACTCCTACAAAAGAGACAGCCATTTTAAAGATAAGGAAACTGAGGCTCACAGAGGTAAAATAAATTGTCTATTTTCAAACAGATTTCAAACAGATTCAAAAGATTCCAAGCCAGGTTCAAAAGGTCTAAGCCCTAAGCACGGTGTTGCACTATTACTTTAGAAAGTGGCATGACTAACTAAGAGTATTCTACCAAAAACTAATAGTATCCTTTTATCCTTTCTTAAATCCAAGAGTGAGGGCATTTGAAAGAAAAATCATGTGGACCAATTCCCAGCTTTAGTTTGTAGCTAAACACCATTGTTCCCACTTTCAAGATAAATTATTTTATTTTTACAACAATTTTTATTTTGTAGACAAATAATTGTGTATATTTACGGGGTACAATGTGATGTTTCGTTACGTGCATACATTGTAGATCAAATCAAGCTAACTAACAACATATTAATACGTCAAATATTTATCTCTTCTTTGTGGTCCATCTAAATCCTGTCTTTTAACTATTTTGAAATATACATTATTACTAACTGCAGGCACCATGCTGTGCAATAGACACCCAGAACTTATTCCTCCTCTCTCACTGACACTTTGTACCCTTTGAGCAAGGTTGCCTCTTTCTCCATCTACTGCCTCCTCCCCAAATCCCCCCCAGCTTCTGGTAATCCTCATCTTATTTTCTACTTCTGAGTTCAACTCTTTTAGATTACACATAACAGTGAGATCATGTAGTGTCTGTCTCATTTCACTTAGTATAATATCCACTAAGTTCATCCATGTCACAAAAAAAAAAAAAAAAAAACAAGCCAAACCAGAAAGTAGTATTTCCTAACTGTGTTGCGAAAAGCATAGTTATGCAAGATATAAACTGATGTCTCATATACAAAATAAGAGTGCCATGATTAAATAAGGTCATGTGTTGAGAAAGACAAAATTCAACAACTTAAAGTACTAGCCAATTACATTGCGCATTCCCTATTCTCCTTCCTATGGCTCCCACTGACAGCACTTTATATGAAAATGCTTACCAATCCTCCAAATACTCTATAACATGGGTACCATTGTTATTTTTATTTTGTAAGTAAATTGAGGCTTATGCTAAGTGACTGCCTAAGATGGCCTGCTAGTAAAGGATCCAACTGAGATTCAAATGCAAGCCAGTCTCCTTTTAAAGTACTATCCTCAAGCAGCTTTAAGTAGGACTTAAACTCATTAGGGTATCTCATTGTATCTGAAGAGGGAAATCGAGTTGTAAATTTTCCCAAATTTATTTGAACTGGAACCCAATTTATTGTATAACATCTACTAAAATGTCATAGAGCATTGGATAAATGCCACTACGGAAGAATATCCTCCCATAATTTAAAACATACAAGGTTTCTAAACTTGTGAATTAATGGGGTTATCCGATGGTTGTGGAAACATAACTCTGTTTTAGAATTATGTAACATTTCCTTAAAGCAGGTCAGCTTTGGATATTTGTAGTGGCCATTTTATAAATACATCACACAGATTCAGTGTACAAATATTTGGATGTCTGTGTTTTGAACTCTAGCCTAAATTAACTCATGTCTTTCTTATTTCCAGATGGTGTATGTCACAGTAAGTAGGATAAACACAAAAGTAAACAGGAAAGGAGTCATATAACTAATAACAAGTTCTCCAAAATTTGTTTCTACAGGTACACAACTATTTTGCAGTAAACACATGAGGGAAATTTTATCATACTATAATTTCTTCTGTTTTCAAAATACAGTCGGCAAGGTGAAGTAGTAGGCAGAAAAATAGTGCACTTTTACTGATTTTAGGTTGAGAAATTGCTTTAATTCCAAAACATCCAAATTTTAATTTATATAAACAAAATCATCATAGGGTAAACAAATGTAACATTTTTCCAACGTAATATCTAGATTAGATAGAAATCTTTTTTTTTTTTTGCATGGGGGTTGCAAAATTTAAAAAGAAATGTGCTTAATTAATGTTTTAAATAAATTATGGATAAAAATTCAGTTGGCATTCTTTAAAACAGGAATTTTAAGGAAGACCTTATGAACCAAAATGATCACAATTTGTGATAAATGTTTTAACTTTTCATTCCAAACATATGATTATTCTAAAAATTGGAAACAACCAGAGGGAGGTAAACCAGATCTATCTTTGTAAGGACTTTTTCTGAAAAAGCACTACTCAATTCAGTAAATTCAGTCTGAAATGAAATTATTTTTAGCAATATTGGCCTGTAAATCATAAAGTTGAATGAATCTGCGAACTGACTGAACTGACAAATTTTTTTACTGAAATTAATGCCCCATATACATTTTTTCAATTGAATACATAAAAATGAATAAAATGTAATTTAAATGAAATACACACTATGAAAAAAATTTAAAGTTCTTTCCAAACATCATTAATTTAAAATCATTTTAGCTTCAAACATTTTCAGGTATCTCAAAAAAACTGGTTTATATAATGCCATATTTGGGAATGATTGATAGTTTATATTTCCTTATGTTGTTTCATGAAAACTGTCTATAACTCTTCTTTCAAAGGGCATGAAATGAACAAAGGAGTAGACATGGTGGTGTACAACTATTATTCTCCAAATGCAAACACCGACAATAAACTCATATTCTTGTTTGCTTGTTTGATTTTTGTTTTTGAGATGGAGTCTGGCTCTGTCGCCCAGGCTGGAGTGCAGAACCAAGCACATTGCAAGTACTCAGTAAGCCTAAGTGAATGAAAGAGTGAACAAAAGACAGAAGGGAGATGAAAATGCAAAATAATTTAAAAGGAAGAGGCATACGTCCTAAAGTTGCCAAATTTAGCTAACAAAATACAGGATGCCTGGTTTAATTTGAATTTCAGATCATCAACAAATAATTATTTAGTGTATGTCCTAAATGCTGCAAGAATTATATATAAATTATTCACATACATATTTAACATTAAAATCTAACTGGGTATTCTGTATTTTATCTGGTAACCCCAACACCACCAAATCTACATAAAATATTGCAAAACTACCAGGAAGTTGTTAAAATGTGGAGTGTAGACCACATGCTGTGAAAACTACATAAGGAGCTGGTGCAATCCAAATAGTAACGTAAAACAAATAGAATAAAGTATACACAAAGAAAACTTCCATTTTTACATAAGCAAGCGGATGACTAAGAAAACCAAGGGCTAAGGGGAATGGTGTGTGTTCAAGGGAAAGGCTTGGAAGCAATGTTAAAAAACCTGTGTCCCAATCTCAGCTCTGTTGAGAAATTTTAGGCAAAAATGACAGAATTATCTTCTTTGATCTTCCCTTTCTATAGAGTAAAATAACTGAAGATTCTCTATATATCAACATGCTCTATGAATTTGTAGTTTTTTTAAGCTCATCATCATTCATCCATAAAGCACGTTTCTAGAAGAGACACATTTAGTTGGTATTGTGATGACAATAAACATAGTTATGTGACTAAACAAGAAAAATAATGTCAGTGAATGTATGGTTAAGTGTATTTTTATTTGGGGTGAATTTAAAAATAGATACTGACTTTATAACAATTAGAATTTCATTATAGTTAATATAATAGTTAATATATTATATAACATAGTGAATCCTGTTGGGATTACTGGCATATAATCAGACATACCTCATATCCTAGAGTTTGATGCCATAAACATAACACAAAATATAATGAGTTTGCATTAATCTTGTTTAAACAACAGAGGTCATTTTTGCTTCTGCAATTCCTTTTAAGGGGTCAAGCAACAAATAGAAACAATACAAAAACAACAACAAAATCCAAAGCTATATCCTAAATTTCACAAGTATGTTCTAGGTATGATGCTTAAACAAAAGGCAGCAGAAAATGTTTTTGGAAATATCCCATTTAAGTTTTTACTGCATCTAATCAAAATGTCCTTGGCCATAAATGATTGAGAAATGACATTTGGACATTAAGGAAAAGATGATGGTGTGGTGAAATATAAAAATTTAAGATGACAGAATTATCACCAAAAAATTATTGTGTATTGATTGGTCACCAAAGCAAATTTAACTTTAAATCTATAACAGGCATGGAACTGAAGACCAAAGGGAATTATTCTTGAGGATCTGGCTAAGTGACAAACCTGAAAGTGACAAGGTTCTTGCTGGGCAGCTTTAAGAAAGTTACCTAACCTTTCTGAGAACTGGAGAGACAGTTCCAATAGCCTAGTGAACACTACAGGCTGGCTTACTCAAACCCTGTGTTGCACTAGGGAGTCAGGCTAAGGAATGTGTTTGCCAGATTCCCTTGCAGCTCCAGTTCTACTGAGACCTGGCCTCTACCAAAGATGAACACTCACATAAAATCTGAAAAAGAAAATTAGAGAGAAGCTACATTTCCGTTATTTCTCCTGCCAAGCACAGTTGCCAAGACATTTGTGGGGATGATTCTGAAGTGGTTTTTGAATCATTCCCGAAAGCTCAGCCTAAAGCTTGCTCCCAGAAGGTTTGGAACAATTTTATAAGCACCCAATTCCCTTCTTTAAATCCCTTTCAGAAAATAAGAAATAGTTTCCAAATTTCCGCAACTGAACTGTGACCAGTACAGAGAAGATCTAAAGTCTCCCTCAATATATTTTTTTTTATTTTCTATTTTTTGAGACAGAGCTTTACTTTGTTGCCTAGGCTGGAGTGCAGTGGCACAATCTTGGCTCACTGCAATGTCTGCCTCCCAGGTTCAAGCAATTCTCGTGTTTCAGCCTCCTGAGTAGCTGGGATTACAGGGGTGCACCACCATGCACAGCTGCCTTTTATTTTATTTTGTTTTTGTATTTTTTTAGTAGAGACGGGGTTTCACCATGTTGCCCAGGCTGGTCTCGAACTCCTGAGCTCGAGTAATCTGCCTGTTTTGGCCTCCCAAAGTGCTAGGATTACAGGAGTGAGCCACTGCTCCCCAGCCATCCTCCTCAATATTTTAATGAAAATTTTCTATACTGACATGCCTAGGCCATTTCCTATCCAATATAAATTTTTCTTAAAAAAAAAAAATCCAGGCCAGGTACAGTGACTCACACCTGTAGTCCCAACACTTTGGGAGGCCAAAGTAGGAGGATCACTTGAGCCCAGGAGTTTGAGACCAGCTTGGGCAACAAGGCAAAAACCTGTCTCTACAAAAACTACAAAAGTTAGCTGGGTATGGTGGTGTGCACCTGTAGTCCCAGCTACTCAGGAAGCTGAGGCAGGAGGATTGCTTCAGGCCGGAATTTAAGGATGCAGTGAGCCATGGTTGTGCCACTGTACTACAGCCTGGGCGACTGGGTGAGACCCTGTCTCAAAAATACAAACAAACAAACAACAAAAAATAACCCAAGTCATTTGAAGCCCTTCACACATTAAATGCAGGTCGTAATAACTGAGAATACATGAGTAAATGTTGACAATAATTAAAATGCTTCTCTCCAGAGAAGGAATAAAGATCTCCTGCCTTAGCTCCTACTGATTATATTTTGTGCACTTACCTGCTACAGCTGCATCCAGTTCATCATCATCAAAGGAGTCCTGTGTGGCAAAGTCACTCAAAGGAGACAGTGGATAAGATGTATTGAGATTCAAGCCCAGCATGAAGTTGTGTACCTTCCCAGCACGGCCTTCTCTGGTATTGAATAAAGCTGAATCACTCACCAAGGCCATTATCATACGATGAATCCAACTTGCTTGATTATCACTTTGATAGTCCCTTCCAGCATCTTCATTTTCAGTGCCTAGAGAAAAAGAAAAGGTCACTATACAGACTCCAAAATGCATGTTTAAAAAGGGATCTTTGGGCCAGGTAAGGTGGCTCACGCCTGTAATCCCAGCACTTTCAGAGTCCAAGGCAGGCGGATCATGAGGTCAAGAGATAGAGACCATCCTGGCCAACAAGGTGAAATCCCATCTGTACTAAAAATACAAAAAAAAAAAAAAAAAAAAAAAAAAATTAGCTGGGCATGGTGGCATGCACCTGTAGTCCCAGCTACTCAGGAGGCTGAGGCAGGAGAACTGCTTGAACCCGGAGGAGTTCAAGTGAGCCAATCACTTGAGGAGGAGGTTGCAGTGAGCCGATATCGCAGCACTGCACTCCAGCCTGGCAACAGAGCAAGACTCAGTGTGACCAAAAAAATAAAAAATAAAAAAAAGGGATCTTCTTTGGATAATTAAATGTTAAAATTAACAATGAAGCTCTATGTTTGGTTTAACATGTTTATTTGCCTAGATTAATATTGCAGTTAATCATTTTTGTTCTTAAGTTGTTCTTAGTCCACCTTTTACCTATAGTGCGTGTAAAGGGTGTATTCTTGCCAGTGCCACTTTGTCTATGCTCAGATTTCTGGGTAAATTTCTTCCATTTTCCCACTTTCCTTCTTTCCTGAATTGTTTTCTTCCACGCACTTGCATGCACACATATAATTTACACACAGAAAATCCACAGTGGTTAATTCTATCCTCTACATTTCTTAAGTTACCTTAAGAAATTTTATCCTGTTTAACAAACATTCAGGATTTCTGTAAAATGAGGAGTGAGAGCTAAAGGATTCAACATATATTTGCTACTAAATAAACACCCTTATGACCTATTGATTTTATGACCTGTCATTTCATCCTTGCTTATAGTTTGGGGATTTAAAAGCCTTTAATTTAAACAAATGCCTAAACATTTTAAAATTCAGCAATCACCCCAAAGAAGCAGTTTTAAATGGCTTTTTCCTTAAAACCTATGCATACATCATTTCTCCTGGGAAACTATATTGTATGGTCATTTATAGCACTGGCTCCAGAATCAGACTCCTTGGGTACCAACCCTGTCTCCACTATTTGCTAATTACTTTCCCCTTCTCTTCCTTCATTTCCTCATTGATAAACCTCCTAAAGTTGTGAGAATTAACTGTGTTTGTGCATCTATGTAATGTTCTTAGAAAAGTGCCCGGCTCATATTAAATTCTTAATAAATACTAGCTAGTAGCAGAAACAGTTGTAGCAGCAGCAGCAAAAGCATCATCATCATCAGTCTTATTTATTCATAATCAAAATCAAAGAACAATTTATGGTAGTGTATAACTTCACCTGCCTAAATCCCATTTTTTCTGATTTCTGGGAACCCTGTATGTAAATATTCACACATTTATAAAACTGTGTATGTATATGTATGTGACTCTGTGTGTGTGTGTGTGTGTGTGTGTTGAGATAAAGAGAAAAAAAGACATTCTATAGTCAGCTTCATAATTTTCAATAAATGTAAACTAAACATACACAAAACCATCATAAATATATATTTTTTATTATACTTTAAGTTCTAGGGTACATGTGCACAACATGCAGGTTTGATACATAGGTATACATGCGTTATGTTGGTTTGCTGCACCCATCAACTCGTCATTTCCTTTAGGCATTTCTCCTAATGCTATCCCTCCACCAGCCCCTCACCCTGCCGATAGGCCCCGGTGTGTGCTGTTCCCCACCCTGTGTCCAAGTGTTCTATTGTTCAATTCCCACCTATGAGTGAGAACATACGGTGTTTGGTTTTCTGTCTTTGTGATAGTTTGCTGAGAATGATTGTTTCCAGCTTCATGCACGTCCCTGCAAAGGACTTTTTATGGTTGCATAGTATTCCATGGTATATATGTGCCACATTTTCTTAATCCAGTCTATCACTGATGGACATTTGGGTTGGTTCCAACTCTTTGCTATTGTGAATAGTGCCACAATAAACATATGTGTGCATGTGTCTTTATGATTTATAATCCTTATCTTCACAGTTATTTGTTTCACTGAGCTGAGTAAATGAAGAGATCTTTCATTCAGTAACCAATCCAGATGACTATATAGTCACCAAAAACAAATACACTATTTTCTACTCTTACACTTTTCTAACGCCAAACAGGGCAAAAAATGTCTTTTACTAGAACAATTCAGGCTTTAAAGTGAATGATTTCTATCTCCAGTTACACAGGATATAAATGAGATACGCAATTATTTCCAAAGATTTTGGGGTTATGGCTTCTTACTTTTCTTCTTATTATCCAATAAGCCCCCACCATACCAGGATAACTTTGATAACGGCATCACTTGTGGGACAAAACCAACAGTCAACATATAAATGATACTTATTGCTTACTGGTCATAACAGTAATAGTACATTTCTATTTGCATCACCCTTTACAACTTAAAGCCCTTTTGTCTGCATTTGCTAATTTAATGATTGCAACAGTTCTGTGAGAGAAGGTAATGGTTCCAGGATAGGTTTGAAGAAACTAAAGACGAAAATATCTAAAACTTTGCTCAAAATCATTTGACTACATATGAAAGAGTCTCAAGACAATAAAAGGATAAGCCACAGATTGAAATAAATTATTTGCAACGGACATATTTGATTAAAAACATGTAATACAAAACATACAAAGAACACTTAAAACTCAATAATAAGAAAACAACCCCAATCCAAAAATGGGCCAAAGGCCTGAAATGATACCTCATCAAAAAAGATATACAGATGGCAAATATGTATATGAGAAGATGCTTCAAGTTAAATGTCATTTGAGAAATGCAAATTAAAACAATAAAAAGATATTACTACATACCTGTTAGAATGACCAATATCCAAAGCATAGATAATACCAAATGTTTAAAAGATGTGGAGCAACCAAAACTCTCATTCATGGCTGGTAGGGAATGCAAAATGGTACAGCCACTTTGGAAGACCGTTTGACAGTTTCTTACAAAACTAAATATACTATTACCATATGATCCGCAATTGTGCTCCATCGTATTCACCCAAATAAATTGAAAAATCTATGTCTACACCAAAATGTGAACATAGATTTTTCTAGCAGTTTTATTCATAATGTCCAAAACTTGAAAGTAAAGTTCAAGTTTTCTAAGTTCACCTTCTTCAGTAGGTGAATGAATAACTAAATGGTGGCACAACCAGACAGTGGAATATTATTCAGTGCTTAAAAAAAAAAATAAGTTATGAAGCCAAGAAAAAACATAGAGGGACTTTAAATGTACACTACTAAGTGAAAGATCTGAAAAGTCTACATCATTGTTTGATTCTGACTATAAGACATTCTGGAAAAGGCAAAGCAATAGAGAGAGAGTAAAATGATTAGTGCTTGTTAGGGGTAGGGGGAGCGGGGGACAGGCAGGAGACAGGATTTTTAGAGCAGTGAAACTAGTGTGTGTGACATGTATAATGATGAATATACGTCATTACATATTTGTCAAAACCCACAGAATATATACCAACAGTTGAGTCCTAATGTAAACTATGGATTTTGACTGATAATAATGTCAACCTAAGTTCATCAGTTTTCACAAATGTACCACTCTGGTGTGGAATGTTTATAGTGGGGGAGGCGGTGGAGGGATGGTAGGTGGACAGGGGACATATGACATATGGTAATTCTGTACTTTGTACTCAGTTTTGCTTTGAGCCTAAAACTGCTCTAAAAACTCTATGTAAAAGAGAAAAAATAAATACTAAGAGCCGAAAAGAAAACCTTAACCACATAACTAAATATCATGCTGAAAGCAAGGCTGGTCCTAAAACCAAAGCAGCCATATTCAACAGTCCTTGAACTTCTCAGCCTCAAGACTCAGCTAGTACTGTAGGGGTTATCAAATGTACTGACCATCTATAGAAATACTTAATAATGGAGAAACTGTTATTCTATCTCCTCGGTAGGCCCTAAATCAATACACAAATAATTCTAGAGATACTAGGCATACGATATCTATCCCCTTTACAATGGCTAGCTTCCTTCATTAAAAGGAAATTCAAAACAAAAAGAACTTCAACAACTAAAATATATATAAATTTTAAATTTTAAAAATGAAGGAGCCAGGATGAAGACTTGCTTCCTTCCAGGGCAGAGTTCTTTTGGGGTTCCTGAGTAATGATCAGGGCTGCTGGCCATTATTTGATTAGGCAGATCATGGGCTGCATAACGCAGCAGGACAGGGCGGCAAATCAGGGCTGAACCCAGCTTGCACTCATCTAGCCAAGCCTTGTGCCCAGGTGAAAGCGTTGGCTGCCCAGGGAAGGAATCATCTTTTTTAATGTTTGCAAGACACCACACACTAGCCAAGCCATGGCCCTGTGCAGCTACATTCTCCAGAGAAGGCAGCTTTTCTCTAATTCACACAAACACAGCTTCTGAGGAAGTAATAGCCCAGCTATGAAAAAAGAATTTTAATTTTAGTAATAATTAAGCAAGGATAAAACAGGCTCTTCCATGCCTAGTGGAATTAATTAAGTTTTGGACCAGAAAGCATCTAATATCTTCTAAAATCTAGATGATCATATTGAAACTGTAATAGGACAGATACATCCAGTTCTTATAAAGTCTTCCATTTGTTTTGTTTTGTTTTTGTCTTTGTTTGTTTGTTGGCTCTTTTTTAACTATTGGGAACATTTTTATAAATAGCTATTTCAAAACACTGTCTCAAAATAATCTGTTTTACCACAAAACATTCAAAACAAATATGACCTTCATACTTGTTGCCAATCTGATCCTCGTGTTATCTCTGCCCCAAGTCCATCACCAACTATCACGATCCACACCAAACTGAAAACTACCTTGCCAAAATGTAAAAGGGCTCATTTATACTATCGAATAATATACGCAACAAGTTCTTGATACTTTTACCCCACTTCATCACCAATCCCGTCTCAAGAAAGGGGGTGTAGCCAGTAGAATAAGGGTCAGAAATGGAGTGAGAATACAATTTTTCATGTTACTTAATAACAAAATTCTAGAAGACAAAATTTTAATTTTTAAAGCCATCTAAAAAGGTTCCCAAATCACAGTAACCATGCTGAGAAGCTCAGTGCTCTATCTACCATCTCGGATCTGTTCATTTGTTCAACTTATAGTATTTTTGAGGTATTAAAACAAAATGAATTAGGGATATATATGTGCTGCCTACTTTGTTAGATATGCAACATGCAATCCTCTCTCTCAACAGAAAACTACAATTTTATCACTTCCGTGTCTGAAGTGGAGATTACCATCAGCATCTTGAGTGAGAAAATCAGACAAAGTGTTCATATCCTTTCCTCATGGATCTCAGCCAGAGAAGTTCCTGACTCACTCACCTTTGGGTTCGTGTGATTCATCATCACTGTCCGAACTATCATTACTCACAATATGCTTTGTTGTAAGATTTTCTGTGGAAAGAAAACAAAAAAATTGAAGCACTTCAGGTGTCAAAATTAACAATTAAATGTATTATAAAGAAGTAATCTGAGCAAAACCACAGAGTGAGATCTACTAGCTCTACTAGTATAAATTCAAATCCATTTAATAATTCTAGATTTATTATATTTAATTATGTTTTCAGATTTCTCACTGGAAACAAAACTTCCTGGCACATGAAAAATTAGTTTATATTTATTAATTCATGATTTAAAGAGGATAATTTTTATGTTTATCATAATTCTGAAAAAAATAACAACTTGATTATAGGAAGCTCCTTGTTATACCAAAAAATATGCCTTTTTCTTTATTAGATATTTTTAAGTGGTGTTTATGAAGATAAAGGATAAAACCAAAATCTACAGGTGAGTTACAAAACAGTTTTCTTAAAACGAATGAAAGATACTAACATAAATTATCTTTTGACTTTCAATAATATTTAAAATTATCAGTTGAAATCCACCTTTTGGTGTCAAGAATTTGTGCTTCCTGCAGAACATATTAAGAGAGCAGTTTTTAAAAACTAAAATAACAACCAGAAATCCTTAAGGCAAAGACAGCAGTAAAATCTAGCATAATAGCTAGTTCTCTTTCTTCTTTATTTTTTTTTAAACGTTTACTCAGGCTGGCCTGCAGTGGCATGATCTCTGCTCACTTCAACCTCTGCCTCTGGGCTCAAGCAACCCTTCCATCTTAGCCTCCTGAGTAGCTGGGACTATAGGCAGAGGCCGTCATACTTGGCTAACCAAAAAAAAAAAAAAAAAAAAAAAGAAAGAAAAAAATGTAGAAATGAAGTTTCACTCTATTGTCTAGACTGGTCTCAAACTCCTGGACTCAAGTGATCCTCCTGCCTTGACCTCCCAAAGAGCTGGGATTACAGGTGTGAGCCACCGTGCCCAGCCTAGCTGTTTTTTTTTTTTTTTTCAAGTAAAATGTGCATGAATGAGCAAGAGTAGGTAATGGAAGGGTTAATAAATGCTTAAGACAATGGATTGACATTTATTTTTTAAGTTTTTACTGGCATGATTATACATAAGAAATTTGATAAAATGTTCACAAGTTAATATTATTAGTTTCATTTCATGACTATCATCAATTGTAATTTTGTTACATGGGGGTGTGGGAGATGTTAAGAAATTATCTATCCCAGGTGCCATATACATTAGGTGTGTTTCTAGTCCTACATGTATTTTCTTTTCCTTCCTTAAGCATTTTCTTTCTTTCTATTGCTCTTCTTTCCCTTCCTTCCTTCCTTCCTTCCTTCCTTCCTTCCTTCCTTCCTTTTTCTTTTCTTTCTTTCTCTCTCTCTTTTTTTCCTTCTTTTTCTTATTTCTTTCTTCTTTCTTTCCTTTCTTTCTTTCTGCCACATATGATAGTTTAAGAAAATAGTTCAGCAAAATACTGTCTTATTTGTAAGGAAGACTTCATGATATGAATAGCTAACTATTCTGAATTTACATATTTTCCATCCTAGCATAATGTACAACTCCATCTCTCAAAAGTGCAAATTTTTCACATTTATTCAAAACTCCTTAGAGAGTAAATAATTTCATTTAGAGTTACCTGATTGTAGCCCAATTTACCTTAAAGTCTTTCTTCAGAAAGAAGAACACAAAAAAGCAGAAATCTCTGAACACTCCTTTAGGAGGTAGACTTCAGTCAGCCAAAGGATACAGTAGTCACCAGGAGTCCTCAGAGTCCTCTTGGTCACCTCTCTGGTTTCATTTCTGGAAATCCTTACTTAATCTGAGGTAACATGCTTCCTGCCGACTGGCGGATCACACATACACGATATTCCTCCTCAGTCTGACACACAGTCCGAGTCAATAAGCTGCCAGACTGCCGGCCTCTAAGGAAACTTCTCAACAAAGAATCTTCTCAAAACTACCTAGTATAAACCTCCTCCTTTTCCTTGGCTTTTAGCCACTGCCTCACCCACATTCAGATATGTTATTTCAGTCCTATTCTCTTCCTGCCTTAAGAAGAAAAAAACAACAAACCCTAGGTTATCTGAATTATTCAACAGAGGGGCACAGGAAGCAAGCCTCAATATGTAATCTTCTCTTTCTTCTTCTTTTTTTAAAAATCTTCACATAATTGAGAGAGAGAGTTTGTTATTTCCACGAAGAGTTGGGGACAGGACATTCATCTGGGATGTAATGTTCATTAAAAGAAATCAAGTAAGATCATTGTATCATTATACATGTTGCCTTGCAGTTACTATTAAGAGAATGTGCCCCGTGGTAAATGTCATAGCAGGCTCATGAGTGCCACCTACCTTGTCTCTTCATTAACTAGGTGATGATCAGAGGACAGAAAGTAAACAAGCACAAGGTGCCTTATTTCTGTGTTTGTTTTTATTTTTATTTTAAAATCTTTGGCTCCAATGAAATTATAAGATAACTTTTCCATTATTCATTAAGAACTAACCAAAAATACAAATGACACTCATGAAAATATTATGAACTACAGGAGTTTACCACACTAAATACAAATACTAAATAAATTATCAAATAACTGAAAATCAATTCTTGTGGGAGCAGTGGTAATACTGCTTATAAGCCAACTTACTGTTCCAATTAATGTTACAATTGTATTCTCTTTTTCATGTAAACTTAATTGAATCAACTGATGTTGCCTGGGATAACCAAGGACAGCTTGTTTAAAATTCCTGCAGTAAACTTTTTGTATGCAAGCATTCTTCAAGTAAATTAATTATTTAAAAAGTCATCAATGTTATTCTGTCACCTTCTCTGTTCTCAGATAGATCTGTGTTACTTCCCAGATAGAGAACAGATAGTAGGTAGTTGTGCTGAAAGTCCATCGAGCATTTCTCCCAGGTCCCTGCTGTTATGGCTCCAAATTCAGATTTAGCATGCCACCATTTCTTTATGGTATCAGTCCAAACAGTCAAAACAAAAATTAGTATTGATTAAAATACAGGTGGCAAGGCTTTTGGAAGAAACTGAATGTAAATTTTTTGTTTGCTTAAATTAAATTTATTAACTTAAGAAAACATGTTTCTGTGGTATTCTTATAATGAATGAAAACCACTGGTCCCCAGTTGAGATTGTCTACTTTCTCAGGTTTTGTAAATATTCATAATTTATTATAGGCTAATGGGTTAGATTTATCAAAAATCACTAGTTTAAGTGTACTGGGGTGATTTGATTTTTTTCCTTCTTTTGGGTATAGATTAGTATAAGATGCTAACAGAATTCTGGTGAGTTAATGTTTAAGGGTTAAATAAACTGTGACAAGCATAAACTTCAGTGTAAACATTGCATTTAGCTGTTGGTGAATCTAATCTTTAAAAAGCTACTCTTATTTGGTAAAAAGAGGATTTTCTAATAAAAATAGTATGTTTAGCAGTATAATGCAAAAAAGGAATAGAGATGTGTTCTATTAAAAATGACTCTTAGGAATCAATGATTTTTATGAGTTTTATAACCTCAGTGCCAAAATAATACTTAAGAAGTACCTTACATAATATTTTTAGGATATATTTAGGTTGATTCAACCAAATTATTAATAAATTTAGAATGATTGAAATATTTACGAAGATTTAATATTTTCTCCATATATGTTAATAAAATTTGTCAATGTAGCAAGATTTGTATCAATGTAAGCATATCTTTAGGATACCTAATTCTTCCTCCATTGTGGAGCCTCTACTTTGTGAACCAGAAACGCCCAAAACTCTGTTGAACAATATGGAAAAGGCACTGCCCCAGACACCTAAAATAAAGCAGAAACGGAAAATAACTTAAAATGTACCAGGTTTCAAAATAGTCAAACAAATCAGTGATATATTTTTATTTTGATCACCTACCCATTAAGAAATGCAAGGGGTTTTCTTCATACTTCTTAACAACTGTTCCCATAAAAAATTTGCTTCCAAACAAGTCAGGAGCCATAAAAGTACCATATTTAGCCATGCCAATTTCGTATGGACTAAATTCAACCCAATCTGAAAGCATTTTAAAAACAAGGCAATCCATTAATAGGAAAATGCTACAGCATGGTATGCACAGTTAATGATCACTCTAATAATGTCATGCTTATTCTCACGCACTTATTTAAAATATCGAAATGAAAACATTACCAAATGTCCATTATGTATATGACACTGTGTGGAAGTTGGGGGAAAAACGCTTAGAGGTGAGTAAGACAAGACGACACAAAAAGATCCCTTCGAATTTGCAGAAATTAGATATATTTTTCTATTTAAAAACTCAGATGTCTTTTTGAAGTCAGTTTTCATTCTATAGAATAGAAAACTGAAAACTGCTAACTAGATATAAATTTAATGGAGCAGACAGAAGAAATTAAACTCTTTTTAACAATTCAAACCATCTATTAAAATGAAATAAAATGTTTTCTAACATTTACCTTTTCTTCACCTTCACTTTAATTTTGCTTACTAACCATCTATTCTAACTCCACGAGATTGCAATATCAAGTTTTTAGGTTGAATGTCTTTGAAAAACATGGTAACAGTGCCAGAGATGTACACTGTCTAAGAGCGGGGGCTCTGGAGCCAGACTGTCTGGGATCAAATCCCATTCTGCTGCTTATGAACTGTGCTTACTGATTTGGGTATTATTCTCTCTCTGTCTTAGGTCCCTAATCTATAAAATGTGAATAAAATCAGTAGATAGTGTGTAGGATTGTTTTGAAGATCTACTGAGTTAAGAAATGTAAGGAGCTTAGAAGAGGACATAGCACATTTTTAATTGCTCAATAAATAGTAGCTACTTTATGTTTCATGTATTCCCATGGGTATAATTATGTCTAATAATCATCTGCATCTTAATGTCTTCAGCAAGAACTCCTGGTTTCTGATTCCCATTTTCTACACTTGCAATTCCTTCATTCTTCTTCTTGTTGGTAAATGGTACTATTATTCATGCCACTACTCACTTTAGGATTACCCTTGATGGTTCTCTTTCCCTTATAGCTTACATGAGAAAAATAAAGTGCTGTAGACACTATCACCAGGTATGTTTAGAACCTGGTCACTTATCCATTGGTCCACCATGACCATACTGATACAAATTGCTGTACTCTCTCCCTCTCCTGGACCTCCACAATAGTCTCCTAAAATGCTTTTACTCTGTTCACCTATTATCTTTTTGATATCCCATAGCCAGAATAAATCTTTAAAAATATAAATCACAGCACACCACTGTCATCTGAAAGCTTCCCATTACACTGAAAATAAAAACAGGGCTTACAAGGTTCCATCCTGGCCTAGATCGCACTGCCCGTGAGATGTGACCACATCTCTTAATAATGTTCTATCACAGTTTGTCTTGTGTATCCACTTCACTTCAGTTGCACAGCACAGGTCTTCTTACTGTTCCTCAAAGAAGTCAAGCTCATTCCCACTTCAGCATCTTACACTTGCTATTCCCTTCTGCAGTTATAATGCTTGCTCCTACTTAGTCTTTATTTTAGGGTCTTTGCCAATGGTCCATTACAAAATCCCAACATCATCCACCCCTGCCCAACTTATAATTCTCTGTCCCACTTCATTTTTTTTCTAGCTTTTCTCTTTCTGAAATTGTAATATGTCTGTAATATCTTATCCAACAAAACAAAATCCAAACAATTCCAAAATTCGCAAGCTTTTTTGTTACTCATTCGGTGGTAAAATCTGATCTGAATTCATTTAGTGAGAAATCAGTCTTGAATGTCAGTGGGGACTCTTATAATTCATTTATCCCACTTGACATGGATATTTACATATCCTACTGGAGAAATATCACTGTTTGATTATAAGAACCCACTGGGGTATTAGGTAATACACAATATGAGTACCTTTATATCTCTAAAATCCAAACATTTTGAATTCTAAAACACACGTCACCAAAGGTTTGGAAAAGGAATTGTGGATCTATATTTATTATTTGTTCAATGGTAGGTCACAACATCCTCCTTTCATGAAGGAAGAGATGAAATCACAACTTTGATAACATTGTAATTCATTATATGTCAAAGCCAAATGGTACATATACTTCATCAGAAAGTGGTGTGATTTACAATGATTTATATGAAATTCGTGAGACATGACTAGCAATAAATCAGAGGTTGTTAGGAAAATTCCTGTATTCATACAAGGAATTTCCTATCTCTCAATTTCACAGACCTATCATGGGAACTGAAGCATAACAACTTCCTGGTTCCTACTTTTCTAGCGATCTCTTCTTGATTAGTGCTGTGGCCTGGGCACACAGTAACTACAGGCATTCTCAAAAGCTAAGAGGAGCCCTGCACCCCTCACTGAAGAACTCACAGTGTTAGTTTTCAACTAATTCTCTCCTGCTGGTGACTCTACTTTTTGATTCAACCTCTCTCCTGCACCTCCATGTACTTCCAACTTCCTTTGGGGCCCTTACACTCAGATATTCTGTCATCTCCTCCCACTATACGTACCTAGATAAGAACTCATCCCCCTTCTTCCCAGGCCAGCTTACCTACTTCAGTAAACCATGCTATCACTCTATCAAATCCATCATTGCATCACACCGATGACTTTTAGGCCTCTCATATCCATCTATTCTTTTCTTATCAGTATGTCCCTAGTTCCAGGGCCTTATCACAAAAGCACAATGATTTCTCTGCTTCCAGCTTCATTCCTTTCCATTCTGTTTTCATTGGTCACCAAAGTACCTTTTTCAAAAACACTCCATAAATAATTTTATTGCCCTGCACAAAAGCATTAACTATTTCCCATTATCATAAAAATCAAATAAAAATACTTCTGTCTGGAATTGAAATCATTCCATAACTTGGGATTAATGGTGCCTCCAAATACAACATCTTTTCTTCACCAATGTGTGCATAAGTCCTAGACTAGCTTTTTGTTTGTTTGTTTTTCTTAAGTGATTCCCAAAACATAACTCTGGCTTCCCTTCTGAACATTTTCTCATATTGTTTCCATATAAAGATGTCTTTTTACCTGTACTTGATAGATCCTTCTACATTCAACTTAAATCCAAGTTTCATCACTTTCATAAAGCCTTTCTTATGACTATACTAAATCTCTAAGATATCTCACCCTTATGTCAGGTCTACACACTTATGTCAGGTCTAGGTATATTATAGGAATTTTTCCATGCTTTATTTTTGTCTCTTTCAATAGGATTATAACTTTCTTGAGGAAAAGTACTGTATTTGTACTCCTATAGTGTCGGTCAAAACATTTAGCATGATGTTTCATAACATGCTAAGTTCATAACCATAAGTTGTAATCCATAAATGCAGTTTATTCACCAGTGGAAATTCTTAAATGAATGTTTTAAGTCCTTTCTGCAATGTGATGTAGTGGAGGATTCAAGAATTTCTAACAGTTTAAACACCAATGTTTATTTGTTGAAAATTTCCAAGAAATTTCTAAATGAAAGGTGTTTAAAATTATTCCAAGATGGAAGGAAAATGTTTTCCAGTATTGTTGAAGTAAAATTGTTAATAAAACTTCTGTAAGTTAATTTGATTATTTGACTCTTAAAAATATAATTCAGAGACTACCTCTACTTTTTCTTCTACATAGCCACTTTCAATCTAAGCATATATTAGAAGAATAAATTACAGACATGTCTCTATTCTTTTTTTCTCAATAACTCAAGTAAAGCTACTTGAACCCTCAAGACATGAACTTTAAGATGTCTTATCTGGGTACAATATTCACATAATTAATGTTTAATGATTTTGTCTAAATCCGTTGGAAGACACAGCTGAAACCTCCTTATCGCAGAAGCTTAACAATGAAGGTTAATGGTGCACCACTCATCTCAGTAGCAGTGCTGCAGTTAGGCATATGTCAAACTCAGACACATCCAGATCCAAAGACTACTAACTGGATGTAAAACAGCTTTTTTTTCAGTCTAAAAGAACCCAAAATATCCACTCACCCAAATATTATTTATTCTTTAATTATTTTAGTTAGGTTTTCTTTGAAAATAGCTATTGACTAAAACTTCAGAATAAAATATAACCACTGTGAAAAGTCCAGAACAATCATGACAATAAAAATAAAACTATTATATTTATATGTCTCTTTATAGTTTTCAGTCTCATCTTCTGCATATTTCATATTATTGCCTTAATAGCTCTGGAAGATAAATCTTAGGGTTAATATGTTTTTTAAATAAGCAGGAAAATAAGAATCAGAGATTACATGACTAGCCTGAGGTATTCAGCTTGGAAGTATTGTAAGACAAGCCTTCTAAATTAGAATGTAGTGCTCTTTTGACCATATCATAATTCTTCCTGGGTGAAGGATGATTTATTTGGCCATGCAAAAATCTGACTAGCGTGCAAGTGTTATAGACCAACCAATTCCAAAAATTTCAAAACTCCCCAAGATAATAGCTATGGGGGGGAAAGCTATTTCATTATGGTGCTTACTTTTCTTATGTAATAAAGTCTTAACTCTCTACTATGAACTCCATTCTAGCCCAAGATGAGTGGTTCCCTGTTGCTGTTGAGCATACCAGATTTATCCTTGACCCTACTACATGCCCCCCTCCACAATCCAATAATTAAATGTGCCTTTCATATTCAAATCCTTTTTTTATTATTATGCTTTAAGTTCTAGGGTACATGTGCACGACGTGCAGGTTTTTTACATATGTATACTATTCATCTTTAAGATCTAGACCTCTGACTTTTCTTACACAGCTTTCATAGAACATTCAAAATTGTTAAAATGTACTGGAAACTTGTTATTAGGGCCTGCCATTGTTTTATGTACTTTGTCTCATCTTTTGGCAAAACATTGTAAGAAGTCTCATCTTCACTTAACAGATGAGAAAACTGGGTCTAACAGAGGTTATATAACTTGGTCAAAATGACAGTGTATAGTAACAGCTCTGTACTCTCTTGTGCCTTAACTTCTTTAATACTTATTGCAAATTTTCCAAACATTTGCAAGGGTAGGGACAATATATTGTGGTGAGGAAAAAGGAGCTCTTCCTTAGCGCCTGGCAGACTATAATCCATATAGTCGGTACTCACTATGTATACATCAGAAGTTAGTATGGTGAAATAAAAAGAATAAAGGATTTTTGAAACCAATTCTCAGAACTGCTAATTACTTTCTAAGAGGCAATGTGCAAATTATTTAATCTTTATGAGGTTTGGTTTTTCCTTCTGTTAAAGAGAGCTAAAAATACCTACTCCCTGGTTATAGGAAATATGGAATAAAATAGCAAATGTGATAAGTGCCTTCTGAACCATAAGCATGACAAACATTTTAGCCAATATTTTAATAAACATTTGAATGAGTGGATCCCTTGTGTGCTAATTTTTGTAAACTATTCAAAATTTTTGTCTGACAAAGGCAGTTGAGAGAAAATTGAAAATTACAAAAGGATTCTGGATATATATCTGCTAATTACACACCATGCATGATGGTTTTTTAAGCTCATGGTGTGTCCGAAGTCACTCAGATAACTTTCCTAAAAGTAGGATGAAGCCCACCAGCCACAGTCAGAAATGCCATTGTGCTGCAGACTAACACTGACAGAGCTCTCCCAAAAGTATGCTATTGTGCCCCTCCTTTCTTTTTTTTTTTTTTTTTTTTTGAGACAGAGTCTCGCTCTGTGGCCCAGCCTGGAGTGCCGTGGCACGATCTCGGCTCACTGTAAGCTCCGCCTCCCGGGTTCATGCCATTCTCCTGTCTCAGCCTCCCGAGTAGTGTTGTGCACTTTTATAGTATCCAAGAAGCAAAGCTTGAGAGGAAACAAGTGTTCACTCCTGAGATTTTAACAAAATGAGGCATTTGTTCATCAACCACAACAAATATACACAAGAACATTTTAGGTGCTGAATTATAAAAATTACAACAGCACTTTGAATGGCAAACATACAATTGGCTCTATATACCCATGAGTACAGCAAATTCTATCAACTGCAGATCAAAAATATTTTTAAAAATTTCCAGAAAATGTAACGTTGTTGACATGTATACGTTTGATCTGTACTAAACATGTACAGACTTTTGTTCCTTGTAATTATTCCCTAAACAATATAACAACTATTTACCTAGCATCTACACTGTATTAGGTATTATAAATAACCTAGAGATGATTTAAAGTATGCAGAAGAATGTGTGTAGGTTACCTATAAATACTGTGCCATTTTGCATATGGGGGTCCTGGAATCAATCCCCCATGAGTACCAAGGGACAACTGTAGATCATATTACCCAATTAATGAAAAGATAACCAACAAGTAAAATAATTTGCACTACCTAAAAGCACCAGGCATATTATTTTGTCAAAAGTTACTGAGGAATGGATAATTAAAATTGAGTTATTGATTGTATCCATGATTTTTATTGTATTACAGTAAATGAAAATACATTAGTTACTAGTTTCATGGAATATTCTCTGCAACCAGAAAATCATCTCACTTAATATTTTCTTATATTTTCAAAGTCTTATGTTACAGAAAATACATTAAAATAAACAACTGAAATTGCTTATGACCTTCCTCTAAAGAAAACCATGAGAAACTGCAATTCAGAGGTTCCAGAAAGTGTTCTGAGAAAGGAAACAGCATACCTGCAAACATTAGCTCTGAAACGTCAGGTTTGACATGAAGACAGGTGAAAAGAGGTAAAGGGCATTGTGCGGTATTGACTTTTTCCTTCAAACTACTCAGGGTAGTATTCATTCTCTGTCCACAGAAGAAAGAAAAAGATGACTTTAAATTTATAAACGGATAAAGGAAGAATGCTATTCAAAATGTACTTCCAATCAAAATCTTATAATTTTACAATAAAAATAACTCCTATTACTTCTAGAAATTACTAGATCCTGAATAAACAACAAAAAATAAGCTCTATGGAAGTAACTATCTTCATTTAAAAAATCATCATAACTCTAGAGACTATGTCTACATCTGAACTGGAGAATGAATTAGCAAGTGTGGAGCCTGGAAGAAATTTAGCCCCTGGACCCCTTGTCACAGGCTCTCTTCTGCTTCATCTTCAAGGAAATATCAATTTAATCATGTATCAAGCGAGTCTGTTCTATGATCCCCTTCCTTTCTTGAATCTGTTCAGGCAAACTTCATTCTTCCTCATCTAAAAATGTTACCATTCTTGGAGGGAACGGGCAGTTAAGGGTTAAAATGTGAATTTTTCTTTTTTTTTTCCCCAGAGAAAAGTAATACAAAAGCACTTCCTCACACATTCAAAACCTTTACATCGTTGGAATGAATTAGTAAGCACTAGTTGAAAGGTAGAAGAATTATAATCTCTGGTGGGGAGAATGGGCTTAGTACACATAGTTGGACGAATAAGTAGAGTCCAATGACTTTTATAAAATGTATTACATTTTCTTTTATTTAAAATATAATAGTATAATATGTCCTGTCTACTTATTATAAAAGTAATGTAGATTGAACTGTAACTTACATTATGAATTAGTGTTTCTCCTATTAACATCCCAAAGATATCAGTAAAGGTGACAGGTTGCCCAGAGCTTTTCTTCTTCCATAAAGACTCAACATATCTTTTAACTTTCTGTGGTGTGAGAAGTAAAAGGGGGTTGTGGCTAACATTTTTCATTAGTTCTTCATTAATCTCCTCTGGCCCTTTCTCTGGAAAATCAGGGTGAGAATACAAGGTTGACATGTACCTAAACAGAAAACAAAACACAATCAGTAAAGACAAAGGGCATGACACAGCAGTCTCCAAAGAAAGTAGGTACACTCTGTAAATAAAGCATGGTGGATATATTTGGTTAACTTCATTATCTGATTGCAGATTTTAAAACATTTAAGAAAAGAATGTGTCAATCAGAAAGGAGTTGGTCTACCATGAAGGCAAAGTAAAAAAGAGGTGTCAGAGGAAACACTGAACTTTCATCCACAGTCTAAGAGAGAGGGTGCCCTACTAGGCCTACTGTCCATTATCTAGTGTGCCAGGAATGGGGTATCTCTATCAGACTATTAGAGACTGATGACAGAGCACATCTGAGTCATGTAAATGAACTGACTTGTCTGGCTACAAGACTAGTCAAGGAATCTGATCATCTAAACTTCTATGATGATTATCTACAGGTAGAAAATGTGTTGTCCCAACTATTGTAAATTCTTACAAATGATTTTTTTTTCCGTTAATTATCCATTGGCCAACTAGACAAAAATCTCAAACCCTGTCAGCTGTAGGTCTCTAAATTAGTGAATATATGAATCTGAAGGCAAAATCCTAAAGAGAAATAAGATCTTTAAAGTAAATGCTTTCTTATGAAGCCTCTTGGCTGCCAGCCATTTGGCCACTTCTGGTAAAACTGGAAATCACCATGAACGTTGATATTTGATATCTAGATAATAAATATTCAGTTGTGGTGCTCCTGCCTGTGAACCAATACCTCTAGTATGGTGGATCTCATGCTATTAATTACTCATTTTCTTATCTGTTTCCCTCAATAAATTGTATCCTCCTCCTTCATGAAATAAATTTTGTTTTTTCATCTTTTTTAGCCTCAGCGACTAGTTAATGTCTGGCATATTACAAGTACAGCTTAGGAAACTCACATAACAAAATAAAAATAGAATATGTAAACACTCCATCACTTCATCCAACCAAGGAGAAAATAGCACATGTTTTAATCTCTTATTTCCTTGGGATTCAAATCAAAATGTCCATTATAATGGTTATTGTACCTTCGAGGGGAGAAAACTAATTCTTGTTAGGCCCCAACTATATTCTGGACACTGTGTTGGTCAATTGTTCATAAGCTGTTGTCTTGAAGACTCACAGTGGCTTTCAAATATTCTATTTTAATTATCAGGAAAGAGAGCATTGGGAAATTTAAATAACATACTCATACTCCCCAGTTTATAACAGCAGAACTGGAATTCACAATTTGTCCTCTCCCTGTTAGGCTTTTTTTTTTTTTAGTCTATTATACAAGACTTCAGTTTTTACAGACCAAACTATTCCCATTTCACAATAAATTGTAATTCCTTATTGGGTTTGAGTTCCTTGGAAACAAACTGAGAATAATTATCAGTTAATAAATGGAGAGTAACAGACCCACAATGGAACACATGTGCAGAAAAAAAAAACTTTAAAAAATTTTTATACAACAAATTGAATTTGAAACAGTTTCCTCAACATGTGGTAATGATAAATCAAATAGACTTGCTCAACTCAACTTAGTATAATCACCAAATAGCTATAAAAATGCAGCTTTGAATACTTGAAAGACACACAGTTCACTTATTCCTATAGTTATTCCAAAGTCTGCCATGTGATTTATCCAAATCAACAAAGATATGATATTCTGGACCTTCTCATACTTTTAATAAATGCACAATATGCTCTCTGAAGGTTGAAGTAATCTGGTGTATTCTCGCTCTCTCTTTCTCTCTTGCCCTCTCATGAAGCAGTTGGCTTGGAAATACAAACCCTGATGAGAAACTGAAAAACCTAGAATACTTCAACAATTGGCATTGGGCTAATGGTCTCTGCTTGTTCAGCATTTATGACACATATTCCTTAGAATTCACAAGGTGAGTTGGATAATCTTTTCATGGTGTCCCTGCAGTTACATCTGAGTTAAACTATCTCAAAAAGTAAAAAAATAAAACATACAAGTATCACCCCAATTTCTAACTCTGTAGTTAAGCCTTAATTTTTATCTCTTTACCAATGATGTTTCCCAATTATACCAGTCAAGTTTCAAAAAAACAGTAGCTTAGACATAGTAGGGCCTCTACAAATTAGTTAATGAATGAATGAAAGGATCTTAGGTTTATTTACATAAAAATCTGGAAATATTTGCCTCAAGTTTTTCAACATATTTATATGATAGGACACCTCATTCTTTTTATCTAAATGCATTTTAAATCTAAATCATGCCAGAGAGGAAGCGATGCTCAGTTCAATCCCTGTCTCCAAATCAAATGGTCAATGTTTTAAAATACCAGTAGCTAACCACCAGACTTGCTGAATCCGAACTTTCATGGGTAAACATTTAGGGTGAAACATTTAGAATTTTTGTGCTTAAAAAGTGCAGAAGTGATTCTCATCTGCAACTAAGATTTGGAATGACTTGAGAAGACTCTCAACATCTGTTAAGCAAATATCTTAAAACTCTTTAAAAACCCCTAAATTAATTTTCCCATAAAATGCAGTTACTTAACGCATTTCTTCATTTAGTGATTAAGCAACTATGACCTAAGGAAAGTCAGGCACTGTGCTAGGTAAGAGAGATTCATTAGGGAACAAGACAAGCTAAGTTCTTAAACAACAAATTTTCTCTAACACGTATCTTGACCTTTGATCCTGTCACATCTTATGTGACAATTTTTGTTACTGTTTCTTTTCTCATTGTTTCAAGAATTTTTCGTACTGTTAAACTGAAAGTTCTCGCTCTCAAATACTATTTTAGTTGGTTCAATAAATTGGACCATATTGTCTACAGATGCAGAGCTGCTCTCACTTCTTTTTAGATGGTAATACTGTACAAATTTGGCAGTCAACATCCAATAGCCCCTTACGATGCTATAAAAGAGCAGCTGAGGAAGAAAGCTGTGCTAATCCTGAGTAAAAGAACACAGGATTACTGTCCTGGTTTTTTAGTTCACTTATTTCAGGTCTCCAGGTTGGCTAATACTTACATTTAATGAATCACAACTATCATCCAAAATTAATTTCAGAAGTAATTACCATAAAGCTAGTAGCAGGTATAAGGGAGCTTTGTCCTACCTAAAATTCTCTTTTGTGATCACAGGAAACTTTCTGGGAGGTCCAGGGCTTCTCCAGATATTTCCGTATTACCTCACTTATACCAAATAATGGCCGTGTATCAGCAGAATATAAAAGGTTACACAACATAGAAGTGTAATGTGTTTTTCCAAGTCTTTCCGAATTCCTTCCTTTGAACTTTTTACCTTCTCACCTGTACTTTTTAAGAGAGAACTGTGAGCATGAATCATCCTGACCACTTTTTCTTCTGGTAAGGGAGCATCTCTTCTTTCCCTGGTTAACATCTTCACCTGTGCTTTCCATCTTGTGTCCTGTCTCTGCCGGAGTCTTTTTCTATCTATGATCCTTCTATTTCTTTATCTTCCATCTATCCCTCTACATTATTTTCTACACCTCAGACATCTATGAAAATGCTGAACTCTCTTAAATTCTGAAAAAAAATAATAAAAACCCTTCCCTGGGCCCTATGTTCCCTTCAAACAATGACTGAGGTCCTTTCTTCCCTTTCCAAACAAAGTACTTGAAATAATAGATGGATTTTATGAGGTTCACATGTCTATTTTTTGGGCTTTCACGTTTTATTCACTTCTTATTTTTTACAATCTCATGCTCAAAAGTATCTTCTTCTTTTTTTTTTTTTTTTTTTTTTTTTTGAGATGGAGTTTCTCTCTTGTTGCCCACGCTGGTGCAATCTTGGTTCACTGCAACCTCTGCTTCCCAGGTTCAAGGGATTCTCCTGCCTCAGCCTCCCGAGTAGCTGAGATTACAGGCATGCACCACCACGCCCGGCTAAATTTTTTGTATTTTTAATAGAGACGGGGTTTCTCCATGTTGGTCAGGCTGGTCTGGAACTCCCGACCTCAGATGATCCACCCACTTTGGCCTCCCAAAGTGCTGGAATTACAGGCATGAGCCACCACGCCCGGCCCCCAAAAGTATCTTTTAATTACTTTTACTAGTGGTTCCTGCTAAAACAACTAACCAAACCCAATCCTTTGCTAAGCTTTTCACAGATTTTCAACATTATTAAAACATCCATTCCTTCTTGATCCCATCATTTACTTGATTCTCCTCTATGACAGCTTATTTGCAGTCTCTATTAGGGTTTTATTTTCTTTTTATCTATGAAATTTTGAAGTGTTACAGGGTTCCATGAATTAAATTCTTGGTGGTAATAGATAAAATGGTAGAAGTCGGTGGAATTACCTAGGGAGAACATATTGATGTAATAGACCAAAAGAGAAGCCCTGAGGGAGAGCCCACATTAAGGAGAGAAACTGTGGAAGTGGTAGGGACAATATATGGAGGAGAGACCAATCAGACAGGATGAAATAAAACCAAAAAGGCATGATGGGAACAATTAGAAAAAAGGACAAAGCAGTGTGTGAAATGTCTCAATCTCCAATCCCTCCCTCACCAACCCCACACACCCTGAGAAGTCAAGGAAAATAAGAACTTTGTAAATTAAGTGGTCTATGAATGAAAATTTATTACAAGGAATGAGCAGCCTTTTAAGGAAATGAAATAAAAAGGGAAACGCTGATCTTTAAGGAAATAAGACTGTGAAAGATAGAGTAGAAGTATACATATGTGTATGTGTGTGTATGTGTGTGCACATTTAAAGTCCTTTTAATTACTATATATATATAAAAATGTGTGTGCACACTTAAAATCCTTTTAATTACATTTTGCAGGACTTGTTTACTGACAGGGGAATGTAAGAAGATATTGCACCAAATCTATAACCAAAGCAATGACTATAGCTCTAATCAAGCTCACACATACACAATTATATCCCCAAATCAGCGCTCAAGGTCTAGTCTTGCTTTATTAGATGAGTTTAAGAAAGTAAACTTCTTACAGTTGTCAGTGATGGACAACAGGGATCTAATAAATAGTGAGTACAAAGAAAGAACACCACTCAAAGAATAATAACAAAATGATTGAGTAGGCAAACTAATGTAAGGGTCCAAGATTTTCTAACACATTACTCATTAAACAGGCAGATGCCTGCTCTTTCCTTCAAGGGAAAGAATAATGATGGGCTACACCCTTCCTTCAGAAGAAATAAATCATTTTGAGGGTACATATAGAGAAGACGGCAACGATGGCTCTACGTTTTTGTTTCATGACTAAATAATCTGATTCAAAACATTTAAGAAACTGTAGATGATTTAAATGTGAAACTCTCTGTAAAATATATAGATGTCCCAGAAAAGAGTGTGGTTTAGTAGAAAGCACTCAGAATAACAGATCAAAAACCTGAGTCTATATGCTAGCTCTCTAGTGATGTTGGACAAATAATTTGGCTTCTAAGTCAAATTTCCTTTAGCATAAAAATGAATAAACTCACAAGATAAAATGACACAGAAACTTTAAAATGCTAGACATATATAATACGATATTCTGACAGATGAGTTTTGCCATGGCCGAATGACTAGAAAGGCCTTTTAAGTCCAAGACAGATCTTTAGTAATAAGGTGATACTCTTATTTGAGACATGTGAGCAACGACTTTTCATTTGATTTTCAATGTGCTTATGTGAGGTAAGCAAACCAAAAAGTATGTAGTATCTTCTTTGAAAAGGTTTTATAAATATATTTGTGAAAACCTACAGAGTACAGGTATTATACATATGGATGTTTTAAGTCTCCACATAAATTTAGCTGAGTTTAAATTCATTTAAAGGACTAATTTCATATTTAGATGAAAATCAATGAAATACGTTATATGTCTATATTCAAAAAATTGTTTTCTTTGTTTTGTATACTATGGTATCTTGCATCTTATTCTATTTGCCCTAAAGAAGAAAATGAATATGTAGTGAATCATGTAGACTTAGACGTGTTCACTGAAGGACTACAAATCAGCAAATTATAAGAAGATTAAATTAATTATGGGTGGAGTATGTTGTTCCACTTCTATTTTTATCTAGAATTATTTTCAATTCGTCTTTTTTATTTTATGTTTTAACTACATTTTAAGTTACAAAATGGCTTAAAAGAAGCAAATTTGCAACAAAAAGTTATTATTAAGTATGGATTTGTCTTTAAAAAAATCGTTTAAAGAAGATTGTGGCATCAAACTGGAAAGTTTTGTAATTTAAACTTAATGATCAATTTTCTAAATCCCCTTTTCTGTTCTAGTGCTTGAGTTAGATACATCCTACATATTTAAAGTTATAAAACTAAAATTAAAAATACATACTAACCAGGTGGAGCCAGAAAGACCAGCAATGTAGGTAGCACAATCCAGAATTCCTGATTCGTATAATGCCTTCATCACACCAGAGAATCCCACCATGGCTCGGAAACCCCCACCTGAACCCAATATGGCTACCACAGGCACCTGAAATGATGCAACAGAGAGATTTGTACACAAAGTAAAAATCATAAAATACAGTTCCCTTTAGTCTCAATCTTTATGTTATACATCCCATATTTTGTCCCAAAGAAGTATAAGTTAACTTCATACTTTAGTAATGCCTAATTTTTTAAAGGAAGAAAATAAGGCCTGGTGCAATGGCTCACACCTGTAATCCCAGCACTTTGGGAGGCCGAGGCGGGTGGATCACCTGAGGTCAGGAGCTCGAGACCAGCCTGACCAACATGGTGAAACCCAATCTCTACTAAAAATACAAAATAAAAAATAGCTGGGCGTGCTGGCAGGCGCCTGTAATCCGAGCTACTTGGGAGGCTGAAGCAGGAGACTTGCTTGAACCCAGGAAGCAGATGTTGCAGTGAGCCAAGATCGTGCCATTGCACTCCATCCCGGGCAACAGAGCAAGACTCCGTCTCAAAAAGAAAAAGAAAAGAATGTTTCATATAAGAAAACAAAAAAAGCAATGTCTATTAGAAAAAAATTATTAAAATGACCAACTTACTCTATTTAATAATAATAATACTCTATATTTGTTCAACCTTTTGCAAATTTTTGACTTGCTTTCAGGGACATTGTTTTATTTAACTCTCAGAAATCATGTAAGGTGAGCAGAAGGAAAGTATTTGCTGGTTTTGCAGATGAAAGTTCTATACTGATTATGTTACTTGTGTAAGATCTACTAGTTGGTAATTCATAGTTGAGTAAGCCCCTTGCCTTCAGGTTACATTTACAGAGAGCATCTTTAACATCTGGTGACCGATCTGATGTTAGCAATAAAAGAGAGGAAGGTGGGTGGTTGGACTTAGGGTTTCTAGCTTTGCTCTTAAGCAGATGATGCTATCATTACCCAGAACAAGGATCCTAAGGCATGAAGTTAGGTGAAGGAAGAAACAGTGTGCTCAGTCTTAGAAATGCTGAAAACACAACATGAATGCATTGTGTTTCAAGTATTGGCACCTGATCCCTGAGTGGCCACTTACCAATATGCCATATACATATATTCATGGAATGATTATTTTACAACCAGGAGGACCAAAAAGATTGTATAGTCATAAGAGATAGTAGTTGTAAGGAAGCCAGATAAGAATTTCGAACAAAGAGGAAGGATTTGAATTAAGCCTTGAAAGGGGGTTGAGTATATAGGCAGTATAATAATAATAATAATAATAATAATAATAATGGCAAATGTTTAACCTTTAAATTGGGAAAGAGAAATCTGCAGAGTCCAGATCTTATTAGAGTTAGAGCAGTGAATAGTAGAACACCTAGGACTAAATTCCTGACCCAGAACTGTACACTAACAAGTGGTCTCAAATCAAAAACACTAGACATTAAACTACATGCAAACTGGAAACCTCATAATGAAAGCACACTCTACAAGTGCAGTGCAATGGAAGGATCTAAATGGCTTTGAACCTGTGTATGTATATATGTGTATATGTGTGTATGTCTGTGTATCTTTATATAGATGTATATGGGTTGGTATAAACACCATGCTCTCAAACACAGATTTTTAAACTGTAAATAAAGTAAAATATGTAAGTCTTTAAAAGCTTGTCTGGAGGGGGAAATAAAGCTAAGGTAGGAAACTAAAGTACATTATACAGAGGATGAATAGAGTACAATAAAGTATTAGGTGCAGCAGTAGTTATAAGAAAGCTAGATATGAAGTTAGAATGAAAAGAAGGGATTTGAATTCAGCCTTGAAAGGGGGTTGAGTTTGCAGGCAGTATAATAAGAATAATAATAACAATAAAAGCAAGCATTTAACATTGCTATGTGCTCAGTTCTGGGCCTAGGGTTCAGGTCAAGATAGGCATAAGCAGGAAAGGGTATGTGATTTGGGAACCAAACTACTTGGGGTCTTAGTATTGTAGCAGGTGTATATTAGGGAATTGGGAAAATAGGATTATGAAGGGCATTGAGGAAAAGCAATTTCAAGATTAATACTGTAAAACATGGAAGGTTGTTTGTATTCAAAAAATATTTGGGGGCATTTGAGTCTAGGTATGGTTAATTGTAGCGTTGTATTATTAAAAATAACCAATCCAATACAAATCAGGTAGTTCAGAATAGAGAAAAAAAGTTCTTAGTAACAGATCATACTGTTCATTTCAACACACAGCAAACAGCCTGCACTGTTATTCAACATGAGATTTAATAAGATAAACTGGAAAAATGAACTTAAGAGCTTCTCTAATACTGAGAAAACAACCTCCCAGATGTACTTCTTCAAATGCCAACAGCCCGACACATACTGAAGATGCATATGGTACATTGCTTGGAATTTTCTGGAAACAGCCTCCTGTTAAACTGGAATTCATGCGTTAGGTAACCTACTGCTCTCATTATCGATTTGAAGTAATTCTGAAGGAGGTTTTCAGGTCACGGTTTTAATTCAGATACTTCTGTTGTCATCAGGGGAAGAAAAATGTCAGATACTTGTACATAAAGTTGAATAATCAAATAATTGTGCAGATTATAATTACCTTCATTTGTTAAGTATGCATTTATATTATATCATTTAACTTTCATAACCTATCAGTACATATTATTACTCCGTTTGTTTGTTTGTTTTGTTTTTGAGACAGGGTCTCTCTCTCTCACCCACACTGGAGTCTCTCTCTGTCACTCAGGTTGGAGTGTACTGGTATAGAGACGGGGTTTTGCCATGTTGCCTAAGCCTCCCAACGTGCTGGGATTACAAGCATGGGCCACCACACTGGGCCTATAACTCCATTTTTAAAAATAAAGCAATTTAAACACAAAGAAGATATTTTTTTCCAGTGTCACAAAGCTAGAAAGTGGTATTTGGAGTCAAACTTGGGTCTGCCATATAATAAAGCTATTATTTCACTATGCTCTACTTTGTCTCTCAAAACAAATAGCTCCCACTTTCCCCCAACTAATGCTGTGTCCTAAGGCCAAGAAAATCCTCTGTGGGCTCAGTTTACTTATTATAAAAGTATTGATCTTGATATATTAATGTGTAAAAATATTGATCTTGAAGCTTTTAGTGACTAGTAACATTCTAGATTCTATAACACCTACAGAAACATGAATTATAAAACTATAAAATTATAACTATGAACTATAACAAAGAATGGGAAATTAGATTTGTGAAGAACATATCGTATGTGCCTTGCACTCTCTCATGGACACTTTCACACAATTTATTTCATTTACTCTTCCCAACTCTCAAAAGGAAATCATTGTTTGTTTCATTTTTCAAATGAGGAGTGCAGATAATACCTAATAGCTAATAAGTAGTACAACCAGGATTTGAGCTGAGGTATGTCTGGCACCAAAATTCCTTACTCTTTCCTTTGTCATTGCTCAGAAAGAAAGGGGTAACCTTTACGGGGTGAAAGCACTGATGCTTAGTCAAACTATATTTCAAATTATGTATCACTTCAAATAATGTCACGACAATTTTACATAATAAACAAAGACTGAGTTTAGAGTTTTAATAGTCTTGCTCATTCTGAAATAATGTTCAAAGAAATAATACGAAAGTTACAAGGTTCAGCTGTTAGTCATAGCTCTAATTCTAAGAGAATCAAATACGTGTTCCTGAGAAGGTCTGGGGTTGTATTTGGACCTAGTATCACTAGTATATAGATATAAATGATGTCAATAAATATTTCTCATACTTCCTTCATATGATTATGGGAAATGAGTTTTCACTTACCAAAAACTTTGTGTTTTGACTTAATTATCCTGGTACATAAACTTACTGACATTATTAATTGCCTCCCTTTCAAAAGAAAATTCTGAAGTATTCAAGAATATTTTTGTTTGTCATAAACAGTTAGATAAAGACATTTCTCTCCTTGGCCTCTATATTAGTCAGGGTTCTTCAAAGAAACAGAACCAACAGCATGAGTAGATATATAGAAAGAGATTTATTATAATGAATTGTCTCACACAATTAAGACCAGTCGAGTCCAAATCTGCAAAATGAGCTGGCGAGCTCCATACCCAGGAGAGCCTATGGTGCAGATGGAAGTCCAAGGGAAGTCGGCTGTAGAATTCCCTCCTGCTCAGTGAGGCAAGCCTTTTTGTCATATTCAGGCCTTGAATGGATTGGATGAGGCCCACCCACATTATAATAGTAAGGATAATCTGCTTATTCAAAGTAAGCAACAACACCGGCAGCAAATCTAGCACTTGGTCTTATGATGCCTCTCCATTGCTTCTGACATGCGGACATTTGCTTGCCTCTCCTGGACCCTGTTTCCCTCACAGCTTCTATTTCTCAGCAGTCAAGGGCTTTGAGCCCCTCAGAGTGCACCACGTTGCTGACTGCATTCTGGGCCCCTTGGACATGTAACTTGCTCTCTAGACCAGTTAGACCAGTTTCCAGCTCTGTTTTATTCCGTGGCTGTTTATATCCCACCAGTTCCTCAGATAAGAAAAATTCAGCTCCACCTCTTGATTCCTGAAACCTGACCCTTGCAAGCCTAGGCCTGCTCAGTTCCTGTTCCTATACTCCACTAAAGGGAGCCCTCCACTGCCTGTCTTTCAACGTTTACCATCTGAAAGAGGAACAAAGATTGATAGTACAAAGTGCCATTGTCATAATGAAGGTGAAAAGAGGTGGGAAGGAAAGCAGAAAAACAGGAATGGCAATGCTTATTGACAACTCAAGGTTGATCTCTCTTATCTCCTTCAGAAACTGTCTTGCTCTGCCTCTCCCTCCCCGACTAGATGATCCCTGTTTCTCTGGCCTTTCACTTAACTTATATGACAAATGTAAGTACCAAGTGGCACTCGGAGAATTAATTACTTAAGGCCCATATTTTACTTCTATTTTCATCCAAAGCTGTCTATTTGTTTAAACTGAAATATGATCCTTATAGTCTTCCTTAAGAAAAAGCATTATCTCTTTTATACTCTGACAACAAGAAGAATCTTTTCTTCTCTCATTTCTTTACTACTCTAATTCCAGATTTTACTCCCCCAACCAACCTTGTTACGTTATAGCTAGTTTTTAGGGGACATAGAGACTGGATAGTAACATTTCACTTCATAGACACAACTGTAATCTGAAAACTTCATCTGACCAAAAACTGTTTTAGAACAAGAAAATTTTAAAAAGTGGCTTCTGAACTACCAAAATACACCAAAAATCCCCATACACAAAGTCATGTATCTTGCTCAAAGAAAAGATCTTAGCCCTCTTCTCATAAAGAAATTATATTAATTAGAGACTGTGTTCTAACAGCAAGTTTGCTTATCAGATTTGAATTCCAGAGCAACAAAGTTGAAAGAGAAAAGGGCAGTGTGAAGAAGTCACTTCAAGCAGCCATACAGGGCACAGAACAGCGGCAGCTGAATGCAAAGGAAGCAGGCCTGATAATGTCCAAATTGGTTCAGTCTGAGCAAGAAATTACACATTTCAGGAAGATTTCCATCTACATAAACAAAATCAATAATTTTTTAAAAAAAAAATCTCAGTACTTAAGAGAATAAACTCTTAGGCTTTAAAAAACCTTAACTATTTGACTAGCTCAGTATACAGGCAGGAAAACTAATTAAAAAATTAGGCCATGGTAAATTTAACAATTATTGACGATGAGTCTTATGCCACAGAATGGCAGCACCCAAGAATATGTATAATATTACTGTTTTACTGGCAACTATTATACGCCCCTATACATTTTGCTGGACACTTTATGAGCATCAGTACTTATCCCCTTACCCCAACAGGAGACATTATCATCATTTTACAAGTGAAGCACAAAGGTAAAACAAAGTTCCCAAATATATACTGCCCAAATTCCTTCAACATTTAATTCAACGTTGAGGTCTAACCTGGATACTGTCTGTTTGTATTGAGATGAATAGGACTGTTCCCATTAGTTGTGCAAACTGCCACAACAGCCCACTCTTCCATACATTAAGGAGGCCAACTGAACAGTACTGAAAAGAAAGTGAAGATTTTGATAGGGGACAAAGGATGTGGAAAGTTAAGAGATCCAAGGAGTAACATAAAAATAGAAAAATGTTACTTTTGTTATGGGAATGGGTGGTGCTGATAATTTCTAAGCTGATTATTTCTGCCAAGAGAGAACAGTGTGGACTGAAACCAAGAAAAGCAACAACAAAAGTTTTAATTCCATAAATGACTTCCAAACACATGAATTTAATATTTTTTGAAGGACAGCACAGAGAAAAAGCATAATTACCTCATTCCCCATCTGTTGCAGAAAAGTTGTTTTACCGTCATTTGTATGAACATGAAGCGAAGTTATATTTTCCCAGGAAGACTTACTAATCCTTTCCACAGAAGGAGGAGTGACTAGAGGTGGCAGCAGAAACTTACTTTTTGGAAATAAGAACCTAAGAAAAAATGCCAGGCAGTGTGTCCTACATGAATTTCTAACTCAAGAGTCTAAGCCAAGATCTCATCAAAACCTTCTCCTTAACCGGTGTTTCCCTCGCAACCTGATACTGGTGTTGCTGTTTCAAAACTGTGACCTCTCTCTCTAGCAAATCTACTCCATGCATGCAAAGACTAAATTTGTGCCCTGATACATACAACAAAATATTCACCAAGGATCTACCATACTAGGTGTTTGAAATATAGAAATGAATAACACAGATATTGTCCTGGCCCTCACAAAACTTAAATTCTAATGGAGAAAACAGTCACACTCACCAATACTTTTACAAGAAGTTTTTTTAAGTACAACCATGGGAAATGATGAGAAGAGAATGTTCATATATGCCATAAGAGAATATAACTGAGAGAACTAATTTAGACTTAGGGGTAAGGAGGGAGGAGATGATTTGGGAGAGCCTCAGAAGAAATTATTTGTGTGCTCATTAAAGAATGGGAGAGTGTTAGCTAAAAGTGGGGTAAAGTGGAGAGAGGGGTTGTATAGGGGAAGCCTATTGCAGTGAGAGGAAGCACTGTACAGGAGACCTCCAACTGGGGAAAGATCCTGTAGAGACAGAGAACTAAGAGGTGCTTACTGGGAGGGAGTACAGAAATTTGGGATAAACTGGCAAAAATGAAGCTAGAAAGAAGCTATGGAGCTAAGAGTCTAAGAGCAGTGGAAGGATTTTAAGCTTGGGATGGACTGAATTAGATTTCTGTTTTGAAACGTTCACTCTGAATTCATTGTAAAAAGAAAGTGGGAAGAGGGAAGACAAGTACAAGTCCTCTCAATACACAAACATATGTAAGTCCTCTCTATACAAGGCACAGAAAGAGACAAGACTTTGTGTTCAGATTTAGATAGGCTGAGTTTGAGATGCTGGGAGGAATACATGTAAAGAAATCAAGTAAGTGTGTAGATATTTAGGTCTGAAGCTCAGAAGAGAGGTTCTAAGTTGTTGACATGCATGTCCTTAGCACACAGGTGTTGGGCGACATCATAGGCCAGAGAGAAATTTCTTTTTGTTCTTGTTATTGTTGTTGTTGCTATTGTTGTTTGAGACAAGGTCTCACTTCGTTACCCAGGCTAGAGTACAGTGGCACCATCTTGGCTCACTGCAGCCTCTACTTCCTGGGTTCAAGTGATCCTCCTGCCCCAGCCTCCCAAGTAGCTAGGACCATGGGTGCACACCACCACACCTAAGTTTTTTGTATTTTTTGTAGACACGGGTTTTCACCATGATGACCGGGCCGGTTTTGATCCTCCTGCCTCAGCCTCCCAAAACGCTGGGATTACAGGTGAGAGCCACCATACCCTGACTGAGAATCCTAGATTTAAATCTCAATTGCCTAGAAAAACATATTTCTCATGGGACATGGTGGCATGCACCCCATAGTCCCAGCACTTTGGGAGGTCGAAGCAGGAGGATCACTTGAACCCAGGAAGTCAAGGCTTCAGTGAGCCAAGATGGTGCCGCTGCACAACAGCCTGAATGACAAAGCAAAACGCTATCTCAAAACATGAAAGAAAGAACTAGAATGAGGAGAAAGAGGACCTAGGACTACGTTTTGAGGAACTACTATATGTAAGGAATGCTCAGATGAAGAAGAGCTGGTAAAGAACACCAAAGAGGCATGATGAAGACTATGAAAAGGGAGTAAGTAAAGAGTAGACAATGTTTTGAAATGTAAGGAGACATCTGTCATTTGCAGCTGCAAAGTTAGTTAAGATAGGGCAAGAACAAGACCCTGTGCATTTATTTGTACTGGTGTCTAAAGGAGGTAGAATGAGTTTGTATAGAAAATGTTGGAGACGTTTGTGAAGGTAAGGAGAGAAACAGAGTAGAAGGGAGGAGAGAATACAGAATCCAGGAAATTTTTTTTGTTTTTTATTTTCTTTTTATATCTGAGTTCAGAACATGTTTATATTTTTATAGGAAATATCCACACGGAGGTAGATGCTGACAATACAGGTTGAGAGTGATCTGGGAAAATCCGAATAACAGATATATCGGGGTTCTCAAGAGGAGCTTAGGATCCA
The DNA here is from genome assembly GCF_009764315.1 of Trachypithecus francoisi. Taxonomy (NCBI): domain Eukaryota; kingdom Metazoa; phylum Chordata; class Mammalia; order Primates; family Cercopithecidae; genus Trachypithecus; species Trachypithecus francoisi. The sequence goes on along the minus strand of NW_022681470.1, from coordinate 43,799,445 downwards.
TATCTGATGGGTATCTGCATTTGAAAGCAAAGGGAGTATTTTCTCTATTGAACTAGGAGGGAGGTTGCAAAGGACAGGCATCGGTTATGGAGTATGTCAATTTTATAGCAAGAAATGAAGGATTTGTCATCTCCTAACTTTTTATTTCTCTATCATTAGGAGACAAGTCTATCTGTTGTGAGGGGAACAAGAAGTAGTCAGCCATTAGCAGTAAAGAAAATAATTGTTGCAAATAAATAGAAAGAAATTAGGCAGGGAAACTCTGAGATTACAAGGCACGATCTCCCAAATAAAGTTGACAATCATGACTTACAAGAAATATGAATTTCCTCCTTTTTCTTCTAGCAAGCTCATACCTCAAGGCATGGCCAACAGTCTTCAACTCTAAAAGAAATTTCTATCATCTCTGCTGCAGAGAATGAGTCATCCTCTTGCAATCACTTGCATCCCTCAGTTCACACCTCTTTATTAAGAACTTAACACATGATGGGTTTTGTTTGCTTAAATATCATTCTTCCAAAGAAGGCTTCAAAATCACTAAGGAAAGTAACTCCTCAGGGCTAGCCATCTCAGCTTTATTCTTCTCTAGCACTTAGCACAGTATTTCAATAAATTACAAATGTTAGAAATGAAGAGAATTTGTAAAATCATTTTTCTGTTTTGAGGGTATACCTATACCAAATAAGGATGGCAAGAAAAAGAAAAATGTTATAGAATTGCTACTGAAAAGTTATCTATATTAAAAGAAACACACGTACACACACTAAAAACTTCAGAGAAGCTATAAATTTCTGAATAATGTATAGAGAAGACAGTTTTTTCAAGAACTAATTAGCCTGACGTGATAAACAACCACAAGTTCTAACAAGGATCTATTGTGGTGACAAGCAAGATACAGGATTTGGCCAGGCATGGTGGCTTGTGCTTGTAACCCCAGCACTTTGGCAGGCAGAGGTGTAAAGACTGCTTGAGCCCAGGAGTTTGAGACCAACCTGGGAAATATAGCAAGATCCCATCTCTAGAAAAAAAATTATATATATATACACACACACACACACACACACACACACACACACATATATATATATATATAAATTTTCTGGGTGTAGTGGCATGCACCCATAGTCCTGGCTTCTTAGGAGGCTGAGGCAAGAGGATCACTTGAGCCCAGGAGTTTGATGATGCAGTGAGCTATGACTGTCCCACTGCACTCCTGCCTGGGCAACAAAGCAAGATCCTGTCTCTAAAAAAGAAACAAACAAAACAAAAGATGCAGGATTGAAGAGAAGTCTCTCTCTTTTTAACATAAACTTAAATGAAGGTTTCCTTAGTTTCCTTTAAGCAAAAATTTCCCTTAAGCAGCATCTCATCTTAGAGTCTGCTCCCATAACAACACAAGTCACTCTAGCATCAGTAGGTTGGCTTTTGAACCCTACCCCCACCTAAAACATATTTGCAAATCTTCAACCACATGTGGGATGGGGCGATCATTTGGCTCCCTTACTCAGAATTTATGTCTCGTTTCCAACTGTATTCTGCCCTTAATTTGCAAGAATCTCAAATTCCTACAAGAATGATTTCTAAGAAATTAATTTATTTATGAAATTATTTTAGGAAAAATTTAATGAAATTAATTTCTACAAGAAATAATTCAAGAATGTACAAGACTATGCACATATATGTTTACTTATATATTTAATCAAAATATTACTTTTATGAAAATAAATTATATTCATTTGACATATTCAATTAACAGGAAAGCTCAACTAAATAAATAAGTAAAAGATTACCTGATATGCCACTAATAAGAAACTTCATTATCATTTGCTGAGCATCATTGAAGCAATTAATCTTTGTAGGTTTCAGATAGAAAGATGGACAGATATATATAGAGACAAATAGATAAGTAGATTAGATAGGTGACTGATAGATACATAGATGAAATAAATGATGGATAGATAGCCAAAAAGTAGATTATAAGATACATGATTGAGTAATAAAGGATGCTATATTTTCCTGGAATTTAAGGAAAGAAAAAGAAAAGTACAATTGAAGGATTTTACTTTCGATATTTGTTTATATTTATAGTCCAGTATTTCTCCATAATTAGGATTATAAATCATTTCTTCATTTTAATGATTTTTATAATCCTAATTATAAAGAAATATTAGAATACAAATATATTATAAACAAATATTGAAAGTAGGATCCTTCAATCTGGTCAATTTTAAATATCATTAAACTCTACTACAAAATATAAAGAATTTGGAACATTTTCTTTTTTCTCCCCATCACATGTGCCTACATTTGTTAATTGCATCATCATTAACAAGATTTATGGCATTTTCTTCTTGTTCTATAATGACGACTTCCACAGTTTAATTTTAGTTTACATTTAAATTAATTAATTTTAATCCTTTTATATTTTAGACTAAACTTTTCCTATTGATAAAATAAATACTATTTCATGCATAAGTATGCCTTTTTGAAATACATATATTTAAATAAGTAAATAAAATGTGGTACATCCAGATGATGGAATATTATTTAGTACTAAAATAAAATGCACTATCTAAACGATGAAAAGACATGGAGGAAACTTAAATTCATATTACTAAGTGAAAGAAGCCTATCTGGAAAGGCTACATACTGTATGATTCCAACTATACGACATTAGGCAAACTAACAAAAGGCAAAGCTGTGGAGACAGTAAAAGTATCAGTGGCCCACGGGTAGGGATTAGAGATGAATAGGTGGAGTACAGAGGATTTTTAGGACAGTGAACTACTATGTATGATACTGTTATGGTGGATGCATGTCATTACACATTTGTCCAAACCCCATAGAATGTAGACCACCAACAGTGAGCCTAACGTAAACTATGGACTTGGGTGATACTGATGTGTCAATATGGGTTCATTGATTGTAACAAATGTACTACTCTGATGTGGCATGTTGATAGTTGGGGAGTATAATGGTTAATTTTATTTATCAGCCTGATCAGACTAAAGGATACTCAGATCACTAGAAAAACATTCTTTCTAGGGGTGCTCATGAGGGTGTTTTCCAAAGAAAAACATGTGAATCAGCACACTGAGTAAAGAAGACCCACCCTCGCCAATGGGTGCACACATCATTCCATCCTTGGAGGGCCTGAGGAGAACAAAAAGGTGGAAGGCGAGCAATTGTCTCTCTGTCCTTGAGCTGAGACATCCCCTTTCTCCTGCCTTTAGACATAGTTGCTGTGGGTTCTCCTACCTTCAGACTTCAAGACTCTCACCTCCCCCTTCAACTGCCCAGCCTCTGACTGGGAGTTACTCCATTGGTGCATCTTTGTCTTGGACTAAATTGCACCACTGGCTTTCCTGGTTCTTCAGTGTGCAGATGGTATATCGTGGGACTGCCTGACCTCCATAATCATGTGAGCCAAGCTTCATAATAAATCTCCTCATATCTACTGTGTATATCTTTTGGTTCTGTTTCTCTGGAGAACCTGACTAAACTTTGGAGGTTGTGCAGGGAGAGGAAGCATATTGGAACTCTCTGTGCTTTTGGCTCAATTTTGTTGTGAACTTAACATTGCTCTAAAATATAAAGTTAAAATAAAAACTATAGCTGATAAATATTACCAACTAAGGCACTATTTGTGATGACCTTCCTCAAAGAGTTTTCATTTACAAATCACTTACCTTACCTTAAAAAACTAAAGGAATAACGCTCAATCTCAATATTGCCATATTTGGGTAAAATTCTTGGGGAAATTGTCCAAGATAAACTATTATTAAGTTTAACAACACTTGAAAAATTTCCAACTCACATCACGTGCAGAATGCAATCCTTCACTATTCTTTGGACCCAAGAGTTTCTTCATGCTCTCCCTTATGTTTTCTTTTCTCTGTTGTCTGAAAGTCTTCTCCTGATCACACAGAGCCATACTAAATCGTAGGTCTGGGCATGAGCTGTAATACCAAACAGATAAAGTCATGAGCCAATGCTCCCAGTGGTCTGGTTTTCCATCCAGCCGGCTCTTCCGAGTCCCTAGGAGCCACACTGATACATGCTGACTGCTTCCCTCAAGCCATTTCCTAAACAGGGACCTAAAATAAGAGGATAAAATGATGGCTATCTTAAAGCAGCATTTTCCACGGCATGTTTTCAGAGAAAAAGGACTTTTCAATGCTTCAGATAAACAAGCAAACAAACAGCCCCTGATAGGTTGAATATTATAACAAAGACTGGGAAGTGCCTCAGTAAAGAACCCTGTTTATATTTGTTTGGCACAGGATCTCCCAAACTTACTTGACCAAGAATTCCTTCCCTTATCTCTCCACCCTTCACTATTCCACCATGATAATTACTTTCTAACGTCCCAAAGAACCAGCATTCTGAGGAACATATTTGCAGAAATATTGTCTTAATTAATTGCCTTGTCTAATGAATGCCCCCCTCTAACAAAGAAAATAACTTCTAATCACAGAACTTGAGATAACCACAAATAAGTTTACAACTAGAGGACTTTAGAACCCTTAAATCATATATACGTTATATTGCTAATAAAGGCAGTAGCAATTTCTCTACACTATGCCAGAAACCACTTTAGGTATTACATATGAATCATTGCAAGAACGATGGGAGTAATCACTACACATTATTATAGAATATATTATTATATATTACAGCTTTATAAATTAGAAAACTATGGCTCTGAGAGGTTAGGATCACATAGTAAACATGTGATGTACTTTCACCATGCCACATATAAGAAATATCTTAATACTGAAGTCTAAATAGCAACTACTGAATTTAAAAATACTTTTTAAAAATCTGTCAGCCTATGTTGGAATGTGAATAAATCCAAAATGTAGAAGTCAAGAATTATCACAAATAAAATATGTCTCTTTACCATTCATAAAAGGCCTTACCTTAATTGCAAATAAATTTTAAATCTCATTTCTGTTAGTTCAGTATATTTCTTCCTTGTAAAATACAGAATGAGACTGCTAAGCCTCTGAGCTATGTTCTTTTTTTTTCTTTTCTTTTTGTTTTTTTTGAGACGGAGTCTCGCTCTGTCGCCCAGGCTGGAGTGCAGTGGCCGGATCTCAGCTCACTGCAAGCTCCGCCTCCCGGGTTCACGCCATTCTCCTGCCTCAGCCTCCCGTGTAGCTGAGACTACAGGCGCCCGCCACCACATCCGGCTAGTTTTTTGTATTTTTTAGTAGAGACAGGGTTTCACCGTGTTAGCCAGGATGGTCTCGATCTCCTGACCTCGTGATCCGCCCGCCTCGGCCTCCCAAAGTGCTGGGATTACAGGCTTGAGCCACCGCGCCCGGCCTGAGCTATGTTCTTTATGGTCATAGTTGATCATTACAAATAATAGTTTAATTACTACTTCCCAAAGGATAAATATAGGTACCTCACAAAAGAGAAAGCATAATTAATAACAAAAAAATTAATTTCACTAGTGAATTTAAATGATACTATTATTAAAATAACTGATATTAAAATATTTTAAATACTTATTTTCTAGTACTAGAAAGGTAAAATAACACTAATATTCTCATGCATCAATTTTGAGAATATAAGTTTGTTAAAAAGCAATTAAGCAATATTCAAATTAGGCATATTAGCAATATGGCATATTCAAAAATAAATAGAATATAGATTCCTTTTGACCTAATAATTCTATTTCTGGAGAGCTATTTTAAGGGAAGTAATGAAAAATTTTTAAAGATAATTTAAAGAAATGGTTGCTGAACTGTATATAGAAGTTTTGGGTTATATAATTATTAAATTTTATTTTGGAAATTATGTAACAAGGGGGAAAATAGTAAGAGAATGAGTTAACATTTTTTAAGTCTAATCTTGGGCTACACTCTTTTTCTATTACTATTCTTTATAATGACGTATTAGGTTAGGTATCTTCTGAACACTATAAGAAATTAAAATCTTACCTGTGCCACTGCCTGTATGAAACCTCCTCAACTTTATTTCATTTTCTGCTCCTTAAAGGTAATCACTACTTAAATTTAATTCTTATCATACTAATATATTTGCTGATAATTTTGTAATATATATTTATGTTCCTAAGATAGTCATTTTGCAGGATTTATTTTTGTTATAAGTATTATCAGTGGAAATTATTTTTTCCAATGAACATTTTTTTTTTGAGAATCATCTGTGCTTATATAAATAGAAGTAATTCAAACATTTTTACTATTGTGTAGCATTTTCATTATATTAGTATACTGTAATCTATTTATCTATAAACGTTGAAATGATTTCCAATGTTTTGTAAACTATTACAATCAGTACCATTATTAACACGTGGTATACATGTGTGAAAATTTCCTATTGTATATATACTCTTTAGAAAAAACACCTCATTTAATCACGGTAGATATGCTTAGAAAGTATTCTTTTCTTATTTTACCAGCGAGTAAAAAAGTGATTAGAAATCTATCAATCATTAACATAATTAGCAAGCGGTAGATTTAAATCTAGGTCTTATTGTTCTGAAAGCCATGTTCTCTGTAATATACTGTGCTGTTATATATAATTGTTAAAAAAGAATCATGATTTTTAAAATTTTGAACAGTATAATGACCTAGATGTTTTAAGGATATCAGTTTTTAAAATCTGGAGGAAAATTCAAAAACTTCTGAATAATTTTATAAATTCAGTAATAGAATTATGGCTAATTTACTTCTCCTTTTATGCATTTTTTTAACTTTCTAATTAATTCTTTCTTGATTTTATGTTAGTTTTAATAGAAGACATGACATGGAAAAATTTTCTTTGAATAAATTGAATTTTTCTTTGAAAACTTTTTATTCTAGAGCTGACATAAAATAATACATAAAAAAGAAGTTTTTAATATTATAAAAATATGGTCCTAATTACCTCAGTGAAGACTATTCCCCATTAAACAAAAGCATTACTTCCATAGTCATTCAAATAACAAGTGTTTCTAATCTCATGCCAAAATATAACACTTTTAAGCAAGAATGAACTTAATACAAAATAATGCAAGCAATAACTTGGACTATCCTTTGATATTTGCTGACATATATTAATAGGTTGTGGAAATTTATGCCAATCATTTACTAAGTCAAATCCACATGTTCCAGGGATCAAAATACAATAAATAAATGCCTAAACCCAATGTACGCATTATCATACATTTGCCAAATCACCAGATGTGAAAATTTTAAATTAGTTTTCGTGGCATTTGTGTAAAATATGTACTAGTAACTTTGGTCAAATCAAGTTCAACAGGGAAGTTCAAAGAGATGCACAGAGGTTAAGGGAACTCATTATTACATCAGAGATCAGTTAGATCAAGGCAGACTTGCCTCCCCTAAAATTCGCCATTTGAAAGTAAATACATGATTTCCTAACGTTCATTTTTGGAGGCCATTTTGAAAGAGCAGTATGCTTCATGGAACGTTATTAGTAGTAGTCTGGCTGGTCACTATGAACAAAATTAGTCTCAATTTTCAGTTTTTCCTCTATAAAAATTATTATCGTTTCCTGTTTATGTTCACTTCTATGTTTTTGAATATCTATCTCAATCAACAATAGAAGATGCGCTTAAATAACTGCATTCATTTCTATGGGGATAGATGTATGACTAGAGGGAGCACTTTTTTGAAAAGCACTTATTCTGACATTATTACATGACCACGAAACTATTGGAAAAATAAGCAAAGTATATGAAAATATAAGAATAATGACTACAAGAATATGTTTGTAAAGATTTTGTAGATATTAACAGATAACTAAAAAAGCAAAGTAAACATAATGCACTTTTACATATTCAAAGCTGCAAATTATATATATATAAAATTATTTAACAATTAAAATATATTAGTGGATCACTCAGAATATTTCTCATCCAACTAAATAAATGCACTTACCAAACTTCAAGAGACATTTCTAGAATCATTTCAGTGACCTAAAAAAAGACATATTAATCAGATTAGGTCATAAAGTAGATGTGTGTTTTATATAATGGAAATAAACTCAAAATAATTTTTGAGTGCCAGATTATTTTTAATCTAAAAAAACACAACCCTAAAAATAAAAGTAACACAGCTCCATGAAGACCCTAAACTACAGATGCAGTTCAGTAAACCAACTTTTTGGCATGTTTTTAATAAATCTACTTAGTAAGTCATTTTAGCAAACACAAGAATTATATCTGTCTGGGTTGTTTTCCTCCCTCAGTAAAATAAAGTAGCTCACCACAATTACTATTTACAAAACATAAAAAGTGCCTGAGATATAGAACTTCTGAGATGTTGTGTCTATTATTTAGGAGCTGCCTCCAGCCACAAAATCAGAAGCTGTAACAGCCCAGAGGTTAGAATCAGCCTGGGTGAAAGTTCACACGTGTGTATTTGAGACAAGTGCAGGCTGTAGTAACCTGGAAATACAACACCAATTCATGGTGGGCAGTAGACCTAGGGTCCAGCCAACTGTGGTTGACTCAGGAAATATCTACTAATGAGATCTGGAGCCTCCGGTTTTTATTTATTTCAACACTATTTGAGGCTATCAAATATATTGAAGGATGGCATCCTGCCAGAGAGACAATTTTTGTCTAAAGGAAAAGAAAATGACTAATATCCACTTAAGATATTAAGAGTTGTTTTTCCAAAGACTGTAAATCTGTTGTACAGAAAGACCTTCTCAATATTATCCCTGGCATTAACTACGAAAAATGTAGCTGTAGATTGTTATGAAAACCAAATGAGAAAATGCTTTGAAAGTTGTTACACAGTTGTAAATGTGTTATTATTTTTATTGTATCGGGTTACTGTAAGAACATAGATAGAGCTAACTTGTTCAATAAATTCAAGTAGAACAGAACTAGGATATACCTCTTGAAATGTGAAGAGGAAATTTTTAGAATCAACATAAAATACCATAGATTATTAGATTTACCCTTGTGAATTTCAAGGAAAGGAAAAACACAAACTAGAAGGAGATTTCCAAAAGGTTAAAATAAGTTCATAGATGATTGATTCTCAGAGCTTAATTTTATGAGTAAGAAAAAGGTATTGAAATCATCTATACAAAAATTTTCCTCTCTCACTAAACTGTAAGCTCTGTCTTATATAGATTCCTATTACTGGTTCATTGTATAGTATTTGGCATACAACAGATAACACATATTTGTCAAATTACTCTTCGCGCGCGCATGTGTGTATGTGTGTATGTGTATATCGGAGGAGGAGCGCATCAGGCAATCTTTTCTCATCAAGAAATAGTTGACTACTATTGGAGACAAAATCATGGGATGGTCTGAACCAGACAGCAGTTCCTATATATATAGAATACTCTGAATGTTCATTAATCAAAGAAGCATATACATATTTTTAAAGTTAATAAAGTAATTGAGAATCCTAGGACAAATGGAATAATGCATGCCCAGATGAAAGTAACATCAAAGGGTGATTGGCTACCAAACAGGGAATGCAATTTAGAAGAAAACAAGATATGGGTAAAGCATGGTCTGTATTTTTTTTCAAGAAATACATAAAAATTGCCCCTTAAAATGATACTAGATTTTATGTTTTTATCTCCAGAAGGTAAAGCCATCATGAGTGGATGGAAATAATATGAACAATATTACAACTCTATGTAGAGTTTTCTAATAAATGGAAAGATTCAAGGCCTCTTTCATTGTGCCATCTCATGACAGAAAGTGTTCAAGAAAATGCTGGCTTCCCAGCTGGCAGGTCTTCAAGCAATTTATAAATTACATATCCAATGTTTGGCCAGGTGTGGTGGCTCACACCTGTAATCCCAGCACTTTGGGAGACTAAGGCAGGTGGATCACCTGATGTCAGGAGTTCGAGACCAGCCTGGCTAACATGGTGAAATCTCATCTCTACTAAAAATACAAAAATTAGCCAGGCACGGTGGCGCATGCTTGTAATCTCAGCTGCTCAGGAGGCTGAGGTAGGAGAATCACTTGAACTCAGGAGGCGGAGGTTGCAGTGAGCCGAGATCATGACACTGCACTCCAGCCTAGGCAGCGAGAGTGAAAATTCTGTCTCAAAAAAGAAAAATATATATATATATATATATATTATATATATATGTATACGTGTGTGTATGTGTGTATATATATGTGTGTGTGTGTGTGTGTGTGTGTATATATATATATATATATATATATATATAATCCTTGAATATATCCAATGCCTGTTTGCTCTGACAGCTCCATGAATAAGAGGAAAATCAACCATGCTGCATTTATAGTCAAATTTGTCTTCTCCATTAGCACACACTTTCTGTATCTACATTTCTTGGCTAAGACATTCATGATCCTGGATGGACTGACAAGACTCTTTAAACAAAGGCAGGATAAAGGAAGAAAAGGCACAGGATTTTTCTGACATTTTGAATGTTACAGACTGTGCTGCCAAGGTTCTTGTCACACAGATTAGGATCCTCACTTCCACACTGCCCAAGTGGGTCACCCACAACCAGGAGGAAATTTAAAACACTCTAACTGGGTGCATGATGTTCAGACATGCTATGTATGATAAGCTTGATGTTTACAATCTCTCTGCACCTTTTACCTAGAACATGTCATTCAGATAAAAACATGTACTTCCTGTGAGGCATTAAACAATTACTCTAAACTTCTTCCCATACACTGCATAAAGCATCTCTGCATTACAGGCTTCCATGCGGCTTGTATTATCAAGACAATTAGAAGGAAGAATGACCGCCTCTTCCAGGCTTGCCCCAACACCCTAATACCTAGCTAGGAACTAGAACTAATTAGAACTCCACCTTTTTTAGGAAGGAGTAGGCTGTGTCGACATGTATTCTTGTGAAAAGCAGCAATGTCATCTTTGAATTCCCCAGTGGAAAGCAATTTTAGATGTTTACAATTGGAGATTTTCAGTTACAGGAGAGTGGGCAAACTGGAGGAGACAAACTATTAAAACTAAAAGCCATTTCAGCTTTCAAATAATTTTTAAAGGATCTAACCCACGAATTATCTTGAAAACTTTCCACAGTCATTTTGAAATAATGAAGCTTAAAGCAACAAGTGTAGTGCCTGACAATAAGGAAATCCTTTAAAACAGCAGTCCCCAACCTTTGTGGCACCAGGGAGCAGTTTTGTGAAAGACAATTTTAACATAGACCAGGGTGGCGGGGTGGGAGGGGGGATGGTTTCGTGATTCAAGTGAATTACATTTATTGTGCACTTTATTTATATTATTATTACACTGGAATATATAATGAAATAATTATACAACTCACCAGAATGTACACAGTGGGAGCCCTGAGCTTGTTTTCCTGCAACTAGGCCTTCCACTGGGGGTGAGGGGGGACAGTGACAGATCCTCAGGCATTAGATTCTTATAAGGAGCATGAACCTAGATCCTTCACACATGTAGTTCACAACAGAGTTCACGTTCCTGTGAAAATGTAATGCCACCGCTGATCTGAAAGGAGGCAGAGCAGCAATGTGATGAGGAGCGACTGTAAATACTAATGAAGCTTTGCTCCTTTGCCCAACTCTCACCTCCTGCTGTGCAGCCTAGGTCCTAACTTGCCATAGACCAGAACCAGGGGTTGGGGACCCCTGCTTTAAAATGATTATTACAAAAAAGATGCACATAACAAAATAATTTCAAACTTGAGAACCTATCCTATTAGTAAAGAGTTCTTCAAATATGCCATGACTTCCCTTATGTGCTCCAATATTTACAACACTTACTTTCAATAAAACATTATTTTGAACTCTGATTCCTAATTTATTCATTTTTTTTTTTCTAGGTAGAAACAAACAGTAATTAATCATCATATTGATTCAATCATTATGCACATCTTTCAAGAGAATTACATATTTTCTGCTTTATCCATATTTACTTGAACTGTGCCGGATAGCAAATAAAGTCATTTTTAAAGGGTCATTTTTACTTAGAATCATGTTTCTGTACATTGTATCTCAATCGTGTGAAGAAGGAACAAGATGTGGATCTGACAAGGAGGCAATCGAAGTGCAAAGCAGAAATTACAACCCCATCAATACATGCAAACTCACATCTAATAAATTCTGCATGTTTAAAAGTTGAATGAGACACTAGTAAAATCATTTTTTTCTTTTTTTTTTTCTTTTTTTAGCAATAAAGCTTTTTAATCACCTGGGTGTAGGTGGACTGAGTCCGAAAAAGGAGTCAGCAAGGGGAGATGGGGTGGGGCAGTTTTACAGCATTTGGGTAGGTAGTGGAAAATTACAGTTAAAGGGGATTGTTCTCTTGTGGGCAGGGGCGGGGGTAACAAGGTGCTTGGTGGGGAACTCCAGAGACTTATTGTCCAGGAGAAGGAATGTCACAAGGTAATATCAGCAGTTAAGTCAGGAACCGGCCATTTTTACTTATTTTGTGGTTCTTCAGTTGCCTCAGGTCATCTGGATGTATATGTGCAGGCTTGGGCTCAGAGGCCTGACATTCCTGTCTTCTTATATTAATAAGAGAAATAAAACAAAATAGTGGTGAAGTGTTGGGGCGGCAAACATTTTTGGGGGTGATATGGAGAGATAAAAGGCGATGTTTCTCAGGGCTGCTTCAAGCGGGATTAGGGGCGGTGTGGGAAGGGTGGCGTGGGAACCTAGAGTGGGAGAGATTAAACTGAAGAAAGTTTTTGTGTTAAGGGGTGATATTGTGGGGTTGTTAGAAGGAGCATTCATCGTATAGAATGATGGGTGATGGCCTGGATACAGTTTTGTATGAATTGAGAATTCTTTTTCAATATACAGTCATGTACTACATAGTGATGTTTCAACGATGAAACACATTTGCAACAGTGGTCCCCATAAGATTATAATGCCATATTTTTATTGTATCTTTTGTATGCTTAGATATGTTTGTTTAGATATGCAAATACTTACCATTGTGTTGCAAATGCTTATCATATTCAGTGCAGTAACATGACTTGCAGCTTAGGAGCAATAGGCTGTACCACATAACCTAGGTGTATAGCAGGCTGTACCATCTAGGTTTATGTAAGCACACTTTATAATGTTCACACAATAATGAAGTCACCTAAGGATGCATTTCTCAGCATGTATCCCCACTGCTAAGCAACATATAGATATACATAATATTTTTAGTAAAATAAATTAGCTTTTCCTACCAGGAATCATCTAATTCATTACCCAACAATTCAGGATAATTCAGAAGTGTCTCCCTCCCCTCCAAAATAATTGTTCTTAACAGACTTGAAAGACTTTTAAAAACCATTGTCTTCCCTGTGGCCATGTTCCACACTCTCATAGTTTCCTCCTTACATTTGATGATAATCTCATGTTCCTTAATTTAAGGTCCTTTTTGCTAGGTGGACATCAGTGGAAATTCTGAAGATCTGGGTAATCATTAGCTTTCATACAATAAGCCAGATTTCCTAAACCACTACTACCAAACCACTCTACTACCTCTTTTTTCTCAGACTGTCTAACTTTTCTCTTCTAAACTTCATTACTTTCACTACTCCTGTCTGAGCACTTGTCAGGTTTATAGCGCCTCCTGGAAGTGCATTCATGTATTCATTCATCCAAAAATGGTTCAAGTGCCTCATATATGCCAGGCTGGGTACACAATGGTAAATAACCTAGTCATGTTCTACTCCATGACAGAACTTACCATCCAACAGAGGAATCCCAAGAATGCAAGAGCATTCTGAAACACCCTAAAATTTAAAAGTTATAAATTGCCATAAAAGTCATAAAAATCTCACTTGTTTCAATTGTTAGTAACCCAAAATAAAAATGCATTTTCTGTTAAAGTCAGGAATTACTTGAGCCACATTTGAACTCTGTCCTGCATCAATAGCTGAGAGTTTTAACTTCTCAGCCAAAGGTCTCTCAACTTTCTTACAAAATTCTATCGTTCTCTTGTTTTCTCTCCAAATTCCACTTTGTCTCAACAACTTATTTAAATTGCAGTCTTTGTTTTCAAACATCAATACATGGTTTTCCAATGACATCATCCTGAGACTAACAACATTCTGAATTCACCATAAAAACTCCCTTCTTTTTTTCAGCTTTGTCACTATCTCTTCTGTGGAACTATCTTATTCATTTGCAAGTTGCACTTGTGAGTAAGCAACAATCAAAGAAAGCAATCAGCCAAAATCAGAGAGATGCCACAGGAGCCATGAGGAATGGCTATTTTCAACACTAACTTCTAAATACAGATGGCAAACTAAAACACAAGATCAACTTAGAGACAACTTTTTTCTAAGTGTTGGCCAAAACAAACTAATTTCATCCAGAGAAATAAAGAAGCATAATCTTATCTGCTTCCAAGCCTAAGCATTTTCATGATTCTTTTGAAGTGGGCTACTTTGTTTCCCAAAACACTCTACATTCTGAATATTCTAGACCTTTCCACTTTAAAATGGGCCACTATAACCCCAAACCACATTTGACACATTCAGTCATGAGTGACTGGTGCATTCTGAACTATCTTGAAACAAATGATCACTGCATCGATAAGCTCTACCATTAGTATTTAAATAACAAGTTCATTTTGGTCCATAAGTTCAAACAAATAAGTATGTTTGATATCCAGTTAAATCCACTTCATACAGCACATGATACATATTTAGTTAAATCTGGTCAATTATAATTAGAGTGAGAATATTTAATATTTATTTAGTGCTTAATTGGCCAGGAAGTATTTTAATATGTTGTATGCATTAACCTATCTAACTATAACCACAACCTAAAAGGTAGGTACTATATGTAACCCTGTTTTACAGATGAGGATGCATGGCAAAGTCAGAAAAAATAACATGTCCACCATCACATGGTTAATAAGTAGCAGAATCATGATTCCATCTTGGGAAGTGGACATCTGACTCTGAGTCTGGGTCAAAAGCAGCAGGTTGTACCAGCATCTCTCAAACAACAATTCTGATGTTCTAAACTTTTGACTCCAACAAATACAATTTAAACCAGATTTTATCAATGGCAGCCCTAAAATTGTCTTTCTCCCCCAAAAAACAAAGTCATAAAAGTTGAGTGATAAAATCACAGTCTAAGGAAGAGCATAATTCAGCTTTCCACCTTCAGCGGATCCTCAATGCTTCTAAGCAATCATTGCATTCAACTCTACTTGACACATTAAAGCTGTGCCAAGCGTGACTTTCCTCAAGTCACTCTACACTCCCCATTCTAGTGACTTTCCACAGAAGCAGTCTGTGGTAAGCTGCACCCACCTTTTTGTTTTCCATATCAACATTCTTGGTATCTCTACCTACTAACGTTTTGCTTGCTAATGCTTCTGAGGAAAAAGCCAGAAGTTCCCTCTCAGTTCCCCATTACCTGGTCACGAATCTTCCAAAATTCACTACTGTAAGTAAGATAACATCAAAACTCCTACATCTCACATTTCTACTCTGCTATGGTCTCATCCCAATGTACCTCTTCTTCCTTCATGAACGGATGATCTGTTCCCATCAAACTTATCTAGGCACAGTTTCCCAAACATGCTCTGTCCTTTCTAGTCCAATGCCTTCAGTTAGGCTGTTCTCTTTACCAGGACTACCTTCCGCCCCTTTAGAGACCCAACCATCTCAACCACACCCTTTCTTTAAGGACATACCTAAGCCATTGATGTCCACTGTCACCTGCAATGATCCTGCTCCCTCAGCCCTGCCTTCACCTCTCTGACCTGATCTCCTCCCAGTCTCCCTCCCACTCCTTCTTTGTGCTCCAGCCACACTCTCCTACTTGCTGTTACTCATCTTGCTAGGCAAACTCTGTTTCAGAGCCTTTCTACTTGGAGTGCCTTCTGTCCTCAGATATCCTCAGAGATGCCTTTCTTAATCAAATTTTTGGAACTGCCTTTGTGACAGTTCACAATACACACCCATATACACACTGCCCCATTCTCTGTCCCTAGTTTAGTTAACACTTGCCATTATCATCATCTGGCAGGAGTATCTTTTACATATTTACCTTGCTTTTCATCTGTCTTGCTACGTAGAATGTAAGTTTTGTGAGGGTAGGGATTCTTGTTCATTTTATTCTCTGCTGAAATAGGCAGTGCCTCAAGAGTGTCTACCACATAGTGAAGGCTCAATAGTTATTTGTAAAATGAATTAATTAATAAATAAATAATTTATTCTTATGACTCTCACAGCACACATTGCCTGCACTGTCCATTTATCATACATAAATATTAAACTCTAATGATATGCTAAAGTTTGTAGGGGTAAAGTATACTGTTGTCTGCTACCTCCTTTTAAATGCATCAGAAGAGCAGTTTTTTGGTAAAATGGTAATTATAGAATCTAGGTGGCAGTTATATGATGTTCACTGTATAAATCTTTCAATTTTTTATACGTTGAACATTTTTATAATAAAATTTAAAGAATAATAATGTTTTAGAGAGGTCTTCTCTGACTATACAAACTTCAGTTGCCCACCAACTGTTTTCTACTGCATACCTTTATTTTCTTCACAGTATTTCTCATTAGCTAATGGCGTGTTGATCATTCTTTTGCTCATCATTGCCTGTTTACTTTCCCTATTAGAATGCAAGCTTCCTGGAGAATTCCCAGGATCCTGTCCATCACCTAGAATACTGCCTGGAACATAACAGTTGTTTAATAAATAACTTCTCAAGTAAGCCAATGAATAGATACCTCATGATACTGTTTATTATTACCTGTCAGTTTACACATGAAAGTATACTTTCCAAACAGATTCTTAGTTCCTTGAAAATTGTACTTTTGTGCAGTTTTTTTCAATATTTAGCAACATTTTAGGAGCACAATAGAGGCTTACATTCTTCTCACATTAATAACACAATCTATTGGCAAGTTAGTATTTTAAAATTATATAATACTATATAAATGATAGATTTTTATTCTTGCATTATTATCACTTAGCTTCCATATCTGTAAAATGAGAAGAACTGAAAGCTTTTGGGTGAAGAAGGCCAAATGAAAATAAGGTATTGTACTTACAAGTAAAAGCTAAACATTGGGTACACAGGAACATAATGATGGGAAAAACAGACACTGGAGACTCCAAAAGTGAGGAGAGAAGGAAAGGAGCAAGAGTTGAAACACTACGTATTGGATGCCATGTTCACTACTTGGATGATAGGATCATTAGAAGCCCAAACCTCAGTATCATGCAACACACCCATATAACAAACCTGTATATGTACCTCGTGAACCTAATGTAAAAAACAAAACAGGTTGAGTGTGGTGGCTCACACCTGTAATCCCAGCACTTTGGGAGGCTGAGGCAGGAGGATCACTTGAGGTTAGGAGTTCGAGAACAGCCTAGCCAACAGAGTGAAACCCCGTCTCTACTAAAATACAAAAATTAGCCAGGCATGATGCCCCTTGCCTATAATCTCAGCTACTCGGGAGGCTGAGACACAGGAATGGCTTGAACTCGGGAGGCAGAGGTTGCAGTGAAGCAAGATCATGCCCCTGCACTCCAGCCTGGGCAACAGAGCGAGACTCTGTCTCAAAAAATAAATAAATAAAAATAAAAATAAAATATTTTTAAAAGAAGAGAAGTATTCTTTCTAGATCACAGAATTTTACAAATTAGAAAGGAGCTTAGAAAAAATTTAATCCAACCCTTCATTTTACAGATGAAGAAAATAAGACTCAGAAAGAAAGGATAACAATTCAAACATTCTGGAGAGCTATGAATGACAGAGACAAAATGAGGGTCCATCCTCTCAATTCCCAGTTTCGACTCCTAGTGAGTACAGCAGGGCCCTGGGAATCTGCCCAACTCCATTTGGAAGCTCCTGTTATTTCTCCAGCGTCTCCTGGACACAGAAATCACTCTATGTTGACTCAGTATTAACGTTTGCATGACAAAACTATGAAAGAGTTTTTGCTAATGCTATTTTGCCTTGAAGAATTTGTTCACTCTTCACCAAATCTAACTGCTGTTTTTCCTCCACTGGCTTACCGTAACTATCTTCAAGGCTTACATCTCTTCTCTCCCATTGCTCCCTCACCACCTCCTCTCTCTTACAACCTCTGTAAACATTGTAGAATGATCATCAGGAAGACTGGAATTCCAAGCTGAGGACAGAGGCTGGATAGTTGGGTGGCTTGCACAGGGCACTCCCATATGATCTGAGGAACAAGCAGGGGACTCTCCCCTTAGCCATCATGCTTACTTCTCTCCCAACTACTCCTGCAGCTCAAAGAATTATCATTCAGAACTACAAAGAAGTGGCCGGGCGCGGTGGCTCAAGCCTGTAATCCCAGCACTTTGGGAGGCCGAGACGGGCGGATCACGAGGTCAGGAGATCGAGACCATCCTGGCTAATACGGTGAAACCCCGTCTCTACTAAAAAAATACAAAAAACTAGCCGGGCGACGAGGCGGGCGCCTGTAGTCCCAGCTACTCGGGAGGCTGAGACAGGAGAATGGCGTGAACCCGGGAGGTGGAGCTTGCAGTGAGCTGAGATCCGGCCACTGCACTCCAGCCTGGGCGACAGAGTGAGACTCCGTCTCAAAAAAAAAAAAAAAAAAAAAAAAAAAAAAAAGAACTACAAAGAAGTCTGAAAACAAGGTAATGAAGAAAAGCCTGCTTGGACGACTGCTTTCCCAGGCACACTAAAAAAGTAGTTACATAAGCTTCTTTAAATTCAGGAATGTGGAAAGCCTTTTTAGAGCCCTAGGGATTACACATCTAGCCGTAAAAAATGACAGGAGAGGAAATGAATGTTGTCCACAATATCTTCTCTTATAAGGAGTCTGTGTATCATGGACTAAAATGAAGAAAGAAAAAAAATGATTTCAGAAAGTCCAATCCATGCTTCCAAAGCCCTCAACAGACATTTACTGAGAGCCTATGCTAGCAACACGCAAAAGCTAAGGCCTGAAGATTTTAGCCTTTGACCACCTCTACACACTCTTTCCTATGATTCAGCAAAATGGATCTGCCAAGCCGTTTGTCTTGCTGTGCCCCAGCTTGCTTTCTTCTTTCAAGACTCTGGCCTTCAGCAATCTGTTCTGCCCAGAATGCTCATAACTACTTTACTGATGAAATCCTGCTCTTTTCTTAAGGTGTAATAACAGCAACAATGACAAGTAACATTTATATAGTGCCTAATATGTTCCAGAAACTGTTCTAAGCCCTGCATGTATACATGCGTACATCTATGTGTTTATGGTATTGATATATTTAATCACTTATTTTGATTACTTTATAGTATAATATACTTTTAATCACTTTCAATCACGTATTGAATTATATGCTTAATATATAAACTAAATAATATGTAAGCATATATTGAACCATAAAATATATCAAATTATAATTAAATATGTTTATATGTAATATACATTATACTATATATTATCATATGCATATATTATATATACATAAATAAAATTAACTTGTTTAAACACAATGATTCCCTTAGAAGATATTATTTCTATTTTTTAGGTGAGTAAACTGAGGAACAGAAGAGTTACGTGTTATTTTCCCAGAATAAAACAGATGGCAAGGAACAGAACTGGAATTTAAACACCAAACAGCCTGTCTTTCAATGCCAACGTGTTAACCACAGTTCACCGTTCAACTTGTTCAAAATCAGCTACTGCTATGGAGACATCCCTGGCCTCCTCTCACAACATGATTGTTCTTTATTCTGCCTTTCCACAGCACTCTATACATATCTCATTGGTACTTATCTCACCGTCTGGGGATTTCTTTTTATCACATGTATGTATCTTCCTACTTCCACTTCTCATTTCAACCCTTACTCACCTCCTTCCCAGAGGGAGATAACTCAGGGAAGAACTTCCTATGCTTTATTATCTCTATTCCTTGAACAAAACACAATGGCTGGCACACAGCAGATCTTCAATAAATGTTTGTAAAAGGAATGAATGAAATAGCATTAAAAGGGGTCGACAGAATTGTGGGGAGTGCATCTCTTGGCATGAGACAGAAGAAATGCTTTCTGGAGCAGGTGGAAGCACCAAGGTGTGCATGGATCAGAGCATCCTCAAGGTACCTAAGCCATTCTGATTGTATGGACTAGTCAAGAAGCTCATTTGGGCTAAGTTGGTTTCTAAATAGGTACACATTCATTTCATAAATGTCATCTATGTAATTAATTCTGTAGGCACATTTAATCAGTATTTCAAGTTTTCTGACCTAGAGGATTTTAGTTTACAAGAGGAAAATGAAAAATTGAACAGTATAAATAATTTAGTCCCCATGAATACCATAGATAATTATTACAGAGACTCAAAGGAGGAAGACTCATTTGGGGTAGTAACAGGAAAGGCAACACAGAGTAGCTGAGAGTTAAGGGAGAGGTAGGTTAAGGTGAGTGGAGGTACTTGGAAAGTCATTCTAAAGATGTGCAGAAACACCTTGTCTCTCCCAACAACAAGAAATTAGTATGTTAACCAGCCTTACACATACAGGCCCACCAGTTGTTTACATTTCTTACTATAAACTACTAAATTAGTTTCTTATAGAATTCAAAATCCAATGAGTTTATTCTGTACAAAATAATTTACCTAAGGTTTCATTATTCCAAAATAAACTATCAAAATTTCAGAAATGCAGCAAACCCAGAAAGTCAAAAATAACAATAACCTCCCATCATTCCTTCTGGCCTTTTGCTGCTTTATCCCTGCTTACTTGAGGATTCTGTGAGATGGAAATTATTCCCCTGGAGAGATTTACTACTAAACATGTGGTTTTGGAATAGTTTGAATTTTCTAACATTTTTCATTGAGCTTACTTGTGTTCTCTCTCTCTCTCTCTCCTCTCTCTCTCTCTCTCTCTCTCTCTCTCTCTCCATCTCTCTTTCTCTCCACACTCCACCATTCTTCTCAGATTTTGCATCTTTTTTTATCCTCCCCAATTTTTTGTATTAAATCTGCCAATGGAGTCCAAAGGCATTGCTGAATCCCAATGTCACCATTTGGAGCAACAAAGGAGATTAAAGCCTTAGTAGTGTTTGATATAATACCTCAACCAAAGTTTATAGATGTCAGAATAATTTTTAAAATTAGGACAAAAAGTAAAAAGAAAAACAAAATTTTCTCTTTAAAAAGCAAACATTCTAAAAACAAATAAATACAATTTTCCAAGTGTTAAACCCAACTTCCCAGAATCAATAGACTTTATCTAACATAAGGTTGGAATATAATTCTGCAGTGTTACTTACTTGGTTGAAAATAAAAGGAACTTCTTTCTTCTCTCCCACCTTCATTGAAGATACAGGAAATGTTGCAGTCCCTAGAGTTTCATCCATGACATAATTGGCATCCATTAACGTAATCTATAGAGTAAAATGTAGAGCACAAAAATAAAATTTCCCATGGATCTTTGGAAATATCATCTATAATTTCCACCACAATTTAAAAAATAAATCTCTCCAATGATATTTAACAGTCATTTGAAGATCTCAATATTTAATTGGTAACAATACTTTTATCCTTTTCTTTTTTTTCTTTTTGAGACAGGGTCTCACTCACCAGACTGGAGTGCAGTGGCGGGATCTCGGCTCACTGCAACCTCCATCTCCCAAATTCAAGCAAATCTCCTGCCTCAGCCTCCTGAGGAGCTGGGATTACAGGCAAGTGCCACCACATCCAGCAATTTTTTAATAGAGACAGGGTCTTGCCATATTAGCCAGGCTGGTCTTGAGCTCCTGACTTCAAGTGATCTGCCTGCCTCGGTGCTCTGAAATGCTGTGGCATGAGCCACAGTACCCGGCCAATCTTTTCCTTCTGAGTACTGTGTTTGCTATAAGATAATAATTTTTCACATTTTCCTGATTGATTTATTCAGTGATCATGTTTTCAAAAATTAAACTTTATCTCTTCTCTACTTTGGAATATGAGTAAGATATTAATGCAGAAAGTCAATACAAATATTTTGGGAAAAATTAATTTTCACTTTTCAAAAAGGCAATTTAAAATATTTTTATTCTGTTATACTGGGATTCTCCCCTTTACAGCAGAAAATATGTTTTCTCCAAAGCACGTGGGGAGGAGAGCAGTTTTCCCAACCCTACCTAACTCCTGTATGTCCTGATAGACACTCATATTATTTGACAGACACCGTTTAGATTCTAATCTACCAAGCTGCCCAGTCTAACTCCAGCTATAGCTAACAGGAACAAGAAGGCAGTAAAAGAACAAACTCAAGCATGTCTCTCAACATGAATCACAACCATCTAACAGCATCCAAATGGTTCACTTACCTCCAAAACATTTTCCTGATTAGGATCCAAAATAAATTCAAAGGTCTCATTCCACACAGGGTTTATATCGTTATTGAAGTGTCTTGTTCTCTTCCTACTGTCAGGGGTTGTAGAGATAAAAAGTTCCACATAGGGATCTGGAGTATCAACTACAGATAGTAAACACAAACAAGAAGGAGATAGAAAAGTGATTCATAGTTCCTAATGTTTTCATTAATATATGCTGTCATTTTATTTTCAATGAATCTGTAGTGATGTATTTAAATGTCTGAGACAAGATAATATACACATAATAGAAAAACTCATAGGGTAGATATTTTTACATATGTCGCTGTCCTTCATAATAGTCTTGTGAGAGGGAATTGTTTATTAAGTGATTTATTCAGAATTCCTCCATCCATCTAGAGAGGACAGGAACACAGCAGTCAACATCTCAGTCAAGCTACTACAGGATGATAACAATGTCACCCAGCTAACGCCAGCATGCCCTTCACCCAGGATTGTGACAGTGACAAGATCATGGGTTTAAAACCAGAGACAAATTCACAGACCTACTGTGAACTCATTTTTGACAAAGGTGCCAAGAACATACATTGGGAGAAAACAGTCCCTTCAATAAATGGCTCTGGGAAAACTGGATCTCCATATGCAGGAGAATGAAGCTACATTCCTATCTCTTGACATATACAATAATCAAATAGAAATGGATTAAAAATTTAAATGTAAGACTTCAAACTATAAAACTACAACAAGAAAACATGGGGGAAAATCTCCAGGACAACAGTCTGGGCAAAAATTTATTGAGCAATACCACATAGGCACAGACAATCAAAGCAAAAATGGGCAAATGGGATCACATCAAATTGAAAAGCTTTTTTGTAGACCAAAGGAAAAAAATATCAACAAAATGAAGAGACAACCCACAGAATGGGAGAAAATATTTGCAAACTACCCATCTGACAGGGAATTAATAACCAGAATATATAAGGAGCTCAAAACCTCTACAGAAAAACATCTAATAATCTAACCAACAAAATGAGCAAATGATTTGAATAGGCAGTTCTCAAAAGAAGACATACAAATGGGAAATAAGCATATGAAAAGTACTCAACATCATTGATCATCAGAGAAATGCAAATCAAAATTATGATGAGATCTCATCTCACCCAGTTAAAATGGCTTATATTCAGGCAATAACAAATGCTGGCGAGGATGTGGAGGAAAGGGATCTCTTGTACAATGTTGCTGGGAATGTAAATTAGTACAACCACTATGTAGAATAATTTGGAGGTTCCTCAAAAACCTAAAAATAGAACTACCACATGATCAAGCAATCCCACTGCTGAGTATATTCTCAAGAGCAAGGAATCAGTTTATTGGGGAAATATCTGTACTCCTGTGTTTATTGCCGCACTATATACAATAGCTAAGATTTAGAAGCATCGTAAGTGTCCATCAACAGATGAATGGATAAAGAAAATGTGTTACAGATACACAATGGAGTGTTACTCAGCTATAAAGAAGAACAAGATCTTGTCATTTGCATGGATGGAACTGGAAGTTATTATCTTAAGTGAAATAAGCCAGGCACAGAAAGACAAACATCACATATTCTCACTTATTTGTGGGATCTAAGAATCAAAACAATTGAACCCATGGACAGGGCAGAAGGATGATTACCAGAGGCTGGGAGGGGTAGTAGGGGGCTGGAGGGGAGGTGGGGATGGTTAATGGATGCAAACACACACACACACACACACAACAGAAAAATGAATAAGACTTGCTATTTGATAGCACAACAGGGTGACTATATTCAATAATAATGTAATTGTTCATTTAAAAATAACCAAAAGAGTGTAATTGGATCATTTGTAACAAATCAAAAATGCTTCAGAGGATAGATATCCTATTCTCAATGATGTGATTATTTTACACTGCATACCTATATCAAAGCATTCATATACTCCATAAATATATACACCTACTATGTACTCATAAAAATTAAAAAGGAAAAAGGAAAAAGGAAAAAAAATTGAAAAGTACTTTTTTAAAAAAAAAGATTATGGCCGGGCACGGTGGCTCAAGCCTGTAATCCCAGCACTTTGGGAGGCCGAGACGGGCGGATCATGAGGTCAGGAGATCGAGATCATCCTGGCTAACATGGTGAAACCCTGTCTCTACTAAAAAACACAAAAAAACTAGCCGGGCGTGGTGGCGGGCGCCTGTAGTCCCAGCTACTCGGGAGGCTGAGGCAGGAGAATGGCATAAACCTGGTAGACGGAGCTTGCAGTGAGCTGAGATTACGCCCCTGCACTCCAGCCTGGGTGACAGAGCGAGACTCCGTCTCAAAAAAAAAAAAAAAAAAAAAAAAAGATTATATTTGTCAATGTCAGAAAAATCATCCTGGTTACTTTATCAGATAAAATAATGGAACCCATTGTGAGAAGAATATCACTTATTGTTATAGAGTTGCCTTGTATGATTACATAGATTGTTCACTGAACAACTTTAAGGGGTGGCACTTATATTAAAAATCAACATGTATTTATTATGGCAATATTCAGATGGAAAAGAGGTGTCTCTAGGAAGTAACAATTTTTTTCTTTTTTCTTTTTTCTTTTTTGAGACTCGCTCTGTTGCCAGGCTGGAGTGCAGTGGCACGATCTCAGCTCACTGCAACCTCCACCTCCTGGTTCAAGCAATTTTCGTACCTCAGCCTCCCAAGTAGCTGAGGTAACAGGCACATGCCATTATGCCTGGCAAACTTTTGTATATTCATTAGAGACAGGGTTTCACCATGTTGGCCAGGATGGTCTCGATCTCCTGACCTTGTGATCCGCCCACCTCGGACTCCTAAAGTGCTGGGATTGTAGGCATGAGCCACCATGCCCGGCCAGTAACAGTTTTGTCTGTTTCACATAAATACCCACTTGAATCAGGGTATGATATGTGTGCCCACTGAAATAGAAGAAAACAATTACAAATAAAGAAAATATTTTAATTTTCTCCCATTACATATACACTTAGCAACAAAGTGAGTGGCCCAAACCGTGCAAATATCGGTCACTCCTTTTTCAGGATTCCACCGAATCCTTTAACGTCTTATAGCACTGGACACACTATATTTTATGGATGAAATTATACATCTATCTGTCTTTTCCTACAAGACTTGTCTTTTCTTACAAGACTATAAACAACTTGAGGGCAAATATCTTGTATTCCTCAGCTGTACATCTTGAGAAGCTAACAACAGAAAGCAACAATTACAATATTTAAGGTTTCCTAACCTAAGGACTTGACTTTTCCATTTAACAGGTGCTTTTCCATGTGGACATTATAATTAATAACAAAAACAACAAATAACTAAGTAATGACTACAGGGATCTGTGCAAAGCACTTTACATACATTAGTCTCATTTAAACCTCACAACAGCGCTATAACGTAAGTACTTACTTTAGTATCCAGGCAACAGGAACAGAGAGATGTTAAGCAGTCTGTCCAATACCACATAGCTAATAAGCATCAGGTCAAGATCTTGAACCTGGGTCATTTGACTACAACAATCATTTCTCTTACTACATCATGTTCCTCAGTAACAAAAATTAGATCATAAGGTACATTACGAATTCTATAGAAAGAGGAGTTGGAATTAGAGGGAGAGAAAGAGAGGGTGAGAGCAAGAGTGAGGGAGGGAGCGGGGAGAGAAGAAGTACAAAGGTCCAAACAAAAAGATCCAACAATTGAAAATAAAGGAAAAACAAAAATAATAGTTTCTGACCTATTGATTGTGTTTCCCTCCCAAAAAATTTTTTAAATAGATGTTTTCTGTCAACAACAGCTATGGTCATCAAAAAACATAATCAATGCCTTTCACTTAATTGTTCAGTATTGCTCCTGGTTCTTTATGTAGCCATCAGCTTCTTTAGATGCATGTGTATCTTTGCTGGCTGTTATTATAAAATGGAAGCATCTACAAATGAGGTATCAGCCTTTGAGACTGCCTTTAATTCTCTGGCTTAGACCTTACACATCATTGGTAAAGAGCTGTGGGGCAAAAGGGTTATTGTAAAAACACAGACCCCGACCTTCATCCCTGAAGACCCATTATCTGCACATCTGTAGTGGAACTAAAGGCTTGCAATGTTTAACAAAATAGTCTAGCTGACACTGATGTAGGTCATCTTCTGGTCACACTTTTGATATCCTATTTTAGAGAAAAGGGAATAGCCATTCATTGTCATTTCTAACTCAGTGCTTATACCTCTCAAACAGGACCAGGGAATACAAATCAGAAAACAAAAAGATTGACTGGGAAGGATGATAATGCGAAATGGGCCAAAGAAGAAGAGAACATGTCATAGGGTAATATTATCACATTTTCAACCAGGAAGTGACTGCTTCTTTTCCTTAACCGTGTTTCTACCATATCACCAGTGCTCAGGATTACAAATCAGAAGTAAAACTCCATATTTAGAATAGCAGTTGGTAGAAAATTATCAAGAAAAATATGTAATTTGAAGGAAAGTATTCAATTAATGCTTCAAATTATGTGTTACGAAACATAGCCCTACATCATCTCATAGGGCCAGATTTTTCTCATAAGGCCAGTGCTCTTTTTTTTAACCATTTTCCAAGAAGAAATAGAAAAAAAAAAAAAAAAACAAAGCCAAGCAAAAAACAACATGGAATACAAGGAGTGCGTAGGAAGGGGAGGCATGCAGAAGGCAAACATCATTCATTCATTCAACAAATACGTGAGTGCCTGCTATATGCCAGGAACTGCTCATTCACAAGCAGTTTAGCCTTGAGAGGGAGCCAAACACTAAACTGAAAAATTGGATTATGGAAGTGAGTCAAATGTTAATAGCCTAATTTTAGAGGCAAGGTAAATTGAAGATAAGCAGTTACACTACCCCAGTGACTAGTAACTCAGTCACCCAGATTATTACACAAAAATAAGGTCAAATTGTAGGTGGGGAAATTGCCTTTTCAGACTTGATCTTTACTTGAATCTTTGGGAAAGAGGAGGGTGAGGTCTTCTTGGCCCAAACAAGATGAAGCAGGCTACAAGTGAGGTTCCTTGACAGGCACCAGACAGGAAAAGGAAGGGACAAATTGAAGCAGCATGAGTCAAACCATTATCTATCCATCTTCTCGCCATTTTAGACTCTCAATGAGTCTTATGTTTAACAAATTCTAATTCTGACAAAATGATAAAGAAAATACCATAAAAACAATATGCCTATACCATGTTTATATGTTAAAACATCCACAGACTTTGTTTAAAAAGTCAGAATCCAGTTTAATAGCAGTCACATTGGATTTGCATTATTTTATTTTACTTTTAAAGTAAGTCAGCTTTCTAAAATATATGTCAAGAATGGCAGTGTTTCTAATTTCTCCTCTTGCTTCTTTAGCAAGAGACAAGATGTCAAAGGATGCTGGACAGTGGAAAACCACCAAAACTGCAGACTTTGATTTTGCAATCTGCAACAGCTCTAATCACTGTAAGCGAAGAAACATCTGTAACAGCGGTAGATAAGATAAAAAGTTTTAAGGCTGGTTTAAAGTTGGATTACAATAATCACATAGCTCAGTTTCTTTGCGTAATCTATAACCATCACTGGCATGGCAGCAAACAGAATTAGAAGATTTGAAAATGAAGGCAGCCCACTTTGACAGTAAACACAGCCCAGTACTTTAGAGAAGTTTCAAGAAATGAATTAAAGAAAAAGTTGAATGCAGAATTTGTTTTTTCCTGTACACTATACTTATTTCATGGCTTTGTGAATTAATGCCTATAGGGCAATTGAGTGTTAAGTCACTAACTCAGCCTAATCTTGATTATTTTCAGCCAAACAGGTGGTGAAGCAAAGATGTAATATGCGGGCAAAAACCCCTTTTACATCTCATCCTTTTATCTAAATCTTGACAAACAAAAAGTGTCGGGGGTGTGGGATACAGTTCTTTTTTCTTCCCATAAAGTTGACATGAAACTACATGCACCAGAAATAGCTTCAGAATTCCAGGGTTGTAAAACTTACTACTAAACCTCAGAAGTTTAAGGAGCGCCTGCCTGAAGTCATAACAGGTCCATCTGTCATTTCAGCTTTGTCCAAGTAATATATCATGTGACTCATGAACTCATGGCAGCTTCTAAACTCCTAGCTCTATTTTAAATATTCTCCATTTGCCTATTTCCCCTTCATCAGTAGCAACTTAAACCTCTTGTTTGAAATAAAGATTACAAGTAACTTGTTACAATTTAGGTGATAAATAGAAAAAAAAAAAAAAGCCCACAGGGGAAAGTCCTCTCAAATGTGTAGCCAAAATATTTCCATTCTGAATAGCAATGGTGACATAGCTATTTTATATATATAAAATATGTCCATTAATATATATTATATGTATGTCCATTATACATATAATATATATATAATTAGTCCATTAATCTATCATAATAGCATATTGTGACAGTGAGCTTAAAACAGTGTTTCCCCAGATATAGTCCCTTGAAATACCATGACCTTCACGGACTCATCTGCAGTGCCTGTTAAAAACCCAGAACCTTAGCACCTTCACTCAGATTCTCCAGCATGGGCCTGGAAATCTGCATTTTGACAACTTGAACAGGTAATTATTATGCATACATTTGAAGAACAGGGGCTTAATGTATAATATTACAAGGAACTAAAGAACAGTAGTATAATAACACACACAGAAAAATTACAAACATTTTGACATTGAGAAGGAAACAAAGTTACTGTTCTTCTGTCAAGGAGTTATTCTGCCCATAAACTAGATTAAGCCCAGTCCCGTCATTCACTTCTATTTCTCTCCAGACATAAAATATATTTTCAAATGGCCACGAGAAAATAAATCCAAGAATAAATTAAGTGTGGGTGTGTTAGTTGGCAATCTGTTTAAGGTGATGGACTGATGTTCAGATGTTATGCTTCAATTATCAACAAAGTAGAAACGACCTAACTAGAAGCAGTTAGATCAAAAATTAAAGGAAAATTTGTTGAAAGAAATGTCTCTGAATACTATTCTCAGATGTAGTCATTCCTTTGATACATTTATGACGTAATAATATTGCGAATTACACACGGAGATCTTAGAGCAGCTTTTATGAGTATCAACCTTTTCGCTTCCCAGGTACTAAACTGGTTGAGATATGAGGTGGGAGTTAAGATTCAGTTTTTTTCCCCCGTGTAACCGATAGATCCAGCATTATTTACTGGTAATACTGCCTTTAACTCTTGCATTGCAGTATAAACTTTGCATTAATCAAGTGGTCACATAAGTGTGAGTCTGTTTCTGACATCTGTTCTTCTATTAGTCCATTAATCTACCATTTAAGCTTGCATCTATACCACGCCAATACCAAACTGTCTTAATTATAATATTTTTAAGATAAATTGTAGTATCAGGTTGTCTAAATCCTGGAACTTTGCTCAATATCTTCAGGATTATACTGGCAGTTACTTCATTTCCATACCTCAAAGATGTCAACTAATGTCTTATTGTTCCTGTCTGTTTTGTTAAGAAATCCACTCTTGTTCTTTTGCTTTTCAATATATTTTATTGGCTACAGAAAATACTCGGCCATTATATTTTCAAATATTACTTTTGCCCTATTCCTTCTCTCTTCCCAGTGCTTTTTACCATACCCCAGATATTCCTTATCTTTTTATTCTATATTTTATTTCCTTATTTGTCTTTTGTGTTTCAGTCTGGATATTTTCTATTGACCAATTTTTCAGTTCAGTAATTCCCTCTTTAACTGTTTTCAAACTACAATAAAATCAGCTACTGAGTTCTTAATTTATTGTGTTTTTCAGTTTAAAATTGTCCATTTGATTATTTTCTATATATCTGGTTTCCTGGTAAAATCCTCCATCTTAGCATATATTTCCTTGAACATATTACTCTTAGTTATTTTAAGATCCATATCCCATACTGTGGATCTATTTTTTCTTGTTCTTATTTTTGTTATGCTCATATTCTGCAAGCCACTGAATATTTATGACTCAGTCAATCTTTGACTGAATGTCAGACCTGTTTATGACAATTTATGGAAGAGCCAGATCTACCTCCACAGATGATCCACTTTATTCTCTGGCAGGCAGAGAGAGTAGGACAGCTATCCTCTATTAAATTTTTAAAAATGAATTGACTTCATTCTTTGTAAGGTTAGTCTACCTCTTGATCACTCCCACTCTAAGGCTCCCAACTTATAGTCAAGGGTATTTATTTGGCCCCTTTTAATTTGGTCTTTTTGATCTCCTTATTTGTTTGTTTGTTTGTTTGTTTCCTCTTATGAGACTGCCAATAACTCTCTTCTGTTTTTCAGGTGTTTTATGTTTGCTTCTCAGGCTGTTGCCCTGCATGAATCAAGAATTTGGCTAGTGCCTCATGTTGAAGGCGCTGGCTGTCAGGCATACTACTCTAGGCTTTCTCTCAAGGAACTTAGCTTCTCAAATTCAACTTATTTTGTCCTAAAATCCAGTCTTTATACTCCAAGTCCTTTGAGATTGACAAAGCTCTGCTGAATTCTTGACATCTTCACTGCTTGGCTACTTCTTATCCCTATCACTCCCCTCCAACCTACCTAGATGCAGCTAACTAATAGAGTGAGGGAAAATGTGGCTTGCAGAATATTAGTTTATTTCTTTCTATCTTTTTATTTTTCTTTTGGTTTTTTTTTTTTTTTTGGAGAAAGGGTCTTACTCTGCCACCCAGGTTGAAGTACAGTGGCACCATGGTGCCATCTCATCTCACTGTAGCCTCAACCTCCTAGTTTCAGGTGATCCTCATGCCTTAGCCCCCTTCCCCAGGTAGCTGGGACTACAAGTTCACGCCATCATGCTCAGCTAACTTTTTGGATTTTTAGTAGAGATGGGGTTTTACCATGTTGTCCAGGCCTGGTCTCGAACTCCTGGGCTCAAACAATCCATCTGCCTTGGCTTGCCAAAGTGCTGGGATTATAGGCATGAGCCACCACGCCCGGCCCGGCTTATTTCTCTTCTGAGATCTTAGTCCCTCAAGTCCCAGTTTACTCATCAGCTTTTCATTTCTTTAGACATTTTTAAAAAATTAATTTAAAATGTGTTCCCTAAGTTATTATTAGGAAAAGTAAACACTCTGCTATTAGTCACTTTAGCATGCTTCAGTGACCATTTAGTTCCCAACTTGGCCAAACTATAATAATCTCTATTCTTCCCCTCTACCCACCATTCTCCACATGGTTGCTCAAACATTTACTGTTTTTTTCAAGTCACCTACCCTACTTACTCCTTCTCTTTTGAGGACACAATTCAGACTCACACTTCACTGAAAAAAACAAAAGGGGAGGACTTGATGTAGTCTTTCCATTTTCCTTCCCTGTATCTCACAATTTGAAAAATATGTTTATAATTTAATAATGCATTTATACGTAAGTCCTTCCTCTATTATCTTAGAAGGAAAAGGATCCTTACAGTCTTCTCACAATCTCACTGTTCTGAGATATTTCTTATTTTTTAATCCCCAGACTCAAATTTAACCTGTAAATATTGGTTTGGCCTTAGCTATTTTTTCTCAACTTATAAATATAAACAAATATTCGGCATCCTAAGAAAAATGAACAAAACTTCATCAATTCTGAAAATACTTCCAGATCTTTTCTCTCCTACATCAAAGATTTTGGAAAAATAAATATAGTCTACACTTATTGCTTCTAAATCTCATTATTCCATAAGTTTCCAACCTACTGTCCTCTGCCTTCTTCTGTTACCCTAAACAGTTAATTCTCTCGAACATAACTTCAATGCCAAATTCTGTGAGCTTTTTCTCACTTTACTTGACACATATGCAACATCCTCGGTGCAATTATTTTTCTTTTGTGTCTAATACATCGTTCTTTTGTGATTTCCTACCCACCTCTCTAAACAGTTCCTCTGTATCTTTCACTAGCTTTCTCCACCTCAACTTATCACTAAACTGTGGACTTTCTTCTTGTGTCCCTTACAAATCTCTTATTAGAATTCTTCAAAAGGAAGTGAGGCCTTTAACTACTGTATTGCTCATGTAGCCAAAACCAAGTTGCAAAGGAATTATCACAGTTATTTATATAGTCTTGAAAATACTCAATATGCACCCATCATATCACATGGCACACATTAATCGTGTAGTCTAATTAATCTCAGATCCTTTAAAGTCGATTATCTTCAAAGTTTAAATGGCAGCTATAATGCATTCCTTCATTTCCTCAAGGCTACAAGGGGAAAGTAGTATGAAAAATATGAGGTTCTTGATTATATGTTAACATATAATCTATTCTTATGTAATATATTTTGAAATAGTTCAATCCTGTTTAGTTACTCCGAATCAGTTCTGGATTTTCTTTAACCTTCCTATAGTTTTGCCTTGCACATAAATGTCAGTGTCTCCCTGATCTACATCTGTGAGCCCAACCTTCATTCTGAGATCGTAAATCTGCTCTCAAATGCCTCAAAAATACCTTAAATACCTTGACAATATCTCAAACTCAATATTTACAAAGCAAATTTATTTTCATCATTCTTTTCCTAAATGCAAGACAAAAATTAATACAAAAAAAAAACTAAAATAAAAACTTGTGATTTTTCCTCACTTTCTTTCCTATTTTATTTAATGATGTCATCTTTTCTACCTGTCTGGGCTAGAAGCATGAGAGTTATTGTCTTTTCTTCATAATTTACATTTCCAATCTGTCTCTAAGTTTTAGCTTTTCACTTCTAAAATGATGTTAACATCTGACTCCTTCATTTCATTCAAAATAATTGCCCCAATTCAACTAAGCACCACCTCTCACATAGACTACTACCATAATCTCTTAGTTGCTTATTCTCAAGGAACTTTCTATAATGCAACCACAACTATCCTTCTGAAACATACTTTTGACCTTCACTGCCTACCAAGTCAGGCTAAATATGGTGAGAAAGACTTAAAGTCTCCCTCCCCACTCCGCATCAAACCCAAGGTTCTCCTTCGAGTCAGTGACCCTTCTCAGCCATTCACTGGAACATCACTCTATGGCAAAGAGGTATCTTTGGAATCTACACATTTCAAACATTCCACACAGGCATATTGATGGCAGAAATATTCGTTCTAACAGAATATTGCTGTACTTTTAGTTGTACATGTTGTTATGTTTTCTTTTGGCATTTTAGCTGATAGCTAAAGTTTATTTAAGTTGTTGTTCTTGTCCTAAGAATATCCAAGATAAGGGTCCAAACACAGTACAGTAAAGAAATGTGGGGAATGAGATGTTCTCTCCATTCTTTCCTTATCTAGTACCCACTTCCTTAGTCAACTAGTTGTTTTGTTTTCCTCTTGGGTGAAACTGGCAACTTTAAATCAAGTTCCCCAGAGGCTTTATCTATATACATCTGCATAAAATAAAAATAATTTCACATAAAATTTCAACCTGCTGGTCAAGTATTATTATTTCCATCAGAGGTGAAGAAATTGAGACTCAAAGCCATTTAGTGAGTTGAGCAAGTTCATTCACAGACAGGGTTTTAACCCAGTTTTTCTGAGGCCAGATTTCTTGCTCTGTCAAATATTCCAATACTAATAATTTCTACCTCTTTTTGTCTCTATGAAACTGTAAACGCCATGATAGCAGTGAGCACAACCTTCCTATTCACTCCTGTGTCCAAGAGTCTCACATAAAGTCTGAGACATAGGAACATGACAAACATTTCTAAAAGAAAGGATGATGGACTGACCCTGACCAATACTGTGGAAGAGGTCATAGGCATATAGGTTATAGACCTTTATCATAGGCACAACAGTCTCCACTCAGATTTCATTTTACTCTTTGGTAATAGGTCTCAACCCTCCTGGTGTTTGTCCCCAACACGTTTATTTGGATTGTAATATAAATCAATGTCAGTCATTTCTTCCAAGTGTATGTGTAATTAACTTTTATTTCTAAGTATTAATTTTATATTTAAAAAAACCTGAACCTCAGCTTACCTCCCTTCATAATAACTCCAAGGAATAGGCAGAGTGCCACAGGACTTGTTACATGTAGCAGCCCCTGCTCCCTCCAGAAAGAGCTCAAAATTAGAATCATTATGTCTACAGATGCTGAAAGACAACTCCTGGGAATTGCTGGGAGTGCAGAAGCTGGAAAAGTTAGTGAAGAATCCAATGTGGTTTAGTAAACAGAACTTGCACAGTAATTCTGTGGGGAGAAAAGAGAAAAGCTTTTACAACAACTTGAGCATTGTCTAGGAACTCAAATATGGAATGCCTTTCCCCTCATTTGAAATTAAAATGCAGTTTTATTAACACTATGTTGAAATTCCTTTATTAGGCAGTTTCCAATTTAAGTTGTACATTTCATTTCCTTTTTTCTCATAGGCTGAAAATGTATAATAGTGCTTTCTAAAATCACATTTCCTTTTTATGGGAGCGTAAGGGAGCATGACACTATCAGAAAGTGCCATCGGCCAAATGGATGTCAGGAAGATAGCACAATAGCATCCACTCATGATCAACTTGGTACATTTTGTACTAGCAATTGATTTAGTACATTAATGACTAGCTAACTGAGAGTTGGCATATAATAAAAATGGTTTATTGCAAAGATGTTGATATTCATGGGAAAATGGGGAGAAATATATGCCAAAACAACACGAAGAAGACTAAATGTAGATCTAAAACAGAACTGAAAATGTTGTTGTTGCCTGCATTGTCATTTTACTTAAATTTCTATGATACCTTCTTGGAAGGAAATAAAAATATCTTTGTAATCCGTATCTACGCTTGGAATGTTTTGAATGCTTAAAATGTACAGATATTTCTTGGAATCTTTATAGACTGGACAGAAAGAGTAATTCTCCAGAAATTCTTATATACCATGATAAAATATATTAATTTATTCATATTATTCATTTTAGCTATACGGATTTAACTATATATGAATTCCACTTACTGTAGACAAGAAAAATTATTCTTTTTCATTAAAAAGAGATTCTTAACCTTAACGCTACTGACATTTTGGGCCAGGTAACTCTTTGCTCTATGGTGCTGACCCTGCCTTCTAGATGCTAGATGCCAATAGAAATACCCAATTTTGACAAAAATGTCTCTAGAATATTGCCCAATGTGCACCAGGAGGCAAAATTGTTTCCCAGTTTAGAACCACTGCACTAAAGCAAGACATATTCTTGATATTTATTCACTAGCATAAATAATAAAAATAGCTAAGTTCCCTAAATAATATATATTGGACAGATTATGTCAATCTCACTTTAAGTATTTTTCTTATGATTTTCTTTTCCCAAACTGAAATGCACACCCTACTCATTCCATATATTAAAAGGCTACCTACGTTATAAGGCCCATCTCAATCTACACTCAAGTTGTAAAGTCTTCTCTTATTGGCAACACTTTTCCAAAGGGTTATTTAAGCCCATTTCATCTTCCCACCTACCCCACACACTGCTCACAGGCAAAGCTGCTGCACAAGTAAACATCGAAGTGAGGTAAGTTTGAGTTCCATCCCCAAAACGTAACAGCTCTGTGATTCTGGACTACGCACTTAACTAAACTTTAACCAAACTTCTTCACCTGTAAAATTAAAATAAAGACAGTACATATCTCATAGTATCACTGAAATGAACACATAAAGTATATCTAATGTAAAGTCCTAAGAACTTTGTTTAAATTTTTGTTTATTTGACCAACACTTGCATTGTGCATACTATGCCATAATTTCATTTAAGCTTCATAAATAATAGTAGGATTATTACTCCCATTTACTAGCTGAAGATACTGAGACATAAAATAGCTAAGTAACTTGTCCAAGTTCACATGGTTAATAAGTAGTAGAAGGGAGATTTGAACCCAAGCAAGCCAGTTCCAGAGACCTTGTTTAAACCACTAAACCATGCTTTCTCTTTGTTATAAATTACACACTCCATAAAGTTATCCACAGTAGATATTCATTATTTTTCTTGCAATTTTCAAGGTACTAAATAAGTACTAACTACATAGCACACACTCAGCAATTATTGATATAGACATTAGTCAAACCTTGCTGGAATACGTGCTGGGTTATAGTTCTTTAATATTTCATTTCTGAAGTTAAAATCTCAACGTTGTCATTTCGTTTTGCATCTGGAGATTTGAATTATTCTTATACATCAACTAAAAAATAGTTTTGTCTGGAATTTTATCCAAATTATTTCATTAAAATATATTGATATATTAAGCGAGGAGTGAGAATGAAAAAGTGCATCCAAGGAGCCAGTAAAATTTATAAAGACCCTCAGACCACAGCTCAGCTAAGTTTAATCCATTGTTTCAGTCTCTACATTACCTAATTTTTATTTTTAAGAAAGATTTTATAATATTAAGATATACTAAAATAACATACGGTAAGCATGTTCACTTAAATGTTTAAAGCAGAGAGCAGCAGAGGTATTCTCTTAGACATAAAAACTTTAAGAACATACTTGTCCTTGGCAATTTAAGAAACATTTAGCCCTGTTTAGGTTTTAATCACATACTTTCTCTACAGAAGTGGCATATGGTTTTTGAACAATTGATATTATTGAAATATGGTAGAATATTATTCACTGTATTTATCAGACCTAAAACACATGAATACGCATACAGAAACAAAAAAACTAATAAAGCATAGAGATGAAAAGAATTAATTGTATTCATAAAACCACTTAACAACTTCGTAAACTACCTGACATTCTAAGCAGATGAGGAAGGAACAATAATGCCTTACTAACACATTATATTTCTCCACTACACAGAAAAGACAAGATAAGAGATGTGAGAGAGACATGCGTTATGAAACACTTTACTCATCTTGAAATTATCTTCCGCGAAAAGACCATTGGGAAATAATTTCATTATACTTAGAATTTTTAAAATCTTGGGTGGATACTCTAAAACATTCCAAAACCATTAATAAACTAAAACTCATGTTCAGTCATAACCTGAAGACTGATGTTAAGGAAATATTTATATCAGAAAAAATATATTTTAGGGTTGCTGGTCTATACTTTAGCCAAAGCATTTATAAAAACAGCAATACCATTTATAAAAAATAAGATTTGAAACTCCATAATTAACATAAAAAAAATTAATCAAATTCACTCAAAGGTGTCATAAAATTTCCTGTGCATTGAACCTCAGAAAAATTCTAGTTAGTGGTGGATAGAAATAAGAGTCATTTATAATCTTTAAAAAGTGAAGTATAAAATTGTTTTCTAAAATTCTGTCTCTACTGAAGCAAATAAAGGAAGTAATATCAAAAAATAAAGTAATAATTACACACTGTCACATATTTTACTCATTCATTCAATATTCCCTGAGATCTTACTACTATGCCAGACTCAGAATTAAGCTTTTTTTTTTTTTTTTTTTTTTTTGTGAGTAAGCCTCAGGCCTTAGTCTTAAAAGTGCATGATTACACTCCCATGTGACAAGTGTTACAAAGAAGTCTAGACAGCTGCTGAGGGAGCACAGGGAGTGAAACGTACCCAAGTGTTTTCGGAAAAGGGTTTAACAATGCAGATACCATACTCCATTTTGTTCTCTCAAGCTAAGAAAGAAGGGTCCGATAATTTGCTCAACACAGAAATTCACAACGGAAATTTCTTGTCTCTAAGGTGAAAAATTGAAAATTAGTCCAATGCACAGACTACCCAAAATAATACTCTTGGTTCATACAAAGATGATGTTGAAGAAATAGATGTCTTTTCATATTTGTGTTTGAAATAACTATGATAATAATGGGTCACATTTATTGAGCACTTTCTGTGTGTTAGGCGTATAAGTACTTTGCATATGTCAACTCGTTCAGTGCTCACAATATCTCCCATGATGGAGGAAGGCAGAGACAGGAGAAGTAATCTGCCCAAGGACACAGGGCTCGTGAGCAGTCTGCCCTATCCATCTTTCCTGGAGCTTCTGATCACCGTGAAACTCAAGAATAGCTACCAAACAGATCACTTATTTTCACATTGATTCCTACATGCTCTTGTTGCTAAAGAAGACTCTTAAAAGATTAAATAGATAATGTTTCCCTAAATATCCAACACCCTGTCTCTCACCCCAACATTTACAAATAGGAAGACTGAGTTCTAAGCTCCTTTTTACCGGGGAATGATTAACACTTTGCATTGAGAAGTGGGACCTCTGAGGAGGATTAAGCAGGTTGCACTACAGGTGAGAGGGTTGAGGCTGCAACTTTGGAAAGATAAAGCTGAAGGAAAGAGGGTTATCCTTCCTGAAAATGTTATACGCATTTGGGTTTTCTTTCATTTCTACAAGTTTTAGAAGCCCGTGCTTCTTGTGTATTGTACACGGGATGGTGGCTACAGGATGGCCATGGAGTCTAAACTCTAACCACCATCACCAGGAGAACAGCAGTAAGATCTCCCTGGTGTGCTGCGTGATTGCTGGGGAAGACTGCTCTGAAAGGCATTTCAGTGCCTGCCAAAAAGTGGATGGCCAGAATCCATGAAGACAACATTTAACAGAAGGGTCGATGCCAGTGATGACAAACAGCAAAGATTATGCAAGCCCTACTCCTAATTTACAAGCAAGTATAAATGCCTAGAATTCCTGTAGGACCTTGGAGAGAGGGAGATCAGTGACAGTTCCCCCACCTTCTTTAGAGAATGGGGCTCACAATAAAAACTAATGTGATATGGAAAAAATCATGTAAGGGAAGATTTCACGGCCCTAAGCAAGAATATAGAGACTATCCACACCATTACACGGTGATGTGTACACTTTCAGAAATTTCTCCACAGAACTGCAAAGACATAAAAAGCAACACAGCGTGATTTAAAAAGAACTGAACATTTGCACATATTTAGAATCTCTACTTTATGTATGAACATACTGTCAAAATAAACTGTCAAAAAACTTTCATAGTTATTTCACGAATCTTATAAATGTTCAACATGCATCCCTCACATCACAAGGCCCACACCAGAACTGTTGCTGACTCATCCTAGACAACACATCTCCACTAAAGGAGAGGCGAAGGCACAGTGGGTTCCTTCTTTCCTCAAGGCCATAAAGCAGAACAAAATCAAGTTTTCACAAGTCCCCACAAGAAAGCATGTGGTCTAAAACATTTGAAAAACCTTTTTCATTCTGTTTGGAATCACCCTGGTTTTGTGCTTACAATTCTCTGACAATGTGTGAAAGGGGAAAGTTTAAACTTCCCTTTGGGAGAAGTGCCATATTTTCATTAGCAGCAAGGATTTACCTAAACTTCATACAGTGGAAACATATTACGTAGCAGGCGTGCCACATCGGAACCAAAGCTCTTTGCAGGAGAGAATAAAACAATGTTTTACCATGCTGCAGTGCTTAAAAGCAGAGTACCTAGAGTGATGCTGCCTGGCTTCTTAGATGGATCACAAATATCACACAATCAAATATCACACAGTCGAATATCACACAATCACCAATTAAGCTGAAAGAGAATTACATATTAAACTATTTATGGAAGGTACCTTTATATGTATGAGGGAAAGACCATATTTGTAAATGTGTGTGTATGTATAGTACATTTCATGCATTAGTCATTTAACATGAAGTGAGCACTGTGGCTTTTGAAACAATAAAAATATATGTTCTTCCTTTCTCATGGCTTGTAATCTGATATTTTTGTGATTT
Source organism: Trachypithecus francoisi (assembly GCF_009764315.1). Taxonomy (NCBI): domain Eukaryota; kingdom Metazoa; phylum Chordata; class Mammalia; order Primates; family Cercopithecidae; genus Trachypithecus; species Trachypithecus francoisi. Next base: position 43,759,497 of record NW_022681470.1, on the reverse strand, counting down.
TAGTATAAAATAATTTCAGAATTTAACAATGTAACTGTGGTATTAAGGTATTTGTGTTTATTTCTATCATTCTTAATTACATATGATAATGTAATGAGTTATGTAATTAAGCATGCTTTTATAAGAATTTCAAAAATAAACAGTATTAAGGTATTCATGATTATTTCATTTTACAAAAGTAAAATCAGTGAAAAACAAAAGTCTTAGAACCTTTGTTCCATCATGGATTTTTAAACTCTTTGCTCTGCTCACAAGTCCTGTAGATCTCAGGGTAAGCAAACATAAACTAGAAGAAATTGCCTAGAGCTTGTCTTTCAAAATGTGGTTCATGGGTCAGCAATGTCTACATCAGTTGTATGTTAGAAATTCGGAATCTACTCCCCAAACCTACAAAACCAAAATCTGCATTTTGAATAAAAACCCCCAGTGACTCATACGGACATTAAAATTTAAGAAGCACCGTTTGGGGAAGATTAGGTCCAGCCTTAGAACTGCAAATGGCACAACCCTTTAAAAATTAGAAACTTGATCCAAATCTTGCCAGGAAGTTATCAGAAATAGAATATCATTTACCTACAGACACAGATTTTTGAATATTAAGAGCCTGAGGTTATTAAGAAAATCTTAAAGAAGTATGTTAAGATATTAATCAACACAATCTTATAAAATTGACTTGAATATAAAGAGTTCATAATTTTCCCAAGCATGTGTATTTTTTATTGGAGTTTAAATGCAAGCATTAATCACCGTTGTCATTTGAATACTTAAGTTAAGTTAGATCCACCTGCAATCCTAAACTGTTCTTAGAAGCTCTAATGTTTATGATGTTAATTCTGTAAAGAAAAAGATTTCATGTGTCTAATAAAAGGACCAGACAAGGAAAGAATCCTCAGTATATATCTACATAATTAGGATAGTTCTAAAACTCTAATATTCTGTAGTATTTTATCATTTAAAAAACACTATGGCATTTCTTATCTAATCTCATCACAGGGAGTGAAACATGGCTCTAATACTTCTGAATTCTGAGGCTAGACTCCATTATCATTCAGGATCTGTGTTTTCCCCAACACTTTCTAAAAGAAGCAGAAATTCAATAAGGTAGCTATTGCATTCGTGTCACCTATTTCATTTGGTTATAAAATGAGTTCGTGACCAGAGTTGTGTGTTCTGTTTCTTACAGGCACAAAGAAAATTCTATGACCAACTGAAATACTACACTCACTGCAGCCATTCTGCAAACTTATCTTCTGTTAAAAGAGGAAAGGGACAATGTAGAATATAGAGTTTCATTCACCCAACATTTAGCACCCAACATGATGTTGACATGTAGCTTGTTGCATATCACATCTACAACAACTTCCTGTAGGTTTAAAAGTAAGAGTTACATTAATGTTATCAAATTAATGCAAGTTACTTATTTCAAAGATAAAAATAGAGCGATGATTTTGAGTCAGGTGTAAATGTGAACTTCAGACTGCCTCTTCCTATGAACTGTAAACATAAGAATGCAGAAGGAGCTATTACTGGAGCACTGGGTATAAATACTACATTTGAGTAATACTGAGATTAGCAACCATGTCTGGGAAGGAACTGACAGCTGTCTTATTCTTGGCTTGTCAATGCCCTCAAGTGAAAACAAGGAATGAAAGAGATGCTATAAATTAAAATGTCAACTCTGACTCTTCAAAAGACAGTTTATTGGGTGTTGCTGATTTTGTTCTGATGTTTTAACAGTGCAGAAGCATATTTCTAAATGTAGCTAGTTAGGGTAGCATGATTTATGAAAGGACAAAATAAAAAATAGATATAACCTTAGTATTATCCTTTTTAAAAGAAGATATAAATATTTAACCAAGAATTAACTATTTGATGTTTTATTTGTCTTGACACCCTTGAGAAAGCCCTCACACACACAAGCAAGGCAGAAAACTCCAGTAGTAATCCATCATTCTTCTTTACCAAGATGTAGAATTTTATGGAGCTCTACCTTTATAAATAAATGCAGACACTATAAACAACAGAAGAGGATGTAGAGTTCTGTGATCCTGGTCTTCACAGATCTTAGGACTTTTAAAAATAGTTCTTATAGTTCTATTCTTGTCTATGTTTAAAGAACTGCTATATACAAACACCCCAAATTCAGCTATTTGGTAATTTGTATAGATCAAACTCTCCAAGAAAGATCATCAAAATTCCTCTCAGAAAAGTGATAGCTAATACCTGTGCCTTTTCTCACTAGAATTTCCTACGGAACTTTTCAAAAATAAAGTGGTTGGCACTGTATATCATCAATTCACTTTTCCATAGTAACTTTATCACTACATTTATTTCTCAAAAAATCCTTCATGTTCTTTTTGTCTCTTCCTGACTCCTGTGAACTCACTAAGGTGATGTAAATGGTTGGCAACAACTCCCTCCCCACACAAAAAAAGCAATAATTCAAAAATAATCCAATTACAAATGCTGAATAAAAATTCTAACAGAATGCCATAACACTGTCCTTTCTCCCACAGCAGTTAATCTTCAGTGGCCATTCCTTCCATGGGTCCTTCACTCTAAAAAGGAAGCTTCTAAAATTAAGAGTCTAATCTGTGTTATGTACACTGTGGGGATCCAAAATCTAAATGTTCCCTGTCCCAGGAGATGAATTACTATCTCAGGTTCATTCTTTTCATAATATTATCAATATCAATTCAAAGAGACTTAAAATGAAACTTTCAGCATTGCTTTTTTCCCTATTCTAATTATAATAAACAACCATTGCCAAAGTGCCTGGGACTACCATGAGAAGTTGCTAGAAAATCAGATCCACACCAGTTGAAAGAGACTCATGCAGCATAAAGTTTGAACTGCTGTTGGAATCATCTTAAGCACAATTAATAGCCATTGTCTCTACACAACAGAACTCCGCATTGATTAAAAAAAAGGGGGGTGAGGTGGGTTGCTGCTGCTTTATCTAAGAGATAATAACTGTATTTTTAAAAGTCAAATTAGCTCTGTCTTTTGCATGCCTGACAAGCTACTGACATAGAATTTAGTTGAATGAAGAATGGCTTTTCCAACACACAGCATGACCTCTTTGGTTGTAAAACCCATACCTTATCTTAAGAGTACGGTGGGTAATAGTCTCTAAATACAGCTTCTAATGAGGCTTCTCTTTCACAGGAGCCTTTCTTTCAGTAAATTCTCATTAAAACGGTGAAAATGAAAAGAATTGTGAAAAGCAAAATAAGAATACCTTCAGAAAAATATTAATAAAGGGATGATTAGATGGTTTAAACTGAAGTCTGAGATGAACTTAAAATGTAAACCTCTGATCGAAGCTAGTTGTGAAGAAATTGCCATTGCTTTCCTCACCTGCCATAAAAACCACTGTTCAGCCAAAACTCTTGCTGTTAGATTATACCTAACAATCCTCTCCTCGCTTCTGACATTTACCAGCTTCCTGGACTCTCCTCATTCACTGAAGCTTTAAGCTCACATTCTCTCTTTTCTTAGTATCTAACTCCTCCCTCTTTATTGGCATTTTCATTGCCATTTCAACAAGCTGATGTTCCTCCTGTTCTTTGAAAAAAAAAAGAAAAACCTGTTTTCCATATTCCTCTCCCATACATTTAATATACTACAATCACAACATTTTGAAAAATGAAAATTTAGTTGTGTGACTTACTACTTAAACGCCATCGAATTCTTCCCATTGCATTAATGAAAAAATCTCAGTCTTAAGTCTTTGTCTTACCAGGGCTTATCATCCTAGTCTATCATCCCCGTTATCTATTCTCTAGTAATATTGGGTCTGTTCTAGCTCCTCACAAGCATTCTGGTCTTTTTTGCCTTGGAACGTGCTATTTTCTCTGCCTGGGACTTCTTCTGGCTCTCATGACCAAGATACTTTTCTTTTAGGTGCCAGTTTAAATGTCGTTGGTCTGGGAACCCTACATTGCTTCCTGGATGATACATTGCAATCTCTGTTCCTTTACCAAAACCTGTTTTGAGAGTTAAATTATCCATTCCCATATTAAGAATCTAAGATGTTAACAAATCTAAGACACTATTAAATCTAAGATATTATCAAATCCATCATCATAATACTTCATTGTATCCATTATTCTTTCTATTCCCACCTGCATGAATTCCAACCATTTAAATAATAAGATTCCACAAGGAAAACCACCTTTTTTTAAAAGCATGAAGGAAGATACTGTCAACAAGTTAATTCAGCATTATCCTCAGGCTGTGGTTCGCATCATTTCAGGCTGTCCTATACCAGTTTCTATGGCTATTCCATACAAAATAAACATACTCAAAGGCACAAGAACTAGAGAAAAACTACATTTTAAAAATTCGAAATGCATAATACCTCACAGAGGCAGCTTGTTTAAAGTCTTTACTCAGTACTCTTGTAGAAGCAAAATTAAACAAAATTTCTTTGAATTCCCAAGATGTGTACATCATGAAAAAGTCATTTTGTCTGACTCCAAGTGACCTCGGCTAATTTAAGGCCCATGTAAAATGCTATTCTGACAGATAGCATCAGAGAACTGTTTGAAATGTTATCATTCAAAGATCTAGACAAACATAACCACACTTAAAGAAGACAGAACCTCTGATTTGTCAAGGAACTCAAGCAATTAGAGGGTGAACCATAATTACACATGTTTAACAGCAAAGAAAATAAGGGCACTTACGCATGTCACCAAAGGCCCCCTTTGTGACTTTGGCTAATTTAAGGCCCCAGTAAAATGCTATTCTGACAGATAGCATCAGAGAACTGTTTGGAATGTTATCATTCAAAGATCTCGACAAACATAACCACATTTGAAGAAGGCAGAATCTCCGACTTGTCAAGGAACTCAAGCAATTGAAGGGTGAACCATAATTACACATGTTTAACAGCAAAGAAAATAAGGGTACTTACGCATGTCACCAAAGGCCCCCTTTGTCACTTTGGTGGCACTTAACACCACTACAGTAAACTTGTGGGAATACTGGTGCTCCACCTGGAAATAAAATGACAGTAAATCTGAAATAAGCTTCCAACATAGAACCTCATTTTTTCCTTGAGATTAATTTAAAACAGTCTACTTAAAAACAAGTAGCATGCATACCAGAAACATTATTTGATCTAAGGCTGTTTCTTTTTTCACTCTCTTCTCTCTCATCACAGTATCATTGGGAAGTTTAGATTGTGCCTTAAAATGTCACTACAGCTTGACCATGAGCACTTCTTTGTAGTCCGGTTTACCAAGCACTTGGTAAAAAATGTAAATCAGGACTATAGGTATTCTAGGAGCACAATCAGGCTTTGTACTTGTTGACTAGGAAGCCCTGGCTTATAAAGGTGAACTCAGAGCAAGACGTTCTAGATTCGTTTGTTGTTGTTGTTGCTGTTCACTGAAGCAATCAATCAAAAGTCTTTTCTGCATGACATTTCCAGGACAGCTTTCAAAACCCTATGGACCCAAGGCAATAACCAGCAAACAAATTGCACGAATTGTAATGCGTTTGTTAGAAATCATATGCAAGAATATTAAAATTTGCTATTAGCCTAACACCTTGCATAAACATAATAAGCATTAACGGGTAGAGGACTTCATTAGACACGTCACCTAAATGGGAAACAGTTATCAAACAATTCTACTCACTAAAGCAGAATGAGGAAGCAGGAACTCACATAGTTCTTGGAGCAACTGAAAAGGTTACAAAGTCTTTATCTAAAACTCAAGCATTTCTTGTTGTAATCTTAGCAGAGGTCACTTCCCTTAATTTTAGTAGGCTTGTTTAACTGGTTGAAAAGTTCATAATTGATTAAAAAGAGGCTCAGATACTGACAATACTGAAAAGTGAGTAGCAAACAGTCTAAATGCAAGGAGGCAAAAAAAAAAATGTCAAAAGTGTAGACAGATTGATAAGGACCAGCAGTAGTAGAATATAGGGACAAAAATTCGACAGCTCTCAATAGCTTCTGTAGAAATCACTCCATCAATAGTGTAATTAATATTCCAATTTATAATACAGCATCAAAGAGGTGAAGACATGAATAATTAGCATACCTTGTTTTAAAAGGCAGAGAGGCATAAAAATATTTCAAAATAATGCTTATTCAACTTTATTTTAAAAAAGAAATACCTTCAACATCCAAGAGTTCTGAGTAGCCAAAGTTTTACTATACATAAATGAAATGAACAATCAGAAAAATATTTGAAACTAAATGAAATTGACAGTACAGCTTGTCAAAATTTGAATGATGCGTTGAAAGTAGTACTGAATGGGAAATTTATAGCACTGAATGCATATATTTAAAAAGAAGAAAGAACTAAAACCAATAATCTAAGCTACCACCTTAGGGTACTAGAAAAAGAAGAGCAAATTAAATCCAAGGTAAGCAAAAGAAAAATAGTAAATATTAGAACAGAAATCAATAAAATTGGAAACAGGAAATAAATAGAGAAAATCAATGAAACAAAAATTTGATTCTTTGAAAAAAATCAACAAGATCAATGAGCCATTAGCCATGCTAAGAAAAAAAAGAGAGAGAGAGAGAGAGAGAGGACAAAACTATTAATACCAGAAATGATAAGGGACAATATTACAGATCACACGGATATTAAAATGATAACAGAAGAAATACTACAAACAACTCTATGCTCACGAATTTGATAACCTAGATGAAATGAATCGATTTCTTAAAAGACAGAATCTATCAAAATTTTCATAAGAAGAAATAGACAATCTAAATAGGCACAAGTCTATTAAAGAAATTGAATCAATAATTAATAACCTTACAAAATAGAAACACCATGCTCACATGGCTTCACTGTTAAATTCTACCAAACCTTTAAGAGGAAACTATATCAATTATTATATCAATTCTCTGCAATCTCTTCCAGAGGATAAAAGCAGAGGGAATACTTCTTAAATCTTTCTTGGAGGCCACCATTACCCAAATTCCAAAACCAGACAAAGACATTACAAGAAAAGAAAACTACAGGCCAATATTTCTCATGAACATACAGCTAAAGTTCTCAACAAAATATTAGCAAATCAAGTCCAACAACATATAAAAAGGATTATACACCGGGCCGGGCACAGTGGCTCATGTCTGTACTTTGGGAGGCCGAGGTGGGCGTATCACCTGAGGTCAGGAGTTTGAGACCAGCCTGGCTAACATAGTGAAACTCCATCTCTACTAAAAATACCAAAAAATTAGCTGGGCATGGTGGTGTGTGACTGTAATCCCAGCTACTTGGGAGGTTGAAGCAAGAGAATCGCTTGAACCCTGGCAGCAGAGGTTGCAGTGAGCAAGACAGCACCATTGCACTCCAGCCTGGGTGACAGAGTGGGACTCCGTCCCCCCAAAAAAAGAATTATACACCATAACCAAGTGAGGTTTATGTCAGATACACCAGGCTGATTCAGCATTCAAAAGTCTATTAATTTAATCCATCATATCATCAGGCTAAACAAGAAAAATTACATGATCATATCAACAGATGAATAAAAAGCATCCAACAAAATTTAACACCCATTCATAATAAAGAAAATTTCAGCGAGCTAGAAATAGAAGGAAGTTTCACCAACTTGATAAAGGACATCTACAAAAAACCTATAATTAATGTCATATTTAATGATGACAAAATGGAAGCTTCCCCAGAAAGATCAGGAGCAAGGCAAGGAGGAACCCTGTCATCACCCCTTTTCAACATTGTACTGGAAGTCCTATTTAATGCAATAAGATAAGAAAAGGAAATAAAAGATATATAGATTGAGAATGAAGAAATAAAACTTTGTTTACAGATAACATGAATGTTTATGTAGAAAATCCAATATAATCAATTTGAAAAAATACTCCTGGAACTAATTATATGACTATAACAAGGTTGCAGGAGATAAGATTAATATACAAAAGCCAGTTGCTTTTCTACATACCAGAAATGAACAAGTAGACTTTGAAATTAAAAACACAATACTTCTTATATTAGCACTTCCCAAAATGAAATAGTTATAAATCTAACAATGTATGTAGAGGATCTATATGAGGAAGAATACAAAATTCATATGAAATAAATCAAGGAAGAACTAAATAAATGGAAAGATATTCCATATTCATGGATGGGAAGACTCAATAATGTAAAGATGTCATTTCTTTCCATTGTGATCTATAGATTCAACAAAGTCCCAACAAAAATCACAAAATATTCTGTGAAAATGAGAAACTGATTCTAAAATTCATATGAAGAGGCAAAAGCGGAATAGTAAACACAAAATTGAAGGAGAAGAGAAAAGTTAGAGTACTGATGCTATGCAACTTCAAGACTTGCTATAAAGCTTCAGTAATCAAGACAGTGTGGTACAGGCAATAAATAAATAAAAAAAAAATACACAAACCAGATCAGTGGAACAAAATAGAGAAACACATAGATAAAGTCAACTGATCTTTGACAAAGGAAAAAAGACAATATAACGAAGCAAAGATAGTCTTTTCAACAAATGATGCTTGAACAACTGGACATCCACATGCAGAAAATGAATCTACACAAGTGATAACTAGGCCTGAAATACAATGAGAAAATGCTCTTGAAAATCCGTCTAAAATTAGCTTTCTCTGCAAAAGAAACCCTCTCAATAATAATTATTATACATAATGATGCCCCCCTTCCAAAATCATCTATGCTTTTTTCCCATATCTAAGAATTTCTAATATTACATGGATTTTCAAATACCTAGAAACCTTCCTTGTATCATAAAAACTATGAGCAATATTTTTATCCATTATTTAATATTTGATTTTTGAAGTTGCTGCAAATATATTCATACACTAAATGTTTATTAATAACATGGACAAAAAGATTGTTTTTATTATAAGGACTCATTGAATGTGAACCATATGTCATACATCCTAGTAGACACCAACTGTCATTTAATATTCCCAACAGCCCTAAAGAATAAGTGTTATTATTTATATTTATAAATGAGTAAAATGAGATTCTGAGAGACTCAGTAATTTCCCAGTTACTCATAGATAGTAAATGATGACCTTTCACTAGAATTCAGCCTTGCCATTCTGTGTCTGTGCCCATCTCTTTCTAAGAGCTTTAAAGATTAATAAGAGAGTATCTATAATAAAGTAAGCACATATTCTTGGAGAAAGATGTTCAGTTTCAATCAATGATTATCCAAATAGTCTTTTGAGAATCGCTTACCATGTTTCCTGGGGCCACTATCACAAGTAATTTCAAACTAGTCCAGACTGCGCTAGGTTTCAACTTGGATAAGAGATGTTTGGTTATATTTCAGGGATAGTGCCAGAGGAAATTATATTACTGAATTCACAACCAGTGTTTTCCAAGGGAAACTAATGACTCAGGACAACGGTGGCTGGTAGTTGGCAGAGAGAGATGTCATATTTCAATTGAGATGTCAAATCTAAGCTCAATCCTCCAACTTAGTCACGAAGATTAAGCTTTGCCTTCAGGTCTTGGATTACTTTGAGTGTCTTTCTGCATTCATATTCATTTCCATAGTAAAAACCAAGGTGCTTTTTCTTTTCAAAATTACAATTTCCTATTCATTAGGTAAACAGCTACTGTATTAAATTCATTCTGGATAAGTCTGGATAAGTATATTGATATATGTAACTATGTTTGGCATTGAAAAAAAAGAACCAATTTATACAAAATCAATTTGATGATCTTCCTAATCTGTTTAAAACTCTACTGTTATAAGACAAGAACCAAAGAAACAATCATAAAATAAAGCTGATGGAAAATAAAGTAGATTCTGCATGCAAATATTGTTTTTCTCTATTCAACCTAACTTTGCCTAATTTTTAAAACTAAAAACTGTTAGTATGACAAAGACTATAATATGTTATTACTGAATGCAGAGATTATGATCACTACAATTGGCAATAGGCACCTTCTCAGAATTTTTTTTTTAATGGCTGCATTGACGTCATTAACAAATTATGAGGCTTTTTTGGTAAGATGCTTATTTTCAGTTTCACTTTCAGGTGTGGAGTTTCATTCTAATAAAACTATGAAGCACAGGCATTTTGCTATTATTCACCTACATTTTTTAAAGAATGATCAGCATTATCTATTTTTAGTCTAACAATAATACCTAACCTTGTTTCAAAAATTATCAGTCATGAGTTGGCCATATGCAGAAATTATCTTAATGCTCAAAACATCTAATTTGGAACATAATTTGTTAGCTCTAGAAGACATCATTAAAAGAAAATCAAAATCAGAAATGTGACTTGAGATTCTTCTCCCCTTGAACAAGAAATTTATCACCTGCACAAGTATATACATTCAATTTGGCAATATATTATATTATATATGTATATATTTTATTTTATTTTATTTATTTATTTTATTTAGATAGTCTCATTCTATCACCCAGCCTAGAGTGCAGTGGATCAGATGATCTTCCCACCTCAGCCTCCCAAGTAGCTGGGACTACAGGCACGCACCACCACACCTGGCTAATTTTTGTTTCTCGTTTTTGTTTTTGTAGAGGGGGGACTTTGCCATGTTGCCCAGGCTAGTGTCAAACCCCTAGGTTCGAGCGATCTGCCCACCTCAGCCTCCCAAAGTGCTGGGATTACAGGTGTGAGCCACCACACCTGGCCTATAGTTGTGTATATTTTTTAAAATAAAACCAAATATAGAGTGCATTCTTATTGCAGTAGGAAGATTTTAAGTCTTCTTTTAATCACGAGTATAGGGACTAGTATCCAGAATATATAAGAAACTCAACTCAATAAAATAATAATAATAATAATAATCTGATTTTGAAAACAAGTAAAAGACCTAAATAGATATTTCTCAAAAGAAGACACTCAAATGGCCAAAAAATTTATGAAAAAAAAGTTCAACATCACTTATCCTCAGGGAAATGCAAATCAAAACCACAATGAGATATTACCTCATCCCAACTAGAATCGCTATTATAAAAACCACAAAAATAACAAATGCTTGCATAGATGTAGAGAAAGAAAACATTTATACACTGTTGGTGGAAAAGTAAATTTGCATAGCCATTGTGTAAAACAGTATGGAGGTTCTTCAAAAAAATTAAAAATGGTATTACCATATGGTCCAGAAATCCTACTATTGGGCATATATCCAAAGGAAATGAAAGCAGTATGTTGAAGACAAATCTGCACTCCCATGTTTATTGCAACATTCACAACATTCACAATAACCAAGATATGGAATCAACCTAAGTGCCCATCAATGGATGAATGGACACACCTGTAAACCACCACTTGGAGGGAGGCCAAGGAAGGTGGATCACCTGAGGTCAGGAGTTTGAGACAGCCTGGCCAATGGTGAAACCCCATCTCTACTAAAAATATTAAAAAATTAGCCGGGCATGGCCGGGCACGGTGGCTCAAGCCTGTAATCCCAGCACTTTGGGAGGCTGAGACGGGTGGATCACGAGGTCAGGAGATCGAGACCATCCTGTCTAACACGGTGAAACCCCGTCTCTACTAAAAAATATATATATACAAAAAATTAGCCGGGCGAGATGGCGGGCGCCTGTAGTCCCAGCCACTCAGGAGGCTGAGGCGAGAGAATGGCGTAAACCCGGGAGGCGGAGCTTGCAGTGAGCTGAGATCCGGCCACTGCACTCCAGCCTGGGCGACAGAGCGAGATTCCGTCTCAAAAAAAAAAAAAAAAATTAGCCGGGCATGGTGGCAGGCACCTGTAATCCTAGCTTCTTGGGAGGCTGAGACAGGAGAATGGCTTGAACCCGGGAGGCGGAAGTTACAGTGAGCTGAGATCACACCACTGCCCTCCAGTTAGGGCAACAGAGCGAGACTCTGTCTCAAAAAAATAAAAAATAAAAAAAAAACAGATATTTGCACAGAAAGACAAATAGCACAAGATCTACCCGTATGTGGAATCTAAATAAGTTGATGCCATAGAAGTAGAGAGTAAGATAGTGGTTACCAGAGGCTAGGGAAGATAGGAGGGAGGAGAAAATGGGGAGAGAATGGTAAATGGGTACAAAATTAGGTAGGAGAAATAAGTACTGGTGTTCTATAGCACAGCAGGATGACTAAGGTTAATAGTAATGTGTGCTGCGTATTTCAAAATAGAAGAGAAGATTTTTAATGTGCTCACCACAAAGACATGATAAATGTATGAGATGATGAATATGCTAAAAATCTTGATTTGATTATTACACAATATATAATATAATGGAACATCATACTGTACCCCATATATATGTACAATTGCTATGTGTCAATTAAAAACAATTTTTAAAAGTGAAGTGTCAAACAAAAAAGGAACAAGATTGCAGGGACTGCCCTAGCAGTGAAAACCAATACAACAAAATATTAATTTTAACAACTTCGTTCTAAAATTCTACTTTAGCTGGGTTCTGTGGTGCACACCTATATTTACAGCTACCCGAGAGGCTCAGACAGAAGGATCACTTGAGCCCAGAAGTTTGAGGCCAACCTAGGCAATACAGCAGACCCTTTCTTTAAAAAAGAAAATGGTAAAATATTTATTTAATGATATATTCATCATGAATTTATAGTGACTATAATATCCTTAAAACACTGAAATGAAACAACTGCCCAAGTATCTAGCACCTAAATTGTAAGTATAATATAGATTCTAGTCCAGTGGTAACTAAATAACTGTAGCTATTTAGCAGTAGCTATTTGTAGCATCACACAAAAAAAGTGTGAACATCAGCCTTTTCCTACCTCCACACTTAGGAGGAAATCTACACTCTCCTGGAGTAACAGTGACTGAGTGGACTGTGAAGAACAGGTGCACCTTCACCTTTCTAGAGAAGCTCATTAGAACACATGAAGTAGCATGTGTATTTGAAAAGTTTTTCTCCCACATCCTTGGCGCTGTGGGGAAGTCATATTTATTTGGTTTAGAATTACTGCCCTAGATGATAAGTCATGTTCATTCAGATCTAAGATGCCTTAGAACTGATGGTTTTCAAATGTGAACCTTAAGGCTAATAGATCCAATACACTTGAAAATATGGATATGCTAACAAACACTATTTTAGATATTTTATCCCTATTTTGAGGAACTTCTTAAAAACCTTCTCCCTGCTTTACTTGTTCTTTTCAGTAAGCAACAAATAAAAGGTTCAGGCCAGGCATGGTGGCTCAGGCCTGTAATCCCAGCACTTTGGGAAACTGAGGAGGGTGGATTACTTAAGGTCAGGAGTTTCAGACCAGCCTAGCCAACATGGTGAAACCCCATCGCTATTAAAAATACAAAAAATTAGCTGGGCATGGTAGCCCACGCCTCTAATCCCAGCTACTTGAGAGGCAGCATTAACTACCAGAACAGAGAGCAAAGGTGAAAAAGAGCACAAAAAATCCCAGAGAGGTGAGCTCAGTTTTGCCATAGGGGCATTTGCTGATCCAGAAGGGGAGAGGACTGAGAGACTGTGCAGCCTTGAGAGATTCATCAGCGTTCTGAGAATAAGAACCCCGGTAAACCACACTCCTCTTTCAAAGTAAAATCTCCATAGATTGTGACATAGGACTAAACGTGAACATCCTTTCTATGTACTGGTAACCCATTTTAGTGTAATACAAGCTGCCCAGAAAACCAATCTGGAACTGGGATTACATTTGTCCCAAACCGCTAGTATCCTCAGGGGCCTGATGGAAGCAAATAAGTTATCTCTAAAAGATTACTTCTATTTTTCACCATAGTGTTCAACACAGAATCAAAGATAACTAGGAATATAACGAGTCATGATACCAAGACTGCACACCAGCATAATTAATCAACAGGCACGGAAACAAACCCATCCATTAATCAGCCATACTATACTTACAGTGTTCAAGGAAAAGAAAGTCAAATTGAAATATGACTATATGGGAGTGGGAGTATAAAAAAAAGGCTGAGAAAATTTTAAAACGAACTAAAAAGAAATTTGAGAACTGAAAGATAAACCTGGTGATCTTCTAGGAATTTCTTTTTTTTTTTTTTTTGAGACGGAGTCTCGCACTGCTGCCCAGGCTGGAGTGCTGTGGCCGGATCTCAGCTCATTGCAAGCTCCGCCTCCCGGGTTCACGCCATTCTCCTACCTCAGCCTCCGGAGTAGCTGGGACTACAGGCGCCCGCCACCTCGCCCGGCTAATTTTTTTGTACTTTTTAGTAGAGACGGGGTTTCACCGTGTTAGCCAGGATGGTCTCGATCGCCTGACCTCGTGATCCGCCCGTCTCGGCCTCCCAAAATTCTGGGATTACAGGCTTGAGCCACCGCGCCCGGCAGAATTTCTGATCTATGTTGTGCGGTAAAGAAGCAGAAACATGGACATCACTTTGAATTAGCACACTTTTGCCTCCCAAGGGAGGCTTGTGGCAGGGCATGAATGATATCAAGGAAAAGTTAGGAATTTATCATTAGCTGGGATGATTAATTTTACATATCAATTTCAGTAGGCCATGTGTTGTCCAGATTAAACATTGTTTTTAGGTGTGCCTGTAAGGGTATATGCAAATCACATTACCGTTTGAACCAGTGGGCTCAGTAAAGTAGATTGCCCTCCCGGATGCAGTCGGGCATTACCCAATCTGTTGACAGCTCAAACAGAACAGAGGCAGAGGAAGGAAGAATTCACCCCCATTTATTCTTGTCTCACTGTTTGAGCTGAGACATTGCCTTGCATTTTGTCCTGCTCTCAGATTGGGATTCACATTATCAGCTCCCCTGGTTCTCAGGCCTTCAGACTAAGGCCAAAATACACCCCAACTTTACAGTGTTTCCAGCTTGAGATGGCAGATCGTAGGACTGCTCAGCCTCCATAACTGTGTGAGCCAATAATTAGTCAGTTAATTATCAATTAATTAATTTATCATAATAAATCAACAAATTAATCAATATCTCCTGTTTGTCATAATAAATTAATTAATACCACATAATAAATTAATACCTCCTATTAGTCTTGATTCTCTAGAGAACCCCAATACACTAGCTTTCTTCTTCATTTTTTAGATTTTGAGTGCTCACAGAAATTCTACTATTTGCCAAAAAACTCATTATTAACTCATTTACAGTCCTGTGCTTTTGTAATAATAGTTTTACCACTTTTGTATTCTGATTTTCTAGTAGCAGCATCTCACCATCTAACTTTTCTGAAAATATCTTATTTAATTATTTCAAAGGAATAATTTTGTGCACATAACAATTTACTATTTATGAAAGCTCTGTGAAGCAGACACAGCAGGTCCTATTCATACCCTGTTTTCCAGATGAGGCAGGTAAAAGTCAGAGTCTACGTGTTCATGATCATGTAACTGGTAAGACTAGAACTCCTACCAGAACACTAGTTCTTTGATTACTTATTCAGTGGTGGTTTTCTTTCCTGTGTTACTGTAATAATCTGAATAATAGCTTTCTACATTTTTGGTAAAATTTCCAGTCATCCTACAATTGTATTCTTTGAAAGCCCTTGTATTTTACTATGCAATCATGCTGCCATATCCATGTGGTTTACTGTCCCTAATGTGAAGACAACCTTAGTTTCTGTGGGATGTGGGGCAGTGTCCCTCCATTGTTAATAGGTGGTAGAAAGAGGTGTGAATTTTTTCTCTTCAGGGATATGACTCATATTTTCAGAATGAAAAGATGGAAAATGTTATAAATATTTTATACTTGACCTCTACTTGTGAAATTGATGGCTCCTGGTCAAAAAAAAAAAACAAAAAACTTCAATAAATTCTGAAGGTACAAAAATCCTTGAGGTTGGAAGTCACATCATAATGATTCTAAACATATGGAAACTAAACTCTGTCATCTATTTGTCACTCTGTTTTCCTACCAGCTTCTTAAAATCCAAGCACCATTGGAAGCAAGAGAGCTTGCTGGCTGCAAATTGCTGCATCAGCCCACAGGATTCTCCAACATGTCCCTGCATCACAGGAATGGTGAAAATGAGCCCAGTCTTCTGGCCTTGAGGCAGCCAAAACTGTGTTAGCCTGTTTGGCACCAAGAGCTCATTACTATTAATAGTAAGCCGGTTTGATTCACTCCAACTTTCCTTTTTACTAATATCATTCAGTGTTGAGTGTGCTTGCTCACTTACATATTTTGAAAAATATCTTTCTGTGAAAACCATAGCAGGAAATTTTTAAAAAAACAATTTACGCACGCACACATATGCACACACCCACAGTTGGTTTTTTCTCATATACACTTAGCAAGAATAAGAAGAATGGAGAAAACTGTAAAGCTCACAGATCTCTTCATTTAAAAGGGCTATAAATTAGAATGCTAGTTGATGTCTAAGCCTGATATTGGCGAAAGTAATGAAATATGTGATAGCAATATGTGGTTTATTCACGTTTTGTAATACAGTATAATATAATATTACCACATAGGTAATTACCATAGCCTAAATATGTTGCTACAGTTAACAAAATTTTCAAGAAAAGGTCCCAGTGATGAACCTTAGATGTCCAGATGCAGTTTGATTTTTAAATATACTCTGCTATTCAAAAGAAACTAACATCAGAGTGAACAGGCAATATACAGAATGGGAGAAAATTTTTGCAGTCCACCCATCTGACAGAGGGCTAATATCCAGAATCTACAAAGAACTCAAACAAATTTACAAGAAAAAAAACAAACGACCCTATCAAAAAGTGGGCAAAGGATATGAACAGACACTTCACAAAAGAAGACATCTATGCAGCCAAAAGATACATGAAAAAATGCTCATCATCACTGGTGATCAGAGAAATACAAATCAAAATCACAGTGAGATACCATCTCACGCCAGTTAGAATGACAATCATTAAAAAGTCAGGAAACAACAGATTCTGGAGAGGATGTGGAGAAATAGGAATGCTTTTACAATGTTGGTGGGAGTGTAAATTAGTTCAACCATTATGGAAGACAGTGTGGCGATTCCTCAAGGATCTAGAACTAGAATTATCATTTGACCCAGCAATCCCATTACTGGGTATAAACCCAAAGGATTATAAATCATGCTACTATAAAGACAAATGCACACATATGTTCATTGCGGCACTATTCACAATAGCAAAGACGTGGAACCAACCCAAATGTTCATCAACGATAGGCTGGATTAAGAAAATGTGGTACATATTCACCATGGAATACTATGCAGCCATAAAAAAAGGATGAGTTCATGTCCTTTGCAGGGACATGGATGAAGCTGGAAACCATCATTCTCAGCAAACTAACACAGGAACAGAAAAGCAAACACCGTGTGTTCTCACTCATAGGTGGGAATTGAACAATGAGATCACTTGGACACAGGGCGGGGAATATCACACACCAGAACCTGTCAGGGGGTGGGGGGTTGGGGGAGGAATAGCATTGGGAGAAATATCTAATGTGAATGATGAGTTGATGGGTGCAGCAAACCAACATGGCACATGTATACCTATGTATCAAGTCTGCATATTGTGCACATGTACCCTAGAACTTAAAGTATAATTTTTACAAAATGTAAAAACTAAATACATATACTCTGCTATGTTAAAAGAAGAAACTGAATGGCCGGTTCACCAGATCGTCTAACAAGACATGTGTGGGGGCTGTATGGCAGTCAGTAATAAGACCTGGTCAGATCAAGTAGAAGAGTGAAAGTCATTCAACATAATCATATTCTTTGAAATGTTTTGTGTTCCAACCATACTAAACTTCTTTCATTTCTTGAATCGTGTACTATTATATCGCGCCTTCAGACTACTTCACATACGCTTATTTTTTCCAATTGAGAAAAGTCATTTTCTCTCTCTTTGACAAACTTCTGCTAATCTTCAGGTCTATGCTGATATGTTACTTCCCCTAGAAATCCTTTCCAGAAGGATTCCTGTTATTAATTCTTCCTGTTACATACTCTAGAGTCATCTTCATTGTCTCTTATCAGAGCCCTTACATTGTGGGCTTACATTATCTCATATTATGGTTATTATAAATAATTGTTTCATATTTTTCTGTTAAACATAAACAACCAGGAGTTCAAGACCAGCCTGGCCAACATGGCAAAATTCTGTCTCTATTAAAAATACAAAAATATTAGCCGGGCATGGTAGTGGATGCCTGTAATCTCAGCTACAGGGGAGGCTGAAGCATGTGAATTACTTGAACCCGAGAGATGGAGGATGCAGTGAGCTGTGATCACACTACAGCACTCCAGCTTGGGCAACAGAGTAAGACTCCATCTCAAAAAAAAAAAAAAAAAGCACAACTAATTGGAAAATACAGTTTGCAAATACCTTTACAATTACATTAAAACATCAAATATCAAAAAATACAATTAAAAATATATATATACACAAGATTTCTTAAGGAAAACTATAACACATTACTGAGATAATTAAAGATAAAAATAAGTAACATTTAGTTTTGGATGAAATTCATGGTTTGTTAATGGATTGGAAGACTCAATATTGTTATCATATTATCTCTCCTCTGTAGAATCATTACATTCCCAGCAATTTTGTGTGCATGTGTGTGTAAACTGGCAGAATGAATCCAAAAATTATATGGAAATGCAAAGAACTAAAACTAGACAGGATTCTTGAAGAAGAAAAATTTGGAGGATTTACATTCCCATATATAAAGACACATTTTAAAGCTACAGAAATTAGGATAGATTGGTGTTGGGGCAAACTACAGAAATTAGGATAGATTGGTATTGGGGCAAACACAGACTATTTGACTAATAAAACAGAAAAGAAATGAAGCCACACATATATGGTTGCCTGATTTATAGGAAATCACCATTGCCATTCAAAGAGAATATGATGGTTATCAGTAGACTAAAGAAATAGCTTGTGACATATTCAAATAATGAAAAACCACATGGCAATGTAAAAGTGTGGAAGTGTGCTACTCACAACAACATGAATGAATCTCATAGACACAATGTTGACTGCAGAAATGTATATTAAGGTCAAAAATAAGCAAAACTTACCCATGATAATAGAGGTAAAATATTGGCTACCTTTGAGGCAAGTTATTGACTAGAAGGTATATGAACAAGTCTTTCTGGGTACTTATAATCTGAGTGATGGTTTCATGGGTGGAATTCATTTGTAAAAATTCATCAAGCTTAACAATTAAGATGTATGCATTTTATATATATTATACTTCAACTTATTAAAAAGAAGAGAGTCAGACAGAAAGAAGAGCTTGCTTAAGAAAACTGAGAAGTAACCAACAGCAAGGAACAGAAGAAACAAAACCAGAAAAATCTGAGAAGAGTTTCAAGAAAATAGTAATGAGCAGCAGAGTTGGACAGAAGGAGTGGTGGGACTGAGGAGTTTATTAGACTTAACACCACAGAGGCCAATAAATTAGACCTTTTTGTGAAGTGGAAGGGCTGAGGCCAGATCAATGATTCAAGTTATGAATGGAGGGGACGAACGCATTACAAATAATTATAATACATTAAACTTTTTATCCAAGGAGGGCAAGAAAGAAGATGATATCCAGAAATGGATGCAGAGTAAGAAAACAGCATTTTATTTCAAGTAAAAATGAGGTTATGGATTACTCCTTAAATATCTATAAAACCTGTATCTACTTCATATAAACCAGAGTTTCAAATGTTGAATTCAGCAAGGAAATCTCTCCTCTGTTTATTGACCAGAAGAGCGCATGTATACTTCCACTGGAGTTTGGAAAATTACGTACTAAAATTTGAATTACTTAACTTTTTACTAAAACTAACCACCCATAGAAGAATTTATTTAAACATATCTAAGGGAAAGTTTACAGAATTAATTGTCCTGAAAATGCAAACCAAAATATAGCCCTAAACTCAGAGATTCTTTTACTTTTATTCTTCTTTCCACCAAGTCAAGCGAAGGGTGTAAACTATGCAGGCTGATGATCGCTAAGTGATAACAACATTTTTTATTGTTCCATTGTTATTATGGATGTTTGGGTATTTTTTTCCTTTCAAGTTCCTCTTTTCTGGAAACTTACAGTAATAAAATGAAGAGATAAATTAGTTTTATTATGTTCCGTAGCCTTTTTGTACCACATTAAGTTCATATGAGTTTAATAACAAACGCTGAAGTTGTCACAGTTTTACTTTACTAGCAAGGCCCTCAATACTCACACACAGAAACATATCAGTCCCCCTCCAAGAAAGAATTCATAAACAGTGAATGACTTACTATAATGTGCTGGTAAGGATCTATAAATGACATTTTGGTTTCAATTACAGGAAATGTTTTCACACTTCAAAGTCTTCTTTGGCACTCTAGCGTCTTTAAAACCTACAAAATAAACAATGACTATTGTTAAGCTTCCTCTTGGATGCAGTTCTAAGAGTTAAACAATTATGAGTATGCGTCTTAGGAAGAAAAAGTCTATCCAAGGACACTAGATAGGTTGAGTTCCCTGTGTATACAAATGGGTTTCACACATAACTTAGGGAAAAGGTAAAGCATGTTTTGATGATACTGTTTATTTTCCATATTTACTTCTTCAAATTTATACTGTGAATAATTATTAGGAAACTACGGGGCTTGAGTTGCTTTTCATTTGCCAAGTATTTTATGAGAAATATGTTGAAATTATAGAAAATTAAAATTATTTTTGTACTGTTTATATTATAATTAAGCTACATGTCATTGTTTTCTCAGTAGGGTCAGCATTATACAAATTCACAATAAAAAAGAAAGTTTTTTTCCTTAACTATGTGTTAGGAATTACAAAAGTACATTCATGTTGAATTTGAACTTTAGTAATGACATTTTTAAAGAAATGTTTGTTCATTTGAAGACACCAGTTTAATTTGGAAGCAGTTAAATAAAAATATTTTAATGGAAAAATACTTTCTTTACTTTCTTTTATTCTTCTACAAGTACTCTTTGTTATTTAAAATCAAATAAAAAACTATTTAATGAATGAACATCTTAGCTATTCCATTATACCAAGTCTTTGAAATTTCATAAAACAACATGTACTTATATTTCAGCATTCTATAAGTTACATTTAATTTGGAATATCTTTTCAAATATCTTTATTATTTATCTTTAATATGTAAATTCTAAAATGTTTTTATTTCAAAATAAATCAAATTTGTTTTAAATTGTTAACGATCTCTCTTTTTAAACATCAACTTTTAAGAAATTATAAAAATGATTCCTGCTCATTGTCACAAACAAAAACTGCTGAAGTGAACGAAGAATAAAGTGTAATCACCATTTTCATTATGATATGTATCTTTTCAGGCTGTTTCACTGCTTTTTCATAATACTTAAAGCAATAGGAAAAGAGAGGATTTGAAATGTTTTTTTTTAAAAAATGGGATCTTCTAATATGCCCTTGAGTTTTTAAACTCTCTTTCTTCATTATATTTGGTTGTAAAAAATATGAAGCAATATTATATGAATGGTAAAAATCACCCATAATTCTCTATTTAATAATTATAAAAAATAAAGATCCCTCCATTCTTCATTCTGGTCCATCAATCACCATTATCTATACCAATAAGAAAAAAATGTTTTTAAAGTAAAACATCTATTTACTTTCATCACTTACTTCTTAAGCTCCTAAAGTACAAGTATTTTTATCTTATCATGCATATTAATCAGGCTCAAAATGTATACAGCATTTTAAATAAACTTTTTACATAAAAATGAGACCAAACTATAAATTAGTTTATCATAATACATTACTATAATCTTGGTTTTGCATTTTCTTATTTTAAACCTAGTAGAAAAGTTTGCTGATAACATTAACCAATTATAAACTGCTTTAGTGCCATAGTTTGATCATTTGTTCAAAAACTCATGTTGAAATTTAATTGCCAATGTGATGGTATTGGGAGGTGGGGCCTTTGAGAGGTGATTAGATGATGAGGATTTCACCCTCATGGGTGGGTTTAATGCCTTTTTAAAGGGGCTCATGGAATAGGCTCTCTCTCTTAGCTCTTTTGCCTTCTGCCATATTTTAGATCCAGCCTTCCTCTCCTCTGGACAATGGCTATCTTGAAAGAAAAGAATAGCCTCACCAGGCACCAAAACTGCTGGCTCCTTGGCCTTGAACTTCCCAGTTTCCAAAACTGTAAGCCAATAAATGTATTCACTTTATTAATTACCCAGTGGGTCATGTTCTGTTATAGCAGCAGAAAACAGACTAAGGCACTCAGCCTTATTTCTGTTATTTTGGTTGACCTAGCTGCTATTGTCAGTAACTTTCAGGATTTTATTCCAATATCATCTTTCCAGTGAAGTCTTCCCTGACCTATTATTTAAAACTGGCAAAAACCCCTGCTTTCTTGTTTTTTGGCCACCTAATATCCACTTAGGTAGTTTTTGTTGTGTTTATCTGTCTCTTCTCCCTTCTTCATTAGAATATAAATTCTATGAAGGCAGGATTTTTGTGTGTTTCATTCATTGTGAAATTCCCAGTCCCTATGTAGGCACACATGGGCACTTAATACATATTTGTTAGATAATGAATGAATGATAGGATATATGTATACATGTAAGAGGGATAATTTTCAAGCCCAGTTACACTAAAGCATTTTGCTCAAGTCAAGAGATGTTCATTTTCTATTTATCCATAAGTTGTATTACCCTCATCCCTCATTTTCTATTCTACTATACCATCTTACACTGTTAATCAATACCGATATGAATTTCTTTTACCTCTTATTATTTTTCCCTAATTAACTACATATACACACATCTTACAAACATGATTATCCATTTACTACTATACTGTACTGTGCCTTTGATTAGGCTCTAAGTATTTTTGAAACTATATTTTATCTTTAAAGGATGACATTATAAAACAATACAGGCAAAACTACAAAAGAGTAATTTTTACTCTGGTATTTATAGTTAAATTTATAATACAAGAAATATATATCTATATTGAGTGATATGATCCTTACAATTCAGCACTTCCCATTATCACCATTTTCTGTGCTATTTCTATTACAACATTTTTAAAGTGATCAGCAATGACTTTCTACCAATATGACTGATGTTTTCATGCCAACTAAATTCAAAGTATGGGAACTACATCCGTTCCCAAGTCAGAATCCAGCTAATACTCTAGAGCTCTGGGTGGAACATATTTTTATGGATGATATAATATAAAATCATGTGCCTCATTTTCATCTTTACCATCCATATTTCCCTCATATCATTTTCCCTCAGAAGTGAAATAACTTCTTAATATGAAGTGTTCTATGCATATGATGGTCCACATAAAGCTCTTAGGCCCAAGAGCATAAGACCTTTAGATTTGCTGCAGTAGCGGTAATTCCTGAGAGGTTATGTTCTCCCTCTCCAGAAGCTGAAATGTCTATGTAGGACTATGCCAGGGCAGTACTATCAGGGATTCAAAGGATGAAGGAAAACCAATTATTTTCTTTATTGAAGCAGCATAATTTGGTGAAAATACCATTGGATATGGGATCTAGAAAGACCTTAATTCAAGCTCCAGGTTCATATTCTAAGATTCAGGTTACTTGCTTGCAATGTGAATAACACTACCGTGAAATGTACCTAGCCCATAATAAATATTCAATGCATATGATTCGCTTTTAAGATGAAGATTACATAGACTTATCACTAATAACATTATATATTTACTTGAAAGATGCACTATCTGTTGTAATTATTGTTGTGACAGTAGAAAATCAGAAATTTTTTATATATTTGTGACTTACAAATAAATATCTACAATAGACCTTGTGTTATGCAAGGTTCTTGGGAGCAAAAAAATGGTGAATCAGACAGGTATAGAGCATGAAACTCTGTGGCCCTACAGACTTTATACTTGACTCTCTCCATAGTGGAACCTCAAAAATTAAGCAAGATTCTGGTAGTTATTCTCACCAAAGTTTTCTGTGTTAAAAACTGTAATAACGAGAATGGCATAGCAAAAGAGCATCTGCTGGGACTTACAGCTATTCCATTCACAAACAGTAGCTTCATACGAGATATTTTGTTCATTCAACAAACACATCTTTGCTATCTACCTAGTCTATAGTAGGCACTGGGGAAACAATAGTGAATAACTCATAGCTTTTACCTTGTAGAAAAAAAATGAGACAATCTAGGGGTAGCAATAAATGCAGCCTACCCTGATTTTTCACGCATACATGTCGCTAAAAGTAGTAACACTTTTTATTATGATTAATGTCTCCAATTGGAAGGAAATCTTGAAACCTATTCTCCTGGGAAAATATCATCAATGAGTTTCTATTCTCTTAGTAGAAAAGTCAGAAATCCTTAACACGGTCTACAATGGTGGCTTTTACACCTATTTATTGCAAACCAAAACAGAGAAAACTTTGCATACCACAATACAACACATAAATATATGCACAGACAAATATTTAAAATATAGAAGTAAGTTTCATGTGATACTTTTACTAAGTACAGTGTACTCTGATTTTAGTCTATTACTTTTGTTTAAATGCTGGTAACAGCCCACTGAATTGATTTCATGACTCACTAATAGCAATTTGAAGAATACTAGTGCAAAAGATTGCAAAATTGAGTTTCTGTCTACTTCCTCAACCCCATACCACTACCCTCTCTTTTGTTTTCTATATTAAAGCCATACTAGTTTTCTTTCCTTCAAATATGTCAAGCTCTTTCCCACTCAGGGCTATAACTTATCTCTTCTATTCATTCATTTAGTCAACAAATATTTAAGGCATAATTACCATGTGTCAAACGTTGTTCGAGGGACTAGAGAGGTAAAAGTGAAGAGCTAGATACACTCCCTTCCCTCTTGGAGATTCCATCTCTAGAAAGCAATCAGAAAACAAGGAATCCAAAAAATAAAAGAAACAATTGGAAATAGAGTTGTATACAATTATGGAAACAGGTAAAAGGCAGGAACAAAGAATAATTGAGGCTGAGCCCTAAAAAGGAGCTAGCCATACAGAGTGAGGAGACAGTGGGTTTAGAATATAATGTTCCAGGTAGGCAGTATGAGGAACTGAGAGAAGACACGTGGCTGATGAATGGTGAGCAAATGTGAAAGTGGCTTATGATGAGGTTGGAAATATAGGCAGTGGCAGATCATGTTAGCCTCTTAGGCAACTACTGTTTACCTAGCTAAATCTGACCCATTCTCCAGGATTCAGTTTCAATGTCACTTCCACAGAGAACTCTTCCGTGACCTTCAAGTATATTTGGTCTGCCTGTTACTGGTTCCGTGTGTTCTCTGGACTCCTCCTTCAGGCCAATCCACTCACACAATGTCTGCCTTTTCTGGGAGAACTAAAGATTCATTAAGTCAGTGGTCATATTTATCTTATTAATAGAGACATCCCTAGTGCCTAAAACTATGCCTAAAATATAGTAGGTTCAGAATAAAGATTTGCCCAATGGATGGATGGATATTATTCAAAGTAGTGCCAGGTTGATACATGAAGAAAATCCACAGAATAGTGCCACACCCTCTTTTGATGCTTCTCTTTCTTATTCCTAACAATTCTTAATGTCAAATGATGTTAAATTAGCTCTCTACTTATTTTTAAAAAAGCAGAACAAGTGAGATTCCAGAGGAGGTGAAATTAGTACTCAAAATCTTTAGAGGAAATCTGTTGCTGGGATCCAAAGTTTAATGTCAGCAATTTTATTTCCTCTTCTCATTTCCAGCAACTTCATTCATAACCACTCTGTTCACCACCTATTATCCACTACTGTATCCTACAACAGGACTTGGATACAGACTCTCCTGGTATTAAATCCAAAGCGAATATGCTTAAGATAGCTAACTGTCCAAGTCTAGTTTCTCTCTCTCCCTTCTCTGCCCTCTCTCTCTCTCTCTCTCTCTCTCTCTCTCTCTCTCTCTCTGTGTGTGTGTGTGTGTGTGTGTGTGTGTGTCAAACCACTAGGTTAAGAACTACAATATAACTAGAGAGTAAGCAAATATGACTCATGGCATTTAATCTCAAAGCAACTTTCTTTTGTTCTTTGATTCTATTCAGGGCTAACTCTCCTCCTACCTTGAAGAAACCTCAGGCAGCCTCAGAACTTTTCTGTTGACTTGAATATGAAAAGAAGAAAAGAAAAAGGAAAAGAGGAAAAGAAATAGCCCAGACACTGCAGACACTGAAATGCTGGGTTCGTTGAGTTAAAGTCTCTCTCCTGCTCAAGGTAGAGCTTGTTGCAGAAGAAACAGGGTGAGGTCATTGACTTCTCCCTTCCCCTGCCTACGGTCGAACTCTCCCAAGCTTGACAACTCTGGTTTTTTAATCCTTATAGTTGGAAAAGGATGTACAGAGAGTGAGAATAGGGGCAAGAAAAATATTACTTCGGCAGCACTTTTATAAGCTGGTTTTGTGATCTCTTGGCTTGGTACACGTTAAAGCTGAGTCTTTCTTTCATAGAGGCTTTTTGTGGATTCTTCTGAGATTCTTTGTTTTTGAGGTTTCTTCCTTGTGTTCCCTGACATGCAAATGCATCTCTACTCCAGCTGGGGGCTTGTGTTTTTTTCCACAGCCCTAGTGCATCTTGTGATCCACTTCAAGTTTTCTTTTTCTGAGGTTCTTTCATTCTACCAGGCAAACACCTTGTATAGAATTTAAAACTTCTTCCCAAAGTTCTCTTTAGTCCATGGACAATACTCATACATGTTTTCTTTCTTCCAGCAAACCCTGAGAATGTAATTACTTCCTAAATGAAACTGTCTATTCTGCTACTTGTGTCCTTTATATTTCCCAAGCATGACTAGGCACCAGCCTACTGCAGAAGACAAATGTTAAACCCTCTGATGAGTGTTCTCAGTGGTCCTCTTAAGGCCCCTCTCTTGATTGGGGATTAGTAGGCATATTCCTCTCCAGATCTCTGCCCCAAGGGAAGAGGGGCTGTACTCACAGCAGTGCTTTCCAAAACTAAACAACAACAACAAAAAAAACTCTTCTGAAGCTCTTACCACATCTCTACTATTTCAATGCTTTTATAACAGTGAAGCGGGTAAGTTTTATATATTATATAAATGTCCTTGTCCATCTGCTTTCTTTAAAACCTAAAGAGTAGGATGTTTCACTATCCATTTTACTAGTGTATATCTTAAATCTTATGGCTTATGGTCTTGGCCAAAGCTTCCACTTTAAAGTCCAATACATAGGTGAACCGACTTACAAAATGACAGAACGAGGAATGTGGCAAATCCTCTCCCAGAAAAACAAACACATTGACAAAATTGGGCAGAATTATCACAAACAACAATACACACACACACACGTATGAAAATAATAGCACAAAAGAAGGGAGATGGGATAGAGGTATACTGGACCAAGGAAATGACACCAGATCATTATTGAACCTATAGAAAGAAATACAGGGTGCCAGTAAATAAGCTCTTTCACACTTTCAAATATCAGATCAGTCATTTACCATTTCTCTGAAGCCTTTTCTATTTAACAGTAACAGTAAATATGTAGGTTAACATAAAATATTCTATATTATATTCTTCAAATATAAATATATGTAGATTGATATAAAATATTCTATAAACATTTCCTTTTCTTCTCTCAACTTCTTCAAAAGACATAGCATTTACATAGCAATAAATTATAATCCTATCTAATATATACAACAATAATAGCAAAAAGGAGAAGCGATCAGGGACTAGAACTACACTGCAGAAAAGTTTTTGCATTTTACTGGAATAAAGATATTATTGATATGAAGTAGACGATAACAAATTAAGGCATATAGTTTAATTCCTAGAGCAATCACTAAGAAAATAACTCAAAACTATAGTTAAAATATCAATAAAGGAATTAAAATGGGCCACGACAAAATAGCTATTTAATGTAAGGAACAGAAGAATTAAAAAAAGAGACATGGAAAACAGCAAAATGGAAGACAAACATTCAATCATGCTTCCAATAACATTAAATGTGAGTGATGTAACATTCCAATCAAAAACTAGAGGTTGTCACACTGGATAAAATTGAATGTATATAAAAGACTAATGGAATCCAAATAAGGTTTGCAGTTTAATTAATAGCATTGTACCAATGTCAGTTTCCTGGTGTTGATAATGTACTGTGGTTGTCAGATGTTACACTAGGGAAAGCTAAATGAAGGGCACATGAGAACCCTGTAATATTTTTGTAATTTCTTATCTTAAATTATTTCAAAATAAAATTTACTTTAAAAATTTAATACATGTGAACAGATCTAATTTATATTTATAAATTTTATTACACAGTTATATTCAAGGGAAGAAACAAAGACATCCTATGAAGAAATTACTGAAATGCAATCACTTCCTTCAGGGTAAAATCACTAGCCATTACTGTCAGGCAGTGGCTGCATTTTCAGTTCCAGTTAGGAATAGACACCCGTCCTTTTTTTTCTCTCTCTCTCTCTATAACTGTTAATAGTAGCAGCAGATATTTTAGGTTTCTGCAAAATTAAGGCATTTCTGTCCAACTAACCACATGAAACAGTAGGAAAATGTTTTTTGTCCCAGAATTAGCTCAGTTCTGGAAACCTTATTACAACTAGTTTGCACAACCACTCTCATGAATACTCCTAAAATAGCAGGGTTTTTGTTCCTTTGTTTCTTATAACTAAGCTAAATAACCAGTCTTGGTGAGTATACACAGTCTCTTAAGTCTGAAGTAAGAGATATGAAATTCACAGGGTTTTTTTCTCTTTCTTTTTTTGCTTTCCCTGCCCTGTAATTAGAAACTTTCAGAACATGAATGAGAGGGAAATTTGGATAGACTTTTCAACAGATATTTCCCTATGCAATGTAACTGTTGGCATTCAATGAAAGTTTAATAGTGTGTGATCTTTCCAAAACTTTTAGTCATGTTGTGAAGGCAAGATAGACTTCTCAGGAAAATGAACAGAAACAAAAACCCAGACTAGAGTGTTTTGTCACTTCTCTCTCTGTGTACAGTGATATGACAAGAGGAAAAGGAGGGGATATTATTAGGGTTGTGGCATCTGGAGGAAAGAGGGATAGGATGCAAAAGATTCTTTTCACTTTCCCTCCAACTCATTGTATAGACATGTGGAGATATTAAAAGTTCAGCATTTAAGTGGCAGCAACTTCTCGACTGCAGCCAGAATGACCCAAGTTCTAGCTTGTCTCCTCCTTTCTCTATCTGCGGGATCCTGACCCTCAGTTTCCTTGTCTGTAAGTGGGGAAAATGGCCCTTAATCCTCACAGAGACCGTGGGATGATGAAATAAGAAAATATATGTAAATCACCAAGCACCGTACCTAGAAGACCATAAATGTACAAAATAATCATTATTATTATTATTGTTTATGAAACTGGTGATGATTCCCCTCAGACTGCCTCAACTCGAACTGTTTCAACTCATGCAAGTCATTAGTCATTTAATTTTATAGGGAGGTTTTTTTTTGTTTTTGTTTTGTTTTGTTTTGTTTTTGACAGAGTCTCATTCTGTTGCCCAGGATTGAGTGTAGTGCTATCTCAGCTCACTGCAACCTCCGCCTCCTGGGTTCAAGCAATTCTCATGCCTCAGTCTCATGAGTAGCATGGACTACAGGCACCCACCATCACGCTCAGGTAATTTTTGTATTTTTAGTAGACATGGGTTTTCACCATGTTGGCCAGGCTGATCTCAAACTCCTGACCTCAAGGGATCCACCCGCCTTGGACTCCTAAAGTTGGAGGATTACAGTGTGATCAGGTGTGGCCTTGGCCTCCCAAAGTGGGGGGATTACAGGTGTGAGCCACCGCACCCGACCTCTGTGGAGATTTCTAAGAAATTCAAGTAGGCAAATTTATTGAGCACCTTTTATAAAGACCAAGTACATTTTCATATACAACAATAAATTTTTAATAGAAACACTGATGTTTTGATCCGTTAACATTTTTAAAAGTAGAACACATTTGGACACTAACTTGTCTGCTGTCAAATTCAAAGCTTTGTCCATTACACTGGATATGGAACATATTCTGAAAGCAAACAGAGCATTATATTACTATGTTTCCATCATCATCATTCTTATAATGATATATAGTTACTAAGGCATCACTGAAGTTTTAAGCTTTTAAATTAATTTCATAGTGCTTTTTTGGTAAACCAAGGCTATACAAAGAGTTTGATATTGCCAACGGTTACAAAGGAATAAAGAAACAATAGGAATTCAGATGGGTAAATGAGCTGCTTTATATTAAAAGTGTCTCTCAAACCATACTCTCAATTTATTACAGGAACACCTCCCTATTCCCAAAGAAATGTAAAAGCATGACTCCAGACACAAAGGCACAGAATAATTAACTATGTCTGTTTCTTGAGCCTGGAACCCAATGGTATGGAACCTGCCACTAAGTCCCACAGTAGTAACAGGTGGTGCCATATGGCTGATATTCATACTGTTCCTTTTAAGATTTCCCTCTCCATTTGTATTCCTAAGTCACAGCTTCTTAATCTATCAAATATGTATTCTTGAAAGCTCATTATAATTACATAGACAAGTATATATGAAATACCTACTAGACTTTCAGAGAAGGTAGAGATTGCAGTGGTTTAAAGTAGAAACGGCTTCAGAGAAAATGGTAAGTAACTGATCTGACACTTGAAAATGTGAAAGAGCTTAGATCTATCGTAAGAGGAAGAGGAAACATTTCCTCTAGGAAAAGGCCACGACATTGGAGATACTCCATCCACCTCAGGCTCTCAATCGGTGCTGTCCTTACCCACACCTTCTCTGCAGGATCATGTCCACCTGTCATTCAGGGTTCTGCATAAATTCACTCTCTAAAGTCAGTCATCTCTTAATGTATCTATTAGATTAGGTCCCTTGTACCTTTCCTTGAAATCTCTTATCACAATATTGTATACCAGACTACCATTATACATGTGTCGGTCTCCCATAGCTGGGAGCAGCACAAAGGAAGTTCTGTCTTCTCCCTGTATTCCTTTTGGGCCCAGAGTGATAATTCAATTACTATTGACTAAAGGATGAATACGCAAACTGGGGAATTTGCATGATGTACTGGACAAAACTGTCTAGATAATAAATGTGCTCTTATCTTAAGAAACAATCAAGAGGAAGTAGATTACATTTATAGAATCTAGAATGTGAAACTGGAATGTATCTTAGCAGTTGCTAATATGAATACTTAATTTTGAAAATCCACACTTGTTAAACATTTCCCAAGTACTTTAAGGATTTATATATATGATCTCATTTATTTTTTATAAGATAGGGATTATTATCACTAATTTTGAAATTTAAAAAAAAACAGGTTTGGAAAGGTAAGTAATTTGTTTAATTTGACAATGCAAACTAAGGCAGACTCCCACAACCAGTCTCTACCAAAGAATAACTGTCTCAGGAAGAATAAGAAAGTTCCCAGGTCATCTGGGTTAACACGGGCTGAGCTGGCCCTAGAATCCTCTTTCTACGTCATTTTTTTCACTCTACAAAAGACCCTGAAGCACATGCAGAGTTTCTGAGAAATTATACAATAAGCAATAGAGTTATTCGAGTCTTAGCAGGGAGGTGGCATGATGAAAGTGGCACTTTGTGTTAGTTTATGAGGGTTGCCATAACAAAGTATCACAGACCGAGTGGCTTAAACAATGGGAATTTATTTTCTCACAGTTCTCAAGGTTGGAAGTCCAAGATCAAAGTCTGGCAGCTTTGGTTTCTCCTGAGACCTCTCTCCTGGGCTTGTAGATAGGGGCTTTTTGCTGTGTCCTCACATGTGCTTTCCTCTGTGCACAGAGGCCCCTGGTGTCTCTGTGTGTGTTCAAATTCCCTCTTCTTTTAAGGACACTAGTCACATTGGATTAGGACATGTCCCTAACAGCCTCATTTCAATTAAATGCCCTCTTTAAAGGCCTTATCCCCAAATACTTTTACATTCTGACGTATTGGGATTTAGGGTCCAATGTATGCATTTGGAGGGGGCATATTTCAGCCCATGACATGTTTTAATGACATAAACATAGCAGTTAAAGCAGCATACAATTGTTAGTGGAGAAAACTGGTGCTGGAGGAGGGAGGGAGAAAATCGACCAGGGAAGTCCAGATGTGATATAAGATACAATATGCGGCCAGACACAGTGGCTCATGCCTGTAATCCTAGCACTTTGGGAGTCCGAAGCGGGTGGATTGTCTGAACCCAGGAGTTCGAGACCAGCCCGGGCAACACAGTGAAACCCTGACTCTACTAAAACACAAAAAATTAGCCGGGCGTGGTGGTAGGCACCTGTAATCTCAGCTACTCCGGAGGGTGAGGCAGGAGAATTGCTTGAACCCGAGGCGGAGGTTGCAGTGAGCCGAGATTGCACCACTGCCCTTCAGCTTGGGCAACAGAGCAAGACTCCATCTCAAAAAAAAAAAAAAGACATGATATGCATCTCAACCAGGATGGTGAAGATTATAAAGGAGAGAGCATAGCTCCTTTAAGATGGAGCAGCTACCCTCATCTGATTATTTAAAAAGCTCCCCGCAACCCCTCACCAACATATACATACACACATTCTACATAAATGAAGCATAAGGATAACATCTAACCACTTCACATTTGGGAAGTACTAATCCAGATAAACCTGTCCATCTTAAGGATCAGGAAACTGGCCAGCCCAGTTTCACATAGTGCATTACAAACAAAGCAAGAATGTCTCCTCACTCCCAAGCCAGTGTTCTGGTTTTCATTCCTTGACCACTCTAGTTTGCTGTTATTTTCCATTCTTTCACCTCTTGGTGGTCAAAAACAAGTGGCCATTCTGGCCATATTTTAAGGTCAAGAAATTTTGGGGAAGGAGGAAATATTCATAATCACCACCTAGAAAGTACTTCATTGTACAAATTTGTAAGCTGAGGCCTCAAGATATAAATAAACCTCACCAAGTTACCCAGTAAGGAGAACAGCTGAAACTGAACATACCTCTTCATTTTCAACCAGGTACTCTTTCTTTATACCCTACTAGCATCCTCACTGCCCCATCCCGCCCCCCACACACACTGGGGCTAAAAAGGAAATATAGCCAAAATTAAAATAACATATATATAGTTTCAATTTGGCTAAAATCTTAAGTTACCAAGTTATAGTTTAGAAGGACAGAGTAGATCCAAGATATGAATGTGAGGAATACAAATAACTGAATTTCTCCTTGGGATTGGTCCAATAAAGCTGAAAAAGAATCACTTTCATCCTTTGTAATTTTCTAGGTTTGAATCATAGTTATAAATTGTTTGTTTTCAAATATTAGATTGTTTAAAAAATTCCTCTTCCCACACAGACCATTATGGAATAATATCACATTGATAGGTGTTAAATATATGCTGTGCATTTTCAGAAAATATAGAAGGATAATGTTCTGCCTTCTACTTAAGAGAAACTGACAATGGTGATGTACTTATTGTTAACAGTTATAAATACATGAAACAATGTGGCACAAAATGCTAGGAAAAGAAGTATGTTTTGACAACAGCATTACTTCTACAGCTTTTCTCTCTAGACTGGATGTTTTGCAAATATGCTCCCCGAGGTAGTATTTGTGTTTTGTTGAGGGTTCCACTCCCTCTTTAATTGCTGCCTTTTTTTAAGTGACAGGGTCTGCCAAGGTTTCCACAGCAAGGAAAGCCATATCTTTTTTCTAAAGTAAACAGTTCAGGAAAAACACCCAGGAAAACCATCAAACTGGCTTAAACGTTTAATAAGAACCGTTTTATTACTGGATACAATCATCAGCATTCATGGCTTGCTTTGCTTTTCAATGAATGCCATGACTATTTCAGGCAGCTGGTGAGATTGATCTGACAGTTTAAACTATGGAATTACTATGATCTTTAAAAGGAATAAATTGATGATAAACTATATCATCAGGAGTTGTGGAAGCACAGAAGGGTGTACACCTGCTTCCAGATGTTACTGTAAAGTTCGACCACTAAATGCAAGATCAGCATTCTACAATTCCTGAACTGGGTAATTTGTAATAGGAATTCAGGGTTACCATTTTCTTCTCAGATCATAAGAAGTTTTAGAAATGTTATTTTAGACACTGTGATGGTAATTCACTTTTGAAAAGAACAAGAAACCTAGTATTTTGCAGGATTAAGAACTCTGTAAATAGAGTATGCATTTGAGAGGAGTAGACTTGGGGGTTTTTAATCTTTTTTTGTTCCATGGACCCCTTTGGCAATCTAGTGAAGCCTAGGGACCACTTTATGGAGTATAACAGTATTATATTGGTTTATAAAGAAAGCTAATTATTGCCCGGGCATGGTGGTGGGCACCTGCAATCCCACCTACTCAGGGGATTACAGGAGAGGCAGGAGAAGTGCTTGAACTTGGGAGGCAGAGGTTGCAGTGAGCCAAGATCGCACCACTGCGCTGCAGCCTGGGCAACAGAGCGAGATTCCATCTCAAAAAAAAAAAAAAAAAAAAAAAGCCAATTATGTTGAAATACATGTATCTATGGCAGTCTGCAGACCCTTTAAATAACATTTATGCGTGCATTGGAGCATTGCAGCACATGTTTTCCCCTTCCACTTCTGTGGGTTACTACAACATAGTTCCAGAGTTTCATGGAAAATTTTTGAGGAGGGAGGAACGTACATTACTATAAAGAGTAAAATGATGATAGGAAATTTTAAGTTCTTTTTGTACTACCTACTTCTGCTAGCACCATAATGAACGTGCAGCACATCCTGAATATTTAGGAGTTACATATAATAAACTCAGGTTGAAATGAACTGAAAGTGCTGTCATTTGCTTCAAAATGAAATTTATATTGCCTCTAGCTTTGAGTAACAACCTGGAGAACTGTGCCAAAAGTACATTAGTAAAATCAATCAGCAGGTTTCAGTTGAGCTTCTGCAGATGAGATATAATGCCTCAATGGGTCCTTGGGAAAATGTGAAATTAACCAAACCAGTGTTATACTCTCCCCTTCATTTTGCCAGTGAGAAATTGGACCAGAGGAAGTTAGACAACTGCAGCTAAACCATAGCCTGACAAATACGGGCAGGACTAGGAATGAAGTGCAGAATGACTTTCCACTGCATGACATGTCTCCGGGAGGTAGGGAGAAAAGGAGGAAAAAGAAGCAGCTAGTTAGTGTCAGGCAGAGAAGTAGATGAAGGGCACAGCCATAAGCAATCTTAAGTCCATCTGACCACAAAAAGCACCCTCTCTTCTCACCATTCTGCCTGATTGACCCACATAGACTCACTGCTTCCACCCATGGAGGAGCCTGGCCTTCATTTGTGTAAAACTAAATCATTTTTATGTGAAGAGGATTTATGAGACATGGCTAATGATTTTTAAATTTTAAAATGGTTTTTTTAACTTTGAGGAAATATGAGTCAACAGCTCAATAATATTATTTTACTCATTGAAAAGATACCATTTTGATTATGGTAACCAGCTATTCTCTAAAACTCTAAGAATTGGAAAAGAAAAGGAAGTGACTTTTAGATGCAAAATGAAAGATTTATGTCAAGGTGAAGAAATATATCCTGAGAGCAGGGCTGTGAAAGATCCTCTTTTTGGATGGCCCATTATTATCACAAAATGTTTTACACATCTTCACACTGTAGAATTCTAATGATTCAAAGTCTATAAACCCTTATCTTAGGGAGCACAAAGACCAAGGAGTGTGCTACAACTCAGAAACAAGTACTTAGCTAGGAGTCCAATAAAGGCAGAGAAAAAAAGAGTTAATCATTCAGAACTTCAAAGGACAACAGCAATAGGTCTACCAACTAAAACATGAAGAAAAAGAGGTTCCAGAACGATGGCTCCTGGAACAGGTAACTGGGTTTCACTGAAGTGTACAATCAGGCCTAGCAACTGGCAAGGTAATGAATCCAAGACTTTGGAAAGAACAAAGGCTCAATTCCCACCAACTAGAGCTGGAAATCAGCCAGTTTTGGACTACTCCCTAGTAGTCACTAATTACTTTAGATAAAGGATCTCTGTTCTACAGACTCATTCATTTTTATGAATTTTTGTTTAGGTTTGGTTTTGGTTTTGGTTGTTTTTGATTTTGTTTTGCTTAGTCCACTGGTTATCCATTTTATGGATTACCACAATTTTTCTTTCTGTCTTTAAAACTCCCACTCTAGAGGAACCATCTAGCTTCTTTGCTCTTAGCATTTAAACATGTTGTAGAAAAACAACATACCCTGGAAGGCTAGTTTTAATTTAAGTCCATATTCTCAAAACCCACAGAGGCTCTCTACAATACAGGGCATCTTTCTAAGTTTCTTTGGTGGACTGGTATTCCCACCGGAAAGAGTCACTTTATTCCCTTCTCTCACTCAAGTTTCTCACCCCACCCCAACTCCCACTCTTAGCAGGCGACCTCATCTTCCTTCACTGAAAAAGCAGAAAGCACCAAAGGGAAGTTTCTCATCTTCCCACCATCAAATCTGCATATTCCCCTGCAGGTGCACTTGGGTTCCCCTTCTCCCTATCACAAAGGAGGCAGTGTCCTCCTACTGTTACAGACCTGGCACCAGCCATGGCTCTCTGGATGCAAAATCCCTCTCCTTAAGGAGAGATTTTGATGGTCATGTCTCTCTTTCCTGAATCATCAAATTTTACTTTCAACTGGATTATCTAATTGGTAAACTTGTTACAGTCTCTCTGTCGACTTCATATTCCTTTTCCCTGCTATGTCTCCATTTGGATGCTGTGTTTGACAGACTTCTCTGAAGGGTTATTTGCTTACCCTGTATCCAGGAGCCAGCTATCCTCGCCACGCATTCCTCCCATCCCATTTACACTTCCTTCTTCTGTCTACCCCCACTACTCCTTTGAAACTGCACTAATCAGGATCATTCATGATCTCCAAATTTCCAAAAGTAGCAATCACTTTTCTATCCTCTTCTTATTCAACCTCTTTGTTTCCTCTAGAACCACTTTCCTTCCTTTGCTCCCACGACACCACCCTAATCCCTGGTTTTCCATCTAATTTTTTAGTTGCTTCTTTGCAGACTCGTTGACAAATGCCACTCTCTGCCTGGAACCCTAGCATGAGCCATGCCATTCTCACTCCACTTACCACCTCCCATAGATGGCTTTTTATCCCTCACATCTGTGCTTCAATTCTCTGCCTCAGAGAGCCCTTCCCATTCTCCACTTTCCCATGTTATTCTCTGTCATTGAAGCCCATTTCCTTCCTTTTTATAATTTATTATGTTTGTTTGTATACTTATTATCTGTCTCCACCAAGACAGAATGAACTATAACTGCTTTATTCACCCAGGTATGCCCTAAATGTAGCACAGTGCCTAGCATGTAGCTGTTATTAATTAAAACTGACTGAATTAGTGAAGGAATAAAGGCATACTGCTCAGTGACCAACAATTCCTAATGGACATTAACATCTGAATTTCTTGAAACAGGAGGTAAAATTGGTAAGTGAAAAAGAAGAGTACATATTATCTAAATAGCTTCATACAATACCTGTTCTCTTTCTAAGTATTAAAAAGTGCATTTTCCTACTCCTACAACTTTTCTAAGTATACTGTATGTGTTAATAAAATGGTATATAGAAATTATTTTTTCACAGAAACCTAA
The DNA here is from genome assembly GCF_009764315.1 of Trachypithecus francoisi. NCBI lineage: Eukaryota > Metazoa > Chordata > Mammalia > Primates > Cercopithecidae > Trachypithecus > Trachypithecus francoisi. Next base: position 43,721,976 of record NW_022681470.1, on the reverse strand, counting down.
AATTTATATGAGAGCATTCTTTTCATTGTGATGATAAAAAGTGCTTGAAGATTCTTGTTATCTGTTTAAATTACATCCTAGATTAACAAATTGACCTGGTTGATTCATATCTTATGTACATATCAATATATAATAACAATTAATCAACATTAATTATTAAGGCATATTATATGTAATATATGGTGTATTGAATAATTAATGACTTACCTGAATTAATTCATATTGTTATTAATTATATAATACATAGGGTATATATTAATACTAGGGTATTAATCCATATAAATTAATATTTTATTAATTCTTATTAATACATAATATATTGATCAACCAAATCAAATTTGTCAACTTAAAACATATTTTAAAGAGATTGTAAGAATTTCTGCAAACAGTGAATGAGTCTCACAAATTTGATTCTTTCTTTTATTGCTTTTCATTGACAACAGAGGCATAGTTACAGACAGTAATAAAGATTAGAGGGAAAAATGCATGTAAATATTGTGAAGCTTTATATATATTAAACATAAATCTCTGGTTGTCACCAGCTCAAAAAGTAAGTACCAAGTAATAGATTATAAGTAAGCATCAAACAGCTTTCCAATTAAATATTTAATTTACCAAGAAGCCTCTTTTAAATTAGAATTGTTGCTGTGACAAATCTTCCTAAAATGGGCTAGTGGCATTGTCTTCTAAGAATCAAGGACATAACAGTATTTTAAAGCTATTATCTGAACATGTGTTACCATTGATCATTGAAAGTGAACTACCAAAATTTCCTAGTATTATCTCTTTGAGATCTAAGTTCATGACCTCAGCAAATTTTAAATTCATCCATCTCTTCTTCATGGCAGTTGAATGAAAAGGAAGTTGATAACCTGTTTGAGGTTTGTGGTAGACACAACAGAGGATAATGGATATTAAGAAATCATAATTATAGATGCAGCAGTCTATACAGAATGATCTCGTAACTGTGTGCATCTTTAGACACTTTTCTCTGATTGCTTTTCAATAAATTCTTACATAATTGCTCAAAATTACTTTTTTCAATGCTTTCATAATATTGCATGAAATACATGTTTAAAAAAGTCCACAAAATGAATTGCCTTTTTGTTTCAATAAATAAAAAGCTAAAACCTGAAAAAAAACTTAAAACACCATTTATCTGCCTCGAGACTATCTCAGGCTGACACTGTCTCTTCTTACAAATCCAAGAATTCTGCAAAAATGCTTTTTTTCCATAAGGGGTGAACATCCCAGTTTACTGCCTCTGTACTGCATTTAACTTGCTTATCCTGTCAAAACTGTGGGCATAAAAGTATGGGGCAAATAGAAGTGTGTCAATTTACTGAGTGAAATTCAGAAGCCATGTGCTGACCTAATGTTTCTAGTGGCACAGTCGCATCCAGCAGTAAAACCTGACCTAGTGTGCATTATTTATTACCACATCATAGTATAGATACTAAGTCAAGTGTATAATTAATGTTGGGTTTTACCCCTGAGAAGGAGTATCTGCTTTATCATAAGCTACTGAATTATTTGGAAAAGTAAAATAATAATGATTTTTTTGTCCAAATGATAAATCCAAGGTCAGAGTAACCATCTAGATACAAATGATTTATGCCAGCTGCCAGGTTTAATAAGAGCCAGAAAGAGCCATAGGTACTGTAGGTTATACTTAGAAAATTCTAAGAAATTTCTCTACTACCAACCTGAAAGCAAAACATTTGGTCAAATCAGTACTTTTTACATAACTCATGAAATGTGTTCATTTTGTATTTTTAGATAAAATGTAATACATTTTATTTTCTTAAAGTAGCATACATACTACTGTACAAAATACTATATAATTCCAAAATTGCGCAAGTTGCACAACCTCCTCTACTACATCAATCAGTAATCAAGTTATAAGGGCAGAACAATTGAGTTATTATGGAAACATGCACCTGGAGAGTGGACTTCCTGGGCCTTCTCTTACAATTTTTCTGATGTTAACTCCAATAGAAAGAGTGTGACAACATCAAATAATACACATTAAAACTAAAAATATATACCAATATATTTAAACATTGAAATACATCAAAATGGAAATCATAAGGCAGACATTTAAAAAACAAAAAAAAATTTGACTTTTCAACAGCTCTTTTTCACAGTTGTAAAATATGGATAGTAATACCTGTACTGCTAACTTATACAGTTATTGTGGAAATAAACAAAGTTCATAACCAATCTCTTTATCAACCACAAAGCCTGTGAAAATAAACAATACTGGGCCTCTGATTTTTTTCATACTAGATAATGAGAAAACAGCTTGTAAATTAAATAACAAAACAAAAACCTAAGCAAGCATAAGCTGAGCATCATAAATACATGAGTTTTCTGTACTGTAGAAGAATACATATTATGGACATTTGTTTACTAATTCAAAGCACTCTGTTACCTAAAATACCAAATTTTTTTCTGAAGACTCCAGAAGTCAAGCAGATGAAGAGGAAGACTGAGGAAAAGGGAGCAGTTGATTCACAACTACATGTGCCAAAAAGGAATGAGAAGAAAAATGAGAGCCAATTTGGTCTATTATCTTCAATGGAGCAATGGCTAAACTCTGATGCTGATAACTTTCAGCGTCAGGTGTCTGCTGAGTTTCTCTAAGCTCATTCGAATTTATTTAATAAGTGATTAGACTGGTAGGGTAACTTTACAAATCTGCTTATGGTGAGCATCGAGTTGTTTATGCTTACTTCTTTTTTTGTATAAAGAAAGGTAAACTGTATTTTCAAGGTATGTTGTAAGAATTGCACTAAGAATCACGAAGAATCAAAACACTTAGAATCACACAGCAAGAGTAGCAAATATATAACGCATCTGGTTTTTTTTGTTTGTTTGTTTGCTTTTGTTTTTTTTTGTTTTTGTTTTTGTTTTTTTTCTTTGAGACGGAGTCTCGCTCTGTTCCAGGCTGGAGTGCAGTGGCCGGATCTCAGCTCACTGCAAGCTCCGCCTCCCGGGTTTATGCCATTCTCCTGCCTCAGCCTCCCGAGTAGCTGGGACTACAGGCGCCGCCACCACGCCCGGCTAGTTTTTTGTATTTTTTTTAGTAGAGACGGGGTTTCACTGTGTTAGCCAGGATGGTCTGGATCTCCTGACCTCGTGATCCGCCCGTCTCGGCCTCCCACAGTGCTGGGATTACAGGCTTGAGACACCGCGCCCGGCCATAATGCATCCGTTTTTAACAGGCAAGTAATGGGTATCACAGGACCAGAATAACCTCTGCTCTATTTACTGTCTTCTTTGGAAGGAACTCCAGAACCAACCTTTTGGTTCCCCCAACTATTTATTGCCCTAATAGTCAAGGGGTAGAAGACAAAGAGTTGGCCGGAACTGAAGTTCATTTTCTCTAAACTGGTTGTTCACAACCAAGAATATTATTTTCCTCACAAAACCTTTTTTTTTTAATAAGAAACAAAGTCTTGCTCTATCACCCAGGCATGAGTGCAGTGTGTGGTCACAGCTCACTGCAGCCTCCAACTCCTGTGTTCAAATGATCCCCCTGCCTCAGCCTCCCAGATTGCTGGATTACAGGTGCATGCCACCATATCCAGCTGATTTTTTCAAAATTTTTAATAAAATTTTAATTAATCTTGCTATGTTGACCAGGCTGGTCTCAAACTCGTGGGCTCAAGCCTGCCAAAGGGTTAGGATTACAGGTGTAAGCCACTGCCCCCAGCCTTACAAAACTTAAACAGTCATCACACCACCTTTAGTCCTAACTATATCTTTACATTATTCAAGCCAGGATGTCTCTGGGGCTGGGTTTTGGCCATCGTCTCTGAACTCTCTTCAGTTTTTCCATCGTTTGTAAACTATTAGTCTATGAGAATAAAAAATAATTTGCTCTCATTTTTCTACATATTCTCACACATTTTTAAGGGAAAGGTTTCAGAAAACACTAAAATAACCCTCCAAAAATGAGAAAAACAATGTTTATAAAATTTCTACTTCCAGTTCAAAATTTCATCTATATTGTTAAGACTGTTAATATTCTTCAAAATTACTGAGGACACCAAAAGGGCTATGATTATGTAAGTTATATCCATTGATATCTATCCTATTTGAAATTAAAACAGAAAACTTTTAAAAATCACATTGAAAGAGGCAATTCACAAACATAGACATGTAAGTGGCCACTATGAAAATTGCTCAACTTTGTTCAAGAAAGAAATGTAAATTTAAACAAGATACCATTTTCGTATAACAAGTATCCAAGTTATTGGATTTGTTGTCGTTTGCTCTGTTTGATGATGGCACCAAGTATTGACATAGAAAACTCTACTCTCTTATATTGCTCATAAGTGGATACCATATTCCTCAAGAGCAAAATGTTAAAAATCATCATTAGCATTCCATGAGATTTTGCTAAGTATTTTAAAGAATCCTCAAAATACCCAATTATTATCGTTTCTATTTTACGGTTGAGAAGACAACATTTTAAGGAGATAACGTAATTGGATTATTGTCTCACAACCTGTAAGTAGTAAAATTTTTGTTAGAACCTAGAAAATAAACTCTTAAGAATCTGCCATAAGGAAATAAACAAAAATATATGCAAACATCTATATAAAAGCTTCTAGATGAAAATATTACTTATAATAGTAGAAAATTGTTATCAATATAAATATCCAACAATTATTTATAATAGTGGAAAACTAATCTAGCTAAATATCCAACAAGATATAATTGGCCAATACAACCTATATACACACTAAAAATTTCATATAGTAAGAACCATACTCTTTTGTTCATGGATAGATTGCCATTACTTGCATCACACACAGTAGAGACTTAATATTTTTTAAATATGTGAATACAAAATAATACGTGATAATTAAAAAATAATGTTTTAACAATGTATTTCATGAATGAGGGAGAAGCATGTTACAAAACAGCATGAACAGTGTGATCACAATATTTTAAAACTACATGTATGTATAGAAACATACCCAGATGTACAAACATGTATATACATGAACTTCTCGTCTATCTGTGCTGATGCATACTGGGTACTCAATAGATATTTGTTGATTGAATTAATGATTGCATTACATTTTAAAAGCACCTTGGGGGAAATAATAGGTAATATTTTCTTTTTCTTCCTTGCAATTTCTATATTTAACAAAATCTTAAACAGTGAGTGTGATTTATCTTTATAATAAACAATAATATTATAAAAATTAATCATTCTGGGAAATATCATTAGGAATTTTGGAATAAAAGTAGTAAATATAGACAACCCACAATCCAATAAAAAATAACTTGCATCTGATTTTCTTATTATGTTTCACTTACTGCATTCAGCAATAAAAACAACTGATGTTACAGAAAAATGTCAAGTATAATATTGTACAATTAATTATTATTGGGGTTGAGGCTAGAACTCACGTTATTTGGTTTCAGGCAAGCAGCTTTTTCCATTACACCAAGTTGCTTGGAGTTCTAGAATATCAGTGAATAAATGACTATGTGGGTGCTGCAAAATCCACTGTTAGTTCCTTACTTATAAGTAAAATGATTTTCTAATTAATCATTTTATATTATCAGAAAATTCCAAAGTTCTAAGAAATACTGTATTTTCATGTAATATGAATTGTCTTTGGGGATTTGTGAACTTTTAAAGGTGTTTTTAAATTTGTGTGTGTTGGAATGGCATAATGTGCATTATTCTAGGGAGGAGTCCATACCTGTCACAAGATTGTAAAAGTGTCTTTGATGAAAAAAAAAAGAAAGAAAGAAAGAAAAAGTAAAGAAAAGAAAGAAAAAGTAAAGAAAAAGAAAGAAAGAAAGAAGAAAGAAAGAAAGAAAGAAAGAGAAAGAAAGAAAGAAAGAAAGAAAGAAAGAAAGAAAGAAAGAAAAAGAAAGAAAAGAAAGAAAGAAAGAAAGAAAAGGTTAAAAACTAAAGCTATAAAATCTGGAGCAAGAAGGAGGAAAAAACTGATGGTAAATAAAAGCAAACAAGAGGAAAGGGAACCCAAACTAATTCTGTCTTCCTCTTTTTTATTCCTGGAACATATTTTTTAATATGCGGATGATTCGATTTTATGACTGCTTTCTAAGCACTAGCACTAGAAAAGATAATGGGTTAAAAACATAAGCCAAATAACCTCTATGGAATGAACATTTTCAGTTGCTAAAAATCTATTTAATAATTTTTCTTTTCCTAATTAAATGTAAATACAAAACACTTCAGAATAGCTTTTTTTGTTTTGTTTTGTTTTGTTTTTTTGAGACAGAGTTTCACTGTTTTCACAGGAGTGCAATGGCGCGATCTCGGCTCACTGCAACCTCCACCTTCCGGGTTCAAGCGATTCTCCTGCCTCAGCCTCCCAAGTAGCTGGGATTACAGGCACCTAAAACCATGCCCAGCTAGTTTTTCTATTTTTAGGAGAAATGGGGCTTCACCATGTTGGCCAGGCTGGTCTCGAACTCCTGACCTCAAGTGATCCCCAGCCTCGGCCTCCCAAAGTGCTGGTATTACAGGCATGAGCCACTGAGCCCAGCCAGAATAACTCACTTTTTTAAAGTACGTTAAATAGATGCAATGTCTTATCTCAAAAAATATGCTTCCCCTACGGGAAGTTTGTAAAAGTCCTTTGAGCAAATGCACATTAAACACTTCTCTATGCATTTCACAATTATTGCTTAATTTAAAATTTAACTCTTCCGGAGATAATGAAAGAAGTAAATACTTGTTTCTTATCCCAATCTCTAACTTGATTGGCAAGGTGTAGGAACCTCTAGAAGGTAACGTTAAAATTCTTAACAGAGGTCGTTTCACTACAATCCTCTACAAATATCCCTTGAGCCACAATTCCAAATTTAAACAACAAAGAGAAACAAAAATACAAATCTTCCTTGAACCCAAATCATATTGGCAAATATAACTTCAGAATTGACACCCATTCAAACAATACACCTCTAATATTCTCCATCTGCCTTAGCTGAATAAATACTGACATCATCAACCCATATAAGGATTATTTTTTGTTCTGGTTTTGGAGGTGAATTTATTTTTAAGACTAAAATGATTACAAACTGTAGGAGACAGAAACATTCATCCACTGATACTTCAAAGTCAAAGACCATTTTTTTCTTTTTTTTCTTTCTTTCTTTTTTTTTTTTTTTTTGTGGAAACAAAATTACTAAAATATCCACACTCAAAATTTAACTATGTAATTTGATCAAATCTTTTCAAGTATCTAGTTTTGAGGTTTTTTTTTTTTTCCTCCTGGCAAGCCAAGTAACTTAGGGGAATGGTGGATCATCAGAACACCAGTCCGTTTACAGTTAATTTTTCAATCCTCTTTCTTTCGCATAATTCTGCAAAATATTGACTAGCCAGGAAAGCGTCCCATAAGTAACCAAAATGATCAATTTTTACAAATTAAAAGTTAAGTGAGTCAACAAAGTCTCTCTCTCGCTAAATATCGCTAGGGCTGTCAAACAACACAGCATGCTGCTGCTCGAGTTTGGGGATCAGCATCACGTGGGACGCTAATAAGCGCCACCTCATTGCCGTTTTGAATGCTAACTTTCTGGGACTCCAACCCAAAGAAACACCTTAATCTTTGACTCCACAGTGCATTTAAATCCAGGAAGGCAAATGTGAGTGGGTTAAAAGAAAATTGAGGTCCCTAATCTGTGTTTTATTTCAAAAGGCAGAGGACATGCTGACTTTTTAAAGCAGTGAGGTTTCCCCTCCGTCCTTTCTTCCTTCCAAGTGAACTACCAAGTAAAAGCTAAGGAGGGTGGGAAAGAGAAGTGGAGCAGGGGAAGAATAAACATATTGCTTACAGTTCCCAGAATTACCTGACAATCTTCAGGCTCCTCAATGCCTCTAGCTTTCTGTCAGGATCCTTTTTCAGCTACGGACTTAGAGAAAGTCTTATCCTGGGTAGGAGGGGCTAAAATGTGGGCTGGTCTCCTTGCGCTTTTGCAGATGTTTTAAGGTGGAGTTAAAGAGGAAGAGGGAGAACGCTCTCCTCTCATAGAAGCTAGTATTGTAAATGTCAGTGCCTAGTTATTAGAACCAGGAGTTTGAAGTCAGAAAATATGCTTAAATAATATGTAAATTAACCAGTCCTAAATTCCATGAGTGCTGTCGTGGATTTCTGTGTGTGTGATGTGTATGTGTGTGTGTGTGTGTGTGTGTGTGTGTGCGCGCGCGCGCTCGCGTCTGAAATTACTACTTGTCCTTAAGTAGTAACTACTTCCTCCTTTTTTCCAAAGGAGAACAAAATTGAAAAGACCGTGAATAACCTAGAGCATTTTTGCATTATTTAAAAAGGCAAAGTTTATAACAAACCTCAAATATAAAAATGTACATTTTTTGAAATGAATATCAGACCACTTTAAAAATCAAATCTGTTTAAGTATTTCTACTCCAGACTCAGAACACCTGTGTTGATAATAATTTCTTTGTAAATTTAAGATTAAAAGCATACCAAATAATGTAATATATATGTTGAGATTTAGGGAAGAAAATGAAATCAGATTGAATTGCAAATTTGCAGTGTAAATCCAAATACCTTATAGTACTATAATGAAGAAGGTGCAGTGTTTAAATGTATCCAAATTCCATAAGAATCAATTCATGTCTTTAAAGATTCACGTGTTCATTTAATATATCTTGTTTTGCAAACACAGGATCTTGCTTTTGCCTTTAAATACTGAACTCACTCTCCTAACTCTCTTACATTTTCAAAGAATATAATTTCATTAAATCTTCTGGATTATCTGCTTTCTGTAGCCCAACATTCAACCCTTATTTGTTTTTATTTTTTTCCCCTGAATTCAACCTGGCATATTATAAATCTCTCATTGGGGGGAGGGGGGAAGCCAGTAATATTTTTTTAGGAAGGATAGATTTATAATAAAAATTTTTCTCTTTCCAAAGAAATCCCTGAATTTCAAGAAAGGAGGTGTATGTTAAATAGAGGAGCAGAAAGCACACTTGTAGTTTTCCTCTCGTTCCCCCAGATACAAATGGTGAAAGCAAGAATCTATACCGCAGGGCATGTTCGTTCTAAGACTCTCATAAAGAAAGACTCCCTGGAAAAGCAGCTTCACAGTGCTTATAGAGCACAAAAAAAGTGCTCTAGTGCTTTTTCGATAATAAAAAGTTAAAGCTCTCAATATTTCCAGATGATATCCAATAGTGTGTCACACATTGAAGATAAAAAATTATTTAAATGCTTTTAAAGAAAATGTCATTATATGTTATGGTTAGGGTTAAAATATGTGGGGAGAAGTTTGTCTCTTTCCAGTCTTACTAAATGAGGCTGACTTATCTCCACCTTTATAATGAATAAAGGCTGCTGCAGGTATGTGTTCTCCTCTCTGGAACCAGTGCAGACCAAATCCCATTTACCCATTTTGTGGTTCTGTGGCCTCCTTATCTTACCCATTTTGGCTCACTGCTTGTGATCTCATTGTTCACATAGACCTCTAGGTGGATAGTAGAAGTTCAGATTTGCTATCTTCACTTTGTCCAATTTCCTCCAAAAATGTTTTCAGCATTGACCTACTGGCTTCAAAAACCTCTGCTTCCACCTTAGGTAAGATAGACCCTGACTTCCATAGCGTGCTTCAGTCTATAAGATCAATTAGGTCTGAAGACCCATCTTCGTTTGATTTGTCCATCAACAAAGATTAGTCATCTGGGACTCATCTGAAGCTGAGCAATATCATAGCAGCTTATTTGAATCCAATTCTACCATTTGCACTATTTCCAGCTAATAAGTTTCATACAGTTTGCTAGTAATTTTCCACATCTTTAAAATTTTAGAGAACAATAAACTAAGAACTAGATAAGTAATCAAAAGGAACAACACCAAAATTGGCCAAATTAACTAACAAAGAATACCTACTTGTCAAAAGCCATGGCTCAAAAACCCCAGAGGGTTGGGAGGGGGAACCCTGAAGTTTGTATGATTGATTTTTCTTTCTTTCTTTTTAATTATACTTTAAGTTCCAAGGTACATGTGCACAATGTGCAGGTTTGTTATATATGTATACATGTGCCATGTTGGTTTGCTGCACCCATTAACTCGTCATTTACGTTAGGTATTTGTCCTAACACTGTCCCTCCCTCTACCCCCCACTCACAACAGACCCCTGTGTGCCCCTGCCCTGTGTCCAAGTGTTCTCATTGTTCAATTCCCACCTATGAGTGAGAACATGCAGTGTTTAGTTTTCTGTCCTTGTGATAGTTTGTTCAGAATGATGATTTCCAGGTTCATCCATGTCCCTGCAAAGGACATCAACTCATTATTTTTATGGCTGCATAGTATTCCATAGTGTATGTGCCACATTTTCTTAATCCAGTCTATCATTGATGGACATTTGTGTTGGTTCCAAGTCTTTGCTATTGTGAATAGTGCCACAATAAACATACATGTGCATGTGTCTTTATAGTAGCATCATTTATAATCCTTTGGGTATATACCCGGTAATGGGATTGCTGGGTCAAATGGTATTTCTAGTTCTAGATCCTTGAGGAATGGTCACACTGTCTTCCACAATGGTTGAACTAGTTTACCCTCCCACCGCAATGTAAAAGTGTTCCTGTTTCTCCAGATCCTCTCCAGCATCTGTTGTTTCCCGACTTTTTAATGATCGCCATTCTAACTAGTGTGAGATGGTATCTCATTGTGGTTTTGATTTGCATTTCTCTGATGACCAGTGATGATGAGTATTTTTTCATGTGTCTGTTGGCTGCATAAATGTCTTCTTTGAACGATATTTCTTTCTTTATACGGAGCTGTTTTCTATTGTCTTTTTTACTATTTCCAATTCACCTATCCTGTGCTGTAACTATATGAAGCTGCTTTGTTTCCCATGAACTTGAACAAAGGTAGTGAGATACTATATGAGAGTTAAATCCGGATAGAAAATGAAGATGATTAGCCAGCATAGGGTACTAAGAGAGAGTTGAATAGAGAATCTAATCCAGATTGCAGATAAACTCAGAAAATGGTTACCAATCAACTAATTTACTTATAATAATGTATCCTTCTATTCCACAGGCTATGCTTGAGTCTTCTGGTCCAACTATTTTTATAGTAAAATAATAAATTGATATTTTTGCTACTTATTTGTATCTGTGACTATAATTTACATGAATCATTCCTCTTTTTATGTATTAACAAAATTATTCAGGTTAGTAAAATAGCAAGTCAAAGAAAATGATTTTCTCACATTGTCAAGTTTTCTGGCATCCCACTAATTGACCTCTACCTTTCATTCAAACTAACACAGAGACTATTCTCCTTGCACATCGAATTCCACTAGAATAATCCTACTCATCCTGCAAGGCTTAGCTCAATTACTATCTTGTCTGGAAAATTTCCCTACCCTCTTCCCTCTCCAGTAGAATTCATTATTCCACTTGTATAAGAATGCTCATTAGAGCATTGACCATGTATTATACTTGGCTATACAATTAAAAAATATTTTATATTCCATCAGGGCATGAGGCAAGTATTTTTCATTTTAATAAACTCTCTTTTCACCTGAAGTTTATAACACATTAGGAGCTAATGGACATTTGTTGAATTTGTTTTCCATGGTATCAAGGTCAAAGATATCTTAAACCTGACACCCGAATAACACTCTACCTGCCACTGCCATCGCCACCATTACTAAAGTATAGACATTTTTTTAATGCCCTCCAATACACACATTGATAAATTACTGACAATATAAAACTAGCAAGAAGTCAGGGTGAAATGGACCCTAATTAAAATGTATTTACCATGAATTTAAAAATTAGATGTTCTGATGAAAGTACAGCTCTCAGAAGAGCGTATCTGTGGACAATAAGACCTATATTTTAATAGCTAAATATCTACTAGTAGTTACACATACGTTTGCAAAGATCTTTTGACCTAAACAATAGAAGCAATAATTTTCTCTTCCTTTGAATTGAATGCGTTAAACAAATTATTGCTGCTTAATTAAACTTTTCCCTCCTTTTTTAATATATTAAGAAAACTATAACAAATAAAGTACTACTAATATTGACTGTTACTCTTTATATAGAGCCTATAATGGGCCAGGTACTTGTGTTAGTACTACATTTGTTGTGTCACTAACTATTATATTCATGAAATGAGACAGTATTATCTTATTTAGAATCCCGATATTAAGTAAGCATATAAAATTTGTGGTGAGGCTAGGATTTTAATCAAGTCTGTCCAACTCCAAAGCCCACAATTTTTCTAGTGTATCACACTGTCTCATAGCAAGTTTTGTTTGGCCATCTTTTCAGCCTTGTCCCAAGTCAACCAAATCTCTGACTGTTAGGGAGCAGTGGTAGTGGAGTTACTAATAGATCATTAAAGCCTCATTATCCTAAGCACCCAGGCTAGGAACCTTCTACTATTCTCTTCCACATCAGCAATGGTCACAGTCTTGCCCCTTTGCTTCCTTCATCCCACCTAACTCCTTTATTTATCTTCTGGTTTCTATCTCCAAATATTTATATCTGCATTTTCCTGTCCATTTTACTATCAAAATATTAACTTGTACTCTTGCTTTATTATTACTTACATATACTACCATATGATCTTTACTCCTGCATCTCCTTTTCAGTCTTAAAATCATCCTAGGCTTCACTAACAGATAGACCTTCCTACAAGTCAGGTCATTTCACTGCCCTACCCACATCATCCACTTTTCTATACTACCTATTGATTTATATGACTACGTTTTTAAAATATCTCTTTTCCTTTTGCAGATGAAGTAGATGTAAAAATTAAATCAGAATACTCTCAGATTTTATCACAAATTACAAATAGTCATGCTGTCAACAATAAATATGAGTTAACACACATTAGAAAGTTTTAGCTACAGACAAACCATGTTCAGGACCTTTTGATAAAACAGGGTTGTCCTAATTCATTTTACCTACTTGTGGCAATAATTTTACTCATCATTTTCTGCTCTCGAAGTGCCCTCTAAATTTGGTAAAGCAAATGCATGTCTAGTTTTAGTAATTCTGTAGGAATGGGCATGAGCTCAATTACTCACCCCAGAAACTGACTGGCAGGCACTTTGCAGGGTTTTAAAAATACTTATGCTTTTGGAATTTAAATGTACTGACGACAGTGAGAAAGGCAGAGCCTGTGTCCTTTGCTTTGAGGTAATCCTGAGTAGGAAGAATTACTGCTAAGTGAATTTCCAGTGCCTCCCACGTAGCTGAGCTCTGATAGATGTCAGTAGAGGATTTTTATAGAACATTTGGTTGTCTAGAGCTAAGATAATAACACTATTCCTATACTTATATTTATAAAACCAGTGACTGAGCAGCTTCAAAAGCTCCTTGCTATTTGATTTTTCAAATACATTGTCAGATCCAACAGTTTCTCTTTGGAAAATTTATCTTCCTTCATTCCCTATATATATGTCATCTATCTCTGATTGGAAACACAACAAAGCAAAACAGGTAACTCTTAATCTTCACCTAAATAACAAAGATAATCACATACCAGGATTTAATTTCATTACATTTATGATCTGGCCTTAGATTCCATAATTTATCCCAAGTTTACTTTTTAGGGTAGAGTATAATTTGAGACAATTCATAGCAATAATTCTGAAAGCTGCTATGCAAAAAAAAAAAAAAAAAAAACAGCAAAACTATTAATTCTGATCAAGTTTACTCCACATTAGCAAAATGATCCAACTGATTTGGTCATGTAAATGGAATAATTAAGGAAAACATGAAACATACAACAAGTTTAAATATTTCTTAAATATCCTACTGTGATGGTTGAATTTTACATGTCAATTTGATTGATCTAAGGGATGCCCAGATAGGTGGTAAAATATTATTTCTGGATGTTTCTGTAGGATGTTACAGGAGAAGATTAGCATTTGAATTAGTAGACTGAGTAAAGAAGACTTGCCCTCACCAGTGTGGTCCAGCATCATCTAAACTGTTGAGAGCTTGAATAAAAGAAAAAGGCAGAGGAAGGACAAATTCTCGTTCTCTCCTCTTCAGCTGAAGGCATCCATTTTCTCTTGTCTTCAGACACTGGAGACTTTGGAAGTTGATATTTACAATAGCTACCCCCAGTTCTCAAGCCTGTGGGCTTGGGCTAGAAACTATACTATTAGCTCCTCTGGTTCTCAGGCGTTTGAACTCAGACTGAATTACACCACCGGTTTCCTGGTTGTCCAGTTTGCAGACAGTGTATCATGGAACTTTTTAACCTTCATAAACCCCATGAATAAATTCCCATAATAGCCTCTTATATGTGTGTGTGTGCATATGTATGTGTGTGTGTATGTGTGTGTGTATATATATATATATATATTCTATTGGCTATGATAGAATGTGAGTATATGTGTATGTGTGTATAGTGTATACATACATTCTATTGGTTACGAATATACATATACATACACTATTGGTTATGATTCCCTAGAAAACCCTGACTAATACACCTATTGAGATATTTTTACGTCCCAGCAAACAATAGGATAGTCCAATAACTGAATTTAAAATAAAAGATGAATATTCTAGAGTTGCCTATCCTTTTTTTTTTTTTTTTTTGAGACGGAGTCTCACTCTGCCGCCCAGGCTGGAGTGCAGTGGCCAGATCTCAGCTCACTGCAAGCTCCGCCTCCCGGGTTCACGCCATTCTCCTGCCTCAGCCTCCGGAGTAGCCGGGACTATAGGCGCCCGCCACCTCGCCTGGCTAGTTTTTTTGTATTTTGTTTTTTTTAGTAGAGACGGGGTTTCACCGTATTAGCCAGGATGGTCTCGATCTCCTGACCTCGTGATCCGTCCGCCTCGGCCTTCCAAAGTGCTGGGATTACAGGCTTGAGCCACCGCGCCCGGCCGCCTATCCATTTTTGCTTATAACTTGCTACAGTTAAAGAAAGAACTGTAATGTCAGATAATATTGTGATTTATCACTAAGATATTAAAAATAGGTTATGATTCTTTTGCTCTAAATCACAGTCTAAAATGACAAACTCCCTTTCACTTGGCTCTCTAAATAGTTCCATTTTCCTTAATAGCCATTCTGATATTGTATTAAACATGGGTAGCAAGATTTAGGTTACGTATGATCATTTATTTTGGAACATTCCACCAACTCTCACACAGTATTCTCTTTGGATATGATATTTGCTTAATAAATATTACTGATTCACCCAATAAATCATACATTTATTTGATCATTTATTCACAGCGATGCTTAAAAGCCTGGGATAGGAAAACCTTTAGAATTTTATAAGGTGTCTTCTGCTTCTAAGTCCTCAAAGAATCACATGTGAGTGCTTAGGGAAGTCCTCCTAGTATATGGGTGACATATACTGGAACTGTGTGTGACTTCTGGAATAAGCTAGAGTTATAGATCAAGTACTGGCAGCATGGCAACAGCCTACAGTGTTACCATTCCACTATAAAAATAGGAAACCACTGACACTAAGAAGGTAGGTGATTTATCCAAAATTAAACATCAGAGGAGGTCAAACCAAGCCTTTGACTTCAATTTACTTATCTCTTTCTATAGCCATTTCCCATTGCCTACTCACAAATAAATTAATTGAGCATTAGAAGTCAATTTGCAAAGTGTTAAAACAGAGATTTAAACTCAAGTTTTCCTGATTTCAAAGCCCATGGTGTTTGTTTGCTTGTTTACTTCATCATTTTGCATAAGCAGGACTTAACCCAATAACAGTGTTCACGCAGTTTTAATATATGTAACGAATGATGAAGGAAGCAAAAAGTTTAAGCTTCTGAAAAAATCTCTTCTTGGTATACTAGTAAGAGATGTGCTTGTCTTACTCTTCTCCGGGTTAATATTAAACTCACAAACCTTCTTAAACATGCTTTATGCAGACATGGCATTACATTTTCCTGTTACCAAAGCTCTCTTCCACCAGAGGAATGAACAAGGAATAAAGTTAAAAGGGAATCATTACTTATCAACTTTTCCTATAACCTATTACTTCTCTTTGCTTCTATTTGTAAAGACAAAAATACAATGCCTACTATATGAAACAAACATGTTTTCAGAAATGTTCACTTGATCAATATTTTCTAAATAGTTTCAATCTAAATGAATACATATGCAGCTATTTTATTTTATGTGTATGTTCTTTAGAAAAATTACAAGTCAGGGAAGTCTTAAAATAGGAGGTTTTCAGTTTCTGTTCCTATTCTGAGGCCACGTTCAGCATCTTTTTATGAAAACATAATGACTCATGAGAGTGGTCATCAAGGCATTCTGCTGGGGTACATTTTCAAAGCTAATGGCCATCATGCAAAGGAATACTCGCTAAGCAACTATTAGTAATATGGCTTCTTTGTGAATAGGGAGGGTAAACCTCCTTCTAGTCTATCCTAAACAGCTCAGCTGTGGAATTAAGGCATACTTCAAGCTCTTTATTGTTACTGGGGATGCTTGGTTCACAGGTAAAGGCTGTACCAATTTTCATCCCATCTCTGCTATAGTTAGAGCTGGGTTTACAAAATGTAGTATCTGTAACATTATTTATGTAACAAAATGTTGTGAGTTTGTGCACAAACTAGAAAAATGAGAAAAATCATATACACAATCATGATATTAACCATCTTTTCGGAAGAATTCTAAAGTTTACCATCTACTGTGAGATTATGGACTTAAACATTGGTGTTAAAATGGCATTCCAAATTTATATATGAGTTATTTTGTTTTTGTTTATTGGCCGGTGAAGGAGGGAAAAGATCTCCTGATCCCTGCTATCCAAAAGTCTGGGATTCACGGCTTAAAATCTTTTTCAGAAAAGCTAGGAAATGTATACTCTCTTAAAACTCTTTTTGCAGTACAAATGTTTTCAACCTCATAAGGAGTGTCGTCATCAAGAAGCAATACTTCATTAGATTGCATAATAATGTGATAAATCATTATCCCAAACTCCCATTTTCTGTCTCTTCAGTTAATAAAATCTGCCAGACAGCATTTCCTTACTGCCCAGATTTAGAGCAATCCGACATATTTTTCATCACACACACACACACACACACACTCGCGCACACACACACATATGGGCTCCCCTCTTTTCCTCATTTTCCTTCCATGTCTTTTTCTAACAGTAGGCAGTATGATCATTACCACTTTAGTACACAAATATCTTGTCACTTTCCTTCCAGGGGTCGCCAATTCCCTTAGAATGCTACCTGTTCTCTTTAACATGGTCTCAAAATATCTGGTCCCAGCCTGATTCAAGTCAGCCTCACCTGTTTCTCCTTACTCCAGGGCAATACTGTATTTCTTTCAATTTCAAGAACATCCCATACTCTTTCCTATCTAATTACTTTCACACATAGCCCATTCCTTTCCCACCAGGTCTGCTTTACTGATGCCTGCTTGACTTTTAATTTTCAATTTAAAGGTCACTTCTTCATGAAAGGTCTTACCATGTCCTCATCCCCCTTTCTTCTGCCCAAAATCTAGCTTCTGTCCTTTTGTTCCATTTCACCTGTAATTCTCCAACTTAAAACTTCTCATCACTTATGCAACACTTACATTTCTTATCAGTTTTATAGTCTAGACAATAAGCTCTGGGAGGGAAGGGACTATTTTGTGCTATGTTGTATAAGCAATTCCCAACATGATGCCTGCACATGCTAATAATTGGTATTCAATAAATATTTTCAAATGAATGAATCTCCTCTACTTAGTATTCTAAGTCCTTTTTTCCTCTTGTGGTTTTAAAATTCTGGATAGTAGACTCAATAGTTCACCTCAATTAATTCAAAAGGCAATGTGATGAATCGACACCACAATTTCCAAAGCTATATTCTGTATTTAATATATGATAATGTGCTTTCCTCTAATGCCTCTCCTTTGTGTTACCCAATCATGCTCCCTAATTCTGCTTGAGCTTTTTTAAGATAAGGCATGGTGCTTGAATTCTGGGTCATAATTAACATAAACTGGTATGCTGCTATTTATCGTATCAATTTTAAAAATGAACTTTGAAGACTCTGTAACATACTTGAACCTGATGATTGAGGACAGCAGGGTTTCTTGGCCATTTATGAAGGGTGTGACACACTGACATCATTAAAATTAGGGTAAACAGATTAATTTTATCAAATGATTGCTATAGAGGAAACCACAACAGAAAACTGATCAGTCCCATCCTGAGCAATTGCTTACTGAAGCAATGCTTACTGAAACCAAAAAGCAAAATCACAAACATTTCAAGGCCTTGAAAACAAAACAAAAAATGCATTTTATATGTACAAAATCTGGAAAAGGTTTCTAATTATATACGTGTATATATATACATACATTTTTGTATATATGTACACATTTGTACATCCAGAAATGGTCTCTTTGAGGGCCAATTTTGAAATAAGAAGATGAAAGGAAAGAGAGAGTTAGACAGAGGAAATAAGTGGCTCTAATTCAAGGAAGTTTACGAATTTAGAGAGGACAATGATCCTTGAGATCACCTAAGAAAACTCTTACCAGTTTACCAGTAAGGTAAGGAACTGAGACATGAGTTGTGCACTGATCTGCATTCACCCATTTCACGAGTTTTAAATGGACATTAGAATGTTTAAAATTTGTAATGGACATTAAGCAGCATTTAGCCCTTCCTTAAATTAAATGTTGTACCAAATTCCCTAATGCTCTTGAAATCCATGGGCTCATATTCCTGAAGTTATATTTGAATGAACTCTTTCCTTGTTATTTCACATCTAATGAGATTTTAAGTTCCGTTATTTTATCCTACTCAATATCACTTAAATTATTTTTTCTTCTTTTCTATTTCCAGGGCCCCCACCCTATTCTTCATAACTCCACAACTGGAGGATGTCGTAAACTCCTCACTGGTCTCTCTGTAATTCGGCCTGTAAAAAGTAGCCAGAGTAGTAAGAATAACTATCTCAAGAATCATTTTCATCATAATATTACATTAATCCTACCACTCACAAGCTTACATGGCTCTTCATTGCCTACAAAATCAAAAAAAGTTCATAGCAATCAAGAACTGTCTGCCCTCCAGCAGGAAATGTTCCTTTCTTCACACACACATTAAAGTGTTCAATCTCATCCACTCTGTGCACTGGCAAATTGGATAGAATATGTTGGTAGTAGGAAGACTTCAACGTTGTTTCCCATCCTTCCCTATCATCAGATGTATGACCTTGCTGCTACCTTTTATCCATTCTGAGCTCAAGTTTACCCATATCTAAAGGGTATATGTGTTTACTTTCTACCACATTGACTTACTGTGAAAATTAATAGACATAATTTAAGTAAAGCACCTGCCATATATTATATATATTTGTACATTATATTTGTTCTGCCTAATTTCACGAAGGATTTGAGTAAACCATTATGTATGCTTTCATTCATTTATGCAATCAATAAACACACACTGAGGACTTTTTCATTTTAGACACTATGTTAGTTACTTGGGATACAAAGAAGAATACGACATAGGCCCTCACCCTGAGAAACCTCACACAAACGCAACATATAAAAATACAAACATAAAGCAATGTGATTATCTAGGAAAAGAAATACACTGTGTATTAGGGGATTGGTGAGTAAAGACTCCTAACCTGCCAAGATTTGGGAGCTGGGTCAAGGAATATGGGACACAATTTCAATCAGTGGACAAAGATGAGTAAAACCTATGAAGGCAAAGAAAGAAGACAGAAGGCTATCACAAGTAGATGAATAGAAAACTGTAATAGTCATTATTATTATTATCATTATTAATTTTTAAAGGCCTACATCGGAAAACATTGCCTCAGTTCCAAGCTAACTTCTGGTTACCTTACTGACAGCAAATTGTGTATTAAATTCTAACTTTACCCCAGTTTATCTGTGACTGAGTCCTTACAACTATGCCCACACCTTGGCCCCTGGTCCCTGGTGCTCTCCTCTCTGAGCTAGTTCTTAGCTTCTATATACCTCAGAATTGTGTGTTTTAAGTTCCTGAAGTCCTTCCTTTTTGGGCTCCTTATTCATCTTGCCTGCTTACCCATTTTGTTTCTTGTCTTCTCCTTGACCACACTGGCCTCCCGGGGTTTTGAGTTTAGCCTGTCTTCTGGGAATAGCTCCACCAGACTAGGATCTTCCCAACCACACACCCCTGTGTGTATGACTTCAGGTCTCAGTTTAAATGCCACCTCTTCAAAGAGCATTTCCCTACCCACTTCCTTTCCTCACCCCCAAATTTGAAAGAACAGGTCAGTCTCTTTCTTCCATTATTATTCACTTTTAATTTTGCATTGCAACTGTTATATGGTGATTTTCTCATTTGTTTCTTTGTTATCTGTTTATTTTCTGATTCCTTCTGCTAGGATGTAAGTTATATATATATGGTTTGGCGCCTCATCTCTTTTGCCTAGCACACTTCTTGTAACATAATAAATGATCAACAAACATTAGATTAATGAATGAATAAGTGAATCACTACCTCTACCCTGCCAGCTGACTCCTGACCATAAATTTTGGCCTTTCAGACTCTCATAGCCACTAGATTTCTGTTTCACTAGACTCTTAGTTTTAAAATCTCATGACCTGCCCATTGGTTGTCACACAAGTCCCTACATCCACACGAGCCTAAATTCAAGGTTATTACCGTCTCCATCCCAACCCTTAACTCATATTTTATTGATCAGCAATTTGACCCTTTTTTTACTCTAGCTAACAACATTTAATTGTCATCCTTCAGCCAAATTTACTAATAGCATGAACTATTACCTAGACTTAGCTATAGGATTATAATTTATTTCCATTATTACCTTAAGGTTCTGGTTTAAAATTCCACTATTCTCAACACTTTTCTCTAATCACCTTCTAAGAACAATTTCTTGTCATTAGGCCCTTTATCAGTTTATTCAAGCTGAACTAAATTGTAATTATTACAGTGTTGATATTATTTTTTAATGTCACTGAACATAGATATTTCTTTTCCCTAGCTATACAGTAAGAGTTTTAAATTAGAGATTACTATTTTCTTAATCCTTATATTTATCTTCCATCACAGTTTCATGATTTCTCCTCAGGAGATAAAAAGCAAACACTTTCAAACAAAATTGTATCCCAATTGTGACTGACATTATACAACTTCGTTGTGACTAATCAGAGTGGCTGAATTTCACCAGCTCCCAAAGCTCCTCACCTCTTCGCTGTAATAATTATGTATTACCATGTATTTCTTATGTAAAGAAACTCCTTTTCTTCTCCTCAACCAAGACAGTGGGCTCCTTGAAGGCAAAAGCCACCTCAATGATTATGTATTAGCAAAACTCCTTCTCTTCTCCTCAACCAAGACAGTGAGCTCCTTGAAGGCAAAAACCGCAGCTCGTCCATCTGTGACTCTCTAATAGCTAACACATTGGTTGGCATATTGCAAGGGTTTAACAAAACTCTATTAAAGACCTAAATAAATTAATTGTATTTCCAAAGGTATTGTGGAGCACAGTGTAGATCTTTCACTCCACCAGTAGCCTGGAATGTGACACGGAAGTACTGGCTCAATAATCAGGTGCAGATGGGTTTGCTGTGGACCCTGTGCTTCAGTACCGAGATGTAAAGGGTGCAATTTTCTTCTTAACTTTCTTTCACTTGTTCTTGCAGAATGTCCATTCTTTCCTCAATGGAAAGAAAATTTGATTTGTAATATTTTAAATGCTTTTTCAATTTACGTGGCTCAAAGCCTTGTAATCTATTCTTCTATATCTGGTAGCAAAGCAAAAGGAAGAATTGGTTGTGTGTTTGGACTTAGAAGAATTGATCATATGTTGTAGCAAAGAAGGAAAGAGGTGAAAATGATATGCTCCTGAGCAGGATGCTAAAGCAGCCAGGTCTTAGGAACAAAAGAATCAGAAAACAAAGGAGGGGCTGACTCACTTTCATCATTTAAGAGACAGAGGATGAGAATTAGGTAAGGCTCAAAGTCAGAGAGGAATTAATAACAGCTTTTACTTGAGAATAAGTTAAGAGTTTTAAGTTAAGAGTTGGACCAGTGAACTCTTAACTTACGGCTCATTACCTTTCCCTGATTTGGTTCCAGCATCTGAAACAAAGTCAAGTACTGCACACAGGGTCAAGTAGGTCCAGTTGTAAAGATTGGAGAAAAACAATAACAAGGAGATAGGCAGGACATCATCTTCTTAGGTGCACTCACAGATTTCATCATACCCATTTAAGTCCTCTGTTTATCAGGCTTATTTACTGTATTTCTGTCTTCCCACATATGTACATACATGTGGTGCTATACTTCTTTTCTTGCCAGCTTATTTCAGCCTATTTTTAACCATATACATTCTCATTGGATAAGAATTTATTATAGTTATGGTATATGCTGATTTGCATCAGCATTTTATTATTGGAAATTTAATAGCATTTCTCATTTTGGAAATGTGTTAATCTCTTTGTGATTTCTATGTAGTACCACAATCTTTTTTATAAACTCCTAATCCTTCAGTTGATTGAATATTAACAGTTTCACTATACAGATTACATCATTGAATGTTAATAACTGAACTATGTAGATGACTTCGGCTTTAATCTCTTCAATAAAGTTATTTGTGTGTGTGTGTGTGTGAGAGAGAGGTAAGGTACCTTCCCAGAATTTAGCCAAACTTATTTTCTAATACAGTTTCATTTTTCATGTTGATTCATACTTACGTCTTCTCTTTTTTGGTTCATTCCTTCCCTGCAGAATTTTGGCCTCATTCTAAATTCAAGACATAAGAATTATTTATCTTGGAATCTTTTAAAAATTATTGTGGTTTGAAAGATTTCAGTAGCAAGACGTTTTCGTCACTGTGAGACAATCCCTCAGTTAAAGCAGCATTAGTCTCCACATTGCTAACTCACCATCCTGTATGTTTTTGCCTTAACAAAACAAGTGAAAATCACTCATGGGTTACCACAGTCCTCCTCGTTTTTCTTTCTGTGAAAATTCACTTCTACATCCAATAAGCCTTATTCAACTCTATTACACAGTAATTACTCAGCAGTATTCAAAATAAAGAATGACTTAACACTTCCCTTCTAACAGCTCACAACCTAATTGAGAACACAAAAATACACACGCACGTGCCCACACACACACACATCTATGAAACAAAAACAGTTATAATAATAAAAGTAATAATAAAATAACACACATTTTTTGAGACAGGGTCTTGCTCTGTTACCCAAGCTTGAAGTCCTAAGCTCAAATGATCTGCCCACCTCAACCTCCCAAGTAGTTGGGACTACCATGGGCCATTGTGCCCAACTTTTTTTTTTTTTTTTTTCTTTTTTGAGAGAGGGGATCTTGCTTGTTGTTGCTTGTTGCCCAGGATGGTCTTGAATTCTTGAGCTCAAGCGATCCTACCGTCTCGGCCTCCCAAAGTGTTGGGAATATAGGCTTGAGCCACTGCCCTTGGCCAGTAATAAACACTCTTATGGAGTATGATAATAAAGTTTGTATCATTTTGACTTTGTGAAATGATACCCACATAGGTAATAAAACATTATATCTGGGTGTGCCTGTGAGGGTGTTTCTGGAAAAGATTAGCGTTTGAATCAAAGCACCCAGTAAGAAGATCTGCCCTCACATATGTGGGCAGGGATCAGCCAATCCATAAAGAGTCCAAATACAACAAAAAAGTGGAGAAAGAGTGAATTTGCTCTCTCTTTCAGAGCTGGGCCATCCACTTTCTTCTACCCTGGGACTTCAGAGATCCAGGTTCTAGGGCTTTTGGACTCCGGAACTTACACTAGCAGCCCTTAGCTCTCAGGCCTTAAGTCTTGGAATGGGAGGTATACCACAGGCCTTTCTGGCACTCAGCCCTTTGGTCTTGGACTGAATTGCACTATTGGTTTTCCTAGTTCTCCAGCTTGTAGATGGCATATCGTGGGACTTCCTGGCCTCCATAATCTTGTGAACCAATTCTCATAATAAATCTCTTCCTATATATCTATATACAGTCATCCCTCACCAATCCATAGGGGATCGGTTTCAGGACTTCCCACAGATACCAAAATCTGCAGATGCTCTAGTCACTAATATAAAATGGTGTCGTGTTTGCATATAACCTACACATATCCTCTTGTAACCTCTAGATTACTTGTAATACTTAATACAATGTAAATGCAATGAAAATTGTTGTTGTATTGTTTAGGGACTAACGACAAGAAAAAAAAAGTCTGTATATCCTCAGTATAGACAGTGTAGTGAAACTACTATGGTTTTTGGAGTGAAGAAGGAAATCTAAGAAATTACTCATATGAAGCTAGCATCATAGACATAATCTCAAGTATATTTTTAAAAAATGTTCAAACATATTGAAATGCATGTATATTCCTAAATTTCACCATGGATATCTCCACTGATAACTACCCTTACACTGACAAGACAGTAAACAATAACTTCACAACTCTCTAGCTGAAACTAAATCATAACTAGCCTCTAAAAAATTTTATTCATTAATTAGTATATACCTCTAGTCACAACCAATTGTTTCTCCTTAAGTCAAAGCAAGTAATTTTTATAATCAATTTCTCATTATCATATTATTGCTATGTTTCGGTTGATTTTCTGCACACAATTGTAGTCCTCACCTTATTTTCTGGAGTCCTAAACTGAAGAGATAATGTGTTCTAAAAAAGTACACAATAGATATTTATTGAAACTCTTTGGTCTCAAAAATCATTGACATTCTTAAAAATTTTCGAGACCCTGAAAGAACTTTTGATTATATGGGTTATAGCTATTGTCTACTATAGTTGATATCAAGACAGAACGATTTAAAACAATTGCCCATATATTTGTTTTTAAATAACAATAATAAATCCATTGTATGTTAAACTTAATACAGTTTTGTGAAAAATAACTATATTTCCCAAACAGGAAGACTTAGGGAGAAGAATGATATTATTGGACACTTTTGCAAATCTCTTTCCTGTGTGGCTGAGTAGAAGAGAGTTGGATTCTTATACTGCTTCTGTATTCAGTCAATTGCAATATATCGTTGTGGTTGAAGTATATGATTCAGAAAATCCAACCTCATGGATATGCCATGGAAAAAAGAGAAGTATTTAACAGCCTTTTTAGAAAATTATCAGTACTCTTTTCTGATACTAATCAAAACTTGGCAAGTGGCAGTTCCTTAAAGGTCAGCTGAAACGTGGAATCTTAAACCAAATAGCAATTAACTTTTTGTACTTTTTTACATTAAAATCCATTAGTCTGTCTTGTACTTGGAATAGATCTTTCAACTATGCATGACTTTGTAGCATAATGTGTCCATCATTTGAAAAATATTGGTTCGTTTAGTTATGTAAATCTTTAAAATATTGACATATTTCATTTATTTCAGGTTTTTTGTTTGTTTTCTGTCTCTGCTGCTTGAATAAGAGAAATGACACATTTCATTACAGAAAATGAAACATCATGTTTGATAATATCACTACTAATTTCATCAGGAAAGTCTTTAAGTATTTAGAAGCTATCAAGACCATAGTGGAAGATACTGGAATATTGGAAGTTTCTCAATATTCTAATTTTCATGCAAAACCTCAAATGTTATTACTGGCAACAAAATCCTGTTAGTTGTTTCCTTAAGGTGACAACAGACTCATTCCATTAATTTTTGAGAAAATGTCTGCCAAATACTAAAGTCTAAACAACCATAGTTTGTCTGTCAGTTGGTCTTTTGAAACGGTATTTCATAAAAGATGGATTACAACTCAATTACATATGTGCTTTTCCTAAAAAGAACACCATGCTTTAGTATGACGCCAGTGTTTTATGCATTCTTCCCTTCCATCACACAGACTATTCAAAAGATATGTACTCAACAGTTGAGATTTAATAACGTTACTAATTTTTAGTAGTTCTCAGGGCAATTCTTTTCTTTCTTTCATTTTTTGTTTTGTTTTGTTTTTTTCAGACAGAGTCTTGCTTTGTTGCTCAGGCTGGCTTCTGGAGTGCAGTGTCACAATCACAGTTCACTGCAGCCCTCAAACTCCTGGGCTATGGGTGCACACTACCAGGTCCAGCTAAATTTAAAAACAAACAAACAAACAAACAAACAAAAAACTCTAGATGTAAGGTATCACTATGTTGCTCAGACTGATTTCAATCTCCTGGGCTCAAGCAATCCTCCAACCTCAGCCTCCCCAAAGTGCTGGGATTACAGGTGTGCGCCACCATGCCTGGTTCTCAAGGGCATTCTTATTCTTTTTTTTTTTTTTTTTTTTTTTTGAGATTGTGTGGTGGTAAATAATGCAATGACTACTAAAACTGGCACCAGTATTTCTAATAAAGAGTACAGTTACTACTAGTGATGGCAAATAATGATGGCAAAGCAAATAATACCTAAATATTATGAAGATATTTTCCCTTGTGAACCTCCTGATAAGATTTTGTGAACTGCCCAGGTATCCATGTGTCACCTTCTTAGAACTACTATTTTGGAGCCTTCCGATGATCCATAATGCTTATGATCCCTTCCCATGTGCCAGCTCCTACTCCAAGTGCTGAGTTACTTTATCTGAGTAAGTGCTGAGATACTTAATCTGAATTTAGCATCTTTTTTTCTTTAATAAGAAACATGTATGTGTCCCAAATGAAGGAACAGAGAATAGAGGAGGGACTATAACATTAAAATATTTTACAAAATACATTGAATAAATGGCTTTCAGTAACCTGAGATCTAAAATATATACTTTTAAATGATATTCACTGGCAAGCTATAATAAAGTCAACATTTTTGTGGGACTTTAACACAAATTCCTCAATTGGCAAAGAAATTTACCAAAAATTTCAGAAAAATTATTCCTACTTGGTGATATAGCACTTTTAGGAAGATCTAGTTCCTATCCTCAAGTTTATGTAAACTTAGAATCAAATTGTAGTTTCAGCTTTACCACTTTCTTTAAGTGTTGTGTAATGCAAATCACTAAGTTTTGGAAGCTTTAGAGAATTAACGCAAGAATTTAAAAGGACAGAAAATGATCTCACATCTCTGTCCATTAGAAGAAAACCCAAAGCTGGATCAAATTCTAAGCCAACAGTTATTAGAAAAGCTATTGGGTCTGACGTTCCCTTCTGGAAGTGGCCAGAAAGAGACCACTTTTGGTCTTTGATCCCTACTTACAGGCATTGGAAAAATAGAAAAGGCTCTTAGATTCTCTAGGTACATTAGTGTATACCAACCCCGCTAATCTGACTGTCTAAACAATAAACAAAAACCCAGTAAATAAAAAACTAGTTTCACTGGATTTACCATATATCATTTCATCTGTCTTGTTTACTAAACTTAGTCTCTGTGTCTGTAAAACTGATCTCATATAACTGGCCCAAATAATTTAGTATACTCCAAGACTGACAACGTAATTCCAAGACAACACATTCATTGCTGGAATTGTTTTGGTGTTATAAAAGCTGAGAGTAAAAGATAAGAATGGGCCAAGTTCTCAAACCAACTTCTAAGCTTTCCCAAAATTACCAATTTTTCTTGTAATCTGAAGTGAAAGAACATAATCTATCATCAATCATAATAACGATGGAAAAGGCCTGGAGACTTGGGAGTACATGCTCAAGGATAACGACATAACATTCTCCCGCAGGTCAGCAGGGGGTGTCACATCACCAGCCTTTGTGCTGTCATCCAATAAGCTCCTATAGTTGTAGAAGAGATCTTTAAATAAAACATTCAAATGAAACATCCACAGCAGCTCTTCTCACTAGTTTCCTTCATTTAATGTGTTATTTTGACTTTCAGGCTTCCCTTCCCAGAAGTCTGTAGAAAAATAATATATTACTACATATACATTTCAAATTCTTAGCTTGTATTTTATGAACATGTCTTTATCACTATCAAAAAGTCAATCCATTTTGAAATAGGATTGAATCAGATTTCTCACGCTTTTCAAAAGAAACAGAAAAATATCTGCTCAAAAAGAAAAAGAAAAATATCTGCTCAAAAATAAACAAAACTATAGAATTTTTCACATGACAAGGAACATATAGGCTAAATACGGTGGCTCACAACTATAATCCCAGCACTTTGGGAGGCTGATGCAGGAGGATTGCTTGAGCCCAGGATTTCTCAGCTGCAATAAACCATAATGCACCACTGAACTCCAGCCTGGGTGACATATAATTATATATTTGTCCATAATGCAACTACTTTTGAAAGTAGTTCACACTGCTGCCTCTTGATTACCTACACCTCCAAATCCCTTGTAGTGTTTTAAAATCCAGTATGCACATGGAACACACATAGCAGTGGAGATTTTTAGTGTCCTTGCATGCCCTTGAGAACATACTGCGTAATAACCATGTCCCACCTTGAACCTGAAGTTTCAACAGTATTTACAGCATAGTTCAT
This sequence comes from Trachypithecus francoisi, assembly GCF_009764315.1. Lineage (NCBI taxonomy): Eukaryota > Metazoa > Chordata > Mammalia > Primates > Cercopithecidae > Trachypithecus > Trachypithecus francoisi. The sequence goes on along the minus strand of NW_022681470.1, from coordinate 43,693,568 downwards.
TAGGTTTCTGAATACCCTATTCAGTTATTTCAAAGCTTGTCCATGGTTAAAGAATAACAACATGACTATTTCCCTTTCCCCAAGGGAATTGTTTAAATTGCAATATCCTGTTTGGGGGATCTAGGACATTGACTCCCATACTGAATAGCAAGCTTGTCCAACCAGCAGCCTGCCGACTTTGAATGTGGCCCTACACAAACTTTCTTAAAACATTATGATTTTTTTTTTGCAATTTTTTTTTAACTCATCAGCTATTCTTAGTGTTAGTGTATTTTATGTGTGGCCCAACACAATTCTTCCTCTTCTAATGTAGCCCAGGGAAGCCAAAAGATTCGACATCCCTGCTGAAAAGTAAAACCTCACTCGCTCAAAGTAACTGTAGTATGGCTCCATTGTTCTAAACGGGATCTCCAATGAGCTTTCAAAAATACTCCAATTTAAAGACTGTTTTGAATATATATATATATATATATATGACTTATTCGTTTCCAGAGCATCTGGCTTATTGGTTTCCAGCATCAAGATGCCAGTAAGTTCTTATACTCATAGTTTATACCATGGTTTAAGTAGTATTATCTCAGAAGAACCAGGCACAAACCCATCTTTTCTTTAGAAAATAATGACAATCAGTACAAAACAAAACAATCGAATTTGAAGTTTGGATGTTTGTCTTCAGGATGTCCAACTTCTTCATTATTCACCTTTTCTTTCAGTAGCACCTATTTTTCCTTCTGGTGCTCACTAGGAAAACATTTTCTAATTCTATCCCTCCATAAAGAAAGAGTAGGCTTAAAAATACGTGATTATGGACAGGTGCTCATTAACTGCAACCTTTTAACTTCTATGAGTTACCAGTTTAACATACGGATGGTCCCTTTTTTGAAAAGTAATTGTAGTTACCAGTTTAACATACGGATGGTCCCTTTTTTGAAAAGTAATTGTAGGTGATAAAAAGCAGTTGGCATTCTACTTAAACTACTTTCTGTAGTTTTTAACTTCTATGAGTTACCAGTTTAACATACGGATGGTCCCTTTTTTGAAAAGTAATTGTAGGTGATAAAAAGCAGAATGTAAAGGGAGCAGGACGAAATAAGTCAAATACTGCTACAAAAGTTATTCTAGGCCAATGTTTCCTCCTATCAGCCCCTACTGCCTCTTCTTTTCCAAGAATTTCAGATAGCTGGGATCCAAAGTCTGCTCTCATTAAAAACATTCCCATATCTGATCTGTGCTTCCCCCTTGAAAAGTCAGATAGTCTGATTTACAGGATAGTATAGTATTCTGTTTGATAAGTGGTTAGGAGCTAGACAAGCTGATGTTAGTAGGAATGAAGAAAAAGGGAACACAATCGAATAAAATTAAGGAAATAAAACCCATGAGACTGGGCAACTGAGTATGGAAGGTAGGAAGAACAGAGAACTCTGGAAAAAAACTGCCTGCATTTCCAGGTATATTTGTTTTTTGGGTAAATTTCTGCATATTTTTGTACATGAGTGATACCAAGTATTCAATATATACTTTGATTAAAGGATGGGTAGATGGATGGATGGATAGATGGATAGATTAATAGGGGTTAATTATGACACCTTACACAGAGACATTAGACTTCAAATTAGAGGGAATGTACACAGATTTATTGTGCAGATAAGATACTATCGTTTGGTTCACCTAATTTTCATTCATATTCTCTAGCTACCCTCCACACTGGTTTTGCAAATTCTGATGTCCATATTCCTGGATTCATACCTTTTACTCTTAAACCGACAGCCTGAAAATGTTATCACACTTATTGTATTCAATTAAAAGTGTATTTTTAAAATTATCTCTCATGTTTTTCTTGCTCCTGAAAGACAAGATTTTATCTAGTTGATGACTTTTAACTTGTACTTTTTTAGCTGATGGTATGTTGATGGGAGTAAGTTCACAGTTTTAATGTGAAATTTGGACAAGATATTATATCTTGACTTCCTCATTTCAAATAAAGGAAACAGTACACATTTTGGTGACAAATGTGGCAATGAAAACTTTTAATCCACAACAAACCTCTATTGCCTTATAAAAAATCTATACAAAACTATAAAAACCCTTAATACACAATTTTGAAACTAAACACAGCCTGTCAAACACTGAAGGCATTTGGAAATCATTGATTTCATGGCTATAAAAGAAATATGATGTTAATCAGCATTTCCATTACTTAGAAAACACCACAACAATGAATAAAATATTGCGATATTTTAAATTTATTATATATAAGGTATAGGGAATGTTATTTGTTCTACCTCCTTTCTGGAGTTCAGACCAAGAGATGATACATATTTGCACACATTTGCATCACTAGCGAAGTGAGAAACAAAGCAGCAGTTTTACTAACATGTACAGTTACTGAGCACGGCTTCTAAGAGCCCACAACTGAGGCCCAAATTGGAACTCTTTGTCCCCTAAACTACGAACACTATGCCTACAGCCCCTTGGTCAGAGATAGGTGGAGCACAGTGAGAATGACTGCCTATTCTGCATAAACGGGGTCAGGACTGGAAGTAGGGAAGGATTTGTCATGCATGTCTACTGCATGAAATTCACAAGCAAAAGAAGCAAGTGATGTCAAACACAAGGCAAATATCTTTAGCACCCTGATGTCACTCACTGGGAAAATGTAACCCAATCAGTGCATGTTAGACACTCAGAGTAAACCCTTCTTCCTAACAGAAGAGAGAGTACAGAGGGATGCAAGTGTTCTTTGAAAACTTCCTTAAATGAGGGTAGCTCATCCCAATGTGGAAACCAAACAGGAGGCATTTCCCCAACACTAGCAATCAGGAATATCTGGTTTCTTTCTACATTTCTGAATTGGGGGATACCACCAAAGATCCTTAGAAAATCCTGTGTAGCAGGTCAAGCCATTTGCTAAATGACAATTCTTTTATCACATGGACAAAGAGAGATATTATAAATTGCCACTGGTAGCTCTTTTGTAACATTTATATTAGAGAAGACAAGAAGCCTGCCTCTCACAACTCCAAATGAGAAAGGAAAGTTGTAACAGGTTTCATAAAAATGAACCTCTCCAACAAAGACAGCAGACTCACAGGCAGAGAGATAAAGAATCAGAGTGGGTTATATTTGATTATTAGTCTTCATTTTATCTTGGGTAAAATGTAAAAGAAACAATAGTAAAAAGTATTTTTGTTTGATTATTGTTTTCCTTGGAGTTCTTAATATTTTGATATCCAAAATGCAAATAAATTATTTCGAAGCTCAGTAAAGAGAAGGAACTTTCTTGGTCTGAAAACAATATTCCTTTAAAAAACAAGTTTGATGTAAATACATCACAAGGTAAGTTTTTTTTTTTTTTTTTGGTCTACTGGGCCAAGTAAAGAATGAAAAGAGAATTCATCATCAGTATCTTCTGGTATTTTGCAATTAAGCTTACATAGGTACTTCTATTTCAGCATTTCTTGCATGTGTTTTACCTGCAATGACTTCCTCTCCACCCAAGTTTTTATTAGTAAAACAGTAAAAGGAAGAAAAAAAATAGACTATGTGGATTCAACTCATTGGTCATTGATCACTGATATAGTTGTATTTAACTTTAAGATTAGACATTTAAAAATTATTTTTTGTTGCACCAGGCATATTTCATAAATTTTACATTTATTAATATTTCTTTTTATTTTATTGTTCAACACTGGACTTGTTCTGACTCTAGCAGAGCATCCAAGAAACAAATTATAGTAAGTAATTTTAATGTTTTATGGTATATTAATATTATATTAAAATATAACATTTGGTATTTTTCCTTAAATTTTATTTTAGTTATCTCAGATGCAAGATGAAAGTGTGTGTGTGTGTGTGTGTGTGTATCATATATATATAGAGAGAGAGATATTACATCTATCTTGTTTTTCTTGATCCTATTTAAGTGTATTTCTTAAACATACTGCTCTTTTTTTCTCCTTATTTAAAATAATTTCATGGTCTTCAAGGTCTGAAATATTCAAGATACCACTTTACTTTAAGAATCAGATATGTTTCCAGATCCCTAAAAGACCAAAGTCAATGCAATAGTACTCTAAGGAATTCATTTTGTGCTCAGTTTCTAATCCTACCTTGAAACAGAGAGTCTCTGCTTTGAACCAGAGTTATGAGAAAGGGGGTTTGAAATGAGGAAGGTAAGATATAATACGTTGTCCGAATTTCATGTTTCACATTCATTAACTTTTAACTTGTACTTTTTCGGCTGATGGTATGTTGATCTTGTCTGCCAGGAGCAAGAAAAATATGAGAGATAATTTTTTAAAAAATATTTCAAATTGAATTGAATAAGTGTGATAACATTTTCAGACTATCAGCTTGGAGTGAAAGTGTGAATCCAGGAATGAGGACATGAGAAATTCTTAAACCAGTTTGAAAGAGGACTGGGGGATATGGATGAGAATTCAGTGAACAAAATGATGGAATCTTATCTAGACACAAAAAAAATCTGTGCAGATTTGCTCTAATTTGCGATAAAATTGTCCTCAAAGCAGTAGCTAACAGTAACAGGGGCAGCAACTGTAGTGAACCAGCCTTTGTCATGCTTTGATACACAGCAAAGATTTGCAGATATGTTGATCAAAGCCTCTCCTGATAATATACATTGCTATGCTTTGAATACCATGCAAGATTTCATATCACAATCACAGTTTTCCCGTAAATTAAATAATATTTTCTTTCAATTACATTATATTTGTAGAATATCTGTACATACTGGGTGTGCCAAAGTATTGTAAACTCATTAGATAATTACACTCTTGCTTACATTGTAAGATGCAAATTTGTCAAATAATAGTTGTGTTTTATAAAAGGAAAAGCTGGAATACAGATCAAAAGTTCTCTCTTTATTAATGTCTTTCACATAGGATTTTTTTCTAAGTATGAGATGGGGAAATGTGGGTGAAAAAGTGAGATTCTATGAGTAGACAAATAATTTGACTTATACTGTGATTGTAAGAGTAAAGTTATCTCAGGAAGGGAGAAAAGAGGGGACACAGGGGAAGGGAAGGGAAAGAGAAGAAAAAATGTTATAGGACAATCTAGAGATGAACAACAGTGATCTTTTTAAAAACAGGACCATAACTTTATTCAACCTTATAATACTTTGAATAAATAAAAATATATTATTTACTCAGTGGCTAACATGAACTTTGAGAGTTGAAAAGGGATTAGGTAATCCCTGAATCTCCCAGCTCAGTAATCACTGGCATCATTTGGCATTATTTTAATTATTTAACAGCAATATGATCAACCTCTCCAGATTAACATCTTTTATTTACTCCACTTCTTATTCTATTTAATCTCTCTTCTAACAGAAGAACATGTTTTTCATGTCATTGACGCAGAATTAAATCAACAGCCAAAACGTACAACATCTCATTAGCTTACAAGAGGTTTCCATCCCTATCAAATCAATTGGGAAAAATGAATCAATGGTTAGGAACTCTAGTTCTTTGACTGTGATTTCCTCTCATAATAAACCATCTACTCAAGATATCCTGTATTTTTAAAATGGGAAACGTGTTTCACTCCAAAGCATCTACAAGGTTATACTTGAGAAGGGTTTGTACAGTGTGTCTGCATTTGTTTTATCAATTGAGTTAACAGTGAGACTGATACTAAATTGAAGGTTGAGATATTAAATTGATATTGAGATAATTTATTGACAAAATGGTTAAAATACTTGTGGGAAGTCATCTGTATAAGAAGTGTAAAGCCCTGGTTTGAGGCAAGCTTACCTGAAAAGTTTGCCTCCAGTCTCCTGAGCTTCTGCTACTTTTCCTTATCTATTATGCTATCTTCTCTGATCCAGCTTGCTCATCATCACAATATATATTTCTTTACCCTATTGAGGTCAGACACTTCCGTTAGGAAATTATCTGATTTATATAGTCACACTAAGGTATATTTCAAGGATTAGGTTTTTATTAATCAACATTCCTAGAAGTATTTGCATCAAGAAATATAACCTTTAGGATAAGGAAATTTGAAGCATTGTAGGTGAAAGGGTTGAGGAACTGGGTAGAGGCAGTGACAGAGAAGAAGAAATACTAAGTGGTGGCTCCAGGTGCATTTCACAGAGATGATGACTAGAACATGTATGCAAAGACTTTAGAGATCTCAGAGCTGTTTTTTAAATACATCTAGAAATTGAGGTAGTGTGTATAGCATAAAGAATCTTTCCAAAATAGCAAATATGACAGCTCAAAGGCATACTGCACTAGTATCTCTTGCCTAAATCAGAGTTTGGCTTCTGAGACTGATAACATGTCCTACTGCCAGACACTGTCAAGAGTTTCCTTTGTAAATCTAAATGTCATCATTTAAAATGAGCTATAATTTCCTACTCAAACTCCCACAGAGGCTTTGGCCTTGATAAATAATCATTTGAAAGAAACCAGTTTTATTCTCAAGAGATTTAAAAGCTAACAAAGATGAATAAGGTAAGTAAATATTTACTGATGTTTTGGAAACCAGAAAGCAAGCTGAGCCTACTGAGTGGGTAGATAACACGAGCATGATAATAATATGACATTAAGGTTTTTGAGTTACACGAGCTATTGGATTTTCTGTTTGCTTGATTTACTGTGTCTGAGGAATTCTAATTTTTCACTCAAGGATCATTTTCCTATTTATGATTACATAATCTCTTTAATTAGTAACAACACCTTTGCTACTCCATGAAAAGTTCACAATATAATGGAACAAAATGTAGAAAATCACAAATACACAGAAACACACCTGACCCACACACAAACTCGTAAATGACTAAAGCTCTGGAGTGCTTCACAAAAATACTTGATGAGCAGAAAGGGAAAGAATTAGCAGGTCAGGAATAGAAGCCAAAGGAATTGTTTACTGCAGTGACTGATGTGAACGGGAAAAGAAAGACAATATTGACCAGGTTTCATGAAGGAGTTGAGTATTAATTGGGGAATTTTTATTTTATTCTTCCACCTTAACATGAAAGTCCAGAAAATTTATTATAATTTTGTAAATGGTTATAATTAATCTTATATTTAGTTTTAACACAGTAATTACTCATTGTAAAAAACAGGGATTTTTTTCTTATTTATGAGATTTAGTAGGTTAAAAGTCTTTCTCCCTTATTGACTTTTCAAGGTATCTAAAATTCCAAGCTTCAGACCTATGCACTTACTTCTCTACTTGACATCTCCACTTAAATATCTTTAGGTAGATGATGGATAGATAGATAGATAGATAGATAGATAGATAGATAGATGAAGAGGAGATTTATTATGGGAATTAGCTCACATGCCATTCATTGAGAGAGATGACACCAGGAGAGAATCAGCAATGAGATAAAAGTTACAGTTTTAAGGACCGGTCATATTGAATTTGAGGCTCAATATGAGTCTCAAATTCAAGTGTCATTCTAATTACCGTTTCTTCTGCTTAGGACATCTCTTACATGCTCTTACACCATATTGAATTCATCAAATTCAATGCATATGCCATATCCAATGCATATGCCATTCACTGAGAGGTGACACCAGGAAAGGACCAGATATGAGATAAAAGTCATATTGAATTTGACCAGCACAAAATCAATTTGAATTTGATTATGACCAGTACTTAAAACTGTAACTTTTGTCTCATACCCGGTCCTCTCCTGGTATCACCTTTCTCAGTAAATGGCACATGCATTTGACTGTCATCCTTGACATCTCATCCCTTGACACTCTCCATCACCAAGCCATTGATATTATCTCTAAAGTACCTTTTTAAATTTACGTACATCTCTCTCTCTCTCTTTCTCCCCACTGTTACCACCTTAATTCAAATAACTAGGTCTCCTACAGTAGCCTCCTGATCAATTTCCAAGACTAGCCCTGCACACTACAATTGATTCTCCCATAAAGCAGTCTCTGTGAGCTACCTCAAATACAAATCTCATCAAATTATCTCTCTTCTTAAAACTCTTAAAAGGCAACGCATAGCTCTTAAGATAAAGAACAGACTCCTTAACATGCCCTCTGATGCTCTGAGTGAGGCAGCCCCGGATCAGCTCTGCCCTAGCCTACTTGCCTGCTACTTTGGTCCTCATATTCTTTATTCAAACTTACTGGCTTCCTGCAGATTTTTAATATATTGTGATACTTCCACTGTAGGGCCATTCCACTTACTGTTTCCTCTGCCTAGGACATCTTTTACATGTTCTTTCACTTAATAACTTATAATTTTCTCTCAAATTTTCCCAATATCTCTTCCTCAAGAAATGTTACTCTGTCTTGACAAATTGGACCACATTCCTATGTCTTTAGTGACACTTAAAACTATTTTTAATCTGTGTACTTTATTGGGTATTGCCTACCTACCACACAATAAGTTTCATGAGGGCAAGGACTATTTCTGTTTTTGCTGGTTCTTCTCTTGAGCATTCGGTTCAATGATTAGCAAATACTGGATACTCAAATGTATTGTGGAACGAATGTAAGAGTGTATTAATAAATGGATCGATGGATAATTGAAAGAAAGAACACTGCCTTCAGATGTCAAATATCTAAAGTCATTAAATCAATCATTTATCAGGAAGCAAGAAAGATCCTGAGTGAATGGAATTTGTTGCAATGGTATAGAAAATATAAGTGAATAACACAGAGAATATTTGCAGTCACTCTTGCTATTCCAAATATATTTACCTTTTCTGAGAGCATCCTCTTCTTTGGGGAATTTATCTTTTTCTTTACTGTGTGTGATTATATGTGACTATATGTCTGGGAGTCTTTCTCTCATTATGGGAGTTGAGGAGTCTGTATCTTTTTTCCCCAACTCCATGGTATAGCCAAGGAGTGAGAATATAGCCTAAGCTTGAGAAATTAGCATCCTGAGATTTTGACTTAAGCAAGAGTGATTTGAAGGTTAATTTTAGTGACAACTTGGATAGGCTAAGGAATGAACAGATATAGCTCATAGAATGTTATTTCTGGGTATGTCTGTGAGGGTGTTTCTGGAAGAGATTAGCATTTGAATCGGTGCACTAAGTAAAGAAGTTCTGCCCTCACCAATGTGGGGTATTGACATCGTCTGATCCGTTGAGGGCTCAAATAGAATAGAAAAAAAGACAGAGGAAGGAAGACTTCTCTCTCTCTTTGTACTAAGATATCCATCTTCTCTTGAACTTCAGGGACCCTGGGGCTCTGGTACTCACACCAGTGGATGACAGGACTCTGACCTCAGACTGGAAGTTACACTATTGGTTTTTCTGGTTCTCAAGCTGTAGAACTTGGACTGTATTATACCACCAACTTTCCCGGTTCTGCAGCCTGCAGATGACTATTGTGAAATTTCTCAGCCTCCATAATCATGTGAGCCAATTCCTACAATAAATCCCCCATTCTATTCTGTTCTATTCTGTTCTATTCTAGTCTAGTCTAGTCTAGTCTAGTCTAGTCTATTCTCAATCAATCAATAATCTGTCTGTCTGTCTGTCAATCTATCCATCTACCTATCTATCCTGTTGGCTCCCTTTCTCTGGAGAGCCCTGTCTAATCTAAGGCACAAAGGCCAAGAGAATGGCTGAAGGCCATTCATCTGGATAGCAATGTTAGAGTGTCACCCTGAAGACACTATTCTGACTGCAAGATGACAGCTTTGTTTCCTGTTCATCAGTTTGACAGATCTCCTTTGTTCCTATACATTGCCAAACCCAATTGTCCATCACTGATTGATTCTGGGAATGTTGACTGTTTTCACAATAAGTTTCTCCTTGCTTAATTTACCAGAGTCTATTTCTGTTGCTTACAACCAAGAACTCTGATGCAGACAGGAAAACAGGATGCTTTGGAAGTCCAGAAAAGAGTATGAAAGCACCCAACAAGTATCTATGAAATTTCCACTGTGGTTGAGAATATAAAGGAAAAAAAAAAATGATTCCTACTCTTGAGAGACAGATTTTGAAGGAAAACAAATACAGCACCCACAGATACCTGCCATCCCAGGGATAACAGAATTGGAGCAAAAATAGAGTGACACCAGGGAAGCCACTATTAAGTAACCATTGCCTGAGGGGTATTAAATGTGTCATCCCAGAGGTAGAAAAGCAGAAAGATATTTCATCCCAGAGGTAGAAAAGCAGAAAGATATAAGTTCAGTGGATGATAAAGTAACAATATACATAATTTACCTAAACTTTTCAAGTGTGTTTAGAGCAACTGTCTTTTAGGAGTTACACATATTTCGTAACAGTTGTTTATCACATACATATGGAAAAAGTGGAGGAAATAAAAAAACATTTCTATGGGGGAAATAAAAAAATCATTTTGATCACACAGGATGTCATAATTATGACTGATGGGAATATTTAAAATGCAATGTGTTTATTCATAAACTATATATCTATAAGGGACTTGCCCCCAGAATATATCAAGAACTCATAAAATTCGATAATAAAAGTCAAACAACCCAATTTAAAAATGGACAAAGGATCTGAATAAACATGTCTCCAAAGAAGATATGCAAATGGCCAATAAGCTCATAAAAAAAACACTCAAAATCATTAGTTATTAGGGAAATGCATATCAAAATGACAATGACATACCACTTCACATTCAATAGGATGACTCATCAAAATGACGGCAATAGCAAATGTTGGCAAGGAGGTGGAGAAATTGGTGCTTCCATAAACTGCTGGTGGGAATGTAAAATGGTGCAGTCATTTTGGAAAACAGTTAGGCAACTCTTCATAATGTTACACATAGAGTTATTATATGACTCAGAAATTTCACTCCTAGATATCTACCCAAGAGAAAGGAAAAAGTTTTCACAAAAAGGACTTGCACATAATGTAAATAGCAGCATTCTTCATAACAGCCGAAAAACAGAAACAACTCAAATTCCCATCAACTGATAACAAATTGTGGTATATCAATACAATAGAATATTATCTGGCAGTAAAAAGAAATAAAGTACTGATACATACTACAACATGAATTAATCTTGAAAATATTATGTTAAGTGAAAAAAAGCTGGGTACAAAAGATCTCATATTGTATGATTCCATTTACATGAAATGTCCGGAATAGGCAAATCCATAAAGACCAAAATTAGATTAGTAATTATCAGGAGCTGGGGAGAGGATAAAAATTGAAAGTGACTACTAAGGAGTATGGGATTTCTTTTGAGTGCTTAAAATGTTCTAACGTTAGACTGTAGTGGCTGCACATTTCTGGGAATATATTAAAAACCACTGAAGTGTACACTTTGAAGGAGTGAATTTCATGGTACATGAATTATATCTCAATAAAACTACTATAAAAAACAAATGAAAGGTACTAATAAGTGCAAAGCTATTAACATGTACTACAACATGCAGGAGAGGCATGAACTGGGAAAGGGCTGGGACAGGTAAGGCTTCATGGGAGAGATGTTAAATCATGAATGACTTGTCTTTCACCCAACCTTACCTGTCAACACGTAGAGAGTCAGTTCTATCAGGCTTTGGCTGCCCAGATACATAAATATTAAACAATAATTACTGTATTGAGTTTTGAATGGAAAATATGTTCCAGAACTCTCAAGCATGTCAATCCCAAGAGATTAAGCTTCAGGCAAATCCAATCTCCACAGCCAGATCTCTAACAAAGGTCACTAGTCCAGTTTACACCTGAGTTTATTCAATGACGTATTTTTTTCTCTATTGAGACTCACAAGCACAAGAATTGCCAAAAGACAAGAACCCCTCAAACAACATTTTATTCTCACGGGATGTTGAATGTGTAGATGTTAGAATCCACTTCACTTATCTTGTTATTCACTGTGTAACCAAAATAATCCAGGTCTCCAAATGCTTGTTCACTTACTCGAAACCTAAACAATATTCAACAGCACACTAAAGACAGGAAGCTTTCTGAAAATTGTTGCAGTTTTCAGCACTTTGCTACCACATTCAAGCTTTCACAGGAAAAAAAAAATTTTAAGTGCCTCTTTTATCAATTCATATATCCAGAAATTATACCAAGAAATTTGCAGATTCCTTGTCTTCCCTTTACAGAATATTTCTGTAAAAAGTGAAAAAATGTTTTAGACTGTAAGCCTTAGAGTTCATACCCACCACTAGCCTAGGAAACAGTTTCTATAGTACTGCTGGTTACTTATTAGTACCATTCAGGCAATGAATAAATAACATGGAAAACAATGCAAAACACAATAGGATACTACAGTGGAATTTTTGTTGTAACCTAGGAAACTAAAAGCTTGCCAATCATTTCTCTTTGTGTGCAACTAAATCAAAGAGAACATGACAAAAATGTATTGAGGGGGAAAAAAAACTCTTCACCACAGATTATATCTAAGTCTTATGACCTTAGCATTTACGGCAAAAGATACATCGTGTCGAAGACCATTTTGACCTGACCACAAAAGAGGAGTAAACTACAGAACAGGAAGAAATGTACCTTAGCAATAAAGACTCAGTGACCAATCCTTGAATGATATCCAGAAATCCTATTTTGTAATTGCATAGAAGTGTGCTGAATCAGAGTTGAGGTTAGCCTGTAATGATACACTAGCACAAAGGAGGTGATCCCCACTTTTCCTCTGACTTACTAAGGTAGACTGTGTATCAACCTTTACCATCAGTATCAGTCATTCTCTGCTCTGTATGAATCTCCATGGCATACGAAGAGTAGAAAAACAAGATCCTGAAGGGTTTGGGGTGGTAAGGGGCAAGAAAAAGCCTTTATGACAGTCTGCTAGCCTGGTAGAATATCTAATATTAATTTCCCATTAACATTTGCTTTGTATTATTTTAAAAAATTATTGGAGGTTATTTTACTTTGGTGAATTAAATACACCTTAAGGGTACAGTATCATCAGTTTCAACAAATGGATACATTCATATAACTCATATCCTATCAAAACAGAACATTTTCATGACCCAAAGAAATCATTTTCTAGGCAACCTCTTCCTGCCCAGGAGCAACTTTGTTCTGATTTCTATCACCATAATAGATTAATTTTTCCTGTTCTATGACTTCATATGAATATATTTTTTACTATAAGAATTCCTTCACTCTGTATAATTTTGTTGTATGTGTCTATAATTTATTCATTTTGATAGCTGAATATTATTCCATTATATATTTGTTTATTCATTGCTTTGTGGATGGCAATCTAGGCTATTTCTAGTTTTAGACTCTTATAAATAAAGCCACTGTGAATGTTCTTGTACATATTTTTATAAACACATATTTTTATTTCTCTTGAATAAAAACTGAAGAAGGAATGTGGGTCACAGGGGAGAAGTATGCTTAACTATTTCAGAAATTGCCAGTTTTTCAAAATGATAGTATCATTTTACACTCCCACCTAGAAATGTATGAGGGTTCTAGTCACCTTACACTTTGTCAACATTAGATTGTGATTGTTAGTCTTGTTTCATTTTAGACATTTTTTCATGTTATCTATCCATTTTGTAGATGTATACTGTCTCACATAGTAGTTTTAATTTGAATTTTTCCAAGGATTAAGGACATTGAACATGTTTTCATGCATGTATTGGGCATTTGTATATCTTTCTTTGAGAAGTATCTGTTCAAGTCTTTTATTCATATTTTTACTCGGTTGGTTGTCTTTTAATCATTGAAATGTGGAAATTTGTTTTATATTCTAAATATCATCCCTTTTATCAAATATATGTGTTGAAAATATTTTTCTCCCAGTCTGTGGCTTCCATATTCATTTTCTCAATAGTGTCTCTTGATGAGCAGAAGCTTTAAATGTTGATATTAAATTTTTTGTTTTTTTCTTTTAAGTTTAGCTTTATTTCGATGTCAACTCTAAGAAATGTTTTCCTAGCACAAAGTTGCAAATATATTATCCTATGTTTTTTCTAGAAGCTTCATAGTTTTGACTTTTGCTTTTATGCCTATTATTCATTTCTAATATATGTATGACTTGAAGCAGAAATAAAGTTCTTTTATTTTTTCCGTGTATATGTTCACTGGTTCCAGCACCATTTATTGAAAAATTAAACAAACTTTTCTTAAAAATTTGTTTTGTTTCTTCAAGGTTTCCTGAATTTCTATAGAAATTTTATAATTACATTCTCAAATTCTGCTTTTAAAAAATTGACTAAGATTATGACCACAGAGAATCAATAGATAAACCTGGGCAATGTGAAGGCAATTGAGCATTATAACAATATTGAGTCTTATAATTCGTGAACATGGTATGTTGCTCCATATATTAGCACTTTCTTTAATTTCTGTCATCATGTTTTATAGTTTTTAATATAAAGATTTTACACAACTCATTAAATTTATTTCTAAGTATTTTATGTTTTTTGATGTTATTGAAATGCTATTTTTATCTAATATTTGAATTTTGGGAATGTAGAAATACATTTTTGTATTTTGATTTTTATGCTAAAAATTGCTAAATATATTTATTAGTTCTAGTATATTGTATATACTTTACTCAGGAGTTTCTACATGTACAATTATGTTATTAATGAAAGAAAGCAACTTTATTGTTTTATTTTTAATTTGTAAGTCTTTGATTTGTTTTTCTTGCCAGTGGTACTAGATAAGGCCTCTAGCACAATTTTGAATAAAATTTGTAAAAGTGGGAACCTTTTAGAAGAATGACAAGACAAACCATATACTAGAAGAAAAGATTTGCAAAAGACGTATTTGACAAAGGACTGTTACTCAACATACACAAAGAATTCTTAAAATTCAATAATAAGAAAACACACAACCCAATTTAAAAAATGAGCCAAATACCTGAACAGACACTTCACCAAAGAAAATAAGCATATAAAAGGTGCTCCACACCATATAATATTAGGAAAAGGCAAATTAAAACAACAATGAGATACTACTACAAACCTATTAGAATGGCCAAAAATCTAAAATGGTGACATCATCAAATGCTGGCAAGGCTGTGGAACAAGAAGAATGCTACTGAAAATGCAAAATGCTACAATCACTTTGGAGGAGAGTTGGCAGTTTCTTACAAAACTAAACATACTCCTACGATACAATCAAGTAGTCACACTTCTTGGTGTTTACCCAAATGAATTGAAACTTATGTCTGCACAAAAATATGCACACGAATGTCTACAGCAGCTATATTCACAATTGCCAAAACTTGGAAGCAACCAAGATATCCTGCAGTAGGTGAATGGATAAATAAATTAGTACATACAGACAATAGAATATTACTCAGTGATTAAAAAGAAATATCCTATCAAGCCATGAAAAGACATTAAGGAAATTTAAATACATATTACTAATTGAAAGAAGTCAATCTGAAAAGACTACATACTACATTACTTCAACTACATGACATTCATTAAAAGGTAGGACTATGGAAACAGTAAGAGGATCAATGATTGCCATGGATTGAGGGAAGGGGATGAATAGGCAATAGAACTATTCTGTGTGATAATTGATAATTTAATGGTGGATACATCACATACATTTATTAAAATTGATAGAATGTACAATAGCAAATCATTCCCCTGCCTCAACCTCCCGAGTAGCTGGGACTACAGGCACCTGCCATCATGCCCGGATATATATAGATTTTTTTTTTTTTTTTTTTGGTATTTTTAGTAGAGACAAGTTTCACCGTGTTAGCCAGGATGGTCTCGATCTCCTGACCTCGTGATCCTCCCACCTCAGCCTCCCAAAGTGCTGGGATTACAGGCGTGAACCACCACGCTCAGCCATCTCTGTAGCTTTCTTTCCATTTTTCTATAAAGCTACAATTACTCTAAAAAATAAAGTATATTTTTAAAAAGTGGACAACCATGCCTATTTCTTCTCTTTGAGGAAGTGCATTTGGCATTTCACATTTGAGGATGATATTAGCTCTAGCATTTTTGTACATGCCTTTTATTAGACTGATAATTTTTCCTTCTTTTTATTTTGTAGAGTTCCTATCATGAAATGCAGTTGAATTTTGATAAACGTTTATTCTGCACCTGTTGAATTATCATACAATTTTTCTCCTTAAATTAATATGTAAATCACATTGTTTGATTTTAATGTTAAACTAAAAATGTATTATTCTTTTTCTATATTGGTGTATTTGATATGCTTATAATTTGTTGAGAATTATTGTGTATATGTTTATAAGAAATATTAATTTGTAATTTTTCTTTTGTTGTAATGTCTTCAGTTCTTTTGGTATCAGAGTTATACAAGCTTTATAAAATTAGGTGGAAAATATTACTTCTATTATTCTTCATCTTCTTTTTTACCTTTAGTTAGAACTTTATAAAAAGCCTCCTACCTTTGCAATCAGGAACTCTAGTTCTGGGTAATGGTGATGAGTGTATGAGTTTTAAGAAGTACGTCCTGCTATATATGTTTTTTTTTTTTTTTTTTTTTTTTTTTTTTTTGAGACGGAGTCTCGCTCTGTCGCCCAGGCTGGAGTGCAGTGGCCGGATCTCAGCTCACTGCAAGCTCCGCCTCCCGGGTTTACGCCATTCTCTCGCCTCAGCCTCCTGAGTAGCTGGGACTACAGGCGCCCGCCACCTCGCCCGGCTAGTTTTTTGTATTTTTTTAGTAGAGACGGGGTTTCACCGTGTTAGCCAGGATGGTCTCGATCTCCTGACCTAGTGATCCACCCGTCTCGGCCTCCCAAAGTGCTGGGATTACAGGCTTGAGCCACCGCGCCCGGCCGCTATATATGTTTTTTAAAAGTATATTCCTCTTTCATTTGGGGATGTGTCTTTCATGTTTAGTTGAAATTCTAATTCTGCTACACATTTAAGATCAGTATGACACACACATGCACACACGCACGCAACACACGCACATTATTTAAGCACGTTGCTTTCAAAGTTTGTCTCTGCTGGTATAATAAATGTCACCATTTGTTTGGTTTAAAATAGCTTCTTCCTGAAAAGTATTTTAATTATACAAGTCCTAAAGATATATTAAAGTCTCTCAGAAAAAATTTGTCACCAATTACAAAAAAATAGACCACACAGTTGCTGTTTACATGCATTATAAATTAATATTGCATTGAAATTTATTGTAACATTGGCATTTCTGAGTTTTCTACAAAATTCAATGTCAAACAAAATTATTGTTTAAAGAAATAAAAGAGACCTCATAAACTAGGCACATTATCTTACATTTAAGTAGCAATTTTTCAAAGCACTCGGTCTCCGAGAGGCAGTTTCTTAGCCAAGTTCACACAGCAGACCTGCAATTCAAACTCAGAAATTCCAACTTTACACCCAGTGTTTTTTCATATGCAATATATTCCTATTTTGAATTATTCGTGAAGTATTTAAAGCTTTCAGATGCTAAAAGACTTTGTCTATCATATGCTATACTTTTCAACATCATACATAAGTTTTGGTGTATCATGCACTGATACTCTTAATCGGCTTTCCAAATGCTGCATTTGTTTCTCATATCACCTTAGGAAGCCACGTAGAAACAGGAGTACTTAAAATTGTATGTCAAAAATATCACCGACAGGCCAGGCATGTGTGACTCACGCCTCTAATCCCAGCATTTTGGAAGGCCAAGGTGGGCAGATCACTTGAGGTCAGGAGTTTGAGACCACCCTGGCCAACATGATGAAACCCCATCTCTACTAAAAATACAAATATTAGTCAGGCGTGGTGGCATGCACCTGTAATCCCAGCTACTCAGGAGGCTGAGGCAGGAGAATCGTTTGAACCCAGAAGGCAGAGGGTGCAGTGAGCTGAGATTGAGCCGCTGCCCTCCAACCTAGGCAACAGAGTGAGACTCTGTCTCAAATAAAAAAAAAAAAAAATCAGTGATAAACTGAAACATGATTACAGCATACAGTGTGAAAGATTCCTGTCATTAATATGTAGAGAATTCATTTAACAAGGAGGTGGGAGGGATAGCATTAGGAGATATACCTAATGTAAATGACGAGTTAATGGGTGCAGCACACCAACATGGCACATGCATACATATGTAACAAACTTGCACATTGTGTACATGTACCCTAGAACTTAAAGGATAATTTTAAGAAAAAAAGCACTCAACAGAAATATGGGTAAAGGTTATTCATGAAAATATTTTCAGAAGATAAGCAAATCATCAATAATCATAGGATTGAAAACTTTATCCTCACTTGTAACCAAAATAATGCAAATTGAAAAGCTAGATAATAATTTCTTACCTATAGTTTGAAAAAATGTTAAAAGAATACTAGGAGTTAATGAGGACATATTTATGAAATTGCTGTTTTAAAGTAAAAGTCCATACAAGTTTACTAGAAAAAAAATTTTGCAATTTATAAAAATTTTGGAAGTTGTATGTCTTTGACCCAAAAGTTCTACTTCAAAGAATCCAGTCAAAGCTAATCAGATATATTTACTCACATACACATGTATACACACACAGAAATATGTGGACAAACATGAGAAATAGCCTAAAATATTTAGAAATAACTTATTAATTAAATGTATTCTGGTAGAACCTTGATGATAAAAAGTTATGCCCACTTGGTTATAATGTACTATTCTATTTGTATAATGCCAAATTTGATTTGATAAAGTTTGTTTAGAATATTTGCATCCATACTTAACATTTGAGATTGGCCTATACTTTTCTTTTCTCTTTTTTTTTTTTTGATTTTGCTATTAGGTCACACTTGCTCCAAAAAATGAATTAAACTGTTTTCCACATTGTTTTTCTTCTATGGAAAAGTTTTTGTTAAATTGGAATTATTTTTTACTTGACTGTTTGATATAAATCTCCAGAAAGCAAACTGAATATAAAAATGTCATTTTTAGATTTTGACTATTGATGAGTTTTAGTATTGGGTTTCTATTTCTTCATGAGTCAATTTTGATATTTTTTTAAAGGAATGGGCCCATCTCATCTAAATTTATTAACTGTTCACAATATCTTATTTGTTTAAAATGTGCGCGGCATCTTTTCATTTTTTAATTTGTTACTTGTTCTTTAAATCTTTTTCTTGATCAATTATCAAAAGATTTGTAAAATTTATTACAACTTTCATAGAAGCAATGTGACTACTTTCATCCTTTTTATGTTTATTTTCTCCTCTGTTAATTCTGAATCTTAACTTTATTATTTCCTTTATTTTATTTTTATGTTTTTTGTAATTTGTTGATGTGAATATGAAAGAATAGATGAACTAATCACAGATAATTATTAAGATGATATGAAAGACAACTATCATTGTCTTTTATTGCTACTATGTGCATTCAGAGATGTAGATTTCCCTCAAAATACTGCTTTAGCTATATTCCACAAGTTTTAATTTGTAATTTTGTATTATCATTCAGTTTAGTCGTTTGTATATTTTCCATTGTCTTTTCTTCTTTGACTCATGGTTTATTGAGAAGTTAACTTCCAAATGCATGGAGATTCTATAGTCATCATTGATAGTTGCAAATATATGAAGATTTTCCTTTACATTTTGGAAAATATATGGCATTATTGTTAATATTTCCAAATATATTTCTAAATATACAGAGTTTCTATAACTATCATTTGTTTTTGATAATAAGAAAATATGATTAATATTAGGTCAGAGGACACAAGTTAGTATTTCAAATTGTTAGAAACTCGTTTTATGGCCCATAGTAAAGTAAACTTTTTGTAGATGTTTTATGTGTACTTGAAAAGCATGTATTATTCTGCAGTTGTTGTGCATAGTGTTCCATATTTCTATATCAGGTAACTTTTAACTTTATTATTAAACTTTTCTATATCCTTACGGATTCTCTGTTTTCCCTCTTGGCTTTCCCATTTACTGAAAGGGGTGTTTCGAAATCTCCCACTATGGTTCTGAAATTTTCTCTTTCTCGTTGTAGTTCTGGCAGCATTGTCTTGTCTATTCTGAGGTTATAATTTTACTTGCAGGCAAATTCAACATTATTTTTCTGGTGAGTTCAACCAGAAAATTTATTGTGATCATTATAAAATGAACTTATTTAATTTCTAGCTATACTTTTGCTTAAAATAGTATTTGACATGATATTGATATAGCTACATGAGCTTTCTTTTGCTTGTTGTTTGCATGATATACAATTAACTAGAAAAGATTTGTAAGATATACACCTAAGAGTTATTTAGTTTATTTAAAAATAACTTCTGGGCCAAGCACAGTGGCTCACGCCTGTAATTCTAACACTTTAGGAGGTCAAGGCAGGAGGATTGCTTCAGCCCGGGAGTTGGAGACCAGCCTGGGCAGCACAGTGAGATTCCACCTCTACAAACATTTTTCTTTTTTTTCTTTTTTTTTTTTTTCATAAAGAAAAGAGGTTTAATTGACTCACAATTCCTACATGGCTAGGGAGGCCTCAGGAAACTTTCAATCATGGCAGAAGGGGAAGCAGGAATGTCTTACATGGCAGCAGGCAAGAGAGAGGATGTGAAGGAGAAACTGTCAAACCATCGGATCTTGTGAGAACTCACTCACTATTATGAGAACAGCAAGGCAAAAAGCACCCTTACAATTAAATTGCCTTCCACCAGTTCCTACAAACATTTTTCTTTAATTAACTGAGCATGGTAGCTGCAGTTCCAGTTACTCGGGAAGCTCAGGTGGGAGGATTGCTTGAGCAGGAGGTCAAAGCTTCTGTGAGCCGTGATTCTGCCACTGAACTCCAGCCTATCTGACAGAATAAGACCTTGTCTCTAAAATAAATAGAAATAAAATAAACACTTCTGAAATGTGGACAAAAGTACAATTTTTCCTTCTGTCATGGAACAACATTCATGATACAGTATTGAACCAACACGTTACGAAATACAATAAATAGCATACTCTCATGTGTGAGAGGGAGAGTGTCAATGTATGTAGGGGCATATATGCTCATAATGAGAACATGTGTTAGTGTAAAGATACACACTCAGCTGTTTTCAGTAGTTCATCCTAGGTGCTTTTCTGTACTTTCTAATTCTCTAAAACGAGATTCTACTTTTTGTTTTAAAAAATGTGTTTTTAAAAAATTAAGCAATGTGGAACAGTATCAAATGCATAAAGAGAAACAAAGTATTTTTCTGAACTGGAAAGAATCATTGACTTTGGCAATAGTAATGTCTTTGACATTTTAATAAGAATAGTTTTCATGGAGGGTTTGAAGCTGAGGTCAGCTTCAGAGTAGGAAAAACCAATATTTTTAAAGCTGTGAAGGACATGAAAGAGATAAGTATGAATGATATGTGAATGAAAAAGAAAGTTCAAATTTTATTTTTGCTTAGTTTGAGAGAAACACTAAAATGTTTCTAGACAAAGTGGAAAAAAGGAAATGAAAACAGAAAGGCCAGTTTATTGAACAAGGAAAAGGAAGGCCTCAAGAGCACAGGCAGTGAGTTGGTCTCTTAATGAGCAGAAACTGCACAGAAAAAATAAGGCTTAAATTCTGCAAGTTCCTTTCAAACTATAAAATAAGAAGACCAGTAGGCTATGTTTATAGATAAGAGGCAGACAAAACTGGTTCCAACTTGCTAATTTTTTTTTCTGAGAATAAAAGCAAGGTCTCCCCAAGACATGAGCTTATTAATGAAATTAGAGAAATCTAGACTATATTTTGTTTTCTTATCTGAGTAATAGAACCAGTTCAGTTGTTGTTTGTAACTAGACTCAGGGTTACTAATGCTAAAATCTCCAGTAAAATATAAAGTGTGGATGCTTTCTTTCAGCCTAGCCTAAAATGGAAATGAGCATTAATTGTTACATGGGCATTTTATGTAACTTCCCTTAATTTGCACCCAAAAGCAGCCATTAAAAAACAATTCATAATAATATTTAGCTGATTTTTGTGTGTTTTTGTTATAAAGAAGTTGTAACTAAAGACATGAAACTTTGTGAAGAGAAACAAAGGGAAGCGAAGAAATAAAAATATTTCATATTCAATAATAGGTATAAATACTATCTGAGTTTTTATATATGATTTATACTACATATGTATATGTTTTATATATTTCATATATAATGACACTAAGCTTATAAGGAGAAGTTTATTTACCAATGCTCACAAGCTAGTAAGTACAAGTGCTCGAATTTTGCTATGGAATCTATACAGTTCCAACTCTGCCAGTCTCGCTACTAGCCTGATTTTCCAGCGAATAAAACTAGTTGCTGATTTTAGAGCTCTGTCTTTTAGAATTGTGAAGCCAGCTGATAAGTCTTTATGGAAAACAGGTAAAGAAAACTAAGAGCAAACTAAGAGACGTATTTGTTTTTCAGTAAAGAAAGCAGGCCTGTCTCCTCAGGTTTGCCACATACTTTTAATGGGACCTTGAGCAACTCATAATCTTCTCCAGACCTCAGTTTTCTCATCTAAAAAATGAGGGACTTTAACCAAATGACTTCTAAGATTCCTTTCTAGTTCCTAAACGCAGAGTCTCACCACAGCTACTTTCTGCATTGAAGGTGCAGCCTGTTTCCAGCACTTTACGTAGTTCTTAAGATTCCTCAAGATAGAGGGCTTACCCACAGCATCTAGAAAGCAAAACAGGGCAAGATACAGCCTGACAGGTCAGAGTCCTGGCTGCAACCAGTCTTAAGCAAAACGTATCTGACAACCGATCCAAGTTAGGAACCACATTTATTAGTATGGGTTCCTTTTTTGTGCAAATGATTTTTTCACTGCATAACCCTATCCTGTTTTTGGGTATGCATTCTGTTGAAATTATCTTATGAGATTGTAATGTAAATAACATAATTTTTAATTTGTATGGCAGTTGTGAGATATATTTTACAGTACATTGTCCATTCTGAAACACAGTAAGAAGCTTTAAAGAAAGCGCATGTTGTGGACTTAAGATGAGCATATGCATATACATTGAATCATAGACATTGTATCAGAACATGGCAAGGGATCATCCAGTCCACACTTCTTCCATGTCAAGGGAACCAACTCGTGCTCACACACCAGAGCACTTCCAGATGACTGGCAGCACAAGAAGCCTTCCTCAAGAATCTCTACCTGTGACTTGCTGTGGGGGCCTGCCTCTCACTGCAGGAAGGCAAAGCAGGAAGAAATTACACAAAAGAGCAAGGGCTGTAAGGAGAGCATCCCTTCTTCCAAGTCAGCAGCAGGTCCAAAGAGTGTTTTTAAAGTACCCAGGACATTGTGAGAGTACAATCAACTCCCTATACCAAGACAGTTTCGTTGTACTGGTTCTCCTAAGATGAAATCTTTCCATCCTCTCTTCCAAATATGCTGCCCCAATATTTCCCTTAAATATTTTTAGTTCCAGTTTCACTGTACTCTAATAATAATGTAATATTCAACTGTTATATTTTCTGTTGATACTGAATAATGTAATGAATGGTTTTCAAGTAAGAAGATCTTGTGAATGGAGTCTATATCAGGCCCTGTATTACACAAATGAGCAAAATTGTGTCTTTTCTTCATTCTTAAGTTTGGCTTAGCTATTGCTACATGTGATAAATCGATGACATGTTTGGCTGTTTAATTTTACAAATTCATGTAATAAACTCTGAAAGGACAGAAAAAGAATGCAAATTGTATAGTCTATTCTGATGTTTTTTAAGATGTAAAGATTAGATAACTCATATCTTGAAGTGTAGTCAGGTACACTGTGGATAATTATAGCAAGATGCAGCATTCTTTGAATGGCCGAAAATAGTAATTCTCCCCACGTACTAGAGTGAGGCAAGTAGGAAGTCTACCCTGGTAGGTAAAAAAACAAAACAAAACAAAAAAAACTAAAATAGATGGCAAAAGAAAAATAGGAGATAGTTCAAAGTTAAGCAGTAAAAAGAATCAACTGTGTAAGAAAGGGCTGTTATTCCCATGTCTGACGTAGCACACAGAACTAGATACCTACAGGATGAGGTGTAACTTGGAAGTTCAGCAAGGAAGACTCATGCGCTACATTCATTTTGTCAGATTCAGGCAGAGGGAAGTGGGGAGTACCCAGGGAGGGAAACTGGGAGGACCAAAGGAAGTTCTTAGCCACAAAGTGACTTCAGCACTTGGCGGTTGTCAGAATTTGGAAATGCAGTGGGGCTGGATCACAGCAGAAGACTATTACAGAGAACAGGAACAAGGGCAAGAGTAATGCCAGCAGAAAGCAATAGATGAGTAGGCTATTTCTTTTGTCCCTTCTGCTGACAACCAGGATGAAATGAGGGTCTAGGTAGTTTCAACTCTATGGAGAAGAGATCTGGCAAACTAGAAAACAAAGAGAGCAAAATGGAGGCACAGAAAGCTAAAGAGCAAGTTGTCAAGATAAATAAAGCGACAAAAGAAATAACCTGTGCCCAGATTCCATCTCTAATAATTTTTTTTAACATCACCAAGCTTTCACTTGATTTATAAATAAAGTGTTTTACTTTGGAAGGTAACTATCTCTTTTTTTATTCTAACTAACAATATCAAATTTGATGAAGATTTTTTTTCTGCGTATTTACTGTTTAAAAAAGCAACAGTTTGAGGATTGGTTTTAGCTACATATGGCCTGAAAAGCAACAATAATTCATTTAGAATAAAGCAAAATGAATTATACCTATCTTCCAATTTAATACTTTACAAGAGAAGTACAGTGGTTTTACACAATTCATTTGTGAACATAGAGAAGAATATCTGTTCAATTTTGGCTAGACTAGCAGTAAGCTACTTGCTCTTTATATGTTTTATTCTGCCGATTTATTCAAGAAAAACTTACCAAGAGCTTACTATGAGCTGGATGCTTGGGGTACAGCAGTGAGCAAAACAAACACTCCTGCTGTCATGCAACTCTCATTTGAATAGGAAAAGATGGTCAATAACCATGGATATAACAAGTATTTATTTAGTATGTAGAAGACGTAGGAGTGAAAAGTTGTGCTAACCTTTTCATGGCTGACACACCTATAACAAGAGACACCTTAACATTTATTTAGGCCGGGCGCGGTGGCTCAAGCCTGTAATCCCAGCACTTTAGGAGGCCGGGACGGGCGGATCACAAGGTCAGGAGATCGAGACCATCCTGGCTAATATGGTGAAACCCCGTCTCTACTAAAGAATACAAAAAACTAGCCGGGCGACGAGGCGGGCGCCTGTAGTCCCAGCTACTTGGGAGGCGGAGGCAGGAGAATGGCGTAAACCTGGGAGGCGGAGCTTGCAGTGAGCTGAGATCCCGCCACCTCACTCCAGCCTGGGCGACAGAGCCAGACTCCATCTCAAAAAAAAAAAAAAAAAACATTTATTTAATCAACATTTATGTGTCATGAGATCCTTTAGAATGAAGACCCAAGGAGATAGATATATACATATACATATTTTTTTGAGACGGAGTTTTGTTCTTGTTGCCCAGGTTGGAGTGCAATGGCTCAATCTCGGCTCACCGCAACTTCTGCCTCAAGCGGTTCTCCTGACTCAGCCTCCCTAATAGCTGGGATTACAGGCATGCACCACCAGGCCTGGCTAATTTTGTATTTTTAGTAGAGACAGGGTTTCTCCATGTTGGTCAGGCTGGTCTTGAACTCCAGACCTCAGGTGATCCACCCGCCTCAGCCTCCCAAAGTGCTGGGATTACAGGACTGAACCACTGAGCCTGGCCAAGGATACACTTTTATGTGTTGGTTCAATGAAGAAGGGAGGACCTTATAAAAGTTTGGACAAAAAAGGATATGGTCTAATACTAGTAGATTGGGTAGAGAAACCCAGCAAGGCTTATCTGTTCAGATTCTTTTTGGCCTATTTGTTGTAGCATCTCTTCCTCCCAGCTATGGGTAAGACCTCTTTGAAATAAGGGTCTTATGACCTCCTATCCGACATGGTAGGTCAGCAAACTTTTTTATGGCCAATTTCTACACAGAAAGGTAGAGAAAGATTACACAATAATTTCCGTTTTTATAGCTTGCTTTGGGGAAAAGAGGTTCTCATTTCTACCCTGCCTTCGGGAAGAAGAATTCGGGTTTCTATGACTCACATTGGGGGAAAATGAGGGGCCAGAGACAGATGGTCAGGAAAAGATCAGAGAGAGCTTTGTTCTGATGCTGTTTCTGAAGTCTTCTGATGGTCTTTGGTTAAAAGACCTCAACAAGCCAAAGTATGTCACTTTATCTTTTTGGGGGATCAGAAAATGATATGCCAAAGTATGTCACATCATTTTCTGAGCCCCAACAAATATAATTAGTGCTATAGGAAAAAAAAAAATAGAACTGAATGGGGTAAGGGTGATCATGAGTGTGATGTGGGGGGTAGGTAATTTTTAAGAGAATCCCCAGAGTAATCTCAAGTAAACTCAATGATAAAAATTGAGCCAAGGTTTAAAAGAGGTAAGGGAGTTAGCCAGTAGACATCTGAGGTTGCAGGTGTGGTTTGTTTAAGGAACAGAAAGGAGACCAGTGTGACTGGAGTGGAGGGAGCAAAGAAGAGGGAGAGAGGAAGAATAATAGAAAAGAAGATCTAATTTCAAAAGTAATGCACACAATGAAAATGTAATTTACATTGACCTGAATCTCTGGAAGAATCACTCTCTAAAAGCAATCATTGCACCTAAATAGACATGTATTATGGAAAGCAATACTTCAGATCAACATAGCATTTGCTGAAATCTTAAATTTATGTGTTAAGTTGGAAAGCTACTTGGGAAAGGGGGAAGAGGAAGTTCATTCGATCATCATAAGTAGTTTAACAGAGCTGAAAATATTTTGATGTATCTACCAATCATCTCTCTGTTATGAGATGAATAGCTATGTCTCCCCAAAATTCATATGATGATATTTGGAGGTGGAACATGTGGGAGATAATTAAGTCTAGGGTAGGACAGGAAAGTGGGACCCTGATGATGAGATTTGTACCCTCATAAAGACAGAAGGAGACAGAGAGCTTTCTCTGCCTGTTCACAAAGAAGAGGTCATGAGAGCTCACAGCGTGGTGGTGGCCATCTGTCCTTCTGTGCACCAGGAAGCAAGCCCTCACTAAGAAACAAATCTGTGAGTACCTTGATCTTGGATGTTCCACCCTCCAGAATTTTGAGAAATAAATGTCTATTGATTAAGCCACACATCGTAAGAGATTCCCTTATAGCAGCCCAAGTGGACAAAGGCATTACTGTCTATTTCCTTCTAATATTCCAAAGCAGCAGATATCTATCTGTTCACCTACCTGTCACACTGGAAGAGACTGTAAAAGAACAAAGACACTAGATCTGCAACATTTTAAATGAAACTGGGATGCACTAATCTGCATCTATTTGATGCCTCAAAGACTCAAATAGCAATTTCAAGAATAGGAAAATAGAAAAGTATCATTCCCTAGAAGCAAAGACACACCTACTCATGCTTGAGCAAGTAGCTATGTCTGCTAATGCCTGTTTAGAGGTTAGGTGGTTTCCTTCTGTTGTTTCTTTTTGCTTGGAGCAAGCATAATAAGTTTAAATTAAATTTAATAAATGTCAACAATAAAAATAATGAATGTATCTGGAAACATTAGTGTTTATTTAAACACACAGGTGCTGACTTGCCAATTTAAAGAACAGAACAACAAAATTAACCAGACTTAACTACATTGGGAATTCAACATTGGAAAAAATCGTAAGGATCTCCCCTAACGGAAAGGAATTTTTAATTAATGACTTTACTGAGCATTTTCCAGGCATTAGCTTATGTATTCTCCATCACAATTCTATGAGGTGGGTACTATTGTTGTCCTAATTTTAATAGAGGAGGAAACTACAGCACAAAGAATTTAGGTAGCTTGCCCAAGATCACACAGGCGATGCAAAGACTGGGATACAAATTCTACTGTCATGGGTCCAGAGGTGGACTCTGCAGCCTCGATAATAGGTATTGTGTGATTACTATGCAACTTCCACTATACTAAGTACCTTTTCATATATTATACTCTAATCCTTTCAACAAACTCTGAAACGCTAAAGTATCTAAAGATCTAAAGTAGGTACTGTTATTATATCTCTTTTTATATACATTTTTTTTTTGAGATGGAGTCTCGCCCAGGCTGGAGTGCAGTGGTGCAATCTCGGTTCACTGCAACCTCTACCCTCCCTGGGTTCAAGCAATTCTGCAGCCTCAGCCTCCCAAGTAGCTGGGATTACAGGCATGCACCACCACATCTGGCTAATTTTTATATTTTTAGTAGAGACACGGTTTCACCATGTTGGCCAAGCTGCCCTCCAATTCCTGACCTCCAGTGATCCACCCGCCTCAGCGTCCCGAAGTGCTGAGATTACAGGCATGAGCCACCGCGCAGGCCAATTATATCCATTTTTAGGGATTCATTAATATCTTACAGCACTTCAGCTAAGAAATTAGTAAACTTCAACTTGATCCTAGGCAGTCTGACTTCAGCACTTACTCTTGTTGCCACAACCCTATGCTGCCTCCTTACTATATTCCATCTTTTCTTGAACACAATTGCTTTTGCTACAAGGAGAACTGTCACTAAAAGCTATGTGAAACAGTGATATGGATATGGGATTTTTATTAACAAATAGATATTAGCAAAAAATAAATTACTAACTTTGAGTTTGAGGAGAATAACAGTGGGAAAATGCTTTGGGAAAATGCCAGTTTCATCCCTATCTAGCTTATGGAATTATAAGGAAAAGATGCATTAAGTCATGTAAAACCATTTTATAATCTCTAATATACTCAATTACAGTTATCTACTGAGCTAAATTCTAGTGATAATATCCATTTTTTACAAGACAATTTTGAGAATCAAAGTAATTAATGTACGCAAAAGAACCTTGCAAACTGAGTTACAGAGAGCTACAGAATGGCAAGGACACGAAGCTTTCCTATGGAGTCAAACATTGGACATAATGTAGGCTATTTATGGTGCCACAACCAGATAAGGTAGGTTATCAAGCACTAAGTCAAGAAAATGAAGGATCAATCTTTTCCTCTGCTTAGAGACTTAGATATCATGAGATAGCTTTTAGAACAATGAAAGACACACCAGACTGCTCCAGGATAAGAACTCTCTAGGTTAGAGATTGTTAACAATATGCTCACAGTAGAATAAAATGTCATAATACTCTTTGACCATTTATAGATTCGTTGAATAATTGTAGAGTACTCACTCAGCTTAGATGGTGTAAGATTTCACATTAGATCTGTAGGACATATAAAGTAGTTGAAAATTTACTGTAGTTCTTGCCCTTGTAGAAAGAAGATATAGAAAAACAGCTGAATACTATATTGCGACATAAAAATGGGAAACACCACTGAGGATTAGGAGCAAGAAAAGTTCTCTTGAAGAGAGACCAGCTAAGACAAAGGTCAAAACTTGATAACTGGCTGCAGTCCTGATATTCATGTATTTCTTTTTCCAGGCCTTTTCTGAGCTAACTTCATAATTCCTTTTGGAGTCCATAAGATGAAATCCTGTTAGCCATAGCTAGTGTCATTTACAATCAAAAGATTCTAACAGTAGTAGGAAGAAACAGGGGATAGGAAAACAAGTCAGGAGGCTATTGAGTATTTCCAGATGATGACAGCCTAGACAAATATGGATACATTGGCAAGGAAAAGAAGCTGGATTAGTCAATGATATCTGAGGCAGAATTGATAACTCTTACTGGTTGATTTGACAGGACAATATGGCAGAGATAATTGCTATATGTTCACTAAGCTGTTACATTCTTTTGAGTATGCTGATAGACCAAATTATTCAGCCCCATAGGTGCAGGTGGAGTCATTTGATTAATTATCACCAGTGAAATGTGAGTGAACGTTATGTGTCACTCCCAGTCTGCGGCAACTAAGAGCAGGTATACTTTCTCCATTCTTGCTCCTCTCTACAAAGTTGGAAGAAAGAGCTCCAAGATGGCAGTGTTCTAAGATAGATGACGCTTGAATCCTGAGCCACCAATCTGTGGTTTGTGTCTTTTATTGTGAAATCATCTTCAGAACGGATTTTTTTTTTCTAAGGAGTCCGACATACCCCAAGTTTTTAAATGTTGCAATCTTTTCCCGATTGATTGTTCTAGAACCAGTTTTTACTTGTTTTATACAGCTAAGGTTTTACTGCACAATTTGTGTTCCATAAATATGAAGGCAGAGCCTTCAAGTATTGATTTCCCATGTTTGTTTGTTTTTTCTCCATTCAGGGCTTTATCTCTCCCTCATTGAGGAATTGGACTTTTTGATGATCTGCTTCCCTGCGGGCATCTCAATTTTAACTGCTTACCTTCTGCATGCCCAAGCCATGTCTGCTTTCTTCACATAGACATGAAAACCACAACCACTTAGACATTAAAGCAAATATTCAGGCTCAAGAGCGTCTGAAGCCAAAGGGAGGAGACATACACTTGTTACTACCAACTTTAACTGCCCTCTTCATTTCTGGCACTTTTTAAAAAATCATTTTGGGCACAGTTGTGCACATATGTACATACATGTCCATATGCATATAAGTATATGTGAATATATTTTTATATTCTATGACAAATTTATTATTATGTTTAATGTTTTTGGCAATGGGAAAGGCTCCCTATTAGACTAGTCTGCTATGTCATCAGAAACAGAAGTACAGGAAATCTCTTTTGGCCATGTTTGCTTGAAGGGTCTATCGGAATATGGAAATGCTCAATAGTTCAGTGAGCTAAACTATATGGGTCTGAAGTTTGGAAGACAGCCCTGGAATGAATTCACAGATTTAGTATAAATAGAATGTGCTCATCTGGACTGACCAATAAAAGTAAGAAAGGAAGAGGATAAAGATAGTGGGACTCTAAGGAAAATACGAGTGAGCAGAAAAATCAATAATAATTAAGGGAAAGTTAGAATAAATAAGAGTGTGAAAGAGTAATAGGAGAAATCGTTTGTAATCAGTAAATCAGTTTCAAGTGCAAAGTAAACTCTCCAACTCACAGCGAAGACTTAAATGAGAAATCAGAAATAACGTGGGCTTGGGCAGAAGGAGGTTTTTGGCAGTGGGAATAAATTTACTAAGGAAGATAATTCAAATATCTTGGGTCATATCTGATTTCCATGACTTTCTGACAGCTACCATATGGGCTTGTGTCATTGCCAAGTGGCATTCTATTGTCGTGTGAGCATACTATTGGCTCCAGTCTAATAGAACAGAGAATGACCTCATAAATTATAAGCAGTTGTTAGATTTTCTGTTTTTTGTTTGTTTGTTTGTTTTCATCAGCCAGGCTCTCTTTCCCTCTTATTCTTGGTTATCTCCTTTGAGAACTTGAGATTAATCTGAGAATGAGCAGTAGCTACTGCTGCCCTAAGGACAGACCATCCTGCAATCCTTAGTCCATTAGAATGTTCTATTTTGCCAGCAACTGTTTCTCCCGCCATTCCTGGATGGGCCTGAATACAGAGACATTGCTTCAGTTTTACCATTTCAAGGACAGCGAGGGTCAAGAAGTAGAGATGATATCAGAAGTACTAGGTACTGCTGGAAGCACAAAGAATTTTGAGATGAATTACCTACATATATTAATAAAAAGGTTCTCAGTTATGTTACTGAACAGTTTCAACTGGAAGACAGGTGGAAAACAGACTGTAACATATGGAAGAATAAAAAAGAAGTTGAGGAAATATAGAAGACAGAAAAATGTGGCCATCTAAATAAGTCTGACTGAGAAAAAGAAAAGAGAAATACACTTGTGGCCAGAGGAGGAGATAGGGCCAAGGGTTTTTTTGGTTTGGTTTGGTTTTTCATCTTGATGATTGGTTCATTTGGACATGTCAGCAATTAAGGGGCAAGAGTCAAAAAATAGGAAAATACAGAGGAAAGGGGGACAAGCTGACAGAAAATAATGCAAGGAGAGATGAAGAAGGGTAAGAGTACAACTTTGGGAGAGCCCCAGAATATTATTTGGTCAACCTCCTCTTCTTCCAGGAAAAACAAACCAAACTCCTGTTATAATAATAGATTTCAAAGCTACTTTGCTAAATAGTCAGCTGGTTTTAATCTCTTAACTAACAGATTTTCCTAAATTTCCCTTTGACATTATTTTCATAATGAATAGGTCAGTTAATAATACGGTTTTGAGTTGTATTAGCAACTCAAAATTTGGAAACCCCCCAAATTTCCTGTTTTGAAGGATTTACTTTACAATCCTAAATTCCTGACCACTTTTCTCGTATCTGATATGTCCCTCTTGTGTAAAAATGTTGTTTAAAGATAGGTCACAATTCAAAATTAGATAAATTAGCTTAAAGGAAGAATAAGGGATTAATTTATGCTATGTATATAGTATCAGTCTTGAAGATGAAACAGAATTTAGGCTAAATGTTAAGTAAACTGGATTTATCTTTAAAAAGCACTTTGAATTAATAGAACCAATGCTATTTCCAAGAATTGAGATGTTAAAATGTCAAGTTAATTCTCAATTTTTTTTTACACAATTTGAAACACAATTGAGTCAAGACTCTAAAAGGGTAAATTAATCATGCATTTAAAGCACATTTGTTTCTGGAAGATATGGGAAAATTTACATTGGTATATGGGAGATTCTGATGCTTGGGTGCATTAAAATATTTAAAAAAAAAAAACAATGCAAATATCTAACCATTTATTTAGATTTATTCCAGTGCTGCTGCCAAAATCCCATCATACCCAAAGCTACATCTTCCTTAATTGAGGAAAACAATTAGTTTGCTAGTTTATATTAGTACCTAAGACAGGCAACTACATTAGCTAAAAGAGGAGTTGGTTTACTATCTAAAAAGTGTTTATTTTTATTATACCAATGAAAAATCTACCTAATTAAACATAGGAAGTGACGATATTTGGTAAGAACTTTTAGGCACTATGGAGTGTTAGTTTTATATTGGTATTGCATCCTTATCACTTTGCATGTTTTTCTATGTTCTTACTGGATCCTATGTATTTACTTATAATTGTATTGTCAATGTATCTGAAAAGTTCCTCAGGAGCATTTTTTTTTTTTTCGAGATGGAGTTTCATTTCATTTTTGTTGCCCAGGCTGGAGTGCAATGTCACTGTCTGGGCTCACTGCAACCTCCACCTTCAGGGTTCAAGTGATTCTCCTGCCTCAGCCTCCTGAGTAGCTGGAATTACAGGTGCCCGCCACCACGTCTGTCTAATTTTTTTTTTTTTTTTTTTTTTTTTTTTTTTAGTAGATATGGGGTTTCACCACGTTGGCCAGTCTGGTCTCGAGCTCCTGACC
Organism: Trachypithecus francoisi; assembly: GCF_009764315.1. NCBI lineage: Eukaryota > Metazoa > Chordata > Mammalia > Primates > Cercopithecidae > Trachypithecus > Trachypithecus francoisi. The sequence goes on along the minus strand of NW_022681470.1, from coordinate 43,660,446 downwards.
TCAGGTGATCTGCCCGCCTTGGCCTCCCAACTTGCTGGGATTACAGGAGTGAGCCACCATGCCCAGTCAGGAGCATGTTTTTATATAAGCTATAAAAGGAGAATTACAGGCTGCAATATGGAGCACAAGAAAAATATCTGACCCAAACACAAAAGATAGGTGAGGCTGGGCATGGTGGCTCACACCTGTAATCCCAGCACTTTGGGAGGTCAAGGTCGGGGGATCACTTGAGGTCAGGAGCTTGAGACCAGTCTGACCAACATGGTGAAACCCTGTCTTTACTAAAAATACTAAAATTAGCCGGGTGCTGTGGTGTGCGCCTGTACTCCCAGCACTTTGGGAGGCCAAGGTGGGCGGATCACTTGAAGTCAGGAGTTTGAGACCAACCTGGCCAACATGGTGAAACCCTGTCTGTACTAAAAATACAAAAATTAACCTGGTATGGTAGTACATGCCTGTAATCCCAGCTACTTGGGAGGCTGAGACAGGAGAATCATTTGAACCCAGGAGGCAGAGGTTGCAGTGAGCCAAGATCGCGCCATTGCACCCCACACTGGGCGACAGAGCGAAACTCTATCTCAAAAAAAAAAAAAAAAAAAAAGGTATATGAAGGCTTCTAGAGGAAATGATTTCTAAACTGGGATGTGAATGACTAGCTTGCTCTTTAGAGGAGTTTTGGTAGTGGTTACGATGAATTTAGAAGGGGATAGTGAAATTCATAGCACTGGTCATGGCGATCTGCAATTGAAAACACAGGGTATGCTAGAGCTGACAAACTAATGTTCCCTAGTTATGTTGCTGTGTTGTGAATGAGTTACAGACATGTTTAAATATGATTCTTTTATCCTTGGGCAGTAGGTGAGATCCTAGTCCAATTGGCTCTAGACACCACCAAATTTACTGGTTAACCCCAGTGTGCCATCAGTGTATTCTCATTTTCCGTGTATTGTGAAGTAAAAGAGGTTCTTGGGAAGCAGTGTTTTAAAGTACATAAAGTAGCTGATGTGGCTACAGCATTGAGTGAAAATTGGTAAGTGAGGAGAAATGAAGATATGCAATTAGGCGTGGAAATATCGTGAAGAACCTTGTTACTAGTTATAAGTATTTTGGGGAAGCCATCTAATGGATTCAGGCAGGAAACAGACATGAAAAGATTTGCATTTCTAGAAAACCTCTCTGGATGCAGTGAGAAAAGAGTTTGGAAATAATTCAGCAAGAAAGACTAGTTAATGTGTTATTTTCTTTTTTCTTTCTTTCATTTTCTTTTTTCTTTTATTTATTTTTCTTTGAGACACAGTCTTGCTCTGTCACTCAGGCTGGAGTGCAGTGAAACGATCTCAGCTCACTGCAGCCTTCAACTCCCAGGTTCAAGTGATTCTCCGCCTCAGCCTCTCGAGTAGCTGGGGCTACAGGTACGCACCATCAGGCCCAGCTAATTGTTGTATTTTTAGTAGAGATGGGGCTTCACGATGTTGGCCAGGCTGGTCTCAAATTCCTGACCTCAGGTGATCCACCTGCCTCGACCTCCCAAAGTGCTGGGATTACAGGTGTCAGTCAACACGTCTGGTCTACTGTGTTATTTTCATAAGCCAAAAAAGTAATAGTTATTGGCCTGACCCTGGGTGATAAGAAAAAGAATAGAGAGTGTGAATCAGTTCCAGAATGTTAAAGAAACAGAAACTACTGAACCTGGAAATTAAATAAATCCTACAAAGGTGTGAGAGGTAAAGTTCAAGGGTGACTTGCAGGTGTTTTTCTTAACTAATTAGGTGGATGCAATAGTAGTAGTTGATGTTTACAAGTAGTGTTTTAAAAAGCACATCTGGCACTAAAGAATTAAATCAACTCATTTAATCTTAACAATATTTCTATAAGATAGATTACTAAGCCCACTTACAGGTGAAATAACTGAGGCCTAAGGATAAATTATTAGAAATAAGAGCCTGGATTTTAGTCCAGAAAGATTTGTTTTCTTCACCACTACTTTGGTGCTATTCTCTGAAATTTGGGAACACAGAAAATTGAGCTGGTTTTAGTGTAGATCTAATGAGTTCAATCTTGGACATTGCTATGGACTGAATTACGTTCCCTCCAAATTCATATATTAAATCCCTAACCCCCCAAAGTGACTGTATCCTAAGATAGGGCCTTTATGGAAGTAGTTAAGGTTAAAGGAGATCATAAGGGTGGGACACTAATTCAATAGGTCTATGGCCTTATAAGAAGAGAGAGAGAGAGAGAGAGAGTAAGGGGCCGGGGAGAGGGAGAGAGAGAGAGAGAGTAGAGAGATCTGTCATGTGAGGACACAATGAGAAGGCAGCTGTCTGCAAGCTAGGAAGGGAGGTCTCACCTGAACCCAATCATGCTGACACTCTGATTTCAAACTTCTAGCCTCTGTAATTGTGAGAAAATAAATTTCTTTTGTGCAAGCCACCTAGTCTATGGTATTTTGTTATGGCAGCCTGAGCAAGCAAAAATAGACATAGACCTGTGGGAACCCCAAGAAGAACTACATATGTGAATCAACATTCAGAAGAGGCACTGGAATGGAGATATAGATTTAAGAGTTATCAGCACATAGGTATAAAATTAAGCCATGGAACCTAATTAGATCGACCAAGATCTTATATGTAACAAAGACAAGGCTAAAAATAAAGCTCATAGAAACATCAACGTTTAAGAAATGAGCAAAGGAAGATAAACTAGCAAAAAAAGATTGGGTGAGAAGAGTTAGCGAGGAAAAATGGAGAAATGAAACAAAAGAATATAGAGTTACAGCCACCAAGAAAAGAAATGTTTACGGATAAAGGAACAGAGGAACAACATTAAATATTACAGAGAGCTATAAGGAATAACACTTACCCATTGAATTTAATCACAAGAAGTCAGCGTAACCCTTAGTGAGAATAATAGATGTGTAAACATATAGAAAAATAGACTTACAGAAAAATATAAAGAGTAAAGGAAGGTTGGGAAGTGAGAGTTGATAACTCATACAAAAGGTTGGCTTTAATGGAGAAGATACATGAGAGTAAATGTAGGCAAATACGGAGTCAAGGGATGTTTTCGATTTTAAGAAATGAGAGATTTAAGCAAGCTTAATGCTCATAAGAAGGAGCAAATATAGAATGAATTTGAGAGAGTCAGGATCATTAATAGACAATGTCCTTGAGAGGTCAAGTGGATAGAAATACAGAGAGTTCAGGTAGAGAGGTTTAGGAGGAAAGATATTGCTTCTCTTAAGAGAGGAAAGAAGAGAAAAGTGAGTATGGATGCAAGTGAGTCTTTAGATTTAGAGATAGATGTTGAGAGGCTCTTTTTCGATGGCTTACATTTTCTCTGAGAATTAAGTAGGAAGGTATTCTAAGAATAAGAGGGAAGTTGAGGAGGCATTGGACAGAAGCTTACTTTGTAAAAACTCTAAGATAATAGCTCTGGAGAAGGAGAGAGTGAGCTGATCAGGAAATATGAAGAAATTCTGGGCAGAATTGCAGACTACTGCTGCGGTTAGAGATTTAAAATCAAAACAAATAAACATGGGGTAGTTCTATCAAGGAGATCATGACATTTTCTCCAGTGGCACTTATCTACAACAATCTATCACTTTATAAGTGATAGAAACATTGGATTCAGCATGTCTCATGTTTTGCAGGTTATTTGTGACAATAGATTAGAATCTGGATTATTTGTGAGAAGAGAACAACATCTGGAAAGGAAGATTGAAATTACTGAAAAACTGATAAGTAAGAATGAAGGAAAAGGATTCTGGAATTACAAGTTCCTTTGAGGTAAGGCAAGATGTAACCGACAAAGACATTATGGCCAGAGAGTGGAATGACTGAGTTTAAGATGTCATGTACTGCAGTTCTAGATGATGACAAGCTCCAGAGTGTAGTCACTGAGAATGGAAATAAGAGATTTTCACAAAAGAAATAAGGAAGTGAAAGAGTTTATAAATAGGTGAAGCCCTTTTAACAAGTAGTCATAATGTAATCTGAAGCTCTCACATCAACCTTATCCTGTTCCAGTTCAAGCATGCATATTACAGAAAGAAAGAAATCATTGTGTTCTACTCAGTAGGAGGTAGCCTCAAAAGAAAATTTCAAAATCAGGACACCTGGACCCACACCCTTGACAAACCACTGGTGTTATATATAGTTTCCATGTCCTTAGCACTTTTAACTCCTGCCAAACACAGCCTTCCCTAAGCAGTGAGATAACTTTTCACCTGTAGTCAAGGAACACTGTGGAGAAGAAAACTCAATAAAATTTCTGCAGCCTTTTTTCCACCACCACCTCAACTAAGAGCCCAATGTGTTAACACCCCAGTGGCAATATATAGATCAATGAAAGCACTAATGCCTATGCACTTTTTCCCTGTTATTAAAAAAAATTATCTTCTGACAGTTTTGTAACAATATTTCCAAAGCTTCTTTTTGTATATGTGTGTAATATCATTCAATTTAATGGAATGATTCCAGTCTATAAGAAAGTTAGAATCAAATTTCAGAAAATATATGAAGGGAAAACTCATTTTATTACATTTTATTAAAATCAGAATTGTGAAGACAGTCTAATGAGTCTTTCTGTTACTACTTTTAAGAGATAAAAAAGGTCATTTTGACTGGTCTTTTCCATTTCTAAAAAACACTACACCATACTCACTTTTCCCCAAGCTCCTCCCAGAATATGTATCATTCTTGCCTTAGAATTCCAAATACTCCCTGTGTCAGACTTAAAGAATATCATCACTATAGTTTCTACAAGTACTATCATTCTTCCTCATGTTGAGAGTTTAGGTTTTATGGGCTGTTTGTCATGAGCAGGTCTCCTAAATACCATTCTCTATTCTTATATATTGATCATCTGTTCTAAATGTTATTCAAAGTTCCCTTAAGTCTTTTCTTTTCTTTTTTTTGAGACAGGGTCTCGCTATGTTGCCCAGGCTGCTCTTGACCTCCTGGGCTCAAGTGATCCGCCTGGCTTGGCCTCCCAAAGTGCTGGGATTACAGGTGTGAGCCACAATGCCCAGCATCACTTAAGTCTTATCTCTTTCATAAAGTCTTCTCTGACCATCGTAAGCTGCAGAGAATTCTCCCTCTCTCTCCATGAAGTACGTATTTGTTGGGCACCTAATGAGATGTAGCCACTCTACTAGGTGTTGGTAATACACTGTCGAATAAGATGGCTTACATAAGCAAGTGGTAAAGAACATAGTTTAAAAATATGTACTTTGTAAATCAAATTTTTTTAAGAAGATTCATGATGGAAGGAAAGACGTTTAACATTCATTAAATCTCTTTTTTTCTAAGTCAGGACTTTAATCTTTATAACATCCCCTAAGCTTTTACAGATGACCAAACTATAGCTGGACGACATTACAGTTAAGCTAGTCATACAAAGGTCATGTGATAAAGCAGAAATCAGAAATCATCTGTCTGATTCCAAAGCCAGGATTTTGCCACTTCGCTGAGGCTGCCTTTATAGAGTAGAAAGGAAGGACAAGTCCGATTACAATAGCAATCATTTATTGAATGAGCCACATAAGTATATGGGGCTTGTAAACCAGGCACAGCATTACATACTTTACATAGGTATTTATTTAATTAGTATAACCAAACTATGAGGTAGACACTATTACTTTCCCCTTTTTATAGATAAAGAAACTGAGTAGTGAAAGAATTAAATAGCTTGTCCAGTGCCCTAAAGCAAGTAAATGACGGGGGCAGTATTTGAACCCATTTTGTTCTTACTACAGAATTCAAGATCCTAACCATTTTATTTTTATCAACACCTAACAGAAGTCTACATTGTAGTCTTGGCTCCATTATTGTGGGTTGTTTGAACATGCAAAACATTTCATGAGTTTCAATGTCTTGGTTTTTCAAATGAGAAAAAATAATATCCATCCTGCTTTTTTATAGGAAAGTGTGAGGCTCAAGTGATAATTACTTATAAGGTGCTTTACTAGTAGTAGATAACAAAGATAAAGTTATGTTTAAGCATAGGATACAGGCTAGGAAATTCTGAAAAGTGGCCTATTATTAAATCAATTACTCAAGGAGTTACTTTACTTCTAAGTTTAGAAAGGACTACTTATTTTTAATGAAAGACATCTTAAAAATTTAATAAAGGATAACAACAATTTTATTTTCAATGCAAGTTATTTCTGAAAATTCAATAGTAGATAACATGGAAAATTCTCTAACCATAAAAATACATTTCTGATGCCATTATCCTGAGATTTATCCTTGTATTTGGAAAATTTAGAACAGCAATGCAACCATGCTCTGATGTTTCAAAGTGCAGTGAGGGTCTCAGATTAATTAGAAGTACTATACGAACAATCCAGAATATGGCAGCAGTGCAGTAGGTGGCTCTGGTACGGCACCCAGGCTGAGATAAGAGTAAAGGGTTTGCTCCACCCAGGGTGAGGACCCTTCCACTAGGGTGTCCTTTCCATTTGTGTGGAATTCATTGCCTTGGGGCACCATCTTCAGTACCTGGCCAGGGAGGTGGATGGTACCATAGTAGGGCCCTGCTGCTTACTGAGTTTTTTGCATGCTCACGTCAGAAGCCACCAGGCTCTGTGCTCAAGCCAGGGATACAGTGGCACAGGCACCCTGGGTTCTCAGCTCCAAAATTCCAGACTCCAAAATGTTTTCTAGACTAATCTGGCATTCAGAATCCTGCTCACAGTGACTGAGGCATGGGCAATGATTTATTGGAAGTTTTTTAGCTCTGGGAAGGTCAGTTAATCTTCATGGGTTAAGGGAACAGGCTGTGGAGGTCAACAGACCCATTTTACAGATGAGAATCCAAGGAATGGAGAGACTAAGGTATTTGCAGATCACCCAGGTTAGTTTTGGGAACCATTCCATGTAGAAGTTGGCAGACGTTGCTGACCCAAGGTGATTAGGACTGAGATGGGTGTGCTTTGAGCATAAATTGATCCTATGGAGGAATCGCCCCAAGTGTTGATAACTTCTGACTTGCCTCGTCAACCAAACTGAACTGCAGAGCATATCAGACAGTTCAGGCAGCCAGTGTTCAGGTATTTGAGGAACTGAAGTGCTGTGGACATACCCACTCGGATGTGACTGACATGTAGGTAGTAGCACAGGGGAGAGGAACATTAGTCAGACAGGAGGAGATTCTCTGGGTGACTTTGCGTAATTTCCTCTCCCGCTGCAGGCCTTCATTTCTCCGGTGGTAAATGGAGGGGTTGAACGGGAGGGCCAGCCCTGAGGTGGGCCACAAAAATGTCTCTAGCCATGTCCTTGCCATCAGTGAAATGGGAGAGGAGACTGGAGGTGAGAAAAGTCTATGCCAGGAACTGCAGGAGACAAATAGTAAAAACGGGAAATGACACAAGGATAAGATCTGTATAAAGATCCCATCATATCTGGTCTGAATTTTTCAGCATTCTCAACCAGCGCATGGCCTTGGGGCAGCTTAGAAAATGTCTGTTGAGTAAGCTTTGGAATGAAGGCTGTGTCCCTGTCTTCAGGGGCACCACAGTCTTGCTGAAAGTTCTTTCCTGTTTAGTTTCTGTTGATTATAGGTGAGGTAAGGGATGATCAGAGAGAGAGGCTAGAGTTCAGATTGCCCTGATAGCCTGCAGCTTCCAAATACATTCAGATCTTCTCTTGACCCGTGTCTGCTTAAAACTCATTGCCTTCAGGATAAAATACACATTCTTTAGCAAATAAAGACTTTGCATGATCTGACTCTCTTCTTCAGACTAGGATTTCTCAACCTCAGCACTGTTGATAATTTGGGTTGGTAAGTTCATTGTAAAGGGCTGTGCCTGGCCCCTACACATGAGACGTTAGCAGCACATACTCCTCTCCAGTTGTGACAAACCAAAAATGTCTTCAGACACTGCCAAATGTCTCCCAGGGAACAAAATTTCTCTTCCTTGGAATCCACTGGACTAGAGGAGGGTCAGTCGTTGCAAACCTCTTTTATTTCCAGGAGTTTGCCTCACCATCTCTTTCCTCCCAGGTTTTGCCCATGTTTCTCCTCTCTTTACCTGGTGGATCCTACTAGTCCTGCAGATGTCAGATGTTCCTTTTCCTGGGAACCCCTTTTTGAACTTCTCAGACTCATCAGGTGCCACCTCTGGGCTTCTGCAGCACCCCCACCCCACCCTGCCAACTCATGATTTCCCTACCCCAGCTCTGCTCATTCTGGGTAGTCACTGTATGGTGATTGATCTGTCTTTCTCCCCCATGCCAGACTGAGAGCCCCAGGAGGGCAGAGCCAGGACTGTCTCAGTCACCACCCTAATAATGCTGTCTTCAGCACTGTCAGGCTCAGGGTCAGGCACAGAGCGGGTGCTCTTCACGTATATAATGAAGGCACTGTGAAGCATCTTGGAATGTGGTGGGTTTATCTGATACTCCTGGTATATTCAGATGACCAGTGAAGATGTGCTAGAAAGCCTGGATTCCTCTGGCCCCTGCACATCCCTCACGGTTTCAGCTACCTCCTGGGGCCCGTAGGGGATGTTCCTGGAAATTGTGAAATGAGATATGCAGGTCCAAGATCAGAAAGTGTCTTAGCCATTGCTGTGTTCACAGCTACCACCATCCTCCCCACTACCTCCATGAAAACTACCCCACAGATCTGGCAGTCCCTGGGCCCAGACTCATGCCCTACCCTACCTGCTCCTGCTTTATCCAGAGGTTCGAACACAGAGCCCACCGTTCTGCCATTCATTCCTTTAACTAAGGTTTTTTGAGCTCCTGCTACACACTAGGCTCTGTGCTAATGCTGGGGACACAGCTATGGACAAAACAGACCCTGCTTTCTTGGAGCCCAAGTTCTAGCTGAAGGTAGGATAGAGGAGGTGGAAGATGGACAGGGACCAACAGTGTACAAGACAAATAAGAAAAAGTACAGTACACATTTAAAAATACACACATGGTGATAAGTGCCACAAAGAGAAACCAAGCTGGGGAAGAGGATAGGTGGGAAGGTTGCAATTTAGTAGAGTTGTCTGGAAAGCCTTCTCTCAGGAGGTGACATTTCGGTGAAGACTTGAAGGGGGAAAGGAAGGGACTCACACTGATGCAGAGATGAGTGTTTAAGGTAAAGTCAGTGCAAAGGCCCGGAGACAGGAGGTGGCTGAGTGGATGAGTAAGGGGAGAAGGGTGAGAGAAAAGAAGCAGGGAAGGGGCCAGATCATGCCAACCCTTGGGATCATGGTGAGGACTCTGCCTTTACTCTCAATGAAGTGGGAGCAACCAGAAAGTTACCTGTTTTTTGAGGTATAATTTAGATACCTTGACATTCACCCGATGTTAATACAGAGTTCAGTGGCTTTTAGTGCATGTACCAGTTGTAGAGTGCAAGCACCACCACAGTTTCCTCTGAGAACACTCCCATCCCCTCAGAACATTCCCTCTTTCCCTTTGCAGTCACTTTCCTGTTTAACTAACAGCCCCAGACAAGTGTTGAAGTGCTTTCTATCTCTATACTTTTGCCTTTCCCAAACATTTATTAATGGAATTAGACCCCCCCAAAAAAATCTTGTCTAATATAGTTTTTTAGTACTTATCCTCCAGTGGTGAATGCCAAAAATACACAAAGAGATGGTAACTCAAACTCTCAGCAGCGTTGTGTCACAGTTTAGTTAGTAAACTGCGGCATAGACAGGTCAAGTAAGTCACTGTAGTCATAAGATGAGTCAATCACAGCAAGAAAAGAAAAACAGAGGATATAATATTGAGACTTCCATCTCCCATTCTCCATTACTTCTTACTGTTTAAACTTTTCACCCTATTAAACCTCTCTCCAATGAAAACAGCCTTAGGTAGGAAATCCCAATGTTTGCAGATCAACTATGGAAAAGAATGCCTTGTATGTTTGTGTTTGATAACATTGTTATAGTTACTAAAATATCAGCTCATGTTTCTGGAATTCTCTAGGATTCCCCAATGCAAAGGCAAGTCTATTTGTGCACACAAGCTTCTTGGTTTAATATTTTCTTTAATGTCAGGTTGCTATGGAATAATATAAATTAGTGAATTTCCTTAATATCCAAGCTAGTCTAAATTGTTCTTAAATATGATTAAATGTGAATGAACAACGTTGTTGGCAATTTTTTCCCCTGTAAGCTGTTTTACCAAAGAATACATAGATGTGACTGTACAAGCACCCTTCAGAGGCAAGAATAGAATTAAAAATGGTAGAGAGTTAAAAGTGGTCACCTTAGCAAAGTTGTCTGATTAGACTTTCCACTCTAGTTGTTTACTTTGTCAACCTTTCTGCTTATGCTGCTAGACTACGATTCCCAGGGCAGGAAATTCAGTGACTACTGAGTACTGTTGAATGAATAGGCCTCATTTCCATATATAACTATAGAAATTCTAAATTTGAATCTGTAAAGGGAAGAAATAAAAGAAAGCAGAAATCTCAATCACTTACTTAGCCAATTGATTTATCAATCTTTACCCTTCCACTTAAAATTTTTTGGTTAGTATGATAACCAGAAGTGTAGGAAGTTTTGCAAGGTATTACAAGACAAACTTTCAAATACTAGTGTATAAGGTCTATTTTCAAGCAATTCATTGAATGGTCAAAATATATTAATCTCACAGTCAGAAGGAGATAGCACACAGATTAAACTGTCAGGTCCAAATAGAATAGGGTCTTATGAATGTTCTGTAAAAACAGGTAGAAATAAACAGGAGCCATATTTAAAGAGAATAGTGACATTAATGAACTATACTCTCCATTAAATTTCAGATGTTGGAGTTATAAAAAAAATGTATATAGAAGTCTCTGGTGCCAGTATTGATAGTCCAGAGCTATCTTGATCCACTAGCAGCAGCCACAAGAGAGCATGAGGATAGAGTTTATTATTAGGGTTACAAGAATTTTTGTGTTTGAATAAAATGAGATGACCAAAACCAAAGCAAGAACAAATGTATGCAAATGTTACATGTTTCATTTAAATTGGTCCTAGTATTTCATGATCCAAAGAGAATTAATCCTTTTACTTTAAAATACTGAAGATGAGATCAGTGATTTATTCCTAATGGAGAGAGATACACATTGCACTCTTGAAACAAGCGACTTTGGACACACAGTCGGATCTAGGACGCACACAAAATACAATGGAAACCATCTGGGAAATGTTTCTTAAGCAAAAATGAGTAATGTCTGATATTTAGTAGACAGGAGATGAAGTATTTTTTAACAACAATATAAGTCATACCAACAATGAATGCATAATACTGGGCTTTTGATGTTTACTTTTTTTCCACCTGAAAGACAGAGGGTACACCACAAAAACCAACAAAACTCACACAAGATATGTAAAAGAAGGTAAATCCATTTGTTTCCATTGAAGATATAACTTTTCGCTATCCCCTTTCCAATAGCAGCATCTATTTCCTATGAGAGGCAAGATACTGCATTGATTGAGATCAAGGGATCAAGGGATCAGCATCAGATAAATCTATTTGAAATTCAACCCTGCAACTCATCAGCTGGGTTTCTAGTAGGCCCGTGGTCAAAGTCACTTCCTCAGTGTGATTCTGAGCTTCTTTGTCAGTGAAACAGAAAGCTGAGAGTTGCTAGAAAACCAAATTAACTCATTCAAAGAGCATAAAATAATGAGTGACTTGTGACAAATATTCAATGGCATGGCCTAAATATCTATTAAAATTAATAGTCAGAATTATAATGAGAATAAAGATACAGCAAAATAGACCTGAAGAATGTTGATAAGTCTCTGTATTTACAGATTATGGTAAATGCAGAGAATTACCACTTTTTAACTATAGAAAACATGTTCTTCTAAATGATTTGAACATTTTTAATCACCAGATATAGATGGCCTCTTACTGCTTTTTTTTTAGTGCTATACAAACACTAACACATTTTTACTCTTTATAATTTCCCTTTTTTTTTTTTTTTGAGACGGAGTCTTGCTCTGTGGCCCGGGCTGGAGTGCAGTGGCCGGATCTCAGCTCACTGCAAGCGCCGCCTCCCGGGTTCACGCCATTCTCCTGCCTCAGCCTCCCCAGTAGCTGGGACTACAGGTGCCCGCCACCTCGCCCGGCTAGCTTTTTTTTTTGTATTTTTCAGTAGAGACGAGGTTTCACCGTGTTAGCCAGGATGGTCTCGATCTCCTGACCTCGTGATCCGCCCGTCTCGGCCTCCCAAAGTGCTGGGATTACAGGCTTGAGCCACCATGCCTGGCCTAATTTCCCTTTTAAAGCAGTCATCAAACTGTAGCGTGTATTATAATATAATTAAGGTTACATTTTCTACTGCATGATCTATATTACATTCATATCGTCCGGTTGATATTCTTTTCCACCTTGAGTAAATTTAGAAAATTTATGCCCAACACATTTGCAAATCATCCCTGCAGGAGGCCAAGCTCTTTCATTTGTATTTTTACTCTCACTGATTTTAATATCAGAAAATGCCATTTTTTTTTTCTGATTTTGCTTTAGCTTTTGCATGGTCCAACACAATTTCATTTAATGAACTTCATTTTAGGAAGAATATCATTAAATAAGTATCTAATTTATTACCAGACCATTAGACTATTTGACAGAAACTAACTAACTTTTTTTTCTCCAGCTAGACTCAATTTTTAAAACAACTTTTCAGTTAAATGTGGCCACATAACTCAGTTTCTGGTGGTTAAATGTGGGCAGAAATTTCACGTGCCATTCTTCTCTTCATTAACCAGCAGGATGCCGATGCCCAGGAAGACTTCAGATGCCACACATGGAAGAAAGCAGAAAGTAACAGGCTTGTGATTGACATGATTCCGTGGAGCAGGACCCCTACCCCTGTCACAGATTGGCCTCCACGTGACTAAGAATCAAACCACTTGTTAAGTCTGTGAGGTTTCAGGACTTATCTTTCACAGCCTCTAGTATCCTTAAATAATATAGAAATTGGTGTTAGGTACAGGTGCTGTCACACAAAAACCCCACCTCTGTGGCATGAGTTAGAGGTTAGGCATCTAAACACTGAGTAAAGCCATTGCCTGTTGATAAGCTCTGAGGTAGACTTGTAGCTGTAATGGAGCTTGGATAACAGAGTATAGAAAGTGTGCTGGTCATTAATGGTCATGTGCAGCATGTTATTAAAAAAAATAAGCTCAGGCAAGAAGTAGCCACTTAGCAAGCAGATATTAAGAGGAATGGTGTACCATTACTGTTATATGGGATCTCAGAGTGTTGGAAAACTGAGTGATTCTAGAACTCAAGCAGTGGAAAATAAGTTTGGAAATATTTTTATTACAAAGGGTACAGTAAGACTCAGCCCTGCCTGAAGAAAACAAACAAACAAACAATCAAAAAACTAAACTAAGAGTTTGACCTTCCCTGCCCTGTATCCCCAAGCCTGATGTTCTCCCAGTTGCTACCACTAATGAGAAACAAACATGTAGGGCCTGGAAGCAAAGAAATAAACTTAACAATTCTGACTGCACCTGGTACCAACTGCAAGCAAATTGGTTAGGAACCTATTTTCTTAAGGGACTTGCATAGCTGAGAACCATGAGGCCATTCTAAAAATGCCTCCAATGCCTCAATGCCGACAACAATCTTCAGGAATCCAGAGTTCCATCACATTAAGTGGACTTTGAATGCTGTGGGAAAGGTATAATGTCCAACACTTCTTTCAGAGGCAGCCAGGGAGGACACTGGGCCAAGGAATATCTTCTAGAAAGGCAGAGCCAGGAAACAATGAAAACAATCTTTGCTTCAAAATGAGTCAAATTAGCTTCTAATCAAGGAAAATTCCCCACCCTTAGGGGTAGGGGAACTTCACAGAGCTTCCACAGCAGAATTCCATAATTTTCATGGACTTTCATTCTTTTCATTACTGGGTGGGAATTTCTATTTCTGGCTGTACTTTCCCTAATTCACTATGGTATATTAGCCAGACAGAATGGTATAGATAACTTGTCCTTTACAGTTTATAGATCACCAGAACATGAAGATTCACAACTAAACTAAGTGGAGAGGAATTAGCATTACCCAGAGGTACTGGATTTATATTCATGGTTGATCTTTCATAGGTAGCATATTTGTACTATACTATCCAGTCTGACAATGTCTGCCTTTTGATTGAGATGTTTAATATGTTTTACTTAGGGTGACTATAGATATGGTTGTTTTAATGTCTGCCATTTTGCTATTTGTTTTTGATTTGTCTTACCTGTTTTTCTTCCTCTATCCCTTCATTCTTGTATTCTTTTAATCAAATTACTCTAGTACTCTATGTCAATTATTTTTTAGTTTAATGCATTATGTTTTAGCAGTTTTTCTGAATATTACAATATGCATCTTTAATTTTTTCTAATCTAAATTATTGTAATCAAAGTTGATATCAAATTAGCCTCATTAAAATATAAAAAACTTATAATAGTAGATTTTCGTTTACTGTCTCCATCTTCAGTGACACCGTTGCCATACCTATTGCATGCACATACACAACAAACTCAGCAATGCTATTTACCTTTTAAGAATTAAGAAAACTATTAGGTATGTGTGTATAATTGCTGAGTGTGTGTGCACGCATGTGTGTTGTACAGTCTTTTGTAATTCACAATGTACTATTTCCGGAACTCTTCGTTCCTCTTTGAGTTTCCATGTGATTTCATTTCCCATCAGCTTCCTTTAGCATCTCTAATAGTGTAGACATGCTAGCTACAAAATTTCTCATCTTGTGATTACCTGAAATTGTCTCATTTTAGCCTTATTTTCAAAGGATAGTTCCTCTGGTCATATAATTCTTTCATGACTTTTTTTTTTTTTAATTCAGCATTTTAAATAGGTTAATAAGTTATTTGACAGTTTTTGTCTGATTTTTTTATCATTAATCCTAGACATAAAAATTATATTTCTTTATATACTAATATTCAGGTCCTTTCTATAAAAATCTTCACAAGTGTATTGTGGAGCATCTCTTGTAATTTTATGCATAGTTCTGAATATATACTAACATCGTTAGACATGCTAAACTAGTAAAATAGTTCAAACTAGTGTTTACATATATAAAAATCACCTGCTATACAAGATGAATCTTGAAACTCGTATTTATAAACCCAGCAATTTATAAAACAATCCAGATGTTTATGACAAATATGCATTGAGCACATCAGTTATTAAGCCATCACTATGCTGACCTTAATGAACCCATTCTGACCTACTTTTCTAAGTGCAGAGCATAAGCACATATAGCACTCAAGATTCCCTGTGCTGGCATGAATGATTCTGGCAAACACCAAGCTGAAAGGAAGTTGGAAAAAAGTCTGAAAAGTATTTTTTTAATTATTATTATTTTTTTGAGATAGGGTCTCACTCTGTTACCCAGGCTGGAGTGCAGTAGTGTGATCACAGCTCACTAAAGCCTTGACCTGCACTGGCTCAGGCAATTCTTCCACTTCAACCTCCCTAGTAGCTGGGACTACAGGCATGCACCATCATGCCAAGCTAATTTTTTGTATTTTTGGTAGAGATCGAGTTTTTCCAGGGTGCCCAGGCTGATCTCAAACTCCTGGACTCAAGCAGTCTACCAGTCTCAGCTTTCGAAAGTGCTGAGATTACAGGCAGAAGCCACCACATCCAGGCCAATATTATTCTTATTGGCCGCTTTTACGTTTTTTCTTAAGATCTTAAACTATATTGATGCATTTGTTTTGTTTCTACCTAAATAATGGCTGTTTTTCTAATTTACTGTATGATTCCACTTAGAACTGCACTGCCTTCTTAGATGGTAGTAGCTATCATTTACTATGTGTCAAATACTTTGTAGCTACTTTTATATGTTGCTAATCCTCCTCATTATTGTGCTCATTTAAAATATGAAGAATCTGATGCCCAGAAAGGAAAATAATTTGTTCAAGGTCATTGAGCTATTTTATATTTAATCCAACATTCCAAGCCAGGACTCCTGAATCTAAAGCGTGTGCTGTGTCACCAAATCTTATTTCTATCTGTGACCCTGAGATATTGGTCTTTTTCAGGAACTACACAATGTACAGATCTACTCGCTCCTTTGGCTTACATGTTATTTATATCTCTCACCTTAATAAATGTGTAAAAGGTGCAGTGTATGTGTGTCTGTGTTTATTTTTCCCAAAGGAAGTCTAAATGTGGTACTTGGTGTTAGAAGTAAATTTCAGGTAAGTAAATTGAATCCCTCTGGATAGCCCCTTCCCCCTTATCCATCTTACTCTGTGCCCTGGATGCCCGACTCATGTGAACTGCATCAATAGGACCCCTGCCACCCAGCTCCCAGATGGTTTAGCCAGCAGAAAACACCAGCGGGAGAGTGGAGGACAGCAGAGTGAAGTTGGAATATTAATTTTTTTACCTACTCTTCTGCCAAGCCACTATGAGGTTAGTTAACTGATAGAGACTTTAAAAAGAGCAAGGTTGGAAGTTTGTCATAAGACAGTCAGAAAATGGACATCTCAGGTAAGCACAGAGTAATTTTTGTTTGTGTTCCATACCCACCAGAAGGATGAGCCAAACATAATGCCAGCTATTATCTTTCCACAACAACACCAGCTTTCACTCAAAGTGTCCATGTCCAAAGTGGACAAGATGGCAGAAACAGATATTATAAATAGAGTCAACAACATGGACTTCCACTCAAGAAGGTCAGTCGGGCTGTCATTGTTGAGCACCCAACTTGCCAGTAGGAGACATCAACGTCAGGCCTCTATACAGCGTCACTCATCAGGTGATCAGCTGGCTACATGGTGGCAGACTATTTATATTGAACCCCCACCCCCATCATGCAGAGGTAGACATGTATTTTTGTTGTAAAATGTTTTCTCTTCCTAAAGCATTTCTGCTAGTATCATTTGCAAATCTAGAGAACATCTTACCTATCACCCTATCAGTTGTCTCGGGGGACGTTGTGTAAAATTGGAAAACACATCTTAACAGCAAAGAAAATGCACAATGGGCTTATGCTCAAGAATATTCCAGCCTCACCCCATGCACCCCTCACTCAGGAACCATCTCAGAGGGGTTTTCAGTCCCAATATATAAAGAGGATGGCTTCTACCAGAAATACAGTGGAAACTATGGCACCCCAATAAAGATAGGTCTACCAAGAATTCAGATCCAACTGGAAAGAAGGCTTGGGTAACCTATTAGGTGAAGTACTCTGACCAGCTTAGGTCTTGGCATCAGGACCTAAGTGATAGAGGAAATAAGCAATAATTAATCAAGCTAAGCCTTGTGCCAGCTACAGAAACAAGAATAGTCACTGTTTTATATTCCTTGTTTTCTTCACTGTCACCCATTTCCCTTTTCTTTTCTACTACTTTATTTGAAAAGTCCTGATTGTGGTTAATATTTTATGTTTTAGGTGACTATATGACAAAAATTATCATCATCCTACAATAAAACAGTAGTAAATAGGACTTTCTCTATCTCAAGTGTTAAGGATATAAATTTTTTTACCCACACAAGACCGATGTAAAGAAAAAGAAAAAAGGAGTAGGGTGGAGGTGGTTGGAATGTGACCCTATACATACAGTATATATCCTACTTCTTCCAAAGCAATATGTCCGATAAGGACTGGTTGGATTCAGCCCTTGGGAGACTGACAGAGATATAAAAGGCATGAGAAAGGTGAGCTTAGAGTAATTTCCTCTCGGGTTTCCGCCCAGCAAAGTTGCCCCGAGGTGATTGCATTCCCTTAACAAACTCAAGAGGCTTCTCTAAATCACTCTCTCTCCCTCTCTGGGTCCTGATAATTCCTTCCATCCTTTAACCCTCCCTTCAGGGCTAAAGATGATAAAGTCTTCCCAGAATATTGCACTAACTTTTGTTTACTTTTCTGAAACATTGTCCACACATTTGTAAATAGTCCCTTTATTAAACTCTCTTTAAATGACTCACTTTGTGCAATCTGTTTTTTACTGGGACCTGGCTGATATGCAAATTATAATGATGTGTCCTTCATGGCAATTCCTACACAGAGTTCAGCTCACAGATGTCAGTGCATGTATTCGTGAGTGTGTGGAGCATATATGAGGTGGGGGCCTTCTTCCATATATCCCTGAGTCTAGAGCCAATATTCAGTTGTTCATTTGCTAAGAAGGCAGGAAATTCTGAGCCCAAGAGATAGGAGCTGGCAGATCAACTGTTCCCAGGATGTTCTGAGCCCAGGTTGCCCTTGCAAGAAGGCCCATTTCTGCTAATTATGAGGAAGTTCCAAAAATGTAAAGCTTAATAGTCAAGGCCTTCTAACATTCACAGACTTCAGTACATTGGCTGCTTTTGCCACAAATACAAATGTAATTGCTTTTATAGTCTTCTTCAGAATAAAGTTAAGAGTTTATTGAACAAAATTTTAGTTATTTTTCTAATAAGTTAATCATGTTACATAATTCACCAGAAAACAAACAAAAGAGGAAAATCAGGGCTAAGACTTTAAGCTCCATTACTTAACTGATGTATAAACATCAACAACGATAAAGTGGAAGTCTATACTTGCCAATGTCTATCCCAATTTCTGCAACTGTAAATCAGCATAGTTATCATTTATTGAGTAGTTAGACAGTGTTCAAGTGTATTTCCTCTGGATCATCCAAATCTTTCCTATTTTCCTCATCTCTTCCTCTTATGGTATCTTTCTTCTATTATTTGATCTGATCTATTATTCCATTAGTTCCTACTCCAGACCTTTCCTTAGCAACCCATGAAACTCCCAACTCAGGTGAATAAATTCTCCTGCCTCCTCGATTTCAGTTTAGTATCTACTTTTTGAGGAGATCATCTTTGACCTCAAGCTACAAATACACTGCAAAATGCGGCAGCATACTTTCTAGAGAGAGGAAACTAGCATAATTGACATTAAGATCCAACTGTGGTAGACTACTTCACAGTCAGTGCAACTGCTCTTCAGGGGACAGATTAAAAATAGCTACCCCATTGATTAAAAATAACTCAAATATTCCTCTTCCTTTAATTGAATCAGTTTTTACATATGTGCCCCAGCTGAAATAGCAGTCTGAAACTTAGTGCTTTCCGGAAAATACAAATAAGCAGCCAGATCTTCAGTCCGATCATACTTGAGATAAAGAAAACATATTTTAAATGTGAACAGATTTTTTTAAAAAAAGTTCATGAACAAAGATTATCATTGATAGTAGAATGATTTGTTTACACTCTTCAAGTTTCTTTAGATGTGTGGCCAATACTGGTCTACATATCTTCCAGCTCTGGCAGAAAAATAAGTGTATCACATGCCGCTAAGTCTAAAATCTTACTCAAAA
Source organism: Trachypithecus francoisi (assembly GCF_009764315.1). Classification (NCBI taxonomy): domain Eukaryota; kingdom Metazoa; phylum Chordata; class Mammalia; order Primates; family Cercopithecidae; genus Trachypithecus; species Trachypithecus francoisi. The sequence continues at coordinate 43,641,164 of NW_022681470.1, read as the reverse complement.
TAAAAGTTCAAGGAATGATGGTTTCTTGCTAAGGCCTTTCTATTTTGAAATGATCAAGTCTAACTGTTAAAGAGAAAACTATTATTTGAAGTTTATCAAGAATTGTAAGATTTTAATTAACATTCTTCATCTATTTATGTCCTAGCTTATTGAAGTATAAATTGTCTGAGAAGTAACCTCATTTCATTGTGTAAAAAAAAATTGTTAACCAGAACTTCAATTCATTTGCTGGATTTTTCTCCAAAGAATAGTCCAAATTTGTACAGTTTTACATTTAATAAGATATTTATCTACTACACTAATGGATAAATATTTAGGGGCACCTTTTATATGTTAGGAATTAGGAAAGAGTCTAAGAACACAGGAGTGAATGAACCAGAGTGAGGGATATTGAGGGTCATGCTGGAAGAGACTGACCCGCACTTAACTCGCCACAATGCATGGTGAGTGTGCAACAATGGATGAACAAAATGATGATGAATGGACATCACAGTGATTACTTCAGGCAGGTGGCAGGACAAAGTACAGAAAGTTGCACACAGAGCTCAAAAGTTTTAAGTAAGTTTTGAAGGAAAATTAGGAGTTCTATGGTTGGAACTCCTAAAAGTTAAGAGTATCTAGACAGAGGGACCATCATGTGTCCTGTAACAGCATATAGCTTTTTGGGTTTTTTTTTGTTTTTTTTTTTTTTTGAGACGGAGTCTTGCTCTGCCACCCAGGCTGGAGTGCAGTGGCCGGATCTCAGCTCACTGCAAGCTCCGCCTCCCGGGTTTATGCCATTCTCCTGCCTCAGCCTCCCGAGTAGCTGGGACTACAGGCGCTGGCCTCGTCGCCGGCCAGTTTTTTTTTTTTTTTTTTTTTTTATTATACTTTAAGTTCTAGGGTACATGTGCATAACGTTTATATCATGTATAACTCCCCAATGCAATTCCTCCCTCCTCCCCCCTCCCCCTGATAGGCCCCAGTGTGTGATGTTCCCCTTCCCGAGTCCAAGTGATCTCATTGTTCAGTTCCCACCTATGAGTGAGAACATGCAGTGTTTGGTTTTCTCTTCTTGTGATAGTTTGCTAAGAATGATGGTTTCCAGCTGCATCCATGTCCCTACAAAGGACACAAACTCATCCTTTTTTATGGCTGCATAGTATTCCATGGTGTATATGTGCCACATTTTCTTAATCCAGTCTGTCACAGATGGACATTTGGGTTGATTCCAAGTCTTTGCTATTGTGAATAGTGCCGCAATAAACATACGTGTGCATGTGTCTTTGTAGTAGAGTAATTTATAATCCTTTGGGTATATACCCAGTAGTGGGATGGCTGGGTCATATGGTACATCTAGTTCTAGATCCTTGAGGAATCGCCATACTGTTTTCCATAATGGTTGAACTAGTTTACAATCCCACCAACAGTGTAAAAGTGTTCCTATTTCTCCACATCCTCTCCAACATCTATTGTTTCCTGACTTCTTAATGATTGCCATTCTAACTGGTGTGAGATGGTATCTCATTGTGGTTTTGATTTGCATTTCTCTGATGGCGAGTGATGACGAGCATTTTTTCATGTGTCTGTTGGCTGTATGGATGTCTTCTTTTGAGAAATGTCTGTTCATATCCTTTCCCCACTTTTTGATGGGGTTGTTTGTTTTTTTCTTGTATATTTGTTTGAGTTCTTTGTAGATTCTGGATATTAGCCCTTTGTCAGATGAGTAGGTTGCAAAAATTTTCTCCCATTCTGTAGGTTGCCTGTTCACTCTAATGGTAGTTTCTTTTGCTGTGCAAAAGCTCTTTAGTTTAATTAGATCCCATTTGTCAATTTTGGCTTTTGCTGCCGTTGCTTTTGGTGTTTTAGACATGAAGTCCTTGCCCATGCCTATGTCCTGAATGGTACTACCTAGATTTTCTTCTAGGGTTTTTATGGTATTAGGTCTAACATTTAAGTCTCTAATCCATCTTGAATTAATTTTCGTATAAGGGGTAAGGAAAGGATCCAGTTTCAGCTTTCTATTTATGGCTAGCCAATTTTCCCAGCACCATTTATTAAATAGGGAATCCTTTCCCCATTTCTTGTTTTTGTCAGGTTTGTCAAAGTTTTTTGTATTTTTAAGTAGAGACAGGGTTTCACCGTATTAGCCAGGATGGTCTCGATCTCCTGACCTCGTGATCCGCCTGTCTCGGCCTCCCAAAGTGCTGGGATTACAGGCTTGAGCCACCGCGCCCGGTCGCATATAGCTTTTTGAAAGCAGACGTTTTGTTTCATTCAATTAGTTCTCTCCAGCATGGAACTAGATATTCTAATAAGACAAAAGACATGGTCCTTGCATTCCACTTCTGAGAAATCAAGGTGGAAAAATTCAAAGAAATAAGAATGCAAATGCTTGCTTATTTGTACAAATAATATATCTGATAGAAATTGAAATTAGTTGAGACCAGGTTTTCCTGTAATCCAGAGCTGTGATATGACTTCCACTGGATGAAAGCACTTTTGCCTTTGTGGGTCCTTTCCTCCATTTTATACAAACACACACACACTTACCAAAAAATACATATCTTTCTATTATTGGTAAAAAAATAAAGATGCTATTATTATGTATAAAACAGTTTCTTCTACATAGAAGTTGTTATTTCCGATTTGAAAGAACATTAATATATTTTGTTGGGCCCCTAAGCACTATGGCTATTGTGCCTAATGGACAGATCACTTTTGGGAACCCCTTTCCATAATCTACTCTTCATTTTGTTGCCAGAGAATGCTTCTAAAAATTCCCCTTTCATTGGATCACAGAGAACCATCAAGGACAGCAACTCATTCAGTGTAGTAACCCCCAGATCTCTGCTTGGATCAAGGCTTCATTCAATATTGTTTTGCCTGGCAACCTGACTCCTAAATGCACCTTTCACTTCTGTCAGGCTAGTCTCTCTAGTCCAGTGCTGTGTATTAGAATAACCTAGGGAGGTCTGGGGCTTGTTTTCATTTTTATATTAAAATTTTGATTCCAAAACCAATCAAATTAAAAGTTCTGGGTGTGGGACCCAAACATCAGTACTTTTTAGTGCTCTTCAAGTGAATCCAATCTGTAACCAATTTTGAAAACCAGTGCTCTAAGCAGCAAAAATACAATAATCATTCTCTTGTAACATGCTATGGAGCACAGGGGAAAAAGATATACACACACATATATAAGTATCATATGGCATTGTAATAATTTGCTTATATGTGAATCTCTCTACTGGATAGAAAACTTCAAGCATCACTTCTCAATTATTTGTATTTTACCCACCACCTAGTTCAATGACTAGCATCAATTAGATATTCAATAAATGTTTGCCACATGTTCTTAAACTTTTACTTTTCCTCTTCTCTTTCTCTTCTTCATTGTCCTACTACAAAGTTCTCAACCCTGCCAGCATATTAAAATCACTTGGGGAAACTGTAAAAAAAATCATGGTCCCAACCCTAGACCAATTACATCACAATTTCTAAGGGTGGGGCCCAGGTAGTTTTTAAAAGATCCTTAGACAATTCTAAAGTACAGCCAGGGCTGAGAATTACTCACTAATTTTTACTCACTCTTTAAAAACCCCTTAAAGAGCCAACTTATTCAGGAAACTTTCTCTGGTACTCTTCCCAAATATATCTTTCAATTTCTCAAATTCTGATTGTTCTTGAGAAATATGCGGTTTCAGTCTTGAACACACTCTTGTGACATCCCTGTGAATGTGAAGCTAGCACTTGAGGGCAAGAATCATGCCCCCTATTGCTTTGTTTTCCTCGGAGAGATGACAACAAGGCTGGGCCAAAATTCCAATACTTAGTGACTAAAGGCAGTTACATGGATTCCCTGTTAGAAGATCATGTTTCTTAATCTGGCCTTGACACATGCTATGCATTAGATCTTAAGCAATCAATGAATTGCTTAAAATTGTCAGTGTGTTGTAGTGGTCTATTCATTTTCTCAACCAGTCACTAGTTTTAAAGGTTTTGTCTTAAACTAGGACTGGAGTTTGACTCTACACATGATGATCAGCTGCCTCAAAGTCATAATTCAACTTGCTTATCAAATGAGGATCCACAGGTAGATTGCAGTTTATGAAGAGACAAGGAAAGGAGATTCAAAATTCAAATTACATTGTACTCCTCTACATGTCTAACCTTTTACTGATATTTTCCCTGGGGAAGTAAAGGTGGTGCAAGAATTTGGGAGGCACCTATTAGCCCTCACCTTAGGCATGTGAACACCTGATTACTTTCCTGCCAGATCAGAGAATACCATAATGCTTATTTAAAATGCTGATTTTTTATTAGTCAGCATTACAGTGCTGCTGAGTGGTATGAATTTAGTAACTTACCAGTTAATGGATATGCATTTACTGATGACTGTGAACTGTTTTAGTGCAGTATTTTATATACATATTTTAGTCACATATTTTATTGGACTCTGATGTTTTGAAATTTATTTTCTCTATTCTTTAGTTTAAAAATAAATATTAAACAAATAAGTGGTTCTCCAGCCAGGAAACATGCACATACTTCACCTGTATTAAACAGACAAAATAGACAAAATGAATATAGAGATTTGGTCAGTCTGTAATTGATGAATAAAAGGTGTTTAATACTTGAGGGGTAAAATATACATTTATAACTACATAATGCTGATGCAGAATTTGAGTTAATTAGCACTTTAAAATTTTACTTATCTGAAACTCTTGTTAAATTAAGTCAGCGGAATAATGACTTTGAAAAACCTCTATACAGTCTATATGTTCTCATCAGGACTAAAACTATAATTTTTCAAGAGGAATTCAGTGAGTCATTTTTTAAAATAATAAAGATATCTATTTTTCATCCATAAACGTTGTTCTTATCATTAATCAGTGTAAACACAAATTCATGGAAGTAGTTGATGAACATCTGCTTGGAAAAAAATAATCTGCTAAGCACCAAATATTTGTAAAACATTCAAGCCCACACAGACACACACAGACATGCAGAAACACCCCCCAAAGAAAGGTTTTGGTTTACATTCTGAGATCCAAATGGAGAAATGATTATGTAATAAAAAAACCAATTAGGCACCAAGTGTGCAGAAGTGATTGAATTAAATTACAAATCTAAATGCTGTATATTAAGTTAAATATTTAGAATCTGGTATCTTTGCAAACCCACACTCTTTATATACCAAAGCAAATAATGAAAACACAGAGGTCTCTGCTGACTCATTTGTTTCTATTTTCTTGAAAGAGATTAACAATGGATGATTTTGTTATTGATTGAAACAATTTAGATATCTTTTTTAATATTGTATGCATATGTGTGAAGTGGCAAAAGTAGTAAAACAAAACAAAACAAAATTGGTTGAAAAGCCAATTTCTTTCTTCATCCTTTTCCTATGTATTTTGGGTAATATCAGGAAGAAAAGCCAACGCATGTGTTTTAGTCCATTTTCAAGCTGCTGATAAAGGCAATTTACAAAAGAAAAAGGTTTAATTGGACTTATAGTTTGATGTGGCTGGGAAGACCTCACAATCATGGCAGAAGGCAAGGAGGAGTAGTCACAATTTATGTGGATGGTAGCAGGCAAAAAGAGCTTGTGCAAGGAAACTCTCCCTTAAAGTACCATCAGATCTTGTAAGACTTATTGGCTCTCATGAGAACAGCACAGGAAGGACTCACCCCTATAATACAATCATCTCCCAAGTGGGTCCCTCCCACAGTAGATGGAAATTATAAGAGCTACAAGATGAGATTTGAGTGGGGACACAGAGCTAAACCATATCATTCCATGCCTGGCCCCTCCCAAATCTCATATTTTCACATTTCAAAACCACTCATGCCTTCCCAACAGTCCCCCCAAGTCTTAACTCATTTCAGCATTCACCCAAAAGTCCAAGTCCAAACTCTCTTCTGAGACAAGGCAAATCCCTTCCACGTATGAGCCTGTAAAATCAAAAGCAAGCTGATTTCTTCCTAGATAAAATGGGGGTACAGGCATTGGGTAAATACAGCCATTCCAAATAGGAGATATTGGCCAAAACAAAGGGGATGCAGGTCCCAAAGCAAGTTTGAAATCCAGCAGTAAAGTCAAATCTTAAAGTTCCAAAATGATCTCCTTTGACTCCATGTCTCATGCTGATCCAAGAGGTGTGTTCCTAGGGTCTTTGGCATCTCTGTCCCTGTGGCTTTATAGGCTGTAGCCTCCCTCCCAGCTGTTTTCATGGGCTGGAGTTGAGCGTCTGCAGCTTTTACAGGTGTAAACTATTGCACGGTGCAAGCTGTTGGTGGATCTACCATTCTGGTCTGAAGGAGAGTGGCCCTTTTCTCACAGCTTTGCTAGGTGGTGTCCCAATAAGGACTCTGTATAAGGGATCTGACCCAGCATTACCCTTCCACACTGCCCTAGCAGAGGTTCTCCATGAGGGCCCCATTCCTGCAGCAAACTTCTGCCTGGACATCCACATATTTCCATTCATCATCTGAAATCTAGGAGGAGATTGCCAAACCTCAATTCGTGACTTCTCTGCACCTGTAGGCTCACCACAATGTGGAAACTGCCAAGGTTGGGGCTTCCACCCTCTGAAGCAACAGCCTGAGCTGTATCTTGACCCCTTTTAATCAGAGCTAGAGGGCACCAAGTCCCTAGGCTGCACACAGGATGGAGACCCTGGGCCCAGTCCATGAAACCATTTTTTTCCCCTAGGTTTCTGGGACTAGGCTGCCGTGAAGACCTCTGACATACCCTGGAGACATTTTCCCCATTGCCTTGGGGATTAACATTTGGCACCTCATTGCTTGTACAAATTCCTGTAGCTGGCTTGAATTTCTCCTTAGAAAATGGGATTTTCTTTTCCGTTGCATTGTCAGGCTGTAAATTTTCCTAACTTATATGCTGTTTCCCTTTTGAAATTGAATGCCTATAACAGCACCAAAGTCACCTCTTGAACGCTTTGCCGCTTAGAAATTTCTTCCACCAGATACCCTAAATCGTCTTTCTCAAGTTCAAAGTTTCACAAATCTCTAGGACAGGAGCAAAATGCCACCAGTCTCTTTACTAAAACATAACAAGAGTCACCTTTACTCCAGTTCCCAAGAAGTTCTTCATCTCCATCTGAGACCACCTCAATCTGTACCTTTTGTTCATGTCACTATCAGCATTTTTGCCAAAGCCATTCTACAAGTTTCTAGGAAGTTCTAAACTTTCCCACATTTTCCTGTCTTCTTCTGAGCCCTCCAAACTGTTCCAACCTCTTCCTGTTACCCAGTTCCAAAGCCGCTTCCACATTTTCAGGTATCTTTGCAGCAACACCCCACTCTACTAGTGCCAATTTACTGTATTAGTCCATTTTCACATTGCTGATAAAGACATACCTGAGACTGAGCAATTTACAAAAGAAAGAGGTTCAACTGGACTCACAATTTCACGTGGCTGGGGAGGTCTCACAATCCTGGCAGAAGGCAAGGAGGAGCAAGCCACAACTTACATGGATGGTAGCAGGCAAAAAGAGCTTGTGCAAGGAAATTACCCCTTATGGTAGCATCAGATCTGTGAGACTTATTCACTATCATAAGAACAGCACAGGAAAGACCCACCCTCATAATTCAATCATCTCCTACCAGGTACCTCCCACAACATGTGGGAATTATGGGAACTACAAGATGAGATTTGGATGAGTACACAGAGTCAAACCATATCAGCATGCTTCACATTTTTTAAAGCATTTTTATACACATTTAAATTTTTTTTGTTACAGTGACCTATGGGATTTGTATTGTTTTCCCATTTACTAGAGATGAAGCGAACAATAATCACAAAGCCTCAGTGACTTTTCCAAGTTTCTACATATCAATGGTAAAAGATATTATACCTAGTACATATATGTAGCTGCTGTGTAACAGGGAAATGAAAGTAACACATCTTAATTTCTCTGTCATAAAAGACACGGTACCATTTGAATTTCAGATCAAAGTCTGGCCACTGCATCATTGCCAATACTTCTCACTTGTGAAATATCTTGAGATGAGCAATACCATTCACTGAGATTCACTAGCAGTCCTGAAATATTTGGAAATAAACTGGCTGCTTTAGTTCTCATGAAGTAGTAATTGCTGTGATCACTCCTAAATTAAAGTCTAGGAAACTCCAGTAGCTAAGAAAAAAGCTCATTCTTTCTTACTGTTAATAGTCTCTTCAGTCTCAAGAGTTGGCATGAAGCTGGCAGTATTGTCACATAAAGCGGTTTTTAATAAATGTTGATTCCTAACATCATGGTGGTTATAAATGTTAATAAACTTCCTACAAGGGAAGTAGAAGTGGAAAGTTTCGTTTGTTAAACGTTTTATCACTCTACTTGGTTAGCATGGACAATTACCCCAGTTCCCTGAGGCACATAGTCCCTGAGTGCTTAGCAGTTAATGAATGTAAATAGTAGCAAGCCAGCAATTTTTAAAACCATAAATAATTGTTCCTCTGAAAGCTCATGCTAATGGAAAAAATGTTTTAAAAAACTGATGTAGCAAAAAAATTACTTATTAACTAAGGCCAAAATTGAAGTTCAAAATTTTAGTAACTTGTACCATCTTAGGACACTGTGAATCTATTCAATTAATTCACAGATAGAGCTTTATAAACGTCCATTTTAAGCAATTGTCTTTCTTGTATCTACAATACTTATTCATTATATAATCCCCTTTAAAACAGACTATTGTTAATGCTTAGCAACAGTATAATGTCCATTGATGTTCAATTTTGTCTCGACTGATAACCCTTCTTTACAAGTTTTTTGAATTAGCAATATTCCATTAGGAATACAAGTTTATGTAGTAAATCAAACAACAGAGGAATTAATAAAGAAAAGCTAGTATCAGTTGACCCTGAATAACACAGGTTTGAATTGTGCGGGTTTTCTTATATGTGAATTTTTTTCAATAAAAGTTATAATGAGTGTGCCTACCTCTTCTCTTCCTCTTTCCCTTCTTCCACCTCTGTTATCCCTGAGACAGCAAGACCAACTCTTCCTCTTCCTCCACAGCCTACTCAATGTGAAGACAGTAAGAAAGACGACCTTTGTGATGATCCATTTCCCTTTAGTAAAAGGTAAATATATTTTATTTCTTATGGTTTTCTTAATATCACTTTATTTTCTCTAGTTTTCCTGTAAGAAAACAGTATACTCATCTTAATTTCTCTGTCATAAGAAGCACAATATCATTTGACTTTCAGATCAAAGCCTGGTCACTTTATCATATTGTCAACAATGCTCACTTCTGAAATACCTTGAGATGAGCAAAGCCATTTGCCAGGATTCTCAAGCAGTCCTGAAATATTTGGGAATAAACTGGCTGTTTTAGCTCTCTCATGAACTAGTAATTGCTGTGATCACTCCTAAATTAAAACCTAGGTAACTCCAGTAGCTAAGAACAAACAAAACATACAAACATGTTAATTAACTGTTTTATTGGTAAGGCTTCTGCCAACAGTAGGCTATTAGTAGTTAACATTTTTGGGGGTTCAGAAGTTACATGTGGATTTTTGACTATACAGAGGGCAGTGGTCTTAATCCCTGAGTTGCTCAAGGGTCACCCATATTTTCCTTTTTCCTCTTCATCAATAAGTGTAGTAATTGTCTTACCACTGTCCATTATGAATTAATGTGTCAAAGTATCTAAGAGATATTCAAATAACATGTTAACTCAGGATTTTAATGATATCCTAATAGTCGCTGGAGAAATGGCAGCCATCAGCAAAATATACAAAACGGGGACAATAGTAAAAATGACAATTCTTGTAGAATGTTTTAATTTGCTGATTAAGTTCATTTGCTGAAATACATGTACTAGATTTTTATATGCGTTACTATGCCATCAAAAAACAGACTTTAAAATTATGATTCCCATAGAAATGGGATTATAAAAGAAGGTAATATTTTGGCAAAATCTCTACAAAGTTGGAGGAGACATCAAGCTAGAATTTCCTAGTTGCTTTTATAAAATAAAACCTTTTTATTTCAGAAGAGTTGTAGATTTACATAAAAGTTGCAAAGATAGTATACAGAATTTCCACATCCAGTTTCCCTAATTGTTAACATCTTATATAAACACCACAGTACATTCATCACAACAAACCAACATTGGTATGTTACTGTCAACTGTACTCTAGACTATTTTTGGAGTCCACCAGTTTTTCTCTAATATCCTTTCTCTGTTGCAGGATCCCATCCACAGTATCACATTACATTTGGATATCATGCCTCCTTAGTCTTCTCTGGTCTGTGATAGTTTCTTGTCTTTCCTTGCTTTTGATGACCTTGACAGGCTTGAGAAGCAATGGGCACATGTTTGGTAGAATGATCTTCATTCTGTGTTTGTCAGATGCTTTTTATTGTATTATTATTATTATTATTATTATTATTATTAAGACGGAGTCGTGCTCTGTCACCCAAGCTGGAGTGCAGTGGTGCGATCTCGGCTCACTGCAAGCTTCGCCTTACGGGTTCACGCCATTCTCCTGCCTCAGCCTCCCGAGTAGCTGGGACTACAGGTGCCTGCTACCACGCCCAGCTGATTTTTTTGTATTTTTAGTAGAGACAGGCTTTCACCGTGTTAGCCAGGATGGTCTTGATCTCCTGCCCTCGTGATCCACCCACCTCGGCCTCCCTAAGTGCTGGGATTACAGGCATGAGCCACCCCGCCTGGCCCTGTCAGATGCGTTTCTTATTCTTACACTGGGGCTATTGGTCTGGGGAAGAATATCATATCAGGGAAGTGCCATTCTCGTCACATCATATCAAGGGTACATAGTATCAAAATTATATCACTGGGAAAGTTAACTTTGATCACTTGGTTAAGATAGTGACCGCCAATTTTCTGCACCGCAAAGTAACTTTTCACCCCTTCCTATACTCTATTCTTTGCAAACAACTTACTAAATCCAGCCTACACTCAAGAAGAAAGGGAGGATTCAGTGTTTTGTGAAAAAATGTTTGCTCAATTTTCCTGTAGCAACCATAGGCAATAGAAATCAAGTTATTACTCTTTCTTTCCAATTATAAAGTTGGAATTTATTTCCTCTAATCTGATGATGAGACTTTTTTAATCTGTTGCCTGCTATAGAAGAGAAAGGCTTTGACTCAAGGGAGGAAGTTAGGAATGGGACAAAGGGAAAGAGGAAAAGGACATTGGGGAAGAAAGGTGAGGTATCCAAGTTGATCACTTAGCATATATTAGGCATTATTCTGGGTACAAAGGGTAGAGAGTGACAAGATGAGTTGCAGAGGTCACCTGCTTTTATGAAGAGACAAATCTTAGGAAAAAGAAAACTAGGACCACAGAAATGGAGAATAAACAAGTTAGCAAATCAATAAGTTAGATGATTTTGATAAAAGTAAGACTGAAAAATACTGTGGATAATAAAGCAGAGGCGGGTGTAGAAAGAGCCTACTTTATGTTGGCTGACTGAAACTCTGATGCTAACAGCCTAGTTTGAGTTGTTGTTGTTGTTTTGGTTTGTTTGTGTTTTTATTTCTGGATGTTGTTGTTCTTGTATTCTCCATTTACTGTGCTATGGCACAAGTCCTGAAAAAGAAGAGTAACATAAGCAATATAAATCCTAAAGTGAATTCTAGCCATAAAGTTTCTTGATCTTTTGCAAGTAGAATGATTACAGTATTATACTGTCAAACTAAGACCCCACTACAGAGGTACTTTAAGAAGTCTACGTTACTATAAAGAGGTAAAAAGATTTTTAAAACAAGTACCAATCCATCCAAGTGAATATTTTCTAGTAAATTGATATTCTTAGTATATTAAACATTTAATAAAATGATACTACCACTCTCAAAATTCCCAAAGAGGTCAGAAAATGTTGAACAAACAATGAACTTTTTAGCCACCAAAGTTACTACCTTGCAGGAACCAGTACTCATTCAGGTGAATAATTCCTGATAAGTTCATTTTTTAGAAATGAGTCATTTTACTTTACTATTTTGCTTTTACTAGCCATTCTTCATATTCTACTATAAACCATTCTTAAGCAGCTTTAGAAATCTTTTACTTCTATATTTTGTCATTCTTATTACACTGTATGTTTACATTCAACCTAGCGAGAGTTTTATGATTCTAATTTTAATTATATGCACCAATATCTCTCCAATATTATGTTATTTGTATAAAATATTGGACAGATATGGGCACAGTTGCATAGATATGAAATGTAAACCTCAGTATGTTGAAAATGCTTTTTTAAGAGAGTAACTTAGTAATTAGTAAGTGTGACCTATTACAAATATAAAATTAACTTAGCATATAAAAGTTAAAAATTAGAGGTCTACTCTTGCCTATAGAAAAAAATTTAACTAGTCTTCTAAAAATCCTGTAGAGTTAGTTTTCATCATTAATGTATACCATTTACTTTTCTTGAAGTTAAAATAATCTACTATAATTACTATCTAATCATTTAAATATTAATAATATTATCACATAATTACTAACTTAACTGCTATAATTAGTCTTATAGCCTATTTTTAGGAATGTTTCTACCTAAAAGGAAATACGAAAAAAATATAAATTTTTATAAATGATAAGGAAACCAATTCATAATCTTTGATTTCAACAACAAAAAAAGACTTGGTATCCCTTGGCCAACTTTTCAGTTAGTAAATGTGTAGAATTGAGCTATGCACATTTCAGTCCCTTTGTTACCAGCTCTTTCATAAAAACTGTAGGAAAATTACAAGCTATCCATTGATAAAATTTTGTTGAGGTGGGCATGGCTGACTAATAACAACTGCTCACTAACTTGCCTAGCTGATTTTGGGCTGTTCTCCTGCCCTCAGGTAACCGGCACACCTACATATTCTATCAGAAGCTCATTTTGGATTGTCCTAACAAGCTTCTCTGAACCTAAAGTAAACCAAATGAGGTAGCAACATTAGTCTTTGTCATCAAAGGATGCATCACTAATACCACTTAGACCTGGCTACTCCCTCCTATCCACCCTTTTTTTGTTCTCTCTTTGTAACCAGCCCGGGGTGGACATCTGGCACAAATGACAGGCAATTCAATTAAATTTCATTTGGCAAAGGTTGCCCCTACTCTTTGCCAGGTACTGTGCAAGGCACAGCAGTAATCAAACAAATCTTGCCCTTGCATATGTTGTTTAGAGGAGACAGGTAAGGAAAAGGACAATTTCAAAACATTAGTATGAGTGTAAAATAACAGGTGTTATATGGTTTACATTGAGGGCTTTTAAACCCAGCTTTATACAGTCACGGAAAACTGTCCAGAGACGATAAAGTCCAAATAGTGACATTAAAGTAAACAGAATTTAACTAACATAAATCACCATTGTCTTCTATGTTGCTAAATCTAATGGTCCATTCTCAATCTTCATCTGACTTCAACTATCAGAAGTCTTGATGGCTGCTTGCTTCCACATCTTTGTAAAGCTTTCTTCACTTGAACTCTGGAACATCATACTTTCCTGGCTTTCCTACTATCTCTCTCACTCAGTCTCCTTTGCTTAATCTCCTTTGTTCTTCAGATACTCTCAAGAGTATTGAAGTACCTCTGAGCTCAATTCTTGAACTATTTCTCTTTTCTCTCTACTCTCAATCCCTTCATTTACATCCAGTTTCATGGTCTTAGATGTCATCTATGGGCTGGTGATTTCCAAATTTATATTTCCAGCTTGATCTCCTCTAAATCCAGAAGTTTCTACTGAACAGTCTACTTAAACTGTCCACCTGAGTTACTAATAGACATCATGAGCCTAACATATTAAAACAAATTTCTAACACTTCTTCCTAAAATCTGCTCTTTGTGTAGTCTTTCCTGATGTCAGTTAATGGCAACTTAGCACTTTCAATTACTCAGGATCAAAACCTTGATGTAGTCTTTGATTCCTCTCTTTCTCTTTCATCTAAATGAATGCATTAACAAATCATATAGATGCTTTCTTAAAGTATATCCAAAATGCAATCACTTGCTACCAACATCACTGCAACAACCCTGACCCAAACCACCTTCATGGTTTGTCTACATTATTTTGTTTTTTTTTTTTTTTTTTTTTTTTTTTTTTTGAGGCGGAGTCTCGCTCTGTCGCCCAGGCTGGAGTGCAGTGGCCGGATCTCAGCTCACTGCAAGCTCCGCCTCCCGGGTTCACGCCATTCTCCTGCCTCAGCCTCCCGAGCAGCTGGGACTACAGGCGCCGCCACGTCGCCCGGCTAGTTTTTTGTATTTTTTAGTAGAGAAGGAGTTTCACCGTGTTAGCCAGGATGGTCTCGATCTCCTGACCTCGTGATCCACCCGTCTCGGCCTCCCAAAGTGCTGGGATTACAGGCTTGAGCCACCGCGCCCGGCCTGTCTACATTATTTTAATAACTTAATTTGTTTGATCACTTTTGTCCTTCCTTATCATCATTCTACTATTGACAAAGAAGCCAGGTTATGTTATGCTTTTGTTTCAGTACCACCTCCCCCACAGTCTCCGTGGCTTCCCATTTCATCAAGAGGAAAGCCCAAGGTTATGAAGCCTTTGTGCTATGACTATACCTTACTGCTCTGACCTAAGCTCTTTCCTGTCTCTCTCCTTTCCTCACTCTGCTCCAGCCATAGTGGTCTCTGTACTGCTCTTGGAATTTTTTGACAAGATCAAATAATTGATTTAGATATGGATACATGAAGAAGAGATGGATTAGGATAACACCTAAACTTGTAGCTTAGGCCACTCAAGGAATGGTAATGCATTCACTGAGAAAGAGAGTATGGATGGGGTACTGACTTTGGAATTGCTAAAAGGAGAAATAATGAACCAAGTTTTTAAAATGTAGAATTTGAGTTGCCTCTGAGACACCAAAACAAACACAACAATCCTTTTCCATGTGAGTTTGGAGTTCAAGAGGGAGAACTGCATTGCACATTTACATCTGGGAGTCATGAGTATATTGTAATTAAAACCATAAAATTTGAGTTAATGGGGGAGTGGACCTAACAATGGAGCAGTTATAACCCAGTGGGGTGGACAATACTTAATTCACATTCAAATATGACAAAGAAGGAGTCAAATACATACAAAAGAAACCCCAGTGAGTGAGAAGTATTAGTTTGGATGCTTTTAGTTGAAAATAAAATAAAAGAATATCCAACCTGGCATAGTGGTTCACATCTGTAATCCCAGCACTTTGGGAGGCCGAGGCCGGTGAATCACTTGAGCCCAAGAGTTTGAGACCAGCCTGGGCAACATGCCACGTCCTTACAAAAAAATACAAAAATTAGCTGGGGATCATGGAATGTATTTGATCTCAACCACTTAGAGGAGCTGGGACAGCAGAATCAATTGAACCTGAGAGGTCAAGGCTGCAGTGGGCTGTGATCATGCCACTGCACTGAGGCCAGGGAGACAGAGCTAGACATTGTCTCAAAAATAAAAGAATAGCCTACTAAAAGTAGCTTGCAAGGCAAGGATTATTCACAAGACAAGTTACCGGGAAGTAGTCAGTTCAATGGCTCAATGAAGCCTCTAGAGCACAGACTCTTTCTCTTGTTCTACACTTGACTCTACTTGGTTTTGTCCTCAAGTGTATTTATTTTTTCCTGCACCAGGAAAAAATTAAATACTTTTCCTGCACCAGGCTCAATGTTTTAGAAAAATCAACTTATTTAAACCTCATCATAACCCTCTTAAAGCGTTACTATTATTATCATCATTTTCCCATCTTATAGATGGGGAAATGTCAGCACACAGAGATTAAGTAATTTACTCAAGTCATAAGACAGCCTGCAGAGAGAACTGGAACTTGAACATCAGAGTCTAGAGTTCATGCCCTTAATCACTATTTGCTCCTTCTTTTTACTTATAAGACGGCTATCAGAGTTTTAGACACACTTCCTCATACAATTCATTTAAGGACTATGATAGTTTCCCATAGCCCTCTAACAGAGCTCTCCCTGTGCCATATTAGTGAGAACTACATCACATGTCCTCCCCTAAATCAGTTACTCACAGTGGAAACTGGGGTGACTTTCCTGGAATGCAGCACCACCTGATACTAGAAAAAACCCTGGGTTAATTATAAAAGAAGAAGTAGATATTGATAAGGAGATGCTATTATAATGGAAACCCAGAGAAGAATGCTTCAAAAAGAAGGGAATAATACAAAATGTTAAATGTTATCATGAGGTTAAGTAAGATAAAACTAAAAAATATTAATTGAAATAAGTGTCAAGGAGATCATTGGCAATCTTTTTGACAACAGTTTCTTTAGAGGTTGGAGTTAGATCACTCAGTGTGCTTTGATAAGTGTTACAGATGGAGAGAGAATAAAACTACTCTTTGAAGTGGAGTAAAAAGTAAAAGATTACAGTAGATAAATAGCGATATGGAGTCGAGAGGGATTTTCTTATTTTAGAAAAAATATTTGACTTGAGTAGATCTAAATGTTGAGAGAAGAGAATCAGGAGCAAGAAACTGGAGAAGTAAGCTCCTTGTGAGGAAAGAGAGCCTGGGATCTGAAGTGAAAGTGGAGGAAGTAAATGTCAGTTACTTATCCCCTCCACTGATGGGATGGAAAGTATATAGATTTAAGATATTTCATAAATATAAGATCAGAATTTGAGGTGACTCCTATCTAGTGACAACCCTTGCATCCAGGCAGCAGTATTCAAAGTAGCAAGACTTTACCCACACTTGGCCCAGAAGGTCAATATTATAACAGTCTGTTAAGACTACTCATCAAAATGCCCACAGCATTTATAAGACTGGTCTTAATTGAATGTAACGTCTGAGATCTCAGCAACTGCCTTCTCACAGATAACTCCATATACACATTCATTTGTAGCTGAATATAAAGACAAATATTTTGCTAATTTCACTTCTTTTGTATTGTGTCACATGTTCCTGAATGGATTTCGATTCTCTCAAAAGTAGCATTTATATTTATCATCTCGTAATACAGAACTGTGTCATAGTGGATGGCCAACGGTCAACAGCATCAAGGGATGGGTGACAGTGATAATGACAGCACATTAATTACTCTCATTTTTTATGTATATGAAATATATCATATATAAAACATATAAGGGTAATTATACACACACACATACACACACACACACACACAGAGGAGAGAGGCCACCTGCATTGGCCTCCCAAAGTAGGAGTGAGCCATCACACCATGCAAAACTCTCATATGTTTAACAACAATTCTGGTTTTTCCATGTAAAGTTGAATTTTATAAATTAATTTTACACGTACAATAAATAGTAATAAATTCCTGTTGGCCAGTAGCCATAAAACCTGTGATTTAATGGGATTTACATTCTAGACAAAACTGGGTAGTGTCCGAATTGGAAAAGGTATTCTGAAATGATAGATCACCCAGGTGTAGCACAGATCTCTGAGTCAGCTAAGGGTGCCAATCTGAATCATCATCAACCAAAAGTCAAACTATGCCCAGGTAGAAACAACAGTCTCTACACAACTAGAATAGGTGGGAATGGAGGATGGGTGAAGCATAAAAGTAAAATTTCTCCCTATTTAAAACCAATCATACTTTATAAAAAGTCACTGAGCAATTAATTGACACAGGCCCTCTCATGCCTTGAATTTAATTTTGGTCTAACAGTTGGAGATGAAGCTTATTGTTTTATTTTACTGACAGGTATGTCACTTCCAATTTTAGAGCAGGCAGGAAGCATGACATTCATTCATTCACTTACTCATTCACTCATGCATGGTTGATTCAGCAGATACTTACTGAACACCAATTTTACATCAGGAACCAGGAATTCAGACAAATATGGACATGAAGTTTGTGTTCAAGTACGTCACAATCCAGTGTACCATCTCACAGTCCAGTTGTGAATGATTTTAATTGGACAGTGGGCACCTAATTAATAATTTCTACTTAAAACGTTAATTGCTCTGAGCTTATGTAATTAATGAAATTCTTCCATTATTTTCTTCTCATCTTTATGTAAAAGGCAGCTAACGAAAGGAAAATGTAGAATACTGGTTTTAAAAAGGGGTGCTGCTCTTTCAATGATTGTGTAATTAATCAAAAACATTTACAAACCTTTAAAAAAAGAAATAAACCAATGGGAATTGTACACATAAGTTATTTCAGTTATGTAGTAAACATCTTATAAATAAGATGCCTGATGAACAGTAAAAATATAAAAATGAAGCAAGTATTCAATGAATGATTTGGGCAGACCCAAAGATAAAAAGCAATTGCACATTATCTTAATACTCTGGCCTATTTCTGTAAAATTTTTCAAAAATCTCATAAACATAAAGAACACTATTTCACTAAATTCATTCAGTGAAATCAAATGCATTTATTTGATGTCTTGTTTTCTAAGTAAATTAAAACTAATTTGAATATTTTTGGTACTTCTGAAATTCAAGTAACTTAATACTTTCTATGGTTACTAGTAACTGTAACTAATTATCTATGAATAAAAAAAAATTACCAGGGTGATGATGTTCCTCCTAGGTCCTGATTTGTTTACATGAAAGTGCCATTACCTTACAATCTTTGCAGTTTATTTTCCTTATTCATTTGTTTAAACAATGTTACTGAGCATTAAATATATACAAGTCAATATCCTAGTTCAATGTAAAGAGGAATAAGAGATGATCTGTTTTCAACAAGCTTGTAATTTAACAGAGGCAATAAGATAGGCAGCCACATTGTCACAAAATCCAAATAGAATATCTGAGAAGTCAGTAGAGAGATTTAGTGTATGACATGAGTTGAGGGGAGGGCAGATCTCTACTGAGGGTAAAGCAGGAAACACAGAAGGCTTTAAGGAGGTGGTGGTATTTAACTTGTCTTTGAGCTTGATATTGGTAGGGGTGGATGAAGGGACAGTGCAAGCTGAGGAAAAAGATGGGAAAAGACAAAGTGTTCCAGTTTGTCAGGAGTATAACATAAAATAGAAGATTTGGAAGACAAGCCTGGGCCAAAGAACTGATTACTAAGAAATAGAATTTTGAGTCGAGGTAATAGAAAAGGAATAATAATTGAGACAAAATCCTCCCAAATTTAATCAAGAAAAATAATAGGTATCTAGGAATTAAAGAAACACAGCATCTCTAATTGGCTAATATCAAAGTACCCCTCCCCCTGACTTTTCATCCTACAAAGCAGAAGACTGCAGAGACACTCACTAATCACCCAAGAGATGCTGCTTAAGGTGTGGTTGGGAGGGGCTATCAGAAGTCTCCTCTTTTTCTTACCAGAAATACATTCATACTAAAATTATTCTAAATCATTGTAAAATCTACATGACAGGACTCATCTCAATGATTCAGCATATGAGTCATGGCTACTCATGATCAGTGTTTTTCATTGCAAATAATTTAATATTTCCATCAATACAGGATATCCCACAGAATGGTACAAGCATACTTCACTTCATTTTGCTTCACAGATACTGCATTTTCTGCAAATTAAAGGTGGCTGCAATCCTATGGCAAGCAAGTCTATCGGCACCATTTTTTCCAAAAGCATGTGCCCACTTTGTGTCTCTTACGCACTGTTTGGAAATTCTTGCAATGTTTCACAATTTTTCATTATCATTCATTATTTTCATTATTATTATTGAGATATTATAATTGTTATTCCATTATTATCATTCATTATTGTCATTATCTGTTCTGGTAACCTGTGATCAATGATCTTTGATGATACTGTTGTAATTATTTGGGGGCACCGTGAGCCACTTCCATATAAGATGGCAAACTTAATCAATAAGCATTATATGTGTCCTGACTAGTTCACCAACCAGTCATTCCCCAGTCTCTCTCCCTCTCCTTGGGCCTCCCTTTCCCTGAGACACAACAGTATTGAAGTCAGGCCAGTTAACAACTTTACAATTATCTGTAAGTCTTCAAATGAGAGAAAGAGTCACATGTCTCTCACTGTAAATCAAAAGCTAAAAATTAAGCTCAGTGAGGAAGGCATGTCGAAAGCTGAGGCAGGCTCAAGGCTAGGCCTCTTGTACCAAGTAGTTAGTCAACTCATGAATCAAAAGGAAAAGTTCTAGAAGGAAATTACAAGTGCTACCCCAGTGAATACATGAATGATGTGAAAGTGAAACATTTTTGTTTATATGGAGGAATGTTGAGTGGTCTAGATAGAAGATCAAATCAGCCACAACTTTCCCTTAAACTAAAGCCTAATCCTAAGTAAGGCTCTAGCTCTCTTCAATCCTATGAAAGCTGAGGGAGATGAGGAAGCTACAGAAGAAAAGTTGGCTGATGAGGTTTAAGGAAAGGAGCTGTCTCCATAACATAAAGGGGAAAGTAAAGCAGCAAGTGCTGAGGTAGAAGCTGCAGCAAGTTGTCCAGAAGATCTAGCTAAGATCATTGATGAAGGTGGCCACACTAACAACAGGTTTTCAATGTGGGTAAAACAGCCTTACATTGGAAAAAGATGTCATCTAGGACTTTTATGGCTAGAAATGAGAAGTCAGCACCTGGCTTCAAAGCTTCTAAGGACAGGTTGACTCTCTTGCCAGGGGATAAAGCAGCTAATGCCTTCAAGATGAAGCCAATGCTCCTTTTACCATTCCAAAAATCTTAGGGCCCTTAAGAATTATGCTAAATCTACTCTACCTGTGCTCTATCAGTGGAACAACAAAGCCTGGATGACAGCACATCCGTTTACAGAATGTTTTACTGAATATTTTATGTCTGCTTGAGAGACCTAATTCCCAGAAAAAAAAATTCTTTTCAAAATATTTCTTCTCATTGACAATGCATCTTATCACTCATGAACTCTGATGGAGATGTACAAGGAAATTAATGTTTTCATGCCTGTTAATACAACATCCATTTTGCAGCCCATGAATTAAGGAGTAACTCTGACTTTTAATTTCTTATTATTTAAGAAATATAGTTTGTAAGGCTATAGCTGCCATAGCTAGTGATTCCACTGACGGATCCAGGCAAAGTAAATTGAAAACCTTCTAGAAAGACTCATCATTCTAGATGCCATTAAGAACATCCATTATTCATGAGAGGAGGTCAAAATACCAACACTAACAGGAGTTTGGAAGAAGTTGATTCCAACCTTCGTGGCTTATTTGAGGGATTCAAGACTTCAGTGGAGGGAAATGTGGTAGAACTAGCAAGAGAACTAGCATTAGAAGTAGAGCTTAAAGATGTGATTGAATTACTGCAATCTCATGATAAAACTTGAATATATAAGGAGTTACTTTTTATGGATAAGCAAAGAACATGGTTTATTGAGATGGAATCTACTCCTGGTGAAGATGCTGTAAATTTTGTTGAAATGACAATGAAGAATTTATTATATTACATGAATTTATTTGATAAAGCAGCAGTAGTGTTTGAGAGGACTGACTCCAATTTTGAAAGAATTTTTACTGTGGGTACAATGCTAACAAACAGTATTGCATGCTACAGAGAAGACTTTCCTGAGAGAAAAAGTCCATTGACGCAGTAAACATTCTTATTTTCTTATTGTAAGAAATTGCCTCAGCTACTTTAGCCTTCAGCTACCACCACTCTCATCAGTCAACAGCCATCAACATTGACATAAGACCCTCCACCAGCAAAAAGGTTATGACTTACCAAAGACTCAGGAGATCATTAATACTTTTTAGCAATATTGTATTTTAAATGAAGGAATGAACATTTTTAGACATAATGCTATTACACACTTAACAGACTACAGTACAGTGTAAATGTATCTTTTTATAGACTGAGGAGACTTTTTTAAAATTGTGTGACTCACTTAATCACTATATTCACTTTATTGCAGTGGTCATCTTCTCCCAAATATTAGGTCTCTACATCTCCAATGCCTTGCTATCTTTCTCATGTTGTTAAACAGATCATTTTAAAACATTTTGACTCTGCTTTCTCATTATTCTCAGTGAAAAGATTGATTCTGTTTCCTAGTCCACCATTACTGGAAGTGAACATTCTATGTAGAATTTTAATTTTTCTTCACCCGTTCACTAGGCTGCCTCTCATTTGTCTAGAGTTTTCGAAGGAATGGAGAGATAGCCGAGGCAAAAGGTAGGAAAAGTCATACTTAACTGACACCAATATTATCTGCTATTGGTTTCTTCTGTGTGATGCCAATGTTAAAACTGTCTCATTTTCTCTTGAGCACTCTAGTGGGCTTATCCTAGGACCTCCTGCCTGGCCCCATGCACTGTCCTTCCCTGGATTTAGGCAGCACTCTTCACTGACCATGTGTGAGTCCCGTCTGCATCCAAAGCTTTATTTTAGGATCTTTCTGTTGAGGCTGCCTGGCTTCTTACAAGAAGCCTTCTTCAATGGAATATTTTCCAAAACAATTCCAGGACAAAGTTCCTACTTCATATTTCATATCTGATTCCTAAAACACTATATGTCTTTGAGCCATCCTCAGGGGGATACGCTTTCCAAACACTTTTCCTCAGCTCCTCCACCATGGAATGTTTTAGCCAGCTTCTGGCCTCTTTCTTTATTCATTAATGAGTCAGACATGGCTATGTCCCTTTAATCCAGGGTCCCAATCATAGCACTCTAAGTGATCTTTTGAAATCCTCTCTCCTTAGGCTCATGGTTAAGGGGCCTTCATACCTTCCCCTTGGCAAGGGTGGGCCTCACAGTGCAACTATATTCTCCTTAGAGAGGAAGCTTTCAGTTTCTAGCAACTCCAAGCCTCTTCACTTTCAACAGTTTGTATCTGAATGGGAGTAGGAGCTACGAATAGCGAAACTACTTTATATCACTTATTTTGAAAACTGGCAAAAAAGAAATCAACTTCTCATTTTGGAATGCAGGGCTAGTTTGCCCCTATTGCTTTAGATCTCAGACAAAATGGAGACATGCTGAATCCCAATGTAATAGTGCCTTCAAAAGGTACAAGCATGAGGAGACATAACATTTCTAGGTTACCTACTCTATGCAATCTCCTATACTATGTACTTTAGAGTACATATATTTTTTCATCTTCTCCTCCCAATCTTATGAAGTTACACTAATTACTGATTGAAAATTCATATTAAATTAACCTGCATTTTCGTCTGAACGTTGGATAAAACAAGATTTTTTAATGTAGTAAGAAAAACTTCTAAAATTAAGAAACAGTAAGTTAAGAAAATGTGCTTTATGTATTTGACTTAGAGAAATAGGATATATTACCAAACTTCTTCAAACTTTTCCATAAACTGGAAATAAATTTTCTGTCTGCATTCTTGTCTGTTGCACAATGGGTAAATTACATGAAATAATATTTGTCTTTGTTTTTATTCTTTGTTTCATGTAATCACAGTGCCCCTTTTAATTTCTCTTCTAACCTCCACTCCCATGAATTTGCTGGTTTATTCCTCATTACCATATTCTGCATAAACAATATAGATCTCTGGTTGATTTCCCAGCCCTAGTATTGTCCTCTTTTACTTGTCCATGAAAACTGCTAGGAAACTAGTCTTCACAGCATGCTGTTTTTTTTTTGTTGTTGTTGTTGAGACGGAGTCTCGCTCTGTCGCCCAGGCTGGAGTGCAGTGGCCGGATCTCAGCTCACTGCAAGCTCCGCCTCCCGGGTTTACGCCATTCTCTCGCCTCAGCCTCCTGAGTAGCTGGGACTACAGGCGCCCGCCATCTCGCCCGGCTAATTTTTTGTATTTTTTTAGTAGAGACGGGGTTTCACCGTGTTAGCCAGGATGGTCTCGATCTCCTGACCTCGTGATCCGCCCATCTCGGCCTCCCAAAGTGCTGGGATTACAGGCTTGAGCCACCGCGCCCGGCCCACAGCATGCTGTTTTTATTGTATCACTCTTTAATCCAAAAAAGTTACCAAGGCATCCTACTAGTAGTTATATTTCCTGGGAGAAGTAGTTAAGGCCAAGACCACTAAACCTTGACTTGCAAAAATGAATGATGTCACATCTAAATCTTCAAGAAACAAATAGTCAAAAAAATCCATTCTATTATTTATTTTTAGCTCAAGTCCTTGGCTCTACACCCCAATCTAGTTCTACCCTACTGCCTACTGAACTTCTGTTTAGCCTAAACTACCTAAGGTCTACACAGTATTTTTCTTGGCCTCTGCTTCAGTTCCTTCCCAGTTTTGTGTGAAAGTGACTGATTAATCTGAAAAGGAACCTACCCGTATCTTCCTTAAAAAGATGAATTCCAAAAGATAAAAGTGCAAGAGAGATATATGGGTGAAAGATCCCAGCCCAGTCCTCTATACAATTCCTTTACTAACCCTGCTAAAAGCCCCAGACCAGGGGACGGCTGGCAAGATGGTGGCATAGGAACACCTACAGTCTACAGCTCCCAGCAAGATCAACACAGAAGGTGGGTGACTTCTGCATTTCCAACTGAGGTACCCGGCTCATCTCATTGCAACTGGTTAGACAGTGGGTGCAGCCCACAGAGGGCAAGTAGAAGCAGGGTGGGGCATCACCTCACCCAGGAAGCACAAGGGATTGGGGGACTCCCTCTCCTAGTCAGGGGAAGCCATGAGGCACCGTGCCGTGAGGAATGGTGCATTCCCACCCAGAAACAATGATTTTCCCGTGGTCTTCTCAACCTGAAGACCAGGAATTTCTTTTCATATCCCATTGGCACTTGGAATGCCAGCAAGACAGAACCATTCACTCCCCTGGAAAGGGGGCTGAAGCCAGGGAGCCAAGGGGTCTAGCTCAGTGGATCCCAACCACACAGAGCCCAGCAAGCTGAGATCCACTGGCTTGAAATTCTCGCTGCCAGCACAGCAGTCTGAAGTCAACCTGGGATGTTCCAGCTTGGTGGGGGAAGGGGGCATCCACCATTACTGAGGCTTGAGTGGGCAGTTTTCCCCTCACAGCATAAACAAAGCTGCCAGGAAGTTCGAACTGGGTGGAGCCCACCGCACCTTGGCAAAGCTGCTGTAGCCAGACTGCCTCTCTAGATTCCTCCTCTCTGGGCAGGGCATCTCTGAAGGAAAGGCAGCAGCCACAGTTAGGGGCTTATAGATAAAATTCCCATCTCCCTGGAACAGAGCACCTGAAGGAAGGGGCAGCTGCGGGCGCAGCTTCAGCAGACTTAAATGTTCCTGCCTGTCAGCTCTGAAGAGAGCAGTGGATCTCCCAGCACAGCACTCAAGCTCTGCTAAGGGACAGACTGCCTCCTCAAGTGGACCCCAGAACCCCGTGCCTCCTGACTGAGGGACATCTCCCAGCAGGGGTTGACAGACACCTTATACAGGAGAGCTCCGGCTGGCATCTGGCAGGTGCCCTTGTGGGACAAACCTTCCAGAGGAAGGAACAGGCAGCAGTCTTTGCTGTTCTGCAGCCTCCACTGGTGATCCCCGAGCAAACAGAGTCTGGAGTGAAACTCCAGCAAACTCCAGTAGACCTACAGCAGAGGGACCTGAAAACTAACTAACAGAAAGGAAGAGCATCAACATCAACCTAAAGGACGTCCACACCAAAACCCCATCTGAAGGTCACCGACATCAAAGACCAATCCACGAAGATGGGGAGAAATAAGCACAAAAAGGCTGAAAATTGCAAAAACCAGAATGCCTCTTCTCCTCCAAAGGATCACAACTCCTTGCCAGCAAGGAAACAAAACTGGATGGAGAATGAGTTTGGTGAACTGACAGAAGTAGGCTTCAGAAGGTGGGTAATAACAAACTCCTCCAAGCTAAAGGAGCATGTTCTAAGCCAATGCAAGGAAGCTAAGAGCCTTGAAAAAAGGTTAGAGGAATTGCTAACTAGAATAACCAGTTTAGAGAAGAACATAAATGACCTGATGGAGCTGAAAAACGCAACATGAGAACTTCATGAAGCATACGCAAGTATCAATAGCCGAATTGATCAAGCAGAAGAAAAGATATCAGAGATTGAAGATGAACTTAATGAAATAAAACATGAAGACAACATTAGAGAAAAAAGAATGAAAACGAATGCACAAAGTCTCCAAGAAATATGGGACTGTGTGAAAAGACCAAAACTACGTTTGACTGGTGTACCTGAAAGTGACGGGGAGAATGGAACCAAGTTGGAAAATGCTCTTCAGGATATTATCCAGAAGAACTTCTCCAACCTAGCAAGACAGGACAACATTCAAGTTCAGAAAATACAGAGAACACCACAAAGATACTCCTAGAGAAGAGCAACCCCAAGACACATAATAGTCAGATTCACCAAGGTTGAAATGAAGGAAAAAATGTTAAGGGAAGCCAGAGAGAAAGGTCAGGTTACCCTCAAAGGGAAGTCCATCATACTAACAGCAGATCTCTCTGCCGAAACCCTATAAGCCAGAAAAGAGTGGGGGCCAATATTCAAAATTCTTAAAGAAAATCATTTTCAACTTAGAATTTCATATCCAGCCAAACTAAGCTTTAAAACCAAAGGAGAAAAAAATCCTTTACAGACAAGCAAATGCTGAGAGATTTTGTCACCACCAGGCCTGCCTTACAAGAGCTCCTGAAGGAAACACTAAACATAGAAAGGAACAACTGGTACCAGCGACTGCAAAAACATATCAAGTTGTAAAGACCATCAACGCTATGAAGAAACTGCATCAACTAACAGCCAAAATAACCAGCTACCATCATAATGACAGGATCAAGTTCACACACATTATTAACCTTAAATGTAAATGGGCTAAATTCCCCCAATTAAAAGAAACAGACTGATCTCTTTCTCATTCTATGTGAAATCTAAAATAGTCCCACTCATAGAAACAAAGAGCAGAGGCCGGGCGCGGTGGCTCAAGCCTGTAATCCCAGCACTTTGGGAGGCCGAGACGGGCGGATCACGAGGTCAGGAGATCGAGACCATCCTGGCTAACACGGTGAAACCCCGTCTCTACTAAAAAATACAAAAAAATTAGCCGGGCGAGGTGGCGGGCGCCTGTAGTCCCAGCTACTCGGGAGGCTGAGGCAGGAGAATGGCGTGAACCCGGGAGGCGGAGGTTGCAGTGAGCTGAGATCCGGCCACTGCACTCCAGCCTGGGCGGCAGAGCGAGACTCCGTCTCAAAAAAAAAAAAAAAAAAAAAAAAAAAAAAAAAAAAAAGAAACAAAGAGCAGAAGGGTGATTAGCAGGGGTCAAAGGGGAGGGGGAAATGGGGAGTTGGTCAGATGGTACAAACTTTCAGTTATCAGATGAAAAGATTCTAGGGAACTAATGCAATGGATGACAACTATATTTCATAATAATGTATTGTATACTTGAAATATGTTGAGAGGAGATTTTACATTTTCTGACCACATACACACACACACAGACATACAAAGATAACTATGTGAAGTGATGGATATGTTAATTAGCTTGATTGTGGTAATTATTTCACAGTGTATACATATGTTGAGACATCATGTTGTATACCTTAAATATATTTAATTTTTATTTATCAATTTTACCTCAATAAAGCTGGAAAAAGGTAAAAAAAAAAAAAAAGACATAGACTGGCAAATTGGATAGTCAAGACCCATCAGTGTGCTGTATTCAGGAGACCCATCTCACATGCAAAGACACACATAGGCTCAAAATAAAGGGATGGAGGAATATTTACCAAGCAGATGGAAAGCAAAAAAAAAAAGTAGGGGTTTCAATCCTAGTCTCTGATAAAACAGACTTTAAACCAACAAAGATCAAAAGGGATAAAGAAGGGAATTACATAATGATAAAAGGATCAATGCAACAAGAAGAGCTAACTCTCTGAAATATATATGTGCTCAAAATAGGAGCATTCAGGTTCATACAGCAAGTTCTTAGAGACCTACAAAGAGACTTAGACTCTCACAAAATAATAGTGGGAGACTTTAACACCCAACTGTCAATATTAGGCAGATCAATGAGATAGAAAATTAACAAGGTTATTCAGGACTTGAACTCAGCTCTGGACCAAGCAGACCTAATGGAGAGCTACAAAACTCTCCACCCCAAATCAACAGAATATACATTCTTCTCAGCACCACATTGCACTACTTCTAAAATTGACCACATAATTGGAAGTAAAACACTCCTCAGAAAATGCAAAAGAATGGAAATCATAACAAACAGTCTCTTAGACCACAGTGCAATCAAATTAGAACTTAGGAGTAAGAAACTCACTCAAAACTACACAACTACATGGAAACTGTACAACCTGCTCCTGAGTGACTACTGGGTAAATAATGAAATGAAGGCAGAAATAAATAAGTTCTTTGAAACAATGAGAACAATAACACAACATACCAGAATCTCTGGGACACAGCTATAGCTGTGTTTAGAGGGAAATTTATAGCACTAAATACCCACAAGAGAAAGTGGGAAAGATCTAAAATCGACACCCTAACATCACAATTAAAAGAACTAGAGAAGCAAGAGCAAACAAATTCAAAAGCTACCAGAAGACAAGAAATAACTACGATCAGAGCAGAACTGAAGGAGACAGAGACATGAAAAACCCTTGAAAAAAAATCAGTGAATCCAGTTTTTTGTTGTTGTTGTTGTTGTTTTGGGGAAAAAAAGATCAACAAAATAGAGAGACAGCTAGCCAGATTAAAAAAGAAGAAAAGAGAGAATAATCAAATAGACAAAATAAAAAATGATAAAGGGGATATCACCATTGATCCCACAGAAATACAAACCACCATCAGCGAATATTATAAACATCTCTACGCAAATAAACTATAAAATCTAGAAGAAATGGTTAAATTCCAAGACATATACACACTCCCAGGTCTAAACCAGGAAGAAGTTGAATCCTTGAATAGACCAAAAACAAGTTCTGAAACTGAGGCAGTAATTAATAGCCTACCAGCCAAAAAAGGCCAGAACCAGACAGATTCACAGCTGAATTCTACCAGAGGTACAAAGAGGAGCTGTTACCATTTCTTCTGAAACTATTCCAAACAGTAGAAAAAGAGGGAATCCTCCATAACTCATTTTATGAGGCCAGCATCATCACGATACCAAAACCTGACAGAGACACAACAAAAAAAGAAAATTTCAGGTGAATATCTCTGATGAACATCAATGCAAAAATCTTCAAACCGAATCAAGCAGCACATCAAAAATTTATTCACCACAATCAACTCAGCTTCATCCCTGGGATGCAAGACTGGTTCAACATATGCAAATCAATAAGCATAATCCATCGCATAAACAGAACCAATAAGAGAAACCACATGATTATTTCAATAGATGCAGAAAAGGCCTTGCCAAAATTCAACACCCATTCATGCTAA
Source organism: Trachypithecus francoisi (assembly GCF_009764315.1). Taxonomy (NCBI): domain Eukaryota; kingdom Metazoa; phylum Chordata; class Mammalia; order Primates; family Cercopithecidae; genus Trachypithecus; species Trachypithecus francoisi. The sequence goes on along the minus strand of NW_022681470.1, from coordinate 43,611,977 downwards.
AAACTCTCAATAAACTAGGCATTGATGGGACGTATCTCAAAATAATAAGAGCTATTTATGACAAACCCACTGCCAATATCATACTGAATGGGCAACAACTGGAAGCATTCCCCTTGAAAACTGGCACAAGACAAGGATGCCCTCTCTCACCACTCCTATTCAACATAGTATTGGAAGTTATGGCCAGGGCAATCAGGCAAGAGAAAGAAGTAAAGGTATTCACATAGGAAGAGAGGAAGTCAAATTGTCTCCGTTTGCAGATGACATAATTGTATATTTAGAAAACCCCATCATCTCAGCCCAAAATCTCCTTAAGCTGATAAACAACTTCAGTAAAATCTCAGGATACAAAATCAGTGTGCAAAAATCACAAGCATTCCTATACACCAATACTAGACAAACAGAGAGCCAAATCATGAGTGAACTCCCATTCACAATTGCCACAAAGAGAATAAAATACCTAGGAATACAACTTACAAGGGATGTGAAGGACTACTTCAAGGAGAACTACAAATCACTGCTCAAGGAAATAAGAGAGGACACAAACAAATGGAAAAACATTCCATACTCATGGTTAGGAAGGATAAATATTGTGAAAAATGGCATACTGCCCAAAGTAATTTATAGATTCAAGGCTATCCACTGACGTTCCATTAAGCTACCATTGACTTTCTTCACAGGATTAGAAAAAAGGTACAACGGCCGGGCGCGGTGGCTCAAGCCTGTAATCCCAGCACTTTGGGAGGCCGAGATGGGCGGATCACGAGGTCAGGAGATCGAGACCATCCTGGCTAACACGGTGAAACCCCGTCTCTACTAAAAATACAAAAACTAGCCGGGCGAGGTGGCGGGCACCTGTAGTCCCAGCTACTCAGGAGGCTGAGGCAGGAGAATGGCGTAAACCCGGGAGGTGGAGCTTGCAGTGAGCTGAGATCTGGCCACTGCAGTCTAGTCCGGGCGACAGAGCGAGACTCCGCCTCAAAAAAAAATAAAATAAAATAAAATAAAATAAAAAAGAAAAAAAAGAAAAAAGGTACTTTAAATTTCATATGGAACCAAAAATGAGCCCACATAGCCAAGACAATCCTAAGCAAAGAGAACAAAGCTGAAGCCATCACACTACCTGACTTCAAACTATTCTGCAAGGCTACAGTAACCAAAACAGCATGCTACTGGTACCAAAACAGATATATAGACCAATGGAACAGAACAGAAGCCTCAGAAATAACACCACTCATCAACAACCATCTGATCTTTGACAATCCTGACCAAAACAAACAATGGGAAAAGGATTCTCAATTTAATAAATAGTGTTGGGAAAAATGGCTAACCATATGCAGAAAACTGAAACTGGACCCATTCCTTACACCTTATACAAAAGTTAACTCAAGATGGATTAAAGACTTAAACATAAAACCTAAAACCATAAAAACCCAAAAAGAAAACCTAGGCAATACCATTCAGGACATAGGCATGGGCAAAGACTTCATGACTAAAACACCAAAAGCAATGGCAACAAAAGCCAAAATTGACAAATGGGGTCTGATTAAACTAAAGTGCTTTTGAACAGCAAAAGAAACTATCATCAGAGTGAACAGGCAACCTACAGAATGGAAGAAAATTTTTGCCATCTATACATCTGACAAAGGGCTAATATCCAGAATCTACAAGGAACTTAAACAAATTTACAAGAGAAAAACAAAAAACCCCATCAAAAAGTGGGCAAAGGATATGAACAGACACTTCTCAAAAGAAGACATTTATGCAGCCGACAAACATATGAAAAAAAGCTCATCATCACTGGTCATTAGAGAAATGCAAGTCAAAACCACAATGAGATACCATCTCATGCCAGTTGGAATGGCGATCATTGAAAGGTCGAGGATGTGGAGAAATAGGAACGCTTTTACACTGTTGGTGGGAGTGTAAATTAGTTCAAGCATTGTAAAAGACAGTGTAGCAATTCCTCAAGGATCTAGAACCAGAAATACCATTTGACATTATGACATTACTGGGAATAAACACAAAGGATCATACATCATTCTACTATAAAGACACATGCACACATATGTTTATTGCAGCACTGTTCACAACAGCAAAGACTTGGAACTAACCCAAATGCCCATCAATGACTGACTGGATAAAGAAAATGTGGGACATATACACCGTGGAACACTATGCAGCATAAAAAGGATTAGTTCATGTCCTTTGCAGGGACATGGATGAAACTAGAAACCATCATCCTCAACAAACTAACAGAGGAACAGAAAACCAAACACCACATGTTCTCGCTGGTAAGTGGGAGCTGAACAATGAGAACACATGGACACAGGGAGGGGAACTTCACACACCACGGTTGGGGTGCTAGGGGAGGGAAAACATTAAGAGAAATACCTAAAGTAGATTATGTAGATGACAGATTGATGGGTGCAGCAAATCACTATGGCATGTGTATACGTATGTAACAAACCTGTATGTTCTGCACATGTATCCCAGAACTTAAAAGTATAATAAAAAAAATTTAAACAGAAAGAACAACAATCATATAAACTGGAACTCCCACTCTTTTAGCCAGCCCACTAATTAGTGCACAATGAATCTTCAGTTTGTATCACTCCATCAGGGAAGTATCTCTATGCTTTGTTACAAGTGTGGTTGGCCTGGAATAGATTAATACCTTTCATTTATTGAACAGCTTAGAGTTGGGGTTGTTCACATTCCATTAGCTCATTTTACACCATAATGATTTTTTGAAGTAAGCAAGAAAGTGGGAAAATTACTTTCATTTTATATTTAAAAAAAAAAAAAAAAGAAAGACAAGGAGCTCAGAAAGATCAGTTAGACTTCCCAAAGGTCATCTGGCAAGGTAGTAGTCAAAATGATGTTAGAATAGTGGTTTTATATGCTCTTCTTGCTACACCACAATATACTCAAATGTTCCTTTTCACCTTAGCATGACAACAAGAGTCACTCTCTTAAACCAAAAATTATGACTAGAACAAGAATATAGGGCCAGAACCATAGTAGATTCAGGCTTGTGTCTTATTGGAGTCAAAACTTTCAACTAGAATTAGTATTTTGGTTAGTAATAAAGCTATAACCCAAACTCCAGCCTGATACTAGATGATTTTCAGCCTTTGGGATGTGTCCCATTCCAATTAAGCTGTTCCTTATCCTGTCTTGAAATGTGCTAACCATATGTAAACATTTAGCTACAACGACTTCAATCAGATGCTAAATTAAATGGAAAAATTAGAGAATTTGGTATTCCCCTTTCTCCACATGTCTAATTTTATACCCTTGCAACACTTCTTACACTTACAATTGACTTCATTTTGTACTTCATCTTTGTTGTTGTTGCCAGTTTAATCACACAATGTTTTACTTCTATGTTATCAATTAAACATTTTTTTTCTCAGAAAATAAAGAAAGCCCCATACCTAGAAGAGGGTTATGTTTCCATGAGCTCCCCCTAGAGGTTGGAGTGCTCATTAATACCAGTTACCAAAACAAATTCACAATCCTCATTGTATTCAGAATAGGCCACGTTCATCCCAGCATCATTTGCTTGTAATTCAGTAATAAAATACAAACAGACAACATAAGAAATTAAAAAGTGGCATAAGTATTTAGAGAAAGGTTTGACTGGTTGTTTCATTCATTCATTCCATAAATACCTTGGGCTGGAACATAAATTTTACATTTTAATTTTAACAACATTGTCTTTCCAATAGGAACACATTATAGGGACTAGAAGAAATAAAGGGCACATTGTGTCAGTATTTGGAAAGAGAAAAGTACCGAAGAAAAATCTCTTTAAACAACAAAGACTCAATTTGCCTGTTTCATTCATTAATTTAACCATTCAACATTGTTGAGCGCTCGTTATGTGTCAGAATGCATTTGATATGGGAATTGAACAGTGAACAAGATATGACATCTGCCTTTATGAAGTTTTCAGTTCAATGATTGCTGACAGGTGAGGCAACAAAAAGAAAGTCACATGAAAGAACGTCAGTGGAGAAAGAAGAGCAGAAAGCAAAATGGGATAAGTACTCTAGCAGAATGTGACATATGAGTCGAATTTTAAAGGACAAATAAATTTGGATTAAGTGGGGGCAGAAGGAAAGAACACTGGATGGTGTCAAAACTATCAGAGATATATCATAGACCAATGAATAAACTGGAGATTTGCATTTTGACTTCAATAAAACTTTTACTGCAGGATTTTTTAACTTAAGAGGAAAGAGAGACAACACTTACAAATGCCTGGAGGCCTAAATGGCCCAAATTTGCCTCAGGGGCCCAAAAAGGTGATTTAAAATGGAATAGAAACTCAGAGAATGGTTGCTTAGAAGGGATGGGGTGCTTTAATGATAGAATTCCATTTAAATTATTATTAGAAACACCTTTAATTATTGCAATACTGTCTTAAGAGCCTCAAAAAAAAAAAAACTCAACTAAATTCATTTTATACAATAAGTATACAATAGACAAGTTTCCTTCCACCAGCCCAACAACATCTTGCATTTGAGAAAACAAAGATCCAGAGAAGTTAAGTAAACAAAGTTACACAGAAATTTGTGGCAGGGGCATGTAAGTGAGATATAATTCAATGCTGCATGTATTATACCAGAATTAATAAATCAAAACATTACATATGAGAGATTACATAGAGCTACATTAAAACCATTTGCTTTCCACAATCTGTTATTAAGATTTGTCTCAATCCATCAACTGTTATTGAGAACTTCTAGAGCATGTCAGTATAACAATAAATTTTTGACTGAGATTATTAAAAGCATGCAATTTTATTAATCAAATGATTTTTTAAAAAACACGTTCCCTAAGATTTGGAATTTTCCACTTTCCATGCTCTCACCAGGTTCAAATAAGAATGGAAAAATACAGACTTATTGAAAAACGTCTTCACAGAGGTAACACATTACCATTCAACATGTGTAAAGTTGGACTTCTTTCATTTGTATTTGTGAATTACACATTCAATGAAGATTTATTGAGCACTCACTATGTGTATGGATTGTACCAAATGCTAAGGATAAAACAACAGAAACAAACATAAAACAAAACAAAACAGAAATAGATCTTGCTCTAGTGGCAAAAACAGTGTAGTGAATAGCGTGTAAGAATAGCATGTTTTCAAAGCTGTTTATTTCAAACAGTATGTTTTCAAAAACATTTATTTATTTTGATGTTTTAGTGGCTTTTATTGAAATCAAATTACAAATTCAGATTCTATAATTCAAAACAGATTAGTTCCACATCTTTGCTCTCAAGGCATTGACTTTTTAATTTTTGACAATCTGATGAATGTAAAATGGTATGGCTTTGGGTTTGTAATTTGCATATACCTGATAACTAAAGAGTTAGAGGATTTTCTTTCACATATATATGGGCCATTTGTATTCATTTTGTGAAATGTCTATTTATTTTGCCTGTATGTTTATGGAGTTATTGATCTTGGTTATATTTAGGAATTATTATATATTATGGATATTAATATTTTGCTATCATTTGAATTTTGAGTGAGACACAAATGTCTCGGAGGCTTGATTTTGCTTGTGCCCCTTAGTGAATCTGCTCTCACATATGTGTTAGCCAAAGCTGCTCTCACTTTTGTATACTCAAATCTGTTTCCTGCAACTCCAACCCCTACCCCACCCAAAACTCCTGCCCTGAATTTGCAACTTACCACTAAAGGTCATTCATCCTGTTCCAGAAATTCTGAAAATACTTCAAATCCACCATTACATTTATATAGCCCCAACACTTGGAAGAGTCTCTGACACACTGTGGTTTTGTAATGGTTCAGACGACACTTTCTTGCTATTCCTTCACATGGTGGAAGGTCAAGAGGATCTCTTGAGCTTCTTTAAGAAGGGCATTAATCCCAATCATGAGGGCTCTGCCTCATGACCTAATCACCTGCCAAAGACCCCAACTCCAAATACTATCACATTGGAAATCCGATTTCAACATATGAATTTGGAGCAGGGGAACATAAACATTTAGACCATAGCTGTGGGAAAATAAAACAAACATGAGTACAAATGAAGGCAAGAATCAGGGTTGCATGGAAATTTGAGCTTAAAGAGATGATATACAAACTACTATAACATTTCACCAGAGCAGCACCTTTTTGCTTCAGAGTATCTCTTGAAGTTTTTAGTTCACACATTTACCTACACTGGTCTTAAAGATTCCAACTTCAGAATATGGAACGTGCTACTTCCTTACATTCTTTACTCCTCAGTACCAAACTGACTAGGTCAAATAGTATTTGAGAAAAAAGAACATGCATTTCCTTCCGTTGACTTCCTATTATGCATCAGGCATTTTTTATGCATCATGACATTTAATACTAAAAACATTACTTTATAAGAAGGCTCATTTTGCAAAATCAAAAATAAAAAGGAATTTTAAGTTAATAGTTAATTATTTCATAAGATTATGGTGAAGAAATTAAATGAGTAAAGTAAGGCTGAAAAAGGAGAAGGTACTTGTCCAAGATGACCAACTTGTGACATGCTGGAGTCAAGATTTAAAGCCAGGAAAATGTTAAACAATTACAACCTATGGTTGTATGTGATACTAATCCATTCTTAATGTAATCTATTCCTAATCTTGTCCCCCAAGTTTTTTTTAACTAAACATAGATAAATACCTGAGACTGGGTAATTTATAAAGAAAAGAGGTATGATTGGCTCATGGTACTGTAGGCTGTACATGCATGGTGCCAGCAACTGCTTGGCATCTGGGAGACCTCAGGGAGCTTTTACCCATAGCAGAAGGCAAAGTGGGAGCCAGTGTCTTATGATGCAAGAGAGAGAGCAAGAGAGGGGGAGAGGTGCCATACACATATAAACCACGAGATCTCACGAGAACTCACTATCAGGAGGACAGCTCCATGCCAGGAAGGATCCAGCCCCATGACCCAAACACTTCCCACCATGCCCCACCTCCAACATTGGGGATTAAAATTCAGCATGAGATTTGGTGGGGACATATATTCAAACTATGTTACTGAATTATATCACCATATCACTTCCCTCCTCAGAGTATTGAGACCCTGAGAGATTGCCCACTTTTGAATTAAAGTCTTATTTTTTGCTTTCTGATTTTCCAGTAAATTACTAGGCAGCCAGAGTTTTCAAACATAGCATTCCTTTCAGTTCTTATTTACTGTTCACTCCCCATCCATAAGAACCTGGGCTAGAGTGTTTCAAAAATGGGTTGCTGTTTTCTGAAAAAGCTGTGTTTTGATGCAGTACACTTTGGACACCATACCTTGCCGAAAAATTGAATTTTATATCAGTGCTTCTAGGAGAAGCACAGTGTTTCCCTATCCCATAGTTGACATATGCCACAATAAAACTCATTCTAATCCTCAGACACAATGGAAATGCTTGTTTAAATTAATCTTATTAGTATCATGTAAGAAACTGTAAGGAAGATGTATTTTCTTAGACATTGAATAGTCTAAGAAGTTAGGATCCAGATTGGTGAGCATTTGATAAATATTGCATAGTGAAGCTAATGAGAGTCTAAATATTCTATAGTCAATCATAATCCTTTTTTTTTTTTTTTTGAAATGGAGTCTCGCTGTGTCACCCAGGCTGGAATGCAGTGGTGTGATCTCTGCTCACTGCAACCTCCGTGTCTCGGGTTTAAGTGATTCTCCTGCCTCAGCCTCCCAAGGAGCTGGGATTACAGGCATGCACCACCACGCCCAGCTAATTCTTTACATTTTTAGTAGAAATGGGGTTTCACAATATTGACCAGCTGGTCTCGAACTCCTGACCTCATGACCCACCTGCCTCAGCCTCCCAAAGTGCTGGGATTACAGGTGTGGGCCACCGCGCCCAGCCCTATAATCTTTTAACGTAAACTTAAGCCACACCAGGGAAAATGTCCATATTCAGCTTTACCGTTCAATATTATATCCCTTAACAATCAGCATTTCAGTATATGTAAGATATTTTCCTTCATTCCTTTACCAGCCTCTTTTTCTCTGTCATCATTTCTGATATAAAACTATATTTTTACATAAAATGTTATCTTCAGATAAAAATGTTATTAAAATAACCAGACTCAGGCCGTTGAGCCACGGTCGGGGGGTGGGGAATTCCAGCTGGTTTACTACATTGAGTTCTCAAGGGAGGACAAACTAAGTCACAGGAAATTTGGTGCCTATCAGCTGAGTTAGATAAATCTTAAAAATCATATTTCAAATATTTTTCTTTTTTTCTTTCTTTCTTTTTTGTTTCCTGAGGTAGAGTTTCGCTTTTCTCACCCAGGCTGGAGTACAATGGCGCGATCTCTGCTCACTGCAACCTTCACCTCTCTGGTTCCAGCGATTCCCTGCCTCTAATCAGTTCTGTCTTCTAGACTTTGTAACTAGATTTGGAATTTTAGGGAAATTTCTCAAAAAATTTCAACAGCTCTAAATTTTCCTGTAAAGCATTTGGATTCTTGGGGATGGTAGCAACTGATCAGAAAAACAACGTTTTTACAGAGAACTCAAAACTTTGATTCTCTCTGTTGCTTATATCCATCAATTTTTTAAAATGCAATACCAATTTAACATAGAGACAAGACTATACACTTTAAATATTAAATACAGTCTAAAATGATCAGTTGATCTCTCTCCTCAAACCTTTAAGAAAGCTCTGAAAAATCTAAACCATCTGTGATTGCTAAACTCTGGTCTTTTAACCTAACATGTCATGAAAGGTGACAACTTTAATCAGGAATTCCCCTCCCTCAATTCCTCATAAATTTAGTATTAAATTTTGTTACTGGCTAATGTAAAACGTCTAGTATCCACTCCTCCCCATCTCACTTCCTTCCCCCATTCATTATCTAGGAAGGATGTGGTTTCTGTTTATCTCAGGGGCAATTAATGTTTCCAGAAAGTATGCATCAATGTCTCATTATTTTAGCACACAACCAAAATTTTAAGTTTAACAAAGACCTCTGGTCATCCTTATACCTTAGTTTGTATTTAGCTATCTGAAAAGAATGATATATGATGATTTGTAAAATATAAAGACTTATTTAACCAGCCTATTTCTAAAGCCCTAGGAAATGCTTACTGATAAGAGAATGTTAAAACTGCCTGACAGCTAATTAAAGCACACACAAACACACACACACAAACACACATACACACATGTTTCTCTTATTGTACTAGAATAATGCCTGAATAAATGAAAGCATAAATGAGGAGCCATATTGCTTTGTATTTATAATTTACCTTAACCATAATGTTTTACTCCTTAATTATCAAATGAAATGAATGAGAGGTAGCCACATAAAGATTTCCATGATTTACAGAGAAATATAACATCAACTTATATAGATGTAGCATTTCATATTATATTCTGTCATTATCACTATAAACCTCATGACAGCATTCCCGCAAAATCATGTGTTATCTATGTTTTTCAACTGAGCGAACTAAGACTCAGACAAATTCATAGATTTGCCCAAAGCTGCAAAGCTCGTGTGAAGAGTGAGACTCATTCCTGGACTTTCACCCAGAATCTGGTGCTACTTATCCATAAAGAAAGCCCCATGTTCTCTACTGCCAGGATCAGACAGGTTCTTAGATATTATCCTAGAAACTACATGTGGTAAAAACTTGAGCAAGTTGCCAAGAATAGGTTTTTCAATTATTGGGGTGATGTTGCTACATAGAATAGTAAAGAAAATGAGCTTTGAGGTCTGTCAACAGTTGATTCTCTCCCTATCTCCTCAAGTTTCTCACTCTGGGAATTCAGACAAATTATTTAACTTTTGTGTACCACCAAAACTTTGCAGAATTATTGGGAGTAATAAAAGTAAAATATCTGGCTCCTCAGGGACATTCATTAATGGGAGTTATAAAAAGAGTGAAATGCCCCAGCAGAGGAGAAAACGTTTGGTGAATCAGCAGAACCACCTGTGGAGCTTTGAAAACGCTGGTTTCTCTAAACTGGTTCTATAAGAAAGAAATCAGGTCAAGCACTTGATTACAACTTAATAACAATGTCACAACAAGATAGAAATTATTTTCCCCAACTTAAAGGAAACAAGACTGACACTTGAAGAAATTAAAAATGATGGAGCCAGAATTAGAACATAATCTCCCTAAATCTTTTCACTGCACACTTTGTTTCTGCATATCCATGTTTGCCTCAACTATGACATATGTTGTCATTGAAGCTGGCTTCAAAGTTAATGTGATTATGGCAATGACGTACTTCTGAACCATAAAATTGTTGATTCTGATTAATGCCACATGAGGTGAATAGAATGGAAATACACAGCATTGTGTAAATCGTTAGATTTTCTTTTCAAAGACCATGGTTGTTTACTTATTTCTTAAGACTGGACTTCTGAATATAGATCATTTGACTACAGTGAATCATCTCTTCTAATAGTACTTACTATAGATGTCATCTTCAAGTAGTAGATACTACAATTTAACTCCCTTTCAATGAAATCATATTTTATATGCAAAGAAAGCTCACCCACACAATAACTAAAAATACGTAGTTGTAAATTTACATACTTCACGTTTTCAGAATACCCATTATTTTGTAGAAAGTTTAACTGTTATGATGACATATTTGTGATATTAAGCTTCAGTATGATAGTTTAATATCTACATGAATAGAACTCATAGTCATTTATCATTCAATTGTTCATTCAATCATTACATGGAGTATACACATTGTATTAAGAATAAAATAGTGAACGAAATCATCAGGGTCCTCTTTATGAAGCTATCATTCTAGTTAGAGAGATTGATCTTACTCAAATAATCCCGTAAGTAAGTGTAAAAATGCAACCATCTTAGGAACCATTAAGAAAACACATAGGGTAACATAAGAAGTCATATTTGGAAGAATTTATGACAAAGTGACACTCTATGAGGTCTGAACAATGAATAAACTTCATTAGGTAAAGAGTGTTAGGACTAATATGCAGGCAAAGAGAAGAGTCTGTGTAAATGCTCCGTTCTAAGAACTAAAAGTACTAGCTAGAAGACTAATAGAGAGGAAGCTGAGGTGAAATTAGATGAGAACACATGATGCAAAGCCTGGTAGGCTTAGAAAGAATTTTTTTCTTTATTCCAAGAGTATCTGCAGACGTGCAATGGTTCCAAGCCAGAGAATGACTTGTCAAATTTTTATTTTATTTTATTTGAAAAAGATCTGCCAGACACGGTGGCTCACACTTGCAATCCCAGCACTTTGGGAGGCCAAGGCAGGCAGATCATGAGGTCAGGAGTTCGAGACCAGCCTGGCCGACACAATGAAACCCAGTCTCTACTAAAAAAATACAAAAATTAGCTGAGCGTGGTGGCAGGCACCTGTAATCCCAGCTACTCAGGAGGCTGAGGCAGGAGAATCTCTTGAACCTGGGAGGCAGAGGTTGCAGTGAGCCGAGATCATGCCACTGCACTCCAGCCTAGGCCACAGTGCTAGATTCTCTGGAAAAAAAAGAAAGAAAGAAAGAAAGAAAGAAAGAAAGAAAGAAAGAAAGAAAGAAAGAAAGAAAGAAAGAAAGAAAGAAAGATCATTTTGACTGCTTTGGGTAATAAATAGGAAGGAGACAAGAAGATATATGTGAGAGTCGATTATGGTTTGAGCCAGGGTGGTGGTGGTAGAAAAAAATTACACACATGCAAAAGATATTTAGGAAATAAAATCACAAAAGAAGAATTGTGCTATAATTTGCTGAAAGGGGGAAACAAAGCAGGCAGTTTGGTGAGGTGAATAGGGAGAGGGCAGAGAGAGCCTAGATCATGAGTTCCATTTTGGATATGCCAAGTTTGAGGTGTCATTGAAACATCCAGGTGAAAACATAGGCCTTTAGATACTCAAGTTTGTAGCTCAGAGGAGAAGTCTAGTAGAGATATGAGTATTTGAGCCCTCTGCTGATAATTGAGTCTAGGGGAAGAGCACAAAAAGTGAGAAAAGAGGGGCTAAGATCACATTTGGACCAGTACGATATAGAACAGGGGAGGATGAACATAAAAAGATGAATGGAAATAAATGCTCAAAATAAATAAAAAAAGCCATGGAGGGTTATGTCAAAAAGTAAAGGGTGAAAGTAGTTTAAAAGAGGCAAAGATCTATCACAACTTGTGCTGGTCAGAGGTTAAGTATCATGAGGTCTAAAAACATGGCCAAACCTGTTGTATTGTTTTACTCCATTATACGTAGCCTCTTGCATTTTATTACTTTAAATATTTATATACATATATTTAACTGCCAAAACATTTTATGGCTAACCAGGCATGTGAAACCTTTGTAAGCAAAGGAATGTTTTGGTCCTGGGAGGCACCTAATAGATAATAAAGTCATGCTTCCTGATTATATTTCTCAGAGTAGGTAATCAATTGTTGTCACCACATACTAATAACACAAGCACATGATCTTAGAATCACTCAGTTGTAAAATGTCATGTGAAATCAAAAGAATTTTGGAAACTATTAAAACAAATTTCAAAATTTCTCAGAGCCAAGTGCATTTGTTAAAAAGTTAAATGAAAGATGTATAACCTCTGTTAGATCACAAAAACAACACCTATCTATTTTCAATATGTAAAACACATATAAAACAAAGCAATTGAGAAAGACTAATAATAAGAGAACAGAGGTCGGGCGCTGTGGCTCATGCCTGTAATCCCAGCACTTTGGGAGGCTAAGATGAGTGCATCACCTGAGGTTAGGAGTTTGAGACCAGCCTGACTGGCCAACATGGTAAAACCCCGCCTCTACTAAAAGTTCAAAATTTAGCAGGGCATGGTGGTGTGCACCTGTGGTCCCAGCTACTCTGGAGGATGAGGCAGGAGAATCGCTTGAACCTGAGAGGCAGAGGTTGCACTGAGCCAAGATCATGCCAATGCACTCCAGCCTGGGGGACAGACTGATACTCCATCTCAAATAAATAAATAAATAAATTTAATTAAATCTAAAAAAAAAAAAAAAACAGGAAATGACAAGATAGGCAAATGCAAAGAAAAATATATTTTCAGTCAAAATGGAATACAAGACAAATAAAAGCATTAAATTTTAAAAAAGAAAAGTTTATTGTGATATAAGTCAAGTATAAAGAGCCACTAAATGTGAATATTTATAATGAAATAAAATTGTATTGAAAAGTATGAAGCAGGCCGGGCGCGGTGGCTCAAGCCTGTAATCCCAGCACTTTGGGAGGCCGAGACGGGCGGATCACGAGGTCAGGAGATCGAGACCATCCTGGCTAACACTGTGAAACCCCGTCTCTACTAAAAAATACAAAAAACTAGCCGGGCGAGGTGGCGGGCGCCTGTAGTCCCAGCTACTCGGGAGGCTGAGGCAGGAGAATGGCGTGAACCCGGGAGGCGGAGCTTGCAGTGAGCTGAGATCCGGCCACTGCACTCCAGCCCGGGCGACAGAGTGAGACTCCGTCTCAAAAAAAAAAAAAAAAAAGAAAAAGAAAAGTATGAAGCAAAATTAAAACGAGTGTAACACGAGGATGAATACACAGAAAACAACATGAAGAAACCTCAATTATCTTACTATATTAATTTGCTAGGGCTACTGTAACAAAGTACCACAAACTGGGTGGCTTAAACAAGAGAAATTTATTATGTCACAATTCTGGTGGTTAAAAGTCAAAAACGAAGGTGTCAATAGTTTTATTCCTTCATATAGCTAGAAGGGAGAACCTGTTCCATGTCTGCCTCCTAGCTCATCATGGTTTGCTAGAAATCTTTAGCATTCCTTGGCTTATAGCAGCATAATTCCAGCCTTCAAATGGTGTTCTTTCTGTGTGTTAACATTGCTTCTAAATTATATCTTGTTGTAAGGAAACAGTCATTCTGAATTAGGGCCCACAATAGTGACCTCTTCTTAACTTGATCATCTTCAAAAACCATATTCCCAAATAAGGTAATATACACAGGCACTAGGGGTTATAATTTCAATATCTTTTTTTTTTTTTTTGGTAGGGGTGGGGGACATAATTCAACCTATAACACTTACTCTAACCTATAATAAATAGGCTAAAAATATATAGGCACCATCTAATGTAACCAAATACAAAATACAACTTTTTCAAGTGATAATGGACTATTTGTAAAAACTGACAAAAACCCAAGAGAAATGAAAACATATGTCCATAACTAGATTTATATAAAACTGTTTTCTAGCTAAATTAGTAATAAAAAGCCCAAACTGAAAATATCCAGGTGTGCACCATAGGAGAATAAAGAAATTTGTCATATTCCTACAATGGACTACTTCTCAATAATAAGAAGGAAGCAATTTCTGATATATGCAATAACATGAATTAATCTCCAAAACGTGCTCAGACTAAAAACGTCACACACACAAAAAGCACATACTCTTAGACTCCATTTAGAGAACAGGCAAACTAAACTATGGTGCAAAAGTATCAGAATGATGGATGTCTCTGAGGGTGAGAGGTGGAGATTGACTGGGAAGGGACATGAGGGAACTTTCTAAGGGGATAGTACTGTGGCTTGCATACATGGATCCCTCCAAAATTTATATGTTAAAACTTAGCTACCAAGATGATAGTATTAGAAGGTGGTACCTTTAGGAAGTGATTAAGTGCCTTCAGGAGGTGATTAAGCCTTAAGGGCAAGACCTCATAAATGGATATAATGACCTTTTAACAGAGGTATGAGGGAGCTATTTGACTTTGTTTTGCACTTTTGCTTGAGCCACATGAGGACACAGCAACAAAGCACCATTTTGGGAGCTGACAGCAACCCTCACCAGACAATGAATCTGCTGGCACCTTGACCTTGGAGTTCCCAGCCTTCAGAACTGTGAGGAATAAATTTCTGCTGCTTATAAATTACCCAGCCTAAGATATTTTGTTATAACAGCAGGAACAAAGATAGATGGTAACATTTATATCTTAATATGGTGTGCAGTACACCAATATTTGAATTTCTTAAATTTTAGCTAACATATAATTTTAAGATTTTTGTATTTCATTATATATAAATTTTACCTCAAAACAAGAAAAAAAAAATCTGAATAAGTACTGAATACTAGCTGAATATTTAGAGGAAAGTGCATTCATGTTTACAATTTACTTTAAAATGCATGAAAAAATAAGATGAATTAATGTATAGATAGATGTATGACTAGATTGATAGATATGTGAAAAAGCATCTATAGTAAAATGTTAACAGTAGAATCTAGAGGCTGGGTGTATGGTGTTCTCTGTAATATTCTGTCTTCTTTGCTGTATGTTCAAATTTTTTCATAATAAAATGCTAGAAAAATAGACAAAAATCAATAAATTATAAAGTTCAATACATTATCAAACTGTTTATTGTACATTCTCTAATCCAAATGTAATAAAATTTAAAAGTAATAATACAAACAACATAAACATTCTGGCCCACTAAAAAAATGTAGAAATAAGAAAAAAAAACCTATCAAATCAAAATTGCAAAAATTTAGAAAATAAAAATTATGTAAATATTGCATACAAAAATCTTTGGAACACAAGAAAAAGAAAGAGCAATTTCAAATACATGAATGTAAACACTCAATCTAAGTTAGAAAAAGACTAATAGGAAAAAATGAGGAAAGCAGAGAGAAGAAATCAATATGCAAAAAGCAGGAAATAATAACCATATTACAGGGACTGTGATGGTTAATTTTATGTGTCAACTAGACTGGGCTAAAAGATATCGAATATCCCTAGGAGTGCCTTTGAGGGAGTGCATTATTTCTTGGAGAGCCTTTGAAGGAGTTTCTGGAAGAGATTAACGTTTGACTCAGTGATCTGAGTAAAGAAGATCCATCACCGATGTGTGCGAACATGATTCAATCTGTTTAGGGTCAAATAGAAAGGTGAAGGAAGTGCAAATTCTCTCTCTCTTCTTGAGCTGGGACAATTATCTTCTCCTGCCTTATAGACATTGAAGCCCTTGTTTCATAGGTCAAAGGACTTTGAGACTTACACCAATCCTCTATTCCCTACTCCCTCTCTTCTCAGGTCTTCCAACAGAATTACACCTCAGGCTTTCCTGGGTTTCCAGTTCGCAGATGACATATCATGGGTCTTTTCGGCCTCCATAGTTGCGTAAGTCAATTTCGTAATAAATTTTCTCTTCTGCCGGGCGCGGTGGCTCATGTCTGTAATCCCAGCACTTTGGGAAGCCTAGGCTGGTGGATCACGAGGTCAAAAGATCGAGACAATCCTGGCCTATATGGTGAAACCTCGTCTCTACTAAAAATACAAAAATTAGCTGGGCGTGGTAGCACTTGCCTGTAGTCCCACCTGCTTGGGAGGCTGAGGCAGAAGAACTGCTTGAACCTGGGAGGCGAAGGTTGCAGTGAGTTGGAATTGCACCACTGCATTCCAGCGTGGGGACAGAGCTTTATTTAAAAAATAAATAAATAAAAATTTAAAAATTTAAAAATTCTCTTCTATTTATATATATTGTAGATAGACACATACATAGTAATGGCTCTGTTTCTCTGAAGAATGTAATTGGGGGAGGGCTCCTCCAATCAGATGTACCGACCCAAGACTGTGTATCCACCAAAGACTATAAGACAGTGTTTCCAGAACCAGGGTTCATGCCAAATAAATTCTGAAAACAAGCAGCAGAATTGGTTGCATTTATTTTGGATTTCCAGAGATAGCAAGGGCAGCAGATGTGCTGGTACCGTTGAGAGTCCGTGTTCTTTGCATTGGCAGCACAAGCCACATCTGGTAATCAACTGTGCTGTCTTCTTCTCCATGTGGTAGAGGGTCTTTGGAACATTGCTCTTGGGCGTGTAGCCTCCTGGTTTAGTTCTGAGCATTCCAAGAGTTTCTGTGAGCCTCCCAAATGCTTTCATGAATCTATTTTCCACTGATATTAGTCAGAATATGTTTTTATTTCTTACTGATGATAATCTGGACTGACACACAGTAAAAAGTAAATGAGCCCGGGTGTGGTGGCTCACACCTGTAATCTCAGCAGTTTGGGAGGCAGAGGCAGGAGGATCATTTGAGATCAGGAGTTCAAGATCAGGAGTTCAACACCAGCCTGACCAACACGGTGAAACCCCATACTAAAAATACAAAAATTAGTACGGTGTGAGGGCACATGGCTGTAATTTCAGCTAGTCGGGAGACCGATGCAGGAGAATCCCTTGACCTGGGAGGCGGAAGTTGCAGTGAGCCGAGATCACACACTGCACTCCAGCCTAGGCAACAGAGTGAGACTCCGTCTCAAAAAAGAAAAAAAAAAGGTAAATAAAAGCTGATGAATACATCTTTTAAAAATACAAACCCATCTTACATATAAGTATCAATGTTAAGGTAAAAATCAGTTTGCCGGGCCCAGTGGGTCACCCCTGTAATCCCAGCACTTTTGGAGACTGAGGCTGGCGGATCTCGAGGTCAGGAGATCGAGACCATCCTGGCCAACACGGTGAAACCCCGTCTCTATTAAAAATACAAAAAATTAGTGGGACGTGGTGGCGGGCGCCTGTAGTCCCATCTACTCCGGAGGCTGAGGCAGGAGAATGGCGTGAATCCGGGAGGCGGAGCTTGCAGTGAGCCGAGATCGTGACTCTGCACTCTAGCCCGGGCGTCAGAGTGAGACTTCCTCTCAAAAAAAATAAAAATAAAAATAAAAATAAAAAAATCAGTTAATAGAATACAGCAACTTCTTAAGAGAATACTTCATCATGACTCAGAGGGGTTTTCCCAAAGAAGGATTTTCAGTATTAGGACATCTGCTATAATTAACATAATTAAAAGGTCAAAATAAATAAGCCATTTAATCATTATTATAGATGCCAAAAAGACGTATTATAAAGTTTAATATTTATTAGTGATTCAAAAGGAACCTTTGTCAAACTGGAATAACAGATTATTTCCAACAAACTCAAATTGCATCATGCGTAATGGGGAAACTATACATTCTGACTAACATCAGGAACAAGATAAGCATCCCACAACCTTAATATTAGTTACTACAATTTTTGAAGAATTAAACAAAGTAATTAGAAGAAAAGAAGAAATAAGTCACAAAAATTAAAGACCAAGAGAAAAATGTCATTTATTTTAGATGGTATGATTGTATACCTGTAGGCTCAAAGGCATCAACTGATATTCAATTGTAAAGTTAAAAAATAATTAAACTGGCTAGACACAAATTAGTACACAAAACATCATGGCTGTCCTACAATGTCTTTCTTTACAACTAGTTAGGAAAATGTAGTAAAGATTTTATTTACAGTAGCAACAGTTTAAAAAAAAAAACTAGGAATAAACATAAAGGTGTAAGAATTATGTGATGAATAGCCAAAGAGAGACATTTTTAAAAGTTGAATAAATTGCAATGCATACATATTTTTTAAATTTTCACTGTATAGTTATAGTTGTGTTTGTTTCCCTTAATTTATTTTATAAATACAACGCAATCCCAATAAAAATACCCTTTTTTTTTTGTTTTTTGGTGAGACTGGGTCTTGCTCCCCTGCCCAGGCTGGATTGCAATGGTGAGATACTGAAGCTTTGAGCTGCCTGGGCTCAGGTGATCCTCCTGCCTCAGCCTCCTGAGTAGCTGGTACCACAAGCTTGCACCACCACACCCAGCTAAATTTTATTTTTTGTAGAGACAGGGTCTCACCATGTTGCCCAGGTTGGTCTTGAACTGCTAGACTTAAACAATCTACCTGCCTCAGCCTCCCCAAGTGCTGGAATTACAGGCGTGAGCCACCGCACCTGACCCAAATATGTTTTTTGATGGAACAAGACACAGATTACAAAATTCGTGTAGAAAATTAAAGAATATCAAGTAAATAAAGAAGTGGTGAAGAAATAGCCCTATCAGATATTTAAATCTGCTATAAAAGTATAGTAATTAAAGCAATGTGACATTAGCAATGGAAAGATCAGTAAAATAGAGGAGTTCAGAGAGAGACCCAAAGAAGAGAGGACTTCATATATGATAAGGCAGCATTTTACAATAGTGAAAAATTATAAAGTATTCAAGAGATGATACTGGATAACTGTTTACCTATTTGGAAAAGAAAAACCCAAGTTGTATTCCTACCTAATTCCCTAGACCATGATATATTCCAAATGTATGAAGTGTTTAATGTAAATAAATGAAAAAGTTAAAGTTTCAGATGAAAGCATGAGTGGATTTTGGTGAGGAGGCCTTTCTTGATATTCAAAACATAGAAGCCATTAAAGAGTCTAATAAATGCATTAAAATAAAACACTCCTAAACAATGACAATTATGTATATGTAAATACATATACATAATAAATGTATAAGTATAGAAATAAATAACTACATATATATGTGCATCTATTTTGTGTGTGGAGAGAGAGAGAGAGAAAGGAAAGAAAGCAGTAATCACTTCAGAAAGGAAACACATTGAAAACGGAGTCTGGCAAGAGCTTACTCTGAGAAAGCTTGAGTGGCTCAGGTGGCTAAATCCTGGGAAAGATAGAAAGGAAGATGGTGAAGCTCAGTCTCTCTCATTCTCTTCTGCAGAGGGGCATGTTCCACCAGGGAGCTGGAACCATCACACTGTCTGTGAAAAGCAGGTACTGGAAGAGCTCTAGTAGAGCTGAGACCCATTGAAAAGTCTCAGGCTCCAGTCCTGAATGTATAACGGCCATGCCCTTGCTGAGTGCAAATAGGAAATGTCTTAACTTAGGATTATCAGGAAATAGCTTCTGAGATGGAGCCTTTCACAATGGATGCTTATCAAAGAAGGAATGATCTGGGAAACAACAGCCGCAGTGGTGAAGGAAATAGTATTGCACAGAAAGAGGTCATGAACTGCAGGAAACTCGTAGCAGCCAACCCTCTCAGCAGTTAAGAAATGAGTTATTTAGTCTCGAAGGGCGATCAGGGCAGTTCTCTACAGCATCTACCACAAACAGCAAGAGTGCCCCAAACAAGCCTTGGCTAACAGCAGAGATGAACAAATACATAAAAATTCTTTTCTAAATGCATGCGTGCATGCGTGCATGTGCGTGTGTGTGTGTGTGTGTGTGTGTGGTTTGTCATTCACGTCTGTTTAGTGTTTGGTCTTAGACTTGTATTTTGTTTACTGCTATATTCTTGTAGATACTTACACAGAACAAACCTTTAGACTCAGTATATGACCAATTAATAGATGTTGAATGAATAAATGCATAAATAAATGACAATTAAATTTTAACTTTCTTAAAATATAAAGAATTATTTCAACTATTTGGTCAATATCTGTCAATATTTTTAATGTATAAATCCTTTGGCTTTATAATTGCATATCTAGAAATTTTGCTACAGTTGTATTCACATAGATGAGCAAAAGAGTGTGATAAAATATTGCTTGCTGCATTACTTATGATATTAAGACTATAAACAATATAAAGTCTATAAATATGGAACTAACTAAAGATTAATCCCAGATTGATACAATGGATTATCATGCAGTTGTTCAAAAGGAGGTAGTAGAATGTGCTTATAAGGAACTATCTCAAACATATATTTTACAGTGATAAAAGGATGATACAAAACAGTGGATATAGTGTCCCCACATTTGATACAAACAAAAAGTATACATAGATAAAAATAAAAATCAAGTAAGAACATGATAAAAAACAAAGTGAGGATTTCCTGCTAAATTTTTTTGGGTTTATCAAGGATATTGTCATGTTTTTTACCTCACCTATTAAAAGGGTTTCTGACTTTTCACCCTCCCAAAAATCATAGAGCTACATCATATTTACTTCGAGTAAGCACTTGCAATAATCCTTACTGGTTTTAGGCACTCTTTTAGATATGAGGAAACTTAGGCACATAGAAATTACAGACATTGTCCAAGACATAGCTGTAGTTATACCAGAAACGTGCTAGAATGACACATATCTGACAGCAATCAGGTATTCCTTCTGGTACAAAATGATCATTTCAGATTTCATCTAGCATGAGTTTTTTGGTTAGGTGAGACAGCTGAAAAATAAATTTTGACTTGTGAGAAGACAACTATTAATAACCTAGTATGAATTTATTTTCAGACACAAAGCAGCTGAAATAATCATCCATTAGGTAAAAGTTTGTTCCTTGGCTAAGTAGGGTGATTTTTTCAGTGTGAATCTGTATAGTACAAACCTCCTGAGAAAAATTAAGAAAACTTTTCTAATGGAATTCTATTACATAAATCCTTATTTAAATATTTTTGAACTTTTTTTCTTAAAATAGCTTATATTTCTGTTTAAAGAGGGTGTTTGAAAGTATACATCTATAAAGCTTTCTCTAAAATTTGATCGCAATCCAAAGCTTATTTTGTAGCAACAAGCTTTTGCCCTTTGCTTTTAGCACGATGATGAAGCACACAGACTGATGTTAGACTTCCCTTGCTCAAATCTCAGTTCTTCCACTTAATATATGTGTGACCTTAGTCAATTGCATGATATTTCTGTGCCTCAGTGTCCTTATCTGTAAAATGTGTATGATAACATTACTTATCTCTATTAGTTGTTTTAGAAATTAAACTAGTGAATTGTAGAATATTATAATAGAACCAGTTAGATACCAAGCCTGTGCAAGAGTTATTATGCAGAGATATGGCCATGTTCTTAAAGTTTTGCAATAATAGGAGAAATAAATGGTGGTCCAGATCCTTCCCTCCTTCTTTAGTAAAGATTTACTAACTAGTCATTTGGCCGGGCGTGGTGGCTCATGCCTGTAATCCTAGCACTTTGGGAGGCCAAGATGGGAGGATCACCTGCAGTCAGAAGTTCAAGACCAACCTGGTCAATATGGTGAAACCCCGTCTCTACTAAAAAAGTACAAAAATTAGCTGGGTGTGGTGGCGGGCACCTGTAATCCCAGCTACTGGGGAGGCTAAGGCAAGGAGAATTGCTTGAACCTGGAGGCAGAGGTTGCCATGAGTAGAGATCGTACCACTGCACTCCAGTTGGCGACTGAGAGAGACTCCATCTCAAAAAAAAAAAAAAAAAAAAAAAGATTTACTGAGCACCTAGTTGGTTCAATATACTTATCACCCTTGAGACAAATGTATTTCTATGGGAAAGGACAACTCACCTTGTAATCTTTCTCATTTTCAATATATTTGTACTCTTTACCTGTACTGAGTGCCCTTAGTAGGGCATGAACTGAATTAATTTTTCTAGCATCCATGATAAAATTGTTCAGGGCCACCTTGATTCCCTTTCTCAACACAACTGTGTATTTGTGAAATTGCAAACTTGAAATGGGAATGTAGTTCCCGAATAAGGAACAAAATAGTCTATGACATCTACATTTTTCACCCCACCATCATAAATCTCTTTGATCCTATTGCCCAAACTAGAGCCTAAAACACTGAAATTAAAATGCCACTTTAAAAGAAATCACAAAAATTCGTGTGCACTGCTTTTGTTTAGTTTTAATGTGGCTTTATACTGAGGTTGATTTACGATGGAGACAACAGAGTTTAACCATCAGTGTCCCCTGTGAAGACAAGAATTTAAGCTCCAGTGCCCCTTGCTTGCACTGGCTCCTTTGAAGGCATTGGGAGAAGCCCTAGCCTTGTAGAACCTGGATGTTGTCTACTCAAAAAATATTTGATGAGTCCTAGCACAAGAAAATTTGACATGGTCCAAAAACCTCATCACTCATTATGAAAGAAACTTGATATTATCAAATTTCTCTTGAGAAAATAATCTTGATTTTCTCATATTTCATAACAATTCAATCACTTCTCAGTCTTTTGACTAAAATCAATGGTAAAAAATTAGCATGATGTTGTCAATAATGAGCTGTGATGCTGAATGAAATCTTTTTAAACTATGAATTTAAAAGTAAAATAAACTGTGATAGAAAAAAAACTGGATGGTCTTTTTATTTTCTCTATAGCAAATGATATTCCAAAATCAGTGTAAGAGAAAGAAGTGGTCAAGAAGTATACAATATGCAACCAAAAACTATAGGAAAAAAATATATGCCATGTAATTAATGAAATGTGTTCCTTTTTTCTAAGTCTTATGGTGTTGTCATCAGTGGAGGGTGTCCAGGTTCTTGGCATCTTGAACAAAGAATTGGACAAAACGCACAAACAAAGCTAGGAAGGAATAAAGGGATTTATTGAAAATGATAGTACACTCCACAGTGTGGAATGGGCCCAAGCATAGGGGCTCAAGGGCCCCGTTACAGAATTTGGGGGAGTTTAAATACACTCTAGAGGATTCCATTGGTTACTTGAGCATGCCCTATGTAAATGGAGAGGATGAAGTAAAGTTGCAAAGTTATTTACACGGTATGCCCTATGGAGTTTGCTGTCATAGCTGAAGTGTGAATTGACTTTATGTTCCCTGCCTCCAGACCCTATTTTCCTGCTTCAGTGTGTGTGACATTTTTTGGTATTTTTGTGTGACTCCTTTTCAAATTCTAAGTAAACCTTCTCTTTCTGTCTAATTTGATATTTTGTATTATATTTACTTAAAAGAACCATTTTCATTATATAAGCTTTAGGCACCAAAAACTTTATTGTTCAACTTTGTACAGGAAATAAACATTATACACAGTTGAGTATTTAATATATAGAGAGGAGATTTCCTATAAGAAAGTGATATGGCTTGGCTGTGAACACACCCAAATCTCATCTTGAATTGTAGCTCTCATAATCTCCACATGTTGTGGGAGGGACCCAGTAGGAGATAATTTAATTATTTGATCTGTTTTCCTATGCTGTTCTCGTGATAGCGAATAAGTCTCATGAGATCTGAGGGTTTGTAAAGGGCAGTTCCCCTGCATACAATCTCTTGCCTACTGCCATGTAACATGTGCCTCACCTTCCACTATGATTATGAGGCCTCTCCAGCCATGTGGAACTATGAGTCCGTTAAACCTCTTTCTCTTTATAAATTACCCAGTCTCAGGGATTTCTTCATAGCAGTATGAAAATGGACTAATACAGAAAGCATAATTGAGATCCTCAAACCAATCAACAAAAGGACATTAGAACACATGGGCAGAGTGTCTCATCTAGGGCTTGCATACAGAAAAGAGTAAAATAGATTTCATCTGTGATGAACATTAATAACACCTAAATATATATAAATATCAAATCACCTAAGATTCACAGAGTGTTGACTATGTACTAGGCACTGTTCTAGGTGTTTCACAGGTATTATATTTTTATCCCAACTAAAGATCAGTGTAATTTAAAGTGTCTTATCAACTCTGTGATCAGAAAACTAAGGGACATTGAATTAATCTTTCAATGACTAGGAAACAAGAAATCAGCAGAACCTAATCCAGGGTCCACACTCTTAACCATGCAGGGTCCTACTTCTAGGTAGCTTATTTTGTACAGTTGGGAAACAAACAAACAAACAAACAAAAGCCATGTAAATAATTAAATCTCAAAAGACATGTGTCGTGGTAAATATTTTCATATGCTTGTTTGCCATGTATTACATGTGTATTCTTTGGCACTGTGTCTATTCAGGTTTTTGACTTATTTTTTAACTGGATTGTTTGTTTTACTATTTTTGAGTTTTAAGCATCTTTGTATATTCTGGATAACAGTCTTTTATCTGAAATGTTTTTCACAAATATTTTCTCCCTGTCTGGGACTTGTCTTCCCATTCTTTTTTGACAGTGTCTTTTGTGAAGCAGATGTTTTTAATTTTACCAAAGTCCAAATTGTCAATTACTTTTTTTTCGTGAATTATGCCCTTGTGTATCTAAAAAAAAATCATTGCCATACCCAAAGCCATCTAGATTTCCTTCTATGTTATCATCTAAGACTTTTATAATTTTACATTTAGGTCTATAACCTATTTTGAGTTAACTTTTATTAAATATGTAAGGTCTGTATCAAGAGTCTTTTTTTTTTTTTTTTTTTTTTTTTACCTGTTGATGTTCAGTTTTTCTAGCACCATTTGTTGAAAACACTATCTTTGTTTCATTGTATTGCCATGTATCCTTTGTCAAAAATTAGTTGACTATATTTATGTGGGTCTATTTCTGGACTCTATCTATTCTATTGATCTATTTGTCGATTCTTTTGCAAATACCATGCTGTCTTGATTATTGTAGCTTTACAGTAAGTCTTGAAGTAAGATAGTGTCACTCCTGCAACTTTGTTCTTCTCCTTCAGTATTGAGTTGGCTATTCTGGGTCTTTTGCCCCCCCACATAAATTTCCTTTTTTTGAGACAGGGTTCTCACTCTATTGCCCAGGCTGAAAAGCAGTGGCGTTGATCACAGCTCATCTCAGCATCAACCTCCTGGGCTCAGGGAAACTTCCCCTCCCAGCCTCCTGAGCAGCTGGGACTATAGGCATGTATCACTAAGCCCAGCTAATTTTTTTGTAAACACATAATTTCACTATGTTGCCCAGGCTGATCTTGAACTCGTAGGCTCAAGCAATCCTCCTGCCTCAGCCTCCCAAAGTGCTAGGATAATAGGCATAAGCCACTGTGCCCAGCCTCCATATAAACTTTAGAATAAGTTTGTCAACATCCACAACACAATGTGCTGGAATTTTTATTGAAATTATGTTGTATCTATAGATTAATTTAAGAAGAACTGAAATCTTGACAATCACGAGTCTTTTCTAGCTCTGAACATGTAATATCTCTCCATTTATTTAGTTCTTCTGATATTTTCATCAGAGTTTTGTCATTTTTCTCATACAGATCTCATACATATTTAGTTAGATTTATACCTAAGTATTTAATGTTGGAGGGTGCTAATGTAAATGGTAATGTGTTTTTAATTTCAAATTCCACTTGTTGATTTCTGGTATACAGGAAAGTGATTGACTTTTGTATGTTAACCTTGTGTTGCTGCAATGTCACTATAATCACTTCTTGGCCCCAGGAGTTTTTTGGTCAGGTTTTATAAATTTTCTACATAGATGGCCGTATCATTTGCAAACAAAACCTGTTTTATTTCTTCCTACATAATCTGTTTGTTTATTTATTTATTTATTTTTGTCTTATTGCATTGGCTAGGGCGTCCAGTATGATGATGAAAGGGGGTGATGAGTCAGGCACAGTGGATCATGCCTGTCTGTAATTTCAGCACTTTGGAAGGCCAAGGTGGGCAGATGGCTAGAGGTCAGGAGTTCAAGACCAGCATGGCCAACATGGTGAAATCCTACCTCTACTAAAAATACAAAAACTAGCCAGGCATGGTGGCACATGCCTGTAATCCCAGCTACTCAGTAAAATTGTTTGAACCTGGGAGAAAGAGGTTGCAGTGAGCATCACACCACTGCATTCCAGCCTGTGTGACAGAGCGAGACTCCATCTCAAAAAACAAAAAATAAATAAATAAAAAAGAAAAAGAATGGTGAGAAAGAACAAAATTTTGTCACTTCTGGTATTAGTAAGAAAGCTTCTAGTCCCCCATCATTAATTACAGTGTTAACTATAAGTTTTTGGTAGATGTTCATCATCAACTTGAGGAAACTTCCCTCTATTTCAACTTTGTTGTTTGTTTTTATTATGATGGGTATTGGACTTTGTCAAATGCTTTTTTCTGCACTATTGATATAATTGTGTGATTTTTCTTTAGTCTGTTCATGTGATAGATTGTCAATTAAATGTTCAATGTTAAACCAGCCTTGCATACTGGGACAAATCTGACTTGGTCATGGTGCATAATTATTTGTGTGTATTGTTTGATTGGATTATCAGTATTTCATTGAGTGGTTTTGCATATATGTTCATGAGAGATATTATTATGTTTTTGTATGTTCTTGTCATGCCTTTACAATCTATGAGGTAATGCTGACCTCATAGAATGAGTTAGAAAATATTCTTTCTGCTTCTATCCTCTGAAAGTGATTACAAAGAATTAGTATAATGTTTTCTTAAATGTCTAGTAGTACTCACCAGTGAACTTATATGAGCTTGATTCTTTCTGTTTTGGAAGGTTATCAATTATTATTTCAAATTTTTAATAGAGATAGGCCAATTCAGACCGTCAATTTTTTATTGTGTGAATTTTGGCAGATCGTACCTTCTAGAAATTCATCTAGGTCATCAAATCCGTGGTCAAAAGTTGTTCATAGCATTCCTTTATTATCCTCTCAATGTCTATGGAATCTGTAGTGATGTCTCCTCTATTATTTCTAGTTTAAAAAAAAAATTAGATACAAGGTCTCCTCTGGTACCCAGGCTGGAGTGCAGTGGTGTAATCATAGTTCACCAACTTCGAACTCCTGGGTTCAGGCAATCCTCTTGCCTTGGCCTCCAAAAGTGCCAGGATTATAGGCATGAGCCATCACAGTGGAGCTCTCATTTCTGATATTAATAATTAGTGCCTTCTCTTTTTTTCCTTAGCCTGACTAGAGCAACCTACTTTATGTCTTTTAAAGAACGAGTTTTTTGGTTTTACCCATTTTCTTTTTTGATTTTCTGTTTCTGATTTGATTGATATCTATTTTAATTTTTTATTATTTCTTTTCCTCTGCTTACTTTGAATTTAATTACTTTTCTTTTTGTAGTCTCCTAAAATGGAAGCTTATATTATTGATTTTAGATCTTTCTTGTTTTCTAATACCTCTCAATGCTATACATTTCCCTCTAAGCATTGCTTTCACTGCATCCTACAATATTTCAACTCTATTGTTATTTAGCTCAAAAGAGGTTCTTAATTTCTATTGTGATTTCTCTTTGTGTTATTCAGAAGTGTTCTGTGTGATCTCCAAATATTTGGGAGTTTTTCAGCTATCTGTCTATTATTCATTTCTAGTTTAATTAAATTATGACCTGAGAGCATATATTGTATGATTTATATTCTTGTAAACGTGTTAAGGTATGTTTTATGGCCCAGAATGTGGTTTATCTTGATGTATGTTCCTTAGAAAATAATGTATGTTCTGCTGTTATTGGATAAAGTAGCCTAAAGATGTCAGTTACATCCAGTTGATTGATGCTGTTGAGTTCAGCTATGTCCTAAATGATTTTCTGTCTGCTGTATCTGTCTATTTCTGACACAGGGCTGTTGAAGTCTCCAACCATAATAATGAATTAATCTATTTTTCTTTGCAGTTTTATCAGTTTTGTCTCATATATATTGATGCTCCATTGTTTGGCACATACACATTAAGAATTGTTGTATCTTCTTGGAGAATCTACCTTTCCATCACATGTAACATTTCCCTTTATTCCTGATAATATTTCTTGCTCATAAATTTGCCCTGTTGGAAATTAGCAGAACTACTCTGGCTTTATTTGATTAGTGTTAGCATGCTCTCTCTTTCTCTGTTCTTACTATTTTAATCTATACTTGACTTTGTATTTAAAGCGGGGTTTTTATAGAAAACATATACTTGGTAGGGATGGCCAGGTGGGAAACAAAATAAAAAGAAATACTTGGGTATTGGTTTGATCCACTCTGACAATCTCTATCTTTTAATTGATGTATTTAGACCATTGATACTTTTTTTTTTTATTCTCATCCCTGTGATTACCCGGAGAGCTGCTTAAATTGATTACTGATATAGTCAAATTAATAATTAATATCTACCGTGTTTGTTACTGTTTTCTATTTTTCATTGCCCTTACTTTCAGCTCCTATTTGTTTGCTCCTTTTTCTGTTATTTTAGGTTTTATGAGTATTTTTTATCATTCTATTTTCTCTCCCTTCTTAGCATATGAATTATCTTTCTTTTTGACTTTTTTAGTGACTGCTCTGAAGGTTGCAATGTACATTTACAACCAGTCCAATTCTCCTTTCAAAAAACACAACACTGTTTCATGGGTAGTGCAAGCACCTAATAATAATAAGTCATTCCTAATGTCTTTCTCTCATTCTTTGTGTCTTTGCTGTTATTCATTTCACTTGCATGTAAGCTGTAATCTTTCAATACATTATTGCTATTATTATTTCAAAAAATGTTATCTATTATATCAATTTAAAATAAGAAAAATAGGCCAGGTGTGGTGGCTCACTCATGTAATCCCAGCACTTTGGGAGGCTGATGAATTGCTCAAGCTCAGGAATTCAAGACCAGTCTGGGCAACATAGTGAAATCCTGTCTCTACCAAAAATACAAAAAAAAAAAAAAAAAAAATAGCTGGACATAGTGGCATGGGCCTGTGGTCACAGCTACTCGGGAGGCTGAGGTGGGAGGATTGCTTGAGCCTGGGAGGCACAGGTTGCAGTGAACTGAAATCAAGCTACTGCACTCCAGCCTAGGTGACAGAGTGAGACCCTGTCTCAAAAAAATGAAAAAGAAATATTTTTATTTATCTTCACTTATTTCTTCTCTAATGCTTTTTTTTAATTTAATATGTAGATCCAATTTTCTAACTCATATCATTTTTCTTATCTCAATAACTTCTTTTAACATTTCTCACAAAACAGATCAACTGGCCACAGATTGCCTCAGTTTTCATTTGTCTGAGGAAACCTTATTTCTCCTTCACTTTTGAAAGATAATTTTGTAGGGTACAGAATTCTAGGATGGTGGGTTGTTTCCTCTCAACGTGAATTAATTCATTCCACTCTTTTCTTCTTTGTATGGTATCTGAGAAGAAGTCAGATGTAATTCTTATCATTATTACTTAAAAGATTGCTTCTGTTCCTTTCTCTCTTCTCCTTCTATTCTTTCCTTCTATGTATATTACACCTTTTATAGTTGCTCAATGTTTCTTAGAGATTATGTTTTGGTTTTGTTCAGTGTTTTTTTCTTTGATTCTCAGTTTTAGAAGTCTCTAGTTATATATCTGCAGTTGCAGGGATTCTTTCTTTCACCATGTCTGGTCTACTGATGAGCCCTTACAGGCATTCTTGACTTCTGTTCCAGTGTTTTTGATTCTAGCATTTCTCTGATTATTTCTTAGAATTGCCATCTGTCTATTTACATTACCAACCTATTCTTGTGTGTTGTCTTAGCATAGTAATTGCAGTTGTTTTAAATTCATAGGTATTGTAATTTCAACATCTCTGCCATATTGGACATTGATTCTGATGCTTGGTCTGTCTTTTCAAGCTGTGTTTTTGTCTTTTAGTGTGCCTTCTAATTTTTTGTTGAAAGCCAGCATGATGCACTGAGTGAAAGAAACTCAATAAACAGTAATGTGATGATAAGAGGTCAGGGGAAGTGAAGCATTCTATAGTCTTATATCAGGTCTCAGTCTTTTAGTGAGCCTGTGCCTTTGAACAGTGACTTCACAAGTGTTTTTCATTCCACTCCTTTCCTCTCCTTAAGTGGGACAAGATCACTGGAGGGGGCTGGAATTGGATATTTCCCTTCTCCAATGTAGAAGCTAAAGAGAGGGCTGGAGTTAGGTATTTTTCTTCCCCCCGTATGGAAGCCTAGGGCCAGTTAAATTTGGGTATTTTCCTTCTTCTAGTTCAGTTAGGCTCTGACAAAATTCCAATAGTTTAGGCTCTAATATTATAAAATAGTTTCTCTTGAGTATAGGCCTTGTTCAGAACACTGTACTCTGATGGAGCTGAGGGGGAGTTTTCTCTGATATTCACTGTGAGAACCTAGTAGAGCTCCAGGAAGCAAAACTCACAAAAATGTGGGAGTCTTCCAGAGTTTTTCCTTTGCAGACTTATCTGCGCTGAACCTCCAGCAATTCATCAATTACAGTTCAGGTTTTCCTACCCAGGTACTGGTTTTCACGGAGATTTCTGCCTGTGCATTTCTGCTCCGGTAAATTGTTCTTGTATGGCCTGTCTTTCAAAATTTTTAAATAGGATTTTGACCTCCTCACCTCACTTCTGTGACACTTCTAAGAGTGTTGATTTTTCAGTTTGCTCAGATTTTTACTTGTTTTTAGGAAGAAGTGACAATTTCCAAGCTCCTTCCTGACATGCCAGATCAGAAAGTGAAAGTCCTAAGCCTCATATTCTGTGGGTGAGTATGTTCACATCCTGCCTGCTCCAGTGCACCCACCTCACACTCTCTTTCCCTTCCTTGTCCCTTTGTGAGATTTCTAGGTCCAATACAAAGACTGCGTTCAACTACTTTGGCTCATTTGAGTATTACAATAAACAATAAAAAAAAAAAAGAAGTAAAAGAAAAATCCATCAAAGAATTGAGATATTTGAGAAAAAGACAGGAGATCAGTGTTTTATAAAACGTAGAAACAGATTTTTTAAGTGTTTCTTCATTGACTTCTGTGAAAGGACTTTTATTAATTTAGCAAATTATATGCTTTTGTTTATAGCCTCAAAACTATCTTGTGTAGCTAAGAATGGGTAAATAATCAGGCTTTACTAAAGCACTAAAGTAGAATCCTCTATAAGTAGCATTTCTGCTACTCAAGGAAGAGATATACTTCACGGCATAACCTTGCCACAATATGTTAAGAATAACCCTGACACCAGACAACAAAGCTCTCTTTTCAGCCAACATGCCATGAAAGAAGAAAGAAAAGGGGCGATCTCCACTCTGTAAGTGAACCACTAAACCTACCAAAGAAGAAGTGAGGGAAACAGAAAGAAGACCCTTGCCGGAGATAATGGATCTATCTGTCTGAGTAGTAGAACCCTGCTCAAAGTACAAGAAAGGGGAAAAAAAAGTTAGTTTGTTTGGAATTTTGGACATTAAGAGTCTTTATTGTTCATTTTCTTTTAACTCACATGAATGGCTTATTGCTTCAATTAATAAATATTTCATTTTTTTCATCGTATTCATGAAACAAATCTGAAATGAACAGTGCAATATGTGAATGTTTAGAACATTATAAAATTAAACACAAAATCTGTCTGGCGATCTTCCCAGCATCTTAGGAAAAAAGTTGATAAAAATTCAAGCAGCAGAAGGGGGCAGTAAAACTCAACAGAATGCTCTGGAAGATTTTTAAGGTTCTTCCTTATTTTCTCTTCATGTAGAGTATGTCCCAACAAATTTCAGAGGCTAATAGAAATTTTGTACAACAGATCCATATATTTGCCTAAAACTGACACGGAAACACTGAATATATACAAACATGAGAACTATAAGTTTCACATAATCAACCCTTTTTTTTTTATGGTACACAATAGTCACAGTACTTTTCCATATAAAACAGGTTTAGTTGTCTTAATTTACTTTGTCACATTTAATATACTCCCATGACCAGGATCGCAAATGTACCTATCCATTTTATTTTATTGTCTCAGAATTGTCAAAGTTACTTAATAGATTATGTCATTTTTTCCCTTATGCTCAGATTTGCACTTCTTACTAAAACTCTGCCCATCCTTAAAGTCTCAGATTCTCCTTGAATCTTTTTTTGACTTTCCAGGTACACTGAACTCTCTTCACTCTATCCTGCTATGTAAGCAACAGAATTTCCACTATGAGATAAATGGAGTTCAATTCTTTTGAGTTTAAAGTAATCTAAATATGATTATTCTTTATGCCCTGTTTTTCCCTCAGTTTTGTATTCAAAATCTCTTTTCAGACAACAGAACACACTTCTATACATACTAGGTATACAATTAATGTCTGATAAGGAAGACAGTGACAATGATCACTTCAAAATGAATTCAGGATTGTAATGTAAAATTTTAGTACACTCTCACAGTATGGATTCTAACATGACTTCTAACCCAAACTAACATTAGTAGCTCTAACTATAAACTTCAAATTTCAGTAGATGCAACCTACTCCTTTAAAATGAAACAGAAAGTTGAAATTATTAAATTATCAAAAAGAAAATGATCTATGCTCTTAGTTGAAATTTCATGTAAGATTCCATGTAATAAATGGGAGTGCCATAAACGCAATGATTAAATATGATGAGAGGAGGAGAAAGGCTTCCTAGATGAGATGGAATTTTAGTCATTTGTGTCTCATGTAGAATCAGATGTGTACATTAAGCAAAACGGTTAAAAAAAAAAAAACCCAAATGAGTCTCTTCTTTATTTTTTTCTTGTAAGACTTCTACGAATTGAGGTATCTGGTGTAGTTTTATTTCAGGTTTTATGCTGTCCTTTTCCTGAAATGCTAAGGATTTAGGACATAACTGAATTTTCCATTTTCCACTTCTTTTCTGGTATATATATTAGTATCTCACCCTCACATACTCCTTCCTGAGCACTACCCATGATAGATGTTAAACAAAAGCAAAGATGAAATTCCAACTGTCAAAATCTCCCTTCCCTCTAATTAATTCCTCATCCAACTATGTTCCAAAACGAGAATAGAAAATTAGCCCAGGCAACTGAAAAGTAAATGCTATGTTGTACTTTGATCCATGGTCACAACTCATAATCTTGGAAAAGTGGACAGAAAAGACAAAAGAGTGAACTTTAAAACTCAAATTTATTTTACCGGTATCTCCTATGAAGGGCTAGTAACCAAAATAATCCACGCATCAGGGAGAGAAATGCTTTAAGGCAGACGTTTTGGACATTTAGCGCCCCTGCAAATTCTGGCCATTGCCTCTTCCTTTGTCCATCAGAAGGCAGGAAATTTTATATCGGTGACCCATGGAGCTCACATTAACTATTTACAGGGTAACTGCTTAGGAGCAGTATTATGAAGAGTATTTACCTCCCCCCCCTCCCCCTTTCCAAGAAACAAGGAGGGGGTGAAGGTGCGGAGAACAGTATTTCTTCTGTTAAAAGCAACTTAGCTACAAAGATAAATTACAGCTATGTACACTGAGGGTAGCTATTTCATTCCACAAAATAAGAGTTTTTTAAAAAGCTATGTATGTATGTGCTGCATATACAGCAGATATACAGCCGATTAAGCGTCGCCACTAAAACGTAAAACACTTCAGCCTTTCTTAACCTTATTCGCTCCAGTCTCTCCCGACATGACTTCCTCGACCCCCTAAAGACGTACAGACCAGACACAGCGGCGGCTGCGGGCGAGGGGATTCCCTGGGCCCCCGGACCTCAGGGCCGCTCGGATTCCTGGAGAGGAAGCCAAGTGTCCTTCTGCCCTCCCCCGTTACCCCATCCAAGGCGATCAGTCCAGGACTGGCTCTCAGAAGCGCTCGGGCAAAGACTGGGAGGAAGAAAAGACATCTGGCGGAAACCTGTGCGCCTGGGGCGGTGGAACTAGGGGAGGAGAGGGAGGGATCAGAGAGGAGATGGGGACTACCCTCTCTGCTCCCAAATTGGGGCAGCTTCCTGGGTTTCCGATTTTCTCATTTGCGTGGGTAAAAAACCCTGCCCCCACCCGGGCTTACGCAATTTTTTTAAGGGGAGAGGAGGGAAAATTTTGTGGGGGGTACGAAAGGGCGGAAAGAAACAGTCATTTCGTCACATGGGCTTGGTTTTCAGGCTTAATAAAAGGAAGGTTCTCTCTGTTGGCGACCAGTTGTCAAACGACTTGCAGTGAGCGTCAGGAGCACGCCCAGGAACTCCTCAGCAGCGCCTCCTTCAGCTCCACAGCCAGACGCCCTCAGACAGCAAAGCCCACGCCCGCGCCGTGCCCTGCCCACCGCCGCGATGCTCGCCCGCGCCGTGCTGCTGTGCGCAGTCCTGGCGCTCGGCCACGCAGGTGAGTACCTGGCGTACCTGGCGCCGCGCACCGGGGACTCAGGTTCCACGCACCTGGGCAGAGTTTCCGCTCTGACCTCCTGGGTCTATCCCAGTACTTCAACTTCTCTCCGAATAGAGAAGCTACGTGACTTGGGAAAGAGCTTGGACCGCTAGAGTCCGAAAGAACTCGGTGGATATTCCAGCTTTCCCACAAGCCCTGATCATTATGAGCCAGTTACTTAACCGATCTGAGACACTCTCACCTCCTAAATAGGGATAGATGATGCTAATTTGCAGGTTGTCATTGTAAGATAGGATCCGAACAATATATGTGAATTGTTTTTATTTGGACCTCTTTTTATTGAGTGTAAGAAGTTGTTTTAAATACTCTAGTCAGTTCTTTCCTGCCCCCAGGAAAGCCCGGATTCTGTTTTAGGATAAGCAAAAGTAAGTAAGCTGTTTTACTTTGAATTTTTCTCTAAATGTTGATTAGTGTACTAGATCCATTTTAATTTGGAAAGCGAAGTGTTACTTACTTGAACTTCCTAAAAATGCTAATTTTAACATCTAAAGAGTTAACTAAGAAAAGCTTAGTAACATGATGTACCAAGTTGAATATGCTGTTATCCTTATTTAGAATAGAAAATTGGTATTTCTACGTTTTATCCATCTAAGTCAGGTTAAAAAATTGTATTTTCATGACTACCTATATATTTCTTGAATTTATTATTGTAAAGTTGATTCATAGTAAAACAATTAAATGTTTAAATTAAGATTAAGACACTGGAGAATTATTTATTTGCTGTTCTTTAATTGTAGCAAATCCTTGCTGTTCCTACCCATGTCAAAACCGAGGTGTATGTATGAGTGTGGGATTTGACCAATATAAGTGCGATTGTACCCGGACAGGATTCTATGGTGAAAACTGCTCAACACGTAAGTTTGTCCTTTGGTTGCCTCATTAGTAGTGGGACTGGATACAGTTATCATTGTATAGATTTGTGTCTTATAATGAGTCCCATTAATTTCTCCCTCCCTTTCTTCCTCTTCTTAAAGCGGAATTTCTGACAAGAATAAAATTATTTCTGAAACCCACTCCAAACACAGTGCACTACATACTTACCCACTTCAAGGGATTTTGGAACATTGTGAATAACATTCCCTTCCTTCGAAATGCAATTATGAGTTATGTGTTGACATGTAAGTACAAGTGTCTTTCTAAGGTTTTAGTTTTCTCAAAGAAAAATATGCTTTATAATACTGTAAACCTAATCTAAAAACATATTTCCTAGTTTATCAAAATGAGTTTGAAGATGCCTTTTAAGTTTGCCTTCCATCTTAATGGCCAAAACTATTGACATTTAGTCCCATCCAGTTTATACAGTCTACTCACAACTCTGTATACGTCTTCCAACTTTTACTATTTGGTCAGTTTGTGGAGGTAGCACAGTCCAGCTGTTTATTGAATGCCCATGGGTCACAGAATTGTTCTGAACATATAGCACCCATTAAAATAAATTTGGATTTGGATCAGCAAGAAAATAACTTTCCATGATTCTAAAGCAGGTGCCATGCTCAGCCATTCCCCTTCATAGGCCTCTTGGATAGGGAGCAGATGGCTACCTGAAAAATCAATATTGCCAGATTATAATGTGCAGAGTATATGTATTTTATTAAAGATGCATTTCAAATGGCCATTAGATTTTAAAGTGTAGTTGTTTTAAAATAGTTTTTTTTTTTTTATTTTTGGAGTTAAATTCAACATCTAGTGCCACTTTCCACATTTTACATTAAAAATGATGGTTGATTTACTTAGCAAATGAGAATAAATACAGCTTTTTTTCTTTGAAAATTTCAGCCAGATCACATTTGATTGACAGTCCACCAACTTACAATGTTGACTATGGCTACAAAAGCTGGGAAGCCTTCTCTAACCTCTCCTATTATACCAGAGCCCTTCCTCCTGTGCCTGATGACTGCCCGACTCCCTTGGGTGTGAAAGGTGACGAATAAGAATCCATAGAGATGTATTAACTATAAGACAGGCTGCATTTGCTGCCCAAAAAATTTTGACCTTAGACTACCATTTATTTATTAACAAAAGCAGTTTTTACTTCTATCATGGATATCTATGGGTATTTTTTAAAGTATGAGTCTATGTAAACTATTCTGTAAAAGCAAATGAGCATCTTGGTATAATGTCTTAATATTTTCAAATTATTTCATTAGAAATTAAATAATTCTAATTAAAATAGATAAAATCATTCAGTAAGAAGTTGTTCCCCCATATCTTAGAACTGTTGTTTATATTACGATCCTATTCACAATTGTAATTCTCTTATAAATGAAGAATTCCTGGTAGATTGACAGTCACTACCTGCTTTCTTGAATACATAGATGGATTCTTATCTTAGCTTTCTCATTTTTCAGGTAAGAAGCAGCTTCCTGATTCAAATGAGATTGTGGAAAAATTCCTTCTAAGAAGAAAGTTCATCCCTGATCCCCAGGGCACAAACATGATGTTCGCATTCTTTGCCCAGCACTTCACGCATCAGTTTTTCAAGACAGATCATAAGCGAGGGCCAGCTTTCACCAAAGGGCTGGGCCATGGGGTAAGATAGAGTTAATATCCTAGAGTTCGTAAAATTATACCAAATCATAGTCAAGGGCTAACATTAAAGGAGATATACAGATAGATAGATCCAAATAACTTACCCACTTTTTTTTTTTTTTTTTTTTTTGAGGAGGAGTCTCGCTCTGTCGCCCAGACTGGAGTGCAGTGGCTGGATCTCAGCTCACTGCAAGCTCCGCCTCCCGGGTTTACGCCATTCTCCTGCCTCAGCCTCCCGAGTAGCTGGGACTACAGGCGCCCGCCACCTCGCCCGGCTAGTTTTTGTATTTTTAGTAGAGACGGGGTTTCACCGTGTTAGCCAGGATGGTCTCGATCTCCTGACCTCGTGATCCGCCCGTCTCGGCCTCCCAAAGTGCTGGGATTACAGGCTTGAGCCACCGCGCCCGGCCGTACCCACTTTTTTTAAAAAAAGTCTTATCTATAAAATTCTTAAGGGAATTTTCCATTTACTTCTCTGGTCTAGTAAAATTATACACACACACAGACATGCACACACATATAGAAACATTCACACACATACATATGTACGGGTATTATTATTCGTAATTTGACCCTTGTATTTTTTAGTTTAAAATGTTAGTACTGCAAAATGTTATGTCCTCAAAAACACATTGTACCCTGATTATGCTGCTTTCAATATTGTAAGGTGAGGTTTCTGCCTCATTATTCTCTTTTGGATTTCAATAGCATAGCTTCAAGTTATTCATAAGAATTTTTTATAAGTAATACATTTTTACACTTTTTTAGAATTACCATATCATCATAGTGAAGTATGTAATATATATGATATAAGCTCCTTATAGTATGTTAAGTCCATTAAACACAAAGACATATCAGTTTGTAGCTTTGGTGGATAAACAAATTAATTTAGCAATTTGTGGCTACAAAAAAATGTCTATTTTATTTAAAAATGTTAAAGAAAGCTAAATCATCAAATTATTTAATGATTAATTATATGATAGACACTCTAAGAAAAACTTCAACAGCAACAAATTAAGTTTTTTCATCATTTTATAGGTGGACTTAAATCATATTTATGGTGAAACTCTGGATAGACAGCACAAACTGCGCCTTTTCAAGGATGGAAAAATGAAATATCAGGTATGCTTACTTTGACTATTAAGACTTAGTTATTACTTATCGCTTACACCCATATTTTAAAATCCCTAAAAATGTGTT
This sequence comes from Trachypithecus francoisi, assembly GCF_009764315.1. NCBI lineage: Eukaryota > Metazoa > Chordata > Mammalia > Primates > Cercopithecidae > Trachypithecus > Trachypithecus francoisi. The sequence continues at coordinate 43,573,712 of NW_022681470.1, read as the reverse complement.
CCTTAACTTTTTAACTAATGTTTATTTATTACTGTTATTTTTTAGATAATTGATGGAGAGATGTATCCTCCCACAGTCAAAGACACTCAGGCAGAGATGATCTACCCTCCTCAAGTCCCTGAGCATCTGCGGTTTGCTGTGGGGCAGGAGGTCTTTGGTCTGGTGCCTGGTCTGATGATGTATGCCACAATCTGGCTGCGGGAACACAACAGAGTGTGCGATGTGCTTAAACAGGAGCATCCGGAATGGGGTGATGAGCAGTTGTTCCAGACAAGCAGGCTAATACTGATAGGTAAACAAGAAAATGATTTATATAAAACCGTCTTCCCCAGGGAAAACTAATGTGTTACCTTTGTTATGTTTTGAGTAACTGACAAGATGTGGTAAAAGAAAACTTACACACTCTATATTCATTAAATATGTAAGCATGACTGATCATATAGCTATCTTTTGATATTGACAAGGAAGAAAACAGAAATGAAGGAATAGCAAATTTTAAAAATTGCATTCCAATTGCTTGAAAGCTTGTGATCAGAAAAATAAATGTTTTTATTCTTTATTTTATGCAAATAGGAGAGACTATTAAGATTGTGATTGAAGATTATGTACAGCACTTGAGTGGCTATCACTTCAAACTGAAATTTGACCCAGAACTACTTTTCAACAAACAATTCCAGTACCAAAATCGTATTGCTGCTGAGTTTAATACCCTCTATCACTGGCATCCCCTTCTGCCTGACACCTTTCAAATTCATGACCAGAAATACAACTATCAACAGTTTATCTACAACAACTCTATATTACTGGAACATGGAATTGCCCAGTTTGTTGAATCATTCACCAAGCAAATTGCTGGCAGGGTAAGCATTATTATTGAAAACCAAAACAAAGGACTAGTCAGTAACTTTAGAATTTCTGCCACAGAAATTATTTTTCTTAAACTTACTAAAAGAGTAGTTAGTTACATTGCTAATAAAATTATTTTATTGATATAAGAAGCCTAACTTTGTTTGAAAAGTCTAAATTTTTAGTCTACAGTTGTCAAACAGATAGCAAATTGTACCCCTACCTTAAAAACAGATATTTTCAAAAAGTATCTATAATCTTACAGGAATAAATATTTTAGGCTTGAATACTAGTTTCATTTTTGAAATTTAAAAAGGCAAATTTGTTCTGGACTGGTGTCCCAATGAATTTTAAGCAGAGCTCCTATTGAAATGTATGTAAGCATCTTTCCAGCAAATAAAAATTGTCTCAGCTGGGAGTTTCAGTCTTACCTGATTTATACCTAAGGCAAGCTGAATACAAACAGCAAATATGCCTAAAATTCTTGTTTTACAACTAATTTTACTTTCCACAGGTTGCTGGTGGTAGGAATGTTCCACCCGCAGTACAAAAAGTATCACAGGCTTCCATTGACCAGAGCAGGCAGATGAAATACCAGTCTTTTAATGAGTACCGCAAACGCTTTATGCTGAAGCCCTATGAATCATTTGAAGAACTTACAGGTAAGAAACAGTTTCTAAACTTCTTCGTTTTTTTGTTTGTTTGTTTTTTTGTTTTCTGTTGTTGTTGTTGTTGTTGTTGTTGTTTTTGAGATGGAGCCGTGCTCTGTCACCCAGGCTGTAGTGCAGTGGTGCCATCTCGGCTAACTGTAACCTCCGCCTCCTGGGTTCAAGCAATTTTCTTGCCTCAGCCTCCCGAATAGCTGGGACTATAGGTGCACGCCGCATGCCTGAATGATTTTTTTGTATTTTTATTATAGACGGGGTTTCACTGTGTTAGCCAGGCTGGTCTCAAACTCCTGACCTAGTGATCCGCCCGCCTCGGCCTCCCAGTGCTGGGATTACAGGTGTGAGCCACCATGCCTGGCCCCTAAACTTCTTAAAAGAATCAGGGGTCAAATGGAAACAGAGAAGTTGGCAGCCAATTGAGCAAAAGAATCAAACTGTGTTTTATTTTGTGAAGTTTGACATTGGTTATATCTCTGTCTTTATCACCTTAACAGGAGAAAAGGAAATGTCTGCAGAGTTGGAAGCACTCTACGGTGACATCGATGCTGTGGAGCTGTATCCTGCCCTTCTGGTAGAAAAGCCCCGTCCAGATGCCATCTTTGGTGAGACCATGGTAGAAGTTGGAGCACCGTTCTCCTTGAAAGGACTTATGGGTAATGTTATATGTTCTCCTGCCTACTGGAAGCCAAGCACTTTTGGTGGAGAAGTGGGTTTTCAAATCATCAACACTGCCTCAATTCAGTCTCTCATCTGCAATAACGTGAAGGGCTGTCCCTTTACTTCATTCAGTGTTCCAGATCCAGAGCTCATCAAAACAGTCACCATCAATGCAAGTTCTTCCCGCTCCAGACTAGATGATATCAATCCCACAGTACTACTAAAAGAACGTTCGACTGAACTGTAGAAGTCTAATGATCATATTTATTTATTTATATGAACCATGTCTATTAATTTAATTATTTAATAATATTTATATTAAACTCCTTATGTTACTTAACATCTTCTGTAACAGAAGTCAGTACTCCTGTTGCGGAGAAAGGAGTCATACTTGTGAAGACTTTTATGTCACTACTCTAAAGATTTTGCTGTTGTTGTTAAGTTTGGAAAACAGTTTTCATTCTCTTTTATAAACCAGAGAGAAATGAGTTTTGATGCCTTTTTACTTGAATTTCAACTTATATTATAAGAACAAAAGTAAAGATGTTTGAATACTTAAACGCTGTCACAAGATGGCAAAATGCTGAAAGTTTTTACACTGTCGATGTTTCCAATGCATCTTCTATGATGCATTAGAAGCAGCTAATGCCTGAAATTTTAAAGTACTTTTCGACATTTTTCTGTCATCAAACTAACAAAAACAGGTACCAGTGCATTACTAAATGAATGTTTAAATTAGACATTACCAGTAATTTCATGTCGCCTTTTTAAAATCAGTAATGAAACAATAATTTGAAATTTCTAAATTCATAGGGTAGAATCACCTGTAAAGGCTTGTTTTATTTCTTCACTTAATGTTATTAAATTTGTACATATACCAAAAAGAAGCTGTCTTGGATTTAAATCTGTAAAATCAGTAGAAATTATACTAGAATTGCTTGTTAAAATATTGTATAAGTGATATTCCTTTTTCACCAAGAGTGTAAATCTTTTTAATGTGACTGTTACAACTTCCTTTTAAATCAAAATGCCAAATGTGTTAAGGTGGTGGAGCCACTGCAGTGTTATCTTAAAATAGGAATATTTGTTGAGATATTCCAGAATTTGTTTATATGGCTGGTAACATGTAAAATCTGTAGCAGCCAAAGAGTCTACCTTTAAAATAAGCAATAACAAAGAAGAAAACCAAATTATAGTTCAACTTTAGGTTTAAATTTTTGAAGGAAACTTTTTCTTATCCTTGTATACTGCAGGCCTGGTACTCAGATTTTGCTGTGAGGTTAATAAAGTACCAAGTTGTGCTTGGATAATGATATGTTTCTCAGATTTTCTGTTGCACAGTTTCATTTAGCAGTCCATATCACATTGCAAAAGGTAGCAATGACCTCATAAAATACCTCTTCAAAATGCTTAAATTCACTTCACACATTAATTTTTTCTCAGTCTTGAGGCCAGTTCAGTAGGTGCATTGGAATCAAGCCTGGCTGCCTGCATGCTGTTCCTTTTCTTTTCTTCTTTTAGCCATTTTGCCAAGAGACACTGTCTTCTCATTACTTTATTTCTCCTCTTTTGCTTCACTGGTTTTAAGATCAGAGTTCACTTTCTTTGGACTCTGCCTGTATTTTCTTACCTGAACTTTTGCAAGTTTTCAGGGAAACCTCAGATGAGGACTGTATTTCGCTCCTCTTAAGAAGATTAAAAGAAAGACAAAAGGACCCTTTTAAAAATAGTAAACACTTATTTTAAGTGAAAAGCAGAGAATTTTATTTATAGCTAATTTTAGCTATCTGTAATCAAGATGCCTGCAAAGAGGTTAGTGCCTCAGAGAGAACTGTACAGGGTTTGTGACTGGAAAAATGTTACATTCCCATTCTAATTAATGCCCTTTCTTATTTAAAAACCAAACCAAACAATATCTAAGTAGTTTTCAGCAATAATAGTAATGATGATAATACTTCTTTTCCACATCTCATTGTTACTGACATTTAATGGTACTGTATATTACTTAATTTATTGAAGATTATTATTTATGTCTTATTAGGACACTAGTGTTATAAACTGTGTTTAAGCCTACAATCATTGATTTTTTTTTCGTTATGTCACAATCAGTATATTTTCTTTGGGGTTACCTCTCTGAATTATCATGTAAACAATCCAAAGAAATGATTGTATTAAAATTTGTGAATAAATTTTTAGAAATCTGATTGGTGTATTGAGATATTTAAGGTTGAATGTTTGTCCTTAGGATAGGCCTATGTGCTAGCCCACAAAGAATATTGTCCCATTAGCCTGAAGGTGCCATAAGACTGACCTTTTAAAATGTTTTGAGGCATCTGTGGATGTTCATTAATTTGTTCAGCCACAATTTATTGAGAAAATATTCTGGGTCAAGCACTGTGGGTTTTAATATTTTTAAATCAAACACTGATTATAGATAATGTTAGTATTTACATAAATGATTGAAAAAATTTGTCTTTTAGGAAGAGGGAGAAAATGAAATAAATATCATTAAAGATAAATAACTCAGGAGAATCTTCTTTACAATTTTATGTTTAGAAGGTTTAAGGTTAAGAAAGAAATAGTCAATATGCTTGTATGAAACACTGTTCACTGATTTTTTTTTAAACTTGATTTGTTATTAATATTGATCTGCTGACCAAACCTGGGAATTTGGGTTGTGTATGTGAATGTTTCAGTGTCTCAGACAAATGTGTATTTAACTTATGTAAAAGATAAGTCTGGAAACAAATGTCTGTTTATTTTTGTACTATTTAAAAATTGACAGATCTTTTCTGAAAATAAACTTTGATTGTTTCTATATATCTTTGTCATATGACATATGATTTCTCTGAAGCATTATTCTTAAACCATTATCTTGTGTTCTCCTACCTATTCAAAACTAGGGCTGACGCTTCATGAAATAGTTTTGTCCTCAGTTACATAGAGGCTTCCTAGAGTCACTATTTAAATCTCATAATCTCTTATTCACTGTGACATTGTGTTGGAAAATGTCTAGTTTGTGTATCTTTATAGAAGATGGCAAACAAGCTTATTTTCATTGCCTAGTCTAGAAGAAGAAGAAGAAAATACACAGTAAGACAAAGAATAAGACAAATATTATGAAGGAGGCACAAAATAAAGAAGTTCAAAGAGGAGTAAATTATACAAAGTTGGGCAAATCATTGATACAAAAGCTCATAGGCTTTTGTTGTACCTCTATCCTTGACATCTTGGCAATTTCAATAACTACATGGACCACATATTTAGCATCTTCCCTGGCCTCTCCTCTTTGGCCTTCTCCATTCCAAGGATGCCTTCCTCCACCACATTTTCCCAAATCATACATATCTTGATATCATTATGATTAATTACAGTACCACTTCCAAAATCTTGATTCCAAGCATCTTCCAGCTCACCTATTTTAGTGCTTACACTCTAACATCTAACTCTCAGTCTCACTGAGCCTACTGATCTACCAACCTCATCACTTCACTATTTATTACCTCTTTTATCTTTCCATTTACTTCCATATGCATCTAGCTCAGATTTTATCGTCCATCATTCTAATCACTCCCTTCCACTCTGTATACTCTCCCTCTACTGTGCTGAATTGGCACAACTTGATTAAATCCAGCCATTCTCCTAATCTGTTTTTTATTTGGCTTCCCAGTAGCATTCAACACAAATAGCTATAGTCTCTTTACTGAATGTATCCCTGCCCCCACCTTGGCTTCATGGTTTGATACTCTCCTGGTCTTTCTCTACATTTCTCAGAGTACTACTACTCAGTCTTCTCTCTCTTTATTTAAGCTCTTTCTCTTCTACTGTATCTAGAAGTTGAAGTGTCTTGATATCTTCTCTGTCTACATTCCTCCAGATTAATCACATTCAAGCTCATTATTTGAAATAATAAGCACTCACAAATTTATGTCTCCAGGACCAACGTCTGATTGTCAATTAACAACCTCTCCACTCAAAGTCATCAATTTAATTGCTTCTTTTACATTATTCCCTCCCAGCACCATACATCCCAAATAATAATTGTCCAATGTTAAAGACACCACCATACTCTTTTCTTCACTTGTATAGCCAATCCAACAGCAATCCTGTTGACTACAACCCACAAATGAATCCTAAATCTGTCACCTTTTTTCCAACTTCACTACTACCAACCTAGCAGCGTAATAGTCTATTAATTGGTGTTCTCTTGTCTATTCTTTCCTCAGCCCAAACCATTCTCCTTATGGTAGTGGCAGTAATTATATAAATATATAGAGAGACACACATACACATACACACACACATACACACACATATAATACTTTAAGTTCTGGGATACATGTGCAGAACGTGCAGGTTTGTTACATAGGTATACATGTGCCATGGTGGTTTGCTGCACCCATCAACTCGTCATCTACATTAGGTATTTCTCCTAATGCTATTCCTCCCCTAGTCCCCCACCTTCTGACAAACCCCAGTGTATGATGTCCCCCTCCCTGTGTCCGTGTGGTCTCATTGTTCACCTCCCACTTACGAGTGAGAACATTCAGTGTTTGGTTTTCTTTTCCTGTGTTAGTTTGCTGAGAATGATGGTTTCTAGCTTCAACCATGTCCCTACAAAGTACATGAATTCATCCTTTTTTAATGACTGCATAGTATTCCATGGTGTATATGTTCCACATTTTCTTTATTTAGTCTTTCATTGATGGGCATTTGGGTTGGTTCCAAGTCTTTGCTATTGTGAACAGTGCCACAATGAACATATGTGTGCATGTGTCTTTACAGTAGAACGATGTATAATCATTTGGGTATATACCCAGTAAAGAGATTGCTGGGTCAAATGGTATCTCTGGTTCTAGATCTTTGAGGAATCTCCACACTGTTTTCCACAATGATTGAACTAATTTACAATCCCATCAACAGTGTAAAAGCGTTCTTATTTCTCCACATCCTCTCCAGCATCAGTTGTTTTCTGACTTTTCAATGATCGCCATTCTAACTGGCATGAGATGGTATCTCATTGTGGTTTTGATTTGCATTTCTCTAATGACCAGTGATGATGAGCTTTTTTTCTTGTTTTTTGGCTGCATAAATATCTTCTTTTGAGAAATGTCTGTTCATATCCTTCTTCCACTTTTTGATGGGGTTGTTTGATTTTTTCTTGTAAAAGTATTTAAGTTCTTCGTAGATTCTGGATATTAGCCCTTTGTCAGATGCATAGATAGCAAAAATTTTCTCCCATTCTGTAGGTTGCCTTTTCACTCTGATGATGGTTTCTTTTGCTGTGCAGAAGCTCTTTAGTTTAATTACATCTCATTTGTCAAGTTTGGCTTTTATTGCCATTACTTTTGGTGTTTTAGTCTTGAAGTCTTTGCCCAACGTCTATGTCCTGAATGGTATTGCCTAGGTTTTCTCCTAGAGTTTTTATGGTTTTAGGTATTACATTTAAGTCTTTAATTCTTCAGTGCAGAAAAGGCCTTCATTAAACACCCCTTCATGCTAAAAAAAACTCTCAATAAACTAGGTATTGATGGAATATACCTCAAAATAATAAGAGTTATTTATGACAAACACACAGCCAATGTCATACCAAATGGGCAAAAGGTGGAAGAATTACCTTTGAAAACTGACACATGACAAGGATGCCCTCTCTCACCACTCCTATTCAACATAGTATTGGAAGTTATGACCAGGGCAATCAGGCAAGAGAAAGAAGTAAAACGTATTCAAATAGGAAGAGAAGATGTCAAATTTTCTCTCTTTTGCAGATGACATGATTGTATATTTAGAAAACCCCATCATTTGAGCCCAAAATCTCCTTAAGCTGATAAGCAACTTCAACAAAGCCTCAGGATACAAAATCAATGTGCAAAAGTCACAATCATTTCTATACACCTACTTGGCAGGCTGAGATACGAGCATCGCTTAAAACTGGGAAGTGAAAGTGGAGGCTGCAGTGAGCCAAGATTTATCATTGCACTCCAGCCTGGGCAACAGAGTGAGACCCTGTTTAAAAAAGAAGAAAGGCTATATCAGGAAAATAAATATACAAACCACAGACATATAGAAAATAATTGCAGGCCGGGCGCGGTGGCTCAAGCCTGTAATCCCAGCACTTTGGGAGGCCGAGACGGGTGGATCACGAGATCAGGAGATCGAGACCATCCTGGCTAATACGGTGAAACCCCGTCTCTACTAAAAATACAAAAACTAGCTGGGCGAGGTGGCGGGCGCCTGTAGTCCCAGCTACTCGGGAGGCTGAGGCAGGAGAATGGCGTAAACCCGGGAGGCGGAGCTTGCAGTGAGCTGAGATCCGGCCACTGCACTCCAGTCCGGGAGACAGAGCGAGACTCCGCCTCAAAAAAAAAAAAAAAAAAAAAAAAAAAAAAGAAAATAATTGCAGTATGCATACAGAACAAAACAAAGGATTTGAATATAGAACATATAAATACCTTCTTCAACTCAATAGCAAAAAAGGCAAATAATAAAAATAAACAAAAGACTTAAGAAGGAACTTTACAAAGGAAAACATAAGAATGCTCAATAAGTAAATGAAAATGTTCAGCACCATCAGTCACCAGTACAATGTAAATTAAAACAACAGTAAGATACTACTACACACCCACTAGAGTCATTAAAGTTTAAAAGACTTACTGTGATAGTCAATTTTGTGTGTAAATTTAACTAGGCTTTGATATCTATTTGTGTGGTAAAACACCAGTCTAGATGTTGCTGTGAAGGTATTTTTAAAATATATAATTAACATTTACATCTGTAGACTTTGAGTAAAACTTATTTCTTTACATAATATGATGAGCCTTGCCCAATCAGTTGAAGCCCTTAAAAGCAAAGAGTAAGGTTCCCCAAAGGAGAAGAAATTTAAGAAATTCTCCTTAAGACTGTGCTCTGGTTTAAATGATGGTGCCCTCTCCAAAATTCATGTTGAGACTCAATGCCCAGTGCAACAAACAGTATTAAGAGCTGTGTTCTTTGGGAGGTGATTAAGTCATGAGGGCTCTATGCTCATGAATAGGATTAGCACTCTTATAAAAGGGCTTGTGGGAGTGGGTTCCCATCTGCTCTTCTGCCATGTTAGCATGCAGCAAGAACACTCTCACAAGACATGTAATCTGCCAGCAACTTGATTTTAGAATATGAGCCTGTAGAATTGTGAGAAATAAATATCTGATGTTTATAAATTACCCAGGCTGTGGTATTTTGCTATAGCAGCTTATATGGACTAAGACTGACTAGAACATAAAAACTCTACCTGAGGGCTGGGCACAGTGCCTCATGCTTGTAATCCCAGCACTTTGGGAGGCCAAGGCAGATGGATCACGAGGTCAGGAGTTTGAGACCAACCTGGCCAATATGGTGAAACCCCGTCTCTACTAAAAATATAAAAATTAGCCAGGTGTGGTGGCAGGCATCTGTAATCCCAGCTACTTGGGAGGCTGAGGCAGGAGAATTGTTTGAACCCAGGTGGTAGAGGTGATCTCATCAGTGAACTGAGATCACATCACTACATTCCCGCCTGGGTGACAGAGAAAGACTCTGTCAAAAAGAAAAAGAAAAAAAAAATCCCTGCCTGAGTTTCCAACCTGCTGCCCTACAGAATTCTGACTCAAAACTATATTAACTCCTACTTGAATTGTCAGTCTGCTGGCCTGCCCTACAGATTTCAGAAAATCCAACAACCTACAATCCCATAAGCCAATTCTTTAAAGTCTCTCTTTTTATCTCTCTTTTTCTTCACACAAACACACACACACAAACTCACATCTATACACACACACACACACAAATATCCCATTGTCAAAATCCTGCCCCAGAGTGGTACATTGGTTACAATTGATGCATCTGATACAGCATAATTATCCAAAAGCCATAGTTTACATTAGAGTTCACTGTTGGAGTTGTACATTCTATAGGTTTGGACAAATGCATAATGACATGTATACATCATTGTAACAGTGTACAAAGTGTTTTCACTTTCTTAAAAATTCTCTTTACTCTACCTCTCCAACCTTCCTACTGCCACCCACCAACTCCTGGCAAACACTAATCTTTTTATTAACACTATAGCCACAATTTTGCCTTTTCCAGTATATTAGATAGTCAAAATTCTGCAGTATGTAGTCTTTTCAGATGACTTCTTTCACTTAGTAATATGCATTTATGATTTCTCCTTGTCCTTTCATGGATTGATACCTTATTTCTTTTAGTGCTGAATGGTATTTCATTGCCTAGGTATACCACAATTTATCATCCACTCACCTACTGAAGGACATATTGTCTGTCCTTCAAGTTTTGGCAATTATTAATAAATGTGTTAGAAACATCTGTGTGCAGGTTTTTGTATGAACCTAACTTTTCAGCTCCTTTGGAAAAATACCATCTGTTACAGGACCACCAGTTGTGTATGGGTGCTGTGCAGTAATAGACCAATACACTGAGATAGTAGTGTTTGCAGCAGAGAATGAGTTTATTACAGGATAGCTGAGTGAGAAAATGGAAGAAACCCTCAAATCTGTCTCCCTGAGCTGTTCTGTTCTGAGATTTTTAAGGGGATCATAGAGAGCTAAAGGTTGGAATATTAGGGATGTTGTTTGATCAGAGCAAGGGAGATAAATTAATCAGAACATAGAAAGTGCATTATTTGGTGAGTATGCTTCTTGTGGGGTCCTTTAGACCAGCTGATGTCAGTGGGGCCCTTCAAACCAGTGGGTATCAGCAGTTTCACCAGCATGCAGGACCTGAAAGAATATCTCAAATGGAAAACTTAATGTTTCACAATGTTTAAATTGCTATCTATAAGCGCAGTTAAGACAGCTACACTCTTGTGACAGGGTTTATGTGATTCAAGGGCAATAGACAAACAACTATTAGGAAGCAGGTCAGAGAGCAAGCTGATCTAAAGATTACTGCTGAGTGTACTGCAAGCTTGTTTTATTTTTGTTTCCCCCCCTTCCTTGATTAATTTTATAAAGTTTATAGAAATGGTTTCACAAGGAATACAATTGCTGAACTACATGGTAAGAGTATGTTCAGGCTATAGTAACCAAAACAGCATTGTACTGGTACAAGAGCAGACACACAGACCAATGGAACACAATAGAGAACTCAGAAATAGGACTGCACACCCACAACCACATCTGATCTTTGACAAATCTGATGAAAACAAGCAATGGGTAAAGGATTCCCTATTTAATAAATGCTGCTGGAAGAACTGCCTAGCCATACGCAGAAAATTGAAACTGGACCCCTTTCTTACACCTTATACAAAAATTAACTCAAGATAGATTAAAAACTTAAATGTAAAACCCAAAACTATGAAAACCTTAAAAGAAAATCTAGGCAATACCATTCAGGACATAGGCATGGACAAAGATTTCATGACAAAAACACCAAAAGCAATGTCAGCAAAAGCAAAAATTGACAAATGGGATCTAATTAAACTAATGAGCTTTTGCACAGCAAAAGAAACTATCATCAGAGTGAACTGACAGTCTACAGAATGGGAGAAAATGTTTGCAATCTATTCATCCGACAAAGTTCTAATACCCAGAGTCTACAAGAAACTTAAACAAATTTACAAGAGAAAAACAAACAACCCCATTAAAAAGTGGGGAAAGGACATGAAAAGACACTTCTCAAAAGAAGACATACTTGCAACCAACAAACATATGAAAAAAAGCTCATCATCACTGATCATTAGAGAAATGCAAATCAAAACCACAGTGAGATACCATCTCATGCCAGTCGGAATGGCTATTACTAAAACGTCAAGAAGCAATAGACGTTGGCGATGTTGCAGAGAAAAAGGAACACTTTTACATTGTTATTAAGAGTGTAAATTAGTTCAACCACTGTGGAAGACAGTGTGGCAATTCCTCAAAGATGTAGCAGCAGAAGTACCATTGACCCAGCAATCCCAATACTGAGTATATACCCAAAGGAGTTTAAATCATTCTATTATAAAGATACATCCATACTTATGTTCATTACAGCACTATTCACAATAGCAATGACATGGAATCAACCCAAATGTCCATCAACGATAGACTGGATAAAGAAAATGTGGTACATATACACCATGGAATATGAAGCCATAAAAAGGAACAAGATCATGTTTTTTGCAGGTACATGGATGAAGTTGGAAGCCATTATCCTCAGCAAACTAACACAGGAACAGAAAACCAAACAATTGCACATTGCACATTGCACAACCAAACACTGCATATTCTCACTTCCAAGTAGGAGCTGAATAATGAGCATACATGGACACATTGAGGGAAACAACACACACGGGGACTTGTTGGGAGGGACGGGGGAAGGAGAGAATCAGGAAGAATAGTTAACAGATGTTGGCTTAATACCTAGGTGATGGGCTGATTGCACAGCAAACCACCATGGCACACATATACCTATGTAACAAACCTGCACATCCTGCACATGTACCCCAGAACTTAAAATAAACGTGGAATAAAAAAAAAAAAAAAAAAGAACAAAGATCAAAGTTCCCTGAAGGAGAAGAAATTCTTCTTAAGACTATAACACAAAAACCATGTCTATGTTTTCTGCCTGTTGCCCTAGTTCACCTTTTTACTTATTGTGAGGGTAAAGTTATGACTTCTAAGCTTCACATATGTGAAACCAGAAACTGGAAGTCTGATAATAATATTTTATCCAATTAATATTACAAACTTTAGAGACTCCGAACTGCTTTTTTTCCTTAATTTTCAGCAAAGTTGAGCCTTAAATATAAGATTTAAAAATCACAATTGTTCCTCAACTCCACCTTCAATTTGTTTGTTTGTTTGTTTGTTCATTCATTCATTTGTTTGTTTTAGAGACAAGGTCTCACTCTATCACCTAGGCTGGGCAAGGTGGCTCACATCTGTAATCTTGGTGCTCTAGGAAAACCAAGGCAGGAGGATTGCTTGAGCCCAGAAGTTCAAGACCAACCTAGGCTTCAAGACCAACACCAGCTGGTATGATCATGGTTCGCCGCAGTTTCAAACCCCTGGGATCAATAGTCCTTCCACATCAGCTTCCTAAAGAACTGGAACTACAGGTGGATGCCATCACACCCAGCTAATTTTTATATTTTTTGTAGAGATGGGGTGCTGCCATGTTGCCTAGGCTGGTCTTGAACTCCTAAGCTCAAGCAATCTGCCCACCCCGGCCTCTCAAAGTGCTGAGATTATAAGCGTGAGTCAACGCATCCAGTATCCTTTTTTAATTTTTATTTTTAGTACAGACAAGGTCTCTCTATGTTGCCCAGGTTGGTGGCAAACTTTTGGGCTCAAGCAATCCTGCTGCCTCAGTCTCCTGCGTAGCTAGGAAGGACAACAGGCATGCACCACTGTACCCAGCTAATTTTCCTTTTTCTTTTTTTTTTTTTGGTAGAAACAAGGTCCCACTATGTTGCCTAGGTTGGTCTTGAACTCTTGGTCTCAAGAATCCTCCTGCCTTGGCCTCCTAAGGCACTGAGATTACAGGCATAAGCCACCTTGCTCAGTCTTTCACTAAGTTTTTATAACTGAATCATGGTATTCATTTTTCTAATAATAGCATGAAACTCAGTACTAGAAACATCCAGAATACTCTTCATTGGTTTTTGATTGAGTGGATAAACCACATTTAGCATAAAAAGAGAGTTGTGAGTGAAAAGACTGTCACTCTGGTAGTATGTAGAAAGTTACTGCTTAGTGGATGGACCCTTTTGCTATTATAGACTACCTTAAGAATCTGATAAAAGCTATAAACCTAAAGAAGAAAACAAGCAACAGGAACATCAAAAATACCACAAAACTTCTAATAGCTCTTTTAAACCCTTAAAAATGATCCAATTTAAGAACCTAGGGTTGTGCATTCTCTTGCAATGAAAGGAAATCAGTAACTTGGAAAAGACTTAAGTGAACTCTACAAGGAGAGAAGATAGTAATGTAATAGAAAGAGCTTTTAGCTTTGAATCAAGTAACTAAGAGTTCCAGTTTTGCCATGAATTCTCTTTGTCAAGTTATTTAAAAGATTTTAGGAAAACCAAGAGATGTTAGGTCTCTTTTAATCCTGAATTTCTGTCATTCTGACTGATCTATTTCTACTTCATAAAGTTATGATATTGGTGCTATGGACTGAATGTTTGTGTCCTAATATTCATATGGTGAATCTCTAATCACCAGTGCACCTATACTGAGATATGCAGCATCTAAGGAAATAATTAAGCTTAAATGAAGTAATAAGTTTCAGGCCCTGATTCAATAGGTTTCGGTCTTTAAGAAGAAACACTGAAGAGCTTGCTCTCTCTCACATGCGCTCTCTCCCTCTCTCTCTCTCTCTCTCTATCCCTAAATGTGCTATGGTTTGAATGTATCCCCCAAAATTCATGTATTAGAAACTTGATCCCCAATGCAGCAATGTTGAGAGGTATCATCTGTGGGAGGTGATTGGGTTATGAGGGCTTTGCCCTCATGAATGGATTAATCTATCCATGGATTAAAGGGTTAATGGATTATTAAGGGAGTAGGTTAGTATCACGACAGTGGGTTTGTTATAAGGCCAGTTTGGTGCCTCTCATGAGCACTTTCCCTGTGTGATACCCTGCACTGCTTCAGAACTCTGCAGAGAGTCCCTACTAGCAAAAAGGCCCTCACCATATGTAGCACGTAGACCTTGGACTTCCCAGTCTCCACAACTGTAAAAAATAAACTTATTTTCTTTATAAATTATCCTCTCTCTGATATTCAGTTATAACAACAGAAAACAAACTAAGACACACAAAGAAGAGATCATGTGAGCACACAGTGAGAAGGCAGCCTTATACAAGCTAGGAAAGAAGTCTTCACTAGAAACTAAATTTGCTGGCACCTTGATCTTGAACTTCTCTGCCTCTAGGACTGCAAGAAATAAATTTGTGTTGTT
The DNA here is from genome assembly GCF_009764315.1 of Trachypithecus francoisi. Taxonomy (NCBI): domain Eukaryota; kingdom Metazoa; phylum Chordata; class Mammalia; order Primates; family Cercopithecidae; genus Trachypithecus; species Trachypithecus francoisi. The sequence continues at coordinate 43,558,614 of NW_022681470.1, read as the reverse complement.
TAAGCCACCCAATATGTATTATTTTGTTGTGGCAGCCCTAGCTGGTAGCTAGATTAAATAATCGCTATGGTTCTACTACCATTTCTATTTACATAATGTCATGAATCTATAATTAATCCTATTTGGGGGCAAGGCATTAGAAAAACCAACTGTAGACAGGCATCCTTTGCATCTTTTGTAAAATGATTCCTTGGTGTATTGCACATTAGTTTGTCTGTATTTGGTAGACTTTACTATCTCTTAATGTGCTCTTACCAATGAGAAAATAGTATGTGCTAGATTAATTAAAGATAATAATTTAAGGGAGAAAGATTCATCATTTAAAACGCCTTTCAACATGTTGCTATTACACATTGTTCTAAATATAACAGTATAAATCACTGTAACTCCTTGGTATTTGTGAACTAAAGGCTGAAGAGCAGAAGAGAAGTATTCTTGTGTGAGTAGTTAGGGCTAGATTAAGATATTCTAATGCCCTAAATCAAGTCAAATATGATAGACTGGTATAACGATTATTTTTACAGAAAATGCACCAATAAAATGAACAAGCTTAACAGACATTGTTTTTTGAGAGTTTTCTTTTTTAGACAGTCTGGTAGGCATCTTAATTTTTTTTAATTTTCACATTATAAGGTATTACATCTAAAAATAAAGATTTTTTTAAATTATAAAACTACTTAAAACACATCCTTGAACTACGACAACAACTTTAGTCACAAAATGTCTTTAAAAATTCATATATTTTCTCTACTGTATATTTTTTAAATTCTAGATAAGACACTTTTCTCTAAAATGTCCAATCCAATAATAAAAACTATCCAGCTTCCCCCAAAAAAGCAGCAAACCTGAAATATATGTCAATGAGAAGAATCAAACTCTGTAAAATATTTGAAGAGATTTATTCTGAACCAAATATGAGTGACCAATGGCCTGTGATACAGCCCCAAGCGATCCTGAGAATATATGGCCACGGTGGTCAGACTACAACTTGGTTTTACACATTTTAGTGAGACATAAAGCATCAATCAACGCATGTAAGATGTAAGATGTATGATATACACTTGTTCAGTCTGGAAAGGCAGGACAACTCCAAGTGGGGGGTGCCAGGTCATGGGTAGATTCAAAGATATTCTGATTGGCAATTGGTTGAAAGAGTTAAGTTATTGTCTAAAAACCTAGAATCAATAGAAGGGAATGTCTAGACTAAGATAAGGAGTTCTGGAGACCAAAGTTCTCATTATGAAGAAGAAGAGGCTTCCAGATAAAAGGCTTCAGAGAAAATCCATTGCAAATGTTTCTTACCAGGGTAGATTCTCTGCTGGATCAGGGAAATGTATATTTCCTGTAAAATGTAAATATTTTATTTACGTTTACTCAATGTACATTTCCCTGATCCAGGAGAGAATATACATTTCCTGAATGTAGATTCAGAATGAAGATTTTCCCCATAAGAGATAGTTTTGCACAACTATCTCACAATATGGCAAAGAAATATAATTTGGGGTAAAATGCTTTGATTCCTTTCAGGACCTGCTACCTGTCACATGATGCTATGTTAGAGTCAGGTGGAATTTGGTATCTTATTGCTACAAAGAGTCTACTTTGTCAGTCTAAAGATCTGTTTTAATGTTAATGGTGGTCAGTTGTGCCTGAACTCCAAAAGAGAAGAGGGAATAATGAGGCATTTTCACCCCCGCTGCCTTCCCATCATGGCTTGAATTAGTTTTTCAGGTTAACTTTGGAATGCCCTTAGCCAAGGTCCATCAGTTGGTTGGGGCTTAGAATTTTATTTTTGGTTTACCTATGTCTATATGCCTGGGTATTCACTATATCGCTCAAAATAAAACATTTTGTTTATCATTACCTTATAGGGTAAGACACTGATAATTTTATAGTGTCTTTTGTCTTACATGAATATAAGAAAAAGAACATAATTTCTACACTAATTATAAAATCTGATTTATAAGAATGAATATAAAAATTATGCCAAATATTCCATTACTTAAGAGTTGTAACTAACTATGCACAAAAATAATTTTTGAAAAAAGTAAAAAGGGACACATAGCACTTATGGTCTAGTGGCAGAAAACACACATTAAGTTGGTTGGTAAGGTTGACAAAATGTTAACTGTGTTCACATATGCAATTTTATTCATAAGTATTCATTATAATTTACTTTTCTTAAGAAAAATCAGTTTAGACTTTGTCTTGTACTACTACAATAGTTCCATTACACATTATGTGATATATAAATTTATATTTGCTGTATCCAGACTTTTTAATAGTCTACGTTGATTTAAACCCAATTATTAGAGATAGAAAAGAAACAGGTATTTTTCTACTCTCACACACCACTTAACACATTTCTGAGACTAGATTCTTCTGCAGACACCAATGAGTATCCTATAATTTAATTCGACTCTAATAGTATCTACCTGCAGATAGTGTCAGATACCAAATGCTAAGGGCTCAGTCTCAAAAGACTGTTTCCCAATTCAGACACCAATTGCAAGCCTCATATTGTGAATCTGTTCTCCTGAACAACCAGCTATAAATTGGGGTTCCCACAACCTCCTCCCTAGGTTTAATTAATTTGCTAGAACATCTCATGGAACTCAAGGAAATATTTTATTTACATTCACTCATTCATTACAAAGGATAATTGAAAGGATACAAATAAAGAGGCAGATGAAGAAATCCATAGGGCAAGATTTGAAAGCGTCCCAAGTGCAGGAGCTTCTGACCCCATGGGGCTGGGATGTGCCACTCTCCTGGTAACTGGATATGTTCTTGTTTACCAACCTAGAAGTTCTCCAAACCCTATCCTTTGGAGTTTTTATGGAGGCCTCACATCATAGACATGATGCCATCATTGGCCATTGGTGATCAACTCAAACTTTAGCCTCTTTTTCCTACCTGGAGGTTGGAAAGTGGAGCTGAAAATCCCAATCCTCTAATCATGTCTTGGTCTTTCTAGAGTCCAGCCCCTATCCTAAAGTTATCTAGCAGCCCCCAAACCCCAGTCATCTCATTAGCATACTAAAGACTTTTCTCATTTCCAGTATTCCAAGGGTTTTAGGAGCTATATGCTAAGAACCAGGAACTGAAACTGAATATATATTTCTTATTATATCACAATATCACACCCAACAAGCTCCCAAAGATAATTTTATATTGATTACAACAGTTAGAATGGATTACATTTTTTCAAAAATAATAAACAAATAAACACCAAATAAAACAAGTCTAAAAAGAACCAAGAAAAGAAAAAAGAGAAAAGGAAAAAAAAAGTTGAGCTAACCCTAATGTTTGACAGGCATTTTTCAGAATATTATCTATTAAGGTATCTTGAACAAACTAATTTGTGTTGGCCTGGAGAACAGTTTGACAAAATACAGAGAGATTTTCCAGAGATGGTTGTTTCTTACAAAAGTTCTGAATGAAAATCATCCACACACTATTCAATATATTTCTGTTAAGACATGTCTACCCAGAGCTAGTGTTGTATGACTCAGACATATAGATAAATCTCCAAGAATAAATATGTCTAACAATGTCCGTCTTTCTTAATAAAATGGGAAAGGACTCACACTAGAAAAGGATTCTGAATGCCTTTAATGACATATGAAGTTTCTATAACATATAAACATTTAACAAATAAAGATGCCTACAATTCTTGGTGAGATACCAATGGCCTTACTCCTATGAAGCAGTGATACGGGCTGGGCGCGGTGGCTCATGCCTGTAATCCCAGCACCTTGGGAGGCCTAGGTGGGTGGATCACCTGAGGTTGGGAGTTTGAGACCTGCCTGACCAATAAGGAGAAACTCCGTCTCTACTAAAAATACAAAATTAGCCATGTGTGGTGGCACATGCCTGTAATCCCAGCTACTAGGGAGGCTGAGGCAGGAGAATCGCTTGAAACTGGGAGGCAGAGGTTGTAGTGAGCCAAGATCGCAATGTTGCACTCCTGCCTGGGCAACAAGATCCAAACTCTGTCTCAAAAAAAAAAAAAAAAAAAAAAAACAAGCAGTGATAACGGTTTGGCTATGTTCCACCCAAATGTCACCTTGAATTGCAATAATCCCCATATGTCAAGGGAGGGGCCAAGTAGAGATTACTGAATTATGGGGGCAGTTTCTCCCATACTGTTCTCATGGCATTGAATAAGTCTCATGAGATCTAATGGTTTTATAAGTGGGAGTTCCCCTGCACAAGCTCTCTTGCTTGCCACCATGTAAGATGTGCCTTTGCTTCTCCTTTGCCTTCCACCATGATTGTGAGGCCTCCCCAGCCATATGGAATTGTGAGTTCATTAAACCTATTTTCTTTCATAAATTATCCAGTCTTGGGTATGTCTTTATTAGCATCATGGGAACAGACTTATAAAAGCAGCAAGCATATAACAACAATTAAGTATAATCCAAAGTTTGTTTTTTTGTTTTATTTTGTTTATTTTTTTGAGATGGAGTTTTGCTCTTGTTGCCCAGGCTGGAGTGCAAGGGCATGATCTCCACTTACTGCAACCTCCACCTCCCTGGTTAAAGTGATCCCCCTGCCTCAGCCTCCCAAGTAGCTGGGATTACAGGCATGTGTCACCATACCCAGCTAATTTTGTATTTTTAGTAGAGACAGAGTTTCTCTACTAAAGTTGGTCAGGCTGGTCTCAAACTCCCGACCTCAGGTGATCCACCTACTTTGGTCTTCCAAAATGCTGGGATTACAGGCATGAGCCACTGCAACCAGCTCAATCCAAGGTTTTATAAGTGAAATTTATATCCTTTCTAATGCCCTAACAATTTTCAGAACAAGGGTACTGAAAAGATATCCAAGTACTGTAATAAAAGCTGTCTTCTAAAAGCTACCATATTTCATAAAACCTATGATGCTATTGATTCTAAGATACACCATTGTTTTATGTACAACTAAGAAAATGAAAACAAATTAGTTAATTGTAAGATGACATGAAGCATAAGATACATATAGTTTATTTTATGTTAAAATGTAAACATAAAATGTGCATCTAAGAATCTATGAAATACTGCTATAAAGTTAATATTTATTGTTTAAAATTCGTGACCTGCAGAAATCAGTTAAAAGACAAGAAAGCAAGGGCCTAGAATCTCATGAAATATTACTAAATGTGAAAGAAACCTATGACCTAATTGATGACTCTAAATTACTGAAGAGACTGTGTTAACTGAAGAAACATATTCTGTCATCCCGAAAGAGGTGACATAACAAAATTATGTCCATGTGTCTGCAATATTGTTGGCACAGTTTTAGGATAAAATAGAACTATGTCCCACTGGAATATTAGATTCCCAAAGCACCAGGTTCATATAAGTAAATTCCCCTGAAATTGTGAATCCATTAAGAAACTCAAATCTGTATATTATCAAGGAGAAAAATGAAGTTACAATATTGAAAGGATACCAGAAGACTATTAAGTCTAATTTGCAGACACTAAAAATTACCCTTAAAAAAGGTACATGGTGTGTGTGCATGCATGTGTATTACATACGAAAGTCAGTCTGAGTCTTCATTCATTTACGGAAATAGATGTCAGCAGAAATGAAAGAGTTCTAGTAGCAAAAGGTCTCCCCTGGATGTTTTCTTAGCTTCAAGTAGTTAATTCAACTCTCTCAAACCATATGGCTTCCTGGATTCTATGAAGGAGAATCCAATATTTACAAAATATTATAGGACTATGGAGTCAGAAGAAGAAATAAATTTTGGGATCAAGAGAGTTTTATATTAGCAGGATTGTTTTTATTATTTTCACTGCAAGTTTTGAAAGGAAAAAAAATAGTCCTAGAATCTGCACTAATCACTGACACTGATCATAAACATAGGACTACCCACGAAGAGCCAGAATATGTTTATTTTTATTATAATTGTTTTTTTGTGTGCTGGGGGGAGGAGGAAGGAGTGTGAATGGTTTAGGTAAAGGGTGGGAGTGGAAATGTTTATTAAAAAACATAAATAAATTTTGTTCTTAAGTAACTTCCTCTGAATGAATCTGACTAATCTTGCCAGTGTTTTCTTGGCTTCCAAGCAATCTTTATCAAACCAGGAAGTAGGTCAGCCAGACCTGGGGCAAGACAAGACAATTGGTTGGTATGTAAATAGCTGAAAGCTTTCTCCTATAAATCAGTAGGGGATTTGTAAAATTTCTATACTTAAAATGTTGCTAGTCATCTCAGAGGCTCTCCCCACCTTTTCATCTTCCTTCACCCTAAATTCACTGACACAATTATGTATGCACACAAATTAAGAGGTAGAAATATTCAGAAAAGTCAATTTAATAAGAAAGTAGAGATTTTTAACACCACAGAACATGTCTACTACGTAGATAAAGCTAAACAGAGGAGAAACACCGTTACATTAAATACAACATAACGATTCTTTGTTAAAAATACGATTCCTCCTAGATTGATCCTAAGAGCTATCATTTATGAATAGAAAGTTGTAGTTACAGGAGAATATGATTGCATATGTCTCAGAATGAAGTAGCAACTCTTAGAGGTGTGGTCTACAGACTCCTTAGTCCATACTATCCTTGAACAATCTATAATTAGACATTGAAGGTTTTGACACCTAGCTCAGAGTCTTGCACCTTTCCATAACTCTTGCCCACCTTTTAGAAGGTTTCAAGGGCTGTGTAGATAACCCATTCAGTGGTCTATGATTTTCAATTCTACTCCTTTCAGCCACCATCCACCCCTTTCCAAGTCCACCCCTTATCATCATTCAGCACCATCCCATCTCCTAAAGTTTAACCCACAGTCTTTCACCTGACTTTCAGATCAACAATTCTCTCCTATCTTAGCTTATGCCACATTACACTCTCACTTCATGTAGGCCTAGTCCCATATCCCTCTATTTTATTTTACTTAACTAGTCTTCTTTTCAGTTTTCTTTTTCTCCATCATATATTCTCCTTGTCTAGTGATAATTATTCCTAATATTTTGAAAAATAAGAACATTAAAATGTTCTAACCTGAAAAGAAATCTTACTTTTTATATAGTTATAACTATATATAAAAACTACTATATATATATAAACTTTTTTCTAGCTTTATTGAGATATAATTGACAAAAACTGTATATATTATGGTGTGCAATATGTTTTGATGTATGTATACATTGTGAAATGCTTGCCACAATAAAACTAATTAACATGTCTATCATCTCACATAGTTTTATGTGTGTGTAGTGAGAACATTTAAAATCTACTTTTAGCAATGTTCAAGTATACAGTACTTTATCATTAGCTGTAATCACCATGCTGTACAATAGACTTACAGAATTTATTCATCCTGTCTAACTGAAACTTTTATTTTTGTAATTTTAAAATCTTGTTAAAATACCACTTACTTTAAGGTCTACATTGTATTCTACTAATTTTATAGTTTTAAGTTTCACAGGTGAGCTTTAATCCATCAGGAGTTCACCTTTGTAAAAGTGGAGTAGGAGTGAAAACTCCAGGAGCTCAGATCCGAGAAGCATCAGGGAGTGCCGATGGTGTGGATTATGCAGGTGGGCTAAGAACATGAGACTTCCCTACTATCTGCAGCCAGGCACTATACACCCAGCCCTTACTTCCCAGGCAGGAAACCATAGGCCTACTCTCAGGAGAAGTTACACTAGATGGATTCTGGACTCCAGACAGCAGAGGAAAGGAGTAAAGAGCTGCAGGAAGAGGTAAAAGAATTTGTCAAAATAGAAGGAATAAGTGAATCTCTATATACTAAATAGTAAGATTCCCAGCTAATCCCCTTTTTCAGAACAAATATACACCCTCTAAACAAGAGATTGGGACCTTGTTTCCTCAAGACAATAGACTGTACTAGGGAGAAGTTTTCCAGATACAATGAAGTAGTGGTAAATACTATAAAGAAAATAACTTTGAGAGGCCAAGGCGGGCGGATCACCTGAGGTCGGGAGTTTGAAACCAGTCTGATCAACATGGAAAAACACCGTCTCTACCAAAAATACCAAAAAAAAGTGGCAGGGTGTGGTGACACATGCCTGTAATCCCAGCTACTCAGGAGGCTGAGGCAGGAGAATCGCTTGAACCTAGGAGGTGGAGGTTGCAGTGAGCTGAGATCTCATCAATGCACTCCAGCCTGGGCAACAAGAGCAAAACTCCATCTCGAAAAAAAAAGAAAAAGAAAAAGAAATCAGCATATGAATTGGGGTAGATTATTTTATTTGGAAAGGCCAGTGGTGGCCTTAATGATTAGGTGACATCTGAGTAGATACTTGAAACAAGTGAGAAAACCATGAGGGTGATATGGTTTGGATCTGTGTCTCTGCCCAAATCTCATGTCAAATTGTAATCCCCAATGTTGGAGATGGGTCCCGGGGGGAGGTGATTGGACCTTGGGGGCAGTTTCTCATGAGTAGTTTTTTTTTACATGTCTTTGATTTTATTTTGAGAGAGCTAATATTAATATGCCTTACATAATTATAAGCAAAAGTACATGCATTCCCTCTTTCCATCCCTGCTCTGAGTTTTATTGCAAAGCTTTCCTGAGTTGACTGATAACAAAGAGTGCTATGCTCAAACTATTTTTTTTATGATTGTGGACTGGCTTCCCCATGTGGAAAGAAAGATGATTGATGGAATTTTCTGATAATATACTTCCATCTCCAAGACCCAAAAGAGAAATCCTCTTCTCTAGTTTCAATAAAACTCCAAAAAGAAAGCTTCTGGTTGGCCTAGCTGTGATCACATGTTCATCCTTGACTTAATTACTGTGGCTAGAGGAATGAATGAGTCACTCTGACAGGCCAGGTCCAGCTCAGGTGCCCTTCCCAGCCCTGAGGAGAAGGTGCTATGATGGATAGCTTAGCAGGAAGAGGAGGAGAGACAAGGCATACAAAAAAATACAAGCATCTAATATAAATGACATACAAAACCTTTGACAATCTGATAACCACCTACTTCTCCAGCCCTTATCTTGTTCCACTCATTAATTTGAACGTTGTGTTCCAGAAATGACCAGAGTAGTTCAGAGTATGACCTTTGAGGTTAGCACATCTAGGTTTGCATTAGAAATTTACAATTTACTCATTACATTACCTTGAGTGATTTTTTTAATCTCTCTAGTGCTTGTTTCTTAATTTTTTAAATATGATAAATAATAGAACTAAAGGGAATGATGCAAGTAAAACATGTGGCATAGGGTGGCAAGTGTGAGATTTTAGGAAGTTTATAAACAGCACCCCTCTTTTCCTCCTCCATGTTTGTTTAATTTACAGATACACCCAGCAATCAGGAGAATGAAAATACCTTTAAAACCTGTCATATCATGCCTTTCTGCTCAAAACTGTGCAGGGGTTTCTCATCTCACACACAGGAAAAAAGGTCAAAGTCATTATAGGCCCACAAGGCCCTGAAATCATCTTCACCACTCCCCAAATCTCAGTTACCTTTTACCCTCATCCCCTGTGACTTTCTCCTTCATGACATTACACAGCCACACTAGCCTCATTACCTTGCATCAAACATTTAGAAAAGCTCTCACCTCAGGTCCTTTGCCCTTGCTTTTCCCACTGCCAAAAAGACTCTAGGCTCATGCATGTACCTGGCTACTCCCCACTTACGGAAGGAAATAGACATAATCTTTGCCCTCTTTGAGCTGACAGTCTAGAGGGGAGATGGGCGTTAAATGCATAAACAAACAAGACTGATACGACTATAATACGAAATGTCTATACTCTCGGGGAAAATAATAGGATGGAAGTACTGAATTCTGAATGGTGGACAAGGGCAGGGCCTCACAAGGAAACATCATGAAAGTAAGAGCGGCACAAAAATAACATAGGCAGCTCACGTCTGTAATCCCAGCACTTTGGGAGGTCGAGGTGGGCAGATCACAAGGTCAGAAGGTCGAGACCACCCTGGCTAACATGGTGAAACCCCGTCTCTACTAGAAACACAAAAAAATTAGCTGGGTGTGGTGGCATATGCCTGTTGTCCCAGCTACTTGGGAGGCTGAGGCAGGAGAATTGCTTGAACCGGGGAGGTTGAGGTTGCAGTGAGCCAGGATCACACCAATGCACTCCAGCCTGGATGACAGAGTGAGACTCTGTCTAAAAAAAAGAAAAAAAGAAAAGAAAAGAAAAAGGAAAATAACATAATTGGAAATTATAGACCATGTCCAAGACCCATTATCTAACCTATCAGAGATAGAATGATAATGAACAGTCACCTGAGAGTCAGGCAGAGAAGAAGTCAGCCTCAGGAATGTTCAGACGCACCCAGTCACTGGTAGATTGGAGGTCAAGAACAGAAAATTCAGTGTATGTGGGAATCCAATTAAAAGGGAACTAGTCTAATAAGATCAGAGCATAACCAAGGATGAGACTGATTCAGTGCTTTATTGAGAACTAATCGGTGGGCCTTCTTATAAACAATCTTTCTTAGAGAAAATTGTTCTTCGAACAAAATGGGGCTCTTTCTTTACCTCTCCACTAAAATGCAAATAAGTAAGGATAACATTATTTGAGGGGTAATCTTGGCTATTTTCAAAATAATTTTTTATTTTAAATAATTGTACACTCTGAGAAAGTCGCAAAAAAACAGTATATAGAGTCCTCTGTGCCCTTTGCCTAACTCCTCCTAATACTAATACTGACATTGTGTGTAAATGTCATATGATATCAAAACCAGGAAACGGGCATTGGCACAATATTGCTAACTAGACCACAGACCTTATCCAGTTTTCACATGCAGTCATTTGTGTGCGTCTGTGCGTGTGTGTGTGTGTATGTGTATACTCCAATGCAATTTGATAGCATATTCAGATTCATGTAGCCACCATCACAATCAAGGTACAAAACTGTTTCATCATCATACAGAAACTCCTCACACTCCTCTTACGTAGTCAGTCACCCTCCCACCCTAATCCTGATCCCTGGCAACCACTAATCTGCTCCTTACATTTACAGTTTTGTCATTTTTAAGAATCCTATACTAGGAAACTTTTTGAGATTGACTTTTTTTTTTTTTTATGCAGAGATTCATCCAAATTATTAATGTATCGATAGTTCATTCTTTTTAAATTGTTGAGTGGTGTTCCATTAGATGGATGTACCAATGTTGGCATAACTATGCACACATTGAAAGACATTTCAGTTGTTTCCACTCCATTTTTACCTTTAAAATTTGCAAACTTCAGGTCTTTCACGTTTACAAATAACTTTTAATCTACCTCAGTAGTGATTGGTATGAACGGAGAGTTGTGGAGCAAGGTGAATGCAGTTGGAGATGACAGCAGGTAGACCATGAAAGCTGCTACCATTTATAATGAGTATCACATAGGCTGGCACTCTGTGTAAACATGACTTTGTAAGGGTGACTTTTCAAATTATCTGAACACGAATTAACTGATAGCTTAATTCTAAATTGGGTCAAGTCTTAGGTGGCTGTCAGGGGAGGGAACCAGAGATGGTGAGCATGAGGCAAAGAGGGTTGGTCTACTGGAAATGTTACATAAGCATAAAGAGGACGGATGACGGGGGAAATGGTGTGGGAATGAGTAGAATACACCTCTTTCCTGTGGTTCTGAAACAGGAAAGATGAGCACATATGCATCACTTCCACTTCCCATTTCCCTCAAATCATCACTGGCTGGGCTGCCACTCTCATCTCAGTACCACGCCCCTTTGTGCCTGCACTTTATGCTTCATAATAAATATTCGATTACCGATTTTACAAAGCTATATATAGAAAGAAGACAAAAAAAATGGCAATGTTCTGTGTTAGAACAAATTCAGAAGAGTTTGTTTGTTTGTTTGTTTGTTTTGAGGCAAAGTCTCGTTCTGTGGCCCAGGCTGGAGTGCAGTGGCACGATCTCAGCTCATGCAACCTTTGGCTCACTGCAAACTCCGCCTCCTGGATTCAAGGGATTCTCCTGCCTCAGCCTCCAGCCCAGCCTGAATGTGCTCTTTTTTAAATCAACTAAGTTAGTATGTATTTGAAGTTAACTTTAGTCCACTTTGGGTAAATAATTTACCCTATGTTAACATCAGTTACTATACCTGTCAAGCAGAAGAATCACTTTCTCTTCCTGAAGACAATAAAACAGGTAGAAATAAAACTCCTTGAACTGCTACTTTTCTTATTTCATTAAAATAGTATTCTGCTAAAATATTCTATGAGAAAGAGAAAGTCCCTAGGTGAACAAATATAAATTTTAGATACAGTCTCTGCTCTCAGTGGGCTCACAATTTAACTGTAGAAAGCCAGAGTTGAATGTATAAAACGTAAAGTATATGCAAATGGAATTATTCTAGCAATTAAAAATAAATATTTCTGCCGGAAACAGTGGCTGTTTCCGGTGTCCCTTAATCTCACTTTCTCCTTCAGTTACCATTATCCCTTCTTCCTTCCCTAGTTTACCATGAAAAAATAAAAAGCTGTTTACTACAATGACTATAGTTTATGCCCCATAGCTATCCACTAGTGCCATCCTCCCTGCCTATCCCTTTTCTAGAAAATGACCACACCCTCTACCACAGAAATGAACACATGCCCCAAGCCTAAGCAGTCATAGTCATTCTCTGACCTCAGAAATTGGTGATTGGTCCTGCAACCTGTATAACTCCACAGAAATCTCTCGGAGTTTTTCAAAGAGAGGAGTTAATCCAGAGAGGTTTTTCTACAAGTTTGGAAGGTCAAAAGATCAAAAAGGAAATTAACAACTGCAGAAAGCAGTCATGATTACTCCTGTAATCCCAACACTTTAGGAGGTCAAGCTGGGCTGATCACCTGAGTTCAGGAATTTGAGAGCAGCCTAGAGAACATGGTGAAACCCTGTCTCTACTCAAATACAAAAAAATTAGCTGAGCATGATGGCACTCGCCTGTAATCCCAGCTACTTGGGGAGCCGAGGCAGGGAAATTGCTTAAACCCGAGATCATGCCACTGCACTCCAGCCTGGGTGACAGAGTGAGACCCTGTCTCAAAAAAAAGGGAATAAAATAAAATAAATAAATAAATATTTCTTGGTTCCTTGACATCCTCTTCCTCATTCTACCTTAGTTGGCCATTCTCACGGTCATCACTAAAACAGAGCCATCACACTATTAAATCACACATCCTGTTCTGTGACCATTTCCTCTTATCCTTCTATACTGCTTGCTGAAACTCCTTGTGGGATCATGCCTGGGCCTCCTTGGGCTCTCCAGTCCTTTACGTGTCTGCTGTGTCTCTCTTCTTTCTTTCTTTTTTTTTTAATCTCCGTCTGGGATTATAGGTGTGAGCCACCTATAATCCTGAGTTCTGAAAATCCCAGATGGAGTTTCACTCTGTCGCCAGGCTGAAGTGCAGTGGCACATTCTCAGCTCACTGTAACGTCCACCTCCCGGGTTCAAGCGATTCTTCTGCCTCAGCCTCCTGAGTAGCTGGGACTACAGGTGCACGCCACCACACCCAGCTGATTTTTGTATTTTTAGTACAGACAAGGTTTCACCATGTTCAGGATGGTCTCAATCTCTTGACCTTGTGATCCGCCTACCTCAGCCTCCCAAAGTGCTGGAATTACAGGCATGAGCCACTGTGCCCAGCCTGTGTCTCTCTCTCTATTCTTTAGCTCCCTTCAGTCATTTGTTCTCTTCCTTTCCAGAATAAATACAATGGTCTATCCCCTCAATAATTCTTTTGCCAAAACCTTCAAGTCCCTTGTCACTCTCCTTATCTCTTTTTTTATGGTAAAATCTCTGGAAGAAACTATCCACTTTCTCAACACTTTCTTCACATTTTCTCCACAATTTCTTCATACTTTCTCTATACTCATGCACCAGAATTTAAGTGAAAAAGTCACACAAGAGAGAAAGCTGGTACTTTTTTTTTTTTTTTTTAATATTTTTGTTTGGTTTTGTTTTTTAGAGATGAAATTTCACTATGTTGCCCAAGCTGGCCTCAAACTCCTGGCCTCAAGCAATTCTCCTGCCTTGGCCTCCCAGAGTATTGGGATTGCAGTCAAGGGTCACTGTGCCTGGCTTGGTACCCTTATGATTACTAAGTTCAAATATGCCTTCAGTACTCCTAGTAATCCCACTCTGCTTCTCTGGGCAACTCCTCCTCTCCTTTCCAAGAAGGCTTTTTCACACCTTGTCTCTCCTCACACTTCTGCCCTTGCCCCATTCTTAACTCTTGCTCCCTGAAAATGACCTATCTGTAACTTCATAGAGAAAATGGAAGCAGCAGAGATGGACTCCAGCATGTTCCTTCTGTCATATCTAGAAAATGTTCCTGCTCCTGGACCCATGACAACCACCTTCCCTCCAGCGCCATCCATTGTACCTTCTTTCTCTAGTCTCTTTACTACTTCCCCTCTAATCAGTCCTTCCCATCAGCACTTAAACATGCATGTTTATCTCAGAACGCAGAGTTCCTCCCTTAATCTCACTTTCTCCTTCAGTTACCATTATCCCTCCTTCCTTCCCTAGTTTACCATGAAAAAATAAAAAGCTGTTTACTACAATGACTATAGTTTATGCCCCATAGCTATCCACTAGTGCCATCCTCCCTGCCTATCCCTTTTCTAGAAAATGACCACACCCTCTACCACAGAAATGAACACATGCCCCAAGCCTAAGCAGTCATAGTCATTCTCTGACCTCAGAAATTGGTGATTGGTCCTGCAACCTGTATAACTCCACAGAAATCTCTCGGAGTTTTTCAAAGAGAGGAATTAATCCAGAGAGGTTTTTCTACAAGTTTGGAAGGTCAAAAGATCAAAAAGGAAATTAACAACCGCAGAAAGCAGTCATGATTCCCTAGAGTTGGAGACACCAAAGAAAAAGGGTGAGGGTAGTGACGTAGGAACTCACTGGAGAGGGTCCTGTAGACCTGGTGCTCCAAGCTGTAGCAGGAAGCTCTCCACATGTGGCTTATGGATAACTGAGAAGACTTGGCCAAGCAGATGTTTGGACAGCCCAGGAGCTGCAGCCAAGCAACTACACTTCCAACTGTATAGAGGTTGAAACCTGGCAGTTGCTGGTTCCTCTAAGGAGCATAGTAGAGGAGACGCTCATGAAGCAGTCTTACTTCTGGGGTCAATACCTGAGGTTCACAGTCTGACGCCAAGAAGATTAAGGACGTGGACACACACAAGGAGTGAGTTTAGGAGCAGAGATTTAATAGGCAAAAGAGAGAGAAAGGAGCCCAGGTATGGTGGCTCACACCTATAATCCCAGAACTTTGGGAGACTGAGGCGGACCAGCCTGCACAACATGGTGAAACTCTGTCTCTACTAAAAATACAAAAATTAGCCAGGTGTATGGCATGCATCTGTAATCTTAGCTACTCGGGAGACTGAGGCACGAGAATCACTTGAACTCGGGGAGGTGGAGGTTGCAGTGAGCCGAGAGCGCACCACTTCACTTCAGCCTGGGCAACAGAGTGAGTCAAAAAAAAGAAAAGAAAAAGAAAAAAACAGAGAAAGAGAGAGAGAAAGAGAGAGAGACAGAGGGAGGGAGGGAGGGAGAAAGGAGAACAGCTCTCTCTCTTGCGACAGAGAGGTGTGCCTGAACGGGAATTCTGCTCAAGGTGGAGTGCACCAGATTTTACAGACAGATTTGAGGAGGGGGTGTCTGCTTTACATAGGGGCCAAAGATTGGTTGGATCAGGTGTGACATTTACATAGCACACAGGGAAGCTAGCGGCCCCACCCTAATTTTATTATGCAAATGAGGTCTTTGCCTGGCACGCATGATGTTGCCTGCTCCTTACTGCACACGTGGCTGGCAAAGAGAAGGGAAGATGGAGCCGCCATTTTGAACATGCCTAATCCCAGCTAGCCTTCTCCCGTCGGCACAATTGCCGGCATTCATCAGTGCAAGCTTCCAGCTTGCTTGTCTGTGTTTGCAGCTCGATTTTACAGGCTGCTCTTTGTTAGAAAAGAAAATGATTTGGGGGTTGGTTTTTATTAAAACGAAACCCTTACGGGGGACTCCCATACCCTCATTATCTGCCTAAGTAACTTTTTCTTAATCGTATATTACTAAGAGTTCAGAAAGAAGATGGAAACTAGAGCTACATTTATCTTGCTGCTGGAGTAATAAGGTAGGAACTGAAAAATGAGGAAGGAATTCCTTCCTGCCCACCTCTTCCCTGCTAATCCTCCGCTACTGCTTCCCATTGATAAAACCTAATAAGAAACTAAATTACAAAGGAGTCTGAGAAATATTAGCTGTGTCCCAACCCCAGCATCACACAGCAGAGTATAAAAGTTGAAACTTACAAATGGGTCAATAGGTAAAATCCTGGTATATGATCCAAGCTGGATTTCACTTGGAAATCCAGATTAATAGGAATCTTTTTCTCCTCTCAACCCATACTGTCGTGAGGATTGATCAAAGTCCAGGCAACCATGTCCCAAGCACAAGAAAAACCCTGACCAAAGACAACACCAGAAATAAACAGGAGTAAGAGTCCTAGCACTATCATTGCCCAGCTTCTAAGACTCTGACATTCCAAGGAAAAAGGAATGGGATCTCCAACAATATCTGCCCAGGGGTAGAGGAATTTTTTTTTTTTTTTTTTTTTTTTTGAGATGTAGTCTAGCTCTGTTGCCCAGGCTGGAGTGCAGTGTTGCCATCACTGCTCACTGCAAGCTCTGCCTCCCAGGTTCAGACCATTCTCCTGCCTCAGCCTCCCTAGTAGCTGGAACCACAGGCGCCCACCCCCACGCCCGGCTAATTTTTTGTATTTTTAGTAGAGGCTGGGTTTCACCGTGTTAGCCAGAATGGTCTCAATCTCCTGACCTCATGAACCGCCTGCCTCGGCCTCTCAAATTGCTGGGATTACAGGCGTGAGTTACCGCATCCGGCCAGGGGAGAGGGATTTTAAAGGATTTTTTTCTTTAACTGGCTCAGGTTTGAGCATTGAAAGTAGGATCTTTTCATGACAAATGTTATGTTTTGTCAATAAGTACATGTTCAGTGTAACAGTTACTCCAACATTTTTGAAGAGGAGTTTGGAGAAGGAAAATCCAGAGGAAGAGGTAGAGAAGCTTTTGCCAGAGAGTCAAAGATCAGAACAATGTCCCAGAAGTCAAAGGCAGAGAGGGTTTCAAGAACTGTGCAGTAATGTTCAATGCCATCAAATGAATAACCCAGAGTGAATGATTAGGATGATGACTTGTTAGTCGCCCCAGGTTAAACGTTTGTAAGTAATGATTCATTTTATAAATACCCCCACACCCAAGAAATCCTTTCAATAATTTATTTCTAAATTCCTGATTAAGATTGAGGGCAAGATTCCTGATTTATAGTTTACAGAATTTACTTTATTCTTCTTTATAAAAAATCAAGTAATTAAAGCAGGAGTATCTAATAGATGATAGTCTCTTGCTAATGCCAAGAAAATGCACAGAAAACAATAATATGGCTTAGCTCCTTTTCTGAAGGAACCTATGGGTCAGTCAGGGAGAACCTTCTGATTTAAATTGAGGAACTCTGGATCTTCTGCCAACTTCAGGAGAAAGTCATGACTTTTATAATCTACCGCAGATGTATTGGAACAATTCTTTTAAATATCAGAAAACACTAGGTCATATTTCATACCTGTGTATTACTTTTATATTGCTACCATAACAAAATACAACAAAGTTTGGTGTCTTAAATACATTTTTTTTTTTTTTTTAACAGTTCTGGAAGTCAGAATTTCAAAATCAAAGTGTTGGCAGGTTTGGTGTTTTCTGAGGCCCCTCTTCTTGGCTTGTGGCTGGCTGCCTCCTCACTGTGTGCTCCTTGTTGTTGTTGTTGTTGTTGTTTGACAGGGAGTCTCGCCCTGTTGCTCAGACTGGAGTGCAGTGGTTCAACCTCAGCTCACTGCAACCTCCACCCCGCAGGTTCAAGCGACTCCCCTGCCTCAGTGTCCTGAGTAGCTGGGATTACAGGTGCCCACCACCACACCCAGATAATTTTTGTACTTTTAGTAGAGACGGAGTTTCACCATATTGGTCAGGCTGGTTTCGAACTCCTGACCTCAAGTGATCCACTCACAGGGGCCTCATGTGGTTTTCCTCTGTGCTCATATGTGTCAGCGTCGTAATCGCCTCTTTTTATAAGGACCCCAACCGTATTGGATTAGGGCCCACCCTAATGACTTTATTTATCTTCATTACTTCTTTAAAGACTGAATCTCTGTTTTGTTGTTTTTGTTTTTCTTTTTTCTTTTGGTTTGTTTTTCTTTTTTTCTTTTCTTTTCTTTTTTTTTTTTTTTGAGATGTAGTTTCACTCATTTACCTAGGCAGGAGTGCAATGGCACATTCTTGGCTCACTGCAACCTCCGCCTCCCAGGTTCAAGCGATTTTCCTGCCTCAGCCTCCTGAGTAGCTGGGATTACAAGTGTGTGCCACCACACCCAGCTAATTTTTGTATTTGCAGTAGAGATGGGGTTTCGCCATGTTGGCCAGGCTGATCTTGAACTCCTGACCTCAGGTGAGCCATCCACCTTGGCCTCCCAAAGTGCTGGGATTACAGGCATGAGTCACTGCACCAGGCCTAAAGGCCCAATCTTTGAAAACAGTCACATTCTGAAGTTCTGGGGGTTAGGTCTACAATATATGAATTTGGAGGGGGGATGCATATTTCAATCCATCACACTCTGAAAATCAATTCCACACAATGTAATGATTTATGCAGCCAAGTTAGTATGATCCATAAAAAGCGGTAGATATTCTACATGGATGAAATCATTTTCTAATTCACCAGACAACTTATTTTTAAAGAAATTGGAAAAAGATCACATTATTTCAAGCCAACCATTTCCAAACTTGCCTAGGAAGAAATATTATCTACCTAATAAATATTAGCACTTACAATGGGACGCTTTCAACTTTCAGTCAAGCTGCATATTGGCATGAGTTTTCTGGGCTTAGGTCAGTTCCTCTGCTTTACATGGCCACCGTTGGCTATGATATGTGCTGTTCTCATTCTAACTCAGAGTCTTTAAAGAAAAGTCCTTGAATGTATATACTGTTTACTTTTTACAGCCTTCATGGCAACAGGATTTGGTATCTTCCCTCATTTAAAAAGCTCTTGTCCACGCCCCTCACCAGGTCCTCTAGGAGAAAAACATTTTCCACATATTCTGCTTATGTTTCTTAGTAGCTGATTATACCTATATGTTTGTTTCCAAAATACTGCCCGTTACAACTTGCACAACTTGGAAACAACCATATCATTATGCAAAAGTCTATATTTATATGAAAATTTGTCTCCTTTTCCTGCAGGCATCAAGTTGCAGTGACCTGCCCTTCTGAACCATTCATAGGTTTTGGAAGGGCAGAGCACACACTTATGCATCATTGCCTTGGCTGAAGAACTAGCTGGTCTTAATGCTCCCCAGGGGGAATTATGTGTCTTCTATTAGAAGGCAGGGAGGGAAACCCTACATCTCTTACTCCAAGAAATTCCTTAGGAGAACTGGGTGATGCTGTAACCTGCCACATGGGATAATATCCTGCCTAGAAACAGTGAAAGTCAAACAATAGTGTAAACAAAAATCTTCTTTATTAATGGCAAATCGTTACACTAATTAACATCAAAAGTGAATGAGTAGGCCGGGCGTGGTGGCTCACGCCTGTAATCCCAGCACTTTGGGAGGCCGAGGTGGGCGGATCACCTGAGGTCAGGAGTTTGAGACCACCCTGGCCAACATGGCAAAACCCAGTCTCTACTAAAAATACAAAAAATTAGCCGGGCATGGTGGCAGGCGCCTGTAATCCCAGCAACTCGGGAGGCTGATGCAAGAGAATCACTTGAACCTGGGAGGCAGAGGTTGCAGTGAGCAGAGATCGTGCCACCACTTCGGTGACAGAGCAAGACTCTGTCTCAAATAAATAAATAAATAGATAGATAGAAAAGTGATCAAGTATGTAAAAATTAACTCCAAATCTAAGAAATCTATCCTAATTTCTAACTAAAGTGATAAATGTAGTATTTTAGAATTTTGACCTAGAAAAAGTGTTTTTCCACCAGAGGAACTAAGAGGTACCCTTTTTCCTGGTAATGCAAACTTTATTTTTTCAATCATGATGCCATGGCTCACAGGTAAACCCCAGAGTGTTTATGAGTGTGCCCAAACACTGATTCTTTCTGCCCTCAGGTTAGCTGGAACCCAAGATAAATAATTTTTCCTATGTTCCTTAAAATAATTACATTATTCTGTCTGTGTTGTGATATAATAAGAAGTAAGAAGCCCTGTTGTAACTAATCATATTTTCCTTTTGTTTTTCTCATGTATCAGGAAGCTTTGAAACAACTGTAAAGTTCCACTATATATAATGTCATAAAATGTGTGCATTTTTAATTTTCTTTTCTCCCTTTTCTCTGATTTTCTGTTTTGATATTCTTGGACATGTTTTGTGCATATAAATCAAATCCTTTTGAAAAATAATTAAGACAAAAAGTTCTATTAGCAATATTAGAAAAGTTAAAATATTAAATATAGGTGTACAAACATTGCTCTACCTGCTTAACAAATAAAAGTTATGATCATCCTAACAAGAGAAGTGACCTTTCATGAAAGTCCTAAAGTAGACTGCAGTTAAATACATGCTTTCAAATCTAATTCACAATTGTTTCTTCCACATGATCATTCACTACATTGTTCAAAAAATGTATATTTAGCCGGGTGCCGGTGGCTCACGCCTGTAATCCCAGGATTTTAGGAGGCCGAGGCAGGTGGATCACTTGAGGTCAGGAATTCGAGACCAGCCTGGCCAACATGGTGAAACCCTGTCTCTACTAAAAATACAAAAATTAGTTTGGCATGGTAGTGCACGCTTGTAATCCCAGCTACTCAGGAGGCTGAGGCAGGAGAATCGCTTGAGCCTGGGAGGCGGAGGTTGCAGGTTGCAGTAAGGTAATTAGCACTATGTAGATGCAGTGAGCCAAGATCGCACCACTGCACTCCAGCCTGGGTGACAGAGGGAGACACTGACTCAAAAAAAAAGAAGAAAAAAAAAAGTATATTTAGTGAGTCTTCCATAAGTCAATAATATTCAGTTGATATGTGAAATGCATTATTGAATGCAATCACATAGTTAATATGTAATGGTACACAGCAGCAGAGGGGATGGCCATGTAGGTAGCTCTTAAGATGAAAAACTTGAAATCCATAATTCAGTTTCTTTAAAAATAAGTCTGTCAATTTTATTCTGCCTTCTAAGAATATCTATTTTGCACCACAGTTTATTACGGGTAGCATTACTAACCAAAGTCTTGATATCCAAGAAATAATGGTTAGAAATAGTACTACCAGGGTCTAGAGTATTACAGTTTTCCATGACTTAATTTCTCCTATTACTGGTGCCCCAAAATACTGGGACACTATTAAATTTGCCCAAATGCTATAAAATAGAATGAAGGAAAAACAGAAACATAACCAGCAATTTAAGTCATTGTTCATAGGAGCTGAATAAACCTCAAATCAAGAGAAGCCAAACTATTCCTGGTTTTGAGTTCATAAATGAACCCACACACTGTAAGGTGGTGAAGTAAAAAAGAAATATTCTGCTAATATATATTTTTAGTTTCTTAGCGACAGGGTCTCACTGTCATGCAAGCTGCAGTGCAGTGTTGCTATCCTAGGTCACCACAACCTCAAATTCCACGGCTTAAGCAATCCTTTCACCTCAGTCCCTCGAGTAGCTAAGACTACAGGCGCATGTCACAATGCCTGGTTAATTTTTCTTTTCTTTTTTTTTTTTTTTTTTTTTTTTGTAGAAATGGAGTCTCACTATGTTTCCCAAGCTGGTCTCAAACTCTTGGCCTCAGGTGATCCTTTCACCTTGGCTTCCCAAAGTACTGATATTATAGACATGAGCCTCCACACCCCGTCAGGTCCTTTTAATATGCCATAATATCTTAACCCCATCTACAGGTAAGTGTGGCTCAACAATGTCTAAAATTTGACTCCAATCAGATTAGCATTCCCTTGGATGGTTAATATTTCTCTGGAAGAAGGAGCAAGAGATTCTTCTTTACTTTGTTTCTCAACCAGTAGTTAAATAACTCTTTAAGCCTATAAGTTAAAGAGAAATGAAATGCAACTTTCCAATACATCCAGAAAGCATAATCACTCAAGAATGTTTTAAAAATAATAATAGAATTTTGAGCTCTTGACTTTTAAGCACTCTAGGAAATCATGTTTTTGTGAACTAGCTAAAAAGACCCAACATTTCTGGGGAAAAAAAAAAAAAAAATCCCTTCCTGGATCCAAGAACTGTGGATAATATACAGGAAATGATTTTTTTAAGACCTTAATTTCTAGTTTAATCAACAAAATGTAGTGATTAGTCATCAACAAATATTTCTATATGCACAAAGATATAAACCCTTTCTGGTGGCTTAAATATCCAAAAGAAAGGGGAAAAATAAAATGTTTTTTGTTTTATCCGTGTGGGTGTGAAGTCAGCATAATGATCCTTGACCAGTAACTAAGTCTATAAAGATAACGAACAACCAAGTAGAAAAATATTCTCTAAAGCATAGCCATAATTGACAATTCTCTAAAACAGCCATAATTGGCAATTTTACTCTAATCTTTTTTTGTTTTGAATGTTATATTTTCAAAAGTTCTGTAGACTGCAAGACAAAGTACCAGAAAGACTATCCCAAGATTTTTCTTATTTAATAAGGAAATAATTTTCTTATTTAACAGAAAACAAGAAGACAAAATGAATAGAACTGAACCTTTCTTACCAACCATAGGTTCTTAGGCTCTCAGGCAACAGAAATTGACAGGAGGCTGAGAAAGTTTCCCAGACAAGGCTTTGTTGGGGCTTATGCTTGAGCGCAAGGGATATAGCATAGGAGCAAGAGTTCCCTGGCTGGCTCCCGAAGGGCAGGTCTTTATGGTGCTTTAAGAAGAATGACAGGAAGAAACAAGAGGTATGCGAGTGTCATTACAGGTGCAGAGTGGAGCACAGAGTGTGCAGATGCAGTGAGAAATCATGTTAGTAGGTACATTACATAATCAATAAATGGCAGACAAAGCCTTCCCCAGGCAGGCATTTAGACTGAGGTAGGGGTCAGAATTGGTCATTCCCCTGGTCTTGCCTGCAAGTGGGTAATAGAGTTAACTTCCTTAGGTAAGATTTGGTGCAATGCTGCTTACATTAGGTTCCTCACATAGTTTGCAAGGTCTTTAGTCTTTGAGTATGGCACCAGTGGGGGTGGTGGTTAGAGGGTATGTATGGGAAAACTTACCTGTTCCTGGAAGTGGGGCCGAGGCCCATTCCTCCTGTCTCACTTTTGTGCCCATTTTTGAATTGATCTTTGTTGGGGTTGAATTGTAGCAATTGTGAGGGTTTGACAGATTTCTAGAAATATTAGTTACACTTCAATTTTTGGTTTTCCGAATATTTTTTTTTTTTTTTTTTTTTTTTTGAGGCAGAGTCTCGCTGTGTCACCCAGGCTGGCATGCAATGGTGCAATCTTGGCTCACTGCAACCTCAGCCTCCTGGGTTCAAGCTATTCCAGTGCCTCAACCTCCTGAGTAGCTGGGACTACAGGCGCCTGTGACCACATCTGGCTAATTTTTGCATTTTTAATAGTGACAGGGTTTCACTATGTTGGCCAGCCTGGTCTTGAGCTCCTGACCTCAAGTGATCTGCCTGCCTCAGCCTCCCAAAGTGCTGGGATTACAGACGTGAGCCACCACACCTGGCTACTTTATTATTTTTTATTTATAACAGATTTTATTTCATAAAGCATTTTTCAGTTCACAGCAAAACTGAGTGGAAGGTACAGAGATTTTTCCATCTACCCACTGCCCACACCCAGGTATAGCTTCCCCTGTTAACAACATTCCCCACCAGAGTGGCATATTTGCTACAAACAAATACGTAAATATTTATTATAAATTTTCCAGACCCATAGAATGCACAACACCAAGAGTTAACCCTAATGTATACTATGGATTCTAGTGATAATGTGTCAATGTAGGTTCATCAATTGTTCAGATAGTTTTAAATCATAAAAGAAAAATAAAATTGTCTCAGACTCCCTCATTCATTTATCTATTCAAGACATGACCCTCAAAATATACAGTCCATAAAGCAAAGAATGGTTGTGTAATAAGGTAATTAGCACTATGTAGATGCAGGTATTATGGGGGTAGAGAAGTATTGAAAGCAAAAGGCATGGAAAGGATGGGAAGAATTGGAAGAAAAAAGAAGGGTCACTAATGAGATTACTCCTTGCCTTTTGGGACAATTCAGCCCTGCCTAGGTCTTTCAAAAATACAACTAGTAGACAGACCACAGAATCCCATCTGACGATTCAGCTATTATGCAATGACAATGACTCATTTCTCTTCAATCTATATCTTCTCTCTGGCTCTCTTTTCCATTTCTGTCACCTAGGCTGCCAACTGAATGTCAGTGAGTTACAAATCTTTATCTTTTGCTCATACCTTTTTCTTGGTTACAGACTCCTTTACCTAACTGACAATGAACTAGTTTCACCTGGTTTTCTCAGAAGTTTCTCAAAGTCAATATATTCAAAGTCGAATTCATAGGCTTCCCCCACCAATTTGATCATCCCTGTATTTCTATAATTCATTAATTAATATCCTAGTAGAGACTCATCTTATGTGATCTTTCTTCCTCTTCAGCAGCTTCTAATCTGTCCCACTATCCTGTTCTTGTGTAAATATTTCCTTTTATAAATACTTCCTAAACATTTCCTTCCCTCAGTTTCCATTGTCAAAGTACCATAGCACACTAATGTTTACAATTAATTTTTTATTCACTTCCCTTCTCTATTTTAAATTAAGAAATTGGCCAGGCGTGGTGGTTCATGTCTGTAATCCCAGCACTTTGGGAGGCCGAGGCGGGCGGATTACAAGGTCAAGAGATTGAGACCATCCTGGCCAACATAGTGAAACCCCATCTCTACTAAAAATACAAAAATTATCCGGGCATGGTGACGTGTGCCTGTAATCTCAGCTACTGGGGAGGCTGAGGCAGAAGAATTGTTTGAACCCAGGAGGCAGAGGTTGCAGTGAGTCGGGATTGCGCCGCTGCACTCTAGCCTGGCAACAGAGCGAGACTCTGTCTCAAAAAAAAGAAAAAAGAAATCATGAGAAACTCTCCTGATTATCACTTATTTCACCGCTTGTTTAATGCTTAATTTTCTAGCTTCATTCCCCACCATTCTGTCCCTTAATTTTT
The DNA here is from genome assembly GCF_009764315.1 of Trachypithecus francoisi. Classification (NCBI taxonomy): domain Eukaryota; kingdom Metazoa; phylum Chordata; class Mammalia; order Primates; family Cercopithecidae; genus Trachypithecus; species Trachypithecus francoisi. The sequence continues at coordinate 43,533,406 of NW_022681470.1, read as the reverse complement.
CTTTTTTTTCATTTCTTTTATAATTTCTAGGCAAAAAGGATTGTCAACTCCCCAGAAGTGCCAAACTTTGTCATGCCTCTCTGCAGGCATACAGCTTTTCCCTCTACCTGGAATGACTTTTCCTCCGTCTTTGCCACACCTCATGCCCTGCCTTTTCCACTGGGCTTTCTTAGTCATGCTTAAAGACAGCTTTTCCACTTTCTCCTTGAGTCCTTTCCACACCTTTACGCTTTCCCCTAGGCAGAATGATTAGTAATTCCTTTTTCCTTGGGGACGAGCCAGAAGTATGAGTAGGAAAATCCCTTCTCTTTGGATGGAGACAGAAAAGTCAAGAGAGAAGGACGGAATATGAAGCTCAACAAATCCAATCTGATGGATTCATTTGCATCCGTTTTTCTGTTCAGGACTGGGGACGGAGAAGTCCTCTGACTTTCGTTTTTTTGTGGTGGTCTGTTGCTGATCTCTCTGTGTTTCCCTCGGTCTTTTCTTAGGGACACATCATTTATTTAGAAATATTAATATTTATTGATTGGACTGAGTCAATTCTTATGCGGGCCTGAGAACCACCCTCTTTCTTCGAAATGATTATGTCTATTTCTTTATCATATATTTCTTATTTTATTCCTTAGTTTGGATTTTATAGTTTAACTGTCAGAAGTCAACCTCATTTCCAGGTTCTTAAAGACAGCTCACTGTGCTCTCATATCCAATTTACATTAGTGATTTCTGAATTTATTTATTTATTTTTTTGATACAGTCTTGCTCTATTGCCCAGGCTGGAGTGCAGTGGTATGACCTCGGCTCACTGCAACCTCCGCCTCCCAGGTTCAAGCAGTTCTCCTGCCTCAAATACCTGGGATTACAGGCTTCCGCCACCATTCCCAAGTAATTATTGCATTTTCTCTAGAGACTGGATTTCGCCAGACTGGTCTCCAACTCCTGACCTCAGGTGATCCACCCGCCTTGGCCTCCCAAAGTGCTGGGATTACAGGCATGAGCCACCGTGCCTAGCCAGATTTCTGAATATTTTTAAAGCAGGATTTCTGTCGAGACTGAGAGAAAGGGATAGAGAACATGGAATATTATCGTATAAAACTCAGGAAAGAAGAGATGTTCTAGTTGAAGCAGGAGCAGAAGTGGGGGCACAAACAGTCAGCTCCAAGGCCTGCCTCCCTCTTGTTCCTCTTCAAATCAGTGTACTCTCCAACTCACATCCCGATTATAGCTACTATTTACTGATTAATGTTAAGTTGTCATGCAAGTGTTCACTGATATAAGAATGTGCAAATATGGGCTTTTATAGTGGCTGTTCTTCATTTTTTTTTTTTTTTTTTTTTTTTGAGACTGAGTCTCGCTGTATCGCCCAGGCTGGAGTGCAGTGGCGCGATCTCAGCTCACTGCAACCTCCACCTCCTGGGTTCAAGCAATTCATCTGCCTCAGCCACCCCAGTAGCTGGGATTACAGGCGCCGCCACCACACTTGGCTGATTTTTGTATTTATGTAGAAACAGGGTTTCACCATGTTGGCCAGGCTGGTCCCGAGGCTCCTAATCTCAAGTGATCTGCCCATCTCAGCCTCCCAAAGTGCTGGGATTACAGGTGTGAGTCACTGCGCCCAGCCTGTTTTTGATCTTTTATGGGTTATGAGCTTCATGGGAAACTATAAAAACTATGAACAGTTCTCTTCAGAAAAATATTCATATAGCAAAAAGTAAAAACCTCAAATTTTGTTTATGTTTTCAGGAAATAACAAAACCTCTGAAATCCTATATAAGCTATAGATGAAGAGGTCTTTTCTATAGTTAGGAAAATCCATCTATTAATCAAACAGGACTTCATGGTAAGGGAGAAAGAGTGGAAATGATAGCTGTCACTTCCAAACAGAAACTCCCGAAGTCAGAGCACAATAAACCACATTTGCTTTCTTTGTCCCAATGGTAATGAAACATTTCCTAGCTTCATCAGCTTGTGTTCCTAAGTGACAATAACCAAAGACATCTGTGACCAGTGAGTTCTTTCCCTACTTTCTATTGGTCACAAAGGAACAAATGAACAGTCCAACTTTTAAACTCTGATATACTTCATAAGTATCCTCATCAAATATTTATGATAATGTACTGATTCTGTTACTAATATTCTAAATTCTTCCTCTGAGCTATATGTGTTTTGACTTAAATCTTCCAAACTTGAAAAATCAATTGCTTAGCTTTTGGTAACTGTCAAGATAATAACATTCTATCATAGTTTTGAGGCAGATGGCACACTCACTGTTATTTTCTATGAAGTAATTAAAAAAAAAAATCAGTGTTGTGTTGCTCATCTTCTACTACTCCAGGGCCTGTAGGCAGAGACAAATATTTGACTAGCATCTCTTGCTAAAAGCATCTCTGGTCCTCCAGTCCTTCCTATAGGACACTGTAGCCTTTTTGCACTGGCTTCACTGACCCATAATTGTTTTTATGCCTTTCCGCCTCATTAAACTTTCAGCTCATTCATTCAACAAATATTTGTTTTTAATCTCCTTTATCTTTATATGCCTTCTATGAACACAAGGCCTAGCACAAATGAGAGTGCAGAATTTATAAATAAATTAAAGAATATATTGAATACTCATTATTATGTGTATAGTAATAGTTGCTAGTTATTGATAGAAAGCCAGGATTCTTAACTGATTTAATGAGTACTTTTTATATTCCAGAGTTTGTGCTAAGTGTTTTACATGTATTACCTTCTTTAATCCTCATAATATCCCTAGGAGATTGGTATTTAACAGATGACTGACTCTACTACATCTCCGACATTGCTAGGGTTTAACTACGCCCCTCCCACCAAATTTATATGTTGAAGTTCAAACCCTCAGTACCTGATTATGACCTTATTTGGAAACAGAATCCTTCAAGTCATAATTAGTTAAGTTAAAATGAGGTCATACTGGAGTAGGGTGGAACGCTAATCCAATCTGGCTGGTATCTGTATAGAAAAGCAAATTTGGACACAGACACACACATCATGTGAAAACAACGGGAGTTATGCTGTCAACTACCCAGGAACTACCAGGAACAAGGAGAGGGGCCTGAAACACATCTTTTCCTAGGACCTTCAGAGAGCAATTGCCCAGTGGGTTCACCTTGCCTACTGCCTAGACACAGCCAATTTATAAGGCAGGGGAATTGCAATAGAGAAAAAGTAATTCACACAGAGCCAGTTGTGCAGGAGACCAGAGTTTGATTATTACTCAAATCAGTCTCCCTGAGTATTCGGGGATCAGAGTTTTTAAGGGCAGTTTGGTGGGTTGGGGGAAGCCAGTGAGCTGGGGGAAGTCAGTGAGCTGGGAGTGCTGACTGGTCAGTTCAGAGATGAAATCTTAGGGAGTCAAAGCTGTCTTCCTGCACTGAGTTAGTTCCTGGGTTGTGGGGGGCGAGGGGGTTGCCACAGGATCAGATGAGCTAGTTTATTAATCTGCATGGAGCCAGTTGATTCATCAAGTTCAGGGTCTGCAAAGTAGCTCAAGCACTGATCTTAGGAGCAGTTTAGGGAGGGTCAGAATCTCGTAGCCACCAGCTGCATGACTCCTAAACCGTAATTGCTAATCTTGTGCCTAATGCATTAGTCCTACAAAGGCAATCTAGTCCCCAGGCAAGAAGGAGGTTTATTTTAGGAAAGGGCTGTTATCCATTGTCTTTGTTTTAAACTAAAACTAATTTCCTCCAGAAGTTAGTTCAGCCTATGCCCAGGAATGAACAAGACAGCCTGGAGGTTAGAGCAAGATGGAGTTGGTTAGGTCAGATCTCTTTCACTGGCTCAGTTATAGTTTTGCAATGGCAGTTTCAAGAGGAAGCATAGTTTTGCCAACATCTTGATTTTGGACTTCTGGCCTCCGGAAATGTAAGACAATGAATTTGTGTTGTTCTAAGCCATCCAGGTGGCACTTTGTGATGGCAGCTCTAGAAACTGACACATACTCTCAGCATCTCCTCCCTCCCACTCACCTAGTGACTGAAAGACTTTAATCAATATCAAACAGCTCCTCTTCACTAGAAGGTTATTGATCTGCGATATAAGTATAGATTCAAATATTCTCAACTTTTCAAGGATCCTACAACTCACCACATGTCTCTTCAATATAACAAAGGATCTTTTCTATTTTCATGTATGAAAAAAATAGAAATCAGCAGTGAGTTTTTCTCCATCTCATGTCACACTATCCACAATCTTACCTGCATCTGAACCCATTCATTTCCATTTCCCCTGCAACAATAGGAAAACTGTCCTCTTTCCCACCTATATTGGTCAGGGTTCTTCAGAGAAACAGAATGAATAGAGTACCTGTAGATATATGTATAGGAGGAGATTTATTATGGAAACTGGCCATGATTATGGAGGCCAAGAAGTTTCATGAAATGTCATCTATAAGCTGGAGATCCAGAAAAGCCAATGGTATAATTCAGTCCAAGTTCAAAGGCCTAAGAAGCCAGTGATGTAACTCCTAATCTGAGGCCAAACACCTGCGGGGCTGAGTGAGGAGATGATGTTAAGTACCACAATTCAAAGGCCCCAGAACCAGAAGCAACAACATCCACAGGGCAGGAGAAGATGGATGTCCCAGCTCAAGGAGAGAGAAAAGAAAGAAGAAATAGAGAGAGAGAGAAAGAAAGAGAGAGAGAGAGAGAGAAACTTTCCCCTGAGAGAGAAAGAGAGAGACCTTCCCGTACTCCTTTGTCCCATCCAGGCCTTTAATGGACTGAATGATGTCTGCCCACATTGGTGAGAGAGGATCTTCTTTACTCAGTCTGCTGATTCACATGCTAAAAACACCTTCACAGACACATCTAGAAATAATGTTTTACCAACTATCTGGGTATCCTTTCATCCAGTCAAGTTGAGACACAAAATTAACCATCACACCATGCAAAGTCATTTCTTTTACTTCTGCTCTGATTTCCATTATCTGCCCTCAAGAATCACCTTTCATTAGTTTTTCTCTTGTTTTCTACATTTCAACCTCTCAATCCCTTCTTTTGTCTTTCCCATTTAATGTTTATATATTCTCAACTACCTCCCATCTTAAAAAGGGCAAGAATATATTCATCTTCTTTTCTCCAAATCTACTTTGAGCTAATATCCTACACCTATCCTGTAGTTTTATGGGCAGAGTTATTGCTGGGATCATTGACACTCCCTACCTCCTCATTCTCACATGGCATTCATTTTTCAGCTCACTGAGTCTGTCTCTTACTCCCATCATTCCAGTGAAACAACAGCACCAGGGTTATGTCTTTGTTACTTAACCCAGTACCCATTTTAATCCTTTTCTTACTGGGTTACAAAGGCTTGTGATTTTTTTTTTTTAATCTTTAAATAAATTCCTGGATTTGAAAATCTTCATTCTTTACCATGTGGTTACTCTTCTCTTTCTTTTAATCCTCCCTTCTCTTGGACTCACTCTCCTGTGCTTTTATTATTATTTCTCCTCCTCCTCCTCCTCCTCCTTCTTCTTCTTCTTCTTCCTTCTTTCTCTTCTTCCTCTTCCTCTTCTTCTTGTTCTCTCTCTGGCATTTTTCTTCTTCTTCTTTATTTATATTTTTTTTTTCCTCAAGCCTTGATTCTGAGCTCCCTCTGGCCTTCCCATTTCAGTTTGCAGGAGGAGCTTTTCTTTCTCTGATCATCCCTTCAATTTGAATTCTTTCTATCCTCAACACTTTTTTCATCCACTGCCATCTTCCCCTTGATCACATGCTCTGCATTGGCTTCAATTACCATCTTATTGCTGATGATTCTCGTATCTTATCTAAAGTCTTTTTGTACTTTGCTTCTTGTGGATAATTTGCAGTCAGCATCTATTACTATACTCTTCCAGGTATTTCTTCATCTATTACAGAGGCTGAAAGTGACGACATTTCCAAGATTCACTTGCTCCTCGATGTTTTATGTGAATTAAATTCTATGAAATAGATGCATTAGCAAGAGATTTGGAAGGCAGAGTAGGTGAAGACCATTTTCCTGTTGCTTTGACTGTTTCTTCTGGCAAGCAACATTGTGGAAGCATGGTATTCTGCATCAGCATTCCAGCTCTATGGATATTATAAAATATTATGGCAGCAGCAAGGATAACTTCTTAATTTGGTTTCCTGATTTCTGGATCGCAGGTACAGGGGTATATTCTTGGATTCAGTATCTCTAGTGGAAGCCTATAATTTCTTTCTGTCAGAGGTAAGAGCTTCCATAGAGGTCAATTCTGCCTAAAGTCTATTTCTCCTGCTCATCCCACATATTCATTAAGCATCTACCTCTTTGGGTTTCAATCCTTTTCTGCCTGAAATAATTAGGATTTCTGTTTCTGAAACACAAAGATAATTTGATAATTTTATTCCTAGAATCAGGGCAGTATTATAACAAAACTAAAAATGTGTAGTATTAGCTTGGTGGCTGGGTGATTGGTATCAAAAGGACAGATATTTTAGAATTAAGACAGGAATGCTTGTTTTATATTTTTAAAAAGTTTTGGTAAAACTGTCACAAAATCTTGAATACCAACCATTTGCTAACAGAGCTTATATTTCAAGTGGAAATAATCAGAAAAATTCATAATATTAATGTGAGTCAGCTGCTTCTTGCCTCTTGTACCAAAGTCACAAGAAAGACATGAACTCATGCTTTTTATAAGAGGTGATTCTGGCTCTAGGGAGGTAACATGGAGGAAAACAGGCTGTAGCCCAGCCTTTCTAAGGCATCTCCATTAACATTTTGCAAGCAGATAATGGGGAGCTTGCTCATGGCAAAACTTCACACTGGCAAAGTCAGATTAAGAGTATTGCCTTCCAGGAGAATGGCGTAAACCCGGGAGGTGGAGCTTGTAGTGAGCTGAGATCCGGCCACTGCACTCCAGCCTGAGAGACAGAGCGAGACTCCGTCTCAAAAAAAAAAAAAAAAGAGTATTGCCTTCCTATACAAGGCTCTTCTTTCAGACAACTTCAATTTGGGGGTTGGAGTTGGGGTAGACAGAGCATCAAAGGCAGGGGGGAAATAGTAGAGATTTCAATCATACTGTGCCTACATGATATGCATTTCTGTGGTTGCCTGTAAACACTAGCAGCTTATCAAGTTTTTGAGGAAAATGTATTGCTGAAAACCTATAAGACTGGCTCACAAGTCCTGTGACTTTTTTTTTTTTTTAATCTCTAAAGAAATTCCTGGATTTGAATATCTGCATGTTCAAGAAGCAAGTTCAAAAGATATTCAGCCTGCTAAGGAGGACATAGCCCCACTACCCACTTCAGAGGTAAACACAGAGAACAGTGGACAGGGCAATTCCTTTCAGAGAGCAAAACAAGTAACTGAAAGACAGAGTAACCAAACTAACTCTACTGTCAGGGCAGGGAGTTTATCCAATTTTTCCTGCTAGTGGGACTTGAAAATTGCTAAGGACCTGTCATTTTTATGCATTTCCAATTCTTTCATCTCCTGAGTATGTACTGCACTTATTTTGTTTCTACCCCATCTTTGTATACCAGTTGGGGCAGAGATGTGTGGAGAAAATATTTCTTTTAGTTTATAAATCACTGGATCATAAGATCCACATCCAGCCCTAATTGAAAGGCAGCTGAACACCCAGAGATACTGCACTTTGCATCATCCTGCAATCCTGGACTTTAAGCTAAATGTAGTAAATGAATAATTCCTGGGGATTTTCTGTCTTACCTAAGAGGTGAATATGTTCTATAGGTGAAAAAATAGTGCACAGAGATTTTTTGGTCACTAAAATATCAGACTGGCAGTGGTTTCTAGTTGTGCCCTCAGTATCTGTCCTCTACTTCTATAATAATAGAAATTTTGATAGGAATATGGCCTCAGAGCTAAAGATTGTATTTCTTAGCTTTTAATTTTGTAGCTAAATGTGAACATGTAACTACGTTTGGTTAAAAAAAAAAGTAACCAAAAGTAATGTGTGAAACCACTCATGATTTAAAAATAGGATATAACCAACCTTCTACTTTTCAAACTTCTACTTTTATTACAAGGACTAACAGGTTCATTTTTGGACCTGATCTACATTTCTTTCATGGGTTTCCTTTGACAATACTTCACTTGTAATATATTTCTACTGCATTGACCCAGAAGATGGCAGTATGACAAGATTAGAGGTTATAGAAGGTATAGTTACCTAAATCTGTAGGTGAACCTTAGTTTTGTATGTAGGCCATGAAAATTACTTACTTCTCAAAAAATAAACAACAATTTTTAAAAAATGAATGCAAAGATAAGAATGTGATGCTTTAAATTTTTTTCTTTATATATGTATTTTTTCTTGTTTTCTATTGCTGCTGAACAAATTAATTTTTTTAAGGGGAAGCGACTTTATTTCTCCTTTTTGTTTATTTATTTGAGACTTGGTCTTGCTCTGCCTCCCAGGCTGGAATGCAGTGAAATGATCACGGCTCACCGCAGCATTGACCTCCCAGGCTCAAGCAATCCTCCTGCCTCAACCTTCCAGGTAGTTGGAAGGCATACACCACTATGCCCACTTAATTTTTGTATTTTTTCGTAGAAACAAGCTCCCTCTATATTGCCCAGGCTGGTCTCGAACTCCTGGGCTCAGGCAGTCCTCCCACCTTAGCGTACCAAAGTGCTGGGATTCCAGGCATGAGCCACCATGCCCAGCAAGAATGTAGTCTTGAAGAAAGAGCCCAAAAGCCATAACTGGAAGACCTGGGCTATCATATGAAAGCTTTGTGTAAATCATAGATGATTATAGAATGGATAGTTTCCATTACCTGATGGAAAATGGTGTTCTCTTACACAGGAGTTACAGAGCTTCTCTGAGGCCAGCAAGATGTGAGTGGATTTGAGAAATGTCACACTTTTTAAAAAGTTTGTAAAAAGTGAGCAAAAATGAGGAAGATTGTTTAGCACTTAGTTTTTGGGTTTGTGTGTTTGCTTTTTGAGATGGAGTCTCACTCTGTCACCCAGGCTAGAGTGCAACGGCGTGATCTCGGCTCACTGCAGCCTCCACCTCCCGGGTTCAAGCGACTCTCCTGGCTGAGCCTCCTAAGTGGCTGGGACTACAGGGACACACCACTATGACCAGCTAATTTTTGTATTCTTAATAGAGACGATATTTCACTATGTTGGCCGGGCTGGTCTCAAACTCCTGATGCCCAGTGATCCGCCAACCTTAGCCTCCCAAAATGCTGGGATTACAGGCGTGCCACCACGCCAGGCTGCACATAGGTTTTTGTTGTTGTTTTTTGCTGTTGTTGTTGTTGTTTTTTAATACTCTGTTTATTTTTCTAACATGTTTGCTTTGAAAGTAACATGATTAACGATCTGAAGGAAGAAGTGGAGATCTGCTAAATTATTAAGTGGCATTATAAATACTTAATTTTTTAATGTCATCCTATTACATTGATCGGAAAAATGTTGTTTCTACTCTTAGCTTTATTATTAGTTATATTTTACACTGAATTTATGCTACTCAATCACTATATTAAAAACCAATAGAAAGTACCTCAATATTTATATATTTTCCTATTGATTTTTATAAAATTTTATTAAAACAAGTGATCTGTTTTTTTATTTAAGAAAAACTTGTTTGGGTAGCAAAATCATCATCCAGAAAAAATTAAGCCTTTCTCAGGAGAAAAAAGTAAGTAACCAGTTTGAAAGAAAAGTTGATACTTTCATATGAACAACCATAATGAAAGTTTATAAAAATCAAACTAGACAGGGAATATTCAATAATTTTGATACAAAACAGTCTGAAATGCATCATCAGGGGAGTCCATTAATTTGTTGAAAAGTTTTCATTATGTAGAAAGTAAAACCGGCAATCAGCTTCTTTTCCTGTTTTAACCAGTTGCCTGACTCACTTTATCAGTGTTTTGTTTTGGTATCGTTTCTTTTGTGTTATAAGAAATTTCAGGAAAGGATTTAAAATCTGAAAGCATAAGGTCTACCCTGAAAAGGTCCAGATTTGTTTGATTATAAACTGAGGACCAGACCTGGAAAGGCCTTGGCATCTCCTGCAGGAACATATGAGCAGTTCTGGCTTCTGTTAATGAAAGCATAAAGTAGGTTGTATAAACATGTTGCACAGTTGAAAGTGGGGTTGCCCTAAAATAGCAATAGCATGCCAGTTTTATTGAACAGCCCAATAAGGACAGATGATATTAAATGTCCCTAATTAGGTAGGGTTAAAAATAAAACCATATTATAATTAGAAAAAGTGACATTTTTAATCAGAGAACTCAAGCAAGGCTTGTAGAAAGTAATTCCAAAATTTGATGAGCAGTGGCAGAAAACCAGTAACATGTGAGTTCACAATTAGAGAAAACTTGAAAATACCTGCAGGTGAGTTCAGAGACCTAGAGTCACAGCACTGAGATACAACTATTATTCATTGGTTTAGACTATGTTTAGAATTTGTGTTTATTAATATCTCTTTGTCACTAAGACAACTAAGAAACAAAGCTTTGCTGAACCACAAAGCCAAGCTGGTTAAGCAGATAAGAGAATTGCAGAAGCTCAGTTGAAAAAAGACACAGATTCAAAAGAAACTTGCTTAGAATTTTATTTTTGACGTGGCTACAGAGGAAGGAAAGAAAAGAAGGGAAGAATTTGTGATGAAAAGGGCTTTCCAGAAAAGCAGCATTTCAGTGCAGTGTTTCCCACTGTTCCGAGAAAGAATAAAGTCCTGCCCAAATCTGTGACTCCTGTGATCATGAAGAAAATACCGAACAATATTTGATCAAACTGTTTCTTGAACTGTATTGCTTGAATTTTGACTAATTTTGAATACAACCCAGATATGAGTTTGTTGTAATTAATATCATTTGTTTAGGATTAAAGTGAATTAATTAATTGCTTTCTTTTTCATTTTTAAACCAACCTACCTACTGTTGGCTGAAATTTAGCAGTCTTCACATCTAATTTCAGTGGTTCTGCTCTCTACTGAGCTTTAAATCTCAGGTCAACTCACTGTTGATGGCATCACATAGGCCAAGGACAAAATTCAGAGAGGTCAGACATGTTTCTTTAAACATGTATTCCAAATTATAGAGAAGAATCCCTGATGTGTCAAAAATGGTAATAACCGAGGACAGCAGAAGTAAATAGAAGAAAGTATTTTGATATGGCAGTTTTTACATAGTAATAAGAATTTTAGGTTGAATTTTGAGAAAACTTTAAAAATACAATTTAAAAAATTATTCAATAACACACCACAAACACCTTCATCTTTACACACATCTAAATTTCATTCTTGATTTTCACCAATAAGACATAGGTTAAGTTTGTGAAATGCAGTGAAGCTCAGGAATGGGGTAGGGTCAGGTTAGGGTGGGGATCAGAGGAAGTTATACTTGGGCAGAGGAGGAGTGACTAAGTGTGTCTCAGGGATTGAGTAAATCTCAGGGATGAAGGGGATCAGGGATGGGCTGAGAGTAAGCTAACATGTATGTGAATCTATATGGGAATCATTACCCACATGGTTCATTCCGGAGTTTTACATTCAAAGAAGCAGAAAAATAAGAATTGTGATTTTTCTTTTTTCTTTTTTTTCTTTTTTGAGACGGAGTCTCGCTCTGTCGCCCAGGCTGGAGTGCGGTGGCCGGATCTCAGCTCACTGCAAGCTCCGCTTCCCGGGTTCACGCCATTCTCCTGCCTCAGCTTCCCGAGTAGCTGGGACTACAGGTGCCCGCCACCTCGCCCGGCTAATTTTTTGTGTTTTTAGTAGAGACGGGGTTTCACCGTGTTAGCCAGGATTGTCTTGATCTACTGACCTCGTGATCCGCCCGCCTCGGCCTCCCAAAGTTCTGGGATTACAGGCCTGCGCCACTGCGCCCGGCCTTGACTTTTCTTTATGTTGTTCCCCCAGGTCATCAGGAGAAACCCAAGTACGTAGGTCTACAATAGCTCATTAAATTTCAATTTCTGACTGAGCGCGGTGACTCATGCCTATAATCCCAGCATTTTGGGAGGCCAAGGCAGGCGGATTACTTGAAGTCAGGAGTTCGAGACCAGCCTGGCCAACATAGTGAAACCCTGTCTCTATTGAAAATACGAAAATTAGCCAGGCATGGTGGCACTTGTCTGTAATCCCAGCTACTGGGGAGGCTGACACAGGGAAATTGCTTGAACCCGGGAGGTGGAGGTTGCAGTGAGCCAAGATCTCATCATTGCACTCCAGCCTGGGTGAAGAAGTGAGACTCCGTCTCAAAAAAAAAAAAAAATCCAATTTCTGTCCTTTTAGTTCTCCAACACCCTGAAGATCCCAGATGGTTATCACTTTCCTACCCAGGATGACTCTTTTTCTCCAAAGTATTAGTCTGTTCCCCAAATCTTCCTGATCACATCTCTCATTTCTGCACCTAAAGCTTCTGTGTCTTGCTAATAATATGTCGAATGTTCAGATATTGCCAAGTCCCTGAAGAGTTTAGCTTGTCTTCCTTTTTAACATCTTTTCCTAAATAATAATTGTTTAAAAATTGTTAATAAATTGTTAATAAATGAATGTGACATTTATTCTTGCTACTTTTTCCCAGATTCCAGGATTCTACATAACACTCTTCAGAATCACAGTGGGTGTGACAGAATCTCATTTTGTGTAGATGAAGTGGGCAAAGCCTAAGAATAGTCATATATTAATAATTCTTTTCCAGTCACCCATAAATTACATGGTAAATTTAAAATATCAACATTTAAATATCTTAGCTGCAAAATAAGTATGAAAATCAATATATTCATGACAACCGAAATAATAATCATGTCAAAATGTCACTACTCCAGAGAAGAGGCCAAAAGTAAAAATTCATTTAAAAGCTTGAATGAATTTCTTTATGCCACATAATAATGGATGCTTAACACTTAAGAAGACTCAAAACTTCTGACTGAGAGAGGGCTGTAAAATGTTTATTCTTGTCATAAAAGTATTACCCCGTGCCCCAAATTTGTTAATGTTCTCAGCCTTAAATATGTCTAAATGCCATACTCCTCTTATTACGTATTTTGTAATAGCAATACTTCAAATCCATCAGCAAATTCTATACTAATCAGCTTTGCTGAGGTGATAAAACAACTCAAACCGAGTGGCTTACAACAACAAACATTAAAATTTCCTCATGGTCCATGTCAGGACCAGTAAGTCATCTGCAAGGACTCTGCTCCTCCTTTTATAGGACCCAGGATTACAGCGCAGTCCCTATTGAGGCATGCGTCCTCATGGCAGGAAGTTGGTGGATAAATGATTCATAAAACTTTGAGATGGAGTTTTGTTCTTGTCGCACAGGCTGGAGTGCAATGGCACAATCTCAGCTCACTGCAACCTCCACCTCCTGGGTTCAAGCGATTTCTCCTGCCTCAACCTCCTGAGTAGCTGGGATTACGGGTGCCCGCCAACATGCCTGGCTAATTGTAGAGATAGGATTTCACCACGATGGCCAGGTTGGTCTAAAACTCCTGACCTCAGGTGGTCTGTCCACCTCAGCCTCCCAAAATGCTGGGATTACAGGCATGAGCCACCATGCCTGGCATTTCACCTTGTCTTAGTCTATTTGTGCTGTGCAACAAAATACCTGAGACTGGTATAAACAATAGAAATTAATTTTCTTGCAGATCTGGATTCTAGCACATAATTCTCTCCTGCATCTTCTCTGGTCTCCCCTCTGTATGCCTCCCATGCTCTCCTTCCTTTTCACCTTGGAAAGTGCTGTGGCCCACCTGAGTGCTGTCCTTGGCCACTATCGTCTTCCTTCTGTTTGTGCTCGGCCTGTATTCTCTTGCCCGTGGTTTCAATTGTTTACTGAGTGAAGATAATTCTGCAGTGTAATTCTAACCTAGATCTTGCTCCTGACCTTCGAACTTGTGAGTCCCTACTAGACATTTTCTAAAATATTCTATGTTTCCTTGCACCTCCAGAACTTTATAATCCTGTTCTTTTGGTCCAAAAGATCCTTCACCTTGTACAGTCTAATCCTTATTCAGATTGTAATATGTAACCCAAGTAGGCCTGGCACAGTGGCTCAAGCCTGTAATCCCAGCACTTTGGGAGGCTGAGGTGGGCGGATCACGAGGTCAGGAGATCAAGACCATCCTGGCTAACACAGTGAAACCCTATCTCTACTAAAAATACAAAAATTAGTTGGGCATGGTGGTGGGCGCCTGTAGTCCCAGCTACTCAGGAAGCTGAGGCAGGAGGATGGTGTGAACCTGGGAGGCAGAACTTGCAGTCAGCCGAGATCACGCCACTGCACTCCAGTCTGGGCGACAGAGTGAGACTCCATCTCAAAAAAAGCAAATAAATAAATATTTAACCCAAGTATTCCCTCTCTGGAAAGCTGTCTCCAGCATCCTGTTGTGATCTGGCAACCTCTTCTATAGAGTCCTGTGTATGGCCCCATCATGGCACTCATTGCCCTGTACTGTCATTGTTAGTTTGCTTCTCTCCCATATTAGAAACTCAGCTCCTTTAAGAAAAATACAGTGATTTGTCTTTGTATATATAGCAACAGTTCTATGTCTAGCACATAGCAGATACCCAATAATATTTTAAATGATAGACTGAATAAAGAATGAGTAAATTTGTGAGAGATGGGTGGGATTCTTTTGAGTCAGGAGATAAGTTTGGAAACAGAAAAGGATGAGTAATGGTATGTCTTTTTTTCCTCCAAAAAGTTCAAGTCAACAGTGTCTGCAACAAAAGAAGTTGGGAATGGCAAGCACAAGAACATCAGGTATTCAGTGTCTCCAAAACTTGTTATGTAAAAAGCCAAATAAGAATGAATACCAGAAATATTTTTCAACATAATGTAGGATGTCTTAAGAGAATTTTTTATTGTAAAATTTCATTTTCATAATAATCCAAAAATAATTTTATTCTGAATTCTATGAGTGACTTTGTTACAACCAAATATCCCACAGGATTTCATTGCCCATGTTTTCATTTTTGTTTGTAATCATGTTGCTGCCAAGTGGAACTATTTTAGTTATGCTGGGCGTATCAGTCAGAGAGTTCAATCAGGGAATAAGGACCATTAGGGATCTCTCTCTCTCTCTCTCAAAGGATTTGTTACAGGGATTTGATCTTACACAATTATGGGAGCTAGTTAAGAATCAGTCTTCATAAGTCTTTGCATCTGATGCTGGATCTTAATATCTGTGAGGCGGGAACAGGAGCAGTGGCATAAGCCTATAATCCCAGTTCTTTGGGAGGCCGAGGCAAAAGGATCACTTGAGCCTAGGAGTTCAAGAACAGCCTGGAAAACATAGTGAGACCCTTTATCTCTACAAAAAATCCAAAAATTAGCCGGGCTTAATGTCATGCACCTGTAGTGCTAGTTACTTGAGAGACTGAGGTGGGAGGATCACTTGAGCCCAGGAGTTCGAGGTTGCAGTGAGCTATAATAGTGCCACTGCTTGGGTGACAGAGTAAGACCCCATCTCAAAAAAACAAAAAAAAATCCATGAGGCTGACAGTGAAGAAGGGAAGATACATGTAAAGTCAGGAGATTAAGAATAGGCAGGAACCCACAAGCACAAGCTGGAACCTGTGAAGATGGACTAAAACTTGTGTTAGTTCTTGTCTCTGCCCTTAGTGGTGTGGGTGTCCTGGAGAAGTCAGGGTGCTTCACCATGGAGCTAAACAAACACACCTATGCTGGGAGTCAGAGAATCTGTGAGAATCTCTAAGAAGATCCGGGGGAAGGTAGAAGAGTAGTAGGCCCAGCCACTGACTCACACAAATTGCATGAGCCAGTACATAAATGACAATGCATGTGAGTTACAAATAATTGCTATTTCACTTATGCCCTCCAACTTTTGCACGAGAATGTTTCTTGTGGTTTACTCTAACCAGAAACACACAGGAAAGATGACTTAGCCTAGCCAACACATTGCAGAGCCACCACACAGGCTTATGAATAGTAAACTATAAATAATATATTATATACCAGATGACATCACAGCCTGCTGTACAAGTAATAATAATTACTATTTATTGAAATTTCTATGTAGGTTCTATTCTTTGGGCATTAACCCATTGAATTTTCACAACCCAGTGCTGCAGGGACTATTGTTGTTACCATTTTCCAGAAATGGAAACTGAATCCCAAAGTGGTTAGGTAACTTGCCTAAAGTTATAGAGTCAATAATTAATAACAGAGGCAGGATTCACACCACTAGGCAAACTTGCTGTAGAGCCTCTGCCCTTACCCACTAGACTCTGCCAACACCCTGTGTGACAATGTGAGAAAAGCTGGAGCTGAATGGAGTGAATAAATGCCACTTTGCAGTTG
This sequence comes from Trachypithecus francoisi, assembly GCF_009764315.1. Classification (NCBI taxonomy): domain Eukaryota; kingdom Metazoa; phylum Chordata; class Mammalia; order Primates; family Cercopithecidae; genus Trachypithecus; species Trachypithecus francoisi. Next base: position 43,517,120 of record NW_022681470.1, on the reverse strand, counting down.
ATATGGGCCAACTGCAAAGGAACCTGGGCATGTGGAGAAAAATCCTTGTATGTTGTTAGTGGGAATGTAGACTGGTATAGCCATTATGGAAAACAAGATGGAGGTTTTTTCAAAAAATTAAATATAGAACTATCACATCACCCTGTGATCCCTCATCTGTGCTTATACCCCCAAAATTTAATCACCACCTTGTAAAGATACCTGCACTCTTGTGTTCATTTTATTTTATTTGTTTTATTTTATTTATTTATTTTTAAGATAAACAGTCTTGTTCTGTCACCTAGATTGGAGTGCAGTGGTACGATCTCAGCTCATTGCAACCTTTGCCTCCTGGGTTCAAGCAATTCTCCTGCCTCAGCCTCTGAGTAGCTGGGATTACAGGCACCTGCCACAGCACTCAGCTAATTTTTGTATTTTCGTGTGTTCATTGCAGCATTATTCACAATAGCCAAGACATGGAAACAACCTAGGTGTCTGTAAATGGACAAATGGATAAAGAAACTTTGTGTGGTACTTACATAACAATGGAATATTATTCAGCCCTGAAAAAGAATGAGACCTTGGTCTTACCACAACATGGATAAGCCTAGAAGACATTATTCTATGTGAAATAAGCCAGACACAGAAAGAAAAAATACCGTATGACTTCATTTATATGCGGAATCTAAAAAAAAATTCAAATATACAGAAGTAAAGAATGAACAGTGGTTTAGTGGGGGTGGAGTGGTGTGAAATAGGGAGATGTAGGTCAGAGGATACAAAGTAGAAGATATGTAGGATGGCCAAGTCTAGAGATCTAATATATGACATGAGGACTGTAGGTCATAATATTGTATTTGGAATTCATGCTAAATGAGTAGATCTCTTGCCCTCAAAATAATTTTTTTTTTTTTTTTTTTTTGAGACAGAGTCTCGCTCTGTCGCCCAGGCTGGAGTGTGGTGGTGCAATCTCTGCTCACTGCAAACTCCACCTCCCAGGTTCACACCATTCTCCTGCTTCAGCGTCCCAAGTAGCTGAGACTACAGGAACCCACCACTACGCCCAGCTAACTTTTTGTATTTTTTAGTAGAGATGGTGTTTCACTGTGTTTGCCAGGATGGTCTTGATCTCCTGACCTCATGATCTGCCCACCTTAGCCTCCCCAAGTGCTGGGAATAAAATAAATTTTTAAAAAAGGTAATTAAGACAATGTATATGTTACTTTGCTTCACTCTAGTAATCTTTTTACTATCTATATGTATCCCATAACATCTTGCTAAATACCTTAAATATACACAATGCAATTTATATATTAAAAATAAAAATAAAAAGACCTGGGCCATAGCTGTCATCACCTAGCCTATTGTGGGCAGTACAATATTGTTCATCTGATTAAATTAATGATTCAATTTTTGCTTGTATTTCTATTTTATAGACTTTATTTTGTGTTGTATGAAAACTATAAGGAAGTGTAAGAAATTTAGTCCCCATTTATATTTGCATGCATAGTTTTTATGATGAAAAGAATTAAAATCAAAACAAGTCTCAAATAATGAACAGCTTTATTCATATTTGGGCAAGCTTGACTGTTTCTAACAGAAAAACGGGACATGAGGGGTCAACATATCCGAGTATATCAGTAATAAATTAAAGGATGAGTAAGTGCATTAATGCTAAATGAGTGAATCATTAATTAGGTCCATAGGGAAAATGTTTTGTTAAAAACCCTCAATCCCTCCTGAATGAGAGATCCTTTTGCCAGATGATATTAACTTATTGAATTAAAGGAGCGTGCAGTTTTCCTCATCCATTCACACACACACACACACACACACACACACACACACAAAACCCCACCAGATTTCCACAACAAAATACTTCCTCTTTGTCTCTGGGGGCAGGTTTTCAAAATGTGCCGAATGTGCTCTTGGAAGCAAAGCCAGTTGGAATCAAGGCTGTCTGGTTGGAAGTCTTCCGAGACTTTCCTTGTGCAATCCTGTGTGTAATTCAGCGTTTGAAAATGAAAACGCATTTGGAGTTTTCTGTGACAATGACTGCATTGCACAAGTCTCAAGCTGCTTTCGATCCCTTAACCACTTCCTCCTTACAGGGATTGCCTGCATTTCTTTTACCGCACGTTGTGCGCTCAGAGACACCGCGTCTGCCTGTTCAGCGTGTCTCACCTGCTGAACGCTGTGACACTGCACTTGGCACCCAGCCTGCTGGACAGAGACCGGGCCCCTAACTGCAGTGGCTCAATACTAGAAAGCTAATTTGTATGAAATCCTGAAACTACAAGTCTTTACAAATACAATCTACTATATATGAAATATATTTTTCCCAAACATAGCGCATTAAAAGCCTCGTCTGCAGATTATCCGCCTGCCCCAGCCCCGAGTGGCTCCTGTTGGGGTTCACTCTGGTTGGATGACGCCGGCCACACCCATCACAGGTTCAGTCAAGTTCGACTTCACCTCACCTGCTGCTTGGAATCCTCTGTTATCTCCTGAGGAGTCCTTAATGAGTCCCCACAGAAGTCTCTCAGATTTTTTTTACTTCCTTAAATTCAAATCAGCTCCCTCTCATTGCCAAAACCTGACCCATCCACTGTCCATCCACTGCCCTCTATCTGTCTCAAAAGTGTAGATCAGCACTGTCAGCTCGACAAACACTTTGTTTTAGTCTGAGGGTAATAGTGATCAGCTCAAACGAGGTCCTTTCCTGACTCCATCACACAGCTGCTTTTCTCTGCATTCTCCCAGAGTAGGCTTTAGGGCTCTTTTTCTTTCTTTCCTGTTTTTCCTTTAAGCTGACACAGGTATTGTCATTGCCTCTTACAAAATTTAGAAGTCCTGGGTTCCAATTCTGCCTCTTCTATCCATGCAATCTTGTTCAACTCACCTAATCTTTCTGATACTGTTTTCTCATCTGCAATGTGTTAATAATCACAATAAAATATAGCAATAATCGTAAGATCTAGCACATAAAGAGCTTACTCTGTGCCAGGCACTCTCTTAAGAGTATGTATGTATGTATAACAAATGTTTCAATAATGTAGAAGAGTGATTACATAATTTTTAGTGTATCCATACCACAGAATACTAAGTAGCCATTAAAAAGAATAAGATATGGCCAGGCGCGATGGCTCACACCTGTAATCCCAGCACTTTGGGAGGCCGAGGCGGGTGGATCACGAGTTCAGGAGCTTGAGACCATCCTGGCTAACACAGTGAAACCCCATCTCTACTAAAAACACAAAAAATTAGTTGGGCGTGGTGGGGCCCACCTGTAGTCCCAGCTCCTCTGGAGGCTGAAGCAGGAAAATGTCGTGAACCCGGGAGGCGGAGCTTGCAATGAGCCGAGATCGCGCCACTGCACTCCAGCCTGGGCGACAGAGTGAGACTCCATCTCAAAAAGAAAAAAAAAAAAAGACGTAATAACATGAAACTGTATTGATGCTATAATAATAAGTAGAAAATCAAGTTGCAGAACAATATAACATGATCACTTACATTAAAACTACATTAGACATATAAATAGCATTTCTCTGTTTATATCTATAGATCTATCTATACATTTACACAAGCACACATATACAGTTTGAATTTTCACAAACCATGTATTTATACATCTGTATGGATTAATTTTTCAGTGATTATTTTAAAAACAGAATGAATAGAAAAAATGACTATAAAAAAAGAAAACCTGATTTTAACAAACATACCAGAACTGGCAATTCAGGTAAATTAGTGTTGTGCTCATGAAAATAAAAACTTTGGCTAGAAATTATCTTAATTCCAATCATAATTTTAAAAATAGTTTTCCTGTACCCCTTTAAGAACTGTCAACTAAGTCAGGATTGCATTTTTCTGAATATCCCCAATGAGAGCATAGATTTCTAATTTGGGGATGTTTGATTTTCCTTTTTAACAGACAATGGTCATTTGTCATCACAGCATATGACTTTAATTGCTAATCAGTCTGGGTAATTCTAATTTTAGTCAAAACTGTATCATAGACTTCTCATTATTATTCAAAGAACTGTAATTTTTAAGGGATATTTCAGAGGTGACACTTCACTCCTTTTACAGGGCACAGAGCTTCAAAAATGTTTCCAAAGTCTATTTCAAAATAATAGGCCTGATTATGCATTGTAGGAAGAAATCAGCATGAATAGTGTGCATAATATAAAAAAAAAAAATCAGCACTGACTTCATTTGTAATTTCATGCACCAGTGTAACCAATGACTTTCTTAGTTTCAAGGTCATAATAGAAATGCCCCCATTTCTTCACCTATCAAAGACTAAAACATTTTATTAATTTTTAATTTTTTAAATCTATTGTCCCTTGAAAGATTTTAGCAAAATCAAGAACTTCATATAATTTACTTAACATTCGAATTTTATTTCACAAGTGTCTCAGAAATTGTTACTGTGGTCAAGATTTTTGTTGTTGTTGTTAGTTATTATTGATTTTGTTATTTTTGCAATGTTTTGGCAGTCTATTTGCGTATCTAAATTTCACTACTCAGGTCCCATTCTAATAAGTTGCCGATCAGAATGAATCTTTATACTTTTCAATAATTCCATACATCTAGATGTTTCTAGATAGATTATCGATCGCCTTAGAGTTCTTTCCCGACTTCTTTAATAATAATATTCCTGTTATTACTTCACCTCTATATGTAATTATTATTATTATTATTATTATTATTATTTTGAATTGAGTCTCCCTCTGTCACCCAGGCTGGAGTGCAGTGGTGTGATCATGGTTCACTGCAAATTCCACCTCCCAGTTCAGGTAATTCTCCTGCCTCATCCTCCCGAGTAACTAGGATTACGGGCATGCGCCATGATGCCCGGCTACTTTTTGTACTTTTAGTAAAGACGGGGTTTCACCATGTTGGCCAGGCTGGTCTCGAACTCTTGACCTCAAGTGATTTGCCCGCCTCAGCCTCCCAAAGTGCTTGGATTACAGGCGTGAGCCACCATGCCTAGCCAGTAACATTCAACTATCAAGTATCTTACTTATCTACCTTATAACTCATTCTTGCTTTGAAATGAAAAAAAAAAAATATATATATATATATATATATATTTAAGTCTGTCATAGTTACCAGCACAATGAGTAGCAGACCTTAAAAGTGCTGTTACTTCAAGTTGAAATCGGATGCAGCAACACTCTCAACTTCCTGCCTCACTTCCAACATGTATCTAGCTCTGCACTGTGGCTTGTGTTTGTTTCTTTCATTAGTGAACAATTCTGTCCAGGATTAGTCTCTCAACACACCATTTAGATCCATTCATCCTTACTATCAGCCTGTGTTTTCACCTAGCTTTTACTCCCTCAACATTTAAAGGAGCTTAAGTCATTCCCATTGAAACTTGAAAAAAAAAAAGAGACAAACAGAAAGACAAGATGAAAGAAAGGCAGAGAAAGAGAGAATCTTGATCCCTAGGTCTTCTTCTAGCTTCTGACCAACTTTTTCTTTTAAACAATCTTCTTGATCAAGTCATCTTTACCCGCCCTCTTAACTTACGCTCATATTCTTCTCCAGCCACAGCATTCAGAGTTTTGCCTCAGTGACTCCAGTGAAATGGTTTCAATCGTGGTCACTAATGACCATCCATTTTCCAAATCCAGCACATAATTTTCAAGCTTCTTACTTCACTTCCTTGTCATTGTACATTTCTCCACTCCTCACCACTTCCTCCTTGAAACCTTACCTTGGTCTCTGTGAAACCACACCTTCTTTGTTCTCCTTCCACCTCCTGTTTCTTTTTTGTGTATTTCAAAGACTTTTTTTTTCTTTTTTCTTGAGATAGAGCCTTGCTCTGTCGCCCAGGCTGGAGTGCAGTGGTGCCATCTTGGCTGATTGCAACCTCTGCCGCTAGAGTTCAAGTGATTCTCCTGCCTCAGCCTCTCGAGTAGCTGGGATTACAGGCAGGTGCACTACACTCGGCTAATTTTTGTATTTTTAGTAGACATGAGGTTTCAGCATCTTGGCCAGGCTGGTCTTGAACTCCTGACCTCATGATCCACCTGTCTCAGCCTCCCAAAGTGCTGGGATTACAGACATGAGCCACTACGCCTGGCCCAAAGACATCATTTTTAACTTGAAGCTCCACCATAAGCCTTTTCTTTTCTCATTCTACACATTTATCCTGATTATCTCTTCCTTGGTCAAGACCTCAACTACTACTTCTACCTCATGGGATCATACTGTTTGAGTCTGAGCTGAGCTTTGTTTCTAGAGTACCAGTCTGAATTCATCTGAAATCATCCTGTGGCTCTACAAACCCCCTTATCATCGGTGCTGTCTTTTTGGCAAATGACACTTGACACTAACCAGTTGTTCACATCAGAAATACAAAGCCCTCCTAGACTTTCTTTTTCCTCACCTTCCATATCCATCGATCATTAAGCCCTGCCAATTCTATTTATTTATGTGATTTGCTTACTTGTCTATTTGTTTATTTAGACAAGGTATCACTCTACTGCCCAGGCTAGAGTGCAATAGTGCAATCACAGCTCACTGCAGCTTTGATCTCCTGGCTTCAAGTGATCTTCCCGCCTCAACCTCCTAAACAGCTGGAACTACAGACGTGCACCACCATGCCTGGTTAAACTTTTATTTTTTGTATAGACAAGGTCTTACTATGTTGCCTGGGCTGGTCTCAGACTCCTAGGCTCAGGTGATCCTCCCTCCTCAGCCTCCTAAAGTGCTGGAATTACAGAGGTGAGCCATCGTGTCAGGCAGCTCTGCTTGTTAAATACTTATTCAAATGCCCAGCATCCTAATTCAAAAATCTGACATCTGAACTGCTCCAAAATCCCATGCTTTTTGAGTACCAACATGACACCACAAGTGGAAAATTCCACACTTGACCTCATGTGATGGGTGGCAGTCAAAATGCAGGTGCACACACAGTTTATTCAGTATCCCCCCAGGGAAAAAAGATGCCCCCTTCAGCTGTGATATTCCTTTTCTGCACACAGCATAATAGTGATGCCAATCAATCACAGCCTGTCTTCATGGGTGACTGAGATAGTGACACCTTTGCTTTCTGATGGCTCAATATACACAAACTTCATTTCAAGCACACAATTACTTAAAATAATGTACAAAATTACCTTCAGGCTATTTGTATAAGGTATATATGAAATACAAATAAATTTTATGTTTAGACTTGAGTCCTATGACCAAGATATCTCATTATGTATATGCAAATATCCTCAATTCTGAAATCTGAAACATTTTGATCCCATGCATTTTGGAGGACTCATACTTTCTTTTTTCTTTTTTTTTCTTTCTTTCTTTCTTTTTTTTTTTTTTTTTTTGAGATGGAGTCTTACTCTGTCCCCCAGGCTGGAGGGCAATAGCACAATCTCGGCTCACTGCAATATCTGTCTCCCAAGTTCAAGCGATTCTCCTGCCTCAGCCTCCCAAATAGCTGGGACTACAGGAGACCACCATCACACTTGGCTAATTTTTGTATTTTTAGTAGAGACAGGGTTTCACCAAGTTGGCCAGGATGGTCTCGAACTCCTGACCTCAAGTGATCCACCTGCCTTGGTCTCCCAAAGTGCTGGCATTACAGGCATGAGTCACTGTGCCCCGTGGTCCCATGCATTTTGGATAAGGGATGCTCACCTTGTATCAGTTTAGGGCTTTTCTACTCCTTGCTAGATTCCTATCAAAGCCTCACTGAACCTCTGCTGTTAGTCTCATGTCTCCCAATATATCCTCCCCAATGCCATCACAATAAGCTTTCTAATATGAAAATTTGTAGCTCCCCATCAACTTCCAGATCAAACCCAAGCCCAAAGCTGTACATCATCTGGCTCCTATCAACCTCCCCAGTCTTATCTTCTCTCTAAACTTCATAGGTAACCCAAGATCTGGCCACACTCAACAGCTTGTAGTTTAGTAGACATATTCTCTCCTTCCATGCCTTCTCATTATTTTCCATCCCTTTTCTCACTTCTCAGTCCAGCTAATTATTATTTCATCAAGAACATCTCAATTTTCACTTTGTTAAATTAAAATTATAGGAGGTCATTGTTTAGGACTAAGTTTCTGCACTGGGCTGCAAAGACCAGACAAAATCAAAATGGAGTCACTCGTATTAAAGTTCTATGTCACCAAACCAAAACTAAGTCGTTATGTGACCTTCCAAAAATCAGGAGCGAGAGGTAGCAGCCAGAATCTCAAACAAGTCAGTTTCAGTTGGCATAATGGTAAAGTTTCTTCTGTTTTATTCCTTACAAAAATGTAATTTGAAATAACCTGATGTCAACCACCGCGTTCCCTTCTACAAGGAAAGTAACTTTAAAATGACAGTCTACTTTTTTTTTTCTTTGTCTAAGTGCTCTTTACCCCTCTTCTGCTTGGCTCATTGAAACACTCATGCTGTTTATGGAATGAAGTGTTGTCTAATTCTAGAATCACAAATGAAGTTAAGTGAGAACTTTAAATTTCTTGTAAACATTTTGTTTTCTGACAGATCTGGCAACCATGAAGGGAACTGCAGGAGACTGCTGATGACCCTAAGACCCCTTGTAGAACACAGGAAAGGGGTCACTGATCCCCTTTCGGGTACTCTGTCTTCCTCATGGAGCCCTAAGAGTTGTGAGTTCCTCTTAGGTCCGAGCTCTGCTCTCTTTTGCATTTGAGCTCTCTGGTATCTTTGGCTTTTGGAGTACCAAGGGTTAGTTGGTTATGTGGCAGGGCATATGACATTTGGGTTTGCAGTGACTGCTGAGTCACTGGCAAAAAGTCAGTTTTTAAGGTAAATGATGGCAGTTGTAGTAAGTGGTTATTATTTCAAGGCTTTTTCTTCTTTTCTTTTTGTACACCAAGGAAAGAAAAATATTGACTAAGTTGGTGAAGAATATCTCAAAGCCAAATATCACAGCTCTGCAAAACCCAAAATCCAACATAAAAGTGGGATCATTAATTGTAATTGCCAGATTCTTCTTGCTTGCTGCACAGATAAACCTGATTCACTGAAGCAGTGGTATTGCAGTAAAGAAAGAACTGAATTAATATAAGCCTGACCAAATGGTAGGACAGGTGTTTATTATTACTGAAATCAGCCTCCGAGAGAACTGAGAAGCTAGGGTCTTTTTGGATGATTTGGTGGGCAAGGGGCTAGGGAATGGGTGCTGCTAATTTTTGTGGGGTGAAATCATAGGAATGTGCAAAATGGTCCTCATGTGCTGAGTCCACCTCTGAGTGGGCCACAGGATAGGCTGACTCATGAGTTCGGGGTCCAGATGGAGTCAGTCGGTTGTGAGAATGCAAAAGTATGAAGAAAGCGCATCAAAAGACCAATCTTAGGTTTTACAATAGTGATGTTAACTTTAGGAGCAATTGGGCAAGTAACAAAACTTGTGAGCTATGGCCACATGACTCCTGAGCAGCAAGAGATTATAGAACATCAGGCTAGAAGGTAATGACTGTTTATTGTTTAGCTACACCTCCATTTTGGCAGAATCCAGGCGCCTCCCATAATCCTAATCTTGTGTCCTTTCATTTGTCTTACAAAGGTGATTTCGGTACCTAAACAAGGACAGGGTTTATTTTAGGGAAGGACTATTATGATCCTTGCTTCAATGTTAAACTATAAACTAAATTCCTCCTACAATTAGCTCAGCCTACACCTAGGAATGAACGAGGACAGCCAGCCTGTGAGGCTAGAAGCCAGGTGGAGTCAGCCATGCTAGGCTTCTCTCACTGTCATAATCTGTGCAAAGGCAGTTTCATAGTTTCTAAAGATCTGAGTACTCCACTTTCTTGTATGCCTGCCTTTTTCATGTATAAAAGTTATAGCTTCAGAAGCTGCAAATACTTACAAAAGTGACCAAATCTTACCAAAGCTAACTCAGAATTACAATGGTCATTAAGTGGAATGTTCCAGATGAACAAGATTGTTCCTCTAAGACATACACTCAAATCCCAAGCCTCCTAAATTAAGAATAGAGAATATGATTCTTATTTCAATTGGCATTCAAAAAACTTCAAAGAGACAACAGGATTTTAAAAAATCGCTTTTTAAAAAGATTCATTATGAAAAATCAATGAGAGGTTGAGCACCGTGGTTCAAGCCTGTAATCCCAGCACTTTGGGAGGCCAAGGTGAGGGGATCACTTGAGGTCAGGAGTTCAAGACCAGCCTGGCCAACATGGTAAAACCCTGTCTCTACTAAAAGTACAAAAATCAGCCAGGCGTGGTGGTGTGTGCCTATAGTCCGAGTTACTTGAGAGGTTGAGGAACAAGAATTGCTTGAACCCGGGAGTCAGAGGTTGCAGTGAGCTGAGATTGCGCCACTATACCCAGACAACAGGGCAAGACTCTGTCACAAAAAAGGAAAAAGAAAAACCAATGAGAAGTGAAAAACGCAAGCTATTCCCCATACCAAGGACAATAGAACTGGCATGCTCCTACTGCTCCCCTCTTACTTTGCCTCAATATGTCTAATACATTCTATTCCTGAATATTCACAGTCTAGTAACTCCATCTGAATTGCTTTTTTTTTTTTTTTTTTTGACTCTGAAAAAGTAGTCCAATTGCTTCTTTATAAAATAAAACTACCTGAAAATTCAGGAGATAATCCCTGAGTCACTTATGTTCTCTGGACAAAAAACGGAACTTAGGCTATAAAGAATTTCCCAATCCCAGGGAAGACCCTCAAAAGTTTTCTCAGGAATTCAGTCTTAATTGGAACCTATGACTCCTGGATACCTACCCTCTATTAACAAATGCACATGTTGCCGGGACCTGACGAAGCCCCAAAATGGATGTAGGAAGCAGAACAGTATTCTCCTAAGAATGATATCAAGGACCCAAAAAGCCCCACCTCATCTATTTTTGGGCCAAAGCCTTAAAAATCCCAAATGACCTTTGAAAGCTGTTCCTAATGTGTTCCCAACCCACACTGACTGGTCTATGTCATGTAGGCCTGCAGAAAGAAAAATGTGTCTGTCATTGATTTTAAAATTTGCTTGGAAGCCCTATTTCTCAAGGTATTCCAGCTTCCACCAAACTGATGATACAACCCAGCCAGCCCTAGCTGCCTTCTTTGTAAATGGGCTCCTCCTGGAGATTAGCAGACTCATAAAAACAAAACAAAAGATAGGATGGGAGGCTACAAGACCAGCTGAACTAATAATTATAGCTGAACATTTGGAAATGATCTGAGAACAAGATAAGAAACAAAAGGTTTCTAAATTAATATCCTAGCGATTATAACAATTTCATGGCAACCAGCAAACTGGAATGACTTTTGGACCTTCCCCAGGGCACTTTTCCAGTATGCAACTCCTAAAACAACCATTTCCAAAAAATTGTTGCTATTTGTGCAAACAACTGGGCGCTGCTAAAAGGACTGCCCCCAAAAAATTTTTAAGGGAAGCCCCAGTCTACAGGTTGCCCACCCTCTGATAATAATCTCCATGTTACCACCGGACAGACAGACCTCCAAGGGAAGGTCCAGTAAGCTTCTGTCATTTATTCATTTAAAAAATCAAGGGGATACAAAAATAAAACTTAATGAAGATTTTTTTTCCAGTCTTAGTTGACACCAGAACTACTGGTTCCAGCTTAAACACCACTTTTATAGAATAACTTCTCCCTAGCAGTAAAACAGAATTCCAGTTGTGGGGTTATCAAATCGAGTTCAAAAGGAATTCATGTCTTAACCTACACAAATGACTCTAGACCCTTTTACTGAAAAATATTCTCTTTTGTTGTTTGACACAGTTCCAGTCAATTTATTGGGCAGAGACCTGTCTAAGTTAAAAGGTCTGAGATAGTTTGCCTCTAGTGGAGATGTGACTCTGGAATTTTCTGACCCACCTGATCTCATATGCACTTTGTAGTCTGTCCTAGGCATAGAGGAAGAGGATAGTCCACAAAATGCCCCTAATCTAACTGAACTACCCAATTGCTATGAGCCACATTAAATAGTGACCTTGGAAGAATTAAAAGTGCAGAGCACTCAAATTCAAGTAGACCTTACTGAGCCCCTTCCCCAATTACTGCAAAACCCATTAAAGCCTGAGGCCATACAAAGTCTTATCCCAGTGCCAGTAATAGAAGATTTAATTGCTCAAAGATTAATTATTCCATGTAGCAGCCTTTGTAACACCCCAGTTTTACCTGTACAAAAACCTAATGGATGAGGATGGCAATTTGTTCGGAATCTAAGAGCCATCAACAGGATACTTATGCTGTTTCACGGTGGTTCTAAACCCTGACAGTCATTAGTCACAAGTTTCCTCAGATTCTAAGTAGTTTACGGTTGTAAACTGTAACATGTTCAGCCTTCTTTAACATTCCAGGTGACTCTGACAGTCAATCCTGTTTGCTTTCACCTGGAATAATCAACAGTATTGGATGATCATGTCTCAGGGGTTCATTGAATATAGAACCCCCTTCTATTTCTATCAAGTACTCCATTGAGACTTGAGCATCCTCCAGTTTCCTAGAGGGCCTACTCCTGCAATATGCCAATGACATCTTACTTTGTTCACTTACTAAGGAGGCATCCCAGAAGGATTCCTTCTATTTATTATAGCATTTAGCAGAAAAGGGACTTAAGATCTCCTGAGACACATTACTATTATCAATAGATGCTGTTCACTATTTAGGACATGATCTGAGTGCCACAGGCATCCAGATCAGGTGTCTCCTAGTTAAGCTTTCCCAGGAATTTCCTAGACTGGTAACTAAGAAGCAACTTTGCAGCTTCTTAGGTTTAATTAGATGTTGTCAACAAGGAGTCTCTAGTTTTCCCCTCTTAGAGTCTTTACTGTATGAACTCACTAAACACTTAGTCCCCGAACCCCTTTCTTGGGAAGAAAAACAAGAACCAGGCCTTTGTAAAATTAAAAGAGGCATTATAAAAACTTGCTGCTTTGGGATTGCCCACTTACTAAAAACATTTCACCCTATTTGTACCTGAAAGACATAATCAGGTCTTAAGAATCCTTGCACAAGAATATGATAATAAGGTTAGGCCCATTGCCTCTTGTAGTGCTCAATTAGACTGTTGCCAAAGAAACTGTGGATCTAACCTCAGGTAATAATGCTTATCTCCACATACCACATAAGGTGAAAAGCCTTCTCAACTCTAACCTTACCCAATATCTTTCTTTTCTTTTTTTTAAATTGTGGTTAAAAAATAGACATATAAGGCCAGGCGCGGTGGCTCACGCCTGTAATCCCAGCACTTTGGGAGGCCGAGGCGGGCGGATCACGAGGTCAGAAGATCGAGAGCATCCTGGCTAACATGGTGAAACCCCGTCTCTACTAAAAATACAAAAAAAAAAAAAAAAAGCCGGGCGTGGTGGCGGGAGCCTGTAGTCCCAGCTACTCAGGAGGCTGAGGCAGGAGAATGGGGTGAACCCGGGAGGCGGAGCTTGCAGTGAGCCAAGATTGTGCCACTGCACTCCAGCCTGGGCAACAAAGCGAGATTCCATCTCAAAATAATAAATAAATAAATAAAAGTAGACACATAATTTTGTATCTTAACCATTTTAAAGTGTACATTTCAATAGTGTTAAGGATAATCACGTTGTTGTGAAACAGATCTCAATAAGTTTTGTTTTTATCTTGCAAAACTGAAACTGTACCCATTAAACAATTCCCCTTTCCCCCTTCCTCCAGACCCTGGTAACCACCTTTTCACTTTATATTTCCATAATTTGACTACTTTAGATATCCCGTATAAGTGGAATCATGTAATACTTGGATTGGATAAGGAAACTGTGGTATATATCTATATATACCATGTAATACTATGCAACCATGGAAAAAGAATGAAATCATGTCCTTTGAAGCAACATGAGTACAGCTGGAGGCCATTGTCTTAAGCAAATTAATGTAGGAGCAGAAAACCAAATATTGCATGTTTTCACTTATAAGTGGGAGCTTAACATTGGTACTTATGGACATAAAGATGGGAACAATAGACACTAGGGACGAGGGAGGGGAGGGAGGGGTCCATGGGCTGAAAAACTACCTATTGGGTACTATGTTCACTACCTGGGTGAGGGGATCACCCGTACTCCAAACCTCAGCATCATGCGGTGTACCTAAGTAACAAACTTCACATGTATTCCCTGAACCTAAAATAAAAGCTGGAATTTTTTTTTTTAATTTAAAAATAGAATAACCATATTTTCCAGTAAACCTACTTCTGGGTATACAAAAGAACTGAAAGCAGAGTTTCAAAGAGATATTTTCATGCCCATGTTCATAGCAGCACTATTCACAATAGTCAGGAGACAAAAGAAAGTCAAATATCCATTGGTGGATGGCTGGGTAAACGAAATGTGGTGTTCACATACAATGTGATGTCGTTTGGCTTTAATAAAGGGAAGGACATTCTGTCCCATGCAACCATATGAATGATCCACATTGCATTAAATTAAATAAGCCAGGGAAGTACTGTAAGATTCCCAATGTCTTTCTGCTAGCAGCCTAACTTCATGGAATCCTTTTGCTCTCACCTCCTAATCTTCATCTGAAATGTAACATTCTTAATCCTGCTACTCTGTTGTTTTTATCATACTACGAAGGTGACTGTAAAATGGTAACCACTGAACCAGTCACTCCCCATCCTGATTTGCATAATGTTCCTTTATAAAATATGGATTTGATCTTTTTTTGTGGATGAATCTTATGGTAGAGATCAGGCACGTTAGAGTTCAGATCAATGGGTGGTGATTGTGCTCACTGCAAACATCAAACTGCCCCACCTGAAGTTGGCTCAGCAGGCAAAACTTTATGCTCTTACTCGTACCTGTATTTTATCTAAAAACCAGTCTGTCAACATTTGCACTGGCAGTCTCTATGCCTTTGGGGTTGTTCGTGATTTTGGAATACTTTAGAAGCAAAGAGGTTTCCTCGCTTCTTCAGGCCCACCAATAAAACAAATGGCCTCCATGCTAATGAGCTCCGTGCTGCTATACTGCTGTCTAAAAAGATTGCTGTTATAAAAATAGAGGGGCTGGGCGCAGTGGCTCATGCCTGTAATCCCAGCACTTTGGGAGGCTGATGTGGGTGGATCACCTAAGGTCAGGAGTTCGAGACCAGCCTGACCAACAAGGTGAAACCCCATCTCTACTTAAAAAATACAAAAATTAGCTGAGCATGGTGGCAGACACCTGTAGTCCCAGCTGCTTGGGAGGCTGGGACAGAACTGCTTGAACCTGGGAGGCAGAGGTTGCAGTGAGCCGAGATCATGCCACTGCACTCCAGCCTGGGTGACAGAATGAGACTCTATCTCAAAAAAAAAAAAAAAAAGAAGATTGGCTAGGTGCAATGACTCACACCTGTAATCCCAGTGCTTTGAGAGGTAGAGGTAGGGGAATCGCTTGAGGCCAGAAGTTGAAGACCAGCTTAGGCAACATAGTGAGATCCTGTCTCCACAAAAGTATTTCAAAAATTGGCCGGGCATGGTGGTGCATGCCTATAGCCCCAACTACTCAGGAGGCTGAGGTGGGAGGATTGCTTGAACTCAGGAATTTGAGGTTTCAGTGAGATATGACTATGCTGCTGCACTCCAGCCTGGGCGACAGAGCAAGACCCTGTCTCTAAAAACACAAATTAATAAAAATAGAGGCTCATACAAAGAAACTCAACCAGAATACAAGGGAAGTGCTCTAGCCGATTTTCATGCCAAAAACATTACCCAGTTCTGTGAGATATGTTATTTCAACCTGTCAGCTAGAAATATTAAACTTGTTCCCTGAACCTGACTTCACCCCTTAACACCCAGATACTGTGGACTATGGACAACAAAATGGTCCTAAGAATTAAAAAGAATACTGAGGATGAGAAGGATGCTATTTTATTATATTTTATTATTATTTTATTTTATTTTGAGATGGAGTCTCTGTCACCCAGGCTGGAGTGCAGTGGTGTGATCTCTACTCACTGCAACCTCTGCCTTCTGAGTTCAAACAATTCTCATGCCTCTGCCTCCTGAGTAGCTGGGATTACAGGTTCAAGCCACCACGCCTGGCTAATTTTTATGTTCTTGATAAGACAGGGTTTCACCATGTTGGCTAGGCTAGTCAGGCAATCAACTCGACTTGGCCTCCCAAAGTGCTGGGATTATAGGCGTGAGCCACCGCACCCGGCCAGGATGCTATTTTAATTCTGATTTGTGGGAAAATAAAGTTGGTCTCTTGTGCCCAGATTCCCTTAAGGGACCTTTGTTGTGCTCCTCACATTCCCTTCCATAATAGTACTGATAAGACAGTGTAAACTATCAGTAAGTATTGGGGTTGGGGGGGATTGTTACAAAGTTGTAAAAGCTACTTATAATCATTGCTTAAACTGCCAAGCTTATAATCCAGTGTACAGAAAAGGTCCATATGTATGACTGCCATAAGAGAAAATGTTTTTACCTTCAAGTTACAGAAAAGCCAACTAAAAGTAAATTAATCTTAAGAGGATTTATTATCTCACATAGCAAGGCATCTAGAAGCCACATGGCAATAAGGAGATCTTTAATTCTCTGACTGAAAGAAGTAATTAAGGATCCAGACTATTTCCATCTTTCTGTTTTGTCACACCCAGAGGTTGGGCTAGTTCTGTTCATGGTCACAAGAGAGCTGATGTGGCTTCTGGGAGCACATTCTCACATACCAGTTGCCTAGAGGCAGAATAAGGGATACTTCTTTTCATGGATCTCTTTTTAAGAAGATAGAAATTTTTCTCAGAAGCCTTTCTTCAGCCAGTTACTACTACATACATATCATTGGTCGTAACTGGGTCAGAGTGAGACCACTTTGATTTACATACACCATGAAAGATGTATTCAAATTAAAGAAGAATGGTGTGATTTCAAACACAGTTGAGACCCTTCCAATACAGAAAAGAGGAAGAATGGCTTTAGTGTTGGCCAAACATGAAGCCTGCTGCATTTTGTAGGTATTTCCAAAGTAATGCATACACACTATTATAATTCAATACATCAAGAGTGTCTACAGTAACATTACTATTCTTCACTTTTGGCTTCTAATTTTACTCCAACAGTTAACAGTTTGGGAGATACGTATGCTTCTTATTTTCATTTGCTTATACAAAAATAAGAATATGTTGGGAAATTGGCTTCCCCAAACTGAAATATGCTGTATGTATTCTATAACATTTCCTTTCTAATAGATGCACATTCTTTTCACAGTATAGTGTGCCAGTTATCAATTTATTGCCTTTCAACTACACATCCACTCTTCTTTTCCATGTTTTGGGAACCCAGAGCTGCTTCTTTAAACACTTCAACTTTACCATTCACCTCAATGCTAGGCCTTGTCAGTAGAAAGTGCTGCAGAGACACTGCAAGGCCAGATTTGGAGAAAGGGGCCTTCCTTACTGCTTTCAGGGTG
The DNA here is from genome assembly GCF_009764315.1 of Trachypithecus francoisi. Classification (NCBI taxonomy): domain Eukaryota; kingdom Metazoa; phylum Chordata; class Mammalia; order Primates; family Cercopithecidae; genus Trachypithecus; species Trachypithecus francoisi. Next base: position 43,499,736 of record NW_022681470.1, on the reverse strand, counting down.
CTGCTTTTGGCATGGCAGCCAGCTGATGGCCTGGAAGAGTCCTGGTGCTGCTCACTTTAGCCATTCACCTCATAGACCCACTGACAAGTGTTTTGCCACCCAGCAAGTTGATCCTGTGGGCAAGCTGTAGTTATGCCCCCAGCAAGTTTCTTACCATCAGCAGGCTGCATGTTTCTATGGCAGTCACACTCTCAGCACAGACCTGAATCTCAGTCTGGGGCAGAGGGAGGAGGGCTCTTCTAATTTCTTAGTACAGTCCTTTTTCATTCTCCTTCAGCCCAAAGAATAGGAGATGCTTTCTGCATTTGCCACTTCTACATTTCTCTTTCTTCTTTTTAGTAGTAGTTAACCACCTTTTACTCATTAGTAATTCTTCATATCAAATTTTCTCCATTCAAATTACTGTTGTAGTTTCTTTCTTCTAACTGAACTCTGACTGACACAGATGGTTATACCATAATTTCATTTAACTATGCCTTAATTCACTTGATATTTGTGGCCTTGTTTGTATGTTTTGTTGTTTTTGTATTTATTATTTAATAAGTATTTATTGAGAAACTACTGTATGTCACATATTATTTGAAACACTAGGGATATTGTAGTAAGCAAGACAAACAAGGACCTTACTTCATTCATGGAGTTGACTGTCTAGAGCACAGATGCAGATGATAAAATAAATAAATATAAAATAAAATTAATAAACGCTATGAAAACAGTATGAATTAGGGAATGGGGGCTATTGGGTAAATAAGATTAAGTAGACCTTCTCTGAGGTGGTAACATTTGAACTGAAATATGAATGATGCAAGAGTTGACAGTTTGAAGGACTGAAGGAGTTCATTGTGGCTGGAGTATAATGTAAAAGTAACAGAGTGGCAGGATATGGGGTCAGAGGTCAGCAGACTATGCAGAGCCAAGAAGGTCATAGAAGAGTTTGGATGTTATTCTAAGGGTGATGGGAAGATATTGGAACTTCTTAAACAGGAAAATAAAACAATCTGTCTGATGTTTTATAAAGGGCACTTTGGCTGCTTTACAAAGAAAGAACTCTCTGGAGTCAAGAGTAGAGATAGGTACGTAAGTTAAAGGGCTATTACAGTCATCTATAAGGGAGACATTGTTGACTCAGGCAAAAATGATAGCAATGAGTGTTGTGAACAATGAAGGAGGACAAAAATGTAAGATAAACCTCATAAATGTTTCTGATTGATTAATATATAGAGGAGGAGGAGGAGAAGAAGTAAGGAATCAGAGATAACTCACAGGTTGGATTTTGAGCGAATGGCTAATTGGTAACATCTTTTAACTGAAATGTGGGTAACTGAGAAGAGGCAAGTTTAGAAGGGAGGAAAATTCAGAAATCCACTTGGGATGTGATGGATTTGGTTTGGCAATTAGTAAATTCTAATGGAAACAAGAAAGCAAATAGATTCTTGAGTTTAGAGCTCTACAGAGAGGTTAGGGTTGGAACTGGGAAAAGGTAATGGAATTGGTTAGTATCACAAGAGAAAATGCATAGAGATCAATGTTGAGAACTGAGCCCTGGAGGTAAAAGAAGAAGGATCCAGCAAATGAGACAAAGAAAAACAGAAGTAGGAAGAAGACCTGAAGAATATGGTTACTTGGAAACCAGGTAACATTAGCAATTCAAATAATGATATAATGAATATCCTTGTACATATTTCTTTGATTCCTTCAATTTTACTTTCTGACAAAGAAATTCTTAGGATTGGCTTCACTGGGTCAAATGATATGTACTTTAAATATTAATAATTTTTTTCAGATTACTTGCAGTAGCATTTTACCAAAAGGCTTCCAGAAGTATGAGTCTTAGCAAGAAATCTGGAACCAGCAGATAAGTTGACTACTAAGCAAGAGACTGAGGCTGAAGCCTAATTAGGCTTTAGTAATACTGGTGCACAGGTGGCCCACATCTTAGTTTTAACCAACCAGATTACTGAGCTACGGTAGCATCATCTAGTCTAATATTCTACACTCATGGGAAACACTGAGGTTCCTGATATTCCTAGGCCTGGTCATAAAACGGCTCAGAAAATTAACTGACTAGTTTTCTAAAAGAAGATTATATCACTACATGAGCTGAACTGTTTTGGGGAAGGCAGGAGATGGCCACATGAAAATCCAACATTATGATTTCTAATTACATATCCACATATTTTCTGTTCTGTTGGGTAGTTGTATAAGAGCTTTTGTTTTTATGATTAGTGAATCTTTAAAAATAAAGTCTTATAGTTTTATTTTAAGTATTTGTTGAAAAGCTATTCCACTAAAAAGAAAAGTATGGATCAGAAAGCTATGTAAGTCAGGCCAAGCATGGTGGCTCATGCCTGTAATCCTAGCATTTAGGGCGGCCAAGGCTGGCGGATCACTTGAGGTCAGGAGTTTGAGACCAGCCTGGTCAACATGGTGAAACCCCAGCTGTACTGAAAATACAAAAATTAGCCTGGTATGGTGGCACACGCCTGTAATCCCAACTACTTGGAAGGCTGAGGCAGGAGAATTGTCTGAACCTAGGAGGCAGAAGTTGCAGTGTGCCAAGATCATGCCACTGCACTCCAGCCTAGGCAACGGAGCAAGACTCCAAAAAAAAGGGAGGAAAGAGAGAAAGCAAGCAAGCTATGTAAGTCAAATAGGAGGAAAGAAAGAAAGGGCTTTGGAGGAAATGATGAAACTAAATTCAGTCGTTTTGGAATGAGAAAATTATTATGGAATATCAAAAGTAAAACAGAATAATCAGCTGGACATTTTAGAAAAGCAAAACAAATAACTTCCAAGACTGACAGAATTTAAAATTTGTTTACCTTATTGCATATAGTCATAGTATTCCATATTATTCTCTAAAATAAAGGTCACTAGCTAAGTTAGTATGTATCTGGGTACAGATAACAAATCCTGCTCTGAATAACATAAAGTCATGTTTATTGGAATAATTTAAAAGAAGTTTGTCATTTCTCAAAATACAGAAATAAAGTAAAAACAAATTTCGAGGGAGCTGGAACTTCTGTCAAGAACCAAGGCTACATTACAACTTTCACCTATTATGAAGATTCAAGCTCTGCCTCCTTTTTTTTTTTTATTCTTTTTTGTCTCTTTCGCTTCTGTCTTATCATTTTTTTTCTTTTAAAATATAGTTTATTTTTTTTATTATACTCTAAGTTCTAGGGTACATGTGCATAATGTGCAGTTTTGTTACATATGTATATTTGTGCCATGTTGGTGTGCTGCACCCATCAACTCGTCAGCACCCATCAATTCATTATTTATATCATGTATAACTCCCAATGCAATCCCTCCCCCCTCCCCCCTCCCCATGATAGGCCCCAGTGTGTGATGTTCCCCTTCCTGAGTCCAAGTGATCTCATTGTTCAATTCCCACCTATGAGTGAGAACATGCGGTGTTTGGTTTTCAGTTCTTGTGACAGTTTGCTAAGAATGATGGTTTCCAGCTGCATCCATGTCCCTACAACTCATCCTTTTTTATGGCTGCATAGTATTCCATGGTGTATATGTGCCACATTTTCTTAATCCAGTCTGTCACAGACGGACATTTGGGTTGATTCCAAGTCTTCGCTATTGTGAATAGTGCCGCAATAAACATACATGTGCATGTGTCTTTGTAGCAGAATAATTTATAATCCTTTGGGTATATACCCAGTAGTGGGATGGCTGGGTCATATGGTACATCTAGTTCTAGATCCTTGAGGAATTGCCATACTGTTTTCCAGAATGCTTGAACTAGTTTACAATCCCACCAATAGTGTAAAAGTGTTCCTATTTCCCCATATCCTCTCCAACACCTGTTGTTTCCTGACTTTTTAATGATTGCTGTTCTAACTGCTGTGAGATGGTATCTCATTGTGGTTTTGATTTGCATTTCTCTGATGGTGAGTGATGAGCATTTTTTCATGTGTCTGTTGGCTGTATGAATGTCTTCTTTTGAGAAATGTCTGTTCATATCCTTTGCCCACTTTTTGATGGGGTTGTTTGTTTTTTTCTTGTATATTTGTTAGAGTTCTTTGTAGATTCTGGATATTAGCCCTTTGTTAGATGAGTAGATTGCAAAAATTTTCTCCCATTCTGTAGGTTGCCTGTTCACTCTGATGGTAGTTTCTTTTGCTGTGCAGAAGCTCTTTAGTTTAATTAGATCCTATTTGTCAATTTTGGCTTTTGCTGCCATTGCTTTTGGTGTTTTCGACATGAAGTCCTTGCCCATGCCTATGTCCTGAATGGTACTACCTAGATTTTCTTCTAGGGTTTTTATGGTATTAGGTCTAACATTTAAGTCTCTAATCCATCTTGAATTAATCTTCGTATAAGGAGTAAGGAAAGGATCCAGTTTCAGCTTTCTACTTATGGCTAGCCAATTTTCCCAGCACCATTTATAATAGGGAATCCTTTCCCCATTTCTTGTTTCTCTCAGGTTTGTCAAAGATCAGATGGCTGTAGATGTGTGGTATTATTTCTGAGGACTCTGTTCTGTTCCATTGGTCTATATCTCTGTTTTGGTACTAGTATCATGCTGTTTTGGTTACTGTAGCCTTGTAGTATAGTTTGAAGTCAGGTAGCGTGATGCCTCCAGCTTTGTCCTTTTGACTTAGGATTTTCTTGGCAATGCGGGCTCTTTTTTGGTTCCATATGAACTGTAAAGCAGTTTTTTCCAATTCTGTGAAGAAAGTCATTGGTAGCTTGATGGGGATGGCATTGAATCTATAAATAACCTTGGGCAGTATGGCCATTTTCATGCTATTGATTCTTCCTATCCATGAGCATGGTATGTTCTTCCATTTGTTTGTGTCCTCTTTGATTTCACTGAGCGGTTTGTAGTTCTCCTTGAAGAGGTCCTTGACATCTCTTGTAAGTTGGATTCCTAGGTATTTTATTCTCTTTGAAGCAATTGTGAATGGAAGTTCATTCATGATTTGGCTCTCTGTTTGTCTGTTACTGGTGTATAAGAATGCTTGTGATTTTTGCACATTATTTTGTATCCTGAGACTTTGCTGAAGTTGCTTATCAGCTTAAGGAGATTTTGGGCTGAGACAATGGGGTTTTCTAAATATACAATCATGTCATCTGCAAACAGGGACAGTTTGACTTCTTCTTTTCCTAACTGAATACCCTTGATTTCTTTCTCTTGCCTGATTGCCCTGGCCAGAACTTCCAACACTATGTTGAATAGGAGTGGTGAGAGAGGGCATCCCTGTCTTGTGCCAGTTTTCAAAGGGAATTTTTCCAGTTTTTGCCCATTCAGTATGATATTGGTTGGGGTTGTCATAAATAGCTCTTATTATTTTGAGGTACGTTCCATCAATACCGAATTTATTGAGCGTTTTTAGCATGAAGGGCTGTTGAATTTTGTCAAAAGCCTTTTCTGCATCTATTGAGATAATCATGTGGTTCTTGTCTTTGGTTCTGTTTATATGCTGGATTACCTTTATTGATTTGCAATGTTGAACCAGCCTTGCATCCCAGGAATGAAGCCCACTTGATCATGGTGGATAAGCTTTTTGATGTGCTGCTGAATCCGGTTTGCCAGTATTTTATTGAGGATTTTTGCATCGATGTTCATCAGGGATATTGGTCTAAAATTCTCTTTTTTTCTTGTGTCTCTGCCAGGCTTTGGTATCAGGATGATGTTGGCCTCATAAAAAGAGTTAGGGAGGATTCCCTCTTTTTCTATTGATTGGAATAGTTTCAGAAGGAATGGTACCAGCTCCTCCTTGTACCTCTGGTAGATTTCAGCTGTGAATCCATCCAGTCCTGGACTTTTTTTGGTGGGTAGGCTATTAATTATTGCCTCAATTTCAGAGCCTGCTATTGGTCTGTTCAGGGATTCAACTTCTTCCTGGTTTAGTCTTGGGAGAGTGTAAGTGTCCAGGAAATTATCCATTTCTTCTAGATTTTCTAGTTGATTTGTGTAGAGGTGTTTATAGTATTCTCTGATGGTAGTTTGTATTTCTGTGGGGTCAGTGGTCATATCCCTTTTATCATTTTTTATTGCGTCTATTTGATTCCTCTCTCTTTTCTTCTTTATTAGTCTTGCTAGCGGTCTGTCAATTTGTTGATCTTTTCAAAAAACCAACTCCTGGATTCATTGATTTTTTGGAGGGTTTTGTGTCTCTATCTCTTCAGTTCTGCTCTGATCTTACTTATTTCTTGCCTTCTGCTAGCTTTTGAATGTGTTTGCTCTTGCCTCTCTAGTTCTTTTAATTGTGATGTTAGGGTGTCAATTTTAGATCTTTCCAGCTTTCTCTTGTGGGCATTTAGTGCTATAAATTTCCCTCTACACACTGCTTTAAATGTGTCCCAGAGATTCTGGTATGTTGTATCTTTGTTCTCATTGGTTTCAAAGAACATCTTTATTTCTGCTTTCATTTCGTTATGTACCCAGTAGTCATTCAGGAGCAGGTTGTTCAGTTTCCATGTAGTTGAGCGGTTTTGATTGAGAGTTCTTAGTCCTGAGTTCTAGTTTGATTGCACTGTGGTCTGAGAGACAGTTTGTTATAATTTCTGTTCTTGTACATTTGCTGAGGAGTGCTTTACTTCCAATTATGTGGTCAATTTTGGAATAAGTGCGATGTGGTGCTGAGAAGAATGTATATTCTGTTGATTTGGGGTGGAGAGTTCTATAGATGTCTATTAGGTCCGCTTGGTGCAGAGATGAGTTCAATTCCTGGATATCCTTGTTAACTTCTGTCTCGTTGATCTGTCTAATGTTGACAGTGGAGTGTTGAAGTCTCCCATTATTATTGTATGGGAGTCTAAGTCTCTTTGTAAGTCTCTAAAGACTTGCTTTATGAATCTGGGTGCTCCTGTATTGGGTGCATATATATTTAGGAGAGTTAGCTCTTCCTGTTGAATTGATCCCTTTACCATTATGTAATGGCCTTCTTTGTCTCTTTTGATCTTTGATGGTTTAAAGTCTTTTTTATCCGAGACTAGGATTGCAACCCCTGCCTTTTTTTGTTCTCCATTTGCTTGGTAGATCTTCCTCCATCCCTTTATTTGAGCTATGTATGTCTCTGCATGTGAGATGGGTCTCCTGAATACAGCACACTGATGGGTCTTGACTCTTTATCCAGTTTGCCAGTCTGTCTCTTTTAATTGGAGCATTTAGTCCATTTACATTTAAGGTTAATATTGTTATGTGTGAACTTGATCCTGCCATTGATATTAACTGGTTATTTTTCTCGTTAGTTGATGCAGTTTCTTCCTAGCCTCGATGGTCTTTACATTTTGGCATGTTTTTGCAATGGCTGGTAGCGGTTGTTCCTTTCCATGTTTAGGCTTCCTTCAGGGTCTCTTGTAAGGCAGACCTGGTGGTGACAAAATCTCTAAGCATTTGCTTATCTGTAAAGGATTTTATTTCTCCTTCACTTATGAAACTTAGTTTGGCTGGATATGAAATTCTGGGTTTAAAATTCTTTTCTTTAAGAACATTGAATATTGGCCCCCACTCTCTTCTGGCTTGTAGAGTTTCTGCTGAGAGATCTGCTGTTAGTCTGATGGGCTTCCCTTTGTGGGTAACCCGACCTTTCTCTCTGGCTGCCCTTAAGATTTTTTCCTTCATTTCAACTTTGGTGAATCTGGCAATTATGTCTCTTGGAGTTGCCCTTCTCGAGGAGTATCTTTGTGACATTCTCTGTATTTCCTGAATTTGAATGTTGGCCTGCCCTACTAGGTTGGGGAAGTTCTCCTGGATGATATCCTGAAGAGTGTTTTCCAACTTGGTTCCATTTTCCCCCTGACTTTCAGGCACCCCAATCAGACGTAGATTTGGTCTTTTTACATAATCCCATACTTCTTGCAGGCTTTGTTCATTTCTTTTTCTTCTTTTTTTCTTTTGGTTTCTCATCTCGCTTCATTTCATTCATTTGATCCTCAATCGCTGATACTCTTTCTTCCAGTTGATCGAGTCGGTTACTGAAGCTTGTGCATTTGTCACGTATTTCTCGTGTCATGGTTTTCATCTCTGTCATTTTGTTCATGACCTTCTCTGCATTAATTAGTCTAGCTGTCAATTCTTCCACTCTTTTTTCAAGATTTTTAGTTTCTTTGCGCTGGGTACGTAATTCTTCCTTTAGCTCTGAGAAGTTTGATGGACTGAAGCCTTCTTCTCTCATCTCGTCAAAGTCATTCTCTGACCAGCTTTGATCCGTTGCTGGCGATGGGCTGCGCTCCTTTGCAAGGGGAGATGCGCTCTTATTTTTGAATTTCCAGCTTTTCTGCCCTGCTTTTTCCCCATCTTTGTGGTTTTATCTGTCTCTGGTCTTTGATGATGGTGACGTACTGATGGGGTTTTGGTATAGGTGTCCTTCCTGTTTGATAGTTTTCCTTCTGACAGTCAGGACCCTCAGCTGTAGGTCTGTTGGAGATTGCTTGAGGTCCACTCCAGACCCTGTTTGCCTGGGTATCAGCAGCAGAGGTTGCGGAAGATAGAATATTGCTGAACAGCGAGTGTACCTGTCTGATTCTTACTTTGGAAGCTTCCTCTTGGGGATGTACTCCACCCTGTGAGGTGAGGGGTGTCAGACTGCCCCTAGTGGGGGATGTCTTCCAGTTAGGCTACTCAGGATTCAGGGACCCACTTGAGCAGGCAGTCTGTCCCTTCTCAGATCTCAACCTCCGTGTTGGGAGATCCACTGCTCTCTTCAAAGCTGTCAGACAGAGTCGTTTGCGTCTGCAAAGGTTCTGCTGCTTTTTTGTTGTTGTTTTTTATCTGTGCCCTGTCCCCAGAGGTGGAGTCTACAGAGACAGGCAGGTTTCCTTGAGCTGCTGTGAGCTCCACCCAGTTCGAGCTTCCCAGCGGCTTTGTTTACCTACTTAAGCCTCAGCAATGGCGGGCGCCCCTCCCCCAGCCTAGCTGCTGCCATTTCGGTTAGATTGCAGACTGCTGTGTTAGCAATGAGGGAGGCTCCGTGGGCGTGGGACCCTCCCGGCCAGGTGTGGGATATATTCTCCTGGTGTGCCCGTTTGCTTAAAGCGCAGTATTGGGGTGGGAGTTACCCGATTTTCCAGGTGTTGTGTGTCTCAGTTCCCCTGACTAGGAAAAGGGATTCCCTTCCCCCTTGCACTTCCCAGGTGAGGCGATGCCTCGCCCTGCTTCAGCTCTCGCTGGTCGGGCTGCAGCAGCTGACCAGCACCAATTGTCCGGCACGCCCTAATGAGATGACCCCAGTACCTCAGTTGAAAATGCAGAAATCACCCGTCTTCTGTGTCGCTCGCACTGGGAGTTGGAGACTGGAGCTGTTCCTATTTGGCCATCTTGCTCCGCCCCCCCTTATCCTTCTTTCTCAGTTGTCCTGCACATAACTCAATGTGGCTACTAGACCCTAAAGCCACAGACTTGTTAATTCCCAATAACATCCTAATAGATCAGGAGCCCTAAAAATAAATGCCTTCATGAGTCAAGGCAGAAAACATAAATGCATAAAGTGAAAAGGTGTAATTAAAATGTAACAAATAGGCTGGGCATGGTGGCTTATGCCAGTAATCCCAGCACTTTGGGAAGCTGAGGTGGGTGGGTTAAAAATACAAAAACTAGCCAGGCATGGTGTCACACACCTGTAATCCCAGCTATTCAGGAGGCTAAGGCAGGAGAATCACTTGAACCCAGGAGGCAGAGTTTGCAGTGAGCTGAGATCATGCCACTGTACTCCAACCTGGGTGCCACTGCACTGGGTGACAGAGTGAGACTCTGTCTCAAAATAAATAAACAAACAAACAAACAAACAAATAAATAAAATAAAATAAAATGTAACAAATAAATATAGCCATGACTAAAAACACTACCTATGGGCAATATTGCATCCTTGAGCTACTAAAGACCTCAGAGATACAATCTTTTATCTCTTAGAGCAAATGTTTTCAGAAAAAGGATCTGATTAGCTTGGCTTGACCTGCACATTGATTGATTCTCCCTGGTCAGGTTTCAATTCATCAGTCAATAGTGGCTTGTGGGAGGGTCATGTAGCATAAGGCAGCAAGAACTATATGCCAGAAGAAAATTTTTCAGAAAGAGCTGTGGAAATGTGGGCCTTGGTACCTCAGGTACAGCCATCTTTTAATGAGTCATGTGTTCCAAAGATCTATTTGATTAATCTGAATTTTATTATTTAAGCAATTTTGATACAGTCATTTACTCTGAGTTAAAAATAAACTATAAAAAAGTTTACTTACTCAAAACTTCATTGCCTCAGTGAATAAATGCGCGGTCAATAACTTCCTGGAAAGAAGATATGATAATTTCATTCACTGATAACTTTTTCTCCATGTTGCTTTCAATTGGAAGACATTATTGAAAGAAATAATTTGTTAGAACAGGAGTTAGCACACTTTTTTTGTAAAAGTCAGGAAATAAATATTTTGGTGTTTGCAGGCCATAAGATCTCTGTCACAATTATTCAACTCAAACTTTGTGATGCAAAAGAAGCCGTAGATAATAGGAAAACAAATAGCTATGACTGAGTTCCAATAAGATTTTATTTATTGACACTGAAAATTGGGTTTCATCTAATACTCATATGTCATGAAATGCTACTGTTTCTTGGTTTTTCTCCATTCAAAAACTTAAGTATGTTAAAATCATTGTTAGCTCATAGGTAAGATCTCGCCTACAGCCATAGTTTGCCAACCCTGTGTTAGAAGGAGGAACTTTTTGCCTATGGAAGATTCATTTACAAATCATTTTTCTCAGTGAAGGACTCCAAGAAATATCAGTCTTATGAAAAGAAAATGGCAACAGAAATCAGAAGAACTGAGTTGTAGTCTCCAAACCTTTACTTGTTAATTGGATAATATAGGACAAGACATTTAACATTGATAGTTTTCAGTTCCACATCTGTGAAATACTGTAGCAATACCTTCTTGATCATTTAATTTCATACCAATTATATGAAATGATGAATATAAAACAAGACCTAGCACAGGTCTTGGTACATAGTAGTAATTGACTTCATTTTCTTAAACCTGTTTCCTTATATTTATTCTTTCAACAAATATTGTTGAGCAGTTAGAATATACAGGCACACTGTTCAAGCACTGAGGATAAAGCATTAAACAATTCAGAATAAGATATAAGATTAGACCTGTTTATTTCACAAATCTATTTTTTGAGGTTAAATTGAAACAATGCATGTAAAATTTATGAAGTATATCAGTAGTTCTCAAAATTTGGTCTCAGGGCTTTTTTATACTCTTAAAAATTATTGAATAAATTTTAAAATGCTTTTGTTTATGTGGGATGCACTCATACAAACTTGTGTATATATATTTACTATACTAGAAATTAAAATGAAATATTTAAAATATGTATTTTCTAATTCATTTAAAATAAAAATAATATATTTATTGTATGTTGGCATAAATAACATATTTTTAAAATACTGTATTTTATTAAAAGCATTTACCTAAACAAAAAATGTTTAGTAAGGCTGGATGTGGTAGTTCATGCCTATAATCCCAGCACTTTGGGAGTCAAGGTGGGAGGATTGCTTGAGGCCAGAAGTGCTAGGCTAGACCATGGCAATGAAAGAGAAAAAGAAAAGAAAGAAAAGGAAAGATAAAAGAAAAGAAAGAGGAAAGAGAGAGGGAGGGAGGGAGGGAGGGAGGGAGGGAGGAGGGAGGGAGGGAGAAAGGAAGGAAGGAAGGAAGGAAGGAAGGAAGGAGAGAAAAAGAGAGAAAGAAAAGAAAGAGAAAGAAAGAAAGAAAGAGAAAGAAAGAAAGAGAAAGAAAGAAAGAATGAAAAAGAAAGAAAGAAAGAGAAAGAAGAAAAGAAAGAAAGAGAAGAAAGAGAGAGAAAGAAAAAGAAAGAAAAATTTAGTAAGAGGAGAGGCATTGTGTTGCATTTTGTAAATCTCATTAATGTCTGGCTTAATAAATGACAGTCGTCAAACTGGGAGAATAGAAATAATCTAGCTTCAATGTTCCACACAGTAAACCAAAAACAACTATCCAGTACCAAGATTATCATCACCAGTAACCAATAACTGGGCCTGTGATGATCTTTGAGATCACAGAAAAGTGAAAAACTGCAAGCAGAAGGTAAGAGAAATGAACTTCAGTTTCTTTGATATGCCTCCCCTACCTAAGTTGCCAAGCACTGCATGGAAAAGTCCCTCTAGACTTATGGTTTCAACACTGGAAAAAGCGAGATCAAGGCAAGCAAGACAGAAGGCTTCCCCACTATCTTGTTTTTTTTTTTTTTTTTTTTTTTTAGCAGGACTGCCATTCCTGCCTCAACTCAAGAAGCATCACAAGGGCATGTAGAGAGAAATATTCTATAGGCGGCTAGACTGAAAAGAAAAAAAGAAAGAAAGAGTGGAGAAGGGATAGCAACCCCAGGGTGCAAAATGTAGGGCTGCTCTTCAGCTCAGCAAAAAAAGACACCAAACCATAAGAGCGGTTCAGCAGCACCATGCTCTAAGAGGCATTCTTCATGGGTCCTCAGGACACAAATCTCTACCCAGCCTCCCCACACTACCAAGGAATCTCCTTTGAGACTCCTCCCACCACACAGTCCCCCATCTGACACAGGCAGTTTCCAAACTTTCTTGAGAGCTATGGCAAACTTGGACTTAGGGCACCATCTAGTGCCAAAAAGGAGGCAGCAATCTGGGGCTAAGGGAACTCAACATGCAAACCGCACAGAATCTCTAAACATGCGTAGCCTAGAAAGACTAAAGCAATCCAGACAGTGAAGACTGGAATCAATAACTAAACCTTTAGTGCAAAGGCAGAAATGTAAATCCATAAGAAACAACAGCAAACAGGAAACCATGACCTCCCCAAATGGACAAAGCAAGGATCCGGTGACAGGCAATGCGGCAATGGCGTGGGCTCGCAAATTAAGCATTCAATATGGCAATTCAGTATGGCAATTTTGAGGAAACTCCGTGAACTCCAAGATAACACAGAGAAACAATTCAGAAATTTATCATAGAAATTTAACAAAGAGATTAGAATAATTTTTAAGAAAAACAGGAATCCTAGAACTCAGAAATACATTGGCTAAACTGAAAAATGCATCAGAGGGTCTCAGCAGCAGAATTTATCAAGTAGAAGAAAGATTCAGTGAGCTTGAACATAGAGTATTTAAAAACACACAGTCAGGGAAGAAAAAAGAAAAACTAATTTTAAAAAAATGAAATATGCCTACAAGATCTAGAAAACAACTTCAAAAGAGCAAACCTAAGAGTCACTGGCATTTAAGAGGGAATTGAGAAACAGGCAAAAGGTAGAAAGCTTATTTAAAGAGATAATACAATAACACTTTCCAAACCTAGAGAAAAATATAAATATGCAAGTACAGAAAAGTCAAGGATTATGTAATCAATTCAACCCAAATAAGACTACACCAAGGCATATAATAACCAAACTCTCAAAGGTCAAGGTCGAAGAGAGAATTCTAAAATCAGTAATTAAAGAAGCACCATCATATGAAAAAACTCAAGTTCATTGCACAACAGACTTCTCAGCAGAAATCATACCCAGGAAGGAGTGACATGACATATTCAAAGTGCTTAATGAAAAAAACTGCCAAATGAGAATACTGTATCTAGCAAGCTAGCCTTCAAATGTGAAAAACAGATAAAGACTTTCTGAGAAAAATAAAGTTGAGAATATGACTTACCACCAGACCAGTCTTACAAGAAATGCTGAAGGGAGTTCTTCAGTCTGAAAGGAAGCTAACATGCAACAAGAAAACATCAGAAAGTATAAAATTCACTGGTAAAAGTTAATATAGAGACAAATTCAGAATATTCTAATGCTATAATTGTGGTGTGTTAATCACTCATATCTTTAGTATGAAGACTAACAGACAAACCTATCAAAACAATAATAACAACAAAATTTTGTTAAGAAAGATGCAGTTGTAAAAAGATGTAAACCGAGAGAAGAAAAAGCCAAAATATGGGGAGGTGGAGTTAAAGTGTAAAGTTTTTAAGTTTTTATTTCTGTTTGCTTCTTTTCTTTACTTTATAATCAAAGTAAAGTAATTATCTGCTGATAAAAAGACTTGTTTTAACTATAAGGTGATTTTATAGGCCTCGTAGTAACCATAAAGCAACAATTTATAATAAATATCCTAAAAATAAAAATAAGAAATTAAAACATACTCTCAGAGAAAAATCACTTAACCTTAAGGGAAAACAGTGAGAGTGGAAGAAAGGAAAAGTTACAAAACCAACAGAAAACAAGTAACAAAATGGCAGTAGTAAGTCCTTATTATCAATAATAACATTGAATAAAAATGCAATAAATTCTCCAATTAAAAGACATAGACTAGTTGAGTGGATTAGAAAATAATATCCAACTATATACTTTCTATGAGAAGCTCACCTCATATTTACATACACACACAGACTGGAAGTAAAGTGATGAAAAAAGATTTTCTGTGCAAAAATGGAAGTCAAAAAAGAAAAAAGCAGAGCTAGCTATACTTAGATAAAATAGGTTTTAAGGCAAAACTTGTAAAAAGAGACAAGTTCATTATATAAACAATAGTAAATACATATGCAACCAATACCAGACCACCCAACTATGTAAGTACATATTAATAGATCTAAGGAGAGAAATAGACTATAATACAATAATAGTAGGGGACTTTAACAACCCACTTTCAATGATGAACAGATCATCCAAACAGAAAATCAACAAAGAAATTTGAGTTAAACTACACTCTACACCTAAAGGAGCTAAGTGATATTTTGAGAACATTTTCTCCTACTGATACAGAATATACATTCTTCTCAACTGCATGTGGAACATTATCCAGGATAGATCATATGTTAGACCACAAAGCAATTCTCAGTAAATTCAAAAAAGTCAAAATTATATCAAGTATCTTTTTCTGGCCACAATGGGATAAAACCAGAAATCATTAACAAGAACTTTTGAAACCTAACAAATACATAGAAATTAAACCATATGCTCCTGAATGACTAATGGGGCAATGAAGAAATTCAGAAGAAAAATTTGAAAATTTCTTCAAACAAATGAAAATGGAATCACCTGATATCAAAATCTATGAGACACAACAAAGGCAGTACTGAGGGGGAAGTTTATAAAAATAAATGTCCGGCCGGGCGCGGTGGCTCAAGCCTGTAATCCCAGCACTTTGGGAGGCCGAGACGGGGGGATCACGAGGTCAGGAGATCGAGACCATCCTGGCTAACACGGTGAAACCCCGTCTCTACTAAAAAATACAAACAAAAAAAAAACTAGCCGGGCGAAGTGGCGGGCGCCTGTAGTCCCAGCTACTCTGGAGGCTGAGGCAGGAGAATGGCGTAAACCCGGGAGGCGGAGCTTGCAGTGAGCTGAGATCCGGCCACTGCACTGCAGCCTGGGGGAGAGAGCGAGACTCCGTCTCAAAAAATAAATAAATAAATAAATAAATAAATAAATAAATAAATATAATAATGATAATAATAATAATAATAATAATAATAAATGTCCATGTCAAAAAAGTAGAAAAGATTTAAATAAACAAGAAAATGATGTATCTCAAGAAACTAGAAAAGCAAGAACAAACCCAAAATTAGTAAAATGAAAGAAATAATTATTGTTATTGTTAGCTATATAACAAACCTTCACATGTACCCCTGAATCTAAAATAAAAGTTAAAAAAATTAAATTTGACTTCACTACTTAAATAATAATAATAAAACAATAAAAGTACAAACAAGTGAAAAAGAAATAATGGGTAGAAAATTACAAAGTCTAGGAAGGGCAAAAAAATCCAGATTTGTGAAATCTTCTAATAGATTGACTCTAAAGTGGCCTAAACTAAGAAACATTATAAAATTATATAAAGTCAGGGACAAAGAGAATGTTGAAAACAGCAGAGAAAGGTAACTCGTCACATATAAGTGAACCCCCACAAAACTATCAGCAGAAACCTTGCAAGTCAAGAGACAGTTTGATGATATATTCAAAGTACTAAGAAAAAACTGGCAACCAAGATTACTCGACCCAGAAAAACTGTCCTTTAAGAGTGAAACAGGGACAAAGACTCCTAGAAAAAAAAATTAAGGAGTTTGTCACCATTAGACCTCTCATTCAAGAAGTATTAAAGGGAGTTTAACTGAAATAAAAAAGTCCTAAACAACAATATGAAAGTGTATGAAAGTATAAATCTCATTTGTAAAGCTAAGAATAAAGACAAATACAGAATATTGTAATTCTGTAATGATAGCACACATTTTTTAACACTAGTATATAAATTAAAAGACAAAAAACATTACATATAAGTATAACCACAGAAAAATTGTAATGGAGACACAATATAGAAACAAGTAATATCTGATATCAATTACATAGAGTTGGAGTGGGGCAGTAAAATGTAGAGGTTCTATCTGTAATTGAAGTTAACTCATTATCAGCTTAAAACAGACTGCTATACCTATAAAATGTTTACCATGTGCCTTATGGTAACCACACACACACACGCACAAAATACACAACAGGTATGCAAAAGATAAAGAGAAAAGAATCTAAGCATACCATTAGGAAACAAATCGTCAAACCACATATAAAGAAAAGGAGAAGAAGAGAGAAACAATAAAATTATACAGCAGAAAATAATTAACAAAATAGTAAGTTTTACCCATCAATTACTTCACATGTTAATGGACTAAATCCCCCAAAGACATAGAGTGGCTTAATGGATAAAGAAACAAGACCCAGATATATGGTTTCTGTGAGACTTACTTTAGATTTAAGGGTGCACATAGATGGAAAGTGAACAGGTGGAGAAAGATATTACACACAAGTGGCAACCAAAAGAGAGCAGGGGTGGCTACACTCACATCAGGGAAAATAGGCTTTAAGTCAAAAACTATCACAAGAAAAAGTCACTCTCTAATAATGAAAGGGTCAATTCAAAAAGAAGATAAAACAATTATATATGCACCCAACATTAAAGCCTGAAAGGAGAAATAGCAATACAATAATGGCGGGGACTTTAATATCTCATTCTCATGATGGATAGATCATCCAGACAGAAGATCAATAAGGGAAGAGTAGAACTGAACAATAGACCAAATAGACCCAACAGACATATACAAAACATTTCACCTAAGAGCAGTAGAGTAGGCGTTCTTCCCAACATTTTTTTTCAATGTGAGAGATCACATGCTAGGTCATGAAACAAAACCTAACACATTCTAAGAAGATTGAAATCATTGCAAGTATCTTTTCTGACCATAATGGAATGACACTAGGAATCAGCAATAAAAGGAATGGACAAATTTACAAACTCACAGAAATTAAGCAACACACTCAAACAAATATTGGGTCAAAGAAGAAATTTAAAAGAAAATTTAAAAATATCCTAAGAAAAATGAAAATGAATATACAGCATATCAAAACTTACAGGATGCAACAAAAGCAGTACTAAGTGGGACGTTTATAGAAATAAATTCCTACACTAAAAAAGAAGAAAAATATTAAATAAACAACATACCTTTATACTTGAAGAAACTAGAAAAGGAAGAGCAAACTTTACCCAAAATTAACAGAAAGTAGAAAATAATAAAGATTCAAGCAAAAGTAAATGATTTAGAGAATAAAAACATACCAAAAATATCAGTAAATAAAATTGAAACTGAAAAAAATACAAAATATTTACAAAATGAAAAGTTGGGTTTTTGAAATTATAAATAAAATCATCAAATCTTTAGTTAGGTTAAGAACAAAGGAGAAGACTCAAAGAAAATCAGAAATAAGAAAAAGACGTTATAACCGATACCACAGAACTATAAAGGATTATTAGGAACTATTTTGAATAACTATACACCAACAAGTTGGAAAACCTAGAAAAAATTATACATTTCTGGAGACATACAACCTTAAAAGATTAAACCACAAAACAATAGGAAGCCTGAGCAGACCAGTAATGAGTAATAAGATAAAAGCAGTAATCAATAGTATCCCATCAAAGAAAAGCCCAGAACCTGATGGTTTTCCAGCTGAATTCTACCAAATATTTAAAGAGGAATTAATACCAGCTCTACTGAAACTCTTCAAAAAAAATTGAAGAGGAGAGAATACTTCCAAACATTCTACAAGGCTAGCATTATTCTCATACCAAAATTAGACAAAGACACAATACAACAAAAGAAAACAACAGGCCAATCCCTGATGTTCATACATGTAAAACTCCTCAAGAAAATACTAGCAAACTAAATTCAACAGTACACTAAACAGATCATTTACCATAATCAAGTAAGTTCATCCCAGGGATGCAAGGATGGTTCATCAAACACAGATCAAATGTGACACATTACATTAACAGAATCAAGAATAAAAATCATTGATCATTTCAATAGATGTTGAAGATACACTCAATAAAATTCAACATTTCTTCATGGCAAAAACTCTCAACAAACTGGATATAGAAGAAACATACCTTAAAACAATAAAGGCCATATATAACAGACCCACAGCTATAGTACTAAATGGGGAAAAATTGAAAGCCTTTCCTCCATGATCTGGAACACAACAAGGATGCTCATGTTCGCCACTTTTATTTAGCATGGTATTGGAAGTTCTAGACAAAGTAACTAGGCAAAAGAAAGAAATAAAGGGCAGGCACCCAAATTGGAAAGAAAGAAGTCAAATTATTTTTTTATTTTGTAGAGACAGGGTCTTGCCATGTTGCCCAGGCTGGTTCAAACTCCTGGGCTCAAACAATCCGCTTGCCTAAGCCTCCCAAAGTGCTGGGATTACAGGCCTGAGCCACCACACCCAGCCTCAAATTATTCTTGTTTGCAAATGACATAATCTTATTCTTAGAAAAACCTAAAGACTTCACCAAAAATAAAAGTATTAGAACTCATAAACAAACTCAGTAAAGTTACAGGATTCAGAATAAACATTACAAAATGGCAAGAGAGGTAAACAATCTGAAAAAGAAATCAAGAAGTAATTCCATTTACAATAGCTAAAAAAATTTCTAGGAATCAGTCTAACCAAAGAAGTGAAAGATCTCTACAAAGAAAACCATAAAATATAGATTAAAGAAATTGAAAAGGACACTAAAAAGTGTAAAGATTTTCATACTCATGGTTTAGAACACTTAATATTGTTAATATATCCATACTTTCCAAAGTAATCTACAGATTTAATGCAAGCCCCATCAAAATGCCAATGACATTCTTCATAGAAATAGAGAAAAAAAAATCCTAAAATTTTTATGGAACCATAAAAGCTCCCAAATAGCCAAAGCAATTCTGAATAAAAAGAACAAAGCTGGAGGCATCACACTACCCAATTTCAAACTATACTACAAAGCTATTCTAACTGAATCAGCATGGTACTCACATAAAAGCAGACACACAGAGCAATGGAACAGAATAGAGAACCACAAAATAGATCCATGCATTTACAGACAACTCATTTTCAACAAAGGTGCCAAGAAAATACATTGGGGAAAGAACAGTCTCTTCAATAAATAATGTTGGGAAAATTGGATAGCCATATGCAGAAGAATGAAACTAAATCCCTATCTCTCACCTTATGTAAAAATCAAATAAAAATGTATTCAAGACTTAAATGCAAGACCTGAAACTATGAAACTATTAGAAGAAAACATGGGGGAACCACACCTTAGGACATTGGTCTGGGCAAATTTTGTTTTGGTAAGTCATTAAAAAGCAAAGACAACAAAAGCAAAATTACACAAATGGGATTATATCAAGCTGAAAAGCTCTGCACACCAAAATAAACAATCAGCAAAGTGAAAAAACACCCTATAGAATGGAAGAAAATATTGGCAAACTATCCGAGATGAGATTAATAATTAGAATATATATATATAGAACTCAAACAACTCAATAGCAAAAAATCAAATAATTCAAATAAAAAATGTGCAAGAGATCTGAATAGATATCCCTCAAAAGAAGACATATAGATGGCCAACAGGTATACGAAAAATCTTCAACATCGCTAATCATCAGAAAAATGCAAATCAAGACTACAATGAGGTATCATCTTACCCAGGTTAAAATGGCTTTTACCTAAACGATAGAAAATAGAAGATGCTGAAGAGGGTGCATAGAAGAATAGCTAACATTCTTGCTCTGTTGGTGGGAATTATAAATTAGTACAGCCACTATGGAAAACATTATAAACGTTCCTCACAAAAACTAAAAATAGAACTACCATGTGAACCAGTAATCCCATTGCTAGATACATACCCAAAAGAAGAAAATCAGTATATTGAAGAGATGTCTGCACTCCCAAGTTTACTGCAACACTATTCACAATTGCCAAGATATGGCATCAACCCAAGTATCTATCGAAGAATAAATGAATAAAGAAAATGTGATATATATATATTTATAAATATATATGGATATTATTCAGCCATAAAAAAGAATTAATCCTGTTATTTGCACCAACATGAATGGAACCGAAGGGCATTGTGTTAAGTGAAATAAACCAGGCACAGAAAGACAAATATTGCATATTCCCCTTCATATGTGAGAGCCAAAAAAGTTAATCTCATGGAGGTAGAGAATAGAATGGTAGTTATCAGAGACTGTAAAGGTGAGTGGAGAGGTGATAAAGAGAGTTTAGTTAGTGGGTGCAAAAACAGAAAGAATAATTTCTAGTGTTCAATAGCACAATAG
This sequence comes from Trachypithecus francoisi, assembly GCF_009764315.1. Classification (NCBI taxonomy): domain Eukaryota; kingdom Metazoa; phylum Chordata; class Mammalia; order Primates; family Cercopithecidae; genus Trachypithecus; species Trachypithecus francoisi. The sequence goes on along the minus strand of NW_022681470.1, from coordinate 43,479,085 downwards.
AACTATAGATAACAGTTAGTTGTAGCTTGAATAAAACCTTTGGAATATTTCTAACACAAAGAAATGACAATTGTTTGAGGCTGAGCACAGTGGCTCACCCCTGTAATCCCAGCACTTTGGGAGGTTGAGGCAGGTGGATCACTTGAGGTTAGGAGTTCAAGACCAGCCTGGCCAACATGGCAAAACCCCATCTCTACTTAAAATACATACATATATATATATACACAAAAATTAGCAGGGTGTGGTGGCCTGCACCTGTAGTCCCAACTACTTGGGAGGCTGAGGCACAAGAATCGCTTGAAGTCAGAAGGTGGAGGTTGTGGTGAGTGGAGACTGTGGCAGTGCACTCCAGCCTGGGTGATAAAACAAGACTCCATCTCAGAAAAGAAAGAGAAGGAAGGAAGGAAGGAGGGAAGGAAGGAAGGAAGGAAGGAAGGAAGGAAGGAAGGAAGGAAGGAAAGAAAGAGACAGAGAGAGAGAGAGAAAGAAAGAAAAAAAGAAAGAGAAAGAAAGAAAGAAAGAAAAAAGAAAGAAAGAAAGAAAGAAAGAAAGAAAGAAAGAAAGAAAGAAAGAAAGAAGAGAAGGAAGGAAGGAAGGAAGGAAGGAAGGAAGGAAGGAAGGAGAGAAAGAAGAGAGAGAGAGAAAGAGAAAAGAGAGAAAGAGGGAAAGAGGGAAAGAGAGAGAAAGAGAGGGAGGGAGGGAGGAAGGAGGGAAGGAAGGAAGGAAGAAAGAAAGGAAGGAAGGAAGGAAGGGAGAAAGGAAGAGAGAAAGGAAGGAGAAAGAATTGTTTGAAATAATGGATATTCCAATTATCTGTATTTATTTATTATGCATTGTATGCAAGTATCAAAATATCACATATAGCCTATAAGCATGTACAACTATTATGTATCCATTAAAAAGATAGTTGGATTCTTAAATCTGCTTCTTTAATCCATTTTAATATATTGCTTTAGTTGTAGTCCATGAAAAAATCCAATGTCACATAAATATGTAGTTGGAAAGATGAGGATTGTTTTAGTAGCCTTTTCAGATAATTACAGATATTCTTTGATACTACATCAAAATTTGAATAGTGAGTTTCTTAAAGGTATAGTGCGATGTGGAGTCTGAAACTATACAAATAAACTTTTCATATTGTTATATTAAAATCCATTGGTCTATCTTGCACTTTGAATGAATCTTTTATCCGTAGATGATTTTGAGCTCATTTAGATGCCTAGTGTTTCCTAGAGCATGCTTGGAGAACTGTTGTGCCACATAGAATTATTTATGAAACTAACAGATATGTAGTGAGTTGTTACCATATGTCAGTCACTTTTTTATGAGATGGAGACACAAAAAAATGATTTAACATGACCTTTTTCTTCTAGAGGTCATCATTTTTAACATATTACCTGAGAAAGATACTGTGTGGGAAACATTTCCTTCTCCGCACCCCCTCCAAATATTTTGTAAACCAAAAAGTTTCCATCCCAAACCATGCTAGATAGAACTTATTCTCCACAGAAAAAGACAAATGACACTTTCTTGGGTATGCAAGTAAATGGAGGGCAATTAAAATTGTTTACACACATACTTTCTGTATTGCTTTATTACTACCACCATCACGATAAACCACCCATATAGATTCTTAACTCTAACATCTTCATGCATTAAAGCCAGATGCCATCATCTTTCTTTCAAAAAGTTCCAGAATCTGCTGTATCACCTCCAACTTTTTTTATTCTTCCAGGCACAAATTTATAATAAACTATTACTTCATAAGGTGACCTCACACATCAACTCCCTGAACTCTCTCTACATTAACTAAGCCAGAATGATTTGAAATCGGGAAAACCCCATATACTTTCTGTGGTTGATGATTTCCTGTATCTTGCCAATGTTTTTAACTTGAGTCAACATTGTGTTATAGTTATAATGTTCAACTATGTATTAAATAGCATAGCTTTCTAATCTGGATGAGAAGACACAGCTTAATCAGAACTATGGAAAAGTTGTTTTCAGGTTGTATTCCTTAAAATTTCATCATAAAAATATAAATCAATTATTACTACTCATAAGAGAAACTGCCTGACTGGACAGCAGGAATTTTTTTGTGCTCATATTTGTAGTTACTGTATGTTCTACTTTTATTAAAGCAGGTGCTACATGAATGCTTGTCAAATTGAAAACAAGAGGAGAGTCCAAACATAAGGAAGGAGTTTCATAACTTTAATTGAAAAGTTCAGAAACAAAAATCTTTGTGACAAGAAATTATACTAAAGATAAAAATGAAACTGAAATTGCTACTAAAGGACAGTCTTTTTATTTATTTTTTTCTAGACGGAGTCTCTCTCGGTCGCCCAGGCTGGAGTGCAGTGACGCAATCTCGGCTCACTGCAAGCTCCGCCTCCCGGGTTCATGCCATTCTCCTACCCCAGCCTCCCGAGTAACTGGGACTACAGGCATCTGCCACTGCGCCCGGCAAATTTTTTGTATTTTTAGTAGAGACGGGGTTTCACCGTGTTAGCTAGGATGGTCTCGATCTCCTGACCTCGTGATCCTCCCGCTTCGGCCTCCTCCTGCTTCAGCCTCCCAAAGTGCTGGGATTACAGGTGTGAGCCACCGCACCCAGCCAGGACAATCTTTAATAAACCTTTGAAAAATACCCTCAATCCTTCATCTTTAAAATAAGAAAAGAGAGTTTGGGTTTTGTGGCTCATACCTGTAATCTCAACTCTTTGGGAGGCTGAGGCAGGAGGATCGTTTGAGCCCAAGAATTCAAGATCAGCCTGAGCAACAAAGCAAGACCCTGTCAATAAATAAATTAATTAATTAAATGAGAGGAGCAATACTTTCCAGCTCCAGTTGTTAAAGTAACAAATAAAATAGTTGATATAAAGCATCTGGCACAGTTCTCAGCATCTAATAGAACTCAACTAATATAGTTCCCTTTCTTTCCTCTTTTCTGAATCTCCTCCATAAGGATGATCCTTGGAATACACTCTTGTTGATTGACCAGGGCAAAACCATAAGTATCAATTACACTGTTAATGACTCTAAGGTTTAGGTTTTTTGTCGTTGTTGTTTTGTTTTTTGAGACAGGATCATGTTCTGCCAGAATGGAGTATGGTAGTGCTATCAGGGCTCACTACTACCTCAACCTCCTGGGCTCAAGCAATCCTCCTACCTCAGCCTCCCAAGTAGTTGGGACCACTCACAAATGCCACTATGCTCAGATAATTTATGTATTTTTTGCATAGACAGAGTCTCACTATGTTGCCCAGGCTGGTATTGAACTCCTGGGCTCAAGCAATTCTCCTACCTTGACCTCCCAAAGTGCTGGGATTACAGGCATGAGCCATCACACCCAGCCTCCAAGTTATGTGTTTTTAAAAGCAACAGTATAGCCAATGAATATTTAGTGATATATTTACATGCCAGGTCCTCCCAGGTACTGGACATATAGCTCTGAATGTGTCATGCATGGTCTCTGAATCTCACAGAGAAGACAGGCATCTACCAAATAATTAATTATAAGGGTCCCTAGTTCTTACTTTTTCTCTTAACTCTTCTTATTTGATAATATACAGTATTCTTGGCCTACTTACCTAGTTTATTGTTTGTCTCCCCTACTAAAATGTTTGCTTTATTCTCTACTGAATCCACCAACATTAGTGCTTTGACAGATAATAGACACTCAATGAACATCTGCTAAAAAATGAGTGAATTACAATTTTAATGAGCACTTTGTAAAAGTTTAAGATGCTATGTAGCCTTATGACAGGCAGATAAATCTAGTATTTCATATTAAGGATAACAGAAAGATGTCTCACTATATTTAAAAGACAAATAAACAGACCGGTCATATAGAAATGTGAGACAGTAACTGATGTCGTCAGCCTGAAAAGCCACAAGAAACTTGTTTAGGTCCTTCAGCTCCCTGGTTAGCTGTATTCCTAGGTATTTTATTCTTTTTGTGGCTGTTGTGAATGAGACTATGTTCTTGATTTGGCTGTCAGCTTGGATTTTGTTAATGTATAGAAATGCTACTGATTTTTTTGCATTGATTTTGCATCCTGAAACTTTACTGAAGTTGTTTGTCAGATCTAGGAGTTTTGGGGAAGAGACTGTGGGTTTTCTAGGTATAGAATATCATTTGCAAACAAAGATAGTTTGACCTTCTCTCATCCTATTTGGATGCCTGTTATTTCTTCTTAATGACTGATTCCTCTGTCTAGGACTTCCAGTATGATGTTGAACAGCAGTGGTGAGAGTGAGCATCCTTGTCTTTTTCCAGTTCTCAAGGAACATGCTTCTAACTTTTGCCCAGTCAGTATGATATTGGCTGTGGGTTTGTCATAGATGGCTCTCATTATTTTGAGGTATGTCTCTTCAATGCCTAGTTTGTTGAGGGTTTTTACATTAAGGAATGTTGAATTTCATTGAAAGCATTTTCTGTATCTATTGAGATGATCATGTGGTTTTTAATTTTAGTTTTGTTTATGTGATGAATCACATGTATTGATTTGCATATGGTGAACCAAACTTGCATCCCTGGAATGAAGTCTGCTCGATTATGGTGGAGTAGCTTTTTGATGTGCTGCTAAATTTGGTCTGCTATTATTTTGTTAAGGATTTTTGCATCTATGTTTATCAAGGACATTGACCTGAAGTTTTAGTTTTTTGTTGTATCTCTGCTAGGTTTTGGTATCAGAATGATGTTGGTCTCATAGAATGAGTTATGAAGAAATAAATTCTCCTCAATTTTTTGGAATCATTTCAGTAGTAATAATACCAGCTCTTCTTTATATATCTGGTAGAATTTGATTGTGAATCCCTGGGCTTTTTCTGGTTTGTAGGCTATTTATTACTGATTCAATTTCAGAACTTGTTATTAGTCTGCTCAAGGATTAAATTTCTCCCTAGTTCAATCTTGGGAGGTTGTGTATTTCCAGAAATTTATCCATTTTTTTCAAGGTTTTCTAGTTTGTGTGCATTAAGATGTTCATAGCAGTCTCTGAGGGATTTCTGTATTTCTGTGAGGTCTGTGGTAATGTCACCTTTGTCATTTCAGACTGTATTTATGTGGATCTTCTCTCTTTTTTTCTTTATTAGTCTAATTAATGATCTATCAATCTTATTTATTCTTTCAAAACCCAGCTACTGGATTCTCTGATCTTTTATATGGTTTTTTTGTGTCGTGATTTCATTCAGTTCAGCTCCAATTTTGGGTATTTCTTGTCTTCTGCTAACTTTGGGATTGGTTTGATCTTGTTTTTCTAGTTCTTCTCAGTGTAATGTTAGGTTCTTTTCTTTTTTTCTTTTTTTTGCCTCAGTTTCCCATCTATCATTAGGTTGTTAATTTGATATCTTTCTAGCTTTTGGATTTCGTTGATTAGCACTATAAACTTTCCTCTTAACACTGCTTTGGCTATGTCCCAGAGATTCTGGTATATTGTATCTTTGTTCTCATTAGTTTCAAAGAATTTCTTAATTTCTGCCTTAATTTCATGGTTTATCCAAAGTCATTCACGGGCGGGTTAATTTCCATGTATTATGTAGTTTTGAGCAATCTTCTTAGTATTGATTTCTATTTTTATTGCACTGTGGTCTGAGAGTGTGGCTGGTATGATTTCAGTTTTCTTGAATTTGCTGAGAATTTTTTATTGTTAATTGTGTGGTTAATTTTAAAGTACGTGACATGTGAAGATTAGAAGAATGTATATTCTGTTGTTTTGGGGTGGAGAGTTCTATGGATGTCTGTTAGGTCCATTTAGTCAAGTGTCAAGTTCAGGTCCTGAATATCTTTGTTAGTTTTCTGCCTCAATAATCTATCTTATACTCTCAGTGGGGTGTTGAAATCTCCCACTATTATCGTGTGGTGCTCCTGTGTTGGGTGCATATATAAGATAGATATGCCCTCTTGTTGAATTGAACCCTTTACTGTTATGTAATGCTCTTCTTTGTCCTTTTTGATTGTTTTTTGTTTAAAGTCTGTTTTGTCTGAAATTGGAATAGCAACCTCTGCTTTTTTCTGCTTTCCATTTGCCTGGTAGATTTTTCTCCATCCCTGTACTTTGAGCCTATGAGTGTCACTGCATGTGAGATGGGTCTCTTGAAGATGGCATGCAGCTAGGTCTTGCTTCTTCACCCAACTTGTCACTCTCTGTGCCTTTTAATTGGGGGGCATTTAGCACATTTACATTCTAGTTTAATATTGATCCTGTCATTGTGTTGTTATCTGTTTATTATGCAGAGCTTATTGTGCAGTTGCTTTATAGTGTCAATGATCTATGGACTTAGGTGTGTTTTTGCTGTGGCCCATAACAGTCTTTTCTTTCCATATTCAGCACTCCCTTAAGGACCTCTGGTAGTAGCACACCCTTAAGGCAGGTCTGGTGGTAGCAAATTTCCTTAGCATTTGCTTGTCTAAAATGGATCTTATTTCTCCTTTGCTTGTGAAGCTTAGTTTGGCTGGATATGAAATTCTTGGTTGGAATTTATTTTCTTTAGGCATGCTGAATATAGGCCCCCAGTCTCTTCTAGCTTATAGGGTTTCTGCTCAGAGGTCCACTGTCAGCCTGATGGGGTTTTCTTTGTAGGTGACCTGGCCCTTCTTTCTAGCTGCCTTTAACATTTTTTTCTTTCATTTCAATCTTCAAGAATTTGATGACAATGTGTCTTGGGGATGGATGATCATCTTGTATGGTGTACTGCAAGGGTTCTCTGCATTTCCTAAATTTAAATGTTGTCTTCCCTAGTGAGGCTTAAGAAATTTTCATAGATTATACCCTCAATTATGCTTTCCAAGTTGCTCTCTTTCTCTCCTTCAGGGATGCCAATGAGTCATAGATTTTTGTCCCTTTGCATAATCCCATATTTATCAGAGGTTTTGTTCATTCTTCTTAATTCTTCACTATTTATTTTTGTTTGACTGAGTTCTTTTGGAGAACCGGCCTTTGAGCTCTGAGATTATTTCCTCATCTTGGCCTATTCTTCATTAATACTTCTGATTGTATTATGAAATTCTTTTTTTTTTTTTTTTTTTTGAGGAGTTTCACGCTTGTTGCCCATGCTGGAGTGTGCAAGGCCACAACCTTGGCTCACTGCAACCTCCACCTCCTGGGTTCAAGCAATTCTTCTGCTTCAGCCTCCCAAGTAGCTGGAATTACAGGTACTCACCACCATGCCTGGCTAATTTTTGAATTTTTAGTAGAGACAGGATTCTCCAAGTCAGCTTTTCAGCTCTGTAAGATCAGTTTCATTCTTTCTTAAAATTGCCATTTTGTCTTTCAGCTCCTGTATCATTTTATGGTATTTCTTAAATTCCTTGGATTGGGTTTCAAGTTTCTGCTGAATCTCAGTGATACTCATTTGTATCCATATTCTGAATTCTATATCTCATTTCAGCCATTTCAGCGTGGTTAAGAACCATTGCTATAGATTCAATGTAACCGTGTGGAAGAAGACACTCTGGCTTTTTGAGTTACCAGAGTTCTTGCATTGATTCTTTCTCATTTGTGTGGGCTGATGTTCCTTTAATTGTCCTTTGGCAATTATAAGTTGCTGTCCTTTGGATGGGGTCTTTTGCTTTTATCTTCTTTGGTGACTTTGGGGGTTTGATTGTGGCAAAATGTGGTTTCAGTCAGCTGGCTTCATTTCTGGAAGACTTTAGGGGGCCAAGGCTCAGTTTAGCACTCCTGGGCTGCTGCATGCTCTAACTCTTGGGGGCTGGTAGTGGACTCCTGGATTTGTTCTCTAGCCCTTTGAAGTTAAGAACTTGCTGCACTGGAGGGGTCAAGGTATTCCCAGTTCCCTGGTCACAACACTTCAGTAGGTAGTGGTAGCCAAAATACTTCATCGAGGTGATGGTAGTGGGATGTATGTTCATTCATATGTGCCAGAAGCCACAGCAGCATGGCAGGGTGTTATTGTTTTTTGTGACTTTAATTTTTAAGAACAGTTTTTGATTGATTCATAACAAAATATAGACAAAGGTACAGAGATATCCCATATACTCCTTACCCCTACACATGCATAGCCTCCCAATTAACAAAATCCCCCACCACACTGGAACATAGTCATAACCAAGGAACTTACATTTACACATTATAATTACCCAAACTCCATAGTTTATATTAGCATTCACTCTTGACATTTTACATTTTATGGGTTTGAACAAATGTATAGTGACATGTATTCACCATTATAGCATCATATAGAGAATTTTCAATGCCCTAAAAATCCTCTATGCTCTGCTTATTCATCCCTCCCTGAACATTAGGCCCTGAAAATCACTGATTTTATTTCATTTTTTTCTTTTTCTTTTTCTTTTTTTTCTCTCTCTGTGATTTTGCCTTTACCAGTCACACAATTTGAAACATACAGCTATGTATCCTTTTAAGATCACCTTTTTTTACTTAGTAAAATGTATGTAAGTTTCCTCCATGTCTTTTCTTGGCTTCATAGTTTATTTTTAGTGTTGGACAATATTCTACTGCTTGGATGTACCATAATTTATCATTTCACTTACTAAAGGACATCATGGATGCTTTCAAGTTTTGGCAATTATGAATTAAACTGCTCTAAACATCGATGTTCAGGTTATTGTATGGACATAAGTTTCTAGCTCCTTTTGGGGAAATATCCAGAAGTGTAATGGCTGAATCATAGGGTCAGATTGTGCTTGGTCAGGTTGTATAATATTTTAAATATAGTGTTGAATTGTATTTGCTAATATTTTGCTTAAATATTTAGATATATGTTTATGAGATATATTAGTCTGTAGGTTTTTTTTTTTTTTTTTTTTTTTTTCCTTGTAATGTCTTTGTCTGGTCTTGGTATTACGGTAATGCTGGCCTCATGGTATGAGTTATGAAATAGTCTATCTGCTTCTCTGCCTTGGAAGATATTATGCAGAATTTGTATAATATCTTCCATAAATGTTTAGCAGAATCCACCAATGAACACATTTGGCCCAGGTGCTTCCTGTTTTAGAAGATTATTCATTGTCGGTTCAATTTCTTTAATAAATATAGGTCTATTAGGGTTGCCTATTTCTTATGTGAATTTTGGCAGAATGTGTTTTTCAAAGAAGTGGTATATTTTTGTTTAGGTTATCAAATTTGTCGGCATAGAGTTGTTCACAGTATTCCTTTATTGTTTTTCTAATGCCCAGAGGGTTTATAGTGATGTCTCCTATTTCTTTTTTTTTTTTTTTTTTTTTTTTTTTTGAGACGGAGTCTTGCTCTGCCACCCAGGCTGGAGTGCAGTGGCCGGATCTCAACTCACTGCAAGCTCCGCCTCCCGGGTTTATGCCATTCTCCTGCCTCAGCCTCTCGAGTAGCTGGGACTACAGGCGCCCGCCTCGTCGCCCGGCTAGTTTTTTGTATTTTTTAAAGTAGAGACAGGGTTTCACCGTATTAGCCAGGATGGTCTCGATCTCCTGACCTCGTGATCCGCCCGTCTCGGCCTCCCAAAGTGCTGGGATTACAGGCTTGAGCCACCGCGCCCGGCCGATGTCTCCTATTTCTGATATTGGTCATTTGTGTCTTCTTTTTTTTTTTTTTTATTAACCTGGTTAGAGGCTTATTGATTTTTTTGCTCTTTGTAAAGAACTAGTTTTCAGTTTCATTGGTTTTTCCATATTGATTTCCCATTTTTAATCGTATTGATGTCTATTCTACATTTTGTATTACTTCTCTTTCTTTCCTTTTTCCTATTTCTGTAGGGTGGAAACTTAGATTATTGATTTTGGATCTTTCTTATTTTCTAATATATGTATTTGATACTATTTACTCTTAGCATTACTTTCACTGTATCCCATCAATCTTGATAAGTTGTATTTTTGTTTTCATTTAGTTCAAACTATTTTTATAATTTCCTTTACAGTACTTGTTTGACCTATGTGTTATTTAAATGTGTGTTGTTTCAGCTCCACATATTTTGGGATTTTTCAGTTATCTCTGTTATTGATTTAATTTCCTTTTTTCCTTTAAGATGTTTTTGCTGATTTATTTATTTTTATTTTTATAGACTTAGGGGGTATAAGTGAAGTTTTTGTTACATGGATATATTGTGTTGGTGAAGTCTGGGCTTTTAGTGTAGCCATCACCAAAATAGTGTATTTTGTATCATTAAATAATTTCTTTGTGGTTTAAGAGGAAATATTGTAAGATTTCTATTCTTTTAAATTTGATAATGTGTATTTTGTGGCTCAGACTGTGGTCCGTGTTGGTGAGTGTTTCACGTGAGCATGAGAAGAAAGTGTATTCTGCTGGTTTTGGATAAATTAGCTATAGTTGTCCCCTATATTCAGTTGATTGATGCTACCATGGGGATGTGCCGCTCTTCTAAAAGCAGCTTTCCTTGACCTTTGGCTCCTCCAGATTGTTTCAACCTTTTACTAGGATCCCAAAGCTCCTTTCAAAGGCACTATTATCACGGATGCTTGCCAAATTCATGTTTTCTAGGCTGACAAGGGCAGGAGACCTCCTATTCTGCCATTTTGCTGATGTTATTCCTCAAGATTCTTACATTCATTCTTGAGACTAAAAAAGTAATCTATTTGGCAGGGCGCGGTGGCTCATGCCTATAATCCCAGCACTTTGGGAGGCTGAGACAGGTAGATCATAAGGTCAAGAGATCAAGAGCATCCTGGCCAACATGGGGAAATCCTGTCTCTACGAAAAATACAAAAATTAGTTGGGCATGGTGGCACGTGCCTGTAGTCCAAGCTATTTGGGAGGCTGAGGCAGGAGAATCGCTTGAACCTGGAGGCAGAGGTTGCAGTGAGCCAAGATCATGCCACTGCACTCTAGCCTTGGTGACAGAGCAAGACTCCATCTCAAAAAATAAAAATAAAAATAAAATCTATTTTTATCCATTCATCCTGTGATAACTATTGACTTTTTTTCTATTTCTTTGGGTCTAACTGAACATTTTGTTATTGTTTAATAGTAGTCTATTATTGAAGACATCCAGAAAATCTAAATTATATTCACTGAGTTCATTTAATGAAACAGTACACACAGATAACATTTACTGATGCTTATTATGTGGCAGTCTTTTTTCCAAGCACTTTACATGAATTAATTCATTTAATCTTTACAATAAATAAATAAGTAATCTTTATAAAAAGTAAAACTATGTGATTATAGTTATATATAGATATATACTATATGTAGATGCCACTGTTTCATTTTAAAGATTAAAAAAACCAAGTCACAAAAATTTAAGCAACCTGTTAGTAGGCTTAGGATGAAATTTAAGTCCAAGTAGTCTACATCTAAAACCCATATGCACAACCCATATGCTGCACTGTGAAAAAATTCTGAAAAACTTATTTTGATGTTACATACAACTTTGAAGAACTTTTATTGTACATAGTATCTGTTAAAATTTTTACTGACTTTTCAGTTATCTGATTGGTTTGGTAGTACATTTGAAAATAATCAAATAAATTTCACCAATTTTGATATTCAAAGAGGAAAAAGATACTTATTAAATTTGATTTGAAGCTCAGTAATATGAAAACAAAATGGTGGCCAATATAATTTGATAATAGCCAAATTTCTTATCATATTTAATATATGGTGGTGAAATTTATTATAAAATTTGAAGTCATGATGTATATGATTGCATGAGTGAGGCCAGTGTCACACAATGCCAGTTTATAGATTTGTATATTGTCTAATACATACAGCAATGGTTAATTTAACTTAATCGTTTTAGTTGGGGAGAAGGAATTTAATTTATTTAGGCATTACTTATTCAGAGCCTCCATGTTACATAAGCATACTGGTTTAAAATGCTATTTAGGGCCGAGCGCAGTGGCTCATGCCTGTAATCCCAGCACTTTGGGAGGCCAAGGCGGGTGGATCACTTGAGGTCAGGAGTTTGAGACCAGCCTGGACAACATGGTGAAACCTTGTCTCTACAAAAATACAAAAATTATCTGGGTGTGGTGGCATGCAGCTATAATCCCAGCTACTTAAGATGCTGAAGCAGAAGAATCACTTGAACCCGGAGGCAGAGGTTGCAGTGAACTGAGATCCCACCACTGCGCTCCAGCCTGTGCAAAACAACAAGACTCCATCTCAAAAAAAAATAAAAATTCAAAAAATGCTGTTTAGACAATTCTGTTACATTTTACTGTATCTGATAGTGCTTACATTTTTTAAATTTTAAAATTAAAGTAAAAGTAATTTTCAAATCTAATTTTGATTAAATCATGCAACATGCAAAAAGAGAATATTTTATGATCCTAATCACTAAAAATCTAAAAAATCCAAAGGTATCTCCTGTAAGAAAAAGTAAATCAATAGTTATTAGACAGCTGGGAAGAGCAGCAAGAGAGAAAGATTAAAAAAAAAAGAGGCAAATTTGTGAAGGTTTGGATCATAATCCCAAAAGACACAATCTTAAATGTTGAAATCCCAAAATCTGTAAAGATGAAAATTGCTAAAGTCTATATCTCTAAGTCTAAAATCCTTATTGTGTAAAATCCTGAAAATTACAATAACAAGATTGCATCATGTTACATGGAACTATTACCTTGTTACTGTCTTTATGCATTTCAAATGAATCCCCAAACCCAAATGATGAATTCGAAATCAGGTGTGATCAAGCCTTCTCAAAGTGAATTTCAAGGTATTACTAATAAAGTTTGTTTTTTTCATGCAGCCCAATGCATTTGGCAGAAAACTCAGGTCACTGAATTGGCCATGAGGTATGGCAATGACCAAAACTTCAGTTTAAAAATGCAAAAACTTCAGTTTAAAAATGCAAAAACTTCAGTTTAAAAATATATTATTTTTCTCATCAACATTCCTTTCAGCTGATGATATTCCAGGAGACTTTAGTGAATTAAATCCAAATTTGCCCAAAGAAGCCAATAAATTTACTGACTGGCTCAAAATAATTATAAGGTTGGTGCAAAAGTAACTGTGGTTTTTGCCATTGAAAGTAATGGCAAAAACTGCAGTTACTTTTCCATGAACCTATGTGCAATGTTAAGAAGACACTTGACACAACAGTATTGCTGATTGATTACCAGCATTGTTTCTGCCAAATTTATGGTGTATATCATAGTGCATGCAAAATGGATTTCTACATACCCAAAACAACATAGAGGCATGTCACAGAAGACAGGAAATTTTAGTAGGGAATGCTCATGTCAGTGTACACTGAATCATTAAAGAATTTCAAAAAGAGAAGTGTCACATATAAAATGAATGTGAATGTTGTATTGGTCTATTCTCATGCTGCTAATAAAGACATACCCAAGACTGGGTAGTTTATAAAGGAAAGAGGGCTAATGGACTCCCAGTTCCACATGGCTGGGGAGGCCTCACAATCATGGTGAAAGGCAAGGAGGAGCAAAGTCATGTCTTACATGGCAGCAGGCAAGAAAGCATGTGGAGGGGAACTCCCATTCATAAAACCATGAGATCTTGTGAGATTTATTCACTATCACAAGAAAAGCATGGGAAAGACCACCCCCATGATTCAATTACATCACACTGGACCCCTCCCATGACACATGGGAATTATGGGAGGCTGCAATTCAAGATGAGATTTGGGAGGGGATAAAGCCAAACCATATCATTCAGCCTCTGGTCCCTCCACAATCTCATGTCCTTACATTTCAAGACCAATCATGTCTTCCCAACAGTCCCCAAAAGTCTTAACTCATTTCAGCATTAACTCAAAAGCCCACTGTCACCAGGTGGTAAGATAATTGCTGTCTCTCTTATTCAACAGTATGTGAAGCAATATGTTGGAATTTTAGATTTGATGATGACAGTACTTCCATTTCCATCATGCTGCCCCAGCTTTTGTAATTCCCTAGCAACTGGCTCTTTGAATTTATTATCCACTAGTTTCTTGGTAGGACTTGTAAACAGAAATTTCAGGTGATCATTTAGAGAAGGACTAATCAATGACTCTTAGGTGTACCATCACATTCAATCTTCTTTCAAACCTTCATCCTCTAAATGGACCAGCCATAATTTTAGCACAGAAATCAGTCTAGGCAGCAAAGGCACAGCAATTTTTTTCAGGACGACATTTGAACAAAAGTAATTATCTAAAACCTTCCTTTGGCACAAAGGTATATGGATGTTTATCGCTTACGTCTTCAGCTACTGCATTATCAGGACAAAAATTTTCCAAACTTTTATGCTCTGTCACCTCTTTAATGCTTTGCCGCTTAGAAATTTCTTCAACCAGATACCCCAACTCATCTCTCTCAAGTTCAAAGTTCCACAGATCTCTAGGGCAGGAGCAAAATGCCACTAGTCTCTTTGCATAGCAAGAGTGACCTTTACTTCAGTTCCCAACAAGTTTCTCCTCTCCATCTGAGATCACCTCAGCCTGGATTTTATTGTCCATATCACTATCAGTATTTTGGTCAAAGCCATTCAACAAGTCTCTAGGAAGTTCCAAACTTTCCTACATTTTCCTGTCTTCTCCTGAGCCCTCTAAACTGTTCCAACTTCTGGCTGTTACCCAGTTCCAAAGTCACTTTCACATTTTTGGGTATCTTTACAGCAGCACACCATTCTACTGGTTCCAATTTACTGTGTTAGTTGGTTCTCACACTGCAAATAAAGACATACCTGAGACTGGGTAATTTATAATGGAAAGAGATTTAATTGACTCATAGTTCCACATGACTGGGAAGGTCTCACAATCATGGTGAAAGACAAAGGAGGAACAAAGTCACCTCTTACATGATGGCAGGTGAAGAAAGCATGTGCAGGGTAACTCACCTTTATAAAACCATCAAATCTTGTCAGACTTATTCATTATCACAAGAACAGCACAGGAAAGACACCCCGTGATTCAATTACCTCCCACTAGGTTCCTCCCACTGGAATTATGAGAGCAACATTTCAAGATAAGATCTGGCTAGGGACACAGCTAAACCATATCAAATGTATTCTCTGAGGCAAGCCATGTCCTAAAAGAAAAAAAAAGCCACTATTCTTCATGATGCAAACCTTCAAAGTATAGTTAATGATCATGAATGTTGGCCAGCTCTTATAATATGTGCAATTGCCCATAATTTATCCTTGTAATATACTTTTTAACATATCAGATATTCTTCTTAGTTTTTCTCTTGTTTTTAGTTTATTCACTATTTTAAATTGTCAGCATTATTTTTTACAATTTGCTATGCTATATAGTTCATCTTTGCATCATTTTCAATACTACAGGTATAAATTGTGTAAAAAGTTTTAAAGAGTCCTAATTCATTTCATGCAGTTTTTGTAAATGTGCTTCCATAAAAGTGCATTATTACAACATTTAATTCATATTTAAGCATTGTGTGTATATGTAAAAACATTGAGACCTCCTCAATAAATGAAGAGATGTCCTTTTTGTACACCTGCATGTGTGGGAACTAAATTTTTTTGAGATCTTGGCTCTTTTGGTGAGTGGGGCAGTAGTGATGCAGTGGTGACCCAACATGATTTTTGATTAATCATGTCAAAAGATTAAGATTGTTCATCAATGGTACTTCAAAGGACTGCATGTATAAATTACCAACTATAGTGATATACATTTACACATTTTATTTTTTGACCAATTTATGAATATGGTTGGTATGATCATAACTGTTATACCCACGTGATTCTCATTAGAATATGAGTGTGTTTAAGCTTGCAAAAATAGGTATGTTATTATCATCTATTTTATTGTGTAAAGTGGCCTATGAAAGTGTTCTGTCATTTTTTTTATGTTTCTCAAATTCTGTTTTAAAAATGTCAATAAATATCTTTTAAATTATTTTTTTCCAGAATTATATATGCAGGACGTTGATTTTTTGGGATGTCAACATTTGGGATTATGGCTTTTGAGATTATATTTTTTGAGATTATGATCAGCTCCCAATATATGGTGACATTTTCATGGTTATGATGATGGTTTAATAAGTGCATTCATATTTTAAAATTTATCAAATTATACACTTTAAATCTGTTCAGCTTATTACATGTAAAGTATACCTTCATAAGGCTTTAAACAATGGCTGAGGATAACAAATTTGGTCAAACATGGAGAGCTATTTTCTGCCATCATACTACCTATTTAAGGAAGGCACAGAAATTTTGGGGCTCCATAAAAGCTGTTCCCCCATTTATTATCACAGAGCCCCAATTTTTTCATAAATCACTCCAGATATTCCCTGAACCCCCAGTGACCAGTGACAGGAATGGTGGCTGTTGGCCAAGTAGTACCAGGCAATGCCTCACTTGGGGCACTGGCTCATGGAGAGGTCATGGTAGGAGAGAGATGTAGTAACTATGATAAAAGGAAATCACCAAGCACACAAATAAAATACAGGACTACATTCACCAAAGTGCATTTTTATTGTCAAACGCTTCTCCACAGTTTGCAAGAAAAGCTGATGCTCAACTGATAAATTTATTCCTAAAATAATTAATCTATTTGGTGAACAGTCATGAGCCCCTTCTGCATTGGAAGCTATTTACTCTACAGGGGCTGTTCCACGCAGATTGGCACACCATTCAGTAAAACACAGATCACAGTGGGACTGTCTCCTGAAAACCTTGCATTTGAGCTTCTTCTTAATTATTTTAGCTGAAGACGTAAGCGATAAACATCCATATACCTTTGTGCCAAAGGAAGGTTTTAGATAATTACTTTTGTTCAAATGTCGTCCTGAAAAAAATTGCTGTGCCTTTGCTGTCTAGACTGATTTCTGTGCTAAAATTATGGCTGGTCCATTTAGAGGATGAAGGTTTGAAAGAAGATTGAATGTGATGGTACACCTAAGAGTCATTGATTAGTCCTTCTCTAAATGATCACCTGAAATTTCTGTTTACAAGTCCTTCCAAGAAACTAGTGGATAATAAATTCAAAGAGCCAGTTGCTAGGGAATTACAAAAGCTGGGGCAGCATGATGGAAATGGAAGTACTGTCATCATCAAATCTAAAATTCCAACATATTGCTTCACATACTGTTGAATAAGAGAGACAGCAATTATCTTACCACCTGGTGACAGGTGTTAAACAGTGCCCGTCTTCATTCAGTTCAGTGTATTCTTTTGTGAATCACAGCCACTATTCATTATTTACTAGATTAAAATGAGTATACACAATCCCACTGAACCATAGTAAAATTATTCATCAACAGAAAAGAATAGTTAGTAGCTATTAAAAGAAGTTCTATAATAGTAAAGTATTATGGGAATTATTTTTCATATTTTTATCACTTATGCAAAAAACCATGACTGAGGTTACAAGATCAGATGTCTTTCTGTTTTCTAGTGTGACTTATTTATAATATCCTTCTCACAATCAGTGTCTAGCTTGCACTCATCTTTATAGATATTTTGTGCTTACTTGTGTTTTATATTTATGAAGGCTATAGAAACTTACAATAGTTAGCAAATATTTGTGAATTCACTACTAGTTATTTTTTGTAAATATGTATTCTACAGTGCAGAATTCTGCATTTTCTGGGAAAAAAAAATTCCTCCCAGAGTAATTCATTCAAGAAAAATTTTAAAATGCATACATTTTCTTATAAGTTTATTGTTTTATTACAACTTGTTAAGAGTATCTGAACTTTAGGTGTTAATTCTATTTAAATAAATGTTAGTTTTGTATATTCTAGCCCCAAGATACAAATTTAAAGAGATATTCAGAAGTTAAAAGTTTCACATTCAAAAAAATCCCCTAAACAATGAATAGAGCCTAGAGATTAAAGATGACTTAAATAGTAAGGCTTTCATTATTGTACACACCAAAACAATGTGCAGCAGGCAGTTCTTGGGTTGGGAACTTGGGAGCCAGAAAAAAATTCATCATAAACAAACATCATGGGAAACCAACATGTCCTTGAAAAGGGAGTCCTTCCTTGAAACCTGCCAGCCAAACAGATATGCTGTTCTCTGGGCCAAAAATTGGTCAGTTCCATGCCCTGTCTAGTCAGAGAGTTGGGAATGAGAACCCCCTAAGGGCTCAGGGTACTCCTACTTCCCTCAGTCAAATAGGAGGGCACAAAGGTCAGCTTTCTTGAGCATATTGGGGGTGATGACTGATGCATACTTTGTGGTCCTACCAGATGGTGGAGGTAAAATGGGCTTGGCCACAAAAACCAGTAGTGACATAACTCTGGCAAGATCTTGGGGTAGGTTATAAAGTACAACATAGCTACACATGCTACCCGCATAACTGAAACATATAGGGTATCTCTCCACTGTGAACATTTGGATTCAATTCAGGCCGAAGACTCCTCATGGAGACTTTCCTCCAGGGTTGCTGCACTGAACAGGAAGGTGCACATTCCCTACACATCTAAGGCCTTTCTGTTATGTGATTTGGCAGGTGTGTACTGAAGTAATTCCTTTGGGTAATGGATTTCCTGCATTCACTACACTCATAAAGGCTTTCTTTTTTTTTTTTTTTTTTTTTTTTTTTTTTTTTTTTTTTTTTTTTTTTTTTTTTTTTTTTTTGAGGCGGAGTCTCGCTCTGTCGCCCAGGCTGGAGTGCAGTGGCCGGATCTCAGCTCACTGCAAGCTCCGCCTCCCGGGTTTACGCCATTCTCCTGCCTCAGCCTCCCGAGTAGCTGGGACTACAGGCGCCCGCCACGTCGCCCGGCTAGTTTTTTGTATTTTTAGTAGAGACGGGGTTTCACTGTGTTAGCCAGGATGGTCTCGATCTCCTGACCTCGTGATCCGCCCGTCTCGGCCTCCCAAAGTGCTGGGATTACAGGCTTGAGCCACCGCGCCCGGCCCACTCATAAAGGCTTTCTCCAGGGTGAACTTTCTCATGTCAACTTAGTGTTGATCTAGTGGTAGAAGACTTTCTGCTTTCACTGTACTCATAAGGCCTGTCTACAGTGAGAGCTCTCTGATGGCAATGGAGGGTAGAGGCACAGGTAAAAGATTTCCCACATTCACCACACTCATAAGGTCTTTCTCTCTCTAGTGACTCATGAGGTCATATTTTCCTCTAAATGATTTCCTACATTCCCCACCCTCAACAGCCTTAACACCTGTGTGAACATTCTGGTAGTTGAATGAGACCAGTACCTTCTGTAAAGGATTTCCCACATTCATTGCATTCAAAGGGCCTTTCTCAAGTGTGAACTGTCCAGTGTTCACTGAGGTTAGAACTATGGTGAGAAGATGCGCCTCATTCACAGCACGCATGAGGCTGTGCTCCTGCGTGAACTTTGTGGTTTTCAATGAGGAGATTTCTTTGGGTAAAATATTTCCCATATTCTCTGCACTTGTTAACACCTTGTGCCAGTATAATTTCTCCAGTGTTGACCGAGGGTGGAGCTTTGTCTGAAGGATTTTCCACATTTGCTACACACATAAAGGCTTTCACCATTGTTGACTCTGTGATGCATGAGTGAGGATATGCAGCTGAATTCCTTCCCACATGTACTACACGCAAAATGCTGTTTTCCAGGGTGGGCATCCTGGTCCTGAGCAAGTGTGTGTTTGCAGCTAAAGGCACTCTCCCCATGTAGCATGACTTTTCCACTGTGAAAGTAGGCTCTGAACTAGTTGATAGTGACTGATTTCTCCCCAGTGTGAGTGGTCTGCTGCTGGGGATATCCCAAGGTGCCCTGAAAGCCTTCCCTAACCTCCCAGCAGGTAAAGGGCTTCTGTGACTCACTGAATGTGCAGATCTTCCCTGTCCACAATGATTCTGGAAGACTTTTCTCCCATTTGCTGTTTCTGGTGCTGTTGAAGTTTTGCCCTGAAATAAAATTATTTCATACACGGCCCACACATGCAGTTTCTAAATGAATTGTGTTCCTGGGTGTTCAGTCAAGTGGAACATGTCTCTCAAGATCAAACTACACATAGCACAGGGTTGGATGCGCTGGGAAGAGAAACCTGCCTTGTCAGTCTTCGCTTGTAACAAATATACAGAAACACTCAGTTCAAAGGGTGCCTCTGCATCCTCAGCTCCACTCCAGCCACCTGAGCTGGGACCTCCAGCGTGGCTGCCACCATTGAACTTTGTGGCCAGAGCAAGGCCAGGAGCCACAAGCGACCATTGTGGGGGCCAAGGTACAAGGGTGTCTATCCTGGCTCTGGCACATGTCACCTTGGACGGTGGACAGTGCTACTGAGCCTTGGATCTGCCTCTACAGCAGAACAATTCCTCTTGTGCCTTCACAATGGTTAATTTTAGAATTGAGCATTTCATCTGCATTAAAGCAAAGTCAACACCTACAAATATTGCTTTGGATTTCTACCTCTTGGATGTAGAATTTAGATTTTTTTTAACCTATCAAGCCTATGGTAGGATACCACAATATAATAATAGTAAAATCAACTGAATCTCAAATTTTAATCCAGAAGTAGAGAGTTGAAAGAGTAAGGAGGCCAGAGAAAACAAGATTAGATCAAGTAACCTGAATTACTTTCAAAGGGATACAATGCAAGTGGTCTGGGAAAAGTGCCAAGGTATGAAATTGAAATAAGCAGGTAAGTGTCATGGTATTAAAGTCTTTTGTATGCCAGACATTAGAAAAGCATTGAAGAGCTACTGAAAAATCTTGAGCAGGGACTGATATGAACAGCTTGCAGAGTAGAAAGGCAATCCTGGAAGCAGTGGATTGTGGGTGTTGGGCTAGGAGTAGTGAGGAGGAGTGGGTGAAGGTTGATGGTATCACTGCACTAGAAGAAGCTAATAAACAAGATATGTAATAAAGAGAGCCTGAATTAAGGCAATGATATCAGGAATAGAAAGTTGGAGCAGATTTGGTAAATAATTAGCTATATAAATATATAACTATATTTATAAGAGCCTATATATGGTTCCGTTTATTTAAAAAACAAAACAAAACCCTGTTAATTAGTCATATGACCTTTACCTTCTTTCCTTACTATACCCCCACGAACATCTCAATTTCTCTTTGTCACTCACCATGCTTTTTTTTTTTTTTTTTAATTCAGGGTCTCTCTCTCTGTCACCCAGGCTGGAATGCAGTGGTGCAACCACCGCTCACTGCAACCTCTGCCTCCTGGACTCAAGCGATCCTCCTACCTCAACTTCCCGGGTAGCTGGTAATAAAGGCCCATGCCACTATGCCCAGCTAAATTGTATTTTTAGTAGAGAAGGGGTTTCAGGCCAGATGCAGTGGCTCATGCCTATAATCCTAGCACTTTGGGAGGCCGAGGCAGTTAGATCATCTGAGGTCAGGAGTTTGAGACCAGCCTGGCCAAAATGGTGAAACCTGTCCCTATTAAAAATTAGCCAGGCATGCTGGTGCACACCTATAATCCCAGCTACTTGGGAGGCTGAGGCAGGAGAATCTCTTGAACCCAGGGGTGGAGTGAACTAAGATTGCGCCACTTCACTCCAACCTGGGCGAAAGAGCGAAACTCCGTCAAAAAAAAAAAAGAGAAAGGGTTTCACCAGCTTGCCCAGGTTGGTCTCAAACTCCTGATATGCATTCTTTTTCTGTGTTCTTGGCTTCAAATTCTTCCCAGGATGTTAACATACCACTTAGCCACCATGATGTCAGGAAGACTATAAGCTCTTTGAGAAATGAAGCCAAGATTTTCTTGTTCATCACCCAAATGTCTGGCAATAGTGTCCAGCATACAGTAAGTACTCCGTATATTTTTGCTGAATAAATAAATGGTTGGCTTCCCTTTAACTACATTTGGAAGGTCTACTATATCTGCTAGAGTTCTTTGTTGCTGGGTACAGAAACCATCTCTGAGGAGACAATGAGAAATGAAGACTTTGGGGTTGTAATAAGGAAAGAGGTAAAGGTTGTATGGCTAATCAGCAAGGTTTTTAACTAAGCAATAGGAATGTATTGGAAGTTCAATAGGAGATACAGAATCTATAGAAAGGCTGGCAAAAAACACAGGAAACAAATCTTTGAAGGCAAAAATATAAGAACTATAAAACATTCTGAGTTAGAGCATTAAGACATCACCAACGAAATAAATACATTCTCTTTGTCACTTTGTTCAAGATCAAATTACAAGGTAATAAAATCTAATTGGCACAATTTGTGTGAAATACCTAACTATAATTAAGGCTAAGACTCTATCACCAAGAACATAGCCCAGACAGTGAAGTCTCTATGAGTACTTGATCAGTTTTCAAAAGTTGCTGAACCTTTAGTTAGCACAGAACATGTGATTTCTGTCCAGCTGGATTATATCCAAGGGAGAGAAGGTTAATTCATTAAAAGTAAATCTCTTGTCAGAAGCAGAACAAGATATAGGGCAGCCAAGAAAACAATAAATATTTGCAACATCTAGAAAATGCTAAGAATACAGTAGATTTTACTGCATTCTGAATACTCAGGAAATCCTGTAATTAACGTTGTGTAATCCAACGGCATTTTAAAAAAGGAAGTGGCCAAGATAAAATTATATTTAACAATAAAATTGAGATGCTAAACCATGATTTCTTCCCTTTCTCCCTATCTCCTTATTTCCTACTTTTTGTAAAGTTCAAGTAATGTGGCTTCTGGGATACTATTTATGTGCCTTGCTTTTTTATTACTAGTTGCAGCTGTTTATAAATTCCTCTTTTTATTCCCCATTCTTTTCCTTCCTCCTCGGAAAGTAACAAAGATATTATTTTCTAATGTGATAATAATCTCTCTTATTTTATTATTTTTCTGCTTCCTTGCTTCATTCTGGAATTCATCTTCTTCCCTGGTTTAACCCAGCCCCAGATTCTTAACTTTCAGAGTATGGCATTATTAAACATTTCCTCAACTGAGTCATGTAAATAAGGATAGCATTTACTATTAAAGTTTAACAATTTTCTATTTTGAAACCCTTGGGCTGGGTGCAGTGGCTCATGCCTGTAATCCCAGCACTTTGGGAGGCTGAGGTGGGCAGATCACGAGGTCAAGGGTTCGAGACCAGCCTGACCAACATGGTGAAACCCCATCTCTACTAAAAATACAAAAATTAGCCAGGCGTGGTCGTGTACATCTCTAGTCCTAGCCACTTGGGAGGCTGAGGCAGGAGAATCGCTTGAACCTGGGAAGGGGAGGTTGCAGTGAGCCGGGATCCTGCCACTGCATTCCAACCTGGGCGACAGAGCAAGACTCCATCTAAAAACAAAACAAAACAAAAGCAAAAAAAAAAAAAAAAAAAAAAAAAAACTCTTACCTTTTGCTAGATCCACATAAAACGGGATATGATAGAATGCTGTGAAGAGTGAAACGCTTCATTTACAAAAATAAAAATACATTATATTATTTTAATGCATTTTTTTATATGGTATTGGCATGATAACCATGAGGTTTATCCAAAGCCTTGGAATTACTGATTATTATAATGCCACCTCTAACTTGTTGAAAGTAACATGAGAGGAAATGACAAAACTCCTAATGACATCCATATTCAGAGTTGTTTTTTTTTTTTTTTTCAGGAAAAGCTCTTGACGAATAATTATTAAAAGCAGGTGTGATTAGGTGAATTTCAGACTATGAAACACTGGACAGAGTGAAAGGGATGCAGTCACGGTTGAAGGGTGGAAGTGTTGCCCGTGTAGTTTCCTTGAATGATAAGGAGAATTTGGTGCTTCCACTAAATCAGAATGATAGAGAATCTTATCTCAGAACAGTAAAAAGAGTCAAATGTAGCAACGTTGAAATGTTTATGTACCTGAGAGGCTTTTAATGGCTTGCCTGACTGCAGTACAGCAAAGCAGTGAAGGGTTAGACAAACTTAGGTTAAATTCTTGCTCTACTATTAAGAGTGTGGCTTTAATTAAGGTTTCACATTTAATTATCCATCTTGACATGGAAATAATGCATTCTTTAAAGAGTTGCTGAAGGAATTAATCACACAGTATGTGTAAAGCTCATAAAACAGTTACTGACACGAAAGAAGTTATTATATGTCAGCTGAATATTTGTTTACAGAATACTATTCATAGAGACACTCAATGATGGTGCAACCTAACACCAAAGACCCAGAAGAACCTGCTAAACGCAAAGATAAAACTTCCTGTAGTGCAACACTGAAATAAAATACATACATTTAAAAAGCCATTTTTTAAAATCCAAGCTATAATTTCTGTAGAATTTCTAGGAAATACATTAGCTGTTTATTATGAGTCTCTCCTGATTTGGCTAAAGGGGAAGTGATATTATTCTCTTTTCTATTTAAGTCGAGTCTATGAAGATAATTATATATCCAGATTTTGTGTGTGTGTGTGTGTGAAACGGTCTCACTCCATCACCCAGGCTGGAGTGCAGTTGTGCACTCATAATTCACTGCATCCTCCAATTCCCAGGCTCAAACAATCCTCCCGCCTCAACCTCTTGAGTAGCTAGGCCTACAGGAACCCAGCACTATGCCAGTCTAATTTTTTATTTTAATTTTGGTAGAGACAGAGTCTCACTATGTTGCCCAGGGTGGCCTCAATCTCTTGACTTCAAGTCATCCTCCTGCCTCAGTCTCCCAATGCACTGGAATTACAGGTGTGAGCCACCACGCCTGGCCTGTATCTAAATTTTTAAAAATATAGCAATGGAGCATTTCTCCAGAAAAACATAGAGATAGAAAAAAGGCCATAAAAATAGTAATGAAATAGTATTTCTCTGTCTTTGGCCCTCAGCCATAAATGTTGGGATTCCAGATTCTCCCAACTTGTTCTTGCAGGCTTCTGAGTTTATCATATTTATGCTTCACAATCAGCTCTCTGGTACCGCAAGGCTTTCTCCTCTTTACCTCCTTGGTTACTGTTCTGTTATCCCTGAGTGCAACATTCTGTCCTGCCTCTTTTCCAGGTGTTGTGTCAGTTCCACAACTCAACCTGCTCCGAAAGCAACCATGGTGCAGAAATTTCCCTTAACCCACAGCACTGCCGTACTCTGTTGCATAGGATACAAGGGAGGGTTGCCTTGTCTCAAGTTCTTAAATCTCACTCTCTTCCCTCTCTCTCTTTCCTTTTTTTATTTTTTTACCATCCCCTCTTTTGGGGCTCCAACACAATTCTCTGGGGACAACGGTAAAATAAAGGGGCAAGCCTAGGAGCACATCCCCAACTTTCCTCAAAATTACCCTTCCATTATGACACTGACCCTTTTACTTGGGAGTGACTCACACTCTGCTCTCAGAATAAGTTCTGATCTGAATGGTTCCTCAGTCACTTATAGAAAATGACTCCTTTGAGGCTTCCTGTCCCAGTCTTACAGACGAACATAAACATATCTGAATGCAAGAGATAGGCTCCACAGTCTAAGAGTCCTACATCATATGAAAGAGGAAATGCTCCTCAAAATATAGCATAGGAGATCTAGTGTGTCCCCTCCACTCTGCCACTGAGTATACTCTTGGAAAACATACCAACAAGCCCTCATTGCCTGCTCCACTGGCCCTTCTTCATTTTCATTTGCTTGACCTTGGTGCTGTGTATCTGGCACACTCATTGAAACTTTGTTTTCCTTGCCTTTGCCAAAGCCAGTCTCTCCTGCTTTTCTTTCTAGTTTCACGGTTTCTCAAGACAGAGGTAATAATTTCTATGTCTCCCTTTCTAGCCATGATTATTACAGGGAAAATATTCATTATCATATTCCTAACTGCCTTTTACATATGTCAACCTGGGTGGTCTCAAAACATTTCAATCTGACATGCTCAAAACCAACTTCTTTTCCTTCCTGTCTTGTATCAATACTGTCATGCATCTACTCCCCTGTTTAAGGGCCTCACACTTCAACTTTACTTTCACTCCCAACATCAAACCTCTAACATCAGTTATTACATTATGCTGATTGTACCTCTAAAGTGCCTCTGAAATACAAGCCTTCTTGTTAATTCTATTGTTGTAGCCCTAGTTCGGCCATCATCGTTTATCAAATAATCAACAATGAATTTTGCCCAGTATATTCCCATTCAGGTATCCTTCACAGTAAACCCAACGTTACCTCTAAAACCCCATCAATTTGTGTCATTCTTCTGGTTCAAAACCTTTACTAGTTTCCATTGTGCATAGCCTTTTACAGTCTGTTTCCAACCAATCTTTCCACCATCTTATCACTCAAGATTTTTATATCTCATTTTAAAAGCCCATTCATCATCTCCTGAGCATACTATTCACCTTTATACTTCCCTGCTTTTCTTTATGCTGTTAAATCCCTTGGAATATCTCCTTCCCTTTCTCTGTTACACATCCTTCAGAAGTATATACTCAATTAATATTTGTGCTAGTTGATTTAAAAGATTAGTTTCCTTAAAACAATGGCTTACCGGCCGGGCGCGGTGGCTCACGCTTGTAATCCCAGCACTTTGGGAGGCCAAGGTGGGTGGATCACCTGCGATCAGGAGTTCGAAACCAGCCTCAACATGGAGAAACCCCATCTCTACTAAAAATACAAAATTAGCCGGGCATGGTGGTGCATGCCTGTAATCCCAGCTACTCAGGAGGCTGAGGCAGGAGAATTGCTTGAACCTGGGAGGCGGAGGTTGCGGTGAGCCGAGATTGCGCTATTGCACAACAAGAGCGAAACTCCGCCTCGGAAAAAAAAAAAAAGTGGCTTCCCTAGGATTTTCTGTAAACTGAATCTATTTAAAGGACTTGGACTTATATATTAAATGTCAGGTTAAAAAATAAATATGGGCCAGGAGCGGTGCCTCACGCCTGTAATCCCAGCACTTGGGGAGGCTGAGGCAGGTGGATCACTTGAGGTCAGGAGTTTGAGACCAGCCTGACCAACATGGTGAAACTCTATCACTACTAAAAATGTAAAAAAAAAAAAAAAAAAAAAAAATTAGCCAGGCGTGGTTGCAGGAGCCTGCAATCCCAGCTACTCAGGAGGATGAGGCAGGAGAATTGCTTGAACCATAGAGGCGGAGGCTGCAGTGAGCTGAGATTGCACCACTGTACTCCAGCCTAGGCAACAGAGTGAGATTCCATCTCAAAAATAAATAAATAAATAAATAAATAAATAAATGTGAATTTTCTATGGCTATCAAAACATCATAAATTAGATATACTGCCTATGATTTAACCCAACAATTAAATTATCTGTGTCTAGATGAAATAAGTATAATTCTTTTGGTTATGGTAACTGAAACTGAGTGACTAGTGAAGAAAAAAGGGGACTATAGCATAAGTAGTAAATTGTCTCACTGAACACAAGGACAGAATACAGCTTCCTCAAGAGATACTGAGATGGAAATTTAAGTCAGTCAAGAGTCTCTCCCCAAATTTAATCTTTGCTTATCCCTGTGAAACTGCTTCACTATTCCCTCTGCTCCTCCCCTCCCTTCTTCTCCCCTTTCCCCTTTTTCTCTGTCTCTTTTTCTGTGTCTCCCCCGCTATCCCTTACTTTTCTTGTTTTCAGGCCCATGTGACAGAAAACATGGCTTCCAATAGCACCCAAGGTTGAGGTTTAGTAATTCAGTAAGTAACTGTTCTCTCTTTTTTACAGTCTAGTAACATATTCTTTTTGAGCTAACTTGAGTCAGGTTGTCACCTATGGCCAGGAGGCAGGATCCTACTGTAGGAAAAGCATGACTCCCATGTTGCAGGAGATAGAGAAAGGCAATTCCCTGGGAAAAAAAGAGTGAAAAAAATTGCTAGGAAGGATGCAGGGAAGGGAGGCAGTTATTAGCCAATGAAATAAATGTACGATTCACCAAGTGAAAACAAAACAAAACCAAAGAAACCACAAGCTAAACCTACAAATAATTAGTGAAATAAACTGAAATACTTTCTATCATTTTATTTCCTTTCTCTAACTATAATTTAGTTGGAATGACTTCTTGGCATGATAAGAAGAATAGAATAAATGATGATCAAAGAAACATATTCATATTATAAGTTGACTAATTAGTAGCTGAATAAGCAAGAACTGACTGTACAGCAGAAGATATCAAAGGGTGTTCACTGAAGCACTAGAGCCATCAAATGTCCCAGGACAAAATTATTTGAAAAAATATCAGCATACTGTAGTCCTCTCCTGGAAAGTCATGATATGTATTTATGTTCTAAGAACTTTGGAGAAGTAATTATCTATAAACTCCAGGAAATTGTTCACATTCTAAACTTAATCCTTTTGAATGATTTTGAACTTATTGTTTTTCTAGCTACTGTTTTATGTTATCTTTATGATATTTCTATTGAGCCTCACATCTTTATGCTCTTAGTCACTGAATGTTGCCTAAACTTAGGATGGGCAAGAGTCTTGGGCTCATTAGACAATTTCAAAAGGGTTTAGACCAAGCCTAGAAACTTAAGAGAAGCTTATGTGTTCACTAAGGAACAGTCAGCGTCTTCACCTTTAATAAACCCTTTGTCTGACTCTTTGACAAATCCCACCTTATTTAAAGTTCTAGATGCTTTCTTACCCTCATTTTATTCCTGAGGCAACTTGGATTTTGGAGAAATTTGATGCAATTTAACAAACGAACGTTAAGCTAGTTTTCAGATTAAGGGCTAAACATGTATCTAGGTAGATTTGTTTGTAAGAATATTACATTTGCGTTTGTGGGTCCATAAATATTTTATTGTTGAAACTTTGGAACTTCGTTAAATCTTCATTAAATCAATTTACTCTAAGAAACAGAAAAAAAATTGGCATAAAATATTATTATAGGGCAAGTCAGGGCAATAGAATCATCTACTACATTCAGAATTTCTTGTTGAACTCCAAAATCAGATGGGAATTTCCAACTCTGTTATCTTCCCTGTAAAGCTTTCTTTATTTTTTGAAAACCCTTAAAAGAGTTAACATGGAAAGTGACATCTGTTTAAAAGTTAAGCATATATTGTATTTCAACAAATATTAAGTCATCATATTACAAGGCACGGTGACACAAAGCCTGTCAAGTCATAGGAAACTAATAAATATATTTTATATAAAAAGGAAGACAGAATTTTGCCATGAAACAGAGTTGCAAGAAATTTTATAGTTAGTTTTAAAATGATGTTAGGTTGAATCGTTTCTCCTTCACCGGTGTTTGGGTCTCAAATCTTACCTCTGAGTCATCAAGCACACAAAAGGAACTTAGTGACCCTGAGAATATTTCTTGCCAGGCGTTTTCTAATATGTAATTTATAAAAAAGGGGTCATAAGGCTATCCCACACCGCAATTACATGACTATAAGAAATTTAAAGGAAAATATTTGAACATTAAAGATTGGAAAATCCAGAATGCCTCCCTTGCGTTGGAAAAACCCCCATTAGTTGAACAAATAAATAAAGGATATATCCAAACAGAAGTCACAAATAAATGATCAGTATAGGTGTATATCATGCCCAGGTAGATACTGTAAGACAAACAAACTCATGAGGTGGGGACATGGAAGGATTTCTAAACATGAGTATGTTTGCAGTATGTAAAGAAAAAGATTTTTGCTATAATCTGTACATGTGACTATAGAATAAAAACATATAGAATTAATTGCAAAAAATGTTTCAGAACAAATATTAGGAGTCCTATTGAGTCCTGTGATTTCCTTCCTAATAAAAGTATTTGGAAATACGTTGTAATGATTAGATTTAATGTCTCCTGTATTTATCTTACAGGAACTTTAATCCACACTGTCTTCTTTTTGAAACTGAAAATACTTAGGCTAAATTTCATAAATTATTTGTATGTCACCTGCATTTATGCATAGTGACTTTTTATTCAAGTTCTTTATAATCTGGATGTCATGGGTGGAGGATGGATTGGAAAGCAATTTCCCTTTATTTATATATTCAAAACATATGTATTGAGTCTCTACCTTATTTTCTATGAGTCAGTATTCTTGGCATGCTGTAAATAAAGGTGAACAAGAAGGACAAGGTCCTTTTTCTCATGGAGCTCACTTTCTATTGGGGAGAAAAAGTAGTTAAGTAAACAAGCAACAAATTTAAGCAAGGTAACTAGATTGTGACAAGAACTAAAAAAAAAAAAAAAAAATAGGATAATACAAAAACGTTCAATCTATCTGAGGAGTGATGTTTGAATCAAGACATAGGTCCAGCCACATGAAAAAGCCTGGGTAAAGGGCTCTAGTTACACGGAGCAGCAAATGCTAAGACCTCAGGAAGCAAAAGAATTTCATTCTGCTCTAGAATTTCATTCTATCTTCTAACAGAAGATAGTCCAGGGTAACTGCAGCATTAGTAGGAAGAAGGAGAGAAGTGTGAAATCAGCTTGATGAGGAAACCAGAGCTCAGGGGTTATTGTAAGGAATTTCCATTTTATTGAAAATGCAATGGTAAACCATTGAACTTCCTGGTTGGACTCAGAGGCTAACAACATAAAATGAAGTCATAAATATTTTAAGATGTCAACTAATGCTTATAAAGCTTGTAGATTATTTTGTGGAAGTTTTTTTCACTATGAAATCTTAACATCTTTATTCCATGCTCTATCTCATTCTTGAAGATATGAGATCTTAGCTATAAAGTTAAATATAGCTATAATTTGAAAAAATATTATTTGGAAAGTTAAGAGTTTACATTTTGAAGTGATTAATGTGTATAGATCATGAGTAAGGAACAATTGATGCAAAGGAAGTTGTTTGGGGATAAGAAGTTTTCAGAAGTTGATTAATTTTTAATGCCTTCAGGTTAAGAAAGGCTTTCTGAAGCAGAAGTTAATAATATACATTATTTGGTTAAAATTCTTTAGATGCTAATTTTACTGAACTTGGCAACTACAGAAAGGTACAAAGTTAAAAACAAGAATCATCTATAATAACATTACTTTCAGTCTTTCTTAATCATTGTAATACATGTTTAGCAAAACTGAAATTTTACTCCCTCATCATTTTAATTTAATATTATATTTTAGTAAATTTTTATGCCAGTAAGTATCCTTTGACAACACTCTGTTAATAATTGCATAATAATTCTTGTGGCTATACTATAATTCATTTTATTCATTTATCTGATTTTAGTTTATTTTTCCCTTTTTAAACTTGAAGTGGTTTACTAGAAGCAATTGTTTTTCATAGCATTTTTTTTTTTAATTTTAAAACTTGTTCCATTAGAAGATAAGAGGCCAAACCTTGGCAAGCAGAAATATAGGAATTCTTGATAGTGGAACACATTTCTCTTAGTTATGTTAATAAGAATTATAGTGACTAATAACCCAACCTCAACAATGACAACAAAAAATACTAATTGTCTGAACATTGGTGTGAATTTTATATGTGCATATCAGAAAAATATTTTTCTGAGGCTAATGTCTCTCCTTACTCAAACTCCAGTGTAGCTTTAGAGGTTATATTTACTATGGAATGAGGTGGGTGTTGCACATTCATTGATTCTGAATTTAAAGTGTGACTCTCAACTACCAAGAGAATTCCTGTATTTCTGCTTGCCAAGGATTGGTCCTGTGTGTCCTAATGTAATGGAACACATTTTGAAATAAAAAACCTGCCATGAGTAAGGAGATCTTTTTTGAGGTAAAACATTAATGCTGAAATTTTTATTGGAGATATCTGATTTTAGTCTAAAGGTCAAATGTTATTTCCTTATTCAACAAATTTTACTTATCATCAACTATTTGCCAATGAACGTAATCTCTGCTTTCATGGAGTAAAGAGATAGATATCAACCAAGCTATATACAAATAAAGAAGTAGTTCCAAGTGTCATTAAAAAGACCGAGTACTGTGAGAAAGCCTAACAGAGGACCTGCATTAGCCTCAAGAAGGTCAGGAAAGTCTTCCCTAAGGAAATGACATCTGAGCTGAAATCTGAAAGAGAAATAGATGTTAACTAGGTAGAGATACAAGGAAAAATAAATTAAAGACTCATTGCTTAAATAATAACTATTATAAATACTGGGAAGAAAGTTTTTTTTTTTTAACTAGTTCAAACTCCTGCTTACGCTTTCACAGGAGTCTAGTCAGTTTATTAGTCATATTTCATGCCATTTACATTAAATGGTGATGTCACTTACTAGGCAACCATCACTGACTCCAAACAGTGACATATAAATATTAAAAGAGGAAAAGAAACAGCATTGTTTTCAGTATTCTCTTATTTGAAGCGTTTGAACCGGGGCTTCATTTTAAAGAATAAAGACTTATGTTTTATACTTATGTCATTAGGGTATAAAACAATAATTGTGGGGAGTGGGCAAGTACGAACACAATTCCCTACTGTTTTTAAGACAGTTTTTAACTACAAAGACAGGTTATCTTACCTCTTTGCTCACATCAATTTATTACATCAGTTGGAAAGAAGATATATTATAACAAGTCTTTGTCATGGAGAAGTGGCATCCAGAAATATGCTCATGGTCATCATCAACATCACAAGTTCTGTGGTATACATTTTAACTGAAGTATTCAAAACTGCCAATATTAAGTCTCTGCCAGAATCTTAAAAAAAACTGCCAATAAATAGTGGGAGTAGTAGGAATAACAGTAGTGGTTGTAGCAGTGGTAGTAGTAGTAGTAGCAGTAGTAGTAGTAGTAATTGCTGTTTATTCTGAGTTTAGCATGCACTTCCCAGGCTATTGCTTTATCTCTAATATTTACAATTTTTGTCCAAGTCAGATATTGTGGTCTTTGTTTTACAGATAATAATAGTGTAAAGTTCATAGAAGTAAATAGAGGTAAGCGGCACTGTGAGCAAGTAAGGACTCATCCCTGGTCTCTCTGCTCTCTTCTACAAACCAACATTGCTTGAACCCTGAGACCTTGTCTGGTTCTTCTTCTGACAATGAGAAATGCTATTATGTTTCTCTCTGAGTGATTGTTTTACTATTTCCATAGCAATAAAATAGTAAGCACAGTAATGCTTTTAATCATTATTCCCTTAATGTTTCCAATTTTACCTGGTCGCAATAATCCCCCCAATATGAGGAATATTTTTAAAATAGAAACAACAGTTAAAAGAAATATTGGGACCTACTTTCAATGGGATAAGTGTTTGAACAAGAAAGGAGAGAATTAGAAATGGAATGCAACATAAACATTATAACATACCATAAGGATTTATTGGCAGCAAGGGTCATATTCATTTCAAAATAGCAGCTAAGTTCCGTTGAAAAATATATACTTTCAGCTGGGAAGTAATAGGACCAACAAGTGTAATGTAAGTATGTTGTTCTTATCCATGCCTCTAGTAAACTTTTTAGATTAAATGTCACTAATTTTGGCATGAGGTCATCTCCCTCTAGATTATATTGGAAATGGATGAAACAAACCCCTCTCTCACACACCCAACCTTAACAATGTCTTATAATTTATTTGGGATATGAGAATAGATGAAAATACTACTACGTTTAAAGAAAAAAGAAAAAAACTAGCATTAACAAAATTGAGCTTTCTCCTACATAAAATGAAACATAGACAAAAAGGTTGTAAGAAGATACATATAATAATCATGTTAGGATGTTTTACCCTTATCTCTTGAAAAACATTAGTGAAGAAATTATCTCATTCTTTTCTATTTCTACCACAAATAGCACGAAATGAGACTGCTACTTATGCTAGCTTGAGTTGATAGTTCCCTCTCCCTCACAATACATAACAATATCTGCTGATTCTGACCACAATAATCGAGGGAGGTAGACAAACACACACAGAGAAAGAGAAAGAGAGAGAGAGAGAGGAGACCTCTCATGGATCAAAGGTCTGAAGAATTCCACTTAGATTCCTTGCTTTTTTATTTTTTGTGTATCCATTGTAAGTTTTTGTTCTGTGGTTACTATGAGGCTTGCAAATAGCATCATATTACCCA
Organism: Trachypithecus francoisi; assembly: GCF_009764315.1. Classification (NCBI taxonomy): domain Eukaryota; kingdom Metazoa; phylum Chordata; class Mammalia; order Primates; family Cercopithecidae; genus Trachypithecus; species Trachypithecus francoisi. The sequence goes on along the minus strand of NW_022681470.1, from coordinate 43,445,419 downwards.
TTATTTTAAACGGATGACAACTTAACTCTGATGATAAAACTCCACTTGGAAAAAATAGAAGCTGAATGATTGGCAGTCCTAGAAGTCTGACACCTAGTTTCATCGTGTTAGCTTGTGGGAAAGAGAAGGTTTAAAAATTTGAACGATTTATGAGGCAGTATGGGAAGAAGGAAAGACAGCTCCATAGACTTCATAGAAGAGGAGCTGGAAAAGGGCAGTTGACATAAGCAGGTCCTTTAAGTACTAAAGTTTGCTCTGTTGAAAGTACAGGTAGAACAAATGAAATAGAATAGAGGAGACATTTGCAATGAATTGGAGACATTTCCAATTCAGGGTAGAATCCATACAAATTGCAATAAGCAGCTTAAGCCTGAAGTACACACCTGCATACTCTTCTGAAGTGTTGTGTGTGTGTGTGTGTGTGTGTGTGTGTGTGTGTAACTAAGCAGGTCCTTGTAAGAATTTTTCAGAATTAGACTGTTTTGAGGAATTACAGGCCATAAAAAGAAATCTCTCTGTATATAGGACCTGTATACTTACCCACGGCCCTTATCATTGAAAACAGACTTTTTTGTTTAAACCATCCTGCACAATTGTAAAGGAAGCATCCCTGCCAACTACCTGCATTAATCAACATAGAGTTTTATTTATAAATTTAATTGGTCAGTGGTTAGGATCACCAGACATTTTAAGAAAGCAAAGAAAGTGAAAGAGAAGATCAAGATGAATAAACACAACAACTGACCCCAAAGGAAACAGATAATGTAAAGCATTTTTAAAAAATTAAGCCGGGTGCGGTGGCTCAGGCCTGTAATTCCAACACTTTGGGAGGCTGAGGCAGATGGATCACCTGAAGTCAGGAGCTTGAGACCAGGCTGGAACAACCTGGTGAGACCCTGTCTCTACTAAAAATACAAAAAATTAGCCAGGCGTGGTGGTGCATGCCTGTAATTTCAGCTACTCAGGAGGCTGCGACAGGAGAATCGCTTGAACCCAGAAGGCGGAGGTTGCAGTGAGCCGAGATCATGCCACTGCACTCCAGCCTGGGCAACAGAGTGAGACTCTGTTTCAAAAAAAAAAGTTTAATTATTATACACAGAGAAATTAGAGAGGATATACACAAAACAAGAAGAGTGTTATAGTAAAGGAGCAATCAGAGAAAAAGAAATAGATCTTAGATACTGAAATATTGTCCCAAAAAAATTAAACAGAAAGACAAATTAAGAGAATTAACATGCTTGGAAACTAAATTATCCATCTAGAAGACAAAGAAATACTCCAGAATGTAGACTAAAACAATAAAGAAACATGAGACACTTAAAAAATAGAAAGGAGAAACCTAAGGCATTTCATTCATCTCAGAGAGATGACTGTAGAAGAAAACAGAGAAAAATGAAGCAAAGAAATAAAAAGTAACTATAATTAAATATTTTTTCCTAACCTCCTACCCCCAACAAAACAACAAAAAATCAGATTTTCAGTTTGAAAGGGCCCCAAGTGCCAAGCAAGGTAAATGAAGACAGACCCACAGCCCGGCAATCAGACAAGAATTCCTTGATCTTCTCTTCTAAACCTGTAAGTCCTCCTGCCTCTGCACCATCTACTTCTCCTTCTCTCCTGTTACTAAGGAGGATGCATCCACCCATCTACCCCTCTCTCAAAAGCTAATCTTTCACTTGTACACTGGATATGAAAACTCACATATTTTCCAGGTGTTCTTTCAGTTAGCCCCTTTTCTTCCAGCTATATCATTTCTATCAACAGGCAAATATTTTTGAGAATCTTACCCAAAAGCAACAACAAAAATTCTCCTATTATATTCTATTTTAGATTCCAATTTCTTAGCTTTTCTTGAGCACTTTTCTTTGCTGTAGATGTTTGTTTAAACAACACGTAATCTCTTCCTTCACTAATACATATTGAGAAAAAAAAAAAAAAAAAAACAAGAATTGTCTGCTCCTATTGTCTCTAGTTCCTCACTTCCCAATCATATATCAGCCCACTTCCATCTGGATGCCACTCCCCAGAAGTGCACTGGCATTGTTTTTGTTAAAGACACCAGAGCCTAGATACTACTAAGCTCAATGGATTTTGTTTCCCCTTATTTAACTTCTCATCAGAGTTTGACACAGCTGGTCACACCTTCTTCCTTTCCAGAAACCTTTTTCCCTATTGCACTGGCTTCTCCTCCTCGTTCTCTTTTGCTGATTCCTGCATCTTAATAAGTTCCTAAATGGGAGGCCTCTTTAGATCTTGCACTCTCTCTAATGTCTTCTTTTCTCTTCTCTTTTTAGCTAATTTCATAGTTGCCTCGGTGTGACTACTACATAATGCTATCAACCCATGTCTATATTTCTGGTGCACACTTCTCTAAGCTCCAGACTTGCACATTCAACTTCTTTTCTGACATCTCGACGTATATGTTTTATCAACTTTTCAAACTTAAAATGTCCAAAAAAGGAAATAAAACCTGGTCTTCACCTGTACTCCAAATCTGTCTACCTCAGTAGATGAAATTACGATCTACCCAGTTGATCACACAAAAAAAATCTAGAAGTCATAACTTATTTCTCCTTTCCCCTTTAAATATATCACATTAAATATATCAGCAAACCTTGTTGACTCTTTCTCTAACATATATATTCAGCCTGCTTGCCTCTCTCCATCCCCTCTGTTACAAATAATCAATTAAGTGACTTGTAGCATTATAGTCTCTTTCAGTTATACTGTGATTTGTATAAGCATGATCTTATATAATCCTCACAAGAAGAATATGATGGGAACTAGAGAAGAAACATATTCTTACTCAAAGTAAGTAATCTGACCAAGTTCACACAATAAGTGGAGCAGATGAAATGCAAAACCAGAAATTAAACTATGCGAACAAGTGACAACTAGCATTTTGATTATGTGCTATGTGTTAAGCATTTTCCACCTTTTATCTCATTTAATTCTTGTAACCAGAAAGTATAATTGTTATTATCTTATAAATAAAGCTCATAGACACATTTTAGGCCAGTTGCCAAAAATTACAGATTTCCCATTGCTCATAGTCTTCCTTCTATGCTTCCATTAATATCACTATAGACATGTGTCAAAAATACAATTCTCATTATGTCATTCTGCTGCTTAAAATTCCTTAATGTTCATATTTGGTTAAGAAATAAATTTATTATCATGACATTTAATCTTTTTTTGTGAACTGGCCCTCACCTACCTTTCAAACTCCATTTGCCCCTGCTTTCCACCACACCAGCCATATCAATTGCATTAGAGCTAAATCTGAACAGGCTGTGCTCTTTCCTTCCTCCATGCCTTTATCCTTGCTCTTTCTTCTTACTTGAATGTTCTTCCCACATATAGTGGAGCTGGTCATCTTGCTAACATCTGTTTTTGTTTCTTTTAATAGTTACTCCCATTTTTGTTTAAATATCCACACTTCTCTGATTCTATGCTTTGAACTTGGCGCAGCTCTAGCTAATCAGTGTTATTTTACACTCTAGTTACAGTTCTTGGGTCAGATAACTCAATTATAGCCAGTGAGATTTAAGGTAAGGTTTACGTGAAAAAAATTTCCTGACTCCTCTGAGGTGGTTCTGGAATTGACACTCTCTCTTGCCGTTGATGTGTAGCTGGTAAACATCTTACAAACAAGAGGGAGAATGAGCCTTAAACTAAAGCTTTACACTCTGGAAGGCAGAGAAGATAAAGGGAGATGTCAGGTCCTCAATGACTTCATTGAGCTACTGAAACAAACCAACACTGAAGCTCACTTTACCTGGACCTTTCAATAATGTGCACCAATCAATAACCTTTATTGAGAAGTGTTTTTTTAAATGCTACTTGCAACTGAAAACAGCTAAATATGATATCACATTTTACATTTTATTTCTACTCATTAAGGTATTTCTACACCTTAAGAAGAGGAGCTCTGAGTTTAGTATAAGACTGAATGTGTACAGAAACAACCCCCTCTCTGTCTAAAAAAAATACTATTTTATTTGATTCAAGGTTCTTCAACTTCAGCACTACTGACATTTTGGGTCAGATAATTCTTTGTTGTAGAGTATCCTATGACATGTATGTTTAACACCATCCTTGGCCCTGCCCACTAGATACCCATAACACAACCACCACCAAATGGTGTTAATTAAAAAAAAAGTCTCCAGGAGTTAACAAACGCCTTCTGGGGGGTCAAATTATCATCGACTGAGTATGATTGACCTAAAATTATGCCCAAAAGTTTAGATTTTATTACAAACATTTTGGGCTTTTAAGCCAATGGAAGTTTACAGAGGTTAATTCTTACAGGATCATACTATATCCAACCCTGAAAGTTGACAAGAGGGGCTAAGGATCCCAAAAGGGCAGAGTGTATCAGTTTCATGTGAAACTATTGGTTTGGTATGTAATAAAGCAGTGCTAGGGTAAACTCCACCTTTACTGGGTACAGGACGTGATCTCACACATGAAACCTCCTTTTCTCATAAACCAATCCCTCTCCAGTAACTTCCCATTCCAAAGAGATGGGTCACTTTCATCACTGGAAAAGGAAAGACCAAAAAAACGATAACATGTCTTGTATAGTATGAATATTATACTGGGTGCCTGTGACAAAAGATCTTATCACCAAACTTGGAGATCACCTCGTTACTTACACATACCTGACCTAATCCTCAAATGGCTTCTCCCACCTTAGTGTGAGACCTTTCAAACTGTTACTAATTATAAACTTCTTCAGAGGCAAGATGTTTTCACTCAGAATGAACATGCAGGTATTTGAGCCCACGTAACCTCCTTGGCCTCAGGCAAGCACTTTGCCTAAAATGCCTCTCTCATAGACAGGATGATGAAAACGGAAGCTGTGGAACTGAGTGAACCAAGCCAAAAATCTTGTTTGGATGATTAAGTTTTCTCTAATACATAAAGAATTCAGAGAAATGGTGTAAAATGAATACACCTATGATCTGAAATAACGTAGTCCCTATCTTTATGTCCAGAAAGTATTTGTATTTGTACCAAATCACTACATGAATATGTGATTTTAGTAAACATAATCATATATTTTTAGAGGTGAAAAATACAAACTATAGGCATCCATTTTGGCTTTTCCCCTTTGTGAAGTTAACACAATATTTGTCCTTGAACCTATATATAGTTTTAAATATCAATTTTTATATATGTTGATTAAAACATTTATAAGACCTCAACTGAAATTCTTGATTCTGCACATAAGAAAATTAATGAAATCCATACCATTGTGTATAAAATGTCATCATTAAGGTCATTAATATGATCAAAAATGATAATGATGTATGGTATGGCTCATTTTCCCAGATACTCCACGAAACAGTATAACTTGGGGCTATTGATGTAGTCATGGATGGAGCGTCTACATTCCCTTTATTAAAAAGAGATTTTACATTTTAAAAATAAGTTGATACCATAAATGAATTTCCCTAGAACCTGGAATGGAAAATTATAATGGGCATTTCATGATATGCTTTATAGAAGGTAATATTCTTTAGAATTACCTTAGGGATTCGATTTAGCAGGAAAAAACAAACCATTTTCTGTTTATCCTATGCTACTCTCAGCATAACACAGAACACTTCTGTGGGTTTGTTTGCTTGTTTGTTTGCCAGACTGATCAATTCTCCATCACTTTGGATAACTTGGCCAAAGTCACATAGCTTGCAAGAAACAAACCACATTCTTCCTATGAAGTAAGGCAATCAGTATCTTGTCTATCAAATAGATTCATAACCTAGAAGGAATCATCTGGGTCCTCGCATTTCATTAAAGGAGGCACATCAAATGAGTAAGTAGCACCAAGCTGGAATGAAAGCTAATAAAGCTTCAAATGAACTTAGCAAGCTAGAACAAATCCAAAATCAGCAAGATTAAATCATTATAAGGATAGATGTAATGACATATTTATGTTTAAAAACCACAATTAAATGAATAATAAGTGATGGGTTAGGGGCAAAACCCTATTTGTCAAGAATAATTACGAGTAGTTTGCTGTTGTCACTTTACCAAATATCTTAGGTGTCCATAGCATTACCTTCATCTATCAACCTAGCAACCTTAGCAGAAATAAAACTGATTTGTTTATCATGACCTGTTCTCTTGGAACTCATACTGGATTCTAACTCAAAATAACATTACTTAAGTCTTCCTAAGCTATTCAGTTAGTAATATATTCTAGAAAATTTTCCCAAGGATTAGTGTGAATTTTACTCTTTAGAACTCTCCCAACTCTACCATATTTCCTTTTTAAAAAAAATCAGAACCACTCTTCTTCTCTAAACCTCTGCCATTCCTACACAATTTTCCAAAGACTACCAATAGAGAGCTTTATGGTCACATATGTACTTTCAGAAACCAGGGTGTCATTCCACTGGATGTATATAGTTTGAATACAGTGTGAAGATACTAGGTATTACTTACTAGTTGGAAAAAGAAGAAAACTTAAGCACTGTCCAATATGCTTCAAACATATTATTTCATTTGACCCAATTATATCAATAGTCCAGTAGGTATTATTATTCCATCTTAAAGACTAAGAAAATGAAACTTTCCATACACTCAGCTTGACTAAATCAAACATCTTCCCTAGTCACATATCCAGTAGGACATAAATCAAACCCTGGTTTAATGTCAGACCCTATAATTTTTCCATTTATACTGGCATTGCCTGTCTTAGTCCCCTTTCTCAAGTTCCAGTTTTCTCTTTATAGTCACCAATTAACACATATCAGCAGAATGTAAATGCCATTCTCTTAGAAGAAGATGAAAGATAGTTCTGTTTTCTTTTGTGATTGGTTAATTTTAGTTCTCCATCTCTAAATAGTAGACCTGTCTGTACCTAATTCTTCTTATTGTGAACATCACTAGCGAAAGAAAAGACAAAGAAAGAAAGAAAGAAAGAAAGAAGAGACAGAGGGTGGAGGGAAGGGGGGGAGGGAGAGGGAGGGAGGGAGGGAGGGAGGGAGGGAGGGAAGGAAGGAAGGAAGGAAGGAAGGAAGGAAGGAAGGAAGGAAGGAAGGAAGGGAAAAGGGAGGCAGGGAAGGAAGGAAGGAAGGAGGGAGGGAGGGAGGGAAGGGAGGAAGGGAGGGAGGAAGGAAGGAAGGAAGAAGGAAGGAAGGAAGGAAGGAAGGAAGGAAGGAAGGAAGGAAGGAGGAAGGAAGGAAGGAAGGGAAAAGGGAGGCAGGGAAGGAAGGAAGGAGGGAGGGAGGGAAGGAAGGAAGGAGGAAGGAAGGAAGGAAGGGGGAGGGAAGGAGGGAGGGAGGGAAGGAAGGAAGGGGGAGGGAAGGAGGGAGAGAGGGAAAGAGCTAATAAATAAAGAAAAATTTTTGTTGTTTATCATTTTGCAATTCTTCATTGATTATGAACTCCAAGTTGCCACAGACACATTTCTTAAGTTCTATGCTCTTCATACATTTCTCAACCACTTATTTTTGTCAAAATTAAACCTAGAGAAACAGTTTCTCTTATCACTTCCATTTAAAACATTAAATTTTCAGAATAAATTACACATTTTTATATATTGTACTTTTACTCTAATCATAATGACATATATCTGATTAGTGGAAATCACCCAAAAACACTATATCTTGTTTATATATAATAGTGTGTTCAAATACCTTAATACAGAACGTCTGTTTCAACACCATCTTGAAAAGAGTCAGCTCATTCAAAACATGTTTTTACTTCTAATAAACCAGGTAGAAGGCCAAGAAACCAAGAAGTGCTGGTGCTAATAGGAAATTTAGATAAGCTATTCACTGAGGAAAAAAAATATGTAATTTCTTAGTACAAACTTTCCCTTAAAATGTATTGATTTTTTTGTTTACACTTGCAAGGAAGGAATTTTCCATCTTTGTCACAAGATTACCTTAGAACATCTGTTATAGGGGCACTGTTGATTTCAACACATCTGAGAATGGTTAATATTTGGCCTATGAATAGCTGGTGATTTAAAAATACAGTCAACATTTAATACATTCTGACATTTAATTTGAAAAGAATGTTTAGAAAAATGTAGTGGTATTTCTTCTCTTCCTGTCTATCCACTCTAGTTTACTAAGTTCCTTCCTTCCCCATCCACATCTCACATTCCCAGTCATCACACTGTATCAACTGTCATTTTAATGACTGAATCTAAATTTCATTTCCAGTTGTATTTGCTCATCCAAGCTCTAGGCCTCTACCATTACCTCTTTGTAACCCCTTCCTTCCGACAAACAAGAAACAAGGAGGAAAATCTTGTTTCTATCTTGGGAGTATTTCCTCTGCCAGACCTTCTTCTTACCTACTGCCTTAATTTATACCACTTATAATCTCTCACCAAGATAATAAGAACAGCCTCTAGCTGATCTCCTGCTAAATAGTATTTTTACTTTCTTGTTCAACATCTACGTGTCATATCTGATTACTTTCTAATTTAAATTCTTCATTGGATCTCTCTTGCCTTTGAGACAAAACTGTCACTTATTGGCATTGAAATTCAGAGCTGGCCTCCACTGATGTATGATACTTTTATTTTTGTTTACCCTATATTCCTAACCCTGTATAAAAAGCAGACATCATTTCTAAGACCCTTGAATTTATCTTCCCCTGAATATGCCATGCTCTTTCATAACCAGCTACCTTTAATTATTTGCTTCATTTGGCCTAGAAATTTGTTCTCTGTCTTCTCTACATATATCTTCTGATTCTTCAAACTCACCATAAATATCACTTCCTATGTGATTTGATTTTTCTTCCTAAGTGAAAAGTAACCATACCCTCCCTTTGGTCCATAGACCTCATTCATAGTACTTACAAAATATTGACCTTAACAAATGGTAATTTAAACATGGTGAGTAAAGCAATATAGTAGTGGTAGATAAACTATATAGAGTGAAAAGGAGAATGAAAAATTAGCTCTTGATCTGAGTCCTGCCTTAAACTGTGAGTTCACAGAAGACAGCAACATCACTTAATTCACTGTCCATTCAATTGGATTCTTATCATTGATACACAGTGAGGATTCAATACGCTTTTCTTTAAAAGATGGTCTCTCTAAAAAAATTTAATTATTAACCTTTACAAATGCTTTTAACAATGGATTTCATGTTCTGTTTGTCTTCAATTGCTTAGTGTGTTCAAGCCTAGTCTGCCCAATAGGAAGACTATACATTTTTAGAGGTGAGGTGCTCAAAAGAGTCAGACTGAATTAAATAATAATCTTAAACTCAGTAAACCACTTTTACCTCAAAATTTGATTCCCAAATTGAATTTTTAAGTCACTTCTGTATAAACATACCAAAATTGGATACAATCTGTTGTGTGGTCATTCCACAGTTTAATGAAAATGCGATTTGAATATATTAACAATTTGAGGGGATTTTTCCCATAATGATGATGCAAGAAGTGGACAAATATCTCAGGGATGACACAACAAATTTGAAAAGTTCTCATTTTAAGTTATCACAGAAATCCTGTTAGTTACATGAATCTCATTAGTTATATAATAAAGAAAAAAATCAACCAATAAATTTTAATCATTTTAGAGTTTCCAATGTTACCATTGTTTATGCCAGTTCTAACAATCTGAATAAAATCTTAGCACCCTGTGTATGCTATTTGTTTACATAAAACAAATGCTGGGTTTTTTAAAAATAATATAAAACCAGATCGAGCCGGGCGCGGTGGCTCAAGCCTGTAATCCCAGCACTTTGGGAGGCCGAGACGGGCGGATCACCAGGTCAGGAGATCGAGACCATCCTGGCTAACACGGTGAAACCCCGTCTCTACTAAAAATACAAAAAACTAGCCGGGCGACGTGGCGGGCGCCTGTATCCCAGCTACTCGGGAGGCTGAGGCAGGAGAATGGCGTGAACCCGGGAGGCGGAGCTTGCAGTGAGCTGAGATCCGGCCACTGCACTCCAGCCTGGGCGGCAGAGCGAGACTCCGTCTCAAAAAAAAATAAAAAAATAAAAAAATAAAACCAGATCGATTCTGCTTATCTAAAAACTTTACCTAAAGTTGAAAGATTTTTATCTTTTTAAAAATCACTGGAAATACTTTAAAACCCAAGTGGGTTTGGGGGCTTTTCTGTTCCCTTTACATACATTTATGAGAAATGTTAGTTTCAATAATTTAGAATTTTTGATTATTTAACTTTGGCTGAAGATTAATTCTTAATAGTTTCTTTGTCAGCTAACATCTCTGATTAGAATCATTTGTAATTTGGAGTATCTGTGATCTATCTTAAGGAAACAATTCTATACTATAAAAAATATACATACAAAGCTATCATATTACTATGCATAATATAAAGTTGGATACAACTTCAGATTCTAAAAGTACAGTAAATATTAGAAATATTAGACTTGATGTAATATCACAGAGTTCAAAAGACTGCACCAATGTAAAAAATGCTTGTGGTAATTAATTTTCCCAAAGCAAGATATAAAATTGTATATGTATTTTGATTACAAATGTGAAAAAAAAGATTATCGAGAGGAAGGTGGTTGGGGAATCTTAAGGAAGAGACTTCAAAATGTTAGAAATGTTTGTGTTCAGTTTATGGATTGAGGGTGTGTGTGTGATTTTTCTCACTTTATTTCCCAAACTGTCAGATTGCTTTGTTATTTTTTTAATTTATAATTTAAAATATTATTCATAATAGTATGTATTTGGTAAACTACTCTAGGAATAAACTGACTTCACCAATCAGTTTATTACTTTTAAGTACTTAAATTAAAACTGTGTTATCTATGCAATATTTATAAATATACAGAAAATATCAGCTCAAAACATTGCTATATTTTTTGAAAAAATGATATGACTATTCTGCTTGTTCTAACACTTCCATTTTCTATCCATTCTTCAATTTCCATGTATTTTGTTAGGTCCATCTTCAGTTCAATAAAGATATGGATGGGTCAAAATCTGGCAAATGGAAACAATCTGACATAGCCCTAGATTTTTCTCTCCATGCATGGATATGATAGTTAAAAAAAAAATCTTTGGGATGCATTTACATGTGTTTCAGGCACAGCACCAAACATTTAAATTTATTCTTCTCCAAACAGACCTATGAGATGTTTTTTTTGCCCTTATCCATGAGAAAACTGAGACCAAAACAATGAAGAAATAACTATATTTTGACTTGAGTAACTAGGAAAGTACACTGGAGAGTATCAGACAAGTGGTAAAAATGCTGTGGAGCAAGAACACCAAGGATAGCACCATAGAGAGAAGAATGAGGCATCCTGCCTTTGTCACAGTCTCCCTTGCCATCAGTCAGGAGAGACTTCTTATAGGGAAAAGGTAAACTGGAGACCCCCAGTGATCCTCATTACCACCACAGATGCCAGAAGTCCTTGCTACAGAGAGTCCCCTAGTCCTCACAAACGACAAATCCAGTTTGCAGAGTTACCAAGAGTTTGCATGGCTAAATGGCATCAGAGCAGAAGCCCAAATTGAACACCCCTATACTCCTGACTTAAGCTGCTACAGCATAGTGCCATATTGAAACTGAACCCATTGTAAGAGTGTGTCCTGCACTGGAGGCCAGTAGCCACTGGCTGCATTCATTCCTGAATGTCTGCCATTATTTCATCACTTTCCCATGGGTACCTAAAGCACCAAGACCCCACCTGCCTGGAGCCTAGGTCCAAACGAATGACCAAGAGCCTGTCATGTGAAACCATGCAGCACCCAGCCCCCTTGGGAAAAGGTGGACCTGCACAGTGAGGAAGTCACTACACCTCTAGGCAGTCCACAATGTCAGCTCATGCCTGCATCTGTGCCTTTCTTGACATCCAGTTCAACAGGCCTACCACCCTGTAAAGATCACCATACAGTTGCTCATCTTGCCATGCATGGGCCTATATGTACCCAGCCTGAAAAACACCCCAGCAACCCCACCTTCAGCAAAATCACACCATCACTGTCACAAATTCTTGCAGTCTAGGCTACTGAGGCAATCACAGACATTGCTGGCAATTATTAATGCTGAAGAAACTGTACAAGGACCATGCTACTGAGTCCATCAAGTACCAGAGTCAATGAACCATACCCAACCAATACTCTACATCTACATAAAGAAGTCTGTACTTACATACAAAAGCTACTCCATTAAATTGGAAAAAGTGACAGTTTCACTAGATGTGCATATATCAATGTAGAGACATAAGAAATATGAAAAAGCAAGAAAATGACACCTCCAAAGGAACACAATAAGTCTCCAGGAACAGATCCCAAAGAAAAAGTTATTTACAAAGTGCCTAAAAAATTCAAATTAATGATCTTAAGGAAACTTAGAGAGACACAAGTATATATAGACAAACAATTCAATAAAAGGAGGAAAATTATCATGAGGCGAATGAGAAATGCAACAAAGAGATAGATATCATAGCAAGAATCTAACAGAAATCTTGGAGCTGAAAAATTCAATGAGAAAAATAAAATGATACAACTGAAATATTCAATAACAGACTAGATAAAAAAGAACAAAGAATTTTGAATGTGAATACAAGTCTTTTGAAATAACTCAGAGGTAATAAAAGAAAGAAGAATGAAGACAAATGAAGAAAGCCTACAGGGCTTATGGAATACCATTAAATGAAAACACATTGACATTAAAGGAGTGGCAAAAAGAGAAAATATGGAGAAATGCACAGAAGACCTATTTAACAAAATAACAACTGAAAACTTTGCAAGTCTGGAAAGATATAGGAACATTTAGATCCAGGAAACTCAAAAGTCCCCAGTTAGATTCAAACAAAAAAGATGATCTCCAAGGCACATTATAAGCAAACAGTAAAGAGTCAAAGACAGAGACAATTCAAAAACTACAAGATCAAAGCATCACATCATATATAATAAAACCTCATTAGACTATCAGAAATTTCTCAGCAGAAAATTTGCAGGCCAGAAAAGAATGGGTCGAACTATTCAGTGTGGACAGAATAAAAAAACTGTCAGCCAAGAACACTTTATCCAGCAAAGAAATATTTCAGAAATAATGCAGACATAATGACATTCCCAGACAAACAAAAGCAGAGGGAACTCATCATCACTACACCAGCCTTACAAGAAATGCTTAACACTATAATACAAATGTAATGAAAAGATGATAATTACTATCATGAAAACATATGAAAGTGTAAACTTACCAGTATAGGTAAATTCATAAAGAATCTCAGAATACCCCAGGGATGTAATGGTGATATGTAAGTGTTTCAATTATCTAGTATGAAGGTTTAAAGTCAAAATGGTTCAAAAAAAAAAAAAAAGAAGGAAGAAAGAAAAAAAGCATAGCACCACAGAAAACCACAAATGTAAAAAACAACAGAGGAAGAAAGGAACAAAGGATCTATCAAACAACAACAAAAAATTAACAAAATGGTAGAAATGAGTTCTTATCAGTAATACCTTAAAGGTAAATGGATTAAATTCTCTAATTAAAAGATAAATAAAGATGGCTGAATAAGAACAGCTGCAGTCTGCAGCTCCCAACATGATCAATGCAGAAGATGGGTGATTTCTGCATTTCCAATTGAGGCTGGTTCATTATTATGGGATTGGTGGGACACTGGGTGCAGCCCATGGAGGGTAAGCTGAAGCAGGGTGGGGCATCACTCATCCAGGAAGTATAAGGGGTCAGGGAATTTCCCTTTCCTAGCCAAGGGAAGCTGTGACACGCTGTACCTGGAAAAACGGGACACCTCTGCCCAAATACTGTGCTTTTCCCACAGTCTTAGCAACCAACAGACCAGAAGATTCTCTCCCGTGCCTGGTTGGCAGGTCTTCGCCCACAGAGCCTTGCTCACTGCTAGCACAGCAGTCTGAGATTGACCTGTGAGGCTGCAACCAGACTGGGGAGGGGCATTCAACATTGCTGAGACTTGAGTAGGTAAACAAAGTGGCTGGGAAGCTCAAACTGGGTGGAGCCCACTGCAGCTCAGCAAGGCCTACTTCCTCTATAGACTCCACCTCTGTGGGCCGGGTATAGCTCAACAAAAGGCAGCAGAAATTTCTGCAGACTTAAACGTCTCTGTCTGACAGCTCTGAAGAGAGCAGTGGTTCTCCCAGCATGGTGTTAGAGCTCTGAGAATGGACAAACTGCCTCCTCAATTGGGTCCCTGACCCCTGTGTAGCCTAACTAGAAGACACCTCCCAGCAGGGGCTAACAAACACCTTATACAGGCCAGTGTCCCCCTGGGATGAAGTTCCCAGAGGAAGGATCAGGCAGCAATATTTGCTGTTCTGCAATATTTGCTGTTCTGCAGCCTCCGCAGGTGATACCCAGGCAAACAGGGTCTGGAGTGGACCTCCAGCAAACTCCAACAGACGTGCAACTGAGGGACCCGACTGTTAGAAGGAAAACTAACAACAGAAAGGAATAGCGTCAACATCAACAAAAAGGACATCCACACCATAACCCTATCTGTAGGTCACCAATATCAAGACCAAAGGTAGATAAACCACAAAGATGGGGAGGAACCAGAGCAGAAAGGCTGTAAATTCTAAAAATCAGAGTGCCTCTTCTCCTCCAAAGGAACACAATTCCTTGCCAGCAAGAGAACAAAGCTGGACAGAGAATGAGTTTGACAAGTTGACAGAAGTAGGCTTCAGAAAGTCGGTAATAACAAACTTCTCTGAGCTAAAGGAGTGTGTTCTAACCCATCACAAGGAATCTAAAAACCTTGAAAAAAGGTTAGGCAAATGGCTAACTAGAATAAACAGTGTAGAGACGACCTTAAATGACCTGATGGAGCTGAAAACCATGGCATGAGAACTTCATGACACATGCACAAGCTTCAGTACCCAATTTGATCAAGTGGAAGAAAGGATATCAGTAATTGAAGATCAAATTCATGAAATAAAGCAAGAAGACAAGTTTAGAGAAAAAAGAGTAAAAAGAAAAAAACAAAGCCTTCAAGAAATATGGGATTATGTGAAAAGACCAGATCAGATCTATGTTTGATTGGTGTACCTGTAAGTGACAGGGAGAATGGAATCAAGTTGGAAAACACTCTTCAGGGTATTATCCAGGAGAACTTCCCCAACCTAGCAAGGCAGGCCAACATTCAAATTCAGGAAACATGGAGAACACCACAAAGATACTCCTCCCTCAAGAAGAGCAACGCTAAGACACATAATTGTCAGATTCACCAAGGTTGAAATGAAGAAAAAAATGTTAAGGGCAGCCAGAGAGAAAGGTCGGATTACCCACAAAGAAAAGCCCATCAGACTAACAGTGGATCTCTTGGCAGAAACTCTACAAGCCAGAAGAGGGTGGGGGCCAATATTCAGCATTCTTAAAGAAAATAATTTTCAACCCAGAATTTCATATCCAGCCAAACTAAGCTTCCTAAGTGAAGGAGAAATAAAATCCTTTACAGCCAAGCAAATGCTGAGAGATTTTGTCACCACCAGGCCTGCCCTACAAGAGATCCTGAAGGAAGCACTAAACATGGAAAGGAACAACCGCTACCAGCCATTGCAAAAACATGTCAAAATGTAAAGTCCACCAATGCTAGGAAGAAACTGCATCAACTAGAGAGCAAAATAACCAGCTAATATCATAATGACAGGATCAAGTTTACACATAACAATATTAACCTTAAATGTAAATGGACTAAATGCTCCAATTAAAAGACACAGACTGACAAACTGGATAAAGAGTCAAGACCCATCAGTTTGCTGTATTCAGGAGACCCATCTCACATGCAGAGACATGCATAAGCTCAAAATAAAGGGATGGAGGAATATTTACCAAGCAAATGGAAAACAAAAAGAAAGCAGGGGTTGCAATCCTAGTCTCTGATAAAACAGACTTTAAACCATCAAAGATCAAAAGAGACAAAGAAGGCCATTACATAATGGTAAAGGGATCAATTCAACAAGGAGAGCTAACTATCCTAGATATGTATTCACCCAATACAGGAGAACCCAGATTCATAAAGCAAGTTCCTAGAGACCTACAAAGAGACTTAGACTCCCGCACAATAATAATGGGAGACTTTAACACCCCACTGTCAATATTAGACAGATCAATGAGACAGAAGTTTCACAAGGATATCCAGGACTTGAACTCAGCTCTGCACCAAGCAGACCTAATAGACATCTACAGAACTCTTCACCCCAAATCAATAGAATATACACTCTTCTCAGCACCACATCTCGCTTATTCTAAAATTGACCATATAATTGGAAGTAAAGCACTCCTCAGCAAATGTAAAAGAACAGAAATCACAATAAACTGTCTCTCAGACCACAGCGCAATCAAATTAGAACTCAGGATTAAGAAACTCACTCAAAACCGCACAAATACATGGAAACTAAACAACCTGCACCTGAATGACTACTAGGTAAATAAGGAAATGAAGGCAGAAATAAAGATGTTCTTTGAAACCAATGAGAACAAAGACACAACATACCAGAATCTCTGAGACACATTTAAAGCAGTATGTAGAGGGAAATTTATAGCACTAAATGCCCACAAGAGAAAGCAGGTGAGATCTAAAATAGACACCCTAATATCACAATTAAGAGAACTAGAGAGGTAAGAGCAAACAAATTGAAAAGCTAGCAGAAGGCAAGAAATAACTAAGATCAGAGAGAACAGAAGGAGATAGAGATGCAAAAACCCTTCACAAAATCAATTAATCCAGGACCTGGTTTTCTGAAAATATTAACAAAATTGAGAGACCACTAGCAAGACTAATAAAGAAGAAAAGAGAGAAGAATCAAATAGCTACAATAAAAAATAATAAAGGGGATATCACCACCGATCTCACAGAAATACAAACTACCATCAGATAATAATATAAACACCTCTATGCAAATCAACTAGAAAACCTAGAAGCAATGGATACATTCTGGACACATACACCCTCCCAATATTAAACCAGGAAGACGTTGAATCTTTGAATAGAGCAACAACAAAGTCTGAAATTGAGGCAATAATTAATAGCTTACCAACCAAAAAAAGTCCAGGACCAGGCAGATTCACAGTTGAATTCTACCAGAGCTACAAAGAGGAGCTGGTACCATTCCTTCTGAAACTATTCCAATCAATAGAAAAAGAGGGAATCCTCCCTTACTCGTTTTATGAGGCCAGCATCATCCTGATACCAAAGCCCAGAAGAGACACAACAAAAAAAGAGAGTCTTAGACCAATATCCCTGATGAACATCAAGGCAAAAATCCTCAATAAAACACTGGCAAACCAAATCCAGCAGCATATCAAAAAACTTATCCATCACGATCAACTTAGCTTCATCCCTGGGATGCAAGGCTGGTTCAACATACACAAATCAATAAATATAATCCATCACATAAACAGAATCAGTGACAAAAACCACATGATTATCCCAATAGATGCAAAAAAGGCCTTCGAGAAAATTCAACAGTGCTTCATGCTAAAAACTATCAATAGACTAGGTATAGATGGAATGTATCTCAAAATAATAAGAGTATTTATGAGAAACCCACAGCCAATATCATACCGAATGGGCAAAAACTGGAAGCATTCCCTTTGGAAACCAGCACAAGACAAGGATGCCCTCTCTCACCACTCCTATTCAACATAGTATTGAAAGTTCTGGCCAGGGCAATCAGGCAAGAGAAAGAAATAAAGGTATTCAATTAGGAAAAGAGGAAGTCAAATTACCCGTGTTTGCAGATGACATGATTGTATATTTAGAGAACTCCATCGTCTCAGCCCCAAATCTCTTTAAGCTGATAAGCAACTTCAGCAAAGTCTCAGGATACAAAATCAATGTGCCAAAATCACAAGCATTCCTACACACCAATAACAGACAAACAGAGTCAAATCATGAGTGAACTCCCATTCACAATTGCTACAAAGAGAATAAAATACCCAGGAATCCAACTTCCAAGGGATGTGAAGCAACTCTTCAAGGACAACTACAAACCACTGCTCAATGAAATCAAAGATGATACAAACAAATTAAAGAACATTCCATGCTCATGATAGAAAGAATCAATATTGTGAAAATGGCCATACTGCCCAAAGTAATTTATAGATTCAAATGCCATCCCCATCAAGCTACCAATGACTTTCTTCATTGAATTGGAAAAAGAACTACTTTAAAGTTCATATGTAACCAAAAAGAGCCCTCATTTCCAAGACAATCCTAAGCAAAAAGAACAAAGCTATGGGCATCATGCTACCCGACTTCAAGCTATACTACAAGGCTACAGTAACCAAAACAGCATGATACTAGTACCAAAACAGAGATACAGACCAATGAAACAGAACAGAGACCTCAGAAATAAAACCACACATCTATAACCATCTGATCTTTGACAAACCTGATAAAAACAAGAAATGAGGAAAGGATTCCCTATTTAATAAATGGTGCTGGGAAAACTGTCTAGCCATATATAGAAAGCTGAAACTGGATCCCTTCCTTACACCTTATACAAAAATTAATTCAAGATGGATTAAAGACTTAAATGTTAGACCTAAAACCATAAAAACTCTAAAAGAAAACCTAGGCAATACCATTCAGGACACAGGCATGGGCAAGGACTTCATGACTAAAATACCAAAAGCAATGGCAACAAAAGTCAAAATAGACAAATGGGATCTAATTAAACTAAAGAGCTTCTGAACAGCAAAAGAAACTACCATCACAGTGAACAGGTAACCTATAGAATGGGAGAAAATTTTTGCAGTCTATACATCTGACAAAGGGCTAATATCCAGAATCTGCAAAGAACTTTAAAAAATATACAAGAAAAAACAAATAACCCCATCAAAAATTGGGCAAAGGATATGAACAGACACTTCTCAAAAGAAGAGATTAATGCAGCCAACAGACACACGAAATAATGCTCATCATCACTGGTCATCAGAGAAATGCAAATCAAAACCACAATGAGATACCATCTCATGCCAGTTAGAATGGCGATCATTAAAAAGTCAGGAAACAACAGATGCTGGAGAGGATGTGGAGAAATAGGAACACTTTTACACTGTTGGTGGGAGTGTAAATTAGTTCAACCATTGTGGAAGACAGTGTGTCAATTCCTCAAGGATCTAGAACTGGAAATACCATTTGACACAGCAATCCCATTACTGGGTATTTACCCAAAGGATTATAAATTATGCTACTATAAAGACACATGCACACCTAAGTTTATTGTGGCACTATTCACAATAGCAAAGACTTGGAACCAACCCAAATGTCCATCAATGATAGACTGGATTAAGAAAATGTGGCACATATATATCATGGAATACTATGCAGCCATAAAAAAGGATGAGTTCATGTCCTTTGCAGGGACATGTAAGAAGCTGGAAACCATCATTCTCAGCAAACTATCACAAGGGCTGAAAACCAAACACCACATGTTCTCACTTCATAGGTGGTAACTGAACAATGAGAACACTTGGACACATGACAGGGAACATCACACACTGGGGCCTGTCGGGGGGTGTGGGGCTGGGGGAGAGATAGCATTAGGAGAAATACCTAATGTAAATGACGAGTTGATAGGTGCAGCAAACCAACATGGCACATGTACACCTGTGTAGCAAACCTGCATGTTGTGCACATGTACCTTAGAACTTAAAGTATAATAATAAAAAAAAAGATAAAGGACGGCTAAATGGATTAAACACACACACACCCCTACACACAACCCAACTATATGTTCCCTATAACAGAGTTGCCTCACCATTAAAGACGAACATAGAGTGAAAGTGAAGGAATGGAAAAAGATATTTCATGCAAATGAAAGCCAAAAGTAAGCAGGCATAGCCATACTTACATAAGATAAAATAGACTTTAAGTCAAAAACTGTAAAAATGACAAAGAAGAATATTATATAATTTTAAAGGAATTAATTCAACAAGAGTATATTACAATTATAAATATATATGCAGCTTATGCCAGAACAGACAAATATATAAAGCAAATATTATTAAATCTAAAAGGAGAGATAGATTGCAATACAATAATTGCAATAATAGCAATGCCCCCACTTTCAACAATGGATAGGTTTACTGGCAGGAAATCAACAGAGAAATATTGAACTTAAACTTCACCAAAGATCAAATGCACCTAATAGACATTTAGAGAACATTCTATTCAATAGCCACAGAATGTACATTTTTCTCAAAAGCACATGGAACATTCTCCAGGATAGATCACATACTAGGCCATGAAATAACTCTTTAATAATATAGAAATCATATCCAGTATTTTTTTCTCACTACAATGATATAAAACTAGAAACCAAAAACAAGAAAAATCTTGAAACTTTTCTACATACATGGAAATTAACAATATACACTTAAATTAGCACTGGGTCAATAACAAAATTAAAAGAGACATTTTAAAACTTATTGAGACAAACAAGAAGAATGGAAACACATCATATGAAAGCCTATTACACATGGCAAAACTGGTTCTAAGAGGAAAGTGTAGTGCAATAGATGCTTATGTCACAATAGAATTAAAAAATTCTAATAAACCAAAACGTTAGTGCACCTCAAGGAATTAGAAAAACAAAAACTGTGTTTAATTCATTTAATTAAACACAAAAAAAGTTGGATAGCCTAGAAGAAATAGATAAATTCTATATCTTTGAAGTGGAGAACTTAAACCATTTGCATTCAAGGTTGTTAGTGATATCTGTGGTTTTGTTCCTGTCATATTAATTATTTTCTGGTTGTTATAGATATGTATATATAGATAGAGAGATATAGATATTGATATATAAAAGATATAGAAATATATCTTTTCTTTTTCTCTTATTGGTAGTTATTGTGGTTTGGTGGATTGCTGTAGTGGTACCACTTGAGTCTGTTCTTTTCCTCCTTTGTGTGATTGCTCCATCAGTGAGTTTTATAGTTTTGTATGTTTTCATGATGATAAATATTCTTTGTTTCCAGGTTTAGGACTCCCTGGAGCATTTCCTAAAGGGCCCATCTAGTGATAACAAATTTCCTTGGCATTTGCTTATCTGAGAAAGACTTTATTTCTCCTTCATGTATGTAGGATAATTTTGCTGAATGTAGTATCCTTGGCTGATAGTAGTTTTCTTTCAGCACTTTGACTGTATCACCCCATTCTCTTCTAGTCTGTAAGGCTTCTGCTGAGAAATCTGCTGCTGGTCTGATGAAATTTCCTTTATAGGTGTGACCAGATGCTTTTCTTTTGCCATTTTTAAGATTTTCTCTTTATCTTTGACTTTATACAGGTTGACTGTAATGTGCCATACAGAAGATCTTTTTGTACTGTATCTTCCTGGGAAATCACTGAGCCTTCTGTATCTGAGTGTCTAAATCTCTTTTTAGACTTGTGAATTTTTCATCTATTATTTCATTAAATGGATTGTCTAATCCTTTCTTTGTCTCTTTGCACTCAGGGATACCAATAATTTGAATATTTGACCACTTTATGTTGTTCCAAATGTGGCAATGGCTTTTTTTTCTTTATTTTTCTCTGAATGGATTATTTCAAAAGACTTGTCTTCAAGTTCTGAGATTCTTTCTTCTGCCTGATCTAGATTATTTTTGAAGATTTCAAATGTATTTTGTATTTCCTTCAATGAATTTTTTTTAGTTTCAGAATTTTCATTGGGTTATTTTAAAAAATATATGGCCAGGTGTGGTGGCTCATGCTTGTAATTCAGCACTTTGGGAAGCCAAGGTTGGCGGATCACTTGAGGTCAGGAGCTTGAGACCAGCCTGGCCAGCATGACAAAACCTCATCTCTACTAAAAATACTAATAAATTTGAATATATGACCACTTTCTGTTGTCCCAAATGTGGCAATGGCTTTGCTTGGTCTTTTTATTCTTTTTTCCTGTATTTTTCTCTGAATGGATTATTTCAAAAAACTTGTCTTCAAGTTCTGAGAGTCTTTCTTCTGCCTGATCTAGATTACTTTTGAAGATTTCACATGTATTTTATATTTTCTTCAATGAATTTTTTTAGTTCCAGAATTTTCATTGGGTTATTTTTTAAAATATATGACTGGGTGTGGTGGCTCATGCTTGTAATCCCAGCACTTTGGGAGGCCAAGGCAGGTGGATCACTTGAGGTCAGGAGTTTGAGACCAGCCTGGCCAGCATGACGAAACCCTATCTCTACTAAAAATATTAAAAAATTATCCAGGAGTGGTGGCACATGCCTATATTCCCAGCTACTTGGGAGGCCAAGGCAGGTGGATCACTTGAAGTCAGGAGTTTGAGACCAGCCTGGCCAGCATGACGAAACCCTATCTCTACTAAAAATATAAAAAATTATCCAGGAGTGGTGGCACATGCCTGTATTCCCAGCTACTTGGGAGGCTGAAACAGGAGAATCACTTGAACCCCAGAGGCAGAGGTTGCAGTAAGCCAAGACTGCACCACTGCACTCCAGCCTGGGCAACAGACACCAGAGTGATACTCTGTCTCTAGATAGATAGATAGATAGATAGATAGATAGATAATCTTTTATACATTTTTTATTCAGTTCCTGAAATATTTTTCTGATGTATTTGGATTGTTTTTCAGAATTCTCTTGTATCTCACTGAGTTTCTTTAAGATCAGTATTTTGAATTCTTTATCTAGGATTTCAAACATTTCTTTTTTATTAAGGTGTGTCTATTCCCTAAGGATTATTGTGTTTCTTTAGAGGTGTCATATTTCCTTGCTTTTAAAATTGCCTGTCATTATGCTGATGTCTGTGCATCTGGTGTAAGAGTCATTTCTTCCTGTTTTTGAATTAACACCTATAAAAGAGGACTTTTCCTGAAGATATATCTATGGTGTTGGTTGGGTAGGGTACTTTGCCTTTGATTCTGTGTGTCTGTGCAGTAGTGTAGTCTCGGTATGATTTCTTGGGCTGTAAACAGCATTAATGGCATCTGTGATTTCCTCAGTGTGCTAAAGTATAGTTATTAGAGGATGCTGTGGTGAAGTTGTGCTGGGGGTCGAGATGCCCAGTGGGCTAGTTTTCAGGTACCAGTGGTGGCATCAGTGGCTGAGCATGCCTATTTTTGTGCCCCAGGGTGGTGTACACTGGTATTTGTGTTGGCAGTTAGCAGTGGGCAAATTCTTGGGACTCCAGGTGGCTTGCTCTGATGCTGGTAGTGGCAGCAGTGGACCAGGTGAATGAATGAGTGGATTCTCAGGCCCCTGGGCAACTAGTGTGGTTTGGGCAATAACAATAACAGTGGGAGAATAATTCTCTGGTTCAAGCAGTGTGCCTTGATAGAGGTGGTGGCTGTGGTGGACTTGACAGGCCAGTATCCAAGCCTAAAGATGGCACTTGCAGGCAGGTGCCAGCTGAAGTGGTAGCAGCTGGGAGTTTAGGTCCAACCTCAGGCTCCACAAGGAGTGCTGAGATGCCCAAAGTGGTAGCTTGGATTGGGCAATCTCCAGGACCCCAAGCTGTGTTCTCTGTCCTGAAGGGAGGGCTGAAGGCAGGGTAGACAAGCTTGTGTTCAGGCCACCCAATGGTGACAGAAGGCACCAGCTGTGGTGGGCAAGGGCATAACAATCTTGAGGTCCCAGGTGGAGTGCTAGGATGAGAGGCAGTGACAGATATGCTGAGGAACACCACTAGAGAGAGTGTGACGATCATGGGTGGTCACAGCCTGAACCAGCATGTGGGGAACACGCATCACTCTTATACTTGGTGCTTTCCCCCAGCCCTGGTAGCAGTAGCCCATGCCTAGCTCACTCTTCCAACCCAGCTGCAGGAGCCCCCACCCAGCTCGTGACAATGTCCCAGCAGCACTTCATGCCCCACTTGTTTCCCAGTCTCGATCCTGGTAGTGCTTATTTCCTGGCATCAGCAGCTGCAGCCCACACTTTTCTTATTTCTTAGCTCTAGCCCCAGAAGCACACTCAGCTCATTCCCTAGTTTTAGCAGCAGTAGCCTGAATTTCCATAACATCTCGATTCTGGCACCACTGGGCCCCCACGCAGTATGCAGTCTGCCAAAGGCTAGGTTTGATAATAGCACCTTGCTATAACCATTTATGTCTCAGATAGGGTATGGAACCCAGTGCAAGCTCTCTCCCTACTACAGTTCCATCCCACCATCTCCTGGCAGCTACCTATGTTAATTTCAGGGGTTGGGAGGGTCAAAGGGTTCTCCTGTGACCAGGATTACATGATTCCACCCTGGGAATGTTAGCTGCCAGAAGTCTCTCACTCATCCTTTCCTCATGCTGGGAGATCACTCTTAGCACACAGGCAATCCCTGCGAAGCAGGCTGCCTCTCTATTTTTCCCTTTCTTGCCTTCAATGTGTCCTTGAATTCAAGTATTCTCTCTGGGATAACATATTCTCATATAGTTCAGATGCTTTTCCCCTCCAAATCTCATTGAAATGTGATCCTTTGTGTTGGAGGTGGGATGTGGTGGGAAGTGTTTGGGTCAGGGCAGCAGATCCCTCATGAATGGCTTAGTACCCTCCTGGTAATGAGTGAGTTCTTCCTCTGAGTTCACAAAAGATCTGGTTGTTTAAGAGTCTGAGAACTTCACCCTCTCTTTTTTGTGCCCTCTCTTGCCATGTGATATGCTGGCTCCCCTCTGCCTTCTGCCATGATTGTCAGCTTCCTGAGGCCTCACTAGAAGCAGATGCCAGCACCATGCTTCCTGTACAGCCTGCAGAACTGTAAGCCAAAATAAACCTCTTCTCTTTATAAATTATCCAACCTCAGATATTTCTTTATGGCATCACAAACAGACTAACACACTGTCCATGTACTATTTTGGTTCTTCTAAGTCGAGGAGGTGGCAGGAAATGCTGCTAGTCAGCCATCTTGAAGGCCCCTCTTTGAAATATTGATTTAAGTAATATAAATATTTCTCTTGGATCCTGAAGTGTAGCAATAACTAACCTCCTTGAAATAGTTGATGCCTTCCAGCTGTGATTTTAAAATAATCCTGGAAAATGACCAAAAATCCCCTATTAACTTTGTTACCAGGGAAGCCCTGATGAAATAACTGGGAAAGTTCTTTTCCTTACTGTTTTTCTTTAGTCTCTTATTTATAGGCACAGCTGCCTGAAGAAACCGTGTGGACTGGGATGGCACCAGAGCTTTATGACCTATGACCAGATACTAGAGGGAGATAAGACTCCCAAACTTGCACAAACTGAAACAGATTACCTTTAGCTGGCTTAACTCATTAATATATTATTATAATGTAACATTACCTCCCCCAAAAAGAAAGTCTCTGCTATTTTGTATTTTGTGTGTATGAGTTTTAGGAAGATGTATGTTTGTGAGTTGAGCCTGCAAATCTGGAGTCCCACTCTGCACATACTACCATTTCTCTCCCACCTCTCACACAGTCCTTAAAAACCCCATTTCATCATGGTTTGAGGAAAAGGGATCTTTAGAGTGAGAGTGCACTCCTCCATTTCTCTCCAGTGGCTTGCTGGTCTTTCCAACTGGGTGTTCTTTCTTTTCAACCAATATAAATTAGAGAAAGAACTCAGTTTATCAGTGACAGTTTCTGATAATCCAGTTATATTAGCAGCTCTACAACTTCTTTTATTTCTTCTACTTCCCATATAATTTTTCTTTTTTTCTTTTCTTCCTTTCATCCATCCAGCATATTGATGGATGCCAATAACATAACTAGTATGAGGGAAAAAAAAACAGGCTTTTTAGATGATCAAGACTTATTCTTAGCTAATGCAATGGAGAAAAAACTGTCAGATTATGTATGAATGGGCTGGACAATTGATGTTTACTTTAAGCTAATCAAATATTAATACTAGGTAAAAGCACTGAATCTAGAAAAAAACCATTTTCCCAAATTAAACAAATTCTTCATGTCTTTTAGCAATGCTATTTGTCTTTCCTTTCCAAAATTTCATTTTAACTTAATTTTATGACTATATAACAAATATTAAAACATATATTCAGAATTAGTTTTAAACAGTCTATAGTGTTCAAACTTTCAGACTTGCAATATTATGACAAACCTGAAGATGGCTAAGAAACATAGCAAGGCCTGGTGGCAAGAGCTATGATCTCTGAGTCAGAAGCTGAACTTACTACCAAAAGCTGAATGACCTCAAAAAGGTCTTTTAAGTCCACAGTATTACAGTTTTACAAACTATAAAATGGGCATAATATTTATCCTGTATATCTAACATTAATATAATGAATATGTTTCAATTAGATTCACAAATATTTGTTGTCCTCCCTCCTCCTCCTCCTCCTCCTCCTCCTCCTTCTTATTCTTCTTCTTCTTCGACAGGGTCTCACTCTGTTGTTCAGGCTGGAGTGCAGTAGTGTGATCTCAGCTCACTGCAACCTCTGCTTCCCAAGCTCAAGTGATCCTCCTACCTTAGCTTCCCGAGTAGCTAGGACTACAGGTACATGCCACCACACTTGGCTAATTTTTGTATTTTTTTAAAGACAGGGTTTCACCAAGTTGGTCAGGCTAGTCTCGAACTCCTGAGCTCAGATGATCCACATGTCTCAGCCTCCCAAAGTGCTGGGATTACAGGCATCAGCCACTGTGCCCAGCCTAATACCCTTTTATATCCCAAGCATTCTTCTAGATATAATTTTTTAAAAGATGTGTACAGTCTCTAGCTTCATGGAATTTATAAGAGATTAATAACAATGATGACTCACAAAAATATGACGAATGTTACAAAAGGAAATATAAAGGCAGCTGTGAGAGCTTAAGAGCAAGGGGATTTAAGTCTGTGGGGGAATCTCCTGAGAAGATGAAGGGCTAAGGCCTAGGAAGAGAGGTATAACGGAGAAGAGGAATATCTTTAAGAGTTTTCAACTTGGTTGCATATAGGAATAAAAATAGCAACAGGACATGCTTTACTGACTTTTAGTGTGCTTAAGAAATTAGTTGCCAGTATTTGAAAACTTTGAGATTACAGAAAAAAATCAAATTTCTAGTGTTCTTGAAAAATCAGAGGATCTAAGACATGGCAGCAATCAGTTGAACCAAGTAGCAGCTGCTTTTTGAGAGTATGCATTCTCCATTTTGCCACAGGTACCAGCAATCCTGACTATTATACCTGATCTGCTTCACTTTAATCTGCCTCAGCTACATTTGGATTTTTAATATCTGATCTAAAACAAAGGTTGTACTGTACACTAAAGAAGGGAAGTAAATCCTATGTGTCTTGAGCAAGAGACAAAGAAGAATCAGAGTGGGAGCTGAAGCTGAAGTGGTAAGTAGGTATCTGATAGAGACAGGAAAAAAAAAAGTGTTTTTCCTTCTCTAACACTCATTCGATACAGCACAGAATGCTTCTGTGACCAGATGTGACAGAGAGGCTCCCCACACACCAAGCAAATCTCCAGCAGACACTAGAGGGGTGTCCTGGAATTCGATTCAATTCTCACATATAATACCTGGAGAAAACTTAGGTTAAGGGCTCAGTCCCACAAGACTGCTGCTCACTTCAGATGCCAATCACAGGCCACAGGTTGTTACCTTTTCTTCCGACTGACTGGCTATAAAGCAGGGGTTCCCATGACCTCTTCTTTGAGTTTAATTTGCTAGAGGAGCTTACAGAACTCAGGAAAACACTTCACTTACATTTACCCATTTATTACTAAGAATACTTCAAAGGATACGGATGAACAGCCAGACGGAAAAGATGCATAGGGCAAGAGGTGTGAGAGCTTCCCTGCCCTGTTTCGGTGCCACTCTCCAGGAACCTCCACATGTTTAGCTCCTCAGAAGCTCTTCAAATGCAGTCCTTTCAGGTTTTTATGGAAGATTCATTGCATAGGCATGACTGACTAAATCATTAGCCACTTGCGATTGACCCAACCTTCACTCACTCTGGTTGGAGGGTGAAGCTAAAAGTTCCAAATCTTTAATTGCACGGTTGGTTCCCTTGGCAATAGTTCTCCATTCTGAGGCTATCTAGTAGTCCTCAATTTTTCAGGAGTCCCAGCCATCAGTCATCTGATTAGCTTACAAAGAGACATATCACTTTAGAGACTCCAAGAGTTTTAAGAGCTGTATGCCAGGAAAAGGGAAGGAAAACCAAATGTATCCAATATTTCACAATATCACAGTGCCAGATGTGTCAGGCCTAGTAAGCCTTAGGTCGATGGATGCCACTGAAAAGATTAAAACAGAGAAATTACATGCTCATATTTTAGTTTTAAAAATGCTTTTCTAGATGCAGTGTGGAAAGTGAATTTCAAAAAGCTGAAGATGAAAAAGTATTAATTTGCATTATATTGCAAAGCTTCAGATGAAAACCAAAGATACATTTTAAATTTTGTGTATAATACATTCTATTCTGATATAAGAAAGGTATTGTGACTCCTCGACTTTCTCTAAAGACAATAAAATAAAAATTAGTCATATCTTGAGAAAACATTGACCAAAATTATTCTAACATGAAGGGGAAAAAAAACTTGCATAAAAAGTGAAAAACCAGATGATAAAACCTGAGTGATAAAAGTTTCCCGTATGTTACAGAAGAGTCTTTCCCTTGCTCAATACATTACATCTTAGTATTATTCAAATAAACTTAAACTAAAACAGACTCACTAAAAAGGACATAACTCAGAATGACCCATGGGGCTTATTTCCTGTGAGATTCTATCCCTGGTTCTGCTCTATAATTCTATTTGAATACCTTTCAGCAATGATTCATCTTGTCAGTCTGCCAACAGTCTTTCCTACTGAGCAAGTGGCATGTACTTCACGTACTTTAGCAGAAACACAATTGGGGACTTTGCTCAGATTGCCCCCAATTATCTTATTTACTTCTCAAAAATAAGTCATACTATTTTTAATCAGTAATATGGCTCTCTAAGACTAAATATTATATGACAAACACTGAAAGTTCATTTAAAACCCCAAGGAAACACTATCAAGGGGTGGCTGACCTGCATTTTGGAGACCTAGCCTCCTTTAGTAAGTTTCACTGCCTGGGATCTGTGTGGACACTGCGTCTAATGTCCAGGTTAAGTCTCTGCCTTCCAGGTCCAGTCTGGAGCAGTGGGCACCATGGCACATCTGACAGCATTGAAAACTCCTTTTTTTTTTTTGGTGATTCTTCTGCCCTAATATATTAGCAAGATTTTAGTCAAGAATATTATTTCATTATCATAGTCTCACTTTATTCCCTACTATCCTCATCTCTACCTCAAGATTGAGACCTGGAGTTCATGAAGAGCTGAGCTAAAGTAATAATACTTTGTTATTTTAAATGGCTAATATTAAATAGTTAATATTTATTGAGTCATTATGTATCAGAGACTATTAAAAGTGCTTTGCATGTATTAGTTCCTTTTATCTTCACAATAACCCTACCAAATAATTCGGAAAGTTATCATTTTTACAAATAAGAATACCGAGCCATATAGTGATTAAGTTAATAGCCCATGGCCAAATACAGCAAGTGGTGAAGGTGGAATTTAAAACCTTGCTATTAACCATCACTCTATAGCGCCAGAGCCCACACTTTGAAGTTCTACATGATAAACATTCTGCTGTACTTGGAGTCACATTTTTTTCTGTAATATTTGACTTCATTAAATGTGCTGTTTTCTAGGTGACCTCTGGTCAGTCATGAAATTAGGCCCCTGGTGGATACATCCTCTCAGTCACGAGTACGAGCAGACATAACTGGAGATCAGTAACTGACCTAGTTCAAGCTGGGACCCCTATTTTTTCAACTCCTGGAAACAGTGACCTCACAGTCCTCTCTTGTTTTTTCCTTCACCTTCATCAAGTCAGACTGAAACCTTGACTTTTTCTTCTCCTACTTAATGCCTTTATTGTAGACAACACTCTTTCCTCAGCTGGGCATGAGTAACAGCAGAGAGCAAATAAGGAATCCTCTCTTTCTTTTTGGGTCAGAAACAAAAAAGGGGGAGGGAAGCCTACTTCACACAAATATGTTATGGAGGTTTTGCTGGCAGCAAGGATTTTCTGTGTTCCTAAGATCCAAATTTCCCAGCTGCAACTCAAGATCTAATTTCCCCCAATAGAGAAGTGATTAAGCCAAATCAGTCATAGAGTAACCTCTTGAACTGTTCTCCTGAACTCTCATTTCCTTACATGCAATAATACATCCTACCTTTAAATTGTTGAATCCATCAATTTCCCTCTGTTGTTATCCTCAATAACCTGGCAAAGATCACCATCATCACTTACCTAAATTACTGAAAACACATCCTACCTGGTTTCCCAGGCTCCTATCCACTCCCATTCTCATTTCATTTTTCACGCTGTAGACAAATAATCTTTGAAAAATGCGTATCTAGTCAAGTTACCTCTCTATATAAAATCCCTCAATGACTCTCCATTGTTCTTAGAGAAATCAAAATGTTTCAATATTGCTTTCAATGACCCCACTCTCATTTATATTTCCAGATTCATCATTCACCATCCTTCCCAAAAGTGGCTCTTCAGTCTTTTCCATTCTATCACCCATAACTCCTCTTTATTTCACTAAGGTAATATATATTTTGTCTTACCTATGGATATTTTCATGTCTTTTCTCCCAACCTCTCATTGTCCCTTCTCCTTTTCCAGGCCAAGCCTTCCACATTTTGTATGCATCCATATCACCCTATTTTCCCATTGTTTTCATGGAAGGTTGCATTTTAATTGTTATTATTTGTATACTTTGTACCTCAAGCTAAACTGTAAGCTACACAGGAACAGAAACTACTTTATTTTGATTACAATTGTATCTCCAGCACCTATTTCAGTGTCTGGCAAATAGCAGGTATTTGGTAATAATTTATTGAATGAATGAACACATGAGTAATCTGCTGCATTATGAGTTAAATAAGTTCCCATTGATATTGATAGCTTTCTATTTGAAAGCTAAGCTTTCATATGAAGTTCTGGAATAGTTTGTTAATAATTTGAGATTTTGCTCCATTTTGCCCATTTGTGTATTTAGAAATGGAATGTATTTTTACATAATCATCTGTTCCTTTCTTCCTTAAAGGCTGCTTCTAGATTTCTTGTTTGTTATTTAATCAAACAGGAATATAGAATAAAACCATGATCAGAGGTAGAGACGTTAGAAGTAACATCAGGAAAACTAGAAACAGTAGAAAATAGAAAAAATAAATGTTATAAAGTGTTGACATATTACCTGGTGTTTATTGAGTGTTTAACAACCAGAGTTCCTAGCACTTAGGAGGTACTCCCCAAAAATGTTAATTTTCTTTGTAAATGCAGCAATTTTTCCAAGTAGTCTTATTTTAATGTCCCTGATAGAGGAAGACGTTGATAACAGTACAGATGCCTCTCTGTCTATAGAATCAAGTTTAATCATTGACTTTAAAGTTTTAGTTTCTAGCACTATAGTATAATACTTTTTTTGTGAGATCTTCTCCCTATAGAATTACACATTGTGAATAGAATGGAGTCTTTGAGACACTGTAAGTCTTACAGAAGGGTTGGAAGTTATGTTAGTATCTTTCTGAGGAGAGGAGTGGTGGTGGGTAGAGTTAACTGTGGCCAGTGCTGACAGCTGGAAGCAGTAGGCTGCCCAGAGGAGTTGGATTGCCCTGAGGCAGATCCTGGTAGAATAACACTATTGGGATTCTGAGCCTTAGACTAGCACTGAGGTGTCAGCTTGAGCCTTCACTTTCAGCTGATTTAGGATACTTACAGAGAATTTAATAGGTCCTTGACAATTAGAACCCCTTGGATCTCAGCACAAGCAAAGCCCCTCTGTTGAAATTATTGCCTAATTTAGACCCACTTGAATGCCACATAGTAAAGTAAGATTAGCTCACAATTAAAGCTTATAAAGAAAAGGCAAAGTTAACATTAGCTAAAGCTAGCAAAACCAATAAACAACAGATCTAGACCCCCTAGACTTTATGTATGGAGTCACAAGAAAGAATGCTGGAAGATGGCTGATTAGAAGCAGATGCAGTCTGTGGCACTCATGGAGAGAAATGAAAGGGGCAAGTGAGTTCAACACCTTCAACTGAAATGTCTGAGTTCTCACATTGGTACTGACTAGGCAAACAACTCAACTCATGGAGAACAAAGACAATAAGGGTGGGGTGCTGGCCCATCCTGGAGTGGAATGGAGCCAAAGGAACCCCTACCCCCAGCCAAGGAAAGTGGTGAGTGATGTACGACCCTGCCAGGGAAACCATGCTTCTCCCACAGATCTTTGCAACCCGCAAATCAGGAGCTCCTCTTGTGAACCCATGCCACCAGGGCCTTGGGTCCAATACACAGAGTTCTGTGGGGTCTCAGCAGAGTAGCTGCTCAGGCATATACAGAGACCTGGGAGTTTTACATACTTCAGCCTCAAGATGCCTGGCAAGGTGGGAGATCCATCTGCACATATTCCTAGGAAGAGGGCTGAATCCAGGGAGCCAAGCAGCATCATTCTGTGGACCCCACTTCCATGGCACCTCACAACTTAAGACCCACTGGCTTGGAATTCCAGCCAGCCAATGACAACAGGCTGGAGTCTGTCTGAGATGGGACTAAGTTCCCAGGGGAAGAGGCAGCCATCACCTCTGTGGTTTGGTTGACTCAGCCATTCCAGCCTACCAGCTTTGGAGACTCCAAACAGTTTGAATGAGGAAGGAACCCCCACAACACAGCATAGCTGTTTTGCCAGATAGTGGCCAGAATGCTTCTCTAGGTGGAACCTCAATACATTCCTCCTCACTGGGCAGGACCTGCCTGCCAGGGCTTCAGCCACTCCAACCAGAGTTATGTGAACAGAGTTCCATCCCAGGGAGAGATCAGTTGACTCAGCTGTTCCAGCCTGCCTGCTTAGGAGAATCCAAATGGTCTGGATGAGGAAGTGCTTCCCCCTACAATTCAGCACACCTTCTTTACCGAAAAGCAGCCTGACTAATTCCTTAAGCAGTTCCCTGATCCCATTCCTCCTGAATGGGTTAGACCTTCCAACAGGGGTCTACAGCCACCTTCTACAGGTGCATCTGGGCTGGCAATAGGTCAGTGCCCCGCTGGGATGGAGCTCCCAGAGGAAGGAGCAGGCTGCCATCTTTCCTGTTTTGCTTCCTTCACTGGTGATATCTCCAGGTACAGGAAAAATTGAGGCAACTAGGGTCTGGAGCAGACCCTGAGCAAACTGCAGCAGCCCTACAGAAGAGTGGCCTGACTGTTAAAAAAAATAAAATAAAAAGCAAACAAATGGAAAACTACTACAACAACATCAACAAAAAGACCCCATAAAAACCCCATTCAAAGGTCAGCAACCTCAAAGATCAAAGGTAGATAAGCTCACAAAGATGAGAAAAAATCAATGTAAAAGCATTGAAAACTCAAAAAGCCAGAGTGTCTCTTTTCCTCCAAATAACTGCAACATCATTCCAGCAAGGACGCAGAACTGGGCTGAGGCTGAGATGGCCATATTGACAGAGGTAGGCTTCAGAAGGTGGGTAAAAATGAACTTCACTGAGCTAAAGGAGCATGTTGTAATCCAATGCATAGAAGCTAAAAATCATGATAAAATAATACAGGAACTGAGAGCCAGAATAGCCAGTTTAGAGAGAAACATAACTGATCTGATGGAATTGAAAAACACAGTATGAGAACTTTACAATGTAATCACATGTATCAGCAGCAGAATAGAACAAGCAGAAGAAAGAATCTCAGAGCTTGAAGACCATCTTTCTGAAATAAGACAGGTGGACAAGAATTGATTTAAAAAAAAAGGAAAGAAAAAACCTCCAGGAAATATGGGATTATGTAAAGAGACCAAACCTGTGACTGATTGGAGTACCTGAAAGAGACGGGGAGAAGGAAACCAAGCTAGAAAACATGTCAGAATATCATCCAGGAGAACTTCCCCAACATAGCAAAGCAGGTCAACATTCAAATTCAGAAAATGCAGAGAACCCCAGTAAGATACTCCACAAAAATACCAACCCAAAGACACATAATCCTTAGATTTTCCAAGGTTGAAATGAAAGAAAAAAATGTTAAGAGCAGCCAGAGAGAAAGGTCAGGTCACCTACAAAGGGAAGCCCATCAGACTAACAGCAGAACTCTCAGCAAACCCTATAAACCAGGAGAGACTGGGGGCTATTACTCAACATTTTTAAAGAAAAGAATTTCCAACCCCAAATTTCATATCCGGCCAAGCTAAGCTTTATGAGCACAGGAAAAACAAGATCCTTTTCACACAAGCAAATGCTTAGGGAATTCGTCACCACCAGGCCTGTCTTGCAAGAGCTCCTGAAGGAAACACTAAGTATGGAAAGGAAAATCCATTACTAGCTACTACAAAAACACACTGAAGTACACAGACCAGTGACACTATGAAACAATCACATAAATAAGTTTACAAAATAACCAGCTAGCATCATGAAAATGGATCAAATTCACACATAACAATACTAAACTTAAATGTAAATGGGGCTAAATGTCCCAATTAAAAGACACAGCATGGCAAACTGGATAAAGAATCAAGACCCATCAGTATGCTGTATTCAAGAGACCAATCTCACCTGCAAAGACACACATAGGCTCAAAATAAAGGGATGGAGGAAAATTGACCAAGCAAATGGAAAACTGAAAAAAGCAGGGCTGCAATCCTACTTTCTGACAAAACAGACTTTAAACCAATACAGATTTTTTAAAAAGACAAAGAAGGGCATTACATAATCGTAAAGAGTTCAATTCAACAAGAAGAGCTAACTAACGTAAATATATATGTACTCAATACAGGAGCATCCAGATTCATAAAGGAAGTCCTTAGAGACCTACAAAGAGACTTAGACTCCCACACAATAATCGTGGAACACTTTAACCCTCCACTGACAATATTAGACAGATTATTGAGACAGAAAATTAACAAAGATATTCAGGACCTGAACTCAGCTCTGGATCCAGTGGACCTGATAGATATCTATAGAACTCTCCATCAAAAAAACAAAAACAAAAACAAACAAACAAACAAAAAAAACAGAATATACATTCTTCTCATCACCACATGGCACTTACTCTAAAATGAATCACATAATCAGAAGTAAAACACTCCTTAGCAAATGCAAAGGAGCTGAAATCAGAATGAAAAGTCTGTTAGACCACAGTCAATCAAATGAGAACTCAAGATTAAGGGATTCACTCAGAACCATACAACTACATGGAAAAGAACAACCTGCTCCTGAATGACTCTTGGGTAAATAATGAAATTAAGGCAGAAATCAAGAAGTTCTTGGAAACTAATGAAAACAAAGAGGCCATATATCAGAATCTCTGGAACATAGCTAAAGCAGTGTTAAGAGGGAAATTTATAGCACTAAATGCCCACATCAAAAATCTAGAAAGATCTCAAGTTAACAACCTAATATCACAACTAAAATAATTACAATACCAAGAACAAACAAACCCCAAATCTAGCAGAAGACAAGAAATAACCAAGATCACAGCTGAACTGAAGGAGATAGAGGCATGAAAAACCCTTCAAGAAATCAACAAATCCAGAAGCTGTTTTTTTGAAAATTTTAATAAACTAGATAGACTGCTAGCTAGACTAATGAAGAATACAAGGGAGAAGAATCAAATAAATGCAATCAGAAATTATAAGGGGGATATCACCACTGATCCCACAGAAATACAAACAACCATCAGAGAATACTATAAACACCTATGTGCAAATAAACTGGAAAATCTAGAAGAAATAGATAAATTCCTGGAAACATACACCATCCCAAGATTGAACCAGGAAGAAATTGAATCCCTGAATAGACTGATAACCAGGTCTGAAATTGAGGCAGTGTAGCCTACCAACCAAAAAAGCTCAGGACCAGATGGATTCACAGCTGAATTCTACCAGAAGTACAAAGAAGATCTGGTACCATTTCTACTGAAACTATTCCAAACAACTGAAAATGAAGCACTCTTCATTCTATGACACCAGCAATATTCTGATACCAAAACCTGACAGAGACACAGCAAAAAAGGGGAACTTCAGGTCAATATCCTTGATTAACATTAATGCCAAAAATCCTCAATAAAATACTGACAACCCAAATCCAGCAGCACATCAAAAAGCTTATCCATCATGATCACGTTGGTTTCAGCCCCGGGATGCAAGGTTAGTTCAACATATACAAATCAATAAGTGTAATTCATCACATAAACAGAACTAAAGATAAAAATCACATGATTATCTCAATAGATGCACAAAAGGCCCTTGATAAAATTCAACATCGCTTTATGTTAAAAATTCTCAATAAGGTAGATATTGAAATAACAAACTTCAAAATAATAAGACCTATATTACAAACCCACAGCTAATATACTGAATGGGCAAAAGCTGGAAGCATTCCCCTTGAAAACTGGCACAAGAGAAGGATGCCCTCTCTCACCACTCCTATTCAACATAGTATTGGAAGTTCTAGCCAGGGCAATCAGGAAAGAGAAAGAAATAAAGTGTATTAAAATAAGAAGAGAGGAAGTCAAATTATTTTTTTTTGCAGATGACATGATCCTATATCTAGAAAACCCCATCATCGCAGCCCAAAAGATTCTTAAGCTAATTAAAAACTTCAGCAAACTCTTGAGATACCAAATCAATGTGAAAAATCACTAGCATTCCTATACAACATCAACAGGCAAGCAGAGAGCAAAATCATGAATGAACTCCCACTCAAATTGCTACAAAAAGAAATAACTGGGAATACAGCTGTATTAGTCCATTCCCACACTGCTAAAAAAGACATACTTGAGACTGGGTAATATACAGAAAAAGAGGTTTAATGAACTCACAGTTCCACCTGGCTGGGGAGGCCTCACAATAATGGCAGAAGGAACATATATAGCAGCAGGCAAGACAGCATGTGCAGGGTAACTTCCCTTTATAAAACCATCAGATCTCTTGAAACTTATTCACTATCTTGAGAACAGCGAGGGAAAGACCTGCACCCATGATTCAATTACCTTCCAACTGGTTCCTCCCACAATGCATGGGAATTATGGTAGCTAAAATTCAAAATAAGATTTGGGTGGGACACAACCAAACCATATCAACAGTTAACAAGTGAAGGACCTTTTCAAGAAAAACTACAAACCACTGCTCAAAGAAATCAGAGAGGACACAAATGGAAAAAACTTTTCATGATCATGGATAGGAAGAATCAATACTGTGAAAATGGCCATACTGCCCAAAGTAATTTATAGATGCAATGCTATTCCCATTAAACTACCACTGACAATTTTCACAGAATTAGAAAAAAGTTATTTTAAAATTCACATGGAACCAAAAAAGAGCCCAAATAACCAAGACAATCCTAAACAAAAGAACAAAGTTGGAGGCATCACATTACCTTACTACAAGGCTATAGTAACCAAAACAGCAGGGTACTGGTACAAGAACAGACATGTAGACCAATGGAACAGAATAGAGAACTCAGAAATAAGACTGCACACCAGCAACCATCTGATCTTCAACAAACCTGACAAAAACAAGCAGTGGGGAAATTATTTCCTATTTAATAAATGGTGCTGGGAGAACTGGCTAGCCATATACAGAAAATTGAAACTGGGCCCCTTCCTTACATAATATACAAAAATTAACTCAAGATGGATTAATGACTTAAATATAAAACCCCAAAACTATAAAAACTTTAGAAGAAAATCTAGGCAATACCATTCAGGACATAGGCACTGGTAAATATTTCATGACAAAAGTGCCAAAAGCAATGGCAAAAAAAGCAAAAATTGACACATGGGATCTAATTAAACTAAAGAGTTTCTGCACAGCAAAAGAAACTGTCATCAGAGTGAACAGACAACCTACAGAATTTTTGCAATCTATTCATCTGACCAAAGTCTAATATCCAGAGTCTACATGGAACTTAAACAAATTTACAAGGAAAAAACCAACAACCCCATTAAAAAGTGGGCAAAGGACATAAACAGACACTTCTCAAAAGAAGACATATATGCAGCCAACAAACATAGGAAAAAAAAGCTCAACATCACTGATCATCAGAGAAATGCAAATCAAAACCACAATGAGATACTATCTCACACCAGTCAGAATGGCTATTACTAAAAAGTCAAGAAACAACAGATGCTGGTGAGGTTGCAGAGAAAAGGGAATGCTTTTACACTATTAGTGGGGGTGTAAATTAGTTCAATCATTGTGAAAGACAGTGTGGTGATTTCTCACAAAGATATAGAAGCAGAAATACTATTTGACCCAGCCATCTCATTATGGAGTGTATACCCAAATGAATATAAATCATTCTTTAATAAAGATACATGCATGCCTATGCTCATTGCAGCACTATTCATAATAGTAAAGACATGGAATCAACCCAAATGCCCATCAATGATAGATTGGATAAAGAAAATGGAGTACATATACATCATGGAATACTATGCAGCCATGAAAAGGAATGAGATAAGTCAATTGCAGGGATATGGATGGAGCTGGAGGTCATTATCCTCAGCAAACTAACACAGGAACAGAAAACTAAACACTGCATATTCTCATGTGTAAGTGGGACCTGAACAATTAGAACACATGGACACATGTGGGAGAACAACACACACTGGGGCCTGTGGGAGGAGAGGGGAAGGAGGTGCATCAGGAAGAATAGCTAATGGATGCTGGACTTAATACCTAGGTGATGGGTTGATCATGACACTTATCTACCTACGTATCAAACCTATACATCCTGCACATGTACCCTGGAACTTACAATAGAAGTTGAAAAAAATAAAAAGATGCTGCTTTTTTATTAAAATAAAACTAGAATTTAAAATAGGTTTAAAAAGAAAAAATTCTGAGCAAATGTTTGAAGAAATAAAGGATTCTATTACAAAGACAGCAATTAAATCTATGAACCCATAGATCTGAGAAGGAAAATGAAACATCTAAAAATGAAAATATAAGAGTTGAAATTAAAAACTCAACCAATAGGCTAACTAGTAAACACATCAAAAGGAAGAATTAATAATGATAGGTCTTGAGGAATTACACAGAATGCATTACAAAGAGATAAGAAAATTGAAAACTTAAAAGAGGTATAGGGGACAGAAAGAGAAGGTTAACATAGACTTAGCCAGAGTTCTAGAATAGTAGAATGACAGAAAGGTGAAGAGGCGTAATTTAAAGATATGTCATAATTTTTTTTTTTTTTTTTTTTTTTGAGATGGAGTCTTGCTCTGTCGCCCAGGCTGGAGTGCAGTGGCCGGATCTCAGCTCACTGCAAGCTCCGCCTCCCGAGTTTATGCCATTCTCCTGCCTCAGCCTCCCAAGTAGCTGGGACTACAGGCACCCGCCACCTCGCCCGGCTAGTTTTTTGTATTTTTTAGTAGAGACAGGGTTTCACCATGTTAGCCAGGATGGTCTCGATCTCCTGACCTCGTGATCCGCCCGTCTCGGCCTCCCAAAGTGCTGGGATTACAGGCTTGAGCCACTGCGCCCGGCCGTTATGTCATAATTTTTGAGATCCAATAAAAGCAGGAATCTTCACAGATAGAGAAATCAATATATTCCAAATAAGTTCAATTGAAAAGAAAATCCAATCCTGGAAACATGAAGTTAAAAAAAAAAAAACAGTTGGAATGACAACAGTACAAATGAAAGTTATGAGATAGTGGGAAAAATCTCTTCAAATTGTTGAGAGAAAAAAATCTGTCCACCTAGAATAATGTATTCAGCCAACCTGCCTTTCAAGAGTGTACAAAATAAAGATGTTTAGACAAACCCAAACTGAGAAGCTGTATCAATAATATATATTCAGTATATTAATAGATAGGAAGAAGAGAAATTACCTCCAGAAGGATGATCTGAAATACAATAATAAAAGATGAGCTATGAGCAAATAAAGTGATAAATGTTTTGTGAATAGAAGCAAACATTGACTAAATAATAATTTTAAAATATGAATGCATTAGTCTGTTTGTACACTGCTATAAAGAACTGCCTGAGACTGGGTAATTTATAAAGGAAAGAGGTTTAATTTGACTCACAGTTCAGCATGGCTGTGGAGGCCTCAGGAAATTTACAATCTTGGCAGAAGGCAAAGTGGAAGTAAGGCACCTCCTTCACAAGGCATCGGGAAGGAGAATGCCAAACAAAGGGGAAGAGCCCCTTATAAAATCACCAGATCTAATGAGAACTCACTTAGTATCCTGAGAACAACATGAGGGAAACTACTTCCATAATCCAATTACCTCACCTGGTCTCTCCCTTGATACATGGGGATTATGGAAAGTGTAATTCAATATGAGATTTGGATGGGGACAGAAAGCCTAACCATATTACTCTACCCTTGGTCTCTGCAAAATCTCATGTCCCTGTCACATTTTAAACCAATCATGCCTTCCCAGCAGCTCCCAAAGTCTTCATTCATTCCAGCATTAACCCAAAGGTCCAAGTCCAAAGTCTCATCTGAGACAAGGAAAGTCCCTTCTGCCTATGAGCCTGTAAAATCAAAAGCAAGTTAGTTACTTCCTAGATACAATGGAGGTACAGGCATTGGGCAAATACAACCATTCCAAATGGGAGAAACTGGCCAAAACAAAGGGGCTACAGGCCCATGCAAGTCCAAAATCCAGCGGGGCAGTCAAATCTTAAAGCTCTGAAATGATCTCCTTTGACTCCATGTCTCACATACAGGTTACACTGATGCCAGAGGTGAGTTCCCACGGCCTTGAGCAGCTCTGCCCATACGGTTTTCCAGGGTACACCTCTCCTTCTGGCTGTTTTCAAAGGCTGACATTGAGTGTCTTTGGCTTTTCCAAGCACATAGTGCAAGCTATCGGTGGATCTACCATTCTGGGGTCTGGAAAATGGTGGCCCTCTTCTCACAGCTCCACTAGGCAGTGCCCCAGTGGGGACTCTGTGTGGGTGCTCTGACCCCACATTTCCCTTCCACACCACCCTAGCAGAGGTCCTCCATGAGGGTGTCACCCATGCAGCAAACTTCTACCTGGACATTTAGGTATTTTGATATATCCTCTGAAATCCAGGTAGAGGTTCCCAAACCTCAGTTCTTAACTTCTCTGCACCCATAGGCCCAACACCATGTGTAAGCTGCTAAGACTTGGGGCTTGCACCCTCTGAAGCAATGGCCTGAGCTGCATGTTGGCCTATTTTAGCTAAGGCTGGGACCCAGGGCACCAAGTCCCAAGACTGCAAAAAGCAGCAAGGCCCTGGGTCTGGCCCACGAAAACTTTTTTTTTTTTTTCCTAGGCCTCTGGGTCTGTAATGGGAAGAGCTGTTTAGAAGACCTCTGATATGTCCTGGAGACATTCTCCCTATTGTCTTGGCAATTAACATTTGGCTCCTCGTTAGCTTTGCAAATTTCTGCAACTAGCTTTAATTTCTCCCTGGAAAATGGGTCTTTCCTTTCTACTGCATTGTCAGGCTACAAATTTCCAAATTTTCCAAATTTTATGCTCTGCTTCCCTTTTAAACATAAGTTCCAATTTCAAACAATCTCTTTGTGCATGCATAAAACTGAATGATTTTAAGAGCACCCAAGTCACTTCTTGCATGCTTTGCTGTTTAGAAATTTCTTCCTCCAGATACCCTAAATCATCTCTCTCAAATTCAAAGTTCCACAGATCTCTAGGGCAGGGACAAAAAATGCTGTCAGTCTCTTTGCTAAGGCATAGCAAAAGTCACCTTTATTCCAGTTCCCAGCAAGTTTCGTATCTCCATCTGAGACCACCTCAGCCTGGACTTCATTGTCCATATCACTATTGGCATTTTGGTCAAAGCCAGTCAACAAGTCTCTAGGAAGTTCCAAACTTTCCCACATTTTCCTGTCTTCTGAGGTCTCTAAGTCTCTAGGAATTTCCAAACTTTTCCACATTTTCCTGTCTTTTTCTGAGCCCTCCAAATTTTTCCAACCTCTGCCTGTTACCCAGTTCCAAAGTCACTTCCACATTTTTGGGTATCTTTATAGCTGTACCCCACTCTCTGCAATACCAATTTACTGTATTAGTCCCTTTTCACACTGCAATAAAGAACTGCCAAGACTGGGTAATTTATAATGGAAGGAGAGGTTTAATTGACTCACAGTTCAGCGTTGCTGGGGAGGCCTCAGGAAATTTACAATCATGGAGGAAAGCGAAGGGGAAGCAAGGCACTTTTTCCACAAGGCAGCAGGAAGGAAAACGACAAAGTGAGAAGAGCTTCTTACAAGACCATCAGATCTCAAGAGAACTCACTCACTTATCCTGAGAAACCACCACCATGAGCCAATCACCTCCACCTGGTCTCTCCCTTGACATGTGGGGATTATGGGGATTATAATTCAAGATGAGATTTCGTTGGAGACACAAAGCCTAACTATATTAAGTAATGTCAAAATTATGGAGTTGAAAAAAAGGATATGATTAAAATTCTGGACAAAATTAGCACATATGTTTAGGAAGGATTAAAGTATCATAAAGTCTTTGTATTTTTTTAAGAGAGGGTTAAGATAATGATAATTCTTAGAGTTAAAGTATTGTAAAGTCTATATATTTTTTAGGAGAAGGCTAAAATAATAATAATTCTGACTCCTGGTAATAGTTTGCTAGGTAATGGTTTGCTAGGTTATTCCTAAAAAGGAAGAATGAACAGGTTAGAAGTGAATAAACATTTATTCAGAAACAGGGATTACAACCCAGTTAGCAGCCAGAGATACACCACTGGAAAGAGGAAAGAGGGCTTACACTGAGAAAAACTTATTTAGTTTAGATTTTTGTAAGATTATTTCATTAGTTGATTAAACATGAAGAAATTACATCAGTTAGCCAGAAAAGCTATATATATAAAGTTCTTAAAGACAGTGACGAGTTTCTTTGTGATGTGTACTGTTGAGAGTACAAACATTTGTGAAGGAAGTGTTACTTTGTAGATCTCAAAGTTCATCGGCAGTATTAATGTGAAGTCAGAAGACCAGGATGAAATTACTGATGTCAAACATGGAAAATTGATAAGCTTACATTTCCCTCATTTGATCAAGATATTTCTCCCAGGAGAGAATATCTATGATCACAAAAGGTCCCTAGACACTGACGAAAACAATGTGCATGAGTTCCACCTTGTCCTGCAAAAGCCAGGGTGAAGTAAGCCTATCCGTTCTGGGTCCCTGGCTCACAGGGAAGTGAATTTACAAGCTATTTCATAGACTCAGTCAAGCTTATTATTCTAGGTGCTGTAAGTTCCTTCTGGATGTTCAGAACAGGCTACAGGAATCTGGGCCAACATCAAATCAGTGGCAGCATTAGTGCTTGTTCTAAGCATTGAGACAAACACAGACCAACAAAAATATCAGAAACAATAATGTTTTCCAAGAACTTAGTGAAAAGTTTTAAAAAAGAAAAAATAATGTTATAATGATACCAAGTTGTAACAGGGATCTAGTCCAGGAACATATCCTTTCTGGTAACAACTAAATAAGTCAAAGGATGGCTTACCAATAGATGGCACTTGTCTTAGCCAACCTGCCTAAACTTTAATTTTATTGAGATCCAGTTCAACTACTTCAGAGGCATTTTCCCAAGTATAACATAAGTTGTGAACTATCCCACAAACATTTCCCTGTACTGCCAACAGATAATCTGAAGTAATTCTGTTATGTAATACAGTTGCTGCTAATGAATTTAAAGATTGTTGCTGAGTGGCAATAGCGTTGAAAGTTGAATTGGCTAATGTATTAGTACGTTTTCACACTGCTATAAAGAACTTCCCAAGACTCTGTAATTTATAAAGGAAGAAGGTTTAATCGATTCACAGTTCCACATGGCTGAAGAAGCCTCAGGAAACTTACAATCATAGTGGAAGGCAAAGGGGAAGGACCTTCTTCACATGGTGGAAGGAGAGAGAAGTGAGCACACAGGAAAAGCGACCATTTATAAAACCATCAGATCTTATGAGAATTCACTCACTATCACAGGAACAGCATGGGGGAAACAGCCCCCATAATCCAATCACTCCCCTCCCTCAACATGTGGGGATTACAATTCGAGATGAGATTTAGGTGGGGACACAGAGATAAACCGTATCAGCTAGGTTGCCTAGGATTTGAGAGAAATTAGTAATCATGATCATATTTCTCCATGTTCTACTCCAGGCAAAATAAAAACACTAATTGGACAGAAGATGACATATTTATGCCTCAGGTCCTCTAGGAGTGTCCCTTTTGAAATAGGGTAAATGTAATCCTTCTGGCCAGAAGAAGGTGTTATTGGAGGGAAAAATGAGATATTTTAGTGACATGAGCACCCAAAGTACACTGACTTGCTAATGACCAAGAGTCAAGGAATTTTCTTCCCCAGCATATAAAAGGATTTGGTCCTCATTCACAGACAAATACATAAACATAAGCACACATGCTTTTAGCACTTTTGAAGGGGTCATTTTGAGGTACAGTCTGATTTGCTGTTATCAGTCAGTTTTCAGAGTGGGAAAAATTGCATAAAGACCAACTTTGATTAGCATTTGCAAAACCAAAAATGATAAGCTGGTTTTCTTTTTGCATTTTCTCCTGAGAAACAAGAGTTTTAGTTGTTGAGTTATAGCAACAAGTATTCTTTTTCCATGCTTAAGAGAACAAGATCAAATTGAAACGGTAGGTTTTTGTCCTAGTTTCCCTTTATGTGCATCCTGATAATAAATTATGTTTGCATATTACTGGTTCTACTGTGGCATTGGGAATTCCCAAGCAGTTTGTTACTGAAGTTACTCATGAGTCATAATGGAAGGACAAAGTTTTATAGCAATCATGGCAGAGCCAATTAGAAAAAGTAACATGTGACATTATTGACTAATTTCCTTAAGGCATTTTCATTCCAAGCATTTATAACTGATATAACAGTTAAAGAAATTAATAACACAATCATTGTTTATTATAATTTTGTTGAGCCTTTTCTAACAAATATGCAGCAAAAATCTCACATAAATGTCAACAGTTAACACAACCTCCATAGCAAATTTTCTGCTTGTCATACTATACAACTAGTCACTTTGAAGATTTGGTAAGTTGAAAGGTCAGGTTTCCTGTTGAAGTTGATGTCCT
Source organism: Trachypithecus francoisi (assembly GCF_009764315.1). Lineage (NCBI taxonomy): Eukaryota > Metazoa > Chordata > Mammalia > Primates > Cercopithecidae > Trachypithecus > Trachypithecus francoisi. Next base: position 43,400,423 of record NW_022681470.1, on the reverse strand, counting down.
TGAGGGTTGGAGTGCTTTCATAAGGTGTGAAATATGGATCCAGTTAGTCCAGTTAGAGACTAACTTCTAAGTTAGTCTCTGTAACTTAGAAGTACAAAGATTAGTTAACAACACTTGATAAACTTCATCTCATCAAGTTTCCAGAGAAGATTTGGATATAAAGTACTTCTTATAAACAAAGTCTCCTGATTGGATATGATGTAGTGTGTCATCATCTCCTAGAAGCTCTATCATAAAGCATTATTTACAAGTTGATAGTTACAATTCACTTGGGCGATTAGTCCTTTGCAGTAGTGAAGTATTGGTTCTTTAATAAGTATGGAGTCAGAACGAACTAAGGGTGATGGCATAGATATGCCTATAACTGTCTCACAAGAGGCTAGGTGATTTTTTTTTAAGGGGGTAGCTCTCAGATTCATCAATACTAATGGTAAACAGTTTGGCCAAGGCAATTTAATCATACACATATTTTCCCAATTGGGTTTTTACTATTCCATTAGTTCTTTAAATGAAGCCTGAAGATTATATGCACAATGAAAGTACTAAAATAGAGGTTATGCCTTGCCTATAGTTGGAATTGGAGACTGTCTCGTGAAATGTGTATGCTGGTTTCTGTGTAACTCTTTAGAAACACCTCAAAGAGGTGTTATTTTTTGTAGTAACACTTTCACTGCTGCCATGGCAGTTGCTTGATGACAAGAGAAGGCTTCTGTGCAATTTGAATACATGCAGACCATAACCAAAACATACTTGTAACTTCAAAAGGGAGGTAACTGGATAAAATACAATGGAAATACTTCAAAGAGGACTTCCAGTAGGTCAAATTTTCCCGTCAAAACTTTTATGGGTTTTCCCAGGTTAAACTTTGGACAGGTTGTACATGTGTTATATACCTGTTCTGCCTCAGAACAGAATTTTCCCCACCAATATTGTTTTGCTTATTCGAACATTTTATCATCTCTCTAGGGAGCTAAATCATGGAGTTTTTCTAACAAACACTTTGCTAACATTTTAGGTAGTAAAGGTTTTTTCACTGAGACCTTTCCAGAGATCTTTTTGTGTATTTAAATAGCAGTCTTATTATTTCATTTATTAATTTCATTGACAAATGTATGTTGTTGTGTATGTCTTGTTATAGTTTCCATGGATTCCTCAAGGGGCATAATGAGAGAGGATGCCAGTGAGGTCATGGGGCACATATTTACACTTAGTTTGTAACAAAACCAGGAGTCATAGCTACTCCTATGATCAGCTAATGCATTTCCTTTTGCCTCTTTAGTATCTTTAGTGCAGTGGGCTGGTACCTTATTAATAGCCATTTCCTTAGGTAATTGGTAATTGAATGGCACTTAGTAATTCATTAACTAGAGCACCATTTTTTATGTGATGTCTGGATGAAGTTAAAGACCTCTCTATTCAGACAAGACCATAAGAGAGAGACAGAGAGACAGAGAGAGAGAGAGAGAGAGACAGAGACAGAGAGAGACCTGTCTGTTTCCAAAGCATTCCAAAATTATGGTCAACACCAAAAGCCTGTCAACTATCTGTGTGTGTGTGTGTGTGTGTGTGTGTGTGTGTACATATATATATACACATATATATATATGGTGTGTTTTCTGGACACAGTGCAGGCCCAAATTATTGCATATAATTTAGCTTGCTAAACAATCATATATGAAGGAAGAGTCCCACCCTCAACTTCATGTTCTTTTGAGGCTATAGCATACCTGGTTTGTAAATCTCCATCCTTGTTTTTTAAGTCAGCAGTCATTTGTAAACCATCCAAAATCAGCATTTTTTAAACTGTAATTATTTTAAATCAGGTCTTGATATGGTTATGTGATGGTTAATCCTGAGTGTCAACTTGATTGGATTGAAGGATGCAAAGTATTGTTCCTGGCTGTGTCTGTGAGGGTGTTGCCAAAGGAGATTAACATTTGAGTCAGTGGACTGGGAAAGGCAGACCCACCTCAATCTGGGTGGGCACAATCTAATCAACTGCCAGCATAGTCAGAATAAAAGCAGGCAGAGTAATGTGAATAGACTAGGCTGGCTTAGTCTCCCAGCCTACATCTTTCTCCCATGCTGGATGCTTCCTGCTCTCCAACACAGGACTTCAGCTTTGGAATTCGGACTGGCTTCCTTTTCCTCAGCTTGCAGATAGCCTATTATGGGACCTCACCTTGTGATTATGTAAGTCAATACTCCTTAATAAACTTCCCATTATATATGAATCTATCCTATTAGTTCTGTCCCTCTAGAGAACCCTAATACAGGTTATGTGATTGGTATAGGCTGCACAATCACGTTCTAAGAGGTCTTGTAATCCCGATGGTTAAACATCAGCAGTATTAAGATTGGTGGTTTTAAAGAATGTTATATTCAGTGATGAGAGAAAAGTGAACTCATTGTGTGAGGGGGCTTTTAGGTAGATTATGAGTATGTTGGGAATTTAAGAGAGTCTCAACTGCATGTGGAACATAAAGGTTTAAGACTTATCCAAAATACTCTCTGATACTGCTTTGACCATAAGATAAGTGGCAGAGATAGTATGAGAGAGAGGATAGAGAGGACTGAGCAACTGGATCAAGTTTCTGATAGAAATAGTCAAGAGGTCTCTGGCTATTGCCATGTTTCTAGGTTAGAATACCCAAAGCACGCCCCTACTTTTTGTACACATATTAATTAAATTCTAAATCATAGTTAGGATATCCCAAAGTAGGGGGGAAAAGCAGAGTGATGTTTTTAATTTAAAAAAAAACTTCTTCTATCTCTATTATTCATTTTATTTTTCAGGACTTCCCTTTAATGAAGGGATTCAGCTAAAACAGAAAACTCGGGTATCCATTACCAGCAATATCCAACCAATCCCAAGAAATCTTGTAACAATTGGGAAGTTTTAGGTTTGGGGAATTGCTGGACTCCTTTTATTCCTTCTGGGTCTAATCACTTTCCTTTACCAGATATTAAATATCCTAGAAACTTAAATGATGGTTGTGTTATTTATAGTATTTTCTTACTCCCTTTATGTCCATGTTCAGCTAAAAAGATTAGTAACACACTAAAAGGGAGAACACACTAAAAGGTCATCTACATATTTTAGCAAAGAAAACCCATGTTTAAAAGATAGATCTCTATGATCTTTGCTAAGGGGGTCTGAGAAAAGTATATAGGACTGTTAGTATATCCCTGGGGCATTATAGTCCAGGTATATTGTTGATTTTTCTATGTAAAGACAAACAAAAATTCTGTCTTTATGTACCAGCATGCTAAACAAAGCACTACACAGATTCACAACACAAAAGAAAATACTATCCTGAGAAATGAAAGAGAAAAGGATATAGGGATTTGGCACAAGAGGGTGATGGGGAATTACTCTATTATTGATGGCTCTAAGATGTTGGACAGAATACTACCTTCTATTTCAGGCTTTTTTTTTTTTTTTTTTTTTTTTTGAGACGGAGTCTCACTCTGCTGCCCAGGCTGGAGTGCAGTGGCATGATCTTAGCTCACTGCAACATTTGCCTCCTAGGTTCAAGTGATTCTCCTGCCTCAGCCTCCCATGTAGCTGGGATTATAGGTGTGCATCACCACACCTGGCTAATTTTTGTATTTTTAATAGAGATGGAGCTTCACTATGTTGGTCAGGCTGGTCCCAAACTCCTGACCTCAAGTGATCTACCCACCTCAGCCTCCCAAAGTGCTGGGATTACAGGCATCAGCCACTATACCCAGTCTCCAGGCTTTCTGAGTAGAATAATTGGCGTATTACAGGGATTAGTACAGGGTCTAATCAATTCTCATTTTAAATGCCCTTTGATGATAAAGGCATGTTGTGGAACATGGCATGTTGTGGAAGAGGATATTGAGAAAGAGAGGGCAAAGGCTTTTTAAGCTCTAACTGGACATCTATGGGCTCATCTGATTTAGTCAATATAATGTCTGCATTATCTGTTGCCCAGGGGACATCTAGGACTGAAGATAAGTACAGGGTCCAGTAGCTAACTTAGAAAGTTATGTAGTAATCATTTTATAAAAAGCTTCTGGCTCTTCCGGTAAGATTGAGAATTCTGAGTAAGACAGACAAAGTTCCTCCTCTTGAGAAGAGGATAGCAGCTTTTATTTTAATAGAAGTTCCCGACTCATCAGGTATGCTGGTGCATGGGGTACTAGTAAAAATGAATAATCAAGACATAAATTGTGTAGTTTCATGGACAAAGGACTAGATAATGGTGTTTAACTGGTGGTATCTGCGACTTTTGCCATGGGAAGTTATTGCAGTCCAAGGCAACAGACAATTAATTGTGGTGGGCTTTAAGACTGATGCGGTTGCTCTAGTGTCAATAAGCATGAACACTTTTTTATTATTTGTTAGTGCTGATACTTAGCCTTCAGAGCTCAAAGGTATTACAGGGAAAGCCTTTTCTTTTTCTTTTTGAGCCCTGTCATTCCTAATCTTCTTGGGCTTTTAATGGGGAATCTAAGGGTTTGGAAGTAATTTTAGATGTCAGTGTGGCTTTTAATATTTTGCAATCTTTAACCTAATGTTCAGGCTTTTTGCAATAGTTTTAGACTCCTTTAGAAGAATTCTGAGAGTCTGTATTACTGGTTAATTATTGCAGCTACAAATTCATTATCCATCTAGCTTTTGATTGATGGGTCCTATTTAATTAAGGTTTGAGACAAGTGATTAGCCAAACTTACCAAGTACTTATGGTTTCTCAATTTAGCTATGCTCTCTTAGCCAATATGGCTAAGTCTTCATCAACACTACTGACAAACATAGAGTTTACTTTAGTGGCATCACTCTTTTTTGTGAGACAAGAATTTTCTTTGAATACACCTCTAGTCTATTATAATAATCATGAGCTCATTTGCCTTCTCTCTGAGTGCCACCCTGAATTATATTCTAAACCACTGGATTTAGTAAAGCTGTGGGAATAGCTTTAATTATTTTGTCAGCAAATGTTTAAGTTTTTTTCTGTATCTTGGGGAAGATTTAAATTTAAATCACCAGAAGGATTTTTTCATCTTGCCATTTTTGCCCAATAGCTTGCTCATTGTACCCTACGAGCAAAGCTATTAGCCAATATAAATCAGAAAATCCAGGGACATAAGTTGTGCATGCCATTGTGAATTCCTCAGCAAATCTTAGGGTGCCCTCAGTCACCCTGGGAAATTATTTGGCTATCACGCCCAACTCAAAATAAAACTAGAAGGTATAAGAAGCCACCAGTAAATTCCTTTTGTTGTTTGAGCAGTATTTAAAAAGATATGCGAGAATTAGAGCAGGAGTAGGAAAGGCCACTGTGGAGGACTGTCAATTTAGGGGTTTGTAGAACAAGTTTAGGTTCAGCTGTTTGGGTAGCTGTAGAGGAGAGAGGAGAGAAATTTTAGAGTCTACAAACAGGAGTCCTGCCAATGAGGGCCATAAGAAGGATATTGAAGGTGGACTTTCTTCTGAAGATTTTAATTTTAAATCTTTGTTTTCCTTTACCAATTTAAACAGTGTCTTGGAAAGAATGTGTTCATGATTTTTTCTGTGGTAGGTTCTGAATATCAATTAAAGTATATCTCACTTACTCTGGGAGGTGAGACCTTTTTTATTTTCAAGATGTTGTCTGTAAAAAAAAATGTTTGAATAGCAATCAGCCTGGCCAACATGGTGAAACTCCATTTCTACTAAAAATACAAAAATTAGCTGGACATGGTGGCTGGCACCTGTAATCCCAGCTACCCCAGAGGTTGAGGTAGGAGAATTTCTTGAACCTGGGAGGCAGAGGTTTCAGTGAGCCAAGATCACACCACTGAACTCTAACCTGGGTGACAGAGTGAGACGCTGTCTGGAAAAAAAAAAAGTTTGAATAGCTAGACAGCAAAATAGAAGGTAACCCATTTACATACCCCAACAACAATTCTGCACCTATCTATGGTCAAAAGTCTCTCCGCAGGAATCTTAGGCTTCAAGGAGGAGTTTGTGAAATCCCGGAGGAGCCCAAGACTTAGGAGGGTGGTTTAGAGAATGCACACCGACACCCAGGTAGATAATCTGGCAAGCTTGCTCCAAAGTTCAAGCCTGGAATTGGTCCAGTCCTTTAAGGAACTTAGTTACAGCCCCATTGGCATTAAGCCTGGAACCAAAACCAATCTGTTAAGGAGTCCAGAACGAATCTTGCACATTGGTGCCTTGACGTAAACGCTTGTCTGCCCTTTGACAGAGGTCTCAGCAGTGAACCTGAAAGTTAGCTCATGCCTCTGCTCTAGCCCCAGTAAGGTGAGTTCCCAGCTCAGAGCTGCTCACACAAGGACCCAGAGGTAGCCTGACAACGTCACCAACCTCCAGCCCACAGCTGATCCTAGAGTGGCCCATTCTCAGCTCCAGCCTGTCCTGCTGCAGTTGAGGAACTATCTGGCCTCTTCAGGGTCCTCCTGGGAGATGTGTGTGCCCCTGTGAGCCAAGGAGACTGAGCTCTCCAGCCTCCATCTCACAGCAAATCTTAAGAGGGCCCAGCCTCAGTTACAGCCCCTCTTATTGCAGTCTGGCAACTATCCTGTCTGTGCAGGGACCTGCTGAGAGGCACAGACTTGTCTAAGACAATGTGATAGAAAAGGCAGCCTCCATTCCACAATATATCCCAAAGGGCCCAGTCTCAGCTCCAGCTCTTCCTATTGCAGTCAAGAAACCACTCTGCATGTGCAAGTATCTGCTGGGTGATGCACATTCATCTAAGCCATAAGACAGGCCAACTAGGTTCCTCCCCACAGCAGATCCTGAAGGGGCCAGTCTCAACTTCAGCCCCTCTAGCTACAGCCTGAGACCCATACTGCCAGTGCAGAGACCTGCTGAGAGGCATGCCTGCTGGGCAACTGGTATAGTTTTTGGGACTCAGATCCCTGAACAGTATTCCCTTATAGTCCCGGTATGTTCCTTGAGTCTTTCCTGGTCCATCTGTGCTGGAAAGCCATATCAACCAGAGTCCTTGTGAGACTGTGGCAAGCTAAGAGTGCTTCCTTTTGCTGAGACAGCTGCATTGGCCACAAGCTCAGGGAACACAACCATCAGTCTGCTTAGAACCAAGGAAGGCCCTCTGAAAAGTAAACAGGCACAAAGCTGGATTGTGAAGACTAAAATAAATACCTAATCCCTCAATGTACAGACATTGTCACACATCCATAATCAATGTACAGATGTTGTCACACATCCATAAGCATCAAAAACATTGAGGGAAATCTGACTTCCCCAAACTGACAAAGGGTGTCAGAGACTGACCCTAAAATGATGTAGATGTGTGATCTCAAAAAGAATTCACACTAGTTATTTTAAGGAAGCTCAACAAACTTCAAAAATACACAGATAATTAATTCAGATATTTGTCAGAGAAATTTAACAGAAATTGAAATAATTAGAAATAATGAAAAATCCTGGAGGTGAAAAATAAAATGAATGAAATGAAAAATGCAATAGAGCATCAACAACTGAATGGATCAAAAAGAAAAAGAATCAGTGAGGTCAAAGGCAAACAATCTGAATATACAGTGAGAGGAGAAAAAATAATGAAAAGGAATGAACAAACTTATGTGATCTATGGATCTGAGAAGGACAAAGGGGTAGAAAGTTTATTCAAAAAAATAATTATTTTGGCTGGGCATCATGGCACATGCCTGTAGTCCAAGTTACTCAAAAGGTTGAGGTGAGCCAGGCATGGTGGCTCACATCTGTAATCCCAGCACTTTGAGAAGCTGAGGCAGGTGGATCACTTGAGACCAGGAGTTCGAGACCAGACTGACCAACATGGCAAAACCAATTTTTACTAAAAATACAAAAATTAGGAGAGACCTGGCAAAATGGCCAAATAGCTCTGTTCTGCAGCTCCCAGTGAGATCAACACAGAAGGCGAATGATTTCTGCATTTCCAACTGAGGTTCCTGGCTCATGTCATTGAGACTGGTTAGACAGTGGGTTCAGCCCAAGGAGGGAGAGCAGAAGTAGGGTGTGGTGTTGCCTCACCCAGAAAGTGCAAGGGGTCAGGGAACACCCTCCCCTAGTCAAGGGAAGCCGTGAGGTACTGTGCCATGAGGAACAGTGCACCGAGGCCCAAATACTATGCTTTTCCCATGGTCTTTGCAAACCACAGACCAGAAGATTTCCTCAGGTGCCTATGCCAACAGGGCCCTGGGTTTCAAGCACAAAACTGAGCAACCATTTGGGCAGACACAGAGCTAGTTTCAGGAGTTTTTTTCACACCCCAGTGGTGCCTGGAATGCCATTGAGACAGAAGTGACACTCCCCTGGAAAGGGGTCTGAACTCACGGAGTTGAGTGGTCTAGCTCAGCAGATCCCACCCCCATGGAGCCTAGCAAGATAAGATCTACTGACTTGAAATTCTCCCTGCCAGAACCTGAGTCTGAAGTTGACCTGGGATGCTCAAGCTTGGTGGGTGAAGCGTGTCCCCATTACTGAGGCTTGAGTAAGCAGTTTTCCCCTCACAGTGTAAACAAACCCATGGGGAAGTTAAAACTAGGTGGAGCCCTCTGCAGCTCAGCAAAGCGCTATAGCCAGAATGCCTCTCTAGATTCCTCCTCTCTAGACAGGGCATCTTTGAAAAAAAGGCAGCAGCCCCAGTCAGGGGCTTCCAGATAAAATTCCCATCTCCCTGGGACAGAGCACCCTGGGGGAAAGGGTGGCTGTGGGCAGAGCTTCAGCAGACTTAAGCATTCCTACCTGCTGGCTCTGTGCAGTGGATCTCCAGCACAGCGTTTGAGCTCTGGATCAGACTGCCTCCTCAAGTGGGTCCCTGACCACCTTGTCTCCTGACTGTGAGACACCTCCCAGCAAGGGTCAACAGACACCTTATATAGGAGAGCTCTGGCTGGCATCTGGTGGGTGCCCCTCTGGGATGAAGCTTCCAGAGGAAGAAACAGGCAGCAATCTTTGCTGTTCTGCAGCCTCCACTGATGATACCCAGGCAAACAAGGCCTGGAGTGGACCTTGAGGAAACTCCAGCAGACATGCAACAGAGGGGCCTGACTGATAGAAGGAAAACTAACAAACAGAAAGAAATACCATCAACATCAACATCAACAAAAAGGACCTCCAACTCAGAAACCACATCTGAAGGTCACCAATATCAAAGACCGAAGGTATATAAATCCATGATGATGGGGAGAAACCACTGCAAAAAGGCTGAAAATTCCAAAAACTAGAATGCCTCTTCTCCTCCAAAGAATCACAACTCCTCACCAGCAAAGGAACAAAACTAGATGGAGAATGAGTTTGATGAACTGACAGAAGTAGGCTTCAGAAGGTAAGTAAACACAAACTCCTCCAAGCTAAAGGTGCCTGTACTGAACCAATGTAAGGAAGCTAAAAGCCTTGATAAAAGGTTAGGCAAATTGCTAACTAGAATAACCAGTTTAGATAAGAATAAAAATGACAAGATAGGACTAAAAAACACAGCATGAGAACTTCATGAAGCATACAGAAGTAATAATAGCCAAATCGATCAAGTGGAAGAAAGGATATCAGAGATTGAAGATCAACTTAATGAAATAAAGTATGAAGAGAGATTGCAGAAAAATGAATGAAAAGGAACAAACAAAGCCTCCAAGAAGCATGGGACTATGTGAAAAGACCAAGCCTACATTTGATTGGTGCACCTGAAAGTGACGGGGAGAACGGAACCAAGTTGGAAAACACTCTTCAGGATATTTTCCAGGAGAACTTCTCTAACCTAGCAAGACAGGCCAATACTCAAATTCAGGAAATAGAGAACATCACAAAGATACTCCTCGAGAAGAGCAACCCCAAGACACATAATCATCAGATTCACCAAGGTTAAAATGAAGGAAAAAATGTTAAGGGCAGCCAGAGAGAAAGGTCGGGTTACACACAAAGGGAAACCCATCAGACTAACAGTGGATCTCACTGAAGAAACCCTGTAAGACTGAAGAGAGTGGGGCCAATATTCAACATTCTTAAAGAAAAGAATTTTCAACCCAGAATTTCATATCCAGCAAAACTAAGCTTCCTAAGTAAAGGAGATATAAAATCCTTACAGACAAGCAAATGCTGAGAGATTATGTCACCACCAAGCCTGTCTTATAAGAGCTCCTAAAGGAAGCACAAAACATCGAAAGGAACAACTGGTACCAGCCAGTGCAAAAACATACCAAACTGTAAAGACCATAGACACTATAGAGAAACTGCATCAACTAACAGACAAAATAACCAGCTAGCATCATAATGACAGGATCAAATTCACACATAACAATATTAACCTTAAATGTAAATGGGCTAAATGCCCCAATTAAAAGACACAGACTGGCAATTTGGATAAAGAGACAAGTCCCATCAATGTGCTGTATTCAGGAGACTCACCTCACGTGCAAAGACACACATAGGCTCAAAATAAAGGGATGGAGGAATATTTACCCAGCAAAAGGAAAGCAAAAAAAAAAAAAAAAAGCTGGGGTTGCAATCCTAGTCTATGATAAAAAAGACATTAAACCAACAAAGATCAAAAGAGACAAAGAAGGGCATGACATAATGGTAAAAGGCTCAATACAACAAGAAGAGTTAACTATCCTAATTACATATGCACCCAATTCAGGAGAACCCAGATTCATCAAGCAAGTTCTTAGAGACTTACAAAAACACTTAGACTCCCACACAATAATAGTGGGAGACATTAACACCCCACTGTCAATATTAGACAATCAACGAGACAGAATATAAACAAGGATATTTAGGGCTTGAACTCAGCTCTGGACCAAGCAGAACTAAGAGACATATACAGAACCCTCTGCCCCAAATCAACAGAATATACATTCTTCTCAGCACAACATGGCACTACTTCTAAAACTGACCACATAATTGGAAGTTAAAAAACTCCTCAGCAAATGCAAAAGAACAGAAATCATGACAAACAGTCTCTCAGACCACAGTGCAATCAAATTAGGACTCAGGATTAAGAAACTCTCTCAGAACTGCACAATTACATGGAAACTGAACAACCTGCTCCTGAATGACTACTGGGTAAACAACTAAATTAAAGCAGAAATAAATAAGTTCTTTGAAACCAATAAAAACAAAGACACAACATACCAGAATCTCTGGGACACAGCTAAAGCAGTGTTTAAAGGGAAATTTCTAGCACTAAATGCCCACAAGAGAAAGCAAAAAAGATCTAAAGTCAACACCCCAACATCACAATTAAAAGAACTAGAGAAGCAAGAGCACACAAATTCAAAGGTTAGCAAAAGACAAAAAAATAACTAAGATCACAGCAGAACTGAAGGAGATAAAGACATAAAGCCCTTCAAAAATCAATAAATCCAGGAGCTGGTTCTTTGAAAAGATCTACAAAATAGATAGACCTCTAGCCAGACTGAAAAAGAAGAAAGAGAGAAGAATCAAATAGATGCAATAAAAAATGATAAAGGGACATCACCACTGACCCCACAGAAATACAAACTACCATCAGAGAATAATATAAACACCTTTATGCAAATAAAACCTGAAAATGTAGAAGAAACAGATAAATTCCTGATGTATAGGATTCCTATACATCCTCTCAAGTCTAAACCAGGAAGAAGTCAAATCCCTCAATAGACTAATCACAACTTCTAAAATTGAGGCACTAACTAATAGCCTACCGACCAAAAAAAGTCCAGGACCAGACAGATTCGCAGTTGAATTCTACCAGGGGTACAAAGAGGAGCTGATACCATTCTTTCTGAAACTATTCCAAACAATAGAAAAAGAGAGAATTCCCTATAACTCGTTTTATGAGGCCAGCATCATCATGATATGAAAACCTAGCAGAAACACAACAAAAAAAGAAAATTCCAGGCCACTATCCCTGATGAACATCGATGCAAAAATCCTCAATAAAATACTGGCAAACCGCATCCAACAGCACATCAAAAAGCTTATCCACCATGATCAAGTCAGCTTCATCCATGGGATGCAAGATTGGTTCAACATATGCAAATCAATAAAGGTAATCCATCACATAAACAGAACCAATGACAAAAACCACATATTATCTCAATAGATGCAGAAAAGGCCTTTAATAAAATTCAACACCCCTTCATGCCAAAAACTCTCAATAAAAACCCTTCATGCTAAAAACTCTCAATAAACTGATGGGACGTATCTCAAAATAATAAAACTATGTATGAGAAACCCACAGCCAATATCATACTGAATGGGCAAAAACTGGAAGCATTCCCTTTGAAAACCAGCACAAGACAAGGATGCCCTCTCTTACCACTCCTATTCAACATAGTCTTGGAAGTTCTGGCCAGGGCAATAAGGCAAGAGAAAGAAATAAAGGATATTTAAATAAGAAGAAAGGAAGTCAAATTGTCTCTGCAGATGACAGGATGGTATATTTAGAAAACCCCATTGTCTCAGCCCAAAATCTCCTTAAGCTGATAAGCAACTTTAGCAGTCTCAGGATACAAAGTCAATGTGCAAAAATCACAAGCATTCCTATACACCAAAAATAGACAAACAGGGAGCCAAATCATGAGTGACCTCCCATTCACAATTGCTACAAAGAGAATTAAATAACTAGGAATACAACTTTCAAGGGATATGAAGGACCTCTTCAAGAAGAGCTACAAACCACTGTTCAAGGAAATAAGAGAGGACACAAACAAATGGAAGAATATTCCATGCTCATGGATAGGAAGAATCAATATAGTGAAATGGTCATGCTGCCCAAAGTAATTTATAGATTCAATGCTATCTCCATCATGCTACCATTAACTTTCTTCACAGAATTAGGAAAAACTACTTTAAATTTCATATGGAAAAAAAGAGCCTGCATAGCCAGAACAATCCTAAGCAAAAAGAAAACAGCTGGAGGCATCATGCTACCTGACTTCAAACTATACTACAAGCCTACAGTAACCAAAACAGCATGGTACTGGTACCAAAACAGATATACAGACCAATGGAACAGAACAGAGCCCTCAGAAATAACATCATACATCTACAACCATCAGATCTTTGACAAACCTGACAAAAATAAGCAATGAGGAAAGGATTCTCTATTTAATAAATGGTGTTGGGAAAAATGGCTAGCCATATGCAGAAAACTGAAACTGGACCCCTTCCTTACACCTTATACAAAACTAATTCAAGATGGATCAAAGACTTAAATTTAAGACCTAAAACCATAAAAACCCTAGAAGAAAACCTAGGCAACACCATTCAGGACATAGACATGGGCAAAGACTTCATGACTAAAACACCAAAAGCAATGGCAACAAAGGCCAAAATAGACAAATGGGATCTAACTAAACTAAAGAGCTTCTGCACAGCAAAAGAAACTATTATCAGAGTGGACAGGCAACCTACAGAATGGAAGAAGGTTTTTGCAATCTATCCATCTGACAAAGGGCTAATATCCAGAATCTACAAACAAATTAAACAAATTTACAAGAAAATAAAACAACCCCATCAAAAAGCAGGTGAAGGATGTGAATAGACACTTCTGAAGAGATTTATGTAGCCAACAAACATGTGAAAAAAAGCTCATCATCACTGGTTGTTATAGAAATGCAAATCAAAACCACAGTGAGATACCATCTCATGCCACTTAGAATGGTGATCATTAAAAAGTCAGGAAACAACAGATGCTGGAGAGGTTGTGGAGAAACAGGAACGTTTTTACACTGTTGGTGGGAGTGTAAATTAGTTCAACTATTATGGAAGATAGTGTGGCAATTTCTCAAGGATCTAGAACTAGAAATACCATTTGACCTAGCAATCCCATTACTGGGTATATAGCTAAAGGATTATAAATCACTCTACTATAAAGACACATACACATGTGTGTTTATTGTGGCACTGTTCACAATAGCAAAGACTTGAAACCAATCTAAATGCCCACCAATGATAGGCTGGATAAAGAAAATGTGGCACATATACACTATGGAATATTATGTAGCCATAAAAAAAGGATGAGTTCGGCCGGGCGCGGTGGCTCAAGCCTGTAATCCCAGCACTTTGGGAGGCCGAGACGGGCGGATCACGAGGTCAGGAGATCGCAGACCATCCTGGCTAACACGGTGAAACCCCGTCTCTACTAAAAAATACAAAAAAACTAGCCGGGTGAGGTGGCGGGCGCCTGTAGTCCCAGCTACTCGGGAGGCTGAGGCAGGAGAATGGCGTAAACCCGGGAGTCCGAGCTTGCAGTGAGCTGAGATCCAGCCACTGTACTCCAGCCTGGGCGACAGAGCGAGACTCCGTCTCAAAAAAAAAAAAAAAAAAAAAAAAAAGGATGAGTTCATGTCCTTTGCAGGGACATGGATGAAACTGGAAACCATCATTCTCAGCAAACTATCACAAGGACTGAAAACCAAACACTGCATGTTCTCACTCATAAGTGGGAGATGAAGAACGAGAACACATGGATACAGGGAGTGGAATGTCACACACCAGGGCATGTCGGGGGTTGGGGGGCTAGGGGAGGGATAGCATTAGAAGACATGCCTAATGTAGATGATGGATTGATGGGTGCAGCAAAAGACCATGGTATGTGTATACCTATGTATGAAACCTACACATTCTGCACATGTACCCCAGAACTTAAAGTATAATTATAATAAAAAATACAAAAAGTAGCCAGCAGTGGTGCCTAATACCTGTAATCTCAATTACTTTGGATGCTGAGGCATGGGAATCACTTAAACCCAGGAGGCAGAGGTTGCAGTGATCTGATATCTTGTCACTGCACTCCAGCCTGGGCAACAGAGTGAGACCCTGTCTCAAAAAAAAAAAAATTAAAAAATAAATAAATAAAAAGAAAAAGGGTAAGATGGAAGGATCACTTGAGCCCAGGAGTTCAAGGCTGCAGTAAGCTGTGATCACTCTGTTCAATTCTAGCCTGGAGGACACAGCACGCTCCTGTCTCTAAAAATAATAGTAATAATAATAGTAACTTTCCAAACCTAGAAAAATATGTAAATATTTAAGTACAGGAAGGTCAAAGGTCATCAATCAGAATACCCAATAAGAATACCCAAATAAGAATACCCATAGGTATATTGTAATCAAACTCACACATGTCAAAGACAAAGAGGATTCTGAAAGCAGCAAGAAAAAATAAACAAATTAACATATGGGGAGATCCAATACACCTGACAGCAGACTATGCAGCAAAACCTGACAAGCCAGGAGCAGGTGGGACAATATATTCAGAGTGCTGAAGGAAAAAAAAGAAAAACAACACTGCAAACCAAGAATACCGTAGCCAACAAAACTATCCATCAGGAATAAAAGTGAGATAAGGACTTTCCCAAAAAAAGCTAAGGGAATTTATTACTACCAGACTTGTCCTAAAATAAACAATAAAGGAATTTCTTCAAACCAGAAGAAAAGGATGCTACCATGATTGTTACACTGATATTGTAATCATGATGTGTAAACCACTAATATTTTTACTAAGAAGACTGAAAGATAACACTATTAAAAATACTAATGACTATAATGATTTGTTAAGAGATTGGCAATATAAAATGTAAATTATGACATCAAAAATTCAAAGTGTGAGGGGAAAAGGGAGTTATCGTGTAAAGGAATCTTTATTGTAGTTAGTTTGTAAAAGTAAACAAAGATGTACTAGGCAAATGCTAATCACAAGAAAACTGAGTCATATTGATAAAATATAAAACAGGCTTATAATATAAGAGATATTGGTAGGGTTAGACAATCAGAGTAGCAATGGAACTTAAACTTGAGCTAAATGGACTCTTTCTTCTGCAAGTCTGTGTAACAGTCCCAATATTTTCAGACTTTCTTCTCCTTTCTCAGTGCCCCAATGAAAAAGCCATTGAATTTCTACTTCCTTTCCTCTTGTTTTGCTTGTGTACTCTCTTCACTAGTCTCATGGTAGTTTTCAATCCTTCTTTCATTAGAATTTCATGAGTTTTTCATGATTATGATTCATCAGTCCAGAAATAAGGTACAGGAATCAATATTTTCATAAAGATTCTTAAGGAATTCTAATATGCATCCAAGATTGAGAACTGCTGCCCTAGAGTAACTGAGGGAGAAGCACTGAAGTCTTTTGCTCTTGTGGGTCTCACCAAATGTACTTCCTAAACTGAAAAATAATAGTAATAATAATAACAGAAAGATAAATATTTAAGCACAGGAAGATCAATCAATCAGAATCAACCCAAATAAGAACAACTAAAGGTGTATTATAATCAAACTCACAAAGGTCAAAGACAAAGGGAGGATCCTGAAAGCAGCAAGAGAAAATAAGCAAACAACATATAGGGAGATCCTATTTGAAGCATTGCATTTTACTGCCTCCCAGTTCCTCGTGACCCATCCTCACCCTCAATTCTGCCACTCTGAACTTGGAGAAATTTATAGGGCTCTGCAAGGGATTCCAACCTTTCCCAAATGAGCTTTGCCTTGGAATTAAGTGGATTTAAGTTTGGTCAGTCTAAATGTTCTCCAGGCCTGTTCTACATATTGTAGCCAGAGCCTTCTTTCTGACCTCAATCTAGTATCCTTCTGCCCCACTACCTAACGTGTACCCTTCAATGGTCTTTCACAGCCTTTAAATAAGGTGCAAATTCTTTGACTTGGCTTATAAATCCCTCCTTGATCTGGACCTTGCCTTCCTATCCAGACTGAGCTCCTACCACTAGTTCCCTCAAATGTGATGTGCCACTAAAATGGATCTTCATTCTTTCTTTACACTCATTGTGCTGTCTAGTCTTATGTCTTATATATGTTTCCTCTCCTTAAAACTCATTGGCCCTCCTCGCTCCACTGCCCTTGGCTAACTCTCCCCTTCTACTCTTTACCTGCCTAAGTCTAACTCCCCATTCAGCTCTTAATATACATTTTACTACTTGCAGATGACCCTGAATTTCTAGGATAGATTCCACTGTTTCCAAGCAACCCAACATCTGTATTTTTGAACATTAATCTGACTTATAATTAAATTATTGTAAAGTACTATTTTTCTGTCTTCTCTCCCAGACTCTAAGTTCCAGGAAGGCAGAGATGAATGTGGCTTGTTCACTTCTCGCTGTCCAGCAATGAGCACAACACTGGAAATGAGGGGGAATGCTCAATAAATATTGAATGAATGAATGAATGAATGGTTACCTGATGGGTAAAGTTTCTAGCTTTGCCTACCTAGTTCCCTTTCCCCATTCTCAGACCCTGCAAATACTGAAGCTTAGGTGAGTTAAAAGGCAGAGAATTTATGATGTGAGTCAAATTTGAGTAGACAAACTTTTCTGAATAAAATGGCATGAGAAATGCTAACAAGAGGTTAATCTTCACAGTGAGAAACTGTTGATTGTCTTAGATGCTCTGATGTGAAGCCAGTTCATACTGAAGTCTTCTGTTCCTCCTCCTTTCACCCTGAGGATTCAAAGCCCTGTGCTTTGCTTATAGTCATTGTTTACATAGTCCATCTAGACATATTTTTACTTTTTAAATTATATAAATCCTTCTCTCTTGTGCCTTCCATAGCATCTCATGTATTGCAAATAAACCTTTGCTAATGACAGTATACTATCTGCTGGCCATTTCATATGGTAAACCTGGTCATTTGTCTGGAATGAAAGTTTTGTCTCTGCAAACTTACATGCCAAGCATGTCAATTACCCTTGATTCATTCCACACTCATTCATTGCCCTTCTCAAAATAGCTCTTAGAAACTCATTCTTCTCATAAGTAAATAGAAGAATTCCAAGAAGTGGAATGAAACAGGGAAGAGAATTCAAGTGAAGCATGATCATAAAACACCCACACATCAACAACATACTATTACTCCCTCAGATATACATGATCATTGTCTCTTAAAAGCAAAACAAACAAAAACAAAAAGTCCAGATTAACTGTCCTTAAAATAATGTCTCAGAAATCCTACCATTTTTCCCCAGAAATATATCTGTCATAGAGTCTGATAAATTCCACATTACTTTTCATTGTAAATATGAATAAAATATCACTGCTATACATTGAGACAAAAAAATCTGTTACTTCTATTTTAATTAAAATATCATGAATGTTTAATAAGAAAAATTATATGTGCTACTTATATATCCTATATACCCTAAATAACAGGATAACCCATATAACTTTTTTAAATGTTAAAGGGATTAATTCAATGCAAAAAAAAATTGTGACCAAAAAAGAGAATGGACATGAATGCCTAATGAGCCAAAAGTATATCCTGTGACTCAAAAAGTAACTAAAAAACTCCTAAATTGACGATGATACATCAGGAAAATACAAATAAGCTCAGTAAAATCTAAAATATAGCTAAAACAATAACTAAACTGAACAGTTAAGAATTCTGAAACATTAGGCTAAAGGCATTTCTGTGTGCACCACACTAGTGATCTATATTGAGACTGTAACATCCCAAGATAAAGGAATTTTTGTACCTGAAAATTCACACTTAGTAACAGAATTTACTGGCTGGAAACTAGATGATGACTAGATGATGACCTAAAACTAGCATGAAAGTTCTATGGAATTGTGGGGCTATCGAAAAGTTTAAACCACTATATTCAGCCTCTCCTTTTAATGGACATTTCTATTTCAGAGTAGACAAATGGCTCTAATTCTCCATTCATCAGAAAGGTCATTATTCTTAGGAACTCCCAATTTAGAGAACATGTGCTTCCAATCTTGCAATATAGGGAGACTTCTGCCAGTGTTTCCAGAAAAAAAAATTATTTGCACATGCAATTGCTTATACTGTCTTACACTGTTTATAACCCACTCATTTCCTGCTTTCACTCTTAGCTCTGCTCTAGCCATGGGCATATGTTACTAATAGCTCAGTACCATGTTATGCTTTTATTTGCCTAGGGCATCTTCTCCTGCCATGGGCCTCAATCAAAACCGGAAGGCTTTCCAGTTACCTGGCAAATGGCAAAAGCAGGACACACAAGTGGGTATATGCTCCTTCCAAGGCATATCAAGTGTTGGGATTCTTTCTCAGTGGTACAAGGCCCAAAGTACTGTAAATTGTTTTTCCCTTTGGTAGGGATACCTTGACATCTTCCAGATGTTCTTTTAATGTTACAGAAGGATCTAGTATCAAGGTTGTCTGGCCTTCCTTTCATTCAAGGGAATCTGATCCTGTAAACAAGTAATTTTAGAAATTGGCTAAGGGATCTGATCATGACTTTTCTTTTCATGGCTTAAGGCTTGTTTGTTAGACCTAGAGTTTTTGTTTCTTTTTTATGTTATGTGGTTGCTCTACTCCCAATTTTTTCCTAGGGAACTCATCCACAATCAATTAGAAGGAGCCAGATAGTTTTTCCAGGCAGGCCAGTCTGATGACCATGCCAAACCACTGCCTGTGAAGGTCTTGCCTGCTCTGTCCCACTCCCATGGTGCTTCTCACTGTAAATTAAGTATTTCATAACAGAATTTCTGTACTAGAGAGAACAGTATTTTAAACAGATGTCTTAAAACATTTGTTTTAAAGATACTTCTGTTTTCTTCAATATGTATTTGAGGTGTTTGTTGAATAGGCTATCCTCTAGACCCTTTAGATTTGACTATGTCTATAATTTCTAAAGTTAAGCATTTCTATGATTCTAATATCTCAATTTTCTTTGACACCTGAATGCATTTTCATGTTTCAGTTTGTGTGTATGTGTGTTAACTAGGACAAAAATAACTGTTACAATCAACTTAGCTAGTCTATTTTATATAGAATCTCTGGTACACTAACCACATTGACAAATTCAGTAAAACTAAAATCATGCTGCACTCTCGTTGGCCAAGCATCCATAAAATCCATTCCCACATATATTTTCCACTTTAGGTTTAACATACATTGACATTTTCCTGCTTGCTATTCTTTTTTGTGCAAAATTTCATTTTCCAAGATTGATTTTGGACTCTGGGGCATGTCAGGGTATAATTCTAATTAATGATTTATGGATGAAAATATGTGAGGCGTGAGCAAGACTGTTGACTTTTTTCTCAATGTGAACTCCCTCAGATGAAGCTACATGGGCATGTACCAGCATGAAAACAAAGTAGCTTTCTGAATAACAAAAAAGTGTCACTTTTCTGTCAAGAAAGGCTCAGTGGCGACGTAGAGGGGTTTGGGGGTTTGAATTACTCTGATGCCTCGGGTTTACTTTTTCCTAATTGATGCACTAACTTTCATCTAAGAAATATAGCAGATTCTGATAGTAGTCATTTTTGCTGTGCACCAAAAATTTTCAGTTCTTATACTGGATGGAATTGTACATTTTTGCCCCCTTGAAATTACTAACATACATATGACTTGCTTTAGCCAAAGATATATGAGCAAATGTGATCTCTCTCACTTCCTTTAGATGCCCTAAGAGCCAGTGCACAATTCCTCACACTTCCTTTCTTTCCCTTTGCCACAATGACCATCAATGCCCCAGATAGTAACTGCTGCATCAGGCTGGGTCCTGCAGGAAGGATGATGTAGAGCAGAACTGCCAACCAACCTGCAATGGATACGCAGTACAAATGAGAAATAAATTCTTAATGTTTTAAGCCACTGACATTGTGGAGTTATTTTGTTATCACACTGTAGCCCAGCTCATCCTGACTGATATGACTGTGAATTCAACTGGTGATTAAACACTGAGTTTAAATCTTGGCTCTCTCAGTTCAATATGTACAAGATATAGGAGATATTTTCAACACCTTTACTTAAAGTCCCTAGGTTTACATCCATTTTTAAAAATGATATTTTAATATCCTGAGCTTATCATTTTTTTTTTGCTTTGATTCATCCAATGCCATCAGAAGGAGCCTCCTTACACTGCTGTTTTGGAATTCCTCACAATCTTTATGTTATTTCATGGTAGAAGTAGTCTAAGTCTTCAAACTTTATCTTTTAGATATTTTTTCCCAAGTGACTGTAGGTGATAATTCACCTAGCCTCATTATCACATGGCATCATACTTGATATCTCACCCTTCCCTCAGGATCTTTGTCCTAAGATTCCTCATCACGATGTCCCTTGCTTAAAAGCAGCAGAAACTGACTTTACCATAAATAAAAGGGAATCTGTTAGAAGGATATGGGCCTCTCAGAGAAGACAGGAAGGTAGGGGACCAGAATTGATATGGGAAAGAAACCAAGGGAACTCTGGAAGACAAAGGATAAACAAGCAGGAGATAATAACTACCTTAGAACTGCAATGGCAGTTGCTTCCATGAAAGACTTTTGGCTGTTCTCTCTGTCCCTGTATCACTTGCTCAGACCTCAAAGCCTTGGGAAAAACTTTCCAATTAGTGGAGCTTAAATCACAAGCTTTCCCACTAGCATTTCATAGAAGTGGGAAAGAATTGTTCTGACCTATTAAAGTTACAGGCAGAGGTGGGGCTGAAATTCCCTTCTAACACAATTATACACAATGGGAAAAAGGTTAATCCTCAACTAAATCAGGGTTCTACTAGAAAGAAGAATAGATGCTAATCGACACCACCATCAAAAAAAGATAGTTGTTTGCTAGAAAGTGAGAAAAGGAGAGAGTAATATGGTCCTTAATAAAAGAGAGTTTTATAGCTTCATTATGTTATTAGTTTATTGTAAGAACTCAGGAACTATTCCCTTATCAAATGCATTTCTTTCATGCAGGGTCATGTAGTTGAAGGCACTTTAGAATAATACAAACCTTAATTCAAACCAGGGTCTGTCATTAAGTGGATGCTTTGGGGCAAGTTCCTTAACCTCTTTGCATCTCTGTTACCCCTGAGAGTTGTCTGGGGATTCTGAGTTAATATGTATAGAATGCTTGACACATATCCTGCACTAAATAAACATTAGTTTTCATCCCCTGTGTATTAGTCACGGTTTGTCAGAAGAACAGAACCAATAGTGTGTGTGTGTGTGGTGTGTGTGTGTGTGTGTGTACCATAGATAGATAGATAGACAGATAGATTTATTTTATATATAAAGAGATTTATTCTTAAGGAATTGACTCACATGAGAATAGAGGCTAAAAAGCCCAAAATCTACAGGGCGGGCCAGTAGGCTGGAGACCCAGAGAAGAGCCAATGCTACAATTCAAGTCCAAAGGCCATCAGGCTAAAGACTCAGGAGGGAGCCAGTATTGTAGTTCAAACATAAAAGTAGCCACCTGCAGAATTCCATCTTGCTCAGGGGAGGTGAGTCATTGGTTCTATTCAGTCCAACAACTGATTGGATATAGGCCACCTTTATCATGGAGGGCAATCTGCTTTACCCAAAGTTCACCAATTTAAACATTAATCTCATCCCAAAACAACCTTATAGAAATATCCAGAATAATTTGTGACTACATATCTCAGCACTGTGGCCCAGCAAGTTGACATATAAAATAAGCCATCTCACCCTAAGAGATGTTATTATTCCACAAAATAGTCTATCTTTTTCTGGATTCAGCAAAGCACTTTACATTCAGTTAAAACCAGTTGGGAAAAAGGTGCCTGAGACTGGACCTATGGTAGTGATAGGGGTGCCAGGTGTAAGATATGAAATAGCAGGTCCCAGAGGTCAAGTACTCAAGTTTTAGAAAAGGCTCACTCTCAGGGAGTCCTTTGCTATAGCAAGAAAAAGGTATGGCTAGACTCCAAAGAAAATGGTAATATCACCAACACCAACTTCTATCAGCAAATCTTTAACCTGATTTAAAAAACTGAGCTCATTATCTGCAAGCTTGTGACTGTCCACTCCTAGAACGATGTCAGAATAGCACGTTAGCCAACTGCAGGTCAGGCCTGCAAACACAGATAAGCAAAATATTTACTACTGAGAATTCAAATGCATGAGGATGACACAGATGAGAAAGATAACTCTGCAAGTACTTCTCAGAAGAAACACTGTTTGAAGAAGACGAATGGCTTTAGGTAACATGGCACATACCTAAAGATGAACAAATATTCACAAGCAAGATTCTCATAAAACATATTCCCCAGGCTGAAAGCAGGTAGGGTTCACAAGAGGCTCCTGGATGACCACTGTAGTTGGACTGTGTCTCCCAAATTTCATGTGTTGGAAACCTAATCCCCAATATGACAGTACAGAAAGGTAGGACCTGTAAGAGGTTATTGGATCATGAGGGCTCTTTCCTCATGAATAGATTAATCCATTCATGGATTAATGAATTAGTGAATTATCATGGGGGAGGAACTGGAGGCTTTCAAAGAAAAGGAAGAGCTATCACAGCAAGCGCATTAGCACATGCCTCCCAATTGCCATGTGATGCTCGGGATTCCTTACAGTCCCCATCAGAAAGAAGGCCCTCAACAGATGCATCCTGTCAACCTTAGACTTCCCAGGTTTCATAACTGTCAGAAATACATTTCTTTTCTTTATAAATTACCCAGTTTCAGATCTGTTATAAATAACAGAAAATGGTGTCATAAAATGACTATGCTAAGGCCACTAGTGCTTGGAGAAGCAGCTACAGGCCAAGAAGGAAAAGATTATCCAGACTTTGTCCAAAAAGATAGAGACTAAGAAATAAACCTCCTCCTCTTTTATCTGTACCTAGTGGCTTCATCAACAATAGATGATTTAAAAAAAAAAAAAAAAAAAAAACCCAAGCCTTTATTGGGGTTACATGGTTACAGCAAAGAAACAAAATACCTAAGAAATTTAATAATATAAGTGATGAAAATAATATCAGTAAATGAAAATTAATGTAATATTTGAATTTAATCACATGAAATTGCTATTTTTTGACCATTTTTAACCTATGAAAATGGCAATTTCTTATGCTTCTGTTTAATATAAGAATAAGAGGTCAGGTGCCATGGCTCATGCCTGTAATTCCAGCACTTTGGGAGGCCTAGGCAAGCGGACCACCTGAGGTCAGAAGTTCGAGACCAGCCCAGCCAACATGGCAAAACCCTGTCTCTACTAAAAATACAAAAATTAGCCGGGTATAGTGGCAGGCGCCTGTAATCCCAGCTACTCGGGCGCCTGAAGCATGAGAATCACTTGAACCCGGGAGGCGGAGGTTGCAGTGAGCTAAGATCCTACCACTGCATTTCAGCCTAGAGCATAGAGTTAGACTCTGTCTAAAAAAAAAAAAAAAAAAAAAAAAAAAAAAAAAAAAAAAATACTTTAGGAGGCCAAAGTGGGCAGATCACTTGAGCCCAGGAGTTAGAGAACAGCCTGGCCAACACAGCCAACATGGCAAAAGCCTGTCTCTACTGAAAATACAAAAATTAGCTGGGCATAATCTCAGCTACTTGGGAGGCTGAAGCACAAAAATCACTTGAACTTCAGAGGCGCAGGTTGCAGTGAGCCGAGATTGCACCACTGCACTCTAACCTGCGTGACAGAGTGAGATCCTGTCTCAAAAAAAAAAAAAAAAAAAAGGAGGCAAATCCTGTCCTGTATGTTATATCATCATTCCAAGTCCAAGGGAATATAGTCGATAATTGTGAAAGGGAAGCAGAATTAAATATTTTAAATGCTGACAATTCAATAATATAAAATCTGGGTATTCAAATTTACTAGAGCTAGCAGAACAACTAAATATGATGCTGATGCAGAACGTAATGTGTATCAGACACATTTCTACAATAGAAAGAACCGCTCTCCTTTCTCTTATAAGCAGGGAAAGTGGTTTGGCATGGCAAGAACAAGATTCTTTGTGGGCTTGGGGTTTGGAGATTGGGGGAGAATAACATATGTTAGTGTATGTATATGTAAGTGTAAATGTGTGTGCTTTTGTACATATAGATATAGGAGTATGTATATTTATGTGCATAGATGTGTATGTGTGTAGCTGTGTGTGAAGTAAAATTTTCCAGTCATAATGTGAACAAGATTCTAAAGAAGAGAAAGCTTATGTCTCATTACCTCATTCCTGGAGGTCTACGTGATGTCCTAAGGTCTCCTAAGGACATAAAAGGCAGTTGCAGAACTTAGTTTCTTTCTTATGAATAGGAAATAGCATGAAGTCTGAACCAAGTCCATTTTCCTCCTTTCACCTTCTCCTTGTCAGTTCTTCACTCCTTCTTTTTCTATCTCCCTTTCAAGAAATATGGGAGCAGGTAAAACCTCACATAAGGGAGATGCTATCTGCCCTGTTGCTCCTGATCCAGTCAATTAATGATTTTTGCATGTTCTCCACTGGCTTATGACTTCTTCTAAAAAGTGATGCACTGGCTTCCCATAGTTCATGGAACAATTTAACTGTTTTGCTTGTCTAGCTTTACTTTTAGTTTTTCTCAGTTAAATAAGGAGGCTTACCATTTAAATTGTTATATTAATCAAGTGGATAAAATAATAGTTAATTTACACAGCCTAAAAGCTTGAATCTAAGGAATTATTAAATGCCACATCTGTTTTATGATAGCAGAAGATAAAAAAAATTTAAAGAAAAAAAACACATCATGTTTCCCCAAAGCACGCATTATCTGGGCTTATACTTCATAAAGATCTTTTAAGTTTTGCAGGTATCATTCACAGACCTAAAGACTAGATTTGGGAAACTAAAGGATGACCAAAGTTCAAGAAAAAAAATCCTTAATCTGGATAATTCTACAATGTTTTGGAAGTAGTACAAAGAAAAACGCATAATCCTGCTATTGGACTACAAAGCCCAGGAAATGAGTCTGATGACAGCCTTCATCACCTCATTTTCAATACATGTTATTGGAGAGTATTTTACAAAAATAATTTTGAATTAATTCAAGGTATAATAATTTCAAAAGAGGCAAATTTATATTTATTTCAACAAGCCAGCATCTACTAAATGTCAATTACTATCAGAGAAAGAAAATTAGTATAAGAGAGTAAAGCTTTAAGGAGTTAAAATGTTTTCTGGGAAGTAGAAATTCCAATTTTGGTAGCAGCCCTATAAAACCTTGGTTCACAAAGTTCCACCAAAGCTAGACATTCCAACATACTTAACTCATGGCTTTTGAGACTGCTTTAAAAATACCTATGCTAGAAACATGAACACACCTACAAAAGTAAGGAGGAAGTACCCATCAAAGAAACCTTGTGGACCTTTACTTAGGTTTCACAAATATTGGAAAAACAACAACCTTAAGTTCAGGGAGGACAGAAATAAGTGTTCTCTGAACCAGTTTGTCTCAACAAGCATGTATTTCAACCCCCAACTTGTGGGGGTCCCTGTGGTCATCATGACCCTGGATCCTAGATCAGGATCCCGAGAACACTCAGCCAACACTGCCTCCCCAGAAATCAGTCCCCTTTGGCATAACTACACTAGCAATACTTGATTCCACTACTATTACTACCGGTTTCAGAACATGATGAGTTGTCCAGTAGATTCTTTTCCCCTCTCATTTCACAGATTGCTAACACAGCACACCATTCTATTCTAATGGGCATGCATTGTTGGAAATTTGACACTGGAGGCTAGGTGCTCCAGTTCATGCCTGTAATCCCAGCACTTTGGGAGGCCAAGGTGGGTGGATCAGCTGAGCTCAGGAGTTTGAGACCAGTCTGGGCAACATGTCGTGACCCCATCTCTACAAAAAATACAAAAAATTAGCTGGGGGTGGCAGCGTGTACCTGTGGTGCCAGCTACTTGGGAGACTGAGGTGGGAGGATTGCTTGAGCCAGGGAGATGGAGGCTGCAGTGAGCTGAGATCACACCACTGCAGTCCAGCCTGGGTGAAAGAGTCAGACCCTGTCTCATAAAAAAGAAAAAAAAGAAAATTTGACACTGGATGTAAAGAAATAGAGATGGCTTGCTTCTCTATTAGCAAAACCATGTTTTATTCCCTGAATAAATAGAACAAATGAAACTAAAGATTTGGCTTTTATCCTTGGCAGTACCACATATAAAGGAGAATATATGCGTGTGTGTATTTATATACATTTATATGCATATTTATATACATATAAATACAGATATATATTTCATAGATATTTGTTTCATACACACACAGATAAATAACAACTCAAGGAAAATTAGCGGACCAAAAAATAACATCGTGTTGAATGAGATTCCTATGAATGGCCAAAATTGTATGAAATGAATATAAGAAGGCTTCCTGAAGGAAGGAAAGTACATTCAGGATAGAGAACATGGAATGTGCAAGAAGGCATGGAAATAGCATTTATTAAGTTTTAGGTCAACTTAATTTTCACATTCTTAACAATATAGCAGTTCCATAATATAATAAATTCCGGGAAAGGGTATTTATTTACCTACATTTTATTATGATTTGATAGAGAAGGAAAATAGGTATCATACAGATACAGAAAAAAATTCTGTAGTAGTTTGGGTTATGAAATCTAGATTTTAAATAAAATCAATATTGGCAACATGTAAGTCTAAACTCGCGTAAATGTCACTTAAACTTATAGCATTGGCACAACCTTAATTTAAGAAAAATGTTTGGAGTTTCCCTTTTGATTTAAAACTAATATTTCACTCCTCTTCCTTCTTTCTTAATACTTAAAAAATCTAGAAAGGTATGATTTATGCTTTAGGAAAAAATAGATGATTGTGAGATATAAATTCTATCTTACTATATGGATGAACATTGTAATGGTTAGAACAGTCCAAAGTGAGATCGGACAGCCATAGGATAGACTAAACCTCCATTACTAGAAATGTTCAGAAATAAACTAGCCAACAATTTAGAAGGGTCAGGTGGATTTTTAAGAACCATTCTAACTTCGATCCTATGGGTCAATGACTTTCGGGGAAAGCTTTCCATATTTATACAGCATCTTCAGTAGAGGTAAAATTTTCACTTTCTTCCAGCAATGAACTTTATCCTTCCCAAGACCACACCCAGGGCTTCATTCACTTGCTTGGCATTTTGCAAAGTTTGGCTCTGGAGGCATCCACATCACAAGCTCTAAAATGTTTACTAAACTTTCAGATTCCTGGGCCACACCTCAGAACTACAAAAACAAACAACCAACCAACCAAAAAAAAAAGAATCTTTATGGGTGAGCCCAGAAATCTGTATATTTAACAAGCTTTCCAAGTGACTGACATACTCACTGCAATTTGTGAGCCATTGCTCTAATCCTTGACATTCCTACTGAAAAGACAGACCAGTAAGGATTACTCGGAGTTATGATTGCTGTTATATAGTTACTTGTTCCTTAAGGAGTGAGTTAAGCTCACAAGTGTTTTGAACACTATTTAAGCATCCGACTACTTTTGGAGAATAAACTTGCAGCATGTAAAATCTTCTTTCACCTTTTCCTTGCAACAGACAATTTTCTGTTTTCATGAGCATTCCAATTACTAAAAATAATCTTTCCCAAATCCTTTGTCTCACCAAAGAACATCAAGTGAACAAAGCCTCACTTATCAGCAATGTTTGCTTAAGATATGAATCTATGAGTACTTTAGCTGCTTTAGTTTCCATTTGACATTTAAAAAGAACACAGTATTCAGATCACATTGGCAACCTAAACCACAGAATGCAAGTTAAGAAATCCAAGGGAATCATCTCAATTTTACTGTAAAAATAATAACTATTTGGTTGTATACCAACCCATAACTACTCTACCATTTGTCCTATGGTATAAAATTGCATAAGCAAATTTGAAGATTTAAAAATCTCACCTTCCATTTCTTCCATTACAATGTTCTTTAAAAGATCATGAAAATGATTCAATTGTAGCATATTAAAAATACATAATTAATTAATAGTAAAACTCTGGCCAAATTGTGCTAATTGAGGGAAAGGTAGTTCAAATGTTATAAAAAGAATGGATGGTTAATAAGGCTTTTAAAAATATTATTTTCTGTGAGACATCTGCACTCCCACATTTATTGCGGCACTATTCACAAGAGCCAAGATTTTGGAATAACTCATTCAATAAATAACATTAATGAATGAATGGATAAAGAAAATGTGGTGCATATACACAACAGAATATTATTCAGCCATAAAAAAGAATAAAATCCTGTCATTTGCAACAACATGGATGGAAGTGGAGGACACTATGTTAAGTAAAATAAGCCAGGCACACACACAAAAAACAAATTTTGCATGTTCTCACTCATATGTGAGAACTAAAAATTAAAACAATTGAACTCATTGAGATAGAGAGAAGAATGATGGTTACCAAAGACTGGGAAGGGTAGCAGGAATGGTGGCATAAAGTGCAATGGTTAGTGGTATTAACCATTAGTTAGAATGAATAAGATGTAGTATTTGGTAGCATTTGGTAGCACAACAGGGTGACTGTAGTCAACAATAATTTATTTTATATTTTAAAATAACTATAAAAGTGGAATCAAAATGTTTCAATTTTTTTGTTTTTTTTTTTGTTTTTTGTTTGGGATGGAGTCTCACTCTTGCCCAGGCTGGAGTGCAGTGGCGCAGTGGCGCAATCTTGGCTCACTGCAACCTCCATCTCCTGGGTTCAAGCGATTCTCCTGCCTCAGCCTCCCAAGTAGGTGGGATTCCACGCCCAGCTAATTTTTTTGTATTTTTAGTAGAGACTGGGTTTCACCATGTTGCCCAGGCTGGTCTGGAACTCCTGACCTCAAATGATCTCCCTGCCTTGGACTCCCAAAGTGCTAGGATTACAGGCATGAGGAATTGAAATGGAATTCCACTGTCCCTGGCCCTGGAATTGGAATGTTTCTAACCCCAAAAATGATAAATATTTGAAATGATAGATATATCACTTACTCCAATGTAATCATGATACACTGTATGCCTGCATTAAAACATCACATGTACTCCATAAATATATATACATCTATTATCTACCCATAACAATTACAATAACAATTAAACATTTAAAAATCTTAAATATTTTCAATAATATATAGGCTACCAAATTTCAAATGTGAAATGATGGTAATAAGCATATATAACCTTTTCAAGAGCAAAAAAGCAAAGAAAAATAATTAATATTACTCAATTAAGTTTTTGCAATTTATTCTATAAACAGACCAGGTCCAAATCCTGCCTGAATTATCAAAAATTCCCAATCAAGGGATTTTGAATTTTACTATTAATCTGTCTTTTGGATTTGAATAGTCAAATTATCACGCAGATTAGTTATCTTTCATGCCTGCCTTAGTTTATATTCTAAGGGCATTGTTTAATTGGGATAAGAGTAACAAAATATTCTCAGCCAGGTGGTGGCTCAGGCCTGTAATCTCAGCACTTTGGGAGGCCAAGGCAGGATTGTTTGAGCCCAGGAGTTCGAGACCAGCCTAAGCAGCATAGTGAGACCCCTCACTTTATTTATTTTTTTAAAAAAGTTAAAAAAAAAAAAAACTAGGAAGAAAATGTAATTTCATTTTTATAATTCCCCTTAGGCACCAATGAAACAAAGAAAATGTTAACATTAGAAGGTTATAAAAACTTCTATCAGGAATATTTGAAAAGGTTACTTCAATTCACCAGAACACGTTTTGTCTTAAGTTACGAACCTCTTAAAATTTATAGATTTTATATTTTACTTGGCTTGGTGAGTTTTGCTTATTCTAGAAAAGAAGTTTTGCTTTGTGGCCCTAAACAAGTTCAGAAGAGAAAATAATTATTCCTAGAATATACCCTATTAGAACCCCATTTTAGAGAGAACAGAGAAGTAAAACATTCTGCAAAGAGTGTATGTTTTAGGAATAATGTGTTACAATATGTCGTAAGTAAACAAGTAGTGTTTCTTTAGTTATAAACCTTGATTTAACTCTTCAGATAACCACAGAACTGATACTGGGACAGAGTTAGGTGGTGGAGTAGAGCATGGCAGACAACGTGCAAACCCTAGAGGCAGAAAGTTTTTGTTTGTAACACCACTCTGAATCATCCTGAATAATTTACATAATCTTTCTAAGCCTCAGTTTCTTCCTTTGTACATGGGAATGGATGATACCTACTTTTTAGGGTTTTATGGAGACTAAAGGAAATAATAACTGCAATGCATTTAGCATCATATCTACTGTATATAAAGCCTCCAAAACATTAACCATTATATACATACCTATAGATATATGTACATGTACATATATAGACACAGACATGTTTATATCTATCTACCTATATACATATATAGGTACATATATGTGTATATGCCTATATAATACATACACATGTGTATATATGTATATGTGTGTAAATATACACATATACATATATTACACAATATACATATATGTATATAAATATATTTTAATATTTATATTCAAAAATATTCAATGTTTTCAATATTTATGTATATGTATATGTACATAAATTTTAAATTTACAGAATGTACAGAAAATTTCAAAACCACACACAATAAATTGTTAGTAAGTTCTAAGAAATAAAAAGTGGATCCTAAATAATCCATGTAATAGAACATGTCACTAAAAATCATATTTTCAGAGAATAAACAGTGAAATAGTAACGATATAATGTCAAGTAAAAATAAGGACATAAAACCATAGTTTCTATGAAAAAAAACTATGCACAGAAAAGAAACTGGAAGTACTGGAAGAAAATTCCTCAAAATGTATGCAGTGGTGCTTTCTGTTTGGGGGCATTATAGATGGTATCGCACGTGGTCTGATATCTACCATCATGGCCCCTCTCCTATACTCCTGTTCATTAATGTCCTTTTAAATGTACATATATTAGAACTGCTAACTAAACACACTATTCCACATGTGTTCTAATACAATAGGATGATCACTGTCATTTGAATGCTTTTTATACAACCAAGGATGCACATATTTATTGAACATTTACTCTATGCCAAGCACTGAGTACACAAAGACATTGATTCTGCCTTAAGAATCATACAGTCAGGTAAAGAAAATAGAAAACGTAAATAAGAGAAAAAGTATGCTGAATAGTCTGAGAGTATACAAGGTACTAAAGAGACACAAATGAGGGCAGTCCATTTTCTTCTTAGGTTTGGGGTACGTCAGGTGACTCTTAAAATATCAGTAAAAATTGCTTTGATTTCACACCTAAGTGTCATGCATGTGAGATATTCTTGTGAAATTGTTCAGTAATCAGTGGAACACATGAGTGTAGAAATCAAGAAAGAGTTCCAAGATGAAATGACGATTCGAGAGCCTCCAACAGATAGGTGGACAGTTTAAGCCAGAA
Source organism: Trachypithecus francoisi (assembly GCF_009764315.1). NCBI lineage: Eukaryota > Metazoa > Chordata > Mammalia > Primates > Cercopithecidae > Trachypithecus > Trachypithecus francoisi. Next base: position 43,368,368 of record NW_022681470.1, on the reverse strand, counting down.
TGGATCAAGTTGGTAAAATTAACCATGAAAAAGGAAACAGGAATATGATCTAGAATCAGAAAAAGGACAAGGCCCTCAAAAACACCTCAAAATATTAGTTAAGGGATATACGTAGCAAGAGAACCCACATATGAAGGCCGAGAAGAAATGGTCAGAGACATAAAATAACAATCAAAACAGAGCTGGTGAGGAAGCACTGGATTGAGAATTTTTAAAGAAGGGAGCAGACTGATAGTACTAGAAGATGCCTAGTTAAGTGAGACATGAAAATAAAATGACAAGTTGATGGGTGCTGACGAGTTGATGGGTGCAGCACACCAACATGGCACAGGTATACATATGTAACAAACCTGCATGTTGTGCACATGTACCCTAGAACTTAAAGTATAATAATAATAAAAAAAAGAAAATAGTTCATTAAATTTAGCAGTCAGGTTCTTTTGGATACATTTGCCCGAGCAAACATGCGTGTCTATGTGAGTGTGCACATGGATGTATGTACACATTCATACGTGGGATGGGAAGATAGGGGCTGAAGGCATTAAATGGGATGAGAAGGTAGGAGGCAAGGGCGCACACTCATACGGGGATGGCAAGGTAGGGGGTGAGGGCATTAAATATTAAAATGGTGAGGCTAAACAGACAATTCACAAAGAAGGAAACACAAATGGAAAATAAATACATATTTTAAAATTGACATCTCTAGCTCACAAATGCAAACTAAAACTAGATACTAATTTTATTTTAAATGATAATGCTTCATGCTGGCCAGGGTACAGTGAGACAGCACACACTGCTGAGAGAAATATGACATAATTCCACATTCTTCCTAGTATCTACCTGGTGTAACTAATCCCCTCTTTCTCTGTGGCCCCACTGTATACTATTTGCAACATTTAACTGTACTTATATTCGTTGTATATAGCTCTTCTTCTATTTGGCTTATAAGGTTTGACGACTCTCTATTCTCATTAGTTTCTAGCATCTATCACAGTGTCTGACTCACAGTAATTACTTAAGTAAGTACTTAAGAGGTGTTTGTTAAATGAATTTGTAAAGTCCAGAGTTCCTATTTCGATATATGTTATTCTAGCTAAAATACAAAATTCATCCTGAGTTTATGTTATAATTTAAAGAAATTAAGCCACAAAAAAATAATTTCCTGTATTAAATTCTGACTGTGAAATCGGTGACAAAGGTAGGGACATATCTTATATCATGCATATCCACATGTATTTATGCTGTCCTGATCCACCTTCCATTTTGTTATTTTATTTCTCCCAAGGTTGAAGTCTCCATTTATCACCTCATCATTCTTTGAATATAAACTTTAAAAGCTATGCAAAGCTGCCTAGTCAATCAAGACAGTCATACCCCCTGCTGTTCAGCTGGGCATATGACTAAACCTATGCCTAACAAGTTTACTGAAATCAATGAAAATGGAAAATGTATAAATTCACTTGGTATTTGAGGTGGGAAAGTAAAACATGAGTAGGCTTTAAAATATATTTTATGTGCTTCATATTTCCTATGCTGTAATTTTAATGAATCATCAGAAATTATTGCATCTGTATATATCATTCAGGGAATCTCAGGAAAAGTAGTCATCACTGAGCCCTCAGGAATATGGATGCAACATTTTGATATCTCTTCTATGAGAGCCAAAGTCCCCCACCACTGGCATTACCTAGTGTTATTCTTCTAGGATTTATCAACACCACCTGGAGTGTGAGTCAAGTCAGCTCCTTCAGAGAACTTGGCAATTTTCTTTAACCATGCCAAAACTGAACTACTATTCCTTTGCTTGCTTGTGAAGATATTGAAATAATGACAGTTTCTCTAACTATACATTACTATCCCTTTGTGCTAAATCAGTGTTACTCAACTAGGGACAATTTCGCCCCCAGGGGACATAGACAATGTCTAGAGATAATTTTGGTTGTCACGACTGGGGGTGGGGAGGGGGTTTGCTACTGACATCTAGTTGATAAAAGCCAGGGATGCTGCTAAACATCCCACAATGCACAGGAAGGAACCCACAACAAACATTATCCTATCCAAAATGTCATTAATGCCAAGGTTGAAAACTCTGTGCTCAATCATAGACTAAATGCAGTTTTCAGGGAATCATATCTATCTTTTGAGGCCCAACTAAGGCTATGATCTTTTTCATGAAGTTTTCTTGGATCAACCAATGATGGCATCTTCACAAGTTGGACTTTTTATGTATAATTTAGATTTGATAGTAACTTATCTCAAAAATGTGTTGAAGAATCAAATGTTCATATTTGTATTCACTGCTGACACTTCTGTCTTCCATTTTGGAATTTGTGTTCCATGATAAAACTATTAGATAACTTTATATTCGGAAACTAACTATATATATTACTTTCTCTTTCTAATTTTTTTAACTTCTCCAGAATCTTATCTACTATAACACTGGTTTCATAGAAAATAAGTTTTGAAGTGGGAAAGGATAACAAACTATTCTATTATTTTTCCAGCTAAAATGTTTGGGCAATATTTCTAGTAATTCACATTGCCAATCTCCATTGTTTGGCCATTCTACTAAGAATAAAAATAAACAAAAAGGCTATGATTTTTGGCCTCTGATCAATTATGTAATTCTCCTTTTATTTAAAGTTTAAAGATTCAGCCTGTTATTTTTAATGCCAGTAATTCACATGCCATTAAGCCAGTACTGGTGGGAATGAGAGGCATGAAAAAAAAACTTTAAGCTCCAAATTAAACTCAATACTTGAATAGAGTTCATTAGCAACACTCTTATGAAACAACTGGTTTTCCTGAATAAGAAAAGTCTTTTAATAAGTCACTGCCAAATTGGTTGATTGTGTTTCAGGTCCTTGAGAGTCCTTCAATATATTGGTTATACACAAACATAGAGTCTATAAGTACATATGGAAGTTTGTCAAGAAATGAATTGTTATACAAAACGATATGAAGGCTTATGATAGCTATTTCCATACGACTTACCCAGTTAAAAAAAAAAAGTCCAGCTAGGCAGTTTTACTTGGTTGTACATTTCCAAAAAAGAAAGGGCCATTATGGAAAATTCTGAATTCTGCCTAAGACAGAAGGGCGTGATGAAGTGGTGGAAAAGTCACTGGCAGAGGTCAACTAGAAGATGTTAGTTTTCATGCCAAACTGAAACCTGCCTTCCTGTAACTTCCACACTGCTCTCATCTGAAGCAACACAAACCAAGTCCATCTTCCACAAAAAAACCCTTCACATACTGAAGACAGCTGCCCTATTCTCCCTCAGTCTTCCCTTTGAAATCATTTTAAGATACATGAAATATCTAGCCTAACCAAAGATGAGAAAACAATGTAATCCTGACACTTGAGTATAACTGAAGAGTGAGCAGTTTATCTTTGGAGATTTAAATACAATTTGACTTAAACTCCAATTCCCAAAAGTTGGAGTATACCCCCAGTTGTCTGCAGGGATTCTTGGATGAGAGGAGTTGAGACCTCATTTTTCTCCTGGTTTCCCCAAGCTCAGAGCCTGTGTTTTCAGTGAATATTTCATCTTATTTGATTCACACTTTCTGTGGATGTTCTCTTTTTTCTTCTGTCTTTAGTACTAACTCAAATATTAAACACAATCCCTGTCCTAGATTTTCCCAAAACCAATCACACAAGGCATTTGTGTTTGTATCAAATTTATTGTAGTTTTGGTGCAACAGAGGAAACTTACATTGTAGGAATGAAAATGACTTAAAATTATATAGTAGGTATCATTGTAAAATTATATAGTAGGCAACCCTGTTCTTAGAAGTCCTTTAGCAATCCTGTTTGATCTTCTGCACTTTTTCAAACTCTCCCATAGATTCCACTCATTCTCTTAGCTCCAGCATCAACATGGAATTCTTAGTCACGAACTCCAGCCTGTCTCACCTAAGTATTCTTCTTCCTCCAACTTCTCTCCAAATCCCAATCAATATTAAAGGGCACATTTAAATCCTACTTTGAATTATACCTCCTAATCATTCTACCTTGCCTTTCCTTCTTCCTTCTCTAAACTATATCCCATTCACTTTGGCACTTGTAACAGTTTCACCTTCCTGGGTGCAGGTCTTCTGTCTCCAGAAAGTTTAAGCTCTTTTAAGCACTCTAGGTTCTTGCTAACTGCTTACTGAATATGAATTAAAAGCTGAACAAGACCGAGTCCAACTTCCAGTTTCAGGTCTGGCATGTGAAAAACCTGAAGTCACCACTCTGTCCTAACAAGCAAAAACCTGAACAAACTGAAAACACTGATTTTCCTAAACCTGAATTTTCTCCTTTTAAAAATATCTATTCAGGGTCTTATTTACTATGATATTGCTTTCCTGAGTAACAATTAAATTTATAAGTAGGAAAGAATCATTACCCCATTACCAACTAAAAAGTAAAGGTTCAAGTCTTTAAGAAGAAAAAATTCTTTCACGGCACATGTGAGACCGGGCGCAGTGGCTCACACCAGTCATCCCAGCACTTTGGGAGGCCAAGGTGGGTGGATCACTTGAGGTCAGGAGTTTGAGACCAGCCTGGCCAACCTGGTGAAACACCATCTCTACTAAAAATGTAAAAACTAGCTGGGCATGGTGGTGGACGCCTATAATCCCAGCTACTTGGGAGGTTGAGGCAGGAGAATTGCTTGAACCCAGGAGACAGGAGTTGCAGTGAGCCGACACGGTGCCGCTGCACTCTAGCCTCGGCAACAGAGTGAGACTCCATCTCAAACAAAAAAACAAACAAAAACAGAAACAAACAAACAAACAAAAAAAGCACATGTGAAATCTCTACTCTAATTTGTACTAAATCTTAAGCTTTCTATCTTTACTTCCCCGTCCTTATCTCCTCAGTAGCTCCTTCAAACATATTTTTTTTTCCAGAATATTTGTGACAAAATACCAGAAAATATAGTCTAAGAATCTTACTCAATTCTTTCTTGTGCATTGGTCTCTGATGGTTTCCTAGTTCCAAATGGAAGAAGGTGTTTTTCAAAATCCATACTTTAAAAATTCAGCATTTGAGGCCGGGCGCGGTGGCTCAAGCCTGTAATCCCAGCACTTTGGGAGGCCGAGACGGGCGGATCACGAGGTCAGGAGATCGAGACCATCCTGGCTAATACGGTGAAACCCCGTCTCTACTAAAATAAATACAAAAAATTAGCCGGGCGAGGTGGCGGGCGCCTATAGTCCCAGCTACTCGGGAGGCTGAGGCAGGAGAATGGCGTGAACCCGGGAGGCGGAGCTTGCAGTGAGCTGAGATCCAGCCACAGCACTCCAGCCTGGGTGGCAGAGCAAGACTCCATCTCAAAAAAAAAAAAAAAAATTCAGCATTTGAATATTCATGTGTCCCTTAACAATGAAGATGTGTTCTGAGAAATGTGTCATTAGGCAATTTTGTCACTGTGCCAACACAAAAGGGTAGATTTACCACAAACCTAGATGTACATACTGTGCAGATACTAGCCTACTACACACCTATGCTATATGGTATAGCCTACTGCCCCTAGGCAACAAACCTGTACAGCATATTGCCCTACTGAATACTGTAGGCAACTGTAACACAATAGAAAGTATGTGTGTATCTAAACATATCTAAATATAGAAAAGGTTATGTGTTGCACTAAGATGTTATAGTGGCTACAATGCAACTGTGTGATAGGATTTTTCACCTCCATTATAGTCTTAGGGGACTATTGTTATATTTGCAGTCTGTTGTTGCCTGAACCATCATTATGCAGTGTATAACAATATAATACAAACTATTTATACTGCACTTATGCATAGAGTATATTTAAATTGGTCTACCTGCATTATCTCATTTAATCCTTAACAATCCTATGAATGCATCCTATGATTACTCCCATGTAGTTGAGGAAACTAAGGCATAGAAATGTTAACTTGCCAAAATACCATGGTGAGTGAAGCATAAATAGTCTAACAACAGTGCTCAAATGCTATGTATTGTTTCATCCACAAAAAAAAAAAGGAAAGAGAGTCTCTCACTCTCTGGGTGTGTTTGTGTGTGTGTTCCTTTTAAAACACAATTTTTAAAAGTCATAATTGCAAATTATTTTTCTAATGCAAATCACACATATCCTTTTGATAAGGATATTCAATCATAGAAAATATTTATAAGTATTTTTCTTTCTAATATTTCATATTGTATTTTAATCGGTTGAGCAATGTGTATAAAAGGAAAAAATGACTGCATTTACATGTTATTATGTGGTTTCCTTTGGAATCAGTTCTTTGACTTAAGGTCAAACCAGACAGCCGGCCTGTATGTGATTATGCTGCCCTCACGTGACAGATATTGTGAACTGCAAGTAGAGTGGGATTCTAGCAAAGACCACCGAGCCCGAAAACTCAGAGGAGCCGAGAGTAGCTACTCCCCCAACTGTTCGCTAACCATTTTCAAAGCCACTTTTACCTGTGACCTCAAAACATCAATGTGATTTTCACATGTCCTTAGCTTACTTCTAAGTAAGGTGTACAGGTGTTTACAATACTGTGTATTTATAGGTCTCACATGGATTTACAATTTAGTAGTAGGCAGTATCTGAAATCTTTATTTCCTCTGGACTTATTATGCTAATAGAGAAAGGTGGCACATAATAATATTTTTAAATAACCAAAAAAGCCTTGAAATTTCTCCAGGGGCATATATAATTTACATATTTGGTCATACAACCTGACAAGTGCTACCATTTTTAAATCCTTCTAGAAACACGGCATGTAAGACTAAATTTAAAGACCTCTATTAATAATTATGAATGTGGCCCGACGCGGTGACTCACACCTGTAATCCAGAATTTTGGGAGGCCGAGGCAGGCGGATCACCTGAGGTCGGAAGTTCGAGACCAGCCTGACCAACATGGAGAAACCCCGTCTCTACTAAAAATACAAAATTAGCCGGGCATGGTGGCGCAAGCCTGTAATCCCATCTACTTGGGAGGCTGAGGCAGGAGAATCGCTTGAACCCAGGAGGTGAAGGTTGAGTTGAGCCCAGAATGCGTGGTTCATTGCACTCTGGCCTGGGCAACAAGAGTGAAACTCCATATCAAAAATAAATAAATAAAATAAAAATAAAAATAATTATGAATGTGAACAAAGACTGTTTTGGTAAGATAAAATGTGCCATACAACAAAAATCAAGGCAAATCTCTAGTATGGTCCTCCTCTCCTTGATAAACAGTTCATTGACTTGCAAAAGAAATGGGAATGGCTAAAATTCTCCTTTGACCATAAATTTTTATGATAGTTTCATTGACTATGGAGTTAAAAACTAAAAACAGAGCATCAAAATTCCACGCTAGATGATGTAGGAAGTTGCCTAGAATATGTGATCTGAAGCCACCAAAAGACCTCTCAGTGGCTCTAAATGATCTTTCAAACTGGCTTGCCCTAGAGCCTAGGATTCCTGCCATTAATACATTTTTTCCTACTTACAATATGATGTCTCTGGTAGTTTGGTTTTGAAATATCAGAATACAGCATTATCTGGAGAGATAAGACACTATAAATCACAAATTCCTTAGCACAGATTAATTAATCAGAATACTTAATGTCAAAAGGAAAGCAGTAAATAAGACCTTGAGGTCAAGCTACAGGTAGTAATTTATGTACAGGAGGATAGAGGTGTGATCCAAAGGATACAGCACTGCTGAGAAGAGTGCCCAGCCTGGGCAAGAAAAGATCGTTTAGCAAGAGAAGCCAAACATGGACAGGGAAAGTGGGAAGAAGCTGAAGATAAACTTAGGCTGCTGGAGAATTGCATGTACGACAAGCTCTTTAACTGAAACTAAAATGTAAAAATTATCCAATAAAGAGGAAAAAAAAATATCAGACTTTATAGATTAAATAAAGGCAGTATCAGAATGACCAAGTTTGTTTTCAAAGGACTTTAAAATTTACTACTTTACCACAAAAACTCTCACTTTTTTAAACAAAAAATTCTGCACATGGAAATATCAAATAGTATTACAATACTAATGCGTCTGTTAAATATTAAATAGAGTACTCTATCTCTTTGTGGCTAGGATGAGGAAAGGGCCATATTCTGTTTCTAATGATCTTACTGACTGTTTATCTTGAAATGTTTAGAATACACTAAATAAATGTAAAAACAAGAAATATCACCAAAATAATGTGCTCCCAGATAAGGAAGAGATTTTTACAACTCTCAAAAATCTAAGTCCAGCCTTCCCAAACTGTAAAAACGAATATTAGAAAGTTAACCAAGTAAGTGAGTTAACCAAGTAAGTGATCATATAAATGTTTTTTCCTTATCTCTGAGAAAGCAGTTGTTAGTTGGTTCTTTTCTGGTGATCTCTTTTTCAGGTTCATGCTTATTTGCAATGTAATAGCTCTTCTTTCCATAGGAGAAGCTCTTCTTTCCACAGGAGATATCATTCAGTATCTACACTCAATCTCCTGTGGAACCACTTGCTTCTGAGAGTGATTACGAACATATAAAACAAACATTCTGAGATCCCTTTGGATACCTCCTAAGTAGGTAGAATTTAAAAATTTAAGCAATTTTTCCTCTTTTTGTATTCCTACTGTAGGAATACAAATTTAGACATGGAGGGAGATGGTATTCAATTCCTTGAAGGGGTCTAGCATCTGAACCAGGGTAAAGAAAGCAGCCACAGCTGGTGGAGCTGCTCCTTCCAGTAAAGGCCAGTGCAGAATCCTAAACTGGGTTCTCTTCTAGTCTTTGGCCTTTTTTCCACTCAGAAGACAACATAATTTAGGTGAAGGATCAATTTTCAGTTTTCAATCCCTAAGGATGATATTCAAAATATTTTCTTGAAAAAAAAAAAGGCAAGATGGTGCTCTGTCTAATCAGAACAGATTCAGGATGTAAACAAAAATATTTACGTACCATATTGTTTCCTCTACCTCTTGTTCCATTTCAGGGTCATTTTTCATTCTTCTTAGTTTTCTATTTTAGTAAAATTTAAATACCATAACTTAAAATAATACCAATATTTTTAAAATAAAGCCAAAATATGTGTTGTTTATGATTACGGCAAAGAACAAAACTTAGTTTAAGCTTCACTTAGTCATGTAGTTACACAAAATATTTTTAAAAAGAAAATCAAACAAGAATCTTACAAGCTTGACACCATCAACATGGTGAGTTAACATACAAATTTCTTCCTGAGGTGCTGATCACATTTGAATAGCACATTTAACATATTGAAAGATATTAAGAATTTTTAAGGCGGAAAACAAGAAAATATATAGTCCATATATTTGATACTATGTAAGGAGGAATATTATATCCCAGATGTAGCAGTATTACTAGAGAAATCGCTATATATAAGTAATAGGAATAAAAACTCATCTGGAATCAAATTAATGTCCACATCTTGGTCCCAACTTTCATTGGCTCTGGGATCTTGAGCAAGTTACTCAACCTCTCTTAATCTGTTTCTGCATCAATTAAATGATAATAATACTACTCCCTCCAATCAGTTTATTGTGACAATCACAATGAAATCATGCCAGTGAAAGTATTTTGTAAATTATTAAAAGTAATCCAAATATTACCTAATTTAAGCATTAAAATGACAATAATATTATTAAGCTAAATTCTAAGGCAGTTTCAGATTCCCTCTAAGAAAAGTTTTCTTCATGAACTATTATTCCTTAAGGTACTAGATATGTGATAAGAATGGGAAAGCTTGACAAATGGTTTAGGGACAAACACTGGATTAAAAAGGCAGGTAGGCCTCAACAATCTCTCATCACCATGACTGCAGCTTTGCACCTCACCCTTGAAAATGAATGTTATTTATAGACAAAGCTGCCCGGTTAAATCTCACAAGTGGATTACAAGACTGCCAATCAAGAAAAAGCCCCAGCAGGTGGGGTTTATGTGAGCTGATAAAACAGGTTCTGGCAAAGCACTTGTAAAAGTGAATTCCAGAATCACTGACCCTCCCATACTGTATCCTTTATTAAAAAAAAAAAAAAGGAACAAAAAGTAAGGGCTTATATTAAATAGATGGATTTAGGTTACAACAAAAAATAAAGAGTCTGCTATTAAAAGACAGATTCCACCTAAAATGCTTTGTAGGTTATACAGAGAATATATGTGTTCTATATACCTAGATTTTGAAAATTGCATTAATACTAAGAGTTCAAAAGGCAACCTGAGGTTTTCAAAGGTATCTCAATGTACATTATATTTGTCAATTATAATAATATTCTTTTACATACAATATTTGATTCTTCATTTACGCTTCAGGGCCAAATTTCCATTTGTATTTAGGGCATCTCTCCCTGGGCTACCCAAATGTACTTCATATCATTATGTTCAGAATCATCTTTGTTCTCAAACCTTCCTCATGAGGGTTTGATCTCAGTGAATAGTATCACTCAGTGATGCTGAGTGACGAATATCACCATCTTTGACTCCTTCCTTATCCCCCCCTCCCACCACTGTCACTAATTAATTAATCCCTTTGGCTTCTATCTCTGAAATGTCTTTTGTATTCATTCATTCCTCTGTTCTGTTGGTTTTGCCACTATCCTCGTCCAGAGATTCATCATATTTCAACTAAACTATCTGTACAATGTCTTAACTGTTTTCACTGACTCTATCACCTTTCCAAATGTACTTTCCACATTCCTGATAGAGAAATCTTCTAAACAATAAGGCAGTAAGATTAAAACTCTTTAGCAAGGTAGTTAACAAACTAGGGTATATCTTTTAGTCTTATTTCTAAATTGATGTCTCCACAAATTCTATTCCCTAGTTCCACTATACACCATAATAGTCACCCTTCCCTGAATACTGTACTTCATAGTTCTGGGCTTTAAGTTATATCATTCCGTGCATCTAGAAAATCTTCACTCCCTTCTCTAAATACTAGCATGCATTTATTTTTAAAAATCCAGTTCAGGTACTATTTTCTCCATCTCCTTTCATTCAAGCTGCCCCCCAAAGTAAGAATTTGTCAGTGCTGCCTATACCCTTACAAAGCCCTATTTATATCCCTAAAAGAGGACTCTTTTCACACATGCATATTGTTTTCTTACTAAATTGTAAGTCCAAACACTGTAAGCATGTCATTTTTAGTTTGGTATCCCCTATGATCTTTGCTTTGTGTGTGTGTGTGTGTGTGTGTGTGTGTGTGTGTGTTTTATTCATAAGTAGCTCATTGCATGTTCACTAAAAATAACGACTACCCTTAAATGAGTGCTTATTAAATATCAGACTCTATTTCCAATCTTTTATACTATGTTAATTGAGTCATTTAATCCCCAAAATAAATATATGAAGTAGCTAAATTTTACAAGTAAAGTAGCAAATGCTCTACAAAGTTAAGCAACTTACCCAATGTCAACACTATCTGGTGTCAGGACAGGAATCAAGGTCTTTCCTCAACCAATTCATTAGGTAGCCTTAAATGTCTATCTCTGGGTAGTCAAATACAAAAAAAATATAGTAGATTAAAAGGCTATATATGAACACTGACTAAAAACATAGAGAAGCTTTACTCTAGAGCATTGGTGTCTAAAAGGTATTATGGCTAGAATTCATAAATTTAAACTCTGTTTAAAGAATACTATTTCCTACCTCATAAGACTATTTTGGAGAACAAGTGAAATGCAGTATGTAAAATGTCTAGCACAGTACCTGGAACACAGTAGGAGCTGAAATATTAGGTTGGTGCAAAAGTAATTACAGTTTTGCCATTAAAAGTAAAATGTTTATATTATTTTCTCAGTTGTGAATTGTACAGAAATTATACCCAGACTTATTTCCTACATCACAAAATCCTGAGGCAAGGAGATGTGCTTTCAATGCCTAGTGGCCTAAATGTCAGACAAAAGGAAGTGTTGTTTTAAATTTACACATAAATTTAATAAATTTATAAAACATTTCTCAGCATATCTGATATAGATAGAAAATATGACTGGATTAATAACTGTTTGGACAAAGTTATGAATGATGGCCTTTTAGATCAAGAGATCTTAGCTTTTAAGGCCAATGGCAGGAAATAACATCATATCCCACAAAACATTCCTCTCCTTCTCTGCTGGAAATACAGCACTGGACTATGTGAGACCTGGACCATGAAATTGATCCAACAGCAATAATCATTCCTTGAGCAATGTGCTAGACACTGGCCAATGCAGTTCATATGTTTCAACACATTTACTTCTCACAAATCACCTATTAGGTTGGTGCTGTTATTGTTGTTATTATTATTATTTCTCAAATGAGGAAACCAGGGTGTGGAGGTTAGGTAATTCGCTCCAAATTGTACTGCTGTGAGTAGCCTAGCCAGGATTTAAGTACACATCTGTCTGACTCTGGAGTCTGACCTCTTTACCACTCAGGCTGTTTTTGCTCAGTCTATAATCTACTGTTGTTTTGGAATTTTCTTTTACAAAGGGACATTTTTTTGTGTGATTCATTACCTTATAAATACTGGCTTCTTTTTAAAAATTTCATTCAAGCAAAACACTCATTGTCTAGGCAATCCAACTTCTTTTAATTTAACTGAAACAGCAGACATAAACAAATTACAATTTATGTAGTCTGAATTTCACTACCATAAAACCAGAAAGCACAGTGTACACTTCCCAATCCACAGTCTTTTCCTAGAATGGTCTGAAAACCAACAATGACATCACTGGGGGGTAGACTAACTTCATAGCATATGACTGTATGGTGATGTGTTCTGCGTATGTTATTATCTTATTTTTTAATAAAGGTCATACGGGTAACACATCAAATAAGATATTTTAAAACTTCAGCTCTTCCCAAGTCAGCCACATCATCCAGTCTTTACATCTACATATTTGCACTGTCATTTCCTGGGTAATTCTCTTTGTCTAATTTGACACCACTGTCTCGTATATAGTCTGGGTCCTTACTTTAAAAAAAATTTCCCCTATAAATAATTGTTCAGTTGATAATTTCATCCTCTATAGGCTAATTTAAGTTTTAAATATTTATGTTGGATCTGTGCAATGAAATAAAAATGTGTACAATGAAAGGAAGTACTTAGGCCTTATCATAACTAGCTGTGACATCCCTTTCCTCCACCACATAAAGAAGCAGAAATATGAATACAGAATTCAGAGGTTTAATTTAACATGATGGTGGTTTGGGGGCCCCAGCATCAGATGATAGTAATTATAGGCTTCTCTTGCCAAATTTAGTATTTTTGAAGTTGAGTCAAAGTTTTTATTTAAACCTAAATTTCAACTATTCATAAGTTATTTTTATTAGTCAGACATCTCAAATGCTGTTTCTCAGTGATTATCTTGAAACTCCAGAGACAACCATTAAAAAACGCTTTTCTCCTTACATGCTTTGAACTGTTAGGTTTTTGTACCACTACTCTTTCATCTTTTTTAGCTTTGTATTTCTGATTTTTTGGCCAGTCCTAACATAATTAAAATCTAAAGTTATTCTAAAAGAGAGTTAAGATCCTCAGCAAATCACTCTACAAGGTATTTTTACATATTCTGTCCTAAAATATTTTATTTGGATGAAATATTTAACATTTAAACCGAAAAGCTGCAAAATGTAAAACCTGTTCCAAAGAGTGTATGTGGAAGAGAAAAAAATAGGATATGTTGAATTCTAAGTGCATAAATAGGAGTTCCCCACTAATTTTTTTTAACCAGCTGAAGAAATACAAACTTAACCAACCATCAAAATATGTGTGTGTCAATTTACACTAAGTCCTCACTTAACATCATTGATAGGTTTTTGGAAACTGGGACTTAAAGCAAAACAATGTATAACAAAACCGATTGTACCATAGGCTAATTGATATAAACAGAAGCTATATGGCATATTTCTTGTCACAAAAACATCACCAACCTCTAAACAAAGACCAAAATACTTCCCATATTAAACATTTAAAGAAGTGTGAGGTATACATGCATTTTAAAAATATTAATAAAAACAAGATAATTATTTCCCTAATTATTCCAGTTCAGGGTGGTTGCTGGCTGGAGCCTCTTCCAGCAGTTCAGAGCATAAGGCGGGAACCATCCCTGCACGGGATAGTGATCTCGTGGCAGGGCACAATTACACACACACACACACACTCAGATTGAGACCTTGTAGACATGTCAATTCACTTAACTTGCACATCTTTGTGATGTGGGAGGAAACAGGAGTAACTGGAGAAAACTCATGCAGATGGAGAACCTGCAAGCTCCACACAGACAGTGGCCCTGACTGGGAATTATTTTTTTTTTATCTCATCAATATTGTTATGAAATGACATTGAATGGAATGAAGTTATTAGAGGTCCTGCTATACTTTCTTGTTGTTAGAATCAAGCCTTTATTTTAATTTAAACCATCATTTTTGTCAGTCAAGAAGGTATAGCAGTGTACTTCCTCCCACCAACTATGTGGCCCTTGTAAAGGTATTCTTGCACAATTCTCCAATGTGCAATTATTGTACATTTCAAAACAGACTTACTCTGTCTTGAAACGAAATCCAGCACCATCAATTCATAAAAACTGCTCAAACTACATTTAATAATAGAAACAGGAGATAACACCTTTCCAAAACACATTTGTGGTAGGCTGAAAAATGGCCGTGAGAGATATTCAGATCCTAATCCCGGTAGCCTCTGAATGTTGCTTTATTTGGCAAAAAGAGACTTTGCTGATTTAATTAAATTAAGGATTTTGAGATGGAGAGATCCTCGTGGATAATCTTGGTGGCCCTAAATGCAATTTTAAGTGTGAAGAAAGAGTGCCCTAACTAGAGAAAGGATGAAGGCCATCTTATCACTGACGCAGAGACTGGAGTGGTGTGACCAAGAGATGAGGAATGCCAGCAGCCTCTAGAAACTGGAAGAGGCCGGGAACGCACTTTCCCCTGGAGACTACAGAAGGAACTAGCCCTCTGACTACCCTGACTTTTGTCCGGTAAGATTCATTTTGGAATTTGTGCCCCCAGGTGTATTAGAGAATAAATTTCTATTTTTAAGACAACAGAAATTAAAAGCCAGTACATTTGGGGTAATTTATTACAGTACCAATAGAAAACTAAGACAACATTTTACATATATGGCTGCATTTTATAAATAGGAGAATTGTTGCCAAATATGTTAAAGTCAATTTACTAATCTTTCAAAACCAGCATTCTCAAAGTTAAGTAATGAAGTGAGAGAACTTCTGGTTTCCAGTCTAGTATGTAAGGAGCTTAAAAGTTGCTCCTGTGTCCTAAAGTTTTAAAAAACTCAACAAACTGAAAAAAATCAATTCTTCTTTAATCTGCCATAGAAATGAGGTTATAGGCACTTACCATTTGTAAATTTGCTTACATGGATTAACTCATTTACATGGATTAATACAACTGTTAATTGTGAGACACAGGATTTAGGGACATTTTACAGACACAGAAATGTTAAGCAATTTGCCTAAGCCCTGTCCTCCAGTGCACTCTGAGAAGGCACCACAGTGCTTTTCTCCCGTGAATAGGTAAACCCTTTCCATGTAAGTTGGCTATTTTTTGAGGTACCAGTCTGAAGAATCATTTCAAATAATTATCAATATTTAGACTTACAAAAGATATAATACCTAATCATCAATTCCAAGTTCCCCATTGTAGTGAGATATAATTGATATTACGTTCTTTAAAATGTATTTATTTATCAAATACAAATAAAGAGCCTTCTACGTACAAGACACCACTGCAGCAGAGTTGGCCATTTAGGAGCTAACAATCTACAAAAGAAATGCCATGAGTAAGTATAACAAAGAGATGGTCAGATAAATCATTTCCAAGCAAATGCTTTCTTAATTTGCTGAGTTTAGATATTTTTAAACATCAAATGTATTTGTTTTCCTAAGTTTTGTCATTCTTGGCTGGAGTCAAAAATAAACGTCTA
This sequence comes from Trachypithecus francoisi, assembly GCF_009764315.1. NCBI lineage: Eukaryota > Metazoa > Chordata > Mammalia > Primates > Cercopithecidae > Trachypithecus > Trachypithecus francoisi. Next base: position 43,352,461 of record NW_022681470.1, on the reverse strand, counting down.
TTTCCTTATTTAACGTTTTCTTTACCAACTGCTCACCACCAAGTGGTTGTTTCAATTAACCAACTGTTATATAATCTAGCTTAAAAGAAGGGCCAGGCCTGGTGGCTCAGGCCTGCAATCCAAGCACTTTAGGAGGCAGAGGCAGGAGGATCGCTTAAGCTCAGTGGTTTGAGAGCAACCTGGGCAACGTGGCGAAAGCTCACCTCTACAAAAAATACAAAAATTAACCAGGCATGGGGGCATGCAGCACCTGTAGTCCAGCCTACTTGGGAGGCTGAGATGGGAAGATCACCTGAATTCTGGGAGGTCGAGGCTACAGTCAGCTGAGATCGTGGCACTGCACTCCAGCCTGGGCGACAGGGATTGTAAAGGAAAAAAACCACGAACAATTTAATCCAAGGATTATCAATGGTTTTACTATTATAAGTTGAATGAATGAGTAACTATGGTAAAACTAACTGAATTACAGACTCAGTATCTGCTCAGTTCCAGAGAGCTGAACCACAAAATACTTTCAACTTCATAAGTAATATTTTTACTAATACATAGAATTCACTTTTTCTGGGTGAAGCACTTCATGTAATACAATGTCTGTAATAGCACTGACTAGCCCTTTTCTGACAAGTTTTCTCAGCAGCAATTTGATATTTAAAAAACTGTAAACCCTGGTAAGCCAACAATGTATTGCAATGCTAGTAAGAAATAAATACTCACTTAATTCAATAAAGCAACTCTTCAATGTTATTTTTATATTAGCCAAAGATTTAAGCCAGAATAAGAACAAACAAATAACTAAAAGAAATATAATGCAACTTAATAAAATAAATAGCATACTTTCTAGCAGAAGGCAAGAAATAACTAAGATCAGAGCAGAACTGAAGGAGATAGAGACACAAAAAACCCTCCAAAAAAAATCCATGAATCCAGGAGCTAGTTTTTTGAAAAGATCAACAAAATTGATAGACCACTAGCAAGACTAATAAAGAAGAAAAGAGAGAAGAATCAAATAGATGCAATAAAAAATGATAAAGGGGATATCACCACCGACCCCACAGAAATACAAACTACCATCAGAGAATACTATAAACACCTCTACGCAAATAAACTAGAAAACCTAGAAGAAATGGATAATTTCCTGGACAGTTACACTCTCCCAAGACAAAACCAGGAAGAAGTTGAATCCCTGAATAGACCAATAGCAAGCTCTGAAATTGAGGCAATAATTAATAGCCTACCAACCAAAGAAAGTCCAGGACCAGACAGATTCACAGGGGAATTCTACCAGAGATACAAGGAGGAGCTAGTACCATTCCTTCTGAAACTATTCCAATCAATGGAAAAAGAGAGAATCCTCCCTAACTCATTCTATGAGGCCACGATCATCCTGATACCAAAGCCTGGCAGAGACACAACAAAAAAAAAGAGAATTTTAAACCAAAATCCCTGATGAACATCGATGCAAAACTCCTCAAGAAAATACTGGCAAACCAAATCCAGCAGCATATCAAAAAGCTTATCCACCATGATCAAGTGGGCTTCATCCCTGGGATGCAAGGCTGGTTCAACATAATGCAAATCAATAAACGTAATCCAGTATATAAACAGAACCAAAGACAAAAACCTCATGATTATCTCAATAGATGCAGAAAAGGCCTTTGAGAAAATTCAACAGCCCTTCATGCTAAAAACTCTCAATAAATTCCGTATTGATGGAACGTATCTCAAAATAATAAGAGCTATTGATGACAAACCCACAGCCAATATCATACTGAATGGGCAAAAACTGGAAGCAGTCCCTTTGAAAACCAGCACAAGACAGGGATGCCCTCTCTCACCACTCCTATTCAACATAGTGTTGGAAGTTCTGGCCAGGGCAATCAGGCAAGAGAAAGAAATAAAGGGTATTCAGTTAGGAAAAGAATAAGTTAAATTGTCCCTGTTTGCAGATGACATGATTATATATTTAGAAAACCCCATCGTCTCAACCCAAAATCTCCTTTAACTGATAAGCAACTTCAGCAAAGTCTCAGGATACAAAATCAATGCGCAAAAATCACAAGCATTCTTATACACCAGTAACAGACAAATAGAGAGCCAAATCAGGAATGAACTTCCATTCACAATTGCTTCAAAGAGAATAAAATACCTAGGAATCCAACTTACAAGGGATGTAAAGGACCTCTTCAAGGAGAACTACAAACCATTGCTCAATGAAATAAAAGAGGACACAAACAAATGGAAGAACATACCATGCTCATGGATAGGAAGAATCAATATTGTGAAAATGGCCATACTGCCCAAAGTAATGTATAGATTCAATGCCATCCCCATCAAGCTACCAATGACTTTCTTCACAGAATTGGAAAAAACTGCTTTAAAGTTCATATGGAACCAAAAAAGACCCTGCGTTGCCAAGAAAATCCTAAGCCAAAAGAATAAAGATGAAGGCATCACGCTACCTGACTTCAAACTATGCTACAAGGCTACAATAACCAAAACAGCATGGTACTAGTACCAAAACAGAGATATAGACCAATGGAACAGAACAGAGTCCTCAGAAATAATATCACACATCTACAGACATCTGATCTTTGACAAACCTGACAAATACAAGAAATGGGGAAAGGATTCCCTATTTAATAAATGGTGCTGGGAAAATTGGCTAGCCATAAGCAGAAAGCTGAAACTGGATCCTTTCCTGACTCCTTATACAAAATTAATTCAAGATGGATTAGAGACTTAAATGTTAGACCTAAAACCATAAAAACCCTAGAAGAAAACCTAGGTAATATGAGGACATAGGCATTGGCAAGGACTTCATGTCTAAAACACCTAAAGCAACGACAACAAAAGTCTAAATTGACAAATGGGATCTAATTAAACCAAAGAGATTCTGCACAGCAAAAGAAACTACCATCACAGTGAACAGGCAACCTACAGAATGGGAGAAAATTTTTGCAATCTACTCATCTGACAAAGGGCTAACATACAGAACCTACAAAGAACTCAAACAAATTTACAAAAAAAAAAAAAAAACATCAAAAAGTGGGCAAAGGATATGAACAGACACTTCTCAAAAGAAGACATTCATATAGCCAACAGACACATGAAAAAATGCTCATCATCACCCGCCATCAGAGAAATGCAAATCAAAATCACAATGAGATACCATCTCCCACCAGTTAGAATTGCGATCACTAAAAAGTCAGGAAACAACAGGTACTGGAGAGGATGTGGAGAAATAGGAAAACTTTTACACTGTTGGTGGGACTGTAAACTAGTTCAACCATTGTGGAAAACAGTGTGGCGATTCCTCAAGGATCTAGAACTAGAAATACCATTTGACCCAGCCATCTCATTACTGGGTATATACCCAAAGGATTATAAATCATGCTGCTATAAAGACGCGTGCACATGTATGTTTATTGCAGCACTATTCACAATAGCAAAGACTTGGAATCAACCCAAAGGTCCATCAGTGACAGACTGGATTAAGAAAATGTGGCACATATATACCATGGAATACTATGCAGCCATAAAAAAGGATGAGTTCGTGTCCTTTGTAGGGACATGGATGCAGCTGGAAACCATCATTCTCAGCAAACTATCACAAGAACAGAAAACCAAACACTGCATGTTCTCACCTATAGGTGGGAATTGAACAATGAGATCACTTGGACATAGGAAGGGGAACATCACACACCGGGGCCTATTGTGGGGAGTTGGAAGGGGGGAGGGATAGCATTAGGAGACACACCTAATGTAAATGACGAGTTCATGGGTATAGCACACCAACATGGCACATGTATACATATGTAACAAAACTGCACGTTGTGCACATGTACCCTAGAATTTAAAGTATAATAAAATAATAATAACAATAACAATAAAAAAAGAAGATACACAACTAAGAGGTAGACTTATGACCTGAACCTCAGTTCGTATGACTCCATAGTCTGTGAGTTTAACTACATCTCTATCTTGCATTCTCTTCTGCATATCAAATTAAATTTTCAGATTCTAAAAACAAAAAAAAATAGCATACTTTCTACTTATTTTTCAATGCTTATCAAGTTTTATAAATGTGCAGGTCCTATACAAATAAAAAACTTTAATAATAGGTTCCAAACTATAGACTCAAAATGCAAAGCAAAAAAAATCAGATGAATAACCCCAAAGAGAAATAATACAAAAACGTTCATTATAAAGGTATGTATTTCTAATATTCAAAGGCAAGATATATAGATGTCTGAGCATGCTAAACTGTAGTCTCCCATAAAAGAAATAAGTCTTGAACATCCCAGAGGTAAAGAAAACGATGAGGTTTTAAAAGTAAGCACTAAAATTATTTGAATTAAGACACAAGAAAAGATACATAGAAATGAGGGAAGCAGAGGAAGCAAAAATAAAAATACTGATAATAAAATTATTAGCTGCTCATTATATGCTAGTTATTATGTTAAGTAATTTATATTTATTAGATTCTCACATCCATGATATAAAGTTAATATTCTTATCCTTTTATAAATTAGAAATCAGAGGCTCAGAGAAGGATATCACTACAACAATGAGCAAAAGAACTAGGGCTTGAGCATGGGCATTTCTTACTCTAAAAATAATGTTCTTAACTGCTGCCATGTGCTAACCTACTTAGCAAGCAAAAAGAAATAGGAAAAAATGAGTCTCTTAATTTTGTGTGGTTTTCTACTTTGAAATAATTTCAAGCACACCTAGAGGGAAGAATACTACAAAAGAGAGAATTATTAAACAAATGTGATAAAATGTTAACAATTGAAGGATCTGGGAGAAGAATATTATGGAGTTACATGTATTATCCTTGTAACTTTTAGGTATGTTTAAAATTATTTCAAATTTAAAAGTCACAAAAAAAATTTAACTGTGTATTTTTACACATTTTTTTCCTTAATCAGAATCATTAGAGAGTAAATTTGTAGATGTAGTGTCCCATTATCTCTAAATACTTCAGTGTGTATTTCCTAAGAGTAAGAACATTCACTAATCATCTTAATAATGTCCTTAAAACCCAAGAACTATTGTAATCCAGAATCCTGTAATCCAGGATCATATATTGCATTTAGCTGCCATGTCTCTTTAATCTCCTTAATGGGAAATAGTTCTTTTTCTCTTTCACAACCTTCCCCATGGAAGGCCAGTTACTTTGTAGAATGCCCCTCAGTTTTGTTTTTGTCTGATATTTCCTCATGATTAAATTCAGACTACATATTTTTGGTAAGAATATCACAGAAGCTGTGCTGTGTCTTTTTCAGAATCAGAATGTGCATGATGTCAGTTTGTCTCATTGTTGGTGATTTTTAACTGATCAAGTCATTAAATGGTTTCTATCAGGTTTTGCCACTGTAAATTTGATTTTTTTTCTCTTTGTAATTTATACATAATTTGTGGGGAAATAACTTGAGGCTATATAAATATCCTGCTCCTCATCAAACTGCCACACAATAGGTTTAGCATCCATTAATAATTCTTACCTGAATGAAATATTACCATGATGGTTACCTAATAGCTCATTTTTTAACTCTTTATTCCTTCTACATCTTGGTTGGCTTTTCACTATAAAGAAGGGATTTTCCTTTTCCCCCATTTATTTATATCAGTATATAACCATAAGTCCTTACTTTATTCTATAGATTAAATCCATTATTATTGTCATTTTGATGCTCAAACTTTTCCAAATTTGACCAGTAGAGCCCTTTCAAGCTGATTCCTGTATCCTTCTGATACATCGCCCTGATTTTTTTTAGCATGCTTTAATTTTCAGCATAAGATTGTACCTTAGGCCTATTTTGTACTTTTCTGTTCCAGCCCTAGCTAATTTATTTCCCAACATGCCTTGATTTATTTTAGTGAAGACATTGTTTCTCAAGATGTGAGTACTAAATATACTCACTACTACTAGGGTATCATTGTTTTGGGCCCTCTTAGTGCACAGAGCTGGGAAATGCATACACATACATAGGTAGATGATAGGGATAGATAGATGGGTGGATAGATAAGTTTGATAGATGATAAATAGATAGATAGATGATAGATAAACAGAGAGATAATCAGATAGCTGATAGACAGGTAGATAGAACAAGCTGTGAATTCATACTGATATCTTCAATCCCAATCACAGGATTCACTCTACTCTTTTCCCAATCCATGGCTGTCTTTCTTTCAACAATGAGGAATCAGACTTCTTTTACACTCAATTTATTTGTTTGCCCAATCCTTAAAAACACATAAAGCATAACATGTTACTAACTTACAACATCAAAAACAACAGTGCTACTTATTAAAGTTCAGTACTTATATATAGTTCTTTTGGTCTTTATTCCTAGGTTAAGTTTCCAAAACACTATATCAAAAAATAACTTGGGTCCATTGCCCCCATCTTCAATGTGGTTGTATTTTTATTTGAAATACTTTCACTTGTTTCTGTTTGAATTCCATTTTAGATTCCTCTGATTTTTACTAGATTTATTTTGTGAGTTTAGTTTGAGCATGTAAAATATTAGCAAGATTACAAAAGTTAAAACTGTATGAAAAATTATACTTGGGGAGGCATCACTCCCTCATTCTCAACTCTTGATTCTCACTCACTCCTAGTAGGTAACCAATCTTATTGGTTTCTGGGTTTTTCATTCCTGCGTTTCTTTTTGCAAAAATAAACAGATATATGTACATTTTCTTGTATCTCCTTCTCTCTCTTACCCAAAAGATAGCATACTATATATACTTCATACAAGTTTAACTTTGCTTTTCCAACTTGACAATATATTCTGCAAATCACTTCATATCAGTCTTAGAGATCTTTTCCTTTTAAATGTCCATAGTATTTCATTCTATGAATGTGCCACAGTTAATTTAGCCAACCTCCTATGGATGGACATTTAGATTGTTCCTAATATTGTAAAATTATAAACAATGCTTCAATAAATAAATGTGTGCATATAAATTCTCATATAGTTAGAGATATATTTTCAGAGTAAATACTCATAAGTGGAATTGCTAGGTCAAAAGGTAATAACATGTAATTTTGTTAGATAATGTCAAATTTTCCTTTATAAGTTTCGTACCAATTTTTATTCCTACCAGGAACGTATGAAAGTGCTATCCCACATCTTGCCAGCAGAATATGTCGCCAAGATTTTTGAGTTTTTGCGTATCTGATAAGTCAGGAAGGGTATCAGTATAATTTTACTTTCTCATATTCTCACTTCTCATATTATGAGTAAAACTGAACATATTTCCTTACGTTTAAGAGCCATCTATGTATGTAGACATGTTTTATATATAACATACATATTATAGACTATATGGTGTTAGAAGTTAGAATAATGATTACTCTCAGAGAAAGACAAATGGTGACTGGCAGTAAAATGTGAAAATTCAATGAGTTCATGATATATGCCCTTTTTGAATATATTTCATTGAAAGATATTTTTTAAATAATGAATGTCTTCCAAATAGAAGAAGGAACTTATAGGGATTAAGGAAAATATAATCAATCAAAAGGAAATTTGGTAATAAGAGACGAAGGCAAAAATTAAAAAGATGTAGTATCATTTGTCTACTTTCGCTTTTGTTGCCTGTGCTTTTGGTGACATATCCAAGAAATCATTGCCAAGACTAATGTCACAAAATTTTCCCTGTTTTCTTCTAGGAGTTTTACAGTTTCAGGTTTTATATTTAAGTCTAATCCATTTCGAGTTGATTTTGTATATAGCGTAAGATAAAGGTCTCACTTCATTCTTTTACATGTGGAATCCACTCTCCTGACACCATTTTGTTGAAAAAACTGTTCTTTCCCCATCATGTATTCTTGGCACCCTTGTTATAAATCAGTTGACCATATATGTGTGGGATTTTTTCTGGACCCTTTATTCTGTTGCATTGCTATATGTGTCTGTCTTTATGTGAGTACCCTACTATGTTAATTACTGTAGCTTTGTAATCAACTTTGAAACCAGGAAGTGTTATGCCTACAGTTTTGTTCTTTCTAAGGATAGTTTAGGGTATTTAGGGTCCTTTGTGAATTTTAGGATTTTCTGTTTACATAAAAAATTGGATTATTGATAAGGATTAAATACAACCTGTAAATTGGTTTAGGTGGTATTAAAATTTTAACATTATTAAATCTTCCACTCTAGGAAAATGGGATGTCTTTACATTTTATTTTCAGCAATGTCTTGTAGTTTTCAGGATCTAAGTCTTTTATCTATTTAGTTGTGAAGTATTTTATTCTTTTCGATGCAATTGTAAATGAGATTGTTTTCTCTAATTCCCTTTCACATAGTTCGTTGTTAGTGTATAGAGACACAACATATTTTTGTATGTTGATTTTTTATCCTGCAATATCATTAAATATATTTGTTAGCTCTAACAGTTGGGTTTATTTTTTATTGATACAGAATAATTGTACATATTTATGAGGTACGTGTGATATTTTAATACATGCATACAATGTTTAATGATCAAATCATGGTATTTAGGATATGCATCTACTTGAATATTTATCATTTCTTTCTGCTGTGAACATTTCACATCTCTTCTAGACAATCTATCTTTATTAACAGTAGTCACCCTACGGTGCTATCAAAACGTATTCCTCCTGTCTAACTCTAGTTTTGAACTCATTAACCAACTTCTCTTCATCTCCTATCCCTTCCCAGCCTCTGTGAACTAGCATTCCATTCTCTACCTACATGAGATAAACTTTTTAGTTCCCATTTATGGGTAAGAACATGCGATATTTATCTTTCTGTACTCGGCTTGTTTCACTTAAGATCATGTCCTGTCTCTATCTCTTTATCTCTTAAAAAAACAGTAGAAAATGTAAACTAAGTGAAACAAATTAAGCAATAGTTAAGCAATGGAGCATCGATTATTTCCTTAGACAATTTTATGACCATGTGATGTGCTGCATACCAGTCAAAATAATAGTTATGAGATTTTAAATATCTGGTGCCATACATGTCATAGAAAATTTTGCTAAGTTGTCTATACCTCAAATTCGATATTTGAACTCATACAAATTAAAAGGTACATTTGGCAAAATCAACCCCCCCACCCTTTTTTTTTTCTGAGATGGAGTCTCACTCTGTCCCCCAGGCTGGAGGAGTGAGGAGCGTGATCTCAACTCACTGCAACCTCCACCTCCCGAGTTCAAGCGATTCTCCTGCCTCAGCTTCCCAAGTAGCTGGGACTACAGGCACCCGCCACCACGCCCGGCTAATTTTTTTGTATTTTTTAGTAGAAACGGGTTTTCACCATGTTAGCCAGGATGGTCTCGATCTCCTGACCTCGTGATCCGCCCCCCTCAGCCTCCCAAAGTGCTGGGATTACAGGCATGAGCCACCACGCCCGGCCTGTTTTCTTCTTTTATTATCATTTTTCCCTGAGCTTTGAATCATACCAAATGTTTGTGGAAAATGCCAAGATGCATTTACTTGTTTTTGTTGACATTTTAGGTTTAATTTATTGTCTATGATCCATACAGTGATGTATAGAAATAGATTGTGTGTAATCTAGTGGAGGAACAGTGGATTTGCAACCTGGGTTAGAATGCTGATTGTCATTTCCTAGAGGTGTGACTATTAACTAGCTACTAGACCTCTCTAAAACAGCTTTCACAGTAAAATAGAGGCAATAGTACCCTTCATATCTTGTTATGAGGATTAAATGATATAATAATATAGCACCACAATTTTTAAGGTCCTATGTAAAACAGTTCATATCATTATTTAAAACCACTTCCTAATTATTTCAAAATTTCTTCCTAATTCCTGTGAATCTTTACCACTGCTCTTGTTCTGGCTTGATTTCTGATGTCTTTCAAGGAATCATCTTTTTGTACCTTACTGTATTTTTTTCCATTTACCTTTTATTTGACTTTAAATCTTCATTGCTTTGATTGGAAAGTCTCCAGAAAACCACCTTTTTTGATATTGTTTCCATGTCCTGAGAGCCCATAAAAGATGTGATTTTAAAAAATCAAATCTTATTACTGAACATCTTCAGTGGAGCCAGCCTTTCACTTCTGGTATTTTGTTTTCTCATGTTACATCATGGTCTTTAAAAAAAGAAAATGAAAATACCACTTGCATTTGTAAATGTCTTGTTTTTCTGCCAGAGACTTCATAGAAATCCTTTTTGAGTTCTCTTCTGAGAATAACATTCATTTTCTGCAAAAATATGCATAATGGAATGTGAAAAGCATATTATTTGTTGCATTCGGGATGCATTCCCTGTAAAGATAGCAAAATATGTGGAGTAAAATTGAAATATGCTCAGATTTTTTAAAAGAATATGGGGACTGGGCACGGTGGCTCATGCCTGTAATCCCAGCACTTTGGGAGGCCAAGGTGGGAATATTACTTGAGGTCAGGAGTTCGAGAACAGCCTGGTCAACATGGTGAAATGTTGTCTCTACTAAAAATGCAAAAATTAGCCGGGCATGGTGGTGCAGGCCTGTAATTCCAGCTACTCGGGAGGCTTAGACAGGAGAATTGCTTGAATCTGGGAGGCAGAGTTTGCAGTGAGCTGGAATTGCACCACTGCACCCCACCCTGGAAGACACAGCAAGATTCTGTCGAGAGAGAGAGAGAGAGAGAGAGAGAAAATGTGATCCCCAAAGTTGGAGGTGGGGCCCTCTTGGGAGGTGTTTAGGTCATGGGAACAGAGCCCTCCTGAATGGCTTGGGGCCCTCCCAGCAGTAAGGAGTTCACATGAGATCTGGTTGTTAAAAAGTCAGGGACCTCCCTCCTATCTCTGTTGCCCCACTTTCACCATGTGACACACTAGCTCCCCTTTGCCTTCTGCCATTAATAAAAGCTTCCTGAGGCCTCACCAGAATCAGTTACTGATGCCATGCTTCTTGTACAGTTTGTAGAACCATGAGGAATATAAAGGAATATCTAGTGATACCAAATGGACTATCATGGAAACTTCCTTCAGTACAAATAAAAATTTCTTGAAGATGGAGGATAATGTTTTATCCTCCATCTTTTGACAATATTTTTCAAAAGATGGAGGATAAAACGTTAAATTGCTACTCCAGAGTTAATTCTGTCCAGCAAAAAAATAACCAACCAGTAACAAGGATGTGTTGTAAACCTTCAAAAGGAAACAACTAAGGGACTTAAGCTACAAAAAGAAAAGAAAAGGAAGGCTGACTATAGAAGAATAAGTGCTACAGATACATAGAAGGCAATAAGCATTACGGAATAAAGATGCCTGTAATCCCAGCTACTTGGGAGGCTGAGGCTGAAGACTTACTTGACCTCAGGACTTGAAGGCCTTCTAGGTAACATAATGAGACCCCTTCTCTTAAAAAAAAAAAAAAAAAGTTATATATTCTTTTGCCAAAGACTCTCTAAAAGAAAAAACATCAAGAGATAATAAAATTCTGATAATAACTATCTCCACATATTTTTAGGAAAGGAGAAAGATAAAATGGCTGATGTTGTAACATCTCAGTGAATGCCCAGATGATTTGTTAAAGGATACTATAAAAAGGTGGAAAAAACGGTATGCAATCAAATATGATAAAATAATACAAAGAATACTATAATCCAAAGTAAACTCGGTTTCAAAAATATGTTAAGAATAAAAAGATTTTAAATTATGCATATAGTGAGAAGACAATGAAGGAAGATATGTCTCCTCTTTATATGAATAATAAATTGCAAAGAGAAAGAGAAACTGGAATTCTTACCTTGCTTTCCTCTTCTCAATCAAGAAGAATAAAATTCAGACACGAAAGAGTAGAACACATATCGGAAAAGGGAGATAAAATCCTAAACAGAATAAATTACAGCACTATCTCATTCTGGTAAGTCTTTTCAGCAGTATGGTCTTGTTTCCAATATGCCCTTCCAGCTCTACATTTAATTCTGCTATTTGAAGATTGAGGGACATGTTTTCAAGGTCAAAGTAAGATAAGGCTTATTTTTAGTAAAAACCATGTCTGCCACAGCGTCTGCTTCACTTACACCCTTTATTACAAAAAATGCCCCAGCCCCTACTGAAAGGGTAGCCCTATGTAGGTCACATAACCTTGCCATCTGGCTAAAGCTGATAAGACCAAGGGTGTGACCTTGGCCAAATTATGCCAATGGCATAATGAAGCAAAATGGTTTGGGCTAAACAAATCAGATTCTCCCAGAATACTCATTTGGAAACATGGAAATAGCCAAGCTGTTATCAACAGATGGGAGGCTTAAAAAATTTCTATAGATAGGTGTCTTGAGTAGAGTCAAGGCCATGAGGGGGGTTATGGAAAACAGAAGAAATAAGAAAATAAATATTGAGGAAGCACAGGCTGTAAAGTAAAGGTGATATGGCCTTAGGAAGAGTATTAACTAGTAACAGAAGATCAGTCATGGCAGGAGGAGCAGGGTTGGGGGCAGGCAGTGCATGCTGTTAGTGGGATGGAAAGCCACAGTCTTGGTGTTTGAGTCCTTCTGGGAAGATCAACAGACCCCTCCCAGCTGCTAAGGTGTTTACGCAGCATTGTATCCTCCAAGATTTTGAGCTGACATTCCATTCTTCTAGGACTAGAGTGTATAGCTGTCCTTGAACTCCTAAGGAATTCACGCTTTTCTGTCAATTCTGTTCTTACAATTAACTTTCTCACACTCAAAAAAAAAAAAAAAAAAAGGAAGTAGATATGTATGACAGCCCTGGAACCAGAAAAATCTCCATTGAAGGCTGTTTAGAATTTAAAGAAAATTCTATAATTTCATCTTTTTAGAGCAGGTAATTTAATCTGCCCTAAACAGGAGACTTTACTGGTTAATAGTGTGGAACATGGAATTAAGTCATACCTGAATTCGAACGCTGGGGTCTGCATGGACATAATGTCAACATTTGAAACATAAAACTGTTTTCTTGCTGCTGTATATAGAAATTCCTTGTCCACAGAAGAGTGCTTTCACACAGTAGGCATTCCACAAATATTGGGGAATAAATGCATCAATTAGATAAGTTACAAAACTTATTCAAGCCTGTCTCCTCATCTACAAAATTATACTTGACCTACCTCCGAGCCGAGGATTGTTGTAAAGATTATGCAAAGTAAACAATTAGTACCTCACCTGGCATGATGAGCACTCAGGAAGTGTCCTAATTATTAATATTTTTATTCCTGTTTTCTAAGATATTTTCAGCTGGTTTATAATGTTTGTGCTTTGTAAAGTATTTAGTATTCTTAAAATTGGATGTAAAATCATATACAAAAATCTAAACAGTACATCAACATATAATTCTGATACTTTTAAATGTTTTTACATCAATCAAGAATCATATGTGTGAAATAATGACCTTTTGGGCTTTGACTCTTTTCTTGACAAGTTTTCATGATCTACAAAGATTACTCAATTCATAATTGAAGCAATTAGATCAAGTATGCTTGTCCAAAATGGAAGCAAGTGTGTGATGTCCATAATGACCCCAAATCCTTCCAGTAAACAAGTGCCAGAGATAGCACAAAATAAAAAGCAAATTATGGAAATATCTGTGTTGGGAAGGTGGGGGTAGCATAGGAATTGCTATAGTAATTTTTTTTTTACCGTAAGTCTCTATACTTGTGCCTATATTACATATTTGAACATATGAGTACCACGCTATATTTGACAGTAACTTAAAATACATTTTTTGAATGTTAAAACCACTATGACATTTTTTATCATCAAATTGAAATATTAAATTTCTTCACATTTGCCATCAGAAGGCATCTTTTAAGTTACATTTGTATTGCACCTGACTACATTCTAGATTCTTTAGCTAGAGAAAAAACACTCAGTTCATAAAAACTGAAAGTGAATTGCCCTGAGAAACTTTGTTGAAAAGCACATGTATAGCACACAAACTGGAAACCTGCTAAATGGAAGGTAAACATGAAACCTGCTAAATGGGAGGTAAAAATCTGACTTAAGGATGAAAATGAAAGTTAATTTAGAAAATACTTTGATTTCTGGAAGAATCTCTATGAAAATATTTATGGTTGTGACTCCCTTAAATATTGTAAATTTTATGTACTCTTCTCTATTCTTCAAATCAAATTCTACAATAAAAAAGTATAAGCCAACAAAGTTCTGAAATGTGACAGATTTCCCTCCTACTAACAAGAATAAATAAATAACAAATTAATTTAGTATAATAAAACATAACTATTAAAATTTATTTAGACATTATCACTGTTTAAATTGCATTAAGATCTACTTAAAGTTTCTGGGTGAAGCTACATATGACTAAACCTTATAATTTAAAAATCTAAATGTATTCATTTTAATTGCCATTAATATTAAAATTTTGTCCTCTTGCTAATTAAAAATTTCCAGTTTTAAGCTTAGAGTAAATTAAATCTCCTACTTTGGCAAAGTTAGATGAGAATTTGGTTGTAAGAATTAAAGATGTTAGGAAAAGACGGAAGATGAAACACATGCATCTACTTCCCCTACATCTCAAAACTCCATTAAAAAAACAGCAGGAAAGGAATTTTTAATGGCAAAAACCAGAAACAATAAGGAGAAGTGAAAAGGAGAAAATGCCAATAAAACTAGAATCCAGAAAGCAAGTAGATCTGTAAAAAAAAAAAAAAAAAAAAAAAAAAAGCCCATCTGAAAAAAATTGTATTAAAAGCCTGTAGTAAGAGAAGATGAAAATCATAGTATCTCTCTTATTCCTCCCAATGTTGTAGTAAACATAGCACTTCATTGTGATTACCTTTTTACTTACCTATCTCCCCCACTAGACTGCAAGCCCCACGATATAGGAAATGGGGTTTGTCTTTGTACCCTAGTGCCTAGGTACTGCTTGTTTCACACAGAGTAAGTGCTCAATAGATGATTATGGGACTAATGAATACAACTCTTGTTACTGTGATAAATAAGTACTCATAATGATCTCTGTCTCTCATCCATTCAATGTGTTCTGTAAAATATAAACTGACTACTCTTTGTTTGGTTTTGCCTTATTATAAATGAACAGCTCTTGCTAATTCTGCCAATCCTATTACTTGTTCAGAGCTATTTCTGCAAGGGTCATCAATATCTGGGGATTTTAAATCTGAGCTTAAACCTACTGAAGTTCAAGAGGAGTTCAGTAGACAGGGATTCTCACCCACTGAACAAGGACACCAGGCACAGAGATCCAAACTGTGAGTCCACAAGTAGTCCTTTTGATAATATAATTTTTAAAATTTTATCTTAGGGGAAAGAATAGTGATTCACTGTTTATATATTATTGTGTTAATTTAAAATAGTTCAAAGTACATAAAGTTTTGAATTCTCTACTACAAAGACAATTAGATACAGTGTATCCTTCTCTCTTTCAGTGATTTCCACCAGTCATCTTCACTAATACAGATTTAGAGTAAACATGCAATGTTTAGCCTGATATTCTAGACTGTTAAAATAAGACCATGATTGGAGAACTCATTTTGCAATTTTAAATTTCCTTTGAGTGAAGGGAAAACTGAAGGGAATAAATGATGAACTTTATGTTGGAAGATCTGGCTCCCAAGTTGGAAACGGAGTGCAGTAGTTCCCCCTTTTCCAAGAGGGATATGTTCCAGGACACCCACTGGATGCCTAAAACCACAGATAGAACTGAACCCTGTGTATACTATGTTTTTTTCCTAAACATTCATACCTATGATAAAGTTTAATTTATAAATTAGACACAGTCAAAGGTTAACAATAATCACTAATAATAAAATAGAAGCTTTATAACAATATGCTAGCATCACAACACTTGTGCTTTGGGACCTTATTAAGTAAATAAGGGTTACTTGAACACAAGCACTGCAAGTCAATCTGATAACCAAGAGAGTAATGCGTACGGTGTGGATATGGTAGACAAAGAGATGATTCATGTCCCGGGCCAGACAGAGCAGGATAGTGTAAGATTTCATCAAGCTACTCAGTACACTGCACAATCTAAAACTTTTGAATTGTTTATTTCTGGAATTTTTCATTTAATATTTTTGGATCAAGGTTGACCAAGGGTAACTGAAATCACAGAAAGCAAAACCTCAGGTAAGTGAGGACTACTATATTCATCCAGCGCTAAGGCATGTTTTGAGGCTTTTCCTTAGTAGTATGTTATTGTGGCGGTGGTTTGTTGGTGGTTTTTAATTTTTAAAGTAGAAACAATGTTTGTTTTGAAAGGTTACTTTAGAAATTTAATGAAACAGAAATAATGTTTTTAAAAGAAAAGAACACTGAGAGTTTGTTGATATTTGTTAAATTCAGTGAAAATTTTCTTTCAGTTGTTTTTTTTTTTTTCTATTTTGTTCCCATGGAGGTTATTATTATTACCAATAAACCTTACAGTTTTGCATTATGAAAATGAGTGCAGTAATTGATTTTCAATGGAGTATTTTTATTAACTGCAAAAATGACTTCTCACTATAGAATCCATTTTAAATATATATAATATACATATTGTCCATTGTACGTGCTACTTAGAATCACCTAATATTAAAGCTAGAAAAAACTTTAGAGATCATCTAATTCATCAAGATGATTTCTGCCTAAATATTATGTTTATAAGTGGATTTGATATTATATGTCATTATCAAAATATATATGAACCATTCATAATAATGTCTGCAATGGAATTCAAACAATATGTATAGGAATATGTATATTTACAAGATAAAGAGATACTTTTAAAAAGATGGCTGTTATAAATTCTAAAATTCTATTTTCTCCAGAACAAGTAAAAGAATATCTGTATGTTGTAATAGCAAAATTGGATCGGTGGATGTCTTTTCACTAGGAACAAGAATTCAGTTATGACTTTTAAAGCTCATATTTCCAGAGTAAATTTTTTTTATTGATGATACAGGATAACAGACAGGAAATTGATATTTGCTATGCATTCCTGACACAAATTGTTTAAAAGGCTCCCTACAACTGCCCTGCCCAGTCCCATTTGTTGAAAAAGCAAAATTAATTGAGTAGGGGAGAAACAGAAAATATTACATCTGTTCTATAGTGTCTTACATCAAAATCTCTATCATAGTTTTTCTATCAAAGTTCTTATGAACTGTATCTACATACTGGGGGTAGGGGGAAGTCAGGCATAAAGTAAGGAAATTTTTCAACAGCATCAAGATGAGTGTTTTGTATTTAAAAGAAAGAAAACTAACATTTGCTGACTGCCAACAATTTTCTAATTTGTTATAGGCATTTTGAGGACCACGTGTCCTGTATTCCACTCATCCATCTCAAAATTTAATTTTAAAGAAAACTCTTATTATGATACCACAAAATGTAAAAGTTGATCTATCCCAAAATTAACAACTAACATAATTGAAGGTAGTAACAAAAATCCTAAGTTTTGTCTTACTCCATTAGAGAACTGAAATTCAGAAAAGATATATAAAGCATTACAACATAAATGCAAAAAGGAAAATCAAACAGAAAATCACTTACGATCTGCAAAATCATGGGTAAGGAAGACAATTCGTTAGAAAACAAGTATGCTACATTCAAATTAAATAATCATTCCCATTTTTCACTTCCAATTAATTCAAGAAATTAATTGTTATGAGGTATAAAATCCCCTTTGTGTCTCTTGTGGAAACACTGAAAGTCTCCACAAGCCCTGTAATACTTTCGTGATCTGACATGGTGTTGTCAAAGCTATCTGATATGAAATTCTCACCACTGATAATTTATTTTAATAAGAAAGGAAAGGCAGAACTACTTTCTATAGAGTCCAATATGGCATTGGGGAAGATATTCATGGAAGGGGTTAAAACACTTCATATTAATGTATCTGTATTGGCGAGCACGTTAGCTTGGCTTAGTTGATCAGATTAGCTCACAGTCACCTTAGAAAACAGGAAAGCAGAGACCTAAGGAGATATACGGTTAGAGGTAGAGAAAAATAGGACATAAAGCCCTGCAAGGGTGACTAGAACACAGTGTGACACTCTGTGGGACACAGATCAAGATGCCAAATGTAGATTTCTAGCAATAAAATGAAGCAGAATTTCTGTCAGTTTTGCCCACATAGCAATTTTTCTTAGTTTTAGCCATCTCAAAACATAGTATGTGCCAGATAGTGCCTTCAAGCTACATAACTTACTAAATTTCACTTCAGTTGAGTTAAACAGGCATTTCACTTCCGTACTGGATTTCCAGTCTGTTATTTCTATCCCATGTTTAATCATGTTCAGTCATAATAATGCCTTTTTAGTGCAGCACCTTCTCTGAAACAGTTTCTTACTCTATGTGTTTCCAAAAGGGAATATGAATATATGCTTTCACGTAAACGAAAGAAAAAAGATTGTTTATTTTAAATTTGACAAAACAAAAAACAATCTTACTCTGAAAATGTTACATTGGAGCTACTTCAATGCTCTATGTTTTCTGCATTTTGTACATCCATGGAAAGATGTCAGGTATGCTATAAGTAAACAGATAATTTAATGTTTGGCTGTTTAATTTCTTTACTTTGTACTTGAGGAAACCAGTATCAGAACAAGACTGTGAAAACCTTTCATCATAATTTGAGAAAGAAAAAAGGAATGCGGATACATTTACCTGAACCTCAGTCCTTCTAAATAAAATCTATTATTTCTACTGAGCATCAACCTTTTAGTTTGCTAGGGATAATAACAGTTATTGAAATGTTAAAAATATTTTTCTCTGTGTGGAAAATATTGCATATGACATATATTTTAGATGTTCTACTAGTTACTTGATCTTACCTGGACTAAAGTGAGTATATATGCTCTATACTAAGTCTGTACACCACTTTTCTGATTTACTTTTTTAGAGCAATATCCTTAATTTTACTGCAGTTAGTATAGAATACTAATATTTTCCTTAACTTCAAAACAAGCCAGAAACTGGCCAAATAAATAACTAGCATTTGTATTACCTAACATTCAGGGGAATACTGGCGCGCATATATATATATATATATATAATTTTTTTTTTTTTTAATTGGAGTCTCGCTCTGCCGCCCAGGCTGGAGTGCAGGGGCGCGATCTCGGCTCACTGCAAGCTCCGCCTCCCGGGTTCCCGCCACAGGCGCCCACCACCACGCCCAGCTAATTTTTTGTATTTTTAGTAGAGACGGGGTTTCACCGTGTTAGCCAGGATGGTCTCGATCTCCCGACCCCGTGATCCGCCCGCCTCTGCCTCCCAAAGTGCTGGGATTACAGGCATGAGTCACTGCACCCGGCCACTGGCCTATATTTTTGTGGGCTCTTCTATGGCATCCCAGGATTGAGGGTCCACAGGCATGGAAAGAACTAGTGAATAGTCAAAAAAAAAAAAAAAAAAATGAAAGAGTTAATTTTAGGTATGTCTCATTTCCCTAACTACAATTATAAAGGATAGGTGGGGAACCCTGAAAAATCCAGAGGCTCAAAGCTTTAGAAATTAAAGAAAAGGCAGGCTATGGAGATAAAGAAATAGTGGAGGGCATCTGTGTAAAGTCATTCTTTGCAAAAGTCAGATCCAGGCGCTATGAACTGAATTATATTCCCTTAAAATTCATACATTGAGCCCCTAACCCCCAATATGACAGTGTTTGGAAACAGGGGCTTTATAGAAGAAATTAAAGTTACATAAGGTCAACGGGTATGGCTCTGATCCCATAGGATTACAAGAAAAGACACCGGGGAGCTAACCCACTCTCGGTCATATGAGGACACAGTGAGAAGGCAGACATCTGCATGCCAAGAGGAAGGCCTGCACCAGAAGCCAGCTTTACTAGATCTTTATCTGAGACGTTTAGCCTCTGGAACTATGAGAAAATTAACTTCTGTTTTTCAAGCCACACAGTCTATATTTCGTTATAGCAGCTCAAGCAGACAAAGGTACCAAGGAACTGTGTTTATTTATGACTTCTGATGAATAGACGAGTGGCAGGAAGTTTGAGAGACTGAAGTGTTAGTTTACAAACATAAGCCACACACTGAGATTTTATACAAAACTTGGGCTAGATCATAAGAAGCTTAAGAAACAAATAGACTTATTTTAGAAATTGATCTTAAAGATCTCTGAATCTGTGGAATTGTAACTTCAAATACATTTTAAAAATCAAATACTATTCTTTGGAATATAGGACTAATTTTTTTGATCGATTGATATGAATCCATGAGTGAAATATCTCACTTTACAATATAAATCTCCACAAAAAGCTCACAGTGTAAAGTTTCCATAACTTGGCCACATGTAAGAGTAGTTCTAGAAAGAACATTTCCTAGCTTTATTTTTATGTATAATTGATGCATACTGCATATTACACTTGCTTTTACAAATGACCTAGAGATGCAAGACTGATGATAAGTTCTCAATCAATTCATATGATTGTCAAAAACCAACAGCAGGTCTTTCATACTGACGTTCCAGAGTCATTATTAGTCAGTTAAAATTAATTCCATTAACATGAAATAGGCCAGGTGCGGTGGCTCACGCCTGTAATCCCAACCACTTTGGGAGGCTGAGGCGGGTGGATCACAAGGTCAGGAGTTCAAGACCAGCCTGGTCAACATGGTGAAACCCCGTCTCTACTAAAAATACAAAAATTAGCTGGGCATAGTGGCGTGTGCCTGTAATCCCAGTTACTCAGGAGGCTGAGGCAGGAGAATTGCTTGAACAGGGACCCGGGAGGCAGAGGCAGCAGTGAGTGAGATCGCGCCACTGCACTCCAGCCTGGGCTACAGAGCGAGACTCTGTCTCAAAAAACAATAAAAAAGGAAGAAGAAAAGAAAGAAACAAACAAACGATCCTACTACATTCAGTATAAACTAATGAGGTTTAATCCAAAGCAAAAATATATCATTCAAATAAGTACTGTCTCAAGGAATTCAGAGACATAGTGACTTATTGATTTATTGCTTTCCATTTCCTCATCTTGGTTTTAATGCATATACAAAAAAAATAGGTCGGCTTCTGTGGTTAACACATTCATTCATTAAGCATTTTATTGAAGTGGAATGGCATAATGGAAAAAATAGAAATTTTGGAGATTTGAGAGTCAGAGATTTGAAACCTGGCTCTATACCACCTCTGGTAAGTCACTGAATCTCTCAGAGTCTACAATTCACCTCTGAAAAACAAGGATAATAGTTTTGTGTGGATTAAAAATAGTGTCTAGAGTTTCCCGCACATAGTAGGTTCTTTAAAATTTGCCACTGTCATTTATGAAGTATTTACAATATATGAAATGATTATAAGAGGTACAACAACAAGTAAAAAATTGCCTCCGTCCTCAAAGAATTTACAATAGTGGAGAAAAACATGTAAAAGTAAATGCTATAAGTTGTTGTGGATGCTAGGAGAGAAGACTATATCACACAGTGATTAGATAATTCCAACTATTTGAAAATCTACCAATAAACTACAATAGCTAGTCTTGAAAGCTAAGCTCTTCTTAAGCAATCCTGAGAATACACAAGTTAATTTAAAACTAGATAGTCTGATTAGATTAAACAGGTTTGAAGTGACTGACAATTGTCATGTGACCAAGGATAATGATGATAATGAAATGTTTAGGAGATTTTTTTTAACAAAGTCTTTTAAAACTAATGTTTAAAAATTTTACTCACTTCCTTTGTATTCTAGATCCTCGCTATCATATATGAAACAGGAACAACATGCAGGACCATTTATATTTGTCTCATTTTATTTCTTGGTAATTACTAAGCCATAGTTGGGAAGGGTTAGAATTTTGAGGACAAGGTTTGAGAAGTGTTATCCTCTATAAACTACTATTTAAAATTATTAAAATCCTAAATTAAAAGGAAAATAAAACCCTAACTTGGTAAAATTCTATTTTAAGCTGTGTTTCTCCCCAATATTAGATTTTACTATTACTTTTGAAGAGGGTGATAATATTCTTTTAAATGCACATTATTCTGTCAAAGGATCCATATACAATTTTTACTTATTACAGGTTTTAATTGAAACAGTAATATAACTATTTAAAATTTAAAAAAATACAAAATCAGTTTTTCATAATTATGTGATGTGGAAAATACAATAATTCTTTTGAACCAAAGGAAATCTTGGTGAAGGCAAGATTTTTACCTTCTGTCTTCTTGCCTTACTTTATTACCAATTTCCAATCACACAAAGATGTGCTTACCCAAAGCCCTGTAATAATCCTATTGTCATTTTAAATGTTTTAGCCTAAAGTATACATTAAATCTTTTAACCATGAAATAATAGCATTGTAAATGAAATGTTTATATTTTTAAATGACTGATACATTGCATACACATATGTAAAAGATGTATTTTTATTTTATCTAACAGACTCCTAGAGCAGTTAGCATGTGCCGAGACCTAAGCACCTTGCAAATATTCCAATTAAATTGCTTATAGCAACCGGGCACAGTGGCTCATGCCTGTAATCCCAGCACTTTGGGAGGCCAAGACAGTGGTTCACTTGTGGTCAGGTGATTGACACCAACCTGGACAACATGGTAAAACCCCATCTCTACTAAAAATACAAAACTTAGCCAGGTTTGGTGGCCCATGCCTGTAATTCCAGCTAGTTGGAAGGCTGAGGCACAAGAATTCTTAAACCTGGGAGGCAGAGGTTGCAGTGAGGGGAGATTATGCCACTGCACTCCAGCCTGGGCAATAGAGTGAGAGTCTGTCTAAAAAAGATTTAAAAAAATTACTTGTATGATGCTAATGTAAATTTTGTAAAAGATAAGATTTTGGGATAATCAGAAAACCCCATAGTGAGTTGGTGACAGGATAAATTAATAGGAAAGTAGATGAAATCTATTAAAAGCTAATAATATTCTACTTGTGTCTTCCTCTAGGTGCTTCAAGCAGTGCAAACAAACACACTCATGTCTTAATATTTTTCTTTCAATCTGTTCACTGCTTCCCTGGCAGTAAACAGTAGCAATGTTTGCCAATCCTTGTACTCTAACTCAAATGGAGGTATTAGATAAGGATGGACTCTGTCCTTTACTTAAACAGGCAACCCAGCTGATTTAAGTCTTAGTATTAGTGAGCGTCATACTGGAAGAGTTTTGTTCTTCATGTAATTCAGAGCCCAGGAAAATGTCTAGCATATAGTCTATTCTCAACATATATTAATCTAATCAACAAATAAGTTTTGTCCTAAGTAACTGCATTATCTTTTCATAAAGGGATTCCTTGAAATTGGTGAAAGCCTTTTCTGAAAAAGAAATTTACTTTTCCCAGTAGATTGTCAACTAGGTAAACAGCAAGCAATTCAAGAAGGAAGCTGTGCCCTGTGTCTTCAGCATTTGAAGTAAAATTATTTTTAGATTTTCTTAAACTTACGTATATTTACTGAGAATAATAGCTACCCCAAATTAACAATTCAGTCTTAAAAAGTAAAGAGACTGGATTGAGTCTCTATTTTTCTGAGAACTGAAAAGCTACTGAAATTATCAAATAAATTTCCATTTCTTTGTTTTGTAGTTTTCTTTTGAAGCAAAAATTTTTATGTCTTTTCAGATCAAAATTTATTTGTAAATAACTGCAGTAAGAAATAAAATGGCTTTTCTGTCCAGCAGCTTTTACTTTCCATTTTCCATTATACTTTTTAATTACTAAATCCATTCAAATGTAATATTCTTTATTACATTTATACTTACCTAAACATTGTGAAATTGATTGGCTTTCCCTTGACAGTCTTCTCTTGTTCAAGTGGAAAAAATCAAATTGGCAAAGACATTTGACCTCCAGTGATTCTGGATAGGGATTGCAAAAAGAGAAACAAAATTACAGGACCAGTCCAAGTGTGGAAACCAAAGGTAAAGGCAGAAGAGAAATTAAGAGAGTTCTGTCTTACCACCCTGCGCCTTGGGAAAGCACCACACAAACCAAATGCAAGATTGAAGTGTAAATCAACAGAAAACTAAGATGAGTTTCAAAGTATAAGCTGTGTGATATTAGTGCCTAAAACTGGCTTCGAAAGAAGGAGGCAAAGCAAAAAAAAGTGAAAGAATGAAGTGTAAAAATAAGATAGTTTATCTACTATTAGTATATCCTCCCTGACTTGAAAACTTCAGGAAAATCACAACTATATGAACACTTGAGGGAATATGTTTGTATAATAATTGAGTTTTCCAGATAGTCCAAAGCTAAAATAGGAAATATATTTGATTTGAGTGTGAACCAGATAGAATGAAAGAATAAATAGATTCTACATGAGGGCACCAAGTTTCATATGAATAAAAATCCAAGTGCTTTTAGTGATTTTCTATTTTAGCCTGTCAAAAATACTATAAACTGGCAGAGTGTGGTGGCTCACTCCTATAATCCCAGCACTTTAAGAGGCCAAGGTGGGAGGATCACTTGAGCCCACAAGTTTGACACTAGCCTGGGCAACATACCGAAAAATAAAAATAATAATTAGCAGGGCGTGGTGGCACACACTCAGGAGACTGACGTGGACTCACTTGAGTCCAGGAGTTTGAGGCTGCAGTGAGCTAAGATAGCACCATTGTACTGAATGAACCCTGGAAAACAGAGTTAGACCCTCTCTCAAAAAACTTAAAAAAAAAAAAAATACTATAGGCTTAGCTACTGGCTGTTTTCATTTGCTTGGTGGATACTGATGTCATGAACACTTGCCCCATGGTATGGAGAGATGCTATAGAATAGTGTTCCTTAGACCATCATTCTTTAAAGCCAGTTCAAAGATTCAATTTGCCAAATCATACTGAGAAAAATGACTCTATTATAGTATGTTAATTTCCATAATAGTATAATGATTAAGAGTTGGCTCCAAAGTCAGACAATGTAGGTTCAAATCTTTGCTCCACCACCTACTGTGTGATCTTGGGCAAGCAACTTAAACTCCCTGCCCTTCAGCTTCCTCGGTTATAACATGTCATTAACATTTGTCCCTACCACATATGGCTATGTGAGAATTAAATGAGTTTTGACACATAAAATAATTTAAACAATGCCTGACACATAGTGTTCATAGCAAGTATATAATTATTAATTTAATTTTTATTATATGAAATAAATAACATATATTACTTCTTATATATTCAAATTCACATAATATTATGAAATTAGGAAAATCAGTAATAAATAATGTTCACTAACCACATAGACTTAACTGGAACACTTGAGTTAAGAAAAGACAAATGATGAATTATATAAAATCCTTAAGTCCAGACATCTTTAATAATACATGTTAAATTAATGTCCTTTTACATTGTGGACAGAAACATTCTAAATACTTTATCACTGAGTGATTATCCTTAGCCTACTTATGGAATCTGGCAGCAGGAGACTATAAACATGCATATACCTATATATTTATCTATCTATATATATATGTATGTACATCCTGGAATTCTTGTGTCATTATTATTTCTTTGTTCCTCCTATAGATTATATCAAATCGAATCCCTAAAATGGAAGAAGCCAAAAGTCAAAGTTTGGAGGAAGACTTTGAAGGACAGGCCACACATACAGGCAAGCAAAGCGAGAAGAAAAAATAATTATTAACTTAAAATTAAATATGGCAATATCTAATACTCTTATTGACATTATTCAGTATGTACTTTAAGTAGTATCTTTATATAAATTGTTAGACTAATCTAAAAAATATTTGAGTGGGCAAATTGGTTTTTGAAATCAAATAATTCCTAACAGTTTTATTCAGATGTCAAAGAGTAAAAAAAAAACACTAATTATTGGTAATTTCTTGTTGACCAACTATCACAAGACCTCTTATCTACATTATAATTAAGTCACTTTCCTCTCTCTTGATTGTACCTCACCCTCACTACAAACTTTCACTGTAAACAAGGATAGACCAAAAGGTAACTAAATGGCCTTTAATTTCAGTTTTCTAATCTCAAAAAAAAAAAGGGAATAATAAGATATTCCCATTTTTTTTTGAATAAATAAATTCAGTATTCCTCTAGAAAACCTAACACTTCATTTCATCCAGAGTCTGTTTTCTTAATCTGTTAAATTATGTTTGGCTATCTATATACCACTCCTAAGAGCTTAAAAAACTTAAATATCATGACTTAAATTTAAAAATTCCCATTTAACTCTATTGAATCTTATTTGAATGGTAATTTCCTCTCTCTTTTAATTTGGATTGAGCCATTAAATTTAGCCAGAAGCTTGAAAGAATTCATAAGACTACCAGCCAAAATGTGTGGATATTTATTTTATAATAGCAATGTGAGGAATACCTTCCTAAGTATGACAAAAACAAAAACAACAACAAAAAGACCACTGAAGAAAAGGCTGGTAAATTCATTTATAAAAAGGAAGGATAGATGGATGAAGGGATGGAGGGAAAGTGGGAGACAGGGAAAAAAAGGAAGAAATAGTTGCTGTCTGGTAAAAGTCACCACGAACAAAAGTCAAAAAACATTTAACAAATAGGGGAAAAACATTTGCAACTCAATCGACAGTGTCAGTTTCCTAATATATATGAAGAGCTCCTACAAATCGGTAAGAAAAGGAACCAATTACCAAATAGAACAATGAGCAAAAGATAGGACAGACTATTCACGGGGGAAAAAAGAAAAAGAAAATAGTAACACAAAAAACTATAGTGAAAGTAATTAAGTTTAATAACACATTTCTGGCACCCTCATACATTGCTGATAGCAGTGTAAATCGGTACAATCTCTGTAGGGGCAACCTAGCAATATCAAAATTAGTAATGTATATGCCCTTTGACCAGGGAATTTTACTTATATAACCATAACTATACCTGCACAGAGTTTTAAAAATGTATGCACAAGATTCTTCACTCAGCGTCATATGTCATAGAAAAAACTGGAAACAACAATGTAGATCACTACGAAACTGTTTAAGTCAATTATGTATATCTACACAATGGAACACCATGCCTCCATTTTCTAATTAAGGAAGAACCTCTTCATGTGTGTATACCAAAAAACTCTCCAAGATACAGTATGAAACAGAAAAAACAAGGTAAGGAAAAATGCATATAATACACCACCATTTGTAGAAAACAGGAACAAAATGGATTCTCTTTTTTAAACAAATATGCACACGTGTATATTTTGAATATGCATAAAACATCTAAAAATATTGATATGAACACTATATGGGAAAACAAAAAGCTTTGATTGCCTGCATATAATATAAATACATTCATAACAAATTTATATTAAATATATACCATATATAACAAATAAAAATTATTAGGCAATATGGAGGAGAAAGAAGGAATACATCCACATAGAGAATATGATATAGAATACGGACATTAAAGGTGTGGATATAGCTAAGCTTTAGTGAAGAACGGTCAGTTTAATATTCCTTGTTTTAAAGAATTTAAGACTTTCTTAAGTGAATAATGTTGTTAGTCATCAAGTCAACTGAATATCAGAATTCCAGTTGAATCATTCTTCATTTAATTAGTTTTACTTAAATCTGCCAATCTGGCAGGGCATGGTGGCTCACACTTGTAATCCCAGCACTTTGGGAGACTGAGGTGGGTAGATTACTTGAGGTCAGGAGTTCAAGACCAGCCTGGCCAACATAGTGAAATCCCATATCTACTAAAAATACGAAAATCAGCCAGGCGTGGTGGCATGCACCTGTAGTCCCAACTACTCGGGAGACTGAGGCAGGAAAATCACCTGAACCCAGGAGGTGGAGGTTGCACTGAGCCAAAATCATGCCCCTACACTCCAGCCTGGGCAACAGAGCAAGACTCCATCTTAAAAAAAAAAAAAAAAAAAATCTGCCAATCTTATTCTTTCTATGTTTGTAAAATATTCCTAGAATCTTAGAAGAATGGGATGGTCTCATAATAATTTTCCTAAAGCCATTTTAGTTGTATTGAGGTCAGGCCCCCTGCTCACCAGTTGTTCTTTACATACTATTGTTATTTTGTTTCCCCAACATTCCCGGTTTCCTTTATTAATACTGTAATGCCAATTTTAGTTTGTTGCTGAAGTTTTTTTCTTAGGTAATAAAAGTGCTATTTTTTCCAAAATTCTAGTATCCTACCTGGACTCTAGTTTTTAAACATATTAACCCCAACCTTTTGCCAGTAGTTCAAAGCACATAATTTATATTTTTATTAGTGCAAATGTTTCCAAAAGATTCTTTACCAAAACCCATTTAACAAGATTAATGTGGGAGCATATTTTTATGAGCAGGGCAGTCAGAAATTTCTAGTCCAAACAAGATGTTTGTTTCTGATGCAGGAGATAATAAGTTTATTCCATGACAATACTTATACAAATTTCAGTTATGCCAATAGTCCTTTTGAAAATAAAAAGGAAAACAATTTATTTTTAATTTCATTCCAGGACCTAAAGGAGTAATAAACGATTGGAGAAAGTTTAAATTAGAGAGTCAAGACAGTGATTCAATTCCACCTAGCAAGAAGGAGATTCTCAGGCAAATGTCTTCTCCTCAGAGTAGGAATGGCAAAGATTCAAAGGAACGAGTCAGCAGAAAGGTAAGATAACACAAAAATGAGTAATAAATAATTTACAAAGTGTTTTCTAATCTAAATCAATCTAGAGAATCATTTTAGACTATTACAAAATATACTGATTACAATATTGCTTATGCTGGCAAAAAAAAAATGGAAATGAAGTGAATGCCTATTGTGGCCTTCCATACCAAGAATACCTACAGTTATGGAAAGAATTAGTTACAAATACATGAGTTGATCTAGAGGTAGTTTCATAATATGAGAAAGCAAAATGCAGAAAATTCCATCTGGGGAATCATAACAAACCTGCTCCACTTGTTTTGAAAACATATAAAGAAAAAATAAATGTAAAACTATGTTGAAACATGTAAAATACTACACTAATGTGACACATAATCATTATTAAAAATGTTATGCCAAGGTTAAACTTTGGAAATGTGTCTGAATGCCTACATATCCATTTGCCTGAATATGTGAATGAAACAAGTTTTCATATAAATATTCAAATACATCTTCAAGGCAAATTTGTGTGGTTTGGTCTGTTAAATTAACAGAACTATAGTAGCAACATAAAAATTATATAAAACATTGGAAATTTTTAGGGTTAAAACTAAATTGGGACAATATTATTATTATTATTATTATTATTATTACTACTACTACTATTATCATTATTTTGAGACAGAGTCTCGTTCTGTCACCCCGGCTGGAGTGCAGTGGCACAATCTTGGCTCACTGCAACCTCCACCTCCTGGATTCAAGCGATTCTCCTGCCACAGCCTCCCAAGTAGCTGGGACTACAGGCATGCGCCACCATTTTTTGTAGAGATGGAGTTTTACCATATTGCCCAGTCTGTTCTCCTGGACTCAAACAATCCATCTTCCTCGGCCTGCCAAAGTGCTGGGATTACAGGCATGATCTCCCATACCCATCCTGGGACAGTAATCTTAAAACAGAAAAAAATATGATAAGGAAAAAAATGAGGACATTAGGAAAACAAATATAAGAAATGGAAGCAAAAGAAAGAAGTAATGAAAGCATCATAAACTTAATACTTAACTTAAATCTCAGTGTCTTCTGTAAAATGACACTAATGATACCTATCTCAGAGGTTATTTGTAAGGATTAGATAACATAATGTATGCGAAGTGCCCAACACTTATGAATGTTTTTCATAAACGTTAGTTTCACGTGTTCTCAATTCTCCTCTACTTTAAAAATTGATAGCATTTGCTGTTTGAAAGGTTACATAAATAAGAGGCAGCAGATGATCCCACATGGGAACCATCTAACTTGCATGGTTCTGAGCTGCTCCACATCTATTAATCACACTATGTCCCATTGTTCCTTTTTATCTTTTTTTCTTTTTTGGCTGGGGGAATGGGTACTTAATATTCTGTTAAATACATTAATAATGGAGTAGCTATTATGAAAGGCCTTGCAAGTAACTTTATATTCCAACTGTAAGGAAAAATAGCTATCTTAGAAAATGGAATTTGGGCCTTTTCTTACTTCAGCCCAAACTAGTGAATAATAATAACCTGGAGGGTTTGTTAAAATACGGATTACTTAGCCTTGGTCTTATAGGTTCTAATTCAGTAAACCTAGGATGGTGCCCAAATATTTGCATTTCCAATAAGTTCCCAAGTGATGCTGATGCTCCTGGTCCAAAAATTAACCTCTTGGATGATCTGATGAACTCCAAATAGTAGGAAAAGCTGTCTTATTTGAATTCCATCCCCCATATTCCAAAAAATCAGTAAGTTATAAGATATAATAGTGTTTGTTGCTATAAAGAAAATAAACCAGCATAGAGTGGAGAGCGTGAGATGGGGACTTTTTTAGGTAAAGTAATCAAGGAAGGTGACATTTAAACAAAAGCTTGAATGAGGTGAAAGAGAAAGGCACATCAGGAGGGAAAGGTAGGTGGTCCAGGCAGAGAAAAGAGCAAAAGTAAACTCCTTCGGTTGAGAATGGGCTTGGTATATCTAAGGAATAAAACTTCTGACTTAATAATTTCTATCATTTCTTTATTCTCAGATGAGCATTCAAGAATATGAACTAATCCATAAAGAGAAAGAGGATGAAAACTGCCTTCGTAAATACCGTAGACAGTGTATGCAGGATATGCACCAGAAGCTGAGCTTTGGGCCTAGATATGGGTTTGTGTATGAGCTGGAAACTGGAGAGCAATTCCTAGAAACAATTGAAAAGGAACAGAAGATCACCACAATAGTTGTTCACATTTATGAAGATGGTATTAAGGGCTGTGATGCTCTAAACAGTAGTTTAACATGTCTTGCAGCAGAATACCCTATAGTTAAGTTTTGTAAAATAAAAGCTTCCAATACAGGTGCTGGGGACCGCTTTTCCTTAGATGTACTTCCTACACTGCTCATCTATAAAGGTGGGGAACTCATAAGCAATTTTATTAGTGTTGCTGATCAGTTTGCTGAAGAATTTTTTGCTGGGGATGTGGAGTCTTTCCTAAATGAATATGGGTTACTACCTGAAAGAGAGGTACATGCCCTAGAGCATACCAAAATAGAAGAAGAAGATATTGAATGAAGATTCACTATGTCAATATCTCATGTTTATCCTTTAGGCACTGGATGATGGTTTTGGTAGTATCTATATTGCTTTAGTGAACACAGAGTATGGGCATGGCTATGCTAATTTGACAAAAATGATTGATGCAACAATCAAGTTATTAGCATTTCTTAGTATTAGTTACTCAAATTGATACAATGCTTGATTACAAAACAGCTGTCTTCAGCAACATTATTAATAAACAAAGAGGATGTGGATAATATTACGACACTTTTCAAAAATTCCTTTCAAGTTACGTTTTGTCTTTTTTACTCCATTTTCCCTCCTCACTGTTATTATTGTTTGGGCTTTTCAAATTACATTATTCATTATAATTTTCTTTGTGTAATAAAAATAAAATCTCATGAGGATATAAATTTTCTGTTTGAAGTCTATTCTTTCTCAAGTATTACATTACCAAGGCCCTAAAAACATTATAAAGTCCAAAATACAAAATATCATTCAGTAAAATATTTTATATTCCAACCAAATTAATGCATAAGAAACTTAGAAACACTGTGTCAAGTTAAAGTTGTATTTTAAAAAGGAAGCAAGATCTTTTTATTCTCTGGGTGGAAGAATAATATTTAGTAGTAATAAAATTACAATATTCATTTGTTGATTGCCTATTATGGGTCAGTATTTTATACATATCATCTCTAATTCTTAACCACAAATCTGTACATAGATAGTATTATTCCCATTTTATAAATAGTAAAACAGAGAATCAGAGAAGTGAAGTGTAAGTTCTACCTTTATTTCCCTTGAAAACATTTGGAAGTCTCTCCTCCAACACAGAAACATGGAAGTGAAAAATAAAATACGTTCAAAATGTCTAAATGAACAATGAGATGAAGAGCAAGATAAAAGAAATTCCTAGGTTTCTGAATCACAGTAGAGAAATAATGGTGCTGACATAATATGGCCTACAATTAAAGATGTGGTACTTGATAAGTACCCAGAAAAGGGTACTTTACTTGTTTAAAGCAGATTTGCATGTTTTCCTGTGGCAGCTCAATGTTGAAATCAGACATTTGCCACAAAGTCTACTTTTCACTCTCCTAAATGACTATTGCTACAGCTTGTCTCCTTTTCATAAGCCTTTTATATCACTTTCCTCCACTTCAAACATTTCATCTTACTCATACTTCACTGAGAAAATACAAGATATCAGATGAGACCTACTTCATCTTTCCATCACCAGATCTGAAGTGCACAGCTGAAGGAAACACTGTTTCTGCTGACGTCATGATGGAAGAAGTGTCCATTCCATCTAATGCCAACTGATCAAACTGTACTGTGAATCCTACTCTTTTCATCCATGTAGTAATTACTCTCCTGTAATTATTACACCCCTCTCTGCATCATCTCATTCTTCCTTGTCTATGTTGTATTATTTATATTGGCTTGCATGTGAATTTTTAAATTGCCCACTGTTTAAAATACGCCCACCTATAACTTAAATTTTCCAGCTATCACTCACTTCTCTGTTTTCCTTTACAATCATGTCTCTCAAAAGAGGTATCTAAAGTCACCATCTTTATTCCTCACTTCCAATTTTTTTTTTTCATCTCACTCCAATCAGGCCTTTGTTCCAAGTACTTAGAGTCAAATTTAATAGCCAATTCTTATTCCTTATTTTTTTGTCTCCCTCTTAAAAGCATGTGTCATAGTTGACTATTTTCCACACCACCCCCCACCCTGTTTTTTGTTTGTTTGTTTTGTTTTGTTTTGTTTTGAGATGGAGTCTCATTCTGTAGCCCACGCTGGAGTGCAGTGGTGTGATCTTGGCTCACTGCAACCTCCGCCTCATGAGTTTGAGTGATTTGCCTGTCTCAGCCACTCGAGTAGCTGGGACTACTGGCATGCGCTACCACCCCTGGCTAATTTTTGCATTTTTCGTAGAGACAAGGTTTCACCATGTTGGCCAGGGTGGTTTCGAACTCCTGACCTCAAGTGATCCGCCTGCCTCATCCTCCCAAAGTGCTGGGATTACAGGTATGAGCCACCGCGTCTGGCCTCTTCCCCTTTTCAAGTCACTTCTTTGGCTGATTTGAAAACTCACTGCTTGTTTGCCTTCTATTCCACTGACTATTCCTTCCAAGTTTCCTTTGCTGATTTATCCTCTAAACACCCCAGGTAATGTCCTCCAGTTCATAATCTTAACTACCATTCATATTAAGGCCACTCTCAAATTCACATCTCCAGTTTTATCTCTGTCCTAGACTCTAAAATCCTATGTCTCAATTGCAGGAAGGGAAGAAAGGAGGAAACAAATGGGATGGTGGTGGAGGGGAAGAAGGTCTGCGATTGTACTCGATTTTGGTGAAACAAAAGTGGGTGAGATAGAATTCCTGACTCTGACTACTTCCTAACATATGGTCACTTCAATAGGTACTGAGTGTTTTTGCTCATAAATCTAAAATTCCATCCTCTATTCTTCTTTATCAATTGGGAAAGTAATTTTAATTGCCCCATGGACTATTTCTAACTTGATGAACAACAGGCATATCACATGGAGAAACAGTGCTAGAAAGGAGACATTCAGGGTAATTATATATAAAATAAGTAGCTTTAAAGTAATAGTTCAACATGTTTTCTCCTATCAAGTAATTGCTAACAAATGTATTAATCCCATACAGAATTCTTTGCTAAGGAATTACTGGACTTAAAAAACTGTAGCAAAAAATGGGATCCTTGCATAATATATTTATAATTCAAAAATTCCTCAGTGGAACAGCTCTTTATAAATTGACATTAATTCCATGGACTGAAAGTAAATACTTAAAAGAATGGTAGCAAGGCAGTAAGGAAGAATAGTCAAATAAGCATCTTAAAAGACAGCAATATTTTAAGAATAAAATATAAGCCCCCCCCTTTTTTTTTTTTTTGAGGCGGAGTCTCGCTCTGTCGCCCAGGCTGGAGAGCAGTGGCCCGATCTCGGCTCACTGCAAACTCCGCCTCCCGGGTTCACGCCATTCTCCTGCCTCAGCCTCCCGAGTAGCTGGGACTACAGATGCCTGCCACTTCGTCCGGCTAGTTTTTTGTATTTTTTAGTAGAAACGGGGTTTCACTGTGTTAACCAGGATGGTTTCGATCTCCTGACCTCGTGATCCGCCCGTCTCGGCCTCCCAAAGTGCTGGGATTACAGGCTGGCGCCACCGCGCCCGGCCTATAAGCCCTTTTTAATCATTGGCCATTGTTAACTGCAATGTAATGCAGGTTTGTCAGCCAGGCGCAGTAAAGCAAGGCTGAACAGTGAAAGACTCATCTACAGAAAACAAGAAAAAAATGAGTAATTTGAAAGATTCCTTCTTAAAGAAATCTTTACTTTTGAAAGAAATAACCTACCATGCCTTAATTTAAAATAGAGAACTAGCAAGCTTAAGCAGGACTAGGCTCAGGAATGTATTTAACCCATAATTGCCAAAACAAAAGTAACTAGGTGGCACCTGTTTAGAGAGTAAATGATGATAGCAACCATTCTCAAAGTAAGCACTCGATGACTAATAGATGCCAAGGTGAAGCTTTTATCACAACACTCATCAGGAAGAGTTGAACAAAAAGCAGGATTTGCCTAGAATATTTGAAGCCCGCTGCTGCAGAAATCCTGGATTACAAACTTCCCTCATGTAAACACTTAATCTGCAATTCTTTTGGCAGGAGGAGGAGGAGAAGAGATCATTTTTGTCTCAGCAAAAGAATGACGTTTTAAATGTAAAGGCTTAAAATGTAATAACATGTCTCATAACAAATCACCCAAATAATAACTGGAATGGACTTGAAGGAAAAGCCAAGAGTGTTAGTTGTAAACTAATAGGAAACTTTGGAGGAAATAGTAAAATTATCTTGTAAAGTCAGAAGCTCAGTCATTTATTTGTTCATAAAATACTTATTGATAAGATGCCATTTACCAGCCAGTGTCCTTGATCTCAGGAATCTTAAGGTAAAGAAAACAAACATTCAAACAAGCAACAGAAGATAAACATGTCAGCATTTGTATCCATATGTCTATACTGTAGTGGTGGTTAGTATCTTGAACACTAGATCTCCTAGGTTTGAATTCATTCACTGATTTTGTGACTTTGGGCAAATTAGTTAACCTCTCTACTGTTTCCTCATCTGTAAAATAAGAAAAATAATAGCACGTGTTCATTGGGTTGTTGTGAGAGGAAAAATGAGTAAATTATGTAAACTAGAGCAGTACCTGACACTGACATTACTCAAATGTTAGTTTTCATTATAATTAATAGATATACATGAAGTAAAATGGTGCATACAGTACATAGACATATGATTTTAAGGATCAGCTTATGTAAATAAAAGTTAATTTATTATGAAGCTGGGATTCAATTAATCTATGCGAAACACACCACTCACATTTCTCTATATTAGAAACTTATTCAAACTTTTATGTATATGAATTGAAAGAGAGAAGTCCGAAAAAAACTGCCATTTCAGAATGACTGTAGATACCACAATAAGCAAATTAAATTAAGTTTGAAAACAAAATAAAGATTAGCACATAAATAAGAAATTCATTTGAAGTTTTATACTGAATGTATTATAGAATAAAATTTAATCATATACTTATCTATTCAAATATATCTAATATATTATCTCATGACACAAATTTTATATATTTTTGTTCCCTTTCAAATATTCTACAATTATCTGAGTGTCTAATACATACAAGGAATTATGTTAAATAATAGAAAAGATTATGCAAATGTGTAAGATATAATCGTTCTTTCTTTTCAACGGATTTAGTCTAGGAGGGGAGCATACAGTTCTTAAATTAAAAGATATAGTGACATTTTAATTTTACTTATCTTTTAATGTTGAAATCTTATATTCTGGAACCCGGCTTATATTGGATTTCAGTGAAGAAACTGTCATCCACTCATGCCCCTCTGATTAGCTGACATATTCTGGCATGCAGTTTTTCCTCTTACTTTTACTGCCAACTTCCCTTCAATTTCAATATACCATTCTCTGATTATAGTTATCTACCCTTCCACTTCTCTCAATTCTTTTTTTTTGAGGTGGAGTCTCGCATTGTCACCTGGACTGGAGTGCAATGGTGCTATCTCGGCTCACTGCAACCTCTGCCTCCCAGGTTCAAGCGATTCTCCTGCCTCAGCCTCCCGAGTAGCTGGGGTACAGGCGACCGCCACCAAGCCTGGCTAATTTTTTGTATTTTAGTAGAGACGGGATTTCACCATGTTAGCCAGGCTGGTCTCGAACTCCTGACCTCAAGTGATCAGCCCGCCTTGGCTTCCCAATGTGCTGGGATTACAAGCTTGAGCCACTGCACCCAGCCCTCTCAATTCTTTTCTACCAAACCACATGTTGTTTAAGATCTGCAATTTCTCAGTCTTGCCTGTTCGACACTGCCTTTCTCCATTGTCACCTTCCCGTGCAGCCTAAACACTTGACAGATGTCATCAATCACCTTGCTACTGGCGCTTCCTGCATTTCTATCCCCTTATTCTTCCAAAGCACTTATCATTTAAATCCCCAAACTTCCAATCACTTCAACCATCTGATCTCTCTTTTCCTAACTACTAGCTGGTAAGTCCTACTCAACAAAATTGTATCTTTCTCAATATTTCATACATGTATCAACCAGTCAGTGCTCTTCAACTAAGGCCTATAGCTTGTTCTACAAACAGATCCCTCTTCATTTCCCACAGCAGCTATTCCAAACCTTCATTATTCTCCTCAGTCTGCCTCTCTTAAATCCTTAAACGACCTTCTTTCAACATCCAGTAGAAACCAAGCCTACCAGGTATGAACTTCCCTCATTTTTTACCCCACATCTATTAGCTCATCTATTTTCCATTTTATTGTTCTCAAAGATGTATTTCTATGTGAGACTAATATTGTCATCT
Organism: Trachypithecus francoisi; assembly: GCF_009764315.1. Lineage (NCBI taxonomy): Eukaryota > Metazoa > Chordata > Mammalia > Primates > Cercopithecidae > Trachypithecus > Trachypithecus francoisi. Next base: position 43,315,529 of record NW_022681470.1, on the reverse strand, counting down.
GTGCTTTTAATCGGATTATAACACATTCAAATTTCTTTTTTACTCATATTACAATTCTGTCCCCTCCATGTTTTTTATTCACAACCTAAAAACAATTTTCCATCTATTATTTAAAAACTTGTCCTGGTTCTTCCAAATTATTACTACCTATTATTGTCTCTAGTATTCTCCTTCTCTTCATTCCCAAAACTCCGTGCAAAAAAAAAAAAAAAAAAATTCCATGTATTTAATCTTGCTTTCTTTCCATTTATTTTTCCACCTATCTGCCTCAACTATTCCACTGAAAGTGGTTCTGACAGATCAACAATGACCTCTGTGCCAGGCAGGTCCCTGGCAGGAAACAGCACAAACAGAAAAGGTATGATTGAAGGGAGTTTAAAGAAAAGTCGATTTACAAGGGTGTAGGCAGGAAACTAACAAGAGATACTGAAGCACCACCTATTAACAGGTGAAAGTGACCACTACCCACAGGCCTGGAGGGGTCAAGAAACCAGTGAGACCTGCAGTTATAGGAAAGAGCTGCCCAATGGGAGCTTTAGCTTTTGGAAGAGAAATACTGCCCCTGTAGCTCTGAGGCCCAGCAGGGACGGAGCTTCAGGCACAAACAACTTGCACTCTCTCCTTGTACTCTTCTATTTTCAGGACCTCTCATTGTCAGAATCCAGCTGAAAGCCAGAGGACAAGAGAACCCTTGATGAAGTCTGTTATGTCAACCTTCTCTAGGAATAAAACAGGATGGAGAAAGATAGAACGTGAATTTTAAGAGGTAAATGAAGAATATCCAATACACCACCTAACCCCGTTAGACTCAACAGTCCTCATTTTACTTAAATTTTGGCTCCATTGAATGTTGATTACTACTCCCAAATTGAAATTCTTTCCTCACTTTGGTTTTCATAATACCACGGGCATGCTCCTTGTCTATTGGTGTTTTTTGGATTAGACTCCTCCCTCACACTTCAGATGCTGTTATTCCCTCTGAGGACTTCAGGTACTATCTACACTGAGGCTTCTGAAAGTCACCACTATCTACATTTTGGGCTGGATAATTCTTTGCTGTAGGGAGTTGTACATTATAGTATGTTTAGCAGCATTCCAGACCTCTAACCACTAGGTACTATTAGCCTCCCTCCCTCAGTTGCAACAACTAAAACTATCTTCAGACATTGCGGAGTGTCCTCTGGAAGGTAAAAATCATCCCCAGGGAAGAAGTGCTTACCTCTACATACAGAATATCTATCTTCTGTCCCCTGAGTCCCAGGCTGATGGAAACTTAATTACTATCCTCTGTCTCCTGGACAATTGCAATCATTGGCTAACTGGGCTCCACAACTCCCAGTCTTCATGCTCACACCAGACTGATCCAAAAAAGACTGAACGTGTGAGGGAATCCCAAGGCTGTCAAGCCATGCAGCTGAAAATATTCTTAAAATATCTACAAGACACATGAAAAGAAGTGAAACTGTAAGAGTTTTTGACTTACACTCTGAAACATTTGGGGATGTAGATGCTCTTCTTGATGACCTATGACTGTGGGAGTGAAGTAGCTCTGTACAGAAATATTGTACCTCCCATTACAGGAAAAGATATTCTTTCAGAAGAAAGTAAACTCAACAGCAGCATTTCTCTAGTCAATTTTCAAAAGTTTTGTCTCTAACTGGAAGTTTAAAACGTGAAAAGAGTATAATGACTAAAATGGCACTAACATATATCTAGATAAAAATATGCAGGTTCTGGCCGGGCGCGGTGGCTCAAGCCTGTAATCCCAGCACTTTGGGAGGCCAAGACGGGCGGATCACGAGGTCAGGAGATCGAGACCATCCCGGCTAACACGGTGAAACCCCGTCTCTACTAAAAATACAAAAACTAGCCGGGCGAGGTGGCCGGCGCCTGTAGTCCCAGCTACTCGGGAGGCTGAGGCAGGAGAATGGCGTAAACCCGGGAGGCGGAGCTTGCAGTGAGCTGAGATCTGGCCACTGCACTCCAGTCCGGGCGACAGAGCAAGACTCTGCCTCAAAAAAAAAAAAAAAAAAAAAAAAAAAAATGCAGGTTCTATGACAAAACAGTTATCATTTATACCAATTGGATATGAAAAAATTACACACACACATTTACACACACACGTACACACACACATTTATATATATACACAAGCAATCATTTTAACTTGACTTTTCAAGATAGGTGCTACTTCAGTAACTCCTGTGCTTTTACTAAGAAAATTTTGAAAAATCATTTAAGAACAAATACGTTTGTCATGGGTAGTTGTTTATATGCTTTGCTATGAAAATAAAGCACCTCATGAACAAGTTAGATATTGCATTCCTGAAACATATAAAAGTCAAATACTATGTAAGTTCATAATTACTAAAGAATTGATGTAAAGACAGTAGAATCCATGCTGTGGAATAGTAGCTTTGTTGCACCAAATATAGCCAACATTTTTATGGTGTGTTATGTTACATAACTATTTCACATACATTGTCTCATTTGAAGAACTACAAGACACAATTGCTCTATGAGGTAGGTAGAACAATGTTTTCAATATGTCCTCTTCAAGGACGACAAAATTGAAGTGTTTGTGGTTAGCTGACTTGTTCAGGTTATGCAGCTAGGAAGATACAGAGTTTAAATTTAACCTTGGACCTCTCATCCCTGGTTCCTATGCTTTTCACATCACAGCATACTTCTTACTGGCAATCATCAATGCAAAGAATGCATTAACAACAAAACTCAGGATTATCTAAGATTAGAAGATCTACCTTAATATATTTCAGGCCCATATATCAATTCTGCAGGAAAAAAACAAAAACAAAAACAAAAGAACAAAGTTACCTGGAATCCAGAGAAAGCTTCAGTTAAGTTCCACAACTCTAACAACTAATACAGTGTGTAGGACTCTGGCAGAGAGAACAAAGTAAAGGATACAGTAATCTCAGTTTTCAATTATGGATATTCATTATTTGGGCAATAGCATTTAAGGAAAACATTTAATTTTATCTTTACTTGAGGCTCTCACCTATAACAGCTGTCAAAGTCTGTTCAACTTTCAGGAATTTTTTTCCACAGTATAAAAGAAAATGCTCCTAAAAATGAGTTTTTCATAAAATAAGGTGTTTCACCCTAGGCTATTTTATTTCTTAGAGTGTTCACTCCCTGCTTCCAATAACTGAACACAGACTACCTTGATTTAAACATGTTCTATCAAAAACAGTAATTCATTTTTAAAGGTTTACATATATTCATTGCTAACAACATACAATTATCTCTACAGGGTTCCTGTTATAACAAATTAGATGCACTTTCAATAGGCAATGATAATCACACATGAAATTGAACTTTCTGGGTAACTTGAATTACAGAGACTTACATAATAAACTGTGTAAAGTCCCACAGAAGTTTAGAAGAATAAGGCCATGGCTCTACATTACATTTATTTTTTATTAAAAATAAATACAGATGTCATTTTTGCCAATCATTGTCTCTCCAACTTATTTTTTCCCTTCTTCAAGCATTTCCGGAGAATGAGGATTTTTAATTTTCTTTTTTGTTGCTTTTGTTTTGGTAGGGAAAAGGAGACGACTTTTAAACCTCCATTTGGCTTTCCTTGAAGGAGCAGCAAGGAGTTTCTATTTGAAAACAGTTATTTTACCATTCTTTCCAGTTCCAGAGTAAGAATTTAAAGAGGCAATAATTCCAAACATAATAATAGTGACAAAAACCATAAACGATTTCAATTTAACAGTTATGAGGCATATATTGTTTAATTAGACTTTTTTTAAACCCAGGTATTGGCTATTCAAAAGAGATACATTCAAAACATAAGGATACAGAAAAGCAAAGTGTAAAATGATGGCAAACCAGTATCTAGCAAATACAATTCTTTAAGCAAGTATCAATTAATATCAGACAAATACATTTAAAGAGAAAAAGCATTATTAGATATAGAAATATATCTGACATACATAATGTAATATTACTTATATTATTACATAAGTATAAAATGGTACAGTACCACTAGGATGATCTAAAAATTTTAAACATATATATGGCTAATAAAAAGTCATAGAATATACATGGTAAAAATTGATAGGCTACAAGAAAATAGTGGCAATCCACCATCAGAAATTTCAGTGCAGTTCTTTCAACCTTTGCTAGATCGCATAACAAAAAAATTAATATCTATGTAGATATTAACCACAGAATTAACAAGCTTGATCTAAAGGACATATTTAAAACACTGCAACTGACCAGGTGCAGTGGCTCATGCCTATAATCCCAGCACTTTGGGAGGCCGAGGTGGGTGGATCATCTAAGGTCAGGAGTTCAAGACCAGCCCAGCAACATGGTGAAACCCATCTCTACTGAAAATACAAAAATTCGCTGGGCGTGGTGGCGGGCACCTGTAATCCCAGCTACTCGGAAGGCTGAGGCAGGAGAATTGCTTGAACCTGGGCTGCAGAGGTTGCAGTGAGCCAAAATCGCACCAGTGCACTCCAACCTGGACCACAGAGCGAGACTCCGTCTCAAAATAATAATAATAAAATAATAAAAATAAAGCACTGCAACTAATAATTAGTAAAGTAGCCACTTTTTCCCCTCCAACACACAAGGAACATTTTCAAAAGTTAATAATGAACTAGGACACCATAAGACAAATTACTCTCTAGGACCACAATGCAATTAAGTAGAAATTAATACCAAATATGTATTTGCTATTAATCACAAATACACATACATCTAAATAACTTCTGTGTCAAGGAATAAATTATACTGGAAATCTAAAATTCTTAAAACTTAAAAATAATAACAGTATTTTATATCAAAACTTTGGAATATCAAGAAAATATTACTATTAAAAACATAAATTACAAAAGAAGAAAGACTTAAAACAAATGGCCTGAGTTTCCAACTAAGAAAATAAAGCAAGCCCACAAAGTAGAAAAATAAGGAAATAAGTATATGCAGAAATTAATATAATATAATATAATACAAATTTTATAGATAGAATTCACATGCCAAAAATTGGTTCTTTAATAAGATTTGAAAAAAATCTGGCCAGGTGCGATAGTTCACACCTGTCATCCCAGCACTTTGGGAGGCCGAGGTGGACGGATCATGAGGTCAAGAGTTCGAGACCAGCCTGACCAACATGGTAAAACTCCATCTCTGCTAAAAATACAAAAGTTAGCCTGGTGTGTTGCCATGCTACTGGTATGTTGCCAGTAGTCTCAGCTACTCGGGAGGCTGAGGCAGGAGAATTGCTTGAACTCGAGAAGTGGAGGTTGCAGTGAGCCAAGACCAGGCCATTGCACTCTAGCCTGGGTGACAGTGAGACTCCGTCTCAAAAAAAATTTAAAAAATAATAATAATAATAAAAATCTTCCAGATTCACTGCAGGGGGTGTGGTGGCTATGAGAAAAGCATAAATAAACAACATTAAAAAATTTTTTTAAACTCATGCTTAGATAGAGCTGAGATAAAAATGATATAAAATATTATGAGCAACTTAATGCCAACAAATTTGGAAACAAAAAAATCAATAGATTTCTAGAAAAATATAATTTACCAGAATTGAGTTAAGACAAATAGAAAGTCTGAATAGCCCTGTAACCAGCAAAGAAACCAGAACAGTAGTTAACAAAATATTACTCCCCCCCTCAAAAAAACCACAGGGCCTAGATGTATTTATAAGTTAATTCTATCAATATGAAAAGAAGCATTATTTTACACAGGCTTTTTCAGAGAACAGAGGAGAATAATTATCAACTCATTTTATTAAACTTGTATAATCTTTGTACCAAAACTGGACAAGGGCAGTATGAGAAGGGAAAATTACAGGCTAATATTGCTATAAGTATGGAAACAAAAAAATTAAATAAAATATTAGCAAGTCAAATCCAACAGTGTATGTAAAAGATAAAACATGATCAAGCTGGATTTCTCCCTGGAATATAAGGTTGGATATATAAAGCTCATAGCTCGTAGCTGTAGGTTATGTTCCTACTGTAGCCTTAATGTCTTTAGTTGCTGGCATCAATACCTAGGTCCCTTCCCACCTCCAAGCCATTTAGGAGAAGCTCCCAAAACTTGTTCCAACTGCAATAATTACTCACTTAGGCTAAATGGGCCAAATCCTTTATTAGAACCAGAATCCAGCCTCCTCAAAACCTCTGAAACTGAACCCACCATGACTCTTAATCTTGCATTAATCACAGTCAATATCTAAAATATAAGCCCCCTACCAACTTTTCCCACTCCCTACTTTCTGCCCACTCCCAGCTTGCCCTTCGCTTTAATAATCTACTACACCATCCCCATGAAAGTCTGTGCTTCCTTGCTCTCTCAGAATTTCCCTCTATTTTCAACCTTTTTTCCAAGAATTCCTTCCACATCTTTGCCATTACTGAAACCTGCCTCTTCAAAGAGGGCACACTTTCTCTTTATAGCTTGCAAGTGGTGATTGTGTACTATTTCAGAATTCAAATATCATTAGTGACACTCTCCCTTACCCCAGATTATTATTCTCATTGGCTTCCATAAAAATACTACATATCTTTTAGGCTCATGCTATTTGTATGTATCACTTTTTTCCATCCTTGCAACTGACAAATATTGACCTTCTAATTACTCTACTTTTCTGCTTACGTTTTGTGGTCATCATTAGCCTAAATTTCCAAGACCTTCTTTAATTTCAACTCATCTGTCTATTAGACCAGCCTCCCAAATATTGCTCTTCATTTTTTCTATTCTTGAATCTGAGAAGACAAAGATTGCTGGGGGAAAAATGCACAACTTATTCATTAGTGATTACTAACCTCAAAAGGAGTTTTACCACTCTCTGGCAATTCCACGATATTTCTGTGGTCAACTTGATATACCATTCTTTGCAATACTTCTTACAAATCTTTATTTTCATCATCCTTCACTCTAGGAAGATGACTTTGACAATTTTATAGAAATCTAAGGCATCAGATGAGATTTTCTTCAACTTTTCACCAGCACACCTACAAGTTCGTATATATTTACACCTATTTTCTTCCCCCTCTGAGCTATTATGCTAGAAGGGGTGTTCCTTCTCTAAAGGCCAAGAGCCACCTGTACCTTAGAGTCTATCCTCTCCCACATTCCAGAAATCTTACATTTATGTTTTCTTAGTTGTATACAGTCATCTATCTTGTTTCTACACACTTAACTGTTCCCTTTCATCAGTATGTTTCCCCTTAATCTGTATATGTACAGTAATCCTTAGGCTTAGAAAATGACTTTCCTGAACTTTTTCTGAATGGTGAAAAAAAAAAAAAAAAAAGGAGAGAGGGCATGATAGAAATGAAAGTACTTTGCAAACAGTAAAGCACTATTTATTGAGAGTTAGTGTAACATTAGAATTTGTTCCCACTTAAAGATCAAAGGAATTAACTGACTTCGCAAGGTTTTATTATTTTTCTTTTGGCAGATCAAGGAATATAACTCAATTCTCCATAATTATTAACTATTTATAATTAAAAACTAGAAAATATTTTTAATAGTGCTAACTTGAAAGCACGGAAAAAATCTATTAAAATTATGTTATTTTTGTTTAGACATAGAAATTGCAGTCTAACAGCTTATTGACATTCAGAATTTTAATCATGGGGTTAGGCGTCTGGTGTTTCTACAACTAAATTGGATTTGCCTAAAATAGAATCTAAGACCTGATTAAACTACCTTCATCCTTATCATTAAGTTCCTCTTCACCATTCTGTAAACAAAAAATCTCCTCAACAAAGTGAACAAGTTGAATAAAGGATAGTTTTCTAAAATATCAAGCCTTTTTAATTAAGGATTTTTTTACAGTGCTCTTTTGGGATCAGAAGTTCCATAGTACAGTACAAAATCTAGCTTCATTTAATGGTGTTAAGTAAATAAAATACCTATAAAATATTTTTACAAAGATGAAAAAAGAAGGAATAATCTGTTTCTGATTATTAAGATAAAGATAATAGCTATTTACCCAAATATCTACTCTACGCATCCTTGTGAATAATAATCAAAATTTCTATTATATTAATAAAATTTGAATCTATTTAACAAATCTTTGCCCTTACAATACAAACTGTTATAAAAATCCAATGAAGTAATGAATCTGAAACACTTTCAAAATGGCAAAAACAAACAACTGTAACTTCTAACTCTACTTTCATCCTTTGTTCTTAATAATAAATCAATACCTATTAACATATTAATGTACGTTTTAATATGTTATAAATTTTTTATAATTTTTTTTAATATGTTATAAAATGAGACCTCATTGACCACCTTTGATTAATATTCATTAATAGACTTGATATTTCCAACATAATTATTTATTAGGTTAAAGTCAGAAATCAAGAACAATTTACCAGATATTTATTGTGCATTGGCTAATTTATATTTAGACAAATCTTTCAGGTAAGAGTCAGCAAACATAACGACATTATATTATAATAGGGCTTGATTATTCCTAACTATGTTGGTGATGTAGTCATGAACCTATTGACTATTGAGGATTGTAGGGGTAGGTAAAAGACATTTTATTTGTCCCCAGAATTGTCACAGTGAAAAAGAGGAAGACAGAGGCACTATAAAAGACAGACTGTGATAAGAGTCATATGTGGATTATTTTTTGTGTAATAACTATTTCCTTAGGGAACTCTTTTGTCTCTTCTTTCTCCTAAACAGGCATATCTTATTTTATTGTAGTTGGCTTTATTGCACTTCACATATACTGCAATTTTTAGGAATAGAAAGTTTTTGACAACCCTGCCTCAAGCAAGTCTATCGTAATTTTTCCAACAGCATATGCTCATTTTCTGTCTATGTATCACAAATTGGTAACTCTTGTAATATTTCAAACTTCTTCATTTACATGATATCTTTTTTTTTTCTTGAGACAGAGTCTCAGCGTGTCACCCAGGCTGGAATGCAGTGGCACAATCATGGCTTACTGCAGTCTCAGCCTCTCAGGCTTAGGTGGTCCTCCCACCTCAGCCTCCCAAATAGCTGGAACTACAGGCATATGTCAACCACACCCAGTTAACTTTTGTTTGTTTGGTGGTGGTGTTTTTGTAGAGACGAGGTTTCATCATGTTGCCTAGACTGGTCTTGAACTCCCAGGCTCAAGTGATTTACTCACCAAAGTGCTCGGATTATAGGAATGAGCCAACATGCCCAGCCTCATTATAACTGTTACAGTGATCTGTGATCAGTGACTTTGATGTTACTATTATAATTGTTTTGGGGCTCCACGAACCATGCCCATATAAGAGGGCAAACTTAATTGATAAAATTGTGTGTGTTCTGATTACTCAACCACTCAGTCGTTTCCCTGTCTTTCTCCCTATCCCTATTCTCTGAAATACAGTATTATTATTACTAGGCCGGTTGATAACTCTACAATGGTCTCTAAGTGTCCAAGTGAAAGAAAGAGTTACATGTCTCTCACTTTAAACCAAAAGCTAGAAATGATTAAGCTAAATGAGGAAGGCATGTCGAAAGACAAGACAGGCTGAAAGCTAAGCCTCTTGCAACAAAGAGCCAAGTTGTGAGTGCAAAGGAAAAGTTCTTGAAAGAAAGTAAAAGTGCTACTCTGGTGAACATATGAATAAGTTAAATAGCCTTATTGCTTATATGGAGAAGGTTTGAGTGGTTTAGATAGATTAAACCAGTCACAACCTTCCCTTAAGACAAAGCCTAGTCCAGAGCAAGGCCCTAACTCTCTTCGATTCCATGAAGACTAAGAGACATGAGGACGCAGAAGAAGTTTGAAGCTAGCAGAAGTTGGTTCATGGGGTTTAAGGAGAGAAGCTATCTCAATAACATAAAAGTGCAAGGTGAAACAGCAAGTACCGATGTAGAAGCTGCAGCAAGTTATCCAGAAGATCTAAATAAGATAACCAATGAAGGGGGCTAAACAATAGATTTTCGACACAGATGAAAGTCTTCTATTGGAAGAAGACCCCATCTACTTTCATAGCTAGAGAGGAGAAGTAAATGTCTGACTTCAAAGCTTCAATGGATAGATGGACTCTTGTTTTAGGGGCCAATGCACCTGGTGACTTTAAGTTGAAGCCAAAGCTCCTTTGCCATTCCGAAAATCCTAGGGCCCTTAAGAATTATGCAAAATCAACTCTGTCCATGCTCTATCAATGAAAAGTAAAGCTTGGATGACAGCATGTCTGCTTTCCTCATGTTTTACTGAATATTTTAAGCCCACTGTTGAGACTTAATGCTCAGAAAACGATTCCTTTCAAAATATTATTGCAAGAACTCTTATGGAGATATGCAAAGAGATTAATGTTTGTTTCATATCTATGAATATAACATCCATTCTTCAGCCCATGGTTCAAGAAGTAATTCTGACTTTCAAGTTTTATTATTTAAGAAATACATTTTGTAAGGTGATAGCTGCCAATGATAATGATTCCTCTGATGGATCTGGACAAACTAAATTGAAAATACTTTGGAAAAACTTAATCATTCTACATGTCATTAAGAACATTTGTGACTCATGGAAGCAGGTCAAAATATCAACATTAACAGGAGTTTGGAACAATTTTATTCCAATCCTCATGAATGACTGAGGGGCTCAAGACTTCAGTGGAAGAAGTAATTACAGATGTGGTAGAATTAGCAAAAGAACTAGAATTAGAAGTGGAAGCTAAAGATGTGACTGAATTGGTGCAATATCATGATAAAACTTGAGTGAATGAGGAGTTGTTTCTTAATGATGAGCAAAGAAAGTGGCTTCTGGAGATAGAATCTACTCTCGGCAAAGATGCTATGAACACTGTTGAAACGACAACAAAGGATTCAGAATAACACACAAACTTAGTTGATAAAGAAGCCATAGGGTTTGAGGGGACTGACTCCAATTCTGAAAGTTTTACTGTGGGTAAAATGCCATCAAACAGCATCACCTGCTACAGAAAAATCTTTAATGAAAAGAAGAGTCAATTGATGTGGCAAATGTCATTGTCTTTTTTAAGAAATTGCCATGGCCACCCCAACCTTGAGCAACCACCACCCTAATTAGTCAACAGCCATCAATATCAAGGCAAAACCTTCCACCATCAAAAAGATTATGACTTGCTGAAAGGTCAGAGGATTGCCACTTTTTTTTAGCAGCAAAGTATTTTTAAATTAAGGTATATACATTGTTATTTAGACATAATGCTATTGTGCACTTACTAGACTACAGTATAAAAGTAATTTTATATGCACTGAGAAAACAAAACAAATTGAGACTTGGATATTAGCTTAGTATTGGTGGTCTGGGACCCTGCCCACAATATCTCTGAGGTATGATTGTATTTTCAATCTTCTTTTTTGACATATACTAAAAATGTGTAGTTACAAATCTCCAGTAATGACTGCCATCAATTCTTTCTCCTCTACAAGCATGTGCCACTTCCCCAATGAGATAAGGGCTACTTTTTCCCCTTCTGTGGAAACTGGGCTGGACCTGTGTTTGCTTTGACCAGTAGAACGCAAAGAGTGACATTCTGGGACTTCTGAGATGACCAGGCCTTAAGAGGACTAATGGTTTCCACTTCTTTCATCTCTGAACACTGAATCTTGGAACACTCCCTTTTGGAATCTAATCACCATGCTGTGAGAAGCCAAGCTCTTTGGAAAAGTCACATGAAGGAAAATCAGATAAACTGTCAACCATGTGGATGAACTGTCTTGGATATCATGGCCTTTAGATAATTGAATACCCCACCCAGCATCATGTGGAGCAGGGCCACTCAACTGGGTCAGTTAAACTCCATCTATACAAAGAGTCATGAGTTAACAAAATGATTGGTTTAAGCCACTAAGTTTTGAGCTTGTTTGTTGTGGAGCAAAAGATAACTGAAACAGAAACTGGTAGCTAGAAATAGGGTGCCACTGGGTCAAACCCAAAACTTACATAGCCTCAACTTTGGAATTGAACAGGAAACGCAGACAGTGGTGGCTAGAAGATCAAAGAGAAAACAGGAGGGCAACACTTTCATTTGCAGTAATGTGAAAGGTAGAACTAATAAGCTCATGGCAATTGCTAAAGGGAAAGCATAACCTAATAAATTTGTGAATCTATCCAAGGAGACTTCCAGGCAAACACTGAAAATGCCACCTGACTACTTCTAGCTGCCTATCATCAAATAGAAGAGAAAAATAAACTAAATAAGAAACTGTTCAGTTTTGGAGCAAAATTTATAGAATATATAAAACGTGTAGAACATCTTTTCCAGCCAGCAAGATGTTCTCAAGGAAGAAATCACCTTATGGCAAAGATCAAATCAAGAATTGTTAGTAAACCATAGAATTAGGATAATTTAGGATCAATGGTGCATCTGTAATATCCTTTAAGGTTTCAGAAATATTTAAGCCAGTGCTTCATAGACCTCTTAGCTAGACAAAAACACTTCTAAGAATCTTATGTGCACATTTTGTAGATCACTCTGCTCAATAATGAGTATCTAAGACTGTTAAAGGTGCTGTTCCTCAACATCTCTCGGTTCAAATTAGAGAGAGGCCTGTCTTGAAGAGACGAGTATGGATTTTGTCTAATGGAGCAGATTATAATTCAATTCAAAGGGAACACAAGATGTTTTAAAATGAATTACATCAGCTTATACTAAAAGACAGAGACAGTTCAAATTGAAGAGTCTTCTGGGCCTTCAGCCTCCCCAAATCAGGAAGTGGTTTGAGAAGGCTACTCAGCTTCAAACACAAAGCCATTTCTCATGGAAAAGAATGACTCAGAGCAAAGTTGAGATCTTACAGGGAAGAACCAAGAGCTGAGAACCACTCTCAGGTAGAATTAGGCCCTAACTGACATGCATTCTCTGCTCCCAGAATTATAAGGAATTAGACGTGCCCAACTGGAGTTCAGAATTGCTATGAACCATTCACTGCTATGTACCTCTCATTTTTCCTGTTTTTTAAACAAGAGTGTATATTCCCTGACTCACCATTGTAGGCTGGGTGAATATGAGAAAGAAAACTTGTCTGGGTGAATATGGGAAAGAAAACACATCTTCAGATTGGGGGAAACTGTAGTAAAGGCACCTCATATGTAACTGAAACTGATTTAGATGATGAGATTCTGGGTCTTGAGCTTGAACCTGATGTCATACTGAGATGAGACTTTAAGGTTTCCTGGGAGGTGGTGAAATAATTTTCCATCAGGAACATAAATTACTAAGACCAGGGGGTACATTATAACTACCAAATATTTCTGCCGTTTCTTTCTTGCTCGTGTATGCATGTTCCTTTCCCATCAAAAAAGGATTTGTTTGCTTTTGTTTTTCCTTCCTTAATCTAGGCTGGCCCTGTGGGTTACTTTGACCAATACAATGTGGTGAAAATAATGTTCTGGGACTTCCAAGCTAAGGCCCCAAGAGGACTTAGCTTCTACTTTCCTCTTATTGAAATGCTTATACTTGGGGTGATGCTTTTTGTATCCCAGACATAAATGATAGCAAGCCCAGCCATCACGACTGGAAGAACTCCAAGTCCCATGGAGAAGCCACATAAACTGAGGTGTGGCAGCTGAATTCCCAGCTGATAGCCACCATTAACTGCCAATCATGTGCATGAGTATCTCGGATGTTTCAAGCCCAGTCCAGCCCCTAGATAACTGCAGCTAAAGTCACCATGATGTGGAGCAAAACCACCCAGCTGATTCCTATGAACTCACAGAATTATGAGGCAAGTGAAATGGTTATTTTAAGCTAATTAAGTTTGAGGGTAGTTTGTTAGTAACAGACAACCCCCCAAAATTCATGTTAGTGCCATTAAGTAAATGAAATGAAGATCAAGAAACCCATTACTCAAGAACCAAAGTATCACTAATATTGTTTTATGTATTCATGTGTTACACCTTGCCACTATCCTGAATTTTATGACTCTTGTCAAAGTTTATCACAGATATATATATTCCTACATAATACAGTTTAGGTTTCTTTTACAGCTTTATAAAAACTGTAGCATACTGTATGTAGACTTCCGAGACTTGCTTTATCATTTTTATGATTATTCTAGGTTGTTGCATGTCGGTCATTCTCCCTGCTAAACAAAATTACAAAACCCCTAATTTATTTTTTGTTGTCAGTGGTCATTTGAGTGGTTAAAAACAGAGCTGCCACGAGCATTCTTACACGTGTACTCTTGAGGTACACAGGTCCAGGAACTTCTCTAAGGCATTTATGTAGACGTAGACTGGTTAGGGTATATGAATGCCTAACGCTAAGAGAGAGTGCCAAATTGCTTTCTGAGGAGTTTATCAGTTCAAAATCCTACCTGCAGCATGAAAAACTAAGGCCCATCATCTTTATTGGTATTGTCATATTCTTTAATTTTTCAATCTATTGAATGCAAAATATTACTCATTATGGTTTTAAATTAGCCAATCACTTAAGAGGTAAAACATCTTTTCATGTGTTCGGCCACATCCTCTGAAAATACCTGGTTTGTCTTTTGCTTATTTTTCTATAGGACAATGATAAATAGAAGTGGTGGTCGGGTGCAGTGGCTCACGTCTATAATCCCAGCACTTTAGGGGGCCGAGGCAGGCAGATTACCTCAGGTCAAGAGTTCAAGACCAGCCTGGACAACTTGGTGAAACCCTGTCTCTACTAAAAATATAAAAATTAGCCGGGTGTGGGAGCGGACACCTGTAATCCCAGCTACTCAGGAGGCTGAGGCAAGAGAATCGCTTGAACCCGGGAGGTGGAGATTGCAGTGAGCCAAGATCACGCAACTGCACTCCAGCCTGGGCAACAGAGCGAGACTCCATCTAAAAAAAAGCACAAGAAGTGGTGATAATAGCCACCCTGATGTTCCTGATTTTCAAAGTATACAACTTGGTCATGATACAGTTTTAGTATGTCAACGTTTATTAATAGTGCTTTTGACTTTACAAGTATAAGTGCTATTAGCCTGTAATTTTTTCTCCTACTGAATGTCTCTGATTTTAGTATCAGTAAGTTGTATCAACCTCACACAATATGCTGGCAAGTATTCCCTCATTAGCTATTTTTGTCTGAAAGAGCTTGTATAAAATGTTGGAATTTTACTCCCCTTGAAAGAGGGGTAAAACTTACCTGTAAACCTGTGCCAGGTCTTGTCAAAAAGTTAATTATTGTTTACTATTCAACCTACGAATAAGTATATTCAGCTTTTCTATTTCTTCTTGAGCCAATTTAAGTAAATTGCAATTTTCTGGAGTTTGGTCTATTTTGTCTAAGTTTTCAAATACATTAGCATTAAGATGTTCCTGGTAGTCACTTTCTCATCCCTGCTTTATCAATGGATTCAGACCGCTTTTTCAATCTTTATGTTGTTTGTATCCCATTTCATCTTGTTCAATTATGCCAGTTTTACTGTTTTGTCATGAAAACAACTTTGACATGTAATTCTTTATTATTTTCTAATTCATTGATTTATTCCCTTGTCTGTATCTTCTTGCTTCTACATTGCTTTTGCTATTTTCTAAGTTACACATCTAGTCTTTTCCCTTAAGCATTTAAAGCCACTTCCCTCAAAGTGCTGTTTTAGCTGTAATACCCAATTTAAAAAAATATATATATATATTACTTGTAACTAGGTTTCAAGTGTTTCCTTTTTTCCTTTGTGATGATTTAAACATGTAAATGTAAGACTTAAAAAAATTTAACCTTTATTACTAACCTCCACTTGCTTCTGATTATCCATTTAATACCAATTATTTGATGTTTTGTAACTTGCTTATGCCTAAAATACATGGTCAATTTTTGCTAATATACAATGCTTAAGAAAAATATTCTTTAATAGATTATTCTAAATGTTTATTGACTCAATATTAAGAATGCTTTCACTAATTCTTTATCATTAATTAGTTGTTGAAATCTCCCATTGTTGTTCAATTTGTTGCTTCAGCCCTATTGTTGCTTCAGTTCATACATTTTGAGGCCATTTCATATGGTAAAGGCACACTGAAAATTGTTATATATACCTAGTAAACTGATCCTTTAACTACTTTTAATAGACTTCTCAATCTTTAATATCATAAATCTAATTATTTCGATTTAATATCACTAAAGCTACACGAGTTTTTAGTATTTACCTACTTCATTTTTTAAAAATACTACTTTCAATCTCTTCACGTCTAATATTTTAGGTGTTTTAAAAAGCCTAGTTGGGTTTTTAAAAATATCTGACCAATGCTATCATTTAATCGGGTAATTGTCTATTCATATTTAATTAATATTAGACTTGTTATTATTATCTTACTTTGTAACTTCACTCCCCCACCTCCATAATTTCTTCCTTTATTTGTACTACGTTATTGCATACCTATTCTGTATTTTAAAGTTCTTTTCCTTTGGAATGATTCATCCCTTATCTTTCTTTTTTTCTTTGAGATGGGGTCTCACTCTGTCACCCAGGCTGGAGTGCAGTGGCACGATCTCGGCTCACTGCAACTGTCACCTCCCTGGTTCAAGTGATTCTCGCACCTCACCCTCCAGAGTAGCTGGGGTTACAGGCACTTGCCATCAAGCCCGGCTAATTTTTGTGTATTTTGGTAGAACGGGGTTTCACCACGTTGGCCAGGCTGGTCTCAAACTCCTGACCCCAAGTGATCTGCCCGCCTCAGTCTCCCAAAATGCTGATTATAGGTGTGAGCCACAGTGCCTGGCCAATCCCCTATCTATTCTTGTGGCAGTTACCCCTGAACTCTGATTACACATATTTATTATAACATAGTCAATTTTAAGGTTAAACAGTATCTTAACCAGTTTTCTGAATAAAAGAACCTCAGAACACTCTAATTCCAATCACCCTTCTGCCAGCCAACCGCTATTATCCAGTTTTTCAATTATATCCTTATTTAAAAATTTCACATTATTAATGTTGCATAACGTTTATTTAGTTTTACATTTGTTTACAATTTCTTATAAACACTTTTCATTATAATTGTTTTATCCAAACAGTTTAAATTTACTTATGCTAGTTTTTCAATTTCAGATCATCCTTTTAGAATCATTTTCCTTCTTGAAGATCATCCTTTTGTAGTCTCTTTACTGAAGTTCTGCTGAGGATAACATCTGTTTTTCATCTCAGCCTGTGTTTGTTTCAGTTTCACTTGTTGCAAATTCTAAACTAACAGTTTTTCTCAGAATTCTACCCTCTTTTGGGTACATCGTTGCTGTTAGGAAGCCTACTATTTGACTGTTTTGCCTTCACTGATGATGATCTTTTTCTCCCCATGGTTGCTTTTAAAATTTTCTATTTGGTATCTTATCATTTACAATACTTTGAGTCTAGGCCTGGATTTTATTTAAATACATGTTTGGTATATATTGTGCTTTCTGAAGCTATGAATTCATGTTTTTCCAACAAATTCGGAAAATTGTGTTATCTTTTCAAGTACGCCTCTCCATCATTCTCTAAATTCTCTTCTAGTACTCCTAGTCTTTATAATTCTTCCCTCCAACTCTCTTAACTTTCTAATGTTTTCTAGCTCCTTCTTTCTCCTCGCTGCTCACTGAGTAATTTTAGATCCAGCTAATAGTTCACTTCTCTCTTCAGCTGAGTCTAATAAAATATTCACCATGTCTGAGGGCTTTTTTATTTCAATAAATATTTCTTATTTCTAGGAATTCTATTTGTTTCTTTTTCAGATCTGCCTGTGGTTCCAACTTCATTTCTTATGTTGGTGATGAAACCTTGAAGAACTGAGTTCAGTGTTTATTTTTTCTACAGCTTCCTTGTCATGTTAGTTTGTTTCAACTAGTGCCTGTGATCTCTAGTCATAAAATACTACTACTTGATAATAATCTATAGGAATCTTGTAACTAAATTAGGAATGTTTCCCTCTTGCTTCTGCCCAGAGCTACAGCACTACAAACTGAGGGCCACTGAAACTTCTTTAACTGTCCTCTCTAGGGCAGCATCTCAGATTCAGATGTCTTCTTGTTTCTGATTTGAGGCAAACTGAATATGGCAGTGTTGCTATTGGTATCTGCCATCCAGACAAGCATAGTCCACTTGTATGGTCAATACAGTATTCATGACTCCTAACTTAAAATGCATCCATTTCTTGTAGCAGAGGAAAGGTAGAAGTATGGTTCTTGAAAGTTCTCCTACTTCCTGTGAACCCATTCAAAAGCAGATTTTATTCAGGATCTAGTTGTTTTATAATATCTAGCCTAACATACTTGCTGGAAGCAAAAGTCTTATTTTGTATATTAAGTATACTAAAACAGTTATATAGTAACCTGAGAAAGCACATATTTTATGTCATTTCTTACTAATGGGACCTCTCTGGAAAGGTTCCCTACCCCTTGATCAGAATAAAACACACAGTATATAGGAAATGAGTGCATGTTAGAAAACTCCTAGAAGATGAGCTGATCGTAAGGTTGTTGTTTCACTTGGTAGAAACTTCTCCTGGTGCTCTATTATTAAGACGTTGCATCAACATTGACTGGTCAAATTACTATTTTTTTTTTACTTTTTAAATTTACTTATTTATTTTAGAGACAAGGTCTCATTTTGTCACTCAGGCTGGAGTATAGTAGTGCGATCATAGCTCGCTGCGGCCTCAAACTCCTGGGCTCAAGTGATCTTCCCGCTTCAGCCTCCAAGTAGTTGCAAGTAGTTGGGACTAGAGCTGCATGTCACCATGTCCAGCTAATTTTTTTTTTTTTTTTTTTCCAGTAGAGACAGAATCTCATTATGTCATCCGGGCTGGTCTCCAACTCCCTCCTAGCCCCAGGTGATCCTCCTGCCTCAGCCTCCCAAAGCGTTGAGATTATAGGTGTGAGCCACCATGCCTCTGTTCAATTTTTTAATGTCCTGATTAATATGTGATTCAGATTAGTAAGACTAAAATCTATGATCATATCCCATCATTTTGAACCTTTTAAAAAATAGATAGTAATGATTTGTTACATGCAGCGTCCATCTAGATGCATAACTTTATTTCTGGAAATGTGGGCCACCTACAATGTAAAGCAGGCTAAACAAGGCAGCTTGTGATTTCATTTTAATCAGAAACACACCAAATAGGCATCATGGCAGCAGATCTGGCTGCTACTGTTTTAAATACAGATGGATTAACATCTTTATTATTCATAATTATCTGTCAATGTTCTCTGGATGATCAAGAAACTCTTTGTGCCTCACCCTAATCACTGAAGTAATGAAAGGAGATACCAGCAGCAAGGACTGCAACTGTAAATGCTGCAATCACACCTAAAAGTAAAACAAACACAGAACAAATGAAAATGGAATGAGCAAAAGAAAGGCCAAACTAATCCTAGGCTCTGAAATGTGGGTAACTGATGGGCCTAAAAAACGACAATACACAAACACAGAAACAAACAATCTTACATACACATACATATGTATATACTAAAAGGCAGTAACATCTTAGAGAAAAATATAGTCATAAGTTGAAAAACTAGACTTCGAATGTTGGATAAAGTATCTTTCTTGCACAAATGTGCACTGAGACGTATCTAAGAGAAAAAATAACAAACACTTTAAAGGGCTTATATAAATATTTTTATTGGCATACCAACTATCTTATGCTACTTAGGTTAAAAAAAAAAGGCAGTTCCAGTAGGCAGCAGTTCTCAACCATTATAATGTAAAGCCACTTGTGTAACTTGTGTAGCTACTGAAAACTGCAGTTCATGTTCAACCATTATAAAATCTAAGAATTAGTATATCTAAGTTGTAACTTTTATTTTTTCCTGATTATAGTAAGCTAAAGAAAGAAACTGGCCATAGTAGTCCAGACAGACAGACACACACACGTACAAAAAAAATTAATTAAATTTATCTAATGAATGACAAGAACTACAATTAAATCTTCTGGCTCCTAACTCTCAGTCAGAAGTCTTAATACTTAGTATTTCTCAAATTGTTACCCCATTAAACAATAGTCTGCATGTTCCTTGTTCAAAAAGTCTGAAAATGTTAAAATAATTCTGCATTTCTTAGAGCCTTTAAAATATAAAAATACATTATAAAATTCCTGACTTGAATTTGACATTTTTTGTCATAGAACACACATCAAAACCTCCTGTGATAGTAATTCTAGGAATACCAGTTTGTAAAACATTAGCCCTACTATACTAACTGATTCCCAAAACTCTGCATTTTTTCTTTTAAGAATGTTTTAAAAATTAATAGGATGCGTCATCTTTGAGGGCACCCATGACAATGTATGAATTATAAGTCTTTCTATCTCTAGGGCCTGGCACTTTCCATAATACTCAATAAATACTGCTAAGTCTAGCAATCTTAAGAAAGCGAAATGAAATACAAAAATTTTAAAGTAACAAGAAAACTCAAATCTAAATATGTTTTCAGTGCTATCAAAGAAGTAAAATTAAATACCTATGTTCTGCTGAATTTTCAATAACATTGTAGTTTTAATTGGCTGTTTTGGTTGTTCATCATCTGTGTTGTCCAATGAAGCGTGACTACTCATAGAGGAACTCATACAAGCTGAAAGAGTATAATAATAATAAATTTCACATAAAATAAGGATTAACAAATGAAACTGAGTTTTAAAGAACATTATAAAAACTATACAATCAACACCATTTTCATTCTACTTGTTTTTTATATAACATAATGAATTTGCTCATTATCAATTGTAGGTGAATTAAATTTAATAGAATATATGTCAAATTGACAGTTTTCAAAACAATGTAGCTTTATCATTGAACTAAATCAGAGGGCCACACAGCCAGTTCTGAATGACTTTCAAAAATTGTAATTTGTTGGTCAGGTGTGGTGGCTGATGCGTGTAATCCCAGCACTTTGGGAGGCTGAGGCAGGCAGAGTGCCTGAGCTCAGCAGTTCAAGACCAGCCTGGGCAACATGGTGAAACCCTGTCTCTACTAAAATACAAAACATTAGCCGGGCGTGGCGGCATGCATCTGCAGTCCCAGCTACTTGGGAGGCTGAGGCAGGAGAACTGCTTGAACCTGGGAGATGGAGGTTGCAGTGAGCCGAGGTCACGCCACTGCACTCCAGCCTGGGTGAAAGAGTGAGACTCTGTCTCAAAAAAAATAATAATAATAATAATAATAATAATTTGGTTACTATATAGTAGTAGAGATACATTTATACCAAAATTCATAGCAGAGTAAACTTCACTCCTGAGACTACTTTTTTTTTTTTTTTTCAGCCATGAGCCACCACGCCCGGCCTAGTTTTTGTATTTTTAGTAGAGACGGGATTTCGCCATGTTGGCCAGGCTGGTCTCCAACTCCTGACCACAAGGGATCTGCCGCCTTGGCCTCCCAAAGTGCTGGGATCACACGGTGGGTGGGAGCCACCGTGCCCAGCCTAATTTATATCATTATTGGTGGTTTTAGCAATTAATAATTTCAAATAATTAGATATTAGTAATAAAACCAGTGACTAGCACATTGCAGTACATGGGCCTCTGGCTCATGACCTATTTTTGTAAAAGCTCTTAAACTAAAAATCTATTTTTTATATTTTTAAAACACTGTTAAAAAAAAGAATATGTGAAAAAGACCCTATGTGGCTCACAAAGCCTAAAATATTTATTTGCACAAAAAAAATCTGCTAACTCTTAATCCAACTTGAAATTTAAACTATGATAAAAATTTTGACCTTAAAACAACTCTGAATGGTAAGCAAGGCAAGGACATTATCACATTTTACAAATGGAAAACATAACCTGCGTATTTGACCATCACGGGCATTTGACTGATGACTTGGACACAAGTTCTCTTTCTACTTCATTATGCTGACAGCAATTTATGTAGGTTGGCCTATCTGAATTTATTTAATGCTCAATGAAAGTGTGTGAACTGATAACATCCTCAGAGACCACACAGGCTAACAGTTTTCAATTTTTTTCCCCTAGGACTGAAGAATCCTATGAAAACAAAGAAAATCTGACAGAAATTCTCAGTGTGTAAAAAAGATGAAAGTATGCTAGCCAGGCTGAAGCTGGGAGGGAGGACTCCTGGAGTCAGACCAGCTCCTTACTTCTATCCTAGAGGTGACAGAAGAATGCTACTCTATAGAACTCTAGGGAACTAGGTTATGAAAGCAACTACTTTAGATTGATCTGTTTATTTACCCTCACCACTCCCCAAAAAAGAGAGAGAGAACTCAAGAGAGATAGCAAATCTTATTGTTTAAAGTAAAATAGCTTATTGTTGAATTTACAATGTTCTTACAGACATCTTTGCACCCTAATATACTAGCACAAGTTCAAAAGAATGACATATAAACTTACTGAAATAGGTATCTATGATACCAAAATGGATGAAAAAGAAAAAAAAAATTACCTACTTGTCATTAATTTCTCATAAAGTTTGATTTTCATAAATAATTCCTAGTAACTATCTTATTAGAATCAAGGATGCCACCATTCTTTTTTTTCTTCTTCAAGCATACAACTAAATTACTTTAAAAACAAACAACAACCCCCCCCCCGCTTTTTTTTCTATTCTCACATGAAACCAGTCACAAAGAACAACAAATTCTTATGAACTGTCTCTAGGAATATCTAGTTTTCTATATTTCCAGTTTCTAGGTTTCTCAAGGGCTATAATACCTCGGTTCCAGACTATATTAGCCTAGTAATTTAAAATTTCTTCCAACTTCAGTCCATAGGTCTAAAAGTTGAATGGCTAATACAGTTTTACGTTAAATAAAAACAAAAACAACATTTGGCTCTATGAACAAATATCTCTGTTAAAAAGGTATTTTTTGGCTGGGCACGGTGGCTCACGCTTGTAATCCCAGCACTTCAGGAGGCCAAGGTGGGCAGGTCACGAGGTCAGGAGATTGAGACCATCCTGGCTAACATGGTGAAACCCCGTCTCTTACTAAAAATACAAAAAAAAATTAGCCGGGCGTGATGGCGGGCACCTGTAGTCCCAGCTACTCAGGAGGCTGATGCAGAATGGCGTGAACCCAGGAGGCGGAGCTTGCAGTGAGCCAAGATAGTGCCAGTGCACTCCAGCCTGGGCTCCGTCTCAAAAAAAAAAAAGGTTTATTTTTTTTTCCCCCATATTTGGGCCAATAAAATCCTTATTATCAGATAATAAACAAAAATAATGGATGGTGTGAATTATACCTATTTGCTATAGGAACTTTATTACTTGAATACTTGCATACAAAAAAAAAACAAAATTGTTTTAGTTGTCATATTACTTATATATTTAACATTGAATATTACATATGAAGATCATGCTCTAGAAGATTGTACTCTGCACAAATAATTTACTTTTATAAAAGGCATTCCATTGCCCTGCTATTTCCATTTTTAAATCTGTCATATAAAATCATGTGGTTTGATACAAATTTGAGATGATTTTACTGAAGCAGAATGTTTTTCAATAACGAAAATAGCAATTTACTTGTTTATTTTTGGTGGGGGCTTGTAGGATTTTTAAATCTAATCTCAGGCACTGTGTTATTTCACCAATATTTTAATATATTACATGAAATTTAAATACAAATAACACAGTGATTCAATACAACATTAGATCTCGACCACTCCTTAAAACCAAGTAATTTTAAATTCAGACAAATCGAAAATTGATCATTATTGTTAAGAAAGTACTCTTCTTGAGCAGCTGTCAAAAAGATAGAGAAAACAAGGGCTGTGAATGCATGCAAAAGTTGCAGACGTGTTCAGATTTCATTCCAAGTTGCTGATAGGTAGGCAGGACTATTTAAAAGCTTAAAATAAAATGTTAAGACTTGAACTCCGTTGGCTGTGTTCTTCCTATCCCTAAATCCTAAATTACTGATGTATAATTATAGTCAGCGATGTAGCCATAAAATTGTATCTTCAGTATTACTCATTTTTCCTTTATAATTGTCAATGTTTAACCAAATGACAAAAATTAATTTCAGCTCTGATACTGGCAAAGATGAGGTTCACCAGATTTTAAAGGTGTGACTTCAAAATTTTTTAGATGGTACTGTTGATAAAAGTACATTGAAATTATTAAGTTAATGTCAACTAGGAGATGACTAACACAGCTAAGAAATTTTAAAGCCAGTTATCCGTCACCTCAAGTGAGTCAGTTTGACAAACAAATTGTTCCTTATCTCTTAAGTCATTTAAAAGTATGTTATTTTAAGATACTTACTTGGCAAATATGTATTTTAAACATAGCAACTACTTGGCAACTATACTATAGAACAGAAACAAGTAATAATCAGGTAAATAATATAAGTTGAGCATCCCTTACCTGAAATGATTTTTTTTTTCCAAATTTTGGATTATTTGCATTGTACTTACTGGTTGAGCATCCCTAATCTGAAATCCAAAACCCATAATGTTCTAATGAGCATATTTCCTTTGAGTATCATGTTGGTGCTCAAAGAGTTTCTAATTTTGGAGCATTTCGTGTTTCAGACTTTCAGATTAGGGATACTCAACCTGTAATGTTAAATACTTAGAAGATAAAGCAAAATATTTATAGCAAATTTAACGTTCCTAAATATGTAGTAATTGATTCCAATTTCTGAATTTGAACATTTGAGCTCCACTTTTTTGTGGTTTATTTTATATGGAAACTCTAATTTCAAATATTTAGGAAAACTTACACATATTATAAAACATTTTCATACTTTAACATTAATATTTTTCATTACAAGTCAGAGGTTCAGTATTTAAAAGCCTAATAATGTGTTAACATCATCCTCCATTTATATATCTCTGTTTAGAAAGTATTTTCCCTAACAGTTTTACCAAATTCTCACAGCAACCCCAAGAGAATCTAGGACTCAGAGGGGACTTCTTTAAGGTTAGTTTTAAGTGGCAGGCCTGGACTCCTGGACATTATCTTTGTAAAATTGTGGCATTTAATATCTTTGAGTAAATGA
The DNA here is from genome assembly GCF_009764315.1 of Trachypithecus francoisi. NCBI lineage: Eukaryota > Metazoa > Chordata > Mammalia > Primates > Cercopithecidae > Trachypithecus > Trachypithecus francoisi. The sequence goes on along the minus strand of NW_022681470.1, from coordinate 43,290,635 downwards.
TTAAATGAGTAAATGAGTGAATAAGTGCATATAATTCTTAAAAAACATAGGATGTTTATGTAAACGCACTTAATTTTTCTATTAAAATGTATGTTTTTATTCTATTATTTGAGAATGTGTTCTTTATAATAAATATGCATAATTACTAAATCATTCCTTCCAATTTAACAAATGCTTGATGAAGCAAAACTAATATACTTCTAGGTAAGTCATATTCTTGGTTGTAATACATCTCATACCAGTGTTCAATTCCTAAAAAGCTACTTTTACTTGTATTCATCCTTCAAAATGAACTCAAATGCCCCCTGCTCTAAGAAGCTTTCCCTGAGTCCCTTACAGAGATAGTGCCTCTGCTAAGAGTTCTGACGCTTCTCTGTTCATTCTTGTTATAGAGTTATTAGTGGTTTTAGCAATTAATAATTTTAAATAATTAGATATTAATAATAAAGCCACAGGTCAGCACATTATAGCACATGGGCCACTTTGTTTTGGAGTAACTCATTTCTTTGTATTTCCCATTGCACTGTGGGCTTCTTGAGAGTCAGGACTATATATTTTATCTGTAGAATCCTAATACATAATAGGCAACCAAGAATAGACATCACTCACTCACTCACTCACTCACTCACTCGAGATTCACGTAAGTTTCAAAAACAGGGCAGAGTCCTGAAAGGATCATACCTACCATACTGAAATATCTTCAATACATTATACAATATTAGAAAAATGTGTAATATCATCTAGAAACCATGAGTTTAATATGGCATACATGTAAGTATACACACCTAAACTTTCCAAATTGCTGTTTTGCTTCCTTTGTTCTTGTAATATTAAACTCTTGCTACTGTTAATCCATCTCTATACTAGACTGTCAGCATAAAAAAGAGAAATATAGACAGTAAATAATTTTTAAATACAGTGTGAAACATATAACTAAGTTTTAATATTAAAGGTTTATGAAAATGAAAATCCATAAATCAGACATATGTATTAATATTTATATATTATCTAAGATTTTAAAGTTATTTTAAGGTATTTCATATTTACTGGTTCATGCTAATATTTAACAAGGTACAAATAATGCTAATGATAAAGTTTACTGAGGGAACTCAAGAAAGAGGATTAAAATATATTTAGTATATAAATAAACAGTTCATTAGAGACTAGCATTTATATCTGACAATAATGGAAAAAAAGTATATTGTTTTGAGGCTAAAATTAAAACTTTTATTTATTTGCAAAAGTAAATATCATTCAAAACTATGAAACTTTCAACACAAGTAGGATTATACACTGTATAGAGCATCAATTTATAAAACTGGTATGTGCTTTCAGTGACCTTTCAGTTGAAGTGAAACATAAAAGTAGTACAGGTTGAGTATTCCTTGTCCAAAATGCTTGGGATCGTAAGTGTTTCAGATTTCAGATTTTTTTGAATTCTGAAATATTTGCAGTACACCAGCTTAGCATTCCTAATCCAAAAATCCAAAATCTGAAATGCTCTACTATTTCCTTTGAGCATATCAGTGCTCAAAAAGGTTCAAATTTTGGAGCATTTCAGATTTTAGATTTTCAGATTAGGGATACTCAACTGTAATAAAGAATACAAAAAGGGAAATAATTTACTAAATTTTTTTTTTTTTTTTTTTTTTGAGACAGAGTTTCACTCTTGTTGCCCAGGCTGGAGCGCAATGGCATGATTTTGGCTCACTGCAACCATCGCCTTCCGGATTAAAGTGATTCTCCTGCCTCAGCCTCCCGAGTAGCTGGGTTTACAGGCATGCACCACCATGCCCGGCTAACTTTGTATTTTTAGTAGAGACGGGGTTTCTCCATGTTGGTCAGGCTGGTCTTGAACTCCTGACCTCAGGTGATCCACCTGCCTCAGCCTCCCAAAGTGCTGGGACTACAGGCATGAGCCATCGTGCCTGGTCCACTAAAATTTTAATATAGGAATGCCAAAACTTTGTTACTGTATATTATAGATTACTGGTAATGTCTATAATAGACTTTTTTCTGATTAAATTATTAACCAAATCACTGGAGACCCTAAAATTCTGATCACTAATTTTGATGGAGTACTTAGGTACTCTTAGGACCTTACTACATTCTCTGCATAACTAATCACGCATATACATTCTATCTTTCCTCTAGGCTTCTAAAGGAAAGGAATCAAGTTACTGATTCATATCTATTATACTGTCTTGAACAGAGCATAAGCTGATAATAGACATACTAAATGCTGTAAACTAGATTAAAATTTCTTTAATAGACATACTGATCTGATAAATAGACATACTAAATGCTGTAAACTAGATTAAAATTTCTGGGACAACAACTAGTGCTACATATTTTCCTATAAAAGACATAATTTCATGTCTTAAACGTTCAATACTCCTGAAAATGTTCTGAACTATACATTTTCAGCCATACATCTATGAATATTATGGCCTTTTTAAACCTTCAACATGTTCAGTATACTATACTACACAAACCTTAAAAACCTTGTCTGTCCAGGCATAAGCTTATAATTTGTCAAGTATAAAATAAATGTGAAAACAAGATATGCTGTAGTTTCCTAACAATCATTTATTCAGTATTTATGAATCACTAACAAATACTTAGGAACATCTACCATGTTTTAGGCACAGATAAATAAATACTCTACTTACTTTCAAAAATCTTACAGTCTAATGTGAAAGATCAACATTAAATACGCAATTGATGATTTAAATAATTACAAGTATGTAAAGTATTATAGCAGAACAGCATAGAAGAGCGAACTACAAGAAAGTTTAGTGAAGGAGTTTACCTAGTTTGAACTAGCCTGAAGTTAGTAAAAACATAGTATCTACACAGACATTTTTTTAAAAACTCTATTGGCTGGGCATGGTGACTAACACCTGTAATCCCAGCACTTTGGGAGGCCGTGGCGGGTGGATCACGAGGTCCGGAGTTCGAGACCAGCCTGACCAACATGGTGAAACCCTATCTCTACTAACAATGCAAAAATTAGCCAGGCTTGGTGGCACACGCCTGTAATCCCAGATACTCAGGAGGCTGAGGCAAGAGAATCGCTTGAGCCTGGGAGGCAGAGGTTTCAGTGAGCTGAGAATGCACCTGGGCACTCCAGCCTAGGAGACAGAGCAAGACTCTGACTGAAAAAACAAACAAACAAACAAAAATCTACTTAGCTCCTTGAAGACAGGATCAGCATTTTGTTGTTCTTTGGATCCCAATCCATAGGACTGACAAAATAAATAATTTATTCAGTCAACAAATATCTACTGACAACCTATGACGTGCTAAGGCTAAGCTCTTAGTAAAGTGCTAGAAATACAACAGTTAAGCCAGAGAGGCAAAGGCCCTTTTTGCTCTCTCAACAGATGTTTGCTGAAATGCAATGGTTAAATATAATGGTTTCATGAGAATTCAAATTTATTGGGTTTTAGTTTTGGTTTTGGGAGGCTGTCATGCCAGGTTACCATAGTTACCTCTTAGGAATACATTACAGTGGTCAAAGCTACTTAATTTTTTTTTTTTGAGACAGGGTCTTACTCTGTCATCCAGGCTCGACTGCAGTGGTGTAAACATGGCCCACTGAAACCTCTACAGCTAATTCTTGTGTTTTTATTGTAGAGACAGGGTTTCACCATGTTGCCCAAGTTAAATTTTTTTTAATGTCTTAGCAATGTAAAGGAAGAACATTAACCTCTGTTATTAACTGTTTGTTAAAATATAACTTAAGGCCGTGCGCGGTGGCTCAAGCCTGTAATCCCAGCACCTTGGGAGGCTGAGACGGGCGGATCACGAGGTCGGGAGACCGAGACCATCCTGGCTAACATGGTGAAACCCTGTGTCTACTAAAAAATACAAAAAACTAGCCGGGCGAGGTGGCGGGCGCCTGTAGTCCCAGCTACTCGGGAGGCTGAGGCAGGAGAATGGCGTAAATCCGGGAGGCGGAGCTTGCAGTGAACTGAGATCCGGCCACTGCACTCCAGCCCCGGCGACAGAGCGAGACTCCGTCTCAAAAAAATAAAATAAAATAAAATAAAATATAACTTAAAAAGAACTGAATAAAATAGTGTTAGTCTATATACTTGTGTTTAACATACAACATGAAATTAAATGAGTTAAAAATACTTAAGACAGAAATATTTTTAAGATTTTAAAAACCTCGATGAAATGACTCCCTATTCTTTTATATCTGACTTTTAAAGTAACTTGTGAATGGGGCAAGTTTTGCATACAGTGCTACCCTTAGTCATTCTTAGTTTAAGAATGTGATATGCACTAAGAATGTGACAAATAATTCGAAAAATTATAAACATGATATATATTTATATTTCATATTTTTATAAGAAAACATTTTTTATATTGTTTATATTGTATTTTATAAACATATTCACATACATAAACATATAAACATGTTTATAAATATAATTTCTATTTATATATAAACAAAAATGTTTGTATTACATGTTTATATACATGTATATGTTTATATTATATATAAACATAACATATATTTACATTACGTTTATATAAACATGAGATCCAAGATTCCAGCCAACAAATGAGAAATTATATTGACATAATCTAGATGAAATTAAACCAAGATAATGTAACATCATCCATTTACACTTGAAAATGTTTAAAGGGATGGAATGAAGAACGCCAGGCTAAAATATGTATCTAGATCATGGAAAGTAATAGTACTATACTTCATTATTTAGCTCCCACAGAAAGGCAGTAAAACAAAATTTTTAGAAAAGAGGCACAGACTCTAAAACTAGACTGCGACTGCCTAAGTATAAATTCTAGCTCCACCATTATGAGCGATGTAACTTTGAAAAGTTACCTGGCCTTTCTGAGCCTTAATTCTCTCATCTGGAAAACAGGATTAATAATATTATTTACATCAGAGGGTTGTTATAAGGAATGATAATTTGGTATTTGTAAGACTCTTAAAACTGTGCCTGGCAGATATATAAATAATGGCTGATACTAGTTTTAGAGCATTAACTTCATCAGGGTAACATATTTCAAGAAAGACAAACCAGAGTATATTTAAGAAGTAATTTTTAATTTTTCTTAGTTACCAACTCTTTGAAAGCGATAGACCTTTTCTTCAGAAAAAAATCATACAATTACTTTCAAGTGGTTTGTCAACCTTCTAAAAGTTCAGCTCTGACACCAAAGGTTTTGGAGCTCACAGGTTAAAAATTCCTAATCTACCGGAAGGCAAACAAGGTGGTAAGAAAAAAATGTGGTCTGGAAACTGTAATAAAAAGAACAGCTTAAGGTAGATGAGAATATACGGCTTTGAAATATTTAGAACATTTTTGTTGCTCTCAAATTTAAAGCATGGTCTCAACGAGGAAGTGGTACTCATGTTTTATTCCTGCATATTACTGAAAGAATAGGTTACAGGGAGGCAGATTGGTATGTAAAATAAAGAAGAATAGAAAGTGAATCCCCATCTGCTAGGGATATAGTTTTCAGTATTAACAGGTTAAATTAGGTCAATTCGAATAATCCTACCAACATTATAAGATCTATTCAACAACAGAATGGCTCAAGAACTATTGCTAGGCATTAACGATAGACAAGTGAACAAAACAAACAAAAATCCCTGTCCTCGTGATTCTAAGTTTGGTTGGCAGAGATAATGCAGTCACTAACCAGGGAAAATAAACTTTGGAAAGCAGTAAACATTTTTACCAGTCTACTTTCAAAAAGCAGATTCTTTCCGTCTGCTACAGTTATATCTTTAAAATTATTAGTTTTCACGGGATTAGAAAGTAGTTGCTTCTTTATTTTAACACCACGCACTGGGCAATTTAGTATATTTTATTTTCCCCACTGAAACAAGCTTATTGCTCTACATCACGATCTGGCATTGCTGAAAAACTAAAGGGTAGTTTGCAACTAACTTGAGGCAGTTTACTATAGATTTGAAGTTCCCCAATCAAATACTAACTTGACTCACTATAATCTCAAGCGCACTCTGAATCAAACACCCTATTCCTGAAGGGAGAATTAACTATGCCAAGAGGAATAACTAAGAAATCAGAAAAGGAATTTACATATTTATTTATAGACATGTTTTCATACCCTGAACTCACTAGAAACAAAAATAAAGCAAAACAAAACAAAACAGTCTTCCAAAGTGTAAATTCAAATGTGAAAGTGATGGCCAGGGGAAAAAAATGTGTTATCAAACCCAGATAGTGCAGCAAATCTACGCTCTAGGAAAGTAATCTAATTTCTGGAACTGTCTGTTTTGGCGTAGTATCCCAATTACATGAAAGGGATATTTAAAAAAAGGCAAATAATATGGAGAAAATGTTTAGTAAATTAGTGTTTTAAAACTTACTGTTCTGACATGATGCTTACTTACCAAGTCTGACATGTAATTTTACCTACTTAATGCTGAACTTGTTTTATTAAGATCTACTTGCTAAGCTTGAAAAATACCTTAGTATCTTAAATTTTGGTACAATTTCCCGGGAAATACTCACTGTATGTCTAGACATGTAGAAAATTAAACATATATTTTAAAATGTCTCAGTTAATATTTTGAAGTGTCAAACAGAATTAGCTTTAAAAAATCTAAAGACATGCCATTTAAACGAGACATCTCATAGGTAAAATCTTAGCTGTAATCTAATCAGATTATTAAATAGCATCATATAATGACCTGTGTTTATTTCCTCTGCAATTTTCAAATCTTCTATTTGAATTGCATGATCCAACATCTCCATAAAATGGTCCCTGATTTCTTCAGCTGGCTCATCATCAAATTTGTAATCACACAACATTACAGTGGATCCAGGAAGGGGAATAAAGACTCGATGAGGGAGGATGTGGAACTCTTTTTCAGAATCTAAAAGGAGAAAAAATATTATGAATATTTAGATACGTTTGTCACTGGTATCAGTGATACATATTTTAGAAGTACATAAAAAAAACCTAATAGAAATAAAGCTTAAAAAGGTCAATATTTTTTCATTTTCTAGTTGATCTGGCACAAAACTCCTCTTACCAAATTCTGCTTTACCTCAAAACCTCTGGTCTTTGCAAGAAACCTAAATGATACTCCCATGAAAAATAAATTTATCTCCAGGTGCAGTGGCTCATGCCTGTAATCCCAACACTTTGAGAGGCTGAGGTGGGCAGATCACTTGAGGTCAAGAGTTGGAGACCAATGAGGCCAGCATGGTGAAATCCCATTTCTACTAAAAATACAAAAACTAATCAGGCATGGTAGCGGGTGCCTGTAATCCCAGCTACTCGTGAGGCTGAGGCAGAATTTCTTGAATCAGGAGGTGGAGGCTGTGGTGAGCCGTGATCGCACCACTGCACTCCAGCCTAGGCAACAGAGCGAGACTGCATCTCAAAATAAAAATAAAAATAAAATAAACTTATCATTGCCTTCAATGTAAAGATGTTGATTACACATTCTTATATGACCCACTGTTCTATGAAGAACACTCAAGAGACAATTTTGTCCCTAATGTCAGAAACATTGTCCCTCTTGTTTGTTTTACCCTCATAGGCGCTGTACATTTTATAGTTGGTTTTTCTCTTCTTCATCCAAGTTTGGAGCCAAATTACCAGCCACCTTACACCAAGTGCACAGGATGTGATAGAATACATTTTTGTACTAATCTCACCATGAATTTCATCTTACTAGATGTAGCCCCCTTCCTATATCAAGGATGTTTAGGACATCTAGTCATACATACATTTTTTGTGTACCAATCTCACCACCAACTCCATTTTGCTTTCTTTGTTTTAACTTCCCTTTGACTCTTTATTACTAACACTTATTTTCACTCGTTTACTTATGCTTCTTTGTAAAAAGCCTTAAATCATTTTTAGAAAAAATAAATAGAAGTAAATAATAAATATCTCATTCTTCTTTGAATACTTACAAACTGGAATGTATTATTTTCTCTAATTTCTAACATAGTCACTGTTGCATGTAAATGATTACTTTTTAGTTCAACACTACGATTCTTATGAACTATCAGAAAGATAGAAATTTTGTGAAAAGAATGACCTCTTTCAGCCACGGATATGATTAAAAAGTTACTAAAGATCAAGTGGAAAACTAGGGCTTACTTTAATAGTAACCTAGACTTCGTTGTCAAGAAACTAGCGGTAACTTTACATAATTACAAACAGAAGATGAGGAACAATGCCTTAAGTGCCACGGAAAATGCAATGGCTTAAACTATGTGTTCATTCCAGATTCGGTGTATCATCTTGTTTGCACATGAGAACTGGGAGAGAAATTTTACTCTTTGACCAGACTGCCTCCTAGCTGTGGAAGAATAGTACTGCAATTTGTACTGTAGCACAAAAATTATCCACACATTGAAATTAGGACTATATTATTTTATTTTGGGCCACAGTTACTTGAAACAGATTAAATAAAAACTCAGAAATGACTATAATGTGCATGTGCAATTGGCATGCAAAATTTTAAAACCATTTCAAACTACATCAATTCTTGGTCTATCTGAAAAATAAGCTAAAAAAAATTAAACATTAAATAACTGGTTCCAATAAATTTAAATTACTAATTTAAAAAAGCACTTATAACTTTCAAATTAAGACGCTAAATTAGTAATTGAGTATCTAAATAAGACTCGTTTTCTGTTGGTCTGAGGTTTAAATGGGAGGAGAAATCTTTTTGAAAAGACACATCTCAAAAACGATTCAAAAGCAGAATCCTTTAGGAATATCTTCATGTCACAGTATTTAGTTCAAAATTATCTGAATAAATTCAAAACAAATAAAAAACTAAATTTAAGCCAATATAGTAAGAATTGGGTTTCTATTGGTCAAATGTCCTAGCTGGTATCACAGTAGTATAGAAACCTCTAATTTATTTATGTACTTATTTTTTATAGAAATATTTTAGAATAGGTGATAGCAGAGCTGAAGATTAAAGGGCAGGAGGACATCTGCATACAGGGATAGGAAAAGTGCTATTCAGAAAGTGGAATCATGGGCACAGGCAAAGAGGATTACAAATGTTCTGGGAAGACAGTGGAGTGGTACAGAGGATACTGATGTAGGATGGGCAAAAGTAAGAGGTTTCATAACTGATGACCTCCATTTTCACAATGAGTAGGTCATGTATGAGAGTAAGTTGAGCAGGATCAAATGAAGACTTATAACAGTGAAGAAGGTTTAGGCTATATCTTAAGAGGAATCAAAGAGGAAGATCACAACAAGTGTAAGGATTAATTGGAGGTGTTTTTTGTTTTTTGTTTTAAACTGACATTGACATACTAAGTTCTTTTATCTGGATAGCCAAAATTAAAAGCCTAGGTTTACTTCAGAGATCAGAAATAGAAAGTTATTATGTCCTTTACGGACTTCCACATGCATGCAAAAATACTCTAATTCAGGTTAATTTTGTGGCATACGTTCTACATTTTACTGTATTACAGCATCTATAAGATCTTACCAGTATATAAGAAAAATAAGCTAAGTAAAATGAGGACAAAATCTAAAATTTAACAATTTGGTGTATAAATTCAACATCAAAATTTACATTTATTTATGCTTGAGGGGATGAATAACTCATTCTCCATGATGATTATTTTATATCACATGCTTGTATCAAAACATCTTATATACCTCATATATATATACATATATCTACTATGTATCCACAAAAGTTAAAAATTAAAAAAATTTAAAAAAAATTAAAAAATTAAATCTTGATACTTAAGATCAACTAATATATTGTTGGAATAATTATCCTGCTACTAAAGTGTTGAATATATATTTACATCTTATTTCTGTTTGAGATATGCTAAATTTCCCAAAAATTGAAGTTAAGACATTATAAAGACAATTAACGTAAGTAGTTCTTCTCCATCATCTCCAACATGGTATCAAAACCACTTGCTGAGGGCTTGGCTTAAATCAATTTTATTAGGGGCCTTACAAACATCATCTTATTTAATCTTGCAGCCTTGAAAAGTAGCTACCATAATTCCTGTTTTATATATAAGAAAATGGGGCCATTCATAGTGGCTCATGCCTATAATTCCCAGTGCTTTGAGAATTACAGGTTTAATTTATAAATTAAAGATTTATATGCTTAAATCATTTTTAGAAAAAAATAAATCTAAATAAATTAAATAAATATCTCATTCTTATTTGAATACTTACAAACTGGAATATATTATTTCCCCTAATTTCTAATATAGTCACTGTTGCATGTAAATAAATAATTACTTTTAAGTTCAACACTGTGATTCTTACAAACTATCAGAAAGATAGAAATTTTGTGAAAAGAATGGCCTCTTTCAGCAACAGATATGATTAAAAAGTTACTCGGGGCCAGGAGTCTGAGACCACCTGGACAACATAACAAGGCCCCATCTCTACAAAAAAAAGTGAAAATTAAAAGATTACCCAGACATACTGCCGTGCACCTGTAGTCCCAGCTACCTGGGAGGCTGAGGGAGGAGGATCCCTCACAGCCAGGAGTTCAAAGCTATATTTAGCTATGATCATACCTGTGCACAGCCATGGGACTACAGCATGGCCAACACAGCAAAGACTCTGTCTCTACAGAAAAGTTAAAAAAAAAAAAAAAATCAGCCAGGTGTGGTGGCCCTTGCCTGTAGTCCCAGCTACTCAGGAGGCTGAGGCAGGAGGACTGCTTAGGACCAAGAGTTCAAGGCTGCAGTGAGCTATAACTGCATTATTGCGTTCCAGGCTGGGTGACAGAGAGAGACCCTGTCTGTCATTAAAAAGAAAAAAAAAAAAAAAAAAGAGGAAGGAAGGAAGAAGAGGAGAGAGGAGAGGAGAAAGGAGAGGAGAGGGACAGGTGAGGAAGAGGAGAAGAGAGGAGGAGGAGGAGAGGAGACAGGAGAGAGGAGAGGACAGGAGAGGAGGAGAAGGGAGAAGAGGGGATGGGAGGGGAAGGGATGGGAGGGGAGGGAAGGGGAGAGGAGGGACTGGGAGGGGAGGGAAGCAAAGGGAAGGAAGGAAGGAAGGAAGGAAGGAAGGAAGGAAGGAAGGAAGGAAGGAAAGAAGGCAGGCAGGGAGTGAGGGTCGATCCCTATAAAGTCATTTGTCTGAGGTTACTCTGCTAGCAGCAGAATAGACACAGAACCCAAGAACCTCAAAGTCTTTGCAGAAAGAAAGGAAAAAGAAAGAGAGAGAGCAAAAAAGACAGAAAGAAAACAAGAAGAAATAGAAAACCTGAACAGAACAATAAAAAAATCACATGATTGAATCAGTAATGAAAAATCTCCAAAGAAAACTCCAAGACTGGATGGTTTTACCAATGATTTATACCGAACCTTTAAAAAAGAAGTAATACCAATTATTCTCAAACTATTACAAAAAAAGGAAGCACAGAGAACTCTTAATTCATTCTATGACATCAGCATAACCTTAATAACAAAACCAAAGACACAAAAAAGAAAACTACACAATATTCCCGATGAACACAGACACAAAAATCCTCAACAAAATACTAGCAAACCAAATGCAACAGTACATCAAAAAGATAATATATGATAATCACGTTGGATTTACTCCAGAGACTCAAGGATGATCCAACATATAAAAGCGAATAATGTGATACATCACATCAAAAGAATGTCAAAACCTATGTGATCATAGAAAGAGAGGGAGAGAGAGGAGAGAGGAGAGGAACAAAGAAGGAAGGAGAAAGAGAGAAAGAGAAAGAGAGGAGGGAGGGAGGGAAGGAGGGAAGGAGGGAAGGAAGGAAGGAAGGAAGGAAGGGAGGAAGGGAGGGAGGGAGGGAGGGAGGGAGGGAGGGAGGGAGGGAGGGAGGGAGACAAAATTCAATGCCTATAAAGTCGTTTGCCTAAGGTCACTCTGCTAGGAGCAGAATAAACACAGAACCTGAGAACTTCAAAGTCTTTATTCTTTCCACCAAACTACAGTCTATGTTCTTCACACAGGTCCCAAGGCCACCCAATTACCAGTAAAAACTTTTTCACTTTTTAAAAATTTAGGATTAGGCTATAACATTAACTGCTAAATGTATCAAGTTTAACATAAGAACAGTACAACTGCTGTTAGGGGCCATTAATTTTATTAATTGAACATCAGCAAAAATTTCAAAATACTAACTGAATATGAAAGAATACCATGATGGCCATATAATACCACTTTTATAAAGGATTTTTAAATAGAAAAGAGTATCCTAATGTGTCTGATAAGGTAGATCTTTAACATTAATGGTGGATACATCCTCATACCCTGAAAATCCTGAAACTCACAATGCAGCTATAACATACACTGTTGCTCAGAAAGTGAAGCAATGATTTACACCACAGGAGTTAACACAAACTCAAAGTCAAACTGCAAAAACCAAGCCACACTGACATGGGGCTGCTAGACTGACGGACCACGTGAACAGGTCCCACATACTGCCCTTCCAAAACTCTCTATCCACAATTGTTTCATGTAAGAGTCAAATAAAATTATAAATTATTAGTAAATGGAACTTCAGAATTGTGAATTAAGGGAAGGATACATGTTAAATCTGGCATCCATAGAATCTAGCATACTAGGAAAAAAAAAAAGATTATAATTAGTCCATGAAACTTAATATACTAGCTATCAGTAGTACTAAAAGTAGTTGGTTAAATAGAGGAGCTGTGTTTTCCTACGAACATAAAAATATCCCCTTCAAAAGCTAATGTGGGCCAGGTGCGGCGGTTCATGCCTATAATTGCAGCATTTTGGGAGGCGGAGGTGGGTGGATCACCTGAGGTCAGGAGTTCAAGACCAGCATGGCCAACATGCTGAAACCCTGTCTCTACTAAAAATACAAAAATTAGCCAGCTGTGGTGGCGGGCGCCTGTAATCTCAGCTACTCGGGAGGCTGAGGCAGGAGAATTGCTGGACCCAAAGCTAATTAATACGAATGTTTCAATTATGTACATATCTAAATGTGAATCTCAAATCCAGTGACATTGGAATAATAAGAATGGGGAGATGATGATGTAGCTTTAAAAAGTGTACTCAATATTTTAATTTGCTTTTGATTAAAAAAATTTTTAATACCAATTACTGCAATGGTATAAATTGTTATATTTCCCAAAAGTTGCAATCATTATTAAAGGGTAAGATACTGTAACTTAGCCTTTTTTAAACCTAATGAAGTCTGTTAGAGTAATAGCTGAAAAGCATATAAACTAATGTAGTTTATATAAATAGTACCTATTAAAGGACCCATTATATAGTATTTAACACTAATAAATAATATTTTGATTATGGCTAAATTATTTAAAATACTCATGATATTAACAAAAAATATTAACTTTAAAATGTCAACAAGGTTTACTCATTCTGGCAGGAGAAGTTCACCTGGAATTAATTTTTTAAAAAATCCTCCCTGAAATTGTTAAGTGTCGACAAATTTGCTAAATTTGATAAAGTGTTCAAAAACATTTTTCTAGAGTCAAGCACGGTGGCTCACACCTACAATGCCAGCACTTTAGGAAGCCAAGGACAGTGGATCACTTTAGTGCAGGAGTTTGAGACCAACCTGGGCAACATGGCGAAACCCTGTCTCTAAAAAAGAAATACTAAAAATGAGCCAGGCATCATGGCATGTGCTTGCAGGCCCACCTACTAGGGAGGCTGAGGTAGCAGGATTGCTTGAGCTCAAGAGGCTGAGGCTTCAGATGAGCCCTGACTGCACCACTGCACTCCAGCCTGGGCAACACAGTGAGACTCTGTCTCAAAAAAAAATTTTCTGAGCAGCAACTGAAAAATGTTCATCCAATGATAAAAGATGATACACTGTTTGAAAATATAGATACGTAGCTATAAAAGATGATGTATTTGCTATATCTTGATATCTTATTACTATATCAGTCAAAGTTAGGCAAAAAAGTACTTATTTTATACTCATAACTTTTTTTTCTGGAATTTCATTCAAAAGCAGATCCTCAAATAGTATTTCACAACGATCAGCAACTGTGTTCAATATATCCCTCTTTACTGCCTACAGGGAAAAACACATAAAAACACAGTAAGAAATAAAATACTTTGGATTTACATTATTAACTAACAAAAAAACATAATTTGCTTTCCAGTACAATCATGCCCACTAAATAACTGATACATCATTCAATGTTTTATTTCCACTTATTTAGCATACTTATTAACAAGTGTATAGTTTAATGACAAATTTGCCTAGACCATATCTAAATAATTAAAACCAAATAAATGAATAAAGTTTCATATCTAAAAAAATAATTGCAGTGTTCCAAATTAGATACTAATATGTACAACTGTGGAACACTTACTAAACTTGTATAGTCATCATTTTTAAAAAGGCACAAAATAGATCCTCTACATATGAAAATCTTGACACCAGTTATATGGTACATTTGGACTGCACAACAGGCCGTTATCAGTTAAAATCAAATGAATAATTATAAAATATAAGATAAAAAAAGGTAAAATTTTAGGTTTTTGTTAATAGTCAACATGTTTTCATTCGCTAGTTATTCCTTTTTGTACCTGCACAGCATCTTTAACTTTGGGTTTACTGCTGTGGATATAAGCTCTGCATTTCACAGCACCCTTAAGGTTTACAGAACCGCTACATATCTGGACTGTGGCTGTGGATCTGTGGTCTGAATTCAGGAGCTGAAAGACAAAATCTCTTTAAGTTCTAATAGCCAACAATGATTAACTACAGGAAATATTTAAACATCATATTAGCAATTTTATGAAGACAGAAGAAAGTTTTGACTGAGCCAAGCATTTGAAATTATTTGCCGCAAATTATTTAAAGGCCTTCATATTTGTTTTTGTAAGTTATATATTATTTTTCAGGCATTTTGAAAGTATACTGAAATTAAACACAACTACATCTAAATTTTTCTAACATAACCATCTAAAATGGTTCAATATTCACTCAATATGTTCCTAAAAATATATTATTTGCAAATTACTCACATCAGTACTGTGATGATTAAAAGATGTACAAAGACATGATGTAGTAGATGTAAGTTGTGCAATGCAAAATAAGTTCAACAATAACAAAGTGGGATGTGAGAACTATGGTAAAACTATAAGCAATGCTCAGACACATATATTTACACACTTTCAACCAAAAGCTTTCATAGACTAAAAGTAATGCTATGCTCCACAGCAAAACTGAAACAAGTCAACTATGCCTGCTATCAGAAAATGGTATCAGTGGTTGTAAGCAGTCACTTTCATCTCACAGTCCCATCCTCTTCAGTCTAAGGAATGCCAGTGCTCTTGTTTGGTTTTCAGATATTTCACATATATTTTCAACCTCATCATCTTAATAAGTGCCAAAAACAAGGATAGCATCAAAATAGTTAAAGTACTACAGGTTAAGTATCCCTAATCTGAAAATCCTGAATGCTCCAAGATCCAAAACTTATTGAGCACCAATGTGATGCTCAAAGGAAATGCTAATTACAGCATATAAGATTTTAGATTTTTGGATTAGAGATGCTCAACTGGTATGTATTCTGCAAATATGACAAAATCTAAAACAATCCCAAACCCAAAACACTTCTGGTCCCAAGAAATGTTTCAAACAAGGCACACTCAACCTGTAATAGAGGCCCATAATAATGGAAACAAAAAATCATGATTTAAAAAGATAACCAAAAAATAGAAATGGTAAAGAAGTAATTTATGTTCTAAGAACACTTGGAGTATAAGTCATTCAACAACAAAATCAATTCTGAAGAACGAGTCAAATCATACAACTTGTGAAAAGTGCTTTGTGCCTATGTGCTTATGCAATCAGGAAAATAAATGCGGAAAAATAATGAAGAGTAGAATATTTAAATGCATAGCTATCGAAAGAGCATTATTTGATGTCCAGTGTAATTCAGGCAATATCTAAGGTAATGTAAACCTTCTAGGTGTTGTTAAACAATTTAAACTCTAACATGGTCAAGGACTTGTTGATAAAAAATTAGCCACAGACCACACAGCTCCAAAGGTCCGGGGTCCATTCAAAAATGGCTATCATCAAACCAAGCAGCAGTGTGACCATGCTGATAAGATATCTGGAATAAGCTTCCATATGACACATGTAGAGTTCACTGATACATCAATAAGGTGGGGTAACAGGCTTCCTCTATCTACTCCATAAATTTTTACTGTAGACAAAACTACTCTAAAAAGAATGCTCTATTTTACATATTTAACATATAACGTATATCTTTTTAACATATAACACATTTATATATTAGTATATGTAAATATTTGTATGTGTGTGTATATACATCTATCTAGCTAGCTAGCTATTTATCTATCTATATTTAATTAAGGCACTGTTTTCCAAAATAGATTAGACTATTAAAGAAGATACACACACATATTAAAGAAAAGAGGTATTTTTTGGTTGGTTGGTCGGTTTTGTTTTGTTTGAGGCAGGGTCTCATTCTGTCGTCCAGCCTAGAGTGCAGTGGTGCTATCACAGCTCACTGCAGCCTCAAGATCCTAGGCTCAATCGATCCTCCCACCTTCGCCTCCCGAGTAGCTGGGACTACAGGCGCACACCATCACCCCCAGTTAATTTTTGTATTTTTTGTAGAGACAGGGTTTCACTTGTTGCTCAGACTCATCTTGAACTCCTAGGATCAAGCAATCACCCTGCCTAGGCCTCCCAAAGTGCTGGGATTACAGGCATGAGCTACCATGCTCAGCCAGGAAAAGTTTTAAAGAATATAAGGTCTGACTCATTCCTTTTAGGTGGAAATGTAAACCAGTTGGGGTCTACATATGTAAACTCCTCTTGATTACCTGGACTTAGGAATAACCTGGCTGGCAAACAGCCTTTAGGTAAAGGAACTTCTGTGATGCTAACATGATATTTGAAAAAGAGAAGATCCCCATTTTTATGGGAACCAAATGAAATCTTACACAAGTAATGGCATTTGGGCTAGATCTTAATGTACTGATAGGATTTTGACAGTTTGGGTGACAGAGAAAAGAGCAAAGACATAACACATAGTTCAGGAAATACAAAGTTTTAAAGGTACAGCAAGCATACATCTAGAAAAAAAGAGGTAGAAAGAAAGAACAAAAAGGTATGTTGAGGCTATGAAGAACCCTGAGTTGGACTTCTCTAACTAGTCAGTACAGAACACTTAAGAAATTTTGAGCAAGGAGAATAACATAATCAGTGTCTGGCCATTGTACAACCTCCATAAATACTTCTTGAAAAAAATTAATAACTGAACACAAACTATGATTCAGAAATGATCATCTGAGTGTATAAACAGGATACAGTAGATAAATGGAAAGTATTTCAAGAGATATACTAACAAAGGTAGAAGAGTTTTTAGAGAAACAATCAGTTTGGACAAGAATGTATAGATGAAGAGAGACCAGTTAAGGGTTATTTGTGCTAATTTAGGTAAAACAATACTGTTATAAGGCTAATAACAGCAGGACTGTATGAAAAATAAAAGAAAAGCTTAATACTACAAATAAGGAATCGATGAGACTTAACTGGGAGAAAAGTGGCAATAAGTACTAACTACTTATTGTATATTAATCACTTCAAAATTTCCAGTTAAGTGATCGGTGGAGTGACTGCCAAAAATATACTATATAATATTACTATAATAAATTATCTCATGAGATTATCTTCCACTCATCTCTCTATATTCCCACACTCTATACATCTCCCAACTACAATTTTACACTATTAATAAAATAGTCTTAACCAAATTGTTTAATAAATCATGTAGTAAGCCTAACTAGTGAAGAGCACATAAGTAGAGGAATAGCCAGCCTCAAAACAAAGGACACTTCTAAAATCAAGACAAAGTAGAAAATCAAGACTAAAATACTTCTAAGGTATTGAAAAATGAAATTGAGAACTCACACTGAGTGGCATAAGTCCAAAGACAATTTACTAATGCTTTATTGCTACACACAGAAAAAGAAGAAACTAAAATATCCTCAAATGCCAAACTGCTTTTAATTCTATTCTAGTCAGTTCAAAAAAAGACAAGTCCTGAGAGTATTTCCGTTTCAAAATTCAGTATAATATTGAAATAAAGTTTCCTACAAACACACGTGTGCTATTTTATACCCTGGTCTGTTCTTTAGGATAATTCCAAGTAGGATTAAAATCAAAGGCACGTATATTTTTAGGAGTAATTAGTGGCTTTAACTTTTTATTCTTCAAGATATCCAACTTTTAAATTTTCGAAAACATGTGTAAATTAATGCAACCATACAGAAATATAAAACTTGCTAATTAATACTTTGTGATTTTTATCAAATAAAGGGGTATAAATCTAATAAATCTACTTCAAATTAAGCATATGACAACTCTTTGCACCTCTGTGTACACATCTTTTACTTTTAAGTTGTTAAAATTGCAACTTTAACTATAAAAGCTACAACCCAAAATATTTACACACATGCATACATATCATGTATGTATGTATATGTACATATTTTTTTCAACTGCTATTGATGTTGAAATTTTAATATCCTTGAGCCAAAAAACCCAAACAAACAGGTTTTATTAAAATGACGTTTCTTGGGAATAACCTTCCTATAACCAGCCATTTCATACAGTCTCTTACAGGTCTAAAATCCTTTTATTCTCTAATGAGAAACATAAAAACAGAAAGTTTCATTATGGTTATTCTAATAAATATTTTAAATAAGCGGTATTTTAAAATATTTACCAATTGCGTTAGCACTCTGACATCAAAAGAATGACTAGTTGCTTGAGTATTTCCTCTAGAAGATTTTTTCTGAAAAAACACAAAAGTTAAAAAGCCAAATTGTTAAGACTGTAGCATATAAAAGACAACTTAGAAACTATTGTAGATGTACTAAGTAACTTAGAAAAAACAAGTCTTTTAATTATTTTAATTTAGTTTTTTATATAGATATTACTTTATGTATTCTGGATCAATGTGCACTCTTTAAAACAATTAATTCCATACTTTCATTCCTCTAAAGCAACAACTGGCAAACCACTGCCTGTGGGCAAATACCCACATTGCTACCTGTCTTTGTAAATAAAGTTTTACTGGTATGCAACCAGGATCACTCACTTATGTATATCTCCTGTAGCTGCTTTCAGGCTACACAGTCGAGATAAAAATACAGGCTGTGAAATCTAAATACGTAGTATTTTTCTCTTCACATAAAGTTTGCTGATCCCTGCTTTAAAAAGGGAGGGATCACAGAAGTTCTGCTTCCTTCAGGTCAAAGCTATTTTAGAAGCCAATATAGACCTCTCTTATAAAATGGCCATAGCTTTTGAACTGCCATGAGGGCAGAACAACATGTGGCCTTTGGTTGCAATTTGGAAATTAGATGAAATTCAGATGACACTCCCATAAGTTTCGGGATTCCAATTACATCATCTTCTCTTTTTTTCTTGGACTTACTTATTTTTTAACTTTTAAGTTCATGAGTACAAGTGCAGGTTTGTTACATAGGTAAATTTGTGTCATAGGGGTTTGATATACAGATTATTTCATCACCCAGGTATTAAACCTAGTACCCATTAGTTATTTTTCCTGATTCTCTCCTTCTCCCTCCTCCCACCCTCTACCTTCCAATAGGCTCCACTGTGTGTTTTTCCCCTCTATGTGTTCATGTGTTTTCATCGTTTCGCTCCCACTTATAAGTCAGAACACATGGTATTTGGTTTTCTGTTCCTCTGCTAGTTTTCTTTTCTTCCTTTTCTTTTATTTTGAAATGGAGTCTCACTCTGTAACCCAAGGCTGGAGTGCAGTGGCACGATCTCGGCTCAATGCAACCTCCACCTCCCAGGTGCAAGCGATTCTTCTGTTTCAGCCTTTCGAGTAGCTGCGATTACAGGCAGCTGCCACCACACCCGGCTAACTTTTGTACTTTTAGTAGAGAAAGGGTTTCACCATGCTGACCAGGCTGGTCTTGAACTCCTGACCTCAAGTAATCCACTCACCTCAGCCCCCCAAAGTGCTGGGATGACAGGTGTGAGCCACCACGCCTCGCCCCTGCCTCCCAAGTAGCTGCGATTACAGGCAACTGTCACCAATGCCCAGCTAACTTTTGTATTTTTAATAGAGACAGAGCTTTACTATGTTGACCAGGCTAGTCTCAAACTCCTGACCTCAAGTGATCCACTCACCTCAGCCCCCCAAAGTGCTGGGATTACAGACGTGAGCCACCACGCCTGGCCCCTGCATTAGTTTTCTAAGGATAATGGCCTCCATCTCCACTCATGTTCCTGCAAAGGACACGATCTCGTTCTTTTTTTACAGTTGCATAGTATTCCATGGTGTATACGTCCCACATTTCCATTATCCAGTCTATCACTGATGGGCATTTAGGTTGATTCCATGTCTTTGCTATTGTGAATAGTGCTGCAATGAACGTAATGCATTTTATATCCCTTTGGGTGTACAGCCAGTAATAAGATTGCTGGATCAAATGGTATCCTTGTTTTTAGGTCTCTGAGGAATCACCACACTGCATTCCACAATGGTTGAACTTATTTATATTCCCACCAACAGTGTGTAAGCATTCCTTTTTCTCTGCAGCCTCACCAGCATCTGTTATTTTCTGATTTTTTAATAACAGCCATTCTGACTGGTGTGAGATGGTATCTCACTGTGGTTTTCATTTGCATTTCTCTAATGATCAGTAATGCTGAGCTCTTTTTCATACGATTCTTGGCTGCATGTATGTCTTCTTTTGAAAAGTGTCTGTTCATGTCCTCTGCCTACTTTTTAATGGGGTTGTTGTTCTAAGAAAAACATTTGCCCTTTATTTTAAAAGAAATTATAAATGAGAGGTAGATGAAATCAGTTTTCTTGTAGGCAAGGACTAAAAATAAGTCATCTTTTATTTTTCCTTAAGCATTAACAATTTAATAAGATGATTTTCCTCTTAACTCACCTGTCCTTCTAATAGGTCACAATCTTCATCTTTAACTTGTCCATTAATCAAATAAACACCATTTTCTATTTCCTTGGCCCAGCGTGTAAGTCCATTCTTAAGAGAAACACAACATGGAAATCTTTCAGATATAATGTTATCTCAATTAAACTTCCTATAATCTACTTTTTTCACCTAATAAACTGAAATATTAAAATCCCTAAGTCTCATTAATGCAGCATTTAAATCTAGTTTCACAAATTAAAAAAAAATTATACTCCCCAATTCTTGGTATCTTATCATATTTAATAATATAGTTTTTTTCTTATCTTTATCCCAGAATAACATTTATGTCACAGACTCGGGAGGTTATTAAGTACATGACCAGTTAAATAAAATTTAACGCCCATTACCTTAAAAAAAAAAAAGCCAGAAAAAAACCTCAAATAATAGGTCTAAATAATTTTTTTTAAAAAAAGCTCCATTTGACATCTTCAATGAGAAAAATGAAGAAAAATAAGATAAAAATAAAAGAATGGTATAGAAATACAAAAAAGAACTGGAAAAAGACAAAAAATCTAAGTACCAAGAGAAAGCTGAAAGTCCAAACACTATAACTTCGTACATTAATTACATTTTACATATGTTAATTAATGAATACTGGTGTATTTAATGACAAAGCACATAATAATACTTAACTGGCACATAATAAATACTAGTGTATTTAGTTCAATAACTAAATTATTAGTTATTATTAAACTGAATACACTAGTATTATGACATTGTTCCACTTCCAAAAATTTGTAAAAATTTCTAATTTGGCTGCGGGTATAGTTACTCACTCATATAACATTATTATAAACAGAATGTAATTTTTGAGGATTGTAAAATGAATGACACATGCAAGCAAAATAAAAGCAGATTGTTCACTTAGCAATCACTAAAGAAAATTCATTTTACCCTGATACCTTTGTATTTTTCTCCAGAGTATAGCTGACAGAAGTAGCAGAAAGTGGGATATGAATATTAACGTGAACTGTACACTCTAAAGAAAGCCATGAGGATGATAATCCACTTTGATACTTCCAATCTGCTGGTCTTGCTGAACTCTAGCAGTGGAAAAGGGAGAAAAATAACTATGATGTGGTCTAGATAAAATACATGGATCAACAAAACATCATTAAGTATACAACCTAAATAACGCATACAAGCTGATATCTAACATATATGGCTAAACCCTCGATCAAAAGACTACAGGTTGAACTAAATACAAAATAAAGCATGTGTTAAGTTTAGTACTCTTCAAACTTGGCATCCTTGGCATCACTTCTCCTCCCAATGGTAGGCAGAAAAAGAATCAGAAATTTCCATGTTTAGAATTCTGAAAGGTCCTTTGATCCTCTAGCTTCAACAGTATCCATATTGAAGATTCTGATGTGAAGCAAATAATCACTGAGCAACTTCTAGGTGTCAGGCATTCTCCTTCTGTCCCATCCTTGCTAATGACACTGCAAAGTTACTTTTTCACAACACTTTTAGATGCATTAGCAAAGTGCTAGTCTGGGTTTTGCTGAATACACATAGCTTGTTTAGTAGGCATTGCAGCTACCAAAGTCGTCAGTCACTTTTATTACCAGCCTCTCAAATATAAAACTAAATACACAAACAAGGTAGGAGAAGATTAACAAAGAAAGATATTTTAACAATTTTTTTAAAAGTTGGCTGGGCGTGGTAGCTCAAGCCTGTAATCCCAGCACTTTGGGAGGCCAAGGCAGGCAGATCACTTGAGCCCAGAAGTTCAAGACAAGCATGAGTAACATGGCAAAACCCTATCTCTATCAAAAACAAAAAAACAAAACAAAAATAATTAGCCAGGTGCAGTGGTGCACATTTGTAGTCTCAGCTACTCAGAAGGCTGAGGTGGGAGTATCCCTCGAGCCCAAGAGGTGGAGGATGCAGTGAGCCATGACTGCACCACTGCACTCTAGCCTGGGCAACAGAGTGAGACCCTGTCACACACAAAAATGTTTTCCTTACCTGTAATAAAATTAATCATAGTTCCAAGTAAAAACTACAGTTAGCTGTAGACATCAGTAGGAAGTGATGGCAATGGAAATTATTAAAACTAAATATAAAGCTGAATTTTGATTGAAAATACTTTGTGACACAGAACAATCTTTAAATAGTAAATTTCTTACCTTTGGATCATGGATATCATAAGTTCGACAAAATATTCTTTACTAATTAAGGAAAGAAATAATCAAAAAAGGCATTATTGATAACTAAAAGAACATAAACCATAAAAAAAAAACTAAAAAATGCACATCCAAAAGTTCTTACAAAATCATAACTTTAAAGATATGCATACATATATGTATATATGTGTGCATGTGTATACATATATGTGTATATATAGTCATACATGTAAACTGCTGTCACTATAATACTTGAGATACTTGAAAAATAATTTCCTACCTTTTATGAATCCTGCTAATTGCAATAAATAGAATCAAAGCACTTGTGAAATTCTGCTCAAATACACATTCTCCATAAAAAAAAAGTAGCACTGTTTTATATGAGGTCAAACCTGAGACTACTTATTGGATTAAAGGGCTTGTACATGAAACTTTGTAGTTAAATACTAAAGATTTAAAAAGAAAAAAAAAAAAAAAAAAAAGCCCTGCTTCTGCAAGAATGGTCACTTTTAAAATTCTGTCTTTGGAAGTCCATCAATAGTGTCAACTCCTTCGGTGAGGCTGACCCTTGCTTGGGAGGTACCCTTGCCCTGGCAAGGTGTAGACAAGAGAAGGTAAGGAGGCCCTGTAACTGGCTTTTAGTGTCATTTCATCTTAGCCAAAGATATAAGAATTTCTCGGATATCCTATACTATCCAGCTCTGTGCACCTGTGCTTTGAATTGTACATTATTATCCATCGAAACTGGAGGTGAAACTTTAACATAATAAAAACATTACTTTGCCTAAGCCATGAGTTAGGCATTTATCTCTGTAGAGAACCTACTGCGCTTGGATGTACAGGGGCAGATAGGTAAAAAATTCAAAATCCTGAGTCTTTCATATTTCAGATCTCAAGCTTTTTATGACCTTGGGACATGATTAACAACCATTATTGCTATTATTATTATTGGCAGCTCTAATTCCATGTTATTTACAGAAAAATCTTACAAAACTATGCCTACTTTTTAAATGATTATTTAAATAGCAAAAAAACCTTGCAAGAATATTATTTTGGTACTTTGTACTTTTAAACCATAAACTGAACAAAAGATACTTTTTTGTAGAAGCACAAATGTGAAGTGTCACTCGTTCTGAGACCTCCTCCTCTGTGAAATTCCACAATCTCTTTCTATTTATAGACTTTTCCACAGCAAACATTAGCTGAAAGAGAAAAATACACATCAATTGAATGCAAAATGAAAAAAAAAGAGTGTTGAAATAGCCAATTATAATGTCCCCAACTCTCATCTAGCTTTAAAATTTCATGATTCTTTATTTACTGGAGAAGGGGTCTCATCATGTTGCTTAAGTTGGCCTTCAACAGCTGGGCTCAAGCGATTCTCTCACCTCAGCTTCCCACGTAGCTGAGACTACAGGTGTGTGCCACCATTAATGTTTCTTTTCTTCAAATTAAAGACTGGAGCTAATTACTAAACTTTTTGAGTTCCTTTTAGGAAATTAAATTAAAAAATGTAATTCACTGTCATTAGTGATTAACTGGACACGAACAATTAATTTGGGGCAACCAGAATTTACAGAAACTATAGAACAGAGACTTTATTTTCATTAGAATGAGAAATGACAAGTGATTTTAACTAAAGAAATCAAGCATGTCATTAACATTTCTTGTTTAAATGTCACACAAGACTTAAGGCAATATATAACAACATATAAAATATAGTAATAATATAAATTAAAAGTTAAAGTAGAATAGTGAGATAAATTTGTGTCAGAAATAAGAATTATAAAAATGCATACTTGATATAAGGGGTGGTAACACATTTCGCTCTAAGCTTTCTAACAATAATACGCAGAGAGAAATCTAATCTGTAACCTAATTCACATGGTCTGTAAGCTGAAGACAAACAATAATCAGAGGAGGCACAACTTTCTTCATAACGTAAAAAGAAATTTCTTCCGGAAACCCAATATTAATGTAACATGATGAATAAAGTTCTTAACAACAACGGGTGACACTGACAAGTTTTATAAGGCTGTTTCTTACAGTGTTGGTCAATGTAAGCCAATGGAAACAGTTAGATAATTGAAACTCAGTAATTTTAGAGATAAGCATTTCCAAAATTTTATATACTTTTTAGGAACAAAAGATACAAAAGCAAGGCAAGTGGGC
This sequence comes from Trachypithecus francoisi, assembly GCF_009764315.1. NCBI lineage: Eukaryota > Metazoa > Chordata > Mammalia > Primates > Cercopithecidae > Trachypithecus > Trachypithecus francoisi. The sequence goes on along the minus strand of NW_022681470.1, from coordinate 43,265,343 downwards.
CTGGCTATATCTCTCTAGCATTGGGCCCACATTCAACTCACTCAATTCAGCACCAGCCACAAAAAGGTGCACAATAAATGCTATTAATATTAAATACACATAGATTTAGGTTAAATTTCAAAATGCCAAAGGGAATGAACAATTGTGAACAAGGTAAATTTATTTAAGATGGAAAAATTGGCAGAGGGTCAAACAATTTAGCAGGGAGGAGAATATCTCCATTTTCTTCCCTTACTCCCTTAGGTGCAAATATCAGAGGCTTGAGGCTGGGACATCTGACAGGACAGGTTACAAGACTGAAAAACTCTGTAACATCTGAAGTTCTCAGCTGCACACTTTTTGTGGGATACTGGTGGGGTTGGGTTTTATATGTCTCAAGATTAAAAGGTCCCCCCTCTTTTGGGGTATGAAATACGCTTCAAAAAGTTCATGTGGATCCTGAATGCTAAAAGGGCTGGCTACACGGAGTTTACCTTAGGTTTGGGTTTAAGGGAAAACAGCTTGTGCACCTTCATTACTTTTACACTACATTACCATATTCTCTGGTGCAGTAATTAAGCAAAAAACATAGGAGATTCCCGATAGATACTGTGTCCAGGAATAATCTGATTCTTTATGTTTTACTCTTGGGATCCAGGGAGAATTGAAAAGAAGGTAAAGAATTTCAGCACCTATTAATTTCATGTTACAATAATCACTAGGTACTAAATGGAAGGTGTGACAGAATACTGTTATTGTACAAGAAAAACTGGTAAAGCATTATAACTTGTTTCCTAATAGCCAGAATTCTCTCTAAAATAAAGACTATTTTAAAATATGTAGTTTTTAAAAATATAAACAGTTTTTACACTCAAGATATCCAAGCAATTGAGTGAAAAAAGCTTTTTCAATGTAACCCCAGCAAAAAGAATTATGGAAAACAAATTTAAATATGCCTAGAATCATTATATATACTCATAATCAATAAAAATAACATATAACTGATTTCATTAAGAATTTTCAATATATCAAACTTACTCTACGCAGGGCATTCTGAAAATCATTTGCCAGTTCTAAAGTAGTAATAATAAATACTCCAAGAACTAAAAGTCCCCCTGGTAGCATTCTGGATACCTAAAAATAGAAATATAGTATTAGCTAACAAAAGCATTTGGCATTATACGCAATCCTTTCCGTTTGAGAAACTGTCTTCTTAGAGTGTCCTTAGCTTTTCACCTTAAAACTACTTTATAAATAAAACTATCAGATAACAACATCCTTTAGCTACATCAATAAATAAACCCCTTTCTCAGGAGATCAAAGACTGAAATATTTTTTCAATGGTGTCCCACAATCAGCTAAATAAAATTAAGTTTTATTTTAGATTGATATTTCAGACTTTCTAGAATTTGGTCAATCTGATGTTTATACCCTCATTTGACACTACTTTTCCCCAAGTAATTCAAATATTTGTCAAAAACTACTTGAAAAGCAGTGTCAAATGAGCTATAAACTGTTTCCCATATACATCCTAGGCTTTCTAACTCTATGTCTTTACTCACAGTGCTCCCTAGGCCAAAAATGACTTTCTCTTATATTTCTACGTGTCTCAACTCTACTGGATACTTCAAAGGCAGCTTGAGGAAGCTGCCTTCTCTGATCCTTTGATATCTGAACTCCCATAGGGCTTCGGTGTAGTTTTCCCAAGGATGTTATCACATAGCCTTATATTATAGTTATCTGTGAACCCTACTAGTTGGTCAGGGAGCTCCTTAAGGGAATAAGTAATTCTACCTTTGTATCCCTATTTTTAGCAGCATACTAGATCTGGAATTTGAACAGAGGGAGTCTGACTTGAAAATCCATTATTTTCTATTGCATAGATTAACCTCAAATTTTTAAGCCCATTTACTGATATTGGGCATTTATGTTATATCTAATTTTACCTTAAAATAATATAGATTAAAAATCCTAGTACGTCTTTCTGCACTCATAGAATTATTTGTTTAGGACAAATCTCTTGAGATGGACAACTGGTTTAAGAAGTTATACATATTTTCAAGGTTTTTGATACATACTACCATGATGTCTCCATATTTGTATTTCCCTTCACATGACTGTGGCTAGTTCTTAATACCACATGGATTTTTTTCTATCATCTACACTCAGAGATTAGAGTGCTTTGGTTAGCTTTTCATTAGTTAATGTATAAGCAATTGATCAGAGTAGAGTCTTAGAAAATCAGACACCATGCTCTAATCCTTAATCTACTTGCATTATGTCTGCTGGTGGTTTCCTCTAATTTAATAAATTCCATTTACTATAGTAGCACAATCTGACAAAGTTTTCATATTTAGCATAGGGAGCCTGCTATCTTTTCAAGCTCACCAATACAAAAAATTAACCATTTTTTAGGAGATGGAGGTGACAGCAAGAAAGGGGAAAAAATAAAATCAACTTTTTCTTTCTAGAGGTAAAAGGTTAAGCTAATTTACTATATAAATTCATTAATACTCTGTGTGTGTGTGTGTGTGTGTGTGTCATATACAATTTTATGAGAGACCAAAAGCAAAATTAGAGTAGAAAGTTATTTATAAACCATTGGGAATTTAACTTTACAATACTCAGTATTTTTTTTACAAGACAGTTGCCATGTTTGTCCCCTTGAAACATTATGTTGAAATGTGAACCCAAGTGGGGTCTAATGGAAGCTGTTTGGGTCATGGGGCAGATTCCTCATTAATGGCTTTGTTACATCCTCACACCAACGAACAAGTTCTCGCTATATTTGTTCCTAGGAGAGCTGGTTGTTTAAAAAAAAAAAAAAAAAAAAAAAAGCCTGGCACCTCCCAACCCCTTGCTTCCTCTCTGGCCATGTGATCTTTACACACCAGCTCCAATTTGCCTCCTGACATGAACAGAAGCAGCCTGAGGCTTTCACCAGATGCTCAATCTTGCAGCCAGCAGAATCATGAGCCAAAAAGGCCTTTTTTCTTTATAAATTACTCAGTCTTAGGTATTCCTTAATAGCAACACAAACGGACTAAAACAATAATAATTAAAATATTGAATTTCTTTGTTTTTTGTTTTGTTTTTTGAGACAGACTCTTGCTTTGTCGCTCTGGCTGGAGTACACTGGCGCGATCTTGACTCACTGCAACCTCTGCCTCCAGGGTTCAAGCAATTCTCCTGCCCGAGCCTCCCAAGTAGCTGGGATTATAGGCACCTGCCCCCACACCTGGCTAATTTTTCGTATTTTTAATAGAGACGGGGTTTCGCCATGTTGGCCAGGCCGGTCTCGAACTCCTGACCTCAGGTGATCCACCCGCCTTGGCCTCCCAAAGTGCTGGGATTACAGGCAGAATTTTTTTTGTATATAACTACACACTGCCCCGTAATCACAAACACATACACAGATACAGATATATGTCCATGTATATATTTATATACACATACACAGAAACACACGTTTGAGTTTAAAAGATTTAAAGTTGATTGGAAAAGGAAATAATTCTTTTATTTCTTAAAGAAAATTCTTTTTCTTCAAAAAAACAAAAACCCAAAAACGTAGAATGGGCAGGTTTGTCACATAGGTATACGTGTGCTATGGTGGCTTGCTGTACCTATTGACTTGTCCTCTAAGTTCCCTCCCGTCACCCCCAACCCCAGAAAAGGAAATAATTCTATTTTTAGCTTATTCCAACATTATGTATTTGATGATACATAATTCATTCAATAAATACTTGTAAGTGAATTTAGTCATTATTCCCACTCACTCACCCCAAATCTGTTTCTTCCTTGTGTAATGCCAACACCATCCTCCTAGACACCCCAGCTAACAATCTCAGTCATGTTTAGCTACTTTCTCCCTATGTCTCTTCTCTCTACTCAGTCACTAAATCTTCTTGGTTCTAGCTCTTTTTTGAAATAAAACTAAAACATATAAACAGAAAAATAAGATAACCTGGTAGGCATGTTCTGTGGCCCATTCTTCATCCAAGTTATCCAACTTAGCTTTGGGATGTTTGAGGTTCTCACTTTGTTCCTTTTTGGGGGGCGTTCTAGTGGCAAGAATCACATAATCCTTTTGTGAAGAACACTTCAAAAACAAATTAAAAACTTGTTAGAGTGGTATCTGATTCCTCAATCTAATTAGAGTGATACCTGAATTCCTTAGCTTTTATGACATGCAAAAACTGAGTAATATTTGTTAACAGGTTAAACCATTAACATCAATATTATAGTGGAAGCTAAAGGGAAGCTAATTTTCAAGAATGGCCTTACAGCCTTTCCCTCACATGTAGTTTATCTTTTAACATATTTAATATCAGCTTCTTATTTATCTGGACAACTCAAATATAAATCACAGAGTGGTCCCTAAAAATGGTTTATGGGATGAGTGAATGAATTACATTAACTAAAAAGTAATATGCTTATTCAGTTTTCTAGTTATATTTGTTATATTTTCTAGATATATTTGTTTTATAAATAGTAAGTGAGCAGATTGGAAAATATCAGTGAAATTAAACAACAAGTGACCTTTTGTATCTTATTTCAACTGAAATGATAACAGTGGGGAACTTCCACATACATTTCCACAGAATAACAAAGGGGATTTGGGACACAATTCAAAGTGACACCAGATTCTATGTTCTTCAAGGGTTTTTTCTGTTTTGTTTTTTGTTCTTTGTGTGTGCACGTGTGTGTGTTTATTTATTTATTTAGAGACAGGGTCTTGCTCTAATGCCCAGGCTGGAGTGCAGTGGCATGATCACAGCTCACTGCAACCTTGAACTCGTGGGCTCAAGCAATCCTCCTGAGTAGTCTCCCAAGTAGCTAGGACTACAAGGCTTGAACAGCCAGGCACAATTGCCCAGCTAATTTTTCTTTCTTTTTTTTACTTTTTTGTAGAGACAGAGTCCTGCTATGTTGCCCAGGCTAGGTCAAACTTCGAGCTTCAAGCAATCCTCCCACCTTGGCCTCACAAAGCATTGGAATTACAGGCATGAACCACCACACCCCATCTGTTCTTCAGTTGTAAGATCAGTTAAGTAGTGACCAAAGGTGGGAGATCTAAAAATAAATGTAGGAACATTTAATAGCTCAGTTTCACTACAGTGAAAGTTTCCTACAAAAAAGAGTGAAAATAACACTGCTAATGCAAGTTAGCATTGTATCATCCCCACACATGACCTGAAACTCTGATCATTAGTATCACCTTGGGATAGAAAATAAGATTAATTATTCCTACAAGTTATTTTCAGGAAGTTACATTCAAATAAACAGAGGAAAGAAGGTAGGTCTCAGTTAAGAAGCCTTCTCTTTTCTTCATAAAATGTATAACTTTGAAAAGAAAAAGTGACAGAGACCAGGAAACAGGCAAGCTTAGGGGGAAGGAGAGGAAAAAGCAATAAACTCTGGAAGAAAAGCGAAGAAAACGCACGTAGAATACTGAAAGGAATGAATTCCTCTGTCCTTGAGCAATACATACTACAGCATAAAGACAGATGGAAGGAAGTCCTTAAATTATGAGACACTCATTTGTAAGATGGCAGTTTGCCTGAGCTTTAGAAACAACCTTTATCCAGTTAAGACAAATTTAGAAGAGGGTCTTTCTCCCTGACTTTTTATCTCTACTGATCACATCTTTCTCTAAGACGTCTTCTCTTTAATATTTTAAACAAAGAGAAACAAAAAAACTTAAACAGAAAACTCCTAACAAAAAGAGCCCCGAATTACATGCTAAGTAACTGAATTAAAAAGAAATTCACACTGTTCTCAAGAGAGGCGGTCTGGTTGTCTAATGAGAGGCCTCACAGGGTGGTGCTACCTGGTTGATCCATGTAGATCTGCCCTCTGTTTTGCAAATTAAGAAATGAGATTTGTAAAAATTCTGAAAATGAGCCTGTCTTTCATGGCTAGACTGACATTAACTGAGTTTATTCAGAATGATGTAGACAGCTAAAATGTCATGAAGGCATGTGAACACATGAGTCCTCTGGACAGTGTATTCTTTATAAATAGATAACATGGGGCATCAAATTATAAAAGAAAGTAGCTTGGGAATATGGATAGAATCAGAATAAGGAAAGTTAATTATGTAATTTGAAGATTCTAAGGCATCGGGCTAAGGTATCTGGAAAGAAAATTGTCCCAATAAGAGCTTTATTGGCTAGCAGGCCTCAAAATCAAGTCCTTGGGCCAAAGTGCACTCTCCCCCAGTGTTTTTGGATAGACATAGTCAGCTTGCCTGTGTGATTCTTTTATTTATTTATTTATTTATTTTGCTTTGTACTGCTGACCAGTCCCTCCAGCTGATTAACAGGTTCTTCTTTCACCTATAACAAAACATTGGCATAGGTTTTAAAATAAGTATCTGAATCTCTGCTCGATTTTGTGTTGATTTTTAAGACACAGCTCTAAGAGGAAATTAGAATTTGTCTAATTTCCAAATTTTTCCCAATCCCTCTCCCTCCCTATTGATCCAATATAAAAAAAAAAATGCAGTAAGATGGGTACTATAGCATATAAAAATATGACCGCTGTTGCTATAATGTCTGATATAAGACAACACAAATTAGAATAGGAATAAAATTTTCAAAAGCTTCTTTTGTAAAGAATTGGATAACCAGATATTAGAAAGATTAGAAGGGAGTACAAAACACTCTGGAAAGACAACAAAATGTGAATAATCTGGTCAATAAACATTCTAACTCTGAAGTTTCCATATAATAAATTACTTTTACATGGTGAAAGGGGAAGGTGTCCTGACTTGAGCAAAACTGGGCTAGGTTTGTCATTTTTCCATGTTTCCCCAAAGATCTACTTTAAAGTTACTTCTTCTACATTCCTTCTTCCATCCCCCAACCTTGAGTTTATTATTAAATAGCATCTTTTAACTTTAAATAAACAAGTAATTTGTTTTAATAAATTACAGAGTAATTATTTAGTAATAAATACAGAGTAAAAGATACATACCTGTCCTATTAAAAGGCCAGAGACAAAAGCCTTTCCTTGGAGATTTATGTTTGAAAGATACTGGCCAACAGTCTCTTCTACAATGTAGGTTCTTCCCATTTTTAGGAACTAAAATCTCCTATATTACAAGAAAAAAAGATACAGTATTTTTAGGTAAAATATCATTTGCAATGTCTTTATCATGGGAGCAGTATAGCAAAAGAAGTGGTACTATCCTGAGGCCACCCCAGGCCTTGCAGCAAATGCTTATTACACAGTGTATTCCTTCTTGCAAAGTTCAGATGTAGTTCCAGAGTTCTCAATACAGTGCAGCAGGAAACAACCACAAATCAACCAGAGTTGACATGAGAGATCAAACCTTTTTCTCAAAGCTGGGATAAGGGAGAGGATACTAAACTAGTAGGCAATACATCAGATTTCTTTCTTCCTTTCCTTCCTTCCTTCCTTCCTTTCCCTCCCTCCCTCCGTCCCTCCCTCCCTGCTTGCTTGCTTGCTTGCCTGCCTGCCTGCCTTCCTTCCTTCCTTCCTTCCTTCCTTCCTTCCTTCCTTCCTTCTTTCTTTCTTTCTAATTTATTTTTTCTTGAGATGGAGTTTTGCCCTTGTCACCCAGGCTGGAGTGCAATGGCACAAACTTGGCACACTGTAACCTGCGCCTCCCGGGTTCAAGCGATTCTCCTGTCTCAGTCTCCTGAGTAGGAGGGATTACAGTCACCCACCACCATGCCCGGCTAATTTTTGTATTTTTAATACAGATGGGGTTTCACCATGTTGGCCAGGTTGGTCTCCAACACCTGACCTCAGGTGATCCACCCGCCTCGGCTTCCCAAAGTGCTGGGATTACAGGCGTGAGCCACCGTGCCCGGCCAACACACCAGATTTCTTATTTTAAATCTACTTCCTAGTTGTATTGTCTTCGATAATATACTGCTAAGTCTCAGTGTTCTCACTGCTAAAATAGTAAACATGAATTTCTGAATAGTTAATTAGGAGGCAGAATCAAATTCATTTACTTGATAAGCATATATGAAAGAACTATACTTTTGCTTAGAAACTATGCTAAGTGGGATAACACAAAGATGAGCAACACAGTCTCTGTCCTTGAGCAATACATACTACAGTAAGAGTTATTTAAGTAGATAAATAGCAATACAACAACAACATTTATATAGCTTCTATTTTGAACAAGGCATTATTGTAAGTACTTTCCATGTAACAATAATTCATGAAACCCCAGGAAGTAGGTACCATTATAATCCTCATTTTATATATGAAAAAACTGAAATGAGAAAAGTTGATTAAATAACTCGCCAAAGTGACAAAGTTGGTTAAGTGGCAAAGGAGACACTCCAGCTCTAGAATCCCTGATTTTCAACACCATTCTCATAATGAGGAATCGTAACCAGTCCTTCAATTAAATCATTACTAAGCGTAGCTCTTGTTCTGCTTTCTCTCTGGTTTGTGGAAGGAAATCAGTATATTCATTCCCTCTACTGGCTTATGTTCCTTTGATTTGCATTTCTATAGCTTAAAACCAAAGATACTGAATAAAAGAGCTAGGCAATACAATGAATGATTAAATCAAGGAGCTCATAATCGGTGAGAATGAAACGTAAAAGAGATGATATCCAAAAGAGCTATAAAACAAACAAAGACTGCAGGAACACAGTTACAGTATTTTGAACACTGCAATCTAGGAATAATCATCATTTGGGTTCTGTAAAAAATGTGAATCTTATTCAGTACCACAAAGTTAAGGCTACCAGAGATATGCTGGGATGGTATATCTGATACCAGTAAACTGTCAGTCACAAGATGGTTTTGCATTTTAAAATTAAAGCCCAGAGAATGGATTCAAGTTTGAACTGTCCTACTAGAGGCTGTTGCATTATTGTTTCAATGAGCTTGCTCAGTTTTGTCTCAAAACACGTTAATTTCTTCCTAGCTCTTTTTTGACAACATAGACGTGAATCAGATTTGCATATCATTTTTTAGAGACTAAGTCTGGGAATGCTTGTCTAAATATCACGATGCCTCTGTGAAGTTAAGGGCTTTTACCTTTTAGTAATGCCTTAAGGTATGAAATTCTATGTATTAACTTTCCTCTACTTCATCATATTATACTCCTTTTCCTTCTGCTCTAATAATTCTTAATTCTTGCAACAAATACAAATAATTCCAAAGTTATATTTACCCTTTTAACCTTAGTTCTTCTAGGGTGTCACCTAATAGCCATATTAATGTGTTAGAAACTGAATGCAATAGAGATGAAAATCTGTTCAATTATGAAATCGGATTGAATGTCAGATAAATTTTTCTTTAGTGCTCTTTCAAAATTTTTAAATGTAGTCAATCATACTTTATAAAAGGCAGTACTAAAAATGTATATAGTCAGCTTTCCATATCTGTGGTTTCCACTTCCATGTATCCAACCAACCACAGATTGAAAAAAATTCTATTTTAAAAAAGCATGACTACATCTGTACCGTTAGTGCAAAGATGTTTTTTCTTGTCACTATTCCCTAAACAATACAACAACTATAGCATTTACATTGTATTAGGCATTATAAGTAATTTAGAGATGATTTAAAGTATGCAAATGCTACACCATTTAATATAAAGAACTGAAGCATCCATGGATTTCGGTATCCATGGGGTGGGCAGGTGAGAGGGTCCTGGAACCAATGCTCCACGGATACTATGGGACCACTGTATTTTGCCTTGTAGGGTCATAATTTTCCAGAAATGTTGTATATCAGCCAAAGCCTTTGTGATCCAAGCACTGTGACTGACACAACTCAATCTTCCTGGGCTCCGGTTTCCTAATCTATAAAATAAAGCATTTGAATCCTAGCAGATCTGAAAACCTATCTAATGTTAGGATTCTGTGAATCTAAATACAGAAAATCTACATTTCCCAAATGACAGATCAACAGTATGATAATACTGTGCGCTTAGGACATAGCATAATACTTCATATACCAGCAACTTTAATTACAGCGCTTATCTAAAAAGTATTTTTGGGGAAAAATCAACCTTAAGCTCCGCTGCCGATTTATTTTTCCTTAGTTATTACAAAATATCACAAAATGCTTCCATTTATATTTCTTAGATGGCTTCACAACATGATTCAAAAGTAGGAACTAGAGAAAAAGAATAAATTTCATATAAGAAATAAATCTCCAATTCACAGAAGGCCCACAACTGTGGGAACTACAGAGAGACGACATTGGGAATGCATTATTTACAATGAATAATTTAATAAATTCTTTCAGAAGATTAATTAAACACGAAACAATCTACAGATTGAGCTTTAAAATTGCAGAATTATGATCTGGAAACATGCAAGTTCTGTTACTGTAGCAATTAACAATGTGTTTAAAAACTTCAGTTTTAACAGTTTTCAATTTTAAAAACAATATAATGTTAGGTAACAGTTTCTGCAACGAAAAATTTAAAACATAGGCTACACTCAAAGTGCTAACGGTTTCTTTAATTCTCCTCCTGAAGAATTAACCCGGGTCCTTAAATTCCCGGTACTGAATCCCTCAGTACCACCTCCCTACCGCCAAAAACCATTTAGGTACGCCGTTTCACACAAGGTAAGTTCGTCAGAAGTGTGTGCCGGAGTGACAGTCCCTATGTTTCCAACACTCTGTCCCTTCCTTTTTCTCTTGAAAAGGGAGCTGTGTGCTCTAGTGCACAAGCGCGCCTCGCGCGCGCGCGCACCCACACACACACACACACACACACACACACACTACACTTAGGCTGACTTACCTGTTTTCAGAATGTGCACTCGTGGCCGACAATTACCTCGGACAGTCTGTCTGCCGGAGATGGGGTTTGGGGGCGCAAGTACCAGCCTCTAGTGGCCAGATTCCCTCCGGTCTCAATTCACTGACACTTAATTCATCAGAAAGCGACCTACTTCCTACACCTCACTTCCCACTCCAAAGCTAGGGTCTTGGGAGTCAGGTGGCGCAGATTGATGACGTAAAACGCCCCCCTCCCTTCACCGCAGAGCCTCAGCCAAAGCGACTGCGGTCGCCACCCCGCCCCCTTCTGGGCGCCATAGAGAGCGTGGCGGTAGCCTGGAGCTTGCCGTCCGCCCCTACCGGGACCGATGCCCTCTAGTGGCTCAGTGTCCAGAAGCCGCCAAAGAGGACGATCCATGGCATCCCGGGGCTTTGATGGTAAGGTCACCAGCTCTTCAGGGAGGGCCATGGGGTGACGAGTACGTATGTGGCGCCACCGTGCGGACAGCGGTTACGGAGCCGAGATAGGAGAGCCAGGGGGGCGGGGAGAAAAACGGAAACTGAAAGGACGGTGCGGGATTGGGCTCGCAGAAGAGAATGAGACAAACACTACATTTCCCAGAGGCCTACAAGGCCTGAAGTGGGTGGAGCTGGAAGCCGGAAAATTGAGTGCGCAATAGGATCGGGGTAGCAGCTGAGCTCGGGTTCCCAGGGTGCGTAGCTTCCAACGGCTGCGCGCGCACTTCGGTCGCGGGCGGTGAGGTGCTGTTGCTGAAGCGCCGCGGCTTAGGCTGGACTCGATTTCCCAGGGTCCCGCCGCGGGAGTCTCCGGCGGGCGGGCGCGCGCGAGCCCCCGAGCGAGGTGGTAGAGGCGGCGGCCCAGGCGTCTGGGTCCTCCTGGTCTTCGCCTTTCTTCTCCGCTTCTACCCCGTCACCCGCCGCCACTGGGGCCCCTGGCCCCACCGACATGGCGGCTGTGTTGCAGCAAGTCCTGGAGCGCACGGAGCTGAACAAGCTGCCCAAGTCTGTCCAGAACAAACTTGAAAAGTTCCTTGCTGATCAGCAATCCGAGATCGATGGCCTGAAGGGGCGGCACGAGAAATTTAAGGTGGAGAGCGGTAAGTGAGATGCTCTTTCTGCCCTTGGTTATGAGCTTGACTCTCGCCCTTTGGATCTGGTCTTCCCCCTATCAAGTTGGCACTGGGTACCACGCTGTTAACCTCACTTCCTGGGCTCTTTGGATATCCTGAGCCTTCCCCTTCCTGCTCCTTACAGTTTGATAAGAAGCCTTTGAAAAAAAAATCTGAATCTAAGTTTAGTACCATTTTCTTTGTAATTAGGGTAGGCTCATATAGGGACTCTTATTTCCCTTCGTCCGACAAACGGGAAACAGACTTGCTGGAGTCTGCTAACCCATCTCTCTGAGCCTGGAGTACCTGATATGTTTTGTTGCACTTCAACTGATAGTGGCTCCGCCCTATTTTCTAGTCACCTGAATTCTAGGCCTTTGCCAAATTGACCACTCTGTGCACTTGTTCATAGTGTGTGCGTCGTCCCGTGGCCCCCAGAATGAATTAGATGTTTACGAAAATGAATATTAGGTGCATAAGAGCGCTGGAAACGAAGTGAACGTGCAGTACATAAATTTAATGTATCTGATTTCTCTCAAAAAGTTGGAGTTTGATAGAAAGCATTAAAATTTTGTTGTAATTACCTAAAGTAGGCCTTTAAGAAAGTTACTGACAATAATGGCTTGAACATCCTTGAAAAAATATGAAAAATATAGTAATTACCATTAGTAAAATACAAACTTACTGATAATGTGTTTTGGTTTACCATTTGTTTGGGGAGGTTAATGCTGTTCTTGCTAAGTTGACTGGAAATTCTGAACAAGTTTTTACTTCAAAAAAAGTAACTGCTGGGCGCATTGGCTCACGCCTGTAATCCCAGCACTTTGGGAAGCCGAGGTGGGCGGATCACGAGGTCAGGAGATAGAGACCATCCTGGCTAACACGGTGGAACCCTGTCTCTACTAAAAATACAAAAAAAAAAAAAAAATTAGCTGTAGGTGGTGGCGGGCGCCTGTTGTCGCTGCTATTCGGGAGGCTGAGGCAGGAGAATGGCTTGAACCCGGGAGGCGGAGCTTGCAGTGAGCCGAGATTGCACCACTGCACTCCAGTCTGGAGGACAGAGCGAGACTCCATCTCAAAAAAAAAAAAGTAAAAATAAGTGTAACTGTCAAGCAGAATTGACTTTGAAAATTAGTTCTCTGATCTCAGAGCTGAGTAGTACATTGCATTCTATGTATTAATTTGCACCGTAAATATTGAGTGTCTTACATGTTCCTGATACTATGCTGAGCACGGTATTCAATCCCTTCCCTTGGGAAGTTTACACATTTATGTAAATTTAGTAGTTTTATGCTTTCAGGTAATATCTTGACTACTATAAAAGAAGCCTTTTAAAACAAAGCAGTTTTTTTTTTTTAATCTAAACAGTTTTTTCCCGTTTAATAAATACTGCATGGTAAGCAGTTTACTGATGTCTGGAGAAAATACTAAGATAAATGAGACATGTTACCTGCCTTGGAGACATTCATTTGTAAAGCCCCTTTTAGGCCTTATTTTTATTTTTATTTTTATTTTTTGTCATGTAAGTCATTTGGAAATGCTCAAAGTCCTTTTCAGTGCTCAGTCTATTTATCTTTACTCAGATTCTGTTACGTGAAGCCCAGTTCTAGTACTATATCTTAAATTTTAAATTCAAGGTTATTAGAAATAAATAACAGTATTGACAATGTATGTACGTGTGTTTGATTTTGTTGTTTTTTGCTTATCTGCTGTAGAACAACAGTACTTTGAAATAGAAAAGAGGTTGTCTCACAGTCAGGAGAGACTTGTGAATGAAACCCGGGAGTGTCAAAGCTTGCGGCTTGAGCTAGAGAAACTCAGTAAGTATTTAATTCATCTTTGTAAGTATTCTTGGAGTATTGAAATCTTCAGAGACTCCTTTATATACTTGGGAAACACTTACTAAATATGATGATATTGATTAAGCATCATTGGTTTTTATTATGGTGATATTTTGATTTTTCACTTAGTAGTAAAGATTTTGTAAGAACACAGAACTTAATTGTCAGGAGGCCTGGATTCTTATTCTGATTTTGCTATTAAAAATGCTTTTGCCACATGTAAATCTTAACAGTATCTGATTATTGTTTATAAAATGGCTAGACCCACATATCTGTCTACTTAGCTTTGTAAATCAAATGAGATGAGTTCTTGAAAAATTTTTAAAAAGTGAAAGCGTTATGCAACTAAAGAAGTAGAGAGTGGCTTGTTTTTATGTTGAAGAATCGAAGCCTATTGATTTCATTATATTTATGTTTTAACTTTTTAAATAATTTTTATAAATATCTGTGATTCTCAGGATATTTCCCTTTAAGGCCTAGTTCCTATAAAAGATTGATAGCTAATCTCTTTCTTAGTTTTCTTACATCATTAAGTTTTAGAAACCTCACAAGATGTTTGAAGGGGTGGCCTGCCCCTCCATATCTGTGGGCGTTTCTCCTTAGGTGGAACGAGAGACTTAAGAAATGAGACACAGAGACAAAGTATAGAGAGAGAAAAAGTGGGCCCAGGGGACCCTGCTCACCATACAGAGGACCCACGCCAGCAGTAAGACATATGAATAAAGATCTCTGACATGAATAAGTTTAAGGAAAAGTGCTGTGCCTTGATATGCACATGCAAACATCTCCATAAACCTTTTTAGTGCATAAAGAGCAGCATTGCCACCAGCACGTCCCACCTTCAGCCCTAAGGCAGTTGTCTGCTTTCTCAGTAAACAGAACATACAATAGGGTTTTACACTGAGATGTTCCATTGCCCCTGAGATGTTCCATTGACCAGGGACGGGCAGGAGACAGATGCTTTTGTCTATCTTAACTGCCAAGAGGCCTTCTTTCCTCTTATACTAGTCCTCCTTAGCACAGACCCTTCATGGGTGACAGACTGGGGGACAATTAGGTCTTTCCCTTCCCACGAGGCCATATTTCAGACCATCACATGGGTGATTTGTTTTATGCGACCACCAGAGAAAAGGCAAGTAGGCAAGATAAAAAGAAAACTTTATTATGTAGCCAATGTATAGAAAAGAGGAAGCGAGGTTCACCGGTCTCCGGTGGTGGAGGCCGAGGAAGTCGCTCTGGCGTTCTCGGGCGAGGTTCCTGGGTCCGTGTATGAGGAGGGGCCGAGGAAGTTCACGCCGCGCCCCACAGCTTTTGTGTCTTGGGCTTCGGAGTGGGAGGGCGGGAGGCGGGCGGGTCGAGGGCCATGCGGTGGGCGCGGCCAGGTAGGTTTCGATTTTCCTCGGTGGGACGTCATGCTACGCCTGCGCAGTTGACCTGTGCCTTTCCCAGGTGCGGGAAAGTTGGTGATGAAGAACCCAGAAGTGTGCCATCTTAGTCACCTTTGTTCTTTGTTTCCCTCTCCCTCCGTCCAGACAATGGGGAGAAACCTTGGACAATACCTAGCTTTCCTAGGCAGAGGTCCCAGCGACCTGCAGTGTATGTGTCCCTGGGTACTTGACATTAAGAGAATGGTGATGACTTTTCACAAGCATACTGCCTTCAGGCACTTGTTTAACAAAGCACACCCTGCACAGCCCCAAATCCTTTAAACCTTGAGTCCCTACAGCACATGTCCCTTGCAAGGACAAGGTTGCGGGTAGGGTCACAGATTAACAGCATCTCAAAATAGAACGAAATGGAGTCTCTTATATCTACTTCCTTCTGTCTCTCTTTCTTTTCCCCACAAGATGTTAAAGATCCTGACATTTCTTAGGAGGATGATATGTCCTGTGCTTTGCTTCTCCCATCCAAGTTCTAACCAGGCCTGACCCTGTTTAGCTTCCAAGATCGGACAAGATGGGGTGCCTTCAGGGTGGTCTGGCTATAGACTACTTCTGATTTAGAAAGCAAACATCAGAACATTAGGAAAAATCTCTATAGAGGCATAATCAATTTTTTTTTATTTTTATTTTTGGAGACAGAGTCTCACTCTGTTGCCCAGGCCAGAGTGCAGTGGTGCGATCTTGGCTCTCTGCAACCTCTGCCTTATGGGTTCAAGAGATTCTTGTGCCTCAGCCTCCTGAGTAGCTGGGATTACAGGCATGTACCACCAGGTCCAGCTAATTTTTGCATTGTTAGTAGACAGAGTGATTCACCATGTTGGCCAGGCTGGTCTTGAACTCCTGGTGTTGAGTGATTCTCCGGCCTCAGCCTCCCAAAGTGCTGGGATTGCCACCGTCCCTGGCTGGCATAATTAAATGATATTTAATATAATTCAGTTTTAATATGATTGATGGAGAAGGAACACAGGAAGTTCATAATCAAAGGAATGATTAAAATTGCAACTTTCCTTCTTAATGGGTCCATGACCATCAACTATTTAGGTTATAACTTTTTTCAGCAACTTTTGGTACACCTCATTTTAAAAACATAATGTATATGCATACATGTGTGATGGAGCATATATAGCTAGATCTGGTACATTATCTATGTAGTTTTGCCTAGGCGTAATAGAAAGATCTGTTTGGTAGTAGTGCCGAGGAATTTGAGAAAAATGACTGTGAAGACAGCTTTTATGAGATCTGGGAGAAGAGAAAAAGGGAGGAACCTACAGATATATCAGATACCTTCCTGTGGTATACAGTTAATGTGTGTGTGTGTTTTTATATACTGTGGATCAGTAAGTCTGGAAAGCAGTAAATAATGTTAAAACAAAATAGAAAATTTAGACACATTTAATGGGGTCCTCTTTAAATAGTAGTTAAGATTATAATTAATTATAATGTATTTGCTTATTAAATTACCAACATATGTATTTTAGTGAAATACAGTTTCACAATGTATATTTTTGGAAAAATTTCAAAAATTATATTTTTTCTAGTTAGCCTATGTTTAGAAGAGAAACTGTGTGTAAGGGAAAAGAGCCCATTTTGAGTGGCAACTGAGAAATTGCTAAGTGTGTTTTCAAGCATAATGTTTTTTTCTTTAAAGGCTCTATTTAGAGTGATAAACATGATAGGAATTGCAAATATTCATTATTGTGATTTGCTGTATATACATGTTGAATAGTTTAAATGGTATTTTCTCTCTTGATCCTGCCTTTTTAACTCCATTTTCTTATTGCTAAATACAGTTCACTGTTTCTTATGATATATGTTGACTTAGAAGATGGCATTGAAAAATAAAGGAATTACTAATTGCATATGACTTTCCTCATAAATGTTGGCTAGGATTATTATACATTTGATTTGGAGACAGGATAGCATATTTAAAATTTTGGTCTAGAACACAGTAAATTTTGAATGTATTCATGAATTTGAAATGTGATGTGCATGCAGTCTTTCTGGGCTTCTGTTTTTCCATTTTTAAAATGTGTAAGGTTGGCAGTTGCATAAAAATACTCATTGCAAGTTTTAAGCAAATGTGTATGTATTCTTAAAATTCCTTTTATCCAGGCAATCAGCTGAAGGCACTAACTGAGAAAAACAAAGAACTTGAAATTGCTCAGGATCGCAATATCGCCATTCAGGTAAGAGATATTTCTTTGAATAAGCTCATTGCAGACATGTTACTTGAAGAGACATTCTATTCTGATTGTTTATCAGTTATTAGTCCATGGGAAGATGTAACTGATGTCCTCTTAGGAGAAGCTACCGACAAAAGTAAGTGTATATAAATTCCTTAATTGGATCTGTTTTATTGATAGATTGGACATTTCTTTTACTCAACAGAAATTGTCTGTTGAATGCTTACTGTAGTCCAGGTATTATACCAAATGTGATACAGTTGGGGATTTGGGTGAATCCACATTGGTAATCATTTCTTTAGGGTAGTTTTATAAGAATAACAGTTTGAATATGATCACAGGGATTGCTGACAAATTTGTTAATTACAGTGGTCACATGCAGTTATTTTTTAATCAGATACAACTTTATACTTTTGCCGTTGCTTTTTTAAAATTTGCATTTTATTTGCTGTTAAAAGATAATTTCTTCAAATTTCTGAAGGGAAAAAAAAATTTACTTCCAAAATCTGAATAGGAGCAAAAAAGCCTCGTAATATACCTAGAAAGGCTTTGTAAGAAATGTATTTATATGAAGAAAAACTCAATACTCAGTAAAACTCAAATACTTTTCTGAAAACTGTGAGAATATACTTTTATAAATGAAGATATTGCAAATTTCTGGATGGAAATGGTTTCCAAATTAATGTGTTGGTAATACATTTTAACTCTTAAGTCCAAGTCAGATAGCCAGAAACTTGTTAATGTAGTTCTAAAGATGATTGGGGGAAAAAAAGCATAGTGTAGCTAGGATGCTTCTAAAAAAGGAAGTATCAGTTTAAAAGTACTTGCATAGCCACATATGCAAATGTTTTATAAAGTTATGGTTATTAAAACATTACAATGCTGATATAAGAATCAATACAGAGAATAAAAGGCAGTCCAGAAATAAAACCCAATACGGAGGTTCTTAATCTTTTGGAAAGAAAGCAGAGCTGTCACAAAACCTTTATAAATCTTATAAAAACTATGGATCTGTAGCCCAAGAAAATAGTGTGCACACAGTCACATAAAATTTTGCAGGAAAAAAATCCGTGAAGCAACTTAAAAAGTAATAGAAATTATTTAACTGCTTGATGGCTGAAAAAAAGAAACAAAACTTTTTCACTAAGATCCAATGGAAGGCCGGGATGCACTCGCCACTTGTATTCAGTATAGTACTGGAAGTACCAGCGAGAGCAATCAGACGAGGAAATAAAATGCACTCAAATTGGAAAGGAAGAAATAAAATTATCTCTACTTATAGATTATATGATCCTATATGTAGAAAACCTCAAAAGATTCCACAAAAACCTGTCGGAGCTAATAAGTAAATTTATACAGTTGCAGGATACAAAATCAATATTAAAAAATCTTGTAGCATTTCTATACACAAATAATGACCTAGCTGAAAAAGAAATCGAGAAAACAATTTCATTAGGGTACCATCAAAAAACCAAAAAACAACCTAGAAATAAATTTAACCTGGGAGGTGAAAGATTCGTATACTAAAAATGATATAACATTGATGAAAGAAATTGAAGATGCAAATAATTGGAAAGATATCCCATACTCATAGGTAAGAAGAATTCATATTGCCATAATGTCCACACTATATAAAGTGGTATAAAGATTCAGCCCAATCCTGTCAGAATTCCAGTGGCACTCTTCACAGAAGTAGAAAAAAAAAAAATCTAAAGTTCTGATGGAATCAGTTTAAAAATCCTGAATAACCAAAGCAATACTGAGCAAGAAAAACAAAGTTGGAGGCATCATACTTCATGATTTAGAAAATTGTTATAAAACTATAATAATCCAAATAGTACAGTACTGACATAAAAGCAGAAACATGACCAATGGAATAGAGAGCCCAGAAATCAATCCAAACATATGGTCAACTAATTTCAACAAGGGTGCCAAGAAGATACAAAGGAGACAAGATTGTCTCCTCATTAATGGTGTTGGGAAAACTGGATTTCCACATTTGAAGAAATGAGTGTTGTATGTTTGTACATCATATACGAAAATCAAGCCAAGATGGATGAACAATCTAAATGTGAGATCTGAAGCCATAAAACTCAGATAAGTGAACATAGGGGAAAAGTTCTTGACATTGGCCTTGGTAATGATTGTTTGGATATCACATCAGTAGTTCAAGCTGCAAAAAGAAATAAATGAAGCTATATCAAATTAAAAAGTTCCTACACAGGAAGCAAGAATATTAAAAGGCAACCTACAGTTCTGGCATCGGTAGCTTGAGAGTGATATTTCTCAAAAGAATATAAATTGCCATTGTCTTGCTGGGAAGCAGTTTGACAAGTTTTTTGGTTTTTTTGTTTTTGAGACAGGGTCTTGCTCTGTCACTCAGGCTAGAGTGCAGTGATGCAGTCTCAGCTCACTGCAACCTCCACCTCCCGGGCTCAAATGATCATCCCACCTCAGCTTCCTGAGTAGGTGGGACCGCAGGCACATGCCACCATGCCTGGCTGTTTTTTTCTACTTGTAGAGGTGGGGTTTTGCCATGTTGCCCAAGCTGGTCTCGAACTCCTAGATTCAAATGATCCGCCCAGCTTGATTTCCCGAAGTGCTGTCATTACAGGCATGAGCTACTGCACCCGGCTGACAAAATGTATTAAAAGTTTTAAGTAATTCAATTTTTAGAAATCTTTCTTGAAAAATAGTTTGAACTAAGGTGTAAATACAGTGATATTCTAAGTTATTAGGACATTTCCATGTGATTAAAAGAGATATGAGAAAAATTTTCATAAGCCTCTTAAAAATGTTTTAAAAATCCAAAACTTAAATAGAAACATTGGAATTATGGATATTTTTAATTTTTTGATGTGTAAGTTTTAAGAGAAAGCCAATCATTTAAACTGCAGCTGATGTTAACTAAAGTGACAATTCTGTGTTCACTTTCCTGTATTGCTCTACTTGATTTTCTTATTTATTACTCCTTTATATGACAGAGCCAGTTTACAAGAACAAAGGAAGAATTAGAAGCTGAGAAAAGAGACTTAATTAGAACCAATGAGAGACTATCTCAAGAACTTGAATACTCAACAGGTATGAAGAAGTGCTTTTAGCTTTTAGTTCCATTACTTTATTTTTCTTCTGATAGTGCTAGGAGTTAATGCTCAGCCCATTTCTGTTGCTGATATTTTTTGTTATGGTTGAGGATAGAGTTGTAATATCCTATTATTTCTCATACTCATTTATCTTTAAATCATTATCAGGTGTTTAAAGAAGTGTCTAGAAAGTGCAACAAATGAAGAACTACTTCTCAAAGAAGTAGTAATTTGGACCAAATTTTTCATGCAAAGATTTTTACTACAATGCTATATACATAATATCAGATTGGAAGCACTTTAAATGTTCATTTGCAAAGGCTGAACTACTGTTCTTCATTTCATATGGACATCCTTACTATATAATAAGCATGCAATATAAGAACCTATACTCAGCTCATATTTATAAACAAATTAAAGGAGGCAGGGACATAAAATACATGAACATAGACTATAGTATAGTATATAATACAACTGATGTAGTCAGGTGAACTTGACTCTGAAGCAGTTAATGGTAAGAAGTTTCCTTTGGTGGCCGGGCATGATGGCTGATGCCTGTAATCCCAGCACTTTGGGAGGCCAAGGCGGGTGGATCATGAGGTCAGAAGTCCAAGAGCAGCCTGGCCAAGATGGTAAAACCCCGTCTCTACTAAAAATAACAAAAATTAGCTGGTCATGGTGGCACGCATCTATAATCCCAGCTACTTGGGAGGCTGAGGCAGAGAATTGCTGAAACCCAGGAGGTGGAGGTTGCAGTGAGCCAAGATTGTGTCACTGCACTCCAGCCTGGGCAACAGAGCGAGACTCTGTGTTAAAAAAAAAAAAAAAGTTTTTGGGTCCTTTTTTGTGTGGTTTTTGAAACCTTTTTATTTCTATAAAAGAAAGAATTTTCAGATATTTATATCATTATACAATAATATTCCATTAGTTAAGTATACTTTCCCAGTCTCACAAGAGTTCCTTCAAAATACTTGCTGAGTGTGTTGATCAACAAGTGGTAGTTACAATTAAAAGAATTCGTAAAATCTAGATATTTAATAGGTAGTTTTAAAAAAATGTAGGCCGGGCGCGGTGGCTCAAGCCTGTAATCCCAGCACTTTGGGAGGCCGAGACGGGCGGATCACGAGGTCAGGAGATCGAGACCATCCTGGCTAACACGGTGAAACCCCGTCTCTATTAATAATACAAAAAACTAGCCGGGCGAGGTGGCGGGCGCCTGTAGTCCCAGCTACTCCGGAGGCTGAGGCAGGAGAATGGCGTAAAACCCGGGAGGCGGAGCTTGCAGTGAGCTGAGATCCGGCCACTGCACTCCAGCCCGGACGAAAGAGCAAGACTCCGTCTCAAAAAAAAAAAAAAATGTGTATTCTATAATGAGTAGAAGGTTTTTATATTTATCATTGCCTTTTAGCTTAATGGTTATTTATAAAATTTTAATGGATCTTTGGATATATGTCAGGAAAATTAAGGTTAATGTTGAATATTTAACTTAAGATACTATATTTAAAATAAAGAAACTTGGATAATTCACAGGTTTGGATACACAAATTTCAATTTTTTGTCATCTATTTGTAGAAATTGAATTTGTAATTAACTGTGGCAGAAACAAGTTAAAATAAGGGAGTGGAGAACTACAGTTGACCCTTAAACAACAGAGTGGTTAGGGCTGTTGATCCCCCCGGTTGAAAATTTATGTGTAACTTTTGACTCCCCAAAAACTACTGCTGTTAACTAGAAATAACTTACCAATAACATACACAACAGATTGTCATACATTTTGTTTGTGATCTGTATTTACTGTGCTGCTTTAATAAAGTAAGCTAGAGAAAAAAAAATGTTAAGAAAATCATAAGGAAGAGAAAATACATTTACTGTTCATTAATGAAGTTTTTGGGTCCTTTTTTGTGTGGTTTTTGAAACCTTTTTAATTGTATAAAAGAAAGAATTTTCAGATATTTATATCATTATACAATAATATTCTATTAGTTAAGTATACTTTCCCAGTCTCACAAGAGTTCCTTCAAAATACTTGCTGAGTGTGTTGATCATCACAACCATCTTCATCCTCCTTGTCGTTAACATTACCTAGACTGAAGAATAGGGGTTGGTCTTGCTGGCTCAGGTGCCAAAGGTGGAAGTGGGAGACAGGAGAGGGAGGCACACTCAATGTAACTTTCCTTCCACCATTTGCTACAGTTTCAGTGCCCATATAAGAAAACGGTCTATGTCATAAAAGAAATCAAAAGCAGTCTTGGGTAATCAGAACCCTTCCACCAGATAGTCTGTTATCAATTTGTTTTCTGACACTGCTAGTTCTACATTATTTTTCCTCATTGTCTCGCACTGGTTTTGAAGCACTCATCTCCATCCAGTCATCTTCTGTTAATTTCTCTGACATGGTATCTGTTAGCTCTTGGATTTCTCCAAGGTCCCTATCTTGAAACCCTTCATCCCACCTTTTTTGCCATATCTACAATCTCTTTCATGATTTCCTTGATTGGCTCTGTTATAAATTTTGTGACATCATGCACAACATCTGGACGGTTTCCTCCAACAGGAATTTATTATTTTAGTCTTGGTGGCTTTCATAACTTTTTCTGTAATAGCGATGGCCTCTTCAATTGTGTTATCCTTTAAAACGTTCATGGTATTTTCTCTGTCGGGGTACTCTTCCACAGTGTTAACATTTTTTTTCACAAGGTATCGTCTCTATTGAGTCGTAAAGGTCCTTATGACCCCTGATCTAAAGGCTGAATTAGAAACATGTTTGGGAGCAAGTAGACTGCTTTGACACCTTCCATGTTGAACTCCTGGGTTCTGGGGCCAGGGACAGTATCTAAAATCAAAAGAACTTCAAAGGTAGCCCCTTGCCCTGGCACGGTGGCACATGCCTGTAATCCCAGCACTTTGGGAGGCCGAGGCAGGTGGCTCACCTGAGGTCAGGAGTTTGAGACCAGCCTGGCCAACATGGCAAAACCCCGTCTCTACTAAAAATACAAAAATTAGCTGGGCGTGGTGGTATTCGCCTGTAGTCCCAGCTGCTCGGGAGGCTCATGTGAGAATCGTGTGAACCAGGGAGGCGGAGGTTGCAGTGAGCCGAGATTGCACCACTGCACTCCAGCCTGGGGGATAGAGCAAGACTGTCTCCAAAAAAAAAAAAAGGCAAGGTACTTTCTGACTTCAGGGACAAAGCATGAGTGGAACCAGTTCAGAGAAAGGGGTCTCTCATTGTCCAGGTCTTCTTCTTGTGTAACCAAAAGACAGGCAGCTGGTGTTTATCTTTTTCCTTTGGGCCCTGGGGTTAACAGCTTTATAAATAAGGGCAGTCCTTATCATAAACCTGACTGCATTTGTGCAATATGGTAGAGTTAGCCTATCCCTTCCTGCCCTAATCCTGGTGCTCTCTTCTCTTTCTTACTAATATCTTTCGTGGCATTTTTTTTTTCCAGAATGGGACACTTCCATCTGCATTGAAAACCTGGTGCAGGCATATAACCTTTCTCATGGTTTTCTTAAGAGCATCTGCTGTTTCTTGGTTGACAGAACGTGCTTCTTCTGTTTTCTTGACTTTTCTTTAAGTCAAACCTCTTTCTAAAATTATCAAACCATCCTTTGCCGGCATTAAAATCTCCAGCTTTAGATCCGTCACCTTCCTTTTGCTTTAAATTGTCATATTATAATTGCTTTACCTCGAATCATATTAGAGTCTATAGGTATGTGATAGCAATCCTGCACCCCATAAAAGCTGCATTTTCAATACGAGATAGGAAGGTACTTTGCAGAAATGCACTATTTGTGCTTGCTGGAGTAGCTGCAGTGATGGCTTTACGAGTTTTCTCCCCTTTTTTTTTTTTTTTTTTCAAAAAAACAACGGTCCTTATACTGGATTCATTCGTCTTGAAATGGTGGGTAACCATAGCTGCAGTCCTCAGTCTATGGTACATATCAAGCAATTCAACTCTTTAAAATATTGTCATGACATTTCTCTGCTTCTTAGAAGCACTTCCAGCATCACTTGTGGCACTTCTTATGGATCCCATGTTGTTATTCAAGGTTTATGGTATTGCACTAAACACGATGACAAATATGCAAAAACTTCAGAAGATTTCAAGGTTTATGGTATTGCACTAAACACAATGACAAATATGCAAAAACTTCAAAAGATTACTATTTTATGCATTATGCAATTTACTAGAGAGAAACTGCTCACGTTAGAGTCACACAGCATTCTATACAGATACTCAAAACACTTGAGCTTACTGCAGTAGTATCAGGTGGCTATGAAAGTATTACAGTAATACAGTATGTATTACAGTTTATGCAGTTATGGTTTAATAAAGCATCTTTACATTTGTTTATATTTCTGTTGATTACAGATGAGGTTGTGTACTGTTTGTATAACTTCTGATAAAATTTTTAAGTTTGTTTTGTAGATTTGTGCATATCTTAATGGTAGTAAATGATAAAATACACTAATATCTACATATATTTTATGCACTTAAGTAGGCTTTTTCTTAGTTTGTTTCCATTTCTGGGCTGCCTGGATTGGTCTGTGGTCTCTGAGGTTTTCAAATTGTTGTAAGTTTTTGGGAAAAAGGTCCAATATATTTATTGAAGAAAATATGAATGGAAGTGAATCTGCACAGTTCCAAACTCTGTTATTCAAGGGCTAGCTGTGCATACTTTGTATTAAAGGTTTATATTCCTAGAAATATATTTTTGATATTTGGTTCCCCTGAGTGTTAATTAGTCATTATTTTTTAATTCTCTTTTCACCATTCTAGAGGATGTTAAACGTCTAAATGAAAAACTAAAAGAAAGCAATACAACAAAGGGTGAACTTCAGTTAAAATTGGATGAACTTCAAGCATCTGATGTTTCTGTTAAGGCAAGTAACAGATGATTCCTAATGCATAAACTGTAGCTTTTGATTAAAACTCACCTAAATTAGATTTCAAATACAGGCAATAAAGTAATTAAAAGCTGCGTTTTGTTTTGTTTTTAATGTCAGAAAATTAAGCATTAGGACAATTCTATTTCAACTGTTTTACTTGTTTGAAATTTGAGTTTGTTGCAGTTCTTAATGTTTTCTAGTTAAGAATCTATGCAAATACTTAATTTCTGTTTTGAAATAAAATTCTGCTTGTGTCCCTTAGCTACAGACAAAATCTTTTGAATAATCGTATATCTTCTTTAACTGTAGATGTTATTTTCTTGGATTTCTTTAGTATCGAGAAAAACGCTTGGAGCAAGAAAAGGAATTGCTGCATAGTCAGAATACATGGCTGAATACAGAGTTGAAAACCAAAACTGATGAACTTCTGGCCCTTGGAAGAGAAAAAGGGAATGAGATTCTAGAGCTTAAATGTAATCTTGAAAATAAAAAAGAGGAGGTAAGTTAGTAAAATTGTTTTTCTTCATGTTGAGTATAACTTACATTTGTGTGTTAGTTTATTAAATATGTATTCAATATTGTGTACCTGATTAGTTGTAAGATTAGTGGTTAAATATGAATAATGCATTAACATTTGGCATAGGAAATCAACCAATTGCATTTGCATAAAAAATTTAAGATTCTTTGCTGAATCTGGATAGTATCTACTGTCTTATGATGTATCTTTCCTAAAATATGTGTTTGTTTAAGAAGTGGTGATAAGTTTTTGTGAGCTAAATCTAAACATTGTTCTGTGAGCAGTTATTCTTAGTTTTCTTAAATATGCATATTTTAATTGCTTTTTCAGGTGGGGAGGGGGAGTTACTCAGCTTTTCCTTAGCAGCATAAACCTCATGTCAGAGTAATTTCAGTTAATATGACATCCTTTCCCCCTGCTCTATGTTTTGTTTTTAGGTTTCTAGACTGGAAGAACAAATGAATGGCTTAAAAACATCGAATGAACATCTTCAAAAGCATGTGGAGGATCTGTTGACCAAATTAAAAGAGGTATATATGACCATTAGAAAGTCTTTTTTACAAAATATTAAAGAACTTATGAATCTGTTATTTCACAAAATGATGTCATGTTTTAATCTCTCCTTGACTCCATAAAACAGTGAGAGTACCACTACTTCCATATGCTGTAGCTAGGCTAAATTAGAGTGAGAAATAGCAATTATATGTTATATCGAAAATACTATCAAAAAAATGAGTATGGGTTAATTTTTTTGTTTAATTATTTTACTTTGAATTTAAAATATCAGTAATATTTATTTACTTATCTTTGTCATGAAGACCGATTTGAATTTGAGTGTTTTAGATTTAGCTCTTACTTTACAAAAATGGAATTTTTCGTCTTGTCATTTGATAAGCATTCTAAATTTAGTTCAAAGTAGACTGCTATAATTGGGCTGTATTTTTTCAGGCCAAGGAACAACAGGCCAGTATGGAAGAGAAATTCCACAATGAATTAAATGCACACATAAAACTTTCTAACTTGTACAAGGTAAATATCCCACCACACATGTTAGTATCTAAATGTTGCATGGTTGACTGTTAGGTAACTTTTTAAGATTAACTTTTAGAGTGCCGCTGATGACTCAGAAGCAAAGAGCAATGAACTAACCCGGGCAGTAGATGAACTACACAAACTTTTGAAAGAAGCTGGTGAAGGTAAGTGTTTTAGATTATGGGAACATTATTTTTGTTATTATACTCTTTTTTCTTTTTACCCTTGTTTTGTATAGATTATTGGATTTAGGTGTTAGACTTTATTTGGGATGAAATTAGGTACAGAAGAAAGAACTTTGGATTATGAAATTCAGAATTATATCTTAAGCAAAAGTAAGTTTTTGTATTTTTGAAAATACAGACAGCAGGGGGTTTTGTTTTTCATCTAATGATCTTGTATAATTTCCTGATTTCTAATCAGAAAGTTTTCTTTTTTGAAACATTTACTCTGATTAAGTATGTTTGAGTACTCTAGTTTATAAATAAGACATCCTCTTTAAGTTACCATTTGCATTTTGTAAAGTCTTTTATTTCCTCAAATTTTTGCTTTTTTCAGTGTACGATATGTATGGTCTTTTCCAATAATTTCCTTTGCTTAGGATTAAAGATCAAAATCGAAATCAAAGATATGCCTAGAACTACTTTTTACCCTTTGGGTTTCCTTATTTTCATTGTGGGTAAGAGACATCAAAAGGAGAAACACCAGGCCAAGACAATTGCAAAATTATAAGTAGAGCAAGAACTTTCGATAGATACTGTCAGCTGAAGCCTCTCTAGAAATTTAATATTATCTGCTCAGGGGCGAAGTGACTGATCTGTTGCATTTTGTAAACTAAAATTTTAACTGTATGTTTGAATATTTGGTCTTTAAAATTGTTTTTTAGCCAACAAAGCAATACAAGATCATCTTCTAGAGGTGGAGCAATCCAAAGATCAAATGGAAAAAGAAATGCTCGAGAAAATAGGGAAACTGGAGAAGGAATTAGAGAATGTAAATGACCTTCTTTCTGCCACAAAACGTAAAGGTATGCCTAATAGATGCTTGTTAGTGACTTGAAATACTACAGCTTTCCTACATAAAAGTCATTTAATTTCACTAATAGTATTTCTCTGTCATGCTGTGATGTAGGAAACTCCATCAAGTTATATTAATAGAATTTGTTTTAAAATTAATACTCTATATCTTTACAGAATCAGGTATATAAATACCATTTGATCACACACAGTCTTGTAAATTCCTAGGTTATTGCGTGATTTTTAGAATTAGATGTGTTACATGACTTTTTGATGTCATATATTTAAAATTTTTATAGGAATTACTATATAATGTACAGTACATGTCACTTATCTTGAAATAATTATTAATAACTTTTAGTTTGGAATTTTACAAAATTATACCAGATGTATATTTGTTGGCACAGGAGCCATATTGTCTGAAGAAGAGCTTGCAGCCATGTCTCCTACTGCAGCAGCTGTAGCTAAGATAGTGAAACCTGGGATGAAACTAACTGAGGTAAGAATGGTATTAAATGTTGTTAAATTATTTTTCTTCAGCAAAGGTATACAAATCTCTTTGAAATTTAATTCTCCCAAAACTTATTTTTAAAATCATCTTAAAATTAATGGATCATTCTAGGAAAGACTTTCTTTAGTTCCTAGTTCTGTGTAACTAACATATAGTAAACATTGCCGTTTTGTGTTAGTGTTAAATAATGTTTATTATGAGACTAGATAGACTAAATATTTGTGTTGTTGTGGTTAGATTTGAAACAACTCTTCATCTACTTTCAGCTCTATAATGCTTATGTGGAAACTCAGGATCAGTTGCTTTTGGAGAAACTAGAGAACAAAAGAATTAATAAGTACCTAGATGAAATAGTGAAAGAAGTGGAAGCCAAAGCGCCAATTTTGAAACGCCAGCGTGAGGAATATGAACGTGCCCAGAAAGCTGTAGCAAGTTTATCTGTTAAGCTTGAACAAGCTATGAAGGTTGGTTCCATTCCTAAAATTTAGCTGTGGTAACAATACAAATGAGAAATGATTTGCTAGGTATTTTTTTCTTAAGGTAATTGAGTCAGAAAAATCTAAATATTATTTTCAGTAAATACATTTTGAAACTTCTCATTACATTATTAAACACTACTAATCACAAAACATCCTACCTTTAGCAATTTTTATTTCACAATTTTTATATAAAATTATGAAAGCATTTTAACATTTTTTAATGCATTTGGTTTTTCCTTAGGATTCTCAACTAGAGAATAATAGCCAAATCTCCTAAGACTGCTCTTCAAATTCAGATAATATCTGTGTAATAAAACTCTCCTATTATGCCTAATCATTCTTTATCAGACAGTTGTAATAGCCTGCCTAGAAATAATAATATTGTTTGACCATAAACTCCCTTTTTTATACCATTTCACAATTTGGCATGTCTCTGTATACATTATTTTGTTATAGCTCCTTTGCTTATTGAAAGTGTTAATGAAATTCATAAAGATTTTTTCCTCTTTTTAAGAGGTACTGATTGAAAAAGAGGTTATACTCTGAATGTTTTGCTTTACGGTACAACTATTAACTACTGAGGGAAATTGTAAAGATTTCTTTAAGAAGTTTTATGGAGGAAATTCAATTAAATGAATTTATATCTACTCTTCTAAACTGATAAATTGTTTTCCTTTTGTTGGAAAAGAATATAAATAAATTATATCCCTATTTCAAAATTAAATCTCTGTTGCTGTTATAATTTAGAAGTCAGCTTAAATCCAAGTACTTTGTTGTATCAACTGGTTTTTTTCTTCTTCATCAAATGAAATCTAGCAGTCCTGCCTGACTGGGAATAATTGACTTTTTTTTTTTTTTTACCAGCAGTGTAGTTTGCAAGAGAGCCCTTGGGTCCAATTAGATCTTCCTTGAATTTTTCTCTCTGTTGAAAGTGAGGGTTTTATCTGAAGCTTGTTATTGTCTGAATAAAAAATAATGTGTTCAAATTTATATAGAACTTCTTTTTTAGTGGCTACAATATGGTATAGAATTTTATTTAGTGTATAAGTTGATTACTGGTGGTATTTGAGTATTGCATGTCTTGATTATTTGTATGAATCCTAGAAGGAAGTACAAAATTTTAACTTGAATTTACATTTTAAAGGAGATTCAGCGATTGCAAGAGGATACTGATAAAGCCAACAAGCAGGCATCTGTACTAGAGAGAGATAATCAAAGAATGGAAATACAAATAAAAGATCTTTCACAACAGGTTAGAATTTGTTTTGTTTGTTTTCTTACTTTTAAAATCCTGACTGCCCAGTAATCTTTGAATCTGTTTGAAGGTATCTAAGATAGAACTACCACATATGAAAGTCTAATTAGAAATAGTACTCAAGCAGAATTGTAGCATTATTGTTTCTTTTCATAGCCCCTCCCTTTTTTCAAATGTTTGATAAATTTTTAAATTATATGTGTTGGTTGTAATAAATGAATAAATAATTCAAAGATAAATAAAAGCTTTCTCCAATTTCTACCCCTCTACCCTCTGAAGTCCCAAAGTGTAGCTAACAGACTGTTGTGTATTTTCTTCACATCCTTCTCTGTATATGTATATACATGAGCATATATAAACATGTAAGAATTATTTGACTTTACTGAAATAAAATTGGACTGTATGCATTACTCTGACACTTTTTTAACAAACAAATCGATAAATTTAATGTCTCATTCATATATTTTACCCTAATTTTTATGTGTGTGTGTGCATCCACACAACGCACAAATGTAAAAATTTCACATGAATGGCATTGTATATATGCTTTTTGTTTAAATGTCCATTTTTCATGCTCTTCCCTATTATATATACAAAAGCACACACACAAAAAATAGATGTTTATATCTCTGTGGGTTTTATTTGATCATTGTTTTACAAAAATGGAGCCATGTTTTGGGAATTGTAATTTGGCTACTTTTTAATAAATATCGTTCAATACATACTTAAAAGTAACTTTATTAAAATTTGTTTAGATTTTAATATCTAAGGATACTTTGTTTTTAAAGATAATTTGAGGCAGTACAAGTTGAAGGTTTTATAAGTAATGTTTTAATTTGAAAACTTTCATTCTAAACTTTTCCAGAATTGAAACTAATACTATTCTATAACATATTAAAACTTTGTTTTTAGATTAGAGTGCTTTTGATGGAACTTGAAGAAGCAAGGGGTAACCACGTGATTCGTGATGAGGAAGTAAGCTCTGCTGATATAAGTAGTTCATCTGAAGTAATATCACAGCATCTAGTATCTTACAGAAATATTGAAGAGCTTCAACAACAAAATCAACGTCTGTTAGTGGCCCTTAGAGAGCTTGGGGAAACCAGAGAAAGAGAAGAACAAGAAACAACTTCATCCAAGTAAGCAGTCGAATACTTCAGCTTGTTGAGCAAACATTTATGAAAACTTCAGCTAGGCTCAGTGTCTCATGCCTGTAATCCCAACGTTTTGGGAGGCCTGAATGGGGTATCATTTGAGCCCAGGAGGTCGAGACATAGTGAGACCCTGTCTCTCCAAAAAAAGTTAAAAATTAGCTGGGTGTGGTGGCACATGTCTATAGTCTCAGCTATTCAGGTGGCAGGCTGAGGTGGGAGGATCACTTGAGCCCAGGAGGTTTAGGCTGCAGTGAAGCACTGCAGTCATGCACTGCACTCTAAGTGGGTCGACAGAGTAAGACCCTGTTGCCAGCAAAAAAATCTCCTATGTGTCCCTAACAGTGCTAGATACTTGGGATATTGTGATATAGAGAGGAAAGAATTGAGCAACAATACCAAACAAAAAATTTCTACTCCAGGACCTCAGGTTATGGGTGAGACAGATGTAATAAATAGATAATATGATAGGCAAGTAGACAATTTCCATTCAATGTGGTTAGTGCCTATCTGTGGGAGCATAGAGATGAAGGACCTGTCCTAGATTTCAGGGAGCAGACCAGCTTCATGGAGAACCTATATAAGAATTAATCAGAGATTTTTTCAAAACACATGTATAATGCTAGAAGAGGAAGAATGGCTAAGAAAGCAAGAAGACTAGAGTTTGGAGTGAGTGGAACTGATTTAATTTTTACAAACAAATTTTTCAGATTGCATTGGTAAGTGTAAGTACCTGAGTCCTGTGTGGTAGGGATTTAAAAAGTGGTTTATAAAATAGTCAGCATCAAAAAAAGGATGAGAGAGACGAAAATGGTATGCTTAATGGTAGGCAAAGATGCTTGGTTAGTTACAGTAGAAATTACAATCAGCTAACTCTCAGTTCAGTCCTGTGAAATAGGCTGACTTTTTCTACAGAATCACTGAGCTTCAGCTCAAACTTGAGAGTGCCCTCACTGAACTCGAACAACTCCGCAAATCACGACAGCATCAAATGCAGCTTGTTGATTCCATAGTTCGTCAGCGTGATATGTACCGTATTTTGTTGTCCCAAACAACAGGAGTTGCCATTCCATTACATGGTAGGTTTTCATAAATTCATTTAAAGGAATAATTTAGAAATGTACATTCAGGGATTAATTTTGCAACATAAGCAATAGCTAC
Source organism: Trachypithecus francoisi (assembly GCF_009764315.1). Lineage (NCBI taxonomy): Eukaryota > Metazoa > Chordata > Mammalia > Primates > Cercopithecidae > Trachypithecus > Trachypithecus francoisi. The sequence continues at coordinate 43,232,939 of NW_022681470.1, read as the reverse complement.
TCTAATGATGGTAGCTTCACATTTGACTACCATATATGATTGCTTATAACATTCCATCAACTGTAAAACATACCATTATTTTATGTATTACTAAGAAGAAATGCTTTCTGTTATTGAAAAAGGTGCATCTCGGAATCAATGAATTACAGTGTTTATTTTGATTATGTTTTGATGACCAAAACAGATAATATGTTTTAATAAAACATAAACATGGATTATGTTTTAACCCATAAATACTGAGTTATTTCTAATAATCAAAAAAATCTTAATAAATTGTTTAGTGGATTCCTTATTGAAAAACTCTTACAAATTTATTATTTCAATAAGTGTAGCTTGTTTATTTGGTAATAGTGTATTTGCAAAGAACTGTTAGATTAAAACTAATTCATGAACGCCAACAAAGCATTTTATTAGTCTTTTTACTTTCCTGAAGCTTCAAGCTTAGATGATATTTCTCTTGCATCAACTCCAAAACGTCCAAGTACATCACAGACTGTTGCCACTCCTGCTCCAGTACCTGTTATTGAATCAACAGAGGCTATAGAGGCTAAGGCTGCCCTTAAACAGGTAAAGATCACACCTTTGCCCTGGGTTAGGTTTTTAGAGAACACAGTGTTACCTTCTCATAATCTCTAATATTTAGTTGCAGGAAATTTTTGAGAACTACAAAAAAGAAAAAGCAGAAAATGAAAAAATACAAAATGAGCAGCTTGAGAAACTTCAAGAACAAGTTACAGATTTGCGATCACAAAATACCAAAATTTCTACCCAGCTAGATTTTGCTTCTAAACGGTAAGTTTTCTTTTGTTTCAAATTAATTAAGTCTAAATTGTATACTTTACAATTCAAATCATTTAAATTCAAGAGCTAATTTGCAATAGTGTTGCTTTTTTTGTGAACCGTCTTCTAGAATGAGAACCTCTGGTAGTTCATTTTTTTCATATTAATTGATTCTCTGGGCAGTGCTAAGGGTTTAACTTGTTTAATAAGTTGAGACCTGGTGTGACGGCTCATGCCTGTAATCCCAGCACTTTGGGAGGCCGAAGAAGGGGGTTCATTTGTCTCAGGAATTCAAGACCAGCCTGGCCAATATGGTGAAACCCCGTCTCTACTAAAAATATAAAAATTAGCTGAGTGGCAGTGGTGCATGCTTGTAATCTCAGCTACTCGGGAGGCTGAGGCAGGAGAATCACTTGAGCCCAGGAGGCAGAGGTTGCGGTGAGCTGAGATCGGGCCACTGCACTACAGTCTGGGCGAGAGAGTGAGAATCTGTCTCAAAAAAATAAAATAAAATAGAAATGGAAAATAAAATAAAATAAAATAGAAAGTTGAAGTTCATGTGAGGAATGTTGGTAGTTTCCCTTCCTAAGACTGAAGGACCTGTTTCAGTAGGACTTAATTCTTTTATAAATGCACCAGACAATGAGAGAAATGGGAGCAAATTTTATTCCACCTTTTCTGTTCTAGGTAGAAGAGAAGCGAGTGCTATGTCGTTTTAGGAGAATTAATTTTCTTGGTCACATCCAAAGAAATAATACTAAATATTTCATGGTTATTTGTGGTTAGAGTCATTGAATACTTGTTAGTTTAGTTTGTTAGGACAGCATTTTTTTTTTTAGTACATGATAAAACCATTTCTGTTTTATAGCAGACAGGATATATATATCTAATGGTTCAGCAACCCCAATTAAAGCCCTTCTTTTTTCTGTGTTGTTACCTCTGGCCAGCCATTATCTAAGCTGTCAAGCACATAAGAAAATAAAACTGAGGATTATAGAAGAAAAAGGGATTAGCAAAAATCCATCACTAACCCTGTATAATATCTTAATTTGCATACTGCATTGTAGTGCATGTCTGGTGTTATCAATGTTGTATTGGCATTATTTTAAATATAATTGATGTTTTTTAAATAAAATTAGAAAGTTATTTAGCATGAAATACTTTGTTTATTTAGAACTTGGACTACTACATTTGGAATTGGGAAAAAAGAATGAAGGTTTTACCTTATTACACAAGCCACTTTTTCATGAATCATAAAATTAACCCCTTTCCCATTTAGAAAAAAAAAGTGCAACTTGTTGCCAGTGCTCATTTAATTTTACGTAAGCATGTTGTTTGAGGTTAAGACAAATCTGACAGATTTTCAGTGTGAAAATAAAATATACAAACTGTTCCTGGAGTTATTTCTAAAGAGAACTCAATGTAACAGAAGTATATATGATGTTACATTAGGATTAGAGACAATATTCTCAGGGCAATTGGGGACATAGGTTAAGCTATTGTGAAATTTCTTCAAGGAATTAAGCTAGGATATCATTTCAGTTACTTATAGAATTACTTTTTTCATACCAGTTATGAAATGCTGCAAGATAACGTTGAAGGATATCGTCGAGAAATAACATCACTTCATGAGAGAAATCAGAAACTCACTGCCACGACTCAAAAGCAAGAACAGATTATCAATACAATGACTCAAGATTTGAGAGGAGCAAATGAGAAGCTAGCTGTCGCAGAAGTAAGTCCAATATCCCTTATCCGACTTGCATTATAAGTTGCATTTGACATTTGTTTAGTTTTTACTTTGAATTTTACTCACTGATAGGACTTAGGTATTTAAGAAGTTTATAGATTACATCCAAATAATTAATACATTGTCTGCAAATAGCCAATGTGCGTTAGTGGGTGATTGTTTCTATTTAGATAGAAAAGGGAAAGGAATTTGTTTTTCTCCTGGACTAAGATTTACTCAAGTCTTGTATTTCAAATTAAATTTGTAGGTCAGTGTTTGGTTCTAACAATGACAATTTTTTTTTTTTTTTTTTTGAGACAATCTCCCTCTGTCACCCAGGCTGGAGTGCAGTGGTGCTATCTCGGCTCATTGCAAGCTCCATCTCCCAGGTTCACGCAATTCTCCTGCCTCAGCCTTCCAAGTAGCTGGGACTACAGGCACCCGCTACCACACCCGGCTAATTTTTTGTATTTTTAGTAGACATGGGGTTTCACTGTGTTAGTCAGGATGGTCTCGATCTCCTGACCTCGTGATCCTCCCGCCTCGGCCTCCCGAAGTGCTGGGATTACAGGTGTGAGCCCCTGCGCCCGGCCAGACGAATATGTTTTATTCATTCTTTCTCATCTGAAATAAAAGGCAATATAATAATTACATTGTGTTGAATTTATATTTCTGAATTTTAACTTGACTATAAATGTCCATCTGAAATTAACAATATTTTTAACTACTTAGTTCAGTGATGATAAATTTTTTATATAGTCTTCTTTATTACTTAGTTATCTCTTCTGTCTTTGATCATTACTGTAAGCAAGGTATGGTTGTCTCCCATTTTACCTGTGTGAAACACTCAAGAGCTAATATATAATTTGCCTATTTTGGGACAGTCATGAGAGATGGGTTGGTTAGGACTCGAACCCATGTCTTATAATGCTCTTTTTTTTTTTTTTTTTGAGACGGAGTCTCGCTCTGTCGCCCGGGCTGAGAGTGCAGTGGCCGGATCACTGCTCACCGCAAGCTTCGCCCTCCGGGTTTACGCCATTCTCCTGCCTCAGCCTCCCGAGTAGCTGGGACTACAGGCGTCCGCCACCTCGCCCGGCTAGTTTTTTTTTTTTTGTATTTTTTAGTAGAGATGGGGTTTCACCGTGTTAGCCAGGATGGTCTCGATCTCCTGACCTCGTGATCCGCCCGTCTCGGCCTCCCAAAGTGCTGGGATTACAGGCTTGAGCCGCCGCGCCCGGTCTATAATGCTCTTATAAGGCTGTATTCTTTGTTTTTATCTTGCTCCAACTCCGTTGTGAGGAGTGGGCAGCAGCACTTTTTCAAACTGGTAGAGTGAATTTTATGGTTGATTATTTTTATGAATCATTGTGTGTAAATATGGGTACTTTCAGATTATTGGTTTTCAAAACACTCTCCCTGGTCCCCTTGAGACTCAGAGTGTACTCTGAGTTGAGGGGAGGGAGATGATTTAAATAGATGAATCATCACTTTTAAACAGGTACTTAGAAACCAGCTTGGATTCTAAAACTTCCGTAATTTAATAGTAGTCAGGTATGATTATAGCAGTCATGCAATTCTGCTTTCTTATTCTTGCATATCAAATTTTTCTTGCTGTTATTTTTTGAAGTCTGGATTGTTAGAACAAGGAACCATAAGTATTTGTAGTAGTCAAAAGATTTTTTCATTGATCATCCCCAAAAATTTTTGCTTCATATTTTAGCACATGAAAGTAAGTTTTGTATTTCCTTGTACAATGAGGAGGTATAGTCTCTAAGAGCATTAAAAAAAATGTAGTGATGTATGAATCATTTTATAATCAATACATTTTACACCATGTTTTTCAGCATTTTTTTATTTCATTTCTACTTAAGGTAAGAGCAGAAAATTTGAAGAAGGAAAAGGAAATGCTTAAATTGTCTGAAGTTCGTCTTTCTCAGCAAAGGGAGTCTTTGTTAGCTGAACAAAGGGGGCAAAACTTATTGCTAACTAATCTGCAAACAATTCAGGTAACCAATAAAAAGACTGTGTAGAAAAAATTTATAAAAATTAAATTTAGATTATGTTTGTATCCTCTCAATTTCCTTAATTAGAAAATTTATCCATCACTTTTGTCATCCATTATAATCATTGAATTTTGGAGTTTATTAAGACATTTCAGTATTTTATATAACATATTGAAAGAAAATTGATTGAAACCATACATTGGTAAGTCCTGAGTTGTATTTACAGTGTACTGTGCAGTTTTACTATTTATAAGATTTAATTCTTAGGTTTTTATTTTCTTTAAAACTTTGGGAAATCTGAATGATGATTGTAATGTGTTCCATCTCTTTCGTGTATAGTAGATGTTTTAATATTGAAAAATACCAGAATACTTTCTTGATAAATATTCTGGATTTTAGCTTCTTCATGTAGAAATGGGTTTTAATACTGTATTTCTTTCTTGCCTTTAATTTTTATTTTTTGTATTGCCTTTCTCTTTTTTTTTTTTTTTTTTTTTTTTTTTGAGGCAGTGTCTCGCTCTGTCGCCCGGACTGGAGTGCAGTGGCCGGATCTCAGCTCACTGCAAGCTCCGCCTCCCGGGTTCACGCCATTCTCCTGCCTCAGCCTCCCGAGCAGCTGGGACTACAGGCGCCCGCCACCTCGCCCAGCTAGTTTTTTGTATTTTTAGTAGAGACGGGGTTTCACCGTGTTAGCCAGGATGGTCTCGATCTCCTGACCTCGTGATCCGCCCGTCTCGGCCTCCCAAAGTGCTGGGATTACAGGCTTGAGCCACCGCGCCCGGCCTGTATTGCCTTTCTCTTAAGCATTTAAGCATAACCAAAAATCTTTTCTTTACTTTAGGGAATACTGGAGCGATCTGAAACAGAAACCAAACAAAGACTTAGTAGCCAAATAGAAAAACTGGAACATGAGATCTCTCATCTAAAGAAGAAGTTGGAAAATGAGGTGGAACAAAGGCATACACTTACTAGAAATCTAGATGTGAGTCCATCAGAGTTCTGAATTTCTGTAGTGTGTTTATGTTCAGTAATTAATCTGGTGTGTGGACAGTCTGCCATCCAAGATGAAGCATGATTTTGAAAAACATTTTTACTAAGTTTCTGGCCTCACTCTATACCCAGTAATTTTTAACTGGGTGCCATATATTGTGAGTTTTATTGTGTTGGGTGCTGACTGTTTTTGTATTCCTTTAAATCTTCTTGAGCTTTATTCTGAGATGCAGTAAAGTTAATTTAAAATGGTTTGATTCTTTAAACTTTGCCTTTTATGATGTATTAGGTGGGCCCAGAACAGTGTGCATTCTGGAATTACTATTCCCCACTACTGAGGCAAGACTTTCATGAGTGCTAGTGCCAGTGTCCAGTGTAATTGTGGGGATTTTTTTTTAGTATGGCTGCTGGGAAGAGGCATTATTCTTGACTTTCTTTGAATGACAGATATTCTTCACTCTTAATTCCTTTGGACAATTCTTCCCGTGTCTGGGGTAGGCGCCTTATATATATGCAGCGATCACTACTCTGGTGAATATTTAAGGAGGACCCTCTGTAGAGCTCCAGGGTACTCTGTGTGTGCACCCCTCCTGTCTTACATTCTGTCTTACAAATTTGAGCTGCTTTGGTCTCCCTGGACTCTCAGATCTGTGTTCTCAATTCAGAGAGTCTCCTGGCCTCTGCCTCATTTCCTCTTCCCTGTGTCATAGCCTGGAAACTTTTAAATCAGTAAACCGAGGCAATATAAGGTTCACCTCTTTTGTTTTCCATCTCAGGGATTTCAGTTGTTTCATGTGTTTTCTCTGGTTTTTTTGGCTGTTTCAGGTGTGACAGTAAATCTATTTTCTGTTACTCTCTCTTGGCTGAGCTCCAAAGGTCTATAAAAAGATAGTTTGAACCTTTAGTTGCTTAGGAACCTAAAGAGAGTGTTATAAGGTTGATGTATTTTATAGGTTCAACTTTTAGATACAAAGAGACAACTGGATACAGAGACAAATCTTCATCTTAACACAAAAGAACTATTTAAAAATGCTCAAAAAGAAATTGCTACATTGAAACAGCACCTCAGTAATATGGAAGTCCAACTTGCTTCTCAGTCTTCACAGAGAACTGGTAAAGGTAAATAAAATAAGTAGACCAATATAATTGTAAATAAATAAGTATTTCTTAGTATTATAATATATCCTGTCAGTAATGAATGCTAGTAAAATGAAACAAGAGAAAACCAAAAAAAGCCCAACTTTTTCTTTATATCGTGGTACTCAGTTTTTAATGAATGCTAGTAAAATGAAACAAAAAAACAAACAAAAAAAACCCAACTTTTTCTTTATATAGTGGTACTCAGTTTTGGGCCTACAATAGTAAATTCGCTGTTTTAAAAGATTCAGAATAGTTTGGCTTGGCCTTTGATCAAGGTATGTTCCCAGTTTTCTAATCCTTGAAACTATTTATTGATACTTTAAAAATTATTCTTTCTGAAGAGAGTTATTTGATTTTTAACCCGGGCCCCTTGGAAATGAGGTTACATACCAAATCTACAATGATAAGTTTCTCTTAAAGAAAGCGTTGATTTGTGATCTCCTTTAAAGTAGTATTCCCAATTTTTGCTTATTGGTAGCCTCAGGTAAAACATTTGTTTCATTAGATTTTGCTTCCCTTTTTAAATATGTCATTTCAAGTTCAAAGCCTTTGTGTTTCAACAATCTTTCTATATGGTTTTATTTCTTAATACAAGGGAAATAAATAACTAATAAGTGTATGCAGACTTTCTGATTTACACAGTTTTTCAACCTATGGTGCAAATGCAGTACATATTCAGTAGAAAATACTTCAGTACAGTATTTGTTCAGTAAATTACATGAGATACTCAACACCTCATTATAAAATAGGCTTTGTGTTAGAAGATTTTGACCAACTATAGGCTAATGTAAGTGTTCTGAGCACCTTTAAGGTAGTCTAGGCAAAGCTATAAGCTATAAGCTAAGCTATGGTGTTCAGTGAGTTAGGTATATTAAATGTGTTTTCAACTCAAGATAGTTTCAAATTATGATGAGTTTAAGGATGTGCCCCCACTGGGAGTACAGAAGCATCTCTCTGTATATGTCCATATATACAGACTCATAAATATCTGATCCATATAAATAATGGGTATATAATTATCTAGGAGATAAGTATATACTTTCTTGTTGATATCATGTGATAAAACATTCTTTCCAACTTACAGTTTTCTGCCTATTTTATGTACTTCTGATAAAAATTGGGCTAAATTTTAGATTTAAGATTTAGTGTTTTAGAGTAAATAATGTTTAATTATTGGGAGAATCCACCCCCAATATTTCAACATAGGTTCTATTTTCCATAAGTGTTGGCTGACTGAGAAATAAAGAGAGACAGTACAAAGAGAGGAATTTTACAGCTGGGCCGCCAGGGGTGACATCACATGTTGGTAGGACCATGATGCCCACCTGAGTCTCAGACCAGCAAGTTTTTATCAAGGGTATCAAAAGGGGAGGGGGTGTAAGAACAGAGAGTGGGTACAAAGATCACATGCTTCAAAAAGCAGAACCACTGATAAGGGTCTAATAAAGATCACATGCTTCTGAAGGAATAAGGCAAAGAGCAAAAGCAGAACCACTGATAAGGGTCTGTGTTCAGCGGTGCACATATTGTCTTGATAAACATCTTAAACCAGAAAACGGGTCGAGAGCAGAGAACCGGTGTGACCACAAATTTACCAGGGCTGAGTTTTCCAAACCCTAGTAAACCTGAGGGTTCTGCAGGAGACTAGGGCTTATCTCAGTCCCTATCTCAACTGCACAAGACAGACATTCTCAGAGTGGCCATTCGTAGACCCCCCCGAGGGATGCATTCTTTTCCCAGGGTATTAATATTAATATTCCTTGCTAGGAAAAGAATTTAGCGATATATTTCCTACTTGCATGTCAGTTTATAGGCCCTCTGCAGGAAGAAAAATATGGCTCTTTTTGCCCAACCCCGCAGGCAATCAGACCTTATGGTTGTCTTCCCTTGTACGATAAAGATCGCTATTATTCTGTTCTTTTTCAAGGTGCACTGATTTCATATTGTTCAAACACACGTTTTACAGTCAATTTGTCAGTTAACACAATTATCACAGTGGTCCTGAGGTGACATGCATCCTCAGCTTACGAAGATAACAGGATTAAGAGATTAAAGACAGACATAAGAAATCATAAAAGTATTATTTAAGAACTGGTAAATGTCCATGTTAAGATGAAATCTTCACGATTTATGTTCCTCTACCACAGCTCTAGCCGGTCCCTCCATTCAGGGTCCCTGACTTCCTGTAATATTTAATAAATTAAGAGTTCTGTCATGTCTTTGTATAGCTACCTCAGTTTAGTGGAAATATTTGATTGTTCTCTTTTGAATATTCTTTTCTTAATTTTTGTAACGGATTTCAAATATTAATATTTGAATTTTTTGTTTTTGAGGAAGTAACATAACAAAGTACCTGCTTTTATTTTGATATTTGGCATAGATTGAAACATACTTTCTAAATATATCTATATTTGAACCTTAATGCTAATTTCATAAGCTCGTTATAACAGTCATCTCAAATACTATTGGAAATACTAATTTTAACAGAGCTGTTGTATCTTTTAGGTCAGCCTAGCAACAAAGAAGATGTAGATGATCTTGTGAGTCAGCTAAGACAGACAGAAGAGCAGGTGAATGACTTAAAGGAGAGACTCAAAACAAGTACTAGCAATGTAGAACAATATCGAGCAATGGTTACTAGTTTAGAAGAATCCCTGAACAAGGAAAAACAGGTATGTATAATTCTGAACTCAGAATTCAATCTGAACACATTTGTTAACTTTGTTTTTATTAATTAGAGGATTGCTTTGTAAGGCACTGGTATGAATTAGACCAGCGTCATTGCCTTTAACCTTATGAAAGTACTTGAGTCTCATAAGACAGATAAAACAAAAACACAAAATTCATGAAGCAAGGAGGTTATCCTTGCTGTTGGAATGGTCCAGATCAAATGTTGAGAATGAGAGGTCGGGAATGTTATTTGTTTTCTGGGTATGCATGCCTTCACGAGAGATGGCATTTGTGCAGATAAAGCCTTGAATGAAGGTATCTGTGTAGGCAAATAGAGCAGAAAGGTATTTTACATAATGGGAACCCTCATGGTAGAAAGCCTTCAGAAGACAGTTTGTAAAATGAGTAGTGAAGGGATACAGTTATAAATGTAATTGATAACCAAATGTGAAAGGTTTTAAATATGTTAAATTATATTCTGTAGGTTTATTAAGAGCCATTGATTTTTTTTAACATGTCATAATCAGATTTTTTTTTTTTTTTTGGTTAGAAAATTCATGTGGTAGATTGGAAGATACAGTGTTCATTTTGAAGGCTGTAGCAGTAGTCTAGGGCTGCAATTTTAAAAGATCCTTTTGTAGTTGACATCACTGTAAAGACATCACAATGTGTGAGGAAAATACCTTTCGATTGTAGAATAGATGGATTTGGCAAGTGGATGTGAGGATTGAGGGAGAAATGAGAGATTGGAAATTTCATTTCAAAAGAGAAAAATGGCCAGTAGCCAAGTTGAAAGGTAAATGCTTGTAGATTTATATGGTGTTTTTGCTTGTTGTTGCATCTTCTAATCACCTTTAATGGATGCTTTTTCTAATATAAAGCAAACATTAATTTTCTTATCAAATTAGTTTTGATTTGGAGAAAGTAATTATATGATTTTAAATGTATGTAATTTTTATATCCTACTGTTTGTAATGTGGTAAAGGTGACAGAAGAAGTGCGTAAGAATATTGAAGTTCGTTTAAAAGAGTCAGCTGAGTTTCAGACACAGTTGGAAAAGAAGTTGATGGAAGTAGAGAAGGAAAAACAAGAACTTCAGGATGATAAGAGAAGAGCCATAGAGAGCATGGAACAACAGGTAAATAGGTTAATGATATTAATGTTGTTTTTTTTTTTTTTTTTTTTTTTTACTTGTAAGGATTTGAATTCTTTTAACTAGGTCATTAGTTGCCATTTAGTTCATCTCAACAGAAATTTATTAAAAACGTAGGCAAAATTATGTTTTACTCTTTTCTGTACCTCTATATACATTTCCCATTGAAATGTTTAGACTACTTTACAGAAATAGGTATCAGTGGTTCTTTTTAAAAGCCCCTACCTGAGACGACTTTTGCAAATGTTAGGGAATGGATAGAGTTGCAAAACTGATTATATCAGGGTTTGAGCATTTTAAATTTAGCAGCAGTTTTTTGGTCTAATTGGATCTTGAAAAATGAGCCTTCAATATAGTAACACTACGATACAGTATTTTCCAAGTAAGTTTGCAATTAATTTTGGTTTTAATCTTGTTCTTTCTACTTAGTTATCTGAATTGAAAAAAACACTTTCTAGTGTTCAGAATGAAGTACAAGAAGCTCTTCAGAGAGCAAGCACAGCTTTAAGTAATGAGCAGCAAGCCAGACGTGACTGTCAGGAACAAGTAAGTGGTGCTCTTACAGCCAGTTAATTGAGAAATGAGCTTTGATCCTAGAGAATGATTCTTAAAGTATATTTATGCATTATGAGAACTGGTGGACCTTGCAAAAATTCAAGATTATTTCCACTTTTATGGAACTTAGGACAAATTGAAAAGTATAGATAAAGGCTAAAAATAAATACATAGTGCAATATTCGTTAACAAAGCAATCTTGACAATGGGAAAACAAAAACAGGAGTAGAAGACTAAAATTTGTACTTGGCTCTCATTTGCAAAAATTATTTTACTATTGTCCTTCACTAGATCCGGTTATAAAATTATAGATACAATTGATTAGAGACAACATTTCCTTAACAAAACAAGAACCTCTTCATAACATTGTTAATACATTACTAAGTTTGCACATCTATCTATATACTGCTTTTTATAAAATGTTAAAAAAAGTCTCATTAGTTTGAGTGTATGTATGTATGTGCACACGTGTTGAAGCTTTTTATAATTTTTTTATAAACGGGAAATGATAAAACAATTCAGGAGTTGGAGTTACTAAAATGGTAGGATGGGATAGGAATACATTTGAAGATATTGGTAATGTTCTTATTTTAAGTTGGGTGTCATGTTAATAGCTATTCGTTTGGTTACTATTCTTTATTGCCTATATATATGTAACATGTATATCACTATTTTAAAATGTAATACAGGGAAATGCTTCAAAGTAAATTTCATTAAAATCAGTGGATCTATAATTTAGTATTTATATAGCTGAGTTATGTTTAGTTTCTTATATCAGAAAGTTTGTCCAAATTGCTACCATCTTCTAAGTGTCATTTCTGACAGTTTTATTATATTTCATTAAGTAGCTAAAGCATTAACTTTTAATTTCTTACTTTGCTACATTAGATTGTCTTTACTTTTATTATTTAAAAAGTTCAATGTGTATCTTTTCCAAAAGTGCTAGCTAGCTTTATGGATTTTTAATCTTTGGTATCAATTGGGGAATAATTTCTTATAGGCTAAAATAGCTGTGGAAGCTCAGAATAAGTATGAGAGAGAATTGATGCTGCATGCTGCTGATGTTGAAGCTCTACAAGCTGCGAAGGAGCAGGTTTCAAAAATGGCATCAGTCCGTCAGCATTTGGAAGAAACAACACAGAAAGCAGAATCACAGTTGTTGGAGTGTAAAGCATCTTGGGAAGAAAGAGAGAGAATGTTAAAGGTATAATTGTAAATCTGAATAGAATGTTCAGTTGAATTCAAAGAATTTTTATTTATTTTTTCTTTTTTTTTTTTTGAGATGGAGTCTCGCTCTGTCACCCATGCTGGAGTGCGATGGCGTGATATTGGCTCACTGCAATCTCTGCCTCCCGGGTCAAGCAATTCTCCTGCCTCAGCCTCCCAAGTAGCTGGGATTACAGGCGTTAGCCACCGTGCCTGGCCAAGTTGTTTTTTAAAATGTGTATTGGAAAATCTGCTATTCTGATAGACTCTTGGCTTGCAGGATGAAGTTTCCAAATGTGTATGTCGCTGTGAAGATCTGGAGAAACAAAACAGATTACTTCATGATCAGATCGAAAAATTAAGTGACAAGGTCGTTGCCTCTGTGAAGGAAGGTGTACAAGGACCACTGAATGTATCTCTCAGTGAAGAAGGGAAATCTCAAGAACAAATTTTGGAAATTCTCAGGTAAATCATGTTCTTAACTGCCTCATTTCTGTGGTATAACAACTGTGAAATAAAACTACAAATGCATAAATTAAAGAGATTATACATAATTTTGATATGAAGTTCATTCTTCTATTTGTCAAAAAACTCATAACTTTTAACATTTACACATACTAGTAAGTGACTAATAATGATAGTAGGATCTTGAATCTGATAGTAGGAACTAGAGCAGATTTCTCTTGAAAAAATAAATGCCTTTCAGATCATTTTAGAGATGAACATTCTAAAGCCAGTGTCTATAAAAGAAAATAGGAATGCATTTCCCATTATTGTTTATTATTAATAAAAACATGAAATAGTTATTAAAGTCAACGATTTTTGTCATCTTACCAAATTACCCAAGTTTTGAAATGTTGGCTTTTTAAAATTCACGTAAAATTTTAATATCTCTATTTTTGTAGATTTATACGACGAGAAAAAGAAATTGCTGAAACTAGGTTTGAGGTGGCTCAGGTTGAGAGTCTGCGTTATCGACAAAGGGTTGAACTTTTAGAAAGAGAGCTGCAGGAACTGCAAGATAGTCTAAATGCTGAAAGGGAGAAAGTCCAGGTAGGTATAGTAAGCTTTAAGAAAGCACTTGTTAAATCAAAAGAGAAGCGCACTCATTTGTATCTCTACTATTTAGCATAACGTAAAATTTAACTTGAAGTAAGCATTCTTCTAAACTTAAAAATTCATTAAGCTTTTGTTAAACACTAATACAGTATAGTGCTTAAAAATAAAGGCTCTGTAACCACACTGCCTGGTTTCAGATTCTAGCTTCATACTGTTAGCTGTGGCATTGAGTAAATTGTTGAACTTCCCTGCCCTTAGTTTCTTCATCTGTAATATTTGGATAATGAGGATTAATTGAGTTTGTGCACATGAAGCATTTAAAAGCATGTCTGGTATGTAGTGAGTGCTTAATAAATTCCAGCTGTCTTAATTTATTATAGTTATGGTTTATACATGTGGATAGTCATTCTAGGATAAAGTGATTTAAACTGCTACAGAATATCTTTCTCACCCAAGGAGCAAAAAGTAGTAAAAACTAACAACCAAAGGAAAAGAAGCTGTGGTAGTGAAATGGGTGGTAATAACACAAGCTTGACTCCTTATGCCACACTACCACCCAAAGCTTATTGTTGAGTTACTTCATTCTTAGGAGCTACAGTAGTATACCCCCACATCTAGAAGGAAGGAAATTAAGATCTTAAAACATTCACCTCTTTTAACTGATAAGTAGTCAAAATGACTATTAAGAAACCGGCCGGGTGCAGTGGCTCAAGCCTGTAATCCCAGCACTTTGGGAGGCTGAGACGGGCGGATCACGAGGTCAGGAGATCGAGACCATCCTGGCTAACATGGTGAAACCCCGTCTCTACTAAAAACACAAAAACTAGCCGGGCGAGGTGGCGGGCGCCTGTAGTCCCAGCTACTCGGGAGGCTGAGGCAGGAGAATGGCGTAAACCCGGGAGGCGGAGCTTGTAGTGAGCTGAGATCTGGCCACTGCACTCCAGTCCGGGCGACAGAGCGAGACTCCGCCTCAAAAAAAAAAAAAAAAAAAGAAACCATTGAACAGGGAAAAGTAAATAATGAAGTTTATGGGATTTATGTGTTCAGCAGAAGCTAAAGTTTCCAGAATTATATCCTGTTTAATTCAAATGTATCTCACCATGGAAATAATAGAGCCTCCAGTTCAATGGAGTTAATACTTGGAGGAAAAAGGACAGAATCAGAGTCTGTAATAAAGATTGCATATTGTTTCAGTCTTTTCTGCTTTCTTTTTTTTTCCTTTGGGCTATAGAAAGTAAATACTAGAAAATGCCTGCCCACGAACAAGTTCACAGGAGGAAACCAACTCTTAAATACAGGAAGAAGAGAGTCAATAAGTAACATGGATTATATAAAAAGTAATATAATGGGCCGGGCGCGGTGGCTCACGCCTGTAACCCTGCACTTTGGGAGGCCAAGGCAGGTGGATCATGAGGTCAGGAGATCGAGACCATCCTGGCTAACATGGTGAAACCCCATCTCTACTAAAATATAAAAAAAATTAGCCGGGCGTGGTGGCAGGCTCCTGTAGTCTCAGCTACTCGGGAGGCTGAGGCAGGAGAATGGTGTGAACCTGGGAGGTGGAGCTTGCAGTGAGCCAAGATCATGCCACTGGACTCCAGCCTGGGCGAGAGAACGAGACTCCATCTCAAAAACTAATAAAACAATAATAATAATAATAATATAATGTCTGTCTAAGCTTGAACAGTGTAGCATGGCAACCATGAAATATGCTATAGCTTTAAAAATAGTGGAGGAAGAAAGTAATATGCCAAATGCAAAAGATGGATAATTATACCCTATGAGAAGGAAAACTTCTTCACAGATAATTCAGTAAAATTTCTCATAACCAAAATGATGGAACAAAGGATCAAAATAAAGAGATTTCTGAACAAGAGGGAATAAACTGAGATTAAAATAACATTTTAGAACTAATAACTGAATTTAGTGCAGCAAGGAAAAAAAAGATATAGAAAGAAAAAAAATAGAGATTTGGATTGATATTTTTACCTAATGTTAATACTTTGTTGGTGGGATTTGTAGCATCTTTTCACTTTTATCTTTGTAATTCTTGTATTTGTTTAAACTGTGCAGTTAGCATGCCTCACAGAAAAGTAAACATGAACTTTCAAAACTTTTAGTTCTAAAAGTTGAAACTTAAATCCTCTTTACTTTGTTGTAGGGAGGATTTGAGCTCATAGGAAAGTAGACTTTCAACTATTGTTAGATGTTGGTATGTATATTTATTTGAAATGTTTAGGTAACTGCAAAAACAATGGCTCAGCATGAAGAACTGATGAAGAAAACTGAAACAATGAATGTAGTTATGGAGACCAATAAAATGCTAAGAGAAGAAAAGGAGAGACTAGAACAGGATCTACAGCAAATGCAAGCAAAGGTTTGTTGCTTGGTTATCAAGAGTGGAAGCATGTTATTTTTAATAATAAATGAATTTTTACATTTGTTGTTAAATATTGGCATGACTTTCAGGTAAGGAAACTGGAGTTAGATATTTTACCCTTACAAGAAGCAAATGCTGAGCTGAGTGAGAAAAGCGGTATGTTGCAGGCAGAGAAGAAGCTGTTAGAAGAGGATGTCAAACGTTGGAAAGCACGTAACCAGGTAAATGCAGTTAAAACTCTTCCAAAACATGGAAACGTGTTTTTAATAATAGGGGAAACTTAGGGGGATAAAAATATTTGAAGAACTAGTGAAAATTGTATTTATTAGTGAAAGTCTATTATGTTATTAATACATGTAAATATTTGACATGTTAAACAGAACCCAATTTATTAAAAATTTTTGTTACATTATATACATTTCTAAAAAGCAGTTACTTTATTTTCCATAATTTAAAAGTTTTAGGCTTTCATTTTATCTCTAAAATATTTTTATACATGAAAATAGAAATCTGAGGCCAGACATGGTGGCTCATGCCTGTAATCCCGGCACTTTGGGAGGCCAAGATGGGAGGATTGCTTGAGCCCAGAAGTTTGAGACCAGCCTGGGCAATGTAGTGAGACTCCATCTCTACAAAAAATTAAAAATTAGCTGAGCATGGTGGTGCATGCCTGTAGTCCCATCTACTTGGGAGGCTGAGGCCAGAGGATTACTTGAGCCTAGGAGGTCGAAGCTACAGTGAGTTGTGATCATGCTACTGCATGCTAGCCTGGGTGAGAGAGGGAGACGCTGTCTCAAAAAAAAAGCAAACTAGGAATCTGTATACTTCATTGAATTTATTGAAGCACTTTAAAAAGACTTGTTCACTGGAACGTTTTTAGGGAGATGAAACCATGTAACATACTGTGGTTAGAAACTCAGCTCTTTACTCAAACAAAAGGTTAGAAATCTGCCTTGCATGTATTAGGTATATGACTTGGGAGAGTTTCTTAACCTCTTGGAGCTTTAGTTTTCCTCACTTGTAAAATGAGGGACACTCTTATCACCTTTCATGTGATAAAAAATGTAATACACATAAAGCATGTTACCTGGCATCTACAGAAGGTTTGTATGTTTAACTTGTAATGCATTATCTATATTTCTTTTTCTTTTAAATGTCACTTCAATGAAATTAGGTACTTAATATTGAAAGTTTTGATTCTTTGGATCCCTTTATTTGGCTTCTAACTAATCTGAAATGTTTATTCACAAATATGAAAATATAATGAGCAGTTAATGACATTTGATTTTTTTTCCTCTTCCATTTTGGCTAGACTTCTTAGCCAAACCAAAGCTAAGTTTGATCTTAGTATCTTGTAGTTCCATGCTTGATTACTTTACATGCAAGACACCTAATGTAAACATAATCAGATATTCTTCCATTTTATTATAGCACATTTGTTTCATAAAACCTAAAAAAATCAAGTAAGCATTTTTGTTATTCTAGCATCTAGTAAGTCAACAGAAAGATCCAGATACAGAAGAATATCGGAAGCTCCTTTCTGAAAAGGAAGTTCATACTAAGCGTATTCAACAGTTGACAGAAGAAATTGGTAGACTTAAAGCTGAAATTGCAAGGTATATTGAAAGAAGCCTTAAATCGTATATAATATATAAAATCTTAAAGAAGTTTATTTTACTTATTTACATGACTCCCCAAGTGCCTGCCTCGTGGTTTTAGAAAGAATGGAAAGTGCTAGAGCACCCACATCTGACTTGCGTCTACTTTGTAGAGTCAAGCAGTGATTTAATATTATGCCCTCATATATAAAGTATATATGAGAATATCCTCATTATAGATAATTATTTCTCTATATTTTATTTTTTAAAGAGCTACTCAGTAGAAGTCTAAAGCTAAATTTATAGCTATCAAAGACTTTTACAAGTAGTTTTTGTTGTTGTTGCTGTTGTTTTGGTTAGCTTATATTTGTGACTCTGTAAGGAAAGTGGGTTTTATCGTTTTGGCTTTTTTGTTCCTTTTTGTGGAGAACAGTGTTTCCCTCTGTTGCCCAGGCAGGTCTCAAACTCCTGGGCTCAAGCTGTCCTCCCACTTCTGCCTCCCTAAGAGCTGGGATTACAGGCATGAGCCATCATGCCTGGCCAAGGAAAGTTTTTAAGTCTTAATTTTTTCTTAATGAACTAATAGCAAAGTGTTGCCCCTTTAAAATTAAGAGATTAAATATTAATGTTTCCGGTTTACCTTTTTTTAAACTTTAGTGTAATTTGCCCATATCATGGCCGTATTTATATATTGCTTTACAACTTACAAGTTTTTGTGTTTTTTATACATACTTATGTATATATATTTTCTTTATAGCAAGTCTAGCATATTAAGTAGAAGAGTTATATTTTAATCTTAAAAATGAAGAACCTAAGATTCAAAAAGATTGACTACCTAATTCAGACCATCTGATTTCAAGTTCAGTTCAAAATTAACCCGTACTCTTAATTCAGACCATCTGATTTCAAGTTCAGTCCAGGATATAGTACAGGCGTTGGCAAACTATACCCCACAGACCAAATGTGACCCATGATTTGGTTTTGCACAGCCTATAAGCTAAGACTGATTTTTATATTTTTAAAGCATTATTGAAGAAAAATGCAGCAAAGACTTTGTGGCTTGCAAAGTATAGCATATTCTAATATCCAGCCCTTTACAGAAAAAATTTGACAATACTCAATGCAGTAGAAGAGGGTGGGTTTTGCTCTCAAGCAAGTCTGAATTAAAATCTGGGTACCATCACTTGATTTTAGTTTGTGAAATTGCGCATGTTACTTGACCACTGATAACTCCGTTTTTCTCATCTCTAAAATGCACATGTAAACCTATGTAATAAGATCTTGCCGAAGGGCTGTGAATTTGTAAGGTCTTACCTTTGAAGTATGCAGGTATTTTTTAGGATCTTCAAAAAAAAAAAATTATTAAAGCAGTATAACGTAAAGTTACATTGAACTTCAAAATTTGAAAAACATCTCATATATTTAATGTTTATTTTTTCCTCCATTTTTTAAAGATCAAATGCATCTTTGACTAACAACCAGAACTTAATTCAGAGTCTGAAGGAAGATCTAAATAAAGTAAGAACTGAAAAGGAAACCATCCAGAAGGACTTAGATGCCAAAATAATTGATATCCAAGAAAAAGTCAAAACTATTACTCAAGTAAAGAAAATTGGACGTAGGTACAAGACTCAATATGAAGAACTTAAAGCACAACAAGATAAGGTATTTTGAAGAAGCTTTTCTTACAAAACAAAATTAGGATGAATGTTACAAAATCTTATTTCTTTGTAATTTTAAATATTACTAGCTTTTAGATACTGAACTCGTGTAACCATATATGATATCTTTATTTAAGATTAGTTATTTAATATGCTGAAAATGCATTATAAACTCACAAATTTTGGTAAATACTAGATATTTTGGTTCAGTTTTCACCTTTCAAGTACTCTCCATTTTCAAAGCTATGTTCTTATAACTCATTGGTAATTACCATTGGATATTAAAAAATGATGACTAATCAGGTTTTGTATAGTTTTAAATAAATTATTTATGTTAACCACCTATCAAAAAAGTTGAGAAATCTTTATTATATTTATGTTTTGAATCTAAATGTTGTTTTTAATTCCTGAAGGTAAGGAATTTGTATATTGAGAATTACGTATTTATTACATGTTGGATTAGAAAATAAAGAAAAAAATTCGCAATTACTACCCCTTTGTTTTAGCCACTATTAGTACATTAGTATCCCTTTTCATACATGTAAGCAATGTGTTTTCAAAGAAATAATATTATATGCTTATATTCTTTTGTAGTCTGCTTTTTTCACTTGATTCATTGTTATGAAAATGCAGTTCAGTGTTGAAAATTCAACTATAATGCATCATTTTGATTAGCTGTTTAGTATTCAGTTGTGTGGAAAACCACAACTAGTTGCCCGTTTTTGGAGATTACAGTTGTTTCATAGAAAATTCTGTTTTGAATACCTTCAAGGATAAAGTTTCTTTGCAAAGCTGTGATTATTTTCTTAGACAAACTTGCAGAAATGGAATTACTAAACATAAATATGTAAGTGTATTATTACTGTTTGTTGTCTTAGGTTATGGAGACATCGGCTCAGTCCTCTGGAGACCATCAGGAACAGCATGTTTTAGTCCAGGAAATGCAGGAACTCAAAGAAACACTCAACCAAGCTGAAACAAAATCAAAATCACTCGAGAGTCAAGTAGAGAATCTGCAGAAGGTATGAGTGTGAGAACAGTCTGTTCCTAATTCTTTCCTGTTATACACCTAAAGAAATACGCGCTAACTACTGACACTTTCTCTTGACACTTTCTCTTACCCTGTGGGAATGGATACATTTTATTCTTTTTACTTGGAGTGGCTCATGTATGTAAGTAGTACCCAGTCATCTTCAGGTGTGCATTTAGTTGGTCTGACCACCATTTTTATACTTCTATTTAATCTTTTAAAGAGCAAATTAATAAGTTATACTTTAAGTTGGCACCACATACCGTTTGTATTGAAATGATTGAATTCCATGGTGAATACTTTGTTTTCCTTTAAAGACATTATCTGAAAAAGAGACAGAAGCAAGAAATCTCCAGGAACAGACTGTGCAACTTCAGTCTGAACTTTCACGACTTCGTCAGGATCTTCAAGATAGAACCACACAGGAGGAGCAGCTCCGACAACAGATAACTGAAAAGGAAGAAAAAACCAGAAAGGCTATTGTAGCAGCAAAATCAAAAATTGCACACTTAGCTGGTAAATACCTGTTTAAAGTTTGAACTTGGTAGTGAAAGTTGGTTGTGTGTTGCAGGCTTAAAATTAAATGGAATAGAAATAAAAGGTATCTACTATGAAGGGTGTGTTTGTGTCTGTGTGTGTGTGTGCGTGCCTTAAATATTAGGAATAATTAGTTGGACACAAAGAGCAACCCTAATTTTCAAGTGATGAGGATGTTCTTGATATGATGAAATTTTTCTCAATTGTTGGCTGGCCGTAGATAATGGAGTACTGCTATCCTTCTGCTTTCATGAATAACAATTTTATCTTGTGACAGAGATCCTTTGAGCCCAGACTATGCTGCCTACACACCTTATGTAGACTGCATAAAGATCTTTACCAGTCCAGGGATTTTTTTGTGCCTCATTTGGTAGAGGGCCCCTCTAGCTCTTCGGGGAGAGTATCATGTCAAATTTATGAAGAACCTAGTTCTTCAAGGCTCAGGGGTGAATTTATTCAGCCTTGCCTGTCAGTCTGCTGAGTAGTTAAATAAAATGTCAAACCAGTTGGGTTTTGTTACAGGCATTTTTTTTTTAAATGATCTCTAAGACAATGTCCTTAAAAACTTACTTGATTTTAAAAGTTCTTGAATTATTTTTAGACAGTGCTGTAGATTATATGAAATAAAAATTTTGCAATTCATAATAATGAATTGAATGATACATTGAAATATAAAAGGGCTTCTGCTAACCCAGATCTTTAGTTTGTTGAGATTTTAGTTAGGAAAAAGTAAATTTTTATGTTGGAGTGAGTATATTTTATATTCTAGTAATAAATTAAAACATGAATGTACTTAGAACTTTGCTCATTGAGATATATAGTATATCATAACTAATGTAGATGTTACAGTAGTGGAATCTGATGTGACCATGTGTCAATTAAGTGCATAAATGTTGTTTTAAATGTTTGATTATAATATTAATATAATCACCTGGTTACTTCTTTAGGTGTAAAAGATCAGCTAACTAAAGAAAATGAGGAGCTTAAACAAAGGAATGGAGCCTTAGATCAGCAGAAAGACGAATTGGATGTTCGTATTACTGCTCTAAAGTCCCAATATGAAGGTCGAATTAGTCGCTTGGAAAGAGAACTCAGGGAGCATCAAGAGAGACACCTTGAGCAGAGAGATGAGCCTCAAGAACCTTCTAATAAGGTGATTAGCTAATTCTGCTTAAGTAACAAATTGTTCTTCTTTGTACACTTTTCTTGAAAGTGCCTGGTGACATAGGAGCCTTTGTCAGAGTGAATTTTGGCTAAAATTCAACGTGTGCAGAGAGAATTAACAATAGTGAAATATTTTTTGTAGCATTTTTAGTGGACTCTTGTGGGCTAGGAACAACAATCAAGAGCTTTCTCTTTATAGGTCCCTGAACAGCAGAGACAGATCACGTTGAAAACAACTCCAGCTTCTGGTGAAAGAGGAATGTGAGTTTTAGTTGTTTCATAGTCTGCTATTTTTCTTTTAAAGCTCGGGGAATATCTAGTGATCTTTCTGTTTAGGAAACAGAAATCTGTGTATTCTGTTGTAAAAACATACACTAAAGAGTTATTTTCTCTGCAAAACTGTATCATATGTTTGCCAACTTGTTTTCAGCATACTTTCAGTCCTATCAGATGAAGCTTTGTGACAGAGAAAACATCTCTCATCTTTTAGTTTACAGTTGGTTTCTAAGGCTGCTACTGATTTTCCCCGTGATATTACATGATGACAGATATAAAATGCTGGGCTGAGACTTGGGTTCACCAGTTCAACAGCTGGATACATTCTGCATTGTCAGGATGCACCACGCTGGAGCATTCTCTGTATAGTTTTTAATGCTTAAATTCAAAACAGCTTTAATAAGGCTCTGAAATATTTAGTGAACAAAAAAATAGAGACCTGTACTCACTGTGTTTTTAAAAGTATTTGTGTAATAATTTGTTATTAATTATTCTTGCATTTTCTCCTCTATTAGTGCCAGCACATCAGACCCACCAACAGCCAATATCAAGCCAACTCCTGTTGTGTCTACTCCAAGTAAAGTGACAGCTGCAGCTTTGCCTGGAAATAAGTCAACACCCAGGGCTAGTATCCGCCCAATGGTTACACCTGCAACTGTTACAAATCCCACTACTACCCCAACAGCTACAGTGATGCCCACTACACAAGTGGAATCACAGGAAGGTTAGTGAAATAATACAGATCTGATTAGACTGATTGCTTATTTAGATTTATTATGAGAAGATGACAGTAATTTCAAAGATAAATGAAGCATCCAGTACAGCTGAAGTCAGCATCATTATAAAAATGGGTGTTTAATATTTGAAGTACATACTTCTAGGACCAAAATTTTCACTTGTAATGACAAAGAATATATGAAATCCACTTTGGAAAATCATACTGAATTACTGGCTCAACCCAACATTGCTTTCTCACTGAACCTGACCATTTCATTGCTTTCTTCAGTTTTTTCCCATGACACTCTGTTACTCATTACAGCAATTACAACTTTGTATTTTATTCTGTGGTATACATGCTTTTTTACTCCACTACCTTGAGCTCCTCAAGGGCAAAAATCTTGGCTTCTTATTGTTTAATCCCTTTACCTAACTCCACAGTAGGTGTTTAGTAAAACTTTGCTACCTGCATATTTCCTTATATTCTTATCTTGATAAATGTTAGAATTCAGTAAGTTATTCAAGTGTATCTGTGCTATGAAAATACAGAATGTTTTATTTCAACTACATCCAATAAACTAAATATATTACTAATTATATTTACTATCTGTTATATCAATTAAAAACAAAATGATGCTTAATGAAAAATTCTAATTTTACTTCGAGCTTAATTTCATTAATTTTATTCAACAGTAATTTAAATGAATAGATGCAAAATCAGTTTCGGATACTTATTTATTTAATTCAGCCAACATTTTATTACATGCTACCATATCAATTACATAGGGAATTTAAAAATCCATAATACATTACCTTTACCCACAGTGTGTTTGTCTACTAAGCACCAAGGGAATCCTTGTGAAAGGTGACATTTACCGCAGAATAGGGAAAGATAATTTCAGCTTTGATGAAAGTAGAAGGTTTATATTCAGCATTATAATTATTTTTTCAGCTATGCAGTCAGAAGGGCCTGTGGAACATGTTCCAGTTTTTGGAAGCACAAGTGGATCCGTTCGTTCTACTAGTCCTAATGTCCAGCCTTCTATATCTCAACCTATTTTAACTGTTCAGCAACAAACACAGGCTACAGCTTTTGTGCAACCCACTCAACAGAGTCATCCTCAGATTGAGCCTGTCAGTCAGGAGTTATCTTCAAACATAGTAGAGGTTGTTCAGAGTTCACCAGTTGAGCGGCCTTCTACTTCCACAGCAGTATTTGGCACAGGTAAGATTAATTTTAAAATGAAATCAGAGTAGACCTATGCATTTATAAGATCTCGAGTATATCTTGAGTTATATATCTTGAGTATATCTTGAGTGTTCTTTGTACAAATGAAGTTAGAGTAAACCTATACAATTATGATATCTTGGATATAATACATATCACAAGTATTCTTTGTGCATACTTGCTTTCTACCAGATATTAGAATGAATGAATGTATTACTAACATTTTATTTCATGTTTACTGCTGAATATGACTTTTAGATCAGTTGTTTGTCATTAAGATGATTCTCCCCCTCCAGTTACTTTTTTTACTGGTTTTACCTACTAACACAAAACATATTGTATATAATTTAACGGAGGTCCTGAGGGCTAAAAGACACCTAAGATAAGACTATATACTGATTTACATACAGTGTACATGTTTTCTTATTCAAGGAGTCCTGAGTTTTGTAGAAGGTCCCATGTAAACTTTGTAAATAACAACATATTAGTACAATCTCAGTGAATCAGATATATTGTAAAAATTGGTTGGCTTTATTAAGCAAAGCATGGGTTGGTATAAAAACATTGACTCAGAGCGTAAGTTGCTCTTTGTTTACCCATAGCTTAGCAGAAACAAATTATGTTGATGCATTGATCTAGGAGTTGGTTGAGTGTATTTTAATAATCTGTACAATTAAATGTTTACTGTGTTCTCCTTTAGTTAAGTGACCATATTGGGTAAATTATCTAAATTGAGTTATGATCATGCTCTAATTCAAGATTTATGTAATTTCAAAGTTTCGGCTACCCCCAGTTCTTCTTTGCCAAAGCGTACACGTGAAGAGGAAGAGGATAGCACCATAGAAGCATCAGACCAAGTCTCTGATGATACAGTGGAAATGCCTCTTCCAAAGAAGTTGAAAAGCGTTACACCCGTAGGAACTGAGGTGCATAAAGTTCTTTTTGTCGATTTTAACCTTTACCAGTAGAGTTAAGGTACTCTTTTCAGTTATAGCCTAGAGAAAATTAACCTTTCGGGACCAAAATGTATTATCTGGAAAACACTTTTATTGAACTTCCTACAAAGATTCCACTGACAACCCAGGTATTGTTGCCAACAGTGTTTTATGTTCTTGCATATCTTTAATTTGTTTCTATTTCAATAAAAAAACACAGTTATAAAAACATAAATTGAATTTCATCTCAAAGCTTTTAAATATCATGGACATAAACTGTTACCTGCTGTCTTTTTCTAAGATTAACCGAAATTATATTCCTTTTTGTTGTTAAGATTAAATTGTAATGAAGCAGGTTTCAAATCAAACATTAAGGCTACTAAATTAATTGTATTAGCATGTATTAATGTTCATAAACCTTGCTTTGTGTATACTGAGGAGGAATGTGATTATAATTTTTAAATAAAAATTTTTTTATTTTTCTATAGTTTCATAAAATTAAAGATTCGAAGGGTTTTTTCAAATGAGAGAACTAACAAAAACAGGTAACCCTTCATCTTCATCTACTACACTGATGTGGTTAATATATTAGTGTATTATGATACAGGAAGAAGTTATGGCAGAAGAAAGTACTGATGGAGAGGTGGAGACTCAGGTATACAACCAGGATTCTCAAGATTCTATTGGAGAAGTAAGTAAAAACATACCTAAAGTAGCAAACTGTTGTTTTTCATGAATGAAATTAGCTTTGACAGATTGAAACATTATTTGGTCTTTTTTTTTTTACTTGTTCTTATTATGTTTAATGAAATTAAATTAATCATTGCAGAGTCTGCTTTCTTTTACTCCTATGAGTATAGTGTACTGCCTTCTAAACTTATATTAAAGAAATGTTTTTGTTCATATATAGCACAGTTTTCCAGATTTTTTAAGAGTTGTGAGCCAATATTTTTCACTATTTTAATTACATGGAATACAAGAGTGCTGGTTGTGTCTCGAGTTAATTCATAGTGCCCCATTTGCTGCTTCTCTCTTACTCCCCTGTATTATGTGCCTTACAGAATTAAAGTAATCCGTAAGAGGAAATGCATTTATGCACCTCTTCATTTTTTGATCTCTCATTGAGTTTCCTCTAGAGCAGTTTTACTAGTGGAGAGAATATAGACCCTGAAGTTACAAAGCATGAGGTGAGCTTTGTGACTGTAAAGCATGTCCTTAATTCCCTGCATTGTCTCATTTGTCAAAAAATACAATTTTTAGTACTGTGAAATACCTAAAGTAGTACCTGCCACATATTAGGCACTCAGGGTATTATTACTTTCCTTTCTTCCCTCTGTCCCACAAAATGAGAATTCATACTGTCATCCAGAAGACCCCCAGGGTGGCTAAATAGTGTTTAATAGAAAGGAGAGCTTTATTAGTGATATCATTTTACTAATGAGGAAGAGATAGTCTCCAGCATGGACCAGAGGTGTTTTGTCTTCACACAGGACAGGGACAGGTGTGGTTATATGCCTCACAGGGTCCTTTATTACACAATAGAGTCATACATATTCAGCAGATTCGGGGAAAAAGCTATACATATTTATGAGGGGAACTGAGCATATGCACAATAGGTAAACCTATATAATATACATTGTGTGTTCACTTTGGGGCAGGGTTTTAGCACTAAAATGAGCTGGAATCTGGCTCTTTATGTGAAGAGTGAACAAAAGGTGAATTACAGGACACAAAGACAGTTTGTGCACAGCCTCTTTAAGCAGGCTGAAACTAGCTTAAGGTGTCTGCTGCAGTTGTTTGCCACTGCTGTCTACAGTCAGAGTTGTAGTGGTCTGGATTGTAAATCAGAGATAGGAGTCTGATAACTTGCCTGATAGCTCCAGTTAGAGGAGTTTAGCAAAGGCATATTTTTTTTAATTGTACATATGAATTTAGAAATTTGCCATTCCAGCCAGGCCCTGAACCCCTGACCTACGGGTAACTTTTGTTTCCTTTACCTTAGGGTTTGTCTTAGTTGACAAAATGGCATCTATTTTGGTCTCTCAGATCACAATATATGATAGTAATTAAATATCAATGTTTAACACCGAACTCATTACTATATGCCAAATGTTGATCTAAGAAATTTTTATTTATTGACTAATTTAATCTTCATTATACCTCATAGTTACAGAAACTGATACCCAGATAAAGTAGTGTACCGAAGTTCACATAGCATTGGAACTCAGATTCAAACCCAGGCTGCGTAGTTTTCAACTGTCCTAAGCTTGAAACAGTACTTTTCTCTGGATAAACTTTCTGAATCATCTTATGCTATAATTATTTTATCCATGTAAAATTAAGGAATTATCTCAAGCTAACCATAAATAGCCATATCGCAAGTAAATTTTAGTTTCTTAGCTGCATTAATTTTGTAAGCTAATTTTACCAGCTTTCTTTGACTGAAAACACTAAACTAAATCTTCAGATGAATATGTAGTACAGGTCGAACATCCCTAATTTGAAAATTCAAAACTTTTTAGGTGCCAGTGTGCAAGCCACATGTGTAATGTTCCACAGCTGACCTAATGTGATGGGCCACAGTCAAAACAGTCAGAACCTCATTTTACACACAAACTATTAAAATTACTGTGTCATATTAACTTCAGGCTATGTGTATAAGGTATATATGAAACATAAATGAATTTTGCATTTATGCTTGGATCTTATAGATATCTCTATGGATATGCAAATATTCCAAAATCCTAAAAAATCCAAAATCTGAAACACTTCTGGACCCAGGCATTTTAGATACGTTATTCAGAGCGTACTATAATTGATATCTTTTTCATCTGTCCTCAGAGAGCATTGTTTCTGAAGAACATAATAATTTGAAAATAATAAGATGTAAATTTCTGCTTTATTGTCAGACTTCGTTAAATTATACCGAAATCTTCTGCGAAAGCTTTTTCTCAAAATTGGCAAAATTGTCTGTGACTCCAGAATACCATTTGGATTTTTATTCCACCCTTCTAGCATTGTCTACTGAATGTGTAACAGTTTATTTTTCTGATTTTCTGACAGTGAAGCAGATGTTCTTTACAAGTGATGCTTTTTCTGAAATAAGCATGTCACTTTGAGGCACTTTTTAAATTAAATCATGACTTACTCATTTTTTCCATTATGGCACATGTAATTTTTTATGAATGTCTTAGTTTAAAAGATATTGTTGCTGGCTTATATGAAAAAATGATTTTAGTGAGTGCTTAAGCCAAAACGACATTTAACTTTTGATAGTAAATGTTATAAATGAAGTTAAAATAATAGTTTATTTCAGTAGTTAACAAAATAGAATTGTGGAAATAGATTGAGCAAGGAATTATCTAGTTTCTGATAAATTTATTTTGGTGTGAAGGCTTGGAATAATTGGAGTTTTGGGGAGGGAAGAAGTTCTTTGTAAAAAGACAATGATAATAACTTATGTATTCAGTGCTTTTCTTTGTGAAAAGACAATGGTAATAGCTTATTTATTCAGTGCATTTCCAAATTAGTTCTAGTTTGGGGAAACCTTCTCTTAAAACACTGCAGACCCATGAGTATGTTTTTTTTTTTTTCTGACTTTGGTCTGTAGCTGTATTGTACACTCTCCACACTGGCCATTGAGCAACTGAAAAATGGCTGTCCAGATTGGTATAAATATAAAATATACATCAGATTTTTGAAGACTTAGTAGAAATTTTAAAATGTGAAATATCTGGTTAATAATTTTTACATTGGTTACATGTTGAAATAATATTTTGGATATATTGGTTAAGTATATTATTAAAATTGATTTCACCTTTTTTTTAAAGCGGCTACTAAAAAATTTAAAATTACATAACATATTTCTGTCTCACAGCACTGATATATGATATCACACTAAAGTTTTGAATACATAAATATTTGTTTATATTTTTTTCTCTTTTTCTTGGAGTATTAACCAATAAGATTTATGATAATTCTTCTATAGGAAGACATTAAGGAAACTCAAAGGTTCAGCTTCTTTCTTCAAAAATACTTGAAGTACCATTTTTAAAATTAAATGCAGCTGGCTGAGGTAGCTCACACCTGTAATCCGAGCACTTTGGGAGGCCAAGGTGGGCAGATCACTTGAAGTCAGGAGTTCGAGACCAGCTTGGCCAACATGGTGAAAACCCGTCTCTACTAAAAATACAAAAAATTAGCCAGACGTGGTGGGGGGTGCCCATAGTCCCAGCTACTCAAGATGCTGAGGCAGGAGAATTGCTTGAACCCAGCGGGGCGGGGGTTTCGGTGAGCTGAGGTTGCGCCATTGCACTCCAGCCAGGTGATAAGACCAAGACTCTGTCTCAAAAAAATAAATTAAATTAAATTAAATGCTGCTAGTCCATAAGTACTCATTATTCTTTACTTTGACCTATAATAATACCTCACATATAGTTTTAGATACGTTTATAGGGCTCTTAATTTTTTTCTTGCTTTTTTATTTTCAAAGGGAGTTACCCAGGGAGATTATACACCTATGGAAGACAGTGAAGAAACCTCTCAGTCTCTACAAATAGATCTTGGACCACTTCAATCAGATCAGCAAACAACAACTTCATCCCAGGATGGTCAAGGCAAAGGAGATGATGTCATTGTAATTGACAGTGATGATGAAGAAGAGGATGATGATGAAAATGATGGAGAACATGAGGTAAATTTGTTTTGAAATCATCTAGTGTTTTTAAACTATTGGATGAAAGTGCTCAAATCCTTGGGATACTAATGCATTGGCTGTAAATTCTGGTTCCCAGTCAGCTTAAGTAGATTATATTGTTTTTTTCTTCTATCTTAATTAGTTCAGAAATCAACATTTTATAATGAAAAGTAGTGTAGAGCCAGTGATGGAAAGCCCGTTTTTAAAATTTTGTTTCATTTTGGTTTTTTGATGATTCGTGAGTCTTTTAGGATTTGTTCTCAATTAGACCTAATTTTAAGTCTTATTGGTAAGTGACTGTATGGCTTTAATTGTAAGTGCTATGGTTTCTGGAGATAAAAAGAAGAAACAAGAATTATTTTTGTTTCCTCTTGGAGCCCCATAATTCATTTTTGTCATTTTATTATATATAAAGTGTATTTTATGTATATAAGGTCAAATTGTGTATTTTATTTTGGGGTTTAAATCCTATATTGACAGCTTCTCATTTTAGATTAATAAAACAACATTTTTTAAAAAGCTCCTGATATAGTGTAATTTTATCATTTTCTTCAGCTCCACCTGTTTAAATTTAGAATAAAGTGGACCACTTGACATTTTACTGACACCTAAGGTCTATATTATCTTTGAACAATCTCATGCAAACAGTTAGAATTCAGAATTGATCATTATTGTACTAATTCCAGCAAGTATCACAGTTGTGATATCTGGTGCTGCTGTACTAATCCCATTACAACTCTCAGGACAATTCCTATCTTCTGACTAATGCGTCACTTAAATTTCTAAATGTGGTATCTAGATGTGCAGAGCATGTGGGCCATATTCTAAACTTTTTTTTATACCTGGGGAACTTTCTACTAGGATTATGAAGAGGATGAGGAAGATGATGATGATGATGAAGATGACACAGGGATGGGAGACGAGGGTGAAGATAGTAATGAAGGAACTGGTAGTGCCGATGGCAATGATGGTTATGAAGCTGATGATGCTGAGGTAACTGGCTAGAATTTTGACCATTCATAGTTCTTTCTGAGAGCTTTCTTGAACTTGATGTTTTCCAAGGATATAGAAAGGTTTATGAAATTCACTAAAACCTTTGGAGGTTTTGTTCATTTGTTTTTTTTTTTTGTTTTTGTTATTATTAGTTATTTGTTTTTGTTGTGGTTTGGTTTGGTTAATTATTCTGTCCGGTTTTTTTAGCGTACCTATTTTATTTGCGCATTATGTTATCATGTTTTGTTTTTAGGGTGGCGATGGGACTGATCCAGGTACAGAAACAGAAGAAAGTATGGGTGGAGGTGAAGGTAATCAGAGAGCTGCTGATTCTCAAAACATTGGTGAGATTTTTATTAGTCTTTTTTGAATTGAGTATCTCTGGTATTTCCTAAACTAGAATTGCACTTAATTATAATATATAAATTTATTTAGTGAATTGGTAAGAAAGAGATTGGCCCCTGCTCTAGCTTTGTGACTGTTACGCTGTCATAAAAAGTCTACTATATTTATGATTGTTAGGTGCTGTCATTATACTCTTTCTCTGCCTCATTGGACTGCTGTAAGATGCAAACATTTTGTAACCCTTACGGTATTGTAGATGCTGTATGCTGCCATTAAGAGGAAAAATTTAATTAGGGACTACTTGTAACAGCAATTCATAACCAGAGGAGGTCAGTCTAATCAAGCTGCATGCTTCAACATTTGGGACTATTGGAGCGTTGCAGTATGTTCTGGTTTTCCAATGAATAAAAGATTTTTGAATCAATGTAGCATATATTTTGTTAAATCTTGGAAAGGATAAGTCCTAGAGGTCCACTGAAAAGTTGTGGGCATTAAAAGAGTATGGAAGTTGTAGAAAATAATTTTATTTTGGAATGTGTATTAAAGGATTAGTGATTATCTGGATAATAGATAACTAACAACTGATATGAAGCCAAAATCATTAGTGTTGACATAGTAAATAAAACCTTAGCTGTTTAGACTAATGGGAAAATATTGTATCTGGGTTTCTGTAGAGGCCTGGGTATTTAAAAGGGCAAGGTGTATTCTCATTTTAATAAAGCAAGAACAGACAAAAATTTAAACTTTTAAATTTTTTAAGAGAAAAATACATTAATGAATATTAAGCCATATAATAAGTAATACTATTCTTACTTTTAAAGGGAGATGAGAAATTGATATACTTTGAACAACAATTTACATTTTATAAACAATTCGTAGATTAAGAAACACTTTTTGTGTATCACATAGTTGAAATATAGAGGGAACAATTTTTGCTGCTCTAGGCCAGCCTGCCTGCCTTCCCTCCCTTCCTCCCTCCTTCCTTCCTTGCTTCCTTCTTTTCTTCTCTCCTTCCTTCCTTCCCTCCTTCCTTCCCTCCCTCCTTTCTTCCCTCCTTCCTTCCTTCCTTTTCCTATTTTTTTTATTTTTATTTTTGCAACCAAGCAAAAATAGGTCTAGTGGCCCAAATAAAATTAATGGATGGATTTGAGTACATTTCAAGTAACTATACTTGAATTGTTTAATTCTTATAGTAAACTTAATAAGGTTTAGGTACCAATGAAAAATCTGAATCACAGAAGTAAAGTCACTTGAGGTGTCACATAGCTTACTTACGTAGCTAAGTAGCTTAAGTGTTAGAGCAAAGATGTGAATCTAGACCTCAGACTTTTAAACTACGAAATTCTGTGGCATCCTGTTCAACTTTTCATAGTAGAAGATGACTTCTTTTGTTGCTACAGTGTATGTAGAAGAATACTCAGACATTTGAGAGACATTTGTGAAAATTCAAAATTCGGGGAAACCAAAAGATTAAAATGTAGTTGTAAGGCTTTTCCTCTGTCTTTATCCTGTTTGATTGTTATACTGATTCTCTAGTAGTCTAAC
Source organism: Trachypithecus francoisi (assembly GCF_009764315.1). Classification (NCBI taxonomy): domain Eukaryota; kingdom Metazoa; phylum Chordata; class Mammalia; order Primates; family Cercopithecidae; genus Trachypithecus; species Trachypithecus francoisi. The sequence continues at coordinate 43,200,549 of NW_022681470.1, read as the reverse complement.
CTTTAGGCAACTTGCCTACTTTATTAAAAATTATATAACCCAAACTTATTAAATGTTAATTTTAGTTTTATTTTATTAAATGTTTACTTTAATTTTGTTAGATGTTTACCATGTGTTGAGCTAAGGGCTTTATGTTCATTATCTGAACTCTTTAGAAAAGCCATTTTAGAAAGACCATACTTGGAGGTTACATTTGCTCTATTAACCAACCAAAAAATAGACTCAAAGAGGTTAAGGGACATGCCCAAAGCCACACAGCTAATAAGTACAGATCCCATTATCTCTGGGTATAAAGCCCACATTTGTTTCCATCACATCTCACTACCTTACTTCTGAAAATATTAGTGCGGTGAACATTCCTGTTGGCAAGATTTATACTTCTAGGGATTGTCCAAGTTTTTTTGTCGTAAATTTAGCAGTTCAAAAGTAAATTTCTCTTTTCCTATAGGTGAAGGAAATACAGGTGCTGCAGAATCTTCCTTTTCTCAGGAGGTTTCTAGAGAACAACAGCCATCATCAGCATCTGAAAGACAGGCCCCTCGAGCACCTCAGTCACCTAGACGCCCACCACATCCACTTCCCCCAAGACTGACCATTCATGCTCCACCTCAGGAGTTGGGACCACCAGTTCAGGTATTAAAAGTACTGGTCATTATGAAAAATGAACTTGAAAAAATCTTGGCTTTTCTCCTTTTCCATTATGTGTTTCTCTCTCTCTCTCTCTCTCTCTCAGTTTTTTAAATTAGCAATCCTATGAACTTTTTGGTATTTTGGCACATTTTTAAAAAATTCTTTGAACTGAAACTAATCTCTGAGGGATGTTTAGAAAGGCAAGCGTTACTAAAAGTTGTGCATACATTGAAATGGTTATAGTCATAGCAAATAAAATTCTGTTTGTTATTTCTCAAGTGAGAAAAGAAAGATTTTCTTGAGTTTTAATTAAAGTACATTTTAGCAGCTCACCGTTGTCTGATTTGAAGGTTTCTTTCTGTACAGTGCACATATTTATAAAAGAGAAAGGAATTTCTGTCGTACTTAAGAATATTTTTTCTCATTTGTTGATAGTCACATATTTTAACTTTTAAATTTAATGAAGGTATGTATGACCCCTTATATTTAGCATGTAGTAGGGTCGGTCATCTCTTAATCAAAAGCACTTGCAAAAAGAGTAGGAAAAACACAAAGGTTCTGTTAATTTAGCCTAAGTTTTACCCTATAAAATAGTATGTGTAAACACTGTCAAATATAGATTCTACTAAAATATCACTAGTGAAAATAACTTCATGATGGGAAAATATCAAGTCTTAAAGGATCATGTATGGAGGCTGCAAAAATATATACAATCTATCCATTTAGAATTGTCTTAACTGGAAAACAGTTTAAAAGGCAATACTGCTGTTTGAACTGCAAAAGAATACTTGCTAACACTTCCAGCTAAGGAAATAGGAATTAAAGTTGTTTACATGCAAGATGGTATTAGATCTGTTTTAATTTAAGTATTGGTTAATAATTGATCTGTTGGTTAATAGAATGATTTGTATTGGTTCATATTATAGACTGTAGTTAAAAATTTGTCATTGACTAAAAGTGATTTCTTGGCAGGTTTTCCTGGGAAAATGTCCTAATTACCTATCTGCTAACTATTTTGTTGGCAGCATAATAAGCTGTATCTGTTGATATTTGGTGTTTGTTTCATTGCCTCCTTTCTTAAAGCAAATGTAATTCCTTTTTCTTGACATGCAGAGAATTCAGATGACCCGAAGGCAGTCTGTAGGACGTGGGCTTCAGTTGACTCCAGGAATAGGTGGCATGGTAAGTACTTACCTATTATGTAAAAGTAATTCATTTCTTCAGCAGATATTTATATAGTCCATATGTGTGGTGTTTTGCCTGTTAACTCTGTGTTCTATCTTTGTTGTAGCAACAGCATTTTTTTGATGATGAAGACAGAACAGTTCCAAGTACTCCAACTCTTGTGGTGCCACATCGTACTGATGGATTTGCTGAAGCAATTCAGTAAGTTAATGAAAGGGAAACATTTTGTAACTAATCAAACTTTTAGTCTTTCTCTGTTAGTTTGTTTATCGTTTGGTTAACTCATTATTTGTTGAGTCCCTCTCTATTGTATACTAAGAAGTACTTGTGGTAGGTCAGTTGAGGATGTATTGTTGGGGAAAATACAGAGGTCAATGACATACAGTTACTTCTACCAAGAATTTAAAGTAAAAGACAATAGAAGAATCTTTAAGAACATGGCCTCTAGAGTCAGAATGCCTGTGTTTGAAACCTAACTCTACTGTTAACTAGTAGTAGCAAGTTCCTTAGGTTCTCTGTTCGTGAGCACCTTCATTTTAAAAATGGGAATAACAGCCCGTGACGCGAGGCCCCGCCCCCGCAGCGCCCGCTTCCAAGATGGCGACAGCGATTCCTGCCCGGCTGTTGGGGTGGCGGTGACGACAGGCAGCAAAAGACCAGCTGGTCCCAGATTCGCTGCTGGAGTGCTGGATGGAGCCTTTCTCTGCCCTCTGTGACATTTCCAATTTTAGATAATGCCTCACATCTCTGTCCCCCCGGGACCCCCTGGAGCCCCCATGATCCCTAAGAAGACAGCTTGAACCTACATCTCACCCCCAGGATGTTGCGGAGGCTGCTGGAGCGGCCTTGCACACTGGCCCTGCTTGTGGGCTCCCAGCTGGCTGTCATGATGTACCTGTCACTGGGGGGCTTCCGAAGTCTCAGTGCCCTATTTGGCCGAGATCAGGGGCCGACATTTGACTATTCTCACCCTCGTGATGTCTACAGTAACCTCAGTCACCTGCCTGGGGCCCCAGGGGGTCCTCCAGCTCCTCAAGGTCTGCCCTACTGTCCAGAACGATCTCCTCTCTTAGTGGGTCCTGTGTCGGTGTCCTTTAGCCCGGTGCCATCACTGGCAGAGATTGTGGAGCGGAATCCCCGGGTAGAACCAGGGGGCCGGTACCGCCCTGCAGGTTGTGAGCCCCGCTCCCGAACAGCCATCATTGTGCCTCATCGTGCCCGGGAGCACCACCTGCGCCTGTTGCTCTACCACCTGCACCCCTTCTTGCAGCGCCAGCAGCTTGCTTATGGCATCTATGTCATCCACCAGGCTGGAAATGGAACATTTAACAGGGCAAAACTGCTCAATGTTGGGGTGCGAGAGGCCCTGCGTGATGAAGAATGGGACTGCCTGTTCTTGCATGATGTGGACCTCTTGCCAGAAAATGACCACAATCTGTATGTGTGTGACCCCCGGGGACCCCGCCATGTTGCTGTTGCTATGAACAAGTTTGGATACAGCCTCCCATACCCCCAGTACTTCGGAGGAGTCTCGGCGCTTACTCCTGACCAGTACCTGAAGATGAATGGCTCCCCCAATGAATACTGGGGCTGGGGTGGCGAGGATGATGACATTGCTACCAGGGTGCGCCTGGCTGGGATGAAGATCTCTCGGCCCCCCACATCTGTGGGACACTATAAGATGGTGAAGCACCGAGGAGATAAGGGCAACGAGGAAAATCCCCACAGATTTGACCTCCTGGTCCGTACCCAGAATTCCTGGACGCAAGATGGGATGAACTCACTGACATACCAATTGCTGGCTCGAGAGCTGGGGCCTCTTTATACCAACATCACAGCAGACATTGGGACTGACCCTCGGGGTCCTCGGGCTCCTTCTGGGCCCCGTTACCCACCTGGTTCCTCCCAGCCTTCCGTCAAGAGATGCTGCAACGCCGGCCCCCATCCAGGCCCGGGCCTCCACCTACTGCCAACCACACAGCCCTCCGAGGTTCACACTGACTCCTTCCTGCCTACTTTAATCATGAAACCGAATTCATGGGGTTGTATTCTCCCCACCCTTAGCTCCTCACTGTTCTCAGAGGGATGCGGGGGATCTGAACTCTGGTGCCGTGCTAGGGGGTAGGGGCCTCTCCTCACTGCTGGACTGGAGCTGGGCTCCCGTAGACCTGAGGGGTCCCTCTCTCTAGGGTCTCCTGTAGGGCTTATGACTGTGAATCCTTGATGTCATGATTTTATGTGACGATTCCTGGGAGTCCCTGCCGCTAGGGTAGGAGCAGGGCTGGACCCAAGCCCCTTCCTCTTCCATAGAGAGAAGAGTGATCTGGCTTCTCCTGGGACCTCTGTGAATATTTATTCTATTTATGGTTCCTGGGAAGTTGTTTGGTGAAGGAAGCCCCTCCCTAGGCATTTTCTGCCCATGCTGGAATAGCTCCCCCTTCTGGTCCTGGCTCAGGGGGCTGGGATTTTGATATATTTTCTAATAAAGGACTTTGTCTTGCAAAAAAAAAAAAGGGAATAACAATAGAATAATTTCTATTGCATAAGTTAAAAGAATTAAGTGAATCAGTTAATTTGTGTTAACATGTTTAGGATATTACCTGACTCATGATAAATTGCTTTATAGTTGTTAAGTGTTGGTAATTACAATGATCATAATTTATAGTATTCTTGTGAAAGCTAAGCAAATGAGCAACTAACTAATGTAAACAATGTAGAAGGATAATAGAGAAATAAGCAGTAGGCTTTGTTAATACAAATGAAGAAGTAATTTATTTCAGCAACTAAGGAGAAAGAATATGAGATGATTTAATGGGGATGATATTGAATTCAGTCTTGGGAAAGAATACTTAGCATTTATTGAGCATTTGCATGCATTAGTTTATTTAATCCTCATACCTTATGAGGGTAGACATTATTCATGTTGTCATCTTATAGTATACTGAAACACAGACATGTTAACAAATTTGCCAGAGGTCAGACAGCAACGAAGTAGCAGTTTTTAGTTTCAAACCAGTTAGTCTGGCTATAAGACCTGTGTTAAGTGTTATGCTATACCACTCCTCTTAAAGGGTTGAAAGGCTCTCCATGTGAAAGTATACACATCTATTTGTGGCTGAGGTATTAGTTGCATAATAGGATATATTCGAAGATCAGAACTTACAAATTTCTACAAACTTGGGGAAAGGTTGATTGTTCTGTAGATGTGGTAACATGTGGCAGTTAGAACCAGTTTTAAACTTGCTCAGTTAGCCACAATTTACCTTGGCTAACACGTTTTTACAAGCCAACCAATCAATTTCAGCTCCCTCCTTCTGAAAGTCAGCACTCAGGAAGAGACTCACTCCAATAAGCACGAAGAATTCTGAGTACCAGCAATCAACAGCATCTTCACTCAAATAAATGTCACTACTCCTGTGCCTCTAGAAGTCATCACTTCCTGAACTCCATGTTTCCTAAAGACGTTAATAGCTCACTAGCTAAGGAAAGATAGGCAGAGTTAAATAACGCTAAGTTTTATGTCCTGAATTATAGGCAGAAAAATAAATGATAGTGGTATTAGGATAAGGAAAAAAGCAAGTTTTTAGCTATCTAATATTAGAATTTTCCTAAACCTTGAGAGCTAGCTAGTGAACTCTTAATAAGCTAGACAGGTGACTTGATTTTTCTATGACTAAATGAAAACTAAGATAAAACTTTGTCTCATGACTTCATTCTAACTGTTGTGTTTCATGTTGAGTTTGTGTTGCTTTCAATATATCTATGTGAGGATATCTGAGACATTCAAGAAATGTGAGGCATAGTTCAGGAGAGCTGAAAATTATTTACATATAAGTCACAGGTTATTCATATTATTGCTAAATTCATTGACACCTGATAGTATAAAAGGATTTTTATAAGTAAGAAACCCTTTAAAATAAATAGACTTTATTTTCAATCTATTTCCTTCCCAGTTTGTTGGTGTTCATTCTTCCTTCTTCCTATATTCTTTTCACCATTGTGCTTTAAATAGGTTAACTTTAAATTTCATCTTAAATTAGTTTTTGTCCATTTAGTTCACCACAGGTTGCTGGTGTCCCTAGATTCCGGTTTGGGCCACCTGAAGATATGCCACAAACAAGTTCTAGTCACTCTGATCTTGGCCAGCTTGCTTCTCAAGGAGGTAAATAGTTAAACCTTTAGATCTCCTGGATTTGTATGTATTTGGTAATAAACTATTGTGATGTGATTTAAGGGGGATAAAAGAGCAAATATAAATATTTTTTAAATTGATATTGTTTGCTAATTTACTTTTTTAAATGCTGTAATATACTTATTAAGCACTGCCTTTAATAATAAACTTGTCTTACCTTTCCGACAAAGTTCTAATTTCTTTTCACATAAGGATTAGCTTTTACATTAGTATTTCTTCTGGCTCCTGGTGTAATGTCATACATGTAGTTTAAGTATTCAGGAATATGTGTTGAACCAGTAAATATGGGTACTACTAGCCGTTTTAAAGTTGTTAGAAGGAATGCAGCATGTTTTCTGTTTACAGTTTGACGCTTGTAACATTCCTAATTAAATGTCTGAGGCTAGTTATATTTTTTGTATTAACATTCCTTGAAAAAACAAAAAATAAAAGATCAAAATATGTGGAATAAAATGGCCACTACATTAAGTAGTAGAATTAGCTAGTTTTCCACATGTGAATTATGCAATTTGTAGAATTGATTACCTTTTAATCCTCAGTTGGAATCCATATTACCCTCTTTATTTCTGGGAAGCTGTCTGGCACTTGGTAAATGAATAGAGAATGCATACTACTATTATAATAAGCTCAATCTTTAGCCCTCATAAAAGTCATTTAACATAACATCTGCTTGTTTAGCATATTAGTTCTAACACTGAAGGCCTCTTATATGAAATTGTAAGTTGACTTTATAAATTTAAAATGTTATGTGATTTTGTGACTTTGTATGTTAATACAATTTCCTAGACTTGGGCATCAGATCTAGGCTTAAATTGGAATGCCAACACTTACTAAACTTTGTAACCTTGGTAATTACTTTTGTTAATCACAAAGTAATTAACATCCGTAGTTGTATACTCAATAAAATTAGCTTGTATGAAACTCTTAACAGCATTTTAGCTAATGTTTTAAGGGCACTTTAGTGTTAGAAAGTTTAAAGGATGTCTTTAAATTGTACTTAAAATTTTGAGGCCAGGTACAGTGGCTCACACTTGTAATCCCAGAACTTTGGGAGGCCAAGGCAGAAGGATCACTTGAGGTCAAGAGTTCAGGTGCAGCCTTGACAACATAACGAGACTGACCCCTGTCTCTACAAAAATGAAAAATAATTAGCTGGGCCTATGTTGGTAGCCCTAGCTCCTTGGGAGGCTGAGGTGAGAGGATCTCTTGAGCCCAGGAGTTTCAGGCTACAGTGAGCTATGGTGGTGTCACTGCACTCTAACTTGAGTGACAGAACGAGACCCTGTCTCTAAAATAAAATTAAATAAATAAAAGTTTGAGAGATGGATTTTTGCTTGATGGAATAATTAAATTGTGGTCTTTAGTAAAGTTGTGTATCTCCAATAATTAATATTTTTCTTTCAGATCCCTGGCTTGTTGACAATTTTATGTTTTTTTCAGTCATTAATATTCAGAATTGTCTTTAGGTTTAGGAATGTACGAAACACCCCTGTTCCTAGCTCATGAAGAAGAGTCAGGTGGCCGAAGTGTTCCCACTACTCCACTACAAGTAGCAGCCCCAGGTAGGGATCAAAGGCAGATAATAGGTTCTGTTTTATTGGTAAAATGAAAACCTGTGAAATATATTCTGGCTAAAAATTGGATAAACCACAAAGTTTAAAAGTTCTTTTTCTTGTCTTTTCTTTTTAAAGTGACTGTATTTACTGAGAGCACCACCTCTGATGCTTCGGAACATGCCTCTCAATCTGTTCCAATGGTGACTACATCCACTGGCACTTTATCTACAACAAATGAAACAGCAACAGGTGATGATGGAGATGAAGTATTTGTGGAGGCAGAATCTGAAGGGTAAAAGTTTATTTTGTTGTTTTTGCTTGCTTTAGTCTCAGCAGACTTTTACTTTTGTTTTCCTTTAGGCAAGAAACAATTGGCTAAGCCGTTTTCGTTTTCTTTTTTTTTTTTTTTTTTGAGACGGAGTCTCGCTCTGTCACCCAGGCTGGAGTGCAGTGGCGCAATCTCGGCTCACTGCAGCCTCCACCTCCCAGGTTCAAGCAGTTCTCTGCCTCAGCCTCCCAAGTAGCTGGGATTACAGGCGCCAGCACCACACCTGGCTAATTTTTGTAGTCATTTTATACTGAAGTTTTCAAATGACTTAAACTGGAGCAGATTCATGTTATTCTTGTACTGTCTCCCTCATTTGTGTCTTGAACGGAAGAGAGAAAGATGGATGTAGCCACTGAGCCAGGAATTTTACATACCCATAGCCTATCGCATCTGGGCTAGAGCCCATGGTTTAGCTACTGGCATACTAATTAATAGTATGACTATTGTGAACTTTTTAAGTACTGTGCTTTCCTAAAATGTTGTTTTGAAATTTATCAAAATCTGGACCATATATTTCTTATGAGTGTCAAGAATGTGAACATCCTTGTCAAAAGGAAACATAAGAAGAGGAAAATCATAAAGTAAAATTGAAACATGTCATAGTGAGAAAAGGAATGAGGAAAAACCAACTTGAGCTCTCTTCCCCCCGCTCCTTTGAAAAATATGTGTGGTTACAAGTCAGTCTGTAATTTTTTTGTTTAAGGGAGCTCGGATTACTTACGTGATACAATTGATTTAAAAGAGTGGATATAATTTAGGATAGACTGTAGGATCAGTTTCGTATTTTCTAATTAATTTTTCTTTTTCTTAGTATTAGTTCAGAAGCAGGCCTAGAAATTGATAGCCAGCAGGAGGAAGAGCCAGTTCAAGCATCTGATGAGTCAGATCTCCCCTCCACCAGCCAGGATCCTCCTTCTAGCTCATCTGTAGGTGAGTCCCTGCCCTGGACTGCAATACAGCTTTTATACATCAAACTTGTTTGTGAAAACACTGCTTTATTAGTAACAAATTAATAATCCTTTTTTCCTTTATTTTAAAATGCTTTATTTAAAAGAGAAATTTTATTCTTAAAGGGAACTTGATTTATATTGAAATCATTATTCTAAGAATATTCTGGCATCGATAATAAGAAATATGGACATGGTGGATCCATCCCAAAAGAATAGCTCACTCATGTTTCATCTAGACTAATGATTGTCAACATGTTTTGTAGAGCTCTTGGGTCTTTTAGAGGTGCTTCAGGGGTTGTAGTGGATGGGTATACTGGGAGGGAGGCTAAGGAGTGCTAGGGCACTCCGGGCCTCTTGACTCTGAACCACAACAGCTCCGTTTTTATTTGTTCTACATATTGGGGTTCTACATGAGATTTGATGTGGAGAGTTAAGGGGTAAGAGCTCTGTTGCTTAAAAAAATTGTTTGAAATTTACTGATGTAAATAGTTTCAGAGTTTGGCTTTTCAAATTTTTGAAGTTAATTTTGAAAAAAAGATATGTATTCCTGTAATAGAAGTTATTTTTTAGAATAACAGTTAGCATTTACTGAACACTTAACTGTGTATCATGCAGTATTCTGAGCCCTTTACTTATATTTATTTATTTGATTCTCACAACTCAATGTGGTGATATTCATCCACATTTTATAGATGTGGAAGCTGAGGCACAGAAAGGGTGAATAACCTCTTCAAAGTCAAATAGCTAGTAAGTAATGGACAAGCAACAATTACACTGAAGAAGTCTGGCTCCAGGGACTCCACTCTTAAACAATACAGTGTACTAGCTCATCTATCTCAAATTTTTAGACAGAGAATTACCTTTATTATTAAGGAAATACAGTACTTGGTCATTCAGTCTGATTATTTTAATTTTTAATTGTTTACAGTGGTAATTCTTAAACTCTGCCATGGAACCTTCAGATTTTAGGGCAGACCTGCTTAGTTATTTATTACTTTTTTAAATCACAGAACTTTGCTATCCCAGGATCTCTTCCCCTGCTTCTCAGCTGCTTTGATGTGACACATCAACCTATTGGCTAACATCCCTAATATCTACCGTTTCATATCTGGTAACTTTACATTTCTATATGTTATGCAGTATGGATACTCATAACTAACCTTGCAATCAGGATTTAAAATAATGTATGTAAATTACAGAACCATTTCATACACAGTAAAGCTCAAAAAATTTGTAACTATCATATTCATGATTACTGAGGTTTTGTGCCCCCAGTTATATTTTGATGTCCATAAAAATTGGCTTTCCTCAACACAATTGGCACTTGTTATATCTTATCAGAGCTTGTATGAGAAAATATGGTAGTTGTTCCCTTTAAAGTATAATATGAAATTACGATGTCTTTAAATTTATTTGATAATGTAAAACTGGACTTCCCCCATCTGAGTATTCATTTGGTCAACAAATATTTGACAGTGTAACAGGCAGTTTCATAGGAAGCATCACTAAAAGAAGGTGACATTTAAGTGAAGATCTGAAAGAAGAAAGGGATCAAAGCTGTGCAGTTACTAAATGAAGAGCATACTAGAACAAAGAAAATATTAATAGATGCCAAGTCCATAAGGCAGCAGTGTGTCTGCTTGTGTTCAGGGTCAACAAGGAGGCCACTGTGGCTGAAGCACAGTGAGTGAGAACAGAGACTAGCAGGAGATATGTTAGAGACGGGAGAAGATAGATGGATTAGATCATTGTAATTGCCTTGGCTGTCATGGATACTGGAAGCTACTGGAGGGCTTCACACAGAATAATGACACGACATGATCTCATCAGTTTGGCTGCTGTGTACTGAAGAGATTGAAAATGAATAATGGACAGAAACAAGGAGAAACTTTGGAGGCTACTGCAGTAATTCAGGAAAAGATAGTAATGGCTTAGGTGAGATGGTAGAGTTAGGGTTGTGAGAAGTTGTCAGATTGGGGATATATATTTAAATTTGACCATTCAGGATTTGCTAATGATTGCATTTGGGGTGTCTGAAAAAGAAGAATCAGATATAATTTGTGTTCTATTGTAGGCGGTTTGCTGAGGGACTTGATATTTTGTTTTCTGTTGTATTTATTAGCACCTGGTACTATGTTTGATACATGGGTAGTCAACAAGTAAATATTTATTAATATAAGTGAATAAATGAAAAAAGTCAAGCACTTCTGGGTTTTGTTGTTGTTGTTGTTGTTTTTGAGACAGGGCCTCGGTCTGCCTGGTTTTTTGGGGTTTTTTTTGAGGCAGGATCTCACCTGTCTCCCAGGCTGGAGTACAGTTAGCTTGATCATGGCTCACTGCAGCCTCAACCTCACCCGAGCTCAAGTGATCCTCTAGCCTCAGCCTCCCGAGTAACTGGGACTGTAGGCATGTTCCACCATGCCCAGCTAATTGTTTTATAATTTTGTAGAAACAGGTTCTCGCTGTGTTGCCCAGGCTGGTCTCGAACTCCTGAGCTCGTGATCCTCCCACCTTAGCCTCCCAAAGTGCTGCTTTTTTTGTTGTTTAACCACTTACCCTTTTTTGGTTTGTTAAATTTTCCTCATTGTTTGAAAAAAAGAATTGAAAACAAATGGACAAGTCTGCATCTTATTCATTCATTCTTTTAGTAATTAGTTTGTATCATTATAAATGCTTTCTCATTTTTTCACTTGCTTTTGTTTTATCTTAATGTTTTTTGTAGATACAAGTAGTAGTCAACCAAAGCCTTTCAGACGAGTAAGACTTCAGACAACATTGAGACAAGGTGTCCGTGGTCGTCAGTTTAACAGACAGAGAGGTGAATTTCTGACATAACTGGATTACATGATAGAACGTGGAATAGTAATAAATGGAACAACTTTTCTAATCCTTAAGCCTCCAATTTATTTTTTTTAATGTTCCAAAGTTTTGTTAAATAATTACATGTTGAACAGGTGATATTTACCAATCTGTAAACTTCATGTAGACAGATTTGTATACCTTAGGTATACAATAAATATAATGCTTATATTTTATATTTATTGATTTCTTCCTTAAATCCAAATTAAGATTTGGAAAATATGAAGTGTTATAGTGTTATATTCATTTGTTGTATCTCTACATCTCTACCTATTGCCATTATCTTGTTTTTTTTATACAACGGATAAAGCTTTGTGATTATGTTTTAGCTAGTAAAAGTGTAAAATTTTAATATTTCCATGTTTTCCAATATAACTTTTAGATTGTACTTATGTCACAAAAATATTAATATGCTTGTAATAATTTCCATTGAAGTTGTAGAATACCCAACAGTTTTATATCCATAATGCCTAGATATTTTTTATAATGAAGTGGAGTAAGTGATACACTAGTTTTGAATTCTTAAAAGATATATTCAATTTGATTCTTTTTTTTTTTTTTACAGGTGTGAGCCATGCAATGGGAGGGAGAGGAGGAATAAATAGAGGAAATATTAATTAATTGGTCTGTAAACAATAACAACTGTGAATAAGATTTTCAAATCTGTTTTAGTGTAATGATTGTCAAGTTTAAAAACATTTTTATATATAAACTGGTATACTATGTCAATATTCTTTATTAATAAAATGTTTTTCAGTGTCAAAATGTATTATTCTTTTCTTCATTAGTTGACTCCTCCTTTGCTCATCAGTCTAAGGACAGTTGTACCAGACTTTGGATAAGGTCTGCCCAGAACGAGTAGTAATTGCTCTTGCTGTTCTATTAGGCACATCAATGTTGTAGTATTGATCTAAATGGAAGAGAAAACATTTTTTTAGTTAAAAGAAAACAATGCCCAAACTAAAAAATAACTTATATTGACTATTATGCTCAAAGACAATGTTTATCATTTTAATAGAGATGTTTTTACTAATTAATTTGAACTTTATAACAGAAAGAAAAACAATTGCCTAGACTTTTCAACCTTTCAGCTTTTTTGATGTTTCAGAAGATTGACATTTCTCCATCTTTTTGTAAAATCAAGTTCAACTCTCGTTTATGAAATAAGCATTAAAGAGTAACCAAGTTTGAAAAATAATTTACTTGGGTTTATTCTTTTTAAAAAAATACATGCCAGTGTCATTCATATTATGGAATTACAAGCAAAATAACTTAGATTTCTGGGCATTTCAAAGAAAAGCATCCTGAGTAACACAATTTAATTGATAAAGTTAGTTTCTCGGGCACTTCTTTCTGATCTTATAGACTCTGCAATGATGCAAATCAGTATAACCTTGTGCCAAGTTATCTGTTAAATGCCACAAATGATAGAAGTAAAATAGTATCATCAGTAGCAATTTTACTCTAGTAATTGGATGTTTTATCGTAATCTCATGAAGGTTAGAGCAGAATTGAATTGCAGTGCCATTCATTTTAATTGAAATTAAAGCAAAAGTCTTAACTTTTCCACAGCAATGAGAATAAGTATCGTAGTGTAACTTCACATTCAGTCATCGCAGCCAGCATTTTTACTTTATCTTCATTATTTTCACAAATGATATCACCTCCTTGGGAAACTATTAGTTAATAACTTACCTTTAGAAAAGGCATAGTAATCATAGCCGTCAGGTTTTCTGATGTTGGGCAGTGATATAGCTGAGGTAACCACATTTGGAAGTCCTCTCCACAGTGTACTCACTTTAACTTCATTATGAAGGAAACCTGTAGATGATATGTTTAATAAAAGATACCAGATTAAAAGGCAATGTACTATCTTTTGAAGAGCCAGACAGATCTGAGTTTTAATCTCAGTTTTTGCCCTCTGATGTAGAACTATTGAAGGTTATAGATTGGTATATAAAAATAGTTCTTGGTAAGAAGTACTTGATAAATAGTATTGGTTATAACTGACAAACCTGAACAAACTGCTTTCCTTACCCACAAGGAAAAAGAAAGTATTGGTCTTTGGTTATTCACTAAAGCAAGTGGATGAGTTTTTCATCAGTAAGCTTAAATTATTAGGGCTGTTTGATCAGTATGTATATTTCATAAGCCTTACTGTATAAGAAACTGTATCACATCTACTTATGTTTAAGGATTTTTTTAACAGAATAAAAATGTTACCTTTGTCTTGATAAGCCAGTCTGACGGGTGAATAGTGAATTCTTATGGTGTGTGTTAGAGAAGGTCCTATAGCACGTTCAAAGCGACGTCTCCTAACTTGTGTCGTTTCTCCATACACTGGATAATTTAGAGCAGGCCTTCTTCCAGGGCACTTCTGTACAGGTTCCTGTTTATAAATATACTGCTGAATACTGCCACCTGTTATGTGTTAGAATATCACATGGAAAATGAAAATTTTAATACCCTCAGAAAAGATGGAAAACAACTTTTACAATGTATAGAAAAAAATTTTGTTTCATTTTTCATATAATATGTCGATATTAATGGCTATTAGTCAAGGGTATTGTAAAAATAATTATTAAACCCTGAAATACTTGTTGATTGAATAGATGCAGCCAATTACATGGTTATGTATTTAATTTCAATTGAAAGTGACAAGTGCTCACGTTGGCAGCACATATACTAAAATTGGAATGATACAGAGATTAGCATGGCCCCTGTGCAAGGATGACATGCACATTTGTGAAGCGAAAGTAAATGACATTCTGTCAGTGACCTGAAAACTCAAATGAATTGTGATTTGCCTGTGAAGAAATCTAAATAAAAATTGAGGGCAATAAGAATACTACCCTCCATTTTTATTTTTGTCACTGAAAATATTTGATTCCAGCCATTAAAGATATCTTTTGACAGTAAACTCAATAATAAAATGCTGAGTGTAATTCTTTAAAAGTTTTGTAATCTTGTCAATTATGTAGCACATACCTCTCTTGAAAAAATACACAGATTCAGGCCGGTTCTTGTATTTAGCTATTGAAAGCGCTGCCACTATTTGTCCAGTTAGTCCTCCAAATCCTTTGAAAATTGGTTTGGGATACCCTGCATCTTTTATATCATTGGTAAAACGCCAGTACTGAGAATCCTGATAATTTAAAAGAAAATTATGTTATCAGCTTTGGGGAAAAAAGATTAGGAACTCATTTCTAGATTTAAGTATAGAGAGAACATGTTAACTTAGTTGAATGGTTGAATTTTGACCATTAATGTTATCAAACTGTTGCTTATGATTAAATTTTGATGATAGTTTAAAGTGCTGACACTTATATTGGAGGTTAAGGCGATATACATTGTAATAAACAATGCATTTACAAATTATAATTAAATTTCTCTCACAAAGATAATTGTGTTACCTTAAAGAAGAAAGTTTTTCCTTCACAGTTGCACCTAGTAAAAACAGTATCAATGGGGGAAGGAATACCCCAGACTTCAGTAATTCTGCGAGCTGGAGATGGTGGACTGAATGGACTTAGCATCCAGAAATAATGACCTAAAATTTAAGGAAAGACATCAGCCTACAAGCTGAATACTAAACCTATCACAAAAGAAACCAAAATGGAAAAATATATATATATATATATATAGTTTTCTTATGCATTGTATGACTGGAAGTTTAGTCAGATCCAAAAGGTAGTGTTTGAACATTTCTGAGAGCAGGTATTTCCCAAGTCCAAAATTTAGCATAAACTTTGAGATATTTTAGTTTTCTAGTTTCTCTAGAAAGAACTATTGGTTAGGCCAGGTGCAGTGGCTCACACCTGTAATCCAGCACTTTGGGAGGTCAAGGTGGGTAGATGGCTGGGCCCAGGAGTTTGAGACCAGTGTGGGCACCATGACAAAACCCTGTCTTCACAAAAAAAAAATACAAGAATTAGCCAGGTATGGTGGTGCACACCTGTAGTCCCAGCTACTCAGGTGGCTGAGACGGGAGGATCGCTTGGGCCCAGGAGATTGAGCCTGCATTGAGCCATGATTGTGCTACTCTACTCCAGCCTGGGTGACAGAGGGAGACCCTGTCTCAAAAAAGCCTTTTGGCTTTGTGACTTACAGTTACTCTTTAGTTCTCAATTTCTTTATCTCTTAGAACTAAGGAATTATAATTTAATGACTAACATCTCTTTAGCCTCTACTATACAAAAAGGAATTATTTTCAGATTTAATCTAAATATGTGTTAAGACTGACTAGCAGAGAGTACAGCAGAGAATTAACATGAAATAACTTTTCTTCTGTTACCCTCCGACAGAGAGTGTAACACTTGAACACATCACAATTGAGATGTTATTTTCAAATAAAGCAGCGAATATGCATGCTGGTGTCATTTCATTTGGTATGAAATTAAAATTTTAACAACCGCCCAAAAAAAAAAAATTTGAACTACCTTTTTAATCTTAACAATAGGAAAAAAAAACCTCAGTAATATCAGTTCAGGGTCTTGGTTTTGTTTTGTTACTTTGTCTAGTTTTCTTAATCCAATATTTCCATTATTACTCTCAGATTCTCCTGTGAGGTATGTTTATCAATCAGATTCCCCTCCAGAAAACAACCCAAACTAACACTCTTCCATGGCTTTGGTTCTCATAAATGCCAAAACAGAATGATGAGAAGAAAAATAAATGTGTACATAGCTCACCTCGGAATGCAACTAATGTCCCATTGCGCAAAGTAGTCAGTCCATCTACTGGCCTACCATTGCATATATCGGTCTCATCTAAACAAATTAGCAAAAACAAAACAAATATAGAACAGAATGAGAAAAGTGTGTGTGTTTTTTCAAGTCTTTCCACAGGGTTCTATTTCCTGTTTACCTTTTCTAAGATCTTGAAGAACAGAGTCTGACGTGTTTGCATAGTTATATACTTGATAATTCCATTTTACTTAAAGATGATACTCTTCAAAAGTATTACATGAAATAAATTATTATGAATTGGAATGGGCCAGGTTACCTAGATTTTCATGTAAACTAGACATTTATTGGATGTATGAGCTCAATGTGAAATTTCATCTTTCAGTTCTGATTGCCCTCCCTTTGGGTTGGTTTGGAAAATGATACTACAGATTTTTGCTTTGCATTGTACTTTTAAGAATAGACTCCCAACTAAATTTTTTTGACATTCAATGTACCATCACTGCTGCTCACAGACACACACATGCTAAATTCCAAACCCTAAATTATTACTTTTCTAGAGAATGAATAAGCTTACTATAACGCCTCTGCTTACCTACAGGGAGGCTGTAAAACTTCACAAGTTAATCAGGTCAGGTAATACATCTCACTCAAGTGATACTAAACTAAGGCATTCTGGTTCATATAGATGTAAACTAACATTACCAGCTTTAAAAATGAAAATAACTGATTCTTAATACCGGAAAGCATGGGATTGATGACAATGCCTTGATTGGGTACTCTTAGTGAGTAATCCATGCCGGGAATAACTATAGGTGTGAACACATGGGGCCTGGGAAGCATGTGAGGTGTTTCTCCTTCAGCACCACCTGCATCTTCATTCTTTGGATTTACTTCAACTAGTTTGGAGTTTGGAGTTTGGTTAGGTCTGGTGGTGGTTTGGAGCATGGCTTCTGCTACTCTTGAGGTAGGATTCAATTCTGGCATTGTTGATGTCATCTTTGGGGGAGTTGGTGTCGTCTTTGGTTTTCTCCCTCTAGGTGTTGTTTTTGGCTTTTTGGTAGAAGTGGGCTTTTTGGGTGCTTTGGTTGGCTTTTGAGGTTTAGCAGTTGTCGCTTTAGAATTAGTAGCTCTATCTTTTGGTTTAGCTGTTTCTTCAGGTTTGTTCATGATCTCAGTTGTAGTAATTGTCTTTTTTGTTGTAGTAGTTACTTTGGGTGCAAGAATAGTTGTTTTAAGAGTAGTAATTTTGAATGGTGTGGTATCTTGAGTTGTGGTCGATGTTACTTGTGTGGTTGTAGTTGTTATTTTGGATTCGGTAGTTTTTTCTGTTGTAGTTGCTGTCTCTTTTGTCATCTTAGGTGCAACAGTTGTAGTTTCAGTTGTAGTACGTATGTCTCTTTCTGTTGTCTTGTCTTTCGCTCTTGTAGTCATTTCAGGTTTAGTCACTGCAGGAGTCTTAGTTGTAGGTACAGCAGGTTTCTTGGGACTATTTTCAAGAACCTTTGGTGTGGGTTCTGCAGAAAGCTCAGGAGTTGATTCATCAGGGCTTTTGTGGCTAGTGGGAGGCTCCATGGTGGTAGTTGGAGTAGAGGCCTCTGAAGTGGTTGCAGGAGGTGTCTCAGGAGTAGTTGGAGCAGGCTTCTTGGGGGTAGTGGGTACAGGCTCCTTAGGGGTAGTTGGAGCAGGCTTGTCAGAGGTGGTGGGTGTGGGCTCCTTGGTGGTGGTGGGTGCAAGCTCCTTGAGGGCAGGCCTCTTGGGAGTAGTGGGTGCAGGTTCCTTGAGGGTAGTTGGAGCAGTCCCCTTAGGGGTAGTTGGAGCAGTCTCCTTAGGGGTAGTTGGAGCAGTCCCCTTAGGGGTAGTTGGAGCAGTCCCCTTAGGGGTAGTTGGAGCAGTTTTTGGAGCAGGCTCCTTAGGGGTGGTGGGAGCCGGTGCCTTGGGAGTGGTGGGAGAGGGTTCCTCAGGGGTGGTGGGAGCGGGTTCCACAGGGGTGGTGGGTGCGGGCTCCTCAGGGGTGGTGGGTGCGAGCTCCTCAGGGGTGGTGGGTGTGAGCTCCTCAGGGGTGGTGGGTGTGAGCTCCTTGGGAGTAGTAGGTGCAGGCTTCTTGGTAGTGGTGGGTGTGAGCTCCTTGGGGGTGGTTAGTGCAGGCTCCTTGGGAGTGGTGGGTGCAGGCTTCTTGGTGGTGGTGGGTGCAGGCTCCTTGGGGGTGGTGGGTGCAGGCTCCTTGGGGGTGGTGGGTGCAGGCTCCTTGGGGGTGGTGGGTGAAGGCTCCTTGGGGGTAGTAGGTGCAGGCTTCTTAGTGGTGGTGGGTGCAGGCTCCTTGGGAGTGGTGGGTGCTGGCTCCTTGGGGGTGGTTGGGCCAGGCTCCTTGGGAGTAGTGGGTGCAGGCTTCTTGGTGGTGGTGGGTGCAGGCTCCTTGGGAGTGGTGGGTGCTGGCTCCTTGGGGGTGGTTGGGCCAGGCTCCTTGGGAGTAGTGGGTGCAGGCTTCTTGGTGGTGGTGGGTGCAGGCTCCTTGGGAGTGGTGGGTGCTGGCTCCTTGGGGGTGGTGGGCCAGGCTCCTTGGGAGTAGTGGGTGCAGGCTTCTGGTGGTGGTGGGTGCAGGCTCCTTGGGAGTGGTGGGTGCTGGCTCCTGGGGGTGGTTGGGCCAGGCTCCTTGGGAGTGGTGGGTGCTGGCTCCTTAGTGGTGGTGGGTGAAGGCTCCTTGGGAGTAGTGGATGCAGACTTGGTGGTGGTGGGTGCAGGCTCTTTGGGAGTGGTAGATGCAGGCTCCTTGGGAGTGGTGGGTGTAGGCTCCTTGGGGGTGGTAAGAGCAGGGCCTTTGGTTGTAGTTTCAGCTTTGGGTGTAGGTTTAGATGTAGGTGCTAAATCTTTAGCTGATGTTTTATCTACACTTTGTGTTTCTTTAGCTGAAGTAGTCTCTTTTCCATCAGTTGAGGTCTGTTTATTTGTTGTAGTAGTTTCTTTAGTTTCAACTGTTGTCTTTTTATTTGCTGTCAAAGATGTCTGTTTAGATGTATCAGAATTAGATGGAAGACTGGGTCTGGGATTTATTGGTTTTGTTGTTGTGATCTTGGGAGATGTGGTGACTTTATTGTGTTGGGTGGTAGACGTGGCAGGAGTTGTGGTGACCTTGAAGTCACCATTGTCCAATCCACTTCCAGCTTCATCTACAACTGGTGCTTTGGGAGTAGATTTCTTTTTAGTTCTGTTCTTCTTGTTATCTTTTCCTGGAGAAAAAAATATATACATCTTGTTATTTTAGAATTTTTTTTCTTTAATAGTGACATAAATATCCCATTTTTATCATTGACTAGTTGTGTGTTTCTAAGCAAATTGCTAACCTCTACTATGTCCTTTAATTTGTTGTAAAATGGTAAATACTCAACCTAGCTTATTGGGCTGTTTTAGGGAATGAATAAGATGAGGGATGAGAAAGCACAAATTCAACTCTATACAATTAATACATGGAAGTCAGTGGCAACTTTGAAATTACCAACATGAAAAATAACACTAATTCATCTGTTTATATTAATGGTCTTTACTCCCCACTTTTCTAGTCTTATTCTTCAGTGCCCAGTGTCCCTTCCTTCCTCCTGGAAACCTAGTACTACCATCTTGCTGCACCAATTATCTCAGAGGCCTCTACAGCTACCTCTGAGCAATCGGCCCCAGTCACCCCCACAGTCCTTGCTTGAGGCTTGTTCCCACATATAGGGCTATTAGCCACTCCTTTTCTTCTGTGCAGCTAACCTTGCAAGTCCCAGGGGACATAAGTAGGCAATTAGGGTGCCATGGCAGCAAAAAGACAGTATTTATCAAGGCTTTCCCATAGCAGCTACCCCACAGGTGAACTACAAAGCCCAAGGGTGGCTTTGTGCATGATTTTCTGGGTGACTAAAAGATTAAATATCTGGCTATTTATCTAGAGAGAATGCTTCAGAGGGAATCACAGCCACTTAGAGTTCTTTAAAACTCCCTTATCCAAAAATTCAGTATTTCCTGGAGAAAGAGAATATATTTTAGAACCGGAACTTCAGGAAATAATAAACAGCAAAGGAAATCTCTTTTCAGGCAATAATAGCCTTCTCTGTAGCACAGTCTCTACTAGAGAAAAATCATCCAGATATATAAGTTACTAGGAAAATAAAGAGGATTTGTAAAATATGGATAACATTTTTTCCATAGAGATTTGTAAGAATTTAATGAATTAATACTTGTAAAACACTTAGAACGATAGTATATAAATGTTTGTTAAAATAAAGCTGGGGAAGGGAAAATGAAAATGCAAGGAAGATGAAGGGGAAGAAGCAAAATGATATCAAGTAAATAAGAGTGACAATAGAACGCCATAAATAATCATCTCTGGTGCCATCCTGTGGTTCCACAGTCACTGCTACAGCATCTTCTTATCTTTTGCTTTTAGAGTGGCTTCTGAGCTGCTTGGCACTAATTTCCTGTAGGAAGTATTCATTTGGTACTTTCTAAGATAATAGTTTTAAAGTTATATTCCCCCACCCCATATTGAGATGTCTTCATTCTACCAACACGCACTACTTTTAAATATAATCATTGTTAATATGGCATTGATATAGTCTTTGATCTTTATCAATGCTCAAACCTTTGAGTTTCTTCTGTAATTCTCTATTAGCAGCTGAATTTTTGGAAGACTTGATTTTCCGAATTGTTGAAGAAGAAGAGGAAGAGGAGGAGGAGGAGGAGGACTCTTGATTTTCAGAAACAGAATGTTCTATAAATCAAATAGAAAGTTTGATCACACCAACTGTGATTTAAAACAAAAAAGAACTGCCAGTCTAAATACAGCAAGAAGTGCTATTTACTAATCTACAAGTATCTGGATTTTGCTTTTATTAGTAATATGACCAACTGCCTTTCAACTGTCAGTTAAAAGCAAGGCACCTGGGCTTATCACAGATACTAGCAGTATTACTAGTATCTCTCAACTTTCCCATATCCTCCAAAACACAGAATCAAATTATTCTGCAAAGAAAATCATGGGATGGTTTTTGTTTTTTACAGTAAGATTTGTCCCTTCTGATTTGTTTTAACCCAGGCTCATGCTGGGTTTGGTAAATACAGAAAGACCTGAGAGTTTATACTTTGTCTTAAACTTTACTTAAAAGCAAAGTCTAAAACCTTCTAGTGTAATGAGCCTCATGATTCCTAAGATTACCCTGTTCTCAGAGAATGGGCTTAGATAAGCAGTCACCTACAAGTTATTTCATCTAAAAAAGCTCCTTTGATTATATCTGTCATCTTCCTACCTTCTGTTATTTCCTCTGATTCTACAACTTTCTTAGTCTTCTTCTTGTTTGGTGGTTTGGGTGAACGTTTGGTTGTTGATTTGATGGTTTGAGATGCTCCTGAAGGTGGAAGTGCTTTCTTTGAAGATGGTGGTGATGTGGGATTATGCACTGAGGCCAAGCAAGACAAGTCAGTTAACATTTTGTTTATGTTCATCAGCAGCTCTAACTGTGAAAAGCACGGATGCATCTAGCTTCAAGAGTAGATGCTGGTGACAGTCAGTGCAGGCAGGCTCCAGCCTAACACGAATGACTCCATTTAATTCTAAGGATGCATTGCTATAAAATATTGGTTCTCAGATTGTTGTAAGTTATGACAGGGAGCAAAGTCTCAGGAATCAGAAGACCTGAATTCCAGTCCTAGACCTACGAGCCTCTACCATTGTGACCTTAGGCAAATAATTCTCTTGAACTTCATCTTCTTGTCTGCAAACTAAGATGTTTATTCAAGATGATTTCTAAAAGTCTTTGCCTTCAGAATTTCTTTTCTGTTTTAGTATTCATTTTTTGTTTTAATATTCATTTAAATTAAATGATGCCAATGTGCCTTTTGTTCTTTTTTTAATTACAAAAGTTCCACATGAATATTCTTGTGAAAAGTTCACACCTTCACATTATGCTTTTCCTCAAATGTGCTGCCCTTCCCAAAGGTACAACTGTTAATGGTTTGGAGTGTATCTTTTTAACCTTTTAGTCCCCTTCCCTCTTTTGCTTCTCAGTCTAGAAGAGAAAACACAGAACTTTTTACTTTTTTTTTTAATCATTAGGAACAAGAGGGACTAATGAAGGATATGAAAACAGAAAGCACTGGGGACTCTCTGGGTACAGAAGAGTTGTGATAAATCGTGCTGCTCCCAGCAACATCGCCCCAAAACCCTATTGCTATAGTCTCCATGAACTGGCCACTGCCCCTCTCATTTCTCCTGCCACCCAACAAAAATGTCAAGTATCTCAATTTGAGAAACAGATCTGCCATGTACTAGCTCATGCTCTTGGCCAGAACGGTTAACCTCTTGAACTCTGTTTTCTCTCTCCCATTCAGAGGCACTTGGATGGCTGGGATTCCTTCAATTCTTGAAATGTTATGATTTTTAGATATATAGACACCTGTAAGTGGTATCTATACTGAAACAACTAGGTGGTGAATCTCAAGATAGTTTGGTTATTATACTTAAAAAATAAAGTATTGAGATTCTGAGTGGTTTTATTATTTTAAGTTGGGACCCTGACTATCTTATGAATTCTGTAAAGAAAGTTGGCCAGCATTGCCTTCATCTTTTTTCCACTGAGTTCTACCTAAACTTTAGGTAAGCTGACCAAACATTTCTTAGCATAAAGTATTATCTTTATCAAAATGTTCTCTCAATGTCTCATCACTTTCCAACCATCTTCCCTCCCTACACATCCTCTGCCCAAAGCAAATTCTTAGCTTTCTTGTCTCACAGCCAAAACAATTAGGGTAATAAGTAAATATGTGTCACTCATCATGGGACCTGCTAAAAGCTGCAGGAAGGGTGAGCTCTGAGTTTTTTATTACAAGGGTGTTGTCTTCATTATTTTTGGAATGTTTTCCCATGAAAACATTGAACAGCTAAGAAACATCTCTCAACTCTGCTGATTAACGGTTTTCCACTCCGTTTCTTCACTGTTCTAAAGAAGCAGGAGGTGCAGGCTTGTTTAAATAAAATGATAAGATTGATTATGCAAGCAAAGCTTGTCTTCACCTCCACAAATATTCTTGTTTTAACAAAGTAGAATTTAAGAACAACCATTTGGTAAAGGAAAGTAATCCAGTATTTAAGTATGTTTTTAAAATCTTTTTCTATAAAATCTGGAGCCTTTTGTTGTATTCTAGAGTAGTCCTTCAAGACCTATAAATAGAGAAGATGATTTTAAGATGGGAATATCGCTTGTTATTGACTTTACCATGCACATGTATTGGAACAGAGACTGCTGAGGAGACTGCAGAAATGGGAAGGAACATGACAGTTAACAACGTGTTAGGTAGATTTGTCTGTAAATTTAATGGCTTAAACTAATTCATAAATTTACTTGTTTAGGGAAGCTGAAAGTGTTGCTTGTGTCCTTAAATATATACTCAAACACTGAGGCCAAAAGCACAGATAGCTCAAAGGATAGTTGACTATGTGAAGTCAGCAAGGGTGAGACAAGAAATCATCAAATGAGTTGATTACTGTTGATTTAACCTGAAATTGAACCACATCCGAAGAAAAAAAAGACATGTGCATTCAGCCTCATCCTCTGTTTTTCCCCTCTAGCAACATCTTGTGCTCCTGAAGCCTGGCTGAGCCTGCGGGTGCTGCTGTTGCAAGGCGCTTTTCTTCTTTAATTCATCTCCACAACACAAAATTGTTATGAAATAGCTTATATGTTAGTAGAATCAAGGCATGAGATAGACTGCGCGTTAGACATTAGCAGTGATGCTAAGATTGGTGCACAGATCTGCCTGTACTGAGAAGCATTGGTTGGTACTGTAATGCTTACCTTCTGCACAGAAACTCTCATAATCAGGACAGCACTTGTCATACTTCTTACATTGGGCGTCGCAGTCACACTCCCTCCCTCTCTCGAAGGACTCAAAGCAGCGGCCTTTACAGGAAAGCTCTACCCAGAGCAAAACAAGAAGTTACAGATTATTAATTGCGAAGCCAGGCCCGTGTATTTGACAGCCATTTCCCACCTTAGACTCGACTAGGTCTCCAAAAGTTCATTTCTAAGTCTTTTATTTAAAATTTGAAGTACATCATCCAGGAAAAATTAGATGGTATCCCAGATGGAGACAGCCCAAGCCAAAAAAGAAATATGGTGACTGAGGGCAACTCTTCTTGCCCTTCAAGACTCCAAGAGACGTCGTGATGCTGCCCAAGTTATTTACATGTATGAACAATGAAAAATCGGGAAATGTCTAAATAGTGAGGTACACTTAATATGAAATCTCTTCATCCTTCTCCTCTTCACACACTGCTCTGTAATAGATTCACAGTAATTGAATGTACAGATCTCAGCAATATATTCCATATAAATATATATGTATATATATATTCCTATAAATGGGCCACTTTTGAGGCTTAAAAATCATTTGTAATGCAGAGAGACCCTTATTATGACAAACTGGGAAATGTGTATAGTTGAAAGCTTTCAGCCTAATCTTATAGTGTGGACTATGTTAGGGAGGACTACTCATTTAAAACATGAAAATTTAAAAAGCCTTGGTTAGCGGTACCAGGACTTACCAAGGCCTATTTAAAATAATTACCTATCCAATACATAAATTGTACAATGTATCCCTCACCTTCACATTCAAATTCTAAAGCAAATATACCTTTCAAATAATTTTAATTATAATTTTCTTAAATTGAATAGGAACTGTTTCTGTGTTAATAACAAAATGGTCCAAAATATATTCAAGTGAAACACTACTCACAATTTAAAATTCAGACCTTCAAGTTTAACTGAAATTCATCATTAAACACTAGCACTTTATCTTTAAAGTGCCTTTTCCAGGTAATTTAGAAATGTATTAACATCAAAAAGTCAAATAGTAGACAAGATTATTCCATGCTCATGTATTCTTTTGATGAAACTATTGAAAGACCTCATCACTAGTCGAGGACATCTCTGATTGTAAATAATTACTCCTTACTATATACTTAATGACTACTGACTCACTGTATCTTCTCTATTTAAAATAAGACATTTTACTTGGAACTAGTCAATAACCTTGTGCAAGTGACAGATTTCCAGGCTCCCCTTACCTTCCCCAGTAATCACAAGCTTTGACACCATCCTTAGGTACAATGCGCTGCAACATTTATGCAAGTGAAGGAAAAGGAAGTGATAAGCAAAGGAAGTGATACAGTGGGAAAACAGCACTGCAAGCGGGTGCAAGGGGAGGCTCAGTCTCACGGACAGCACTGCACGAGGGTGCAAGGGGGGACTCACAGACTCACAGAGCTGCTTGACAGAGGAGACACTCGCTCTCAGGACTTACCCACAGTGCAGACTCTCTTGAAATCAGGGCAGCACTCCATGTAGTGTTGACAGTTATAATCACAGTTGCAGGTGGCATCTCTAGAATACCCTTCCCCACATCTCCCTGCACAGCTTGATAAATCTAAAATTATACAATACTGGCGTAAATATGGCCAAACCACTTTATAGAAAGGGAGCGATCTAATGAGGGGGACGAAGCCGCTTGGTGAGAGAGAATTTTATTGACCGAGAAGGTGTTGGAATGATGTTAGCAATAGGCCCAGCTGATATTTGGCTGATGTCTTAGGTGATCTCAGTTATGTCACTTTATTCTTCACTAGATTGAGATAAAAAATACACTTTTGAAAAGCAGGCAAAGTAATGGCTTTGCCTAAAGAGGGTGATATTTCTAAGGAAGAGGTGGCAGCTACAGCTACTACCGATGCTGTGGCTATGATGATTAGCAGTTGACATTTATTGAGCTTCTCTATGCCAGGTACTGAGTCATACATTATCTCTAATGCTTATGAAAATATTTCCAGGATTTAATAGCCCTTTTTTAGAGATAAGAAAGCTGAAACACAGAAATTTTGACAAGTTGTTCATTATCACACGGCTAGTTAATAGTTCCAGTATATCTGCATCATAGGTTAATTAATACCTTCCAATTATTTGTAGTGAACTCTTTTACTCTTATAATTGTCCTAATTTAGATAATACATTTTATGGTCACCTTAAGTAAACAATCCATCCAGAATTTGAACTCTGATATATCTTATTTTAAGCCTGAGATTTTTCCACCCATCGCATCGCCTCCCATTCCTGAGGATAAGCTTAAAGCAAGCTGGTTGCACCAGCACAAACTTTACTGAGCTTTTTCTTTCTTAATTGGTGGGGATAACTGGATTTTTTAAATGTCAGGGAAGCCAGATGCTTACAACCACTGCTAAAGTGAGAACCCTTAAAATAACTGGGCATAACTATAAAGGTCATGAACAGAGATTCTCCAGGCAACAAATAAGCAAACAATAACAAAAGCATACTCATTCTCAAATATTTTTAAAAAGTCATTTGGAAAACACCACCTTAAAACCCTCCCTGAGAAATGACTGCAGGAATGTGACAATGGAATCCATCTCTGGAACAGAAATTGGCAGGTGCAATGTCCTAAATCCACAGAGGAATGTTGAAACACACTGAAAACAAATCTTAATAGAGTCCAGGAATGTCAAGGTCTGAATATGCAAATAAAACAGTAAATTATAGGACAACTTTCAGAACATTTTGCATACATGAATGCATAACACATACAAAAATGTATATATAGTGTATGTATATAAATACATATATTATATATAAAGAAAAAAGAGAATGAGATGAGGTTGAGAAAGCAAGAGAAGCAGACAAGACAGTATCAAGAGATTTTTTTTATGGTTGGCAGATTTCTGAAATAAGAAATCATCTATAATCCCAGCACTTTGGGAGGCAGAGGCAGGCGGATCACCTGAGGTCAAGTGAGATCAGCCTGGCCAACATGGTGAAAACCCATCTTTACTAAAAATACAAAAATTAGCCAGGCATGGTGGCAGGGGCCTGTAATCCCAGCTACTCAGGAGATTGAGATAGGAGAATCGCTTGAACCTGGTAGGTGGAGGTTGCAGTCAGCCAAGATCATGCCACTGCACTCTAGCCTGGGAGACAAAGCAAGACCCTGTTTCAAAAAAAAAAAAAAAAAATTGGAAATCATCCTTACAGGAAAAGCTTGTTTTCATAGACTACGTGTCTGTCCTACTTTTATTGCTATTAATTGTAACCACTGATTTTATTTATTTATTTATTTATTTATTTATTTTTGAGACAGAGTCTCACTCTGTTGCCCAGGCTGGAGTGCAGTGGAGCAAGCTCGGCTCACTGCAATCTGCACCTCCTGAACTCAAGAGATCCTCCTGCCTCAGCTTCCGAGTAGCTGGGATTACAGGCACACGCTACCACACCTGGCTAATTTTTTGTATTTTGTATAGAGACAAGATTTTGTCATGTTGCCCAGGCTGCTTTTGAGCTCCTGACCTCAGGTGATCTGTCTGCCTAGGCCTCCCAAGGTGCTGGGATTACAGGTGTAAGCCACCGCACCCAGCCCCGTTAATTTTAATTTCATTTATTTAATGAAAATTAAAATTAAAGTAGCACTGTTTTAGTGAACAACCAATTGTATTACAGAGGAAAAGGCAGTTTAGAAAGTGCCCCCAGTGTTGTGAACCTTGTCCTATTGTTATGAGAAAGCCGAAGGGTCTGGAGATACTGGAGTAGTCATCATTCTCATTGAATATGCACATTTGCTTTCATGTGTTTTCCCATCTTTTCGTATCTGAACAATTCTGCAACTTATGCCTACACAGACAGTTAACACTCTTGTTCAGGATTCATAAGAATCTTCGTATTTTACTGGAAACGTTTACTTTAGAAATGTAATTTCATCATAACTGTCATGAATCTTGATTTTTATTCTCTCAGCTTTTGCTTATCAAAGGGGAACAGAAGGAAAAGAAAAGGAAAATCCAAAGCTAGGCGTTGTTACTATTAATCCACCTAGATGGCATGATAGCATCTTCTACTAATGTGATTACACTGAGTGTACTTTAACATTCTCTAAAAATGAGTAACAAGAACTGTTCATCCAGGACCTACTTTGGGAGGACTGTGAAAAGTTTAATATTATAATACAAAATGACAGTCACATCTGTATTTGTCCATACCTGGATGAATAGTTCTTATAAGAAAAAGAGAACAGTTTCAGGACTAATAAAATGCCATTTGAAACACTGCAGTTTATTATAACGTGGTATCTATGCCTAAATGATGCCAAAATAAGTTATCAATAATTTATTTGATTTGAAAGACCAAATTGTTCAACATACAGGCAAAAGTTATGTTATCTAAATTTTGTTCTTTTTAGTTATTTTTATGATACTATATAGCTCCAGCATAAATTTATGATGAACTGTCTGCACTTTTTAAACTTTTGGGAGAACCATAGAAATAACAAGTACCAAAATTATTATTTACACAAGCTCAAAACTCTTGAAAGGAGAAAAAGATGAGAATTCCAAAGCACTTATAAACAGGCTACATGTTGTATATTATTTTAAGGTTGTACGATATATTAAACTCAAGTAAATATAAATTTTTAGAAATACATTTCTGTTGTTATAAAAATCAAGACTGAATGATTAGCAATAGTTGTTAAATAAAAGTATGTTCAATGGTTAAGCTACCTTGAGATGAAACTTGCTGAATCACGAAAACAGACAGCAGCAACAACAGGTAAATGGGAAGTGTTTTCCACGCCATGGTTGTTTTCAGGTACCGTAGGTACCCTTGCTGAAAATAAAATAAAAGTATCAGAAAACTGCTCTTTCATCTCACCACTAACTTAGGCTTGCATTATACACGTTTCAGTAATTTTAAAAATGTAACTTAATAATAAAACCATCCTATTCTTGAAACAAGACTTTAAATCGGCTTTAATTCTATAGAAAATATTTGACCATTAGACTTAATTTTATGCAGAACAAATCAAGTCACCCTCAGCCATGTTATTGACAGTTTTAATACTTAAGAAATCTCTAACATAGAATAGACTTATCTTAAAACTCTAGTCAAAGTATAGCATGTACTTAGCAGTGCCAGGTTAAAATTTTATCTTAAGGAAAATAATAACCTGTGTCATTGAAATGTAATTTAATAAGCATCATGGACTTACTGTTCCAACTTTTCCTTAACTCTCAATATAAATTCAGAGACTTCCAACAGGTGTATTGCATAAATATAATCCTTTTCAAAAATTTCCAACTACTATCCTTATACATTTTTTTCAAACACCTCTAATGAAAACACATTTAATTCCATGAAGCAAGTTAACTTTGACACTTACCCGTAAAGGATAGATGAGTTTATCCCATGTCCTGGAAGTCTTATATATCAGTGCAAATATAGTGGGATGAACCAATTAGTCCAAAGGTTAGACAAAATCAACAGTGACAACCTATGAAATCAAACTTTCCTCATTTATTGGAAGAGGGCCCAGACGACTAGACTTAGGCAACATCTGGAAAACACTTCCATTAAGCAAAATGACTACTACAAAATAAATTTAGATTTATTGGCCAGAGCACATTTCTAATTTATAAGTGAAGTGAACAAATTGTCCTGAGATGGTAAATAGCTCTGGCAGGCTTTGACTAGTATACTGAAGCAACAACTTTAAAATATTCACATACTGGTATCATTTCTTTCTTTCTTCCGTTTTCCAGTTAAATCTAGCAAAGGTGCCTTGAAATTTACCTAATGTTAGCTTGTGGCATACATTTTATATACTTATACCATTATATCAAATGTACATTTCTTGAGTAGTTTCATTTTCTCTGAGCACAGAAAACATGCTCTCAGTTACCTACAGGTGGATTATTGACACTGGATTTTCTAGCTTCCTTTATCATCTTAAAAACCTGCTTAAAAACTGTATTGATATTTTCCTTAGATCCTTCCATTAAGATAAGCATGCTTGGAAAAGGTCTTTTAAATTACTAATTTTGCTTCCTTTCCACAATGAAAATGTGAACCATCACCAATGCACAGCTAAGTCAGCTCAGTCCAAGGCTTTACCCCATTTTCATACAAAATGTATCATCGGTGTAAAATCTTACCCACCAACATAAGGCCTCGCTCATGTCCTAGCACCTCCCTGAAACCTTTCCAGATCAAATTCAAATCACATCTAGAATTATAGTCAACAACTGTACTACATTTTACTGAAAGTATCTGTTCATCTGTCTCATACCCCCAACAGACTATGATTTCGCTAAGGACAACCAACACATATATCTTAGTCTATTGCCCACAAACACTCCAGTTGTTTCGCCAAGTTTATATGTTTAAAACATGGTCAGGCCGGGTGCAGTGGCTCACTCCTGCAGTCCTAGCACTTTGGGAGGTGGAGGTGGGTGGATCACCTGAGGTCAGGAGTTCGAGACCAGCCTGGCCAATGAGGTGAAATGCCCTCTCTACTAAAAATACAAAAAATTAGCCGGGTGTGGTGGCAGGCACCTGTAATCCCAGCTACTCGGGAGGCTGAGGCAGGAGAATCACTTGAACCCAGGAGGTCGAGGTTGCAGTGAGCTGAGATCACACCACTGCACACCAGTTTGGGCAACAAGAGCAAAACTCAATCTCAAAAAAAAAAAGAAAGAAAAGAAAACATGTTCAGTGAACCACATGGTTGAAGGCTAGATTCTACTGTCTACTATTCATTTAGTAGGTGCTTCAGTAAATTTTCACAAAATGAATGCCTTAAAGTTAAATATAATCATCCACATTTACAAATAAGAAGATGAAGACCCACAAATGAAGAATGTGTGACCCATCCAAGGATCTATAAAGACTAAAGGCCAGGCCGGGCGCGGTGGCTCAAGCCTGTAATCCCAGCACTTTGGGAGGCCGAGACGGGTGGATCACGAGGTCAGGAGATCGAGACCATCCTGGCTAACACGGTGAAACCCCGTCTCTACTAAAAATAATACAAAAAACTAGCCGGGCGAGGTGGCGGGCGCCTGTAGTCCCAGCTACTCAGGAGGCTGAGGCAGGAGAATGGCGTGACCCGGGAGGCGGAGCTCGCAGTGAGCTGAGATCCGGCCACTGCACTCCAGTCTGGGCGACAGAGTGAGACTCTGTCTCAAAAAAAAAAAAAAAGACTAGAGGCCAGAACTGAGATTTGAACCCATGTCTTTGCATTTTAAGTTCCATCATGTTTCCACTATATCCAGCTCCCTTTTGATCAAAACCATCACTTTGTTTGTAATCATTATACTACATTTTACTCCATTACTCCACATGTATACATGGGTTTGTGAGATTGTGACTTTTTTAAGACTAGGAATTATAAGCATCTATTTTCTTTCCTCAGTGCTTATTTCACAAGACTAAACATATAAAGACAATTTAGAGGCCACCTGCTCATCTCTAAATAATCCCCCTTTTCTGGGAACTACTTCCCTTTCTATCAGGGTATTTTCCTTTTAGCTCTGGTTATATATGTTATCTTCCCACATCAGCCACAGTCAATAGGATTACGAGTCGGAACTTGAACAACCTGAGCCAATATGATGTCTTCTCCTGGAAAATTGAAATTATAGTTCAGAGATTACAAATTTGTCATTCTATGTAGACCAATAATGTGTACATTTCTGCCCATGGTCTAAAGGTTTAGAGAAAGTTATTCACAGTAAAAAGATCCATATAAATGAAGCAACCATGCGGAGAGAAATTTCTGATAACTTTCTAAGTCTCAGTTACTCTGTTTTTTAGACCCAACTTCTTGTTCTGCATCTTTATGGCAAGTTCCCCTTTTGGAGCTGAAGCTGGCTATAGATGCCTTTTGCTGTTTGAAATCAATATACAATAGATACACAAAAGATCGTATATGTAGTTGAACATTAAACAGAATTCTGTGAATTCTTAGCTCTACTGAGGCCAAGAGTGGGGAAGCTACAAGCTTTGTAACTTTTCCAAGTAAGACCTCTACAGTGTTACTTTATTATTTCTTTGGAATATTGGGAATGCCCAAATCAGATACAAATATACACATAGATACATATTTTTAAATAAGATATAAATTGTTTTCTAATCATTGCTTTTTGAACTATACGCACTATCATTTTCCTTCTTTGTATTAATCTTATAATAGTGATGGCAAATAAAATTCTTGAATTGATTAATATCCACTTTTTTTTTTTTTTTTTTTTTGAGATGGAGTTTCATTCTTGTCATCCAGGCTGCAATGCAGTGGTATGATCTGGGCTCATTGCAACCTCTGCCTCCCAGGTTCAAGCAATTCTGCTGCCTCAGCCTCCCCAGTAGCTGGGATTACAGGTGTGAGCCACTGTGCCCAGCCTATTAATATATTTTTATAAACTGTACTAAATACTCCATTCTGTGAATATTGATCCATTTAACCTTCCTTGTTGATCACACTGCAATCAATCATCCCATTCGTTTATAGGTACCTCCTTTAAGATTTCCCTTCTCTTAAAGGTATTTTCTTAATGTTCATTTAAATCTCATTTAATTGGATAAAAGTTATTCCAGAATTGGTTTTTGATGCATGGGAAATGGGGAAAGTAAAGAGACATGGAGAGGACATACACAATGTTAAATCCTAGAGACCTCTTCTAGGCTTGATTTTCACAGGGTTCAACCTCATGAACATCAGTTTTATGCTTGGCAGCAGCACAGTGATACCTTAGAGAACACTAAAGTAAGTTCAGGGATATTTTTCCTGTGCTAGATTACCCTGGACTGTGGTGCCTTTATACTTTGTCTCCATGCCTGCCCATTAGCTGTCACTTTGCCCTGTAGCCAGAGTGTCTACACCTAGTGGCATCCCTCCACCTTTCCACATCTTTGATGTGTTTCATTTCCCTCCAGCAGCAGCCTAGGAAAAACTGAAGCATGCCAGGGGAAAACCACAGATGTGAGCTTGTTCTTTATTGCCCTAATGTTGCTCACAATGCTAAGTTACTGTGCTCTAGATACGAAATAACTCCCCTCTTCTCACACGAACCAGAGCGTAGGACTTTGGGACTACTCTTGCCCATTCTGTTCAGGCATTTTTCACATATTAGAAAGTTATGTGGCTTTTTTTTTCTGCAGGTTTGCTCAAAAGTATCACTATTAGGTCAGTGAAAGTATTATTAGATTTGCTTTTGGAGATTGTGGCAGTCTGATCACTGATCCCAATCTTTTCTAACTTTTTCTAGTTGCCCAGCTAGAGATTACATTTCCCACCTTCTCCTTCAGGTAGTTGTGACCGTACAACTGTGATCTCTCTGGTAAAATAGCGACAGAAGTAATATGGGCAACTCACACTTATTTTTCTAACAGGAAACTGCTTGATCTGGACTTTCTCTTTTTCCTGCTTCTTGCAGAATGGAAAGGGGGCATCAGAGACAAGCTTTGATCATGCAGACAAGGCTAGCAGCCTAGGGAATAGTATTCTTGGTGGAATCCAGATGCTGTCTCACTCTCTGCACTAGTCAGAAAGTTCCAGGAAAAGAAATACATTTCTATTTTATTTGAACAACACTCACTTTAGGTTTTTTTAGACACTATCCTAACACAGAGTTCATAGGAAATTTCTAAATATTTAAAGGAATTATATTCCAAAATTTGATTTGAATTCTCTACGACAATAAAAAAGAATGAGCTAAATGATCTATCAGTAATAAACTATTGGCACTGGAGAGGCAGAGGTAAACTATCCTTATTTGCAGATGACATAATTGTGTATGTAGCTTTAAAATCCTAAAGAATCTAAAAGTTGTAAAAACTACTGAGTGAATTTGGCAAGATTGATATAAGATCAACAATCTTATATCCAGATTCATACTGAGGCCATTTTAATGCATAAACTTAGATGTGCATGAATAAAGAATTTTCTCTACTGAATTTTCTAAGAATAAAAGTTCATCCAATTTGTTCATTCTACTGAGGGGAAATGATCAAATAGTGGTCATTACACACCAAACCTAGTACCAATTGCTAGAGATACATATGTGTGCAAGAGAGAATCTCTGGTCCCTAGCACTTCTTGGACTATTCAGGTAGCCAGAAACAAACAAATAGTTCAAATATCATGTGAAAGGAGTAGGCAGGGTGGTGAGCATAGAGCTGGGCTTTGGAATGGATGAGAACATTGTTCAAATCTCTACTACAAAATTGTTTACCTGGTGGCTTCATACAATTATCTTGACTTATCTAGGCCTCAGTCTCCTCATCTGGAAAGTGGGAGCAATAATCCCAATGAGTTGGCATTGTCAAGATGCATTAAAAAAATCAGAGAATTATACTGAACATTAGTGACATATACAGAATACATTACAGGTGTTACTGTTATGGTTGATTATGATGCTAAAGCTGCACACACACTGTTATGGAAACATAGATGACGAAGTGCCAACTCTATCCAAGGAATTCTTTGCAGGTGAATGACATATAATCTGGAGTCTGAAGGCTCCTATAGCTAAAAACTGGGACAGTAGCCAAAGGTGAC
Organism: Trachypithecus francoisi; assembly: GCF_009764315.1. Taxonomy (NCBI): domain Eukaryota; kingdom Metazoa; phylum Chordata; class Mammalia; order Primates; family Cercopithecidae; genus Trachypithecus; species Trachypithecus francoisi. Next base: position 43,165,747 of record NW_022681470.1, on the reverse strand, counting down.
AATAAGGGAAAAAATAATATAGCTACACTTTTTCATTCTTCTTACCTCCTTGTTCTTTAGTTCCTAATAATATGGCATTTTCTTCCTTCAAAACAGAGCTTTGGGAGATAAAAAGTAACCTTATAATCATTCTAGTATAGCCTTTTACTAATGGGCCATTTTAGTAACCTAATAATAATAGAAAACATGTGTTGAGTGCTTATTTTGTTACATGGCATAAATGTATGACTTTATTGGATCTTGCAGCAATTTTTTTTTTTTTTTTTTGAGACGGAGTCTCACTCTGTCACCAGGGTGGAGTGCAGTGGCGTGATCTTGGCTCACTGCAACCTCTGCCTCCCGGGTTCAAGCAATTCTCCTGCCTCAGCCTCCTGAGCAGCTGGGACTACAGCCACGCACTACCACGCCCAGATAATTTTTGTATTTTTAGTAGACATGGGGTTTCACTATGTTGAGATTGTGATATACCTTCCTTGGCCTCCCAAAGTGCTGAGATTACAGGCGTGAGCCACTGTGCCCAGCTGAGCCTCACAGTAATCTTATGACATAATAGTTATTATTATTCAAGCCATTTGACATTTGAGATTATCTGAGGCATAGAAAAGTAATGTGCTCAAGATTAAAAAGCTGAAAAGCCAATAAATGGTAAGTTAGTATCTTAACCCAAGCCTTTTCTGACTCCAAAGCCCATGATTTTAACCAAGTCAGTGACCCATGTGCTGTAATATCCGTGGTTAGTAATTTCTTTCTTTATGCTCCTACATAACTGTTTGCATCTCCAAAACAGCATCTCACTCTTATCAATATCTATCTTTCTCACTATGCTGTAAGTTTCTTAAGGTTTCAGAATGATTACATTTTGTAGCTTTTTCACAGCTAGCATGGTTTCTTCTCATACATGATAAACTTAGGTTTACTGTCTTTCTTCTAACGGCCGCTTTGCCATCATATATCTGTTTTCTAATCCAGTATTGTGATCATTCAAGTCCCCATCACTTGGGTTCCAGATGTCAAGGAAGCATACCATGCGACAGCTCAGACAGGAACATTACTGACTTATTTTTCCAGTAGCCAACAACATGAGTAATTTCCAACATGAGGGAGTGAAAGTGAATTGGGGTGCTATAACTCAGTGTGACAAATACTTCAGAAGTGGGAAATTCAGAGAGTGGGAGCAAAGCCTGGGTGTGGCTGAAGGACCCATAGATAGGTGGGATAAGAGGGAAGTCTCCCAAGAGACACTGTAGAAGACATTTCATTGAGTCATTCCAAAGCAGGAACACCAGGCTCTTTAAAGATATTGAGTATAATGCAGTATTGGCTGATTGCATAGTATTGCATAATAATCCTTTTAAAATCCCTTTCCCTGTGATGGCAGCTAATTTCTGTCAAAAGGATTAAGAAGCAGGACATTTGCAACAATTGTCTCTATGGAGCTTATGTTAAACTTGATACAGAAAACTCAATTAGAAGATTAAAATTCAACATTTCCTCCTTTCTTTTGGTTGATTGCTTATGAAACAAGACTCCAGAGGATCTCTATCTCTCTGGTGGCTCAGTAAATGTTCTTGAATAAATTAATGAATAAATGTCACTGCTCATCTTAGCACTTGCTCTGCCTGTGCCTTGAACTGGGGAAAAGGGCCTTGGTATTGACAAACACGTGGGTTCGTTGTATGTGTCACTTAGACCTTCAAGATTTTTGAAGGGATGGAGAGCAGACATGGAACAAATGGTTACCTATGTATCCTTTTATTTGTACTCTGCTGTTTGTGCAAAGAAAATATTTATGGGAGGGGCACTGATAGAGACCAGACCCTTTGTTCCTCCAAGTCCTCCTTAAAGTAATATAGTAGAAAGCTATGTCCTTTACAGAGGCAAACTCAAGGTCACAGCAATGCCTTGAGGAGTCCTATACTAGGCTTTGGACAACTCCTCCACAAACCATCAATATTTATTAAGTATCAGCTAGGTACCAGATATTTATTCTGATTAAAGTGAAACAAACATAAACAAAATAAAAATAAGAAAAAACAGTGAGGTAGCTTTTGTTATCGTCCTCATATTACAATAAGAAACTGAGCATCAAAATTTCAGTAGCTTTTTCTGTGAAAATGACAGCAGTAGGATCCCAGGCTACATGTGTCCAAATATTATGCAGTAGATTCCTTTTAATATTATATTGCAAGTTCCAACACCAAATTACTATAAGGATCCAAAGAAGCTTTGGAGACTTAAATTTATTCTCAGTTTAAAAGATGTCTTCCTCCTTAAAAAGTCTTCCTCCTTCATAGATGGCCTGTTATTATGATTAATTCAGTAGAATATGGCAAGTAACTCTAAGCCTCTAATTTTCTTCTGTATTTAATTATAAAAATATTTTAATACAAGAAAAACACTCACCTATAATTTTACCATCCTAACATAGCATTTATATTCTTACCTATTCTCTTCCAGATTTAGTCCTTATGTAATTAATTAGTCCTTATGCAATTAAATTAGTCCTTATGCAATTAAAATTGCATAAACATATTCAAGATCAATAATTCATATTTTTTATTGTTTACTATCAACTTACTATTCAATTAGCCAACATGTTTATGTTTTCTTCATAAGTGTCATAATTACTGCATAAAACTCCACGTACTTGAGACACCATAATTTAATTACATTGAGCAAATTCTCTGTTATGAGACATTTCTAGCTTTTTTGTAATAAAAATGTACATTTAGCTTTTTCTTTTCTATTAAAGATAATGAGAAGTCTACATAGAAAATATATAGGTAACTTGTGCTTTTTTGCATTTTTGGAGGTTGGAAGAAGCAGTCATAGAAATAGCCTGAATTCCAGCTGCATAAACTTTGTGTCCCAAAGAAAACTTTTACTTCCATGTAGCCTATAATTAACTATTCTCCCAAATCTGTTCCTGGTGTATTATGGACTCTCCTTGTTCAGTGATCAATGTATAATTCTGGTTTACTTAAAAAAAAAAATAGCCTCTCCTTGCCCCAATTTCTTCAAACTCTTTGACCCTATATATTATACTTCTTAGGGAGTATTTGTCCTAAATTTTTCTAACCACAAAAAATGAGATATATTAACAAATGAGGTATAAACATGAGAATGCCTTCATAGTAAAATGGAACTTTGCAAATAGCAGTAGTGTAGATCATTAGAGTCAATCTTTCTGTTTTATCTTCACAATTATTCTTCTAAATGATGGTATAGTATTTGGATCTTTACTTAACTATCATTCTATTATTGACCTCCATACAAGTTGTTTCTAGGTTTTTGCTAATGACTAACACTTCAATAAATTCCTTTTTACATGCGGCTTGTATTGAATTTTACCTTTAAAATAAATTCTTAGGAGTGGGAACATCTTCATAATTCTTAATAAATATCAACAAAGTATCTTGCAGTTTAGATTGTAAATTCATCAAAGGCAAGGATATGTTGTATCCCCAGCACCTAGCAGAGGACTTGGCACATCAGTGTTTGATAAAATATCAGATTGAACTTAATGAAACTGTAGGATTGTCATTAAATTTTTTTTTCTCCTAAAAATGAAGTTGGCGCCTAGAGACACATACTGTTTCTTCTTCCCAACAGCATGCATTAATAGGCATGAGACTGAACTGATGGATGTGGCCTGTGTAGGCTGGAAAACCCAGTAAGGTAAGAAACAGTGCTGGGAAACAAATGACTTCTCAGAACTCAGAAAAGTTATGATCAGTCCTCCAAAGCACTGAAAACAGGAACTGCTCTTTACTTTGATCCTTTTTTCTGTTTCTGTTTGTTTATTTTGTTTTGTTTTGTTTTGTTTTTGAGACAGAGTCTTGCTCTATCGCCCAGGCTGGAGCTCTGTGGAGCGATCTCGGCTCACCCCAAGCTCTGCCTCCCGGGTTCACGCCATTCTCCTGCCTCAGCCTCTCGAGTAGCTGGGACTACAGGAGCCCGCTGCCACGCCCGGCTAATTTTTTGTATTTTTAGTAGAGACGGGGTTTCACTGTGTTATCCAGGATAGTCAGGACACCTCGTGATTCGCCCGTATCGGCCTCCCAACGTGCTGGGATTCCAGGCGTGAGCCACCTCACCCGGCCCTCTGGTGTTTTAATCTTAAAGCACATTGCTATAGATACGAACGCTCGCAGAAGAACACAGGAGGTCAAAGTTGAGGAGAGTAGCCAAAAACTAATTTATTTCCCAACACCCTTTATCTCTTCCATGCTTCTTGCAGAAGAGGAATGTGAAGGCCTTAAGGAGAAGATAAAGGAAAGGCCAAAAAAAATAAGTCCTGATGTAAATAGCACAAAACCATCTATCTTATACCTGGTAGAGGCAGGCAGGAATGTCAGAAGGGAAAAAAGTAGAGTCATTTATATCAATGCTGGTAAGACTATAATTGGGATTGTATAAGGTTTTTTGGAAATTTAACTACTTTGTGGTTCTGCTTTTGGATCTAAAAAATTAGTTTAACACAGGAAAGTAAAGAAACTATGTATTATGCAATGTAATTATCTGGATAAAATGTTGTATCTTTGAGAGCAACAATTCATTTTGCCCTCCTCTTGCCTTCCAGAAGAAAGACTGATTTTAGTGAAACAAGATTTTAATAATCTCTCAGCTAAGTAGAAGCTGGCCAGCACCCAGAGATTCTGCACAATAAAGAAAGGTAGGAGGAAGCAGAGGGAGGAAGTTGTGGGCTGGAAGGAAAGGGGAGAGAGGGAGGAAGGGATCTTGGATAGGATGATGGTAAAGGCTGAAGGGGAATTTAGGTAAACAGCAATGGAGATTTATTAAGATACGTGCTGTGTGGTGTGAAATATAACTCCTTTCCCTGTTCCTTATACAATCTTTAGTAAATCCTATAAATTTACAACAGCTTTTGATTTCAATGGATTTGTTATGGAGGCTGTAGAAATTAAAAAGAAGATTATTTTGCTATATACATATTGGGTCATGACTGATACTGGGCAAAACTAGAAACTACTCTAATCCTTTATCGCTAAGGATACTAAATAATGACATTACATTCAACGTGTAAAATATAGTAAGAGGAATATTGTCAGAGCTGCTTTCAGAGGCTGCCAGTCACAAGGAGGGTATGGGCTGAAAGTATAAATGTCCCTAATAAATTAAGGAATAATTGGAGGTAATTGAAATGTTTGATAGTTGACAGAACATCTCTGACTGGGAAACTGACACGGAGGCCTATGGGGCAGATCCCTGCCATCTCTTCCGGGCCTCTGTCCGGTGCAGTCTGGGCTGATTCTTGGTCTGTCCCATGGTGCAATTCTAGAATCCTGGGTTGAGGTATCTAATGATGGGAGAGATAGCAGTTTGGTTTTTTGCTTATATTTTGCTTTATCATTGAATAAAACAATTCTTAGGCATCATATAAAGAAAACAATTCTAACAGCAAGCGAAAGTTTTAAAATATAGGAAAGCTGTTTTCAAGGGGAAAAAAGATGAGGATGGCTATTTGTTGTTCATGGATTATAGCCAGTTCTTCCTTCCTTGATGGTGATTCTTATAAGTGATGTGCTGTTATAAACTGGAATAACATCTAATGGCCAGAGTGACTCACTGATGGGAAATTAGTCAACAACGCACAACAACTTTTGAGTAATAGGTCAATTTCTATCCTCTGACTTGAGCCACACTCCTTCTCCCTTTGCCCGTAGAATTTCACCTGGACATCTCTTTTCTGCTTTATTACATCAAGGAAAGTTAGGCTCAACTCTGATTTTTTTCAAGCTTCTTACAGGAAGCAAACCTATGAATCAAAAACTAATAGAGTGACCTAATGGCTGGTCCAGGCTTCCTGCCATTGGCAACCCACCAACCCATTCCCTCCTTCGGAAGATTTCTTTATAGAAGTTGTGAGTGCTAATTATTTGCAGCTGTTGCTGACCATGCTGTAACAACCTGATGGGCTCACCCTAGGAGTCTGGCGGATTGACCAGCCTATATGGGGTTATTGGCCAAATCCTACTAAAACCAAAGACAGTGGGAGTGTGGAAATTATATGGGGGAATCCTAAGAGGAATCTCAGAAAAATATTTGCAGAAATGTATATTTTACCTAAAAGCAGCCAATTCCAGAACTCTTAGCTTTAGAGAGAAAGTATCGACAGGGAATTGCAGAACGTAAGAAAAGGGAAAGATCAGTGAGAGAGAATTAAGGAAGGAAAGAATCAGCACTTGGAGACTTGGATATAGGAAGGCAATTCCTCCCCAGGGTGGCAGGTTGGAGTAAAGGGAACAACCTTGCCCCTTTTGTAGTCCAGGAGTAACAGTTGTGAATGGAAATGTTAAATCTGGTAGTTACCTCAGGATAGAAATGGGACCAAAGGGTCCAGGACAAGGAAGTGAGCACACACCGAGGCCTGACCAGGTGGCATGGCATCTACAGGACGTTCAATCAGACACCCTACAAGGGCCACCCTTCCAGCTCAGGAGGAACCTCTGGCTAATCACATCAGTTCTTAAACTTCCGCCTCAGCTCAGGACTGGGGCTATTTTTTCTCATATGTAATCTGAATTTTTTAATACTTTTCCTTGATTTTCTTTTTTAGATATTAAAAAAAATTGTCCAATTAAGGATGAGAAAAATATAATTTAAAAAATAACATAGGAGCCGGGCGCGGTGGCTCATGCCTGTAATCCTTGCACTTTGGGAGGCCGAGGCGGGCGGATCACCTGAGGTCGGGAGTTCGAGACCAGCCTGACCAACATGGAGAAAACCCATCTCTACTAAAAATACAAAATCAGCCAGGCATGGTGGTGCATCCCTGTAATCTCAGCTACTTGAGAGGCTGAGGCAGGAGAATCGCTTGAACCCGGGAGGTGGAGGTTGCGGTGAGCAGAGATCGTGCCATTGTACTCCAACCTGGGCAACAACAGTGAAAATCTGTCTCAAATAAATAAATAAATAAATAAATAACATGGAAACTCATAACTGCAACTGCATCAACCTTTATTATGACTTCAACCTTTATCATGAAGCCTAAGCTAGGCTTCACATCTTGATTTTAAACTCTGGGGAAGGGAGTCATGTCTTGCTTAATTCAACATTAAGCAGAGATTTAGTAGATGTGAGTAGTTTCCTGACTACTAGACTATTACTTATATAATCATAAAATACGGCACAGGAATATAAAGTTTGGAGGCAAATCCAGATACAATAGAACTGTTTATGAATTTAAACATACTGTATGATACCTAATATTTCAGCACATTTAGTAAAAATCAATAGAATAACACATGATGAGGCATTTGTCTTATTCCACACAAGCTTTAAAAAGGCATTTTGGTATACTATGAACTAATGGGAAAATGTGAATTCATAATCTAATTGGTGGACTATCATAAACTTTGAAAGCTGTTGAAAAATTCTCCTGTGGATATAATGATTATTATATGGAAAATCATATAACAAAGTAATTCAAGTGTAGGCTCTGTCAATCACTAGCTATGTGAACCTAGGTAAATTATGCAACCACTCTGTGCCAAGAATACCTATTGTGGAAGGATGTTGTAATGATCCACACAGGTTAATGCATCTAAAGCACTTAGAACAATACTAGCTACATAATGTATACTCAGCAAAAGTTAGCTTTTATTATTGGTGTTCTTTTAATTACATGAGTTTAAGAGTTATTGGTGTGCCATCAAATTTCATGGTAAAATGACTATCTTCAGAGACTTAGCAGATTATCACATGGAAGACTATGGCATTCTGTCATAGAAAATGGTAGAGAAGGAAAGATCTAGGTTGGAATCACATCAATTCACCAGTATATCATAAAATTTCGCCACAGAATCTCAATCTTTACTCGATTCTCTCTACTTGCCCCTCTACCCATCCAACCCCCGGATCAAACCTTGATGTGAATAAAGCTGAGCACCTTCAATGTTTTTTTCACAAAAATTATAATCTGTAAATACAGCATTTTTATGTTTTTAAACTTTTGTGACAATTTCTGAAAAAGTATGAAGGGGATTTTTGTTGTTTTTCATTAACTCCTGCTAACACACTGGTTCTCTCCTCCATTCTCCATAGCTGACCCAAATATTTTATGACAATGATTATAATGATAAGTAATTAGGATGTATATATGATAAAATAACACTTAACTTTTCATATTGACCACTATGAAGTTTAAAACTCAATATATGGCTAAGATCTAACAAGAGTCTCTTGAGTCACAAAATTGTTCTATAAAGTAATGTGTAATTCAAATGCTTCAATAAAATAAATTCTCTGGGAGGAAATAAAATAGACATAGGAGATATGTTCAAATAGGTTTTATAAATACCACTCATCTTCTTGTCTGTCATATAAAATTTGTACCAACAGTGGTTTTTGAGAAAGCAAATATAATGGATTGAATGTTCATGTTCCCCCTCCAAATTCATATGTTGAAATCCTAACTCCCAATGTAATGGTATTGGGAGCTGGGGCCTTTGGAGGTAATTTAGGTTGTGGTGGTGGCACTCTTATGAATGGGATTAGTGTGCCCACTAATGGAAAAGAGACCCCAGAGAGTTCTCAACCCCTGCTCCCACCATCTAAAGATACAAAAAGAAGTCAGCAGTCTGCAGCTTGGAAGAGGTCCCTCACCAGAGGCCAACTATACTGGCACCCTCATTGGAAACTTCCAGCTTCCAGAGCTGTGAGAAATAAATTTCTTTTGTTTATATGCCACCCAATCTACAGTACTTTGTTATAACATCTCAAATTGACTAAGTCAGCAAGTAAATTAAAAATATTAATGATATGACTGTAAAAAATATGACAATCTCCAATCAATATCCAAATGATAGCCTGCAAACAAAGCTGGGGAGGAAAGAGTAAGGAAACAACTGTCACAGAAACATCACTGAAATAAATTTAAAATGTAGCATCTGTTAGTTTAAGTTTCAGCATGGAAATTGAGGAAGAGAAAACTTGTGTTCTCTTTGTCCTGGGCACACAGTTGGATTGCATTTACCAGCATTCTATATAATTGCAGGGGCAGGGGGTGGGGGGAGTACATAATTGTGTAATGGATTATGGGCAGAAGTGAGGTACACCCCTTTTATTTTGGACAAAGTGGAGGACTCAAGTGCCCTAGATGATGGCAGAGCCATTTCATGGGAGAAGTCTGGATCCATGAATGACCATCAACCAGAGGCTCCCCTCTCCTCTTCCCTGCATTGGACTGTGCCATGAAGCATAAATAAACTTTAACTGTGTATTAAAAATATGAGAGGAGTCATTTTTTTCTTAAATGGCAGTTAGCATAGCCTGACTAAAACAGAAATCTTACAAAACTAGTAAAACATAAATTGAATTTTCTTCTGGTGAAATAGAGTACACCCTTGAGATAAAGTAGAAAAGCACTCCCATCTCTGGTGAGTAATTTTATGAGTGCCTGTGGCACTTGGTAAAAAGAGGCTGCTGAGTGGAAAATCCTCTTGAATCAAGCTGTGAGTAGCGTAGTTATCCAAAACTGACGCTCAACTTCCCCATTTTGTAAACCTTAAAATGTAATGAGCAGTTTCAATGATACTATTTCACACGGTATTACGTTTTTTTTAAATACCATTTTCACCATTATTTTTGTAAAGATATAGAAGATATTTACTTGTCACAAGTCCCTGGACACAGAAGCAGAGCCCATTGCCAACAGGAGGAGAAAGAAACCTGGAGACAGTCTCCAAGCATTGGTATCCTGAGCAGAAGACTCTTCCACAAGCAAATCTCCTCTGCTCTCCATCTTGGAACAGATCGAATCATCACAGGTTTCTGTAGGATTCAACAAGCTTGGGATGATCTCTATTATCCTTGGGGCAGTGTGGTGAGGGGGCAGTGTAGTGAGAAAGCAGTTGCTCCAATAGAGAGCCCAAAAACTAAACAGCAAACCATTAAAGATTCATACACTGAATAAAAATTATCTGTAAAGAGTCATGCCCCTTTGTGCTCAAAACAATATCTAATACCTCAGTACAAAACGTAAGATCCTTCATGTTCTGGCATTTGTTTATCCTACAGCTTCACCTTTTTCCACTCTCCCTTCACAATTTATACTGGCCATGCTGAACCTTTTAAAGTTTCTTCAATTGTCCCTGCTCTTTCTCAATTTCATTTTTCTTTACACGTAGTGTTTCCCTTCTCACAGCTGCTAAAGATCAGCTCTACTTACTCCACCACTTGTTAATTGAACAGAGATTCAAGGAGGCAACTGAGTGGCATGAAGGAATTGGTGCTCTGAGAGGATTCAAAGAAATGTTTAGTAGTTTTGACCTTCCCAGCCTCTGCTTAGATATCCTTTCCACCTGGAAGCCATCTGGTTAGTTGCTTCATCTATGTCCTCCTCCAAGTGTTCCTATGCCAATGTATTCCAGTCATTGCACTTTATTCCTAGTATACCCCCACCCTCCACCACTCCCAGCACACACACACACACACACACACCACACACACACACAACACACACACACACACACCCCGAAGAGCTTCATGAGAACAGTACTCAAACCTTGTCTGCTCTTGTTATCTCTCAGGCCTCAGTGCTTAGGGGTTTGTTGAATGATTAAATGAATGCATCTGCCACCATCATCAAACTAAGTAGCTGAAACAGCCCCATCCACCTACTTTTCTGCTCCAGTCTAAATGTTACTTCTTTTTAATGACATCTTGTCTCTTTGATGCTGCCATTGACTTTCACTTAGAATTTATATCTTATGTATTAAAATATATCAGTAAATGGAATATATACTGTATTTTACCCACAGAATTCTGTTCTGGCTTAGGGGATGCTCATTAACTATATTAATGGCAAGCTTTTTTCTTTCCTTTTTCTTTTTTTTGGCACGTGGATGCAATATAGAAAAAATTAAAGTGATTATGATTTATACTTTTGGATTAAAAATGAAAAGTTCTGTTTGAAAAAATATATATTCATATAACTCAAAGAGCATGTGGAAAGAGGGTATAAATAAAAAAGGAACTACTATAAAAATATCATTTTAACTTTTCACTGAAAATAATTTCAGACTTACCAAAAGTTACAAAAAAGTACAAAGATTTCAAATATATCTTTCACCCAGATTTCCTAAATGCTAACATCGTACGCCACTACACTTTTCAAAATCAAGAAATTACTATTGTTATAAAATAGCACTGTATAGCCGGGCGCGGTGGCTCAAGCCTGTAATCCCAGCACTTTGGGAGGCCGAGACGGGCGGATCACGAGGTCAGGAGATCGAGACCATCCTGGCTAACACTGTGAAACCCCGTCTCTACTAAAAAAATACAAAAAACTAGCCGGGCGAGGTGGCGGGCGCCTGTAGTCCCAGCTACTCGGGAGGCTGAGGCAGGAGAATGGCGTGAACCCGGGAGGCGGAGCTTGCAGTGAGCTGAGATCCGGTCACTGCACTCCAGCCCCGCGACAGAGTGAGACTCCGTCTCAAAAAAAAAAAAAAAAAAGCACTGTATGTATTTTACAGACTTTATTTCAAATTTCATTAATGGCTTGGCTAATGTCCTTATTCTGGCCCAGGATCCAATCCAGTAACATACATTGCATTTAGACATTAGATATACGTATGCTCCTTTTTAGAAAATCTCTTCAATTATTTTGTCTTTAATGACATTGACAGCTTTGAAAATTATTGGCCAGTTATTTTATAGAATTTTCCTATGTTTAGGTTTGTCTGATTTTTCCTTGTGATTAAATTCAGGCTATGCATTTTTGTTAAAAAATACCACAGAAATGATGTTGTATTCTTCTCAATATATCATATCAGGAGGCACATTTTATCAATTTGATCACTTGGCTAAGCTGGTATCTGCCAGGTTTCTTCACTGTAAAGTTTCTATTTATTTTCCTCTGCAATTAGTAAATATCTTGTGGGGAGATAATTTAAGACTATACAAATATTTTGTTTCTCATCACACTTTCATCCTCTAATGGCAGCATCCATTGGTGATCTCCACCTAACACGATTATTACTATGATGCTTGAAAGACAGTAGCTTTTACTTTTCTTCTTCTTTTTTTTTTCCAACACGGAGTCTTGCTCTGTCATGCAGACTGGAGTGCAGTGGCGCAGTCTCAGCTCACTGCAACCTCTGCCTCCCAGGTTCAAGCAATTCTCCTGCCTCAGCCTCCCAAGTTGCTGGGATTACAGGCACCCACCACCACGCCCAGCTACATTTGTTGTATTTTTAGTAGAGACAGGGTTTCACCATGTTGGCCAGGCTGGTCTCTAACTCCTGACCTCGTGATCCACCTGCCTCGACTTCCCAAAGTGCTGGGATTACAGGCATGAGTCACTGTGCCTGGCCCAGTAGCATTTAATTTTCTTATTCTTTCTACATCTGTCAGTTGGAATTCTACTGAAGAGCTTTCTTATTTACTTATTTATTTATTCATGGAATCTTATTTTAATAAATAGGTTACAATCCATAACTTTCATTATTTGTTGTTCAAACTGTTCCAGATTTGAGGTTAAAGTGATATCATAATTTTGTATATCCATAGCACTTTCCATAGGGCAGACATAGTGGATACTCAAAAAATATTTGCTAAGTAGTGAAGGATACTAAAGGAAAAAACCAGAATGTATTATTTATATATAAGAATGAAGAAAAGAATATGAATTAACCTTTATTTATAGGTTGTTTCTAGAAAATTTATAGCAACATGGTAAGAAACTCACAATTAAAACTATAATATAAATTAGAATAAGAGAGAAGGTTGGTGCAAAGAAGAAACTAAGTAGAAATAGATGATGGAAATAAGAATAAGGTGAGTGCTCAAAATGTATAACTTGATCTACACAATTGTTGAGAATAGGCAGTAGAATTGTTTGCTTAATGTAGTGCACTTATGGTGACAATAATGAAGACGATTGCTGACTTCTTCAAGGTCAATTTGAGACTGAGGTTTCAAGCCTGGGATGAAGGAGTAAATTTATTTGTTTGTTTTTAGAAAAGGCAGTATAATGATCATAATCTTCAATCTTAAATTGCTTTCTTCACTTAAACAGATGTTTAAAGGACAAAGGACGATGAATCTAATATACCACAAGAAGAGAATATCACAAAGAATGGGAGAGAACAAGAGAAAGAATGTTCTACTCTTGGCTTCTTTAGGTTCTTCAAGAATATTGCTAATGAGCCCCATCTGTGTCGGCTTCTGAGTCTTTACAACTTGTTTCTGGTTGGACTCACATCCCTGATTTTTCTTTTATGGAAAACAGCAGTCTAAAATCATGCCCTCCCATAGGAAAAGGTTGCCAAGCCATCTGGAGTCCCTCTGGGGACAAGAACAGTTTACCATACCCCATTAGAGGCAGGCAGATATGCCCTACATAAAGACCAATAGCTGCCTAGCAAGTCAACAAGAAAACACAAATAATCATTAAAAACAATTTTTACTGCACTGCTTAAAGGAAAAACAAATTTGGTGTCTGCATACTGAAGTTACTATATCTCCAGGAAAGCAACAACCTGCCCTGGGGACCCTGTAATGTCCTGCTTTCATTCTTCCAAATTCCTATGCTTTCATCAGTTTCCTTTACTGCAGATCTACTCAGAGCCTTTAATATGAGTTAACATATAGCATGACTTTCTGAATGGGGAGTGTTATGTAAAGTATTTTCCAAATGTGTCTTGTAATATGTTGGGACATTTGCACAGGCCAGTAGTTCTCAAACATTAGCACGCATCAGAATCACTTGCAAGGCTTGTTTAAAGAGGAATTGCTGTTCTACCCTACCCTGTAGTTTCCGAATCAGCAGGTTTGTGGTGGGGCCTAGAATTTGCATTTCTAACAAGTACTCAGATGATGCTGATGCTGCTGATCCAGGAACTATTTTGGGGATCACTGGCCTAGGTATATGGTACCAAAACCATTTTGGTTTAAATATATCTTTAGGGGTCTTTTATATCTTTCAGTTCCCAATAAGAGACAAATTAAAAAATAGTTCTCAGCTCACTGGAAATTTTTGCTGTTGTTAAACCTCTATCCAGTATTTTCAGAAATGTAAACAAAGAATGACTAATGCTCTATTGCAATTCTGTCAGGGGCCTACAGGTTGTTTTATTATAAAATTGTGTGTATAATATGACAACATCTGGGTTTCCAACAAATAAGAAACATTGACTTACAGTATTTTACAGTTTCAGATTCCATCCCACTGGTGATTCATTAAGAGAAGCGGTCTTCTTACAGATTATGGCAGGGATTTTTTGCATCAGAAGGTACTCTCTGTACAGGTGTTTGGATTTGTTTTTTGTTAAAAATTTTTGGTCTCGGGGGAAAAAAAAACTAACTTCTAGTCACTTCTTAGAGGTGCTAAAGTTTCTCTGTGGCCATGAAGATAAGAGATGGTGGAAATATCAATAAAGAGCTCTGAGGGCTCGGCGCGGTGGCTCACGCCTGTAATCCTAGCACTTTGGGAGGCCAAGGCGGGTGGATCACCTGAGGTCAGGAGTTCAAGACCAACCTGACCAAAATGGTGAAACCCTGTCTCTACTAAAGATACAAAAATTAGCTGGGCATGATAGCAGGCGCCTGTAATCCTAGCTATTTGGGAGGCTGAGGCAGGAGAAGCACTTGAACTGGGAGGCAGAGGTTGCAGTGAGGTGAGATTGCGCCACTGCACTCCAGCCTGGGTGACAGAGTGAGAATCTGTCTCAAACAAAAAAAAAGAAGAAGAAAACAAAAACAGCTCTGAGAGCTGTGCATCCAGTGAATTAAGTACCAAACCTGGTTTACAAACCAATTTTAAATCAAATATATGTGTATAAATATTCTCTATTTGCTATAAATATCTAAGGAGTGCTTTCAGGCCAACTAATCCCAAACTTGTGTTTTCATTAAACATGCATCTGTTCTTCTTGGTCTTGGGGTACCAGAAGGAAACCAAAATTGAAGTTCAGCATTTATTATTATGCTAGTGATTATCAGTAACAGTCCTGGTACATATCTGTTATTCAAAAACTCCTGGAACCAGATGTGCTTCAAAATTAAGAATTCAGAATTTCTACCATTTTGGAATGATAAACAGTGAACACATTTTGCAATATATATATAACATTTCCAGCAGGGTCCAGGATAGCACCTGATAAATGAGTTAACATTTCTACAGAAAAAGATACACATAGTCACACTAAGTGGCTTAAATAAAGACAATCAACAGTTTTATAATGGTTACATTTTGCTACCGAATAAGTTCAAGTCATATTTTTTCTTTTAATTTTTAAAAATAGCTTTATTGAGATTTAACTCACATTCCATAAAATCACTATTTTAAAGTGTACAATTCAGAGTTCTTTAGTATATTCACAGAACTGTGCAAACCATCACCACTATCTAATTTTAGATTGTATCCATCACGCTCTATTTCTCTTTCCTCCTGGCCCCTGTTAGCCACTAATCCTTCTGTCTCTATGGATTCACCTATTTTGGACACTTCATATAAATGGAATCATACAATATTGGCCCTTTGTGTCTGCCTTTTCTTGCTTAGCATAATGTTTTCAAGGTTCATCTATGCAGTAATATATATCAGTACTTCATTACTCTATGTTGCTGGATAATGTTCCATTTTATGGCTATACTACATTTTGTTTCTCCATTCATCAATCAGTGAACATTTGGGTTCTTCACCTTTCAGTTATTATGAATAATGCTGCTATAAACCAGTAGGTACAAGTTGTTTTTTGCTTGTTTGTTTGCTTTTGAGACGGAGTCTCGCTCTGTCACCAGGCTGATGCAGTGGTGCGATCTTGGCTCACTGCTTCAAACCTCCAACTTCCTGGTTCAAGCAATTCTCCTGCCTCAGCCTCCCAAATAGCTGGGATTACAGGCATGCACCACTACACCCAGCTAATTTTTGTATTTTCAGTAGAGATGGGTTTCACCATGTTGGGCAGGATGATCTCGATCTCATGACCTTGTAATCTGCCCACTTCAGCCTCCCAAAGTGCTGGGATAACAGGCATGAGCCACTGCACCCGGCCACAAGTTTTTGTGTAAACATGTAGATATACACATAAGATTGGACAAGTTTTTGTGTGAACATATAGATATATACCTAAGAGTGGGCAAGTATATATATCACACGTGTGGAATTATACCTAAGAGATATATATATACACACACACACACACACACACACACACACACACACACCCCTAATAGTGGAATATAACTAAGAGTGGAATTTCTGGGTCACATGACAACCCTGTTTAAGTATTTTTTAGGAACTGAAAAACTTTTTTTTTTCCAAAACAGCTGCACCACTTTCCATTCCCCCAGCATGATAGTTCCAATTTCTTCTCATCCTTGCCAACACTTGTCCTTGTTCATCTTTTTTATTATAGCCATCCTTGTGACTTTGAAGTAGTGTTTAACTGTGGTCTTGACTTTTATTTCCCTGATGGCTAATGAGGTTGATTTTTTTTTCCTGTACTTATTAGTCATTTCTATTTCTTCTTTGGAGAAATATTTATTCAAACCACTCACTCATTTAAAACATTGAGTTATTTCTCTTTTTGTCATGGAGGTATAACAATTCTTCATAAGTGTCCCTTGTATTGTTGCAAGCCTTTGGTTAATTTGTAGAGTTCTGAAAAAGTTAGATTTTTAACATTTTTGCCAATGTTTTCATAACTTTTGTGGAGGGTCTGCTTTGCAGAGCTTCTTGTCCTGCCATTCCAGAAGCGCTTCCCAGGTCATATCTTATAGATTATATGTATATACACCTTTCATTTTTCAAAAATCTTTTGGGCTGTAGAATTGTAAATCACGTTTTGCTCTGAATATAAATTATATCCTCATTTCACCTTTTTGGTGTACATATTATTTGAATAAAGGAGATGGCAAAATTGTATGACTGAAAATATAACTTTTCAATGTACAGTAGAATCTAGCGATGAGGATGTGAAAAGAAATTGAAAATGGAGATGATTATGTCAGAGTTGCTAAAATGGAGCTGGAAGGGCATGAGGAATTGGAGCTCAGGCACATACACACCCAGATGGAATTTGACCTGTCTAACTGTGGCCAAATTATAAAACCAGCTGCATTTGATTTGAGCTATTTCGACTGGGCCCAATCACCAACATCCTGGAGAAACAGCTACACAAAACTAAATTGATCTTCAACTAGAGACATCCTAAGCTAATAACTAACCATCAACAATCATAGACTGTGCTAAAACCCTCCAGATGTATGAACCTACAATAGTCGTTAAAAGCCCTGCCTTACCTTGCCTGGATAGAACATGATTTAGCTGCTTGCTAGATTTGTGTCTCTCAAATTGCAATTCCTAAGGCCCTGATTAGAACACCTATCTTCTGCTTGCTGCTCTACAGTGTTGGTTGTATTTCTGGTATTATTATTATTATTGTTGAGACAGAGTCTCACTCTGTCACCAGGCTGGAGTGCAATGGTGTGACCTGGGCTTACTTCTACCTCCACCTCCTGGGTTCAAGTGATTCTCCTGCCTCAGCCTCCTGAGTAGCTGGACTATAGGCGAGCACCACCACATCTAGGTAAATTTTTTCAGTATTTTTAGTAGAGATGGGGTTTCACCATGTTGGCCAGGATGGTCTCAATTTCTTGTCCTCATGACCTGCCTGCCTCGGCCTCCCAAAGTGCTGGGATTACAGGCTGTATTTCTTACTCATTGACAAAGAAGAGGTAAATATAAATCCTACATTTTTATGTTGATATTATGGGACAACTTTGTTATAACTCTACCTACATGAGAAGAAACCATAATATTAGTGTTAATTTATACTTATTTTATGTTTAAAAAGACTTGTTTTCATAAGAACAGGCCAAAACCCAGATGTTTTGGTTTTTACTGGCAGAAAGTAAAGGCAATATAAAAATTTAATTAAGGTTGTAACTCTTCCATAAATTTATAAATTTCACTGACAACCAGTTACTCTGTGTTTTGATATGTTCTGCCCTTTAAAAATATGAGAATTATAAAAATTAGTTTAGACGGGCGGATCACGAGGTCAGGAGATCGAGACCATCCTGGCTAACACGGTGAAACCCCGTCTCTACTAAAAAAAAATACAAAAAACTAGCCGGGCGAGGTGGCGGGCGCCTGTAGTCCCAGCTACTCCGGAGGCTGAGGCAGGAGAATGGCGTGAACCCGGGAGGCGGAGCTTGCAGTGAGCTGAGATCCGGCCACTGCACTCCAGCCCGGGCGACAAGGCGAGACTCCGGCTCAAAAAAAAAAAAAAAAGCCATCACAATTTTAATATTAAGCTGCTAAAAGTTTCAAAGAGTCATGTTTTGCTTATAGATTTTAGACACCAGGAGAGGATGCCAGAAAGTGGCTTACTAGTGTAAGAAAGAGAAAAATGTCTTCCCTTCACCTTTCTAGGTTCTTTGGCTGGGCTATAAATTAAATTGCCACTACACAAATTAGCAGGAGAAAAACCATGTTTAATTAAATGCGTACACACAGGAGTCCCATGAAAATAGATGATTTCAGCTTATATAGCATCCTGAACTACATATAGAAAAGAATTGGGACTTGGGGTTTCTGGTGGGCGGTGGAGATAAGTTTCAGAAGGATGAGGTGAGGAAATGTATGGTGAATAAATGTTGTCTTGTTATGCAGATTAAAAGTCAGGTAATAAAGTTGTCTCAGAGCAGCCCTCTTTCTGTTACAGATACTTTTACTGATGTAGATTTCCTTTACAGATGTAAATTTCTTGTATAAAAGGATGGGTTTTCAGAGCTACTTCTGTGTCTGCAGTGTCTCAGAATAAGCATGCTAAAAAGGCATATTTTGTGGTGGCATATTCTGGTGTCCTATAGTCATATTTTGGGATGTCTGAGTCTCCACATCAGACTTGGGAGTCTTAGAACTGGCATTTATTGAGCGTGTACTACATGCCTGGAAACATGTGATTGTGTTTGGAGATAGGGCCTTTACAAAGGTAATTAAAGTAAAATTAGGTCATGTGGGTTAGCCCTGATTCAATATGACTGGTGTCCTTGTAAGACGAGGAGATTAGGACACAGACAACACACACTGAAGTCTGGCCATGTAAGGCCACAGAATGTGGTCATTTACAAGCCAAAGAGAAGCTTCAGAAGAAACTAAACCTGACAACACCTTGATCTTGGGCTTCCAGACTTCAGAAGTGTGAGAAAATAAACTTCTGTTGTTTAAGCCACTCAGTGGGTTGCATTTTTTTTTTTTTTTTTTTTTTTTTGAGATGGAGTCTCGCAGTGCAGTAACTTGATTTCGGCTCACTGCAACCTCCTCCTCCCGGGTTCCAGCAATTCTCCTGCCTCAGCCTCCCGAGGAGCTGGGATTACAGGAATGTGCCACCACACCCGGCTAGTTTTTGTATTTTTTAGTAGAGATGGGGTTTCACCATGTTGGCCAGGCTGGTCTTGAACTCCTGACCTCAGGTGATTCACCCACCTTGGCCTCCCAAAGTGCTGGGAATAGAGGCGTGAGCCACCGCACCTGGCTGCGTTTTTTAAATGGAAGCCCTAGCAAACTAATATAATGGGGCAAGAAGAAAATAAAATAAGAAAACATGTGCGACAATATGATACAAGCACTAGGAAGAAAGGAGGGATGAAGCGGCTACTATATGTGACAGGGTGGCTCAGGGAAGACATCTCTAATGACATTTGGGAGACTTGCATAAAGTGAGGAAGTAGACGTTATGGACATCTGAGAAGAGATGGAAAAGGTAACAAGTGCACAATTTCTGAGGTTGAAATGCATTTATCACCTCATGATGTAGGGCCACTTGGCCTGAAAGCACTCTGAGACACGTAGGGTTTAGGGCTGTAGGAGTGGTCTCTAATTGCCTGGCACCGGAGATTGGTTGGTTTGCATTTGAAAGACATGCCCAGTGAGTCCTTTGCTGTCTCTGAAAACTGGCTATCCCTGGTTGGGACAGTCTGTCTGGTCAGCAAGCTTTTAAGATGTCAAAACATCGTAAAATACCGAAAAAAAATGTAAAAAATGATTAATACAAGCAAATAGTGAAGATCCATGCAGATACATTTGATCTAAAGTTAGTTTGTAACTAGGTTTGGTACTTAACTAAGGATTCATAGCTCAGCTCGCTCTCAAGAGTTCCTTAGTGATATTTCCACCATTCCTCATCTTCTATCATAGCAACAAAGAAAACTTAGCACCTGCAAGGAAGTATCTGATCTCACTAAAAAAAGTTAGAAGTTTTTTCTTAAAAATGGTTTTTAGTGAGATCAGATAAATGCATGCACACACACACACACACACACACACACACACCCCTATGAGTTCTTAGACATAAAGTGAGGCTTAGGGCAGTTAAATAATATTTCTAATATCAACAGAGAGTAAAATTTTGTCTGATTATAAATCTCATATTTCACATTTTTAAAAATCACATTTTTGAAAGCAATAGAGGCTTAAGTAAATTTCAGATGCTTAGGGAATAGTCTGATGGTTTATTTATGCAATCAATGGTGTCATCTAGTGGCAATTCATCTAAATTTCAACCAAATACCCCAGAGGGCTATGCTAAAGTCATTAGAGAGTATGACTAACTTCTCCAACTTAAATGACTATCAAATTATAGTCATCACTTTTTTGAAATAATTAGATTCAGAGGAAGTTACAAAGATAGTACAAGGAGGCCTGTGTACCCTTTAGCTAATTTTCCTTCATCTAACCTTCCACTGTGCATTCTTCATCTAATGTACTGTAGGTTACTTTTAATGTAACTGATCGTTATAAAACTGTAGTACATTATCAAAACCAGGAAATTAACACTGGAACAATGTATCTACAGTTCCATGTCTTTTTATCATACATGTAGATTTTGCATAACCACCATCACAATCAAGATACATGAATATTTCATTATCCCAAATACAGTCAGCCTTCTATATCTATGGGTTCTGCATTCATGGATTCAACCAACTGCTGATAAAAAAATATCTGGAAAATAGGAAGAATGAATAAGACTTAGTATTTAATAGCACAACAAGGTGACTGTAGTCAATAAAAACTTAATTGTACATTTAAAAATAAGAGTATAAATGGATTGTAACACAAGGGATAAATGCTTGAGGGAATGGATTCTCCATTTTTCATGGTGCGATTATTACTTATTACATGCCTGTATCAAAAAAATATCAAGTATCCCATAAATATATTTACCTATGGTGTATGCACAAATTTAAAAATAAAAATAAAATTTAAAAAGACTATTAAAAATCTAAAAACAGTTTGAAAAAATGTGTATTAAACATGCAGAGACTTTTTTCCTTGTCATTATTCCCTAAACAATACAGTATAGAAACTATTTACATTTAGCATTTACATTGTATTAGGTATTATAAGTAACCTAGAGATGATTTAGAGTATACAGGTAGGTGTACTTAGGTTATATGCAAATAGTAGGTCTTTTTATATAAGCGGCTTGAGTATCACAAATTTTGATATCCACAAGGGTCCTGGAACCAATCCTCCACAGAAATCAAGGAACAACTGTAACTCTCTCACGCTATACCTTCTTATAGTCACACCCATCTTCCTCTTCTCTACCATTACTGACCACTAATTTGATCTCCACCTCTATAATTTTGTCATTTTAAGGATGTTGTCTAAATGAATCATGTAGTATGTGACTCTTTGAGATTGACTTTTTTTTCCACTCAGCATAATTCCCTGGAGAGCCAGAGAGGTTGCTCTGTGTGTCAATAGTTCATTCGTTTTTATTGCTGCAAAGTATTCCATAGTATGGCTGTACCACAGTTTATTTAACCATTTACCTGTTGAAGTACATCTGAGTTATCTGAATTTTTTATGATTACAAATAAACACGCAATAAAGGTTTTGTGTGATCGTGTTTCAATTTCTGTGGAATAAATATCCAGAAGCATGATTGCTGAGTTACATGATAAGTGTATGTTGTTTTTTAAAGAAACTGCCAAACTATTTTTCAGAGTGGTGGCACCATTTAGATTCCCACCAACAATGTATGAGTGATCCAGTTTCTCTGCATTTTTATGAGCATTTGGTATTGTCACTATATTTTATATTGGCTTTTATGATAGGTATATACTAATAACTCATTATGGTCCTAATTTGTACTTCTCTAATGAGTAATAGTGTTGAACATCTTTCCATGTGCTTATCTGTTATATGTATATACTCTTCAATAAATTGTATCTTCATGTATTTTGTCTGTTTTCTAATGGATTTTTTTTTTTTGCTGTTGCATTTTAAGTTCATTTATATTCTAAATACAAGTCTTTTGTAGGATACATGCTTTACAGATTTTTTTCTTAGTCTGTAGCTTGTCTTTTCATCATCTTAATGGGATCTTTCAAAGAGTAAACATTTTGAATTTTGATGAAATCCAATTTATCAAATTATTTATTTTATGAAATGTACTTTTGGTTTCAAGTCTAATAACTCTTCACCAAGACCTAGGTCCGGAAGAGGTTCTACTGTGTTATCTTTGTTTATCCTCTTTGGGGTTCACTCAGATTCTTGAATCTGAGGGTTTCTGTCTGTCTTCAAATTTGGGAAAATTTCAGGCACTATTTCCTTAAATAACATTTCAGGCCCTTCCTCTGTCTTCTCTCCTTCTTGAACTCAGTGACATAAATGTTAGATCTTTTGTTATAGAACCGCAGGTCCCTAAGGCCCTATTCACTTTTGTCAGTGTATTTTCTCTATTAAGATTGGGTCATTTCGATTGTTCTATTTTCAATTTTGCTGGTTCTTTTCTCTACTCCATCCATTCTGTTGTTGCGCTCATCCATTAGGTTTTTGTTTTGTTTTTGTTTGTTTTGTTTTGAGGTTCTTGTATTTTACAGTTCTAAAATTTTCATTTGGTTCTTCATCTGACTACCACAAAAACCTTCTCAGAAAAACCTAACCTAACATCAATGTCATCTTGGTTTTTGTGTCTATTGACTCAAATCAAGATTTTCCTGGTTCTTTAAATGACAAGTGATTTTTGTTTGAAGCCTGGACATTTTGATATTCTATTCAGAGACTCTAGATCTTACAGAAATCATATTTTCTTTTCTCTCTCTCTATTTTTTTATTTTTTTATTTATTTATTTTTTTTTTTTAGGCAGAGTTTCGCTCTTTCGCCCAGGCTGGAGGGAAGTGGTGCAATTTCTGCTCAGTGCGACCTCCGCCGAGATCGTGCCACTTCACTCCGGCCTGGACGAAAGAGTGAAACTATCTATTCCACCTATTATTCCATCTATTATTCTATCTCAGCATAAAAAATTCTCCTGCCTCAGCTTCCCGAGCAGCTGAGATTACGGGCGCCCGCCACCACGCCTGGCTAATTTTTGTATTTTTAGTAGAGATGGGGTTTCACTATATTGGTCAGGCTGGTCCCGAACTCTTGACCTCAGGTGATACACCCACCTCGGCCTCCCAGATTGCTGGAGTGCTAAGATTACAGACACAAGCCACCGCGCCTGGTCGTTTTTTGTTTGTTTGTTTTTTGAGACAGAGTCTCGCTCTGTCGCCCAGGCTGGAGTGCAGTGGCCGGATCTCAGCTCACTGCAAGCTCCGCCTCCCAGGTTCACGCCATTCTCCTGCCTCAGCCTCCTCAGTAGCTGGGACTACAGGTGCCCGCCACCTCGCCCGGCTAATTTTTTGTAATTTTAGTAGAGATGGGGTTTCACCATGTTAGCCAGGATGGTCTCCATCTCCTGACTTTGGGATCCCCCCCGCCTCGGCCTCCCAAAGTGCTGGGATTACAGGCGTGAGCCCTGTGCCCGGCCTTTTTTTTTTTTTTTTTTTTTTTTTTTTTGAAAGCAAGTATTATTTGATGCTGCTTTCTTTAGTGGAGGGAAAGGAATGCTATTTCATCATTGCTAGGTGGAGGCGGAAGTACAGATTCCCACTCAATCTCCACTGACATAGAGGGTGGGAAGGTGCTCCTCCTCTCAGCTTAATGGGGATGGGTGTTCCAGCCCAACTAGGCTTTTACTGATATTACCTGGCTGAGAAGAACAGGACTATCTCATCCCTGCTCCCCACATGGTCTCCGCTGACGAAGCACAGTAGTGGAAGTCCTGACCCTGTACTAGGCCTCCTTTGATACCACCACAACATGGAGCGGAGGGATCTGTCTTTACTGCTGGTTGGGGGTGGAATCTAGATTCCCTATTCAGCCTTTGTTGACGTGGGTGGTGTGGGGTTGCATTTTTTTTTTTTTTTTCGATTATGTTTGGCAGGTGTAGGGCAATTATCGTCAAATAGTTTGTCTTGCTAGGCTGCCCCTTTCTTAATCCTTTGGCTAGAGAGAGAAAGCTGTTTTGTTGTTGTTGTTGTTGTTTTTGTCTGTAGCTGTTGGGATTTCCAAGTTGCTAGCATCTCCATCTCTATCACACCATCCAAGATATATGAAGTAAAATGAAAACTTAGGAAACATACTCCCGTGTTGCTTCTCAGGCCCTAATGTCCCTAGACAGTCTGACTTCTTCCACCATTTGGAGTCTTCTCATGTTTGTTTAATACTTAATGTCCAGGGTTGTTAGCTGTATATTTAATGGGAGGAAAGGGGAAATTGTGTCTACTCCATCTTGTCCAGAAATGAAAGTAGAAGTCAGTCACCAGGTAAACTTTGTTTATTAAGGTAAAATTCACGTAACATAAAATTAAAGTTCTCACTCATAAGTGGGAGTTGAACAATGAGAACACATGGACACAGGGAGAGGAACATGACGCACTGGCGTCTGTCATGGGGTGGTGGGGGGGTAGGGGAGGGATAACATTAGGAAAAATACCTAATGTAGGTGACAGATTGATGGGTGCAGCAAACCACCATGGCATTTGTATACCTATGTAACAAACCTGCACATTCTGCACATGTACCCCAGAACTTGAAAGTATAGTAATAATAATAATAATAAACAGAAAAAAAGAAAATGGAACAAAGAAAATTTGAATTCAACAAATGACAGGAGATAGGTAAACAGGAAAAAATAAAATAAAAAATGTCAGTAGAAAGCCAAATATTAAAATGTCAAGACCAAATCCAAATACAGCAATAAAAACGGTAACTATAAATGAGTTACACTCACCCATTGTAAAACAGAGATTCTTGGGTGATTATTAAAAAACAAACAAAATAAAACCTAAATTTTTCTATGTGCTATATAAAAAGATACTCCTGAAACAAAATAATAGTGAGACGTCTGCTTTTGAGTGGAAGGGAATATTTGATGCTGAACTAGCCTTCTCACTCTCAACAACTAGACAATTAGACACAATATAGGAAATAACTGTTTTCAGACTTTGTACAATAGGCAATGCAAGACTGACTCTTGAAGTTTTATATAATTCTTTTTGACTTCATCATTTTAGGTAGTAATTTAGCAACTTTGGCTTAAGACAAATTTTGCCTTTATTACTACTTTATAATGTATTGAATACTGAAAGGTAGCATTACTTTTTATTACTTTCAGTTAACTTTGAAGTCTTGTCCAATTGAGTGCTAAGGGTAACATCTTCAAAGGTGGTTGGCTGATGAAATCAGAATCTCTGAGAATGAAGCCCAGGCACTGGAATATTTTAAAGCTTCAGGTGATTCTAAAGTTCACCAGGGCCGGGTGCGGTGGCTCACGCCTGTAATCCCAATACTTGTGGGATGCTGAGGCGGGCAGATCACCTGAGGCCAGGACTTCGAGACCAGTCTGGCCAAAAATGGCAAAACCCCATTTCTACTAAAAGTACAAAAACTAGCCAGACATGGTGGTAGGTGCCTGTAACCCCAGCTACTCTGGAGGCTGAGGCAGGAGAATCGCTTGAACCCAGGAGGCGGAGGTTACGGTGAGCTGAGATTGTGACACTGCACTCTGGCCTGGGCTGAGCAAGACTTCCCTCTCGGAAAAAAAGAAAAAAATAATCATTAGGATTGGAAAGTCATTATTATATCTGAAAACAAAATCAAACAAACTGTTTAGGTTAATCAATAATAAATGACATTTTTTGCAGATTAAATTATTTTGTCATATGAATTAACTATATAATTGAAGCCAGGTGTGAATTATAATAATGAGTCCTTTTAATAATCATTAGAAGGATGCCATGTAGATCAGACTTTCTACTATACGTTTTCATTCTACAAAAACATATTGAATGTCTACTATAATCTAGGCTGTGTGCACTGGAAACCAAAGTGAACAAAAAAGTCATGGTCCCTTAAGAACTTTATGAACTGGAGGAGACAGACATTAAGTACATAGTCATACAAGTCAGTGTTTAAAAATGATCTGTGGCAAATGCTATGACAAAACAGTACAGGTGCTCAGAAAGCATGCATGGGAGGCTCCTGTCATAGTCTAAAAGGTCAGGGAAGTTTGAGTTTTAGTTGAAATATTTGAGTTGATAAATTAATAAGGTGAAGGGAGGTGGGCAAGATATCTGTTTCCTAGGAAAGGAAGGAGCATTTGCAATGTTCCTAAGATGCAAAGTTGTGCGGGGTAGTGCTTCTCACACTTAAATGTGCATAAGAATTTTCTGGGGGGATCTTATTAAAAGACAATGAATCTGAAGTGGAATCTGCTTACAAGTGATACTGGTATCGCTGGTCCACATTCCACACTTTAAGTATCAAGAGAAGGACATTCAAGAAACTGAATGAACTTTGGTGTGGTTTGGCCCCCAGAGTTGGAAAGTAATGAAGCAGCAGCCACATGGTACTGTAGGGCCACTTATTTCATTTAGTCCGAATAGTTTGTCACTTAAGTCTTGTATTGTTTAAATTGATGGTAATTATCATCTAGAATTTACAGCTTTCTCTCTCTCTCTCTTCCCACCTATCCCTTATGGAGAAAAATGATTGCAACTCTCACTGAATTGGGTCAAAACTCCTAGCTAAAGACTACAAGAAATGCACTTGTAGTTAAAGTTAGGCTTATTTGTTTAGTTTGCTGCCAGAAAGAGGGGATGCACCTGGAAGGAACCACAGGGTTTTCAGCCTGGGGTAGAAGGGAGGGGCTTCCTATAATGTTTGGGTTTATGCCGAGGGGTTTTAAAGAGGGACTAGGGAAGAGGGGAAAGAGGGGACATGTTTTGGGTTGGCTTGTGTCTAGAAGCAGCAGTTTGGTATTCCAGTAATCCTGTCCCTTTCTCACCTGCATAACTCCAGAGATCAAAGTCTTTTGTTTCTTTTTCAGCACTTAACTGAGTCCGTGTCTGATAATGCCACTATCTGAGTCCCCTATAGGACTGGTTTTTTTTGTTTTGTTTTCTGCTAGTTTTCATTCATGTTGGGTGGTCCTTTCATGGAACTGTTACTATTATTATTATTATTATTATTATTATGCCAGACTTTGCATTTGCAAAATTACAGAAACAATTGGAGTTCCAGGAAAATGTAATCTTCCAGAGTGGATTTACATTTACTTTCATCTGGCTTCTTCGTATTATTTCAACTTTAGGCATTGAGCTAATTTGAAGCTGAGCTTCAGTTTCTGTGAGGGCCATTCACTTCCAGTTCACTCTGCTCCTAGGAGGCAACACTGTCTGAAATCAAAGAAAGAAGGTTCATTAGACACTCTTTCAGCGAGTTCTGGATCTCATTCCCATTCTTCGAACCCTGTGACTCTTTTAAAAGCACTGTTCAACCCTTCAGACTCCTCCTCTGGGATTGACATAGGAACCCTCCAGGACTGGCAAACATCTCCAGGGGAAAAGTGGTCCTCCCCAGGATTTTGGCTCAATACTTCTTCATATATTATTAGCTCTATAATTCCATCAAGCAATTAAAAAAAAAAAAACTGTCCAGCTTTTCTAGTTGTCTTCAGTGGGAAACTTGGTCTGCCATTTCTAGAAGTGCATATCATATATAATTTTTATAAATTAATTATATTTTATTACCTTTAAAGTTCTTGCATAAAATTGGCTATCTGGATATGGCATATTTATACATTCTTTATTAGCAGAAATAAGTTGTTAGCCAGTACCTCACTCTTCCAAACCATGATGGATAACCAAACTAATTTGCCTTTCTAGAAGAATAGTTTGCATTTCTTTAAAGTCAGAGTTTACTAGGAACTTGCTGTTGCAGCCCAATGCTGCACAATTAAGTTGTCCAGTTCTGTTTTCTCCTACTGGGTCCTCTTTAATTAATCAAAGATTAAGACACTCATGAGGGGAAATACTGGTTATAGCCCTCCACACACTGAAATAATAGATTTATTCATTTAGCCTTTGCTTTTGTAAGACTTGTCATCAAAGAAGGTAGAGTGGCGATGGTAATTTGGAGACATTACTTCATTACCAATGGATCTGAGACTGTAATTGGTTTCCTTTCCTAGTCCATGTGTATCATGCACATCTGTTAAAAAGGAGAGTTGTTTGCAGAGTCAATACAATTTTGCCATTACAAAATTTGCAAAGGGACACAACAACAGAGTCTCTTCCAAACTTGCAGTTTAAACAAAATATTTTTCTTTACCTGCTTTCCAGCTAAAATTTATTTAAATTTAAACTAAGCTAAAAGATGTTTATAGTTAGAAGGAAAATACCCAGTTGAAGCTGTGAAGCCAACGTAGCAGAAATGGAATCTTTCCAACCTGAAATCATTTCATAGTATGATTTAATGATGACAAAACATGAGTTCCCAGAAAAATATAATTTCCATTTCCCTTACTGCAAGTGTTCACCCAGTTTGAATTGTTAATATCCCTGAACCTAGACCAACATCAGAAGTGCCCTGAATATAAGTGATTTTCCAGTTATTTCCCTAGATGTGGAAGGCAAAAATGCAGCTGAATACAAATGGGCCCAATCTGAATATATTAAGTGTGCCTCGGGGAAACTGCTTTGTGAGAAACCAGTATTACTATTAGAGATTATAAAGTATACAGTTAAGGACATTAGAGAAATCTCATATTAATGGGAATGTTAAGAGCCATCTTAATGACTGGGGAAGCTTGGAACAGAGGCATATTTTAAATAATATTAATTTAGAAAGACATTATGGAAAGCTATCAAAACAGTAAGTTAAAAAATAGGAAAAAAAACTGTGGTGAAATTGGTTATATTTTTCCTGTTGGGATTAAAGACAAACAAACAACAATAAAAACTTTGAAATTGAACCATCTTTAGTCACTCTAAACTCCAGAGAGAGAAAATGAATTACCAAATAGAAATCATATCTGGTCTCCACATAGAGGCAACATGTAATTGCTGACCTCTGCTTGCCCGATTTCTACACTGTTTCTGGGAGAATAGCCCATCCTTCTTTCCCTTCCGGGGTAAGCACACCAAGCACATATGAGCAAACTTTTGAAGGTTTCATAAGAAGCTGGTCGTGGGTGTACAGTATATAATTGTGTTACTCTGTTCCTATGAGCAGAGCTAATTGAGTGCATTATCCTATAGCCAAAATTTTTCCTTTAAAATTTGTGAAATGAATCAAGTTCAGTAAAGATGAATAAGGCTGGTTAAAACTCCTGAGGAAAATGATCATGATTTAACACTTTTAAATGCTTGGCAAGAAGGTCTACTCAGTCTTTTATAAGGGCTCTAGCATTTAATGTGTGTTACATGTTCCCAAAGAAAGGTATTTGATTTTGAATCATGGATCTGCTTGAAGACATATTCTTTCTTTCTTTCTTTTTTTTTTTTTTTTTGACACGGAGTTTCGCTCTGTCGCCCAGGCTGGAGTGCAGTGGCCGGATCTCAGCTCACTGCAAGCTCCGCCTCCCGGGTTCACGCCATTCTCCTGCCTCAACCTCCTGAGTAGCTGGGACTACAGGCGCCCGCCACCTCGCCCGGCTAATTTTTTGTATCTTTTAGTAGAGACGGGGTTTCACCGTGTTAGCCAGGATGGTCTCGATCTCCTGACCTCGTGATCCGCCAGTCTCGGCCTCCCAAAGTGCTGGGATTACAGGCTTGAGCCACGGCGCCCGGTCAAAGACATATTCTTTCAAAAAAAAGTTGATGCCACTCTGCTACAAGTTCATGGTCTTACATGGTCACCAAAGTCCACATAGATGCCCAATTTAATCTTATCTTGTGGGTGGTTGTATGATATTTTGTTGAGCTAATCATGTAGCATGGATGGTATGTTAGTTTCCTACTGCTGTTGTAACAAATTACTACACATTTAGTGACTTAACATAGTGCAAATTTTTTATCTTAGTAAATTGACATTTTGGAAGTCAGAGGCCAGAAATGGATCTTCTGGGGTGAACATCAAGGTGTCAGCAGGGTTAAGTTCCCTCTCAAGGCTCTGGGGGAGAAAACTTTCCATGCCTTTTCCAGTTTCTAGAACCACCTACATTCCTCACCTCCTGGCTGCATCCACTCTGAGCTCTGCTTCTGTCATCACATCTGTTGTTTGACCTTCCTGCCTCTCTGTTCTTGTAAGGACCCTCATGATTTTTATATCAAACCACTGTCAAAAATAAACACAGCCAGACATTAAAGCAATAAATACAGATTTTATTCAATAACCACTGAGTGTTGGAGAAAGAGCCCAGCTCCATTCCGATTTGTGCAGAGGTGATTGGGTATTTTAAAGAAAGAATGAGGGAATAGGGAGAGGGAATGCCAGGGGTTGAGTAGAATTAGGGAAGTGAACAATTACAGTAAGTGGGAAGGGGGATTGGTGCATGTGAAACCCATCTGGGTTTGCTAACTGGCACTTGTTGAAATGTGGCTCCTGCTCTCCCACAGAGATGGGGAAACAGAGGCCAAATCTCCAGGTATTGGCTAGAACAAACAGTAAATTATTCTGACAGTCTTATAATCACCAAAGTTCAGTTTTTATGAGTAACTCTGTGATGACAGTGATTCTATTTGGTTTCCAAATAAATGTATTTATTCATGTAATTAAAAAAAATTGAGTGTTAGCTATAAAAACTTTAATTCCTCAAGGGGTCTTCAGATAGAGACTATTTTCTTTATCCCTGACTCTCCAGTCCCTACCACAGTGCCTTGAACATCAATAATCAATAATTCTTTGACATAGGTAAGTAAACATGTTTGATGCAGCTATGAGAGAAGGAAGCACAGGGAACACTCCTATGGATATGACAACATAGGGTATGCGATTTGGGAACCAAAATACTTGGGGTCTTAGTATTGTAGCAGGCTTATACTAGGGAGTTGGGAAAATAGGATTATAGAGGGCGTTGAGGAAAAACAATTTCAAGGCTGACATTGTAGAAGACAGAAGGTGAAACCCTGTCTCTACTAAAAATACAAAAATTAGCCAGGCGTGGTGGCGGGTGCAAGTAATCCCAGCTACTAGGGAGGGTGAGGCAGGAGAATCCCTTGAACCTAGGAGGTAGAGGTTGCAGTGAGCTGGTTGCACTCCAGTGTGGGTGACAAAGCTAGACCCTGTCTCAAAAAAAAAAAAAAAAAAAAAGAATAAACCAGGTGGAGATGGAGAAAGGCATCAGAAGAAGAGGGGAGAAGATAACAGGAAGTACATTGTAGACAGCTTCCTACGACTTTGCCACACAAAATGTTATTTAAAATGTTCTCTACTTGAATTTAAGGAGTGCAAGTTGTTTCCTCAGGTTCATGAGTGTATAAATATACCTACTTGATATTGATAAGCCATAATACTATAAGTTGTCATTCAATAGCATTATATGAATCTGCAAATAACTAACAAAGAAAAGTTTGAGCTGTGTGAGATTAAAACATTTGAAGATGACCTCTTATTTCCTAGATTGAAGTATTCTCTCATTCCTCTTCAAAGCAAAATGCCGATTTTTGATAGTTAATCCATCATCCAGGTATAGTCAATGATTGTAATCAGAAGAGGCTTGGAACCCTTTTAAAAGATGTATGCAAATGGTGAAAGTTAAGAGATAGTATAAGATGTTTTGAATTTAAGAGATAGTATAAGATGTTTTGCAAAAGCTTCCACACCTATTTCAGCATCTTAGGCAAGTTAAGAAATTCAAACCTGAAACTGCAAAGAACTATAGGATCAGGAAATCCTCCACTATTAAAAGTTCTTTTCTCTGGTAAATAATGCTTAACACATTAAACCAAAAATTTCTTAATGAACATTTTCCTTTTCTCATGACTTGGAGAGAAATGGTGAGTTGACTTTTCACAGTATATTTTAGCCATATATCAGTTCCTCTGACACTTTCCCTTCATACATGTATTTTACCTGTATTACTTGGCCCATACCCTCTCAATGCATTTGACACACTTAAACACTTCTTCAGTAAATGACATCATAGCCTCAGTAGCTCAGATCATCTTGAATCCTCTCTTCCCCTCACAGCCCCACAGTCAAACCAGCAGGGCTTTTCTTGTTTATTTTCTGTCTGCTCTCCTTGAATGTAAGCTCTGAGGGAGTAGGGATCCTTTCAGTCCTGATGATAAACAAATCCTTAGGACTAGACAGAGTCTAGACAGAGTAGGTATTAAATGCATATTTATTGAATGAATTAATAAAAACTTTAATAATATTTTAAATAATTTTTTGTATAAAATATTCATTGTCTTTGGTGATATTTTCTTTCAATAGACTATTTTTAGGAGCAGTTCTAAGTTCCCAGCAAAATAATAAAGAAAGTACAGAGACTTCTTCTATACTTATATTCCCTTCCCCCACAGATGCATAGCCTCCCCCTCAATATCAAATCCCCACCATTAGTTACAACTGATGAACCTACATTGATACATCATTATCACTGAGAGTCCATAGTTTATATTCCGGTTTCCTCTTGGCATTGTGCATACTATGGGTTTGTGCATGTATCCACCATTACAGTATCATACAGAGGAGTTTCACTGCCTTAAGAATCCTCTGTGCTCCTTCTAATCATCCCTTCCTCTCCTATAACCCCTGGCAACCACTAATCTTTTCACTGTCTCCATAGTTTTGCCTTTTCCGGAATGTCATATAGCTAGAATAATACATTATGTGACCTTTTCAGATTGATTTATTTCACTTAGTAATATTACTTCTTTCAGGGTTCCTCCACTTCTTTTTATGGCTTGATAGTTCATTTCTTTCATTGCTTAGTTTTGAAAGAAACTCTCATACTGTCTTTTAAAGTGACTCTGCCATTTTGTATTCCTACCAGCAATGAAAGAGAGTTTCTGTTATTCGATGGCCTTGTCAGCATCTGGTGTTGTCAATTTTGGCCACTCTAATAGATGTGTAGTGGTATCTTGTTTTAATTTGCATTTCTCTGATAGCTATGATGTACAGTATTTGTTCATATGCTTATTTGCTATCTGCATATCTTCTTTGGTAAAGTATCTGTAAGGTCTTTGGCCTATTTTTAAATTGGATTGTTTTCTTATTGTTTGATATAGTTTGACTGTGTTCCCCACCCAAATCTCATCTTGAATTCCCATGTGTTGTGGAAGGGACCCAACAGGAGGTAATTGAAACATGCGAGAAAGTCTTTCCCTTGCTGTTCTCATGATAGTGGATAAGTCTCATGAGATCTGATGGGTTTAAAAAGAGGAATTCACCTGCACAAGCTCTCTCTCTCTGCCTGCTACCATCCATGTAAGATGTGACTTTCTCCTCCTTGCTTTCCACAATGATTTTGAGGCTTCCCCAGCCACGTGGAACTGTAAGTTCTATTAAATCTCTTCCTTTTATACATTGCCCAGTCTCTGGTATGTCTTTATCAGCAGCATGAAAACAGACTAATACAGTAAATTTGTACCAGGAGTGCGTTGCTGCTGAAAAGATACCCAAAAATGTGGAAGCGGCTTTGGAACTGGGTAACAGGCAGAGGTCGGAACAGCTTGGAGGGCTCAGAAGAAGACAGAAAAATATGTCAAAGTTTCGAACTTCCTAGAGACTTGTTGAATGGCTTTG
Source organism: Trachypithecus francoisi (assembly GCF_009764315.1). Lineage (NCBI taxonomy): Eukaryota > Metazoa > Chordata > Mammalia > Primates > Cercopithecidae > Trachypithecus > Trachypithecus francoisi. Next base: position 43,131,902 of record NW_022681470.1, on the reverse strand, counting down.
AACAAAATGCCGAGAGTGACGTGAACAATGAAATCCAGGCTGAGGTGGTGTCATATGGAGATGAGGAAATTGTTGGGAACTGGAGCAAAGGTGACGCTTGTTATGTTTTAGCAAAGAGACTGGTAGCATTTTGCTCCTGTCCTAGAGACTTGTGGAACTTTGAACTTGAGAGAGATGATTTAGGGTAGCTGGTGGAAGAAATTTCTAAGCAGCAAAGCATTCAGGATGTGACTTGGGTGCTGTTAAAGGCATTCAGTTTTAAAAAGGAAACAGAGCATAAGAGTTTGAAAAATTTGCAGCCTGACAATGCAATAGAAAAGAAAATCCCATTTTCTGAGGAGAAATCCTAGCTGGCTGCAGAAATTTGTGTAAGTAACAAGGAGCTGAATGTTAGTCACCAAGACAATGGGGAAAATGTCTCCAGGACATGTCAGAGGTCTTCACAGCAGCCTCTCCCATCACAGGCCTGGAGGCCTGTGAGAAAAAAGTGGTTTCATGGCCTGAGCCCAGGGTCCCTCTGCTGTGTGCAGTCTAGGGACTTGGTGTCCTGCGTCCCAGCTGCTCTAGCCGTGACTAAAAGGGTCCAAGGTACAACTCAGGCTGTTGCTTCAGAGATTAGAAGCTCCAAGCCTTGGCAGCTTCCACATGGTGTTGAACTTGAGGGTGCACAAAAGTCAAGAATTGAGGTTATGGAACCTTCGTCTGGATTTCAGAAGATGTATGGAAACGCCTGGATGCCCAGGCAGAAGTTTGCTGCAGGGGTGGGACCCTCATGGAGAACCTCTGCTAGGGCAGTGCAGAAGGGAAATGTGGATTTGGAGCCCCCACACAGAGTCCCTACTGAGGAACCACCTAGTGGAGCTGTGAGAAGAGGGCTGCCATCCTCCAGACCTCAGAATGGTAAATCCACCAGCAGCTTACACTGTGCACCTGGAAAAGCCACAGGTACTCAATGCCAGTCCATGAAAGCAGCCAGGAGGGAGGCTATACCCTGCAAAACCACAGGAACAGAGCTGCCCAAAACAATGGAAACCCACCTCTTGCATCAGCATGACCTGGATATGAGACATGGAGTCCAAGGAGATAATTTTGGAGTTTTAAGATTTGACTGCCCTGCTGGATTTTGAACCTACATGGGGCCTGTAGCCCCTTTGTTTTGGCCAATTTCCCCCACTTGGAATGTCTGTATTTATCCAATGCCTGTACCCCCATTGTGTCTAGGAAATAACTAACTTGCTTTTGATTTTACAAGATCATAATCTAAAAGGACTTGCCTTGTCTCAGATAAGACTTTGGACTCCTGACTTTTGAGTAAATTTTGAAATGAGTTAAGACTGGGAGACTGTTGGGAAGGCATGATTGGTTTTGAAATGTGAAGACATGAGATTTGGGAGGGGCCAGGAGCAGTATGATACGGTTTGGCTGTGTCCTCACCCAAATCTCGTCTTGAATTCACATATGTTGTGGGAAGGACCCAGTGGGAGGTAATTGAATTAGGGGGGCAAGTCTTTCCCTTGCTGTTCTCATGATAGTGAATAAGTCTCACAAGATCTGATGGTTTTAAAAAGAAGAATTCCCCTGCACAAGCTACCTCTCTTTGCCTGCTGCCATCCATGTAAGATGTGACTTGCTCTTCCTTGCCTTCCAGCATGATTGTGAGGATTCCCTAGCCACTTGGAACTGTAAGTTCAATTAAACCTATTTGTTTTGTAAATTGCCTGGTCTCAAGTATGTCTTTATCAGCAGTGTGAAAATGGACTAATACATTGTTGATTAGGTGAGATTTTGAAATGTACAGAAAAGTGCAAAGAATGAAATGGTGGGCTCTATAATGTTTGTATCCAGAGAAAATCACTATTAATAATTTGATATATTTCTTCTAGAAATCTAAAAGTGAATGTTATATGCTTTCCAACAGATTCTTAAAAGATGAATTAGTGTTGAAGAAGATTAAGTTTTAAGGCTTTTAAGACACATTGAGATAATGTTTATACAATTTTTATTTTTCCCTCACATAAAATTATATAATAAGTGTTTTCTCATCTGGCTTAAATTTGAAGGTATCTTTTAAACAGGAACCTATCTGTTAAGGTGTAAATGGAATTTGCTGGTGAGTGTGCCATTCTGCATCTGCCACACATCACCGGCAAGGAAGTGGCTTCCTCGGAGCCCAGTCAAACTTGTTGAAAGATGACCACTGAGTCTTTTGCAAATCATTGACAACCACACTGCAGGAAAAGAAAGAAGGCACACCGAAAACAGGAAGAGCAGCTCTAGTGACAAATTCTAACATTGTTCCAGCTGGCAAAGGAGAAATATTTAATACTCTATATCCAGAATTATAATGCAAGACAAAAAAGGGTAGATCTGGCACACAATTGTGAGAAACACGCTCACCCGTTCAAACCCAAAGAATGGACTTAGAGGCACAGAGAACAGTGAAAGTGAGACTTTTAATATCTGTCTTGCAATATAGGGTGTTTGGTAGGCAGGCAAATCCAGGGCAGTCACAACAGGTAATTTATCATCACAACAGGTAATTTATCTCCTAGCATGAAAGTCCCTCCCCCAGTTCCTCATTGGTTGAGTACTATGGGGTTACAATCTTCCCAAACGTCTCCTAAGTTTCATTATCCCCCTTATAAAGTTATACCCCAGCCTCCTTCCATGCTTAAATTTCAATTTCCCAATAACAAAACTTTTTCCCCTTTTATGGGCTGATCCCTCCTCTACATTCTGTTCACTTATTGTGACCCTCTAGTTGCATGACCCATGTGGTTTGTTACATTTGCAGGCTGGCTGCCAGTACTTAGATTTATCATGCCTTGAAAATGGACCATTTAAAATGTTTTCTCACACCATCACACATAGCACTTTTTTAATGGAATGTTCTTACTATGACTAGTGCACAGAATTGCCATGAAATTTTGCTTATTGATATCATACTTAGCAACTGTGATAAACTTTCTTATTAATTCTAGTTTGTATATTCTTCTGGTTTTCTATGCTGACTATTGTATCACCTGTGAATAATAACAGGTGATATGTCTGTCTTTTGTTTTCTTTATAATCCTTACACAGTTTTTTTTCCTTTTAATTGCCTTCTTGAGCTGAATACATCTACCATCTCTCGCTTAGCCTATATACCGCCATCTTCAGCAAACCTCAACAAGAGATATAAAGTAAGCACAAATGCCCACGCAAAAACGTTAGGTCAAGGTGTAGCCTATGAGCTGGGAAAAAATGGGCTACATTTTCTATTACAGAAAACCCACGATAACTACAGATAACCCACGAGTACAATGTTAAATAGAAGTGATAATAGTGACATTCTTGACATATTCCTGAATTTGAAAGGAATGCTTGTAATGTTTCACTACTGAATATAATATTTGCTGAACTTTTTGTTCATATACACTCTAGGTTTAAGAAATTATATGGTTAAGCTTTGTGACCCCACCCAAATCTCATCTTGAATTATAATCCCCATAATCTCCACATATCAAGGGACAGACCAGGTGGAGCTAATTGGATCATGGGGGCAGTTTCTCTCATGCTGTTATCATGATAGTGAGTGAGTTATCATGAGAGCTGATGGTTTTACAAGTGTTTGGTAGTTCCTCCTGCATTCATTTCTCTTTCCTGCTGCCTTGAGAAGAAGGTACCTGCCTCCTTTTCACCTTCTGTCATGATTGTAAGTTTCCTGAGGCCTCCCCAGCAATGTGGAATTATGAGTCAAACCTCTTTTCTTTATAAATTACTCAGTCTTAGATAGTATCTTTATAGCACTGTGAAAATGGACTAATACAGTTAACTGGTATCATGGAGAGTGGGGTACTGCTATAAATATACCCAAAAATGTGGAAGCGACTTTGGAACTAGATAACAGGCAGAGGTTGGAACAGTTTGGAGGGCTCAGAAGAAGATAGGAAAATATGGGAAAGTTTGGAACTTCCTAGAGACTTGTTGAATGGCTATGAATAAAATCCTGATAGTGATATGGTCAATGAAATCCAGGCTGAGGTGGTCTAGATGGAGATGAGGAACTTCTTGGGAACTGGAGTAAAGGTCACCTTTACTATATTTTAGCAAAGAGACTGGTGGCATTTTGCCCTGCCCTAGAGATCTGTGGAACTTCTATCTTGAGAGAGATGATTCAGGGCATCTCAAAGAAGAAATTTCTAAGCAGCAAAGTGTTCAAGAGGTGACAGAGTGTAAAAGTTTGGAAAATTTGCAGCCTGATCATGCCGTACAAAAGCTATTTTCTAAGGAGAATTCAAGCTGGCAGCAGAAATTTGCATAAGCAACCAGGAGTCACAGGCCTAGAGGCCTAGTAGGGAAAAATGGCTTTGTAGGCCAGGCCCAGGGCCCCCTGCTTTGTGCAGCCTCAGGACTTGGTGCCCTGTGCCCAAGCTTAGTGGCCAGCTCCAGCTGTGGCTAAAAGGGGCCAACATAAAGCTCAGGCCATTGCTTCAGGGTGTGCAAGCCCCAAGCCTTGACAGCTTCCATGTGGTGTTGGGCCTGCCAGTGCCCAGAAGCCAAGAATTAAGGTTTTGGAACCTCTATCTAGATTTCAGAGGATGTATGGAAATTCCTGAACGACCAGGCAAAGTTTGCTGCAGGAGTGGAGCCCTCATGGAGAACCTCTGTTAGTGTTACCAGTGGAGGGTCTTGACAACACGTTGTCCAGGTCCTAGGCATTTTGAACAAAGAATTGAACAAAATGCCACAAAGTAACAAAGAAGTGAAACACAGGAATGAAACAAGCAAAACAGGAATTTACCAAAGCCAGAAAGTACTCCACAGGATGGGAATGGGCCTGATCAAGCAGCTCAAGACCGGGTTACAAAGTTTTCTGGGCTTTAAGTACTCTGAGGCTCTTGTTGGCTTCCCCCTATCTGGATGAAGGATTTGGTCTGTGGCTAATTAAAGGCTGAGATGAATTTCACCTGGGGCCAATCCAAGGCACTTTCCCTTTCCATCTGAGATGTGGAAGGGGAGTGTTGTAGGGAGAGTAGCCTTTGATCCTTTGTTACTCAGGTGTGGGGAGATGGGTTTTTCCTTTCGGTTTAGCCTTGGGAAGTTTGTGTTAATTGGCCTTGGGTTCCCTGCCCCCGGACCCAGGTGTTTTCCATTTGATCCAGCTTTGGGAAGTCAGCACAAATTGGAATGAGAGTCCCTGCCCCCGATCTTGGTGTTTTTCCTTGATCCAGCAAGTATTGGCCTTAAGTTCCCTTCCTTCAGACCCTATTCTCCTGCCTCACTAGGGCAATGCAGAAGGAAAATGTGGGGTCAGAACCCCCACACAGAGGCCCCTCTGGAACACTGCCAAGTGGAGCTATGAGAAGAGGGCCACTGTTCTCCAGACCCCAGAATGGTAGATCCACAAACAGCTTGCACTCTGTGCCTGGAAAAGCCGCAGACATTCAGCGCCAGCCGGCGAAAGCAGCGGGAAGTGGAGCTGTGCCCTGCAAAGCCACAGGATGGAGCTGCTCAAGGCTGTAGAAGCCCATCTCTTGCATCAGCGTGACCTGGACGTGAGACATGGAGTCAAAATGAATCATATTGGAATTTTAAGATTTAATGACTGCCCAGACGGATTTCGGACTTCAATGGGACTTGTAGCCCCTTTGTTTTGGCTGATTTCTCCCATTTGGAACGGTAACATTTACCCAATGCCTGTACCCCCATTGTATTTAGGAAGTAACTAACTTGCTTTTGATTTTACAGGCTCCTACGTAGAGGGCACTTGCCTTGTCTCAGATGAGACTTTGGACTTGTACTTTTGGGTTAATGCTGGAATGAATTAAGACTTTGGGGGACTGTTGGGATGGCATGATTGATTTTTGAAATGTGAAAGGGATATGAAATTTGGGAGGGGCCAGGAGCGGAATGATATGGTTTGACTTTGTATTCCCACCCAAATCTCATCTTGATTATAATCCCTATAATCCCCACGTGTCAAGGGAGAGACCAGGTGGAAATCATTGAATCATGGGGACGGGTTTCCCCCATGCTGCTCTCGTGATAGTGAGTTCTCACGAGATCTGCTGGTTTTATAAGTGTTTGGTATTTCCTCCTGCGTTCATGTGTCTCTCCTGCCGCTTGTGAAGAAGGTGCTTACCTCCCTTTCGCCTTCCGCCATGATTTCAAGTTTCCTGAGGCTTCCCCAACCATGTGGAACTGTAAGTACATTAAACCTTTTTCCTTTATAAATTACCCACTCTCGGGTAGTATTTTTATAGCAGTGTGAAAATGGACTAATACAAGAAAGTTCTTCTCTATTTATGAAATTCTCTATATTGGAGTGATTTTTTTAAGGTGTACTTTCAAGAAGAACTTCATCAAAATTATAGTAAGCCTTTACGTTTTCTAAGTTTGTGTTTATTAGAAGCAGAGCATAGTTAATAATTCACATTCAATAATAGTTTACAGTTTATGAAAATTCTTATATTTGCTGTGAATTTGAGCTATACAATAACCATTTGAGGTTGGAAAAGGTGTGGTAGAATTTGCTACTTGCTTTCTCTCTTTTTTCCATAATCATTACTTTTTTAAGCTGGAACATGGTTATATTAAAGATACGTTTCTCTTTGCAGTGAGTGTGGCTATGGTACTTTGTTCTGGTCAATGGGATAGACGTTGAAGCGTCATGTAGCATTTGCACAAAGATCTTTAAGAGGTTATGTGTATTCTTTGATACTTCAATTTTTCATCTACTTTGCTGCTTGTAACATGGATAATACCATCTTGGGCCATGAGCTTAAGAACTCCCCATAGTAGAATGTCACAGCCATGAGCTTCAAAAAGCTGGTTCCCTGAGGACTCTGTGGAACAGAGTAACTGTGCCAGGTCATTTATGCAGTTTTACATGAGAGAAAATTTTCTGTCCTGTTTAAGCTATTTTTACTTGTACTTTCTCATTTTTGCTTAATTTTTTTTCAAAAATTAGAACTATGAAAATATATGGACTATAAATCACAAATATATGTGGTGTATATATTAACACATAATTTATGTGACTACCTTGTTGGGTAGATTTACACTTAAAGACACAAATATTTTATATACTTATGAACATAAATTAAAAAGTCCTAAATATAAAAGCAAATTAAAACAATTGAATATTGTATATTGAGTAAGTGGTATAACCAAACCGGGAAAGGATATTTCAGATGAAATATCCTTTGTAGCACAGCAATGTGTTTGTGGATACACTGTGTGATATACTCTGAGAACAAAAATAAGTGCAAGGATATCTTAAAACGTATTCAATAATCAGCCGGGTGCAGTGGCACACGCCTATAATCCCACCACTTTAGGAGGCCAAGATGGGCAGATCACTTGAGGCCAGGTGTTTGAGACAACCTTGGCCAACATGGTGAAACCCTGTTTCTACTAAAAATACAAAAATTAGTTGAGTGTGATGGTGCGTGTCTGTAATTCCAGCTACTCAGGAGGCTGAGGCACTAGAATTGCTTGAACCCAGGAGGCCAAGGTTGCAGTGAGCCGAGATCATGCCACTGTACTCCAGCCTGGGTAATAGACTCAGACTCTGTCTCAAAAATAAATAAATAAATAATCTATTATTGTTGGTGGTGTTGGTATTGTTATAGATGGGGGTGTATGTAATTGTGGGATAGACTTAATGGGTTATATATTTTGGTATTGATTAGAATGAGAATTTTTCTTTCAATGGAAGAATAAAACACAAGATTTAAGTGAAATACCTTATAGTCCTGACTTGATTGGAGTTAAAAATATAAATTCATGATGTGCTTTATGTTAAATAAAAGTGTCACGTAGTTCTGTTCACTGAAAAGTCCTGAAAGAGTAAGTAACAGTGATGTTAAACACCTCTAGTGCTAAAAGGCTTCTAAATTTACTTTTCCTTTAAAAGATACCAAAGTTTCTTGAAAAATGGCTGATTTCGGCTCTGGGGCAGAAAATGTACAAGATAAGATGTCTCATGACTTTGGAAGGCAAGATAGTACTACTATCAAATACTACTAGGGTCGTATCAAAAAGAAGCCCAAACTGACCTGAAGATGGTACATCTGGCCAAAATGGTACAATCTATCAATAGAATTATAGTTGCAATATATTAAAGCACATAAAATGTTTATGTCCTGAAGCTCATAATAATCCCAAAAGACAAAACAAAAGGATCACCTTTACAAGTAGTTTGTAGAATAACTTTATTTGAAGGGAACGAGTAAAGGGAAATAAGTATTTATTTATTGCCCTTTCTGTATGAAATATTCCTCAAGGTAACCACACAGTTAATAAAGAGAAATGTTTCTTTATAAAAGTATCCCAGCTAATGGTTGTGGAAGAAACTATATGATTAGCATCTTACCATTTTGCAACCCCAGGTGAATTAGTAGATCTTGGTAATGGTTATTAGTAGCTAGCATCACACAGAGCTATCCAGACATATATGCCCTATCACCTATGAAATATTCTTGTAGAGGCTTAAAGCTTAATCTAAATAAAGTTATTTATCTAATTTCTGATGTACAGAAATGAAATACAGGAGACAGAGAAACATGTTGAATATCACAGGGATGTAGTCGGCAAAATCCAGACTAGAAAACTCTACAGGACAACCACCTGGTTTCTTCAAAAAAGAATTAGAAGATAAAAGAGAATGATAATGGGAGAACCTATAAGTTAAAAGCAACTGAAAAAATATATCCATTGATCACAAGGTATAGGCCTTATTTAGATCTTTCCTTAAAAATTTTGTGAGCTAATCGGGGAAATTTGAACACTGATTGGACATCTTGGAATATTAAGAAATTAAGGTAAATATTTATTTTTAGATGTGATGATATTGTGATTTAGTTTTTTTTAACAGTTCCTACTTTTTAGAGATTCATAATGAAATATTTCCAGATGAAATAATATGATGTCTGGAATTTGCTTAAAAATCATCCGAAGGTAGAAGGAGTAAGCTGGGGTAGAGATAAAGCAAGACTGTCGAAGAGTTAGTAGTTGAGGAAATGGGATGATCCTCTACTACTAAATATTAAACTATATTCAACTTCTGAATATACTTGAAATTTTATTTAAAAATGTAAAAAAAAAAAAAAAAAAAAAAAAAAAAAAAACGCTGATGCCTTGACCCCTCCCTAAATTCCAGTTGTAAAAGCCTGAGGTGATGATAGATGTCTGATGAAACCAAATCTCATTTAGTTGAAATTAAACAGGAAACCAAGAGATGCAGTTTCAGACAGGCAGAGCAGATTGAAAAGTACTTGTGTGATAACCAGAGAAAGCGAACTGGAAGGAGGTCAGGAGAAAGGGATGCTAGATCTGGCCTTGCCTCTAGGGAGTGGATGAAACTAGACAAGTCACTTCATCTCTATGGGTCTATATTTCTTCGTCTGTAAAATGAGGGTATAGAATATTTAATTTCGAACATTCTTTCCAGGTTTTGTAGTGCATGAGAGAGAGGAACGATTGTTAAGTACATTGAGGTACCCAATATTACACCATTATTGCATTTTCTTAATTTTTTACAACCAAATAATTCCTCTGGCCTTTAGAATAAATGTATTTGCTTCTCAGTGGAACCTGACTGAATTTCCTTATTCCCACGATTGTTCCCGTGTAGCTGCTCACCTCACTGTGGGGTCCAGCTAGCAGGATCTGACTGGTCCTTCGCAGTCCTTCTGCTCTTTCATCGCACAAACACGTAACAAGTCCTATTATAGTTCACAAAGTGTCTTAGAAACAGAATATATGATTCTTACGTGGAGAGTTATACAAACATAAATGCCATACAATTAGGTAAATGTGTAAAATGTATAAGGCATGGACATTTGGATCAGTGGGAGGTATCAGAGGTCTGTCCACAGAGATGTGACAAGATCATTTTGGTATATTTGAAGTATCTTTGTGGCAGTAGTGTAAAGTGATACAAGTTCAGACAGGCAGCTCTGCTTGATAAGAGAATGGGTCCCTGAGTGCTACTGTGTTTGAAAATTGGCTCTGCTGCTTATTAGCTGTGTGACTGGTGCGTGTTATGTAACCCTTGTGTACCTCAAGCCCCCCATCTGAAAAGGGGAGATCATTATAGTAGACTTTCCACAGGGCTGTTTTTGAGTATTAAATAAATTGATAAAAAGCACTTAGAATAGTGCCAGAGTAGGACATGGTGGCTCATGCCTGTAACCCCAGCATTTTGGGAGGCTGAAGCAGAAAGATCACTTGACTCCAGGAGTTCAAGACCAACCTGGGCCAACATAGTAAGACCCACACTGACCCATCTACCAAAACAAACCAAAAAAAACCCCACCAAATTAGCTAGGCGTGATGGTGCACACTTGTAGTCCCAGCTACTTGGGAGAGATGCTGAGGTGGGAGGATCACTTGTGCCCATGACTTCAAGGCTGTAAGCCATAATGGTGCCTCTGCACTCCAATCTGGGTGACAGACCCCATATTCCAAAACAAAAAATAAAAAAAACAACAAATAGTGCCTGTCTCAGAGGAAGTACTCTATTATTATATAATGTATAATAATTATTATTTATGGCAAAAAATACTTCTAGTATAATTTTGAGGATGATAGTTTTGTTGTCATAATTCTGCTACATATAACACAAGAATTATAGGAGGAGGGCATACAATATACCTTCCTCATTTATGAAAAGGTATAAAATAGAATGCAAAGCAAAGAAAATAATTCTGAGGCAATATTTTTAAAATGGAGACAGTTATAAAAATATGCCTGGAGGGAATTCACATTAGGATTAAAATTATGAGTTATTTGACACATTTTTATCAAATGTCTTGAACTAGAAGTCATAGTTAAATGTACCCATGATGAAATCTTGTCATCTGGAAACACACAGAAATATAATAGTAAAACATACATTTTTTTCATTTTCAAAAGCAGATGTCCTGAGTTTTGAAATTATTTGTACCAATATATTACTTGAGAATATTAACATTGTCCACTCCTTACATAAACAGAAATCTGTTTCACTAAAAGAATTGTGGCTTCCTTGGTTTATATGTGTGAGGGCACTCTCAGATGGCCAGATCTTGAAAACATGAGACACATCCTCTTTGAGGAGGTTCAACCTTGCCCTAATTAAATAGTGGTCACCACAGGCTCAGCCAATCATAACAAACACTTGTGGCAAAATACTTGGCTATGGAGAAAAAACATATTTCTGGGAGACCCTGTAGACCTCTTGGGATCATAGAAGAGGCATTTTGGAGGAAAGCAAATGTTCTTTGGCTTTTACTGGGTAACTGAAGCCTTAATTATATTAAATAAATCAGTGGTTGGGTTGTTGGTGGTGAAAACTGTTAGTGTCTTTGGCCCTACACTTGAATAATTTTTTTTTCTTTTAGAGGAACAGCTCAGAGACATATATAATTCACTTCTTAAAGGATGATAATAAAAACATATAGCCACCTATTCATGAAGGCAAATATGAAGGAAAAAGCCATTCCCCTCATCTGTGCTTAGATAACTTATATTTTGTGCTTAGATAACTTATATTTCCTTTTTTTTAAATTAAAAATTTTTTAAACTTTCATAAGGTGTAGGGAAAATAAGGTTAGCATTTTATTGGGTATTTGAAACAAGGATTTCCATCAAGAAGGCATCCCTTATCCATGTATGATTTCTTAGCTTAACATTCTTAATGAATTTTAATTTTGTGGAAAATTCGAGCTCCCTCTTCCACTCCCTCCATGAGCTCTATGGTCATCTAGAGGATGTCAGCACACTGAGGAACATCTTGTACTTTATTACTGAAGAAGAAAACGATTCAAAAATTACACATGAGCTTGCATCCTGTGATTTTTGTTTTGCCAAACAAGACTCTAACAGGAGCTCATAGAGCATGAGCGTGGTGTAATTTGTGGATGCTGGGGAAAGTCTCTGGGTCATGAAGGATGTTATTCCCTTAATAAAATTCCTTGTTATAACACATATATCACACAAAGAATGGGCAGAGTTATTGAGTAGCCTTGTATTTAGGATGAGTCTAACAGCAAAGTAGTTATGAAAATATTTAATAGGACCCTGGAAAGGAGTCACAGGAGGAAAATACTGGAAGTCAATGGATGATGATGATATAGTTGCTGATAGGGAGTGAGAACTTACTATGTGTTAAAAATATCAGTGGAATGTCACAGTTGAGTCCAGAGCCCAACTAAGTTTCTGTATTACTTTCTACTTCTTGCCTGCCTCTTGTTTTGCTGCCTACCCTTTGCCCCTCCACTTCTCCATTTGTATCACAATTCATTTCGTTCCCTCCTGCCACACACATTGACTCACCTGTGCCTGTGAATGTGAATGAGTGTCCTGCCTGCCGTTGCTGCTCATCTAAGTGTTCACGTCTTCCTTGCGCTGTGGTTGTACAAGCCCACACTAAGGATGACCTGAGTTTGTGAGCCATCTTCTAGGTCTTAATCAGTTCATCTTGTTTCCTTTTAAGCTGTGTAAACTCCCTGGCCCAGAAATCTGGGATATAGATGCCATTGCACATACTGGCCTCCTGATAATAATGATGATGATGATGATATAGTAGCTGATAAGGTAATGAGGATTTACTATGTGTCATGAACTCTTAAGTTATTTGAACCTTTTAAACCTCAAAATTTGTCTTATGAGTTTAGGAACTATTATTCTCATTTTACAGATGAAGGAATTAAGATTCCTTCTACATGAAGATCAAGGAACTTGCTCAGAGCACAGAGGAGGTAAGGGATGGGCTGGAATTTGAGCCCAGTCTGTGCAGTTCTGGAGCTCATGCTTTCAAATGATTCCCTGTATTTGACTTTCACCTCCAAGTACTCAGCTCAAATGGCTGAAGAATTTTAATATCAGAAGTTATAGACTGTTCTATGCAACTTGGTTGAAGATAGTCTTCTTTCTGCCTTTTTTTATCTGCCCTTCTTAAGGAACCCTGGGCATCACTTGCAGATTATTGGGGTCCATTATTGCTTTCTGTTGGCCTTGGCCACTCATAGGTTCTGCTGCTCTGGAGGACATCTGGGACCTAAGGAGTCATTTCATGGAGGCTTCCTCTGGGAGTTGCTTGTGTATTTCCTCATTAGGAATGACTCACCCAACCCTATGGTGAGAGGGTGTCAGGGATAAGAGATGTGATGCCTGTCCAATGAGTCACACACTTTTCTCCTCCGGATCTCCTCTTGTCTTGCTTCTGCCTAGACCTCACACTCTCTGCTTCTTCACTTAGGGTGACAACTCTGTTGTTCTTTCAGCTGTGCTCAAAAATAAGTAGATATCTCAATGGAACTGTTTGACTATCTTGAATTTTCACTTTCATGAAAGGTTGACGTGCTTCAAAAAAACCAAGAACCCGTATACAAAACAAACAGTGCCTTTTCTAATAATCATCATGCATTCTCCACACTTCTCATATGTTTTCTGCCCAAGCAGATCATGCTCATGTTTCTATATTCTCTATGTGTAATTGTAGGTGGTGGGACTAGAGGTCTCCACTAGAGTAAGGCAGGACAGAAGTCACCTTGGAATAGCTGAGCATAGCTCCCTTAGTTCTGAGGGCTCTTGTGTTTTGAGGATTTATTAAAATTTGGTGGTTTAACTCTGAGAAGTAGCAAACATTGCGTCTAATGCCAACCAGTTCTCCTGGAGTGTTATGTTCAGGCATGTGACTATGTAAGTGAATGGTTTTTGATAGGGGCTATATCAAGAGTGAGTACTCAGATCTGATATTGAGAAAAGGTCCATAATGCTGGAGATATTCTTTTCCTAAAGCATCATGGGAAGAGAGCACTGTCCTGGTATTCACAGCAGCAGCTGAGGCACAGGATTCTGTCTTTACCATTGGGCTCTAGACTCAAAATGTGTGAACAGCTTTGCTGGGGAGTAAAATATTTTTCTTTCTGGCATCTTCCCTCCATGCTGGATTGCCTTCTGTCTTTTGAAAAGGTAATTCCATTGCTGTCATATATCCCAGTTCTACCACAGTCAAAGTTTCCACAACTTTACATCTATAGGGAAACTGGAGATAAATAACTTTTAACAATAAGACCCTGGCTGGCTTGGCTGGGAGCCCCTCCACTGAGCATAACACTTGGCTGTGGGTGGCCTACCATATAAAGATTGGCTTCTGTAGATGCCTATGCTATTCCAATGGCTGTGACTTTTATCAGGGTTGGGGGCTTTGTGTGGCTTTCTAAATTTTAAGACGTGATTCACAAAGGCTAGTTTCTAATAAAAACTAGTGACCCTCTGCCATCATTGCATATATCAAGAGAGATCTAAGAAGGACTAATTTCTCTCTTTCATACTCTTTTAAGCATTCAGATAATCTCTGGACGTAGGCGCCTAGAGGGCGATGGGCTGGATTTGTAGAAAACTGCTGTTGCCACAGGTACAGGCTCGAGCATTTGCATTTTGTGAATAGATAAGAAGCAGCTAGGATGAGCAGACACCGCAGATGCTATATGTTTATAACCATATGTACGCATGTGACTGTGCACATATTTATATGTTGGGAGGGGGAGAAAGAATACTTGGAATATTAACATATCCTTGATATGAAAAATAGAGTAGATATCAGACTAAGGTTTCGAAGTGTGTACATAACTGATTCTCTATAAATACAGAACAGTTATTAGAATAAATTCAAAGTCCTAGTTAAGACTCTAACTCATGAACACCTGTGTTGGCACAACATCAGAATCATGATTGAGCAAAAACACAAAGTGGATCAAAATTTCAGACATGAAATCTCATAAATATGTTATGTCTCTTCTTTCCTTTCTTTCATATTGCTAAATGTGAAACATTGCCCTACATGTTGACATGTTGGTACTAGTCAAAGGAACACTACCTTCTGTAACAAATGAGTCCCCAAATCTCAGTGGCTTATAATAAAACTTATTTCTAGCTTATGAACATACTATTGCAATTCCTTGTAGATGAAGTAACCAGCCATCCTGGGTTGCCCAGAATGGAGGGGCGGGGGGGATCCTGGAATACAAGATTTTCAGTGTTAAGACTGGGGAAGTTCCGGGTAAACCAGGACAACTTGGTCATCCTACTGGTCAAACAAATTTTTTGAAACTGGGATCCAGGTACCTGGCTTTTTTCCATCTTAGGCCTTCAACAACTTTATCACTTGACTTCCAAGGCTGCCCTGAGGGCTGTATCCATTTCCATCCAACTAGAAGCAGAAAAGAACATGGAAGATTTCATGGAAGGTTTTCTGGCCAATGCTGGAAGTGGCATATATCACTTCTTCCCTTCTTCAATTGGCTAGAGTCAGACACATGGAAACACTTAGCTACAAGAATGACTAGGAAAGGAAGTCCTTTTTTTCAGAAAGAACTTATTTAATGATCAGTGAGTAGTCTTTGGTACATCAACATATATTGATTGTGTTGAATATACAGGTACATCAATATATATAGATTCTGTTGAATATACAGAAATACATTGCAATGAGTGATTTGGTAACAAGCAATCTAATATTTTCCCCAAAGATTTTTGTTCTCTGATCATTCCTTTCAAAATTGCTTGCTTGTTCTTAGGAATTATTTTTATAGCCATTTAGCAGTTTATTTTTTTCCACTGAATCTTTCCCAACAGGAACTATTTCTTAAAAATCAGGGAGTACTCAGTCTTCACCAGGAAGATGTGGAGTGGGGTTGCTCTTACCCACTGCTTGGCAGAGAAGACATTCAGCTTAACTGTGCTATCTGCTTGCCAAGGGTACCACATTGGGAAGGTCAGAGAGCCTGTTCCAGGGATGTGTGCTGAAGTTTGTAGCAGTTGGTTAGGCATCAGCCTTTCAACCCAGACAAGAGCAGGAAAATGGAGTGCTCTTGAGAGGTATTTTTCAGAAAAGGAGCAGGTTCAAATATCTGATATGATGAAACATTTGAGAAAACTGAGCATTATTATCAGGAATGTATTACAAGACACAAAAGACCATCTCAAAAAAGGCTCTACAAGTAGATGTAATCATAACAAACTTTTTGACTTTTAGGTGAGCTACATATAAGTAAAATAACAACATAAATACAAATGATAAAATTATATTGGATACATGGCAAAAGGAGGCTGGGCTTGGTGTAAAAAACAAAGAGGTCATATCCTCATCATAACAAATACAGATAGTGTCTAAAACTGATAAATCAGGGAATAGAATTACAGGCATATTTATATGAGATAATTACTATAAAACTTAGAAAAAAGAGTTAAAAGTAGTTGGAAGGGGAGATGAACAAGGGATGAGGAAAGTGGGGCTGGAAACAATTGTTCTTATAACCCATTCAATGCTGTTTTTTAAAAAGTGACTAATGTATTGTTAAAAATATTTATATATATGGACATAAAGATGGAAACAATAGACAGGATTCCAAAACAAGAGGGGTGGAGCAAGGGCTGAAACACTTCCCATTGGGTACTATGTTTACTATCTTGATGATGGGATCGATGGAGGCCCAAACCTCAGCATCATGCAATATATCCTTATAAGAAACCAGCACATGTACCCCTTGAATCTAAAATGAAAAAAAAAAAAAGATGTTTATTTTTGGAAGAGCAGTGCATCTTTAGGATTTCCATAAATATATGCCAATAGATAGAAAATATTGTTGAGGTTCCACAAAATTCCACAATATTTGCAAGGAAGCAAAAACAAAGATAAACAAGATCATGTGTGAATGCTACATAGAGTAAGAGTGGGTTGCTTAGTATCAGGGCATATATGAAATTGTACACATTACACCAACAGTAAGTACAGAGTGAAATTTATGGATTTTCAGCTAAAGCATTTTTTTTCTGGATTGGGAAGTACTGAGATAAAGGAGACATACTATAGGAACATACCTCAGGCATGTAATTAAACAAAAAGTAGAAAACAGAATTAATGTGGAAAAACTCAAGATAGTACAGCAAGAGAAAAAAGCTGAAGTCATGGTTCCTGGAATGTTAAGATAATGCTACGTGCTGTAACAACCTCTAACTGTAAAATGACGCGAACATCATCATAGGAGTTTGTTCTTAGCATCTAAAATGTCCAGAAAGTGGTGATTTGGGGGCTGTAGGCGCCTTCCATCCCATGGTTGTACTGTCTTCAACATATACGTAACAAAGTAGCATACTCACCTGCATCCAGACAGTAGGTGGGTTAAGAGCATGGAGGGTCGTATGGGGATTTCCACCAGCCAAGCCTGAAACTGCCATTTCTCACTTTTACCTACATTGTATTGGCTGGAATTCAGTTATACGGTATGATGGTTAATTTTATGTGTAAACTTGACTGGGCCACAGGATGCTCAGGTATCTGGTCAAACATTATTCTGGGTGTTTCTATGAAGATGGTTTTGGATGAGATTAACATTTTAAGTGGGTAGACATAGTAAAGCAGATTGTCCTCCATTGTGTGTGTGTGTGTGTGTGTGTGTGTGTGTGTTTCAATCAACTGAAGGCTGGATTAGAATGAGTGACTGACCCTCCCCTTACTGAGAGATGAAAGGGTGGCCTACTCCTCCATACTTGTGGGCGTTTATCGTTAGGTAGAATGAGAGACTTGAGAAAAGAAATGAGACACAGAGACAAAGTATAGAGAAAGAAAAAGTGGGCCCAGGGGACCGGCGCTCAGCATACAGAGGACCCACGCTGCCACCGGTCTCTGAGTTCCCTTAGTATTTATTGATAATTATCTTTACCATCTTAAAGAAAAGGAAGTGGCAAGATAATAGGATCATTGTAGGGAGAAAGTCAGCAGTAAGACATATGAATAAAGATCTCTGTGACATGAATAAGTTTAAGAAAAGTGCTGTGCCTTTATATGCACATGTAAACATCTCCATAAACCTTTTTAGTGCATAAAGAGCAGCATAAAGACTAGCAAGTCCCGCCTTTCGCCCTAAGGCAGTTTTCTCCTTTCCCAGTAAACAGAACATACAATCCGGTTGGAGATGTTCCATTGCCCAGGGACAGGCAGGAGACAGATGCTTTTCTCTATCTCAACTGCCAACGACCGCCAAGAGGCCTTCTTTCCTCTTGTACTGGTCCTCCTCAGCACAGACCCTTCACAGGTGTCAGGCTGGGGGACGATCAGGTCTTTCCCTTCCCACAAGGCCATATTTCAGACTATCACATGGGGAGAAACCTTGGGCAATACCTAGCTTTCCTAGGCAGAGGTCCCTGCGACCTTTGGCAGTGTGCGTGTCCCTGGGTACTTGAGATTAAGAGAATGGTGATGACTTTTAACCAGCAAGCTGCCTTCGGGCACTTGTTTAACAAAGCACACCCTGCACAGCCCAAAATCCTTTAAACCTTGAGTCACCATAGCACATGTCTCTTGCAAGGACAAGGTTGGGGATAGGGTCACAGATTAACAGCATCTCAAATACAGAACAAAATGGAGTCTCTTATGTCTACTTCTTTCTATATAGACACAGTAACAGTCTGATCTTTCTTTCTTTTCCCCACAAGAGAGAATTCTTCTGCCTGCCAGCCTTTGAACTGAAACATTGGCTCTCCCAGCCTTTGGGTTTTTGACCTGGGATGTTGACTCTTCCTGATTCTACATCAGTTTCTTGGCCTCCCAGTCTTCATAATTATGTGAGTCAGTTCCTTACAATAAATCTCCTTAGGTATAAGCTTCTATTGGTCTGTTTCTCTGGAGAACCCTAATGCATATGGTTACATGTAACTGTAACAGAGGCTGTTGAGAATAATCTTTGTGTCCAGGACGAAGAGGAATGGGATTAGAGAATAGCTAGCCTATCTCTGCTGTTCCTAGGGAAGCCAGACCCTGGGAGTCAGGCTTTCAACCTTAAAAAAGATTCTAGTACACAAATTTGGCATTAGAGCAGTGACGTCAACTGCCATTGGGGGACCATGCTTTCGTGAAAAAGTATTTACCAGCAGTGATGTATGTAGACTGATCACCAAAGGGATGTCCCTAATGCTCTGGACATGACATATAAAACTCCTAAGAGCTTTGCAAAGGTAAGAGCAGTAATGACTCAGTTTAACTTTTCCTGACTCAGAGGGAAGGATGATTAAATCTGATTTAGAGAATGTTTTAGCTAATGCTTCCTAGCAAACAACCACAAAATGTCAGTGGCATGTCACACTGGCTTTTCTCTATTCCATGTTGACCGGTAGGCTGAGAGGGGTTGTCTGATCCCGGCTGGGCTTGGCTCTGTGCTACAGGTTGGATGTGGATCTGCTGTTCGTGTGTCGCATCATTCTTGGACAGTAGCATGTTCTCATGGCTAAAGGCAGGAGTAAGGCAAGATAGGGAAGGCAGAACAGCTTGGGTGAATTGGTGGATGATGATGTCATTCCCTAAAATAGGGAAAAAAGGAGGTAGATATGGGAAAGGTAGGAAACAGATGATGAGCTAAATTTTGAATCTGTTTGAGGTTTGGGACATCCAAATAGAGACATGCCCTGTAATGAAAACACAGAGAGCACACTATATTCTCGTCTGTTACAAAACCAGTCTGTTCTTCGTGCATTTCAGTCCTAGTTTCCCTCTCCCTTATGCGCTTCACACCAGAAAGTGTTTTTCTGGAAGGCCAAGAGATAGGCCATGATCAAAGGAGCAGGTGTTAGGCACTAGGTGTTTCCCATGTGGATATAATTGGAAATTTATTATTAAAACATGGAAAAAACATACAACCCAAGCCTATAGTAACTAGGTAAGATGAAATTTGGCTTCTTAAATATTCACATGATAGTTCTAGGTGAATTGAAATCTCAAAACTTGAAAAAAGTAGGCTTAAGATAGAAAAGTATTCTTTCCCCAGAAGATGGTTAATTTACAGACCCGAAGTTGCAAGATAAAATACAGGATGCTCAGTTAAATGAACTATAGATTTAATAATGATTATATTTTTAGTATGTTGCAAATATTGCATGGTCCATACTTAAAGGAAATAACCATTTGTTGCTTATCTCAAATTTATTCTGTTTATTTTTTTCTTTTACTTTTTAGATACAGGGTCTCTATCACCCAGGATAGAGTGCAGTGGCCTGATCATGGCCCAACCTTCTGGGCTCAAACCATTCTTCTGCCTCTTTAGTAGCTGGGAGTACAGGCATGCACCACCATGCCCAGCTAATTTTTATTTTTTGTAGAGATAGGGTCTCACTGTATTGCACAGGCTGGTCTCAAACTCCTGGCCTTAAGAATCCTCCTTCCTTGGCCTCCCAAAGTGCTGGGATTACAGACATGAGCCACAACACCCAGGCTGCTTATCTGAAATTTGAACTGAGTGCCTTATGTTTCTATTTTTTGAATTTGGCAACCCTATATAGACATCATTACTTCAAAAAAATATTAAGCTGAAAATATAAAATTTAGTGGCTGCTTTAGTTTCCTTTGGTGCTGCAACAAATTACCACAAACTTAGTGCCTTAAAACAATACAAATTTATATTACAGTTCTGGAGGGAAGAAGTCTGAAATGGGTTTCACCTGGGTAAAATCAAGGTGTTGCCAGGTGTGCACACCTTCTGGAGGCTCTAGGGGAGCATCTGTCCCTTGTCTTTTCCGGCTTCTAGAAGCCCTCTGCATTCCTTCGCCCACAGCCCCTCTATCTTCCAAGCCACCAATATTTCATCTTCCAGTTCCTGCTTCTGACCCACCTCCCTCATAAGGACCTTGTGATTACAGTGAACCCATCTGAATCACCCAGGATAATCTCCCAATCTCATGATCCTTAATTTAATCACCTCTGTGAAGTTCCTTTTGCCACATAAAGAACATATTCACAGGTTCCAGTGATTAGGACGTGAGCATCTTTGTAGGGCCATTGTTCTGCCTACCACAGCAGCTTTCCAAAAACATTAGACTCATGGATATCAAATCTATAACGAGCTAACTTTTGCTATCCTGTGTGATATGTCACCCTCAGTTTTCTGAGATTTTTCATCAGTTTTTTTTTCTGCCAGGCTGAAAACAGGATTCTGTAAAGTAGTTGGTATACTAGCTCTGCAGTAACATACTTCAATCCTGCTAAGGTTGTGAGGAAATACAGTTATACCAGGGTACAAGACTGTCTTGAGTTATAACTTGGCAACAAAAGGGATGGGATGGAAGATGGGGTTGATGAAGAGCGCCTTATTAAAAGATGTCCTGAAGCTCCCTCTAAGATGCTGCCAAAGCCACGGGTGTTAGAAAGTACAGAAATGTGTCTAGAAGGAATTTTGAAGAATAATTACTAATTTTACTTAACCTCTAACGAAGCAGCATTGAGGAAAACTGTGGACAAAGTAATTAAAAGGCTGAGTTGATTTTGAAGAATAATTATCTTATTTTTACTTAACCTTTAAAGAAGAAGCATCAAGGAAGAATGTAGACCAAGTAATTAAAAGGCTGAGTCAGAATGATGCCAAAGCAACTGCTGAATCTCATCATTTCAAACAACTGGACAATTTCTCCAGTTGGCTGAAAATACATCAAATTGATGGTGTCAGAAAAAGAAAAACATGATTACTTGCTTTTACTTTTTAATTGATTATGAACATATAAAAGTTTTTAGAAATTATCTGGCACAGTACCTATTATGTTCTTGGATCTGTGCCTGACAAGTTTACCCATATTATCTTTTTACTCCTTCATAAAAATCCTCACAGCAGATATCCTATTCACTATTTTACACCAGCAGAAACCAAGGAGCAGAGAGATTAGCTTGCCTGTCCAAGGGGCAACAGATGAATGTCAGAGTCAGAATTTAGATGCTGGATTGTCCTAATCTCAAGACACTTTCATTCTCTGTATCAAGTTTCTAAGATTTTGTCACACATTGTTTGAAAAGCTATAAAAAGGGAGTATTGAAATGCCGATTAGAGAGGTTTTAATCGTTCTTTATTCCTCTATGGGGGAAGAGGCCTGTTGGTCATGTATAAATTTTCTTTAGCTGTGTGGAAACAACCAGGTTCCAATTATTTAATAAGGATAATTACGTCCCTCTTTAGAGAAGTACATCCACCTTGTTTTCCATCCCCTCCTTGCCCCATGTAGCTTAATATTTGTTTTGTAAGACTATAGTGAAGTAATACATTCTGAATGTTGAGGCATATTTTGGCTTTCTCTGGAGGAGACATGAATTTCTGGCCCTTCTTAATGTTCCTCTTTTGTTCTTTGTACAGTGAAGCACCAAGAGTTTCTATTTTTTTCCACAGAATTTTTACTGTCTTGAGGCACTCAGGGATTGGAAACCGAAAACACTGGTGAGCCAGTGACAGGCGTCGGCCCATGGTCAGACCCAACCCAATGACATAAGCTGAGACAATCTCACTCTGCCAGATTTGGTTTCTTTACTACGCTCTGCTGCAAATGTTTTTCTGAACACACCCAAATCCCAAAGATTTTCGTCTTCTCTGGGCTCCGCAACATCCGCTTTGTCAAATAACAAGTTATTGCAGAACAAACCCAGTCTGGGTTTCCAGTAGGATTCTTATTGGGGACACCATTCTTCCTTGCAACAGAATACCTAGAGGCAATGAGTTTTAGAGTCATCCTTGATCAGCTTACTGGTCAAAGATGTTTGAAATCATTAATTTCTGTTAAAGCATCCAGAGAAAGGGAAACAGACCCAATGTTCTCTGAGTTTGACCACTGCAAGGATCCTTTAGCAGTAAATGACTTAACGGAAATACGTGGACTGTTTTAAAAGCAAGCTCAGTGATTTCCTTCACATTCTTGACTGCATTTTGATAAATAGCTGCATAATTTGTTGGCAAGGGGGAAATGCATGCTTACAATGTAAGCATCTATTGACATGGAAAGAAGCACAATGCGGGCAAGTCAGGCAAGCCTGAGTTTCAGTCTTAGCTCACCACTTACTGGCAGTGTCACCTAGGTAAATGTAACTGCCAGAGTTTTAGCTTTCTCCATGGTAGAATGGTTAGTAATACCCATAAGATGCTGCTATGAATGTATTACAGGAAAGAGGTCTTGATCCAGATCCCAAAACAGGGCTCTTGGATCTCACATAAGAAAGAATTCAGGGCGAGTCCATAGAGTAAAGTGAAAGCAAGTTTATTAAGAAGGTAGAGGAATAAAAGAATGGCTACTCCATAGACAGAGCTGCAGGTTGCCCATTTTTATGGTTATTTCTTGATGCTATGCTAAACAACGGGCGCGGGAGGGGGGGAGGATTACTCATGCCTCCCCTTCTTAGACCACATAGGGTAACTCCCTGATGTTGACATGGCAATTGTAAACTGTCATGGCACTGGTGGGGGTGCAGCAAAACTATCATCACCATCTTGGTTTTGGTGGATTTTAGTGGCTTCTTTACTGCAACATGTTTTATCAGCAAGGTCTTTATGACCTGTATCTTGTACTGACCTCCTATCTTATCCTGTGACTTAGAAGGTCTTAGCCATCTGGGAATGCAGCCTAGCAGGTCTCAGCCTCATTTTACCTAGCCCCTATTCAAGACAGAGTTACTCTGTTCACACGCTTCTGACATTTCTCCTCTCCCTTTTTATAAAAGAACCCTTAATCCTAAGAGTTGCAGAGGGATGAAGATTGATCATCTGTAATTTTTTCAGGCTGAATAGGGGTGATGATATTCCTGCCTAACTATGAGGGTTTCTTGTGTTCAGGGTAGAGGGAAGCTCAGTCAGAAAGCAACTGTATGGTGAGGGCCATTCATAACTCCAAGTTTCAGCAAAAGGTGATACCTGGAAAAATAATAAGTGTTCAATTTAAGAAAACAGTAAACTTATCCTGCATTCCTACACAAAGAGTACAACAGCAGTATGTTCCACAACAGTAAAGCAAAATAAGTAAACTTATTCCAAGTAAACTAAATTAGAAAGCTTTCCATGAACTGGGCAACTGTGGGAACCAAGCTGCTATGGGGCCGCTAGCTGATTACAATGTGTCCAGAATTAGAATATTGATTCAGGTTTTTACATTACCCATTTCTCTTGTTTCTTCTAAGCAGCAGTCAGAGATCATGGCTGGTTCACAGGAAGAAGCAGGGCTAGTCTAAAATGCAGAAACAAACTTAAAAAATGACTGATGAGACTAGAATTTAGTAATAAGTGTACCATAGTTCTTGAAACACATGTCTCCAGTTTCCCATTTTTACTAAAGACAAAATTATGGTAAGACCAATTTGCTTTATTATACTTTGCCTAATTATTTGTATAAAGTGCAGCAAGAATAATTATTTGCCATATAAGCTTTTTAAATTGGCTTTGGTGGAACTCTGTTCCATAAGGAATCTCAAATAAGACTTTTTTTAAAGTTGAGCCCAGCCATGGGTTTGTACCCTCAAACACCTGAGTTGAGTAAATTCCTACTAACTTGGTGCTTCTGGGCCTGATGGAAAGTGGTTCTTTACTTACTACAGGTCAGAAACCTTATACAGAGACTGTGTAGACAAGGTATGAGGCATTTCCCAAGGGGCTTTTATTGGCTTTACAAGTCAAGTTTGATTTTTTAAAGGAAAACACACCATTCCAGTCAAAGTCTTGGTAAAATACCCAGTTTTTCCAATTGTGTGCTGATACAAAAAATGCTTTGGGATTATATTATATTGCTATAAGTTAATACAAATAGTTTCCAAATTCTGGAGTTTTATATTATATTGCTTATTATATTATATTGCTATAAGTTAATATAGCACTTATTATATTATATTGCTATAAGTTAATACAAATTATATTTGTTCATCAGCTGTGGTACTATAGGGAGAATGCAAACTTGTCCTAGGGTCACTTGGTTAACTGTTCCGGTTTCTCAGGTGTAGTGGGCAGGGCCATAGAGCTCCCAAGAGATTATGACCTTTGTCTTTGGCTACCAAGGCAGGTAGAGAGAGACCTCCAGGTTGGGTGCAGGGATGGGTATTTCTGGGCTCAGCCTCTCCTTGAGCAGGGCTTGCTGGGGCTGCTATGGGGGATGGGAGTATGGTTCCCAGGCCAACGGAGTCATGTTCCCAGGGGCTTTGTGGCTGCTTCTGCTGAGTCATGCAGGTCCCCATGGAAGTGGAGGAAAGCCAGCAGTCACAGGCCTCACCCTGCTCCCATGCCTAAAGGCCAATGGCAATCCCACTGTGCCCCCACCACCAGTACCGAGTCTGTTTCCAGGCAACTGGTGACCAGGGCTGAGAAGTTGCCCCAGACCATGAGCCTGCCTACTGAGAAAGCAAGCCAACTCAGTTTTTCAGCATCTCAGGGAGCCTGCAGTGGCAATCAAGTTTCTTCAAAGGGTTTGTGGATTCTCTCAGAGTTCCTGATATGTTCCTGGGGTAGTCCTTGGAACAAAAGCTCATAATGTGAGTCTCCACACGCAGTTCTGTCTGAGTGGGAGCTGTAAGCTAGTCCTGCCTCCCATCTGCCATCTTAATCCCAAGGGGTTATTCCCTTTTCACTGTTGTGCTTCAAGCTAGCCCCAAGGAGCCAGAACTGACTCCTGCAGAGGCACAAATGGTTTATGAGCTAGAAGTTCTGTTGATGCTTGCTACTTAAAAGGGGCTTAGAGTCTAAAAAGTTGAGTTCAAGAGCCCAAGTTGTAGTCAAATTACAATACACATTGACTACCCTGAGATTTACAAGACTGGGTCAACCAGGCTTAGGCAAGGATGTAAAGTTGGTGAAATTGCTGTGGTGTGCTCTACCTGCCTTTTTTATGTCCTTTCCAGTTGGCGACGATTAGATTGACCTGCAAGCAGATTGCAGTTCTGCCCTTATTAGCTGTGTGACCCTGAGAAGTCCATAAAACCTTTCTGAATCTCAGGTTTTTCTCTCCATAGGTAAAATGGGTAATTGTGAAGATTAAAAGAAATGACAGAAATACAGAGAAAAAGACAAAAAAATGCTTTTGTTCTAATTCTCTCTTTCCCCATTTCTCTATGGGGCTCTGCTCCAGCGACATTGGTCTTCTCTCTCTTCCTCAAATTGCTCAGCTGCTTGGTGCCTCAGGGCCTTTGCAGATGCCCACTGCTTTGCTTGTAATATTCCTCCTTATATCTTTGCATGGCTTCCTCTTTCCCCCCATTTAGATCTCTATTAAAATTTCTCCTTGGAGTGGCCTTCTTGGACTTCTTTATAAAACAAGGAACATTCACCCTTCACTGTCTCTTTAGCCTAATTTCTGTTTTATTCATAGCCTTCATTATGGAAAGAAATTGTACAATTTATATATTTATATACTTGTTTAACCACCTCTCCCATTAGGCTGATGGATCCAAGGGGGTAGGATTTTTTTGTTTGTTTTGTGCCTGAATCCTTATGGTGTAGGAGAGCACCTGGCACACAGTTGAGGGGCATTGAATATTTTTGCATGAATGAAGAAACAAATGAATAAAATTAATGTGCTTAACTCAAAGTAGATATTGTGAAAACATTAAGTTTTTTTTCTTGTGTCCCATTAAAGCTATCAACAGTTTTTCGTTCGTTTTCCAAGAATATGTGCATTTAAGAGAGGCTATCTGAAGAGGCAATGGCATAATCCAGTAGGACTGTCCAATGTTGGCAGTTCAGAGCCCGGGCCTAAAAGCCTACTTCTAATTCTTGAGCCAGGGTATTTACCCTTGTCCTCACACCCCAACTAACTGCTTCAATGGGTTAGCTAGCCTGAGAAAAGACGATGCTAACTGATCCTGAAAAGCAGTGAAGATGAGGAAATATCCTCCCAACCCACATGTTAGGGAAAATGGCTCACTGCAGAAACCACCCTTCCTCATATGACTTAGATAAGACTCGAGACACTTTCCTTGTTTACCCATGACAAGGCCAGACACAGATTTTCCAAATCCTCATTCTTTTCCTCATAAATAGCTGCACAGCTTGTCATCACTGGTCAATGAGATCAAAATGACTGTTAACCACACTTTGGTTTATTCTTTCTCTCCTCCTCCCAGTTTCCTGAATGTTGCCCCACTCAGCCCAGCATATCACCCCTGCTAAGAATAAGTCAGCCTTAGGGTAACCATTTTCTGGTCCACTGTCTGACCATGCCCCCTTTTATCCCACTTTCTCACATCCAGTTTTTTTCTAGTCTGTGCACAACTCCCCGTGAAAGAAAACCCCCTCTTGTCTAATTCTTAAAACTCTTGCAGATCTATGCTAACAGCTCTTTCCTTGTTCAAAAATCTCCCGTCCCCTCTTCCAATAGCCTCTTCCCCTTGAAGAATCCTTCTTGAATAAAGTCTCTTCTTAGTAAGTCTGGATTTTTTTTTTTTTTTTAATTTAACAAAGAACACGAATATTGCTTTTCAATGGCTGTTACAGGAGAATGGCTTTGGAAAACACTAATTCATGTTAAATACACCTTTAGGTTTTACCTTTTGAGTATTTTTGCTGTTTTTCCACCTCCAGTGCTGCGGTTGGTTACAACCTTATAAGCAGTTGCCATCTATCTGCTCTCACCTGTTACTGCAAGGACCTGCTGGCTGACTTCCTCGTATTTGTTTTGTACCCCCTCAGTCTCCATCCTGCAGCTAAAGTGGTTGTCCTAAATAGCAAAGTTGAGCAGGTCACTGCACTTGTTGAACTGCAAAATTCAACACTTTGGTGGCAAGATAGACTTTTTTCTTAGTATTTTTCCCTTTCCTTTGCTCCATTTGAAGAGGGAGCCAGCTCTGGTCTTCCTTGTCTCCGGGGAAGTGTGTGACACGGATCCTTGTATTTTTGTTTTCCTTTTCTCAAAAGGACCGTAGAGGAGATTCTGTGAGGTATTCTGGTAGCTTTGAGAACAGAAGGAGTGTTTATGCGGGAAATTTGGCATGAATTCCCACCACCGCCTGGATAACATAAAATTTAAAAAAAGGTAACAGAGTTCTGGAAATTCCACAGTCTCCAGGGGACTTGAGCTAGGTTCCACAGCAGAGAACTGGCATCAAAGGGCTCTGGCCAAGTGAACACCTGGGTAGAGCCAAGGCTAGTGGGCAGTATAGTATTGCTATTAAGAGCAAAATGGTGCCCCACAAAGAATATGTAGTAGGTCTAGAGTCAGAAAGATGTGGGTTCCAGGCCAGCTCTTCCATACATCAGCCCTAAGATAGTTCAGCTCTTTGAGTTTCAACTTCCTCACAAGTAAATATAGAGATAATGATAAGTAAAACTTATAAGAAAGTTATAAGACATATAAACCTGGGCACTTGGCTTAGACTAGGCACTCAATATCACTTCCTCTTTCAAGAATGTAAATTGTGATCTCAATGTGAACATGGCTGTATCCTGTTGAGCATGTCAGAGGAAAGTCCTGTTGGTACAGATCCTTCCCAGTGGATAGAAGGAATAAGGCTCTGCTTTCCAGTGCTATTTGTGAACAAGGGGAGACTAAGGCACCCACCAGTTAAATACATCCACAAAGACCCCTATACCATATGTACATTACCTCTTTTCAATCTTCCACAATATTATTTTTTCTGGGCTTTCTCTCAGATGATTATCTTTGGGATTGGGTGGCCATTTATTTCAGGCCTTTAGTATTGTCTGAGTCTCCAAACTCTAAATGCCTTTTAGACGTTTAGGCATGAATTTGGATTGATGCTTTAGTGCTATGCATGCAATATATATTTTTAAAAAATTATTTTGACTTCAATTGGAAGACTGCTCTGTTTGTCACATAAGCATGAACTTACTGCACAGAAATTTCCCCTGGTCAAACACAGCAATGCCTTGTTCTTTTATGATCAGCATTCTGGTATTTAGTAACCTATTCATGTGAAACTTCTTACGCGATACAGTGACGACTTTTTAATAATTTACTTTCCACCAGTAATCGTTTTCAATGTGGAACAAAAAAATTTATTTAATCTCATACATTGTGCATAAATTACTATGTATTCTAAAAATAAGGAGCTCAATACTTTGATCAGATTCCAAAGCAATCATAATTAGCTTACAGGGTCAAATATTCAGTGTTTCAACTTGGAGTACCCCAGAGACAAGGATGCCATCAACCTAATTAAGTCATGATAATTGACAAACATAGTCAGAGTTCAAAGTTTATGATGAGATTTGGCATTGTTATTCCTTTGCTACTAATAGGTCTCCTGCCCGTTTAGGTATAGATTCCTAAAAAGTATGATATCCCATTATCTTAAATAGTCACATATTTGCAAATGGTTGACAGTATATTTTTGATCTGTCATGTGACTTATTCTGAAAACTGATATTATGAATTGAATATAGTAGAAAGTAGACCCAGAGTTTAGATTGAGTATTCAGACCAGAAGATTGTGGCTAGTATTTAATTTTATGCTAAAACCGCATTGTTTTTTTATAAGAATTAAGCTGCTTTTGATTAATCAAGAGTTGGTATTTAGCCCACCAACTCTCCAGAAGAGAGTCTGGAAATGGTTGAATGTGAAAGGCTGTGTTGTAATGACCAGAGACACATTCATTCACTGCTGTTAGAGTCCTGTCCTATTTGAAATCCTGATGAGGAGTGTCTCCTTGAAGAAATTCTGTAAGCCTCCAGGATCATTGGCTGTGGTTGTTACTTCAGTAATGCCAGAGAGGGGCGAGTGGGAAGCCCTGCTCATGGTTACCATGTATACGGCCATGCCATGTATAATTGGAAGGTGTAGCCTCGGATTCCAGCTTCATCAAGTCATAAGCTGACAGAATCTCATGTTGTCAATGGTTGAATGAAGAAAAGCCTAGGCGTCCAGCACGGGTCTCCTGCTGCTCTGGCTAAAATGATCCTTGCTTCCTGGGTATGAGGGCATAGAGGTATAGGAGAAATTCAAGCACATGTTGAGATTAGTGAAGAATTTGGGGTTTTCTCAGAATGCATGTGGATTTTATGTCCATTTTCCATTTCTTTTACTACCTGCAAGATACCTTCCTCAGGTAAAACAAAGTGTTCATGTTATTGTGTCTCATGATTAAGAACCTATTTTCTTCGTTATTGTCTGGCCATTAGATAATAATTGACATATTAATTTAACTAAATAGGCAAAAATTGGCTTTATCTGTTGTTTAGAGAAAGAAAGAATTCACATTTAAATAAAACACCAGCAAAATAATTCTGCATGTATGTCGTGTTTTGCTTTGTCTCCAAAACCCCAAATTCTTCACTAATCTCAACATGTGCTTGAATTTCTCCTATACCTCTATGCCCTCATACCCAGGAAGCAAGGATCATTTTAGCCAGAGCAGCAGGAGATGTATTTAAGCTGGAGCTACATTTTCCAGAATTTCTTTCACTGCATAATTCCAGGTTAGTGTGGGTCATAGGGGACACTTTGCATACAGTTTGGAAGGTAAAAATAGCCAGGGCCATATGATTTTTACATTCAGATAATTGGTGCAGGTCACACACATGGTCTGGAATCTGCTGGCTCATGCTGTTGTCATGGACAGCAACTGGGCACCTCCAGGTCCCACTAGACCACTCCTCCAGCTGCTGCTTCTCGTGGGCCAAGTGTATGTTTAGCTGCATTATAAAGAGCACCCCTCCTCCTGTAGGTTACTCACATCATTGAAGTTGGAGGCTGGGAGGCCGTAAGGGGCCAATACAGGTTCCAGCTTGTCCTCTTGGTTCCAGTTTGCCATTGCTCTCCCTCACCTCACAACTATCTTTCCTCCCCGGATGTCTTCCTTGCTGACCTGAGGCACAATAAGAAATGTGAAAATAACAGCAGAAAGTCAACTATTTGACCAGCTCTCACGATTGTGTGAGATCAAATTTCTATGATAATCTTCTATTACATATGTGACTTCCCAGTGACTTTTCCTTCTCTGATCAAATCATGATTGATATAACCAGTATGTTTTGGTGCCCAAGTGTATAAGCCAGATTTTCTTTCTCCAGAAATGTTTGACTCACAAGAATTACAAACTAAGGACCTATATATCTTAGCTAGGTGAGGTGGCATATATATCTAAGGACCTAATTATATGTCTGGCTAATTTTTGTATTTTTTGTAGAGATGGGTTTTGCCATGTTGCCCGGCTTAAGGACCTGTATTGATATAATCAGTCTTCTGTTCAGGGCAGCTGGCAGAAAACGTAAGAATCTGAATATAGAGAGTGAAGGCTGTACTAAGTTTGATGACTTTCAAGATTTCTTTTCCTATATATTTATAATCTTTATCTCTGATAGTTTTATTCGAATACAAATTCTTTATTGAATCTGTGATAGAGATACCCTTTTAAAACAAGATGCAGGCTAGAAACCCTGGAAAATATTGGAATTGCCTTTGCTCTATGAGCTAAGCTGGTGGATTGTGCTGGGTGGTGCTGGAAGTCTAGATTTTGGAATCATGCTGAATTGGAATCAGACATTTATTGCTATGAAACCACAGACATGCCATTTAATCTCTCTGAACCTTGGTTTTTCTACTTGTTAATTCTGCTGAAAATATGACATTTTCAATATTTAAAAATTGTTGTGAAGACTAGATGAAATAACAAATCAAGGCGAAATTCACGCACATGGAAGTGCAGAAGTTGCCATGTACTGCCGTATCCAATAGTTATCTGTGTACATTTCACCTCTTTTTCAAATTTGAAAATGCCCTTCAGAGTAGGACTATGCTTTTTTTCATCATTGTTCCCAATACTGTGTGAAGTGTTTAGTAACTGGCATGTATCTGATTCATTCTCAATATTACTTGTGATACAAACGAATGGATGTCCAGAGGCACATCTTTATTGCTGATGCAGCACAATTCAACCTTCTCTTCTGTGATCCCAAATAGGTAAGGCAGGCTACTGTGTTTAGAAAGTCAGGAGTAATGGATGAATGTCTGAGAATCACCATGTCTGTGACAGCATTCA
Source organism: Trachypithecus francoisi (assembly GCF_009764315.1). Classification (NCBI taxonomy): domain Eukaryota; kingdom Metazoa; phylum Chordata; class Mammalia; order Primates; family Cercopithecidae; genus Trachypithecus; species Trachypithecus francoisi. The sequence continues at coordinate 43,100,160 of NW_022681470.1, read as the reverse complement.
AGTTAAGGATTTCTCATCTGAAGATCTTGGAAGGCCTGCTACCTGCAGTTATAATCGCACACCAGTGGATGTCACCCTTGGAACACACAAGCGTGCTCTCATGCTTGCTTTGAGAAGGCCAGACAGACATTCCACAGATGTTTGCTCCTTTCACAAGGGTAGTGTGGGAAATGATGTTGATCTCCAGGTGACATTCGTCATCATGGAGCCCTCCATGCTACATCCTCATCCAAGGGCAGAAAGAGCACTTGCAGAATACTTTGCCTTTATCTATAGGAATGGTGTTCATTGATTGATGGAATTTTGAAAACACCTTGTAGTGAATTGATACCATTGAAAAATGTTGTTTGGCTGTAATAGCACTTGCCTCTGGAAAGGAAAATGGAGTATTCAGGCCTAGGCATGGGGAGTTCTCCTTTCACTTCTGTATTGGTGTTTGCTGTTTTGTTTGTACTTTGTCAATAAATCACTCATTCAAAAGTAAAGATTAAAACATAAATTGTTTGGCAAAATCTTGGAAGTATAATTCAAGGAAGGAAAATCTTGCTTCCTTGAATTGTTTGTCCTATTACTAAGGACGTTTCTATTTTGAAAAAAAAAAAAATACTGATAACATTCTCTGTAAAGTTACTGGTTTTCAAAACCGGTTTCTCATCAGACATTAATTCAGATTCATGTATTTCAATATTTATTATGTACCCATGTGTTAGATGTTGTACAGTTACTAGGGCATGAGGGCAAATAAGACACAATTTTTATTTTTATTTATTTTTTTATTATACTTTAAGTTCTAGGATACATGTGCACAACGTGTAGGTTTGTTACCTATGTATACATGTGCCATGTTGGTGTGCTGCACCCATTAACTCATCATTTACATTAGGGATTTCTCCTAATGCTATCCCTCCCCTCTTCCCCCGCCCCATAACAGGCCCCAGTGTGTGATGTTCCCCACCCTGTGTCCAAATGTTCTCATTGTTCAGTTTCCACCTATTTGAGTGAGAATATGTGGTGTTTGGTTTTCTGTCCTTGAAATAGTTTGCTGAGAATGATAGTTTCCGGCTTCATCCATGTCCCTACAAAGGACATGAACTCATCCTTTTTTATGGCTGTATAGTATTCCACGGTGTATATGTGCTACATTTTCTTAATCCCAATCTATCATTCATGGACATTTGGGTTGGTTCTAAGTCTTTGCTGTTGTGAATAGTGGTGCAATAAACATATGTGTGCATGTGTCTTTATAGCAGCATGATTTATAATCCTTTGGGTATATATCCAGTAATGGGATCTCTGGGTCAAATGGTATTTCTAGTTCTAGATCCTTGGAGAATTGCCACACTGTCTTCCACCATGGTTGAACTAGTTTACAGTCCCACCAACAGTGTAAAAGTATTCCTTTTTCTCTACATCCTCTCCAGCACCTGTTGTTTCCTGACTTTTTTTTTTTTTTTTTTTTTTTTTTTTTTTTTTTTTTGAGACGGAGTCTTGCTCTGTCGCCGGGGCTGGAGTGCAGTGGCCGGATCTCAGCTCACTGCAAGCTCCGCCTCCCGGGTTTACGCCATTCTCCTGCCTCAGCCTCCCGAGTAGCTGGGACTACAGACGCCCGCCACCTCGCCCGGCTAGTTTTTTGTATTTTTTAGTAGAGACGGGGTTTCACAGTGTTCGCCAGGATGGTCTCGATCTCCTGACCTCGTGATCCGCCCGTCTCGGCCTCCCAAAGTGCTGGGATTACAGGCTTGAGCCACCGCGCCCGGCCTCCTGACTTTTTAATGATTGCCATTCTAACTGGTGTGAGATGGTATCTCATTGTGGTTTTGATTTGCATTTCTCTGAGGGCCAGTGATGATGAGCATTTTTCATGAAGATATAGTTTTTAAAAAGAGAACTGAGGCCAGGCTTGGTGGCTCATGCCTGGAATTCTAGCACTTTGGGAGGCGGAGGCAGGTGGATCACCTGAGGGTCAGGACTTTGAGACCAGCCTGACCAATATGATGAAACCCCATCTCTACTAAAGATAAAACAACTAGCTGAGCATAGTGGTATGTGCCTGTAATCCCAGCTACTTGCGAGGCTGAGACAGGAGAATCGCTTGAACCTGGGAGGCCGAGATCACACCATTGCACTTCAACCTGGGTGATGAGCAAAACTCCATCTCAAAAAAAAAAAAAAAAGAACTGATATGAATTAGTTTTATAGAGAATAATAAGAAATACATGGCCTTCAAAATTATGTATCTGGTTTCTAGTTTATGGGTAGATTTACAAATAGGTTGATTTATAATAAAAGTATATAGCTTATAATTTTATCAGAGTAAAAATTTATCATGGAGTTGGCAAAATTACGTGGTTTCTACTTGGGAGTGTAATTATGTCCTCAGAGCAATTTGTTGATACATCTCTGAAACCTCAGGAATTATTATTTTTGACCCAGCAATTCCACATCTAGAAATCATTCTCAGGTGAGAAAGGTGTATTAGAAAGGTATGTACAAGAAAGTTTTAGTAAGAACTATGTATATTGGAGAAAAATCAGAAGCAAGAAAGAGGAAATATAATAATCACTCCCTTAGCAGAACAGTGTGGCCGGGAGGCAGCTGTTGCCAAAGCACAAAGAGAGTGCGTCCCTGACCAGCCCTTCACCTTTGGGTTGCTTTGCGTTGCTTGTGCCCTTGCAAGTTCCCAGGCAGGAAAATGTCAAGCAGTGGGTTCTCTTTCCTTTGACTTTCGGGAGGAGGGAGTGGATAAGGCGCCATGTTTATTAGTAATACTACGCACACTGCGGGATGCCACACAACATAGGTGGAGAGTTGTGCGTCTGCCATAACCTAACGGAAGTCCACTACAGTAGACACAGGGAGGTAGGACTTCTCCAAATCCTAACTGATTTCAGTTCTGCCTATTGACAAGAATGAACTTCCAGTTAAAGAAGATGGAACATCGTTAAGACGAAACTACAGCGTGAAGATAGTTGAGTTTACCTGGCTGTCCTAAATGAGCTCAAGCCCCTAGGATAGGACAGATTAAATTCTAGACTACTCACAGAACTGGCAAATGAAATCAAGTTAGCTTCAGAGAGCTCTGTTAAAACAACAACAACAACAACAAAAAGTAGAGTGGTGCTGGAAAATGGAGCACAAATAAAGATTGCTTTGATTTTCTGAAGGGTGAAAAAAAATCGGAAAATGTTAGCCTTTGAGCCAACAGGTGAAGTATCTTAATTCTGCTTCACATCAGGGTACAGTTGGGTGACCTCAGGTTCAGGCTTCTCCTGACCCCGAATTAGTTTCCTAGTGCTGCCATAACGAAGTACCACAAACTGCATGGCTTAAAACAACAGAAATTTATTCTCTTATGGTTCTGAAGTCTTGAAGTCCAAAATCAAACTGCATGGCTTAAAACAACATAAATTTATTCTCTCATGCTTCTGAAGTCCTGAAGTCTAAAATCAAGGTGTCAGCAGGGCCATGCTCCCTCTGAAACCTATTGGGGAGACTCCTTCCCTGCCTCTCCCTAGCTTCTGGCCATCAATCCTTGATGTGTTTAGGCTTGCAGCTGTATCACTCCAATGTGTGCAGCTGTGTCACTCCTCTGTCATCACTGGGCACACTCCCTGTGTGTCTTCTAAGGACATCAGTCAGATTTAGATGACGGCCCACCCTCATGACCTCATTTTACTTGATTACGTCTGCAAAGACTATTTCCAAATAAGGTTATATTCATAGCTACTAGCAGTTAGGACTTCAACGTGTCTTTTGGGGGATATAATTCAATCCATAGTGACACTTTCTTTCTTCTTTTTCTTTATCTTTTCATTATCTTATTCTATCTTGTTCTATATTATGTGGTCTATTTCTTCTAGTCTATACCATATACCATATGTCTGCTTCTATAAACTACCACCTTAACTCTTTCCCATGTTTATTTTTATGAGTAAGATTATTTCTGTTATCCATCCATACTCAGGTGATCAAGGTAAAATTTTGAAATTGACAACTGTAATGCATTAATTGGGACATGTTTTCTTAAGTGGCATGGAGCCTGAGATGGAACCTAAGTACTTGGTCAAACTTTAAAGTTTCCACTCCTGCTTTCTGGACCTCAGCTTCCTCATATGTACAATCACCTCCACACTTCCCAGCTTGAAAACTAATACTATGTGTGACAAACTACAGTAACCAACAATTCTGATGTGGGGGACTTTGATTGGGGGCAGAGATTAGGACAGGCTGAAACAAGCCCTCCCGTTTGGCACATTAGGACCTGCAAATAAACTGCAGTGCATCTTCATGTCCCTATTGGAGTAGACACATCAACAGTCCCTCTGTCTTGTTTGTGACTCATACCTCAAGGTTTGTTCAAACCCAACGTCTGAAGCAACCACTAAAACATGGAGGAACTGGAGAAGCAGCAGTTTGTTTTCAAAGAGACTGCTAGGCAAAAAGTCAAGTTCAGTCTGCAGGTCTGGTGATTGTTTCTGCTGCATATCAAAAGATGCCTATTTTTAATTTCCATATCATGTTGCCAAAGAGGTAATAATAACGAAGTGTGATTCTGTAAAGGAACAGCCCTGCCTCAAATGCATGTCCTTCTTTGATCCAGCCAAGCCATGATAGTTATTTTGCTGTCAAGAGAGCAATGACAAAAGGCCAGCCAAGCTGCAATGTTTTAGCTGGGTGTGTGTCAACTGAGGACAAATGCCTGTGCCTCTTCGAACTGGAGGCTGGGAAGGCTCAGTTTCATTTGTTCAGAATCCAGATATAACGGTTGGTTGTCAAAAATCAGCTTATGGGATCAAAGCTCCCAGGGTGTGAGAAAGATTAAAGTGTCTCTATGTTTTTACCTTTAGTCTATGGAACAGTATCCTCCAGGCAGGAAGCTGAATGGATACAGAGAACCATTACTTCTTATCCATTCTCTTTCTCATCTGCTTTGAATGAAAGCTAGTTTTTGTGCTACCTGGGAATAAAGCTACTCTTTTTTTTTTTTTTTTAAAGAAACGTTTTCCTAGGGTGCAAATAGTTTGAGTTGTGCTTTATTTCAAAATGAAATAAAAAATTGCAGGAAAGATAGAACACCATATATCTTGATAGTGTCAATTTAGCAAGTTGTATCCCCGCTTTTAATCTTACTTAATAACAAGTACTTGGGAGCTTTGCCTCCCTGGTGTAATGGCATTCTGAATGCTACCAAGTGCTCTGTTTCCTATTGCAATTCTTCCGCCAGAGTGATGTTGGTACCTTTGATCTCAGACCAGGAATGAGAATTTGTATGAAGACAAACTTTCATGTTCAGCTGTAGTATGGACCATATTGGCCTTTCAATGGTCAGGTTCAGGCTTTGTGTGAGAAGCAGTGGTTAAGCAACCTCAATTTCCCAAGTGAATTAGATTATGAGCCAGTCAGTCCTGATTTTCTGATTCTAGGAAGGCCACCTCTGGTCTCCTGAATCCCTCGCTAAGGGTCCTGGTACACTTTCATTTAGAAAGGATGAGGCTGAAACTCATCAGACCCCATCGTCTAGGAGAAGGGCATTTGCTCATATTGCCTTAAAGAAAACAAACGAACTCTATCATAAACAATCCATTCCTAAATTTCCTATAACAACCCTCAATTTAGGATAAGGACTAACTTCCTAGAGTTAGTGTCATTGAGTTCAGCCTTTCAGCTTCTCTCAAAACAAATTGTTTCACATTACTCTGGAATCAAGTCATAACTTCCTAAAAGAATTTACGGGAACCTTCATATTTTTATATCTGCTCTGTTCTCCAGGCTTCTAGCCATATGGAACTGCTCACTCACCTCTGAATCTAATGATCTCTGTGGAGAATGACTTTTCCCCACTGGCATGTTTCCTGCCCCTTCCCCTTCCTTGCCACTTGGATAACACTCAGCCATTCATTGCACTGTGGAGCACAGAGGTCAACAGCCCCAGGTAACCTGGTTCTACATCTAGGCTCTGCCATTTACCATCCATAATATGTTTGGGCAGATTACCTCCCTTTTTATGTCTCTATTCATTGGGGATAAATTACAGTATCTGCATCAAGAGGTTTTAAAGTATGCAGTAACTAACTTGGGTAATATATGCAAGTCGTGTAGAATTGTGTCTGGCTCAATAAGAGTTAGCTAGTATTATTATGATTCAGGTTTTCGCTTGGCTGCCACATTCCCCAGGGCCTTTTAGTCCTGGAGTAGTGCCCCTGCACATGCCCTGCTTGCTGGTTCTTTTCCTTATATATCACTTACCACGCAGTATGGTGGCGTGGGAAGGAAGTCTATGCCGAGGTGAGCTAGAGTGGTCCTGTGTGTAGGTATGTAAGACTGTCGCCACAGAGTACTTATAATTCATCTTTTTTACACGCTCCTGGATTGAGTACTCCAGTCACTTAGACAATGCCCCTTAATCCTGTTTAGAAAGAAAATGCAACTTGCTGCTAGCACTCAGTTAATTTTACGTAAACACGCTCTTTGAGGCTGAAGCAAATCTGACTGATTTTCAGTGTGAAAATAAAATATAAAAACTGTTCTTGGAGTTTTTCTAAACAGAACTAACATCAGAATCATCTGGATCATCAGACTTTTCTATTTTGGAAAAATTGGATTCATACAAAATCTTTGGCCAACAACTGTTCAAGAACCACGTTAGTATGCATAGGAATGCTACATTTTCTAGGATTGCACATCTTCAGCAATTGAGAATTACTATATTTTGTAAATGGAAATACCACTACTAGAAACAGAATGCTATAAATAGAATGATGTCTTTTGCTTCCAAAGTTAATATACTAGAGCGATGCAAAAATAATAGTAAAAGTGAGATATTTCGTGGCAAAGTTTTCTTGGGGTAAACGTTGCAGCCACAAGCACCACTGGTATTCTCAGGGCAAATGCGAAAAGGCTTAACTTTCCAAACCAGGAACCCTCAAAGATACCACATAAAAAGTTTAGCTTTCAAAGGAGGAGAAGATGAAAACCATGCCTGTGAAACATCCCATCGTGTTCTTTCCTTCCTGGGCTCATGCACTTGTTTTTACATGCGAATTTACTGCTGTGAATCTGGGAAGCTGTTTGGTGTCTTTGGCACATGTTACATTCTTTTTTTTTTTTTTTTTTTAACCCCAATTTCTCTAAACAAAAAGGATAGGATGCCTTGCAGGGTTCATTCTGGTGGAATTCTACTTCTGGTGTAGATCTGTGTCCAGCATGGCCACACATGCAGTGATAAATATTCAGATGTGCAAAACGCCCAGGCAGGCACATGTTTCATTACATATCTTTTACTGATGCTCTAATACCATTACCCGTATGTTGGAAATACACAGGATACAACAAAATCTTGATCTGTTAGCAGCTATGGTCATTTGGTGTTAGTAAATCACTGTTTTTTCAGGCCCTGGACTTATTGGGAGTCAAGGGTCTGAGAGGCCCAACCATGACCACAGGAGAAAGATGAAGCCTTCAGCCACTCTTCCAAATGCTTTCAGACACCAGGGCGTGAAGTTTTGTGTAGATCAAACAGTTGGGAAAATTGACTAAACTTTTTGTTTGCCATCCAGATGTTTTTATGCACAGGTCCAAGTTCTTTACTCTCACTTTGTCTCCTTGGCAACAAAACAGCTGATCCATTTAGTAGCCACTCTTCCTTTCCTCATTAATTTTTTATTTTAGTCTTACTCTGTCCTCCCAAGCTCCTGCCTGTTCCTTTTAATTGTTAACTCTTTTTTTGAGATGGAGTCTCACTCAGTGGCCCAGGCTGGAGTGCAGTGGCACCATCTTGGCTCACTGCAAGCTCCGCCTCCCAGGTTCCCGCCATTCTCCTGCCTCAACCTCCCGAGTAGCTGGGACTACAGGCACCCGCCACCACACCCGACTATTTTTTTGTGTTTTTAGTAGAGACGGGGTTTCACCGTGTTAGCCAGGATGGTCTCGATCTCCTGACCTCCTGATCCGCCCGCCTCGGCCTCCCAAAATGCTGGGATTACAGGCATGAGTCACCGTGCCCGGCCTAATTGTTAACTCTTTAAGCAGTTCTGATACTGCAGTTCACACGTCCATGAGCATGAAAGTGTTAAATGAACATATTGTAGCATGGCAGTCAATCAGCATTTTAAATTTCATTAGTGACAACTTTAGAGATCTTTAATGTGAATTCACAGATTCCATCATGAAGAACTTCTGAGCAGTTTTCAAGTGTCTTTAATACTCAACAAAGAAGATTTTTTTTTTCCTATGTGAAGCCAGGTAAATCAATAAAACTCTCCTCAGTGACCCCCACTGTATTAGACTTATGTATATTCACCCGTAGATTTATCACACATTTGTTCAGGCCTACTATATGGCAGGCACTATGCCACTCCTGTAAGCGCAGAAGATACATTATTAACAAATGCATTGATATGGACCTGGAGGACACATGTCAACAGTTACCATATACTGTTGTCATGGGCTGAACTGTGTCCCTGAATAACTCATATGTTGAACCCCTAATGCCAATACATCCGAATGGAACTGTATTTGGAGATAGGGCCTTTGAAGAAGTGACTAAGTTAGAAACAAGGTCATCAGGGCAAGCCTTAATTCAGTCTGACTGGTATCCTTATAAGATGAAAGATTCTGGACACATACAGAGACACCAGGGACGTGTGTGCACAGAAACCCTTTGCAAGCCAAAGAGAGAGGCCTCAGGAGAAAGTAAACCTGCTTTGCATAATGATCTTGGACTTTCAGCCTCCAGAACTGTGAGAAAGTCAATTTCTGTTGTTTAAGGCACCCAGTCTGTATGGCAGCCCTAGCAGACTAATACAACTGCTAATAAGTATATAGTCTTGTGTGAGTATGGAGAAGAGGAACCTGATCTAATTGGGTCTGGGGATAGGATTCAAGAGAGACAAGAAGAGGTGATACCTCAGCTAAATATTAAAAGATATTTTTATAAGCAGCAGGCACATTTTAAAGGCATCTTCTATCAGGCTTTTGGCATAGAAGAATATATTCACATTGAATGAGAATTCAGCGGTACACACGTTTCCAGCATTTGCATGGGCCTTTTCTATTAACATGTAAAAAGAGAAATGTCTGATTGAAGAAAGTAGTTTTCAATCTTTTTAAAGGGATGTCCAACATTGTTTTTAACTGACATTATACGCCTATCCTCAACATAGAAAACAAGTTTTAAATTGTTCTCATTGAAGTGGGTAGTGGGGCCCAAGTCCCATCCACTTAGCCTCACTCCCTAAAGTAATTCATGAGGCACCTTTGGTTATCCCAAGGTCCTGAGGAAAGTTATTCGTCTAGATAGCACAGGGCCGAACTCTCTCCATGCCAAGGTTGGAGTTCAACTCACTTGTAGACAGAGACTGAAAACTCTTTTCAAAAAATATAAGCTTTCATGTCAGAAATGATGTTTCCATGGATGCCTGGCACGTTGTAGGACAGTGTGAAGCCACCTGACCTGGGCTGTAGAGATGACTTAGAACAAAGAAACAAAAGAGGACCAGAGGGAGAAAAGAGCCATTCACTATCATCCTTGAGCCAAGGACTTCACCAATAGTCTTCTCACTGCCTGGTTTTGCACTAGTACATGTTCCTAGAAGAATAAGTTTTGAGTAAAGCTTGAAAGGAGAAAGATACTCCATTTGTTAGAAGGAAGTAGAGTGGGAATTCTAGCTGTGAGAGATGAGAAAGATAGCTAAGAATGGTTGAAGGGTGCTAAGAAACAATGGATTGGGATATAAACTAGCCTGGAGGTCATATGTATGTAGACTTTTAAAAGAAGAGGTGGACTACTGAGCATATACAGAATCAGTAGACACTCTCAAAGCCCTTACTGATGATTTTTCATATCAATCCTAGATACTAGCTATTTCCCTAGATTTTGGACCTTGGGCATTTTTCTGAACTCTGGAATGTGATTTCTTCATCTTTTCTGGTTGTCTGGTTTTGTACTCACCCCTACACTTTGTGAATACACTGACTCCAGATGGTTTCTGTGATTCCAATGCTAAGTCTTCTTGTAAGCTATAAGCTTTGGTTATGTGTTCATGTGCCTATTCTAATTTTATTACCAATTGGTTTCCTTGACCATCAACTCTTCTGTAAATCTTATTCACTCCTCTACATGGATCTCTCACATTTGAGAACTTCTAAGAGACTTTACCTCTTCTGACCCCCAATTTACCACTGAAGAAAGGGGATTGCTCATATGGATGGTTAAGTATAAGAATTTAATGGGTCTTGGTGCTAAGCAGTGGTACATTTAATAGGATGAACAGTAAAGATTAACCGTTTGTGTTTCTATCTGATGTGTTCTTTCTTTAAGCTTTCTCCTTTGCGACTCACAATTTTCTTGAATTCTGTAGTCCAATGAAACTGTGAGAGGCACATTTCCCTGGAAAGGGCCAGGAAAAAGGAGCCTAAATATCCCTTAGCCTGATTTTGGTAAGGACCGTGGTTCTACCCACAGTATAAGCAGAAGGCGTGCCAGTTCAAGAAAAACTTGTATTATTAATTGGGGCAAAACACTGAGCTAGCAATAAAAAGCATGTATTTGTCTAAACTTTGTATATTTCTCCATGTAAACTGGTTGTGATTGGGTGGCAGACAGTTGGCTGAGGATCTTGGTTACTGGCTTAATACCTTCTGTACATCACTAGCAAGTATCAGTAAAGGTCCCAAGAAAGATAGACAAATCCTAATAGATGATTGTGTTACTGAGCACAGACTGGCACAAAAGGAGGAAGAACTGACAAAGGTGGAAGCCAGCTGATGCAGCGAAGGGTGGTGAAGGCCAGTGTGAGGGCTGAGATGCTAGATGTGGGGAGGGAGGAACTCACCCAGAAACCACTGTGAAAGAACTTCCAAATTCCCAGGCTGTTCCTCTGAGTAGAAAATCTGAAACAGAGCCTTGGCAGAGCATGGTGATTGGGAAACGGCAATCGCTTTGACCAGTTACATGTTGTACGGCTGCTCCAGCTTGGCAGTGAGATTTCTGACTTAGGAGAGGTGATTACACATTGAAAATTTGGCCCCAATGTGGCCCGTCCAAGGACCCCTGGAAGGCTGGAGTTAATCAACAGACTGGTCATCAGGGGTCACTTGACATTTTGAAAATGTGTTTTAGATACCTGGGAAAGTCTGTTGATACATTCTTTCAGTGTTCCTACAGAGCTGGAACCACCGGTGGCCAAAGGGACGTGTCAGGCACTGCCTCTGCACATGGAACCATTTTGTTTGGGAGCCCAGGCCAGAGTGTGATGAGCTTGTCTCCTTCCTGCTGTCTGACTCAGAGGTGGAGGCAGCTGGAAATAGCAGGACATGGTAGATTAGAAGCTTGAAAATCAGACATTCTGGGAGTCTGCAAACCAATAGAACAAGAACAGAGGGACTCAGTACACAAGAACAGCTCCCTACCACCAGAAAATCATGTAGGAACTAAAGACTTTCTGCATGTCCCATTGTCCCCTGAAGAATGTCTGGAGAGAAATCAATCATTCCAAGGACCAGAGTGTATTATTACCATCAGGAATATTCTTAGGGTGGCTAAAACACAGGGCTTCTCCTTGGAACATGAGTCATATACCACCTTCCTTCCATCTATCTATGGATACTTTATTACTCTGTGAAATCAAGTGAAAATGAACATAAGTTTTAAAGAGAAAAACGTCAACAAGAGGGAGATGAGAGAATAAGCCACCTCTTTCATCTTTTACTTACAAATAGTAGGGAATTTGTATGTTAGTTGAATGAATAGAAAGCCATGCTTTGTTTGCTTTTCTAAAGGTAGCTGGTAGAGTCAGTCCTTCCTCCTGTCCACATATCTTTCTATTAGAATCATCTTCCCTGTCCCCATCAACACCAAGGCTACTTGCTGATCCCTCACCTGCCTAGAACAACAAAACCATGGTACCCAGGGCAATCCTACTCTTTAGTAGAGAATTCTTCAACTTGTAACTCTTTATCTCTAAACTGCATAGTTTCTGGCACAGAATAAACAATGATAATATAATAACAAACAAACAGCACTGTCCTAAGGACTCAGTAGAAAATAAATCTTTTGATTCTGAAGTAAAATCTGGTATTATTGTATTAATATGCCTATTTTAAAAAGAAGGAAACAGGTTTAGACAGGTTTAGAGAAATTAATTTGCCTAAGATTATGTTGTTAGAAAGTGTAGCTACTTGTGAATTCAGATCACTTGACTTCAGAAACTATGCTTGCAATCATTTTCCTCCTCCTCCTTCTCCTCCTCCATTCTTCTTTTTTGTTCTTGTTTTTTTTTTTTTTTTTTGTTGTTGTTGTTGTTCTTTTTTGTTCTTCAAGAAAGGGTCTTGTTCCATTGCCCAGGCTGGAGTGCAGTGGCGTATCTCATGGCTCATGACAGCCTCAAACTCTTGCTTCAAGTGATTCTCCCCACTCAGCCTAATGAGTAACTGGGACCACAGGCGCACACCACCATGTTCAGCTAATTAAATAATTTTGTTTGTGTGTAAAGACAGGATGTCATTTCACTGTTGCCCAGGCTGATGTTGAACTCCTGGGCTCAAGTGATCCTCCCGCCTTAGTCTCCTAAAGTGCTGAGCCACCATGGCCAGTCCAACCATTTTTGTATGATTCAAAAGTAGTATTTATTATCCCAAATTGATCTACAGATTGGTTGCAATTTCTATCAAATTCCCACAAGCCCTTTTGCAGAAATTGATAAACCCTAAAATTTATATGGAGATGCAAGCGACCCAGTGTAGCCAAAATACTTTTGAAAAAGAAAAAATAAAGTTAGAGGACTTACCCTTTTTAATTACAAAACTTATTCTAAAGTTACAGTAATCAATTTATAGTTAACTCATTTTTGACAAAAGTGCCAAGGCAATTCAATGGGAAAAAATAGCCTTTTCCAAAATAATGCTGGGACAATTGGATATACATGGAAAATATGATGAATTTAGCTCCTTCGCCCCACATTGTACACAAAAGTTAAATAAAAATGTATCATAGTAGGGAGGCTGATGCAGGAGGATTGCTTGAACCTGGGAGGCGGAGGTTGTGGTGAGCCCAGATGACACCACTGTACTCCAGTACTCCAGCCTGGGCAACAGAGTGAGACTGTCTCAAAAAAACAAACACAAAAAGGTATCATAAACTTAAATATAGGAACTAAAATGCTATATATATATTTTTTTAATTTTTTTTTTTTTGAGATGGACTCTCGCTCTGTCGCTTAGGCTGGAGTGCAGTGGTGCGATCTCGGCTCACTGCAAGCTCCACCTCCTGGGTTCATGCCATTCTCCTGCCTCAGCCTCCCAAGTAGCTGGGACTACAGGCGCCCGCCAACATGCCCAGCTATTTTTTTTTTTGTATTTTTAGCAGACAGGGTTTCACCGTGTTAGCCAGGATGGTCTCGATCTCCTGACCTCATGATTCACCAGCCTTGGCCTCCCAAAGTGCTGGGATTACAGGTGTCAGCCACTGCACCTGGCCTTAAAATGCTATAAGTTTTATGAGAAAACATAGGAGAAAATCTTTGTGGCCTTGTGTTAAGACAAAGATTTCTTAGCTAGAACACCAAGTGCACAATTCATTAAAGAAAACATTGATAAAATGGACTTAAAAATGAACACCTCTGCACTTCAAAAGACACCATTAAGAAAATGAAAAGATAAGCCACAACTGGAAAAGCATATTGGCAAATCAGGTATCTGATAAATAACCTGGATCTAGAATATATAAATAATTCTTACAAAGCAACAAGAAGAGAGACAACACAGCTTGAAATGGGCAAATTATTTGAATAGACATCTCCCTAGAGAAGATATCCCAATGGCCAATAGCACATAAAAAGATACTCAACATTATTAGTCATTAGAGGAATGCAAATTAAAATGAGATACTACTCTGTACCTACTAGAATAGCTATAATACAAAAGAGAGACAATAAGTATTGGTGAGCATGTGGAGAAACTGAAACGCTCATATATTATTGATGAGACTGTAAATAGTGCAGCCACTTTGAAAAACAGTTTGGGAATTTCTTACAAATTTAAACAGATTTACCAAGCGACCCAGCAATTTTACTCCCAAGTATCTATGCAAGAGGGAATAAAACATGTCCACACAGAAGCTTACACCTAAACTTTTTGTAGCAGGATTATCTATAATAGCCCAAAATGAAAAAAAAAAAGCCCTCGAATGTTCATCAGCTGAGGATGGATAAATGAGTCATATCTAACTGGAGGCACTGGCTCACGCCTGTAATGCCAGCACTTGGGAGGCCAAGGTGGGAGGAGCGGTTGAGGCCAGGAGTTCAAGATCAGCCTGGCAATACAGTGAGGCCCTAGTTCTACAAAATATTAAAATAAAAAATTTAACAAATGATGTAGCCACACAGTGGAACACAATTCAGTGATAAAGAATAAAATACAACATGGATAAACATCAAGAATGTTCTGCTAAATGGAAATAGCCAGACACAAAAGACCATATATTTTATGATTGTATTTATATGAAAAGTCCAGAAAAGGACAGTCTATAGAGATGGAAAATAGATTTGTGGTTGTCTAGGATTAGAGATAAAATCAGGGAATGACTGCAAATGAGCATGATGGATCTTTTTGGAGTCACGCAAACACTCTAAAATTAGATTGTGGTGATAATTGTACAACCCTATAAATTTATGAAACATTGCATTTTATACTTAAGATGGAAAAATACATGGTTTTAAAATTATACACGCAATTAAATCTGTTAAAAGAGTTTTCCAATGGGTAAATGAATACGTCTTCAGGCCCTTAATGTTTGCTTTTTTGGTCCGTTATTCATTTCTTGCTTTTAGTTGTTGCTGGCCTAGAATCCACCATGCAGTTTTTCAGACATGATTCTCAGTAGCATCATCAGTTCCATTGTCCCAACTTTCCTGCACTTTACCTGCTCAGAAGTTTGGATTATGGACAAACTGAACCACGTACATTCTCTACTCTATATAGACTTATACATGCCATTGTCAGTAAGTATTCAAGTTATCTGATCTTTATTATTCTCTTAGCAACATTTGCCAATGTTAGTACAGATGCCTTGGGAAGTCTTTTTCTGACTCTTCTCACCTGTGATTTCACAACTTAATTCTTCTTTCAAATCCCTGATTTCAAATTGCTACCTTTGTTTTGACCTCTATTTCACAGAAAAGGTAGAGACCATCTAGTGTGAACTAATATGAACTCCCTTAATTTCTTGTGGTCATAGTGACAGATATATTTATTTGTAGCACAGTTGTCATTCCATACGTTCTTATTTGAGTTTTGCAGTGTCTCTCCTCTCTCAAATCCTGTAAATCTTTAGCTCTGCATCAAATTATCTATGTTTTTGTTTTCTTCTGTGTGTGTTTACATGCAGGCCATGATTGAATACTGAGAGTCACATGAATGCATTGGAGTCAGAAATATTTATGATTTTTCAATGTCAGCTGGATCTCTGTCACTACTAAATCATCCTTTAGATATTTCTAATTCGTTCCATCTTCTATTTTCCATAGGAGCTATCACAGAAGTTTACCCCATCCTCGTCTCTCAAACCCTCAGCATGTGGTTTTATTTCACTCATACTCTTGGCAACCCACCTCCACTCCACCTATACTTAGCTTCTTTCTGCCATTTACTCCTGTGATGGACTGAATTGTGTTCTCCCAAAATTCATCTGTCGAAGCCCTACTTCCAAAGTGAGGTTATTTGGGGATAGGACCTCTAAGGAGGTAATAAAGGTTAAATGCAGTCATAAGGGTGTGGCCTTAATTGAGTAAGACTGGTGTCCCTGTAGAAAAGGAAGAGACATCAGAGACGTGGGTGCATAGAGAGGCCATAGGAAGACAGTGAGAAGGCGGCCATTGTAAGCCAAGGAGCAAGATCTCAGGAAAAACCAAATCTGCCAACACCTTGATCTAGGACTTCCAGCCCCTAGGACTGTGAGTAAATAAATGTTGTCTAAGCCACCCAGTCTGTGGTATTTTGTTATGACAGCCCTAGAAGACTCAATCAACTCGTCTTGTTCATCTATAATCCCCTCTTCTATGCTTTAGAGTAAAATCTTTTCATGTCTTTTAGAATGCTGCTCTACTCTCTCTTTTATCTTTAATCACCGGCTCTTTCTCATATTAAAAACAAAACAGAATAGACCCAGTGTTTCCTCTATCAACAAACATCTCTCCATTCTTTCACGTTTGGGAAGAAGGAACCCCTTCCCCCTGTTTCTGGTACCCATTTCCAGTTCCTGCAGCACCTTGGAGCAGATTCCTAGTTGTCTTTTCTTCTTCATAGAACAGAGCATGGAGTTCAACCAAAAAACTATCTTCTTTGCTTTTCTTCTGTTAAGTTCTTGCTCATGAGATATAAATAACAATGTTGTGTGGGAATTTCTGAGAAATTTTAAAGGGAAGGGTGTGTCTTATGTCCTTTTGTCCTCCTTACTGTCTGAAATGTGGACTCTTTCCTGCTTTTCCCAGGTGGACTCAGGACTCTATTCCCTATCTTTCCATTGCACTTTGTACTGACTTTTATTATAATTACCATCATGATTTATAATTTTTTTTTACATATGAATTATCACTGGGCTATATATATATTTTAATGTTTATATTCCTCATGTTTATCAGTGAGCCCAGCACATAGTAGACATTCAATCTATACTCTTTGAATAAATAGATGAATAATTGAACCTATGGATTGCTTTGATCATTGTATTAGTCCATTCTCAAGCTGCTATGAAGAAATACACGAGATTGGGTAATTTATAAAGGAAAGAAGTTTAATCGACTCTCAGTTCTGCATTGTTGGGTAGGCCATGGTGGAAGGCACCTCTTAACAGGGTGGCACCCCTTCACAGGGTGGCAAGAGAGAGAATGAGAGATGAGCGAAAGGGGAAGCCCCCTACAAAACCATGAGCTCTTGTGAGAACGAATTCACTATTATGAGAACAGCATGGGGGAAACCACACCCTTGATTCAATGATTTCCACCGGGTACTGCCCTTGACATGTGGGAATTAGTAAAATTCAAGGTGAGATTTGGGTGGGAACACAGAGCCAAACCATATCAATCATGATATACTTTGGGTTTCTTTTTATCTTAATCCATTGGTTAGTCAGTCATCCTTGCACTTAGTGTGTGGGGTAAACATTAGTTACAGTGCTCTGTGCTAACAGCAGTGCAGGATAAGGGATGAACTGGATTCAAGTATCTTGCTGTTTAGTGGACAAGAAAATGCATGTGCCAGGCAACCATAATACAAAGCAGAAGGTAAGAATGAGCGGTGCAGAGAGAGACCGACTTCAGAGATGGAAGAGAGGCCTTTTGTTTAAAAGATTAGGAAAGACTCTAGGAAGATCTGGCATTAAATAGGGTTTTGAAGATGGTGAGAATTGAGTATGTGGAATTGGAAAGCAGAGCATTCTAATATGTAAAAATAGAAGAAAAACTGGATTATGGAAAGTGTGTGGTGTCATTACGTGGAAAACAGTTACATACAACAGAATTATGACATAAATACTGAAAAGGTAAGCTAGGGTCCAGTTATGGGGAAATCTGGGATTACCCCAGATAAGGGGAGCCACTTCGGGTGACTGTGAGGATTACAGTGTCTCATGTCTTGAGACCTTTCAGATAAATAACCAACCAGTTAAGCTGTCAGTCTTTCCCTGGGATTTCAGTTGACTTAATCATGACTGTAAAACTTCAGCCTCCTGCATAGAGAAGGTGGAGTGCTAAAAATTTTTTATTGACATTAAATCTCATTCCTTCAGATTCATCAGAGGAATTCAGAAAGCGTTAATAAAATGGTTAGACCAAACCCACAGAGTATGCATAGCTGAACTCCAATGGTTGGTTCTGAAGGATGAGTAATATCTGCAACCACGATAATCTTAAGAGCTGATATCCCACTTTATTGGGAGACCTGAGGATTTGAAGGCACTTTGATGAAGCACCAACCTAAGCAGTATGGTCACCTTCACACTTCAGTGGTAATGGTTGGAAGTAAGCAGATGTTTTCAACAGACTAAGAGAAGTTTCCTTATTCAGGGTATTGGGAAGTGTTAGGTTTTGTAGTCAGATGGACTTGGGTCCAGATCTTAACTCCGCATCTCCTACTAGTGATGACTCTGCAGCAAATTATCTAATCTCTGAACTTCAGCTTCCCTCTCTGTGAAATACTGGCTTATAATCTTTAGTTCGTGGTGTTGTGCCATGCAATGTTTTTCAAATTACCTGTGGTAACTTTTTTTAAAGTTCCAATCTGTTTTTTTTTTTTACGTTGTAGTCTATTATAGATGGTTACTTTCATAGAATATAATATAAATAACTAGAAAAGTAAAATGAAAAAGTTTTGTTATTGGATTCCACAGACATGAGTCTGACTGTAGGTCTGGGAGCAATAAGGGGTAATGGGGAGAGTTCCAGGGAGGGTCATCTGGTTTTTGCAACAGACCTCAAGAGAGGCCATTACAGGTTATTTAGGCAAGGAAGTCTAAATTCAGAGAAGAGGGAAAGCTTCTGTTGGCAAGGAAAACATATCAAATTTGGAGTCTGAGGTTTCCAGCTTCATCAGAATCTGTTCATGTGTCTCCATCCCAAATTTTAGGGCCATACTTCTTTTTCAGCCCATGTCCTAACTTTATCATAAGAGGCATCATGATGTTGGGAATTTAACTTGCACTGTAATTCAGCCACTCTCAGGATTAGGTGTTTTTTTGTTTGTTTTTTGTTTTGTTCTGTTGTGTGTGCATGTGTGTTTAGAAACCTTGGCCATGCAGTTATAAAGTTATAAGAGATAAAGATTTCTTTTGGGTCACCATTCTACTTCATCTCCCTTTTGTGTTGGAAATAAAAGCCTTGAGCTCATTATTTTCTTTCTCCAGTACACTTAGAAGCAAGCAAGCAACCTTATTGTACTCTCTATTTTCACTAAAATAATCCATGAGAGGAACTGAAGCCCACAAACATTGATAGAATCCGTGATAGACTGGAACCTGTGCTGGTCTCTGTATGAGTCAGCTCAGCTGCCATCACTAAGTACCAGTAACTGCACAGCTTATGCAACAGAAATGTATTTTCTCACAGGTCTGGAGGCTGGGAAGCCCAAGTCAAGGTCTGGCAGGGTTTGGTTTCTGGTGAGCACACTTTCTGGCTTGTGGGTGGCTGCCTTTCACTGTGTCATCACATGGTGGGCATAGTGAGAGATCTCTGGTGTCTCTTCTTATAAGGACACTAATCCTATCAGTTTAAGGTCCCACCCTTATGACCTCATTTAACCTTAGTTACTCCTTAGGCCTTATCTCCAAATGCAGTCACATTGAGGGTTAGGGTTTCTATGTATACATCTTGGGGGAGACAATTCTGTCCATAGCAATCTTTCACCATCTGTAATTTTCCAACTTCAATGATGTAGGTCTCATGCAGGAAAAGCTGGGGTTCTTTGTTACCAGTGTAGACACACATCTAGCTCGAGGATTGTAGAAGATGAAGATGGATCCAGTGGGAAGTAGAATGGCTGTGGGCCCACCATTGTCCTGAGCCACCAAGAGGAGTTAGCAGATAATGATGGGGTCTGTGATTTGCAACAGTACCTGGTACCCCTACAGTGACTTTCCAAGTGTAAAAGCAATATGGCTGCAGCTTTACTTATACTTTTCAGATCTCATGCTACATGTCTCTTGTGGCCTATGCTCTGAAACTTTCAGAGACAGGAAATGTAGTTCCAGATTACCTAAGCAGACATAGTAGGGAGAAACTAGATCATCTAACACATTTAGGTCATAAAAGGAAAGAAGAATGGAGAGTTATTGATGGAGTGACATGATCTGATAGGTGTTTTTAAAAGACCAGTCTTGTAGAAAACAGAGTACAGCAGAGCAGGTGTGGCAGAGGAACTTGGGTAGGAGTGCATCATGTGACAATGGTGGCCTTGGCTGGGATGGTAGCCCGGGAGACGGAGAGTTCTATTTTGATGGACTGAATGTGTACATTTTAGATGAGAGAGAAGTTAGTGAATCCTAGGGCTTCAGTTGGAGTGATTAGATGAATGGTAGTACAATTAATGTAGTTAGGAAAGACTAGGGTAGGAAAAAGCATTTGGAGGATCATTCAGTAGGCATTCAGGTATTCAGCTGTAAATAGAGAGAGTCCAACAAATAATTGTTTAAATAAGTAAGGAGTTTTTAGACTCAAACAATTGCAAGTCCTGGGGTAGTTATTTCAATGCTGAAGAATGGTTCAACAAAGTCATATATATAAAAGGTTTCAGCCCCCTCCCCCTCCCTTCACCCTCCCTTACCCTTCCCCTCCTCCTCCCTCCCTCCCTCCCTTCCTCCCTTCCTCCCTTTCTTCCTTCCTTCCTTCTCATCCTCAGGGTGGTTGCCTCATTGTTGCAAGATGCTTGGCAAATCTCTGTCCGCATTCTGAGCATGGAAAGATTGAAAAATGCAGGCCAAACTGGCATGCCACAAAGACTGCCCCTTTTAAAGCAATTTCCCAGAAGCGACACCAAGTGATTTCTGCTTACATCTTATTGGACAGACTAGAGTCACATGACCACTGCAACTAGACAGTTGCTAGAGAGCAGGAGATATGTGGTTGGGGTTTGGATCAACCATATGCCGGATGTGTAAGTCTGAGTTAGTAGTTAGAGAGCCAAGTGAAAATGTCAGGTAGCCAGCTGGACAAATGGGTCTGTATCTTGGGAGTGTCAATCTTTGGCCTACCTGGCTCACCCAGATGAACTGAAATGTGAAATAAGTTCTGGTAAGTGTGCTTTTATCCCACCCTACAAAGCCTGCTGCTGTGTGCATGTGTGTGTTTATGAAGGGAGAGTGGGGCTTGAATATGACTGCAGCCTAACAGCTAAGTCTGCCGCTGGGTTAATGTAAAGAATGAGAACAAGTTTTAGAGATGTGGAAGGCTTGCACATGCTGAGGCCAGCAGCCTGCTACAAAACTGATCAGAGCCTTGACTGTCATGTGTGCTCTGAGCTCAGATTGGGCTGTTGTGAATGTTAAAAAGATTTATACCCAGTTTGTAGATCAGAGGTAAACTATGACCTTGCAGGCTAAATCTAGCCAGGTTTTGTAAATCAAGTGTTACTGGAGCACATGTTTATGTGCTGTCCACGGCTGCTCTCATGCTAAACAGCCGACTTGAGTAGTAGCAATAGAGACCACATGGCCTAGAGGGCCTAAAATATTTACTGTCTGTATCTTTATAGAAAAGTTTGTTGACTGTTGGTGGAGATCACACTTCTGTTTAGGTTAATATCAGATTAAGTAATTATACTGTAGGTAGACTTCATTTGGATTGAATGTGTGAGAGTCAAAGATTACCTATTAGATCTCTAATTTGCTCTCTTAGTTTCCTTCCTTTGGAGACCTTCCCCTTTCTGCTAGTCATCCTATCTAGGGTATCTGTGGAGTGTGCAAGCTCAGAGGACTGTCACCGCAATATACAAGATGGAGGCTTGCTCCTTGCAGCTCTGCTAGATGTCGTGAAGGAGGGCTTCCTCACTCTGTTCTGTATCCTGAGGGAACTTTCAGAGTTGGTGATTGATTTCATTGCCTACCTCTGCTCAACCACTGGCATGCTTGAGGATTTTCAAGGAAATGTTGTCAAAAGTACTTGGTTAAAGTCAAGATTCTGACTGGATCTTTTGGCTCCCCAAATAGGAATTTCCAAATCAAATACGGTAGTAACCAGAAGTCTGTTCCTACTAATGACTATGCAGTAGCTCATGTCTGGTCACTGTCCTGTCAGTTTCTATGCTTGTAGAATATTGGACAGAGGAAATGAGCAAAACTAATGTGGTTTAATTTTAGAAAGAAGCTCAATGGTCAGGGTCAGGTGTTGGAGTTGTTTACCAAAGTACTTAGTTATAAAAATGTCCTTCCTAAGGATTTAGGCATGAAGCAGACGTCTTGACTGTATTACATCAGCATTTCCCCAAGTGTTCAGTGAGATAATGTATTAGGGAAAAAAAGGTTTGGGATTAAATCTTTCAGAAAATGTTGGCTTGAATAAACTCAACCTGTTCACTGCTGAACTTCTAAGTTTCTTTAATTGTTAGTGTTGACAGAAAATCTTTAATAGGAGGACATGTTATGTAGTATTTTTCAAACTTGTTTGATCATAGAACACTTGTGACTAAAAACACCTTTACTAGACTAGTATTCTGTAGAACATTCTTTGGTAAACACGGATTTAGTCAATCACCTGACTGACAGCTGGACTGTGGAGTGGATATTTTTTCCAGGTTTCTTTGAATAATGTGATTCTAGGTTAAAAATCCTTCAATCATAGCTCACGATTAGGCCTTCACTAGTTTAATATCACAGGAGATGAATTCACTTGAGATAAGATATAAAAAACGCTGTTTATGTAGATGAAAAAACTTATGTAGTGGGAGTCATAACAGGTAAGGTAGGACATTTCTGCCACTCACTAGCTGTCTTGTCTTAAGAAAGTTACTTAAGTTATGTCTGTCCTAGGATCCTGACCTATAAAATGTGGTAACATGTAATGCTACCTCTATCTCAAGGGATCTCATGATTGTGTGTCTGTTTATGTGTATGACTTTAAATGTAATCCCTGTTTTAGCTGTAAGGAAACAAATTTTAGGTTCTTCAAAAGGTTATGAAAAAATGTGAAAATTTATTGAGGCTGATTTTAGTGTAATTTTTTTTTATAAAATAATTTTATAAAAGAGTCCATCAAGATATTACATAGAAAATGCACACTAAGGTAATATATATATACACTTCATAAAAATAGAATACATCTTGGCAATTGCTTAGAGTCTGTTACCACCATGTACAGTGTATTGACGTTTAACATTTATGTTAATTTGAACATATGAGATTTTTAAAAAACAAACCTGTCCCACTGGTATCTTTAAAAATTGTTTTCATTGACAGGAAAATAAAAAATTCTGGAATGTAAAAGTTATGAAGTTAACTGGATGAAAGTTTATATTAAAATGTTAAAGTCTCATGCCCTGAACAACTGTCATGAGGGCAAAGCGATTTTTTTTTTTTATTATTTTCATAAGTGGTTCAGCCGATCTCACAAAATCACTGAAAATAATATCCTTGTTCTGAATGTTCAGTCAAGATAAGCACCATTTGGGATCAAACAAGACTTCTAGTAACTGTACTATATTTTTAAAAATGAGTGGTGTTTTTCTCCTTAAAAGGAAAATAGGTAAGTCCTATTATAATGTATCAATACTTACAAAAATAGCCATAAGTTATTTTATAAGCTTTGATCAAAATACTTAGTAACTAATTTTATGATTCTAAAAATAGTCAAATGCTCAAAAACTCTATTTGACTCTGAATCAGTTGTTTTTGTTTTTTGTTTGGTTTGGCTTTCAGGAAAATGATCCTAGGTACTACACTACTATAAACCGTCACTGATAGGTCCTGTTGGATGTTCAGAGTAATCTTTGGGAGGTAACTGCTCCAGTGTAATAAATAAAATAATAAGGGACTTTTCTAGACCATACTTCAAGATATGACCATGGTGGGATCATGAAAACACCTCAGAAGTACCAAGGAAGGCACACAAAACAGAGTGTAGCACCATTTTCAAGTTGCCAAGATTGCAACTGTTCAAGAGACAGTAATCTGGAAGGGGGCTTGATTGCCATGATTAATACGGTTTAAATATGTAGAATAGGCTTTGGAGAGTTCCTTAGTATGGATAGACAGACACAGCTATATAAACTATGAATGTGGTCTGATATTCAATGGTCCCGTTGGCACTGTAGGATGAGGCTCGGACCCTCATGCGGTAGGTCTCTGCTTCTCGTAGTGGTCGTGTTGTATACACCACTCCCTTCAGGTTTTCATCCCTCAAGGCAAAAGGAACAGTCTGTTCCTCATCTATCATGAGGAAAGTTGTCCTGGGATGCATCACTCCATCCTGCGTGTAGGCAACCAGCCGGATTAAATCTTGATTGGTGGCTATTCCAAATGGGAGGGAGACGAGTTTGTATTCCAAAGCATATGGACTCAAGGCACATTCCAAATCATTGGGTGGACAGTTCTTGAGGCAGAACCTAAGAACAACAAACATGTGAAATACATAGTTATCTGGAAGCAGGAGGTGGCATGATGCAGGTGATCGTGATCCATGACAACTTTCAGGCACTGCACGCAGGAGGCAGCCTGGTTGTAAAAGCGGTAAGACTCAGTCGTGTTCTGTGTCACTAACTCAAACCAGACACCAGATGACTAGGAGAAGATGCTGGTGTGAAGTCAAATATCTATCTTGCAGCTCCATTAAAAGTAGAAGTGTCTGAGCCATTGAAGTAAGTATGAATGTCACAAGAGTATTTTCTTTAAAATGAAAAGTCAGTTTTGGAAATAAAAGCATCTGCATATATATTGGAAACACATACTTCTTAAAGAGGAATACAAACTACTTTTTAATTATATAGTATCCTAACACTGAAAGGTGAAACAAAATATATTGATATTTTATTTTTCTAAAAATAATAAAAGGTCAATTAGGATTTCTGGTGGGGAAGGGGCACTTCTTTTGTAATTGTCGTTCACATTATTGTAGATTAAAAAGCTTTATTTTTTTTTTTTACCAGAGCACATGTTGACTGCTTTTTGAGTCATGATGACTTTTAAATTGTTTGCCAGAAACCGATGGTAATAAAGAGGGGGAAAAATGCACAGAGGACCGTTTTATGAAGATAGGATTCTGCAGTCATAGTATTTTTAGAGGTTTTGTTAAGTCTGTATTTTCAATTTTCTCCTTCCTATTCCACATCTCATCAGACCAATCGCAGATAGGTTTTTGGTGGATTCTGGGCAGTCCACACTTGACTATGCCGCAGTAACTTGGTAAGCATTACCAAGAGGAAAACAAAGTGAGCTCCAGCCAGTATTTGGTTTCAGAAACACCTTCCTATTAGCTGGACCTACCCAAGAGGAACATTATCACTTGTTTTCAATCACCCTGTTAACTTGGTACCTGGATAGAGTACAACATTTCTGGAAGGAAAGAGAGAAAATAGAATGGTAGTTTATTCAGAATGCAGAAAAGCCTGTTTCAGACAGAAGGAAATATAAGCAAGATGATGTATGAATGGGCAGACGACTGACTCATCTTCGCTCATCTCCATTCTCAAGGAGTGGTGAGTCAGTGAAACAACAGAAAAGGTGCCTCATGGTGCGCTCTAAGTGTGCAGAGCCCTTACCACCCTGAGGCAACACAACAGAAACGAAAAACTTGCTGCTGAGGCAGAACCCACCATGTTACATGTTATATGCTGGGAAGACTGCTTCAGGCAACACTGGCAGCCAAGAGTGAGCTTGGGTGGCAGTGGCTGCTGCAGGATGAGCTCATTTCTTGCCCACTCATTGAAGAGAATACTTACTGTAACCCCACATCTTCCTGGAGTTAGTGACTTCCTGTGAGTTACACATGACAAGAGACAAAGTTTATGTTGGTCAAGGAGTGGGAGGAAGGATTTTCAAAAGCCTGTCTGGGATGAGAAGGCAAGACATACCCTGAAACAGGATCCCGTTGGTAGTTGGGCGGACAGGGTGTATCGATGCACTGGTAGCTTCCTCTCATATTGAAGCACATGCGATTGGGCCCACAGTGTACATTCTGCTCCAGACACTCATCGATATCTAGGGACAGTAAAGGGAACATGCAGCATCAGCAATGAGGGTGAGAGAAGGCCATCAGAGCAGGCACTGTGGATGTGTGACTGGAAGGTGGAGGGCTAGCCTTCTCTTCCCATGAATGAACTTAGTCCTATCTAAGCTTCTTCAACCACAAAATGGGGATCATGACACCTGGTGGGGTTCTTTCCCAGATTGCCTCAAGCACATATTTCTTTATGTGAAAGGATATCAAAAAATGAGAGCTATAAAAGTAGATGGGGAGATATTAAGAACTCTCTGGTGTCTTTTATATTTGGGCAATACCGTGCATTTGAGTTTTATAAAGCAAGTAATCTTTTAAATGCACTATGAACAAACCAAAAATTTAAAGGACAGTTGTGAATATTTTTTGCAAAGTGAAGAATCTTCTTAAAATGTGAGTGATTTTTGACTACTGTTTTGTTTCATAATGTCAAATTGTTGAGTGGAAAATAGGGTCTGAGATATGAAAGGAGTCAAGTTATAAGTTCGGGAGAGATGGTACAGGCTAGTCAGATCTTGAGGAGAGAGACAAACAAAACAGGATCAAATACATGGCCCCGGCACCACAAAGTAAGCTGATCAAATGGAACAGTTCACCTGGATCTGGACTGTGTTGAGTCTATCCTCTGTTGTTATGGTAGTGGGATGGTCTCCTTAGGGTAATGGTATGGAGAAAATACGCAAATGAAATATTTTTTTTTTTTTTTTTTTGAGACGGAGTCTCGCTCTGTCGCCCAGGCTGGAGTGCAGTGGCGCAATCTCGGCTCACTGCAAGCTCCACCTCTCGGGTTCACACCATTCTCCTGCCTCAGCCTCCCCAGTAGGTGGGGCTACAGGCGCCCGCCACCACGCCTGGCTAATTTTTTTGTATTTTTAGTAGAGACGGGGTTTCGCCATGTTCACCAGGATGGTCTCGATCTCCTGACCTCGTGATCCGCCTGCCTCGGCCTCCCAAAGTGCTGGGATTACAGGCGTGAGCCACCGCGCCCGGTGAAATACTCTTTATTTTGTTGTTTTCTACACTAAGTTGTTAATTAGAAACACACTTTAAGTGCTTCATGAAAATAAGTGTTTTTGAGCCATGATTCTTAATTTGGGGTTTATTTTTGAGTATCAGGGGATCTGTAAATGAAAATGTTTGCGTGTGTGTGTATGAGACAGACAAAGAATGTGAGATTGATGGATGGTTTTCTGGAAAGAGGGTCCATGGAGTTCAACACAATTTTTAAGGAATTTTAAGATCCCAAAGGTAAGAATGGTATTTTAGAGCAGTGGTTTTCATACTGGGGCATCCTCATTTCCCTGGTGATGCACGAATGTTTTCTGGCAGTAGGAATGCAGGCGAATTATTTCAGGGACTCGATTCCCATATTCTCATTTTCCATAATTCTCTGCTCATTTTGCCTGAGAGCATCTCATAGCCTGGAGGTCTCTATTCCCTTCTCCCTGTTTCCACCCTTCTTCTGATTTACAAAGACAGGTTCAACTAATCTCAGAGGATAAACACAGTAAGCATATTGGTAATAAAGACTGATGGTGGCAGGCCTTTTTTTTTTTTTTATCATGGCCACAAACCAATGGTCTTAGCTTGCTATTTTATTTTATTTTTTGAGATGGAGTCTCACTCTGCTGCCCAGGCTGGAGTGTACTGGCATTCTCTCGGTTCACTGCAAGCTCTGCCTCCTGGGCTCAAGTGATTCTCCTGCCTCAGCTTCCTGAGTAGCTGGGACTACAGGCATGCATCACCATGCCTGACTAACTTTTGTATTTTTAGTAGAGATGGAATTTCACCATGTTGGCCAGGCTGGTCTCGAACCCCTGACCTTAGGTGATCCACTTGCCTCAGCCTCCCATTAGCTCGCTATTTTGAATTAGATTTCGGAAGTGAGTTGGCTGTCATGGGGACACTTACTAGCATTTTTGTTTGAACAGAAAAATCACCTTCGACTTTTTCTGACAGTAGATCTGATTAATTTGACAAGAATACAGACTTTCAAATTATATAGTGGCCACCTTCCATTAACCGAGGGAGTTAAACCTGCAGCTCTGAAGTTTTGATGAAAATATATTTAAAGCTTGTGCACATTAAGATGACAATCTGTATGACAGCGCCAGAATTCACATCCTTTACAACTATTTAAACTTATAAGAAACTTTAGTGGTTAATTTTTAAAAGTATGAGTAAAGTATAAGGTTTTCAAAGTCTAAGTCAATGGCTGCATATAGCATTGGTCCTGATATAAAAGAGGGAAAAATGACAATTAAATGGACTGAATTGGTTCTCCAGAGGTGGGTCCTGAAGGTCAGATGCATTTCTATCGTGGAAGCTGTGCTAAGAACAATGGGCATGTGTTACTATGACGTCACTGTACAGTAGTACATAACCTGGTGGTTGGATAATGGTATTTATATTGGGACTTGATACAAAAATAAGCATTTTAGATTTGGCTCCAAATATGTTGTTTTCTAAGGAAAACACAGACAATGTAATTATTTACTTAAAACAATAAGTCTGCACAAAGTAAAAAGATACTGGTTAGAATGATATGGAGTAAATAACTTTTTAGTTATATGTGCTGACAATGATGTAGTATGCTATTACTAGTATTATACTAGGATTAGTTTTCCTACAGGAATGAAACACAATGTGAAACAACTTTTTATTTCAGTTAATTCTTGCCTACTGGCTCTGTGAAACAATTTCTGATTATGATTTTATCAGTCAGAAGGGCTTAATCTCCCTGACAAAATGAGATTGTCTCAGTGATGTGAAATAATCCCAGCACTTTGGGAGGCCAAGACGGGCGGATCACGAGGTCAGGAGATCGAGACCATCCTGGCTAATACGGTGAAACCCTGTCTCTACTTAAAAATACAAAAAAAACTAGCCGGGCGACGAGGCGGGCGCCTGTAGTCCCAGCTACTCGGGAGGCTGAGGCAGGAGAATGGCGTGAACCCGGGAGGCGGAGCTTGCAGTGAGCTGAGATCCGGCCACTGCACTCCAGCCTGGGTGGCAGAGCGAGACTCCGTCTCAAAAAAAAAAAAAAAAAAAAAAAAGAATGTGAAATTCAATTAGCCTTATCTTCCTTCTCTCATTAAAAAATTTTCTCTTCATATTCATCATCCACATGAATTTTATCTCATTTTCATCATGAACTCTTGCAGAAACATGAAGCCAGTGGGCTGCAGGGGACCATGATAGTGGTGGTGTGGAGACTGGAAGCTGGATGCACATCAGTGTGCATAAGTTGTTATTTAGTAGTTACCTTATGATATATTTTCATTGGGTAAATATGAATCTATAAAGAAATATCAGAATCTAATATAGAAATATACACTTTCTATTAAAAAGCTTTCCTAAGTACTGAGGTGCTGGGCAGGTGGCCCTCTTCTGTCTCTGGTCTATTACCCTCTCCTCAGGGTGAAGCACTCTCTCTCTAGAAATTCACTCACTCTACTCATTTACTCTACTCACTATTCTTACAGAAGACAGAAAAATAAATAGATACTGTGTTGTCTTCTGTTCATGGATGATGTGATGTCTGGTTTCTATTAAATATAAGAAAATTACAATTGAAATGAAAGTATTTTGTAACATACTGCTACAAGAAAAGAATCCCAAAATGAGCTGAAAATTTTTATATTAACAGCTTTAGAACATATGAATGTATTTAACCAAGTGCTTCTGAATACTAAAAAAAAATTTAGGATAAACATACTTGAAACATCTGTCTTACAGAAAATATAAGTAATTTAGATTCTTGATAAACATGCATTGCATTTTTAAAACACGGATGAATAAGAGCACTCATTTTAAATGCAG
Source organism: Trachypithecus francoisi (assembly GCF_009764315.1). Taxonomy (NCBI): domain Eukaryota; kingdom Metazoa; phylum Chordata; class Mammalia; order Primates; family Cercopithecidae; genus Trachypithecus; species Trachypithecus francoisi. The sequence goes on along the minus strand of NW_022681470.1, from coordinate 43,070,650 downwards.
TGCTCATGTTTCCAAATTTTTAGAAGTAGATTAGTGGTGCATAAAATTGGCATAAGGATCCTTTAGTTTCTCCTCTCTGCATCTTAGGCAATTCTTGATTGGTCATGCTTTTTTTCATTTTGCAGTCTGGTGACTTTCACTTTTGACTAGAGTTTCTGTCCTTGTTCAATGTCAAATTCACTTTAATTTCCCTTTTATTGACATTTGTATCAGTAATTTCTAAATCTTTTAAAAAACCATATGCAAATAAAAAGCAGTCTTTGGTTCCTTATAAATGCCTCAAACACTTTCTAAAACTATAAAAAGAATGCAAGTTATTCTTTAGGGCAAAGAAAAAGGCATAATTGTTTTCTCTCAAGTCTTTTTAAAACCACAAAAATATGCAACCCATTTAAATTGCAAACATTTCAAGTGACACCTGTTTCTGATTTGTCCATGTTATTTTCCACTCTCTGTAGCACAACTGAAAGCTGAAGAATGCTTGGAACTAAATAAGTGACAAAAGCAATTTAAAAAAACGGGCACAATTTAGAAAGGAAGAAAAATTCTCTAATGAGAATAAAATATAACCCTTTAAAATCTGGCTAAGGGGTTTTATGTTTCAGTGGTTATTCCAAATGCTTCAGTATCTGCCCTGTTGCCTTCCTTGGTGCCTGGAGTACCCGGAGGGGGTGTGGTTTTAGTGTGGGCATCGCCACTCCTTCAGGAAGACTCTTGGGTTGAAGAACTGGGAAAAGTGATCACATCTGGATAAAGTGCTCTCACCCCATCCTGCTGCCTCAGTGCAATGCTCCTGGTGCTCACAGCGTCCCAGGAGACAAAGGACTATTCTAGACATATAGATCTGAGGTCAAGTCCTACCTCTGCTCTTGATTATTCTAGGACATCAAGGCTCACATAATCACTCTGATAATTAGTTTCAGAATGGGTACAAATTATCTAATAGGTGCCCATTAGAATGGGTGCAAATTATAGCCCTTGACATATTTATACTGCTGATTAAAATGAAATAACAGTTGTTTTGGAAAAAGATAATATGATTAAATAAATTATTCAGTACTTCAAATCTGAGTAAAATTCTCTGCATGGGGTAGGTTCTTAAAAATGTTTGGTGACTGATGGCCCAAAGCAAAAGTTACTGCTCAACTTCATGTTTCATCTCCAGCCCACATGACCCAGTTGGGGCTCTCAGGGAGTGTGAATGGGTGGGGTAGGGTGGTGTGGGGTAAGGTGGCAGTGCTCATGGTAACTAGGGTGAAGCCATTGTCTATACTGGTTTTGCCTCCTGGAACTCATTTTCCATGAGCTGCATCCCAGCAAGTCTTTTGTGAATCCCATAAAGAGAGAAAAATTCAATCGAAATTTGATTGATTTTTTTTTTTTTGTCATTGCTACACTTGCCCAAAACTCTGTTATAGAACCAATAAGCTATATTTTGATTTATTTACATGTCTGTCTCCATTAGCCTGTAAACTCTTAAAGGGGAAGACTGTCTTATTTATCTGTTTAAATCCTGCAATGCTAGCACATAATTGTTCCACATCAATGTAGACTCAACGAATGAATGAATCGTTTAATTGACTACCAAACTGATCACTCTAAAAATAAGTTTAATAAGAGGGACCACATATAAAATAATGTCTAACACTGAAGTAAATTTACTGAGTAACCTTCTCATTTTTCACTTCCATTTTAGTGGAATTGTAAAAAAAAAGTTTGAAGAGATCTATTCCCATTAAGGTTTAAAAATATATAATATGAACTGACTTAGGCATTTTTGCTCCTTCTAATAAGACCATTCCAAAAATGTTTCTCAACTATTTTCTTTGCTTACTTCCTCTCCCATTGCTTCTCCTGCTTGCAAAAGCAATATTTGAACATAATTCTGACCCATGGGAATGGGAAAGAAGGGGAAGCCACTAGGAAAATGATTGTTCAAAAAAAAACTTCTCACACTCTCTGTTGGTTTTTAGTCAAGTTGCAACAATAAACATCCCAATGTTTTCTCACCTTGGCATGTCTTTCCATTGAGTGTGAGTTGATAGCCAGGTGGGCAGATGCACTGATAACTTCCAAAGGTATTCTTACACTCATGCTGGCAGGCATCTGTATTTTCACATTCATCAATATCTGTTCAGGAAGATGACAGAGTTATCACCACACCAGAAAAAAGCAGACACTGTGACAGAGCCAACTCTCATCAAGTTGTTGATATACATTAGAAAAACTTCTTGGTGATTTTATACTTGTGTGTTAAAAAATGCTCAGAGCTATTTTCTATCAAGTTTTTTTATGTTATAAAAATATTGAATATAGTACTGTATACACAGTACCATATTACAAAATACGGACATTTCTTCTATGTATAAGCACATATATGCTGAAGTCCCAACCTGATCAATTTTTATATTAAGAGAGACATGACAGAGGAAACAAATATAGACAGGATCCTAAACCACCAAAATATGAAACTCTTTAAGGAACAGTAGAAATTTCCTAAAATATAATGTTCCCATTGAGATTAATTGCAAAAAGGAGTATTTGTTTTTATTGTATTCAAATTTTGGCTCTCTTTCTCTCTCGCAGCAGGCCTACCCATGCATAGCTTTCCCATACACAGATATCATATGGAAATGTTTTTCATTCTTGTGACAAAAAATATTCCTCAACATTTTTTACACAATGTGAATGCACTAATGACAAGTACATACATATATAGTTGTGTTACCTTTGGCAGGCCATTTAACTTCTCAAGATCTCATTTATTCTTCTGTCAAAAGGGACACTTGAGACTATCTGCCCTAATTCACAGTTTTGCTGAAAGGTTCATATACAGTAACATGTGGGAAAGTAGTCTATAAAGGGCTATCTGCTATTATTAAACAAAGCCATGAAAATGGCAAGGAGTGTGAGAATAGTTGATAATTCAAAATTAATTGATATTTGCTTTAAGGTATGTGATTTGGGAGGCTGAAAATTTCTTGTCCCAGTGGTGTTTTGCTTTGACTAAAATTAAAATTTGCTCATAGTCTCTGATCATACACCAACCAGTGGAAGACTAGTTAACCAAAGTGTTGATTCTATGACTTGTGTGAGTTTTTACTTCTTTCCTTTAAAATCAGCTTTAACCTAAAATAACAGAAATGTAAATGATACTGAACTCCAAGTAGTTAACACAGAGCTTTTGCAAGTATGAATTTTACAGTGCCCCCAAGTGTGATTTCTGCATTCAGATGCAATGCAATGGTCATTTTTCCTGTTATGCTTTGGAATCAATGTCTTCAAAAACTAGACTTTAGCACAAGTCTAATAAGATTTCATAGTGTTAATCTGAATCTTTCATAACTTGTCTGTCCCAGATAGTTAATGAAAAGTATTTGGTGTTTATTGCAAGTTGGTCTTGTTGTGTAGTTCCAAAGCTGTCTACAGTCTTACTGTAAATTTCTTCATTGTCCCAATACTATAAAATACCATATTTTAAGAAATGTTTAAGCCTATGAATTGCCCCCAAAGAAACTTAAATATCCAGTAATGGACTAGCTATAAATTTTTCCTTTAGATTCTCAAGATTGACCCTTACTGTGAAATAGTGGCTGCCTCAAATAGCAGATGACTGAGGAAGATGATTGTGATAACATAATATAGGTTTAACATAAACAGAAGACAGAAAACATTTATAAGACTCTACTATGATGAAACTGCAGCCATAGATGGTGATGAAGAAGTAGAGAAATGGGTTATTAATCAGGAAACTTTCTTAAAATAACTTGGACCTTCTGATAATTTGGAAGAAACCAGCTAATGGTGTATAGTGTGGAGGGTGTGGTTTAATTCATTTTTCATAACACAGATGTTTGAGCAGGGAAAGTAAAGGTAGATCAAAAGAAAGTGCTTGTCTAAAATGAAGGCTCAGAATGGGATGGTAACCTATCACCTAGTCTGTGAAAACCCTCTAGTGGTAATGACTGTTTGGAAGAAACTGAAAGACAAAATGTCAGATGTTAGTTCTGTCAACAAAAGAATAGTGAACAACTTTAATGAAGAGTCAGATCAAAATTGTGGGCATAAAAAATTACCAAAACTCAGAACAATTTGTAGCAGATTGACAGTATTGTTTAATATACTAGCAAGAATACTGGAGTCCACATATTTAGCAATTAAACAGTATTTGACCACATGGGACAAAATGTAGACAATTGTTAATGAATGCATTAATGTTTGGTGGTAGAAGAAATGAGTACTGTCAACAATTCTGGTAAGCTAATCACAAGGGAGAAGTTTCCATATCCCTTATATTAAGCTGCAGGTACATCAGGGTGAAAAAAGACAGAAAAGTGCTGGAAAAAAATATGAACCTAAAAAGCAAAGGGTAAAGTTTGAGTGTCCAGAGGGACTGAGGGTCCAACTGAGTAGAGATGATATGGGAAGATGAATCCACCTAAGGTTGACCAAGAAGTACATCTGAGAAGATAATAAGAGGGCTTGGGCAAGGGTGGAAAAAGAAACAACAAAAATTGAAGACAGAAGGAGAAGAAATGTTTAATAAATATTTAGCAAAAAGCATAGTTAGGAGAGAGTAAGCAAAGTGTAGAACGCTTTCAAGAAATGTAAGAAAATGAGGCTAGCATAGTGGTCTTTGAATTTAAACAGAATTTCTTTTTTCCCTCCCTCTTTACTTCCCTCCTCTGTGCTTGCTTTTTCCAGCTAACAAATAGTAAAACTAATTCCTGCTTGCTAATTCCCCTTGAGTAGGTCAATGACATGCAAATTGTAGATGTTCACAGAAAATTGAGTTAAATGAGTGACAGATGGTAATGTTTGCAACTTGAGTGAAAACAAGGTCTCAATTCTTAAGTTGGAAATTATACTTCACTTTGGCAAACAAATGAAATTATAGACTTGTGAATTTAGATAGATACTGAAAGCATATATGTTAGAGCGATAGAAGTAACTTAATTTTGTCCCAACTCATTATCTTTTCAGTGACATACAAACATACACAATAATCAAACAGCAATTCCATGGGGACTGTGGAGCAACAGTCAATGGGATGTTGGTTGTTATACAGAACAGTCGACTGAGAAACTGAAACTTTCACTTTTAAACCACTGCTCTTCCATCAGTCCGATGTGGCTATAATCTGATGGCATATTATGTGGCAATTATGTGGCAATATTTACATCCTCTTTTAAATAAACTATATTCTGGATGCCACCGAAATTTATTTCTATGTAGCATTAAATTTAGTAACACCTTCAGGATGACCAAAAAGAGAAACTTACTATAACACAATAAATTATCAGAATGCCCACATGTAAATCCATAATTTACTTGACTCAAGTCTGTAATAGTTTTAGGTGCCAAAATAAATGTCTTAAAATTTTGAGTCATTCCGGACTTGAGATCAGATGTAGTTCACTGCACCCAAACAATCACAGGTGCTGTACACATGCTTTGATCAGTAAGAGAGCCCACAGAAAGGAAATGTAATATGGCTGACATTTACCTACACATGTGTCATGGCTTGCCTCAGAGCCTTCAGGGCAAGTTTTCCTAAGAGTCCTTCTAGTCCTGGAGAGAGATGTTCTGCTGTTTCTATACTCTGAGTAGGAGCTGTAGAGATGTGAGTACTGTCTGTAATGCTGTTGAGGTTGATAGTTGTTTCTCACAGGGGAGAACCGTGCAAGGTTATAGCTACTGTACTGAGTGCCGTAATTTGGCAGCCTCTCCAATCCAGCGCAAGATTTCCCGTCCCCTAATAAATGTTGTCCTGGCGGACAGATACACTTGAAGCTGCCGGGGGTGTTGGAGCACTGATGTGCACAAGGTTTAGGCACTTGTTCACATTCATTAATGTCTGCTCGTGTGCCATGACATAAAAAAGAGAAAAAAAAAAAAGACACATACATACACAAAACACAGGAATATAGAATGAATCTGTGAAACAAACTGAAGATATTGTTACCCTCCAAAGCCAGGCATACAGTAATTTCTCCTCAACTGTTGTGAACTTTTGAGAAAGCTTTAATCATTCAGTTATGAACATAAAGACAGATTCTGTAAATTTCCCCCTAAATACTAATGCACACGTTTTATTTGAACATTAACATTGGAGCAAGTGGCTCAGAAAACGAGACACATTAGTTCTGTGAATTCATACTCCTTTGACTTTCACTTATGGCCTTAAGATCTAGGGAACTCTGTTTTCAGCCTTGTCTCCTTGATCAGTTTAAGCTAATTTGGTATACATTTTTACATGTAATTCTATGAGTAACATTAAGATTTTAAATCTTAGAAATAGTACACTAAGCTTTCTTAGTTCAGCTAGGCAGAGACATCCTAAATTGTTAAAATTTGTGTCTCTTCCTCTGGGGAAAAAAAGGTAAAAGAGAGTGTGGGATCACAAATGAATACAATTTTCATCAAACTTCACTTATAAAAATGTCTCAAGATAATACCTCTTAATACAATCATACGTGTACATTTGGGAAATTTCTCTCTTGTTTTTTCTTTCTTTTGACAAATATTTCAGATGGAATTCTGACTTTTCTACTGGTTGACAATGTTGGAAGCTTTCTAATATGTCCGTATATAATTTTAAAAAATGTAACTACTTTTATGTTTATTTAAATGACTTGGTCTTTCTGCAAGCATCTTTGCCCTCCTAATTCTCCACATAGCAGCCAGAGAGAACTTTTCCAAATGAAAACCATATCATATTGCTTGTCTGCCCAAGACCTTTCATGTTTTTCCCATCACATTCTTTATTATGGGCTCTTTATCCTCCTTACCCTCTGCCTACCTTTGCTCCAATAGCCTGACCCCTTGGTTCTTCCTTGATTATGATCAGTGCATTCTTTCATGAATGACATTGCCCTGGCTTCTCCTCAGCCTGAAATACACTTGCTCAGAGCTTCCCATCATGGCTGCTCTTTCTTTTTTTTTTTTTTTTTGAGATAGAGTTGCTCTGTTGCCTAGGCTGGAGTGCAGTGGCATGATCTCAGCTCACTGCAACCTCTGCCTCCTGGGTTCAAGGGATTCTCCTGTCTCAGCCTCCTGAGTAGCTGGGACTACAGGCGTGTGCCACCACACCCAGCTAATCTTTTTTGTATTTTAAATAGAGACAGGGTTTCACTGTGTTAGCCAGGATGGTCTAGATCTCCTGACCTCATGATCAGCCCGCCTTGGTCTCCCAAAGTGCTGGGATTAGAGGCGTGAGCCACTACGCCTGGCCTGCTCTTTCCTTCTGTCCAGTCTCTCAGGCTGCCTGGATCACAGTGCTACCACCCCAGTCTGGGTCTTTCTTTCTCCTTGCTGTTTTATTTTTCCTTAAAGTGCTTATCACTATCTGAAATTGTATATTTTGTGATTCTTCTTTCTCTCCCTGAAAGGTAAACTCCACGAGGACAGAGACGTGGTCTGCCCTGTTTAGCGATGTATTCCCACAACCTAGAATATCATCCAACACGAAGTAGATGCTCAATAAACATTTGTTGAATTAATGAAGGAATGGGCTTGATATTGTGTGCCAAATAAAGCCATGAACAGTAGAAATGAAAAAGATCATATGGGAAAATGTGGTCTTAAATACATGAAAACCAGAATTCAAAGCTAATATAGATCTTAATTCTATCAGTAGAGGGAGAAATGAAATCACATCTCTAGTTAGAATTTAGTTACAAGTTTTAGAGGTAGGAATGCTGGCAAAACTACAGACTTTAAATTTTTATTTTCTGAATTAATAATTTTGAATTAATGAACAAGCCAAGCACATTTTCCCCCAACAGATTAAAAACAAGGAAACAAGGACATAGAATCAGTTCTTACTAAGATATAAACTCACCACACATGTAAAATTTTAAAAAGTTATTTTCTTTCTATTGCTAGGTCAACACATGGAATCTGTACTTGTAACTCTTCCTATAAATTGGAAAAGGGAATGAAAGCCAAATTCTTTAATTCATTACCACAGTGGCATGAAAGAAAACAATATAGGAAGGTAGAATAAAATAGTAAATTTTGCTTTAACAACTTTTAGTAGGTAAAAATTAATATTTTAACTCTTTTCTTTCTTTCTTTTTTTTTTTTTTTGAGACAGAGTTTTGCTCTTGTTGCCCAGACTGGAGTGCAGTGGTGTAATCTTGGCTCACTGCAACCTCCACACCGCAGGCGCAAGCAATTCTCCTGTTTCAGCCTGCCGAGTAGCTGCGATTACAAGTGCCTGACACCGTTCCCAGCTAATTTTTGTACTTTTAGTAGAGACGGGGTTTCGCCATGTTGGCCAGGCTGGTCTCGAACTCCTGACCTCAGGTGGTCCACCCATCTTGGCCTCCCAAAGTGCTGGGATTACAGGTGTGAACCACCACGCCCAGCCATTCTAACTCTTTTTTTAAGGCAATGGTTCTGCATCCTTCCTTGTTTTATTCCCTAGCACAATGTCTGAGATCCAACTGGTGGCCAAATTGGTGAACAAATACACCTATTTCATTCTGAAAAGTCACTGTTATGGCTAATCAAGATTTTAAACTATATATAAATGATAATATCTAAATAGAAGACTAAAATGATGCTCTGCATTGCTGTTATTAAAAAGCATTTCTTTTAAAAGAGTTTCTAGTAATGGTATTAGTTTGAATATTTGCTACATACAAAATAGTATGCTAGGGATTGCATAAAGACAGAGCTAAGTTTTTTTGGGAGAATTTGCTATAAATAATCGTTAAGTAGAGAACAAGGCAACCAATTTGAAAAACAGCATGTAACCCAGAAGCTAGTATTGAAAAGCCCACACAATTATTTTAGTGCAACTGAATATTCTAAGGAAGACTACAGTTTGATAGATCAGTTTCTTGATTATAAATGCATTAATTTTTTACCAAAATCATGTGGTTATCTTCTTACAGATATTTTCTATTTGCCTTCATATTCAAATATGACTAAGATGAAAACAAATAGGCAAGTGGGGAGAAATGAATGAGATATTTAAGCATTAAATATACGATAAAGTAATAATTATCCATTTGTTTAAATTGTGTGTCCCTATTTTAAAACCTCACATTTAAACTTTCATACTACATACAAGTATACTTCATGCTCAAATAAAATGTATCTATGCAAACATTTATGTCATGTGCATAGAGATATAATCAATGAGATAATCGTGGTAATTAAGTTGTGATGGCAATTATATCAGAACCTCACTTTGGTATGTGTGGTGTATAGCAAGCACACAGTAAGTGATTATTAACACTTGAAATGTCAGTGTAAATTGAGCTCAATATGAAGTCTCCAAAGAAGTATCCAAATTGTGTTGAATGACGTAAATCAATTTACATACCTTATTATTGTAACAAGAGACCATTTGAGGATAGAGAAAGTGGCCCTAAGCGAGTTGGTAAGGCTAGGTAACTGTATCAGTAGCTTGATTGCTCAACAAATTCCTATTAACTTACCCATGCAGGGTCTTCCAACTCCTTGAGACCGATAACCTCTTGGGCATACACAGCGATAGCTGCCTCTTGTATTCTCACATATCTGGTTATATCTGCACTGATGGGTCCCATCTTTACATTCATCAATATCTACAGACATGGAGGCAATAAGAAGTAACATTTCCTCTTTCAAACCCAAAGTCATTGTATCTGAAATCAGCATTCTGTAGGATTGCCAAAGGTTGCATTTCTCACCAAGTGGTTGAGATCATACCAACTTACAACTTGGAATCAGAAAACCTGGGTTCAAGTCCCAGCTCTGCCACTTATTAACTGGCTGCTTTTCCTCCTCCTGCTCCCTATTATGGAGAGAGTTTTATTCTCGATTTCTTTTTTCTCCTTCTCTATATCCCTTCCTCCTTTTGTCATCTTGTTTGTACAAGTGATTAGAGTTTAGGCAGACTGAGAACAGTAGTGCTATATTGCTTCTGATCCACAGTCCCATGTTTCTAGCTGCTAGCTGGACATCCCCATCTCTCTTTGTTTTACCACTACTTCAAACCCAGCACACCCTCAGTGCCTTAACCTTACTCCCCTACCTGTGATAACAGCATGCCTGTGTTTCAAGTCCATCAAGCTTTAAATGATAAATGATGTTCTGTATTCCTGCTATTGAAAAGCATTTCCTTTAAAAGAGTTTCTAGTAATAATAGTTTGAACATTTGCTATATACAAAGATTGGGTAGTTCTATTTCCTCAATCAAAACCATGTATCTCTACATTTACATTTCCACGTAGCTAGATTTTTGCTGTAGCTTCTTAAAAAGTTTCTGATCTTTCAACTCATCTCATGTCTAGTTAGTCTTATACATAATTAGGGTCAGTATTCTGAAAAATGTTTACAGTTGCATGTAACTGTACATGATGCTCTGAGATGGCTGCTGCTCTTTTTTTTTTTTTTTTTGAGATGGAGTATCGCTCTGTCACCCAGGCTGGAGTGCAGTGGCATGATCTTAGCTTACTGCAACCTCTGCCTGCTGGGTTCAAGTGATCCTCCCGCCTCAGCCCCCAGAGTAGCTGGGACTACAGGCATGCGCCACCTTGCCCAGCTAATTTTTGTATTTTTAGTAGAGACGGGATTCCACCATGTTGGCCAGGCTGGTCTCACACTCCTGATAGAGTTGGTTGCTATTAAATGATAAGGAAAGTATTGACCTATATCTGTTGTGTGAGAGCTGAAACAAGTCTTTGAAATCTGATACTTCAACTCCCATCACCAGTTGTTTTTTTAAATTATACTAATGAACTTAACAACTATCAACAGATGGCCAATATTCCTTCATCTATATCTATCCCCCACAATCCTATCATATTGTTTTGAAACCAATCCAAAACACTATAATTTTATTAATATTTTAGAATAGATTTTTTTAAAGAAAAACTGTGCTATTTTTACAATGAGAAACTTAAACTCAAATTTCTGTGTAATCATAAGACTTGTCCAAAGGTTAGACAGCTGTCAAGAAGGAACAATGAATTTTAACACTTTATCCCTAAGTTCAGCTCTTTCTCCCTTATACAAGGCTTTCTTGCTTTCCTTTTCCTGTCCTCTCCATCTAGTAGCATCCCAACCTATGTTTAAATGTGATCATTTCCACGACCTCCTTCATAGTGACTCCTACTGGATACAGTCACTTTCTTGGGTATTCTTGTAGAGTTTTATTTGTTCCTCTTTACGGTGCTTCATTCACCTTGTATTATAGGTTTTTGCTTTTTTGGGGGGGAGGGGGTATAGTGGAGGGAGTGGAGTAGGCCAATTTAACCCATACATTATTTCTTTCTCCTGTATTCTTTAGCAGGAATGAGAATGGGAATGGTATCTCTCTTTTATTTTTGTAAATCCTACAGTTGCTAGCTCTGCCAACCAGGCTGGTACAGAATAGACATACACAGAAAAAATGTAGGGAGAAATATAATGTACCTTTGTGTCTGGTCATTGATGTAGAATAGATAGACAAAGCATAAATTTTGGGCAAATTATTTATTTTATTTGTCTGGTCATGGATTTGATATTTAAAGAATATACAGCTCCAAAATAATTATATTTTGAATTTTAATAAATCTCTACAGACATAATTTTTCTTTCCTCCATGAAATTCTTAACATATATGCTAAATTTCATATTAGAAATTATGTGAGGTAATATTAATGCTTGTGGATATTAAACCATGTAAACTAAATGTTTAATTGATGGGAGCTCAAAATGGTCATAAGTTTTCATAGTGAGCTTCCATTTCTGGGTATAGCCATGACCCTGGGACCTGGAGCTCAATTATCCTAGAAGTTGGGAGTTCTTACAGAAAAAGAAAGATTTCCTTGGTAGCTTAAATTTACTCTAATCACTAGTTTTAAAATGAATGCCTTACTTGACTTGTTGATGGTGAACTGATCTCAGTCATGGAAACAGCCAGACACTCACCAATACAGGTTCCATTTTCTGCCTTGGTCATTCCATTTGGACAAAGATCAATGCACTTATAGCCACCACGGGTGTTCTTACAGTGCTGATCTGGTCTGCATACATTCTGCCTACACTCGTTCACATCTTGATGAAAGAACAAAGGTAATGTAGATTAAGAAAATTATTTATTCAACTTTTCCAGAGAAATCATACTTTTGGAGTTTAGGGATATTATTTACATATATTCATTGCATAATCACTGTGTAAGGTTAAAGTGCTTAAATTCAACAATGTATGTAACATATTTTAAAATAGAATAAAAATCAAAAACAAAAACAAAATACTGTTTTACAGAGCAGGTAGCCATATCATTTTCTCTTCTTAGAAAAATAAAATTTATATACATTGTTAATTTCATTTGTATACATATATATGTACATATATTTATATGTATAGGTATACTTTTGCAAAAAAATTAGAGGAAATGTCATGAAGAATGGGTATGTAATTAGAAAAAGAAACTCAGAAAACATAGCATTTTTTGTCATTTTGGTTTTGCATGGATTGCATACATGCTGCATGCTTGATGTCCTAAATGGGAACCAGTACGAAGACACAGTGTATGCATTTAGATCAGACATCATTAAGAAGTTGTAGAGGTGTCATTCCTTTAAATTCAAAGCCCTTTTTTTACCCATGCATTTTCTGCCTTTGAGCTGATACCCAGGTTCACATCCACAGTGGAAACTTCCTATGGCATTGAAACAGCGCTGGTGACAGGGGCTGGATTCTTGACATTCATTAATATCTGTTAAATAAAACAAAACTTTCATTATATGCTATTAGGAAACCTGAGTTAATGTATCCCAAATGTTTAACATTTTAATGATCTTGATCATTACCATGTTTAAGATCTCTAAAACCTATCCAATATATTCACACTCATGTGATCTGCCAAATACTTGACCGAATTAATTGCTGGAGAGGGTATCTCTCTTCAATACTCTTAAAAGTAGACAACTGCTAATGATACAGAACTGTCAATGAAACACTCTTCTACTTTAAGTATTTTGCCATATGACTCTCACTCATGTTTCTAGGAAGTTCCAGTCCTGGAATGTTACTGACAGACTGGGATGCTGAATACAGAGGAAAAAACTCCAACACTACTAAGGTCTTTTGCAATTGTCCTTTCTTCCCCTTTCTTGCTCCTTAACTTGGTGCAGGTCTTTATCACCCTGTGCCTGACTGCATTAACATCAGCATTTCTCTACATTTGCAGTCACTGCTACGTTGTACTTCCCAAACACCATCTGGGTCATAGTGTAACAAAAACTGTGCAGGCACGAACTCCTCAAACTCTTGGGGACTTGTCTGTGGTTTGTACCTTCTTTCCTTCCCTTTCCTCCAGTCTCAGGGAAGAAAGCCCTCTTCTCTCACTGAAGAAAAGTCCCTCTATTTGAGCTTTTGAGCTCTGCAGCCCATCTTACCCTTCCTCACCAAGATGAGGACCGTGGTCCATCAATCATTCTCTCCTCCTGTGCATTTTAAAAGTCCTTCCAGTCTATCACTGATGGGCATTTGGGTTGGTTCTATGTTTTTACTATCGTGAATAGTGCTTCAATAAACATACGTGTGCACGCGTCTTTACAGTAGAATGATTTATAATCCTTTGAGTATATATCCAGTAATGGGATTGGTGGGTCAAATAGTATTTCTGGTTCTAGTTCCTTGAGGAATTGCCACACTGTCTTCCACAATCATCGAACTAATTTACACTCCCACCAACAGTGTAAAAACATTCCTATTCCTCTACTTCCTCTCCAGCATCTGTTGTTTCCTGACTTTTTAATGATTGTCATTCTAACTTAACGTTAAGATGGTATCTCATTGTGGTTTTGATTTGCATTTCTCTAATGACCAGTGATGATGAGCTTTTTCTGATATGGTTGTTGGCTGCATAAATGTCTTCTTTTGAGAAGTGTCTGTTCATATCCTTTGTGTACTTTTTGATGGGATTTTTTTTTTTTTTCCTTGTAAATTTGTTTGTTTCTTGTAGATTCTGGATATTAGCCCTTTGTCAGATTGATAGATTGCAAAAATTTTCTCACTCTGATAGTTTCTTTTGCTGTGCAGAAGCTCTTCAGTTTAATTAGATCCCATTTGTCAATTTTGACTTTTGTTGCCATTGCTTTCGGTGTTTTAGTCATGAAGTCTTTGCCCATGCCTATGTCCTGAATGCTATTGCCTAGGTTTTCTTCTAGGGTTTTTATGGTTTTAGGTCTTATGTTTAAGTCTTTAACCCATCTTGAGTTAATTTTTGTATAAGGTGTAAGGAAGGGGTCCAGTTTCAATTTTCTGCATACGGCTAGCCAGTTTTCCCACCATTTATTACATAGGGAATCCTTTCCCTATTGCTTATGTCAGGTTTGTCAAAGATCAGATGGTTGTAGATGTGTGGTGGTATTTCTGAGGCCTCTTTTCTGTTCCATTGGTCTATATATCTCTTTTGGTACCAGTACCATGCTGTTTTTGTTACTGTAGCTTTGTAGTATAGTCTCCTTAAGAGGTCCTTCACATAAAATGTGGCACATATACACCATGGAATACTATGCAGCCATAAAAAGGGTAAGTTCATGTCCTTTGCAGGGACATGGATTAAGCTGGAAACCATAATTCTCAGCAAACTAACACAGGAACAGAAAACCACACACACTGTGTGTCCTCATTCCTAAGTGGGAGTTGAACAATGAGAAGGCATGGACACAGGGAGGGAAGCATCACACACCAGGGCCTGTTGAGGAGTTGGGAGGGGGTTAGGGAAGGGACAGCATTAGGAGAAATACCTAATGTAGGTGATGGGTTGATGGGTGCAGCAAACCACCATGGCATGTGCATACCTATGTAACAAACCTGCATGTTCTGCACTTGTATCTCAGAACTTCAAGTATAATTTTTTTAAAAAGTACTTCCTTCTTATACTTTTCTTTCCAATAAACCTGTAGATATAATCAAAATTTTCCTCTCATAACCAAATCCCTCTCTCAGGTCCATACTAATCTTAAGCTCCTGCCACTTCCTCTTGCTATATTCCAAACCCTTCAAAAGAAAAATCACCATAGTTGGGCTCTTCACTTCCTCACCTTACATTCCAGATTGCCAATGTCTCTTATTTTGTACTTGTTTTTTATTTGACATCTTTTAATTTTACCACTCAAAATCTACAATGTGTTAACTTACATAAACACAGATGTGATCATATACTTTTTTGTTTTGTTTTCGAGACACAGTTTCTCTCTGTCACCCAGGCTGGAGTGCAATGGCACAATCTCAGCTCACTGCAACCTCTACCTCCCGGGTTCAAGTGATTCTCCTGCCTCAGCCTCCCAAGTAGCTGGGATTACATTTGTGAACCACTGCACCCGGCTGTGATCACAAACTTTTAAAATATTTTTCTTAGTGCAGTTTTTATTTTTCTTCTTCCTCTTTTGGTTGGGCTCCCTTCTCCCTTTTTACCCTTCTTGTCCACCAAAGGCAAACAACATTAACAATCTAGTATGAATAATAATTTATTTCTACTGCAGCCACATAAATATCTCCACCAAAATATATAGATCCATTTCCTTTTTTTCTTTGGTTGTTTTTCCAGTTACACATACTCTTTTCTGCAAAATTATACATACCTTCCTACATCTGGATTTTTCTCATGGATGCACAGTGGTTCATGGTGTAGATGTACCATGCTTCATTTATTCTGTTGATAAACATTCAGTTTTGGATCCACTGCCTTTTCCTTTATGAAAAATCCTGATAACAGCTTTATATTTGCCAAAACTTGGAGGCAACTAAGATGTCCTTCACTAGGTAAACTGTTCTGTATCTAGATATTTATTATTGAGCAGTGAAAAGAAATGAACTATCAAGCCATGAAAAGGGGTGGAGGAACCTTAAATGTTACTAAGTGAAAGAAGGCAATCTGAAAAGGCTGCACAATTGTATGATTCCAACTATATGACATTCTCGAAAAGGCAAAACCACAAAGACAGTAACAAGATCAGTGTTTGCCAGAGGTTGGAGGAAATAGAAATGATTCAGTGAAGCACAGATAATTTTGAGGACAGTGAAACTATTCTGTAAGACACTATCATGGTGGATACATATTGTTATAAATTTTTGCAAACCTATAGAATGTGCAACACCAAGAGAAGCTTAATATAAGCTAGACTCTGAGTGATAATGATGTGTCAGTGTAGGTTTATTGACTGTAACAAATGTACCGCCCTCGTGTGGGATGTTGATAGTGAGGAAGGCTGTGTGTGTGGAGGGAAGGGGTTACATGGGAATCTTATGTACTTTCTGCTCAATTTTGCTGTGAACCTAAAACTGTTCTTAAAAATAGCCTATTAAAAATATCCTTCAACAAACATTCTGGCAGTCTTATGCAATGGAATTTTATGAAATAGATTTTATTGGACTGTGCAGTATGATCTTAATCAAATGGTAACAGGCAAATGGTCACTCAAAACCACTGTGCTATACATATTTAAAATAGCTGTGGAATGTATCTGAATAAGAGCTCATGAAGAAGCTCAACTTATAAAACATATAAAATGTTTATATTCAGGTTTAAGTTCTTCAGAGAGACAGGAGTCCCACTTGCTGGATATCTCCTCACTCTCTCCCTTTTATGTGGTCCCTTCCTCTTGGGAGTTTCTGAGACAGTTAACTTTCGAGGAGTCAAAAGGAGGGTCTCATTCTTACTGTCATGAACGTAAAGAAAAGGCCTCCATTTTTATACCTTGACAACTCAGCCCATCAGAGGTTCTTCGAAAACCAGTTCCACAATGGACCACACAGCGATAGGATCCAATTGTATTGTCACAGTCCTGACCAGCATGGCAGGTGTGCCTACCCAAAGCACACTCATCAATATCTGCAACAGAGGAAATCATTCAACTGAGGTGAACTGAAGAACACCAGCCCAAGAACCTGCTGTGAAATAGGGATACGAAAAGCCATGAAGGACACTTGAAACTAGAAAAGAACAAGAAGGACTGAAGTTTTTGGTTGAGTCACTTCAGGTGGGCTAAATAGCTGACAAACTCACAGCAGCACCGTGTGATTAATATCTTCATAGACTGACTAATCAGACCACTTACAAATTAGGTGGCTTTTAAGAAGTTACTTCTCCTTTCTGAGATCTTGAGTGAGATTCTCCAGGCATTCCTGCCTTGAGAGTGCCCTACATGCAGGCAGTGCATGAGCAGTGTTCTTTTTTTTTTTTTTTTTTTTGAGGCGGAGTCTCGCTCTGTCGCCGGGACTGGAGTGCAGTGGCCAGATCTCAGCTCACTGCAAGCTCCGCCTCCGGGTTTATGCCATTCTCCTGCCTCAGCCTCCCGAGTAGCTGGGACTACAGGCGCCCGCCACCTCGCCCGGCTAGTTTTTGTATTTTAGTAGAGACGGGGTTTCACCGTGTTAGCCAGGATGGTCTCGATCTCCTGACCTTGTGATCCGCCGTCTCAGCCTCCCAAAGTGCTGGGATTACAGGCTTGAGCCACCGCGCCCGGCCGAGCAGTGTTCTTATTTTCTCAGCCCAACAGAGATCTTCTGTTTGTTGCCAAGGTGTGGGCAGAAGTAGTAGGAAAGAAGAAAATGGGTCTATCACACTTTTTCTAGGTCAAAGATTGCCTTGACCCATTGCTTAAATGTGTCTATTAGATTTGTGAATACCTTGACAAGTTCTTCCATCTGCAGCTATGGTGAGGCCTTTAGGGCAGGAGCAGTAGTAGGTCCCCATGGCATTGTGGCAGGTATGGGAACAGGGATTCCCTGCTGCACATTCATCCTCATCTGAAAGAAGAAACAAGAAGGCCCAAATCAGTATATAAAATCCCTACTTTCTGGGAGTTATTAAAGCCAGTAAAAATAATTGCTTATAGAGGCCAAGAAGTTGAATCAACTATAATAGAAAATACTTTAATTGCCACAAAATGAATTCACTAAATAAAAATAATTTGAGGCATCTGAGTTATCCTTGATAGTGAATAGATGGTTAGATGTCGTAAAACAACAATGATAATAGCTAAAATATATTTATCTACTGTGCTGTAAATGCCTTTTACCTGCTTTAACTGTTTCATCGCAGAATTCCTAGGAGATAAGTATTTTTATTACTGTCCTCATTTTGCAGGACAAAACTGAGGAACAAAGAAGTTACATAAATTGCTTAAGGTCATATAAGTCATTACTAGCAGGGCTGTCATTTGAACCTCGGTAGTCAAAAGACCACCTCTTTATCACAAGACTATATTACATTGCCTTCCAGTGAAAGAAAAGTACTGTGTATGTAAATGTAAGCTCCTCAAGTCATTTACTTAGCAGTTAACTTATCTGTACGTCACTTGTGCTGGTACTTTGGTGGGATAAAATTGGTTTACATTAGTGATAAGTCCACAATCCTGCCTGTCCTCTGATTAATTCTAGGGTTTGGTGGCTTAATGTTGGATTGTGGCTCTCACACCCACAGCAATCAAGTCACCAGATGAAGTATAGTGTTTGTTGTCTGTCTGCTCACTCCACATCTATAGTTAGTCACTATCTCTGACACAGTTGGCTGTGGCCAAATTCAGAGAACATGGGCTTTGCAATTAACTTAAATTCAAATGTAGCTCTGTCACTTGATGCTGAGTGATTTTCGGTAGTTTAACTTTTCTACCTCTCAATTTCCTTAGCTGTCAAATGGGATGTTTACAGAACTGTTGTGATGATTAAATACCTAGGGAAAGGGCAATAGATATCCATTAAATGCTATCCAATATTGACATTTTCATTAAAATAAAACCCTTTATCTCTGTACTTACCAGCACAAAAAGGTCCAACTGAATCTAAGGTAAACCCGGAGGGGCACTGATTACTGCGATCTCCTACCACAGAGAGGAAAGCAAAGTTAATTGGCTTATTAGAATAGTTGCCCCTGGTTTCTTTCCAGTAGCATCTTCCCTGGGAATATATGCCAAAGATGAAACACATAATGCAAAAATGCAATAGGTAAAAATAAGCAGGCATGGAAAACTTTGCCTGTTTCTCAACCAAGAAGTACATGAATCCCAGTCCAGAGATTGTTGACAAGCTGCCACTGGAAACGGGTTTTGTGTGTAAGTTGTTCACATCAATAAAAAAATTATTCTGTGATAACTAAAAAGGGTCCAAGATAAATGTATATGCCAGGTATAACCACAGGCAAAGTCCTATTCTTCCAGCCATTACTAACCCTGTTTTACTCTAGAAAGAGAAATGCTGTTTTCAAGCAACTTAAAATAATTTGTGCCAGTGAAAAATAGAAACTCTGTGAAGAAGCTCCCTCCTTTTGTGGATCTCCTCCATTAGCACCATTGAGCATTTGGGTCAAAATCTCCCATGTGTGACCAAGTGTTTTCCTTTTCATCTAGTCAAAATAAGGGGAAACAGGCATATTGTGATACAAAAGATTTAAGTTAGATGTCAGAAACAAAAAAGCTAACAAGAACAAGAACAGGTTAGTTAAGAAACCTCTTTTCCTGAAAGCATCCTAGTCTTCCTGCAGTGGGGTGGTACTAGGATAGATGGGACAGAAACATCTAGGGCATATTGCTTGCTAAGTGATCATTGCATGCTTACTGTGCATCACAATTTAGTTTCCACTTAGTCATTTGTTCATTCTTTAATCCAACCAGTTATGTTGTGTGGGACATAATTGTGGAAAAAACATGTCATGTAAACATGTTAATTTATTACCTGATAGTAGTTTTAGGTTTTTGGTTATAAATAGGGGAGATATCTTTTATTAGATGGAATTTGGAAAGTTTTTTGGGAGATACTTTTTCATAATAAGACTATTAAAATTCAGTGAGTGGGACTGGTCCCGTGGTAGGTTTTACAAGATTGCAATGTGTAGTCTTGAAAAATGATGATCTGTCCCTTGCCTTGTAAGACTTTCATGAAAGTAAGAAATCTATAATTGGGGGCGGAGCAAGATGGCCGAATAGGAACAGCTCCAGTCTCCAGCTCCCAGCGCGAGCGACACAGAAGACAGGTGATTTCTGCATTTTCAACTGAGGTACTGGGTTCATCTCACTAGGGAGTGCCGGACAATTGGTGCTGGTCAGCTGCTGCAGCCCGACCAGTGAGAGCTGAAGCAGGGCAAGGCATCGCCTCACCTGGGAAGCGCAAGGGGGAAGGGAATCCCTTTTCCTAGCCAGGGGAACTGAGACACACAACACCTGGAAAATCGGTTAACTCCCACCCCAATACTGCACTATACCAAGGGTCTTAGCAAACGGGCACACCAGGAGATTATATCCCACACCTGGCCAGGAGGGTCCCACGCCCGCCCATGGAGCCTCCCTCATTGCTAGCACAGCAGTCTGTGATCTAACTGCAAGGCAGCAGGGAGGCTGGGGGAGGGGTGCCCGCCATTGCAGAGGCTTAAGTAGGTAAACAAAGCTGCTGGGAAGCTCGAACTGGGTGGAGCTCACAGCAGCTCAAGGAGCCCTGCCTGTCTCTGTAGTCTCCACCTCTGGGGACAGGGCACAGCTAATCAACAACAGCAACAAAAAAGCAGCAGAAACCTCTGCAGATGCAAACGATTCTGTCCGACAGCTTTGAAGAGAGCAGTGGATCTCCCAAATGGAGGTTGAGATCTGAGAACAACTGACAGACTGCCTGCTCAAGTGGGTCCCTGACCCCTGAGTAGCCTAACTTGGAGACATCCCCCACTAGGGGCAGACCGACACCCCACACCTCACATGGTGGAATACATCCCTGAGAGGAAGCTTCCAAAGCAAGAATCAGACAGGTACACTCGCTGTTCAGCAATATTCTATCTTCTGCAGCCTCTGCTGCTGATACCCAGGCAAACAGGGTCTGGAGTGGACCTCAAGCAATCTCCAACAAACCTACAGCTGAGGGTCCTACCTGTTAGAAGGAAAACTAACAAACAGGAAGGACACTCACACCAAAACCCCATCAGTACATCACCATCATCAAAGACCAGAGGCAGATAAAACCATAAAGATGGGGAAAAAGCAGTGCAGAAAAGCTGGAAATTCAAAATATCAGAGCGCATCTCTCCCTCCAAAGGAACACAGCCATCACCAGCAACAGAACAAAGCTGGACGGAGAATGACTTTGACGAGATGAGAGAAGAAGGCTTCAGTCCATCAAACTTCTCAGAGCTAAAGGAGGAATTACGTACCCAGTGCAAAGAAACTAAAAATCTTGAAAAAAGAGTGGAAGAATTGATAGCTAGAATAATTAATGCAGAGAAGGCCATAAACGAACTGACAGAGATGAAAACCATGACACGAGAAATACGTGACAAATGCACAAGCTTCAGTAACTGACTCGATCAACTGGAAGAAAGAGTATCAGCGATTGAGGATCAAATGAAGGAAATGAAGCGAGAAGAGAAATCTAAAGAAAAAAGAAGAAAAAGAAATGAACAAAGCCTGCAAGAAGTATGGGATTATGTAAAAAGACCAAATCAACGTCTGATTGGGATGCCTGAAAGTGAGGGAGAAAATGGAAACAAGTTGGAAAACACTCTTCAGGATATCATCCAGGAGAACTTCCTCAACCTAGTAGGACAGGCCAACATTCAAATTCAGGAAATACAGAGAATGCCACAAAGATACTCCTCGAGAAGAGCAACTCCAAGACACATAATTGCCAGATTCACCAAAGTTGAAATGAAGGAAAAAATGTTAAGGGCAGCCAGAGAGAAAGGTCGGGTTACCACAAAGGGAAGCCCATCAGACTAACAGCAGACCTCTCGGCAGAAACTCTACAAGCCAGAAGAGAGTGGGGGCCAATATTCAACATCTTAAAGAAAAGAATTTTCAACCCAGAATTTCATATCCAGCCAAACTAAGTTTCATAAGTGAAGGAGAAATAAAATCCTTTACAGATAAGCAAATGCTTAGAGATTTTGTCACCACCAGGCCTACCTTACAAGAGACCCTGAAGGAAGCACTAAACATGGAAAGGAACAACCAGTACCAACCACTGCAAAAACATGTCAAAATATAAAGACCATCGAGGCTAGGAAGAAACTGCATCAACTAGCGAGCGAAATAACCAGTTAATATCATAATGGCAGGATCAAGTTCACACATAACAATATTAACCTTAAATGTAAATGGACTAAATGCTCCAATTAAAAGACACAGACTGGCAAAATGGATAAAGAGTCAGGACCCATCAGTTTGCTGTATTCAGGAGACCCATCTCACATGCAGAGACATACATAGGCTCAAAATAAAGGGATGGAGGAAGATCTACCAAGCAAATAGAGAACAAAAAAAAGCAGGGGTTGCAATACTATTCTCTGATAAAACAGACTTCAAACCATCAAAGATCAAAAGAGACAAAGAAGGCCATTACATAATGGTAAAGGGATCAATTCAACAGGAAGAGCTAACTATCCTAAATATATATGCACCCAGTACAGGAGCACCCAGATTCATAAAGCAAGTCCTTAGAGACTTACAAAGAGACTTAGACTCCCATACAATAATAATGGGAGACTTCAACACTCCACTGTCAACATTAGACAGATCAATGAGACAGAAAGTTAACAAGGATATCCAGAAATTGAACTCATCTCTGCAGCAAGCAGACCTAATAGACATCTACAGAACTCTCCACCCCAAATCAACAGAATATACATTCTTCTCAGCACCACATCACACTTATTCCAAAATTGACCACATAATTGGAAGTAAAGCACTCCTCAGCAAATGTACAAGAACAGAAATTATAACAAACTGTCTCTCAGACCACAGTGCAATCAAACTAGAACTCAGGACTAAGAAACTCAATCAAAACCACTCAACTACATGGAAACTGAATAACCTGATCCTGAATGACTACTGGGTACATAACGAAATGAAGGCAGAAATAAAGATGGTCTTTGAAACCAATGAGAACAAAGATACAACATACCAGAATCTCTGGGACACATTTAAAGCAGTGTGTAGAAGGAAATTTATAGCACTCTCTTGTGGGAAATGCCCACAAGAGAAAGCTGGAAAGATCTAAAATTGACACTCTAACATCACAATTAAAAGAACTAGAGAAGCAAGAGCAAACACATTCAAAAGCTAGCAGAAGGCAAGAAATAACTAAGAATCAGAGCAGAACTGAAGGAGATAGAGACACAAAAAACCCTCCAAAAAAATCCATGAATCCAGGAGTTGGTTTTTTGAAAAGATCAACAAAATTGATAGACTGCTAGCAAGACTAATAAAGAAGAGAGAAGAATCAAATAGACACAATAAAAAATGATAAAGGGGATATCACCACCGACCCTACAGAAATACAAACTACCATCAGAGAATACTATAAACACCTCTACGCAAATAAACTAGAAAATCTAGAAGAAATGGATAATTTCCTGGACACTTACACTCTCCCAAGACTAAACCAGGAAGAAGCTGAATCCCTGAACAGACTAATAGCAGGCTCTGAAATTGAGGCAATAATTAATAGCCTACCAACCAAAAAAATCCAGGACCAGATGGATTCCCAGCTGATTTCTACCACAGGTACAAGGAGGAGCTGGTACCATTCCTTCTGAAACTATTCCAATCAATAGAAAAAGAGGGAATCCTCCCTAACTCATTTTATGAGGCCAACATCATCTTGAGAGCAAAGCCTGGCAGAGACACAACAAAAAAAGAGAATTTTAGACCAATATGCCTGATGAACATCGATGCAAAAATCCTCAATAAAATACTGGCAATCTGGATCCAGCAGCACATCAAAAAGCTTATCCACCATGATCAAGTGGGCTTCATCCCTGGGATGCAAGGCTGGTTCAACATACACAAATCAATAAACATAATCCAGCATATGAACAGAACCAAAGACAAAAACCACATGATTATCTCAATAGATGCAGAAAAGGCCTTTGAGAAAATTCAACAGCCCTTCATGCTAAAAACGCTCAATAAATTCAGTATTGATGGAACGTATCTCAAAATAATAAGAGCTATTTATGACAAACCCACAGCCAATATCATACTGAATGGGCAAAAACTGGAAGCATTCCCTTTGAAAACTGGCACAAGACAGGGATGCCCTCTCTCACCACTCCTATTCAACATAGTGTTGGAAGTTCTGGCTAGGGCAATCAGGCAAGAGAAAGAAATAAAGAGTATTCAGTTAAGAAAAGAAGAAGTCAAATTGTCCCTGTTTGCAGATGACATGATTGTATATTTAGAAAACCCCATTGTCTCAGCCCAAAATCTTAAGCTGATAAGAAACTTCAGCAAAGTCTCAAGATACGAAATTAATGTGCAAATATCACAAGCATTCTTATACACCAGTAACAGACAAACAGAAAGCCAAATCATGAATGAACTTCCATTCACAATTGCTTCAAAAAGAATAAAATACCTAGGAATCCAACTTACAAGGGATGTAAAGGACCTCTTCAAGGAGAACTACAAACAACTGCTCAATGAAATAAAAGAGGACACAAACAAATGGAAGAATATACCATGCTCATGGATAGGAAGAATCAATATCGTGAAAATGGCCATACTGCCCAAGGTAATTTATAGATTCAATGCCATCTCCATCAAGCTACCAATGACTTTCTTCACAGAATTGGAAAAAAATGCTTTAAAGTTCATATGGAACCATAAAAGAGCCCGCATTGCCAAGACAATCCTATGTCAAAAGAACAAAGCTGGAGGCATCACGCTACCTGACTTCAAACTGTACTACAAGGCTGCAGTAAACAAAACAGCATGGTACTGGTACCAAAACAGAGATATAGACCAATGGAATAGAACAGAGTCCTCAGGAATAATACCATACATCTACAGCCATCTGATCTTTGACAAACCTGACAAAAACAAGAAATGGGGAAAAGATTCCCTATTTAATAAATGGTGCTGGGAAAATTGGCTAGCCATAAGTAGAAAGCTGAAACTGGATCCTTTCCTTACTCCTTATATGAAAATTAATTCAAGATGGATTAGAGACTTAAATGTTAGACCTATTACCATAAAAACCCTAGAAGAAAACCTAGGTAATACCATTCAGGACATAGGCATGGGCAAGGACTTCATGTCGAAACACCAAAAGCAATAGCAACAAAAACCAAAATTGACAAATGGGATCTAATTAAACTAAAGAGCTTCTGCACAGCAAAAGAAACTACCATCAGAGTGAACAGGCAACCTACAGAATGGGAGAAAATTTTTGCAATCTACTCATCTGACAAAGGGCTAATGTCCACAACCTACAAAGAACTCAATCAAATTTACAAGAAAAAAACAACCCCATCAAAAATTGGGCAAAGGATATGAACAGATATTTCTCAAAAGAAGACATTCATACAGTCAACAGACACATGAAAAAATGCTCATCATCACTGGCCATCAGAGAAATGCAAATCAAAACCACAATGAGATATTATTTCACACCACTTAGAATGGCAATCATTAAAAAGTCAGGAAAGAACAGGTGCTGGAGAGGATGTGGAGAAACAGGGACACTTTTACACTGTTGGTGGGACTGTAAACTAGTTCAACCATTATGGAAAAAAGTATGGCAATTCCTCAAGGATCTAGAACTAGAAGTACCATATGACCCAGCCATCCCATTACTGGGTATATACCCAAAGGATGATAAATCATGCTTCTATAAAGACACATGCACATGTATGTTTATTGCGGCACTATTCACCATAGCAAAGACTTGGAATCAACCCAAATGTCCATCAGTGACAGACTGGATTAAGAAAATGTGGCACATATATACCATGGAATACTATGCAGCCATAAAAAGGATGAGTTTGTGTCCTTTGTAGGGACATGGATGCAGCTGGAAACCATCATTCTCAGCAAACTATCGCAAGAACAGAAAACCAAACACCGCATGTTCTCACTCATAGGTGGGAACTGAACAATGAGATCACTTGGACTGGGGAAGGGGAACATCACACACTGGGGCCTATCATGGGGAGGGGGAGCGGGGAGGGATTGCATTGGGAGTTATACCTGATGTAAATGACGAGTTGATGGGTGCTGACGAGTTGATGGGTGCAGCACACCAACATGGCACAAGTATACATATGTAACAAACCTGCACGTTATGCACATGTACCCTAGAACTTAAAGTATAATAATAAAAAAAATCTATAATTATCTAAGCTTTAAATGTGTCTGCCGTATATTATGCATTTTTCACGATTTAAATATATAGTGAATTTTCTAGGAATGCAGTTTTCAGAAAAATTGATGGCTGATTGGACTGTTTCATTCAGAACATTACTACGAGTTGCTTAATGTTCTCCAAATAATCATACTAGGATTCAGTGTATGTTTGAGTATACAACTACTTCTTTCTGGCCAAAGATTTTCATATTAAAATATGTAATGTTATGAGTTATTTTCCTTTTGTTGATTTTCATATTATAGTTAAAGTGTATTATTTTGAATTATGTTACAATTTTTATTTCAAGACAGTAAAAGGCAATAAAAATATGTTTATAATAATGTGTGATAACAGTAGAAACCTTGAAAAGTATAAAATTCTGGTAGTCTTGTCAAATTGAACGAACTACTGCTGAGATTTTGATATTTTTCCTTCCAGTCAATTTTGTGAATACATACTTAGAAATTAAATTTAGGATATACAGACTGATAATTGCCAAGCTTGACTAATCATAAAAATCATTTGAAAGTCTTATTAAAAATATAGGACCCCTCGGTCCCATTTCTACTAGAATTGCCAAGAAAGAGACCTGGGAATCTGTGTTTTTAATGGGTGTAAAGATTTTTTCATAATCACCCAGGGGTGGGCAACCCAGATTTGGCTCATACAGTGCTTTTCAGTTATTATTGTCATGAACATTTCCCTTTGTTACTTGTTTACAGTGATGCTGTCAACACCTAGAACAATGTTTAGTATACAGTAGGCACTCAACAAGTATTTGTTAAATGAATAAATGAGCCAAATATTTCCTATTTCAGTGATTTTAAGTTATTATCATATAGCTGTGCCATAACTTACGTATTTGTTTCCTACTTTGAGGCTATTATTTTTCTATTATAAATAACACTGGATAAAACTTCCTAAGCATTCATCTTTGGCTATTTCTGTGATTTTCATAGGACAGACTCCCAAAATGAGATAACTGAAAAGATATGAATATTTGAAAGGCTGTTGGAGACACACTGCCTTCCAGAAATGTTGAAGCAATTTATCCCCCTGCCCGCAGTGTGTAACGGTGTTCATTTCCCCATACGTCTGTAACACTAGGCAGTCATCACCCTTGTTATAGTCAGAAAATAACTCATTAATTTGCATTTCCTTGCTTACTAATGAGGGTAAACAGCTTCTTCACATTTGTCATTCTTTACTCTTTTGTGAGTTTCCTTATGCAGTTTTCTACTGAGGATATTTGCCTCTTTCTGATTTTGAAGTGCCTTTGTATGTATTAAGGTTAATCATGGTTGTCAATAACATGTGATGCAAATATTTTTTCTTGGTGCATATTTTACCTTCTCATTTCACTTTTTTTCTTCCCATGAAGAAGTTTTAAAAAATGTATTTGTAGTTAAATTTATATATTCCTTTATAATTTCTGATACTCTGATTGGTTTGTAAAATATATACTTTATAATTAATTTTAAAAAGACATTAGATTTTAAAGATATAAAAATGAGATTGACTTATATTTGAGAGTTTTCCCGACCAGTACTTTCCAAAAGCAAGAGTGCAGACCAGATATATTAGAATCATTTAGGGTCTGTGTTAAAAATACAAACTCCTAGGCCCTACCGTGGACTTGCTAAACCAAAAATCTTTGTGGCCAGAAATCTGAACTTTCATCAGGCTCTCCAGAAGATTCTAATTTCACTGCAACCATACTTAGCTCTAGTATAGACCTAACACAATTTGCTAGTTAAGTTACCAGGAATGCAAGCTTGCCCCCTAATGGTTGCTCAAAAACAAATTGCAAGTACACAATTCTTACAATTGACAAGGACCATGACACATATATCATATGTGATTCATAGAATCACAGTGTCCAAGGATAGTAAGGCGCCTTTAAAGGTCATACAGTGTGTTTCTTTATATTGTGGGACCCAGATCCCCCAACAAACTCACTTAAAGACGCCACAAAGACCTTTAAGCAGTTTTGGGCTTGGGAAATGTACATGATTAGGTAGAAAGTGTACATGACTTTTTAGAAATCAATTCATGTAGTTCCAGATGGTAGAAATTCACTTATTTGTGCCCAGGTATCTTTTTTTTTTTAATTAGATGGAGTACTGAAAAAAGTAGAAACAGAAGTTAGATTTAAAAAGCAGGTATTTGGGAGGCTGAGACGGGCAGATCACGAGGTCAGGAGATCGAGACCATCCTGGCTAACACGGTGCAACCCCGTCTCTACTAAAAATACAAAAAATTAGCCGGGCATGGTGGCGGGCACCTGTAGTCCCAGCTACTTGGGAGGCTGGAACAGGAGAATGGCGTAAACCCGGGAGGCGGAGCTTGCAGTGAGCCGAGATCGCACCACCACACTCTAGCCTGGGTGAGGAGCGAAACTCCATCTCAAAAAACAAACAAAAAACCCCGGCATAATTAGGGAAAGAAAATGTAACCCCTCATTCTGGTAGCTCGTTTCTTTTGTTCAAGTGGCATGGCATGCATGGCAATAGTAAAAGGTACTGATGAAAGCAAGAGTAAACACTGAAAATAAATTTTTAGCATATCTGCTAAACATGATGAAATGGTGGTTTAAAATTTACTTGGCTCTATTTTAGGAAAGATGGCACACAGGAAAACACATTCACAAGGTCAATGTGAATCTTTTTAAGTAAACTCATGGGAGCCTAAAGTTCAACGTTAAAGTCACATAAACATTTAATGTCTAACATGACTACATACAAGAATCATCCCAGCATTAAAACCCCACAGAATATGGAATGTTAATTGCTGTGGTGGCTCTTATGACTGAAAAGGGAATCTCAGGAGACAGACACATCAAAGAACCACATAGCACAGATGGACTGCTTAGATCAAGGGTTGCAGAACCATGCTTGGAAAATGAAAAGCAGTTAAAAAATCATAACTTCCAGGAACAAGAAATGACAGCTGGAATCCTGATTATCGCTGCATAGTTTTAAAAAGCTGCTTTTAAAATATAGAAATTATTTTTGACTAGTTTAAGACACACCTTTGTCAAGAAATTTTTTAAATTCCTGAAACATAATACAAATATAAAATTCAAAACAATAACAAATGGATTTTATTATCTGAAGAAAAAGCATTTGTACATGTTTTTCTTTTTTTGGAGATGGAGTTTTGCTCTTTGTTGTACAGGCTGGAGTGCAGTGGCATGATCTCGGCTCACTGCAACCTCTGCTTCCTGGGTTCAAACAATTCTGCCTCAGCCTCCTGAGTAGCTGGCACCCGCCACCACGCCTGGCTAATTTTTTTTTTTTTTTTTTTTTTTTTTTGAGACGGAGTCTCGTTCTGTTGCCCAGGCTGGAGTGCAGTGGCCGGATCTCGGCTCACTGCAAGCTCCGCCTCCCGGGTTCACGCCATTCTCCTGCCTCAGCCTCCCGAGTAGCTGGGACTACAGGCGCCCGCCACCTCGCCCGGCTAGTTTTTTTTTTTTTTTGCATTTTTTTAGTAGAGACGGGGTTTCACCATGTTAGCCAGGATGGTCTCGATCTCCTGACCTCGTGATCTGCCCGTCTCGGCCTCCCAAAGTGCTGGGATTACAGGCTTGAGCCACCGCGCCCGGCCTTTTTTTTTTTTTTTTTTAAGTAGAGATGGTAGTTTTACCATGTTGGCCAGGCTGGTCTGGATCTCCCAACCTCAGGTGATCTGCCCGCCTCTGCCTCCCAAACTGCTGGGATTACAGGCATGAGCCACTGCACCCCGCCATATTATGTTTTTAACCCTCTCTGCACATATGGAATAGAACAACAGCAACCCCACTGTGTAGTCTGAAGAAGTATATTAGTAAAATAAATGTACTAGAACTCCAATTGGGTTGGCTTTTCCATAGGGCTTTACTTAACAAAAAAGCATAGACAACACACATGAAAAACCTGATATCATCATGTTAGATGTAAGCTTCCATGTCCTTATTTTGAATTTTTTTTAACCATTGAGATTGGATGGCATAAAGATACGGAGTTTCTTTTAATCAAATTACCTTTGGATATTGAAGCATGAATTTTAAAACCCAGTGTCTCCTCTAACTGGTTATAGTCAGATTCGACAGAGGATGCATGAAGTGTTTCAACCAAGAAAGGCATTCTTCCCTGTGCCTGATCATAGAAAACGGTGTGGTTCCATGTGTATGGGATGCTGATGCCATCAATGGTGAACAGCCGGGTTGAGTAGGCGTACAGCTGCCCAGGACCTGTTTGAATGTAGTCCTCTGTGTAATCCTAAGGAGAACAATGTGGATTTGAAGATCAATATGGCTCATACTAATTTTTTGTCCCCTTAAGGGGGCTACGAAATGCAGAATGAGGGGGGAAAAAGGATTAGGAGCTAAAAAATACACATCATGATGATGGTAAACATTTAATATGTGTTAACTCTTTTAATCCTATCAACAATTCTATAAGGTAGCTTTAAATATCCATAGTTTGCAGACTAGAAAAGTAAGTTTGTAGAAATTAAGCAACTTTCTTATGACATTGCTAGAAAGTGGTGGAATGAGGATCTGAATGTGGATCTGCTTGGCATCAAACCTTATGTTCTTTTATTTATTGCCTCCTTCATGAGAAAAATTGTATAGTAATTGTACAGTAGTGTTCAGGAAATAACATAAGGTTTGAACTCTTTAATTATAACAGTTGTTTCATAATTTTGCTGTCATAAATTTCAGTTTAATAAGAGACTCAAAGATAAACAAAGATGTGAAAGGGTGATTGTTAGCCTTTAATTTCTGAAATATTTCGTGGATGATACACAAAAACATTTATGCAATAATTACTATCATCTTTGTTTAAAGAAAATTAAACAAATGCCTTATATCAAGTATTTGATCTTGGTCCTGATAGGGAGGGTGGTAAAACCATTAAGAGAGTTTGTAAAAACTTGTCCCTGAAGATTTTTAAACAAAGATCAGATAGCTACTTAAAGCCTTAGTAGTTGGGACATTTTCCCCCCACAAAGTGGACAAGTTATCTGTGCTCATTCTATGGACCTTTCACTCATACTCATCATTACTTTAATAAGCAGCAAAGACAAGTTATCCTGGCATTTTACCTTTACAGTGACTTCAGCAGGTGACTGAAGCTGTAGGACATAGCCACTCACAACGATATCTAGCAGCAAGGCACCATCGGAATCCAAGCCCCGGGCAATATGAGTCATCCGCAAGATTTCTCCTGGGAATTACAAGACATTCATTTTGAGAGCAAAAAAAAAAAAAAGTTTCTGGAAGCACAGAACAGATTTACCTTACATACTGGTTCAGCTATGCTATTTGAGTTCCAACTTGAATAAGTATATTGAATAAGTATAGGTGATGAGAACTGAATTAGCACTTAGCCCCCCAATTCAAGAGTTAGGTTTATTGAATTCAGTTTCTTTTAACATTTCTTTTCATGTAGCAAAAATGTGGCATATGGTTATACAAATTTCATACTTTAAATTCACAGGCAATAACAAAGCAGCCTTATAAAAATGAATTGTCTGTGACTGGCAAAAACCACTAGTCTGGCCACAGTGCTTTGTTCTTTCTGATGCTTCTAAAAGTAACAAAGGACATCTTAGTGGATGCCCATGAAAAGATCCAATTATCTTCTCCACTGATTAAATGTTGATTAAAGATAAGCCCCTCTTCCTTAAAGGTCGCTGCTCTTGAGGCTGACCAACTGTGAAGAGGCTTGAAATGGAGCTCTCTAAACATCTGTATGTACATGGAAAGGTCATGAATAGCTAACCCATATTCCTTAAGACTAGGGATAAGTGAAAAGCCTTTAGGTTTGTTTGTTTTGTTTCGATCATTTTCATAAAGAATTGCTATAAAGTATCCTAATTGGATCTTGGTTTAAAGACAAAGGTCTTTAATGAATAACAGTAACTCATTTTCCTTCTTTGTTTGGTCTTTAAAATCCTCTCTAAGGATTTAAAGAGAAAATATTTTTAAAAAGAGAAGAAAGGAGGAGAGGAGAAAAACTTTTAGGGTATAAAAATGACTGCTTGAGAACACATGGCCTCTTATGATCTTATGTTAGTACAAGTTTACAGCAAAATATGAAATTTCTTTTATATCACTTATGATAAGATTGCATCCAAACGTTTCAAATTATTCTCTGTGAACATGTATTTTTCTTAACCACCAATCTTTATGGTACTTTTTATAGTAATAGAATATTAAATTCAGCTAACACTAACCAGTTGCAAATTCCACTTGAGTTTCTCTTTTGAAGACTGCATTGGTGAGGGTAAAGCCATTGACTGCTTCTCCTATTTCCTTTGCTGTTGTCCAATAAATGGGATTTAGAATAGAAACGATCTTTCTCATTGCTGAACCTAAAGAGAAAAAGGATAAATAAGGTGATAGCAAAATTTTTACAGTCTATTTTATTGTCTTCATAGCACATTATTCACAAGGATGAATTCTAAATAATGTTGAATACCAGAAACAAATACCAGTACCTCATGTATCTTTAAAAGCTCACCATTGGAATATTATTATATTCCTAAGGATTATTATACTTATGACTTAGTAGTAGCATTCTCTAGAACTTTAAATGGAAGTAATAATAAAGAATAATATGTGTTTTTAAAAAGACGCTTATGAACAACTTCTATAAGCAAAGACTTACCAAGACTACGAGGTACATTGGTAATTTTGGCACGTATTATTCTGGTATCAGAGTTAGGGCTATCAGTTATTGTGGCATTAAGGAAAGCAATTCCAAATTCAACATCATTAATATTTCCAATAACACTTCCTCTGGCTCGCTGGGGCCCACCTATTGGGGGAAAAAAAAACATTCCTGGATAAGGATGCAATTTCATCAACATTACGTGGGAGAAAGGAAGGCCAGTATTCAGAGATGCTACAAATCTTTTCTTAAACATCAAAAAGGTCATACGACATCTGAATTTAATAGTGAAATAAATAAGCTTTTAAAACATTCTACTTTCACATAACACCCATCATCCCCCATAAATCTAGGATCCTTCTAATCTGTGCACATCATAGTGTTATTAATATTTCATAAGCCAAAGAATACAATCAGTGTCCAGTTCCCAAACTAAAAATAAAGAATGTGTTGGTGGTGGTGATGAAATGACAATGAGAGTTTATTGAGCATGTTATGCATGATGGTAAACATTTAATATGTGTTAACTTTTAATCCTATCAATAATTCTATAAGGTAGCTTTAAACAGCCATAGTTTGCAGACTAGAAAAATAAGTTTGTAGAAATTAAGCAACTTTCTCATCATTACATTGCTAGAAAGTGGTGGAATGTGGATCTGCTTGGCATCAAACCCTATGTTCTTTTATTTATTGCCTCCTTCATGAGAACATCCAGGAAAAGGAGAAACTTCATCAACAAAACAGCTTCTAGGCCACTGCCAATGTAAACATGGATTATCTAAGGACGTTATTCAGTCTTGGGTTTTAGATTGAGGGTTTATCAAGTTCTTCATATTACAAATATATTGAAAGATGCTTAACTTGAGAGAGATTGTGCTTTTGCTACTGCTATAAAATTCATACCAAGGTAATCTGGTTGCTAGACAATTATTTTTTAAAAAGGGCCTCAACATTAATTTCATGACTTCTTTCTATTCAACAAAAGTATTGGTGACTAGTATAGAATAGGTGGTTAATGAATGTTTCTCAAAATGAATTTCATGCTTTGACAAGAGAGGGCAACATACTGGGGAGTAGCTGATAGTCAAATTCATAAATATTCATTATCTGATGTCTTTTAATTAAATACATTTTAAAGCAATTACTAGGAATTTCAGACACTATTATCATGTACAAGCATATTTAGTTTTATCATACTTTGCTTTGTTGCTCTTTGCAGACACTGTATTTTTACAAATTGAAGGTTTGTGGCAACGCTGTGATGAGAAAGTCTACCAGTGCCATTTTTGCAACAGCCTTTGCTCACTTTGTGTTCCTGTGTCACATTTTGGTAATGTTGCAATATTTCAAATTATTATTATCTCTTAGGGTGTCCTGTGATCTGTGATCTTGAATGTTACTATTGTAGTTGTTTTGGGGTTTCATGAACCGTGCCCATATGAGACAGTGAACTTAATGTTTTGTGTGTTCTGACTGCTCCATCGACCACCAGTTATTCCCCTGACTCTCTTCCTCTCCACAAGCCTCCTTATTCTCTGAGACACAATATTGAAACTAGGCCAATTATTCACCCTACAATGGTCTCTAAGTGTTCAAGTGAAAGAAAGAGTCTCATGTCTCTCATTTTAAATCAAAAGTTGGAAATGGTTAAGCTTAGTAAGGGGCAGGCATGTAGAAAATTGATGTAGGTCAAAAGCTAGGTCTCTTGCACCAAAGAGTTAGCCAAGTTGTGAGTGCAAAGGAAGAAGTCTTGAAGAAAATTAAAAGTGCTACTCCAGTGAACACACAAATAAGAAAGTGAAACAACCTTATTTTTTATATGGAGGAAGTCTGAGTGATTTGAATAAAAGATCAGACCAGTCACAATGTTCCCTTAAGCCAAAGCCCAATCCAGAGTAAGGCCCTAACTCTCTTAGTTCCATGAAGCTTGAGGTAGATGAAGAAGCTGCAGAAGACAAGAGGCTTAAGGACAGAAGCCATTTAAGTAACATAAAAGTGCAAGGTAGAACAGCACAAGCTGATGTAGAAACTGGAGCAAATTATTCAGAGGTAGCTAGGTCATTGATAAAGATGGCTACACTAAACTACAGATTTTCAATTTAGACAAAACAGCCTTCTCTTGGAAGAAGATGCCGGTTAGGAAGAGGTGAAATCAGTGCCTAGCTTCAAAGCTCCAAAGAACAAGCTGACTGTCTTGTTAAGGGCTTATGCAATTGGTGACTTTAAGTTGAGGTCAATCAATGCTCATTGTGAAAATCCTAGGGCCCATAAGAATTGTGCTAAATCTACTCTGCCTCTGTGCTACAAATGAAACAAAGCCTGGAGGACAGCATATCTGTTTATAGCATGGTTTACCGAATATTTTAAAGCCCACTTTTGAGACCTAACGCTCAGGAAAAAAAAAAAAAAAAGATTCCTTTCAAAGTATTACTGCCCACTGACAATGTGAATATTCACTGCAGAGGTCTAATGGAGATGTACAAGGAGAGAAATGTTGCTTTCATGCCTAATACAGCATCCATTCTGCAGCCATGGATCAAGGAGTAATATTGACTTTCAGGACTTATTATTTAAGAAATAGATTTTATAGGCCAGATGCTGGTAGCTCCCGCCTGTAATCCCAGCACTTTGGGAGGCTGAGGCTGGTGTATCACTTGAGGAAAGGAGTTCGAGACCATCCTGGCCAACATGGTGAAACCCTGTCTCTACTAAAAAAAATAGAAAACATTAGCTGTGCATGGTGGTGGATACTTGTAATCACTTGGAGGCTGAGATGAGAATCGCTTGAACCCAGGAGCCAGAGGTTGCAGTGAGCTGAGATCACACTACTGCATTCGAGCCTGGGCAATAAAGTATTTTAAAATTAAGGTATGTGCATTGTTTTTTAGACATGATGCTATTGGATAATTAATAGTACTACAGAATAGTGCAAACATAACACTTATATGCACTGGGAAACCAAAACATTGATGTGACTTGCTCTATTGCAATATTCACTTCCTTGTGGTGGTCTAAAACTGAATCAGCAATATCTCTGAGGTATGCTTGTATTATATATTGGAGAGAAATACAATTGTATTCAGCCTCAGAAAAATCAGGAAGTACAGTACTTTACGTTTTAATTTACACTACTTTTATTATTAATACTGAGAAAACATCTTTTCGTGTTGATTCAGCCTTCATGGTCCATACTACATTCATTTGTTTGCCACAAATTAAAGAAAAAAAAGGACATGAAGCCTGCCTTCATAGAGCTTATGTCTGAATTGGGGAGAAAAACAATCTAAATCCCACAAATAAAAGTAAGGTTGAAATGCATTACTATCTACTATTTAGGGAAGCTTGAGAAGGAAGTAAAAATAAAGAAGAAACCTAAAGAAAGTTTTAAGTCTTAACTAAGCCAGGGAGGGCAGAAGGGCTTTCTGGGTAGGGAAGGAATGTGTGTCACTCTTTTGTGGGTTAGTGGCTTGCCACATCTGAGAGGGCAAAAGAAGCAGAAAGTGTAGAGAGTAATGGAAACCATGCTGCAAGATGATGCAGGAACGTAGAGAGCCAGTCAGGGCCAGTAGGGCATTTTGGTTCTTATCCTTAGTCCTAAGCAGGGAGAAAGGGGAGTATTAGGACCACTAATTTACTTAGCTCTCCAGGTCATTGCTGACATTTTGACCCTGGTTCTGTAGTCTCATAGAGGGACTTGAGTCCCAGTGCTCAAAAGACTCCTAGTTCTGAATACCTGGCTGGGATCCCTGAAATCCTCTGCCAGACTCTGCAACACAAACTGTCAACCTATTTGGAATTCCTGATGCCACTGGGGCCCTGCTACTAACAAAAGCTGAGCTACAAAGTACATCAACTGAAGCTGACACCATGCCTCAGTTGGAGCCTCAAAGTCCTTGTTAATTAGTCAATATGTTGAACAGTTGTTGATGGTAGTAGACCCATCAACTTCCTTTAGCTTGTTAGATCCTATACATTTTTAAATGTAAATCTCTCTCACTCTGTGAAATGATCTTGATTTTTCAGGAACTTTTTATTTCTAAGAAAACCTTAAAGCTTTGGAAAGTCTAATTGATATCTTGACACTTCAACAATATAAAACTGTTATCGCTGGTCTTCTTATAACCTTTAGAAGCCTGCCTGCTGAGACAAGGTATTTAGTATTAGCTACCATTTCTTGGAATCCCAGCAAACTCTAAGGCCCATGAGTTATAGACTTCTGAATTTTTACATCAGTTGCTAGATGCGATGCATGACTCAGGATGAACTTCATACTTGAACTCCCCTTCTTCTTTCTCCTAGGATTGAACTGATTCTTACTCTACTTCCCACACACTCATGTCCTTCAAATTCCCATCCACAGATGAACAGCCTCCAACTGTGGCTTTTTTTTTTTTTTAGATATTTAGCCACTGCCCCACCTTACTTTCAGTCTGGAATCTCAGCCCATTTTTCCCCACTCTGCCTCACCCTTTTTCCTGTGAAGGCCAGGACTATATCCTTTTACCAGGAAGCCTGGAAAGGCAAAAGCACAGGCTAGAACCCAGCCTTGAGTTGGTACAGAACTGTACCAATTAAGAGCAAGAAAGCACTTTTTTTTTCTCTAAATCCTCCTCTCAGGGTTGGCAGTGTTTTGTAATTTGTGGCACCTTTCTCTAATTTGCACAAAGGCTCTAAATGTGCTACCAAAGTCCAATTTAGTTGCTTACCTGGACATGCTTGTACATTGCACCTGGTCACCTGAGTAGTGTCTCCGGGACAGGGACGGCCACCTTTAGCTGGTACAGGGTGGTCACACAGCCGCTTCCGAGTCTTCTCACCTCCTCCACAGGAGGCAGAGCACTGGCTCCAACTATGCCAGCTTCCCCAGCTTCCATCCACTGTGAACAAGAATGGAATGGTCACTGTTAACAAATTGGCTTCAAAATCCACACTTTTGTGTATAGGCAGGGGTGCTCCTGCCTATCCAACTTTCATTTTAAGGTCTGGAGCAATAGGGCTGCTACAATGAGCACTAAATTAAATGCTTTACTTATTCAACTGCCAGAAATCAAGTCGACTCACCAGGACACATGTCAGTGTTGCACCTCTGGATCTGGGAGTCTGGTCCCCCGCAAGTTCTTCCCCCATTGGAGGGACGAGGGTTGTCACATGTGCGGTACCGCCGCATCTGCCCTCCATTACACGTCCGGCTGCATGTTCCCCAGCCACTCCAAGGACTCCAGTTACCATGGGCTACAAGACAGAATAATCTGAGATGAAAACAGAGCCCCTAAAATGAGAAGTGGTCAACAATGACATTCATCCAAAAAGTATTAAAAAAGTCTCTTCTCAGCACCTGAAACAAAACATACAAGTCTATAAATGGGCAACTTTCCAAGGAAGACAGTTTAGCTTCAGTTTTGGCTAGAAACTGTGTATACATTCCTGTATTTGTGTGATTCCATTTAACAGATATTTACTGAGTCTTAAAATATTCCAGGAGCTGGAGGTATAAATGAGACAGGGTCTCTGCTTTTGATGAGTCAAGGCTTGTAAAATTCAGGATACAATGTAACTCGGATTTCCAGATATCAAATTGCTGCAAAGGTCTAAAAATCCAGCTTGATGACTGAATTAAGGCAGAGAGCTGCCTGCTTGACTTCATAAAAGACTCATAAGCATCATGAAGAGTTAGCATGCAGAGGTGCTCTCATTCTTATACTCTGGGGCTACTCCTATACAGAGCAAGTGAAATAGGACACAGCTCCTGTCCCTATGAATCGAAAACATCTATGGTATTACACAGACACGACAGCAACCTTATAACATTCTGACATCCCAAACCAAAGGCTGAAGAACCAAGTAACAGAATGTTACAACTTTAAGGAATTAAGGTCATAATGAAACTTTATGAAAGTATAATGTTGACTCACTATTTCCAACACTCACTTGGGCAAGGGTCACTATTGCAAAAATCACTCTGGACATCACTCCCTTCACATTTCCTTCCTCCATACTGGGGCACAGGGTCGGAGCAGTCCCTTGTTCTCTGTCTGGCGCCTCCTCCACACGACACAGAACAGGCACTCCAACTGGCCCAAGTTGCCCACTTGCCATCAACTGGAATAAGGGAAAAATGTACATGCTTTCTTACTACCTAGAAACCATCATGTTACACTCTGGGCATTGTTAGCTTGAGAGATGTACTTGTGGGTACAGTTAGAATGGGATAGATTCTTGTCGACACACTACCTTGATAAGATAGGTAGATGTTAATTTGTTAAAGGTATAAACAGTGTATTTCTCTTACTTGGGCAATGTCTTTCATTGCACACTTGCATCTGCATTTCTGCTCCATCACAGTAGGACCCACCCAGTGCTGGTGGTGGGTTATTACAAAGTCTTGCTCTTGTCTGAGCACCTTTCCCACAACTTCCGCTGCATGTTCCCCAAGGCTGCCAAGTGCTCCATGCTCCATGAACTACAAATGCCCCAAAAGACAGTTTCAAGTCACAGAACCATGCTTGTTTAAAACCAAAATTATATAAATAAACTCAGTAATGAGCTAATTAGCCCACAATCTAAGAGAATTGAAACTGAACCAAACAAAACATAACAAATGATGATCTTTCTCCTTCTGGTTAGATTTTCAGAGGAATTTATGTCCATAGGGAAATTCAGAAGGCTTATCTGATGCCAAAATAAATGCTTAAAATCACCCAAAGGAGCTATTTTATTACAATTAAATTTACTCAAACTACCATATATAAATACAGTCTGAGTGTTTAAACCATAGCTAAGTATTTGTCTGTGCTCTTTGCTCTGGAGAAAGTGGAAAGAACTGGGAGCTTGGGAACAAGGCTGTATAACAGATTGAGATGTGGTTATGGATAATACAAATATTTCCACAAAGATAATTTGGACCCTAGACAGCGAGACCACATCCTTAAGCCTGATTCAGCTTCATATCTACATATGTACTTGGATTTTTCAACAACATGATCATTTGCACAGCTGTAATTCTTTGGAAAACTTTCTCCATTACATGTGTTCATGAATTAAAGTTCTGAATAACATACTAACCTGCTTCCTAAACAACATAAAAAGCTGACCAGTAGTTTCCAAGGAGTGATATTAGGGCCTTCCTTTTGGTAACTAACACATTACACCATTGGACCACAGAGTGAAACAACCTTATGTTTTACCAGATACATGGACTGAGATTCAACATTATGGCTTTCCTTATATACAAGTGAATACTGGGTCATATTTTTGTTTTCAGGGAACTTTCTAGATATGGAGCTCATAAAGTATGTCTCGTGGTCACCTGGTTTAACCAAAATATGAGCAAAAATAAGAGCCTGAAAGACTAAGTGTAAATATTCTCCAGAACAAGTTGAAAACCACGTAATGAAACTCATTTGTCTGCTTTGGTTAGAAAAATATTTTAAAATGCATGTTACTGTTTCTTATAATTAACGGGTTTCTGACTGAGTTGACTAATTATCCTTGTGCTTTGTAGACAAAAACATAGTCACACAAATCTATTTTAGCCAAGAAGAATTTGCACTAAAAAGTATTTGGCTAAACCTCAGAGGAAAGAAGAAAGCCTTTAAATATATGGCAGATATTCAAAACTACTTCTGTATTAATTCAGGCTGTGGATGCTCATAGCCCTCAAATATAGACTATATGATTTCAAAAATTCTGAGGTTCCAACTATTTTAATACATTTTATTTTCAAGACTGTTGGTTAACAAAAGTCCCAACTTCTTATACTATAATGCCATTTAATATAGATGCATTTTTAATTGGAGGGCTAACAATTGGGTAACATTTATTCATTTCTGTGTCATTTCTATTACATATAATTACAGGTTTTCAGCTAAAGACTTTATTTTTATTTTTTAACCAATATGGAAAATCCTAACTAGAACTGGACTTCATGACACAAAATGTTGTCGAGTTCAAGTGTTTCTTTTATAAGAATGGAATGATAGCAAGAAAAAAGGAAGAATGATAACATAAACCGGAGAAGGCATAAAACATCATGCTATCTAGATGACGCAAAAAAACAAGAACTAAAAACACAAATACCATTTGACCCTGCAATCCCACTATTGGGCATATGCCCAAAGCAATATAAATTGTTCTGCCATAAAGACACATGCACGTGTGTGTTCATTAAGCACTAATTACAATAGTAAAGACAGAAGCAACCAAAACACCAAACAACAGTAGACTGGATAAAGAAAATGTGGTATATATACACCATGGAATACTATGCAGCCATAAAAAAGAATGAGATCATGTCCTTTGCAGGAACAGGGATGGAACTAGAGGTCAGTATCCTTAGCAAAGTAACTCAGGAACAGAAAACCAAATACCTCATCTTCTTACTTACAAATGGGAGCTAAATAACGAGAACACATGGCAGAAAGAGGGGAACAACAAACAAACACTGGGGCCTACTTGAGGGAGGAGGGTGGAAGGAGGAAGAGGTTTAGAAAAATAAACTGTTGGATACTATGCTTAGTACCCAGGTGACAAAATAATCTGTACATCAAATCCCTGAGTCATAAGTTTACCTATATAACAAACCTGAACATGTACCTCTGAAACTAAAATGAAAGTTAAAATATTAAATAAATAAAAAAAAAAAACTACAGAGGGATTAGTAGGTAAGAAACATGCAAAATCTTATAACTGAATTTGTTACACTGTGTTGCAGTTTTAATTATGGAAGGGTAGAGGAGCACAATGCTAGGGGCGGGGTCTCCAGGCAGACACTCTGGGCCTGAATAACTATTCTGCCCTTAGAGGCCATGCAATCCTGACAAGTGACCTGGCTTCTGTGTGCCTAGTTTCATCATCTGCAATATGCAAATAATAAAAGATAATTTATTAGAGTTGAGGTGAGCAATGA
This sequence comes from Trachypithecus francoisi, assembly GCF_009764315.1. Classification (NCBI taxonomy): domain Eukaryota; kingdom Metazoa; phylum Chordata; class Mammalia; order Primates; family Cercopithecidae; genus Trachypithecus; species Trachypithecus francoisi. Next base: position 43,028,989 of record NW_022681470.1, on the reverse strand, counting down.
ATTTGTAGAAGAAAAGTGCTTGGAACAGTACAGGACACATAGTAAATCCTACATAAAAGTGTAAGCTAGGAGCTATGATGAGCTTTGTTCAAAGTTCTCAACAATTTTCAGACAGACACTTGAAAAGATGCTCATTCTTTAATCTGTAGCTATATACGTATTTTAATGACAATGATTCTCAAATGTCAGGATAGGCCATCCCCAAATATATCAATCTTGAAAAAAGATTTGCAGTTCAAAAACACTCTTCTAACTGGGGCAGGGAAAGTACAAAATAAGTTTGAAGTAACTATTTGTACCAGAAAGTAAGGAAATACTTAAAGAATCATGAGGACATCTCAAGAGAACACAGAAGCCAGCTGGGACAGGCCTTCCTCCACTAACCTATTCTAGGATAATGTGAACATCACAATAAATAATGACAGTGTATGATAAACCAGGGGTCCTCAATCCCATGGGCCATGGATTGCTTGGCAAGTGAGCAAAGCTTCATCTGTATTTACAGCTACCACCCACTGCTAACATTACCATGAACTCCATCTCCTGTCAGATCAGCAGTGGCATTAGAGTCTCATAGGAGCATGAACCCTATTGTGAACTGTGCATATGAGGGATCTATGTTGTGTGCTCCTTATGAGAATCTAATGCCTGATAATCTGTCACTGTCCCCCATCAACCCCGGAAAGGACCTTCTAGTTGCAGTAAAACAAGCTCAGGGCTTCCACTGATTCTACATTATGGTGAGTTGTATAATTATTTCATTGTATATAAAATCCACAATAAATATAATGTGCTTGAATCATCCTGAAGCCATCCCCCCCAACCCTTGATCTGTAGAAAAATTGTCTTCCACAAAACCAGTCCCTGGTGCCAAAAAGGTTGGGTTCCACTGTGATAACCCATTGAATAATACCTGAGTCCTCATTGATATAAATCAAAAAGTAAAGAAACGAGAAAGTTCTTGACAGAGGTCAATAACAGATATGGAAGATAATGATGGAGTTAGAAAATAGCTATTTTGCAAAAATCACAGTAATAACTGATTCAAGCAGAAACCAGAAATGGATGCTAAAACTAGTGGGTGAAAGGCTGATAAGATGTTTATATAGTCTCCAAGTTTCCCTACAAAATACTTAGAAGTAAAAATAGTAACTATGCAATGACAGACACCACCTTAAAAAAGTAAAGAAAGGTAAAATCACCAGTATGGGACAAACTGACATGATGTGCCTTCTGAAATGATGCACTGAGAAGGACACAAAATCACTTCTGTAGTGTTCCTGCCAAAATGCAAAATCTACATGTAATCATGAGGAAATGTTAGGCAAATCCAAATTGAATTGTCTTCTCTAAAATGGTTGGCCTGTACATTAAAAAATATCAAGTTCTAGGGGTGTGCCCAAGATGGCCGAATAGGAACAGCTCTAGCCTCCAACTCCCAGCGTGAGCGACACAGAAGACGGGTGATTTCTGCATTTTCAGCTGAGGTACTGGGTTCATCTCAGTGGGTCTTGTTGGACAGTTGACGCTGGTCTGCAGGTGCAGCCCGACCAGTGAGAGCTGAAGCAGGGTGAGGCATTGCCTTACCTGGGAAGCACAAGGGTGAAGGGAATTCCTTTTTCTAGCCAAAGGAAATGGAGACACACAACACCTGGAAAATCGGGCAACTCTCACCCTAATACCATGCTTTACCAAGGGTCTTAGCAAACGGCACACCAGGAGATTATATCCCACACCTGGCCCAGAGGGTCCCACGCCCATGGAGCCTCCCTCATTGCTAGCATAGCAGTCTGAGATCTAACTGCAAGGCGGCAGGGAGGCTGGGGGAGGGGTGCCCACCATTGCAGAGGCTTAAGTAGGTAAACAAAGCCGCTGGGAAGCTCGAACTGGGTGGAGCCCACCACAGCTCAAGGAGGCTGGCGTGCCTCTGTAGACTCCTCCTCTAGGGACAGGTTATAGCTAAACAAAAAGCAGCAGAAACCTCGGCAGAGGTAAATTCCCCCATCTGACAGCTTTGAAGAGAGCAGTGGATCTCCCAAACGGAGGTTGAGATCTGAGAACAACTGACAGACTGTCTGCTCAAGTGGGTCCCTGACCCCTGAGTAGCCTAACTGGGAGACATCCCCAACTAGGTGCAGACCGACACCTCACAACTCGGCGGGGTACACACATGAGACGAAGCTTCCAGAGCAAGAATCAGACAGCAACACTTGCTGTTCAGCAATATTCTATCTTCTGCAGCCTCCACTGCTGATACCCAGGCAAACAGGGTCTGGAGTGGACCTCAAGCAAACTCCAACAGAAGTGCAGCTGAAGGTCCTGATTGTTAGAAGGAAAACTAACAAACAGAAAGGACACCCACACCAAAACCCCATCAGTACGTCACCATCATCAAAGACCAAAGGCAGATAAAACCACAAAGATGGGGAAAAAGCAGTGCAGAAAAGCTGGAAATTCAAAAAATCAGAGTGCATCTCCCCCTCCAAAGGAATGCAGCTCATCGCCAGCAATGGAACAAAACTGGACAGAGAATGACTTTAACGAGTTGAGAGAAGAAGGTTTCAGTAGATCCAACTTCTCAGAGCTAAAGGAGGAACTATGTAACCAGTGCAAAGAAACTCAAAACCTTGAAAAAAGAATGGATGAATGGATAACTAGAGTAACCAATGTAGAGAAGTCCTTAAAAGAACTGACAGAGATGAAAGCCATAACACGAGAACTACGTGACAAATGCACAAGCTTCAGTAACCGACTCGATCATCTGGAAGAAAGAGTATCAGCGCTTGAAGATCAAATGAATGAAATGAAGCAAGAAGAGCAGTGTATAGAAAAAAGAGTAAAAATAAATGAACAAAGCCTCCAAGATATATGGAATTATGTGAAAAGACCAAATCTATGTCTGATTGGTGTGCCTGAAAGTGAGGGGGAAAATGGAACCAAGTTGGAAAACACTCTGCAGGATATCATCCTGGAGAACTTCCCCAACCTAGTAAGGCAGGCCAACATTCAAATTCAGGAAATGCAGAGAATGCCACAAAGATACTCCTCGAGAAGAGCAACTCCAAGACATATAATTGTCAGATTCACCAAAGTTGAAATGAAGGAAAAAATGTTAAGGGCAGCCAGAGAGAAAGGTCGAGTAACCCACAAAGGAAAGCCCATCAGACTAACAGCAGATCTCTCGGCAGAAACTCTCCAAGCCAGAAGAGAGTGGGGCCAATATTCAACATTTTTAAAGAAAATAATTTTCAACCCAGAATTTCATATCCAGCCAAACTAAGTTTCATAAGTGAAGGAGAAATAAAATCCTTTACAGACAAGCAAATGCTTAGAGATTTTGTCACCACCAGGCCTGCCCTACAAGAGATCCTGAAGGAAGCACTACACATGGAAAGGAACAACAGGTACCAGCCATTGCAAAAACATGTCAAAATGTAAAGTCCATCAATGCTAGGAAGAAACTGCATCAACTAGCAGCAAAATAACCAGCTAATATCATAATGACAGGATCAAGTTCACACATAACAATATTAACCTTAAATGTAAATGGACTAAATGCTCCAATTAAAAGACACAGACTGGCAAAATGGATAAAGAGTCAAGACCATCAGTTTGCTGTATTCAGGAGACCCATCTCACATGCAGAGACACACATAGGCTCAAAATAAAGGGATGGAGGAATATATACCAAGCAAATGGAAAACAAAAAAAAAGCAGGGGTTGCAATCCTAGTCTCTGATAAAACAGACTTTAAACCATCAAAGATCAAAAGAGACAAAGAAGGCCATTACATAATGGTAAAGGGATCAATTCAACAGGAAGAGCTAACTCTCCTAAATATATATGCACCCAATACAGGAGCACCCAGATTCATAAAGCAAGTCCTTAGAGACTCACAAAGAGACTTCAACTTACAATAATAACGGGAGACTTTAACACCTCACTGTCAACATTAGACAGATCAACAAGACAGAAAGTCAACAAGGATATCCAGGAACTGAACTCAACTCTGCACCAAGCAGACCTAATAGTCATCTACAGAACTCTCCACCCCATATGAACAGAATATACATTCTCAGCACCACATCGCACTTATTCCAAAATTGACCACATAGTTAGAAGTAAAGCACTCCTTAGCAAATGTACAAGAACAGAAATTATAACAAACTGTCTCTCAGACCACAGTGCAATCAAACTAGAGCTCAGGACTAAGAAACTCAATCAAAACTGCTCCGGAATGACTACTGGGTACCTAATGAAATGAAGGCAGAAATAAAGATGGTCTTTGAAACCAATGAGAACAAAGATACAACATACCAGAATCTCTGGGACATATTTAAAGCAGTGTGTAGAGGCAAATTTATAGCATTAAATACCCACAAGAGAAAGCTGGAAAGATCTAAAATTGACACCCTACTATCACGATGAAAAGAACTAGAGAAGCAAGAGCAAACACATTCAAAAGCTAGCAGAAGGCAAGAAATAACTAAGATCAGAGCAGAACTGAAGGAGATAGAGACACAAAAAACCCTCCAAAAAAATCCATGAATCCAGGAGCTGGTTTTTTGAAAAGATCAACAAAATTGATAGACCACTAGCAAGACTAATAAAGAAGAAAAGAGAGAAGAATCAAATAGATGCAATAAAAAATGATAAAGGGGATATCACCACCGACCCCACAGAAATACAAACTACCATCAGAGAATACTATAAACACCTCTATGCAAATGAACTATAAAACCTAGAAGAAATGGACAATTTCCTGGATACTTACACTCTCCCAAGACTAAACCAGGAAGAAGTTGAATCCCTGAATAGACCAATAGCAGGCTCTGAAATTGAGGCAATAATTAATAGCCTACAAACCAAAAAAAACTTCAGGACCAGACAGATTCACAGCCGAATTCTACCAGAGGTACAAGGAGGAGTTGGTACCATTCCTTCTGAAACTATTCCAATCAATAGAAAAAGAGGGAATCCTCCCTAACTCATTTTATGAGGCCAACATCATCCTGATACCAAAGCCTGACAGAGATACAACAAAAAAAGAGAATTTTAGACCAATATCCCTGATGAACATCAATGCAAAAATCCTCAATAAAATACTGGCAAACCGAATCTAGCAGCACATCAAAAAGCTTATCCACCATGATCAAGTGGGCTTCATCCCTAGGATGCAAGACTGGTTCAACATATGCAAATCAATAAATGTAATCCAGCATATAACCAGAACCAAAGACAAAAACCACATGATTATCTCAATAGATGCAGAAAAGTCCTTTGAGAAAATTCAACAGCCTTTCATGATAAAAACTCTCAATAAATTTGGTATTGATGGAACGTACCTCAAAATAATAAGAGCTATTTATGACAAACCCACAGCCAATATCATACTGAATGGGCAAAAACTGGAAGCATTCCCTTTGAAAACTGGCACAAGACAGGGATGCCCTCTCTCACCACTCCTATTCAACATAGTCTTGGAAGTTCTGGCTAGGGCAATCAGGCAAGAGAAAGAAATAAAGGGTATTCAGTTAGGAAAAGAAGAAGTCAAATTGTCCCTGTTTGCAGATGACATGATTGTATATTTAGAAAACCCCATTGTCTCAGCCCAAAATCTCCTTAAGCTAATAAGCAACTTCAGTAAAGTCTCAGGATGCAAAATCAATGTGCAAATATCACAAGCATTCTTATACACTAGTAACAAACGGAGAGCCAAATCATGAATGAACTCCCATTCACAATTGCTTCAAAGAGAATAAAATACCTAGGAATGCAGCTTATAAGGGATGTAAAGGACCTCTGCAAGGAGAACTAGAAACCACTGCTCAGTGAAATAAAAGAGAACACAAACAAATGGAAGAACATTCCATGCTCATGGATAGGAAGAATCAATATTGTGAAAATGGCCATACTGCCCAAGGTTATTTATAGATTCAATGCCATCCCCATCAAGCTACCAATGACTTTCTTCAGAGAACTGGAAAAAATTACTTTAAAGTTCATTGGAACCAAAACAGACCCTGCATTGCCAAGACAATCCTAAGCCAAAAGAACAAAGCTGGAGGCATCACGCTACCTGACTTCAAACTATACTACAAGGCTACAGTAACCAAAACAGCATGGTACTGGTACCAAAACAGAGATATAGACCAATGGAACAGAACAGAGCCCTCAGAAATAATACCACACATCTACAGCCATCTGATCTTTGACAAACCTGACAAAAACAAGAAATGGGGAAAGGATTCCCTATTTAATCAATGGTGCTGGGAAAATTGGCTAGCCATAAGTAGAAAGCTGAAACTGCATCCTTTCCTTACTCCTTATATGAAAATTAATTCAAGATGGATTAGAGACTTAAATGTTAGACCTAAAACCATTAAAACCCTAGAAGAAAACTTAGGTAATACCATTCAGGACATAGGCATGGGCAAGGACTTCATGTCGAAAACACCTAAAGCAACGGCAATAAAAGCCAGAATTGACAAATGGGATCTAATTAAACTAAAGAGCTTCTGCACAGCAGAAGAAACTACCATCAGAGTGAACAGGCAACCTACAGAATGGGAGAAAATTTTTGCAATCTACTCATCTGACAAAGGGCTAATATCTAGAACCTACAAAGAACTCAAACAAATTTACAAGATAAAAACAACCCCATCAAAAAGTGGGCAAAGGATATGAACAAAGACTTCTCAAAAGAAGACATTCATACAGTCAACAGACACATGAAAAAACGTTCATCATCACTCGCCATCAGAGAAATGCAAATCAAAACCACAATGAGAAACCATCTCATATCAGTTAGAATGGCAGTCATTAAAAAAATCAGGAAACAACAGGTGCTGGAGAGGATGTGGAGAAATAGGAACACTTTGACACTGTTGGTGGGACTGTAAACTAGTTCAACCATCGTGGAAAACAGTGTGGCAATTCCTCAAAGATCTAGAACTAGAAATACCATTTGACCCAGCCATCCCATTACTGGGGATATACCCAAAGGATTATAAGTCATGCTGCTGCTATAAAGACATATGCACACGTATGTTTATTGCGGCACTATTCACAATAGCACAGACTTGGAATCAACCCAAATGTCCATCAGTGACAGACTGGATTAAGAAATGTGGCACATACACACTATGGAATACTATGCACCCATAAAAAAGGATGAGTTTGTGTCCTTTGTAGGTACATGGATGCAGCTGGAAACCATTATTCTCAGCAAACTATCTCAAGAATAGAAAACCAAATACCGCATGTTCTCACTCATAGGTGGGTATTGAACAATGAGATCACTTGGACACAGGAAGGGGAACATCACACACCGGGTCCTATTGTGGGGAAGGGGGAGAGATAGCATTAGGAGATATACCTAATATAAATGACGAGTTAATGGGTGTAGCACAACAACATGGCTCATGTATACATATGTAACAAAGCTGCACGTTGTGCACATGTACCCTAGAACTTATAAAGTATAATTTAAAAAAATATATCAAGTTCATGAAAGAAAAAGACTGAGAAAATTTTCCAATTAAAAGAGACTAATGGGACACAACAAATAAGTACAAGTGTGATCCTGGATCGGATCTTGGAATGCGGGATAAAAGAGTTATAAATGATATTACTGGGACAACTGGCAAAATCCGAATATGGCCTGTGGATTAGATAATGAAATGAGATAACAGTAGTATCAATGTTAAATTTCCCAATTTTGATCACTGTACTATGTTCATGAAAGAGAATGTCCTTGTTTCAGGAAATACACAAAATTTCACCTAGATAGTGTTATATAGAAATTGTTTGTACTCTTGCAACTCTTTTGTAACTTCAACATTGTTAGAAATGAATTGTACCAAAAGCAAGTATCTTCTGCCCCTGAGATTTTCACGTACCTCCTGGATGAGAACGGCTATTTTAGGCTGGCACCCATTTTGCAGTGGTGAGCTGAGAAATGTTTAACAACCAGCTCTCTAGGGGTGAGAAGGAAAACTTGTAGCATCGCTAATTTTTGTGGTATAGATACTCCTACTACAGCTGATACTTACCTACCAATATGGCATCACTAAATTTTCATACATGCTCTCATCGGGAAGAAATACATGCTTTCATTGAATGGCTCTAGGACACCACCGGCACTGTGCTCAAAAAATAGCTAAATTCAATTGGTTTAGGGGCTAGGGGAAATAACTAGAGAACGCCTTTAAAAAAAATACAAGCCAATAAAATAGTGAACAAAACAACAGCAAGTAAGCAGACAGTAGTAAGCAAACAGACAGTAGTAAGCAAAGAGTTACTCAACATGAAGAGAAAAGACTGGTTTTTATTTTAGGATATTTACAAATATCATTTAGTTATTCTATAGCTATTATAGATGACAAATTACACAAAATTGCTGAATCAAGTATTTCCTGCTCTTTAGAACATAACATTATGTTCTAAACTTAAACAACCAGCTTTTAAAATCTTTAAGACTAAAATAAATGGCTTCTCATTTATTTTAAGATTTCAGGACAGTACTTCGTTTTTGTAATGTAATCAAAGTTCCGAATTGCAAATCCAGATACCTACAATTTAAATAAGCTTGGTAATTAGATCAACCTGAGTTCAAAACTTTGATTCACTTTTTATTAGCTATCTATCCTTAGTGAATCACTGAACATTATTTTCTAAATCTTTCCTCATCTGCACAATAGGATGCAATACCCAATGTAGTGAATACCTGTCCTGCTTTGGTTTGTCACTATTTATTTTTCTGACATTCCAGCTAAGATTCTCTCTCCAAATTGTACTCCATTATTTCAAGTCTCTGAGTTTTTTGGGTATGCTGATCAAAACTGGAAAGATACTGTTTATTATTTTAACTCTAGCAACTAGAACAGTGTCTTGATGACAAAGTAAGAGCTCAATAAATATTTGTTGGATGAATGAATAAGTAAATGAACAGCTCCTCTACTTTGCATGATTTCTTTCTCTGCCCCTCTTTACACTAGGTAGACAGTTCACCCAAGCTGGCTATTAGAATACCCTGGACTCACTTGAGTTCAGGGGTAAGCATGTGACCCGAACAAAAGCAAACAGGGTTCCTTCCCAGAGACTGATAGGAATTCTGAGAGACAAGGGAGCTCTTTTTCTCTGAGGCCTCACTTAGATTATATGGCCCCTGTGAGCCAGTAGCTGTCAGCAGTCATTGTTTCCACCGCATGAAAAGAGTTTAATAGAGAATAAAGCCAAAGAGAGGAAAGCAGAGATGAGAGATGGAAAACATGCTAGTAAAAGCACTCTCCAAATCCTTGGATTCAATTACACCTGAAAAGTTTTCTACTTAGACTTAAGTTTGATTTGTTAATTTACTCGGAAAGAGTGCTAAAACACAAAATCAATAACAATATGCAATATTAACAATATAAAGCACTTAGCATGGTTCCTATTGTATGGTAAGTATTTAGTGAATGACAGTGATTAGCATTTACCCCTCACCAGTTGTGTGTTTCTGGGCAAGTCTTTTACCTCTCTAGGGTTCATTTTCCTCACCTCAAAATGGATGGCTGGATTAGATGTTACTTTATGACCTTGTAAATACTTACGTTTTCTTTACATGAGTGAGAAATACACTCCAGTTTGGACCTTTTCTTCATGTTCAATTAAAGCAGGTATTTTGCTTAACATCAATGAATGCCATACTTTTACAAGTTTCTCCATGAAAGAGAGCTAAGAATATAGTGAATGAACATATTCTCAAGGGTAGAGGCCATAACATCTTTTTACAATGAAGAAGAAAAGGCAAATGTAATTTTTTCCTAGGAGTTAAGATAGAAAAGTTTTGTTTATCCTAGTATTATTGGTGGGTTCTCACCTGGGCAAGGCCTAATGTTGCACATAATTATTTCCACAGCATTCCCTTCACATGGCCACCCACCATGCTGAGCTGATGGATTATTGCAAGTCCTGGTCCTGGTTCGGTTGCCACGTCCACAGCTCCTTGTGCATTCTTCCCAAGGACTCCATTCCGACCAGCTACCATCCACTATACAAAGGTGAACCATTACACCATCAGGTATATTTCAATTGGGAGTACTCACACTGGGGCAATCCATAGGTAAAAAACAGAAATGAAGGTCTATTAAACACATGCCTATCAGTTAAATAAGGAGATGTACCTGGACATGGCTTATTTTGACAGTTTCGCATTTCCAAATCTGAACCTTGGCAGGGCTTCCCACCATTGGCTGGAAGGGGCTGGTTGCACAGACGACTCCTCTTTTGGATGCCTTTTCCACAGGTGACACTGCAGGCTCTCCATGCAGACCACTGGGAAAATCCACCATGAACTGCAAAGTAAAACATTGTCCTTTGTCTTAGCTTTGCAAATAAAATATTGTAAAGGAGATTTCATTTAAGATATGAGCTGGTTACAGAGCTAAATATATAGTTGTTGAGAAATAGCTTATGAAATCTCTCCTTTAAGGTAAAATTAAAATCCAACAGAGAAGAACTTCTGTTAGCTAGAGTTTCTTCTCAGATCTCATCCTCACTCACTTGCATATGGCTGCTGGAAGAGTTAGAGACCAACGAGTTTACAAACTGCTTACCTTTTGGACATAAGTCATTCTTTAAAGCAAAAACATGTACATTGATTTCTGAGAATAGATTTGACTTAGTTGTGAATCAGAAATTTAGTTTGGGATTTTAAATTAAAACTTTGACATTTTAAAGCTCTAAAATATGTATTGGTTTAGGCCCTTCAATCTGTAAATTTTGATGATTTTGTCCTCTCCCCATCACCTAAAAGTATCTTAAGGTGACAGGCGACTTGGACTAAAGTGCTTAATAATTTCCATGATTTGAGGCACCCCAGGTACTGTTTACTATGAATATTCCTCTGATCACACTCACCCTGGACTATGACTGGCACTCTGACAAGGACAGAACCCATTAAGTTTCGAGCAACACATTCAAATTCAGAGGTATCGTCTTTCTGAGCATCAGCAATATATAACGAGTTGTTGGACAACACGTTAACCCGGTCATCCCAGGAAATAGAGTGCCCTTGACGGGACCATGTAATGGTTGGTTGAGGCTCTCCAGTTGCCTGACAATTCAATATGACTTTGCCACCAGCATTAATAACAGTTTCCACTGGCTCAAGAGTGATAATAGGAGGACCTATGGAAAAAAAGCACATAGTGTCTCAGTTTTTGTGGAGTTGTAACATTTTTTATCATGTATTATACAGTAACATTATTTTGAAAAGAGTGGTTGATTTGTTTATAAAACACTGTTGCTTCTCAACTAAGATTGTAGATTATAACTGCCGTTGATACAATTTTCATAATTCTTTTTTATTTAGTAAATGTCAAAAATTTAAAATTCCTGAGCAGATTAGCCTAGAGCATGGGCTCTAGAGTTATGTTTCCCGGATTCAAATTCTGTGTCTGCTCCTTACTGCCTCTCTAAGCCCCGTGTCCTTAAAAATGGTGCCTACTTCAGAGGATTCCTGTTAGACTCAACAAGAGGATGTGACTACAACTTTTGCATACAGTACTCTTAGTTACTATTGTTACTTTTGTCTGTGTTTTATATGGTGAATATTCACTTTTTTCTTTTGATCATTTTTGAGGTAAAGAGTCATTAACTCTTTTTTTTTTTTTTTTTTTTTGCCAGAGTCTTCCTTTGTCACCTAGGCTGGAGTGCAGTGGCATGATCTTGACTCCCTGCAACCTCTGCCTCCGGGGTTCAAGCAATTCTCTTGCCTCAGCCTCCTGAGTAGCTGGGACTACAGGCACCCGCCACCATGCCTGGCTAATTAACTCATTCTTTTATCACTGGCCATTATTCATTTATTCAGTAAACATGTACTGAAAGCCTGCTATTTGCCAGCATTGTGCTGGGTGCTAAGAGTATATAGAGAAAAGATATTCTTTCTAGTCTCAAGGAGCTCATAGGACCACTGATAAGACAGACTTGTGCTATAGCATACCTATAGAATTAATGTGTACTAACATGGGAGCATAAACAACAGTAACAATGTATCAAACAAAAGCATGCCACTGGAAATGGAGAGGAAAAGGAAGACATATCCAAGAATTATTAAGAAAGCAGAAATGATAGAACTTTGTTACGGACTGGTATGGGTTAAAGGGAAGAACTGATGACTACAGGGTTTTGATTTGGAGAATATGGTATATTTGGGCAATGCAATAGCATACACCAGAAGAACAGATTTGTGGATAGGGAGTAAGGAATGATAATTTGCAACCATTTATGACTATTGAGCTTGAGGTATCTGTAAGACATTCATATAGAGATGTCTACGTAACAGGGATATTCATATCTAGAGCTCAGAATAAAGATGAGCAAGAAATATATATGTGTGAGTCTTTCATAGTGAATGATTGTTTCAGAAGAGAGTCTAAAATGAGAAGAAGGCCAAAGACAGAAACAATTGCAACAGCATTATTTAAGAGATGGACAGAAGCAAGCTTATAAATGATACTCAGAACCAATCACTGAGGTAGGAAGAAAATCAGGAGAAAAATGGTATTCTGGTAATAGTGAATAGTGAATAAGATTGCTTCAGAAGAGTGTCTAAAATGAGAAGAGGGCCAAAGACAGAAACAATTGCAACAGCATTATTTAAGAGATGGACAGAAGACAAGCTTATAAATGATACTCAGAACCAATCACTGAGGTAGGAAGAAAATCAGGAGAAAAAGGATATTCTGGTAACCAAAAAGGAAGGAGGGAGATGATGTTAACAGTGTCTACAGTGAATGACAGTGGTTCCAGTAAAGCCCTTGGAAAGATTGTAAAAGGAACTGCATGCAACTGCTGGCAGAATGTTTGTCTATATTGGTCTACAGTCCCAAGAAAGATAGAATATGACAGACTTCATTGTGAAGAAGAGACTTGAACTGGATTTTCAAAAATAAGTAAGTAAGGTTATTTGAACAGAGAGGAGAGGGGAGAACACTTGGAGAGAAAGACACAACATGGAGATGGATTTAGCTCTTTTACTTTTTCAAGACAATGAACGAATAGAAAGGATGGTTCACCCTGAAGAGTAACAGCACACAGGTTTTAAACATTGGTTCAAATCTTAAAATAAGAAAGGTTTTCATTTAAATAAGAAAGCAAAGGGGGCAGCATATACATTCTTGAGAAGGATCATGGTGGGATGAGAGCGGTGTTTTAGTGACATTGAACTGAAAGGTGGAATGATTTGTTCAGTGAGTGATAATATCTGATAATTCAAGGTGGTGGCTGCATACTTTGAGAAGTGTATCTAGAATAAATAGAATACAAATAAGACAAAAATAGAATAAAAATGTGTTTTGTTGTGATATTAACACGTTAGTTTTTTCTGCAAAGGTATCAGTGACATGTTGTCTTTTAAAAAAGTAATTACTTCACCTGAGGTTTGACTCTCTTTAGCAAGTGTCATGTAAAGCATTATTCTGACTTATGCTCATCACCCTACACAATGCCTTCTAACTGACGTTTTTATTAACCTCACTCCAGAAACTTTCAGGGCCAGTGCCTTTATTTCTCTCCTAGTTTCCGGATTACATTATGTATTCAATAAACTGTTGCTGCATAAAGTAAATACTTCAGGTTTATCCCTCCACACTAAGTGACAACGTGACTAAATAAGCTTGTCTGCTCATATCAAAATGGCCAAAGTATCAAATAAACTCAGAACTTTAATTTAGATACCATATTTGAACATTCCCAATTGCATATAAAGCTATAAATTAATACAATAAAATTCCACATGTACATACTTCGATTGAATTAATTCCATCATTCACATAATAATTACGAACACTTTAAATAATAATATAGCTTCTGGTACTTTAATCCTAATTTGAACCAAATTATATTTTTGACTACTTAATATGCCTCACTTACTAAAATGAATTTATTGTCAGTATGTGCAGATGAGCTGCTCTCATGTAGCTTTTCTTAAACTGGGTCAGTGCTATTGTGTAGTGTCCTACCTACATTCACTCAACATTTATTTGGAAAATGTGGCATATTATATTCTCCCTTTGTTGGGCCATAATTCACATCAACATATTAACATTTCTAGAAAAATTTGCAGTAAAGAAATTTGGTATGCCTAAGGAGCGCTCAGCACATAGTAACTGTTCTTTATATATTTAATAAATAAAAGAACTCTGTTTAATTCATTTTTTCTCAGAATTGTTTGAACATAGAACGCTATTTTTTCCTAATGACATCCCATGTTATCATTTGATAGACATGTTCTTTAGTGAAACATTGTATTAGATATTATCATCTATTCGATGTCTTACAGAATTATTTAGTTTGGCAAACAGCTAACTAATCTAGAGCGTCTCTCAATAGTGATGAAGAAAATGTAAACTCATCCTGCTAAATACTGAGCCTAGTCACAAAATGACTTGAAGGTCTTGCTTAAATTCTCAACCCAATGACATTGTCTTAGGGTCAGCCCCTTAAGTGGTTCTGTAAACTCTCCAGTGGGCCATTGGAGTATTCTATGTTTATCCAATTATGGATACTCTGTTTTCCAATGACTCTTACTAAAGGGCTTCCTGATGAGCATGAGGATCTCACCCAGAACATTTAGTTATTTCATGAAAGAGTACAGCCATCAAACTGGAGCACTTTTGAGCTCCTTTACAGTAGTCTTTATTTTTAATAAATATCTTAAAATGCCATAAATGGCAATCTTTTTAAGCATGTTGGAATAACTGTGGTGAATTGTAAGAAGGGGCACCCCATTGAATGTGTTGTAATAAAAAAGCTCTGCCACCAATCAATTGCAATCTTATACTACATATGTTAGATAAAATACAGAAAAATATCTCTGTGTTACCAGTTCTATATTTGATGACAACTGCTCCATCAGTAGCAGCAAACTAAATTAGACACACTCTGAGAGCTACCACTAATGAACTTGCTATAGAGTTAAAGAAAATAAACACTCTTTATTAGGTAATATTTTCTAAATCAAGTGTTTAATTAGTTTCATTAAGCAACTTACTTTGCAGAGTCAGACTCATACTGCGCTCCACCACCCCAGCTTCATTGGTAGCTACACATGTATAGTCACCGGCATCTTCATTCTATGGAAACAAGCAGCATTTTTACAAAAATATGAGCCTCCAGAGCAGGGCAATCACTTTTTTCACCACATGCTAGTTTATTTGAAATTTCATTTTTGAGAAGGAATTTTAATGGAAATAAGAAAACCTACATATGTCTAACCTCTTAAATAGATTTAAAGGAGGAAGGAAGAGGAAGAGGGGAGGAAACAAATTCCAAGCCTAAACTTTCTCAAAATAGCCTATCATTGATCTCCAGGAATACTAACTGGTAAGAAACCAAAGCAAAAATTACATTATTTTCTGATCATCTATCTGGAGTTATTTTATTAAAGAAAAATACTAATACTATACTTACAGATATCTTAAAAAGCATTAAAATAATCAGGACAAATTAACAAATATTGAGTCCTTTCTAATGGGGATTATTAAAACTACATTCAGCTGGACCTCTGTCTAGGGAGTTTGAAGTTTAGAGAGAAAGTGAAAAACTAATTTACTTATAATAATAAATCACAGACTGTAGGTCACATTATATACATATATGTATGTGTCTGTGTGTAAATTTATGTAGGACTGCACTAAATAAATTTCAATTTGGTGACTAGAGGCACAGATTTCGCTGAAGGTCTTGTGAATGGAAGAATTCAGGTCTCCTTAACAAACAGTAAGTCAATAAAGGGGAGCTGATTTGCAGGTAGTAGATAGGGAGAAGGAAAAATAAATGTTGGTTTAGATGTTTAATTTGAGGTTTCAGTGTATTATCCAAACAGAAGTTCCTAGTCAACAGCTGGAAATGGAACTTGGAAGAGTTTCAGCTTTGGTGATACTACAGTTTTAGGAATCTTAGATTGCATGATGAAAAAAAGTTAGTATTAACATTGGTATTAGAAGTACCAAGGACTTCAGAAATAGTAATAGAGGAAAAAGGGAAAAGTGGTAATGAAGAAGGCTGAGCTGTATTAGTATTATGGCACATAAGGTAGAAATTCATAATAGAAGGAACAATCAACAAATGACATCTAATGTTGAAGTAGAATCAATGAGACTAAAAGACTGAGACTGGTCCACTGGATTGGGTAATTAGATAGTATATTTTAATTATTTCAATTACTTAAACAATGACAGCACATAAGTAGTCTCACCAAATGTGATTTAACAAATTCATGTGTATTCTAGTTTAAACATTTTGGGATAAAATATTTCACTTTGGGGTAACTTGACCCCAAAATTAGAATAATAACCAAAAGCACCACTCATTTTCTGAATTACTGAACTTTGGAAAAGCCTAACATAGTTATCAGCTTACTATGAAATCTACTCTATATGTAACTGTGTTTGTAATTCTTCAATTTCCTTGTCCTAAAACAGATCTGAGGAAGTTATCTCCAAATGTTAATTAGTACGTCAGTGATAAGGAACAAGGCAGGCAAATTATCCCACTGCACTTATTTGAAAGGGCTAAAATATCTATTTCAATCCTTGTTTCAGTTTTTTAAAAGAAGTTATTTGATTCAGATTTTATGATTTAAACAGGAATGTAAGAGAAATTTTTCCTATATATGGCACTTACAGAGGGGTATTGGCTGTGGGGGTTTAAAGGTGCATCAATCATTCCAGTGTGACTTACAACAGTGCCATAGATGGCCAGGGAACCATTGCCCAGTTTCCGGATTCTGTGGCTAATTTCAATATCCACTCCTTTCTATTCCACTGGATGGTTGGGGTGGGGTCTCCATTCACCTCACAATTCAGGATTGCATTCCCACCAAGTGGTTCAATCCAGTTAGAAGGATAATCACCTTTGAAGACTGGAGGTTCTGGAAAATAACATAAGACAGGTACAACATAAAAGTAAGTGCTGATAATTTGTGATTTTTGATCTATTTGGAAAAATAATTTAGTAAAGAGGGGAGTAAAGCCACCTTAAAACCTCATGAATTTTCCAGAATCAAATCTTGCTAAATCACCAGATAATTTTGTCAATTTCAATATTCTAAGGGAATGATTCCACTTTGTGTGAAATGATCTCTTCACTTCTTATCTACTTTTGAGTTGAATGCTCATAATTTTTTCCTCATGAATTTGTATATCTGTGAAATAGGACTGAGTGGATTAAAAACTAAGAAGCAAAACCTGAGCCATTCATTATGAATGCATTATAAATTAAAAATGCAGTGCTTTTACCTACCTTTCACATAAACAAACCCAATTGCCTTCACAAAGCCAACGCTGTTCTCTGCGGTGCACACGTAAGTACCTGAATCCTCTTTTGACACTCTTTCAATAACAAGTTCACTGTGTCCATTTACACTGTCAAAGTGGGCTGAGGGAAACAAGAAACAACACAAATGCCTCTCAGGAACCTAGGAAAAATTTCACGACAGCTCCATATTTTGCACATTAGATTTATGAGTTGGTCAACAATTGAACCAAAGAGATGACATTGGAGAAGAGAGCCTTTTCCACAGATTTCTTCATCTGAGTTATTTACTATGTCTATAGACACTTGTTTGAAGAACAAAAAACAACAGAAGGAACAGGAAAAGAGAATGAAAACAAACATCTTTTAAAAATTAGGCTTAAAGTAAACCTTTCATCTAAATGTATTGCTTAAAGCTGGCTCATAGTCTGAGTTTCAAAAATATTTCATTCAGAAATATTACATTTTCCATTTCATTTATCTCACTACCACTTTCCCTCCCAAACAATTTACATCAAACACATGAAAACCTTTTCACCTTATAATTCAACTGACTTGGCAGGTCAAAGGGGAAAATTATGAAAACATATGCTAGTTAGGTAATAACATAGTCAAATTTGTAATAATTTAAACTTCTCTGTAAATCATAAATGGTGATTATATAAATATTTACAAAGGCAGATATTAAAAATTTATGATAGTAATATTTATAACATAATGTGTAACATTTAGAAGAAAATATAAGGTAAATATGCTAATCCTAAAACAAGACTAAATAAAATTCTGACTAAACCAGTCCATATCTAAATACGCATGTTTACCTTGTATGCTCTCCCCATTCAAGTTTTTTTAAAAAAATCTTTTACTGCTGAATATTAAGTGGAAATTTAAGCTTTAAAACTACATTTACATTACTGCACTTTCAGAAAACAATATTGATTAGGTTTTTTAGTGTTTGTTTTTTCTTAGTGAGATGTATTGTTGTTATTAAGGTAATGCAGCTGATAAATTCCAGTCATTAACATAACTCTTTATAATAGAAAAAAAACCCTCAAGCTTATTACTACTTTTCTAGCAAGACACCTAGTAAATGCTAATAGTGTAATACTTCAGAACTCAATTTTGGGATAGGACAATTTCTCAGTAATGACAAAGTCTTTATACTGATGACAAAGTCTAACAAATAAATAGATATTTGTTCACCTCGGGAAGAGTACTCCTGGGTTCCAGACATGACCTTAACTTGTAGTGTACACAGTGACCAGAAATTTTCCACATAAATTAATCTACACTATAATAGAGGTTGAGGCAAACAGTGAGAAGTAGAATTCTTCTCTGTAACCTTAAGTGAATCTTCAGGACTCCAACAGTGGCCATCTTAATCCATTGATCAGTGATGCAGGAGGTCCAGCTGTGATAAGTTTAGACACCTATATAAACATACTGCCTTCTCATGGGGTAGGGGGAATTATATTTAGGTTAAAAAATCTACTTATAACCTGCAATATATGTCCCTATGATCAACTTACACTTCCAAAAGAAGGAACAAAACATATATATTGAGTAGAGGGTAAAATCCAGGCAGAGGCACGCATTTTACAGAATTTAAAGCAATCAATTCTTGTTACTTTTCAATTAATTTTCACAGCTGGAGGAAATAGAGTTTGGTCTAGAGTTCTACATAGGTGTATTTATTCACTTCTTGAGAATTAAATGACCAACCTGGGATAATATTGTTATTGAAGGTCCATGTTAATTTGGGCAATGGAATACCAGTAGCTTTACAGCTTAATCGTAGCTGTTCTCCTTTATTTAATGACACGTCTCCAGGAAGTTCAGTAAAAGTGGGGAGAACATGTACAGTCAGGCTGACAGTGTGTGTATCTTCACCTGCAGCATTGTTAGCAACACAGGTATAGAAGCCAGAATCCTCCAGCTAAAATAAAAGTAGCATTTAAAATGTCATAATCATCCATCATAGTACATAAAATACATCAAGTTGCATAGCTAGGCCCTCAAGAAACTCTCTTATCCAAAGACGATTTAAATCTCCATCTTTTAACCATCAGGTTAGCTTTTGCATAACATAATTTAAAATGTATGGAAGTTTAAATACAAGCCCATAATCATTCTACAGTGGTAAGATTTCAGAAAACTGTAGATTCTGTGGTTTACTGGCTATCAAGTGTATAGCTGCTCTGCATTGCACAAATAAAGAGCAAATAATCCCAAAAGCTGACAGCATCTTGACAGCATAGTTGGCTCTCTGAGTAAGGTGCTATCAAAGACCACCAAAACTATCAGAGGAAATGGTAAGAGAAAGGGCACTATTACCTACACTTCTGAGGCTTCACTTGCTAAATTCAATGACCAGCTCTCACGACTCATCTTTCTTGATGCATTTGTAGCACCTGACACAATTACGAGTCCTTTCTATCTGAAACCACCTTTACATGGCTTTCAGGACACTATGCTTTCCTAGTTTCCCTCCTGTCTCACTGGTTGCTTCTCCAACTTTTTGGGGGGCTTCTCCTCAACATTAACATCTTAATGTTGGCACATGAGAAGGCTCAGCCTCTGGTCCTCTTTTCTTCTATATCTATCTGTACTCATTTTTTTGGTGATCTCATACAGTGCTATGGCTTTAAATATAAACTTTATGCTGATGACTATCAGCATCTCCAACCCAAATACTGATACTTTCTTACAAACTCAAAGTCTGTTGAACTTCTTATTCTCTTTGCTCTGATGCCTAAGATACGTCTCACACTCATGCCCCAAAACTGAGCTCCCAATTCCTTCCAACGGCCCCTTCTTGTACTGCCTGTAGCCTTCACCATCACAGCTGATGGCTCTTTCACCCTTCCAATTGTTCATGCCTTCAGTCTCAAACATTTGAGTCATTCTTATTTTTTTTTCCTCACACCCTACTTGCAATCTGTCAGAAAATGCTAGCTTCAAAGTATATGCAGAATTTTACTTCTTGCCTCTTCTCTGCTAACATTCTGCTTTGAGTTCTATCATTTCTCATCTGCCTCCAGACAGTCTTCCCAAGAGGTCTCACTGGTCCTGTCCTTGTCTCCCTACCTCTGATTCTCACCACAACAGCCAACATAACCCTTTAAAAATGTAAGGCATATAAAAACCTGCTCAAAAACCTGCAGTGGATTCTGACTTAGAGTAAAAGGTAAAATTGTACAATGACCTGTAAGACCTGACATGATTTGGCCTCCATTTATCACTGACGTCTTTCTCCTTTCATTCTTTCTTTGCTTTGCTTTCACTGGCTTCCTGTTTTTCAAATACACTGGACATGTTTCCACCTCAAGTGCTTTGCTCCACCTATTTTTTTTTCCCCTGGTCTGCTCCTCCACATATTTGCTTGGCTAATTCACTTCCTTCAAGTTTGGCTCAAATGTCACCTTCCCAAAGAGAACTTACTCTGACTACCCTATTTACAACTGTTATCTTCACTGCTCCAACTCCTGAAACCCTTTACCCCTTTCTTATTTTTCATGCCATTTTTTTTCTTCTGACTTATTTTCTTCTGACATTATTATTTTTCATTTTTATTGTCTCCTTCCTCTACATATAAACTCCATGAGGGCAAAGATCTTTGATTCTTTTGTTCGCTGATGTATTCCCAATGCCTAAACCAGTGCTAGTTGCAGAGAAGGTGTTCGATAAATATTTGTTGACTATTTGAATAGGAATATTCAAATATGAATATACATAAATACTTATGTTGAATATTAATGACTGCTTCTGATTGCATTGAGACACATAGACTTTTTTCCTTTTTAAAAAAATGTTTAACATTTTTTCCCCTTGAAGTACTAAAGAATTGAAAGTTATTTACTCTAGATACTTATCATTGCCCTGTAAGATTAAGAGCAGAGAATATAGCAATGGTACTTAAAATTTTTCCTGATAAACACATATTTCCACAAACATAATTTTAGAAGGAGGGCATTTGTGAGTTCCTATCATCTGTCAAATATTATTCAAGGGACATAAAATGAAATATGTGTGAAATTAATTTTGTGACCTGATTTTATAATATATATTTTTAATTATTAAAGAATATACTTCCATGCTAAATTATTAAAAGTATGACAGCAAATTTATAATCTGGCTTAACGTATCTGTTCATGTCCATTAAACTTACCACAACATTTTCTAAAATGAGTTCTCCATATGGTTCAGCAGTGTATTTTCCTAACAAGTTAGCTAAAAGAACATTGCCTTTTTTCCAGTTAATTGCTGGTGTGGGGATTCCGTCAGCTACGCATGGAAGAATGGCTTGTGAATTCTCATTGACCGTGTAGTGTCCTTCTGTGCGTCTGATCCTGGGTGGTACTATGAAGAGTTTAAAAAAGAGTCATCCAGGAAGCTGAGTTCAATAATGTCTTTATTCACAGTAAAAATTAACACATAAAAAACTCTCTTCATGGTAACTTTGCTAGAAATACTAAAAATGAAATATTACGATATTGATTTGCTTCCTGCTATGAAAGAAATCAGTATTTTTGGTGCTAGCAAGAATCCTCATGTATTTGAACTTACTGAATATATTTACATTCAGTTTCTGAGCAAACGACAGAACTGGGTAGAAGATCTTTAGATTTTATTTGGCTTCCTGACTTTTCCATCTTTGATTTACTTCTGTTTATTGCAGTGAAGTAAAACAAACCAACAACAAAACCAAAAAATGCTTCTATGGTTGTATAACTGCTATATTTGTCTCAGAGATACATTGTGAGGATGAACTAATAATAGTCACCAGAAAACACTATAAGACACCCAATATTGAATATCACAAAGTGCTGTAGAAAAAAATACTTATTGCAGTATTTTACATGTTACAATGAATACAAGTAAACCAGATCAAGACATTTAATTCAGTTTTTATGCTGTCAGGAAATTTTCATAGTGACTTCATAACTCTGCACATTTGGTACATTATAGTACCAAATACTTCCTGTGACTCAAATTTTTTTTTACTAGAATTTAGGCAATATAGAGATGAACTGAATATTTTAGTGTAATAAAAAATACTTGACTGGACTTAGAACTAAGATAGTTACTTCTAAAGAAAAGACAAAAAGTATTAAGAATTCTTGGCTCAAAAGTAAAAATACACTCCCTTCCCAAAACAATGAATGTGGAATTATTCAAACAAATCAGTGAGAAGTGGACCCATCTTAATGACATTTTAAAGAGTGACAGAACAGTTGACCTTAGCAAAAATAAAATTGCTATATAAACTTTAATTAGCTGCTTTCAGTTAAATTAACTGCTTTCAATTAAAAGTTAATTTTTATCTTTTATGATATGATTAAATATACAAACATTATATAATAATAGATATAAACATAATTTGGAAAACACAAAAATTGATTTTGCTCAATGGTGCATCATAAATATTCATTTTTAATTAATTCATGCTCTATTTTCATTATCTTCTTTATCCTGATTTCCTTGGGTCGCTATTTGTCTTTTGTTAGGGGATACAAAGTTGCAGCATTAGTAGATTTACTTCAGTTCTTTCTTTTTCAAAATGAAAGAATTATGGCTATGACTTTGTGTTGATTTTAGCTTTGAGCACACACTGTACATTTTGATATGTCATGTCTTTATTTTCTAAATAATCTGAAAGTAGAAAATTATTCTTTGACCTACTTTTTGGCTGGAAGAGTGTTTTTAAAGTCATCTGGGTTTGGGATTTTGGCATTGAAAGTTCATTACAAATTTCTAGCTTTATTGCATGGTGGGTAGAAATTATGGTCTATCTTTTTGAAACTTATTAACAATTTCTTTGTTTAGGTCAATTTTGGTAAATTTTCTACAGACACTTGAAAAGAAGGAGTATTATTTATTTGAAGGCAAATGGATAGTGTATATTGATTAATTATGTTAACTGAAAGCAGGGGATTTATTTGGAAAACTCATAAATGGTGATTTTTAATTTTGGCTAAATTATTCAACCAAAAATGTTTCCACTCAAAATTGTCTCTGTTATTCTGAAGTTACAGAAAATTAAAATGCACTTGAAAAATAAAACAGCTTTCACAAATTTCTGAAAAATGAAAAAGCAGAAACTCCTCATTATAATAATTACCTCTGAAAAGAGAGGTTGGAAGCAGTTTAATCTGCTATTGTTTCCTACTACTGATATTAACATGGATTCTATCCTTAGTCAAAATATACAATAAAAACTAAAAATATTTCAATGCTGATTTTTCAATATTTTGTTGTCTTAATACAAAGGAAATATTTTTCTGTTATAAAAATGTATAGGTAAATATTTTGCCACTTTAATATAATGAATCAAATAGATCTCCTAATTCTCATTAGGGTCAAGTCATACAATGTAGGTCATATGGTGATTTGTTTTGAACCAAGATGACTTGAAGCTTGAAAAGTAAAGCAGAAAAGTCACAAAACACAAACGGACTCCTCATAAGTCAACTAATCACAATATGTGAGGGTACCAGCAACACATTAAAAATCCTGGCAATATTAATAAAATCTGTCTCTCTCACACACCTATGTGCACAAACACACATAAACACAGTCCACAGAAAACAGATTTGAAGTGTACCTACATACCACCCCTCACCTCCCCCGCCCAACACACACTTTGGATTACTGAGTTAAAGGGTTTTTGACTTCTATCAGATTTGCTCTTGGTAGCCTTTTATCTTTGCCATGGTAGTGTAGCAGACAGAAATGATTCATGTTAAACAACCTACCATGGACGGTGAGCTTGGTGCTTGTGCTGCTTGATCCTGCTACATTGGCTGCCGTGCAGGTGTAATGACCAGCATCACCAGACTGGGCAAATGCTATTTGCAGAGAGCCAGAGCTGAGGACGCGCTGGCGGATAGATTCCACAATTGCACGCCCATCTTTATGCCATGTAATGTCAGGTGGTGGGACACCATCTGCTTCACACGGTAACGTGATGGGCTTGTCCATAGCAATAACATATTCCTTTAGATGAGGGCTAATGACTGGAGGAACTAAAAGATACAAAAAATTTAAAGTTCAAAGTTCATCTTAGAAGCGTGAGTGCACAAATTACATACTACAGTACTGCTCTAGCAAACATTGATAAGAAACAAAATCCTGACTTCACCATATCATTAGAAAAGGAGCACTACACTTTTTCATGGGAACAAAAAAGTAATTGGGCACACTTCAGAAAACTAGTCCCTAGCTAATAAATAAATGTTAAGTGACAGTCGATTTTAGATGAGGAGATAAACATATAGTCATGAGGGCTTGCATGTCTAGAAAATTTAAGCTGTATCAACAAAAGTATTTAACTTACATAAATTATGTGATTCACTTTAGGTATTTAAACTTCCAAAATGAACACCAAGTTTTGGAAAATATTTTGGAAAAAAATTAACTGCTCTGAATAGACTGTCTCCTTGCAAATACAAATGTAATGGCAAGCACAAATTCAACCAAATAATTTTGTTGCTATAAATAATATGATTATTCAGTTATTTCACATGCTTCTTTATAGTGATGCATTACAACTCAACAGAATATCCAGGCTAATAGCTAAGTGGTGATTAGCCTATTGTAAACACTTGGAAAGAAAATCCTTATTATGAGCCCTTTCATAGGTTTCCAAATACGTGGGAAGAGTTTTACCTATATAATGAAATCGAGTATCAAATAGAGGTTCATAGAAGTTCAAAATAGGATTAGATGCCTGTGTTTTCTTATACAAACAATGGCCAAAAAAAAAAAAAATACACTAAACTTTCTTCATAAAAGTGATAGAAAAACCAGTAGGATAATACAAACTAAGAATGTTGAGAACTATGGGGGAACAGCAGCATAATCATTTTAGATATATAAATATTTGGTAGACATTGTTACAACCATCTTTGAATTGAAAACAGAGATGAATTATTTAGGTACCTTGGACATTTAACTTGACTTTGCCCAAGGCTGTACCAGCTGGGTTCTGGGCCACACACATGTAAGTGCCAGCATCCTCTCGGACAGCTCTGGAGATCTGTAAGCTACCACTAGGAAGAACTGCATGGTTTTTGCCTACATCACAGTTACAAAAGCAGAGTGAAAAAAGAAAACAAAAAAAAGAATCTTTTCATTAAAAACAATCACGCTGATTTGAATTATAAAACACTGATGAGCTATGATTTTCTTGATAGAAACAGTGGTAGGTACCTGAAGTGATAACATTGATACCTTCTTTTTGCCAAGTAATGAAAGGACTGGGTGTCCCTGTTGCTTCACATGGTAATAGAATAGGATTGTTCAGAATGACTTGTAGTTCACTTGGTTGGGGCTGAATCACTGGAGGCTCTATAAGAAACCAATCAACAAAAAGAAATAATAGCACTAGTTAATGGAAACCATGTCTATTATAGTAATGAGCTTAAAAATACCCAAATTCTTAATTGTAAAATATTAATGATTTGATTGCCCAAGAGAAAAGTGAATGTTGGCCACACTGCATTCTTTGAGTCTTGCTACAGTAGCCAGTTTCCATTAGAAGAACTCCACTGGAAAACTAGAGTCAGGAACAGATTATAAAAATCCAAGAAGAAAAATTATTTTGGAGTTACTTTGAGTGGTTTGTCATTTGTGCGCCTTTTTTAGCCTATTAAAAATATCTACCAGGCTTTCATGTCCCCAAGATATTACTATGATTCATAGCTCCAGACATATAAGTACTGTGCTAGGCACTTCAGGGGATACAAGTATGAATATATACCTTTCAGAATAAATATGACCAGAAAAACCTCCCCAAACCCAGCAAACTTTGAATGAGTGAGTAAATAGCCTTCCATACCATGAACATGAAGGGTCACATGTCGATGTGCAGAGCCAGCCTCATTCCTAGCGACACAAGTATATCTTCCAGCATGGTTTAATTGGGTGGCGAGTATTTCAATTGCTCCTAAAAAGGAAAAAAAGTTTTAATGTATACTGCATCTCAGTATTTTTTTAGTTAAATAAAATTTGACTCTCTCTTGTGTGTTTTCTGCAACTGGCATGGTGGTGCTTGGCTTATATTCATACTTGTATCCCCTGAAGTGCCTAGCACAGTACTTAAATTATTACTAACAGCTTTATTGAGGCATAATTTACATACCATAAGTATGCACATTTAATTTAAATGCACAATTCAATGATTTTTAGTATACTTATAGAGTTATAAATATATCACCACAATCACATTTTAGAATATTTCCATCACCCCCAGAAAAAACCTGGTGCTCATTTACAGTCATTCCTCACTTCTAACCCTGACTTTAGCCCACCTCTAGTCTGCTTTCTGGTTATACAGATTTGCCTTTTCTGAACATTTCATATAAATTGAATCATACAGTATGTGGTCCTTTGTGTCTGACTTCTTTCACTATGAGCATAATGTTTTTGAGGTTCATCTACTGTAGCATTTGTCAATATTTTGTTCCTTTTTATTGCCAAACAGAATTCCATTGCATGGATATACCACATTTTATTTATCTATTTATCAGCTGATGGACATTTTAATTGTTTCCACTTTTTGGTTATTGCAAATGATGCTGTATGAAGATGTGCATATAAGTCTTTGTGTAGACCAATGTTTTCATTTCTTTGGGTAAATACCTAGGAATGAAGTTGCTGGGTTTAATATTTTGAGAAAGTTCTAAATTGTTTTCTTAGCCTAATACTTTATTCTAAATATATATATATTTATATATATTTTATGATTTAATGACTATCACTCTATAGTTAAAATAATTTGTCTTGAAAGCCAAGTTGCATCCTGGGAACAAATTTTCCACTATTTCCCTTCTATACAAATTCTCTTAGAATAATACGCACATACTCATAAAGTCCCAGGATATTAGTTACTACTTTATCTCTATTGTGTCTCCCCAGTGTAGGATAAGTTTTAGAAACACCAATGTGAATCACCTATACATTGGGTGATTTTTTTTTTCTTCAATATTATAAATTGTATAAATGAGGGTTACTACCACTATAAACATTTTTCCTTCACAGAACTCACTACTCAGTCTTACATACTCAACTTTAAAAGCCTTGAAACCTAGAACCCTGTTTTAGTTATATAGTCTTAGAATCTTAATAGAGTATATATCCTGTCTTAGGCACTGAATGTTCATTAAATGAAGAGACATTCCATTTGGCCAACGAAATAAGTGTGATTCACTCACAGGTAACTTGGGAATTTGTTAAACCTTAGGTTTGGTAAATATACACATAAATACCGGTGGTCATGTTTATTATATTCAGATCAGTCTTAAATATTATTTTGTTTCCAGACTTTTTTCTTTCATTCCCTAGATCCCCTTCCTATGTGATCTGTTTTAACAATCTGTTTTCCAGATTTTTAAGTCCAAGAATGCATGCATATTTTATTCTTTTATTCTGGTGCAACAAAGACCAGGTAAGAATATGCATCAATAACTAATACAATCGATAGATGTGAAATCACTGAGCTTGGTCTTACCTGAGGACAGAATTCTATAGCCATCTCCTCTGGGAAGCAGTCTTATACCATTTTTGGTCCAGTGAATTGAGGGAAATGGAACTCCCGAAGCAGTGCAGGTAATTACTGCTGGGGCATGTTTGGTTACTAGGAAATCTGTAGGCTCATCAGCTATGGAAGGTGGAACTAAAACAACAACAACAAAAAGGGAAAAAACTACAGATTTCCAACTGTTAAAGAATTCCAAAGACTTATCATACATCATCTTTTTGTGCTGAAAGTGAAAGTTAGGTAAGTATAAAAGGGATTCCTCCTTTTATTTCTGGGTTAATACCTGGGTGATGAAGTAATCGGTACAACAAACCCCCATGACACAAGTTTACCCATATAACAAACCTGCACATGTACCCGTGAATTTAAAATAAATGTTTAAAAAAAGAAAGAAAAGGGATCCCTTTTGTAAAGTAGTGGAATGATGAAGTGATAGCATTATCATGTTTCAATCCATGTTCCAAGCCAGTTCTACCTTGGACAGTGAGATCCACAGTTCTTTTATCATCTCCAGCACCGTTTGCCACAGTACACTCATAGGTTGCAGTGTCATCCACAGAAGGGGAAATAATTACTAGTGAACCTGAAGAAAGGAGCCTAGAAGACAGATTTCAAAGCATGAGATACTATATGTAGGTTTTCATAAATTTTCTCAGCTAGTTTAACATGGTACCATGTTGTAAATTGATGAAAACAGTACTCTTTCCTCATGTTAAAATTAACATCATGTCCCTGAGGCAAACTTTATGCATTACAGTTTGTTTATATGGCAGTGGCTTTCTAGAGCCTCAAACTTGATATGATATTTACAAAAAGTAATTGTTGGAAGGATTGTCTGAAGAGGGAATCTTACATTCTCTGAATGCTTATATCATGATCAACCTTGCTCTCCCAGGAGAAATACAGTACAATGAGAACACTAAAAACAGCCACTGTCTACTGGGCATCAAATTCACTCCTGACACTATCTTAAATGCTTTGCATAAATTATCTCTAAATTTCACAATAACCTAGCAGGTTGATATTTATTTCCATTGACAGATGACTAATGACAAGTCTGTGTGTCTCACCCCTTTACCTACTTCGCATGTCTCCTTAAATGTGTGGCTACCTTGTAGATAATATGGCAATATCTATATATCTATATCTATATCTATGTATATGTAGTTTTGAACAACTGTGTATATGTGTGTATATATATATATATATATAAAACTAAAATCTAGAACACTTCACATTTTAGGAGGTTTAGTAAATACACATACATGATTTAAAGTAAATCTAAATTACAGTATCTACTTTACTTCACACTATGCATGATAAAAATGGTTTAATAAAAACATATTTGACACACCTTTTTATTAAAAAGCATGGCACATTTTCCATACAGTGTATACTTGCAAGTCACTGAACCTCCCAATGCCAAAAGATTAAAAGTGTGAAAGAGAGACATGATAGAATTTCAACTGAGACACTCTTAGTTTTATATTTCCTGGTGTATTGGAACTGATTTTTGTCAAAGTGGACATAAGAGAGCATTTGTTTTTAGTGCTACAGCAAATGTTTGACGGAGTAACGATCTAATGGCTCAGGTAAGATCCAAAAAATGATGCTCACCTAGAACATCATAAATTCTTAGTGATGTAAAGTTTAGCCTTTGAAAAATAGATATTGCCATATTATGAGCTATGGTAGTAAAGCTTGGTAAAAGGCAAAAAAACAAAACAAAACAAAACAAAAAAAAACAAATTGGAAGAAATGCTGTTTTTCCTCCCTACACATTCTGCCAATATCTAAATTGTATTTTAAGGTATAAAATTTGACTTTTATTCTACAACTAAAGCTTGTATTTATTTTTACAGAATAGTTCTTCTTTTATATAAAATGATGTTCTTATCCTTTACCTTTATAAAATTCTAAAAGGTACTAAACAAGGCAGGATATAAATCTAATCCTATATGTAATCACTGACATTCATCCACAGGGTTTATGTATGGAAAAGATGACCTATAATTCATAAAAATATTTTAGGCTGAAAACCTAAGTCCATATTAAGGGAAAAAACCCTCTATATGCTAGCTAATTTGTTATAGTCCATAGATTTGCTGGCCCCACTGATAGAATTAAAATGTTGATTCATTACAAACTGTTTCTAAACAGTTGGTGGGAGTTTTTTTTTCAATTAAATTATCCTTACCTGTATGAGTTCTGATTTTGATCCACATTAAGAAGATGCCCATTTTTTCTCCAATTGATTGATGGCTTTGGTATCCCAGTAGCCTCACAAGCCAGAGTAGTTTGAACATTTACTGTTACAGTCATATTGGTAGGACCCGGAGCAATAGATGGAGGAACTAAGACAATGTCACCAAATAAGAAGGAAACACAGTCAGCAAATAGTGTGCCATGTGAAATATTTCTGCTGAACTGAAATTAGTCATTATTAACTGGCCTCATAGTTATGAGCAAACAAGGCTCTGTGAATTTTAATAGTGCTGTGATGATATTAACTATACTAAGGAGAAAACTTGGGGCTTGACTATTCATAATATAATGCAAATTGCTTAACTAGCCTTCAATGTCAAGATCTTTATGACCTCACTAGTTTAGGCTATCAAAGAGCATTTGACACAGAGACTGGATGTCATCTATAAAAGTGTATTTACCATGAACTTGTAAATCTATTCGCCTGCGATCTGTTCCAGCAGCATTGGTGGCCATACACAAATACCTTCCAGTGTCAGTGACATGTGCTGATTGAATATGAAGGAATCCATTTTCCAAGATGGAATATCTGCAAAAGAAACCACAAGTGAAGTCTTCCGAATCAGCCTTTTTTGATTATTCATATTTTGACTAAGGGAAATGTTAAACACTTGGTGAAATCCATTCCGTTTTTTTCCTGTTTCAGATGACACATGTTTACAATACCCTTGGTGGAAGAAAAAGTTACGACGCAAAGGTTCCTAACAGATGGGCTTGTGATCTTGAATGGATTATAATCATTAGGTAGACATAAGCCTCAGGGATTATGCTTTTAAAATACTAAATTTGGGCCTGGAGTGATGGCTTATGCCTGTAATCCCAGCACTTTGGAAGGCTGAGGTGGGCGGATCACCTGAGGTCAGGAGTTTGAGACCAGCCTGACTAACATGGTGAAACTCCATCTCTACTAAAAATACAAAAAATTAGCTGGGCATGGTGGCATGTGCCTGTAATTTCAGTTTACTTGGGAGGCTGAGGCAGGAGAATCAATTGAACCCAGGAGGCGGAGGTTGCAATGAGCCAAGATCATGCCACTGCACTCCAGCATGGGCAACAGAACAAGACTCTGTCTCAGAAAAATAATAAAATACTAAATTTTGATTATTGTATTAAGATGAAATGCTAATTCTAAACATAATGAGACCGAAATAGTGCACTAGAAAAAAAATTTAAGAATTTGTATTTCAGGTCTTACAGCATTTTTAACATTTTCTAGTATTGTTACCTTGCATGACTCCCAGCTAGAACAGCTCCATCCTTTCTCCATGTTATCCTTGGAGTTGGCACACCTTCAGCGATGCATTCCAATACAGTTGACTTATTTAAAAGAATTACAAGACTCTGGGGGCCCCCCTTTATGTTTGGAGGAACTGAACAAGAGATGCACATGAAAAAATTCAGTGATACTAAATAACACAGCCTGCATGAAGACCCTGAAGATATAATATAAGATGAGCTTCGAGTCAAATGTATGGCTTTGTCTACACAAATCTAAGTTAGTATAAATATAATTGAGGTTTAATTACTGAAGTCTTACTCGAGATATTTTGCGTTTAAAAATAAAGGGTAGGTAGGCAGGGGGATTTTAAATCTCTAATATGGTGTATGAAATCTGGCTTACTGTGAGAGAGGCTTAAATGAAACTCAGCTCTAGTCTGATGCAAATTAAAGATGATATTTCTTATTTCTCTTTGGCCAAATAATGGTCAGAGAATGTTAACACTGAAACAGCTTCACTTTAAATGAAGAACAGAAAGTGGGCTGGTTTAACAAAAAGCACATCTGTGATCAATCATGCAATTCTCAGAGCATGCATTTTATTGATCATTGAGTTCATATGGGAATAGACAGCCTGAATTTTAATTTTAGTATCAGAGATATTAGTTGTGTGGGTCATCCACTATTCTGTAAAATTTTATATATTAAATATCCAATAGACTGTTTTGAGGAAAAGTCTATATTATCTTCCTAAATGTTGGCATTCAGACACTATATTTAATAAAATTACAGTCCTATGGCAGTCTCTGTTTGGCACATATGTACTCTCAAGCCACCATCAATAAAGGTGAACAAGATGATGGGCTATTTGTCATCCAGTGATTTAGTGTATTGACTTCCTCAATGGTTCTGATTCTGAATGACATAAAACACCATGATATGCTAACAGTAATTGGACATATTCTCTAAGATAGACTAAAATATCTCTAGTTATGTTTCTTGGAAATTGAGTTAATTTGCAGTATAGATCTAATACAAATACTCCATGTTGCCTTTTTCAAAAGCAGTAAGATAAGCACAAGGCTTCATTTAGTATGCACATAAGAAAAAGCTATCATCTCTTTGAATGTCCTTGGTCAGATTTTTAAATTGTGGAACAATGAATACCTTTTCTTACCATTTACAGTGAGAATAAATTCTCTTGTAGTCTTCCCTGCAATGTTGCTGGCAACACAGGTATAATTGGCTGTATCACCTAGGTCTGCGTTATTGATTTGCAAGTATCTCCCTCCAGATAGGATTCGCACTCGAGGTGTTGCCTGGATTCAGCAAGTAAATAAATTTACCATTAAAATGTCAGGAAAAGAGAGTAAATATTATTTCACAGCATCAAAAGTAACTATAGTGAACTGTGGAGCTGTTGTCTGTCAGCATGCTTTGTCTACTCCTCCACCATTTTCATAGTATCAAAAATCCCAGGGAACTGTTTTAATGAGCGATGCTAAGTAAAAGGAGCTGCTCTCTGTCAGCATGCTTTTGTCTGCTCCTCCACCATTTTCGTAGTATCAAAAATCCCTGGGAACCGTTTTAATGAGTGACGTTATGCCCCCAATTCCTTTGACAATTATGATCCATTCAGGAATGGGCAGGTGACTTAAGTTAGGCCTACCAGAGTCCTCCTCTAGACTCTGCTGGGAGTGTCAGGGAAAGGATTTGCCCTTTTTCCTAGAATCACAGGTTGTAGGATGACCTAAGCCTAGTGGCAGTCTTATCATGTGGAAACAGCCTGTCCTGAATCTAAGGCAATGCAAGTAGAGTTCATTCAGAGAAAGGACAGATGCTTCATTATCTAGTTAGAGCCTCTGGAAATTCACCAATTATTGTAGCCAATACATTTCCTTTTTGTTTTTCCTTTTCATTTAAGTTGGTTTGAATTTGAATTCTGTCACTTATAACTGAAAGCCTGCTGACTAACTTTGGTTAACTTAGAGGAAAACATTGTACTCCAACATTTTAAAAAAATAAGT
Organism: Trachypithecus francoisi; assembly: GCF_009764315.1. Classification (NCBI taxonomy): domain Eukaryota; kingdom Metazoa; phylum Chordata; class Mammalia; order Primates; family Cercopithecidae; genus Trachypithecus; species Trachypithecus francoisi. The sequence goes on along the minus strand of NW_022681470.1, from coordinate 42,995,638 downwards.
AAATAAACTAGCACAAATATTTCTTAAGAATTTATTTTGTAACTAGGCATAGACCAAAAATTATGAAAACATAGCACAATGAAACCTAATCTCTACTATTAAGTCTAATTGGAGAGCTACATATATAAACAAGTAATTTAAGGATAAAATATATGATCATAGTTGTTAAAAAATTCAAGATAGCATCAAAGATTGATATTCTCTCATTGTACCTAAGATGAAAGCATTTCAGGAATAGTCCAAATAAGATTTCTCTACCGTATGAGCTTGGTCCCAGATACATATATCTTTCTAATAAAACATTGCTCGAAGTAAAATATGCAGTTCAGGCCCATTTATTTTAAAAGTTCACACATTTTCTCTAGTCCTTTCTATTGGGGCTATTAGTGATAAAATTATGTTACCTTTGATGAGAATAAGCAATTTCTTAAATATGTATAGTAAGTTCTATAAAAAATATTTTAATTTTTAACTTTTATATGGGTATAGCAGAGTTTTAGGCTAATAAAAACTTTCAGAGTGATTTTTTTTTCTTAAGAGACAGATTCTTATTCTGTCACCCATGCTGCAGTAGTGGTGCTATCATAGTTCACTGTAATCTCAAAATCCTGGGCTCAAGCAATCCTCCCACATCAGTATCCTCAGTAGCTACAACTACAGATGTGCACCACCATACCCAGCTAATTTTTTTTTATGCAGGTGGGGTCTTGCTATGTGGCCTAAGCTGGTCTTGAACCCCTGTCCTTAAGCAATCCTGCCTTTGGCCTCCCGAAGTGCTGGGATTATAGCGTGAACCACCACACCTGGCTCAGATTGATTTTCATAATGTTTTTCTTCCATGAATATCAGTACTTTCTGCTAACTTATTAAGTCTCATTACAATTTTCTCTGGTTTTCCTTCTATAGACCAACTATAATTCTTCCAAATTTGACTTGTCTCCTGATAGAACCTCATTCTTAGCTGATAATCTCACTTCCTGTTCTACTGAGAAAATTAAAGCCCCACACCAGCAGTTCTCCCCTCCTCCCACCTTGGGTATGAATGCAACCTTCTTTTCTATTTCCCCATCTCTGCAGAAAATGGATGACCCTTCTTGACAAGGCTAACCCATTCATCTGTGCCTGGGTCTCATACCTCCCCTATCCAACATAACTAATCATATAAACTGATCTTTCTCTCTCCTCTGTCTTCAATCTCTTTCTTTCAGCAAATACACATACAGAAATCTTTAAAGAACAGTTCACGCTTGTTTCTACTTCCTCTTCTTCCATTTACTCCCCAAACAACTGTAACCTGCCTTCTACTTAGATCACTCTTTGAAGAACCATTGCTCAGGTCTTTAATTACCTATATGTATTACCAAAGCTAATGGACACAGCTTTATTGTACCTTCTGTGGCCTTTGTTAACCACCCCCCACCTTTTCCTTGACTTTTAACACACCAATGTTTCCTACTTTTAATCCTATTTTTGAGTCCTCCTGCTCAGTCTCATGCATCTTCTTTTTTCCTGTGCTCACCTTGTAATTGTTACTATTGCCTAAAGCTTTATTTTCACTTAACTGGGACTCTCATACTCTGCTTTCTAGTCAACCTCCTACAAACTTATGACTTCAACAAGAGATTATACAGTGATGATTACATCAAAGGCCGCTTTTTTTTTTTTTTTTAAGTAAATATGGACCATGAAACCAAAGCCTTTTTTGATGAAATACGGGCCAATATTTTAAAATGATTTCTACAATCCTCTCTTGGAAAATACAGGTAATTAAAACTCAAAATGTCTAAACCTGAACTCATCTTTTTTTCATTTTTCATCACTAGTGAACTTACCCTTTCCTAGGATTGACATCACTTGGTCAACCTGGGATCAACCTAGACTTCTCCATCATCAACATTCACTCAGTTTTTACCTTTACCCCTAATGGTCTGGAGTGAAGTGCACACATGGGAGATCAGACTATGGAGGCAAAGTCAGAGCATGAAAGGGCTTGTGAGCTCAGTTGCGTGGTTTAACCAGAATCCTGAAATCTACGGGGAATCATCAAAGATTTTAACCAAGATCTATTTCAGGTATACCAAGCTACTTGCAGTTCTCAGACCAGCAGCCTTCCTTTTTTTGTAATAGCTTTGTACATGCCATTACCTGTAATTGGAATCACTTTCTTCTCTGGCCTCACCCAGTATATACTGATCCTTTAAAACTGAGCTCATCTTTAGAGACTTCCATGGGCTGTTCCTTACCCTTTAGTCTGGGTTATTTGCTTCTCATCTCTGTTTCTACACATCCTTCTAATATACAATTTATTAGTGGTATCCACTCTATAATCTTTGACTAACCTGTCTTCTCAGATAGTGTGTGAGCTCCGTGAGGGTAAAGCCTATTTTCAGTAGCAAAAATCGAATTCAGTGCCTGGTATTCTAGTAGGCACACAATAAACAGAGAAACTGAAGTACTGGAGGGTTAAGTGATATGCATGATGATTTAGCATGTTAGTAACTCTCAGAACCCAGCCCCTCCATGTTTGGTGTTTGTGTGGTTTAGTGGTGGTGGAAGTCTTTATGTCTTAGGTATTAGAGGACATAATCTCCTTTTGTAATTAACTACTAGAAACAAAGTGTAGATTACAATAAGAGGATGAGGAAGAACAGAGAAGAAAAAAATCACTAGGATAATCACAGTCAAAACATTCACAGTCAAAGCTTTCAGTGGTCTCTAAAAGGCTACTAAAGATCCTGGCCTTTGACACTGTATGACAGCAGGTAGGCATCATCTGAGCATGGTAAGCTTAGGCAGCCAGTAACTGGTTCTTCACGGATTCCAGTCTCAGACACCTGGTATCTTTGGGGTCACTCATGAGGTCCAAGCTTAGACAAGGGAAATTCAGTAAAAGCAGCATTCTCCTTAGTGACGTGGCAGTTATTTTGAGACTTTGTTGGTTTGTTCTGTCTTAAGAAATAGGTGAGTATTTCAAATCAGACTTCAATGCATGAGCACAAGGAAATATATACTTGGGCAAATTTCCAGTGTGTCATGAATCTAAATACCTTTCTTTGACCCATGACCAACTATTAACTACCCCAGCAAAGGCAAATAATAAAGCCAATTTTAAAACCCTGTGCTTACTGCTGCAATGTTGAATAATTAGTAGCCTGATGTTACTTGGTTTTGTGTACCTAGCAAAGGCCCTAGAGCTGATTTTTTATTTTTTAATCTCAGAAAGGAATTTGTGGAGCTTATCAAAAAATTTACCTGTAGCCGTTCTCCATTTTTGAGCCAAGTAATTACAGGTGGGGGCACTGCATCTGATTTGCATTCCAATGTCACTTGTCTGTTCCGTAACACAGTGACATCCTGGGGCTCATCAGTTCCAGCAATATTAGGAGGTACTGGGTATGAGAACAAATACAACAAGAGCTTTAAAAAATGAGCTGTAACGTGATCTATATTATCATAGGTATCCAAAAAATGTTGGATCTGCTATATGAAGTAATAAGAGTCATAAAATTAAAACATTACTCATTTAATTTATAGCCTAGATAATTACAAACGGAAGTTTTTTTTTACCTTATTTAGCACTTTCATGTACACTAAGTAAAGAAATCCTGTCAACAACTACATGAATGATAGAAGTAATAAAATTGCATTATTTTCACCATTTGACAGTAAAGAAATGGAGGCACAAAGAAGGGATCCCTTGTCCAGGTTATACACTTGGTAATAATTTTATCTGAACATAAGATTTAAAAATTACTGAATCAGGGAGTGCCCATCATAATATACTGAAAGTATTTTTCATGTGGCTTTTTTTTTTTTAAATAGAATTTGCATGTCAATTAATGGCAGGTTTAATTTGTATGTAGGGATGATCGGGGCACTTAAATCCCAGACAGTTTGCACTGCCTAGTCATTTAGGCTATGAGAATGAACCAAAGATCTTCTGTTAGTTTTTAAATTATTCCTCCCCATGAAGAACAATTCCTATTTCAATGTCAAAACCATATTGGACAGGGTCTAACTGGCCCAATTCTTCTAGGAAGCAATCTGACAATAAGTTTCAGAATCCTTAGAAGAGTGTGTGTGTGTGTGTGTGTTTGTAACCAAGCAAGTGCACTTACAGAAATTTCTCAAAGGGAATGGGCTAACACGTGCATGCAGTTATCCACAGCAGGGCTGTTTATGTTGGTAAAAATATAGAAATAGCCTAAACATCCAAAAATATGGAGTAAAATGGGATACTGTGCAATCACTAAAAATTATGTTATAAAAATATATTTCTTGACATGAAAATGTTCACCAAACTACTGAGGTAAAAGCAAGTTAAATTCTATAGGTACACTATATAAACATACATTTTCTATCATCAAATTTTTGTGACAAAACATTTATATGTAAAAAAGTCTTTGATGAGATTCTGGATTTTTAAATTTTCTTCATCATAGTTTATATTCTATTATTTTAAGCCAATGAATACAAATTATTAATGCAGAAACTAATCAAATAACTGCCCCCAACTAATCCATGAACTGCCCCCAACAGCATTTGATTAGTCAAATATAAGAATCAGATTTGCAAAATATGTATTCCCTAACTGATAAACATATCTTGTGATGTGCTGTGGTGTTGTCCCAGGTTTTTCTAATCAGGTGTGTATATGATAGACTGTAGGACCTTTTGCCAAATTTACCATGCACTCTCACTAGATATTCTTTATCATCATCTCCTGCAGGACTGGATGCCAGACATGTATATCTTCCTGTATCCTCCACCTACAAAACCCAAATAATGAATTACACAATGTTAACATGTTAGTTTTTGTTATTAAAATAAATATCCACTAGAATGAATGTAAATAACCCCAGACCAAAAGCAAGATAATTAAAGCAAACTGTTAACACTATGATTAGCACTCTGACAGAAAGCATAGGTTGTTATCTACATTATATGCAAACCTATGTTTTAACAGGATTTTGGTATTGATGTAAGAATGTTTGTATATTAAGTGTATTTAATGATATCTGAAAAGGTAGATATATATAGGACCTAGCATCATATGTGATAGGCTATATCCTCAATGTTCATTGAAGTAACAAATATTCATGGGTTTAAATTGCAGACTGAAAAGTTAAAACAAAGCCTTTCTCAAGAAAATTAAATGTCAAATAAGTAAACAGATAAATAAAATACCTGGCCATTAAAATCAAATATATAATATCTCATCTTGACTCTACCTTTGATATACATGGTGAAACAAAAGAGTTATATTATGTAATGTGTTAGAGATAGGGTCAGACTGACAGCAGGATCTATAATTATCTAACTAAAACCAAAATCATTACTTTAAAAATCCCCAAGCACGGTTTCCATGGAACGCTAGAGTTCATTCATATGTTTGACATTGTGTAGACACAACCCATAATCATGTACACGTAGAGGATACTCTGGAAAACAGATGCTTTTACTACTGTGAAAAATGTATTTTGGAAAAATAGAAATATCCTGTTCTCATTTTAGTACTTGAACATTCCCAGAATATTGGCATTTAAAAAATTCTTACATTCAAACTGACTTTACAGGTTATGGAAACACTTTTTGGTAGGCTGCAAAAACTCCTTTCAAAAACATTGAGACTAGAATGTTTGGAAAAATACTTAAATACGATTTTAGAAGAACAACGCTTACATCATTATTCAATAAAGAATTTAAAAATGATGTGCCGTTTCCTAAGAATAATTTCTAAATTTCTCATCATATCTTTAAAATCTCTAAAACTAACTCTTCTCTACCAACTCTGTTCATTCACAATGGATATCATCCCCTCACTTGTTTTGACTCAGCCAAACTTGAACCATCATTCAGGACCACTCTTAAATGTTCCCTCTTCCACAAAATATTTCCTGACAACTTCTGTCCTTCTGGCTACCCACAGACATCACCTGTAGTTAGTTTCTAAAGTCTTGTTTTACTAATAGAATGTCAGAAAAATTATAGTTAAGCATGTATCTTTAGAGGAAGATTTTGCAGAGGTGGACCTGCATTATGGCTCACACACGAGAGTACAGCATCTAAAGTTTTCTAAATCTATTAGTCATAGAGTAGTCCCCTCCCCTCTTGGGATAAATTACAGAAGTAGTGTTTGACAAAAGATGTTTTAGGAAATTCTTGTCTATACCGCACAATTTGCAATTTGCAAAGCATCCACATCCATTATGTACCAGGCACAAGTAGATGTTGCAGATAAACACACAAAAAAACAAAGTTGAGATAAGCAAAATATAATGCAGTAAGTGTTACTACAGAAGTATATATAAAACGCTATGAAAACAGAGGAGCAGAGTAACCAAAATCAGTTTGGGGACTTGATCATATTTAATTTTCCACTTCCATACTGTTTTTAATGGTTCTATTATTGACTCATATCTAATTGTATCTTATGTATACAGTCATTTTTCTCCCCTAGACATTGAGAAACTTCTTGAAGGCTGACACATGTCACATATCTTAGGTCTTATGGATTCTCCACAATAGCTAGAACACATGGGAAATCTGGCCATCATTTAACACTCTATGAGACCTTCATCTTGTTTTGTTATAACCCGCCTTTTTGTTCTTGCCTTTAAGACCTACAGTAATGGCCTTAACTTCCCTTTCAAGCTTTATTTGTCTTTTTTTTATATTTATGATTCTATTCCACATACTTTCCTGTCTCCATGCTGTTCCTAATGTCACAAAATTCTTTTGCCTACTTTTTGTTTGTTGAAATTATATCATTCAAGAGTTTTGATTCAGTACATGGTTTTAGTTTAACCTGACTCTAAGTTACTGCAATGTTTGAAACGGAGGGAAAAAAGGGGAATGGAAGGTATGCGCTCCAAGACACTAGAAATGCACTGTGCTGAGATGCACTGGCTAGGCTTCTGAATCAGACTAAGGACTGAGGCCTAGCTCCATAACTGAGCAACAGTGAGTACTTGGCAGATAAGTACTTAATCTCTCTGCACCTGATTCTGGATTTGTGGGATAGACACATTGCCTCACAGAGTTGCCATGAGGGGAATGGGTAGGATAGATAGCCCAGAGATGAATACAACAGGACACAGTAGACAGTTTATAATCCTTAGCTCTCTTCTTCCAGTTCCCTTTCTTCCATTCTCAGTGAAAAATGCAAACAAAATATGATCAAATAATTTGTTATCCTACATTCAGAGGAATGATGATTATGGTAACAACAACAGCAACAGCAGGAACAATCCTTTTTATTTTTTAAAGCATTTACTACATGCCTGTGGCACATCATGTTGGAATATTTCCTTAAATACCTCAGTGTATGAATGAGGCATGATTATTATTTTTATCCCCAGTTTATAAATGATGGCATTGGGGCTTAGATGGAGAATAATTACAACATAAGGTTTGCCTTTATTAGTAGAATAGAAGATTGCTACAATAAGACATCCCAGGCATACTTCTCTTTTAATATGTTCACATTTCAGATCCATTTCCTTAAACTAAACCAGTCAGTTTTATTGAACTGATCATTATTTGAAAAATTTTGTCTCTTCAGACTTCCATATCTCCTAGTTCATTTTGGAGATCAAAAGTGTTCTTTGAAACCTTATATATGTGCATGTCAGATTGCTTTTTGCCAGTTCCATTAAGGGCCACATAGCACAAATTAAGAACTTCGGGAAATATACTAACACTTATAGCACTGTGAAAACTTGCAAAAGTTAATGGAAAGGTATCTTGCTTTCTTCAGAGTTTAATATGATACCTCTCTGTCTTCCTTTTAATTAAGTTACCCAATCATGCATATCATAGGACTAATCTATCCTGCTCAAGTTACACAGAGCTGTGATATATAAGGATTCAAAGACGTAATTTCTTTAACAATTCTCATAGATTAGCAAATAAGTTTGACCTAACCTAAAATAATTGTGTGAACTTTGACACTTACCTGAGCAGTAGAAATTCTAAGAACCTCTCCTCCTTCTAGAGTTTGCAATTGATCTGTCTGCGGAAGGGGCCGGCCATCTTTCATCCAGGTCATTTTAGGGGCTGGGATTCCAGAAGCAATGCAGGCAAGTTCAAGTGGGTTATTAACAATTACTGATATCTTTTCATGTTCTTCAGATCCATTAATGTGAGGTGGTTCTATTTAAAGGGAATAAAAAACAATAATAAACCCTCTATTTCATAAACTATTTCTCGTTAGAAAAACTTGAAAATCCAACACAAATTCACGTTCACATAAAAATTGATTAGAACAAGGAAAGTGAAATAATTCCTAGATGTCATTACCGTTTCTCATTGATACACTTTCAAAAGGGATGGATCATGCACATAAGAGATAATGAAGTAAATGGCAATTCATTACCATGTAATTATAGAACAACAGTTCGAACTCAGTTAATTAGAACAGTCTTACTTGACTGAAAGATTTGAAAACAATAAAAACCAAACCCAACTTGTGGCACTTTTTTTTTTTGAGAGGGACTTAGCATGTTACTATGTTTTTGTATCTCTAAAAACCAATAGTTTCTACAAAAGCAATGTGTGAATACTGTGGAATTTTGCTATCATCTTTTCCATGAAGAGCTTTGAGAGGAAACAGTGACTAAGCAGAAGAAAAAATAGTTACATTTGGAGATAATTTATGTATAAAACACATTTGTTATGTCTGGATGGGAGTAACTTCCTCTTTTGTTACTTATACTTCTAAAATTACCTTTCTGAAGAGAAGGTCAAACAATCTAAACACTGGGAAGAAACATTAAGATTCTTTAGTCTACTCCCAACTTTGGTAATTCCTTTAAAACACATTCCCCTTACAATGACCATTTGAGTTTTCTATGACATTTTCATAGTTCAAGTTTCCAGCCTAATATTTGACAAGGCAGCCAAAATAGCTGTTGGACAGCTCCAGGGGTTCTCAGGTTTGTTTTTCTTTCTTTTTTCTTTAATAAGGCACATAGTTTAGAACGGTGACTCATAGCAGAAGATCTGGAGTCTAAGTTTGAATGCTGGTGTCAACAATTATAAGCTTCATGTATTTGAGCAAACCTCTAAAATGGGGATGCCAACATTATTTACCTAATAGGATCTGTGTGTGGCATCAGTGAGATACATTATACACTTTTTTGTGTGTTTCTGTATGTTTTATTTTACAATTAAAAGTTTTTAAAAAGATACTACTGCTACAGTGTTTATACCCCAGCTGTTGGTATTATTAAAATTTGTTTCCTCAAATTTCCTAAATCTGCTTTCCTAAAATTAAATAAAAACTCATCATGGTTTCCAAGGCTTCCACAATATGGTCTAAATCTATCGTTGTCATTATTTACTTTTAACATACTTATATGTAACCTAGACTTCAAATCCGTCAACAAGTTCAGTCCTTTCTTGCTCCTCATAGTCCCCCAACTGAGCATGCTGAAGTACCATCAAAGTTATATTGTCCTCAAGTTCATTTTGTGAAAACCATAAATCATTTCTTGATTCTCTCAACCAATTTTAAAATTTCAATCCTCTTACTTATTGGTTATTTAATATATGTCAGTCACCATGAATACAAAGATTAATTTGGCATGCTCGCTGCCCCCACCCCAAAGTTTATAATCACTAGATTTAAAACAGTAGCAGCAGTAATAGTATTAACATGTTCTTGAGTGGTTCAAACCCCAGACTGTCCAGATCTTACCTGTGTTAAGTGATTGTGACCTATTTTACTCTGTGTTTTGTCCATATGTCCTGTACTTTGGGCAGAATTAAGAGTTGTCTATACTCCAGTAACTCCAGAATTTACATTTCCAGCCTAGACTCTCTTCTGAGCTCCAGATTCCTAAACGCAATTATCAAATAAACATCTCCATTTGGATGTTTGAAAACCACTTAAAACTCAACATGTATTCAGACTGAATCTATTGTCTTATTTCTCAAAACCTGTTTCTTTTTTTTCCAGTATTCTCTGCATCTAGGTGATGAATTTGCCAATTAGTCACATAAGCCAGAAACTAAGAGTCATTCTTGATACCTTCTTCATCACTTCCTTGTGTTCCAATCTACAACCAAGTCCTAATACTTCCACTGTACTTATTTCCAGAATATACCTTTTTCTCTCATCTCCCTCACTCTAATTTGAGCTACAATACCATTTACTTAATGTTTTTTTTTTCTTCTTGGTTGTAGGTGCCTACCCAAAATTACTGATTTCTTTCTGATTAACAGACTCAAATTTTGTTGGGGTTGTCAATGTGCTAAACAAATTACATTTCCCAGCCTCTTTAGCAGAGAGTAGATGGAGTAGATGGAGTGATATATGACAATTCTGACCAATGAGATGCAGGTGGATGTGGTTTTGTGGGGCTTGTAAGAAAGTCTTAATTCTTTTCTAAAGGGGCAACGCTGTGCCCTTCCTAGTTTCCCGCTCTATTGTTGCATCTAGAACAGCATCTAGTTATGCTAGGGGTGAGCAGATACTGCATGATCACCAAACAACCATGTTGTAAAGGTTCAAAAGAACTGAAAATATTTGAACTGCTGGACAAATGCAACAACTGCCTACCTCCAGCCATCTCAGTGAGAAAAACAAAAGTACTTTGTTTAACCCACCATATTTCAACTCTGTAATTCACAGCCAAACGCAATTCCTTATACTGGTCTCTCAGAATCCATTCTTGTCCTGGTCAAAGTAGCCTTGCATTTTATAGCCAGAGTACTCTTCTCAAACTGTAGTTCTATTTGTTATTCCATTTTTAGAACTTTAAATGATTTCTCATTGTTACAGGATAAAAAGCAGACTTCTTAATGTGGTCAACAAAGTCCTTTATGACCTGGCCCTATGAAAACCCCCTATTTTGTATAATGCTCTCCCTTGTTATCAGTGATCTAGCCACATTGGACTTTTCAGAACCACTAATATACCATGATACCTCCCCACCACATGGATAGAATTAAATAAAGAGTATTTCCCCAAGTTAAGATGTTTGCATTCTGAGTGGTAGCACTGCTTCAAGTGAAGAACTTTCCAGAGTTTAATGGAATTAATTTTCAACAGATGCTGAAATGCTAAAACTTCTCATCTTTCTTCTAAGCCCGTTTTCAAATCTGTTTTGAGAAATTATTATTCTTATAAACTCTTCAACTTTATAAAAGGCAGGCTGTTCTTTAAGAATTCCACTAAGAATAACCTTGTTGTTTTTCTCCTTAATTTGCTTCATCCAGAAATGCAGCAGTCTATGATTCTGCTCCTGGGTTCCTTCTTCCCCTCCTCCCCGTCCCCCTGCCACATGCTAGACCAGGCCCCTGCATTTACAGGGCTGTATGAATACAGCAGCCTCTTCAATTCATTTTTCACTCTGTCAGAGGGATTTTCTGGAAGTGAAATCTGTCTGTAACATATTTCTCCTTAAGATTCTTCCATTGCCTTGGTAATGAGGTCCAAACTTCCTCAAAGTTCTCAGAGCTTTGCACAGTTTGTCCTCTGCCCATATATAGTTCCTGTCTTGTCTCTTGTTACTCTTCCTCTTACACTCAGTTTCAGGGAGTGCAAAGTGACAATTCAAATTGTATAATCTCTAGGTGAGAAATATATATAAAATTCCCCACTCATCTCTACAGTCCTATTCTTCAGGGCTCAGATTTATGCTTGAGGAGATCGAATCTGAAATTTACCATCCCACAGAATGTTATTTTGTCCACATAATCCTCATCATGCTGAAAAGTAATTACTTGTTTAGTATCTGTCTTTCACAGATGCAGGAAGTTGAGGGCTGAGATCATATCTTTCTTAGTGATGCATTTTTGTGTTTGCCACACCATACATGTTCATAATTATAGTTAAATGATGGCTAGAAACATACCTGTCACATAATGTATGTTCAATAATACTTGATATGTGAATAATGAATGTACAGGATCACATTATGTCATCTCCTCTTACTCCTCATGTTCTGTGAATTGATGTACAGGAATTTGCTATCCAATCCCACTCTGCACCTCCCAGACACACGGTTTGGTTTTGTTTCATTTTTTCCTCATTGACACATAATTATTATGCATATTTAGGGGGTACGATATGATGTTTCCATACGTGTATACGTTGTGTAATTATCAAATCAGGGTAATTAGCATTTCCATCACTTCAAACATTTATCAGTTCTTTGTGGTGAAAGCACTGAAATTCCTCTCTACTAGCTATTCTGAGACAGACAATAGTACATTGTTAACTGTAGTCACCCTACTTTGCAATAGAACACCAGAACTCATTCTACCTTTCTAATTGTAACTGTACCCATTGACCAACTCCCCATCTCCCTTGTCTTTGGTAACCACTGTCCTATTCACTACTTCTATGAGATCAACGTTTTAAAATTTCACATGAGTGAAACCATGTGGTATTTTCTTTCTGTGCCTGGCTAATTTCACATAGTTTAATGTTCTTCAGGTTCATCCATGTTGTCATAAACGACAGGATTTTACTCTTTTTTATGGCTGAGTAGTACTCCATTGTGTATATCTACTACATTGTCTTTATTCATTCATCCATTGTTGAACATTTAGGTTGATTACATATCTTGTCTGTTGTGAATAGTGCTGCGATAAACGTGGATTTATTTGACATACTGATTTCATTTCCTTTGGATATATCCAGTAGTGGGATTTCTGAACCATATGGTAGTTCTATTTTTAATTTTTTTAGGAACCTCTGTTTTTCATAATGGCTATACTGATTTACAATCCCACCAACAGTGTGCAGGTGTTCCCTTTTCTCCACATCCTTGCCAACCCTTGTTACCTCTTGTCTTTTTGGTAATACCCATCCTCACTAGAGTGAGGTGATATCTCATTGTGGTTTTGATTTGCCTTTCTTTGATGATTAGTAACGTTGAGGCTTTTTTCATACACCTGTTGGCCATTTACATGTCTTCTTTTGAGAAATGTCTGCTGAGGTTTTTGTCCATTTTAAAATTGTGCTCTTTCATTTTTTGCTATTAAGTCCCTTATATATATTGGATATTAACCCCTTATCAGAGGTATAGTTTGAAATATTTTCTCCCATTCTGTAGGTTGTCTCTTCACTTTATCGAATGTTTCCTTAGCTGTGCAGAAGCTTTTTCTTTGATATAATACCAATTTGTCTATTTTTGCTTTTGTCGCCAATGCTTTTGAGGTCTTATCCAGAAAACTCCTTGCCAAGTCCAATATCATGAAGTGTTTCCTCTGTGTTTTCGTCTAGTAGTTTCGTAGTTTGGGACTTACATTTAACTCTTTAATCCATTTTGAGTTGTTTTTTGTATACAGTGAAAGATAGAGGTCCAGTTTCGTATTTCTGCATGTGGGCATCCCAATTTTCCCAGCACTATTTATTGAAGAGACTATCCTTTCCCCGTATGTTTTCTTGGGACCTTTGTCAAAAATCAGGTGGCTGTAGATGCATGAATTTATTTCTGAGCTCCTTATTCTGCTCAATTGGTCTATGTGTCTATTTTTATGCCAATAGCATGCTGTTTTGATTAATACAGCTGTGTAGTATATTTTTAAGTTAGATAGTCTGATGCCTTAAGCTTTGTTCTTTTTACTCAAGACTGCTTTCGTTATTTGGAGTCTTTTGTGGTTCCATACAAATTTTAGATTTGTTTTTCTTATTCAGTGAAGAATGTCAATGGTATTTTCATAGAAATTGCATTGAATCTCATTGTTTTGGGAGTATGGCCATTTTAATAGTATTAATTCTTCCAATCCATAAACATGAAATATCATTCCATTTATTTGTTTCCTTTCCATTTCCTTCACTGATGTTTAAATTTATTCTTACGTATCATTTTTTTTTTTTTTTTGGATAGCTATTGTACCTCAGTATCTCCAGAGGATTGGTTCCAGACCCTCTGTGAATACCAAAATCTGTAGATGCTTAAGCCTGGCAGTAGGCCTTGAGAAACATATGGATACAAAGTTGGCCCTTGGTATCCACGGATTCCACATCCAATGAATATTATATTTTTGATATGCAGTTGTTTGAATCCACAGATATGGAACCAACACATATGAAGGGCTGACAGTAAATGGGATTATTTTCTTGATTTCTTTTTCAGATAATTTGCTGTTGGCAAATAGAAATGCTACTGATTTTTGTATGTTGATTTTGTATCCTGCAACTTTACTGAATTTGTTTATCATTTCTAAGAGCTTTTGGTGGAGTCTTTAGAGGTTTTCTATATATAAGATTATGCTGTCTGCAAACAGAGCATTTGACTTACTTCTTTCAAATTTGGATGTATTTTTTTGCCTGGTTGCTCTAGCTAGGACTTCAATACTATGTCTAATAGAAGCAGAGAAACTGGGCATCCTTATCTTGTGCTAGACCTTAAAGAAGAAAGACTTTTGACTTTTTCCTGTTTAGTATGATGTTAGCTGTGGATTTATCATAAGTAGTCTTCATTGTGTTGAGGTATGTATCTTCTATCCCTAATTTGTTGAGGGTTTTTCTCATGAAGGAATGTTGAATTTTGTCAAATGCTTTTTTGCATCCATTGAAATGCTCATATGATTTTTGTCCTATCGGTTAACGTGATGTATCACATTTATTGATTGTATATGTTAAAACATCCTTGCATCCCTGGAATGCAACCCACTTGATCAGAGTGAATGATCTTTTCAATATACTGTTGAATTTGGTTTGCTAGTCTTTTGTTGAGGATTTTTGCAGCTATGTTGAAAAGGGATATTGGGTTGTAGTTTTCTTTTGCCTCTAAATATCCTGGAGAACTTCCTTTACTATCAGCCTCCATTCTATGGAAATAGCATCTACTCCAGAGAATCATTGTTCTGTTCCCCTCTACAGATGAAACTCCTTTTAATCCATCTGGAAAGCAACTAATTTGGTTCAATTTAATCCAACAAGTAACACATTAATAGTCTCTAATGTATTAAATGTCATGCTAAGCACTAGGAATGCAGCAATAAGAAGACATCTGCCCTCATAAAGCTTAACTAGGGATGAAGCAGAATTTTAGGGTTACACAAATAATTAAATTTTAATAGGTGCTGTGAGAAAGATTATGACACACTCTGACACATATGCTAACTTCCACCAAACCAAGACTCTTGCCAAAATTATTTTTGCTCTTCTCTGTAGGGTGTATTTTCTGCTATGTAAGGAGCATGGGGTCTCAACTTGCTTCATAGTGAAAAAAACAAACAAAATGCCAAAAGGTCTTGGTTATTGAAATAATTCATTTCATTATCTTCCTTTGTCTTCCAAGATTAACATTTTTTACTTCAAAGAAAAGTGTTTTCTCTTTAAACTGTTGCATTTAGAACACTGGAATACGTATTTTAAGTATTTAAATGCACACAAGAATAAATAGAACTAGACTATTTGAAATGATTATTCCAGCTATAATCTATAGACTGGATCATGTAAAGGCTGGGATAATATATAATAGTATACATATTATGCTTTTTCTTCAAATTTCTATAATCGGATGTGGTTTCAATTCTTCGCAAAAGTTTAAAAAGCTACTTATCAATGGGTTATAAGATTTTATCAATGAATAATGTTTTACAAGCTGGAGTTTTCATCTCTTCAGAGAGATAAAGAATACAATTTAAATTTAGCATGCTTCAGATGAGAGTAAGTCAAGGTGAATTATAAAAGAAATAAAAATGCAATAAAATTTGTTTAAAAAATTGTCTCATAGCAACTGATTCTAAGAATTATACTTATTTACTAAATATTCACTATCACTTATTTTCCAGTTATTCTACATTGACCACAATGTTTACATACCTAGGACCTTGAGGATAAAGTGCTTGCTGACTTCTCCAGCTTCATTTGAGGCAATGCAGGTGTACTTTCCTGAATCTTCAGTCTCTGCTTTGAGGAGCTGCAGGACCATTCCATGGGTGCTGACTGTCAGATGGGCATCAAGCCCCAGAGGCTGGCTATCTCTAAGCCAGGCCATACTGGGAGCTGGGGTTCCATGTGTAATGCATGCCATAGAGGTGGAACTGCCTTTGAGAATTGTGATTTCCTCTGTCCCCATTGAATTGTCCATATTTGGTGGGGCTACATAGAAAACAACATGGACAAAATTTGGATGTCTATTGTAGTTTGAGATCAATTTAAATTAAAACATTTGAATAATTCTATAATGTTTCTGTGGTTGATAAAAATACATACTTTAAAATTGTGTAATTAAGGACTTTACAATAAAAATATCTATTAGGAAAGCTAATTATTAACCTTCCAAATATTAGCAATAAAACTTAAAAATTGTTTTCTTACAGAACACACAATGTGTTTTAAATTTTGGTGATTTTTTAACTTCTTCGGTCCATCTCTTTAATTTGTTGTAATGTATATAATAGTTTTAGTAGTATTCTTTTAACTACTTTATACAGTATAAATAAAACAATATCAAGTTATAGAGTAAGTCATTTGTAGATTACAATAAAGAGTTACTTAAATGAGGTGTTCTTGGGGATTGAGAAATGTGGATCAGCAAACTTCAGTAATTCCGAAATGGAAGGTACTGCGTTCTCTCCATATATACACATACACACACATGCATATATGCACATACATCCATTCATAGTTTGAATACTCTAAACAAGCTGCTAATATTGTTAGAAAAGTTTTCACTTTTTCTTTACGTGAAAAGACTGGTGTCATGTCTGGATTGAAATGCTATTTCAAAAAATTAGACTTGATTTATTGCAAATTTCTAGATCAGTAGAGTATTTTGACAAACAGACAGTATGGTCCAATAATATGGACCCCTTGGAAGAAAATACATTCTCTAGTCAGTAAGATCCTGTTTCACTAACCTTTTTGATAAAATCAGATTTCTAAATCTCTGAGGAAGTCAGTTTCTGAAGATAAGTCTGTTGCTTAATACTTGACATAGTAAAGTAATAGGGTCATTTCTGTGACACATACCAAACACTTGAAGACTGTAATGCTTATTATCCACCCCAGCTCTGTTGGCAGCCACACAAGTATACACAGCAGCATCAGACACCTGAGCTCTCACAATCCTGAGGAACAATTGATCCAACATTTCATCACGTGATCGCATGCAACAAATACACATAAAATAATTATGATTTATAAATAGGCTATAGGTGGTAATTTATGTTGGGAAATTTTAATTATGAGGCTTATAGCCATCCATCACAAAATATAGGGGCCTCAAATGCAATTTATTCTACAAAGTTGATTAGGCAGTGACAATAAACCACTGGAAATATAGCACAATTTAAGAGGTGAATATTTTTCAAATATATATTAATAGAGAATACTGCTAACATGAAAATTACATTATCATAGTAGGCATCTTCCTACTACCTTGCCACATAAAGTTTTAGCTAAAACAGTAATTCCTGGAAATACATATGTGATAACAAACCTGTCTATAAAAGAACAC
Organism: Trachypithecus francoisi; assembly: GCF_009764315.1. Taxonomy (NCBI): domain Eukaryota; kingdom Metazoa; phylum Chordata; class Mammalia; order Primates; family Cercopithecidae; genus Trachypithecus; species Trachypithecus francoisi. Next base: position 42,978,209 of record NW_022681470.1, on the reverse strand, counting down.
TTTACACATTTACTAAAAAATGAAAGCAATTAAATAAGGATAAAAAAATCATTTCAATTGTATATTTGTTGTCCTCCCTCTACTAAAAATATACTTAAAGGGGAAAAAAACTGTAAAGGCTTAGAAAAAAACATTTCTTCAACACTGTTTAAATGAAGGAAAAGTCTACGTAGAATCACAGTTACTTCATCTGTTTAGGAAATCAGACACAATAAAAGCTGACCTGATAACTTGTCCTGCTGCCAGTAACCGGATATGGGAGGAGAGAGGCAGAGGAAGTCCATTCTTCAGCCAGTTTATCTGTGGTGGAGGTGTCCCTGTGGCTCTGCATTCAATATTTATTGAAGTATCCACTAAAGTCATTAGTTTCTCTGCTTCGTCTTTATTACCCCTAATTGTAGGTGTAACTATGTCGAGGAGAAAGTGAGAGAAAGGGAAAAGAGATGTATTATGTATTACTAGTTCAAATAATTTCAACTACAATTGCTCTCATTTCAAAATTGTATCCCAAAAGGAAATAACGGAGGGATCAAATTTAAAACTAAATGCTCCAGACACCTGCTGCTGGACCTTCACTTCTACTGGTAGATTCTTAAGGCAGCATTATTAAAAGAGGGGGATATTTCATATTTACCAAAGACATTCAAGTTAAAAATTCGGTCTTCTTCTCCAGCGGGATTAGTAGCAACACATGTGTATTTCCCCATGTCAGACGTAAGAGCTCCATAAATGTTTAATGTGCTGCCATTTGCACTCACTCTATGGAAAAGATCACAACAGAGGGGCTGAAATGAGTTTGAATCTATTTCACTAAGTACATGAAAGCCTATTAAAAATCAGTTACTGAAAGTGATGGAAAATTCAAGCAACCAACTGAAATTCTACAGTAGTGAGTCTCATATCCACCACTTCCTTATGGGAAAAAAAGGAAATGAACAAAATCGAGAATACTTCTCTATTCAAATCACAGGCAAAGACATGTTTTTCTCAGAGATAGAATACTGTATTCTTAGTTATCAAAATAAAGTTTGAATTCATGTTATACAAAATTCTGGCATGAAAGTTGAACACTGTTACAGACAATGAGAAACTGAAAAAATTACACATAAAAATCCAGTTATAAACAATACCTTAATAAAAACAGAACAGGATCATTTGAATTGTGACAACAATTTGGTATCATATGTGGTTATATTTTGCAAACATTTTTCCTACAAATTACTAAATAAAGCTTTTCTTTTGAATTACATAATAGCAAAAAATAAATATACAATGAGATCATTGAAGATCTCTGAGCTAAGATGATTTCATTATTGGTTGTCTTCACACACCATTAATTCCAAATCAAAATTTCCCGTGTTTTTGGTAGAGATTAAATTGCTATCTACAGTTGTACAATAGTGATTTCATTAGAATCACCCTGTGTCAAAAGTAAAAGCTCCATTTCTATTATATCTTGTTATTAAATGTTTATTGAGAGCTATATTATTATCTGGGATATAGTTGTTTTTTTTTTTCAAAATAAAAATTTTTAAATTGCATGAGTTTAATTAAATTAATAAGCAAAAAGCAAGTTGCCGTGATCAAACAAAAGTAGTACACTGACTTTGGAAAAACTATTGTAGTTGATTGACAAACTGTTCTACGTAGAAATCTATACATATTATGGAATGAATGAATAATAAAGATATAAGAATAAGTAAATTTAGAATGTTAATGTAGGAGAAGGAATGATAGACTCCAAATTCCTAGCTACAAATACTATCTTATATAAAAGATCTTATCTTTATATCCTTTATAAAATCTTTAGATGCCATCAAAATATGGTCTGAAATATGGCAAATACCAGCTGATTTAACAAAACAATTAAATATTTGTTATTTACTCAAAATGTTCACACCAGAGAAATAAAAGTTAAAATGTATCCTCTAAAAGACTAGAAATTTTAATACACAATGAATACAAAGAAAATAACATTATCTCTTTAAATTATATATATTCCATTTATTGACCAGAAAATATACTCCAAACCCTTAAATTTACATATTGGTCCAAAATGTTAAAGTCTACAATACATGTAGTTAATGCCTACTTATGCATATAATTAATCTGGTGTAGGTAATGGGATTTTGTGATGAAGCAATCTAGTACAATATCAAATTCCAGATGGTCCTTCCAAAGGAATTTGTTGTTGAAAGTAGGAGGAGGCCCTTACCACATTATTATTCCATCTCTATGTGGTTTGTGGCATGGGTAACAAGTGCCAGCTGAAAATGGGATTTGGACAAACCATTATGAGAGTTATGACATTATCGTATATTTTCTCAAAATGAGCCAGTCAGGATAGCATGTCCAAGTCTATGTGGTTTGTTGCATGGGTAACAAGTGTCATCTGAAAATGGCATCTGAATAAACCACTATAACAATTATGACATTATTATATCTTTTCTCAAAAGGAGCCAATTAGTACAGCATGTACACAGTTTGGTTGTTTCAGCATACAAAATCATATCTAGAATTATTGATGAATCATTTGTGAGATAAAGTTGGTTTGGCATTTGCAGGAAAGAACTAATTATTTTTATGGCATGGGCTTTAGTATAACCATTCTGAAATTACAAGAATAAAATCAGCAACAGTTAACATTACAGTTAATGAGTTAATTAAAGTTAGTCAAAGTTAATGAGTTAATTAACATTACAGAGTTAACAGATAAGAAACATACACAATTCTGAGTGATTCTCTAAGGAGAATGTCTATGTCCAGTTCTCAAAAGTTTTTTGTTTCGTTGTGAATATAATGATAGCTAAATTCCAATGGAATGGAATTTAGTATTATTACTCATGTGAAATTTGAAGCATAAAGCATTGTAGAAGGCCTTACAATTTATAATGGAAAGGTTATTTTTAAACATACCGGATTCTTTCTGTTTCACCACTAGCTACGGGCTTTCCATCTTTAAGCCATTGAATAAGTGGAGTAGGAATGCCATTTGCATTGCAGACCAGCTCAACATTTTCTCCTAGAAGGACACTGACATCACTTGGAATTTCAGCACCAGCAACACTTGGAGGAACTTTGGAGAAATAATTAGGAATTTCATTAACAAGACACAGGATACAAATTCTAATAAATATAACAGAGTCATAAAACAATATGCCATTTCTAGTTCATATTCTTTTTTGATTATGGTTCAAGATCAAACTATTGTTATCTTCATGAATTACTTTTAAATGATGAAGTTAAAGGAACTCTTCAGTATTTCTGGTGCATTTGTAAGTTGATATAATTATTTAGTCATAGAGGCTAGTGATAGAGCTACCTCATGATCACCCTTTCTGGCCAAATTAAATCACTCTTAGATTAAATCCTCAATGGATAGTACAGTTAAATAACCACAAGCACATAGGTAAGGCAGCCATGCATTTTTTTGTGTGTTTTTCTTTTGCTCTTAATTCACTAGACTTACAGACTCTGTCTTATAAAACCTTGGCATAAAGGTCTGAGGAAAGTATCTAAGTTGGTTATTTCTTTCTCCATTATTGAATTTAATTATTATTTTTTCTGAAAAATGGATAGGTTTATTGTAGTTCTGAAGAGCCAATAGTTTCTATTCTCTTTTTCTAGTCATCTTTGGTTTTCACTTTGATTTCACTGAGAAATATTGTGTAATAAAAATACTGCCAATGGTATCAGATAGAAACATGTTTGAATTCCTATTCTATATGATTATAGTGATGTGCAGAAGGTAGTTGACACCAGGTCACAAAGCCAATTTTGTACATGTTTTCCCCACTCTATGTTCAGTAACATCCCTTTGGGAGGTTGAAATCTTGTATATATAAGATCATGGTGGGAATATTTATACCATGGACACTGGCAAACAATTGGCTATGAATCATAATCTTTTTGTCTGGAGAGACAATTCTTAAACATTTACCAGCACATCACTGAATAATCTCTATAAATCTAATTTTAGTCATTCAGAAAATAATAATTATACCACATTTGCAGAATTTACAGTACTAAAGAAGTTGAGTCAATAAGAACATTAGTAATAAGAGACATCCTAAAATGAGTATCTAATATATGACAAGCACTGGACTAGGTCCTATATACATATATTATTTCTAGTTCTAAGACATAATAAAGTATATACAAATCTGGTAAAATGTTTAGTTCTACCACATATCTCATGAATTGCATCTGTTATTACTAATGCATTAAACATAATTAAATATGCAACTTCTGATACTGAATCTCTGACTAGCTGTTTTTCCTTTAGCTTCTGAAATCCCAAAGCATCACTAATCATCACAGAAAGACCTACTGATAGCTGTGAAATTAATTCTTCTAATTGTATTTTTTTGGAGTTATCTTTAGCAGAGCACACAACAGATACATAATATTCATAATAGAATTCATAATTTATGAGAAATTATTTCCCTAATAAGACTGTAAGAAAAAGTATTTCAACTTAGTTTCAAGTTAGACTTTCATTTCAGTTTCAATACTGAGCCAAATGTAATAATCAGAGGTTTACTGAAAATCAAAAGAAAACAACTTGTCCCTGAAATACTTAATACTATGTTGGAACATAGTAGGCATTAATTAAATATTTGATGAGCTGCTCCTTATTATCATCTTAAAATAGTATAAGATTCATCATTCATTAAAATTTACCTAATTTACCTGTGGTCAGATCATCGTACAACTTCTTTGTTAATTAAATCTTATCTATACCAATGAGAACAGATCTATAAGCTTAGCATCAAAATAAATCATACCAGTTTAAAATAAGTATAACTCCGTAGAATATATACTATAGAAAGATAATAATGGAAGTGGAAATGGAAAATTGGAAAAAGTAGAGATTACCAAACTTCCACTATTCTTTTTTCCACATTTATGTCCATTTCCATGAAAACAGAATCTACTGGTAAATACAAGACAGAAAACTGATGATAGGTTTTGATGATCTAAAGATATGTTGAATCAATTACTACTGATCCCTTTAAATGTAGATTTTGTACTATAAATGGAATAACAAAGAAATTGAAGATAGATCACAGTGGATAATACATACCTCGAATTGAAAGAAAGTAATATTTCTGGGCTCTTCCCTCCATATTTGAAGCAATACATGTATAGTTTCCACTATCTGAACGCTGGGACCGGGCAATCTGGAGTTTGCTACCTCCAGACAAAATATGAACTTCTAGTGAGTCAGAATTTTCTAGAGGTAGAAACAAAGCACAATAAAACATTTAAAAAACCTTTAACTGCAACATCTCTAAAATTCATGATAAAATGTCTTGCTTTATGTGATAAATGTATTTCTTAAAAGTTCTCCAAGTGTACTTTCATTTTAAATGAGTCTTTTTAAAAAAAAAATTCTTTATAAAATGACTAATCATTTTATGATGAGTCTATTTTATAAATTTGTATTTCAGTGCATTAGGCTTCTTGAACTAAACACCCCTATGAGCATGGTACTTAAAATGTGCTATTTTTAAAGTCTAGAGAATTAAGAGTAAAAGAAAAAAAATACACACACACACAAAATGCACAGTTGACTTACCTATGGGCTTGTGGTTCTTTAACCATGCTATCGTGGGAGGTGGGATCCCAGTGGCATCACATGTTAACGTCACAGGATTGCTGATTGTCTCCACAATCACTTCTCTTTCAGGTCCTTCAATACTGGGTGGCACTGTAAAAAAACAACGACAACAACAACAACAACAAAAAACAGAAGAAAATTCTTTGTCCTCATTAAGCTAATTTGGAACACTTTTTTTCATTTGCATATCTGGGGGAAAAAGAGTTGTATTAGAGGCAAATGCTCACCATATACATTGAGGTGGAAATTTTTATCATCCCGTCCTGCTACATTTATAGCTCTACATACATACTGGCCTGTGTCAGATACCTAAAAGAAAAAGATACTATTGTATGTGCTCCATTAAGTTATAGATGACCAATCATACTGTTTGCGTTTAGATTAAATCATCAGTCATCTGTATGCTCAGTGCCCCAGTTCTAATTGCCTTCCGCAATGTTGCTATTTTTTATAAAAATAGTCAATGGTATTCGCTATGTATTTTTTTAATGAAAATCATTTTTCACTGTAGTAAAAGGGAATGTGCAACTTCCAAGCATCTTTTCCACCGCCCCACCAAGGTGTCATGACACTCAAACAAGAATAAAAGATGCACCTCAGCTTTCTTAATGTGTAGCATTTGTCCATCGGCTAAAATCTCCATATGAGTAGACTCTGTTATCATCCGCCCATTCTTATACCAAGTGATAACTGGAGGTGGGACAGCGTTCGACTCGCACTCCAAAGACACAGAAGTTCCCTCTCTTACATTAACTACAGAAAGAGATTCACTGTCATGGTCTTTAATGCTCGGGGGCACTAAGGGAAGAAAACAGAAGGATTTTTTTTTTTTTTTTCATTAAGGTGCTCAGATAGAAAATATTGAATACCAGTTTTAAAATAAAAGAATTTTATGAAGAGAGTAAAAACAAACCATAAACAGTCAGGGAAAACTTTTTCTTGCTTTCGCCAGCTTGATTGATAGCTATACAAGTGTATTCACCACCATCTGATACCTTGGCCCGAATAATTTGTAGAGTTCGACCACCTGTAGGCAAATAGAATGCAAATTGTAGAGTGGTATACAGGTTGTTCTAACAACTATTTTACCAATCAGATAAATAGCAACATATATCCTTCCGCTTAGAGTAAAATTTATAGAGAAGTCTTCCTATTTAAAATAAAATAATTAGATCAGTTTTCTTTGATCTTTCCTTTATTATTCACATAGTTCCTTATAAAGGAATAGATTCACAGAATTTTTCTCTCCAGCATCCAAACATGGACAGTAAAACTGTTTGATACAGGCTCTGGTGAGCAAATAGTAATTGTACTATGGTCAAAATACGTTAAGAAGTGTTTTCTAGGTTTAAATTTCCCACAATGCCGAGGTGTCCTATCTATCTATCTATCTATCTATCTATCTATCTATCTATCTAGTCTAGTCTATCATCTATCCTTAAGGAACTTTAGGATTGATTTAAAACAACCAGCAGATGTATCCAATGAAAGTACTATTTGCCTCTACCACTTAGTATTACTAGGCCATTCAAAGCTGCTCTCTTTCTAAATTGCATCATTTCTTGAAGGAGACTTTGTTATTTGTACATTCCCACTAAAATCAGAGAAGTCTACACAATCTTACCTTAATGACCCCAAATGGGCAAAGAGAGGCATTTACTGTGAATAAATAAATGAAGCACGAAAAAAGTTTGGAAAGAGACTAATTTGAAATGCCATTTGTATTAAAATAAAGATGAGAAAATTTTGCCTACTTTATAATAAGAAGTTCCTTACCAGGCACAATGAGAGTATTTGTGCTCAGCTCGATGGGCTGTTCATTCTTGAGCCAGCTGAGGTCAGGAGGTGGAAAACCAGAGACCTCACAGGTCAAAAAGATGAAATTGTTCACCACAACAGTAAGATTTTCAGATTTAGGACCAATGACACTTGGAGGAACTATAATAGTAAATGTATTAAAAGTGAAAGCAGGTGTTATCAACATATATTCCCATTTACTAAATATAAATCCAACCACTGTACTCTTCTAAAGGACTGAGTTAATGATTCTGTTCATTATCTAGCTGGCTGTCTTAGAATTTCCTAATGACTTCATCAAACTCACGCTGGAGTTTATTTTTCCCAGTTGAAAGAGAGCACCAGAATTTTCAGAGACAGAATTATTCTGCATTTTGTTTGTAAAACATAGTTGACAATTGCTAAGATAATTTTGTCAATGTACAAAGGAGACCTAATGTGTTTTTTATTAAGTATATTTGAATAATCTTGTTTGTAATATTTTATTTTTACTTAAGTGCTGTAGAGAAGGAGATAATGTGAGAATTTCAATATTAAAGAGACAGGAGGAGCTGGTGGGTTTTTTTTTTTTTTAGGAGATAATGGGGCAGGGATCTAGAGTCAGGTTAGACTTTGGCCTTTGGAAGGTAGAGCAATGCATTTCTCTTATTTTAACAAGAAGGAAGAAAGAAATGGTAGGAACAGATGTGCTCAGTACTCTTAATTTGATGGTAGGAATTTGAGGTGGATTTCTAGAATATGCTTTCTCTTTTCCCTGCAAAAGAGAAGGTGAAAGTGTTAATATTTACTGAGAGAAAGTGAGAGGGGGCTGTTATGAACTGACTGTTTCTGTCCCGGCAAATTCATATGTTGCAGCCCTAAGTCCCAGTGTGGCTGTATTTGAAGATGAGGCCTTTAAGGAAGCAATTAAGGTCAAATGATTCCTTAGGATTAGTGTCCTTTAAGAAGAGCCACCAGAGAACTGGCTGTCTCTCACCAAGCATGCTCAGAAGAAAGGCTATGTGAGGCCACGTGAAGACACAGCAGGTGTCTGCAAGCCAGGTGGAGAGCCTTCTCCAGACACTGAACCCTGCCAGTACCTTGATTGTGGACTTTCTGGCCACCAGAACTTTGAGAAAATGAATTTCTGTTCTTTAAGCTACACAGTGTCTGGTCTTGTTAAAGCAGCCTGAGCAGACCAAGACAGTGGCCCCTTGATGTTTTTGAGGAGGGCGTGAAGGTTTAAGAGAATCACTATAGTGTAGAGACAAAACGACAAGTCGCGATCAGCATGGAGAGCTCAGTTCAAGCTGGTACTATGAATTTACAATGACATCAGTATTCCTGACTTCAAGATTTCCTTCAGCCATGGTGAGCTACCTAAGTGCTGGTAGCATACAGATGTGGAATTTAGTGAGAGGCATTAGAGAGAAGCAGGTATAAAACTTACAGAATAAAACTACCTGCATTAAAATCCTAGTGCAGCATTTGCAAGCTGTGTAACTTTGAGTATGTTACTTAATCTCATTGAGCCTCGCCCTTTTCACCTCCAAGGGAGGCATAAAATGGTAGCAAGCCATTTTATGATTACTTGTTTTTTATGATTAATGGTTACTGAGATAATGAAGTGAAATAACTTATATAAAACATTTGGCACAGCACCTGGTAGGTTTCAAGCAGTCAGTTTGTTGTCCTTGTTGTTATATGCAGATTGGAGCTTTTCCTGAGCAAGAGTGATCAGAAGCCACGGGCTAAGAGAAGTGATGGAAACGCTGTTCCACAAAAATTAAGCTGGCTATGAGAGAGTGAAAAGAGCTAAAACCTGATACCAACAGACTGAAGGAGTACAAAGGAAGCAAGCATAGTTGTAGAGGGAGATAACAAATGGTATTGTTTTGCATGAAAATAATTTACATTATTTCCCCTCAAATGAATTTTCCAATATTTAAGTAATGAGTTCCTGATTGCCGTCAGGAACTGAAAACATCATTAACTGGTAAAAGAAGAAACACATTCCTGAACGCCAATCCTTAGTAGTAAAACACTAGTGATTACTTCCTCACAAGTCACTGTCCCACTTCAGGTGTTTCTACTGCACATTGCAAAAAGACAACGATTATGAAAAATATATAATAAACATGCAGAAAACATTTATTTAGCAACTACCACAACTATAGACACCATTCTAGGTTTACGGAGACCAAGATAAGAAAGATATGACCATCTGCCTAGAGCACTTACAATAAAGTTATGGGGTAGAGGCAAAGATACAGATATATGAAGATAACACAAGGCAACATATGGAACTGTTACAATTGGGGTATTTACAAGATGCTTTTTGGTCATAGAGAAGGAAAAATGAATTTTGCCTTAAGCAATCAGGAAAACTAATCAGTATTTTGTTTTCCAATATTTACTGCACTTTACAGATTAGAATGTGTGCTTTCACAAAGATTATGTTTGTTTAATTCATTCTTCCTGAGAATTCATAACACATGTGTTCCTGCTCTGGTTAGATTATCCATTCAAAAAACTTCAAAGACACTTATTAAGTATCTACAGTGTGTTACTCACTGTGCTAAGTACTGGAATTAAAAAGATAAAAGTGTTTCAAATATCTGTTACACAAACACCAAATACTGCTAGATACCAATACTCACTACATATCACACCAAAGAAGAATATTTATCATGCTACATAAAAGTGCTTTTGAAGGTAGAAATTTTTTGTGACATTTCAAATTTCAGTTACTTCCAAAATGAGCTAGAATTTTATGTGTGTATTACCTATGTAAAGGAGATCTTTTATAATGATTATTCACCATTTCCAATTTAATATTCTGGAAGCACCAGCATCTCACAAAATAAAACTCCTCTTTTGAGGTAGATATTCAACTACTTTGTTTTTTAGCAAAAAAAATGGTATTTATAGGGTGTCTAGCATGTATTTAAAAGAGTTTGATGAATCATTGAGGTGTGCTGGTAGTTTTAAAGGAATTATTTAACTCCACAAAGTGACTTTTTCTTTTCCAGGGAGTATATTAGTTACTAGAGGACATAGCTCAACATGAATTCTGCACTTAAGGACAGAAACCAGTCCCAATCAGGACTAGTGGATACATTTTTATGAGTAGAAGACCTGTATTTGCTTCTAACTTTATAAACTTGTAATCATTAATATTTTAAATTGTTTTTCCTTTCAAACATGCAGGAGTAATTATTTTCTCTTGAGAGACTGAAGTAATATAAAAACTGTCTTCCTGGAAGTTTTAAACTTTATAAATCATACTAGCCATCATGGAAAGAAAGAAGAGAGGGGACTGAATGAGTACAGGCTCCTCACATTGTTTAAGTCAAAAAATACAAAATAAGCCTACATAATCTAAAACAGAAATTTTCTGCTTTTCCAGGCATACCCTAACAGATGGTTTTGGAACAGAGTTCTTACCATTAACATTGAGGTTAAAATATTTTTTGGCACTCCCAGCTGTGTTCTCAGCAACACACACATACCTGCCGATATCTATTATTTGAGTATTCAGAATCTAAGGGAAAAATGAAGAAATTCCAAATGAAATTTTGAACAAAGCAACTTGTCATATTTTCCTACTTTTTAGAATAATATATTATTTCTACTTAATACCAGATAGAAAAAAATGTTGTACATACTAGTGCCGATGCTAGCTTTTAGTAGGTAAATCAAATAAATATTTACTAAGATTTCTAATCAGGAAAGGTAATTCTATACATATTTGTGGGATATTGACTAGAAAAAATGTCCCAAATTATTCTCCCATTTCCCTCTCTCTGCCTCTGGCATTGTGACTTTGACACCCCTCCCATCAGGAAGTAGAATTTGTTGGTCTTATGACTGGTTTTGGTCAACAGAACGTGATGGAAGTGACAGTCATTTCAAAACTGAGGCCTATTCACTTTTGCTTACTCTTTCGGATCCCTGCCAGCACCATGTGAGGAAGCCAGGGTTAGCCTGCTGGAGGGTGGAGATCACGTGGGGAGGAATCATCACAGTTTACTGCAACTGAAATCCCAGATATGTATGCAAAGTCAGCCAAGGCCACATCCGGAAGAATCATCTAGCAAACCAGCAGGCTTGTGAGCTAAATAAATGCTTATTGTTTCAAGTCATTAAGTTTTGGAGTGGTTTGTTTTATGCAGCTAATATAACAATTATGTTTTCTTCATTTTATTACACAGAAATTTCTATCCATCTATATATCTTTTGGACTTGGACACAGAACCATTGAAGTATTTGGTAGGGGCTATATGATTATCACATGGAAACAGTCACAATATTAGAAGATACTTTGAAAATTTAAGGTTATTTATAGGTAATAAACCTCATTCTCTTTTGAATAAGGAATTCCATGAGATATGTCCTATGTTGGGTACACTGATGGTTATGCTTGGATTCTTGAGCCAACAGAATAGTATTTATTTTGCTCAAAAGTAATTTATCAGATTGTATCTTAACAAAAGAACTGGTATTATTTCTATAAGTGCCTTTCTTTCAGGACATGTGAAAAGAAGAATATGGACACACAATTGGTAAACGACAATCCAGGATATTTATGTGATCTTCATAATTTTTACTATTATCAACATTTTACCTATATACAAATTTAAATCTATAGGGAACTTTCTACCATTTAGAATTTTACCACTTGAAATATATACTGGAAAGGATTGCAATAATGATTTGTTTATAACACAATTTTTATCACAAAGGCCATATTGTAGTCAATTGAGGTGTGTGTGTGTGTGTAGAACATTTCTGGAAAAAGCCACACAAAACTATTAACAGTGGTAATCTCTGGTAGTGGGAATAGAATGAGGAGGAAGAATTTTATTTCATATACCTTTGATGGTTGGTTATTTTTATAAATATAATATAAGCTAATAACATTATTTTTAAAGTCAAAAACAATTATTACAAAATGCAAAGTCAAATAGCTCTTTTTAAAATTAGATCTTTACTTTTACCTGCAGAATTCGTCCATTAGATAGAACTTTATGATGGTCATCTTCTAGCAAGGGCTGTCCATCTTTCTGCCAGGAATTCCTTGGTGCTGGGCTGCCACTGGATAAACACTCCATCAGTGCACTCTTGTTCACCAGCACGGTGACCTCTTCAGGGAGATCACTATTTGCTCCCTTGATAATTGGTGGCACTAACAAAGGATTGCAACAACGGGATAAAAAATGGGCAACAGTCTTTTCTAAATTATGCTAATTTTCTGACAACTTTAAAAAGTTTGGGATAATAGAGAAGCAAAACTTGAAGGAGAAACCATGATCCCCAGGTAACATTTTGTACTAATAAATTGGGGTGGTGAAAACAGTATTTGAATTTGACTTTATTCTCTTCCCTCTCTTCACTTATGCTAGACTAATCCCTCAGATAGTATCATTCCCTTTTAGCCCAATCTCAATTCTTCTCCAATATATCTTTTACTTCTCTCTCAGCCCCTCCCACTACACCTTCTGGGTTTTCAAACATACATATAAGAAGCATCTGTATAAATAGATATTTAAGTCTATATGGTTATCCAGAAGGGACAGATAAATTACACCCTTTAAAGTGTATTTGAAATGTTCAGATTTGGCCTTATTTGGAATGGAATTGCCTGGGCGATTCAAAGTATATTTTCCAGCTTCAGCACCGGTGGTATCAGCATCAGCATCACCTGGGAGTTTGATTAAAAATGCAAATTCTTGGGCCCCAACTAATTCAATAGGCATCTCTGAGGAAGGGCCAATAAACCTGTGTCTTAACAAGCTTTCCAGGTGATCTTTATGTATGCTAAAGTTTGAGAAGTCTCACTCTAGATTTTTCTGCATGTGTTCATTCTTGCTTAAAATACTGTATAATCCAGCTATAATTAGTTATGAAAAATCAGGTTACCCATAGAATTTCAAAAATGAAAATGTTAAATGAACTAGGAACACATGTTGGCTGCTTTGGTAAATGTAGAAATTGATTTTTAAAATAAATAATCATTTTTGTTTTGAAAGCTTGGTTATTTTTCTCCCACTTTAAAAATATGCCTCATCTTTAGCAATCAGTAAAGACTGCAAGTTTGATGTAGATGCTATCTTACGGTATCTGGTTTCCAACAACTAAACTGAAAGTCTGTAAAGAAAATACTCAATGCCACAAAGTACATAATAGAATTTTAATGTTATTTTGAATGCTTACTTTCACATTCAAAGCTACATGATTGATTTTACTATGCTTCAGATAATGTAAAATGTATAATTTGAACTGCAGATTAATAAATAATAAACTTGAGTTTTAGATTAAATGAGACTATCACTACCCAATATCAAGAAAACGAATCAAGAGCTGAAGCATTAGGAGGGCTAGGAGATTCAGGCACTGACATGCAGTGGCCCCCACCTCAGCTCTTTGCTTCCACCTGCTCCAGCTGCCACACCCTACCAGTTGGGTTACACCACTCAGAATTGTTCTCAGTGGCCGTCCATGCACCTAGGAGGTGAGCAGCAGACATGAAACAGCCCTAATTCAGAATTTAGGGGCCAGTTAATTGTTGTTTCTTTGTTCCACCTTCTAAACTCATCTCCAACTTGTTCGCTAACTTCCTAATTGAAAATAACAGCCTGAGGCATGAATATCTACCCTTGACCATCCAATCCCATAGTTTCATTTCAATTTCACTGAATCACAGTGTTTCCCTACCTATATTATCAACTCCTTCTACTCACCCTAAATTAAACTCTTTCCAAATTTAGGTCTGTAAGGTACATGGATGTGTTTGGTCAAGGAATAGGCGGAGGCAGACATCCAGGCCTGCATGACTCAGCAGGATTGATGTGCAGGCACACATCTCCACTTGTTATACAACCTGTTTAAGTTCATACATGGCTCTGAGCCACTATTGTCTATAGAAGGTATAGCTGCCCTGCAGCACTGTTCACGGGGTTCGGTTTGGCATGGCATAGCATGGCTTGACATGGCTTGCATGCTCCCAGAGAGAGAGAGAGAGTAACACTACTGACCACTGTAAGGGAGAGTCAGGCTCCTTTAAGGCAGGCAGGAACCAGCTCATCCCCAGAGAGAAAGAGTTAAGCTGCTAACACTGCAAGAGAGAGCTGGCCTTGCAGGCCAGCTATACAGCTATGCATGGGAGCTGGCTGCTGAGAGGAGCCACAGAGGTGGAGCAAAAAGCCAAGATAAAGGCGGACCGTGTAAGAGAGCTAGTGTGAGAGAGCTGCTGATGAGAGAGCTGCTAAACACAACTAGAGCTGGGGCTGGAACCTGACCCCAAGCAGGACATATGGCATAGTTGTGAATCTGACAAGGTCAAGTTAAGCCAGGTGGTCCAAGATATTCCTTCAGTGTCCTTGACATTGTCAGCATTGATTTTTAATTGTCATCTCCTCTCTTTTCCTTGTAACTCTCTCATGAACTTTAAAATCTATGTTAACTGTTATGTCACTTATCTTTTCCCTTACAGGAACAATACTTCTTCAACTCTCTGTTCATGTATTCAGATGGTGATCTAGTTCAAGGATGAACACATGAACTATACGTTATCAATCAGAACATTGCAACCTCTTGCTCTCTGTGATTGGCTCTGGATGGATAAGTGATTCACACTTGGCCAATGAAAACCTTGGAAATTCAATTCTAGGGCTTCAGTTGTAAATACTAGGAGAAAAACCTTTCATTTGAATGTGGAACTAGGAGGATGCAAGCCTAGAGCTGCTAGAGGCCACCTTGCTATCCAAGGGGATCCCCCTCCCTGAGAGTGACATGAATAAAGAAAAGCAGAGTCAAGAGACAGGTAAAGTCTGTTGACCTCTTTTGAACCACAGAAGTCAGACATGACTGTAGCCAGCTCTGTTTTGGGACTTTTCTGATTCATAAGTCAATGAATTCTCTCTTTTTTTTTTTTTTCATTTAAGTCAGTTTGTTTCTTAATACTTCAAGAGTCCTGACTAATGTGCTGTCAGTATGTAGAAGATAATTACCTCCTTCAGAGAACTATCAGTTTCTGGTTATCTTTATAGTCTCAAAAGTGCTTAGTGTAACATCCTGCAAACATTAGTTCCTCAAAAATACTTTTCAGTAAAATAATGAACAATAAACAAAAGAAAAACTCACCAAGTACACGGACATCATACTGAAGGGAATCTTCTCCAGCCTCATTAACAGCCACACATATGTATTTCCCAGCATCTTCTACTTTAGCCCGAGGAATCTGCAACACTCGCCCTCCTGAAAATAATATCCCACTATGTTTACTGCTCTAATCTTAGAATGAACAGAAGCCATAAACAGAGATACAAATTTTGCGGTCTAATGACTGCCTTACATTTTCTTTCAAGGTTCCTGTTTCATCCAATGGTTCAGTTTTAATCTCAGATACCACTTTTACAACAAACACTGCATTATTAAAAAGTGACCCAACATATGAATCGGATCTCCTGAGAAATGAATAGCTCATGTAGATTTTCCTAGAAGGGAGACTGCTACTCTATGTGCTTCATCATGTTTCCTAGGCAATGTTACTATGTAGTAACTTCTTGCTTTTATAGTTTTGAACACTTTTAATGTAAGTTTACACCATTTGCTGCAAGTACTTGTTTGAGAAAGCAATATCCAAGGATGTAAAAGTATAAAATGTACTATTTTACATACGTTATGAGGATAGCTGTGTATTTTTAAATGTCATGTAGACATAATTTCAAATTTAGAAAAAAGTTGCAATAATTATATAAAGACTTTTACTCATGTTCACTAATTATTTATATTTCACTCCATTTGCTTTATCTCTCTCTGTCATATGTATATAATCTTTTTCTGAACCATTCAAGAGTAAGTTGGAGACATGGTGCCCTTTCACCCCTAAAATACTCATAAATCCATATTTCATAACAAGGATAATCCCTTATATAACCGTGTTACGATTAAAAACAGAAAATTTAAAATCAAAACTACTATTGAATCCACAGTCCATAATCATATTTTATTATTGTTGCAATAATGTTTTTTATAGCCATTTTGCCCAAACCCAGATCTAATTTAGGATCACATATTAGAGCTACCATGTCTACTTAGTCTCTTTTCATTTTTATTTTCAGGATATTCTTTTATTTAATTGGGGTCAAATTTACATTCAATTACTTAATGCACTGACCTAAAGTGTACAATCTGATGAATTTTGACAAGCCCTGTATATTTGAATGCTTGTTGAAATTAAATAGAAGACTTGAAAATATTATTCCATAACAGTTTAAACATCTTTGCTATCAATAAACCAGGTAACAATTTAAATATTTGAAACTAATACTCTTCCCTATTTATGATAGGTGCATTTAATAAACTGAGTAGTAGTGATCTGTAAATATATATTAGCATTTCTGTTAATAATATATATAAACCAAACTGATTATCTTACTGCACTAATGGAGAAATGGAGGCACAAGGAAGCCAAAGGACTTTGTTGTGTTGATAGAGTGATGTGTAGTAGATCTGAAAAGTTTACTAAGCTATGCTCTCCTATTGTCTAATTCTCAACCAAGACTATTTATTCTAGATTGAAGCTACGTGGATGCCAGCGGCATTCAGCAGCCTGCCAGTTAAATTACTTGGCCAGAGACTCAACCAATTTAATTCATCTAATACATGAGAGGAAACACATTTGGCAGAGAGTCAGCTTTTCACCCTTTTGGTAGCAATCTTTACCTGGCAAAATCAATACTTTATCACTTGAGGTCAGAGGGTGGCCATCTTTGTACCATGTCAGTGTAGGAGGGGGAGCAGCATTTGTCTCACAGTAAAGAGAAATGGGATTGTTGATGATCACATCTTTGGCTTCACCACTCCTGCCGGTATCTAGCATGTTTCCTATTTCCCAGAGTTTCTGAAAACTTGGAGGAACTATGGAGGAAAGGCATTAAATGTCAGTCACATATGAATGCTTAAACAAAGATCTTGGATGTGTTTTCACCAGAGTGATTTGTAAAAGCAATAGATTAGACAATGTGAAAATAATTTCAAGTACTGACACCATTACCAAAAAAGTAGTAGACGAAAGTCAGAGCTGGTTCTCATGTGGAAGAACAAGAAATATGAGGCTCAGAATGCTGTTCTCATGCTTTGCTCTCCCTGTTAAAGGGCTCTGGCACTTAGACAATAAAGGGGCTCACTCTCAGAAAGGAGCATTGCTAAATGATACACAGCAGGAAAGACTAATTTTGAGAAACCATTAAAAAATACTGGCTCAATTGAGAGCATTTCACAGTGATTTGGCTTACTAAGAAGGCAAAAGAAATTATGCAATCAGGATTAAAAATTCCATTAACAAAAATAATAGGAATTTTCATACTTTTCTGGTTACAAGTATGAAGTTTATGGAAGGCAATTTGCCTGCACATCAAAAGCATTAAAAGAATGCATAACATAAAATTTATCACAGAAAAAAGTACATAACATTTCACCTAAAATTTCCATTCTTAGAAAATTATGAAAAATAAAAGATGTCCAAAAGTTTTATGTATAAAGATGTTCAGTGCAGTATTATTTATGAGTGGTGAAAGCTTATAAACAACCCAGACATTCAACAGTAGGAGTCTGGTTAAATAGTTTTTGGATATTCAACTGGTGAAACAGACATAATTATTACAAATCATGTCAAATATAGCAACATCAACAGTAACAATATAAATAATAACAGCAGGTATCATTTCTCGATCATTTTGCTAAGAGCTTTACATACTTTATCTCATTTAGTATTCACTGAAATTCTACAAGACAATCATATTAAAAATGAGGAAACAGTCTTAAAATTTAGTTTACCAAGTCACAAAGCTTTTAGAAGCCATAATCATCATTCAATTCCAAGTCTGTTCTGTTTTGTTGTTTGCTTTTTAGTTTTACATTTACTTATTTATTTCTTCCAACTTTCATTTTATGTTCACAGGGTATATGTGTTGGTTTGTTATGTGGGTAAATTGCATGTTGTGGGGGTTTGGTGTACACATTATTTCATCACCCAGATAATATGCCTGGTAGTGGACAGATAGTTTTTTATTACTCTGAATTCTGTACTGTACTACTTTCCTGCCTTTCATGTAAACGCTGTTTTTAAAACTTCACGATATAAAGTTAAGGGAATGCTAATGCAACGCAGAAATCTATATTGTGTGACCCCAACTTTGTAAAAGAAGTATATATTTTAAAATATCAGAAGGAAACACATAAAAATAACAGAGGCAATCCTGAATGATGAGATTATTTCCTTCTTTAATTCTCAAGTCTAAATTTTCAATCATGAATTTATATTATTAACAGAAAAAAACTGTTTAAAATAAGTCAAATCTCTTTTACTTTGAAAGATCATATAAATTACATTATATACAATAAGCATATGAGTATTACCTTGTATATTCACATCAAAATCCAACTCATCTTCACCTGCAATGTTAGATGCTACACAAGTATATCGTCCAGTGTCTGATATTTGAGCCTCCTTTATTTGCAGTGTGTGTCCATTCGCAGCAATATTAACATGATCATCGGATTTAAGGGGCTGTGATTCAATTATAACAATGTTAGCATTAAGTGCTATAATGAATCTTCTAAGAGGCCATGCAATTGATAGTTTTTGTGATTTTTTAAATAAATGAAAATAACATTGTATGCAGAACATTCACAATAGTTTAATCAAAATAATTGATTTACTTTGATTAAACGCATTGTTTTTGACTAATCAAATTTTTATTTATTGAAAATTGCCACTGTTATAGTTTACATTTGTACCAGGCATTTGTGCATGATGCATTTATACATTTTTTATGATAAATATGTGTTCTTAGTTACTACATTTATTCATGTTGGAAAAAATTTTTCACTGATCTCATGTAATATTTAAAAAGCATGTCTTTTATAATTTTGTAGAAAATGTTAGAATTTCTTTATGAAAGATTGAGCACATTAGTATAATCTGATTTGATCTAAATTACTTTTTTATTCAGAAACATTATTACTTTATAAATAAAAAATTTTAACCTAAAGATATTTGTATTATGATGTTTTATTGAAATTATTACTATAAAATAGGATATTAAATTACATATATTTGTATTATGATGTTTTATCAATAACATTACATATAGTTAATAGAATATTTCCCATCTTCTCAACATTTTCATTTATACTAAATTCCCCCTCATTCATTGAAAATTTTAGCTCCGGGCTCAGTGTCATTCCTTCTAATGATACTCGTCTCATAACTCTTGGTGATTCCAATGCTGTGTTCTCTTACTTCCTTGATCTCCTTCTTTTAATTTTCTTGTCCCTCACCCTTTCTCAGCCACTAAATAGGAGAGTCATACCTAGACCTTATAATTAACAATGACTGTGCTCCTTCATAATCTCACTTTCAAACTCTCATCTGCTGACCACCGCTTCCTAATTTTCTAATATTACTAATTTTCTCTAAGTTTTTTTTTTTTTTTAATCCCATGGGAGCCCCACAATCCATTGACCTTGCAATATTTTCACTGCCACTCAGTCTCCTCCTGACCTCTCTTCCCTTCTTACCCAGAGAAGGTCTGTCATGATAATCATTCCTTGTATAAACTCTCAACTCCCTTAACTCCTCTCCCTTTATTTTACTCCCCTGGCAAAACTTGAACTGCTTAAAATCAGTTTCTGCCCATTCTGAGAATTTGCTGGTCTACTCAAGGACATCCCTCCAGCAACTGTGTTTCTCTCACCTACATCATAATTAACTTGTTTCTTTCCACTGGATGATTTCAACCTAAAACAAAAACAAAAACCTCTCTTGCTGCAGCCCACCTCTACATTGTCTACCGTGCTTGGTAGCCAAATGACTTAAAAATGTTTTCTACACTTGTGTTCTCCAATTACTTTCCTTCAGTTTTTTCCTTCCATCATTTCTTGATATGATCCAATCAGACTTTCACTATTTCTTCTTGATCAAAAAGTCTTTGTCAAGGTCACCAATGACATTCATGTTGCTAAATTTGTTGGAAAATTCTAAGTACTTATTTTACCTGATCAGTATCATTTAACACAGTTTAACTTGTGTTCATTTTGAAGTACCTTTTTCACTTATCTTTTGGGACACGACGCTCCCTAACCTTTAAAGGAGTACCCTGAGGCTTAATCCTTAGACCTCTTCTCTATCTACTCTCACTTATCTTGGACTTATCTTTAATCTCCTTCCTACACATCCCACACATCCTTCTACCACCTTGGTCCAAGCAACAACCATCACTCTTTTGGTGGAGATGCAATTGAAATAACCATTGCAATAACTTCATAATGGAACCTTTTCTTTATTCTCCAAGTACAGAAAGAAATGCAATCTGCTTAAAACCTTAAGTCAGATTATGTCATATCATTCTTGTATTCAAAATTTCCCAGTTGGCTTTCCATCAGAATAAAGGCCAACTGGCACACGGGGTGGCATGATCTGGCTTTCCATTAGCCTTCTGCTCACATCTTCTGTTCCCATCGATCACTGCACTTCAGCCTAAATGCCTCAGGGCCTTTGCCCTTGCTATGCTCTCTACTTTGGAATATTTTGCCCTCTATTATTTTATGTCTGCTTCCTTCACTTTCTTTGGGTTTCTGTTTATATGTCACATTATCAGTGAGGTCTTCTCTATTTAAGTAAGAGATCACACTCTCCACCCCTGGTTTCCTTCTCTCATATTGAGTTTTCTCCATGATACCTGTCCTACCTGACACATTATGTCTTTATTGGTTTGGCTTAGTTTTTGCCTTCCTAAACTTCACATGAGTAGAACTTTGTGTCTGTTTCTTTCATAGCTGTATTCCTGCATCTAAAACAGTGTCTGACAAATAGTAGATGCTCAACAAATAATTCAGAATGCAATTAATCATTATTAACATTGTATCATTTATCTATAAAAGTAGCATAATTTAAATTTCCTTTGCTAAAAGAAAAACTTCAGGGTATGAATAAATAAAACTCAAGATTCTTTCAAAACTTGATGTGGCCAATACTTTGTCCAGTTTTTAATGTCTGTCAATATATTTTGTGTTCGTTTTCTTGAAAACACTACTTAAGTAGTGTTGCTTATCTGAAGACTGAAATAACAAGAGAATGACTATGGAAAATAAATTTTAAAATAGTACTTTTTTGTTCACATTCTAGGAGACCAATTGCAAACCCCCCAAAAAATCTAGCAGTGTAAAGCATCATAATTGGGTCAATTTCAAAGCCTGAACTTGAAGCTGTAATTTAGCTATTTATAAATAAATTTTCAAAAATAAGACAAAAATGCCTAATTTCCTGTGCACTTTTAGTCTTTATCCAGTTTTTAATGTGTGTATGTGTTCATGTACATGTGAGCATATGTGGTAATTATAAGGAATGAAACAACTTTAGAAAAGATTAAAAATAAAATAATATTTCAAAGGAGAAAGGATTATTTGTTTCCAAGTAAATTCATAAAGAATTGATATTGTACTATGAAGTATGCTTGTAGTCAGAAAAGAGACTATAAACAGAGCATAGTGGGAATTCTGTAATTTCCCTTTTGCAATGGCTTCCAGATGAAACTTGCTTATTTTATAAGAGATGACTTTTTTTCTAGCTGCCAATATTGCAAAATCCATCTGAGATCTGAAAAAATAAAGCTTTATCTTTCCTGCATCTTAAATCATGATTATGATCTGAACTTCTATAACTGGAATTTGATCATTTGGTTGATTATGTGTAAAACAGAACGAACAGCAGCTTAGCTGTTTCACATCTGTATTAAGTACGGTGTTAACAGCTGCTTAAAAAACTATTTTGGTCTAAGATCAACAGCACATATGTCTTTAAAACATGCACGGAAGAATATAAGTTGAATGAGAAATATGCATGTGTGGTCTGAAAACCAGATTACAGAATTGAAGGATCTTTTATTTAAAGTTTCTCTGTTCCCAGTTAACTGTACTGGGAACGTCATCTTTTAGTTTTTTTCTTTATTTTGGAATATTTAAAAATATACCTTTTGTAAAAGAGTTAAAGATACTTAAAGAATATCTGAGTAACTTTAGTAAATTTAGTACCCATGTCATACCTGTCATTCTTACCTGGGATAGCACCATTTATGTGTTGGTTCTTTACCAAGTTTACTTATTCCGTAAAACTGCAAAATAACAACAGCAAAAAAAAAAGGTCCAGTTTCCCTAACTTCTCCAGTGTGAGGGTGGCCAGATTTTCATAGAAAACTGCTAATATATACAAAAATAATTATGTAGACTTTCCAGTGATGGAATAATACTAAAATTGTTGAACATCGTTTGGGTTGGTTGGGTTTTTTTTCAGTTTTAGATTCTAGGAGCATGGAATTTGCTAGTTTTAAGATCACAGTGATTCTCTGAGTCACCTGTGTCTATTTTATTATTTCTTTTCAATTGACTATTTTAGTCTTTAAGAAATCATCAGCAAATGAAAAAAGTTGTGACTGGCCTGTCCATCCTTGTACCAGCTGAGGGAGGCAGAAGGAATCGCATAAGCTTCACATTCCAAGGTCAGAGTGTTGTTTACTTTGATCTTCACTTCTTTAGGGGAAAGACCTGGCCCCCAAAGGTCCCCTTTATTGATTATGGGTGGGACTGCATAAAATAAATATTAAAGAGTTAGACATTGGTTATTTTCAATACATGGAATACCACAGAAATCACACTGAGGATTACTTATCAAGAAAACAAGGAAATAACAGAAGCATTCTATGCTGATCTTTCATTAAGGATCTAAGTTAACACGAAAGAGTGTTTAAATACAAGATGGAATGGGAAATCTTTCTCCCTTTATCATTATAATACTGCCAATAAAGCTAATGTCCTTTACAGAACAGTTAGCCTCATTTGTTCCAGTTCCACAGACATAGTCTGAACATGATCCATAAAATGTATTTTATTGGTCATTAAGGGAACCAAGTCAAAGAACAAAAGATAATCAGAAAGATACTCTTCCTTTACAAACACAAAAGCAAAATCCTGAAATATGAGTCCTATTAATGGCAGTGTTAGCTTTGCCTTTTATTTATAGGTCAATGTGCATTGGAATAGCTCAAAGTCACTAATGATCTCATCTTGGGCTGTTGATTAGAACATATGCATGTAACAACAGTTTTGTACATGAAAGTACTATACCTCAACCCAGAGGGTAATTCAGAAGGAAAAACAGAGAAACGTAAGGAAATGCCACTGACAAAGTCTCCAACAAGAGAGTAATGAGCAGATTTAGTGGGCTTTTCATATCTTTAAGCAATTGAGGCCACAGACATAATGCTTAATTCAACTTCTATCCTTAATAAAGTAAGCTGTACAAACAAGTCTTTAATGATGAGTATAAATAATTATGAACCCACAATGAAAAACAGGATTGAAAGAGAAAAATTGGAGAAGCTATGAAACATAGTATTCTTTCAGAACTTACTGTACACTTTCACTTCATAGTGCTTTATCATTTCTCCAGCCTCATTCGTGGCTACACAAGAGTATCTTCCAGCATTGTCCTCCTGTGCATTGAGGATCTGCAGAGTTCTGCCTCCTGTAAAATCACGGAACATCAAAGAATCTCTAAAATCACAGTGACAGCGGAGTACACACAGGCTATCAGGGGGTTACGTCTTCTTGTTAACATGTTTCTTCTTACATATGACAATTCTGTGATGGACATATGATATAAGATAAATTACAATACTGATGGGGATTGCATGGTATCTGAGGACAGCTGCTCAGTCCCCAGTGGTGCTCTGTGGTGATGACTCTCATGGTCATTTGGACCTGCTATGCCTTTGTACACCACTCCAGCTAAGGTCCTTCATAAGGTCTTTCATCCTTTTCATAAATAGGTTTCTGCCTTAATCATCTTTTCCTCTGATCTACCTAGCCTACAGGAGAAATTAATTGTGCTGAAGCAAAGTTTTTATTTTGGTACTGTCCTCCTTAAACATTTTCAATCGTTCTCAATCGACCAATATATAAAGTAAAAACTCTTAATTCTTATTTTAGGCATTCCATGACTCCAGCTTTTCTTGCTGATCTTATTTCCTGCCCCTCCGCCAACATACGTACACACAATATTTCTACTCAAGTTTCAGGGAGTGGGTGAGAATTCTATTGCACAGGGCTAGGCCATTCTCACTTAGTACTTTTCCCACCCTGGTTACCCTGATGGATCTGAAACCTCTCCTAACTCATTTCCAATCAACTAAATTCTAGAATTTTCTTTAAAGTCTCATCAAGTTCTGACTAAGCAACAAAGCTTTTTCTGACCACTTCAGCCCACAGTGGCCATTTCTTTGTTTGAAGACAGTTTTATTTTTTTCTTCCCTTCTTTTTTTTTTTTTTTTTTTTTTTGAGACTGAGTTTCGCTCTGTCTCCCAGCCTGGAGTGCAATGGTGTGATCTCAGCTTACTGCAACCTCCGCCTCCTGGGTTCAAGCGATTCTCCTGCCTCAACCTCCTGAGTAGCTGGGACTACAGGCATGTGCCACCACGCCTGGCCAATTTTTTGTATTTTTTTTAGTAGGGATAGGATTTCACTGTGTTAGCCAGGATAGTCTCGATCTCCTGACCTCGTGATCCGCCCGCCTCAGCCTCCCAAAGTGCTGGGATTACAGGCGTGAGCCACTACACCCAGCTTCTTCATTTGAATTCCTATAAAACTCACTCCCTATTTACCATACCCCCTGACTATTCAGAATCCATGATTTTTCACAGATTTATATTCTTAATCAACTCTTTGCACATATTACCTCTCCTCAACATAAGACTGTCAGTCTCTTAAAGCCAGCAATAATCCTTTTTCCTTCTATTTGCATTATCTATTTCCATGCGGTAAAGAGGAACAAACTCTCTCACTTTGAAGTGAACTTTGAAGGAGAGTTAATATTTAATCATTTATATTATAAATGATTATGTATAATATTATATATAATATTATAATATTATAAATTTATAATCAATTATAATATTTATAATGTGAATTTTGGCATTCACATTATAATATATTTTAGCAGTTAATTACATTGTGGCATTTATTTATTTGCCTTTTAATTTAGGTATTTTTCTGATCTTTTAAAAAGTAATTTTCAGTACTTTACAGCAGGGGTCCCAATCCCCAAGCCATGGACTGGTACCGGCCTGCGGCCTATTAGGAACCAGGCTACACAGAACATAACACGACCAACAAAACACAGGTGTTTTTATGAAAAGTAACCAATGATTCTGCTTTTCTAGAATAGTGGATGACGCAGATGCACCTTGGGCATCTGAAGCAAATGAATTACCTGGAAGAATACGAATATTTCGGTTAGATTCTAAAGGAGTGCCATCCTTAAACCAGGTGATGGTAGCTGGAGGATATGAATAAGCTTCACAGACCAAAGATGTAGGGCTGTTAAGGATGACAGTGACATCTTCAGGACTGCCATCACTACCTATACCAGCAATTGTAGGAGATACTGAAAAAGATGAAAATCTGATTGAAGAAATATATGTAGAAATTTGTATATTTGTGCATTTCTAAATTTCCATTATATATATTTGTATAATGTCATTCCCTAGCAGTTACAGAAAACAAATTATTATTATTATATTATTATTATTATTAATTATTATTATACACAAAAGAGAGTGACCTCTCAAAAAACTCATAGGGTAATGGAGGAGATGACACATAAAAAAGGAACCATAACACATAAAAGAACATAATGTATTAAGGACAATAATGGGAATGTTGGTGCAAGGTAAATGGAGGTTTTTTTGGAAATGAGTTAGCATTCAGTCCAGTTTGAGGTATGTGGTGTGAAGAGTCTCATTAGAGAAGGCCTCTTAAAGGAAAAGGATTTAAAGTGAACCTTAAAGAATCAGTGGTAGTTACCAGGTGAAAGCAAAGAGACTAGTAAGAGGGAACATATTGGGAGCATGGTAGTATTAAATTGTAAGCAATGAGGGGCAAGCAGGGTATATCGAGAAGATGAACTCAAGTAGATCAATATTGGAAGCAAGGATAGCTGAGACAGGTACTTTGTTTTATAAAAGATAATGAGGAGCTGAACTAGAGCATTAAAGGAAGGTATAAAGTAGAAGGAGCAAGTAAAGAAAGACTTAGGGCATTACTGACAGGACTTGATTATGGAAACAGGGGGCTAAAGGAAACTGAAGTCAAATATAACTTCCGGTTTGCTTGCTTGGGAACCTAAACTGCAGAGAAGTAACATAAAAATATAAAATGTAGAAAGATTTGATTATTTAGGAAGGGAAAATAGTTTGTTCAGTTCTGAATATCTTGTATTTTAAGTGCTTATGGGAATTTCAGGTAGAAATGTCCAATAAGCAACT
Organism: Trachypithecus francoisi; assembly: GCF_009764315.1. NCBI lineage: Eukaryota > Metazoa > Chordata > Mammalia > Primates > Cercopithecidae > Trachypithecus > Trachypithecus francoisi. The sequence goes on along the minus strand of NW_022681470.1, from coordinate 42,951,425 downwards.
CTATATAGGAATTCAAACATTGCAAGAAAGATCTGGGTCACAGGTATATATTTTTAAAAGTTTCTTGTGTATAGAAGATGATTAAACATCTGGGAATGAATTCTATTACTTCAAGAGAATATCTAGAGTAACACGAGTAGTAAAGTAAGGACAGAACACTAGGGATCCCAGTATTTAAGAGGTGGCTCAAGCTTCCATAAAGGGCAGAGAAAGGGAGCAAACAAAGACATGCAAGGATAACTGGGAAAGAACATTGTGAAGGAAAAAGAGATCAAAATGTACAAAACATTAAAATTGGGACTTGCAAGATATTTGCTGGACCTAGCAAAAGGGAAGTGCTTGCCAGAGTAGTGTCAGACAAAGCCTGGTTTCAGTAGGACAGCAAGTATAGATGTCTGGGCATGGTTACAATATGCAGTGGTGGAGACAGTAGATGGTGAAGCTGCAAGTAAGACAGACGGTGGAAAGATACAGGGTGGAGGGTGTAAGTGTAAGGAGTAACTGTGAACATGAAGGATAATTTATCCTCTGAGAAAAGAAAGGGTAAAGGCAATGAATTTTTGGCTGGATAGATTGGAAGTTGCAAACACATGCACTTAAATAGCCTCTACTTTATGAAGTTGGTGGAAAAGGGCTTTGATTCAGACCTAGATCCCTCAGTCTTCAATGAATGAATGAATGAGTGAATGAATGAACACATATATAATACCAGATACTGTATGTCAATTTATACACTTACACACTTATAACATTTATAATTATCAATTTATACACTTATACACAATACAATATTGACACTTATACAGTATCTGGTATTTTGATTTAATTTTTCTTGCACATATATCTTCGCTACTTAATTAGACTATGAGCTCCTTGAGGGCTGTGTTCAATATGAGAAGTTTCTATCTATGGTAGTTCTTTGTACTCCTTAAGTGGTATTACCAATAACTATAAAGACAAACAACTATACAAATTTCCATACTCACATATAGGTCGGTTGATTTTAGTAGACTTATTTGATACTAGGAATCTAATACAATAAATTTAGGTGGTACAAATTTCAAAAAGTGAGCACAAGTTAAAAATCTATTTTAATGTCTTTCCTGAGACATAAGAACTGAATATATCAACACACAGTTATTTCATCACTCTTAGTCCACAAAGACTATAATATGGCCATTTCCAATAATGGCAAAGTCTCACAAAAAAAAAAGGATAGAATATCTCAGGTTGTGACCCAATCACTGTTTACCTGCTTCTCTTTGATCAACATATCTGCATCCTTTACTACTGATTAGTCTATCTTATTCAGAGTTGTGTCCCTAGCACAAAACACTGTGCCTAGAACATAGTAGGTATTCCATATGTGACAAATGAATTTATAAATTAATTCAGGAAAAACAGTAAATGTACACAAGCACTGGTCCTCCTTCCACGAGGAAATTCTATGATGGAAACACTATTTGAACAGAGAAAGAAAAGAAAAATGTAGCCTACAGTCATGTCAGATTCTTTAAGATATGAAGAAAAGCCCACACCTACCAAATACATTAAGACTGAAGCTCCTGCTCTTGTCGCCAGCTGGACTGGAAGCCAAACACGTGTATCTTCCAGTGTGTGACACCTGGGCACTGGTAATTTGAAGAAAACGGCCACCAGACATAATGTGATGGGCTTCATCTTCTTGGAGGAGCTGCCCATCTTTGTGCCATGTAATTTCTGGCACTGGATTCCCTGTAAAAAGCCATTTCTGAGAGTTGGCTAATAGTGACATGTATACAATGCATAAACTTCGAAAGAGGAGGTTTTCACTCATTTGTCTTCCTACATATCCCACATGTAAAACACTGCAGTATCCATTCACTTAAAAATAACTTTGCAAACTAACTTATTTTATAATAATGGTTGTACTGACTTTTAAAATATGCATAGATTATAAATCATTTTCAAATGTACGTTAGTGTTCATCTATAAGTGAAATGATTCTAAATTGACCTTCATGTTTAAAAACTAAATTTATACTATTTTTTAGACTATTACAACTGAGCATTTTGATAGTACAGTTTTAAAATAATGCAGCATTCATTTTTATTAAAAGTATTATTCATGAATACCTTTGTATTCATATAATTTTTTTTTTTTTTTTTTGAGACAAAGTCTCGCTCTGTCACCCAGGCTGGAGTGCAGTGGTGCAATCTTGGCTCACAGCAAGCTCTGCCTCCTGGGTTCACGCCATTCTCCTGCCTCAGCCTCCTGAGTAGCTGGGACTATAGGCACCTGCCACCACATCCAGCTAATTTTTTTGTATTTTTAGTAGAGAAGTGGTTTCACCGTGTTAGCCAGGATGGTCTCGATCTCCTGACCTTGTGATCTGCCCGTCTTGGCCTCCCAAAGTGCTGGGATTACAGGCATGAGCCACTGCACCCAGCCTCATATAAAAATTTGTAAAAAGATTTTATGGTTTTGACAAAAAGCTGTAAAAAAGCAAAACCTTTAATTCAACAAGCAGATATTTTGAGTCTATACCAGGATTCTATCATAGATAGATGGTAGACTATTGAACAGATCAGTAGAAATATAAATATATTAATCATTGTTTAATATTTACAGCCTCTAGGAAGAGATCCTGTATTTTTGTTTTCAAATGAGATCTATGTTAAATACTAAGTTTTAAATTATTCAAATACTTTTTAAAAATTTTAAAACCATAAAAGCAAGTCATGTTAGGAAAGAGGGCTAGGATGATATGCTAGCTTGAAGAGAGGATTTTATAAAATTTAGGCAATGGTTGTCTATGCAACTGTTGTTAATTACTACATTATTTCTAGAAAAAAAAAAAAACAGGTTAAGTAATAGAGTATATCACACTCTTTATATCTGCCTTTCTTAAAACAGAAACATTCCCCGCTCTGCTTATTTAAATTTATTGCTCACATAAGGCAGACAAACAATGAAATAAGAAACTCATTGAAACTTCCTTAAAACTCTGGCTTTCCATAAAATGTTATGGGCTACTTTCATTGTTACTTTAAAACTGCAAGGCCATCTACAATAAAAAGACAGCCTCGAAAATATGCCCTTAGAGATGTGTTTATTTTGATTATATGCAAGAAATCAATTTACTGGTAAAGATGGTGAAACTGGTTTTAGAATTTTTATTTTTCCTATTCTATATTCCCTTTATAATATTCAAACATGCTAACAAAAAGTAACAATATTGTTCTTGGAAAATCCCCACTATGAAATAATGCCATTCTTTCACCAAAACTCCTACCTATTTCTTTGAAATGAAATTTAAGTAAACAGGAAAAGGAAAGGAAGGCACAAACACAGGTAAGGAAACAAAAATTTAAAAATGTAGGGCAAGATAAACACACATATAAGTAGAAGCAGAATAATTTTTCAAAAGAGAATGATTTAGTGAATTGAAAGAAAAGACTAGTTCCTTCCTTCCTTCCTTCCTTCCTTCCTTCCTCCCTCCCTCCCTCCCTCCCTCCCTCCTCCCTCCCTCCCCAGCCCTCATTCTTTCTTTCTTCTTTTCTTGTTGGTATCTCCTTTTTGGCTCCACAGAATTTGAAAGGTTTCCTCCTACATTTCTGCCAGCTATACTGAACTAGAATTCAATTTCAAATGCCAATTATAGTAGCTGGACTTTTTCTCAACTGATTAATAATATATAGTGGGACTCAATATCTATCCAAAGGAAAATAAATCATAACAAAAAGATACCTGCACTAGTATGTTTACCGTAGCACTATTCACAATAGCAAAGATACATACACACACACACACACATATATATGTATACACACCATGAAATGCTACCTATCCATAAAAAGAATGAAATCATATCTTTTGCAGCAATATGAATGGAACTGGAGGCCTTTATCTTAACTGAAATAACTCAGAAACAAAAAGTCAAATACCATATGTTCTAACTTACAAATGAGAGCTAAGTAATGTGTATAAATTACTTAGCACACAGAGAGTGAACTAATAGACCTTGGGGACTAGGAAGGGTGTGGGGGTGGGAGAGGAGTTGAGAGATGAGAAATTACCTAATAGGTAAAATGCACACTACTTGGGTAATGTTCACCATCACTGAGACTTCGCCAGTACTCAATATATCCATGTAACAAAACTGCAATTATACCCCCTAAATATATTTTAAAAATTTAGTAAGATATACAGTGGAGACAATGACTCTCAGTGAATGGGGGGAGCATCAAAAGTCTGAGAGCTGAGCCCCATACCTGTCACTTCACAAGTCAGCGTAACACTCTGTTTCTCCTTTACCTTCACATCTTCCAATGTATTTTCACCCACAATATGAGGTGGTACTAAAAAAAAAACAACAACAAAATAACAGCTCTTAACAGCAAGATTGCTGTTTTATAGGTATTTATGAATGGTTTTATTAAGTCATAACCTTCAAAACAAATCCCCCAATCCACATTCATTATTTGACTGCTAGAATGTCATAATATTATTTTGATTAAGTCTACTTTTAAAGTTATATGTCACAAATCCAATTATAATGAATTCTATTGTAATGTAAATTATAAAGTCTGCATAAAAATATGTCAACAAATCACCAGGAATATTTATTTGACTTTTATTTCTTCTACTATAATTCTAGTATGCATTCACATTAAACAAGTCATTCAGCCTCTCAGAATATTGTTGAGCAATTGTGAATTAAAACAGGCATTTTAATTCCTCCAAACAATTCTAAAAAATATTGAATTATTGCCAAGAGTCACAGTCCAGGGTCTAAATAACATAGGTATGAGATCAAGTGGTAAATAAATTTTAACTCTGCTTCCAGGATTTAAGGCAATTAAAGTTTTTTTCTAGATATTGCAAACTATATAAGTACCTAATACTATACAAGTACCTAATACTGAAAGCCCAAAGATTTTTCTTTCTTGACCAGCTGCATTCCTTACAACACAAGTATATTGGCCAGCGTCTTCCATTCTGGTCTGCATCAGCCGTAGCATCCTGCCTCCTGCAGAAGCAAACCATCTTTTTAAGATGACTTAGAAAGAAAAATGAAACTTTATAAGCCATCCAAGTGATGCTCAATTTAGGTAAAAATTTAATCAGTATGCTTTAGAGGCCCTTAAAATGAAGTTGTGTCAAGCTTTTATAAAAATCACATTTTAAACCTATATAAAACAAAATAATTCAGAAAAATCTTCTAGTTCAATAGATAAAAAAAAAATATGTTAGATGACAGCAAGCAAGAAATGTTTCACAGAGAAAGTGATGTTTGAATATGATCTTAAAAGGTAAGTATACTTTACACATGAGTTGAGAGATGCTGATATGGTTTGGCTCTGTGGCCCCACCCAAATCTCATCTCGAATTGTAATCCCCATAATCCCCATGTGTCAAGGGAGGGACTTGGTGGGAGGTGACTGGATCATGGGAATGGTTTCCCCCATGCTGTTCTCATGATAGTGAGTTGCCATGAGATCTGATGGTTTCATAAGCGTTTGACAGGTCTTCCCTTCACATACTCTCTCTTCTGCCGCCTTGTGAAGAAGGTGCCTGCTTCCCCTTCTGCCACGATTGTAAATTTCCTGAGGCCTCCCCGGCCATGCAGAATGTAAGTCAATTCAACTTCTCACCTTTATAAATTACCCAATCTCGAATATTTCTTTATAGTAGTATGAAAACAGACTAATACGGATGCTATTGTGAGTGGAGTATGAATGAAGAGATAGAGGTAGAAAGTAGATGTGAGAAGTGGTACCAAAAGCAGAGCAGGTGGAGAAAATGGTAAGAGATGAGGCTTGATGGAGTATGGCCAGATCGTGAGGGCCTGTGAATGCTGTGCTAAGGAATTTGGATTTTATTGTGTTCACGAAAGACTATGGAGTATATAAACAAACAGGGATCATGATCCAATTTGTGCTTAGAAAGACAACTGTGATCAGACGATTGGGAAAATAGTCTTAGTTTTCCATTGAACATATAATATGGGAATGTCAGAAAGATAGCCAGACCAGACACCCAGATTTGGATGACATCAATATATTACCATTACTTTCTTTTTTTTTTTGAGACTAGAAAACATTTATTTATTTTTTTTTTTTATTTTTTATTTTTTTTTACTTTTTTTTTTTTTTTATTATACTTTAAGTTCTAGGGTACATGTGCATGACGTTTATATCATGTATAACTCCCCAATGCAATCCCTCCCTCCTCCCCCCTCCCCATGATAGGCCCCAGTGTGTGATGTTCCCCTTCCCGAGTCCAAGTGATCTCATTGTTCAGTTCCCACCTATGAGTGAGAACATGCGGTGTTTGGTTTTCTCTTCTTGTGATAGTTTGCTAAGAATGATGGTTTCCAGCTGCATCCATGTCCCTACAAAGGACGCAAACTCATCCTTTTTGATGGCTGCATAGTATTCCATGGTGTATATGTGCCACATTTTCTTAATCCAGTCTGTCACAGATGGACATTTGGGTTGATTCCAAGTCTTTGCTATTGTGAATAATGCCGCAATAAATAAACGTGTGCATGTGTCTTTGTAGTAGAGTAATTTATAATCCTTTGGGTATATACCCAGTAGTGGGATGGCTGGGTCATATGGTACATCTAGTTCTAGATCCTTGAGGAATCGCCATACTGTTTTCCATAATGGTTGAACTAGTTTACAATCCCACCAACAGTGTAAAAGTGTTCCTATTTCTCCACATCCTCTCCAACACCTGTTGTTTCCTGACTTCTTAATGATTGCCATTCTAACTGGTGTGAGATGGTATCTCATTGTGGTTTTGATTTGCATTTCTCTGATGGCGAGTGATGAAAAAAACAGACATCCATACAGCCAACAGACACATGAAAAAATTACCATTACTTTCAATGGCAAAAACTACAATTACTTTTGCACCAACCTAATATAAGGAAGATAGGAGAATGAAGACTACCAGCTTTCAATTGAGCTTCATGGAATCCTACATTTATATAAAATGTTACGGGGTTACTTCACGCACTAGTGAAACACTGCATTTGTTTCTTTTTGTACTTTGAACATCTATGTAACATTTTGTTTGAAGGAATATTCATCTAAGAAATGCAAGTAGACTGAAAGTGAAACTCTAATATACTGGGGTGTAATTTGGAGGGAAACTCTATTTAAAGATAAAGGCAGAGGAGCCAACAAATAAGATGAAACGAAACCTGTGGAGAACTAAGAGACACTGAGAGAACAAAGTCCTGGGCACCATTTGAGGAGTAAGGTCCAACAAAAGAAGTACTTCATTTATTGGATTCTGTAATAATTTTCTAGCTGGTATATTTTTGCTTAGCACCTGAATTTGAACTAAAAACAGTGTAATGGTTAACGTGACATTTTCATGTAAATATTCACCTGAGTCTGGTTTCCCAGGAGTATTCAATCTGTTTTCTGTTTATGTAAACACAAGCTGACATTGAACTTTTTCTATAAGCAACCTTCCCATCCTCAACCCACTGAAAGGTGAACTTAGTAGTATCTCATTTAGACAAACAAAGCTAATTACCTGAATCTAGCTTTTCCCCCCCAATTGAATTAGTAAACAGAAATTATGTTTACTTAAGAAGTAAAAGTGCTTTAAAAACTTATGTCAATTAGGGAAGGATTCAAGCACTCACTGCCACTTCAGATTAGTGAGATCATAATATGATTCCATTTGAGTTGAGAATATTAAAGCAATACAACTTTTATGAATCACTGCTGGCTCTACAAACCTCAGCGTCATAAGTTTCATGATCTTCCTTTTCTCTTTGTTTTGTGGCCTTCTCACTTAATCCAGTGAAAACCAAAAATGGGTTCTGACAGTAAATTATACTTATATGGAGACATTTCTTGTACCTATTAAATTTTTATAGCAGTTATCTGTTTCTGGCAGATAACTTCATAATCATGATAGGGTCTTCATCAAAGTACTGCTTTTAGAAAAGCTATACTTAAATTCTCAGGAGGACTAATATTAATGAAATAGGCATGTACAGGAGACTGAAGACCAAGCAAGTCATATGCCACTGATTTGATTCTCATTTATCTATTGCACAACGCAACATGTTCAGATTATAAAACTGAATAACTCCTTTGGCAGCACCACAAGGTGAAATACTTATCATGTGTTCACTCAGGGATCTCCAGCTGCTAGTTAAGCACAACAAAGATAGATAAAACCAAAACACTACTTCTGTAAATTTGTAACAAACTAGAGCACATCACTTTAGCTTGCCTTTTTCACTTCCAGGAGCTCTGCTACACTTACTATATTTAATGAGTCCCTAGTTTCTTAGCAATTGAACATTTTTTTTAAAAGCCTGAAAGATAAATATAATTTCAAGCCAAGAAGATAATACATTTAGGCTTTGGTAACCACATATTAATACAATCTTTGCCATTAGTGTATATGTGTGTGTGTGTGTGTGTGTGTGTATATATATATATATATATATATTTTTTTTTTTTTTTTTTGAGACAGAGTCTTACTCTGTAGCCCAGGCTGGAGTGCAGTGGTGTGACTTTGGCTCACTGTAAGCTCCACCTCCCAGCATTAGTATGTATTTCTTAAGATCAACAGAGACTGAAAGTCCTGTCAAAGTAAAAACATCATAGTGAGGACATAGGAAAGTTTCCCAGGACAGACAGACCACAAACCTTTTACGAGGTTGTCTATGACAATAACAAGAAATAGGTATTGGATGCTTCCGTAGAAGCAAGTGCTGTGTTAACTGTTTTAGATATCTCATTTCATCCTTACAAAAGCCCTGAGGCAAATACTATTATCATCACTTTACAAGTGATCAAACTGAAGTTAGCAAAATTAAGTAACTAGTCTGAGGTCAAAAATATAGTGAGTATCATAGACAATAAATGTGGTTAATAGCAATGTACATTCTTCATCAAGCCCCTATCAGTTATAACCAAGATTGGAAAGAAACATGTGGAACTTAGGTTTTTTAGACCTAATTCCGGCACTAGGAAAGAATCTTTTCTGAATATGCCTTCAGTAATGGTAAATTTTGAGCACATTTAGGTGAAGGGAGCTTACTGCCACGTAAAGTAGCTCATCTTGACTTGAAGCAAGCTAAGTATCTGTTAAGTTGTTTATATTCAGATACAAATCTGTCCCTAGAATCTTCCATATACTGACATTACTTTTAACCTCTAGAACTAGAAACAAACAATATAATCCTTTCTACACCATGGCTCATTAAATATTTAAATTTATTTTGGATTATATACCAAATACAACATAAAATTTTTTTCTCCAGGTTAAATACAGATATATTAATCATTATGTGATAATTTCCCATCATATTTTTCTCTGAAAATACTGTCATTAAGCCTTTCTTCTTGTCTTTCTAATAAGTTCTGCTAAGTTTATAGTGCAAATTATCTCCTGCTTTTCTTATTGGAGAAAATACAGTTTATTGATGTGGCAAAATATTGCATTTGTTGTCGGGATAATCACATTGAATTTTAATGCATACTGAGAAAGTAACACAATTCAGACATCTTTTCATATTAAGAGTTCTGAAGCTATACTTCATCATAATTTCATCACTGGTTTGACTGTAAGTGCAAAGAGATCATAAACTAGCATAATTAGTAATTATATAGAGGGTCATCACGAGCCTTACTTCACCTTCATCTTGTTAGGTTTAACCCAAAAGCTCCAGCATGAGGTGTGTTTGAATTTAGATGCCTTCAATCACACATTAGGTATTTTTCTAAGTATCTAAGCTTTTTATTAACCAAAAACTTGGCAAGATTATCTTAGTCTGTATCCAAGTCATTACTAAAATGGGCCAAGTGCAGATTTATGCAGCTTGCCTTACAAATCTCTCTCTACGCTTATATTGATCCACAAATGACAAGCTATTTGGATTTTCCCACAAAATTATATGAGGAATATGATCAATCTCTTGACAATAAAGTCTTAGCTCATAGGAAACTATCCCATTTTAGAAATGTAAACTGAGATTAGTCATGAATACGTTGAAATATTAATATTTGGATATAGAGGTATTTTATATGCTAGGATTCACTGTAGACTTTGGATTCAATTTCAGCACTTCCTATAATTCTTTTCAAATTGGTTGATGCTCATTGTAGCATGAATGCTTTGACATCCCATGACTGAAGTAATCAGCAAGTGCCAAGATTTGTTTTTAAAAGGGGTCTGGAGATATTTGGAGATTTCCTATTTTCATATAGCTTCTTACGTCCTTTCAAATATTTTTTTCTTAATATGATTAGTGAGTATTATAGTAAGCAGCTAGGTTAAAAAAATAAAACAATAAAAACACTGAGAAACTTGAAATTAAGGAGAAATTGTAGCCTCATGAAGCTTACAAGATTATAAGGCTACCAGAATTTCTAATACCTGAGAGAATCCTCACAGAATTGCTAAGGCTGACAGGCCACCCATCTTTAAGCCACGTTATGGAAGGCAGGGGAATTCCAGAAGCTTCACAAGTCAAGGATACTGAGTTCTTTTCTACCACACTGATATTTTCAGGTGACCTGTGGTTTCCTATGATGCTTGGAGGAGCTGAAAGACAAAATAAAACAAACGGGGAATGGAAATATTAGTTGCCTGCTATACATTTGATATACCTGTATATCAAACATCAAATCCTAAACAGTGTATGGTTAGTAAGACTTCCATTTTCTGATTAACAGGAAACAAAATAAGCAATCACAACAACCAGTTCTGTGTGTGTGTGTGTGTGTATGTGTGTGTGTGTGTGTGTGTGAGATTCCTGGAAGTAAAAATGTCACTTCTTTCTCAACCTTAGCAGTAAATTATTTTCATATTGTTATTCCAATAGTGGTGAGTGATTTTGTATGAGTCACTCACCCCCCCTTTTTTTAAATAGCAATTTCAACTTTCATTTTAGATTAAGGGGATACATGTGCAGGTTTGTTACATGGGTATATTCTGTGATGCTGAGGCTTGGGGTATGATTGATCCTGTCACCTAGGTGGTAATCATAGAACCCAAGAGTTAGTTTTTGAACCCCTGCCTCCTTTCCTCCTTCCCCTTCAATAGTCCCCTGTGTCTACTGTTGCCATCTTTATGTCTTTGGGTACCCAATGTTTAGTTCCCACTTACAAGTGAGACTATGGGGCATTTGATTTTCCATTCCTGCATGAATTCACTTATGATTACAGTCTCCAGCTTCATTCATGTTGCTGCAAAGGACATGAGTTTTGGCTGTGTAGTATTCCATGGTGCATATGTACCATATTTTCTTTATCCAATCCACCATTTCTTAATCAGCACCTAGACTGATTGTATGCCTTTGCTACTGTGAATATGAATCACTCATCTTTTCTTGCAAATTTGTAATATGGATTTATAACCTACATATAGAGATTTCCTAAAAAATCAATCATCTAATCCTAAAAATTAAGAGTAATCCAACAAAAAAGTACTTAAGATTAATTCATCTTCCCTTTTGTGTTGTGATTCCTATAGCTTTGGCACACACATTGGCTGCAAACTACAGGATATTAACACTGAACTTCATGTGTGTCTTGACTGAGGGCAAGTTACAAGATCTGTGTCCATTAAATTTACCATTGTTTCTATAGCTATAAAAATTATAGTTCAAAATGTACACATCTAAGTCATTGCTCCTGTGTATGTGTGTGTTTGGTCTGTTTTTTTTATTATTATACTTTAAGTTCTAGGGTACATGTGCACAACATGCAGGTTTGTTACATATGTATACATATGCCATGTTGGTGTGCTGCATCCATCAACCCGTCAGCACCCATTAACTCGTCATTTACATCAGGTATAACTCCCAATGCAATCCCTCCCCCCTCCCCCCTCCCCACAATAGGCCCTGGTGTGTGATGTTCCCCTTCCTGTGTCCAAGTGATCTCATTGTTCAATTCCCACCTATGAATGAGAACATGTGGTGTTTGGTTTTCTGTTCTTGCAATAGTTTGCTGAAAATGATGGTTTCCAGCTGCATCCATGTCCCTACAAAGGACACAAACTCATCCTTTTTTATGGCTGCATAGTATTCCATGGTGTATATGTGCCACATTTTCTTAATCCAGTCTGTCACTGATGGACATTTGGGTTGATTCCAAGTCTTTGCTATTGTGACTACTGCCACAATAAACATACGTGTGCATGTGACTTTATAGCAGCATGATTTATAATCCTTTGGGTATATACCCAGTAATGGGATGGCTGGGTCATATGGTATTTCTAGTTCTAGATCCTTGAGGAATTGCCATACTGTTTTCCACAATGATTGAACTAGTTTACAATCCCACCATAGATTCAATACCATCCCCGTCAAGCTACGAATGACTTTCTTCACAAAATTGGAAAAAACTGCTTTAAAGTTCATATGGAACCAAAAAAGAGCCTGCATTGCCAAGACAATCCTAAGCCAAAAGAACAAAGCTGGAGGCATCACGCTACCTGACTTCAAACTATACTACAAGGCTACAGTAACCAAAACAGCATGGTACTGGTACCAAAACAGAGATACAGACCAATGGAAGAGAACAGAGCCCTCAGAAATAATACCACACATCTACAGCCATCTGATCTTTGACTAACCTTACAAAAACAAGAAATGGGGAAAGGATTCCCTATTTAATCAATGGTGCTGGGAAAATTGGCTAGCCATAAGTAGAAAGCTGAAACTGGATCCTTTCCTTACTCCTTACATGAAAATTAATTCAAGATGGATTAGAGACTTAAATGTTAGACCTAATACCATAAAAACCCTAGAAGAAAACCTAGGTAATACCATTTAGGATATAGGCATGGGCAAGGACTTCATGTCTAAAACACCAAAAGCAATGGCAACAAAAGCCAAAATTGACAAATGGGAACTAATTAAACTAAAGAGCTTCTGCACAGCAAAAGAAACTACCATCACAGTGAACAGACAACCTACAGAATGGGAGAAAATTTTTGCATTCTACTCATCTGACAAAGGGCTAATATCCAGAACCTACAAAGAACTCAAACAAATTTACAAGAAAAAAACAAACAACCCCATCAAAAAGTGGGCAAAGGATATAAACAGACATTTCTCAAAAGAAGACATTCATACAGCCAACAGACATGTGAAAAAATGCTCATCATCACTGGCCATCAGAGAAATGCAAATCAAAACGACAATGAGATACTATCTCACACCAGTTAGAATGGCAATCATTAAAAAGTCAGGCAACAACAGGTGCTGGAGAGGATGTGGAGAAATAGGAACACTTTTACAATGTTTGCTCTATTCTTATTGACATTTATGACTCATTAGAGTTGGAATATTAAAGCTGACTTCAGTATAACTCACGTCCAACTGATGATGACTCAGTAAATTCTAAGGCACTTACCTTTATACAAGCCCAGTTAAGTCAGATAATTTGGAAAACATAAAATAAAGAGATTTTACTTGGGACAGCATCAGACCAAAAGCATTTGAAGACAACAATTTTCTACTTTACTGTGTGCTTTCTTTAAAGAATATCTAATACGTGCTTATTTCAGCAAGGTAAATGATGTGAGGTCAGGCATAGAAGGATAAATAAGACTGACCTGGGGAAAAGGTATATATATTTAAAATGATGGATTGTAAATAAATGACTTTCAAAACTTGGGGCCTATATCTCCCATCCAGGATGCTAGACTGTATTAGCCAGTAAATGATCATACTGAGCCTCTTTCTACTTACCATGGACACTTAAGTCATATTTTTTGTCAGTCATTCCTGCTACATTCACAGCAACACACACATAACGGCCTGTGTCAGATACATGAATGTTCTTCAGCTGAAGGATGTGACCTTCATCCAGTATTTCCACTCCCTTTGCCTTGATCAAGGGGCGACCATCTTTCATCCAACTCACTGTTGGTGGAGGAATACCCTGCACCTCACACTCCAAGGAGATACTCTTCCCTCGGGTCACAATAATTTCAGTAGGGTGGCTGCCACTGTTGGTTATGGTCGGTCTAACTGAGAGTTGGAGGAAGATAAAAAGAAACAAAATAGGAAATGTTTGTTTCAAGTCTTACATAGGAAATTTCATCAGCCAAACTTAAATATATTTTTATGTTAAAATATAAACAACTAAAGAAAAGACCCAGGACTAACAGACATGATGTTATGCTGAGAGGTGGAATTCTTCTCCAGTGTTTCAAGTGGGTTCATACCTAAAATGAAGCTATTGACACAGTTCACTAACTTCCCACTTTTGAGAAGCTATACAAATATTTGAACTTATCACTTGTAGCCCTGCTTTACGTAAGTCTTCCTAGTACTCATTTACAATAGATACAGTAGCCTAGCTTACAACCCAATATCTGTTATTAACTCCTTTCTTCCTTCTCCCTTTTACAGTATGAGTTGGGAAAGCTGAGATGGTTTCTTAGTCTTGTTGGAAAACTGGGGTAACCACATGAATGAATTTAGGCCTATAAAACCTAAACAGAGGTCTGCTGGGGATTTTGGGGAAAATTTTGCTCTCCTAACAAAAGAGAAAGATACCAGCCTTTTCCCTTCCTCCTGCCTTCCACGTGGAATTGATACCACAACAACAGCTACCATCTTGAGACCATGAAGGAGGGACTAGTAGAATGCCAGAGCTCCTATGCTGACACAATTAAGCCGCTGACCAACTCCAGTGACTAATGCTAACCTCTGCCTTCTTACTATGTGAGAACATAAACCTGTACTTGGTTAAGCCACTTATAGCCATTTATTCTGTTACTTGAAGCTGAATTCACGTGTCATTGATGCTAGGAACAAAAATTAGATCAATTCTAATACATATGTATGTGGAAAGAAAAGTAGGCCCGTGTCAGTAATCTGATGTTCTAGTGCCGGTCCTACTACACACAAGCCACGTGACCTTGTTCAACCAACAAAACCTCTCGGAGCTTAAATTTCCACGTACACAAAATGGAGGCGACAGTTTTGTCTTATATAACAGCTCATGTGAAGATTAAATGACTATACAACTATCTTAAGCACTCTAAGATCTTATACAAGTAAAATAATCTTTAAAATAAAATGTTTTTACATATTGTAAATATCCCCTATGGTAAAATGCTCCCCCTTCCCCCTCCACGTGTCCACTATCTGCCCCCAGCAAATTACAGCCACACTGGTGTGTCTGTCATTGGTGATCTAATGTAGAGTGGACAGCTGTAATGCTTAATAACAGCCAGAAGGAAGTAATTGCTCTCCAGTTATGTCAGCATAATTTAAATGTGTGTGTCATATGATAGTTACAACCGTACCATCTTGAATGAATATTAAAGATATTTTTTAAAGTCAATGAGAAGGATGAAAAGATTTAAAAGAAAATTGTGCCAAAGCCTGGCTAATCAACAACTTACTGTAAACTTGCAGACTGTATTCTTTCTTTGCAGTCCCAGCAACATTCGATGCCACACATGAATAGAGTGCCGCATCAGACTTTTCAGCAACTGAAATTTGTAATTGCCTGCCCCCAGATAAAATTCTAACTCGCCCCATGGAATCAGTCAGCACTGGAGAGCCTGCAAAGAAGTCCAAATGGCAGAATATGAGGCAGAAATATAAAGCATTTTGTATACATTACTAAATATGATACTTGTTTACTCAGTTCAAGTATATAAAAGGCAAATGACACTGTAAAATAATCCTGCCCTAGTATGTAAAATGAAGGAGCACTAATATTTAAATGAACTAAAAATTTAAATGATCTTTCTGCTACTTAGTGGGCTTAAGGAGCTGTTGATAAATAAATCGAAAATCTGGTCAAACACAGAATTCATTCTTAATGTACATTGAAAACTGTCACAGAGAAAAAATGTTACTTTTTAATAATATCAACTTTTATTTTATATTCAGGAGGTACAGGTGCAGGTTTATTACATGGATGTATTGTGTGATGCTGAGGTTTGGGGTATGACTGAACCAATCACCCAGGAAGTTTAAAACTTATTTTAAAGAAGAAAATGTAGTTCCTGAATGGCGCGTTCTCAATGTCTATAGCTGCCCTATAATGCATTTGATTAAAAAATAATCAATTAATGCATAAGTTTTTTTTTCTAGGGAGGAGTTAACAGTCTTTAAAAAATTTCAGCTGGGTAATGTAGAAGTATCACACGTTGCACATTTAATATAAAGCAATTTTGCTGTCTAGCATTTAGCATGCAAACCCCAGGAAAATTTGTTTATAATCTAACACATTTGTCAAAGTCAACATCCAACTTCTATTTTCATTTAATTTTATAAATTTCAAGGATGAAAACTGACCTTTCTTCTTCCAAATGAGATTTGGGGGTGGAATACCACTTGATTCACACAACAGACTAATGAGATTCCCTTCAATAACTGTAAGTTGAGTAAGTTCATCAGAACCACCAATATTTGGGGGGACTGGAAAAAAATAAAAATATTATTTTTCCACTCATTTCATATAGAATTTTCCTAACAGTTTACATGCAAGATAAAAGGCTTCTACTCAAATGACATAATGAAGAAATTGGCATATGAGATTGACATCAACATCAAATTAAAAGTCACCTGTAAGATGTAGCATAAATAGCTAATAGCAGACTTCCCATGTACACAGATAGACATTTATCAAAATATTCAGAATGGCATAAAGAGAAACTACTTTATCATAACTTATAAAATATATTAGCTCATGTATTTAGCTATTATAAAATGTATATTTGATGCAAGATATTTAGACACCTTGCATCAAAAAGCTAAAGGACCTACCAAGTTTAAACTTAGCCCAGTCACTCTTGCCTAGCTAGCTTTGATATCTCAAATAGTGAACAGAACTGGAAACATAAGGCATATAACATACACTAAAGAACAGAGGCAAGGGGTTTTGTCTAAAGAAAGGACATATTACCTATTTCAGATTGCACAGTCTGCTTCTCTACTGGCCTACAGCTTCACCCTGGAACCTTCAAAGTGAATACTGACTACCCATGATTTTCTCAAAGGCGCTGGAGTCTGCAGTTGCTGGCTGAACTCTCCTTGATGACACTTTTTTGGCTGCAGGACTGTCAGCTGGTAGATGGCTTGTTCTTCCAAACTCCTGAGAGTTGAGGAGTTGGAGAATCCTCCTGCACCCCTAGTGCGGCTTCCGGTCATTGTTCAACCATCCCATGTAAAAGCCTCTATTCCTCTGAGGCTCAGATAACCAAGTTACTTTTCTCTCTCTCTCTCTCTCTTTTTTTTTAAATCCGATCTGTAAGCCTGTCATTCTTCCTTTATTCACTGAACAGTCTGACACATGTTCTTATACTTTTCATACTAAGTCCTACCATCACTCTGTATGAACCCAACATCCACAGTATTTAGAGTAGACAGTCTAAATACTCTTGTCTACTCAATTATTGATATACCCATCCCATTTTCCATCAGAAGCCATACCATGGCTCTTCCCATCATCTAGAACATTCCTCCTGTAAGTTTATAAATTTAGGCCTCTTTCTGAAAACTTCTCTGTTCTTTTTGCTCTCAATTATTCCCAATTCTCAAGTCAATTCCCATTGACTTAATTGAATCTCAAGTGTTTTCACTTCTCAGAAGTCCCCCTATCCAGCTGCCTATTCTTCTGTTTACTGACTTCTCTACTCAGGTTAGATTTCATAATCAATAATTTCAACTGTTCCTTTGTCAATATTCTCAACTGCCTTGTACCTTTGCCTTTCTTATTTGTCAATACCCTTACTCTGGATAAATCCTACAGTTTACTCTGTCACTGATACCACAAACTGAAAGTTCCAGAAGAAAATGACACACTGCATAGATTGTCACTACTATAAATTTATGATTTCCATTCTAAACTCTACCTTTCTCTACCCCCAGGGCTTCTCATTAATACAAATACTTGAAAATCTATATCTGTAATGGAGACCCTCTCTGAGGTCTAGACTTTTATATCCAACTAACTACTTAACATTTCAAGTTGGATGCCTTAGAAGCATTGTCAAATTTGACTTGTCCAAAACTGAACTGAGCCCTCTTTGTTCCTTCTCTGAGAAAAGGACACTATTATCCTCATGGCCCAGTCGGCTAAGCCACACAGACATCCATCCTTTACTCTTCTTGTTTCCACACTTCATCTAATCAACTGAATCATGTTGATTCAATTTATTAAATATGTCTGCTTTCTTCTAAAATACAGACTTGAGCACCCAGTCCTTTTTTAAATCCCTTTAGTTTATTCTATCACCTTTAGAATCAAATCTATATGTTTTAAATATTTAAGAGGCCTTCTGCAATATGCCTATTTTTACCTTTTTACCTAATATCTCCTCTCTCTCCTCGCACCACACTAGGCTCCATAGTGAAGAATATTAAGCTCATTGAATACAGACAGTATTCTCCAGGGCTTTGCATTGCTTTTACCCTCTTCACAGAGTTAATGCCTGAGCATTCTTAAGGGCTCAGTTAAATGTTTCTCATATGCTTTTCTACATAACCACCTAAGATAGCTCTTAGGAGGTTTAATTTTAATTTTGACTATTTAAAGATATTTCTCCACCAGCCAACTATAAGTTCTGTGAGAACAACATCATTGTCTTTCTCACTAATTGCTCTATGTCCACACATGGCATAGCGCCTAGACGATGGAAGCATACTGTAAGTGTTTTTTTTAGTGAATCTATCTTTGATGTCTCAACTTTCTCCCTTATCATTCATTCTTATACCTACTGCATTCTGCTTTTCACTATTACATTGCTTTTCTTTAAGAGGTATTGGTCTGCATATTTGTAAAGTATGTTTTTTAGTTTAATTTGACTTCTCTGCAATATGTAATATTACTCATTCACTCATCCATTCATCCATATCAAACTTACCTATTGTGTTCTTCTGAGAACAACATTTTCAATAGTTTCCATGACACATTTTTTACTGGGTTTTCCTCCGACCTCTCAGGCTCTTCCTTCTCAGTTTCTTATCTAGAGTTTCTTTTACTAGCTCTCTTCTTATATGGTACACCTGAGAGCCATCCTATCTACTACTCTTCTGTATACATTCTTTTTACCTTCTCCAAGTGATTTCATCTGCTACCTATATAGTTATGTCTGCAACCTTATGTTTTTAACTCTTATCTCCCCTAAACGATAGACTTGTATTTCTGGTTGCAGGGCCGACAGCTTCACATAGTCCACAGGTACCTCAAATATCGCATATGAAAAAGGAATTCTTCACCTCAGTTTCTAATTGATCATCACTCCTAATTTTTCTTTTTTCTTTTTTGTCATCTTTACTTGATAACACTTGGTCTAGTATCTTGTCCATATTGGGAACTAGATAAAAATATTAAATTATTAAATAAATGAACTAGATATAAATAATAAATATTTTTCCCATTTGAAAGAAATGAGGATGGAAGGGAAGGGAAAATGGAGAGGGAAAATGGGTAAAAAGAGGCAGGAACAGAAGTTAATGACATATAAGTAGCATATAATGAAATAAATTTACTTTTAGTAACTTTTACTATTTAACAGTAAATTTTTATAGGGTGTATAATAGCATTTCTCATAACCTGCCTGAAGGGTTTTTTAACAATGATAGTCATTTATTAATAAGTCATTTTCTACATCAGTGCATGCTTTCAAAATTTTAGAGAGTATTTCTTCTCCATCGGAATAAAGTTATTTCATCCAGTTTTATTTTTATTTAAAAAATGTTTGTGAATAAACTATAAATCAAAGGTAAATTCAGCTTATAATTTCAATAATTAAAAAGTTTAAACAAATACAATCAAAATGAAGAGGGCTTATTATGAGTTTTTTAAAGTATGTAAAATACAGGTGAATGTACTGGAAATGGGAATGCTTTTTAGCTGATAGCCCCAGCTGAAGCAAAAGTTGTGCCTGTAAGAATTATCTTAATTAGTAACAAATGGTAAAATTTCAACTGCGAATAGCTTTTCTCCCTGGTTATTATAGTAATCCAATCTCCCACCACACAAATGAATACATTATAAATGAGTTTTTTAAAGTATGCAAAATACAGGTGAATATGCTGGAAATGGGAATGCTTTTTAGCTGATAGCCACAGCTGAGGCTCAAGTTGTGACTATAAGAATTACCTTAATTAGTAACAAATGGTAAAATTTCAACTGAGACTAGCTTTTCTCCCTGATTATCATAGTAATCCTATCTCCCACCACACAAGCACCTGTGTTCTTTCTCGCACACACACACACACACACAGTTCACATATATAATTTGGGTTTTTGGCTTATTTTCTTTCCATTGATGAACCTACCACTAGTTACTAGAGAAGGCCCAATCATTACGAGACGCTGGCTGTGGAAGACAAAGGGCATGTTACTCAGGCAGATGAGGAGAATCCTTCAACATCAAAGTTACAAGAAAGTTCATCTAGAGTTGCTCTCGAAGTAGTTATATGAACTGATACCCAGGACAGTTCAGAACCATGTAAATGTACTGATTGTTGTTCATCTACCTATTATAATCAGTTTTAGTTACATGGATGAATATCATTTTAAGTGACACAAAAACCACAGGCTGCATCATTTGCTTTCAAGAGCTGATTACACTTACCCCAAATGTTGACATTGTAGTTTTTTTCAGTTTTTCCAGCAACATTTGTTGCTTCACAAGTGTAACGACCAGTGTCTTGAACCTGAGCATCTTCAATCTGAAAACAAAATCATCCTTTGAAATCACACTTTCTATTTCACTTGAGGTTTTTTTATTAATACTATTTGTGATCTATTTCTTTTATTCTGAAGATTCACAAAGTTACCAAAAATAGAGAAAATAGCAATATAAATGGCTATATGCCCATCACCCAGTTTCAACACAACAAGATTCAACCATTTTCATCTATGCCATACCTTATTTTAATCTGGTTTATATTAGGGGTTGAGGGTCTAGAACAGCTTTTTAAATACAATTCAGAAAAAAATAATGAAAAGGTACAATTTCTGTTGAAGTAATTTAAGACTTTAAAATATGAAATCCTTATACATCCAGGAAACTGTCCAGTAAAATAACAGCCTTATTCTTGAGACCAATAATATATCTTTCTCCCATGCTGCTGGGTTTGTAAGCTTCTTTAAGCTAAACATTACATTACATTAGCCTCATTCTCCTAGTACCCAGTTTGGTGCTTGGCAGATGAATTAGTATCAGTAAATATTTTTCATGTATTTATGTACAACATGCATCAATGCTCATTCATTCATTGACCATTTGCAGTTATTATAACACTTGTACTAGGTACTGTAGGTAGAAGACATAAACAGATATAATGTCACATATGGTTTCTGATTTAAGTTTGCAATCTAGTTGAGAATATAAAGAATGTGAACATAAAAAGAATTTAATAATAAATAATATATAATAATACAAGATAATACCAAAGATACAACAAGCAGTATGTGACTTATTGCCAACTAAGTTTGCAATCAATAATTTCTAAAACATTCAATGATCACAGAAGTTAGAGTGATCATTTGAAGTATTTAGCTTAGCAGGGGTGCACAGAAGGCAGTCAATAAACATTTATTAATCAATTCGTGTGAACAATAGAGATGGAATTAGCTAAAAGAACACATGGAGAACCTAAGAATATTAGACTTGAAAGAGGAAATAAAATCCAACCTCCTCATTTTACAGATAAGGAAACTCAATCAATTAAGATATCTAAATTGCTCAGAGTCACATAATTCGTGGCAGGCTCACTCAAATCTGGGGTTCCAAGTCCTTAAGGTCAGTATGTACAGGCCTGCATGTCTCATAGAAAGAGTCGGGGAGGGAATAATAGAGAGGAGGGATTAATATTTATTGAGCACCTAGTGTGTACCAGGCAAAACAAAATGGTAAGATTCTATTACTTGATTTTGTTAGAGATGTGTGTGAATGGTAGTGCGTAGGTAAGATACTTTTAACTGACTAATAAGAATTGCATTCCAAAAAAGTTTTCATTCCTCTGATCTTCTCCCTAAACCCCTCAACGGGACAAACTTCTGTACTCACTGAGATTTGCATTTATGCCATTGTCTCCCTCTGTCATTTCGTCAGAGTTAAGGTTTGGGAATTTTACCACATGCTTTCTAGAATGCTAGGCTCTGCCCCTGCGAATGGACAATGACTTTTCTTCTTCTTCTTCTTCTTCTTTTTTTTTTTTTTTCGTGTATAGTTCAATTAGTTCATCCCTCTTTCTTTCATCAGTGATTCTGCTCTTTCCTTTCTCACCCAGCTCCATTATTATACAATAATAATACCCAAGATCTCCATCCTCTGCCTCTAACATACTCCTTCATGCTCCCTTTCACTCAACCCCATGCTTCTGTCTTCCTTAGGTAAGCGGCCCAGCTTACTGCCTGCCATCTATTTCTCAAGATTCTTTGTTTATCAGTAATAAACCTTCCTTTAGCAAGAGGCTATGTGGTGGTTAGTAGCACAGGTTCTGAAGCCATACTCCCAGTGTTCTAATCCAATTTCTGTCTTTCAGTAACTGTAGGCAGATTACTTAGCTGGTCTTTTGATTTCTCAGTTTGGTTATTATAAGGATGTTATAAACATTCGACAGTCTTCTGTCCTCCTGAATCTGAATTCCTTAGGCTGACTTTCAATGTCACACTTTATTTCATTCAAATCAACCTTTTCAACATTATTTCTAAATATTCACTTTGTTAAATTCTCTGTTTGAGCCAAACTAGCTGACTTGCTTCCCTTGCCTCTTATCTCGTCTACCTCTAAAACACTAAGTAGTCTTTTAAGACTAATCCTGGCAACCAGAGCCTCACCTTTTGCCACCCCTCAAAATGTATTATCTGTACCATCCACTTGGTAATTGACTCAGACTATAGTACTCGTTGCATTTTTCAACTAAATTGTTAATTTTTTATGTGTTTACGTGAGATTGGAAGACATCAAGGACATGAAGTGTGTCATGCTTGTTTGCATTTCTTTTTTTTTTTTTTTTTTGAGACAAAGTTTTGCTCTGTCACCCAGGCTGGAGTGCAGTGGTGTGATCTCAGCTTAATGCAACCTCCACCTCCCGGGTTCAGGCAGCTGTCTTGCCTCAGCCTCCCAAGTAGCTGAGATTACAGGTGCATGCCACCATGCCAGGCTAATTTTTGTACTTTTAGTAGAGACAGGGTTTCACCATGTTGACTGGGCTGCTCTTGAACGCCTGACCTCAAGTGATCTGCCCACCTTGGCCTCCCAAAGTGTTGGGATCAGGTGTGAACCATCATGACTTTTTGCATCTTTGTCCAGAGCACCTAAAATGGGCACTTGGTGATTGGCTGGAAGACTGAAGGTGAGGCACACCTTGGATTATTTCTATGATATTTTCCTGGAAGCATTTTTTGAGATCGTTTCTGGATATGGATGACAAATAATTGAATCTCACTAAGCACAAAATTTAAAAATATTACAAACCTCATCAATAAAAGGGTTCCTAGAATTTTGTAAGAGAAAATTAGTCCAACACTTGTAAAAGACAGTCACGCTAAATAGGGGTAGTACCAAAACCATGAACTTACAATAACATAAGATAAAATAAGTGAATCCATATCCTTACCTTGAACACACTTCCATTTTCAGATATACTGAGGCCTGGTTTCTTCAGCAAGGGGTGGCCGTCTTTTAACCAAGTAAGAGTAGGTGGGGGAACAGCATCGCTTTGACATAGTAACTCCACAGCTTGGCTAATGAGGACAGAGACATTCTGTTCTTCTCCCATAATATTTGGTGGAACTACATGAAAGATGGGTTTTCTTTCAGGATAAAACAGGCCAGCACACTATTTATATTCATTAATTAGCAGGACATATACTGAATACCTTTATTGGTTCTTTTAAGATGTAGGATCACAATCATTCTAACATACGCTTTTGAATCACTTGGTTCAGAATCAAGTACTAATAAATCACTGATTAATGTATTCTTGTTGAACAATGCCTCTCACTTTTTATGTAAAAAACGTTTAGAACGGGAAGTTCTCAAGTGCCCAAATAAGAAACTTTTAGAACTAGATGTTACTGCGTAAGGTTTTCAAAGTAATAAATCACTCATGAAATATTTTAGAAACAATAAGCTAAGGGTGAATACACCTCCAATATTTATTTGTAATTTTTGCAAAAGAAATAGATGTCATAGTCACAGAGGCAACATTAAAAAATAGTTGGAGGATATCACAGAGCTCATCCAGTCCCATCTTGCAGTGTGCAAAACATAAAATTGGTGTCAGATAATAGCTTGTGCAAAATAATATGATTAATTGGTGGTAAAGTTAGGAGCCTTCTGACTTGCAGTTTAGTGTTCTTTTTGGTTTTCCATGGTGACAGAATAAAGAACAAATCAATTCAATGACCAGCTGCACAACATACTCACAATTGCATAAGAGGAAATAAGTGGAAATTTTAATGAGATTAAAATTAGGATTCTCTGGCTATATAAAGCTACTTAGATGCTGAAATGTGTTTTCTGAAAAGTTTAAGAAATCTCTTTCCCTTGGGTATATTAAAGAATACAGTAAACAATCATTTATCTTAGATGGTTTAGGTACAGTCCTGCCAAGAATGAGAGGGTAGTCTCCATAACTTCTCAAGGACTCTTTCAGGCCTGTATATATAATTATTCAGAAACACAAACTAATGATGAAATCAGGCCTGTTATAAAAGGCCACTCCAACAAAGCACAGAGAGGAATTTCCTTGGCCATTTCTCACGAAATCCCATCACTATGCAGGGCTATAGAAAATTTGCCATATTTGTAGCCTTTTATTTTAACCACAAAAAAGGTTAAGTTGTACTAAAATGTTTTGGTAGAAACAAGATTTTTGTGGTAAAAATATTATTATCGTTTATCAGCCATTGTTTCAGGCTTGATACTCCATCAGCATGTGGCAAGATAAAGAAGGCAATAGACTTTGACTATAGTAGTAGTATTGTGCCTCTGTAACCATGAGGTTTCTCTGTTACTATGTCTGCTACAGAGGGAAAGGGTATGAACTAAAGAGCACTTTCATGTGCTGTTTTGGGGTGCAGGACTTATGTTAAACTCAAAGAAATTGATGCTGAAGGAAGAAACACACTGCTCAATGGGTGAGATTGACCAATGGAGCATTTGTGCAGAGATTCATGATGTTCCTTCTGCTAAATTTAGTAGTACACACAGACATCTGGCTCTTGATAAGGTTAAAGTAATCTGAGAAACAGAAAACACTGACATTTTTGATGTGTGACACATTCGATAAAAGATACATGATTAGTCTGTTTGAGATTAAAACTACTATAAAAATAGCAAAGTGGGTGAGCACAATTAGTGCCACTTTCTTTCCTTTTTTTTTTTTTTTTTTTTTTGAGAAGGTGTTTCGCTCTTGTTGCCCAGGTTGGAGTACAGTGGCACAGTCTCGGCTCACTGCAACCTCTGCCTCCCAGGTTCAAGCAATTCTCTTGCCTCAGCCTCCCAAATAGCTGGGATTGCAGGCATGTGCCACCACAACTGGCTAATTTTTTTGTTTGTTTGTTTTTGTATTTTTAGTAGATACAGGGTTTCACCATGTTGACCAGGCTGGTCTCGAACTCCTGACCTCAGGCGATCCACCTGCCTTGGCCTCCCAAAGTGCTGGGATTATAGGAGTGAGCCACTGAGCCCGGCCTAATTAGTGCCATTTTCTAAAGACGCCATGAAAACAGATTCACAAGTCCTAGCACTCAGGAAGCCCTAAATAGAATAGCTGATTTCACATCTTGGAAATAATTTTAGGTAAAGTTTGGCCTCATTGAATAAAAAAGTACCGTGTATAAAAATGTTTGTCTTAGATTATTTGTAGAATCTACAAAACAGCATGAGTTCATTATGACTGCAGAAGTGAAAGTCGGAAACAATTCAAGACTACAGAATGCTAATTCATTTCCAAATATATTTTCCTTCAGTTACTTTCTTTTTTACACTAAATGAGTTGAATCAAGTTCAAAAGGAAACCAGATTTTTTAAATGAGAGGAAAAAATGCAAAAACAATGGAGTATTTGTTTAAGGGACAAAAACTGAAGCAAATCTAATTATAGCCAAGGATATATATTACCAAAACATGTATTTTTTTTTCTGTCCTGTCTCTCATTTCCAACTTTTTGTTTAGTCTGAGAAGAGAACAAGGGTTCTACCCTTTAGATCCTCAGCTTTCTTAGATGTTATCCCTATTTTGCTTTGTGGTTATGTTGCTTAGGAAGGGATGTGTTCTGGACCTGTTTCTCATCCTAAGCATTATGTTTGTTAAATTTAATTACTAAAATCAGAGTTGTCATAGGGTTGTCGTTGCTGGGAAGCTGAAGAATGTATGATCTCCAGGAAAGTTCTCTGAGCTTAAGTTTAAAGAAAAGGTACTATATGAATCCAAATCTTTTAAAAACTCAATTCTCTTGTTTCAATATCTCAGGGTATGGCAAAACATACTCTGAATTATACCAGGGAGAAAAATTTTAACGAACTACTCATAATTGTAGGAAAAGCTACTTTGCCTACTATCTTCTTCTCCTATTCCACCCCCCAACACCACCACAACCCCCAGTGTAAATCTGAAGGTGATTTATCTCTGGGAATTAACATTCATTAGGCTCTAATTAGACACACATCACCAAGGTTACTACTACAAATATAAAAATATAATTTATGGAAATAATACTAATAGTGAAATACAGATTGGACACTGATTTTAGATTAAAAACCTGTTTTACTTTTACACTTTTTCAGCAGCTTGCTGCATGGATATTTCAATGGCTTAACACATATAAACATTCCCAAACATATATATCAGCTAGCCATTTGACTTTTATATCAGAGAAAGATACTGATTTTCAGCCTAAGAAAGTAGTATAGAAGTATCTTAGCAAATGATAAGGAATAGTGATGCATGTTTCTGTAATTCCTGGAAAATATCAACTCTTTATCATCTCCCAGGTTCACTCTTGACACTAGCCAGTGTAGAAATGTAAGGAGACTATCTCAGAATTCTGTGTTGACTAAAACTCTGTCGAGACCAATGTCACCCCTCTACTTGCTTCCTAATGACTGAAGAACTACTGTGTTACACACTTGATTAATTGATGAATCAGTCTCAAAGGATATTTTAGAATAGAAACTTTCCAGTTCTTCATAAAGCATAAAAGCGACTCAATTCAGGGAAGGAGTTAAAATTCCTGGGGTTGGGCATTATAGACCTATCTGTTCCCTCAAATACCTAAGCAAATCTGGAGGCTAGATGTGAACTCACGTCAATTGCAGTAGCAACAAAAAAGAAAGAGCACAGAGAACCCTTTGGTAGTGTACCGATGCCAACTAAAACTTTTACTTTCATTAAATATGTATGATATCCATAACAAGGGGTCTTTTTACTAAAACATTATGTAACAATAAATGTTAGTTGTGATCATTACATTTACATTGGCAAACATATAAGAGAAGACAACATGGTCCACATTGTCTGGAGGTAAAATTTTTTAAAAAGGTAATATATTTCAGAAAGGAATGAATTATTTGGAAGTGAGGTAGGACTTTAAGAAGAAGGCTTGCATTCTGCATTAAACAGAAACTCTTCAAGAGGTCATAAAAGATATAATTTCATTATTCCGCGAACTAAGGAATATATTGCAAATAAGCCGCAGAAAAAAGTCTAAAAGAGTTCTGAATGTAAAGGTATACTGGAATGTGGATAGACAAGCATAATATATAAATGGAGATCAAGAAGCCCCAACTTTCTTCTGGGGCTCTTTTGCTGTGATGGGATCAGGTATTTCCTTTTGTGATCATTGTGGGCAGCATTGAGAGTGGGCAAAAACTTAAATTGTGCCTACATTTATATTAACTTTTTGCTTCCCAAAGAGCCCTTAATGCACAAACATAGTATTGATCACAAATATGCTGATTACAAATAATTAGAAAGTAATAAAAGCATGGCTTTGAGTAGAATGAATGAAGAGAGCTACTTGAACAGATACTTGCTTCAATGAGAAGATTATCTCTTCTAAATGGCAGAGCTGCTATCCACAGTCATGGTTTTCAGAGTACTCTATAAAACCAACACCCTACATGCTGGCTGTGTGCATTTTATTTTCTCAGAACTTTAAAAAAGGAAAATCATCCAAAGTCAGATATAAGGCTGAAAGAGAATCTGATTTGAATTGATCCTGTAATATCATTTTTAAGGTTCATTGTTCTTTATTGTCAACAACTTCCCTTAACTTTCTCAATGATTTTAGGACCCAAACACATGTCTATCAGAGCAAAATTAATTACTAAAGTGTCTCACCATATACTCGGAGGTCAATGTCCCTTTGTTTTTCTCCAGCAGCATTCACTGCCACGCAGGTGTACCTTCCTGTGTCACTGATTTGTGCACTGGTCAATGCTAGGATTCGACCACCAGAGAGAACCTGTCAATGAGAAGAATGTTAAATAACCAATATGTCTCTGAGAATGGTAGGTGTAATAGATATTTTCTCTTATTTTCTTGAGGTTAGTCAGTTAACACTTGCCTTTCAGGAAGATTTTCTCTTGGATATTTTTAAGTAGGCAAACATCATATAATACTCTTTTCATCTTCTCAGTGGAAGAATGTAAGAGGCTAGAATTAAATTTGGTAAAGACTACTGAAAATAAGTCTTTACATATGGCATCAGATGAAAGTCAACTTTCATCCATACACACTACAAACAGAGAGAAAAATGCCAGGCGAGAAACATGAGTTGGAATAAGAGGCGCTAATTCTCTTTCTAATTTTTCTTTGGGTAAAAAGGTAAGAAACTGAAATTAACAACAAAGTAGTAGCCAAATTAATTAATAAGCTACATTGATTATTCTTTATCCCATGAATTCAGTTGTATTTCTAAAATACTGACATTAACCCTGGATGTTCTATGATCCCAAATTTTGAAAGCATTAGATTTGCAAGAAAACCTGAAGAAGTAGAATGTTATGAGAACTATGCTTTCTGTTAGGCAAGATAAAAATTAAACTTTAAATCAGGTATATATGTACTTCTATATTTTTAATTTTGACTCAATATAATGCATTTAAAATTTTTCTAGGACTCAAATTTTACTTCTCATGATGTTTACATTATATTTTTTTCTTACTATTTTACTTGATGTTTTTGTAGAAGTATATATGCTCTGTGTAGTCTCTGATTCATAACTATTTGAAGACATTTAAACCTAAATTCTACCAGAAAATTCCTGTTTTGTTGATTAACATTTCTTTGTGTAAAGTATCTATTGTGGTAGTAGCAGAAAGTGGAGTGGGGCAGGTAGAAAACAACAAATATCTAAAGCAAATGGTCAAAATATAACACCTAAAAGTAAAATAAGGGAACTCTTAGAAACAGTGAGCTTTTAATCAATTATTTGGGGATCCCCGGTATGTGTCCATGGTTTTTATGGTTGCATATGCATACTTAAAAAATAGCATCTGTTAATCCTTGTTCTCTAAATCTCTTCAACAGTTTTACCTGCGTGTACTTCCTGTACTGAATAATCAGGTGGTAAATGTCACCAAAGAAATGAATGAAGGTACCTGTATTCCATTAGAAAAACTAGAAACAGGACTCCCATCTTTCAACCAGGTCAGACTTGGGGCAGGAATACCTCTGGCTTCACATTCTAACCTCACTGGGTTGTTAACCACCACTGCCACCATGTTATTGCTGCCAGAAATTGATGGGGCCACTGAAAAAAACAAATGAAAGTAAGACATGTTAATATCACAGGATTTGTGACCTCAAATGATGAAAACTACATGTAATGTCTACAATATTGTGTTCTTATTGGAGGGTTTGTTCTTGTTTTTTGGTAAGTTCTTTCACCTCTCTTATTTAAGATCTAATGACAGCCATCCTGTGAGATAAATAGAGCAAGTATCAATTTCTCCATTTCACAGATGAGGAAAAACAAGTTTTGCCAGTTTGTTTAAGAAATCAGTTTTTTATGCCAGAGTGGAATTTTATTTATTGATTTCTAGGCTTGTGTGTGTGTGTGTGCAGGAACACACATATGTACCTCCCTTCAATCACTGCATTCACTGTAGTATGTTAACTACCAACTCCTCTTAAAAGCATTATTAGAGATAATCACTCAGAAAAGTTTCATTAATACCTATGATTCTTTTAGAGAGCATTTACAAGCAGTGTTTTTTTGTCGTTCACTAACAGTATCAATGACTATTTCAACAACTCATTGAAAGCAAACTTAAGTCAACAGCATGTGGAAATCGAGCATTTTAATAGGAATCAGGAATAAGCACATTTATAAGTTTTAGAACACTGTGCCCTTACATAAAATGACAATAACACACTCTGTTAAATACTTACACAATAATTTTATAGAAGCACTTAATCATTTTGAATGCTTCTTTTTTTTTTTTTTTTTTTTTTTTTTTTTTTTTTGAGGCGGAGTCTCGCTCTGTCGCCCAGACTGGAGTGCAGTGGCGCAATCTCGGCTCACTGCAAGCTCCGCCTCCCGGGTTCACGCCATTCTCCTGCCTCAGCCTCCCGAGTAGCTGGGACTACAGGCGCCCGCCACGTCGCCCGGCTAGTTTTTTGTATTTTTAGTAGAGACGGGGTTTCACCATGTTAGCCAGGATGGTCTCGATCTCCTGACCTCGTGATCCGCCCGTCTCGGCCTCCCAAAGTGCTGGGATTACAGGCTTGAGCCACCGCGCCCGGCCTTTGAATGCTTCTTTACCCCAGAATGAATCTAGGTGAAGTGGCACTAACCATGAACTTGCAGACTGTAAAATAACTCTGTAGCTCCAGCTGAGTTGATGGCCACGCATTTAAATATGCCAGCATCTGAGATCTGGGCACTTTCGATATCAATGATCTGTCCTCTGTTCAAGAAAGTCATGCTAGTGGAACCTGAGAGTAGACGATTATCTTTGTACCATGTAATAACTGAAAGAAGGGGAGAAGATGATCTATGTAAAAATTTTTTAAATTAAATATACTAAGTTGGATCTTAGCTAAGTCACAATTACTTTATTCTTATACTTATCATTTGAATTTAATCTGTTTAAGTAATCATCTCTTTAGCTTTGATTTTTAAGAGAAGGTAACCCTTAGAAAAACACCAAGAGCCAAGTCAGTGAGTCCTGAAAATGAATTTAGAAGAAAGATATTCTTTACTATCTCTAACACATCAGTATTATTTAATAGCAAACTTTCAACTTATCTATTTTTTTGTTGTATGTTTCCTTTCATCCATAAAATGTTGGCTATATGCCTAACCAAACCAAATACCATACACATTATTGACCTTAAAAATGTATGTTGTTACTGATTCATATGAATAGTCTACCAGTGGTGGGAATATACAAAACAAAGTTGTAGTCTCATTAGAATGACAATTTGATGTAGCTTCATTAAGATGCTTTTAAGTTAAAAAAAAAGTTTCGAGCTGAGATCCGGCCACTGCACTCCAGCCCGGGCGACAGAGTGAGACTCCGTCTCAAAAAAAAAAAAAAAAAAGTTTCAGCATAAATGGATATAAACCACCATGTGGGTCTTGTGGCCACAATACTGACAATAAGATGATTAAAGTATTTGCATATTTCTACATTGTTTAAATAAATTGTTTCATGCAGTTAAAGGCAATACAAATTCAAAAATTTTATCTGATAATATTCTTATCAATGTTTCACCCATGAAATGTATTCTATAACCTGTTCTTTACGAGTAATTAGTATATTATGCTCAAAACCAGTTTCAGTTATTCCCAGAAATCTTAAAATATTAAGTTATAGAGTCCAAGAGTAAATGTACCAGGCACAGGATTTCCAGCTGCCTTACACTCCAGCTGTACAGGGTTGCTCACCACCACAGTCTCATTCAGCATCTTCCCTGCATCTTCCAGATGAGGTGGTTCTGCAAGAGGCCCAAACAGATACTTGTAAGTAGAATATTTAAGCTGAAATTGTTTGCTCAATTAAAATTATATTTTTTCTTCCTTTCTTCTTTTTTTCATATGTATACACTGACCTATTTGGAATAAAAGTATACTATTAAATAGACTGAAGAACAAGATTTAAAAAAATCTAAATAAGTTTTCTAGATCACACATTTCTCTGTGTCCAGATAGGAAAATTCTTGTAATTATATAGATTAGTAGAGGAGTAAAAAAAAAGTTAAAGACAGATTTTTTATTGTACTTAATCTGATTGATTTGGTAAGTAATTATCTTTACCAAGAAGTAATTAGTCTACTAAATTTGAACTCTTCCAGTGAAGAAGAAATCAACATCTCAAAATATCTTACTTTATCTTTGGATAGCACTATCTTAAGCTATTTCAGAAAAAGCAGAATAATTTTTGTGTGTTTTTTGACAGCTTTTTTCCTTTGATATAAAATTTAAATGTAAGTTATTCACAAAATAAAACAGAAAAGTATATTTTCAACTTTAAGTAATTACTGATAAGGATGATCTGTTATTTAATATAGTTGGAAAGTAGGAATTCGTGAAGTCTGAGAGGCATAATATAAAAGAAATAACTTGGAACATTAATTCCATGTTTTCAACAATATCTCAAAGAGTGTGAGAGGCATACCAGGATAAGAAAATTACAAGGGAATTAAAGGTTCTGTCTTGTTTGAAAAAGATGTTGTAAATTAGTATCTGAAGTTGACAGAAAAAAACATATTTTAAGAATTTGCTACATTTAACTAATTCAATGCACTAGAGACACTCAACCTACATACAATCAATAAATCCATCAATCCATTAATCTACCAAAAACAGGAAAGGGGGAAGAAGGAAAGAAAACAAGAAAAAATAGAAGTAAGATGGCAGAAATAAAATCAAATATATAAATATGAATGAGTTCATTTAATTGTTTAACAGAATTTTTTTGACACTTAAAATAGTGACTTTCTGACACGTTAATACTTGTATGGGTGGCCGGGTGCGGTGGCTCATGCCTGTAATCCCAACACTTCAGGAGGCTGAGGCAGGCGAATCACAGGTCAGGAGTTTGAGACCAGCCTGGCCAACATGGTGAAACCCCGTCTCTACTAAAAATACAAAAAATTAGCCAGACATAGTGGTGGGTGCCTGTAATCGCAGCTACTTGGGAGGCTGACACAGGAGAATCACTTGAACGTGGGAGGTGGAGGTTACAGTGAGCTGAGATCATGCCATTGCACTCCAACCTGGGCAACAAGAGTGAAACTCCACCTCAAAAAAAAAAAACAAAACAAAAAATCAACTTGTGTGGGTGACAAGGTTTGGCTATGTCCCCACCCAAATCTCGTCTTGAATTTTGGCTTGGAGGGACCCCACTGGTAGATAACTGAATCATGGGGGCGGTTCCCCCATACTGTTCTCATGGTAGTGAATAAATCTCATGGGATCTGATGGTTTTAGATCCATCAGATTGCCTTGGCTCTCATTCTCTTCTCTCATCTGCCACCATGTGAGATGTGCCTTTTGCCTTCTGCCATGATTGTGAGACCTCCCCAGCTATGTGGAACCGTGAGTTCATTAAACCTCTTTGTTTTCTAAATTGCCCATTCTTGGGTATGTCTTTATCGGCAGCACGAAAATGGACTAATACAATGGGTTAAAACTATTTTTTAATTAAAATATCCAAGTGAATAAGGAGCACAAATAAAAACCCACAAAAATGTTACAATAAGGAGCTAGACAAAGATATACAATAATTTAACATCAATTTCTGATAAATATACAAAACAAAAATTATTAAACATGACAAAGCAACATGATTTATATTAACATGTTACAATTCATGAATAATATTTTATAATGACAATACCTTATGCATTGAATAACAAAGCAAAAATTGTTAGAAAGCAAGAAAAACTCTAAAACTAAGAATTCTAAAAAATTCTAAAAGCAAGAAAAACTCTAAAAGTGGTGTATTTTAACATGACCTTCTCAGAAACTGGCTGTGTAGTGAAACAAAAAATACAGTTGTAAAGAATATGAAAAATAAAAGTACCCATCCAGATCGTGTATGCATATGTGTATGTGTGTGTTTGGGGATTTGTAGTTACCAAAGAATATATATGTTTTAAAAATGACAATGGAATATTTTCAAAATGAAATATTAGCCCACAAAATACCCATAAGATGTTTTATAATCAGAATTTTAAAAAACTATAAAATATAAATCAACAACAAAAATACAAAGCTATCTACATGGGGAAAATCTCATTAAAGATGAAATCAAGACAAGGGTATAAGTTTAGAAAAACATAAAGTGAAATTGATTAATATTAAAACCTGTAGGATGTCACTAAAGCAGTACAGTACTTAAAGAAAATCTAAAGCCATAATTAACATATATAAAAAACAAGAAATAATGGAAAAAAGTCCTAAGCACTCAACCCAGAATTTAAAAGACCAATACAATAAACCAAAACAGGCTAGAAATAAATAATAAATATAAAAGCAGAAAACAAACAAAATCAAAGAAGATAAAAAAACTCAAAGTTGATTTTTGAAAAGTCTAAAATAAAGTCTGTTTTCAGAAGTAGATGTCCTTTGGGTCAAATCTCTTTTGTCCTGGGAGTTTTTCCTAAAGACTCACCCTAGAACCACCCCTCCTTCACTCTTACAATTACTTTTGTATTCATTTAATTCCATGTATTAACCCTACCTGTTTGAAATGCCTAGAATGCTTCTGTTTTCTGCACTGAATTCTGATTATCAACACAGTATTTAAGGACACAAGACCTCTAAATATGGCTATCTAACTTTTCCAACTGGAAAAGAAAAAAGGAAGAATAATCAGTCCATGGCACATTCCTTCAAAACAGCTTTTTAAATACTTGAAGCCTTCTGGACTGAAGTGCTCATTGAAGAATCTGACAGACTATGTAGCTGCTGCAATAAAACACTACGATGGGAATAAGAAATACAGAGCTATGGAATGGGTTGGCAATTTCTCACTTCACTAGAGAACTTTAAGAAAGATTGGATGTCAGCAAGAATGCCAGACTAAGGACTCAAAAAATCTACTACTCTAGTAAAGAAACAAAAACATTGGAAACATTGTCAAAATCAACCTTTTCAGAACTTGGGAAATTAACCAAAGACTTGCAAAAATCCAAAAAGTATTTATTAAAAAGTAAGTAGCTAAATTTCATTTAAAACAGTGAGTTTTGTGGCATTTTTACTGACCTACCCCTGTCACCCTCTCTCCAGCTCAAACTTGAAAACAAATAGTCCAATAATCGCAGTGAAAAAAGCAGCCTAGCAGACACTGAAGGAAGTACAATAGGTTTCGAGCTACCCGAAAGTACCATTCTGAGAGAACTGTCATTATTTGACCTGTCTGGGCTTTCTGTGAAAGTTCCTATTTGCAAGATTTTTCATTATTTAACCAGACTCAATGTTCTGTCAGTGCAAACCGCTTCCGCAAGGGTAAAGTCTGTATAAACAGACTTCATAGAATTTATATAGAAAAATTCATTTCCTTATGCTTCTAAAACAAATTACCTCAAACTTGGTAGCTTAAACAATACAAATTTATCTTACAGTTTTATAGGTCAGAAGTCCAACATGGCCGGACTGGGTTAATATTAAGGTGTTAGCAGAGCTGAATTCCCTTCTGGAGGCTCTAGAGGAGAATCTGTTCCCTTGCCTTTTCCAACTTCTACAGGCCATTTCCTCCATCTTCAAAGCTAGCAATGGGCAGGCCATGTGAGGATGTGAGTGGAGCATTCTTCTCACATTATATCACTCTGATATGCTGCTTCCCTTTTCCACATTTAATAATCCTTATGATTACATTGGGTTCATCCAGATAATTAGGTATTACCTTCCTATTTTAAGGTCAAATGATTAACAACCTTAATTCCCCTTTATGATGTAACCTAATATATTAACAGGTTCAAGGATTAGGATATGAAAATTTGGGAGGATGCCAGTATTCTGCCTACTCACTAATGAATCAAGACACAACAATGAAAACCAGCAACAAAAAACAATAACAATAAAAACCATGAGGAGAGAAGGATATGATTTTCAGAGTTGCCACATTATATTATTTAAAATACCTACTTTTTCAACAAAAATTGCAAGATAGCATTGCTCATACGTAGAAAAAGAAGCAGCATAGAAACTGTCCATCAGGAAATCTAGAACCTAGATATTGGATTTACTAGACAAAAACTTTAAATCTGCTATTTTAAATACAATTGGCCCTCTCTATCTGCAGTGTCAACCAACCACAGATTGAAAATTTTTTTTAATAAAAATAACAATACAATAAAAATTAATACAAATAAAAAATATAGTATAACTACATTTTTTACTATACTAAAAAATGTAGTATAATACATATCATTCATGCTGTATTGGGAATTAAGTAATCTAGAAACAATAAACTATATAAGAGGATGTATATACACAAATACTATACAATTTATTTATTTTAATGTTTATCTCAATAGTTGTTGGGGTACAGGTGGTGTTGGTTACATGGATAAGTTCTTCAGTGGTGATTTGAGATTTTAGTACACCCATCACTCGAACAGTATACGCTGTACCCAATATGTAGTCTTTTATCCCTCATCCCCCGTCATACTTTCCCCTGAATCCCCAAAGTGCATTATATCATTATTATGCCTTTGCATCCTCATGGCTTAGCTCCTACTTATAAGTGAGAACATACAATATTTGATTTTCCATTCCTGGGTTACTTCACTTAGAATAATGGCCTCCAACTCCATTCAAGTTGCTGCAAAAGACATTATTTCATTCCTTTTTATGGTTGAGTAGTATTCTATGGTGTGTGTGTGTGTGTGTGTGTACATATATATATATGTGTATATATATATATATATATATATATCACATTTTCTTTATCCACTCTGGTAGATGGGCACTTAGGTTGGTTCCATATCTTTGCAATTGCGAATTGTGCTGCTGTAAACATGCATGTGCACATGTCTTTTTCATATAACAACTTTTTTTCTTTTGGATAAATACCCAGTGGTGAGATTGCCGGGTCGAATGGTATTCTACTTTTGGTTCCTTAAGGAATCTTCATACTGTTCTCCATAGTGGTTGTACTAATTTACATTCCCACCAGCAGTGTAAAAGTGTTCCGTTTCACTGCATCCACAGCACATCTTTTTTTTTTTTTTTTTTTTTTTTTTGCTTTTTACTTATGGTCATTGTGTTAGTTCATTCTCATGCTGCTAATAAAGACATACCCAAGACTGGGTAATTTAAAAAGGAAAGGGGTTTCATTGACTCACAGTTCAGCATGGCTGGGGAGGCCTCAGGAAGCTTATAATCATGGCTGAAGGGGAAGCAAACACATTCTTCTTCACATGGTAGCAGCAAGGAATAGTGCAGAGCAAAGGTGGGGAAAAGTCCCTTATAAGACCATTAGATCTCATGAGAACTTACTCCTATGATTCAATTACCTCCCATTGGGTCCCTCCCACAATACATAGAAATTATGGGAACTATGATTCAAGGTGAGATATGGATGGGTACACAGTGAAACCGTATCAGCCACTCTTGCAGGAGTAAAGTGGTATCTCATTGTGGTTTCAATTTGCATTTCCCTAATGATGAATGATGTCGAGCTTTTTTTCATATATTAGGTTGGCTGCCTGTATATCTTTGAGAATTGTCTATTCATATCCTTTGACCACTTTTTGATGGGATTATTTCTTTTTTCTTGCTGATCTGTTTGAGTTCCTTGTAAATTCTGAATATTGGTCCTTTGCCAGATGCATAATTTGCTAATATTTTCTCCCACTCTGTGGGTTGTCTGTTAACTCTGCTGATTATTTCTTTTGCTATGCAGAAGGTTTTAGATTTAATTGGTCCCATTTATTATTTTTGCAACAAATATTATACAAATTTTTTTAGATGTGCTTTTTATTATTATTATTATTATTATACTTTAAGTTCTAGGGTACATGTCCACAATGTGCAGGTTTTTTACATATGTATACATGTGCCATATTGTTGTGCGGCACCCATTAACTCGTCATTTACATTAGGTATATCTCCCAATGCTATCCCTCCCCCCTACCCCCTCCCCACAATAGGCCCCGGTGTGTGATGTTCCCCTTCCTGTGTCCAAGTGATCTCATTGTTCAGTTCCCACCTATGAGTGAGAACATGCGGTGTTTGGTTTTCTGTTCTTGCGATAGTTTGCTGAGAATGATGGTTTCCAGCTGCATCCATGTCCCTACAAAGGACACAAACTCATCCTTTTTTATGGCTGCATAGTATCCCATGGTGTATATGTGCCACGTTTTCTTAATCCAGTCTGCCACTGATGGACATTTGGGTTGATTCCAAGTCTTTGCTATTGTGAATAGTGCCGCCAATAAACATACGAGTGCATGTGTCTTTATAGCAGCATGATTTAAAATCCTTTGGGTATATCCCCAGTAATGGGATGGCTGGGTCAAATGGTATTTCTACTTCTAGATCCTTGAGGAATCGCCACACTGTTTTCCACAATGGTTGAACTCGTTTACAGTCCCACCAACAGTGTAAAAGTGTTCCTATTTCTCCACATCCTTTCCAGCACCTGTTGTTTCCTGATTTTTAAATGATTGCCATTCTAACTGGTGTGAGATGGTATCTCATTTTGGTTTTGATTTGCATTTCTCTGATGGTGAGTGATGAGCATTTTTTCATGTGTCTGTTGGCTGTATGAATGTCTTCTTTTGAGAAGTGTCTGTTCATATCCTTTGCCCACTTTTTGATGGGGTTGTTTTTTTCTTGTAAATTTGTTTGAGTTCTTTGTAGGTTCTGGATATTAGCCCTTTGTCAGAACTATATAATTTTATATAAGGAACTCGAGCATCAACAAATTTTGGTATCCATATGGGGTCCTAGAATCAATCCCCTGTGGATATTGAGGGATGACTGAATGTTCCAAGAATTACAGGAAACCATGTATAAAGAACCAAAGAAAAGTAGCTGAATTATCATTAAATATAGATATTAATCAAGTGACAGAAATTACTTTTAAAAGCCAAATAAAGATTCTAAAGTGCAATAAAGACTCAATAACTAGAAGAAGAAAGCTGGAAGCTGGAAGAAGAAAGAAATCAACAAATTTGAAGATTGGTCAGTTGAGATAATCCAATTTCAGAATCAAAGAAAAAAGAAGAAAGAAAAGTGAATAGAGCCTCTACGACTTGTGGAAGCACCATCAAACATAATGTGAGTACCAGAGGAGAGGGGAAAGAGAAAGGTACAGAAAGAATGCCTTAAAAGGTAATAACTGAAACGTTCCCAAATTTGAAGAAAAACATCAATCTATATATCTAAGAAGTTTAAAAAATTGTAAGTTAGATAAACTCAAAGAAGTCCCCACCAAGACATCAAAACCAAACTGTTTAAAACCAACAGCTTAGAATCTTGAAAGCAGTAAGACAGAAGTGACTTATGTGCAAAGATCCTCAATACAACCAATAACCAATTTCTCATCAAAAAAGACAAAGGCCAGAAGGTAGTAGGATGACATAGTCAAAGTGCTGAAAGAAAATGACTATCAATCAAGAATTTCATATGCAGAAAATCTGTCTTTTAAAATTAAAGAAGAATTTCAGATATTTCTAGAACAAAAATGGAATTCTTTCCAGAATTCATTGCTAGACCCCTGTTCTGTGGGGAATACTTAAAGGAGTTCTTCAGGTTGAAATGAAACAATAAATCTAATACACACAAAAGAATAAAGTTCACTGGTAGAGGTAACCACATAGGTAAATATGTAAGATGTAAAAAACTGTATATTTTGCTCATAACTCATTTTTTCTCCTATTGATTTAAAAGATTACAATATAAAGCAATAATGGGCACTTTAAAATGTATTTGTTTAATAATAATAGCATAAAAGAGGGGAAACAGAGAGAGCTAATTAGGAACAAAATTTTTGTATACTATTGAACTATCCAAATACTATATTAATTAATACTCTAATTATAATACTCAGGAAAACTACTAAAAATAAAACTCAAAAAAGGTAAAAGAGGCAATAAGGAAAATAAAATGGCACCCAAGAAAATGTCAGCAATGGAGAAAGAGAAAAACAAAAAATGACATAATAAATATTAAAATGTATACCCAATGACAGACATAAACTCTACCACATCAGTAGTTAAATTAAATATAAATGGATTAAATGCTCCAATCAAAAGGCAGAGATTGGCAGAATGGATTTTTTTAAAATTCCAACTGTATGTTGCCTATAATAGCACACTTTAGATTTGAAGACAAATAAATTGAAAGTAAAAAGATGGAAAACAATATATGATGCAAACAGTAATGGAAAAAGAACATCACACAAAATGACTTCAACAAAAACTGTTACTGGCAACAAAGTAGGACTTTAAAAAAAATACAAAAGGTTAATTCATCAGGATATACCAATTATAAATATATATGTACATAACAACAGATCCCCAATATACATGGAACAAAAATGGACAAACTCAAAGGGAGAAACAGACAATACAACAATAAAAGTTAGAGACTTCGATACCCCACTTTCAATAGCGGATACAACTACTACACAGAAAATCAATAAAAAGATAGAAGACTTGTACAACCTATAATGCAACTGGCACACATAGACTACTCCACCAGAAAACACAGTCTTCTCAAGTGCACATGTCCTATTCTCAAAGATAGACTATATATAAGACCATAAGACAACTCTTGATACATTTAAAAGGACTATAATCTTACAGTATATGTTCTCCAGCACAATGAAATTTAGGAACGAATAATAAAACAAAATTTGGGAAGTTCACAAATAAGTGAAAATGAAGTATCACACTCCTAAATAACTATTCGTCAAAGAAGAAATCACATAATAGATAACATTTTGAGAGGAATGAAAATAAAAACAACATGCCAAAACTTGTGGGATGTACATAAAGAAGAGCTTAGACTGATTTGTAGCTGCAAACATGCATATTAAAAAATAAGATCTAAAATTGATAACCTAACATTCTACCTTAAAACCAGAAAAAAAGAAGAGTAAACTCTACCCAAAGCAAGCAAAAGGAAAAAACAAACAAAAAATTAGAGCATATACAAATTAAATAGAGAATAGAAAAACAGTAGAGAAAATTATCAAAACCAAAAGCTGATTCTTGGAAAAGATAAACAAAATCAAAAAGACTTCAGCTGTACTGACTAAGACAAACAAAAGCGAGAAGACCTAATTACTATAATCAGAAATGAAAGAGGGGTCATTACTACCAATCTTACAGAAATAATAATGAAAAAAAACTGTAGGAGAAGATTACAAACAGTTGTATGCCGACAAATTAGATAACTTGGATAAAAACAATCTTAGAAAGATGCAAACTACTGAAATTGACTGAATTGTATACTCTAAAAGGATGAATTTCTAGTGTGTGAATTATATCTGTGATCTCTTTGTGTATAACAAGCTCAGAATTTTTAATGTGCAACTTAAGAAACAATTGGGATCAAGAAGCACCCACAACTGACCTACAAAAATCTCATAATAAATCAGATAGTCTGATTTGATGCTCATTGTATTTCAACATAATTTTAATTTATAGCCTCAGACGGTTGAAAAAAAATAAGCCAATTGCTTTTCTACTCCAAATAATTCGAGATAAAAATTATTGCTAGGCATTTTCTTTTCTAAAACGCTTCTAGTAAGTCTTCACAGCCAGATATGGCAAACATAAAGATGTTATCTTAGCTAATTGTGTCAGATGCCCTCAAGGTAGTTTCCATATGAAACATATGCGTTAGGCCAGGCGTAGTGGCTCACGCTTGTAATCCCAGAACTTTGGAAGGCCGAGGTGGATGGATCATGAGGTCAGGAGTTCGAGACCAGCCTGGTCAAAATAGTGAAACTCCGTCTCTACTAAAAAGACAAAAAATTAGCCAGGAGTGGTGGCGAGCGCCTGTAACCCCAGCTACTCAGGAGGCTGAGGCAGGAGAATCGCTTGAACCCGGGAGGCGGAGGTTGTAGTGAGCCAAAATCGCACCATTGTACTCCAGCCCAGGCAACAGTATGAGACTCCATCTCAAAAAAAAATATATGCTTTAGAAATGTCAAAACATAATTCAGTAACTAAAAGAGGAAAGCTAATGACTAAAGGCCTTGTACAGAGAAGC
The DNA here is from genome assembly GCF_009764315.1 of Trachypithecus francoisi. NCBI lineage: Eukaryota > Metazoa > Chordata > Mammalia > Primates > Cercopithecidae > Trachypithecus > Trachypithecus francoisi. The sequence continues at coordinate 42,909,269 of NW_022681470.1, read as the reverse complement.
TCTTTGGGTATAGCCTGATTTATTTCTCATTTTGAGGTTAAAAGTAAATACAAATATAAATTCCATTGCTCCCTTCTGGCATTGAAATGCATAGTTTTGAAATTTAGGAAAACTGTTCTAGATAGAGCAGCAATAAGGTAACAATATCTTATGATCTTATTTTAATAATAAGATGTCTGCATTCTCCAAGAAGAAGGTTGAATTCCATTCAATTTGCTGGGTATTTTTTCCTTTTTCCAAAAGCCGCATGTACATATCATGGCAAAACTACAATACCTTCTTCTTGACACATTGTGTGCTAGATTTTGCCTATTACTTCAATCATGCGGGTCATGAATAGAGTCTTTCAAATCCTGGTTAAATTTCAGGTAGTACATAAGTGATCTAAATGTAATTTTGGTGAGTTAATATTCTCTATCTAGTGAAATTATGAAATAGGGAGGAATAAATTAATCTATACCAAGAAAATCATAGAGTCCTGAACCGAAGTTATCCATGAAAAAAGAAAAAGATTCCCTACAACATTCCCAAGTCTCCTTTAAGCCACATTTGAGCTATTAAACAAAACACAGAAATGATAGAGGAACCATTTCTGAGTGGGTGTTAGCAGATGTTAGCCAAGCAAATACTTTTTAAAAAATAAAATAAAAATAAGGGGTGCTCTACTAATGTTTTTACCAGACAACTAATACAGACCCAAGAGAGTTCCTGGCCAAGAGTAAAGGCAGGAGGGACTTTACAGATATTTATCAAAATGGTGCAGTGAGAAGGGCCAGAAATAAAATATGTGTTTTGCCAGACAGCCTTTATGCTGTCATTTATAGTTGCTGACTAGGAGCCAGGCACCAGGCTAAAATTTTTACATGTAATCTTTCATCTGATCCTCACATAACCTCCATAACTGTGGTGCACTCTCTCTCTCCTTCCCATTTTACAGATGAGGAATGTGTGTTTTTATCCTGCAGTTATTAATTGGCAATATAGAAAAGGAAATTTGAAGCAACAATATTTTACTTTTCTGGTGCTTCACCTTGGTTGATTTTTTCCCTGGGAAATAATTGTGTGCAGATAAAATGAATGCTTGGACTATTAGACTCCAAATAATCATTTGTTTGTGGAAACATCTGTCGCACTTGGCAAATAAATGAGGTTTAGATATAATTTCATAGTTTGGTCTAGGGAATAAAAACTTCCAGAATTATTAAACTTTGATGATCAACAAGACCACCTACTGAGGGCTCCTGCCCTTTATAAATGACAGAACACCCCATCCCGGAAAACCCCATGAGAATGTTCCTCTTCTCTTGATCATGACGTGGTCTCCTAGTCCAGGAGACCAGGCACCCTTACTATAGCTTTTAGAAACAACTTTTGCTATGATTAAGAAGAATGGTAGTATCTAAGATATTTTTATAAGAAAGGAAAACATTAAACAATTGAAACACTGAATATTTTAGGATTAGACATTTCTGGATGACAACTGTAGTAAATGAACATTTCCTGAATTTGTTATCCATCAATAAAGATTGGGATTAAAAAAAAAAAACCCTGGACTGGGCATGGTGGCTCACACCTGTAATCCTAACACTTTGGAAGGCCGAGGTCAGCAGACGTGTTGAGCCCAGGAGTTCAAGACCAGCCTGGGCAACACGGTGAAATCCCATCTCTACAAAAAGTACAAAAGTTAGCCAGGCATGGTGTCACTTGCTTGTAGTCCTCCCTACTAGGGAGTCTGAGGTGGGAAGATCACCTGAGCCCAGGGAGATTCAGGCTGTAATGAGCCATGATCATGCCACCGCCCTCCAACTTGGGTGACAGAGTGAGACTTTGTCTCTAAAAACAAAAATAAAAACAAAAAATCCTGATTTAAAAAGTAACTATAGGGATGGCTGATAAATTAATAACTGAACCTAATTAAATGAGGATTGCTTCCCTATAGGTTTTGCAATGCCTTTTTTAATACATAGAATAAGAATTGTATGCAATACTTTGGGAGCATTCAAAGAGCAAGAGTATTAATGTGGCTAGTTCTTCACCTCTTCCTCCTACTGTAACTTCTGCTATTGACTGCTAAGTTTAATTAACTTTTTCATGAAACTAAATTCTCATATCTACAGTAATTGGAACAAACCAAATCCAAATTCAAATACTCAAGTACTTCAATGCATGGTGTCTTTTAAGCCATGCTTTTCACATCCCATTCTTGCATAGTTTTCCACATTATATTAACTTGTCATTTTAACCACTGAGGTCTTTTTGAAGTCTATCATCAACCAGTCTCTTAGAAATTCCTACATTTTTTAACATTTCCAATTATTAGTAAAGTCATTAATACAAGTATTGAAGAGGACAGAGTCAGGTTTGCAGCCTTATGTGTCCAATGTGATGTTATTGTCACGAACGTCAAAATGCCAATTTTCTGTCTAGATTTCTAGATTCCCATCACATGCACTCAGTCAACTGCTTTTTCCAGGCTGATCACAATTAGTATCAGATTAGAAGTGCACTTCAGCATTTATTCTCCCTTCAGGGAGATGAATTGTTATGTACACAAGCCATGATCATATTAGTTGAAATGTTTTAAGCTACTACCATACCTTACCTCTATCCTGTGATTTGTATCAGGAAGATAGTTCTATATTCTCCCTCTGATTAAGCAATTTTATTTTTATTATTATTATTATACTTTAAGTTCTAGGGTACATGTGCATAACGTGCAGGTTTGTTACATATGTATACTTGTGCCATGTTGGTGTGCTGCACCCATCAACTCGTCAGCACCCATCAACTCGTCATTTACATCAGATATAACTCCCAATGCAATCCCTCCCCCCTCCCCCTTCCCCATGATAGGCCCCAGTGTGTGATGTTCTCCTTCCTGAGTCCAAGTGATCTCATTGTTCAGTTCCCACCTATGAGTGAGAACATGCGGTGTTTGGTTTTCTGTTCTTGCGATACTTTGCTGAGAATGATGGTTTCCAGCTGCATCCATGTCCCTACAAAGGACACAAACTCATCCTTTTTTATGGCTGCATAGTATTCCATGGTGTATATGTGCCACATTTTCTTAATCCAGTCTGTCACTGATGGACATTTGGGTTGATTCCAAGTCTTTGCTATTGTGAATAAGCTCTTAAAATGACTAACGTTCTGCTTCTCTTTCTTTTTGCATTAACTCATATGTTTACCAGTCTGCCCCCTTCTCTTTGATGATTTTCCATGTAGATGTGCACCCTAATTGCATCTCTGTCAACCAACATTTTGTTATAATATTCAAGTCTACAGACTTGTGCCTTCTTAGGTATCAATTATGCTTTTTCTCTTCTGTTGTTGCTTTTTATTTGATGGGATACTTGATTTCTCTCACAGACTCTGGTTTTCAGTCAGTCTTGACTATACTGGCAAGTCTTTAGGCCTGTCTTTAGTGTCTAGGCCAACGTTTTTCCAAATACTGGCTCACAGACCACCTATATTAGAGGTGCTGTTTCAGGAGATCTGGGACTAGGCCTAGGAAGCTGTATTTTTAATACGTAACTCGCATGTCTTTTAAGAATACTGAAATTTTAGGGCATCTGTTCTAGGCAGATTCTTCCAGGACTGGAGACATACACTCTATTCTTTATTATACAGCAGGGGTCCCCAGCCCTGGTCCACAGACTGATACCAGTTGATGGCCTGTTAGGTACTGGGCTACACAGCAGGAGGTGAGTGGCAGGAGAGCAAGCATCACCACCTGAGCACCGCCTCCTGTCAGATCAGCAGCAGCATTAGATTCTCATAGGAGTACGAACCCTATTGTCAACCGTGCACGCAAGGGATCTGGGTTGCGTATTCATTATGAGAATCTAATGCCTGATGATCTGTTACTGTCTCCCGTCACCCCACATGGGACCGTCTAGTTGCAGGAAAACAAGCTCAGGGCTCTCACTGATTCTACATTATGGTGAGTTGTCTAATTATATCATTATATATTACAATGTAATAATAATAGAAATAAAGTGCCCAATAAGTGTAATGCATTTGGATAATCCTGAAACCATCCCTCTCCCTAGTCTGTGGAAAAATTGTCTTCCAAGAAACTGGTTCCTGGTGCCAAAAAGGTTGGGGGCTGCTGTTATAGAGCATTCATTGAAGTATTTTAAAACAGTTTAGAGAACAAAACATCCTTCTTTTTTAAAACACCTCAAGAAGTAGAAGTCAGCAAAGCTAGCTGCTACCATTTATTTAGTGTCTATGAGGTGGGAGATGTTTCACACCTATCATCTCTAAACCCCAAAATCACTACGGAAGTCAGATACTCATAGAAATTAAGTAGTTTACTCAAGGTAACATACATCATGTTTAGCATAGCATTTAAACCAAAGTTGGCCTGACTCCTAAGTGCGTAAGATGATTGCATCATGCCATTGTATCCCACTTAACTGTTTTCTCTTAGCCAGTAACAGAGACCAGACAGGAACTGAACTTGATGGGAGAGGGAAGGTAAACAGCTTGTAGAAGGAGAAGAGAAGGAGCCTCAGGGTAGGGAAATAAGAAAGAAGAGAGAACCCCCCCACAAGCATATTCTTAGATGGAAGTGTAAGTCTGAGTAGATGCTGGAGACAGCTGTAAAAGAGCCCTAGGAAGAGATAACGGCCTTATGGGGAACGAAGCAAATGCAAGGCAACTTACAGTAGAGCAGGGTCAGCCTGTCCCCTAACCCCACTAGCAAGGTCAGCCAATTGTAAAATGGTTACATTCAGATATTGGTCTCCCAACTAACAATTCAGTGAAAGAATAAAGACCCACACGGTTTATGTATGCTACGGTATGTATGCAGACATCCCTAAGTTAGGCGTTCATATTTCAGGGACTGGGAAAAGAATAAATTGATTTATTGGAAACATTTAGGAAACTGATGATTTGAATATTTTTAACTGGTTGATTCAAATGGAAGAAAATATGCAAAGAAGCAAATTAGATGAATTCAATATCCAATGAAAACTTTTTCACTCACTTACGATTTACTCTTTTATTTGTTAAATATTTTTGACTGCCTACTATATACCTGGAATTAAGCTAGGTGCTAGGACATTATTCTATGTTTAATTGCTTGGTAAATGTGAAGTGAATATATGAATGAATAAATTAATAAAAGGCTGAACAATAAATCATGTGAATTAGAGAAAATAACGTGTACATTAAAATCTTGAACAGTTTTCTGCAAATATTCTGGCTAAATTAGGAAAGTTCAAGCCTCTAATTATTGGCCTTTTCTGATGAGCCTCTAGAGATCTGAAGCGGTATATTCAAGGTTATGTAGTCTTTCAAGTTTACTGTGAAGCTATGATTTTATTGAGGTACTCCATGGCCACCCAGACTTTTTATTACAGCGCATTGGAGAAGATCCTGAGCCAAAGATGGCTTCTACTCACGAAATCCTTCTTATAGGCAGGCAAGAAAATCACAGATAAGATTAAGAAACAATGCTGCCAACTTCTGTCTTTTCAACAAAAGTTATCTGTAGAAAGCTATAAGTTAACAGAATACAGATAACTTAAAATACAGGATGGTGTATTTAATTATGAGCTCCAGTATGTCCTATTTGACAACCTGAAAACTGAAGATCCTAACATGTGCAATGATAATTACAATAATGTAAAAAAAAAAAACTAGGTTTTTTTAAAATACAGGCTAATAAAATAAATACCTGTTTCTTTCATACTGTAATTCAATAAAAATGAGCCCACTATGTTTTTAAAAAGTGATACAAATATTCTTTTGTTAAGATGTAGAAATTACATTACCATGAACATGAAGTTGAATGTGCTGTTGTGTTTCTCCAGCTGCATTGGTAGCCACACATGTGTATCTGCCAGCATCTTCCAACAGGGTTTTGGCAATTTGTAGAACTCGACCAGAAGACTGTATCTAATTGGGAGCAGAAAGCACACAGGATTTTTGTACTTTATACTTGGATTTGAAAACATTCACTGAGACAGAAAATTTCATTTAAATTTATAATACCTAACAATATTTTCATGTCAATATCTTAATAAACTCTTGATAGACTAGAGCAAGTTCATATCATCATGCACAAGACAATAGATTAGTTTGATTGAAAAGCCTTTTCTTATTCATTGGAAAACACAAAATAAAATAACCTAAGGCCAGCTTACTGGTATAGTCATAGTGAATAAAAGACTTTAGCACTGAACTATGAAGTATGTGATGAAAAGTTAAGCTATTTGAAAAAAAAAAAAAAACTGGCCACATTTATATAACAATTCATAAATAGTTTTAAAACAATGACTTTTTATTAAATGGTCATGAGAGCCAGAAAAACAATAAAATTATAAAATATGGATAATGGAAATGCAGATAAATTTCTTCCTATTTTTCCCAATTTCCCTCTTAAACCCACTGCAACTGGTCTCTGCCATTTTGAAACTGGTGATTCAGAGGTTATTCTTTGAAATATACTATTCAGAGGTTACTAGTAACTTCCAGTCACAATATCCACCAGCCTACGTAGTAAGCTCATACTCTCTTCCACCATCTATAACATTTGGAGTGGTTGACTACCAACTCCTTGAAACTCTCTACTTTCTGGGTGTTAAAAATAAGCATTCCCTTAGTTCTAATTCTCTGACTTTCTTAGGAGATTACTTTTCAGAATCTGCTTCCTCTTTCTGTTCCACACCCAAGGATCATAGCTATCTGATAGTTTTTATCTAAACTCATGGCATCAGTGAAAAACTCTAATGCATCCTAAATTTACAGGATAGCCTCACTTTCTCTCCTGAGCTCTACATGTGTCCTTCCAGCAATCTGCTGAACAAGTTAGTACATCAAATTTAACATCAAATTCACTTGCACAAAATTAAGCTCATATATTTTTCCTTGTATTTCTGAAGTCTACTTCTGATTGCATGTTCCCAGTCTTGTTTAATGGCACCCACTATTTTTCCAGTCATCTAGGTTTTGGAGCCTACTTTGAATTCTATTAATTATGCCACTATATGTTTCTCAGATCCCGTTTTCCATTTCCACAGCCACTGTGGGATTATAATAGCTTCTTAACTGATGTTCCAGTGTCTCCAACCTCCCCAACTGTTAATCTATCTTGCATATTGCTGCCAGAATAATTTGTTTAAAATTCAAATTTGATCCTTTAACCAGTTTCCCATCAAAGTTCATTCATGGGTCTCCATCTTTCCCAGAATGAAATTTGAACTCAGCACAGCCCTCCAGGCTCACCACATTCTGACCCCAAATGATCTCTCCAAACTCTCCCATGTAAACTCCCACTTAACCTATTCTCCATTTATACTGTTATAAACATGTTAAGCAAACATTCATATATTTATATTCATGTTGGGACTATTACATTACATGGTCTTTAAATGCCATAATTTTTTAAGGCTGAATTAGGTCAGTCCTCTCTCCTTTTTCTTCTTACCCTTTACTCTCTCCTTGGATTAACTCATCCATGCCCATGGTTTCAAATATCGTTGATATGCCAATATGTCCAGCCAGAACTCTCCTTCAAGCTCCAAGACCATATATTTAATGATCTACTGACATCTCCACTAGTTGATCTCACAGTCACCTTAACCCCCTAAAATCTACAACTCAAATCAGTTTTCTCACCTCAAACTTGTCCCCCTCCAGTCTCTTAAACTCACTGTATGGCAACACTTGTCCCCCTCCAGTCTCTTAAACTCACTGTATGGCAACACTAGCCATACAGTTGTATACGCTGGAACTCTAGGAGTCTTCCTTGACACATCCCTCTCCTTCACTTTTCACAGAGTCTTTCATCAACCCCCAGTGATTTAACTAATAAATACCTCACCAATCTATCCAAGTATCATCATCTGCATGACCAGCATATGAGTCTCAATTTCTATCTTTTCTCTCTCCTAGACAAATGTAACTAGGTTCTAATTGGTTTCTACATATCTATCATTGGCTCCTCCAATTTATTCTTTGGAATGGGTCTGGATAACTATATTAAAATGCAAACCTGATCATGTCACTCCTCTCTTAAAACTCTTCAAAGGTCTCTCATTGCCTTAAAGTAAAAATAAAATCATTAACTGTACTTAAGTGCTTCCTACCTAGTCTCCAGTCTTTAATACCACCTCTCCCTTGGTCTCTTCCTCAGTCCACTGGCTGGCTTTCTGGTCCTCAAGAGGTGCCATGCTCACCTTTGCTTTGTTTGCCCATGCACATATTCTTGAACCACTCTACTCAGTTCTCTTTCATTAATTCACCCATTTAACTTCTATAAAGTCTTCTGAACTCTACTCAGGGCTTTTCCCATAAATTTTCCTCATTCGCCGGGCGCGGTGGCTCAAGCCTGTAATCCCAGCACTTTGGGAGGCCGAGACGGGCGGATCACGAGGTCAGGAGATCGAGACCATCCTGGCTAACACGGTGAAACCCCCGTCTCTACTAAAAAATACAAAAAACTAGCCGGGTGAGGTAGCGGGCGCCTGTAGTCCCAGTTACTCGGGAGGCTGAGGCAGGAGAATGGCGTAAACCCGGGAGGCGGAGCTTGCAGTGAGCTGAGATCCGGCCACTGCACTCCAGCCCGGGCGACAGAGCGAGACTCCGTCTCAAAAAAAAAAAAAAAAAAAAAAAAATTTTCCTCATTCTAGAAGGCTTTGCTTTTCTCATTATATGTTCTTACACCTCTAGGTTTTCTCTTAAAATCATTCATTACGGTTTGCAATCCTACTTTTGTATGATAATACAATAAATATCTGTCTCCCAGGTAAACAATTGTTACCTTCACTATGGCTGAAGGCTAAAAACTGAATCTTTCACTTGCACAAAGATGTGAGATTATTTCCATTGGATTTGGAATAGGAATAGGAATTAAAAATTAACAGATATTCACTTCTACTAAAAAAGGAACATAACATATATCTCATTAGGGAAAACTCACGAGTAAAATTCAAGCCCACATTAGTCAATTAACTTGACCCTATTAGCAAAATCTATTAATTCTGATTTCAAATGCATCCTTTAGATTATCCAGATTTGAAATCTATCATCTATCTATCATCAATCTACTAATTTAACAACTGAGATAAATGTACTGAGATACAGTTATATGCCAGGGACTATACTCACTATGAAGGATAAAAATGTGAACTTACTCACTTTTTAAAAAATTGAGTCTTTGACCTCTTGAAGCTTATAAACTAATTCCTAAAAATATTTTTCACAACTTATTTTACCTACATTTACATAAGTATGACTTTATCTTAATTTAACTTAGTGGTGAACATTTTTGGCTTATTATTGATGAACATCGTTCATCTGTGAAACACCGGTTTTTTAACAGCTAAATTAGGCATAAATCAAAATAGTATAAATAAGGACCACTATCTTAAAATCAGTATCATTGTTAAAGTTAGTCTTTAATTCCATTCTTCAAATCAAAATATTAAGTTAAATTCTTAAAAACTCTAAGAAAAGTGGATATTATTTTTAATAAATTTTCTGCAAAATCTGTCCAACAGGAAAATCTACAGTTAAGAAAGAATAATTTGATATTTCCAGGAAGATCTATGTAGCTTTCCCAGTTTAGTCTGAGTAATACTTACACTTACTTTAAGGTTTCCTTGGGCAGTGTTCACAGGTTGGTCATCTTTTAACCATGTAATGGAAGGATTTGGAATCCCATTGGCTATGCACTGCAAGGTGACAGGCTTGTATTTTACTACAACTCTCTCAGAAAGGCCTGAGGACTTGATTGTTGGAGGAACTATATTTAAGGAAGTGGGAGAGGGAATGAAACCATAATCAGTGGGGTCGAACTTAAAAATCTGTATGCAAGAACTTGAAACCTTAAAATTCAGGAAAAAAAAAAAAAAAGCAAATCCCTATTTTAACAAACAATGAAATACTTTCATCCCATGCATTTGATTTCTAATATTTTAGTAAGTTTAGAGATTAGTTACTTCTTAACTATGGATTTTTAAATCTCCAAAGAATAAGTAAAATGTAGTTATGGCTACCGTAATCCATATGTATATTTGGCTTATGTCTTTTGATGGGTTTTACTAATCTATAATGACCCTCCCTTTCTCTAGAACAACTTCATTAAATCAAGGTGGATTTCTAGCCATATTTATACTGCATGACTCTGCCCCCTGCAAGGATGATTGAATGTGGAATGGTAACTTTATTTAAATTGGACCTGCCAGATTTCCTCCCTCAGGAATTGGAACTGAGACTGAAAAACAGGGTTATCTATATTCCATCATGGGATATGGGACTAAAAATCAAGAAAACAGCAGTCTGCAGAGACAGAGGGAGAATAAAGTTGACATTCATAGACACTCCTTGTGGTTTCCAAGTGGCTGTCCAGTTTCTTGTTCCAGTACTCCCTTCCCAAGTTCTGCCAGCAAGTGAGACACACAATACCCTGGTAGAGGGTTGCTTCTGTCATTAGAGTAATGGTTATACTCCTAATGTGCCAGTTTTGTGAATGTACTTATGTCCCTCAGATCCTTCAATTACATCTTCAGCCACCATTTCTGAAAACTACTGTATTCACCATCCCTCTTGCTTTGGCTAAAACCTTAAATGCTTACATAACCTCTTTACTTGGAAGTTGTTCCATGCCTCTTCTATCTTATTTGGTCTAATTCCTCAGACCTTGGCATTCTATGTAGAATACACTTCCTAACATTTAAATTCTGTCTACATTTATTTATTCATTTATTTCCCAGAATTATTTTGGCTACTGTCTACATGTGTTTACACGATACATCTTGGTTGAGTCTCTGGGTCAATAAAGTAACTAAAAAAATCTGTCATTATACAACTGAAATTCATATCCTTTACACTACTTTCCACAACTCGGGATTTATTCACATTATTGAGCTATAATTCTGAGTTAGATAATAAAACAATGCATAAATTAATTTAAAATGCAAAGCTCCTGTCTCTTATTCAGCATACCATGAACAGTCACTTCAAATTCCTTCTTGTGGTCTCCAGCAGTATTTGTTGCCATGCACCGATAAAGGCCTGTGTCTGACACTTGAGCCTGAGTAATAACCAGTTTGCGTCCATTTAATAAAATCTTGAATCCATCCCTTTCATCAATTAACTGACCATCCTTCAGCCACCTATAGAAAAAGGCAAAAGGAAGTCTGGATAAATATTTTAAGTCAATCATATCCTAGAAGATATATAAAGTTTCTATTGTATATTTGTCTAATTTCCTAGTTGCTTACTCTGTAAAATAAATTGTGAATGAAAAAGAGAAGCAAAAAGGAAACCTGGCCTAACATAGAGGCTGGCATATTGTTGGAACCCAATAATTATGTGTTGAGTTCTTTATTCTTCTACTAATTTTAGGCTACCGAAAAGGGAGAAGTATTGTATTGTTTGCAATACAACACATAAATGCTTGAGGTGACGGATATCCCATTTACCATGACATGATTATTACGTATGCATACCTGAACCAAAATATCTCATGTAACCCATAAATATATACACCCACTATGTACAAAAAAATTTTAAATTAGAAAAACAAATTAATTAGAAAAGAGACAAGTGCTCCTAAATATTATCTTCTTCAATGTTTAATAACCAGCAAAACATACACAATCTTAAAACAACTATAAACAAAACTTTGAAATCATATAGCATTATATTTTTACATTTTTGTACATTCCAGTTAGTTTTATAATCATGTGTGAACATATTTCATTTCCTTCACTGACTAACTCTTCTTCTGCATATCCCATTGTGACTTGGAAACAAAAGCTAAGTATTTAATACATGCTTTGAAAATTAAAGAATAAGAAAAGGCCGGGTGCGGTGGCTCAAGCCTGTAATCCCAGCACTTTAGGAGGCCGAGACGGGCGGATCACCAGGTCAGGAGATCGAGATCATCCTGGCTAACACTGTGAAACCCTGTCTCTACTAAAAAATACAAAAAACTAGCCGGGCGAGGTGGCGGGCGCCTGTAGTCCCAGCTACTCGGGAGGCTGAGGCAGGAGAATGGCGTGAACCCGGGAGGCGGAGCTTGCAGTGAGCTGAGATCCGGCCACAAAAAAAAAAAAAAGAATAAGAAAAAAAGAATTGGTAAACACATACTCATGTTAACTTTCTCTATTTACCTAATATGTCTGGTATACTTCTTTTTATTTAGTAGTCTGTCAAGCATTTCAATACCTCAGGAAAGTCTGACAATACTGCTTAATAGACTGTCTCTGCAAACTAAATACGTAATTTCTAGACCATGCAATGGAATTCCTCAAAATATGTAATTTCTAAGTCCATACAATGTAATTCCTCTAACTGAGCAAATTTAGGTGCCTTTTGACTATCAAGTAGATGTTGCCTTGTATATAGAGCATGTCTTAAAAGAGGAATATAAAGAATACAATTTCATACTATCCTTTTTAATGGTACAGAACAGCTTTCAGGATACCTCTAAAACACTCAAAACAAAAAGCGGTATTTAGAAGACATACCAAAACCCTTACATGATAGTTGGTGGGGGAGAGCCTGTCACATGACAATCTAGCTCCAGTAAGTTATTAACCATCACAATGAAGTAAGATGTTTCATCTCCTCCTTCTATAGCTGGTGGCACTAGAAAACAACAGGAATGTAACACACAAAGAAATGTATACAACAAAAAACACACCATCACATGAAGCAATAATACATAGCAATTCAGAAGGTTGATAAGTATGATAGTAGTTTGATACATGAAGGGGACTTGAAATGCATTTTAAAAACATTTTACAATAAACACTTGTCAGGATCAATAAACATACTTTTTACATATCATAACTATTCCTCCATCTAGTACTATGGTACCACTGATGCCAGGTGAATATAAAGTGGATTCATATTTTATATTGCTTATTTTAATAAGCACAAGAGAAAGAAGCCCCCAAAATTGGGCATCTATTCAAAAGCCTTGAATTTATAGATAAAGATACTGGGTTTCAAGGTTGTAAGATGATTTTCCACGGCCCAGAGACTAGATTTCCTTTTACCTGACACACTGCTTATGGCAAAAGACCACATTGTTGCTCACTGCAATTAGACATTGTCATAGATGTAAAAATGTATCTATGCACTTGCAAATATCAAGTATACCTATCAAAACTAGTGGAAGATTTATGTAAGATTCTAGATCCTGAGACTCTGGTGACAAATCCACCCCTTGGTAATGTGCAATCCACAGTTGCACAGAGGACTATATCTTCTTTTAACTGTTTTACTATTGCACGAACAAAAAAAGTATTTAACAAACTAATCAGGTTTTGCTATGAATCTGAGAACCCAGGCAGTGGCATCCTTATTTACCCAAGACATCAACTTCATATTTGATTTCCTTTTCTCCTGCCACACTGGTAGCCACGCATATGTACTGTCCCCGATCAATTTCTTGGGCACTCATGATTTCGAGTTTCTTCCCACCAGCTTCTATGTGGATATTGTCATTAGCTTTCACAGGTACACCATCTTTCAACCAGGTGAGAATGGGAGAAGGGTTTCCAGCAGCTTTGCATTCCAGTGTCAGAGAATGAGCAATAACTACTTGCTTATTCAAAGGCATGGCCAAGTCACCTTCAATCATTGGAGGAACTAGGGAGAAACATAGCAACATTTCAGGCAATTATTTGTGTGGTCACAAAATACATTCTAATGAAATAAAGAAGAGTTTTTGTTTTTTCTCATAAAGTTTGACCATTAAAATCTACCTATATGCCTGTCTCCCTCTAAGTTATTGAGGAAAGAATTTCTTGGTTCAGCTAATCTGTAACTGTCCTAATTATTCTGGAAACTCTGGACTGTCTGGCTTATAAAAGACAAATAGTAGAGAATGATCTTAGTCCCAACAACTACTTTGCCTTTTCAGTAATAACCAAATTGTCTAGATGCTCCAAGTGCCATGGCAAGGGTTAGTTGAATGAATGGACACCCTTTTGCTAATCTTAGGTTTTAAAAATATATTTTCAAATCATGGAACAAATTCTTCCAATACCTATCCATGCATATTGAAAAAGACAAACCCACTGAGGATTATTAGTGAATAAATTGGATATTTGCATATTAGAAAGCACAGGTAGAAAGGTATATAATTAAAGCATATGTTGTTCCTTACCATAGACATCCACATGGAATGATTTTTCAGCAGTTCCAGCAACATTCACTACATGACACGTATATGTTGCTGAATCAGAGACCTGTGCTCGAGGAATATGAAGATATTGTCCTTTATCAATATAAAGTGCTTGTGAGCTGGACATGATTGGCTGCCCGTCCTTATACCAAGTAATGGCAGGCATTGGAAGTCCCCGTGTTTCACATTCCAGTTTAATAATGCTGTTGATCAATACTGATATGTCTGAGGTGACATTTCCTCCTTTAATACTAGGTGGAACTACAAAGGATTTCAGAACAAAAACAAGTCGTCTAAGTTTCAGCATCTTCATAAAAATCTTAAATGCTATAGATGTTTAAACAATGCATTTTAAGTAAATTAAAGACAATTAGGAAGTCTGTGGTTTATCTCCTGATAATGAGTGTCCTGTATTGTCAAAACCATCTTTATCATTTCCCGTTTGGGTTTCAGATTTCAGTAAAAACAGAAAGTCACAGATTCCATTTCAGGGAGTCATTTAGGTTCAAGAGATCATATTAGAATAACTAAGATAGTTATGTTTAACCAACAAAGCAAAACAAAATAAAACCCCACTCAAAGTAGACACAGCAAGTTTCAAATCAGACCAAGGGAGCAAAAATGTCACATGTGGTACAATTGTATGCCCTCTCCCCAAGAAATACTAAAGGTCTAAGTGCTTTCAGAACCAGCTATTCATAATAGCTGCGGAGTCTTCAATATTTGCTTCTTGGTATTTTTTTCTTTTCTGGGGGGTGGTGGGGACTGCCAAAACTCCATTAACTCAACTTTACTCATCCAATTGTCTACATGTGTATCTCCTACAATTCAGCAACCACATGTCTGGCCTCTCACACTACATAAGGGCTGTACTGCTGGAAAAACAACTCAAGTCACTCAGTCTCTGCTACAAATTCTGAATATGGTCATTCTAGGATCATGCTATCATTGCAATAATTTAAAAGAAATCAAATGGCATGTGTATGAATTTGAGTATCAATATAATCTTAATAAAGTTTTAGAATAGAATACTTGATAGAGTGTTTTCCTCATGGTTAAGCTGGGATTATGGGTTTTGAGAGGGAGACCATACAGGTAAAGTGCCCATTTTCATCATATGCTACCAAACGTACATGCTATCAACATGACTTATCACTGAGAACTGTGCTAAGTTATGTTGATAGCATGTACCTTTGGTAACCTGGCTAAGGTAGTGTTTGCCATATTTCTCTACTGTAAAGTTACTCTTTTTCCTCCCCTTTCCTTTGAAGGGAGTCCTTATTCCAGCCCATACAAATGGAGTGAGGAGTTATGTTCTACTTCTATGAGAGGGGACTATCTACATAATTTAATTATAATTCTTCTCTATGAAGATGTCTCTTCTTCTCATTTTATTTATTGAGTCAATCACTTATTTTTATCAATATGGACTCATAGAAACTTATATGCCTTGATTTACATCCAATACTACATTATTTATCCAGTTTGGGCTATTGGGAGGTCTTTTAGTTGGCTCTTAAGTCCCTTCAATATGCCCTCACTATTTTATTTTGTTTTATTATTTGCACTTACTTCCTTACTTTCCAGCCTTACTACATGCTCCAGGATCATCTTGTGTATTCCTTGCCCTAGCTCCAGACTTAACCATTTCTCCAAGGAGCCTGGTCCCTTTTAATGGATATTAGAAAGCAAGGATATTAGAAAACAAGATCTGGATGCTGAGTAGAGTACCTTAATATTTTCTGGTAATCAGTCTTAGAACTAGTTCATACTGACAAACATTTATGTACACTTTTTTTTCTCTCACATAATGTAAGGCAAGATCTATTATACTTTGAGGTGAATTTGATGATAGAATCATTTTTCTCTCAGGAGGCTTACTATAAATAGAAGGGGTCAATCAACTCTGGCCCACAGGCCAGGATATGCTAAGCTAAGAATGGCTTTTACATTTTTTAATTGTTAAAACAAAATCAAAATAATAACATTTTGTGTCATCTGAAAATTATATGAAACTCAAACTTCAGTGTCCGTAGAGTTTTACTGGGATATAGTCACATTCATTCATTTACATATTGTCTAAGGCTTTTACTCAACAGTAGCAGAGTAAAGAGTTAAAGCAAAAACCAAATATGGTGTTCTTATTGCTTCTACTGCTGTTCAGCTTACTGTAAATTTTGGTGGCATAGTTACAACTTGATAGCATTTTTAGTGCTATGCATATCACCATACTGTGATATTTTATTTAATTTTATCACCAGTGAATACTCCTCATGTCAGAACAAGAAAAGGATAGTAAAATATCTCATTTTTAAGATACAGCACAGTGCGGAGTATTTTATCAAATTAAAGGGCAAGAGGGGCGGAGCAAGATGGCCGAATAGGAGCAGCTCCAGTCTCCAACTCCCAGCGCGAGCGACACAGAAGACCGGTGATTTCTGCGTTTTCAACTGAGGTACTGGGGTCATCTCGCTAGGGAGTGCCGGACAATCGGTGCTGGTCAGCTGCTGCAGCCTGACCAGCGTGAGCTGAAGCAGGGCGAGGCATTGCCTCACCTGGAAGCGCAAGGGGGAAAGGAATCCCTTTTTCCTAGCCAGGGGAACTGAGACACACAACACCTGGAAAATCGGGTAACTCCCACCCCAATACTGCGCTTTAAGGAAACAGGCACACCAGGAGAATATATCCCACACCTGGCCGGGAGGGTCCCACGCCACGGAGCCTCCCTCACTGCTAACACAGCCGTCTGCGGCGATCTATCCCCAAGGCAGCAGCGAGGCTGGGGGAGGGGTGCCCGCCATTGCTGAGGCTTAAGTAGGTAAACAAAGCCGCTGGGAAGCTCGAACTGGGTGGAGCTCACAGCAGCTCAAGGAAGCCTGCCTGTCTCTGTAGACTCTACCTCTGCGGACAGCGCACAGCTGCAGCCCATTAGGGGAAAGAGCGGGGGCGGTGCAGACGCGAACGACTCTGTCTGACAGCTTTGGGGAGAGCCGTGGATCTCCCAACACTGATCTGATCTCAGATCAGAGCAGAACTGAAGGAGATAGAGACACAAAAAACCCTCCAAAAAATCAATGAATCCAGGAGTTGGTTTTTTGAAAAGATCAACAAAATTGACAGACCGCTAGCTAGACTAATAAAGAAGAAAAGAGAGAGGAATCAAATAGACGCAATAAAAAATGATAAAGGGGATATCACCACCGACCCCACAGAAATACAAACTACCATCAGAGAATACTATAAACACCTCTACGCAAATCAACTAGAAAATCTAGAAGAAATGGATAATTTCCTGGACACTTACACTCTCCCAAGACTAAACCAGGAAGAAGTTGAATCCCTGAATAGACCAATAGCAGGCTCTGAAATTGAGGCAACAATTAATAGCCTACCCACCAAAAAAAGTCCAGGACCAGATGGATTCACAGCTGAATTCTACCAGAGGTACAAGGAGGAGCTGGTACCATTCCTTCTGAAACTATTTCAATCAATAGAAAAAGAGGGAATCCTCCCTAACTCTTTTTATGAGGCCAACATCATCCTGATACCAAAGCCTGGCAGAGACACAACAAAAAGAGAGAATTTTAGACCAATATCCCTGATGAACATCGATGCAAAAATCCTCAATAAAATACTGGCAAACCGGATTCAGCAGCACATCAAAAAGCTTATCCACCATAATCAAGTGGGCTTCATCCCTGGGATGCAAGGCTGGTTCAACATTCGCAAATCAATAAACGTAATCCAGCATATAAACAGAACCAAAGACAAGAACCACATGATTATCTCAATAGATGCAGAAAAGGCTTTTGACAAAATTCAACAGCCCTTTATGCTAAAAACGCTCAATAAATTTGGTATTGATGGAACGTACCTCAAAATAATAAGAGCTATTTATGACAAACCCACAGCTAATATCATACTGAATGGGCAAAAACTGGAAAAATTCCCTTTGAAAACTGGCACAAGACAGGGATGCCCTCTCTCACCACTCCTATTCAACATAGTGTTGGAAGTTCTGGCTAGGGCAATCAGGCAAGAGAAAGAAATCAAGGGTATCCAGTTAGGAAAAGAAGAAGTCAAATTGTCCCTGTTTGCAGATGACATGATTGTATATTTAGAAAACCCCATTGTCTCAGCCCAAAATCTGCTTAAGCTGATAAGGAACTTCAGCAAAGTCTCAGGATACAAAATTAATGTGCAAAAATCACAAGCATTCTTATACACCAGTAACAGACAAGCAGAGAGCCAAATCAGGAATCAACTTCCATTCACAATTGCTTCAAAGAGAATCAAATACCTAGGAATCCAGCTTACAAGGGATGTAAAGGACCTCTTCAAGGAGAACTACAAACCACTGCTCAGTGAAATCAAAGAGGACACAAACAAATGGAAGAACATACCATGCTCATGGATAGGAAGAATCAATATCGTGAAAATGGCCATACTGCCCAAGGTGATTTATAGATTCAATGCCATCCCCATCAAGCTACCAATGACTTTCTTCACAGAATTGGAAAAAACGGCTTTAAAGTTCATATGGAACCAAAAAAGAGCCCGCATTGCCAAGACAATCCTAAGTCAAAAGGACAAAGCTGGAGGCGTCACGCTACCTGACTTCAAACTATACTACAAGGCTACAGTAACCAAAACGGCATGGTACTGGTACCACAACAGAGATATAGACCAATGGAACAGAACAGAGTTCTCAGAAATAATACCACACATCTACAGCCATCTGATCTTTGACAAACCTGAGACAAACAAGAAATGGGGAAAGGATTCCCTATTTAATAAATGGTGCTGGGAAAATTGGCTAGCCATAAGTAGAAAGCTGAAACTGGATCCTTTCCTTACCCCTTATACGAAAATTAATTCAAGATGGATTAGAGACTTAAATGTTAGACCTAATACCATAAAAACCCTAGAAGAAAATCTAGGTAGTACCATTCAGGACATAGGCATGGGCAAGGACTTCATGTCTAAAACACCAAAAGCAACGGCAGCAAAAGCAAAAATTGACACATGGGATCTAATTAAACTAAAGAGCTTTTGCACAGCCAAAGAAACTACCATCAGAGTGAACAGGCAACCTACAGAATGGGAAAAAATTTTTGCAACCTACTCATCTGACAAAGGGCTAATATCCAGAATCTACCAAGAACTCAAACAAATATACAAGAAAAAAGCAAACAACCCCATCAAAAAGTGGGGAAAGGATATGAACAGACATTTCTCAAAAGAAGACATCCATACAGCCAACAGACACATGAAAAAATGCTCATCATCACTGGCCATCAGAGAAATGCAAATCAAAACCACAATGAGATACCATCTCACACCAGTTAGAATGGCAATCATTAAGAAGTCAGGAAACAACAGGTGTTGGAGAGGATGTGGAGAAATAGGAACACTTTTACACTGTTGGTGGGATTGTAAACTAGTTCAACCATTATGGAAAACAGTATGGCGATTCCTCAAGGATCTAGAACTAGATGTACCATATGACCCAGCCATCCCACTACTGGGTATATACCCAAAGGATTATAAATTACTCTACTACAAAGACACATGCACACGTTTGTTTATTGCGGCACTATTCACAATAGCAAAGACTTGGAATCAACCCAAATGTCCATCTGTGCCAGACTGGATTAAGAAAATGTGGCACATATACACCATGGAATACTATGCAGCCATCAAAAAGGATGAGTTTGCGTCCTTTGTAGGGACATGGATGCAGCTGGAAACCATCATCTTAGCAAACTATCACAAGAAGAGAAAACCAAACACCGCATGTTCTCACTCATAGGTGGGAACTGAACAATGAGATCACTTGGACTCGGGAAGGGGAACATCACACACTGGGGCCTATCATGGGGAGGGGGGAGGAGGGAGGGATTGCATTGGGGAGTTATACATGATATAAACGTCATGCACATGTACCTAGAACTTAAAGTATAATAAAAAAAAAAAAAAAGGAAAAAAAAAAAAAAAAAAAACAAATTAAAGGGCAAAATACTGTGTTTATTTTGTAACACTATACCTATTCTAAAAATCACTAGACTAACCAGCCATCACAATATTCCCAATTTTAAAAATCAAGAGTTTGAAAAATTAGAAAACATAAAATGAAATGTTTTATCATAGCAAATTTCTTCACAAAAAAAAAAGCCAAAATAAGGCTACAACCAAACTAAATTTCTGAGAGGCTTATTTGTTAGCCAGCCAAGGAAAGCCATTTACCAACGGTGATTTAATTAAATCAGATATGATTTCAGAGGCAAAAGAAATGTGTCTAAAGAAAACAAATGTATTAAAAATTCTTAGTTAAGGGGCGGAGCAAGATGGCCGAATAGGAACAGCTCCAGTCTCCAACTCCCAGCGCGAGCGACACAGAAGACCGGTGATTTCTGCATTTTCAACTGAGGTACTGGGGTCATCTCACTAGGGAGTGCCGGACAATCGGTGCTGGTCAGCTGCTGCAGCCTGACCAGTGAGAGCTGAAGCCGGGCGAGGCATTGCCTCACCTGGGAAGCACAAGGGGGAAGGGAATCCCTTTTCCTAGCCAGGGGAACTGAGACACACAACACCTGGAAAATCGGGTAACTCCCACCCCAATACTGCGCTTTAAGCAAACGGGCACACCAGGAGATTATACCCACACCTGGCTGGGAGGGTCCCACAGCCATGGAGCCTCCCTCATTGCTAGCACAGCAGTCTGTGATCTAACTGCAAGGCAGCAGCAAGGCTGGGGGAGGGGCGCCTGCAATTGCTGAGGCTTAAGTAGGTAAACAAAGGCGCTGGGAAGCTCGAACTGGGTGGAGCTCACAGCAGTTCAAGGAAACCTGCCTGTCTCTGTAGACTCCACCTCTGGGGACAGGGCACAGCTAAACAACAACAAAAAAAAATGCAGCAGAAACCTGTGCAGACGCAAATGACTCTGACAGCTTTGAAGAGAGCAGTGGATCTCCCAACACTGAGGTTGAGATCTGAGAACGGACAGACTGTCTGCTCAAGTGGGTCCCTGACCCCTGAGTAGCCTAGCTGGGAGACATCCCCCACTAGGGGCAGTCTGACACCCCACACCTCACAGGGTGGAGTACACCCCTGAGAGGAAGCTTCCAAAGTAAGAATCAGACAGGTACACTCGCTGTTCAGCAATATTCTATCTTCTGCAACCTCTGTTGCTGATACCCAGGCAAACAGGGTCTGGAGTGGACCTCAAGGAATCTCCAGCAGACCTACAGCTGAGGGTTCTGACTATTAGAAGGAAAACTATCAAACAGGAAGAACACTGATACCAAAACCCCATTAGTACGTCACCATCATCAAAGACCAGAGGCAGATAAAACCACAAAGATGGGGAAGAAGCAGGGCAGAAAAGTTGGAAACTCAAAAAATAAGAGCGCATCTCCCTCTGCAAAGGAGCGCAGCTCATCGCCAGCAATGGATCAAAGCTGGTCAGAGAATGACTTTGACGAGATGAGAGAAGAAGGCTTCAGTCCATCAAGCTTCTCACAGCTAAAGGAGGAATTACGTACCCAGCGCAAAGAAACTAAAAATCTTGAAAAAAGAGTGGAAGAATTGATAGCTAGAATAATTAATGCAGAGAAGGTCATAAACGAAATGAGAGAGATGAAAACCATGACACGAGAAATACGTGACAAACGCACAAGCTTCAGTAACCGACTCGATCAACTGGAAGAAAGAGTATCAGTGATTGAGGATCAAATGAATGAAATGAAGCGAGAAGAGAAACCAAAAGAAAAAAGAAGAAAAAGAAATGAACAAAGCCTGCAAGAAGTATGGGATTATGTAAAAAGACCAAATCTACGTCTGATTGGGGTGCCTGAAAGTGAGGGGGAAAATGGAACCAAGTTGGAAAACACTCTTCAGGATATCATCCAGGAGAACTTCCCCAACCTAGTAGGGCAGGCCAACATTCAAATTCAGGAAATACAGAGAACACCACAAAGATACTCCTTGAGAAGAGCAACTCCAAGACACATAATTGCCAGATTCACCAAAGTTGAAATGAAGGAAAAAATCTTAAGGGCAGCCAGAGAGAAAGGTCGGGTTACCCACAAAGGGAAGCCCATCAGACTAACAGCGGATCTCTCGGCAGAAACTTTCCAAGCCAGAAGAGAGTGGGGGACAATATTCAACATTCTTAAAGAAAAGAATTTTAAACCCAGAATTTCATATCCAGCCAAACTAAGTTTCATAAGTAAAGGAGAAATAAAATCCTTTACAGATAAGCAAATGCTGAGAGATTTTGTCACCACCAGGCCTGCCTTACAAGAGATCCTGAAGGAAGCCCTAAACATGGAAAGGAACAACCGGTACCAGCCATTGCAAAATCATGCCAAAATGTAAAGACCATCAAGGCTAGGAAGAAACTGCATCAACTAACAAGCAAAATAACCAGTTAATATCATAATGGCAGGATCAAGTTCACACATAACAATATTAACCTTAAATGTAAATGGACTAAATGCTCCAATTAAAAGACACAGACTGGCAAACTGGATAAAGAGTCAAGACCCATCAGTCTGCTGTATTCAGGAGGCCCATCTCACATGCAGAGACATACATAGGCTCAAAATAAAGGGATGGAGGAAGATCTACCAAGCAAATGGAGAACAAAAAAAGCAGGGGTTGCAATCCTAGACTCTGATAAAATAGACTTTAAACCATCAAAGATCAAAAGAGACAAAGAAGGCCATTACATAATGGCAAAGGGATCAATTCAACAGTAAGGCCTACCTATCCTAAATATATATGCACCCAATACAGGAGCACCCAGATTCATAAAGCAAGTCCTTAGAGACTTACAAAGAGACTTAGACTCCCATACAATAATAATGGGAGACTTTAACACCCCACTGTCAACATTAGACAGATCAACGAGACAGAAAGTTAACAAGGATATCCAGGAATTGAACTCATCTCTACACCAAGCAGACTTAATAGACATCTATAGAACTCTCCACCCCAAATCAACAGAATGTACATTCTTCTGAGCACCACATCACACTTATTCCAAAATTGACCACATAATTGGAAGTAAAGCACTCCTCAGCAAATGTAAAAGAACAGAAATTATAACAAACTGTCTCTCAGACCACAGTGCAATCAAACTAGAACTCAGGACTAAGAAACGCAATCAAAACTGCTCAACTACATGGAAACTGAACAACCTGCTCTTGAATGACTAGTGGGTACATAACGAAATGAAGGCAGAAATAAAGATGTTCTTTGAAACCAATGAGAACAAAGATACAACATACCAGAATTTCTGGGACACATTTAAAGCAGTATGTAGAGGGAAATTTAAAGCACTAAATGCCCACAAGAGAAAGCAGGAAAGATCTAAAATTGACACTCTAACATCACAATTAAAAGAACTAGAGAAGCAAGAGCAAACACATTCAAAAGCTAGCAGAAGGCAAGAAATAACTAAGATCAGAGCAGAACTGAAGGAGATAGAGACACAAAAAACCCTCCAAAAAATCAATGAATCCAGGAGTTGGTTTTTTGAAAAAATCAACAAAATTGACAGACCGCTAGCAAGACTAATAAAGAAGAAATGAGAGAAGAATCAAATAGACGCAACAAAAAATGATAAAGTCAATATCACCACCGACCCCACAGAAATACAAACTACCATCAGAGAATATTATAAACACCTCTATGCAAATAAACTAGAGAATCTAGAAGAAATGGATAATTTCCTGGACACTTACACTCTTCCAAGACTAAACCAGGAAGAAGTTGAATCCCTGAATAGACCAATAGCAGGCTCTGAAATTGAGGCAATAATTAACAGCCTACCAACCAAAAAAAGTCCAGGACCAGATGGATTCACAGCTGAATTCTACCAGAGGTACAAGGAGGAGCTGGTACCATTCCTTCTGAAATTATTCCAATCAATAGAAAAAGAGGGAATCCTCCCTAACTCATTTTATGAGGCCAACATCATCCTGATACCAAAGCCTGGCAGAGACACAACAAAAAAAGAGAATTTTAGACCAATATCCCTGATGAACATCGATGCAAAAATCCTCAATAAAATATGGGCAAACCGGATTCAGCAGCACATCAAAAAGCTTATCCACCATGATCAAGTGGGCTTCATCCCTGGGATGCAAGGCTGGTTCAACATTCGCAAATCAATAAACGTAATCCAACATATAAACAGAACCAAAGACAAGAACCACATGATTATCTCAATAGATGCAGAGAAGGCTTTTGACAAAATTCAACAGCCCTTCATGCTAAAAACGCTCAATAAATTCAGTACTGATGGAACGTACCTCAAAATAATAAAAGCTATTTATGTCAAACCCACAGCCAATATCATACTGAATGGGCAAAAACTGGAAAAATTCTCTTTGAAAACTGGCACAAGACAGGGATGCCCTCTCTCACCACTCCTATTCAACATAGTGTTGGAAGTTTTGGCTAGGGCAATCAGGCAAGAGAAAGAAATCAAGGGTATTCAGTTAGGAAAAGAAGAAGTCAAATTGTCCCTGTTTGCAGATGACATGATTGTATATTTAGAAAACCCATTGTCTCAGCCCAAAATCTCCTTAAGCTGATAAGCAACTTCAGCAAGGTCTCAGGATACAAAATTAATGTGCAAAAATCACAAGCATTCTTATACACCAGTAACAGACAAACAGAGAGCCAAATCATGAATGAACTTCCATTCACAATTGCTTCAAAGAGAATAAAATACCTAGGAATCCAACTTACAAGGGATGTAAAGGACCTCTTCAAGGGGAACTAGAAACCACTGCTCAGTGAAATAAAAGAGCACACAAACAAATGGAAGAACATACCATGCTCATGGATAGGAATAATCAATATCGTGAAAATGGCCATACTGCCCAAGGTAATTTATAGATTCAATGCCATCCCCATCAAGCTACCAATGACTTTCTTCACAGAATTGGAAAAAACGGCTTTAAAGTTCATATGGAACCAAAAAAGAGCCCGCATTGCCAAGACAATCCTGGGTCAAAAGAACAAAGCTGGAGGCATCACGCTACCTGACTTCAAACTATACTACAGGGCTACGGTAACCAAAACAGCATGGTACTGGTACCACAACAGAGATATAGACCAATGGAACAGAACAGAGTTCTCAGAAATAATACCACACGTCTACAGCCATCTGATCTTTGACAAACCTGAGAGAAACAAGAAATGGGGAAAGGATTCCCTATTTAATAAATGGCACTGGGAAAATTGGCTAGCCATAAGTAGAAAGCTGAAACTGGATCCTTTCCTTACTCCTTATACGAAAATTAATTCAAGATGGATTAGAGACTTTAATGTTAGACCTAATACCATAAAAACCCTAGAAGAAAACCTAGGTAGTACCATTTAGGACATAGGCATGGGCAAGGACTTCATGTCTAAAACACCAAAAGCAACGGCAGCAAAAGCCAAAATTGACACATGGGATCTAATTAAACTAAAGAGCTTCTGCACAGCAAGGGAAACTACCATCAGAGTGAACAGGCAACCTACAGAATGGGAGAAAATTTTTGCCATCTACTCATCTGACAAAGGACTAATATCCAGAATCTACAAAGAACTCAACCAAATTTACAAGAAAAAAACAAACAACCCCATCGAAAGGTGGGCAGAGGAGATGAACGGACATTTCTCAAAAGAAGACATTCATACAGCCAACGGACACATGAAAAAATGCTCATCATCACTGGCCATCAGAGAAATGCAAATCAAAACCACAATGAGATACCATCTCACACCAGTTAGAATGGCAATCATTAAAAAGTCAGGCAACAACAGGTGCTGGAGAGGATGTGGAGAAATAGGAACACTTTTACACTGTTGGTGGGATTGTAAACTGGTTCAGCCATTATGGAAGACAGTATGGTGATTCCTCAGGGATCTAGAACTAGATGTACCATATGACCCAGCCATCCCACTACTGGGTATATACCCAAAGGATTATAAATCATGCTGCTATAAAGACACATGCACACGTATGTTCATTGCGGCACTATTCACAATAGCAAAGACTTGGAATCAACCCAAATGTCCATCTGTGACAGACTGGATTAAGAAAATGTGGCACATATACACCATGGAATACTATGCAGCCATAAAAAAGGATGAGTTCGTGTCCTTTGTAGGGACATGGATGCAGCTGGAAACCATCACTCTCAGCAAAGTATCACAAAAACAGAAAACCAAATACTGCATGTTCTCACTCATAGGTGGAAATTGAACAATGAGATCACCTGGACACAGGAAGGCAAACATCACACACCAGGTCCTATTGTATGGAGGAGATCGGGGGGGAGGGATAGCATTAGGAGATATACCTAATGTAAATGACAAGTTAATGGGTGCAGCACACCAACATGGCACATGTATACATATGTAACAAACCTGCACATTGTGCACATGTACCCCAGAACTTAAAGTATTAAAAAAAAAAAATTCATTTACTTTTTTCCCTCTTTGACATTCTTATTTTTCTTTTTTATCTGCCATCTCTTTTATTTTTTTCTTGTATTTTGTCTCAGTTTCTCTCCTTATTCAGGCACAATGTTCATTTATACCTTGTAAGTGTATCAACCCACCTGCTTCATTCTCATATCAATGTGTAAGTAAGGAAAAGGAATGAATCAACTGTAGCATAAAACACACTCTCAATCTGAAATCTACATACATATTCTTCACAGTTAGCCAAAGCATGATACCGGTTTTACTTTTTTTTTCATTTTAAGAACAAAAGCATTTTCACAAGTGAAATAAATTTAAGCTTAAGAGATGCAGGTGAGCATTGATAAGGAGGAAATGGCACTATTTCCTGAATTATAATACTCAAAATTTTGCTATATTATAATGCCTTTTATCTCAGACAATTCCAGAAGGTTTAATCATTATAGAGCCCACTTTTCTGGGTGCCTGGGGGCATCATACAGAGTGAACAAGAGGATCTGAAATGAAAGAACCCAAGTCACGTGGAAATAAGAGCCTTACTGAATCACCAAAATGTATTCATCACA
The DNA here is from genome assembly GCF_009764315.1 of Trachypithecus francoisi. Taxonomy (NCBI): domain Eukaryota; kingdom Metazoa; phylum Chordata; class Mammalia; order Primates; family Cercopithecidae; genus Trachypithecus; species Trachypithecus francoisi. The sequence continues at coordinate 42,882,056 of NW_022681470.1, read as the reverse complement.
GATCCTGGCAAAAATACAATAGGGCAGAGAGGACTACTCAACAGCTTGGGAAAAATATTGCACCTATTGTTTAAATGCCTGGTTCTGGTGGGAAGCCAATGGTACCAATAGCACTTCTGTTTAACTTGGATGCTTGTATAGTTAATCTTTCAGCAATGTTATTCTTTTTTAGAGAACATGTCTTTTCATGACTAATTTCTTCCAAAGGCTTTTATTTATAGATATAAATGATTTAAAAGCCTGCATTAAATATAATTTCTTTGATTCAAGAAAGCTATTTGAACTTTGCATGAAGACAGTAACATTTAAAAAGGTAGATTTGGAAAGCAATTAAATTATATAGAAATCAAGCTAGATTCTATATCTACATTAAGTTTTAAGAAGATACAATCACTAATTAGGTAATGATAAATGAATAACATTTATCAGGTTCTTAGTATAAGCTCAGTAATCCATGTAAAGTATCTAGCATTTGATCTTCACAATAATACTACTGCATAGTTGCTATTATTATCCCCATTTTAAGACTGAGAAAACTGAAGCCCAGAAGGTTTAGGAAATTTATCCACAGTCACAAAGCTAGTCAGTGGCAGTGGTTGGGCCTCAACACAAGCTCTTATTAATTACTCAATCAGTGTTGTCCAATAGAAATACAATGCAAACTCACATACGTAATTTTAAATTTTTTAATAGCCACATTAAAAAATATGGAAAGAAACAGAGGAAATTAATTTTAATAATACATTTTACTTTGCCCAATATATCCAAAATATCATTTTGGATATAATCAATGTAAAGTTGTTAATTAGATATATTACATTTTTCATATTAAGCTTTTGATATCTGGTGTGTATTTTATAACAGTGCATCTTAGTTTGGACTAGCCACATTTCAAGCCCTCAATAGCCTCATGTGGCTCGTGGCTACCATATTAGACAGCATAACACTAGATCATTCATTCATTTAGCAAATATTTCTTGAGACCTGCTATGTATCAGATATTAAAGTAGGGAACATGCAAAACAAAAGCCTGCTCTTATCAAGTTTAAAGTCCTGGGAAAGAAATAGATCATAAGTAAATAAACCTATAATTAAGCAATCAAATGTCAGATAGTGATGTGTACTGTGAAAACAAGAGAGTAAGTAGGTGACTGCTTTTAATTGGGAAGATCCTATGAGAAGGTGACATTCTAAGAGGTGTCTGAACTTTCCCTGAGCATCATACACCGTGGAAAGACAGAAGACAGTGCAGTGAGCACTACAGGTCTATTGAGTTCTATTCCTTTCTATTATATAAATCTTTGTGCTAGAAACAATATTCATGTGCCTACCTCTGGCTCCATGGGTAAAAATTAAAATGAATTTTGCAATCACATTCCTCAGAAGAGGCTGATAATGTTAGGGAAAAAAAGAGCGACATATATTTGGTAGGGGCATAGCTGGGAGAAAATAGTAGCACAAACATATAAGGCATTTAAAAGATAATCACATGGTCAGGATAAAGGCCATGATGGAATTAAAATAGAATAATTGAATTGTCTGCATATCATCAACTTCGTTCTATTTCATAAATTTCTATACGTTTTGAAGTTTGTTCTGTTCCTTTCAAAGATGCAGACATTTGGTTTGTGTATATGCTAACCAATTAGGAAATTCTTGCTCTCTTTAAGTGATATTATATAAAAATCACTAGATCCTTTGAAGAAATCCATATTTAATTTAAAAAGGCATTAAAATTTGATCCAATATTCTAGCCTTTTAAAACACATGAAGATAGGCTCCTTCTTCTCTTGAAGTACGTAGTATTCCAAATTATTCAGTATTAAACAAGAGAGAAGTTACCAGTAGAGTAAACCCTGCTTTTCAACTTAAAATGAGAGCTGACAATAAAAAGCATAAGAAAAGCACACTTACTATAGATAGTTAGTTTTACATCCTTGGCTTGTTTGCCAGCTGCATTAGACACAGTACATTGGTAGCGTCCTTTGTCACTTCTCCGTGCATTCTTCAAATGTAAGACTTGTCCTCTGTCTAGAAGTTCAACATTAGGATCACCCAAAAATAAAGGCCTAGAAAAAATAAAATTTCATTTTATTATTCCATTTTCAGTTTTCCATATTTCTTTTTTTTTTTTTTTTTTTTTTTTTGAGACGGAGTCTCGCTCTGCCGCCCAGGCTGGAGTGCAGTGGCCGGATCTCGACTCACTGCAAGCTCCGCCTCCCGGGTTCACGCCATTCTCCTGCCTCAGCCTCCCGAGTAGCTGGGACTACAGGCGCCCGCCACGTCGCCCGGCTAGTTTTTTGTATTTTTAGTAGAGACGGGGTTTCACCATGGTAGCCAGGATGGTCTCGATCTCCTGACCTCGTGATCCGCCCGTCTCGGCCTCCCAAAGTGCTGGGATTACAGGCTTGAGCCACCGCGCCCGGCCAGTTTTCCATATTTCTTATTTATCACAACAAAAATCATTAGTACAAGTTAAAAATACAAGTGAAAGTTCATTTAAAAATTAAAATGATATGATTAGTACTTCTGTTCAGAAGAATGAAAGTTTTAAAACACTTTTCTAATGGAAGTTAGATAATCATAAATATCTCTTTGAGATGAAAAGTTTCTCCATTTCAAACTTAAATTATTTAACACTATTAATAGAAATCCAGTAGTGTCATTATTTGTTTTATTCATTCATCCATTCTTATTCTTTTTTTAGTTTTTTTAATTTTATTTTTTGGTTTGCATAGCTAAAATTTCTAACATTATCTGGAAAAGAATAATTAAGAGCTTTAAACATTACAGTATAGGAAGTTTGACCAAATAATATTATTTTTAAATAACATCATTGTAATATCTAGAAGAGTATTCACAATATCATGAATGGTTATTTTTACTAGAGGCAATAATCATGCCAACTTCTCTAAAAATAAGTATTGTAATAAATACAAATGCTTACATAATTATATATATAGAAAGATATTTATGTCAAAAGAAGCTCGTATATGGTTGTCAAGGAAGTCTTTTTCTACTACACAGAGTCATTTGCTAAACACTATAAAATGCTCAGTTTATGTAATTGGCAGCAGATTTATTTTAAAATTTGGTTGTTAAAGTCTATGATATCCTAAGACTCATACCTCTGAAGTCCATCAGTCTTTTTCAGGAATATCCATAGCTAGGTTTTCAGAAGTTGCAACGACTTAGCCACATAATGAATAATTAAATGCATTGCCATATTCATAAGACACTAGTAAGACTACAAAATTAAATGACAAACATTTCACTTCCTATGGTAGTATATTTCATTATTTCTTAGTACGACACTTTGTATATAGCTCTCAAAAGTTAAGAGAATAAAGTACCTTTATTTAGTGCATTTTAAGTTTTTTTTTTTTCTTTGAGACGAAGTCTCACTCTTGTCGCCCAGGCTGGAGTTCTATGGAGCTAGCTTGGCTCACTGTACCCTCTGCCTCCTGGGTTCAAGCAATTCTCCTGCCTTACCCTCCCAAGTAGTTAGGATTACAGGTGCCTGCCACCACACCCAGCTAATTTTTGTATTTTTAGTAGAGACGGGGTTTCACCATGTTTGTCAGGCTGGTCTCTAAAACTCCTGACCTCAGGTGATACACCTGCCTCAGCCTCCCAAAGTGCTGGGATTACAGGTATAAGCCACTGCACCTGGCCGCATTTTAAGTTTTTAAAGAAATACTTGATAATATGCTACTCGAATTTAAGTAACTTTGAAACTTTTATTGATTGTTAATTATGCAAGTAACAAAAAATTTTAAACAAACAAGCATTATGATGAGAAAAATTCTCCTTGGTCTATGGCCCCTAATGTGAGTCTGCTTTCGAGACTTCTTCTCTTTATCAGTTTGATTTGTATTCTTCCACATTTTTTACATTTATGAATATTTTTGTTTTTAACAAAATTATAAACATTTTTGTTTGTGTTTTACATTTATAAACAATTTAAAAAATTAAAATTGTTTATAAACATTTATAAACAAAAATGTTTATAAATATACTCCCAAAGATATCTAAAGTTTTAATATATCAAAGGTATCAGGCTTTTGTTCTGCTTTTCTTTCACCCTACAACAGGTACGGAGATATTTTTGGTACACATAGCTTGATCTTACTATTTTTAATTGATGCACAGTGTTCCATAATATGATTATGCCATAAAGTATCTACCTATTCTCCCAATGTTGGGTTTTAGCCAGCTTTCACTTTTTTGCCGTCACAGTGTCGCCGTGAATATCAATATACAAGCCTCTCTGTGGATATGCATGATTACTTCCATCTCCGGGACACTGCATCACAGTGTATGTGCATCAAATTTTAATAGATATCAACAAGTTGCCTTTTAAGGTACTAATTTACATCCTCCCTGTCAGAGCACTATATCTTGATTTCCCATAGTCTAGTCAACACTTGATCATTTCAAACCTTTACTTTTTTGCCTATATGACCTGTAAATAACAAAATTTTATTAATCAAATTATTGATGGTATCTTTTAATATGTTTATTGCCTTAGTATATTTTAATTGTCTGTTCATATCCTCCATATATTTTCTCTGTTGCTGTTTGTATTTATTAGTGATTTATAAAAAGCTTGAATACAATCTTTTATTTTAAATACCAAAAATCTTGACTATTTTCTACTTAGGCCTTAGATATCTGCTCCCAGAAACTGTAAAACATAAACTGTAACCACCATTTGAGAAATAAATTCTCATAACCAATATAGACCACTGCAGCCACTTCTATGTAGGCACACCTCAGCAGCCCTTGAGATCTGGAGTTGGAGAAACATCTGTAGTTCCTTTTGGCCTGTACACAGAACTAGTTTAGTATTCATCTCACTGTCATAAAAACATTTTCCTTTTTAATAAGTAAATTCCAAGTAAAGAGAAAATCATCTCACATTTGGATCTTGTATTTTTCACTGTTAGCCTTTAGACAGAGGATATTTAGTGTATATTAAATTTGAGTTTCTCTATGTTTCTAAAATGAATTCCCAACATTTATAGGGAGCTTTGAATCCATAAGAATGAAAAATATTACAAGACTTTTAGACTAGTTTTTGAGCAATATTGTTTTTCCTGTATGCTCATTTAATAATATTCTATGTAATAAAATAATTAAGAGGGAGAAAATCCACATGCATTTTTATACATCTTTTTCCTATCAACTGAACCCTTGCAACAAATATAGAAAAGATACTCACTTGCCATCTTTGAACCAATGAATATCAGGAAAGGGAGTGCCTTTGACCTGGCATTCAAGGGCAACATCATGGTTGAGGATAACTGAGACTTCATTTGGGAAGTTGGTACCTATTATGGTGGGTGGAACTTGAACAAAGACAGTGTATTATGAAACTCTGTTACTTAGCATGGGGTTAGAAAGCAGTCAATGATTTCTACAGTATTTCAACAAGATCTTAATGTCAAACATAAAATACCACACAATAATACTTTTTCATATCATTTCTGTGTACCCAAATGATAAATTTAAACATAGAAACATATTTATAAAATATTTGCTAGCAAGACAATTACCTGCAAGAATTATGATAGTATAGGATTCATTTTTGGGTGTATTAAACTCATATGCAAAAGTAATTTAGAATGTAAGTGATCAGTGATGCTTATATAATGTAATTTGCTACTGCGATACATTTTGGATAATGAATGACAATTAACATCACTCTTACAATGTTCAAATTCTACATATACTGTTGTGCTACTTGAAATATATTACCTTTGTCTTTTAAACAACTAAGATGGTAAATTTGGTATGCAATATAACATGAAAAATAATGTGCTAGTTTTTATTCTTGGGATTATCAAGCTTATTAAAGAGCTTCTGGATACTTCTCTGTCTAGTCATCCCCCTTCACTCCATGTTAAAGTGTTTGGTCTTCATCCTCAGAAAAATGACCAGCCACTAAAGGATTTCAGTAGGGGAGGAGTAGGGTGTAATCATATTTGTGTTTTAAGACCACATGCTCCTAAGTAAAGAATGAATTACAGTAGCAAAAAGTGGATTCAGGTGAGCCCTTAGCCTATTACATTAATTCAGCACTTGAATGATGATAGACTTTCACAGAAGGATGAAAAGACGTAGGTCACCAAAGAATTAGGAAGTAGACATAACAGGAAATACATAGATTTGAAATGTTGGGGAGAAAGTAGTAGTGAGAACCTGGAGGTTCTGGAATAAGCAAGTGAGTGGATGGAGGTATCAGTCCCTAGAATGGGGATCTTGAAGGCAACTGGAACTGGCTTTCACTGGGACCCTTTTGTTTGATATAAAACTAAGATATTCAAGTCACAATACTACGGAGAAAATAAGCTATCTATCCCTAGGCTCAGGGAAGAAGTCTGAACTGGAGATAAACATTTGGGAGTCATCAGCACACAGATGGAATTAAGTCAAGGGAGCAGATGAGTACCAGGAGAAATAATGTCAATAAGACTCATGATAACAATGATTTCTTAATTTGTTTTTATAACTTATACTTAAATATAATAATGGTGATTTTGTGGAAAGCAAAATTTCAGGCTTTGAGAAGCCTAATGGGAGGAATTATTTTTATGTTATAGCAGTTTATGAATATAATTTTTATGCAGTATTATTCTTCCACCTCACTTCTATTCAAGACTTACAAATTATGTGCCCATTGTAAGGAGCAAAATACTGAAAATGGAGAAAGTCATTTTTTCACAAAGTGAACTTTAAATGGCAAATATAATTTCACAAACTAAAATTATAAAATTTTAAATTTATGATTACCATTAAAATGTCTCACATCCTAATTTATTACAGCTGCTACCTACTTAATTAGAATCAGGACTGACTTAGTTACAAGAGTTAATTAGAATGCAGGGGAAAGGGGATTTACTACCTTCTCCTGTTCAGGTACAGCCTAGCAGCTTCAGGATGTACACAGCATGAATGTGATATATTCTGCATCATCCTGTTGTAGCCACTTCCCAAAGAATGTCCTGCCTACTTAACTGGAGAAATTGACAAGAGTAATAATTTCTTATTTTACACAATTATAGCAGTACCACTTTTGAGTATTTGATACTATTGTATATATGATTCAAAGGCAACTCTGTATTATAAATAATGAAACCCTTCAAAATTTCTATATCATATGGTTCTGGTTAACAAATAATAAGGACAAAAATAATAGAATGAAACTATATTTTTTTCTGTCAATTTATCTTGTTCTCTTTACTTTTTCATATAGTCAGCTCTATTTTAGGTAAGAAATGCCTCTGAATTGTAGTTTTTTAAAAGGATGTATTTCTTACCAAGCACATCAATGTTAAAGTACTTCTGAGAAGTGCCTGCAATATTAATTGCTTTGCAGGAGTATCTTCCTGCATCCTCTGGAGTGGCTTTGAAGAACTTCAGTATCTTCCCATTGTTCACAATCTGAACAGTGCTGCTTTCAGTCACCTTTAAGGGCCAAAATGGTCAGTGTTATTTCTAATCCTAATAAAAATGCATAATTAAAAAATGAAGTAGAATATTTATTTTATTAGTAGTAAGAAATGAACATCTGAACAACTTACTTCAGATGCAGAGGCAAGGAATTATACATATTTGGATGACTCTATTTACCTGGACATTATCTTTATACCACATAATGATGGGAGATGGAGTGCCTTCCACTTCACAAAAGAGATTGGTCAGCTGATTTAACAACACTGACACATTTGTAACTTGTTCTTTATCTTTAATTACTGGAGGAACTGCAAAAAGAGAGGAGTCATAGCTAGGTATTTTTATAATAAATATTATTTATAGAGTTTCTTTATAAGGGCCTTTATACAGCAAATTCTCAAATATTTGATGGCTAGAAAAGCTAGACATATTTAAGCATATGTTTTGTTACAAAATTAAAAAGTTTTGACCAATGTATTCATAATAACAACCCTTACTGGATTTTTACTTTATTATTTCAAGGTTTTAAATTTAGGATGAAATTTGGGATAAGCTTAAGGGAGAATCTACTTTTATTCCACATATTACTCAAAATATAAGCTTACGGGGTCTTAATTAAGTCACATGAGACTCACTACTTTGTTGATGAGGGTGAATATTGCCCAGTGTCTAAAGAAACCAATATTCATAAAATTTTAAAATATATATACACTTTCACTTATGCAAAATGGCATATATACAGTATTTTCATTAAAGGTTTATAAAAACAACGGTTAATAATCTACATGCTCATCATTAATAGAGGAAGGTCAAATAAATGTGTATGTACAATGAGATGCTATAGAGTTAGGAACATTAAATAAAATCCAAGATAGATTGTTTAATGAGACAGAGAAGGTGAAAAATGTGAATATAATGTTCTATTATATGTGTACATTTTATAAATAAAAAGAGGATAAAACATTGTATTTGTATATTCATAAAATATCTCTGACACACACACACACACACACACACACACACACACACACAGATAACTTTCCTTTATCCCAAATAGAGGATAAGTAGATGGCTCAGCTCAGGGTCAGGAGACCTTTTACTATGTATATTTTTCTACCATTTGAATTTTGAATGATGTAAAGTCACTATAAAAAATTACATGAAAGTTTAAATCGAATAATAAATTCAATCAGACCACCAGATTTCTGTTCGGTAATACTGCTATTCACATTAATATTAAATGATACTACACTGAGAGAATAATTTAGACATTTAAGAACTGGAGACTGGCAAACATAGTCAGTTACATGACTTTAGCAATATTCACCATGGACTTTGAGGTTATATTTTCTTTCTGTAGTTCCAGCTTCATTGACTGCCACACAGATGTACTCCCCATTGTCATAGGGTGTAACAGAAGCAATAACCAGCAACGTGCCATCTTCCAAGACAGAAATGCCAGGCTCTCTGCCTGTCAATTCTCTACCATTGTGTAACCATTTGATGGTTGGTTTAGGGGTACCTAAATAAGAAATTAGAGTCTTGTGATATTTTATCACAAATCAGAAATTATTAAATATCAAATGTATCAAAGAGAAATAAAGTTTTTCTTATGACAATAATTTCAAGATATTTTTCCTGGTATGGAAATATGAAGAGATTATGTTAGTTAATGCCTCTAAATCCCAGTGGGTCTTAAGAGACTTATGGTAAAGTTTGAACAAAGTTGTTTTTATGTAAACATTCAGATGATAGTTAAGTAAAGTATTTTCCTAGTGAATTCACAGTGATTTATTGGTGGGGCAGGAACTATATTAATCCTATGGACTGGATGTGGGGAGAGTTTTAGGCTGAAATAATGACAGAGCAAAAATAAGACACTGTCACAGAAATACAACATGAAGATTGCCAACCAAATAGAGTGTATATATGATGTGGAGACATGATGTTTTATAATTCCCTTTTTTAAAAAGGCCTGATATTGTAGAGACGAGGAAACTCTACTGTTCATGCATCTTTTGGAGATCTCATTCTGTTAAACAAAGGATAATAGCTCAATTCTTGAAATGATAGTTGAGAAAGTAGTGAGACAAATAGCTTTCCTGGATTCATTTATGACTAACAGAATGAATGGAAATGATGTACTCTTGGAGAAAAATAATGATACAACAATCTTTGAGTGCATAATAGAATCAAAAGGAATATTGGAAATAAGTAAACATTAAATCTATACTAACGATGTAATTATTTAGCAAACGTTTTGCCAGGTATTATTCTAAGCATTTAAAAAAATTATTTAATCTCTATAAGAAGAAGAAAACACATTAAATAAAAATTACATGACTACAGAAGACATTGTTAATAATCCTGTATTAAATGATAGTAAAATATTAAAGGATGAATATATAACCCAGGATATATATAAAAGAATAGCAGAAATACATAGAATATGTCATTGAAGCTACACTTAAATTGAGTTAAAGGCTTAAACAGTGACTATGAAAATTATATTTATGGAAAAAAATTAAAGATTGGCCTATTTAATTGTGCTTATAGTATAATGTCGACCGATGAGAACAAAAAGGTTAAACTGACGGACTCCAGTTGCCTGTCCATGTTGTCAAGAAAAAAGGAGGCTGTAATCATTTCCTTACATCCCAGTCATTCCTTTATGAACTTTAATCAGACTACTTAATTAGTATTTGTTGAGTTAATAAAGATGTAAATGAACAAACAAAAGAAAGAAGTTGCATTATCTTTAATTTTTAAATGATAGAACAATCATGAGCAAGATGAAATTCAAAGTAAAAGATAATGAAAAAGATGTCTAGTAACTTTAAATGAATTCAAGCATTATATTCCAGGTAACAATGAGGAAGTAAGGAAGAGATGTTTTTCTAGGTGGAAAAGGGAAGTCAAAACAAAAAATTAGCTTGGGAGTCAGGAATCCAGAGGGGAACAAGAAGCAACAGGGCCACCAGCGGGTCCAGTGGGAGTGAGCAGTCATGGTACTTCCCTGAACTTAAACCCCTTCTAAAGAAGGCCTCCTCTCCAGCCTCTCCCTAATTCTCAGTGACTCTTGGAATAGTTATTATTAATTCTTTAGGTATCTGGAAAGCTTGCTAAAGATATTTTTCTTTTAATATTGGTAGAAAATAAAGTAATCATTGGTGACAGCGACTGCTGAGATTGAAAAGCTTGCCACAGAAACAGAGACAGCCATGAAGACCTTCAGTTGCTGCTGCCCAGGAACAACTGCTAAAAGGCACATGTGGGGGCACAAATGGTACTAACCATCTGGAGGCCCTCAGGAGGTTACAGAAAGACTACTGCTTGGACTTTGCCAGAACTGCTACAAACCTGCTTTGAATCACTGTTGATGAATACACGCTTGAGAGAGGATGTTCTTAATTACCTACTTGGCAGAATTAGGGTAAAAGCGACAGTCCTTTTCATATTCCCCTGAGAAGAAATAATATCAATCTCCTGGCAGAAAACATGGTAGGAGAGAAAACCCAGAAATTCAAGGAAAAGAAGGGCTTGAATAAGCCTCCAAGTGACAATTTACAATCTGGTCCTAGAATTGCCAGTTGAGAGGAGATCTAGGAAAAGAGGTTTTTAGAAGTGTCCAGAACAAACAAAGGAATAGTCCTAATTATACCTCTGCCAGGTTGAGATAAATCTGGAATATTTTGAATAGCTCCAACTATCACACTGTAAAGAGAAAACCTGCCAAAAAAAAAATGAATGAAATAAGAAGTAGCAGGAAGGATCTGAACTACCTGGAAAACATGTGCGACTAGGCAAGTTTGAAAGAATGGAAAGTCTTTACATTGAAAGAAATAAAATACCTGAAAGGAAAAAAAATACTTATTCAAAGAGTTGTTATCCAAAAGATGGGTTAGTTTCTATTATGCTCAAATGTTGTACCAAGGATTGATGTGGAATTTTATAAGGATGGCAATTTGGGTTCAATATAGCATTCTGAAACAATATAACATCATGCCAATGTCTATATCTTTGAGTATTACGTACCTTTTGCAGGACATGGAAATGCAATGCGTTGATTGGCCACTCTTTCTTGGAATGGAGTGTTATATGGAGGTTCTAGATCTTCCACTGTGGGTGGTTCTATTAGGAAAATAAATGCATTATCACAGGCTTTATTTGAGCAATTTCAAACTCTCCTAAGGCACAATTAACTACCTGCACTGATGAGCTGCTATCTCTGCCGATTCTTCTTTTAAATATGATTCCTATTTCCCGCTGCCAAACATTTCTACCTAGATGTGACACAGTGCCTTAAACTGAAAATTCTCCGAACAAAATTCATTATTTTATGCTTCCTGCAATCCTGTTCTGTTTCCCTATTCCCTCAATGAAGGCATTATGGTCCACCCAGTCATTTTTCTTTCTCCCTTAAGTTTGGCCTCCATATCCAATCATATAGTACCATATATGTTCACATATCTGTGTCTTCCTCTCTATGTTTAAGACCATTGCTTATTTCCAACCCTTATTTTCTCTTACCAGACTATTCTAACAAACTTCTTATGGGGATCCTTTTCTCAAACATGTTCCCCTTTAGATTGATATTCTGCACAGTCCCCAGAATACTCTCTCTGAAATACAAATCTCATCACTGACTTATCTAATTCAAATTATTACTTGTACTCATCTTGTCTATAAGATAAAGTTTCAGACCTGTTCTTTCCGAAGTGCCCCCTGTCAGTGCATTTCATGTCTCTGAAAAGCTTCATCATCCATTCATTGTATGAAGAAATTTGGGAGTTATTCTTGAGAACTCTATCTCCTTCACTCTCATATCCAATCCATCACCATGTCCTGAGTATTTCCTTTCCTGATTATTTTTTAGCCCATTCCCTTCTTTTCCCCATTCTAACTACCGCCATCTTTTACCTGGTCTACTATACTAGTCTATATCAGTTTCCCTTATCTTCTCTAGCTGAATGATTCCCTCCCAAATGAGTGATTTTAAAACTGGAAATCAGCCACATCACTTTCCCAACTATGACTTCTTAAAGTCTTTATATTGCATTTAGAATAAAGTCTAACTTCATTAGTCTGGTTTCCTAGGTCTTGGATAACCTGACCCATGACCACATCTCCAGCTTCATCACATATTACTCAGCCCTCAGTCTGGAATGCAGCTAGCTGGCCTTCATTGACGATGACTGATTCCAGTGTCCCCAAAATATTACATGCCCTTCTCTTCATATTCTATGTCCTTTTCCTGGAAAGTTCTCTCCACATTCTCTTGGAAGGCCTGCCCCTCACTTCTACCTACCCTTCAAATCCCAACTGACATGTCCCTACCCCAAGGGAAGCCTTTTGTGATTTGTCTTTTTGTTAAAAGCTCATATAGAGTCTTCCACCATTTCATGAGGGCACTAACCAATGTTTAATTATGTAATCATGATATTATTTCATGAATTATTATCTTTCCCATTCAACTATAAACATGAATACCCAATAAAGTTTGTGGAATGAACAGGAAAACTTCTCCATTAGTGTCCTAGCCAACCATCCAACAAACCTGGCAATGGGTCAGGTACCTTAGTACTGTACTAATACTTAGAACAGTATTAGTACTAATTAATACTAATACTCAGTACAGCACTAAGAACTATCTAATACTGTGCTAAGTACCATACCTGCTTATCTTTTCTTCTTGTCTTTGTACTAGTATTCCCTCTGACAAGAATGTTCTTCCCCCTGATTTCCATATGGCCGGTTCTTTCCAGTCCAGAGGATCTCACTCTAAAGATCACCTCCTCAGAGAAGTCCTGTTTGATAGTTGAATCTAAAGTAGGCAACTCTTAGGACCATTGCCTTATTTTAATTTCCTCCAAAGCACTTTTTACAACCTGTATTTCTTGTTTATATGTTTGTCTGTTTTCCATCTACTCACACTAGAACAGCTCATGAAAGCAGGGGTTTTGCCTTTGTTACTACTTTCTCATCACCATCTAGAATACGACAGATGCCTGGCAAGAGCTCAATCAATATTTGTTGCTTGAATACATAAACACTGATCTTTAAATCTTCAAAACAAATACAGTATTAATAGAGAAGTAGTGGATCTAGATTTCCTAGGGCTCTATTTTGAGTGCACCCCAGCACTGTGAGGTGACAACCTACTCCAATTCACTCTTCCCACAATGTCTTCCAAACCAGAAATAGTGGGTTGGGCATCATCTAGGATTGTTTCTGTTATCTACATGATCCATGGCAACTTTGTTTCAAAAGTAAACATACAAAAATTGATGCAGGTTTAGAAATGGTATGTTTCATTTCTTTTGGGAATGGTTCTCCTTTCAAAGAATCACAAAAGTTATATAGAGCTCTTTCTGAAGTGATTTAAGATTATCCAAGATAATCTATTTAGCTCTAGGGCTTTTCCCTCACTCCCCACCCCACAATACATATATTTTCCTGTGTCAAAAATCACCTTGGACATGTAGCGTTATCTCTGTTTCATCAGTGCCTGCTATGTTAGTAGCAACACATGTATATATGCCAGCATCTGAGGGCATGGCTTGGTCGATGCTTAAAGTTCCGTCTGGATTGCTAACATGCTGCACTCCATCAATCAGCATGGTGCTTCCACCTTTGGACCAGGTGATTACAGGAAGAGGGGTCCCTTGAGCATTACATGGAATATCCACTCTTTGACCAACTTGGACTTTGAGATGTTTAGGTCCACGCTGTATCTTTGGAGGAACTAGAAATAATAATTGGGTATTAATAATCCAACTTTTACAAATTCCTTCCTTTACTCACTTTAAATGAGAGCTCCTTATCAACAGGCAGCATGGAAAAGTGAAACAATTTCAAGATTTGGACCTAGGCTCGGACCATTCACTAGCTAGGTGATCTAGGACAAGTCAGTAAACTTCCTGAGGCCTGTTTCCTTGATAATCCAGGGAAAATAGCCTGTAATCCCAGTACGTTGCAAGGATTACAGGAAATAATAAATATAAAACTCTTAGTCCCAAACTTGAGGAACAGCAAGCATTTTAAAATGTTAGGCATCTTTTAATTTGTAAATAATTTTAGGTTAAAAACTCTCTTGAAAGGCAATCCAGGTAATTTCTATAAGGGACAAAAAGCATTTCTCTCCATGTATTCAGTTTCTGTTCTCTTTGTAGAAGGATCAGACAATAAGAAAAGTTTCTTATGAAAGCCTTTGCTAATTTCAGATAAGAAAACCACAAAGAGCCTCTATCTCTTCCTTTTATCAACTTTCTTTAGAAATTTAAATGCAGTAGTTTATCAAAATACCAGAAAAGGATTCCTGATTTCCACATACTTGCATTGTACACTGTAGAATCAAGTTGAGCCACAAGGATATAATTATAATTAATGTACCATACATTCTTTAACTTAATATTTAATGAACACTTTCTAAAGGTTGTCACTAACAACAACCTTATATATTTGATGATAGTATCATCATCATTTTATGAAAGAGAAAACTAAAGATAAGAAAGGTTAGTGAATATGCCTGATGCCCTAGAGCTAGTAAATGATAGGAGTCTTATATGACTTCACACCCCATAATCAATGCAGACAGACACAATTGTCCTGATCATCTGAGAGTGAAATCAGATCAATACTGTCTGAGTTAATTTCTTCTGATATTTGAATATCTTTCATCTAAACAATGCCTGGTGTAGAGTATGCACTCAGTGTGTTGAATGAATGAAGAACTGGATGGACTGTGTGGGTTGGAGGAATAAAGCAAACTAACTAGGGAGGTGTAGTCAAAGAGTCCTAGAAAACAGTATTTTTTCAGTTGCTGAGATCTTTAAATATTGAAAATGATCATTTAAATACTACTAAATTATTATTTAAAAATTTGTATTAGCTTCTATAAAATGTTACCAGCTTAAACATATTTTCTTTCTACCGTATATCAACAATAATAGCAATAAGTGACTGCTGACCTTTAGAAAAATCGAGATCCAAAAATTTAATATAGTTTATTTGATAAAGGAAGAAACAAAAGATTGTTTATAAATAGCAGAAAAACTTTTCAGAGTAAATGAAAGAAAATCACAAGTCTCAGATTTTAAAGAATTTTTTCTTTAATTACTCCATATACAATTTGGAAATTAGCTATCAAATAAACTAGGATTATGGGTTTTCTTGTGGCCAGTCCACAGGGTTGTCATATGCTCTCATTTCAAAACTCACCATGGACATTTAATCTGACAGCTTGAGTCACGTTCCCAGCAATATTTGTGGCAACACAAAGATACATCCCACTATCTGAAATGCGGGTTTCAGTGATCTTCATTGAACCAGAAGGGAGGAACGTGTGTCTAAAAGAAAGAAACCATATAGTAGACCATGGAACAGGTGAATTTAAATATCCCCTATGCAGCTACACTTCAGTATGAAATTACTACTCTGCAAGTAGTTTTTTAAATCATTTTCCCATCTGCAATGTCTATCTATACACCTTAAAAGCCAGGACTTTTCATAATTATCTTGTGTATGATGTTCCTGCAAACAGAAAAAAAGATTTATTTTACTTTTAAAACTTAATGGTCTGAAATTGCCAAATAATTGTACATCTTTCTGCTCTATAAAGCAAATGTGTATTTGAGTTAACTTTGAATTTAATTTGAGCAATTTGTTATTATTTCCCATATTGTTAAGGTAAAGGAAAAAGAAGATATATATGTTCTCAAAAATAGTTGAATATATTCCTCCTATTGAGTAACAATGCAGCTGGGTGGGCCAGACCTACATACAAAAATGTTATTGCATTGTGTTAAAATAGTTTTAAAGGTAGTGGAGGCTAGGTACACCTACCTAATACCAAGATTTCTTACACAGCTAAGTCAAATGAATAGTGTTATTGGCCCAGAGACATGCAAATGAATAAACAGTTAAGGACAGAGTCCTCCAGAAAGACCTCAGCATATTTGAGAACTCAACATGTAATATGTAACATCAGAAGTTATATCGCAAAAAGTAAGGAAAGTATTGACTATTCAAAGTGATGTTGTGCAACTGAGTTTCCAAATGGAAAAATAAAGATATAAAATGAGAGCACTACGTGACATTACTTACAAAATTTAAAATTCAGATAGATTGAAGTCCAAAATGTGAAAAACAAAACTTAAAATATTAGAATTAAACATTGCAGGTTAAGTTTATAATCTGCTTCATGTTAAGATACAAAAAGTACACATCTGAAAAAGAACAGATTAATACATTGTACTCCTTAAAAACTGAAACCTTCTGTACAACAAAAGACACCACACATAAACTTGATGCCACAGCAATAGACTGAGAGAAGATATTTTCAACACATATAAAAGACAAAAGATTATTATCAAAATTAAAGACCAAATTTCTACATTCAATAAGAGAAAGACAAGTCACCAGAAAACTGTGCAACAGATTTACAGGTTATTCATCAATACCACAAATGGCCAACGAACACATAAAAATGCTCTCAGTTCACTTGAAGTCAATCACATGAAAATTAAAACAATCACAAGATACCATTTTACATCCATCAACTGGCAAAAATTCCTAAGTCAGTCAATACCATGCGCTAATTAGAACATGGACAGAAGCACACCCATATTCTGCTGGTGGATGGATAATCAATACTGTCCCTTTGGAAAGCAATTTAGCAATGCCTAGGAAGCTGGAAGCAGGAGTTTGCTTTGATCAGGAATTGTAGCTCTGTATATAGGTCCTAAAGAAAGTCATGCATAAGTATACAAAGAGAAATACACAAAGCTATTCGCTGAAAAGCCTTGTTTTAAAAACAAACAAAAAAAATAGAAAGAAAGAATAAACAAACTAGAATGTCCATAAATAAAAGAATGAAAAAAATAAAATGTAGAATATGCATGTAGGAGTTAAAATGAATAAATGGAATCCCTATGTATAATAGTAGACAAATGTTGACTTAATAAAGCAAGTAACAAAATAATAATATACTATTTGTTACAATGGCAAATTGAAAACAGACACACAAAACAAAATTGAAAACACAGAAAACAGTAATCTACATCGTTTAAGGATGTATGTGTAGAATGCATACCAAGTTTGTGGCAGTGTTTGCCCCTGGGAAGAGGAAGAAGAAATTGTGACTGTGGAAGGGAACAATAAAACTTTCTGATCTGTATTACTATAATTTTTTTACTCAAAAACATTCAAAGCAAACTTTTTTCAAACAAATAGTAAAATTATATAAAGTCCTTCTTAATTGTTTTCCTTCACTAGCAGTAGGCAAATGACACTAGCATGAATTTATGTCTTCATAATTATATATCAATGATTCTAATAGAAAGTTAATTATAGTCTAGCGACTAATTCTTATTTCACCAGTAACTTTTGCCTTGATGTTGGGTTAAAATAGTAACCAAGAACTAGAGACAATGAGTGTGAAATGTACATTATCTTACACAATCCTCTCAGGTAAGTATCATCCCCATTTTATAAATAGAAAATATGAGGTTCAGAGAGACCCCTTAAAAATTTTCAAAGGTTTTAGGCAAACTTTAAGTGGAAGAGATAAATATAAACTCATAGCCGGTTGGCAACGAAGGTTGTGCTTTCAAAGCTCCAGCATTCTTCTTGTTATGTCACTTAGCCTATCAAATACAGTACATCGTCTCAATGTGTTCATATTTGTATAAGGGTTTAAGCAAGAAGACTTACAAAATTATCCAATGAAAGTCAAATCCTAGACATTAGAGTGTGCCTATTGTATTTTATTGCTCTTATGGGATCAATGGAATTCTATGTGTACTTACACATTGGGCTAACAGGAATCTTGTACAATTCTGCTCCATTTTAATAACTACCTTATAAAATGCACCAGGGGAAAATTATGGCAAAGCTGAATGTTAGCATTTCTGACATTAAAGATGTCAGAAGCATGATTCAGATGTTATAAATACTTCTTGTAGACTCAGATGTACATGTGCATTGTCTCAATTTTAAAAGTGATTTTTTGAGATGTTTGATAACCTGAATAGGCATGGCCATCTGTCCCAAGAGGTTGATTATGTTTTCACGTGTTGCAATTCATCCCAGATCTCCTACCTTGGAGAGAACGGTGAGATGAGCTGGGTTTCTTTGGCCCAAGTAATTATGGGTGGAGGTAAGCTCTTCACTTCACATGGAAGTGTTACCTCTTCCCCTGCAAGGACGGAGATCTCAACAGGCTTATCCTGGGACAGTCCTCGTTGATCTCCAAACACTCTGGGCCTTACTAAAATAAACACATGTTTTGGAAGGGAAATAGTATATTGAAAACAAAGCACAGTTTAATTTACATTAAAATGTGGACTACTAATGTTCTTAAGTAATTTATAAAAAGATGCTGTTCAGGACATAAGCGAAAACTTTCCATTAATACATTTATTGTGAGAACTAAAAGAAAAATGATGAAAAAATTTCTCTAGTCAGTAATTCCTTTTAGAACACAATGAAGAGATCGGCTTCAATGCCCTCTCAGAGTCTACCATCTGTAAAAGTAAACCCTCAAGGCAGACTCCTACCCAAGACATAGCTGAGGTTTGGCTTTGGTAGGAGTGTTAACTAACTGGTGTTACTGAAGAGGGTTGGGTGCAATAAGCATACTTCTTGGGAAAATACCATAAAAATTTTCCGAAAGACTATACAATTGCATTCCTTAAAATCAGAATCTAAGTAGAAGTGATTTTGGTTGGCAGTAAAAAATGCATTTCTGTAAAAAAATATATAAACTTGGGGGAGCAATTCACTTTAGGGGTACATGCATCTGGTAACAGTACTGGGGAAAGAACTGTGAGTTTTGGCATAGATAGACAATGTCAATAAAAACCATTCCTCTACCAGCTCTCACCATAGACTGTCAGTTGCACTTTCCTTTTGGCATAGCCGGCTGCGTTGGTGGCGGTGCAGACATATTCCCCACTCTCCTCTCCCCCAGGTGACACCACATACAGACTGCCATCAGCCCCTGCTGAAAATTTAGCACTGCTGGTTGAAATCAGCTCTCCTTTCTGCAAAACACAGCAAAAAGCAAAGGGGTTCTTTTTTTTTTTTTTTTTTTAAGATCATAAAAGACTGACAATGTCTGGAAAAGGAATAGAGAGAAAAAACATCTCCAACGGGGGAATAGAGTAAATTTTAAAATGCTAACTTGAAAAAAGTTATTTATAAGAAACATTAGACAAATAAATACTAAAAGTGGTATTTCTCCATATCAAATCATGTCATCTTCATTCCAGAGCTACTTAAGAAGGCAGAGAATAACAGTAATGGTAAGGATGGTACAGTGAATTCTTATTTTATGCCAGGCTCTGTTTTGAGCACTTTACCTGAATTAACCATTTTAACACTCACAACAGTCTTATGAATAGCAACTACCACAACACTCATTTTACAGTTTCGAGTATTAAAGCATGGGAGAGGGGAGTAGAGGAATTTGCCCAAGATCACAAAGCCCCTCAGTGGTAGAGCTGGGGTTGAAACCCAGCAGCCAGGCTCTAGGGACCACGTTCTTAACCTCTGTGCTTAACCACAGCACAGAGGTCAACATGGAAATATTTCACTTTTACATTTTCCTTAAAATGCATTAAACTTCTACTCAGTGCTGGCTACCGTGCAGTTCAGGGATTAGCTTTACCGCTGTGACTTTTCTGTCCAGAATAAAATAAAAAAAGTTAACCTTTTAATTTATTTACAAATGTCAACACCAACTTATCCATATTCCAGAGATTTTTAGATAGATAAAACTAGATGGTATGGCAAAACACTAGTAATGCTAATTATACAAATGCCATACTTCATTAGCATGCCATTACTTTATATTTGCTGGATTCAAATACATTTACAGAAAATGTGCCATCTTTGTGGCTGTTCAAGGATGAAAGGACTTCTTCAGGAAATTGGGTTTTCTTCACTGCAAGAATACAAGTAAAAGCTGAACAACATTAACAGGGATATAGAGGGGAATAAATTAGTTTGTGTATGTGTCTTACAATTTTTAGTCACCCATAGAAATTGTGACTACACCATAGAACTTTATAAATAAGAAAATCCATGCGGTCATATCATTTAGAAGGAACCTTAAAAGTTCTTTAGTGAAATCACTTACTTGAGACTTGAATGGTATCAGCAACATTACAGTGAACATGTCCATAGCACAGACTGTGTGCCCGGAACATTTCTAAGCACTTTACGTCTTATAGTAGATCCTTTTTACCCCGTGCCACATCCCTAAGCCCTCTTCCCTCTTAATTTCAGCGCAGCTCTAGTGGACAGCTCCACATGATCCACCAGGGTCATCCTTCTTGCACTTAAGTTTTTTCTTTTGTTTGTTTGTTTGTTTGTTTGTTTTGGACCAGGGCTTTATCCAAAGCCCTAAAAGGCCACAGCCAGGAAGTGCAGCAGTGTAAGCTTCTCTGGGGAATGGAGGGAATATGTCATGTATAAATGCTCCACTTCCTGTCCATCCAAGAGAGCCTTCTGAGGTGCATCTATATGGTTTCTTGGAGGGTTCCCAGCACGTCTGTAGAGCCACAGAGGAAACCCTTTATTAACTTATCTTCTTTCCAAGCCTCACTCCCCCAGCCTCCTGCTCAAGACCTGGGATAACCTGCAGGTAAACTTCACACTCTGTTCTTCAGGAAATATGACTAGATGTATTATTTACCTTGGACCAGATGACAGATGGTTTTGGAATTCCACTTGCTTTGCATGGTAAAGTTACTGGAATGCCTTCAATTGTACTGAGTATCTGCTGCCCATGCTGAATGGTTGGCAGAACTGAAAAGGTAAGTAGGATTTGGAATCTGAGCACCTGTTCTTCCATTTAACATCATTATTTAAAGTTGAACATTTTCAATATAACATTAATGTTTGTAAAAATGAGCAATTATTTAACATTTTCTGATAAAAATGTAGGATAATCTCTGTAAAGGAGTGTGCTAAACAAAGACAATAAAGTAGTTATGATCTGAAAAATGAAATGAAAACTTAAAATCAAGTAGTAAGTGATGTCTAATAAGCTGACTTTCCTAACAAAAATAAGAGAGGACTGAAGAAAATTCATTTTGTTTTGCTGGAAACCCAAGACAGAATTGTACTCTAAGAGCTACACATTTAATGTGAATCTCCAATCACTGTCCTTTATTCATTAAGCTGCAATAAGCTGACATAAGTGTACATTCAGAGAAATGGGCTGTTTAGCAACTGCATATTAAATATCTGTCTATACTCAGGAATCACTTAGTGAGCTACTACATTTAACCTAGATAAAAAGATTTGTTTTGTTAAGAAGAATTCAATGGTAAAACTCAAATCTTAAGAGTATATTTTTTATTGTATGTATGTATGTATGTATGTATGTATGTATTTTTTTGAGACAGAGTCTTGCTGTGTTACCCAGGCTGGTCTTGAACTCCTGGGCTTACGTGATCCTCCTGCCATGGCCTCCCAAAGTGCTAGGATTACAGGCATAAGCCACCATGCCCAGTCAAGTATTTTATATTTAAAAGACTAAAAGGACTCTAACTCGATATTTTTCAGTAAGGAGAATAACATATCTTTGACTTTAGAAAGCAACTGAAGAATTAACATGAGTAGAAGCAAAAGGAAAAGGAAAGTGAATCCCTCCATTCTGTGTAAATCATAATCAGAACCAACTCTCACAAACAGAAATTATCAATACTCAATGTTCTCAAAATGGTGATTTTGATTAAAGAAGCTTGCATGTATGAAAGTTCCTAACATAGTGAAAAGACAATAAAAGCCCAATCTATAACAGGCATTTCCTTTCCATCCTCTGGAAAGATGAGACTGGAACTGCTCCCAGGAGCTCAATCACTCATCATTTCTCTTCCTTAAAATCAGATTTTTCAAGGATTATCATAACTACTCTGGAGAAGTTTTTTAGAACTAGAGACACCAGAAACCTCAGTGTTTCTGAGGTTAGATTAGATATGCTACATACTCATATTTTCCTATGGCTGGGTTTACTCTTAGGTAATTTCTTCTTAAAGAATTGGCAGCAAATCTCCAGCCCTAAACAACAATGCCAGGCTACTCTCTAAAGCAAGAAATTTAGTTTTCAGACTAATCATGGAATATTCATCTTTCAACTATGTTGTCAATTTGTGGCAACATGGAATAAGCCATTTTGATACAAACATATTGAGTTTCACAGCCATAAAGAAAAGTGGCAAATTTAGGCAACAGTTTTGAAATCTGATGACATTTGGGTGTGGAAGAGAAGTTTCTTTTCAGATTGTCAATCTATATAAACCAATGTGACAACAAACTGTTTTGTCATTTTAATTTACATTTATACTTGTATTCATTCATTATTTTAAGAACTGGATTGAGAGCCTTTAGTGAGTATTCTTAAAAATGGAGACACAGAATGATGAAGGAACAGCCCTGCTAATTAACATAAATATACAGAGGTATAGAGAGCTGCTAGGCTGCATCACATCCATCTGCTAAATGGCTGCTAGATTTAGTTAAAGGCAAATGGTTGCACTAATTTTTTAACTCTGTTGACTAAATTAGTTACTCATTTTGGACTAAAATGGACCAATGAATGCTGTGAAATGATCTCTTAATTTTTAATATTAAAACTGCTTGTATCACAATATACCATATCATTGGTTTGTCGGTATCCTCACCCCTCTGATAAGAAAGACATCAGAATTAATTCTGTCATTTTTTCAAGTGAAATTCAGCCTCAGAATCCTACTCAACACAATATTCTAGGCAGTCACTAGAAGCCAGAGAGGGAGAACATGAGGGTATTCCTACACTAGATTCTCAAACCAGTTTATAAGCACTGTTCAGGAAATCTATGGTCTGGTCTTCTTGAAAAATAGTTACACAACCATATCCAATCTGTCAGTATGCATTTATTCCTCTAGGTTATAACTAATTTAGTGTTGCTTTAGTATTTCTTCAAAATAATATTTCTTCAAGAATATCTAAGGTGATGTTGGTGGATACTTAACGTAAAACTGAGAAAGGTGGAAGAGGCTGTTTAAGAGAAGCAGGCAAAACAGAAGAAAATGGTCTGCATTCAGTGATATTGTCACAGACCAAACAGAATTGGAAAACTACTGGACTCTCCAGTTCACACTCTAAATAAAGAATAAATCAACTACTAAAAATAAGTATTTTGTACTACTTTCTTCCCTCAGATATTCAGCTCTGTACACAAAGCTATTTTTAATGCAATGTTTTTGTTTTTGTTTTTGTTTTTTTAAAAAAAGTAGTGTTACAGAGTCTTTAAAGCAAGTATACAAAAAAGTTATGATAATTTCTTAAACTATGAAGCTGTCAATTACTGAGATGTAAAAAGCTGGTTACTGTTAGTCACGAATGGAAAAAGATTGCTTCTGGATTTTCTTATTTGTGACCTTTAAGTTATTTAACATGCAAGAAGATTGGAGCACATGAGGTGACCTTTAGAAAAGCTTAGGTCATTTCTAGCTCAAGCACAAAGGGGTCATTAGTAAGGATATGCTTGTTGCACAATCCAAAAAGAAAAGGCAATCTGGAGGGTATAATGAGTTCAGCTTGTCTGAAATTAAAATGTATTTTTAAACATAATTCTTTGAGAGCCGAGGTCACTTTTAACAATTAAGAAACCACTTACAAAAGCCCTTGGCCAGACTCAACTGGTGTCTCCTAAGAATGTCTTTTTGTGTACATAAAAAAGGGAAATCTGGAAACATCATTAACAATGTAGATATTGTTCAAGAAATAAGAAATAACAATTAAGAGAGACTGTAATTAGAGGAACAGAGTTATTTGATTAAAATATAGGAACAAC
Source organism: Trachypithecus francoisi (assembly GCF_009764315.1). Classification (NCBI taxonomy): domain Eukaryota; kingdom Metazoa; phylum Chordata; class Mammalia; order Primates; family Cercopithecidae; genus Trachypithecus; species Trachypithecus francoisi. Next base: position 42,857,749 of record NW_022681470.1, on the reverse strand, counting down.
TACTTTGTACACAGTTTGGAAACAATAACATTGGGTGTGTCTCTTACCATGCACAACCACAGAGGTAGTTTTGTTATTTGTCCCAGCAACGTTACTGGCCACACAAGTATATTCACCACCATCCTGAAGCTGAACTCTTTCAATATGGAGGCTCCCATCACTGCGCACAGTGATGTAAGGATTTTGGAGCAACTTAAAGGAAAAAAAAAAAAAGGTAATTTTTATTTAAAAAGAAAGGAGTTGTGAGAGTCAAAAATGAATCTGCCTTTTTTTTTTTTTTTTTCCAATCAGGTTACTAAAAGTCTATACACAAAATATTTTAATGTCCTTAAGTGAAAAATGATGAGCATAAATGTTACCAAGAGTGTGATTGTATAATTTAATCCTGATATACCTCCAAATATTATACCTATTAATATTTATCAGAGAGTTAAGCACAAGCTAAAAAAAGAAAGATACAGATACGACTTGTTTAATGTTCCTGCAAATTTTGTCATCACTCAAAACCCAAATTTCACTATAATTTTTACTTTTGGCTTAACTTGTTCTTTTCCAAGAAAGCCTTATTACCACTAGCTATGGTATCAAAAAAATATCAAATGGCTATTTGATATTTTTATTTTGGCACATAGGCCCTTATTAATGCCAAGGGAGAAGGACTTAATCTCAACATCCGCCCTTGTTAGGTAACAGATGCAAATATTAGTGGACAATATGTGATATATGAATTGTGTCAGGGAAGTCTGATAATATTTTCAGTTAAGAATGATCGCCTGTAAATCTGTATCATCCACCTACACTGCTTTTTATTTGCATAAAAACCTGAGAAAAAATTAGCAAACCTCACTTAAAAATAAATGTCCTTGTAGAATGATAGTATTTGAGCACACATGATGGGGGTTTCACCATGTTGGCCAGGCTGGTCTCAAACTCCTGACCTCAAGTGATCCATCCACCTCGGCCTCTCAAAGTGCTGGGATTACAGGTGTGAATCACCACACCTGGCCCACATTCCTAATTTTCTTAAGTAAGAAGTAAATATACAAAAATATACTTCTTGTATATTTCTTGAGACTCTAATTACAGTCTCTCTTAATTGTTATTTCTTATTTCTTGAACAATACTTGTGTGAAGATACTTGTGTGCTCAAATACTATCATTCTACAAGGGCATTTATTTTTAAGTGAGGTTTGCTATTTTTTCTCAGACTTTTATGCAAATATGAAATTTTACATCTTCTTAGATGGAGTCAATTCATTTTTTTTTTTGAGACGGAGTCTTGCTCTCTCACCCAGGCTGGAGGGCAGTGGCACGATCTCGGCTCACTGCAACCTCCGCCTCCTGGGTTCAGCATATTCACCTCTAATCAGTACTGCAAGAGAGTGAGTCCCAATATTCTAGAAAATGGAAAGAAAAATGCTCTGAACCAGAAGAAAATTTATTGCCATAGATAGCTTATTTACAGAAAAAATTTCATAGAACTGTAAACATTTTTCACATCCTTTCATAAAAAAATTTACACTGAAAAACAATGACAATATATAACTACATTTTTATATAGTTTATAATGAAAGATATGTTTAAAGTTAATCATAATAAAGACTGATACACAAAATGGAAGAATTTTATGGGAATATTAACGTTTAATAATGTACTACAAAGAAGAGCACAAAAATATTTAAGTGCTATGAAAATAACAATACTTGCTTCAGTTCTTCTATATTCTGAAAAAAGTTCACTAGTGACACTGAATTTAATATAAAATTATGAAAATTACACTATTTCTCAATTTCATTAATGCCAAAATAATATGAATAACAAAAATGTTAATAATAAAGAAAAGCTTTGGTATACTTATAAAAACATATTTTTGTATATTTATTAAATTGATACTTTTGGTGACTGGAATATATTACTTGTTACTCAAGAAAATTAGGAATGTGGGCCAGGTGCGGTGATTCACACCTGTAATCCCAGCACTTTGAGAGGCTGAGGTGGATGATCACTTGAGGTCAGAAGTTTGAGACCAGCCTGGCCAACATGGTGAAACCCCATCTCTACTAAAAAATACAAAAATTAGCTGGGCATGGTGGTAGGCACCTGTAATACTGCTACTCTGGGGGCTGAGGCATGAGAATCCCTTGAACCTGTGAGGCAGAGGTTGCAGTGAGCCTAGATCCCACCACTGCACTCCAGCCTAGGCGACAGAACAAAACTCCGTCTCAAAGGGGAAAAAAGAAAAGAAAAGAAAATTAGGAATGTGAATGCATGCATTTAAAATGTTCTTACCATAGCTGAATTCTTAATCCACCGACGTTCTGGAATGGGATTTCCAGCTAACAGAGTACAGGGCAAAGTAAGCTGCTGTCCTTCAATAACATTGGCCACTGAAGGGCTGATTCCAATAAGTGGAGCAACTAAATTAGAGAGAGCACAGGCACTTTCAACTCTATTTCACCCAAAAGAAAGGTAACCCACTTTACAGACCCCAAAGACTATACGTTATGCTATAAAAATTTGAGTTTTCAGAAACAAAATATTTACATGAAAATGGGTATGATTTTGAAAGTAAAAATTAAAGTCTCCCTCTAAGTAGGGGGAATGCAAAAGGACAGGTAATACATTAGTGTAGAAGTAAAGAAGGTAAAAAAGAATGTTTATGACATCGAAGGCCTGAAATGTCAAGCCAAGATATTTGCAATATATTCAGTAGACAAATGGAGAGTAACTGAAAACATTTATAAATGGAAAAGTGGAATCATCAGGATCATTTCTGGGGGAAATATTAATCTGAAAACTAAGTACACTGGAAGAAATGGGATCAATAAGGATGCTGTTGTAATAGCTCAAGCAAATAATACGAGGTTAACTCTCTTAGATGGAATGATAAAGGAGTATTGTAAATATGCCCTTCTCTAAGAATTAATGAATAAATTTAACATAAAGTAAAATCCCTAAGAGATTTTACTTGGAAAATTTATACATAGACAAATGAAGACATATTTTAAAAACGGTGTAAAAGGTTATTAATGAGAAACATGTACTGACAGATATAAAAACACATTAAATGCTATAATAATTTAAGCAATGTAGTACTATTTCAGAAATACAATTCTGAGGAATAGGCATGGGGACATAAACTTACTATGGGATCAAATGGGTATTTTGGTTGGTGGGAAGATAATATTCAATAATATATATTGTGTCAAATGTCTTACTACTTGGAAATAAATGATATTATATTTTTACCTATCATACACAAAAATAATTCCATGTTGACTAAAATAACAAAAGTAAAAAAGGAATGAGAAAAGACCACGACTCTAATATGTGTGTGTGTGTGTGTGTGTGTGTGTGTGTGCCTGTGTGTGTGCGCGTGCATGTGTGTATTCATGTTTAGATTTAAAACAATTTATTTATATTGCCCTTCATTTTGGAGCAGATAATCTCTAAGGTTATTTCCAGGACTAATATTCTAAGAAATATGAAATGTGGTAGGGAAGGGAAGGCTGGTCTAGTAATTAGTTATTTATCTTATTTTTTTAAAGTGGCACAGGCAAGAGATGACATAGTAAAAGAAGTCTGATGATTTTGAAGACCATGGTATGTAGACATTCAATTGATCTTACCAAGTCCGGTCACTGTTATTGTTGTCTCTGACTGGATCTTTCCAAACTGGTTTTCAGCTTCACAAATATAGGTTCCTTTATCACTTGCCCATAAGTCTAAAAGGAAGAACTCATTTACTCATCTAATACCATCTATGGAGCATTAACTATGTGCCAGAAACAGTGCTGAGATCTGTGGATGGAAAGTGTGCACTGCCTTCTGGTAGAGGAGGGGACATACACAGAAACCAGCAGTCACACCACAGTGAAATAAGTACTACCAAAGAGTTCCAGACAGTGAGTTCTGGAAACAGAGACAGAAGTGACTGCATGAAGGCAATTGGAGAAGGATTCACACTGAGGTAATATCTGAGTGAGTAGAATAGAGGAAGGGCAGTCCAAATCTAATAGATTACAAAAGCAAGAGCTTTTGTAATGACTAGAAAAATCATGGCCCGTACAAAGAATGGAAAGCTGTACCATCAATGAACTCTGCACCACCACCCTGTTAGAAGCTTGCAGGGGAGATTTTTTAGTTGATGCAATGATTGGAGAAGTCTGCTGGCATTCAGTGGGTAAAAACTAGAGAGATGATACATGGGGCAGATTCGCAAATAAATAATTTTCCCAAGTCCAGCACGATTTTGAAGCTCCCACTGAAATGTGTGTATTTCATAACTTTGTAACTACATGAGTCTACAACCTAATTCTGTATGCATAGAAGAAAGACAGAACTTTAGTAATAATTGCACATCATCTTAGAAAATCACTTCACCAGCTTGGAGTTTTTGAGTCATCAATCCTATACTCCTGCGTGAGCCTGCATTTGAGCTATTGAATTCATAATGATGCCACATAAATGTATCTTCATATTGTGTAGACAATGTCAGAGTATTTACATAATGAAATATACATTATTTTAATATAAATTACTTTCCCTCATTTTTCATTTGTATGTGTTAGATATTAACATAATTTTTAATGTAGTTAGATCAAATATATAAAATTTTTCCAGATAATAAAATGATATTACAAAATATTTGTAATTAAAGAGGGTATTGGAGCCATGAGGATGGGGACTACTGAGGTATAGGTTGTGTGGGGATAGTCAGGAGACTGAAGTTGAAGAGGTGGGCTGGTGCCTTGTCAAGAACATGGTTTTGTCTTGTGAGCAATCAGGAAGGAAGGAGAGAATTTTAAATAGGGGAATGAGTATAACCTTGTAAATATATGACCCAAAATAAGCAGTTTAATCTATTGATAAGATTTGAACAGAGAGAAGTGCAGCTTTCCAGTATGAATAGTTCCATACTATCTCAGATAAAGAACCATGACAAAGTTTCCATTCCTCTGCTAACCATATGCATTTAATTGTAGAACTGCATCTGGTAAACTAAGTCAGCATCCACTCTAAATAGCAGACATTCATTTGGAAATAAAAATTCAGCAAACCACCCGATTAATAAATCATACATTAGTTCTAACCAGGATATTTTTTGTATTCCGAATTCTTGGGCTAATTTGTGCAGAAAAACAACATACCATGAGAACCAAGTTTCTAATCACTAATTTCCTTTCAGACAATTTAATTTTGACAAATAGTCAACTGTTGCTCAAGATACTGAGCTCTTTTATTCTTCCTTTTCTTTCATCTCCTTTAATTAATTTGTTTTCAGGTCTCACGTTTTATCAACATCTGGGTTGTTTCTCATCATCACTCTTTGAGCTTTTCAATGTTCCCTTTCTCTCATCTCTCTTCCTATCTTGTAGCAGTGTTGTTCTGAAACAGTACTTTCATGTACCTTTTCCTGCCTATCAAACTTGGAATGGGGCTCTCTAACTTCTAGCTCATCAAATCCATTTTTTTCACCTGGACATTCAAGTCATGCACAATCTGACCCAATCTGATGTGTGTTTCCCAGTAGCTCCTTTTATGGGCATCCACTCAGAGAACAGACTGCAAACTACCTGGGTGAGGGACGCTACATCTGACTCTGTCCACCATAGAGTTCACCACAGAGCTGAACACTGAAGCACTTGTTAGTAGACAATGTAATTGATATCTGGAAGTTTAAGTGGCCAATGTACATTTAATACTGTTAATACACTTGGTGGTTCACAACTGTAATCCCAGTACTTTGGGAAGACGAGGTGGGTGGATCATTTGAGAGGTCTCAAGAGTTTGAGACCACCCTGTCCAACATGGTAAAACCCATCTCTACCAAAAATACAAAAATTAGCTGGGTGTGGTGGTTCACACCTGTAATCCCAGTTACTCAGGAGGCTGAAGCAGGAGAACTGCTTGAACCTGCGAGATGGAGTTTGCAGTGAGCCAAGTTCGTGCCACCGCACTCCAGCCTGGGCAACGGAATGAGAACACGTACCCACCCAAAATATAAAAATGAAAATGATTACAATAATTAACTTAGCGGTAACTGATTGAAAGCTTTCTATAAAATACCCCAAACATCCCATTATTTTTAAAAATGCAATTAATTATCTAAATGCTTTTCCTCCTCTTGTAACACCATGCAATTATTCTTAGCATTATTTGAAAAAATAGAAGGTGCTTCCAAATATCTGAATACTGAATAGCTTATAAAATATTTAGATGAGAAAGTAGTTGGCTTTTGTGGGGGTGGCAGGGATCTTTTGCTTCAGGCAGATACAACTTTTAATAAAGGAGTTTCCAAAGCATCCCTATGTTGTTATGTACTGTTGGACAAAATAAGTAAAGTAAACTAATAGTAATATTTTACCTTTCTATACAACAATTATTTCAAGAATCAAGGTAATGTGACCACTTATCTATGTAGAGGCTCAGGTGACTCTACTTGCAATAAGAAATGGTAAGGTATGAAGAAGTCATATTGTTTCATAAGCCTTTATGATAAATTAATGACATACATTTGAATAAAATATAACTCATTTATGATAATTCCCAAATATAAAATGCCAGTACTATTTCAAAGTAAAATGCAATGAACATAAAATGTGTTGGCAAGATTAATATATTATTTTAAATAGCAATACCTATGTATAAAACATAAATGTACAATATAAAAGTACATATTCATACAAAATATATTTCCTTCAACCTACTTAAAATAAAGAGAGCTCCTGTTCTTAGTTGGCTGATGGAACTAACTGAAAAAGGTCTTGAGAAAATCGGCATGTTGTCTAATCTTCGCCATTTGATTGTTGGTTCTGGATAACCCTGAACGTAACAAGGTAATGTCACATTTGAGCCAATTTCCATAGACACGTCAGCAGGTTCTTGTATGAAAACTGGAGGTGCTGGAAGATATTACAAACAATAAAAAAGTCATTGGTATATTATCCAGGTATATTAAACATAAACTTAAACATTAAACTGTCAAACTGACTGAATTTGAATTATTGTTCATATTATATTGTAAATTTACCCCGTTGATATTCCTCTCTTATATAAAAATGAGTGTTTCTTTTTTGCTTTATAAATGAAGAGAGACACTTAGAAGCCAACCATTTCCTTAAAGTGATAGATGATAAAAAGAGTGGGAGTTCAAATTATAATTACCTTAAATAAAGAGAATCTTTCTGAGGACTCTGTTCTGTTCCATTGGTCTATATCTCTGTTTTGGTACCAGTGACAGACTGGATTAAGAAAATGTGGCACATATACACCATGGAATACTATGCAGCCATAAAAAAGGATGAGTTTGTGTCCTTTGTAGGGACATGGATGCAGCTGGAAACCATCATTCTCAGCAAACTATCACAAGAACAGAAAACCAAACTCCGCATGTTCTCACTCGTAGGTGGGAACTGAACAATGAGATCACTTGGACTCGGGAAGGAGAACATCACACACTGGGGCCTATCACGGGGAAGGGGGAGGGGGGAGGGATTGCACTGGGAGTTATACCTGATGCAAATGACGAGTTGATGGGTGCTGACGAGTTGATGGGTGCAGCACACCAACATGGCACAAGTATACATATGTAACAAACCTGCACGTTATGCACATGTACCCTAGAACTTAAAGTATAATAATAATAAAAAGAAGAGAATCTTTCATTCTAAAAATTTGTTTTCAATTTTAGTTTCTGTCAAATTGCTCAAACTTTAAGACTATCTTATAAATAAGTGGGCCTTATAATAAGATATTTTTGACACTTTCCATAACTTGCTCCTTTGATTGAATTTTTAAATTAATTTATACCAGAGTTCATTCTTTCATAATCACTATATAACAAGCTAACACTGTTTACTCCTAAATTATATCCTTGTTCAATATCATATTCTTGCTTCTCATACCTTTCACATTTTTGAATTAGAGAAATTTAAATTTGAGAATAAATAATACAAATTAAAGTAACAGAATGTAGTATTTGATAAAAAGAGAATAGGGAGAGTTTAATATCTTAGACAGAATTAAGAAATGATTCAGAAACTATTAAAATTATAGATAAGAGGCTACAGATATCCACATAATTCAGGTAACCACAGAGATCAGGGAGGAAGACATAGAAATACATCAGAGGCACATCTTGGCAAACATAGGAATCCTGTTTAGGGAGGATACTGTCAGCAAGTTCAAATAGATGAGGCTCTCAATACATCCTGGAAACTTATGGGTGATGAGACATCAGGCAAGGAGAACTACACAGGGTGCTTCTGGAGGCAATGGATGAAACCTGCTCATACAGGACTCTAAGAGGTGTACCCTAGGGAAGGCTCTTTGATAAAGTCAAGGTTAAATCTTGGTTAGAAATGATAATTATCACTTACAGAGTCAGAGGTTGTGTTAAGTGCTGTCCATTATTTATCTCATTTAATCTTCACAATATCTCTATGGGGTAGGTATTGTTATTACTCTGATTTTATAGATGAAGAAACTGAAATACAGCTAATTTGCTAAGTATCACATGGAGTTGAATTATGGACGCAGGATTAAAAGCCAAGTCAATTCAACTTTGGAGTCACCATTCTTTGCTATTATATTAACTTCTCCTTTTCTATGGCTTCTCACAACTACTCATAGTCATACTAGTTAGCAGGCTCATAAATATTCTTACAGAGATCACTTTTCTTCCCATGGGAATTCTGGATTTGATGTACAGTTGTCTCTTCAGCAGCATTAGTGGTTTTTAGCATAGGTTAAAGAACCTCCTCCCATCTCAAGGCTACAGTAACCAAAACAGCATGGTACTGGTACCACAACAGAGATATAGACCAATGGAACAGAACAGAGTCCTCAGAAATAATACCACACATCTACAGCCATCTGATCTTTGACAAACCTGAGACAAACAAAATGGGAAAGGATTCCCTATTTAATAAATGGTGCTGGGAAAATTGGCTAGCCATAAGTAGAAAGCTGAAACTGGATCCTTTCCTTACCCCTTATACGAAAATTAATTCAAGATGGATTAGAGACTTAAATGTTAGACCTAATACCATAAAAACCCTAGAAGAAAATCTAGGTAGTACCATTCAGGACATAGGCATGGGCAAGGACTTCATGTCTAAAACACCAAAAGCAACGGCAGCAAAAGCAAAATTGACACATGGGATCTAATTAAACTAAAGAGCTTTTGCACAGCCAAAGAAACTACCATCAGAGTGAACAGGCAACCTACAGAATGGGAAAAAATTTTTGCAACCTACTCATCTGACAAAGGGCTAATATCCAGAATCTACCAAGAACTCAAACAAATATACAAGAAAAAAGCAACAACCCCATCAAAAAGTGGGGAAGGATATGAACAGACATTTCTCAAAAGAAGACATCCATACAGCCAACAGACACATGAAAAAATGCTCATCATCACTGGCCATCAGAGAAATGCAAATCAAAACCACAATGAGATACCATCTCACACCAGTTAGAATGGCAATCATTAAGAAGTCAGGAACAACAGGTGTTGGAGAGGATGTGGAGAAATAGGAACACTTTTACACTGTTGGTGGATTGTAAACTAGTTCAACCATTATGGAAAACAGTATGGCGATTCCTCAAGGATCTAGAACTAGATGTACCATATGACCCAGCCATCCCACTACTGGGTATGTACCCAAAGGATTATAAATTACTCTACTACAAAGACACATGCACACGTTTGTTTATTGCGGCACTATTCACAATAGCAAAGACTTGGAATCAACCCAAATGTCCGTCTGTGACAGACTGGATTAAAAAATGTGGCACATATACACCATGGAATACTATGCAGCCATCAAAAAGGATGAGTTTGCGTCCTTTGTAGGGACATGGATGCAGCTGGAAACCATCATTCTTAGCAAACTATCACAAGAAGAGAAAACCAACACCGCATGTTCTCACTCATAGGTGGGAACTGAACAATGAGATCACTTGGACTCGGGAAGGGGAACATCACACACTGGGGCCTATCATGGGGAGGGGGAGGAGGGAGGGATTGCATTGGGGAGTTATACATGATATAAACGTCATGCACATGTACCCTAGAACTTAAAGTATAATAAAAAAATAAAAAATAAAAAAAAAAAAAAAAAAAAAAAAAAAAAAAAAAAAAAAAAAAAAAACCTCCTCCAACTCTGCAGCCTCATCTCCTATTATTTCCCTTTATAATGTTACTACCTGGGCAATCAGCATCCCTTGTTCTTCTCCAAACAAGGACTGACCTTTCTCTTATAGTACCTTGTTATTACCACCTCCCACAAGTGTAATGTCTGCTATTGATCTCTAGCTGTTCAAATATTGGCAATCTTTTAATCTGGTTTAAAAGGCCCCTCCTCTATGATGCCATCTCTTACCAGTTGAGATGAGCATGATTTCTTCCCTCTCTAAAGTTTCAGAGAACTCACTCTCTACCACTCTCATAGCAATCACCACATTCAACCTGTTGTTATACTATGTTTGTTTTTTATTTCCTAGAGAGTTTATATTTGTAACCGTATTTTTATCTTTTACAGCAGCTTACATAGTACTTTGTGCGTTATTCATGGCCACTGGATATGTGTGAATGAATTTTTGAATCAGTATGACAACACTTCAGTAATAACCCAGTGTGTGTTTGTGTGTGTGTGTGTGTGTTTGTGTGTGTGTCTGGTGCATAAGTGTATATAACAACCTTGACCCAGAACATTGAACTTTCACATGGCAATTTCAGAAGCCCTCTTATTTATTTATTGAACCCAAACAAATTAAATTAGGTTAAATACCACAATTGAACAATATGATTTTATAAATAAGTGGTGTATCAGTGTTTACAGTTTTCTTAATCCATCTATATGGGAATTTGACATAAAAATAATAGGCAAAATAAACATATTTTAAACATAGTTAATAGAATAGCTCATAGCTTGCTTATTCTAAGTGATATGGTTTGGATCTGCGTCCTTGCCCAAATCTCATGTCGAATTGTAATCCCCAGTTTTGGAGGAGGGGCCTGGTGGGAGGTGATTGGATCATGGGGGCAGATTGCCCCCTTGCTGTTCTCGGGATACTGAGTGAATTCTCATGAGATCTGGCGATTCAAAAGTGTGTAGCACCTCCGCCTTTGCTCTCTTCCTTCTACTCTGGCCATGTAAGATGTACCCGCTTCCCTTTTGCCTTCTGCCATGATTTTAAGTTTCGAGTCCTCCCTAGCCATGCCTTCTGTGGAGCCTGCACAACGGTGAACCAATTAAACCTCTTTTCTTTATAAATTACCCAGTCTTTGGGATTTCTTTATAGCAGTGTGAGAACAGACTAATACACAAAGTCTCTAAGACCTAGTTACTTTTCTCTGGATAAATGGAAGTCATTTATTCTAAAGCAGGTGGCTGTTCTGAAAAATGGAAGTTAAGTTTAAAAGTTTCCGGATATGTTAGGCTCAGAGTATGGGCAGGTAAATGCGGTGATGGACAGAAAATAAATTCCAGAACAGCACAAAGATATGCAGAAGCCTGGAATCAACCAAGTACTTGGAAGAAAACCCAGTTTACTGACACATTACAACACAGGCATCAGTGAAAATGAAGGCAGATTTCAATTTTCAGAACTAAGAAAGCCAAGAACAAACTGGAATAAAAAAGGGTAAGCAAACCTCAACCTGTACCAACAAAACTCAATTAAGACTGGAGAAGTCATCCGTCGTAAAGCAGCTTTGAGAACAGCATCATGCACAAAACAAGCACAAGGTCAAAGAATATATGTACTGGTATCACAAAACAAGGCAAATGAGAATACCAGGCACTAGGTAAGCAGCCAAGGCAGCATCAACGACAAGCAAACCTCAAAAATGAAGCAACTCCTAACACAGCCAAGAAGCTTTTTAAATACTTCCTACTCCTGAATGTAGCCAACATGACCTCCAAGTGAATTACAGTGGGTAGATGGTAAATACATTAATGAAACTAAGGGAAAGAAGAACAGCAGTGAGTGTACTACCATGCATGGTGCTTCTACAGAGGTGGCTGTTTGCTTAGAGAGGTGAAGAGCACACTAAGTGGCTTCAAATAGCAAGTCTAAGCTTGAGAAAATGATTTTACCTCCTCCAGTTAAAATATCCCCATCAACAAGAAAGGCATAACATTTCCTATCTTATGTTGTTAAAAGAGATGATCTTTATTAATCATTTAGTATATAATAATCACTCAGATATAAACTCTCATTAAAATATTGTAGAGTTAACTTATTCTCAACTGGAGTTTAATACATCTAGGTTAGTTAATTTCTGTGGTTAGTTTAATGTATCTATGGTTAATTTCAATTTTGGCTTCTTCTTCATAGAGTCTGTTAGGATGATGTTTGATCCTCTGAGATCCTAAGTATTTGTTTGCAAGCATCTTGAGATCTGCACAGGGTTAATGCCACAGTATAACTTTGCTGTAACTTACATATAGATATGGTTGTGTACACACATTATTCTGCAAATATAAAAATCACAAACAGATTGACCATCTTGCTCCAAAAATTATTCCATAAAATTATTCTAGTTCCCTTAGGGACAATTAAATATATGTACTCCATATGGTAACTCTTGCATTATTTTAGTCAGAGATTTTGTTTCCTAAAATGACTGGACACATTGTTTTGGTTCCACCAAACCACAAAGCATGAAACCACAGTCTAAGACTCAAACCCTGTGTGGTATGGAATGCTACAAATAAAACCACTGCCAAGCCAACTTTTTGTTTGATGTAGCCAGTCCTCTTTCCTTCCAAATGACTTCACAATTCACTATCCCTTTTTACAAAGGATAAAAATCATTGGTAACTTTCCCTGTTGACCTGAAATGTCCATAATTTAAAACCATGATAATAAGTAATAGGAAAAAGGGCATTCACTACAAGAAGCTAGAACTCAAAAATCATATTAAATAGCCTTTTCATTATTTTTGATCTAGTATTGTTGATATGAAGTAATATGCCCACAAAAACAACCTGAAAGTTCAAATGATATGGATAAAAGCATGTTTTTCTTCCTAAGTCATAAGCTACTTAAATTTATGCCCAATAGTTTTGGAACTCAAATGAACAATTTTATGCACTACTAAGCTTAATACTTAACTTGTCTCAAGCCCTTTCTTTAAAAAGTTAAGCTGAAACAGTGACTTTCACATTAAAATCGCAATGCTTAATCTTAAATACTAAGCTGCTATTATATAGGCATTTCCATATGATTTTTCAAGGTTCAAAGAATCATAACGACCACTTAATGTGTGAAGTTAATATTCATTTACATGATACATGTTTCATTAAACAGCTTTAGGGGAACAGCAATAACAGCTGATATGCTAGGTGTATGTTATGATGATATCTCGTTTTATCTTTACAACCAACCAGTGAGGTAGGTACCACTTAGATCATTATTTTATAGATGAGGAAAGTTAGGCAGAAAACCCGTTCTCTGTCAGAGTCCACCATTTACTTAACCACTATATAAGTTCTGGGGAAAGTTTTGATTTCATGTGTGTTTACCTTTAAACCTAATAGTGATAACTATAATTATCACTACAACAGTGATTTGCATGGTTCTTGGCATTTACATATTACATCTGCTAGAATATGTAACCACAGTATGATGTGAACAGACAAGGTCTATTCAACCTTTGTTATTCCAGAAAACAAGCTGAAGGTCAAAGAATATATGTACTGGTATCACAAAACAAGGCAAATGAGAAGACCAGGCACTAGGTAAGCAGCCAAGGTAGGATCAATGACAAGGAAACCTCAAAAATGAAGCAACTCCTAACATTATGAGCTACAATGAGAAAGATCTAACAGCGAATATGGTAATAGTTAATGCAAAACAGAAACATGAATGGTACTGACTTTAATACTAAGTTATTTGGCAATTGTGAACAATGGTCAAGGTTACAATAAACAAATAATTTGGCTTATGTTGATGGTTCTGTCAGGACAATTACTGGAATAAAAGTTGAAAAAGCCATTGTTTTAGAAAGGGTCACGGAGAATGAAGATCTCGAGTATAAGTAAAGATAAAACAAAATTCACTTCTGTTCAAGAACTAAAGTATAAATATGAAACATTTGTTAGGATGTTTCCTAATCCAATGCAAGTCCCCCCAGCACAGATAGCGTGAACCCTTATATGGTGTATCACTGGACAGAAGAAGGAATCTGGAAATTCCAGAAGCTAAAAGGGATTATCAATAAGGCAGCAAGTAAGCAAATAAGCCTGTGCAAAAGATTCTTAGGATTTCTACAAACTTTCGGGGGACTGAGGGTGCAATTACCTTTTTGCTGGGAAAAATTACTGAGACTGTTTCTTCTTCTAGAGCTAGACAAGTCTAACAGAATCTTGAATAAACATAAAATATCTGTGCAGGAAGGAGGTAGAAGGAGAACTAGAAAATGTTGAGAATTAAAATGTTGTACTCAGTGTATTTCTTGTAAACAAGAATTCTCTATGTAGTGACCCTCTTTATTTGGGCCTTATATTTCTAAAAGCTTTACTGTGTTTTACATCCTGCTTGCTAGTAGATTCAGAGCTACCCTCCACCCAAAGATTCCAATCTTATTTTCAAGGCATTTCTCTTAATAACCACAGAGTTTAGTCACGGTTCAAACACGTCTTACAGTGTCCTAGACAGATTCTATAGTGGTCTTTGTGGTCATTTCCAGCTTTGTTGATTCTACCCCAGGGCATAATCACCAAGAATGCAGTGTTCACCAGACAGCTCAGGGGCAAGGGGATCCTAAAAGATCCCAGAAAGCAAAAATTTAGCTTACATGAAACAAATATCAAGTTTAGCAGGACATAATTTTCATTGAAAGACTTAAAACAGTAGAACTAAAATGTTTTGTGTCACTATATTCTAAGAAAAACAAAAAGCATTTTCTTTACAGTTCTAACTTTGGCTTTACAAAAACAGTCTGGCATGAATATCATCATATACAAGTGAAAATATAGGCAAATTGAATGCAATGTCGTATTTTATAAGTTCTAAGGGCCACAAATGTTAACTTATCTTAAAAATTAAATGCCAGAGGCCGGGTGCGGTGGCTCAAGCCTGTAATCCCAGCACTTTGGGAGGCCGAGACGGGCGGTTCACAAGGTCAGGAGATCGAGACCATCCTGGCTAATACGGTGAAACCCCGTCTCTACTAAAGAATACAAAAAACTAGCCGGGCGACGAGGCGGGCGCCTGTAGTCCCAGCTACTTGGGAGGCGGAGGCAGGAGAATGGCGTGAACCTGGAAGGCGGAGCTTGCAGTGAGCTGAGATCAGGACACCGCACTCCAGCCTGGGCGACAGAGCCAGACTCCGTCTCAAAAAAAAAAAAAAAATTAAATGCCAGATTCCATTTCATACAAAGTGAACCCTGTTATATCTGACCACAATGTGAAGATATTTATTTTTTAAGAGACATTAGGTAGACAAAAAAGAAGAGAGGACCAAACTTCTTGAGTAACCCATATACAGTTGTCTTGCATGCACTATATCTTCATTTTGTGATTGACATGTTTTTGTAGTACTTTATTTTATACACTGAAGAGTAATTACTATTGGATTTTTTTTAAGTAAAAGCACAATCTGATACCTTTGCTGTCACCAACATCTTCAAACTGTGGTCTAGGGCCAAAGTAGAATTGCTGGCCTCCAAATGTTGATACTTAGAAATTTGGTGGCAGAATGGGTGACTCTTGGTAGGGAAATGGCAACTTGAGTTCAAATATCCAGGTTCTGCCCCTCCCTAACTCTGTAACCCTGATCAAGTTGCTTAGCCTTTATAAGCCTCAGTTTCCTTATCTATAAAAAGGAGATAATTTTAGGATCTCTCCATATAAAAGTTTTTGACACAGCAAATGGTACATAGAAAGTGGCCCAGTGCGGTGGCTCATGCCTGTAATCTCAGCACTTTGGGAGGCTGAGGCGGGTGGATCACGAGGTCAGGAGTTCAAGACTAGCCTGGCCAACATGGTGAAACCCTGCCTCTACTAAAAATACAAAAAAAAAAGCTGGGCATGGTGGCAGGCACCTGCGATATCAACTACTCAGGAGGCCGAGGCAGGAGAATTGCTTGAACATGGGGTGCAGAGGTTACAGTGAGCCGAGATAGCACCACTGCACTCCAGCCTGGGTGACAGAGTAAGACTCCGTATCAAAAAAAAAAAGAAAGAAAGAAAGAAAGCACCTCGTAAATGCCAACTACTGTTATGATATTAATCTGAAATGCATCCTCAAATTTTCCCATTCTGATGAATAATTCTACCAAATCATTTCAAGGTTATTAAACATGAAAAATAAACAGATCAATTTCAAAACAAATTGGCCTATAAGATCTGGAGGCTTACAGCCAACATCCAGAGTTATCTTGCCAGTTGCTCTTCCAGCCTCATTGATGGCTACACAGGTAAAATCACCAGCATCCAGATCTTGTGTTTCTTGAATCTTCAAAAGTCCCAAGAGAGGGTCAATAATGAGGAATGTTGAGGGCCTCAACTCAAGATCTCCTAAGTCAAAACAAAGGGGAGAATATTAAGTACTAAAGTATTAAAATTGTTTATGCAGTTATTGGTTTAATTTCAAAACTTCTGAATAAAGTAGATTGCAAAGTTTTTAAACACAAGTGTTTGGCACAACAAAGACATTTTCTACAGTCTAAAATCCAGACCCGTAATAAACTGTGTATGAATATTTTCTATTTATGTCTGTATGTGCAACTAAATAAAAAACAAGCAGCTCTTTGAAGCTAGAACTGGGAAAGCCTGGGAGTCACAACCAAGGCTTAGGTAAGAAGGGAGTGCAGAAATGAAGGTTGAAAGGAGGTTTCTACCATCTTTGTGGCAGGATGCATTTGGTTACTCAGTAGATGTTTGAGAGACCAGAGGAATTTTATTTCAGCTAATGACCAGTGCCTTGAATTTCCTGAGAATGATTTTTATTTGAAGGCAGAGATGCCTCAACAAAGCTATGATTTAGGTTAGGCTTTTCCTTATGCTTCCCCTCCTCCTCCAGGGCATCTCCTTTCCAAAGAATGGAATTAATCAGGATGACCACTATCATAAAAAAGTACATAGTACTGTACATAATACTGGATGTTTAGTGCCAGCTCAGTGTCCACATCTTTTTTGTTTGTTTTTGTAAAGGGTGACATCAAACATGTCAGGATCTTAAAAACTTCCAGGAGCTTTGAGAGCCATTGTTCTTAGAGTTTCACAGTATTCCCAGATGTCAAACTTGAAAAGGTATTCTCCAAAATGTCATACACCAGCCATCTGACCTTGGCGAGAGGACCATGGAAGTAACTGTCTTAGCTTCTAAGAAGCAACACAACTCAGGAGCTAGTACTAAAATTCTCTAGGACACTGCAGACAGCAATAGTCAACAGACTCGGGGCAACAAATGGACAATTCCCTTTCTGTTTATATAATTTTCAAAGGCAAGGAGGTCATGAGAGGTCTAAATTTGAAAAAAAATTACATCAGCAACCAACTGTCAGTGCCTAAAACAAAGTATTTTTCAGCATTCCAATATTTAAAACCTCAATCATCCTTTTAAGCTGCTACTACATACCACGTGAAAATGAGAGCAGTAACTAAAGCTGTGTCGATGTGCCTCTGAGAAATTTTTATAAATAAAAGCAGATGATGTTGACATAAACTTTCCTCACACCACGGGAGGATGCAATGTGACCCCACTGTTCATCAAGTATTAAAATGTTTGGACTAAAATGCATTCAGATTTTTGAAATTTACTTTCCCCTTATATTTCTTCTGTAAACGTCAGAGGACATTAACAGGATAAAGACCTTTTTTGCTAGTAGCTTTCTATCAGAATAAAAATGTTTAAAGAACAGCAGTCATGAAACAAAATATAAATTGGAAAACATTAGTTCAATTAAGTCTCTATTTTAATCACATTTTGATAGATTCTCCTTTCCTGATTTCTACTGAAAAGTTACTCATCAAATTATTGAGGAGCTATAAATACAGAACCTTTCAGATGGAAGTAAAATGGTGATTTTTTTTCTTTTCTTTTTTATTTTTTATTTTTTTTTGAGATGGAGTCTTGCTCTGTCCACAAGGTTGGAGTCCAGTGGCATGATCTCAGCTCACTGCAAGCTCCGCCTCCTGGGTTCACACCATTCTCCTGTCCCAGCCTCCTGAGTAGCTGGGACTACAGGCGCCCGCCACCACGCCCAGCTAATTTTTTTGCATTTTTTTAGTAGAGATGGAGTTTCACTGTGCTAGCCAGGATGGTCTCGATCTCCTGACCTCATGATCTGCCCACGTCAGCCTCCCAAAATGCTGGGATTACAGGTGTGAGCCACCACACCCGGCCTATTTACTTTTAATATTAGGTAAGACTAGAAGAATGTTATACATAGTAAAATATATCAACTTTACTGACAATATATTCTAGGGTTTACAGTCATTACCATTGAGGAGAGTTCTCTTTTTGCTGTAGTTTAAATTCAATCCTGGCTTCTGTGGATATAAAGACTAAAGGAGAGATCATTATCTCTGGTATAAGATCCTTTCAAATAATTGATAAGTAAGTAGTTATCAAAAACATTTGTTTAAAAACTTCTTAAGTGTACTCTTAAAAAATAATGGGTACCCTGGTGAATTTTTATGTAGATTATATTTACCTATACTCTATATATACACATACACATATATATATCATTTTACAAATAAAACTGAGATATTTAAAAATATGCATTCACTCATTTTTAATAAATGACTGACATTTTAGTATAATGAACATATTATATTTTTAAAATTGTATTTTCAAAACATGAGAAATTTAGTGAGAAGAGTGGCAGTGTTTCACATTTTTGCAAATCTCTATAATCTCTCATGTAGCATAATACAAGACAGCTGAAGCTCACATTTGCTTCTCCACTGATTCTATTGGACATCACATAGCCTCCAGAAACTCCATTATTCACTTTTGAGACAATAAGAATGAAAAAGGCAACATCTTAGTATTATTATGAAAATAGTTTTGATCTCATGAATCCCCTAAAACAATTGTGAGAACCGCTGGAGTCTCCAAACCACATTTTAAGAACAACAGATCTAAATGAATAAATCTAATTTCTTTAATATTTTACCATACATGTTTTTTTTATAAGATTTCAATAGTGTTTTGATTTTCCTTTGAATCCACTTTATGTTGCTCATTTCTAAAAATAAAAGACCTAAAATTTCAGAGAGCATTTGTGCTTATGGAATTCCTTTTCTGTGATGGTCTGACTGGAATACAGTTTGTTCATTTTTTTCTTTCAAACACCTACTTTATTCAATCAGAATCACCTCAAGGAAGGTATGAGGAAAAACATATTCTTATGTTGAAGGCAGGAACTCTTTCTCCTCACCCCTATGGTTTCCATAAGGTAGCATTTTTCCAACCTTCCTGGTGTCTTGTTCTCAGCAGAGATGGGACTGGAAAGCCCACCTGCTCCTAACCCCCTCCATTTTGAGGCCAGTTTGCATTCACAGGAGTTTGTCCCCTAGATTTGCTCTTGATCTTTCTAACTCTACTCTGTTTATGCATAAATTGTCTGCCTGTGACTTGGGAGGGTATGTTAGTTGACCTGATCCTGGAGGTCAGGGCAGCTCTGCCTATTATTGATGAACCCAGGAAACACATCTTACAATGTATCAAATGCCCATATTCTATCTCTGTTGGTTCATAACTTGGACAGCAAAATGATATATTATTGAACTCACTGAGTGGTAATATCTATAGTTGACAGAAGGAACAGAGAGTAAATTCTAGAATCTCTCATGTGGTGGGTACATAGTTCCCTATCTCCTCTTTAGTTTCCAAGTTATTTGTGGGTTTAAGACAGACATGAAGACTAATTGATTCAGGAGCACAGTCCCAGTTTGGGAGAATAAAAGACTTTTTGTGAGATTCTGCTATATACACGTATATAGAAGTTGGCATTTCCATTACTTTTTTGAATTTTTATTTTCATGATAAACTATCAAATGACATTTAAAATAAAGAAATACTATCTCTATATTTTCTTGATATATTTAATTATAATATAAATTTGAAATCAGGACTTATTTCTTTGGCAATTCAAAAATTTAAGTATTTTAAGAAAGTAAAATTAGTTTATGTTAACCAACATAAACCTGACTAAGGAACAAATTCAGAAATGCCTTCTTATCAGAGAAAACATGAAAACTACAAATCCTTTCAGTATAGACAACCAGGAAAATGGCATTACTTCCTAGTTTCCACCTTGCTTTTGATTTATATTATTTAAAACTATTTATTTTCTACATAAAGTCTTTCTTTTTCACCTCATGTTCCCTAAGAGTTTGAACTTGAGGTGAATTCCTAATTTTGTGATTATGACATCAACCTGTTGCTATGGAAATGTTTGTGATTTAACAAACAGAATCATAACAATAGTGCTTTGTACTATTTAACACTTTTCATCTGAAGATTAAAAAGTATTTTGCAAACAGCATCTCAATAATCCTAGCAACCTCCCTGTTAGGGTGTTTGCAGGATTTTTTTTCTTTTTCCCGTAATTGGAAGAACTGAAACAGAAGCAGAAGCAGGGCTTTTTACACAGATATCTACAGTCAGCAGCTGAGCCTGAACCAGGATCCAAGTGTATTCTCACCAAGGTCAAGTGGCATATAACCATTATTTTATTATGGAATCACAGAGGTGCAATCTTTATGATACAACTATAGAAAGATGATTTCTATAATTGAGACAAGCGTTTACCATGTATGATGTAGCTGACCTATCAATAAATACATTTGTCTTTCAACTATCTGTAAGCTTCAATGTGTATCTTTATTTGAACACTTTATAGAAAGTATCCTTGTGAATCCAGAAAACTTTTTAATAGTGAGAGCCATCATCTCTAAGAAAAGTGAACTAAAATCAGTGGAGTTATTTTAAACGTTAACGGAGTATTCTTGGATAATTTTCTTCAGGAAACAATCCTAAACTAACAAAGAGAATGTTCAGCTGGATTAGCAAAGGCGAACTTTTCCTGCTTTGATTTTCACAGTCCTGTAATCCATACCAGATGTCAAATCCTGAAATTCAGAGTTGAGAATTTTGAACTATTGTCTGCAGTGAGATCATAAACACATTTTATGGGGCTGCTAAGTCACACACCAACACAAAGTTTTAACAAATCATTTTTTAAAAAAGAAAACAAAACTAAGTGAACCAGACACAAACATACTGAAGAAATGTACCTTTGAACCATTTAACTTGAGGTGGAGGAACACCAGAGGTTTTGCATTCCATAACGGTTATATCCCCAAGGGCAACCAGGAGCTCGCTCTGAACTACCATCAACTTAGGGGCTTCTGAAAAAAACAAACACGCAAATAGTCAACATTTAGCACAAGACCAGATGGGTTTTGTTTATGTTTAGTAAATGAACCAATTTAAAAATCTATCAGAACTTATGTGCTTGTGGCCATTTCAATATTTATAAACCAAAAGAAACTCTCGTAATGCACATGCACATATGTATTTGTGATAAAAAGATCACTTATCAAGGTCACAGAAATTATATCAGGAAAAAAATAATGACTAAAACAAAAAATAATTATGATAAAACAAACTCCAAAAAAATTACGAAACTAATTGAAAGTTCTTTAAGAAAAAGAGTTATTTAAGGAAAGAAACATCTTAGAAATCAGAATACATCTTAGAGAAACAATACAACAAGAACAGAGAGAGGAATAATTCTAAGAAAAATATAATCAAAAGAGGGATAATGGTAAGACCGACAGCTAAATTAAGACTTGAGGATGATATAACTGTAGATGAATTTGTTAATATTTTCTACATCATTTTAAGGATATTCATGTCTAACTACAGGAAGATATTTGCAGTCCAAGCCTAAAATTTGCATTTACAAAAAGTAGAGTCTCCTGGTTTTGACCCTTCTTTTTCCTGTGATGCTAAATACAGACATTCTCTAAATTTCTGTTCTTCATTCTGTTTGCTTCACTTGCTTGCCTAATGGTTCAGTTTACTCACACATTTTGTCTCAACGAGATATTTTAGGACTTCCTAGCTTCAGCTGAGGTATTTTTAAACAAAGCTAAGTTAACTTCTCACAGATCATATAATGTTTCTGCTAGAATACCTTCAGTGATTCCCACTGCTTTCAAAATTCCATAGAATCTCTTTCAAAAATCACAAATGGGTGCATAGTTTTTTTTTAACCTTACCCTCCATTACACTTCCTTACTTATCACAAGGTACAGAGCTTCACTGATAGTCCAAAACACAACAGACTTTTACTTTCCTATCTTCTTTGCCTTTCCTAAAGCTATTTCCTCTTTGTAAAATGCCCTTTGCCACAATCCTTAAAATCCCACTCATTCCTCCAGACTGAGCCTAAATCCTGTCTCCTTTGAGAAATCTTTGCTAATTCCTCAGTCTGAATTAATCTTCCCCTCTGCCAACCTCCCACTGTAGTACTTGTCTGTCTGCCTTGTTATATTCCTGTATATATCCACCCCCATTGTATAAATTCTTGAAAAGTAAAGGCTACATGACACACATTTTAAAAATTTTACACTCCACAGTCTCCAGCACAGCAATTTGCATGCTGCATCTCTAGAGGTGCTTAATAAGTTAAAATCAATGTGTTTAACATTAAGGCTTCTACGTGAATGAACCAAAATTTGTTTTCACAATGGAAGTAGAATTCGGTTTCAGTCACTTGTTCCACATTCCCAACTGTTTTTCCCTCTACACCGGGGTATTCTGTGAACATTTTTATTTCACTTATCTCCAAATCTGAGCTCACTTTCCATCTAAACGTATTCACCATGTGCCTTCTTTATTTCTATAAATGAGACCACTTCTTTCCAGACTCTCAATTCAATACTTGTGACATTTTTGTTCTCTCCCTCACCTATACCTTCAAGTACAATTCTCTATTTTTATTATCTCTTTTGAATCCTTTCTTCACTACTGACAGTTTCATTATCTTAGTATGAATGAGACTGAATAAGAATGAATGAAAGGGTGGATTGCTAGCAATTGATTATTCACAATTTATAAGCTGGATCTGAGTATATGACACCTTTATCCTTTATTTGACTAAGAAAGACAAAATTAAATAGAAATATTCTATAGAATAATTTTCATGAAGTACGCTTCCAATAAATGTTTAAGTTTGGAGGGGGAAATTGAAGATAAAAAGTAAAAATTATATACAGTTTTGAATATAAGTAGAAATTATAAAATGGAAGTTAAGCTAGAAAGGATATAGAATTTATTAATGTAAAAGTAAAATATTGCAGAGAACAGATGAACAGTGGAAAGACAGAACTTTGTGGACAATATGAAATTATTCCATTAACCTGGAAGCTTCCTTGATTTCTGTTGACTAATGAAGCTTTTCACTCTATGAAGTTTTAACTTATTTACAATATTTGCTTCAATCAGTGTGTGAAATGAATGAAGTATAATACTATGTATACAATACTAATATTAATTTTTCAAAAAAGTGCTTTTGCATTGCTTGATGTGATATTCATCCTATTTTAATTGCCTTTTAAAGTGATTATACTTGCCAATGTATCTGAGAGTAGAACTCTGTTTATCTGTTCCAGCTGAATTACTCGCTAGGCAACCGTAGATCCCTGCATCTTTGGGAGCTGCATTTTTGATAAATAAGGTACCATCTGAGGTCATCCTATATCTATGAATAAAAAACAAAAAGAATATAAAATTGAAAATACCATAATAGTAATATCAAGATAATATAGTGCTTTCCTTTAAAATATTTTCAAATCTTTTAGAGTTATATTTTTGGTGTTGATTGCAGAAATGGTTAACATCATTATTTTATAAGCAGAAATGCAATAATAATAATAATAATAATAACAACAACAACAATATCATGTATCCAGTGTTGGATACATGCCAGTCACTGCTCTAGAAACTTTACTTTTATTTATATCTAAAATTTTCCTAATACCCTAATGAGTTAAATACTATGAATATCTCTGTTTTACAGGTGAGCAAAGAGGTTACAGAACTCACCCAAAGTCAGAGTTAGTAAATGGAAGAACTGGAATTTGCACCCAGGCAATCTTGCTCCATGTGGTGAATTGCTATACTAGACCGTTCTTCAAAATGAAAACTCCAGAGATGTAATGTCTCATGTCACACAGTGAGTCTGTGAGGAGTCTAGGAATAGACTCTGACTCAACTTGCTGGATAATACCTATGACCTCTTCACTGCCAAACCCAGAGTAATGGAAGCCCCATGGCTGGATACTTTGTTGTTTATATTCCACGTGTTTATTATACTCTAGGAGCATGAGTGGATTCAATGCCTTTAAAAAGCACCCAGTGGAATTAAATGCTTCCCACTGTAGTTTGGCAAAAATGGAAGTAATTACAAAGAATGTCTGTACACATTTTAATTAGAGCTACTGGTCTGTTCTTGATCTCTCTCTTCTGTTAAATCTAGGACAATGCCTTTAATAGATTTGTTAAAACTATATGTTATTTTACCTCACAAAAAGTTTATTATCCTCATTTCAATTACTCAAGTTAAACTAACTGTTTTGGTGCTATGGTTGCAACTCAAAGTATTGGGAAGCACTTGGTCCCAGCTATTGAATTCAAGACTTAATAACCTCAAACTTTATAAAGTCATCATTTATATTATTTTTGACATTCACAGCCTGTTTATAAAATGTAAAGCTATGTATGTTGGTCAAACCTCACTTAATATTAGGGATTTAGTCATATTAGTTTGGTCTAGAAGTCTCATCAATTTTCCTCACTCAATAAAAACAAAGAACATGATACAAACCCAGTACCTGTGTGAACCCACGATAAACATATCATTAACGGTCCAGGCGATCTTTGGTTTGGGATAACCTGTTGCAGAACACATGATGGAGACCTCAGATCCTCCTGTGAAAGACTGATTCTTGGGCATCACAGTGACTTTGGGTGGTTCTGCAAATAAAAGTATATGTATGTAGAAAAAATGCCAATTTATCTTGATGTTAGAAGCTTCCTATGTTAGCAGATTTGTAGGTTTTTTACCACCACACCTTTATTGCCTTCCTCTGTGGATGACCCCCATCATAGATACGTCAGGAAAGAAACCAGTGGTAATGAAAACAAGGGAAGTAAACTCTCTTTGAAAGTTAAATGAATTTGATCCCGATGTTATATTGTTGTGTTTCCACTGGTTACCATGAAGCCCCTTACTGGCTTCCTTCCCCTAGCCGACCTACAGTTTGTGCCACTAATCTGATACTTCTCTATGAACCTGTTCCAAGGCAAAGTCTCTAGATAGAACTTTTGGCTCTTTCTAGACAACGAATGTAGGATTGGAGCCACAGCTTGTCCTGACTATGCTGTCTGCTTTGTTCAACTTGATCTTTCTCTTTTTATTTATTTGATCATAACTTTGTTAAGGTCAGAAACCATGTACTCATATTATCCCATATTCTATTATATTCTATAGCATTTAACCTCCCTTGTATATCATGCAGTGGCTTGTATATAAAAGACACTTAAAACTTTTGATGGACTGCAGTTTCCTAAACTGTAACCTGGCTCTGAATTGTAATCTCTGCCAGTCTCTCCCAAGATCCTGCTACATTGGTCATTTGACTCATGTCCGTGCATCCACAGGACCTCAACTTAACAAAAAATGTCAGTTATTCAAACTTTCTGTTTCATTACACTTCTATGACAGGAAAAAGACTTTTGAAAATGAAACACTAAATCAGGAATTTATCATCAAAAAGAAAACAGTTCTCTGAGATAATTCTGGGATGTTGATATATTTGTCTTAATAGATTACATGTTTTACATCTATGTTGCTACACAGTAAGAATTAATCTTCAAAGAAGGTACCATCAATGAGATATTAAGTAACTCCTAATGTAAATATCCACCACTCAATAAGGTAAACAAAAGTAAATTAATTTCCAGTGTTTGAAACAGTCAGATTTCATGAGTATTAACAGAAATAAATAAATTCATTCAATGACATCTGTTTTTTGCACAATTATTATGTGCCAGGCACTGTGCTAACTTGCAGGGACACACAGATGACTCCAACAGGCATGCTGTCTGCTTTCCATTTAATTTGGTTTTTACTATAAATAAAATTGAGAAATTCAGTTAGCCAGTTAGATGTGAATATATTTATGATATATCTTTCCTGTAAGTTGGTCTGCAAATTGTGGCTTAGTTTCACTAAGGAACCATTAGCTTGGGAGAATCTCTGTACATGTGAAAGAGATACAAATGGTACTGCTGGGCGGCAGCAGCTACACAACTGAAGGAAGTTAATTAGTGCCTAATTGCTAGCAGCTTACAATTGTCCCCCTCCTCTTTTTTTCCTGTTTACATTGTGTTTTTCAAATTATGATCTAGTCTTTGAAGTTAATGTTTGCAGGATTTTTTCCAGTCCATGAATTTAGTTGATAGCCCCATTATTCCATGGATTCTTGTTGGTGAGCACAGGGCTAGAGAAATGTGTGAGGTCAAGGGCAGACTGACTATGGCCAGTAAGTTCAAATTGTGATTCCATCTGGAGTCCATCAATTCTGAAATTCTGAAGGACTGCACATGCTGTAGGGATGTTGCAGATAATCTTCAGGGGATAAGGGGGAAAAAATGAACAGTTCTTTCTCTTCAGAATTTATTGAAACGCACATTTATTCATTCCCATCTTCCTAAAATGTTTCTCGTGTCTAGCTATTGACATGGAATTGCTGCAAAGATTCAAGCAACTCTCAGAATTTTTGTCCAAACTTGGTGTCTTCCAATACAGTCTGCCAGAAAAGGCCTGGCATCTCTCCCAGCAAGAATCCCACTGGTAGGCTCTGTAGTTCAGATATCAAAGTAAAAATAAGCCAGTTACCCAAACCAGGATGCAGAGAGCTAAGAGGTCATTGAGCAAATACAGCCTGGATATAGGGTGCTACTCAGGGTCATGAAATAAGTCTGTGTGCAACACACAGATGGGATGACATCATACCACAGGAGGTTAGAAATTACCATTCCCCTAGAACATTCCTGCTGATTGCCGGGCATGGTTGCTCACGCCTATAATCCCAACGCTTTGGGAGGAAGAGGCGGGTGGATCACCTGAGTTTGAGAGTTTGAGACCAGCCTGACCAACATGGAGAAGCTCCATCTCTACTAAAAATACAAAACTTAGCCAGGCGTGGTGGCACATGCCTGTAATCCCAGCTACTCAGGAGGCTGAGGCAGGAGAATCTCTTGAACCTGGGAGGTGGAGGTTGCAGTGAGCCAAGATCATGCCACTGCACTCCAGCCTAGGCAACAAGAGTGAAACTCCTCACAAAAAAAAAAAAAAAAAGAATATCCCTGCTGATAAGATACTTAGAAAGAACATGAACAAATTCAGAGGAGCAAAATTAGATTTCCACCAAATAACAGTTGAATAAAAATGGTCAAAATGAATTAGCCTTTACTTAATCAGGTTAAATAATGATATAATAGATCTCACTATAGTTACTTCAACTGCTAATTTTTTAATTCCTAGAAAAACCTCCTTACTTTAATGAAATAGTTTCAATGGAGCAAGAACATGGAAGTGAAGAACCACAGTTCAACTCCATCAATGGAGTAACATCATTTGCCAACTAACAAACTGAATCTGCATCTCTTTATGTGCAATGTAAAACCCCATTCGGATAGGAAAAATACATAGTACTAATGTTGGATTTATAATTCCGGAGTTCAATTTTAGGTTTTGGAGAGAAGTAATCCATTTTTACTTGAGATTTCCAATTTCATATCACCACCATCATCATTGTCACCATTATCATCACCACCACCACCACCATGAGCAACCAACACCATCATCATCAAGAACAACTTGCTTTTGATAGCCAAAGCAATGGGAACACAGCACTCTAGTAGGTGGCAAGGTATTAATTTGCTTTTTATTTTTTAATTATAACAAAAGCAAAATATATGGTTTTGTAATTTCTTATCAATAATTTAGAAGAATTAAATATAAATATAAAATAAAAACCAACACTACTTTAAGAATTGGGTATCTTAATACACTATCAATGGTAAGATTAGCAAAAATGAAGTGTAAGCGGCCATGAAAACAGCTATCTCATTGCCTACAAAGACTAGGGAAGAAAAAAATCTCACCTAACTCTCTTGGAAACTGCCAACACTATCTTCAAGCTCGGGAGACATATTTCCTGTCAGCTGGGTCTGATTTGTTGCTCTTAAGCCTCTGGTAGGAAATTTCTCAAAGAAAATATCTAAGGACTTTTTCTTCAAGGTTATTTAATTACCACCAACGAATTAATTAGATAATGCAAATGATTTAATTACCTATGTCACAATTAGCAATATTTATCACCACTGGTATATTTAGAATACTTGGGTAAATTTCTATGTGTTTTCATTTTTTCAGCCAACAAACATTTATTGAGTACTGACTATGTTTCAGACACTTTATGTCTTCAAAGATCTCACAGACACTATGAAGTATATTATGCAAAATTAGGAACTAAATCTCTTTCTAGTAGTCAGTTCATTGAAATAGGAAAGTGGTGCTTTCCTTCCGTCAGTGCCTATTACATTCCAGGTATCTAACTCTAGACCAATCATTTATTTTCCACACTAATACTATGTAGTAAGTGTTACTGCCATTTTACAAATAAACTATGACTCAAAATGGTTAAATAATTTGCCCAGTCACTCAAAGGTGGAGCTGGAATTCAAATGCAGACATTGCTTGCTCCATGGTTTCTGTCTATAACTTAATGGGAAGTAATAGTACCTACCTCATGGCATTATTATGGATTAGCTAGGTTAATACACATAAAACACCTAGAACAATGCCTGGCATGTAGTAGGCATGATGTAACCTTTGCTATTATTAGTAGTATTCCTCTATATAGCAAAGTGTGATAAAGAATGACCAAATAAAGTACTATAGCATTTAAAATACATCTGTGCATATGTACTATCTAGACATTTACAAATGAAAGTTGATCAACACAATCCTCACACTTACATACTCCATTTAGATTATATACCCTATTTCAGCCTGTGCACGCTGGCTCACACCTGTAATCCCAGCATTTTGGGAGGCCAAGGTGGGAGGATCACTTGAACCCAGGAGTTCAAGACCAGCCTGAGCAACAGGGTAAAAACCTCTCTCTACTAAAAATACAAAAATTAGCCTGGCATAGTGGTGCACGCCTGTAGTCCCAGCTACTACTTGGCAGACTGAAGTAGGAGGATCACCTCGGCCCAGGAGGCAGAGGTTGCAGTGAGCTGAAGGTTGCAGTGAGCCGAAAGTTGCAGTGAGCCAAGATCGCACCACTGAACTCCAGCTTAGATGTGAATGAGACCCTGTCTCAAAAAAAAAGATTATATATCCTATTTAAAAACAATATTTGTTATATCTTATTTAATTCTTCTGAAATTTGAAATATTTCTAGATACTTAAAATTTACGGCCGGGCGCGGTGGCTCAAGCCTGTAATCCCAGCACTTTGGGAGGCCGAGACGGGCGGATCACGAGGTCAGGAGATGGAGACCATCCTGGCTAACACGGTGAAACCCCGTCTCTACTAAAATATACAAAAAATTAGCCGGGCGAGATGGCGGGCGCCTGCAGTCCCAGCTACTCGGGAGGCTGAGGCGAGAGAATGGCGTAAACCCGGGAGGCGGAGCTTGCAGTGAGCTGAGATCCGGCCACTGCACTCCAGCCTGGGCGACAGAGTGAGACTCCGTCTCAAAAAAAAAAAAAAAAAAAAAAAAAAAATTTACTACAAACTTCAATAAAATAGGTAAAATTAGATTTTTTCCTCTGTTTTACTGATGGAAAAAGCGTGCTACTTACCATGTCACGTGGCACATGTTAAAAAGAGTATGATAATATAATGAGCACGTGGTTATAATATTATTTTCATACTTAGTGAAGTAATTCTCATCATTAAATACTGACTTCATCAACCATCTTGAGATATATTTCCTTTTTTGTTGCAATGTTCTCTCTGGTGACATGGCCTAATTAATGACAGACATCTACCCTTTCCTGATACCACAGAAGACAATTAATACTTCTAATGTTCATACAGAAATAACATCAAGGAGAAAATGAGGCTTTGTCTGGCACTTTGATTTCCATGTCACAACATGTGATTACGGAGGAGATGTCAGCTACACGTTAAATATACTCAAATTTTACAAGGACTCCTGGGTTGGTCCTCAGCCTTAAAAATCCTCCTTATAAGGGAACAACCAGTGGAATCAACAGAAAACTATTTATGTTGTCAGATAAATAGGAAAACAATCTTAAAACCTTAAACTCCTACTATATATGTAAAAACTTCCCCTTCTCTCCCACACTTATGTAAGCTTTACTCAGAAGCAGTATAAGCATTTGAAAATTAAGCAGCCACTGTATCAACTTAATAGTGACAAATTGCTTTAGCCTATTTTGTAAAATTTTGCAAAAGTCACTCACATGATTTTGTTTCTAAATTGGGGTGAATTAATAATATAAACAATAGTTTAAAAATAACAACTACAAATTTTTCATGAGATAATTACCAGATTTTGTTCTAAAATATGGTTTTAAATGCAAGCAGTAATATGCTGGCTTGTGTTGCAACTGGAAAAGAAAGTACTCACATAATGACATTTCAAACTGCTGATGCGATTCAAATAACCCATTGAAGTTAACATGGAAACATGACAGATAAGGGTAATGATCAAGACTTCCCTATAGTGTTATTGCTACATTGAGGTTCATTCAGCAATTAAGAAATTATACATCTATTGGGTGCAATTATGCTTTTTCCCTCTGTGCAAGGCACTATGGGTTTAAAAAATGACAATGTGATATTGTGAAATATATATTTTGCTTTGTCCCATTTCCTGACATATAGCTCCTAAAATCCTTTGAATCTCGGTAGTGATAAAAGTTTATTTTGCATGCTAATTGGTGACTGGTGGTACCCAGATGGCTTCAGGATGGGGCTAATCACCAGAAAGACCAAGGCAGGATGGAACTTTCAACCCCACCCTCAAAATCCGAGGAGATGAAGGCAGAGATGATCACTGATGGCCCGCCATGTCATCAATCATGTCTACAGAAGGACATCTCCATAAAAACCAAAAACAAAAAAGCCAGAGTTTGGAGAGTTTCTAAAATAGCTAAACATGCAGAGAATAGCCGAACGCATAGAGGTTCCTGGAGGATGGTGTGAAGCTGTGTGCCTGCTTGATCAGAAGCATAGGAAGCCCAGGGCTTGTGAATGGCATTTAAAGTATGTGCAGTTTGGTGGGATTAAGCCCTTAACCTGTGGGGTCTCATGCTAAATGAGTTGATTTCTGAATTGAATTAAATTCATGGGCACCCAGTTGGGGCCTAGAGAGTTGGACATTTGGTTGTTGGTGTGGAAAAAAAACTTACACATTTAGAAGTGCTGTAAATTGAAATTGACCATAGTAAATAATAGCAGTCTGTGAGGATTAGATGAAGTAAAGTATGCTATCAACTCCCAAAATTTAAAAAAATGTTAGTTGGTAGCTTTCTTTAAATAATTTATTGGGTTGATATGTTTGCTAATTGCTCATTTGGTCTCTCTTCCCAGCAGTCAATACATTGAGAAAGGAGTATCGTTTTTCCTGCTACTGCATTCTATCATTTAGCCTCTCCAACACTTAGACATCTTTTCCACCAGCTCACTTAAAGCCATCAGGTTTGGCTTAATACACATTTTCACATAGTCTATTTTTGCTGAAAATTAAAATGTCCACAGTGTATCACTTCTTCATAACAATTTTCTTATACACCTTGAATTACTTATTAAGTCATCCTTTTTTACTTTTGTTTTTGTTTTTGTTTGAGATGGAGTCTTGCTCTGTCACCAAGGCTGGAGTGCAGTGGCACAATCTCAGCTCACCACAACCTCCACCTCCTGGGTTCAAGTGATTCTCCTGCCTCATCCTCCTGAGTAGCTGGGATTACAGGCACGTGCCACCAGGCCTGGCTAATTTCTGCATTTTTAGTAGAGACCAAGTTTCACCATGTTGGTCAAGCTGGTCTTGAACTCCTGACCTCAAGTGATCTGCCTGTTTTGCCTCCCAAAGTGCAGAGATTATAGGCATGAGCCACCGCACCTGGCCCTTTTTTTTTTCCTTTTATAATCTAAATAATTCTAATTCTTTAGTCTTTCCTTCTAAGTTCTATTTAGAGACCCTTTAATATTTCTCTCTTTTAGGTTTCAGACAGCATTCTCTTCATCTAAAATTAAAGTACTCTAACGTCTTTATAGTCCATAGATTCCTTGGATGAAAGGCAAAAGTAACTGAAACATGATATTCATTCATACATGTTATTGCACGAAATTGGAATGTTTTATAACAGAAACTTGCCCCTAACTATGGAGATGGTAGATTACATTTGGCAGATAAATTAAGTGAATACCCAATTTTTCCTATAGAAAAGCCTAATTTAGTTATCAGTTGAAATTCTGCATTTATTCCTTTTCATAGACCCCATTTTGGTTCAGAAAGAATTTAAAGGACTTTACTCTGTAACACAGTCCTACAAAATTCCAGATCCTTAAGCTTTCAAATATGAATGTTTGTAGAATCAGATGATCTAACTTGACATTTTAAGTCTGATTGCTTTATGATACTTTTTAATTTAGAAATAATTCCATGTGGTGGATGCTTGTTAAGTACCAAATAGATTTTTAAAATATGTAGAATAACTTCTGAAATGTTATAGATACGAGATAAACTTCCCAACAAGTGGAACAGTTATAAGTAATCCATTCTGAAGACCAAGTGAGGTCATCATCTCAACACCAAAGGTCTTCAGGTGAATTCTATGTACTTACCATTTTTAAATATATCTCATACTCTTTAAAAAGTATTTAGAGGGCTAGGTGCGGTGGCTCACACCTGTAATCCTAGCACTTTGGGAGGCTGAGGCGGGCAGATCATGAGGTCAGGAGTTCGAGATGAGCCTGGCCAGCATGGTGAAACCCCATCTCTACAGTGATTTTCAGGGAGCAAGGGAAGATAACCATAAGGTCTCACTGCCTGAGGGGTCAGGCAAAATACAGCCATATTTTTCTTCTTACAGACAGCCTATAAATGAATGTGCAAGTAGGAGAGATATCACTAAATTCTTTTCCTAGCAAGGAATATTAAATATTAAGAACCTAGGAAAAGAATAGCATTCCTGGGGGGAGGTCTACAAATGGCCACTCTGGGAGTGTCTGTCTTATGCGGTTGAGATAAGGACTGAAATACGTCCTGGTGTGCTGCAGTACCCTTAGGCTCATCAGGGTGGGGAAAAATTCCCGCCCTGGTGAATTTGAAGTCAGACCAGTTCTCTGATCTCGAATCCTGTTTTCTGTTGTTTAAGATGTTTATCAAGATGATACGTGCACAGCTGAACATAGACCCTCATCAGTAATTCTAATTTTGCCCTTGCCTTGTGGTCTTGCTTTGCCCTTTGAAGCATGTGATCTTTGTGACCTACTCCCTGTTCATACAGTCCTTCCTCTTTTGAAATCCCTAATAAAAACTTGCTGGTTTTGCAGCTCAGGGGTCATCACGGTCCTACCAATATGTGATGTCACCCCCAGAGGCCCAGCTGTAAAATTCCTCTCTTCGTACTCTGTCTCTTTATTTCTCAGACCAGCCGACACTTAGGGAAAATAGAAAGAACCTATGTTGAAATATTGGGGGCTAGTTTTTCTGATAAACATATTTAAATAAGCTTTAAGTCATTTTAAAAAGCAGTAATTTTGTGGCATAAGCTGATACCATTCCTCAGTTATTTCTACTAAAAACACTTTTACCACTCTACTGAAAAGAACTTATACCACTCTACTGAAAAGAACTTATACCACTCAACATGCAGTGATGGAACTGTTGTCGTATGCTTATACCTAACAGAACTAGGAGCTGCCTACAAATAAACCTTGGGAAGAATTATTTTCTCCAAAATAAACTTTTTAGAACTCAACTTTTTAATATTTAAGGGAATATATCACTAGATCCTTACCTTATAATCTATACTTCCATTTATATAAAGCAGATAGGAGATGTTTCTTCTTATAAATTGACCTAAAATCTATTTTTATCTTAAATTCTGATGCTTTTCTTTTTGAGAGGCATTATTTGTTAATTTATGTTCTTAGTTATTTCTTATTTTTAAACATTTATTTTTTCAATTATGTTAAATATGAAAGTGATAAAGCACATTCTCAATATCTAGAAAACAAAGAGAACAAATTACTCATACATAATTCAATCCTCTAATAAAAT
This sequence comes from Trachypithecus francoisi, assembly GCF_009764315.1. Classification (NCBI taxonomy): domain Eukaryota; kingdom Metazoa; phylum Chordata; class Mammalia; order Primates; family Cercopithecidae; genus Trachypithecus; species Trachypithecus francoisi. The sequence continues at coordinate 42,823,369 of NW_022681470.1, read as the reverse complement.
TAATGTGAGCATTTAAGAAAATTTAAATTCTATTTACACAAAGTTTAAAAATAATCCATTTCTTTTAAGTATTTTTTCAAGTACAGAAAAGCATGAAATGATGTATGAAAAATGCAAGTTAACTTCCTGAAGTAGATCTTAAAAAGGAAAAACAAAAAAACTACAAGTCAAAAAGTCACTTATAGTTCTGCTGCCCCCAAACAATCATGTACACATTTTGTATATATCAATCTAGTTATCTTTTTTCTCCTAGCATAGCAGTATCGGCTTCCATTTGTTTGTTTGCATAGCTGGACTTTTGAGTCTTATGGTAAACCCTGCTTGAGGGTATTCCTTTCCTGGGGAATTTCCTGTGTCTAAGGATACCATTATCCTCGTGGTAAGGAATTCTCATAATGAAGTAAGCATATCAACTCATTCACATTCTCACATGCTCATCAGTGTGGCTGATTCAAACAGTCATAGCTTCTGAGGTTAGCTTTGCCTCCCAAGGCTTTTTTGATGAGTTGGTAATGAGCTTGATAATAGTCACTGAGGGAAGTTCACCAGTTCTTCATACCATGGCTTCTCCAATTTGGATTTTTTTGTTTTTCCTTTTTAAGATCTACTTCAAGCAGTTAAGTTGCATTTTTAATAAATCATCTTAAGAAAGCTATATATTTGGTATTTTTCTTGAACTGTTGGACATTTGAGAATGTCCTTTTGATGGCTTTTTATAGGAAAGACAAATTAACTGGATTAAATTCTTGGATTCCATTTTTTGTTTAAAACTACTTGCATCTTTCTTATTATTGTGTCAGTTGGAATTCTCAATTGCAAACAACAGAAACCAGGTTGGCTGACTTAAGTAGAAAAGGAATTCATTGGGAAATTTTTTTCTGAGGTACAGAATCAAAAGGAAACTGGATATCAGATAGAAATGGTGTGGCTAGACCGCTGAGAACACAGCCAACATCAGTCTGTTAAAGTGATGGTGAAGGGCCACTGGGACATTTGCTTCTGCTGTTGGACTCTAAATTCCATGATGCTGCCAAAATTGGAATTTTTTAAGTGTTCATGGTCTTGGCAAGAGTGAAAGTCCCACTGGGAGCATATTAGTGGCTGGCTGTGGGTCATGTGATCTAGGGAATAAGGAAAATGAATTATCTGACCTCACTTGTTTTCTGCTTCCCACCAAGATAATAAATAATTCCTCCCCAAATTAGGGAAAGTATTCAGACCCTAAGAGCAAAATTATGACAAATATCCACTGCAATTATCTTCTAGCTTTTAGCATAAGAAGTCAGACACAAATCTGATTTTATCTTTCTGTTTACAATGGGTTTAGTCATATGCTTATGGGGAATGAGTAGATTCTCCTACCAGTAATTTCAAATTCAGCCAGGATGTGTCTAGATGAAGTTCTCCCTTCATTTACCTTGGTTAGTCTACTCACTCAAGACAACTTTTTCTCCCTAGAACAATTTTCTTCAATTATATCTCGGACTATTTCTTTAGTTTCAATTGTCTTTGTTTCCTAAACTCCTATAAATTTTAGATTAAACTTCTTTTTTTAATTTCCACTTAAAAAATCATATTATTCAACTGTTAGTTCTTTTCCTCAATATTCTGAAAGACTTCTCAAATTTATGCACCACATCCATGATTTTTTATATAGTATAAATTCTGCTCTTCAGTGCCTCTACTACATATTCGCACTAAAATTTGCATTTTAAAAATCAAACCTTTTCTGACTTCTTCCATTCCACTTGTTATTATTACTATTATTATCATTATTATTGAGACGGAGTCTCACTCTGTTGCCCAGGCTGGAGTGCAGTGGTGTGATCTCAGCTCACAGCAACCTCCGCCTCCCAGGTTCAAGAGAGTCTCCAGCCTCAGCTTCCCAAGTAGCTGGGACTACAGATGTGTGCCACCATGCCTGGTTAATTTTTGGTATTTTTAGTAGAGACAGGGTTTCACCATGTTAGCCAGGATGGTCTCAATATCCTGACCTCATGATCTGCCTGCCTCAGCCTCCCAAAGTGCTGGGATTACAGGCATGAGTCACCGTGTTCAGCCCATTCCACTTATTATTGTCCTTTTGTCTTAGCCGGTTCTTGCTTTATGTTATGGTTTGAATGTGTCTCCCTGAATTTGTGTGCTGAAAACTTAATCTCCAATGTAACAGCATTGGGAGATGAGGCCTCATGGGAGACGTTTAGGTTTCTGCCCACATGAAAACATGAATACCCTTATTTAAAAAGCTCACAGGAGTAGATGTGCTCTTTTGCTTTCTTTGTCTTTCTGCCTTCTACCATGTGATGATGCAGGAAGAAGGGCTTCACTCTTCACTAGATGCCCCAGTCTTGATCTTGGACCTCCCAGCCTTCAGCACTGTAAGCCAATAAATTTCTGTTCATTATAAATTACCCAGTCTCAGGGATTCTGTTATAGCAGCAAAAAAACAGACTAAGACACCGTATGAATATACACTGTCATCTAAAAGAAGTGAAGTCTTTTTGAAAGATAATGGGCAGGCCAAATACTTTTTCCCCTTGTCTCTAGAATAATCTGCTTTCAAAGTGTCCACTTCTTCTAAGTATTCCCTGCCTGCCTTATTTTGTTCCTCAGCATTTCTACTTAAGTCCTATGCTTCATTTCCCCCCCCCCACTGTTTTATTTATTTTGATAGTTTTCTGTTTATTCATCTTCAAATGAGGTGACATTCATCCAAAACTAGTGTCTTTTAACAAAGTGTTTGGATGGACTTGACTTCATTCTCACTCTGCTTCTGTTCTGGAGGAGCTGAACCCCCTTTTCAGCTCTGTAGCTGAGTGAGAGTCTGACATACATGGCTCCTTGCCCAGTCCTCATCTATGGAGCTCTTTTGGCTGAGATGTGATGCTCCCCTCTGCAACCATCTGTTTCTAAAATTCCTAACTGACACTCGTATCAATGTTTCTCTTGCTTTCAAATACTTTCATTGGTGGGAAACATACATCCCAGGTTACATATATCCAAGGTTACAATTTTCTACCTGGGACCAGATTGCCTGCTCATTTACTATCCTGCTAGTTTCCTAACTGGATAGTTAGAGCTAGTATGAGAAAATAGCATTCTGGCTTCTTCAAAGAGTAACATTTTCTTTTTGGAGCAAAAAACAGGGACAAAGATATTTCCTATTTTCATGTGAACAGAAAAAGGATTTAGCACTGTTAAGATTTTCATTCCAGTGATCTTAAAATATAGATAAATATTCTATATACATATTTATATAAGAAAAAATCTTTATATGTAATACATATAAAATTCCTCCTAGGATTTTTGCTGCTGTTAATTGCTGCTAGTTTTTAGTATTCTTTAGCTTTGTCTTTTTGAAGTCTTTATATATATTTATTGTCAGGTAAAGAAAGGCTGCAATACTAGACATATACTATCTTAAAGAAGAAAATTCTTGCTAATTATATTTTGTAAAATTACTACAAAAAACTTGTAAAATCTAGATTTTTAACTCTTAAAAGTATTCCAGATAGAAATAGTTCCCAAACACACCAGTGGAAGCATAACAACATAAATGAGGCTGTTAATTAAGCTACTGATTCCCCTCTAAATAAGAAAACTATTCCTAGAGTCAAGTATTCAATCCAAGTATTATTTTGTCTTTTAAGTTTTCTAAAACTATTTGTTATTTCTGGTTTTAAAAAGATTTAACTGCATTAAAGTGAAATTAATTTGTAATGTAAGATTTAATGTCAATAGTTTATCAGCTCTCATATTGTCATAAACTTTAGGTATGGCAGTTTACTTCATCAAATACCCACAGCTTTCCAATAGTGCATTCAACCATAAAATAATACACTTAGGTAACTACACTTAGCAAAAGTCTCTTATTTTTACTGAGCAATATTATCAATTCTAGAGTATATTTTTGTTAGATTTTTGAAACATCCTTTATCATCAAAATTGGCCCCTCAAACTCAAGGCCAACTAGACAGGCCATAAAATAACACCTCTAGACAGATTTACATCACTAATACAGATTACCCAGTAATGATGTACTGTCATACGGTTTTTATATTTATGTTTTGTGTATTATATAACATCTTACCTCAGCACTTTTTTAAATTGTTGGATAATAATAGCTTTATTTTACCAGAAAGAAGAGAGTCAAGGGCTTCTCTTAAAGATACACATTTCTAGATCATATGGTTCATTCTGTAGAATGGATATATATGCTGTTTTCAGAAAATGTCCATGGAATTACTTGAGAAGTCTATTAAAATGCAGATTCCCAGGCCATACACCAGACCTATGGAAAAAGCATCACTTGATGTGGGGTTAGAAATATGCATTTTTTAAAAAGTCCTTGGGTAATTCCTTACTCATGGAAGCTTGAGAATCACCGCTCTAATGCACTAAACAGAAAAATTATGGACTATAATGTTAACTTGGAGAAATAAGGAAGGCTCTGATTTGTTTACACTCATTCTAAGGGACTTCAAACAAAGAACCAAGATCAAATTTCAGAAGTCCATTAGCACTTATTTTATCTGAAACAATCAGTTCGGTAAAATAGTTCCAGAGTTCTAGTAACCCAAGTTGCTAGAACTTGGATCGACTCATATTATCTAGGCAGTTTCATGTGGAAATGTGGTGAACCATTTACAAAAGCAACACTTCCCTAGAGGATTCCTCAGATCAACTAACAAAAGACACACATTCTGATTGCAGCATATATTTCAACTACCAGGGAGAAAACTATAATCAGATGTCAACCATTTTGTTAATTCTCATGGTAGTTTCGCTTTTCTGTCATTAATAACATTCTAAGAGTTAGCCTTGAAACTCAATGGTCATTTTCTTAGGTAACCTTGCTAAAAAGCTACCTGAGACTGTTACTTCAGGCATGTTATAAAATTGTTTCTAATACCACAATCAAATAGACCCAATTCTGGTGCAATCAGTCTCCCACATCAAAGAACTGAAATAAAATATTCTGCTGAGGCAGTAACTGAACCTTTCAGCTTAACAGTGAAAAACTGCCAACAGTAATTTGTTCATTACATTAAGACTCCCAGCTGGTCTATAGACGTTTAGAAGCCAAATATGTTTCCACTGAAAGAGAAACTTTGGAGTGGTTTCTCCTCGTCATTTGATGGTCCTGAACAATATATGTTTAGTAGCCATTAACCACATTGCTCATAAATTTGTTTTCAACTATTGGAACATGTAATCTATGAATACATAATTAAAAATTGGCTCACAATTAGTTTATTTTCAATAGGCACTCGTGTGTGTACATGCGTGTGTAAGACAAATAATGTTAAAAACAACTCTGCTTATGTTTCAACAAAATTTCACCAAGATGAGAAGCATCTTAAACCTTTATTTTAAAGGGATTAGTGAGAATTACTACACAATTTAACAACAAAAGGTAAATTAGTTATGTATGCAAAAACACAGAACTTAAATTGGGAAGAAATTGTTTTTTGACCAATTATTAATTAGTATGTTTTGTAAAAAATCCACAAGATGGATTAAAGAATTTAAAACTATTAAATTATCCAGAGATAATTTTTATATTGTCTTAAAATAAACATCTTCAACTACTATGATTAGTTATGATTGTATTAAAGTTTCCTATTTGTTAGTGATGTTTCAGTTTCCAGTTTTCTTGGCCATAGACCACTGAGTACGCTTAAGCATTCTATCGCTCAAAACGATAATTATTTGGGTAGATACTCTCAGATAGCCAACTTGGGAGGACAAAAATTTTAAAAACAGAAGACAGAAAGACGTCATAATTCAGAATTTACCAAAAGCACTGTACCTTGCACTGTGAGGAAAACTGAAGCGGCTGATGATCCACCTTCACTAGAAACCATACAATGATACTCTCCAGCATCGCTGAATTTCACACTCTTTAGCTCCAATGACAGATTAGTCAAGGTCCTAATTCTCGCTGGCTCTGCCAGTCTGACATCTCTGTCATTCCTGTGCCAGGTTAGATTGTAATCCACTGCGCTGATGATGAGACATGTTAACACTGCTGTCTCTCCAGGAGTGACTGTAACATTTCTAGGCACTTGGATGACTGGAGGCGGTTCTGTGTGAAATCAAAAAATTCAAATCAGGAGATCTAAAAGCCATTTTGCTCACTTACAGATGTGGTTTAAAAACTGAATAAGTATGTATTAAATATCCAGTAGGAAAGATGCAGTGCAACAGAACTTACTCCATTAATGCGTATGACTATGAGTCCCCCCAAAATGATCACTGAAAGGATGCTTTACAAAGTAGTACACAATTACATACCAAAGGATGCTCAAGTCAAAGCTATAAATTATAGACATGAGAGTCCAAGAGGCATGGCAAAAGAGTATAACTTGACTGATTTAGGATTGCAAAATGAGGCCAAGTTTTTATTGATGAAAGTAGCATTTGCAAACTTTTAAATTTTAAAAATATATATTTAGTGTTGTAAAGAAAATAGCACACAAAGGATAGTAGATATGAAAATGACAGTATCATCTTTCAGGGGAGTTACAGTCTCATTAAGAAGACACAGGACAATAGAAGAGTAAGATAAATGTTCAAGCAGAAATGGGGAACAGTTTGATTTAGGAAGTTCAGGTGAACAGTAGGAACAGATCATTAATAAAATTGTACACAGAGCCATATACATAGAAGGCATTGAGTAATGCATGTGTTTCAGATATGGTCAAAGGCCAATTACTAATTAAACATTTAACCAACATTTCTGCAGAAAATCACGTTTCTCTAGTTCGTTGGTTCTTTTTGTTATTTTACTTTAAGTTCCGGGGTATATGTGCAGAACATGCAGGTTTGTCATAGGTGTACGTGTGCCATGGTGGTTTGCTGCACCTATTGACCTGTCCTCTAAGTTCCCTCCCCTTGCCCCCCACCCCCCAACAGGCCCTGGTGTGTGATGTTCCCCTCCCTGTGCATGTGTTCTCTTGTTCAACTCCTACTTATGAGTGAGAACATGCGGTGTTTGGTTTCCTGTTCCTGAGTTAGCTCTAGTTAGTTTTGAGAGTGAATCTAAATTCTCTCTCCAAAGCAGTCTCTGCTCAAATGCTTTAAAATGATCTCCTGTAGCAATACATTATAAATAATGCAGCAATAAAAACTGCAGTGATCTATGCTGGCTAGAAATTCATGTGTCTCTTTTAGTTTAATATGAAAGTGTGTCAAATATTCAAGATCAAACTTTATCCCCATGCTATTTAAAACTATATGTGAGTGCAGATTAATATAATAAGCCTAGAATGAAGACTGAAAACAAGTATACCAAAACCACAGTGGTTATCTCTGAGTGATATAATATGTGTGTTTTCCAAATTTTGTTATATTTATCATTGTTTTCCAAACTGTTTCTAAGTAGTATATGCTATTTTAAGTTAAAAAAATGTTTTATTATTTTGTTATTTTTAAATCTTATGAAAATAGCTAGTGAATACATTGGAAAGAATACAGGACAAAGGAAGCTTTGATTGGAGTCTGGCTAGGGTTCACAGATAAAATGCAGGACATTTTGTTAAATCTGAATTTCAGATACAAATACAATAATATTTCAGTAGAAGTATGGCTCGTGTAATATTTGGGTCACACATATGTGATATTCAAATTTAACTGGACATCCTGTGCTTTTAATTTGCTAAATTTGGTAATACTAGGCCACCTAGTTCTACCCCTAATTAGTTGTGTGACTTTAGATAAGTCAATTTAGTGATATTAATAGTTTAGTTTTTCTATCTGAAAATAAGATGATTAATTTATCATAAAGACTCCTTCTAGCTCTCAGATCCCTATGAAACAAACATGCTGAAGGTTAGACACCACTTTCCAGTGCTGCTCACATCCAATTACTTCTTAATGAAGGAAGAAAGACCCAGCTCTCCTCGCTCAATTCAGGGCCCTCCCAGCTCCAGAGCTGCCTGTAGGCCCTTGCTGCAACTGTAGCTCAATTCCTCTTCTTCCACTTCCCTCATTCCCTCACAGGTGCTTTTCCCTAGGTAACTCTCCAAAAACCCTCTTGCATACAAACTCCACCCCAGATACTAGTTTATAAATATAAATTCAAATAAGTACATGCCAACTTTCTAATAACATACATGAGCAGATGAGATTTGAAATAACGACATATGACACCACCACTGCATAAATACCTCAAGACAAATTAATATTATACACATGGAAATATTTAGACATATGTCAATAAATTTGGTAGGAATAGGGGAGTGATGAGGGAGAATTACAGCAGTTTGTGAAGGAGGCTAAGATTATGGACTATCAGAAATAACCTGTTCTAGGAGTACAAAGAGCAGCCATTCCTGAGTGAAAGTAGGCTGGGATTAGGGTAGCAGAAAGGAAACCTCAATAATGAGGGAGGAAAAGTGACAAGCGTAGGCTTGGGATATTAGGACCATGAGACTGAGAATCAGGAGGCCAGGAATCTACATCTTACGACCTGTCTACCCATTTGATCGTAAACAGGTCACTTGCTTTCTCTGGGTTCTGTTTCATTAGCTATAAAATGATAAGGTGGTGTAAGATTATTTCCAAATCTTAGCCTTTCTAAAAGAATATTCTGTAATTATAATTTAAGGTTTCCTGTCACTGATATGCCCTTGACAAGTTTTCTCTCTTCAGATTTTTACCTAAACTCAGAATTTTAGTACTCTCTCTGTGTGTGTGTGTGTGTGTGTGTGTGTGTGTGTGTGTGTGTTGGGTGAAGGTCATTGTGTTAGTAAAACAATTCAGTACAGATAATTAATATAACTTAGTATCAAACTAAACTACTAAATGTAATTTGAAAAGAATAAGTTTTTCATGCTTCTGCAGTTTCACTCATTAGATTCTATGTGTTTATATTCAATAAAATAGAAGAACAATGCTTTCTACACCTATTGTGCATTTAAAACAATCAATAACCCAATAACTAACATTTCAAATGAACCAAAAGTCCTCAAACATGTCAACTAGGAAAAAAGTGCTGGCAAAATCTGAAGCGACATATTGATAGAACTTGGGCATTTTTTAAACTGCTCTTGGGTGTTCCTTGACTTTATAAAATAAAATAATACCCATAATGGCATGAGAATATTAGTGTTCAATAGTGCTTTGTTTCCTAATACCTCTTTAAAAAATATAAGATCTAATTATCCTGTGAATTTGCACCTGATTCCAGTGTGCTGATAAGTAGTTACAGTGTAGTGGCTGAGCTGGGACCTCAGCCTAGGCTAGGGGAAATTCACAAGTGGGTGGAGCTTAAAGACTGGCATACTAGGCAACAGCTAACCCAGAAAACAAAAAGTCCACTCTTTCAAGTTCAAAGGGGCACTCACTTGTGACTTCTGCTGTTATAGTCATTGCCCTTGCCATCACCGTTTCTGCCCTATTCTTTTTAAATTGGCTGAGTGGAAAACAATTCCTGAAAGCCAGCTTGGGCACAGTACAATTTCCTAGTTATTCCATTGCCTGGCTGGCACAGGTCACAGATGGCTACTAGAAGGACATGTGTAGAATACACATATGGAAGTTCCTGACACTGTCAAGCCCAATTCATGACAGTCAGTTCACAAGTTCTTCCTGGCACTTCCCAGTTATTTATGCAAGATGTCTGAATCAACTCACTCAAACCTCTTTCCTTGTTGTCCTTCTCTTAAAAAGTATTGCTGGGAAAAATACTCAAGTGTTCAAGTGTTTGTTTTCCCAGAAGATGAGGAATGTTGACATAACTCCAATGCTTTTTTAAATTATTGAACATGAAAAAATGAATAGTTTGTGATGTATGTCAACTTGCTAAATTGTTTCAGAAGACAAACTTTTTCTAGCAGTAACAGAATACAAATAGTTTAACTGCAAGAAGAACATACTTGTCTAACTTGCATGCTTCTGCTTTAAGGTTTTGAAATTACTGATAGCAAACAACAAATCCTAGACTTCTAAATATATGATATACCTATAATTATAAGCTTCCTTTGTCTTAAATTGTCTGAAGAAAATGCACCCCAGTACTAAAAGCAAATATAGACATTGTAACAAATTCAACAGCAGCAATATATAGGTCAGAATAGGTTACAATTAAACACATAGCAACACTAGTCCACAAGGCAGGTAGAAAATCATTCAGCCTAAACAAAGTTTCCAATTATAGATAAACACCAAGTAAATGACTTAATCCTGATCATTGATTATAAATGGTAGTCTTTTATCCCCTAAAAATTAGGTGAGATGAGAGGAAAATTTTTTTTTCACTTTAATGTATTTTACCTTATAAAATAATATGAACTATATCTCCCATCTATTCATAGGAAACATACTATCTGAATGCAAAATAATTAGCATTACTTCTACCCTTCTTAGTGTGAATATTGTAGCCACTGAGGTCCTGTGTTCTTAGAATATAATCGTTTTCATTATTATCTTTAATTTAAATATCACAATCTACTCATAAAAGTGCTCTGCTCATTATGAATATGGGAGAGGAAAAGGGAACATTTAACCTTGTTTTGATCAGAATAGATCCTTCACTTAAATTTTATTTTCTCACAGGAAAATGCTATATGATCATTTCAAAAACTATTCCTTAGTCCCTGACAATAATGATAATAACAACAATAATAATCACTAATGTCTATGAAGTGTTTCTATGTGGCAGGCTCTCTTCTAAGTGCCTTGCATATATTACATATCATTTAATCCTCACCGTTTCCCATGAAATAGAGGCTGTTCTTGTTGTTATGCTTTTTTTTATAGTTAGGGAAACCAAGGTATAATTATTATCCTTAAATAATTAGCCCAAGGAGGGTCATGTATCTGATACATGGTGAAGCCAGGATTTGAGTTCTCAATTCAGTGGAGAGATAGACAATAATAAAATAATCATAAAGACAATTGTATAAACACAAACTGGTTAACAAACATCCCATTTCCACAGCTGCATTAATACTTGGGCAACTGCAAAGAAATTAGTGGTAATTACCTGATACATCAAAAAATGTCTGTGCCCGTCCAGTACCTGCACTGCTGACAGCGATGCACTCATAGAAATCTTCGTCAGACAAAGTGACCTTTTCAATATCTAAGTTCACACTGGCAGATTCTCTGGAGGTAAGATAATGGAAAACTTTTAGTTACTACAAAATAAGACCAAGTTGAAAGCAATGATTCACTATTTTTTTTGAAGTTTCATTCAAAAGAACAATGTAAATAAAATAAATTTATAAAACTGCAGGGTTCTTTTTAACTTAAAATGACATATCATTTATATTTTACTAGAATGTGAGGCTTTTCTATACTGAGCAAAAGCTACAACATAAACAATAATTATAGAGGTTGAAAATTTATTTAGGGAAATATTTTGTAGCTATGTCAAAATATAAGATAACAGAGCTGGCAAAGAAATACTCATTAATCCTCTCTCCTTTTATTTTTTCCAGTTTTTGGTCATGTCAGTAGGAATCTTAGACAAAGCAATTTAATTAGGCAATATACAAATTTGAAGGTAGGAAATCTACTTTTTGATTCTAAGAAGATAAATTCTCCTTAACTTTCTTTTAGATAAGCTCCACATGGGGCGATAGGCCATATATCGTTCAACCTACATATACAATGAGAAATGAAAACAAATGAGCAGTTTTATAGTTAAACTCTATCAGTTAGATTTAAAAAAAAATCCCTCTACTATATTATGTATTCATTCATTTAATAAATATTTATTCTTTGTCCTCTAACACTGTTCAAATTATTTCTCATTTTCTGGAAGTGTCTTAATAATAGATATTTAATCTTTGTTTCAAAGAGCTCAATGATCTACAAAAATAGGCATTGTCCTGTTTTAAAGTGTGGCTGCAATGTCAAAAATGTCTTCATAATTTTTCTCCTGTATCATCTGTAGCTACTTATAACCTTAAAAAAATCAAGACACAGATAAGGTAAAAAGCCCACTGCAGACAAGAGACTTTCCACTGAATTCTGAAAGTGGTATAAAATATGATACCTTATGGTGATATCTCCAGATCTCTCTCCATCCAAACACACCATACTTATCATCAAAAACCAAGAAGAACTTACTGAGCTCTTAACTCCTATTTGCTACAACTAGGGTTTGTAAAAAAAGTTAAAACAGGTTTCTGTGCCTTAGGAAAGTGAGAAACAAAGCAAGGTCATTGTTCCATGTGTTTTAGTAGCTGAGAAAATTCACTTTAGTTAAACATTATTTCCTTTCAATTCTGTAGGCACTAACTACATGCCAGTGGTTCTTCTTGTCACTTTCAGAATGAAAGCAGAATACCACTTGACTCCATACCATACTGATCATGTAAGCTGTATCTTCGAGGCTTAACAGGAGTATACTAAGCATAAATTTGTAAATGTCATCATCTAGGAGGTACTGGTAAGTTTCAGGAAGGTAGGGGTTTGGAATATGTACATCTTTGGTGTTTTCTTCAGTGCCTACTGAAAAGCTGAGCATACATTAGGATTAATAAAAAACACATTGATGGAAATTTTAGAACAGAAACTGAAGATTCTTTGAGTCCTAAATCCCTTTTTAAAAATGAAAGTTGAGATAGAGAAAGGACAAGTAATTTGCCCAAAGACATACAACCAGTTTACTAAATGCTTGAAGAATGTTCTTTACAGTTATACTTGTTCCTTTCTTGATTATGGAATGTTACATGAAAATAATTCTCTTTTTCATGGAGTCTTCTCAGTTGACATTAAGCACTATGTGGACATAATAAAAAAAGTTTTGAGGGGTAGACTTTGGAATAGGGAAAAGAACACGTCAAATAAAAATGCACCCTGCTGCTAATGCAAACGGATTCTCTCTTACATTCCCTGGTGACCAAAGTGACTGACATAAACAAACATTAAGTCACATGTTTCATGTTATTAGGAAATCTAGGGTAGGGACATGAGAATGAATCAGAATTAGAGTATCAGTCTATCATCACTCATGCCTAATTTTGTCTCTAACTTCCCACATCCAAAGAGCTTAATACATGTCAGCAAAACATGTCATATCTCTGGGCCACAGAGCTGGAAAAATGAGAAAAAGAATTCTCGTGGCTTACCTCCCAGGAATGGTGTGGAATTAATGAATTAATGCTTCTAAAGAATTTCAAGTGTCTTTGAAAAATGTTACTGTTTAAACATAAAACAGAATTATTTGATTTCACCAGCTAGTTATGTAGCTTCATCATTTTATATCCTGGTCAATTATGTTGCTGGTTATTAAATACACAGCTAAATAAATCATTAAGATATACTATGTAAGGGGCAGGAAATAATAGAGTTTAATCTTTAAAGAGTAGAAAATGTCCTAGTTATGATGAACATTCCTGCCATAAATTTTTTATTAAAATGAGTCCCCATAAAGCGATTGTATAAGCTGAGACTGTCAAACATTTAACATCTTATAGAAGTTATGTTGATATTGAATTAACAGTATAAAAGTCTGATAAAACAATAATTCCTAGAGATTTTCCCAAAACGTTGTTTCACAGTAAGTTAAAAGGCAACACTTTGCAGAAATCATTTTTCTCCAGTTTTCAAGGTTTACTTAGTTTTTATCATTAAATTACTTGCATTTATCTAAAAAGGTTACCCAACTTCACAAGGAAAAGCTGGTGCCCTCTAGCCCACTCCTGCTGATTGTTATATACAGGCACCACACCTGCTGTGAGCCACCTGTCACCCCACCTGCAGCACAGACCATGCCTCTCTGACCTTCTCTGCTCCCCTTCTCCTCCTGGCTCAATGGGCTTCAGCCATACTGGCCTCCTTCTGTCTGTCCTTCCCACATGCCCAGTCCACTCCAGCCTTCATACATTTGCATTTGCTCTTCCTGGTGTTTGAATACTCTTCTCTGGATACCTTGTTGATCATCTTTCTTGGCATCTTTATGTCTTTGCTCCAATGCCCCTTACTCTGAATTTTAGTATTTCAAATTGGCCAATGCTACATCCACTCCACCTATCAGCATTATTCAACCCAACTAACCTGCTGTATGCTTACCAGATTCACTTATCATAACACTTTAAATCAGATTCAGAAACACTTTTACCATGAAGCCAATAAAGCTAAAGCTTCAGGGCCTCTCATTTGCAAGGTCTCCTTTCAAGATTTTGTACTTAATGTCATTTTCATAATTCTGTATTTGTCTTAACAACAGACCGTCAAATTATGAAACATTCAGATTCTATAACACAGGAGTCAACATTTGAATATGTTCCAGTATTTATTATATTATTATATTTATCTTCTGTTTACTGTCTCCCTCTATGACAATATAACCTCCACAATGGCACAGATTTGTCTCCATTTTCTTCACTGCTATATTCCAGACTATGTAGCAAGTGAGAATTTCCAGTGAAAAAGTACATTGCAATAATAGGTTATTTATATTTACATGTTTAATACTGAATCTTATTACTGACAGAAACATGTACCTACTTCAAATACTGATCTACTCCAAGTGTGACTCCATTTCTGACAAAGCTCAAGGTAAAGGGCAAAAGACTGTCAACAGAGCAGGGAATTTGGCCGGGCTGCAGATAGTACCCTGGGGTTTTCTCAGGCATTGTAACTTTGGGAGCATCTGGGAAAAAAACAAAAACAAAAACAAAAAACATAAGCAAAAAGGTCACAATGATGTTAAGTACTGCCTCTTAATCCATTCAAAATCTTTATACTTAAATTATTCCAGTAAATCCTCTGCATTCCAATTAACCCAGATCACTAAAAATTACTTTTTCTATCTTTATTTGTTCAAAGCTGGTTGATTTCTGGGTATCTTTATGAGCCCCTTACTACAGTATTCATTGAATCTAAGACTCCACAGTTTTTAAGACACAGTATTTTTTTGTACCACCAAGATAGAAAAAATGCTACCAAATAAGTAATAATATATCAAGTCTAGAATATGTTTTTATTTCAAAAACATAAGAACCCACATATCTCAGAATCAAATTGTTTTTCCAAAATAAATGTAAAAAACGACTTTTAGGAATCCATCAGATTTTGTAGCATTCAAAGTAGGGGATAAGCCAACTTTGAATATTGTATATGAGGAAATATTGAGGTTGGTTCTATTCTCACCACTCTACAACTATTAAACAAAAGCTATAGAATTGTTTCTGAATTTCCCAAATCACTGTCTTATGTATAAATGATAAATTTTTGTCCCTCCACCTAATAGTATAATTTTATAAGCAATCTTATATCTCTGTCAGTCCATGGTTCAAGCTACAATCCTAAACATTGGGTCAGAGTTCTGGCTGGGTGCGGTGACTCATGCCTGTAATCCCAGCACTTTGGGAGGCCGAGGCGGGCAGATCACGATGTCAAGAGATCGAGACCATCCTGGCTAATACGGTGAAACCCGTCTCTACTAAAAATACAAAAAATTAGCCAGGAGAGGTGGCGGGCACCTGTAGTTCCAGCTACTCAGGAGGCTGAGGCAGGAGAATGGCATGAACCTGGGAGGTAGAGCTTTCAGTGAGCCAAAATCATGCCACTGCACTTCGGCCTGGGCGACAGAGCAAGACTCCGTCTCAAAGAAAAAAAAGATTGGGTCAGAGTTCAGTCATGAGTCTTGAAAAATAGCACGAGTACAGCTAAGCTGAAATGCTAGCTGATGCTTCCAAATAATATCTAATCTGTAATCTCCTCTCTACATAGTAGCAAATGTACAATTAACTAGCCAACTAACCAACTAGACAAATAAATGCAGTGATCACCTGTTGTTTACTATGAACCACTATCTATGGAGCAGAAAGTTTCTGACAATTGTATATAAACATCTAACCAATTTAGATAGTTTAAGCAAATATATGCCCCAGGGTTTTTTAGAGGGAAAGAGAGCACCAGAATTTTCCAGTTCCAGCTCTTACACTGACTAATCAAAATTCTCAGATCTGCAATCAGTGAGACTTAACATGAAACTCTGGATGTGCTATTTGACAGCTAAGAAAAACTGTATTGCCCTACATGTAAATGTTCATCAATTTGGTGATGCAGTAATAATATGAAGATAATACTTTTTATTTTATAGTCCGTTATGTACCTACAGGACAATACCACCCCCTTAAACTGTCAATATTCCAATGTTGAATAAAATGATGTCTTACCTGGGACAATACTAGAAAAGGAAACACTTGATACTCTCTGGAAGAGGTAATCATCCTCATCATAGCCTGTTACTTTGAGAAAGAAAGCTTCATTTGGTGGTACAAAGTCAGAAATATTCCATATGCCATAAGGTTTTCGATCTGGGTAATATTTAACAGGAATAGTCTTAAGAGAACTTCCTGAGATATTCAAAAGTTCAAGAAGATCTATTCTAGCTGGAGTGGAAATTCCAGAAGTATTGAGCAGCACATAAGTAGGTATTCCTACAAGAGAAAGATTTTATCATTTATAAGAAACATGCAATTGAAGTTATATAACAAATAAGTATTTGCATGATAATAATATATGAGTACCATAAGGATGCCTACAAATTCTGGATCAGTTGCAGAATTGTTTCTACATAAAAGACCGTTTATGCATGACCAGAGAAACTTAGGAAATCCTAAGAAATTACTTTTATAGTATTTTAACTATGTTTACATGTAAAAAAAAATTAGAATTGTGAAAACTTTATATAATGTTTGATCACATGAATACTTTTAAAGATAAATTATTTTGTATCTTTCCAGGAAATGCAGCAATAAAAATAAATGAACAATAACCTTCCCCAAATTTTAACTGTTACATTATAGTGAAGCTTCTGTTCAGCTAAAAAACTATAAATCTTAATGTATAAATAAAATAAGAGGAGGACAAGGTTTAAAAATCAATAATTTTATCTTTGAAAAACAATGATATGTAACGTGTTTAATTTTTCAGCTATATATACACATTTTACCTTGACAATAGATAATTTATAGGTTTTGGTAAGAAAAAAATCTCAAGATCTGGGTTAGTAATTCTCAAAATTTAGTAAGTGTAAGAATCAACTGAGGTGCTGACTGAAGTCCATATTCCTGGGCCCTACCTTCCATGACAGGAGATCTGGAGTGGGGTCCAGGAATCTTAATTTTTAACAAGCACCCTCAGTGATTTTGATATCAGTGGTCTTGGGATTACGCTTTGAGAAAGTGACTAGGCCAAGAGAACAGTCACATTTAAAGCTATGCTTCTCAATTTTATCGAATACTACAAAATTATAAAATTATAGACAGTCTGAGAAATATTTTTCATTTGGATATCTATTATGTCAATTTAAATAATATGCACATACAAACCTTGCACTGGTCTGCTGACTGTTTTTTTGAAGTCCAGGGTAGGCTTTCGAGAAAAGCCAGCTCGGAAATCAATAGTACTAAGGCCAGTAATGCGAACAGAGTGCCTTCCACTGCTTGAGGTCTGAAAATATTTAATGACAAACCTGGTCAGCAGTTGAACCAGTATGCTGATCATATGCAACCCTCACCAGTACGGGAAACTGCACAATATTTAATTAGGATCGATGTCCAAAAACTGAGGCTCTGATCTGGATGTTCTCAACATAAATATGATTCTATATTTCAAATGCAAGTTTTGTAATACATACCCCATGGGGACAGCTTAAAAAACCCATTCAGTCATATGTTTCATGCCTAATGATAAAAGATACAAGTGTTTAGTCACTAATGAATGGGCTGGAAATAAATCTGTAAAAGCTCCATGAGGGAATGGATCTTTGTTTTGGTCACTATTGTTAACATAGTAGATGTTTAGCAAATATGGAAATCTTCCACAAATACATCCAGACTCAATTCTAGGACATTACAGCGAGTGCAAGCAATAGAGCTGACCATTTTCCAGATGTGGGCAACCTGGCATCCTCAGCTCAGCAGTGTTCCAGCAAAGATACTCAGCATTTATTAAAAATACAAAGTCCTTAGTTCCAGTCCAGATTTACTGAATGAGAATATTAGGTCAGGGCAGTCTAGGAATCTGCATATCAAAAGCCACCTAAGACTTATCAACAAGAGTTCACCATTATTTTATTACATAGGTTACCAAGATTCTGTCTCAAAATAAAATGACCACACAATTCCAGCATTTAAGTAGAAGTAGGAGATGGGAGTGAAAGAAAAAATTCAAATAACACTAATGTACCAATTATTAATCTCAAACTCAACACTGAGAAGGCACATATTGAGGTATTATAGCAATGACAGAATGCACTGAAGTGTGTATATATATATAAATTTTAATCTGGTAGACAGCCAGATTTGCATATATACATTTTAATCTGGTGGACAGCCAGATGAATTCATACCATGGTTACCAGTGGGCCACTTCAAGAGCTGTGCAAACTACGCAATATTCCCTGAATCACTGCAACTCCTTGTTATTTAGCAATGTGGAGAAGAAGGAACAGAAGATCTGTCCCTGTAGATACCATATTTCTTCCTTATTGAGCAGAATCTCAAGAACTCAAAGGGTAGTAAAATGAAGGGGAGAAAGAAGAAAAAAACATATCATCATGAAAGCTGTTGCTATATTCTTAGCATAAATGATGCAGCTAGTTACTATGGCTCATTTGCATAAAGGTTACAAAAGATTATATGTGTAAGTGTAGAGATCTTAGTACCACCCTTATTCCATTATTTCTCAATGAATATGTTACGAATTCCACATAATACATTTAAAAAGGAAACTATGGATCATGACTCAATTTTAAATCAGGGATTTCCCATAGGGTTATATCAAACTTTAGTAATTCTAATGTCAATTTCTTTAGATAATGTAGAGCTTTATCGAAGACATTATCACCTACTAATGTCATGTAAGTCAATCAGAATGTTTGATATTACAATGAGTTAATTTTTATTTTTCCACTAACATCATATATCACTGTTAGTTGCCTTGCTCCTCAGAAAGTCCCTTATGATGAAACAGCTGTTGAGGTTACTAAGGACAAATTTAACATGTAATTTTCCAAATGCCTGCTATCAAGTGCTCATCATCTGCCAAGTGTTCTGTGCATAAATCAACTAACAAAGGTGGTTTTTAAAAATGTGGCGCTTAATAGCTGAGTGAAAAAAAAAAAACAGAAATTATACAGATGTTTGAAAATATGCTAACCTCTACTACTAAATAACACGTTAAAGCAGATTTGATGAACAGGAAGCCCCTTATAAATTATATAAAATTAATGTAATATAAATTAACTTTGATCCTTCAAAGACCATACCAAGTAATAAAGTATGCAAAAGTAAGAATATAGGTTTACTATTCTCTGAACAAATATGAAGAGTATATTGCTCTGCTAAAATATGAAGAGTAATAAATAACAAAATATCTTAATTTCATGTGTCTATACTACACTGTAGACAGTGAGAATGTCTTCGATGAATTTAAAAGTGTTTGTAAATAAAAGATATCTTCAAGTGAGTTCATTTTTATATGCAATTAATCCAACTCTGGGCTAACCAGGGTAATGGAAACAAAGGACATCCCAAATAAACTAACACTGTGGTTTAAATATACAATAAAAAGAAAAAAAATGAGCTAATTTAAAGTTTTTAAAATAGTTTAATATTAAAATAGCCTCTGATGTTAATTCATGCATTTATCATTATTTAATTATTCTCTTAAAAGAATTCTAATACTTGAACAGTATTTCAGGCACACTAAACACCACATAAATTTCTTCATGAGAAAGCACCAATAGTTTGATATCTATTAAAGTAAGCTATTGTTTTCATCTCTTTCCTATCTAAGCTCCCTTTAAAAAATATTAGTGTGATAGAAACAAACAGGTTTTATGTATAATGAGGGTATAACCCATCAATAAATGGAAAAGGGAGGAGAAAAAAGCACTAACATGCACAAAATGCACACACTATATATAAAGCTTCATTTTTTATACAAATTCTCACTTTTAATCCTCACAAAAGTCCCCATGAGAGAGTATTATTATCATCTTCACTTCATGGATCAGAGAGTTTAAGTGACTTGCTCAAAGTCACAGATACAGCAGGTAGCAAAGCTGGAGTCTGAACTCGGTGAAGCTCCAGAAACCAAACTCTACAGCTACCCCATGCGTTTCTCATGATCTCAATGAATTTAATTATGCTGGTTTGAGGGTAAATGTTGAAATATGCTGAACTGCTTTACGCAATAAGAGGAGAGTTATATGGAACTTCTGGGACTATCCAGAGGAAAGAAGCAGAGAAATGTAATGGGGAGGCGAGAGGGTGGTGGCCAAGGAAAGAGCAGGAAAAGCACAAGGTGCTTTATGACATAGACCCCAAATTTACGAGCAAATCTACCAAATTCACAAAATGCTTGCTATTGATAGATTTCTTTTGATATTTTGAAGGGGCTGAGTTTTGCCCTACATCAAAGTACAAAAGGTTATAATCAACACAAATACTCAGAAGACAATGAGACCATAAGCAAGAAAGCTTTTAGGAAACTGCAGGAGTGTTGGGAGAAGACTTTGGAGTCTCGTGAGTTACGAACCTGATGAGGTTAGAGGAGAGCTAAATGACACGAAGGTCTTGGAGGGGCAAAGAAAATTAAGCTAATTCTGTAACTGTGTCAAGCAAAGAGGAGGTCCAGCCATATTTTTTCCCTTCCCTTCTCTTCCAAATTATTTTAGCCATTTTAATACATTTTTAATAAATGTAATCAAATTATATAAATATATGTCATAAAATTAGTGAGGTCAAAATTATTGTCTTAATGTCTTTCTATTTGGTCTTTTATATCATCTAGATTCAACCTGTGGGTTATATTAAAATTAGAATATGGCTCCAAAAAGCACCTTTCCACTACAGAATGTCTTGAACTATTACTCCTTCAGAGTTACCCTAACCTCATGGCTTCTGTAGATAAGAGGGAAATCTAGCAGCAGCATTCAGGGTCAGAGCATAATAGGAAACTTCCTAGATATTAGATGTTGAAGAGGATTTATCTGAGCTAGGAAGAGTTGTGTTTCAAAGTCAATTTATTCATAAAATTTCTAAACGTACATAATGAGCCACATTACTCCTCTGAATGAGTAGCATCACGTTCATTAAGTTGTGAAGGGGTCTGAGTCAGGAATACACAGGCTGCTGCAGTGTGAGCAGATGTGAGGTAAGGTTACGGTTTGGCAAAGACGAGGTTACACTAGATGTGATAGTTAAAATTAGGTATCAACTTGATTGGATTGAAGGATACCTAGAAAGCTGGTAAAGTATTCTTTCTGGGTACATCTGTGAGGGTGTTGCCAAAGGAGACTAACATTTGAGTCAATGTACTGGGGGAGGAAGACCCCCCTCAATGTGGGTGGGCACTATCTAGTTGGCTGCCAACACAACTGGAACAAAGCAGGTGGAAGAAGGTGGGATAAGCTGGCTTGCTGAGTCTTCTGGCTTTTGTCTGTCTCCCATGATGGATGCTTTCTTCCGTTCCTCCTGCCCTTGGACAACAGACTCCAGGTTCTTCGGCCTTTGGACTCTTGGACTTACACCAGTGAGTCCAAGGGGCTCTCAGGCCTTTGGTCACAGGCTCAAGTCTTCACTGTTGGCTTCCCTGCTTTTGAGGGTTTTGGACTTGGACTGAGTCACTACTGGCTTCTTTCTTCCCCAGCTTGCAGATGGCCTCTTGTGGGACTTTGACTTGAGATTGTGTGAGCCAGTTTTTCCTAATAAGCTCCCTTTCATATATGTATATATCCTATTATTTCTGTACCTCTGGAGAACCCTCATACAGAGATACATATTGGTATCCTAAAGTTGTAAATAGGTAGCCTTGACCTACAATGCAGTAAGGGAAAAGAAGGAGCAAAGTGAACCAGAGTCTAGGTTTCTGAACTGGAGTAAGACTACCAAGAATGAAGGAGCAGGACAGGCTGAAGGACAATGGAACAAGCACCATGGAGAGCTCCAGCGGAAAATTACTTGCTCCTCTGAGATCTCAGCTCAGATCTTCCTGGTCAGCTCTACTGCAGATGGATTTACTTCTTAATTTAAAGGCAAAGGCCTGTTAAATGCCTGCCTACATTGAAAGTCCCTTCAAGGCAGTAACTATTTCATATTCATCACCCACAGAATGTCACTCAGGAGGCATGTGATAAATGTAGGTTTTGTAGGTTTAATAAATGACATGAAAACCATCCATGCACCTAATGTTGATGTTTTTTCTTAGATTTTCCTCAGACCAGCTAATACCATACTCATCAAGAATTCACTAAATGTTTCTAGATGCATTATGCTAAGTATGTTCACACATTATCTCTTAAAACCCTATTATATCCAAAGATAATTTTATGGCACTACAAAGAAACAGACGCTCAAAAGAATGATATTTATCTAGGTGTAGATAGCAACTTAAATGGCAATTATTCTAAGTTCAATGTCTTTCTCAGGTACCTAAGTCTGTGCATGGTATTTTGGAATAACATAATTTCTGGGTAAATTTACACCCTATGGCATATAAAACAATAACATTCTCCAACTATTTCTTTGCCATTCTACATTTCTGAGTACCCTTTCAGTTAGGAAAAATCAGGTCAGTGGGGTGCTAATAAATTCCTCTCTAACAAAAAAACCCCTAATTTTTGTCATTTTTCAATCTCTGTGGTGTAAATGTTCCCATCATAGCTGACTGCTGGCTCCCAACATGATGTTGCTGAACACAGAGCTAGGAAGAGAAACATATCATTGACTCTCCATGAGTCATTATGAGCCAGCTCTAGTATACCATTAGGCCACAATAACAGCTTGCCTACTGGGTAATAAGGGAGTGAAATGTGTCGCTTCTGGGATGAGACAAAAGTAACAAATTTATTTTTATTTATTCAATGCCACATCCTCCAGGTTTTTCCCTCGTTAAGTAACTGAAGATGCTGCATGTTCTAAATTATGGTAGAGCCACCATCAGCTTGGGTTCCTGAGTGACTGTGAAGCAGAATACTCTACCAGACCCCATGGAACACAGAACATTAGTGAGGAATTAACCTTCTTGTACTAAGCCAGTGAGAATTCCTCCTAGCACTAAATATGAAACCTTACCTTTTATAAGTTGAATTAAAATTTGATTGATAGAGATGGTTTTTCTCTCTCCAACAGAGTTTCAATGTTTTATAAAATGGTAAATGTGCCCAAAGTAAGACAAACGCAACAACTAAAGAAAAATTCAAGTATATGTGCTTTAAAAGAAAGTAAAGATACAATGTATGATTTACATATATTCAAGAGAATAACTAATTAACTTGTCAGAATTCATGTGCCAACATTATTAGTAACAACTAATTCATGTATCAGAAACTGCTGAAGCACTTTACCAATATCTCATTTAACCATGACAATGTTGAGTAGCCATTATTTTACCCCACTTTCCTCAGACTTAGAGAGGTTAAGTAATTCTCCACGAACAAAAAGACATTAAGTAATGAATCTTGAATTCAAATAGATGTCCACCTCTTTTCAAAGTATTTGCTCTTAAGTTTTAAATTCTCTCCAAATTAAAGAATAGATGGTTCCAATAAAATATTTATTAAGAACCTACTGTGATTAGGCATTGCATCAGACAAAGACACAATCATGGAAGATAGATTTAAATACCATTATTTTGTTGGGCATTATGCATTTGGAGAAATGTGTGATAAGGAAATGTATTCAAAACATAAATTCTGCTTAAATACACACACACACACACATACATATATGCACACACATATGCATATAAATTTACATATACCCAAGTGCATGTGTACCTAAGTGTACACATATTTTTTTTATAAAGAAAGCATTCTATTTGGTTGACAGTCTGATATTGGCAGGCCAAAAAACTGGAAAATTATCAAACATTCCCCTGACCCAAAACACCAATGCTACACCTAATCTATTTACTTAACACACCTTGTATAGACTACAGGCTTATTCATAAGATCACCAGGAAAGACTAATAGGAGGCCAGCATAATAATCTTCATGTGTGGTCCTTTCAGACTTGAGGTTGATTTAATTATGATTCCTAAACAAGCTTATGCCACTTGAGTAGGATTTTTAAAATATCCTTACGCTGTAGAAAATGCATTAGTAGGCTCTGGCTACCAATGTAACTATCTAAAACCAAAATATTTCTACTAGTCTCAGAATCCCAGTACAATTATGTGGTTGGGTACATGCCTTTCTGTACTTGGGAGATTATCTAAAGACAGTTTATCCAAATGTACTTAACAGAAACATACCCCAGGGGATATGTTAAATGATCACACTGATAATCCTAGACTAATATAAACATTTGTACCACCTAAACCCATTGGGTGCTGACAATTATCTAATGTCTTTGCAGGGATTTTCCTTTAAAAAGCAGAGGACAAAATTTGGCTCAAGAATTTCTGTGGTTACATTCTAATACTCTATATTAGTTGCTGAATGGAAAAAAATATATTGCTTCTCAGAAATAAGATCCATGATCTGTAGCTTTCCTACTAATGGAAGTTTAGGAGCATAAAACAATCTTCTCTTCTGTTTTTAATAAAACTTTATGTTATTTCCAGTTACTTCTTTTTAACATGCTTTACCTGCATCAGAGGAAACCTAAAACATTTGAGTGTTTATGTGAATTATACAAATGAGTTGACTCTATCTCTGCTTAGTGAAAGTGCCCTAAGATGGAACAGTAAAGTACTTACCAGAAAAATCACATAAGAAAGGAAACTGCCACTCTCTTATCATTTTAAATCATTAAACACATTAGTGTTCCATGCTAGCACCTCCACTATAGGCTAAGTAAACCAGTTCTTCTGCCTGCTTCCCTGGATATCCTCAGAATAAATGTATTAATTTTTATTCATAAATATTTATGTAGTTCTTTCTCAGGCACTGTGGCATATACTAGTGGCAAAATCTGATCTATAGAAAAAGAGAGACAGAAAATATGTACAGAAATAAAAATGACAAGAGAGAAATTAATCCAAAAGGGAAGCGCAGAAAAATTTAATAGAAAGCCAGAGAGAAAAGAGCATTTTAGGGAAAAAAAAATCTGACAAAGTTTGATGAAAGTTTTGTCATTTGAGCTGAACTTTGTGGGATAGTTATAAGTCAGAATGGAAGAAAAGGCATTATAAAGGGAAGGAAAAGCTTGGAAGAAAGCATGGGGTAAGAGAATGTGGTGGGGGGAGAGAGACAGTACAAAATTACATATGACAAGAACGTAAAAACAAGTGATAGAAGATAACTAGAAAGACTGGCTTAAGGCTCAATTGGGTGGTCCTTGAATACCATGGTAAAGTCGAGTAATAGATCGTTCTCCATATGTGGGATAAAAACTGTTATGTGAAACATTCAAAAAGCCACTATTAATTTTAGTGATAGAGCAGACCTTTTCCAGATAGTCGAGCACATGGGAGATAGCACCAGGGATACACTATCTAATCTCAGACATTTCTCATCTTGAGACAGTGCACATGTAAAACATTTATCATTCATCAGACATCCAAAAGGGAAATCCAAAGTCAACAGATTTTATGTCATCAGATTCAGTTCAATTTCCTTTGCATCAACCTGATACATTCTTTTGGTATTTCATTTAGAAACAAAATAAGTTTATTATTTTTCAATTTCATTATAATGCTTATTCTTTGTTTTCTTATTGTAAGCACTAATCCTACACTAGAAATGCTGTAAATCAGAGCTGGAGGCTCTTTTGGTGAAGGCTAGATAAAAATTTAAGATAAAATGATAATAGATACTGTGTCTTTTTATTGTTCCCTTAATTATAGGAGACTGAGCTTAGAGACTTGTCTAAACAGAGTTCTCATCACCTCCTCACCTGATCAAAGCCTCTGCTCACTCATAGAACTAATCCTCATTACTTCTCTGTTCTAATTATCAATTAAAATGTGCTTCATGTCCATTAAGTAAGTAGCACAGAACATGGCCAAGAGCAGTCAGTAAATGTTTATTGAATGGATGACTGAATGAATACTTGTGTGAGGCACAAGGTAAAATAACAGACATGCAATATCCCTCCTCTAGGCAAGAGTTTTACTAGAGGAAATACCACTGGTAGCAATCCAAATCACCTGGAAATAGGTACAAGTACTGCAGAATAAATTGCTACTAACATGGAAGAATGGCATCACATGCACGTATTTCACAGTCAATAATGGATTACTTAAGGTCAATATTCAGAAAGCAAGAAAAAATTATTCCAGTGGACTTGCTAGCTCAAGATACTGCTGGCTAAGTCATGCTTAAATTAAAGTATTTGAGAAATGAAGAGACTCGACACTTCTTGTAATTCCTTCCTACTGTGGTCACAAAAAGTCAGATTCAATGCTAGTGATATTTTTGGCAAGTTAGTCAAAATAACCATTACATAAAATTTGGCCACATTTATTTAAAATATTGTAGCAGCAAAACAATTCGTCAATCTAATACACTCAATAAGTACCAGGCACTATGTGCAAGGAACTGGGTGGAAAAAAACAGGCAGGTAGGGTCGTTTCTGGCCCATTCATTAAGAAATTACCAGATTTTCTTTCACATGCTTTTTCACCTATACCCTTATATTATCCACCTTGAAATAATCTATACAAGAGTTTCTATTTTTCCTGCAGGGCTTAGAGTTCTGAGAATACAAAACTAGCATCTTAGGATTTGAATCGATTTACAAGGTAAACATTCATTCTTTAAACTGGGGACATTAATAGAGATATTCTTTAAAAAAAAAAAAAAACTGACTGGCATGAAAAACGGCTCCTTGAATTTCTACAGTATATCAGCTACACATACTTTCATAGCAGCTCTATAATTTGAATTATGATCCCATTAATTCCATTTTTTATGTAAAAAAAAGACAACGAAAGAGTAAACAATGTACAGGATATCTTCAGAAAGATTCTAGAGCAAGTTGTTTATTTGACAGCTGGAAGGAATGTTAATAGCAAGAGGGGAGATAATGCAGGAACGGGAAGAGGCCCTCAAAGGGTGTGTTTTAAGCCTTTTCCCACAGTGGACACCTGGAGTGTGTTCCCTTCAGGTGCTAATAGCTGCTCCTGAGGGGTGTTAATTCCTCAGCAGAACAACCTTTTCCTGTTCTAGGAAAAAACCTCTAAGACACAGAAATGCAGATACTAGATTGGGAAGTACACTGAAAAGCCTGAGAAATACGGGCAAGTCACTCAGGGCATCTGCCACAGTGGGACACACACGTAATCTGCGGCAGAACTAGCTCTCTGATTTATGGTATCTTGAATTTTGAGTGTATATTTTTTCCTCCATACTGTCAAAATACAATGCCTTCTTAAAGGAAATATATACCACTTAAGATAAGTTTAGGATACAAACACCACATTGTGCTAAAGAAAACAATGAATAGAAATCCACCAAATAAAAAAAGCCAACACAGCACTTGAATGCTTGCTTTGAAACAGAAACGATACTATTTCAGCTGTATCATATTAATTTAATCCTCAGACCAATTCTGTAAAGTAAAGGACTGTGACTACCATCCCCACATGACAGAGAAGGAAAGCCATGCACAGAGAAGTTCTGTTACCCAGGCAGTGCAGCTGTGAAGGCGTGGTGTCAAGATTCAAACCCAGGCAGTTTCACAACACAGCCTATGGCTCTAACCGTTACTCTCTGTTGGCTCCATCTCTGATTATTTTGTAAGCATGAAGTAGATAATAAAATAAATCTACAGATTTGATGATAGGAAAACTATCCGAGAATTGTAAGTGTATCATGTGGCAATGATCATGTTCATGGTCCTCAAACTGAAAACTACTAAATTCATGTGATCAAGAAACCTCCTATAAACACCTATGTACATTGCTTTTTATTACAAGCACTCTCCACGATAGCAAGAGTTTGTTTAAAAAAACCACTGTGTATACTTCACGAAACATGCCAACTTCAAAATAAAATAATAAACAAACTTTGTGAAATAACAGTACCTTCACCGTCCACATTCCAGCCTCTGGTTCTTTCACATTCACTACTTTGGCAGAGTTATGGATATTTAATAGCTCATTCAGGCCAAATCCCTTTTTGATCAGCTTCCCTGAAAGACAGAACATAAAGGTAACAAGCACAATCCTTCTCTCAGCTATGTATATTAGCTAATTTAACACTACACAAAACTAAGAGCAGGATCAAATTTCAAATAACACTGGCACATGTTTTACTAAAGTGTGCTGCAAACTAACCCAAAGAGCTTTTATTTTCTATTCTGTGGCTAAAACACATTCAATTTCCAGTATCTATGACCTGATTGACACTTATACCCATAACTCAAAACATTATTTTATGTATTTCTAAAATATACTTAATTTTAGGGTGTCCAGGCATTAGAAACTGAAATAACAGATTACTATTTGTTATGCTGATTTGATCATCAAATGAGAATAACAATTAGCAGATTGTAATCATATTTCCGAAGCCAGCCTAAATAGTAATTACTATGGTTACCAAAAAAGTTACACAGAGTCACTAGAGATATTTAGATTAAATAGATGGCAAACACAGCAAACCAGAATAAATGTCATTCTGGAGAGCACTCAAAGTATTACTAACATGAGAGCCCTGGGCATCTTTACACAAAGTGTAAAACCTTAACCGGTTTCCCATGAAGCACAGGAGAAGGCTTTTATCTGTCATAGGAATAATTAAAGGAGGCAGTATAATGAAGTAGCATGATACCATCGCCTACTGACCTGGCATTTATCTAAAGTGTCCAATAGTTGGAACTTAGAAGAGAGGAAAAGCAAATTTGGAATTAAGCCACAGTTCAGTTTTTTCACCTCACTCTTGACTTTCCCATGGACTACTTCTCTAGTTATATAAAGAAATAAGTTAGGCCAGGTGTGGTGGCTTATGCCTGTAATCCCAACACTTTGGGAGGCTGAGGTGGGCAGATCACAAGGTAAGGAGTTCGAAAACAGCCTGACCAACATGGTGAAACTCTGTCTCTACTAAAAATACAAAAATTAGCCAGATGTGGTGGTGTGCACCTGTAATCCTAGCTACTCAGGAGGCTGAGGCAGGAGAATCGCTTGAACCCAGGAGGCGGAGGTTGCAATGAGCTGAGGTCATGCTACTGCACTTCAGCCTGGGCAACAAAGCAAGACGCCATGTCAAAAAAAAAAAAAAGAAAGAAAGAAAAAGAAAAAAAGAGAAAGAGAGAAAGGAAGGAAGGAAGGAAGGAAGGAAGGAAGGAAGGAAGGAAGGAAAGAAGGAAGGAAAGAAGGAAAGAAAGAAGTTATAAGCATCCTATGTTTGAATCAAAAGTTTTACAATCATTGTATGCCCAGTGACTTTTTAAAGTAGTAGAAAAATAATGCAATGGGTACAGGTACTCTGAGTCTCCAGGTAGCAGAAAACACAACTCTTTCCTCGGTAACATGGATGTTATTGCAGTAGAATGCCACTTCAACAGGAAAATCCATTTATAAGGTCAAACTTGTAGAAGTCTTGAGAAAGACATTGTATTTGTCTTGTAAATTTTAATGTGTTTGTGGCCTCTGAGAACAATTTCATAGGTTGTTTTCTTTTGGAAATTAGTTATTTTCTTCTAAGACAAATAAAGTAAGAAAACCAGTTATCCTCTTCCCTATTTATAAATACAGAGAAAAAATACACAACTAAAGCCACGGTGGAAATATAACTATTTTACAAATATTAGGTAAAAAATATTTCTAAATGAAAATGTTAAGAAAAGATTAAAGATTTCTGTCTTTACTAGATTGTTATTCGATGTAAATCTTATTGCAGTTATCAACTAGCAATTGTACCAAACAAATCACATGGTTATAAAATATACTTAAGAGGCAAAGTGAATTAAAAGTTCCCTTTACTAAGAATATAAATTTGGTTTTTAACAAACATCTTCTGTAAAATTAAAATTTATCAAGAAAATGATAGAGTGGAAAATTAGTTATTTTAAGAGTTATTCGGTGTGAGTCATTTAAAAATAATGTAAAATATGGAATTTGACAGAATAAGTTACTGTAAAATATCTCCTCATATAAACTTTCAGGTTTTATTTAAATGTTTTTATTTTGTATCATTTAAATATAATTAATTTACTAAATGTGACCTGCTTAAATATGAGAAGTTTTACCTTTTTGGATCTTATGTTAATTCAGCAATAGCTAGCACTTTCAAAATGTTACATTTTTTAAACACCTTCCTTAGCCACTTCTGAATTTATTGAATGTATTCATGAAGTTGGCATTAACTTGACAAAAACAAGTGTGTGAAAAGTATTTTACCCTCTATGTATTTTGTATTTTATTATGTGATGGTTGATATATCTCACCTAAAGGATTGCGAATTTCAATCACTGGAGAAGGTCCACTCAAAGACACAGTGACCTCTTTTAGGCTGGGATCAAAAGGAATTTTCCAAGTATTTACAGCCTGTTCCAAATGATCTGTGGATAAGAGGTGAACTTTGGAGGCCTGTACTGCTTCTTCTACCCATTTTAATACCTATAAGAGAAAAAGAGAAGTGTAAGTGTTATCAGAAAACATTCGCAGTTTTATATCATCGCTGTTTCAGGTACTTTGGGTAATCAAATGACTCTGGCACATCCTGGACTGGTGTGAAATTTATTTCAGTCACTACTGAAGATAGGACTCTTTCTAATTCTGGTTAGTGTAGATTCAAAACAAAATGCTGGTTTAACCCATGTTCAAATGTCAAGTTTTCTATCTTGAATAATACATTCGAAATGAGACTACAGTGTACAAAATCAGTGAGGGAGACATGCAGAGATATTACTGACAGTTTGCTATGTCTCAAGAGATAAGAACCTATTTAAAAACATGGTAGTGCTAACATGTGCAATCCCTTCTTCTTCTACTCTTTCTTTCCAGATTTTATTTCTTCCAGATGCAATTTGCAAAAGAAACCCAATTAGCAAATTATGAAAACCAATTTAAGTTAATTGGACATATTAATTATTGTATTATACTGTAATTATATATAGTGTATGATAATATATTACAGCACACTAATTATAGAAAAATAATTGCAATGTCACTAAAATAGTCATTTTTATAATAAAGTGAATAAGTAACAATATAATGGGAAAAGCACTGCATTAAAGAGAATAGAAAAATATTTCAGGTTAGGATTTAATACCAAGTAGTGCATTCTTGAAAAATAGTCTTTAAAAATCATTAAGAAATTGGGTTATAAAAAGGTGTTAATGTCTCATTGTGAACAAGAAAAACTTTGAATCCATAGAAAGTTTCTGTACTAACAAAGATAATTTCCCTTTAGACAAATACTGCATGTCTGTACAGGTACTCCTTGGATGATCTTACAATTTTAAGTCACGATAACCTTTGATCACCTCATCTTTCTCTGGTTTACATATCCCTTAAGACTGCATATCACCATGAAAATTTTCTTTTGTAAGGAGGCATAAGACACTGAACAGAGCTGGATATTAAGCTAAAGTCAAGCTATTAATGATTAAACAAAAACATTTTTTGAAATTTCAGTGTAGGTGGTCACATATCAAGTAACCAAACAATAACTGTGCAACATTTTTATTTTCTGTGAAAAGTATTCTTTTACTTTTTTTCCTTTTCTTTCCCCCTAAAGATAAGGGAAGCATCTAAGACTTAATATCACATAACAATATGAAGCAATCACATTCATCATAAAATAAATGTTTATTGTTCAAGATACTTTTCCAGGTACTAAGTATTGATGACCACATTTTTAGTCATTAGGACTCAGATTTCCCAAATGTTTTGCATTTCTTATATTTTTCATAAAAATTCCTGTCCTTGCTCCAGTATCAAAAACCGTATCTCCTATTTCTTTGTGTATCCAAAACGAAGTATTGTGCTCTATACATGATAAAGGTATGTATATACTAATGTCAATGAAATTAGTCATAATGGTAATAATACTTATGTTCTTATTAAATAAAAGAAATTCATAATACAGGAAATGCTGTTGAAAAAAATGTATGTAAAATGTCCTCACAGTACCTCCACACAGTAATGCCACATCACAGTGTTTTCACAGTCCACATACTTATATAATCTTAGCTTTCTCCCTCCCCAGCTAAATTCCCTTCTCTTCCCCTAGTTGTTTCGGCCATTGCTGAAGTGTTTCAGCAATGACTTCACAGGCAAAGTAAAGTAATCTGACTATGAAAGACAGAAAAGTTTTCTGTAAACAACAAAAGAGGCAAATTCAAACCAGACAGAAGAGAGAATCTGAGCAAGAACACTGAGACAGAGACAGAAGTACTCCAAATATGTTGGGAACATGAGTGACTACATCTGGCTGCAGTGAAGTGCTCAGATAAAAAAGAAGATGAGGCTGGAAGCCTGTGTCAGGACCAGAAAATGAATGGTCATTTTAAGTCAGGCTATGACATTTGGATTTCATCCTAGAGATCCCATGAAAATGACTAAAGGGCTTCAAGCAGAGGAGTGACACACTGAAATGATATTTTAAAAAGAAAAATCTGTAGTGTCATCACGGATGAATTGAGCAAAAAAACAAAATTTAATACAACTAATTACCCCATAAATCATATGACGTATTTCCCCAAAATTTAACCTTACAAAGAACATGGAATTTTATATATGAAATAAAACATATTTGTTTAACGAAGCAGATGCCATTTTTGAAAAACGGGTTCTTAATGATCTATCATGCTTGAAGAGAAGGGTATGGATCACTCTGCTTATCAAATCCATCCATATGACTAGAGACCAGACTGACTGTAACTAACATTGACCATACATAGAACACATATTTTAGTAATCAGAGTGTTGACATTTTTATGTCAACATAAAACAAGGCTGTAAGGGTCTGCCTAACTAAAAAAAAAAGAAAAAAAAAAGAAAAAAAGAAAGGATTGTTGTTGGGCCTCAGAAAGCATTTGATAAATTTCACTGATAATAATTTTGAGGATAATGTCTGATACAGAGACTGAAGAGGGCAAAGAAGAGAAATTAACCAAATGGACAGAATATCTGTTTTAAGGACAAGACACATAATCTGGTCATAAATGATTCTCAATAGAAAAGAAAAAAAAAAATAGAACACAAGTACCACTAAGAATTGTGAGATGTTTCAAGTTTAATAATGAAATGAAATGGCATTAATAAAGATGGAAGTCATTTTTTACATACATCCTTCATTAAATTTATAGTCTATGTCTGGGTGGCTCCACAAATATATCTTTCCTTCAAACCCAATGCAGAGAGGTTATGATATATTGTGGAAAGCTATCTTGTTGTCTGTTAGTTACACATGAAGGTCCCTAAGTCTTGAGTATTCATAGGAAAATGGAAGCTTTCTTAATTTGGCTGCATGTTTGTGAAGCAAGTGTGTTCAAATGGTACAGAATATAAGCGGGCTTTGGTTTACTCTTAATAATGCTTCCAATTCATCAACATTTATGAGGCTTTCACAAAGGGATTACCATGTATCATAATATTACTTGTTGGGAAAGACATAGTGCAGACTTCTGTCAAGAGTCTCAAATCACTTTTTTTTATCCACTTATAAGAAAAATCAAATTGAAAACAGATGCAACTTGTTTTATTAGAAAATACAGATACTACCAATATGTGAATAAAAGTAGATCACTGCAAGCTACAGGAAGTACCATAAGTGAGGTTTCTGGCTTCTCAGGGTGCCAGACACAAGAAAATTAAAAATCTCTAATTGTCTAACTATGAGAAATGTTCTCATGAGATTAGAAATCATCCTCTATTATAAAGAAAAAAGAATAAAACTAGAATAATGTGAGAGCCTACAAATTATGCATTTTTATCAAGACAAAAGCTTTTTAAAATCCCTAGATAACTGTTTATATAGTGCATTAAAAGTTTTAATGTAAAAATGGTTCTCTGACAATTTGTAACAGTTTATATCTACAAAGGGCCTCCGAGACCATCTAATCCACCTCCTTAATTTGATAGATGAAAAAACTGATATTTCAGAGTTCTTGTACCTTTAAAACATCTAACAAATTGGATTCTGGCTCAACAGTTATATTTTTACGTAAGTCCCTTGTGTACTCTCATAGTTTAAAGATTTTGCAGTCCATGCTATAACCAATACTTAAAAATAGTCCATATATCTACTCAACTCTAAAATAACATACAATTACAGTTTTAAAGCACAAAACCAGCACACATTATTATGAATGTTAAGACAGTAGGAATAGAAGAGAAGTCAATTTTTGCATACATATTCATTAACCAAACTTGAAGAATAGCTTTGTTTGGAAGAGCATTTCTTAGGTGATGCATTACATCTGAATGAATTTCCCCAGGACATCCTTTGTCTTCCTGGCAAGAAAGGGGAAGTATGGTGAGGTGTTCAATACAGTTCTCAATTATGCCTTTATTCGTATTTTGTGGTTGCTGTTGTTACTTTTTATCCATCTTTCCTTCTAAATTGTAAGTTCTATGAGGGCAGAGATCATAGCTGATTTGTTTGCTACTATAGTCCCTGAACCTAATATAGTACATGAAATATAGCAGATTCCTTATTAAATATGTGTGGGAGGGAGAGATAAAAGAAGAAAGAAAAGGACAAGAGAGAGAGAAAATGGAAGGGAGGGAAGAATTTTAAATCAGGTCTTTACCTGGAGTTAAATGTGTGCTAAAAGACAGTATTTTGGCCCTGCGTGCATTTGTGACAGTCCTTTCTCAGCACTGAATTTTCTGCATTGAAGCTGAATAGAGTTAAAACCTGTACGCATGGTTTTAAATGTGAACATCACATTGTATTGAGTTTTTATTTATTTAGTTGTTTAGCTTAGGATTTTTAAATGCAAAGGAAAATTTCACATAATTAAGCCAGTTTTTAAGAAATGCAAAAATTCATGCATTTTTCTCAGTCACACTTGATAGAGATTTTTCCAGCTCAGTGATGGTAGAAAGTTGATTAGGTGTAAATGCATCCACCTGATAAGTGAAGCCTGATCTAGAAAAAAAATTGTGTAAAATTAACACTAACACCAGTAAGCACACAACAGTGCTTATTAGATGTTGGATACCTCTAAAAGTCTTATATTGATCTTCACAACTGCCATTTGCATAGGTACATAGCTACAATTATTTCCATTTTACAGATGAATAAAAATGAATGAAATATGCAAACATGCCAAAGTTCATAAGACACACAACTACTAAGAAGGCAGCACTTGCCTGTTGGTCCCATAATCTTGTCTTTCACTTTCTATTTTCTGAGTTAGCATTAGGAAAAAAAATTGACAGTTTTCAAGAGTGAATCTGAAATAATAGCTAGTGAAAAACAAAAATTCAATGCAGGTGTTTTTAAAATGAAATGGCATGCCACACATAATGAATAGATTAGCTGTATATTTTTATCACCATTTTGGCAGCAAATTGTTAAGAGTTACACTATATAAAAATATTAAAGCCTTTAAATCTGTATTGAATTTGATATGAAAAAGATTTGCTACATTTCCAAGACAATCGTTTTGTAGTAAACCCTACATTATAGCAATGGCAGGCTTTACAAAACCTCTGACCTGGCTAAGAGAGATGCCCATCTGGATAACCAGGAAAGTCCATCTCTCTGGGTTCAAATTCATTCCTATCCTGCAGTATAGCATGGAACCCATGCTTCCAATTTTGCTTAGAAGTCACTAAGCATTTACTGAGCATCCAGGTGGGAATATGAAGGACGAACTCAGAGATTTGAATCTGACGTTCATTTGAAAGACTCAGGTCACTGATCTAATGGAATTTAAAGCCATGAATCCCCTTGCAGGCCCTGTCCAGATGAACGTAGACAAAAGAAGATATACATCATCCTGTGAAAATAAACTTAAACATCCATATATAACGGCTCAGAAAAGAGCCTGGGAGCAAGTCTCCCCTTGTTCTGATGCTGGCAAATTTCGGATGATGATTTACTCTTTGTACATGTGCCTATAGACGGCAAATGTATCACTTGTGCCAATGCAAGTGTTCTAGGCTTCCAAGCAATTAGATTTCTCATGGTAGATGAATGAGCTGGCCTTCAGACTTTTATACAGCACTTCTCTTAGTTAGTTCAAGTCTATTCCTGAGGATGGATCCACTCAGAGGCTGACAAATCCAGTGTCATGGTTGGTAGATTTAGCAAATCCACCAGGAAATATCACCACTTGAGACCTTTTGAGAGGGTCTTCCCCTGATAATATCCATTTATATTACTCTTTGGGTGTTGTGTGCCTATTTAATTTGGAAAATTCTACAGTGAGTTTTAACAATAGTAAGTGCTCATAAACAAGTGTGGCTGGTGATGTTTTGTATAGCCATAAATGCTCATGCAAAATAAGAAATAATTTACAGAACTTTTAAAAAAAGACTTTCTGCTGGAACTAAAATTTTACTCAGTTTATATGGAGAATGTGGGTTGGAGGAGCTTAGAAATTGGAATGGCAGGGCCGGGCGCGGTGGCTCAAGCCTGTAATCCCAGCACTTTGGGAGGCCGAGACGGGTGGATCACGAGGTCAGGAGATCGAGACCATCCTGGCTAACACGGTGAAACCCCGTCTCTACTAAAAAAAATACAAAAAAAATTAGCCGGGCGAGGTGGCGGGCGCCTGTAGTCCCAGCTACTCGAGAGGCTGAGGCAGGAGAATGGCGTGAACCCGGGAGGCGGAGCTTGCAGTGAGCTGAGATCTGGCCACAGCACTCCAGCCTGGGCGGCAGAGCGAGACTCCGTCTCAAAAAAAAAAAAAAAAAAAAAAAGAAATTGGAATGGCATTAGAAAATCTGGGCTCAGTGGGGACTCTAGAGGGGATTAGTGAAAAGAGTAACTCTCAATTTCAACTCAGTGAGCACCCAAAACTTGTGTAAAACTTCCACACCTTCTACATGATGAAAGTTTTATAATACACAACAGCTGAAAAAATAAAAGCACACTTTAGACATTTCTGAACAGTGAAATCATTCCTGCTAGTTTTATTTTAAAGTGTCAAGGTATATTTCATTAATTTATCTTCATAAAATTATTGTGTCAGAATTTCAATGTGTTACAAATGAGAGGGGAAATTTAGCTTGCCAGAAAAATATGTTATTTAAAATAATACAAATATAGAAAATTAACTTTTATCATTCATGTCTCTCACTGAATCTTTTTTTATTTGCTTGGGTTTTTTGCTTGCTTGTTTCACATGTTTTTTTCCTTTGTCAACTAAACACCTGTCTATTTTAGAATGGCCAAATCTCAGTGAGTTCAGTTGTTCCACTGAAACTTTCTAGTTTTAAAAGGAAAACAAGTTATAAAAGCACATACATACATACATTCATATGCATACATACATACACTTAGACATATATATGTACATCCCTATATGCCAGTTATGGTCTTATCGCTGGCTACCCGGAAAGCAGGAAAAACTTCAAACCATACTTAGGCTATGAGTAACAAAAACAACTCCTAGTTAGGGAGGCACGTAAGCATTATTGATATTACAGGCTCCTAGCTCTGACTTTTTCTCCTCATTCATACCCTTTATTTATTTACCTATCCATATATGCATACACACTCACACATTTAATAAGGCATGCAGGTATAGTAGTTACATATAACACTATTGCACATATGTTTGAAATGACTAATCTGGACTCCATGAATGGCTTCAGGGTCATCTATGAAATCCCCAAAATCATTTGCAAAATTATATAGATAGACAGATATGGACATAGTACATGGGAGGAAGGGTCACAGTTTGGCCAGATTTTCAAAGGGAGATGGGAGGGACAGTTTAGAAAACAACTTTACAGAGGTATTCTCTCTTCCATAGAAGTCTTTTACATTATTAAAACAAAAAAAATTATATAAAAAAAGTATCTGAACATCTTTTTGAAAATAGATAAGTTAGAGTATGAAATAATTCACACTGCAAAGGATTCCTCAATTCATAAGTGGATATAGGTTCCTTCCAAGTGTTTTTAGAGTTATTAAATAAAAAATTAAGAGAAGAAGAACTATGAACTAAAGTGTTACAGAGTACTAAAATAATTTTTAATTTTTAGTTACTAAGGAAAGTAGATCTTTATATGTTCTAATCTGCTCTTCCCACCCCCAACATATACTGGAAGGATGTAAAAATACAAAATTGTCTGGTTTATACTTGACATGTAGAAATTCTATTAGTTCCTTCTAGCATATATAAAGGTTAGAAAAATCCTTCCCAAAAGACCTCAAAATACAGACCTCATTTCAAAGAACAATTTAGTAGGGTCTAGGATCTGGTTTTTAGGTTTAGGCACTTAATTTCAACTGGGAATAGGTCTATTTTGGAAAGAACTTATTCTTTGGTACAGATACATATATATTGAACCCAAAGGCTTTTAACGTCAGTAAGGAAGAATCATTGACTACCCCATTGGTGTCTGGAGGCAAAGTGATGCTGGAAACTAAAGCATAACTGGATGGTTGTTTTGATGGCTACCATTTAAACAGCACTTATATGCTAAGCTCCATACTAAGAATGTTACAAATTTTACCTCATTCATTTTTTCTATATTCTATAAATATTAATATTTACTTTTTCAGTAAATTATAGATTTCTAGTAATTATAAAACTCAAAAAAGGCACAGGACTCTAAATCCTATTCTCTTAACCATTCTTACATTATAACATGGGGTGAATTTCTTTGTACCTCCATTACCTCTCATTTCTACCTTTGAAAGAAACTTCAACTCCAACTGGCCCAGAAAAAGAAAGAAAAAAGAAGGAAATAAGGAAGGGAAGAAGAAAGAGAGAGAGTTGGGGAGAGAAAGAAACAAATACATTATAGATTTTGTGCTGCTAAGGGCCTAGGTCATAATAATTTAAGGGTGATTCAACATATTTTGAGTATAATTTTGACTACACAATTAACAAATTATGTCCTGGCTTAAGATGCAACCCCCATTTAGAATATAAATCCATTATCCTGTCATGTGCTTATTGGGTTTAGAAATAATAGAGATGAAGTGATTTAGATGCATTAAACATTTAATAGAATTTTCTTGATTAAATTAATTTCCCAGTAGAAGTGCTGGTTGAGGCTCCCTCACTTTCAGACAGAAGTTAGATGGGGACTACCAACATTTACCTGCATGACTTAACTGTTCTTAAGCTTTCCTGTTGGTTTGCACTCATTTTGATTGACATACTCTTTAGATACTTTAAGGTATTCAATCAAGTTTTAGGCAAGTTTCATCAATTTCTGGGCCTTTCAGCCAATAAAAGGAACCTTTTGTAGATCTCTACTCTGATTATGTCTTGATCCTAAAGTGAAGTTCTCAAGATCTCATCATATTCTCTGTATTTCCAAATAGTCTCCTAATATACTAATAATCTCTTCAAAAACAAGGAGCTTTAGAAAGCATACATTCAAATGTCATATAATAGAGCATACAATAGTGCATTGGATATGTAGATAAATTGGAGGATTTCAAAGGTCCAATCATTTCAGACGTTCCATGAGGCATAAATGCTAGTGGCAGTATTTCCTTCAGGCAGTCAAAAAGATGAGCCATCTATGTGGACTAAAATTATTGGGAATACTTTATAGAGATGGTAAAAATGCAACATTATATGGTTTTTAAAATCTGGCACCACACACAAAAATCTCACTAACACTAACTCTTTCCAGATCCCCTCTAATCTTTATAAAGGATGTTTCGATTTATATAACAACCTAGATTTTACTGGTACCGTTAGCAATAATATAGGTGAATATTCAGCAGTTGCCAGACATCTTTAATAAATTACAGCAAAACTTTATTAGCTCTCACAACTAAATCATCACTCCAGAGATGGTAGTTGGAAACAACTGTACAAATCTTAGAAATCCTATGGGAAAAGAAAAAAGTAAAGCAAGAATCCAAATTTTGGAAATAAATGAAAGCAATGGATTAAATCAGAGAAAGTCAGACTCATCAGCATACCAAACGGTAATCTAGATGCCCGAGAAAGGGAGAGTTTGAAAGTAAAGAAGAAACAGAGGCAGGAGGACATTTTCAGCACGTTGAGGAAGAGAGGAGGAAAAAAGGAAAAGAAAAAAGCATCCAACGCATAGGCTTGTTAGGGTCTTTGAAATAAATATTGTTTCTATTTATTTTAAATCTAATTATCACAATACATATATTAACAACTCAAGAATGAGACAGATGTATGGCCTGTAAAGGGGTTTCATATTAAGTCAATGAACATTTAAGTATGGTTTCACCAAATAGTGGGTTCCGTGCTAGATACACAAAGGTGACAAAGTATGTTGCCTGCCTATGGTAACTTATAGTGCCAAATTAGAACACTCATTCATTTGGGATTTGCCAACAGAAACTAGGATAACATCTCTCTCTGTTTTACCACTGCTAAACGGTGTTTCTGAACAGAACTGTTCTGTATCTCCAACTGGAGGGCAACAGAGAGAAGTCTCAGCAAAAGATAATAGAACATAAATGTTCTCCAAAATGCCTTCTATTCAGTGGCAGATCTGGGTTGTGTGGGCCTCAAGCTTACACAACTGGGAAGTCCTTAGAAAATACGAAATTATGAAGAGTTTCCTCAAGTGAGAAAATAGTTCACATAAATTTCAAATTGTTAAAAGCTGACAAATACTGCAAATCTCACAAAATCTAGAAATTAAGAACAATTTTGTTAACATCTGATAAGAGTCTGTGGCATTTTTTTCGCTGCATTTTTGGCTATATAATCTTTGAATGTCTACTACTATGACAAAAAAGTTGTAGTATGTATATTCTCTACAGAAATAACAGAAAGATAATTTTTATTCTTTTCCAGGAAGCTTCAAAACTTTCAACTTCACATATAGCTATACTTGTTTTTGTAGTATTGATAGAAATTTGGGTCCGAAACAATAGCGAAGATCTCCCCAGTGTCACTGGACACTAAGGAACATGTACCAGAGGAGAAGTTGAAGTCGAAGGATACAATGGTCTTATCATAGCTTAAATATCTTACTTCTGCAAAATTCCCCCTTAATTTGTAACTCTGTGAACACATTTTTATTACCCTTTTTAGAGCCTTGGAAGGGGTCCACACAAAAGAAGGGCCCTGAAGCTTAAGTTTTGTTGCCTTCACTCAATCTGCATTCACTTCCATTCTTTGGATGACACATTGATTGCAACCCATTTGCCACACCAATCAAATGGCGACTATCAATGTCTGATGTTTTTTTAGCTGTCTGAAGACCAGTTAACAGTGAGTTTCAGTATCTTCTTCGCTTTTCAGTAGCTGTAGATACAATCACATTCTTAGACTTAACTGTTGAGTAAATGAACAAGGGCCATTTAAAGTAACTGGCATTAGGTACTACAAAATCTCTAAAATGAACTAAACTAGATATGTATACCTCTCCAGAGTAGGCTCTGTGGACCTTCTTGTCATCAGAATACTTGCTTCTGAGTTCCTTCCTGAGCTGAAATCTAGGATTTGTTGCTTGGATGCAGGATCTACAAAAGCATTCTGTGGTATTAGGACCAGGGTTCATTGAGACCCTGACCATCACTAAGACTGCTATAAGCTAGGACCCATCTCCCTTGACATATGTGGTACTTCTATTAAAATAGCTACCTTTCTAGTTAAAAAAAAAAAAGTCTCCTTATACTTTAATTGGTATTGCTACTTTTGCTGTTAGCAAATTTCCAAGTCTTCATTCTTTTTCAGATAATAGACAGGGTTCTGATCTCCTGACTCTGGAGAATGGAGAATGGAGTGAATGAACTGTTCACTCTCTCTCAACTTCCTAACTTGCTCCTCCCTGTGGATATTCAACCTTAGTGAATTTATTGCCCCAGATTAACCGGGAGAAGAGTCACTCCCCACAGTGATGTTGTCTCTGTCTCTCATTAGGACCTAATTAACTTTTAGAATCCCAGCCCCATCCATGTTCTGTTCTCTGTATTACGCCCATAGATGAAAGTGTCCTCTAGAGGGGGAGGTCCACCACT
This sequence comes from Trachypithecus francoisi, assembly GCF_009764315.1. Lineage (NCBI taxonomy): Eukaryota > Metazoa > Chordata > Mammalia > Primates > Cercopithecidae > Trachypithecus > Trachypithecus francoisi. The sequence continues at coordinate 42,781,401 of NW_022681470.1, read as the reverse complement.
TTCCAGCTTCAGTGCCTATGTCTGAGTGTTGTCGGGTAAATATGAAATAAGGTGTGAAACAGAAGATCCTTTCTATTTTGCAATTCAGTTTTGCCATTAATACTGTTATAATCCTTATTGAAAAAAATCTGCTTATTTCTTCCATTTTATAGGATCAACTGGAGGAGTAGGTGGGGTGGATAGGTAATTAGTTTCCTGAAATCTTTAACATGCATAACAAGGAAAAGTAAATGCAAACAGTCAGTCTAGAGGGGAGCAGATGAGTTAAATATCAAGAAGGGGGACCTTATCTCTTAAAAGCTAGCTAATAATAGGAGAGAGAACATCCTTCAGGGATCAAGAGGAGCTAAACTATTTTAGGGGTTTATAGTCTAGTGGGGAAGACATGTAAATAAATAATAGAAAATGTATGTCAGGTATAAAGGCAAAGAAAATGGTCAAATCTGGTTTGTTTTTATCTGGAAAGGTGACCAGGCATACTTGAGATTGAAAATTGAAGGATGAACAGGATGCAAATGGATGAGCAGAGGGAGAACATCTGGGACAGAAGAAATAACATGTTCAAAGGCAATATAATCAGCCATATCAGAAAAGACACTCAAGTGTGTCATGGCTGGTGTGTGTGTGTACAGTGGTAAGTGATGAGGGTAGGAAGAATTTGGAAGTATGTGGCAGTCCTCACATGCTGTGCTGGATGGCAGATCTTACCCTGAAGATCTATGGAAGCCATTGAAGGAGTTCAGAAACAGGATGTTACATCAAGTTTGTATTTAAGAAGGATCCTACTGGACGGATGTGGTGGAGGGATTTGATGGGAAAGGCTGGAAGCAGAATGATCAGTAATGTGGCAGCTAGAACAGGCAAAAAATAAATAAACAATCAATAATGTGGCAGTTAGAATAGAATAGAAAAAATAAAGAAAAGTTGTGGAAATGAAGAAGAGAAAATCGATTCCAAAGATATCTTAGATTCAATGTTCCCTAGGTAACAATTTAAACTGAGATATGAAAAAGAAGAAAAAGTCTAGGATGACTCAGCTTCCTAGCTTGAGAAGCAAAAGGAATGATGATGCCATTTAACTATGGCGAGAATTACAAAAGGAAAGTTGGTTCAAGAGGCACCACCTTAAAGAATCAATACTTTGCCAATTCAAAGGAAAACAGAAAATTAAAACACCATCAAGGTATATTTGAAATTTACTTCAGACAAAATGTTATAACTGATTATGGATGATCATATTTTTTTAAAAAACTATTTAAAAGAAAACTCTCAAGTTATAGTATACCCACAAATCAAACAGTAAGTACACTCATTCATTTTGGATTCCTTCACAATAGAGGTTTGCAAAACTATTCTGTTCATGACTATTAGACCCATCCATATATTAGAATAATTAGGAGAATGCCAGTTCCTCTACTGATTGTTTAACACTGAGATTCAGCTTGACCAAAGTTTTGAGGCATCAATTCCAACGAACTTTGTTTCTCTGCTTAGCACAAATGAAATACATTATTTTATATTACCTTTTCTGTTTCAAATTTTGTTTTTAAATGTTTTATCATAATAGTAATAAATGCTATGTAAAAATGTAAAATAAAGAATCATAGAAAAAATAACATATTATTGTACTACCTGCAAATAATTGTGTTCTATATTTTGGTCTTTCTTTCCATATGTATATGGGTGTACATGTATGAGTTTTTGTGTGTTCTTACACAAGGCTTATTATACTATACATATGTTTACCCTTATTTCAATACATACTATTAATACTAGGTACTCACCCATCTAGTAGACATTTGGAAATGCAAAAGACATTAAAAAGAGTTCATGTCCTGAAGCATATTTTAGAATTATTAAATGAGACTAGCCAGGCGCGGTGGCTCACGCCTGTAACCCCAGCATTTGGGGAGGCCGAGGTGGGCAGATCACAAGGTCAGGAGCTCGAGACCATCCTGGCTAACATGGTTAAACCCTGTCTCTACTAAAAATACAACAAAAAAATAGCCGGGTGTGGTGGCAGGCACCTGTAGTCCCAGCTACTTGGGAGGCTGAGGCAGGAGAATGGCATGAATCCAGGAGGGGGAGCTTGCAGTGAACTAAGATTGTACCACTGCACTCCAGCCTGGGTGACACAGTGAGACTCTGTCTCCAAAAAAAAAATTTATTACATGAGACTATAACAATATACTTAAGGTTGGAGTTAGGAAACAAACCAAATGCGGCAATTTATAAGTTATGAACTAATCAGTGTCTTGCTTACCAAGGAAAAAGGCAAATCCTAATAGTATGTATTCTTTACCCAATGACAATGTAAGAAAGGTCTTACACATGCTCATTCAGTATGAGGCTCTTAACATGCACCCCATCACTGCCTGGTTGTACTCAGCACTTTGAGTTTCCAGACCACAAAAGAAATACTTGGAAATTCATCACGGTTCCATAAAACTATTGCACTGATCCCTTGGTGATTTTCTAAGGCCTTATTTTGTAAATGAAACATTGTGACAGACAGAAGGGAAGAGACCTTTCTCATTTCTGAGTCATAATTAATTATTATTGTAATTAGCCACACACTCTGTACAAACTTCTGGAATTAAATATACTGAAGTCAGCACCTTTAATTTTAGAACAATTAAGAGATACAGCTTTATGATTCAGTAAGAGACCAAATGTCTTGGCCTGAACATTCCCGAGTAGGAGAGAATATTGCCAAGAAAAAATGACCACAGTATTGTTCTCAGCAATCACAGGATAAAGAAATGTGGAAGTATAGGATAATTATCTAATACTCAAAACCCACAAAATATCTTGGAACATACAAAAAAAAACAATAAGAACTATTAATTCATTAGGGATTTAATGCAAAGATTTTAAACCATGGCTTTTACTTGCAAGATATATTTACAATAGATAGTTGTAGCATCGGTGAGGCTCAAATGCTTTCTTTCTAACTTTATTTCCCAGTAAACAATGCTAGTATTAATTGTACATATGTGTAAACAAAAAATAAACAACATTAATCTAAGGAAGTAACCAACAAATTGTTAAGTCACCCCCAACTTCCAGGAATTAGCATAATTCTGTGACTCAGAAGTTAGGAGAGGCAAATGGATAACTCTGGAGACTAAATAAAATGGTCAGTAGATTTCCACAAAGCCAAAAGTAACTATAGTTAAATATCAACAGAAAGATATTGCCAGAAACTACCCAAACTACAGTGTCAAGAAAAAAAACAAAAATGAGTAATGGTAATAGCTTCAGTAATTATTTTCATGTGAATCCTATAGCTCAATCGAAAGTACTTGTCTTCTATAACTGTGACCACACTTCTCAAAGAAAATCCAAAAACCTTGTTGGAAGCTCTTCTAAACCTACACAAAAAATTAAATAAAATAATCATACAATACACATCTACTAGAATGGCTAAAATGAAAAAGACAGAAAACACCAAATGTTGGTGCAGCGGTAGAACAGTCAGGATTCTTACAGACAGGTGAGGGGAATATAAATGGAAACAACTTTGGAGAAAGGTTACATGGCATCTGCTAAAGATGAACACTCATGCGCAGTGATCCATCTTTCCCACTTCTAGATACATATCCAAGAAAAATTAGTACATTTGTATAACAAATCAAATGTCCTAGAATGTTTGGAACAATGCTATTTGCATTAGATCAAAACTGGAAATTACCCATGTATATATCAACAGTGGAAAGGAGAAATAGACTTGTATATTCACAAAATAGAATACTATACATCAACGAGAATGAACAATCTGCAACCACATGCAATGATGTGGCTGAATCTCACAAACAGAACGTTGAACAAAAGAAGCAACTGAAGTGTACTGTATGATTTCATTTATACGAAGGACACAACTTCCTAAACTGATCTATTTATTTTATTTTATTTTATTTTATTTTATTTTATTTTATTTTGAGATGGAGTCTCACTCTGCTGCCCAGGCTGGAGTGCAGTGGTGCGATCTCAGTTCACGGTAAGCTCCGCCTCCCGGGTTCACGCCATTCTCCTGCTTCAGCCTCCAGAGTAGCTGGGACTACAGGCACCCGCCACCACGTCCGGCTGATTTTTTGTAATCTATGTTTTTTGATGCCAGTATAATGATAAACCATGTGACCAGAAAACAGTATGAAGGACAGTTTTGTGGAGTCCTGGTAATGTACTGCTTCTCAGTCTGAGTGCTAGCTACCCAGGATACGTTGAGTTTGTGAAAATGTATTAAGCTGTATGCTTATGTGTACTTTTCTGTATGTATATAATACTTCAATGAAAATTTTAAAATAAAAGAAAATAACAATAATTCATAAAAGCACTTTTCTAAACAAGCATGTTTCTTATATTTGTGAAGTTTAATTTAATTAAAACAGTTTCACTAATTGAATCAAAGAAGCTCAAGTACATATCTGATGCTGTAGTGTATTCTAAGGGAGTAAGATGGAAAAAAAGGTTTTCGTGGTAGCAAAATTTACAGTGATGCTGGGCAATATACCAGACACTCAGAAAACCATTAGGAAACAATAAATAATTGTTAATATTAATTGCTAATATAAATATGTTAATACAGTACACACTGATTTTCCAACTCTTAACATGTCATAAATTCTAAAATGCACCATTATTTTCTGTGCCAGTTAGAAAGGAAAAACACTTCCAATCAACCTATATAATATGCCACTGATTGTAAAATAAATTTCATTTAGGAGTCATTGAATTGTTTCACTGTTTAAAAAATGTTACTTAGTATGGATGAGAAAATGTGTCATAACACATTTTCTGCAGAAATAGTTAAGTACTGCAGACTTACTTGCTAGGAAGTCAGACTAGGAAAGTATACACATGGCAGGTGGATGCTTGTAGGACTTATATATTAAGAGGGACAAAAGATGGCCCTTGAAAGATGGAAAGGAAAGAAGTTAAAAGCTAAAAAGTGAGGTTATTTCAGGTTAAAGAAGCAGAAGTGCCGAGGCAGCAAAGTACCCAACACTGTGTAGGGGCAGACAAAAGATAGCCTAATTAGAGTCGGGAATGGAGTATTAGGAAATACCTGGAGATACATTTGGATGGCAAGGCCAGGTCAGATTATAGAAGGGCTGGAATTCCAACAAAAACTATTTGGACACCGTTCAACTGGCAGTAGACTTTAAAACAGGGGCAGGGCATGATGAAAGTGATATTTGAGGAAGCTTATCTTACTGGATTGGGTAGCGAAAAGTAGAAGTCAAGAAAGAATAAATTATTGCAGTAACCCAGGTGTGAAGTGATGAAGACTTGGGCAAGAGAGCTGACATTAGAGTGCATTAAATAAAATTTTCCATAATATATCTGTATGATACATTCCATATATAAAACTAAATTTAATGTGGTGAACACAATTTTCTAAAAAAAAACTACATGCTTTTTCTTTTTTATTAAACATTTAAGATGAGAAAATTTGAATATATATTTTTATCTCTAAATACATTTTGTGCAAGTAAGAGATGAATTAAAAAGACTTATAATGAGAAACAAGCATCCCTAACCTTTTCAAAGGAGATGCATTGTAGCTTTATCTTCAAGTTTCATAAGACCTAGGTTTTTTAAACACCTAATCAAGGAATCTCTTAGGTATTTACCTATTTAACTACATATGTTGCATGTTTACTTCATTTAAATTAGATATGACTATTAGTCATTCCAGCATATACACAATTGGGCTTTTCTTTTCTGCTGTTTCTCTGTTTCCCTGTTTCCACCCACTCCCCCCATCTCTTTTTCTTTTTCTTCCAATAGAAAAGGCAGTATAAAGGCTGTAAGTGTTTGAAGCTCTGAGCCCTGCATGTTCTATTGGAAGAAAACTGTAACCAGAGCAGAAAAAGAGAGAGAGATGGTACAAAGTCAATGTAGTCTTCATCACTGAGTTATGTAAATGAAGCTTATCTGTCTTTAGACAGATTCTCAGGGACACAGTAAGCATTTAGACACTTTTTTTAATTTAAAAAGGGAGATTACCCGTTCGTGAATCCTTATAGAATGACTACAAAATTATAAAGAGACTACTTTTAAATCAAATTTGGTATCATATGCATGCCATAGAATCATTCCTTTGAGCCATAATACTATGAAAAGCATAGTATTACTGGCATAGCAAAAAAGACAACTGGAATTAATTTTTCCTTGGAAGTTTTATGGATTGCTGGTAGATGATTGGCCGCTATGCCTCCTTTATTCAGGATAGATAACTAAATGAGATAATGTGTCTGGCACTGGGAAATCAAATTATCTACTTCTCCAAAATCTTCTGATTAACCTAGTTATAGACATACAGTGATGTTTATAAATCTCAGTAACAGAGCAATAAGCAGTAAGCCTATACCTTAAGAAATCTAATTTAGAGGATTGAATATAGAAACATACTCCTTTACTATAGTGACATGTAGTGCAATCATACTAGTGGTTTAGAGAAACGGAAAAAAAAAAATCAGGAAATTTGTCACTAAAGTAATTTTTAACACAGGTAATAAGGAAATACTTAATATTTACATATGTAACATGATAATTTCAGAAAATAATGGGATCATATTATTCAGTTCTCTGCTTCAACTATAATTCTCAATGGATATAAATGTTACCTAATGATTTTTCTTTTTTGCTTGTTAATTAGGATTATCTTTTTATTATTATAATTATACTTTAAGTTGTAGGGTACATGTGCACAACCTGCAGGTTTGTTACGTATGTATACATGTGACATGTTGGTGTGCTGTACCCATTAACTCGTCATTTCCATTAGGTATATCTCCTAATGCTATCCCTCCCTCTACCCCCTCCCCAAAATAGGCCCTGGTGTGCGATGTTCCCCTTCCTGTGTCCAAGTGATCTCATTGTTCAATTCCTACCTATGAGTGAGAATATGCCGTGTTTGGTTTTCCATTCTTGCGATAGTTTGCTGAGAAGGATGGTTTCCAGCTGCATCCATGTCCCTACAAAGGACACAAACACATCCTTTTTTATGGCTGCATAGTATTCCTTGGTGTATATGTGTCACGTTTTCTTAATCCAGTCTGTCACTGATGGACATTTGGGTTGATTCCAAGTCTTTGCTATTGTGAATAGTGCCGCAATAAACATACATGTGCATGTGTCTTTATACCAGCATGATTTATAATCCTTTGGGTATATCCCCAGTAATGGGATGGCTGGGTCAAATGGTATTTCTAGTTCTAGATCTTTGAGGAATCGCCACACTGTTTTCCACAATGGTTGAACTAGTTTACAGTCCAACCAATAGTGTAAAAGTGTTCCTATTTCTCCACATCCTCTCCAGCACCTGTTGTTTCCTGATTTTTTTTAATGATTGCCATTCTAACTGGTGTGAGATGGTATCTCATTGTGGTTTTGATTTGCATTTCTCTGATGGCCAGTGATGATGAGCATTTTTTCATGTGTCTGTTGGCTGTACGAATGTCTTCTTTTGAGAAATGTCTGTTCATATCCTTTGCCCACTTTTTGATGGGGTTGTTTGTTTTTTTCTCGTAAATTTGTTTGAATTCTTTGTAGGTTCTGGATATTAGCCCTTTGTCAGATGAGTAGATTGCAAAAATTTTCTCCCATTCTGTAGGTTGCCTGTTCACTCTGATGGTAGTTTCTTTTGCTGCACAGAAGCTCTTTAGTTTATTTAGATCCCATTTGTCAATTTTGGCTTTTGTTGCCATTGCTTTTGGTGTTTTAGACATGAAGTCCTTGCCCATGCCTATGTCCTGAATGGTATCACCTAGGTTTTCTTCTAGGGTTTTTATGGTAATAGGTCTAACATTGAAGTCTCTAATCCATCTTGAATTAATTTTCGTATAAGGAGTAAGGAAAGGATGCAGTTTCAGCTTTCTACTTATGGCTAGCCAATTTTCCCAGTACCATTTATTAAATAGGGAATCCTTTCCCCATTTCTTGTTTCTCTCAGGTTTGTCAAAGATCAGATAGCTGTAGATGTGTGGTATTATTTCTGAGGACTCTGTTCTGTTCCATTGGTCTATAGCTCTGTTTTGGTACCAGTACCATGCTGTTTTGGTTACTGTAGCCTTGTAGTATAGTTTGAAGTCAGGTAGCATGATGCCTCCAGCTTTGTTCTTTTGACTTAGGATTGTCTTGGCAATGCGGGCTCTTTTTTGGTTCCATATGAACTTTAAAGCAGTTTTTTCCAATTCTGTGAAGAAAGTCATTGGTAGCTTAATGGGTATGGCATTGAATCTATAAATTACCTTGGGCAGTATGGCCATTTTCACAATATTGATTCTTCCTATCCATGAGCATGGTATGTTCTTCCATTTGTTTGTGTCCTCTTTTATTTCACTGAGCAATGCTTTGTAGTTCTCCTTGAAGAGGTCCTTTACACTCCTTGTAAGTGGGATTCCTAGGTATTTTATTCTCTTTGAAGCAATTGTGAATGGAAGTTCATTCCTGATCTGGCTCTCTGCTTGTCTGTTACTGATGTATAAGAATGCTTGTGATTTTTGCACGTTAATTTTGTATCCTGAGACTTTGCTGAAGTTGCTTATCAGCTTAAGGAGATTTTGGGCTGAGACAATGGGGTTTTCTAAATATACAATCATGTCATCTGCAAACAGGGACAATTTGACTTCTTCTTTTCCTAACTGAATACCCTTTATTTCTTTCTCTTATTGCCCTAGCCAGAACTTCCAACACTATGTTGAATAGGAGTGGTGAGAGAGGGCATCCCTGCCTTGTGCCAGTTTTCAAAGGGAATGCTTCCAGTTTTTGCCCATTCAGTATGATATTGGCTGTGGGTTTGTCATAAATAGCTCTTATTATTTTGAGATACGTTCCATCAATACCGAATTTATTGAGCGTTTTTAGCATGCAGGGCTGTTGAATTTTCTCAAAGGCCTTTTCTGCATCTATTGAGATAATCATGTGGTTTTTGTCTTTGGTTCTGTTTATATGCTGGATTATGTTTATTGATTTGCGAATGTTGAACCAGCCTTGCATCCCAGGGATGAAGCCCACTTGATCATGGTGGATAAGCTTTTTGATGTGCTGCTGAATCCGGTTTGCCCGTATTTTATTGAGGATTTTTGCATCAATGTTCATCAGGGATATTGGTCTAAAATTCTCTTTTTTTGTTGTGTCTCTGCCAGGCTTTGGTATCAGGATGATGTTGGCCTCATAAAATGAGTTAGGGAGGATTCTCTCTTTTTCTACTGTTTAGAATAGTTTCAGAAGGAATGGTACCAGCTCCTCCTTGTACCTCTGGTAGAATTTGACTGTAAATCCATCTGGTCTTGGACTTTTTTTTGGTTGTTAGGCTATTAATTATTGCCTAAATTTTGGAGCCTGCTATTGGTCTCTTCAGGGATTCAACTTCTTCCTGATTTAGCCTTGGGAGAGTGTAAGTGTCCAGAAAACTATCCATTTCTTCTAGGTTTTCTAGTTTATTTGTGTAGAGGTGTTTATAGTATTCTCTGATGGTAGTCTGTATTTCTTTGGGGTCGGTGATGATATCCCCTTTATCATTTATTATTGCATCTATTTGATTCTTTTCTCTTTTCTTCTTTATTAGTCTTGCTAGCGGTCTGTCAATTTTGTTGATCTTTTCAAAAAACCAACTCCTGGATTCATTGATTTTTTGCAGGGTTTTTGTGTCTCTATCTCCTTCAGTTCTGCTCTGATCTTAGTTATGTCTTGCCTTCTGCTAGCCTTTGAATGTGTTTGGTCTTGCTTCTCTGGTTCTTTTAATTGTGATGTTAGAGTGTCAATTTTAGATCTTTCCAGCTTTCTCTTGTGGGCATTTAGTGCTATAAATTTCCCTCTACACACTGCTTTAAATGTGTCCCAGAGATGCTGGTATGTTGTATCTTTGTTCTCACTGGTTTCAAAGAACATCTTTATTTCTGCTTTCATTTCGTTATGTACCCAGTAGTCATTCAGGAGCAGGTTGTTCAGTTTCCATGTGGCTGAGCAGTTTTGATTGAGTTTCTTAGTCCTGAGTTCTAGTTTGATTGCACTGTGGTCTGAGAGACAGTTTGTTACAATTTCTGTTCTTTTACATTTGCTGAGGAGTGCTTTACTTCCAACTATGTAGCCAATTTTGGAATAAGTACGATGTCGTGCTGAGAAGAATGTATATTCTGTTGATTTGGGGTGGAGAGTTCTATAGATGTCTATTAGGTCCACTTGGTGCAGAGTTGAGTTCAATTCCTGGATATCCTTGTTAACTTTCTGTCTCGTTGATCTGTCTAATGTTGACAGTGGGGTGTTGAAGTCTCCCATTATTATTGTATGGGAGTCTAAGTCTCTTTGTAGGTCTCTAAGGACTTGCTTTATGAATCTGGGTGCTCCTGTATTGGGTGCATATATATTTAGGATAGTTAGCTCTTCCTGATGAATTGATCCCTTTACCATTATGTAATGGCCTTGTCTCTTTTGATTTTTGATGGTTTAAAGTCTGTTTTATCGGAGACTAGGATTGCAACCCCTGCTTTTCTTTTTTGTTTTCCATTTGCTTGGTAGATCTTCCTCCATCTCTTTATTTTGAGCCTATGTATGTCTCTGCATGTGAGATGGGTCTCCTGAATACAGCAAACTGATGGATCTTGACTCTTTTTCCAATTTGCCAGTCTGTGTCTTTTAATTGGACCATTTAATCCACTTACATTTAAGATTAATATTGTTATGTGTGAACTTGATCCTGTCATCATGATATTAGCTGGTTATTTCGCTCATTAGTTGATGCAGTTTCTTCCTAGCATTGATGGGCTTTACATTTTGAAATGTTTTTGCAATGGCTGGTACCTGTTATTCCTTTCCATGTTTAGTGCTTCCTTCAGGATCTCTTGTAGGGCAGGCCTGGTGGTGACAAAATCTCTCAGCATTTGCTTGCCTGTAAAGGATTTTAATTCTCCTTCACTTATGAAACTTAGTTTGGTTGGATATGAAATTCTGGGTTTAAAATTCTTTTCTTTAAGAATGTTGAATATCGGCCTCCACTCTCTTCTGGCTTGGAGAGTTTCTGCCCAGAGATCTGCTATTAAGTCTGATGGGCTTCCCTTTGTGGATAACCCGACCTTTCTCTCTGGCTGCCCTTAACATTTTTTCCTTCATTTTAACTTTGGTGAATCTGACAATTATGTGTCTTGGAGTTGCTCTTCTCGAGGAGTATCTTTGTGGCATTCTCTGTATTTCCTGAATTTGAATGTTGGCCTGCCTTACTAGGTTGGGGAAGTCCTCCTGGATGATATCCTGCAGAGTGTTTTCAAAGGTGGTTCCATTTTCTCCATCACTTTTAGTCACACCAATCAGACATAGATTTGGTCTTTTCACATAATCCCATACTTCTTGGAGGCTTTCTTCATTTCTTTTTACTCTTTTTTCTCTACATTTCTCTTCTCACTCGTTTCATTCATTTGATCTTCAGTCACTGATAATCTTTCTTCCAGTTGATCGAGTAGGTTACTGTAGCTTGTGCATTTGTCACATAGTTCTCGTTTCATGGTTTTCATGTCTATCAGTTCTTTTAAGGTCTTCTCTGCATTGATTATACTAGTTATCCATCCATCCATTCTTTTTTCAAGGTTTTTAGTTTCTTTGCACTGGTTACATAGTTCCTCCTTTAGCTCTGAGAAGTTTGATTGACTGAAGCCTTCTTCTCTCGTCAAAGCCATTCTCTGTCCAGCTTTGTTCCATTGCTGGTGATAAGCTGCATTTGGAGGGGGAGATGCGCTCTGATTTTTTGAATTTCCAGCTTTTCTGCACTACTTTTTCCCCTTCTTTGTGGTTTTATCTGCCTTTGATGTTTGATGATGGTGACATACTGATGGGGTTTTGGTGTGTGTGTCCTTTCTGTTTGTTAGTTTTCCTTCTAACAGTCAGGATCAGCTGTAGGTCTGTTGGAGTTTGCTTGAGGTCCACTCCAGACCCTTTTTGCCTGGGTATCAGCAGCAGAGGCTGCAGGAGATAGAATATTGCTGAACAGCAAGTGTTGCTGTCTGATTCTTGCTCTGGAAGCTTCATCTCAGTGTGTATCCAGCCATGTGAGGTGTAATGTGTTGCTCTGCACCTAGTAGGGGTATATCTCCCAGTTAGGACCCACTTGAGCAGGCAGTCTGTCAGTTGTCCTCAGATCTCAACCTCCATGCTGGGAGAACCACTGCTGTCTTCAAAGCTGTCAGACAGGGACTTTTACATCTGCAGAGGTTTCTGCTGCTTTTTGTTTAGCTATGCACTGTCCCCAGAGGTGGAGTGTACAGAGGCAAGCAGGCCTCCTTGAGCTGTGGTGTGCTCCACCCAATTCGAGCTTCCTTGTGGCTTTATCTACTTAAGCCTAAGCAATGGCAGGCGCTCCTCCCCCCAGCCTTGCTGCTGCCTTGCAGTTAGATCTCCGACTGCTCTGCTACCAATGAGGGAGGCTCCGTGGGCATGGGACCCTCCAGGCCAGGTGTGGGATATAATCTCCTGGTGTGCAGTTAGCTAAGACCCTTGATAAAGTACAGTATTAGGGTGGGAGTTACCGGATTTTCCAGGTGTTATGTTTCTCAATTTCCTTTGGCTAGGAAAAGGAGTTCCCTTCCCCCTTGTGCTTCCCAGGTGAGGGGATGTCTCACCCTGCTTCAGCTCTCACTGGTCAGGCTGCACCTGCGGACCAGCATCAACTGTCCAAAACACCCCAGTAAGATGAACCCGGTACCTCAGTTGAAAATGCAGAAATCGCCCGTCTTCTATGTCACTCACGCTAGGAGCTGGAGGCTGGAGCTGTTCCTATTCTGCCTAATGATTTTCAAAAACCATATAATCATGGTCTTTATGTCTGTATGCCTTTATATGGGCAAACTAGCTATTGTACCTCCTTGTATGAGTTTGTGGAGATATTATCTATCCTTTTCTGTACAGTATCTTTATGAAGTAACTTAGTAATGTATCTTCATTCTTAAGAATAATGACTAATTTGCTTCTAATATACTGAATTGTTAATTCCTTTAATAATTTTTGCTCCTCTGAAATTCTCCAACTTTTCACAGTTCTCATGACAAACAAGGACCCCTACCAAAGAAAAACATAAAGTGAAGGCATGTCCAAGGATGACATTATAAACCATTCTGAAAGATATATTAGTGTGATTTTTCTTTTTAATTATTAATGCTCAACTTGCTAACATTTTAAGAGTATAGGTCTTCTGTTATTTGTAGTTATACTATTTTACCAGTTTATACAAAACAATCATATCTGTGTCTCCAAAATCAACAATGTTCAATCCTTTGATATGACCAATGCCATTCTTTAAGACTTTTTTTCAGAATAATCAATATATGATATAAGAAAGTAAAACTGCTCTGATTTTGAGATATCATGCTCTTTGCACTTTTCTTCTTTAGTCCCCCTTGGGTCCTTTATAAAATATTCCACACAAAGTGTGATCAGCTTTCCCAAACAAGTGACAGTGTTTGATTGATTGACTTAGTAACCTGTTTCAGACACTTTCAAATCAATTTTGTTTCATGAGGGACTGCCAAGTTAGAAATTGCCCTCCTACAAATAACTAAAGCCATTAGGCAAAATATAGAAAGTAACTTTTTTTAGGTGTAACAGATAGAATAGGATTGTTACCCTTGAGAGATGACAAAAAAGTGAGATGAGCTCAGGATTTCTAGCTGGAGGCAATTTCCAGCCTGGAAATATAATTCAGTTAAAAAGACAGAAATCTGAGTTGGGGGAGCTGAAGCAGTTAGATTTTTAAGGGCAAAATTATAGAGAAAAGGGAGCTATGAAGACAAGAGCATCCAGATATCTGCATAGGGAGCCTTTTGATTCTTTGTCTAAATAACAAAGTGTGCGTGCAAAAGGTAAGCCCCAGGAGGTTAAGAAAGAACCACATTCTATAATGGAAAAATTACTTGAGATAAATAAGATAAAAATTCCTAGAGTTCACACAGGACCAGTAATTACATGAGTTCTTTTCAGCCTCATTGAAATAATGAGACCTCATTGAATACATGCTGAAATTAGAAGAGGCCACAAAAGGGCCACATCTTATAAGTAGAACTAAGTTAACCATGGAATAAAGGTATTTTTAAAACTCATTCTAGGCCGGGCGCGGTGGCTCAAGCCTGTAATCCCAGCACTTTGGGAGGCCGAGACGGGCGGATCACGAGGTCAGGAGATCACGACCATCCTGGCTAACACGGTGAAACCCCGTCTCTACTAAAAAATACAAAAAACTAGCCGGGCGAGGTGGCGGGTGCCTGTAGTCCCAGCTACTCGGGAGGCTGAGGCAGGAGAATGGCGTGAACCCGGGAGGCAGAGCTTGCAGTGAGCTGAGTGAGATCCGGCCACTGCACTCCAGCCCCGGCGACAGAGTGAGACTCCGTCTCAAAAAAAAAAAAAAAAAAAAAAAAACTCATTCTGTAATAACTTTCTAAAGCCTCAAAGGATCAACCAAATCTACAAGTAACCCACTCTCTGTCATACAAGTCCAATGATTTTTAAATGAATACAACAAAATCCAATACTCAACAATAACTAATATCTAGCCTAGAATCCAAAATTACTAGACATATTAAAAAGCAAAAAAAAAAAAAAAAAAAAAATCATGACCTATATCTAGTCAATTGAAACAAATCCTGAAATGACAGAAATGATAGAACTAGCAACTAATAACATTAATTATGAGGGGAATCCAAATGAAAATCACAATGAAATTAAAATACATTAGAATGGCTAAATTTTAGAAATTGAAAATGCACAAGGAACCATACAGCAACGTTCATAGGAGCTTTATCCAAAGTAAATAAGCACTAGAAAAAATTCCAATATCCAACAACAGGGAAATGGATAAACAAATTGTGGTATATCCATAAAGTCAAATGCACTAAGTAAAATGGAATGAACAATGATACACACAATAACTTGGGTAAATTTCAAAAACATTATACTCAACTTAAAAATCTAGACCAAAAATTTCCATTTATATGATATTTTTTAAAAGACTAAACCAATCAACTGAAAGAAAACAAATCAGTGGTCAACAGGCTAAATGACAGGGAGCAGAAGTGAGTGAAAAGGGGCATAAGGGAAGTTTCAAGGGTGGTGGAAATGTTCTGTATCATAACTGTAGTGGAATACATAAGCATATGCATTTGTCAAAATGCACACTTAATATGAATGCATTTTAGTTCATGCAGCCAAATAATACTGGTAGAAAGTATTTTGTGAGTATATTAGCATGTATTGAAATCTTATTTATATCAACAAGAATACAAAGATAAATGTCATAAGCATGCTTTCTTTGTGTTCATAATGAAGTAAAGTGAAAGACACACAAACACATATATATGTATATATTGTATTCACTCACTCATTCTTTTCATTATTCAAAAGCATAGTAATTGAATATTACTTTAGGGTAAATTATTACAAGCATTTAAAGCAAAACCTTTGTCCTCCCTGCCCTCAGGAGCTCACAATCTGGCACTAAAATAGAGATCAGAGAAATAAGAGAGTACGATGAAAGAAAACATAGATTCAAGTAGGCACAAGAATTCAAGAGGCAGCTATGATGGAGGACTCTACCTTTTGCCATCTTTGTAAATGCTCTCCCTCACCAGCTATAAATAAAGAATACATTCTTAGGCCTTGATTTTTGTCAAATATGAGCAAAAATTGTCTTCTTATAATATTTGAAGAGTTGAATACATTATAAATAATTATTTCTCATGGTTGAAAGCCCAAGGTGATGGCATCAGATGAAAAAATTCATAAAATATGCCTCACTTCACAGGTCTTCTGGGACTTTGGGAGTCACAAACATCCCTGGCTGGATGCTGCCGCAAAGTTTTTGCTCCTGCTGGTGCCCAAAAGCCCTGACTGCAGCTCCTGCACATGCTCACCTGCGCGCTCCCTCCCTCAAGGGGTGGATGTCATTGTATTTGGATACAAGGCCACCCTGCACATGATAAAGCTATCAGAAAGACAACTTCTTTCTTCTTCCATTTACATGGGGGTTATTAACACTAATACATAGCAGTAGAACTGAGATTTTACTCCAGATTCTTCTGGTCCAAATCCCAACTTCATTCCCCTATTTCATTCCTTCAAACATTCATTCAACAAGTATTATGTATCTAGAAATCCACTATATGCCTGGCACTCTGGTAGGCAGCAGAAATATTAAAAATTAAAGACAGAAGCAGGTCTTTCTCTTGTGGAGTTTACAGCCTAGAACAGCAAATGCACTGTTATTATTATACAACATGATAATATGAAGAGAGAAGGACAAAGGTCAGGCAACTTTCTCAAATTTAGTTGGTGGTTGGTTATTGCAACAGGTGCTGGAAAGTTTTCCAGGAGTAAGGAAGAGACCATTTAAAGTCTCAGAGGAAAAAGCATGATATATCAGTGAAAGTTAAACAAACAAAAAAACCAAAAAAAAAACATTATAACTGGACCTACCATGATTCACACCTACATTAAATTTGGCCATCCCCTAGTATGGAATTACCTGCAATTATCAATCTCCTTTTTGTACTTTTGTTTTACGTTCTATCCTTTTTTCCATCAACCTAAGTTTTTATGGATTATTCTAGACCAAAGTGCTTCTTTGTGACTTCCAAAATGTCCATTCCATTGTTGGACTCCTTGTGCCAAATCTTTACTGAAAACTCAAGATACCTCCTAATCCCAAGGAAAATATATCCCTCATCTAGGCTAGTCTCATCTCCAACAACTCTATTTGATGAAAGTTATTCATTATCCTGCACCCCATATATCTTAGAGATTGAACCCAGGGCAGCCTTTTCATTCCTCACTCCTACTTGCTCCACAATGGATACAGCTCTGCTCCTTTGAGACTTGTACCATCTCACTTTATTGCTGCCTCACCACTGTTTCCTCATTTATTGAAGACTCTGTTTCCTGGCTCACTGTCTCTCCATAGCAAGTCTTATTGTCACTACAGTGATTTCCATATTCAGATAGATGGCCTATCCAACTCGTTGACCTGTCAATGACCTCCTCAACTCTTCTAACCCTCCTCACTGCTCCATTTCGCCCACATATTCCCAAGGCCAACCAATGAACTTGCCATCAACTGGGGTTGCTCCAGACATCTTACTTTCTCACAACAATCTGCAAATCCTCCAGCCTCTTTACTCAGATGCTTCCTCTACAACACTTTTGCACCATAAGAACCTGCCCTATATCTACTTTTGCTCAATATTGAATCCTTAAAGTATAACACATAGCAAGTAGGCCTCAACAATTTTATGGAATGAATACATAAATAAATGAATTAGTGACTTAATATTAAAAATATAAATAAATAAGATAATGGTAAGGAGACAGTCAAAAGATCACATGGGTCAGGCGAGGTGATTCACACCTCTAATCCCAGCACTTTGGGAGGCCAACGTGGAAGAACTGCTTAAACCCAAGAGTTTGAAACCAGCCTAGCCAACATAGGGAGATTCCCTCTCTACATAAAATTTAAAAATTAGCTGGGCATGGTGGTGCACACCTGTAATCCTAACTACTCAGGAGGTTGAGGCGGGAGAATTGCTTGGGCCTGGGAGGTCCAGGCTGCAGTGAGCAGTGGTCACACCACTGCACTCTAGCCTGGGCAACAGAGGAAGACCCTGTCTCAAACAAAACAAAAGGCCATATGGTGAGAGACTAAGCAAGATACTAGGCAAGGAAAGGATTGGTTGACTGGGACAGCAATTATGAAAATAGAATGGAAAGCATTTTACCAACTAAATAAATGTGGACAGCAAATGAAGAGAGGATGACTCAGGACACTTGAGCCTGGATAACTGGATAACTGGTAATATCAAGAGCAAAGAGGAATACTAAAGAAGAACATGTCCAATGAGGAGCTTCTATCTTACAGGTATTGGGAGAATAGTCAGATTAAGATACCAAAGGGCAGTCTGAATATAGGATGATAGCTGAAGAAGCAATCAGGGCTGAACACTTGGACATCATCTGCACAGAGTAAAAAGGAAAGCAGTAAGATCCATTCATTCAAAACATTTAGTTAATAACTATTAATTGAATACATGCCAAATGTCAAACACTGTTTTAGGCAAAGACAAAGGATATGTAATATAAATTAGATAGAAGTATTGTAAAAATGAAGTAGATAATGGTGTTGAATACAGACCCCAAAATCATCTAGAAAATATTAGCAAATCAAATCTAATAGAACACCAAAAAGATAATACATCACAATCATGTGGGTCTTATTCCAGGGATGCAAAGATGGTTCAACATCCACAAATCACTAAATACATAAACAAACAGAATTAAAAACAATAACCATATGGTCATCTCACAGATGCAGCAAAAGCATTTGACAAAATCCAAAGTCCCTTCATGATAAAAGCCCTCAACAAACTAGGCATCCAAGGAACATACCTCAAAACAATAAAAACCATATGCAACAAACCCACAGGTAACATCATACTGAATGGGGGAAAGTTGGAAGCATTCCCACTAAGAACTGGAACAAAATAAGGATGCCCACTCGGCACTCCTATTCAACATAGTGCCGAAAGTCCTAGCCAGAACAATCCGTGAAGATTAAACAATGAAAAGCATCCAAATTAGAAAAGAAGTTAAATTACCTCTGTTTGCTGATCACATAATCTTATACCTAGAAAACTCTAAAGACTCCTAGGTACTGGTACCAAAACAGAGATATAGACTAATGGAACAGAACAGAGTCCTCAGAAATAATATCACACATCTACAGCTATCTGATCTTTGACAAACCTGAGAGAAACAAGAAATGGGGAAAGGATTCCCTATTTAATAAATGGTGCTGGGAAAATTGGCTAGCCATAAGTAGAAAGCTGAAACTGGATCCTTTCCTTACTCCTTATACGAAAATTCATTCAAGATGGATTAGAGACTTCAATGTTAGACCTAATACCATAAAAACCCTAGAAGAAAACCTAGGTAGTACCATTCAGGACATAGGCATGGGCAAGGACTTCATGTCTAAAACACCAAAAGCAATGGCAACAAAAGCCAAAATTGACAAATGGGAACTAATTAAACTAAAGAGCCTCTGCGCAGCAAAAGAAACTACCATCAGAGTGAACAGGCAACCTACAGAATGGGAGAACATTTTTGCAATCTACTCATCTGACAAAGGGCTAATATCCAGAACCTACAAAGAACTCAAACAAATTTACGAGAAAAAAACAAACAACCCCATCAAAAAGTGGGCAAAGGATATGAACTGACATTTCTCAAAAGAAGACATTCATACAGCCAACAGACACATGAAAAAATGCTCATCATCACTGGCCATCAGAGAAATGCAAATCAAAACCACAATGAGATATCATCTCACACCAGTTAGAATGGCAATCATTAAAAAGTCAGGAAACAACAGGTGCTGGAGAGGATGTGGAGAAATAGGAACACTTTTACACTGTTGGTGGGATTGTAAACTAGTTCAGCCATTATGGAAAACAGTATGGCAATTCCTCAAGGATCTAGAATTAGATGTACCATATGACCCAGCCATCCCACTACTGGGTATATACCCAAAGGATTATAAATCATGCTGCTATAAAGACACATGCACACGTATGTTTATTGCAGCACTATTCACAATAGCAAAGACTTGGAATCAACCCACATGTCCATCTGTGACAGACTGGATTAAGAAAATGTGGCACATATACACCATGGAATACTATGCAGCCATCAAAAAGGATGAGTTTGCATCCTTTGTAGGGACATGGATGCAGCTGGAAACCATCATTCTTAGCAAACTATCACAAGAACAGAAAACCAAACACCGCATGTTCTCACTCATAGGTGGGAACTGCACAATGACATCACTTGGACTCGGGAAGGGGGAACATCACACATCGGGGCCTATCATGGGGAGGGGGGAGGGGGGATGGATTGCATTGGGAGTTATACCTGATATAAATGACGAATTGATGGGTGCTGACGAGTTGATGGGTGCAGCACACCAACATGGCACAAGTATACATATGTAACAAACCTGCACGTTATGCACATGTACCCTAGAACTTAAAGTATAATAATAAAAAAAAAGACTCCTAGACTTGATAAGCAGCTTCAGTGAAGTTTCAAGATTTCAGAATATGAAATCAATGTACCAAAATCAGTAGCATTTCTATTCATCAATAACATTTGAGAACCAAATGAATAATTCAATCTCAATTACAATAGCCATTCAACAGAAAAACAAATACTGCATGTTCTGACTTATAAGTGGGAGCTAAATAATGAGAACCAATGGGGACAAAGAGGGCAACAACAGACACTAGGGCCTACTTGAGGGAGGAGGGAGTGAGCGGAGAGAGGAGTAGGAAAAATATCTATCAGATACTATGCTTAGTACCTAGGTGACAAAATAATCTGTATACCAAAACCCTGTGACACAAATTTGCTTATACAAACCTGCACATGGACCTCTGAACCTAAAATAAAAGTCAAGAAAAGGAAAAAATAGCCATACAAAAAAATAAAATACCTAAGAATATATTTAACCAAGGAGGTGAAAGATTTCCACAAGAAGAATTACAAAATACTGATGAAAGAAATTATAGATGACATAAACAAATCAAAAATCATCCTGTGCTCATAGATTAGAATAATCAATATTGTTAAAATCCCCGTAATGCCCAAAGCAATATGCAGATTCAATGTAATTTCCATCCAACTACCAACGTTATTTTTCAGAGAATTAGAAAAAAAATTCTGAAATTAATATTGAACCAAAAAAGAGCCTTATAGCCAACGTAATCCTAAACAAAAAGAACAAAACTGGAGGCATCACATTACCTGACTTGAAATCATACAAAAAGGACAGCGTGGTACCGGTTAAAAAAAAAAAAAGATACATAGATCAATGAAATAGAATAGAGAATCCAGAAATTAAGCCACATACCAACTGATCTTCAACAAAGTCAACAAAAATATACAATGGAGAGAGGACACTCTATTTAATAAATAGTCCTGGGAAAATTGGATAGCCATATGCAGAAGAATGAAATTAGATCCTTTGTATCTTTTACAATATGCAAAAATCAACTCAAGATGGGTTAAATACTTAAATGTAAGAGCTGAAACTATAAAAATTCCAGAAGAAAACTTAGGAAAAGCTCTTCTAGACCTTGATCTAGGCAAAGAATTTCTGACTAAGACCTCAAAAGCAAATGTAAAAACCCCAAAATAGATAAATGGGACTTAAACAAAATACCTCCTGCAGAGCAAAAGAAATAACCAGTGGAGTAAACAGAAAACCAATAGAAAGGGAGAAAATATTTGCAAATTATACATCTGACAAAGGACTAACATCCAGAATCCAGAAATAACTCAACAAGAAAAACAAAAAATGAAAGTGGGCACATTAAAATGTGGACAAAGGATATGAACAGATAGTTCTCCAAAGATATACAAGTGGCCAATAAACATATGAAAAAAATGTTAATCATTACTAATCATCAGAGAAATGTGAACTAAAACCAAAACAAGATCCCATTTCTGACCAGTCAGAAAGGCTATTACTAAAAAGTCAAAAAAGAGCAGATGTTGGCAAAGTTGCAGAGAAAAGAGAAAGCTTACACACTGTTTGTGGGAATGTAAATTAGTGCAACCTCTACAGAAAACAATATGGAAACATTGCAGAGAACTAAAAACAGTACTACCATTTGACCCAGCAAACCTGCTACTGTATATCTACTGAAAGGAAAAAAATTGTTATACCAAAAAGACACCTGCACTCCTGTGTTTATCATAGCACTATTGAAAAAAAGTCATGGAATAAACCACAGTGTTCATCAATGGATGACTGAATAAAGAAAATGTGGTGTATATACCCAATGGAATACTATTCTGCCATAAAAAAAGAGTGAAATCATGTCATCTACAGCAATGTGGAGGGAGTTGGAGGCCATTATCTTAAGTTAAATAACTCAAAAACAAAAAATCAAATACTGCATGTTCTCACTTGTAAGCAGGAACTAAACAATAGGTACACATGAACATACTGAGGGGAATAATAGATACTTGGGACTACAAAATGCCGGGAGGGTGGTGGTGAGGGTTGAAAAATTACCTACTGGGTATATGTTCACTACTTGGGTGTTAGGTACTCTAGAAACCCAAACCTCACCATTATGCAATATCTCCAGGTAACAAACCTGTACATATGCCCCCATACAAGTAATAAAAAAAAAAGTAGGATAATGTCAATAGGACAGAAAATGAGGGGTGTTCTTTTAAATAATGCTATCAGGAGAAAGAGGCATTTAAGTAGGTAACTAGATGACTTAAGGAAAGGAGTTATGACCGGAAACAAAGGAATAATTGAATCATAATATCAAGAGATATAGTAAGAATAGAGGTTAGCCAAAATTGGGAAGCACATTTGGGATAAGAGGAGTAAGAAGTATCAGTAAAGGAGGCAGAGAAGGAATAGAGATCTGTCAGGAGAGAACATCATATCACAGATGCTCAGGGCAAGAGGTTTCAAAAAAGCAAAATGATCAATAGTGTCAAATTTTACACAAGGAAATGAGGACTGAGGCAACAGTTATTGTAATACATGAAGAGAACAGTTCTAATTGAGTGAAGAAGGGAAGGCCTGTACTTAAGGAAGAAGCAAAACAGAAAGTAGAATTTGGTTCATGATTTTGCTTCTGGACAGAGGAGACTTGATCCCTCTCCTCAGAGATTCCAAAATCTGGCATCTTGAGACATCATATCTATGTCTGATTTGTTCTTACATCCTCATAGCTCATAGCATACAGTCTTGCTTATAAACCTGTAACAAGAGTAGATGAAGTGTGTTTGAAATTTTTTTTGTTAGTGGTAATGTCTTCACTATTTTTATTTATTTTAAAAATAATACCTATGCAGTAAACAATAAGGTAAGACGTAAAAGAAAAAATACTAAAATTATCCATAATCATACTATCCAGTGATTGCCATTATCAACATTTTTAGGTATGACTTTTTCATTTGTCTAGAAATATGCATACATAAATGTAAATGAATATATTTTTAAACTGCAATCTTACCAGACATATACTTTTAAGAAACATTGTTCAAATTAATAATTTTACTTGTTTTTATTAATGTACTATTTAAATTTATTGTATTATATTATAATATTATTGCATTAATTTGTTAATTTAATAAATATTATTTGAATAAATAATGGCCAAATTTTCACAAATGCATTCACTAGTTCCTGAAGACTTTCTTCCTTTCTACAGATGGCACTGATACTCAAATTTTAAATGGTTTAACTATATCATGTGTCTTTTTCCTAAGTTCATAATAAAAAGAAGTTAATGAAATAACCCAACAATCATATTTTAAAGTACATAAATTTCTTGTGTCTATTTAAAATTATGACTAGAATTCTGAAATTTTGTTTCCTTTCTCTTCATTCAATCACTCATACCAAAGCTGTTTAAATTTTGTGGTATATGATTTTAAAGTACATTTTTCTTCTGGGGTCTGCAACAAGAAAGAAAACCATTTGTAATTTTTGTCGCAAAGCCAAATCATGACCAAAACATTACAAGGGAGCTCTCAAAAGTAGCTCATACCATCTCTCAAAAGATTTTGCTTTTATAACCCTATTACAGTCAATTCATTCTTGGAATGCATAAGGAAACCTGGAAAATACACGAAGCATAGACTCTGTTTCCATTTATTTATCCTGGATCATAAGAAAATTTCTCAAATAAAACTTCCCTTACTTTGACTCTTAACTCTTTGCTATTGCAGAATCAGAAGCCAAAACTAGATGGTCCTTGATGAATATTTTTAGGTTGAACCAAATGCAAGCAATGACAAATCATGATATATGTTTAGTATTTAAATGGCATTTGTAACTTAATATTCTCATGGAACTGCTTACTGCTTCATTAGATAAGCTCACTGTTTTCAAAGCCATCCATTGGTTCATAATATACAGAAATATTTAAAATAAGACCTTCAGTTTTCTTCATACTTTGTATACTAAGTGGTTTAAACTGCTTTAAAAAAATTCATATGTTTTTTCCAAAGATTTAAATTATCTTTAATTGTTTCTGCTAGAGATAACAGCCAAGGGTTTCCTACTTTAAAACAGTATGTACCTGCTGTGTTTAGTACAAAAGTTACAACTTTTTTTTCAGATGAATAGTAATTACATAATGGAGTTCCTGGGTAGGTAATTATGAAAAGTAAGTTACATAAGTTGTATAATTATATAAGATCTTCTATGTCTAGAGATTAACAACAGCCAATTTGGCCCAAATTATTCAATTATCATTATTAAAGAAATAATACTATTGTGTTTTCCCCTCAATTACATAAATGTAAGGGCAGCAGGCAATTCTTGTTCAGCAGAAAAGATGTAATAACAAAACTTTTGCATTTTTCTACTTTCTGTGAGATAGAATTAGTTGCTTATTATTCAATCATAGGTGCTTTTTAACAAAAAAACTTGAAAAGAAATATCTTAAAATTAAATATATAAAATATGAAAGGAAATATCCAAATTGTTGAGGCTGTTGAAAACTGCTCAGTAGAATTTTATTTGTCTCATCATTGATGCAATTTTTTTTATGTTCCCTGTGTTCCTTTGCAGTTCCCAATGGGTAAACTCTTCAAGAGATCATGGTCAGCAATTTCAAAGGCTAACAAGTTGTTTCAGTTTTAAATATCAAACATTTGGGACTATTTTTCTCAATTCAAATCTTTAGTTTCCACCACAACTCCAGTAAAAATAAAGACCAAATGGGGAGAACAGGTACTCTCTTTCGAGACAGTGTGGATTTTTCATGAGATTTTTCAAAGACTTTGAGGTTGACACAGTAACTTTTCGGTAGTTAAGATTTTTACAAACCCAGAATTAGCTATGCAGGTAATTGACTGATTCAGTTATCTCTAACATCACATAGTCAAACTTGATATTTTATTTAGCTTCTAATCAAAATAGAGTCAGCTAAACAAATAGGTTTATTTCTTTTTCTATCTGATTTGGTCCTGTTGAAAAGCATCCAACTTACTGGCTAGTGTTTATCCTTAAGTAACATTTCCTTCTTTTCTAAGAAATATTCCTTGAAGCATTTATATAAGCTTCTTTCTCCTTAAAGATAGGTCTTCTGTGCTTTTTTGGTATTTTAGGAAGAAGCTTTAATGAGTGATGTCCGTTCTGTTTTCTGATTTTTATATTAGGGATCAGATACCATGGTTGTCTTATGGGATAATACTTTCATACTGAAACTTACGTTTCACAGGCAATGAGTTCTGTTGTATAGAGATGATCCCACTGCACATTACAGAATGTATTGCTGCAGTTTATAACTAGTGCTTCAAAACAGTTCCCAGAGCCCATATACAAAATCATGAAATGAAAGATAGGCACTCTCATTTTGCAGGGTTTATCCTTTTAAATCATGTATTCCCCACTCTCCATCCCATATCTGGTCCCATCCCCTGCTGTTTCACACTTGCAGGAGAGCTCTGCTTGACTTCTGGTATATTTTTTCTAAATGATATTCTGTTGAGAGCAGTCATCTCCATCCATCCTCTCCCCCCATCATTTGTGAGAAATATTTGTAATCTTTAAATGTCATTACAAAAACTGTTCACATGCTCAGAAACCTACAGGCAAAGATAATTTTTAAGCAATTTAGGACTTCATGTTTTATTTTATCTAAACAAATGGAAACATGAAGTACACATGGCTTCATTTAAGCATATTCGTGACCTACAAACACTCCCAGGTGCCTGGGAGTGAAAAGGTAACTATGTGACGGGAACATTAGCATTCCTAGCACATACTCATACAGATAACATGTCAATCTTAGCACAAAAAAAGAGAAAGAAAGCATTTCACTGAAACTGAAGTTCAGGGACGCATTCCTTTTCTGTTGTGTTTGTTGATGTGGAGACATACATTTATTTTAAAGAATCGGCTCTGAACATCTCTGTTCTATTTTCCACAGGTGAATTCATAGAAGGGATAAGTGGAAACATTTACACATTGTTTTCACACATTTCCTGTAGCTCTCTAGAACATTATAATTGTCCCTGATACATTTTCAAATTTCAAAGGAAACACCCGTTTCTACTTATTTTCAAGGTCAGCAGTAAGGTTTTGTTTTTGGAATAATTTCTAGAGTGAAACTCGGGAATGGGGAAAAACAAAATGGCAGATATCTCATTTTAGAGCACTAATTGTCCAAAACCCCAAGTTTCAGAGTCTCATCATTGAGCCATATGCAGAAAGCTAAAGTCTAGTCCTAAATGGTCTAAAGTCTAGTCCTAAATGGCCATTAGCCAAAATAGTAGGAAGAGGCTATGCCAAATTCATACGCCAGCAAAGTTTACCGTTTTTTCTAATGTAAGTATTGAACTCACGGAAGAAACTAACAAGAGAAATAAGTCCAGTACTCTCTAATCTATGAGGCTTTTCATTGCCAGGATTTGAATTTTTCATGGATGTGTTGCAAATTGTCACTTTATTTTCCTGGGTTCAGTTTATTTCCTTTGAAATACCTAGTAAGCTCAACTCTCCTCTTCCTATTAGAAAACCAAAAAAGATCACTAGAACATTTTGACTAGCATGTATCACTAAATAAAAATAATAGCAGTTAATATTCATTAATATGTTCTAAACCCAACAACACTATGAAGTAGGAACTATCATTCTCTCCACTTACAGATAAGGAAACTGACACACAGAAAATATCTAAGGTCATATGGCTGGGATATGTGCCATGGTCCCAGAGCATTAGTCTTAACTACCACACAATACTGCTTGTGCTGAATGTTTTCTGTTTGCCCCTCCAGCTTCATTCTCTAATAATCATTTCCATCTGACTTTGCACCCTGGGATGCTGATCTTTTTTTTTTTTTTTTTTGAGACAGAGTCTCGCTCTGTCACCCAGGCTGGAGTGCAGTGGCACGATCTCGGCTCACTGCAACTTCTGCCTCCTGGGGGCTCAAGCGATTCTCCTGCCTCAGTCTCCCCAGTAGCTGGGACTACAGGCGCATGCCACCATGCCCAGCTAATTTTTGTATTTTAGTGGAGACGGGATTTTGCCATGTTGATCAGGATGGTCTCTATCTCACGACCTCGTGATCCGCCCGCCTCGGCCTCCCAAAGTGCTGGGATTACAGACGTGACCGTGGCCTGGGATGCTGACTTTTATGGAACGCCTCAACAGGGCTCCTTGGTTCCCTAGCTTCCAGTTGGATTTGGGAGAATGAAAGGCACCAGGAAATAGGAAGGGGTTGGGTACATATTACCCTGGTTCCATCGTTATAGAGCTTCAGTTACTGATACCCTGCCTCTGTAATAGATAATTACAGAACTAATTATTTATTGAAATGCTATTTATTGCTTAATTGTACATTTGAAAACAACTTAAAGAGTATAATTGGGTTGTTTGTAACTCAAAGATACCTGCTTGAGAAGATAGATACACCATTATCCATAATGTGCTTATTTCATATTGCATGCCTGTATCAAAACATCTCATGGACCCATAAATATATACACCTACCATGCACCCACAAAACTTTAAAAAATAAAAAAAGAAATGTTTTTATTGTAATGTTAGCATCTATTGGAATCAGACCAATAAAACAGGCTGGTAAGATTTTTTCGAGGGAAGGGAATGTTACAGGACATGAGTTGGGGGAGGTGGGAAAAAGGATAGGGAAGCTCAGGACAAGCAAATTATCTAAATAACAGTGGGTCTTTTGTGTTAGCTTCTTTGACACAGGGATATAGCATCTGTAAGAAACTTTGAGATTTCCAGCTTGGACTTTTTCTTACACCAAAAGGAAGCATTAATTAAATCAACTGACAACCCACCTAGCATATAAATAAAGGAGTAACACTGCAATAGTTTAGTTCCTTGTCTGTATTCAAAGGTGAATTAAGGACATCCTTGAGATGTATTGTAAATTGCGTTTCCAAAATGTAATACCATACAGTGATTTATAGACCACTGATGCTTGGCCAAATAATTTCTTCACTTTGGTTTCCCTTTTATGTTAAATAAAGATGAAAGAGTCCTAGATCTTCTACTTAATCATTGTTCTTTAATAAAAAGAAAAAACAGAACGCAGTAAAAACTTCACTTTAGCTCAAGAGAGAGTTAATATAAAATATATCCCCCAGGTTAAGAAACTGATTAAATAGGTTAAGAGAGTAAAATATAACACTACACTTTCCTTTAGAAA
Source organism: Trachypithecus francoisi (assembly GCF_009764315.1). NCBI lineage: Eukaryota > Metazoa > Chordata > Mammalia > Primates > Cercopithecidae > Trachypithecus > Trachypithecus francoisi. Next base: position 42,753,150 of record NW_022681470.1, on the reverse strand, counting down.
CAGTAGATGAAAAGTCTTGAGTAAAATGAAAGGACTCAGTGCATGTGTGGCTTCCCTGCAGTTCTTGTGTCTATTAAATGTGAAGATTCCAGTATAGCATCTATTTTCCCTAGAGTTCGTAATGTTTTCATAATAGAATAATTTGGAACAGTGAGAAAAAAAGAAATGACTAAATTACATGCCAAAATTTTGCAAATACAATTTTAACACTGTCACAATGCTTCCTATTAACAAAATCTTCCATGGTGGTAGCTTTCTTTAAGGAATATATTGACTTATACAGTTCCAATAGGAGCTTCACAATATCTTTTTTTTTCACACACACTGAAAACTGTCCAACCTCTTCCTGGATTCTCCTACTCAGATTTATTTCCCAGTAACAATCAGGCATTTAATTTCTAGCAAACATGATGGTACAATTTTCCTCATTTTAAAAGCATAATATCAACACTACCAGTGTTATAATAACACTAGTTAATATTTATTGGGCACTGCTCTGTGCCAGACCTTGTGTGGAACATTTAAGTGCATTATCTCACTTAACCTTAGAGCAAATTTCTGAAAAGGATAATTCTATTGTCTCCATTTTACAAACAGGGAAACTGGGACTCACAGATCCCATGTCACAAAGAAATATACAAGTTTTATCATTTAGGATGCATTTACTTTAAGGTAACTGAATACTCAACTCAAATTGGCTTGAACAAAAAGATAATTTCCTGAACTCTGGTGGTTTAGCAGTAGGATGGGTTTGATTGTTGACTTAATCCAAGATACTCCTAGCTAAAATTCCTTTGGTCTCATTAGCCCAAAGTAAATCAAACATCCTTTCCTGCACCAATTAGTGAGGTGGTAAGAATTGCTATGATGGATAGATAAATAAAGGCTCAGCCCTATTGTCCGCATCAAACTCTAGTTTATAAAAATGGACAACTTTAGCAACGCTTCTTTCTAGTGCTATTCTGCTAAAGCTAAATTTAAAGATTACAGTATCAGTTGATGATCCAGGAGAGAAACACTAACAACAAGCCAGTGGGTTAAGTTCCTGTAATATATCCATATTTATAAAATTTTCCGAATTTACACCAAATTTTTATAAATTATTATTCTTACAAAGTATCTAGTAATTGTCAGAATTATTAAAAATTATTAGAACTATAAAAATTATGTATAATATCATGCTGTATTAGTCCTTTCTCATGTAGCTATAAAGAGCTGCCTGAGACTGGGTAATTTATAAAGGAAAGAGGTTTAATTGACTCACAGTTCTGCATGGCTGGGGAGGTCTTAGAAAACTTACAATCATGACGGAAGTGGAAGCAAACACATCCTTCTTTACACAGTGGCAGGAGAGAGAAGTGCTGAGTGAAGCAGGGAAAGGCCCCTTATACAGCCATCAGATCTTGTGAGAACTCCACTCGCTATCATGAGAAAAGCATGGGGGAAGAGCCCCCATAATCTAATCACCTCCAATGAGGTCCCTCCAATGACATGTGGGGATTAAGGGAATTACAATTCAAGATGAGAACCGATTGGGGGGTGGCAGGGGGAGACACAGCCAAACAATATCACATGCCACTTAATAAAGGTTCTAGGGCTTATAGTTTCTCTATAGGGCTTAGTTTCTCCATTTAACGCACTATATTATTTCAATTTTATGTAACTCAATTTTCCTTGGTTATGTGGTCCTAAATGGAGTCACATTCCCAGGACACACTTTTTTTTTTTTTTTTTTTTGTCGTTGTTGTTTTTTCTGGCTCTGAAATCCACTACTAATAAAGTCCTATGGTTCTTCTCAAATTTAACCCCATTTGTTTGAGGAATTTTTTTTTTTTTTTTTTTTTTTTTTTTTTTTTTTTTTTTGAGACGGAGTCTCCCTCTGTCGCCCAGGCTGGAGTGCAGTGGCCAGATCTCAGCTCACTGCAAGCTCCGCCTCCCGGGTTTACGCCATTCTCCTGCCTCAGCCTCCTAAGTAGCTGGGACTACAGGTGCCCGCCACCTCACCCGGCTAATTTTTGTATTTTTAGTAGAGACGGGGTTTCACCGTGTTAGCCAGGATGGTCTCGATCTCCTGACCTCGTGATCCGCCTGTCTTGGCCTCCCAAAGTGCTGGGATTACAGACTTGAGCCACCGTGCCTGGCCTTTTTTTTTTTTTTTTTTTTTTTTTTTTTTTAAGATGGAGACTCACTCTGTTGCCCAGACTGGAGTGCAGTGGTGTGGTCTCGGCTCACTGCAACCTCCACCTCCCAGATTCAAGCGATTCTCCTGCCTCAGCCTCCCGAGCAGCTGGGACTACAGGTACATGCCACCATGCCCAGCTAATTTTTGTATTTTTAGTAGAGACAGGGTTTCACCATGTTGGCCAGGCTGGTCTCGAACTCCTGACCTCATGATCCACCTGCCTCGGCCTCCCAAAGTGCTGGGATTATAGGTGTGAGCCACTGTGCTCACCCTGTTTTGGGAATCTCTAACTGGTGTCTGACTATTCACAAACACACAAACAGGTCCCATTGAGCAACTATTCTTTCAAAAGCTTAGGTGCCAGCCATGTGTCTTCTTGCCTCTTCTATAGTACTTCTGCTGGGAATGACCATGTCCACTAGGCATGGCATACTCAGCATACTGACCCCAACACTATCTCTCTCCATTGCACACCAACACCACCTCCCACCCAGAACCTCACAAAACTCTAAGCAAGTGATGTACAAGCTGATGTAAGAGAAAATGATACTCTTCCTCACTTAGGTCCCACTTAATGCTGCTCACTATACCCTAGAGTCTTACAGAATTCCATATTGAAGACAATTTCTATCAGCAGCTTTTCCTTCTTTAGGTTCAAGTACAGTGTATGGGATAGGACGAGGAACCCAGTGTCTGAGAGAGCTCTGCACTGTTCCCCAACCCCTTTTTTCCCAGGTTCCCAAATTCTCATGCAAACATTGATGCAAATTAACTGTTGAGGGCTCACTGTGTAGTCATCAGACCCTGCCCAGGAATTTCTGAGTCACTAGAGTGGACACAATCTAAAATCAAGCCATAACCCTCTCTAAAGCTGTTTCTTCCAAGAATACATTTTTTAGATTAATTTTACAGATCTATATATTTCAATATGTTGATTAAAAAAATTTTCACTAGATTGTTTCCTCTAGAAATTTGTAATGTCCTATTAGTTCTACCTTGATATAATAAGAACTCTTAAGCTAGAAGAGAACTAGTGAACCATTTCATTTAAGACACAAAGGAGTCTGTCATGAAATTAATAGAACTTGTAGAGATACAGTGACCACAGGAATCAAATGTGAATTACGCCATGGCACACGTTTACCTATGTAACAAAGCTGTATATCTTGCACATGTACCCCAGCACTTAAAAAAAAAAAAATAGGACTAAACAAAAAATAAAAATAAATTTTAAAATGCCCTTATCTTTGTATTGGTATGTTCCTAGAAACTTAAATGAGAGCCAAATATATAAACCGGTTTAAAATAATGTCATTATCTTGAGTGAGGCCAAGGAAAGACAGCAAATTGGACAAAGAAGAAATTATGGGCCGGGCATGGTGACTCATGCCTGTAATCCCAGCACTTTGGGAGGCCGAGGCGGGCAGATCACAAGGTCAGGAGATCGAGATCATCCTGGCTAACATGGTGAAACCCCGTCTCTACTAAAAATACAAAAACATTAGCCAGGCATGGTGGTTGGCACCTGTAGTCCCAGCTACTCGGGAGGCTGAGGCAGGAGAATATCATGAACCGGGGAGGCAGAGCTTGCAGTGAGCTGAGATTGTGCCACTGCACTCCAGCCTGGGGGACAGAGTGAGACTCCGTCTCAAAAAAAAAAAAAAAAAAAAAAATTATGACAATTAAACCTATCTAAAGGAATTTTTAAGAAAATACTGGCCGGGCGCGGTGGCTCAAGCCTGTAATCCCAGCACTTTGGGAGGCCGAGACGGGCGGGTCACAAGGTCAGGAGATCGAGACCATCCTGGCTAACATGGTGAAACCCCATCTCTACTAAAAAATACAAAAAACTAGCCAGGTGAGGTGGCGGGCGCCTGTAGTCCCAGCTACTCGGGAGGCTGAGGCAGGAGAATGGCGTAAACCCGGGAGGCGGAGCTTGCAGTGAGCTGGGATCCGGCTACTGCACTCCAGCCTGGGCGACAGAGCAAGACTCCGTCTCAAAAAAAAAAAAAAAAAAGAAAGGAAAATACTAAATTTTCTTACATTAGAATTTTGCTCAATAATTAACTTTTTCACATTCTACTTCAGTAACCAGTTAAGCCTCATTTTAATAGTCATATGAAAGTTATTCATCACAAACACAAATTGACCTTACTGAACAACAACAAAAATTTTTGATTCCCATAAAATTAAACAGTTAAATTAAACAGTTTGTTGCTATAAGTAATACAATCTAAAAATTAACATTAAAATATATCTACATTACTTCACATTATTCAATGCCTTTATTGAACTGTGGCCTAGGAGTAATACCTTTTGGTTAAAATTGTTTTTGAAATCAAATCTGTCATAATTAGGCTGGCCTAACCGATTTTGATAAGGCAGCTGGTAATAAAGTAGACTCCTTTTATTAAACTGACCTCATTAACTTGTTTTTTGTCCAGATGGAACACTTGACCGGAACTTGTAGAGGCAATTTCTTCATAGACTTTATATCCAATATGGGTCCTGTCATCACAATCTCCAGTCAGTACAAATACCACCTATGATTAAAAAAAAAAAAAAAAAATTAAACAGTGTAAAGGGTTTCCAGAAATAAAAAAAATACATGTCGAGTACCTATTGTGTTAACACATTACTGGGCAAGTAGAATATGTGAGTGTGTGTGTGTATAAATGTATGTATATATAATTATTGACTTTATACTCTGTTTAATAGTGAACTCAGATAGGAACATAGTGATTTCTATTTCAGAAGTGTAGGCTAAAAGCTGTAGAAGTAGAAATGAGACCATGACTATGCTAGATCACAGAACGGCCTCAATTCCTCACCCCTCCCTGTATCACTCAGTTAAAAGATTCTGAATTTCTTCTTATAAAAGAGGTAGAGCTTATTTTGTCATCTTTGAATCTAAGCTTGTCCATGTAACTTCCTTTGGCCAATACCATGAGGCAAAAATGACATTCTATAAGGTCTGGGCTGAGACCCAAAAGGGCTTATGTGTATTTCCATTTGCTCTTAAGTGTTTCTGCCATGGCCATGAGAAGGACATGCCTAAACTAACTTACTGTTAAGTTAACTTAACTTGTTAAGGGTAAGACAACTATGAGGCAAAGCCAGGTCTCCTGACAGTCAAGCTTAGATAAGCAAAACCCATACTATTCCCCAGACACACCAGTGAGCAAGCCTGGCTTAGATCAACTGAGCTCTGTGAACATGTGAGAAATAAATGCTTATTGTTTTAGACCATTGAGTGTTTGAAAAGTTTGTCATGCAGCAATAGCTGATACAAAGAATAACTCTGACTCAGGCATGATTCCATGTCAGAGATAACATTGGAATATAACTCTTTTTTGGTTAGGCCTATGTTTTCTCAGTTATAAGGAAAAAAATGGTAACAAGTACCTTAATTATTCCCCAATCATGTCTTCTCCATACTGAAAAACAAGGCATTCATATGCTATGTATAAATATCACATCTATGTTTAATATGTTTAAATTAGATGACATATACATATTAGAGAACATACATGTGGATAGTCATAATTTTTGTTATTGACTACATATGGAATGGTCAAAGAAGATAGGCAATCTCTTACCTACTGCATTTAGACAGAATGCAGTATGTTGGGATTGATTCTTACTCACTTGTGACTGTTTCTGTTGGATAAGTTGCAGAACCTCATGGGTGAGCCGGTAATCTTTGGACCGAGCATCAGTGAAAACATAGATGAAAGAACCAGGAAGAGAAATTTCCAAGGCAATTTTTATAGCTCCGATACTCATTTCTGGACAATCACCACCACCCTGTTGAATGGAGAGAAAAATTCGATTACCTCATCAGCAAAAACAATTGCATATTTTGGTTATAACAAGGTACTCTGGGAGTTTTAGAACTGAGCAAGTTTTCACTTTTATTTTCTGGCAGTTTGGCACTTTGTTCAAGAAGGGATGGAAGAGATGTAAAGTGATATGAACTAGAAAAATGCTTACTTAGGGATAACTTAGAAATTCACCCAAAACACACAAACTAATAGCTATATACGTTTAAAATTAAATGTCTATTTACTCTCCCCTGTCTTACACAATGATCTCATATACCCCCCTCTTCTCTTACTTTTTCTCATTCTTATTTGATGACCTTGCTTATTGTATTGAGAAGACAGGAGCAATTAGAAGAGAATGTTTATAAACTCCCACCACAATACCTGTTAACCTACCTGCAGAAGCAGCCAGATGCCTGCCTTAATCATGAACCACTTGCTTGCACTCATGGCTCTGCACCCATGGCTAAGGCTAACTACTCACCTGGGAACTAATCAAGGTGATCTCTCTACTCCATCACACTTTTTACTAAATCTTTCCAGCATGGCATGTCTCTATACTCCATCAAACTTCTGCTCACTTCGTACCTGTCAGAGAAGCTTTCCCTGACTATCTGACATAAAATGCATTCTGTTTGTCATTCTTTTCACTCTGACTCTGTTTCATTTTCCTATTAACCCATAATCTGTGTGTTTTATTTTCTACTTGAATAGGCTCAATATGTATTCCTAAACAAAAACTGTTCCCACCCTCAGAGGAATTCTTGTCATGCTTATTTCCTTCATAATTATGTGGATTTGTACATGAAATTGTGAGCTTGCTGTATTTACAGTTTTATGCATTATATTTTAGAATTACATCCTGTTTGGTTCCATGTCATCAGCATTGTTTAAAACCAGAGGTTTGAATAATGGAATAACATTCTATTATGTCTATATTCCATACTTTAGTCAACCATTTCTCTGCTGTTGAAATATTAGTGCTCTTTCCAATTTTACTTCTCCATCAAAAATAGTAGATAGATAGATAGACAGACAGACAGACTGATAGCAATAACTATAGGGCCAAGGGAATGGACTTTTGATCAATATAATTTGAGCGATTAATAATTGCTGAACACCTGGCTGAGATTTGGTCATCCAACAAATAAGCTGAAATATCTTGTCCTGAAGGAGTTCAGGGCCTAGAATAAGCAATCACATAAAAAGCAGGGCAGCTTGGGATCATGTGGGCTTTATGGCAGCAGAGTCCAACAAGTAAGAGCTCTTTCTCAGAAAGAAAATAGTTATTCCATGAAAGGAGTAAAGCTTTATCATTAAACTCTGGAAATCCTATTTGATTTTCCTATTGGGTCTTTCGCCAGGCTCCAACAGTCTCATATTCTGATACAGATACCGTGAACACCATAGATCTAATCAGGGTCATAAGAACCAAGTATAAGAATAGTTTACAATGTAGCTAGCCTAGATGAAGCAGAGAATCTTTTCTTGTACTGGATCCCAATCAAAACTTACAGTCTTTATTTGTTAAATAGGTTGAAACAGAGCATCAGCTGTTAAAAAATGACTCTAAAACTGAGAGACTCATTAAATATTAGATCACTTTCTTAATTGCATGGGGCTAGAAGATGTAGTAACCTGATCTTCACTTTGGAAAATACACCAGCCATAGATTCCCCAAAATTTTATTGAGTTAGCAGTCCTTTCTCTTTTTGCAGAACTTATCTCCTACCTTCTATCATTTATATGCATTTTCGAGGCATTTAGTTTAACAAATCACACCACTCTCAACAACTTGTATATTTGTATCTTTTGACCATACTTATCTCTCAAGTTCTAATTTTACATTTTCAATTTCTTGTTAGAACTGTATTCCTGGGTGTTCTATAGGCATCTCCAATTTAGTGCATCTAAAACAGAACTCATATTTTCTGCTTTGTCATCTCTATTTTTGTTTACAGTACTATCTGCATATTTAGTTTCAAAACCTGAGTCATTTTTGACTCCTCCTTCTACTTTCATCTAATCAGTCATCAGTCATTCGACTTAAATCTGTCCCTTCCTTTTCTCTTCACTTCCTACTAGTCACTTTTCTTAACACGAATTTTATACATGTACAGACTCCTATCTGATTTTCTGCTTTTCCTTTCACTTATTTTGCCTGCAGTAAAAAGCTATATACATCACATTCCTAATTAAAATATTTCACTACTTGTGTTGGATCAAATAATCTTTCTAGCTTTCTATCTCCTGTTGCTCCCTCTCCACAAATTGCTCCCTTTAAGCTGAGATTACTTTCTGTTCTTTTAATATTCCCCTTGCTTCACGCCTTAATGCCATAACAATTTTCATTCAAGTAGTCTTTCTACTGTTCTATCTCTACCATCAAACACTGCTCAACAAAACATGCATGCCTAAATTCTTCCATTATTGTATAAGCTGATTGATGGCAAGAAACTGTGCTTTGCTGATTCCTTGAATCCTCAGTTCATAGCACATTTCTGGCTTAAAGTCATCACTGACTAAATATTTTTCAAATTAAACTATTATCTCACAATGGTTGAGATAATATGCCTTCCCCTCCTTAAAGCTTTGTTTCCAGTCAAATGTGCTTCCTCACTCTTCTGATGTATTCTACTCTGCTTTACACTTTAGTGGTACTTAACATATTTCCTTTGCATAACAGTTATTTGGAGGGTTATTGTGCAACAATGATCCTAAATGAAAATTTATGTAATTGGAAAGTGGGAAATAGACAGACATGTTAGTAATTTTGGTATATTGGATAGAAATAATCTTTACTTGCAGCCGATTTTGTATAATTTGTAATGGATATTCTGGGATGCTCAAAAAAATTTAAATTCCTTTGTATATTCAGAAGCTTAAAGAAAAACATTTCTCAACTGCACCTGACACTGTGTACCCAAGTGTGAACCACAATATAATTTATCCATTCTACAAGCATTTGTTGAGTGGCCAAGTACACAATAAAACTCCATGGTAGTATAATTCTAAGGAGAGATTAAATGTCTTTTACTAATTGTCACATGTGTACCAACACACTAGGAAAAGTTTTCTGTCTACAGGCCAAACATGAGGACAGCTAAGAAATATCTAGAGGCACATATTAGGAATAGAAGGAATGATAAACCTTGTCCAGTTATTGAGGGAGAGACCCTCTCTGAGCCTTTTGACTTAGGTATAAATTTGCCCTAAGAGGACCTATAGATGCCTACTTCCCTAGGAATCCTGAAACATTACCCAGGAGTAGACTGCAGAGACCACTACAATCCTTGAAAGGGACTCCAGATGAATTCGCCCAATTGGAATCTCCCCAGAACTTCAGGCTCAACCTAAAATTGAATGCAGCCCTAAAAAAATCATGTACTGGCCGGGCGCGGTGGCTCAAGCCTGTAATCCCAGCACTTTGGGAGGCCGAGACGGGCGGATCACGAGGTCAGGAGATCGAGACCATCCTGACTAACACCGTGAAACCCCGTCTCTACTAAAAAATACAAAAAACTAGCCGGGCGAGGTGGTGGGCGCCTGTAGTCCCAGCTACTCGGGAGGCTGAGGCAGGAGAATGGCATAAACCCGGGAGGCGGAGCTTGCAGTGAGCTGAGATCCGGCCACTGCACTCCAGCCTGGGCGACAGAGCGAGACTCCGTCTAAAAAAAAAAAAAAAAAAAAAAAAAATCATGTACTGAAATAGGGTCCCTAAGACTACAAACATTTTTCAGCCTATAAATTTGAATAAAGCAGTTTAACCACATATTAATAAAATCAAGATGGTCAACAACCTTTTCTGTAAGTATAAGAACCACCTTATTTTCCTTTTTTTTTCTTTTTTTTTTGTTTTTATTTCGTTTTTTACTTTCCCATATATCATATCATTTCATCCATAAATATATCCATTTGTCTGTCCAAAAGACACTGGTCTTTAAAAAACAAAAACCCGCAATACATGATCACACATAAAAAGATGAAACAGAATTCCTTAATGTTGTCAAATTTCATATTTCCATAGTAGTCCTCCCTACTTTTTATAATTTGTTTAAAGTCATATTCAAATAAAGTTCATATGTTGTAAATGGTTCTGTTCTTTTAATTTTTTTTTTCCCACCCTGAGACAGAGTCTCTCTCTGTCTCCCAGGCTGGAGTGCAGTGGCGCGATTTCGGCTCACTGCAACCTCCGCCTCTGGAGTCCAAGGGATTCTCCTGCTTCAGCCTCCCAAGTAGCTGGTGATTTGCTTTAATGCGACCCCCAGAGCAAATGCCAGAGAAAAGGCAAGTAGGCAAGGCAAAAAAAACTTTATTTACAAACCAATGTGAGGGAGGGGCGAGGTTCACCGGTCTCCGGCGGTGGAGGCCGACGAAGTCGCCCCGGCGTTCTCGGGCGAGGTTCCTGGGTCCCGCGCACGAGGAGCGGCCAAGGAAGTTCGCCCCAGCGTTCTCGGACGAGGTTCCTGGGTCCCGCGTACAAGGAGGGGCCGAGGAAGCTCGCTCCGGCGTTCTTGGACGAGGTTCCTGGGCCCCGCCTACGAGGAGGGGCCGAGTTAGTTCGCCCTTATTTTCCTGAAATAAAAAAGCCACTCTGTGAAACACTGGAGCTTTATTTATATGAGGCTTAATAGTGGTTAATAATCAAAGGAAAGAGTGTGGTGAGCTGACACAACTAAAACCCCACAGAGAATTTCACAAATATCATTTTATTTATTGGACTTTTATATCATGTACTCTAAAATGAATTCTTTGACTTTTATGAAAGAACTAACAATAAGTCTCAAAGCAGCCAGGAAAATTGGAGAACGTCAAGTAAAAAGAGAACATTTTAAGCCAGGCATGGTAGCACATGCCTGTTGTCCCAGTTACTTGGGGGGCTGAGGTGGGAGGATCCCTTGAAACCAGGAATTCCCATCCAGCCTGGGCAACATAGCAAGCTATCTCTTAAAAAACAAAATAAATGTTTAAAAAAGAAACACTTTTGACTCACACATGTCAGAAGCCAAGATTGAATGTGCTTATACATCCTTTAGGAGTGCTCTATATAGCTTAATTATGTTTTCTCTGCTATGGAAATCAATGTATTCTTTATAATAAAAATGACTGTTCTGCCCCAAATTTTACATTTGCAATATAATCTGCAAACACAGATTATATTGTAATCATATTGATTATAAGTGTTCTCAGGAATAAAACTCTCCCCAAAATAATACAGTATATTTAAATTATTACCTTTCTGCTTCTAGCTAACTGAAAATTAAAAGTAAACGTTAACTAGTAATTCATATCTTAATAAAGCTATGTGTCTATCTCATTGTGGATAGAAGGTCCTGAAAAGAAAAGTAAGTTTATTCTTTTTCCAAAAGAAGTTAACATACAGTATTATCTTGTTATAAAAGCTCCCTATCTGATATTTGAGTTTGGTTTCCTAATAATTTTAAATCATAAGTGGCCATTAAAATGATCTGTGAGGCCGGGTACAGTGGCTCATACCTGTAATCCCAGCACTTTGGGAGGCTGAGGTGCGCAGACTGCCTGAGCTTAGGAGTTCGCGACCAGCCTGGGCAACATGGCAAAAACCCGTCTCTACTAAAATACAAAAAAAAAAAATTGGCCGGACATGGCGACATGCCCCTAGTCCCGCTACTCAGGAGGCTGAGGCAGGAGAATTACTTGAACCCAGGAGGTGGAGGTTGCAGTGAGCTGAGATCGCGCCACTGCACTCCAGACTGGGTGACAGAGCGAGACTCCATCTCAAAATAATAATAATAAATAAAATGATCTATGAAAGAAATGCTTTACCTCTGCACTAACACAGTAGCCACTACCTAGCCTCATGTGGCTACTAAGCACTTGAAATGTGGCTGGTAAAAATGAGAAACTGAATTTTTAAATTTTATTTTAATTAAAATTTAAATTAAAAAACTAAAGCAATGCTAATTTTTATATTGATGACATATTGAAATATTTTGGATATATTCAATTAAATAAATAGATTATTGAAATTAATTTCAACTGCTTTTGAAATTATATACGTAGCTCACACTATTTGTTGGACAGTACTACTTTAGAATGATACATTTGATTGACTTATGTAGACTTCATTTTAGACTGTTAATTGCCAGGCATGGTGACTCGTATCTGTAATCTCAGCAGTTTGGAAGGCCAAAGAGGGCAGATCTCTTAAGACCAGGAGCTTAAGACCAGCCTTGCAACAGAGGAAATCCCCATCTCTAAAAACAAAAAGGAAAAAATTAGCTGGGTGTGGGGTGTGGTGGCACACAGCTGGTATGTGGTCCCAGCTACTCAGAGGGCTCTGGGTAAGTGGAGGCTGCAGTGAACCGTGATTATGCCACTGCACTCTAGCCTGGGCTACAGAGTAAGACCTTGTCTCAAAAAAAAAATTAACTAATTAATTAAGTCCTTTACAAGTCTGTAGCAGTTTCATTTTGACCTGAATACCAAATAGAAAAAATGTAAAATAATAATCCATACACATTTATGATGGAAGAATTTACAATTGAAGAATTTAAATCTATAAAAGCTCCTACTGATTTAATCAGCACTTTTCTTGGTAATAAGCCACTCTACCTGTGTTAATTCAATAAATGTCTACTCTGAGCCAAGTGCTGAGAGAATATTGTCACAAACATTATGTTATTTATTTTTTATATCAGTGGATAAGGTAAACATCACTTTTAACATGTTTTATTGACTCATTTTGAAAATCCTTTTTCAGGGTCACACAACTAGTAAGTGAAAAAGCAGAGATTTGAACTCAATTATTCCCGGGCTGAAAACTCATACAAACTCCCATGAGGCATTTTATTACCTTCTGGAACTTCTGTGAGTATAAGCAAGCAGCTTTAAGAGACACTGTATAATCAGAGGAAGAAAATTCCCATTCTTCTAGACACCTACAGAATATTGTTTATTCTTTTGTGGTATTCAATGAGATGTATGATAATTTATATTTCCTCCTAGTAGATCTCTGTTTTTTGGAGTACTTAGTAGGTGTTCCATTGTTGTTTGATGAATGAATGGATAAATGACTAGTGAGTAAATGGGTGAAAGATTTTCAAAGCAATCTTGACATATTCTAGGCACACTTAACATACTCAGCCTGAGCTTGACTTAAGCCTAGCCCATCCCATTTCAAGTAATATAATTCCAGAACTAAACGTTCTAAAAGTACAAGTGTATAAAGCTAACTTCCCCTATGTTTGATCTCTACCTCACACCTCTCTCTGTCCTGGCGTACCGTCAGGATTAATAATTAACAGGATAAAACCAACATAGCTATGTAAATATATTTCCTAAAACCACAGAAACATGCACGTGCACACACACACACACACAAATGAAAGTTATAATGGAGATGAACTGTATAATGCATAGAATTAGCTCCCTAAATGCATTTTAGAAAGGGTCTGAGTTTGTTAACCCGTGCTTTTATTTGAACCTTGAAATATAGATAATTAGTATCAGTATACACAGTCCTGCTCAATATTTTGATTGACATTTTATCTTTATAATTCTACTGATGCCTACAATTTACTAAACTGCCAAAGACGTTTCAGATAGAAGAACGTGTACTAAAAAAAACAGAAGCATGTGAGCTTTCACAGTAAATGTTGCTCCTGGAATAAAAAAAATTTTTTTTAAAACTGTAACTTCAGAGTTACGGTGATAATTATGTTCACAAAATGAATTACTGGAAAGCAAGATTAAATAAGAATGAATAGAAATCTTACCATTCAAGGGAGTATTAAAACACAGATTATCATGCTGTCATTTCTAAATACAAGACAGTGTAGGAGTGGCACTGGAATAAACTGAACCTTTAAACTGTGAGAGGAGTGGGAAAAAAAATGAAGTCCCTGTTCAAATCCTAATGGGACAATGTACATCAAATGATGGATCAGAGAGACCCAAGAATGTTAATCTCAGAGCAAGCATGTTCCCATGCTTTATCATTTATCTTCTAATCAACCTATTTCAATTCTTCTCTTCTCATCTTTTCATTGAACTCGTTTTTATATCAATTGTTTTTCAAGTGCCTAACTCTAAGCAATAAAAAATTGAAACGTTTTTATAGGCTCATGACTAAGTCCAAAATAATTCTCACTGGCATTACAATATTTACCCTTATTCTAACATGAGTATAACCTACTAAAGTTTGCACTTAGTTTCAAACTCAGACTGTATCCTTTTCACATGGAACCCCCATGCATGAAATGTCATATTTGTGTAATCTGTCCCTTACCTATAAAATTTAGGTATGAAACTCAGTTTCAAGCTGAACAAAAAAAATTTTTTTCTTTGTTTTTTCTTTTTTTTGTTGAGACAGGGTCTAGCTCTGTCACCCAGGCTGGAGTGCAGTGGCATGATCTCGCTCACTGCAATCTCCACCTCTGGTGCTCAAGAGATTCTCCTGCCTCAACCTCGAGAGTAGCTGGGATTACAGGCACCTAACACCACGCCCAGCTAATTTTTGTATTTTTAGTAGAAACAAGGTTTTACAGTGTTGGCCAGGCTAGTCGCAAACTTGTGACCTCAGATAATCCACTCACCTGAGCCTCCCAAAGTGCTGGGATTACAAGCATGAGCCACTGCACCCAGTCTAAAGCTGAACCCAATTTTACAACTCTCAGTTCTCTTTCTTAAAATACAGTTGTGCAATTCTTTTACCAAGAAAACAGGATGTATATGTGAAAACCATTAAATTATACTGAGTCTAATTTACAGCTGCATCAAAGCAAGTATAAAATAAATTAGAATAATTACAGAGTTTGTCAGTGACATGTGCTGGCTTTTATTACTTGTAGAATATATTGCAGGGATGTAATGAGAGGCAATCAGAATATTGCAGAGCCCAAACCTCAAATCTCCAAAATCAAAATAAAAGATGTTACATCCCAGGCAGTCAAACTATGCTGCTCTTTGCTACACATTCATTGATCACCAAACAAGCTCAAAGAAGGTGAAATCCAAATTAAAGCATCAAAGAACTGCTGACCACAATTCCAGGCACAGTAAAGGTAACAATCACAACAATGTCCATGCTTTCAGATTATCACCTGTCACTGGTAAGGATTTAACTCATCAGGAACTGATCTTTCAACTCGTTGGACTTTCATTCAAGGGAGGTAGAGCTTTGGTAGGTCTTCAGGGGATATGTTTTGTTGGGTCTTCGGAGGAGGTTCAGTTCGCTTCAAATAAAATATTTATAAAAACTGCACTATGTACCAGGCACTCAATACTTGATGAGTAAATTAGAAAATGTTGTACCTAATACTTTAAAAAATATCAAAAACTTCATAATTCACATGAGTTACAATGCACAGTGAGTGGTCCTTTAAAGAGGAAAATAGGATGGAGTCAATCAAGAAAAAAACAATAACAAAAATACTTTCTACTTATCAGAAGACATGTAGAAGTAGACAGGATTAACCGTAGACAAAAATGGGAAACTAACAAATTATATCTTGGTATTCTCAGTCACCCTTCAGTAATTATCCTCTTCTCAGCTTCTTAAAGAATTCTTTCTTACCCCCATTCAAGGATTCGGTATCTTTTTTTTATTTTTTTGAGACGGAGTCTTGCTCTGTCTCCCAGGCTAGAGTGCAGTGGCATAGTCTGGGCTCAGTAGCTGGGACTACAGGCGCCCACCACCACACCCAGCTAATCTTTTTGTATTTTTAGTAGAGATGGGGTTTCACCATGTTAGCCAGGACGGTCTCGATCTCCTGACCTCGTGATCTGCCCGACTCGGCCTCCCAAAGTGCTGGGATTACAGGCATGAGGATTCAGTATCTTTTTATTGTGACCTTCAAAATTAAGACACTGCCATTGCCCTGGTTGGAATGGATTCCTGGTCCCACCTAACAAGTGGCTCTCTTGTTTGCTTAGGGAGCAAAAGCCAGAGTGGGCATGGACAGGGTCTAAGAAGGTCCTACTAACAAATCATCATTTGCTTATTCAAGGAGAAAGCATTCACCATACCTATACTTGCTCTGAGCAGACCGTCTTGCTCCCAGTTCTTCCTCTTCTGTGACCCTTCTCTGTTTTTCCTCTCTGCTAGTCAAGACTCTACCCAGCCATAGAAATTTCTCTCTTCCTTCTGCTCCAACACTCACATATGGATTCTGCATGCCATCTAGCACATTTGGTATTATCTTTGCTATTACCTAGTTAATGAAGATTGTAATGCTGTGACTCTTTATTTAATGTGGTAAAAATATATTTATACTGCTTGTGTTATTTCCTCTCTTGGCAAAATGTAAAAATGCATTTTTACTAATAAAATCATTATGATTTACAAAGACATCATATTATGAGAAAGTTTGAGATATACAAATTTTACATTGTTTTTAGTAGTCATTTAAAAAATGATGAAATAAGATCTTAAAGGAGATGACTACATATATGATAGAGCAAATAAATCAGGATTTTAAAAAATCACCATGAATATAAAAGGACAGAGACCTAGTTTAAACATTTATATAAGGAAACCTGGGGGACTTAGCTGATGATGGAACCAGTATTCAATAATGTAATATGCCTGCCAAACAAAGCTGGTATCAGCCTCCAGCATTAAAAGACGCTCCCCAGACATTGCTCCAGAGGAGTCCCCCAGGTTTCATCTGGCGACAAAGTCCAGTGCTATCAAATCTTTAACTAGTGTTACTCAGGTCTGGGGTATTGACAGGTTGCTGGAAGACATTCTAACATCTGATGGGGTAACCGGACAAATGATATTCAAAGTCAATTCCAATACTAAGACTCCGCAATTCTCCTGAAAACATTTTTTTAAGGTCTAGGAGTAAAAAAGATGCTTCCTGAGAAGTAACTGCTCCTACCCAGTTTGGATAGAGAAAAAACTCTAATTTTCTTTTATGTCCATTTCACTGAAAATGAGTTTGTTTTTTAACTGCAGCTACTAGCAACTCTGAAAAAAAAATGAGATTTATAGTTTTCTCTAGGAATCCTGGCTGTAGGTCAAGGAACATTCTCCCAAGAAAACTGTTTTGATCTCCATCCTTACCATCACCTAAAAACTAACAAAATCAGATTTAGTACTTATTGTGGAGAACAGAACAATCTGTTGCTTGCCTAAGTAGCACATATGGATTGAATCCAGGCATCGTAGATTAGTGTATTCTTTCTCTTAAACATTATTTGGCCACAGGAATCTGCAATATTTACCACGCAATGACTCATGTATTTACCCTTAAGGATATTCCCATAGATGCACACTTTGAAAAGAAATTCAAGAAATTTCCCATTATAATCCATATCCACCCCACTCCAACCACCTGTATATTCCATTTTGAAAAAGCAATCCAACAGTCAAAACAGGCTTCAATATTCTTTGTCCTTTGAAGTTTACACAAAAGATCACAAAATCAACCACATATTTGCTTCTGGATAGGGTACCAAAATGGATACCTAAAAAAGAGCCAAACATTCCCATTCCTGTCCTCCACCGTCTTGTCACAGTCTGTATTCCTTGTTTTCTGGGGATATAGGACTGTTTGTCTCTCAGAGATTTCTTCACTCTAGCAGAAACTCTAATAGAAAACTCGAACTGCAAACTAAAGTTTTAACAGATGCTTCATTCAGGCCCAAAGAAGCTTCAACATAAAAATAAAAACAATCAAAACACTACCTATGAATGTACCTACAGCACACACGGTACCTTTCAATATCTTAAAAATATTTTGTTCTTGTTTCTCTCCAAAGTGTGCATGAGCTTAAATAAGCTTATCATACTTGGTACCAAGAAAATTTGCTGAGGAAAACCAGTGATTTTATTATTAACTTTGTCATTTGATACTTGGTAATTTTTGGTGGGCCAATTACTCAAAGTGATTGGAGATAGGAATGAAGTAAAAATATTTAAGAAATAAATTCATTTTGTGGAGGATGAGATCAGCCCTCGACATACATCTGTCTTTAATTCTTTCCTACTTTGTAACATACAAAGATAAATTATATAAATAAATATGTTAACTTGATTAGATCAATAAGGTTATTTAAACACATATTTAGAAGGAAAGTAGCAGAGCAATAAAGGAAACTGGCTTTGGCATTACATACCTCCAGTTTTGAGATCAGCTTTGCTACTTGCTATTTTTGTGACCTGTGTAAGACATGTTACCTAATATCAAAAAGCTTGCGATTCCTCATTTGTAAAAAGAAATAGTAATATTTATGTGGGTATAAATTGAGAAAATGATTTTAAAACACTTACAAAACCTTTTGCAAGGCACATATTCCAAAACTGTTGCTCATTTATGACATAAATATTTGGGGATTGTTTCCCTTTAAAGAACTTTGGAGTACTAGAGCTAGTAGTAGCAACAGATAACATTTATTGAGCTTGTACTTTGGGCCACTGTTCTGCTTGAAGGTTTGTACATACTATGAGTTAGATGCCTTATCATACTTTCTTCCCTAAATTAAATACAAGCTAGTCCTCCTTTAAAGTGTGTGTGTGTGTGTTTGTGTGTGTGTGGTATTTGTAAGAAACTGCATATCGTGAAAACTTAAATGGAAATTAAAATTGCTTTTCTAAGTTGAATCATGTCTAATAATGTCCAAAAATGAAAATCAAACCTCTGATAGCTCTACATTATATCTATGTCCATGCTGACATATAATGCCTTTTCTTTCCTTTTTTGGTTCATTTTTAAAATTTATTTGCTTTCTTCATTTTTCTAGCCATATATGTTTGATTTTTAAAAATTCATATGGAAGAATTCTCTATCTAGAAATTAAAGTTATAGTTTTACACAATAGCATTTTTTAAATACTAGAAATTAAAGTATATATACCAAATTGGCATAGTAAATTATACTTCTAAAATCAGCATTATTTTGTTCTCTTCTTTTTAGCAGTCTTTGCCTTTCTGGCCAGGGTATTTCATATTATCTTTAGGCAGTTAATTCTATCAACTGTTCTTCTATAGCAAAACATTCTTTTCCCCCTAACCTGAACTTTCCAAAGTTTAAACCTCTTTATTCTTCTGGACCTCACTCTATCTTCTTCATAACTCTATCATGTTGCTATGTGACAATGCTTTTCCAGATATTTTTAATCATATTCCTACTTTTAAAAAAAGTCTATTTTATTAAAAGACTTTACTAAGGAAACTTAAATTATGTGTGAAGCCCTCGATTTGGGGGATCAACAATTTATACAAAAGTTGGCATTGTAATGTCATTATTGTAGAAATATATTGGTGTTTTGAGGGGTTGTGTGTGTGTGTATGTGTGTTTACACTTTGAACGTTTGGCTAATGTACTTTTTGTTCTTTCAAACATTTGGATAAAAGGCTTGAAAGCATACCACTGCCAATACCATTTTCTAAAAGTCAACAAGCTTTATGGTTTCTTATAAAGAATGTGTCCCGAAGCAAGGCTTTGCACTGCATATTTACAAGGATATTAATTTCCAAAGCTCTGTGTGATTTGAATACCATTTGTTGTCATTCGTCTTTCCTTCTTTTCCCCAGAGAGAAAGCACAGTTGTTTTCAAGTTACTTCTCTGTATATTCCAGATGAAATAGGATAAAGGAAAATGAAATTAATGGTATAAATTGAATAAATTAAGTGTAATAATTTTTTGCTAATTTTTTCCTGGAAAATTTTAGATTGCTTTTTCTCAAGTTAATTCCATATCTCTGGGAGAAAAATAGTGGAGCCTACTGTAATGTTAATGGATGATTAATGCACTTCAAACTGAATTCACTTCTCTTGTTTTCAAAACCAATTTAAATATGAAAGGAATATTTTTAAAAGTTTTTTTTTAAAGTTCAAGTTAGTTTAATAGGATAACAATACTTGTTGCTCTTGATATCAGTGATTTTGAGGGAGTTACTAAAAATGGTAGAAAGGGAGTTAACTGAGGAAAGGTTTGAAAATCATACATAAAACAAAATTTTGTATCTCATACTAAAATTTGATGAAATTTGTGAGGTTTCTCAAACTGATTAATGAAATAATAAAGTATTCTATAAGTAAACACTGAACAAAATATATCCTTTAGGGTAGTGTTAAGTGATGATGTAGACTACACTTTTCATATTTAACCTTTAAATTTTTTGTCACTGATTTAAGACCGAATAATTCACTAGAAACTTTGAAAGCAAAAACACTTCCATGGTATTCCCAATGCCTGTAACAATGCCTAATGTTGAATGAAGGGGAAAAAGTAAATATTTGATTTTTTCCCTTGCTGGTTGTTCTAATTAAGCATCCTTTTGGATCCTATGAAAGTGCAAAAAAGAGGAAAAAAATAAAAAAGAAAATCTCATAAGATACAACCTGTCCAGGGGAAACCTAGAGAGAAATGGACCCCAGCTTTTTATTGCATGGGAGAAAGAAAGAAAAAATATTTTTTTGAACCGAGGTAAAATTACATAATCTTACAGAGTGTCTGTCTCATATTCAATTCCAGAGGGTGGAGGGAGACCTCTGGAGAGGGAGTCATGCAGTATGAGTCAAGAATCAGGATCCTTCACCCTGGAGTCAAACAGAGCAAGGAGGATCAGGGCACTCCCTATAGATCCTTCAGAACAAAGGAAGGGGAGAGGCAGATAATAAGGAAGCCTGTGCCAGGTCTCATTGACAATGTAGGTATTTTCATTCTGGCCAGATTTTCAAGAATATAGTCTAGTTGTATTCTTACAGAGGAAAAAAATGAATATAGTAAATGCCTTTCTAACATTCTATCTGTTAGAAATCCCCATTACTTGGCCCTTCTGATTCTCTATAATGTAATAAAAACTGATAGGTTTTTGGGGTATTTTCTGTACCATCAAGTAAAGTTTAAATAATATTTGATACAGTTTTACTGTTAAATGTACATTTTTAAAAGAAGCTACCTCAAATGGCACTAATTTATTCAACAGCTACTGAAAGTTTACTGCAGATACTGGTTTATCTTCCAGATGAAGCACAGGCTAACATGAGCTACAGGGCTTTTGTCATCAGGAACTCAGTGCAATAAGGGTACAAGAAAGCATTTAAACAACCAGAACAATGCAATTTCTAATTTCCAAGATCCATGAATATAATATAAATTTCTATGGAAATTTTTTTCAGAGAATTTGGACACCCAAAGTGGCAAAGAATTTTCTACATTGAGGGAGAGAAAAGTAAAGAGTAAATAAGTAGCAAAATAATGACTGAAAAAACCATGGTATAAGAGAAAGGAAATGGAAGACTGTTGGTGAAAAAAAGGTCAAAAAAAAATTCAGTAAAAGAGAAAAATAGTCAAGAGATAATTATATAAATCTACTTACATATTCATCAAATACAATTCAGTTTAGTATATAATTTACAAATGGAGACATGCACAAAATAGAATCACCCTTGAATACACATTTGGAATGCCAAACTTCCAGTTTCATACCCTATGCCTCAATTATGCTTATTACTATGTACAGATCCGAATCAAGTCATTTATCCAACAGTGAATCCATGAAAGTATTATACTTCAAACTCTGATTTGGACTCTGTTAATCTGTATATTCTGGTATATTCATTCATTCATTCATTTATTAAAAAGTGAACAGGTTCTATACGCCAGTCCTATTACTGGGGTATTTAATAAGCTAAATTATACACAGTCCTTCAATGTGAACTCCCAACTGCTTTATGACAGAGAAAGGTAGTGAGAAATGACACTTGGCCGGGCGCGGTGGCTCAAGCCTGTAATCCCAGCACTTTGGGAGGCCGAGACGGGTGGATCACGAGGTCAGGAGATCGAGACCATCCTGGCTAACACGGTGAAACCCCGTCTCTACTAAAAAATACAAAAAACTAGCCGGGCAAGGTGGCGGGCGCCTGTGGTCCCAGCTACTCGGGAGGCTGAGGCAGGAGAATGGCGTAAACCCGGGAGTCGGAGCTTGCAGTGAGCTGAGATCCAGCCACTGCACTCCAGCCTGGGCGATAGAGCGAGACTCCATCTCAAAAAAAAAAAAAAAGAGAGAAATGACACAGCTGAGAAAATAGGGCAAGATTCTCTGAGGAAGTGGTATTATTTAAGACAAGACTTTGAATACAGGATTTTAAACTAGGTTAAGGGAGTGTGGAAATGAGGGCAGACTGAAGGACAGGAACTTTCTGTGCAAGAACAGCATGTGAAAAATGCCCTGAGGAGATGGGTGAGGATACAGATATGGGGAGGCTCTATGCAAGGCCCCTGCAGCACAGTACAGAGCCTGGGAGAAACAGTGGCACCAGATGGGAATGAAAGGTAGGAAGGTCTCAGGTCACTCAGAACCCAGAACCATAGGAAGAATTTGATGAGGTGGGGGTAAAGAGTCAAGTAGATATGGTACAAGGCAGAAACTTTCAGAGCTGTATTCTGAGATCCCTTTGTCTGCAGAGTAGAGAAGCTAGGCCTGGAAAATAGAAGCAAGAATAAATGCAAGAAAATCCCTTAGAAGCTTTTCTGCATTCGTTTAGACTAAAGATATGGTAATTGGGACTCAGATGGTGTCAAAAGAAATGGAGAGGAGCCAATTGATTTAAAAGGTATTTAGAAAGTTACAAATAACACTTAATAACAGTTGGACCGACTATAAGGGGTAAAAGTGCAGGGTGTATTAAGGAAGTATCCAGATATTTGGCTGGGTAACCAGAATACTGTAACATCACTCACAAAGGTAACAAAGAGGAGACAAAAGCCAAAGATTAAGCACCAAATTTAGGGTACTGGAAAAGTAACATTCATGAATTTCATTTTAGAAGGCCATTGTGACATCCAAGAGACTGAAAAGAGGGTCTGTTCCTCAGGAAAGAGGTCAAGGCTAAAGCATATTTACGTGGTATGGATGACTTTACCTAAGGAGAGGATAGAAAATGAGGAAACAGAAAGGAGCTAGTTTCAAAACCTTGAGGAACACCAATATTCAATGGCCAAGTGGAAGGAAATGAAGTTTCCTAAGAAGTTGAGTAGGAAAAATGAGATTAAAAAATGAAACATGGATGAGGGAATGAAGTATGTCAAGCAGGAGGGAGAGTTCAATGTTGTCAAACACTACAGAGATGTCTATCCATTATGATGAGTACTGGAACATTTCCATTGCATTTAGCAAAATGGATATCACTGGTCACTAGCTAATGATACTTTGATACAGTGGGAGGAATGGGAACTAGATTGAAATAGATGGAAGAGTGAATGGCAGAGATGGGAGTAAGGAAATGATAGCAGTGAACATAGACAATGTGGTTGGCATTGAAGGAATTGAGAGAATAGAAATTATTCATAAGAGGACTTGAGAAAAATACAGAAAATTTTTGTTGTTTATTTCGTTTTGCTTTTCACGGTTTTGTTTGTTGGGATTTGTGTGTATGTTTTTTGAGACTTGAACATATATATTTAAAAGTCAATGAAAACTCCTTTTTGGCTTTCTTTTGGAGACAGGGTCTCACTCTGTCACCCACACTGTAGTGCAACGGTATGATAATAGCTCATTGTAGCCTCAAACTTCGGAGCTCAAGTGATCCTCCACCCTTACCTTTTCAAGTAGCTGGGACTACAGGCATGCACCATCATGCCTGGCTGATTTTTTTTTTTTTTTTTTTTTTTTAGAGACAGGGTCTCACTATGTGCCCAGGCTGGTCTCAAACTCCTGGCCTCAAATGATCCTTCTACCTTTGCCTCCCAAACCAGCACTGGGATTACAGGCATGAGCTACTATGCCCAGCCTCAATGGGAACTCTTTAACAGTTGAAAGAAACAGTTTGATAGCATTAAAATCCTAAGAAAGTCAAAGAATTTAGATCAAGTGAATAAGGATAGGATAGGTGCTGGATGGAAATGGTTATATGTTACATACGAGGAAGCAGAGGGCTTCCTTTGTTTGTGACTATGTGTGAAAACGAGGTCACTATCTCAGAGTAGATCATCTGCTGAAATAACCAGTAGTAAAAGGGTGGTGAGATAAAGGTTAAAGGAGAGTGAATAAGATTTGCAATTGTCATTGAGCAGAAAGGCAGATTTTATTGATCAAAGAAACATAGTAACATCATGGGAGTATTAAGAGTCCATTTGAGTTAGGTGGCTATGAATTCATCAGAGAATCAAAGCGTCATGTTGTGAAACTTCAACAACATTTCACCATTTGTGGACAAGCATGAACAATGCAGACAGTTGAGGTCATTCAGGAATGAGATTATGCTTTTGAATAGAAAGGCAATGGATAAAGGAGAAAAAGCAGTGTTTTAAATGATTAAAAAAACTCTGAGCTAGATTAGAAGAAGTGAAAAAATAAGAAATCTGATGGCCTGGGAGACAGTGTAGGGGTCAGTGGGCTGGAGTGCTTGCTGGGGGTAAGGGAGTGGTTACAGTGTAAAAAGTTGCACCAACCCGCTCAGTGCACAGGTCATTGTCGATAAAGATGTCTGAATTATCTGAGACAGGAAACATGATAACAAGATCTAGGGGATGTTTGGATGTTTGTGGAAATAGATGACTGAAACAGAGTAAGGAAAAGGTCATCGAAGATAACTAGTAGCTCAAGGTACTGAAAAGGGACTATTCTGACTAGGTCATTCTCATAAATGCTGAAGTCACTCAGAATAATGGCACCCCTGGAGAGAAAAGGCAGCCAATGAGGCAGGTACCAATATCTGAAATGAATGATGGAGAGTGGCCAAAAAGTCTGAGGATAACAGGGGCAGAGACCACAGAGAAGCACATTTTTTTAATGAATAAATTCAGCACCAAAAGAAGATGCATAGCAGCTTTACCTCTAAGTTCTGTTTTCAGGATAACATTTAAACCAATGTGATCCATCTTCTCTAATAACCAAGTTATGTGTACAAACATTTCATATGGCTGACTTATAGCAGCACAGAATATCAAAATTACCTTAGTTATGTCATTAATTTTGTGGGAAAATAATTATTAACTGTTCCTTATATTTCTAAGCAAAAGGACTTATCTAGACCAGGGGTCAGCAACCTTTTTCCTTAAAGGGACCAGTCTGCCACAATTACTCAACTCTGCCGTGACAGTGTAAACCAGCCATAGGGAGTAACTAACTCATGATATTTCAAATCCCATCTGTCCTATTTCTGTATCCATTGTTCAATTCATTCTGGACTCAGGTGGAGGACTGGGGAGTGTGGCAATTATGGGGTCCTTTAAAAAGCCAACAATTATTTATTTTAGATTTAAAAAATAAAGATAATCAGCCAAAGGTTTGTGATTTTCCATTCCCCTAAGAGAACACTGAAAGCAAGCACTCACCTGAACATATAGTTCTCTGAGTTCATATTGAAATTTCTTGGGATCTGTGGTAATTGTTACTGGGCCAATTTCTGTGAAGATAAAAATGACATAGGTCAATAAATAATAATCAATAGCATTAAAGACTTTATTGTATTTATGGATGGCTTTTCACTGTGCACTATATGGTTACTTATTAATGAGAAATAGTAAAATACCAAATACTCTTTCTCAATTTGTAGCTACCAGAGAATAACTTATAATTTACTATAAAGTATGCATATCTAAAAGGGTGAATTTTTAACCATAGGAAATGCAAGGAGGAGTAAAATAGTCACAGGACAAAGAATCAGGAGAGCACAGTTCCAGTTCTTTCTTACTCTCACCAGTCAGTAAATATTTATTAAGCACCACTTTGTTGTTAGAATTTAGATGAATCACTTATTCATCCATAATTCAGCTTCCCCAACTTTAAAGTGTAAATTTGTTTGCAACCTTTCTGTAAGTCTTACCTCATTCAAAATAAAAAGTTTGGTGCTAAACAAAAAAAAAGAAAAAAGTGAACATTCACTGCCTATCCCCTAGGTTTTTAAGAATTTGGAGATGTGGCCAGATGCGGTGGCTCACACCTGTAATCTCAGCACTTTGGGAGTTCAAGGCGGGCAGATCATTTGAGGGCAGGAGTTTGAGACCAGCCTGACCAACATGGTGAAACCCCGTCTCTACTAAAAAATACAAAAAAATTAGCCGGGCATTGTAGCACATGTCTATAGTCCCAGCTATTAGGGAGTGGAGGTTGCAGTGAGCCGAGTTCATGCCACTGCAGTCCAGCCTGGGAGACAGTGAAACTCCGTCAAGAAAAGAAAGGAAAAGAAAAGAAAAGAAAAGAAAAGAGAAGAAAAAAGAAAAGAGAAAGAAAGAGGATTTGGAGATGCGTAGTTGCAAGCACATTAACAGTGCAGGAAAATAGTCCCTATAACTTTTTTCCTCAAGGCTGGGGTGGCTGAACCTGGGTATCGCCATTCTCCTGAGCTGGCTTTGACCATAACTACCTTCAGGGCTGTGGCCATCCTCACAACTGCCCAGATGCACTACACAAAACCACTTCTTCTAACAGGAAAATGTGGGGCCACTGCCTTCCTTGGAGAGCCAACACTTAGATCGTAAGTCAGGTGAATAGAAGGATCCCCGATATCATGGGTTAACTTGGAAATCTGTATATACATATATATTTGTATTTTTGGTTGGATCCAGCATGTCTAAAGTAAACATTTCAATCCTGAGCTTATTCTCTTTAAAAAATAAATCAATTCTTAACATAGATAAACTAAAAGTGGCCATTTATGGGTATCAATTACTTTCCCCAGAGAGAATCCATGTATTTAAGTAATGGTATTAAAATTCATCTGGGTACCATGTGCTTAGATATATCATCTTAAATTCTCAGGGTGGATGAAAAGCTTCCTATCTTATATAATGAAGGTATAGACTCATTCGAAACTATAATGTGCAACTACAATGCAAAATTATAAAGATACTTAACATTTAGCTTTTACAAAATGTTTTCTAGCTTTAAAGGCATACTGCTCAACAAAGAGCTTATAACTCCAAAGAACAATACTTAATTAGCCAAACCTTCCATAACAAGCTACATATGGTACAAAAACAGACTGTAGTATTTTAAAAGTAAATGAGACAAATTGGAAGGGAGGTATAATTTGTCTGCCATAACCCATGTAATTTTTCTTAGAAATAACAGGAAAAAATGCCTCAGTCCTTCACTATAGATTAGACACTTTGCATTTTGCAAAAGGAGTGGAGAAACAATTGGAGAAACTGTGAAAATGCAAACATCTGCATTCCATACAAAGCAGAACCATCATTAACCATGTCCCCAAGTATATGGAAAATGGGAGAAGCCTACTCCCTCAAGACTAAACAAAGGCATACTTTGCAAAGGAATGCAAAACAGCAAAGAATATGCCAGGCAGTTACACTCTGACATATAAATTGTCAGTAGCATTGTCAAGCCAAGCTTCTATATTCCCACATTGCATAATACTGAAATAATCTAAGAATTTAAAATTCAAGAAGTAGAAAGAAATACAAAGAATACTAGAAAAAAACAATTATATAATAATAAAGAGGTAAACATGCAAGGACATTCCCTATAGTAATAAAAAATATCTGAATGTATGCCTGCTCTTCAAGAGTGGGGATCAAGGGATGCTATTAGAATAAGAGGACCAATTAGCCTTCATTTTAGTTAACCAGAGACTCTCAAATATCCACCTGTTTTCAACAAAGATAGGAAACCTTTCTTAAAGTTCACTATATTTTTGCAAGCCACACTGGACAGCTGAGATAAATCTTTATCAGTTATGAAACATACTCAAGAGAGGTAACAGCTTGCTGAGCTGTCCTATCCCTCCAGCTGTAAGCATCCTTTCCAATTCATTTTAATTAAATGATATGACTATTTGGCAAAATCAGCCCTCCTCCGTTTCAGAACTTGCTTCCATTCCAGTCTTTCTTTTCACATAACAGAGCCCTGTGCCAGCTGTGTCATTAGCAATTTCCTCTTTTCTTCCTTTTCACTCATGCTGGTTTCATCCCCTGCCAAGACTTTGATGATATTCAGCAGGTACAACTTTGTCCTCTCTTCCTGCCTGAACATGGTCCTCCAGTGCTTATAGAATTAAATGGGAACTCTCAAAGGTAATCTAGGCCCTCACTACAAACTTCAAACTTGGAAGCTATTGCACTTCCTTACCATTTCCACCACTGTCCCCCTTGTCTTTCTCCTGCCCATGTACCTGTCAAGTCTAGAAGGCCTGATTTAAACCTTATCTTTTTTAATATTTTGCCTTTTCTCTAATTTGCTTTACTGTCGTCCTGATAACATTGTTATAACAGAAAGTGGAAAGAATAGAGCTGCATATTTAACAAAATGCAGAGATCATTTCTATGTTATTCCGTTTATTTTATCTAGTTGTTTACAAAGAAAACTCACTCATAAAAATGAAAATAACCATCAATCTCAAATATAAGTATAGAGCTAGAAAGGGCATTAAAGATTGTTTGGTTCAATCCCCTTACCCTACAGACAAGAAAACTTGAGGTCCAGAGACAATGAAAATGAAAAACTTTGGTAGTGAAGAAAGAGGTGAAGATATCTGATAACATATTTTATGTTGCGTGACTTATGCAGCTTGCTAACTTTCCCTGTTTTCCAACATCTCCATTCTGTGAATTTTATCAAGACTAACATCCTTGTCCTTTCCTCTGGACTATGGGCAGGATGAGCTTCTTCGGAGTCCAGAATTTTAATATGATGCACACAGTACCCAGCATTCTTTGTTGTCACATGCCTATATATTTTTTACTTTATTTGTTGTTGTTGTTGTTGTTGTTGTTGTTGTTATTGTTGTTGTTTTAAGACAGGGTCTTGCTCTGTCACCCAGGCTGGAGTGCAGTGGCACTGTCACAGCTTACTGCAGCCTTGCCCTCCCAAGGATCAAGTGATCCTCCTGCTTCAGCCTCCCAAGTAGCTGGGACCACAGGTATGAGCTACCATGCCCAGCCAATTTTTTTATTTTTTGTTGAGACAGGGTCTCATTATGTTGCCCAGGCTGGAGTGCAATGGCATTATCACAGCTCACTGCAGCCTTGACCTCCCAAAGCTCAAGCAATCCTCCTGCCTCAGCCTCCCAAGTAGCTGCGACCACAGGTATGAGTCACCATGCCTGGCTAATTTTTTCATATTTTTTGGAGACAGGGTCTCACTACATTGCCCAGGCTGGCTGGGTGAATATTTTTTTAATAGACTGAATATCCCTCTTGCCTTGTAAATACTATAATCAACCACACTAAGCAACTTCGGTAGAGAATTGCCTCTCAAATCTATTTAACAAAAAGATGTTGAACACCTACTGTTTGCAGTTGCCACTGGTAACAAAGATGAATGAACATGAACCCTGTCCTCAAAGTCTCACCAGTCTAGTGAGATAAAAATGTAGATATGTAATTATAGTATGATGTAGTAAGCGCAGAAATAAAAGTGTGGGAAAGGTAGTGTAAAAGCACTAATTGATAGAGACTTTTTTTTTCCAGAAAGAACCAAGGGAGATTTCAAAAAGGATGTGAAAGTTCTGGATTTCAAATTAGTTAAAACAAAAGTTATTTATTCATACTGATTTCTTTTTAAGTTCTGTACATCAAGTTCACAAGGTATTCACATCTTGTATCAAATAAGTTATTACATATCATTATCTATATTTGCAATAACTTGTATAATTCTCAATACTCTATAACACATGCTGACCCACTTTAAGTCTTATAACAACCTCATAGAGTAGGTAGGATATAAGTATATAGACAATAGAAGCTTAAGTGATTAGCCAAAGTGGCCCAGCCTCTTTAAGGGCTACCACAATACCAAGTGCCAGCGACATGATAGCCAGCATCTACCATATGATACTATTGATTGCCTGATTGCTTTATTCATACCTCACTTGACTGTCAGCACCTTGAGGGGATTAACTGCCTCAGTATACATTCAGATTTCCAACAAGTGCTTGAATATAGGAGGAAGGAGGAGAAGGACAATAAAAAGAATAAGGATTAAACTTAGGCCTTCAGATTCTTTATTTCTTGCTTTATCACTACATCATGATGCCTCAATGCTATAGCTAAAGACCATGCTAAAGATCAGTGAGGACACTGATTAATCAACTGAAAAAAAGTTCAGTTTCCTATGTAACCAGAATGGTTTATTCTTTAGTTTAATCCAGTAAAGTTGATACAGAAAACTGATACAATTTTTCATATATAACTTATTTTTTAAAAAACGGTAGGCACCATGTATTATACAAAAATAAACAATTTTTTTGTGCTTCAGAGACCATTTTTTATTTTTAAAAAAATAATGTCTGAAACTCTAAGGAAGTCTTTTCTCTTTTCAGTAATTTTATTATTTCCCATTTCCTAAGGATTTATCAGATGGGTTGGATTTATTTCCAGCATCTCAGCTATTGTTCTCTTAATCTGAGTTGCTGGGTTGTACTTAAGAAAATAATGGAAAGAAATTCACAATGTAATATTTTCTTTCACTGCTTCATTTGGCAAGATCAATATCCAGCCTCTCACTTCCTTTTCCCTTTCCACTAACAGATTTCTGCTACTTGCAGTTTTTCTTTACTCAAAGTGGTTCCTTGATAATGAGAGGAATATTTACTGCTGCCTTCTGGGGTCTAAACACTGCCTAGATATAATTTAATAGCCATTTTCCCAATTTCTTTGTTTTTTTAAAAAAATATATATTGTTCTTAACTTTATATTGATAGTTATACATGAATAACTATATGAAAAGCTAAAACAAGAACCCCCTGAGCTGCATTATAAACTAATCAACATTTTCAAGGCATTATAGAAGAAGCTAAGAAATACATAAATCAGAGGATCTGCCACAATTGAAATACAGTTAAAAACTTTTAAAACAGCAAGCTATGGTAAGTTAAAAGAAAGCTAAACCAGCATCTGAGAAGAGCCAAGTAGTACAGATACAAGAAGACAGTAAATTTTCTGTATCCAAAGAGGATAGTGAGATCCATGAGTCATAGGAAAATACACCATGAAGGCATCCAGGAAGAGACAGGGTATGAGTTGGGATATGAAGCGAACACCAAATTAATAGAGGGTGACAAAAGAACAAAGAAATCCTAGGCATTGGGAAGTGGCCTCCTTAAAATGCCATTCATGAGCTGAAAGTCAACCTGTCCCTCCCACTTTCCAAAAATTCTACTCTTAGTCACTTTATATAAGACAAATCAATTATAATGTCCTTTATGTGCAAAGATGTTAGTATAAATATACATATTCAAAGCATTGGGGATGTTTTCTGAATTAAAAAATTAATAAATTATGTTTTCTGCTTTAGGATACTGCAAAAAATCAGATTATTATATCTACTCTTACTGTTTTCAATTTATCTACAATACATGTGTTCTATATTTCTCCATCCTTACTCAATTATAATGTTGCTGTCCAGCACCATTTTTAAATGATCTGCATCTAATCGACAAATGCAGAACTGTTTCCTGACTTTGAGCTGAGCTAATGCCAAGTATATTTCAGGATTCGTTTAGTTGAGTACATTCCTATTCATATTAGAACAGGTAATTTTCTGGACCACTTAAAGGCCCTTGTGATTGTTTTGACATTAAAATGATGTATTTTGTGTATTTTATAAAATCAGTGAATTCATGCACAGCATATTATCTAATATGGCTTAAATAGTATTCTGTTCCAATTCCAAAGAGATTATCCACTTAACAATAAGGGGTATGATAACCTTAAATATATGCATTGAACAAAATTGCACATAGTATATGTATAATGCATGGATCATTTCGCTTTATGGACTGCTGAATGAGATGTAGAAAAAATTGTTAACATAAATTCAGCAATGTTACACAGATATTTAGAACAAGAAGCAAAGAAGAACTCCTTAATAATGAACACAGGGCTTTGAGGTATATAGAGTAGGATGTTATTGCTTAGATGACTTTGGCCAGAGCAGCAGAAAGCCCTCTTGCAAAAAAACAGTCATGGGATTTT
Source organism: Trachypithecus francoisi (assembly GCF_009764315.1). NCBI lineage: Eukaryota > Metazoa > Chordata > Mammalia > Primates > Cercopithecidae > Trachypithecus > Trachypithecus francoisi. The sequence continues at coordinate 42,721,275 of NW_022681470.1, read as the reverse complement.
TATGGCCAACAAAGTTCAGACTCTCAGTTTTACATGTAATCCTAAATGTAAGATGACATTTTTAACATTAAAATACATCTATGCACTGATAAGGCATAATCAGAGATACAAGAGAACATATATTTTAAGTCATGCTATTTAACAAGATTTCATTAACAAGCTTTCCAATGTTATCAAGCTTTCCTATGTTTCCAATGTTTTGTACGCTGAAAGCAAACAAAAGGAAAATAAATACCATCTTCAAGAATATTTTTGAATTGAAATAATTCTTATTGGGATATGTGTTTTAAATTTTAGGATAAGAATACTGTAATTCATTTCAAAATTTTAATTGCTCTTAGGCAATTCCTTAACATTAATATTCTTCCAAATAAATCTAATCATTAGTTAGGGATAAAGAAAGTAAAAAATTATGAAGGGAGAGGTAAAATGTTGATGAAGAAGAAAAAAGTCTGTTTGCAAGTCCTTAGAAAGGAATCATTAATATTGTTGAAATTTCCACATGTTGGGAGAATAGACCTAACTTCTGTTTTGATTGTTTCCACAACAACCAAACAAATGTATGCAACACTTTGACTGTGTTTTCAGAGAAAACAAAACCATATTTATGAAGCAAACATTTTATTCACAAAAATAGGGGAATCAGAGACATTGCTAAAAGTATGATAGATGTCTGGGTGTATATAATATGTGTATTCCCTAAATACTTGCTTCAATTCATTCAACTAACAGGCAGTATACACACTTAGCAGAGTTCAAATTGTCAGAAGAAAGTATAAGCAAACAAATACACTTAAAGAAAGGAGTCTCGATTATAAAAGTCAGAAATATCTGTGTGTGTCTTACAAATTTAAGAACCAGCTGCATGGATTTATGACAAGGTCCCGCTTTCAACGGGGCTTCACCTTGGGGTCTAATGCTCTGCAGTCACTGTAGGGAATTTTTTTTTTTCTTTTGGATTTGTGTTTTGTAAGTGAAGTTCAATGGGATGATTGACCTTGGCTCACGGATGGTCCCACCTCCCACCATCACAAGATTCTCTGCTACCTGCTCTCCCACTCCTAGATGCCCAGGCCCTACTCAGTAGCCCCATTTCTGTTCCTACAGGCTGTCACCTTCTGCCCCAATAGGAACCTGTATATGGGAACAGAAAAGATTGGGGGGTGTAATGCCCAGCACCATCTTTGAGTGGGGCATGGAGGTGGCAAACCCCTCTCCAGGCTAGTAGCACCATAACACACTAGTAGAAGCCAGAGGCCAAGTCTCAGTGGGGCAAGCTTTTCATTCACTTACAATCCAGCTACCAAGCATACCTCAGCGCTGAGGCTTAAAGATCCCTGGGGGTCGCCTGTCTGTCAAGAGTTGGGGTGGCTGGCCCATGGAAAGAGGGGATGTCTGCTTCAAATGGATCTGTAAAGAGCACAGAGCCTGGGGCTTGTGCTGGTGGGAAGGGGAAACTGGCAACCCAGCTGCCTAGAGATGAAGCACAGGCTATATCATGAGGAAGAACCTTCTGGTGCCCACATGGGTCTGCATTTGCCTAAGAAGTGTCCAGATGCCCAGGGACCTCCCTCTCAGGCTCCAGGCCTAGAGGATCTTCTCTTCTAGGTGCCAGCTCTCTGAAGTCTGGCTTAACTTACTAGCAAGAGTTTTACTATCCCTCATTGTGTGCAATGCTAGTTTTAAAATGCAAATAACAGAGCATTTGACTGGTATATAGATTCACTCAAATTATATAATTCCTGTTTCCTGGCTGATCCCAGATGGTGCCTACAGCTGGCCAGGAAAGACAAATACAAACCAGATTAAGAATACTGAAAGAGGAACCATTTACCGTATTATCCTAACAATAGTATGTTGTTCCAAGTTTATCATGACATTGGGTTAAATAGTACTCTCTACTGAAAAATCTGGGTTTTTTTTTAAAGAAGAGAGAAAAACCATGTTTATATAAAAGAATATATATCAGATCTATACAAAAATAACATTCTACCTTTCATAGCAATATAAGAGATCACAAAGGAAAATACTGACAGATATAAATATAGCAAAAACAATAAAAATTAAAATCTGAAATATATAAAACCAGATTCAGCAGCATTTTTATGAACAATTAAAATAGATTAAAACCTATGATATCTGAAGAGATTATTCAACTTCATAAGAAAAAAATAAAATACCAAACATTACATGAAAGGAAAATTCTTAAAAAAGCAAAAAAGCAACAGGAGCAAGGTCACATTTAGTCATAGTGAAAGAGATGCAAACTTCAGCAAATTTGAAGAAAGAAAACTTTTTTGAAAGATTATTAATCAAACTAGTGTCATGATAAACCTGGAATATTTGTAGTGTTGGTAAGATTGTGAATGGTTACAACATCTGTGAAATTTACTACAGTTACATGTATTACAAGTCTTCAAAGTATTTTGTGATACACATAGGTTCATCATAGCACTATTCACAATTGCCAAGACATGAAATCAACCTAAATGCCCATCAACAGTAGACTGGATAAAGAAAATGTGAGAGATACACACACACACACACACACACACACACCATGGAACATACACCATAGAATACCATGCAATCATAAAAAAAGGACAAGAGCATGTCTTTTATAGCAACATGGATGGAGCTAGAGGCCATTATCCTAAGCAAACTAACAAAGAAACAGACACCAAGTACTAAATGCTCTCACTTACAAGTGGGAGCTAAACACTGAATACATATGGACACCAAGAAGGTAAGAATAGGCACCAGGCCCACTTGAAGGCGGAGGGTGGGAAGAGGGTGAGGACTGAAAAAATACCTATTGGGTACTATGCTTATCACCTGGGTGATGAAATAATCTGTACACCCACTACATGCCATTTACGTAAAAACAAACCTGCACATGTACCCCTGAACCTACAATAAAGGTCTAAATAAAAGTATCTTATGATAAAGTCATTTCGCTCTTTGTTATAATTCACTGGAAATAAAATGACACGGACATTTTCAGAATATCAATAAAGTCAAAATGGAGAAATGATTAAAAACATATAATTCTTTAAATAATATTAGGCATCAATTACATTATTATTCAATGGAGAAAAATAAGCCAATGTTTACTATATAATAAATAAAAAGGCAAAACACAGAATTGTAGATATACTTTAATTGCAATTATTCGCAAAGACACATGTAGGATAAGTGCTGAAAGGTAACACCAGAGTAAAAATTAATGTTTGAAACTAATAGAATGAGTATTTTTTATTTTTCAAAATTTTCAACTTATTGTACTGTTATATAATCTTTTTTTTTTTTTTTTTTTTTTTGAGACGGAGTCTCACTCTGTCGCCCAGGCTGGAAGTGCAGTGGCCGGGTCTCAGCTCACTGCAAGTTCCGCCTCCCAGGTTTACGCCATTCTCCTGCCTCAGCCTCCTGAGTAGCTGGGACTACAGGCGCCCGCCACCTTGCCTGGCTGGTTTTTTGTATTTTTTAGTAGAGACGGGGTTTCACCGTGTTAGCCAGGATGGTCTCGATCTCCTGACCTCGTGATCCACCCATCTCGGCCTCCCAAAGTGCTGGGATTACAGGTTTGAGCCACCGCGCCTGGCCTGTACTGTTATATAATCTAAGAAAAAAAAGGAATTTCACCTAATTACATACAAGCTTGATGTGTTCATGAATTTTGGCTGTGTGGTTATTAATTTGTTTATAATGGTCACTGGAAAAAAAGTGCAGAAGTATTTCTGAGCATTAGGCAAGATAACAAGGAAAGCATTAATTTAAGACATTATCTGTTAATATTGTGAGATGAAATATTTTAAGTATTTCGAGTCTAATCAAAACAGTCATTGTCTAGATATGGTATTCTTTTTCAATCCTCTCACTTCAAGCTTTCATCTCTTTCAAGTGCACAAGTCTTGGCAATGTCATCTTCCTACTGTTAGTCTTTATTGAATATACAATAATTCCTTTTCATTGAATGAAATGAAACACTGTTCAGACTTCTAACACTGAAATCCACCACAGCCAAATTTTGGTTCTTTTTTTCTGTGTATTATTTATATTTTCTCTATATACTGTTGCAATTATATATGCCTATACACATACAAATATCTGTCTTGCTTTTTTCTCTTCATGGAATAAATATTTAAAATATGAAATATCCAATACAATTGTAAATACTGAAAATAACACTGCATCATCAGTGTAAATGCTCATTTTACATTTAAATACTTCTAACATGAACAAGTTCAGAGTCTCCACTTTAGCTGATAACTAAAAGCATCTTAGATTTAGAAATTATCCTAGTCTCTTTAAGGTCAATGAACTTAATTATTTTGTTTCAGTTTGAATCTTCTCCAAAGGCATTTCAGCCCAAGACAGAACACATACATTATGCTTATACATAATAATAGGAAAGCATCCACATTTGAGCCATCCCACTCCCTCCCCTTACAAGTCACCAATGCACTGAGGCAACTGCAGAGAGAGGCAAGTGTCTCCACACAAATACCAATGAGCCGTGGCACATATCCAAAACTTTCCAAAAACTATAGAAGAGAAACAAGAGACATTCAGTGGCATTCTCTGGTATCACTGTGATCAGTGCACCCATACCAACCGATATCACACACAGGGTTTCAATACCTCTGGCTCCCAATTCCCATGCTTCTCCTCTTCACTCTGAAGCACATTCTTGTTAACTGATTATATCAATTCTTCTCTTTAAAACTTGTACTCTAAAAGGCAGAGATTGTTTCTTTGTTGTATGATCTGTACTCAAACCAAAATGCAATAATTGACCTGTGTTTTACAGACATCCATTCATAACAACTAGCAGACACTGAAAGGGAGATGAAAATACTACTGTCAAGTTATGTTATCTGTCACTGCTCCTAAAGTAATCTAGAAAAATGCCCATCTCTACATTTTTTAAATATTTTTTCTATATAAGAGGCTGTTTTCCCCATTTAATCACATCTTACTTCAAGATTCAACTTGGGTCTCAATTTGTTTTGGAAAGCCTCCTGAATGTCTCACTCTTCTGAATTAGAGCTCACTCAACTAATTTCTCTTAAGGATATGTCTTAGCTGCCTGTTTAGTATTTATCAAACGTGGTAAGCATCCTCTAAAATGGCCTCCAATTATCCCCACATCCTGGTATTCATACCCTTGTGTAATCCTCTCCCCTTGGCTATAGGCTGGACCTAGTGCCCTGCTTCTAAAAAAAGGATAGGGCAAAGATGATGAGATGTCACTACCAAGATTAAATTATAAAGAGACCATAGTTTCTGTCTTGCATGCCCTCTCTTGCTCTCTGATGAAAATCAGTTATGTGAACCAGCCATGTGAGCTACTCTGTTACCCTATGGAGACCCATATAACAAGAAACAGAGGGCAGCCAATATGTACCTGAGGCCCTCAGTCCAATAGCTCAAGAGGAACTCAATCCTGCCAGCAACCATGTGAGTAACTTGGAAGTGGATCCTTTCTCAGCCAAGTTTTGCAAGGATCACAAGGTCCAACCAGTATCTTAATTATAGACTTGTAAGAGACTCTGAGCCAGAGGACCCAGCTCAGTAGTGCTAGGACTCCTGGCCCACAAAAACTGGCAAATAATAAATGTCTATTGCATTAAATAGCACTAAGTTTTGGAATTTTTTTAATGCAACAGTAGATAGCTACATTCACTTATGCATTCTCCCAAACTAGATTATAAACTGCTCCGATGATAGCAACTGTGACATTTTGAATCTCCAGCACTTAGACAGTGACCCTCACTGTTTAATGACAGTGAAGTTATAGAAAGAGACAATTTTGAACAATATACACAAATCATTACTTTAAAATAGTCACTATAGCAATTTATAGAGGAGACAAAGTGCAGTCTCTGTGTTAAAAAATCTGTAGTTTAATTTGCAAAACAGAAAATATAAATATGTTTATGTATATGTGTGTATAATAAGAAATACACAGATAAATAAATATTCAAATTTAGAAGAGGCTATCATTTAAGCAATAATTAAGAAAATGAAAAATGTGATGTCTGAAGAAATTGGAAAACATTAGTATGGCTGTCAGGAAAAAAATTAAGAAAAAGAAAATACTAAGTACTATAAAATCCCTTAAAATATATATAATTACGGTACTTAATCCTAAAAAGTATGAGAGAAATAACAGACATTAATAGAACATTTGAAGTCATTCATATATTATGTCAAACGCTGCCTATGAATCTCATCATGGTATTTAGTCATAAAAATGAAAGATAAAAGAATGAAGAAAATTCAAAGCAATTGAAATTGAGTTCAAAACTCTGAAGAAGTTATTAACGAAGACTCTGCCAAAAAATCAACTAAAAAAATTTAAGATCTTTACTGGCAAACACACTACTTCTGATACTTTTTAATTCAACAAATAATTTTTAAGTCCCTACTAGCTAATCATGCCCTGTACTTGAAGTTGACTACTTAAAGCCTAATTAGACAGTTCACATTGTATACAGCCCAGTTACTTGGTGAATTTATATGATGTCTTCTTAATTATGTAAATGTCTGCCCATCTACACAGTTTAGTATAAAAACGCTGAATATGTTTGATAAAAGTGATAAGGAACACTATTTAGAAGGTATTTTTCTGGTGGTGGAAGAGAACAACCTGGAATAGAATCAAACATTACCAGATGCCTTATATTTGATAGCACTGTGCTTGGCACAACTGCGGAAGAAAAAGATATAATCCTTTTCTCCAATAAATTCACAATCTTGGAGAGAAAATGAAGAATAAAACAAGGAAAGAGACAAAATAACAAGTTGAAATAAATGCTACTATAGAAATAAGCAGGCTACTGAGACAGAAATAATGAGAAGAGAGGGTGCTTACTGTAACAATGGAAGATATCTATTGTATTTCTGTCATATAAAATGAATGTCTATAGTCTGTGTCCACTTTTACTGGGTTGTTGGGTATTTTGTGCCAATTTGTAGACGCTCTTTATATATCAAGTAAATTGGGTTTTGTCTGTGATATAAGTTGCAAAAAATTTCCTCCAGTTTGATGTTTCTTATAGCAATTTTGGCCATGTGGAAATAGCTTTCTTTTAGGTAGTAAGTAAAATGTATTAATCTATTTCTTGTGGTTTCCTGATTTTTATCACAGTTGAGAAAGCTTTCTTCCCTCTAAAGTTGTACAGAATTCTCCCATGATGTCTTCAATTATATTTATGGTTTATGATGTACATTTACATTTATGATGCATTTGGAATTTATCCTAGTTTAAGGTATAAGGTATGGAACCTCTTTTTTTCCAGACGGCTACCCAGTTGGCTCTTCATTACTTATGGAAAAACTCATTTCTTCCATTCACATTACAAACCACTATGATTCACACATGTATTCTATATACTAATTCACTAATCTTTCCCTTCCTATTTAGAACCAAAATGTCTTAATAACTGAGGCTTAGTAATATGTTTTAATATCTAGTAAAACTAGTCCCACATCATTACTCCCCTTTTGCTAAATTTTTCTGGCCATTCATGCTTATTATTTTTCCTTATCAACTTTATTTTTTTGTCGTTATTTTTTTGAGATGGAGTCTCACTCTGTCGCCCAGGCTAAAGTGCAGTAGTGTGATCTCGGCTTACTGCAGCCTCTGCCTCGCAGGTTCAAGCAATTCTCCCACATCAGCTCCCCAAGTAACTGGGATTACAAGCATGTGCCACCACGCCCAGCTAATTTTTGTATTTTAGTAGAGACTAAAATTTTTAGTAGAGACAAAATTCACAGTGTTGGCCAGGCTGGTCTCGAACTCCTGACCTCAAGAGATCCACCTGTCTCCACCTCCCAAAGTGCTGGGATTACAGGCGTGAGCCACCGCACCCAGCCCATATCAACTTTAGATCAGCCTGTCTATATCCAAAAATATCCTGTCTGTACTTCTGCAGATGTCACATTACATTTATACAATCAATTAGGAGAAACTGACAAGATGTTGAGGCTTTCTGTAGTGTATTATTCCAATTATTGTAATATTTTGGGAGGAATCTTAGAAGGGTTTTTATTTAAGATTTTATTTTTTTCCCATATATATTTGCACATTTCTTGGTAAATTTATGGCTAGTTACTTTATCTTTCTTGTAGATGTTTTAAATTGGGGTATTTCTTCCATTATATGTTCTGAATGGTTGTATTTTTGTATATATAAAAGCTATTGACTTTTTAATATTTTTTTCATTCACCACTGTACTGAGTTTTTTACTGTTTCTAAGACTTTTCAGCTTTTCAGGTACACAATCATAGATGCTCTAAATGTTTTTCTACTTTTATAGCTCTAATTTCTTTCTTTTATCTAATTGCATTGGCTAGTACTCCTGAACAATGTTTAATGTAGTGAGAATGGAGTTACTGTTTTGTTCCTAAAATTATCAGGTGCTTCTAGTGTTTCCCCACTAAGGATAATACTGGATTTGAGATTGAAACAGATACATTTTATCAGGTTATGAAAATATATATCTATTCCCTGTTAATAGGTTTGGGGTTTTTCTTTAAATTAAATCAAGTCTTAACACTAATTTTGTTAAATGCCTTATATATATATTAATATAATCATGTGCTCTTCCCTTAGATATAACGTTAATAATTTCCTTTGACTGACCTATCATCATGCCCCTGAAATAACACCTTTAATCAGGATGTTTATTATTTTAACATGTGCTAAATTCTGTTTGGCAACATTTTACTTCAAATTTTTGCAATTATATGCATGAACATGAAAATGAAAGATCTAAAGTTTTCTTTGAAGTGAAATTTTTATTAAATTTTAATGTCAATATCATGCTCACATCATTTACCACTTCCCTGAAAGAGTTTAAATATTATTAACATTATCAAGTTTTTGAAGTTTTGGTACAATTCCCTTATAAAACCATCAGGGCTTTGTGCTTTTGATGATAGTGGGGGCATAGATTTATGTTTTGTTTTTTTCAGTTAATATAGCCACTATTTTTTTTTTCTTTTGAGTTGGAGTCTTGGCTCTGTCATCCATTCATGCTTATTATTTTTCCACCCAGCTCTGTCACCCAGGCTGGAGTGTAGTGGCATGATCTCAGTTCACTGCAACCTCCACCTCCCCAGCTCAACAGATCCTCCCACCTCAGCCTCCCCAGTAGCTCAGACTACAGGCATGCACCACCACACCTGGCCAATTTTTGTATTTTTTTGTAGAGACAGGGTATGCCATGTGGCCCAGTGTAGTCTCGAACTCCTGGGCTCAAGCAATCTGCCCAGCCTCCCAAAGTGCTGGGGTTACACAAAATAGCATGGTAGTGGTACCAAAACAGACATATAGACCAATGGAGCAGAACAGAGATAACACCACACACATCTACAACCATCTGCTCTTTGGCAAGTCTGACAAAAATAAGCAATGTGGAAAGGATCTCCTATTCAGTAAATCGTGCTGGGAAAACCGGCTAGCCATATGCAGAAAACTGAAATTGAACCCCTTCCTTACACCTTCTACAAAAATTAACTCAAGATGGAGTAAAGACTTCAAGGTAAAACCCAAAACCATAAAAAACCCTAGAAGAAAACCTAGGCAAAACCATTCAGGACATAGCCACAGGCAAAGGCTTCATGACAAAAATGACAAAAGCAATTGCAACTAAAGCCAAAATTGACAAATGGAATCTAATTAAACTGAAGGGCTTCTGCAAAGCAAAAGAAACTATCATCAGAGTGAACAGGTAATCTACAGAATGTGAGAAAATTTTTGCAATCTACCCATCTGACAAAGGTCTAATATCCAGGATTTACAAGAAACTTAAACATATTTACAAGAAAAAAAAAATTCTATAAAAAAGTGGGCAAAGGATATGAATAGACACTTCTCAAAAGACATTTATGCAGCCAAAAAATACATGAAAAAAAGCTCAACATGACTAATCATCAGATAAATGCAAATCAAAACCTCAATGAGATACCATCTCACACCAGTCAGAATGGTGATTACTAAAAAGTCAGGAAACAATAGATTCTGGCAAGGCTGTGGAGAAATAGGAACGCTTTTACACTGTTGGTGGGAGTGTTCAACCATTGTGGAAGACAGTATGGTGATTCCTCAAGGATCTAGAACCAGAAATACCATTTGCCCCAGCAATCCCATTACTGAGTAGATACCCAAAGGATTATAAATCATTCTACTATACATATGCACATATATGTTTATTGCAGCACTATTTACAATAGCAAATACATGGAATTAACCCAAATGCCCATCAATGACAGACTGGATAAAGAAAATGTGGCACATATACACCATGGAATACTATGCAGCCATAAAAAGGAATGAGATCATGTCCTTTGCAGGCACAGGAATGAAGGTGCAAGCCATCGTCCTTAGCAAACTAACACAGGAACAGAAGACCAAACACCACATATTCTTATTCATAAGTGGGAGTTGAACATTGAGAACGAATGGACACAGCAGGGGGAACAACACACACCACGGTCTGTTGGGGTCGGGGGGTGAGGGGAGGGAACTTAGAGGACAGACAGGTCAATAGGTGCAGCAAACCACCATGGCACACGTATACCATGGAACAAGCCTGTACATTCTGTACATGTATCCCTTTTTTTTTTAGGAAAAAAAACACACACACACACACACAACAAAGTACTGGGGTTACAGGTGTGAGCCACTATGCCCAGCCTTCAATTGTATTTTCTGTATGCTTTGGAAATTTTAGAAAATTTTCTCTCCAAAGAAATTTAACCATTTTATTCAATTTTTTCAAATTGTTCACCTTGAGTTTAGTAAACAAGATCTTTTATGACTAAATTCCCAGCATTTCAAGATAGTCTCCCTATCATCCTTTTTTACATGATGTATTTGTGCCCTGTACATTTTATTTTATTAACTAATAGTTTAGTTTCCCAAAGTAGAAGTACTTATTTTATCTCTAATCTAATTCATTTATTTCTGCTTTATTATTTCATTTTGCTTTGCATAGGTTGATTCTATTGTTTTCTTCTAACTTCATAAATCACTACTCAGAGTACTAAGTGTATACTTTTCTTTTCTTTTCTTTTTTTTTTTTTTTTTGAGATGGAGTCTTGCTCTGCTGCCCGGGCTGGAGTGCAGTGGCCGGATCTCAGCTCACTTCAGCTCACTGCAAGCTCCGCCTCCCGGGTTCACGCCATTCTCCTGCCTCAGCCTCCCGAGTAGCTGGGACTACAGGCGCCCGCCACCACGCCAGGCTAGTTTTTTGTATTTTTTAGTAGAGACGGGGTTTCACCGTGTTAGCCAGGATAGTCTCGATCTCCTGACCTCGTGATCCACCCATCTCGGCCTCCCAAAGTGCTGGGATTACAGGCTTGAGCCACCACGCCCGGCCTTGTATACTTTTCTTCTGAGAGTTTTATCTACATCCCATAGATTCTGATATGTTGTGTTTATATTACCTTTGTTTTCTAAATTTTAAAAATTTTAGGTTGGGTTTCCTGTTTGACATGAGTTTTAGAGAGATTTTTAAATTTGATGAAGTTTTAAAAAAATTCACCTCCCTTGTTATTAATTTCTAGTTTTATTTCATTGTGATGAGTGCACTTTTCCTTGTGGTACTATATGTGATTGGCTCTTGTTAACACTCCATGGCTACTTGAAAAGAAATATTGTGTTTTCAGGAAACAATGTTTTATATATCAGTTAGATGTGTATTTATTACATTAACCAGGTCTTCTATAGATGTAGATATTTTTGTCTTCTTGATCTGTCATCAACTATGGAAGAAAATTCAAGTCTCTTACTCTAATCTGTTTCTATATCTTCTGTTATTGTTTCGTTCTATGAATATTGATGTTATGCTGTTAGTATATAGATACATTTCACTGCTGTATTTTCACTGTGAATGTCTCAATCTTTATAAAATGCTATTTTTGTTTTGTTTAACATCAAGACCATGACCCTCACTTATTTTTAATTTGCATTTAAAATACATGTATTTATGATACTTCCACTTTCTTTCCCTGTTTTCTCCATTTTTAGAAGGCTTATTACTTTTATTGTCAGTACAATTTGCATATACTGTCTGTTCTGTTACCCTAATCCCCATATTTATGTTAGTCTTAGTCAAACAATTACATAAATCCAATGCTCATGGTTAGTATTTTTGTTGTAGATTTTTTAGACACCTCTTGTTTTATTTTTCTTCTAAAAATTTCCTGATATCTCATGCAAACAATATTCCCTACGATGTGCATGTTCAAAATTGTTTGCTCTTGTCTCTGTATTTGAACTACATTTTTGCTGGTTATAAAATTCTTGAGTTACACTCAACACGTAGATTTTGTTCCACTATCTTCTAGCATTCAATGTGTTCTAGAGTAGTTCAAGATCACATTAATCTATTTCTTCTACAAGAGACATCCTTCTTGGCCACCCAAGGGGGTCTTTCATTATCTCTGAATTTTAGTTGGATATGTTTTTAGGTTTATGGCTCTGGGGCAATTTCCATTGGATTTAGTATGGTTTTTCAACATGTAAATTCAAGTCTTCCTTAACTTATGGAAATTATCTTAATTTATATCTTTAAATATTTATTTTGTGACATAATTTTTGTATTTATTTGTGACTCCAAAAATATGCATGCTTGATTTCCTTTGCCTGTCTTTTATGGCTACCTACCATTTTCTCTCTAATCTTTTAAAACTCTTATTAAATTTCTCTTTCATTTTGCTCACTTTCCTCATATCCATCCTCTCTCAAGGTCTTTGCTGTATTTCAGCAGTGGTTATTCTTTCTTGTGCTCCTGCCAACTTTTCCTTGATTTCTGTGGTGGTTTTATTTTTCCTGTCCATTTCTTTGAGACCACTGTTCACCTACCATCTCTTCTCTGAGTTCTTTTATTTTTAATTTGCATTCATCCTTCATAAACACACTTACTTCTTTAAAGTTTTGTTTTACTTTATTTTAAAATTCATAGCACAATGTTCAGTAACAATTTTTGTCTTTCATGGGCACACTATTTTGTTTTGTTTTGCTATTATTTTCTCCTGAGCTTTTGGTTTCCCTCTTCATTTCCTCATATTTTTCTTGCAATTTTTTGTTTTGTTTTGTTTTCTTTTCTTTTTTTTTTTTTTTTTTGAGACGGAGTCTCACTCTGTCGCCCAGGCTGGAGTGCAGTGGCGAGATCTCGGCTCACTGCAGGCTCTGCCTCCCAGGTTCACGCCATTCTCCTGCCTCAGCCTCCCCAGTAGCTGGGACTACAGGCACCCACCACCACGCCCGGCTAATTCTTTGTATTTTTAGTAGAGACAGGGATTCACCGTGTTAACCAGGATGGTCTCGATTTCCTGACCTCATGATCCGCCCGCCTTGGCCTACCAAGCAATTTTTTTTAAAAAGATCTTAGGCTAATCCTTTTTTGTATCATATAGTATTGAAACTGGTGCGTTTTTTCTATACCAGCGATTTGTTGGAAGTTCATGTGGGTGGGGAAGGGTACAAAGACATATTCCAGGCTAAGAGCAATTTTTCTTATGATGTAGGATTTTGATTGTGTATTTATTTCCTTTTTACACTTCCTCAATCAATGGTTATGGCAGCTGAGATGGTTTTCTTAATGCAAGCTATCTTTTCTCTACTGCAATGAAGACTGGCTGTTTGCTCAACCAATGAAGACTGGTCTGTTTTCATGTGGTTGGCCCATCTTTTTCACTGCTCAGAACCAACTGGGTCTGAGAAAGTTGGTGCACCTAGTTTGTCCTGTTTAATGATAGAGCTCAGAAATTACATCTCAGTGTGTATCCCTCATCTTCATAAATGGCTCTCTCGTAGCTGCACACCTGTTGGACTGGCTCTACTGTTTTCCATCTCCTCATCTTAATCTACAATGTCTACTGCCTTGGGAAGACATTCCTTCTTTTGGAGGATCTGGAGTTTAGCAGTCTTTTAGCTTCACCAAATATGGTTGTTTAAATTTCTGTTTTTCATTCACCTTGTTGCTTTGGATCATTTCTGGAAAGATGAGATGATAATGTGACTTTAAACTACCACATTCAAATCAGATATTCTATCCTAAATTATTTAATTTTTAGTCTTAACAATCGAATATCCTCAAAATCCATATGTTTTATACATTCAGGAATTGAGTTGGAAATACAAGGAAACAATAATAGCCATCTACTTTGTATCTGGCACTGTAAACACACATAAAACTATTTTATTGTATATGCCTCAAAATAGCCCTGCAAGTTGGGTATTATCTTCATTTTACAAATGAATAGCACAGCCCAGATTTGTCTTTACTCTTAACCCCACTGAAATAAATTCTCATTCTCCCAAGATAACTTTTAAATATTTCACTTTTATGGAAACAAAATAATCCCTGATTAGACTGTATTATTTGTTTGTTTTGGAATCTAAATTTCTTTCGTCTCCTCCAAATACTTTTTTAAACCACTAGCAATATGTAAGAGAAAAACCTTTTAGAACAGAAATGGTTGCATGCTATTAAACAAGAACTGGACTTCCTAAACTGTAAAACCACAAAGTCCAACATAATACAATCAATATGCTGTTTGGTTTTGTCCCCTAAGCAACTGACCAAACACTACTATAAATTTGCCTGCCAATGAATTTGACAAAGATTAAGAATGTTGATACACCCCCTACCTAAAATACAAACTTTGAATAAATGTAACATAAATATAATAACAAACAGACAAGAATTCAAGTGACAAACAATTTGAGAGTAAGATTACAAATTCTTTGTTTTGGGCAGAATTAATTATCATTATTTCTTGTACTTTTTGAGCTTGCTACATTTATCAAAACTCCAGACTCACAATATTTCAGACACTTTTACAAATAGAAGTTAGCACTTGCTACCATACTTTCTTGGCATCCGAAACAAAGAAAGCACTGCACAAATCGTTCCTTCTTTCAAAATGAGGTTTTATTAAATTTTTTTAAAGTTATCCCCTAAAGATAGCACTAAAACCAGACATAATAGAAAAAGCACTGTATTTAAAGTGAAGAACTTGGCTATTATACTAGTTCTACATTATTAGTGGTGTGAATTTGGACAAGTTACTTAACTCTCTGAGCTTTGGTGTTTGCCTTTGTGTAAAATACACTTGGAAGTACCCCTCCTTAGTGTTTCTGTCTGGCTAATATCTGTGTAAACAACTAGCATAGCTCCTAACACATAGATGTTCAGTAAGTATTTATTGAGTCTTAATAACATTCTGAACAATTTCTTGTTTTTACTTTCTATTACATTAAAATCTAATATAATGATGGCAATAAAACTCTTTCCTTGAGGAGTACATCAGCCATTATAGTAATCATTAGATATCAAAGCTCCACTTATTCATTTCTCTATCTTTGGCCACAATAATAGAGATAACCTTAGCGTTAACTCTTGCTCAGAAAGATTTCTATACTATTTTAGTGTTTTAACAAAATAAATATATTGCTCTGATGGAATAAAAAAGTTTGAAAAAAACACAGGCTATCGAATAAAACAAACATGAATACCCAGTACTGGTTTTGCTAGTTACTATGGCAAGTTATTTAATCTCTCTGAAGATCAGTTTCTTTATCTGTAAGATTCTGACAGATTGCTGAGAATTGAATGGGACAAAGTATGTAAAGTAATACATATAGTAGATATGCAATAAAAGTGAGCCTCTTCCCTATGAAAACTCCAAAAGTCTTTATAGTTTCAATTGTGGTTATGCTTACAACCAACATAGTGTCCATTCACCCCAATAGTCTAACCAGAGTTTAGCCCATAGTAGGATGTTAATACTTGAGTGTTTATTAGTATCTTATCAGAAGGCATTGTGTAGCTTGCAGAGAGGGTGTACTTTATTGGGTTACACAATTTGAGAATTCTCTGATCTCAAAAAGCCTATGATTTAGTCAGAAGGTAAACATAACAAAATTAATGACAGACTGTGTGAGATACATGTGGTGCAAACTCTCTTTGCACTCTTTGCTCTCTTAAGCCACAAGAGTTTAAAGAAAGAGCAGATTGCTTTTGTCTGGGTCAATAAGTTTAGTGGTTATACACATGGCCTTTGAAGGAAACAGCTTGAGCTCCAATCTTATTCAACCACTTACTAGCATCTTAAACCATTTGGGCAACTTACTTAAACTCTTTTAGCCTCAGATTCCTCATCTTTAGACTAGACCTTCTCAGGGTTATTCAGAGTATTAAACAAGCTGAAGCATAAAGCCAAGTTACTCAGGACATGTGAGTTAATAAAAATATCCTATTATCTAAGTCTCACAGTAAGCACAGAATATTTTTAAATAGACTCCCATTTCTATCAGAGATACGCCATGTCAGTTCCCCATAGAATGGTGATGATGGTGATAAAATAAACAAACAAAAATCTACTTGCTGATAGTTCCAAAGTGCTCAGATATGTTTGAAAGAAATAAAAAGTAGAAATAGTCGCACATTAGAAAAGCAACACAAATATAACACACTTGACTGCACTATGAAACTAGGTAATTTAATTATTCATTTCTAGAAGTCTGTATTGTTTCAGTTCTGGATTCAAAATGCTGCTTCTTCTTTAAATTTAGGTCTTAAGTTAGAAATAAAAAGAAATAAGGAAAGACACACAGGTCCTTTGGGCGGTTTATTTTTCCAGAACAAGATATTGTATTTCATATCTTCTGGCATTCAGTCATGTGAACAGCTCAATGGAGCTGACTTGGATTTCACTAAAACCACAAAGCCAAGTGATGGCCACTTGGGAAGCTCATGACCGACTTGTCATGAAAATAAGCATCTTCGCCAGAAGTCTATAGTAAACTGAGGCAACATCAAACTTGCAATCGAGACATCCAAATCAAAAATAACAGAAAAACTATCAATATTTATTACTATAAAATTAACATTATTTACACTTTACCTTAAACACCAAAGAACAATTTTTTTATATGTTGCCTACACTTTCACAGTTGTTTTACATGTTTGCCTTGGATATTTCAGAGAGCTCATGAAAATATCAGTATACAGATATTTAAAATTTTGCTGGTGATTATGAAAAAGAACTATCTTTTTCCAGAAAATGATCTCTCTCAAGAATGCATTGCTCTGGAGAAATTATCATATCTACTCAAAATTTCCAGTTTAAAGGGAATAAGTTATTTAATAGTCAGTAGGAGTTAATGAAATAAACTTGGTTCCATATGTGACATTTTACCAATAATGATATTGGTATTCATTCCTTAGGGAAATACTCATGATATAATGTCTGAAAAAAGTGAAATATAAAATATCCCATATAACTTTCATTTGAAACAAAATGAGTGAGATAGGTGAAAGGAAGGGAGAGTGAAAGAAGAGACAAGTGAAATATTATCAAATTTTAACAGTGAGATTGTTCAAATTTTGCTAATTTTGTTTGGTTATTCATATTTTATAGTTTCTAAGTTTTCTACAAGGAGTATAAACAAACAAAAAATCCTGAATCTAAAGTATTCTCTGTCAAATAAGGTACTTCCTGCCCATAACAGGGATGTTTTCTTGAGAAAAACACTGCCAAGTTTTAAAATATAAAGTCATAAATGAGAAAGCCTATATTCTCAGCAAAACTACTTACTTTGGATGCAGTAACTCCTTCCAGACAACTACTGTGCCCTTGAATCTCACTAAAATTGAGATTCAACAAAATAATAATAGAAAAAATTTTAAATTTAACCTTTTATTTCAAAACATTTACTGGCAGCCAGAATGCACTCTTAGAAGTCATAGACTTAATCAAGTACTTTAATGTAGCTGTGTGAGGAAGAAGTTGATTTAATTTACATGAACATTATCAACCCCTTCAAGTCAGTATAAGAATGTTGATCAGGCAGGAGCTAGAACACTCAGTTTGGATGTTTGGGGGACCTCCTAGTTTCCTGGAAAGATGGAGAACATAAAGCTTATTTTATGTTTTAAGACTATTTTTTAGAGAAGTTTTAGGTTCAGAACAAAATTGGGATGAAGGAACAGAGATTCCCAGGTACCTCCTGCCCATCCCACCCTACAGCTTCCCCCATTATCAACACCCCCAACCAGAGTGGTACATTTGTTACAATTGATGAACCTACATTGACACATCATTATCAACTAAAGTCTATCGTTTTCCTTAGGGCTCCCCCTCTTGGTGTTGTACATTGTATGGGTTTGGACAAAGGTATAGTGATATGTACCTACCATTGTAGTACCACATGGAGTAATTTCACTGCCCCAAGAATCCTCTGTGCTCTACCTGTTCATTCCTCTCAAACCCTGGCAACCCTGATCTTTTTACTGTCTCCACAGTTTTCTCTTTTCCCAAAGATTATGTAGTTGGAATCATACAGTACATAGCCTTTTCAGATTAGCTTCTTTCACTTAGCAATATTCATTTAAGCTTCTTCTACTGTTATAAAGCTTTTTAAAAAAAAAAAAAAAAAGAGCAAAGAAATTAACAAGTAATAGCTTTACTTGCCAGGGTAAGGCGCAGTATCTCTCATGCCTACAGAGACACCACTGCTTGCCAAGGCACTTCCCCAGTGCCAGCCTTCTTGGCTTTACTGAGCCTTCTTCCAAGTTGACCAAGCAGAAGAGAACCCATGGACAGGCCTTGCTCTAAAGTCTTCCTTGGCTCAAAAAGTAAGATACAAGATTGGCCCCATACCTCTCAGCAAGGCTAAAAAATACAGCCAGACCAGAGCTGAAACGTAGTGCACACATACACAAGTATAATTGTCATCAGACTTTCATATATGTGATATATGAATTACATTATAAGAGTTACATGGTTTAATTCTAAGAGTTACATGCTAGTGATAAGACATTGGCCATCACCGTTGGCAACTCAGTAGAGATTATAATATGCTACCCTTAAGCTGTCATCTATTATTATATGACAGAATATGAGTTTGGGTTTCCTAAACCTTTCTACCCATAAGATAATTCATTTCCTTTGCATCAAACACATGTCAACACCTAATGACATATAGTTGTTTTCTTTAAACAAGAGAAATCAAAATTTAGAGCTAACTTCTTCAGAATTCCTCTCAATGTATGTACCTTTGGTTAAGTTATACTAGAGAATGCAATCCTTTATACTGGTGGTCTTTACAGAGGGGTGCACATGTCCCAAAAAGGTACACAAAAATATCCGTATGAAGACATTTGTGCTCTTACTGACTCTCAACTATCTCTAAGCTTTTGCTTTAAAGTTGACAAAATATATTACAGCAACAGCACATCCTGTGATTTATAAGCATATATATGTGTGTGTGTATATATATATATTACATGTACATATATATATATTACAGGTAATGTTTTCATCAGTAAAGGTGTTTGATTTCTAAATGTTTAAAATTAGATGATTAGAACTCATGAAGAAAATGTCTGTATTCAAAATCCACATATTAAAATGAGTGTTCTAATATCTACCTAAGCAAATATCTTTATCCATCTGAAGGCAGTAGAGGTGGATGGTCCATTTCACTTGTAGTTTATGGCAAGTGCTTTGCAGACATAAAATATTGCTATACACCACTAAAATATTACATATTCTATTGACATTGTTTCCCATAAAGTACTCTCTGATGACACATGCTTTTAGCTAATGGCCTTCAGCTTGATTTTAATCATACCAATCCTTTAAATCCCAAAGCTTCCAAGACTAATATGCACCACAAGTTTAAATATATTTTTAGACTGTTTTAAAATTTACTATGTATAACCTTATTTGAGTACAAGCAAACAATTTTATGTTCAGAGGAAAGTTAATTTGAGATTGAAATCACTAGGAACCATGTCTTTCACTTCTATTATAAATAGTTTGATCTAGATTGATTGATGAACTATTCTACCAGCTAAAAGCATCTATTATTTGGGGCTGTCTCAGCTTCTTAATTTGAAGACCCAGTTTTAAAAAAACATGAATGAGGAATGCCTTAGGTAATAAAATGGATACAGCAAAATCCAATCCCAAATACCTTATGACCTGATAGCTTTAATGCCCTTGATAACAAATACAGAGTTGGTATCCTTCAGTGAAGTGGTCCAGAAGAAATGAAAAAGGCTAATCTATTTAGGATCCATGTTTCTTGCAGTATAAAGACAAAGTAACCTCAGAAATTACTTTGTGTAGTTATGTGTAGTTACTGGGCATACATCATTTTAATTCTTATGAAAAACATTTAGACACTTTCTCCTGCTGACAGTTCCCAATCAAAAGCAAATAGCATGCACATATTTGTCAGGGTCATTGGCAATGGTTCTCCAAACCTTTTGCCCCCTTATCATACTTCATTGTGCTTTTTTCCTTCCTGCTACTCACTTTATCTACTTCCTGCACCTTCTCTAGGCTTTCTTTTTCTTCTCCTGTGACTTGCCATGCCTTTAAGAGGTCATGTTAAACATGCTATATGGCATGATACATTATTAATAAATGGGAAATAAAACTACATTTCAGAATGTTGGCTGGGGTTCATAATATTGAATTGTTTTATTGCCTTTTCCACCATGGCAATACCCAGTGGTTCTACAAAATTCCCTCATTTGTTTTGGACTCCTCATGTTTTCAAATATTTGGGGAAATTTCTTGTAAGACTGTTTCTTTCTCTAATTATTCCCAAACAACAAATGATGAATTTTTTAAGTAAAATATTTAAGAAGAAAGGCTTTAAGGAGTTATAGGAAAACTACTGTAATCAAAGAAGCAGGTGCAAAATCAGTTAAAAAGATCACAAGAATACCTGGACAATTTGAATGAGATATTTTTCTCTAATTTCTGACTATACCTATGTTTTAGTTCCTGAAAAAACATAGAGAAGGACACAGATTTATGTAATATCAGAGAACTCATGGACAATGAGAAAATGTAACAAAAAGTGATAAATAGGAAAAAATATGTTTCTCAAAAGTGGGAAAAGAGTAGCAAATATTGGAAAGCATAGTTTGGTTGGTAAACTTAATTTTAAAATCAAGAAAATGCCTACAATTTGTCCTGAATGTTTAGAAAAAGACTTAAAGACATAGTTGCATGTGAATGAAAACAAAATATATCAAGCTAACTGCAGGTCTTTTTTTTTTTTTTTTTTTTTTTTTTTTTGAGACAGAGTTTCTCTCTTGTTGCCCAGGCTGGAGCGCAGTGGCGCGATCTCAACTCGCCGCAACCTCTGCCTTCTCATTTCAAGTGATTCGCCTACCTCAGCCTCCTGATTAGCTGGGATTACAGGCGCCCACCACCACACCCAACTAATTTTTGTATTTTTAGTCGAGACGGGGTTTCACCATGTTGGCCAGGCTGGTCTTGAACTCCTGACTTTGTGATCCACCCGCCTCAGCCTCCCAAAGTGCTGGGATTACAGGCGTGGCTTCCAGGTAACAGATCAAGGAACCACATAAGTTAGTTTGATTTCAGAAAAAAAAAAGAAAAGGTAAATAAATTTCCAAATGTAAAAAACTGGATTTAGTTAGGATAAGTTTTCCATTCCATACTTAAGTTTTTGACGGTACAGAATGGTGGTAAGTTGGTCCCATTCATTTATTCATGTAACTGTAGTTATTGGACACATATCATTTTAATTCTTATGAAAAACATATTTAGACTAGCCAATTGCAAGCATTACATCAGTCAATAATGTGAGATCACTAACAAAAAAGCCCAAAATCTCAGGGTTAATAAAAATACATATTGTATCAAAGAAGATAAGAATTAACTATATTCAGCTCTGTTCAATTCACATCTGAAAAATTATATAAAATTACACATTTTAAAAGAAAAAAGTGACCAAATGGAGCTTATCCATAGAAGGGCTACCAAGTTTTGAGGTGTCTTAATCTGGAAACCAATATTCATACAAATAGTGATAAGAAGCTAATAATCTCTGAACACTTACATCCATGTCATTTAGGAAAAAAAAAAAATTAACTTAAATTGATAGGTGAAGGAAACAAACAGATTTCAACTCAACACAATGAAGAATTTTCTAATAATTAAAAGTGTTATGTGATAAGCCCACACTGTCATGTGAAGTATTTAGGGGCAACTTAGGTGATCAATTTCAAGGATGCTATATGAGGCTTAGAATGACTGATTTATACATTCTTAAAAGCAAAGAAAATTATGTTGCAGTAAAAAAAATATAAAGAAAATATATCTAGGTGCAGATAGAGGTGTGCCCTGCCTCATAAAGGTGGGGAAGTCTAAGGAAGGCTTCTGGAGAAGTCCAGAACAAATAATAAATAATATAAGTTTTGAAGAAGGAGCTGGGCTTAGCCAAATGCAGGAGATAGACAGTTGGTAGAGGAATGGAGGAATAAAAGAGGAAAACAGTATGGGTAAAAGCACCAATATGAGAGAAAACATAGTAGCTGTAAAAGACTAAAAGTATTTAAGCCTGACTAAATTGCCTTCTATCTTCTGAGATCCTATGAGCCAAAACAGCTTTTTGTGCTCTACAGACTGGCGATTTTTAGGCTTTTCTCAGTCTTTCTTTACTGTTTCAAAATTTGACTGTACACACACTAATGAAAGTCAGGGCCATTCTCACACCACTTTTAATAAATATATTGGAGATATTTCATAGGCTTTGGTAAATGCTAAAAACAATCAAATCAACAATTCTTGAAACTATGTAATAAGCTAAAAAGTAAAAACTGTGGCCAGTGACTTTCAGAATTTAAAATGAATTAACCATTGTTCATGATCCTTAAGCTTGCACAAACTTCTAATTCTATATAAATTCTTCACTGCTTTATCATATCATTGCTGCCCCTCTGTAAACTGGCCCCAGCCTTTCTCTTCAGCCTTCTTTCCAATTTGTCCCCTCACACACCCTACCCTGGGCCCAATCTCTCTGCTTATTGCTATGCACTCAGGTCCCAAAGTTTCCACCCCTGTCTTTGCTCCAACTCTCCCATCAACCTGGAGGCACCCCTTTCCACTGCTGTCTATTGCTGCCCACACATCCTTAAAGGCCAAGTTGACTGTTCCTTACCTCAAGGAACTCTGTAGTTCTACTTCCCTTCTCGTTAGAATGACTTTATTTATCATGTGGACCTACGGCCATTGGGGATATGCTACTTGTCTTTTGTATACGTAGCATGTCATCCCTGCTGGACTCTGGGTGAGCTGAAGAATGAAGAGTTTCTCGTTCATCTCTGTTTCTACCATCACACCTACTAAAGCACCTTCCACAGAATAATCTCTAAGCAAACTCATTAGCATTTACTTGCAAATATTTACTGAGCTTCCACTATGTGCTGGACCCTGTTCAAGACACTGAAGATACAGTGGTACGGAAACAAAAAACAACAGCAGCAATCCCTGCCCTCATGGAGTTTCCACTGGGATATGGAGAGAGGCCTAAGCAATAGACCAAAAAGAAGTCCAGGCCACAACATCAAGAATGTGCTATGGTCAGCCATCAAACCATGCAGTAATCACAGTTGAAGCCCTTGCCACTTTCTACTTCTTTCTGTCTCCCAGCTTCCCCTCAGATAGACCCAAGGAAGTATCCAATTCCAGGCGCTTCTCTTAAGGGAGCTTCCAAATCCATAAAATCCTAAAACAAGATGTACTTAAATGCCTTAGCCCCCACATTGGGGCATTAGTTCTGAGTCATTTTCTCTGCTAGGAGGTTACCCAATACAGACCACTGTTTTTTCCATGTTATGTTCCAAGCTGCCTTTATTGCTAATCAGATACAGCTGACATTAGCATAAAAACATTATACATCATTATTTAAAATTTATTCTGTCATGGGCATGGTGTATATAAATAAATTGCTCTAATCTCCTTTCCTATATCCAATACATTGATATACATTGGGAAATCACAATGGGATGAGCATACAAGAGATTTGAAAGCCGTGATCAAGCTATGGTTATGGAATTCTGGAAACCTCCTTTCCATTTAAATATTACAAACATCTCCAAAAGTACAAAGAATAGTCGCCTGAGTACTTCAACACACAGTGACTGCTTTTCAAACAATAGTGTGGTAAAAGGAGGTATCACTGGCCATTTTACAAAGTCAGCTTAGCACATGGATTGGTGGATCTGTGTTAGTAACTGCCTATAATTTGTTCTTCCTTTGAGTCCCTCAATCTTCCATTCTGACCAGATAGTGAGTGACAAATTCCATGATTATGCTACATGTTCTGTCTTAAACAGGAAACAAAATGGAATTTTTCTGGCTAAGGCAAAATAATTCCGTAGTCTACTGGTCCCAGTTTTTGCCTATATCAAACTTAGTCCATGAATTCTTGCCTGGATTCCGACCATGGGCCTATTCATTACACAATGAATGGGTATGACATTGCTAAGTGAGTAGCAATATTGCTCATGGGGTATAACATTGCTAAAGAAAAACAGCATTATCAAGGTATGGAGTACACAGTATTTTAAATTATAGTAACAAATCAAATTGATGTTCAGCAATATAGTAAATATTTTAACAAGGAATTCTAGCAGCCTAATGGCACTACTGTCAGTTATATTTACTTTCATAAATTAGTGTACATGTATTTTCAAAATTAGAGGAAACTTACTCACATATCATTGTCACTAATGTGTTGCTGAACATACTAAGATCGGTCCTCTTTTTTCTAGGTTGCATAGCCAGCCAAAACTGCTAGTGTTGATATTAAGACCTAGAACTCTTGGTCTGATGCTTTTAACACTAAATATCAAAATTATCTCCACAGCACATAATATACATAATAGAAGTGGAGAACTGAAAATTCCTATTCAATATAAATGCATTCTTTCATTCAACAAATCTTCCTGGAGTACCTTCTATGTTTAAGTACTTTATAGGCAGCATGGATGAGATAATATGGTAGCCACTTATAAGAATCCTAAGTGATTATAGGCACTTACAATGCTATTAATGAAAAGAAAATAAGAGTAACTTATTCGACTTGTAAACAACTGACATAGAACTTTCTATATAAAAAACTAAACTTTAGGATGACAAATTTCTCATCACACTTAAATATGATCAAACATTACAGTGGTCCATGCTTCATCCCCTAGTGTCTGTGTCAAACAATATGTTTTAAAAGTTGATTACATTGTTCTCAGGATGTGGTTCTTCAAAACTATGTAATTAGTATATTTGAGTGATCTACCACTATATATGTAAAAACATTGAAGTATAAGCTCTATTTGCCATTGACTTCAAACATATTTTTCTTTTCTAACCAGACATTGTTCACTTTCTCTTTTTCACCAAAGAACACTGATTTTTCTTACCCTCCATAACCCCTAAATTATTCTACTTACATAAAAAGTTTGGCTAGGCGCAGTGGCGCATGCCTGTAATCCCAGCACTTTGGGAGGCCAAGGCGGGTGGATCACTTGAGGTCAGGAGTTTAAGACCAGCTTGGCTAACATGGTGAAACTCCATCTCTACTAAAAATACAAAAATTAGCCAGGCATGGTGGTGTGTGCCTGTAGTCCCAGCTACTTGGGAGGCTGAGGCAGGAGAATGGCTTGAACCCAGGAGGTGGAGGTTGCAGTGAGCTGAGATCGTGCCACTGCACTCCAGCCTGGGCTACAGAGTGATACTCCATCTCAAACAAAATAAAAATAAAAATAAAATAAATATTAAGTGCAATAAAATAATCAAAAGATAACCTCCTGAGAAACAATAAATAGGAAATATAAAGTGGATGGCTTCATTACTAAGTAACTCCCCAGTGACCAACTGACTAAATATCACCAAACATGAAATTTATCTTCTACTGACTAAGCTAAGTTATTGTTTCAGTAAGAAAAGAAGCATGAAAGTAGACATTCATCTTTCATTATACCTTAGTAGAACTATGAGTAATTTCTCAGAAGACTTCAACTTTGTTTGTCTGTTATTAAATTTTAATGGCTCGTGAAAACCAGTATACATTGGGAAGTATCCCACCAACTATGTTTCTAGCACTAATTTTTAATTTTATAGTACACAGATGTTCCAGAAAAAAAGAAATGTAACCTATTTGAAAGGTAAGGGAATAAAAATTTAAGTCAGAGACTATCATCCATCAGCAACTGCTTCAAAAGAGTAGTGTATACAAGTATAGTTTTAAGAGAAGAAAGAAAACTTGATTGTGAAGGCCTCTTCTATTTTCAAGTTGTTAGGTTCTGTATCTCTCTTCAAATAAGAGGTTAAATTTGACTATTCATAACTAAAACTTTGTTTTACTTTTTCGAATTCCAATCACTCAGACAAAATATGCAATACTAAGTGTAGAAGGGATATGTAAGCCAAACATGCTTACATGAACTAATGCCATTAAAAACCCACTATAATTTATCTGTTGCCTTTAAGTAAACTCCATATCCTATTCACTCACTCATAATTTTTTCACTCTTTCCCCAAGATGAGTCTAAACTTGACTTTTCAGTTACTTCTGTTCTAGTCTCTGGTGTGTGTATTTTGTTAGCATACGTTTAGGGTAAGTAAAATGTTTTACAGTAAAATTGTAACTATTTCTGTGACAGCAAATACAAGTAAAAATAAGGGAAAATAAGTCAGAAATTTTCTATTAAACTATAAATTATGGTTATATTACATGCAGAATTTAAGATGTGTGCTTAATACCATGATATGTAAAATTCCTTATAAAAGTTTCTACCAGGATTTTGATTCTACCACAAGTCAACCCTTTAGAAAGAGGCCATGTTATTCAGCATTGGAATACAGCTCCACCTGCTGGAATTGCCAGATCCACATATTATATAAACCTTTTGTAGGCTAGTGCTACTAAATTTATGCTTATTTGAAGCTGACCTAAAGCCTCCTACAGCAGTATATTTTACAAGAGTAATCAGAATTTGATTTCACTTAAAATTTTCCTAGAAGTATAATTATATAGGAATGACACTGACATTGTACTGTTCCTCTTCAAGAAAATACAGTTCACAACCTATTCCATTTGCTTTTGATGACCAAATTTAAGGAATGGCAATATAATTGGTTTCTATTTTTATATTTTAACTAGGTAGTCAAACAAAACCTCAGTGATTACATTAATTTACCCTGTTTCCATGCAGCTATTTTCTTATTTTAAGAAACCAAAGTTATGTAAGTATACTTATTCATTCATTGATGTACAATATTAATCGAGCAACTATTATGGGGCCAAGTTCCATGTTAGGCTCTGAAAAGCAGAACTGGAGTTTACAGTGCAGCCGAGGAACAAAAGTTGAACAAGTATCTATCTAGGTAGTCACTATCACTTCAATCAGATGC
Source organism: Trachypithecus francoisi (assembly GCF_009764315.1). Lineage (NCBI taxonomy): Eukaryota > Metazoa > Chordata > Mammalia > Primates > Cercopithecidae > Trachypithecus > Trachypithecus francoisi. The sequence goes on along the minus strand of NW_022681470.1, from coordinate 42,694,011 downwards.
AATCAGGAAGTACTCTCGTGAGAAAACATGTGAAAACTCTACTCATGTATATGTGTAGAGAAAACTTATAATAGTTATCTTTGTAAAACAACAGTATTATAAATTTAGAAGCTTTATGCTATATATTTTCTCCTTTACATAAAAAAGTTAGGTCTCATTTCCATCTTATTGAGAATGGTGCATATCAATACGGGGAATGTGGGGGGGGGGGGGGTGGTTAGCAAACATATGTATGTATATTCCAAGCAAGTGTAAATATTGAGATAATTTAAGAACCAGAAAGCAACCTGCTGGATAACTAAATTGCTAGAATCACTTTTAATACTTTCTCTCAATTATTCAGTATTCAATTATTCTCACTTGATGTACAAACATATAAACTGTTTCAAAAGTCTAATATCTGTGCTAAATATTTACCTTTGAAAACTCATAAGAGGTGGGCTTTGTACATGTGAAGCAGATCATACTTACAATTTTCACTTCTCAGATCCCAAATATTATGTGTTATATAACCAATAGACAACCAGAGAATGTGAAAAAGCTAAAGGCATTTCAAATAAGAAATACATTTAATTTTTCTTGGAGTTGCATATGACACTTTTTTTGTTAAAGAAACAGGTCCAGTAAGTCAAAATCATATTCATTTTTTTCAAGTCAAGTAGCTTTTATGATGCAGTCTCTTGTGTATGTATTTTCAGTTGATTTGAATGTGTTACATTTCTCAATCAAACATGTCAAAATAACACTAAAATCAATGTTTCAGTAAAAGATATTTATCAATAGGAAATCAGTCAAATAACCTAGACAGGCCACAGAAGCAATCTACTTCCTTTTTATCATCACTTATATCTTGCCCTAAAACAAATCAACAACATACTATTAAGCAGATACAAACTTTTAATGTTGGCCATCTGCAAAAACTATATGTTACCTAGAGATTAGCTGACTGGGTAAGTTAAAGCTGAGTACTCTAAACTCTAATTGGGAGGATCTGCCTTAAGTTGAAAGGAAATTATCTTCATAAACATTGCTAATATCTGTCTCCAGTTTTCTACAACTTCACAATTCTTAAGAAAATGCCCTAGAAAGTAGTTCACCTCATTAATTGAGACAATCTCAAAACATCTGAAGTGTACTAAAAAGAAAAATGTGCAAAAATAATGTCAAGAAAAAAGGTCCATAGTTAGGTTAGTTCAATATGTTCAGGATTTCATTTAATCTTTTTGCTAAAACAGTCCTATGAAGGCACATGCATATGTATATACGTATGTGTATTTTTTTTTTTTTAGAGCAAGGGAAAGAGAAAGAAGATTGCCTTTTCTTTCTTTCCAGTCTCCTAGCTTAAAAACCAAATCCATGAGAAAAATGGGTTATACCAACAAATCCACACATCTTTTTTTTTTTTTTTCTTTTTCAAGAGACAGGGTCTTGCTCTGTCACCCAGCCTGGAGCACAGTGGTGTGATCATAGCTCAACCTCCTGTGCCTAAGCAATCCTTCCCACCTCAGCCTCCCAAGCAGCTGGGACTTACAGGCATATGCCCTGTATCTGGCTAACTTTCAAATTCTTTTTAATAGAAGTGAGGTCTCACTATGTTGCCCATGCTGGTCCTCACACTTATGAGAATTCCCTGTTTCAAGTAGACTGTGATGTGGAGAATAGTACATATCACAGCCCTAAATCAATGTATTAAGTTCAGTTAATGGAGCACCAGTGGAGGGCGGGGCACACATTTCTTTGTGGAGGCTGTGTAAGAGAATCTACCCTGTCCCTCTAATAGCCTTTGTTTTTCAAATTGAGAGCATACAATGACTTTTATTAAGTGTTTTTCTCAAAATTCTGTAAGACCACTCCTATCTTAAGTCCTATATGTAAAGACATGTAGAAATGAAATAAAGAGACTAAAACTCTCAGATACACAAAAAATTTCAGATTGAATATCAGGACAAATGAAAAACATTTCGTGCAAACTTAACTTGTTTGAGAGATTGGGGGTGTGGGATGGGTTTGTTTTTTAATAAGCAAATGCAGATGTTGAAGGAAAAACGTTTAGATTTTTGACACTGTTCTTTGCTAACAAAATTGCCAAATGTTTTCCATAAGCAATGTTGAAATGTCTGAATTTTTTTGTAAAACCATCACCCAGCTGAACTTTGAAAAATGAAATTTACTGATTTACTGTAAATAAGCTTATATATTTAATATTTCAGATTAATATTTTAATACAACTTTTATTTTCCAGGCACTTTATAAATTTTAATCATTATGGGAAGAATTTGTTGTCTTCCCGTGCTGTGCACATGTGAGATACACACACACACACACACACACACACACACACACAGAGTTGATATTTATTTAGTTGTCCCTCTTTAGGAACATATTTAATGTTGTACATAAACTGATTGTGGGATTAAATTGAGTCAATTTTACTACATGCAGCAGTTTGGATTCATCTTAATGTCATGTGCAAAACTACCTATGTTCAGGTATTCACTGTCAAATCAGAAAAAATATTCAAAAAGTAAAACATTCATGCAGCTTTTCTTATAACTGAGTTTCACTTTCAGTCATTAATGTGATATCTGTGCATCTTTTTATTGGGTAGAATAATCTTTTTCCTTTTAAATTTAAAATATTTATTGATTATATTTGACAAGTTTCACTTCAATCTCTTCCCAGGGTCTGTATGCAAAATGCAAAATTGTCCCAATCATTAAGGGAAACTAAACTTAGCTATAACACATTTTCCCTATTAAAGCTAAGAACTCACTGATCAATGGAAAAAATGACAGAGGCAAGAGACTAGATTGGATCATTTAATTGCAGAATATGTCTCCCCCTCATTCTGTTTAAGAGTGTGATGAAGGCTCAAATAAGTTTGACTCTCTCCTGTTTTGTAGAGATATAACCAAAGTGTTAAAAGATTATTTTGCAGTTACCAGTAATTCCTGAGAAGAGTGGCAATGATCGGTTTGTTTATTCAAGTGTTTATTTCCTCACCTTTAATCATTTCACTAAAAAAGACTAATAAGTAGGGCCAAAGAGATCCCAGAATACAGAATAAATATTGATACCCAAAAGAAAAACAATACTAAAAGGATGACCTAAACCCTACAACAAACATTTTGGAGCTTCCACTAGGTAGTGATGAGAATTTGAATTGTTTCAAAAAGTATCTTAAGCCTTTCAGAGTGGCAGTAGTGGCAAAATATATCACAAAATCTGGTAAGTCTAGACCAGACCTAAATACTTTTGAAGTACCTCCTCCCTGGCTGATCCCATATTATCAAAAAGCATGTTATATCATACTATATCATATCTATATATCAAAAAGTATGTTAAGATACTACTTACTATTATTTCCAGGAGTGCCACTGTACAAGGTCTAGGATCACCTTTATTCAACACTGTTTTCCTGTCTTCATCACTGACTACAAGATGCATAGTAGGAATTTCAGAAATATTAATTACATATATATATATATTATGCCTAGAAATTTCTAGTGATATATATAAGTAATCACATGTATATACATGTGCACATATTATGTTATGGTATATATAATGCCCAGGAATTCTAGTGATGTATATATAATCACATGTATGTGTGTGCGTATACAAATTCATTGTTAATGGAATGGAGACAAAGAAAACCTATTTTATTAATTACAATATTATCTCAAAGATTCTTACTAATAAAGTATATTAAGAGAGAGTTATTTCAAAGTTAAAATTCTTGGGGGAAACTGCCAAAATCTGTTTTCCAGAAAATGACCTTAGTCTCCAGCCCTGTCTGTAAAATGGGGTTTTTACTATGGTGAAGGAAAATACTTGGCCTCTTTCTCATTCTTAGACATATGTTAGGAATGAAAGAGACGTTAATAAAGTGCTTATATGTCCTTTGGGAGAAAAGTATTACACCGAATACTATCATTAGGTAAGTCGAAATATAATCTGACAAAAGGTAATTACCCATTTGGATCCTCTGGCTCCGGATCACAAAGGAGGGTGGGTAAAGCAACCTTGAACAAGTGGTCTGGTATAAATTAATAGCTCTCCATTCCAAACAGCTAATCCATTACATACTGCCTATTGCTATTTCCCTTCTGAATACTTTTTTGACTCTTCTTGTAAGAGTTGCCCAAAGATCCATGTTGGATGCCATCATATTATTAATAGTCAAAGAAATAAATATTGAGCCACAAAGAAAACAGAACAGTTAACCTCTTATTCAGATGTCTGAAGAGAAAAGGAAGTAGAATTCACTTTGAAGGATTCCCTTATCCATGTAGTTTATCAAATTGCAAACATCAAAATATAATATAAAATACAGCTATAGGTTTATTGCCACAAAAAGAAAATCCTATACTAAGTACTAAAATCCATTCATAATTTTAATAAACAGTCTGTAATAAAACAAAAACAAAAAACAAATCAAAGATAAATTGTTGGGTTTAAGTAACTTTTCTGGATCAAAGTCTTGCTCTGTTGCCCAGGCTGCAGTGCAGTAGCGTGATCACACCTCATTGCAGCCTCAACTTTCTGGGCTCAAGTGATACTCCCACCTCAGCCTCTGGAATAGTTAGGACGACAGGAATGCACCACCATGCCCGGCTATTTTATTTATTTTTTTGAGGCAGAATCTTACTCTGTCACCCAGGCTGGAGTGCACTGGCACGATCTCAGCTATCTGCAACCTCTGCTTTCGGGGTTCAAGGGATTCTCATGCCTCAGTCTCCCAAGTAGCTGGGATTACAGGCACACACCACCACACCTGGCTAATTTTTTACATTTTTAGTAAAAACAGGGTTTCACCATATCGGCCAGGCTGGTCTTAAACTCCTGGCCTCAAGTGATACACCCACCTTAGCTTCCCAACATGCTGGGATTACAGGTTTTTTGTTTTTTGTTTTTTTTTGTTTTTTTGTTTTTTACTTTTTGTAGAGACAGGGGTCTCACTATATTGCCCAGGCTGGTATGACTTTTAAGTTAATTTTTAAAAAAATTATTTAGAAATTTCAATATGAAGCAGAACTGTGTCTCTACCTTCAGAAATTAGAACAGAAAGTTCCATACCTTAAATATTTCAAAAAGAGAATATTCCCATCACTTGTTTTCTGAACATAATAGTTTTTAAGCTGTTTACTTTTTAGAAAATTAGTAAAGTTATACCACTTAATTTGTTATCTCTTATCTTTCAGACTGCAAGGAAAAAAAGTATTATCATAAAAGAATTTTGCAGAAAGAATCCACTATAAAGATATAAAATTCATAAACATGAAATAAGTGATACTAAAGACAAGAATGGAAGGCTTATTCTCACAAATTATAAATAACATTGGAAGGCTTAAAGGAGTTTTTGAATCATAACACCAAAACAAAGTAATACAAAAGAAGCCTTTTGGCCAGAACCAGCTTTACTTTCAAACAAGTGTGCATGAACCCATGAGCATATGTGTGTATGCTAATATGTGCATGTTTATGTATATTCGTGTGTATATTACTGCATATGACCATATGTGTATATGTATGAATGTGTTCTTGACTATTTGAGTGAGTACATGTGTGAATATGCTAGTTTGCTTTTCTCAATCAGATTTATTCTGCATGTTAAGAGAGGCCCACCTATTGAACTATGTAGGCTGGGTAACAGCTAAGTTGCTCCAAAATATTACATGCAACTAATTATTGGGAAATTAAGTGGCAGCATAGAAAAAGTCCGAATATTGACTCTTCAGTGCCAAAACGTAACTCTATTTTCAAGGACTAAGTAACCTTCAACAGGAAATCATCACACTGAAATGTTAAAAGTCTTCATATTCAGGGTTTTGAATGTTCTTAGTTTAAATAGGAAATTTATGTAACAGAAAACTGCTTTTTTAGTATAATCTTCAACACACAGGGAGCTAAAACTTTAAACATTATCCCTTTTACTAATTACTACTATAATCCCAAATTCTTGAGAGTTAAAGTTATAGCAAAGTCAAAGGTGTAATTTTACAGATTTTCAATCATTGAGAACAACTTCAACTGTTTCATTAAATGAAATGTTAAGAAAAAAATGTATAAGACAGGAAATGAGGATGGAAAGCCTTTCATAACAAGACTAATTTAACCTTCTCCACATAATGCCTATATTAAGCCACATTAAATAAATTAAATATAATAAAAACAGAGTGGGCATTTTATAAATTCTTTCATAATAATACATCAGTACAAAACTTTGTAGTGGGTTACATTAAATTTTCAAACTCAAAAAGGCTCTGTCTAAAATGCAAACAAGTTTGTAAAGGTAAAAGAAGCAAGATGCAATGCCATCGAACATGAGAGATGCTTGGTTCGAAAATGGATCAAATCAAAGATAACAAAGAAAAAAATCAAAGATAACTTGCTGAGTTTTAAGTGATGTCTTAAGTCTTTTTTTTTTTTTTTGAGACAGGGTCTTACTCTGTTGCCCAGGCTACAGTGAAATGGCATGATCACACAACTTACGACAGCCTTGACCTCCTGGGCTCAAGCAATCCTCCTACCTCAGCCTCCTGAGTAGCTTAAGACTATAAGTGTGTGCCACCAAGTCCAGCATTTGTTGCTGGATAAAACTTTCCTGTTAGGCCTCATAAAAATACAAAGTAAATCTGAGAAAAGCACTCCCTACATACCGGAGGGAGTAGAGACTACTGCTTAATAATGTGGGCTCTAGAGTCAGAGTGTGCTTGAATCCCATTTCTGTCTCTTAGTTGTTCAGGCATTTAATCCTTAGTGACAGTTTCCTCATCTATGAAATGGGGGTAAAAATAGAACCACTTTGTAGAGTTATTGTACATTTAAATGAGTTAATAAATTAAAGAACTTAGAACTATAATATGTAACAAGCTCTCAATAAAAGTTACCTATTGTTATTATTATGTCAAGTTTGTACATGCTTGGATTCGCTCTACAATAAGCTCTTAATTTCTTAAGCTAGAATGACTCTTCCACAATGGGGAATATTTTCCCTAGGAATAAAAATGATAGGATCTTTTTTAGCTCCATGTAAAAAAAAAAAAAAGGAAAATAAACCATGCCCTAACCATGAATGTGGCAAGAAATGGTAGTGATTAGAGTGCATATTTTGTCTGCACCAGAATCAGCTCAAGTATTTACTCTATCAAAATAGGAGCAGAACACAAGGTTGACATGCTGTGCTGCTCACACAACCATCAGAAATACCTTTTGTGCAGCATGGGCCGGGGTTAGACATATGCGGTAGAGAGAGGCAGTGACAGAGAGAGGGAGGGAGAGACACAGCACATATGCTACAGCAAAATCCTGCTTTCCAGAATAAATTTGCAAAAAGATCATATGGTTAAAATGTTTCACAAAAGTAACTTTGCCTAAATATTTTTGAGGGATATATTTTGTCCTTTATTAATAATGAGATATGACAAAAACTCAACTAGAATTCCCATAAAGCTCAGAAATACCAATCAAATTATATATGATAGTCAGTCACTTTCATTTCACACACACACCACATTGTCATTTCTACCTAAATGTTATTATGTAATTGCAAAATTTTTACAATTTCCAGAGGGAAGATATTTGAACTTTTTGGCCTCTGCACTTGGTAATTAGAGGATGGGGATACAAAACTGTCACTTGTCCATTTCATAAGCATATCTGGGGGTTGGAGTATCAATAAAAAATATTTTGGGAAATAAAATTTAAAATGTTACAAATTCTACTGTACTTATAACTGTGGAAAGTATTTTAATGTCTTTAGAATTTTTTTAAAATGTGATTGTATTTCACAAGCTTTTCTCATGTTCCCAGTCTAAGGTTAGGTAAGTGAAACTTAAATAATTAAGACTGCCATCAATGTAAGGACAATATGCCATCAGAATAATTTTTCCCCACTAAAAACTTAATTAAAATGGTTCAAGATACATTTTCCAATAGAATCTGTCAGGTGTACAATTCCTTCCAAATGCTAATCTCATCCATTTTTAAACCTAACTACTACCTTCCAAATGCTAATCTCATCCATTTTTAAACCTAACTACTACAACAAGTCAATAGAGAAGTAGTATAGTCTTTTTTTTTTTTTAAACTAGGTCAACAAACATTACTTCAAAACAAAGTACATTACTTTCTAACAGCAGGAATCTGTAGTCTCGTCATAACATTCTAAGCCCCCTCTGAAGTTTACAGAGCAAGGATTTAGGAAGACTATAAAGAAGGAACTACTACAGCCATGACAGGAAACAATTAAGACATAAATAAGAATTTCCGCAGAAACAGGTCAAAGTAAGGACACATTTAAGAAATGTCCTAAAAGTGTGAAAAACAGACACAAAATGAAGTAATGGTTGGAAGGAGAGGTAGAAGATCTGGTTGGTGCTAAAAGAACTCGTTTTAAAAAAAACCTAAAAGCTTTGAGTTGAAAGTCCTAAATCTGTTTTTAAAAATCCATACTACTAAAAATATTCATAAAGACTTTGAGTTGTGGGATTCCATGATCACTCCTGAGATCTTGCAGGAAATGAAGTTGTAGTATTAAAGTAAATGAGGCTTCCTTTTCCTTTAGTCGGTGAAGCACTCTGAAGGTATTCAGAAGAAAAAGATCTAGTTATTTGATTTTAGGTAATAAACATTCCAGACGACTGTCAGACCACAACTCAACAAACACTAGAATCATGATGACTGCAGTTATAACGTGCAAAGCAGTCAATGTTTCAGTAAGCAGACATACAAATTAAGGATTTGTTAATAACATTTTTGTAATACTCTATGGGTAATTGTGTTATTAACTTTGCAATTTGTTAGTGTTACTAGCTTGGAAAACTAAAATTATACTTTGAAAACAGAGAGTATATAAAACACCCTCTTTAGGTATTTCAATTTTTAAATGAAAAATTTTTTAAAATCTGACTAGTAAACTCTTTGTAATGGTTGATTTAGAAGGTATGAAAAGAGATGAATAAAAAAAAATGTCTTTTTTCTGTACCAATTCATGCATCTGGGGCTCTAAGAGGAATATTTCAAAAATAAAGACAAATAATTTATTTTTGTTGACAGATAACTAAAGGATCCAAGAAGATGCCTTTTGAGGACAGCAATTGAGTGAGAGCCAAAAAGCAATGACTAAAGTTTGCTGAATCCTGAATATTGGATCAGCAAGGCAACTTGGATATAATCTCTTCCAATGCCTTTGTTTTACAGATGACAAAACTGAAGGGTTGGCTTACCTAAATTTACACAAGTTGTCAGGAGAGGATAAGAAGGTTTTAACAGAAATTGAAAAGAAATTTTTAGCATGAAAAGTAGTATCTGTAGTATAAGGAAATTTAAGAACAACTAGAATTCTACCTAATCCCACTTCCCTATTCCTAAACAGGTACTAAGTATTCAAAAGTACCTTTTGCCTCATCCTTTTTCTGTCTCATGTTTTAAATGTTGAAAGAACATCTTTTGTTAGAGATTTACTTTTCAACTCCCTTTTTTCCTTCACCACAAATCCTTTTGGAAAGTAAAACTGACTGGGAGAAAAAATGCTATTGAAGAAAAAATAATGGATCTTTCAGTTTAAATTTCCAGATGTTACTTGAATTCCACAGATAAATATTCATCTTTGCTTCTATAGACTTAAGTTATTATGATGAGAGTTTGTAATGAAACTGTAGTCATAAAAATGTCAAAGCTATATATTTAAGGTGTTTATGAAGGTCAAAGTAAGTTTAGAGGACCTTATCTTTCCTTTTTTTTTTTTTTAATCTCACCATATTTACTCCCCAAAGTAATTTCCTCCTTTTTTTTTTCTTTTTGGGTTCTGCTAATTTTAGTGGAGGCATTTAATATAAAAGATATTTTTCTTGTGTGAAGGTTATTTTGAGAAAGACTCAAGAAGTTCACAGAGAATTCTGACAATCCTCTATCCATAGATTTGTACAAATAAGCATTCAGATTCTAGGAGCCAAAGAGAAAAAATATGCAGCAGGAGCTTTATTTTTCTGGAATGTTCTATCTCTCTATTGCATATATCCAAATACTCCCTCTTTTCCATAGCTTTTAAACCTTTCAAGTTTCTACAATTTATACAACACAAAAACAAAACAACGAAACACCTCCCTGTTCCCCTTATTCTCTTTCACTATCATTCCATCTTTTTCCTCCCCCTATAAACAACTTGCCCAAATATTTATCTGTGATCACTACTTCTTCATCTCCACCAAATCTCAGTTTTAGTTAAATCTGGCTTCTCTCCCAACACATCACCAAAACAACCCTGAGTCAAGTCGATCACCTTTATGACACTAAGTCAAATAAGCACTTTTCAGTCTCCATCTCACATGATCTCTCAACAGCATTTGGCACCACTTCCTCATTCTTAAAACACTCTCTTTCCTTGGTAGCCTTGACACAACATTGTTCTGGTTTTCTCTCATCCTTCATTCTGGGTCTTTCAGTTGCATGCTCTTTCTTCCTTACTTGGCAAATAAGAATTCTACACCTCCTAAGGGCCTATTCTTAGGCCATTGTACTACACTTTGCCTAGGTCATTTCATCCATGCCAATGGGCCTCAGTTAAAACCTACGCAATGGTGATTCTAGTCTAAGGCAACTTTTGCAGAATCTCTTATATCAAGATGTCTAGTCTACATTTGTACTGAAATGTCCCTAAATCATCTGTAGTTTGATGTGTCAAAACGAAAATTTATCATTTCACCTCTACCCACCAATCTGATTATTTTCTACTGGCTTCCATATCTATGAAAAGTACCTATGTTCACCCAATTGCACAATTCAAAAACTTAGATGTGGACATTATTCACCCCATGCCTAGCCTCACTCCTCCCATACCCAAACCATCACTAAATCTTATCCATTTTACCCATTAAATAGCTCTTGAACTTCTCTGCTTTTTCTCATCTCCTCAACCACAACCTTAGTCCTTTTTATCTCTTAGAGAACCTAGGGTATGTAAAGAGCCCCTAACATTTCTTCCATCATTCATTATGAATTCCTCTCTAATCCATTCCCCACAGGGAACCAAAGTATGTTTTCTGGGACATAAACATGATTATATAATCTACCAATTAAATCCTTCCAATGACTTTCTATTGCTTGTAGGATGAAGCTGAAACTCCTAAGCACGGACAACAATGCCGTGCACGGTCTGGTTTCTACCTATGCCTCCAGCCATCCTTAACTCCCTCCACACCTTTTAGTTTCTCTTCCTTGCCTTGCACACTTTTATTCCATAGGACATTTCCCCTCTGTCCATTCCCTAGACTGTTCTTCCCTTTACTTTTCCTCTGATTAATTATTATTCCTCGTCATTTAATTCAGCCTTCACTCCCCTTAGGAAATTCTTGCCTGAATCATTCAGCTAGTTCATACTCTCTAAGTTGCATTTACATTTTCAATTGTTTAATTTGACTGTTTAATCAATTTTTGTCTCTCCACAAGACTGTTAGCCAAAGAGAGAAGGGACTTCATATGATTTTGCTTTTCAACCATCTCAGGGCCAAGTGAGTACCTAGCATGTTGCAGAAGCTCAGTGTTTGTTGAATAAAGGAGCAAATGACCAAATTAGAAACCTAGAGCCCTGAACCATTAGAACAACTTGTGGTTGTTGGATATCTCATGAAATAAATGGAAGAAGGATGGATCTAATCATTTGAGCTGTGATTTTTTCCCAGAGCACTTATTTTTCTTAGCACACAAGTGATAATATCTTAGCCCACTGACTTCTTTCTGTTTCGGCACTCATCACTAACACAAATAAATCTGAATTATTGACCAAACCTTAACTATGCAAGTCTTTCATAGTAGCATTATATAATTTTTTTCTTTCAGGAGGTAATTTGTTTTTCTATTCAATTTAACTGAAAACAAATGAAGCATCTCTTGTGTACAGGCATTATATCAGGTGTTGTGGCACTGCGCTTATTCATTGGCATAGTTTTGTTTTGTTTTTAGATGTATCCAAAACATCTCATCTTTTGCTTTGTACAACTTTTTAAAAGCTGCCAAGATCAGAGTAGTGACCCAAGAAGAGTACAGACACTTCTTTAAGAAAATTATTAAAAACAGTGGTTTACTTTCTTAGCTGACACATACTTTTAAATACTTTTATTTCCCACAAATATAAGACAGAAGAAATGCTATCAGATATTCATGTTTCATAGATGGCCAAATATTTCTTCTATAGTAGGTGCACTTATTTTCTCTTTAGCATAACAGTTCATAAATACTAAGACAATTCATAAATTGGGTATCGTTAATTCAAACAATAGACATATTTTTAGTGAAAGATCTAATTCACTTGCAAAACAAGTTAAACATGAAACTGAAGTTGAAGTTGTTCCGTTTATAATTATTTATAATATTTCCTACCATTTAATAAATGTCTCCTATGTATTAGGTGCTTAGCACTAATCTTCAAAACAACCTGTAAAATAAAACATTATATAAAATATTATTAGCCATATTTACAGAGGGGGAAATTATAGCTTGGAAATGCTAAAGACTAAACAGATGACTGGATGATTTCCAACATGTAGTTAAAATAAGATGATCATGATGAAGGGGTTTGAGAGGACTGACTAGATGCAGCTAGCACACACCTCTTCCACAGAGAGGAACCAAAATAGTGAGTAGATATTCACACACACTTCAACTAGATCATCTCAGGGAGAACACTGGAATCCAACAGAGAAGTAAAGGGAAGCACTGAAAGCAAAGCGGGAGGCAATGCAGCCTGCTTGCCTGAGATTGCTGGAGCTAGGATAAACTTCTGGACAATAGCAAATGATAGGTGAGAGACACCACGATCAAGTGCTTGGGAGCTAAGTGGGTCCCGCTATCACCTTGTAAGCTGTGGAGCCTGGGCCACCCCTCTTTCTCCATATGGGCTCTTTGGCATGGTAGAAGCACCTTTGCCGCTCCCCTAGAACATTGCCCCAGCAGCCTGAGAACTGCCTTTCGACCCCATCTGGGCTGGTACTTGTACCCATCACTGGGGAATCTGCATATGGCGTGCCCAACCCAACCTTATCCAGCTTTGCCCCTGATACCCACCTCAGTGGTAGAACATGGGACAGGGACTCCTGGGAGTTCCATAGCCCCACCCATCACCTGAGACATCTCAGTATTTCTGGTTAATAAAGGTCAAGCACAAACCCCATTGCACTACCACAGCTGCCTCTCTTGTAAGAGCTGCCTACTGGCCAGGAGGTCACCTGCACAGCCCATTATAACATCTGCTGGCACAATTGCATGGTGCTTGGATGGGAGACAAGTTTTGTGCAACCTCAGCTACCAGCATGCCCCTAAACACCCCAGCTACTCAGCAGGCCCTGAGCTCACTGACCTACCTGCCACTACAACAGGCATTTAAGAAAGCTACCACACCAAGGGTATTCATAACTTAGGAAATCATAGAGTCTACACCATTTCTGCACTTTTGCCCCCACTCCCGCCATGATCAGGGCTGGTCCTTGTGTCTGCCATTGGGAGATCTGAAGGCAAGCCTTCCTATTCCAGCTCCAACTAACTTCACCCCCACTCTGGGGCTGAGAGTGGAGTCCAAGCCATTGGGCATCCCACAGACCAACCCACTGCCTAAGGTCAGAGAGTTTCCTCCTCTACTGGCCTGGAGGTTAACCTGCACAACTCCATACAAAATTTGCTGACACAAATGCATAGCACTTGAGAACAAGATAAGCTCCTTGAGACTTCCACCAACCCAGCTCTGCAGGAGACTATGAGCCTGCACACATGCTGAGTATATCCCAACTACAACCAGCATTTGAAGAAAGTGACCACACTGAAGCTATCTATAACCAAGGAACTTACACAGATACTTTGCCACCAAAAGCACCCTTAGAACCAAAGCCAACAGACCCTGAACAACATATATTATAGTCACATTCTAAAAAGGGAGAAAAAAGTTTTATCCAAATGAAATTAAATTCCAAAATAAGAAACAGTATAAGCAGATGATAAGGAACCAAAGAAACAATTCTGAAAGTATGAAAAAGTGTTACAACGCCCCAAAGGACCACACTAACTCTCTAGTAGTAGATCCTAATCAAAATGAAATTCTTGTAATATCAGATAAAGAATTCAAACTGTTGATTTTCAAAAAGCTCAATGAGATCCAATAGAAAGTTGAAAACCAACACAAAGAAATCAAAATAACAATTTAGAACATGAAGGAAAAATATACCAATGAGATAAATATATTTAAAACCCCAGAACTTCTAGAAACAAAAAATTCATTGAAGGAAATACAAAATACAGTTGAAAGTTTTAACAATAGACTAGAACAAGCAGAAGAAAGAATCTCAGAGCCTGAAGGCAGGTCTTTTGAATTAACTCCAACAAATATAAAGAAAAAAAGAATTTGTTAAAATGAACAAAGACTTCAAGTGGCATGGGATTATGTAAATGGTTCAAATCTAGGAGTCAGAGGTATTCCTGAGGGAGAAGAAAAAGTAAAGAGTTTGTAATATATATCTGACAAAAGAGTTCAGGAAAACTTCCCAAGTCTTGCTAGAGATTTAGACACCCAGATCTAAGAGGTTAAAGAACTTCAGGAAAATACATTGAAAGAAGTACTTGAGCAAGACATATAGTCATCAGCCTAAAGTCAGCAAAAGAAAAGCATCTAATTGCCTATAAAGGAAACCCTATCAGACTAACCTGGACTTCTAAGCAGACACTTTATGAGGTAGAAGAGATTAGGGTCTTATTTCCAAAATTCTTAAATAAAAAAAAAACTGTCAGCCATGAATGTTGTATCCTGCTAAACTAGGCTTCACAAATGAAGTGGAAATAAAGCCTTTCCCAGGCAAGTAAATGCCAAAGAAACTCATCACCACCAGACTGGTCCTAGAAGAAATGCACAAAAAAGATCTAAACATTGAAATTAAAGGTCAATACCCACCATTATTTTAAAAAAAAAAAGTATAAAACAAGTCTTATAAAGCAATTACGTAAATGAGACTATAAAGCAACTAGGTAACAATTAACATTATGACAAGAACAAAACCTTACATATCAATATTAGCTTTGAATCTCAGCACTTTGGGAGGCCAAGGTAGGAGGACTGCTTGAGGCCAGGAGTTCAAGACCAGCCTGGTCAATATAGTGAGACTGCATCTCTACAAAAAAAAAATTTTTTTTAATTAGCCAGATGTGGTAGCACACACCTGTCCCAGCTAATGAGAAAGCTGAAGCAGAAAGTGCTTAAGCCCAGAAGTTTGAGGTTGCAATGATCTGAGATTTGTGCCACTGCACTATATCCTGGGCAACAGAGCAAGACTCAGTCTCGGCCGGGCGCGGTGGCTCAAGCCTGTAATCCCAGCACTTTGGGAGGCCGAGACGGGCGGATCACGAGGTCAGGAGATCGAGACCATCCTGGCTAACACGGTGAAACCCCGTCTCTACTAAAAATACAAAAAACTAGCCGGGCGAGGTGGCGGGCGCCTGTGGTCCCAGCTACTCGGGAGGCTGAGGCAGGAGAATGGCGTGAACCCGGGAGGCGGAGCTTGCAGTGAGCTGAGATCCGGCCACTGCACTCCAGACCGGGCGACAGAGCAAGACTCTGTCTCAAAAAAAAAAAAAAAAAAAAAAAAAAAAAAAAAGACTCAGTCTCAAAACAAACCGAAAAACAAAAAAAGACAACTTTTAAAATGGAAGAAAATATTTGCAAAGTATGCATCTGACAAAGGACTAATAACCAGAACATACAAGGAATTCAAACAACCCAACAAGAAAAAAACAACCCCATTAACAAAAATGGGCAAAGGACATGAACAGATATTTTGCAAATGAAGACATACAAATGGCCAACAAACATGAAAAGAAGCTTAACATCACCAACCATCAAAGAAAGGCAAATTAAAACCACAATGAGATACCATCTTACACCAGTAAGAATGATTATTATTAAAAAGTCAACAGATAACAGATGTTGTCGAGGATGCTGAGAAAAGGAAACATGTATACGCTACTGGTGGAAATGTAAAGTCGTACAACATCTATGGAAAAGAGTATGGAGATTTCTCAAAGAACTAATAATAGATCTACCATTTGATCCTGCAATCCCACTTCTGGGTACCTTCCCAAAGGAAAAGGGATCATTATATCAAAAGGGTATCTGCACTCATGTTTATTGCAGCACTATTCCCCATAGGAAAGATATGGAATCAACTTAATTGTACATCAATAGTTGACTAAAGAAAATGCAGTGTGTGTACATATGTATGTGTAAAGTGTATATATGTGAGTGTATACACACACACACACACACACACACACACGACTCAGCCATAAAAGAAGAATTAAATTATGTCTTTTGTGGCAACATAGATGGAACTGGAGGCCCTTATCATAAGTAAAATAACTCAGATACAGAAAGTCAGATTCTCATTTATAAGAGGAAGCTAAGTAATATGTTCACATGGACATAGAGAGTAGAATAATAGACAGTGGAGACTGAGAAAGGTGGGAAGGTGGAACGGGGTAAGGGATGAGAAAATACCTAATGGGCACAATGTACACCAGGGGTCCTCAACCCCCAGACTGTGGACCCATACCAGTCCGTGGCCTCTTAGGAATTGGGCCACACAGCAGGAGGTAAGCACTCCTTATGAGAATCTAACTAATACCCAGTGTTCTGAGGTAGAACAGTTTCATCCTCAAACCACATCCTTCCACTGTCCCTGGAAAAACTGTCTTCCACAAAACCGGTCCCTGGTGCCAAAAAGTTTGAGGACCACTGATATACACTATTAAGATGATGGTTACACTAATAGCCCAGGCTTTATCACTACATTATACATCCATGTTAACAAAACTTCACTTTACGCCCTAAATCTGTAAAATAAAATTTAAAAAATGATAAGGTAGCATAGCTATAGCAGGCACCATAAGGTTATTCATTTCATTGATCAACAAACTTTTAGCATGTATCTGTTATGTAGTATGTGTTAGACCTTGTGACATAACAGTGAACAAGAGAGACAAGATCCTTGGCCTTCATCATTGAAATTACTTAGTATATTTTATTAAAATCCATTAAGAGGAAGAAATCAGTGTTGCAATTTAAAAGGGAAATCCCAAGACCTTGATTCTTTAAGCTGCTGCTTTCTAGCATTCTGGAGGTGAGAAGTCTTTTTTATATCCTAGACGTGCTCCTCTTTATGACCTACCAATGTAAACAGAGGTCATGTCTTTTTCTGAGAACTTAAAACAATCAGAAAACATCCCCACACTCAGGACATTCCTATGAGAAGTAGTAAAGTAGAATTTGGCACCCAAACACTCATCACGATTTCTTGGGTTGCGTCCTTGGCATGAGGGCACCAAATTTTGTGTGCCATTTCAACAGTCAGAAATTGATGATTTGTAATACAACCAACTCAACATGCAGCTCTTGGGAAAAAAAGGTTTCTCTTGGGAAGAGAATTTAAAATGACTATTTTTTTGGGACTCAATGATTATATGAGGTAAAAAGATAAAAATGTACATTTCTTGGACAGTTAGGAAACTGAAATATTTGGGTTGGCAACAGAAAGTTACAAGTAAATCAAAAGCACTGTAGCTTCTGTCAGCTAGTGGCCAATTACTATGGGAAAGAAATTTCACAAGCTCAACTATGACCACTCTACCTTTAAAACTCTACTATTAGACACTCAGTTGTAGAATAATTTTTGTGAAAGCCAGTGTGTAGTTCACTTATTTAGGTAATTTTACTTCTTCCTAATGCAACATATACGTACATAGTTCCTTCAATGGAAAACCAAGACTTCTAACTGCTCCCAGAAATAGACAGTGGACCCTAACTGGGAAAGTAAACAATTCCAGAACTGATATAAATATTCCAAAAGTTGAGGTTCTAATCTAAAAATTTCTACTCCAAATATACAGAGAATATACAAATACAGTGGCACTACTTTCATTTTCTTTATAAAAGTCATATTTTGGCAATATTATCACAACAGTTTTTTTAAATCAATGTTGTGATGGTTAATACTGAATGTCAACTTGATTGGATTGAAGGATGCAAAGTATTGATCCTCGGTGTGTCTGTGAGGATGTTACCAAAGGATATTAAGGTCTGAGTCAGTGGGCTGGGAAAGGCAGACCAGGCAGACCCGTACTTAATCTGGGTGGGTACCACTTAATGAGCTGCCAGCCCAGCTAGAATATAAAGCAGGCAAAAAAAAAAAAAAAAAAGTGTAAAGACTAAACTGGCTTAGCCTCCCAGCCTACATCTTTCTCCATGCTGGATGCTTCCTGCCCTTAAACTTCAAACTCCAAGTTCTCTTTTTGTTTTTTCTATTTTTTTCTCTTTTGGACTCCAAGTTCTTCAGCTTTGGGACTCAGACTGGTTTCCTTGCTCCTCAGCTTGCAGATGGCCTATTTGTGAGACCTTGTGATCATGTGAATTAATACTCCTTAATAAACTTCCATATATATTTATATATAACACACACACACACGTATATATATATAATATATCCTCTTAGTTCTGTCCCTCTAGAGAACCCTGACAAATACAAACATAGCACACACATTCAATAAAACTTAGCTAAATTCATAATTGGGGCTTGAGAATGTAGCTGTGTTACAGACTTGTTAGGATGTTCTTGCTATTTTCAACAAGATTTTTTTAAAGTTTTTTTTTTTCCTTTTAGAAGATGAAAACCAAAATGGCAAAAGAATCTATCAAATAGAGATAAAACACTGGATAATTGAAACAAATCATAACATTTCCCAGAGTTGTCTACTTATCAAGAGGTTTTCCAGAAATCAAGTAACAGCACTGGCAGTGAAAAATTAATGCCATTAAAGTCAGAAATTATTAGCATTTGGAATACATGGGTATAACATCTAAATCCAGTTAATCCCTCAACTTTCTGATAGTTCTTAGTAAAACTTCAACTCACTGGTTCTGAACTGTGAGTTGTTTTTTAGGTCTTCATATAGTTCATCTGCATATGGCATTCCAGTATTCTCAACTGAACAGTGCAACTTTTACCTCTAAAGGAAGTATATCAGAATCTCCCTGGAAGCGTATATTATTTGAAAAATGCCCCCTGAAAACCCTGGATGACTCTTTAAATGCCTCCCCATCTCCTGTTTTAAAAATCACGAATTTAAATATTTGACATTAATTGTCTTTTGACTTTAATCAGCATTTAAAATGTTAGTTAAAACAACTCAACGATTTAGACACTTCTATATTAAGGTAATTATGATAGGCAGAATAATGGCCTCCCAAAGATGTCCACATCCTAACCCCCAGAACCTATGAATATGTAACTTTATATGGCAAAAGGGACTTTGCCAATATGATTAAATTAAGGATCTTGAGATGAGGAGATTATCCTGGATTATTTAAGTGGGATCAAAGTCATCACAAGAGACCTTACAAGAGGGAGGCAAGAAGGTCGAGTCAGAGAAGACTTAACAATAGCAGCAGAAGCCAGCATGAAGCAAGGAAGGAACCACGAACCAAGGAATGCAAGTGACATCTGAAAGCTGGAAAAGGCAAGGACATGGATTCACCCCTCCAGCCTCCAGAAGGTAAGCATCCCTGTTGGTACTTTGATATTTGACCTTCTGTGCTTTAGAACTGTAAGATAATAAGTTAGTATTATTTAAAGCCTCTAAATTTGTGGTAATTTATTATAGCAATAGTAGAAAACTAATATAGTACCACTATATCAAGAACTGTAAAATCTATCAGAGGCACGCTAGAATTAACTTCAACTGTAGCAACCTAAATGTATCTACACAAAACCAAAAAAAAAAGGTGTTGAAACTGTAACTGTCTATAAGTTGTTTTTCCAATGAAATGATGCCTCCTTTTATACACTAGACAGAGGCTGAAAGCATTGCTATAAAATTGCATTACTAATCACAATTTTAAAATTGTTATAAAACAATATATTAATAATCACCCATTTTTAGAATTCCTTAACTTAAATAATTTTGGTATAGTTTGCTGTAATATGGGGGGGTGATTGTAGACCTACTAGTAATTGGTAGGTGACATCACAGCAGCCTCAACTGTGAAATACAAATGTGAGGTACAGTCACAAGGAGGCCAAGAAGTGATTGGTAGCTAACTGGAAACTCCTCAGTAGGAACCGTTCTGTCATTTCTATATCTTAGTAGGTAATAATCACTTTCAGAGCTGTAACTATGAAAAATCATATATGATAAATGTTATTCCTTAATCCATATAATGAATCTTAAATTTTTATTTTTATTTTTAAATGCACAAAGAAGATTCTGAGGCTGAATAGGTCAAATTTATTTTTTGACATTGTGTCTTTTTGGAGCTAAGACATTTAAATACCAAACACATGATTAATTCAAACAGATCCTGTCCTGGACATTCTGGGAAAACTATTTTCTACTAAAAAGATAACAGGACTAAGCCACCAATAAAAACTAGCAGGATGCTTTGAACAGTTTTCTTTGTAGTTGTGAATGATTTATGTCAGTCCATTAAAACTTTATATTTCACTTACCATAAGTCTGTGATTGGGAATACAGTTTGTGGCTAGAAAATTGAAGAATGCTATGTGGTCCATTCAAGTACAAATAATTGTTGTTACTAGCATGGTGATGGCCCCTTACAAGGTAAGATAACCAATCTTATCACCATACTACCTTCAGAGTTATCCTTCTAAAATGACCTCTATATTCTTTTGAATATTTATTATAGTTATTATTCATGTCTTTTTCCTTTTCCAGATGGTGAGTTTCTTGAGGGCAAGATTTATTGTCTCATTTATCTCTCTACCTTCATTGCCTGGAAGATAGTAGGCATTTGATGAATGCTAATTAAATTAATCCATCTACCTGCCAGTACTTTCAATTTCCTGGTGGCCTACACCTGGTGAAGCATATCCTGGAGCAAATGACACCTATTGCAAGCTCAGAATTTATATGGGTTTGCTTAAGCTATTTAAGATTATCCTGCACATTTATAAGGTATTAAAAATTATATCACTCAATTTTTGAATATATGAAGAAATAATGACTAATTTAATCTTCCTGAGTACTCCTGTTTGTTTGTTTATTTTTGAAATGGAGTAGCTCTGTTGCCCAGGCTGGAATGCAGTGGCACAATCTCGGCTCACTGCAACCTCTGCCTCCTGGGTTCAAGTGATTCTCCTGCCTCAGCCTCCTGAGTAGCTGGGACCACAGAAGCCTGCCACCACTATAATCCCAGCTGATTTTTTTATATTTTTAGTAGTGGGGTTTCACCATGTTGGTCAGGCTGGTCTCAAACTCCTGGCCTCAAGTGATCCACCCGCCTCATCCTCCCAAAGTGCTGGGATTACAAGTGTGAGCCACCATGACCAGCCAAATTTTTTAGGTAAGTAGAATAATTTAGTTTTCAGTGTAACCCACATCAGTCTACAATGTTCATGGTCAGTTAACACAAACTTTTCTACTTCCTTTCAACCTAAAAATATTTCTCAATCTTACCATACTTTCCTTCCAGTTTATTTTATTCACATAACAGCAAATATTTATTCAGGGCCTACTATGTACCAGACACTGTAATAGGCATGAACAAACTAGTTATCTCTGTTCTCAAGTGTACTGAGAAAGATAAACATGAAAATGAGCTGTGCATTTCAATGTGAAATGTAGGTAGTAAGCGAGCTCACAGTAGGAAGCTCTGACACCTAGGTGTCTATAAATTTAACTCTAAGCTGAATCCAAAGTATAACTAGGAACTTTTTAGGTACAACAGTTCCACATCAATAAAGTTAGAGGCTTGGAAGTGAAGAATAAAAAAAGTTTGGAAAAGTTTACATAGGGTGATACAGGAGGTGCACATTTTGTAACACAAGTAATGGAAGTAAAGTATGCGGAACCTTATATACACCACTAGTCTCTCACAAATAAACAAACAAACAAATAAATAAATAAGTTAAGGCTTATATGTCATGCTAAGGACTCTTGGAAGAAAAAGTTAATCATAACGTCCAGTTTCCTCTCAACCCAGGGCAGTATCACTCTGGAGAGAACATTGGAGAATGTGTGGGACATTTTTGGTTGGCATAATGGAGGATGTAATCAGCAATTAGTGCCTGGAGGCCAGGGATGCCAAACATCCTGCAATGCTTAGTAGAGTCCCTCATAAGGAAAAATTGTTCCTCCCAAAATGCCAACAAGGCCCCATTGAAAAACAGTGCTCTAGGCCATGTGACATCAAACGTCTCTCCTCTCCACTTTTCCTTTGGTGCCTCATGATCTGGAGGCCCAGCAGTTAAATAAGGTGCCCGTATGCGGATAGTAAGAGTCACAACTGTGTCTATCTCACCTCAAAGCCCTGTTCCTTCTATTAGTCAGGATAAAAGCAGTGATATGAAAACCAAGCATAAAAGACGATGTTTTAGAAAGAACAGAGCAGTGGTAGCATCACAGTCTATGGAAAAGAGAAGAAAAATGAGACTGACAAAATCACTGTTTGCTTTGGCAACAAGCATGTTGTTGGCAACAGTTGGAGAATAGTAGCTTTATTACAAGGAATACAGGAAGGGTTGATTAGGAAGTGGAAATTTCGAATAGGTTAAATGTGTGCTTTCAATAAATTTGACAATGAAAGCATGCATATTTTAAAGTAGTTTGAAGGGCTTGTTAGTTGTAGCAGCAAGTTTTTGTTCTCACTATTTTTGGTTTGGTCAGGACACTATTTCTTTGTGGTAAGTAGGGTGTGTGTCTGTGTGTTTCACAAACGACAGGACAGACTGTTTGCAAGTGACAATCAAGACTAACTGAAGGAGAGTGTCTCAGAGGAATGGAACAGCAACAGATCTTCTGGGAAGGTAGGATCTGACAAACACCAAGTACTGAAGCTCTTTTAAACAGAAAGATTTAGGTGGCATCTATAGTTCTTAGCAGTTTCAGCCCAGAGATGGGGGGAGAAAGTAGAGTTAATGACTGCACCAGTAAGTGGTAAACTTTGAGATTATCTCTGACACTAGCAAAGAGGCTGTTTGCCTGAGCCCACAGTATCTAAGAGATAATCAAACTGCCTCTGAAAACATCTAGGGCAGAGGCACTAGAATTATTGCAAGATCATCACAAGGTACATCTAATGTAATCACAGCAACAAAAATCACAGAAATGGCCTTCACTGAGAAACGCGGTAGAGAAAGTATTATTCTTCATTCATATGTCATATGTCATTCATCAGATTGTTACCACAATCTATGGCATTTGTGGCATAATTTAGATAAAATTTATGATAGTATTTTTGTTGCATAAAATTTACAATGATATTTCTGACATATAAAATCATAAAAGTGATAAATGTGTGTGACATGCTTTCTAATTAACATAATCAAACATTCCTCATTATATCATAGTGAGAATATGGTAATTAGAAGGCACATCGGTGTTACTTGAGCTATACTGAGGTGTGAATACCATGTCATGTTAAACCTCCCTGAACCTACTTGTGCCAGGGTCTCTGTGATTCCTAGTGAGTGCTCACAAACCACCTGAAACTTGACAAGCTGCATACAGCTCACTACTTCCTCACACCACCTCCCTTCCACCCTTATTCCTTCTCTTAACTAACAGAAAATCCATTCACCCAACTGCTAAAGCTAGGAACATAAAATAGATGTCTTTCAAGTCACATTAATACTCAGTAAGGTACCATTGTTTATGACTGCTTTTTTATTGCTTTATAGATTTCAGTGGTGGAAAAGTAGTGAAAACTACCACATGTGAATTTTAATTTTATAAAAATAATGTACAAGTCTTTGGGAATTTTAATAAAAACAAGGGTAGTTAAAATGTTTTTATTTCTTTATCTCAAAATGCCTATAAAGCTTTATCTTATTTTGTAATTTCTCAGAAAACCTTGGGTTAGTCAAATGTTTTGAATTTGTTACTTTATTACATAGGTATTAGAAGGCAAATAATAATCAAATTCCCGTGATTTCTTCAAACTCAGTATGGGACATTTTTACTGAATAAATTAAACTCTTTTTTCTGAATATAATCTTGAGAAAAAATCCATTAAAAAGAAAAATTGCACTTGGGGACAACCTCATGTCCTCACAAAATGAAACAAAAGCTCTGTTCTTCTAAGAACAGACTTGGACATACCAAGGTACAGCTCCAGCGAGCTCAGGAAATGTTTCAGTGATATTCTGTTATCCCTTGAGACACTTAATTTCAGCTCATGAAAATGCCAGTGTCTAAGGGATGAAAATTACAATGGCTTCCTGTAAAAGCCCCCTCTAGGCTATGGGGCTAATTTAAACGACATGGCAAAACTGCAACCAAACCTCATGCATAGGTTAAAATGTCTATTATTTAAAAGCTGATCTCTGCATTTATCTGTCAACAGTACATCTTTTCTATTTCAAGTTCCACATGTTTTACATGTTCCACAAAATAAAAAGAAACTATAAGGTATTCTAATGTAATATTAATTTTTACTATCTCAGTTTTCTTGCTGCCTTTGTAAGAAGGAGGAGACGGTTGGGCATAACACCTTACATATGTAATAGATGTGTTGAATTGACAATTTTATAATGCCACTTAAATAAATGCATAAATGAAGCTATGTCCTCTTTGTATCTGTTGCATTGGCATAAGAGAAATGCCAAAACTTTCAAATAATCCTTGAAGTATTTCAAAACCAAAAATCAAAATAGAAGATAACAGCATACATTTCAAACTCACCAAATTATTAGCCTAAAATAAATGTAATTTAATTTGCTGGGTCATGAGCTGCAGGAGAGAGCAAGCTAAAGTGATTAAGATTTAGTATATTTTAATCCAAGCATACATTCTGAATCTAAGCAACTAGGCCTCAATTATAGCTACTGCCTACCTGATTTTTGACCTTTATTAAGTTATCTGACCTCTCTGAGCTTTACCTTAGTATCTGTAATATGGTAAAAATAAATATAGAAACATAGAAAAAGGTATCATAAAAATGGGAAAATAAATAAAACTGCCTCACAGAATTACACAATGGATGTTAGTTTCCTTCCTTCTCTCATTTCCAGCATTTGCTCCTTATACCCTGAGACACATAGGTAAAATAGATTCCAGCATTTTGTTAACCTCAAGCTCTCAGTCATAAAGAGCGTTAAGGACATGCTGGAAGATGGGGAGCTAGAAAATGACAATGAAAGTGCTAACGATTTTTATGATTTTCTCTCTTCCTTGTTCCCACACTGGTGACTTCCTTCCCAACATACTTCCCGATGAGCTCTCAGACAATAGGCAGCGTGGATTTTGCAATCTTAGTATGCCATGAGCTTCAGTCAACTGGTGTCTCGGGGCACTGGGTGTGCTTCTGCCAATCTCTCCAGACTCTGATTGAGTATGGCATGCACCTGCTGATTCCCACTCTCCCAGCCCAGAGTAAAAGACGAAGTCAGGCTGGAGTTTAAAGTAGCTTATGAAGGGCATTCTCTGCCACCATCAACCCCAATCTTAATCTAATTCTTCTCATTCCTGATACACAGGGTATCCCAGAAGATATATATTTTCTGTCTGCCTTTCAGGCCCATTGTTCATTAAAACACACACACACACACACACACACACACAATCATAGCACTTCAAACAATTTTCTCTTTCTCACACTGACATACACAAATGCACACATATAAACACATTCACCTCATAGGTTCAAATTTAAAGGAACATATTTTAGCTTATTAAATTACATTAAAATAGAGAAAAATAAAGAGAAAATGGTGAAAAACAAAGTTATCTCATGTTAACAGAAGTAAGTCAAAAAAGCATGTCCCGTCATTGTACATGTAATTTTTAACAAGTATGGGAAGTAAAAAGTCTCCCTATGAAATGTTGGCAGATGTAGCATTGGGGTGACACATAGTATAGAATATGATAACACTAACCACAGATGGGAAATTAGGCCATTAGCATGCCCAAAACCTAGAGACTGGGAAAAATGCAACAGTTTTAATTTGGTTCTGCCATATTTGATTTATGTAAAAGTTTCGTGTTGGCTTTATATCTGGAAATGTGTTCTTCTTCAAATAGTTTTAACATTAATAATTTGTGGACTGAAATCTGTGGTTAAATACATTTTTAAGAGGGTATTTGCAACTAGCAAAGGTCTGCACAATGATCCATTGCAACTGCTGGACCCAGTCTAAACCATAGGACAGATTTCCAAGGAAGTCAAAGAAAGCCAAGATGCTAGAGAACTCCAGATGAGGCAACAAAGCCAAGATGCCAATTTTAATCCAAAGCCCAGCCTCCCTTTGCCTATATATATTTTCATCCTAAAACAAAATCAGGTTTCTTATTGGCCAAATAACGAGCTCCCTGCAAAGACATAAATGACAGAAGAAAAGCATAATCAACATTAATGGGAAAACAAGAAGGTTAAATACAAAGTAATGGGCATGCAGAGAGAACATGGAAGAATATGTACTGTGTAAATGTAAGTTCCAAACACTGTTTTCTGCATTTCCATGGAAAACCTCATGTTAGGGAAAATGATTTCTGGGCCTTCAATTTGGAAACTAAAAGAGGCCTCCTTGGAGCCTGATAAATAACAACATCGTTGTGATGTTATAAAATCACAACGCATTCTTCTTCTAAAATATCTCACAATGTCTTACAGACATCTTTTTGTTAATCTCTATTCCCTGAGATATGCACGCAGTATTTTACTGATTACGGATCTCAGTCATACAAAGAATAATGATTTGCCAGTGATAGCTGGTAAATGGAGACAAGATTAGGTACCAGGTCACTCAATTTATATAACAGACCTCTATCCAGTAGGCAATGTCGTTTTGAAGTGGAGTAAGCAAAATCACTCAAAGTCCCCTAAGCGAGCAGCATGATCCATGCGTTTTTAAAATATCCCACTAAAGAAAATGACTGTTTCCCAAAATTGTCCCAGGATTTGTTCATGTCAATGACATGTTTGATTTTTAAAGACAGAGAGTCTGCTATCAGCCACAAACAGGATCACATTACATTTGTCACACTGAAGAAAAATGTTTCCTATTTGGCCTTCAAAACAGAATTGTTGGAGTTCTGGGACAAGATGGCAGAATGAAGCCAAATTTGATTTTAAAACATATGGCTGCTTTGAGAAATATATATAAAACATGGGTGGAGAAAAGGATGCTGAATTATTCAAACAATTTTCAATATTTTGTCTGTTATAAATTGGACTTCCAGGGAAAATTAGCAGTTTGAAACTGAGCACAGACTCTTCCTTCCCACAAGCCTAACAAATGAACAAAATAGATTAAAACTGACCAAGAAAAATACAGCAATCAAGTTAAGGAGGAGGCACAATCTTAATGTCACTATCTTTTTAAGGAATGGTCACCAGAGAAGAGAAAGTGAAGATTCTAGAAAGTGTACAGTTACCTCAAACACATCCTACTCCTACATACACCACAAAAGTAAGGAAGAGAGGTGAATGGACAAAATCCCAAATTTTCCACTAATGTCATCAATTTATTTTAAAGAACCAGCCTGAGCAATACCTATCTACCTATTTCCAAGCAACTGTATTCTCAGATATTTATCCAAGAGAAATGAAAACATGTCCCCAAAAAGACTTGTACAAGAATGTCCATAATCCCAAAGGCAGAAGCAATCAAAATGTTCATTAACAGGAAGATAGATAAACAAACTATGGTGTATTTATACAATGGAATATTACATAATAATTAAAAAGAAATTGTTACATGCAAAACATTGAAGTAAGTGAAAAAAGTCAGGAACAAATGAGTACATTCTCTATGATTTCATTTATATGCCAAACATATCCATGACAGATATCAGAACAATGGTTGCCTACGTGTTGGTAGGATTGGCAGAGAAGGGACATAAAGGGAACATTCTGGGCTTACATGGTAGATGCATTGGTCAAATTCATCAAAACATACACTTAAGATCTGTACATGGTACATGGTACAATATGTAATTGATACCATGATTAATTATTTAAGACACAAAATAAATAAAGACAAGAAGTAGACTGAGAGGATAAGCAGACAAAGCAAGGGAAAGATGTAGAAATCCCCAACGGACAAATAGTCCTCCCTACCATGACAGTATGTCACAGGCTCAGAAATTTCCACCAAGTCTGTCCAGCTCATGTTTTCCTGTCTAGGAAGAAAGCTAAGATGAAAAAGCAGAACTATCAAAGCCAACCCACTCAATTTCCAGCAATAAAGAGGCAAAAAAAAAAAAAAAAAACAAGAAAAAAATGAAAGAGAAAATAAGACACAATTTTCCAAGGGAATGGGAAACCTTCAGAGAGAAACACATAGAGGGTCTCTGTGGAAGTCCCCACACCTCTGTGAACTATACACCATGTCCAAAATCCACAGTCTGTTCCTCACTGACTAAAAGGAGTCGAGTCCCTCACCAACTAAGAGCTGCTGGGATTAATCAGGGCAAGTGAACACTTAGGGCCAATTATCTTTGAAAGCAGTGAAGGTTCTGGGAGTTCATCTTGACTCTGGAAGAAGACCTGAAACCCAAAGGAGTAAGAAAGTTCCCCAATTAGGGGAGGAAACCCTAGCTCATTTTGTTTTCAATGGCCTTTAGGCAAACAGATTAGTCCATCCACTGCCATAGCCAGCCACAACCCCTTTCAAGTTCTGCTCTCCCCTGTAATCATAAAGTCAGGACAAGAAAAGCATATCGAATGCCCAAATATACCCAGTCCTGTAAAGGCAGTTAAGAACATGGCAGATACGCCTCAAAAAGGGTGGAAGCAAGAATTCACTTAGACCATATCACAACCAATTGGAGGATAATAGAACTGCCTACGTCTAACTTGAATAAAATGTAAAGAAAGCATAGTGTACCAGGCACAGTGGCTCATGTCTGTAATCCCAACAGGAGGCTGAGGCGGGCGGATCACAAGGTCAAGAGATCAAGACCATTCTTGCCAACATGGTGAAACCCTGTCTCTACTAAAAATACAAAACTTAGCTGGGTGTGGTGGCGCACACCTGTAGTCCAGCTACTCAGGAGACTGAGGCAGGAGAATCGCTTGAAGCCAGGAGGTAGAGGTGGTAGTGAGCCGAGATTGCACCATTGCACTCTGGCCTGGCAACAGAGCAAGACTCCATCTCAGAAAAAAAAGAAAGAGAGAGAGAGAGAGAGAGAAAAGAGAGAGAGAGAAAAACAGAAAGAAAAGTGCACCACAGTTGTGCATACTGAGATCCCAATAATCCTACTTTAACATTGTGTCAAACATTTGAAATTGCAGATTGCTCTGTAGCAAGACTGTAAGATTCCGGAGAGTGAGCTATTGAATGTATTGAATGATACCTTATAGAGGTATAAGAGGATAAAATATTCAGCACTGATGCCTTTAAACAGGGGAAATGAACAGGGGAAGATGGAGAGGAGACAGCAAGAAATTTTTATCTACACTCTTCATTCTTATCTCTCCATGTCCTTATCACATAACTAGCCAATGGAGAAAAGCAGAAATTAAGGATTGGAAAAGGCGCTGGAACTTGTAGCAGCTTCCGGGTATTGAAAATTATGCAAAATAAGACTATAATAATAAATATTGTCCTGTATGGATCTAGCGAACTCACTTTTACACTTGAACAGTAAGTCATAAGAGTAAGACCTGCTGCATGACTGCACTGTCTCTTGTATTTATGGTTTAATTGGCTATGAGCAAACCATACTTCCAAAGGCAATTCTATTCTTAACAATAAATAATATAACAAAATGTAATTCATGAAATGAAGGCAGCAATTACTGAAAGAAAATCTGTCAAGTCTTATAAAAAGTGAATATTCCATCAGGAAGGAGATCATAGAAACACAAACATCTGAAACAGGCAACCACTTATAGGGCAACATACATGCCATTCATATTATGCATTTTTATGTAATCATGCTTTCTGTTATCCCATAATAAATGAAGCATCTGTGATGCTAAAAGCACATATATTTTTCCCACTCTCACAATGACTCCATTTATTTTAGAAAGCTTTCAAAACAATTTATCCCCAATAGAAACCCAACAAAGCAAGCGTCATCCTTAGGAATATATTTTTATTACAAAGCAAGTAACAAGAATGTAATTACTAAAAAAGAGATTTGTATTTACTCCATATTACACAATATGGCTATTTTCATTAAGTAAAGACTGAACACACACACACACACACACACACAAAGCCTATACAATTATTGTTAATACTTAATCACCACCTGAAGGGCATGTTCCTCACTTACCCAGGGGTGGGAAAACTTAATGACAGAAACAAACATTCCATGCAAGGAGTGAAGATAGCATATGGTCGCTAAAAACAAGCTATCTAATTAAAATGCAGAAAGACATCTGTGCTCTCCAATTATTAAGTGCACAAGAGAGACAATTTAAAGATTCATAAAAATCTCTAAGAAAACTGGAGTTTACAAAAAAATTTAAATATGAAAATAATAAACTAGATCTAATAAAAATAAATAGGAAATACATAAAATAGGAAATACTAATAAATAAATAGGAAATGCCAATGGCTTATCACCTAGTAAACCACACCCTCTAAGCCATGATTTGGGTCACATATAAAAATAAACTCAGACTTCATAGCTTTACATTTCAACATATAGAACAGTCAATGTAACCGTAAAGGGAGACAGCACTTCTCTATACAGCCTGCTCCTATTAGAGCATTGTCAATTACCATAGGGTACAGCAGAGGTTGAGTAACAGGGCTGACCTCTTTCAACAATGTTAAAGCTTTCCCTACCCCAGCCCAATAAACACATGTTCCCAATAACTCCCCCAATGAATAAGCCCCTTTCAAAAGAGAAACAGGACTCACAGAAACACTAACCTCTTGATTAAAAAGCACATATTTAGTCAGCGGACTGTGAAGGTCTTCCCCAATTCAGATGTTTCAGGCTGCATTCACAATCAATTAGTTACATCAAATCCCTTTTTGTTTCCCTCCAGTGACTTTTTATCACCCTGTTATTTGACTCCTAAACAACTGCCCTACCTGGCTTTCATCCAGATTCCCTGCAAAGTATGTTCCTCCCAAACCATAGGAGCCAGCCTGTTTATATGTGACCAACCTCCTAGAACTTCCACAATATGATAGAAAAACATTTTCAAAATAGTTCCCAGTTCAATGAGGCATTTATACTTGTTTAATTGAAGAGACTCACTCATTCCTTTTTTTTTTTTTTTTTTTTTTTTTTTTAAGAGACAGGGACGCACTATGTTGCCCAGACTGGAGTGCAGTGGCTATTCACAGGCATGATTATAGCACACTATAGTCTCGAACTTCTGGGCTCAAGTGATCCTCCTGCTTCAGTCTCCCAAGTAGCTGGAACTAGAGGTGTGTGCTATGATGATGGGCTGGCTTATTTCTCTTCTTATTTATTCTTGAAATTTTTATGAAGTCTCTGTCTTTCACATACTCTAGAACTGCTCAAAAAAGAGCACATTCAGCTAAGAACAAAAATATCCAAGTGATAATCTCAGTTTAGTCACTAAAAAGCTACCTGACCTTGAGAATCCACTCTGCCCTTAGCATCTCCGAACCTCAGATTGTTCATCTGCAAAGTGGGTGAATTTTGGTAATTTCATTTCTATTTCAAAATGGGATGAATTAGTGACACAAGAGACATCCAAGAAGTGACCTTTTGATGTCAATCATACTTTATCCCACATCACTCTCATTTTAATTAAGTGTTCACCTACCCCTAAGCTTTATCCCTGAAAGACAATAAATGGATGGCTAATGATTTATTCTAGCCACTCTCAATTTCCAGTATTTTCTTCAATACCCTAAGTTTCCAAAGTCATATGAATGCATTCCTACTGACAATGTGATGCTCAACAATTTCAGCAACATTCCTTCCAGCATTTTTTTTAGTTACTACTTTACCAATTAATGTATTCCACTCTTCCTTCCAAATTCCAAGCTTGTATTAACAAAACTATTTCCTTTCAAGGGTTGCTGTGCATTCCACGGGCGATTACACATATATGCTAATTTTGATCCATCACGAATTTATGAGATTCAACTCCAACAGCTCAGCAATTCATTTGTTTATCTCTCCTCTGCTGCTCTTCTCCATTGCCTAAAAGCAGTTAGTAAACCATTTTCAGACGAAGCACCAGAGTCCCTCATTCTAAACAGACACTGCCGGGGGGGGAAAAAAGTTAGCCATGAACTCTTTTAACTGCCCTCTTCTTTATTTATATCATATGCGTTCTTTCCTCCTGTAGTAGATAAACTGGTGTTAGAGTTGCTTTTCCTTTCCAAAGTTATATCCTTCTTAAGTAAATTTAAATGCAGCCCTTCACGTCTATTCCAAAGCCATCCCATCAATGACATCTTCTATTTCTTTCATCAATGGTCTTCTACAAAGTCTTGTTTCTCCTTCCGCTTAAGATATATGTTCAACTCCCCCAAGCTTTAAAAAAACAAATTATTTTTCATTAGACTTTCTTGAGGATAGGGGATCTGGAAAGGTAGTTTCTGGCTGAGCATCTACATCCTGGTAATTATTCTATAGTATGGAACAAAAAGCACAACTTTTCAGTAGACAGCAAGTTGTCTCTATCACATCATATCACTCACTGAACTCCATGCATAGCTTTTCTGAATCCTTTCAACAAGGCTTTCATTGCATTTTCTTATTTGCACACTCATAATTTAAGAGCTATAATGTAAAATTCTACTTTTATTGAATTTTCTTCTTGCTCTCCAAGCTGATTGGACTAGATTACCAGTTCCATAATTACACCTGTCACCTCTCTATGAAATCTTTTACAGCTCTAACTCCAATCGTAACCTTTTTGCTAAGCTCTAATCCTACATGTTCTATACGTTACTTAACACCACCATTTTGAATCATCCACAAGCAATTCAACATGGCAGTATCAGTTAGGATGCTTTAGGTTACCAGTAAGAGGAAAACTCTACTCATTCTACCTTAGACCATAAGTAGATTTATAGCCCCATGTAACAAGACATAGAACAGACTGCAGGCACAGTTAAAATGTACATCAAAGCTCTGAATCCTGTTCTCTGCATTTTCCTTGGTTCTGCCCTCCTCTACATGTTGGCTTCATCCTCAAGCTAATGAAAAGATAGATGCAACAGTTCTACATGTCATATGCAGATATAACATCATCCATAAAAATAAGTGTACCACTTACTTTAAGAGAAAAACTTTACAAAAGTTCTATGAAATTAGGCCCATGCTCATTCCTAAATCAATGATTGGCAAATGAAATGAGATTACCATAGTTAGCTTAGATCAAGGTTTTTCGGTCTTTGAAGTACTGACATTTGGAACTAGATAATTCTTTGTTGTGGAGAGTTATTCTATGCATTGCAGTATTTTTAGTAGTATGCCTGGCATCTACATCCTACATGCCAGTAGCACTCCCCACTTGTGATAACTAAAAATGTCTCCAGCCAATGCCAAATGTCTCCTGGAGGGTGAAATCACTCCCAATGGAGAATCACTGGCATACACTAACCATGATCTATCCTTAGAATATAAATGAGAGTCATTGCTATGGTCTGAATGTGTCCCCCAAAATTCATGTCTTGGAAACAATCCCCAGTGCAACAGTGTTGGGAGGTGAGGCTTTTGGGGAGGTATTTATGTCATGAAAGCAGAGCCCTCATGAATGAATTAATGCCACTATAAAAAGAGCTTATGAGAACAAGCTCACTCTTTTGCTCTTCTGCCATGTAAGGCCCTTCTACCTTCTGCCATGTGAGAAAACAGAAGGAAGACTCTTACCAACCAGATGCCAGCACCTTGACCTTGGACTTCCCAGCTTCGAGAACTATCATAAAATAAAATTTTTGTTCCTTATACACTACCCAGTCTGTGACATTCTGTTATAGCAGCACAAATGGACTACAACAGTCATCTTCCCTTAATAGAGAAGATAAGAAACATATGTTGGGTAAGCAATCAGTAGTTACCACTATGATGTCCAAAACCAAAATTCTTTTCTACTCCACACCTCCAGAAATATATTTCTTCTTCTGAATACCCAATACGAACACATAACTGTCTAGATATTCTATGGCCCAAACTAAACTAAGAACGCTGGCCTCATCTTGATACTTTAATCAAGTTGAAGTTCATGAAGTTCAAGATGAAACTCATTACCCATGTTCAATTATCAGTAACTCCTAGCACTACTACTATGAAGCACTCCATGAATTTGTTCTCTTCTCTCCATTTCCGCTGTCACCTACATATCTCAGGGGTTACTTCCTCACTGTTTGTTGCTTCCTAGGCTTTCCTCCAGTTTTGACAGTTATCTTTTAAAGGACAAATCTGATCTAATCACTGCCCAACTTAAAACTATTTTATGGTTCTTCATCACTCACAGAACTAAACTGAAAATCGAAGGGGCGGAGCAAGATGGCCGAACAGGAACAGCTCCAGTCTCCAACTCCCAGTGCAAGCGACACAGAAGACCGGTGATTTCTGCATTTTTAACTGAGGTACTGGGGTCATCTCACTGGGGAGTGCTGGACAATTGGTGCTGGTCAGCTGCTGCAGCCCGACCAGCGAGAGCTGAAGCAGGGCGAGGCATTGCCTCACCTGGGAAGCACAAGGGGGAAGGGAATCCCTTTTCCTAGCCAGGGGAACTGAGACACACAACACCTGGAAAATTGGGAAATTCCCACCCCAATACTGCGCTTTAAGCAAACGGGCACATCAGGAGATTATACCCACACCTGGCCGGGAGGGTCCCACGCCCACCGAGCCTCCCTCATTGCTAGCATAGCAGTCTGCGATCTAACCGCAAGGCAGCAGCAAGGCTGGGGGAGGGGCGCCCGCCATTGCTGAGGCTTAAGTAGGTAAACAAAGCCGCTGGGAAGCTCGAACTGGGTGGAGCTCACAGCAGCTCAAGGATACTTGCCTGCATCTGTAGACTCCACCTCTGGGGACAGGGCACAGCTAAACAACAAAAGGGGAAGCAGCAGAGGCCTGTGCAGACGCGAACAACTCTGTCTGACAGTTTTGAAGAGAGCAGTGATCTCCCAACACTGAGGTTGAGATCTGAGAACGGACAGACTGCCTGCTCAAGTGGGTCCCTGACCCCTGAGTAGCCTAACTGGGAGACATCCCCCACTAGGGGCAGTCTGACACCCCACACCTCACAGGGTGGAGTACACCCCTGAGAGGAAGCGTCCAAAGGAAGAATCAGACAGGTACACTCGCTGTTCAGCAATATTCTATCTTCTGCAACCTCTGCTGCTGATACCCAGGCAAACAGGGTCTGGAGTGGACCTCAAGCAATCTCCAACAGACCTATAGCTGAGGGTCCTGACTATTAGAAGGAAAACTATCAAACAGGAAGAACACCTATACCAAAACCCCATCAGTACGTCACCATCATCAAAGACCAGAGACAGATAAAACCACGAAGATGGGGAAGAAGCAGGGCAGAAAAGCTGGAAATTCAAGAAATAAGAGCGCATCTCCCCCTGCAAAGGAGCACAGCTCATTGCCAGCAACGGATCAAAGCTGGTCAGAGAATGACTTTGACGAGACGAGAGAAGAAGACTTCAGTCCATCAAACTTCTCAGAGCTAAAGGAGGAATTACGTACCCAGCGCAAAGAAACTAAAAGTCTTGAAAAAAGAGTGGAAGAATTGATAGCTAGAATAATTAAGGCAGAGAAGGTCATAAATGAAATGACAGAGATGAAAACCATGACACAAGAAATACGGGACAAATCCACAAGCTTCAGTAACCGACTCGATCAACTGGAAGAAAGAGTGTCAGCGATTGAGGATCAAATGAATGAAATGAAGTGAGAAGAGAAACCAAAAGAAAAAAGAAGAAAAAGAATGAACAAAGCCTGCAAGAAGTATGGGATTATGTAAAAAGACCAAATCTACGTCTGATTGGGGTGCCTGAAAGTGAGGGGGAAAATGGAACCAAGTTGGAAAACACTCTTCAGAATATCATCCAGGAGAACTTCCCCAACCTAGTAGGGCAGGCCAACATTCAAATTCAGGAAATACAGAGAACACCACAAAGATACTCCTCGAGAAGAGCAACTCCAAGACACATAATTGCCAGATTCACCAAAGTTGAAATGAAGGAAAAAATCTTAAGGGCAGTCAGAGAGAAAGGTCGGGTTACCCACGAAGGGAAGCCCATCAGACTAACAGCAGACCTCTCGGCAGAAACTCTCCAAGCCAGAAGAGAGTGGGGGCCAATATTCAACGTTCTTAAAGAAAAGAATTTTCAACCCAGAATTTCATATCCAGCCAAACTAACTTTCATAAGTGAAGGAGAAATAAAATCCTTTACAGATAAGCAAATGCTTAGAGATTTTGTCACCACCAGGCCTGCCTTACAAGAGACCCTGAAGGAAGCCCTAAACATGGAAAGGAACAACTGCTACCAGCCATTGCAAAAACATGCCAAAATGTAAAGACCATCGAGGCTAGGAAGAAACTGCATCAACTAACGAGCAAAATAACCAGTTAATATCATAATGGCAGGATCAAGTTCACACATAACAATATTAACCTTAAATGTCAATGGACTAAATGCTCCAATTAAAAGACACAGACTGGCAAACTGGATAAAGAGTCAAGACCCATCAGTCTGCTGTATTCAGGAGACCCATCTCACATGCAGAGACATACATAGGCTCAAAATAAAGGGATGGAGGAAGATCTACCAAGCAAATGGAGAACAAAAAAAAAGCAGGGGTTGCAATCCTAGTCTCTGATAAAACAGACTTTAAACCATCAAAGATCAAAAGAGACAAAGAAGGCCATTACATAATGGTAAAGGGATCAATTCAACAGGAAGAGCTAACTCTCCTAAATATATATGCACCCAATACAGGAGCACCCAAATTCATAAAGCAGGTCCTTAGAGACTTACAAGGAGACTTAGACTCCCATACAATAATAATGGGAGACTTCAACATTCCACTGTCAACATTAGACACATCAACGAGACAGAAAGTTAACAAGGATATCCAGGAATTGAACTCATCTCTGCACCAAGCGGACCTAATAGACATCTATAGAACTCTCCACCCCAAATCAACAGAATATACATTCTTCTCAGCACGACATTGCACTTATTCCAAAATTGACTACATAGTTGGAAGTAAAGCACTCCTCAGCAAATGTAAAAGAACAGAAATTATAACAAACTGTCTCTCAGACCACAGTGCAATCAAACTAGAACTCAGGACTAAGAAACTCAATCAAAACCGCTCAACTACATGGAAACTGAATAACTTGCTCCTGAATGACTACTGGGTACATAACGAAATGAAAGCAGAAATAAAGATGTTCTTTGAAACCAATGAGAACAAAGATACAACATACCAGAATCTCTGGGACACATTTAAAGCAGTGTGTAGAGGGAAATTTATAGCACTAAATGCCCACAAGAGAGAGCTGGAAAGATCTAAAATTGACATTCTAACATCACAATTAAAAGAACTGGAGAAGCAAGAGCAAACACATTCAAAAGCTGGCAGAAGGCAAGAAATAACTAAGATCAGAGCAGAACTGAAGGAGACAGAGACACAAACAACCCTCCAAAAAATCAATGAATCCAGGAGTTGGTTTTTTGAAAAGATCAACAAAATTGACAGACCACTAGCAAGACTAATAAAGAAGAAAAGAGAGAAGAATCAAATAAAAATTGATAAAGGGGATATCACCACAGACCCCACAGAAATACAAATTACCATCAGAGAATACTATAAACACCTCTACGCAAATCAACTAGAAAATCTAGAAGAAATGGATAATTTCCTGGACACTTACACTCTTCCAAGACTAAACCAGGAAGAAGTTGAATCCCTAAATAGACCAATAGCAGGCTCTGAAATTGAGGCAATAATTAATAGCCTAACAACCAAAAAAAGTCCAGGACCTGATGGATTCACAGCTGAATTCTACCAGAGGTACAAGGAGGAGCTGGTACCATTCCTTCTGAAACTATTCCAATCAATAGAAAAAGAGGGAATCCTCCCTAACCCATTTTATGAGGCCAACATCATCCTGATACCAAAGCCTGGCAGACACACAAGAAAAAAAGAAAATTTTAGACCAATATCCCTGATGAACATCGATGCAAAAATCCTCAATAAAATACTGGCAAACCAGATTCAGCAGCACATCAAAAAGCTTATCCATCATCATCAAGTGGGCTTCATCCCTGGGATGCAAGGCTGGTTCAACATTCGCAAATCAATAAACATAATCCAGCATATAAACAGAACCAAAGACAAGAACCACATGATTATCTCAAAAGATGCAGAAAAGGCTTTTGACAAAATTCAACAGCCCTTCATGCTAAATACGCTCAACAAATTCGGTATTGATGGAACGTACCTCAAAATAATAAGAGCTATTTATGACAAACCCACAGCCAATATCATACTGAATGGGCAAAAACTGGAAAAATTCCCTTTGAAAACTGGCACAAGACAGGGATGCCCTCTCTCACCACTCCTATTCAACATAGTCTTGGAAGTTCTGGCTAGGGCAATCAGGCAAGAGAAAGAAATCAAGGGTATCCAGTTAGGAAAAGAAGAAGTCAAATTGTCCCTGTTTGCAGATGACATGATTGTATATTTAGAAAACCCCATTGTCTCAGCCCAAAATCTCCTTAAGCTGATAAGCAACTTCAGGAAAGTCTCAGGATACAAAATTAATGTGCAAAAATCACAAGCATTCTTATACACCAGTAACAGACAAGCAGAGAGCCAAATCAGGAATGAACTTCCATTCACAATTGCTTCAAAGAGAATAAAATACCTAGGAATCCAACTTACAAGGGATGTAAAGGACCTCTTCAAGGAGAACTACAAACCACTGCTCAGTGAAATCAAAGAGGACACTAACAAATGGAAGAACATACCATGCTCATGGATAGGAAGAATCAATATCGTGAAAATGGCCATACTGCCCAAGGTTATTTATAGATTCAATGCCATCCCCATCAAGCTACCAATGACTTTCTTCACTGAATTGGAAAAAACGGCTTTAAAGTTCATATGGAACCAAAAAAGAGCCCGCATTGCCAAGACAATCCTATGTCATAAGAACAAAGCTTGAGGCATCACGCTACCTGACTTCAAACTATACTACAAGGCTACAGTAACCAAAACAGCATGGTACTGGTACCAAAACAGAGATATAGAACAGTGGAACAGAAGAGAGTCCTTGGAAATAATACCACACATCTACAGCCATCTGATCTTTGACAAACCTGAGAGAAACAAGAAATGGGGAAAGGATTCCCTATTTAATAAATGGTGCTGGGAAAATTGGCTAGCCATAAGTAGAAAGCTGAAACCGGATCCTTTCCTTACTCCTTATACGAAAATTAATTCAAGATGGATTAGAGACTTAAATGTTAGACCTAATACCATAAAAACCCTAGAAGAAAATCTAGGTAGTACCATTCAGGACATAGGCATGGGCAAGGACTTCATGTCTAAAACACCAAAAGCAATGGCAGCAAAAGCCAAAATTGACAAATGGGATCTAATTAAACTAAAGAGCTTCTACACAGCAAAAGAAATTACCATCAGAGTGAACAGGCAACCTACAGAATGGGAGAAAATTTTTGCAATCTACTCATCTGACAAAGGGCTAATATCCAGAATCTACAAAGAACTCAAACAAATTTACAAGAAAAAAACAAACAACCCCATCAAAAAGTGGGCAAAGGATACGAACAGACATTTCTCAAAAGAAGACATTCATACAGCCAACAGACACATGAAAAAATGCTCATCATCACTGGCCATCAGAGAGATGCAAATCAAAACCACAATGAGATACCATCTCACACCAGTTAGAATGGCAATCATTAAAAAGTCAGGAAACAACAGGTGCTGGAGAGGATGTGGAGAAATAGGAACACTTTTACACTGTTGGTGGGATTGTAAACTAGTTCAACCATTATGAAAACAGTATGGCGATTCCTCAAGGATCTAGAACTAGATGTACCATATGACCCAGCCATCCCACTACTGGGTATATACCCAAAGGATTATAAATCATGCTGCTATAAAGACACATGCACACGTATGTTTATTGCGGCACTATTCACAAAAGCAAAGACTTGGAATCAACCAAATGTCCATCTGTGACAGACTGGATTAAGAAAATGTGGCACATATACACCATGGAATATTATGCAGCCATAAAAAAGGATGAATTTGCGTCCTTTGTAGGGACATGGATGCAGCTGGAAACCATCATTCTTAGCAAACTATCACAAGAACAGAAAACCAAACACCGCATGTTCTCACTCATAGGTGGGAACTGAACAATGACATCACTTGGACTCGGGAAGGGGAACATCACACACTGGGGCCTATCATGGGGAGGGGGGAGGGGGGAGGGATTGCATTGGGGAGTTATACATGATATAAATGATGAATTGATGGGTGCTGACGAGTTGATGGGTGCAGCACACCAACATGGCACAAGTATACATATGTAACAAACCTGCACATTATGCACATGTACCCTAGAACTTAAAGTATAATAAAAAAGAAAAAAAAGAAAATCTTCAGCTTGTTATATAAAGCCTTTAATGCCTTATCTCTTGCCCACTACTATGGCTCCAACTCCAGCCACCTTGCTTATTGTATTCTTTAGCCACTCTGGATTACTTGTTGTTCCTCAAAGAAGATGTGTCAAAACATCGGTAACTTGTTTGTGTTAAGTCCACTGCCTTGAGTGGCCTCACACTCTCAAATCTTCATCCTTCTTTGGGTCCTCCAAACTTCTCATGCATTATTTCATTTTTGGTTACTTCTATTCTCCCCATGAGAAAACTGATTACTGTAACAGCTGTAGCACTATATCATTTATAAAACTACAATTCTAATTGAAGCACGTAATGTATCAAATTATAGCTTTATTTGTGAGTCTGCATAGCAAGATCATGAGCCACTAAAGGTGATGAATTACCTCTATCTGTATCAACAGATTCTGCCACCATGCTTGGAACCTAATAGGACAGCTCTAAGTATGGAACTCTTGAAATGGATTGACTTGAACTCATTTGAATATCTGTCCCAAATTTTAATAATGTGGTACAAATCCAATCCGTGACTAAATCCAATCAGTCAATTGAATATATTTATCTCTAATAATTATCCAAAGTATCTGAAAAATTCATTTATCTTATGAAATGTTAATAAATGTTTATTTAACAGTCAAATAGCTTGAGTCCAAAAGGTGAATAGCAGTGTAACAAAAAGTCAGCTACAACACCTACCAAATCATCAGAACATTAAGAGGGATGATAATTTCCAACTCTCTGCATGATTTAGAGGGCCTGTTACCTGTGTGCATTCCTAGAGCCTAACCAAATTCCTCCTCATACTTCACACCAAATAATGAACAGGTTCTGTTTCATGCTCATGTTGAAAGCCCCAGTGTCTAACAGCTGACTTTGATCAGGGTGAACAGCACCTGTGGTTATCTGCCAAACCTTACTGAACCCTCCTGTCCTTTGTAGAGAACTTTAATTGCATTAGCCTGTTGGCCATGATGCAAGGGTACAGTACAGTATTCTGGAATGCTCTGGTTTCAAGGACTTCCTCATTTTTAGCACACATAAAACCAATCTCTCAAACATTAAAAAGACATAATTAGTGCCCTGATAACACATTGCTAAATCCTATATCTAAAAATGGGATTTGAATAACAATGCTACAACATGGTCCTGTCCTCTCTGTCCCTTAGGCTCTTTTTTAGCTTCATATTCCAGGAATATCCCAGGACCCAGCTTTTACCTGTAATGACAAAACTGCAATAGGCCCCAAGAAAGAGAAAAAAGCTAGTGCGAGCACTGGGTGTGGCATGACAGTCCTACCTTTAACTAATAATCTGGTGACCACAAACACTGCCTTAATAAGGCCCTGCACTTAAACGTCAATTTTATTTTTGTTTCCTGCCCAGTCAGCTGGAATCAAATGATAGTTCCAGCTAAATGACTGCTCCATAGAGGAAGCAAGCGAATATTAGTGATGGGTACATAAAAAGCATAAATGCTGAAACAGATTAAGGCGTATTCTCACACTGCCATAACTTAGATACAGTTTATTGGGCTGAAGAGACATTACTTCTCCCCTGACCCTCACCCTATTTACAAGTTCAAAAAAAAGAAAAGAAAAGAAAATCAGGTTTCTCAGAAACTCCTGTTTGCATTTAGGTAGTCTAAGATGGAGCTACTGCATTATAAAACAAAAGCTCCATTTTTCTTCAGGACAAGAAAATCATAGCTAGCCATATGTCATCTTTATATTTTTCAATAGAATCTGGATCTTTTTCTTTATGTGTTCCCTTTCTCTTTTTTAAAAAAACATTTATACAGCACACTTTATATTTTCTATATTGCAACTACCCAATTGTGGTTTTCAACACTTTATCTAATTTAAAGTTAAAAGCTAAATTATTTACTTTTTGCTGAGAATAGCTTTAATAGATACTCTCTCCGAAAAAGTCTAAATCCTCGTTTGTTCCTCTCTTCGGTATTCATCACAAACACAGCTTCTTTCAAGCTTCACATTACCCTTTCAGTCCTTTCTCTATAGAGAGAGTGGTGATGTTTTTGAGGTTTGCTGGAATCAGTCTCTTGTAGTTCATTCTCCACATTATAAAATCTGCTAGAACTCACTTCCCTACTGTAGAAGATTGCAAAAATAGCTTGAACTGTCTAAATGCATACCCTTTGAAATGTAACTTTGCCTCTCATCAAGAGGCAAAGTCTATCTCCCCTCCCTTTGACTCTGGACTGGTCTTTCTACTTGTTTTGACCAACAGAATATGGTAAAAGTGATGGTATGCCAGTTCCAAGAATAGACCTTAAGAGGATTTGCACACTTCCCCTTCCTCTCTTAGAACCGTGCCAGCCATGATGTAAAAAAGCCTAAGTTAGCATCTGTGATGATGGGAGCCCACAAGAAATGGAGTAAGTAACCCCAGCTGAGGTCATCCTAGAGCCAGGGCTTACCTGACTCAGCAGCTTATCACACAGGCATCATCAGTAAGACCAGACAACATCAGAAGAACTGCCCAGCTGAGCTCAGCCAAAATTTTGACCAACAGAACCAGGAGCCATATGAAATGGTGGTTGTCTTAAACAAGCACCATTTAAGTTTTGGAATAATTTGTTACACAACAAAAGCTAACTAATATAGCTGGCCACATACATTGTTAACAATCCACACTCTTCTCTACCCTGCCATTTTTCTTTTTATATGATAGGCAAAATATTTCTCATCAATTAGGCTATCCTTTTATCCAAACATATATTATAATGTCTTTTTTTTTTCCTTTTTTGAGACAGAGTTTCACTCTGTCACCCAGGCTGGTATGCAGTGGCACAGTCACGGCTCACTGTGCCTCGACTTCCTGGGCTCAAGCAGTCTTCCCATCTCAGCTTTCTGAGTAGCTGGGACAACAGGTGCATGCCATCATGCTCAGCTAATTTTTTCATTTTTTGTAAAGATGGAGTCCTGACATGTTGCTCAGGCTGGTCTTAAACTCCTGGGCTCAAGTGGTCCTCCCACCTCAGCCTTCCAAATTGCTGGGATTACAGGTGTGAACCACTGCACCTGGCCTATTATAAAGTCTTAAAATGCAACACAAAAACTCTCCCTATTCCCAAAGTATTTGGAAAGGGCATTCTTGGCCAAAATGATATTAAAGGAGGTATTGTATAAAATGTCCCTCAAATCAAATATTTAAAATTCTACTAATTCATACAACTGTCATATAATGTAGAAACAAATATTTTCATATTTCTTTGAGGATTTTAACCTGCTATGTACCAGATATTTTATAAATTATATCTCTTTTCATCTTTTCTATCAGAAGATAATCTTAATGAGGTTAAATATTTTGTTCTAGGTCAAAAAGTGAGTAACAAATAGGATACTTAACTTCATGTCTTCTGATTCCAGGCCCATTCTTGTATTATTATTATTAATACAATTTTAAATAAATAGAGACGGCGTCTCACTATGTTGCCCAGGCTAGTCTTGAACTCCTGTGCTCAAGTGATCCTCCCACCTCAGCCTCCCAAATGCTAGGATCACAGGCGTGAGCCACCACACCCAGCCAAACCATACTGGCCATCTTGACTTTGAGAGTATGTGATTAACTTGCCCTAAATTCCTTATGCCTTAGATATACTAAGTTTTGCATCAACTTGTAGAACACATTCCTTAAGTGTATTTGTTTACTCATTCATTTAA
This sequence comes from Trachypithecus francoisi, assembly GCF_009764315.1. Classification (NCBI taxonomy): domain Eukaryota; kingdom Metazoa; phylum Chordata; class Mammalia; order Primates; family Cercopithecidae; genus Trachypithecus; species Trachypithecus francoisi. The sequence goes on along the minus strand of NW_022681470.1, from coordinate 42,649,708 downwards.
GTGGCAGATGCAGCATACGGATATGCACTCTCTTGATCCCTGAATCTTGGGGTTTGCCTACCTTTTGCTTCTACTTTGTCTCTTCTCAAAGGACATGACAATGGGGATTAAGCCACCTTCTCCCACCTGTTTCTACATGCTTTCCTGCCAAACAAATCAGCCATCTCCTCTAAAAATTCTTACTTTTTTCCAGCCCATCTTCTAATCTATGACTGAAATACACAGAGGAAGAAAAAGATAAAATGCAAATCAAAACACAAAAATGTTCATTAAATGTAAGAAGCCAACTTACTGTCACCTATGAGAATCACCCTGGCCCTTGGTTATACCAATTGTAAACCTTCTGGACAAAGTGGGCTTCTTTCTCAATATTTTGACATGATAGGTGTTTAGTAAATGTATGTTGAGGATTAATAATAATGCAAAAAGTAGAAACTATATTTTCCCTCACTGGCTTCATGTTGCATTCAAAGGAATTATCCTTTACGGCAGTTAACTTGAACTTTATGTTTTTTCCTTGCTAAGGGCTATTAACATTAATATTGCATCACAGAGGGGATTTTTGTTTTTCTTCTGATAGCCATCTTTCAACAAGTCTGGCTGCAAGTAAATGAGATCAGCATTTTAAGAGCCAACTATTGTGTGGCTTATTGCCTATACTTGCTAAACTTGTCATTCCCCATAGTTTGCCTCTGTTTCTATCACTGACTTTATCTTGTAATGAAAATTAATGCCCTGGTTTAAATGAGTGATATGAAATATGATCTATTATGCCTGCTGGCAAACAGTATGTTTCACCTCATTACCACATTCTTAAAGAATAATTAGCATCTCTAGGGATAAATTGGATATCACATATCCAACATTTGCAGATACCTTTATTCACATTGTTAAAACACAGTGGTTCTTTCCTTTCTACACACTAAGCCTCAGTTATAAATTTTACGGATCCTGAACATTAAAATTATTCTCTGGGGAACCAAGATTGTGTTACTTTTAAATCAGTTGCATGCTAGTGGAACCGAGAAACTTTCAACTTGCATACTTGTAAAATTGTCACTATTGTCTTATCTTTGCATTGCTTCCAAAGTTACTTATTCCCTCTAAACACTTTAATTGAAGTTGATAACTAAAATGGAAAACTGACACCATTTAACTGAAATATTTACTCTCAAAACTCATAAGTGTTCATGACATATTCAGATAACTGAGATCAATATTATGTCTTTCCTCAATTATTGGAGAGCTCACAAATCACTATCTAAATCAATCTCTCAGTTGGATGCAGACATTGAAATATAAACTTAATGTAAGTTTAATGTACTTTAAATTATCTTTATATATTGACAATCTAGAATGTAAATATTAACTGAAGTATGTTATTCACTAATTTCAAATAAATTTGAATCTAAAATTAACTGCATAAAATACATTTCACAAAATCTACTCTTATCAAAAAATAAACAAGGTTATTCAGAGTACGAAACACATTGAGCCTTTGTTATCAGTCCCTTGGTTTAATTCTTTTTTTTTTTTTAACGATTTCTCTGAATTCTATTTTTTCTCAAATGTTCTAGGACTTTAGTTTCTTATTCCCTTAAAACGTTTTGAAGCTTGTCTTATTTCTTTAAAGCGAGGGTTTTATTTTATAATCTGTCTGACAATTATAAAACTTTAAGTTGTGTGATTCTATTTCAGTGGTTGGTTGTTTCTGCTGGTTCTTATCCTGTGTTCCTAGATTCCCTGTATGCTTGCTTAAATTTGACTCTGATTTGCCCAAGTTATTCATGGAACTATTTGGGAATTCTTGGAGGCTTATGACTGGCATTTCCTTCTGCTACACACATACAAAAGCATCACCTGTTCAGAACAACCTTAAACTAAATCCACACCTAGCTCTGTGTTAACTGCCTAGGGAAGGTGTATTTCAGCAATGAGTCCTTGAAAACATCAGTGATTGGCTAAAACTTCTTTGCTCAAAGATGTGTTTATTTCATTTGGTTTGATTTTGGGGCCGTCTTCTGCTAAGCACTAAAATGACTACTCAAGCAATTTCCTGAGAGGGCCAGGAGAGTTTACTTCTGGTTCATCATTATCCTGAGGTATAGCCCTTGGAATCTCAGCTTTATGCAGGGAGAATGTCCCCTCTTAAACCCCTACCACGGGTAGGCCTGGGGCTCAGGTTGGCCAGGTTATGCAACTGGCTAATGTCCTCAGACACAAGCAGCTTCAGCGTTCCCCCAACCTCTGAGTTCTCATTTTCTTCCGAGATTTTGACCAGGCAAGTCCTTGTTGTTTTTCATCGTTCTCATGCTTTTAAGATTATACAAGTATTCATCAAAATTTTTTTTAGCGGTTTTCAGTAGCAAGGTTGGTCTGACTATCCTAGTTTACCATGTTTCCAGAAATAGAACTTTGCTTTGGTTTAATAAGCTTCATTAAAGCAAACATATTCCAGTTGTCTAAAGTATTTGTTTTAATTATATATTTGAATTGCAAATCACAAACATAACTCAAGGTACCTTAAATATCTGGAGGTAGTTATAAGGATATGGGTACACAGAACCCCAGGAGTAGCTGAACAATCCAGTTTACAGGAAGAGGAGGAGCTTTTAACATTGGACCACATAGAGATAAGAAGATCCAGAACAGCAGAAGACTGGCCTTTGCCCTACCTTAAGAGTTCTCCAACTTAAGAGAAAATAAGGATCATATAAATTGAAATACAGATTGCTGGGCCCCATCCAGTTTCTTAAGTAAAGCCTGATAACCAGCATTTATACTAAGTTCCCAGTTAATGCTGATGCTGCTGGTCCAGGGACCACCTTTTGAGAACCATTGCCCTACTGCATTATTGTTCAAGAATGCAGTCTCAAGTTAAATTACTCAGATTCTGGTCCTAATTACCCAACGACTGGATATATGAACTCAGACGTTATCATACCTCCTTATGCCTTGGTTTCCTCATCTTGGTGACTTAGCTACCTAATCTGTGAAACAGGGATACTGGTAGTATTTACCTCAAGAGTTTTGCTGAGAAGATTAAATGAAATAAAAGATGTGAAGTGCTTCAAACAGTACCTAGTACTGAGCAAGCACTTGGCAATATCAGCTGTTATTATTACTATCACTCACCCATCTTGAATAAATCATATTTCAGTATTTACACTTCCTTGTATATGTCTAATTTTGCTTCCCACTACTAACTTCCATTTTAACTCTCTCTTTCTTCTTTCTCTCTCTCCTTCTCCCTCTTTTATGCTTTTAAGATATTCTAGCATCACCTTCTTATAACTTTAGTTTACCATAACACTCATAGAATAGACTCAGTATGCCTCTCCTGACTGTCTTTACTCTGTGGTTTATTCCTTTCCAATCTTAAGAGTTGATTAATCACCATTATATACTTAATTATGTCCATCTTTCCCAATTTAAATTCTCAAAACGGAATCTGACTAGTCCAGATTGTCATTTGGTACCACGCCAAGTCACAGATTACTGAGTCCATTAATTCACTGCCCTTGCAGTAGGTCACTCTCCCATGCAATCAGCTGCGGTGCAGCAGGATGTGGGAGGGTGAGTTAGAAGAAAGTAAGGCTGCATAGGGATGCTCTTCAGGCATTGCCTATGAATGGCAAGGAGTCACTTAGAAAGGTCTGAGCATGTGATAGATTGACACCTCTAAGAAGTATCATTAAAAGTTTAAAAAATATTACATGTTGTTGTTCTATCTGTTCTCATTAAAATTAAATACTGTAATTAAATGTATTTATATGAAATTACTTACTATTTCATATAGACTTTATTCAAATATACTCTTGAGCTCTCATTTCATGTGGTTCATTCATGTTAAGATCATTGGAGGTTGTCAGTATTAAGTATGGCCACACCTCAGTAAGTGAATAAGAGACCAGGAAGAAACTTATCCACCCAAGGATAAAGTTCCAGTAAGTATATATTTATATTACCTGTTTTTAAGTTAATATTAGATCCATAAGTCAGAAAGCATGATAAAAGGGATAATTTATGGATACTGCCTGACAGAGTGATACTCAAAAGAAAATCCATGCTACAATCTTGAGGAGCACAGTAAATATCAACATGGGTCAAAACAATAATCCAACTCTTCCTAAAAAAAATAGCATCAGATAAGAATTCTATATAAAGTGTAGTAGTTGCTTTAAAAACACCACTTGAAATATTAACCACTATAACCCTAACTTCTTATGGAAATACTGGTTATGGATCCTTCAGCTACGAATTTTCAAACTCTTTACTGAACCTGTTTGTCTTGTTGAAACATATCATCAACATGCACATCTCTTTTCTCCTTCACCCTCCATTTCACCATGCAAACTAGTAGTAAATAATACAGGCTTCTCTTCTCAAAATGTCCATTAACAAGTAATTCTCTCTCCTGACTTTATTTTATAGAATCCCATGAGTTAATTCAAGTTGGTTAAGAGAGTTGTAAACTATTCTTAATTGTACGCATTTGTTTTTCATTCAGGAACTGGCTCCCTTCCCATGAAGAATGAGGACCTATATCTTTACAGACTCTATCACAGAGTTAACAGTTCCTGGGTCCTAGAACATATTTTCTCTTTTTGACTTGAACAAACAACTTGCACAATCAATTATATACACATGTTCCTCCTATTAGGTGAGACTGTCTCACATAATTTAAACTTTCAATTAGTACAAGAATGTTAGAAATGTTATAGCACATAAAACTTAGAACATGAGTAATTGGATAACAGAGAGCTATGCGTAAGTGACTTTAGGTGATTTACAGCATTTCTCAGAGCCTTACCTTTCTAATCTGTAAAATAGATATAAAAGTACTTACTCCATGCCAAAATTGTGAGTGTTAAATGAGATAATATATAGGAGCATCAGGCAGAATATTTGTTTTTAAGAAATAAAAGTTTCTTTCCTTCTACAATATATTATAACAGAGCCAGTGTTAAAATGTGAAGTAGCTCTTTATTTTTAACCAGGCATTTAGGAGAAGATACTGTGAAGCTCCTGGAAAAACTACCATTAACTTATTCCAAAAGCTAATTAATATGAGGAGCCATCTTGCAGCAAAGAGCAGAAACACTGGTAAAAGGTATCATTTTAGATAAAATCATTTTTGTCTCAAACTTCAGCTTAGATCCTCCCTCAAGTGGATCCTTTCAGCAACTAAATCCTTATTTTTGAAATCTGCCTTTGTTTCCCTGTAATTCCTGCCAGCCCTTGACCCCAAACTTCACCCTTGGAATTTTCCCTTAGGCCTAAGTTCACCTTGTGGTTGTCAGCCTGTCTCTGGCGGCCCCAGAGCTGGTTCTCCGGTGTCTGCTTCAATGTCGCCATTTGCCTCTGTGCGTTTGCACCCAGATCTGGTATCAGCTCTCCCTCACATTTTGCTGCAGAAAACAGAATCTCTCCAGGCATGATCAATTTACCAGCATCCTGGGTTTTGGGGCCTAGGTACTCCTGGAATCAATGCTGCCCTTTTCCAGACAATCTCGCTCAGAGGACAGATCTCTGTTCTTCTCACGCCCCTAACCCTGTTCCTTAACCTTTGGGTTATGAAAGCTGTGAGTATAAAGAAAGAAACAAATAAGTTAGCCAAGGGAAAAACTTCTGTGATTTGAGGAAGGCAAGAAGGACATGGACAATAACATTGGACAGAAGAACAAAGATCCTTTAAAAGTCTGAGAATTTTGCATAAACATCAGTGTTAAAATACCTGGGACCTTGTGCTCTTAACCAACATCTAAATCTCTTCCACACTAAAAGCTTTCAATTCAGGACCCCAGGGTGTTTTTTTCCTTTAGGATATTGTTGACACTTTTATTATCAGGGACAGTGTCAAAACTGATTCACTTAACTACATATCTTTGGGGTATGGTCAACACTGCTGAAATTCATCTATCCTATCTTGTTGGCCTCTCTGCCTGACTTCATCACTAAGATGGGTAAAATTTCTTTCTCCTCTGATTAGTCTATTCCTAAACTGATGGCATGATTACTTCTGGCTTCCCCACTTTTCTTATTTATTGGGAACCATGACTATCAGAGCTAAAGTTTCAAGATTAAGCTAAAATAACACAAGCACAAATTTTGTTCAGTTTATTTTTATTACAGCAGTGTCCAAGTCATATTTTGAGCACCTTAATACAAGTTGCAAGTACCCGGAGGATGTGCACTCAAACACTAAGGCATTCGTAAATGAAAGTTCTATATGACATCAGCAAAGCTTGCCTTACTGAAAATACAACTTCATTGAAACAAATGATTGCCATTCATTTAAAAAGTATATGGAGATCTTAAAACTTATCAAGGCAGCCCCCTTTGAAAAGTAATGACAATGTCAGTTATTCCTTTCCGGGCAAAATTGAAATGTAGACTAGAGTGTAAGTCTTCTCATAGAAACAGAGAAAACCATTGTTCTAAAATACTCTTCACCTCTTTTTTCCCTCGAGTGCAAATCGCACAAAGTATCCTACACGGAAATTCTTTTTGTTCCCTAACTGGTAAAGCTGGAATACCTGTTGCAAGCTTGTTTAAACAGGGTGATGATCCAGAAACTTATCGTATGTACATGGTCAGTTTTAAAGGTAGATACCAGTTTAAAATATGATTCCATATTTAGCATTATGCTTTCTCTCATACTTAAATTTAGCACCTGGGGGGATTAATTAGATTACTATTAATAAAATCTTAAAAATTAATCTAAAAATTATGGTCAGAAACCACGGATAAATTATCCCGAAATTCTGTTTTGTGCCAAAGTATTTACGTCCTATACCACCAAAATGATTTACCTGTGTAGACAAACCAGTGTTTAGTCATGTTTCATACACTTTCATATAGTAACCTTGATTTTTATATAGTATCTACTTCCTAAACCATAAAATGGTTTCCTGGTCTAGATAAAATACAGTTGTCATTTTAGCAATGTTTCATTTACTTTACTTGTCTGACTCTTTGATGGTGAAATTAATAAACAGTGAAAGTACCAGTAAACAGGCAGCAGTAAAAATGAAAAGTGAAAGAGTTGAGGTACCACTGTAATACCACTTGAAGTTAACAGGCCCATGGAGAAAGGGTTTTTGACTGTAGACACATGCAAACTAAAGAATGTGACAAGGAAAATGGGATGGGCAGGTAGGGTCTCAGGAGACAGATATTTGACTATTAATAAGATCACAAGTCTAACCATCTTTAGCACATCTACACTGGGCCTCAGAAGAAGCTCAGACCTCAACCAAAAACAAACAACAACAACAAAAAAGCTCTACCACCTCCCAACTTGAGTGTCTGACTGCTCTCCCATTTCACCATCTCCTTTTTGCCTTTGAGTCTTGAACATGTTACCTCTGTCCCCATTCTCAATTCCTGCTACCACTACTTCCATTCTCCCCAACTACACCTGTGCCCCTTCCCCCAGGTCTTACTACAATACCCCTGCTTGGGGAAACTTCCCAGCTCCTTGTCCTAGCCTCATACCCACTTTCCACTGAAAGTGGAGAAATTAATAAACAACAGGAGAATAAGAGAATATAATGATTACAGCTTCAGATTTTGGAGATGAACTGGTTTCAAATCTTGGAACTACCATGTACTAGTCACGAGAACCTTACAGTAAAACTTCACCTTCCTGGGACTCCATTTCCTCATACATGAAATGTAAATAATAATAGTAATACTTTGTAAAGTCGTCATAAGGATTAAATTTGTTAATGCATATAAAGCACTAAGAATGGTGCCTGATGCATAGTAACTGTTCAAAAAGCATTACTTATTAGTATTACTTCCATGAAACCCAGATTTTCCACATTCTATAATATGATGAATCATATGAATACTATACTATAATTCTAATTTTTTTGACATTACCTTCCACACACTGTATGCCCCATAAGGGAAAGGACCTTGTCTGTCACATTAATTGTTGCATTCTGTGCACAGAATACAGTATAAGACATAGAGCAGGCACTCAATAAATATTCAATGAATAAATACATGTTAAAAAAAGGTGAATTATTATCAAACAATGGCTCTGCCTCCACACCATGGGTCTATTCTTCCATGTTGAGGAACTGTTGCTGTAACCCTGCAAGCCCACTCCCCATTGTCAGACGTGTTCTCCACTCACAACTACCTGGGCTCGACGACTCTAGAATTACTCCCTGGATTCTCTTTCACTGACTTCCACTGTGCATTACCTTTGAGACTTTTTGACTTGGGTCGGCTGTTGGAATACTCTCTATCCAACTTAATGACTGGCTCCTAGACAAAACCACTCAATTCTTACACCTTCTAGGTGTTTGAACTTGGTTTGTTTTCTGGACTATTTATACAACTTTGCACCATAACTCCACAAAAGAAATGCCTGTTCTAGCTTACCACCTGGGCAAGTATTTCCTCACATCTAGTCCATATCCTATTCCCACCAGTAAAGGAAGAAATTGGCAATATCATACCCCAAAACATGACTTTGCTCACCAATGTGAAGCTCTAAAAAAAAAAGAAGAAAAGAATTACTTCTGAGTATCAACTAGAATTCCATCATTTGTTATTTTCTCATAATTATAGTACAGTAACAATTGGTATTATTAATAATGGTCTGATTCAGTGCATTCAGTATCATTTTACTCTTCTGTGCTTTATTACTTATAATGTTTAAGAGTCGTCCATATTCACGATCCCATTACATTGTCCATGACATGTAGTGAAAAGCATTTCACACTAACAAAATCATGGGATGACATTAGTAGGTTACAGATAAAAGTCCGTATCAAAGATACTAAAACAATGTTATTTCATCAGTTAATTTTAAAAAATGTACTGAATTCCTACTATTGCCATGTAGTAAGATAAAGGATAGAGACAGAAAGATGAATCAATCATATTTCATGACTTTCAAACTTCACAAGTTACTGAATTTAAATTTAGGTTAAAATATTACTTAAGCATTTGCAATAAAAGCATAGTTCTCCAATTTTGTTCTTCAAACACTTAAAAAAAATGGTGCCATCGTGACCTTGAAGGATAGCTGCTCAAAATCATCTCTTTTGAAGTCTATTATTTCTATTAAATCTCCCTAAATCTATACAGAACATATGCAAAAGGATTCCCTTTACTTATGACCCTTCACACTTTGGTCAGGATAGAATCTAATAGAAAAACCAATTCATGATAATGTTCCTGTCTTAACATTCCAGGAAACATCACAGGAAAGGCAGTGAGGGAAGCAAAGTTCAACAGCCATATGACTGACCTTTCCACAATTCTCCCCATCTGTGCAGTGTACTCACATTACTGATACAGTTAAAACAGTGAAAATGTGTTCATATGGCAAAAAGGAAATAGGGGAAGGACAACATTCTCAAGTGTTTATAATCACAGACAGTACAAAAAACAGGTTCCGGCCAAGTTATGTTTATATGTCTACATTTTTCTTCTAGTACAGCTATAGCTTTTCAGGAACAGATGTAATTTGTGCTTCTAAATCTTCAACCATCGCCTTCAGTAGTATTTCTGTTCTATCTATTAATATAGTTCCAAGGAACACTAGAGAGTTAGCCTGACATTAGCAGGAATACCCAGGTTTGAATCCACCACCTGTGAAAGTCTTGGATGAGCTATTTAACCTCTCTGATCTTCCTCTACAAAATGGAAGAAATAACAACGAAGTCACAGATTTGTTACAGGAACTAATTAAAAAAAAAAAAAAACTGAATGAAGATGCCTAATACATTTTGACTCTCTATTGTGTCAAAAATTAATTTTTCAAAAAGGAAAAAGAAGAACGGAAAGAGGAAGAAAAATATGAGGAAAAGAAAGAGGAAGAAAAAAAAGGAGGAATACGAGGAAGACAATAAAAGAGTTTCTGTTTGTTTCTGGTTTTTGTGTTTGTTTGTTTGTTTGTTTGTGACAGGGTCTCTCTCTGCTGCCCAGGCTAGAATGCAGTGGTGTGATCAAGGCTCACTGCAGCCTCGACCTCCCAGGCTGAAGCAATTCTCTCACCTCAGCCTTCCAAGTGGCTGGGACTACAGGTATGTGCAACCATGCCCGGCTAATTTTTGTATTTTTTGTAGAGACAGGATTTTGCCATGTCGCTCAAGCTGGTCTCAAACTCCTGAGCTCAAGTGAGTGGAGTGAGCTCAAACTCCACCCACCTCAGTCTCCAAATTGCTGGAATTATAGGTATGAGCCACCACACCTGGCCTGGAAGAGGTTTTAAATCATGAATGTCATCAAGAACGGAAATTGTAATCCTCTGGCTTCAAAAGGACAACTGCTATAAAGTTAAATAATTCTTTTAAAAGTCATTTGCTGGCAGTTTTCTTGAGTGCATAAGTGAATAAAGAGTGAATTCATTCTACAAACCTAAAGGGGCTGAGAAAATGCCATGGGCATGTTGAAGACAATCCTGAAAAATGTACATATCCTCCAACAAGCCTAGTTACCGTCCAAATGACATGACTGCCAAGACGTGTTGAGAAGTGCTGGTGAGTCAAGCAGTAGACATTTTCAGCACTGCCTCTTCTATCTGTACTTTAAATAAGGGTGATTTTTTTTTTTATCATTTTTACTTGATTCATCAATTCAACCAATTATTGAACACTTTACCTTCAATTCTGCACTCCAGCACCCTGCAGTGGAGTAGAGGATGTATAAGAATATCTATGAATAACCAAAATCCAAGGAACATGACAACACAGTAAGAAATGGAAATTAAATACACTGGGGACTCCAAGGAGGGAGGAATTACCTATAACGGGAGTATTCTGAAAGGTTTCATTAAGAAAACACTATTCATGCATTGTGCCCATATATTTTGGCATTTTCCCATGTATCAGATATCATTTAAAGAGTTAGAAACATATCAGTTGATTAAGATAAATGAAACTTACACTCTAGGGGAAGAAAATAATAAATAAGCATATATATTTATATATCATAATAATAATTGGTCTTTGAGTAATAATGACAATTGTTTTTGAATAAATTAAAATAGGGTAATCTGATGGAGAACAATTGGGGCAGCAGGAGGCAACTTCAGATAAAGCGGCCAAGAAAGATCTCTTTGAAGTTCAAGCATTTTAGCTGAGATCTGAAAACATTCTCAGCAGAGAGAATAAAGCCAAGGTCTTGAAAGGAGAATGAGCTGCATATAACAGGCATTCATAGGAAGAGGAAATGTATTGAAGAGGGGAAGGATAGTAGGAGAGGGCACAGAGAAGCAATCGGGCCAGATCTCACAGGCTCTTACAGGCCATAGGAAGAAATTTATATTTTATTTAAAATCTGTCTGGGCGCAGTGGCTCACGCCTGTAATCCCAGCACTTTGGGAGGCTGAGGGAGGTGGATCACTTGAGGTCAGAAGTTCAAGACCAGCCTGGTCAACAAGAGGAAACTCCGTCTCTACTAAATATACAAAAATTAGCCAGGCATGGTGGCAGGCACCTGTAACACCAGCTACTCGGGAGACTGAGGCTGGAGAATCGCTTGAACCCAGGAGGCAGAGGTTGCAGTGAGCTGAGATCGCGCCACTGCACTCCAGCCTGGGCAACATGAGTGAAACTTTGTCTCAAAAATAAAATAAAATAAAATAAATCTATGGGAAGCTGCTGGAAGGTTTCTAATTTACAGATGATGAGATTTATATTCATTTTTAAAAGACTGCCATGGTTATTATGTGGATGAAAAAAGAGCAGCAGAGACCAGGTGGAAAGTTATCACAGAAGTAAAAGAAATGATAGTGTCTGGGCAATAGCAGAAACTAAGAGAAATGGACAGCTTCCAAGTGCATTTTGAAGTTAGAAGGAGCAAAACTTCTGATTATATGTGTGTGTGTTGAAAACAGTTTGACTTGATCATTTAGAAGATTGGTAGGGAAAGAGTGCAAATATCCTACCATTTAGACTATGGGTAGATAAATATTGGTAGCATATCCATAGAAAATATTTCCTAAGAAGAGAAAAGGGAAAACAAATTAATATTTATTGGTCACTTGCTATGTCTGTAAACTTCTTCATTTAATCTTCACTACTACTTATAGAGAAAGATATTATTATCATACCTCCTTTTTTCTTTTTTCTTTCTTTTTTTTTTTTTTTTATGCTGAGGTCAAATTAGGAGAAAATGTGTTAAACTGCCCAAGATCCAATGACTAGGAAAGAACAGTTCCAGACCCAGGTTCACCTAACTCAAAGCATGTGTCCTTTTTTGATCTCCTATCTTTCCCTGAGACAATGAGAAAGGTGAATGCAAAGACACAATGGCAGAAAAGGTATGAACAGGAAACAGACATCACTCAGTTTGACTGGAAAATACACGTATAAAAGGGAATAGTAGGAAACTGAACTGGCTACAGCCTTTAACAACTATCTCTTCTCCCAAAATTTCACCATGGTTACCCTATTTTAAAAATTGGTTTAAAGAATCTCTCCAGATTCTAAATCCATTCACACAGTCTTATTGACTTCCACTGTCAATCCTTCATTTATGAGTGCTTTTGGCCCATCCTGTAGATCTGATATTCTGTAAGAGCCCCAAGAGCCAGGTTCAGTTGGTATGCACCTATAGTGCCAGCTACTCAGGAGGCTGAGGCAGGAGACCTGCTTTAGCTTAGGAACTTGAGGCTTCAGTGCACTGTAAACAGTGCACTGTAAACAGCCACTGCACTCCAGCCTGGGTAACATAGTGAGACCTCAAGCTGAAAGATTTCAAAAAGAGCCCATGCTTTCTAAGGCTGTAACACTGGGAATAGAACTTCGGTTCTCCTTTGCTCCACTCATAGGCAGCTCCTTTACTCCCATTCCCAGCTGTCTGGAATTCCCTTCCCCATCCCATCCCAAAGAATAATGGAAATTCCTAATCCCTTCTCACTCTCATCAGGTATGGCTGCCCTGGTCTGTCACAATCCTCAGCCCACATCTGAACTCCAGATGTGGTTTTTAGAGCAGTTGTATTCTCCTCAGTTAGCTGATGGCGTGATACTTGAGACTCTTTCTCCAGGTTTCCCAGCTTCATATAGAAATGACCAAGCAGCTCACAAGGGTCTCACAGTGGCTGAGGAGGAGTTCTGGAGCCTTACCCCAGCACTACACCATGAGGCCTAGCCGCACTCTCAGGTGGAAAACCAGTGAATGGCAGCCTTCCAGATAAGATCTGACTGATGGTGATGCTGCTGGGTCTAGACATCCCTGAGCCATTCTGGACAATACCCTGAATCAGTCTTCAGCCAAGCTGCCTGCCCCACAAAGTGTGGCTTTTTCTCATCTCCACAAAGGCACTTGGATTAAGAAAGATGTTACCATGCAATAACAAAAATACATAAATATATAAATATACCAAGTAGATGTAATAATTTTAAATGTACACATCTAGATTTACAACATAGAGAATGAAAGGTGGACCAAAGTACAAGGAGAAAAACAGATTATAGTGGGTGATTTAAATATATCTCTATCACATACTGATAGCACAAGAAAATAAAAATAATTAGAAATATGGATTTGAATAATAGCAATTTAGACTTATATTCCAGGAGCTATTCTAAGCATTTGATATATTAATTGATTTAACCATAAAAACAACTCTATGAGAAGGTACTATCATTATCTACATTTTACACACAAAGAAACTGAGGATAGAGAAGTTATGCTCATATTAACAGAACTAGTAAGCAGCAGAGCAAGGATTAAAACACAGATAGTCTACTCCATAACCTATGTTTTTTTTTTTTTTTTTTTTTTTTTTTGAGACGGAGTCTTGCTCTGCCGCCCAGGCTGGAGTGCAGTGGCCGGATCTCTGCTCACTGCAAGCTCCGCCTCCCGGGTTCACGCCATTCTCCTGCCTCAGCCTCCCGAGTAGCTGGGACTACAGGCGCCCGCCACCTCGCCCGGCTAGTTTTTTTTTGTATTTTTTAGTAGAGACGGGGTTTCACTGTTAGCCAGGATGGTCTTGATCTCCTGACCTCGTGATCCGCCCGTCTCGGTCTCCCAAAGTGCTGGGATTACATAACCTATGTTCTTAACTATTGTTTTTTATTTTATTATATTTTGAGACAGGGTCTCATTCTGTTGCACACTGGAGTGCAATGCCACAATTATGACTCACTGCAACCTCTGTCTCCTAAGCTCAAGCAATTCTCCTGTCTCAGCCTCCCAAGAGGCTGGGACTACAGGCGTCCACCACCATGCCTGGTTAATTTGTATTTTCTAAAGAGATGGAGTTTAGCCATGTTGCCCAGGCTGGTCTCAAATTTCTTAACTATTGTTATATCACCTCTCTTTACAATATAATTAACAACTTGGTCGAAAATATATATAGAGAATTATACATCCAACAAGTGGAGGATACCTATGCTTTTCAAACACACTCAAAATATTTAAAAAACAATAATTGACCAAACTGGTTGACCAAAGAAGTCTCAACAATTAAAGAAAAATACGTGTATGTTTGGAAAGCAAAGATCACTTTTTTAAACCAAAGGTTTATTAAAATGGAAACTTTTAAGGCAAATAATTTAACTTAGAACGGTCTGATTGATTAAGCATTGAAGACTTTTTTTTTCAAATACTTAATTATTCCTCTTAATTGAAGCATTGTACCCTTTCACCAACATCTTCTCATTCCTCCCACTGCCTAGTCTCTGGTGACCACCATTCTACTCTCTGCTCCTACGAATTTGATTGCTTTCGACTCTACATATAAGTGAAAACATGTCATATTTGTCTTTCTGTGCCTTATTTCACTTAGCATAATGTCTTCCGGGTTCATCCATGTTGTCATGAATGTCAAAATTTCCTTTCTTTTCAAGACCAAAGAGTATTTCATAGTGCACATACACCACATCTCTTTATCCATTCATCCATCCATGGACACAGATTGATTCCATATCTTGGCTATTGTGAATAACACTGCAATGAATATGAGAGTACAGATATCTCTTCTACATACTGATTTCAAATCCTTAGGATATATACCCAGAAGTGTGATTGCTGGATCATATGGTAATTCTATTTTTAGTTTTTTGAGGAATCGCCACAGTTTTCCATAATGGCTGTACTAATTTACATTCCCACCAACAATGTACAAGGATTCCCTATCCACCACATCCTTATCAAGACTTCTCTTTCATCTTTTTGATAGCAGCCATCCTTACAGGTGTAAGCTAATATCTCATTCTGGTTAAAAAACACAGTCTTAAATAAGAAATGGTTAAAGTAGAAATTACAAAGTATTTAGAATCAGATGAAGACAAAAGTACAATAGATCAAAACTTTAAGATGGACTAAAGTGGCTCATGAAAATAAATGTGTGACATAATTAAAAGGTTTCAAATATCTGCATTAGAAAGTAAAAAGAAACATACAAATTTTAAAGTTAGAAAAGAACAAGAGAAGACAACTAAGCAAAGGAGAATCTTAAAAATAATAAAAATAGGGCCACAAATTAATAAAACAGAAAACAAAAAATTAGAGATGATCAACAAAACCAAAAGCAGTTTCCTCCCAATAGAAACACTGATCTAGACTAATCATAAGAAAAACAGAAGTCACAAGTAATATTGGGAATGAAAACTGAGCCATTGGTATAGATACACTAGAGTTAAACTTTCTTTATGCTATTTTTTTAATCTTCATTGCAATTCCAAAGGGAAAAAGCTTAGTTTAACCATCAAATATGATGACTATTTTTGAGTTTTTTGAGGAATTATTTTTAGATTAGAGAAGTTATTGTATATTCCTAGTTGGGTAAGAGTTGCTTGTTTCTTTGTTTGCTAATAAATGAATATATAATTATATAAAATACTATTTATGTAACTATTTAGATGATCATACGATTTTTCTTTTTTTATCTACTAGTATAATTATTTGTTTTCTAGTGTTAAACTAATCTTTTTATTCTTGGGATAAAAACAACCTGGTCATTACATCTGCTCCTTTTTATATATTGCTGGATTGGTTTGCTAATATTGAATTGGGAATTTTTGCCTCTAGGTTTATAAAGGAAGTTAACGTATAATTTTTCTTTCTTGTAACATTCATATCAGATATTTGGTACCAGGGTTATGCTAGCCTAATGGGAAGTATTACCTTTTTTCTATTGCCAGGAAGTAGTTCAGTAGAGTTATAATTATTTTTCCTTGAATACTTGGTAAAGATCTTCTGAGAAATCATCTGGGCCTACAGTTTTCTGTGTAAGCAAATATTTTACTATGAGAATGACCTGTGTTTGAAAGGGAGAAATCTGGACATGAAGAAAGAATATAGAGGCAAGGAAATGTGTGAAGATATGAGAAGTGACCTTTCAGTAACATGACAGATTAAGTTGACATGGAAGACAGTCTTCCTCCAAAACAGAAACACTGGGCAAAATATAGAATTTCCTCTTTAATAAATAGTTAGGATGGGGTGGTAAGAATAAGGGGAAATATCCCAATGCCCAAAATAAAAAAGAAGCTCAAAACAGAAATAAACTTCAATTGTCACCACAGCAGCACAAAAATCCTGACATAAGATTTGATTATTTTAAAGTGTTAATGTCCATGTGGGCACGATTTTTATGGTATCAGTGTTTTGGGGTCAGAGAGCTACAATAGAGTACTCTTTTATAAAGCTGAGCCCTATCAGTAAAACAAGGAAGAATTCCTCCCACTAACTCAAAAAAAACTGTCAAGAAAGCTTGCCATCTGTCAAAAAAATCTCCTGACAGAAATTGAAACCCTAAGCCAGAAACATGTAACAGATAATAGAGGTTATACTAGCTGTATGGTACTGGAATCCAAACCCCAAAAGTTAGTCCACAGGCTAATTTTGGAATCCCAACAAAAGCAAATGCAAACCCCTCTGTAGAAAGATTGGTAGTGCACAAGCCAAGGTGCACCAGACTCCCTGTTCAAGACACACTGACAGGAGGCAATTAGCAACCACACAAGGAAATAAATCATAATGACAGAGAATCAGCAGATCAAATAGATGGGATAATTTGCACCACTGTAAGAAGTAGAAATAATAGAACAATATGAGACTCTAGTAATACAGAACATATTATAAAAAAAAAAAAAAGGAGATTTGAAAAGGAACTAAATGAAACTTCTGAAAAAAAAAAAAAAAAAACTATGATCATTGAAATTGAAAACTCAATGGATGGCTTAAAGAGTAAATTGGACAGAACCGAAGAGAAACATATGAAAGATTTGAGGAAATCACCCCAAATGCAGCAAAGAGAAAAAAACAGAAAATATGAAAGGTTAAAAGGCTTAGAGAATGAGAAGATCTAAAATACACTCAACAAGGTTTTATGAAGGGGAGATTACAGACAATGTGGAGAGGAAATATCTGAAAGACAAGAATTGTCCAGAATTTAATAAAAATCTGAGTGAGTTGGGGAGGCAAACCAGGTTCTAGGCAGGAAAGACAAAATCAGAATTATGCTTAGACACTGAATAAGGCACTGCAGAAATAGGAAGACAGAGATAATTTTAAAATAACCACAGAGAAAACACACCTTACCTAAATAGGGACAAAAATTAGACTGAGAGAAGACTTTTCATCAACAACAAAAGAAGTCAGAAAACAATAAAATGCTATTGTCAATGGGCTAAGTTAGATACAGAATTTTACACCTAACTAAACTACTAATCAAGAATGAAGTACACATAGATTCTCAAATAAAGACCAAAAGGATCTCCTACTTGTATGTCATCCCTGAAAAAACTACTAGAGAATGTGAAGAATGCATAGGGTTGGTGGGGGAATAAGAATCCAAAATGAAGGAGTAGGGAGCTAGAAGCAACAATGAGTAAAGAAATCAAGAGACAAGTTAAATCTAAGGAAACACTGACTATGTAAACAAATGACTAATTTGGGCGTGTTTAAAAACAAAGTGAAATAACCATACTACAGAGAGTAGGAGGAAGGTGATCAGAATAAAGCCCCCTAAGGTCCTTATATTACACAGAAGCATAAAAATAGTGATTAACTTCAAGACAACCAAATCAAGGATAAGCATTTTTAAAAGAGAAAGATGCAATGTGTAATTTCTAAGCCAACAGAAGGAGGAAAAACAGAATTTTTTAAAAACTCAACAGTAGGAAAAGAGGGGGAAAGATCAACAAAAATCACAGTAAACAGAAAACATAAAATAAGATCATAGAACTAAGTCTATATTAAAAATCACAATAAAAGTAATAGGATTAAATTTGACTATAAAAATGGTTTGAAAATAAAAGAAGGGGAAATGTATTTGATAAATACCAATCAGATATGGAACAGTATTATTAATACCAAGCAAAGTGCATTTAAAGGCAAATAGTACCATTAGAGATTAAAATGGCCATATATTTAAAGACAAAATGAACAATTCACTAGAAAGATAAAACAATCCTTAGCCAGTACGTACCTACCAATATGGCCTTTACGCCCAAAATTGACTGGAATTATAAAGAGAAATTAACAAAACCATAATCGCAATGGGAATATTTAATATAACTTTTTAAAAAAACTGATAGATCAATTATGCAATAGCTGATAAAGAGAATATTTGAGCAACATAAAAAGTTTGATCTTTTGGACATAGGTAGAACTCTACACAAAATGATTAGAACTTCTTTTTCGAGTACAAAAAGAATACAAAAAATTCATTCTTTCTTTAAATAAAAGAAGGCACTCACTTTATTGAGTGCTTTCTGTATGCCAGGAAACTTACATGAGGCTCTACCAAATACAGTCATGAAAATTAAGTTCCTGCCCTCATGGAGTTTATATATAGTCGAGAAGATAGAACTTAAATGAACCAATTCACATCATCTTTAAAGACAACCAGTGCTAAATTCTATAAAGAAAAATAAAGCAGGTTAACAAGACAGATTCATGTGCAGAACTATGTTAGATGGGTAGTCAGGGAAGCTTCCCTTAGGAGGTGACTTTTAGCCAAGAGCCATATGAAGTGATGCGCCAGTCATGCAAATCAAGGACCTGAGGAAAGAGGGAACAGCAAGGGCAATGGCTCTGGAGAGGAAGAGTGCCTGACATGTAAGAAACAATAAAGAGGCCAATATGCTAAAAGTAATGTGAATAAGGACATCAGAAAGGGAAGTTGGGAATAATGACATCTTTCTTTCATTTTAAAAGGATCCTTCTGACAGCTCTGGGGAGAACAGCAGAGAGACCACTTAAAGTAGCTCAGACTAGAGGAGTACCTGTAGAGGGAGATGAGAACTGGTCAAATTTAAAATGATCTTGAAGGCAGAGCTAAAATAATTTGTGGAGGGATCAGATGTGGGGTTTGAAAGAAAGAGAGGAGCACAGGAGGTCTCAAAGGGCCTTCTCCTAAATAAGTAAGAAAATGTGAGGCCTGTACTGAGATGGGGAACACTGGAGAAGACACATGTAGGGTGGGGAGGGTTGATGATAAATGTGAGGTACCTATTAGATGCCCCATGAAGATTAAAGCAGGCAGTAGGTTTCTCCTTGTACCACTTCTGTATTGGTGTTGCCTGCCTAGCCTCACTGGGTATTTAATGTTGAAACTTCCCAAAATCATCATGAAAAAGAAAACACTCAATCTGCTTTCTCCATCACAGAACTAATTCTACTCTCACTAACTCTACCCTTGTAATAGGCTTTTCCAAGCACAATTAAACTAACATTTTGTGAATGACAATTACACTAAGTCCTTTCACAAATAGTACACAGACTCACTGAAACATAAATATCCTTCTTTGTGGAGGGAATTTTAGGTGGTGAATAAGAGATGATTGTGCACACCTCTTCCCAACTCTATATCCAGGCTTCATGTTGGTGTTTGAAATTGGCCATGGAGGAGTAACAACATCTACAAACTGGCAAATGCTACAAATAAAGCCCTCTCCCTACCCCAAGCTCCAGAGCCAGAGATTTAACATTTATCAGTACACAAAACTGGTTTTATCCTTATTTTATGCAGAAAGAAACTGAGGTTCTAAGAGTTTAGTTACCTGCCCAGATACAGAGCCAGTACTCAAGTGTTTTGACTCTTGAGGTCGAGTGTTATTTCCCTTATAGGACACTCTTGGGTTTGTGTCAGGTTTTGCATCAAAAGCTTTACGTGGATTTTCTCTTCTAAGCCTTATAACAATTCTACAAAGGAAGTATGACTGTTATTCTCACTTTACTGATACTCACTTTAATGATAAGGAAACTAAGGCTTTAAGAAGTTAGTAACTTACTAATAATCAAATGCTGGTCTATTTGATATTAGAATCCATTCACTCAAAACCTATGCCATTCTAACTCTACTAAATTTTACTTTGTCAAAATAAATCAAATCCCTTGTTAATTTTCATTATTATGTAGAAGGATTAAGAAGGGGTAATATTATCAAAGGCACAAATTAAGTCCATAAAATACAATAAATATAGAAAGGGATCTCAATATTAAAAAGAATGACACTTTTCTAATATTCCAGGAAAGTTCCTTGGGAGATGTGAAATTTTGGAAACTCTTTTGATTATGAGTGAGACATTGTCCTACACATAGGGGACATTCCAACATAGGGTGTGGCTGGAGAGAAAACTTCAAGGCAAAAGTGTGATGACCTGATCAAGGAGGTGGTGAGCATGTTCACCTAAGAAGAGCAGGGAAGACCCGCTGGGGAATATGAAAACAATAGAAATGAGGTTTTCTGTGTGCTCTAGTAAAAGGCTTTGAAGTGAAAATAAGGAGCTAAACAAAAAGCATAACAGATTTTACTTTGAATTTTAAAAAGTGAAATTCCAGGTAGCACAATATCATTTTAAAATTTTGTTCTCTATTACTTAGTGAAATAATGTATTTTCATGACCTTCTATTTGCAAAAAAAGAAAAAAAATTTTAAGTACCCTTTCTTGTATTTATCTCCTCCCCATCACCCATGCTTCTCACTTCACTCTCTCCCTGTCAGAACTTGGCAAGAGCATAAAGGTTACCCTGAAGCACTTTTGGTGGTAATCAGCATGCCTTACGGCCTGAGAACATCAAGGAATTCCTTCCACCTGCTATAAAACAGTGCTTAAAGCGAAGTTCTCAGAGACATGGTGCTAATGGAAAAATTGCTCCATTTTGTGTTTAACATTTTGAAGAAAAGAAAGCTGAGAGTATACACTGTCAAATTATTTTAGAACCCATACATAATTCCCAGAATTCCTAGCTCCATGTAATTTTCCCCATCTCAAAATTAAATATCTCAACATCACCAACAAAAGATTAAATACAACTTTATTAAATGCATGCTTAAAAGTAACAGGGCCAGGTGCGTTGGCTCATGCCTATAATCCCAGCACTTTGGGAGGCCAAGGCAGGTGGATCACTTGAGGTCAGGAGTTCGAGACCAACCTGGCCAACATGGTGAAACCCCCATCTGTACCAAAAACACAAAAAATTAGCCAGGCGTGGTAGCGTGCACCTGTAGGTCCAGCTACTTGGGAGGCTAAGTCATGAGAATTGCTTGAACCAAGGAGGTGGAGGTTGCAGTGAGCCAAGATCATGCCACTGCACTCCAGCCTGGGTGATGAAGTAAAACTCTGTCCCCCCCGCCCAAAAAAAAAGTAACAGGTTTTTAACAATACAAATTATTTTGAGGACTTAAATAGCACCTCAAACATTAATGCCTTTCTCCATAACTGCCACTGAGAACTCTGTCCCTATCCAATAAAAGAGATCAGAGTTTAGAGTCTATGATATTCCCTAATGCAAGCATTTTGATCAGAAATTTTAGAACAGTTTCCCTAGTAAAAGAATTACACTTTGGTTTTTTAATGTTAATTGCTAAGTGATCTGCTGTGAGTTGAATTATGTCCTCCAAAAATTCATATGTTAAAGTCCTATCCTCCAGCACCTCAGAATGTGACCTTCTTTGTAAATTGTCTTTGCAGATGTAATTAAGAGGCGACCACATTGGAGTATCGTGGGCTGCTAATCCAATATGACTGGTGTCCTCACAGAAAAGGAAAATTTGGCCAGTTGCGGTGGCTCACGCCTGTAATCCCAACACTTTGGGAAGCCTAGGCGGGCGGATCTCCTGAGGTCAGGACTTTGAGACAAGCCTGGCCAACATGGCGAAACCCCACCTCTATCAAAAATACAAAAACTTAGCTGGACATGGTGGCGGGCATCTGTAATCCCAGCTACTTGGGAGGCTGAGGCAGGGAGAATCGCTAGAACCTGGGAGGCAGAAGTTGCGGTGAGCTGAGATCACACCATTGCATTGTAGCCTGGGCAACAGAGCAAGACTCTCTCTCACACAAAAAAAAAAAAAAAAAAAGGAAAAGGAAAAGGAAAATCTGACACAGCACACAAAGAGAACACCATGTGAAGACAAAGGCAGAGATTAGGGTGATGTATCTACAAGCCAAGGAACGCTAAAGATTGCCAGCAAACCACCAGAAGTTAGGGGAGAGGCATGAAACAGATTTGTCCTCACAGCCTTCACTACCCTACCAACGTCTTGATTTTGGACTTCCAGTCTCTAGAACTGTGAGACAATAAATTTCTGCTATTTAAGTCACACATTTTGTGATAGTTTGCTATGGCAGCCCCAGGAGTATGCCCTGTCTTCTTGGGCTTACTGAAATAGAAGCACAAAGAACTTAAGATCACACAGCAAGTAATTGGTGGAGTCAGACTTCCAAACCAAACCTCAGGTTCCCGGGCCTATGCTTTTCTTTCATGAAAGAAACATACTGTACTCACCAACTCCATTTTCTTAACTCATCATTTTAGTCTTCTATGGAAGCTCCACAACTCCAGTAAAACTGTCCCAATTAGCTCCATATTGTTTACCCTTTATTTTCAGTAACTCCATAAATGCACAGAGTTGACAACTTCTCCTGCTTAGAACTAACAACTTTTTAGATTTCCAAACACTACTCATTCCTGTTTTTCTCCCTATCTTCCTGGACTCTCTTTTCCAGAGTCCATAATGAACTTCTCTTTTTCTGTCTTCTTTTAAATGACTGTGTTCTCTAAGTTCTATCCTGTCTCCTTCCTTTTCTCAGTCTGCACTCTCTCCTTGGATGATCTCATTTATTCCGATGGCTTCAGTTGTCATCTATGTAAGTTTCAAGTGGACAGAACAGCTACTTGGCACTAGTCATACTAACACTGACAGTTGGAAATGCTGAGGAGTGATACCTGGAGACAGACAGGCGACCCAAACAGATCCACACAGAGAGACTTTGATAAATTCACCATCATTGATCAAGGACTGGCTCTTGGACTTGCAAATTCAGAAACTTAAACTTGACACTGTCAGAATATTTTAAACAAAAGAGACTGATGGATATGACTAGTGTGCCAAAATATGAGTTAACAATGAGAAATATAACTGCCTGGTGAACCTGATGTATGTGCCAGTCTGACTACAGCCTTCTCTCCCCATAAGGAAAGTGCATGAGGTTACATTTGCAGGAGGCTGTTTGGTGAGCATTCAACTAGAAAAAGGAGAGTTAATATTATGATCCAAATATGTAATGACATCATTACATATTTATAAGGATAAACAGTCTATCACCACAGTTAGGAAGACTGTTGATGCGTGGGCTGGTTATTCAAGTATAGAATGAACTAACATCCTGAACCCTAGTTAGAACTTGGCTGTACACTGCTTAAGTCTGTTTCTGTGACTCTCTTTTTCATTGCCGATTCCCTAAACTTTAGGCTGACATTTTATCTTGGATAAGTTAATGTATAAGGAGCTTGCTATCAGCACTTACTGGCCTGGGAGTAATGTTATGTCTTAAAGCTAACTTTGCATATCTTTTCTCTTCCATCATATGCTAATTTCAAATTTTAACCTCCAAAAGGCAATTATATTTCTCTCTTTTTTTTTTTTTTTTTACATTCTTAGGACCATGTCCAGTCCCTTGGACATTCTTAATAGCTCAGAAATCTATCCCCTTATCTCTACACCCAAGTCCCCTCAGTGTTTCCCCCTGAACTGTGATGGCCTCACATTTCATCTCCCAGCTCTCAGGATTCCCTTGTTCCAATCCATCCAGGAGATAGAGATCTAAAATAAAAACCCAATCATGTCACTCCTTACTTATAATCCTTCCAGGCTCCTGATAGCTTTCAGGATGAAATCCAAACTCCTCAACGCTTGATTAAACTGCTTTTATTCATGCACTTTCTTCAGATTTCAGTCCAGGCCACAACTCTTCCAGAAAAACTTTGCTGACCACCACCATCTTAATTCAGGATCAGGTGCACTGCACTGGGTCTGCACAGCACCCTACGCTTCCTACTGCTATAAAAGGTAGCATAGTGCCGGCCTCGGTGGCTCAAGCCTGTAATCCCAGCACTTTGGGAGGCCCAGACGGGCGGATCACGAGGTCAGGAGATGCAGACCATCCTGGCTAATACGGTGAAACCCCGTCTCTACTAAAAAATACAAAAAACTAGGCGGGCGACGAGGCGGGCGCCTGTAGTCCCAGCTACTTGGGAGGCTGAGGCAGGAGAATGGCGCAAACCCGGGAGGCGGAGCTTGCAGTGAGCTGAGATCCAGCCACTGCACTCCAGCCTGGGCGGCAGAGCGAGACTCCGTCTCAAAAAAAAAAGGTAGCATAGCATTGTATATTGTAATGTATCTTGCCCTATTTTTCATAGACTTGAATCAAGAGCATCTAGCATAGTCCCTGACAAATGGTAAGAAGTCTGTAATGACATACTAAATAACTGAATGAATGAATGGATCTAATGGCTTATCTTTGACTTTTTAGATTCTCTTGCTGGTTTTCCAATTATGAGGCTCCAATTGAGCCTAGAGCTCAAAGGGGTAATATAGTAAAGCATACATGCTTCTCAAAGCACTGAATATATGGAAATATATTAGAGTAGTTATATAACTGAACTGGCTTGAATCATCCTTTGCCTATAGGTTAACAGTCAAGTCATCGAGTAGAATCTTTTTCTATTTATTTTTTTAGTCTGACTGTGTAAGTGTTGTACTATTTTCCTTGATAATTGCCTTCCTTCCAGTACCTATTCAATATTTATAGACAAATAAGTTACAGCAACACCATTTGTTCTATGGTACTTTTAAATGACTTTCACATATAATGTTTTACTTAACCACGGTAGCATCACTAAGGTAGGAAACACTGATAGCATCACATCTTATAGTTGACATAAGTCCATTTTTTAATTTTTCCTATTCTCCCCAGTGATGAAGACTTCTCATGAGATTATCAGAAACCACAAAACCAAGGTTGAGAATCCCTGTAGATTTGTGAGAAGACCTACAACACGGGTCCTCTGGTTGCACAGTGCTCCTTGAAAATCAGTTTAATTGTTCTAACACTCCTTCAGTCAGTCCAGTTAAAATTGGAAGGTAGGCAGACTGCTTTATAGCATACAGCTGAAACATTCCAGACTGCATTTAAATCTCCAACAAAATCACCTGCTTTAGAAACATTCAATCACTACCCAAGACTCGGTCAGGCATTATCTGGGTCATAATTATCCTTCCATTTCATATTCAAGCTTGGATGGGAGATACATTATCACTAAAAAGGCCTCGCAAATTATTATGTTGTAAAATGTATTCTTCTACGTATGAGTTAAAAAGTAAAATCATAGATATGAAAGGCAGGATAAAAATACCCAGAGAAATTATCAGTTTTTGTCTGCAGCATTCATTCATTCATTCATTCATGAAACATTTCTTGAGTGTCTATTGTGTGGCTGTAAGGTGAATCAAGTAGTCTTTTGGAGCTTAATGTCTAGTCAGGGAGAAAGATGAGTAAGCAAAATTATAAAGATCATCAAGAATGGTTATTGTCTGTGTGATCAGAAACAAATCACAAGCAATGTCAAATTCTGATTTATCAACAATAAAGTAGAAGGCTATTCCTTAACTAATCAACAAGGGGGGGAAAATACTTCATTTCTTGGGAGTCACAGAGGATTCTGTTAAATGGGAAACGTCCCTAACACATTTAAAATATCTGATTTACCAAACTTTGGTCCCTATACTTTAAGAGAAAGTATTTGTTATGCATAGCAAAACACCTCTACATATCCTCAGGAGACATCCAGTGACATAAGACTCACTCACCAAAGTTGAAATATTTATTATCCTAAGAAATGAGAGTTGCCCCTGTTCAAAGTCTCTAATTCTTAAAGTTTAGTGCATTCTGTTCAGTTGAATTTCTCTTGGACATAACAGACCAATCATTTTGCTCATGAAAATCCTCCTTCCTGTAGGATGTGCGAGAGGCATAGAGACTAACAGCTTTTTGGTTCTTTTTCCTATACATATTGAAACTGAAAACATTTCAATTTGAAGTTCAGTTCATATAGATGTGCATAGGTTTTCAAGGTTCAAATGTGTAATATCTTCCATGTAAAAATCTTTCTATTCATTATGGTTTCAAATGATCTTGCTATCACTCAGAAAAATATTCTAAGAGAATCATTTTACCAAAAAAAAATCCTAGAGGATTTTCTTAACACTGTGTAGGTACAGCCAAACTATACAAAGTTATTGAAGGCTGATGAAATGTATTAAAATGAAAATTTTTATATACAAAGATATATAATGCCAATATTTCTCCCAATGAATCAAGTCCTTGCTACTTTGAACCTCTTTATAGTCGCTTACTTTTTTCTATATTATAATGATGTAAATCATGGACTTTGATAATAACCCACCAATGCACTAATTTTTTAGATGGAGAAACAGAGACTCGAGCAAGGTTAAATGATTTGCTGAAGTGACAAGAATACGGAAAAGAACACAAGTCTTCTGTTCCAAACTGGATGTTCTTTTTATTTTTATTTGTATTTCATAAAATACTGGTTGAATCGTTTATCAAAACTAAGTTCAATTTTAGCCTCTGAACAAAGCAACTGTTCCAGTAGTTGGACATGGCAATATAATTACAAAGATTTCCAAATCCTCTTTTCCCATTCTCTTTGAATTCTCTCCAAACAGGCTTTCACTCCCATCTCCTCCGTGAAACTGTTCTTGTTGAGTCACCAGTGACTTCCACATTGCTAAACTGATTAGCCAATTCTTGATCCTCCTTTTAAGTGACCAATTAGTTCTTCTTTGAAACAGTTCCTTGACTTCTAGTATAACATACTCTTCTCCTCCTACCCTGAGTTCAATCTCTTGGGCTGCTTTGCTGATTCATCCTCATCTATCTGACTGCTAAACATTGGAGTCCCAGGGCTAGGTTCTCAGACCTCTTCTCTTCTTCATTTATAGTCAGTCCCCCTTAATGATCTCATCTAGTCTAATTGTCCTAAATATCATCTATATGTATGTCTTTGGATCCCAAGACATCTCCCCTGGAACTTAAATCCCACATATCCAACTATCTTCTTATCTCTACTTGAGTATCAAAAGGCATCTCAGACTTTAACATCTAAAAATCAAAACTTCATCCTACCATCCTTTATCAAACCTGCTTCTTGCTCATTCTTCTCCATCTCAGTGAAAGGCCAAGCTACACTTCTATTCACTTGTCTTAGTCCATTCAGTGTAGTTACAACAGAATGCTTTAGGCTGGGTAATTTTTAAAGAAAAATGGTGTATTGGGCTCATGATTCTGGTGACTAGAAAGTTCAAAATTGGGCAGCTGCAACTGGTGAGGGCCTCATGCTGTTTCCACTCATAGTGGATGATGGAAGGGAGGTGGGGCATTGCAAAGAGATCACATGGCAAGAGAAGAAGCAAGAGAGAAAAACCAAGGAAGCCAGACTCTTTAAAACAACTTGCTCTTTTTTTTTTTTTTTTTTTTTTTGAGATGGAGTCTGTTCTATTGCCCAGGCTTAAGTGCAATGGTCCAATCTCAGCTCACTGTAACCTCTGCCTCCAGGGTTCAAGCGATTTTCCTGCCTCAGCCTCCCAAGGAGCTGAGACTACAGGCATGTGCCACCACACCCAGCTAATTTTTGTATTTTTAGGGGAGACAGGATTTCACCATGTTGGCCAGGCTGGTCTTGAACTGCTGACCTCAAGTAATCTGTCTGCCTCAGTCTCCCAAAGTGCTGGGATTACAGGTGTGAAACACTGAGCTCCTCCCCACCCCCCACCCAATCAACTTACTCTTAAAAGGAACTAATCTATTCACATAAGAGCAAGAACTTGCCCTCAAGGGAAGACATTAACCTGTCCATGAGGGATCTACCTAAACACTTCCTACTAGGCCCTACCTCCCAACACTAACACACTGGGTATCAAATTTCCACATAAAATTTTTGGCATGGAAAAACCACATCCAAACCATAGCATCATTCAAGCCAAATCCTCAGAACCTGTCTTGTCTTCTTTATTTTTCTAAGCCCTCACATCCAGTTCTTCATTAAATCCTTTTGGATTCATCTTCAAAATATACAGAAAATCCAATTATTTCTCACACCTCCCACAGCCACCAACTTCATACAAGATATACCATCTTGTTTTGTCTGAATTATACAATAGTGTCCTGTCTAGTCTCCCTGTTTCTGTCATTGCTCAGTTCCGACTATTCTCAAACAACAGAATGATTATGTAGATGCATAAGTCAGATCATGTCACTTCTATGTTCAGAACCCTAAAATGGCAACCCATCTCACTCAGAGTAAAAGCCAAAGTCAAATGGACTATGAGCCCTTTCCTGAAATGACTCAACATATTTCTGACTTCACCCTCTAACTTCTTCCTATCACCCATTGTGTTCCAGACTCTGGTCTTTTCACTGTTCCCTGAACATGTCAGGATGCTCTTATCAGGAGAGTTTTTCATTTATTGTTTCTCCACCTGTAACATTCTTTCCATAGATATCCTCATTTCTCCCTCTCTCACCTCCTTCAAGTCTTTGATCAAATGTGACTTTTCAACTGAGGATTTCCCTAATGACCATATTTAAAATCCCAACACCTTCAATCCACCTCAAACTCCCCATCCCTTTTCCTGCTTTTTATTTTCTCCATACCAATTATCATCATCAAAAATATCATATATATTTTAATTGTTTTCTTTATTGCCTGTGTCACTCCCCACCCCTGCAATAGAATGTAAGCTCATGAATGTAGGAGTTTTTATCTGTTTTACTCCCTTTCATGTGAAGCAAGGTCTGAAACATATAGGTGAGTGAATGAACGAATGCATGCATGAAGACTCACATAAGATATCCTGGGAAGAAAGTGGAGACACAATTGTGAAAGAGAAGAAAAAAGAGTTTTCTTTCTATGAAGTAACTCATTAAAACATACTATCCTGTTCTCTCTCCTCCTGTCTCTGGTACCTGCCTTAAAGAGAGTAGAGGATATAAGAAAGTGAGTGATAAAAGAAGCTATAGTGAAAGAGAGATGATCAGCCCTCCTCAATGTTGTATTTCAAGGAAGAGAGGAATACATTTTGAGTGTTATGTAAAAAGCACAGTAAAAATTAATACGTAAGAATCAAAAATTTCAATAACAGCATGTTGCACTAGCAAAGACATGGAATCAACCTAGATGCCCATTAATGATGGACTAGACAAAGAAAATATGGTATAGATACCCAGTGGAATACTACACAGCCATAGGAAAGAGTGAAATCATGTCCTTTTCGGTGACATGGATACAGCTGGAGGCCATTATCCTAAGCATATTAATGCAGGAACAGAAAACCAAATGCCATATGTTCTCACTTATAAGTAGGGGCTAAACACTGAGTACACATGTACACAAAGAGGTAGACAGACACTGGAACTTACTTGAGATGAGAGGATAGGAGGAGGATGAGAATTGAAAAGCTATCAGGTACTACACTCACTACCTGGATGATGAAATCATTTGTACACCAAACCCCAGTGGCACACAATTTACCCATGTAACAAGTCTGCACATGTGGCCCCTGAACCTAAAATGAAAGTTGGAAGAAAAAAAGAAGTTGCATGCTACATAAAGAGAATAATCTCCGGAATGACTTTACTTTCTATTTTTTTGAATTATTTTAACTATAAGTAATAAGAGCCTTATAAATCTATGTGATATAACAAAGAACCTGTGCATTTTTCAAATAATAATAATAATCGTAATATATTGAGGAGGATGTGAAGAAATCGGAACCCTCACACACTGCTAGTGGGAATATAAAATGGTACAGCTGCTTTGGAAAACAGCTTGGCAGTTTCTCAAACAATTAAACATAGAGTTACTATGACCCAGCAATTCCACCTCCAGGTATATATCCAAAAGAAATGAAAACAACTGTCTACACAGAAACTTGTACATGAATATGGATGGGAGCATTGTTCACAATAATGTTTCAAAAGGTGGAAACAACTTAAATATCCATCATGGACTAACAGATAAACAAAATGTGGTGTATCATTCAATGGACTATTACTTGGCTATAAAAAGGGGAATGAAGTGCTAATACATGCTACAACATGGATGAATGTTGAAAATGTTATGCTAAAGTGAAAGAAGCCAGTCATAAAAGACCTCATAGAATACGATTCTACTTGTATAAAAGTCCAGAACAGAAAAATCTATAGAAGCAAAAAAATAGATTAGTGGCTGGTCAGGACTGAGGGGAAGACGATTGGGGTACAGGGGACTGATAGCTGAAGGATATGGGATTTGGTTTTGTGGTAATAAAGATGTCTACAATGGACTGTCGCAATGTTTGCACCTATCTGTAAATATACTAAAAAGCATCAAATTGTACATTTTAAGTGGATGAATTGTATGGTAAGGGGATTACATCTCAACAAAACCATTAAAAGTCAATACATTAACTGTGATTGTGAAAGTGGAAAATCCATCTTAACCATAGTTAAGTTACATCAAAATGAAAAGGTTGGCTCGCCTTTCCATGACCCCTGGTCATCTCTGGTACCTCCGCCTACTCTAGATACATGTGCTGCTAGTTCAACACAGTGCTTCTTACATGCACATGTTCTGAATGGTCTTATTTCATTTTCAACTTGTTAGACATCCTGCCTCCTCTACACCTATGTGTTCCATGTGTTTTAAATTTACTCCATCTGCAAACACACACCTTGCTCTAAACTGTAATGCAGGGCTCCAAAGCAAACATCTGCAAAGATCTAAAGGTTTATATCAAAAGACATAGAATATATCCCAGAATGTATCCATTATTTCATCTAGCTAAATGTGATAGATGTCAAAGGGCTTATAAGCATTCGAGATTACTATATAATCATATTAAATCCCATATGTTATTTCTTTCCATGTTGGTTGTGTCACTCAACCATAGGAATATGTGTTAGGGACTATGAAAACAACCATATGTAAAACAGAGTCATCACAATTAGAAGAGACCTTAGAGATATTCACATAGAATTCTCTCAATTTATATAGTTGATGATATTAAGACTCAAACAGTAAATGTACTTTTCTAATGTCACTCACTAAGACAGCCAATTCCCATTTAAGGTCCTTCCTGTCATTCCAAGATGCTCATGCCTATAATCCCAGCACTTTGGGAGGCCAAGGCAGGAGAATCACTTGAGACCAGGAGTTCAAGACCAACCTGGGCAACATAGTGGAACCGCTGTCTCTGCGAATAAAATAGTCAAGTGTGGTGGCATATGTCTGTAGCCCCACCTACTTGGGAGGCTGAGGTGAGAGGACTGCTTGAGCCTAGGTGGTTGAGGCTGCAGTGAGCCGTGATAGTGCCACTGTACTCCAGCCTGGGTGACAGAGTGAGACCCTGTCTAAAAAAAAAAAAGCACAAAGAGGCCAAAAACTCTTAAGAATTATACACACATACACACACAGAGGAAAGATATCCACAATCTAGTAAAGTGAATACTAATGTTAACAGTATGTTTTAACTTCAATTTCTCTCTTTATCTTCAAAAATATTATATTTTAAATAGCCTTACATAACATAAACATTTGGCCACTTTTTTCTCTCTACTTTGAATCACAGTGTAAACAGAATTAATAATTCTGTTTAATTATATACATAATTAAGTTTATGAAACCAATTTAAATTAACCATTTTCTCATATTAGAAAAGCTCTAATCTATTCACTCATCTGTTATTAGCATGTCAACTTTCCCCCACTTTAAATCATGATTGCTAAACTACAGGAAAAAAAAACTACAGGAAAGTCAACTACAACAATACACAAACTTCACCACTTGGTTACAACTGAAAAGCAGGGCACCACAATACAATTCATTCCAATAATTTTTCATATCACTTCAAAATATCAGGATAGTCCAGTATCCATTTATAACTTGGGGCAATTTTTGTATTCTGTTTACGGCAATATAATTTCATAAGAGTTCTTTGGTGAAAAGCAAATCGTGGTGTTAGCGAAAAAACAAAATTTTACTTCATTTTTTAGCTAACTTCAGATTCATCCATATAGAAGAAACATATTCAAGGTATTCCGAAATAACAAAAACCTCAAACCGCATCACAGTTGGCATCTTGACATTTAATACGTTGAAAATCACAACATATGAAGTGTCTTACTAAGACAGTAAACACAGTAAATAATCATTCTTTATTTAAATATAAATAATATTTCATGTTTAACCAATGTAGAAATTACAAATATGTGTAATTACATATATGTGATGTATGTATGTTATGTGTGTATACATATATTACATATCCCAGAAGAGGACAGATTGCTTTCATCATTTGAAGAGCATGAAAATCCGAGAGTTCTATTTCTCTTTCAATTTCTCCCAGTGCCATTGTTTAATAGTTAAAACCTGCCACATTTAATACCTACCAATAATATGAACTTATGTACCTTTGCTAAATGCACAGGAAAGAATTCGAGATTGCCGATATCACACTCTCATTGTGAAGAGGTTGTGTCAAGTTCTTCTCGTGAAGGGACAATTTCAAAAGCAGGAAAAGTGTGGGAGAACAGTGGGGGAGGGCTGTTAAGAAATCACTGCTTTATTTATTTAACTGGGCAGCAACTTGTGTTAATGAAACTCAGGTGGACATTAGACTGCCAGCCCCAGGGCTCCCCTTGCAAGGCTACCCTCAGCTATGGCAATGGGGGCTCCTATAAGCCTCACAGAGAGGTGCTACTTTAAAGAGAAACTGAAAAAAGTAAATAGGATCATATTACAGTGGAGCCGCTGAAACCCATGGCTTTAGGGCAAAAATGAAGTTATTTCGCTTCAACTACCTTTAAAAAGCACAGACATTCCGAATTACATGCAGTTCTACTGCAGGAGACATGGATGTAATGTTTATACCCATCTGTGAACCTATCGAATCATGCCCTGGTGCAAAGATGAATAGATTCAGTTAAGAAATGATTGGTTTCTCTCTTTTCTTTTCATGTCTTCAGTTCCACTAGTAGTTACCACTTATAGGCTTCCTTGTGTCTCACACAACAGGTTTTTTCCCCTCTTAAATGAGTTATCCTCAGACTGTGCTTTCAATCCGGATGTTAGCCCCTAAAGCTTTGCTGCTATAAATTCGTGTCCAAGTCTGCCTTCGTAATTAAACATGCTTTAGTTCTAAAATCTAAGTGAGCTAAGTGATTTTGATGTCGTTGCCCAAGATTTTTGGTTTTGTTTTTCATAACTCCACATTTCCAGGTTTGAGGACCATTGTACAAGTTCCCTAAACAAGCCATCTCCACCAGGGCTGAGATTTAAGTAGGTATCGATGAGCAAACCCAGACGCCAGCAAGCAATTCTTTGTTACAACTATATTCAGCTGCACATTTTTTTAAATGGTTTTGAAACTTCCTGACAAACAATTTCATTCACAGCATAAGAAATAATGTAATCACGACACATAGCAAAGACAAAGTATAAATATTTCCCTTACCTGGATCATGGAAAGGCACCAACGCAAAGTTGAAAAGAGGTCTCTTAGGTCTTTTCAAAGATGTCTCCAAAATTTTGGAAGCCCCTTCAATCACCTGAACTAAATCATCATACATAGAACCAGTCACATCAAACACAAAAGCCAACGTGGAGGCCCCCTCGGGAATTTCCTCAGCTCTGATCTCTAACTGGGGGCTCGCATCTTGAGCTAGGGAAGAATAAAGAAGAGCAAACAGAAATACTGTATCGACAACTTCCCTGGAAATCATTTTCTTTTTTTTTTCCACTTATTTTCCCCCTGAGCGCCTAAGCACTGTGCTTAGTCCTCCTCAACAATAGGCAGGGGGTTTCCTCTCAAAGTAACTCATCAGACTCTTGGAATCTCTGAACTAGCAAAAAGTTTGGCGCTGAGAATCAGACGGGGACAAGCACCAAACTCGAATCCCTACAGGGGCTGGGCAGGGCAGGGATGCGGCAGCTTTTGTCTGGATGCGGCTTCCTCCTGGACGGCTATCTGCCCGCGGGCCCTGGACAGCCTGTGGCGGAGTGCTGGCGGCGCGCCGGGTCCATGCCCCGGGGGCAACTCTGAGCCTGCGGCGCCGCGGCCCGAGTCCCGCTGCCCTCGCCGCTGCCGCTGCTCTCCGCCTGGGCCGGCGACTGAGGTTCCCAACTTTCCACTGTTTGCAGCTCACGAGCGACGAGGGGAAGCCTGTCTCGGCCTCGCCTCCTGATTGGCCAGTTGCCGTCCTCCCTCCTTTGCTCTGGAGGCCCCCCTGGAGGGTGACTTTTCCCTCAACTGATTGTATGGTCAATTCAGTACCAGGGAAGCTCTTACAGTGTCAGCTCGGTTCCCACCGGCACCGTTCCTAACCTGCAAAACCCTAGTGTAAACAATGGCTTTCAAGAATGTGTGGCAAAGACCCAAACCGTGGGACACCACACTAGCACAAAGGGAATTTTGTTTTTCTATCGTGTACAATGCAGCTTCGGACACCTCTTTCCTAATTCCCCACAGAAGTCAAGACGCCCCAGCCCAGCCTCCTACCTCTCAGCCTACAACTCGCCCCAGCCAGGAGGGGGAGCTGGAAAATTCTCTCAGCTGGGAGACAGCCACACTATGGCTCTTTGATCTCCTCAGAGACCGTGGACTGCGGGGAAGGGAGGGAGGAGAAGGCTGTAGGGGCAAGACGCCCAGGAAGAGGAAAGGGGCTGCTGAGGGAAATGAGAGACAAGAACTGGGTAGTCACTAATTGTAGGGGGGAATGTGAATACAGGATGGAAAGCCCCGTAGAAAGGACAAGGAGGAGGGGCGGGAGAGGTGTGGGGAAAGAGTGAGACATTGCATTCATACAAAGAGAAAATTGATTGTTTAATTGTATTACGAAGATTCACATTTGCTGAGCAGTTTGAATCCTACACGCAGCATAGTAAGGCAGAATAATATCCCCGTTTCAAATTTCCTCCCCCGGAACAGTCATGTCTCAGGTCTCAGCCAAAGATCCATTAGAAAGGTGCTCCCCTCTATGGCATTTTCTTGCCAGTCAAGAAGGAAACCTCACCCTGGAAGAGAGGCCAACGTTTTTCCGTGTTGTGATTGCTATATACATTACAGTACTAATAACAGAGATAAGAGGATAAGCAAAGAAAGTCTACGATGAACTAAGGATTCTTTGTGTCATTTGAATAAAAACGCATTTCCTTCCTGGAAAAGGAGTTCTTGTCCAGATCCCAGTATTTAAAGAGGGGCAAATAGGCATCCTGATCTCTGTTTGGATGTATATTAGCCCGCCCACCCGACGGGGACGCAGCCTGAGAAAGAGTCAGCTCCCACCAACTTTTTGTAGTCTACAACTGTCGTCTCTTTTCAGCCCCAGCGGCTGTGGAACCCGAGTTTATGATACCGATAAGTCATGTCACTTAAAGGAAGCAGACAGGCCATTTGGGCTGAGTGGGAATATGAGAGGAAAGGGGGAAGGTACTTCTTTTCCAAGCAGTATTTAGAGAATGCTGTTTGAGTCTCCCATTCTGTTGTTTATTTAAAAAGGATTTCATTCTAAGTCCCAGAGACCTGAGCTATTCCAGGTGCTCAAGAGAGGCCACAGAGCCTAGTGATTAAGAGTTCTGGGTCAGATACCCTGGGTTCAAAGCCCAGCTGTGACATTTAACTGTGTGACCTTCAGAAGGTTACCAAACTTTTTCAGACCTGTGTTTACTCAACTGTAAATGGGAATAATGATAGCTTCCACCTATTAAGGATTAAATGATCTATAAGTGGTCCGTGTGCACTTGAAAAGAATGCTATTGGGTGGAATGTTCTGTAAATGTTAATTAGGTCTAGTTGTTTAATAATGTTCCAATCTTCTATACCCTTAGTGATTTCTGCCTATTTGTTCTATCAGTTGTTGAGAGTGGTATTGAAATCTCTGATAATTGCGGATTTGTGTATTTCTTCTTGCAGTTCTGTAAGTCTTAGCTCATGTATTTGAAGCTCTGTGGTTAGTTACATAAGCATTTAGGATTATTATGTCCTCTTGATGAATTGACACCTTTATCATTATGAAGTTGCCTTCATTGTCCCTGGTGGTATTCTTTGTTCCAAAATATACTTTGTCTGATATTAACAC
Organism: Trachypithecus francoisi; assembly: GCF_009764315.1. Lineage (NCBI taxonomy): Eukaryota > Metazoa > Chordata > Mammalia > Primates > Cercopithecidae > Trachypithecus > Trachypithecus francoisi. The sequence goes on along the minus strand of NW_022681470.1, from coordinate 42,613,296 downwards.
TCCAACTTTCTTTTGATTAATGTTGCATGGTGTATCATTTTCCATCCTTTCACCTTTATTTTTTTCTTTATATTTAAAGTATATTTTAGGTAGTCACCCTAAAATTGGGTCTTACTTTTTCATCCAGTCTAATAATCTCTGCCTTTTAATTTGTGTGCTTAGACGTTTTACACTCAATGCGATTATGGATATGGTTGAGTTTAAATCTGCCATCATGATATGTGTTTTCTATTTGTCCCATCTATTCTTTGTTCCTTTTTCTTGCCTTCTTTTTGAATATTTTTTATGATTCCATTTTATTTCCATTGCTAGTTTATTAGCTAAGAGTCTTTATTTTAGTGGTTGCTTTACAGTTTATAGTATACATATTTACCAGCCTTTCTTCATGCAGCGTTATACTACTTCATGTATAAGAACCTTAGACTAGTATACATCCATTTCTCCCCTCCTGACTTTTTTTACTACTTTTGTCGTCCATTTTTATTGCATATTACTATATTTTAAATCCCATATTACATTGATTTTTTTTGCATAAAGAGTCAGTTATCTTTTAAAGAGATCTAAATAAGAAGAATTTAGCATATTTGCCCATGTAGTTATCATTTTTTGTGCTGTTCATTTCTTTGTGTAGATCCAGATTTCCAGCTGATACCATTTTCCTCCTCCCTGAGAGACTTTCTTTAATAATTCCAGTAATGCAGTTCTACTAGAGACAAATTATTTCACTTTTGTATGTTTGGAAAAGTTTTTATTTCACTTTGTTTTTCAAAGATTTTTTTTCTTTTCTTTTTTTTTTTTTTTTTTGCGGAGTAAAGAATTCTAGGTAGACAAGTTTTTGTTTTTGTTTTAGTACTTCCATTTGTCTTCTTGCTTGTATTGTTTCCAATAAAAATAAAATCTCTATCATCTTTGTACTTACTTGTTCTATATAAACAATGTCTCTTTTCTCTTGATGTTAAAAGTTTTTTTATTGTTACTGTTTTTGAGCAATTTGATTATGATGTGTAATTGATGTGGCTCCCCTCATATTTCCTGTACTTCTTCCATCTGTTTTCATCAAATTTGGACATTTGAGGCCATTATTTTTTTCTGTCTTCAACCTCCTTTCCTTTAGGGGCCCCAACTACACATATATGAAGCTACTTAAAGTTCTTCCACAGTGCACTGATGCTCTGTTCATTTTGTTTTTAAATATTGTTTTCTTTTATCACTATGCTTCATTTTTTATAGTTTCCATAACTATTTCTTCAAGTTCATTAACCTTTACTTCTCCACTATCTAATCTGCCAATTGCCTCATCCAATATATTTTTCATCTCAGGCATTGTAGTTTTCAACTCTAGAAGTTTAATTTGGATCTTTTTTATGTATTCCTTTTCTCCCTTTAAGCGTATAAATAGATAGAACACAGTCATAATAACTTTAATGTGTGCATTTGATAATTTTAATATCTGTGTCAGTTCTGGATCAGTTTCAATTGGTCAGTACTTGTACTTGTTATGATTGTATTTTCTTGTCTTTTCAGGCCTCATAATCCTTGACTACCTATCAGATATAGTGAATTTAACCTTGTTAGGATAACAAGGATATCTCTGTATTCCTATCAATATGCTTGAGCTTTATTCTGGGACAGAATTAAGTTGCTTAGAAACAGTTTGATCCTTTTAGGGTCTGCTTTTAAAATTTGTTAGGTGAAACCAAAGCAGTATTCAGTCTACGCCTAAGTATTTCCACTACTGAGAAAAGACCTTTCTGTATACTCTGCCAAGTACTCTATGAATCATGGGGTTTTCTAGTCTGACTAGAGATGGTTTGGAGTGTGACCCCAGGGTACAGGCATGAGGGGTAGAGATAATAAAGTAAGGAAGAAAGGATAGCCAATATAATAGTACATTATCAAGTTGATTGCTTGTAGGTCTCTCGTAGCTTCACTACCATCAAGTGGGTGATAGCACTCATGAATGTATTTAAAATCCACAAGGTGCCATAGTTGGGAAAGAAAAAACGAACATCCAATACCTAAAAGGCATTTTTACGTGCATATGTATATATGTAGAAGTAGACCTATATCTTCCATAATCTCCAATCCATCTCTTAAGTCTCATATATTGATGAATATATGACTTGGGACACAGGAGGGTCTCTTATTCCTTTTCAATAAAGTTTAGTCTTATATTAAAATGTAGTTTTCTGGGACAAAGTAGTCCCTGGACGGAAATCTTACTTACACTTTAGAATAAATGCACCCCTGAAATTAGATTTTGACAAGCAGTCAGCTGAGAATACCAAGAATATAAATCAAGAGAACATGATTCAGTTAGGAAAAGGGCCCAGACCAGGATGAGAATAGGAGGGGTTGGGATAAAAGAGTAGGAGGGGTTGGGATAAAAAACAACAATAGTGAAGCTTAAGTGAAAGTATTACTCAGGAATAACAATATATGAAGTGGTGAATAACAAGTATCCAATAAACTAAACTAATCCAAGTAATTATTGGGTATTATCCAATATTACCCCTTATTTGACAGATAGAGTAATTAAAATCCATAAAAATGGCATAGTTAATAACCTGAACCCTCTATTGTCTCTTAACCCCAAACTGTACTCAGTTGTTTACTTATTCATTCCTCAAGAAATTTCTGGAATACCTGTTATTTAGCCAGGGACTATACTATGTACTAGAGAGAGAAAACTCAGTCCCTGCCCTCAAGGCACTTACAGTCTTGTAGGTCTCAGCAAACAGCTTAAGAAAGTCCTGAAAAATTAAACCTAGCATTCTTAGGAAGCAAATAGGGCAGGCATCTCTCTCAGGAAAGGCAAATCAGGGAAGGTGTTCCAGAAAGTATGACATCTCAAGTAAGTGTAGAATACGTAGAAACTTACCAGGCCTCAGTTGGGCTTGGGAGTGAAGGGACATGGCTCATTTATAGAACTGCAGGTAAGGTTCAAGTGTGGAGAAAGTACAAAAGGGAGCCAAGCATAGATCATGTGCAGCCTTGATACCAGTTGTAAAGGCTTGGATTATATCCTAAAGACACCAAAGGACTTTAAGCTGAAGAGTAAAAAGAGTTATACATTACAAAACCACTGGGTGTGTGAGAGATGGAATAAGGGAAATAAATTGGAAAAAAAAGAACAAAAATAGGAGTAGGTTGCAATAATAATATTGATGATATTCTTCATCTAAGGAAACTGAGACTTGGAGAGTTAAGCAATTTGCCTAAATTCTATGCTAGCAAGCAGTAGAGCCAAGATTTGAACCCAAGCAATCTCACTCCAGAGCCTCTGCTGTTCACTGCTTTGCAAAGCAGCCTTCTGGCTATAAGTACAAGGAGGTGAACTAAAATAATAGTAATGGATAATGTAAGGAGTGACATGAATTCAAGATCAACATGATTTGGTAATTTTCCATTGCTTTTTATGAAAAGAGCTGCATAGGTAGCTCCAAAGAAGGACAAATCAAAAATACTTTTAAAGGCTATGGGGACAGAGACAGGGAGAAAAGAGAAAAGTAAAAGACCTTTTCAGTTTATCAGGAACTGATACCTATTCTTGATCTTAGAAGTCCTAAGAGGGAGGGAATAAAAGCAGAGAAGGGAGTTACCTCTTCTAAAGTTTACATACACAATGGTGGACTTTGCAGCAACATGTAGCAGATTATGGGACATTTCTAGTTTCACGATAACAATCACCGAATTATTCTCAAAAGTCTCCTTACATAGATTCTCATCATTAATGTTATATTGGATGGTAGGGATGGGGGAATGAGGCAAAGGAAAAGGTAACATTGTTTTTTTCTGTAGTTCAGCACATTTCCAATAATGTCATTGCTAAAATCCTGTCTCGAATTCAGTTTTCTCCCTTGAAATTCTTCTACCTGCTCTGGAGAAGATAAGACTGTGCTTACTGTTTAAATATTTTAAGTGATTGTTTAGTTGGATGCATTCATCACACTGGGCCTGATAAAGCCTAGTTCAGAAAAACTTTGAATTAATAAAGGTTGTGAAGATGATTGCTATAAAGCAGTATGCAAAAACACTACTATAAAGCAGTATGCAAAAACTGCCTCCTGCAAATCACTAAATGGTTTGATGTTATTCTCAATGATCCTTCCCAAAATGTCTTGTTCTCTAGGTAATGAGACCCACCGTTATTTTATGTTTGCTTTAGTATATTTCTACAGGGCAAGTAACTTGCTATTGCCATTGACTTTAAAGTACAGTACTTTTGCACCAACCATAATGGTTATACTTGGCAATTCTATGACACTTTAAAAAAAAAGAAAGATTATTTGTTCTTCTCTTTTCTCCTTTAAGAAGGCAATAAAAGGACAGAAAGTCATCATGTTATAACTGGAAAACTAATCACATAGAATATTCTCTTATACTAATCAAGTTTAAGTCTGGAATTAGTTTATATAAAACAGATGTTTACATTCTTATTCTCCTTTGGTACTAAAGAGAAAAAAAGCACAGAATAACTCTCATGGCATACTTTGGGGAATGTAATACTCAGCCTCTACTTTTTTAAATGAAGCCAGGAAGCCTTTGGTCAGCTAGGCGAACAAGCAGAAGAGGGAAAAGCACCAAGGGCCCAGTCTTTTACTCCTTATATAGGCAACATTTCCATCATAAAACAGGAAGTATGCTGCCTCAGAAGAGAAAACTGGCTCACAACAAATCCAAGAGGACATAGAAAACACGGGTCTGGTAGCTTATCCAAAAGGAGCTGCTCTTTAGGCTCAGCTGGGGCCCTAGTTTTCTAAGACTTGTGATTCTGATTTGTTTATCAGTTGTGGCCCTCTCTACAAGGACCTCAGCTCTCCATCCCAGCATACATACCCCCAAATAAAGATTAAGACCTTCAGGCTATCCTCATACTACTTGAGGAAAAGTCTTGTAAACCCTGACTAAATGCTTAATGAGGAATTGAGACTAGAACCAAAAATATCTCTGCTTCATTTTCTGAAACAAAGATAGAAGAAATGAAAATTTATTCTCAATGATCCCTTCTTGAGATGTCCTCTCAAACTTCCCCATTACTCTCACAGGTAGCTACTATCTCCATAAAGTCAGGGCCCAAGCAACTCTCATACCCAGTCTCTTCTGCTCCTTTACCCCAATTCAAAAGCTGGAAAAAATTTTAAAGATCGTTCTTCTACTCTAGGATCTTATACAGAGAGAAAACTGAGGCCCAGAAGATGACTTGTCTAAGATCTCACAAAAAAAATTTGAGACAGTGCAGAAGTATATTTTGAGCTTGTGAATGATCACTCTTGCACCTTACCAGATATATATGATATATATATTTTTTGATACAGAGTCTCACACTGTTGCCCAGGTTGGAGTGCAGTGGCATTATCTTGGCTCACTGCAACCATCTCCCAGGTTCAAGTGATTCTCCTGCCTCAGCCTCCCAAGTAGCTGGGACTACAGGCGTATGCCACCATACGCAGCTAATTTTTGTATTTTTAGTAGAGATGGGGTTTCACCATGTTGGCCAGGTCAGTCTCAAATACCTGACCTCAAGTAATTGGCCCACCTCAGCCTCCCAAAGTGCTGGAATTATAGGCGTGAGCCACCACACCCAGCCTTCAGTGCTTTATATGTATTAACGCACTATCCCCTTTAATTCTCATTTCAAAACTATAAGATAGCTAATAGAATGATCCCCATTTCATAGAAGGGGAAATTAAAGATGAAATTAACACGAAGAGGTTAAGTCATCTTTTCAAGTTCTCACAGCTCATTCTTCTCCCTTTCACTTTTATTCTCCTTTTGCCTTTAGTCTACATTTTCCCTATGACTTTACGGTAAAATTGAAAATTTTTAAACTTTGAAATATACAACTACTTTATAGTATATTGCAAACTTTCATCATTAATATGATATATACATTATAATTATATTGATCTTTTCAGAAAAAAAAAAAAAAACACAGAGTTTTGGGTTCTTTTGCTTTGTGAATTATCCGTGAGGCATTATTTGTTCTTGAATGAGCTTTTCCCGCTCATGAGTATTTTTCTGAGCTTTCTCTCTTATTTACAGATTCAAAGTAATTTCATATTTTTCCTCCAATGCCATGAACTCCTTGGAAATAAGGGCTGTGTTTTATTCATTTTTATAAACACACAGTGTTTTATTCATTTTTATACAGTAGGAATTCAATAATGTTTCTTTGATGAGTTGCTAAATTCATTATGATTAATAATGATGACCATAATAACTGCCATCTGAGTACTTTAAGCATATTTTGTGTGTGTGTGTGTGTGTATGTGTATACACACACATATATACATACATACATATATATTTTCAGATGCAGGATCTTGCTGTATTTCCCAGGCTGGTCTCAAACTCCTTGGCTCAAGTAACCCTTCCACCTCAGCCCCAACTCCCCCTACCCCCCATAGCAAGGCATGCATCTCCATGCACAACAACTTTAAGTATATTCTTAGCACATGAGTGAACTCATGAACACATTTAATATTCATAACGACCTTGTAAGATAAGTATTCCTACAACCGTCTCAAAGATGAGCAAACTAAATTCAGAATGACAAGCAATTTATCCAAGATCACTTCCATGGCATGTAGTACAGTCAGCCAGGAGTAAAACTCAGGTCTTGGAGGACTCTTTCTAATACACTCTATTGCCACCATGCAAAATAATTTTATTATTAGCCTAAATATGATATTCCTAGTAAAATAAATGTTCTGTAGAGAAAGGTAATCATTCTAAGTCCAAAACCATTGTTTAAATCATTTTGTTTAGGTGAAACATCATTACTTACTTCCAGATGGGTAACAAAAGAAGTGAGGACAATTTAGCAGAATGTAGTTTTAAAAATATCATAAAAGCTTTTTTAAAAAAACATAGTATGAAGTTGTGAATATCTAGTCACTCATCTGCTTATGAAAAGGAAACATCCATTCATGCCTATGACCAGATTCCATTAAACATAAGGAGCTTGAAAAAGGGGCAGATCAATATTCTAACATGGATTTACTTGATGTTGAAGAATATGAAAAGATATTAGAGTACAGGTTGGGTAGTAGGTATAATCTATTCTTTTTTTCTCCTTCTTCAGATCTCTTTCTCATATCTTCAAAGTAGGGATTTTCCTAGGCAAAGGCTTTAATTATACATGGTAAAATCCTAGAATTCAGAGAGGAAAAAGAATTTTGAAAATCCGAAAAACACCTACTATTCTAGACAACTAGATAATCCATCCTAGTTTTAAGGAACAGTCACCAATTTCTCTTCTTATCTTACATTCTAGCATTCAGTAACTCTCTATAGCACAATGTTTTCCCATATATTTCTTCTAATGCAATTTTAGCGTCTTTCTTCTTGTTCTGTTTACAGAAAAACTAGAGCCAGTCACAATCTTTCACATACTTTTTTTCCTTACCAATTAATGAAAGAAGAAAAGTTTTGGCTTCAATAATAATAAACTGTGTCCAGGCCTTCTGTCTTTACTTAAAAAATAGCTTAGTCCATTTAAATCATACTAATCAAAAGGCAGTAAATAATTCCAGGTTGCTCTGGAGAAATAGTAGAATGCATCATAAACACCAGTCTTCTTTCTTTCTTTCTTTCCTTTTTATTTTCAGCCTACACTGAGTTAAAAAATATATATATTTTTTTTAAGTAACAAGTCCCCAGAAGGCTAGAGTGATCCTTTGGTGATGGAGTAGAATTGGTCACATCAGCATGAACTCATGTTTGACTTAATGCAGAATAACATGAGTATATATTAATAAATACTCACAGATATATGTATATATATTAGCATACACATGTATATTCTTGCTCTGTCAGCTGAGATGGCCTAAAATTAATGACATCTCAATAGCAATGAGCACAATTAGTGCCCAAATATTGATTTTTCTTTTTACCAGCTTGACTTCAAAATACATCAAATACTGATTTCTAATGCCAATTTCCCATAAAAGAAACCAGGATTCTTTGTAGAAATTCCTAGATTCTGAGACTAGGACAAGGAATATATAAGATGAGCATCTTATTGTGGCCGGAAATGAAGGAAATGCAAAACATAAAAATGTAAAGCACACATGCACACAATGGTGGGATATGTTAGATACAGGTGCCAGTTAAAAGAATACCCAGTGAACAGAGCTGTAACAATTTAAGCAACAAAATAAATAAAATAATATTAAATTAAAACTCAAAATATAAAATAAATATGCTGAGTCCATAAGGATATAAGTTGAGTAAATAAATAAAGGAATATAGACAAACCTCCCAAGCAGAAGAATTCAAAATAGTATATATCATACTCCCACTTCAATGAGATGGAGGATGTGTGGGCTGCACATGATGTCTTGCTCCCAAAGAATACAGTAAAAGAAAGGTAGAAAATAACTTTACAGAGGAGAAACCTGTCAAACACTACACCTCCACCAGATGATCAAGTTTAACAACAGGGATAAGTCATGTCAATAGCATGTACTCTTGATATAATGTGATGAGAATAGCATCTGTGGCCTTCCTTTCAGGAATCCCCCCAAGATTTCTTGTCATAATCTAGAGAAGCCTAATGTGTAATGTATCCTGGATAGAATATTGGAACAGAAAAGGTATAGCTGAGGAAACATGAATAAAGTATGGAGTTTAGTTGATGATAATGTTTAATACTGGTTCATTAGTTATAACAAATGTACCATACCAATATAAGATGTTAGCCATACTAGAAACTGGGTGTAGCATATATGGTAGCTCTCTGATCTATCTTCATAACTTTTTTATAAACCTGAAACTATTGTAAAGTTCAAGTTTATGTACAATTAAATAAATAAGTTGTAAAAAGTGGCTACCAAATCATTTTTAAAGAGGCATGATTATGATCATATCAAGAAATACAAATTATTTTTATTAGTCATTTGTCATCTACACAATGAAGTGAATTAAATAATCCATCAAAATTCATGTCAACCTAAATAACAGACAGAAAGAGGCTCTCTAAAAGAAAATAATATTGGCCGGGCGCGGTGGCTCAAGCCTGTAATCCCAGCACTTTGGGAGGCCGAGACGGGCGGATCACAAGGTCAGGAGATCGAGACCATCCTGGCTAATACGGTGAAACCCCGTCTCTACTAAAGAATACAAAAAAAACTAGCCGGACGAGGCGGACGCCTGTAGTCCCAGCTACTTGGGAGGCGGAGGCAGGAGAATGGCGTACACCTGGGAGGCGGAGCTTGCAGTGAGCTGAGATCCGGCCACCGCACTCCAGCCCGGGCGACAGAGCCAGATTCCGTCTCAAAAAAAAAAAAAAAAAGAAAGAGAAAATAATATTTATTCAAGAATAGGGCATTGCAATGGGAATAGGCATGTCATAATAAATATGTGTGTATTCAGGGTGTATTCAGGGAGGTAAAGGAAGACAAATATTTTTAAAGGAAAAATGAAGAGAATTACATAATTTTTGAGGTAATTATTCTTGCTGCAAAGATCAATAAATAACTAGGGTATCATCAGTTCAAGACTGGACAGGCAGTTAATGGGCAGATGTCCTCAAGGAAGAATTTTTTGTGTGTGTAAGGCTATTATGGCCTTTTGCAAGGTTGAACTTTTTGCAGTCTTTTGTGATAGTTTTTTTTAATCTGGCATTTGTGCATGAGAACCCTCCCTTCATAAGTTTCCCTGGCTCTATTTGTCAGGGCTTTTTAAAACACAAGTTACTCCATTTTGATTCTGATAACTTTCACACGCATAAGTGTATTTTACCCTTGGAATAAAGTCTTACACTTAGAAGACAAAACATCTAAAAGAAATTCTGTCAGTCCTATGGGAAATCAAACTACTAAAGGCACTACATAGCATAAATAAACATTGGAAATGTGCCCTAAAACAATAATGCTGTTGTTGCTTATGGCCATACGGCAAATTATTGCCACTAAGTCAAGGCTTCAAAAGTATAGCATTAAATCACTGAAACACTGGGAGTAGAAAAGATTCAATACTTTTTTCAAAAAATTTATCTATTAACATAATAAATTGCAACTGCTTTAATCAGAAGAGTTTGCTAAAGAGGCTAAAGTCATTAAAATGTGGATCACTTAGTTTGATTACATTTGATGACAAACTCCAGCTCAATACTAGCTTGTTGCCTTGCAGCTGTTAGTCAATGCGGAACAAGAGTGTGCCTACATCACCATAAACCCAAACATTCCCACCCAAAATTACCTAAACAGAATGCGTTACTGACGGTAGATCAGGTTGTTATTTTCTTATGGAACTTGACCTTATTAACTCAGGCAAAGAATTTTGAGCAGAGCAAAGAAAGTGCTACCCTAAATGACTCTGATGGGAAAACTGTGCCGAGATTTGATGGGCAAATTTCAGAAAAATCCTTCCACTCACACTGCAGCTAATCCCACATCTTCCAGTAGAGAATTTGCAGTACTATATTTAAGGCATCTCTGCTAATTTATTTTCCTGCGACTTTTAGTCTGGCCAAAAACCTAAACATCAAGAGTACACAGAGGAAGGTTTCTTCCCACTAGGCCTGTAGTTTTTGCCTTAAGGTGGAGTTTCTAAAAACAAATGTATAATGAATTATTGGAAACATAAGACTCATTCAGTCATCCCCAAAGTCCATTCCCTCATGTTAAATATTTATCTATATGGTGAAACAGAGTATAGATTTAGAAATGCATTTAACAGATGTTGAAACAAAAATCTGGCATAATGCCAACTAATTCAAACTGCCAACATAGTTGCTAACATCCTATGTAGGTGAAATAATAATAACTACATACCAAAATTGAGAAAATAAGATACATAGATACTGAGCAGACACATATTGACTCACTCACAATTTATATTGTATCTCTCCTTTTAATTCAGCCTAAAAATATCAATTTGAGTCTTTCTGACTTTAGTTCTGTCAAGTGGCTTGTTTAATTCAATCAGCACTTGACAAATAATATTTTAATTTCCATAATCTTACTTTTCATAAATGCAGTCTAGCCAAATATCCTTACCAATATTAAGTAAGCCTTGGAACTCTCCTATGGAAAGTTCAGCAATAGCTTTCATCTTTTACTAATCTAAGCTATGGTGATTAAATTCATTGATTTAAGGTTACTCTAAAATTGCTGGAAAGACCAAAAATCACTTTCCAAAGTGCTATCTGAAACATTCAAAGAAGGCATGCACAGAAATGATTGCATTCTAAATGAGAGGGGAGTATAAGAAGTTTTCATCCTACCCTTGGCCTCCACCCAACCCCATACACACATATCTATTGGATCAGCATTTATTTACTTATAAGTTATTCAATGAATAGTCACTGAAAACTTTCTGTGTGCTGCAGAACAGGGAAATACCATAAAGAGATGGTAACCCTCCAGGTGAATTATAACCAGCAAATGTCTAGAGTTTTCATAGCAATGAAAATAAATAAGCTTAATATTTATCAGAGATGTTGGAATTCTAATACTCAACACCATGTTTTATCTTCACTTCTACTATGTTCCTGCTCGTATCTGCCAGAAACAAAAATACTTTATAGCCTAAGATTTCTACCAAATAGCTATTTTATACTTAACGGTTTAAAATCAGTGGAGGTATTAGGAGTGTGAAAACTAATATTGCCCTCTGCTGGCAGATTCCTCAAGTAGAAAGCATTGTGTTTTGCTATTCGCAGCTTATTCCTCATTCTTTTGTGGTACATTTTAACATTAAGAGATTAGAGTTTGCTTCTTGTAAGTAACATTTGGAATTTCTTCTGAAACAAAGTCCAAAATGTCTGGGAAATGGAGATAAATATCTCATTAGCACCAACCAAAATAAATACTTTAAAAAATATAGCTCTACCCACGTGATGTAAAGGCATTGTCTCACAGCACAGCAGTTTAAAATTCAGGGATATCTTAATATCATTTAATTGAATTTGAATCTAATTCTCCAAGATTCTCCAGGCTTCTACAAACTAGATAGCTCTGAAATTTTTAAGTAGTCCTTATCAGAGCATATAATAGACAATTATGCCTCTCTCTCTCTCTTTTTTTTTTTTTTTGTTTTTTTTTTTTTAACCATTGTGGTATATGAATTCACTCCAGTTAAAGTCTCAGATGTGGCATGAAATTTGGGGACATGACTATCCCAGGATATTTGATAAACTCTCAGTTTGAAAGGCTTTATGAATAAAGCTCCTTGCTAATTAAAAAGATTTGAATCATGGTTGGGAGTTGCTTCTATCATTATGTAATGAGTTTCTCTTTGCTGGTAAATATAGATGGATAGAAGAAGCTTTGATCTTAAACTCCTTGAGAGTGAGTGCTCTCTTATTCTTTGTATACCTAATACTTAGCAGTGCCCTGTATATAATACATATTTAAGGAAAGCTTATTGAGTGGATAAATGAAGTGGTCTATTCCATTCACCATGCTTAATTAGATTAAGCCTATTTCCCAATAAAATGCTTAGGGTAGAATGCAGTATGGTATGGTAGGAAGAGCAGATGCTTTTGAGTGAGACAGATAGATTTAAATCCTAGCTTTGATACCCAGCTGTGTGATAGGAAAGCCACCTAATCTCTCTGAACTGCAGCTTTCTTCTTGTGTTGTTGTACAAATTATATAAGATAAAATATGTAAAGTATTTGAGAATGTGCCTGGCACATAATGAGTATTGAAACATTTAATTATCTTCCCTTTCCTTTCAGGTACACTGCTAATTTTTTTCTTTTCAATCAGTACTATAGAACAAAATTGGCTCAGATCCATTTTGAGAAGAAAGAATTTGTGGTAGTTACACTATTTGTTCAAATTTTCAAACCTGTTTTTCCCCCACCAGAATATATATGTCCAAGCTCCCATATTTTGCCTGCTTTAAAAGAGCTTCTATTGACTTCAGAAAAGGTTACCAACACTAGGAAAAGAAGTAGGGGAATTTACTTTATTTACCATCATTTTCCAATTAAGTAAAAGTGGAAAATTACAACACTTTCCATTAGATTAATGATTCACAGACTTCAAAACACTGATCTATATTCTCTCACTGCAAGCTCACAGTAGCCCCCACTTTCCTTAAAGCTAAGGAAACTGAGGGAGGAAAAAAGGGGAGCTGCCAAATGTACAGAATAAAACCAGACACCGTGAGTTCTGACTTGTCCAGGGATCTTTCCCGACCCCACCCTAGGATGCACTGCATCCCGTGTTCTCCTTGGGAACTGTCATTACATGCTCACTAGTGCTCTCTGCCCTCCACTTTGGACGCTGCATCTTGGAAGCAAGCCCTCTCCTGTTGCCAATGGGATTGTGGTCTACCAGTTAAAGGAGACAACCAAGTCATGAGTAGTGGAGTTCATTTTTTTGCTTTCTCAGTGACTCACAATAAGACATGTGGTGAGTTGTTCAGAATTAACTACTTTTCCAAGGTTTTACAAAGACTAAATGCCTATGGTGGTATTTTTAACAATTCTGGTGAAGTTCTCAGTTTATTTTCAACATTAAGGATGCTATAGCAAGTGTTATTGGAATGGAAAAATTGAAGCTCTCATCTATAAGGGTACAGACTCACAGTCTCCATTAGAAACAGCTGTGACCGTAAGTTTTTTTCTGTGATGCGTTTATTGACATTCTTGTTGCGTTGCCAGTGCTAGCTGGTGGCCAGCTGTTCCTATCATATTTTAATTAAAGAAGCTCCCACACCATCAAGAAATGATCTGTGTAAAGATGTGTAATACCTATCTGCTGTTTTCCCTGTCTAGACCTTAAACACATGTGTAGACATTAACAATAGAATTCATTCTTACCCTTGCCATCCCACATCCCCCACAAAAGTGTTATTAATTTGGGATCCCTGTACCTTTAAGGGAAATTTATCCCCCTGAAACTTATGTAAAATTATAGAGGTATATTCTTATGAAGACAAGGTTCACACTTTCAACAGATTCTCACATGAATTCACTCAGAAAGGCGGTAAAGAAAAATGACTGTAGACAGGTACCCATTTAGATCAATTTTCAGTGGAAATAAATGAATAATTGTTTCTTATCTTAAAAATCTCAACAATGGAAGACTTCTAGAGGTAAGCTAAAGACTAAACAAAGTAGAAATAAAACATGGGGAAGCAATAGGGAAGCAATAGTCAGGAAGGAATAGTCAGGAAGGGAAGCAATAGTCAGGAAGGGAATAGTCAGCAATAGTCAGGAAGGGAAGCAATAGTCAGGAAGGGAATAGTCAGCAATAGTCAGGAAGGGAAGCAATAGTCAGGAAGCAATGGTCATCTTTAAGTGTATAAGCTCATGCTGTGTCCAAAAAGAAAGTACAGTAGTGATTTAATTTTTTTTTTTTTTTTTTTTTTTGAAACAGAGTCTCGCTCTGTCGCCCAGGCTGGAGTACAGTGGCCGGATCTCAGCTCACTGCAAGCTCCGCCTCCTGGGTTTACGCCATTCTCCTGCCTCAGCCTCCCGAGTAGCTGGGACCACAGGCGCCCGCCACCTCGCCCGGCTAGTTTTTTGTATTTTTTAGTAGAGACGGGGTTTCACCGGGTTAGCCAGGATGGTCTCGATCTCCTGACCTCGTGACCCGCCCGTCTCGGCCTCCCAAAGTGCTGGGATTACAGGTTTGAGCCATCGCGCCCGGCCGTGATTTAATTTTAATAAATAATAATTTATAAGTGAACTGATTATAATTTGCCTTCTCTACTACTTTTCTTACTTCACCTTCCCATTAGCCAATTAAAGCAGCCAGTTGAGAGCCATTGTCCATCTCCCTTCTCCAGCATAGCACAGAGAGAGAGAAATAGCATCACAGAAAGTCTGAATTTGCTTTATCATGCCCAACACCAAAATAGCACATTGTATTGGCCAAAATCACTAATGCTGTTCCCCAAAATTGTCTTCAATCACAGAATTTAATAAGAAATCTCATTTAAGCTCCTACCCAAGCCTCCCTCTAATTATACAAGGCATCCTACTGCCACCTTTATCCTTTCCCCTTCTTCAGCGCTTCTCCGTCCTCTGCCTCTGTTCCTCGCACTTGCCCAAGCTCTTCTAAACCCACAAAAACAGAGAAAAATAATAATACTAAGAGTATACCTTTTCTGGGGGTAAAGAAGTCAGTCCAGGGCTAACTTACCTAGTAACTGAAGAAATATTCTTGAATGTGTGGCAATAATGTTTACAACCTCATCATTTCTACCTTCTTTATATGACTTGTGTTTCTTTTTTCTTAAGAATCTCTCTAAGAATTCTCCTCTAAGAAGCCCTAAGGAAAACAACCCTGTCACCCAAGCCATCCCAAATCTAAGGCATCTTACCACCTTCAATTTGGCTAATAATAAATTATCTGAGAAGAGAAACAACAGGGCCCAGCATGGTGGCTCACACCTGTAATCCCAGCATTTTGGGATGCCATTGAGGTCAGATCGCTTGAGCCCACGAGTTTGAGACCAGCCTGGACAACATGGTGAAATCCCATCTTAAAAAGTGCAAAAATTAGCTGGGTGTGGTAGCGCATACCTGTGGTCCCAGCTACTCCAGTGGCTGAGGTGGGAGGATTGCTTGAGTCTGGGAGGCAGAGGCTATGATGAGGCAAGATTGTGCCACTGCACTCCAGCCTGGGTGACAGAGCAAGACCCTGTCTCAAAAGAAAAGAAAAAAGAAACAACGGAAAACTGAAAAATGTGTCTTTTTCCCCTTTTCCACCCTGAAAGAAGACAGAAACTGTTAGCAAGGGGTAAGGGGTTGACAAGTAAAGCAGTGGCAGTAAAATGTGCACACACACACACAGCATTATGGGCAACATTTTGGTTGAAAAGACTAACAATGGTAAAATGAGGTCCCTCTTAATTATCAAATGACAATTTTAGCAACCTAGTTTTGGAAAAAAGTTACACTTGGCTTACTTCTAGTAAAATCCCAATTTCTTACGCCCATAGATTTATTAGCACAATAATGGAACACAACTAGGCATTAAAAAGTTACTGCTTTGAAAAAAAAAAAAGGTGAGTTCTACAATAAAATTTATATACTTTGTCTTTTCAATACCTGAGGCACTGTTTCCAGGTTTTTTACCCTAGTATTATGTGCACATACAGAATATCAAAATAAAACTTCAAGTGAAAATTTTAGTAAGGTTATTTTTTAAAAAAGAAAACTAGTTTTATTGTGAGTTGCATGCTAATAGTCCTCCCAAGGTAAGATTTATTCTAGCAGCAGTAAAAACGTTCACATTTACTATACAGTTTGGGACAAGTTAATGATTTGTTCTGAATTCTACTACTGTATATGTCAAATCTAACAAACTTCAGTCAAGATTTAAACAAAATTCATCAAGTGTTTTAAGACATCTTGAAATTCTATCTCCTTCACAAAGACTTTTCTGTGTAAGGTGGTAATTTCCTGCCCTCTCACCCTGTCCTCATTTTTTCAATATGACATTCATAAATCTGACTCTTCTGTCAGCACTTTTATGGAAATAATGGAGCTGTGCCAGAAGGCCAAAGATAGGCAAAGCCCTGATTTTCAAAGGGGTGGAAAACAGCAGAAACACAAGTAGATCTTTCAAGTTAAAGACTACATCTTTCTCACTTTACGACTGGCAGCACCTAGTATAGGTTCTGTAACATGAAGGAGGGAAGAAGGGAAGAAGGGAAGGAGGGAAGGAGGGAAGGAGGGAAGGAGAGAAGGAGCGAAGGAAGGAAGGAAGGAAGGAAGGAAGGAAGGAAGGAAGGAAGGAAATCAATTTAAATAGGTTCTTAAAACCCTGGCAAATATAGCATCTACATTCTATCGAAAAGAGAAATAAGTTGATAAATTTTGGTCCCTTTAAAAGACAGCCTAGATTCACTATAAACAAATCATGTCAGGTTAACCTCACCAGGATTCTGTTCTTTGCCCTGTCCTGATCAACTTAGATCAAAACATAATCAGCATGCTATTCAAATTTGTGAATATTACAAAAGTGGTAAGGACAGTCAATATACTAGATATCAAAATAGAGATTCTAATTTATGTCAAAGGTCAGAAAAATGAACTGAAAATAATCCATTTGAAGTTTTACAAGGATAAATGTAAATGATTATATTGAGACTCATGAAAACAATCTGAAAACTTAAGATGAGAAAATCTGGACTCAATGGTATAAAAACTATAGTATGATACGGCTTGAAAAATAATACAGGAGTTTTCAACTGACCATAACTCAGTATAAGCCATGATATGAGTACTAAAAAGTGAGTATAAATTTTAATATTAAAAGCCATATTATATACAGATTATAAAAGCAAATAGTCCACTGATAGAATGGACATAATCCATCTTTGCCCTCTGGTGTGATTCTTTAAGAGAAATGTTGACTAACTGGAGAACTTTGAGAGGAGCCTAACCAAGATGATGAGAGGGTCTAAAGGCCCGTCATATGAAGAACATTTAAGAAAGCTGGGGCACCCAAAGTAAAGGAGATGAATATTAACCTTCAGGTTTCTATTGGACTTCAAGGACACCAAAATATAATAATCATAATAGTTGGTTTAAGACACATTCTCATCACTGATCCATGAATGTTTTAACTTATTTTTATACGATTGTTTGATGTCTATTTTCGATAATGCAGTAAGATCCCATGAACCCACCATCCAACAAAATACCAAAACTTTTACAAGAACTTACTTCCACTTCTGGCAGAGACCACAGAGATGACTCCCATCCCACATGCCCTTCTTACAATGTGACAATGACCCCTACCCACTGAATAATGGGGCTTATGTACGCTCCTCTTGAAACTGAAAGGACCATTGTAACTGCCTTGACCAACAGAGTTTGCAAAAGGAACACTATGCAGCTAGGTAGATCATAAAGATGCCATGCCCTTCTGCCTTTCTCTCCAGGGATACTCACTCTTAAAATCTAGCCATCATTCTGTGAGGAAGCTCAAACTAGCCCACTCTGAAAATCTATGTGGAGAGGCCACATATGGGCATTCCAGCCATCAGTCAGCATCAACTGCTAGACATCTCCAGATGGTTCTAGTCAGTCTCATGCTTCAAGTCCTCCCTGCTGAGGCAGTGACATCATGGAGCAAACACAAGTTATCCCCATGGTTCCTTGTCTAAATCCCTGACTCAGTGAATCTGTGAAAATAATTAAATGATTATTTTATGGCACTAAGTTTGGGCTGGTTTCTTATACAGCAATAATAACTGAAGACCAATATGCAGTCAGCACCACTGCATTTTCCTGTCTCACTCAATCTAAAGTAACCACCATCTTGAATCCTATGATTATCTATCCCTTCCTTCCATTGTATATAGTTTGATCTCATCTCCATATAAGCCTAAAAGTATATTTTTCATTTTAATTTTTTCTGGCTTTAGTTAAAAAGTATCATATTTAATGTATTCTTTTGGAACTTATGTTTAACTTAATATTATATTTGTAATATCCATGCTTGTTTTTTAATAGTTTTGACTGCTAAATACTATTTCATTGAATCAATATATAATAGGTGATCATCTACTCTCCTGTCAATGGGCTGTTAGGTTGTCATAGGTTTTTGCTAATGTGAATAGAGCTACTGTGAGCATTCTAACGTAGGTCTCCTGGAGTATTTGTATGAATTTATCTTGGGCATGTCTGTGAGAATGGGACTACTAGAAGGTAGGCTATATAAGTGCTTGGTCAAATATTTAGAAGAGTGTGGCAAGGAAGAGAACTACAATGCAGGTACAATGTAAAAACCTAGCCCTGGAGTCAGATGACTTTGAGAGGAATTCAAGTTTCATAGCTCAAAGATTGTAAGATCACAGACAATTTATTGCATGTTAATTTACAAGAAATTTTTGTTGAGATTTAATCAAATAATGTGAAATCTCTTCGTAAACTAAAGCGCTACAAAAATATGACATTATTATTAAGAATAGATGTGTTGTTTTTGTGTTACTACAAGGGAAAAAAAACAATTTAGACCAAAGAGTGGAAAGTACTGTGACTCAGATTTTGACCAAAGACAAAAGCAAACTTTAAACAATTTAACCTATCCAACAATAGAACAAGCTTCCTAGAATGACTAAGTCAAGGTGAGTCTAGTTTATGGCTGATCTGTGAGAGTCTGAGATCTTCCTACAAAACCAGGTCGGACAGATAAAAGTCACAAAGAGAGAATAATGGGTTGGGCTTCAAGCCTGAGAAGATACGGAAGATTCTTAGCCAAAAAGCCAAAAATAAGTAATCAAATATATTCAGGCAAATCACTTAGCTCTTCTGGTTATACTGAGTGTTATGGATTGAATTGTGACCTCCAAAAGCATACATTGCAGCCCTAACCTGTGGTTCCTGTAACGTGACCTTATTTGGAAATAAATTCTTTGCAGATGTAAACAAATTAAGAGGAGGTCATTAGGGTGGGCCCTTAATTCAATATGACAGATGGTCTTAGGAGAAGAAAAGATGACCACATGAAGAGATAGACACTCAGGAAGAACGCTCTGTTGAGAGGGAGGCAGAGATTGGAGCTATGCTACCATAAACTAGGGAAAACCTGGGGCTATCAGAAGTTTGAAGAAGCAAGGAAAGACCCTCCCCTAGAGGTGTTCATGGTAACGTGACCCTACCAACACCTTGATTTCAAACTTCTAGCCTCCAAAACTGTGAGATAATAAATTCCTGTTGTTCTAAGTCACCCAGTTTGTGGGAATTTGTTATGGCAGCTCCAGGAAACAAATATACTGCAAGCCATAAAGATCCCAAGGAGGGATAGCTAGTTCCCTATGACTGAATGGACAACTGTACATCAGCAATGTTGTGAAACAAGTATCTTCTTCAAAAGAGCATTTGGATGTGATGATCTCTAACGATCTCTCCTGACTCTAAGATTCTCCAAATTCCCATACAGTAAAGTTTCCACACCATTAGATACATAAGATAGATATGTAGTTTATAATTAATGGACTAGAAAGGCTAGACAACATATCTAATACATGCATGCATTTAAACCTCACATGCCTTATATCAGATGTGCTCGGCTTCCCAGAACACCATAGATGTCTACATATCTTAATCCATTAATTCCAGCCTTCCCTCGGAAAAAATATAAGAAGCAGATGGTGATAGAGTAACTCCATAATAGTCATTTGGGGATTATCCACTACAGTAAAAATAGAAAATAAAATATGAATATTATGACAAATTTGTGGTCTTGTGTCCTACCAAAATATCTCCTGACTAGAGGTTTTTTAAAAAAATAAAAAACATTGGGGTATGTAACTCCACTTTCTGAATTTAGGGCTGGGAGTCATAGAGTCCAAATTATTCAACTATTCACTGCACCATCATAATAAAGCAAGCTCATGATTTCCCAAAAGATAGAAGGTAACATTGATACATTTTTTTTTTCTATGAAACATTCACAATCTTTTAGGAAAACTTTTAATGGTACATGATTTACATCTCTGTTTAATCTACGTTTCTGTTTCATATTTACATAGTTTTATATATGTCAATATGTTCTCACTTTTACACAGTCTCTCTCGAATTGTAAACTATGAGAGAGAAAGAGACTCTCTTTTATAGATACAACATGACACAAGATATTTGGAGAATTTTTAAATATAGTAAATAGTGCTTTAGTTAAATGGCATTGTGTTTTGTCATAACATGCAACTAAGAGTGCTTTCTGATCCCCCTCATGGGGTTGTTGGGATGATTAAATATGATAGCTAGGGCAAGGCACTAGCACGGCATCTAGCAATCAGTAAATCTCCATTAAATATCAGCTCCAGGTTTGATACTGAAACAAGTATTAAGGGTCAATATTTATGCTTAAAATTAAATATGCAAATTTGTAAGATTCTTACCCCTGTAGTGATATGGTGAGAAGTGGCAGAGCACGGAAGTTAACACAAGCTTTAGAGCTCACCAGTCAGAGTTTGGGCCATGGCTCTTATACTCAGTAACTATATGACCTCAGGTAAGTTATCTGACTCCCAGATCTTCAGTTATCATTAAAGAATTATTTCCAGAGTCATTAGAGATAGTGTTTATAAAGCACCTAATGTGACAGCCAACACACAGTAAGCATTCAATAAATAGTAGCAGTAAATCCAAGGGGGCTTCAGTCCATATTGTCTCATCTCAAAGGACTCCTCTAAGTACTTGTCATTCTGTATACAATTCTTATTTTTATCCAATAATTTGATTTCCCCCAGATGGCTATTACATATTTATATAATACCTATATTACTAAAAAAGCACATAATTAATTTTTTAAAAGTCTTCAATGCCCTGATAAGGAAAAGCATCCAAAATTGAAAAAAGGAAGAAACAAAAAAGTCGAGTGCAAGTTCTTTCCAATATTTTATGGGTTTAAGATTTACCCAAGGGATTATCTAGGAAAATATAATTTGATTTACTATGTACTACTGATTAAAAGCCTGAAACTTAGTGACATTACCATGAAACTTGTAGATTTTTGTCCAGTAAAAATGAAAATAAAGTCTGGTTTGTGGAACAGATTATCCCAAAGGTAATGATTTACTGCCCTGTAGGATATTAACCAGAATTTTCTAATGCAGTGTAGCAATCTTATCCCGACATTCTTTTATTAAATTGCTTATAAATGCCTAAGTCCTCAAATGCTTTTGAAACCAGCATAAACATCTTACTGATTCCTTCTTTAATAAATGAACTGAATAAAATCTTTTTCATGTTTATTTTATATTTGCATGCAACTCACGGTTTTCATTTTCTTAAAATTATGTTAGCAGTCTTGAGAAAGCTTAGTAGAAAAACTAATTACCACAGTTAATATTTTACAAAGTGAAAAATTATTTAGCAACATGAATGATCACTTTCTAATTAATCTCTTATACCAGCCTTTTATATGTGTTTTCTCATACCTGGGCATTCTTGTGTGGCATGAGCAAGTACAACTGCCACTTGCTGCAGCAAGATAAGTTGGCTGAAGTTCTAAAGTCTCTTATACAGCTGTGTTAGTAATGAATTCAAAAATCACTCTAACAATTGCTATTGGCTTCCCTTTCTTTGCTTATTCCAATCCTTATTAATGGTCTGAGTGATAAGGCTCCTGTTACCACATGCGCACAATGTCTGGCTAGCGTCACACATATGAGATACAGTTTCATTCCAGTTTTCCTGCCACCAGGGGAAATAAACAACAAAGGTGGACTCTGAAGGAATGGGCTTGTAGGTTTAGGCCATCTTGCACCTTGTTAATATGTCATACTCATCCATGTAGTCACCATTTGGCAACACTTGGAGCCAGATTTCTGCTTAATAAGTCATGTGAATTATCAAAGGCTTACATCCTCAAAATTTAGAAGAAACAAAGGTGTGGACAGTTCTAATCTGAATTTATTATTGTGTGAATTATTCAAAGTCAAATGATGCATATTTTCACGGACAAAAAAGATGAAGTATATGATGAATTCCATAGATTCAAAATAGGAAGAACAGAAAAGAACATAAAAGGGAAAGTTATTCTCTTCACAGAAGGATTCTCCACTGTAAAAAATAATTCATAAAAGACATTTGAAGGAGCAAAACCCCCTAATTCTCTAAACTTTTCTTTTTCTCAACACAAATGCATAAAGTAGTGTGGTACATT
Organism: Trachypithecus francoisi; assembly: GCF_009764315.1. Taxonomy (NCBI): domain Eukaryota; kingdom Metazoa; phylum Chordata; class Mammalia; order Primates; family Cercopithecidae; genus Trachypithecus; species Trachypithecus francoisi. The sequence continues at coordinate 42,590,701 of NW_022681470.1, read as the reverse complement.
AAGCAAGACTTTGACACTATTAGTAATGTGCCACCTTAGAGAAACCTATTCATCTCACCCGGATAGGATTTCCTTATCCAAGGAATAAACAAGCAGGCCTAGTAGGACTCTAAGACTCTAAACGGAACTTGCTGGTGTTCCATTTAGCAAGTTCCATTTTATGACTTACAGACAGCTTTTTCAGAGGACACATTACATAAAATAATATATTCCTGAAGTAATGTGAGGAAAATAATTGCCAGAGGATGCGCATAGGGTCAGCTCATTTGACTTAAGGAGAAAGGACCATGTCCTGTGATAGATCTACTCATGCTGGTAACTCCTTTTGTCTAACAGACAGAATAGAAAAAGAACACCAAATGAAGCAAGTTTTAAGTGTCTTAGTCAGAGTTTTACCAATAACTAGTTGTCTGGTCTTGGGCATGTCACTTTGCCTCTTATAAAATGAAGACTTGAATTAATTCTCTCTTCCAGCACTAATTTTTGTTGTCTATTCAACTGAAAGATATTTAGTTAGTTGCAGAGGTAGCTAGATCTAGCCTATATTTTCCATTTACTGGCACTGCTAGTAGGCTTTAGAGGCTTGAATCCCAGCTCTGATGCTTACAAGCCTTATAACTTTGGGCAAATCAATTAAACTTGTAGACCCTCAGCTTCCTCATCTGTAAAATGAGAACAAAGATGCTATTTATAGCATATATTTTAAAGATTAAATGGTTAAGTTATTTAAACTGCCTGATACGATAACTAGTATGCAGTTTTCACTCAATAAGCAGTAGTTGTTTTCAACATTACAGTCAAGATACGGTAAGACTTCTGAGCTGAAGAAAAAGTTTTGCATAATTATGTTTTAAACTCTATCTTCAAAACTTTGTATGCTCTTTTTGATTCAGTGCAACTTGCTTGTAAATTCAAGATACTCTTCTAGAATTGAAATTAAATTTTGGCTATCATAATAATTCTGTTTCATGAGTGTACAAAGATTTAATAATACATTTATAATATTTTATTAGCTGCAAATGGAAAACACTACATACCTGTCTGAGGCTTTTCATGTTATTTTTTTAAAGTCACTAAGCTAAATGTTTGCATTGACAATTATATAGGATAACAATAAGAGAGGATTAGGGTTGAACTACTGAAGAAGAATGTTCCCTAAGCAAACTATAAAGTCTCTTCAGTTGAAATAAATGTTTCAAAATAATGTTTGTATAATGTCAGTATTAACATGAATTCAATGATGTATTATTGTTCATAGACCCTGAAAAATGTGGGTGTGGACTTTTAGAAGTTGATTTGAGTTTCAATTTTTAAAATGTAAGCATTAAGCCTAAGATCTCAAGAAATGTGAAATTAATGTTAGCTAAGAATTGCCCAATTTTATAAATTGATTCATAAAATTGTTGTCCAAAGTCCAAAATAAATAACTCTAAGCTTAACATTGGTAACATTTCAGCTTTGGTTACTGTATAGATATTTTCATTTAATAGTGTAGTGTAATTTATCACTCTCCAATGCCTGACTCTACTATGGAACTTACTACTGTTGTGAGGGGAGAAAAAAATCCCTCTTAAGTGCACTGTGTCCAAAGGACATTTAGATTTTAAGACTAAAATAAAACCTCAAAATCATAAAAACGGGTAAAAATGACAATACTACAATTTATTGAATATTTACCTCTTATTGAGCACTCACTATGAGTCAGATATTAAGTACATGAGCATTTAAGTTAATATTTCCATACTTGGTTAACAACCATGAAAGATAAAAATTATTTTCCCCATTTATCAGATAAGAAAACAAGACAGGAAGTTTAGTTACTTGCCCACAGCTACAAAGCTTTCAAATGACAAGGCAGGGCGTATTTTTGACCTAAAGTCTATGGTCTCCTTACACTCCTCTTTAATAGATTACAGCAAAGCTCTGGAACCTCTCATCTGCACTTCTACCCTACCCCCATACCTGTCACAAGCTGTATCTTCTGGCTCATCTCTGGGAGAGGAGGGGAAAATGAGAAGAGAGAGAGCTGGGTTGTTCCAGTTTATTTATTCAACTGTGCTAGCATATAGAATGTGATCTTTCCTGCCATCCCACAATACTAAGTCTTAAGTCCAGAACTGAGGGTAGAAGACACCTCATATGTTCTACATTCCAATTTCCTACCAGTGTTTGGCATAATTCCTGCCACCACCAAACCCCAGAAAGTAGTGATATCATAATCTTTAAAAATCCATCCCTTTATTCAACTGTCTTGTGTGCCAGACCTTCTTTTGATGGAGTGTCATGGAGGCCCTAAAGGGAATGAGAGAGGGCTGGATGTTGGGAGCAGGCCCCCAAAAATCTGGCCATAAACAAATGTTGCTGAGGGTATAGAGAAAAGGGAACCCTAGTTCAGTGTTACTGGGAATGTAGATTGGTAGAGCCATTGTTGAAAACAGTATAGAAGTTCCAAAATAAATTAAAAATGGAACTACCATATAACCCAGCAATCCCTCTTCTGGGTATATATCCAAAGATGAAGTCACCACTTCATAAAGATATCCATATTTTTTGCAGCATTATTTGCAGTAGCCATGATCTGGAAACAACCTAAATGTCTGTCAAAAAGAGGAATGGATAAAGGTGGATCACGAGGTCAGGAGATCGAGACCATCCTGGCTAACACTGTGAAACCCCGTCTCTACTAAAAAAATACAAAAAAAACTAGCTGGGCGATGTGGCGGGCGCCTGTAGTCCCAGTTACTCGGGAGGCTGAGGCAGAAGAATGGCGTAAACCCGGGAGGCGGAGCTTGCAGTGAGCTGAGATCTGGCCACTGCACTCCAGCCCGGGCTACAGAGTGAGACTCCGTCTCAAAAAAAAAAAAAAAAAAAAAAAAAAGAAAGTGTACCACAGGCCTGTAGTCCCAGCTACTCAGGAGGCTGAAGCAGGAGAAACACTTGAACTCAGAAGGCAGAGGCTGCAGTGAGCCGAGGTGATGCCACTTCACTCCAGCCTGGGCGAAAGAATGAGACTACATCTCAAAAAAAAAAAAAAAAGAAAGAAAGAAAAAAAAAAGAAAATATGCCAAACACACACACAGACACACACACACACAGACACACACAGAAGAATATTATTCAACCTTTACAAAGAAGGATATCCTGCTATTTGCCACAACATTGATAGACCTGGATGACATTACGTTAAGTGAAATAAGCCAAACACAGAAAGAAAAATATTGCATGATCTCACTTATATGTGGAATCTTAAAAAAAAAAAAGAAAGAAAGAAAGAAAGAAAACAAGGTCAGCTATAAGAGACAGAGAATAAAACAGTGGTTACCAAGGACAGCAGTGGGGGATAAAAGAAGATATAGGTCAAAAGATACAAAGTAGTAAATATGTAGGATGAAGCCTAGAAATCTAATGTATAACATGAGGATTCCTATTAATTAAATTGCATGGTATTTGGGATTTTTGCTAAATAAGTAGATTTTAATTGCTCTTATCACACACAAAAACTTTGTAAAATGATATGTTCATTTGTTTCACTATAGTAAGCATTTTATTATCTGTAGGTATCCTATAACATGGTATAAACCTCAAATATATACAATAAAATTTATTTTTATAAAAGAGAGAGAGAGAGAAAGGCTGAACACCTGTAATCCCATCATTTTGGGAGACCAAGGTGGGAGGATTGCTTGAGACCAGTAGTTCAAGACCAGCCTGAGTGACACAGCGAGCCCCTATCTCTACAAAAAATTTTAAAATAAAAAATCAATTGGCCAGGCATGGTGGCATGCACCTGCGGTCCCAGCTACTTGGGAGGGTGAGGTGGAAGGATTGCTTTAGTCTGGGAGGTCATCGCTGCAGTGAGCCATGATGGTGCCACCGCCCTCCAACATGGACAATAGAACATGACCCTGTCTTAAAAAGAAAAAAAAAATCGACATACATCAAATTTCAGATCACCTTGTAGATAGTGTCAAGGAAAGGAACGGGAAGAAGTCTTAGATAATATTTAAGAATGAAGTTTTTGGCTGGACATGGTGGCTTGTGTCTATAATCCCAGCACTTGGGGAGGCCAAGGCAGGAGAATTGTTCACTTGAGGCCAGGAGTTTGAGGCCAGCCTGAGCAATATAGAGAGACCCATCTCTGCAAAAGCAAAAACAAAAAAATTTAGCCAAGCATGGTAGCACGTGCCTACAGTACTAGCTACTTGAGACTAAGGAAGGAGGATTACTTGAGCCCAGGAGTTCAAGGCTGCAGTGAGCTATGATAGCTCCATTGCCACCAGTCTGGGTGACAGAGCAAGGCCCCATCAAAAAAAACAAAAAAAGAAAGAAAAGAAAAAAAAAAGAAAGAGAAAGAAAAAGTTTTCAAATGAACAGTCTTAAGTACTCAAATAAGAGTGACTCAATAATCAAATGAATAAAAATAACATGAAATGTAGCCAAGATGATTTTAAGATTTTTAAATGATATTTAAAATATTAAATAATGTTTAAAATCAGTAAGAATAAATACAATCATCCCATATTTATATGTACAATATGTTGACAGTCCTTAAGAGGGTACTTCAACAGTGATTCGTTTAACCAGCAAACATTTATTTAAACTCTTTTAAATGCCAGGCACTAGGCTAGGTGCTAGAAATGCAAACAAGACATGGCCCTAAGGGACTTAAAGATGTAATGGGTGAGACAGTCATTCACTTGGCAAATATTTGTTTATTGAGCCAGGCACTGTTGTGAGGGCTGAGAAATAAGAGTGAAAAACACAAGCATAATCACTATTTGTGGCGCTTACATGGTAGGGGAGAAGACAGATGATACATGAGACACATAAGAAAAATGTATAGTATGTGAGATAAAGCTTAGAAAGTAAAGCAGTCAAGTAGGATTGGAAGTGTAGGAGGAGTGTTGCAATTTTAGGTGGGTGTCCAGAAAGAAGTATGAGTTTTGACCAACCCTGAAGGAGGGAGGGAGCACAGCATGTGAGTGTATGGAAGGAGATTATTCCAAGCCGACTGAACTGTAATTCAAAGGCCTTTATGTACCAAGACCACTGAGGAGGCCATGTAGCTGCAGCAGAAGGAGGACGGGTGATAGAGGAGTTGAGGTTGGTGTGGGAACACAGGCCAGTTAGAGTGGGTCTTGATGGCCACCATGAGAACATAGGCTTTTTCTCTGAGTGAGGGAAAATCCCTGTTTTTAAGCAGGGGAGTAACAGTAATCTGATTCATGTTCTAATAGGATAAAGCTGGTTGCTGTGAAAGAGGAAATTATAAGAAGTTGTTAGATTCTGAGTCTGTTTTTAAGGTGGAGTCACCAATATTTGCTGTTGAATGTTAAAAAAAGATAATATATAAACAAATGACCATAATAAAATGTTATTGTGCTTTGTAATTAAATTCTGTAAATCAAATCTCATATAAATCCAAAGAGCTCTAGAGTTGATCCACACACAGCACACCAGGCCCACTCTTGCAGGACTTCATGCTGGAACTACATGTTCTTTAAGCTACACAGAGCACTGCTGTATACCCAGCGGACATCATATAGCTTTTCTATATTGTGATGAGGAAACTTGGAAAATAAAGTCACAGGATGTTATAGTTGAAACCTGTCTTCTTTTCCTGGACCAATGTAAATCCCATGTTGGGGTATTTCTTCTTTTCTTTTTTTTTAAAAACACATGCTGGTAGGGAAATGTTGGAGTATTTCTTACAGGTTTCCCCAATGTTCTGAAGTTGTAAGTTCTAAACCTATATGTTCCCTTCATTCAAGTTTACTAAAGATACGCTTATGATGTTCCTCCTATTAGCTCCTACTGTACTAGCACTAATCCAAAAGATGATCTCTGAAAGCCTCTTCAATCCTTAAGAAACCCAAAACCAATTTTTCAAGGTAGTTGAACAAAAAGTGGTAAACAGGGGTCTCAGAGAGAAAACATTCCGAAGTGCACTGAATCTGAATTATAAATTTCTAAATATCCAGTCATAAGTCTCAAGTTATTGTCAGACAATGTTCATGCATTCTACCTTTTTATTTTGAAAGAATCTATAAGCCAGGATCATAAAATCACAAGAATTTACATTTTAAACATGTAACCACAAGGTGGAGATCTAAAGCAAAGATTAGTTTTCACAGCAGGGCTCAATTTAGAATCCAAAACTTCTTATCTAAGGTTAGAGTTGTACCTATCCTAAGGAAATTGACTTATTATTTTAAGCTAGAAGAAAACACAGTGCTTATATATCAGTAGTATTTTATATAGATTAGAAATATATATGGCATACAAGTATTTAAGGAAGGTTTAAGCAGTACTATGTCAGACAGCAAAGTGGAGACATTGATCATATTAGAAATTTCAAGCTTTAAATCTAAAGTAGGGAGAACACTATTGTTATATCACTTCATCATGAGTACATTTAACAAAGGCTAATGTGATTATTTTAGTCCAAAAATATGGTTTATATTGAACAACTAATCCTTTAACCTGACAGCACTACCGGACTAGTGGTTCTAAAGATTCTAAACCGAATGAATAAAACACTCATCTAGTTTTATTTCATTGGTATGTGATAATGGGACTGACTTACCAAGTTAGACCCTGGTGACAGCCAAAAACTTTCACCTTCTTTTTAGATGAATGGGTTTTATCAGTTTCCCTGATTATACACCAAACACATTTGTTTAATTCACAAACTATGCTCCAGGTTTACTCATCTAGAAGTTTCATTATTTTTTTAAAAAAAAATCCGTTTCTTTCGCTTTCTTTCAGTGTGAATAAGTATTCTTCCCTATAGAAGCCAACAACTATCGAAACGGAAAATCTAAGCTAAGTAACAGATAGAAAACATGGTACGATCTTTTCTCTCTGCGTCTTCTACTTCCAGGTGCCTTTATTCAGAGATCACAAAACAGAAGTTAATTAAATTAACTACCCTCTTCCCCCACCCACAACCTCAGCTGAAATTCTTGGCAGCGAACGGATGCCTTAAAGTTCCTCTGTTATTTTTTATTGTAATGAAAGAACTCATTTGTGGAAACTATATATCCTCTTAGGTTACTCAGATTCTAAGACCTTCAATCTTCAATTTATTAGTTTTGATCACCTATACCTTAGAAAACTAAAACGGAAGGCAAGCACAAACTCAAGTATTGTTGCTCTCAGCTCTTAGGTGGGAATTTCCCCTCATTCCTCAGCTCTGATTGATCTCATCTCAGTCACCTACCTGTGTTACAAGTAGTGAAGGAGAGTTTCAAGTTGCTTATTTACATAACGATCAAAGTTTGGGATCTGCACTTAAGAGACCTTTGATCCTGTACACCTTGGTTTAGAAATCAAATTGGGACTCTAACAAGAAACATTTGTCCCTTCCGCTACTTTCTGGTCTCAGCGAGGCCGGAAATACCAAGAGACGACTCCGCAGTAGTTTAGAACTTCCGCTTCCTGTTCTGGACGAAAGCAGAAGTGGAGAAACATGAAAATGTTAACCAAGAAGCACAATGACCTTTTGCAGACCACCACAACATTGAAGTTAAATTTAGTTCAAATGTTGCCTGTTTACTTAACCAGTGTAAGTTTATGTGACACCATATTAAACCAAAACAAAATCTGTAGAAACAGCCCGGGCGACATTGAAAGACCCTATCTCTAAAAACAAAACAAACAAATACAAATCTATCCCTGAGCCGGGTGCAATGACACAGGCCTGTAGTTTCAGCTACTGGGGAGGCTGAGGCGGGAGGATCAGGAGTTCCAGCAGAGCCTTTGCAAAAATAGCAACACCGGCTCAAAACAAAAATCTGTAGGAAGCTTTCAGATCACCATTACTGATTTGCAGAGGTACCTGAGAGTGAGAAACATTATCCAAAAGTGACCCCTGGAATGCAAGGGGCCAGATGATCAGTTACTAGCTTACATGGCAATAGGGGCTGTTCATTTTTCATTTAGGTAGTGGTACTCAAAATTGTGCATGCATCAGAATCACACGGAGGGCTCCTTAAAATGCAAATTGCTGTGCCCATCCCACTCTCACCCCCCAATCTCTAATTCGGTAAATTTGGTGCTAGGTCAGAAAATTAACATTTCTAGTAAATTCCTAGGTGTTGCCGATTCTGCTGATCTGAAGACTACATTTGGAGAACCACTGCTCTAAGTAATTTGCCTGTGAAAATGGGAAAACATCTTAAATTTTAGCAAATCTTGGGATCTCATTTTAAAGAGGAAATAAGACAAAAGAGTTAGGAGCATAGGGTTCACAATCAGCAAACTTGGGATTTGAATGTGGATCTGTCCAAAGCCATGAGTCTGGGCAAATTGGTTAAACTCCCTGAACCACAGTTTCCTTACTTCTAGAATGTGAAATAATAATCCTATCTGTCACTGAGAGCCAAATAAAGTATTCTATGTAGGTGTCTGGCATATGGTACCTCATAAATGATTATTATTTTTAAGATTACATACACTATTAGAAAAAATGGTCATATGTAGGCAATACTTTCTGAGATCTAGTCATGGGAGAAAGTTTAGTCAGGATACAATCTGTATTTGTTTTGGATTTATATTAAATGAAAAGAGATTGATACAGCTTAAAGAACAGTCTTTCTCCTTTCAAATAAATAACTCTCGTAAGATCCCTGGTTTTTTCTTGAAATCTATCCCTAATTCCCATTTCTTTACTGTCATTTTAAAGTTTATTCTAACATTTATTTCTTTATTCTGTCCCTTGCTGCTTTATTTCTCTATGCTGCTGTTTACACCAAAAACAAAAAACAACAACAAAAACTGAACTTTTTCTTCTAGCAAGGAAAAATTTGAATAACCCTAAAGCTCTTATGTAGTGGAGTTAACCCTTTCCAATCACCACCAAATCAGAATTTGAACACAAAGAATAACTAATTAACTTAAAAAAGAATAAAATTAACAACACCTGTTGTTAACTAAACTAATGATATTTAAATTAATGCATACTACCCAATTTCATTGTTAATGACACATCTGTGCATTTTCACCAAAGTAACAGTATATTGCATCCCAAAGCAAAGACAGAACTAGAAGAAAGTGAACAGCAATTCTCCATCTCTTCTAATAATTGGAAATGGGCTCAACTTAATGCATGAAACATGTTTGCTGATAAAAGGGATAGTTCATTCATATATTAGGCAAATATTGACTGTGAGCTTACTATGTGTCTCTTGCTGTGACACTGGGGATATACTGGTGAGTAGAAGAGCCCAAAGGCCTTACTTCATGGAGCTTTATAGTCTAGTTGGGAAAACAACCATTAATCAAATAAGCACACAAATATATAAATAAAGAGAAAGAGTGATAGGTGCAATGGACCAAAAATACAGGTTAAGTAACACAGGGACATTGGGGGTTGGAGCAGCACAGATAAAAGCACTCAGATGCTATGGAAAGGCCATGAAGTGACAGGAGCATGATGGCACATTGGAAGATACTAAAGACCAGAGATGCTGGAGGTGAGAGTGAGGAGGAAGGATGGCTAAGTCAGGATCATGGAGTGTCTTGTCAACCTATGCATCTTCATCCTAGGAAGGATGGGAAGCCACCAAAGGATTTGAAGAAGAGAATTGGCATGATCTAACTCGCATTTTTAAAAGATCACTTGGGCTTCAGTGTGCCAAATAGGTTGCTGGGTGTAGGGGAGTATAAAACAAAAGGGGGAAGGAATGGCAAGAATGGTAACAAGAGTCAGTGCAGTTTAGGGCATTACTGTTATATCCCGGTGAGAGAGAGATGATGGTACACTGTACCTTGTTGTGATGAAATAGCTTAGTTATTCATTGTAGCCTTCTTTAGTGGAAATTTGTGCAAATAAAAAATATCATTTTTTCAGATGTCAAAATATTGACGTGCCTGAAAACCTATAGATGGATCACATAATTGTTGAAGGTCCCTTCCATACTTTGACATGATTTAGATGAATTTCAAACCCACACGGTCGCACAACCAGCCTTAAGAGTGATACTTTGTTTTGTTTTGAGGCTGCTAAATAGATGGCCCAAAAGATCCATTCACATGGGTATCTAAACTCACCATTTGATATTTCATTTTTGTATAATAAAGGCTTATCAGTTCTTGGGAACCACTTGAATAAATATTTCCCAGAGGAAAATGTTTTCTAGGTAAGACACCAATGAGGATTACAAAAGAACTAGCTAAGAACAAACTTCTGGAAACATAGGACTGAGGATCTTCCCTGGGGAGGAATTTATTATAATCATAATCCTGAAAGATACCATCTCAAATGTCATAATCCCACATGTTGAAACCCTTAAAAATCAAAATCCCAAAAATATAATTCTGGAAAAAAAACTCTACACAAATAAACTAGAAAACCTAGAAGAAATGGATAAATTCCTGGACACATACACTCTCCCAAGACTAAACCAGGAAGAAGTTGAATCCCTGAATAGACCAATAACAGGCTCTGAAATTGAAGCAATAATTAATAGCCCACCAACCAAAAAAAGTCTAGGACCAGGCGGATTCACAGCCGAATTCTACCAGAGGTACAAGGAGGAGCTGGTACCATTCCTTCTGAAACTATTCCAATCAATAGAAAAAGAGGGAATCCTCCCTAACTCATTTTATGAGGCCAGCATCATCCTGATACCAAAGCCTGGCAGAGACACAACAAATAAAGAGAATTTTAGACCAATATCCCTGATGAACATTAATGCAAAAATCCTCAATAAAATACTGGCAAACTAAATCCAGCAGCACAGAAAAAGCTTATCCACCATGATCAAGTAGGCTTCATTCCTGGGATGCAAGGCTGGTTCAATATATGCAAATCAATAAATGTAATCCAGCATATAAACAGAACCAAAGACAAAAACCACATGATTATCTCAATAGATACAGAAAAGGCCTTTGACAAAATTCAACACCCCTTCATGCTAAAAACTCTCAATAAATTAGGTATTGATGGAACGTATCTCAAAATAATAAGAGCTATTTATGACAAACCCACAACCAATATCATACTGAATGGGCAAAAACTGGAATCATTCCCCTTGAAAACTGACACAAGAAAGGGATGCCCTCTTCACCACTCCTATTCAACATAGTGTTGGAAGTTCTGGCCAGGGCAATCAGGCAGGACAAAGAAAGAAAGGGTACTCAATTAGGAAAAGAGGAAGTCAAATTGTCCCTGTTTGCAGATGACATAATCGTATATCTAGAAAACCCCATCGTCTCAGCCCAAAATCTCCTTAAGCTGATAAGCAACTTCAATAAAGTCTCAGGATACAAAATCAATGTGCAAAAATCACAGGCATTCTTATACACCAATAACAGACAAACAGAGAGCCAAATCATGAGTGAACTCCCATTCACAATTGCTTCAAAGAGAAAAAAATACCTAGGAATCCAACTTACAAGGGATGTGAGGGACCTCTTCAAGGAGAACTATAAACCACTGCTCAATGAAATAAAAGAGGACACAAGCAAATGGAAGAACATTCTATGCCCATGGATAGGAAGAATCAATATCATGAAATGGCCATACTGCTCAAGGTAATGTATAGATTCAATGCCATCCCCATTAAGCTACCAATGACTTACTTCACAGAATTGGAAAAAACTACTTTAAAGTTCATAGGGAACCAAAAAAGAGCCTGCATTGCCAAGACAATCCTAAGTCAAAAAAACAAAGCTGGAGGCATCACACTACCTGACTTCAAACAAGGCTACAGTAACCAGAACAGCATGGTACTGGTACCAAAACAGAGATATAGACCAATGGAACAGAACAGAGGCCTCAGAAATAATACCACACATCTACAACTATCTGATCTTTGACAAACCTGACGAAAACAAGAAATGGGGAAAGGATTCCCTATTTAATAAATGGTGCTGGGAAAACTGGCTAGCCATAAGTAGAAAACTGAAACTGGATCCCTTCCTTACGCCTTATACAAAAATTAATTCAAGATGGATTAGAGACTTAAATGTTAGACCTAAAACCATAAAAACCCTAGAAGAAAACCCAGGCAATACCATTCAGGACATAGGCATGGGCAAGGATTTCATGTCTAAAACACCAAAAGCAATGGCAACAAAAGCCAAAATTGACAAATGGGATCTAATGAAACTAAAGAGCTTCTGCACAGCAAAAGAAACTACCATCAGAGTGAACAGGCAAACTACAGAATGGGCGAAAATTTTTGCAATCTACTCACCTGACAAAGGGCTAATATCCAGAACCTACAAAGAACTCAAACAAATTTACAAGAAAAAAAAACAACCCCATCAAAAAGTGGGCAAAGGATATGAACAGATATTTCTCAAAAGAAGACACTTATGCAGCCAATAGACACATGAAGAAATGCTCATCATCATTTGCCATCAGAGAAATGCAAATCAAAACCACAATGAGCTACCATCTCACACCAGTTAGAATGGCAATCATTAAAAAGTCAGGAAACAACAGGTGCTGGAGAGGATGTGGAGAAGTAGGAACACTTTTACACTGTTGGCAGGACTGTAAACTAGTTTATAATCATTTATTGAGAATAAACTCATTTATTGACAAAGTTTCAATGTTTTTACATACATGCACAATGCTTATCTGCAAAGTGAACATTATAACGCACTTTCATGGAGTCAATTTAACACACTTGCAACACATTATAACACACTTTCATGGAGTCAATTTAAAAAAAAATGCATGAAATGAATCAGAAGTCTCTAAAAAATTCTACACAGTTTATACCTCCAGTATTCGAAATGATGTGAACATGAAATATATAGCATATAGAATGATAAAAAAAAAAAAATACTGACAATTTAGTGGAAAAAAACAAAAAAGAAAAAGATTTTTTTTTTTTTTTTGAGACAGTCTCACTCTGTCACCCTGGCTGCAGTGCAATGGTGCGATCTTGGCTCACTGCAATCTCCGCCTCCTGGGTTCAAGCAATTGTTCTGCATCAGCCTCCTGAGTAGCTGGGATTACAGGTGCCAGCCACCACGCCCTGCTAATTTTTGTATTTTTGGTAGAGATGGGGTTTCACCATGTTGGTCAGGCTGGTCTTGAACTCCTGACCTCAAGAAATCCACCCCCCTCAGCCTCCCAAAGTGCTGGGATTACAGGTGTGAGCCACCACGCCCAGTCAAGAAAAAGAAATTAAAAACAAAATTTGACATATGAAAAAGTGAATTACAGGAATAGACTATGGGCAATTGCAGGGAGATAGTCCATAAGAGTTGGCCAACTTTCATGATTATTAACTATATTTTGAAGTCTGGCATCACAATAAATAGCGCTTTTTTCTTTTAAGAGAAGACTCTTCTTGGAGAATACATTTACATTCATTTTCTATATGGTGCTGCTCCTTGGGAAATTCTTCTGTGATTCTACATATACATTGACATGAACATTCCCTATTAAAATTTTACCATCTTCTGCTTAGGGATTTTGAACTTTTGGGATTTCAACATTCAGAATTATGCTGTTTGGAATTGTGTCTTTTGGGATTATGATCCAAACCCTTCCTTAGTAGGCCTATGTGGCAGAAGAGGGAGGGGTGCAAAACAGAGTAGGTAAAGAGGGAATGAGACACTAAAGACAAACTTCACCTCTTTCCTCAAGTTTGCCATGCCTGCGAATGAGGAGTTATAGGAGGTTGTTACAGGAAGTATGCTGTCATTAATTCGTTTTCCACAATGCCTTCCTTCTATAGAAGATCAGCCAAGAATGACAATAAATCCTAGCCATATATATTCTAATTAGACTCTTCATTATTGAAAGCAATCTCAGTAAAAACAGAAGCTAGGCATAGTGGCATACGCCTGTAGTCCCACCTACTCAGGAGACTGAGGCAGGAGGATCGCTTGAGCCCAGGAGACAGAGGGAAGGATGTGTTCACGAACATGGACTTCCTCTCCACAACAGTTCAGAAGGCCACTACTTCTCTTCTCCCTTTCAATTTACTCCTGTGGTGAGAGGATTCCCATGGTTCCTATCTTTTGAAGGTGATACACAAGTCCCCAAAACTGTGGCACTCCCAAGGGATTAGGCTGTTTATTTTCTCTCCCTTAAGGTACAGCTGAGCCCTGAGCCACTGTCAAGATACTCTAGGTTGAGAATTAAATTCCTCTGTTTTAAAGCCTCTATCATGAATTTAGATGAAGATATTTGATATCTGGCACAGAATCCTCTCTTTTTCTTATACACTGAATTTAGTATGTTTAGTTCTATGTTGTTGAAGATAATGTACATAAAGTTCATAGCATAGTGCTTGTTTTATTCAAAAGACTTATACCTAAGATAAAACCACTGCTTTACTTCCTCTAATATTGCTCTCAACTTTTACTGAGAACCTTTCTTGTATTCTGCATGCTGTTATTATAGGGAATTTTATTGCCAGTGGGTCTATAAGAGTTTTCCTGGAGTTAAAAATCTTCTAAGGCAGTGAACAGGTGACAACTTGAATCATATTTATCTGGAGTGATCCTGTAAAATCACTCCAGATAAATGTGATTCAAGTTGTCACCTGTTCACTGGCAGGTAAAAATGCAGGTACTGGCCCTGGTCCAAGCCTACTGGATTAAAATCTCTATTCTGATAAACACTCCAAGCAATTCCTGCTGTATTGTAGCTATGTTACAGCACTGTACGGATGCACTGCTCTATTTCATGTTAGTGGGAGGGAAGGGAGTGGGGTGTGTATCACCCTCAGCTGCCTTCATTCATGAGGCAGCCTAAAGTGTTCCATTCATTTGGTTAGTCAAGTAGGTTGCTCCAAAATTTTGTCTTGGTCAAAAAGGTTAAAATAATTTCTCTTAAATTATTTTAGGAGTGAAATTTGAGTAAAGGGAGGCTGATTATCATCTAGTCTCCACATAGATGGAGCTACCGCTCTGGTGGGCATTTGGAAATGTCAGAGGTGAGGGAGGGAGTCACATTGCTGACTGATGGGTGCTGTGGGCACTTGGTGGTCAGGGGTCTAAGATGCTAAACTTCCTGCCTTTGGGTGACCTCTCACATAAAAAAGAATTGTGCTGCCCAAATGTCAATAAACCCTAGGTTGAGAATTAAATTCCTCTGTTTTAAAGACTCTGTCATGAATTTGGATGTAGATATTTGATATCTGGCACAGAATCCCCTCTTTTCCTTATAGACTGAGTTTAGTATGTGTATTTCTATGTTGTTGAAGAGAATGTACATAAAGTTCATAGCATAGTGTTTGTTTTACTTTAGATAGCTCTTTTCAGATTTACATTGATTTGATCAATGAAAATAAATGACAGAGGAGGATTAATTATAATGATTATATTTTTCCTGGGGCTTGCCAATTTGAATACTATCTAGAGTGAAAAAAACAAAGGAAGAAAGGTGGTATCACCTGTCTTAACTTACAAAGTTGGCATGAAACCTCTTGACTTCAGGAAAGTCCAGCATCTGTTAGACCAGAATTCCTCATCAACTTTCCATTATCATCACTAACAACAGTAAACTTTTGAAAGAAAGAAAGAAAAAGAATAAAGACAGAGAGAGAAAAGAAAGAAAGAAAGAAAGAAAGAAAGAAGAAAGAAAGAAAGAAAGAAAGAAAGAAAAAAGAAAGAAAGAAAGAAAGGAAGGAAGGAAGGAAGGAAGGAAGGAAGGAAGAAGGAAGGAAGGAAGGAAGGAAGGAAAGAAAAAATGAAATGAGAAAAGAAAAGAGAGGAAGAAAGGGAGAGAGGGAGGGAAGGAGGGGGAGAGTTAAGGAAGGAAGGGAGGAAGGAAGGAAGGAAATAGTAACTACATGAAGTGATTGGTATGTTAATTAGCTTTATTTTCACGATGTAGATATATATAGAAACATCAAGGTGTACATCTTAAATATACACAATTTATTATTTGTTAATTCAGTAAAGCTGAGAAAAAAACTATTCAATGGATTACACAGAATTTTCCTGAAAGTTGGGAAGATAGAGTGCTTTTCATTGAAACACTGTGCATTAATATTTGGCCTTAGCTTTCACGGTTGTTAACAGTAGTTTTTAAGATAAATTGTGTTTTCTATAAAAATAAATCCAGTGTTAGGATTCATAATTTGTACCAGACTCAAGGAAAAAAAATCCTTGCTCCAAAAATGCAGTTGAAATGGTATTCTTGCCAGAAGCTATATGCCATTCTGCAATTTATTTCCTCCTCAATAGAAGAAAGAACTTCAAAGCCGTAAGTATACACATATGCTACAAGCATGTCTAAAATCTAAATGTAGGAAGTCTGAACCCACTTCCACATGATACAATTGGCAATTCTATAATTTATCTTGCAAGATAATATAAAAGTAACAAGAATTAGAGACTGAGAGAAGACATAAATTACACAAGCAAAGAATAGTGAGGTGTAGAAAATAAACTTTCTAAAATACAAATGTGATCAGCAAGTCCTATCATCTTCAGGATAAAATTCAAGTTCCTTGAGATGTCCTGCAACTCCTTTCACATTCTGACCTTTTGAAAACTGACAAATCTTAATATATTTTGAGCACTTACTTGAAAAGCAAAGCAAAGCATGTGGAAGCCTAATATCACAAAAAAGGAAAAGAAAGCACTGCTCTGAGGGATGGAAGGAATGAAGTTCTAGTGTCCACTTTGCCACTGACTTTGTACAAGTTACTTTGGTCATCTGTGAAATTGTGAGAGAAAATAGATGGTAGCTGGTGCTAACAATTCATTAATCTGCTAGAATTTTTGCTGCATTGATGGAATTGCTCAGTATGTCAACAAGGTTTATCACTGGTCTGTTTCACATCATTTTTTAATGAACTGTGCCCTGGATTAACATAAATTTAAGAAGTAACTGCTAGTAGTTTGAATATTGATACCTTTTTAGAGTGGAAAAGGGAATTTTTGGCAGCAGAAAGCAAGCAGTGAAACTCATGCTCTCTTTTATTATATGGGAATGTAAGTTTTTAAAACTCCTAGTACTTTACCCATCTGTTTCCTTGAACATTCATTTGAGAAAAGTCTTTTAAATTTCAACTGAGCTGCAAAAAGTTCATTTTAACAATTTATCACATTGCAGCAATTCAAGTTTGTCCTAATTCTACATATAAAGAAACCTTCCTTGTAGCAATTTATTAGAGGACATTTTTGGTGTCTTTCACAGTGATACTCAGAATATTTTTAGTACATGAGTTCTCCCCAAGACTTTTGCAAAAGAAGTGTGTTTCTAAATAAACTTTCAAAAGAAATCCAATAAAAGCAAAGATAGTATGACAGCAGCTACTTGGGAGAAAAAAAGCCATCATAATTGGTCTATAAAGGTTTCTTCTGGGAAGCTCATGCTGCTTAAATGAAATTCTAAAAGTATCAAGATTTCAATACTTCTATGCAAATTAGTAGACTCTAAAATATGTACACAAATCTAAAATGACTGGCTCAGAATGTATAATCACTATACTGCCACGAGCTACTCTAAATTTCACCCAAAGCAATCCAGTCTCCAATTTAATCCCAAGAGGATATACTTTTATGCACTTCTAAAATCTGAATTCTACAAGAAATCAGCTTTCTGCAGTCCCCTGGTGGCTCCCAGCCCCACATCTTTTCACATTGTCTCCCCTCCCACCCAGCAGTCTCTTTCACTGAGGACCTACATTCAACAAAAAGCCCCAGAATGTTGTCCACTGTATATGAAGCACCCAGGCAAAATTCAGAGTCTTCAACAGTGGCATTGGCATTCCAATTAACTGTACACATTGTCAAGGCACTGATGATGGAATTTTGAAGTATGTGGCAGAACTGTGTTCCAGCAGAAAAAGGAGAAAAACCAATTTCAACTGTAATAATTAGGATTTGCACTCTTGGAAACAGCACTGGGCAGAATCTCACCATCATCCAAATAGATGCTGTAGGATCCATGGAAGTTTGCATCATGTAAGAGTGACAAAGAATGGACATTGCTATATAACTGTCGTTCTGCCCCCATTCAGTTGAGAATACTTCCATCTGGTCTGATGGGCCAAGAGGAAATGGGAAAAGCCTGAAGTTTATCTGGATTTATGTTAGAGGACTACTGGCCAGAAGCAGGAATACAAAATAGATGAGCAAAGGATAAAAGGTGAAGAATTCAAGACAGCATACATGAATGAAGTTCACTGGACAGATTTCGGCAGGAGAGAGATGTGGGAGAGAAAATCTGAAGAGGTTTACTATGATAAGAAACGTGGCTCACCCCTGTAATCCCAGTAGTCTGGGAGGCCAAGGCGGGCAGATCACCTGATATCAGGAGTTTGAGACTAGCCTGGCCAACATGGTGAAACCCTGTCTCTACCAAAAATACAAAAATTATCTGAGCGTGGTGGTGTGTGCCTGCAGTCCCAGCTACTCAAGAGGCTGAGGCTCGAGAATCACTTGAACCTGGGAGTTGTAGGTTGCAGTGAGCCAAGATCGCACCACTGCACTCCAGCATCGGTGACATAGCAAGGAATTTCCTTGGAACATTGCAATAAACATTTAAATTCCCTTGAATTAATTTTCATTGCCTGATTGGTGTTGTTTTGAATGTGATACCATCTACAAGGGATCTCTTGGTCTCTCAGGCACAACTTGAAACCATAACCTTTCCAAAATGCAAATCTGATCATATCACTCCTCTCCTGAAAATTCTTCAGAAGTTCCAAATCAGTCTGCTTAGCACTGGATGAGCTGGTCCCTAATTCGGTTCAGTCACATGTCCTACTATCACCTAAATTCTGTGCTCCAGCCATACACGTAATGGATTGTTCTGCAGATGCATTGTGATCTCACAGGCCTTCAGACCTTCACACTCACACTGCTCCCTCAGCTTGAAATGCCTCCCTACCTCATTCTTTAATTTATCCTCTCATACAACAAACAGTTATTGAGTACCTATTATGTGTTAAGCACGTTCTAGGTTATGAGTAACCAAAACAGTAAACAATGATGACAACAACAATAACGAAACAGTGAACGAAACACAAAATAAGCACCTGCCTACATAGGGCATACATTACTTTGGATAGTTCTTCATGTTTTTCAAAACACACTCTGATATGATAGTAACAAAAAGTAGGGTGTGGACCTTGTTTAAATCTTGTTTCAAGCACATTATCTTTTAAAAGATCATGAAACAACAGAAGAAACTTGAATCTTACTGGATATTTGAAAATAGTAAGAAATTGTTATTTCTAGGTGAGACAACAGTATTGTAATTATGTTTTTTAGTAAAAATGAGAGTCTTGATCTTTTATGGATACACACTAAAATACTTATGGATGAAATAATATGCAGTCTGAAATTGGATTTAAAATAGTCTATTTAGCTGGGCTCTATGGCATGCACCTGTGGTCTCAGCTACTCGGGAGGCTGAGGCAGGAGGATCATTTGAGCCCAGGAGTTCAAGTCCAGGCTGGGCAATGTAGCAAGACTCTGTTTCATGTCATCAAAGAAAAAGAGAGAAGAGAGACCTGACCTAACACAGCAGCATGCTCAGCCCCCTTACCATGTGATACCCCCTTGGACCAACTCAGGACTCTGCAGAGTCTCCACCAGCAAGAAGGCTTTCATTAGATGTGACCCTTTGACCTTGGATTTCTCAGGCTCTAGAACTGTAAGAAATAAATTCCTTTAAATTAATTAAAATAAAATAGCCTATTGGGGGTTGTAGGGAGTGAAGAAGTATAGATAAAACAAGATTGGTTATGTGTGGATAGCTGTTAAATTATCTCTCTACTTCGTATATGTTTGAAAATTTCCATTACAAAAGATTTTTAAAAAGGAAGAAAAGAAAAATATCAAGATGCATTTGGACTCCTGCCCTCCATCAAGTCTTTTCTGGGCTCCATACTCCCAGGCCCATTCTCTGGAACTCAAGGGGCCTGCTTGCTTTCCTAGTCACTTGACTCATTCCATCATTACATCATTTTGCCACTGTTGGTCTATATCACCCCAATGAGACAGCCATTTAAGGGCAAGGACTGTGTGTGTCTGTCTAATCATTCTTTTTATCAGCTACAATTACAATGCCTGGTGAAAAAATAGACACTGGACATCACCTCTGCAAATGAAAAACCAAAGGCTATGAAAATCAGATTTCAATGAAAGCAACATTAATTTCAGCAGAAGAGAAGCTTGGTAGCTGTCTTCTCTACTAAGCAAAATGATCTGACAGATGCAATTCCACCGGCTCAGCATATATTTATTGAGTCCCCCACTGTGTGAGAGACACTGTGCTGGGTACCATATGCTCCCTATTAACAACTGTCTTCTTTCTTTGTGGTCTCCATGAAAGCCCAGGAGAAAATGGCTATGCACATGTACGCACACACATAAAATTATTTTCTTGTTATTGTTCCCTTTAGGATCCAGTGGAAATAAACAACAAAGTTAGTATCCCTGTAGTAATCTAGCATTTGTTTGTTTGTTTTACATACTGTATTCATAAATGAAATTAAATGCATTGATATTTTAAATGGTTGTGAGGACAATTTAAGCCAAATATTAAGTTAGCTGAGGATAAAACAACTTTTGTTTCTTCCCTGAGGCTTATTTCCATTTTTAAAAAGTTAAAAGCAAAATATATACACATATTATTTGTTCTACTAATGATATGAAAGTTGTAAATTCTGACAGGTTTAAGTAAGTAGTGGGTGACATGGGTCCCTACTCACCCTCTCCCAATCCCAAATTAAGTACAAATAAACAAATCAACCTCATGATAAGGTAAGATGAATAATATGCTCTAGTTTTGTGGCATTTTTTTCTTCAAGGTAGATTATCTACCTCAATTTTGAGTAAAATTACATTGTCTATCAAGAAGAGTTCACATCAAATAAAGAGTATTTTCAAAGAATACACACTTATCTCACTTTGCTCACTTACCACAACTTTGAACTTAATTTTACCGGTGCCGCTGCAATGACGATATTTCAGAACCTATGAAAATCTTGCTCAATGATGGCACAGCCCAATAGCTAGAGCTATCCTTCAACACATTTAATTCCATAAATGTTAAGGTAAACTATACTTTGCAAAAGCTATTAACAATTCATAGAGCATAACAAAGCAGAAGGCAGGATCACTATTGCACATTTTCCAGTACAGCTGCACTAGATAGGCCCAGTTTTACATGATCTTCACCATCATGGTATTACACGGGGCATGCACCTCGAAGAAGCTGAACACATTCTTACGAAATGAACAAGTGAATGAATCTCATAAGTTTGGACTAATAAAGCAGGGCCAAATACTAACAGCCTATATGATACAAGAGCATCCATAGATATAGTTTCATTATTCTAAGAGTACATTAAAGCCAAAATATGTATCTTGATCAATGTCTTTGGATGACAACAGAGGAGGTCTACAGAACAAAAAAAAAAGATTGGAAAAACTATTTTAGTGGTGGCCAAAATAACAATTTTATCAACTACCTGAATGTAAATGATATTTATAAATATTCAACTATGTGTTCAAAATATTTAAGGCTAGTAATTTATAGTATTCGTAGTAATTTCCATTATCTATGAAGTATCGTATTAAACCAAGATAAGTACCTACCAACTCCTAACTTGCAGCCTTCTCTAATATGGGGCTAGCACCCAGTTGCTGAAGTCAGAAACCTGGCTTGAGTCCAAGTCTATCTTGGACTCCCCTTTTGCCTGGCCCCGTTACCCTAATTACCAAAGTGTATTGTGCCTATGACCCAACAATCTTTTCCTTTTGTCTGCCTGGAAACCTCCCACTTTTCCTTCCAGTTCACAATTCTGTATAGCTAACCTGACTCTCCCAGACAGACTTAGGCCTTCCTTATGTGTAATATACATTAGCCATATTTCTGTTGTATCATAATTACTATACCATTATATTACAATTATTCAAACCTCTCCTTTCTTGGGAAGCGGCCGTTCAGAGTCAATTCGGCTGAATACATTGGTGGAGCAAACCCAAGCCAATATCCACAAGAGGGAGCCATAAATCAGGAATCAGAGGTAAGAAACACTAGCTCCAAGGGATCAGATTAAAAGGGTACCTGGAATGCTGAGCTAAGTAAGATCTGGGAAGTGAGGGGAAGGATGGAAATGAGAGCAGGTTAACTAAAGGAAAACAGTTCAGAATAATTGCCACAAACACTGGTGGGTCTGAACCTCACATTTACTCAAGAGAGTTCTGTTGCACGGAAATTTTTAAGCTATTTTAACACAGCCAACTCAAGGAAATCAGTCAGGGTGTTCCATTATTTGCCAGATGAATGGTCAGATATTTGGAAGGGTAGAGAGGTCTGATCTCTTCTCCCAGGGAAGGTAAAGCCCGGGCCTTGGCTCAGCTGGGATTCCAGAGCTGAAAGTATAAAGGAAGTGAGTCTGTGGGGGAGACTGGTTGCTATAGGTGACAGCAGAGGGGAAGTGACATCTATGGCTCAGGGAAAGGGTAGAAGGAGCCAAAGAGACTCTAAAGCTCTCATTCATTTATTCAATAAACATACAGTAGGTGCTTAATGTGTACTAAGCACTGCGCCAGGGCCCTGTGACCTCATGGTGAAAGGGAGCCTTCATAAGTAAGAGAGTGTTAGAGAAGGAAAGAACAGAATTTTGAAGATTATGTTCGCCAGGGGTTGCTCAGCTAGCTGTTAAGCTAAAGGAGATAATGAAGACAAGAATGGGACCCAAACCAAGGGTAGGAGCAAAGATTCAGTGAACTGATAAGAAGAGCCAGTGGTGTTCAGGAAGCCAGCCTGGGAAGATGGGCAGAGGTAGCAGTGCCTACAGGGAAGTGTGTCCTTCAGGTGTCTGAGCCCAAGGTGGAGGGCAGGTGAGGAGTTGAACCCGTTCATAGAGGAAGGAAAGATTCTTGGACAGAAGTTCACCTCTAGGCCGTAGCAAGAACAGAGTGGGCAATAAAACATTCATTTGTTGAGTAACTTAACAAATGATGAATGAGTGAATATGACTGTCCTCCCTTTCACATTGTTTGATTTAATTAGTTTGATCCTTGAGGAATATTTGAAGCAGTAAGCCTTAGAAACTTCTGTCGTGATTGCCCAGGTTGTATAAAATCTAGCACCTTTTCTTCTTTTTACTGCTCTATTTCCTCTCCTCTTCCTTCTGACTCTCCTTAACATTCTAGAGCTCTTTGAAACTCATGAGCCAAAGAAGGGAAAGAGAGTGAGGCTGAGCCATCAAGTTGCGTATTTGGGGCAAATCATAGCAAAAGACTTGCTGCAGAAACAATCAATTGTTTCAGATTTTCATTTGGCTACATTATCCTTCCATCTATACCACAGGTGTAATAAAAACTGTTATTTTACTTTGCCAGTGGAGAGTGTATCCAAGTCGTTAACAGTTCACAGCTAAATAAAATGCTATTTGGGTTCTCATTAAAGCCTTGTTAAGATGTTATATAATAGAGGAAGAAGCTTAGAGGGACAGCAAGGCCACTTGATGCTTTGGAGCACGTATCGTCTTCCCACTCATTACCTTGCCAACGTGAGTGTGCACAGTTGGTCCTTCCAGCGAGCTTCAGACTTGCCTCTTCACATCCTTGGCTGCGTTACTGAGAATCTGTCAGCTCATTCTCCTCACCCCTGGGGGGAATCACATAAGGAAGTTCAGTCAGGGTCAAGGTGGCTTGTTTCTCTTCCTCTTCAATGGATTTACTCTATAATCCTATTTGTCCTGCCAAATGAAAGGAAATCCTCATTGTCTTTTCACACTTGAGCTTCCCTAACGCAAGAGCTATCTTAAGAGTTATGACTAAGTTACCAAGTTGCTTCACGTAGGTATTTGTTTTTTCCTGGAATGGTGATGGGATCAAGGCCCAAATCTAAGAAATGGTTTGTGAGAATTTTTGGAACTATAAGGCGTTTATCAGGACGGATGGTGGTGGTTTGATGTTGATCTTACTCATTTTCATTTCTGTTATTCTCTGAGAATTTTAACCATGTTACTTGAAACTTCCTCAAAAAACGATTTAATGATAAAACTTTCAGAAGAGCAAAATGTTAATAAGCCCCAGTTCCTAATCTGGCCTATGTCTAGTAATAGTTAATGTCTCAAAATTTCAGGATAATTAAAAATAAGGCTTCCTAAAGTTGCAATAAACCTTTTTCTGTCTCTTCAGGTAATTGAAAGGATGCCATACGCTATTTTAAATGCAAAAATATTGTACCTCAAAGGATCTGATTGGATCTCAGAAAAATGCTATCTAGAGAAAAACTACCCATAAAAATCATAGAATTATAAAATAATAAGGTGAAAATGGTCTTAGAGGTCAGTGCAATAATTGATAGTCCTGTCCCTTTGCAGATGAGGAAGCTAAGGCTGCTCAGATGACATGATTTGTACATGGTGACAAAACTCATGAACGGAGAACCAGTACACAAACATGAATCTTCTATTCCCCAAAGTCCAAGGCCATGTACAGAAAATTCTAGGCCACTGCACATCCTCCCTTTTATAATTGTACCTTTAGTAATACAAGCTTCATATTAAATTTCCAAGCTCATATCCGGATTGAAGGATATGTCTCCATGTACTTCCTTAAACATTTCCAACTGTTTTTTGTTTTTTTTTTTAACTTATTGCATTTGGCCTTTATTCTCAACTCAAAAGCTTGGTATAAGTGCAAGCCTTTTGGAATTTTTTAAAAGATAAAGATTTCCTTTGTGTCTGAGATCTAGATTTTCCTTAGATCTTATTTCCTCTTGGTTAGTTCAATTTTCCTCTTTAAAACTCCTTTATTTTCATTTAACTAAGGAAGTGTGTTCATCATGTACCTTCTTACCTCTTGAAATATTTGTTTTGTTTAGCCATAAAAGTCCAAATGCAATTTAACACCTAAAAAGAGAAGAGGTACAATTGTAAAACTGTAACCATTTTGCTAAATTGAGCAGTACTTCTTTAAAAATCTTAGGAAATATGAATTCTTCTATTGTGAGCTATACACTTGTTGTCACTGAAAGATAACTACCACTTCTCTAAACTCAGCCAGTGAGGTATCTAATCCTAATGTCCTTTCACCAAGGTAAGAAATGGTCATCTTTCTGGATATTAAAAGACAATAAATATATCAATTAAATTAAAAGATGAAGATTATTAAAGTGATTTAACAGATTTAAAGATTATTAGAGTTCATTTCTCCAGGCTGACTATAGCTCCAAAGGATGAATATTAAATGAAACATATTTAATAATTTTTAATTCAAATCAATTTCATGTTCTTGAGATGTTCATCAAAAATAAATGCTGACATGTTATCATACAAGTTCATAGCACTTCCTGTTTGGTAAAAAAGGAGACCTAATGTTCTGTATAATCATGTTGTCTTGAGAAAAGACTTCAGTTTTATAGAAAGTATTCTCTCTCCCATGCCAGGAATTGAAAGGAGGGAAAAGAGACAAAAAAAACAAAAACATAAAAAAACAAAAAACAGTTGTTGGGTAGAAAAATAATTCTTGTAGTATCATTATTAAATTTGGCTACAAACAGTATTGGTATGCTTTATGTCCAAAATGGTATCATTGGAATTGCTTTAATGGATGAATAATTATTTTACCATGTAACCATGGATTTTACCAGAATACCTCCCTTATGTAAGGCAAAAGTGAGCAAGTTTAAAAACAGTAACTCATGATCACCTGCTACTTTAAAAATCCAGTGATATGCATACCTTTTATTCAGAAGTTAGTAATGCCCTCTAGATCTCTCTTTTTATTCTGCACCTTTGTCAACCAACCCACTTTATGGCTATTAAGTCCATAAAGCTTCTGAATCCTCTACAGCTCATCTCAAAACAAAAGCTAACCACCTGACATGCAGGGCTGGTTGTGTGAAAATACAACAATCCCTCTCCAAGACCGTGATAACCTGAGTCAACAGTGAACACATTAGTGAAATACAATTGTTGGTTTATGGAGTAATTCCAGTTAGCCACTGAGCATGAGGTATCTTCTAATTCTTCCATTGTTTAAAGATTCATTCTGTTTGTTTGCCCGTAAGCCAAGTGGACACAAAAGAAGAAACAATGAAATCATGAGTTGATCTGGTCCACCTAAAATAACTCCCATTACTTAAAAAAAAAACCTAAATTAATTCAGTCTTTGCTTTAATAAAACATATTTAAATGGAAACTTTGAGCTATAATAAAGAGTATTCTTCAAACTATAAAAAAAGACTAAAATTCTTTATATCAAAATTTTTCATTGATGTACAGGACAATCTAGGTTTCCTGAAAGAAAACAAATAGACCTCTATAAAGACAACATAAATGTGTACCTCCACTACTTCCACCAAAGTAAAAATACCATACTCTTTTTCAAAACAAATAGTTAAAGACTAGGATAGCTGATCTAGATGGGACCCTAGAAGGTATCTCACCTTGCCCCCTGACATTTGATGGAGAAAAAAACTGGGGAGCAGATAGGTTCACTGATTTGAGGTAGACACAGGTCAGTGGCTAGCATGTAACTAAACTAGAAGTAGACTAATGGTTGCATGAATCTCTTCTCTACTCTTTCTACGTAGGATATAGTTCACCATCATCCTCTTGCCTTCCTGTTTAGGATCCTCTCTGCTATGCACTTGTTACAAATGCCTAATCTATGATCTGTTCCTAAAGAGTCTGATGTTCCCAGTTAACTATTAAGTTTGGAAAATAATCTCTTAAACTAGAGTGTAGTCTTAAACCAAAATGTAGCTCTGGCATATTAACAGATATTGTCTGACAAAAGTAGTCTCTGGTCAAATTGGTGTGGAAAATTCTAGGTTAAGCAAATGTTTCTTTTCTGTAGAATAGTTTCAGGCCTGATGTGCATTGTGAGTCTTCAGGTATGCACATGTCAACCTTATTAGATTATGGCATCTTTTTTTTTTACAAAGCAAATATCATAGACACTATAATAAAGTGAAACAAAATTTGAGAAACACTGTGACACAAGGTAATTCCTAATGAGCTTATCTTGGATGCATACTTTCCAAAAATATAGGTACTTTTAATAATTATTAATAAAATGAATTGTCATTTTGATCATTTAAAATACATAGTAGAAAATTAAACTGACCTCTATTTATACTAGCTAATGATAAGAAGAGATCCAGAACCTTTTAAAATTGACTTTTGGAATATTAAAAAGGCTTTAACATGTGAAGAAATTAAAACTTAAGATGGTATTTCATATACTGTGAAATGAGATGTTGAGGGTGGACGACAGGAGGACTCTACTAGTTAACATCAGATTACTTCACGTCTGTATCTGCTCCCTTGTGAATAGAGGTGCCATTTATTCAGCGCTTGCTGCATGCTACACTGTGCTAAGCACTTTATTTACACGAGCTCTAGAAGATAGAGCCTGTTACAATTCAAACCTAAGCTGGTCAAGTTTCAAAGCCTATGCTACTAATCTCACTATGACACACCTTCCCCAGCCTATCCCAGTTAGCAAAATTCAAATAATTCACATCAACTCTGCTTTTTCCTCCATACTGTAACTCCTGAAAGTGCCAAGATGTAAGCCAAAATTCTGCCTGTATTTCAGAACCATTTACCTCTTCTTCAAGCAAGGAGAGGCACACAGCTGTTGCTTGCTTGTAATTCTGTGTAAGTTTTATGATTTCATTTTAGAACAGCACTTCCTATATATTCTCAGGGTTTATTCCTATCATTCCTCACTAAGGTGCACTTAGGCAGAAGAACGGATACCCCCACCAGCACATTGTTCATTTTTAGGGACTTAGTTTTAAATAAAATAAGCAGTTTAAATAAGATGAAGCAGAAAGTCAAGTAGAAAATCATAATTTTTAAAATTTAAAAACTTTTTAAAAATTTAAAAATTTAAAAATTTTTAATGCAATCTAATTCTAAAGGCATCTACTCAGCACAGTGAGAAGAGACAGAGAGAAATAAGTGAACCCTTCTTAAGGTGTTTACCAACTTTCTGCAAATCCTACCTAATATGCCTCTAGAAATATTTTCTCAGACAATAGAAATTGAGATGCAATGAATTCAGTTACTTTACATAGAAAAATTGCTTGCCTAACATCCTATATAGTTTGAGTAACTGTCATAGCCCATTCTTTTCACTTATTAAAAGACAGATAAAAGAAACTTCTTTCATCTGTTCATTCCTTTCAAGTTCTGTTCATTCCTCTGTTTTTCAATTTCTCTACAGGAATTTTCATCCACATCATGCATGAAAGACACAGTAGAGAACAGAGCTATCATCCAACTGCATCAGAACTTATTGTCTGTTGCTTCAACTACCTAAAACTTTCAGAAAAACAATATCTGTCCTCAGGAACCTAAGCAGTTGCCTCCATTTCTCCCATTTACTTTGTAGAAGTCTATACATAATTCCATCATCTTTAAAACTGAGACCCCTTGAGGTTGTGCTTTTAAAGTAATGTTGAAAAAGATTCCACTGCTTAATATTTACTTTCGGTCTCTAATGAAGGCAGAGAGTCATCTTCATTCCTGAAGAGTTGTGACAATGTAAACATAAAACATTTATCTAGAATTTGGTCAGACAGAGGAGCACATATGAAAGTCACTAGAATGTGCTAAATCATGACCATGACCATAACAACAGAAACGTGAGAAAAAAAATTTGTCAGAAGCTTAGGGCCATGTTTTCATAGGGGTGGAGGGGCACAGAGAGGATGTATTGCTCTTCATCTATCTTGAGCAAATGTTTGCTTTGGTCTATTTTTACTTCCTCTCCCACTTCCTACTAAACATGTCACACTAGAGTCAGTCATGTCAATATTTAAAGGGACTCATTTAGCAGCTGCATTGTCTCCACTTCCCGTCATCACGGAACACTAATGTTAGCTGTTGTCTACTTTCAAAATAAGTTTTAAACATAGTTATCTCCATCCTTATGCCCTCTTCCCACAATCGGCTTCCACATTTTCAAATCAAACCACTTCTAATAATAGTTCATCAGTTCTGAAGTTCTACTTTGTCTGTGTTTCATATTCAGTGTTTCAAATAAGCTGAAGGAAAGAAACAAAATTAATGTATTAATTCAATTTACTGACTTTCTGAATCAGATCTCTCCAGTGGCAAACCCTGGGCATCTGCATTTTCTTATTTTTTAAATAATTGCCTTTCCTTACTTAAAACTTTTATTAATCGGGGCAGTGCGCAATGGCTCATGCCTGTAATCCCAGCACTTTGGGAGGTGGAGGGAGGCGGATCACCTGAAGTCAGAAGTTTGCGACCAGGCTGGCCAACATGGTGAAACATGAAACCCTGTGTCTACTAAAAAATACAAAAATTAGCCAGGTGTAATGGCAGGTGCCTGTAATCTCAGCTACTCGGGAGGCTGAAGCAGGAGAACTGCTTAAACCCAGGAAGCGGAAGGTTGCGGTGAGCCGAGATCGCGCTATTGCACTGCAGCCTGGGCGACAAGAGCAAAACTCTGTATCAAGAAAAATTAAAATTAAAATTAAAAATAAAACCTTTATTAATCAGATTTAAATATTTTTGAACTGACTGTTTTTATTTCTTAGTGTTCTTTTCTTTTTTTTTTTTTTTGTCCTTTTGTTCTACTTTCCAGGAAATGCCTCAATTTTGTCTTCCAAACTTTTCACTGAATTTCCTATTTTGCCATCATATTTTTAATTCCCAATGCCTCCTTTCTGTTCTCCTAATGTTTCTCATAGTACCCTGTACATTTTTTCCCTCCATAGGTACATTCTTTTCTCTACAAGGGTGTTGAAATTACAGTTCCTTTGACGTTTTCTCCTTTTCCTTGCATTATCCGTAATGAAATTTGAAAATCTCAGTGGAGAGTTTCTTTGTTCCTTGTTTGTTCTGAGGAAAGAAGAAAACGGAAGCTTTCTTGAAATATATGATGGACAGTGCAATAAAAACTCTTAATTCTCCCCCACTTCCTGTAGTCAACCCATTGTCATGTGACTTTGCAGTTCCCCTAATTGGAGGCAGAATCTGTAGCCCAAACCCTTGAATCTGAGCCAGTCTTAGGACTTCCTTTGGCTAATACAAATTAGCAAACATCACGATGTGCCAATTCTGACGCCAGGCCTCAAGAAACTTTGTATATTTTTGCTTATGCTCTCTCTTGCACCTCTGTCATCTCCATAAACCATGCCCAGGCTAGTCAGCCAGAGGACAAGGAACACATAGAGCCTCTAGAGCCAGGTTGCCCCAGTTATTCCAGCTAAGTCCACTGTAGACAAGCCAAGTCCAGCCAACCTCCAGACATAAGAGCAACTCCAGCTAAGCTCAAGCAGGGTCCACAGCAGACCAGCCTAGACAAGGGAATAATAAATGTTTCTTAAATATGTCCTTGAGATTTTGTGGTTGTTGGTTACATAGTATTATCAGGGAAACAGACAACTGATATAGAGAGGTGGTCAGTAGCCAGATATGGAGGATCATGTATGATGCATCAAGGGATTGAAATTTATGCTTGCAAAAAAAGAAAAAAAACTCTGAAGTGTCTTAAAAGGGGAAGAACATAGGCTGGGCACAGTGGCTCACACCTCTAATACCAACACATTGGGAGGCCAAGGCAGGCAGATCACCTGAGGTCGGGAGTTGGCCTGGTCAACATGCTGAAACTCTGTCTCTACTAAAAATACAAAAATAAGGAGGCGTGGTGGCGTCTGCCTGTAATCGCAGCTACTCAGGAGGCTGAGGCAGGAGAATTGTTTGACAGAATGAGACTCTGTCTCAAAAAAAAAGCTGGGGGTGGGGAAGAACATGATTTGATTTGCATTTCAGAAAAGCAACTCTGGCTACAATGTGTAGGTTCAATTGAAAGTAGAATCTCTTATAATAGTCCAGGTAAGAGACGAGTGCCTGAATGAGGGCAGCATCAGTGAAGATGGTAAGGAGAAGACAAATACCAGAAATGCCAAAAAGGTAAATATTATAGTATATAGTAACTATTTGGTTGTGGAAGAAGGTAAGGAAAGATTCTGGTGTGTTTCCCAGATATGGGGTTTTGAGACCATGAAATGAAGTGGAACTAAATTCAGGGAGAAGACATATTAAGTTCAGTTTTGCTACACTGAAATTGAATCCTTATGGGACATTCAAGAAGATGTTGGGCAGCCCATTTTATATATAGCTCTGAAGGTCAGGGTACAGCTCAATTTTAAATAGCAATATTAATTTAGGAAACCGCAGTAGATGGATAGTAAATAGAGCCATGAGTTTGGATGAGAACACACAGAAGGAGGGTATATATTGAGAAGACGGCCAAAGACAGAGGATGGGGGATAAACAATGTTTAAGATGATTGCTGAGAATGGAGGGACAGCAAAGTGGGGGGAGGTGGGGTGGGGAATCTCAAAGTCAGAAGAACACTTTAAAAAGAGAAGGATCAATGGTATCTATTTGGTGTGAACTGTATCTCTCCCGTTAGCAATGCCCATCTAAAATTTTAGAACAAGAAAAGGATTTAAAGATCAAGAACTCAACATTGCAATGATCTCTACAGAATTATTTTTCAAAAGAAATAAATAATTTTGTATGCATTGGGTCCTGTGAATCTGACACCAGAGTGGTAAGTTAAAATATTTCTGGGCCGGACACAGTGACTCATGCCTGTAATCCTAGCACTTTGGGAGGCCAAGGAGGGTGGATCATTTGAGGTCAGGAGTTCGAGACCAACCTTGCCAACATGGTGAAACCTGTCTCTACTAAAAAAACAAAAAATTAGCCAGGCATGGTGGTGCATGCCTGTACTCCCAGCTACTCGGGGGGCTGAGGCAGAAGAATCACTTAAACCGGGGAGGTGGAGGTTGCAGGTAGCTGAGATCATGCCACTGCGCTCCAGCCTGGGCGACAGAGACTCCATTTCAAACAATATAAAATATTTCTGAAAATATTTTAAAGAATCATGTCAAAAACTGTAGAATCACATTTTAAGTCTCATGAAATTTAAGAGAGAAGAAGAAGAATTATTCTTAGCATCCATAATGGATTCTTTTCTTTCTATTACTAATTTCAGGTAACTTTCCCTAGGGAGCACTAGAACAATGTTCAGCCAACATACAGGTCGTCTCTCTCTAGTGCAGGGCACTCTGATTGTCCAGTTTTTAAAAATAACTTCTCATTCACACTAGCTGATTTAAAAACAAGCTAGGAAGCATTTCGGCCAAATGTGCAGGGACTTCAAGGAGCCTACATGTTTTGATCTTCTGTGACAGTATCTCCATTTTAATCTTGCTATTTTACAAGACAGATTAAACATAGATAAATTAGTCTGCTGTGTTAGGGTTGTTTTGTTCTTATTAATGTATACTCCTGAGAAACTTATTTTATGAGCTTCCCCTTATAAATGAGTGTGAAAGTAACACTCCCAGAATGTAAGGCAATCCATCCAATATTTAGAAGTCATTCACACTGAGGATTTCTTGAACGTTGCGGTTATACAGCTGTCACTGCAGTCTAAGTTGTGCAGATTTTACCAACGCAGTAAATTTCAGAGAACAGTGGGCTTTATAAGCAATAGACTAAGTAAGGTTTATTTTAGGTCTCCTACCTTAAGGAGGAAGGAGACCATAGCAGTTGCTCTAACCACCGGAGGGGGCCATTTCATCAAATTCAAGCCTGCCTATAATTAAGTAAAACTATTTTTTTGTTATCGGCAGGCTTCCCATCTAGTAGTGAGAAGTGCTTGGTTACCGTTTTCAAATGAAAAGAGCTAGGACCCTCCCTTGGCTGGGGCTTGTATTGCGAGGGTGCCTCAAACCCTTGATCACCCCTATTAGGACTAAAATAGTACTGGTAGGAGTGCAGGGGATCCGTGAATAGCTCACCAGCACCTTCAGCAGCTGTTCATGTCACGTTATTGACCTTGCCCACAAGGAAATAAGTGCTACTTGCTTTCGTATGGACAAACTAACACATTGCTAAGCTGCAATACTAAACACATTCCTTATGGAAAATGTACCCTTAAAGAAGCTCACGAAACTTGGGGGAAGAGGGATTCCTTTTTAAATTTACCCACATTATTTCACCAGCATTTCTCCAGTATCCTTGGAGATACTGGTAGTTAAGAACAGGAGCTTTTTAGTCATATAATGACTCTGCCCATTTCAGTAGCCAAGAACAAAAGCCCAACTCAAAGTAGTTTAGTAAAGATAAAGAGACACACATTGGATCACACAGCTGAAAGACCCAGATACATATTCTCTTCAGGAACAGCCCGCTTCAGAATTTAATATCTTGAGGATGCTATTGCCTTGTCTCCATCTCCTGGCTCTGCTTTCTTGTGTGTTGACTTCAATGTCAGGCAGATTTTCTTCTCATGGTACCAGCTAGGCCCAGTCAGCTCTGGGTTTAAATGGCTCTTATACCCAGGGACCTCTTTTCCAAGAGCTCCAGCAAAAGTGCAGGCGTCAGGATGGCTCAGACCACCTTCGGACGTGTGCTCACCGAAGCCAGGCCTGCGTCCTGTGCTCTCCTGTGACTACCACCGCTATAAAGCCTGGAGAGAGAGAAGGGTAAAACTGTGAATGCATAGCGCTGACTGCATAGAGTAAGAATGAGGAAGGGTCGGTCTCTTAAAAGCAAAAAAAAAAAACTGACTGCTGAGACCAGCTCAGCTGGGGAGACCTGAACCCAGCAGTGCTAGAGGAATTAAAGACACAAACACAGAAATATAGAGGTATGAAGTGGGAAATCAGGGTCTCACAGACTTCAGAGCTGAGAGCCCAGAATGGAGATTTACCTACGTATTTATTAACAGCAAGCCAGTCATTAGCATTGTTTCTATAGATATTTGATTAACTAAAAGTATCCCTTATGGGAAACAAAGGGATGGGCCGAAATAAAGAGGTGGGTCTGGCTAGTTATCTGCAGCAGGAACATGTCCTTAAGGCACAGATTGCTCGTGCTACAGTTTGTGGTTTAAGAATGCCTTTAAGCGGTTTTCCGCCCTGGATGGGCCAGATGTTCCTTGCCCTCATCCTGGTAAATCCACAACCTTCCAGCGTGGGTGTTATGGCCATCATGAACATGTCACAGTGCTGCAGAGATTTTGTTTATGGCAAGTTTTGGGGCCAATTTATGGCCAGATTTTGTGGGGCCTGTTCCCAACACGTCCCCTTTCTTTGATTTGCAAAGCAATAAAAGCAAAGGCAGCTCTGTCATGGTGAGCTACTTCTCGCAGGAGTCAGGATCTACATCTGCAGACTATACAAAGACAAACAATACATATTAAAAGCACAATCATCATTGACATCACAGAGCTTCCAAGTGTTTTTATCCATTTAAATGGGTTACTAGCTGCCAATCTGTCTGCAGCTCCTTTAAGCACTCCAGTTCTCGGCATTAAGGTCAGTTGTGCCTGGGAAGCTTTAAATATTTGTTCTTTTAATTTTGCAATATCCAAAGACAAGTTTGTAGCGTGTCTTTCTAGATACTTTTTGATTCTTTCCCAAATTTTGATCTGATTAAGAGCTATTAATAGTTTCCACAAATCCTTATATTTAGCTCCTACAAAGGGCCATATCATTTGAGGTTGAGGTGCCACTATACTGCCATGGTTCCAGATAATAGGAACTTTTGCTGTATTTCTTATCATTTCTACCCTCTGACCATTTTGTTCAGATCAGCTGAACATAGTGTGGCCGTGGCATGCAGACTAAGAGGTGCAATTCAAGCTAAACATACACTTAGTGGACCAATTAATAATGATTCCATAAGAATCATTGTGCAGCACCTCTGCCTGTTCTGCAATGAAATCCTCCTAAACAAGTACATTCTTTTTTTCTGGCCAGGTTCAATTTTGTTTACCAATAGGTTTTCGAGGGCAGTATGCCTTAACTATAGGAGCAGATTTATTATGGTAAATACTGAGATCAGAAAGCATGTGTAACTGTGTCATAGAGTGATTACATCTAGGCATTATTGCCAGCTAAGATTGATAAATATTCCCAATAAGTATAATTGTTCTCTGTGTCAGCCCTTATTGAAGGAATACTTACAGCAGTGGTGATAACCGCTATCGTAGCTACCATTAAATTACTCATTGTGACTGGCGGTCCCACTTTCCTCAGGTTTTCTTCTGCCATCTGTGACAGCTTCTTGATCTGTCCCCAGGTGGGTGGCTGTGTTCAACGGGTGTTGCTCATGACAGCTGGGGTCCTCCTCAGTGTCAGTCTCTACATGGCTGCAACCAGGGGGTCCTCAGGATCCTCCCGGAATATCTTCCTCTGCATCTGGCTCATGATAAGGTTTCAGGTGTCTTGATGGTATCCAAATCAGCTGTTGATTTTCACCTGGAGGAACACAAGCATAACCTCTACCCCAAGTTATTATTTTACCTATTTCCCAACTTTTTGTTATCGGATCTCTCCACCAAATCAGTTGTTCTGCTTCTGTCTTTGCAGCTGGTTTCTGTAGATGCTGTTTAGCTGCTGATAACATCTGGCATTTGGGCAGGTTCAAAAATTTAAAGTTAATAATGCTAGATTCAACTGTGTATAAGCTGTCCCATAATCCCTGTTTCTCCCCCTTTTTTGTTTTTGTCATTAGTTGTTTATCTGTATGAAATCATAACTGAGCATTTTTAATTAACTGTGTGAAATGAACCACGTATGAAGAATCAGAAATCACATTAATAGGCATATCAAAAGCAGTCAATACCTCAATTACAGCTACAAGCTCTGCTTTTTGAGCTGAAGTATACGGCGTCTGGAAAACTTTACATTTTGATCCAGAATAAGAAGCTTTACCATTACTAGACCCATCTGTAAAACAATGAAAACGCTTAGCAGGCTGCAGGTTGTTTACTGCAGGAATTGTAAATGCAAACCGTTCACAGTCTTGCTAAGCTAAGGGGATAGTAAAGAAACAGTCTTTTAAATCTATGACTATTAAAGGCCAATTTTTTGGAATTATAGCAGGAGAAGGCAATCCTGAATGTAACGCTCCTGTAAGTTGTGTAACTGAATTGATGGCTCTGAAGTCAGTTAACATTATCCATTTACCTACTTTTTTCTTAATTATGAAAACTGGAGAATTCCAAGGGGAAAATGTTGGAGCTATGTGCCTATTTTCTAATTGTTCAGTAACTAATTTCTCTAAAGCCTCCAGTTTCTCTTTACTTAGCTGCCATTGTTCTATCCAAATTGGCTTATCTGTTAAAGGTTCTGGAGGCTTAACAATGGCCACCATCAAAATGATATCCTAATGTTTGACGGGAACTTTGTCTTTTCACTTGAAGCGGCTCTTTCAAACCTTGCAAATATTTTTCTAGTCCCATACCAGGGACATACCCCAGTTCATGCATTGTATGTTGACATTGAGGGCTATATAATTGTTCTGGAATTAGAACTCGTGCCCCCCATTGTTGTAATAAATCTCTCCCCCATACATTTATAGGTACAGAAGTTATAATTGGTTGAATGGTCCTAGGTTGTCC
The DNA here is from genome assembly GCF_009764315.1 of Trachypithecus francoisi. NCBI lineage: Eukaryota > Metazoa > Chordata > Mammalia > Primates > Cercopithecidae > Trachypithecus > Trachypithecus francoisi. The sequence continues at coordinate 42,554,326 of NW_022681470.1, read as the reverse complement.
ACTGGGCCCTTCACAGTGCAAAATGTAACCACTTTGATATACTTCGGGGGCTTTACCAACTCCAACTATGTTAAATTGAGCAGGTTGAATTGTCCACATGGACGGCCAGTGCTGTAGAGAAATGATTGAAATGTCCTCTCCTTTATCTACCAAACCTTTAAATTTCTTTCCCTGAATAGTTATTTCACAGGTAGGACATTTATCAGTAATTTGATTTACCCAATAAGCTGCTTTGCCTTGTTTATTTGTGCTTCCAAATCCTCCTGTTCGTTTAATTTCACTTTTTCCCATCCCCACATACAGCACAATCAGAACTGTGCTATGCGATCTCCTGGCTCTGCTTTCCAGGGAACAGAAGTAGATATAACCATTTGAATTTCCCCATTGGAATCTGAATCAATGACTCCTGTATATATTTGTACCCCTTTTAAATTTAAACTAGACCTTCCTAAAAGTAATCCTATCTTCCCTGCTGGCAAGGGTCCACAGACTCCTGTCGGGACCTTTTGCCAGGGTTCCCCAGGCAGAAGGCTCACAGGTTTTGTGCAGTATAAATCTACCACAGCACTACCGGCTGTGGCGGAGGACAGACATTGTACAGGGGTGAGTGAATGGCATGAGCTGAAAATGCCCCAGTTTAGAACGGAGCCTGGGACGGGCCCCTCATGGCATTTCCTGAAATCAGGTTCTCATCTTTATGAAACTTAGAGTGACCCTGATTAGCCTAATGATTTCCTTTTTCACATTTTGGACATATTTCAGGCTCAGCAGTTTTCTTTTCTTCCTTATCTGGTGGCCTGACTTGCTGATATTTTCTACATTTTTTTTTTTTTTTTTTTTAGTATGAATAGCTTGTTTAAATTCTTTGAGTAATTTAAAAGGAAAAGGCTCAAATATAGCTATAATATTTCCCTGTTGATCTGGGGGGGGTGTATTCTTTTTTTTTTTTTTTTTTTTTTTTTAGTATTTTTTTTAGTAGAGACGGGGTTTCACCATGTTAGCCAGGATGGTCTCGATCTCCTGACCTCATGATCCGCCCGTCTCGGCCTCCCAAAGTGCTGGGATTACAGGCTTGAGCCACCGCACCCGGCCTGGGGGCGTGTATTCTAACAGGGAACTGCCAAACCTCTAAATTACCCTCTCGTCTAGCTTGCTGAATTCCTGCCTGAATAGAACTAAGAGCGGTCGCTCAAGTCACTGCTCGAACAGTCACTGGGGCAACTACTTTTCACCCAATGTCCTCCAGAAAATAAAAATCTGGGGGTCAGGCCACTCTTTTTCTTCAAAATAATAATGAGGGGGTGCAGAAGGGTAAAGATGAACCTCTCCCTCCTTTGCCACTTTAGCGTTAGCTGGCAAACAAACCTGCTCTGTAACCTCTTCTTTTACTTCGTTATACTCTCCTCCCTCTTCATCATTAGTGTGAAAAGGTTCCAAGGTGGAATGAACCAGATCCCACACTTGTCTCATTGTTACTCTGATACTTCCAAGCTCCCCTTCTTACTCACCACGAGGATTGCTTTAAGAGTACTCAGGTGTCCTCTAGCTAGTTCCATGTTCTCCAACTGTCACTCCAGTGACCCTTCAACCTGGATTTGAGCTCCCACGATGGACACCACTTGCCAAGACCAGCTCGGTCAGGGAAACCCTAACTCGGTGGCACTAGAGGAATTAAAGACACACATACAGAAATATAGAGGTGTGAAGTGGGAAATCAGGGGTCTCACAGCCTTCAGAGCTGAGAGCCCTGAACAGAGATTTACCCACATATTTGTTAACAGCAAACCAGTCATTAGCATTGTTTCTATAGATATTCTACTAATTAAAAGTATCCCTTATGGGAAACGAAGGGATGGGCTGAAATAAAGGGGTGGGTGTGGCTAGTTATCTGCAGCAGGAACATGCCCTTAAGGCACAGATGGCTCATGCTATTGTTTGTGGTTCAAGAACGCCTTTAAATGGTTTTCCGCCCTGGGCGGGCCAGGTGTTCCTTGCCCTCATTCCAGTAAACCCACAACCTTCCAGCGTGGGTGTTATGGCCATTATGAACATGTTACAGTGCTGCAGAGATTCTGTTTATGGCCAATTTGGGGGCCAGTTTATGGCTAGATTTGGGGGGCCTGTTCCCAACAAAAGACATTATTTCTGAAAGAAGGAAGGGATGTTAGACACACAGAAAAGCTTTATGTCTCTTACAGTTTGTAAAGCACTTACCACAGTGCTTGGAACATAAAAAGAACTTTAAAAAATAGTAGCTAAAGGAATTAATAAAGTAATTATAATGATGATGATGATAATATTTTTGAGAACCAAATAGATGATGATATACTCTGAAGATAAGATCATTGCTAGTTATTTCAGTATAGAACACACTATTCTTTGTACAACTCATTAATTGATCTATTTAACTGCAAACTTGGATATAAATGATGTCAGTGCTATATGATTATTATTAAGAAATAATGAAAAGGCAAAGAAAGCATATTCAGTGACTCAAGAAAACTGGCATTTGGATGCAGATAATTTTGTGCTCTAGCAAATGGCTGCTGGAGTGGGGACTTGAGGAACGTGTTTTGTTTTCCTGCTTCAGTTATGATGTGTCATTGGGTAAATTTGTATCTCATTTACCTTTGAGGAGAAATCCTTGTTTCAGGCAGGAAGCCCATCAAACACGACTGCCAACCACTGGGCATTTGTTCAGGGGGTCTTCCCAGTCTGAACTGGATCCCTCCTCCTCTCTGGCTATCCAAAGCACTCTGCAATTTAAGGCCATCTCTGCTTTGCATACTGCTCCAACTAGCATTGACCTCCTCTATCTCACAGCCCTGTAAAGTCACTGATAAAACCAGAAAACTTACTTTAGCGAATTTTGTTTCTATAGCACAATGTTGACCCTTCATCTTGCTCTTTTGTATTGTCCCTATATATTTTTCATGGTGTACCTCATTCTCCACGTCTACCCCCTTGCAGTTTGTGTTTGGTGATTTCTGAAGTACTTATGCATCTTTTAAACATGCTATACTTTGGCCGGATGCGTTGGCTCACGCCTGCAATCCCACCACTTTGGGAGGCTGAGGTGGGTGTATCACGAGATCAGGAGATCGAGACCATCCTGGCTAACATGGTGAAATCCCGTCTCTCCTAAAAACATAAAAAATTAGCCAGGCGTGGTGGCGGGCGCCTGTAGTTCCAGCTACTCAGGAGGCTGAGGCAGGAGAATGGCGTGAACCCGAGAGGTGGAGTTTGCAGTGAGCCAAGATCGCGCCACTGCACTCCATCCTGGGTGACAGAGCAAGACTCCATCTCAAAAAAATAAAAATAAAAAATAAACATGCTATACTTTATCTTCTCTTTGCAAAACCACTTCTTGAATATGGAATGGGATCCTATACTCTGCCAGCCTTTTCCCCACTTTCACTCTTCACCTGATTACATCCTACTCATCCTACTTAGCTTAGATGTCCTCTCCTCAGTCTTCCATGACCCTAGAAGTTACGACAGGTGCTCCTATACTTTTCCAGAGCCTCTTCAGCAGTTCGGGTATACATTTTCTTTGTGAATATTACCAATGCAAAATCTTCGATAAGCCTTTGATCTACTTAGCAAGTCAAAAATAGATCACAGGAGAAAAATTAGAGAGCAATTTAATCCTAAATGTCATTGTACTCACTAAAAATACATGAGGAGTTCAACAAAAGAGAAAACTAAGGAAGGTTTTAGGGAATGGTGTGTTTTATGCATCACAGTATACTTAGCCCTGGGTTCAGTACCTAGAATGTATAGACAACACATATCAATACTCAGACAATCAAATAGAATAATGTGGACTTGGACAAATGCCCAAGGGATGGAGGGGAAAATAGAGGGAGGAATGGAGGGCAGGGACATCTAGTACAGTGCTGAGTACAAACTGCATTTGAACACACAGGGCTGAGTAGATTATTATTGTATCTGGTTTGCATTTGTTATAAAACCAGATGAATTATACCATCCTTGCTCTAAGGCAGAGGTAAAAAAAACACCTTTAAAAAAGAGGATAGGAAAAAATCAACCACAAAGTGGTATGCGCCTGTAGTCCCAGCTACTCCAGAAACTGAGGAGGGAGGATCTCTTGAGCCCAGGAGTTCAAGACCAGCCTGGACAAAACAGCAAGACCCAGTCTCTTAAAAAAAAAAAAAAAAAAAAAAAGTATGTGGAGGTTTGCAGCAAAAAGGATAAGGGAAGTAAGAATGATGAGCCACATCTACAGAATAGTTCATTTTATAGTCTTACTCTTAGAATGTCTAAGAACAAATATCTGAAATTATCTGCATTGAATTCTGTTTTAAAGAAGAATGGTTTTAAATCAAGTCAAACACTTTAAACTTTGATTGGGGACTGAGAAATCACATAACACTTATCCTAAACAGCATCTCTCGGACAAATCTGGGATGTATTTCCTATGAAACAGAAAACAATACATTACTGGTGTGAACCGTAATAGAGAGTTCTGGGAGATCTATTGTTTATCAAGCCATCAATCTGTATACATCGCTTGTAATGAAATAATCACTCTGCAGGAACTTAATACAGTCTGGGAATGATTCTCGAGTGTTGTACCCAGGGAACCTAATAATGAAACTTGAAGCAACTGTGTAAGAGGAACAGAAAAACAACCCAAGCTGTTATCTCTTATTGAGTCTATTTTCTCATAGAGAATCCTGAGAAAACAAAAGACATTTTGTTTGAAGTGTTTTTGCCTTCCTCAAGTGTGAGAAAAAAATTTTTTTCCTTTGAAGTACTTCCAAATTAAACATTGTGAAGCCTATTTCTTCCTTTATATCTGAAATATTTACTAATTCTGAAATTAGAAAATTTTGCCTTTCAAAAAATATTTAATTAGCATCTACTTGTGCATGGAACTAGACATTGTGGAGAATACAAGATAAATAAAATTACAACAGCATCACCTGGGAACTGGTTAAAAATGCAAGTTCTTAGGGTCCACCCAGACCTAATGAATCAGAATCTGCATTTTAGCAAGATCCCAGGTGATTTGCATGTACTTTATAATTTAAGAAGCAACGTTGTAACTGCATATAGGGTTTTATTTTTGTTTTTTAATACTGTTGCCTGGATCCCAGTCCCAGAAATTTTTATTTAATTTTCATGGGGTGCAGCCCAGCCATCATGACTCTTCTAAATTGCGACAGAGTTTAAGAACAGCTGCCTTGGAGTCAGTGAAGCTACCCAGCCATTTTGATCCTTGCAGTCTAGGCTCTTGTTAAAATGCGGACTTGGATTCATTTGATCTGTGCTAGATCCTGAGAATTTGCTTTTCTAACAATGGTGTGATTTTATTACTCTTGTATCTTCCATAATGCCTAGCTCCAGGCACAATTAGATGCTCGTGAAATAATTTTTCAAGGCCTACTTACATTGTTCTCCATATAATTATATGTTATGGCTACTTTTCACACTTTTTTTTTAACGACAGCTCAAACTCAAACCTCTAAGGAATCACAAGAAGGAAAATTAATGTTAACTGGTAGCAGGCTGTTATGTGTTGAATTGTGTCCCCTCAAAAGATATGTTGAAGTCCTAACCCCTAGAACCTCAGAATGTGATCTTATTTGAAAATAAATGTAATTGCAGATAAAATTAGTTAAGATGAGGTCATACTGGAGTAGCGTGGGCCCTTAATCCAAAGTGACTGACTTCCTTAGAAGAAGAGGAGAAGAAACACAGAGACACACACACAGGGCCATGTAACAACAAAGGCAAAGATTGTACTGATGAATCTATAGCCCAAGGAATGTCAGAGGCTAAGGAACCTCAAGAAGCTAAAAAGAAGCAAAGAAAGATTCTTCCCTAGAGCCTTCAGAAGAAGTCTGGCCCTGTCAACACCTTGATTTCAAACCGCTAGCCTCCAGAACTGTGAGGGAATAAATTTCAGTTGTTTTAAGCCACGCTATTTACAATAATTTGTTATGTGAGCCCTAGCCAGCCTATCTTCTTATACTTTTATATACGCTAGGGGTTTTTTGGGGCAGTTTTGTTTTGTTTTGATTCATTTTTGCATCCAGGACATGCAGGCCACTGCCTATGTATAAAACTAAATTGATCTACCCACAGCTACCTCAAATTTGGTGCATGGTTTACTATTATAGATAGCAAGGAAAGGAATTATAAAGTAAAAGAAGAAACAAATGAATGAAAACAGTTCTGAAAAATGAATGAAGGAAAAGAGGGAAACTAAAAACCCCAGAAAAGAAAAGAAAATATACAGACACAGAGTTTATTATGAATAATCTTAAATTAGAGGGAAGGCACAAGAGTTTGCAGAAATGAAATTATTTCTTAACAGAAATACATCACTTTGTGATCATACTGATCTAAATTTAAATCCCAGTAATATATGTGTGATTTTAAAGAAGTCATATAATGTTCATGACTCTGTAAAATGGAAACACTACTGTTAATACTTGCCTACAAATGTTGGTGTGAGGATTATAAAGAGCTCAGCAGCCTGTCAGAAACATTCAGTATACGGTAACAATAATTGTTAGAAGATGGCGGGGCAGGGTGGCTCACGCCTGTAATCCCAGCACTTTGGGAGGCCGAGGAGGGTGGATCGTCTGAGGTCAGGAGTTTCAGACCAGCCTGGCCAACATAGTGAAACTCTCTCTCTACTGAAAATACAAAAAATTAGTTGGGCATGGTCATATATATATATATATATATATATATATATAGTTAGAAGAGAGAACGAAGGACATTGAAGGACATGGAGCAGAAATTCTTCAGCTCCCCTCTAGTCCCCTTTCATTCATTACAAAACTAATATGTTTATCAGTCCATGGATACAGTGGCATTCACCTGTAGTCCCAGCTACTCAGGAGGGTGAGATGGGAGCATAACTCGAGCCCAGGAGTTCAAGACCAGCCTGAGCAACATAGTGAGACCCTGTTTCTAGAAAAAGTTATCTATTTATCCATCTATATCAGTTCAGCTAAGTGCCATCTGGAACCAAACCCAGGGGAAAAAATACAAAATTGGTTAAAGAAAAATGATGGTAGAAACAGCAGGAAACAGCACAGAAAGGAGGGGCCCTCGAGCTACTCCAGCCTGCGCCATGGCAGTCAAGCCCAGGACATAGAGCACAAGGGAGTGTTGCCTGGCAGGAGGGAAAGGCTGTTTTTTTTGTTTTTGTTTTTTTTTTTTTTTGACACAGAGTCTTGCTCTGTCGCCCAGGCTGGAGTGCAGTGGCGAGATCTCGGCTCACTGCAAGCTCCACCTCCCGGGTTCATGTCATTCTCCTGCCTCAGCTTCCTGAGTAGCTGAGACTACAGGGGCCCGCCACCACGCCCGGCTAGTTTTTTTTTTTGAGACGCAGTCTCGTTCTGTCGCCCAGGCTGGAGTGCATTGGCGTGATCTCGGCTCACTGCAAGCTCCGCCTCCGGGTTTACGCCATTCTCCTGCCTCAGCCTCTGGAGTAGCTGGGACTACAGGCGCCCGCCACCTCGCCCGGCTAGTTTTTTGTATTTTTAGTAGAGACGGGGTTTCACTGTGTGAGCTGGGATGGAATCATCTCGATCTCCTGACCTCGTGATCCTCCCGCCTCGGCCTCCCAAAGTGCTGGGATTACAGGCGTGAGACATGGCGCCCGGCCTAATTTTTTGTATTTTTAGTAGAGACGGGGTTTTACCATGTTAGCCAGGATGGTCTGATCTCCTGATCTCGTGATCCGCGCTCCTCCGCCTCCCAAAGTGGTGAGATTACAGGCATGAGCCACCGCGACTGGCTGGGAAAGGCTTTTAAAAGCGCGACAGGGTCCGTGCTCAGTGGAACTGAAAACAAACTTCCTTTCACAATTTTCCCATGGGCCTTCAGCAAATAAAACGTATTTCCTTTCAGTATATTAAAAACATGTCTGATCATTCTATTTCTAATATAAATGTCTGAGCAAAGACCACAATTGATGAAAACTTTATTATGTACATATCTTTGTACAGAAAGAAAGAAAAGAATAAGTGAAATAGATTACTTTTAACCTTTATTGTTAAATTTCAAGATAAGAATAAATTAAATCCAAATTTATATTTTCAAACCAAGCAAAATTCACTACAATCCAGTATTTTCATTTGTTAAATGTTTATTGGACAAAAAGATAAAAATAATAATGTTTATCCTACCAGGCATGAAAATGGTAAGTTTATTTCCAATAAGAACACAATACCTGTCCCTCTAGGGTATGTGTGTGTGTGTATGTGTGTGTGTCTGTGTGTGTGTGTATGTGTGTGTGTGTGTGTGTGTGTGTGTGTGTGTGTGTGTGTGTGTGTGTGTGTGTGTGTGTGTGTGTGTGTGTGTGTGTGTGTGTGTGTGTGTGTGTCAGAACTCCTAAACTACTAGCAAGCAGACAAATAATTATATAATTTATCTAACCTAGAAAATTATTGTAGAATAATCTAATTTCCTGGGTAACTGGAAGAATATAGTCTATTTACTAGATTAGGGAGGAATTTAGTTTGTTGGACCATTGGCTCATACCTCTATTACTACATTCTTTCTGTTTTATTATGATTTCTCTTTACAGGGCTGAGTATCTATAAGATCCTGAAGAACAGGAAGTACCTAATTCATGGTTATATTCTCAGAACCCTCTAGCCTCTCAATAAACTTACGTTGAATGAACTATATATAAAACCATGAAGTGAAGTTCGGGAAAACTGCAAGACAAGGGACCTGGCATACTGGACATTTATCAATTTTTTAAATTATTTCCAGTGATCTAAACCCTCTTCGTATGTTTAAAGAATGTCCCTCTGTATAAAGCTAGATACTCACTTCCCTGAGCCCCTGGTAACCGGATCTCCCAAAAAGCTACATCTTTCAAATTGGGATATCATGACACTGACAAGCAGAGACACGGGGGAATCCATCATGTTGGTGGCAGAGGCAGCCTTGACTGACACATTCATTATCCAAGGGGGGCAGTGCCACCAGCATTATCTACCCAACAGGGTCCAGAGGTCTGTGAGAGTTACACCAGTGACCTCACAGGACTGGCTCTGAAATATGGTGCTGCCTGCAGCCCAGCAATCCCTTCTTTCAACTCCTTTCTGATCCTGGCTCTCTAACCTTCCTGGAGATGTAAGCTGTGAGTTGTCAATCTTTTTTTTTTTTCTGCCTAAGTCACCCAAGATTTATTTCTGTACCCATAACTAGAATCCTTCTGAGTCCAGCTGGGCTTCACCACTATTCAATAGAATGGCAGGCTCACCTAAGTACTTTGGGATTTTAAAAGGTTATTTCTTTAGAAACATCACCATTTTTGACTATATGTCTAAATTTCCTTCTGGCTCTAAAATTCTTTGATTCCATTGGGGCAGTTTCAGTAAGGCATATAAATACCATGTGTGCCTTCCAGATAAAAAGATCAGACACCACGATTTTTACAGTGCTGCTGTTGTCTTTTAAGAACTTTGGTCAGTTGAGAAGTTCTGGACTTTTTGTGATATAAATTATATTAAGGCCAACCCTGAGAATTGTAAAACATCTATGGACCATCGGCTGACTGCATCACATATACCACTAAATGTGTTACTGAGTTGAGGGAGAAACATGTTCTTCGAACTCAACTTAATAATGATCTGTAGAGCTATTTGTTAAAGTGCCCTCAAGGGAGTTAAGTGTACCAGAGTGTATTCTCTTCTTATTCATGACTGTCACATGAATAAGAAGTCATTCTTGTCTAAGAAAGAAAGACACTGGCAATTCAGTTGCACAATTGCCAGGAGTTTTTTTGTTTTGTTTTGTTTTTTGGCACTTATGTAAAAGGAAATCTCAAAGAAAGCCAAATTACACAGGGCTGGTTACCTGCCATCAAGCTGACTATGGTTATCTTGTTTCCCTAGACTTTATTCTAACAAAGGGCTCATGTACCTTGACACTTATCGAGAAAAGGTGCTAATTTTCTATTCACTTACACATAAGTTATTTCTTCTAGATGAGATTTAAACAGGAGATTAGCATAAAATCCTTGGCCTTTCTTCTATTTCTATAAGTAGAAACATTCAACAGATCTGATAAGAGCATTTTCTTTGCAATTTGACATTGAGAGAGCACCTTGGAAGGGTTATTATGAAGACCAAGCTGTTCTCTAAGTTTCATGCAGAGTGAATTATATTCTGTGACCTGTAATGAATTCATAGAACCGTCAAGAAGACAGAATCCATATATTCTAAATAGCATATTTCCCAAGCTTTTTTTACATGTAGAGAAGAATATTATTCACTTAAAAAATGTACTTCCCCCTTTTTCATTTTTGCTCTAAAAAAAAGGTTAGGAGAAAGTATGTGAACTACAAAATGCTACTCTATTCAGATTCTCATCCCCAGATTCTAAAGAATAACAAAACACCCAGCTTTCCATGACAGTCGATGACCAGTTAGTGGACATCAAGCAATGTTATGCCCATTTTGTTTCAGCACTAGCTTTAGTGATATGAAGAATAACCTTTACAATTAGGATTTAAAGCCCTTGAAAATCTTGAGTTCAAGCCATAAATGCTTACAGGAAGAAGAGCCTGGCAGTTGCTACAGCTTGTCTGCTGTGGAGCCTCTGGGAGTACAAAAGCAGAGGGACAGAAGTTGGGATAGAAGTCAAGGACAGAAGGGATGGTGATAGGCCCTGTCATTCCCTGTTATCTCCAGTGGTCAGCACCCAAAGACATTTTGTTGTTATTGTTGTTATTATCATTATTATTATTTTGAGTCAGAGTCTTGCTCTGTCACCCAGACTGGAGTGCAGTGGTATGATCTCGGCTCACTGCAATCTCCGTCTCCCAGGCTCAAGCAATTCTCCTGCCTCAGCCTCTCAAGTAGATGGGATTACAAGCGTGTGCCACCATGCCCAGCTAATTTTTATATTTTTAGTAGAGACAGGGTTTCACCATATTGGCCAGGCTGGTCTCGAACTCCTGACCTCAGGTGATCAGCCCACCTCAGCTTCTCAAAGTGCTGGGATTACAGGCATGAGCCACCGTGCCTGGCCCAAAGACTTTTTTAATTGACCTTTTTCTTCTGCCTGAGTAAAGGCAGAAATTGAACACAGTGAATCTGAACACAGGCTTAAAAAAAAGTTTCTGAATGAATCGGACACAGGTTAAAAGAAAAGGAAGGGGGGAATATGCAAGGGTGACTTTATTATCCATCTAAAGAGTTGGAGTACAGAAAATACAGAATGGACAGCACTCAAAAATTGAACAGAAAAAAATAGAAATAAATGAAATAATCTTAGGTAGGGTACAGTGGCTCATGCCTGTAATCCCAACATTTTGGGATGCCAAAGCAGGAAGATCACCTGAGCCCAGGAGTTCAAGACTAGCCTGTGCAATGTAGCAACACTCCAACTCTACAGAATTTTTTTTTAATTATGTAATAAAGAAAAATAAATAAATAATCTTAGGCCTGAGAGACTTATTTCTACACCAAGCAGGAACCTATGGAATTATTAGATACTTGATTACTTAGGCCAACAATCCTGACTACATTTACTGTTTATTTGGGTAGAAGCTGTGTCAATCTTCTATGATCCTGCAGTAATCATTAGCTATGTCTATCACTCGGAACACCACCCACCACTCTTAGGTTGCACCCTCTGCATTGTTGCCCATGTTTCTCTCCTATATTGATGAACTAACCCGGTATTTCTTCAGAACAAATGTAGGCCATTATTAAATGAATGGCCTACAAGTGTAGTCTATGGGTATGAAAAATACCTGGTTTTATTTTATGGCATCAATTTGTGATGTTAGAATCATCTTCAACAACAATCATTTTTTGAACACCATAAGACTTCAAAATGCAATTGAAGGAATGAGGGGCCTGGATCTGATGGATTGAGGCTTGAATTCCAGCCTCATCACTGATCAATTTAACTGCACCTCTTTTCTTTTTTTTCTGTCCAAGTATGTTGTGGGCAACCTCTAAGATAGCCCCCAACACATACCTTCTGGTATTCATGCCCTTGTGTAATTCCCTACCAGTGTGGGTAGGTTGAACCTAGTGCATTGCTTCTAATGAATAGAATGTGGCAAAAGTGATGAGCTATCACCTGCAAGCTTAGGTCACATAAGTAATATAACTTCCATCTAGTGCTGCCTCTCTCTCTCTCTTTCTCTCTTTCACACACACACACACCACACACACACACACACACACACACACACACTAATGTCTCTGACCAATAGCCAGTAAGGAACTGAGATCTGCCAAGAGCCACATAAGATGGAAATACAATTTACTGAAAGCTTGGAAGTGGACCTTCCATAATTGAGCCTTGAGATGGCTGCAGCATCAGCCCACCTGTTCAGTGCAGCTTTGTGGAGGACCTTGAAGCAGAGGACCCAGCTAAGCAGGGCCTGCATTTCTGACCCACAGAAGCTGTGAGTTTTAAGAATGTGTGTTGTTTAAGCTAAATTGGAAATTGGGGACTGGGTGGGTGTTACACAGCAGAAAATAACTTAATGCAAATAAAAACAATAACATTTCTATTCCAAGATTGTTGTGAGGGTTGGATATGATGTATGTATATCTTATGTTTGTCACAGAGCCTCTCCTTAAGAAATGGTAGCTCTCACTATTACCAAGCCTCCTCTATATGGGGGGCTACTCTCTGCATCACTTACCTATCTATAATTTTTAATTCAGTCTAGGTTAGAGAAAAAATGGTCACCTTAAACCTCAAATTAAAATAAGTTTGAAAAGAAGGGAATTGTTTTGTGTAGAAAGGCCAATTGGCAGATATTTGAAAAGTATAGACTCCACTGAGGAAATAAAGGAAGAAAACAGAGTTGTATAGAAAATGGGAATGTCCAATATAGACTAGTATTTAATACCTTAAGAATAAGAACCTCAGGGTCAGGCGAGATGGCTCACACCTGTAATCCCAGCACTTTGGGAGGCCGAGGCGGCAGATCACGAGGTCAGGAGTTCGAGACCAGCCTGGCCAACATGGTGAAACCCTGTCCCTACTAAAAATATAAAAATTAGCCAGGCACAGTGGTGGACGCCTTTAATCCTAGCTACTCGGAGGCTGAGGCAGGAGAATTGCTTGAACCCTGGAGGCGGGGGTTGCAGGGAGCTGAGATCACGCCACTGCACTCCAGCCTGGGTGACAGAGCAAGATTCTGTCTCAAAAAAAAAACAAAAATAAGACCCTCAAACATCCTTCACTGACTTAACAACCTTTTAGGGCATGGTCATTTTCAAACGTTTAATGCAGTAGTTGAAAATATTAATGATAAAAGGCTTACTTATAATTTACTTGGGGTAGTAAAAAATTAAATTTACAAAAGGAAAACTGAAGAAGAGATAGTAAAAATGTGAAAAGGGCCACTCAGAAAGGCAGTATAACATCAGGAAAACATCCCTGAATTTGGAATGAGAAGTTTTGCTTTCATTCTTCCAAAAAAGATGTATTAAGTACCTACTGTATGCCAAGCCCTTTTCTAACTTTATAGTTTCTGGGCCTATCACTGGTAGTCTGTTTTGTTGTGGACAAAACAGACTTAATTGTTGCCTTCATGGAGCTACTGGAACATGAAACAAAAGCATATTTAATTACAATTACAGTAAGTACCACGAGGAAAATTACAGGGTGTAATTAGAAAATGACAGGAGGTACTTAAACTGAATTGGAGGGTTTAAGGAAAGCCTCTCTGAGGAAGTGACATTTAAACTGAAGGATGGACATGAGTTAGCCAGGCAACTGGGTGATGAAGAGCAGCGGGGAGGAATATTCAGTCAGAGAAAACAGCATGGCAAAGGCTTTAAAGCTGAAACGGGGTGGGGGGGGGCGGAGCAAGATGGCCGAATAGGAACAGCTCCAGTCTCCAACTCCCAGCGCGAGCGACACAGAAGACCGGTGATTTCTGCATTTTCAACTGAGGTACTGGGGTCATCTCACTAGGGAGTGCCGAACAATCGGTGCTGGTCAGCTGCTGCAGCCTGACCAGCGAGAGCTGAAGCAGGGCGAGGCATCGCCTCACCTGGGAAGCGCAAGGGGGAAGGGAATCCCTTTTCCTAGCCAGGGGAACTGAGACACACAACACCTGGAAAATCAGGTAACTCCCACCCCAATACTGCACTTTAAGCAAACGGGCACACCAGGAGAATATATCCCACACCTGGCCGGGAGGGTCCCACGCCCATGGAGCCTCCCTCATTGCTAACACAGCAGTCTGTGGCGATCTAACGGCAAGGCAGCAGCGAGGCTGGGGGAGGGGCGCCTGCCATTGCTGAGGCTTAAGTAGGTAAACAAAGCTGCTGGGAAGCTCGAACTGGGTGGAGTTCACAGCAGCTCAAGGAAACCTGCCTGTCTCTGTAGACTCCACCTCTGGGGACAGGGCACAGCTAAAAAACAACAGGGGAAGCAGCAGAGGCCTGTGCAGACACGAACGACTCTGTCTGACAGCTTTGAAGAGAGCAGTGGATCTCCCAACACGGTGGGTGAGATCTGAGAATGGACAGACTGCCTGCTCAAGTGGGTCCCTGACCCCTGAGTAGCCTAACTGGGAGACATCCCCCACTAGGGGCAGTCTGACACCCCACACCTCACAGGGTGGAGTACACCCCTGAGAGGAAGCGTCCAAAGGAAGAATCAGACAGGTACACTCGCTGTTCAGCAATATTCTATCTTCTGCAACCTCTGCTGCTGATACCCAGGCAAACAGGGTCTGGAGTGGACCTCAAGCAATCTCCAACAGACCTATAGCTGAGGGTCCTGACTGTCAGAAGGAAAACTATCAAACAGGAAGGACACCTATACCAAAACCCCATCAGTACGTCACCATCATCAAAGACCAGAGACAGATAAAACCACAAAATGGGGAAAAACCAGGGCAGAAAAGCTGGAAATTCAAAAAATAAGAGTGCATCTCCCCCTACAAAGGAGCGCAGCCCATCGCCAGCAACGGATCAAAGCTGGTCAGAGAATGACTTTGATGAGATGAGAGAAGAAGGCTTCAGTCCATCAAACTTCTCAGAGCTAAAGGAGGAATTACGTACCCAGCGCAAAGAAACTAAAAATCTTGAAAAAAGAGTGGAAGAATTGATAGCTAGACTAATTAATGCAGAGAAGGTCATAAACGAAATGACAGAGATGAAAACCATGACACGAGAAATACGTGACAAATGCACAAGCTTCAGTAACCGACTCGATCAACTGGAAGAAAGAGTATCAGCGATTGAGGATCAAATGAATGAAATGAAGCGAGAAGAGAAACCAAAAGAAAAAAGAAGAAAAAGAAATGAACAAAGCCTGCAAAAAGTATGGGATTATGTAAAAAGACCAAATCTACATCTGATTGGGGTGCCTGAAGTGAGGGGGAAAATGGAACCAAGTTGGAAAACACTCTTCAGGATATCATCCAGGAGAACTTCCCCAACCTAGTAGGGCAGGCCAACATTCAAATTCAGGAAATACAGAGAACACCATAAAGATACTCCTCGAGAAGAGTAACTCCAAGACACATCATTGCCAGATTCACCAAAGTTGAAATGAAGGAAAAAATGTTAAGGGCAGCCAGAGAGAAAGGTCGGGTTACCCACAAAGGGAAGCCCATCAGACTAACAGCAGATCTCTCGGCAGAACTCTACAAGCCAGAAGAGAGTGGGGGCATATTCAACATTCTTAAAGAAAAGAATTTTCAACCCAGAATTTCATATCCAGCCAAACTAACTTTCATAAGTGAAGGAGAAATAAAATCCTTACAGATAAGCAAATGCTTAGAGATTTTGTCACCACCAGGCTGCCTTACAAGAGACCCTGAAGGAAGCCCTAAACATGGAAAGGAACAACCGCTACCAGCCATTGCAAAAACATGCCAAAATGTAAAGACCATCAAAGCTAGGAAGAAACTGCATCAACTAACGAGCAAAATAACCAGTTAATATCATAATGGCAGGATCAAGTTCACACATAACAATATTAACCTTAAATGTCAATGGACTAAATGCTCCAATTAAAAGACACAGACTGGCAAACTGGATAAAGAGTCAAGACCCATCAGTCTGCTGTATTCAGGAGACCCATCTCACATGCAGAGACATACATAGGCTCAAAATAAAGGGATGGAGGAAGATCTACCAAGCAAATGGAGAACAAAAAAAAGCAGGGGTTGCAATCCTAGTCTCTGATAAAACAGACTTTAAACCATCAAAGATCAAAAGAGACAAAGAAGGCCATTACATAATGGTAAAGGGATCAATTCAACAGGAAGAGCTAACTCTCCTAAATATATATGCACCCAATACAGGAGCACCCCGATTCATAAAGCAAGTCCTTAGAGACTTACAAAGAGACTTAGACTCCCATACAATAATAATGGGAGACTTCAACACTCCACTGTCAATATTAGATCAACGAGACGGAAAGTTAACAAGGATATCCAGGAATTGAACTCATCTCTGCACCAAGTGGACCTAATAGACATCTATAGAACTCTCCACCCCAAATCAACAGAATATACATTCTTCTCAGCACCACATCACACTTATTCCAAAATTGACCACATAATTGGAAGTAAAGCAGTCCTCAGCAAATGTAAAAGAACAGAAATTATAACAAACTGTCTCTCACACCACAGTGCAATCAAACTAGAACTCAGGACTAAGAAACTCAATCAAAACCACTCAACTACATGGAAACTGAACAACCTGCTCCTGAATGACTAAATGGGTACATAACGAAATGAAAGCAGAAATAAAGATGTTCTTTGAAACCAATGAGAACAAAGATACAACATACCAGAATCTCTGGGACACATTTAAAGCAGTGTGTAGAGGGAAATTTATAGCACTAAATGCCCACAAGAGAAAGCAGGAAAGATCTAAAATTGACACTCTAACATCACAATTAAAAGAACTAGAGAGGCAAGAGCAAACACATTCAAAAGCTAGCAGAAGGCAAGAAATAACTAGATCAGAGCAGAACTGAGGAGATAGAGACACAAAAAACCCTCCAAAAAATCAATGAATCCAGGAGTTGGTTTTTTGAAAAGATCAACAAAATTGACAGACCGCTAGAAAGGCTAATAAGAAGAAAAGAGAGAGGAATCAAATAGACGCAATAAAAAATGTTAAAGGGATATACCAGCGACCCCACAGAAATACAAACTACCATCAGAGAATACTCTAACACCTCTACACAAATCAACTAGAAAATCTAGAAGAAATGATAATTTCCTGGACACTTACACTCTTCCAAGACTAAACCAGGAAGAAGTTGAATCCCTGAATAGACCAATAGCAGGCTCTGAAATTGAGGCAACAATTAATAGCCTACCAACCAAAAAAAGTCCAGGACCAGATGGATTCACAGCTGAATGCTACCAGAGGTACAAGGAGGAGCTGGTACCAGTACTTCTGAAACTATTCCAATCAATTGAAAAAGAGGGAATCCTCCCTAACTCATTTTATGAGGCCAACATCATCCTGATACCAAAGCCTGGCAGAGACACAACAAAAAAAGAGAATTTTAGACCAATATCCCTGATGAACATTGATGCAAAAATCCTCAATAAAATACTGGCAAACCGGATTCAGCAGCACATCAAAAAGCTTATCCACCATGATCAAGTGGGCTTCATCCCTGGGATGCAAGGCTGGTTCAACATTCGCAAATCAATAAACGTAATCCAGCATATAAACAGAACCAAAGACAAGAACCACATGATTATCTCAATAGATGCAGAAAAGGCTTTTGACAAAATTCAACAGCCCTTCATGCTAAAAACGCTGAAGAAATCGGTATTGATGGAACGTACCTCAAAATAATAAGAGCTATTTATGACAAACCCACAGCCAATATCATACTGAATGGGCAAAAACTGGAAAAATTCCCTTTGAAAACTGGCACAAGACAGGGATGCCCTCTCTCACCACTCCTATTCAACATAGTCTTGGAAGTTCTGGCTAGGGCAATCAGGCAAGAGAAAGAAATCAAGGGTATTCAGTTAGGAAAAGAAGAAGTTAAATTGTCCCTGTTTGCAGATGACATGATTGTATATTTAGAAAACCCCATTGTATCAGCCCAAAATCTCCTTCAGCTGATAAGCAACTTCAGCAAAGTCTCAGGATACAAAATTAATGTGCAAAAATCACAATTATTCTTATACACCAGTAACAGACAAGCAGAGAGCCAAATCAGGAATGAACTTCCATTCACAATTGCTTCAAAGAGAATAAAATACCTAGGAATCCAACTTACAAGGGATGTAAAGGACCTCTTCAAGGAGAACTACAAACCACTGCTCAGAGAAATAAAAGAGGACACAAACAAATGGAAGAACATACCATGCTCATGGATAGGAAGAATCAATATCATGAAAATGGCCATACTGCCCAAGGTTATTTATAGATTCAATGCCATCCCCATCAAGCTACCAATGAGTTTCTTCACAGAATTAGAAAAAACGGCTTTAAAGTTCATATGGGGCCGGGCGCGGTGGCTCAAGCCTGTAATCCCAGCACTTTGGGAGGCCGAGACAGGCGGATCACGAGGTCAGGAGATCGAGACCATCCTGGCTAACACGGTGAAACCCCTCTCTATTAAAAATACAAAACTACCCGGGCAAGGTGCAGACGCCTGTAGTCCCAGCTACTCGGGAGGCTGAGACAGGAGAATGGTGTAAACCCGGGAGGCAGAGCTTGCAGTGATCTGAGATCCGGCCACTGCACTGAAGCCTGGGAGACAGAGCCAGACTCCATCTCAAAAAAAAAAAAAAAAAAAAAGCATATGGAACCAAAAAAGAGCCACATTGCCAAGACAATCCTAAGTCAAAAGGACAAAGCTGGAGGCGTCACGCTACCTGACTTCAAACTATACTACAAGGCTACAGTAACCAAAACAGCATGGTACTGGTACCAAAACAGAGATATAGACCAATGGAACAGAACAGAGTCCTCAGAAATAATACCACACATCTACAGCCATCTGATCTTTGACAAACCTGAGAGAAACAAGAAATGGGGAAAGGATTCCCTATTTAATAAATGGTGCTGGGAAAATTGGCTAGCCATAAGTGAAAGCTGAAACTGGATCCTTTCCTTACTCCTTATACGAAGATTAATTCAAGATGGATTAGAGACTTAAATGTTAGACGTAATACCATCAAAACCCTAGAAGAAAACCTAGGTAGTACCATTCAGGACATGCATGGGCAAGGACTTCATGTCTAAAACACCAAAAGTAACGGCAGCAAAAGCCAAAATTGACAAATGGGATCTAATTAAACTAAAGAGCTTTTGCACAGCAAAAAACTACCATCAGAGTGAACAGGCAACCTACAGAATGGGAGAAAATTTTTGCAATCTACTCATCTGACAAAGGGCTAATATCCAGAATCTACAAAGAACTCAAACAAATATACAAGAAAAAAACAAACAACCCCATCAAAAAGTGGGCAAAGGATATGAACAGACATTTCTCAGACGAAGACATTCATACAGCCAACAGACACATGAAAAAATGCTCATCATCACTGGCCATCAGAGAAATGCAAATCAAAACCACAATGAGATACCATCTCACACCAGTTAGAATGGCAATCATTAAAAATCAGGAAACAACAGGTGTTGGAGAGGACGTGGAGAAATAGGAACACTTTTACACTATTGGTGGGATTGTAAACTAGTTCAACCATTATGGAAAACAGTATGGCAATTCCTCAAGGATCTAGAACTAGATGTACCATATGACCCAGCCATCCCACTACTGGGTATACCCAAAGGATTATAAATTACTCTACTACAAAGACACATGCACACGTATATTTATTGCGGCACTATTCACAATAGCAAAGACTTGGAATCAACCCAAATGTCCATCTGTGACAGACTGGATTAAGAAAATGTGGCACATATACACCATGGAATACTATGCAGCCATAAAAAACGATGAGTTTGCGTCCTTTGTAGAGACATGGATGCAGCTGGAAACCATCATTCTTAGCAAACTATCACAAGAAGAGAAAATCAAACACTGCATGTTCTCACTCATAGGTGGGAACTGAACAATGAGATCACTTGGACTCGGGAAGGGGAACATCACACACTGGGGCCTATCATGGGGAGGTGGGAGGGGGGAGGGATTGCATTGGGGAGTTATACATGATATAAATCATGAATTGATGGGTGCTGACGAGTTGATGGGTGCAGCACACCAACATGGCACAAGTATACATATGTAACAAACCTGCACGTTATGCACATGTGCCCTAGAACTTAAAGTATAATTTAAAAAAAAAAAAAAAAAAGCTGAAACAAGCTTGGCATGTTTGAGGAACAGAGAGGTTCATGGGCTAGAACATGGTAGACAGAAAGAGGGAGGAGAGTTGAAGAAGTAAACCACACGGACTTTTGAGCATATCAGGCCGTGAGTTATTGTGGCATGGAAGGATTTAAAATATAACGATGAGATTTATTTTTAGTAAAAGAGCACTCTGGTTGCAGTATGGAAACAAATTAAAGATAAAAAAAAAAGAAAAAGAAAAACTGCAGAAGAACCTGGTGTCTGGACCTAGAATGGACACATTGGAGATGGAAAGAAGGAGATGGAGTAGAGATACGATTGTAAAGACAGAATCCAATGACTTGGTGATAGACTGGATATGGGAAGTAAGAGAGAAAGAAAGGGGTCAGGGAATGCTCCCAGGTTTGTGGCTTAAGCAACTAAGTAGGAAGTGCTATTTAATAGATGATTAAAAACTGGAGCAGAAAGAAATTGGGAAGGAGGACAGAGAAAGAGAAAATTTTCCATTTTGTCCATTAAATTTGTGATGGCTGCAGGACATTCAGGTAAACACTAGAAAGCTGCTGAGTATGTGTACCTAGCAAGAAGTCTGACTCCTTTTCAGTTGGAAACTTTGGACAAATTACTTATAACTCTGAACTCCATTTCACTATCTGCAAAAGGAAACCCATCATCTGTTTGCCTCAATAGGACAGACAGAAAGACAGATGAGGCAGCATCTATGAATGGTCTCTCTAAACTATAATTCAGTATAGATGTGCAAGAGCACTTAGTCACAGATAACTTTTCACGTTGATAAGGGAAATGTGAAATAAGGGCATACACTAAGTTTAAGCATTCCCATGTACCCCAATTGGCAAATATACATTCATTTATGGATGGATGGAAGGAAGAAAGGAAGGAAGGAAGGAGAAAGAGAGAGAGAAAGAGAGAGAGGGAGGGAGAGAGAAAAACAAAAGAAAAGAAAAGACAAGAAAAGCAGGAAGGAAGGGATGGAGAGATGCAGGGATGGAGGGGAGGGGAGGGGAGGGGAGGGGTGTGGAGAGGAGGGAAGAAGGGGGATGAGGAGAAAGGGAGAAGGGGAGAGGGAGCAGAAAGAAAGGAGGTAGGCAGGAGAAATAAGCAAAAAAAATTAGCAATTTTTATGCTCACATATTTGTTAAAGGTTAACTTTTAAGAAAAAAGGTAAAATTGCTGGGCATGGTGGCACATGCCTGTAATCTCAGTACTTTAAGAGGTCAAGGAGGGAGAATCACTTAAGCCCAGGAGTTCAATACCAGCTTGGGCAACATAGTGAGATCTTTTCTCTACAGAAAATCAAAAAATGAGGTGGGGCAATCACTTGAGCCCACGAGGTCGAGGCTGCAATGAGCCGGGATCGCACCACTACACTCCAGCCTGACCCAGAGTGAGACCCTGCCTCAAAAAAAAAAAAAAAAAGTAAAATAATGACTCATATGCAAACATAAATGTGTCAAAGATTTATTTTAGCCCATTAATGAGGAACTAGAAAGGCAAAAACAGTAACAGCACTAGCCAGTTCAATGGAGAATCCAAAGAACAGACAAACATATGCATATAGGTGTTCAGGAAAAGGTTAACACAGCAATCTTGGGTTACTCAAACCCTGCACATTCCAAGAAAAAGGACTGCTCCTTGGCTGACATCCAGGAGGTGACCTCTGAGCTCTCTTGAAATCTCCCACCTGCCTGGAGTGCTTTTGTAGGTCTAAGTTGTTGAACCACACTGCCCTCTGGAGGCTGGAGACTGAGTAGCTAATGTTGTCCTGTAGCCGCTACATGCCTTTGCCACTAACCCCAATAAAAATCCTTGGACACCAAGGCTCAGATGAGATTCATAGGATGGAAAAATTTACATGTGTGTCACATTGTTACTGAGATAATTAAGTGCTGTTCATGCAACACCTTTGGGAGAGGCCAACTGGAAGCTTGTGCCCTGTTTCTCCTAGACTCTGCCCTATCCACATTTTCCTTTTGCTGACTCTAATCTGTAGTCTTTCACTCTAATAAACCATAAACATGAGTATGACAGCTTTTTCTGAGTCCTGTGAGTCCTTTCAGTGCATGAAGCCTGAGAGTGGTCTTGCAGACTCCTGATCTGTGAGGCCAACAGAAATGCTGAAAACGAATTTACATCTATTAAAGATGCCTTTTACAGGATGGATGAAGTTCATTTTCATTTCCACTGAACAAAATAATTTGCAATACTATCCGTTTTTTTCAATTTACAGAGCTGTAAAATAGATCCAAAACAATGAAAGATATAGACCTTTATAGACTCAAATAATTCTGGAGGATATACTAGACAAAGCACAGCATTCTATTGAAAAGACACTTAGTAGTATTTTTGCTCATTTCAAAGACTTTTATAATTTTTTCTGACACATTTATTAAACCAGTACTTCTTAAGGAAGTCCCTGGTCCTGGCAATGAGGACTCTCTCAAGGCTTAAATTAAGTAGAGTAGTTGTTTTTTAAAGGTGATTCTCATTGTTAATGTATTTGATAAAATCAACGCCATTTGATTTTCCAGTTTTTGAACCATAAATTTCCTAATGTAAAATAAAAATCTGTTCACTGTATCTTCCTTGAAAAGGAGTCAGTTTCAGGTTATTTGAAAGAGCAACATGTTTCCAAAAAAGTAGGAGATATATATATATATATATATGTATATATATATACACACACACACATATGTATTCAAAACTGAAGAGTCTTAGAGACTAAATAGACTTAAGGCTTTACCTTTATTGTCAAACAATTATTGAGGTTTAGGAAACTTCTTTAATGGTATAACTTAGAGAACATCCTGAATAGAACAAATCATCCTTGAAGGAGATGCCATAGTAAGGCATACTAATAAGACTGCCTGAGTTTAAAAGACAAGGGAGGGAAGACAGAATCAAAATGTGAAAAGCGATTGCAGGAATGAGAGCAAGCCGACAAACTGCAGGATCATGAGAACTCTGGGGGCAACATTTGAAGCCTGCTGTTCAATGATCCCCACGTCAATCCACTTTAAAAACTAACAAAATTATGGCACTTATTTGTCTACCCCAAAGGTTGACCATTACCTACAGGATAAATTTCTTCACTTGATATACAAAGTTTGTCCCAAACCTCATTTTGTGCCATTACTTAATAAATATCTTCTACTCCAGAATTCCAATGGTTCCCAACTTGGAATTACCTGTAGAGCTTTTAAAAATCTACTGCCCAGGCCTTCCCTTGGACTGATCAAATCAGAACCTCCAGGAGGTGCAGCCCAGGCATCAAGGTCCTTTTACAACTCTCTGGGTAATTCCAACGGACAGCAAAAGTTGAACACTTCTGAACTAACAGTTTTGAAATCGACATTTTGGAAAGCCAGGAAAATGTAGCTCTACTGATTCTTCTCTCTTAAAAAGTAACGGTAAAGTACAGCTAACTTAGGTTAAATTGTTCCTTTTGTAATATTATTTCCAAATTATTTAAAAGGCTTTGCATATAGGATTAAAGGTTATAGAACATAGTTTAACCTCTCATTCAACAACCAATTCCTTTCCAATCAAGTCACATTCTTTCTATCTCCATACCCGCATAGACTCAGTAGAGTAGAAATGACAACAGTGCTATGAGCCACTCTTGTTTACTTTAGTTCCTATCAGCAAGTACTATACAGAGTTATCAGGCGTCTGTTAAATATAGGCTTAGGAAAATGACTGCTATTTCCCTGCCAAAGACTGGCTAGGCAAATAAAAAGGGAAACTGATATTAAGACATGGCATTTAAAATAGTGTTCATGGACATTTTCTTCCTCACAATCTTTATCATTTTTTTAATAGTACATGAGTGCCACTAAACCTTTTATAAATATTTTTGAGGAAAAAAAAAGGAAAGGAAGAAGGAAAGAGAGGAGAAAGGAAAGAAGGAAAGGGAAGGGAAAAGGAAAGGGGAAAGAAGGGAGGAAGGACAGGAGTAAGGGAGGAGAGAAAGGAAGAAGAGAAAGAACGGAAAGAAAGGAAGGAAAGAAGAAAAGGAGTGAGGAAGGAATAAAAGAAGGAAGGAAGGAAAAATGGAAGGAAGGCATTGGAATAATTCAAGTGTTAATCTTAGATTTTACTGTGTAAATCATTGCAAAGAAATAGGTCTTGGGCTTGGCATGGTGGCTCATGCCTATAATCCCAGCACTTTGGGAGGCTGAGGCAGGTTGATCACTCGAAGTCAGGAATTCAAGAACAGCCTGACCAACATGGTAAAACCCTGTCTCTACAAAAAAAGACAAAAAATTAGCTAGTTGTGGTGGTGCACGCCTGTAATCCCAGCTACCCTGAAGGCTGAGGCAGGAGAAGCACTTGAACCCAGGAGGTGGAGGTTACAGTGAGCTGAGATCATGCCACTGCACTCCAGCCTGGGTAACAGAATAAGACTCGGTTATGTCTTGAAAGAGGAAGGGAAGAGAAGGGGAAGGGGAAGGGGAAGAGTTAGGGAAAGGGGAAGGGGAAGGAAAAGAAAAGAAAAAAGAAAAGAAAAGAAAAAAGTCTTGGGCAGTCTCACAGGAAAGGCTCTCTAGTTTTTTGGCTATCCTCACCTTGATATCTGTACCTTTTGCTTTTTTTTTTTCCCTCTTAAATAACCTTCCTACCTGAGGTCTTTCATAAAATGTTTCATAGGGCAGATAAATTGCAAAAATCATATTATCTATTAGCATGAAGTAATACAGGGTACATATTATGTATAAGTAAGTAAAACAATTGACTATTTTAATTTATTGAAGGCTGAACTTTTGCAGTCTACTTCCATGCTAAGCTGATTTAAGTGTCTTCTTTTAGTTCTACTAATGCTAAAGTACTAAGTGTTTATCTAGTCTCTCCAGAATATACATTGAATTTTAGGCCCAATTTGTACCCTAGACATCTCAACATGTTCTTGCAGAGGTATTCCTCTCAGTTAGTTCTTTCCTTTTGGGGGTCTGCAGCTCACAGTCATTTTTCCTAAACTACTTCAATGGTAGATTTTTTAAAAATGTATGATCTTTTCAGTCTTCAATAATAGGGTTGAGTCAATTGACTTCTGCCTTTTCCCATAACACTCCCATCTTTAAACAAAATATCCTACTTGAAGAGTTCTGCTTTCACCAACTTTTCTTTTGTTCTTTCTCAATCAACCCCTAAATTTTGTCCTGAGGGCCTCTTCATGGTTTCAAGTTGTACGTCCCTTAAAACAGCAGCTTTATCAAAGCCCACATTTATTAGACTGGTGCAAAAGTAATTGTGTCTTCTTGCCATTGCAATAGCAAACACCACAATTACTTTTGCACCAACTTACTACATCAAAAGAGGATCCTGCCTTCTTTGCCAATTCTCCCACACTGTGGAGATAGGAATTTTTATAATAGTCTTAAGACCAGTAGAGTTGTCTAAATAATTTGAAGGACAGAAAAGAAAAAATCTAATGTTGATTTTTAAAAAATTTTTAAATGATGGGGAAGAGGATAAAAGAAAGCTTTAATAACATTGGCTAGCAGAAAATAGGGATAAAAAAGTATTAAAATGAGGGTGATGTTCTTTTGAGATTAGAAAACTTTGGAACAAGAGGCAGAAATGAAGTATAGTTCCTATAAGCGTTTTTAAAAAAAAGTATTATATGGTATGCAATGTATGAGATTCAAGTGGAATAAAACAGACACATAGAATTATTTGTGATTAAAAAACAAAAAAGCTATTTTAACAAGTAGCTTAAGAGTACTTCAACTTTACCAATGAAGGTAAGTGAGAAGAAAGGCAACTACAAAAGCCAAGCTCAATTCTGCCATCTACTGCCTAGCAGTAAAACCATGTGTGGGGGAGACCTACGTCTATTCCAGGACCCAAGATCATTGCTAGGGCACTGACACCCAGTTAGAGAAAGATGGGATGAAAGCCACTGAGATTATATCCTAGAGATGCAGCAAGGTTTCCATCAACACAGAACAGACACTGGGTTTCATTTAACCCTTTTAATAATTAGACCAACTCAGGGTTTCTAATATGATGTATGTATAACTAATTATAGTCCACCCCTTTTTAAAACTTCAACACTACTGGAGTAAAAGCTCAATTTATATAGCCCCTTTGAATAGTCAACAACATTATGGAAACACAGCTGCCCCTCTTTTAGTTTTCTCGGTATCTCTTTGGACCTGAAAGTAACAAACTATGTCCTCTTTATTCATTCTTCAAGGGAAGATGGATCTTTAGATGTCAGAGTCGGAGTAGGAGGTGAGGAACAGTATTCCAGGCTTTCTCTGCTCTATTCTTCTTAAACAGTGTTGTCATTAAAGAACAAAATTATAGATAACATAATTGGAAAGACTGTGTGGTTTTGCCTCCCTAAAAAAGGAAATGACTTTCATATTAAACTATTCCTCAAGTCATATTTTGACAACAAAACTCATAGCATATTTTATTTGTAGTCAACAACAATAGCTTTTGTTTGTATATAAGAAAAAAAGCAAGGGATCACATTTTCTCTCTCTAGATTCCTAGTTCTGGTAGTGAGAAGGAACACGATAAACTTTAGCCTAGTAATTCTGCAATTATCATGTGTTGATAATTTTTTGTCAGTTGCCTAAACTTTAAAGTAAAAAACAAGCATTTTGAAAAGATGGATTCAACTTAGGAAGCCATGGTGGGAAAATCACTTGAGCTCAAGGGTTCAAGACCAGTCTAGGCAACATAGGTAAGACCTATCTATAAAAATAAAAATAAAAAAACAAAGAAAGGAATATAAAAGATTGATTGGAAGAGTAGTGATTAAAAGCCCAGGCTCATAGTCAGGAAAGTATGACTTCTGATTTCTGGCTCTATTGCTCATGAATTGTTCAGCCTTGTCAAGCCTTAGTTTCCTTTTCTGTAAAAACCTCCCCTATAGGATTACTAGAAGGATTAAATGAGATCACATATGTAAATAATTTAGAATAGTGCCAACACAAAACAAATCTTCAATAAATAATAATTATTGGTATTTTTATAATCAGTTAGACTTCTACTTTTGATAGTCATAACCATAACCCCATACTTTACGCGATATTTTATGACATCCAAAAAAATGCTTATATTAGTTCATTTAATTTTATTTAATCCTCACAACCACCTCTGAGACAAATAGGTATGATTATATACCTCATTTTATAGACAGAGGAATTGAGAATCAAAGAAGTCAAGTGGCTTGCCAAATAGTTCACAGCTGATGAGGAAGCGTTAAACAGACCCTGGCACTCACATCTGAGTCTTGCTATGCTGCTGCAGCTGCCCTGAAGAGAGAAGATGTGACTATGAAAATGTCTAATCTTGCTCAAACTGGTCTTGGTGAGAAACATTCTAAGCCTGATTACTTTTATCCTGCCCTTCCTACGTCCTGAGGCAGAGGGTTTCAGTTACTAAGAACTTTTTCAGTCTCTAAGAAATAACTGACTCATAATAACCCATTATCCAAGTGTGTAAATCAGCTTATGAATCCACTCCTACATTGAGGTTGGTTTACAAGCATTGAACAAATGCTTGGATGCCTCACTCGTAAAATTCCAAGTGGCACCTGGCTGTTATTATGCTACTTTCTCTGAAGACTCCTATCTACAGAAGGAAGTCCAAAGTTCAAAACTTATGGCCCTTCACTATGTCCACCTCTTTCTCTAACCACTCTCCCCTGACCACTCCCCAGAAGTACCCTGTTCTCATAGCATCATGCCTTCCTCCTTCCAAACTCTACCTCCCCAGCATGTGATTCAAGGCTCTGCTCATGAGAGGTGACAACATGCTGGCAGCCCTAGCTCTCAGCGCCTCCTGGCTTCAGAGTCCACCCTGGCCTTCAGCCCGCCATGGCACTGTGGGAGCCCCTCTCTGGGCTGGCCTAGGCCAGAGCTGGGGCCCTCTGTTTGCAGGGAGGTATGGAGGGAAAGGTGCTGGCAGAAAGGAGGCTGCGCATGGTGATCGCAGGCCAGCGTGAGTTCTGGCGGGCGGGGGTGCGTGCTCATCGGCCCGCACTGGGAGCAGCTGTCTGGCGCCGCCGGTACAGGGCAGTGACGGGCTTAGCACCCAGGCCAGCAGTTGCACAGGGTGCGCCAGCTCCTCCAGCAGTGCTGGTCTGCAGGCGCTGTGCTCGAATTCTCGCAGGGCCTCAGCTGCCTCCCTGCAGGGCAGGACTCTGAACCTGCAGCCTGCAATACCTGAATCCCCCCTCCCACCACCAGGGGCTCCTGCAAGGCCTGAGCCTCCCTGATGAGCGCAGCCCCCTGTGCGGCAGCAGCACCGGGTCCCATTGACCACCCAAGGGCTCAGGAATGCCAACGCAGGGCTGGGACTGGCGGGCAGCTCTGCCTGCAACCCCAGCTCCGGATTCACTAGGTGAAGCCAGCTGGGCTCCTGGGTCTAGTGGGGACTTGGAGAACCTTTATGTCTAGCTAAGGGATTGTAAACGCACAAATCAGCACTCTGTGTCTAGCTCAGTGTTTGTAAATACACCAATCAGTACTCTGTATCTAGCTCAAGGTTTGTAAAAGCAGTGCTCTGTGTCTAGCTAATCTAGTGGGGACTTGGAGAACTTTTATGTCTAGCTAAAGGATTGTAAATGCACCAATCAGCACTCTGTGTCTAGCTTAGGGATTGTAAATGCACCAATCAGCACCCTGTCAAAACGGACCAATCAGCTCTCTGTAAAACAGACCAATCATCTCTCTGTAAAACGGACCAATCAGCAGGATGTGGATGGGGCCAGATAAGTCAATAAAACCAGGCTGCCAGAGCCAGCCAGGGGCAACCTGCCTGGGTCCCCTTCCAAGCTGTGGAAGCTTTAATCTTTTGCTCTTTACAATAAATCTTGCTGCTGCTCACTCTTTGGGTCCAGGCTGCCTTTAAGAGCTGTAACACGGCAAAGGTCTGCAGCTTCACTCCTGAAGCCAGTGAGACCACAAACCCACTGGGAAGAATGAACAACTCCAGACATGCTGGCTTTAAGAGCTGTAACACTCACCTTGAAGGTCTGCAGCTTCACTCCTGTCAGCAAGACCACGAACCCACCAGAAGGAAGAAGCTCCAGACACATCTGAACACCTGAAGGAATAAACTCCGGACACACCATCTTTAAGAGCTGTAACATTCACTGCAAGGGTCTGCGGCTTCATTCTTGAAGTCAGCATGACCAAGAACCCACCAATTCCGGACACACTCAGACATCTATCCTCTCTAAGGCTCACATTTAGCAATCTCCATTTCAAGATGAATTGCTTTCTCATCCACGCTCCCATGGCAGCTAAAGGAAATAAAAATATTTCAGCCCCAAATATATTTCTTTGACATATTTTGGGATGGCTGTCAGGGGGTCAGTAAATAGAACTGGCCCTACAAAGCTGCCTTTTGTGGGGGAAATTTGCATCATTAGACAATCTGCATTAACGCAGCCAGGCCTTCCCTAGTCCAGATCTAGGAAAGATTAACCGAGAGTCTGATATCTCTAAAGATCCAAAAAAACATTGTCCATTTATTCTCTGAGGGCTGCTACCTGTGAGGTTTCATCTCCATACCAAGACCACTTTTTCTAGCCAAGTCTCTCCTTCTCGCCCTCCCATAACCTAGTTTTGGCCATGCTCCGAGCTTGTGTTCTTTCTGTAACCTCAAGGTGACATACAAGCTCCTACACCCCACTGGGGAGCTGAATCTTCATTCTGAAGACTCCTGTGTCATGGGAAACTATGATCAAATAAACTATGGTCAAACAAGTTTGACCATAGTTTCTTTTAGTATCCTTTTTCTCCTATTAATCTGCCTTTTGTGAACTGAATTTTTCAGGGAACCTTCTGAGAGTGAAGGGGAAACTTTCCCTTCACCCCTACACAATTTGCCACATTCCTCTTTCCTACACTTATATTTCATCATCAATGTTTGTGCATCTGGATTATCCACTGGACTGAGGACTCTTTGAGGGCAAAAATCCCAACCATTTAACTTTAGAGCTCCAGCAGCTGGAATGCAAGCGTTTGATCTGTGAACTATACTGGGTTTACCAGCTGCAGGTGGCATGCTAAAATTAATTAATATACCTCCTCGGATATCTAAGGAAAACAGATCTTTGCAAATCTCCGTGTATCTACTCAGAGAGTTCCACAAAACTGCCAAGTGCCAAGCCAAAGGTAGAAGCATGATCAAGAAAGAGAGATGATGCCACACAAGGATGGGGAACTGAAGTATGAAAGAATTGATTCGCTTATAAATTACATAAACCAAAAATAAAATTCTAAGGTCCCTCAACCATCTGGGTGAACTTCCTCCTCAGTTAGGTCTTTTAAAACTTAACCTGAGAGACTGTTTCAGGCCATGACAGGAAGTGGGGGTTAAACATGCTTCATTATACCTCTCCGGCATTAACATCAACACAGATTTTAAGTCTGATAAGAAGCATTTTACAATCTATTTTCTCTGATGCTTGCTAGCTAAAAGCTTCATCTACATAGTAAAACTTTGGTTTCTACAGCCTCTTATTGCAACCCAGACATTCTTTTCTATTGATCCCAGGTCTTTAGACAAACTCAACCAATTGTCAACCAGAAAATGTTTAAATTTACCTATAGCCTGGAAGCCCAACTTTAAATGGTCCCACCTTTGTGTACAAAACCAATGTACTTCTTACATGTATTTGATTGATGTCTCATGCCTCCCTAAAATGTATAAAACCAAGCTGCACCCCAGCCACCTTGCACACATGTTCTCAGGACTTCCTGGGCCATGGTCACTCACATTTGGCTCAGAATAAATCTCTTCAAATATTTTACAGAGTTTAACTCTTTTAATTGACAATTACATTACAAAAAAGCAAAATCTTTCCATTCAAGTTTTCAGCAAGTAATCATAAAAATTTAAATAAATCAGGGTGTATAGTATATTTAATATTTTGTCTTTTGAACATTGTACAGCTTTGAGTGAACTAAAGGAATTAACAAATTTATTTGTTTGTAAGTCTCCAAACAATTGTTGGTATCTCTGTTAAATAAATTTTTGGACAATAATTTTAAATATTACAGTCTTCTGGGTAGTGTAGTTCACAGAATAATTTAGAAAACACGTTATCTAGATTTACAGTATGGACCTCTCAGGTAAGACAATAAAGGAGGAAAATCTTTTTAGGTGCCCCTATTTTTAGGAGCTTAGAATTCTCACTTATACTTTCTTCCAACCATGATGAATGGGTAATTCTTTTGCTTTTTTTGATTTTTGTTTAAACCTCTTAATTTTTTGTAAACTTTAAATCTATTATTCACCACTGCAAAATTTAAAGTATATATGCTCCTATCTTTAAAACTGTAAGTCTTTTTCTCCATTATTATTATTATTATTATTATTAGAATCACTGTTAACCTAGGCCCTCACCAATCCATTTGGCATTTACCCACACATTTTCCTGAAGATTTAATTTTAAAAGTTCTGTAAAATTACTGTATCTCCAAAATAACTCACATCCATAGCTGTCTATTGAGTCAGTTGTATTTCTAAAAGAAATATGTTATTTCATGGCAGCTTCCTTGGTAAATTTCTGGTAGTCACTAGAAAATGAAAGGAAGTGGAAAAGGTCGGGGAGGGTAGAAAATAGTTGCGGAGAAGAATCACGGGTTATCACATACTTGAAAGGAATAATCCTGACAATTCAAAACTTCACAACTCTTTTTGTCCCTATGCTCCCTAGTGAAAACAGTGTGTGTTAGTCAGAAGCAAACTCACAAAGCTCATGAATAACTTGCATTCTTATGCTGGAGAACAGCCAGTTACCCTGGGACCAAATTCCTGTTTACTTTGTAGTGAATGTGGGAGACAAGCTGCCTGCCAGTAGCTGTTAAGGCAGTAAAAACACATCCAGAGGCTATCACAAGGAGGAAATCACAGAGCAAGTTAATTTGTGAACTTCAAGGACAGAGATTAAATATTGTGCAATGAAGCTAATATGGTGGCCTTGTCTGAAAGTAGAAGAATCTGGTCTGAAAAGCACCCTTAAGAGTTAGCACGATATTTGCATAATGAGTGACACATCGTTGTTTCCAGATTTGCTTTTTTAATGATTGATATCCTTTAAAATTTTCTTCCAGAAAGGTTATTGATTCCCTGTTTGGGAAATGTAAGTTTGTTTTACTCTTGATTTTCTCATTCTGATATATCTGGTACAGAGAGTATTAAAGCCAAAAGGACAGTATTTGGGGTAAAATTTGAAAAATCCCAGACCCAATTTGGAAACCAGGACAGCTCATTATACTCTGTTGTTTTATAGAGCTGCCATGTTCAGTGTTTCGGGGACTTGAGGCTGTTCTGAGATCTCTTATTTGCATTCAGAACTTGAGTAGTTTTTGACCAAGGGGAAAAAATGAGAACTGCCAAATCTATTAGCTTGCCCATAACCCCAAATAGTGTACTATAGTGTCATACTCTACAGAGAAAACAGCTTACTCTTTAAATCCTAGGAATTACACACTAACTACTGGGTCACTATAACCTCACTATGATACCCTTAGGTCACATGTTGTGAGTTTTACAGTTGTTTGGATAGAGAATTTATCAAAAATTAAAATAAAATAAACCTTTGGATAGAGTATAACATTGGGGCTCAGAAAGCAATAACCCAAACACTGGCGCTGTGACAGGCTAAGAAGCCTTAGACACAGCCCCCAAATCAAGGTCCCTCTATCTTTGCCTTGTCCCACAGCCCTTGCCTCAAGCACAGGGAGGGACTCTCTCTGGAATTTCCTTATCTAACCAAGAAAGCTTCTTTCTAAGAGAAATACAGTTGTCTTCCTCCCTTCTCTGAAATCTCATTATCTGTCTCAGAAAAGAAGACTAAGGAATGCAACCACAGGGAGATGGACTTTTTCACAATATAATGCCAGCCTCTAGGGCTCATTCAAATTCCAAAGAGAATCATTTACAAATTCATTGTTCTCCCTAATAATCATCGGTGGTCCCTCAAAGGAATTGCCTACAGTCCCCATCTCTCCTCTCTCCTATGGAAGAGAGCATATAAGCTTCTGTACCACGCTGGGTTATTAGGCAATCTTTCTCCTTAAGTTCCCCAGTGCTAACCATGTTAAAATAACGTGCCTTTTATCCTACTTATCTGTCTTTTGTCAACTGATTTTTAGTGATCCTTTGGAGGGTGAAGGGGAAGTTTTCCTTTGGTTCCTACAATAAGATGTACCAATATTACACTGATTTTCAATGCCATAGCTAATCATATTATATTGAGGTTTGTAAAACTAATGAAACCTACCAAGATTAGGATTATGGGAGGAGCCTGAATTCAGCTAAAATGTAGATGCTGTTTCTACAATCCCTTCCTGCTCAGGAGTCATGTGGCCAGAGGTCACAAGATTTGTTGCTTCCCCAGCTGCACCTATAGGTAACATCACTATTGTAGAACCTAAGATTGCTCTTTTGAGATGTTTTTCAGACTTACCCAACCTGGACTAGTCACTCATGACTCATCTGTCCTGTGGGCCCCCACCCACCCCACCACCGCCCATCCAGAGACAGACTCAATGCACACAGACTATTTTCCATACCTCTATAATTGCATCCCCAGCCAATCAGCAGTACCCATTCCCTAGTTCTCTTCCCACCAAACTATCCTTGCAAAACCTAACCTCTGACCCTTCAGGAAGACTAATTTGAGTGATAACTCCAGTTCTTCTGCATAGCTGGCCTTGTGCTAATAATTAATTCTGTACCACAGTACCATAGTCTCAGTGAACTGGTTTTGTTTGTGCAGTGGGCAAGAAGAACCAGTCAGGCAACTACAGCTATAATGCCATGGAAAATTGAAACGCATCTTGCACATGTCCCATGTTGGAAGAACTTAGAGGTGTTTTTCAATGTTTGTTAGAGAACATGAGAAATAGCCTGCCAGGCCCAGAATCCAGAGCTGTATCCACTAGTACTTTAAATCTAGTCAAATGGAACATACTCACTGGTGCTGAGAGACCTAGGTCCCTAGGGAAAATGAGCACAGCAATATACTAATAGAAGACAAATATTCAACCAACTATAAAGCTTTAGGCTTTAAAAAGACACAATCTTTTTATGGTTTCATTGTTATCATTTTGCATTCAGATTTATCAGTTAAAATGTGTCATTTTTATGCTGTAGTTCAAATGTTATTTCCCTTCTGAAAGGACACTAAAGACTCTAATCAAAAGATTATTAAAGTCTATGCATAGTTCAGATAATCAATAAAACACCCTCCAATTTTTCTCAAAAGTATTCTTTTCTTTTTTGCATACGTTTCTCCCCTGAAAGGGACATTATTTTTAAATGTCACCATGTCACAACCAGAAAAAAAGTCGATTAAGTTTCCTAGTATGGAAGCCCAACCTGATGAAGTGTATTTGTTTATTTATTTATTTCTCATTTCTTTCTTTCTCTTGTTCCTTTTGAAAAATGAAAGCAAAATCCTAAACTGCCCCCCGACACCCAACTGACTAAAAGGACCCCCTCTCAACCGAGGGGAAAACAGAGAAACCTTAAACACTGAGTTCCCGACCGTGATGGGATGAGAGGTCAGAGATGCCTTAGCGTGCCCCTTCCTTATTGATCTTTAACCAGAATTCTTTCCTAAGGAGTAAGCAGAAACCAGCTCTAGAAAACAAGAAACAGGCAACTCATTTCTTTACCATCTTCTGCCAGTTATCTGAGGCTGCTACCAGACTCCACCTACCTCTTGGCAGTTTCAACTGACAATTCACCAGTTTCACCATGCACCTCTTACTAAAAACTGACCACCATGTCTAGTTTTGAGCCACTCACAGAGGATGTGCAGTATGGGTTTCTGTGTCTTCTGCTTCACCTTTTGACATCAGAGGGCTGAAAACTCCACCCTCAGATCATGCTAACACCATCATTTTTTCAACATGTGACTCATGAAAAGGCATGAAGCTCAATTGCACATTTGCATATTCTCCCTTCATAAATATTCATGATGTCCCTTTAGCTTATTGAATATGTATATTTGGCTACCCTATTCAGTATGAATTCCTGTCTTACACTTTCCCTTCTTGAAGTGCCTGTTATCAGTTTCTGTCAGAGACTACACTTCCAAGCCTGTCAAAATGGCTACCTGTAGGCTACAATCCTTTATAAGAAATAAAGTTCTCCTTTCCTTTTATGAACCTCCTCATTCTTCAATTGACAATCTCAATTTTCCTGGTGACAGTGATTTCAAAGTATCTTAGAAAGGCTTGGTTGTTCTTGCCATAACTTTCAGAAGTTAAAGTGTCCTAGTTTTTATTTGGAGCCAACTATGAATATCGGACATGAATTTATCTTAACCCTTTTTTTTTGTAAAGGTGTTTGTTTATATTTTTAGCTTGTGACATGTCTTGAGATAATGAGTTCCATGTCCCATATGAGAGACAATCATTTATCTCTTACAGATAGAGTAAATAGGCCAGGAAAAGAAAGGTCCAGGACATAGTTTTCTGTCTTGGGAATCCAGACCTGGACCTGGCCTTGAAGCCAAAGGACTCTGGGCAACTGAAGAATATTCTGTAACTTTTGGTTCATTTGCCTTCCCCCTCCAGGGCAGAACCTGTGTCTTCGTACTTGCAGCACACAACAGTATCTAGCATATACTAGACCTACAATAACTGTGCTGTGAAAAACAATGAATGAATAGATGGATAAATGGAGGGAGGGAAGAAGGGAAAGAGGTCTGTTATGAGGAACTGGAGGAAACATGAGTGAGACAATTTTCCCACTTCATAATTTTGGCAATAGAATATGTTTCTGTACTAAATTCTCAACTCCTGAATTTCCCACAAAGCTCATAATTTATATATTTTATATGTGTATGTGTGTGTGTATATATATATATATATATTCATTCCAGAAGTCTGCTCTTCATATTTTACCTTTAAAATATGCTTATTGTTTTGTGTATATTCCTCTGCTTTAATAATTAAAGTAGAAATATTGTAGCTGAGAATATAAGAAAATACACGGTTAAAGTGAATTTACAGAAATAACAACTGATTGCAAGAAATATACCATTTTAGCCTGTAATCCCAGCAGTTTGGGAGGCCAAGGTGGAAGGATTACTTGAAGCCAGAAACTCAAGACCAGCCTGGGCAACAAAGCATTTCCACAAAAAGTTAAAAAATTAGTCAGGCATGGTGGTGTGGACCTGTAGTCCTAGCCACTCATGAGGCTGAAGTGGGAGAATCACTTGAACCTAGAAATTTGAAACTGCAGTGAGCTATGATTATACAACTGCACTCCAGTCTGGGCAATATGAGACCTCATCTTTATTAATAATAATTATGAATAAAATAAAATTTTAAAAAGAAATACATTATTTTAGTTACTGGGCATAGCTATAAACAGGAATAAGCAAGAAAACAACTTAGAAAAAAATAAAAAGAAACTGAGTGGGTTGGAACAGCAGCAGGGCAGCACTGACTAGGGAATAATTTCCATCATGAGCTACAAAACTGCCTAGTTTGGGAAAATCAGTTAAGTTATGATTTCCGAGTTCCTCATCAAAAAAACAATACAAATAGTATCTATTTTGCAAAACACACAAAATTGGAGTAAGGATCCAAATTAGATGATGATCAAGAATTACTCTATTATCTTCCCTTTTGCATGTTTCTCAAGAGCAAGAATTCTGTTTCATTTACCTTTGTACCCACAGTTTCTAATACATGCTATATTAGTCTGTTCTCATGCTGCCAATAAAGACATACCTGAGACTAGGTAATTTGTAAAGAATAAGAGGTTTAGTGGACTCAAAATTCCACTTGGCTGGGAAGGCCTCACAATCATGGCAGAAGGCAAAGGAGGAGCAAAGGCACATCTTACATGGCTGCAGGCAAGGGAGTATGTGCACGGAAACTGCCCTTTATAAAACCATCAGATCTCACTATCAGGAGAACAGCACAGGAGAAACCCGTCCCCATGATTCAATTACCTCCCACCAGGTCCCTCCCATGACATGTAGGGATTATGGGAGCTACAATTCAGGATGAGATTTGGGTGAGGACATAACCAAACCATATCACACGTCCAATATGTAAATGCATGAAAGTTGTTTTAGGTGTTTTAATCATTAGGCCATAGATTATCAAGCTGAGATCAGAGAAGAAATGCCAAAAACAAAAGGCAAATTTTTCAAAGTCAACATTGGTCTCTGTGTGTGTGTGCATGAGTGTCATGAGTGTAGTAAGAAACAAGAAAGGAAAAGAGAGGAAATTAGGGCAGTTTGAGTAGGGTGGTCAAAGCATTATCAAAAAGAGATATAGCTGACCTGAGCAACATGGAAAAACTCAAACTCTACAAAAAATAGAAATAGTAGTTGGATGTGGTGGAAGGCACCTGTACTCTCAGCTACTCAGGAGGCTGAAGTGGAATGATCACCTGAACCCAGGAGTTTGAGGCTGCAGTGAGCCATGATTGTGCCTCTGCACTCCAGCCTGAGTGACAGAGTGAGACACTGTCTAAAAAAAAACAGAAGACACATAGCTGCCTGATTTATTATGACAGCGGCATTAAAGACATTGTGAGGGGAAGACAGATTCCGTTTGTAAAGGAGGAAGATCCAGCTGTCTGAAGGTAGTGAGTTATCTCAATTGATTATTCACAGTGAGTTACAGATCCAACTCCTTGTTCTACTCTTTCCCTGCTTCTCAGTACTGCACTTGACTAAATTTTAAAAAAAGGAAAAGGAGGAAAAACAAAGAAACAAGGGAAAGGCATCCCCCCCCCCACCTCTCACCTTTCTTATCCATTTATCCAATGTATGCTTTTTTGTCCCATCATGTCCCATCTCCTGAGTGATGCTCTTCCCAATGGCTTTATTCCATACTGATTTCTACCTTCTCTCAACTCCTAAATGCTTTTTTAATGATTTCCACCTCTCTGTGTGGCATGTACCCCCTGCTATTTTCTCACTGCTTCATCTCTCTGACATTTTGTCAGTCTGCTAATTGTCCATCAAAATCCATTCTTCCCTTCTTTTATGGTTTCTATAACCCCTTGGAGTTAGGCAGCTGAATAATTATGTTCTTTCCAATGGAAAGAAAGTGAAAGTAATGTATGCCACTGCCAGGCTGGGCCCATAAAACCTCACAGCAGTATCTTTCCATCTTATTCCCCCTTCCTGAAAGCTGAATGATGTCAGTGAAGACCACAGCAACATGTTGAAGATGGTGGCTTTCCAGCAGTTTGGGTTCCTAAATGATTACAGTGAGCGAAGGCTTCCACCACCCCAGAATAATCAATAACAACCTTAACAATTACCCAAGGGAGAAATAAACTTCTACTGTTTTTAAGATATAACACTTTGGTTCTATTTGTTACAGTCTACCCTAACTAATAAAGATAGATATATCTCTTCTCTCTGTCCTCCAAAAGACCACCAGGGTGGCTAAATAGTAGAAAAGAGAGCATTATTAACAATGTCAGTTTGCAGACCAGGAAGAGACAGTCTCCAGAATGAACCAAAAATGCTGTCTTCAAAACAGGAATAGGTAAGTCGGGTTTTATGCCTCACAGCACCTGTATTACTCGATAGAGTCATACATATTGAGCAGCTTTAGGGAACAAGATAAACGTATTTATTAAGGGAGTCAAGCACATGTGCAATGGGGACACATATATGTAAGATACATCCAATGTTCACTTTGGGGTAGGGTTTTAGAATTACAACGAGGTGGAATTTGGCTTTTTGCATCAAAAGGTGAACTATAGGACACAAAGACAGTTTGTGCACAGCCGTTATAAACGGACTGAAACTGGTTTAAGCTCTGCAGTTGCTTATTAGAAAAGAATGTTTGCAAGGCCAGTCCCCTGTCCAATCAGAGTTGTAGTGGTTTGGGATGTAAGTCAGAGTTAGGAAAGCTCTGACAATTTGGCTGATATTTCCTATTGTTGGATAATTTAGCAAGAGTGTGGTTTGTTTTTGTAGCCATAAGAATTTAGGAAGTTGCCATGCCAGCCAAGCCCTGAACTGTCAACCTGTAGACAACTTTTGTTTCTTTAACCTTAGGCTTCATTTCAGTTGATAAAGGGGTGTCTATTTGGGTCTGTCAGATCATATCTCCAATTAGATAACATTTCTTAATCATACCACCCACTCCAGTACTATGTACATAATAGGTAAATGATAAACACCAAGATTATTGATATTTTACAAATTAAAAATAAATATTGCCTGTGAATCCAGAAAATCTGAGACAGGTCTCAGTTTACTTAAAAAGTTTATTTTGCCAAGGTTCAGAAAGTGTGCCTATGACACAGCCTCATCAGGTCCTGATAACATGTGCTCAAGTGGTCACAGCACAGTTTGGTTTTATACATTCTAGGGAGACATAAGACATCAATCAACATATGCGACATGAACATTGGTTTGGTCTGGAAAGTCGGGACAACTGGAAGCAAAGGCAGGAAGACTTGAAATGGGGAGGGGGCTTCTAGGTAATAAGTAGATAAGAGACAAATGGTTGCAGTCTTTTGAGTTTCTGAATAGACTCTGCAAGGAGACAATCAGATATACATTTATCTCAGTGAAAAGAGGGGTGACTTTGAATAGAATGGGAGGCAGGTTGGCCTTGAGCAGTTCCCAGCTTGACTTTTCCCTTTAACTTAGTGATTTGGGGGCCCCAAGATTTATCTTTCTTTCACATGCCAAATTAAAAATCAGTGAAACAGAGGAAAAATAGTATCACAGCGACATATCTAGGATGGAGAATAGCATTTGTGATGAAGTAGAAAATATGGGAGACCTGCATACTGCTCTGGAAAGATAGAATTTAGGAGATACTAAAAATATTATTGTTACTATTTTTTAAGTAGTATTCCTGTGCTTCTTAGAACTGCTAATAGAGATTCAAAAAAATTCAGGTTTTTGGTAAAGCATATGGGTCCTTTAAGAGAAAAATTTTACTTCTTAAGATATTTGTTATCAGAATCTTTGAAAATGAAATATTAGACATGTCAAAAACCATAAACAGTCATAAATCCTATGGAAACTACTGAGCTGGAATTTTTTTCAAGTACCATTACATAGGCCAGAGGCCTTTGTGCCTGTTGACTTGTATTATTATCTGGATGATCTTAGTTTGCATTAATGTTTACATCATAATTTAAATAGGGCTTTTACCTGTAAGTGTTATTTAATTAAAAATGCCTCTGGGTACAGTGGTGCACACTTCTAGTTCCAGTTATTTAGGAGGCTGAGGCAGGAGCATCACTGGAGACCAGGAATTTAAGCTGTGGAGAACTAGGATTGTGTCTGTGAATAGCCACTGCACTCCAGTCTGGGCAGCATAGCAAGACCCCATATCTTAAAAATATAAATTATTGAAGATCTATACATTCTCGAATCCTTGGCAGATATGATGAGATTTCTACAAATTGCCAGCAGTAGCACTGTAAAAAGCCACTGAAAAGCAATTGGTAACAACTCTTCCTAAAGTTGAAACAGATTTAGTATTTACATTGATCTCTAATCTATTTAGTCAAATATCAACCAGTCTAAGAGTTCTAAGTTGAGAGGTCTGTAATCTCTCTGAAAACAAGCGAAATTGAGCACCCTGTGCAGGGACTGTAGGGCTCTTGACAATTCATTGGCTCAAACATAGATCCTCAGCTTCTCACTGACATGCTGGTAAAAAAA
This sequence comes from Trachypithecus francoisi, assembly GCF_009764315.1. Classification (NCBI taxonomy): domain Eukaryota; kingdom Metazoa; phylum Chordata; class Mammalia; order Primates; family Cercopithecidae; genus Trachypithecus; species Trachypithecus francoisi. The sequence goes on along the minus strand of NW_022681470.1, from coordinate 42,513,354 downwards.
GTTGGCTTGAGTGCCAAGAAGGGGAAAACTAAAACAACAACAACAACAACAACAACCTGAAGTACAAAGACGTTTGTTTCCTATCCTTAGTGGACTCAGAAGGAGGTCTTCTAGGTACAGAGGCAGAAGTGAGATATTAGGGTCCACCGTATTCAGAATATTTCTACTAAGAGATTGGGAATGGGAACAGTGGCATTTGTTAGCCAATCACAGAAGAATCCACTTATCCAAAGCATGTTTAAAAGGCTAGTGTGGTTCCAATACCTAAATCCAGCAATTTGATTAATTTGTGAGATTTTTGAAGGTTAATTTCTCCAATGTTGTCAACAGCATGGAGAAAATATTGTTTGTATTGCAGAATTATCTTCCTCATCCCAGCAATCTAATGTTGGAGATTTCTCTGATGATGCATTTCAGGATTACCCACTGCAGTTGATACTTTTGTATCCTCAGGTTCCCCATCCACGTGAATTCAACCAACCATGGATCCAAAATATTGTTTAAAAACTAAAACAATAAAAAGTAAGAATACATCAATTAAAAATAACACAAATAGGCTGGTCTGAATGCAGTGGTGTTTACAACTAACTGATCACAATCAATACAGAGTTCTTTTTCTCCACTCCCACTGCTTCACTTGACTAGCCTTAAAAAAATAAAGTAAAAATAATACAGTACAACATAACAGCTATTTATATAGCATTTACACTGCATTAGGTATTACAAGTAATCTAGAGGTGATTTAAAGTACACAGGAAGATGTGGTTAGGTTACATGCAAATATAGCCAAGCCCTGCATGACAACATTTGGGTCAAGGACAGACCGCATATCGTATGGTGGTCCCATAAGATTACAGTACCATATTTTTACTGTACCTTTTCTATGTTTAGATATGCTTAAGTAGATAAATACTACCTACATTTGTGTAAAGTATACTCTATGATACTCATTCACACAACAACAAAATTGCCTAAGGACATATGTCTCAGAACAAATTCCCATAGTTCAGTGACAGATGACTGTACTATGCCATTTTATGTAAGGGATTTGAGCATCCTTGGATTGTGGTGTCTTCACGGGTCCTAGGACTAATACACTGTGGATACCAGGGGATGACTCTATATGGAATTTATATTGGAACCCTTGTACTTCTCAACTAAATCAAATTTATTACTTTAGTAGCTCAATAAAATATCCTTTCAACTGAGACTATAACACATCATGGCACAAAACTTAAATTGCTTTCACTATAAATAGTGGGCAAAGTACACATAGAAAATTTGTGTTGGTAGACACTAAAGAGCATATCCTTTCTATATTCTGTCCTGCTAGTTTTTTTTTTTTTTATTCCAGAAAGTTATTTGATAACCACATAACATCTCAAGAACTATTTGGGTTTGAATTTCAGCTCTGACTTATATAAACTCTGGGATCTTCAGCAATTTATTCAACCTTTCCTTACCTCAGTTTCCCATTTATAAGATGATTAATATATATGCAGTACTGGTTTACATATAGTAATAGCTCAGTGAACCACAGAGATGACCCCCCAAATAGAAATTCTATTCCATACTTCTGTCCTGTTGAGTCAATTGCTCTAGCACAACCATAGCAACATTTAAGTATTTTGTGGGAATCTTAAACACAACATGCCCCAAATCACACTCATCATATTCTGACTGAAAACTGGTTCTTCCATTGTCTCCATTTTATTTTCTGAATTTGCTATAATTCTCCAATTTAAGCTAATTGGAAGCTCAAGTTGCATCCCCAATTTTGGTACAGTTACCACATAGTTTTCTTACTCCATTTTAAGTGTAAAAGGATTTCAAATCTGAAATCTGGCACAGAATTCTGTCTGCAGAGAAAACTGCACAGAAAATTTATAATGGGATATTTGAAGAAAAAAATGGCTTATCCTGAACAGCACCAGAAGTTTCATTTTTTTCTGTACTGTTGTAACTCAGTAGATAATGTTTACATTTGTGTATATGTCTTTCAACACAAATAAGTATGGTTGCTAAATAATATTATGCCACTAAACTTCTTGTTTAATGCTTCTTCATTATGATTCATTATAATTGTTTAATGCTTCTTCATTATGATGTGTTAGAAGTTTTTCAAAAGTTTATACTTTGTCTCTTAGTCACAATTAAAAAAGAAATAAACATGAACTCCCCAAATGAGCCACAGAAATAAATCAGCATGTCTAAATTTCAGAATGAGAAACAAAGATGCAATTCTCTCCTCAGACCAAACAAAGCAGAGATTTTCAAACTGCAGAGGTGCCACAGAAAAGGCTGAATTCTCAAGCATAGTGAGCTTAGACTTTATAGCTAAAATAGAAATTTCAGCTTTTAGAGCTGAAATAGAAGGTCAGAGCATTAACAAAACATTAGAACCTCACATTTAAAAATTAGTATGAGTTTTTGTTATTGTGCTAAGACCCTTACACACATGATTTCTTCTAGCCAATACAGGCACAGATTCAACAAAGATGGTGCCTTTTGTGAAAGGCATATATATTGTGAAAACAGAATATTCACCTTGTCTTCTGACATTGTAAAGACCACCCATATTTGCACAGATGCTGCTGCTGTAGTACTTTCAGGCAAGGCCAAGGCTTTTTGAAAAGCTGGTCATGGCCCAGTGATCAATGAAGAACTCAGGGACATCCCAAAACTCAGGACTATAAGGTAGGAGAAAGACATTAACCCCTGGCCTGAGAATGAGATTAGAACCCTAATATGCCTCCCGTTAGACTTAATTCAGAGCAAGACTGAACCCCAGTGAGCCAGTCATGAATGGAAATCACCATACTTTCCCTTTCCCACTCACCTTTACCACTACCTGCCAGATATTCAAATGAATTCAATCGTAAAGAGATTCTCCCCTTTAACTCTTTTTCTTTTTGTGCTAATTAACATTTGGATTTTTTTTCTCACAATACATAAATTTACTTGTTTCTTGAGGCCCATCTAGAAAAATCAAAATTCAGCCAAGGCATCAACATATCATAGGAACTGTTTCCCAATTTCCATGGCAGAGGATGGCACATGGAAAATTCTTAGGAGCTGTAAGCAATTCAGATAAAAGGCTAAAAAGAGGGAGGCTGGATTCATATATTCCTCTTTGAACCTCAAAGGCACACAGTTGAGTTAATCCTACTTCTTTGTCATCGCATGCTATCTCCACAGGCTAACAGAAGCTCTCATCCTTGTTTAATGTATTTTTTCTCTTCACCCCCATCCCCATTCTAATTTTCCTTCCTCCTGTAGAGGAACTCATTCCATTTTGTTTAATGTATATCAGGTATATATGTATGTCTAAAAAACTGGAATATTTGCTTGCATCTTTATACATTTTAATTCAGGTAAATGATACTACGTCATTGTTCAAATTTCATTTCTTATTTTTTTCACTCAGCACTGAATTTCTAGATATATTCATGTTGCTGCATGTATATTTAAGTCATTACTTCTGACTGCAGTGGAATATTCTAATGCATTCTTCCAGTGTGTCCTTTATCCATTTTCTAGTAATAAACACTTAGTTGCCGGCTACCACAAAGATGGATTGAGTATTCTAATATATATGATGGGTTTCTCTGGAGTAAATAAACAGGAGTGCACATTTTGGCTCAAAGAGTATATACAGATCAAATTTCCCTCTATGCTGCCAGATTGCTTTTCCAAATAGCTGTGCCAGTCTGGACTCGCTTGGGAAGTGTTAAATGTATTCCTTTTGTTGTTTACTTTTGCTTTTGTTTTTGAGACAAGGTCATACTGTCACCAAGGCTGGAATACAGTGGTGCAAATGTAGTTCATCCAGCCTCACCATCCCAGACTCCAGTGATCCCCTACCTCAGCCTCCTGCTTCAGTCTCCCTAGTAGCTGGGACCACAGGCATGCACCACCACACCTGGCTAATTTTTTTATTTTTTGTAGAGACAGAGTCTTGTTGTGTTGCCCAGCCTGGTCTTTAACGCCTAGGCTGAGCAATCCTCCTGCCTTGGTCTCCCAAAGTGCTGGGATTACAGGCATGAGCCACTCTGCCCAGACAAGAGTGTATTCTTAACCAGCATTTGTATCATCCAACCTTCTACTTACTGTCAATCTGATCTGTGTAAATTAGGAATTTTAAAATTATCATTTATCTAATTGTAACCATAATAGGTTCATTTGCCTGATATGCAGTGAGTCAATAAACTGAGACACTTGGGATACAGCAGAGAAAGAGTTTAATAATTGTAGGGCAGCTGAATGAGGAGACAAGAGGAAACTTCAACTATGTCTTCCCAAGAGTTCTGGGGTTGTTTTTAAGAGGTATTAATGGGGATTGAAGTGTGGGAATCACTGATTAGACGAGAAGCTCAGAGTGATACCTTGGGACAGGAAGATGAAGAAACCACATTTTTGGTTCTGAGTCTGTTTCTGGGTGGGTGGGCAGTCTTCACACTGGTTGGCCTCAGACCTGCTGGAATTTGAAAATGCCATAAGCTCTTGAGCAAGAAGCTGCTATCATTCTAGCATCAGAAATTCTGTCTATAGGCACAATGCGGGAGCAGGTACCAGGTGGCCAGCATCCTAAATGACTCTCAGCAGCTGCAGAGAAGTGAGTCAAAGTGCACCAGTGCACTGTGAATAATGCCTAACTATAATTCTGCCTAAAGCCTGGCTTGTAATTCTTATTAACCCAGTGAGAGTGGTTCCATAACTACTATTGAACTTGACTATCTATCTATCTATCTATCTATCTATCTATCTATCATCTATCTACCTACCTACCTATCTATCTATATTTTGGAGACAGGGTCTCACTCTGTCACCCAGGCTGGAGTGCAGTGGTGCAATCTTGGCTCACTGCAATCTCCATCTCCTGGGCTCAAGTGATCCTCCCACCTCAGCCTCCAGAGTAGCTGAGAACACAGGTGTGTGCCACCATGCCCATTTAATTTTTTGGTTTTTGTAGAGATGAGATTTCACCATGTTGCACAGGTTGGTCTTAAACTCCTGGGCTCAAGTGACCTGCCCTTTTGGCCTAATAAAATGCTGGTATTTCAAGTGTGAGGCACTGTGGCCTCATCCCTTTTTACACATGCTAACAATTTGGGTTTCCACTTCTATGACTTACCAATTCATATATTTCCCCCATTTTTCTTTCTCTCTTTTTTTTTTTTTTTTTTGAGAGAGAGTATTGCTCTGTCACTCAGGCTGGAGTGCAGTGGCCTGATCTCGGCTCGCTGAAAGCTCCGCCTCCCAGGTTCACACCATTCTCCTGCCTTAGCCTCCGGAGTAGCTGGGACTACAGGGGCCCGCCACCACGTCCAGCTAACTTTTTGTATTTTTGGTAGAGACGGAGTTTCACCGTGTCAGCCAGGATGGTCTCCATCTCCTGACCTCGTGATCTGCCCGCCGCGGCCTCCCAAAGTGCTGGGATTACAGGCATGAGCCACCGCACCTGGCCTTTTCCCCCGTTTTTCTACTTGTTTTCCATCTTGTTCTCCTTGATTTACAGGTATTGCTCATGAATCTAGATCAGGTTGTCCAATCTTTTGGCTTCCCTGGGCCACACTGGAAGAAGAATTGTTTTGGCCTACACATAAAATACATTAACACCAACAATTGCTGATGAGCTAAAAAAATAAAAAATCACAAAACATCCCATGTTTTAGGAAAGTTTATGAATTTGTGTTGGCCTGAATTCAAAGCTGTCCTGGGCCACATGCAGCCCATGGACCACAGGTTGGACAAGCTTGCTCTAGATAGTAATCCCTTGACATTCTTAGACATTTGCTGGAGTGCAGAAAACGATTCTGTAAAACATGGTACTTGGGCATGCTGAGTGCTTTTGAAAATTGAAAGGCCTCAGAATCAAATAAGTCTCAGAAACAATTTAAACTTGTCTTGGGTTCCCCGCCCCCAGCACAGGGAAAGACTCTCTGGAATTTCCTTATCTAACCAAGAGGCCTTCTTAACAACAACAACAACAAAAGTAAAACAAGAAATCTGTCTCTCTCTTTCTCTCTCTCTCTCTCTCTCTCTCTCACACACACACACACACACACACACACACACACAAATTGCCTTCTCTCCCCCACCCTCCACACCGCCCTTACCTCCTTACCTATTATGGAGAAGACAGAAGAATGCAACTACACCTGGATGGACTTTTCCACAAGATAATGCCTGCTTCTCAGGCTCATTCAAATTCCAAAGGGAATTATTTACAAGTTAATTTCTGCCTTGGGTCCATTCATTCTCCCTAATAATTATTTACTGCCCCTCAGAAGAATTGTCTGTATTTCCCCATCTCCCCCTTCCCCTATGAAGAAGGATATAGAAGCATCTGTACTCCATGGCATCGTGGGTAATTACTCTGTGATTCCCTCCCCCGCCCCCCATGCACATTAATATATTTGGATGCCTTTTCTCCTATTAATCTGGGACTTTTGTCAGCTGATTTTCAGGGAACCTTCAGAGAGCAAAGGGAAGGTTTGCCTTGGACCCTAAAAGTTGCAACCGTCCACAGTCTGTCATCTACCTTTTAATTTTATGTTGTCCTCTGTTGAAGAGAAATCTAATTGTGCTACAGTCAAAGCTATGTTTTTCTCCTCTTTTAGTGCATTTTGATCCTGCTGAAATAAGGTATTCCAATCCTAACTCACAAACATATCCTTCCATATTTTCTTTATAAGATTTTAGCTTCACCTCTCACTTTTAGGTCTTCAGTTCATTTAAACTTTATTTTCATATATGGTATGAGCTAGGAATTCAAATTTATTTTTCTCCACCTAGTGATTCTGTTTTCCTCAGTACCATCTACTAATGATCTATTCTTTCCTCATAATGAGATACCACCTCTATCATATGCTGACTTCACATTAATATGTGAGATATTCTGAGTTCCTTTTCTCTTTCATTGGCAGTTTCTATTTCCATGACAAACTTCACTTTTTAGTTTTGATTGCTCATATCTTCTAAAGTATCCCTCTTTCTCTTCTTTTGCAAATTTGTCTTTTCATGTACCTTTATTTTTCTATATAATTTTAGAATCAATTTATCAAAAGCTCCAAAATAATTTTATCAGAAAATTTGTTAAAAAGACTTTGAATGCATTCCTTAATTTGAAAGGAGCTATCATCTTTAAAATTTTACAGCTCCCCATAAATGAGCATGGTATATGGTACTATTGATACAGGAGCTAAAAGAAATTATTTACGCAGATAGTGAACGTGAGAGTCCTTGGCAGAGCTTCCCTTTTAACAAAAAGCAGCCCCCAAAATCATTTCTTTTCTAACAAAGAGCAGCCTGAAAGATCAAGCTGCAGACATAGATAAGGACGGTGGAAGCTTGCACGGGTGAATGTCAGCAGCTGCGCCAATAGAGAAGGGCTACCTGAGGGCCAGATGTGTTCAACATGGAGGCTCCATTTTCCCTTTTCTTTGTCACCACGTGTACAGTAAAGGAAGAGGCAACATGGCACCAGCCAGTTAGAGAACCCATCTGCATAATAAAAGATTAGCGTGGGGTGGCCAGATTTTCACATGCTTTGTAAATGGCACACCTAGTCTGAACCAGTTCTCCAGATGTATTTGATACGGAATCAAATTTTAAATTAAAATGTCTATCTACAATAAAAGAAATGGACTGGTTAGCCAGTTTTTAACACTTTATGCTAATGGCACACTTGGTCTGACCAATCTTTCGTGTTCTGTGTAAATCAGACACTCCTTCTCAAGCTCACCTATAAAACCTCTTGCATTTTGCTGTAGACCAGAAAATCGCTTGGGACCCCTCTCTACAGGAGAGAGCTTTTTTCTTTCTTTTGCCTATTGAACCTCTGCTCTTAACCTCACTCCCCTTGTGCGTCCGCGTCCTTGATTTCCTTGGCATGAGACAATGAACCTTGGGTATTACCTCAGACAAATGATGCCACTTCACTATCTTATAATATCTTCTTTTGTGTCTTTCAATAAATTTCTCCTAAAATATTCTCCATAAAAGTCTTGTGCATTCTTTATCCTATTAACTCCTAGATCTTTTATAATTTTTTTGCTAATATGAATGTGATCTTATTTGCTATTATCTAGTCAATTTCTTTTATTGCAGATAAACATTTTAATTTAAAATTTGTTTCTGTATCAAATACATTTGAAGAACTTTATTAATTTGAATAGTTTATCTATGGATTATGTCAGGTTTTTTTCTATCAATGAGTATGTCATCTATAATCAATGGTTTTTGTTTTGTTTTGTTTTTGAGACAGAGTCTTACTCTGTTGCCCCGGCTGGAGGGCAAGGCATGGTTTCGGCTCACTGCAACCTCCACCTCCCGGATTCAAGCAATTCTCTTGCCTCAGTCTCCCGAGTAACCGGGATTACAGGCATGCACCACCATGTCTGGCTAATTTCTGTGTTTTCAGTAGAGACGGGGCTTCCCCATGTTGGCCAGGCTGATCTCAAACTCCTGACCTCAGGTGATCTGCCCATTTCGGCCTCCCAAAGTACTGGAATTACAAGTGTGAGCCACTGCACCCAACCATCAATGGTTTACTTCTTATACTTTCATTTCTTTTGTCTTGTGGCACTGTCCAGGACCATAATGGATGGATATACAGGCTGACATATGACAATTGGCTTGAGTTGTTTGATGATATTCACCAGATCTTCTATATTTTGCTATTTTATGGACATTATTTTCAATTTCTGGGGTAAGTATAATGAATTCTCTAACTATAAATTGTTAATTTAACTACTTATCCACACAGTTCTGTCTGTGATTGTTTTCTATATTTTAACTATATGTTGTTTGGTGTATATTCCTACTGGTTCATATCTCCTTAGCCCTTTGTTCATTTTACCAGTATATATATTTCATACCTTTATGATTTTTCTCTTTTATCTCCCAAAAAACATGAAATTATTGGAATATTTGCAAGAGCTGAGTTTTAAAATGATCTAGACTAATTTGTGTGTGTAATTTCATTTATTTGACACTTATAAGACCACTCAGCTGTTCTATATCTTCCTGAGTTAGTTTTGGTCAACTTTTGCTTTTGTTTTTTAGTAGACTTTATTTTTGGAGCAGTTTTAGGTTCACAGCAAAGTTGAGCAGAAGGTACAGAGATTTCCCATATACTCCCCATACATGCTGATATGGTTTGGATACTTAGGCCCTCCAAATCTCATACTGAAATGTGACCCCATATGTGGAGATGGACCAAGTGGGAAGTGTTTGGGTGATGGCGGAAGATCCTTCATGAATGGCTTAGTACTTTCTTCACAGTAATGAGGGAGTTCTCACTCTATTAGTTTGCAGGAGAACTGGTAGTGAGAGAGCCTTGGCACCTCCTCCTCTCTCTTGCCCCCTCTCTGACCACGTGACACACCTGCTCCCCTTTTGCCTTTTGCCATGAGTAAAAGCTTCCTGAAGCTTCACTAGAAGCAGATGCTGGTGCCATGCGTCTTGTATAGTCTGCAGAACGATGAGCCAAATAAACCTCTTTCCTTTATAAATTACTCAGCCTCAGGTATTTCTTTATAGCAATGCACAATGGACTAATACAGATGCATACTTCCTCTGTGACCAACATCCCCCATCAGAGTGACACAGTTGTTACAACTGATGAACCTACACTGACACACCATCATCACCTAAAAGTTCGCAGTTTACATCAGGGTTCACTCACTCTTGGTGTTGTGCATTCTGTGGGTTTGGACAAATGTATATACCATTATAGATTCATACAGAGTAATTTCACTGATTTTTCAATTCTCTGTTCTCTGCCTATTCATGCCTTCCTCTCTCTCACTAACTCCTGGCAACCACTGATCTTTTTACTGTCATCACAGTTTTGTCTTTTCCAGAATGCCATACAGTTGAAATCATACAGTATATAGACTATACAGGTTTTTATGTAGACATGTTTTTTGACTCCTCTGAGCAAATACCAAGGAGCAAGATTGCTGGATCATATGGTAAGACTATGTTTAGTTTTATAAGAGACTGCCAAATTATCTTCCAAAGTGGCTGTACCATTTTACATTCTTAAGAGCAAAGAATGAGAGTTCCTGTTACCCTACATCTTCACTGGCATTTGGTGTTCTCAGTGTTGTAGATTTTGGCTGCTCTAATAGGTATATATGATACCTCATTGTCAGTCTAATTCACATTTTCCTAATACTATATTATATGGAGCATCTTTTCATATGCTTATTTGCCATCTATTTATCTTCTTTGGTGAAGTGACTGTTGACGACTTTGGTATATTTTTTGGTCAAGTTTTTGTTTTCTTATTTTTGAGTTTCAAGAGTTCTTTGTATGTGTTGGATAGTAGTCCTTTATCAGCTGTTTTTTGCAAATAATTTCTCTCCATCCGTGGCTTGTCTTCCCATTCTCTTGACAGCATCTTTCACAGTACAGAAACTTTTAATTTTAATGAAATCCAACTTATCAATTCTTTCTTTCATGGATCATGCCTTTGGTCTTGTACCTAAAAAGTCATCTCCAACCCCAAGGTCATCTAGATTTTCTCCTATGTTATTTTCTAATAGTTTTATAGCTATGCATTTTTCATTTAGGTCTGTGATTCATTCTGAGTGAGTTTTGTGAAAGGTGTAAAGTCTGAGTCTAGATTCATTTTTCTTGCATGTGGACAGTTGTTTCAGTACCATTTGTTGAAAAGACTACCTTTACCCCATTAAATTGTTTTTGCTCTTTTGTCAGAGATCAGTTAACTATATTTATGTGGGTCAAATTCTAGGCTCTCTATTCTGTTCCAACGATCTATGTGTCTATTCTTTAGCCAATACTACATTGTCTTGATTACTCTAGCTTTACAGTATGTCTTCAAAAATTGTAAAGCCAGTCCTCTACTTTAATTCTTCTTGAATATTAAAGTAGCTGCTTGGCTATTCTGGGCTTTTTCCCTCTAAAAATAAACTTTAAAATCAGTATGTCAATATCCACAGAATAACATACTGGGATTTTGATTGGGATCGCCTTGAATCTATAGATCAAGTTGGGAAGAATTAGAATCTTCATATATATACACATACACATATATGTGTATATATACACACACATATATATGAAGATTCCATATATATACATATACACACACACATATATGTATGTGTATATATATGAAGATTCCAGTTCTTCCCAACTTGATCTATAGATGCATATATATGTATATGTATGTGTGCGTGTATATATATAGCTTAGGCTTAAGCTATCCTCCTGCCTTAGGCTCCTGAGTAGCTCCAACCACAGGCAAGTGCCACTATGCCCAGCTAGTTATTTTATTTTTTGTAGAAACGGAGTCTTTCTATTTGCCCAGGATGGTTTCAAACCCTCTCCTCAAGTGATCCTCCCACTTTGGCTTCACTTCTCAAAGTGGTGGCATTACAGGCGTGCGCACTGAACCCAGCCTAGAAATGAAATCTTGACAACATTGAGTCTTTCTATCAATGAACATGAAATATCTCTCCATCTATTTAGTTCTCTGACTTCTTTCATCAGATTTTTGTAGTTTTCTACTATAAATCTTGCAAATATTTTGTTAGATTTATATCTAAGTATTTCATTTTGTGGGGTACCAAAATAAATGGTATTACATTTTTAATTTCAAATTCCATTTGTTCATTGCTAGTTTATAAGAAAGTAACTGGCTTTTGTGTATTAATCTTACACTCTGCAAACTTGCTATAATTGCTTGTTAGTTCCAGGATTCTTTTTCTTTTTCTTTTTCTTTTTGCCTGTTCTTGAAGATTTTCTACATAGACCATCATGTCAGCTGCAGATAAAGACAGTTTTATTTCTTCCTTTCTAATCCACATACCTTCTACTTCCTTCTCATATCTTATTGAATTAGCAAAAGCTTACAGTATAATGCTGAAGAGGAGTGGTAAGAGAGAACAGCCCTGCCTTGTTCCCGTTCTTAACTGGAGAGTATCTAGTGTCTACCGTTAAGTATGATGTTCACTGTAGGGTTTTTTCCCAAGGGATAGGGGGTGATATTTGAAGTTGAGAAAGTTTCCCTGTATTTCTAGTTTGTCTAGAGTTTTTATCACAAATGAGTATTAGATTTTGCCAAATGCATTTTCTACATCTATTGATAGAATTATGTGATTTTTCTTTTTTAGTCTATTGACATAATGGATTACATTAATTGATTTGTAAATGTTGAACCACCCTTGCAAACCTGAGATAAATTCCACTTGGTCATAGTGTATAATTCTTTTTATATATTGTTGGATTCAATTTGCTAATATTCTTTTGAGAATTTTTACATCTATGTTCATGAGAGATATTGGTCTGTAGGTTTTTGTAATGTTTTTCTCTGGTTTCGGTATTAAGTTAATGTTGGCCTCATAAATGAGTTACTAAGTATTCTCTCTGTTTTGTCTTTTGAAAGACACTGGTATAATTTGTTCCTTAAATATTTGGTAGAATTCACTTGTGAACCTATCTGAGCTTGGTGCTGTCTGTTTGGAAGGTTGTTAATTATTGATTCAGTTTCTTTAATAGATATAGGCCTATTCAGATTGTTTTTTATCTTCTATGAGTTTTGGCAGATTGCGTCTTTTAAGAAATTGATCTCTTATCAAATTTGTAAGCATAGGCTTGTTCATAGTATTCCTTTATCATCTTTTTGATGTCCATGGGATATTACCTCTTTCATTTCTGATATTAGTAATTTGTGTCCTCTCTATTTTTTTCGTAGTTAGCTTGGATAGAGGCCCATTAATTTTATTTATCTTTTTGAAGAACCACTTTTGGTGATTTTCTTTTTTTTTTTTTTAATTATTGAGATGGAGTTGTATTCTTGTTGCCCAGGTTGGAATGCAGTGGTGCAATCTTGGCCTCCTGTGTTCAAGCAATTCTCCTGCCTCAGCCTCCTGAGTACCTGGGATTACAGGTGCCCACCACACCCAGTTAATTTTTGTATTTTTAGTAGAGACGGGTTTCACCATGTTGGCCAGGCTGGTCTTGAATCCCTGACCTCACGTGATCCACCCACCTTGGCCTCCCAAAGTGCTGGGATTACAGGCATTAGCCACTGCAGTCAGCCAGTGATTTTCTTTATAATTTTACTTTTTCACATGTTTTGTACAAATTTTTAATTTTACTGATTTCTCCTCTAATTTATATTATTTTTCTTCTGTTTACTTTGGATTTAACTTGCTTTTTTTTTTTTTTTTCTTGTTTCCTAAGGTGAAAGTGTAGAGGACTAACTTTAGATCTTTCTTCTTTTATAATATATACATTCAGTGCCATAAATTTCCCTCAGCACTGCTTTTGCTCCATTCCACAAATTTTATTGTTGCATTTTCATTTGTTTATAAATTTTAAAATTTCTCTTGAGATTTTTTCTCTGATCCATGTTCTATTTAGAAGCGTGTTGTTTAATCTCCAAGTATTTTGGGATTTTCTAACTATCCTTCCATTATTGATTTCTAGTTTAATTCCATTGTGTTCTCAGAGTAGATACTATATTATTTCTATTTTTTAAGTTTGTTAAGGTGTGTCTTTTTGGCCCAGAATGTGGTCTGTCTTGGTGGATGTTCAATGTTAGCTTGAGAAGAATGTGTATTCTGTCGTTGATGTCAATTGTATCTAGTAGATTAGTGGTGCTGTTAAGTTCACCTATGTCCTTCCTGATTTTTTTGCCTACTGGATATGTCCATTTCTGATAGAAGGGGGTTAGAATTTCCAATTGTAAGAATGCATTAATTTATGTCTCCTTGTAGTCTTTCAGTTTTGCCTTACATATTTTGATGCTCTAATAAAGTGCGTACACATTGAGGATTGTGATATCTTCTTGGAGAATTGACCCCTTTATTATTATGTAATGCTCATCTTTATCCCTGATAACTTTCTTTGCTCTGAACATCTGCTCTGTCTGAAATTAATATAGCTATTCCCACTTTCTTTTGACGAGTGTTAGCATGGTATATCTTTCTCCATCCATTTATTTTTAATCTATATGTGTCTTTATATTTAAAGTGGCTTCCTTGTAGACAACATATAGTAGGGTCTTTTTTTTTAATCTATTCTGACAAGCTCTGTATTTTAATTGGTGCATTTAGACCACTGACATTCAAAGTGATTATTGATATAGTTAGATTAATACCTACCATATTTGTGACTGTTTTTAATTTGTTGCACTTGTTCTTTGTTCCTATTCTTGTTTTATAGTGTTTTTCTACCTTTTGTGGTTTTAACTGAGCATTTTATATAATTTCATTTTTTCTTCTTTTTTACTTTTTTTAGTGGTTGGCCTAGAATTTACAATACATATATATGGTAACTAATCTATTTATTCACAGCTAATTCAAGTTCACTTTCAAATAACACTGTAGTGTTTCACATGTAGAGCAAGTACCTTATAATAATGAAAATCTTGATTCCTCATTCCCATCCCTTGTATTCATGATGTTATTCATCTCACTTATACATAATGAATACACTGTTGCTATTACTACTTTGAGCAAACTGTTACATGTTAGATTAATTAAAAACAAGAAAAATAAAAATTTTTATTTTATTTTTGCCAAGTTCTTCTCTGATGCTTTTTCTTTTATCTCTTTTTTTTTTTTTTTTTTTTTTTTTTTGAGACAAGGTCTCACTCTGTTGCTCAGGCTGGAACACAGTGACTTGATCATGGCTTACTGCAGCCTTGACCACCCCAGGCTCAGATGATCCTCCCACCTCAGCTTCTTGAGTAGCTGGGACTACAGGCATGTGCCACGACACCCAGCTAATTTTTTTGTTTTTTGCAGAGACAGGGTTTTACCATATTGCCCAGGCTGGTCTCTAACTCCTAGGCTCAAGCAATCCTCTCACCTAGGCCTTTCAAAATGTTGGAATTAAAGGCATGAGCCATTGTGCCCAGCTTTGGTTTTTTTTTTTTTTTTTTTTTTTTTTTTTGAGACAATCTTGCTCTGTTGCCCTGGCTGGAGTGCAGCGGCACGATCTCGGTTCACTGCAACCTTCACCTCCCAGGTTCAAGCAATTCTCCTGCCTTAACCTTCCAAGAAGTAGCTGGCATTACAGGCACACAGCACCACACCCAGATAATTTTTGTATTTTTAGTAGAGATGGGGTTTCACCATGTTGGCCAGGCTGGTCTCGAACTCCTGACCTCAGGTATCTGCCTGCCTTGGCCTCCCAAAGTGTTTTTTTTTTTTTTTTTAATGTAGATTTAAGTTTTTGGCCTAACAATTTTCCTTCTCCCTAAAGAACTTCTTTTAACATTTCTTGCAAAGCAGGTCTACTGGCAATAAATTCCCTCAATTTTTGTTAGTGTGAGAAACTATTTCTCTTTGAAGGACAATTTCACAGAATACAGAAATCTAGGTAGATGGAGTTTTCTCTCAGAGGACTTTAAACATTTTACTCAATTCTCATCTTACTTGTCTGTTTCTGAGAAGTTTGATGTTATTCTTATTTGCTCCTCAATAGGTAAGATATTTTTCCTTTGGCTTCTTTCAGGACTTTTTCTTTACTTTTGATTTTCTGTAGTTTGAGTATGATATACCTTGGTGGAGTTTTCTGGACATTTATCCTGTTTGGTGTTTTCTCAGCTTCCTGGGTCTGTGTTTTTATGTCTTGTTAATTTCAGAAAATTCTCAGCCATTATTGCTTCAAATATTTCTTCTGTTCAATTTTCTCTTTCTTCTCCTTCTGAAATTCCCGTTACACATATTTATATCTCTGCAATTGTTCCATAGCTCTTGGATATTTTGTTCTGTTTGTTTCTTCAGTCTTTTTTCTATTTGCTTTTCAGTTTTGGAGATTCCTATTGAAAAATCCTCAAGGTCAGAGATTATTTCCTCCTCTATGTCCAGTCTACTAATAAACCCATCACAGAAAATCTTTATTTCCTTAAAAATGTTTTTCAGCTCTAGCATTTGTTTCTGTCTCTTTTTCAAGATTTTGGTCTCTTTGCTTACATTGCCTAGCTGTTCTTGCATGCTTTTAAATTTATCCGCTAGAGCCTTTAACATGTTAATCATAGTTATTTTTAATTCTCAGTATTATAATTCTAACATCCTGCCATATCTCAGCCTGGTTTTGAGGCTTGCTCTGTCTCTTTAAACTGTTTTTTATTTCGTTTTTTTTTTTTTTTTTAAGTAGGTCTTGTAATTTTTTTTTGAAAAAGCCAAACATGATGTATTGGGTAAAAAAAATTGCCATAAAGAGGGCAAAAAAAAAAAAAAAAAAAAATAGAAAACAATAAAGCATGTCTACAAGATCTAGGAAATAGCCTCAAAAAGGCAAATTTAACAGTTATTGTGCCAAAGAGGAGGTAGAGAGATTGGGGTAGAATATTTATTTAAAGGGATAGTAACAGAATACTTTCCAAACCTGGAGAAAGATATCAATATTCAAGTAAAAGAAGATTATAGAACACCAACCAGATTTAACCCAAAGAAGTCTATGTCAAAGCATTTAATAATCAAACTCCCAAAGGTCAAAGATAAAGAAAGGTTCCTGAAAGCAGCAAGATAAATAAACAAATGACATACAAAGGAGCTCCAATGTTTGGCAGCAGACTTCTCAGTGGAAAATTTATAGACCAGGAACGAGTGGCATGACATATTTAAAATGCTGAGGGAATAAAAACCTGTATTGCAGGATAGCATATCCAGTAAAAAAATCCTTCAAACATGAAGGCAAAATAAGGACTTTCCCAGACCTGTTTGCTTCACTGCTGAATTTTATCAAATATTTAAATAAGAACTAATATCAATCTACTGAAACTATTCTGAAAAATAGAGGAGGAGAGAATACTCCCAAACTCATTCTCTGAGGTCAGTATTACTCTGATACCAAGATCAGAAAAAGACACATCAAAAAAAGGAAAACTACAAGCCAATGGCCCTGATGGACATTGGTGCAAAAACCCTCAACAAAATACTAGCAAACCAAATTTAACAACACATTAAAAAAAAAGATCATTCATCATGACCAACTGGGATTTATCCCAGAGATGCAAGAATGTTTCAACATATGCAAATCAGTCAATGTAATACATCACAGCAACAAAATAAAGGATAAACCATACGATCATTTCAGTTGATACTGAAAAAGCATTTGATAATATTAAACATCCCTTCATGATACAAATCCTCAAAAAATAAGTATAGAAGGAACGTACTTCAACATAATAAAAGTCATGTATGACACACCCACAACCAGTATTATAATGAATGGCAGGAAAACTGAAAGCCTTTTCTCTAAGATCTGGAACATAACAAGGATGTCCACTTTCACCACTATTATTTTATGTAGTACTGGAAATTCTACCTACAGCAATCAGGCAAGAGAAAGAAATAAAGGGAATCCAAATTGGAAGAGAAGAAGTCAGATTATCCTTGTTTGCAGATGATACGATCTTATATTTGGAAAAACCTAGACTCTCCAAAAAACCTATTAGAACTGATAAATAAATTCAATAAGGTTGCAGAATAAAACTTCATATACAAAAATCAGTAGCATTTCTATATGCCAATAGTGAACAATCTGAAAAAGAAATCAAGAAAGTAATCCCATTTACAATAGCTACAAATAAAATAGTACACTTAGGAATAAACTTAAAGAAGTGAAAGATCTCTACAGTGAAAACTATAAGATATTGATGAAAGAAATTGAAGAGGACATACCAAAAAAATAAATAAATAAAAATAGGAAGATAGACCATGTTCACAGACTGGAAAACTCAATATTGTTAACATGTTTATACTACCCAAAGCATCTGCAGATTCAGTGCAATCACAATCAAAATATCAAGGACATTCATAATAAAAATAGAAAAAAATTATCCTAAAACATATACAGAACCACAGAAGACCCTGAATAGCCAAAGTCATCCTGAGCAAAAAGAAAAATAAAACTGGAGAAATCATATTATCTGACTTCAGATTACACTACAGAGCTAGAGTAACCAAAAAAGCATGACACTGGCATAAAAACCGACACATAGACAATGGAACAGAATAGAGAACCTAGAAATAAATCCATTCATCTACAATGAACTAATTTTCAACAAAGGTATCAAGAATACTCACTGGGGAAAGGACAGTCTCTTCAATAAATGGTGCTGGGAAAACTGGATATTCCTATGCAGCAGAATTAAATGAGATCCCTACCTCTAATAAAATAAAATCAAAATGGATTACAGACTTAAATCTAAGACCTAAAACTACACAACAAATTTTGTATTTGTTGTATACAAATGCAAAAAGAAAGCTTTAAGGAAACTCTGCAGGATATTGGTCAAGGTAAAGATTTCTTGAGTAATACCTCAAAAGCACAGGGAACCAAAGCAAAAATGGACAAATGGGATCACATCGAGTTGAAAAGCTTCTGCACAGCAAAGGAAACAATCAACAAAATGAAGAGACAACCCACAGAATGGGAGAGCATATCTGTAAACTAGCCATCTGACAAAGAATACATACTAGAATACATACGGCTCAAACTACTCAATAGAAAAAGAAAATCTAATAATCTTATTGTATTGTATTGTATTGTATTTTTGAGACGGAGTCTCGCTCTGTCGCCCAGGCTGGAGTATAGTGGCGCCATCTCGGCTCACTGCAAGCTCCGCCTCCAGGTTCGCCATTTTCCTGCCTCAGCCTACTGAGTAGCTGGGACTACAGGCACCTGCCACCACGCCCGGCTAATATTTTGTATTTTTTAGTACAGATGGGGTTTGACCGTGTTAACCAGGATGGTGTCAGTCTCCTGACCTCGTGATCCGCCCGCCTCGGCCTCCCAAAGTGTTGGGATTACAGGCGTGAGTCACCGCGCCTATCCAATAATCTTATTTTAAACGGGCAAAAGATCTGTACACACATTTCTAAAAAAAGAAAAAAAAAACATACAAATGGTAAACGAGTATATAAGAAGATGCTCAACATCATTGATCATCAGAGAAATGCCAATCAAAACTACAATGAGGTATCATCTCACCCCAGTTAAAATGGTTTATACCAAAAAGACAGGCAATAACAAATGTTGGCAAGGACGTGGAGAAAAGGGATCTAAAAATCAAAACAATTGAACTCCTGGAGATAGAGTAGAAGGATGATTACCAGAAGTTGAGAAGAGTAGTTGGTGTGTAGGGGTGGTGAGGAGGGTATGGTTAATGAGTAAGAAATTATAGAGAATGAATAAGATTGAGTATTTGATAGCCCAACAGGGTGGCTACAGTCAACAGTAATTTGTTGTACTTTTAAAATAACTAAGAGTATAATTGGAATGTTTGTAACACAAATAAATGATGAATGATAAATGCTTGAGGAGATAGATACCTCCTTTACCCTGATGTGATAGTTACACTTTGTATGACCGTGTCAAAATATCTCATGTACCTCCATAAATACATACAACTACTATGTACCCATAAAAATAAATAAATGCATGTTATTTCTTATTATAAAAAAGAAGACTTGCTATAACACTACAGTAATAAAAACAGTATGCTAATCATATAAGAATAGACATATGTATTGATGGAATTGAATAGAGTCCTAAATAACTTACATACAATCAATTGAAGCCTAAATATTAAGTGTCTTTCAAGAGAGAAATGACAGGACGATGACAAAAGGCCAAATGAGCAAGAAAGATTTCTTTTCAGGTGGGAGAGAAGTGAATACATGTAAATGCTGCAAGAGAAAAGTCAATAGAGAAAGTAAACATATAGAAGAAAACTGGAAAAATCAATGAATAACATTTCAGAGAAAGAGGCAGGATAGGAGGATCAAAGGTAGAGAAATTTTACTTAGACTAAAAAGAGAATCCCTGCTCTGAAAATGGCTGTAAAAACAGATTAATTTGAGTTAGGGTCAGATAGCCTTGATAATGTTTTCCAAAGAAGAAGATCTTTCAGATGAGAGAGAAGGCGTATGTGGCACAAGTTTCTAAAGATAAGGAGTTAACAAGGTGGAGAAGAGAGGAAGAATGTTCCAAATGAAGAGAAGATCATGAACAAAATCAGGAAAGAAGAAAACTTAGCATACAGAAGAGCCACAGCTTAAAACCTCAACTATTGCCATAGAAGCCTGGTGAACGATGCAATATGTCTGTGTCTATAATACACATGTAAGTTATTTATATCATGATCAGTGGAAGATTAAAAAGAGAATGCAGGAGATATTCCAATGAGAAGCTCTAATTTGTGACTCTGAAAGTATGATTAACATCCTTGCTCCATAACTATGCAGTAGGATTTCCTTTTTTTTTTTTTTTAAGAATCTACCAATTATTTTTGAAAGATAAATCCCTTAAAAACTAATGGTTACAAGGGCAGCATGATTTTTTTTTTAATTTTTAATTTCTGTGGGTACATAGTAGGTATCTATATTTATGGGGTACATGAGATGTTTTGATACAGGCAGGCAATGCATAATAATCACTTCATGGAAACTTGGGTGTCCATCCCCTCAAGCATTTATCTTTTGCATTATAAATAATCCAAATCTACTCTTTTAGTTATTTTTAAATGTGCAATTAAATTAGTATTGACTATAGTTCCTCTGTTGTGCTGTCAAACACTAGATCTTATTCATTCTTTCTGGTTTTTTTTTTAACAATTGACCATCCTTACCTCTCCCCCACTCACCCTCACTACCCTTCCCTACCTCTGGTAACCATCCTTCTACTCTCTATCTTTATGCGTTCAATTGTTTTGATTTTTAGATCCTACGAACAAATGAGCACGTGTGATGTTTGTATTTCTGTGCCTGGCTTATTTCACTTAAAAAATGACCTCTAGTTCCATCCATGTTGTTGCAAATGACGGGATCTCATTTGTTTTTATGGCTGAATACTATACACAGTCCATTGTGTATACATACAACATTTTCTTTATCCATCCGTTGATGGACACTTAGGTTGTTTCCAAATCTTGGCTATTGTGAACAGCGCTGCAACAAACATGAGAGTGCAGATATCTCTTCAATATACTGATTTCCTTTCTTTTGGGTATATACCCAGCAGTGGGATTGCTGGATCGTATGGTAGCTCAATTTTTAGTTTTTTGAGGAACCTCCAAACTGTTGTCCAAAGTGGTTGTATTAGTTTACCTTTCTACCGACAGTGTAAGATGGTTCCCTTTTCTCCACATCCTCAGCAGTATTTGTTATTGCCTGTCTTTCGGGTATAAGCCATTTTAACTGGGGTGAAATGATACCTCATTGTAGTTTTGATTTACATTTCTCTGATTATCAGTGATGCTGAGCACATTTTCATATGCCTGTTTGAAATTTGTGTGTCTTGTCTGGAGAAATGTCTATACAGATCTTTTGCCCATTTTTTAATTGGATTTATTAGGTATGTGAACTTAAGCAAGTTATCCCTCAGGCCTTGAAAATCTTCATCCATAAAATGGGGATAATAGTTATACTCACTTCATAGGTGTTTTGTGAGGCTTAAATGAGACGATGTATGCAAAGTAAGTGTCATAATGTTAGCTACTTTGACAATTGCTATTTTTATTCTTGTGAAGAGTTTCTCCTAGAATGTCATAACCAAAACTTTAACTCAGTGAGCTTGCTTGAAAAGTTTTTGCCACATTTTTTCTGCTTCTTGCTTTGAACAGTAAATGACAATAAATGAATGTGTTTTCATTATATCTTGACTAGATAGCATAACTAATAGCAAAGGCTATGCAAGAAATTATAATTGTCAAAAGCAACCATGAATAGAATGTGGCATTGGAACAGACTGATGAGCTGTGGGACTATTCTAATATAATTTTGAAGTATTTCTTCTTCTGTGGGACAATAACACTCATTAATCTCAGAGACTTCACCAAACAGATCTACTACTTATAATTTCTACATTGACACTAGACTTTGCAGATAAGCCAATACATAGTGAGTTAAAGAGTATTTATGCCAAAGTATTACATGTTGTGTTGTATAAGTAAGGTTGGCAAAATAGCTTCATTCTTTAACAACTCCTACAGCCCAGGTTATATATTAAGTCTCATACCTTATGTGTAACTGAGTGATAAAATCTGTCCTGATTTCTATGGCAAGGAGGGGCTGAAGTGTCTGGGCTTGACTCAGCCTTTGAGATGGCCCTGGTATCCTATAACCGTATAAAGAACAGGCCTGGCAGATTGCAAACATTACTGGCTAATTTGGAAGTCACAGAGAAATAGAAAATTTGAAGAACTTATGATATTTTACTTAAAAATGTTTAAAATAATTATTGGTTCCAAAATCAGTTTTTTTTTAACTTTTATTTTAGGTTCAGGGATACATGCAAAGGTTTGTTACATAGCTAAACACATGTCACAGGGGTTTGTCTTACAGATTATTTCATCACTCAGGTATTAAGCCCAGTACCCAATAGTTATCTTTTCTGCTCCACTCCCTCCTCCCACCCTCCCCCCTCAAGTAGACACTAGTGTCTCTTGTTTCCTTCTTTGTGTTCAGAAGTTTTTATCATTTAGCTCCCACTTATAAGTGAGAACATGTGATATTCAGTTTTCTGTTCCTGCATTAGTTTGCTAAGGATAATGGCCTCCAACTCCATCCATGTTCCTGCAAGAGACATGATCTTGTTCTTTTTTATGGCTGCACAGTATTCCATGGTGTAAATGTATATATATTTGTATCTAATCTGTCACTGATGAGCATTTAAGTTGATTCTATGACTTTGCTATGAATAGTGCTGCAATGAAATTTGCATGCATGTGCCTTTACGGTAGAATGATTTATATTATTCTGGGTATATACTCAGTAATGAGGTTGACAGATCATATGCTAGTTCTGCTTTTAGCTCTTTGAGGAATCATACTGCTTTCCACAATGGTTGAACTAATTTACCTTCCCACCAGCAGTGTATAAGTGTTCCCTTTTCTCTGCAAACTCGCCAGCATCTGTTGTTTTTGATGTTTTAATAATAGCCATTCTGACTCAGGAGATAGTATCTCATTGTGGTTTTGATTTGCATTTCTCTAATGTTCAGTGATATTGAGTTTTCTTTTGTATGCTTGTTGGCTACATGTATGTCTTCTTTTGAACAAAATCTTTTTAATATTGAATTTTTGTTAATTGATGTCTAGAAATTAAAATGTTATGTGCATATATATGCATGCATATACACATTACATTTAGAATAAAAAGAAAGAGGAAACAATGTTTAACTCAAATTTCTTTTCTTGAATTCTTTAGCTTTTAAGAATTCTCCATTTGTTTTTACTTGCAGATACCATACCAGTCTTTACCTAATAGGTCTTAAAATATTGTTTAATATTTAATGAGCATAGCGAATTAGAAATTCTGTAGACCACAGAGATTTTACAGGAAATATGGTCAGGTTGTTTTTGCTAACACTTAAATTAGTAGACAGAATGCACCTTGACTTCAGGGATGGTGCCGTCTCTGTATTTTCAGCACCTTGCTCAGTGTCTGGCAAATAGTAGATGAAGGAATAGATGACTGAAGAAATAAATGCATGGTTACATGAATGAAGTGATAATGACAAGAGTGATTAAACAAGATGTTAGCTTTCTGTGGGTCTTAAAACATTTAATGAAAATAATGATTGCTGTGTATTTAACGAAAAATGTACCTGAGAGATGGGACTGAGAGGTCCCACGGTTCTGGACACCAGAAGGTATAAGGCAGTAGCCACTGGATGATTGAGCAGGTTGCCAGGCTGCATATTCAAACCCTTTTATTGAATGTGAATCTCTATGTGTCCATAAGAAATCATTAATTGAAGAGAATATAACATAATATTTGGTCAGGCTGATTTTTTTTTTCGTATATTCATTTGCTATTTTCTTTCTGTGTTTCTTCCTTGTCAGGAAAGAGGCATTACCATATCAAAGCCTTTAGCCTTCTTGCATCATGACAAAAATTTGAACTTGGTGTTTGAAGAACATGAAAAATGAGGAGGAATAAAATAATCATGAGTTTCTGGTCATTAACTGCATGAAGTTGAGCTGGTCACTTAAGCCATTCCTAATGTGTAACTTGAGAGTACAGTATTAGATATTCAGTAAATTCCCTTCAAAATTCATATTTAATGATTCCTAATTAAATATAAATTTGGGGATAAATATACAAAGCATGGTAGTTAAGTTCTATATTTACTTCCTCTCTCACTAATTTAGCAGTTTTTCTTTTATTTCTTTTTTTTTTTTTTTTTTAATTAGAAATGGGATCTTGCTCTGTCACTCAGGCTGGACTGTGCAGTGGCAGCATCCTAGCTTACTACAGCCTCAAACTCCTGGGCTCAACTAATCCTCAGCCTCCTAAGTAGCTGGGACTGCAGGCATGTGCCACCATGTCCAACTAATTAAGAAAAAAAATTGTTGTTTTTTTTTTTAGAAATGGGGTCTTGCTGGATTGCCAAGGCTGACAGTAGTTTCTCCAAAATAAATTCACTTTTTTTCTTAATTTGCTGATTTATCAATGTTATCTATGTATCTAATGGGACTGAGAATTAACATGTCCATCCAGCCCTCTACCAGAACTGCAGTAAATATGAAAAGTGGTGCAGAGGATAAGAGCCCAGGAGACATCATTTCTCTAAGGAAAATACTTACAGATGACAAACAACATTTCAATTGATCTATTTCTGGTGGGGGAACATTTTAAATTGAGGAAGATGGGAATTAGGAAAGGGGTGTAAGGGAGAAAGTGACCAGGGAGGCAGATGAAGATGAGGGATCAATGCAGATTTATTTGAAAGAAAGAGTCCACTAGTGAGTTTCAGAGAGCTGATTTACAGAAGTAAAGGAGATTGTCATAAATTCGCTATGAACTATTTGCTTAGATTTCTTCTTCAAGGAAAAGCAAATGATTTAGGTTATTTCTAAATTCCATTTGTTTGTTTGAGACAGAGTCTCACTCTATCCCCCAGGCTGGAGTACAGTGGCGCAATCTCCGCTCACTGCAACCTCCACCTCCCAGGTTCAAGCAATTTTCCTGCCTCAGCCTCCCAAGTAGCTGGGACTGCAGATGCCCACCATGACACCCAGCTAATTTTTTGCATTTATAGTAGAGACAGGATTTCACTATGTTGGCCAGGCTGGTCTTGAATTCCTGGCCTTAAGTGATCCACCTGCCTCTGCCTCCCAAAATGCTGGGATTACAGGCATGACCCACTTTTAAAACTTGTAAAATGTTAGAATTTTCTGTTTTAGGTTTACAGAATAGTTGCAAAAGTAGTACAGAAAGTTCATCTATATCTCAAACCTAGTTTCCTGTAAGAAATGTATTTCTTACAGTTCTGGAGCCTGGGAAATCCAAATCAACGTGCCAGGAGACAGTGTCTGGTGAGGGCTTTTTCTCCTCTTCAAAGATGGTGCCTTGTTGCTGTGTCTCTACACGGTAGAAGGGGGAAAAAGGGCCTAACTCACTTGCTTGATCCCTTTTATAGGGGCACAAATTCCTTCCACGATGGCAGAGTCCCCATAAAGTCCTTACTTCTTAATATCATTGCATTGGGAATTAAGTTTCTACATGAATTTTGGAGGGACACAAACATTCAAACCATAAAAACAAGCACTGGTCAGGTTTTATAGAATATCCCTCACATTAGTTTTGTCTAATTTTTTAATTATGATTTGACTGGGGTGATGGCTTTGGAGAGGAAGATCACAGAGGTGAAGTGCCATTCTTTGATAAGGGTACATCATATCAAGGGTACATGTTACGTACAAGACTTATCACTGATGGTATTAACTTTGAACACCTGGCTGAGGCTGTGTTCGCTAGGTTTCTTTGTTATAAGGTTATTTTCCCCTTTCCTTTCTGTGTTGTATAAAATCAAGACACTAAGTGTAGTCCACATTTGAGAGGTGGAGAGTTATGTCCCACCTCCTTGAGGAGGCAGTATCTACATAAACCATTTAGAAGTCTTTTGTTTGTTTGTTTTTTGTTTTTTGTTTTTGTTTGGGAGGTTTGTCTCTTCTATCCTATTCATTTATTTAGTCATTTATTTAGATTAGTATGGACCCATTTAATACTTTGGGTTAAAATCCCAAAGTCACTTATTTTGTTGCCTAAATTCCTTTTTTTGGTTGAATTTATTTTCTTGAACAGAACCTCCTGAGAAGCTCAGAATTCCTCAGGCTGCCTTTGGGGCCTTTTCTATTAGCCCAGGAGACTGACCTAGAAGAAGTTCCTCGTGTGTTCTAGTTACTTTCTATACTCAGGTACGTTTTTGTTTGTTCATTTGCTTTGAGATAGGATCTCACTCTGTCACTCAGGTTGGAGTGCAGTGGTGCGATCATGGCTCACCGCAGCCTTGACCTCCCAGGCTCAAGCAATCCTCTTGCCTCAGCTACCCAACTGGCTGAGACGACAAGTATGTGCCACCATGCCCAGCCAATTTTTTACTTTTTAGTAGAGACAAGGTCTTTCTATGTTGCCCAGGCTAGTCTCGAACTCCTGGACTCAAGCGATTCTTCCACCTCGGCCTCCCAAAGTACAGTGAACAGATGTGAGCCACCACACTTAGTGCTAGGTACATACATTATATTTGAATCATAATTCTGGGACCAGGAAGCATCAACTGTCATAGTAAGCCACTGCTTAGACATTCTATCCAGAGAAATCACATACAAATGCTAGTGATTTTTACTACAGGCCCTACCCTGTAGGGTTTCATGGCAGCAAGAAGGCCAGTCTGGAAAAGGCATGCGAGTCTCCTTGATAGGCTATAATGGAATCAGGACAAGAGCACTGAGTGTATGCATGTACTAACCTTTTGTTCCATTATCTATTATTAGTCTGTTTTACAAATAAATTTAAGATTTGGATGCCATTCCAATGACCCTGAAACTTACACTCTTGGTTCAAAAAACAGCAAATAAAATATCTTAAAAGATGCATACTGTTAGGATGGCTGCGTTTTTAAAGTGTGTCCACAATGCCAAAAGTACAACTTAAAATCCCCATTTAAAAATATTTTTAAAATGCTGTATCGATCAAAATGTGTTAATTTCTATAACATTTCAGTAGATTAACACAGCACAGGCCTACTTCTCCCTCAAGTAAAGTCTGATGTGGATATTACCAGTCAGAAAGTTCTCCTGGCTGCCCGCGATGGCTCATGCCTGTAATCCCAGCACTTTGGGAGGCTGAGGCGGGCAGATCATGAGATCAGGAGTTTGAGAACAGCCTGGTCAATATGTTGAAACCTTGTCTCTACTAAAATTACAAAAATTAGCCAGGCGTGATGGTGGGCGCCTGTAGTCTCAGCTACTCCGGAGGCTGAGGCAGGAGAATTGCTTGAATCTGGGAGTCGGAGGTTGTAGTGAGCTGAGATCGTGCCACTGCACTCCATCCTGGGTGACAGAGTGAGACTCCATATGGCTCCTTACAGTCACATGGTGGGAAGGAGAGAACATGTACACATATCACCTACAATGCTGTAGGGGCTTGCTTGGAAGTAGACAATATCACTTCCACCTCTACCTCCTTTCTGTTGCCCAGTGCTCAGTCCCACGGCCCCATCTAGATGGAGTGGAAGACTGGAAAATGTCCTCCTGGTGTCCAGGAGAGAAAAAAAACAAAAACAGACTATTAAACACAACATTATGTCTGCCACAGCTGCTTAAATTATTATCCTAAAAGAAAACAGATTCTAACAGTTATCTTGTTTCCCTTCATAGCATTTCCATCCTCTTACCATTTTTCCTTTCTTCCTCCCCATCCCTGATTCTTTTCTTATGCCTCATGATTTGATGTTCTCTGTGATTCTATCCTTGTGCAAGAACTCATCTCTTCTTAGCCTTTGTGTTCTCCCTCAGTGATCTGGTTCTTTTCCCTGGCTTCACCTACTACCCATCTGCTAATGATTTCTACGTTCATTTCACCGCTGATTTATATTTTCAAGTGCTTACCAGGTATATCCACCCAGATGGCTCAGAGGCTTTTTTTTTTTTTTTTTTTTTGAGACAAGGTCTCACTCTGCTGCTCAGGCTAGAGTGCAGTGACGCCAACTCCACTCATTGCAATGCAGCCTCTTGGGCTCAAGCGATCCTCCCACCTCAGCCTACAGAGTAGCTGGGACTATGGCATGCACCACCACGCCTGGCTAATTTTTGTATTTTTTGTAAAGATGGGGTTTCACCATGTTGCCCAGGCTGGTTTTAAACTCCTGAACTCAAGTGATCCACCTGCCTCAGCCTCCCAAAAGTGCTGGGATTACAGGTGTGAGCCACCGTGCCTGGCCAGAGGCTCTAGAACTGGGCAATCACAAGCTGAATTTACTGTCTCCTCCTAAATTTTACTCTAGTTTATCTCTAATGGACCAGCTCACAGTGGTTTCTCATACCATAAACTGGGGGTCATTCTAGATCCTTTGCCTTTCCTTTCACAATACATCTCATCTCTATGTCCTTTCATTGATACCTTCTAGATGGTCCTTTAAATTTCTCCTATTCTCTCTGTCATAGCTGCTAAGTGCCTTAATTTAGGCTCTTATCATCTCTCATCCAGACCACCTAATTGTTATTACTCTCTTAAATACCTCCTCCTCAATTCCATCCTTCATATGGCCCCCAAAGTCATATTTTTAGACCCAGATTTGATCAGCTCACTCTTCTATCTAAAATATTTCACTGCCCCCCATCTGATGAAACCTGTGAGTCTTCTTCTCTCAAACAAAAAAGTGGGACTGTGACAAAATGGCAAACATTCCCCATACTTTCAGCTACTATCCACAGCTTCCCAGAATGGCTGTTGTGTCTCTTCCATAACCAGGACATTGAGGGGGAAGCTTTGCTCAAGCCAACTCATAATGTGAATGGTAGAAAGTAAAAACAAGGTAAATATCACTTAGGGTAAACCAAGAGTAAGAAGCCATGAAAACTAATTGTGAACATTCAATTCAAAGGGCCAGTGGCAGCCCTGAAGTTGATGTTACAGCTATAAAGACAGCATTTGAGGCCAGCCAGTCAATGCCAGCAACAAGGAGAGAGAGTCTGAAGAAACTGGCTCAAGCAACTCTGGGGCATCCACAGCTGGCCTTTTTTAGTTGGTTACCAGGCTTATGGCTATTTGAGGCAGAAATCATAGGAAATACATGGCAGCCCTGGGAATGCTTTGAGGTGAGTTAGTTTAAATTAAATCATAAGAGAATCCCGGTAAAAGCCATGTCATATCTCCCTAGGACAGAGAAAATTTTTAAAGTCTAGATTACTTCAAGAACCACTCCCATCTGAAGTGGTGTGAGGTCGAGGACTACATTGTTCAGGGATCTCCAGAGAGACAGGATCAATAGGATGGACAGATAGATAGATGATAGATGGATGGATGGATGGATGGATGGATGGATAGATAGATAGATAGATAGATAGATAGATAGATAGATTTATGAGAGGAGAGATTTATTAGCGAATTGGATCCCATGATTATGGAGTCTAAGTTCCATGACAGGCTGTCTACAAGCCGAAGACCACAGGGTGCCAGTTAAGTGGCTCAATCTAGGCTCGAAAGCCTCAGAACCAAGGAAACTGATGGTGTGATTCTCAGAAGACCCAAGAACCTGGGGAGCTGCTGGTGGGAGACCTGAAGCCCAAAGGCCAGAGAACCAGGAGTTCTGATGCCCAAAGGCAGTAGAAGAAGAGTATCCCATCTCCAGGAAACAGAGAGAGGAAATCGCCCTTCCTCTGCCTTTTTTGTTCTATTCAGGCCCCCAACTGATTGAATGGTGCCTGCGCACACTGAGGACAGATCTTCCCCACTCAGTCTGCTGACTCACAGCCTAACTTGCTTCGCAAACACTCTCACAGATGTACCAGAAATAATGCTTTACCAATTCTCTAGGTGGTCCTTAACCCAGACAAGTTGACACCCCAAATGAATCATTATAGGGACAGATATAATTTGAAAGGAAACCCACTTCTATTTAAAGATGAAAAGTCAAATAATTACCATCACTTCCACATTTGTTTCTCTTTTCTCACATTGTGGATATAGAAACTTAAATAACAGCATTAGAAATTTACCCAATAC
Organism: Trachypithecus francoisi; assembly: GCF_009764315.1. Lineage (NCBI taxonomy): Eukaryota > Metazoa > Chordata > Mammalia > Primates > Cercopithecidae > Trachypithecus > Trachypithecus francoisi. The sequence goes on along the minus strand of NW_022681470.1, from coordinate 42,483,346 downwards.
TACACACTGACTTTCGCTTCAACACTCAATCTCCTAGGACAATCAAGAGGCTGAGATCTTCAAGAAGGAGTCTCAATTTACAGAATTTAGTATAATATCACTTAAAGAGCAGAATACTAACATCAGCCCCCAAATTTCTAATAATTGAGTTTCAGTTGGGATTTTTTTTTTCTTTTTTGCAAGAAATAGAATACCTAATATAATAATGGCCTAAGCAAATTAAGAGTTTGTTTTTTCCTCATATGAAAACCTAGAATTAGATTGTCCAGGGCTAGTTTGGAGTGCCACAGTGCATAAGACTAGGCTTCCATTCACAAATTCACCTCCTTGCCCAAGATGTCTCCAACCTTTGTTAGAAAAAGAGAGGAACAAGGACATGATCTCCCCCACCCACCCCATACACACTTTAGGTATACTTGCTGCAAGCCGCATACTTTCATTTACATTCCACTGACCAGAGGCTGAGCATAGGGCCACACGTGGCTGCAAATGAGGGTAAGAAGTACAATCTTACTTCTTAGCAGATATGTGCTCATCTAAAAATAAGAGGTTCTATTGCTAAGAGAAGGAGAATAAGTAGTGGAGGACGATTAATAGCAACGTCACATTCAGATGCCTTCCTCTCTTCCACATACCTATCAATCACTGAATTTATTCTTATACTCTACATTTCTTCAAAATTGAATAGAAGATAATTTATTTCTATAATGGAACTATATGAAATTTTTGCTACACCATAGTTTGTTTCATTAACAGAATATGAACTTTTACAAGGGTAGAATATAAACTTTTAAAAACTAAATATTGATAATAAATCCATAGGGGCACATTTTAACATAATATAAAATAAAATATTTAAAGACAAACAAAACCAACAAGGAAATCAAAGAACTGAGAACAAAAGACTTCCAAAAAAGATATGACAGTGAGCTCAAAATATAAATCAGAATTTCTATATGCACAGCTGAGATATTATTTTTCTTTTGTACCTAGACCTGTCTCCTCAAACCATTTCTCTGTGCATCTTACCACCATAGCAATTATCTCAAACCTTAGCTGCAAAAAAATTCTTTTCTTGAAAAAAATAAATACTATTCATGAAAAAAATGGATTTTCAGTATTTGAAATATTTTCAGTGTTTCTAATTTATTCTTTATTTCATTCTTTAATACTTATTTAGTTAATTTAGTTTCTATTTTGCATGAGGGATTCTGCTGTACTACAATGGGAGGGAAAGCCAGGGTTGATATAAAGATAAGTCATGGCCTTCAATAATCAAAATTTGAAGAGATAAGATGTTTGAAAAAATAGTTTTAATAAAAATAATAAATGCCCTAACTATGGAAGTTCAGAGAAAATTATGACTATCTTAACATTTTCAAACGTCTGTTACCAATATGATCTTCTTTATCAGCTCAAAATACAAAGGTGATTATATTGCCATTATAATACTAATTACTTATTAGCAAGTCCAGTGTTTTCCTTTAGAAACCACTGCTTGCTGTTAATTATACAAGTATCTTAATGCTTATTCAGCCCCAAGTGGTCGTTTCTACTTCCAAACGACCAAGTAGAGAGAACCAGAGGGTCTATTGAGACCACTAGCATAATTCCTCAATAGCAACCACATTTACATAGTTGCCGAACACTAGATACCCAATGGATGCTTGTCCAGCTGCAGTGATTTCCTTGCTGATCCTTGCTGCAGTTGTTTTAAGTTAGAATCACATATTCAGTCATTGCAGCTAAAACATGATCCCAAGCCTACGTCTGGCTTAGTAAAGAATATCTTCTACCATATCCACGTATTGTTGATATGTGCCATCAACATGCCAACTCTGGTGTTAAGATTGGGACGCTACTTCTACACATTTCTTAGGAGCGAACTTCAGTTAACTGAAGTTAGTTGAACTCTTTCTACCAGTGATGTTCTAAAATAATGTTAAACTCAAAAGGGATGAGGTCAGTTTCTTGATTCTTCAGTCCTAGGAATCTCCTTGGCCCTTATGCAATGCAATGTTTCCTACCTCCTCTCCACCAAAACAGCTCTGCCTACCAAGGGCTATTATAAGGGGCTTCCTTTTGCTAGCCATAGAAAGCACCGTTACACAGTTATTATTTTCCCTAATATTAGAATTTGTTTTAAAATTACTTTGCATTTTTGTTGACTCCCCAGAGAGTTTTAACGTGTTTTTGAAAGTTATATTTCCATATTACTTAGATGTTCAACTTAGAGTATATGTTCTAGGTAAGACTAGAAATAAACCATATTAGATCATTAATGTGAGGGTTGCTATGGAATGTATTTGATGTACATTTCATTTTACAGGCACCCAACTGAGCAGTTTGCCAAGGAAAAAGAAAAGTAGCTCAAAATAGTTTTTTTTTTTTTTTTTTTAAGAAGGGGCAAATGAAGCTAGTTAAGTTTATGCATAGTTGAGGGGGGGAAATGTGATTGCTAAGTTGGTATGCTACTACAGAGGAGAAGTACATCACACCTGTAATTTCTCTCCATCAGCAGCAGCTTTGTGAATAAAAATGACAAATTTTACCCCATTAGGAGAAAGTAAGAGACTAGGTACATGGAACTTAGGTTAACAAGAGAACTAAGTACTGATAACTGAGGAAGCTGAAGACAGTCAAAAGATTGCCTCAATAAGGAAGTTAAATCTGATAACAGAAATGAAGAGCTATCTAGAGATGTTATTAAAATTTCAACATAGTGGAAAAGCCCCAGAAGAATCAATCTTTGGGCAAGTTTAGATAAGGAGTTTCTTTTCAGACTAAAAATAGACTAGAGATGAAGTTTGATTGACAACAGCTAAGGATCATCAAAGAAGGTACAAAACTCTACTTAGGTTTTGTTAACATCTTTTAATTTTTTTTAAGTTTGTTACTTACTTTAAAAATAGTAACCATGTTTCATAATTATGGTCAGTGTTTCTACTTTGCTAAGTTAATAAAAATTACCTTTTTATACATTAATGTTAAAGTATGCATTCTACTGGGAGGCAAAGCATACAGGATTACCTTTTGAGAATCAGTCTTTCAAATCCATAATTGAGCCAATGAAGGGGAGGCAAATGTAATGCAGATTAAAAGTAGAAAGAACTCCAAGCCTCATCAAAGGTTTATGTTTGCACTGTGGGTTTTTCTTTTTTTTGTTTTTTATTTTTTTGTTTGTCACATAAATATTGTTACCAGCAGAAAAGCAAATACAGAAATAATGCATAATATATTTTTAAAAATTGATAGCCAGGCAACTTTTTAAGGACTCTATAACAAACTCATATTTTTTAGAAATAAACATGTTTATCTGTTTATCGTATAGTTATTTTCATCTTTCTTTGCATTCTTAATTTTTTTTAAATGCATTTTGCTTTGCAATTCAACACTGAATTATTAGACTTCTGTTTGTGACTGCCAGTAATTCTGGTTGGCGTTGATTTAAGTAAACAGTATCAAAACACATTGCACTACAGTGGAACTAATAGGTCCAGTAGGACTATCCTCAAAATAATGATCTACAGGAATTATTTTTTGCCAAAGTTATTATTGCTTTTTAATGCTGAAAACCAGAACAAAGAAAGCAGATGAAACACAACAATAAGGTTTCAGTTATTATGGATAATAACAGAGGATTATTTCTAGGAAATGAATATTTGAGACAGATAAGCCAATGTGATAAGTAGCATTTCAATGTTCCTTTTATATGAAAAATTTGTAGTAACAGCTCCTTCCACACCAGTCAAGGTGCTTATTTCACAAATTCTCTGGAGAAATATGGGAGTTGATACAAAGGAACTAAAGTGCTTAACTCAAACATAGTCATTAATTAAGAGGAATTGGCCAAAAGTCACACTTTTGCACTAAATAGATCTTGCATGCAAATGTATCTTTTAATATCGTACACATGAAAAAAATTATACCTAAGCCTGTGTCTCCGGAGGCACTTAAAAGTAATACTGGGGACTCCAACAATTATTTTTAATGTTCCAAAATATCAAATGAAAATCCCAGTTTTATCGTTGTTAGAATTGCTTGGAATAACTAAAACATCTGTTGCTTGTGGTTGGAATTCAGTCAACTTGGTGCTGAAATAATGTCTAACTTTTAAGAATATTTTTATTTATAAATACTGAGAAATGATTTGTAAAATATTGTTTGTGGTTTAAGTGACAAAAATCTTTCACACTGTGGGGTGGGGGAAAATAAAAAGGTCTCTGGGTAGAGCTCTGGGTGGTTCCTGCTCAGCTTCAATGACCAATGAAAACCTATAGCAGAAGCTGGGAGGAAAGATACATATGATATTCCAAACCCCAGGGGATTTGCAATCAATCACCAGGGGAATGGTAGAAAAGTAGAGCTTTTCCCTGGAGTTCACAGATCTGGGATGGCAGGACCCCTTAGCAGCTGAAACCAATCTGTATAATGACCCTCAAGTCTCCTTTTCATGAATGTGTATCCTAGTTTCCAACAGCTTTAAGCCCAACAGTGAGATCTTACAAATTTTTTTTCTTTTTCAACAATTTTTAAATTAAATAAAATGTATATGTGTATATGCCTGTATGTGTGAAAATATCAATCTCTGTCTCTATGGAGATAGATATAAATATATCTCCAATCAGAGACTGGAGTGGCATAAAATTTACAAAAAGGTTTTTTCTATGTTTCTGATTTAGCAAAAGAATTCATTTTCATTACTCTCAAAAGAGTTAATGAGTTAATAAAATAATTTCTCCTGCAAAGACTTTGAAAGTAACTCTTCAAGATGTTGAAAGGCAGAAATGAGAGAGTCAAATGCTATCCAAAGCAAGACCATGTCACCCTTCATATCTGGCTATCAATATCCACCTTCTCCATTATTCTTATTTTTTACCCCTCATATCTTTATTATGTGATACTGGGTCTGGGACTCTGCAAATCAGCTTAACTTGCTGACTCCCTGTGAGCTTCCACCAATAGTGGCCATTAGAGGAAGGTTAAAAGGCAGACTTCTTGCTTTCTTCCTGTTCCTATCATCACCTTAGCAATAGTTCTGCATCCCGGAATGGGCAGTTGGCTTCAATCTCCTCTTTTATTTCAGTATTCTAAGAACTAACCTGAATGTGCCCTCAGAGGTATGGGTATCAGCACTAGCTGCGAAGTCTTCCCAGCTCTTCTGAGCTCCTGAGGTACCAGCACGTGCTGGGCAGTATCCAGGCCTGCACTTCCTGCCCTCCACTCCCTGACACATAAAGTTCTGCGTTATAGTTCTCTGGGCTGTGAAGATAGGACTTTGTGAGAGACTGGATGTGGGAGAAAAAGGCAATGAAGACAAAGCTTAAGATTCTGATCTGGAAAGGTAGCAGCTTCTTATAGTCACTCTCTCTTTGTGACCTCAGTATCCCTTCTTTGAGTTTTTATTTCTCCAGTCCTGTTTAACCAACTTCTCATGTTAAATCCTCACTGTTGAAATGATCAATGCAGTTTCTGTTTTCCTGACCAGACTCTTATCGATATACCATATACCAAGAAAACAACTTTCTTCTGATGTCTAAAATAATTAGATGAACCAGCATCCACGTAGACTAAATCATTAATGAGTATGAATAAGCTCCTTAATGTATAGGTACAAGATATTAGGAAAATGACAGACATAAAATCCAGCCTGGCTCCTTTGGAGCTCTCTTTCTTCTCATTCAGCCATCATGCTCCAGCCACACTGGCTGTCTTTCAGGTCCTCAGATTCTCCACGCTTCCCTCCAGCTCAAAGTCCCCACACATGCTCTTCTCTTTGCCAAGAATACACTTCCTGACATTCAACATGCTCACACCTATTCCTTTTTAAGATCTAAATTCATTTACCACTTCCTCAGGAGAACCTCCCCAAAACTTTCCGGGGGAGGTAGACATTTTTATGGCACCCTGTACTTCTGAAAAGATTAGTATTTAAATAAATAATTGGCTAATTAGTTATTAAATCCTAGAGTGTAAATTCCACTGGGGCAAAAACAATTTCTTGCTGTGCTTCAGTTGACTCTCTTGCCCTCTGGCTCCCTGCTGGATTTGGCAGAGCAGAAACTATTTCTGTAGACTATTACCTGTTTCATAACTGTTTCACCAGTTCTTTTAACTACATAGTAGTTAAATTACAAGAGTACAAAATATATTAGTTATTGAACGCTATGTGCCAGGCATTGTACTAAACACATTGCATGTATTATTTCATTTAATTTTCCCAACAACTCTAAAAGATAGGTACTATGATTACATTGAAAAGAGAAGGAGCCTAAGGCACAGCGATGGGAAGTGGCTTGAACAAGTTTGTACAGCTCACAAGTGATGGAGATAGAATTCCAGCCACTCTTACTCTAAGCCTATAAATGAGTGAGTGAAAGAACAAAGCTGATAGTCTCATTGGGAAAACAAGGTTATACTTAACAGACAGGCAGCATAGGCTAAGTTTGAAAAAGCTAATGCAGACATTCTGTATTACCAGAGCACAGAGAAAGGGCAAATCTCCAAGGCAAGGGTGATAAGAAGGGTTTCACAGAGTGGCTGGGACTTCAGCTGGACCTTGAAGGTAGGGCTGGGCTAGATAAGGAGAAAGAAGGAAGGACGTTTAATGCAGAGTAAACAGCCCAAGAAAATTTCCTCAACCCTTCACCTTCAGGTGACCTTTAAAAGCAAAGAAAACTATCTGGAAAATTTTTAAATGTGTGGTTTTTTTTGTTTGTTTTTTGTTTTTTTAAGGACTAAATTTCCTTTTTAAAAGGATTCCCTTTTCAACAGCCAAATAAGCAGATTTACCAATTTATTATAAAGCACTTCTAATCTGAAAGGGACAATTACAAAGAACCCCAAAACAGAGGGATATATGCCAGGATACAGCTGAGCAAGTGGCAGGCTGCATCAGAGGGCAGCAGGACATGATGCCTACCAATGGCCACGGCAGATATGGTGGAACAAAGCTGCAGAAAAACTGGCAGAGCAGCATTTGTGCTGCAGAGCCAGGCAGGAAATTTGTTTTCCAAAACTGACACTGGGCTGGGACTCAGGATTCCTGAGCATTCTTAGGATAAAGCCCTGAATAAAGAGAAGGAATCAGGATTTTTTTTTTTTTTTTTTTTTGAGACGGAGTCTCACTCTGTCGCCCAGGCTGGAGTGCAGTGGCCGGATCTCAGCTCACTGCAAGCTCCGCCTCCCGGATTCACGCTATTCTCCTGCCTCAGCCTCAGGAGTAGCTGGGACTACAGGCACCCGCCACCTCGCCCGGCTAGTTTTTTTGTATTTTTTAGTAGAGACGGGGTTTCACCGTGTTAGCCAGGATGGTCTCGATCTCCTGACCTCGTGATCCGCCCGTCTCGGCCTCCCAAAGTGCTGGGATTACAGGCTTGAGCCACCGCGCCCGGCCTGGAATCAGGATTTAACTGACGAAATTATTCTAAGGCAGAGCCAAAATAATTTGCTTATAGAAATGGGTTAGGAAGTAGAGTTGTTACTATTAGCAAATCATAGATGGAAATAGGTTCTGTTGAAGGATGGGCTTATAGAAAACGAAGAAGTTTAAGGAAGGACCAAAAGACACCTGGATCAAGCCTGATTTCCAACTTCACTTAGGAATAGTAGACATTTCCTCGTTAGCATGGTCCTTTATGGGTACAGGCTCTAATAAACCAAGCTAGGGTTTTCTTCTAGTAAGCCACCTTGATTTTGATATTTATTCCTTTACAAATGATAAAATTTGTCCTACCTTGGGGGAAAAATCGTTATCTATTTTTGCATGGTTTTTAAATTTTTTTAATTTGGTTTTACTATTTTATATTAACTTTAAAGATACATAATTTCATTCTGGTATTTTGTTAAAAAATTCTTCCAGACATTGGTGTATGAAATAAATATGATGTATGTACATAGTTCTATAAAAGTGAAATTATGCATTATATGTTGTTTTTTAAACTCCCTTTTCCACTCAGCAATATGTTTGGACCCCTCTCTATGACAGTAAACACATTACTTCATCATTTATCATCTATTTTCAGAATAGCAAAATTGAAGCCCAGGGGACTAAAATGACTAATCAAAGCTCCAAAGGAAATCATTTAGAAAATGCATTCATTAAACATCCATTTTTTTGTAATACTACATAAGAAAAGTTAAAACCCATGTAGACCTTAATCAGCATGTATTTACTGTGTAAGATAAACACAGAAAGAGCCACAAAAATTATAAAGCCTAGAAAAATCAGATACCTAAAAATATTCTCAAAGAGGTTTATGGTTTATAGAGCAGTTCTGGAGAAATCATTTGCTTTTTCAAAACAATCCAATGAATTAGCTAAATCTGTTCTTTTTGATTAATAAATAACATTGATAAGTGTCTTCCTATCTACTATATCATTTCTACTTATAAAAATTCCTCATTCCTCTGCTCCCCACTCACAACAAACCTTATTAAGTAATTATTCAAAACATGCTCTTTCCACTTCCTTATTCAAATATTCATCCTCCAACCTACTCCAATCTGGATTCCAACCTTGTTACTTGACTGATTTCCACTTTGGTAAATCCAATAGCAAATGAGACTTTTCTGTCCTTATCTTTCTAAACCTTTCAGTAGGACTTCATGTGCATTATCACCTCCTTCTGAAATCTTTCTCTTCTCTTGGGGTCCATGACACTACATTCTCCTGGTTTATGTTCAGAATTACTGGCTGCTTTTTCTTACTTTCTTTTACTAAATTCTACCCAATCTCTTAGTGTCTGAGTGCCTCTGAAATTTTTTTTGCTTTTCTCTATCTGTATTTTTGTCTAGTTATCTCATCCAATCCAATGGCTTTAAAGGACACCCACTTGCTGGTGACTACCAAAGTTGTGTATCTAGCTCTAACCAATCTGCACCCCAAGCTCCAGACTCATATTTCTGACAGCTGACTAAACAACTCCATTTGAATATCTAATAGAATCTCAGATTTACCAGGTATAAAATAACCCCCTCCAACAACAAAATCTGTGTTCCTCTAGTTTTCATCAACACATTTTTAAAAAAATTTTTTATTATACTTTAAGTTCTAGGGTACATGTGCACAACGTGCAGGTTTGTTACATAGGTATACATGTGCCATGTTGGTTTGCTGCACCCATCAACTCGTCATTTACATCAGGTATTTCTCCTAATGCTATCCCTCCCCCAGTCCTCTACTCCCCAACAGGCCCTGGTGTGTGATGTTCCCTGCCCTGTGTCCAACTGTTTGCATTGTTCCGTTCCCACCTATGAGTGAGAACATGTGGTATTCAGTTTTCTGTCCTTGTGATGGTTTGCTGAGAATGATGGTTTCCTGCTTCATTCATGTCCCCACAAAGGACATTAACTCATCCTTTTTTACGGCTGCATAATATTCCATGGTGTATATGTGCCACATTTTCTTAATCCAGTCTATCATTGATGGATATTTGGGTTGGTTCCAAGTCTTTGCTATTGTGAAAAGTGCTGCAATAAACATATGTGTGCATGTGTCTTTATAGCAGCATGATTTATAATCCTTTCGGTATATACCCAGTAATAGGATTGCTGGGTCAAATGGTATTTCTAGTTCTAGATCCTTGAGGAATCTCCACACTGTCTTCCACAATGGTTGAACTAATTTACACTCCAGGCAACAGTGTAAAAGTGTTCCTATTTCTCCACATCCTCTCCAGCATGTGTTGTTTCCTGACTTTTTAATGATCACCAATCTAACTGGTATGAGATGGTATCTCATTGTGGTTTTAATTTGCATTTCTCTGATGACCAGTGATGATGAGCATTTTTTCATGTGTCTGTTGGCTGCATAAATGTCTTCTTTTGAGAAGTGTCTGTTGATATCCTTTGCCCACTTTTTGATGGGGTTGTTGTTTTTTTCTTGTAAATTTGTTTAAGTTCTTAAGTTCTTTGTAGATTCTGGATGTTAGCCCTTTGTCAGATGGGTAGAGGGTAAAAATTTTCTCCCATTCTGTAAGTTGCCTATTCACTCTGATTAGTTTCTTTTGCTGTGCAGAAGCTCTTTAGTTTAATTAGATCCCATTTGTCTATTTTGACTTTCATTGCCATTGCTTTTCGTGTTTTAGTCATGAAGTCTTTGTCCCTGCCTATGTCCTGAATGGTATTGCCTAGGTTTTCGTCTAGGGTTTCTATGGTTTTAGGCCTTACATTTAAGTCTTTAATCCATCTTGAATTAATTTTTGTATAAGGTGTAAGGAAGGGATCCAGTTTCAGCTTTCTATATGGCTAGCCAGTTTTCCCAGCACCATTTATTTAGGGAATCCTTTTCCCGTTTCTTGTTTCTGTCAGGTTTGTCAAAGATCAGATGGTTGTAGATGTGTGGTGTTATTTCTGAGGCCTCTGTTCTGTTCCATTGGTCTGTATCTCTATTTTGATACCAGTACCATGGTGTTTTCATGATATTGATTCTTCCTATCCATGAGCATGGATGTTCTTCCATTTGTTTGTACCCTCTTTTATTTCATTGAGCAGTGGTTTGTAGTTCTCCTTGAAGAGGTCCTTCACATCCCTTATAAGTTGGATGCCTAGGTATTTTATTCTCCTTGTAGCAATTGTGAATGGGAGTTCACTCATGATTTGGCTCTCTGTTTGTCTGTTATTGGTGTATAGAAATGCTTGTGATTTTTGCACACTGATTTTGTATCCTGAGACTTTGCTGAAGTTGCTTATCAGCTTAAGGAGATTTTGGGCTGAGATTATGGGGTTTTCTAAATATACAATCATGTCATCTGCAAACAGGGACAATTTGACTTCCTCTTTTCCTAATTGATTCCTAATTATTTCTTTCTCTTGCCTCATTGCCCTGGCCAGAACTTCCAACACTATGTTGAATAGGAGTGGTAAGAGAGGACATCCTTGTCTTGTACTGGTTTTCAAAGGGAATGCTTCCAGTTTTTGCTGGTTCAGTATGATATTGGCTATGGATCTGTTATAAATAGCTCTTATTATTTTGAGATATGTTCCATCAATACCTAGTTTATTGGGAGTTTTTAGCATGAAGGGCTGTTGAATTTTGTCGAAGACCTTTTCTGCATGTATTGAGATAATCATGTGGTTTTTGTCATTGGTTCTATTTATGTGATGGATTACGTTTATTGATTTGCGTGTGTTGAACCAGCCTTGCATCCTAGGGATGAAGCCAACTTGATCATGGTGGATAAGCTTTTTGATGTGCTGCTGGATTCAGTTTGCCAGTATTTTATTGAGGATTTTCCCATTGATGTTCATCAGGAATATTGGTCTAAAATCTCTTTTTTTGTTGTGTCTCTGCCAGGTTTTAGTATCAGGATGATTCTGGCCTCATAAAAAGAGTTAGGGAGAATTCTCTCTTTTTCTGTTGATTGGAATAGTTTCAGAAGGAATGGTATCAGCTCCTCTTTGTATCTCTTGTAGAATTTGGCTGTGAATCCATCTGGTCCTGGACTTTTTTTAGTTGGTAGGCTATTAATTATTGCCTCAATTTCAGAGCCTGTTATTGGTCTATTCAGAGATTCAACTTCTTCCTGGTTTAGCCTTCAGAGGGTGTATGTGTCCAGGAATTTATCCATTTCTTCTAGGTTTTCTAGTTTATTTGCTTAGAGGTGTTCATAGTATTCTCTGATGGTAGTTTGTATTTCTGTGGGATCAGTGGTGATATCCCCTTTATCATTTTCATTGCATCTATTTGATTATTCTCTCTTTTCTTCTTTATCATTCTTGCTAGCAGTCTATCCATTTTGTTGATCTTTTCAAAAAACCAGCTCCTGGATTCATTGATTTTGTGAAGGGTTTTTCATTCAGTTCTGCTCTGATCTTAGTTATTTCTTGTCTTCTGCTAGCTTTTGAATTTGTTTGCTCTTGCTTCTCTAGTTCTTTAAATCGGGATGTTAGGGTGTCAATTTTAGATCTTTCCTGCCTTCTTTTGTGGGCATTTAGTGCTATAAATTTCCCTCTGCACACTGCTTTGTGTCCCAGAGATTCTGGTACATTGTGTCTTTGTTCTCATTGGTTTCAAAGAACATTTGTATTTCTGCCTTAATTTCATTACTTACCCAGTAATCATTCAGGAGCAGGTTGTTCAGTTTCCATGTAGTTGTGTGGTTTGTCCTCCATCCCTTTATTTTGAGCCTATGTGAGATGGGTCTGCATGTGAGATGGATCTCCTGAATACAGCACACTGATGAGTCTTGACTCTTTATCCAGTTTGCCAGTCTGTGTCTTTTAATTGGGGCATTTAGCCCATTTATATTTAAGGTTAATATTGTTATGTGTGAATTTATACCTGTCATTATGATGTTAGCTGGTTATTTTGCCTGTTAATTGATGCAGTTTCTTCCTAGCATCGATGGTCTTTACAATTTGGTATGATTTTGCAGTGGCTGGCACTGATTTTTCCTTTCCATGTTTAGTGCTTCCTTCTCTTGTAAGGCAGGCCTTTTGGTGACAAAAATCTCTCAGCATTTGCTTGTCTGTAAAGGATTTTATTTCTCCTTCACTTATGAAGCTTAGTTTGGCTGGATATGAAAGTCTGGGTTGAAAATTCTTTTCTTTAAGAATGTTGAATATTGGTCTCCAATCTCTTTTGGCTTGTAGGGTTTCTGCTGAGAGATCTGTCATTAATCTCATGGGCTTCCCTTTGTGGGTAACCCGACCTTTCTCTCTGGCTGCCCTTAACATTTTTTCCTTCATTTCAACCTTGGTGAATCTGACAATTATGTGTCTTGGGGTTGCTCTTCTCGAGGAATAGCTTTGTGGTGTTCTCTGTATTTTCTGAATTTGAATGTTGGCCTGCCTTATTATGGTTGGGGAATTTCTCCTGGATAATATCCTGAAGAGTATTTTTCAACTTGGTTCCATTCTCCCTGTCACTTTCAGGTACACTAATCAAACGTAGATTTGGTCTTTTCACATAGTCCCATATTTCTTGGAGGCTTTGTTCATTCCTTTTTACTTTTTTTTTCTAATCTTGTCTTCTAGCTTTATTTCATTAATTTGATCTTCAATTACTGATATCCTTTCTTCCACTTGATCAAACTGACTACTGAAGCTTGTGCATGTGTCACGAAGTTCTCGTGCCATGGTTTTCAACTCCATCAGGTCATTTAAGATCTTCTATACACGTTTATTCTAGTTAGCCATCCATCTAACCTTTTTTTAAGGGTTTTAGCTTCCTTGCGATGGGTTAGAACATGCTCCTTTAGCTCAGAGAAGTTTGTTATTATCAACCTTCTGAAGCCTACTTCTGTCAGTTCATCAAAATCATTCTCCATCCAGCTTTGTTCCGTTGCTGGAGAGGAGCTGTGATCCTTTGGAGGAAAAGAGGTGCTCTGGTTTTTAGAATTTTCAGCTTTTCTGCTCTGGTTTCTCCCCATCTTTGTGGTTTTATCTACCTTTGGTCTTTGATGTTGGTGACCTACAGATGGGGTTTTGGTGTGGATGTCCTTTTTGTTGGTGTTGATGCTATTCCTTTCCGTTTGTTAGTTTTCCTTCTAACAGTCAGGACCCTCAGCTGCAGGTCTGTTGGAGTTTGCTGGAGGTCCACTCCAGACCCTGTTGTTCTGGGTATCACCAGTGGAGGCTGCAGAACAGCAAATATTGCTGCCTGATCCTTCCTCTGGAAGCTTCATCCCAGAGGGGCACCCACGTGTATGAGGTGTCTTTTGGCTCCTACTGAGAGGTGTCTCCCAGTTAGGCTACATGGGAGTCAGGGACCCACTTGAAGAGGGAACGTGCCCGTTCCATGCTGGGAGAACTACTGCTCTGTTCAGAGCTGTCAGACAGGGACATTTAAGTCTGCAGAAGTTGTCTGCTGCCTTTTGTTCAGCTATGCCCTGCCCACAGTGGTGGAGTCTATAGAGGCAGTAGGCCTTGCTGAGCTGTGGTGGGCTCCACCTAGTTTGAGCTTCCCAGCCACTTTGTTTACCTACTCAAGCCTCAGCAATGGTGGACACCCTTCCTCCCACCAGGCTGCACCCTCGCAGTTTGATCTCAGACTGCTAGCAGTGAGTAAGGCTCCGTGGGTGTGGGACCCACCAAGCCAGGCATGGGAGAGAATCTCCTAGTCTACTGGTTGCTAAGACTGTGGGAAAAGCACAGTATTTGAGCTGGAGTGTACCAATTTTCCAGGTACAGTCTGTCACGGCTTCCCTTGGCTAGGAAAGGGAAATCCCCTGATCCCTTGTGCTTCCTGGGTGAGGTAATGCCCTGCTCTGCTTTGGTTTACCCTCTGTGGGCTGCACCTACTGTCCAACCAATCCCAATGAGGTGAACCAGGTACCTCAGTTGGAAATGCAGAAATCACCCATCTTCTGCACTGATCACACTGGGAGCTGCAGACCAGAGCTGTCCCTATTTGGCCATCTTGGAACAGACTCTTTCATCAACACATTTTATCACCATTTACTCCATTGCTCAAACCCCAAACCTAGAAAGCACTTATATTCTTCCCTTTACATCACTCCCTCATACCTAATCTCTCCATGTCTTGGAGAAATTGTAATTTCTTCCAGTTTTCACATCTGTCCTCCTGTTTCTGTGTGGGGGATCAGTAAAGGTGGTGGGAAAAATTATAAAGTTGTAAGAAATAGACACAAACCTTCTTGGAAGGGCAGGAGGTTTGCATAGCTTCAGTAAAAGATTTGGCTGCAGGCAGCCTCATCCTCTTTACCTTGAGTTGATAGCAGAATAGCAAATAACAAAGGAATGTCAGGGAGCTTATCTAAATAGCTTGTTTACTTATATGGTCCTAAGACTGACCTTTGATCTTCCATGGGTGCATGACTGCTCTCTCTGGGGGAGGGTGACCAGATTAATTATCCACACGTGTGTTGACTCAATGTCTTTGTCATCAAATCTGTGCTGAACAAATGCCCACAGGGCCAGCTAGTCAGGGCACATGGCTGTCACAACTCTTTTCTGTGTGTGGCCCAGTGCCCTAGCTGTTCTTACACTGAGTATCGGTGTCTGAATACATTATTTATCCATCATGCAGCCTGGGTCTGTGGGTCAGACCCTGGCATTTGTGTGTCCACTACTAACATCTAACTTCAAGAAATGTTGGAAGATCATACTCTGGAGCTTCTCTATGTACTTGTATGATCTCGGGCAAGTTACTCAATTATTCTGTGCCTTATCTTCCTTATCTATAAAATGGCCTATTTCATAGTATTGATAGGATAGTGAGAATTAATGAGTCAACATGTATAAACTACTTAGAATAGAAATTGGAGTTTTTAGATTATGACCAAGTGACTCTTAATGGACAAACATTTTTGCAGAAAACTATGCTAAATTCTGGACTTAGTATTCAAAAACCGTTTTATGAAGGCACTATGGAGTGACCAAAAAGCAGACAGAAACTAGGGGAGTTGACACTTACAGGAAGAGAAGAGGGAGGGTTTCTTGTTTTTTAGTGTTTCATCTGGAGGCCATCTCATCAGTTCGTCTCACATCATATGGTGCATACTCAGCTAGAAAATCAATATTTACTGCCTGAAAGAACCTGAAGATAGAGTTCAAGGCAGCTGGAAAGTGAGGAGAGAAATTCGAGAAAGCAGAGAGACACAAAAGTGGAGCCCTAAATTCTGTTTATATATTCTGCCAAAATCTCTGAACCACACATATGTGGGGCAGATTCTGAGCAACAAAGATAAGGGTAAATTAAAAACTTAAGATTTCAATTGCCACCCATTTCAGGTAAGAAAGGATTTTTAGTATATGTTCAACCATGTTAACTTTCTGCTTAAAAATAATTTTTTAGTTAAGTTGAAAAAAATTGAGGGGCAGGCCAAGATGGCAGATTAGAAGCAGCTGCAGTCCACAGCTCTTGTGGAGAGGGATGAAAACAGTGAGTGAATTTTTCACTTTCAACTGAGGTATCCAGGTTCTCACATTGGGATTGACTAGGCAGAAGGCTCAACCCCTGGAAAGCAAGGAAAAGCAGGGTGGGGCAATGCCCCACCCAGGAGCTGTATGGAGCCACAGGAGCCCCCACCCCCAGCCAAGAAAAGTGGTGAGTGATCGTGTAGCCCTGCCAGGAAAACCACGCTTTTCCCACAGATCTTTGCAACGTACAGATCAGGAGATCCCCTCATGAGCCCATGCCACCAGGGCCTTTGTTCTGATGCACAAAGTGATGCAGAGTCTTGGGGAAGTGGCTGTTTGGGCATGCATGGAGACTTAGGAGTTTTGCATACTCCAGCTCTGGGAACTCTGGCGAGGTGGGATATCTATCTGTGCATTCCCCTAGGAAGGAGTCTGAATCCAGGGAGCCAAGCAGTGTCATTCTGCAGGTCCCATTCCCACAACACCTCACAAGTTAATACCTACTGGCTTGGAATTCCAGCTTGCCAGCACCAGCAGGCTGGAGAATGCCTGAGATGGACCAAGTTCCCAGCTAGAGGGAACTCCATCTCTGTGGTTCGAATCGACCGTTCCAGCCTGCCAGCTCCAGGGAGTCCAGGCAGTCTGGACCAGAACTCTGATCTCTCCCTGGGATGGAGCTTCTAAGGGGAAGGGTGGCTGCAGTCTCTGTGGTTCAGTCAACTTAGCCTTTCTAGCCTGCTGGCTCCAGAGAGCCTAGGTGGTCTGGTCAAGGCGTATTCCCCCCAGAACAGTACACCCACTTTGCCAAGGGGATGCCAGACCACTTCTTCAAGTGGGTCCCACATCCCATTTCTCCTGACTGGGTGAGACCTCCCAACAGAGGTCTCCAGACATCTCCTACAGGAGCATTCAGGCGGTATCACGTTGGTGCCCCCCTGGAATAGAGCTCCCAGAGGAAGGAGCAGGCTGCCATTTTTGCTGTTTTGCAGCTTTCACTGATGATACCTTCAGGTACAGGAGGGACCAAAGTGACTACAGTCTGGAGTGGGACCCCAGCAAACCACAACAGCCCTATGGAAGAATAGCCTGACAAAAGAAAAATAAACAAATAAAAAGCAACAACAAAAACAGCATCAACAAAAAAGACCCCCAAAAGACCCCATTCAAAGGTAAGCAACCTCAAAGATTGAAGGGAGATAAGCCCATAAAGATGAGAAAAAAATCAATGCAAAAACATTGAAACCTTAAAAAGCCAGAACGCTTCTTCTCCTCCAAATGACTGCAACACCTCTCCAGCAAGGGCACAGAACTGGGCTGCGGCTGAGATGGCTGAATCAACAGATGTAGGCTTCAGAAGGTAGGTAATAATGAACTTTGCTAAAGGAGCATATTCTAACCCAATGCAAAGAAGCTAAGAATCATGATAAAACAATATGGGAAATGATAACCAGAATAGCCAGTATAGAGAGGAGCGTAACTGACCTGACACAACATGAGAGATTCACAATGCAATCACAAGTATCAATAGCAGAATAGACCAAGTGGAGGAAAGAATCTCAGAGCTTGAAGACTATCTTTCTGAAATAAGACCAGCATACAAGAATGGAGAAAAAGGAATGAAAAGGAACAAACAAAACCTCTCTGAAACATGAGACTATGTAAAAAGTTTGAACCTACAACTGACTGGGGTACCTGAAAGAGATGGGAAGAATGGAACCAAGTTAGGAAACACACTTCAGGATATCCTCCAGGAGAACTTCCCCAACCGAGCAAGACAGGCCAATATTCAAATTCAGGAAATTCAAAGGACCTCGGTATGACACTGTACAAAAAGATCAACCCCAAGACACATGATCATCAAATTCTCCAAGGTCAAAATGAAACAAAACATGTTAAGGGCAGCCAGAGAGAAAGTCCAGGTCACCTACAAAGGGAAGCCCATCAGAATAACAGCAGATCTCTCAGCAGAAACCCCACTAGCCAGAAGAGACTGGAGGCCAATATTCAACATTCTTAAAGAAAACAATTTCCAACCTAGAATTTCATATCCAGCCAAACTAAGCTTCATAAGCAAAGGAGAAATAAGATCCTTTTCAGACAAGCAAATGTTGAGGGAATTCATTACCAGCAGGCCTGCCATGCAAGAGCTGCTGAAGGAAGCATTAAATATAGAAATGATAAAAAAAAAAAAACCTACCAGCCACTACAAAAACACACTGAAGTACACAGACCAGTGACACTATGAAGAAACCACATAAAAAAGCCTTCAAAATAACCAGGTAGCATCATGATGACAAGATCAAATTCACACATAACAATATTAACCTTAAATGTCAATGGGCTAAATGCCCCAATTAAAAGATACAGAATAGCAAGCTGAATAGAAAGCCAAGGCCCATTGGTATGCTGTCTTCAAGAGACCTATCTCATGGTCAAAGGCACACACTGGCTCAAAATAAAGGGATGGAGGAAAATGCACCAAGAAAATGGAAAACAGAAAAAAGCATTTGTCATAATTCTAGTTTCTGACAAAACAGACTTTAAGCCAACAAAGATTTAAAAAGACAAAGGCCATTACATAATGGTAGAGGGATCAATTCAATAAGAAGAGCTAACTATCCTAAATATATATGCAACCAATACAGGAGCACCCAGATTCATAAAGCAAGTTCTTAGAGACCTACAAAGAGACTTAGACTCCCACACAATAATAGTGGGAGACTTTGACACCAACTGACAATATTAGACAGATCATTGAGACTGAAAATTAACAAAGATATTCAAGACCTGAACTCAGCTCTGGATCAAGTAGACTTGATCGATATCCACAGAACTTTTCACCCAGAAACAAAAGAATATACATTCTCATCACCACATAGCACTTAGTCTAAAATTGATCACATAATTGGAAGTAAAACACTCCTCAGCAAATACAAAAGAAGTAAAATCATAACAAACAGTCTCTCAGACCACAACGCAATCAAATTAGATCTTAAAATCTCAATAAATTCTTTGAAAATTAATTAAATTAGATCTCAAGAAGTTCTTTGAGCTGGGCGTGGTGGCTCATGCCTGTAATCCCAGCACTTTGGGAGGCTGAGGTGGGTGAATCACCTGAGGTCAAGAGTTCAAGACCAGCCTGACCACCCCATCTCTACTAAAAATACAAACAAACCCTAAAAATACTAGTGACATCCCATCTCTACTAAAAATACAGAAATTAGCCAGGCATTGTGGTGTGTGCCTGTAATCCCACCTACTCTGGAGGCTGAGGCAGGAGAATCACTTGAACCCAGAAGGCAGAGGCTGCAGTGAGCCGAGATCACACCATTGCACTCCAGCCTGGGCAACTCCATCTCTCAAAAAAAAAAAAAAAAAAAGAAGAAGAAGAAGAAGAAGTTATTTGAAACTAATAAGAACAAAGGGACAATGTACCAGAATCTCTAGGATACAGCTAAAGCAGTGTTAAGAAGGAACTTTATAGCACCAAATGCCCACATTGAAAAGCTAGAAAGATCTCAAATCAACAAACTAACATTACAACTAAAAGAACTAGAGAACCAACCCCAAACTCCAAAGCTAGTAGAAGACAAGGAATAACCAATAAAGAAAAGAGAAGAATCAAATGACACAATCAGAAATGATAAGGGGGATGTCACCACTGACCCCACAAAAATAAAAACAATCATTAGAGAATACTATAAACACTTCTATGCACATAAACTAGAAAATCTAGAAGAAATGGATAAATTCCTGGATGCATACACCCTCCCAAGGCTAAACCAGGAAGAAACTGAATTCCTGAATGGACCAATAACAAGTTCTAAAATTGAGGCAGTAATAAATAGCCTAACAACCAAGAAAAGCCCAGGACCAGACGGATTTACAGCTGAATTCTACTAGAGGTGCAAAGAAGAGTTGCTACCATTTCTACTGAAACTATTCCAAACCATTGAAAAGAAGGGACTCCTCCCTACCTCACTCTATGAGACAAACATCATCCTGATACCAAAATCTGGCAGAGATACAACAATGACAAAAACACTTCAGACCAATATCCCTGATGAAATCAATGCAAAAATCTTCAATAAAATACTGGCAAACCAAATCCAGCAGCACACCAAAAAGCTTATCCACCACAATCAAGTTGGCTTCATCCCCAGGATGCAAGGTTGGTTCAACAGACACAAATTAATAAATGTGATTCATCACATAAATAGAACTAAAGACAAAAACCACATGATTATCTCAATAGACGCAGAAAAGCCTTCGATAAACTTCAACTTCCTTTCTTGTTAAAAATT
Organism: Trachypithecus francoisi; assembly: GCF_009764315.1. Classification (NCBI taxonomy): domain Eukaryota; kingdom Metazoa; phylum Chordata; class Mammalia; order Primates; family Cercopithecidae; genus Trachypithecus; species Trachypithecus francoisi. The sequence continues at coordinate 42,463,217 of NW_022681470.1, read as the reverse complement.
CTCAATAAACTGGGTATTGAAGGAACATACCTGAAAATAATAAAAGCCATATATGACAAACCCACAGCCAATATCATACTGAATAGGCAAAATCTAGAATCATTCCTCTTGAAGCCTGGCACAAGACAAGAATGCCCTCTTTCAACCACTCCTATTCAACATAGTATTGGAAGTTCTAGCCAGGACAATAAGACAAGAGAAAGAAATAAAGGGTATTCAAATAGGAAGATAGGAAGTCAAATTATCCTTGTTTGCAGATGACATGATCCTGTATCTGGAAAACCCCATTATCTCAGCCCAGAGGCCTCTTAAGCTGATAAACAACTTCAGCAAAATCTCAGGATACAAAATCAATGTGCAAAAATTGCTAGCATTCCTATCCACCACCAACAGGCAGGCAGAGAGCCAAATCATGAATGAATTCCCATTCACAATTGCTACAAAGACAATAAAATGCCTAGGAATATAACTGACAAGGGAAGTGGAGAACCTCAAGGAGAACTACAAACCACTGTTAAGGAAATCAGAGAAGACACAAACAAATGGAAAAGCATTCCACACTCATGGGTAGGAAGAATCAATATCATGAAAATGGCCACACTGCCCAAAGTAATTAATAGATTCAATCCTATTCCCGTTAAACTACCATTGATGTTCTTCACAGAATTAGAGAAAACTATTTTAAAATTCCTCTAGAACCAAAAAAGAGCCTGAATAGCCAAGAAAATCCTAAGCAAAAAGAACAAAGCTGGAGGCATCATGCACCTGACTTCAAACTGTACTATAAGGCTTCAGTAACCAAAACAGCAGGTACTGGTACAAAAACAGATACATAGACCAATGGGACAGAATAGAGAACTCCCAAATAAGACACATACCTGCAACCATCTGATCTTTGACAAACCTGACAAAAACAAGCAATGGGGAAAGGATTTCCTATTTAATAAATGGTGCTAGGAGAGCTGGCTAGCCACATACAGAAAATTAAAACTAGAACCCTTCCTTACACTTTATACATAGATTAATTCTATCAGGGGAACCCACCTCCAGTATTTCAACATAGATTCTTTCCATTTTCCGTAAGTGTCATCAGGCTAGAAATAAAGAGAACGACTACAAAGAGAGGAATTTTACAGCTGGGCCTCCAGGGGTGACATCACATATTGGTAGGACCGTGATGCCTACCTGAGCCTTAAAGCCAGCAAGTTTTATTAAGGATTTCAAAAGGAGAGAGGGTGCAAGAACAACGAGTAAGTCACAAGATCACATGCTTCAAAGGGCAAAAATCACATGCTTCTGAGGAAACAGGACAAGGGCAAATTCAGAACTACTGATAAGGGTCTATGTTCAGCTGTGTATGTATTGTCTTGATAAACATCTTAAACAACAGAAAACAGGGTTTGAGAGTAGAGAACCGGTCTGATCTTAAATTTACCAGGGTGGGCTTTTTTCCCCACCCCAGTAAGCCTGAGGGTACTGCAGGAGACCAGGGCATATTTCAGACCTTATCTCAACTGCATAAGACAGTCCCAGAGTGGCCATTTATAGACCTCCCCGCAGGAATGCATTCCTTTCCCAGTGTCTTAATTATTAATATTCATTGCTAGGAAAAGAATTTAGCGATATCTTCCCTACTTGCATGTCCGTTGATAGGCTGTCTGCCAGAAGAAAAATATGGCTCTATTCTACCTGACCCCACAGGCAGTCAGACATTATGGTTGTCTTCCCTTGTTCCCTGAAAATCACTGTTATTCTGTTATTTTTCAAGATGCACTGATTTCATATTATTCAAACACACATATTTTACAATCAATTTGTACAGTTAACACAATAGTGGTCCTGAGGTGACGTACATTCTCAGCTTACGAAGATAACATGATTAAGAGATTAAAGACAGTCATAAAAACTTACACAAGTATTAATTTTGGAATTGATAAATGTCCATATTAAAATGTAATCTTCACAATTTATGTTCAGCGATTGAAGTAAAGACAGGCGTAAGAAATTATGAAAGTATTATTTGGGAACTGGCAAATGTCCATGAAATCTTCACAATTTATGTCCAGAGATTGAAGTAAAGACAGGTGTAATAAATTATAAAAGTATTTGGGAACTGATGTATGTCCATATTAAAATGAAATCTTTACAATTTATGTTCCTCTGCTGCAGCTCCAGCTGGTTCCTCCATTTGGGGTCCCTGACTTCCTGCAACATAATTCAAGACAGACTAAAGTCTTAAATGTAAAACCCAAAAGTATAAAAGTCCTAGAAGAAAATCTAGGCAGTCCATTCAGTACATAGGCATGGGCAAAGATTTCATGACAAAAATGCCCAAAGCAATTGCAACAAAAGCAAAAATTGACAAATGGGATCTAATTAAACTAAAGAGCTTCTGCACAGCCAAAGAAACTATTATCAGAGTGAACAGACCACCTACAGAATGTGAGAAAATTTTTGCAATCTATCTATCTGACAAAGGTCTGATATCCAGAAACTACAAGGAACTTAAACAAATTTACAAGAAACAAATGAACAATCCCATTAAAAAGTGGGCAAAGGACATGAACAGACAATTCGCAAAAGAAGACATTCATGTGGTCAAGAAATGTATGAAAAACTCAACATCACCGATTATTAGATAAATGCAAATCAAAACTACAATGAGGTACCATCTCACACCAGTCAGAATGGCGATTATTAAAAAGTCAAGAAAAAACAGATGCTGGTGAGGTTGTGGAGATAAAGGAATGCTTTTACACCATTGGTGGGAGTGTAAAATAGTTTACTCATTGTGTAAGACAGTGTGGCGATTCCTCAAAGATCTAGAAGCAACAATACTGTTTGACCCAGCAATCTCATTACTGGGTATATACCCAAAGGAATATAAATCATTCTACTATAAAGACACATGCATGCATATGTTCATTGCAGCACTATTCACAATAGCAAAGACATGGAGTCAACACAAATGCCCATCAGTGATAGACTGGATAAAGAAAATGTAGTATATATACCATGGAATACGATACAGCCATCAAAAGGAATGAGGCGATGTTCTTTGCAGGGGCATGGATGGAGCTGGAAGCTGCTATCCTTAGCAAACTAACACAGGAACAGAAAATGAAACACTGAATGTTCTCACTTATAAGTGGGAGCTGAATGATGAGAACACATGGACACATGGTAGTGAACAATACACACTGGGGCCTGTTGGTGGGGGTACAGGGGGACGGAGAACATCAGGAAGAATAGCTAATGGATGCTGGGCTTAATACCTAGGTAATGCGCTTATTTGTGCAGCAAACCACATGGCACATGTTTACCTGTGTAACAAACCTGCACATCCTGCACATGTACCCCAGAACTTAAAACTTGACGAAAAAAAAAAAAGAAAATGTGGTACATATATATATGTCATGGAATACTACTCAGCCATAGAAAAGAATAAAATCATGTTTTTTGCAACAATATGGGTGGAGCTGGAGGCCATTATCCTAAGTGAGATAACTCAAACAAAAAATCAGATACCACATGTTCTTACTTACAAGTGGAAGCTAAACAATGGGTACACATGGGTACAAAGAAACAGAAAAATATGAATCATATTTGAAAGAAAAGGCATTCAACAGAGACTACAGATTCAGATGTTAAAATTAGCAGAGAAGGATTTTAAAGCCACTATTATAACTATGCACAATATAGCAAAGGAAAATATCTTTATTATAAATAAAAAAGCAGGAAAATTTGACAGAGTAACATAAACTGTAACAAACAACCAAAAGAAATTCTAGAGCTGAAAAACACAAAACTGAAATTAAAAAATATATATATCACTGGGTGAGATTAACAGCAGATTGGAGATGATAGAAGAATGTAAACTTGAGGGTAGATCAATAGATTATCCAAACTGAAGAACACAGAGAAAAAAGATTGAACAAAATGCCAGAGCCTTAGGGACCTGTGGGACAATATGAAAAATTCTCACAGAGTGTCACTAGAGTTCCCAAAGGAGAGGAGTAAAACAGACTGGATCATACTTGAGTGCGTGTATTTGTCAAACTCACTGAATGGTATATGTAAATTTGTGCATTTACAGTATGTATGTTTGATGACAGAAGAATAAAAGAGAAATAATAAAAAAATGGATCCCTAGTTAATTGTATTCATGTTGAAGTGTTTAGAAGTGAAGTGTATTGATGCTTGCATTTACTTTGAAATTCATTAAAAAATAAAGTGGATTGATAGAGAGATGAGTAGAGGGATACATTTGTGGCAAACCAAGAATAGTAAAAGGTTGATTGCAGAATCTTGGTGGTAGGTACATGGCCTAATACTATGATTATTTCAATATTTCTATATTATGAAAATTTTAAAAATATTATGATGGAAAACTGTAAATTAGGTAATGTATTTGTAGTGCTTTTTGTCCAAAACTTGCCTCAAATAAATAATCCATGAAAATTTGCTTACAAGTCTATAAAGAGTTTCTATGAGGCTGGGTGTCGTGGTTTACGTCTGTAATTCCAGCACTTTGGGAGGCCGAGGCAATCGGATCAACTGAGGTCAGGAGTTCAAGACCAGCCTGGCCAACATGGCAGAACCATGTCTCTAGAAAAATACAAATATCAGCCGGGTGGGATAGCAGGCACCTGTAGTCCCAGCTACTCAGGAGGCTGAGGCAGGAGAATCACTTGAACCCAGGTGGTGGGGGTTGCAGTGAGCCGAGATCACACCACTGCACTCCAGCCTGGGTGACAAAGCGAGGTTCCATCTCAAAAAAAGAAAAAAAAAAGTTTCTATGCATTAACTATTATTATTTAAGACACTTTTATTTTTCTTGGACAACTACAATAGTCTCCTAGCTAGTCTCTTTCTTTTCACTTTATCTCTAATTCATGATCTCCATTCAACAGCTAGAATGATATTATGAAAATGTAAATCTGGATCTGTTGTTTCCTTTGCTTAAAATGCATGAATGGCTTCTCTTGCTCTTAGAATAAAACTTAATCTCTTCACAGCCTGGAGTTCCTGTTACTTGTCCCACCATGCCCTTTCACACTTGCAGGCTTTGCACTTGCCTGGAATGTTCTTCCCCAAGTTTCTTAGTGGCTGACTAATTCTCATTCTTTAGCTCTATCTCATCATCCTTTTTTTTATTTCTTTAATGGCATTTATCACAGTTTGTAATTATCTGGTGTTTCTGTATTTCCTTATTGTCTGTCTTCAGAACTAGAGTTTCATAAAGGTAAAGATTTTTCATTCTCGCTCACTGTTGTCTTCCTAGAGCCCAAAATGTAGTGGGCTCTGATTAGACATTAGGGATCTTTTTCATACTATATCAAAGTTATTAAATTACAGAGCTGACATTCAAACTCAACTCTTCTCTGGGTTCTTTCACATATCAAATGAGTAGGGAGAAATTAGACTTCAAGATTTCTACCCTTCTGGAGTTTTTAGTCTAGAAAAGTTAGAATACAGAACCAGAGTAAGAACTGGTTCCAAGTTCCAGAAAACCCCCACGCTTCATTCTCCCACCATATCTTTCCTTGAAGATCCATGCTCATCATCAGTTAGGATTTATCATGTCCTCTTATCTCCCACATAGAGTCTGTCACTAAACCCTGTGTTATTCTACTTCTGATGTGTATCTCTGTTCCCCACTACTACTGTACCATACCAGGCTTTGTCATTTGTCAAGGCTACCACAACCAGTGGTCACCTTTCCTCCATGTTGCCTCTATTCTCTATGCTGCATTCAATGTAATCCTTGCAAAACACAAATCTTGCCATGTCATTTCCCCACTTCAAACCATATAACTTCCCTAGAATGCAGTCCGGGCTCATTAACATATCTCTCAAGGATCCTTAGGAGGCACCTCCCTCCCAACGCCTCCTTCTTTCTGGAAGCCCATCTCCTGTTACTCCTCTCCCTGAATTTCAACATTTCAGTTCCCCAAATGCTCTCTCCCTCTAAAATAGTTCTTCTGCCCAGAACACTACTCCACTAGCTTCTTTGGCTGACTTCCTCCCACTTTGCCTTCCTTCCCCTCCACCTCTTTACCTTCTATGCCTCTATATTATTGCACACGTACATTTAGGAAAATCTCTTGACATCTTGGAACCTCACTATCTTCATCTACAAGATGGAGATAATAGTGGCTATCTCAATGGATTTCTGTGGTGCAGAGTACTTACCACAGTGTTTAGCTCAATGGTCTGAATGTCAAGTTTTCCCCTCTGCCGGGGTTTTTTTTTTTTTTTTTTTCTTAACGACTGTCCCCAGTCCTGACTATAATTGGAGATTTCAGCTGAATGCATTAAGGACACAACTCACTGAGCACCAGCCACTCATTTGCATTGGAAGAAGGAGGGGAGCAATCAAGAATAAAAGAAAATGCACAAAGATATGCTAAATGTGGTACTGCAAAGGATGAGGCTGATCAGGCCTTTAAGACATTTCATTTTACAGCCTGAGATTGCAATAACAAGTGTGTACCAAGTTTCATGCTAAACCCTTATCTGTGAACTCACCATTCTGCCATTTTGATGGAAGGCTAGACTTGTTCCAAATAGAGGAGTGAACTACAGCCAATTTTTGATTAATGAAAGACAGCTGATCTGATTTGGAACTCCTCTGAGGGTCCTCCAAGGCCACATTTCTGTCACATGAACCATTTTAATGTCAGCTTCTCTGCTTCAGAGCTGAGCCTGAAAAGGAGCCATAAATTACTTTTGATCATGCATATGCTGTAAGCTGACTGGAGGAGATGGGATGCCAATCTGCCTCTTTTTGGGGGGAGCATGAGGAGACCAGATGTAACCCAAAGCATCCTGAAATTCTATTTTTAATCATCATCTTTTACTTGTCTTCTCATTGCTCTTTCTGGTTTTCCCTTTATCCTCCAGATTATAGCTGAGGAATAGGTAGTGTTGCTATGGAGGTTTGGGCCTGGATAAAATAAGGGCAGCAGGTACATAACTGTAATTAAGGACTCAGCTTCTACCTGGACCTTGATTTATTTATTCATCCAGTCAAGCAGGCATTTCATAAGTACCTATTGTCTTCACACTTATCCAGAGAGCACTAAACTCAAGGAAACTTTCTTTTGTTGGAAGAATTTCCAGCCATAGCTGTGTTTCAAAATTTCCTGTGGAGTTTAACAAAAATGCGTACTCTTGAGCCCAACTCTCCAAAGATCCTGATTTGGCATTTCTAGTGGGGTTCTTAGCACTCGCATTCAAATGTACAGCACAATTCCTTCCATTTCATTACCATTTGCCTATCATGAATGTCTTCCTCAAGCCTCACCCTCTCTGGTTGTGATGTCTTTTCATATTAATTAGCTAATTAGGCAAACTAAGTCAGGGCCTCTCTTCTACAAGAAATATCCATCCATTTGACAAACACGTACAAAGCCTGAGCCAGGTGCTCTGTGTAGACCACATAAAGATGAGCAGTCCCGGCCCTGCCTCACGGTTTTAACAATGGTCTTCTAGAGACAATCATCTGCATGTAGAATATGCTGGCGGGGATTTTCAGACCAAGTTGAAGTAGTGATTTCAGGAAGATTTACAAAGTCAGGCAGTTTAGCTACCACTTAATCTGATCCAGGGTAGAGCTGGCTTTTACCATGGTCTCGTGATTCAAGGGACTCAGACGATTTTTTCCTACTCCTTTTGGAAGTAGAAGCCTGGAACCTGGGCTTCCGTTTAAGCACAGAAATATGAACACGAGGACAGAACATGACCTTAGGAGACTCCTGGAGAATCTGAAAAACAGATCAGCAACTCCCACATAATCAGGAGTTAGCAGAAAGTGTTGGATAAGTTTAGAAAGATGATTAGTTCATGCATGATTTAAATGTTCTGCATAATTTTCATTATACAGTTTGAGTTTGAGATTATCCATGTCAAAATTTTCTCTTAGTAAGTCTGGAGTTGGTCATATTTCATTATTTAAAACATGCAATTCTGTATTATCCACCTCTAGAATGAGCTACTTACTGAGGGAAAAAAAAATCTATGTGATCTTGAGCCCAAGAGGTCTAAGTAAATTTGGGATCTAAGCCTTCCACGAACATAAGGTTTGAAGGTGATATTTTCTCAAGGGCACTTTCATTCCTATGGAAACAGAAAATCAGCAGAGATGCCAAGTTTGGTGTGCAGAAGATGAACAATAAATGACAGTAGAATTTAATTCTAAATGAAAAGGAAAAGATGGAGGAGAAGTTTCAAAGAGTATAGGCACTTAAACGATCTCAAGACTTGGAAAGGAATAACCAAACAAATGCCTGTTCGACTAAATGGAAATTTTAAATGAGTTGGAGAGAGTTTGCAAACATGTTTTTTTGCTTTGTTTTCCATACTACTCCATTCCACCCCCAATCATTCCAAGGCAGTAATGGAATAACTTGATAAAGTAAGCAAGCCTTGCGTCACTGGAAAATAACACATTTCTGGCGAATGAATAACTGGCTAGATTATAAAATCAGAATACAGCCTTTTTTTCCCCCTCTTAAGTCAAATGCTTTTGGAAACTGACCTGAGGCTATTTTTTATGATTCCACTGACAGACTTTAGGCTTTACCTGTTTTTCACTTGACTGTGATGCGATCTGATAGTATCACGTGGCTTAGGTGTGTCACAGGTTGCCTGCTGTGTACGTGGAGTCAGACACTCAGACTTCAGAGTCAGAAGTCAAGGTTCGTGAGACAAAACTCACTTCAATGTCTTGTGTTCTGAATGTCAGAACAATTAGAGATTAAGTGGAAGGAAATTTGAGGCTAAAAAGAAACTAAAACTTGTGGTCACAAATGGAGAAGACTGAGTTTTACTTCTTGTATATCTCTTATTCCTTCATCTTGATCTCTCTCCCATGACTCTTCTGTGTCTCATGAACATACACACTAGATCAATTCCCTAATGTTCTTCCTCTATGAAAATAGTCATACCCAGCCTGCTTATGTAGGAGGAGGCTGAAAAAGATAGAATAGTAAAATTACATTTTGTTGCAGGAGGACTATAGCTCAGGGACATTTATTAGTTGGAAACCAGAAATAACTAGAGGGAGAGTAGCATCATAGTAAAGAGAGAAAAGTCTTCCAGGCCATACTCAGCCAAGAATGTATTTTCTCCCCTTCTTAAATCCAAGGTGGTCCATAAAACCACTCTCACTGAAGCTGCAGAGAACACTTTGACTAGAACATTTGGTGCAGGGAAGGAATAGGCATTCAATGAACTGGTTAACAGAAAATGTAACATTGGAGGAGCCTCTCATCTCCAACATTTCATGCATTTGCCTGGATTCGTAAAATTGGAAATAGGAAAATAAGTAACTAAGTAATCATATAATAGCTAACTGTGTTTGTGAAGCCAAGCGGAAAGTCTGAGCTTTAAACAATTGGAGACTGAAGAATTAAAAGCTCTGAAACTACATATGCACTGTGAATTTAAGAAGAAACCAGTTTGACAGCAAACCAATATGAAACAGAGTTTGAAGTGGAAAGAGATGAGGCCCGAGGAGAAAAATGAAACCATGAGAATCTCTAGACAAAGGAAAAGACGGTTCCTAGCAAGGAAAGGCTGGTAGTGAGAACCAGAACTGTGGCTTTTCCTCGTGATCTTGCTTGGCTCATTCATTCACGTACGGATGTCCTCTCACATCTCCAGATGGCAATCCCTTTAGCTCTATGATACCCAGCCCTCTCCTTGGCCTCTCAAAGAACACCTGGTGGATCTGGCTGCAGAACTCTTGCCAAATGATAGAAATCTGATAGTCTGTAACTTCAATTAAGTTGATCAGGTATATATTTGTTTTCATAACATTGCCTGAGCCAAGTCCATTTTCATTTACATATTTTTCTTCCAACTAGACTGTGAGCTTAAGGGGGAAATCACTATGTCTTATTTATCCAGATATCCTCCAATGCACGTAGTAGATGCTCAAAAAATGTTTTTGAATGAATAGACAAGGTTGCCGTTCAAACCAAGTGATTTCAAAGTGAATTGTTGAGAGTCACATATTCATTATATATTTACTGAGTAACCAGGAGGAGAAGAGCTTGGATTAAAGGAAGAGACATGAGTATGTCCAGCCTAAGGGAAAGTGCCATTGGAGATAGTTGATGCAGTGAAAATCCTAAAAGGTCCCCTCCAAAAATGGCTAGCTTTCTACATCTTAAAGCAGCTGAGTCTATTTTTAGCAACTCTGAGGACTTGAATATCTACTATGATATAGCTACTACCCACTGGTCATAGTTAGTTCTATGAAAGTCACACAGAAAAAGTGAAATTCCTTTTCTATGTGACAGTTCTTCAAATGCGTGCTCCCCTTTTCATACAATATGATTTCCAGACTTTTCATCATTTTGGTCATTGTAATGCTTTTAGATTGACTAATTAGAAAATGGAAGCTTTAAGAGATCATAGAAGGTAAAAAATCTGAAAATTATGGTTGCAAAGTCTGGGAGGTAATGGAAGGGGACAAATTAATCACCTACATGTGAAGCACTGGGTTAGGTCTTTTTTGTATAGACTAAAATGCCACAGGGGTCTGAAGACATCCTGTGATGCCTTGTTCTCCTCCTCTGGTTCATTCCCCACTTACTTTCTTATAGCATTCTCATAAAAGAGAATCAGTCATCCTGAGGTCAGTCATCTTGCCCTTAAAATATGTTAATTCTGTTTTGCTTTTCTTATTCTGTATTAAAATACTGATGAATAACGTGAAAGAGGCATTAGGATGAACTAAGTATTTCATAATCTTTAGAAATAAATGATACTTAAATGTGAGGCAACAGGCAGTAGTGAGTTGGCTCTATCTTTGCACATCATAAGTTGCCCAAACAACATTTCCTTTGTGGTAAATTGTAAAGAAAAAAATGCGAAAATTTTACTCTGTCATATGCTGCAGTTATGTGTACGTATCAAAGAAAAAGGAAGGGAGAAGTATAAAATCAATTTTTTTGCTTACATAAATAATTACACTAATAGTTTATGAAATAAGAAATTGCTCAAGCAAGAATGAAACCATTTCTTTTAGATATTAGAATCTATTCAGAAATTATGTCTTTTCATTGGACTTTTCTCTGATTTCCAACATGTCAAATCATGTATCTTTTAAACCACGTTCTTTTTTTGTATGTTGGATAGTTTCAGAGTAGGCTCCATTTACCCCTTTCTGTATAGAATCAGGCACCTTACAGTTCCACTTTTGCCACATCTTTCGTGCTTTATGTTTCACATTTTATGAATGGGAATTCATATTTTAGCATAAAAAGCTAAAGACTGGAGTGCAGTGACATGGTCTTGGCTCACTGTAACCTCCACCTCCCAGGTTCAAGTGATTCTCCTGCCTCAGCCTCCTGAGTAGCTGGGATTATAGGCATGCACCATCATGCCTAGCTATTTTTTTTTTTTAGTAGAGAGAGGGTTTCACCATGTTTTCCAGGCTGGTCTTGAGCTTCTGACCTCAAGTGATCTGCTGCCTCAGCCTCCCCAAGTGATGGGATTACAGGCATGAGTCACCATGCCCAGCCATCTTTTCCTCCTTAGGGTTTTGCTCTATATGTATAGACCTTGAGAAAGAGCATTCAAAATAGACTTTATCCATAATCAACATTTTAGGATCTTCTTTCCTCCATAAAGATCTTCAGCATCACTATGCATCACAGTTCATTCCTCTTTTAAAGCAAAACGTAGCATAAACTAGACAAAACCCCCAAATAAGCTTTCCATTTCCTTCAGCTTTTGTAGCTCTAGCAGTGTAATCTATTGCTGGGCAATATATTCAAACCTCCCACTGATTATCAAAGCTGTTTAAATTCCATTCCATGAGTTTGTGTATGGCAAAGATGAAGCTGTTTAATTAAACAATTTCTCTAAAAATGTACACAGTATATTTTGAGAACATATTGAGACTTTGACCTTGCTTCAACAAGGGCATTTTGCTGCCACACTTTTCAACATGTTATCCCTCTTGAGTTTTATTTCTATGTTACAAAATATCTCATCACTTGATATCTAGCATTTTGCATCTAATGCATTCTCATAACTTCTAGTTGGCTGTGGCTTATTTCATTGTATGCTTTCTTCTTCATGCTTCTGGACAAGCTTTGTTTTTATGGCCTTTAAAAAAACATGGCTGTTGTCAAACACTATATACGGAAATGGTTTCCTTGACAACCATAACCACAAGCGAGTCGTCTGCACCTCTTTCTCATTGCATGGTTTGTTTGGTTGCTAAAACACTTCAAAACATTTTTATTCAGAGTCAGGTATTAAATACTTGAATTTATAGAGCAAGCTGAAAGCCAAGCAGGTGATGAACTATCAGAACAGCTGTAAAGTGGTAAACTCTAATAATTTTCAAGTGTTAGAGTTCAGCCTTATGACACAGTCTCTAAAAGAACAAATGCTGAAATCTTGATATTTAAGATCCAAAATGAATGACTACCTCAAGGACACAAGTTAAAAAAAAAAAGAGTGGCTAGAAGTGCCAAAGAAATGAAAAATATTACTTAAATGGAAAGTGACACTGCAGTTTTATACATCCATATAAAAGTTCCAAATGCTAATTATTTAATAGAAAAGAGGTCAGCTTCAAGGTTATCAACAGAACAGCAGATATTTGGTCAAAAGTGCTCCTAATACTATGTCTCTTGAAAAATTAAGCACAATATATATGGAGTATTCATTTAAAATAGTTTTTGAAAATTTTCTTTGGTTAAATGTCTCATAGCTCATAAGATTCAAAAAAATCTCTATTTCTGGGAACTTCTCAGGATAAAAATATTTTCCCAAATATCAATTTTTGACAAGGAAATGTACAGCTTGCATGGATTACAAAAAAATTAGAAAGATCAACAGGAGATTCTGTACAATGTGATAAGCATCCCAAGAAAAAATTACTAACAAGGTCATATCACTCCATACTGGTCTAGTCTCCTAATATCTGTCAAAGACAGGATATAATAAAAAACATGGTTTACTGTCCCCCCCACCCCATCTTGTCCAAAACCATGGGTAAGTTGGACATGTCTTTAGATTGGTTGGAATCAGAGTAATTTGACTGAAATAAATCTCATAAATAATCCTATTTGTGTTCATGCATGTTTATAGAAAACAATTGTGCAAAAATATGAACCTGGAAATTTAATCGAGAGAGGTAGTGGCAACTCTTATGAGAAATTGGAGCTCTGGGTCACCAGGTAGGTTGAGCAGCAGGTGAAAAAAAAATTATACAGAGAGTTTTTACTTATAGAATTTTACTTAACAGCTCTGAAAGAGCCTGTGAGTTTAGGTACGAATTATGGCAGGGGCAAGGCAGGCAGACAGGCAGAAGGAAGGAAGGAAGGAAGGAAGGAAGGAAGGAAGGGCAGGCAGGTGGGTGAAAAGAAAGAAAATGAAGAAAGAGATAAAGAGAAAACTTAGGCCAAGCTGCTCAGAGCGGGAGGGCAGTTATAGAACAACCAAAGTACAATCAGGAAGTCAATGGAGGCCCCAGGTACCATTCTGAGGTGATTTTGAGAACAGTGTTAAAATGAAGCCAAAGAGATGTACCTAAGGCCTGGTCAAAAAAGAACCTCAGTTCCCCCATAGACCCAGATAATTCAAAAAGAGTTTAACTTTTTTCACATACTTCAATTCTTACCATAATGTTCTATAGGTATAGAATGTTGGGGCCCTTCCATTACTCCATGCATTGGGGAAGAACCAGAATTGTGAGAAGAGCTTTGGTGCCGCCACAACCATTCCTTGGCCCACCTCCAAGAAAAGGCAGGCTGGCCCCTGTTCAGGTGTTGTCTGTGCTTGCATTCCCAACATTCATGTGAGGAATTATCAATGGGTTCCGGACACAGTCAGCCACAGAGCAGAGTGAATTCCAGGAGGTATGTGTCAGGCAGGATCCCATCAAACTCATTGCTTTCAATACTTCAAAAGCTTGTTTTAGAAACACCATTATGCAGAATTGTCTGAAGGACAGAAAATCCAGACATTCCGCTGCATACTCTAAAATCTGTCTTTGGGTTGTTCCAGGCCAGCAGAGATTTTCATAACTAGACCGTCTCGTTTAGTTCTTCCCATCTTTTGATGACTTTTAAAAATGTGTATATTCATACCTTACTTTGTTCTGTAAAGAATTGAAGATAGGAATTTTTATTGAATTGAGCTGTGAATTTATGCCATCAGTCTTTATCTGAGGAACATCATAGAAAGCACTTCTGTGAAATGCCTGTCAAGATACTATTGAAAATGTGGCTTATTACATTTCAAAGTATGCTCCTTATGAAGACCCGCTGGAAAAACTTCCCTCTTGCCTTCATACAAAGAAGCATTGAGCTTTTCTTCTAGCACTGGCTTGTTGTATCTTATGGAGACTGATTCACGTATTGGACCATGTTTTTCTCTATGCACAATGCCAACTTGGTGTCCTTGCCCATCCACCATACAGAACCTCTCAGCATGCATTTTGTGGATTCACTTCCAGATTTACCCTTCTTTCTCTACCTCTATTTTTTCTGTATTCAAAAGTCTCCACTTTGTACACTTTAAAATTTTTTAATGTATATAGAACACTAAGTAAATATACTATGAGTTCAGAGTAGTGCCTCTCCTGCCAGAGGATGCAGAGAGGCAATATACCCCATTGGGGCTGGACATATATTCTACCCATTTAGATCCCGAGAGAAACTTGAGCCTCTCTTCTCATAGAGAAAGAGTAGAGTAAAATCACAGACTACCACTACCTGTCAGACCACCTTCATCCACAGGAGGGTAACTTTTAGGGAAATCATTTTGGAGTGTCATGTAATACCAACCAATTTTCCTATAGACTTATAAGATTAAATACTCAGTACTTTTCAAAAATGAAAATAAGAAACAAAAGTTCATTATTAAACTGTAATGTTTACTTTATCCCTTGCATAGGATGAAAACAATCTACTCCCCTGAAGGAAAGTGCTGACTTCCTCTTTTGGCTCTGTAAGTCCTGTGGCAGTTGGTCCCTGCAGCAGAGAGAACTGAATGAGAAGACCCTTAGAGTAGCCAACTGACTATTATAGAATTCCTGGGAGAGCCATACCTCATTATCCACGTAGAATGGGCCCAGCTTATTCTAATTTCATTTGGCTCCATGCAGAAACACTCTTCAATGTCTAAAACTTTGGATGGCTGTGAACTTCAGCTTTGCGCCTTAACTCTCCACTGGCCCTTTTCTTGACCCACTATTTTGCTCACTATATTTTTGCAATATATACTTGGCTTGGGCCACCAAAAAAACTCACCCCTACCTGGCCCACAGCTACTCCCCTGAACTCAGCTGAACAGCTCACCCTGGCTTTAAAACTGGAAGTCCCACATCCCTGGAAACTTCTCAGTCCTAGGCAAAGGAGGGATGATTGGTCACCCTACTCCCAGTCCACACTGATCATGCAGTAAATCACTGGCAGAATCAGAACCTTATTTATTTTATTCCTTTATATATTATTATATAGCACATATAACAACATATAAAGGACTATAACAATTATACATGTTATATAACATATATTACTAATTATATATGTTGATATGCATGTAATAAAAATACAGAATAGATAACTATATTATAAAGGAATAAAAATATGTATACAGATATATACATAAACAAAATTTACATATGCATATATATTTTATAGTATATAACTTCTTAAAAGACAACACTGTGAGCAAATTTCACAGAACTAAGTTATTTAACTGTGTAAGAACAACATGGCAATATCCATGGCAAAATTTTAATCTCATTCTTTTCCCCCGTGATCCTTCATGCTTTGGAAATGCCTCTGCTGCCTTTTACCACTGTGTGTTCAAGTAATAGGAATAAATGTCTAAAATTAGTCCAAAGAAAATGAGGTTAAGGAAGCATATCTGTTATCTAAAAATAAACTATGAATTCTAACCCCCCCACAAATGATTTTAGGATTATCCAATTTTATCAAATATCTCTCTCTCCTCCTTTCTTTAGTGTAAATAACAAGGGCTGCCAATAAATCTACCTCAGAGGACAAAGGGAAAACCAAAACTCTGCCCAGGGAGACTTTACTTTACTAACCAGGTGATCAGATTTCTAAAACATCATTCCCGTAATCCCTGATCAACAGAAAGGAAGCTCTGGAAGCATGAATGGTCAGTACACACATCGTCAACAGGACTCACACACCACAAACTAGTCATTGATCCTTTTGACCCAATTTCAGAAAATATGTTTACATAGAGACACATATTTTTGCCATTTGCTTTTTGAACAACCAACAGGAAAATCTATCCACATATGTCCATTATGATCCTCTCTAATGAAGACTATCTATGTTGTTTAAACAAAAAGAAATTAATGCATGAGAATGTCAAAGTTCTGAGCTTTAAGTTTCTGTACTCAATATATTGAATAAAAGATATATGTAGTATACATTGGAATAGAAGGAGATTAACTCAGTGCGTCATCACACACCTAGTTCTGGAGGTGGTATAATCATTCTGTCATGTATGATGGATGCCCGGATAGATCTCAGGATTTTGAAAGTCTCAAGTTAAGCTTCTGGTTTATTCCTCTAAATCTCAAGGGCTTTAAATAAAAACAATCTTTTATATCTTCACTACAAGATTCAAGTGTGAAACGCTTCGGTAGGCCTCTGATTTAAATATGTTTGGCAACTGATTATGTGTCCACATTATCTGAATGTAGGAGATGGATGCTGACACTACTTTAAAATAACAATAGGAAAGCTGGTTTCCAGTGGGAAAGCCCCTGTGATGGGAATGTCAATTTATTGCAGGCATTTGTGATAAAGAGAAAAGTCAGTCATTTTTCTTAAATGAAAACTAGAGTTAAACACAGTAAATCTGTTGGCAATGGAAATTAATAGTATACCAATTTAAAAGGAACTACACATTTTTTGGAAAGGAAGAAACCTTAGTTTTTAGAGCAGTTTTAGGTTGACAGCAAAACTGAGCAAAAGATACAGAGATTCCCAGAAGGTACAGAGATAACCCCTTCGCCACATATGCACAGCCTCCCCATTGTCAATATCCCCCACCTGAGTGGTACAGTTATGACAATTATGAACCTACACTGATACATCATTATCACTGAAAGACTATAGTTTATATTAGTGTTCACCTCAGAGGTGCACATTCTGTGAATTTTTCCTAATTTATAAAGACACGTATACAACATTACAGTAGCATACAGAGTAGTTTCACTGTCTTAACATGTGAAACCCCGTGGAATGGCTACAACCCCACAGGAAGGAAGTCAGGTCCAACTTTACTCACACGGGCAAAACTCCAGCAGAAGTCAGAAGGCAAAGGGGCCTTTGGATGCAGCTCAGCTTCCCCAGGCACTCAGCAAGGTGGAGAAGGGTGGGTGCAGAGAGCAGACAGGGTGATCTAACCTTCCTCTTTATTCTTGTCTGAATGTTCTACACTTTCTCCAGGGAACATACAAAAAATACATCTACTAAATACATCTACTAAAAAAATACAAAAAAAGTAGCCAGGCGTGGTGGCAGGCGCCTGTAGTCCCAGCTACTCGGGAGGCTGAGGCAGGAGAATGGCGTGAACCCAGGAGGCGGAGCTTGCAGTGAGCCGAGATCGCGCCACTGCACTCCAGCCTGGGTGACAGAGTGAGACTCTGTCTCAAAAAAAAAAAAAAGGAAAGAAAAAAGAAAAAGAAAAACAAAATCTTATGTGCTCCACCTATTCATCTCTTCTCCCTCCCCCTGGCAACCACTGATCATTTACTGTCTCCATAGTTTTGCCATTTCTGGAATGTCATATAGTTGAAAACCTACAGTGTGTAGACTTTGCAGATAGACTTCTTTCATTTGGTGATATGCGCTGACATTTTCTCCAGGTCTTTTCGTGGCTTGGTAGTCCATTTCTTTGGAACCACACACATGTTTTAAAAATTGACATTCTTCTGTGACTTACAACTGTGGTTTCTGTGGTTAGATGTAGAGACTGAGTTTTACATGTTGGCAGATACATTTTAGAGTAGATAAGCCCTGGGTTTAGAGACAGCAGTCATGGGTTCAAGTTCCAGCTCTGCAATTTACTAGGATGGGAACTAGGAGAAGTCACTTAACCACTGAGGTTAGTAAAGGCTGAACATAAAGAGGCCCAATTGTCCTTGAGGCAACCCAGCTTGAGCTTTCATCCAATAGGGGTACCCCAGAAGGGGTGTGTGACACACTGAGCCAGTCAAACCCTCTGTCGTACAAAGTTGAACCAGCAGATAAATACATATAAGAAATAGGGAGCCATTAAGTTTGAGGGGATTCAGAAGATAGATCACAGAGTTGCTCTTGAATCCTAAAATAAATTCACTTCTATCCATATAGTGAAACAAAATGTAGTAAATAAAGTTCATTATTTGAGATAGGAAAGATTTTAACAATAGGGGTCACTCTCATAAGTAATTACATGTGGGAGGGGTAAGATATAAAGTAAGTTATAAAGATATACACACAGAATTAGGCTACATCTGTAACTCATGATTTAATCTGATCCCACAGGATAATAAATAAAGGTAGCTAAGGAAATACTCCAACATTATTACCCATATTTATCTCTAAGTCTGGATTATGATTATACCATCCTGTGTTTCAGCAGAAAACTGATAAAACTCGTATACTGGGAAATTTGAGGAGAGTGTCTTAAGGGACTGTTTGTGAGGTATGGGTGAAGAATGGTGCAGGTTCCTAGGATCAGCCCCATTAGCAGCCTAGGCCACAAGGGGCTGGAGGAGGGAGTGGGTTCCTGAACCTTTAAAGAGAGGGCTGCTGGACACAGCTGTGCCCTTCAGTCAAGGCACACAGACAGCCAGCTACAACCCCACAGGAAGGAAGTCAGGTCCAACTTTACTCACACGGGCAAAACTCCAGCAGAAGTCAGAAGGCAAAGGGGCCTTTGGATGCAGCTCAGCTTCCCCAGGCACTCAGCAAGGTGGAGAAGGGTGGGTGCAGAGAGCAGACAGGGTGATCTAACCTTCCACTTTATTCTTGTCTGAATGTTCTACACTTTCTTCAGGGAACATGTAGATCAAACATGTATTTCATAGCTTTAAGTTATTTTCTCCTTCGGTATTCCATTTTTGTCATTCATTGCAGAGGGTTGGATAAAAAATAAAATAGAGGCGTGGGTCAAAATAAAAGACTGAAAATAAGCAGAAGGGGATAAGAATGAGAAATTCTGGAAAAAGTAACAGAAGTGATTCTGGGGACCAAAAAAAGTCACATTTGGTGGCTAAAGCAAATGGGCCGCCAAGTCTCACTGTCCCAGCTCCACAGTGTTCTGCACATTAAAGACTAACCATAATAGAAATAATAGTCATTTCTAAGGGGATTTTTTCAAATGGACTTCCCTGAGTCTGCTTTGACATACAAATTAGCCTTAAATGAAAACACCATTTCAGAGTTGCCAAGGCCTTTTTCAGCATTCTAAAGTCATTTTGTCTTTTCATGTCTCTGATCTAAATGTATCTGCTTTCAAACCCAAAATGGTATTTTCTGTGCAAGTGTACCAAATTGAGTAGAACCTGCATCTGACAGATCTCACAGATGTGAGTAGTTTCAGTACAAGCAGATGTCATACCAAGCAAACCATTGTCACTGGATAAGTGCATGAGGTGAACTGAGGATAAATTCTGTGGTCGCCACTTCCTCAGAGCTCAAAGGCTAACACCCAGTTCATCAGAATGACCCACTGGGCTTCATGGACTCCTATGCTGATCCAGTAGAGGGCAGTGATGGTTCCAGGAGCCTGGCTGGCCCTATGCAAGGACTCCCCAATGAAGGCAGGACTCTAAGGCTTTATTCAAGCAAGACAGACAGAGTCACCTGAGTTTATTTCTCTCATCACACTGTGGTCTGTGGCTGTTCCCTTAGTAACCCTGCAGCTGCTGCCAGCAGTCATGGGAAAAGGAATTATGACCTTCATCTCCATCTGCAACCCTGAAAACAAAAGCCACAGCACCTATAGCCTCTGCAATATCAGATATATGGCGCAATTGTCTGGTAATATATTTCAGACCCAAGGCAGCCTCTGAGTGAGGTAGGCAGGGGGCTACTCCTTTAAAGGAGCAGCAAAGGAACCCATAGTTCCCAAAAAGGACATTTAAACCTCATCAAGAAGGGATCTGAAGTAGAAGACCATCAATGCTGATCCTTGAAAGGTCTGGAGCTCTTTAATTAAACAGACCTCCCCCTCACTTGACATTATAGTTAATGCAGGAGAGAGGTGCTTAATTATGAACAAGCGGAAGTGTGTTTCACTTGCAAATATCAAACACGCTGTGGAAATTATTTGCATGGATTATCAGTTGGTAGACACCTCAGAAGATTTCAAGTCTCTAGGAATTTCTAAAATAATTTATTTAAGTTATTTAAGTTACATATTGGGGGAGCACATTATGCAACAGTTTCCCCGGTGCTACTTAACTTTTCTACTAAGGAAAATAACTTTACTTGCATTGCACCATTTATATGCAATCAGGAGTTAGTCTTCCTTTCAATGGCATATAAAAATAGAAAGCATTATAAATGTTAGAGCTAGATGAGACTTTAGATATCACTGTTTTAAATTTGTTAAGCAATGGAACCCTTTTCAAGATAAACCTTATAGGCAACCTCAATATATCCAGAACAGATAAAAATATTCTATTAATATAAGTTTATTTTATAAGTTCACATTTCTGTTAAATATTATAAAGTCAATCACTAAGAACAAGGAAGTGTTTTTAGATGAATGAGATCTGAGTTCATGAATGACTTATAAACATACATCAGTTTTAGAATATGATTTATTTTGGTATTGTCTTTGCAATGACTTTTGTCAAGGATGACAGTGATTGCCACAGATAAATGACTGTAAATGGTAACAGATGTTTTTATAATAGCCTTTCTTGCAACCTTAGGATATTCTTTAAATAAAACAAAGAAGTTTAATTCCAAAATCTGCACTGAAACAAGTTATTAACATTGGCAACATAGTAGTAAGCTGTAGTACCCAAAAAGTTAAAAGACATTTTTAAAAATTGTCGTAGAGACAGATAGCTGTGTCCTTGACAAAAATAAGTTCCTTTTCTCTCTGGGTTCACAGCTCAATCATATTTACCAGCCTTCCTGTGGTCATTTATCTAAGCTCCAGCTAGTGAAGTGTGAGTAGAACAGACATGCACCACTTACAGGCCTGGCACCTGCAAAGCCCCCATGGCAACCCTCCAACCCTTTGCTCAGCAACTGTACTGCGCTGGAAAGAACTGAGGATCTAGAGGAGGACAGGGCTGTAATATGGAAGGAGCTTGGTTTCTGAAGGACTAATGTAGCAGGCCACCTGCAGAGCGGGAACATCTTTAATAGGTTTGGAATAGCAAGAAATAAACTGGTCTTGTGTTAAACAACTAATTTTTGGGTCTTTGGTACAACAGCTAGCATTATTTACCCCTATTAATTATTATTATAGATATCATGGTTAAGATAAATATGAAAACAACATTTGAATCAAATGTTTGCTGAACCCCTAAAGCACCTGTCCAGAAACCACAGTTTGAAAAAACAGAGTTATGGTTGTTTTTGTTTGTTTGAGACAGAGTCTCACTCTGTTGCCCAGGCTAGGATGCAGTGGTGCACTCTCAGCTCACTGCAACCTCCACCTCCTGAGTTCGAGCAATTCTCCTGTCTCAGCCTCCCAAGTAGCTGGGATTACAGGTGTGCACCACCATGCCCGGCTACTTTTTTGTATTTTTAGTAGAGATGGGTTTTCTCCATGTTGGCCAGGCTAGTCTGGAACTCCTGAACTCAGGTGATCTGCCCACCTTGGCCTCCCATAGTGCCGGGATTACAGGTATGAGCCACTGCACCCGGCGGAAAAACCAGTTTTGATCCAAACTTCTATATAGAGGCATGACTTCCTTGCTGCAGGGCAAAGAGAACTCTTACTCAAAGCCACCAAAAAGTTAGTAGGGCTTTCAGCAACTAGTAAGAATAATACGATCAAGATAACTTCTATTTTTTTTTGAGACGAAGTCTCGCTCTGTCACCCAGGCTGGAGTGCAATGGCGTGATCTCAGCTCACTGCAAACTTCATCTCCTGGGTTCAAGCAATTCTCCTACCTCAGCCTCCCGAGTAGCTGGGATTACAGGCAGCCACCACCACACCCAGCTAATTTTGGCATTTTTAGTAGAGACAGGATTTCACTACGTTGGCCAGGCTGGTCGCAAACTCCTGACCTCAGGTGATCTGCCTGCCTCAGCCTCCCAAAGTGATGGGAGTACAGGTGTGAGGCACTGCTCGCAGTCGATAACTTCTATTTTTATGCAGTAGTGTGAGAGAATTAAGGTACTGGTCCCTCCCAGCTAAAGCCATTATTTCCCTGGCATACTCATTCTCCATGAACCTTAGGGGACTTGGATGCTGCACCCGTGGTACCTGAGGGTATGAGATAGAGCATGGCCTCTCTTTTTTTCCAATAAATGCCTACAACAGGAGGCACCTTCTCCGCCATTTTATTCCTAGTGAATTTACCAATTTAAGAGGGGAAGCTGTGGACTAGCAGGAAGACCAGTAAACTCAGTCAGAAGTTCCAAATTCAAGCCCCACACCAACTTCTTACTAGTTACATGAACTCAGGCAAATCTCCGAACTTCATCTGCAAAATTAAGAAGTGAGATCATTGAAAACAGTAAATAAACTCAAACGTATGAAAGTTCTTTAAAAAACAAAAGAGTATATGAAATACAAAATATTGCAGTTACTGGTGACCCTGAAGCACTTAGCAGATCTATAGTCTTTTCACCAAAGAGGCATTATGATAAAATGTTCCAATCATGAGATTTAGTATGAGAGGACATAGGTTGGCCTCTTTTTCTGCTTTGAATTTGTGGAATTCTGTTTGGTTGTAAGCGACAGAAAAATATAATGGTAGTCTAGTTCCCTCATGTGTAAAAGTCCTGGGAGACTTCTTAGGGTGGGTGTAGCATTCCATAGTGGGGTTCCAGTTAGGGCTGCCAGATAAAACACAGAATACTCAGTAAAATCTGAATTCCAGGTAAACGTTGAGTAACATTTCAACACCAGTATGTCCCATGCAGTATTTATTGGTCATCTTGTGTTTCTATTTGCTAAATCTGGCAACTGTAGACCAGCCAGGCTTCTTCTTTTAATTTATTCATTCACTTTCCAAGATGGTAGCATTCATATTCCAGAAGGAAAAAATGAAGAGAAAAACACAGTGTACATAAGCACTAGCTTTTAACCAAAGCTCCCCCAGAGCTACCACACTACAATTCTAGATGCATCTCAGGGTCCAGAACTTAGTCACATGGCCATGCCTAGTTGCAATGGAGCATGGAAAATGGAGTCATTATTTCGGGCAGTGGCATGCTCACCTAAAAGTTCCATGACTGTGGAAGTAGGAAGGACTTAATGCCACAGAACAACTGTTAGATTCTAATACAGGCTGTCTTAGTCCATTCTTGCTATTATGACAAAACGCCACAGACTGGGAGCACTCATGACTTAATCACTTCCCCATGGCCCTACCTGTTAATACTATCACACTGGATATTAGGTTCTAACATATGAATTTTGGAGGAACACATCTATTCAAACCATAGCATATACCTCTAATCAAAAGTTTCATTTTGTAAAAATCAGTGTACTGCTTCTCCAAAACACAGTTCACTTATCAAGGCACTTGACTTTCTGAAGACTAAAAATGGAACAATGTATATAGACTTTTGCTTTATTACTAGGTAAACATTTAACTATGCTTTTACTCCTTCACAGATGGGGTGTACAGGCAATACCAATGAAGTCAGGAAACTGCCACTGTGAGGCCTAGCACAGTAGAGTTAGAGATGGGATGGGCAGCTTAGAGGGCTCCTTTATGGAGTAGATAGGACTTGGCCTTGATGATGGGTAGACTTTGCAAAACTGCAGAGTAGTGGGGAGGACATCTGTGGGAGGAGAATGGCTTAAGTAAAGGAATAGAGTTAGAAATAGTCACCACCTATTCAAGGTGTGAGACGCTAATTTGACTGTAACAAAAGAGCTATTACAGAGATTTCAATATTCCCATTATTCCCACTCAGAGCTCTGCCTCTTAACTTAATCATTACATTTCTTATTTTTTCAAATGACTGGTAAGTTGATTTTTAGTGAGCTAAAAGAACAATTTCTTTTAGTTCTGCAATTTTAGCTGAAATATTTCAGCAAATATTTGTTGATCATCCCTGATGAGCTGAGCACTGGGGCTACATAAACCAGTGAGATGTTTGTCCAGAAAGACATGTGAACAATGAAAAGATGATATGGAAGTGCTATAATGGGAATATGTGTAAGCTGCCACCAGAGGTTTGGGGAGTAAGCATCTAACTCTGCTCCTGGGAACTGGACAAAGCTTTGCAGAGTAAGTGAACTTTCCTTGCACAGTCGTGAAAAAAAAAAAGAAAAAAAAAGAAAAATGGGTCAGGAAAAAATTAAGAGGTGAGCCAGCCCTCCTGGTAGAAACAATCAAAATGCAAAGGCATAAAATTATTGTAGAACAAGGGAAGTTATGGGTGGAATGACAGATCAATGTCAAGGAATGTCAGGAATATAAATGGAAAAGGTTGACTTTGAAGTGCTGTGTGAATACTTCAAGAAATAAACTAAGCTCTGGACATCAAAGCATAAATTTAGAAGACTTGGGCTCAGTTTCGGTCTCTGCTAATTATAAAGCTACGTGATCTTGAGGACATATCATTTAATCTTTTTTTTTCCCCCAAAACAGAGGTTCACTCTATCACCCAGGCTGAAGTGCAGTGGTGCAATCTCGGCTCACTGCAACCTCTGCCTCCGAGGTTCAAGCAATTCTCCTGCCTCAGACTCCTGAGTGGCTGGGATTACAGGTGCCCACCACCATGACAAGCTAATTTTCTGTATTTTTAGTAGACAGGTTTCACCATATTGGCCAGGCTGGTCTTGAAATCCTGGTCTCAAGTGATCCGCCTGCCTCGGCCTCCCAAAGTGCTGGGATTATAGGCATGAGTCACCATTCCCGGACCCTCATTTGATCTTTTCTGAACTTTAGTTTCCCTACTAGTGAAATGGGAGAGATACCAGTGCTAATTTTGGCTATTATTGCTATAATTGTGTGCAACAGAAAACCTTTGGAATTTTTAGGCAGGAGGTGTACATTAGAAAAACATACCTAGAGGCAATGCAGAGCATAAGTTGGAAATGCAAACAACTGTAGGAAAGAATAACTCTCATCCTAATGAGAATTTGAACTAAGAACAGGAGTAGGCACAGAAAAGAGAGCTGTCTGAAATTAGAATCAACAGGTTTGCCAGACAAGTACTTGAGAGCAGTGAGGAAGACAGTCAAGGATTAACTGAGACTTCCGAAATTATGAGCACAGAGATATTATAGATGAGTCAGTTACAGAAGAGCAGGCACCGTGAATGTGACCTTATTTGAAGAAAAAAAAAAAAGGCTTTGCATATGTTGTTAAATGAAGTATTTTGCCAAGCACAGTGGCTCACACCTGTAATCCTAGCACTTTGGGAGGCCAAGGCAAGTAGATTGCTTGAATCCAGGAGTTTGAAACGAGCCTGGGCAACACAGTGAAACCCTGCAGATGTGGTGGTGCACTCCTATAGTCTCAGCTACTCAGGAGGCTGAGGTTGGAGAATCGCTTGAGCCACTGCAGTGAGCTGAGATCCCACCACTGTACTGTATCCTGGACAACAGAGCAAGATCCTGTCTCAAAAAAAAAAAAAATTTAAAGAATTTAAGATGAGATCATTCTGGTGGATCCATGAGGGCCCTAAATCTAACGACAAATGTCCTTTTAAATGAAATGCAGAGGATTTGACACAGAGAGAAATGGGGAAGGAAGAGAAGGCCACAGGAAGACAGAGGCAGAGATTGTGCCTACGCTGCTACAAGCCAAGGAACATCTGGAACCACCAGCTGGATGAGGCTTGGAAGAATCTTCCTCTAGAGCCTTTGAAGAGAGTGCAGCCAACACCTTGACTTAGATATTCTGGCCTCCAGAACTGTGAGAGAATGAGTTTCTCTTGTTTTAGGCCACTCAGTTTGTGTTAATGTATTATGGTAACCACAGAACACAAATATATTGATTCATACATATGAACTTTTCACACATTACAATTGTCAAGGTCCTGTTATTATCCCATCTTATAGATGAAGGCAACGAGACACCAAAAACTTAAGAACTTTTCCCTGAGATCACACAGCTAGCTGTTGACAGAGCTGAGATGTGTGTTTCGGCTGTCCTGTCCCAGAGCCTGTGCACCGCAAGATGTGGGGGTGGAGCCACCTGAGAGGTGTCCACATGGAGGCAGCTAAAAGTATAGAAAGGTAGATCTAACTTTCAGACTTACTGGTATCTCTCATAGTGAAGTGGCTTTATTTATTTATTTATTTGGGATGGGGGTCTCACTAGGTTGCCCAGGCTGGTCACGAACTCCTAGCCTCAAGCAAGGAGTCTGGCCTAATGAGGAGGGTTTAGATGAGCTACAACCTGTAAATTATTTACACAGTTGCACAGTGTACAGAAAATGCTCAATGAATCATAATTATCAATATTACTATTACATGTAATTCAAATACAATATTAATATTCTATTTGAAACTGCAAGAGTGGCATTGTTCTTGCCTGATAAGAAGACTTGATTTATTGAAGGGTAGAGAGAGAAAGTTACATCAAAATCAAATCTTAAAATCATAGGAACTATGAAAAATAAAAGGAAAAAATGAGTTTGACATTAGTATCCACAGACGTAGCTTGAGCTCTCCAAAACAGAATACAAACGTAGTAAGAAGATAATTAAAGAAAAGTCCCTAACATAAGCAATAAAGAAGGGGTGGTAGGCTGGGCACGGTGGCTCATGCCTGTAATCCCAGGACTTTGGGATGCTGAGGCAGGTGGATCATGAGGTCAAGAGATCAAGACCATCCTGGCCAACATGGTGAAACCCCATTTCTATTAAAAACACACAAAAATATTAGCTGGGTGTGGTGGCACACATCTGTATTCCCAGCTACTGGGGAGGCTGAGGCATGAGAACTGCTTGAACCTGGGAGGTGGAGGCTGCAGTGAGCCGAAATCATGCCACTCCCACCTGGTGACAGAGTGAGACTCTACCTCAAGAAAACAAAAAACAAACAAACAAAAAACAAAGAAAAGAAGGGGTGGAGAGAAGACAGATCAAACAATGTGGAAGTAAAACAATTATATAAATTATATAATTATGTAAATAGGTAAATAGTGTCTTATCTGCTAAAGCAAAGGTCTTGGTATTTGTACTCTAAATATTAAATAATTACACTCAAAAACTTTGAAAAAATAAAATAATAACAATTAACTTGGTACTTACTTAGCTTAGTACGACAATTCGCTCAGTTCAATCTGATTGGAAGTCCACAAGATATAGGCAATGGTAAGACCTGAGACAACTTTTCTTTTAAATTCTTAGGCCCAGGTTGGGATCACTAGAATACCTTTGATCATAGCTCTTGTCCTAACTCTAAAGTTAAAAGATGCAACTACTTTGTAGGTTACTTCTGTTTATATACTCTTGCTCTGTCTTATTCATTCACTTAACAAACATTAAGTGCCTACACAGCACTGTCTAAACCCTGGGAATATACAAATAACTTGGACATAGCCCCTGTCCTCAAGGAGCTGTGTGAGTAAGAGGCAGGCATTGAAAGATGATATAACAATGTAACAGCACAGTATAGAGTAATGCTCTGGATATTAATGGAAGTAGAAAGGAGGAAATCTGGACACATCTAACAAAGGGGATTCAGAGTAGGTTCAGTCCATTTGGGCTGCTCTCACAAAATGCCATAAACTGGATACCTTACAAACAACAGAAATGTATTTCTCATACTCTGTGGGCTAGGAAGTCCAAGATCAAGGCATCAGCAGATTCAGCGATTGGTAAAGGCTTTCTGGTTCACAGATGGTACCTTCTGGCTGTCCTCACAAGATGGAGGGCAAGTGGTCTCCCTCGGGCCTCATTTGTAAGGACGCTAATCTTATTCATGAGGGCTCCACCCTCTCTCACCTCCCAAAGTCCCAATCTCCTAATACAATAATCTTAGAGGTTAGGAGTCCAGTGTATGAATCTGGGGGAGACGCAAACATCCAGATCACAGCAGGCTCCCTGGAGGGCACACTCCCTGGATCGGCATAAGTAAAGGCACAAAGGTGAAAGACCACAGGACAGTTGCAGAAACTTCACATCTCAGTGCATTTGGCATATCAAAAAATCCAACTGAACAGGTAAGTTGAGGTCAGATTACAAACCTTTCATGTCTTAATGCTTTTAGGTTTTATCAACTTCCTAGCCCCTTGACTTGCTTCCTTCACTCCTAGACCGGTAGATTTCAGCCAAGAAGCCTTTATTTTGTTCTTTCTAATGAAGAAGTTTTTGTCCTTTAGATCAACCACTGGGAGCCGGAGGATCTTGCTTCTCCTGCCATGATCTTACCCCACCCACCTCTGAGGGCACACGCTGGCCTTGATGCAATGAGAAGCAGAGCACAGGTAAACAGTTGGAGGCAGAGGATCGTGAGGAAGCAATTCAGTAGAGACGCCGGAGACTCCTCCCATGCCAGGGGTCATCCGCAGCCCCTCAGAGCATGGTAGAGAAGGTTCCACTCTAATCTGTGTTTCTGAGATAACTTTAGCTGAGAAAAAAAAATCATTACAATCCTGTTTTTCTCATTTCTCAGATCTCTGTGACATAAAGGGACAGGAGTCTATTTAATTTTAGTCATTGCTGTTTCTTTCCTATAAAATTAGAAAAATCTTTAATCAAGACAAATTATATACGTTAAATATGTTCAATGTTTTAGGCATACAATTATACCTCAATAAAGCTGATAAGAAAAAAAAAAGAGTTGCATGGATATACTACTAGCCATCTCAGCAAGAGACTGTTCCAACTCAGGGCTCTCCTGGGGCCATTTCTTGGATCAGCCTCTGGTTTTCCACTACAGGTTCTGCCTTAACTATTTTTTTCTGGTTAAAACCATAAAGACAGACTGAAGCCCCCACCCCCCAACGCTACTACCTCCAAGTCCTATCTGCACTTAAAATTTATATCTAAAAAGTGTTTCAGAGGAAAGAAAACGGAAGAACAACCGAACCACCCACATGAACACAGCACTTCTCAGCTATCCCATCTCAGAAATAAAACACCATTGACGGAGCTCACTTGGGAACATCCAAATATTTACTGAAAGAAAATGATTCTGCATATCAAGAGGTGGAAGAAATGCCTAGGAGAGCAGATTCTGATGAGATTTGCTGCTGTGTGCACTGGCAAAAACAACTTAACCAGACAAACACCAGTCTATAAATAATGGCAGTTACTCCCAGGAAAGTGGTGTTCCTGTAGAAGAAATGGTTTTCTTTTTTCTTTTTCTTTCTTTCTTTTTTTTTTTTTTTGCTACTGTTATTTACAAGAGACTTGGTATTTAAAAAAGAAATGAGAAGGTAGATTGATCAGGGACCATTATGGGAATAGCTGCTCTGAACCCAGCCTTGAAGACAGGTCCTTGGAATCCAGCACTTCCCCCTGTTAAAACACCATTTCCAGTATCAAAAAGGAAACAAAAGTGTGCAATTTTATGCAGCAAAAAAAAAATGCTGTTGTGATAGGAAACACTAATTAGATGTCTGGAGTGAGGGGACTGTAGGGGGATTCTGTTGCAAATTTCATAAAGGAATTTTATATACTCAGTGTGTGAGTATACTGTAATACAGAAGGAGGCAAGAAAGTGAAATCAACACTAGATGCCATCAGAAAAATAATTTGTAAATATTTGCTTTTTGATAAAGCTAAATGCTCTTTTTTAAAATAAAGTTGTTCCTTGGTGGTATAAATAATTAGAACGCAAAATAAAGGCATCCCCAGAGAACAGACTTTTAAATGCTAATCAAAAAAGCGATTTCCATATAATACGAAAACTAACATTGAGAAGAAAGAAGAGAAAGGACAAAATAAAGATGAAAAGTTTTCCTTGAAATATTGAGGGAAAAGTCTTTTAATGTAGTTTCTGTAAAATACAAATATATTTTAACAATACTTCTCATCATTGATAAAATCATAGGTACATTTAGAGAACATATTAACATATCGATAGCCAATTTGCATTTGGGAAAGTCTGATTTCCCAAAAGGAGAATCACGTCCACCCAAAGTCTCACAACTTGCTTTTTTCCCCCTTTTAACCTTGAATATCCCACTTTACAAAATGAAAACAGACTGTACGACACAAGAGCAATATATCCAGGATCCCAACACAAGGTAATTAAAGGCCTAAGGAAATTGAACTGTGGTCAGCAACTTTTTGTTATATTTATCTAATTATCCAACAGTCTGTCTCCATAAATGGCACTTCGTTAATTCAACGAATATATACTGAGCACTCACTATATGTAAGGTGGTAAGGTGCTCCTCTAGGCACTAAGTTTAGGGCAGCAAAGAAAATCTACACGTCCCTTTTCTCCCAGAGTTTACAACCTAAACTAGAGGCAGGACTGCAGAGAAAGAAGAGACATGTTTCCTAGTTGGAGACACTATTGGCATTTGAGATCAAAATCCTTGATGATCAAAATCTCTAAAGTTGGCTAGGTGCGGTGACTCACGCCTATAATTCCAACACTTTGGGAAGCTGAGGCAGTGGATCACTTGAGTTCAGGAGTTTGAGACCAGCCTGGGCAACATGGCAAAACCCCATCTCTACAAAAAATACAAAAATTAGCCAGGCGTGGTGCGGTGAGCCTGTAGTCCCAGCTACTTGGGAAGCTAAGGTGGGAGGATCACTTGAGCCCAGGAGGGTGAGGCTGCAGTGAGCCAAGATCGCACCACTGTACTCCAGCCTGGGTGACAGAGATCCTATCTCAACACACACACCACCGCTCCCCCCCAAAGTCTAATGTCTAAAATCCTGAAAATCACAATCGCATCATATTGCATCATGTTAGGTGAAACTATTACCTCGTTATTGTCTCTTTTAGAAATTAAGTATGGTTTAAGATGTGTATGGGGGCCAAGTTGACGAGGGGTGGGTTTGTGGATTTAATTTTAGCTTGTCAATTTGACTGGATTCAAGGATACTTAGAAACCTGGTAAAGCATTATTTTGGGTATGTCTAGGAGGGTGTTTCCAGCAGAGACTAGAGTGTGAGTCTAGTGGATAAAGTAGGGAGGATTGGCCCTCACTGTTGTTGGGTATCATCCAATAGGCTGAGGGCCTGGAGAGAAAACAGAAGGTGAATTAATGTCTCTCTGAGAGTTGGCACAGACTTTTCTTCTGCTACCTTGGACATCAGAACTCCAGGCTCCCTGGCCTTTGAATTGCAGGACTGACACCAGTGGCACCCGGGTTCTGAGTCTGTTAGCTTCATACTGAGAGTCACACCAGTGGCTTCCCTGGTTCTGAGGCCCTTGGACTTAGACTGAGCCATGCAACCAGCATCCAAGGGTCTCTAGCTTGCAGATGCCCTGTCATGGTACTCTTCAGCTTTCATAATTGCATGAACCAATTCTCCTAATAAATATCCTCTAGTATATCTATATACATATGCTATTAGTTCTCTCTTTTTAGAGAATCCTAACTAATACAGATTTGATATTGGGGAAACGAAATATCTTTCCTTCTTACTATATTCCTTATAACACAATGGTAGAGATCTGTGAAATTGTTCCCTTGGAAAAATAAAAAAAGGCTGTGATAACTATATGAGGCTACTTAACAGTAAAAGATAAAAGTTTAAAAGCTAATTATTATGGGTGTTTTGAAAGCAGAAAATGGCTTAATTCCAATGGTCAAGCAATAACCACAGTTTCTAATGGACAGCATGTACTTAATAAAATTTGTAGGCCACAACCACTCTCCAAATACAAGCGCAGCAATTGTTTCAAAGATCATAGAGGTGAAAAACACAAGAAATCTCTTCTGCCAAATTATTCAGTCATGTATGACTTCTGTGTCTTCACACATAGTGTAATGCTTGCTTTCAAAAACACTGTTATTCAGTGAATAAAAAGAATTTGGCAAGCTCAGTGACTTTCTGAACCAAAGACACTGGCTGATTTTGAGGTTCCTTCAGTGTTACAAAGCACATTAAATGGTGAACTATTCTTGATTAGGCATTTGACTGTTGAAGAAAACAGATTTTGGCCGGGCACGGTGGCTCAAGCCTGTAATCCCAGCACTTTGGGAGGCCGAGACGGGCGAATCATGAGGTCAGGAGATCGAGACCATCCTGGCTAACACGGTGAAACCCCGTCTCTACTAAAAAATACAAAAAACTAGCCGGGCGAGGTGGCGGGCGCCTGTAGTCCCAGCTACTCGGGAGGCTGAGGCAGGAGAATGGCGTAAACCCGGGAGGCGGAGCTTGCAGTGAGCTGAGATCCGGCCACTGCACTCCAGCCCAGGCCACAGAGCAAGACTCCGTCTCAAAAAAAAAAAAAAGAAAAGAAAAAGAAAAAGAAAAAAGAAAACAGATTTTTAAAATATATATTTACCACTAAATCTAACATAGAAAAATTAACACATGCTTCATTTTGGCTAGTGGATGTCACTTTCTTTTTTCTTCCACAACAATTATCTTAGGAAGGATGGCACTTTCAAAACTGTCCATACTGTTTGTCTGTTTTTTTAATCAGGTATCCACACAATTCATGCCCCTGATGGATCTGAAATATCCTGAACTTATCTGCTCATTTATTTATTAACGACTGGAAAGAGTGAAGTACTTTATAAATGCTGATTTGAAAACTTTGTGGCTTCCTCCTTGCTTCTTTGTCTTGGATCAGTCACTCTGGAGGAAGCCAGATGACGTCATGAGGATGCTCTAGCAGTCCTATGGAGAGCTCCACATGGTGAGGAACTGAGGCCACCTGCCAACATGAGCCACCTTGGAGGCAGATCCTCTAGTCCCAGTCAAGCCTTCAGATGATAGCAGCCTACACTGACATCTTCAGTCAAACCTCATGAGACACCCTGAGCCAGAATCCCCTAGCTAAGCCACTCCCAGATTTAGACTGCTAGAAAACATGAGCTAAAAATGTCTGTTGTTTTAAGCTGCTAAATTTGGAGTAATTTGTTTCTCAGCAATGGGTAACTAATATAAGTGTGTACTTTGATCACTATGGTCTAAATAGAAACCTAATCTTCCAAATTTGTTTTAAACCTTCCATATTGCAAATCAGGGTGACCCAGGTGTCAGCAGCAGCCCCTGTCTTTAGGATATCTTGACATAATTGTCTCTACTCAGAGCTTAGCCAGCTCCACAGCTGTGAATTGTGAACTCTATCCTGTGGCATCATCCTGAATACAAAGTACTTCCCTGTCTTCTAGACTTCTGTTTCCACCTAACCAGAGATTATCAAGGCATTCTTTGCAAATAAATACAATGTTCTCCTTCGTAGGAACTGAGGTAAGTACAACTGTCTCCATCTCATTGTTCAATATCTTATTGGATTTCAATGCATAGATTTATAACCTCTGAATCAGACTACTATCAACATATCCCAAAGTACCAGACCCATTTAGTGGAACAACACCTTGTGCCACCAATTGTTAATATGTGTGATGAGCAGCTTCCAAGACAGCTCCCCCAATTCCCAGTTCCTGGTATTCATGTCCCTGTACAATTTCCTCCCTTTAAATGTGGGTTGGGCCTAGGAACTTTCTTCTAACAAACAGACTGTGGTGAATGTGATGGGATGTCACTTCTGAGATGAGATTAGAAAAAGACTCGGGCTTCTCCCTTGTTCATTATGATGACAGCCAGATGCCATGTTGTGAGATGCCCTATGAAAAGGCCCATTTGCCAGCGAACCAAGGGAGACCTGCAGCTAACAGCCACTGAGCTAATGAGGCCCTCAGCCCAACAGTCACAAGGAACTAAATCCTGCCAACAACCACATGAGTGAACTTAGAAGAGGATCTTCCCCGATTGAGCTTTGAGGGAACCACAGCTCTGGTCACCACCTTGGGTATAGCCTTATGGGAAACCCTGAGCCACAGAACCCAGCTAAGCCACACCCAGTTTCTGATCCACAAAAATGTGAGATAGTAAATGTTTGTTCTTTAAGCTGCTACATTTGGGGGTAATTTATTACACAATTGATAAGTAATATAATGTGGGAAAAGAATTAGCTATAAAACATAAATTGTAAAGTGCATGACAGTCAAGTGTTTCTAGAGCATATTCAGCACTGTTAACACAAAACATTAAATAATATTTGACCAAGACCTAATAACACCAAATCATAGATTATGGGATGCAAATTTATCTTGACATGTGAATTTTCTCTGTGATAAGTCTTCCCAGATTCATATTTATTGTCTTCATAATTCATAAGAATTGTGCATGGGAATATAAACACAGCTATAGAGTACTAAAATGTTTTTAAAAAACATTAAGTAGAAACATATCTGGCATGTACATAGCTTCTGATCTCCTTTCTTAGACTT
The DNA here is from genome assembly GCF_009764315.1 of Trachypithecus francoisi. Classification (NCBI taxonomy): domain Eukaryota; kingdom Metazoa; phylum Chordata; class Mammalia; order Primates; family Cercopithecidae; genus Trachypithecus; species Trachypithecus francoisi. The sequence continues at coordinate 42,428,668 of NW_022681470.1, read as the reverse complement.
TATGAATTCACTACCTACCACATGGTGGATGAGCATTTGTCACACTTAAATACGTATGGGAAAGTAAATTTGGAAAGCCATTCATCAGCACAATTTGTTTTAAACCCCTGAATTGAAAAAGGAGAACAGTATCTGAGTTTTGAGGTTTTCTCTAGATTGGCATTTCTCTAAGTATACAAGCTATTTAGGAGTGGTATATATATTTTTAAAAGGTTCCATTGTCAAATAAGTTTGAGAAAAGCTAGGTAAAATTAAATTAAAATAGGTTTATTTTTTGCACAACATCGCTAAGCCTTTTTCCCTCCATTGTACCTGCTGCTGGGTCACCTAAGCCTTTGCTGTGTAAATAAGTATTGTGAAGCTCTAAAAGGATAGTGTATTCTACAGCGTTTTTTAAATCTTATTTGGTTGAATGACTGATGCTTCTTCTCCAGGAACATTCCCTGAAATCACAGTTTGGCAAAACTGTTGAAAATTAAGAGCTTAACTGAAAACTTACATCTAAATGTTACCCTCAGCTGTTTCCTATCAGAAGATTCCATTCCTCAAATGTTATCAAAGTCACCCCCAAACTTCCTTCATGGGCTGAAGCTTTATTAGGTAAGACGCTGGAGCTACACACTTAAACAGGTTTAATATTCCTCACCAGTAGTGGGTTTAGCTTCATTCATAATTGCAACAGACAACATTAGTAACCACATCTGTTCTTAAAATAGGGTTAATAAATTGTAATAGTAAACCCACAGTAAATGTTAACTATGTGCCAGGCATTATTGTGACTCCCCCCCAAATAATCTGCACTGACAGACGGAAGAGTTGACATCCAGGAAGGTTAAAGGAAACACTGTTGAAATACCACCACCAATATCTGTGTACCATGTCTTCATGCCAGGGGAGTACTATTATAATATGGATATTGCCTGCATTGGTTCAACGATTCAATGCAAATTATTTTACGAAAGAACAAGCACAAATTAATCTTATACTCTATTAAAATTCATCTCAGTTTGCTGCTGAATTTTTCCCTATTGATTATTATGTTGTAACACAGAAACAATATTGACATAATATTCTCATGACAAATATTAATGCACCAAGGATTATATAGTCAATACCAAGCTACAACAAATTAATATTCCATTAGTATTTTTTAACATCTTTTGAACTAAATTGGCTATAAAATTCACAAGCTCTACAATTTTAAAGTGAGTTTTTTTTTCCTAGGAGCGTCTATAATTCTAGTGAATATACATTGAATTTATATGTAACGCCAACCAGCAAGCGCTCTTACAACTGCCTCCTTTGACTCTTGTTAATGCCTGTAAATCCACATATGTTTTGCATCATGAACATTAATGCATGTGTTTTTACATGCATTTGAGACTACATGTGTTTTTACAATTATTTGTTGACTTTTGAGAGGAAAAAGTTTCAACTTTTAAAAATTATGCCACTTAGAAATTTTTTCTAGTTGTTAAACTTTTAATTGAATATCATAAAGGTTCTATAATTGATAGCAAAATCAGATACTCATTGTTTAATCTAGAAGAGACCCAACTGTATCTGAAAGTTTTATCATATGTTGACCGGGTGTGGTGGTTCATACTTGTAATCCCAGCACTTTGGGAGGGTTGGGCAGGCAGATCACCTAAGGTCAGGAATTCAAGACCAGCCTGGCCAAGATGATGAAACCCCACCTCTACTAAATATACAAAAATTAGCCGGGCATGGTGGCAGATGCCTGTAATCCCAGCTATTCGAGAGGCTGTGGCAGGAGAGCTTGAACCCAGGAGGCGGAGGTTGCAGTGAGTCGAGATTGTGTCACTGCACTCCAGCCTGAACAACAGAGACTCAGTTTCAAAAAATTAAATAAAAATTTGAAAGTTTTATCATATGCTATATGCTTTATCTTATGAGTAGATTACACACACAAACACAGACACACACAGAAGTAGAAATTCTTTGGAGAGGAGTAGAAAGGCTATATGGAACCTGCCTTTTGTCATTAAAGCACAGATATAGTAAAAAGAGTTAGATCTGTGTTCAAATTCCACCTCTACGTGTTTTATTTTAGAGTAGTTACTTAACCTCTCTGAATTATCTATGAATTGATGGAGAGCGGAGTGATAATACAAGGAGTAGAGACAATACATATGTGCCTAGCACACAGTTCGCACTTGGCAAAGTCCTGGAAACACCATCATTATTCAGTTTAAAAGGCAAATGCTAAAACTTGTATTTTCTAAACCCTCTGTGAATCTGTCTTAATACAAAGAGAAGGAAGTCCCAACTGGTGAGTGATCATCTATATGGAACGTGCTTGATATGACACAGTGAACCTTAAGACACTTGCCCCCATAGTTTAGGGAAAAATAATTAGCCATTTAGGCATCTAATCCTTAAAGTGGGCATTAGAAGGTAGGAGGAGGAGAGAATATCAGTAGGTTTGGGGATGGGGCTGCAGAGAAGGTAAAGAAAAGGAACCTGAGAGTGGACTGTCTTGTGAACTGGGCTACCACACTGACTTGTCTGTATCTGTCTCTGCTGCTAGCTCCAGAGCAACACAAGATGCTGGGACTGTGCCTTCTTTATCTTCTGTTGGCCACAGTACCTAACATAGACCTTTAAACATGGTGCTCAGTAAAGTGTCAGATGAGTGGGAAGAAAGAATGAAAAAAGGTGAAGAGAGGCTGGAGAGAAAGGCAGAAGAAAGAAGTGGGCAGCTGAGAAGCAAGAACAGGTAAGGAAGAGGACGATAAGGAATTGGTTACTCTCTCAAATGAGAACCAGAAATTTCTACTCTGTAAACATTGCTCACATCTATGTTTTTGTGAATTTTTAAAAACTTTTTTTCTCATTTAATGGGTAACAGTTCTTTGATTCAATAAAACTAAGACCAAGAAAGCCCTACATAGTTGAAAGTATTGGAAGTAGAGTTATTTGATGGTGATGGCAGCTACACCAGTTCCCAAGGGTGGATTGGGACAGCGAGATGGGGGAACCAGACAGCCATCCCATTAAATGTCCCTCTGTGATGGCTAATCCTTCCCACTAACTCACACCAGCCAATCTAATTACAGCCTGCTTACATGAAGGGCACAACCAAATTTTATCTATTCCTCCATGTAATCCCTCTGAAAGTCATTTCTGAGCTTCAACCTTTTTGGCTATACCCACTGGATTCTGAGATTCTGAGTTTTTTCCTTTTAACTTCATTTCATACATAGCTGTAAAACCTTTTGCTGCTATCCTTCCTGCTTCAGAATGTTCATTAAGTCCTTTGTCCTGGCTTCCTTACCTGTCACACAAAATTTAAGTTGGGGAGATTAGTTTTGATCATAGTACTAAAGAAACTAAGGCCAAAGGTTAAATACCAGAAAAAGCTTATAAATTCCTGAACTCACAAACCTTAGAGCATGAAAAGAATTCTAACAATGACTTAGCACAACCCTCTTATTTTCCAGAGGAGATTATTAAGGCCTGGAAAGATCAAGTTTGCACTGAAAAAAAAAAAAAAAAAAAAAAAAAAAACATGTATACATGGACACAAAATGATTTTAAATCTTAGGCAATCATCTTGAAAATGCCTGTTTTGTATTTCCAGAAGTCGGGTAAGAATGAGGATTACATCACATAACCATCACCCTCCTAGAGGAGGCTGGGAAACCTCAAAGCTCTTAAAATTCTCTTCCTCTAATTGCCAGTCCCCTTCCCACTGAAGTATGTGTCCTAATCCTTAGCCCCAATTTGCATTTCTTACTTTTGTCAACTGAATGTTGAGGAGAGAAAGGCCAGAGAAAGATCTCAGATAGTATGTGTACTATAGAAGTGAGGTACAAGGATTCTGGAGACAGATGGTGCTGGAGTTTTACCTCTTAGCTGCCTCCCAGCCCTTACTTTGGGCAAGTTTCTTAACCCCTCTAAGCCTAAGTTTCATAGCTGGAAAAATGAGGACAATACTAGGTCCTACATTGTAGAGTTTTTGAGAGGGTGACTGAGCAACCCTGAACCAGTTTTCCACTATAACCACATAGGACCTTGTTTGTAACATGTGGCACAGCCTAGTTGTCCCATTTCCCACGGTGAGTTTCTTCCTGGATGGGAGAGATCTGGTCTTCTTTCCTAACCAATGACTTCAGTTAGGACTGCCTCAGTTCATCAGAGATGTTCTAACATTAAATCTCAAAAGGGAAGAAATTAGGGTCTCAATCACTTTTATTCCCATAAGCTTCTTAGCACCTTGTGGAAATATGCTTTCACTCTCCCCACCCTACACGCACCAACTAGCAACCTCATACATCAAGGGCATAGGGACTTACCATTGTCTGGCCAAACAATATCTTATTCTGCTGCTATAATTCATCTTTATTTCATGTACTTTCTTCACCTTTATGCCATATTTTCCTATATCATGGATAGTAAGAATTTGATTCTTTCATATTCAATCACATATTCTTTTTGTTTGTTAAGCATTTGTTTACATGAGTGTTTTTATAATGCTACATAAATAGGCATGTCTGTTAATATACATTACCATTTCTGAAAAGAGCCAGATATTCTCCCCAGAAAAGGATCTGAGTCAAGCTGATCTGATACGTCCAACACCAGAAACACACTTTTAAATAGCACTTATTCTTTCTATGAGTGTTCCCACATTTCTTCTTATTGGGCAACCAACCCCATCAAAATGATAATATCATTTATTAGGTTACTATTATGTCCTAAGCATTTTTTCAAGTGTTATTTTATTTATTCTTCAAATAATCTTAATTTTAATAGATCAGCACCATTATTCCTATTTTTCAAATAAGGAAACTGAGGTACAATGGGGTAATGTCATCGGCAAAAACGTCACTCAGCTAGCAGACAATGGAGCCAGGATTTAAAACAAATCTATATGGAAATGTCAGAGGCATTTGAACCAGAACAACTCCATCTTGAATAGGAGCTCAGTAAATTAAGAACAAGACCTACTGGGCAGCCGCGTTTTCAGATGGTTCGGCATTCTCAGTCTCAGGATGAGATAGGAGGTTGGCACAAGATACAGGTCAGAAGACCTTGCTAATAAAACAGTTGCAGTACAGAAGACAGCTAAAACCTACCAAAATCAAGATGGTGATGAGAGTGATCTCTGGTCCTCCTCACAGCTACACTCCCACCACCGTCATGACAGTTTACAAATGCCATGGCAAAGTTTGGAAGTTACCCTATATGGCCTAAAAAGGGGAGGCATGAATAATCCACTCCTTGTTTAGCATATCATCAAGAAATAAACATAAAAATGGGCCCAGCAGCCCTCAGGGCTACTCTGTCTATGGAGTAGCCATTCTTTTATTCCTCCACTTTCTTAATAAACTTGCTTTCACTTTATGGACTTGTCCTGAATTCTTGCTTGCATCTGGATCAAGACCATTTTTTGGTAACAATTCTATAACTCATGCCTACATCATCTTAATTTACAGAATTCTCCATAAATGAAATATAAGCCAATGGCTTAAAACGTATATTAGTCCGTTCTCACACTGCTGTAAAGAACTAGCTGAGACTGGGTAATTCATGAAGAAAATAGGTTTAATTGACTCACCGTTCCACAGGCTGTACAGGAAGCATGGCTGTGAGGTCTCAGGAAAGGTACAGTCATGGTGGAAGGCAAAAGGATAGTAAGCATGTCTTACATGGTGAAGCAGGAGAGACAGAGTGAAGGGGGAAGTGCCATGCACTTTTAAACCACCAGATCTCATGAGAACTCACTATCACAAGAACAGCAAGGGGGAAATCTGCCCCCATGATAGAATCACCTGCCATCAGGCCCTTCCCCAACATTGGGGATTACAATTCAACATGAGATTTGGGTGGGGACACAGACCCAAACCCTATCAAAAGGCAACTATGGCAGAAAGTTTTAGCCTACGACTCAGAAACTCAATAGCTGTTTGGTGGCAGAGAGGGTGTAGAGCAAAAGCCCAAGGAAGTGAGTTATGTGTAGGGGACACACTCACCAAGGCCTGCGGGCTGCAGGAGAAACACAGCTATTTGGCTTACCACATTGTTAGAGCCCTTACTTCTTCTCTCACTGACAAGTCAGCCCAGTATTAGGGAGACCCCCAGAATGGCAGAACCCTTGAAAACTTTCCATGAGACATGGCATGTTGTAGGCTGTGGTAAATTTGGTCACAAGCTGAAAAAACACGTATAAAATGCAAATTTTATCAAAATCATTTTAACTCAGAGGCTGTAACATTTTAAAGGAAAAATTTTAAAAGAAAATGATAAGTTATGCATATATGTGCACGTGTATGTGGACAGTATTTATATAAAAATTCTACATTCTAAATATCTGCAAATGAGGAATATACATATGTATACATATATGTACATATATCCCCCCAATTAAAAACCACCTGTCAAGATTAGATAATCTATCCATGTTAGACATGACAAATGACAGCATTAGAAGCACTTGAACTTTGTACCACTTATCTGGGCAGCTATGTCAGAGAACTTGTGAGCTCAGTAAGCCAGAGTTCTTGGGAGAGGGGCCTCATGGCACTCAGGAGACTCCTTGGTCCAGGCTACAAATGCTGGAGCAGTAGTGCTGTCTCGACAAGGATGTTTATCCAGGAATTCATCTGACATTTGGCCAGAAGCTACTGAATTCCTTTAGGGTACTCTGGACTTGAACTCCTCTGCACCTGGAGAGCAGTAACAACAGGTGGCTGGAGTTGAAAAGAACACCCCCAGAATTCCACCTGGGGACTGCTCTTCCCTTGTTCCTGTTTACAAAACCGGACTTCCCATTAACTTCAGCCCAGCTTCATCCCCTGGCTCCTGTTTCTTGCCTTTGCTTTCTTTAATGAGGCTTTATGTTCAAGTCTGTGTCCAACCTTCAGTTCCATGAGCAAGGACTCCTTCTTTGAGCAAGTTCCATCCATGGATCTTGGTTTCACCCTGGCCTTGCCTTTGTTCTCAGCTCTGCTCTATACCCTCCTAGCATCCCACCCTCTCCAATATGTCCACCTTCCACCAACCTCACTTCTCCCTTATCCCTTCTCCAGGACTTGGGCTCATGCCTGCCCACATCTGACGTGAGCTCCTAGCTCCTGTTCAACTGGAGCTGGCTCAGCTCCCCACCCAGCTATGTGAAAGCCAGAGGGCTGTCGAGTCTCAAGGTGAGGCCCCAGCAGAGCCAAGGAGCCATTCTTCTTCCAAAATTCTTACCAAATACATAAGAGAGTCCCAATAGCCTTGCCAGAATCAAAGATAATTCATATCTCTATAGCAAGCTCTCTAAATCTCTGTTCTCCATCCCACATTGTAACATACCCAGAGAAAAGAAGTGTTTCCCTTGGAAATCAAGATTGACCATGCACCCACAATCTCAATCACTAACCTTAAAAGCCATAATGTCTTCAAATTTTTAACTGTGTGGGTTCACAATGAATGGAGAGGCTATGGTGTTATATTTTAATATCGAATAAATGTGTCATATTTCTCTTACTGAGAACTATTGAGGATTGAAGTGATAGAGTTGATTAAAATTTATACCAGAAACAAAACTAGTTTCTGAAAACTTAGTTCTACTGGAAGTAAAGTATAAGCTTAAAAAAGAAAAAGAAAAAAAGAAAAGAGGAAAGGAAGGGAGAAAGGAAGGGGGAAGGAAAAGAAAGTGACAGGTCTTGTAGCAGCAAAAACTACTAGGAAAGCTTGGAGATTTTTTCCCCTCATTATACAATTAATACACGGACATTAATAGAAAACTTTTTTTAAAAAAAAAAGAAGCAATTTTTAAAACTATTCCACCACCACAACACATCTGAATTTTATGTGTTTTCTTCATCTTTATGCTATATTTGTCTTATAATATAAATCATCATAAGTATTTCATTTTATTGTATACTCAAATGTAAATTTTTTATTATTCGATAAGCATATGTTACATCATCTTTATAATCATTATTTGAATGGTTGCATAATATTCCACAGATTCCACAGACTGACCAAACTGTTTTACCTAGTTGTTACCAATGTATTACCTAGATAATCAATTGTATATTTAGATTGTTTCTAATTCTTTCCTGTTTTTAAGTAACACTGCTAGTAATACATTTACACAATTTTTCAACATTTAGAATACTGTTTTAGGCTAAGTGTCCAGAAGTGGATTAGTAAGAAAGGGTATAAACACTTTAATGGTTCCTGATCTATGTTCCTATATATCTTTCAGAATGAAATTTACCAGTTTACACGAAAAGGTTTGATTTTACTGGACTCATCAGAATTAAACATTGGCATTTTAAAATTATTTTTTATCAATTAACTAATTTTTTAACTTTAATTTAGCTCTCTTTGATTTGCATAAAGAATGAAAAAATTCATACCTTAATTCAATTATACATAAGAATTAAGGTATGAATTTTTTCATTCTCTATACAATTTATATATATTATTTAAATGCTGTTGTAGGCAGAGAGAGTACTAAAGGAATTACAGACGCTTACCAAAGGATTACTTCCCTAAATGTTAAATAGATTGTATCAAAAGTTAAAATTTGGAATGCTCTTTTGAAAACCAGAAGATCTGAATCAGCTTTCTTGCTTCTGCATTTAATTTAGGATCATTCAATAAAGTACTGGTTGATCTTGAAAGTGTTATACTTGATATTTTTGGTAACAGAAGGAGAAAGAATAATATATTGGAAGCACCACCATTGCAGATTTGTAACAACAGGCTTGTTTTACAGGAGATGGGGTGAAGCCATTTACATCTCATTACTCTGGTCTTATTACTAATATTCACTTTGAAGCATTTATTTTATTGTATCTTTTGCCTTCCTCTCTATGCATAAAATGTTTACTTATATGGTTTCCTAAAACAAAAGTTTAAAAAATTATTCTGAGAATAGGCACTTGCCACCCAAAGTCACTCACTTGGCAATCGTAAAGAACAGGAGATGCTGAGGGAGAGAGTGAGATAAAGGATCAGAGAGAGGTGGACTTACCAACAGTTATACAGAATTCTCAGGACATGAAAGGTGAGAATATTCATTTCAAAAATTTTGGCTTAAAGAATATGAAACATTGATATTAAGGGCTGGAAGTAATCAGCAGTGCACTTGAGCAGGTAAAGAGAAAGGAGGGAGAGCTGGCAAGGAAAATGAAAGACTTAGACAAACTGTAGACATTCCATGTTCCTGCAATTAATTGCAAGCCAACCAGAATCTCAACCAGGCACCTGGAGCCAAGTAAAGTAACAAAGTGCACTCAATGTCCTAAACCTCTTGTGTACCTCTGGTGAGGCCAGGGCTTAGTGCTTTCCCAAAATTATCTGTAGATTCACAGAAGCAACACATGTAACCTTCTGTCAACAAATAGAGCCATGAAAATAGCATTGGCCTTTATGTCCACTGGCCCATGTTCTTGAAAAAGTCAACTTGGAACTAAAAGCAAACAAGCACTATGCCAAAAAAAATTAAGTAACAGGCTTTTGACACATTTTATGACTTCCCGTATTTTGTGTGTTTTTAAGAGAGCGATTTATGCTTGTTCATTAAAAAAGATTCATTGTTTTCCAACAACAAAATATAATTTTTTAAAAATGTGGTATATTCATTTAATGGAATATTTATAATCTTTAAAATACATAATGACATGGGAAGATTTTTGGTGTATTTTCAAGTAAAAAAGAACTATTTTAAACCAGTGGAAATTGTTATATTTTTAAAGTGGGTAAAACCACGAGGCTCATACAGATAGAAAATAAACACATGTCAGAATTTCTATGTAACTCATTATTAGTTATTAAATAAGGGAAACAAGCAGATATTACAACCAATTCAAAGGAGAAATTAAAGAACTGGAAATTTACATGGAGTAAATGAATGTTGAAATAAATTTACAAATGAACACAAAACTGGCTTTTTCCTGGGGATGAAGAGAGAGATTGTCTTTCCAACTGACAGAAGTCATTTGAAAGTCTAGAGACAAGAAGTACTTGCATTTGCAATAATTTGTCAGTAATTCACAAATTACAGAATTGAAAAATAACCTGAAGAAAGACGAAGTCCACATCCCCACAGCAGTGATTCTCAATCTTTTTTTCGTTATTGCCTTTCTAAGAAGATTTTTTTCAGATATCTTAACCTAATCTCCCCTACTCGGTGCCCTCAAAATTAAACACTAAGATGTAAGGATTTTGTTGGGTAGAGTTGAACTTTGGAGGGCCACAAACCATTATAATTGCTATGATTCGTTTCTGCCCCTCAGATAGAATTTTTGTCCCCTTTGGGGCAATTGAAAATCCATGTTGTTTAGGACAGACAATACCCAGAGTCTATTGGAAGGAATATCTAGTAATCTCTGCAGCCCGTTTCAAAGTTTTAAATTACCTTTACAATACAATGATGTTATTCTTTAAAACCACCATATATGTGTGTGTCGGGGGCAGGGGCGGGTGTTAAAGTGTATTGCAGGAATCAGCAAACTGCAGTTTACAGGCAGACTCTAACCTGCCCATTTTGTAAACACAGCTTTGTTAGTGACACACAGCCACACACACAGTTTCTAATCATCTCCTGTCTTCTGTGGCTGCTTTCATGCCCCAACAGCAGACTTGAGTGGTTGCGACAGAGACTGCAGGGTCCGCATAGCCTCAAATATTTATTACTTGTCCATTGACAGAAAACGTTTGCCAATCTCTGGTTTATACTAGACCGTTGATAGAAATTGTCTCTAGTTAATAAGAAAATAAATTATTTTTCTTTACAAAAAATAACGTCTCTATTTTCTATAAATGTTTTACTTACAGATGAGACAAAAACTCAAAATTATTTGTTACACATCAATCGTATGCAAAGCACTTGAAGGATAGAAGTATATACCATGGTTCCTGCTTTTTAAAAAGCTTCTAATCTCATGTTGCTGGGATAAAGCGGTATGTTTGCTATCAGAGTTGCATTCTTTTGCTGAAGTAAACTAAAAATAGAAGTAGATAGGGACTGCTAGAGGGGAAAATAGTAATTGTAAATATGAGCTAGGTCAATGTCAACTTCTGGTTTAAACTTTGGCCTTCTGAGTCTTAAAAATAAAGGAAAATCAGATTTAATAGTTCATCATGACTGAAGTATTTGCTTCAAATTATAAAATAGGAAAGAATGTGCTTGTTCTCAACCTCTAGAGAACAGTATTTTCTCTCCATTCAAATTTTATACTCACAGAGGTCACGAAATTGAAAGTTACCCTAAAAACCACTGTGAGAAGATGTCTTCTAGATAGGTAATATTTCAAGAATTAACCTGTCCTGATTCCCATAAATCTCTTATCTTTTCCTATTCACCTTTCAAGATATCATAGCTTAACAGAGCATCTCAAGGTATGTGTGGCATTCTTTTCAGTTCATTCTCTCCAGCTTCCAGAAACTTACTTTCCCAGGGACTTTATCCTTGGATGGGTCTGTTTAATACACGAATGATAATATCTTTGTTCCCATTATAATATAATTCTTATAGTATGAAGAAGCTATTTTTTGTAATGTAAGACTCTTGTATATAACCATCAAGATCCAGGCAAATGATTTTTCTCATTGCTTAATTCTAGAAATTTGAGAACAGCATCCTCCAAACCAGCACACTTACAGAATAAGAATCTCACCTATTTGCAAGATAAAAAGGTAAACAGATAAATGAATGAGTCTTGGGGGATCAAAAAAAATAAATTTTTTGGTTGAAAATTCTCCAGGAAAAATAACTATAAAATCACCATTAAATCCAAATCAACTTAATAATTGCTTTGGGCCTAATATATCAGCCTTTGCCAACCATGTGGTCATAAAACACTAAGGTGCTCCAATCAATTGTGTGGTGTGTCTCCAGTAATCTGTCTCTAATAAAGGCTAAAGTACTGAAGTTTCCAATTTATTTACTATTTTCAGAAATGATTACTAGTTCGAGGTGACTCCTATAATAACTGTTGTCACTCACTTGCCTTCTAATACGTGTTATTGAATGAGCAAGAAAGATGACGTTAAGGCCAACGATACTCCTATAGAGGCGTCTGGCATGTGAACAACATCTGTCATTTATATCATGGTGTACAAATGAGGTTCAAACTTGCAGCCAAATGGAAAGAATCAATGGGGAAAGAGAAAAATGGTGGAGGAGGGGAAGACAGAAGATGAGAAGGTGAAGAAGCAGGAAAAGAACAATTTGGTGAATGAGAAAGGAGAGCCCAAATGGAAACAAAGCAAAAAGAATCAGAAACCAGGAGAGAATGGCTAATGGAAACCACAGGAGCAAAGTCTCTAAAACAAAATGGGTGTAGAGGGCAGCATCAATTCCTACTGAGAAATTCAGCAACTTTGCTGATGTGAGGCAATTAGATGCCCCTAGGCTGGCATTAAAGCCTGAATTGAAGAAACAGTTAAAGGAGGGAAAATAGAGCATCTGTAGACTCTTCCTTGCCGAAGCTTGACCTTGCTGAAAGTGAGAAAGATAGGATGGTGTTTAGAGAGAACACTAAGTGAAGGCAATCACTTTTAAGAATTGGAGAGACCTGGCTAAAGTCTGTAATCCCAGCACTTTGGGAGGCCAAGACGGGTGGATCACGAGGTCAGGAGATCGAGACCATCCTGGCTAACACGGTGAAACTGCGTCTCTACTAAAAAATACAAAAAATTAGCCGGGCGAGGTGGTGGGCGCCTGTAGTCCCAGCTACTTGGGAGGCTGAGGCAGGAGAATGGCGTAAATCCGGGAGGCAGAGCTTGCCCTGAGCTGAGATCCGGCCACTGCACTCCAGCAACACAGCAAGACTCCGTCTCAAAAAAAAAAAAAGAAAAAAAGAAAAAAAAAGAACTGGAGAGACCTAAGTATGTATAGAGGCTCCAAACAAAAACAAACTAACAAGGATGGGTTAAAAATATCTTATAGAGAGGAAATACCCAATGGAACAAGGTTCTATTCCCAGAAAGGGCAGAAGGGGATAAGATCATGAACAAGGTTTGCTCTGTAACAGGAAAAGACACACCTCTTCCTCATAAACTGGAAGAGAGGAGATAAGAGGGTATGTATTTGGAGTTCAATTTCTTGTGGACAGAAAGCCATGAGATTCATATCCTGCAGACCTGAAAAAAGTTATCAACTGAGTGCGAAGAGGACAGGGTAGAAAATGAATGGCTGTTGTAGAACGTGGGAGAGGAAGATGAAGAGAAACAGCTAAAATTATTGCTCCAGCCTCTCACCACACCCCCAATGCCCTGTATATATTTTCCAGAAGAAAGGAAGGAGGAGCTAACAAAGACAGCGGAGAGAGAATGGCCACAGTACTGGGAAGAAAGCTGTATTGTCACAGAAGTCATAGTAAGGAACACTTAAAAGAAGAACTAGGCCGGGCGCGGTGGCTCAAGCCTGTAATCCCAGCACTTTGGGAGGCCGAGACGGGCGGATCACGAGGTCAGGAGATCGAGACCATCCTGGCTAACACAGTGAAACCCCGTCTCTACTAAACAATACAAAAAACTAGCCGGGCGTGGTGGTGGGCGCCTGTAGTCCCAGCTGCTTGGGAGGCTGAGGCAGGAGAATGGCGTGAACCCGGGAGGCGAAGCTTGCAGTGAGCTGAGATCCGGCCACTGCACTCCAGCCTGGGCGACAGAGCGAGACTCCGTCTCAAAAAAAAAAAAGAAGAACTAAATAAGGAAAAGAAGGAGCTGATCAATAGAATGCAAAACTAGCAAGAACTTTGAATGATACATATAGAGGAAACTTCCCTAGATTTGGCAACAAGGAAGTTATTAATAACTAAGTGAAATTTTCTATAATGGCAAAGATTAGACCAGATCTCATGGAGTGGTAGTGATGAGTTGAAGACAGTTAAGGGAACATTCCACCTTTCCAGGAATTTTAGAAGTGAAAAAAGTATTAGATGGGGTAACAGTCTGGGGAGATGCGATATTTTGTATATGAAAGAAAACTGAACATATATTCATGTGTTTATGGCAGGGGTTGGAGGGTATGTGTTGAGTGCTACTATAACTCAACCACTCAGTTACCTTACAGGAATCTTGTAAGAATTAAATAAAACACTTTATAAACTGAAAATTATCATTCCAATATTAAGTGTTATCACTTTCATTATACAAAGATTCTCATTTATTGAATGTACGAAACATGTTCTTGCCATTCAAAACTCCATTTAGTGTTTTATATGAATGCAGTCATGAATCAATATACTTTATCATCAGAGTTCTCTCCTCATAGCCACTAAAATCCTTGACAGCTCTGAAAGATGAAATCTCCAGACCAATGAAACCAGCAATTGCCATCTCAGAACCTGAGCAGAGAAAAATGGAAAAATTACATTCAGCTGATTTCTATGGTCCTCAGACACCTGCAGGTTATGGGGACAAAGCACTGACTTTGGGAATTAGCTTGCTTTTTCATTCTGGCTTTCAGATCTGTTGCTAATTTAATGAAACCAATATTTCTGCTGGGCAAGACTCAGTTAAGTCTTAGGTCAAGTTTTTAAACCCAAGCCTTTATCACACTCTGACAGCTGGGAAAATGACATCTGGAAAATGCCATTATCAGGGGAAAGCAGTGTGTTTTGCTTTGGCCTCTTTGGCCTGAGGTTTTCTGCACATTTGAAAAACCCCAAAGGAGCTAAGCAGTTTGCAGCTAATAGCTAGTAATTAAATTGTGTATTTGCCAAAATAAATAAAACTCATTAATTAGTAGGATTGCAGTACATTCTAGTATTTCGGCCAAATTTTTTTTGTAAGAGTAGGTTCTCAAACTATCAACTCTTGATATGAAATCAGTGGGCCTTTGGAACAGAACAATCTTTCTGTTTTGCGCTGTTTATATATTTGAGAGTGATTAATGTAACCTACCTGAATGTGAATTTTTTCATATAAACTGGAGATAAGAATTATAGTCATGTGCCACTTAACAACAAGGATATGTTCTGAGAAATGCATTGTTAGGCCATTGCATCATTGTGTGAACATCATAGAGTATACTTTCACAAACCCAAAGGGTATATATAGCCTACTACACACCTAGTCTAGATGGTCTGTTACCATACAGCTACTGCAGGCAACTGTTAACACAATGATAAGTATTTGTGTACCTACACATAGCTAAACATATAAAAGGTATAATAAAATACAGTGTAAAAGATTAAAAGTGGCACCCCTGTATAGGGCACTGACTGTGAATGGAGCTTGCAGGAAGTTGCTCTGGGTGAGTGAGTGAGTAGTGAGTGAATGTAAAGGCCTAGGATATTACTGTATACTACTGTAGACTTTATGAAACTGTATACTTAGGCTACACTCCATTTATTTAAAAAAAAATCTTTCTTCAATAATAAATTAACCTTAGTTTACTATAACTTTTTATTTTATACACATTCAAAATTTTTTAACTTTTTGACTCTGTTGTAAATAACACTTAGCTTAAAACACAAACCCATTGTCAGTGGTACAAAAATATTTTCTTTATATTCTCACTCTGTAAGTTTTTTTCGATATTTAGAACTTTTTAATTTTTATTTGTTACTTTTAAAACTTTTTTTGTTAAAAACTAGGACACAGACACGTACATTAGCCTAGGCTTACACAGTACTGGGATCATGAAGATGTCATTCGGTGAGAAAAATTTTTCAGCTCTACTATAATCTGATAGGACCACCACCTTATATGCAGTCTGTTGTTGACCAAAATGTCACTGTGTGGCTAAATGACTGCTTTGGTAAAGAGGAACATTTGCACCTTCGTACAGCGTGGTAAGCATTGTGCATATCATCCTTGTCTTCATAGGGCTGTGGATATTCAAAATGCAATATTACTAAAATAGTATTTCCAGCTCTTAAACGTTGAAAACGTGGCTCTCTGAGATTAGCTATGGGTTTTGAAACAGAGACTCTCTGGAAAATTCGGCATTAGAACAGAGGCCACCAAAAGTGAGGTGGGATACACAATAGACTCTTAATGTAGGTCTGTCTGGGAGAAGGCAGGGGCAAGATGGAATGTGGAATCAAGAAGATTGAATGTTATTTTAGTGCACTTGTCATCACCCTGAAAATGCACTGGGTTTTGTAGATTTTGAAAGTTTTCATAAATATTTTAACATAGATTTAAATAATCCATGTCTCTTTACTCATTTTAGTACAAATCAATATATAGTTTGTTAAAGCTGTATCTTCAGAATCATAAATAAAGATAACTTTATTTTAACCCTTATTAATTTAAGTGAGGCAACTTCAAGTTGGAAGACTTACATAAAATGATCAAATGTAATACTTGGCTAACTCATATTTCCCCACGTCTAGTGAATTTCCTGGGCTGTCAACCAAAAAAAAAAAAAAAAAATCTGGTTTGAGCAAAAAGATGCTTAGTAAGGAACGAGGACATTCCTCTATGCCAGTCTTACATAAGAATCATATTGGCAGCAATTCTTTCAAGCCATCGTAGTCATATGCTGCTATCTGCTAAAGACAGGAACAGAAGAGCAATGAGTCACGGGCAATACCTGCCACACGCCTTATCCTCAAGGTAAATGCATGTCATGAGACAAGGCCACAGAGTCCCAAAATAGTCTGAGCCTGTCACCTGGTACCCAAAGTAATTACTCAAGAAATAATTGTTTCTAAAGGGACAAATTACCCCATCAGCATAAAATGACACTGTCATGAGACTGTTGGATAATGTCTTTCTTTTAAATAATTTCATGGTAATCACTCTGACATGAAAATTATAAATTAAAATTACATCAGCTAAAGGGAGTCAGGAATTGTTTTCTAAATCTCTCCTCAGTTCTAGTCTAGGTTTGAAATAATTCCCACAGAAGGACCACAGTAGGAGCTGGTCAAGAGAATCCATGGGAATCAACTATGAGGAAAACTGAAAAGCAAGTGTCTCAGAAAGATCAGAAACACTGGAGGCTTCCCATGGGAAGAAGTCAGGAGAAGACACTCCAGAGTTTGAGTTTTCGAGCACACGCCTGCTAGAGAGCCACGTCCTGTTACAGAGCACATGAAAGGGGTGTCTGAACACAGAACTTTAAACATAGGTGAGGATCAACTAACCTGAAGTTTGCAAGGTGTATTAGTTTCCTGGGGCTGCCATAACAAATGACCACACACTAGTGGCTTCAAACAGCAGAAATCTATTGTCTTGAAGTTCTGGAAGCTAGAAGTCCAAAATCAAGAGGTCAGCAGATCAAGAGGCTCCTCCTAGAGATTCTGAGAGAGAATCTGCACTATGCCTCTCTCCTAGCTTCTGGTGGTTGCTGGCAATTCTTGGTGTTCCTTGACTTGTAGGTGCATCACTGTCATCTCTGCCCCCATTGTCACATGGTGCCCTCTTTGTGTTGGTCCAAATGTCCATCTTTTTATAAGGATACTGATCATTGAATTAAGATCTACCATAATCCAGTATGACCGCATCTTAACTTGATTACATCTGAAAAGCACTATTTCTAAGTAAGATTACATTCACAGGTAGCAGTGGTCAGGATTTGAACATATATTGTTGGGGTGGGGGGACACAATTCAACCCACAACACTAAGTCTCTCAGAAGCGACCCAGATGTCCACTACCACAGTGATGTGGGGCCTTCTGGCACAATGTGAGGAAACCGAATGCTAAAGATAAAAGCAATCTTAGCAATCACCAAACCTAACTATCTTATTTCATAATTAACAGATCTTTCCAAAGCAGCAGTTTGTAACCAAGCACACTATTGAGACCCAGGGTACACAATCTATTGTAAGGGATGAGACAAGTAAATGATTATTTTTTAGAAACACTAAGTAGAGAGGATGATTCACTTTCCGTATGCACAAGAACAGATGAACAGCTGTGCCCACAATCCCCTCACTCATACTCACTTGTATTTCTTGTGTTGGAGAGACAGGAGGGACAATAAAGCTAAAGGTGCTGAGAATTGCCTGTAATCCACATGCATCTTACCTCTGCTTCCAAGAAAGTATATCAAGCATTAGAATGTCATCCAGATGGGTATTCCAGTACAAAAATGGCTAAAAATCCCCATTCTCCAAAAAGTACTTTAGTAGGCAAAGATTGTGTGATGCACCCATGCACTACTCAGTTTCTGGACACACGCAGAAGAAACAGAAAGAGGAACTTGAGAGAAATATGCAAACAGCATACACAGTAGAGCACAACTTCAAACAAAGTGGCTTAGACAGGGTTGCAATGGAGAACAAAGAAAATGTGTAAAACATAGAATCAAAGGAAAATCTTCAGAAGGCCCCACTGAAGACCCTACCCAGACACAAAATGACTATCTTCAGTCCTCTACCTTCCAGCAGGAGGAAAAGAAAGGTAAAGGACAATCTGTACCTTTGCCCTGCTCACCTGAGAGGCACTATAGCAAAGTGGCTATGACTAAGTTATCCACTGTAGGGATGATGTCAGTTCTGCTTCTGGAAGGCTGTGTGACCTCAAGCAAGTTACTTTAACTCTCTGGGCCTTGGTTTCCTCATTTGTGAGGACAATAATAGGAACTAAGCTTGTTTGAAGGAAAAGGTTAATAGACATAAAATACTTAGAAAAATTTCTGGCACGTAATAAACAATAAATACTAGCTACTATTTTTATAGTGTTGCTTGTGAGGATCCAATGAAACATTTATAATTTCTGAAAGCTATAAAATTGACATTGTTACATCAGTAATAAAGGGAATGATACCTTCTTTAAACAGATTATTTTATACGTGATAAATATTTATGAGGCTCTTTTGACATATTTTCTTGAATTTAAACTCAGTTATAAAAGATAAACAGTACTTTTTGAAATTCATGTAGGCATTTTTAAAATGTTTAAATCATTTAATATCTTATATTGGCCAATGTATAGGTATGGATTCATTATTTTGGAGTCTTGGAGTCTTTCAACGTGCTCTCTAAAGTCACCATATTTGGGTAAAAGTCACATTAGACTGGTAACAAGAGTTCAGGGTTCAAATTCTAGCCCAGCCATAAACAAACTGAATGTCTTTAGGCAAATGATTTGGCCTCTCGAAACCACAGTCTCCTTATACATAAAATTTCCAGGTGGGAGCAGATAATCTGTAAGACCACAAACAATTATAAAATTCCATGAGTCGTAAGTTAGCACAAACATCATTATCTTTGTTTTCTTTAGGATACATTTTAAAAGACTTGCCTGAAATCAGACATTTCAAATTTCAAAAAAACAGAAAACACCATTCTCCTGGCTCCCAGACTGAACTTTCAGTTCACTGAATCTCCAACTTTTGAAATCAAGATGCCATAGAACTCCTCTACTATATGAAAATATTGAAAATAAAGATAATTGAAGAAAAATAAACTCACAATTCTTAGCAACTTGACACCACCTGAAAAACACTTTTCCTGTTTTAATCTTTCTCAGGCAAAAGGATACCCCTACTAGCTTAGCAGAAGCAAGGTCAAAAAATTTTCCAAAGGTAGATAAAGCCAACTCATCCTATTCATATAGCCTGAAACTAACAAACTAATTTTGCTGCTAGCCTGCATTGGTCTCAACACTGCCCGATTTTAAGAAAACTGCAATGGCTACCAGCACGTCACTCCACCTGTGCCTCACCAATGTATTTAATACTACCTGATAAAAGTCAGCAGGAGGGACAGTGACATGGTTTGGCTGTGTCCCCACCCAAATCTCATCTTCAGTTGTACCTCCTGTATTTCCCACATGTCATGGGAAGGCCCTGCTGGAAGGTCATTGAATCACGGGGGTGTGTATTTCCCATGCTGTTCTCATGATAGTGAATAGGTCTCACGAGATCTGATGGTTTTATAAAGGGGAGTTCCCTCGCACACATCTTCCTGCAGCCATGTAAGACATGACTTTGCTCTTCATCTACCTTCCGCCATGACTGTGAGGCCTCCCAGCAATGTGGAAAGGTGAGTCAATTAAACCTCTTTCCTTTATAAATTACCCAGTCTTGGGTATGTCATTATCAGCAGCATGAGAACAGACTAATACAGTAAATTGATACCAGAAGCAGGTGTTGCTGTAAAGATACGTGAAAATGTGAAAGTGACTTTGGAACTGGGTAACAGGCAGAGGCTGGAACAGTTGGAGAGATCAGAAGAAGATAAGAAAATGTGGGAAAGTTTGTTACTTCCTAGAGACTTGTTGAATGGCTGTGACCAAAATGATGATAGTGATATGGACCATGAAGTCCAGGCTGAGGTGGTCTCAGATGGAGATGAGGAACTTCTTGGGAAATAGAGTAAAGATCACTCTTGCTATGCAAACAGACTGGTGGCATTTTTCCCCTGCCCTGGAGAACTGTAGAACTTTGAACTTGAGAGAGATGATTTAGGGTGTCTGGAGGAAGAAATTTCTAAGCAGCAAAGGGTTTAAGAGGAAGCAGAGCATAAAAGTTTGGAAAATTTGTAGCCTGATGACACTGTAGAAAAGAAACAACCATTTTCTGGGAAGAAATTCTAGCCACCAGCAGAAACCTGCATAAATAATGGGGAGTCAAATGCTAATTGTCAAGACAATGGGGAAAATGTCTCCAGGGCATGTCAGACGTCTTCACGGCAGCCCCTGCCATCACAGACCCAGAGGTCTAGAAGGAAAAAATGGTTTCATGCGCCAGGCCCAAGGCTCCCCTGCAATGTGCAGCACAGGTACTTGGTGTCCTACATCCCAGCCACTCCATCTTTGGCAAAAATGGGCCAAGGTACAGCTTGGGCTGTTGCTTCAGAGTACGCAAGCCCCAAGCCTTGGCAGCTTCCACATGGTGTTGAGTCTGCAAATGCACAGAAGACAAGAATTAAGGTTTCAGGACCTCTGCCTAGATTTCAGAGGGTGTACGGAAATGCCTGGATGTCCAGGCTAAAATTTGCTGCAGGGGCGGGGGCCTCAGGGAGAAGCTCTGCCAGAGTAGTGCAGAAGGGAAATGTGGGATTGGAGCCCCCACACAGAGTCCCCACTGGGGCACTGCCTGGTGGAGCTGTGAGAAGAGGGCCATCATCCTCCAGACCCCAGATGGATAGATCCACCAACAGCTTACACCGTACACCTGGAAAAGCCACACACATTCAATGCCAGCCCATGAAAGTAGCCAGGAGGGAGGCTGTACCCTGCAAAGTCACAGAGGTGGAGCTGCCCAGGACTATGGGAACCCACCTCTTGCATCAACATGACCCAAATGTGAGATATGGAGTCAAAGGAGATCATTCGGAGTGTTAAGATTTGACTGCCCTGTTGGATTTCAGACCTGCATGGCAGTCCCTTCATTTTGGCCAATTTCTCCCATTTTAATGGATATATTTACCCATTGCCTGCCCCCATTGTGTCTAGGAAGCAACTAACTTGCTTTTTATTTTACAGGCTCATAGGTGGAAGAGACTTGCCTTGTCTCAGATAAGACTTTGGTTTGTGGAATTCTGAGTTAATGCTGAAATGAGTTAAGACTTTGTGGGGGCAGGGGGCTGTTGGGAAGGCATAATTGGTTTTGAAAGGTAAGGACATGAGATTCTGGAGGAGCCAGGGGCAGAACGATATGGTTTGGCTGTGTCCCCACCCAAATCTCATCTTTAACTGTAGCTCCCATAATTCCCATGTGTTGTGGCAGGGACCCAGTGGGAGGTAATTAAATCATGGGGGCAGGTATTTCCTATGCTCTTCTTGTGATAGTTGGTAAGTCTCACAAGATCTGATGGTTTTATAAAGGGATTTCCCCTACACATGCTGTCTTGCCTGCTGCCATGTAAGACATGACTTTGCTCTTCATTTGCCTTTAGTCATGATTGTGAGGCCTCCCCAGCCATGTGGAATTGTGAATCAATTAAACCTATTTCCTATATAAATTACCCAGTCTCAGGTATGTTTTTATTAGCAGTATGAGAACAGACTAATACAGACAGTATATTGGCAAATGAGAAAAATAAGCACAAAACATATTAAAGTCAATTATTTTCTTAGTGGTTATATTAACATCAGACAAAGTAGACTTCTAGACAAGGAATATTGACAGAGATAAAGAGGGACATCCCACAATGATAAAGGGGTCAATTTATTAAGAATATATGGCAATCTTAAATTTATTTGCACCTAATAACAGATCTTTAATCTGCGTGAAGCAAAAATTCACAGAACTAAAGAGAAAAAGGACACAGAGTTTGAGAGTTTTAACCATCCTTCTTCCAGTCATTAATTCAATAAATAGAGAAAATCAATAAGGATATTGAAGATTTGCTTAATACTATCAATCAACTTTATCTATTTGATATTTATATAACAGAACAACCAACACCCTGCATAAAATACTTTTTTCAAAGGCATATGGAACAACTATCTAGCAGGATCATGTGATGAGACATAAATCAAATCTCAAGAATTTCAAAGAACTTAATAATACAGAATATTACCATGACTATAACAGAATTAAGATAGAAATCAGTTACCACCAGATACATGGAAAACTTCAGAATCTGGAAATTAAAAAACCTACTTCTAAATAATCTATTAGTCAAACAAGCAATCTAAATTAGAATATAATTCAAGCAAAATGCTAATGAAATCAAACTTTGTAGAATGCCGTCAAAATTGCACTTAGAGGGCAATTTCTAGCTTTAAATGCTTATATTAGAAAATAAGAAAAATTTATAAATAATAATCTAAGGCTCTACATACAGAAGTTGGAAAAAGAAGAGCTAATTAATTTAAATTAATTAGAAAAAAGAAAACATTAAAGAATGGAAAACAACAAAATGAGAAGCAGGCAATGGACAAAATAAAAGAGCTAAAAAAATGGATTTTGAAAAAAAATTTTAAGGTGATCAACCCTGCGAAGATTGATCAAGTAAAAAAAGAGAGAAAAAAACCCTCACAAATTACCAATATCAGGAATAGAATAGGGACATTACCATAGACCCTACAGACCTCAAAAGACTAAAAAGGGAATATCATGAAAAACTTTATGCTGATTAATTTGCCAATTTCAATAAAATAGAGAAAATCCACTAAAAATACAAATTGTGAAAAATTATGCAAGAAGTAACAGAACATCTGAATAGCCCTATAACTGTTATGGATGTTTAACTTATTTCAATTTTTCGACAGAGAACCATCAAGGCTAAGATGGCCCCATTGATGACTTCTGTCAAACATGTAAGGAAGAATAAATACCAATTTTATACAAACTCTTCAAGAAAATAAAGTAGAAAGAACTTTCCCAATGCATTTTTTGGAACAAGATAAACCTGGTGTTAAAAACCTGACAAGGACATTACAAGAAAAATATATAAAAATAACCCTCTTGAATAAAAATACAAAATTCTTTTAACATAATACTAGTAAATCAAATCTAGCTATATACAGAGTATAGTGCTTCATGACCAGTAGGCCCATTCCCCTGAAGGCAAGATTAGTTTAACCATCAAAATTAACCAACAAAAAGGCCAGGTGTGGTGGTTCACACCTGTAATCCCAGTACTTTGGGAGGCAAGGAGGGCAGATCGCTTAAACCCAGAAGTTTGAGACCAGTCTGGGAAACATGGAGAAACCCTGTCTCTACAAAAAATACAAAAATTATGCAGGTATAGTGGCATGTGCCTGTAGTTAAGCTACTTGGGAGGCTGAGGTAGGGGGTTCACCTGAGCCTGAGAAGGTCAAGGGTGCAGTGAGCCATGATTGCACCACTGCACTCCAGCCCAGGTGACAGAGTGAGAACCAATCTCAAAAAAAATTTTTTTTAAATAAAAAAAAAAAAATTCAGTCAATGTGTCAATTAAAATTAAGGCTGTTCAGATAAAAATAATTTAATACAGTTTCCTTCAAAGCAAAATGTGAGGATAAACTTGAGAAAACACACTATCAAAGTTAAGAGTTTTTGAAGTCTGTTGGGAAATTTTTATAGAAGAGATTAGGAGAAGTGAGGGGGACTTCTCATAGTGGATTGTCTCTTTTCATTGGAGGGTGCAATATAGAGGTTTACAATCACTGGATACAGATTGCTATGTACAGGCTAAAATGTCTACATGCAAGACAATCAGTAAAATTTTATAATTCAAAAATGAATCAGCATCCTTTTCAGTGTCAGTAGGCTATGCATTAATCAGTACATCAACAATTTGAGGAACTCATGACAAGATTCTTTACTCAGGAAGAAGGTGTCACCATGAATCACAAGACTTTTCCAAGGTAGATTAATTTGAAAGCCTATTTTCTTTTAAACTGTCAAAATTGACCTCTGGTTTTCACTTCGCCTTTTTGATCAAAAATCTTCCCATAGAAGCATTGATGATCAATCTCTGCTTAGGTTACAGTGATAGACTTGCTTCATTCCTTGGTGCTAGGAAAGCTCATTCTCAGAAAGTCATATCCCTCAGTGGGGGCAAAGAACCTTGTTATTGCAGGTAAGGCAGATTGCTAGGAATGTAGGTCATGGACACAAGACTACATGCTATTCTCCTGAATAATGAATCATCGCCAGTTGCTGAGTAACCGTGATTTTGATTTTACACACTGATCTAAAGCAAGCAGAAATGAAAATAATGAGTAACTTAATAGCCAGGAAAATAACAACTATGTTTATATTTATGGTTATGGTTATAATAATAACAATTTGAAGTCCAGCACAAAATAAAGAAGTTAGTCCTGAGTGTAACCAACTAAATAAGATACCAATTTATAGCTGCTCTAACTTGTTGAATCATCTCTAATCTTTAGAATTTCACAATTTTGTTTTCTTGGAAGAAGTAAAACAATGAGACATACATTGTATTAATAATTTAAATAGTGCAAAAAATGTACATAAGGATTAGAATTATAAAGAGAATTTGTATGCCAGAACTGGAAAAAAAGAGAGCCTGCACCATTAGGGGACCAACTAAAAATCATCAAGAAGAAAATCAACTTCAGATTCTTCTTTAGAGACATGTTATAACCAGGAAATAATCCAGTATTTAGTCCAAAAAAGGGCAAATTTTTAAAACTCAAAGACAACAGTCAGGGCTAGAATCTAGTAACAGGTGTACTATAGTTCTCTTCTGAAACATGATAGTTCTCTCTCCAGTCCCTTTTTCTACCAAAGAAAAATCACAGTGAGACCAATTCGTTTGCCATATAAGTTTTAGTCAGATTGCATTTGCCTTGGTTATTTGTATAAAGTACAGCAAGAATAGTGATTGGCCATAGAGACTCCTTTAAATTAGCTTTGCTGTAACTTTTTTTATAAAGTATTTTGGGTTGGACTTTTAAAAGCCTTTTGAGACTAAGTGGCCAAGCCAAGGATTCACTATCAGACTGTGCTTGTAATACCAGTGCAGATTAGGTGACTTTCCCTCTTCTTGAGGTCCCCAGAATATCTTGAGGTTCCTAAACCTATCCAAAAGTAGCATTCTTTACTTACCACAAGGTCAGAAACCTTGTAAGGAAATTGCATGGACTAAGCATCAGGCCCATATTTTTCCAAGTCTATTAGCCTCAATCTCAATTTCTCAAAGCAATCTTGTCCTATTTAAAAATATGACATTCTAGTTAAAGCTTTGAAAAATAACTAGTGTTTCCACTGTATCCTGTTACCAAAAAAAAAAAGAAAGAAAGAAAAAAAGATTCTTATTGAACTTATGCAAATAACTACATTGTCATAAAACAAGAATGTTTATGAATAGTTTCCAGATTGTGGATAATTCAAGTAGAGAGAGAAAGGTAAATGTTTCAGTTTTGCTTATAAAAGTATATTTTACCCAATTACTGTAGCTCAAAAGAAAAAACTGTTTTCTTGACTCTGGAAAACAAAATATAAAAAGAATCAGCCATGTTTCAAACAAAAAGTCATAAAAAATCACTTTAGTCCTCCATCAGTTTAGTTTCATATAATTTTTGTTCTGCTTGATTATGAGTTAGCAATTTTCATGAATAAATCAGTTTTTTGTCAGAGTTCTGAAAGTTCTAGTCCATTGATCTTACAGTTATCAGAAGTCTGTGTTCAAGAGCACTTGTTAGAGTCTTTTCAATAAAAAGCATTTTTGTACCTTAGCTGATTGCAAATAATTTTAGAGAAGAATTGAAAATATTAACTGTAGATGACAAAAACTTAGAATAGCCATGGTTAAAATCTGATGAAAGTTTCTAATTGATAAAGGAATGTAGTTATTTCTATTACATGGATCATTTTAAGGAAACAACCAGAATCATGACTAACACCATCTCATGAGGACCCTTAGACTTTTGTAAATTTCACATGATCTTTAGAATCTTTAGAATATTCACATTAATAACAGTCATACAAATATAACTTCAGAAAAAAATTAACGATCAAAATTATAAACAACATATTAGATTTTTATGAATTTATATAATTTTTGGAACATTTATATCAATAACATACCCATAAATATAACTGATTTTAATCCTGAGGAAACCTGCCAGGATATCAAAATTTCAAAACACGTGATCAAAGCATAATCACAGGTCATTGTAAAATAACAAGTATTCATTTAACCAGAGTCAAGTGGACTTCAGAAGCAACACAGGAAGTTACATGAATGTGAAAACATTAATCCTTTTAAAACTCAGGTTTTTAAAGTAATCAGAGTCCTAATAAAGACAATGTAGAAATTATCTTGATAAAAAGAAGTTTCAAAAAGAAAAATTACAGGATTAAAAATTGAAATATCTTGCAGTTTTATTAAGAGCAAATTAATACTTCAAGAAAGCTTTGTTATTATAACATAGGGGATCAAATTCTTTAAGTTTTGTATTTGTGTATTTTTAATATCAAAGCTTCATCTTCAGAAAGGCATCCATAATTTTAATCTAATTATAGTCAACTTGATCAAACACAAAATTTCTTTCATAATTTTCTTTTCATAAACCTTCTTTTCATAAACCTTATCATGACTTACTCAGACCATTGACAATATGCTTGGACTTCTTAATTTATTCTACATCTCCTCTTTCTTAAATAGCTAGTTGTTTACTTTAGGAAAAGCATATACAAGATTCTTCCTCATACAAAATTATTCTCCTTACTTTTTTTTTTTTTTTTTTTTTTTATTTGAGACGGAGTCTCGCTCTGTCACCCAGGCTGGAGTGCTGTGGCCGGATCTCAGCTCACTGCAAGCTCCGCCTCCCGGGTTCACGCCATTCTCCTGCCTCAGCCTCCTGGGTAGCTGGGACTACAGGCGCCACCACGTCGTCCGGCTAGTTTTTTTTTTTTGTATTTTTTAGTAGAGACGGGGTTTCACCGTGTTAGCCAGGATGGTCTCGATCTCCTGACCTTGTGATCCGCCCGTCTCGGCCTCCCAAAGTGCTGGGATTACAGGCTTGAGCCACCACGCCCGGCCTATTCTCCTTACTTTTTAACCTTCCCAACCAAAAAGTCATCTTCATATCCATAACTATTTTTTCGTTTTCTGTTTTGTTTTGCTTTGTTTTGTTTTGTTTTTGTTGTTTTATTATACTTTAAGTTCTTGGGTACATGTGCACAACATGCAGGTTTGTTACATATATATACATGTGCCATGTTGGTGTGTTGCATGCATTAACTCATCATTTACATTAGGTATTTCTCCTAATGCTATCCCTCCTCCCTCCCCCCACCCCATGACAGGCCCATGTGTGATGTTCCCCAGCCTGTGTCCAAGTGTTCTCATTGTTCAATTCCCACCTATGAGTGAGAACATGGAGTGTTTGGTTTACTGTCCTTGCGATAGTTTCCTGAGAATGATGGTTTCCAGCTTCATCCATGTCCCTACAAAGGACATGAACTCATCCTTTTTTATGGCTACATAGTATTCCATGGTGTATATGTGCCACATTTTCTTGATCCAGTCTATCATTGATGGACATTTGGGTTGGTTCCAAGTCTTTGCTGTTGTGACTAGTGCCACAATAAACATATGTGTGCATGTGTCTTTACAGTAGCATGATTCATATCCACAACTTTCTTTACATTCTTTTCTCTCCCATTTACTAGTTCCTTTTAATCTTGTTTCTGTTTCCTTCCTAAATCTATAATTTGAAGTAATCTTTAGGCAACATCAAAATTGTACAAAATTATTCTTTTCTTAATAAAGAACACATTTTTATACCTTCTGATAATATGTTCTCTACAAAAATACATCTTACTTTTTTGGTCCTTTTTATATAGAGAGTTGTATATATTAATTAGAATTTTAAATCGTAGTAACTTTAAATTTTAGTGAAAACCTAAGAAGCAAGAAATCTAGAATTATCTGTCACATATCAGTTTTTTATAGATAAGAACTATTTCATAATTTCTAGAAACATGCTTTCTTATAACGCAATTTTTTACCTTAAGTGGAAATGACCCAGACATTTAATGACTATCTATTATTTAAGATAACTTTGAGATTTCAAATAACATAAAAAATTCATTTATAGAAGTTTATCCCATTTACAGTTAGTTATTTGTTTTTTAACAATTTACCTAGTTTACTTATGAGAACTAAGATATTAGACGAAAGTAGTCATCATTTCAAGTTATTTTCCTGTTAACCACTTTTATAACCTATGAATATCAGGTGTTCACTCAAGAAAGACTATTAAAGTTAAATATTTGGATGTTTTGCCAATAACTCAGAAAATACAGCTGTTTTCATTAAATCAACAATATTAAATTAATCTTATTTACCAAAAGATTTATTCAAGTCCTGTGAACTTGGAAAATATTTGGGCTTACTTAATTTATGAGCACTCATTTATTTATAATCAATTTAGTACCATATAGACAACACACAAATACAGATATGTACACATAAAAATACAGATAAATATTTTATAGTTTTGAATTTAAAATTTTAGTCATGAGTCAGAGAAAACTCACTAGTTTAAAGGAAGAGTTTAGTTAAATTGTACCTCTGAGAACAGAACAAGTTAAAGTTTATCTGTCCTGCATGGCCAAAGCCCTTACCATGTGTTAGAGAAAACAGCATAGCAAATTTATATCTCAAAGCATGGAGAAAGAATTTAAGCTTTCCAAAAGGCCAGTGGAGTTTTACATCTCCAAATGACTGCAAAGTCCAACAGGGCATTTAAAGAACATTATCTAATATTGGGTAAAAGGTTTAATCAATTTTACTTCCACTTTAATGGGGATGGCTGAATATATTTCACCAACATGAGTGAAAATTGGGACCATAAGTGATCCAGCACAGCTTGCAATAAATTATCAATATCACTCATTAGTTCTGGTTTAGGAAAATTTGTTGGATCTGTATTTTTACAATCTCAGTAGTTTTATTATTCTGAATTATTCCATTTGCTCTTTCTGTTCCAAATTTAAATACATTTTCCCCTTTTGAGAGAAGGAAATGTGTGCATTGTGAAATTCCAAAAATCTCTGCCTGAGACCTATGGGAGTTGAAGGAACAAGCTGAAAGGAATGATTTCAGATAAAGGAGAATATGAAGGCACAGGACAGAAGGAGGAAGAGCACTCAGAGGCAATAGGGAGAATGTCTCTGAAGTATTATCTAATTTAGAAATAAGTTTCAAATATCCTTTGTTTACCTCCTGAATGGAGAAAACATTTTTTTCAGAATTTGTTTTAGAAGCTTCTAGGTGCTACTGAAAGTAAGTCTCCTATTCAACTTGTCTGATTCTAAAACCAGTTTTTTCCAATTTGTTTTGAGTAAGACAAGCTATATAGTGGATCAAGTGTGCTAGTTACGAATCGTTCTTCCCACAGGTTTCATGCAATGGGCCTAATAGAGTCTCTTAGGTGTCTCAGATTCCCAAATCACCTCCAAAGAAGTGGCAGGGTGCTCATGGGAAAGAGATGATTAGTCTTTATAAATCCCACCAGCTGAGCAAAAACTTATGATCATTCTTTATAAATCCCACCAGCTGGGCAAAATGTTAACCATGTAGGGGTTTTCCTATGAGACTACTCCATGTCACGGACAGTTCATCAGACACCTCTGTTAGTTTTTGTCTCTCAAGAGTCATTCGACCAGAGGAAGTGTCTTTTACCTTCAGAGTAAGAGTGTCCTCATGAGATCAAAAAAAGAAAGAAAGCGAGAATGCTAAAAAAAAAAAAAAAAAAAAAATAGCCAAAGTTGTCTTGTTTCAAACCTCCAGGGAAACAATTCACAGCGCTCCTATTTTACCATGGCCTAGCACTAACAACAACAACAAAAACCCTTACCTTGAATTCATGGGAGTAACTCTAATTTTGAGAGAGTCTTTGATCTCTTAGCCAAGGAAAAAACCAGCTTCAGTAAACCAGAACTTTCACCAAGATGAGAGGTTTACTGATTCTGGGAGGAGCTCATCTGTAGTACCTAGCAAGGGTAACTGAGTTCAGGAATACAATGGGTCCATTGCTAGTATCACCACAAATGGTGTAAGCCATGCCGGATGGTCTAGGGAGGTGACCGTGAAATCCTACCAGCTATGCCAAAATGTCGACCTAAATTAAGTTTGTTGAGCCAGAAGTAATTTGATAAAGTTTTATTGGAAGCCAAATGTGAGGACTGATCTGAGAAGACACACACCAACAAAGCTGGGAGCATTCCAGAGTCTGCTACAAATTGGAAAACTTTTATAAGAGACTTTAGAAAGGATGAGAACTCCTCATATCAAGCTTATTTTACATTGGAGAGTACAATACAGAGGTTACAATCATTGGACACAGGTTGCAATATACACGCTAAACTATCTGCATGCAAGACAATCAATAAAACTTTATAATACAGAAATAAATCAGCACCCTTTGCAGTGTCAGTAGGTTATACAGTAATCAGTACATCAACAATTTGAGGAACTCATGATGATTGTTTTTTTAACTTAGAGACAGTATGTTGCCATGAATCACAAGACCTTATCAAGGCAACTTAATTTGGAAGCCTATTTTCTCTTAAAGAAAACTGTCAAATGTGAACTGTAGGTCATCAAATGTAATTCACAATAACTGTATCCCATTAAGAGCATTAGAAAATGACAAAATTCAAATCAATTAATTCAGAAAACCAGAAATAGAAAGGGAATATCTTCAATATAAATGAAAAACATATACAGCTAAAAAAAAATACATAGTTGGCAGGGCACAGTGGCTTACGCCTGTAATCCCACCACTTTGGGAGGCCGAGGAGGGTGGATCACGAGGTCAGGAGATCGAGACCATCCTGGCTAACATGGTGAAACCCTGTCTCTACTAAAAATATAAAAAATTAGCTGGGCATGGTGGCAGGCACCTGTAGTCCCAGCTACTCAGGAGACTGAGACAGGAGAATGGCGTGAACCTGGGGGGAACGGAACTTGCAGTGAGCCAAGTTCGCACCACTGCACTCCAGCCTGGGTGACAGAGTGAGACTCCGTCTCCAAAAAAAAAAAAAAAAAAAAAAAAAAAGCTAACATTATACTTAGTGGTGAAAGACTGATACATTTCTGCAAAGATCAGGTAAGAATGGCTCTTTTCTTTACGTTTGAACTGGAAGTCTTAATAATAAAGCAAGGAAAGAAAATTTAAAAACAAAGATTAGAAAAAAAATTAACATTGTCTTTGTCAATGACCTGATTTTATTCATCCAAAATCCTAAGGATCCATAAAGAATCTAATAAGCCAGAAAACAATTCTTAGCAAATTCAAAGAAACCAAAACCATACCAACCACACTCTTGGACCATAGCACGATCAAAATAGAAATAAAGACTAAGAGGATTACTCAAAACCATATAATTATATGGAAATTAAACAACCTGCTCATGAATGACTTTTGGGTAACAATGAAATTAAAGCAGAATCAAGAAATTCTTTAAAGTTCATGAAAACAAAGATACAACATACCTGAATCTTTAGAACAGAGCTAAGCAGTGTTTAGATGAATATTTATAGCACTAAATTCCCACATCAAGAAGTTAGAAAGATCTCAAATTAACAATCTAACATCGCACCTAGAGGAACTAAAAAACAAGAGCAAACCAATCCCAAAACTAGGAGAAGACAAGAAACAATGAAAGTCAGAGCTGACCTGAATGAAACTGAGTAGTGAAAAACCATAAGAAAGATGAACAAAACCAGAAGTTGTTTCTTTGAAAGAAATAATAAGATTGATAGACTGCTAACTAGATTAATAAAGAGAAAAGAGAATATCTGAATAAACACAATCAGAAATGCAAAGGGGACATTACCATTGACCCCATAAAAATACAGAAGACTTTCAGAGACTTATTATGAACACCTCTATGCACACAAACTAGAAAACCTACAAGAAATGGATAAATTCCTAGAAACATACAACCCTCCAAGATTGAACCAGGAAAAAATTATAACCCTGAATAGATTAATAACAAGTTTCAAAATTGAATCAGTAATAAAAAGCCTACCAACCAGGAAAAGCCCTGAACCAGACAGCTGAATTCTACCAGATATAAAGAAGAGCTGATACCATTCCTACTGAAACTATTCCAAAAAATTGAGTCAGAGGGACTCCTCTCTAAATCATTCTATGAGTACAGCATCATCCTGTATATTACTGCATTCTCATGCTGCTATGAGAATGTACCTGAGACTGTGCAATCTATAACAGAAAAAGGTTTAATTGACTCACAGTTCCACATGGCAAGGGAGGCCTCAGGAAGCCTATAATCATGGCAGAAGAGGAAGCAAACACATCCCCACAAGCAGACATGGTGGAAGGAAGGAGAAGAATGAGAGCTTAGCAAAGGGGGAAGCCCCTCATAAAACCATCAGTTCTCATGAGAACCTACTATCACAAGAATAGCATGAGAGAAACTGCCCCCATGATTCCATTGCTTCCCACTAGGTACCTCCCACTATGGGAACTACAGTTCAAGATGAAATTTGGGTGGGGACACAGCCAAACCATATCATTCCACCCCAGGCCCCTCCCAAATCTCAAGCCCTCATATTTCAAAACACAATCATGCCCTTCCAACAGTCCCCCAAAGTCTTAACTCATTCTAGAATTAACCCTAAAGTCCAAGTCCAAAGTTTCATCTGGGACAAGGCAAGTCCCTTCCATCTATAAGCCTGTAAAATCAAAGGCAAGTTAGAGATTGATCATAAAAGTGAAAACTATAAAGCTTCTAGAGGAAAATGTATGATACTATCTGTATGTTCTTGGGATAGGTAAAGATATTGTAGGCAAGATTAAAAAGTCTAAGCATAAATGAAAAATTATCAAATCAGATGTCCATAAAATTAAAAACTATTGTTCATCAAAAACACATTAAGAACATGAATAATCCACAAACAGAAAATATTTGTGACATCTTTATCTGATGAAAGACTTATATCCAGAATATGTAAAGAACTATATATCACAAATCAATAATAAAAAGATAACTCTATTTTTTTAATGGAAAAACTTGAAGATGTACTGGAGGAAAAAGAGGATACACAAGACAAATGGCCAAGAAGCACATGAAGAGGTGCTCAACATCATAGTCATCAGTGAAATGCAAATGAGAAGTACATTGAGAAATTACTACACACCCTCTCTAATGGCTAAGATGTTAAAAGTAATAATAGGAATATTGGCAAAGATGTGAAACCACTGGAACATTCATATATCACTGGTAGGTGAGGAAAATGCAGCAACCACTTTGGAAAGCCATTTTTGGGTTCTTTATGAATATATATATATCCCTACTTGTTTAATATTTCTACTCCTAGGAATTTACCCAGGACAAATGAAAACACAAAAATTTTTATAAGAATGTTCATAGCAGCTTTATTTATAATAGCTAAAAACTGAAAATAATCAAAATGCCCATCAATAGGAAAGTGGTTAAATTGTGATATAATCATATAATGAGATACTGTACAGTAACAAGAAAGAATGAAATAATGATACCCATAAAAATCTAAATGAACCTCAAAGATCTCAAAAACACTCTGTTGAGCAAAAGAATCCAGAGGTAAAAGATATTCCATTTATAGCCAGTTCAAGAATAGTATAAATTAAACAGTAGTAATATAAATAAGAACATCAGTTGGGAGATGGGGAATGAACTGACTAGAAAGGCACATAAGGAAACTTTACAGATTGATGGGGAATATTTTACATCTGTATTGGGATGTTGATCACATAGGCACATACGTTTGTCTAGATCCATCAAACTGTTCAGTTAAGATCTGTGCACTTGGTACATTAGTAAGTAAAAACTAGCATTTCAAATACCTTATCTTATGTGAAATATAGAGCAGCTACGTGTTACTTTTTTTTTTTTTTTTTTTTTTTTTGAGATGGAATCTCGCTCTGTCGCCCAGGCTGGAGTGCAGTGGCCGGATCTCAGCTCACTGCAACCTCCGCCTCCCTGGTTCAAGTGATTCTTCCTGCCTCAGCCTCCCGAGTAGCTGGGATTACAGGCGCCTGCCATCATACCCAGCTAATTTTTGTATTTTTAGTGGAGACGGGGTTTCGCCATGTTAGTCAGGCTGATGTCAAATTCCTGACCTCAGGTGATCTGCCCGCCTCAGTCTCCCAAAGTGCTGGGATTACAGGCACGAGCCAACATGCCCAGCCATGTGTTGCTTTTAAGAAAAAAAATAAAATGAAATAGCTACATTGGGTTGTGATTAGCAAGATGATTTTTACTTAAGACACTTGCTTGGGAGTTCCTCTGAATAAAATGATCCTTTAGTACACTGAAAATATGATTAGATTTTCAAGCATATAGTTTAAAACAGCTTTTTAGGAACATAAATCCTGCATAAAGAATCAGCTCAAAAATTGGAAAATATCTTAGTTCTTGGTTACAAAGAATCTCTCAGGTATTTAACTTAACAGTCCCAGAAGTAGATAACTTGAGATCATGTTCCAAGAAAACATTCCTCATGGTAGACATGTCACAACTGATGAGCTACCTATGTCTGTTTTTCTTAGCACATAGAAAAAAAATGTGATTCAATAGGTTCAAAAGAGTTATAGGAAGAAAATCTGCATTTACGAGCCAATCTGGCTCTATATGCTCTAAATTTCTGCATCGGCAAGCATTTTCAGTTTTATCTCGACATATCTATTGCCATCTTTCTAAAAGCTGCTTTTGCACATGAAAAATTGTCACTTCACACATAGCGAAATACTTTAAATCTCCTTCACACATATAAAAAAAGTCACGTAATCTCTGAAAAATTGGTTATATTTTTATCATTACTGAGAACTGATAAAATTAAATTATATAAGTTACATAAGTTTATATGAAGCTTACATATTACTAACTAGCTGGGGTAGATGTGATCTACACATAATATATATACCTTTGTTATCAAAAGTGTTTCTAATTGCCTGTCTTCTCAGTGTCCTAATCACTAACCTTTAAAATCTAGTCATACCATGATTTACATAAAGATGAAAAACAAAAGATTGAAAAGATATAATCAGGATTCTGTTACTTAGAACAATGCCTTTTCTCCTCAGTAACAGACAGACACTAATACTACCAATGACATCCAATTCCATAAATAAGTGAGGTAAGTGGCACCTCTCCTGGGATTCAGTATAACTCATCACTGCCATTGGCCCTAACTCTGCTGACATTGCCAATGTCAGAGCTCATGGCCACTGTTGGGCAAGAAATAGAAGGAAACTTAACAGGAGTTCCATGGACCTACCAATAGTGCTGGCCTAGATTTGGTCAAAGAAAAAGATGTGCAGTGCTACACCCAACAACTTGGTTATTCACTTCCTTTCTTAGCTAATACTGGGTGGGGGGCAGAAGAAGCAGTTTAACTTATTGAACTGAGACACTACATTGGAAACTATTTGTTAACAGAAGGATTTGGTGTGCACCTGACCCATCTTGGGTTGTATCCAATTTAGTTACTGAAGAACCCGGGGTGCTTTGTAGAAAATGTCACTGTGAAAAGCAGTGTCACCTATTTGGCCCAACTCTAAAGAAGGAGTTAGGGAACACTAGAGTAATTCCTAGCATACAGTAGGCTATGAATATATATTTGTCGAGTGAATGGATGGATAAATGAATGAATGAATGAATGAATGAATAAAACAAGGCTCTAGTACATTGTTGAGAAGCTTTAATACTTTAATAGTTACACATAAAGTTAAGCATAATTTATTGGTTTCACTTGAACAAGTATATATACATAAAATAACAATACTAGCTACCATTTATCAAGTACCTGCTACACAGCTGAAGGAAAAGAAATAATATTCTGAAAGTATTAAGCTAGTAGATATGCCTTACCACTCCCTATCCAGTAAAAACAAGAGCTTTTAACACTTTCAGGGAACAGATAAAGAAAAATGAAGTTACCATTCAGTTTGAACTTGCATATTATATTTGCTAGTTCCATTTTTAGTTTTGACAATCAGACTTTGTTGAGAGGGGATAGAAATTTCCAAACTCAAAAGGCTTCTCTTGAAAAAACTAAGAACCAGGGCCTGAAAAGAAAATCAGGGAAATAAAGTCAGAAAGTGCAGCGTATAGGTTCATACAAATGGACACCAAAAGCGAGCAGGAGTAGCTATTCTTCTATCAGACAAAACAAACTTTAAAGCAACAGCAGTTTAGAATGACAAAGAGGGACATTATATAATGATAAAAGGGCTAGTTCAACAGGAAAATATCACAATCCTAAATATATATACACCTAACACTGGAGCTTCCAAATGTATAAAACAATTACTACTAGACTTAAGAAATGAGATAGACGGCAACATAATAATAGTGGGGGACTTCAATATTCCATTGACAGCATAGAGAGGGCATTAAGACAGAAAGCCAATAAAGAATATTAAACTATACCCTAGAAAAAAATTGACTTAGCAGATATTTACACAACATTCTACCCAACAACTGCAGAATATACATTCTATTCATCAGCACGTGGAACATTCTCCAAGATAGGACACATTATAGGCCACAAAACAAGTCTCAATAAATTTAAGAAAATTGAAATTATATGAAGTATTCACTCAGACAACAGTGAAATAAAATTGGAAATCAACTACAAAAGGATACCTCAAAACCATGCAAACACACAGAAATTAAATAACCTGCTCCTGAACGACTATTGAGTCAGCAATGAAATCACGATAGAAATTAAGAATTTCGGCAGGGCATGGTGGCTCACGCATGTAATCCCAGCACTTTGGGAGGCTGAGGCGGGCAGATCACAAGGTCAGGAGATCAAGACCATCCTGGTTAACATGGTGAAACCCTGTCTGTACTAAAAATACAAAAAATTAGCAGGGCGTGGTGGTGGGCGCCTTTAGTCCCAGCTACTTGGGAGGCTGAGGCAGGAGAATGGTATGAACCTGGGAGGCAGAGCTTGCAGTGAGCCGAGATAGCACCACTGCACTCCAGCCTGGGCAACAGAGCAAGACTCTGTCAAAAAAAAAATTAAGAAATTCCTTGAAATGAATGGCAATAGTGACACAACCAATCAAAATGTCTGGGATACAGCAAAGGTGGTGCGAAGAGGAAAGTCATAGCCTTAAATGCCTATGTCAAAGAGTCTGAAAGAGCACAAATATACAATCTAAGGTCACACCTCAAGGAGCTAGAGAAACAAGAATAAACCAAACCCAAACCCAGCAGAAGAAAAGAAATAAAGATCAGAGCAGAATGAATGAAATGATATGGAAACACATAAAAAATACAGAAGTTTTTTTAAAAAAGAAAAGCTGGCTCTTTGAAAAGATAAACAAAGTTGATAGACAATTAGCAAGATTAACCGAGAGAAGAGAGAAGATCCAAATAAGCTCAATCAAAAACAAAACAGGAGATATTATAACTGATTTCACAGAAATACAAAAGATTACTCAAGGCTACTATGAACACTTTCACATGCATAAACTAGAAAACCTAGAGGAGACGCATAAATTCCCAGAAATATGCAACCCTCCAAGATTAAACCATGAAGAAATAGAAACTCTGAACAGACCAATAACAAGCAGCAAGACTGTAATGGTAATTTTTTTTTAAATGCCAACGAAAAAAGCCTAGGACCAGACGGATTCACAACTGAATTCTACCAGATATTCAAAGAAGAATTGGTACCAATTCTATTGACACTATTCCAAAAGAGAGAGAAAGGGACTCCTCCCTAAATCATTCTTTGAAGCCAGTATCACCCTAATACCAAAACCATGAAAGGACATAACAAAAAAAGAAAACTACAGACCAATACCCCTGATGAATATAGATGTAAAAATCCTTAACCAAATACTAGCTAATGGAATCCAGCTGTATATCAAAAATATAATCAACTGTGATCAAGTAGGTTTTATACGGGAGATGTGGGGCTAGTTTAACATACGCAACTCTAAATGTGATACACCACATAAACAGAATTAAAAACAAAAATCACATGATCATCTGAAAAGATACAGAAAAAGCATCTGACAATTCAGCATCACTTTATGATTAAAACCCTTAGCAAAATCGGCATAGAAGGGACATAACTTAATGTAATAAAAGCCATCTATGACAAACCCACAGCCAACATAATACTGAATGGGGAAAAGTTGAAAGCATTTCCCCTGAGAACTGGAACAAGACAAGGATGCCCACTTTCACCACTTCTATTCAACATAGTACTTACTGGAAGTCCTAGCCAGAGCAATCAGACAAGAGAAAGAAATGAAGGGCATTCAAATTGGTAAAGAGGAAGTCAAACCATCGCTGTTTGCCAATGATATAATCATATACCTAGAAAACCCTAAAAACTCCTCCAGAAAACTCCTAGCACTGATAAATGAATTCAGCAAACTTTCAGGATACAAAATTAACATACACAAATCAGTAGCCCTGCTATATGCAAACAGCAACCAAGTTGAGAATCAAATAAGAACTCAACCCCTTTTACAATAGCTGCCAAAATAAATAAATGCATGAAATACTTAGGAATATACCTAACCAAGGAGGCAAAAGACCGCTACAAGGAAAACTATAAAACACTGCTGAAATAAATCATAGACAACACAAATGGAAATACATCCATGCTCATGAATGGGCAAAATCAATATTTTGAAAATGAGCATACTGCCCAAAGCACTCTACAAAGTCAATGCAATTCCCATCAAAATACCACCATCATTCTTCACAGAACTAGAAAAAAAAATTCTGTAACTCATATGGAACCAAAAAAGAGCCCACATAGTCAAAGCAAGACTAAGCAAAAAGAACAAATCTGGAGGGATCACATTATCTGACTTCAAACTACACTATAAGGCTATAGTCACCAAAACAGCCTGGTACTAGTATAAAAATAGGTATATAGACCAATGGAACAGAATAGAGAACACAGAAATTAGGCCAAGTACTTGCAGCCAACTGATCTTCAACACAGTAAACAAAAACAAAGTGAGAAAAGGACACCCTATTCAACAAATGGTTCTGGGATAATTGGCAAGCCACATCAAGCCACATGTAGCAGAAGAATGAAACTGGATCCTCATCTCTCACCTTAAACAAAAATCAACTCCAGATCAAGGACTTAAATCCAAGACATGAAACCATTAAAATTCTAGAAGATAACATTAGAAAAACCCTTCTAGACACTGGCTTAGGCAAAGACTTCATGACCACGAGCCCAAAAGCAAATGCCACAAAACCAAAGATAAATAGATGGGACTTAATTAAACTGAAAAGCTTCTGCACAACCAAAGAAATAATCAGCAGACTAAACACACAACCCACAGAATAGGAGGATATCTTCACAATCTATACATTTGACTCAGGACTAATATCCAGAATCTACAAGGAACTCAAAAAAATTAGTAATAACAAACAATCCCATCAAAAAGTGGACATAGAATATGAATAGATAATGCTGAGAAGAAGATATACAAATGGCCAAACATGAAAAAATGCTCAATATCACTACTGATCAGGGAAATGCAAATCAAAACCACAACGTGATACCACCTGACTCCTGCAAGAATGACCATAATCGAAAAATAAAAAAAAATAGATGCTGGCGTGGATGTGGTGAAAAAAGGAACACTTTTACACTGCTGGTGGGAATGTAAACTAGTACAACTACTGTGGAAAACTTTGTGGGGATTTCTTAAAGAACTAAAAGTAGAACTACCATTTGATCCAGCAATCTCACTGTTGGGTATCTACCCAGAGGAAAAGTCATTATACAAAAAAGATACTTGCACACACGTTTTTAGCAGCACAATTCATGAATGCAAAAGTATAGAACCAGCCTGAATGCCCATCAGTCAACAAGTAGATAAAGAAAATGTGAGATTATATATATATATATATATTCACCATGGAATACTACTCAAGCATACAAAGGAATGAAATTATGGCATTTGCAGCAACCTGGATGGAATTGGAGACCATTATTCTAAGTGATGTAACTCAGGAATCCAAAACCAAACATCGTATGTTCTCACTTACAAGTGGGAGCTAAGCTATGAGGATCCAAAGGCATAAGAATGATAAAATGGACTTTGGGAACTTGGGGGAAAAGAGTCGGAGTGGGGGTGCAGGATAAAAGACGACACATTGGGTACAGTTTACACTGCTCAGGCAGTGGGTGCACCAAAATCTCAGAAATCACTACTAAAGAACTTATTCATGTAACCAAACACCACCTGTTCCCCCAAAAACCCACTGAAATGAAAACAAACCAAAAAAACAAATAAACTACAGCTCTTAAACCCCACACCCTATTCCAGCTAGAGTCTGGAAAAAGCAATATACATTTAATAGGTCTAATTTCTCACCTTTTAAATTAAAATTTTATCAAACTGATATATGCAAAGGGTTAAAACAATAAAAATTAAATAAATGGAAAAATAATGATGTATTAAGTACCTGACAATATACTAGACTCATTACTGTTATTAATTCATGTATTAATCACAACTACTCTATGAAGCAGATACTATTTTTTAACCTACATTTCTTTTTGTGTAATGTCAAATTTTATTTTAGATATGGAGGGTACATCTGCAGGTTTTATTACAAGGGTATGTTGCAACCGGGCAGTGAGCATAATACCCAATAGGTAGTTTTTCAATTCACGTGCCCCCTCTAGTAGACCACAGAGTCTACTGTTCCTATGCTTATGACTATGCATACTCAATGTTTAGCTCCCACTTATAAGTAAGAACTTAGAGTATTTGGTTTTCCATTCTTGTGTTAGTTTGTTTCCCCCTCCATCCACATTGCTGAAAGGATATGATTTCATTCTTTTTTATGGTTGCGTATTCTATGATGTGTATGTTCCACATTTTCTTTATCTAATCCACCATTGATGGGCAATAGGTACTATTTTCATACCCGTTTTACAAATGAGGAAAATCCCACAGCTAGTAAGTGACAGAACCTGGACACACACTAGGCAATCTGGCACCAGAACCAGTACTCTTAACTCCTTTGGTAAACTAAAGCTGTATTTGTTTTCTTGCTTTTATTTTTGTTTTTGTTTGTTTCTTGTTTTTTTGAGACAGGGTCTCTGTCGCCCAGGTTGGAGTGCAGTGGTGTGATCACCCCTCACTACAGCCTCGACTTCCTGGGCTCAGGAGATTCTCCCACTTCAGCCTCCCAAGTAGCTGAGACTATTGGAGCATGCCACTATGCCAGTCTAATTTTTAAATTATTTATTATTATTATTTTTTGTAGAGATGGGGTTTCACCATGTTTCCCAGGCTGGTCTCGAATTCCTGGGCTCAAGCAATCCTCCCACCTTAGCCTCCCAAAGCTCTGGGATTATAGGCATGGGCCACTGCACCCAGCCTAAAGCTGTATTTGAATAAAATTAACTTTGCAAACTAGGAAACAGCCTATCTGGAATTTAATACAGTCGTGTGCTGCATAACACCATTTCAGTCAATGATGGGCCATACATATGACTGTGGTCTCATAAAATTATAACGGAACTAAAAAATTCTTAAGGCCTAGTGACATTCTAGCCATGGTAACCTTCTGTCACACAGCATTACCTGTTCGATGTTTAGATAGTTTAGGTACACAAGTACTTACCATTGTGTTACAACTGCCTACAGAACTCAGTACTATAACATGCTGTACAGGTTTGCACCCTACCAGCAATAGGCCATACCATATGCCCTAGGTGTATAGTAGGGCATCTAGTACACCATCTAGGAGACCCATCTGTGGTACACCATTCACAGTTAAGGATTACACTATCAGGTAAGTTCACCTACTCAAATGCCGAGGGTCACCCTAAACCTATCATATCTTTATATCACCAGCTCTGAGCATATAGTTGAAATAGGTATACCCAGAATTTCTCAGAATCTGCACATTAGCTCCCTGAACCGTGGTGGACAAGTAAAAATTCTTTAAACTCCTACTGCTAAGACAAACAGTACTTCCACCATCAAAGACTTGTAAATGCAGGGGTGGTGCATCTGTCATCCTCATTTCCTTTACCTCTTTGATCAGTGTAGCAGGCAGATGGAACTTACAGAATACAAGTAGATGATTATAAATTTAATCAAGCGGTGACTCTAATTGTACCTCCTATTCTAGATGTAGTCACTTTGCTTAAGTAAACCAAAATAGTCACTAGTTCCTGACATGTAGCTATTCCTCAGGAAAATGCTTTTTCCTTTTTATCGGTATGCAGACACCAAAATCCCTTCTGGGAGGGGTATCAATACATCTTTGTCATCTTTCTCACTTATGCCAACCTGACAGCTCTGTGCTAAAATTTAGTCCATGCATCCCTTGATAACACCATCTCATATCTCACTGACCCCTTGTATGACAAAAAGAAGTGTACTATTCTATATGCTTTGGTAATACAATGTATAAAAGAAGAAGAACAAGAATTGTAAGATAATATCATGATTTGTAACTTCAGTTTCTGGGAGGTCAATGATTTGGGACAAGTTGAGGTAGCATCCCCAAAATGAGGGTACAGTTGCTAACTTTGAACCTTTTCTCACTGAAAAAGAAGTCAACAATTTTATGAATCTCTTTGGATTTGGGAGGCAACATTCCTATGTATGTGCTGGCTGCTCTGGTCCATTTACTGGATGACCTAAAAAAATTGCTAACTTTGACTAGGGCTACTCCTAATCAATCAAGGGCTTTCTGTCTGGTTTGAACCATAGCTCAAGCAGCTCTGCTACTTAACCTTTATGACCCATCAGGACAGATAGCACTTAAAATATCAAATGAAACAATAAGGAAGCTAAATAGAGCTCATAGCAAGTCATGTGAAAGGCCGTAGGACTTTGGATAGAAGCCATGCCCTTTTCAGCAAGTAATTATTCTTCTTGTGAGTAACACCTTGCTACTGGACTCTGACAGAGACTAATAAACAGATCATGGGACACCAGCTGACCATTGTGAATGGTTATCTCAGGTGCCTCACCATTAACTCAGTACACCCTATAGCATATGGTTAGCAAATGGAAGTGTTTTTCTACAGGCCAAAGCACAAACACAAACTTTTGCTCATTCTGAAAGCATAAATTTCATGAGCAAGTGGTTCATACTTCTGGCACCGACCAGATACTTCTGGTTGATCTGCTTCCGACCTAATACCACCCCTCCTCAGCCCACAGTTATGACTTCAGGAGAGTGGTCTACGAGTCACGGACTACAACAGAAAAGTCTTGAACAGCATCTAGAGAAGGCTCTGCGTGATATTCTGGCACCATTTGAAAGGTTTGATGAAATGTTTCACACCCATTTAGGCATGCTTCTGAGGGACTATGAAAAAGAGAAACCTCCCTATGAGTAGAAACTTGAGAGCTCTTTTGTCCAATTTGCTTGTAAATAGCAATGGTTTGAGGTTAAATATATACAGGTTCATAGGAATGTGCTAATGGTTTGGTCAAATATTCAGATATTTGGAAGGAATGAGATGGAAGGATTGGAGGTAAGGTTTGGAGAAATGTATATAACTCTCCGAATGGAACCAGGTTGTGAGGATACAGGAGTGCTCACCGAAAGACCTAAGAAACAAGGATATTCCCCAACCCTGTGTGACCCAGGTATTGTCCTGCCTTCTCCTTCTTGCAGTTATTTCCCTAACCCCAGATGGTTGCCTCTCACATGCGTACCGATCATCACTTAAAGACTCAAGGGGACCCCTCTAGAGATCTCTGAAGTGCTCTCTTTGTGGAGTCCTTCTTATTCAGTACTCCACTCTGAAAATTTTAGAAGTCATGACTTCCCCAAACTCTGATCTCCATCTCTTACACTCAGCAAGATGAGCAGAGACCATCCCTACCCTCACTATCAAACCTCTTGCAGATAGGAATCTAGTACAATCTTAGCACTTGTCTTGTTTTCTTTCTCTCAAAGGTCACAGTCCTTTACTGCCTATTGTCCAACACCTGAAACCATTAATTCGTATCATTTCTCTGGTGCTTTGTTGTTTCAGGCAGAGTGGTAAATCCAAACTCTGTTACTCCATCTTGACTGGAAGAAGGGTGCAGCTTCATTTTTAATGCGTGCCTAGAATTCCATTGATGGATGTACCCTGCTGGACTATATGTACTTGGTAGGACAAACCATGCCTTGTTGACTGTTATACCCAAAGTCTGAGGTATGATGGAATTTGACATACAGCAACATTCAATCAATATTAACTGAATAAATTAATATTGAAGATGTTTCTATTTATTTTTTAGTATAAGAACATTAATAAATGGATCTTTTTGTACAAATCTTTATCGGAATTCTATAGTAGTCATTTCTTTATGATACATTTTGGTAAGCATAAATATTGGCTCAAAGAGAAGGCAGATTTTAAGGCATTAATGTTTACTTCCAAATTGACCAAATGTAATCAACTTACATCTTCATTAGCTAATAAGATTTTCGTGAATGCTTATTTCTCTATACACCTGACTCAACTGGATAATCCACTTACAAAATATTTCTTAATCTCATAGGTTTTAAAGAA
This sequence comes from Trachypithecus francoisi, assembly GCF_009764315.1. Lineage (NCBI taxonomy): Eukaryota > Metazoa > Chordata > Mammalia > Primates > Cercopithecidae > Trachypithecus > Trachypithecus francoisi. Next base: position 42,383,825 of record NW_022681470.1, on the reverse strand, counting down.
GCTATCTTATATTAGTTGTTACTTTGATTTCTTTGACACTATTGAAGTTTATTATATTTGTGTTTTTGTTTTCATTTGTAGTCCTTGAGCAATTCTATTGTTCAAATATTTTGTGAATTGTCTCTTAATCAAATAGATAATGGGAACTTTTAACCTCTACAACATTCATCTTATATTCAGCACTACATCCAAAGCTTAGAGAGATATTTGGTTTTTATCACCCCTTTTCTACTGTCATGTTTAAAACAGCTCAAAGCCAGAGAGCTCATTTGCTACTATAAAGAATGGACAGTATGTTCAAAGGATCCAGCAGTTTGGCAGAATCAAAAAGCAAAGAGGCAAAGAAAAGAACTGTAATTAAAAGCACTTTCACAGGTCAAAAGTGTAAGCTCATTAATGTTTTATTGAGCAGATGGCATTAATGAGTAGCCAAAGATGCATGCTCATTATTATTGTCCCCATCATTGTTCCTTTGACATAAATGGCTCAGTAGATGTGAGATGCTTACCCAGATGATGAGATTCAATAATTAACATGGTACCTGGTCTCTTTTCCTACAGAAATACTAAATAGGGTCAATAAAGGAAAATGCATAAAATTAGAATAAGAAACATTCTCACCTTATTAAAGAGATAACTTACCTCAGCATTATTTATAGTTACAAAAATATTGGAAATTTCTAATAATACAGTAAATGATTAACTAAATTATGGGACTACCTCTAACTAAAGATATATGCTGCTATTAAAATACTATTTTTCTGCAAAATTGTTAACAACATTGGAAAATGTTCATGACATGTTAATTTTGTTTTAAAAAGCCAATTGTGTATGCATTACAATCTCAATTACATAAAATACATACAATTATAAATATATGTGTATGTAAAGGAATACAGATTGTAGAAAACACTAAAATATTAACTTTATCTTTGTGTAGGATGATAATGAGTGTTTGACTTTGTTTTTTCCCTTTTACTGTTACAATAGCCACATATTACTTTTCTAACTGGAGAAAACCACCACCAGAGACTACTTTTTCAAAGAGAGAATTATATATCAAATGGTAGTTTGATCACAGTAGTTACCTCTGTGAAGGGTGGCAAGACTTGGAACTTGCTTTGTCTGTACTATCAGAATACTTTAAAGCAAGAATATGCTCATCTATTACTTATATAATGAAAATCATTTATTTTTTAACAAGGAGAATTGTGGATTATATTTTGGATATTTTCTTTATTCTGTTCCTTCACATTTAATATTCAAGTGTAAGGCTCCATTATAACATTGGATTTAATGTAGTGAAAAGCAGTCTCCCTAGTATTAGAGAAAAACCTTGATTTTTAGACCAGGTCTACCACTTACTAACTGTGTGACATTGGGCTAGTCACTTAACCTCTCTGTGCCCCAAAATTGTCATATAAAATATTAAATTGATATTTTCCCACCCATCAACATGATTCTGATAATTCTTATAATTTATAGGAATGCTTGTGAGCTGTAAAAATGCTCCCCCAATGCAAGGTGTCATTTGGCAGTAACAAAAATGCACTGCCACTGAACAGAAAGGACACTTTTCAAAAGTTGTTTAACTTTACCTTCTGAACAAGGGATATTCAAAAAGTGAGGGAGCAGAGAATTTAAAGAAGCAGGATGAGGGAAGCATGAAATTGGGAAGAAGTAAACTCCCCTCACCAAAAAATAAAAATAAATAAAATAAAATAAAATAAAAGCTAATCTCTCTCTCTCAATCTGAAGAAACTAAAAGTTCAGAAAAGTAACTTATAGGAAATTCTCATGGAACTAGATAAGAACCCAGACTCCCAATGTCTGACACACTGAAAGTACCAAACTCATGTTAATATACTAGATTTCAGCAAGTCTTGAAAATTCCATACAGGACAGCTCAACACCACTAGGCAGACAGTAACTCGCTGGAGGAATGACCAACCCCATGCTCAGAACAAAGTGGGGACTCCAGCTTCTCTCCACACCAGCTCTACATCTACTTACTGACATGTGCTCCTGTTACCACAGATGAACTGCCCAAGCTGCTGGGCGGTCCTGGTTGCCCTGGCGTAGTTACCAATGGTACCCTCATTTCATGCTCAAATACGCCCTAGTCTGGATCACAAAGCACATGTGATTTATAGGTATATATCTTATATATTTTAACCTATCAATAAGCAGTGGCGGGGATAGGTGGGTACCGAGACAGATCAACCTGCTCACGGTCAGCACCAAGTCCTGAGTGCGATGAGCACTGTGTCAATAACTATCAGCTCCCTTCAGCTGCCAAGGAATCATTTTAACTCTGGGATATGAACTAAAAAATGCCCCAGTGGAAGGAGCCAGTAGCTCATGGTCCATGTTTCACCTTAGAGTTCTCACACCCTCTCCTCTCACTAGCCAGGGCTCACAAAGATGATTCCCCATCTCCACCATTACCTCACTCTCAGCCCTCAGACCTTGGCTTCCACTGATGGACATTTTGAGTCCGATTTGCTGCAGCATCTTGATATATCTAAAATCAATTATCACCTTGCCTCCAAACCAGCTCTCTCCTCAGATTTCCTCCATCCGATGAATGAAGCCATCTGTCACCCAGACCCAGGCTGCAGAGTCATCTTCCACCTCCTCTGTGGTTCACCCCACTGCCTTCATCTCAGCCAGCTGCTCAGGTATGTCAGTCACTAACCAACTTCAGATCTATGTGACTGGGAGACTCTAGAGACCTCTGCCCCTGGTCCCTGCAGAAGCTTTATTTGGAAAATCTTCTACAAGTACTGCTATAATTACACCACTCCCTTTCCAGCACGTGCATCCTCTAGAGTCCAGCCCAACTCATGCCTCCTCAAAAAATCCTTCCCAACTCCTGCAGAAAGGCATTCTTCCCTCCTCTGGATAGCCATCAAACCTCTTATCTGTAGCATGAGCTCAGCATTTTTACCACAGCCTACTGTTGTCTCTTCTCTTAGCTAGGGGATGGTATTTCTGAGGGCTAGCGTCCTATCTCAGACATTTTTAAAAATCTCCCACAAATCTAATGTAGAGCTTGATGTTAAGTGTTTTCCCTGTTTGGTAAGCTGAAGCACAACCAAATTAGATGATGTGTCCACTGAGAGAGCTTCAATGACAAAACTAGGATCAAAATGCAGGCCTCTGAGAACATCTCTTCAATCTTCCTTATAAAAGCTGTAGAAATATTCACTAGATTAGTCACATACTCTAATTAATTTCATTAAACCCCTCTGAGCAGAAAAGATTCTCTGTAATCAATATATCTGAACAAATAGTTTCAAAGATGAAAAAAAAGTGATTCATTTGCCCTAGGCAACACGGTTAGACTTTTTGATCTTCTGGAGTATATTTTTTATTTAAATATGTCTTCATTCTGGAAATATTATCTAAATTTGGAACTGCTTGAAGGACAAATGAGTATAAGTTGCCTGAAAGAAATTAACATTTTTGACATTCAATATATCCATGAATACTACGTCATTTAGTTCCTCTTATTTTGAAACAGTCATTCAGGAAGCCTTTCGGTAAAGCAGGAAGAGAACTGGTCACTGAATGTAATGTATTCCAGTCTGTCTAACACATAGCACAGTCTAAATCTAATACCTTGTCCTTCAAGCATTTGTGTTTTGCTTTTTCCATGTCCCCTTCAAACTGAAATGTGATCTTCACGAGAGCAGGAATATTGCCTGTCTGCTTCTTCAACAACAATGCTTGGTGTTTGGGTGGTGAATTTCGTTTCACTGGGTATTTGTTTCCTCACAGCTCAATTTAAAACACTGATGAACCCCAAGTTTTCTCTTAGATTCAAAAATCCTATTCTTTTTTTTTTTTTTTTTTTTTTTGAGGCGGAGTCTCGCTCTGTCGCCCGGACTGGAGTGCAGTGGCTGAATCTCAGCTCACTGCAAGCTCCGTCTCCCGGGTTTACGCCATTCTCCTACCTCAGCCTCCCGAGTAGCTGGGACTACAGCCGCCCGCCACCTCGCCCGGTTAGTTTTTGTATTTTTAGTAGAGACGGGGTTTCACCGTGTTAGCCAGGATGGTCTCGATCTCCTGACCTCGTGATCCGCCCGTCTCGGCCTCCCAAAGTGCTGGGATTACAGGCTTGAGCCACCGCGCCCGGCCCTATTCTTTATGTAATTTAATGAGAAGCATAAAAGAGAAGGTTAGCTCGGGCACAGTGGCTCATGCCTATAATCCCAGCACTTTGGCAGGCCAAGGTGGGTGGATCATTTGAGGTCAGGACTTCAAACCAGCCTGGCCAACATGGTGAAACCCCATCTCCACCAAAAATACAAAAATTAGCCAGGTGGTAGTGTTGCATGCCTGTAATCCCAGCTACTCAGGAGGCTGAGATAGGGGAACCACCTGAGCCTCGGAGGTAGAGGTTTCAGTAAGCCAAGATCAGGACACTGCACTCCAGTCTGGGTGAGAGAGCGAGACCCTGTCTGGAAAAAAAAAAAAAAAAAAACAGGCTAATTTGGAGTTCATAGTAACGAAAAATATCCTCGATTAGGGCAGCAGCTGTTCTAGTTAATTGGTTATATTCCATGAAATGAAATCTTTATTTTTCATGTTTAAATCACAAAGCAATATAACCAAGCAATCTTAGCCATATAATGCAGTTTGGCTATTTATGTTATTACTTCTAGACTTCGCAAGGCTAGACCAGATTCTTTTAATGCCTAAGATACTTTAAAAGTCTCAGCTACTCAGGAGGCTGAGGTGGGAGGATCCCTTGAGGCCAGGAGTTTGAGGCCACAGTTTGCTATGATTATGCCTGTGAAAAACCACTGCATTCCAGCCTGGACACTTAATAAGACCCTACCTCTTTTTTAAAAAAGTTATTTTCTACCTCCTCAAGTTCATTGAGGTCTTAACAGACCAAAGTAATTTTATTAAATGGTCTACAGTAGTTTGTAGTTTTGAATTATCTCCTTTTATAAAATCTTTCTTGTCTTCCAATTCTCAATCATTCTTCCCATTTGCAAAAGTAAAACTTTAAAGTTAGAGATAATAAATGATTATTTGCATTGTTAAAGACTTCATAATTCCCCTCCTCCAAGAAAAGTACTTGTAAAATTCAGCTAACTAGCAAGCTATCTTAAAACGTTTATGAATTCCATTTATAAAAAAGATAATCAATTTTAAACATAGCAATTCAATGAAATGGAAAAAACCAATCTAACCACACTTTTGTTTCAAGCAAGAAGCTGCAAACGCTGTCCTACATTTATAAAATGGAAAATATATCATTAGGAAAAATGTAAGAACAGATTCTCAAAAGGGTGATTTTTGAGGGCGATTCTTTATGAAAAGAAGGAATAAATGATTAACAGGAGCCGTTCTAGATTCACAAAGAATGCCAACTTAAACTTATTCATTTTTTTGATAGGAGTACCAACTAAACTGAAAGATCAAAAGAATACTATAGTCATGGAAGGATCTAAATTTCAGTATTTCTGGATAACCTTACTGAAAGCATAGTAAAATGTGAGCTGATAATCACAGTTAGCTGACTTCATCATTGAATGCCAAGAATGCCAATCAATACACTGATGCCAATTTAAAGGGTCTTGATACCATGTTCTGTCTTTATCCTTATATTATGGGGGCTTGGAGATAAATGACATACTAAAGAAATGAGTGTGTAACAAGAAGTTATGTGGAATAGCAAAGTCATAAGATAATGAAGTAGCTATCCAAAATGGATTCAATAGAGCCAAACCAGGCAGTTAATTTTACATGAAAATTATGTGGATAACCAGTCATCAGGAATCTGCAAATTAAAGCAATGAGATAATAATACTATACACATCTTTAAAATGTCTAAAATTGACAGGACTTAACTAGTACTGGAGATGTGGAAAGCTAGAACTCTACACATTACTAGTAAGCATACAAATGGTACAACCACTTTGAAAAATTATTTGGCAGTATGGTCTAAGCAAAACATATTTACCCCATGACCCAGCAATTCCACTCCTGAGTATACAACCACCAGATATGAGTGCCTGTTTCCAAAAGGCATGTACCAGAATAGTCATGGTAGCTTTATTTTTAAAAGTCAAACAGTTGAACGAATAAATAAATTGTGGTATAATTCATACTATGGAATGCTACATAGTAATAAAAAAGTGATTTTCAGCCTCACTCAGCTATATGAACTCAGATGCACACATGAGAATTGGAACTGTACAATTTTATTTTTATGAAGTTCAAAACAGGCAAAATTAATCTACAGTGGTAGAGATCAGAACAGTGGTTACATTTGTGGGATATTGACTATGAAGGAAGCTGAAACCACCTTTTAGGGTGGTAGAAAAATTCTCTATATTGCTCTGGGTGGTGGTCAAATGGATGTTTACATATGTAGAAATTCTTTGGGCACTTCAGATTACTGCCTGTTACTCTATGTAAATTATTCTTCAAGAAGATTATATATATATACATATGTATGTAAATATGCATGTATGTATATGTATATATGAATAAGTTAAAAACTGCATTCAGATTCAAATAAACAATTCTATTGGATAGAGGAGAAGAACCTAAACTGCTACACAAATGAAAATATTAACGGGTTTCAGTTGTCTACTTACATGACATGAGTAAATGGCAAGGATAACGCTAATGAGATCTTAGTATTCATAAAAATGTGATGTCAAGAACTACTCTATTGGGCCTTCTCTGTAGTATTTAGACCACACCTCGGGTATTATGGTTCTTTCTTTCTGCAAAGCTTTAATATCACAAATTGGTATGCTTCTAGAGAAAAATAACCATATGTTGAACATCTGAAGCAAGTCTGAAAAAGCTAACTAAGGCTTTTCAGCCTGGGGAGGAAAAAAAAAAAAAGATTCAGAGGGGAACCAGATTTATCCTATGTATACTCAGAAGGCTGAAGTAGAATGAATAAGTAGAAGTTGCAAGCAGGTTGATTTTGATTTACTATAAGAAAGAAATTTCTAAATTATATAGCTTCCATCAAATTGCTCCAAGAGGTAATACGTTGATCAAACAATGACCAGACATATGCCTATGTATGTCAAGAAGGTACCTTTCTCAGCTAGTCAGTTAAATAAGAAGCCCTCTAATAATCCTGTTAATTCTGTTACTCCATTATTTTCCCAATCAACATCAGTTTATGTAACAGGAAAATTTGGCAGGAATATAGGAAATCCACAAGCAGCTTATTCTGTGCAGAAAGTCACTGATCATATCTTTCCACCCAAACAAGAGAGGCCTCTGTCCTATGGCTACAGACTTAATCACCATTCAAAGCCTTCATTACTTAGAAGAGCTTTCCAAAGTAGATAAAGTACATTTCTGAGGATGATAAAATAGGAGGGGCGTCTCTTGACAATGATTTACCTGATTGCCCATAATTTAAACTATAACCATCTTTATATAAATTGTTTTCTTTTTCGGTTTATTTCCTCAATCTATATACTATAATGTAGATTATAACTGAAAGGGCAAGATATGTTTTATTGCTCTCATCGTAATTGGACGGAATGTACTCCAGAATCATTGGAACAATTTAAATGTCACTAGCAACATATAAATATATGTATTTTTCTCATACATCCATTAACATTGGGTTTTGTCATTGTAATTAATTTGTTTCTAATTTAATAAGCAATAGTAGAGCTCTGAGTTGTTTCAACTAACATTTATTTAATTATTAGTGAGGCCACGCACTTGAAAGTATTGAAAGACTGGAAAAAATGCAATAAGCAATCCCGTAGTAATCCCATAATGTTCATTTTTCATTGCACAGATTGCATCTGTTTGAGCCAAATTGTTTACTGCTTAGACAGGGATTTCCTCTGTCCTCACAAGCCAAGTGGTTCCACAGGATGGGAAAACCATCTTTCCTTGACATTAGGTGGACATTACATTGCAGTCTTACCGCCTCCTCATAATGTTGCTGTACTTTGTCGCAGGACCAATTTTTCCATCCATGGTTATAGCAACAGCAAATTTCATTACATAGGTCCACAGTGGACAGCACTCCCATAAAGACTTCAGAGAATGCTGGTGTGCCAATGCATACCAAAGAGAACATTGTTACAAACCAAATTGTTAACAGTGGTTGCTTCCATTGATAGGATTGGGGGTAACTTTTTTCTTTTGCTAGTCTGTATTTTCTAATTTTTCAATGGTGAACATGGAGTACTTGTACAAATTTGTTTAAGTTCTCTTGATCGGAACAGTGAGAAGTGGGAGGAATACGAACAGAAAAAAAGGGAGAAAAGATTTTATCTCTAAACTATATTCTCTTTGTTGTTTTTTTCTTTTTTTTTTTTTTTTAAAAACTTATTTTAAAATAAATTTTATTGTGTGTATTTAAGGTATACAACATGATGTTATAGAATACACATGGATAGTAAAAGGGTTACTATAGAGAGACAAGTTAATATATCCATCATCTCACCATTACCATTTTTTTGTTTTAGTGGCAAAAGCAGTTAAAATCTACTCATTTAGCATGAATCCCAAAACCAACACAATTTTATTACCTATATTCCTTATGTTGTACATTAGATATCTAGACTTGTTCATCCTACACATCTGCTACTTGTATCCTCTGACCTACATCTCTCCATTTCCTCCCCATCATCCCCTCCCACCCCGACTCTTGGTAACCACTATTTTGTTCTCCATCTCTGTATATTGATTTTTTTTTTTTTTTGATTTCACATATAAGTGAGATCATGCATTATTCTTCTTCTTCTTTTTTTTTTTTTTCAATGTCTGGCTTATTTCGTTTAGAATAATGTCCTCCACGCTGATCTATGTTGGGGAAAATGGCAAGATCTCATTTCTGTTATTTATTTGTTTTTAAGGCTGAATGGTACACCATTTTATAAGTGCACACACACACACGTGTGTGTGTATATAAATATATATATAAATATAGATAGATAGATAGATAGATAAAATAGTTTCTTTATCCATTCATCTGTTGACAAACCGGTTGTTTCTATAACTTGCCTATTGTTTTTTTTTTTTTTTTTTTTTCTTTTTTTTTTTTTTTATTTTTTATTATACTTTAAGTTCTAGGGTACATGTGCATAACGTTTATATCATGTATAACTCCCCAATGCAATCCCTCCCTCCTCCCCCCTCCCCATGATAGGCCCCAGTGTGTGATGTTCCCCTTCCCGAGTCCAAGTGATCTCATTGTTCAGTTCCCACCTATGAGTGAGAACATGCGGTGTTTGGTTTCTCTTCTTGTGATAGTTTGCTAAGAATGATGGTTTCCAGCTGCATCCATGTCCCTACAAAGGACGCAAACTCATCCTTTTTGATGGCTGCATAGTATTCCATGGTGTATATGTGCCACATTTTCTTAATCCAGTCTGTCACAGATGGACATTTGGGTTGATTCCAAGTCTTTGCTATTGTGAATAGTGCCGCAATAAACATACGTGTGCATGTGTCTTTGTAGTAGAGTAATTTATAATCCTTTGGGTATATACCCAGTAGTGGGATGGCTGGGTCATATGGTACATCTAGTTCTAGATCCTTGAGGAATCGCCATACTGTTTTCCATAATGGTTGAACTAGTTTACAATCCCACCAACAGTGTAAAAGTGTTCCTATTTCTCCACATCCTCTCCAACATCTATTGTTTCCTGACTTCTTAATGATTGCCATTCTAACTGGTGTGAGATGGTATCTCATTGTGGTTTTGATTTGCATTTCTCTGATGGCGAGTGATGACGAGCATTTTTTCATGTGTCTGTTGGCTGTATGGATGTCTTCTTTTGAGAAATGTCTGTTCATATCCTTTCCCCACTTTTTGATGGGGTTGTTTGTTTTTTTCTTGTATATTTGTTTGAGTTCTTTGTAGATTCTGGATATTAGCCCTTTGTCAGATGAGTAGGTTGCAAAAATTTTCTCCCATTCTGTAGGTTGCCTGTTCACTCTGATGGTAGTTTCTTTTGCTGTGCAAAAGCTCTTTAGTTAATGAGATCCCATTTGTCAATTTTGGCTTTTGCTGCCGTTGCTTTTGGTGTTTTAGACATGAAGTCCTTGCCCATGCCTATGTCCTGAATGGTACTACCTAGATTTTCTTCTAGGGTTTTGATGGTATTAGGTCTAACATTTAAGTCTCTAATCCATCTTGAATTAATTTTCGTATAAGGGGTAAGGAAAGGATCCAGTTTCAGCTTTCTACTTGTGGCTAGCCAATTTTCCCAGCACCATTTATTAAATAGGGAATCCTTTCCCCATTTCTTGTTTTTGTCAGGTTTGTCAAAGATCAGATGGCTGTAGATGTGTGGTATTATTTCTGAGGACTCTGTTCTGTTCCACTGGTCTATTTCTCTGTTGTGGTACCAGTACCATGCTGTTTTGGTTACTGTAGCCTTGTAGTATAGTTTGAAGTCAGGTAGCGTGACGCCTCCAGCTTTGTCCTTTTGACCTAGGATTGTCTTGGCAATGCGGGCTCTTTTTTGGTTCCATATGAACTTTAAAGCAGTTTTTTCCAATTCTGTGAAGAAACTCATTGGTAGCTTGATGGGGATGGCATTGAATCTATAAATAACCTTGGGCAGTATGGCCATTTTCACGATATTGATTCTTCCTATCCATGAGCATGGTATGTTCTTCCATTTGTTTGTGTCCTCTTTGATTTCACTGAGCAGTGGTTTGTAGTTCTCCTTGAAGAGGTCCTTTACATCCCTTGTAAGCTGGATTCCTAGGTATTTTATTCTCTTTGAAGCAATTGTGAATGGAAGTTCATTCCTGACTTGGCTCTCTGCTTGTCTGTTACTGGTGTATAAGAATGCTTGTGATTTTTGCACATTAATTTTGTATCCTGAGACTTTGCTGAAGTTGCTTATCAGCTTAAGGAGATTTTGGGCTGAGACGATGGGTTTTCTAAATATACAATCATGTCATCTGCAAACAGGGACAATTTGACTTCTTCTTTTCCTAACTGGATACCCTTGATTTCTTTCTCTTGCCTGATTGCCCTAGCCAGAACTTCCAACACTATGTTGAATAGGAGTGGTGAGAGAGGGCATCCCTGTCTTGTGCCAGTTTTCAAAGGGAATTTTTCCAGTTTTTGCCCATTCAGTATGATATTAGCTGTGGGTTTGTCGTAAATAGCTCTTATTATTTTGAGGTACGTTCCATCAATACCGAATTTATTGAGCGTTTTTAGCATAAAGGGCTGTTGAATTTTGTCAAAAGCCTTTTCTGCATCTATTGAGATAATCATGTGGTTCTTGTCTTTGGTTCTGTTTATATGCTGGATTACATTATTGATTTGCGAATGTTGAACCAGCCTTGCATCCCAGGGATGAAGCCCACTTGATCATGGTGGATAAGCTTTTTGATGTGCTGCTGAATCCGGTTTGCCAGTATTTTATTGAGAATTTTTGCATCGATGTTCATCAGGGATATTGGTCTAAAATTCTCTTTTTTTGTTGTGTCTCTGCCAGGCTTTGGTATCAGGATGATGTTGGCCTCATAAAATGAGTTAGGGAGGATTCCCTCTTTTTCTATTGATTGGAATAGTTTCAGAAGGAATGGTACCAGCTCCTCCTTGTACCTCTGGTAGAATTCAGCTGTGAATCCATCTGGTCCTGGACTTTTTTTCGTGGGTAGGCTATTAATTGTTGCCTCAATTTCAGAGCCTGTTATTGGTCTATTCAGGGATTCAACTTCTTCCTGGTTCAGTCTTGGGAGAGTGTAAGTGTCCAGGAAATTATCCATTTCTTCTAGATTTTCTAGTCGATTTGCGTAGAGGCATTTATAGTATTCTCTGATGGTTGTTTGTATTTCTGTGGGGTCGGTGGTGATATCCCCTTTATCATTTTTTATTGCGTCTATTTGATTCCTCTCTCTTTTCTTCTTTATTAGTCTTGCTAGCGGTCTGTCAATTTTGTTGATCTTTTCAAAAAACCAACTCCTGGATTCATTGATTTTTTGGAGGGTTTTTTGTGACTCTATCTCCTTCAGTTCTGCTCTGATCTTAGTTATTTCTTGCCTTCTGCTAGCTTTTGAATGTGTTTGCTCTTGCCTCTCTAGTTCTTTTAATTGTGATGTTAAAGTGTCAATTTTAGATCTTTCCTGCTTTCTCTTGTGGCATTTAGTGCTATAAATTTCCCTCTACACACTGCTTTAAATGTGTCCCAGAGATTCTGGTATGTTGTATCTTTGTTCTCATTGGTTTCAAAGAACATCTTTATTTCTGCTTTCATTTCGTTATGTACCCAGTAGTCATTCAGGAGCAGGTTATTCAGTTTCCATGTAGTTGAGCGGTTTTGATTGAGTTTCTTAGTCCTGAGTTCTAGTTTGATTGCACTGTGGTCTGAGAGACAGTTTGTTATAATTTCTGTTCTTGTACATTTGCTGAGGAGTGCTTTACTTCCAATTATGTGGTCAATTTTGGAATAAGTGCGATGTGGTGCTGAGAAGAATGTATATTCTGTTGATTTGGGGTGGAGAGTTCTATAGATGTCTATTAGGTCCGCTTGGTGCAGAGATGAGTTCAATTCCTGGATATCCTTGTTAACTTTCTGTCTCGTTGATCTGTCTAATGTTGACAGTGGAGTGTTGAAATCTCCCATTATTATTGTATGGGAGTCTAAGTCTCTTTGTAGGTCTCTAAGGACTTGCTTTATGAATCTGGGTGCTCCTGTATTGGGTGCATATATATTTAGGAGAGTTAGCTCTTCCTGTTGAATTGATCCCTTTACCATTATGTAATGGCCTTCTTTGTCTCTTTTGATCTTTGATGGTTTAAAGTCTGTTTTATCAGAGACTAGGATTGCAACCCCTGCTTTTTTTTGTTCTCCATTTGCTTGGTAGATCTTTCTCCATCCCTTTATTTTGAGCCTATGTATGTCTCTGCATGTGAGATGGGTCTCCTGAATACAGCAGACTGATGGGTCTTGATTCTTTATCCAGTTTGCCAGTCTGTGTCTTTTAATTGGAGCATTTAGTCCATTGACATTTAAGGTTAATATTGTTATGTGTGAACTTGATCCTGTCATTATGATATTAACTGGTTATTTTGCTCATTAGTTGATGCAGTTTCTTCCTAGCCTCGATGGTCTTTACATTTTGGCATGTTTTTGCAATGGCTGGTACCGGTTGTTCCTATCCATGTTTAGGGCTTCCTTCAGGGTCTCTTGTAAGGCAGGCCTGGTGGTGACAAAATCTCTAAGCATTTGCTTATCTGTAAAGGATTTTATTTCTCCTTCACTGATGAAACTTAGTTTGGCTGGATATGAAATTCTGGGTTGAAAATTCTTTTCTTTAAGAACGTTGAATATTGGCCCCCACTCTCTTCTGGCTTGTAGAGTTTCTGCCGAGAGATCTGCTGTTATTCTGATGGGCTTCCCTTTGTGGGTAACCCGACCTTTCTCTCTGGCTGCCCTTAAGATTTTTTCCTTCATTTCAACTTTGGTGAATCTGGCAATTATGTGTCTTGGAGTTGCTCTTCTGGAGGAGTATCTTTGTGGCGTTCTCTGTATTTCCTGAATTTGAATGTTGGCCTGCCCTACTAGGTTGGGGAAGTTCTCCTGGATGATATCCTGAAGAGTGTTTTCCAACTTGGTTCCATTTTCCCCCTCACTTTCAGGCACCCCAATCAGACGTAGATTTGGTCTTTTTACATAATCCCATACTTCTTGCAGGCTTTGTTCATTTCTTTTTCTTCTTTTTTCTTTTGGTTTCTCTTCTCGCTTCATTTCATTCATTTGATCCTCAATCGCTGATACTCTTTCTTCCAGTTGATCGAGTCGGTTACTGAAGCTTGTGCATTTGTCACGTATTTCTCGTGTCATGGTTTTCATCTCTGTCATTTCGTTTATGATCTTCTCTGCATTAATTAGTCTAGCTGTCAATTCTTCCACTTTTTTTTCAAGATTTTTAGTTTCTTTGCGCTGGGTACGTAATTCCTCCTTTAGCTCTGAGAAGTTTGATGGACTGAAGCCTTCTTCTCTCATCTCGTCAAAGTCATTCTCTGACCAGCTTTGATCCGTTGCTGGCGATGGGCTGCGCTCCTTTGCAGGGGGAGATGCGCTCTTATTTTTTGAATTTCCAGCTTTTCTGCCCTGCTTTTTCCCCATCTTTGTGGTTTTATCTGTCTCTGGTCTTTGATGATGGTGACGTACTGATGGGGTTTTGGTATAGGTGTCCTTCCTGTTTGATAGTTTTCCGTCTGACAGTCAGAAGGACTGTCTGTTGGTCTGTTGGAGATTGCTTGAGGTCCACTCCAGACCCTGTTTGCCTGGGTATCAGCAGCAGAGGTTGCCAAAGATAGAATATTGCTGAGCAGCGAGTGTACCTGTCTGATTCTTCCTTTGGAAGTTTCCTCTCAGGGATGACTCCACCCTGTGAGGTGTGGGGTGTCAGACTGCCCCTAGTGGGGGATGTCTCCCAGCTAGGCTACTCAGGGGTCAGGGACCCACCTGAGCAGGCAGTCTGTCCGTTCTCGGATCTCAACCTCCGCGTTGGGAGATCCACGGCTCTCCCCAAAGCTGTCAGACAGAGTCGTTCGCCTCTGCACCGCCCCCGCTGCTTTCCCTATTGGACCTCAGCTGTGGGCTGTCCCCAGAGGTGGAGTCTACAGAGACAGGCAGGTTTCCTTGAGCTGCTGTGAGCTCCACCCAGTTCGAGCTTCCCAGCGGCTTTGTTTACCTACTTAAGCCTCAGCAATGGCGGGCGCCCCTCCCCCAGCCTCGCTGCTGCCTTGCGGATAGATCGCCGCAGACGGCTGTGTTAGCAGTGAGGGAGGCTCCGTGGGCGTGGGACCCTCCCGGCCAGGTGTGGGATATATTCTCCTGGTGTGCCTGTTTCCTTAAAGCGCAGTATTGGGGTGGGAGTTACGCGATTTTCCAGGTGTTATGTGTCTCAGTTCCCCTGGCTAGGAAAACGGATTTCCTTCCCCCTTGCGCTTCCAGGTGAGGCGATGCCTCGCCCTGCTTCAGCTCACGCTGGTCAGGCTGCAGCAGCTGACCAGCACCGATTGTCCGGCACTCCCTAGCGAGATGACCCCAGTACCTCAGTTGAAAATGCAGAAATCACCGGTCTTCTGTGTTACTCGCGCTGGGAGTTGGAGACTGGAGCTGTTCCTATTCGGCCATCTTGCTCCGCCCCCTTTTGTTGTTTTTTTCAAACGAAAGAAACAATTCCCATTATAGGCACCATTGATGCATAAACTGTTACAAGCCATAGATCAAGGTGACGCAAAAAGTGTGGAAGTGGAGTTCCACACAGACTTTGGGTTGTATTACTGTAAAGGCACCTGCTTTTCTCAGGCAGAAGTAGGGAAGAAAAGGAGAAGACATATCTGTAATAAACCACTTCAAAGCCAATGAATATTGGATTTTATGCAAACGTGTTTCTATTTCTGTCCTGAATGGCTTGAACACCAAGTTCATTGTCTATTACCAGGAAATACTCACATGTAATGGGACAAAAGGCAGGCAGAGAACCATGAGCACTTTGACCTCATTGTAGGCCACTTAATAATCTTTCTCTATTTACATGTTCATATATAATTAAGCTTCAAGGGAAGTTATAACTGGAAAAAAAAAATCCAAAAATGGTCAGTGGGCCATTCTCCCTAAGTTTTGACAAGGCATTATAGCTCCCAAAGCCCAAGCAAGACCCAAGGAATATGTGTGCTTCCCCTTGCGAAACGCACAAGGTACAGGCTCTTCCCCACTTCCTTAATCCTTCCTCATGTACTTGCAACCAAGCCAGAATGCTGGATGAGGGGGCAATTCCAATGAATTTTTGTTCTATAATAGCAGAAATATCATTTTTTACTAATGCACACAAGGGCATAATTATTAGGGTGTACCTCTTTTTAAAAATAGAGCTAAAATTACTTTTAACTGTAATTACTGCAGCAAAAAATCTGACGCCTCAATTCAAAGTTCAAAATGTACATTTAAGAATATTCACAGTGCTTTTTATAAAGTCATTTAACCTTAAATGTAGCACAAAATACTCTTTAAGGAAAACAGTAGATATTGGAAACATAGACTGATGAAATCAGGGGTGTTCAGATACCTCTTAGAAAATTATACACAGAGGGTGAAAATTTGAAAACAAAAATACCTTTTAGAAAAACATTAAAAGAAATCTAATTAATAAAGTTCCACAAAGATGACCTTCAATTGAGGTACATTTTCAAAATCTATTCAAGTTGTAAAGCTTATCACATAGAGGCCTTGGGACATCATGTGAGACATTCATCAGGTCCCAGGGCTCAAGATGCAAAAAAAAAAAGGGAAGTGTGCCAACCCATGTCTGGAAGGTTAGGTGGTGAAGTCTTATAAAGAGAGATGAGGTTCAGGCCAGGTGCTGTGGCTCACACCGGTAATCCCAGCACTTTGGGAGGTGTAGGCGGGTGGATCACCTAAGGTCAGGAATTCAAGACCAGCCTGGCCAACGTGGGGAAACTCCATCTCTACCAAAAATTCAAAAATTAGCTGGGTGTGGTAGTACATACCTATAATGGCAGCTACCCGGGAGGCTGAGGTGGGAGAACCGCTTGAACCCAGGAGGCGGAGGCTATAGTGAGTCAAGATCATGCTACTGCACTCCAGCCTGGGTGTCAGAGTGAGACTCTGTCTCAGAAACAATAAAAACAAAGAGACAAGGTTCAACAGAGAACCAGCAGACTAGAATAGACTAGAAATTCGCTAGAGGAGAGAAATGTGCACGCAGAGCCAAGGTCTCCGCTGAGCACAGCAGGGCAGGGCGCCTGTGCCTGCAGCAAAGACAAAGTGAGCCAGCAAAGTCCAAGGGCAAAAGCTGGAGATTGCTAACTGGCTGGTGTTACTGCAGCTTCAAGGAAAACCACCCCAGCTGCTAAAGGGATACATCTGGGCCCACACCTAAATGGACTTTGCTTCTCCAGAAACCTCTGAAGAAGGAAAGAAACAGGTTAGCAGAACCAGTGTAGTCCAGCTCTGGAGAATGGGAGTCAGGAGGAAACAGAGAGGAAGAGCTGGGGTATGCAGAGGCTTGGGGTTACCAGAGTGCACCTTGGCTTCCCTCAGCGAGGCAGAAGGGAAAACGCAGGGACTTCTTAATTATTAACTGACTCCAAACTAAGGAAATAAGAAGGAGTGCGTGTAATCTGTTCCCTGAAATTTCCTTTCAGGAAGACGATTTGTCTGTTTCTCCTCTGCAGGGTAAACTGCATGAGGGCACAGTGCACCCATGCCTCACAGAGTCCCTGGTGAACAGGAGAGTAAGTAGATGCTGATCCACTGAATGAAGGGAGAGGGACCTTCATTCATGAAGGAGTAGAGTAAGTCCATCTCAATAGGGAGTGAAAGGGGTACACTTCAAATCCCAGGTGGTTTTTCTGGAGGCAAATCCCCTTCAATGCCTCTTAAGGGTTAGTGTTACCCTAAAGAAGCAGCGTTGGGAAACCTGCAAGACAGCCTTCTGTTTCCATGAATCTTCTGCTTTGCTGAGTCTATTCAGCCCACAGCTGACATGCGCTAGTTCCCTAAACATGTCAGGCTTGACATTTATCATCACATTTTCAAGTTTTGCAAACGTGCTTCTAAACATGGGTTCCCTTTAAACAAAACTACAAAGAACCCTTTATATTACATACTTTCTTTGATTCTGCCTGCATTAGCAAGCCAGCAAGAAACATGGGCAGTGAAAACTCCTGGCCATAAAGCTATCCGGCTCCTTTTATGTCTCTGTGAGTTGTTTTTGTGCACTGTCACTTGGGAATCAAGCCTTGCACCAGCTACATGGCCAGAATTAGAATGGGAAGTTCACTCCCTATCGACCTGCTGTTGCTATACCCCACAACAGCAAAAGAAAGATTACAAAAACACAAATCAGATCTTGTAAACACTTCTCTGTATAAAACATTTCCCGGAGGCCGAGACGGGCGGATCACAAGGTCAGGAGATCAAGATCATCCTGGCTAACACGGTGAAACCCCGTCTCTACTAAAAAAAAAAAAATACAAAAAACTAGCTGGGCATGGTGGCGGGCGCCTGTAGTCCCAGCTACACGGGAGGCTGAGGCGGGAGAATGGCGTAAACCTGAGAGGCGGAGCTTGCAGTGAGCCCAGATCGCGCCACTGCACTCCAGCCTGGGTGACAGAGTGAGACGCCGTCTCAAAAAAAAAAAAAAAAAAAAACACATTTTCCCAGCTTCTTATCACTCTTACAATAAAATTCAAACTCCTTGTCATGACCTCCAAAGCCTTAAACGATCTAGTCCCATCCACCTTGCCAACCTCAGTTTCCACCTCTCTTTTCTCTCTCCCTCCCCATCCAAATGAGCTTAAATATGCTGTCATCCAGGAGAATGGCCTACAGCAAAAGACCTCATCATATTTTCTCTTATTTTACTGATTTTTTAAAAAAGTTTTCATTGTTTCAAAAACTTTGAACACAGCTCTCAATCACTGCATAATCAACATAACAAAATGCAGACGTGCAGTTATTTTGACAAGCCTGGATGAAAAGTTATGCTTCCAGTCTTGGTTTATGATTACTCTGTCACTTACATCACTCCCCCTTATTATCTATGCACCTATCATTCTCAGCTCCTAGTTATCACAGGGGCGGAGATAGTCAAAGCTAAGACCTGCAGAGTAGACATCAACAATTCCACAAATATCACTGAGCAAATCTCTGCCCTTAAAAAGCATGATCACCCCACAACAGAACATCATCTCATTATTTTAACACAGCACAGCTTTTTCTTGCTAAAAGGCATTTGGTCTGTAGGATGGTTTGGTTTGGTTTTGAATTGCAGTGTTTGCAGTTGGTGCCCAGCTCACAGCTGGGTCTTCAAGCAGGCTCACTGCCCATCTCACCAACTGCTGCATTGTCTCATGGCTGCCAAGGAAAGAGCATTTTGCTGTTTCAGCATTCCAGGAGAGCATGCAGAAAACACAAACTCCAGGACCTTATAAATCAGGCTTCTTCACATGCTCTCAGTATGGACACAGCAAGCTTTAAATGCATCACAATGGACTTCAGGGTTTAAAATTTCTAGTTGGTGGCCAGAGGCCTGGTGAACTAGGGATGCCTATGCTTCTCCTGATGGTAGGTAAAAGAGACACTTCACCATTTGGGAAGTGAACTTCAGTTATCACCACTGTCTCTTTAGGATTTGCTAAGAGCAGCAGATACCTTGTCTGCCAGAATGTAAGAGCATGAGAGGTAACAGCCAGAGGAGGCTGTCCTCAGGGCCCAGACAAGTTGGTTTTCTCTCCAGTCTTAGAGGTATTCTGTTGTTCTTCAAGATATCAGCCCAGGTTCCATGGCCTCTCTCTTTTCAGTCTCTGGGTTGTTTCCTCTGAAACTGCCAGTGTGTAGGGGAAGCTGGTAAGATGAGTTGTTTAAAGTGTCTACTAGACTCTTTGCCTTACTTTAAACCTGGCTCACCCACCACTCACCATGCGGCCAGCGGTCGACTAAAGGAAGCCACTGTTCACCAATCACTTTTGACCTGCTGGCCTTGATCCCTCCTCCATTCCACTTCTCCAGGTTCTGACCCTTTAGTCTTAATCTTCCATTCCTTTTCCTGTTGGCCCCAAGGTTTCATCACTGAGTTTAATCTCTTCCTCATGACCTGTCACCTTTTCTAGAACACAGTTTAGGTTCTCTGTCTCTCTCCTCCCCTCCTGATCGATTTGACCAACTCTCCCATCTCTTCCCCATAGTGGTTTCCAGCCCACCTAATGAGTGACCCTTGAAGATAAATTCAGACATAAAGATGTCAACAAAAGATTTAACTTGCCAGCTCCATTAACCCTGACAGCTACATCTCCAGCCCTTTCCTACCTCCCATTTTCCTATATCTTTTGTGCCTGAAAGCCGTATTAAAATCAAAGTTATCTTTCCTCTAAAACCAGATTTATTCTGGATGATTTCTCTCTTTCTGTTCGTAGTACCATCATTCTTCTGCTCATAGAAGAATGTGAGCTGCTCATTCATTTTCACAAAAGTCAGCATACCAGCCTCCTTTTCACTTGTTTTCAACCCAAGGACTTCACACAAGCTGTTCCCTTTGCCTGGATTGTTCTTACTTTCCTTCATTCCTGCCTCACTCCAACTCATTCCTCAAGTTTCACTGTCAGCATCCCCAAAACCCTTCCCAGTTGCTTATTACACCAGTTCCATTTCTCTGATAGTACATATTACCATTATAATCTAAATCAAGCTTGTCCGACCCACGGCCCAGGATGGCTTTGAATGTGGCCTAACACAAATTTGTGAACTTTGTTTAAACATTATGAGGTGTGTGTGTTTTTGTTTTTGTTTTCCTCACTAGCTATCATTAGTGTATTTTATGTGTGGCCCAAGACAATTCTTCTCCTCCCAATGTGGCCCAGGGAAGCCAAAAGATTGAACACCTCCATCTAAATATTGACTTGTGGAATTACGTGTAGGATGTTGGTAAACTACACCTCCCAGTACAGTAGGCAAGAGCCACATGAGACTGTTGAGTACTTAACATGTAGCGAATCCAAACTGAGATGTATTATAAATGCAAAACACATACAAAATTTTGAAGACTAACTACAATAAAAAGAATGTAAACTTTTACACCAATTACATGTCATAATATTTTAGCTATATTGAGATAAATAAAATGTTATTAAAATTAATTTTACCTGCTTCTTTTGGCTTTTAAAAATGTATTTAAAACATTTTAACATAGAACATTTTAAGTTATAATATGCACTCCCATTATATTTCTACTAGACTGGGCTGTTGTAGACCTTAAGCCCCATGAGAACAAGGCTATTTTGTTCATGACTGTAATCTCAGCTACATTAGTATAGGGCCTGACACATAGTAACTGGATTGGGGAATATATTTTGAAAGAATAAGCTTTTCTAGACAGCTGGTATTTAAATCTAGGATTCTCAGGCCAGGCATGGTGGCTCACACCTGTAACTCCAGCACTTTGGGAGGCCCAGGAGTTTGAGACCAACATGGCAAAACCCCATCTCTACAAAAAATTAAAAAATTAGCCAGGCATGGTGGCACACATCTGTAGGCCCAGCTACTTGGGAGGCTGATGTGGGAGTATCGCTTGAGCCCAGGAGGCAGAGGCTGCAGTGAGCCAAAATCACACCGCTGCTCTCCAGCCTGGGCAACAGCGAGACCCTGTCCCAAAAAAGTAAAGGTAAATGAATAAAGAAGTCCAGGATTCTACTTCTTAGAAAAACAGTAACCAAGGATAAACAATTAAGTTGAGGGAGTTAGCAGCTCCCCTCTCCAGCAGTTTGTGCTGTCTGCTTGCCGTGGGCATTAGAGCATCTCTCAGCCTGGAAGACTTCGTTATGGGACAAGATCTAAACAGTCAGGCTCAGACAGTTTGTCACTGGCTTAAATTGATAGCATATCCATCTGAAAGTACTCAACAACTAGGGTTACCTTTCAAATTATAGACAATGATGGAACAGAAAATAATAAAAGAATCTACATAGCAAGAAAGGATTTAAGGGCAATTCTTTTGATGTAAGTCATTTTCACAAATATGATCTCATGAGTAATAATTCATTTTCTTTTCTCAATCCTTAGTATAGGAAATTCCTAACCTGAATTCATTATAAAGCAAAACATTTAGCATGTGGGAAAACATTTGAATGTGGGAAAGATGAGTGTCTAAGAAGCCCAGTGATGTCCTGAAAGACCATTTTTCTTCCACATGAGTTGGCTCGCTCACATTCACAGACATGACCATCACTGTGAAGTGACTCAGCAATTTCAAGTATCTGTATTGCATTACACCAAGTTCCCATGGTTGGCATTAATAGCACATTGCTTGAGGAAGGAAGAAGCCAAGCTGTCCTGTGATCCTGAGGACTAATCCCACAAGAGAAGCACTGGTTAGTCACAGACAAGAGCACAGGGATTAGAAGCTGTTCAGCCAGATGTGTCAGGTGACAACTGGAAGAGAGTTGCTGAGAGCTGGGATGCTGAGAAGGCAATCTTCCACCAAGTCTCTTAACACAAACATCCATTTCATCTGAAGCATCAAGAACTCCTTACTTGGCAGTATCACTGCCTTCCCCAATGACAATAGGAACAAAAAACATCACTTTAATGAGGCTTACAGAAGCGGAGAAAGCTACAACTCCCTTTTTCTGTCCTCATGTTTCAAAATCCACAGAGCTGAGAGACAACCAGATGGTATATCCTCAGAAGTGTCACAGTCATCCTTAAACTTTCTCAAGAACACAGAAATAGTACTGGGCTAGAAATGAGAAGTTGGGATTCCTACTCTTCCTATCGGGTATTAGTTTGAGAATCACTGAGTTGACATGCATTAGGCCTGTTGTTCTGAGTGTTACCTTGAGACCGTGCTCACAGCAAAAATGACTTAAACAGCAACAGCCATATGACAGGATACCTCAGCTTCCTTGTGGCTGAGGCTCCTGTTGTTCCAAGAAAGTCTTGGAGGAACACAAGATCCAACAGGATGCCTTCATGTCCATGAGATTTTACCAACCCTACATCTGTCTTTCCCCACTTACCCAATAAGGATTCACATATTTTAGAGTAAAATTAGAGAAAGGAAAAAACACTCAAAGTTTTTTGTTTTTTGTTTTTTTTAAAGACAGGGACATGTAAAAAGGGTACACAAGCCAAAGGCCCGAAGCAGGAACAGGTTGAGCAACAAAACAAATAGTAGTATTGGATTTTAACCCATAGACTAAAATAAATACCCGTAAGTCCACACTGAGTAAGTAAATGAGTGAACAAATAAATTAGGGAGAAGAGACAGCTCTTCCTTACAGAAAAATTTCAATTAATGAAAATAGAAGAAATAGGGAAATAGAAAACAGCAATTAGAATACCACAATAATAATTACTGCAGGCAAGATCTACAGATAGATGCTAAAATTACTGGGCAGAAGGTTGAGGAGAAACAGGATATTTGTAAAGTCTCAAAACATCTCTCTTGAGATATTTATAAATTTTAAAAGGGAAAATAGTAACTTTACAGAAGAGAAACCCAACAGATACCACCTTAACCAAGAGATCACAGCTAACAGTACCAGTAATAAGATACACTGATGGCTGGGTGTGGTGGCTCAGCCTGTAATCCCAGCACTTTGGGAGGCTGAGGTGGGCAGGTCATGAGGTCAGGAGATTGAGAACATCCTGGCCAACAAGGTGAAACCCCGTCTCTACTAAAATACAAAAAAATTAGTCAGGTGCAGTGGTGAGCGCCTGTAGTCCCAGCTACTGGGGTGGCTGAGGCAGGGAATCACTTAAACCTGGGAGGTGGAGATTGCAGTGAGCCGAGATCGCACCATTGCACTCCAGCCTGGCAACAGAGCGAGACTCTGTCTCAAAAAAAAAAAAAAAAAATACACTGACATCAGGTATCCCACGTTAGACTCACTGAGAAGAACACTGACATTATTTTGGCTGTAATGTAATTTTTTGCCAAAAATACAGAACCTCAATCTACTCACAAGAAAACATCAGACAAACCAAATAGAACCAAATATTTGACGAGTACTTTTCAGAAGCATCAAGGTCATGAAAGACAGGGAAGGACTGAGGAGCTGTCATGGATCAGAGGGGATTAAGGACATGACAAGTAAACAAGACGTGGGCTCCTGAACTGGATCATAGAATAGAAATAGAGCACTAGTGGAAAACTGGTGAAATCCGAAGAGTCAGTAGCTTAGTTGATAGTATTGTATTGATATTAATTTTTTGGCATTGAAAATTGTACTATGGTTTTCTAAGATGGTAACAGCTGGAAAATCTGGGCGAAGAGTATACAGGAACTCTATATATCGGCAATTTTTATGCAAATCAAAAATCATTCCAATTAAAAAGTTTAAAAATGGAAATTAAAAATTTGAAGTGGCCTGGCACGGTCTGCTCACATCTGTAATCTCAGCACTTTGGGAGGCTGAGACAGGTGGATCACGAGGTCAGGAGATCAAGACCATCCTGGCTAACACAGTGAAACCCCGTCTCTACTAAAAATACAAAAAATTAGCTGGGCGTGGTGGTGGGCACCTGTAGTCCCAGCTACTTAGGAGGTTGAGGCAGCAGAATTGCTTGAACCCGGGAGGTGGAGCTTGCAGGGAGCGGAGACTGCACCACTGCACTCCAGCCTGGGCGACAGAGCGAGACTCCCTCTCAAAAAAAAAAAAAAAAAAAAAAACTTGAAGGAAGGTTGAATCCTAAAATTAAAAGTGCCAGAAGATATTTAAAATGTAAAAGACCAACATATTCAACTAAATAAAATTTCAAGGAGATAAGGAGTTCACAACAGAAGGTAAATCAATGCCCTGCTTCCTTCACTGAAAAAGTCTTGTATGAAAAAAACATCAGGCAAATTAAACAGCATGTCTAGTGACCTGGTTGATTTACATTCTGACACAAACTTCTAATTTCCTCATAGACTAGTAACAGCTTGCAGACAGTCACAGGTCCATATACCACACTTGAGTAACACCTTTGTGGACCATTGTAAGGCCATTGACTTGTATGTAGTGGGATAGGGAGTCCATTGGAGAGTTTTGAACTAAAGAACAATTTGATCTGACTTATATTTTAACAGAATCACTCTAACTCCTACTTTGAAAAATACTGATGCTCCTGAAGTGGCAGGCATATATTAAAAAAAAAAAAAGAAAAGAAAGAAAAACACTGATGACTTGATGACTTGGACCACAGTTGGATACAGTGGAGATGGTGTGAAGTGTTTGGATTCTAGAAATATTTTGAAGCTAGAGTCAGTAGAATTTCCTGGCAGGTTGAATGGGTAAGAGATGGAAAAAAAGTCAATGACAACATCAGTGTTTTGACCATTGCAATTGGAAGGATGGATAGTTATTGTTCATTGAGATGGAAAGACTTGAAGCAGGTATGAGGAGAAAGATAAGGAACTTGGGTCTGAATATGTAAAGTCTGAAATGCATATTAGACACCTGAGAGAAGATATCAAGTAGAGAGTTGGACACAAGGGTCTGGAGTTCAGGAACTTACTCTAATACCCTTCCTCTTCCCAATCCTCCAGCCTCTTCAGATCAGACCTAGATCTGCCCAAGTTATTTCTTGTAATTACTTATACCATGGAAAATCTTAAAACTATTGCTAGATGGAAATTTCTAGGAGTCACTTTACATTTGTTATTCCTTTTAATCCTTACCATTTGGCCAAAGGTTAGATACTATTATCCCATTAAGGTAAGGAAACCAAGGCTTAGGGAAGACAAATAATTTTCTCAAGATCACATAGCCAGGAAGTAATAGAATGATTATTTAAAAACAATTCTGTCTGCCCCCAAGTTCCTGTCCTGTAGAATGCCTTGCTGTTCAACTGCTGGACAGTCTCCTTTGGGAATGTGATCATGGAGATTCTTGTTCACATGGGCAGTTTGGCTGGGTTAGACCAGATGACTGTGAGATGCTTCCCAGCTCTACAATTCTAGGTTTCTATAAAATCTATTTTGAAGTGGGAATACGTTTTAAAATGTTTTATGTCTTCTTTTTCCCCCTGAAAAATCTCTGTAGGAAGGAACCAGTTTCCAGTTCAAGAAAGGGAGTGGGTACTTCAAAATGATTATGAGCAATGGACATTTCCCTTCCCAACCCAGCTCCAATCCGTGGGCCTTTAAAATAAATTTAAAAAAAAAAAAAAACAGTGGTAAACCTATGGATTATATTGAAAGAAAAAATCCAATGATGTTCTTACCACTACCTTCAGTAAACATATACAAACATCCCCAATTTTATCAGAAAGCAAAGACAAAAAGTGAAGACAGCTGCTATTTGAATAAAAACCATGAATTGCTGCAGGCGCATTCTTTAAAGCACTGTTCCCATATTCTTCTCCTTCCCCTATGACCCTCCCAACAAGTAGCTCTTAATGACAGTTTCACTGTTTTTCACACCAAAAATGGCTTTCAAGTGTAGGAAAGTATCAGAAGGTCCCTGCTGAGCTGCCAGCTGGGCAAGTGTCACAGGTCACTGAACTCTAAAATGAGCTGTCTCTGCAACAAAGGGTCCCTTTCCCTTGGAACAACTTCAAGGAGATGGCACACTGCAGCCCTCCTCGCCCTTTTTGTATTCCAGTTTGATTAAACTGGGAATTGTTCTCTGCTTACCACTGTTGAGAGCACCAGGTGGTGGATTCTAGAGATAAAGGATTATATAGATCCTTTGTTAGAAACAGACATCTCTATTGTGTGACTTACAATATTTTAGCACAAATGCCAGGAGCTTCCCAGACAGCCTAACGGGTATGCACAGGAGACAATCAATAAATCCTATTCCCCACTCACTTATGGCAAGCAGGGGCTGCTGGTGGCTAAACATGGTCTAGCCACTGGCTAAAAATGGAAGAAACTGAAAAACAAGTATTTACAATGAAAGAAGTGAACCAAAGCAAGGAAGAAAAAAGAAATGTATCCAAGATGTAGCAACAGTTGATCTTCATAGAACCTGGATGTCAGGAGAAATGAGATGATTTCTCATTTTGATCAGAAACTCCTTGTGGGACTGGTACCACGCTGGATCAGCATTGTCTCCCCAGTCCCTCATGCAGGACATATTTGCAGAAGAGGTCTAATAACAAATGGAATGATGATAGCTAATGTTTATTAGAATCATTATTTCTGACTATATTAGTTTTCTTTTGTTATTGCTGTGTTTTTGAGATGGGGTCTTGCTCTATTGCCCAATCTAGGGTTCAGTGGCCCAATCATAGCTCACTGAAACCCCAGACTCCTGGGGATCATAGCTCACTGTAACCCCAAACACCTGGGCTCAGGCCATCCTCCTGCCTCAGCGTCCCAAGTGACTGAAACTGCAGGTGTGAGGCACCACACCGGGCTAATTTTTTTATATTTCAGTAGTGACAAGGGCTCACCGTATTGTTCCGGGTGGTCTCAAACTCCTGGCTTGAAGCATTCTGCCCTTCTCGGCCTCCCAAAATGCTGGGATTATAGGCGTGAGCTGCTGTGCCTGGCCTTTTTATTACTTTTCTATTGCTGTGTGACCAATTACCACAAGCCTAGTGACTCAAAACAACACACAGTCGTATCTCACCATTCTGTAGTTCTGAAGTCCAAGAAGACTTGACTGGATTTTCTGCTGAGAATCTCACAAGGCTGAAGTCCATGTGTCAGCCAGCTGGGCTCTTATTGGGAGGTTCTGAGAAGAATCGACTTCTAAACTCGTTCACATTGTTAGCTGAATGTAGTCCCTTGAGGCTGGAGAACTGAGTCTCCATTTCCTCGCTGGCTGTCACCCGGGGTGTCTCTTAGCTCTGAAGGGGTCTATTCCTTCCCATTTGCTGCCCTCTCTCCTCCAAGCCAGCAATGGCACATCAAGTCCTTCTCACACATGGAAACTTCCCGACTTCCTTCTCTACCAGCCCCTGAAGAAAGCACTCTGCTTTTAAAGGGGCTCGTGTGATTAGATTGGGCCCACCCAGAGAATCTCCTATTTTAACTCAATTGTGCCTACATAACAAGGGGGAGTGATGTTTCATCATATTCCCAGGTTCTGGGGATTAGGGGAGAACATCTTTGAGCGGCATTTAAGGAATCTTGCATACTACACTGGCAGACGTTGTTCCAAGTGTTTCACATTTAATAATCCGTCAATCCTCATAACAACCCTGTGAGATAGGCTCTACTATCTTCCCCATTTTATAGATGAAGCACAGAGAGACCTTATTTGCCAAGGTCTCCCAGCCCGTATGTGGCAGAGCCTGGATTTCAACTCAGGCAGGCTGGCTTCAGAGCCTTACCTCTTACCCACCATTGTACATTGCTATTCAATTAACTGTTTCCGGAATTATTGAATGCATGAATAATTGAATTTGGTGTGGGACTTGGAGACAGTGCTAAGGATGAGTAAATTCCTTAATTTGTATGGAAAATTTTGTGCATAAATTGTATGCTAATTGTGAAGGGAGTCTGCAGAATCTCAAATGCATAGGTCTTAGAGAAGTGCCTATACCTGAGAAATTCCTCCAATACAATGCCTTCCCTTTTCAGTCTTCAGCTGTGTTAGTAAACAGCAACACTAAAACCAGAATTGCAAACATCTGAGACCAACGTGGAACTCTTGGAACTGCTTTTGACACTAGATCGTCTCTTCCTTCTGTCACTTTCCTCCTTGGCCATGGCCCAGGACAGATATTGACAGTCATGAGAACAAAGCCACTATGGTCATTTGGATTCTAGGAAAACAAGAAGAAAAACTAAGAGTGTCAAAAATTGAGCCGAAACAAACGCAAGAAAGGAGAATGACCAACAACTGAAGTCATTCCTCAAGCCTGAAATTTATTTTACATGCTGCTGTCTCTTTCTGTGAGTCCTATTGTCTATTGCAGGGGTGTCCAATCTTTTGGCTTCCTTGGGCCACAATGGAAGAAGAAGAATTGTCTTGGGCCAAATATAAAATACACTAATGATAGCTGATGAACTAAAAAATAAAAATTGCAACAAAAATCTCAAAACGTTTTAGGAAAGTTTACGAATTTGTGTTGGGCCTCATTCAAAGCCGTTCTGAGCTGCCTGAGGCCCATGGATCACAGGTTGGACAAGCTTGTTCTATTGCTTACCTGGGGTGTAGTAGAAACAACACTGGATTGAAACTCAGAAGACTTGAGTTCCAGTCCTGGCTCTGTTTCTTATGTGATCTTAAGTCACTTAATTTTCTGGATCTTATTCATCCCATTTGTAAAATACAAATAATTCCTACTTCACAGAATTTTGGAAAGAATTAAATATGATAGTGAATGGGTTGTGTTCCCTTTACAAATTGTGAAGTACAATACAAATGTGACATGCCATTATTGCACCAGGTAACCAAGGGACTGAGGGAAGGAAGGGATAGTACATGCAGAGCCACCTGATGAAGAGGGTACTTCTCCCAGTGTGATGATCTAAAATCAACATTGGCTTAGGAAGAAAGAGAGTAAGATCAAGAAACTATAGACTACTCGCTAGTCTTCTGAACATGCATTTTGCAAAATAAAATACACTTAAAGGGTAAAAACTAGTGTTGATATCATCTTTATGGGGAAAAAATGGAGGCAAAGAAAAATCATTTGCACAAGTGGCAGAGCTGAAAGTCCGTTTTGGATATGCTGACTCTCAGTACAGTGCTTGAAGCCAAACTTAAATGTATCCATTCTATGTCTAAAATGTCAGGGAGAAAAATGGTATGCTGGTTAAGAGAAGAAATTATGTTGCTTGAATAAATACTGAGACTCAGTTGCATCAAATTAGATGGAATACCAAAATGTTCATCCTCTCAAACCTCTACAGCTAAATGGTCAGCTGTGAGTATCAAGTCATGTGATATTGATTGTCCTTAAAACAGTCATATAATCTACACCTGAGAGGAGAAAATGTGCGATATCTCTCACGACACTTTGATTTTGGCCTTGTGAGACCCTGAGCAGACAGCCTAGTCAAGCCTGCTCAGACTTCTGAACTCTAGGACTATGAGAGAATGAATGGGTGTTGTTTTAAGCCAATAAATTTATAGTAAGTTGTTACACAGTTTGTCTCAACACACCTTTTTTTTTCACACAGTAATCAAAAAGCTTAAAGAAAGTCACCTTGAGAGCACATTAGCATAAAAGTAATGACTACAATTCATCAGCTTCTGGCAAACTCACCATTGCTAACCAGAAAGTTCTAAAAACCCAGTGAGGGAGTGTCCATGGCTTAAAGACAGGCAATCCAGAGTTCTCCAGCAATATCCCATCACCAGTGACATTAACATGAATATACTAACTGTTGTGCAATTAAGCTAATCAGTCTTGCAAAACAATTCAAGCCTACAGACTGTCTTTACTGTCTGACAGAAATACTTCAAGCACATTTCCAAAATAATCTGCAATAGCAAACAAAGCAGCCCAACACGGTGGCTGCTTTGAGTTGACTTAGAAAGGGTCCTGATAGTCATGCTTCACGGAGAACTTCATGAGAAATGATACCATACCCCCAACACACACACATACACACACACACACACACACACTCCTCCCACCCAAGGTGACCACCTCAAGGGCAGACACTGTGCCTTAACATCTTATAATATTATCATACCAAGTGTTATGGATATTAACAAAGTTTAATGGTACTCACTACCTTCATGTTTATGGCCCTTCAAATAATAAAGTCAAAAATTTCTATAAACATCCTTAACCTATGTAGCGACTTCCACCTAACTTTAACATTGTAGACACTTTAATACTTCTGAATGTCAGTTAAAGTAGTTTTAAAGAAGGGCCAAATCTGAGAGGTTAAAAGAGGGGGGAAGGGACTACCAAAAGAAAAAGTTACTGATTTGAACTAATTGAAGGCATGGAGTGCTGAAAACAGAAAGGCTTTCGGGTTAACTCTGAGGGATACAAGACGATATGGTGAAAAGGGTATGCCCTAGAGATGCAAATTCTAGGGGTGATACTACAGGTGCATACTCTAGGTTGTCTTCACAACTCCTGAGCTTCACAACCCGAGGCAAGTCCTTACCTCTCTGAGATTCAGTTTCCTCCTCTATAAAGTAACAATGATAATAAATGAGTGTGGTTGTGAGAATTCCCTAAGAGAACATAAATGGAGGGCATCACACAACGCCAAGCACACAGTTGGTGTTCAGCATATTTAAGCCATTTCTTTCTGCTCATCATGATATACCAACAATTCACCTCCCTCTTTCTGTGCCCCATCCCCTTCAGCACTGACAAAAAATGTGACCCACCAAGTGAGCAGAATATTATAATGGTATCACTCACCAGAAGAGAAAAATAGGTACTTCTCTGTACAGACAAGTGCCAGGAGAATGGTAAGTAAATGACAGTTTAAAACCTGGCCTTATCTCATGTACAGCTGGGAAACTTTTGGCAAGTTATTTAACCTCTGTGTACCTCAGTTTCTTCTTCTGTAAAATAGAGATAAGCACTATGTTTATCTCATAGAGTTTGTATGAGAACTAAATGAGCCAATAGATGTAAAATTCATCCTTACAACGGTGCTTAGTACAAGGTCAACACTGGTAGTCAATGTTAGCTATTATTGTTAACTATTATTGTTACTCACAATAGCCTTGTATGTGTAGTAGCTAAAAGAGAATGAAGAAAGAAGGCTGGTTTCTGCCATGAGGCAAAACTGCAGAAAAGGTGTGGCAGCAACAGCAGACTATGCTGCAGGAGGGAGGAGCCAGTAAACAATGGAAAAATGAGCTATGGAAAGAATAGTAATAAGCACCTGTATAATGTTCATTATGTGGCAGGCACCGCTAAGTATTTTATATATATTAACGTATTCAGTTCTCCTAACAATCCCTTAAGGTTTTGACTCATTTAATCCTTTGAAACAAGTCTAAGTGGCAGACGCAGTAATGATTCTATTTTTCAGATGAGAAAACAGAAGAACAGAGAGGTTAAGTAACCTGACTGGAGTCACACAGGAAGTAGTAGAATCAGGATTTAATCACAGACAAGCTGGCTCCAGTGCCTGGGCTCTGAACCACATCATCAAT
The DNA here is from genome assembly GCF_009764315.1 of Trachypithecus francoisi. Taxonomy (NCBI): domain Eukaryota; kingdom Metazoa; phylum Chordata; class Mammalia; order Primates; family Cercopithecidae; genus Trachypithecus; species Trachypithecus francoisi. Next base: position 42,352,289 of record NW_022681470.1, on the reverse strand, counting down.
GTAGACTATTGGCTGCAAGGTAGACTCACTGACACACTTATTCCCTATTCCCTCAGAGATAGAAACAGGTCTGGGTTGTTTTCAGTGTGAGAAATGAGAATTCAAGCCATTTTTTAAAGAACGGTCAAATAAAGCCAGATGACTTGAGAGCATCCAAGCTAGAGACATTGTGGGGAGAGAAAAACAGGTTGAGATGGATAGGTTGATGAGAGGATTTCCTGGAGGAATCAAATAAGTAAAATTATTAATTGTTGCAAAAATTAGTATAAAAATTATATACTATAAAACTTTATTTAATTATTTTTTAAATAGTGATGAAGTACATGTAAAACTTAGTTTTCTATCTTTGCAGCCTAGATTAGTCCGATTTTATACTGCTATAAAGAACATCTGGAGTCTGGGTAGTTTATAAAGGAAAGAGGTTTGATTGACTCACTGTTCAGTATGGCTGGGGAGGCCTCAGGTAACTTACAATCATGGGAGAAGGTGAAGGGGAAGCAAGGCACCTTCTTCACAAGGTGGCAGGAAGGAGAATGAACACAGGAGGAACTACCAACCCTTATAAAACCATCAGATCCTGTAAGAACTCACTGTCAGGAGAATAGGGAAACTGCCCCCACGACTCAATTATTTCCACCTGGTCTCTCCTGTGACATGTGGGGATTATGGGGATTAGAATTTAAGATGAGATTTGGGTGAGACACAAAGCCTAACCATATCACCGCCTAACTTTCTTCCTACTTGAAATATCAGGGAGGAAATATGGCTTGAAAATTATATTCTCCCTTTACACTTACAATGAAATTAGACTTAAAATAGGAAGACGAATTCCCAATTTCCTTTTCATCCCAAGAGAAGAGCCAGCTGACCCCAGGGGACACTCAACCCCATGGGGTCAGGCCACACCCCTTGAGACCCTCCCTAGGGCACCTTACATAAAAGCACCAACAGCTATGGCAACTGGGATGGGAGTGGGAAATATTGACTTCTACCATAGCTTCCCAACTATTCACCTGCTCCTAGATTCATGCTCATCCACAGTCATCCTCCCCAAAACCTCCAGTCATATTTCTAAAAGACAAATCTGATTATCTTCCTCTTCTGCCAAAAATCTTTCAAAGGTTTGCCATCAACTATGGCAAATGAGTCGAAATCTTTAGCATGGACAACAATGTCCTCCCTAAGCAAACCCCCTTGGAAAGCTCATCTTTCTCATCCCTGGTGCTGCATGCTGTGTGGTGGTCTGGAAGATGGAAAGGGATGCTCACTGTATCAGCAAAATTCTTTGTAGATTATGATGTCTCTTAACCAGCTTCCTAGTCTTAATTTATGGAGGCTTTGGTAGAGGGACTCAAAAGATTCCAATGGGGATTCACTGGGCAGGAGAAAAAAAAAAAAGCAGAGAGTATGTATTAAATCATAAAACACACATTTGCAAAAGTTGTCCTAAAGCTTTCCCAAGTCAGAAACTATAAATCCCCTTACAGCCATTTATTATACATTAGGGAACACAGCTTTTTCAGATGTCAGGATGTAAAAAGTAAACATTTTAACTCCCCTTTTTTTTAAGTTCAGGTCTTTTAAAATTTAATTCTAAGTATTTGCCTTTTTGAATTCTGGTGAACTCAGCAGTGGTGGGGGCTAATCTAATTTAGAACCATTGTCTTTTCCTAGACTATGACAACCAAAAAGGAAAATCTCAATTGAAAATGAACTAAGAAATGTCTACATTGTTGATGGGGTGAAAGATGACTAACCTGCTAGTGGGCTTCATTATCATTGGAACCTTGGTCCAAAAACAAAACAAAACCCAATATAGGGCTTAGTGCAAAAACTGTTCTGGGAGTTAACATTGATATTTAATATATAACAATGATTCACTGAAACTTATTTGTATTATTTGATAGATACCTTCCTGGGCAAAAAGAGTCACTCCAGGTTGTTCTAAGTTACAAACTCCCTGAAAACTCAGAAGATGCTAATTTCATTTACTGAATATTAACTAACACTAAACTTGTTTGGAGCTGTATTTAGTACAGTAGTGAGACCACAGGCACCAACCAGCAAAGCATATGAATTTTCCTTTCAGATTCTCAGCCTTGGCAGCACAGAGTGTTACGACAGTGAGAAAGGCCTCTTGCTTCACCTGAAGAATCTATCAAGAAATTTTATGACAAGCCTCAGAAGTGACATTTTGCACCTTCTCAATGTGGCATTGAGCCATTTCACACCGGCTGGAGAAAACAGTGTGCCTGTTAACAACATTTTTCAAGGAAAAATTAGAAATCCACTCCAAAGCAACTGTAAATAGTACCCGTCTACCACAATTACTGTGCTTCCAACCGACACATAGTTCTCAGGCACAAAAGGTAACAAAAATAAACTTAAAAAAGGAAAGAGGGGCCAGGCGTGGTGGCTCACACCTATAATCCCAACACTTCGGAAGGCTGAGGTGAGAGGATCACCTACGTCCAGGAGTGTGAGACCAGCCTGAGCAACATAGCAAGACCTTGTCTGTAATAAAAAATAAAAATTTTTAAATGTGTTTGGAAAAAGGAAAAACGAAATAAAATGAGTTATAATGAAGTGCTCTTTCTCTGTAGATGCTAATCTTATAATAAAGCCAACTGGGGAACTCTATTTTTAATTAATATTTTTGAGGATTTTTCTTAAGACAGAGAAAATAACACTTTTACTGAATATCCAGTTTTGGATACACATTTCATTTATTCATTCATTTTAAGTTCCAGAACGTTAGGAATTTTTGCTGTTTTGTTCACTGCTGCATCCCTAGCTCCTGGAACAGTGCCTGGCACAAGGTAAGAACTCCATAAATATTAGTTGAATAAATTCATTATCAAATACATATCAAGTGCCTATGCTGTATCAGGCTGGGTGATAGGTCCAGGGATGTAAAGAGTTGTTCACAGTCTATGAGTATACCCCTCCCAGCTCCAAATTCATATATCTAAATGCTTCCTTGAAATATCTAACAGGCTTCTCAAATTTGACATGGCCAAAACAGAGCTTTTTGCTGCAACTACTCATCTATCTCTTGCTCATAATCATTCCTACCCTTGATAGGTGGAAAATAATTACCCCAGGACTTCTGATCACTTGATGCAAATATATGCCAATGAAGCACCAGTGTAAGGTTTCCTATTATGTATAGCTAGACACAATCCTAACTGCTATATCATTCAAAGGGTAGATAGAAGAGAGGCAAGGAAGAAAACAAATTTTAAAAGGGCTTTCAAAGGTAGTAAGAGGACCAGGGAAGCAGATTAGATAGGAAGGTCAACTTGAGACCAGGGGACCACCACCAAGTGGTCAAATAAAATGAGAATATGATAAAAAGTGATTTTACTTGGCAGATGTCAGTTCCAACAGGAGTGAAAAGAAGAAAAGGAGATTAACATATTTCCGTTGTTCTATTTAGAGAGATATCTATGCTTTATTGACTATTAAATCTGTATATTCATAAAACTTTTTTGTTTAGCTTTACTTAAACGGCCGGAGAATCATATACTAACATATCCCAGCTATCATGGCAAAGAAAACCAGTGGAACCTGAGTTAACCTCTAGTAAGAGGAAGCAAAATTAATTGGCATGACTGCTTTCACCAATATCCCCCTAACTACAACCAGACTAATAGATTCTCAACAACAGTGAAACAGTCTATAAAAGAGAAGGAGAAAAGAAGGAAGAAGAAGGGGAGAGGGGAGAGTAGGAAGGAAAGAAGGAAGTGAGGAGGTCTAGAGGGAGCGACACAATGCCATTTGTATTACAATAGACAGTGGACATGCTAGAAGATAGCCAGGGAAGACTTCTCAGCAGAAGTTGCTCATAAACTGAGAGCTACAGACAGCAGAATTAATCAGGAAAGAATGTGAGGAAATGCTCCAGGCTGGGTCAGGAAGGACCACGGAAAGTACATGAAGCATGTCTCAATCATCTTAAACATCTTTCTCGAGGTTTCTTTCCATCCTTGTGCTTGAACTTAACAGGTAACCTACTATTCTGAGTTACGCTGATTTGGTTTGTCTGGTAATTTGAAACACTGCCCATCATCCAAAGTCATTAACTGGATTTTACCAGTGGGTACCTAGATCCCAGCTAATACCCCAGTTCCCAAAGCAAGGGTCTGGGAACTGTTATAGTAACCTATGATAGTAACGTGTTACTATCATAATATTTAGTGTCTTTTACTGAAGCATACCAGTGAACCCGGAGAAGAGAAAACTCTGAAATCATCCTAGTCATTTATTTGGATATTGATGTGCAGTCTTTCACGTATCACCAAATTAGAACACAACAGGGTTTTGTGGCAGCCCCCATATACTCATTGTATGATGCCAAGGAAAGCATCCAAAATAGCCTGGATTTAAGAGTAAAAATCTTTGTCTCTAATATAGAACCAAAAGACGACAAGCATAAGAAAAAGTTTCCTTTTGCACCTTGTGTTTACTCATCCTGTTCAAAAAATTGTTAGGGATTAGTGCAATGTGAAAGCAACCTTTTGTACTTTGGGTTCTCAGCCATTTACTCCCCGGTAATAGCCAAAGGGGTGGGGGTGGGGAGGAATTTGATCAAGATTTGTAAAAATCCCCCTGTAACCTAATATTGAAAACTTTAAAGAGCCTTTCTGAAATTACCATTACAAAAATATTCACAGCAGCCAAGCCTTCTGTCGAAATCCTTAGGCCCTGCTAAGTCAATATAAGGGATGAAATCAATTACACAGGCTTAATTTGCAAAGAGAGAAAACTTAAACATCTAAACTGGGATTACTTAGTTTCACAAGATATATCCAGTTACTGAACTTTTTATGAGCCCTGCATAGAATAAGTCCCCAAATATTTGTTTAATGGGTTAACTAGTGAATGAGAATCAATGAATAAAAGTAAAGGAGGGAAGGAAATTCAGCTACAAGAATTAGCAATGTATAAATATGCTTTGAGTATTAGACATTAAATACAGTTTAAATCCATGTCAGTATCCAAGTAACTGATGAGAGATGCCTGATATAAAATGAGCTATCATCTCAATGAGACTATTAAGAAAGCAAGTGACTGGAAACCAGGTTGTAGCACACAAGTCTTCCTTCTTCCTTATCCTCATGCTCTTACCTTCTAATTGGCTTTTTCCCCCCCTTCTCCAATCTCACTTTTGTAATCTCTGGTCCCCAATATTTTTTTTAAGTATCCAAAGAGGTAAAGACTCTTCATTCCCTTTCTGCTAGCAACACTCACACCTTAAGCTGGATGAGTCTGTTCAATTGTTCATTCATTGCTTAGTTGACTCAACAGCAAGTGAGCAGCTGGGTCCCAAGCACTGTTCTTGGGCTAGGGTCAAAAACAACCAAAAAACACACTTGGTCCCTACCCTCAGGCTGCTTAGAGTCTTTGCGGGGACATAGATGAGTAAAGGACCAATTACAATACAAACAGAGGTATATTTGGAACTCAGGGAAAACACAGCCTAATGTTAGAATTTATAATCTAGTTGCAGAGGAAGGACATTTGAAATGTAAAGGAAATGAGTGTTGGTTAATGGTTCAAGAGAGCCACTATATAATAGTGGTTAGAGGGATATTGGCAAAAGGAGGTAAGATCTAAGATGGAGTCTGGAGATGAGAAAGCATTAGCGAGGTGGAAATGGAGGGGAAATAGAAGGGAAATGTAGGAAAGGTAAACAGAACTAAATCTGCCTTGAAAGACCGGAGCTGACGGATCAGTATTTTGAGGGAATCTGTCTGGATAAGACCTGTGCTTTACATCAAACAAAGCAAATGCACCACTTCACTAAGCACAATCCCACTGTGCTTTGTCTGTCTCCTCACCAGTGGCGACATCGGAATATCCTCCCCATCTTGCCCCCGGTCCCACCCTTCCTTTAATGCATAACTTTGCAATTCATCATGTCCTGTCTTAAACCTTACATTTCTGTGGCTCTTTTTAGGGTTCACATATGTGCTTTGTCAATGCTTGTGATATGTGCACTGTTTCAAATGACCCTTCTCCTCCACTAATAGATTGTAAGTAGTTCCTTAAGAACAGAATGATCTTAAAACAACCTGATTGACACAGAATTGACATAGAATTGTCTTTGTCTTTGTTCCTGGTACAGTACTTTCCCAGAGCAAATACTTACTATTGATTAATTGTTTAGTAACACCATTTAAGTAAGCAAAAATGACAAAATTATAACCCAAAACTACCTAGTCATCCAGGTTCTGGACTATTCTTAAGGGAGAAATGGCAAAAACTAATTTTTCTTGGTGTCACTTCCAGAGGATCTATGTAGGGATTCACTGTGATAAGAAAGTGAACAGGTGGTTCTGTTCCATAAACACTACACATTTGGACTAGAGGTCCAAATTGTTAGATTAGCATGACACTAAAACCATTATTACTTAAGAATAATTCGGGGTTGGGGTCAAATATTTATCCTCTTTATTGAGATGATGCTGACACCTAAATCTCCAGTACACCTGCAAATTCCGGAGGAAAGGAGGGTCCTCTATGACCAGCTGAAAAGAGAGATATACTTGGGACATGTGGCGGTAAATTTTCAAAAGACTGATGCCCAGAAATTTCAAGCAAAATTTCTAATCATAATAAAATGATACATGTAGCCAGCTCTCTTAGATAAGTTTTTGAGACAAAAACAAAATTAAGATTGAACTTTGAGAAAGATTATTTTTCTTGAGGCAGCATCAGAGGACTTTGTACACTTCTTCAGTTCACTGGTTTACAAAGTTGTGGTTGCATGTAGTTCAAAAGAAGTTCCAGTGTTCTGTAAGAAATGCTCAATGGCCAAAACACCCATTCCATGGCTCATAGCTATCTTTTTATGAAATGGAAATTTCCACTAAAAGTAAAAATTATATTATCATCCTGATACGGACAGGAGACAGGGAAATACTGGGTAGAAGAGGGTAGTTCCCCAGCAAAGGCCCTATCCTCAAGCCTGAAGACCTGTGGCCCTAAGTGAGGACAGGCATTTCTGTTTTCAGGCTCAAAAAGTTGCCTTTTGGCCCATCATGTCCCCCATCCTGCCCCTATATAAACCCAAGACACAAGCAGCTGAACATCAAGACCAGCAGACCAGCAACGGTGGAACAATGAAGCAGAGAAAGAGAGAAGAGGAGGGATGTCTGGATGCTGAGGAGAGTTCAGCTGGGGGCGGTCAGAGAAGAGTCTGACCACTGGATGGCTCAACTCCAGGGGAAGACCACCCTCCCACTCCATCCCCCGCTTCCAGTTCCCCATCTGTCTCTCTGAGAGCCACCTCCACCACTCAATAAAACCTTGCACTCATCCTTTGAGTCCACATGTGATCCAATTCTTCTGGTACACTGGGCAATAACTTGGGATACAGAAGGCTGTCACACTGCCCACCCTGCCCTTGCTATAAGGAAGAGGATCCACTGAGCTGATGAACAGACAAGCCATCTGCAGGTGGCCAATCTAAAAGAGCTTGGTGACACATGCTCACTTGGGCTTCGGGATTCGCAGACATCCACCCCTAGATGCTGCTATGGGGCTGCAGCCCAAAAGCACTCACACGGGCCTCTGCACCTGTGTGCTCCCCCGGGAGTTTGAGCTGCGGGACAACCAAGCAGATGACACCCCTGTCACACGTCCTGTGAGGGGAATCAGGGAACTCTCCGTTTCAATACCAGCATACCAGTGCTGATTAAGTGATAGGCTTCAAATGCGTCTCCACATTTGGGGACTATCTAGCAGGATCAGCTCCTATGGACGATCATTGGCATTTGCCTGATAAGACAAGGTGTCTATTTTGTCATTTAGGGCTTTGCAGACTTTGGTATAAAGGAAGCTTAGACTCTTGCAGTATTCACTATTCTTAATATATTGTCTCTGAGAGACTTGCAATTTTTTTTACTAACTCAGCAAACATTTATTGAGCACCTGTCATGTTCCAAGCGCTGAGCTGTGGCAAAGGTGATTCCATTCTGGCCTTGCCATCCAGGAACTAACAATCCAGTGGTGGAGGCAAACATGTAAAACAGATAATTGTGCTAAATAGTGGTAAGTGCATAATAGAAGTAGGAGGAGAATACAGTGGGTTCAAGAGAAGCAACGAAGAATATTAATCCTTCTGGGAGATGTTAGACTACTAGAAGGGATATCAGCAGCTGAGGTTACTGCAAACATTCCTCAATTGCTTTCTTGAAAAACACTTAATTTTCTATCAGGAACTTTACTTAGCGATTAATCCCTTGATCAGTCATAAGACCTAAAAAGATTTTTTTTTTAATAGAGTAGGACAAACTTCACCACCTCCAGGTAACCCACCCACCTACAATTCAAAATGTGGGTCAACCCCATTTTGACTCAGAGGGATCAAGTTCACTCAAAATACCCCAGAAATGCCCAGGTGACCACCAGTCACCTTTAATCAGAAAAGCAAGAGAAGACCTTGTCAACTCCAAAAGCAACCTAAAACACAGCTGGAATTCTCTGCATTCCCAAGGCCACTCACATTTACCTTCTTACCTTTCCAGGGCATAGTTGCCTAAACAGTGTCCCATCCTCTCATTGATGGCCCTCTAGCCATAAAGTTAACATTCCCCAAATGTGCTCAAAACTCCTAACCATGTATCTCTTACGCACAGAATATTGCGTATAATGAGAGCTCACTTACATTTGTACAATGAATGAATGAATGAATGAGTTTTTCTATTTTTATTCACTTTATCAGGCTTTTCTCTCTATGTCAAATGGTATTTCCATGTCTTCCTCTCCTTCCTCTCCCACTACAAATCCCTGCCCCCCACCATTATATCATCTGTTAAGCAATATTTGAAGGGAGATGGTATAATAGGAAGGACAAGGATTCTGCAATTAGACATCTCTGATTCAAACCCTGACAACATTACCTTATCAAGTCACTCAACATCTGTGACTCCCAGTTCTCCACCTGTAAAATGAGAATAATGCCCCCTAATAAATAGTATTGTTGTGAGAGAAAACAGTTATGTCTAAAGTTCCTGGTATGCTTTTGTGTCAAACCCCAATGCTAATTTCTTTCCTTTTCTCAGGACCCAACTTAAATCCGTCCTCTTCTGAGAAGCCTGTCTGCTTACCCACTAAAAATTAATCTCTACTGTAGCATGGGAACACTTTCCCAGTCTCTGAATGCCTCCACGGGGAAACAAATCTACAGTTGAGAAACTTTAGACATTATAGAGAAAACAGGATAGAAAACTGAGGGCATTGTTAAGCCTGAACTGTTTTAAGTTCAGTAAAATAAAACCATAACCCAACTTGCTACATAAAAACACTATCAATTTTATTTATGGCTCTTAAATTAGCAATTATGCCTACTGTAGTATTATTTTTCATTTACCACTCCCTGCTCATTAGAAGATTTCTAAAGAGTTCCTTGTAATTGATAAAGCTGCTTGTAAATTCATTTCACTTTGAGGCAAATTATCCACATACTGCCAGAAGCTGTGTTTTATCTACAGCCAAATGTTCAATGCCTATCTGATTTTACGGCTCCCATTATCGACTCCTGCGTCTCAAGTTCCAACATGGTCTCCAAAACAAGGAAGCACACAGGGCTTGAGAAGAAAAACAGCTTTAAATAAGTTCTACTAAAGCACTGTATATTGCTAGTGAGCAGTGTACAAACCCCCACTTCTCAGTGCTCAAGATGATGCAGTTTTCTTCAGTCCATGATAACCCCAGGTTTTAAGATTTCCTGACCTCCAATGCCCAAGGCTGCAGCCTGAAAAATGAACTTTTTTTCAGCTTCCCTTATCAACTTCTTCCAGCTTCATGGACAAAAACACTAGTCCTTGTGAAACCAAGCTTTTTGTTTTTTCCTTCTTCTTTACATGGTCTGATGTCAAATTAATGTTACTTGGTCAAGGCCCCACCAGAGTTATCACAATTGGATGGAATCACTGAGAGAAGAGAAGTGCCTCTAGGTATCCCAAAGTCTCCTCTCCCTTAACCTATCTTTCACTGAGAGATGTGGTCCTCTTTCTGAGGACACCAATAAAAATGTGATACGAAAGAATTTTAAAAATACAATCCTGGATTGAAGCATTAACAACTCTGTGCAGTATTCTGCTTTCTGATAGAGAACAACAAAGACCATTTTGTAAAAGGCATCTACAGCTGCCCACCACAGTCCTTACTGCCTTTTAGTGAGCTTATATGGGACCATCAATCACTAATGTTTCACACACTTGTGGACCAATTCATGCTATCCAGGCAGAAATTTATATAGATTTTTCTGTACTTTCTCCAAGGAACACAAAATGTAACTTTTCACGTCAAGATATATCCTCTTCTTCTGAATCATTCAACAAACACTTATTGAGTTCTGAGACACTGCAGTGAGCAACATAGACAATGTATTTTTTCTCATGGTGCTTAAATGTTAGAGTAGGACATGGACAACAAACAAGTACAGTTAGCCCTCCAATTCGATGGGTTCCTCATCCCGGGATTCAACCAAGCTCAGACCAAAAATATTCAGAAAAAAAAAATGGATGGTTGCATCCATGATGATCATACACAGACTTTTTTGTCATTATTTCCCAAACAATAGCGTATAACAATTATTTACACAACATTTACATTGTATTGGGTGTGATAAATAATCTAGAGATAATTGCAAGTGTGCCAGAGGATGTGTGTAGGTTATATGCCAGCACTCCACCAGTTTATATGAGGGACTTGAGTATCTGTGGATTTTGGTATCCAAGAGGGATCCTGGAACCAATCTCCTGCAGATACTAGGGTACTCAGGGATGGCTACAAGCACTTAATTGCAGATAATGGTAAGTGCTGTGAAGAAAATTAGGCAGGATAATGTGTGTGTGAGAGAGAGTGTGAAGTGGGTATACGGGAAATTAGTACAGATGAGGTCATCGAGGAAGGCCTCTCTGAAGAGGTGACATTTAGCTGAGACCTGAATACTGAGAAGCAATCGTGCATATTCCAGACAGAGGAAATAGTGAATGGGAAGTCTTCAGGTAGGAACAAGACCAAGGAACTCCGGCCCCTGGGAGAGCTCATTGTCATGTGTGCTTCTTCATGACTTTATAAACTTTATACATAAATCCTGTTAACCTTGATCTTGGTGGACAAAATTATGCAAATCACATCTATGAGTTTCTAGCCCTCTTGGTTCTTTCCGGCGCACTCCTTCCAGGGCAAGCTGCAGACATCCAGGAATACTTGTTAATGATTAACACCCACAGATGATGAAAAACAGATTTTGCTGGTTTGTCAGCCATAAAATTCTAAGGAAGGCTGCAGGAGATTTAGCACAATCCTTAGGTAGCTGGGTCATTCATTTCTGTATAAATATTACCTTATCCAATCCCTCACCCCATCTCACCCATCCCCAGGAACATAATAGCTGTGCTGAGTAATAACCTTTCTTAATCTGTGGGAAGTCAATAGTTAACAACCGAGGATTGTCTTTCACATTGCTTTTTGTTGAAATACACCTAAGACTCTCAGATGTTATTTGGGAAAAGCTCTAAAACTTAACCTGATAAAGAGGTAATTTACAAAAAGATAAGCTTTGATAGATATTCCTGATGAGGCTGCACTCTAGGCTTACAAAGCATTGTAAACAGTTATGAGTCCAAACATATGGTTACATAAAAGAAATAAGTTCTGTTTGATAGCAGATAGTGTGACTATACTTAGCAACAATGTTATGTATATTTCAAAGTAACTAGAAGAGAGGACTTGAAATGATACCAGTACATAAAAATGATACTCACTCAAGGTGATGAATACCCCAATTACCCTGATTTGATTGTTACACACTCTTTGCATGTAAAAAACACTCACAGTACCCCATAAATAAGTAAATTATTATATATCAATAAAAGGGGAAAAATAACCATAAAATAGAAGCACATCATATTCCATGTTAGTGATATTACATCCTCACGTTAAGAATGGATACGTTTTCTTCACATGCAATTCATTCATTATTCACACAGATGAATTCATCAGGCCTGAAATATCCAGTGTCCTAGACTTTTTCCCTAACCCAGTATAAACTGCTGCATTCCCAAGGTTATGGGAGCTGCCTCGGTGGTATCACCCTTGCTAACTTAGTGTGTGATACTTTCTTTCATTCACACATTCACTCATTGGTCCACATACCTCAGGAGAATGATAAAATCTCTTTTACTTGTATGTTTACAGAGAGTCATCATAGCCTGTTATTGAAGAAATCTTTTTAAATACCCTGTAAGTCTGTACTGCCCTAAATTGACACAATCTACTCCTTTCTGTCCTGAAGTCTAAGCTAATGTTCAATCCCAGAGACATTTTACTTTTATGATGACATAATTAAGTGCCAAACATAGTCAAGAGACCTAAATTCCAGTCCCAGATTCATTTCTTCACTCACCAAGCACTTATTATATATATATTATGCACCAGACTTTGCACCACTGGTAGGTTTTTTCACTTTGGGTAAGTAGCTAAATTGCTTTATCCCCCAGCTTTCTTATCTGTACATAGTTCTATAAAAAGGTCATTTACCAGATAATCTCTAAGGTATTTTGCAGTTTTAAATACCTTTACTTCTAAGTCCAATTCTAATGTCCATATTGTTTCTGAATCATACTTGTTTCGAAGTAACTGAGTTTGTCTCATAGACATTTCCCATTAAAACAAAGGTCAGTACTGGTTATTTCTCCTAAGGCATTAATATAATTTCATTGGTTGGGAGAAAAATATATAATAATATTTCTGGAATTCAGATGAATATTTGCAAGAATTATCAATGAAGAAATAGTACTTTATATATATGTACACACACACACACACACTCACACACTGTGGCCATTCATATTCACGAGTTCCACATCTGTGGATATGGAGGGCCAACTAAGAAACTTGTACATCCTGGGATTTTGATGTCCTGGTGATAGGGGGTCCTGGAACCAATTCTCTGAGGATATGGAAAGCTCCACTGTATATATATTCACAAGAGTTAGAAAACAATAATATGTTACAAATGTCTCAGAACCAGTTTCCCTAACAAAAAGAGAAGTATACAAAAATAGATATATTTTGCTGGTCATATTGTATACTCTTTCTCAGACTAATTTGACAATATGTAACAAGGATCATAAAACTGGTTGTGTAGATTAATTACAATAATAATCTTAATTCATTTCACCATATCTTTTTTTTTTTTTTGGTCATGGTGTAATGTATTTTCTTTTTTTTTTTTTAATTTTAGTTTAAGTTCTGGGATAAATGTGCTGAATGCGCTGGTTTGTTACATAGGTTTACATGTGCCATGGTGGTTTGCTGCACCTATCAACCCATCATCTAGGTCTTAAGCCCCACATGCATTAGGTATTTGTCCTAATGTTCTCCTTCCCTTGCCCCCACCCCCAACAGGCCCCAGTGTGTGATGCTGCCCTACCTGTGTCCATGTGTTCTCATTGTTTAACTCCCACTTATGAGTGAGAACATGTGTGTTTGGTTTTCTGTTCCTGTGTCAGTTTGCTGAGGATAATGGTTTCCAGCTTCATCCATGTCCTTCCAAAGGACATTCTTTTTTATGGCTGCATAGTATTTCATGGTGTATATGTGCCACATTTTCTTAATCCAGTCTATCATTGATGGACACTTGGGTTGGTTCCAAGTCTTTGCTATTGTGAATAGTGCTGCAATAAACATACATGTATGTACATGTGTCTTCATAGTAGAATGATTTATAATCCTTTGGGTATATACTCAGTAATGGGATTGCTGGGTCAAATGGTATTTCTGGTTCTATATCCTTGAGGAATCACCATACTGCCTTTCATAATGGTTGAACTAGTTTACAGACCCACCAATAGTATAAAAGTGTTCCTATTTCTCCGCATCCTCGCCAGAATCTGTTGTTTCCTGACTTTTTAATAATTGTTATTCCTACCTAAGATGGTATCTCATTGTGGTTTTGGTTTGCATTTCTCTAGTGACCAGTGACTAGTGATGATGAGCTTCTTTTCATGTTTGTTGGCCGCATAAATGTCTTCTTTTGAGAAGTGTCTGTTCATATCCTTCACCCACTTTTTGATGGGGTTGTTTGTTTTTCTTGTAAATTTGTTTAAGTTGCTTGTAGATTCTGGATATTAGATCTTTGTCAGATGGATAGATTGCAAAAATTTTCTCCCATTCTGTAGGTTGCCTGTTCACTCTGATGATGGTTTTTACTGTGCAGAAGCTCTTTAATTGGTCCCATTTGTCAATTTTGGCTTTTGTTGCAATTGCTTTCCGTGTGTTAGTCATGAAGTCTTTGCCCACGCCTATGTCCTGAATGGTATTACTTAGGTTTTCTTCTAGGGTTGTTATGGTTTTAGGTTTTATGTTTAAGTCTTTAATCCATCTCAAGTTAATTTCTGCATAAGGTGTAAGGAAGGGGTCTAGTTTCAGTTTTCTGCATATGGCTAGTCAGTTTTCCCAGCATCATTTGTTAAATAGGGAATCCTTTCCCCATTGCTTGTTTTGGTCAGGTTTGTTGAAGATCAGATAGTTGTAGATGTGTGGTCAATTTCTGAGGCCTCTATTCTGTTCCATTGGTCTATATATCTGTTTTGGTACAAGTACCATGCTGTTTTGGTTACTGTAGCCTTGCAGCATAGTTTGAAGTCAAGTAGCGTGATGCCTCCAGCTTTGTTCTTTTTGCTTAGGATTGTGTTGGCTATACAGGCTCTTTTTTGGTTCCATATGAAATTTAAAGCAGTTTTTTTCTAGTTCTGTGAAGAAAGTCAATGGTAGCTTGATGGCAATAGCAGTGAATCTATAAATTACTTGGAGCAGTATGGCCATTTTCATGATATTGATTCTTCCTGGTTCACCCATGTAACTTCCTTTGGCCAATGAGCTTTCTCTCTTTCCAATCAGGCTCCTTTGCCATAATCATGAGGACACGCCCACCTCAGCCTGAGGAGTGAATGTGAGAGACACCTGGAAGAAAACCAAGTCATTCCAGTGGGGACCAGCAGTTTCTATGAGTTAAGAAGATCTAGTCAGGAGTCCAGGAAGGCCAGAGCAGCTAGAATTTGCAAGGCAAAATACCAAAGAGAGAACGCTGCAAATCTGCAGAGCCCCTCTCAAATCTGTGCAGCACATGACAAGTAATGATCAGCACATATGTGTGACGAAACTGCCCACGGTTTGGGAAACAACCACGCCCCAAAACGATTAGAAAAGATATTCTCTAGAGCTCACACAGAGCCAGAAACAGTTCTTGTTCCCACTAGCTAAAGTGAAAACCTTGTAATTCATGAGGCATCAGATAGCGTGACTGGGGAAGGGCATGGCCTGTGTAATGGGGCAAAATCAATTCTGGACAAAATACTGCTTTGCTGTCACCTAACAAAACTTAAAAGTGAAACGGAAAGAATCAACCTATTTCCAAGTAATTTAACTGTGCCCTAGAACAAATCTCAAGAATATTTACAGAAATACAAAAATATCCATTTCTCAACAAGGTAAAACTGATCATTTCTGCATCCAATGAAAGCTTACCAGGTATATTAGTTTGCTAGGGCTGGGTGACATTTATTGTGTCACAACTCTGGATTCCAAAAGTTCAAGGTCAAGGTATTGGCAGGGTCAGTTTCTTCCGAGGAATGGAGGGAAGGAAGAAGGGATCTACCACAAATTTTTATCAGGCTGCTGAAATTGGGGTAGGAAGAAAGTAGAATGGGGCCAAATAAGCCACTGGGACAGAAATAAAATTCCATTTTTTAAAATAATCTATGCCTTTTACAAAAGAATGTGAGGGTGCTCAGCAAGACACACACAATAATGCAATTAAAATCTAAATGGAAAGCAAAGCCATGAATATCTGGAGGAATTAAGTAAATATGTTAGCCTTAAGTGCTTAGTTACTACAATCATCAATAAACATGGCTTGGCGCTTCCTGACAGCTGTAGCCGAAGGGGAAATACAGTTTGTAAGAAATTATGCTTTGTGCTAGGGAGAAAAAATTATTAATGCACAAATACTCACTGCCTTCCTCTACCCTTTCCCTAGATGTCTTTAAATCTTACTTCTCCCACCCAGACTTTTGCTAGACCCTGGGGTTGGGGAGGGGGGATCAAGAACATACACAGTAATGTCCAGGTGCGGTGGTTTATGCCTGTAATCCCAGCATTTTGGGAGGCTGAGGTGGGTGGATCACCTGAGGTCAGAAGTTCAAGACCAGCCTGGCCAACATGGCAAAACTCTGTCTCTACTAAAAATACAAAAATTAGCCAGGTATGGTGGCATGTGCCTGTAATACCAGCTACTGGGGGAGTTGAAGCAGGAGGATCGTTTGAACATGGGAGGCGGAGCTTGCAGTGAGCCAAGATCGTGGCACTGCACTCCAGCCTGGGCAACAGAGTGAGACTCCGTCTCAAAAAAAAAAAAAAGAGTATACACAGGAAACTCAGGTGTTCTATGTCACCGTCTGAAGGAGGAATCATACATTTTGGTACCCAAAAAGGGGAAGTATGTTATCCCTTTCAGAGCATACGTAAATCCTTACTCCATCATTTTACACCAGTTAAATGCTTTATTTACCTTTGTCGATGAGCAGATAAGCAAGTGCTCTTCTGCAAAACTATAAATAATTAGAAGCCAAAATGGTGGAATGTTGAAATCATCATCTGCAAATTAGCAATGGCTATTTTTATGTCAGGTTTTGATTTTAGGAGAAAGGAAAAGAATATATTCTAATCTACTTCCTACAAACAGCTGTAATCAGCAGATGATGGAGATGACAAAACTCAAGTAATTAAACTTTTTTCTCATTTAAAAAATCTATTATTCAACAGCAAAAGCAAAAAATACATCAGTGGATTTTTACTTTCGACCACTGGAAAGTGTTCTATCTCTAAATGGACTATCATTAATTTGTATAATATATATGATTAGGCAAACAAACAAAAAGGGAAGTAATAAATATAACTACCTTAGAAAAGAATGTTTTGTAGCTTACTTCTTTCTTTTATGGCCTCAATATATTGAAAGATATGTGACTATGGAAATATCAGTCTATCTCTTTTTTTCTCTTCGTCATTACTGTCAAGTCCTGCAGAATGCAAGATGGCACTGGAATACTGTGTTCCATTCTGTTGCATTAAGAGACTTAACCCATTATTAAATCTCTGAGTTCTTTTGCTGGTCCTTTGGCAAACAGGTAAATAAATTGCTGGAAAAAGTCCTCATCAGTCATTTGTTCATTAAACTAATATTTATTGACCCTACTATGAGCCAACAAGATTCTATTAGGTGAATGAAGCAGACTAAAATCCTTGCCTTCGTGGAGTTTACATCCTAGTGGAGGAAGGACAATAAAACAAGCAAGTAGAGAGTTAAGTCATATGGTGATGAGAATGGAAGAGGAATGGGGTTGGGGAGAGGGCGCTAGGGAGGTGGTAGCATTTTAAAGGGTGTGATAAGGTCTCCATGAGAGGATGCCTTATGACATTTGAGCAAAGATCCAAAAGGTGTGAGGGAGGGAGGCATGGAAATAAATGTAGAAAGAGCCTTTCGACACAGAGGGAGCAGGGCTGGCAGGATTGAGGAATGGCAGCAGAATAGAGCAGTCTAGGGGATGAGTGCGATGAGTTGAATCAGGGAGGTGAGGGACAGAAGGGCAGGGCAGATTGTGGAGGACACTGTGGGCCATTGTTAAGACTTTGGCTTTCACTCTGAGGTAGATGGGAAGTCACACAGAAGTTGAACTAAGGAGAAGCATAAAATGGCACATAGATTTTAAATTATTGTATGGCCATTGTGTTGACCACAGACTATAGAGGATCAAGGGGAGAAACAGGAGGCTCTGCAGGAAGCTGTTATTCAGACAAGACAGGATGGGGGCTCAGACCAGGGGTTGCAGCCTCCATGGTGAAAAGAACCCTGCAGATGACTTCCCACCCAGCTGTTCATGGGATTAAGAGATGCCACAGGTTGAGTCATATTTTCTTGGAAAAGTTTTCCTTAAAAAAATAGTCAGCAGGGTGCGGTGGCTCATGCCTGTAATCTCAGCACTTTGGGAGACCAAGGCAGGCAGATTACCTGAGGTCAGGAGTTTGAGACCAGCCTTGCCAACATGGTGAAACTCCGTATCTACTAAAAATATAAAAGTTAGCCAGGTGTGGTGGCGGTTGCCTGTAATCTTAGCTCCTCGGGAGACTGAGGCAGGAGAATTGCTGGCACCCAGGAGACAGATGTTGCAGTGAGCCCACATGGAGCCACTGCACTCCAGCCTAGGAGACAGAGGGAGGCTTCATCTGAAAATAATAATAGTAATAACAATAGTCATTGTGTTTTTTTGTGGTTTTTAAAATTTTTTAATTTTTTGTTTTTTTGAGATGGAGTCTTGCTCTGTCACGTGGGCTGGAGTGTAGTGGCATGATCTTGGCTCACCGCAACCTCTGCCTCCCAGGTTCAAGCAATTCTCTGCCTCAGCCTCCTGAGTAGTCGAGATTACAGGCACCCACCACCATGCCCGGCTAATTTTTGTATTTTTAGTAGAGACGGGGTTTCACCATCTTGGCCAGGCTGGTCTTGAACTCCTGAACTCGTGATCTACCCGCCTCGGCCTCCCAAAGTACTGCGATTACAGGCAAGAGCCATTGCTCCCAGCCTAGTCTTTGTCTTTACTAAAAGTATAGAATATTTTTTATAGCCAAAAAAGCCAACATTTACAAATGGGAAACTGGTATTAAAGGGTTATTGCTAATGAAATTAGAACCACAGCAATACATCTATTTTTAAGGGCCAAGGTTTATTCATTGTAGTTTCTATTTAGGCAGCAATTAAATAAGAATTTTACTTACTTGCACCCTTACTGTGGAAATGCTTTCTTACACATAATTGGCTCACTTCCCTACCTTTGTAAATGTTATATAGTGAGCAAAATTAAATTAATTCAATGTTTGATGATTGAAGTTTTGCATTATCTGAGAATCCTACTTCCTCACCAATAATTCATATTAAACAGATGTTTGGATAAAGATGTAAAAGATACACGAGATAGGCCTGAATTTATACTAAATCACAGTGCATACTTTAGATATTTGATTATTTTTTAAAATACCATGTATGTTTGATTTCTCATTATTGCAAATTTTTCTTCTAAGAGTAGATTACAAATGAACTGTAGTTAATGGAATTATAGAGATCAAAATGTGGTTTTTCCCCCAGTGATTCCCAGCATTTGAGGGCCACAGTGCACATCACTTGCCAACTCTACAGATGATTATGACACTTACCAAATAAATACTGAAATTTATCATCATGTTTCTGAAATAAACATACTGTATTATGGGCGGGTACGGTGGCTCACACCTGTAATCCCAGCACTTTGGGAGGCTGAGGCGGGTGGATCACGAGGTCAGGAGATCGAGACCATCCTGGCTAACACAGTGAAACCCCGTCTCCACTAAAAATACAAAAAATTAGCCAGGCGTGGTAGCGGGTGCCCATAGTCCCAGCTACTCAGGAGGCTGAGGCAGGAGAATGGCATGAACCCTGGAGGCAAAGCTTGCAGTGAGCTGAGATCATGCCACTGCACTCCAGCAGCCTGGGTGACAGAGCAAGACTCCATCTCAAAAAAAAAAATACTGTATTACTAAACTCAATCATGTTATTCAAAATACAGATCAAAACATTCTCTTTCATGATAAGACTGTACTTCTATAGCCTCCCCTGCTGTTCTCACTCCCGCAACATTTTTCTGGCCTGACAGGACCGTTAACCAGATTTTCCAACCAAGAATTATTTATATCCTCCTGTGCACTTCAGTGAAACCAATTTGAGTTGTCCTTCTTTTTCACTGGCTTCTCAATAAATCTTGCTGCTAGTTTAAATAGAAATATCATCAAGTCAGGCTGGAATGTGGCAAAAATTACCATTGTTAAGCCCAGAGCTTAAGTGGTAAAAGAAAAAAGAGATTGGAAAATATGAGGCAAGAGCTTTTTGACAAACATGAGACACAACAGAAAATACGCAAAGCTTCACAGTGTATGCATAAGAAAAAAATTCCAAAGGAATGGTGCAAACATAGTGTTTTAGTTTTCTAGGGCTACCATAACAAAATACTGCAGACTGGGTTGTTTAAACCAGCGGTCCTCAACCTTTTTGGCACCAGGGACTGGTTTCGTGGAAGACAATTTTTCCACAGCCCAGAGGTAGGTGGATGGTTTGGGGATGATTCAAACACATTACATTTATTGTGCACTTTATTTGCGTTATTACACTGTATTATGTAATGAAATAACTATGCAACTTACCATAATGTAGCATCAGTGGGAGCCCTGAGCCTGTTTTCCTGCAACTAGACGGTCCCAGCTGGGGGGTGAAAGGAGACAGGAACAGATCCTCAAGTATTAGATTCTCATAAGGAACACGCAACCTAGATCCCTCTCCTGCGCAGTTCACAATAGGGTTTGTTTTCCTATGAGAATCTAATGCTGCCGCTGATCTGACAGGAAGTGGAGCTCAGGCAATAATGCAAACAATGGGGAGCGGCTATAACTATAGTTGAAGCTCTCCCACCACTAACCTCCTGCTGTGTGGCCCAGTTCCTTGCAGGCCACGGACCACTATCAGTCCATAACCTGGTGGCTGTAGACCCCTGGCTTAAACAATAGTAATTCATTTTCTAACAGTCCTGGAGGTCAGACATCTGAGACCAAGGTGTCAACAGGATTGCTTTCTCCCAAGGCCTCTCTCCTTGACTTGTAGACAGTTGTCTTCATGTTCACACGGCATTCCCCGCAATGTGCATCTACGTCTACATTTCCTCCTTTCCTTGGCTTATAGTTGGCTGTGCGTCTCTTCACATGGAGTACTCTGTGTATGTGCATCTGTCTCTAAATTTCCCCTTTTTATAAGGACTCCAATCATACTGAATTAGGGCCCACCCTGATGGCCTCATTTTAACTCTTTAAAGCTTCTATCTCTAAATACAGTCACATTCCAAGATGCTGGGAGTTAGGACTTCAACATATGAATTGAGAGGCCATACAATTCAGCTCATAACACACACCATTTAGGAAAAGTATATGGAATACACCCATTGTCACCTGTTAGCTGTTTAATAAACTATGGTTTTTGATTGTTTGAACACCAAAATTATGCTAAGCCCAGAATACAGCATTTGACATACTTACTCTATATGTGAAGAGTGACCACCAAGTCTTTGTGTGACCCACCAAACCCGTGGTAGAAACAGAAAGTGGCTGGAGGCCCTGGAATCTAGCACACTTTCTGTTCAGCTCTGCCTTCAAGGAGCAGTCATTAGTCAGCCTCAGCATGTGCCTTATGAAGAATGTTTCTTTACCAAATGTCCCAACATTTTGCATAATTCAGGAAGCCAGGTAGAAAGAATTGCCTTGTGTTTTCTGAAAGACACTTATCAAAGAAAGAGACATCCCTTTGAGCTTTATTTTTTTCCACGAACACTGCAGCTTCCATCTTGGGCCATAGATATGGAGTCCAAATTCAAATCAGCGCTGACATCAGACAGATATTCACGGTGACCATCGCTGATTATTTATGGCTCTCATGAGCCTGGACCTGACTTCAGAATCTTTCTCAACACAGCCACTACCAATTGATTGGGGTTGACACATAACATAAAATTTATTTAGCATCTTTGGTCCAAACAAAGTAGGCTGCCAGAAGCCTCTTTCCATAAGCGGTCCCTTCAGCCAGGGATTACCAAACCAATTCAGTCTTAATTCTTGACTGGCTAAGCTGGCATTGGTCTCTTTGTTTACGAGAACCATTCTAAAAACATTGGTCCAGGCAGGGGTGGATCTGGTTTTTGTGGAGCCTGAAGCACACATTTTGGAGGAGGAAAATCTCCTTTAATGAAAAAAGTGAAAAATTATAAATTAGAATTTCTAGAGCCTCTTCCAAGGTCTTGGAAGAGTTAGTGACATGCAAGTGAGAGGCCTAAAGCTTAAGTTTCATTAGCTTCAACCTGGTATATCTGGCCCTGCCACAAAGAAAAAAGCTGCCTCAAAATCAAAACTCTTCTGTAAAGAGTGTTCATTCCTTCACCCCCATCCCCTATTCACACACACCCGCCTCCTTCAGCTCTTATATGTCTGTGTCTTGCTCTACATGGTCTCTGTTACTATTGCCTTACTTTGTCCTCCAATCAGTTCTGATTCATAGGTAGCCACAGGATGGGCAAGTTAGGAGATTCAGGACCAGGGCTGTGCTTGAGAAACACCCAGGCCTCAGAGGGTATTGTCATCTTATTTAGAAAGGGACATGTATTTGGTTCCCTCTGCTTCTGAGGTTAACCAGAGGTCACATTTTTAATGAATTAGAGACAAGTCTCCAGGATTTAGCATATAAAGACAAGCCAACCCTCTCATATACAATTGAGAAGTTGAGTGTGGAGGTTTGAAATGTAGTGTACAATTTATATAAAGAGTCCAAAGCCTTCTTAGGGAAAGGAACCAATATTACTGTGCACTTCCGCAGATATTCAAAGT
Organism: Trachypithecus francoisi; assembly: GCF_009764315.1. Lineage (NCBI taxonomy): Eukaryota > Metazoa > Chordata > Mammalia > Primates > Cercopithecidae > Trachypithecus > Trachypithecus francoisi. The sequence goes on along the minus strand of NW_022681470.1, from coordinate 42,329,759 downwards.
TATGAAAGCAGATGCGATAGACTGAATAGGCTTTGTCCAAGTCTGAATGTCAAAAAAAGGCAATGGGACTCTTGAGGGAAAAAGAGGCTTTAAGAGTTGAAGGAGACAAAAACAGACAGGGGGTCCTTGCTCTAAGATGGTCAGAAGGGACCTTGGTTCTGGATCCACCTAGACTTCATAGAGATGACACAGGTACCCTACCTACTACCTTTCCGAAGTAGCTACAAACAAGTGGGCAGGCTGGGAGACCACTGTTACTATGCAGCTGTAACTTTGGGAACACAAACCTTCTTTAGAATAGAATGTTCATAGCTGAACATAAAACTGATGATAGAGACAGATATTTTACACATTTGCCTTCCCCTTCCCCCTAGCCTCTCTCTTCACAGGTATCACTCTTTCTGCATAGCATTTCCTGGAATATCCAGGACCCCGTGAATCCCATCCCGTTCTTCCCACAAGGGGCAGTGGTAGTGGTTTTGGTGGCGGCAACACGCCTGGGATTCTGTCTCACCCCCAGCATCTGGGAATCCTTCACAGGCCCTATCTTAGGGAAGCTTTTTAGTATAGTGGAAAAGAATGTGGAAATACGGGAAACCTAGGTTTGAACCCTGGCTCCATCATGTACCAACTGTACGGCTGTAAGTAAGTTAACTTAACTCTGTGAACCTCAGTTTCTTCATCTGTAAGCTGAAGTCACTGTGGGCAACAACCGAATAGATTTGTCTAACATGCATAGCATGATTCCCAGCACAGCATATGCTGTGAAAATTTTGGTTCCATAACTTTGCACTCCCAAAGACTTCCCTGGTAATGTTTGACCAATCACAAGTTTTAATTTGGAATACAGTCAAATTTAGAATGTAGCCAAAACAAGTCCTCTTATTATCACCATCACCTGTACATCACTGTTGTAATCCACTGGAAGCTATGGTCACTCCGTTGTAAGGAGCTGTGGAGGACAAAAAGGCCATGCCCATCATAAATGGGGCTTTGGTTTGAACACTGAATAAACACCGAGAAATGAGATAAGAAAACTAGGTATCACTCAGCTTGGATTAAATAATAAAAAACAAACGTCCCAAAACACAGATATGCAATGTGAATAAAAAACAAAATGCATATGAATCAATGACTAGAACCTGAAGTAACTTGCTTTGGAGCAGACAGGAAAGCAAACAAGCAAACTGGCTTCAAGAAACTTGACTGGCAATCCCCGCCTTAGATGGATCGTTTACTTACTGTGAATTCTCTCCACCCTTAAGTACAGAGGTTGGGTTGCCTCACCCTACACTTATCTATGTTCCCTTGTCATTCTGTTTCAGGTTTTAGCTCCCTAAGTTCATTGTCAATTCCACCAGGGAAGAAACAATTATTTGTTTCTTTGGTATGCTCCCATTGAGTAGGAACACAAGAAATAAAAAGAATAAAGGGAGCAAGAAGGAAGAAGGAAGGGGACAAGAAGGAAGGAAGAAGTAAAAAGAGAGCAGAAAGGAAGATCTGCTTCAAAAGGAGGCTGAACTTTGCAGCGAAGTATCCTGTAGCAAAGTATCTCCATGCTAGGAACCTGGCCAGCTGCAAACTGCTCTTGGCTGTTCTATTGAACTTGATGCATCCATCTTCCTATAATGGATACTTGTTGGAGGATTCAGCGTAAGGAATCATCTGCCATGTTTGACCTGAATTGTCATCAATAAAGCAATAAACTCTTTTATAGCTTGTATTGATCATTAGTGACTAATTAAATGTGGGAGACAAATGCAAGATTTTCCAGGACAGCTGTTATACAAAGGGGCAAGGCAGCAGAAATAATTGCACAACTGCTTTTATAAAGAGCTTTGTCTTTGAATCTAAATCCAGGTATTTTCCTATGATGGCAACACCTAAAACAAGAAATAAGTAACAATGGCAGAAGAACTTGAGAAAGAGCAGTTCTCAAGTCCCCTTAGACCCTGCACCACTATGATAGAAGGGATCCTTACACCTGCCCAAACATGCTGCCTTCTAGAAGTAACCCCTCCCACTTCTTAAATTTCCTCAGCACACAGCTCATGAGGCTCTTATTAAGCACTGCACTGGATTATAATCCTCTGTGTCTGTGTCTTTTTATTTCTACCATTTGTAGATTCTTTAAGGCAAGGACTTTTCCACATTTAACTCTGAACCTTACATAAGACCAAACTAGTGCTTTTTACTGAGTCTACGATAAAGAAATATTTGTTGCATAAATTAATAAAATTTGTATTATCTTTTAGTCTGAAATTTGTTCTTTTATCTTTTTTTTTTTTCATTTGGGCTTGAGCTCCCAAATCCAATAACTCTATGTAGACTTTGTTAAACAAGCACCAGACAGCATGGCCTAATAGTGAAAACACTGGGTAGAGGAGGTCAGGAAACACAAAGCATAATTATGGTACTTTTTCTAAATGTAAAAGTGAACTTTGGTAAGTCACATAACTTTTCTATACCTTGATTTCTTTATTTTTCTATAAAATGAGGAAAAATAATATCTGCCCTCCAAAGAAACAAGGGAGGGGAAGGGAGGAGACATTTACTGGGTGCTTATTATATGCCAGACACTGAGTTAGGTGTACACACAGGAATCATCTCATGTGACTCTCTTAATAACTTTGTGTTTGTTTTCCAGCTATACAGATGAGGAAACTGAGACTCAAGTAACATAACTGCAAAAAGTTATTCAACTAATAATTGACAAAGTGAGAATACTCAGTTCAGGTCAAGCCATTCAACACTTAGTGAGAGCCACTGAGCTGGCACTATGATTATAGTCAAGGATACAAGATAAACTAAACAGAACTCTTACTATCAAGAAAAGGAAACATATAAACAAATAATTATATGCAAGTAAGCATTTAAGATTCCTTCCAACCACATCTGCTGCTTTCAATGAGACTGTGAAAGATCAAGTATGTAAAAGTATGTCACCAAGTCAAAAGGTTTATTTTAAGTATCTGTGCCTAATACTGTAGAAACTCCACTAGGAAACATACTTTAAGTAACTCTCGGTCATTGGTCACTGTCCTCAAGACGCTTACAATCTTATTGAACATATTGGTGCTTGAAGTGGTGGACTTCATCTAGAAAACTCACTCACATGAAATAATACATTCTACTAAAATAATGAGCAAAACTGATACGAATAATTCTGCTTTTGAGACTGCTTGACAACTATAACAATGAAGACAAACAGTGTCTTTGCCGTACAATGAATACAGTGTTAATTACATATCAGGGGCTAAGGTTTTCTGAATATTATGTCACCTACTTACAATTAGTCTCCAGATTTCATTGGGTTTATAGTAGGAAATATTCCACCACCCATATTCTGGCTTTGGCCATATATTCCTCTACAATTCAAGGCATTTTCTGGTTAAACAATATTTTAACATTTTCATAATGGCTTGCTCACTTGAAGCAGTAATATTAACTTTTATTCATAAAATCTTCACTTCTTCCCATGAACCCAAGTACTGAGAATAGTACACATGAAATTAAAATAACAAAATATATAAAGGAAATTTCAAAAGAAAGTCAAGCCAAAAACTAGGACATCATTAATTAGAAATTACAAAGCAAACGAGTTGTAAAAAGATGTTTTACGTTATCTTTCCTTTCATACTTCGCTTTCGTATTGTTACGGATCTTTTACAAGCATAATTTTCTTGAATCTCTTGTGTTATTGTTGAAGTGATATTTAAAGCATCCACACATAACGTACCACAGGCTTAAATTTGGTGACTGATACTTACATATTTATTATGTTAAAAATATGTGCAGTTTCAGAATGCTTCTCTCTCTGGTGTATCATGAGGATTTAATTTGTGTCCCTCTATACAAAATAAGAACTGATTCCTTCTTTGTTCTGTAAGCACTTGGAAGAGAAGGCCTCAAAAAACAATATGTGGAAATACACCCACCACCACCTTCTAAAAAATAGATTGAAACAGGTACACCACTCTCTTCTGAACAGACAGAAGTCCACTTACTAGCACAGTGAGTTCTTATTTAATATTTCACAATTGTCCTGTGAAACAAATATGCCCTCTAGGAGTACCTTGAAGTTTCTTCAGATATTAATAAAACTTTAAGAAAAGAAGGGTTTACTACAAGCTCAATACGCTCTACTTTGGTGATTGTTTAGGAAAGTTAATTGCTTATGAAAGGAATCATGAAAGAATGGGGCTGGAATTTTCAGGGCTTAAGTTAAGAAAGGTCCCATGAGGGTCGTGAGGGTCTAAGGCTTTCCATCTCTCCCCAGGACAGCCCTTTGCATGTGGGCCTCAGATGCTACCAGGTGGAGTTAGGTGTTGTCCCTCTTTGCTTTTAGCAATCTTGCTCTAAATTTTATAGGGATGAGAAATCACTTGGGAGAAAAAGCCTGGGACCCAGTTTCTCTTTATTGAAATTCATAGGGATTACCCAAAGTGATGCCTGGAAAGGTTATGCTAAAAGACAAATTATACAGTACAGATCTTATTTGAAAATCTACCACAAGGCTAAGCACAGTGACTCACACCTGTAATCCCAGCAGTTCGGGAGGCTAAGGCGGGCAGATCACTTGATGCCAGGAGTTCCAGATCAGCCTGGCCAACATGGTGGAAACCCATCTCTACTAAAAATACAAAAATCAGCCAGGCATGGTGGCAGGCACCTGTAATTCCAGTTACTCAGGAGGCTGAGTCACAAGAATCACCTAAACCCGGGAGGCAGAGTTGCAGTGAGCTGAGATGTCACCATTGCACTCCACCCTGGGTGACAGAGCAAGACTCCAACCACCCCCCCAAAAAAACAATCTATTACAAGTTTCAAAAAGTAAAATTTTAATCCATTTATATTTTAAAGATAAAATTAACCAGCTAGCTACAGTTCTGGATCACAAACCCAAGTGGTTGTGCTTTCGGGTAATATAATGAAATAATATAATGAACGTCACACATCATGAAGAGGTCACATGGTGAAAGGCCTCTCTGCCCTGGCTATCCAGCCACCCTCTTCACTGACAGCCTTTCCCCGAGTAATCACTTTTTCCAGTTTCTTTGCATCATTCTTAAGATATTCTAATCATACACAGGCATAAATGTGTGTATCACCTTTTAAAACACAAATGGAAACACCACAGTAATATTAATAATAGTTTTAGGCAAAAAGCATCAATGGATGCTCAAATTAGTGGATAAGAAAGTACAATGAGTAACAGGATATTTGCATAGTCTCAAATTAACTCCCCACAAGACACTTGCTATGTACAGAATTGTATCCTTCCAAAATTCATGCAGTAAAGCTCTAACCCCCAGTGTGATGATATTTGGAGTTAGGGCCTTTGGGAAGTAATTAAGTTCAAATGAGGTTATAAAGGTGAGGCCCTTATGATGGGGTGAATGTTCTGATAAGAAGAGATAGCAGAGAGCTTGCTTTCCTTCTCTCTCCACCATGTGAAGACAGAGCAAGAAGGGTGCTGTCTGCAAGCCTGGAAGAGAGCCCTCACCAGAAACCAAACCCTTCTGGATATCCTGTTGGACCCTGCTGGATCTTGACGTTGGACTCCCAGCCCCCAGAACTATGAGAAAACAGATTTTTGTTGTTTAAGTCACCTAATTTATGGTATTTTGATATGGCAGCCCAAGCTGCTAATTACAAAAGAAAAATAAAATAACTTGGCAATGGAGAACGCTGGCAGATACCTCCTTAACCAAGTGATCAAGTTAACATCTCCAGCAACAAGGCACATCAACATTATGTGCCTCCTGATGTGCACCGTGAAGAGCTAACATCACTTCTGTGGTATTCTTGCAAAAAAAAAAAAAAAATCAAAACCTGTATCTAATCATGAGGAAAGCTTAGACAGTCCCATTTTACAAAATATCTGATGAATAGTCTTCAAACGTGTCAAGATCATCAAAGGAGAAGAAAGATGATGAACTGGAGGAGCTATCCCTGATTAAAGTACACTGAAGGGCATTAGAGGAGCAAGTGAAAAAAATTTTGAAAAAAAATCTAAAAAGGTCTGTAGATTAGTTCATGTGATTTCATCAATGTTAATTTCCTACCTATGTAACTTTTTATAAGTATGAAGTTATTTTAAAAAGTAAATTTTAAAAATTAAAAACACAAGTGGTTGTGTTCTGTGTATACTATTTTCCATCTTTCATTTCTCCTCTAAACTATGTCATAAGTATCATTCCATATCAGTATAGATACTGCATTTTTTTTTTTTTTTTTTTTTGAGACGGAGTCTGGCTCTGTCGCCCAGGCTGGAGTGCAGTGGCCGGATCTCAGCTCACTGCAAGCTCCGCCTCCCAGGTTTACCCCATTCTCCTGCCTCAGCCTCCCTAGTAGCTGGGACTACAGGCGCCCGCCTCGTCGCCCGGCTAGTTTTTTGTATTCCTTAGTAGAGACGGGGTTTCACCGTATTAGCCAGGGTGGTCGCGATCTCCTGACCTTGTGATCCGCCCGTCTCGGCCTCCCAAAGTGCTAGGATTACAGGCTTGAGCCACTGCGCCCGGCAGATACTGCATTTTTAATGAATGCGAAATGTTCCACTGTATGGATTTATGTGTTTAATCAGTTCCTTATTAATGAATACTTTGAGCTATTTCCTAGCTTTTGCTATTACAGTGTTGCAGTTAACATTCTTTTCAATAAGACTTTTTGTGAACATGGTAAAGCCACTCTAAATGCACAATAAACCAGTGTCTCCCTTCCTTTAAGAAAGAGGTTCCCCAACATTTCTGGCACCAGGGACCAGTTTTGCAGAAGACAATTTTTCCACAGATAGGGGTAACGGGGGGATGGTTTTGGGATGAAACTGTTCCACCCAAGCATTAGATTTTCATAAGGAGCTCACAACCTAGATCCCTTACAATAGGGGTCATGCACCTATGACAATCTAATGCCACAGCTGATCTGACAGGAGGTGGAGCTCAGGCGGTAATGCCTGCTTGCTGACTGCTCACTTCCTACTGTACAGCCTGGTTCCTAACAGGCCACAGACCAGTACCTGTCTGTGGCCTGGGGTTTGGGGACCCCTGCTGTAAGACTTAGAATCCATACCAAGCAAGTGTTCAGGACAGAATAACACATGTGGCCAAGCTCTTTATCAAAGCCAGAGTTAAGAAAAATAATACACAATTTATTTTTTGATATTATAAATTCTTAATGTTGTGGTTAAAACGAAGCAGTTTTTAAGATTGTCTTATCCATTGAATATATATTCCTTGGCTTTTTACTTGTCATCTAAATTATTTAATTTAGGGGTGGAAAAAGTAAAATTATCACAAATGTTACTAGTTAAGGCGTTTTTTAAAAAAAATAGATGAAATTAATCCTAAATTTAAAATTCTAATGCACCTGTCTTCTCTGGTAATTAAGACTCTAACCAAATCTTCAGTGTGCAAATCAGCTGTTTTAATGATCTGAATCCTAAGGCATGTGCAAGAGTTTAAGATAAACTTAATAGGCCAGGCGCAGTGGCTCACCCCTGTAATTCCAGCACTTTGGGAGGCCGAGGCAGGCGGATCACCTGAGGTCAGGAGTTCGAGACCACTCTGGCCAACACAGTGAAACCCTGTCTCTACTACAAATACAAAAAATCAGCCGGAAATGGTGGCATGCACCTGTAGTCCTAGCTACTCGGGAGGCTGAGGCGGATGAATCCCTTGAATCTGGGAGGCAGAGGCTGCAGTGAGCCAAGATGGCACCACTGCACTCCAGTCTGGGAGACAGTGAGACTTTGTCTAAAAGAAAAAAAAAAATCCTAAATATTGCAATAAAATGCTACAATGCACTTATCTACAAGAAATCTTGTATCAGTAATCAGAAAACTCTGAACACATTATCCCTCTCTTCTTCTCTCTGTACTGCAAACATAACCTTCTTACTCTCCATTTGCCACCTTAACTTACTTCAGCAAGTAAGTGGTCAAACAAGGCATTCTGATCCCAAGTCCGTGCTTAAGGAAAGAGGAGAGATATTTTGAGCTTGTTCTTTCCCTTTTAAAGTCTTCCACACATTTTTTATCTTTGAAACAGCATCTATCAAGCACTATGCCGGGTATTTCACAAAGCCAATGAACAGTTCCCATCCACTTTTTAGCTTATAACAACAAACCAACAGCAAATACAGCAAACCAATAAACGTGGGTTTTCTACTGAAGGTCAAGTAAATAGAGCACTGAATGAGGTGAAGGACTGTTATTAGGGGTCCTTTATTTTTCCAGGAAGGTCTTCCTGGAAATTTCCAGATATTAGGATTCATTTGAGGAAAAAGCTAGGAAGCCATATTAATTTCCTCTGTCTGTTGTAACAAAGTATTACAAATAATAATAATTTGGTAGGTTTGAAAACAATGGCAATTTATTCTCTTGAAACCAGAAGTCCAAAATCAGTATCACTAGACCCAAATCTCCCTTATGGCATCCCAGAGGCTCTAGGGGAGAATCTGTTCCTCCCTCTTCTAGCATCTGGTAGCTGCCAGCTTCCTTGGTTTGTGGCTGCAAGCCAATATCTGCCTCCATGTTCACACTGACTTCCGTTTGTGTCAAATCTTCTTTTGTCTCTCTCTTATAAGGACACTTGTGACTGAATTTGGGGCCCTCCCACGTAATCTGGAATAATCTCCCCATCTTAAAAATCTCTTACTAAATCACATCTGCAATGACCTTTCTTCCATTAGTGGTAACAATGACAGGTCACAGAGATTAAGATCTGATATCTTTGGGGACTATTATTCAACCTACTCCAGAGTTCCTTCCCTTTTGTGGGGAGCAGTGTTCTAGAAAGCTTTAAATCAAAGTAAGGGAAGTCAGTCGGTGCAGTGGCTCACACCTGTAATCCAAACAACGGGAGGCCAAGGTGGGTGGATCACCTGAGGTCAGGAGTTTGAGACCAACCTGGCTAACATGGTGAAACCCCATCTCTACTAAAAATAAAAAATTAGCCAGGCATGATGGCGGGCACCTGTAATCCCACCTACTTGGGAGGCTGAGGTGGCAGGATCTCTTGAACCAGGAAGCAGAGGCTGTAGTGAGCTGAGATCGTGCCACTGCACTCCAGCCTGGGTGTCAGAGTGGGGCTTCATCTCAGAAACAAAAAAAACGAACAAAAAGCAAAGTAAGGGATGTAGAGGCTCTCACCAACACATCAATAAAGAGTTTGAGTTTGTGTTGCTTTTGTTGTTTATCAGAGTGTCTAGTTGAAGCCTTGAAAGTACTGACTGAGATAAAATGTAATTGGCAGGGGTTCTGGAGGAAAGATGTGGTGACCAAGGAAAACCCAGAGATCACAGATCCCAGACTCATCAAGACTGTGGGCTGAGAACCAACAGTACTTTCACCTACTTATATGGCTTTCCTAGGGTCTACCTTGACACAGACCATCTTAGCCTCCCACCAGCGCCCCCAGGACTCACACATACTCCAGAGACAGCCACAGCAACACCCCCACCCTTGCCCATCCCCAGTGCTCCTTGCTGGGTGGCCTTCTCCTTTCACAACTCTGTTTGCATTCCATTTCATTCTACTCTTTCCACCAGATGGTCTGCTTATTCTTATTATAGCTGAAAAGAATTCAGCCAGATTAAAATAAATCCTCTATAGTCATCACCTAAGTGTTAATGTAAGCCCAATGCTTGTCTTAATACCAATTTTTCTATTTAAGGTCTTAGTACAATGTCTTGGGGTGACCGGGGTGAACAGGATGACAAACTGTATGGTTTTTTTAATATCTTTTGAATGAAACTAAGAAGACTAAGCAATTTTTCAGGCGGGGGACTAATGATTTTAAGTTCTTTTTACTATAACTTGGGTGCTAGATAATATCCTCCACACGACAACCTGAGAACAGCCACCAATCCTGGTTATAAGGGATTTATTGCTCTCTAGGAAATACAAGGGGCAGGTTCCAGGAGATGTTTCACAGGAGCACTTATGTGTGGCTTTGGCTTCTTGCCTATGGTGCACTCCAGCATGGTGCACAATCCTTGGGTTCCATGTCAGATCACCTAAGTTCAAACCCCTGCTCCAACACTCATCATTCCTGTGAATTGCTTCACAGAGGTTGCTTGAGGGTTCAATGAGATAACACATGTTTTATGCGTCAATTTGGCAAGGCTACAGTCTCCAGTTATTCAATCAAACATTAACCACGGTGGTGCTGTGAGAGTATTTTGTAGATGTGCTTAAAGTACATAAACCTGACTATAAGTAAGGGAGGTTATCCTCAATAATCTGAGTGGATCTGATTCAATTGGTGAAAGGCCTTAAAAACCAAATTGCATTCCCAGAAGAAGAAGAAATTCTGTCTGTGGCTGGTAACCTCAGCTCATGCCCCAGGGTTCCAGCCTGCCCTTCCTAAGAGCCTTGCCTACAGAGTCCCCACAATCACATAAGCCAATTCCTCTCAATAAATGTCTATATATGTCCTGCTGGTCTTGTGTTTCTGGTTGAACTTTGACTAATGCAAGACATAAAATGTGCAGAACAGACACTGATACAGTGCTCAGAAGGTTTTTGCTCCTATTTTTGTTGGTGATGGTGGTAGTAGTCATAATAGTGATGGTGGTGTTATATAACATAAACTGGAGTTTTCCTATTCCTATTGGAAATTTTCCAGTGCCCAGTATTCTGTCCCATTGACCCCAATAAGTACATTCTTTCTTGTCAGATCATATGACTCAATGTTTCATTTAAAAAAATGCAGCCACTAAAACTTCTCCACTTAACAGACAAAACAACTCACATTCCAACCCATGTCATACGATTTCCACAGCACAATAATTAAAACATGTCCCAGTAGAAATATGTGCTTTAGACAATCATTAGCTTGGAGAAATTTTTCATCTCTTGAGTATTAGAACAAATTCTACATTTACTTTTTTTTTTCTTGAGATGGAGTCTCGCTCTGTTGCCAGGCTGGAATGCAGTGGCGTGATCTCGGCTCACTGCAACCTCCGTCTCCCGGGTTCAAATGATTCTCCTGCCTCAGCCTCCCAAGTAGCTGGGACTACAGGCACACACAACCATGCCCAGCTAATTTTTGTATTTTTAGTAGAGAAGACAGGGTTTCACCATGTTGGCCAGGATGGTCTTGATCTCTTGACCTCGTGATCTGCCTGCCTCAGCCTCCCAAAGTGCTGGGATTACAGGCGTGAGCCACTTCCCCTTGCCTCTACGTTTACCTTTAAGTTTTTTTTTTTTTAAGCCTAAGAATTATATTATTTCCTTCTACTTGCTCTCCTTGTATTTTCAACATTCTTTCAAATATATTAATTTTCACCTCTTCCTTTCTTCCTCTGCTATTTTCCACTTAACATGGCAGAATTATTTCAACTCCATGAAGCTATCTACATACAGCAATTAATTCTCTGCTAATAGGTTTATTCTATCTGTAACTGACACAAGTTTGTGGCAAGAGCCACACAAGCAACTCTTAGACCTGATGACATCACATTTTCCACTGATCTAAATGTCTCATGCAAATTTGAAGTACAAGATTGTTTTTACTTTTTTTTTCTAATAGTCTCCATTACTTCATGACTACTTTGTCTTCCAGAAGTATGCTTTACTGGTTCATTTGACAGACACGTATCAAGCACCTGCTATGAGCAAAAAGAATGTGTCACCTCTCCTATTCTCATGGTGTTTTCAACATATGTGAGAGATAAACACAAATAACTCTATTAGTTAGAAGATGTTGATAACTGTCATGAGGGTGGTTCAGACAGTGTGACAGTGATTCTGAGAAGTGAAATGTCACATCTGGTTGATTGAGTGATTACATTGAGAATAGCCTAACGACAGCTTCTGAGATAATTCTTAGAATGTCTAGGATTTCAACAGGCTGACAAGGAAGTAAGAACCATTTCAGAGAATGAAAATAGCACATGAGCACTGAAAATGACTCATTTTATACATGAGGAAAGCAGACAAGAATTTGCCCAAGGGCGTGCAGCTAGTCAGTCACAATAAGAACCTCTAGTTGGTGGACCTCTAGCTGAGGTCAGAAACCCCAAGGAAGCTGATATAACACCTTTCATCTGTAGCTTCTCCACTCCTAGTTACAGTGTGGGACTGAGACCTGAACTTCTGGGCCTCCCATGAAGAGGCCATCAAAACAAATTTCTCATACTTTATTCCCTTTTAACTCAACCACACTCAGAAGTCTAAGACCCTATCATTCATCCACACATCTCCCTCCAGTCTGGATCCCATACTCCTCCATTCATTCCCCCCACCTTCTCTATCCTCTCCTTTACTGGGCCACTGGGGACTCCCAGTTGGTCTTCATCTTCTTTCCCTACATGAAACCTTTTCCTTCCTATAACCATAAGCAATTGTTGCTTTTTTCTTTATAACCCATGAACCTAGAGCCTGATTGATATCTTCCTAGCTCCTAGTACCGTTTTCAAAGCTTTCTTTTGCTTCTCCTTCTTTTTTTTTTTTTTTTTTTTTTTTTTGAGACGGAGTCTCGCTCTGCCACCCAGGCTGGAGTGCGGTGGCCGGATCTCAGCTCACTGCAAGCTCCGCCTCCCGGGTTCACGCCATTCTCCTGCCTCAGCCTCCCGAGTAGCTGGAACTACAGGCGCCCACTACCTCGCCCGGCTAGTTTTTTTGTATTCTTTTAGTAGAGACGAGGTTTCACCGTGTTAGCCAGGATGGTCTCGATCTCCTGACCTCGTGATCCGCCCGTCTCGGCCTCCCAAAGTGCTGGGATTACAGGCTTGAGCCACCGCGCCCGGCCTTGCTTCTCCTTCTTTAAAATATCCAGCTCATATCATTAGACCACAATTCACTCACATCTTCCTCCTTGTAGATGGCATATATCAACCTCCTGACCACTCCTCCACTCACTGGTAACATTTTTTCCAGTCCATTACCTTCATGTCCTCATTGCCCTTTGTGCCCAGACACCTGCTCCCACGCAAACTCTTTTAATTAATTTCCACCCCTTCCCTCCTTCTGACTACCCCAGAAAACCTTCATACCTGATTAAATTTAACTCTAGCCAAATTCTTGTAACTGAATTTTGCTAAAGAAAACCATTCAATGCCACTAAATCGTTCCACCATAAATTCGTGACTCAGAGTTCGTGAATGGATACTCAAGACTTCCCCAGTGTGCTTGTTTTCCAGCTCTCACAGACAGCTATTTTACTCTTTCTCTTCCTCAAACATCCCTGTCTCATCCCAGCCCTTGACCTTACCTCCCATTTTCCTGAGAAATTAGAAGCCATTTAAGTGGAATTACCTTATCTTCTCATCACCAAATCTATATATCTCCTTTCTTCTGTGCCTCTGCTTTCTACCTTATTTCCTGCAGTTACTAAGGTAGATATGTCCTTTCTTCCAAAAAAGCCCACCTACTCCACTGGGATCTCTGAATCCATGTTCTCCCACTACTTTGCAATTATACCCTCTCTCTCCTATATCACCCTATTTCTCCCATGCTTCTGAATCAGTTGCATCAGATCTAGTTTCTCTATTTATAAAAATCACCCTTCCTGGACCCAAGATACTCTCTAGTTATTACCCCATTTCTTTCCTTCTCTTTATAGCAAACATCTCAAAAGAATAACTCTATCTCCTGTCTCCACTTTCATACCTCCCAGTCTCATCTCAACCACTCCAATCAAGCTTCCATGTTCTTGTTGAGATCGCCAATGACCTCCATGCTACCAAATGCAATGGATACATCTTGTGCCTTCATCATGCTGAACTTAGCAACATTTAGTATTACTGACCACTCCTTAACTTTCTGAAACACTTTTCTCTCCCCAGAAGAGTGTCACCCCCACTGTCCTAATTTTCCTCTTATCTCACTGGTCTTTCACTCTTCAACTCCTCTTTTTCTACCTACCTCTGAACTTTGAAACAGTGTTGGATTCCCTTCTTTTTCTCTTCTTACATTTGTTTCCCAGGTGACCTCATCTGAGTCTCTGATTCCAGTCACTTCCACCAGCAGAGCACAGATCCCTGACTAGGCCTCACAGTGCTTAAAGGGACAAATAAGCCCAGATGGAAATTAGGCTGCACTCAACCAAGTGTACTCCCCACCAAAACTAGATGGGGTTCCCAAGGTCACATCCTGAGGCTCATTCACACACTCGGTTCTCCCCCATACAGTGGTCTTTTCCCAGGACAGGGCATCACACAGGCCTACCCAGAGCCATCCTTTGTGTTGAACTTCCATGCTCCCCACTCTGAAGCTGGGAAATCCCTCCTTCTTCCTCTCCCATGTCTGCTTCCTGTCACAGAGTGAGTGAACTCTTTTCAGAGCACAGTCCCCACAACCACCTATTGCTTACACAGACCTGATTCTGCAACCAAGATTTTTTTTACACTGTCAGATCCTTACTTATACATTAAATTCCATTTTATGCTACCCTGTACATACATTGTTCGCATGAAATTCTTATCCTCTACAACAACCACCTTCCAAAAAATAATTGACCATTCATTCCTATGTGGCCCCATAAAATGCTAGCAGGGGATGCAATGTGGCACACAGAAATTTATTTTTCCAAACAGGTAAAACAAAAAGCTTGGTTTAACAATAATAAGTACTTTATACTTGTGCATACAAACAACACCAAAAAATCTATTTCTTTATTCTTGTTTTCCTTTGCAATAGTCCATTACTATGGCATATTTCAAAACAAAAGATAGTTTCCATAGGAAGGGAAAACAGATTAAGTAATACAATGAAGAAAGGAGTACTGTGTGTAAGGTTTGAATGTGAAATCTTTTTTTTTTAATATTTTACTTTAAATTCTAGGTACATGTGCACAACGTGCAGGTTTGTTACATATGTATACATGTGCCATGTTGTGTGCTGCACCAATTAACTCATCATTTACATTAGGTATATCTCCTAATGCTATCCCTCCCCACTCCCCCTACCCCATGGCAGGCCCTGGTGTGTGATGTTCCCCTTGCTGTGTCCAAGTGATCTCACTATTCAATTCCCACCTATGAGTGAGAACATGCAGTGTTTGTTTTTTTGTCCTTGTGATAGTTTGCTGAGAATGATGGTTTCCAGCTGCATCCATTTCCCTACAAAGGACACGAACTCATCCTTTTTTATGGCTGCATAGTATTCAATGGTGTATATATGCCACATTTTCTCAATCCAGTCTATCATTGATGGACATTTGGGTTGGTTCCAAGTCTTTGCTGTTGTGAATAGTGCCAAAATAAACATACATGTGCATGTGTCTTTATAGCAGCATGACTTACAATCCTTTGGGTATATACCCAGTAATGGGATGGCTGGGTCAAATGGTATTTCTACTTCTAGATCCTTGAGGAATTGCCACACGTCTTCCACAATGTTCGAAGTAGTTTACAGTCCCACCGACAGTGTAAAAGTGTTCCTATTTCTCCACATCCTCTCCAGCACCTGTTGCTTCCTGACATTTTAATGATCACCATTCTAACTAGTGTGAGATGGTATCTTATTGTGGTTTTGATTTGCATTTCTCTGATGGCCAATCATCATGAGCATTTTTTCATGTGTCTATCAGCTGCATAAATGTCTTCTTTTGAGAAGTGTCTGTTCATACCCTTTGCCCACTTTTTGATGGGGTTGTTTGTTTTTTCTTGTAAATTTGTTTGAGTTTTTGTAGATTCTGGATATTAGCCCTTTGTCAGATGAGTAGATTGCAAAAATTTTCTCCCATTCTGTAGGTTGCCTGTTCACTCTGATGGTAGTGCAGAAGCTCTTTAGTTTAATTAGATCCCATTTGTCAATTTTGGCTTTTGTTGCCATTGCTTTTGGTGTTTTACACATGAAGTCCTTGCCCATCCTTTGTCCTCAGTGGTATTGCTTAGGTTTTCTTCTAGGGTTTTTAATGGTTTTAGGTCTAACATTTAAGTCTTTAATCCATCTTGAATTAATTTTTGTATAAGGTGTAAGGAAGGGATCCAGTTTCAGCTTTCTACATATGGCTAGCCAGTTTTCCCACCAGCATTTATTAAATAGGGAATCCTTTCCCTATTTCTTGTTTTTGTCAGGTTTGTCAAAGATCAGATGGTTGTAGATGTGTGGTATTATTTCTGAGGGCTCTGTTCTGTTCCATTGGTCTGTATCTCTGTTTTGGTACCAGTACCATGCTGTTTTGGTTACTGCACCCTTGTAGTATAGTTTGAAGTCAGGTAGTGTGATGCCTCCAGCTCTGTTCTCTTGGCTTAGGATTGTCTTGGCAATGCGGGCTCTTTTTTTGGTTCCATATGAACATTAAAGTCATTTTTTCCAATTCTGTGAAGAAAGTCAGTGGTAACTTGATGGGGATGGCATTGAATCTATAAATTACCTTGGGCAGTATGGCTATTTTCACAATATTCATTATTCCTATCCATGAGCATGGAATGTTCTTCCATTTGTTTGTGTCCTCTTTGATTTTGTTGAGCGGTGGTTTGTAGTTCTCCTTAAAGAGGTCCTTCACATCTCTTGTAAGTTGGATTCCTAGGTATTTTATTCTCTTTGAAGCAGTTGTGAATGGGCGTTCACTCATGATTTGGCTCTCTGTCTGTTATTGGTGTATAAGAATGCTTGTGATTTTTGCACATTGATTTTGTATCCTGAGACTTTGCTGAAGTTGCTTATCAGCTTAAGGAGATTTTGGGCTGAGACAATGGTGTTTTCTAAATATACAATCATGTCATCTGCAAACAGGGACAATTTGACTTCCTCTTTTCCTAATTGAATATCCTTTATTTCTTTATCCTGCCTGATTGCCCTGGCCAGAACTTCCAACACTGTGTTGAATAGGAGTGGTGAGAGAGGGCATCCCTGTCTTGTGCCAGTTTTCAAAAGGAATGCTTCCAGCTTTTGTCCATTCAGTATGATATTGGCTGTGGGTTTGTCATAAATAGCTCTTATTATTTTGAGATACATCCCATCAATACCTAATTTACTGAGAGTTTTTAGCATGAAGGGCTGTTGAATTTTGTCAAAGGCCTTTTCTGCATCTATTGAGATAATCATGTGGTTCTTGTCTTTGGTTCTGTTTATATGCTGGATTACATTTACTGATTTGCATATGTTGAACCAGCCTTGCATCCCAGGGATGAAGCCCACTCGATCATGGTGGATAAGCTTTTTGATGTGCTGCTGGATTTGGTTTGCCAGTATTTTACTGAGGATTTTTGCATCAATGTTCACCAGGGATATTGGTTTAAAATTCTCTTTATTTGTTGTGTCTCTGCCAGGCTTTGGTATCAGGATGATCCTGGCCTCATAAAATGAGTTAGGGAGGATTCCCTCTTTTTCTATTGTTTAGAATAGTTTCAGAAGGAATGGTACCAGCTCCTCCTTGTACTTCTGGTAGAATTTGGCTGTGAATCCATCTGGTCCTGGAGTTTTTTTGGCTAGTAGGCTACTAATCATTGCCTCAACTTCAGAGCCTGCTATTGGTCTATTCAGGGATTCAACTTCTTTCTGGTTTAGTTTTGGGAGGGTGTATGTGTCCAGAAATTTATCCATTTCTTCTAGATTTTCCAGTTTATTTGCTTAGAGGTGTTTATAGTATTCTCTGATGGTGGTTTGTTTTTCTGTAGGATTGGTGGTGATATCCCCTTTATCATTTTTTATTGCGTCTATTTTATTCCATCTTTTCTTCTTTGTTAGTCTTGCTAGTCGTCTATCAATTTTGTTGATCTTTTCAAAAAACCAGCTCCTGGATTCATTGATTTTTTGAAGAGTTTTTTGTGTCTCTATCTCCTTCAGTTCTGCTCTGATCTTAGTTATTTCTTGCCTTCTGCTAGCTTTTGAATGTGTTTGCTCTTGCTTCTCTAGTTCTTTTAATTGTGATGTTAGGGTGTCAATTTTAGATCTTTCCTACTTTCTCTTGTGGGCATTTAGTGCTATAAATTTCCCTCTACACACTGCTTTAAATGTGTCCCAGAGATTCTGGTATGTTGTGTTTTTGTTCTCATTGGTTTCAAAAAACATCTTTACTTCAGCTTTCATTTTGTTATGTACCCAGCAGTCCTTCAGGAGCAGGTTGTTCAGTTTCCATGTAGTTGAGCGGTTTTGATTGAGTTTCTTTTTTTTTTTTTTTTTTTATACTTTAAGTTCTAGGGTACATGTGCATAACCTGCAGGTTTGTTACATATGTATACTTATGCCATGTTGGTGTGCTGCACCCATCAACTCGTCAGCACCCATCAATTCATCATTTATATCATGTATAACTCCCAGTGCAATCCCTCCCTCCTCCTCCCTCCCCATGATAGGCCCCAGTGTGTGATGTTCCCCTTCCCCAGTCCAAGTGATCTCATTGTTCAGTTCCCACCTATGAGTGAGAACATGCGGTGTTTGGTTTTCTGTTCTTGTGATAGTTTGCTAAGAATGATGGTTTCCAGCTGCATCCATGTCCCTACAAAGGACGCAAACTCATCCTTTTTGATGGCTGCATAGTATTCCATGGTGTATATATGCCACATTTTCTTAATCCAGTCTGTCACAGATGGACATTTGGGTTGATTCAAGGATTATAAATTACTCTACTACAAAGACACATGCACACGTATGTTTATTGCGGCACTATTCACAATAGCAAAGACTTGATTGAGTTTCTTAATCCTGAGTTCTAGCTTGATTGCACTGTGGTCTGAGAGACAGTTTGTTATAATTTCTGTTCTTTTACATTTTCTGAGGAGTACTTTACTTCCAACTATGTGGTCAATTTTGGAATAAGTGCAATGTGGTGCCAAGAAGAATGTATATTCTGTTGATTTGGGGTGGAGAGTTCTGTAGATGTCTATCAGGTCCACTTGGTGCAGAGTTGAGTTCAATTCCTGGATATCCTTCTTAATTTTCTGTCTCATTGATCTGTCTAATGTTGACAGTGGGGAGTCAAACTCTCCCATTATTATTGTGTGGGAGTCTAAGTCTCTGTGTTGGTCTCTAAGGAATTGCTTTATGAATCTGTGTGCTCCTGTATTGGGTGCATATATATTTAGGATAGTTAGCTCTTCTTGTTGAAGTGATCTCTTTACCATTATATAATGGCCTTCTTTGTCTCTTTTGATCTTTGTTGGTTTAAAGTCTGTTTTATCAGAGACTAGGATTTCAACCCCTGCTTTTTTTTTGCTTTCCATTTGCTTGGTAGATCTTCCTCCATCCCTTTATTTTGAGCCTATGTGTGTCTCTGCACATGAGATGGGTCTCCTGAATACAGTACACTGATGGGTCTTGACTCTTTATCCAATTTGCCAGTCTGTGTCTTTTAATTGGAGCATTTAGTCCATTTACATTTAAGGTTAATATTGTTATGTGTGAGTTTTATCCTGTCATTATGATGTTAGCTGGTTATTTTGCTCATTAGTTGATGCAGTTTCTTCCTAGCATCGATGGTCTTTAAATTTGGTATGTTTTTGCAGTTGCTGCTACTGGTTTTTCCTTTCCATGTTTAGTGCTTCCTTCAGGAGCTGTTGTAGGGTAGTGGTGACAGAATCTCTAAGCATTTGCTTGTCTGTAAAGGATTTTATTTCTCCTTCACTTATGAAGATTAGTTTGGCTGGATCTGAAATTCTGGGTTGAAAATTCTTTTCTTTAAGAATGCTGAATATGAGACCCCACTCTCCTCTGGCTTGTAGAGTTTCTGCCGAGAGATCCGTTGTTAGTCTGATGGGCTTCCCTTTGTGGGTAACCCGACCTTTCTCTCTGGCTGCCCTTAACATTTTTTCCTTCATTTCAACTTTGGTGAACCTGACAATTATGTGTCTTGGAGTTGCTCTTCTCGAGGAGTATCTTTGTGGCGTTCTCTGTATTTCCTGAATTTGAATGTTGGCCTGCCTTGCTAGGTTGGAGAAGTTCTCCTGATTAATATCCTGTAGAGTGTTTTCCAACTTGGTTCCATTCTCCCCGTCACTTTCAGGTACACCAATCAGATGTAGATTTGGTCTTTTCACATAGTCCCATATTTCTTGGAGGCTTTCTTCGTTTCATTTTACTCTTTTTTCTCTTAACTTCTCTTCTCACTTTATTTCATTCATTTGATCTTCAATCACTGATATCCTTTCTTCCAGCTGATCGAATCAGCTACTGAAGCTTGTACATTTGTCATGTAGTTCTCGTGCCATGGTTTTCAGCTCCATCAGGTCATTTAAGGACTTCTCTACACTGGTTACTCTAGTTAGCCATTCGTCTAATCTTTTTTCAAGGTTTTTAGCTTCTTTGCAATGGGTTTGAACTTCCTCCTTTAGCTCGGAGAAGTTTGATCGTCTGAAGCCTTCTTCTCTCAACTCGTCAAAGTCATTCTCTGTCCCACTTTGTTCCGTTGCTGGTGAGGAGCTGTGTTCCTTTGGAGGGGGAGGCACTCTGATTTTTAGAGTTTTCAGCTTTTCTGCTCTGTTTTTTTCCCCATCTTTGTGGTTTTATCTGCCTGTGGTCTTTGAGAATGGTGACGTACAGATGGGGTTTTGGTGTGGATGTCCTTTCTGTTTGTTAGTTTTCCTTCTATCAGTCAGGACCCTCAACTTCAGGTCTGTTGGAGTTTGCTGGAGGTCCACTCCAGATCCTGTTTGCCTGGGTATCAGCAGCGGAGGCTGCAAAACAGCGAATATTGCTGAACAGCAAATGTTGCTGCCTGATCATTCCTCTGGAAGCTTCGTCTCAGAGGGGTACCCAGCCATGTGAGGTGTCAGTCTGCCCCTCCTAGGGGGTGCCTCCCAATTAGGCTACTGGGGGGATGAGGGACCCACTTGAGGAGGCAGTCTGTCCATTCTCACATCTCAAACTCCGTGCTGGGAGAATCAGTACTCTCTTCAAAGATGTCAGACAGGGACATTTAAGTCTGCAGAGGTTTCTCCTGCCTTTTGTTTGGCCATGCCCTGCCCCGAGAGGTGGAGTCTACAGAGGCAGGCAGGCCTCCTTGAGCTGTGGTGGACTCCACACAGTTCGAGCTTCCTGGTGCTTTGTTTACCTACTCAAGCCTCAGCAATGGTGGGCGCCCCTCCACCAGCCTCGCTGCTGCCTTGCAGTTTGATCTCAGACTGCTATGCTGCAATGAGGGAGGCTCCGTGGGCATGGGACTCTCCAAGCCAGGCGAGGGATATAATCTTCTGGTGTGCCATTTGCTAAGACTGTTGGAAAAGCACAGTATTAGGGTGAGTATTAGGGTGGGAGTGACCCGATTTTCCAGGTGCTGTCTGTCACAGCTTCCCTTGTCTGGGAAAGGGAATTCCCTGACCCCTTGCACTTCCCGGGTGAGGCAATGTCTCACCCTGCTTCAGCTCACACTCAGTGGGCTGCATCCACTGTCCTGCACCGTCTGACAAGCCCCAGTGAGATGAACCCAGTCCCTCAGTTGGAAATGTGGAAATCACCCATCTTCTGCATTGCTCACACTGGGAGCTGTAGACTGAAGCTGCTGCTATTCGGCCATCTTGACTTTTTATCTGGATGTGAAATCTTACACAGCTTTTCCAAAAATACCAATTTGGCTGGCACTTTACTATCTTTAATCCTGAACATGACATTTAAACTTCTATGGAAATAAAACTATATTACCTATAAACAAAACAAGCAAAAGAGCAATCCTTTCCTGATTGAACTCAGGATGAATTTCTCTTGCAACACTTTTCACATTTGAGTAATGTACCTTTTTCTCTAGCCATTTTAAAATAGATTAGATTTGAAGCTCTCAAGGAGTCAAGTGAAAACTAAACTAAAATAGGGTAGGAAGAAAGGTCTCATTTCACATTCCTCATAGCATATTCCACTGGCAATTAGTGCATTGGACAGTAATAATGTTCATGACAAAGCCTATACTACTTTTCTTTGGGTTATGAATTATTTATTTATGACCTTTAATGAAAACCAGACACTGCCTCATTACTGTCCCATCCAAGAAGTTTGTCTTGCAATGAATTCTGGCAATATCTATTTTTCCCCCATTAGAGTGGTATGCATTTTAATAATTAGAAGTGATATTATTAGATGATCTGTTCAAGTCAATGTTTCTAGGACTATAAATTTATGGCTAGCAGGTGCCAATTCATGTTATTGGAAATTTGGAGACTATATAAGAAAGAAGTACTAGAGCAGTCAATTGCTGAGTCTTACTGACCATCATTAAATTAGGGACATAGGAAGGGGTCACAAAACAGCTGTGTTCCAACTTTGAGTACCTTAAGAGTTCAAAAGAGGTAGACATGTATTATTGAATACCGTATCCATTTCCTATTTGATCTTTGTGTTCAAGGAATATTCTTAAGCTAATAGTTCAATCAGATAGTGCACTATGATAAAGGCAGGAATGACCTTGGGTGGCATAAACGTTTGGAGTCTGGCAGACCTATATTTTAATCTCAACTCCGCCTTAGACCTTAGGTGACTTTGGACAAATGGAATAAACTCTTAGCTTGAATTCCTCTTTCTGAAAATCAGAGAGCTAATACATAGCCTCAGTAAGCCTGTAGTTTGGATTTAAAGATGTAAATGTATGTACTGTGCCTGGTTTCTCTCTCTTTTTTTTTTTTTCTTTTTTAGCCTGAGCTCCTTCCTGCCAGTCCTATGGGTTGGTCTCTGGGCACAGTAAGAAAAATTGAGGTCACACAGATTCAGCCTTTGACCTCTGGCAGATTAGGACAGCTGGGCCAAGGGAACAGCAGGTACAAAAGTCCAAATGCTGCCACTTCAGGTAAGTCCAGTGCTCAGCCAGGCTGCAGCAGGTGGATGGGGCACCATGGTTCTCTTTTGGTGAAGGGTTCACCATGGTAGTGTTTCTTCTCAGGCAGCTGCTATGACCATTTGATGATTCTAGCCAGGAATTGCTGCACCCACCACTCCATCCAGGCCAGTGGGCACAAAGCTGTGCAGCAGGGGCTAGGGGTCTTCTCCATGTACTGTATAGGCCTTGGCCCACTCTCACTGGCTGGGCCACCATCTGGCTGCAGTTCCACCTGCTGCCAGGCTTCAGACAGTAAGTAAACATTCTCCCCATGGGTGCAGTGCCTGGCTTCTAATAAGAGTTAATTCCCTTCCCTTGAACAATTTTACCTCAGGAATCAGTGGTAGATTCCATCATATCACAACTGCTCACTGATTCTCTTAGGTATTCAGTACAGTATTGGCCTATTTGTTGCCTCTTTAGAGACAAAAAGATTTCTAGGGCTTTAGAGCCCAATGATAGGCCAATCTCCATCTAATGACCCATCTCACAGATAGAACTCATGGCTCACAAATGGTTTTGTTAATCAAGACAATAAAAATATTAAAGCTTTTCTATAACAAAGTAATGTCTGTGGGCCCAGCTACATTTTTTTTTTAATTAGATGTAGATTTCTAATAATCATTGAGTTCACTAATGCATACGCTCCAGAACAAAGGCAGGGAAGATTTTTTTATTATTGTTAATACAGAATAGACAAGACTAAGAGTATACACAACAATAATATTTCTGGGGGGGCTGAAGTTTGGCAAATTTATTAAAAGGTTAAAAATGATCTATGCTTTAGACTCAACAAATAATATATTCTAATGAAATAATCACGGTTGTGCATAAAATTTTACCCATAAAAGTGCTTAAAATGCAACATTTGTAATAATAATAAAAAACTGAAAACTAGTGCTCCAAAATAGATCATTGCTAGTTAAATTATGTTATATCCATACCACATAGCTATACAAAGCCATCAAAATGATGTTGTAGAATACTGATAGAATGTTATAGAATATTGTAGAATAGATATTTTAGAAATATGTTAATAATTGGTTATGTGAAAACAAATTATAAAATGGTATGAATAGCATTCTTCCATAAAGAAAGAGAAGGAAGAGAAGGAAGGAAGGGAGGAAGGGAGGAAGGAAAGAAGGGAAGGAAGAGAGGGAAGAGGGGGAAGAAAAAACACCAATATTAATAGTAGTTTAGTCTGGACAATAGAAATTTGGGTGTTTGTTTTTAATTTGCTTTTCTTTTTATAATTATCTGTTTCTTACAATGTATTATAATTATGTATTCAATTATGCATAAGTATGGTAATTTTGAGCTGTTTTTAAAGAAGTAATAAATTGTCCAAATATCTCGATCAGTTAAAACATCATGGAGAAAAAGAATAACAGACCGGGCAAGGTTGCTCACACCTGTAATCACAACACTTGGGAAGGCCAAGGTGGAAGGATCACTTGAGCTCAGGAGTTCAAGACCAGCCTAGGCAACACAGTAAGACCTCATCTCCACAAAAAATTATAAAAATTAGCCAAGCGTGGTGGTGTGTGCCTGTAGTACCAGCTATTCCTTAGGAGGCTCAGGAAAGAGGATTGCTTGAGTCAGGGAGTTAGAGGCCACAGTGAGCCATGTTCACACCACTGCACTCCAGCCTGGGTAACAGAGTAAGACTCTGCCTCTAAAAAATAAAAATAAATTTAAAAAAAAGAATAACAGAAGGGGAGGAAAGATGAGAACCTATAAAATATAGACGACTCCCTGACAAATGTCTGGAGAAAATTTTTAAACATGTGTTGTGAAAAATAGGACATTAGTTAATAATAATTACATAATAATATAATTTTTTTGCATGTGGGGTTTTCCAGTGAAAACCAGAAAATCTAGTATATAAATTCTAAAAGAGTGGTAACATTATTATAATATTATTAATAACAAATATTTTACTGTTCATAAAGTGATTTCAGACTAACTTCACTGCCTTTATTCAGTGACTGCTATGTTGATCAAAAACGCTACAGATACCATGTAAATAGATTTCTGCAAAGCATGTGGAGTTTCTCATAATATTCATTGGAGAAGATGGTGAAAGTAAACCTAAGTGGATTATAAATTTCCTGAACAATTGAAACACTCAGGAGATTCAAACACTTATGTATCTAACAACTGCTCACATAGAGTTTCCTACATGCCAGACACTGTTTCAGAAATATTAGAGGCTTCAGAAATATTGAATTACTTAATTCTCACAATAGTCATAGGAGATAGGAGATGACAAAACCCTATTATAACTCCCTCTCTACAGAGGGGAGGTTAGGTAACTTGACCAAGGTCAGAGGACTAGTGAAGGGCACAGCCGGGATTAAAGCCCAGGCAGCCTGTCTCCGGAGAGGGTGCCCCTAAGCACCACACTATCATGCACATCTTCACAGCATATGGGCCATGGTTATGCACTTAATACATTTTACAAAGCAAATTTTATATCTTAAATTTAGGACCAGAAAATACAACATGTTATATAAATATAGAATGAGAGAGACAGATTTACATTACAAAAAGTTTGGATTTATTTCAGGTCCAAAATAATAATAATGTAGTAGCTACAAAAACTAATTAATGAATTTTCAGACTTCATTAACAGGGAAGAAGTGAGGGAGAGGAATGGAAGAAAAAAGAACTAGGTTTATTGATTGACTACAGTGTATCAGATCATTTACACATAATATTTGTTTTTCGTTAAAATTCTTGGAAGTAGGTAATTGTGCTAGATTAAAGGCATTATTGGCTTCAATGGCCTCCTTCTATTCACATCCATTACAATGTGATTTTTTAATGACTCCGCCCCCATCAAGAGATGAAATCTTCACCTTTTGAATCTAGGCTAGATTTGCTTTGGCCAAAAAACTGCAACCAAAGTGATGTTGTGCCACTTCTGAGCCTGAGTCTCACAAAGCCGCCTACGCTTCCACCCTCCCTTTCCTGGAACCCTGCTAATCTCCATAGAAACAAGCCCAGAGTAGCCTGTGAGGAGATGAGAAACCACTTACGTCATGACAGCCGAAGTCATCCTCGACCAGACCAGCCCCCACCAACCTACTGACTTTAGATACGTAAGTCCAGGTTGGGCACAGTGGCTCACACCTGTAATCCCAGCACTTTAGGAGTCTGAGGGGGACAGATCACTTGAGCCCAGTAATTTGAGACCAGCCTGGCCAACATGGTGAAACCCTGCCCCTACAAAAAAATTACAAAAACTTCATTGGGTGTGGTGGTGCATACTACCCATCCAGGAGGATCTCCTGAGCCCAGGAGATTGAGGCTGCAGTGAGCGATGATCACACCACTGCATTCCAGCCTGGGCAACAGAGTGAGACGCTGTCCCCCCCCCAAAAAAAAAAAAAGAAGAAGAGTCCAGCCAAGATCAACCAACTCTCCCATAGTCTCTTGGGAAATAATATACAGATGTCTTTTTAAATCATTACATTTTAGGGTGCTTTGTTACACAGCAATCACCATATGATTCAGGATAATTTTTTTCTCTTATAAATGTAGAAATTGAGACTCAGAGAAGCATTTTACCCAAAATCACCCAGTTTGTAAGTGGCAGAAGTCAGCCCCCGTCTGTTTTATTTCAAAGCACATAACATTCAGACGTTAGAATAATCATCTCACTGAATTCTATACTAGACTGGCCATATATGAAGTGCTATATTTAATTCTATACAACCTAACATGAATCCAGAAGAAAATACAAAGAATTTTATGATGTCTATAAACTAAAACAAAAAAACAAAAACGAAAAAAATAAATAAATAAATAAAAGAGAAAGAAAGGTTTGCTGGCTGAGTACAGAAGCTCATGCCTATAATCCCAGCATTTTGGGAGGCCAAGATGGGAAAACAGCTTGGGGCCAGGAGTTTGAGACACACCTAGGCAAAGTAGCGAGACCCAATCTCTACAATAAATAAAAAATTAGCCAAGCATGGTGGTGCACACCTGTAGTCCCAGCTACTCTGGAAGCTGAGGTAGGAGGATTGCCTGAGCCCAGGAAGTGGAGGCTGCCGTGAGCTATGATTATGCCACTGTACTTCAGCCTCGGTGATACAGCAAGACCCTGTCTTAAAAACGAAATAATAAAAAATAAAAAAAAAAAAGAAAGAAAAAGAAAGGTCTGCTTAGGTTGGAGAAGATAAAGCTCAGGGAGGACATAAATAGAGGGGTAGATTTTTTTCTGTTGCTCCTGTCTCATCTACTCTGATTCCTTCAAGCAACAGCTCCCTAGCACTCATGAAGAGACACATCTAACTGCTCGTGCTGATTACTGGGTTTAGATGTTAATCTCAGTCTTCCTGGTCTTCATCACATCAGGGCCTACTCAACCCTTATAGACTCACTTTGAGCTTCTAACAGCCTCTCTCAAGTCCATCTCTGCATCTTACCACAACTGTACTCAGTGTGATGTTTTCTCAAATTCCTTTCCAGGTAACGCTGTTCCCAGCTAGACTTGGCCTCCAAAATTGGTCTCTTTCACCACAAAAAGAAGTCTCCGTATCACAAACACACTTCCTGGCCTTGCTCCAGAGATCGACGGCTAAAACTAACAGGATTTCATCAGATTTTAGCTTAATAGAAGGGAGATATACCTACCAATACATCTGTCAAGTAAAAGCACTAGCCCTTCATGACAACAAAGACCCAAACCCAGAAAGCATGGTATGTTGTATAAGGGAATCCTCCTCATGTGATAACTTGGATAGCATAAGGTACTGAAACAAACAAAACCCCCAAATTTTAGTAGCTTAAAACAACATAATATTATGTCTCACTCCTGTATCAATCCAATGACAGTATTTCTAGCTGCCTGACAGCTTTCCTGAATGTGGTGATCCAAGGACCCAGTTCCTTCTGTCTTGTAGCTCCACCATCCTTTGAAAACATGGAGCATTTTGTTTTTTATTTAGTCCACCTAGAAGGCAAGAGAAGACAGACTAGAAAAGGTACCCATTTTTTTAACCACCTCAGTCAACAAGTTATGCATGTCAGATTCCATTTGTGAGACCTAGTCATACGTCCCTATCTAGATGTAAGGGGAGTTGGGATATGCAGTCCTTGGCTGGAAAGCCATGGCCCAGTAACTATTCCTCACTACAAAAGGGGAATATAAATATTTGGTGGGCAGACAACCATTTCTACTGCCATTGGTAATAAAATAAATGGGCTCTAAGTTCTGTTTTAACTCCAATGTTCACCACCCTCAACTTTCAGCAAGGTTCAGTTAAAAAAAAAAAAAATCCACTTAAAAGTATCAGTTTAGCTGCAAACTCTTCACATTTCTAGTTGAAGATATTAATCAGAAGCTCTTATACTAGACCCTAAGGACTTTGAGAGCAAGAATTGACTCCTTCAAGCTTTGTATGCCTGGAGCTTCCCACATATACTAGCTACCCATGGAACATTTGCTGAGTAAATAAACTGGGCGCTGGTTATCCTATCCCAGGTTCTTTTTTTTTTTTTTTTAAGTTGGTCTGCTTTTTATTTTTATATTTATTTACTTATTTTTTAACTTTTTTTAAAGGCAAGATCATTGAGACTTTAAACAAATTTTTTTTATTATAATTTTTGAGACAGAGTCTTGCTCTGTGGCCCAGGCTGGAGTGGAGTAGTGTGATCTCGGCTCACTGCAACCTTGCCTCCCAGGTTCAACCAATTCTCCTGCCTCAGCCTCCCACGTAGCTGAGATTACAGGCGTGCGCAACCGTGCCCAACTAATTTCTATATTTTTAGTAAAGATGGGGTTTCACTATGTTGGCCAGGCTGGTCTCAAACTCCTGGCCTCAAGTGATCCACCTGCCTCAGCCTCCCAAAGTGCTGGGATTACAAGCGTGAGCCCCTGTGCCCTGTTTTCTAACTTCTAAGTTCAGGGGTACATGTGTAGGTTTGTTATACAGGTAAACTTGTATCATAAGAATTTGTTGTACAGATCATTTCATCACTCCAGGTATTAAGCCTAGTGCCCATTAGTTATTTTTCCTTATTGTCTCCCTCCTCCCACCCTCCAACCTTTGATAGGCCCCAGTGTGTTTTGTTTCCCTTTATGTGTCCATGTGTTCTCATCATTTAGCTCCCACTTATAAATGAGAATATGCAGTATTTGGTTTTCTGTTCCTGCGTTAGTTTGCTGAGGATAATGGCCTCCAGCTCCATCCATGTTCCTGCAAAAGATACGATCTCATTCCTTTTCATGGTTGCATAGTATTCCATGGTATACATGCAGCACATTTTCTTTATCCTGTCCCCACCATTGATGGGCATTTAGGTTGATTCCATGTCTTTGCTATTGTGAATAGTGCTGCAATGAACATACATGTACATGTGTGTTCATAATAGAACAATTTATATTCTGCTGGGTATATACCCAGTAATGGAATTGCTGGGGTGAATGGTATTTCTGTTTTCAGCTCTTTCAGGAATCACCACACTGTCTTCCACGATGGTTGAATTGATTTATACTCCCAATAACAGTGTATAAGTGTTCCTTTTTTTCCACAACCTCATCAGTTTCTATTATGTTTTGATATTTTAATAATAGCCATTCTGACTGGTGTCAGATAGTATCTCATTGTGGTTTTGATTTACATTTCTCTAATGATCAGTGATGTTGAACTTTTTCCCATATGAGTGTTGGCAGAATGTATGTCTTCTTTTGTAAAACGTCTGTTCATGTCCTTTGCACACTTTTTAATGGTTTGTTTTTCTCTTGTAAATTTGTTTAGACCTTTGTTAGATGCATAGTTTGCAAAACTTTTCTCCCATTCTGTAGGATGTGTGTTCACTCTAGCCAGGGTTCTTTATACAAAATGAATTTGAATCCATACTTGAATTCAATGTTGGGGATGTTGTTTCTCAAGATAAATTTCTTCTATGCTTGTCTGCTCCTGCAATGCTAAGCTACTCAAGGTTCTGTGAGAATGCGATATTTTGGTACTTCATTCATTTCCAGATACAGTCTCCTTTGCCTGGGTTGCCCTACCCCACATTCACCTGGAAAAGGCTTTCTCCTTCCTGAAGAGCTGGCTCAAGAACCACCACCTCCCCTCCACACCATTTAACCAATTCTCCCAGCAGACTTAAGCACCCCTTCCCCTGTGCTGCAGACTTCAGCACCCCTTCCCCTGTGCTGCAGACTTCAGCACCCCTTCCCCTGTGCTGCAGACTTAAGCACCCCTTCCCCTGTGCTGCAGACTTCAGCACCCCTTCCCCTGTGCTGCAGACTTAAGCACCCCTTCCCCTGTGCTGCAGACTTCAGCACCCCTTCCCCTGTGCTGCAGACTTAAGCACCCCTTCCCCTGTGCTGCAGACTTCAGCACCCCTTCCCCTGTGCTGCAGACTTAAGCACCCCTTCCCCTGTGCTGCAGACTTAAGCACCCCTTCCCCTGTGCTTCCACTATGACCATTACTCTTCTTATCTTAATTTATAGGAATTACACATTTGTTTTCTGTCTGTCCATTAGATAAGGGTAGGAACCATGACGTTTCATATTTATATTGGCAAAATCTTGGCCACTGTGTGACATATCAAAAAGGCTCAATTAATATTTGTTAAACAAATTATCATTGTTTTATTCTATTCTATACCTACATAAAAAGCATACCAATGTCTCGAAGAATGATATGCCCCCCTCTTTCATACTCTTTGCCCCACACATAGAGTGGTCTGATGTATTTTAACAAATCAGAGATGTTGAAAGCAGAAAATCTTCAGTACCTTATTTAAGGTGATAAGCTTCTAATACCATTCATACTATAATACCCATGACTCTAAGCGCAATGATACATTATCTGTTGCATCATGTTATAGTTTCATACTTCATTGGAACCTTAACTGGATATTAGCCAGTATTTTGTCTATGTGATAATTATTTTGGACATATTTTTAGTATTTTATATTTGTGCTACACAATTTATAAAGTTCAAAGACCCACTGCCTTTGAACTAAAATATTTAAATTTTCAGATATTATCAAAGGGGATAAGAAAAAAAGAAATTAAAATTAACAGAACACCTATGGGGGTGCTTGGTTGGTGGTAGCACTTTACATACTTACCTCATCAAAATCTTACATCAACCTAATGAGAGACAAACACTATTAACACCATTGAGATAAACCTAAGGCTTAGAAAGAATAAAACATTGTTAGAGCCAGGATTCAAATTCAGATGCATCAAGCAATGTACTAGGCTGAAGAGTGGTCCCACAAGATGTCCACTTCCCAATCCCTGAAGCTTGTAAATGTTACCTTATATGGCAAAAGTGATTTTGCAGATATGATTAAGGATCCTGAGATGGAAAGATTATACTGGATTGTCTTGATGGACCCTAAATATAATCACAGGGACCTAGTAAGAGAGGCAGAGGGAATTTTATTACAGTAGAGGAGAAAGCAGTGTGAGCATGAAAGCAGAGATTGGAGTGATGCAGCCAACAGCCAAGGACTGCTGGTGGCCTCCAGAAGTGGCTAAGGTAAGGACTAGATTCTCCCAAGTAGCTTCCAGAAAGATCCAACCTTGCTGACACCTTCCTTGATTTTAGCCTTTTATGATTCATTTGGCCTTCTGACCTCCAGAACTGTAAGAAAATAAATTTGTATTGTTTTAAGTGTGGGATTTGTTGCACCAGCAACAGGAAACTAACATACACGCTCCAAACTTAAGGAGATCTTTGATTAAATCAGTTTAGTGCAACAAACAAGGCAGAGTAATTAAACACCTTCTCTAACAGGAAAAGAAAACAGCTGGAGCCACGTCAGAGCACATAAGGAAGTTCCAAATGTGAACATCCTCCAAGAACACTTGAGCCATCATCATGACTATTCCAAAGTAATATCTGGAAAGCTTTAGCCAAGTGCTCTAGCAGATATTCCCAGCTGGGAGGAAGGAACAGTGTGAGGGCCAGTCCCTCAGGTAGCCAAGTCATAAACCCTGCAGAACTAAACCAAAACTTTGAACTGAGCCCACAAGCCTGAGGTGGCCAACACAAACCTCAGTAGAACTAGTTGTACTTCCAGTAGCAAAACACTTTTAAACAAGGGCCGTATTCCATTTGCAACTTTTGAGGTAAAGCTTTGTCTATGTCCTACAGTAGCCCAGGACTGGAATTTACCAGGGAATGAGTAAGTCAGAAAAAAAGTTTGCAAACTCTGTGCCTAGCCCAGATGGAAAAACAAGCTACTGGCTTTAATGCAGTACATACTCCAGACCCTGAGCCAGTAATAGCCTCCTCCAGGATTGCATTTGGCATAAGAATGAGAATTATAGTGCTGTGAATTACACATATTTTCCAATGCAAAATAAGGACTACCACAAAATGAAAGAAATTTTGTGTCTGTCTTCTGTTGTTCATTAAGACAATTCTCACCGGCTCTCATGTCTGCTGTCCAGGGCTACCCTCTTGAGGGAAGTGACTCAAGCGGGAAACAAGCGCCAAGGCCAAAAGAAAACAGAATCTTCTGAATGAAATTAGCTTTTGTTTGCCTGCCACCTTTTGACCTTGATGAATATTTCTACATAAAAATATGTTAAGTCTTAGCCTTCTGAAATATTTGGAAAAGTAAGGCTCAGAGGTATAAGCAATAAGGCTGTCTCCAAATTTAGTAAGCTTCCCTGGTAGAGGTGGACTCTGATCTGATTAAAGAAAAAATGAAAACATAACAAGGAAACTGATGGAAATCTACAGGGATTTTTAACAGTAAAGTGTTAAAGTAATGAAATATCTCACTGAAATCCTTAATGATATAGCTACTCTCAAAATTTAAAAATCCATTTATTTCTTCACCAGTCTCTCTGAATTACTAACATTGTGGGTGTAACAATTGTCAGAAGTCCCATGAAAAGTACTTTAAATGCCTCAAAACAATCTTGACTATGACTTTTATATCAGATCAACTACAGCTTATAAACTATCTCCTTCACACTAATTAAAATCAAATCAATAGGTAGTAATCGAGCATCAATTATTCACAAAATGATGTGGGAAGTACAACAATCAAAGTCAGTGCCCTCATGGGGCTTATCATCTACTAAAGAGAAGAGCAATACACATGCAAAACATTAAATAACAAAGTTTCAAATATGGGTTAAAAAATAGAAACCCATCACAAAGCAGTATGTGGTCAGTCAACACATGACTCCATAGGAAAGGGCCAGTGTGGGAGTTTAAGAGAGAAGGAGGTTAGAGCAGCAAGGTTAGATGGAACCTAGAGAATTCAGTTGTTTCTATTTTATCTCAATGTGGCTAAAGGCAGTAGGTAACTGGTGTGATGGGAAGTGTGAGATATCAGCTCCACAACTTGCCAGGCTTCACACCTTGACAGTTACTTAAACACTCTGAGCCTGATTATCTTACTCTACAAAATATAGATCAAGCCTACCTCCAAGGTTGCACTGAGGTTAAAGTGAGAAATGTATATAAAGGTCTCAGCAGATTGTAGATGCTCAATAAATATTAGTTGTTTTTCTTTCTGTAGTTATTTAGTCTTCAATACAATTTGTTTTCTGAGAGTGTTGTGATATTTTGTTATTTTCCACAAACCCAAACATGTATTTTATCTCATAGGTCTCTTGAAGCATTATTTGTCTGTAAATGCTAATTACTTCCCAGTGAATTTTAGATTCCAGGAAACATGGAGAGTTCTGTTTAAATTTGTTATGCACCCTAAGCTAAGAGTAAAGTCACTAAGGTGCTATCTAGTTTAAGAGACGTAAAGTTTTCCCTGACTTCTAGACACTTAAAAAAAATCTTTCATAGTTCAGGCTTTTAAAAATGCAATGCTTCTCTGGTAGGTACTGGTCTTGCCACATGTTTGCTCTGACACATTAAATTACCTTTGCAGCATCAACCCAATCAGATAGAACTGAGTGCCAATGAGACAATGGCCCCCTGTCAGGCCTCCTGTCAGTTCATGAGCTTTGCTCATTTCCATTGTCACACAGCATATGGAGAAAGCTAACCATCTGTCTTAGAATTTCTTGCCCATAATTACAAGAAAGACTGGGTAGGACAGTATGGATACAATTAACACAGATCTATCACCAATACAAGGCATTTGTGTGGGGACTCCCTCGTGGGAGAGCTGGGCAGAGGCTCAGGGCTGAAAACCAGTGAGGAAGGAAAAGGAAGTCGCTTCTATAAGCCAAAGTTTAAATAAAATCCGTCACTGATTATGTGTTCTGCCAAATGCAGTCTTTTCCACCATAACCAAGCCGGACGACAAAGCTGGCCCTCCGCTCTTCACTCTTCCCCAACCCCACTCTCAAGCTGACTTCTCCCTTTCAGTCCCAAGCTTGCCTGTGCTCTTCTCTTTAAAGTGGATTCCACCTAATAGGAAGAACCCATCTTTCTCGCTTAAAAATATCAACATTCATTTCATGCAGCCTCACACCTATGCCTCAGTTCTGCTACCCTTGGTCTACACATTCTGTAGTTTCTGTCAATGCCATATGGAAAGGGAATAAGGCACGTGAAGCCACCAAAGCAATGAAGATGAGACGGTAGAGTACTTGACTCCCCTCAGCCAGAAGGTGGCTAATGGGGTTGCCTGGATAGTATCGTGGTGCTCCTATGACTGCCCAACCAAGTGTAGCATTCCAGCTTGATCATCTTCTACACCATGCAGAAAGTGACTCTCCCCTCAGAAACATTTTTTGAAACTCCTGCCATTGCCATGGGATAGAAAGAAGCCACATATTTCCTCCATTCTATGATGCATAATTTTCACTTCTGAAATTGGAGTGTGTCTTATAACTGACATCCAAAGAAACTTGCCAGGAAAATCTTTTTAAATAAAATATTGCTATGAATATAGTGCTTTGTTATACAGTTAAGAGCATCTTCACATGGAGGAAATATGGTCCTTCCACTGAAGAGATTGGAGTTTCAGTAGAGAACAGTCATGGACTCAAGTTTAGAGGCAAGAAGCCCACAGATTCATGTCACAGAGCTCTATACTTAAAAATGGTAAAATAATAAATTTTATGTTATACATATATTTACCAAAATTTAAAAAAAAAAATTTAAGCCACAGAATCTGTAACTACCCCCTGGATAAACAGTTCAATATTGTGCAAGTGAGCCAGCATCATGCAGGGCTTATTGGGAAAAAAAAGCAAAGTCTTCCATAGGAACCAACTGGTTCTCTGCCTTCAAGCGCATTCTTTGAGGAAGAGCACAGGCATAGGCTGAGGCATCTCTACAATTAGTTACCCAGGGTCCAAAGCAAGACATGGTTTTCCTACTCAGGTGGACAGACTGGAGAGTCACAGGAGATGATGGTAAACACTCTTCCCTTAGTCCTACCAGTCAAGAGTTTTCAACAGTTCACTTAGTGCAAAAGACCTAGAAACAATATTGGAACCCACCATGGATTCTTCACAGTGCTCTAGTGCTTTGTGAATGGCTCTCTGGAGTAACAGATAACTCCCTCTAGAGAGCCAGGCCCCCTCATTCACTGAGTCCCACTGTTGTTTCCAATAGGTGGTATGGTTACTGGCAGTTCAGCATTCCACTGTTGGTGCTGCTTGGTCAGAAGGGGTCCAAAAGGTGGTCAATCCATCTATCCCTCGTTTGGCATGTGGTACCACATGAAATGTTCAAGACTGGAGATTGCTCAGCAAATCTGGCGTTCAGTGGGGCCAATGACCAGGTCAGCCATTGTAAGGGGAAATTTTGTTGTTGAACATATGCACAGCCTCCAGCCCTGACTCCTACCTTGTTCACAGAACACTGAGCAAGCACAGGGGTGGCCACAGAGGAGGCTGAGTGACATCCACAGGACAACTCAGCATGTCTACCCTTCCCCTGAGTCTCCTCTGCAGCAGAAGCTCTTCGGTCTGCACTCATGAGGAACATGCCCTGGGGCCCACTCAAAGAGTATCACCCACTTGACCTCCGAAACCTCCTTGCCATCAACCTTCAAGTCTTCTCTCCTTTCAGGCAAAATGGACCGCAAAGTGTACTTCTCAAAGTACTGGGGGGATTTCTCTTCTCCTCTAAACTCCACGGTACCTCAGCAGCCCAAGTCCAACTGCTATCAGCAGAGCCATCTGTAACCCTGTACCTAAATGAAGCAAACAACCCATGAAGCCACAGGTGTGGGTGCTACAGGCATAATGGCAAAAACAATAGAAGCAACTGAAATGTCCAGAAATGGAGGTTGGTTAAATAAGGTATGCTATATAGAAATAATAGGCATCCATTTTAAAGGACGCTACGAATAGTCGATGAGATAAACTATTTGTTGCTACATGGTTAAATGGAAACATACATGTTAAAAACCAGTAATTATCTCTAAAGATGTAAAATTATGAAATACTACTTTTCTTCCTTCTGTTTATTTGCACATTTTGTGTACCATGAACATTCATTCATTTTGTAACATGTCATTAAAATAAACCCTTTTGGTAGACAAAACACTGCTACCAATCTTCCTAACAACAAGCATGTTTTGAGCATCACTGTAGGGTAGTGCTGAGGTCAGTTAAATGATTTAAATGCTTTTGCTTGCTACAGGGAGTATATTAAACAGGGGGAAAAGTCATTTTCTGCAGAAAATTGCTTGGAGTTATTTTTTAAGAGATCCAAGACATCCAACAGGACTTTCTACATTTCTGGACAACAAATTCAGTTCTCAATAAAATGCTTAATTCTGGTTAGCAAATAAATTTTTGGTCAGATACAGCTGATGCATATCTTTAGAGCTATATCCTTTCCACAGTCCACATATGGTATATTTATATATATCTCTCTATATATATTATTAAGATTTAGAAAATACATTTACTTATTTGGATGCTGCATGTTTGCTTTTATAACACACTATTGGCCATAACAATGACTTACTTGTTTCAAAGTTCCATTCTAACTTTGTTTCTCTAGAGAAAATACAATCTACTCTGTACTGATTTATTTGTTGATGGTGTCTAAGATGAGCTACATAGGAAATTATCTCAATAAAAACATGGAATGGACTCTCCTTAGCTAGAATCCCCCGAAAGATAGACTTGGCTTTGCACTCCTACGTAAGGGTATTATTTGCATTCTCTTATTTATGTCCAAGTCAGGCAGCCTCTCCAACAAGCTGACTGCCAATAAATAGACCCACATAAATGTATTAACAAAGTTCATCTTTGTCATTTGGGCCAGAGACTAAAAGGAGTATGGTACAGATTCCAAAAAGATTTTCTTCAAAAGTGTCATTTTTGTGTTTATTCACATTCTTAATTAGCCTTCACAGATATACATTCCGTTTCTTTTAGGAAAGTTTTGAGGTTATTTTAAAAGAGCTGCAACATCGTAAAGAATGCCATATAATTTAGTCAAAAAGGTGTTTGTTTCCCCCCACGTTGTCAGTGGCTATTATCTCTCTCATCTATAAGCCCACACACTGAGAAAAATACGCATTTTTCCCTCCCTGGTGTGTGACCACTCCCCATACATTGGAGCTATACATTGGCAGATGGTTATTCCATCACCCCACCTAGAAAGAAAACAAATGACTACCATTCAAAGAAAATGAAGGGTTTTAAGTGAAGTGGTATAAAAATAATTACCTAGATCATTTCTTCTGTAATTTGTAACATTCTATTTGACCCAGAACAGAGTGTGATGCATATTTCTTCCCTTCGAGGAAGCTATCTCTATTGACACTCATTCATACATGATCATCCTGATTCTTCTCCCTCTCAGCATCCTCTGTTTCATTCCTGTGCAGAACTCTTGTTGATTATAGACTAATCTATTGGAAACATTGGGAGGGTCCCCTTCCTCACCGCATGTGTTCCAGTGGTCTGAAATAGTATCTTTACATATGATTTGTTTTAGGATCTTAAAGGCTTTTTTTTTTCAGTCTCCAACAATCTCATGAGAA
Source organism: Trachypithecus francoisi (assembly GCF_009764315.1). Taxonomy (NCBI): domain Eukaryota; kingdom Metazoa; phylum Chordata; class Mammalia; order Primates; family Cercopithecidae; genus Trachypithecus; species Trachypithecus francoisi. Next base: position 42,292,154 of record NW_022681470.1, on the reverse strand, counting down.
GTCAAGAGTAAATCCTAGAAGCTGCTAGCACCCTGAGAGTGTGGAGACAACCTGCCATGTTAGGGGAAGGATTCCAGGGGAAGGAAGGCAGAGGAGAGAGGGCAGTGACAGAAATCTTACTGGAGGACAAATTTAATCTGACTTCAAATACAAAAGCATTTCTACAGGCTACTTGGCAGTTTATTTACTGCTATTAAACTCTCCTTTACATTCACATTTAAGCCAAAACAATGACAAATTAAAATACCAAAGTTATAAACACACTAGAGTCAGTAGTAAGAAAAAAAGAGGGGTATTTTCCTTCTAGAGGCCCAAAAAGGGGATAAGGTAAAAGAAAAAAGGTTGAGGAAGAAGTTAAGTACTTTAGAGGGGGTGGGGGCAGAGGTGTGCTGTTTTACTGAACTGTGGCCAGTGTGCTTTGCTTTGTTTGTTCTCCACACTTCCTTCCCCAATTGCACCACATCCTTTACACTAAAAACCCCAATAGCACCTTCCCCAGTTGCACCACATCCCTTACACTAAAAGCAAAAACTTTGGTCAAAATGTTGTAGAGTCTGAAAGGTCAAAGAAGGATCTCAAAGACTCTACCACCAAACAATGAAGCAATCACTGTAGCCTTGTTCCCCCAGCCCAAAACCTCACATTCAGAAAAGTGTTAACACTTCCAAGGAAGACCCAAAACTCCACCTTTCTTTCTGTAAACCGCATGAGAAGCTCATTGAGGCTGGCCCTGGGCAAAACTGCAAGGGAGACAACCTAAAGATCTGACCCCTCTGTCCTTCACTGCCCCTTCCCTACAGGCCTTTTCCAGAAACCACACCCCACATTCTCAGCCTATTAACAGCATCCTGATGACCAGGTACATTCTCATTTTATCATGAGATTGCTGAAAACTAAAGAAGGCATCAAGACCCCCATATGAATTTCTATTGATGGAATTTCAGACCTGTGGAGGAAAATATTTAACACAGAAAATGCTTTCTCGAGAGGGTGCCTTCGAAGTTCCCAGAGCTCTTGTGCCCCAGCTGACTCTCACAGACCTGAGACCGAGTGACCCAGCAGCTGCGGGCTCCTCCATTGACTCAGGCTTCATCAGAGAGCACCATGAGTGCCATATCTCCTGCTTCAGACCACCTGAGGACCATTCTACCTGTATTATTCATCTGCTAGGGCTGCCATAACAGAATACCACAGTCCTAGCATGTAAAATATGGAAGAGATCCTCCAAAATGGAGAAACCTATTGGGGATACGCCTTCTGGAGTTTGATCAAGGAAGATGGACACAAACGGAAAAGAGAAACAGTCCAGAGGAAGCTGAAGGGTCTCCTACATTGCACCAGATGCTGCAGATGAGGAGGACCATTCCACTGCATGCATTCAGGACTGTAAACAGCAGACTGTGAGTGCGGCAGGCAGGGATCACCCAGGCTTGACAACTCAACAGAGTGAGTAATCTGCTGTTCTCCCAGACCCAGCAAGAGCATCTGGCATTACTTTAGGGCTGTTTCTCATTTAAAGCAGCCAAGCCATTCTTTTTTTATTTTTGTTTGCTTTCAGTAATAATAACAATAACAGCAGTAACAAAAATGGTACCACACATTGATCACTTGCTGTATAGCAAGCATTGGCTTAATTGCTGTGTATACTTTGTCCCGTTTAATTCTCACATTATCTCTATTTTATACAGGAAGAAATTGAAGCACAGAGAAGTTAGGTGAGTTATCCAAAGTCACGCAGCTAGTAAGAAGAGCTACTATTTGAACCAGGAACTCTGACTACAGAGTGCTTAGCTACTTCTTGTCATCATCCTAACCTTGGGAGGAAATATGGTTTGACTAGAGCAATGTAGTGAGAAAAACATAAGCTTTAGCCTCACAGACGAGTGTTTAAATCCTAGCCCTATGACCAAGGGTAAGTTCATCTCTCTACACTTGATTGCCTCCTATTTGAAGTGAGGATCATTTATGAAAAGTACAATCAAAGTAACTCATAAATAGTATCTATTATTATTACTATTATTATTTTTCTCTCCTGGCTGTGTTCTGTGATTAAATTTGTGACAATATAGACCAATAACATTTCAGTAAAATATAAAATAAAGTAGGCTGGGCATGGTAGCTCATGCCTGTAATCCCAACACTTTGAAAGACTGAGGCATGACGATCAAAACTTCAAGACCAGCCTGGTCAATGTAGATGGACCCAATCTCTACCAAAAATTAAAAAATTAGCTGGACATGGTGGTACGTGCTTGTGGTCCCAGCTATCTGGGAGGCTGAGGCAGGAGAGCCCCTTAAGCCCAGGAGTTGAGGCCAGGAGGTTGAGGTTGCAGTGAGCTGTGATCGCACCAGTGCGCTCCAGCCTGGGCGACAGAGCGAGACTCTGTCTCAAGAAATAAAAAATAAAAATCATGAAGTAAAATAAAGTAATACCTTTCATTGCAAGTTTACATTAATTAGTACTAATTTAAAGATGTCCTTTTAGCTCATTCTTCAGCAAAGGTGAAATGTAGATGGACCCTTCTTTTTCACCTCCTTTTTAAAATCACAACTGATTGCTTATTATCATTGCATTTTCATTATCCCTACAGCATCTCGATCCCTCAGGAAGGTAATGAATAATTTAAAATTCATGTTTAATTTATTATACATGCTTATGGCAACTATTTTGATGGACCGATCCTTGTTAAAGTTCTCAGAGGCCTTGAGGCACAGGTGGTTCCATTAAAAATGTATTTCTGTTTTCTGGAGGGATGCTGTTTTAAAGTGCTGGAATGAGCATGTTCATAGTTAATTGACAGTAGATTAGATGCTACCCTGTTCAATATATCCAAAGAAAAAAAAAACATTGCTTTTTTTCTGCCCCCGAATGAGCTATACGTCGATACTTTTTGTTTCCTTCTTTAGGGATTGTAATTAATACATATAACATAAGACAACATGACTGCTTCAATCATTTTTTGGGAAATTGTTAAAGGGAGCGTTACAGAGGAAAACAGGGAGCAGAGGAGAGGAAGAGTGAGGAAGGTATGCTTCTGAGTAGGACCTTAGGAAGTTAGCCTAGTCGGAAACAGCAAAGAGGCCAGGAGCTTTCTTGGCGTCGTCCAGATGCTCTGAATGGAATAATGAAGATGGAGAGCACTTTGGTCTGGTCATGACCTCCACTCTGGGGCCAAGATGCATCCTCAGTCAGGTATCAGCCACTTGCCAGCAACAGAACTGAAGCCGGAACATAGCATATTTTTCTGCTGAACATAGTTCCATACTCTACCAAATGGTTTATGTTTCATTATCACTCAGCTTGAGTTTGTAGTCTCCTCATACCTAAATTGGGCCCCCTTATAAGCTTTCTATATATTGAGTAAATAGAGTTATCTTGTAGAGATGTGAAAACCCTGACTACAATAAAGGATGTCAGTTCCAATTAACATGGTGTGGGAGGCATGGATTTTATGTGGATTAGTGTATATTAATTTTTTTAAAGAATATACCTATGGTTAAAAGTCTTCCTTACTTGATGTTTTTGTGCCATCAAAACTATGAGAGGTGTAAACAGCCTTGGAAAAGGCTCTTTTTCCCCAGGTGAGGGACTTAGGGAAGCTCTACACTACTACAATACAGTTTTCACTTTACTTGCCAGACAGGTGGACCAGACTTAGGGTTGGCTCTAGAATTTTCTATCAAAATAATTATGATTATTCCCCAAAACATACCAAATTACTTCCATTAAGTTAATATGAACAATGGCCCAGGATTGAGAACAAAAGTTTAAGTGATCTATTTGTGAATATTCTCTGGGGTGAAAAATCATATACATTTTTACAGAGACCTTATTTAATGCAGAGTATTAAAAGCAGCTCTTGAGAGCAACAATGTTGATTGCACTTATCATTATATCTCCAACACCTGGCTAGGGCATATAACACAGTGGGAGATTTCAAAATATTTGTTAAATAGGGAAAAGGTACATGCTTGAAAATAAGCACATTCCAGCATCCTAATTCATCTTATATAATATATCCAATTATATAATAAATGTATTTTTTCTTTAACACATCAACACTGCAACTTGCTGTGAAGTTGGTCTTCTCTCAGTAGAGAGTAGCAATTAGCTTTGGAACAGACTTTTTTGTATACAGAGCATAAGAACACTAAGGGAACAATAAGAACATAAGGGGACACTGCCCTTAATCTTTTCAAATTCCTTGATGTAGAATTTCATTAGCCATTTTAAGAATAAGACCTAGGAATTCCAGCAGCAGTAACCCATTTTACAGATGAAAAAGGAAAATCCAAAGGTAATAATGACAGCTGACACTAACTGAGCACTTACTTATGTATTCAATGCTTACAAATCCCTAAGTGTACTGTCTACCCTCACAGCCATCCTGTGAAGTAGCTATAATTTTAGTCCCATGTTACACTGGAGAAAACCAAAGCTTAAAGAGGTTATGTGACTTGCCAAATGTTACATGGCTCCCTAGTGGTGAAGACAGGATTTGAACCAAGGTCTGTCTGGCCTTTAAGCTTTGGGGTGGTCTGTAAGCAGCAGTAGGTCACTAACATGTCTTTTTATTCCTTCTTTTCTAATATGTCCACTTCCTACTTGCAAACTGAGCTCCAAAGTCACTTCTCCAAGAAATATTCCTGGATGAAATCTTCCCTGACAAAGCCAGCCTCACTCAGGGCTAAGTAGATGGTCCTGTCTAATGTGATTCTAAGGGCACAGAGACCCCACTGTCTCCCTAAATACCTTCCCCATCCACTGGCTAATGCCTGGGATTTCATCACTACAGTATAATTGCTTATATAAGAGCATAATGCCTATTAAATGTTAAGATTCCCTGGAAGGCATAGCAAGTTTGTGCTTTTGATTTTGCTCTTATTATAAAAGCACACAGGAATAAAAAGTAACGCTAACATAAGTTTACTTTCCCAAAGAGAAAAAAAAAAATGTAATAATGTGGACCAACTCAAATGTAAGCCTTTAGAAAGATAGATGAAATAGTTATATATCTAATTTCAATGTTTAATTTATTAATTTAATTAAGTGTACATATTTAAAGTCATATTGTATAAAATAACTCAATTTAGAAATATTTTTCCACTTTTCCATCCCATGAAGGTGTCTGATTTAAAGTTGCCATCTGTGTGTCTAGTGACAAATGTCTTCCATTTCATGAGATATGTTTTTAGGTATCTGATAGTTTTCCAGACATAATCTTCTCTTCCATCTAATTTGTTTTTTTTTTCAAACCGTGATGCTGCCATTGCCAATTTTTATCACAAGCCACAAGTACTATTTACAAAACACTAAAACAACTTTTTGTTCCATTCATCCTACAAATGTATATTTATGTTTGTCACAATGTAATCACTTATAGCATTGCTTGGTAAAAGCAATCTTCAGAAAGCTGGTGCACAATGACATTTAGAACTTGCAATTAATTTGGAGGCCTTTTCCCAAAGAAATGATTCATTAAATTTATGTTAATGCTTTCTGGTCCTTGATTATTATTTTTAACTTTTTTCCTTTTCTTCCTCCTCCTTCCATGGTCCTTCTTTTAAAAAGCAAACAACCATAATTATCTAAAAGTTTATGATTTGTTAGGGTCAATTCAAGCTAATGTGTCCTCCCCACCTAGCACTTTGTGTTTCAAAAAAAGTCAGTGAGCACACCATAGTGCAAAGGACTTTGGAAGAACTCAAATGCAACTCCCTTTCTGAGAGATACTGTTTGAGGGAGGAAACCAAATTTTCTTATCTGTTATATATGAATACGCGTTCATTCTAGAAACTTTGAACAATACAGAAAATTAAGGAGGTGAAAATAAAAATCATTCATAATGCTCCCAATTCGAAATCATGATTTCAACAGTTTGGTGTATTCTTTCCAGACCTTCTTTCTATGCGTTATTACATATTATGTTAAACTCAATCAGCTGTTTCTACTTATTACTATAATATACACATTTCCCTTATTAGAAATTCTTTGTATAAAGATACGCCATTATTCACTCAAACTCCCTCCTATTGCTGTAGATTTAGGTTATCTGGGGAAATAGCAACATCTCAAGGCACGCACCACCACACCCGGCTAAGTTTTTGTATTTTTAGTAGAGATGGGGTTTCACCGTGTTGGCCAGGCTTGCACCTTAGCACGAATGGTTTTAGATTCTTTTTTCCCTTTTTACTTTATTGAGCATCTACCCAAATAAAAATATACCAAACATGAGTAAAGGGAAGTCCCTGCCTCAAAACAGACAAAGCTATCAATAATTAATTGTGCCGGGTGTGGTGGCTCATGCTGTAATTCCAGCATGTTGGGAGGCTGAGGCGGGTGGATTACCTGGGATCAGGAGTTCAGGACCAGCCTGGCCAACATGATGAAACCCCGTCTCTACTAAAAAAATACAAAAAATTAGCTGGGCGTGGTGGCGGGTGCCTGTAATCCCAGCTACTCAGGAGACTGAAACAGGAGAATTGCTTGAACCTGGGAGGTAGCGGTGGCAGTGAGCCGAGATTGCACCATTGCACTCCAGCCTGGGCAACAAGAGCGAAACTCCATCTCAAATAAATAAATAAATAAATAAATCATTGCATGTAATATGATGAGGACTTGAATAAAGGTATGGTCATGTACCACACAACAATGTTTTGGTCAACAATGGACTGCCTATACATCAGTGGTCCCATAAGATTGTAATTTGTCTATGCTTAGACACACAAAAACCACCAGAGAGTGTCCTTACTATAGAGTATAAGGACACTCTATGATGTTCTCACTACAGCGAAATTGCCCAGTGATGCATCTCTCAGAACATATCCCTGTCATTATGTGATACATGAATATCAAAAGCTGTATGTATACACAAAAAGCTCTGGCAACAAAAAGAGAGAAAGTTGACAGCTCAGGGGAGTGGTCCGAGGAAATTTCATGGAAATTAGAGGACTTGGGGACTTCTTGTTTGTTTGTTAATTGCTTCTTTTTAAAATATTAAGACTTAATTTTGAAAATATTTGCAAGAAGAAATTTTTAAGAATCTTTCCGCATCTAAATTCCCGGAACACAGTACCTCTGCTGTGTGGAAACTAGCCAGGTCACACCTTGGTTATGCAACAACTGAAGGCTTCCTGAATTAGAGTCTTTTCTCTGAAAGCAGGTTTGGATCGGAGGGAAAGAGTACAGGGACACCTGGGGCCTGAAGGGTAGATCAAGAACGACACCAGGACAAGTGCCAGCAAGACAGGCCAGAACAAGCCTGGCCTCTTCCTTGTCTGGCTGGGACGAGCCCTGCCACTCTCATGCTCATCAATGCCTTGCTTTGCATTTCTGTGTCCTGCATGCAGCACACTGACAGTCACTGATTGTGCTCTCTGGTTCTTAATGTATGCATGTCTCGTGTCCTTCCAGTAAGTTCCCAGAGCTTAGTGGAGACAGCAATAATGTAACCGTGCTAAGCCCGTGAAGCTGGGTTCCACGCCAACTCCACTACTGACCGTGGGCTCTCTGTGACCCTGGGTTAACCCCAGCTCCCTCTGTGCTCTCATTTCTGCCCAAGCCACCTTGCTCTTCTCCTCTCTCTGTCTGTAGACATAGCCACAGGCAGGTGACGAATGTGACCCTCTGACCACACTAACCCTACAGATTCTTCATCTCAGATCTGTTTCTTGCTTTTATATGGCACTTTGAATTTGACATTTGCTCACGCTCCCTTAAAAAAACAACTTTAAGATAGTCAATTTATTTGTGAACAAATATCTAAAGAATTGATCATGAAATAATTCCCCCTGCCAATTAGCCTCAAGGACCCTATGGCATTTCATCAAATGCAAATATCCCTATAGCAACTATTTTTAGACATCAGACTGGCAGAACTGATAGACTTAGTTGACACCTTAGTGTGGGAAGGTAAAAGTAAAAGAAGATTGAAAACAATTGGTGCAATTTAGATTTCCTTTCTCTGCTTAGGGCACAGCCTTCTGACTGCGCAAGGCATCCAAGTCTTTTGTTTTAAGTCCCTCCTGCAGCATCAAGAAAGCTTCGTGTCTATCTCCACATGCCTCTTAGAAATAACCGAGCTTAGCTGTTCATCAAAATACTCCACTGGCTTCTGTTTTGGAAGTGGCCTGGGAGGTGATATACACAAGGTATCAAGACAACACATACATGGCTGGTTCTGAAACCAAGAAACACCTCTGGGAAGAACCCGCCCCCTTTGCCAAAAAAATATTTAGAATAGAGGATAAAATTTCTCATAGAATTTCTCTCTCACAACCTCTGGGAGAAACAGCAGCGGTCAGCCAGATTTTAAATTTTGGTTTGAAGCCCTCTTATATCCACATGAAAATGCTTGTCCCAACCCTACTCCCCTCACAAAAAAGAATTGAATCTACTTGAAAGTCGTTTGCTGACATTTCCAATCTCCTAATTCAGAGAGACCTGTTCAGAATAGATACTAGCTACTACATTAGAGGATTTATAGAACATAATGCTACCTCTGCGGGGAAAAAAAATCTAAATATCACATAAGTCAGATAATTCATTCAGCCATTTCTCACCTTCTCCCACCACATAATAAAGCAAAGTATGAAATTCGCATTTTATTCTGACCAGTAATCACTAACATTTATTGAGCACTTACTGTATTACGGATTATACTTAGTCCTTTTCAGTTGTAGCTCATTTAATCGCAGTAGCCCTATTGAGTACCATTATTATCCCCACTTTATAGACGGGGAAGCTGAAGTTTGGATATATAGCCAATAAGTCATAGAGCCAAGTTTTGTTACACAGTCAAGGTCAGAGAACTAGAAAGTGGCAAAAACGGAAAGCAAACAACGCATAAGAGAAATTCCAAAGCTCAGCCTCTGAGCCACTGCACTAGAAGAATCTGGTAGCATGAAACACCTTGAATACATTTGGATTTAGGATGATATTTATTTACAGTTTGACCTTGAAAAGAACGAACTGGGAAATCCCTGGTAATACCCAGGGCCTCCTAAAGGTAGAGTGCTTTTAACCTTGTCATCACGTGCCTCTTGTGTGGGAGACAAGAAATGACCTTCTGGGCAGCAGGGGAAAGTGTTCACTCAACAGTGACAAGAAATACTTGAAAACTAGATTCTTATTTTTGTTTTAAGAAGTACTAAGCAAAACAACCAATACAAAGGGAAATGAGACATGCCAGCGTTTGAACCTGCTCTCATACCTGCTCTAAGTCTGTGCCTCTGTGCATTATTAATATTTGGATGCATGCAGGGCTGGTGTGGAAATTGGTCTTAACACATACTGCGGTTTTCCAGAAACACTCACAAACCAATACATGTAACGGACATTCCATTTGTTAATGGGCACATATGTGAAAAGCAGTATAGAAAAGAGGCTAATACTAGAAAATTGTTAAGTCCTTAACTTCAAGTGTGTTTATATAATGGACACTGTCAATGTTCACAACTTAAATTTGGGTTTGTGGTCAAAATAATGCTTGGGAAACATTTTATTAAAAATTGAGTTAAATTGTAAAAAAAGGGAAGAAAGGAATATTTGAAAACTAACAAAATGAGGAAACAGTCAAACATTGGTTTAACCGCAGAAGGCTGATATAAATTAGAGTTATTTGTGTGCTGTGTTTACATTTATTGTGCAACATGACATCAGACTGCACAGATTTTATGCATTTGTTATAATGGTTTTGTTTTACAGCACGAAGGTCTTCCCACTGAACCTCTCAGACCACATGGCAGATGGCTAAAGAGAAGGCCTTGTCCAGTCCTTAGGCAACACCCCTACCTTGTCACACAGAATTACTCAGTGTCCAGATATAACCAAACTGATTATAGCAGCAGAACAGCCAAGGAGTCTGACTAGGACACACATTAACTGAAAGGCATAGTTTGTGGGATTTTGAAAGCTTAAACAGGGAGAACAAAGAGATATTGTTCCAGGGCTTGATACTGGCCTCAAGCATTTGATACTAAACATGTGTAAGTTAGAGGTAATAAGAGAGACCTTCGAAAAGTGTACAGAACATATGAAGTGCTTAGTAATCTTTGGGAAGCTCTGATGCCCAAGACTTGCTTTATTACCAGGGAGGAGGAAGAAAGTCATAGGGTCTCAGCTTAGAAGGGAGTTTGGACTGGAGAGCAGTTGGGCTGAGCATCTGAGCCTATTGAGAAAGAGTATGCTTCAGGGGGCAAGAGGGAGGAGAAAGGGAACCCTCTCAAGAGTCTGTAGTAGAATCATCACAAGGTTGTCATTTGTGCTTAGAAGAGTGTTTGTTACGTTTATCTGAGATTTATTATAGAAGAAGAATATTGCCAATGCACCAGCATCTAAGTTATTTATGGATAACTAAGAAGCCAAGCATTCTGCCTTCAGTTCTTACATTTATCACTGACTTATTGTTTTATTCCTGGGAAAGCTATTTAATCTCTATCACTTAAATGCATCCATCAGTAAACTGTGGGGAAGACAATAGCCTCAGCCTGCATCCTAAGAATGTAAGAACCACACAAGATGGCTGCTGCCCATCAGGAGAGCCACCACTCAGCCCACTGAATTCCACCAAGCCTGTCATGAAAAATTCTTCTCTGCTACCACACCTGCCAGTGGAGGAGGGAAAATGAGTAGGTTGTGAAATCTCATGCAGTAATTCAAAAAGTAACCAAAGTGAGAAGAGTGGATGAGAATATGAATGGCCTGAAACATCAAAGGAATTTGAGACAAATGATACAAAATAAAAGACAAAGCAAACATAAGACACAGATGAAAGCACAGTACAATATCCAAATAATAGTAAATAATATCCAAAATAAAAATAAAGAAAATGCCCCACTTTCTAGTATATGATGAGGATATAATAATAATAGTCATCGAGAAGCACAACGTTTAGCACTGATTTTTAAACAGAGTTTTGCAAGCCAAAGGCATAAATAAAAATAACAGCCAATTAAAAATTGAAAGTTAAAACAGAGTTGGGGGGAGGATTACAGTAAAAGACAATGTAAAGGAAATCTTAGAAGCTTATTCCAAAAGATAAAAAAGATGCCGAATTAAATGAGGAGCGAAAAGTAACACAGTCATGAATATGGAGGATGTCTCTTTGGCATCTTTCTCTTTCACTGACTTTTCAGTCCTCTTCCTTAAATAAATGATTTCAGGGTATTGCCCATTTCTTCTGACTTTTAAAAATTGCCTTACAGAACCACAAACACAGTGACTCAGACTGATCAAATATTTTTAATGGTAAATGCAAAACGGCTAACTGAAGGGTGGTGGTTCTTGAAGAGCCAAAGAAACTGATAGCCCACGAAGAAGAATGTATCAGTGTTTACTCAGTGCTGTGCAGGGAGAGAGACTCTGGGGACACATTTTTATTTAGACTTTACATTGTTGCCTTAAGGGTTCACCTCAAGGTGAATCAATGAATTGGATTTTTTTTTTCTTAATGGGTAAAATTGAGTACCAGATCATGGACCCACTGTGAGGGAACAAATTGAAGTAGCATTTGCATCTCTCTATGCCATGTTGTAATCAGCCCTGTGAAGTTCTATCACTGTGCCTTCCAGATGCCATTACGCAGCGATTTCTAGCCAGGCCTTATTACAGACCCCAAATGGGTCAATAATTTCTTCCATTCCTGAGCAGTGTTCTTCAATTGTGACTTTAAGAGAAACAAACAAATTCCGGGTTTTTTTATTATTACACCCTAGGCAAACTAATACACCAATTTTATTCTACAATGAGCTGCAAATATCTCAGCTACTTACGGATATGCCATATACATATAGGTGTTATTTTAGTTCTGACCACCAATCTCTCTGGCCCCAGGTGGCTAAAGTCGGCATTTCATCTCTATGTCTGTCTTTAGAGTCTTTATCTGATTCTGAGCATTTTTCACAGGTATGGTCACATACAACACAGACATATGTCCTTCCAGATAACCTCTGAATTTACTTAATGGCCAGGCATTAAATAAAGCTTTACCATGCTAACTGAAAAAGTTCTTAAGCTGTCCTTACTATCTTCTATTTCCCAGCGCCAGTCTGTAGAATATACAGAAAAAACTACTGGGGATCAAGTTCAAAACACAGATTTCTGGGGCCCATCTCCAAAGATTCAGAAATAAGACCCAGAAACCTGTATGTTTAACATATTTCCTACAAGGAGTACAAAAATGGACAAGGGGATTGGCAGCATGGTGTAATTGTTACAAAGTGCCTGAACTTAAATATCAATTCCCACTTTTACTCTCTGTGTGCACTTGGGCAAGTGACTTTATCCCTCTTTGGAGGCAGGAGGGTAGTTGGATTGATATGGTTTGGATGTTTTGTCCCCTCCAAATGTTGAAATGTGACCTCCAATGTTGGAGGTGGGCCTTGTGTGAGGTGTTTGGGTTATGGGGGTGGATCTCTCATGAACGGCTTGGTGCTGTCCTCACTGTAATGAGTGCTCACTCTGAGTTCCCATGAGATCTGGTTGTTTAAAAGAGCCTGGTGCCTCCTCCCTCTCTCTTACTTCTGCTCTCAACATTTGATAGGCTGGCTCCCCGTTTGCCTTCCACTATGATTGTAAGCTTCCTGAGGCCTCACCAGAGGCTGAGCAGATGCTGGCACCATACTTCCTGTACAGCCTGTAGAACTGTGAGCCAATTAAACTTCTTTAAAAACTGCCCAGCCTCAGGTATTCCTTTACAGCAATGCAAAGTGGATGAATACAAGTATATATGGCATTTTGTAAGTATCAAATGGGTTAAGACTTGTTGATCCTTGAAATGGTATTAATATCTTGAAACAATATTAATGTGTATTCAAAAAAACTCATTCCTTGCTTCATACACTTCTATGTATTGTTTTAAAGGTTTTTTTTTTTTTGTTCATTTGTTTTTGTTTTGTTTTTGTTTTCAAATAAGCATGTAATTACTTTTGTAAGGTTTAAAAAATCTTGCCCTTCCCAGGGAATTTTGACACTAGGGGAAACTTGTACAAATCCCCCTTTGCCACTAGGGAATTTGTAAGCTAGGCTGCATGGATGATGGCACTCTCTCCTCCCCGTCCATTTATGCATTTAGCTGTGTTGTGTAGACCTTGGTTTTCTTCTGCCCCAGGCTCCTTTTGCTGCTGCCCTGGGTGAGCGTCCACTCTCAAAGGTGATCCTTCTTCTTGGACTCTTGCTCCTTCAGGGCTGGCCTCATGCCTCCTGGAAAATTAAGCAAGGCCAGCCCAACTGCTGGGCCACAGGCCACTTCTCCACTCCCTGTCTCCTCCTCCTTATGCCACTGGCCAGCCTATTCCACAGGCTCATGCCCTACTCTACCCCACTCCACTTTGCTCTAACACAGAATCTTATAGCTTTTTAGTCCTTAGCACAAGTCCTAATTCTACATGAGTTTACTAATAGGGACAGGATCCTCATCCAGTTTTTTTCATCATTGTATTTTAGTTCTTAGGACTGTTCTTGGCACATAGAGGGCAATCACTAAAACATTTTTAAATAGATGGATGAATAAATCCATCCGCCAGGCCACTCCATGCAGCCTGACCTATTGACTGTCTCAGGCAACCCACCTGTGGTCAGATGCAGCCTGCACAAGAGAAGGGTTTGACCTGCAGGTTTGCCATGAGGAGAAATTCACTTATGGAGACAAAGCAGCCCTATCTCTGGGATAGTTCCCAGGCCGCCACTCTGCAATTATCCCTCCCACAGCTACAGGAACAGGAATGGAATCGCCATGCTTCAAAAGGAACTCACTCTATTCAACTACCATCATTCCATCAGAAACATCTTGGAATATTTTAAACCCCTGTAGTCCTTCCAACCCATCCCCAGCTCAGACAGACCCATGCCTGAGAAGCCGGCAGACCAGCTCTCAGACTCCTGGCTGATGACAGGTCCTCTTTAAAGCCATAAAGTAACTTGTGACGCCTGATCACTAGATACAATCAAATGGCAGTAGGTGCAAATTGCTTTTAAAACAGTCCTGTGATTTGTGAATTAGCCAATAAATGCTTTTTCTAACAAAATAATCCACATATATTAGATAGTTTTGAGCTTCTTGGATGAGATATACTAAAACAAACATTACCTTTCATTCTAATATAGCAGTGAAAGTGAACTATGCTCCAAATTCCAGTCTATCAAAATGTAGGTATTTTACCCAGTTCCTGGTCTAGATCTTTAACCCATTGATTTTCATCCTCAAGAAACACCAATTCATGTTATCTTGTCAAAGCTGTAGAAGACTGGAAGGAATTTGTTCTAACTTTGCCACCTAGGATACGTTGCTTCCTCACCTATTACATTTTATGTTTCAGTATTGTGAGATCATTTTCAGATTTCCTTATTTGAATCTCAAACTTTTACATAATTTCTCAGCATGAAGATAAAAAGGACAATTAAAATACATGCTTGCTGGCAAATTACTCTTCTGATCCTGAGAACTGCATTTGCTTTACTTTCATCCTCCCTTATTAAGTATACTTCTAAGTAGTGACTTCATGAATTTTGCAACACACCACACCCTTGAAAGTGAAGGCTTCCACGGGGCAGGGACTAAACCTCTGTGTTGCTTTGCATAATGCTACCAGAGCCCTTATATTAAAAGATAGGCATCTTCCAGTGCCTTTTACTCTGCCCATTCCTAAAGTCACAAAGCATGACCTTCATGTCTCAGGCTTCTATACAAAAGCAGGAAAATCCATTGCCACAGGATTTGCTGCACTTGCTGAATGTCATCATAAACTGTTGCAATATTTTGCTTCTCTGCTTACAAGGGCACACACCATGACTGGGTGCGTAGGATAGCGAAGAGAAGCACAATGACTCCATCCTCTATTGTTTCTGTACCTGCAGAGCTCATCTTAGCAAAGATACTTCATTCAAAGTCACCTTTTCCCCTTCTCATTACTCCTTCTTTTCTCAATACTAACCAGTTTTGTTTAGACTGAGATAATTCTGTCTCATAAAACTTCTAAGTTATTTGCTCGCTAAAAAGAGAGAAAAGAAAAGCTGTCAGAACAAGGATGTTAACCAGGATTAAGAACATATTCAAGAAAATGTAAGTAACATACTTTTTAATTTCTTCAATCCAACTTCTAGCTAGGAAAAACATAGTAGAGAAATAACACAATGAAGAAAAACAAAAAATACGAATTATACTGAGTTGTTTGCCAGGACCCCACAGTTTCCTGTTTTATTCCTTTTACTCTGGCCTCTGCTTCTCAAAGATCCTTCACTGGTTACTCCCCGTCTCTTTGGCTCCTTTTTCCTTCGTGTGTGTGTGTGTGTGTGGTTTTTTTTATAAACAGCCGAGGCTGTTAAATTGAGGGATAATTTATATACCACAAACTTCACTTGTTTTATAACATTTCCAGAAAGCCCTGGGGCTGCTGAGCAGCCCAGGCTCTCCTCCGACTGCCTCCGCCAAACTCCACATCATTCTGCTGGTCAATGGCCTGCTGGCGTGCCAGTGCCTGCGGTGTGCTCCCAGCGTCCCCTCGACTCCCAGCAGCTTGTGTGTTTGCCTGCTAGAATGTTAGGGTTTTTATAGGCACAGAATGGATGCATGGCAGGCCAGGGTGGTCTTGAGAAATGTAACATTTGGGCAGGACAACAAAAATTCCTGTCCTCACCGAGGTCCGCAGGCACAGGCCAGGGGGTAGAGCCCTAGCCAGGGACCACGCCCTTCCCCCATTCCATATCATTTAAACGGATCACGCCCTTCCCTTCCCAGCACTTCCCTTCCTCTGTTCTGTATCATTACCAAGGAGCTTAGTTTTTGGACCACTTTTCTTTATACTCATTCCCTAGACTATCTCATCCAGTCTCCACATTTTAAATACCAGGTATATATTCTAATGACTCCCAAATCTAAAACCCCACCCTACCCACCTCCCCTAAACTCCAGACTCATCTCTTAGATATCTGATAGATATTTCAAACTTAGCATGCTCAAAAACAAGTTTTGATCTTTACCTAAAACTGTTCCTCCCACAGTCTTCCCTAAACTAGCTAATAGCAACACTATATTCCAGTTGCTCATAAAACCCCTGGAGTCATCCTTGATTCCACTCTCCTCCCCACTCCTACAATAATCCATCAGAAATCCTATTGACTCAACTTGTGAAATATATCCAGAATCAGCCACTTTTCGCATCTACACTGCTGCCACCCAGGGCAAGCCACCACTTTCTTCCCCTGGTTTATCGCAATAGCCACATTACTGGTCTTCTGCTCCTCTTCTTACTCCCTACACTCAATTCTCAACATGGGAGCCAGAGTGATTCTTTTAAAACTTGAGTCAGACCACAGCATAACTCTATTCAAAACCCTGCAATGACTTCCCATCTCACACAGAACAAAAGCCAACATCCCTACCATGGCTTACCGGACTCTGACCACAAGCACTCTGATCTCACTCAGCTCCTTGGCCTCTCCCCTTGTTCATGCTGCTTCAGTCTCTCTGGCCTACTTGTTCTTCCTCAATCCCATCTGCCTCAGAATCTTGACACTGATTGTTTCCTCTGCCTGTAAGACGTGTCACCAGAAAATTGGCTGATTTCTTTATCTCCTACAAGTCTTTGCTCTGATCCTACTTTTCAATGAAACCTATCCACACTACCCTATCTAATACCATAACCTTCTCTGCTTGCCTCTCAATCCCCTTACCTTGTTCTATTTTTTCTTTTTGCATGGAATTTTTCATGCTTTAACTTGACAAACTACTTCTAAATTTAATGTGAAAGAGCAAAGGCCAGAAAAAGCCAAGGAGAATAAAAGATGAATAAAGACGAATATTATCCCTACCAGATAGAAAACTTACTATAAAGCCACAGTCATTAAATGGGTAGAGCAATAGTGCAGAAACGGAAAAATAGACCAATGGAACAAAGAGCCCAGAAACAAACTCATGTCTACACAGAAACTTGGGATATGACATGTTGGCATCACAAATCATTGAGAAAGGAAAACTATTTGAAAACTTGTGCCAGGACAACTAGGTTTTAATTGAAAAAAGATAAAAAGATAAAATTAGATCCCTATTTTACTTCATATACAAGATAAATTCTAGGGAGATTAAAGAACTAAACATAAAAAGAAAAACTTTCAACCTTTAGCAGAAAATATACGAATATATTTATGACATCCAGATATGAATGTTTTCATAAACAAGACAAAAATGCACAAACTATAAAGAAAAATACTGACATATTTTGCTACAGTAATTTTAAAAGTATGTGTATATCAGAGAGTACAATAAACCAAATTAAAAGATATACCACAATCTAAAAGATGGTACATAATAATGCCTCGTTTCTAGTATTTATGCATTTTTAAACCACTAGCAATTTAAAAAGAAAAGATAAATAATTCGGTGAAAATACTTTTAATGTTCAAGATAAAATTTAAATGTTGAAATATATGAACAAAGCAATTAATTCACAGTAGAGGAAATTTATCAGGCCAGTATACAAATGAAAATACATTCAATCTCATTAAATTAACATGCAATTAAAATGATGATACTCTCCAATTGCCTCTACAAAAAATAAAAATAAGGCTGATAACACAAGGTGTACTTCATAAAGATGCAGAGGAAATTAAGTTGTTATACACCCTGGAGGGGTGTGTGAACTCATCTAAACTACTTTGGAGAATAATTTGGCAATTAATATCCAATAAAGTTAAAAATGTATGTGTCCTAGAACAATAGGTCCATTTTAAGAAGTGTATCTAGAGAAACTGTCATATATGCATATGAAATAGTGTACAAGCATACTCATTGCAGCTTTGCTGGTGACTGCAAAAAATAATGGGAAACAATTTAAATGTTCATCAACAAGAGAATGCATAGATATTACATGAGATGAATTTCATCAAAACAGTACATTTCAAAAACATAATTGTGAATTTTAAAACAATGTGCAAAAGCATATATTGATAGGATATTAAATTATGCTAATTTTATAATAACAATACAAAATATTATTTATAAACATAAGCATATCTACTAAAAATGTAAAACACATACATGGAAAAAATACATATGCTTTGCAGCAGATCACAAAATAGTCACAATTTTCCACCCCTCCTAGAAACCTACTCCCACTTACGATATGACTTTACTACCCCTTACATCAAAAAGCAAAGTGTGTTTTCCCATTCCTTGAATCTGGTGTCTTTGTGATTTGCTTTCACCAACAGAATAGAGGAGATGGAATGTTTTGCCAGAGGCCTTGCATTCCTCATTCTACTTTCCCTTCCCTACTTTCCCTCCTAGAACCCTGCTGCTACTTTGTGAATAAGCCTGGGCTAGCCTGCCGAATGATGAGCAATGCATGGCCCAGACAACCCCATTGCCCAGTCTGCAATCAGCTAACCGCCAGACATATGATTAAGGCCATACCAAGACAAGCCAGCACCCAGTTGACCTGCCAATTGACCACAGACACAGGGGCAAGCCCAGCTCAGATCAACCTAGGCCAGCTCATGTCCATAGAACCACCCAGCTGACCTATGGACTATGAGCAAAATAATAAGCGGCTGTTGTTTTAAGTCACTAAGTTTTAGGGGCGATATTTTTCGACACAGCAATGGGTACATGATACATGTGCTGTCTTTGGAACAATTATCTCTAAGGAAAGAAAGAAGGGAAGAATAACATGGGGAGTGAGCACCTTCACCTTTCACCTTTTATATTTATTTATTATTATTATTTTAAGACAGAGTCTCACTCTGTCACCCAGGCTGGAGTGCAGTGGCTCCATCTCTGCTCACTGCGACTCCACTTCCCAGGCTCAAGTAATCCTCCCACCACAGCCTCCAGAGTAGCTGGTACTACAGGCACACACCACCATGCCTGGCCAATTTTTCTATTTTTCTATAGACGTGGGGTTTTGTCAGTTGCCCAGGCTGGTCTCAAACTTGTGAGCTCAAGTGATCCTCCCACTTTGGCCTCCCAAAGTGCTAGGATTACAGGTGTAAGTCGCCACTCCCAGACTACACCTAATTTTTTAAGAATTTAAAAGTCCTCAAATCTCGCGTTACATCTGGGTAGTAGCAACCGGGGAGTCTGTTCTATTATTTTTGGGATTATTTCTGAACACCTGAAATGCGGCCTAATTGTTTAAAGAAGCATGATGCCATTCTTTATATTTTTGTCATATTCATATAAATATGGTAGAAGTAGAAAGGGCTGAAAGGTCTGGTTTACCGTTTGATTCTCATGTAGACTGGCTACACAGAAACTTGGAAATATTAGACCTTGACTTATGTAACTGACCTCATGAGCCACAGTGACTCAGACTGACCAAATATTTTGGTCACACCCCATTTTGTGGTAGAGTATAAACATGAGTTAAGAGAAAAACATCAAACTCTCAATTAATTATATTCAAGAAACAAATTTTCTTTGATAAAAAAAGATATTTTTAGGGCAAAACAAACTGGTATCAAAGGTATTCTTTAGTTTTCAGATTAAGTCCTGGCGTCAGTGTTGATTCAACGTAGTTTTCTGATGTTCAATATTAAGGTAGGAGTGTGGTATGCTGCTGAAAAATATTTTCATCAAAGACTGAAATAAAATGAGTTTTCTATTTGATCTTCACTTTACCAAAAAATTAATTGTGTATCACATACAACAATGCTGATTTTATTGAAATAGAATTATTTCAATTTTGTTTCAATGTAATTCCATGATTTAAAAAAAAAAAAAAAAACACCCTGTGAGAGGATGTAGGTGCAGGAACTGTAAATAATTTATGCAAAATGAAGCCTGTCCATAAATTCCAAGCCCCCAGTGAAACCTATTGAAAAAGTTCCATTAATCTTCACAAGGCAAGATATTTCTAAGGGGTCAATGTCCCTGATTTTGATGGGATCTTTTTACCCTAAACCCCACAAACAAATTAAAAGAAGGACCAAATTTTTACCTAAAACTTTGGGTGAAAACATAAACAGGCAGTAATTAGTCTTTCTGCAGTACTAGAGCCAGTACTACAAACACTTCTTTTATATGGAAAGGAATGGAAAGCTCTAAAGCCAACATCATTCCAGGTGGTAAGAGATAAGAAAAGGCATTTGTGGCTAAAAGACAAGGTCTTCCGGGACTTGGGAGAGGCTGATGTGAGACAAACAGGGACTTGGAAGAGGCTGGTGTGAGACAAACAGACAAAACAAAATAGAAAGTACACGTTCTGAAGCAAGTCACATCACATACGAGCCTAGGCAGCAGAATACGTCAAGGCTACACAGAGCTGAAAATAAATTAATTTGATTTATAAACGGAGGTGCAAGAGTAACTCTCTCCAATTTACTTATTAATTTTATATATATATATACACACACACATATATATTTATATTTATGGCCTTTTTTCCTTTCTGCTGATTCTACCATTTGTAAGTGATTACAATACAGTCTGTTAATCAGCTTTTTAGGTTTAATTTCTAACAAAGAATATCTGTAGAGTTTTAAAAGTTAGTATAGCAGAAGGTCAGGATAGCAGGGTGAACCAAATTGCAAAATCACTTATCCCAATATTTGAGAAAACAAATCAAATATCTATAACAAAAACAATAAAATAGAAATAGTACTTAGTATGTACCAGGCATTATTCTAAGGACTTTATACATTTTAACTCATTTAATAATATCATATCTTTATGGAAAATAATATTATATCCTCATTTTACAGATGTGGAAACTGAAACACAAATTATAGCTAGTAAGCAGCAGACCTGTAATCTGATTCCCAGTGGTCTCAATTCAGAGCTTATGTTTTTAACCGCCACACTATGCTGCTCTCAGATAGACAAAATAGGCAAATAAGTGAAAAGCAAGAAAAAAAACCCACCATTACCAAACAAGGAAAGGACCAAAACTTATGCCTAAACAAACAAAACAAGAAATAAAAGGGATTGAGAAGGTATATTAATCCTATTCCCAATTACCAGAAGCAATATTGTATTAATATTTTGAGTGAAACAAACCCAAAAAATTCTCACTAATATACCTTCCCTTACCCAAAATAAACAATTTGGAGAGAGGTGAAACAGTGGAGTGAATAGGCAACATCAGGAGTTAAATACTCCAGGCCTTATCATTTTCCAGAGCTCCATGAAGAATTACAAAAATGATCTAAGGCCTGGGAGAATCAGTCCAAGAATAAAATATGCCCCAAACTAGTTTGATGGCTCTTTGGTATAGAATATTTAGCAATATCTCAGATAAAAAATGAACTCAGGTCTTCCAACAAAGATTGCATTTAGTTCCAATCTCAATATGCAGCCTACAAATCATGCCCTAAATGGAAGAGAAACAAATCTCATATAAGTTGGAAATCATCCAAAAGAATGTACCTATATCAGAGAAAATTTTAAGAAACACATTCAAAATGAACATGAGCTAGGTGCGGCAGCTCACCCCTGTTTTCTCAGTACTTTTGGAGGCTGAGGCAGACGGATTGCTTGGAACCAGGAGTTTAAGACCAGCCTGGGCAACAAAGGGAGACCCCCATCTCTACAAAAAATACAAAAATTATTTGGGCACGGTGGAACACCCCTGTAGTCCCAGCTACTCACGAGGCTGAGCTGGGAGGATTGCTTGAACCCAGGAGGTGGAGGCTGCAGTGAGTGTTAATGGCACCACTGCACTCCAGCCTGGGCAATAGACTGAGACCCTGTCTCAAGAAGAAAAAAAAAATGAGCATGATATACTCGGGAGGCTGAGGTGGGGGAATTGCTTAAGCCCAGGAGTTTGAGGCTGCAGTGAGCTATGATCACGCCACTGCACTCCAGCCTGGGCAATAGACTGAGACCCTGTCTCAAGAAGAAAAAAAAAAATGAGCATGATATACTCGGGAGGCTGAGGTGGGGGAATTGCTTAAGCCCAGGAGTTTGAGGCTGCAGTGAGCTATGACCACGCCACTGCACTCCAGCCTTGAGATTTTGTTTCTAAGAAAAGACCAAAAAAAAAAAAAAATGAGCATGATAAAAATTAATGATATGACAGTGGCAAACACTACACACACAACCACACAAGAAAGGAATATGACAAATTAAGGACCCTATCTGGAAGAAATCACAACCTAAGGAAAATTCCCTGTGTGTGTGTTTTATCACAAAACATTAAAAGAACATAAATTCAATGAAGCACCATCTCAGTCAATCAATAAAACTGGAGAATAAAACAATTAAATAAAATGAAAAGACAGTTGTAGACTTATGAAAACTAATTGAGCACCAAAACTACACCACTGGAGTAGGGATCTGAAAACTATGGCCCCTGAGACAAATCCAGGCTACTGCTTATTTTTATAAATAAAGTTTTACTGGAACACAGCCACATCCACTTATTTATGTATTGTCTATGGCTGCTTTTGCACTACAACAGCAGAGATGAATAGTTGCAATGGAAACTTTATAGTCCACAAAACCCAAAATATTTACCAAGTAATCTTTTACAGAAAAAGTTTGCCTGGCTGGGAGTGGTGGCTCATGTCTAAATCCCAGTGCTTTGGGAAGCTAACGTGGGAGGATCACTTGAGGACAGGCTCAAGATCAGCCTGGGAAACATAGCTAGACTCCATCTCTACCAAAGAAAAAAAAAAAATTGCCTAAAAAATTAGTACATTATAAATGACCTGGGCCTTCCTGTCCGGGGCTCTTCTACCCCACTTCTGTGCTGCTATAATACTTTCTTGTTACACTCTAGAATTGAATGCTCACTAGTTTTAAATGCAGTATGAGTTGGTTGGTCACACTTTCGACCTCTGGAATTTCAAACCAGGCCCTTGGAAACTACCACATTATTAGATGCCTTGAAATACATAGATTTCTCACCCTCAGCTTAAGCCAAGTATCTTTGAGAACATATAATTATAATAGGTAGCATTTATTTTATTATTTTGGGGGGAAATAAGAGTCAACAAACATTTATTTGGTGCTACATGCTGGGTAATATTGTGCATTTTTAAGAATATAGGAAAAAATGGTAAAGGTGGTATATAAATAAAGCTTAGGCAATATTACCAAAGTGGAAAATACTTCCCTCCTGCATAGTAACCTAAAAAATGAGATGATAAAGGAGAAAAACCAGGTTCAAATTTTGTAACACTTTATTTATATAAACATGTTTTATTGGAAGTATCATTGTAGTAAACATTTTAGAGACTTATTTACTTTAATAATTTTCAGAAAAAAGTATTAGACTGTAACTCCGATTATGAAAGATTTATAATTCTTTCAAAAATTTACAAAGTACAGTGCAAATTATATGTTACTACTTTAACCTTGGCTAGGACTAAACAGCACATTTTATTTTCAGTGGTCATTGGACTGGAATTTACTACTTTGAGGCAAAATAACCCACTGGACTAGTCTGATACCAACTCCTGAAATCTCTAATCCAAGCTCCACAGCTCCCTTGAGTGTTTCTTACTATTGAACAGAACATAAGTCTATTTATTCGACAATAATTTTGAAGTATTGTCAAGAAAGCAATTTTTGTTCAGAAACATTTTTCAAAATGTACATAACTGACTGTAACGTCACTATTTTCTATATTCTCTGTGAACATTACATTTCAATTTTTATTGCACTCAGTTGTTAAGGTGTGTCAAAATAGATATTGTTAGCTAATGTAACATTTTAGCTTTCATTTTGCAAATATTTATCCAATGCAAACCACATTCTCCAGGCTCTATGAGAGGAGCGGGATACACTAATAAATAAGCCACAGGCTTTTTGGAATTTAAAGTCAAGAGTACAGATGAGATCTTTCAAGATAGTTATGTAAAACAGGAGTAGAGAAAATGTTTCTTTTCATGTGCAAACTCTGATCATTTGATGACTGCCTGAAGCGTTTTTTAGAATTCTAGGATAGAATCAGGATTCAGAGAAAATTGCCAAAATCAATTAACAACGTCTGCCATGGGCATGTGTGATTTGATGCATATTGTATGTTTATAACTTTTGGTAGCATTAATAGAAAAAAGGACCAAGTATGGAATATTGGATATCAGTAATTATGGTATGGGTGAAGGAAGAATAAGAATAGCAGAAAACTATTCAATGGTAACACCATGGAAGCTAGAGATTATAAAGTATAGTGCAAATTATATGAATTTATAAGAAGCGAATTTTCAGGAGGAAGTACTCAATAATGTCAATTTTTTTCCTTGCAGAAGAAAGTTTGGTAAATTATAATTCATTGGTGACTTCTCTGAAAGCAGTTTCAGTTGATTGGTAGTTGAAACAAGTATAGTGACTAAGGAAGTAAGAAAGTAGGCACAAACTACATAGTTCTAGAAATCTAAGATTCTTCACACTTCCTACTGCTTAATAATATACAATAATGCATTGGTTCTGGGCTTATTTCTTTTTTTTTTTTTTTTTTTTTGAGACAGAGTCTCGCTCTGTTTCCCAGGTTGGAGTGCAATGGTATGATCTTGGCTCACTGCAACCTCTGCCTCCCGGGTTCAAGCAATCCTCCTGCCTCAGCCTCCCAAGTAACTGGGATTACAGGCGCCCAACACTACACCCAGCTAATTTTTTTTTTTTTGTATTTTTAGCGGAGACGGGGTTTTGTCCTGTTAGTCAGGCTGGTCTCGAACTCCTGACCTCAGGTGATCTGCCTGCTTGGGCCTCCCAAAGTGCTGGGATTACAGGCATGAGCTACCACGCCCGGCCTGGGCTTATTTCTTTGTTCACAATTATGAAATTGCAACATCTAGGCTGCATTCTTCTGGTACATCCATATCCCCATTATACCACTTTTCTCTGTAAACACAGATAGTTCTGGGAGCCTATTTTACATTATTCTGATGCTACACTCATAGATCTACTTTGTCTTTTATTTGCTAAATTATTGACTTTTATTTTTACTAAATAGTGTCTCCTGTTTCAATAACAGGAGTAATGAAATATACTATTACTATACAATATTTACAACTCCCAGGATATCAGATTAGCATTTCTAATGGCCTTCCTCAACTAAAGTTCAATAATGAGTTCTGAGTCTCAGAATCTAATTTATTAATCAATATCTTAGATTTTTAAAAATTCTTTTACACTATAAAAAATCCTCAATTTGATTAGGGTATGCTAGTGTAATTAATTCAGTAAGAAATATTTAATCTAAATCATACTGTGGAAAAAAGGAGAAATAATATGTGCCTTAAATATGATTTCTAAGCCAGGTATGGTGGCTCACACCTGTAATCCCAGCACTTCGGGAGGCCGAGGCAGGCAGATCACGAGATCAAGAGATCGAGACCATCCTGGCCAACATGGTGAAACCCCATCTCTACTAAAAATACAAAATTAGCCAGGTATGGTGGCACATGCCTGTAGTCCCAGCTACTCAGGAGGGTGAGGCAGAAGAATCGCTTGAACCTGGGAAGCGGAGGTTGCAGTGAGCTGAGATCATGCCACTGCACTCCTGGGCGCAAGAGCTAAACTCCATCTAAAAAAAAAAAAAGAGTCATAATACTAAAAATATACAATCATGGGGTGACTATAACCAGTTCCAATAGCAGATCATGGCACAATTTGCCACACCTCATTGATGAGAACCTGGAAATACCAGTTTCCATTCACGTATCAAGTCTTGTTCTAGGGAAAGAACTGCACACAGTGTTTCAGGTTAATCTGATTTTATCACACTTTTATACATCTGAACAAAAGAAATTAAATTGAGAGAGAAATTGAACAAATGTTATTTGCTGGGAGAAATAAACCATAAGCAGAGCTGCAGATTATGACCTTGAGTGTGTTCTCCCCTCCGAGGTTGATGAAAATGATCAACTAACATGCCTGGGTCATAGAGGTAAATTAGATCTCTGAGTTTCTTTTCCATTCTAATGCTCTATGCCACTATGAGTCTACAAGGCTGGGAAAGCAGAACAAGATACACAGAGAAATTAGAACAGAGATTAGCTTCAAACTCAGACAACAGGAAGAAAGCCCTTGTTTTAAAGAATAAGTTTGTACTTAGGATATTTAAGGAGAATGGCATGCAAATTCACTCAGAAACAAATACTGGTCAGCCCTTTGTTCATTCTTTTTTTTTTCTTTTTTAGCTGTGGACCTATTATGAAGGTAAGTTATGGTCAACTAAAATGTGCCTATACAATCAAATCCTCCTTGTAAAAGTCAGGATGAAGGAAATGCCAGTCTATTACATCATGCATCACTAAGTGAGTAACTTAAGCTATGTCAATAGCTTGTGTAACAAGAATAAATCCATTGTTATTAAATATTAGAGTAAGACTTGTGTCACATCATTTAAAAGTCAGGATCAAAGCTTTGTTGTGGCACATATAAACTACCAGCTCATGGCTTCATGATCACATTTTATTACATTAGCAAGATTTTTTCCATTTATGCTTATGTCTAGTAAATATTTAGTCTTAATTTGGGGAGGGGGAATTTCTTAAATATAGACCAGTCTCAAACATAGCCAAAAGCTTCATTCTGCCAAGCAAGTCATTCTTCATTCCCTAAATTTTTTAAAAAATCTATCTTTGAACTTTATTTTTAATGACCAATTTAGTCAGATAAAAGATATAAGGTCTCTCACCTGTACTCTCATACTTTGGAAAGCCAAGGTGGGTGGATTGCTTGAGCCTAGGAGTTCGAGACCAGCCTGGGCAACATGGCAAAGCCCTTTCTCTACAAAAAGTACAAAAAGTAGCCGGGTGTGGTGGCATGCCCCTGTAATCCCAGGGACTCAGGAGGCTGAGGCAGGAGAATCACCTGAACCTGGGAGATGAATGCTGCAGTGAGACACGATCCCACCGCTGTACTACAGCCTGGGCAGCAGAGCAAGACCCTGTCTCGAAAAATTAAAAAAAGAATAGATGCCAGGTCAAATCACTTGGTTCTTTAGAATCCCCAAGTGAAATCTGGTTCTAAACAGATGCGTCAGGTTTCAGTTCGCATTTGCCAAAATGTCGACAAAGAACCTCACCATATTTTCCATTTAAGTAATCATATATTCAATCTTGACTATGTTTTGGTTGTACTAAGCATTTTACATGATTTATCTCATTTAATTCTCACAGTAATTTCAGGGGTAAATATCATTATCCTCATTTTACAGATAAGGTAACAAAAGTTTAAGGAAATTAAATGATAAAATGGCAAAGCCAGACTTTGAAGTCACATCTCTTAACCTTTGTGGCAGTGGAGAGATGACAGGTGGAAGGTAAGCAGTTGATTTCAGGATAATAAGAACTTGATTTCACACAGGAAGGGGAACATCACACACCGGGGCCTATTGTAGGGAGGGGAAAGCAGGGAGGGATAGCATTAGGAGAAATACCTAATGTAAATGACGAGTTGATGGGTGCAGCACACCAACATGGCACATGGATACATATGTAACAAACCTGCACGTTGTGCACATGTACCCTAGAACTTAAAGTATAATAATAATAATAAAGAACCTGATTTCTAGCAAAATCAGGAAAATTGGAATTCTACTTACCTGATGTTGCTTTGGAACATCCATCAGGCATTCAGTAAATTCATAGTGATTGACAGCTGATTGATTAAACCTGGAATTCAATGCTATCATTATCAAAGATGAGGAGAGTTTGACCATGATAGCAAACAGATGTTTGCTATTATAACCAAACTCACTGAGTGGTTAAACCTGGAATTCAATGTGATTATCAAAGATGAGGAGAGTTTGATTATGATAGCAAAAAGATGTTACCATTCTTGTTCTACAAAAGAACAAACAGACACTCAATAAGGGTAAACAATTTACAGAAGTTCACAAAGTAGGAAATAAAGCCAGACACACATGCAGATCCTTCAAGACCAAGTCCAGCATTCTTTCCACAGAGCCACATGACCTTCCCAAAGATGGCTCTCTGGGCCATTCAGTGAGGGCCACTGAATGGCCCAGAGAACCATAGTGCCCACTTCTGATTTAGGCCAGTAGTCTCTGGTGTAGGGAGTATAAATTCCAAGGGATATATCATATGATCCACTGGAAAGTGGAAAGAAAATATTAAAATTTCTACATTGAATTTTCATCTCATATTTTTAAAAATTCTATTTTGTTTTATAATGTATATATTAGCATAGTGGTACTAGTAAGTCATTTTAAAATAAATGTATAAGTAAATATATAAACATTAGAATTACATGATACAAAAGATTTTATTGATGGGGATGCATAAGTTTTTAAAATATAGAAACTTCTGGTTAAGATCAATTTATGTACCTTGTCCTCTGTGAGCCTCATAAGGGTTCCAAAACACCTTATGTAGTGGTTTTCAAACTTTAGTGGGCATAAGAATCATTTGGATAGTTTGTTAAAAGTGTAGATTCGGGGTTCCATCTCTTTGTACACTCAGTTGATCTGTGGCAGGATCCAAGACTTTGCATTTTTAACCAATAACTAGGTAATTCTGCTCCAGGTGGTCTCAGGAGAAACACTAACTCACAAGGCTACAGTGACCTGGAGAATCTCCTACTCTTGCCACCAACACAGATCAGATACCCCAGTGTAGTTTTGAGAACTAAAGGGATAAATGTTCTCTTAGGTAGGAATAACCACGTATTGCTTATGCGCCTAAAGCCTTGAATAAAAAATATAATTGTAATAGTAATTATAAAACCAGCCACCTTTATTAGACACCCACATCAGATAGCTTATTTCTGATTATCAGAATTCAGTAAGGTTTCCATCATCAGCCTGATTTTACAGAAAAACGGGTCTTAGCAAGGTGAAGTAAGTTACCCAGTATTTTCAATTATAGGTTGAGAATCCTAAATCTGAAAATCCAAAATCTGAAATGCTCCAGAACCAAAACTTATTGAGTGCCAACATAATGCTCAAAGGAAATGCTCCTTGGAACATTTCAGATTCCAGATTTTCAGATTTTAGATGTTCAACTGGTATAATGCAAATATTCTAAAATCTAAAAAAAAAAAGAGAGAGAGAGAGAAATTCAAAACACTCCTGGTCTCAAGCATTTAGAATAAGGAGTACTCAACCTGTATTTTTTCTAAAAGCTTTCAGGCCCAGAAGAAGAAACTTTCGTTACAACTTTCCAACAACTCATTATCCCAGTAATATATGGGAGACTTAGCTTATGATCTTGATTCTTTTTCTGCATTAAGATTTACATGACGTAAAGGTTGCTGAGAATCAGATATCCAGTTTCCTCATTGCTAGCCATTATCTTGCCTTTGTTCATAATGACCTTGGAAAGTCCAGAGATTGCTTATGTATACTGTGCCATAACAACCTACCTAAAAAGAGATGCTAATGAAAGAGGATGACTATTTTAAACACAAATACTCCAAGGTATTTATGTAGAATTTCAACTCTCATGTCTTCAACTGGTATCTGTAAAATGGGAGGTTTGGAGTAAATATTTGGTCAAATCCTTCTATTCCAGAAGTTAGACAATTATAACTTTATTAGGCAATGAATGACAGTCATTTATTTAGGAGGCTTCTCCTAGTTGCAGTGCCCGCATCATCACCCACCTTTCACATCTTCCAATGTAGACTCCTTTGCTTCCTTTGAAAGCAAGTGAGTAACCCTTGGGAAGTCCACATCACCCCCAATACTATATTGGCTGCCAGAGGCATGAAGCCATGAAGCAACTTAGCAATACCAAGACACTGTAAATCTCAAAAATACAATTTAAAAAGCCATGTTAATTGCAGTCCTCCCTTCTCTCTTGGATTGTTCACTTTGAGGGAAGCTAGTTGCCTTGTCATGAAGGCACTCAAGCAGCCACACAGAGAGGTTGATGGCAAGATGGAAGAAGCTCAGGCCTCCAGCCAATAGCCATATGAATGAGCCAGTTGAGCCAATGATGCACTGCCTTGGAGTAGACCCTAGAGACCCCGTCAAGCTTTCAGACAATGCAGCACTGACTGACACTTTGACTGCAACCTCATGAAAGACCCTGGGCCAAAACCATCCAGCTAAGCTGCCCCCAGATTCCTGACCCTTAGAAATTATGAGATCATAAATGTTTGCAGCTTTAACTTTAAACACACATATTCACATACACAATAGCAAAATTTCTAGGACTCACTTCTGAGATAAAGGGCCCAAAACAGTCCCTCAGAGATCTGTCCTAGCAGGGAGTCTAGCCTGAACACCAAAACAGTGTTTTATAATCATGTTTTGTTGACTCATATTCCAATGTCAGCAATCCCCAAAATGGGTTCAAGAATTAACACACCCTTAGAGTTAGGCTCACTGGTATGCACCCTGCAGTCCCAGCTACTCAGGAGGCTGAGGCAGAAGGACTGCTTGAGTCCAAGAGTTCTGGGCTGTAGTGTGCAATGTAATGCCTGCAAATAGCCACTGCACTCCAACCTGGGCAACTTAGTGAGGTCATGTCTCAAAAAAAGAATTAACACACCCCTCCCATCCTGCAGCCTTCCTGGATCTAATCAGAAGGGGAATGGCAAGTGCTGGGGCAGTGTGGGTATGCTTTTTTAACCATAAACTCTTTGTTAGGTTCTGGCAACTCATATCAGATCATTCTGATCCTGAGCTATTCACCAAGCTTGTATTTAAGTGCCTTACAACTACATGCTTTCTACCCATAATAAAGACAGCTTCCATTGATCTCCAGTCTCTAGGAGCCTCTCAGAGTTTTCAAGGAAACTGGGTTGGGCTATGTGGTCTGTGAGTAGGACATACATGCTATTTACACTATTAGGCCATTGCCTCTATCCTACTCTGTTGAGATTCCTAGGAATTTACACAAACAGGTGTCAAAAATGAACCATGTTTGACCCAAAGAAAGAGCAACGTAAATGAAAGAAGATTCTCATTATTCAAACAAGAAACTGGTGTCTTTGGACCTTAATGATACCTCTTTGTGACTGTTAATATGACCAGTAAATTCTCTGGCTGGTGCAGCATGCTAGTGTAATAAGATAAAAGTCACCCTTGCATTTACTTGCTCCTTATGTGCCTGGGGCATAGCCTCACTAGAGTTTACTCTCTAACTTCAAGGAGAATTCTGTTTTGAAAAAGTGATGCTGTTGAAACTGAAGAATAAAGCCAAATATGTGTCAGTGGATAACTATGGTTGGAAAGGTTGTTTTTAATATTTTGGCTATGTTTTGCAAGTAATAGGTATTTTCTAAATGTGCACCAACCAAATGAAATGGCTCAGATACTATCTAGTAGCCTTTTTGATAACAAATTTTCCTTATTCAGTTCCACTGTCCTTCAGTGGAAGGACATAATTTGCATCGAGTTTCAGCAATGTAAGCATTCAGTAGTTTATTATCATTTGATTTCATAAACAAAAACCAGAGTATGAAATAACTTCTGTTGGTTTTAGATTTTAGTAATTGTTTTTCTTTGTCCCATGAAACATTTTTTATGCTGAAAATTCATCTTAGAGAAGCTGTCACCTTCCCTTATCACTCTATTTGTGCCCTGCTACACCATTCTGAACAGGCCAGGTTGAACTCTTCTGCCACTAACTACCTACAGGACACCGAGCCTCAATTTCCCCAACTTCATATGGGAAGATTTGGACACGGTGATTAAGGTCCCTTCTCATGGTAATATTCTATGGACACAAAATCTGGGTTTTGTTTTTTGTGTTTTTAAAGCAAAGCTGGTGAAAAATTGACCTTCAACCTCAGCTACAAAACTTAAGTACATTAAAAATAGTCTGGTTCAAGACAATTCCATATAACTTTCCAACATTTCCTTGGATTGTGTACAACCTTTAAGAGCACTCAGCCTGTTCTTTTTAGCCTCTGCTTTTGTTTACCTCCCACTCTCCAAAGAAAGGCTCTCTCCCCTGTGTGTTCCTTGGTTGAAGTTCAGCTAAAAAAAAAAAAAAAAAACCAACCTTATAGCATTGTAACCTGTTCATTCCAATTGTTTGTAATCTGGCTGTGGCTATCAGATGTGGATTCTGGGAAGAGTAGAAGTGAGCACACTGGCAGTGCTTTGGTCCATGTATATGTAGTCTTTATCTCATAATCAAATATCTTTCCATTCCTTTGAAAATATGTCTGTGTGGCCAGGCACGGTGGCTCACACCTATAATCCCAGCACTTTGGGAGGCCGAGGTGGCTGGATCACCTGAGGTCAGGAGTTCAAGACCAGCCTGGCCAACATGGTGAAACCCTATCTCTACTAAAAATACAAAAGTTAGCCAGATGTGGTGGCGCACGCCTGTAATCCCAGCTACTCAGGAGGCTGAGGCAGGAGAATCGCTTGAACCCAGGAGGCGGAGGTTACAATGAGCTGAGATTGCATCATTGCACTCCAGCCTGGATGACCAGAGTGAAACTTCACCTCAAAAAAAAAAAAAAAAAAAGGGAAAAAAAAAGAAAAGAAAATATGTGTATCAGTCCTATTCTGGTTTGCTGTCCTATTCCTCAGAGGTCACAGGCTGACCACCTGCAGACTTTATTTGGCCCATATAGATGTTTTGTTTTTCCTCCACATTCTAGGAGGACCAACCATTCCAGTTTGGCCTGGACTCTCCTTGTTTTAGCGCTGAAAGACCCATGTCCCAGGTAACCCCTCAGTCCCAGGAAAACCTGAATGGTTGGTCACCTATTTAAAATGTTGGCCCAAGACTTTTGTTGTTGTTTTAATTTTAAATTGGTTGTCAATATTTAAATAACAGATGATTTTACAGAAACATCCAGATTTCTGGCTTCTCTTTAAAAATGGAAATATCTGACACAACTGGACCCTCTTTCACGGCAACTATAAGCGGGAACTGAGTCGCAGCTGCCCCATTAGGTAAGTCATGTTATTTCCAGAGTCCCACAGGCCCTGCCACTTTATACTGCCCCCCAGACTGAGGTGGAACATCGACCATTCATTATTGCTCTCTGGCTACTGTTTCTCTTATGGTAAAGGAGAAAGTGAGGTTCCTTATAACTACGTTTCTATCACAAGGGGGAAAATGAAAGATCTACCAATAGAAGAAAATATATTGTATGTATGTAGAAATGAAGACTATTCCTACCTGTTAATAGTCCTGGCCCTCTGTATCTGGGTATGCAGCCTACTGGTCCCTCTGGGCACGGAAGTCCTGACACACATCATGGGTTCTGTCATTTGTAGTTGATGGCTTGTGAGGTTGGTACCTTTACTTAGAAATCTGGCAGTGTTGGCCAGCACGCACAGGCTGCTAGCACTCCAGAAATATCATTAAGCAAGGTCTTAAACGCTTGGTCCTTCCTAATAGGAATTCAGTTTCTATCATTTGCTTCTACTCCATGTAAAAATCAGATCAGCTTTATCTTCCCCACCAGGGATTTCTTGAGTTTCAGCCTCTAATTAATTTCTGTGCTTCATTCATCTTGAAGTCATTAAGAACTCTGGTCAAACACATAACCTATGCCTAGTAATCGATTTTAATGTTCTTTCACATGGAAATATTTATAAAATGTTCATCTCCTATATTGAAAACATTCTTTTTCCTCACTGTACATTCTTATCTGGGTTTGCAGGGAGCTAATCTTCATCTGTAAATACTGAAAAAGCAATTAACTAACGATGTTCTCAGCTCTGTGGAAGCAGAGATGGTGCCCTTTTTGTGGCTCATCATTTTAATATTGGCACATACCTGGCCCACAGTAAGCATTCAAGTAGCATTGACTGATTGACTAACTGAATGAGTAAATGAATGAATGCTCAAATGAAAAAATAAATGGTGCAAAAGGTGGTGGCCTTTTTTTTTTTTTTTCATTAGGGCCATGATGGCTACTGAAGAAGGTGTAGGCTTTGAGGTTGCGAAGATATGAGTTCAAACCCTAGTTATTAATCCCAGCTCTGCCTTCCCTTGCCAGATGTCTTTGAACAAGCAGTTCCTCTGAGCCTCGGTATCCACATTGGCCTAACAGAAATAATACTATCTATGCCTCATAGGGAAACTATGAAGATTCTATGAGAAAATGTTCAAGGCCTCATACAAAGGAGGTACCCAATAAAGAGTAGCTAATTAAAAAGTCATTCACAGGGAAGTAGGACATGGTGGCTCACGCCTGTAATCCCAGCACTCTATGAGGCCAAGGTGAGCAGATTGCTTGAGCTCAGGAGTTCGAGACCAACCTGGGCAACATGGCGAAACTCCATCTCTACTACAAATATAAAAAAATAGCCGGGTGTGGTGGCATACACCTGTTGTCCCAGCTACTGGGGAGGCTGAGGTTGGAGGATCACTTGAGCCCAGAGGACAGAGGTTGCAGTGAGCTGAGACTGTGCCACTGCACTCCAGCCTGAGTGACAGAGTGAGACCCTGTCTCAAAAAACAAACAAAAAAAAAAAAAAATGAAAGAAAGAAATCCTTAAGCTACCTCTAAGTGTGAAGTGCTTAAAATGGAGAATGCAAAAGTTTTAGAGTTTTAAGTTTCCTAACTTTGATAAAATCACCTTCTTAAAAAGCACATTCTAAAATTTTGTTTAGTTTTTTCTATATTTCTATATTTTTTGATAAGCTGGGGTTCCCCAATTATTATTTCATATTGATTCTATTTAAAGTTAGGTTTTAAATATGTAAAACAGATAAACCAACAATATCTATAATTGCAATGGGCTTTTTAAGTAAAAAGCCCATAGATACAAGATTAAGAATAAAAGAAATTTTACTTGGGAGGCTGAAGAGTGGGGATTGTTTGAGCTCAGGAGGTCAAGACCAACCTGGGCAAAAACAAGACCCTGTCTCTTAAAACATGAAAAAGAATGAAAATAATTTGTGTATTTTCATCCCTCTAATATATGCGTACACACTCTATATTATGTGATCCAGTAAAAATGAAAATAAATAATAAATAGATTCATACAAATAAACATTTAGGAATATCAAATAATAAAAATAAAATCAAGAAATGGATTTCTTTTTTGCCAATACAAAAATTCCCAATCTCAGCTTCTGTGCAATTAAAGCCCTCCTTAAGACTTAAGTTTAACCACTGCCTTATGTTGGAAATAAATGTACATGACCAGCTATGAAAAACAATGCCTAGGCTGATTGATCTCATACTTTTCTGGTAAAGATAGAAGAGGTAAACAGTTTCACTCTCCAGGAGATCTCAGATCATGGCTTTATTGAGTTCAGTTTGTCAGAGACTGATACTTTAGAAAT
This sequence comes from Trachypithecus francoisi, assembly GCF_009764315.1. Lineage (NCBI taxonomy): Eukaryota > Metazoa > Chordata > Mammalia > Primates > Cercopithecidae > Trachypithecus > Trachypithecus francoisi. The sequence goes on along the minus strand of NW_022681470.1, from coordinate 42,257,036 downwards.
GGTGATGCCATTCATGGTCACAAACTTACGCTATTGCATCTTAGCGGAAAAGTAATCATTCCCGAAATTGTATGTACACTGTCCATCAGTTATCAAGTAGAAGAATCTCTTGACTATTTGTTGTTGTCGTTGTTTTTTTGTTTTGTTTTGTTTTTTAAGACTGAGTCTTGCTCTGTCATCCAGGCTGGAATGCAGTGGAATGATCTCGGCTCACTGCAACCTCCTCCTCCCTGATTCAAGCAATTCCCCTGCCTCAGCCTCCTGAGTAGCTGGGATTACAGGCACTCACCACTATGCCTGGCTTTTTTTTTATTTTTTTTTTATTTTTATTTTTTTTTTTGTATTTTTAGTAGAGACAGGGTTTTGCCATGTTGGCCAGGCTTGTCTTGAACTCCTGACCTCAGGTGATCCACCCACCTCGGCCTTCCAAAGTGCTGGAGTTGCAGGCATGAGCCCCGTAATAGCGCCCAGCCCTATTTGGTTTTGTTTTACTGAGACCTTCTTGCCTGGCAAATATGAACTTGAAGATTCATTAACTTTTTAAAAATCACTCATCTGTCCATCCTACATATGGTGGAGTAGCAGACCTCATAGCCATTCTAACCTGTTTCCAATGTGCCCTCCATGCTGCAGAGACTGGAAAGCTAAAAGCCACATCTCCCAGACTTCCTAGTAGCCAAGGTTTTGTTCCACCAATCACGTGTACTGGCATGAGAGCTAGAAGACAACACAGATAAGCTTCCGCTGCTTTGGTGCTTCCTGTTAGCCAACACTAGAATGTTGTGTCTGGTTTTTTTGAGGCAGTTTCTGGAGAGTATTTATTTCTTCTGAGTCAACCTGCTAGGGAATTTTTTTTTTAATTGGAGAAAAGGGATATAAATTTTATTAACGTGTACACGGGGAGAACCACATACAGTCTTATCCCAGTTTCTTGATCTTGTCAGTTCCTAGTAGTGCTGACCTCCTTTTCATGCAGGTGTTCTCTTTCCAGAAGTGGTCATTTGGTCCCAGAGCCAGCAGCTGACCCCTCAGTGTCCCAGCTTGGCTGTAGTTCTCCCAATCAAAGAAGAGCAGTCTCTAACTTGGTGGCCCAGTCAGGGTGTGGTTTCCAAGGTGGTTCCTGAAAGCTCACTGTGGAGGCTGTTGCTGCAGCCTTCTCGATGGTGAACCACATTCTCTAATTAATCCCGTTCTGTTCAAACTAGCTAGAGTAGACTCCTTTTTTTTTTTTTTTTTTTTTTTTGGCTTCTGGACCTTGACACAACCCTTAAACCCTTGAGACTCTCTTCCACCCTGAATTGATTAAAAGACAGACATACCTATTCAATCAGCACATCAACAATGGGCCTTGCACTGTTTTAGACTACTGTTTTAGATTACTGCCATAATAAACAAAGCAGATAATGTGGAGTGGTCAGGGAGCATTCATTTAAGGGAGCGGGGTGGACATAAACAAGATAATCTCCAAGACAAATGTAATGCAAAACTAAAACAGAGTAACAATGTAGAGAGTGACTCTGGCTGGCAGGGAGGGTTATGTAGGATATGGTGATCAGGGAAGTTTCTCTAAGCAGGTGTAATTTGAGCAGAGACCTGAGTAACAAGTAAACAGAGACCTGTGAATACAGCTTTCCAGGAGTGAGATCTAAAAGAAAAAGGCTGAAAGGTGAGAAGGAGCTCCAGATGTCTGAGAGGTGGAAGAAAGGTCAGTGTGGCTAGAGCTTAATGAGCACAGAGGAACAAGGTCAGAGCACATTTCATTTATTCACCAAGGAAGTATCTATTCGAGCACCTACAATGCATCATACACTATTTAGGGTGCCTTCATTATATCTGTGGAAAATAGACACAAAAATTCCTGTTCTCGTGGAGATTATATTCTATTGGTGGGGAAGGGAGAAACAATAAACAAATACATAGGTAAAATGCATATTTGCATTAGATCAATGATTCTCAACCAGGGGTGGATTTGTCCCCCAGGAGACATTTGGCAGTGTCTGGAGACATTTCTCGCTGTCCCAACCTAGGGAGGAAAGTTGCAGGTATTGAGTGGGTCAAGGGTGGTGGTGATGCTGCTAAACATCCTGCCAGGCACAGGATAATACCCCGCAACAAAGAACTGTCCCAAAAGTTGGCAAATCATGCCAAGCTTGAGAAGCCCTGTATGAGGTGGTGGCAAGAGTTATAGGGAAAACAATCCAAGAAAGGCCAAAGGGATTTCCGGGGGCAAGGTGGAGGGGGTGAGGAGCTGTTCAGGGAAGAGCGTACCAGAAAGATGGCATCTGAACAAAAACCTGCAAAAGGAGCAGCAATGAGCTGCTGTTGATATCTGCAGGAAGAGCATCATAGGGCAGGAAATGACAAATGGGAAGTCCCTGAGGGAGGAATATGTTGGGCAAGTTCCGGGAGAGCAGGAGACCAATGTGGCAGGGGCAGAGTGAGCAAAAGGAGGAGGAGCAGAAATGAAAAGCTTACGGGGCCCAGATGTGTCGAGCTTCAGCTTGTGCTCTGAGTGATCGGGAAGTCATTCGGGAACTTTGGGCACAGCAGTGACATGATTTCTGAATCAATTTTTGAAAGGATCACTTTGGCTGCTGTTTGGAAAATGATTCATAAGAGAACAAGGGCAGAAGGCAGGGATACCAACTGGGTGGCATCAAGTAGACTGCAAGAGAAGGAGGTGGTACAGATAACAACCAAATATCTGGTGTAAGCAAGGGAAAGGTCTGAGATGCTGGGCCCTGAGATGGGAGAGCTGTGAGAGAAGCTGGTTTAAAAGGCGATGGAGATCAGGCATTCCAGGTTAGACATATGGAGTCCGAGATGCTGATAAGAAATCCAAATGGAGATGTCACAGATTGTAGAATGAGTCTAGGGTTTACCAAAATCTGGGTTGGACATACTAATCTACTGGAAACAACAAACAAATGGCATCTAAAGTTGCAAGGAGCATAAAATCATCAAAGAAGTGAGCATAGAGAGTAGTAGTCTGAAGACTGGGGAGTTACACGGTGCCCAGATTATACAGAATGTTATCAAAATGCTAGAGGCATATGGTCTAGCAGGATGCAGTGGCTCACACCTGTCATCCCAGCACTTTAGGAGGCCAAGATGGGCAGATCACTTGAGCCCAATAGTTCAAGACCAGCCTGGGCAACATGTCAAAACTCCACCTCTATTTTTATTTAAGAAAAAAAGTACATAATTGTTACTATAAATTCCTTAGAGGAAAGCTAAAACCAAGATTTTTAAAGCAACAGTATCATGGATTAGTGGAGTTGTTTAAAGAATTCCATGGCAGGACCATAAAAATCAACTAATTTAAATCCAAAATATTAGAGATGAGGAGGCTGATGCCCCACATAGCCAGGTCACAGAAGAGCAGGACTTTGGAGTACCATTAGCCTGGGGTCCCACAGCTGATTATGGGCACAATCAAAACAAGAAGCTTAATCTCCTTTCTTATTCTAATGCTCTTTCTTCTTTATCATGCTAAGAAGTCCAACTCAGAAGTCCAATTCAAAACAAAGAAGAAATTCTTCTGAAATAATCATTTCAACTGGGGGAGGAATTTGATTTGCTTACAAATATTTGATACTCACAAAACTTGTCTTATAGACAACTTGTAGCATAAAGCAGTGCACCTCTCTATCTACAGAAGAATAAGAACAATCCTGTGTACTAAACTGAAGGATGAAACACCAATCTTGTTTTGGGGAGGTAAAATAAGCTCTCTGGCAACTGGTCCTGTTGCTTTAGCAGCTAGGAGGAAAGTAAGGAAGTGAGTCAACATGGGGATGTAACTTGGTTAGCCCAAGATTTCATTCGTACCCTGCAATAAACAAGACAACATTCAGAAAGCTGCTGTGTGTCCCTGACAGAATCACCCGTGAATGTTGTTGGTGCTAACAGTAATAGAAGGGAGAGTGATTCTGTGCTTTCCCTGAAGAGGATAAGAACTAATCTCCTTTTCATCCTTGTCTCAAATCACACTCACAAATATACACATTTATTTCCATGGAATGAAGAAAGACGGCGAGGACTGCTATGGTCCCACTGTATACAAAGGAACAAAAACATCAGAAGGGGAAGTGAGCTGGCCCTGCCATCCTGTGAGTCAGTGGTGAAAAGACGGTATTCTATCCACAGCTTAGCCACTGACCATGTATTTGCCGTCTGTGCCCAGCAAGCAAACCCAGAGAGGCAGAGCAGACCCAGGTCTGGACTAGCTCAGCATAGGGAGAGATGAACAAGAGTGTACATTCACACGGTGAGTAGCCCATATGGTACAACGTGAACCAAAGCACCTCAGACCTCAAACCTCTGCTTTCAAGTATGCCAAGGTTCTCACTCTTAGATGCCATTCATACACTACAGGACAAATTGTGGGTTGCTCATCTTTTTCCTTATTTCTTTTTTAAAAATTTCTGAATAAAAATACCTTTTAAAATGTCTCCTTTGTTTTTGTTTTGTTTTGTTTTTCAAAATGAGTATTTGCAGTGCTTTCCAGAACTCTGTTTACTTCCTTGCTTCCACCAGCATAAAATTACTCTGGGAACAGGAAATATGGTTTAGTAAGAAAACTGTATTTGTTGAAAAACAGAAATACTAACTGCATCTTCTGAAAATCAAAGCGTGCAGTAATCTACATCTCCAAAGCAGGTCTTTAACTCTCCACTGTTGTTTCCTGGGAAATGGGGTTCTTAAGCAAGTAACCTGAATCTTATTGAATTATTTTCCCATGTAATACAACTTTGCTTATTTTCTAGGCCACTCTTGGAAAAGTCTTTCCAAATTCTACCCGCACTTCAAGGCTAAGTTCACATACTATCTCTTTCCTGAAACTTCCCCGATCATTCCTCTCAGGCAACATGTATGTGTGTCTTGTGTCTAAATTTCTCTACTAGGCTGAAATGTCCTTCATATCAAGAGTCTAGTATATATTATTGAATCCTAGTCTTTCCTTACAGTATCTAACGTGGTGCTTTTGTATAAAAACAGAGAAATCCCATATATTAATAGCTAGAAAGAGAAGGTTACTTGGTTACCAGACTGAAGGGGACATTCCTAGAAGATTATAGATATCTTTGGGGCATAAGTAAATACATCAAGAAAGGCTACTACCAAAATGGGGCATTTAAGTGCACTACATATTATGGAGGTGTTCAGACAGAAAGTGGATAATCACTTATGAGATGTTAGACAGCAGCTGGGAAGGTAGACCAGATGACCTCTTGGCCCTTTCCGACTCTAAGTTTCAAAATGATTTTTAGAAGGATTGGTTGGCTGGGTAACCCCATTTTGCTGTTGTCTCTGTGGACACTGCCACTATAGCAGGAAACTCTAAGAGCTTTTCCAAACAGCCTGATTGAAACACCCCAGCTTATAGCTTCTAAGGAATGCATCCTAGAACCTTCTAACTTTGACATTATCCTACCTTCACTTTACTTGGTCATCACAAAAGGTCATGGTTCAGGAAGACCACAAAGTAGTTGGCATCTGAACTCTTCAACTCTCAATTCCAGATACAGAAATTTAAGTTCTATGTCAATTTTGCACTCACTTGCTCTGTGCTCTTGGTCTCTCCAGATACAATAGACAGTCTGAGAATCATTTTCCTAATATTTGCCATTGTTGCCTTTTTCTATATCTCATCAGTGGGAAATATTGCAGGGACTTTGGCTAGCTTCATTCTTTCTCAATAATTGTATGCGTCAGATTAGTGGCACAGAAGAAAAAGTAGCAGAAGAGTTGAAAACATGTCCATTGAGTATGCCACACTTCTTGATTGTTGGTGTTCCTTAAGGCAACATCCTCACTCTCTGAAGGACATGCCCAAAACGCTACTGAGGAGGACTATACCTAACACTAGGGAGGCAGGCATCAGCAGTGGGATTTCAGGCATCAAGGGGATTTGGGGACCAAGTTAAGAGTGTTTCATTGTTGTCTGTCTATCTATTTCTGTTCTAATCACAACCCAGACCATAGTAATGCTAGTCCCTATGTGCTGTGTATGCAAATTTGTATAGAACAAACAGTTGAAGGTGTCAAAATTAATCAGGACTCAAACAGCAATACGTTATGATAATCTGTTTCTTTATTCTAATTGTTTTTACTACTTTGAAAGATTGATACAGCTAAAAAAAGAAATGACAGACCTGTCACGTTTCTTTCCACAAATCTACCTAACAATATAAGTGTTTTTGTGAGATTAATGCAGATTTCTCCAGCTATTGTTTTTATTACCATAAAGCTAAATACCCTATATATTAAATTCTAAAGTATAGTGATCACACATTACTTAAAGTAATTCCAGCTAATTGAAAAACATGTTCTCCATTTAAAAATTATTTATTATATTTTCAAGAGCCTCTTTATTATCCTTGGGAAAATATGATGAGTGTGGGCATCTGTGGAAGTAGTTACAGTGCAGAATAATCAAGCCACCTCTTATGTTAAACAATCCAACAAATAAGAGCAAAATCAATTATTGCTTCAATCTTTTTTTTCTTCTTTTTTTGAGATGGAGTCTCACTGTGTCACCCAGGCTGGAGTGCAGTGGCACAATCTCAGCTCACTGCAAGCTCTGCCTCCTGGGTTCATGCCATTCTCCTGCCTCAGTCTCCCAGGTAGCTGGGACTACAGGCACCCGCCACCATGCCTGGCTAATATATGTTGTATTTTTTAGTAGAGACAGGGTTTCACCATGTTAGCCATTCTCCAACTTTTAAAAAGTCTTCTCCCATGATATTCGACCAGGCTCAAGAAGACATTGTGGTGATTCACTGCTTTTGCTTGAATACACTGAAAAGGCATATCCCAATAGGATTATCGTGAATCTAGCAAAAAGACAGGCTCAAGCCCCTTTTATAAGAATGAAAGATACGTCTAGGCACAATGGCTCATGCCTGTAATCCTAGCACTTTGGGATGCCGAGGCAGACATATCCCTTGGGCCTAGGAGTTTGAGACCAGCCTGGGCAACATAGTGAAATCCCATCTCTACAAAGAATACAAAAATTTCACTCTGGAAGGCTGAGGCAGGCGAATCATGAGGTCAAGAAATCGAGACCATCCTGACCAACATGGTGAAACCCCGTCTCTACTAAAAATACAAAAATTAGCTGGGCGTGGTGGCGCATGCCTATAGTCCCAGCAACTTGGGAGGCTGAGGCAGAAGAATCACTTGAGCCCAGGAGGCAGACGTTGCAGTGAGCCAAGATCGTGCCACGGCACTCCTGCCTGGGTGACAGAACAAGACTCCACCTCAAAAAAAAAAAAAAGAAAAGAAAAGAAAAGAAATTAGCCAGGCATGGTGGCACTCACCTGTGGTCCCAGTTGCTTCGGGGGACTGGAGTGGGAGGATCGCTTGAGCCTGGGAGCCTGGGAGGCGGAAGTTGCAGTGAGTCAAGATCATGCCACTCCAGCCTGGGTGACAGAGCAAGACCCTATCTCGAAAAAAGAAAAAGTAAAGACAGATATGTTCACAGTATCTCCAAACCCTGCCTGACTTCCCTAGATGCTAAATCAAATATGGGATTCTGTAGCCTAGCACATGTTGGTTATTTATTAAATAAGTATTACATTAATTCAAATCGCCACCAAATTGTGTTACTCAAACCAGCAATTGCAGGGGAAGGAGGACAACATACTTGGATTTATCTTTTTCACCAAAGGCTTTAATTTCATCTGGTCTGTGGATCATCTTGCCATTGCATAAGTGCTACTATTGATGTTGCCCATGCTGGACATGGCCCTGAGTCCTTCACATCCACACCTCACTTTATGCTGACAAAAAAAGAAAAAGAATTTACACATCTCACTTCAGATGCTAAAGAAGTGAGGCATCTCACCTCAGTTGCTATAAATCTAGTATGTTTATACTGACACAAGTGACCAGAATCACATAAGTTATGGGACTTTCAATAATTTTTCAGGCAGCTATAAAGGAGGAAGCACATCCCTTCATTTTCCTGCTGAAAATCACCAACCAGGGCATGGAAAAATCCCAAACCCGGCACCTCTGCTTTAACCAGCCCTGCTGGCGTCCTGGCAGACCAATTTGGAAACCATGATTAATCTCTTAGTAAACAGAAAATAGACTCTGGAGCCAAGAGAAGCCAAACTTGAGTCACTCCCTGGAGACTACATTTGGCCGATCTAGCTCTACCTCCTCCTCCAGGAGCTGGCTCACTTGCCTGGTGACTTTCAGCTAACAGAAAGCCTTTCCATGGTGGCAGACTAGCACAGTGAAGCAGAGACCAAAGCATGGCTGCAGGTAATGACAATGAGCTGGGGTAACCCAGATCTATGCAGGGGTCACCATGGCCTATATGGATCAAATGAAATTGGCTGAAACCCTATCCTACATGAAATGGAAAACTCAACAAGCTTCCCATTTTCTCCGGCAACTCAGGGGAAAGAAGACAATGTATCTGAGTTTCTCTTTGTCATCAAGCGAGAACTTCATCTGGTCTGTGGTTCATGTTGCCTTTGCATAAATATGACTACTGTTGTCCATGCTGGACATGGCCCCGAGTCCTACACATCCACACCTCACTTTAGGTACTTCCCCAAAATACCACCCATTCCAGGTTCTGGGTGTAACTCACTTTTATGGAAGATTCAGGGCAATGGAGAAGGTTTACATGGAAACACCAAAAATAATTTAAAATATCATTGTTCTCCAAAGCCCTTCTACCACTCTGGCCCCAGAAGTTTCTGACCAGTTGTCCTTTCTCCTTAGGCTCTGGCCTCCTGCTCTGCCCACTTCTTCATTTCCTGCTTCCTCCCCTCCCCTCTGTCTCCAGTTAAGCCTCTCTCCCTAATTCATGTCACTTCATGTAAATGTAATTTTGATTTCCCATCTCCTTGCAGACTGTGTCCTCACCTTGAACTCTTAAAACATTTTCCTAAAGAAAGACACCTCTTAATCCAGTCTGTCACAGATTAAGAGGTGTCTTTCTTTAGGAAAATGTTTGGAGGGAGGGATTGCATTGGGGAGTTATACATGATATAAATGATGAATTGATGGGTGCTGACGAGTTGATGGGTGCAGCGCACCAACATGGCACAAGTATACATATGTAACAAACCTGCACGTTATGCACATGTACCCTAGAACTTAAAGTATAATTAAAAAAAAAAAAAAAAGAAAGACACCTCTTTTGCAAAGAGGAAATGTATGGCCCATGGTTCAAATACATTTACACAGACATACACCTGTACCTGTTTACCACCAGAAAACATAAGAGCAGAGGTACAAGCTTTCAGAGGGTAGGCCCACAGGACAAGAATGGTAGGGCTGGGCAAAAGGTGAGGTTTTAAAAATGCATTTTAATTTTTACATATGAGTACTACTTTTTCCTTACTTTCCTAGGGTGTGTATTCACTGGAAATACTAAAGATTCTTGGTTGCTGTGAGACTGTCTGAGGCCAGGCGGGCCCGGAGAAGCCAGCTCCCACTACTCACCAACATATATGTGGTGCTCCTGGCACCTCAGGTTATCACTTCACGTCCTCTGGGTCCCAACTGTTATTTCAGTCTCTACGCTTTTGATCATGCTGTTCCACTCCCGCCACTCCCCGACACACTCTTTTGCCTCCTGCAATGCTTTTCTACCTTTCACCTCCTGAATCACATCCATTCTTCAAGGTTTTTCTGCATGAAGTCTCCCAGATTGTGGCATTTGGTTTTATTCTTTCTCCTTCTTCTTTGTTTCATTTACATAGGCATTTCCTCCCTACCAGTAATATGTCTGGCACTTTCTCTATGTTCCCCTAGATGAACTAGCACAGTTTCAGACACACAATAGATGCTCAGCAATGCCTATTGAATTGGCTGAAATAGATCACAGTGTCTCTAAACCAGAGTGTAATTAACCACAAATATTAATTTGCCCAGTTGAGGTCAGCTGAGGAAACCTGAAACCCTGGAAACGGCATTGTCAGGAGATTTAGGTAGTTTCTAATACCAAATCTAGTATCTACCATTTTTTGTGACTTTGAGCCGATTATTTAACTTCTTTGAGCATCATTTTTTAAACTGTAATTGGCCGGGCGCGGTGGCTCAAGCCTGTAATCCCAGCACTTTGGGAGGCCGAGACGGGCGGATCACGAGGTCAGGAGATCGAGACCATCCTGGCTAACATGGTGAAACCCCGTCTCTACTAAAAATACAAAAACTAGCCGGGCGAGGTGGCGGGCGCCTGTAGTCCCAGCTACTCGGGAGGCTGAGGCAGGAGAATGGCGTAAACCCGGGAGGCGGAGCTTGCAGTGAGCTGAGATCTGGCCACTGCACTCCAGTCCGGGCGACAGAGCGAGACTCCGCCTCAAAAAAAAAAAAAAAAATAATAATAATAATAATAATAATAATAAACTGTAATATAAGAAAAATAAAAATACTTGACCTGCTCATCTCATATAGTATGCAGTTGTAAGAATTAAATGGGTACATATTTATATTTTTTTATATATTCATATATATATATAAATGATCTGAGAAGCATTGTGCAGAAGACAAATTATTATAAGTTCCAGGTGTTCCAGATCTCTTTTTAAAAGCTTGACTATTTTATCAAGTAGCATAGATTATATATAGACTATCTTCTAATATTTATTGTGAAACATTTTCCCATAAATAAATGCCAATATTATTTCCCACAAAACATTTCCTTAACCATAAAAAAGCTTTATGACAGCTTTCAAACCTATGCAAATCTCACCTATAAGCAAAATATGTCCTGTTTTTTTCCCCTTGTGTCAAGAGAATTTATTTTCTTTCCTGTGGGATTTGCTGTCATATGAAAATTACGATATATAAAGGCCATCTTTGATGCCAGCATTATGAAAATTATTACACTTTAACATTTGATGGCAAGTTGTGTTGGGAAAAATGTTTAAGAAGTGGCAAATTTTACAAAAGGATCACTAATTTTAGATATTTAAAAAATAATAAAAGTATATTTTCTTCTAAGACTCTAATAAATATTTAAGTAGTTTAGCATATATCTCCTCATTCCTTATGAGGAGTGTATACGTTTCCTGTGGCCTCTGAAACAAATTGCCACAAACTTGATAGCTTAAAACAACGGAAATTCACTTTTTCACAGTTCTAATTCAGAACTATGATTCGGACATTTGAAGCCAGTTTCACTGGACTGAAATCAAGAGGTTAGCAAAGCCGCCTGTGTTCCTTCCACATGCTGTAGGGGAGAATCCATTCATTTCCTTTTCCAGCTTCCGGTGGCTGCCCTCATCCCTGGTTGTTACTGCGTCACTCTAGGCTCTGCCTCTGTGATCACACTGACTCCTCCTCTTCCATGTGTGTACTCTCCCTCTGCCTCTCTCTTAAAAGGGTCCTTGTGCCGATATTTAGGATTCATCCAGATAATCTGGGATAATTTCTTGTTTTAAGATCTTTAATCAGACCTGCAAAGACCCTATTGCCAAACAAGATAATATTTTATAAGTTCCAGGGATTCAGATGCACTGTCTTTTGAGGTGCCATTTTCAGCCTATCAAACGGTGGTTCTCAAACTTTAGCATTCATTAACATTGTCTGAAGGGCTTGTTAAAACACTGGTTGCTGGACTCCACTCCCAGAGCCTCTGACTCAGTAAGTCTGGAGTGGGGCTCAAGATTTTGAATTATTAACAAATTTCCAAGTGACAGATGCTGCTGGTCATGAGGCCACACTTGGAGAACTACTAGCTTATCGAAGCTGTAATAATTATCTTCTTGCTTGTTTTTCCCACTTTAAGCTATATGTTACCAACTTTTTGTGCCCATTTTTTGTACATATTCTAACATCAGAGGTTTTGACAGAAACAAAGCAGCAAGCACCTATTTTCTCCTTTCAGATACTGTCACACATTCCTCCAATTAGAGCTATGCAATTAGACATGTCCAGAGATGAAAAATCTTCTATAAACTTATTTAATGCAACCATTGGTTTCTGCGAGAGAAACCACAGGATAATTAGTACACATTCCTTAGCCTGACATTCAAGGGCCTCCATAACATAACTTTAATCCCCACCTTTGGTTTGCAGCTAGATTCTTTGCAGCTCCCCAAATGCCCTCTGCACTCCTCTTCGAATAGAAGACTTCCTCATGTAGCTTCAGCTAGGTAGAATATCCTTTAATCACTGTTCAAAGTGCCAGCTCTGTCCATCAAAATCTCAAGGTCCCAAAGCCCAAATCATCTGCCTAACCTTTGCCATTCAAATTAATATGGTCTCTCCCTTGGCACTGAACTCTCTAGAGCCTTTTGTAAGCTTTTTGTGATAATTAGTATAGTCTCTCTTGAATCGTAATTACCTGTGCACTTTCTAATCCCTCCATGGATTATAAAATTCTTTAGGATAAAGATTATTCTTTGTTTATGTTCATTTCTTGAGTGGCAATGATAAATGTTTGTAAAATTGGTAAAAGAATTTTGTCTGTTGTTTAGCACTTCTTATCTCCTCCAACCTCTTTGCAGTTAAGAGGCACACAGATGTCATGGTTGTCTTTTTGGTGACCCTGTAGCACACGACTTTGGGGGAACTCCTCCCACCCCATTCCAGCAATGTGGTTCTGACGATGACTGTCAATCACAGTAACCCACATATAACCCATATTCCTCCCTATCTCTCCTACAGATGTGAGCCCCTTTCCTACATTTTTTACTTTGGCTTCTAGAGAAAATGAGCCCTTTCCTCTCATGGAAGCAGCTGGGAATAGGTTGGCCTTTCGGGGAAAACAGTCTTCAGATAATGAGATGAATATATAATGAGAAGAAGGGAGATGTGAGTCCTTACACCATCAGATCTCCAGCAGTTTCATTTTATGGGCTAATACGGTTGCCATTTTGCCTACTCTGGTTCAAGTTAGATTCTGCCACTTTCAGTCAAGAGTCCTATCTAATCATCCATGTGAAGGGTAGAAGAAATCATTATCCTTGTTATCCTTTTAGATTGTCCAGATGAGTGTGAGGCTAAACACCACAATAGAGAGCTTCCAACCCTTTGTGTATATAGATAATGCACTGTGTGTGACGATATTAGGTATAATGGAAACTTACGCATAATTAATTGTTATGAAGCTATAACAGCAGAAAAATAAAAACAGTCCAACTCTTTTTTTTTTTTTTTTTTTTCAGGAGAAATATCTCCAGGAATCTTGGTAAGGAAGGCAAATATTATTATTTTTACTTTTGATACCTTAAACAGGTAAAGCCCAGAGAAGTCAATAGGTTTTAATAATGCAATGTAAAGATAACAAAAGAAATGATTCCTCTTAAAAGAATGGTAATAAAGAACCAAGAATGGTAGGTAGATAAATACATTTAGAAGATCAGAAAGACACATATCAAAGAAGTTTAACTAGACAAATAGCAATTTTCAAAAAGTCTTTATTTTTCCAATGGCTAGATGTTTTTTTGTCTCTGTTTTTGTTTTTGGTAGAACAATGTGTTTTCTTTTGGCTATATATCCAGTAATGGAACTGCTGGGTCAAATGGTAGTTCTGTTTTAAGTTCTTTGAGAAATCTACAAACTGGCCGGACACGGTGGCTCAGGCCTGTAATTCCCAGCACTTTGGGAGTCCGAGGTGGGCAGATCACGAGGTCAGGAGGTAGAGACCATCCTGGCGAACACGATAAAACCCCGTCTCTACTAAGAACACACACAAAAAAATTAGCTGGGCATGGGGGCTGGCGCCTGTAGTCCCAGCTACTCGGGAGGCTGAGGCAGGAGAATGGTGTGAACCCAGGAGGCGGAGCTTGCAGTGAGCCCAGATCGCGCCACTGCACTCCAGCCTGGGTGACAGCGCGAGACTCCGTCTCAGAAAAAAAAAAGAAATCTCCAAACTGCTTTCCACAGTGACTAACCTAATTTACATTCCCACCAGCAGTGTATCAGTGTTCCCTTTCCTCTGCAACCTCACCCATTCTGGTTTAATAATAGCTTTCACTGGTATGAGATGGTATTTCATTGTGGTTTTGATTTGCATTTTCTCTAATAATTAGTGATGTTGAGCATTTTTTCATGTTCGTTGGCTGCATGTGTGTCTCCTTTTGAGAAGTGTCTGTTTATGTCCTTTTCCTATTTTTTGAAATGGGGTTGTTTTTTACCTGTTGATTTGCTTAAGTTCCTTATAAATTCTAGTATTAGACCTTTGTTACATGTAAAGTTCGAGAATATTTTCTCCCTTGCTGTAGGTTGTCTGTTTACTGTATTGATAGTTTCTTTTGCTGTGCAAAAGGTCATTAATTAGGTCCTACTTGTCAATTTTTATTTTTGTTGCAACTGCTTTTAGAGTCTTTATCATGAAATCTTTGCCAAGGTCTATGTCCAGAATGATATTTCCTAGGTTTTCTTCTGGTGTTTTTAATTTGAGGTCTTGTATTTAAGTATTTAATCCATTTGGAGTTGATTTTTGTATATAGTGAAAGGAAGAGGTCCAGATTCAATCTTCTGCATATGACCAGCCAGCTATCCCAACACGATTGATTGAATAGGGAGTCCTTTCCCTGTTGCTTGTGACTGTCACTTTGTTGAAGACCAGATGGGTGTAGCTCTGCAGCTTGCTTTCTGGGTTCTCTAACCTGTCTATAGGTTTATGTGTCTGTTTTTTGTACAACTACCATGCTGTCTTGGTTTTGTTCTCTGGCTTTGTTCTTTTTGCTTAGGATTGCTTTGGCTATTTGGGCTCATTTTTTGTTCCATGTGAAACTTTTGAACAGTTTTTTCTAATTCTATGAAAAATGATGTTGGTTGTTTGACAGGAGTAGTATTGAATCTGTACATTGCTTCAGGCACTGTGGCCTTTTTAACAATATTGATTCTTCCTATCCAAGAGCATGTGATGTTTTTCCATTTGTGTCATCTCTTATTTCTTTCAGGAGCGTTTTGTGATTCTAGTTGTACAGATCTTTCATCTCCCTGGTTAGCTGCATTCTTAGGTATTTTCTTTTTTCTGTGGCTATTGTGAATGGGGCTGCATTCTTGATTTGGCTCTTAGCTTGGACATTATTGGTATAAAGAAATGCTACTGATTTCTGTACATTGATTTTCTATCCTGAAATGTTACTGAAGTTGTTTATTAGTTCTAGGAGCCTTTGGGCAGAAGCTAGGGGGCAGTTTTCTAGTATAGAATCATATCATCAGTGGAAGGAGATAGTCTGGCTTCCTCTCTTCCTATTTGGGTGCTTTTTGTTTTTTTCTCTTGCCTGACTGCTTTGACTAGGACTTCCAGCACTATGTTGAATAGGAGTGGTGAGAGTCAGCATCCTTTGTCTTGTTTCAGTTCTCAGAGGAAATGCTTCTAGCTTTTGCCTGTTCAGCATGATGTTGGTTGTGGATTTGTCATAGATGGCTCTTATTATTTTGAGATTTGTTCCTTCAATGTCTAGTTTGTTGAGGGTTTTTAACACAAATGTATGCTGAATTTTATTAAAAAGCCTTTTCTGTATCTATTGAGATTATCATGTAGTTTTTGGTTTTATGTGATGAATCACTTTTATCACACAAAAGTGATTTGAATATGTTGAACCAATCTTGCATCCCAGGGATAAAGCCTACATGATCATAGTGGATTAGCTTTTTGATGTGCTGCTAGATTTGATTTGCTAGTACTTTGTTGAAGACTTTTGCATCTATGTTTATAAGGTATTTTGGCCTGAAGTTTCCTTTTTTCATTGTGTCTCTGCCAGGTTTCAGTGCCAGAATGATGTTGGTCTCATACAATAAGTTAGGGAGGAATCCTTCCTCCTCAATTTTTTGGACTATTTTCAGTAGGATTGGTACTAGCTCTTCTTTGTACATCTAGTGGAATTTGGCTGTGAATCCTGCTGGTCTAGAGCTTGTTCTGGTTGGTTAAGTTTTTAATTACTGACTCAGTTTCAGAACTCATTATTTGTCTGTTCAGGATTTCAATTTCTTCCTGGTTCAATCTTGGGAGGTTGTATGTTCTAGGAATTTATCCATTTCTTGTAGGTTTCCTAGTTTGTGTGCACAGAGGTGTTTATAATAGACTCTTGAGAGTTTTTTTTGTATTTCTGTGGGGTCAGTGGTAATGTCACCTTTATTATTTCTGCTTGTGTTTATTTGGATCTTTCTCTTTTTTCTTTATTAATCTAGCTAGTATTCTATCAATCTTGTTTATTGTTTCAAAAAACCAAATTCGTGTCTCAATTTCAATCAGTTCAGCTCTGATTTTGGTTATTCCTTTTCTTCTACTAGTTTTGGGATTGGTTTGCTTTTGTTCTCCTAGTTTCTCTAAGTGTGATGTTAGGTTGTTAATTTGAGGATCTTCTTAACTTTCTGACATAGGAATTTAGCACTATAAACTTTCCTCTTAACATTACATTAGAATCTCTGAGTAAACAAAGATTCTAGTAATAGAATTTCATTAGTTTAAAGAATTTTTTGATGTCCGTCTTAATTTCATTCTTTATTCAAAATCATTCAGGACGAAGTTGTTTAATTTCCATGTAATTTGTGGTTTTGAGAGATCATTGTATTGATTTCTATTTTTACTGCTCTGTGGCCCAAGAGTGTGGTTGATATGATTTTGGTTTTTAAAAATTTGTTTGGAATTGCTTTATGGCCAAGCATATGGTCCATCTTAAAGTATATGCTGGTGAGAATAATGTATATTCTTATTGTTGGGTGGAGTGTTCTGTAGATGTCTGTTAGGTCTGTTGGTCAAGTGTCAAGTTTTGCTCCTGAATATCTTTGTTAGTTTTCTACCTCAATGATCTAACACTGTCAGTGGGGTGTTGAAGTCTCCCACTGTTATTGTGTGGTTATCTAAGTTTCTTCATAGGTCTCTAAGAATTTGTTTTTATGAATCTGGGTGCTCCAATGTTGAGTGCATATATATATTTAGGACAGTTAAATCTTCTTGTTGAATTAAATCCTTTAGTAGTATGAAATGCCCTTCTTTGCCCTTTTTAATCATTGTTGGTTAAGTCTGCTTTGTCTGAAATAAGAATAGCAACGCTGCTCTTTTTTGTTTTTCATTTACTTGATAGATCTTTCTTCTTCCTTTTATTTTGAGCCTATAGGAGTCATCGGATATAGATGGGTCTCTTGAAGACAGCATATGGTTAGATCTTGCTTCTTTATCCAACTTGCCACTCTGTGCCCTTTAAGTTGAGTGTTTAGTCCATTTACATTCAAGGTCAATATTGATATGTAAGAATTTGATCCTATCATCCTGTTGTTAGCTGGTTGTTATGTAGACTTGATTGCATAGCTGCTTTATAGTGTCAATGGGCTGTGTACCTAAGTGTGTTTATGCGTGGTAGGTATCAGTCTTTCCTTTCCATGTTTAGCACTCCCTTAACAAACTCTTGTAAGGCAGGTCTCATGGTAATGAATTTCCTTAGCATGTGTTTGTCTAAAAAGGATTTCATTTCTCCTTTGCTTATTCAGCTTAGTTTGGCTGGCTATGAAATTCTTGTTTGGAATTTCTGTGCTTTAGTGATGCTCTATGTAGGCCCCTAAACTCTTCTGGCTTGTAAGGTTTCTGCTGAAAGATCCACTGTTAATCTGATGGGGTTCTCTTTGTATATGACCTGTCCCTTCTCTCTGGCTGCCCTTAAGATTTTTTTATTTCACACTGACCTTACAGAATTTGATGACTATGTATCTTGGAGGTGGTCATCTTGTATAGTATCTTACAGGGGTTCTCTGAACTTCCTGAATTTGCATGTCAACCTCTGCAGCAAGGTTGGGGAAATTTTCATGGACAATATCCTCAAATATGTTTTCCAAGTTGCTTACTCTCTCTCTATCTCTTTCAGGAATGCCAATGAGTCATAGGTTTGGTCTCTTTACATAATTCCATATTTCTCAGAGGTTTTGTTCATTTTTTTAAATTATTTATTTTTTTACTTCTGTCTGTCTGCACTGATTTGAGAGAGTGGTCTTTAAACTCTGAGATTCTTTCCTCAGCTTGGTCTAGTCTGTTATTAATGCTTCCAGTTGCATTATGAAATTCCTGTAGTAAATTTTTCATTTCCAGAAGTTCAGTTTGGTTCTTTCTTTTTGTTTTTCAGATGGAGTTTTGCTCTTGTGGAGGGCAATGGCACAATATCAGCTCACTAAACCTCTGCCTCCCAGGTTCAAGTGATTCTCCTGTCTCAGCCTCCCAAGTAGCTGGGATTACAGGCACTGGCCACCATGCCTGGCTAATTTTTTGTATATTTAGCAGAGGTGAGATTTTACCATGTTGGCCAGGCTGGTCTCAAACTCCTGACCTCAGGTGCTCTGCCCACCTCAGCCTCCCAAATTGCTGGGATTACAGGCATGAGCTACCATGCCCAGCCCAGTTTGATTCTTTCTTAAAATGGCTAGATTTGGAAGCAGCCTAAGTGTTCATCAACAGATGAATGGATAAAGAAAATGTGGTACTTATATACAATAGAGTACTATTCAGCCATAAAAAGAATGGGATTCTGTCATTTGCAGCAACATGGTTGGAAATGGAGATCATTATGCTAATGAAATAAGCCAGGCACAGAAAGACAAACGTCATGCATTCTCATTTATAGGATCTAAAAGTCAAAATGATTGAACTTCTGAAGAGAGAAGATACAAGGATGTTTACCAGAGGCTGGGAGAGGTAGTGTGGGGCTGGGAGGAGGTAGGGATGGTTAATGAGTACAAAAAAATAAAAAAGATGAATAAGACCTAGTATTTGATAGCACAACAGGGGGACTATAGTCAATAATAATTTAATTGTACATTTTAAAATAACTAAGAGAATAATTGGATTGTTTGTAACAGAAAGGATAAATGCTTGAGGGGATAGATACCCAATTTTCCATGATGTGGTTATTACCCATTGCATACCTGTATCAAAATATCTCATGTATTCCAGAAATATATATAGCTACTATGTATGCACAAAAAATCAAAAGCTTAAAATTTTTTTTAAATTTTTAAATGGCTTCATCTTTCAACTATTGGATCATTTTACTGGTTTCCTTGGACTGGGTTTCAACCTTCTCTGGTATCTTGTTGAGCTTCCTTGCCATGCACATTCTGAATTCTATGTTTGTCATTTCAGCCATTTCAATCTTGTTAAGAACCATTTCTGGGTAGTTAGTGTGGTCATCTGGAGGTAAGAAGACACTCTGACTGTTACAGTTGTCAGAATTTTTGTGCTGGTTCTTTCTCATCTGTGTGGGCTGATGTTCCTTTAATCTTTGAAGTTGCTGTCCTTGAATGTGTCTTTTTGCTTTTATATTTTTTGATGCCCTTGAGGGTTTGACTTTGGTATAAGTTGGGTTTACTCAATTGGCTTCCTTTCTGGATACTTTTAGGGGCCCAAGGGTCAGCTCAACACTCCTGGGCTGCATGTTCTAATTCTGTGGGGCTGAGACTGGGCCTGTGGCTTTGTTCTCTGGTTTCTTGAGATTAAGCACTGCTGTGCTGGAAGGGCCAAGGTGTTCTAGTCCAGTGGCAACAATAGGCCCATAAGGACTGCCAGCAAAAGCCTTTGATGGGGCAGTAGCGGGTGGGGGAGTGCAGGAGAGTGTGCTGCAGTGCAGAGGCCACGGGGGAGTGAGCAGCAGCAGGACAGTATGGCAGAGGGAGGGTATGGGCATGGGCACAGTGGTGAGGTGGCAGCAGTCCACACACATTCGCACACTGGCAGGATGGTGGTGGGTCTCAATGGGACTGTGCACTGGTAGGGTAGCTGGGGGAGGCTGCAGGCAGGTGTCTGCCAGCTGGGGTGTCTGCAAAAGTGCTCCAATGGGAACATGGCTGCTGCCAAGCATTTCAGCAGGGCAGCTGAGGCCTGTTACAAGTGGATGTGTCCAGGCCTCGACCCTAGGAGAGACCAGCAGACAGGAAGGTATTCAGATCATACTAACCCTATCCCACAGGCAAGACTGCCCTGCTCTCTCCAAATCTGGCAGCTAACAAAGTTTACAGCCACCTAGAGGAGTATGGCAAGCCTTGGAGGATGAGTACTCCAAGGTTATGTTCCAGTGCAGACATTCTCACACCAAACCCTCTGGGTTCTGTGCAAGCTAGAGCTCTGTCTCTGCCAATTCTCTGGGCAGTTCTCCCTGCCAACTCAAATATCTGTCCATCAGGGTCATGGGGTCTCCCATGGTTAGGATCCTGGAGGTCCACAGTGAGAATGGGCTGCTCCATGCCTATTCCACTTACCACTTCCCTAAGAGCCACTTGTGGTCAGGATTGAGTTCCAGTGCTTGGCAACCCTGTGCAGGATTCCCAACTTTCTCTCCTTTCAGCCCCAGAGTCTGCATCCTCCCTCTGTCCATTCTCAATGCCTTCTTTCCAAAGATCTGTTTGGAGTGTGCTTGTCTACTTGATGGTCTGGTCTCTCTTGGTGGGAAAAGGATGGGGAAGATCAGGAGAGGTCAGCCAAGGGGTATAAAATTATAGTTAGGAAGAATAAGTTCTATCTTCTGTTACATAGTAGAGTGGCCATAGCTAATAACAGTATATTGTATGGCCAGGCGCAATGGCTCACACCTGTAATCCCAGCACCTTGGGAGGCCGAGGCGGGTGGATCACGAGATCAGGAGATGAGACCATCCTGGCTAACACGATGAAACTCCGTCTCTACTAAAAATACAAAAAAAATTAGCTGGGTGTGGTGGTGGGTGCCTGTAGTCCCAGCTACTTGGGAGGCTGAGGCAGAAGAATGGCGTGAACCTGGGAGGCGGAGCTTGCAGTGAGCTGAGTTCACACCATTGCACTCCAACCTGGGCGACTGAGCAAGACTCCGTGTCAAAAAAAAAACAACAACAAAAAACAGTGTATTATACATTTCAAGATAGCTGGAAAAGAGGATATTGAAAGTTTTCACCATAAGGAAATGATAAAGGTTTGAGGTGATGAACGTGCTACATGCTAACTACACTGATTTAATCATTTTACCATATATACAGGTATTGAAACATCACATTGTACCCCATAAACACACACGATTATTATGTGTCAATTATAAACAAAATAAAAGAATACTCATAGCTTTAATTTATACACTTTGAATCATACTATTTCTTTTTTTATTATTATTTCAAATATATATATTTCACTTAATGATGTATTTTGAGCATCTTTCCATGTCAATAGTCAATATTTCTGTACCTATCTGTTTGTTTTTTTGTTTTTTGTTTTGTTTTATTTTGTTTTTGAGACAGGGTCTCACTTTGTCACCCAGGCTGGAGTGCAGCGCTGTGATCATGACTCACTGCAGCCTCTATCTCCCAGGCTCAAGCAATCCTCCTGCCTCTGCCCCACAAGTAGCTGCACCTACAGGTGCACACCACAATGCCAGGCTAATTTTTGTATTTTTTTGCAGAGATGGGGTTTTGCCATGTCACCCAGGCTTGTATCAAACTCCTAAGCTCAAGCAATCCACTCACCTCAGCCTCCCAAAGTGGTGGGATTATAGGCGTGAGCCACCACACCTGGCCTACCTATCATTGTTAATGGCAGTGAGACATTCTGTTGTGTTGATGAAACTTATGTACAGTTTTCTTTTTTAGGATATATAGATTATTTTTAATCTTTCATGACAACAAACTACTTTGCAATAAATATCTTTATGAATCATTTCCTTCTTCCTCAATGTTTTCCTTAGGACAAACTCCTAAAAATAGTGTTTTGTTTTTGTAGTATTTGGGGGTCAAAGGGAGTGTACATTTGTAAAGCTTTCGATATAAGACCCTATATTTTTCTGAGGACCCTTTGAAACACTTGTATAGAAATTCAGCAACATGCCAGTGAAATATAGAGTCTGAAAGTGGCAGAACTACACTTAAAGATGCCCTTAATCATTCACTTTCAGAGGATAACTCTGAGGTGCCAGCAGGTCAATCCTTTTTTTTTTTTGACAGGGCCTTGTTCTGTCACCAAGGCTGGAGTGCAGTGGTACAATCATGGCTCACTGCAACCTTGACCTCCTGGGCTCAAGTGACCCTTTTATTCTCAGCCTTCTGAGTAGCTGGGATTACAGGTACATGCCACCATGCCTGTCTAATTGTCTTATTTTCTTGTAGGGACAGGGTCTCCCTATGCTGCCCAGCCTGGTCTTGAACTCCTGGGCTCAAGTAATCCTCCCATCTCAGCCTCCTAGAGTGCTGGGATTACAGATGTGAGCCATTGTGCCTGGCCCTGATTATTTATTAGTATATTATGTATTACCCTGAGAGTCTGAAAGACAACAGTTTAGTTTATATGTACAGAATACACGCTACAAGAATTTTCTCACTATTTTCTAATGTTAGTTAATTGATTTAGGGTTTGTTTCTTTGGATTGACATTTGGGTTGCTATTGCTATGTTTTAATAAGTAGACATTTTCTGGTTTAGCACAATAAGATAGTAGCAAGTTTGTAATGGGATGGTATGTCAGCAAACTTCCACTCTACCAGTCTACAACAGCTAAGAGCTATACTTTCCATTTTGGTTACAACAAGGGGTGGCCATGTGACTTGGCACTGGCCAATGATATGCAAGCTGCAAGGATATGAGCCCTCTCCTCGGCCCTTCTCCTCTTCCCACTGGTTGGAATGCAGATGGCGGCAATTGCAGGAGCAGCTACATTAGACCACAAGATGGAAACTTCATGTTGAGAATGGCAGAGCACCCAGATGGAAAGAGCCTGATTGATCCCTTGCACTATGAAATGGCCATATCAGCTGTAGTCTATTTAAGCTCTACTATTTTGTGAGAAAGAAAAAACCTTCCATTTGTCTGACACATGTTTCAGGAGCTGACCTGGTATCCCAACACAGAAGATTTGAGGAGTTTGACCATTTATTTCCACCGGCCACTACCAGAATATTCCATGTGGCAGATTCAAATTGTAACGAAGATTTTTTCAGGTTAAATGACAAGGAATATTGTTGACAGTCAAGTAAGTGAAAGCCAAAATATTTTACTAAGAAATAGGTACAAATTATTTCACTATTTAAAAAGTTTTTTCCTTTGAAACTAAAATCCACTTACAGTATATAAAAGGAATGATTTGGTTCACTGACTTTTGGGCTTGCTCTGTAGTGAGTGAAAACTTAGACTCCATGGCTTTGGTCTCTTTTTGATATAGTTCTTGGTGATTCTATAGATTTCCCCATTGTCTTTCATATTCAGGTATATTATAAAGATAAAGCTTCAAATCATAAAAATTAACTCAAACTGGGCCGGGCGCGGTGGCTCAAGCCTGTAATCCCAGCACTTTGGGAGGCCGAGACGGGCGGATCACGAGGTCAGGAGATCGAGACCATGCTGGCTAATACGGTGAAACCCCGTCTCTACTAAAAAAATACAAAAAAACTAGCCGGGCGCGGTGGCGGGCGCCTGTAGTCCCAGCTACTCCGGAGGCTGAGGCAGGAGAATGGCGTGAACCCGGGAGGCGGAGCTTGCAGTGAGCTGAGATCCGGCCACAGCACTCCAGCCTGGGCGACAGAGCGAGACTCCGTCTCAAAAAAAAAAATAAAATAAAATAACTCAAACTGCATATGAAAACATGCAAACATCACTGTTTTAAAAATTCTAACCATACTTACATATTACCTCACAGGCTAAAAAGATCTAGATACCACTAACTAAATGATAATTTTTATAGTATTTAGTAAATACATGAAGTTGATGATATTTATATCCACGTTAGAGGTGAGGAACATGAGAAGAAAAAAGCAATTAGGTCACAAATGAGTTGATTGGTAGACACTAAAGATTTACTAAAATGGAGATCTTGATATACAGTTGGCCACTGAACAACACAGGTTTGAACTGCATGGGTCCACTTATACACAGATTTTTTTTTTTTTTTTTTTGAGACAGGGTCTCACCCTGTCACCCAGGCTGGAGAGCAGTGGCACGATCACAGCCCACTGCAGCCTCAGCCTCCCAGGCTGAAGTGATCCTCCCACCTCAGCCTCCTGAGTAACTGGGAGTACAGGCATGTGCCACCATATCTGGCTAATTCGTGTTTTGTTTTGTTTTTGTAGAGACAGGGTTTCACCATGTTGCCCAGGCTGGTTTCAAACTCCTGGACTCAAGTGTCTGCCCGCCCTGGCCTCCCAAAGTGCTGTGATTATAGGTATGCACCACCATGCCCAGCCAACAGAGGTTTTTCCATAAATATATTGGAACATTTTTTGGAGATTTGCAACAATTTGAAAAAACTTGCAGACAAAATGTGCAGCCTAGAAATATCAAAAAATTAAGAAAAAAATTAGGTATGTCATACATGCATAAAATATATGTAGATACTAGTCTATGGATCATTTACTGTCACAAAATATATAAAAGTCTATTACAAAAAGTTAAAATTTATCAAAACTTACACACACAGACCATTTATGGCCTCATTTGTAGTTGAGAGAAATGTAAACAAACAGAAATGCAGTATTCACTTAAAACTGCACAAAATTAACTGCAGCAAATACTATACTGCTGTAATAATTTTGTGGCCACCTCCTGTTGCTACTGCTATGAGTTCAAGTGTTGCAGTATCTGCTTAAAACACCGTGTGATGATAATTATCTCCACGTGAGCCATTTGTCTTTCCAGTAGAATTGCAGTAAAAAGTATCTCTCACAGTTCTTGCCTATTTTTCACCGTGCTTAGTGAAATACCTCAAACTTGAATAACACCAAGGGACCCATACGAATGCCACCAATGACGCTGGAAGTGCTCCCAAGAATCAGAGAAAGTCATGACATGACAAGAAGAAGTTGAATTGCTTGATATGTACCGTAACTTGAGATCTGCAGCTGCAGTGGCTGCCATTTCGACAAAGGATTCATCTTGGAAACAGAAGACATAAACTTAATAAACACAGAATGGTACCATAAACATATTTATCTTCTTTATGATTTTCTTAATGACCTTTTCTCTAGCTCACTTTATTGTAAGATGACAGCATATAACATAACATACGAAATGTGTTAAGCAACTGTTTATGTTATTGGTAAGGCTCACGGTAGGTTAGCAGTAGTTAAGTTTTTGGGGAGTCAAAACTTATAGGAGAATTTTTGACCGCAGGGGCATCGGCATCCCTAACCCTTACATTGCTCAAGGGTCAACTGTATGTAATATCTCCACACTGTATATCTATCTCTCCAGCTATATATCTCTAGCATCCATTTCTTTCTTTCTAATAGCACTCCGAATTCCTTTTGGAGAAAGGAAACCCCCTAGGCAGTGTTCCATCCTGTAAATGCAGATGCATGTCTCCATGGAAATGGAAGGGACCATATCCTCCCTGGCCCCTGACTCACCTCGGCCAAGGAGCAGGCAATGAGGAATCAGCCAGGCAATGCTCTCCCCTGGCCTTTTGAAACTTGAGAGAGACACAAGGAAACAGCTGTGGCTCTGACCTCAAGAATTCTTTTTGAGTGCCCAAGGTTCCGGCCTATTTCCAAACCTGGCTCTCCAATATCCCATCAATTTTAAGCACAACACCACCGGCACCAAATCTTTCATGCTATAAATATTCTTTAGCTTCAGTTGGTCAGTTTTTGTTAGCAACAGCCAAGGATTCTCATCATTATACAACTTCACATTCTCTAGCGAGTACTCTTTGTTAAAAACCTAAATAAGTGAATATATATAAAATTATGTGAAAAAGTTTTATAGGGTATATGTCTATGTTTTGTTGGATACAATTCAAGAATTTGGTATGTGTATTTTAGTTTTTTCCCCTTTAAGATAAAAATACTTTCTGCCTGAAACTTTTTTTTTTTTTTAGACAAAGTCTTGCTCTGTGGCCCAGACTGGAGTGTAGTGGCATGATCTTGGCTTACTGCAACCTCCCCGTTCTGGGTTCAAGCAATTCTCCTGCCTCACCCTCCCAAGTAGCTGGGACTACAGGCACACACCATCATGCCCAATTAATTTTATATTTTTAGTAGAGACAGGGTTTCACCATGTTGGCCAGGCTGGTCTTGAACTCCTGACCTCAGGTGATCCACCTGCCTTGGCCTCCCAAAGTGCTGGGATTACAGGGATGAGCTACCACGTGTGCCCAATCTGAAAATTTTAACATGTACTGTAACACTTAAGTAACTTTTTTAAGTCCCTGAATTATTCTTTTTTTATATACTAATTTACATCTTCTGAATTAATCTGTATTCTTTAAAATAATTAGTAAATATCATGGCACAGCTTCAGATTTTATCTTTTCCACACTAGGAACGCTAAACCAAATTGGGAAACAATTTAATAGTTAAAACCAGTAAGTTAGCACTCCTAATGCACAGAATTATTTGCCTCTGATTTGCACCCTTTTCCATTTTACACATCAGCCAAGTGGAAACAACTGGTTGCTAAGCAACAGCTTTTCCCTCAACAACCAGAAATAGAATACATAGAAGGTCAATTAAAAAAAATATAATATACACATATATGAAGTTAAAGAGGGCACATGTCCCATAGTTTGGCTATTTGCCCAGAATTCTTGTCATGAATATTGAATTCATGATGACACTTTGTGAATTCTGGATACATTTGATGTATGAATCCTTGCATAACTATAGTATTTTGTATTTTCTTCCAGTATGTTCCTTGTTCCTCACTACTGAAAAACTGTGGAGTAACATGGAAATCAGGATTTTAAAGCAAATTTCTTTTAAAAAACTGTTTGTAAATTGTACAGTTAGGTTTTGTTGAACCAAGTCATTCTTAAAGTAGCATTAACGTTCCTGTTGCACTACTGCTGTCTCTGTAAAAACTACATATGTATTTAATGCTCTGGAAAGATATAGTCTGAGTGGTTAATAGTGACTACCACAGGCAAATGACCATTCCCTTTCATATCTATGTATTCTTCACAAAGAAAATAATAACTGCTAGTAATTATTGGGTGTTTACAAAGTACTAGGCACTGTTCTAAGCTCAATGTACATATTAACTTGCATTAATATTCCCCATTTGGCAGATGAGGACAAAGCCTCGGAGAGGTTATATAACTTGCTCAAAGTCATGAATCTAAGAAGCTGCAGAGCCAGTATTTGAACTCAAGCAGTGAGGCTCCAGGTCTTCACCACTTCACTGTTCTGCCTTTTACAAGGTGGTTCCCATATTGCTTCAATACTTTCTTAAAAAATTATACTGCCCCAGGACACACAGAATTATAGTTATCTCTGGGTGCTTAATTCATTAGCAGCTTTTCACCACTGGCTTTAATCAGTTTCACACCAGCAGGAATTAAGAGCGTAACAGAAATGGGAGGAGTGATGAAGATCAACATGTGGATTGATTCAGTCAACAGAGAACTAAAATTGTGCCAAATCAACGGAACCTGTGGCCACATGCTACACTTACTCAAAATAGATCATGCAGCTACAGAAGTTTCTAAGGAATCTCTTTAAATAAATACCATTTCTGGAATTGATTTTCTTCTTAAAGGTATATTTAGTGATTTCTTTTCAAAATGTACTTAGTATACAAAAAAAGAATATAAGACAAACATTATTATTCTTAGCAGCTAGAGTGAGATACCATCTTAATGAGAGCCAATCGTTTGTTCAGAAAGTGTTCTATTTTGTCTGCTTAGAGTTTAGGCTGACAAGGATTTGCATACCTGTGGTCTAGCTACACACAGAAGAATGTTGGATAAAATGTAGATTTTTTTAAGTTTGGAAAAAGATTGAAAGAAAAGGAGACAGGGTAACTGACAGGAGAGAAGAGATGTCCAGTGTGTATTGGAGGTGAAACGTTCTGAGTGACAGAGATTCCCCTATAAATTCATTAAAAATGTCCATATTTCTAAATAAATAAACATTATTTTCATTTAGAGTACTTGATAACAAGTATCCTTTAAAGTAACTTTACCCTCCCTTTATATTGTTATTTAAATTTCTAAAGTGATACAAATTAATAAAAAGCCATGTTCTGGTATATAAGTTTCTCTTCTTTCTCACTTTTGGGATCAATGTAGAAAAGATGAGTGTTTAACAGCAATAGAGGCCGAAATTATTTTCTCCTTAAATTATTCCCCCACGGAGGCAGATAAGGTATTCAAACAAAGAAAAATATAAATCAGACTGGAAAAAGACCACTGAAAACTTTGCTGATTAAAATAAATTTAGGAAAGACGTAAAATGCCAAATACGCTGGTAAATCTCTTTGTTAGAACATTTTTGTGTTCATTCAGTCATTCATGCTGTGTTAGGACACTTCCCTGGACACTGGAGACACAGAAATAAAATGCACACTCCTATATTCACACTTGAGAAGCAGCAGAAATGTATATAAACATGAAATTGCAGCTTAATGTAAAGCCTCCTAATGGAGGTAGAAAGAGGGTAGTGGGAACCTGTGGGGATGGATTGACCACGTAGGAAAATGAGATCTAGGTCTTGAAGCATGAGAACACATTTGCTAGAGAGTTAATAATATGTACAAAGTCCCAGGAAGACATACATATGAGGTCAGCGAGAACTCTTTGTACTTCAGATTAGGCCAGGGAGACAGGATGGGGCTGGGAAGCTGGGATTTTATTTACATGTAGAAAATGTGGACTTTATCCTGAGAGCAACTGGTAACTGACAGAGATGCCAGAAGACAATGAAGCATGTTATAAATGTGAATGTTATAAGTCATGCCAACATACAAATAAAAATATAACTAAAAAAATTAGAAGAGAGTGAAACAATGGATACATGTGCTCATGTGCTCAGTTTTCATAGCAAGAAGTCAATAGGTATATCTAAAAATCAGTTAGAAAATAGAGGCCATCTGTATTATGCAGTCATAAGACACAACCAGTAGACAAAATGAATAAGCTAGACCTGACAAATATGAGAAGGTAAAAGACAGTAATTTAGGTACAGGGTTCTATGAGGATGCTTCCCATTCTCTACATCAGGGAGTCAAGAGATATTGCCCTGAGGTGATAAATCACGAATGAGAATTTGGCAGAGCTTAAAATCGCTGCCTCTATAAGAGAACACTTGGTTAGAAGGGGTTCCTGAGGAATGAGATGTTTATTTTCATTGACTATGCTTTTACATAGTTTGAATGATCATTTTTTTCTTCTATGCTTATAGCTCCCACCTGTAATCCTAGCACTTTGAGAGGTTGAGACAGGCAGATCACTTGACCAGGGAGACACACCAGCCTGGTCAACATGGCAAAACCCCATCTCTACTAAAAATACAAAAATTAGCTGGGCATGGTGGCATGCACCTGTAACCCCAGCTACTTGGGAGGCTGAGACAGGAGAATAGCTTGAACCTTGGTAGTGAGCCAACATCACATTACTGCACTCCAACCTGGGTGACAGAGTGACACCTTGTCTCAAAAAAAAAAATTATTTATGCTTGAAGGAGAGAAATGGGGAGGGAAAAGGGAAGAGGAGAGAGAGGAAACAAAAGAGTGGGGAGAGAGAAAGAGAGAGATTGGCAAAAGGCTACCACTAGGTAGAAATCTGCCTGGCATTGGTCAGGCAAGGTAGATATACAACTCCTACCTATCCCCCTTCCTAGAGCAGTCTCATCAAACATTTACCCAGGCCTTTTATCTTGAGTTATTATTAATAGTTTAACTAGGTCTTTGATTAAAAACAAATAGGAACTAGTCTAAAAGGAAATATATGTAGAATGTGCTCTACAAATTAAGATGACACCAAATATAAAACATTAAGTAGCTCTGACTTTTTTGAAGCAGAATAGTTACCAAAGTTATATTTTAGCTCCCAGCTTCACAAGTAAAATTGCTTAACATATCACATAAAATACATAAGTGCCATATTTTTACAACCATAAACTGAGAGGTGAAATCTGACAATGAGTTTTTTCAGAGCTGTGAATGTATTATAGAAAATGTCTGTTAGAAGTATAATGTTAAAAAAAAAGTTAACTATTGAATAAATCACCTTTATTGAAAAGAATATGATTCTAAAGAAGATCATTCCCAAGATCCTATAAGAAAGTGCTTTCTGCTGGACACAGTGGCTCCCTCACTCCCTCACCAGTAATCCCAACTCTGTGGGAGGCCAAGGTGGGAGAATCGCTTCAGCCCAGGAGTTCAAGACCAGCCTTGGCAATATAGGGAGGCCCTATCTGTAAAAGAAATTTTTTTAATTGGCTGGGCATGGTGGCACATGCCTGTACTCCCAGCTGCTCAGGAGGCTGAGGTGGAAGGATTGTTTGAACCTAGGAGGTCAAGGCTGCAGTAAGCAGTGATTTTGTCACTGCACTCCAGCCTGGGTGACAGAGAGCAAGATCCTGTCTCAAAAAAAAAAAAAAAAAAAAAATTGAAAATACTTTCTGTTGATTTTGATACCTGGAATTCTTTCCCTATATCTGGTGCAAAAGGCAAAAGGGGTACAGATGCTTTTTCTTTTTCTTTCATCACTTTCTCCAACAGCATTATTTATCACTGTACAATCTTTAAAATTCAATTTCTCACCTCCTCTCTTAGGAGTAGGTCTCCGAAGAGATGTTTATTACTCTTCTAGTAATAAACAACCTTCACTGATATAATGAGAAAAACTGTCTTTAACCCATGCACTCATGATAAAACATAGACTCTGAAGACTTCAGTGAACTTAAAATAATTAGTACTGGTGTCATTTCTCTACTTTAGATATAGAAAACCTAAGGAACAAGAAATGTAAAGCCTTTAATCATAAAGTATAATGTAGATGCTAAGTTAACTTTTTTTATTTCTTCGTAATTTTGTATGCATGTTAGGGATGATTCAAATCTTATTAAAACAGTCTTAATGAGTTAGAATGAAAAAAATGTCATGGGAGTTTTAACTTTCCCTTGGAAATAACATCTTTCTTTTGTGACAAAATTCAAGCTAAATTTTTTTAAATACAGTTTAAAAAAATCAACAACAATCTGTTGGAAGATTTTGCTAAAAAGCAAAGAGCCAATATCCCTAAAAAGAAAAGATTCGTGCCATCATTCTGAGACAAAAAGAATGACATCGATTACACTCAAGGCAAAACAATTTTTAAATGCTTCTCATGGTAGGATCATCTACATAATACCTGACATGACAAATAAGCCCTTCCTCTTCGCACGTAAAAATGTATCTATATCTATATCTATATCTATATGGCTATATTCAATAATATTCAAGAGTCTGAGGGCTGACTCTGCAAGACCTGAGTTGAAAGCTCAGCTTTGACACCAGCTAGGTGACCTCAGACCAGTTACTTAATCTAGGTCTTGGTTTCCTAAAAGCACCTGTTTCACAGAGTTGTGGTGGGGAGTAAATAGAAAATGGATATAAAGTGCTTAGCATAGTGAATGGCACAATGTTAGCTTTTGCTCTAAGTATACTTTATTTAGTTGTTTTAACAGAAATATTTTCTATTTTAAAAAGTACCTTTTAACACAAATATCCTAGGCTGGTAGTTAACTTTTAGTAAGTGAAAAAAACAAAAACAAAAACCACACACACAGAATTGTGCTTAGTTACCTGCTACAGATCTAACAAAGGAAATCTAAATTGTAACAATTTAGAAGCCACAGATGAAGTTATAACATCACCCAGCCCCTCACTGGCCACCTTCATCAGGGACCATCCCCTTCCAGAGGGCCCTCTCCCAAGGAATGCTTTTTCATTGAGAAACTATTTTCTCACTAGCAAGAAATGATTTGATTATTGTCTGTTGGGATGAGAAGAGCACTTATGTGATCAAGGGTAACTCCTACAAAACACTTTATAAATCCAAATGCCAACAGGATTTTCCTTTGACACTTCTATCTTAGCATGCTGACAATTCCAGCATCAAACATTCTCCTCTGGGCAGGGAGGGGAGGTGGTCAAGTGGAAGAGGTATTGAGAAGACACACATATACCAATAATATGTAACCCACAAAGCCTAAAACATTTTCTATCCGGTCCTTGACAGAAAAAGTTTGTCAACCCATGCTTTAGAGCCTAAACACTAAACTTTGAGAGCCCCTACTTTAAGAATTTCAAACTCTGCAAGCAAATCAAATAAAATCCTTGGTTCCTGCATAATGAATGATGTCAACAAGTTTTAGTTATGGGTCTGAGATATTGACTAGAAAAGGACATTTTTTCTTCTTGCATCTATTTGTTTGAATTATTGTAGATGAAATAATTGGTTTTGTGGCACAGAGTTGTCATTCAATCAGAATCATGTGTCATCCATCCTATCACTGGGGCTGGAACTGAGAACAGGAACAGGAACTTTCCTAAAGCCAGCTGTCCTCTGGGTCATGCAGCCCTGAGAATCGCCACTCAGCAGTAACACTTCTAGCCACAAAATCAACTCAGAAGCTCTGAAAACTGAGAGTTTTCCACGCTTTTGGCTCTAAAACTCATTGTTGTGGAAAACCCTGAATGCAACTGATGTGGGCGATTCGCTGCCTTTACCCACCTAGTGTGGCTATTCACACTTTTGCTGCAGAAGTGTTGGCATGTTTGAGTACAGGGCACTACCCTAAAGTCTGCTGAGTGTGTAACAAATTGGAGTTCATGCACTGCCTTCTAAAACCTGAAGAAAAGAAATCGGAATTCTGAACACAGCTGGTCCCAAAGGTTTTCAATAGGGAACTATAAACCTATGTTCCATTTGATTATGGTTACAGCAAAAGAGGAAATATGCAGGCGCCACTACTTTGAAATGGGTGAATTCTTTTTTCCATGACATTCTCACATAATAATCCCCCACCTTCAGTTTTTTAGTGTTTGCAAACACTAAAAGCCTAACATTAATTCCAGTAAACAAGTGAATGCATCATACGAATAGGTTTCTCTTTTAAGAAGGATTGTGTACACAGTAGTAACATCAGGGTTAAAAACACTATGAATATAAACAGAAGGAAGTGAGAAGAACTCACCAAGGCTGGAGTGCAGTGGGGGATCACAGCTCACTGCATCCATGAGCTCCTGGGCTCAAGTCATTCTCCTGCCTCAGCTTCCTGATTTACTAGCACTAATGGGCACAAGCCAACACACTTGGTGTTTTTTTGTATGTGTGTGTGTGTGTGTTTTTTTTTTAGTAGTGACAGGGCCTTACTATTTTTAAGGTTATACACACTCTTCTCTCTCCATTGTTACCACTTGAAATTTAAATGAATTTAAATCAAAAAATTATTTTTGAGACCTTCTTACGTGCTAGGCACTAAGGTAGATACATTGTAAACAGAATAGGCATTTTCTGTCATAAGAAAACTAACAAGATTCATCTAGTTACTCATACATTTACACAAAAAACACATTTATTGAATGCCTTCTACAAACTAAGCACTATTCTAGGTGCTAGGGATTTGGCACTCAATAAGGTAGAGAAAAATCCTTGTCATCACAAATGCTACATCCTAATAGAAAGAGATAGATAATAAGCAAAATAAAAAAATAAGTAAAATAAATAAATACAAAGCAGAGCAGCAAATGGGGAGTGCCAGAATGAGGGATGCAATTTTAAATAGGGGGATCAGAGAAGGCCTCACGGCCAAGAACACATTTTAGGAAAGTGACAGAAATGAGAGACCGCCATGGATATTGGGGGGTGGTGGCTCCAGTCAGAGAATTAACAGGTACAAAGGTCCTAGGGTAGGGGAGAGTGCTGCTACCTTTAGGAATAACAAGGAGGCCAGGGTGGCTGCAGAAGAGTAAACAAAGAGAAAAATTAGTAGAAGACAAGGTCAAAGAAATGGGAGTAGCTCATGTAGGACCACACAGGCCACTGTAAAGACTGGATTTTAGTCTGAATGAAATAGAGAGCCTTGGGAGGATTTTGAGCAGTTGAGCAGCTCACTAATACTTTAGAACTTTCTTTTTACCATGAAAGCACTGAGTGTGGAAGAACATCCAGTAAAGCGATTTCCCTCCACTAAGAGGTCCATGAAGGCCTCCCTGAAGAAATGACATCGAGACCTGAAGAACTTGTCCACTGTGGGAAATCAGTTCTAAGGAAAAGGGAGGAGCACTCTCTGGCTAAGAGGACTATCTAATGGAAGGGAGAACAGAGCAAGTGGAAGGATTTTAAAGTCATGATAAGCATCTTATAATTCATCTGCTAAGAGTAATGAGTATGAAATTATTGAAGGGTTTTAAGCAAGAGAGTGACATAATCTGCCCAGGGTTTATAGACACTGATTGTTTTTTATAAAATGGAATAGGCGGTGTTTTTAAATTGCAGGTCATCACTCATCAATGCAAGAGGTTACCAACTAGCTTTTTTTTAAAAAAAAAAATGAAACATTAGATAACATCAGAATATCCCGCAAGCTGTGAGGTAAGTATAGTTTGCAGGGAACTTGATTCTGTATATATACATATGTCTGAAGTTTGAAGTCACTTTGGTTAGAAGGAAGGACCTACAGAAGAGGAAAGCAGTAGAGACTGTGCTGTAACTTTAGTAAAGGTATTGCTGGCTGCTGAGACTAAATAGGGAGAGAAGCAAAAGGGCCCACCTAATGGATGTGGGGCAAAGGGAAAGGTCAAGGGCAGTTTTAAGAACTGGATGGATGGAGGCAACATCACTGAAATTGAGAAGACAGGCGGGGGAAACGATGAGTTGAATTTTCAGCATGTTGCCTGCAAGACTTCACAATGGAGATTTTCAGTTTAACACACATGATGAGGCTGGATACTGAGATTTGGAAGTGGTCAGCATTAACTGTGAAACAAATTTTTTAAGGATTTCATGACAATTTATTTCATATAACATTGTAGTCATCCCATGTAATATTTTGGGAGAAATTTATACTTTAAAAAATTGGTGGTATATCTGAATTCATATTTAATAGAGCATCCTGTATTTTATCCGGCAATCTTAGAGTTCAAGTCCCCTGAGAACAGTGGTAGACATATCAGTTAGGAGAGAATGACTACAATCCAGGCAAGAGGGAAGAAAACACTAAAACTAGAGTTTCATAGGAATTCTTTGCTTGACATTTTTTAAGAGACTGGGTCTTCCTCTGCCACCAAGGCTGGAGTGCAGTAGGTGATCACAGCTCACTGCATCCATGAGCTCCTGGGCTCAAGTCATTCTCCTGCCTCAGCTTCCTGATTTACTAGCACTATAGGCACACGCCAACACACTTGGCCTTTTTTAAATGTTTATTTATTTATTTTCTTGGTAGTGACAGGGCCTTACTATACTACCTGGGCTGATCACAAACTCCTGGCCTCAAGCGATTCTCCCGCCTCAGCCTCCCAAAGTTCCGAGATTACAGATGTAAGCCTCTGTGCCTGGCCTGCTTGCTTTATATACACAAATGTATAAACCCAAATTCTCAAATGTAAATTTAAATGATTAACTTTTAAATTATTTATAGGCACAATGCCATTCTATAGACTACCTCTCTGT
Organism: Trachypithecus francoisi; assembly: GCF_009764315.1. Lineage (NCBI taxonomy): Eukaryota > Metazoa > Chordata > Mammalia > Primates > Cercopithecidae > Trachypithecus > Trachypithecus francoisi. Next base: position 42,221,744 of record NW_022681470.1, on the reverse strand, counting down.
CAGGGTCGGGATGTATACCTGGGGTCTTGGAGTGTGTGGCTGGCTCCAGCTATGGGGCTCAGAAGCATGATGGGCCCTGCTGTCTGCTATTGCAGATTCTCACAGAACACGTCACGCTAGAGAGGGAATTGAGAGCTGGTTGGGCTGTCCTAAAGGGACTTAACTGTGGGAAGAAAGTTCCGTTTGTGTTTTTCACTTCAATAGAACTTGTTTACAGTGTTGAACTTGACATAAAAACAGAAACTGAATGGTCCTATTGTAGATATAACTTTCCTTCAGGAAATGTTTAAACCACACACATTCTCAATGTGTAAACCCATGATTTTAGTTATTTGGTTAAAAAAGAAAGCCATGGAAAAACAAAATAAAAATAAATGCTACATATCAAAACCATTTCAAAATACATAATATTTTCTTCTTTCAGGGCAGCTGTGCTCCTACTGCCCTGAAGTTTCATATAATACACACTATAAATGGAATTCCATGGCCTTGATCTATCAGCAAACACTAAAGACCTCACTGTCCCTGGGCTCTGTCTCCAGAAGGCTCCTGGGGGGGAAAAAAAAAGAGCAAACAATTGCACATATGGATGCATTCTCAAAGGGGACTGGCAGGTCCCACAATGACAGTATCTTGGTTTTTGCAGGCCCAAGTTCCATGAGCAGAAATGTCTACAATGGCAAAAGAATTTTTAAAAACTTGTAAATAGATGTGCAATAGAAACATGATTTAAAAAACATGAATGACATCTGTCATTTAATCACATGACATCTTCAACACTCAGATTCAAATGTAATTTCAGTAAGGGCAGTAATGCTAGTCGGGGTCCTGTTTTCTCTTCACAAAGTGAGGCGAGGTGAAGAGTCCAAGGTAGCCAGTCAGCATGTTCAAGAGGATGCTGAAAGTATTCAAGCTTTTCATCTTTAATCTGCCAACAGCAACTCAGTAACCAAAAGTGGCCATTTCAATTCTTCCATTCATTCAGTACATACCTACTGAGAGCCAAGTTTTGATATGTGGAATTTATTTTTATTTTGTTTTTCTGTAGCTTTTTTTTTTTTTTTTAAACCAAATAGCTAAAATCATGGGTCTACGTATTGAGAAGGTGTGTGGTTTAAACATTTTCCTGAAGGAAAGTTATATCTACAATAGGACCATATGCACTGTGATGGCACTTGTGCTTCAAGAATAGAAAAGGCCATTCTGTTGGGGCACAGAAAATGATTCCCCAAAACATAGTGCTTGGACATGCTGAGTGCTTTGAAAATGGAAAGGCTTCAGAAATAAGCCTCAGAAGTAAGCCTCAGAACTGAGGTTTCTGTCAGACATTCCCACCTCTGAATCTTTCTGATCTTCCCTCCCAAAGCACCAGGAGGTACTTCCAGAGGAATTTTCTTATCTAAGAAAGCTTCTTTCCAACAGCTTTCCAAAAATTGTCTTAAGACCTCCTCCCTAGGAATCTCATCAAATAACCAGGAAAAATCAATCTCAACCACCAAAGAGAAAAGAAAACAGTGGGAATTGTCACCATGACCAGACAGACTTTTAACCTACTCTTCTGAGGCAGTTCCTAGCAATTACCTGGGGCACTTTATCTGCATAAGACAAACTTTGTACCTGTGTAGTTCTGCCCTCACTTTCCCATAACTTGTGCCATCTAGCTTCCAAAGAGTATCATTTACAAAATAACGTCTGCCTCCTGGGTTCATACATCACTGCCCTATGAAGAGAGTATTTAAGCCTCAACCATCTGGCCCCCTCTTTGAGTCTCATACTGTGTGTTTGGCTTCCATGTTTATGCATGTCAAATGAATTTTGTATGCCTTTTTCTCCTATTCTGACTTTTGTCTGTTCATTTTCAGCAAACTTTCAGTGGGTGAAAAGGAAGCTCTCTTTCTGCCCCTACATATGTAAAGAACTGTATTGCAGAAATCCACACTTTTAAACACTAGTCCTAGGTGCTATTAAACAAAATTCATGGAAGACCATTGTTTTGGGCTAAGTTCCTGCAGTAGGCCCCAACAGACCAAACCAAAATGGAGTCATTCATGCTAAAGTTCCATGCCACCAAATCAAAACTAAGTTGCTTATCTGACCTTCAGAGAAATCAGGAGAGAGAGAGGAAGAATAGCCAAATTCCCAAACAGGCCAGTTTTAGCCAGCATAATAAGGAAATCCCCTATTTTTAACTCTTCTCAAAGTTTCCTGAGGCCCTAATCTGAAGTAATCTGGTGTTAACCTATGAGTCTGAGTTTTATTATGCTGTTTCCTTGTTCCTGCTCAAACTACCTTTATAAAAACAGATCTTTCTGCCTTGCCCAGCTTAGCATCTATTTTTAGATGAGATATCACCTGATTCAAGAATTGCAAATAAAAGCCAATTTGATCATTTAAATTTGTCGAAATTTTGTCTTTGACAATGCTATATTAAAAGAAAGTCAGTATACTAAAACCACCAAATTGTACATTTTAAAAGGTTTAATCCTATGTGAGTTATATTTCAATTTTTAAAAAGTGGTTAAAAAATAAAGATAGGCTTGGTAGTATGTGTCTGTAGTACCAGCTTCTCAGGAGGCTGAGGCAGGAAGATCAATTGAACTCAGGAATTTGAAATTATAGAGCACTATGATCACACCGTGAATAGCCACTGCACGTTAGTCCGCACAACAGACTCACCTTTAAAAGTAAAATAAAAAGGCCGGGTGCGGTGGCTCAAGCCTGTAATCCCAGCACTTTGGGAGGCCGAGACGGGTGGATCACGAGGTCAAGAGATAGAGACCATCCTGGCTGATTGCACCACTGCACTCCAGCCTGAGTGACTGAGCGAGACTCTGTCTCAAAAAAAAAAAAAAAAAAAAATCAGAAAAAGTAAAATAAAATAACAGTTAAAAGTTTTAAAAAGGGGGAAGCTAAAATGTAATTAAATATCATCCTTTTTTATGCAAGTGGATAGAGGCAGTAAAATCACTACTTTTTAATTAACAAACCTAGAAATTGTCAAGTTAACCTAAGATACTACCCCAAACCAAACAATATAATTAACATTTTTTTTTAAAGACAAAAGAATGAATGTCTTAATTTCAGAGTAAAAACTGATTTCTGACTGCCCAGGAAAAACAAATAAAATGACTGACATCAGGTAAGAAAACAGAAAAGCAAGATGGGGGAGAGTCTCTAAAATGAAAAGGTTTCCTGGATTCTTGGCCAGCTTTTTTTTTTTTTTTTTTTTTTTTTTTTTGAGAGGGAGTCTCGCTCTGTCGCCCAGGCTGGAGTGCTGTGGCCGGATCTCAGCTCACTGCAAGCTCCGCCTCCCGGGTTTATGCCATTCTCCTGCCTCAGCCTCCGGAGTAGCTGGGACTGCAGGCGCCCGCCACCTCGCCTGGCTAGTTTTTTGTACTTTTTAGTAGAGACGGGGTTTCACCGTGTTAGCCAAGATGGTCTCGATCTGCTGACCTCGTGATCCGCCCATCTCGGCCTCCCAAAGTGCTGGGATTACAGGCTTGAGCCACCGCGCCTGGCCTGGCCAGCTATTTTTAAAGGGAAATGATTTTCAAAATCCTTAGGAGTAATTTTAAGACAATTTTTAAAATAAAGGCTATGTAAGAACTGTTGGATCTTTTGTTCCATTACTTAGTAAATTTAAAAAAACTAGAAAATTGTTTTATGAATTACCAAGTGCTATCGTTTGAATGCTTGACCCTCGAAACCTCATACTGAAATTCGATCCCCACCCGCCCCCACCGCCACCCCGCCGTCAGAGTGGGGCCTAATGGGAGGTATTTGGGTCATGGAGATGGATCCCTCATGAATGGCTTGGTGCCATCCTCACAGGAGTGAGTTCTTCTATTAGTTACTACAAGAATTCCCCCAAGAGTTCCCCCAAGAGCTAACTGTTAGAAAAGGGCCTAGCACCTTCTCCCTTTCTCTTGCTTCCTCTTCACCATATTATCTCTACATGGCAGCTCCCCTTCACCTTGCACCATGAGTGGAAGTTCCTTGAGGCCCTAATCAGAAGCAGATGCTGCCGCCATGATTCTTGTATTGTCTGCAGAACCGTGAACCAAATAAACCTCTTTATACATTATCCTGCCTTAGGTATTGCTTTACAGAAACACAAAGATACCAAGTCTGTGTTTTATAAATTACCACATCAAAATAATATGCAGATCTGAGTAAATCAAATTGCTTCCAAGGTTATCTAAAGCCCTACTAGAGTGTTAAAGAAAAAAAAAATCATGACACTTATTAAAGATGGTAAGGAAGACTTTATTCAAGCGGGGTGGGGTGGGGGGCACTATTACAATGAGGTTTTTGTTATCAGGGGAACGAGATCAGGTTCAACTCCAAGTACAAGAAAAAGGGGGAATTTATAGACAAGGAGCACAGTGCAGGAGTAGGTGGATGGAAAACTGCCAAGAGAAAGCATCAAGGGTAAGGGGATTTGCTGGTTAAACAAACATAATGGGATTCTTGCTGAAGGCAGGTCAGGGTGATCTGATGTTACGTAGTGCATGGTGGAGGATGAGAATGTTGATCAGATTTTGAGGATGATCAGATATTAAGGTGGGAAATTCTGGCTAAACTGATTCAGCAGGATTCTTGCTAAAATTGGACACCTGGGGGACTTGCCCAAGGCCGTAGAGGCCTGACTAAGGTTTGGTCAAGGGGAGATTCAGTAGCACAGATACAGCCCTAAAAAGGCACTGTTACAGATATAGCTGTAAAAAGGCAGTTTCTCTCCTTAAGTTGGAAACCACAAGCAGGAAATGGTCTACAAAAGCTGAGGTTTCCTTTCAGATCCTCCTTTTAATCCACAAGCTCAGCTGACCATGTCTTACGCAACTAAGCAAGTTTTTGTGGCAGGAACAAAAGTTGATTTAGGCCCTAGGAGTACCCCAGTCTGGCTCCTGGGTCTTCTGCTACCTGAGTTTGGATGACACAGTTATCTGTAACAAGGTCTTCAGGAAGACAAACTTATAAAGGTAAGCTGCTTGGTACATTGTAAATATTTAACAAACATGAAGGCCTCATCTAAGAGCTGCAATCAGATCTTCCTGGACATGTCCCAGACTCAACTGGAGTAAGTGGTGGGGTCTAAAGAAGTGGTCTTCAAACTGGGGTACTCATAACTCTGGGAATATAAAGACTTCCCAAGGGTTCACAGGCATGAGTAGCTTTAACAGAATCAATGTTCAAATCCTCAGTTCCCACGTGTCCTCTCATAACACTGCTCTACAGAAGAGAAGTCTGCAGCAGCTTGTGGTTCCCTTTCCCACATCCTCTCTGCCAACCAAAGGCTCTGCAACCACTTTGTAAAAGAAAGTGAAGGCAAAGCCCCACTGGGACCTAAGCTTCCTGTGTGCTTGCTCCAGGGGTAAACACCTCTGGGCCACCAAGCAGAGGGACCAGGGAATGGAGATTTTGGGAGAGGTAGGGCAAGGTGAAGAAAGCCGCAGCAAGGCTCCATGCCTTTTCCCTCATTCTCTCTCCTACCCTCCCAAACATTGTGTCTCTTATATTCAGAAGTGAGGTTGCACAGACATGCATGTAATCACATTCATTTTCAGTAAAAATAAATCAATAAAGTCAACTTTTTCCTGACGGAAACAGCCAGTCTAATTTGATCGGATAATTTGCTCTATGAACAATTCCTGACCTGAAACAAATCTGAAACTCTGTGATTTTAAGGAAAAGGTATTTAAAGCATGAAGATAATACTGCTAAATAAAAATCACAGGAGGCCATTGTTTCGGACTAAGTTTCTGCACCAGGCCTCAACAGACCAGACAAAAAATCATAATGGGATCACTCATACTAAAGTTCCCCTATACCAACCTCTAAGTATTTATTTGACCTTCTGAGAAATCGGGAGAAAGAGATAACAGCTGATTTTCCAAAAAAGCCAGTTTAAATCTTCAATCAGCATGAAAAACTTCTACTTAAATCATTAAACATATAAACAGTTAAAAGTTTTAAAAAGTGGTAAGTTAAAATATAATTAGATACTATCCTTTTTTACACAAGTGGATATAGAGGCAGTAAAACTAATAATTTTTAATTAACAAAAAATGTAGAAATTGTCAACTTACCTAAAGATAGTACCCAAAACCAAACAATATAATTAACATTTTTTAAAGACAAAAAAATGAGTGTCTTAGTTTCAAAGTAAAATCTGATTTCTGACTGCCGAGGAAAAACAAATACAATGACTGATATCAGGTAAGAAAACAGAAAAACAAGAGGGAGAGAGATTCTCTAAAACGAAAAGTTTTTCTGGATTCTTGGCCAGCTTCTTTTAAAAGGTAGTTTTTCAAAATACTTAGGTGTAGTTTCAAGACAATTTTTCTTTTTTTCTTTTTTAAATAAAGCCTATGTAAGAACTGTTCAATCTTTTGTTTCATTACTTAATAAATTTGAAAAAAAAAACACAAAAGAAGTAGCCTGATGTTAACTAATCAGTTATGTCTCTCTGTGTGTCTTTTTTTTTTTTTTTTTTTAAGAGGGGTTCTTGCTCTGTCACACAGGCTGGAGTGCAGTGACACGATCATAGATTGCTGCAGCCTAGAACTCTTGGCACCTCAACCTCCTGAGTAGCTGGGATTACAGATGGAAGCCACATTTTTTTCTATTATTCTGTTTCTCTATTCTGCCTTACAGAAAAATAGCTGTGGAATGACTAATATACTCTTTGCTCTCTTTGCTTCTGCTTTCTTCAGGCGTCCTCTGCCTACAAAGCTAACTCCTTCTGCTCAGCTCATCAGAACACTTATTATATTTTTATGGTATGAAGTGTTGCCCAATTCTAGAACCACAATACAGCCAACTGAGCTATTTAAACTGTTTGTTGTAATTTTGTCTGTTGACAACACAAAATAGATCCTTTATACAATATGTTCATGTTGACTTGAAAATGTGCAAAGAGATATTAAGTTTTATAAGTCTTTTAAAGCTTTTGAGAGGAAAAACTTTGAAGACTATTGGTCTAAGGAACTTAACTGAAAGGTCTACGCCAGCTTATACATACGATTTAATGACAGGCACAGGTCTTCTTAAGGAAAAGTGACTTTGAATGGAGTTAGATTATTCCCAGCCCAATCCTCAGGAACTTGTGTCCATTTCAGGGGAAAATAGGCTTACAAATAGGGCTGGTAAATAACATGGAGCCACATCACCCAGATATCTGTGGGAAACAGCTCAAACCAGCACAGTTTTAAGACAGACAAATGAGGGGTGAAGTACTAGCTTCATTATAGTACCTATGTCAACAGCCACAGGGCACCAGAAATACCACAAGGTAGCCAGAGAGACTACAGAAATTCAAATCGCTGTCTGACAAACCTTGGGAACCTTCTACATTAGTTGGGAGAAGTTGCGGGGAGTGGGATGTATGTGGTTCTAGCTCCCTCCATTTCATCCAATCTGTAGGATCAGCATCTCATCGCTGCTCTTGAGAGCTCATTGGGCATGGCCTGGGGAAATGCAGGTAACACTTTAGATAAAATGTCTAGAAGTCATTAAATAGACAATCCCTTTCTTGTCTCCGCCCCTAGCCTCCCTCTCTTCCCAATCAAATATGAGGAAACTGAGGCCCAGCAAAGTTGAATTGTCAAAAGTTCTGAAGCAGTGCCTGGTCAAACTGAGAAAGGAACACAGACATTTCCATTTCTGTTTCTGCTCAGCTCTCCTAATTTCAAGTCCAGAATTCTAGCCACAAACCAGACACTACTGCAAGTAAACTCTCAGAAGGACATTACTTTGTATTTTTCTCAAGTTGTTTTTTATGTCATTTGGCTAAGAAACAGAATTGGATGTGGGACAACAAGCTGGGTGTGAAGTTGTAACTCTTCCTGACTCACCAGGTGCACCACTCCACCTGGGTGGCAGCTCACCCATCAATAGGACAAGCCCTACTAGGAGATGGTGGCAGGGATTTGTATGGATGCTGTGTGATCAATGACGACACAATAAGTACTAGTTTTCTTCCTTCATTCCCAGTCTAGTATACCTCCTCTTGATAGTGTCACCTGTTGTTGGACTCTGGGGGATCCCTACGGGTAACAGAGGCCCCATTTGCAAAAGGAAAGAAAATTATTTATGTAGAGAACTTCATCAAGAATTTTCAGTACTGCTTGGCAAAGTACAGATATTAACATGAATTTGATGTATTCATAGGAAAGACCAAGTATACAATCTCCAGCAGAAATTCTCATACAGACACTATACAAAATTTGAAGACGTACATTTCATGTGCTAAAAGATATTTGTAAACTTCTTTGTCAAGGACTCCTTTCTATGGGGTCCCAGGTTGTACCATATTTCTGCAAAGTTCACACTTCTAATCTAAATCAATGTTATTTGGCTCCCTTGTATACCAGTTTCTTCTAGACCTATAGAGTTATATACATTCTGCATGATTTGACAAGATCTTGTGAAACATTCTATTTCTCAAATTTTTGTTTCTGATCCAATCCAGCTCATAGCACCCTTTACAACCTAACATACTTCCAAGTATAACTTAGAAAGGAGATGGCAACTACAAGGATGGGGAGCTTCACACACTTCCCCCAGATAAGGCAGATATTGCTCATCAATTGCCACATTTGTTTCATGGATTCAGTTGAGGTTCAGTCTCAATTCTTCTCGCCCTAATACTCCATGCAACACTGACAACTAATTAGAATTGACATCTAAATATCTCAATTAAAATCTATTTCCTTGGGTAAGCATATGCACAGAAGAAAAAACCTATTTTCGACCCCAGGATTAGATTTAATCACCGAAAAGTAGTTCTTGAGGGTTTTTTGTATTTGGGTTTTTTGGTTTTTTTTTCTTTTTGAAGACGAGGGCTCACCATTTTGCCCTTGAACTCCTGGGCTCAAGCAATCCTCCTGCCTCAGCATCCCAAATAGTTGGGATTACAGGCATGTGCCACTGCACTGGCCTTGGAGTTTGTTGAGGATCCCAAATGCTATTCCTGGCACTTAAATGTTACATTCCCAATGGCAACATTCTTTAGATGACTCCAAAGTTCCATCTCTCTTTGAATACACATTAGAATTCTAACCTCCTGAGTTTTGACATGTACCAAGAAATATCTTCAGGTGTGGAGATAAGGGATGGTTTATCTATTCCCTCTTTTCCTTTCATTCTTTGAAGTGAGTAGACCTGCTGTTTCCCAAACTTTCTACTAAGTTGGCCCTTAGGATTTTAGTTTGATTGAGTTTAAGGTGGACATTATATCTGTTCATATTTTATCTGACTTATCCATCCTTCAGGACTCTGAAAAATAGTCACTGCATAGTTATTATTAAATATCAACAGACTTGAGAGCTTATATATGCCCCAGAGAAGGCAGATATTGAATGAATGAGCATAATTTCATGATGAATAAGCATTATGGAAAAGTAAATCCAAATCTTATATTTTTTTTTAGGATTTCAGAACCTAAGGAAGAATCTTAGAGTTTGTAACAGAATCAAATGTATCTGGTTCAGTATTTTACCAAAAGTGCTCTTTAGAACAGAAGACCGTAAGACCCTATATAAAAGGGATCCTGTAATCAAGTTTGGAGACCCTGAATCCAATGTTCTACTCAAATATTCAGTTTACATTATCACATTAAATGTCGTTTAAAAAAATAGTGCAGTAAATAGATAGGCCTATTCAGTTGTGCCTAAGCCAAACTTCTGGGGAGCACTGAAACTTTGTTTTCTGTTATCTGTTAACAGATGGAATGACTCTTCTAAAGAACATGCTGTAGGAAGTCTGAATACGTCCAACCTCTTGCCTCAACCAGAAACAAAACTTACAATGTGAAAGACAACGACCACCCTTTATAAAACATCCTCAGGTCTGAAAAGGCTACCAACTCCCTTCATAACCTCTGTTTAACCCCACAGGGTCAAGTTCTTCCTTTGTCTAATCGAACTCTCTCTTGCAACAATTCATTCCCTGCATGTTATCTTTTCCCTCTTACCCTCTCCCTTGTGGATATGGAGAAGTCAACAGTCTTCTCTTTAAGAAAACCATCCACAAAGGCTTAAAAAAAAAAAAGCAAATATGAGAATATTCCTCCCTAGATTAATTAGTTTCTCATTGCCTTTAAGACAATCCAAATGCTGGGACTGCCCTTTCTATTTCATAGAATGGGTTGTTGCCTGATTCTAAAAAGTGAAAATAATAATAATAATAAGACAATTCAAATTCTAAGGAATAACAGTTGCAAGCAAGGCACCCTTTTCCCTGTTCACCTTCGTTTTTGTTTTATTTTGTTTTAAGAGACAGGGTCTTGCTATGTCACCCAGGCTGATCTGGAACTTCTAGGCTCAAGCAGTTTTCCTGTCTCAGCCTCCTGAGTAGCTGAGATTACAGGCATGCACTACTGTGCCAACTTCCCCTCTCTTTCTTTGGTGTCCAACCTGCTTTCTTCTTACCCTCTCTCCATCATACTCTATTTAGGAGCGTTCAAATATACTGTTTTTATTTTGCACATGTTTTCTAAAATGCCTTCCCCTATCCACCAGGTAAACTCACACCCATCTTTAAGTCTCATGTCAAACCCCACCTTCTCTGGAATCTTCCCTGAACACTGGCTCAGCTGCCCTTCTTCCAGGCTCCAATAGCATTTGGAATCTATCTTCCCTCAGCATATCACATGTGTATCTAATACATATTAGATATATTTCAATATCTAACTTTGACTCCATAGGACAAAACCTTACCACAGTACCTGGTGTATGATAAGCATGTAATCAACATTTGCTTAAGGAATTAAACAAGCAGACTTGAGACTTTGGGATCAACTTTTCCTTTTTTAGCAAAGGAACCATGAGGACTTTCCTTATTTATCCTATTTTCTACCTGGTAATATTTTACTAGGAACCTCTCTGATTTCTCCACATTCCTATGAGAAGGAACCCAAAACGTGACCCTGTGCGTATTTTACGGTATCTGGAGCCTCAAGGTTTTTCCCTCTGACTGAATCTACAATGAATTTCATTTCAAAACTCATTATCAAATTTTGGTATTTCTTCCCACAAACATTTCATTTTAAAAATAAAAGCAGGAAATTGAAGTTAGAACTTTGGACAAAGGAAGCTTCTGTTGCCCAAGTCAGGTCTGCAGCAGTTGCTGTCGCCACCCGGAGTGGCCAGGGTCCTCTGCTAGGCCACAGCCCTTGCCAGCCTTGCGTGGCATGAGATTGGAGAAGACCTTCAAGCAGTGCCACTCCTTTAAACAAAGAGTAGATATCCCACTTACCTGACAGCAGCGTCTTACCAAAATCCCAGTGGCAAAAGAATGACACAGAGGTGAGGAGCAGCTTCCTGGCCTGGAAAACCAAGTAATTTTGTACGTGATCAGGTCAACATGAGTAAACTCGTCAAGATAATTAGAACGCCCTTACAGCTCGATGGTAATCAAGCCCTCTTCCTAGTGGTGAGCAGAGACAGCTTGGTGAGTATTTCCATGCTGATTTCTGAAGTGTATGAAGGTGAGAAGGATGAAGACGGATTCCTATATGTGACAGTATATACCTCTAGAGAGACATTTGGAGTGAAGCTATCAGTATAAGACTAGAAACACACACACACACAAAATGCATCTATTCTAGAATGTTTAAATCCTTCCCAGAGTTGGGGGCGGGGGAAGGATAAAAAAGGGGATGTTACCAATTGAGACTGATCAGTTCATCTAATCACAGATCATCAAAACAGCAGTGTTGCCACCTAGGAGTTTAGAAAGTTGTGTTTGTATTTAAAGCAGAAAAACTGAGCTCTTAATGAGCACAATCAATTTTAGAAAACTATATTATTTAACCTAGGCTATCTTGTTTCCAAATTTTAAAAGTTCAAAAATAAAATATTTTGCATTCTAAGTTGCCAGTGAAATAATTCTTCAAGTTCTTTTAATGCTCCTTTTTTTCCACCCCCAAATAGGCACTTGTAATTTGAGCAGTAACTTAAAGGCATTCAGAGAGACATCGAGTCTTCTCTTTAGGTTCATAGAACCTGCCACGTTTTATCAGAAGGGTTCTTACCTAACTAGAGAAATCTGCTTAAGAAGATCTCTAAGCATAAATTGTCCAGCAACCCGCTCCAAAATACATATGCCATAAGCACAAAACAGGGAAAATGGGGGCATATAAGAAAACGAGACTGACTGTGAACTGCTGTTAAAGATTCCTAATTCTTAGTAGAAATATACCAAAAGGCAACGCTCTTGCAGTGTTAGAAATTTCTTATTTGATTTGCTCTTTAGACAGTTACACAGAAGAACACCACTACTCTATATGAACTTTGAATAATTTATAAATTTGGTCTAGTTTCTTTAAAAGCCCTAGAGAAAAAGAGGGGCATTTCTTGTTTTGTATTTTCTGTAATCTAAGAGCTCAAACTATTGCCTGCTTTGGTAAATGAAGAAGCAGTTGTATCCATTTCATTCTTTAGGACAGTATTAGAAACTACAGAAAATGAAAACTAAAATCATTAAAATGTAGATACATTCCTTTCTACCTCTTAGCACAAAGTTATAGATGACCCACATTTTGTGTAAAGTATGTGACTAAAATATATTATTAAAAAGCATTTCAGGCCGGGCGCGGTGGCTCAAGCCTGTAATCCCAGCACTTTGGGAGGCCGAGACGAGTGGATCACGAGGTCAGGAGATCGAGACCATCCTGGCTAATACGGTGAAACCCCGTCTCTACTAAAAAAATACAAAAAACTAGCCGGGCGATGTGGCGGGCACCTGTAGTCCCAGCTACTAGGGAGGCTGAGGCAGGAGAATGGTGTAAACCCGGGAGGCGGAGCTTGCAGTGAGCTGAGATCTGGCCACTGCACTCCAGTCCTGGCGACAGAGCGAGACTCCGCCTCAAAAAAAAAAAAAAAAAAGCAGTTCAGTTATTACTTTTAGGTCAAACAACTATCAAAATTATCCATTCTGATAAAAGACTACAAATTGGGTTTAATGTACACTGCTTGGGTGATGGCTGCACCAAAATCTCACAAATCACCACTAAAAACTTACTCAAGTAACCAAACATCATCTGTTCCCCCCAAAACCTATGGAAATAAAAAAGTAAAAAAATTTCCCCCACTCTGAGTGCAGGTCAGTTGTGAGGAAAACATAGCAAAAGGAAATATGCTCTTTACAAATATTAATGTCAAGAGTTAAACATCTTCCAAGCTCACACTAGAATAAGCGACCAGTGCTTCCCACTGCCTACATGGGGTTCACTATTCACTATTTTCTTGGGAGTATCACAGAAAGATCACAGTTATACCACTTTAGGTTGTACATGTAGCAGGTCATAATTTACTCTGTGTACTGAATGTGTACGGAATACCTGTATCTGTTAGTGAAAATTATTTTCCGTGATGGAACGGGGAAAAGCAACATAACTGTACATGAGCCCTCAAGTGATCATTAAAGGGATTCCCATCACCTACTCTCCCCACTGCAGCTGTCTGTCCATGTCTCACTTTCGATATGGACTATACTTCTACATTATGTATTTTGTTGTTTTGTTGTTGTTGTTGTTGTTTTGTGACGGCGTTTCACTCTTGTTGCCCAGGCTGGAGTGTAATGGCACAATCTCAGCTCACCGCAACCTCTGCCTCCTGGGTTCAAGCAATTCTCCTGCCTCAGCCTCCCAAGTACCTGGGATTACATGCATGCACCACCACACCTGGCTAATTATATATTTTTGGTAGAGACAGGGTTTCTCCGTGTTGGTCAGGCTGGTCTCAAACTCCCTACCTCAGGTGACCTGCCCGCGTCGGCCTCCCAAAGTGCTGGGATTTCAGGTGTGAGCCACCGCGCCCAGCCGACATTATGTAGATTCTTAATCAGCCTGTCTGGTTTAGATTGTATATGTCATCACATCTGACATTCTTGTAACTACTATGTGATCAATAAGACTCCTATAAGAAATACTGCTTAAAAAAAAAAAAATACTATGTTGAGAGGTGACCTCTATCCCACATCAGTGGGCAGTCATTTATAGGATCTTTCAAACAAGTATTTTTTAATGAAATAGAGTCACTAAAGGCACAACCGTCAAAAAAATAATGTCAGAACTTTGGTGGTTGTATAAAGTCACAGTATTAGTGATAATTTCAGACATCTTCCAGAAAAGTCTCCCAATAGTAGCATTGCTAAGAATTCTCAAAGATGTAAACCATTTTGACTGGGCTATTACTTTAGAACTCTTTTTATTAGAGAACTATGTTTCAGGCACTAGGAGGAACACATTCTTTTTAATGTTGAAGGACTTTGGGTTCTGTAAAAGAAAATGTTTTTAGCACCTTTACAGTTAGGTATATAACATATATCAGAACATAAAACATTAATAAGGATAGTCACATACTTTATAAAGACTAGTGAAAATCATTACTAAAAATAATGTAGGCTGGGCATGGTGGCTTATGCCTGTAATCCCAGCAGTTTGAGAGGCCAAGGCAGGAGGATTGCTTGAGCTCATGAGTTGGAAACCAGTCTGGGCAACATGGTGAAACTCCATCTCTAAAAAAAATACAAAAATTAGCTGGGCGTGGTGGTGTGCACCTGTGATCCCAACTACTCAGGAGGCTGAGGTGGAAGATGGTTTGAGCCCGGGTGGTAGAGGATGCAGTGAGCCAAGATTGTGCCACTGCACCCCAGCCTGGGTAACAGAGCCAGGCCCTGTCACTAAATAAATAAATAAATAAATAAAGCAAACCTACTTTTTTTTTTTGAGACAGAGTCTTGTTCTGTTGCCCAGGCTGAAGTGCAGTTGTGTGATCTTGGCTCACTCCAACCTCCACCTCCCAGGTTCAAGTGATTCCCCTGCCTTAGCCTCCCGAGTAGCTGGGACTACAGGCATGCATCACCATGCCCAGCTAATTTTTTTGTATTTTTAGTGGAGATGGGATTTCACTATGTTGGTCAGGCTGGTCTCAAACTACTGACCTCAAATGATCCACCCTCCTCAGTCTCCCAAAGTGCTGGTATTATAGGTGTGAGCCACCGTACCCAGCCAAACCTGCTATTTTGGATTATTATGGAAAATGAATAAGAAAATTTCTCCAGCCATATATATAGAACAGTAAAATTCAGAATCACAAACATAACCATGCATCCAAACATAATGTTGGTGAATTTCTCAAAACAATTAACTATATATATATTTGTTGTTCCCAGTAACCAGGAGAATCCCAGAATGGGACATTAATAAATTCTTTCAATTATCAGCACTCACTGGAATAAGTCCATCTTGAGAAAATATGCCAAGAACATAGCAGTTCTGATGACAATGCACCACAGGCAACAGTTTAAGTTGAGAAGTGAGATGCATGGCAACAGCCAGGACTATTGGGTTACAAGTGATGAAAAGCCAAGTGACTTCACTTAAAAAAAAAAAAAGAAAGAAAGAAAGAAAAAGAAAAAGGAAGTTAATTGACTTATGTAAGTATAAGTGAGCATTGACTTCATGACTGGATCCAGGACCAATGTCACTGTACCTTGGCCTTGGCCTCTCTTCATCTCACAACCCCTTTCCTCTTCATTGCTTTACTCAAAGGCAGCTTCTCTCCACATTATGGCCCCAGCAACACCAGGCATATATCTCCCAGATTCCTGTCCAGTCAATGTGCAAGGATTCATTCTAATTGCATCAATTTTGGTCACATATCCATTAACGAACATTCACTGTGGCCAAAGGGTTGTGGTCCCCAAAAGAGGAGTGAATGCCAGACAGCCAGAAACAATAAATTTCCACCATGGTAACTGCATAACAAATTTTATGTTGCTTTTGAGCTGTGTAAATACCTCAGATCCTAGTTCTTAAAAATTAGACATCCTGAATTCATGGAGCCATCTGTCATATCATCATGGTTATCTCAAATTCAAGTGTTCTCTTTGTGACAATTAAAGCATGCTAGCTTTATTTGTGAGAAGGTTCTTATTCAACAGCATGCTGCATGAAGTTTTGTTTTCTTTATATTTTAGCCTAAGTCTCAAAGCTGAAAATAAGAGACAATTATCCCCATATTCTAAAGAGAAGTGTCTGACACATTCACGCTACTTAGTATAAAAAGCCAGATCAGTCTAGTATTTATAAAACTCTTACCTACAGATTCTATATGCCAAAGTCAAAGAGAACAGGAATTCAAGAGTAAAGAATGTGTTGGCCTTTTTTCACCCCTCCTCATAGAGGGGAGAAGGGGGATATGGTTAGGCTTTGTGTCCCCACCCAAATCTCATCTTGAATTATAATTCCCATAATCCCCACGTGTCAAGCGAGAGACCAGGTGGAGGCAACTGAATCATGGGGGCGGTTTCCACCATGCTGTTCTCGTGACAGTGAGTTATCACAAGATCTGATGGTTTTGTAAGGGGCTCTTCCTGATTCACTCAGCACTTCTCCTTCCTGCCACCTTGTGAAAAAGGTGACTTGCTTCTTCTTCGCCTTCTGCCATGATTGAAAGTTTCCTGAGGCCTCCTGAGCCATGCTGAACCGTGAGTCAATGAAACCTCTTTCCTTTACAAATTACCCAGTCTCAGGCAGTTCTTTATGGCCGTTTGAAAACGGACTAACACAGTGTGTTATCTCCCAGCCTCCCTCATAAAGATGGGAGGCACCTGCAGAAGGTGAAACAGACACCTAACTTCCCAGCAGAAGTATAATTTATCAGATGGTGAGATGAGAAAAATAAAGCAGAGTAAGGAAATGATGGTTGTGGGCATAGCCACTTGAGACAGGGTACTTAGGGAAGGCCTTGCTGATAAGGCAATATTTGAGCAGAGGCTTAAAAGTGAGGGAGCAAGCCACGCGGCTAGCTGGAGGGAAAAGCTTTAAGCAGAAAGAAGAGTAAATCCAAAGGTTCTTGGAACATGGTTATTATATTCTGGGATTGAAAGAAAGGCACTGGAACTGGAAAGAAATGAGCAGCAAGGAAAGTGGCAGGAATTAAGAAGATAGATTAAAATGGAGTTGCCATTTACTACTATGTGGTAAAGAGTAAATTAAAAGTCAGAGAAAGATCACACTCCCCATGCCCACTGTGGGTGCCTGAGCCTTGGGAGGTGGGGGAGGCCAGGGACAACTTTGAATTACACGTGAGATTAAAGTCTTGATTTAGACCTAACTGTATTTGTTTTTCTTTTACTATCTGAAAATGAAAAAAAATGTTGGGATCGTAAGGGTTATCTATAAGGCAAGAATGAGAGTTATCAGTGAATGTTTGAAGATCAGAAAAAAATAAACCCGCTCCCCATTTGTACCCCACAGATTCTACCCTATTCAATAAATTGGTTACTTTCTAATAAATCAAAAACTTCACAACACATCTGTAAACTTCACAGTATTCAGCACAATGCTTCACACAAAACAGACACTCAGTAAATATTTGCTGTAGCCCATCAAGTAGTCTAATATGTCATTTGGGAGAGCAAAAATGATGTGGTATTAGATTAGTGGTCAGATAAGAGAGAGGTGGGGTAGGGCTTAACCTTCTAAATTGCAAAGTTTAAAATCTGAGATTGTAGACTTTGCATATGGTCTTGACTTTTAATTAGAGTCACCTACAAACAAGTTACTGCAAACTTGATAGAATGAGTAACCAATCTTTAGCACTGAAACTATGTTTGCAATTTGCTAGCTTCAAACGCACAGTGTGGACTCAAGGAAATACAAACAGCTAGTGTATTATAAAATGAAATAACTTGAACAGAAAGGATAGGATACAAAAAGGATACTTCTAAAAAGTGACAGAGATCACTAAATTGGCTATTTCCATTTCCATTTTTGACTTAAATCAAAGTTTGTTTCCTTTTCACATAGAGGAAGTCTAGAGTTTGGGAGTCCAGAGCATGTATGGCAGCTCAAAGGTCACTGGGAGCTAGATTTGTTCTATGGCACTTCTCGGATCATCCTTGGTGTGTCACCTCATGGTCTAAAATGGTAACTTGAATTCGAGACACTTTTTCTAAGTCTATCAGCTCATTTGGAAGTAACACAGGAAGCACTGTACCCTTTTGTTTGTAAAACAAATATTCTAAAAAGCTTTCAATTCATTCTGATTGGCCTAACCTTTCAATAACTTGAATTTCATTCTTTATACCACTTTAAGTATGGCAAAGAAATGACCATGGTTCTTCGGGATCTTTGAAGATTTTCTTAACCTATATGTAACTGGCTTTTCTAAGGCATGTCTACATTACTGTTCCATTGGGTGAGGGGGCATCATGCTTTAAACTTAGGGAGACCAATAAGAAATTATCTAGAAATTTCTATATACAGTAGTGACAATATGGTCAATTAATGAAGCTAATTTCCCAGTAGACAATCTGGTACTTTAAAAAACATATATAAAATATTTTTCTCTTTCATTTATACTTAACATGCAAATTGGACATCCATAAATTCATTCCAGATAGAGTAAAACTAATAAAATTCATTCCAGATAGAGTAAAACTAATAAAAGTTTTATGACTCAGTAGATCCTGAATCATTTAAGACACTATAAGTTCTTGAAGAAAGCGTTTTAAAATTTGACAGGATCCCCTTAAAAGCAAAGAAAATATTAGTTCTTTGCAGAAAAGGAAATTTCCTATTCAATTGAAATAAACAAAATCACTTCTAGGCTGGGCACGGTGGTGCACGCCTGTAATCCCAGCACTTTGGGAGGCCGAAGCGGGCAGATCACGAGGTTGGGAGATCGAGACCATCCTTGTCAACATGGGGAAACCCCGTCTCTACTAAAAACACAAAAATTAGTGGGGCGTGGGGGCAGGTGCCTGTAGTCCCAGCTACTAGGGAGACTGAGGCAGGAGGATTGCTAGAACCCAGGAGGCAGAGGTTGCAGTGAGCTGAGGTCACACCACTGCACTCCAGCATGGTGACAAAGCAAGACTCCGTCTCCAAAAAAAAAAAAAAAAAAAAAAAAAATTAGAAAGAAAATCACTTCTAAAAGTTCAATGTGTCGATTTTTTTTAGAAGATAAAAATTACGTGCAAAACACTGGGATAAAAACTATGGTTAGATGCAAAATGAACCATGGTCTTTATCCCCATAGAGCACAAAACAAAATACATTTCCCTTTTCATTCCCACAATAGTTTCCTATTAACAGAGAGAGGTACAAGAGGCACAGGCGATTAAGACATGAATTCAATCAACACTTCTGAGATCTGAGGCACAGCCCACTTAGAAGTCTGGACTGCTGCCATGTACTCAAAGATTGTAATCGCTTCTTCTTTTTTTTTTTTTTTGAGACGAAGTCTCCCTCTGTAGCCCAGGCTGGAGTGCAGTGGCATGATCTTGGCTCACTGTAACCTCTGCTTCCTGGGTTCAAGTGATTCTCCTGTCTCAGCCTCTCAAGTAGCTGGGACTACAAGCATGTGCCACCACGCCCAGCTAATTTTTGTATTTTTAGTAGAGACGAGGTTTTACCATGTTAGCCAGGATAGTCTCGATCTCCTGACCTCGTGATCCACTCACCTTGGCCTCCCAAAGTGCTAGGATTACAGGTGTGAGCCACGGAGCCTGGCCTCACTTAATTCTTAAATTTGTAAGTAAAAAAGTACCCTGCATTGGATTAAGTATCAAATAACTGTTACTAATGATGTGTCAGGGTTCACAGATTTGGAAGAAAAGCTATATATGCTGGAGTAATTGGAAGAAGCCTTAAAATAAATAAGTAAACAAATATTTACTCATAACACTATATGCCAAGTATATATAGGTTGGTGCAAAAGTAATTGCAGTTTTGGCCATTAGAAGTAAACATTTGCACCAACTTTAATTCTGTGAGATAAGTTTTATTGCTCCCATTTTAAAGTATAGAAAACGATCACCAAGAAGACAAGAGATCTGACTTAGGTAGTTGAGTAACAGAGCCAAGATTTGAGAATAGGCTTCAAGCCTAGCATTCTTTCCATTACACTAGCCCACTTCTTGGCAGTGAAAAGGCACTAACTGGGTCTAAAAGGACAGGAGCAAGGTATTGAGAACAGAGAAGTGCTATTGTGGGACAAGGGTGACTAAGGCATAGTGACCCAAATAAGGCCTGTTGGTACAATATCTTGCCGCAACAGTTTTCCTTTCACATTTTTCTTTTTAGTAAGATATTGGAGATGGTTGGGAAAGAAAACATTTCACTCAATAATTCTTCCCCCAGTGGTATCGATTTTGGAGTAGTACAGTAGGAGGAATTATTTTCAAGGCGCAGGAACTTCTAGCTAACGGTTTTGTGACTTTCTTTCATAGTTAGAAAGCTTAATTCAGGCCGGGTGCCCTGGTTCATGTCTATAATCCAGGCACTTTGAGAGGCCAAGGTGTGTAGATTGCTTGAGCTCAGGAGTTCAAGGGCAACATGGCAGAACCCTGTCTCTACAAAAAATACAAAAATTAGCAGGGGATGGTGGCACATGCCTATAGTCCCAGCTACAGGGAAGTCGAGGCTGCAGTGAACTGTGATTGTGCCACTGCACTCTAGCCTAGGTGACTGGAATGAGACCCTATCTCAAAAAAAAGAAAAAAAGAAAGAAAAAAGAAATAGAAAAAAAAAGAAGAAAGTCCAGTTCACTCGACTCTTATAAAACATGATTTTCTCCTTGTACTTTGCTCCTCTTTAGACAATAAGAATACAAAAAAGGAGAACTCATGTTTACAACCCAACCGCTCTGTGCTTTCTGTTTTTTTTTTCATTGAAGTAGTCTCTTGACTTCATGTTGAGTGATCACTTTACACAGGCAACAGTTGGCTAGCTAGTCCAATTAAATTATTATTCTTTTTGTTTTTGTTTCCTGTAGCACTACTTCCTGAATAGTCCAACTGAATTATATTGGGTAACTTTCATTCACCAGATATCCAGTTTTGAATGTCATCACAACAAAAGATCTCTTTCTGAACTGAACTGTATAGATTGTGCTATATGTTACCACACTTTTGTTTATACATTTAATTTAGTGACTACATTAAAAACTCAGCTTAGGATAAAGGCTGCTTATTCCATGCCTTGCTCATTCTCAGCAATCAAGTTGATTAAAGTTTTTTTGATTGAAGCCCAGGTTATACATCAGAGTTCATGGCTGAATATGACATGTCCAAAGATAGAGCAGGCTTGAAGGTTATACAATGTTAGAGGATACATGTTTGAATGACATAAGAAGTTTTAATTCCTAAGAAACTGTTGAAAGAGAAACTATTAGGGAATCCTGGTTGTTGGATGAGGAGGCTAGAATTGTTCTCAAAAATTTTAACAGAAATTACTTCAGAAAACTGGCAAAAAGTCATTAGTAAAATAGTTTGCTGGGATAATGTAATAGCTGCCAGGAATAATTCAAGACTAAAGTATTCTGAGGCACGTATTTGGAGAATTATAACTCTTGGATTTTTTATTTTTTAGAAAGGGGGTCTCACTATGTTGCCCAGGCTGGTCTTGAATTCCTGGGCTCAAGAGATCCTCCTGCCTCAGCCTCCCTAATAGCTGGGGTTGCAGGCAGGTGCCACCTTGCCCAAATCCTTGGATTTTTTTTTTTTTTAAGTACTCACAGTTTGCCTTATTCTGATGAGGTATCTATGGAAGCCTTATCTGGAAAATGGAAGATTTTCTCTGAAAGGAAATACTAATTTAAAAAGCCATTTTTTTCTTTCTTTTTTTTTTTTTTTTTTTTTTACAGAGGCATCAAGTTCTCAATTTGTTATACATTGTAACACAATTTCCAATGACCTACTTTAGTGGAAGTAAGTATGGAAGTCTTAAGACTTTTCCCTAGGCTTTTTGTGCCTTTTATGACACTACCATTTCCTTGTTTCGGCTCTTAAGACACCATTAATATAACCTAAAAATATTTTCAAGTGCCAAAAGGAAAGAAGAGAAAGAAATTGAGAACAGCAGCACTGACTGCAAGGGATGAAAGAAACATATGACAGAAGAGTCAGTCACTTAAGAGTACAGGAGAAACTAGCAGACTGGAGGAGGCAGGCAAAGCATTGCTTTCTTTGCCAAGTCACAAATTGGCAACAGTTTTTCATTAAGCAAATGACACCCAGAAAATACAGACAGTTGACCAAAAATAATGTAATGTGGCATAGAAGTTTTAAAATGTAAATAAGATTCCAACTGAAATTAAGACTATGACTGGTAAACTGAATTGCTAAGTAGTAGTATTGAATAAAATCAGCTTATCATCATTAGCATTGTTAATAAATAAGAGAGATGACCAATATATGAGGAGAAATGGAGCATGTTCACATGCCTAGAAAAGGCTTTTGTATTTGCAGTGGTTTTCCGGCTTCAGTAGGGGTACAAGATGCTAGGGTGTTTGTCAAAATGTAGGTTTCCAGGTCACTTTCCCAGAGACTAAACTTACCAATTTTAGGACAGGGTTTCTCAATCCTGGCACGACTGACATTTCAGGTGGAATCATTTTTTTGTTGTGGGACAGTGTCCTGTGCCTTGTAGGATGCTCAGCAGCATTCCAGGTCCACTAGATACCTGTAGCACGTCTCCCCCAGTCATGTTTCCAGGGATTGCCAAATATTCCCCAGGGGAAAATTACTCTCTTCCTTTGAAAATCATTAGTCTAGGGTAAAGCCTAAGGACCTGCGTTTCTAGTAAGAATACACAGGTGATTCCAACAAATGTGGTCAGTGGACCACACTTAAGAAACAATGAACTAAGGTTTTATGAGTTGAACTGTGTTCCCTCAACATTTGCATGTTAAAGTCCTAACCCCTAGTACCTCAAAATGTGACCTTATCTGGAAACAGAGTAGTTGCAGATTGAGTTAAAATGACGTCATACTGGAGTAAGGTGGGTCCCTAATCCAATTAACCCTGGTATCCATATAAAAAGGGAAAATTTGAACAACAGACACTCAGACAGGGAGAACATCATGTGAAAACTGGAGTTATCTTGACAAGCCAAGGAACTACCAGAAGTTAGGAGAGTCGTCTAGAGCCTTCAGAGGAAATAGGGCCCTGACAATACCTTGATCTCAGACTTCTAGCCTTCAGAACTGTACAACAAATTTCTGGAGGATTTTTGTTTTTGTTTTTTAGAGACAAGGTCTTACTCTGTTGCCTGAATGCAGTGGCACGATTACAGCTCACTGCAGTCTTGAATTCCTGGGCTCAAGTGATCCTCTCACCGCCATCAGTAGCTAGGATTATAGGTGTGAGCCATCATGCTTGACAACTTTCTGTTGTTTAAGCCACTCAGTCTGTTATGGCAGCCCTAGCAAACTAATACATCAAGAATAAACAAAACACAAGTCAGTTAAGGACAGAGACAACATCTGAAGCAGGATCAGGGTGAACAAGGAAAAGATGGCAGGTTGACACCAATTCCTAATTTATCTTTCTCAGGACCTGACACAAAATAGGTACTCAAGAAATTTATACATTTTATTTTTATTAAGCACTTTCCAAATAAAGCTTACCTACGTACAGTAGTCACCCCCACCCCCTTATGCCTGGTGGTTATGTTCCAAGACCCTCAGTGGATGCCTGAAACCTCAGATAGTATCGAACTGTAAATGCACTATGTTTTTTCCTATACATAAGTACCTATGATAAAGTTTCACTTATAAATTAGGCAAAGTAAGAGATTAACAATAACTTAATAATAAAAATAGAACAGGCTGGGCACTGTGGCTGATGCCTGTAATCCCAGCACTTTGGGAGGCTGAGGTGGGCAGATCACCTGGGGTCAGGAGTTCGAGACCAGATTGGCCAACATGCCAAAACCCTATCTCTACTAAAAATACAAAAATTAGCTGGGTGTGGTGGCAGGCACTTGTAATCCCAGCTACTCGGGAGGCTGAGGCAGGAGAATTGCTTGAACCCTGGAGGCCGAGGTTGCAGTGAACTGAAATTGTGCCATTATACTCCTGGTTGGGAGATAGGAGCAAAACTCTGTCTCAAAAAAATAAAATAAAATAAAATAGAACAATTTTAAGAGTATACCGTAATAAAAGTTATGTATGGTCTCCCTCTCAAAACATCTTAGTGTACTGAACTCACCCTTCTCCTTCTTGTGATGTGAGATGATAAAATACCTACATGATGAGATGAAGTGAGGTAAATGACGTAAGTATTGTGACATAAATAAAAAATTCCAGAAATAACTCATAAGTTTTAAATTGTGCACCATTCTGAGGAGCACAGTCCACTCTGTCCCTGCCCAGACTGCCATTAGCCAGTTGCTGTCTAGGTTGTCAGACTGTTGCAGTGTGACAGTGCTTGTGTTCATATAACTATCATTTTATGTAATAGTACCCCCCAAATGCAAGAGTAGTGAAGTAATATTTTGGGGCCATGGTTGACAAAATCTTGGAAAGTGAAACCAAGGATAAGGGGGACTGCTACATTAAGAGCAAAATCTTACAACATAATTTGTTACTGTTATGCCATTATTCATAGAGAAGGTAATAAGTAAATTTGAAATTCCATACAAAGCAAAAATACAACGAGTGTGGGCACACTGTAGCTTTAAGAAGAGTGTTGACTGTTTCAGGTCACAAAGGCACTATTTAGAGTACAGCAAGTGTGACCATGTATCCAACAGGCCATGCAGTCATGTGCCTACCCAGAGTGGGCAATTCATACTCTCCCACTGGAAGGATGAAACCCATTGTATTAAAAGAGCTTAAAAGGTACGTACCCTGATAGTTTCATTTGTAATAAAAGTAAACATTGCTGTCAGTTATTATCAGCAAGACAAAACAAGAGCGCAGTGTCAAATGTCAGTCTTTAAGAAAGATATAAAAATCACACTAATAGACATCTTAGTTCTTGTTTCATCCTACAATTGAATTCTCAGTGGTGGGGTCGGGGGAGACATGCAAGAAATCTGTGAGGAAAAAAGGGGCAGGGGAATAAGTCTCCTTGCCTCAAGATTTTAGAATAAAAAGTTGTAAACCTTCTATTGCAGATGAAGGCCCCCAAAATTTATTTTTCCTGCTTCCATAAGCATAAATAAAGATAAAAACGGGAAGAGGCATTGACAAAGAGCTCCTAGAATGTCTACAAATTAAGGTGAGTGATCAAACACAAAGTTAGGCCTAGACAGCTTAAGTGTCCTCCACAAATCAGGATAAGCGTAACAGGACATTAACCTGGAAGCCTTTACCAAATTCTAATTTGGATATAATTTTACCTCACTAAATCCCGCACTTTCAATCAAAAAACCTTTACTGCCTGCCCTTCAGAGTCCACGAAGTTGCTGCCAGATCCCAGCTTAAATCACGTTTCGCTTTCACAGATCTCCCTCCTGGGCAAGGTGGTGGGGTGGATAATGAAGTTTGGCACCTGGTCTAAAAGGCCCCAGGAGGTTAGGATAGGAACTACCACTTCTCAGGCCTGTTTTGTTTTTCCGGAAGAGGGCAAGACCAGTAGAGAACTGACTCAGCGTCTCCAACAAAAGGAGAGCTGCACGCAGACAAAACAAACCCGGGGGGTGAAAACTGGAAGTAAACTGGTGTTTGTGGCACCACTGATAGTATTATACCCTCTCTGACTTCTCCAATTGTTTTTTTCCCCAAGTGACTCAATCTTCTCACCCAAACCAGGTCAAATGAGGGGTTAGTTGTTCGACTTCTTCTGAGAGTGCCTCTCTTCTTTCTCACACTCTGCAAGCCTCCTCCCCGCACACGCCACTTCCCCCCCGACCCCAAAGTTAAGGGCTCATGCCCAGCTAGATCCTAATGTCCACGGCGAGCAGCTGCAGTCTAGGGGGGTTGCCTAGAAGTAGGTCTGACGCCGAGCAATCTAATCTCCCACGTCTGATCTCTCAGGCTATTGTGCCTCGAGGGGAAGTCAGAACAGGTGAGGGCGGCTGGAGGCAACCAGTTCCGGGACAGGCAACGCACTGGACGAAGTGAGGGTGCGGGGCAAGGAACGGAGGGAGGGACAAAGGCGCGATAAAGAACGAGGGCGCCCCCCGAGCGCCGCCTATCTCCTCAGATCACCTTGCGCTGACCTACTTGCACCGAGAAGGAAGGAACCCGAGTCGAAGAGGGAGGAGGGCGGGGCGGGATGTGGGCGGGGCCGCGGGTGGGGGCGGGGCCTAGGGCGGGATCTTTATGGGGTTCGCTTGCGATTTGCAGATGGATTCGAGACGGAAGCGGGCTGGGAGGTGTTGGCGGCGACGGCGCACGTGGTGACGTGCAAGGGGGTGCGGCGCGAGTGGTTAGCGGCGGCGGAGGCAGTGTCTCCCGGTGGCGCGTGGAGGTCGGTAGCTCAGAGCTGCTGAGCGCAGTTTCTGCGCCTGCTGCTTCGGCGCGGCTGTGTCGGCGAGCGAGCGAGTTCCCGCGAGTTCTCGGTGGCGCTCCCCACTCCTCTCAGTCTCCACGGACTGGACCCTTGTCCTTCTACTTGACCGCTCCCCCCTTCCGCCGCCTCCTGGCGCTTTCCGTTGGGCTGATTCCCGCCCGCTTCCTCCTGCTTCCCATCGAAGCTCTAGAGATGAATGTTTCCATCTCTTCAGAGATGAACCAGGTAATACGCGCTGGTTCTACGAACGGCAGATGAGGGAGAGGGCGCGGCTAAAATCCGAGATAAGGGGATGGCGCCGGCGGATGGGAAGAGGGTAGGAGGCGCGGAAGCGGTGTCCTCGTTAGGGGAGGCAGCCCCAAGCGGCCGCCGCCGCCGCCGCCGCCGCCGCCCTCTGGGACGAAGCCCGCGCCGCGCTGGGCCGGCGCTCCAGCGCTGCCATGGTTGCCGAGTCGCGTTGGCGGCCGAGAGCGGGCGCTGGCCGCCTCGGAGAGCGCGGAGGCTCGAACCCCTTTTCTGCACTAGCGCGGGGGAGGAAGGCTGGGAGGAACGAGAGTTTTTTTGCTCGAAGGGTTTTGGGGCCCTGATTAGGGCGCCGCCGGGAAGGGATGACCAGCCGGAAGGAGGGCGCGGGACTCCCCGTTCTTGCTGTCAGGAACGGACGCCTCTCCTTGGGTTTGCCTGGGGTGTGGGATTCTCTTCTGGAAGAGCTCCCGGGACTTGGCGCGTGTGGGCGGGCAGCCAACCCCGGGCCTAGAGTAGGGTGGCACGGAGTCCCCGATCGCCGTGGGCCGCGGGGTCCTTTGTTCCCGCTCCACGTTGCCCGCTTTTCTTGCCAAGCGCGGGGAGAAGGGGGCGGGAAGAGGGAGGGAGCGGCTGCCCTGACGTGTCGATACTGAGTGACTGCGGGGCTGGCCAATCCCGGGCGGGGGTGTGCGGGCGCTGGGGGCCTCGCTTCGCAGCCTTCGGAGTGGGCGCGGGCCTGACCGCGCGCGGAGGAAGGCCTGGGACGCTTTTTCTTTTTTATGAAAGAAATAAGTGGCAAGATTTGCTCTTTTTCCGTCCCTCCACGCTTTTGGTTAAGTGTCTCTGATTATAAGCTCTTGATGATAGGAAGGTATCAGGCTGAGGGTTGAACCTAGGGTAACTTGAATCACTAGTTGAGAACTACATTTACTCCCCCCCCCCCACACTCCATAGTGGACATATCTATTGGTTTGAGGCAGCTGACATTTCAAGGAGAAATCAGATGTCCAGAAGGGCGCATTTTTGTTTCTTAATGTCTGTTGCAGTGATGGAGCGTTAGAACACCTTGGCGTCAAGCTAGTCGTTGAGTGTGTTGTGATCTTCTGTCTACTAATAGATGACAATTCTGGAAGCCTAATACCACTCTTAACAGATAAAAAATACAGCACGGACTAGACTGCCACAGGCCATCTTTCTTTTAATAATTCTAGCACCAGTGATTGATTTAGGAAAAACAAAATACTGATGATTACTTTTAGGCTAAAGCCTACTGACACTTCTGTCTTAAAGATACTGAAGGAGTATCAGTACTTGTTAAGTCTGGACGTGAGGTAAACACGGACTTTAGAATTGGATTGAGACTAGTATCATTTAATGCCAGCTGGCAGGCTACTTATCAAGTCCATAATTTGGTAGCCAGAGGTAAATGGAACTTGAGCCACTGACCAAAGAGAGCCCTGGAATGGTTTTCCTGTGTTTTCCTAATAAATGAAATCTCTAGTTAACTGATAGATACTAATTTCTATGGTCAGTAATTTGTAGTTGATTTTCTAGCTTTCCCCCAAGACAAAACATTTCAGGTTTTAGTCTTAGTTTTAAATTAGTCTTTTTGGCTACTTGGTTTTGGAAGGTGGGATTTTGTTTTTCTTGCTTGAATAATTTGTTAGATGGTAATTAAATGTAGTTTTGCAAATACGTTTCTAAATATGTTTTCCTGTTAAGGAAATATCTTAATAATTGATATTAAGATGAAGTAACTCTAAGTCATTTCATCCACTTTTTAGCAGTGCGATTGTATAGTCAAATCCTGCAAATAGGAAGTCTTAAAGGTTGGGGGTCTTCCCACCATGTCATGTTCTAGTGTGTGTGTGTAAATTGAAGTATTGTGAGTAAGAGAGTGATTTCCGGGTTTTTGTTAGAACAACAGAAAATACACACTTGTAAACTACAAGTTGTGTATCTTGTAAATGTTTCTGAACCTATACTTAACATCATACTATTATATTTTTGTTATTAACATGCAGATACCTCAGCATTAGAACGTCTCAAACCAAATTCTTCCTTTCCTTCCCTTCTCCATGTAACAAACTACAAACGACTTTGTGTTATGCTTTTTGGTAACTGATTTTAATAAGGATACCACATATCTTAATTTTGATCATTGATTTTAATAAGGATTCCACATATCTAAGATAAAATATCTTAAGTCCTCACTGCCTTAAAGGAGCACGGGTGTACAGAATCTTAACTGCCCTGTTTCCATGCTTTACTCATTCCTTTAGACCATCCCCAACATTTCTGCTAGGATGCCCTATGCTTCCTTGTTTAAATCCTTCATCTGCTTTCCATGCTTAGCATTGTTTAAACCTTGGAATTAGGCTGTCTTACTTCCTCGCCCACTATCACCATATGCATCCTGCAAATCTACAATCTATTGAAACTGAAATAGCTGCCATTTCTGGAATATATTTGCTATCGTATCTTTTTTCCTTTCTGTTCAAGCTATTTTCATAGCTTGTTTTATCTTTCTGACTGCCCTGTGAAGTGTTCAAGGTTAGAGAACTGAGTTAACTTTTATTGTGTTATGATACGAGCATTCCATTTCAGTTTGTGCCTTCACGTTTGGTGCAAATATGTTTGTGTTGTAGTGAAAGAATTACAAAACTATGAGCATGGATGGAATGAATGAGTTCAGTTAGTTTTCATATACATGGATGGTGAGTGATGGTGGTTTTAGATGTTACATTGGAAAGCTGTAACTTCTGGTTTTAAAAAGATCTGTTGATTTACTTTGTATTATAAAGTCTTTCCTTTAAAATTGCAGTTGATGGCTACTTGGTGGGAGCTGACTGCCCTCAAACGATTGCCTTTGGCTTTATCTTGCTCTTACTGAAGGCCAGAGAAAAATGTTAGCAGAGGACATATTGTGCCTTTTTAACAACTTTGATAAGGCCTGTTGAATTGTATTTCAGTTAAGCTAATCTTTCTGGGCTGTGAACTTCTGGGTGTTATTAAAGCAGTTTAATTACTCATTTATGAGTCTTCGATATCCCTTGCAGTGGCCATAGAAGTATGCTGAATTTATCTGAATATATTGCATTTGATCCTTGTTTTAATTTTCAGTGTGTAAGAATAGTGACCTAGGTGTAGATTTAGTTGAAAGTGTATTTTAAATACCAAATAATTCTATGTTTTATATTCTTATATGACTCTGGGATGTTTGGACTTTTGGTTTGGATTTTCAAAGAAAACAATTTTCCCCATTTTTTAAATTCCAGTAGTTATCATGCTTGAGTTTTATAGACCAAACAAGATCCCCTGTCAGTTTGGGGAGTTTAAAACTCTTGATTTGCCCTAGCTCACTTTAATGAAAGTAAATGTGAACTTTCAAAAACACGGTTTACAACAGGAATTGATCTGATCCCCTCCAAAATTGATCTGATCCTTGAGGTGGGTGGGAAGTAGGAATATAGTGTATGAGGACAATAATTAAATAAAATAAGTTTGCATTAACTTAAATGTCATCTAGATTTGGGCTGGCTTTTAAAATCAGGTAGCTTTGTACTCTGATCAGTAGATATTAAAGAGATGAGGTTCATATTATGACCTTGATGTAGTAAAAATCAGGTACTAATAATCTGTCATGGAATTAGAGTAAAAAATAAATAAAAATTAAGTACTAAATATAGGATTCATTTTACTACAAAACTCATAATAATATTGTACAAATTTGTCTGATGCAAATCGCCCCAAAAATTCTCCAGTGTTTTCTCCAAGGGCTGTGGTAATTTTAACCATTTTTTTCCAAAATAAATTTTAGGTAGAACATTCAATTTGTCAAATATAGTAAATGGATACCATTTTTGTTTTTGGTTAGATCAAGTTTACAAGTAAAAAATGAATAAAACTGGTCAAAGTTTACAATAGTACCTTCATATTATAATGTTTTTGGCTTTTCAGAGGATGCATTTTAATATAACAATTTGCATGGGGACTCCTTCCTCTTACTTTTATTTTAAGAGCAGTTTATGAAACTGAAGTTAGGAGTTGCCAACTATGCCTGTGAGTTGACCATGCCAGTATGTATCATATATATATGAAAATTTTCTTAGTTTGAGCCAGGTCTTGGCTGAAAATGTTTGAAGGTTTCTTTAGGATAGTGTGTTCTCTCTGTGTACAAAGAATTGTGTATATTTGGAAAACATTTGCTAGAACTAGTTTCTTGAGAAAAGCCAAATTAACTAACCTAGATAAAAGGTAGAGCAGAGGAAATCAATATTACCTAATGCTGTGATACAGTTTTGATGCAGGGGTAAGCATTCATAACAATCCCAACCTGAATTGGCATTCTTGGGTTTCCTTGAAATGAAACCTGTTACAGAGAAACTTGTTAGGACACATGTTGAACTAAACATAGTAGGTTTGTTGAATTTGAACTGGACCAGTCTGCAGTGGAGTCCTGTGGTAAGTGATTATTCACTTTGACGTAATTGTTAGATTTAGAATTGTTGTACTGATGTATAAGACAGATAATATATCCATAAAAATGAATATATTTGCACATATTTCAGGTAAGTTATTTCTTAGTTCTGGTTTCCAGAATTAATAGTGGTGTAATAGCAGTTCAGGTGATTAAAACATAAGTACCATCTGAATTTGACACTAGTAATTGATGATGTGAAAACAAGGGAGGGAGAATAGGTAGGAGGACTGATTACCTTGAAGATTAGGTTTGAACCAGAATGATTCCATTGGTAGTTTATTACGGTATATGAGAAAAATGATCATACAAAGCACAGGCATCAGTATTTTCCCTTCTGTTTAGTTTGTTCTAACAAATTACTCATCTTTATGTTCAAGTTTTTAGGCTAGTCCTGGTAGAGAGGAGATGGGATGGATACAAAAGATGAACAAGACAGAAGCTTTGCCCATGAGTCAAGGAAGATAAACAAGTATATATAAATACAGCATGAAATAGACCAGCTGGAAGATCATAAATACCTCTCAGAGAGGGTTCTATATGTGGAACATGAGGAGAAACTGCTTCCCAACTGGGAGCATTTGGCAGAGGCTCTATGGCTGTAAAATTTCCTCTGGCATAGGTTGGGTTAAGGGCCTTCCAGGTAGAGAGAAGAACTTGAACAAAGTTAACAGAGTCTGGGAAGTGCAGAGTTCATTTTCAGGAACAGTAACATAGTATATATGCTTGGGAATAATGCCTAAGGTTGCTTGCTGGCTCAAAACAGATCACATGTTGGCATATTAGTTGGAAATTAATAGTAAAGAATATTAAACAGTATTGACATTTGTTCTGTAAGTCTTGTGCTTTTATATTTCTCATAAACACGTCATTAGTCCCCAGTCTTTGGGAAAGGACCGGCTTTTTTTTTTTTAGATCACTTGGGTTGTTACAACTTAAATGAAAAATGTTTATGTGGAATTGCATTTGTGTTCTTTTTTTATGTAATGGGAATATTTTTGCCATTTAGCTCAAATCTCTTGAAGATCAGGACTTGTTTTACATGATCTGCTCTACCTAGATCAATGAGTCTTTAATCATTCTGAATAACTTAAATTTATCATTGTTATAGATTATGATGCACCATTATCACAGAAGAAATTCGTGTCTATAGCTTTTAAGGACTTGATTACATCATTTTCAAGCCTGATAGTTTTGGAATCACCATTAGAGCTTAAGACACATCTGCCTTCACTTCAACCACCTGTCTTCATACCCTGACGAAGTGCGCCTTTTAACACTCCTTTGTCCTTGGATTACTTAAGAGTTCCCAGAAATACATTTGCCACCAAGAGAGTAGGTAAGTGAATGTTCTCTGCTTAGTCCAGTATTAAGACACATTGTTTTTCTGAAGACGATATGTCGAGTACAGTAAACCTTTCATACTTTTTTTTTAAAGGCAGAGAAGTCAGTAATCATTTGAGTATAAAAAACATTTTCATATTTTTCTTTTCTATATTTTGACTTCAAAGTAAAATTTCTTACTGTCTTTTTTTTTTTTTTTAAATTAGAGAGATAGGGTCTCACTCTGTTGCCCAGGCTGGAGTGCAGTGGTGGGATCATAGCTCACTGCAGCCTGGAACTCCTGCGCTCAAGTGATTCTCCTGACTCAGCCTTCCTAGTAACTGAGACTACAGGTGTGCGCCACCACCATGACTGGCTAGTTTTTACATTTTCTGTAGAGAGAAGATTTCACTGTGTTTCCCAGACTGGTCTCAAACCCCTGGGCTCAAGCAATCTGCTTGCCTTGGCCTCCCTATTACTGTTCTTTATTTTATTTTTTGAGATGGAGTCTCTCTGTTGTCCACGCTGGAGTGCAGTGGCACGATCTCGGCTCACTGCAACATTTGCCTCCTGGGTTCAAGCGATTCTCCTGCCTCAGCCCCCACAAGTAGCTGGGATTACAGGCACCCGCCACCACTCCTGGCTAAATTTTGTATTTTTAGTAGAGACAGGATTTCACCATGTTGGCCAGGCTGGTCTTGAACTCCTGACTTCAAATGATACACCATCTCGGCCTCCCAAAGTGCTGGGATTACAGGTGTAAGCCATAGCGCCTGGCCTATTACTGTTTTTTAATTATGCATTTTGTGTAGTCATTAGTCAGTTGTTTATAGGTAATGGTAAAATGCAAAAAAGTTTTAAGTTCCCATTTATATTTATATAATCTGATGAGATAAGTGATTTAGAATATATGAAAGGAACAGAATATAAGTTCATTTTAAATCACTTATGTTTCAAAACATTTATAAAAATCATTTTGTAGATACAGTGACAAGACTAATCAGACTTTTTAAGTTTGTGTATATGGCAAGGGAGGAAGAAATTAGGCAATTTTCTGCATATAACTCTTGACTGTATATAATTTTGAAGACTAGGAGCAAATTGGGGGCCCTTTAAGGAAACTGAAAAGGGGTAGGATTAGGATAAATAACAGTTTTTCTCATTTGTGGGTAAAGGAATGACAGGAGCCCAAATCCAAGGAAACCTATATGTACTGGCTATTTCATCCTTTCAGGCTTTTAGGTTGTTATATGGGTTTGGGCAGGATGGAGTTTCATTTCCTTCCCTTCAGAATCAATTTGCTTAATAGGCATGGGAACCCAGCCAAAATTGTTGAGATAGCTGCTACTGTTTGAATCTTTTGAAAGTCTTATGACCAAAGTATTAGGGAACAAAGACTTGGACATTCAGCACAGGTGTTGTTTCAGCTAAGTTTTTGTGTGATGAAATTTTTATGTATCGTTTATAGGATGGAATTTGAGAATAAAGAGACTGTATTACTCTTTAGCATTATATTTTTAAAACCATTATTTGCAAGTAAAATAACTCGGCTTTCTTTTCATTTAGCCAAATTTATAAGGAAAAATGATTCCCAATGGATATTTGATGTTTGAGGATGAAAATTTTATTGAGTCTTCTGTTGCCAAATTAAATGCCCTGAGGAAAAGTGGCCAGTTCTGTGATGTTCGACTTCAGGTATTTAAAACTTAATTCAAAATTTATAGAATTTTTTATTACTAAAAGCCATAATTTCTTAGATTTGCTTATTTTCTTTTACATAGGCATTTAATGAAATTATTTTTTAAAAGAATACTGAGAAATGTAAAATAAAGGAATCTGATGTAGTAATTAGCTAGAGAAGCACATAATCCACACTACTTATAATTATAATTCTTCATAATTTCAGGTCTGTGGCCATGAAATGTTAGCACACAGAGCAGTGCTAGCTTGCTGCAGTCCCTATTTATTTGAAATCTTTAATAGTGATAGTGATCCTCATGGAATTTCTCATGTTAAATTTGATGATCTCAATCCAGAAGCTGTTGAAGTCTTGTTGAATTATGCCTACACTGCTCAGTAAGTACATTTGAAGTAAACCATATAATTAGGGAATATCTTCAGAAAATTCCAAGTCTTGCTACATATATTTAAATTAAGTGTTTTAAGGCTTTGGTATCATAAATAACTTTTTTTTAATAGGTTGAAAGCAGATAAGGAATTGGTAAAAGATGTTTATTCTGCAGCAAAAAAGCTGAAGATGGATCGAGTAAAGCAGGTAGAGTATCAGAAGTAAATAAAATCACTTATGGAGTCTTATTTTGTGTGATCGCAATGCTGAATTTGTCATGAAACATCTTGTTAGCCTCAAGGAATTGAAAATGTCCCTTTTTTCCCTCAGAATAGTCAATATGTTATTTTAACTGTTTGGCTATAATAGTGTAGCAAGATCACACTTCTCAGATAACTTGGGCTAAAGTCTTACCCTTTCAGCAGTCTTCTCTGGTAGGGTGGCTATGTCAGCCTTTGATAGCATGAATTAAAATAAATGTTTTTCTTAAGAGTTAATCACATAACTTATGTCCTCAATTCAGTGTTCTCCTAAACTTCCTGTGCTCTCTAAAAGTATTCCTTCTAGAATTCAATAGTAAAAAGTACTTTTGGAAAACAGGCATTTAATCCCCTAATGTATAGGGGTCAGTAAACTTAAGGCCTACCGGCCAGCTGCCTATTTTTATCAAGTTTTATTCCAACACAACCATGTATGTTCATTTACATATGGTCTAGGCTGCTTTCCAGCTACAATGACGGAATTGAGCAGTTGTGACAAACAGTATGGCCTACAAGCCTAAAATGCTTTTACTATCTGGCCCTTTAAGAAAAAGTTTGATTTGCTAGCCCTTCTTCTAATATCACTCCTTTGCTCAAAAATTCCTCCTTAATTTACAGCACGTATCCCCGAATTTAGTATTCTAGATTTTCCCTAATATAGTTGCTGTTTTTCCAAAACTATTTCCTAGTTATCTTTTCTCCAACCAAATTAAACTGTTTGCAGCATCTTCTCTACTTCTGTATGCATTCAATATCAACATCATCTCTCCTGTAGAGCCCAGTTCAGATATTGTTTCATGAAGCCTTACCAAATTATTCTACTTGAAAATACTTATGTGAACTTACATAGCATTTCAATTTGTTGCATCTCTCCTTAAACTAAAACTTATGTATCTGTATAGCATAATTTGATGTTTATCATTTGTATACATGTTATTACCACTATTACATTTGTTGTATTAAGACAGTGATTTTTGCTTCATCTTTGTATCTTCATATAGTGTTTACCACACTGAACATTAAATATTTGTTGAATAAAAGATAAGTAAGTGTTGGCACTCATATATTTCTTTTCCAAGGTTTGTGGTGATTATTTACTATCAAGAATGGATGTTACCAGCTGCATCTCTTACCGAAATTTTGCAAGTTGTATGGGAGACTCCCGTTTGTTGAATAAAGTTGATGCTTATATTCAGGAGCATTTGTTACAAATTTCGGAAGAGGAGGAGTTTCTTAAGCTTCCAAGGCTAAAGGTAAGGAGTGAACTCTATAAACAGATGTATACTATCTAGTTCCAGGCATGGAATCTTGGTCTGTGTTTCAAGCAAGTGAGTAATGATTATGAAATGATACATCGAAATTACTGTTATTCTTAGCAGTGTAATGAGTTTCTACCTACCAGTTTGTTTACTTTGTTTTTGATAAACTGGTTCCTTACAAATTAGAGTAAATGTATGCAATGAATTGTGCATCTATGACAACTTTGTTATGAAATTGGGAATTAAGCTGAGAACTAGAAGCCCAACACTGATCCATGTCATTGTTTTTTCCAATTCTAGTTGGAGGTAATGCTTGAAGATAATGTTTGCTTGCCCAGCAATGGCAAATTGTATACAAAGGTAATCAACTGGGTGCAGCGTAGCATCTGGGAGAATGGAGACAGTCTGGAAGAGCTGATGGAAGAGGTTAGTTTTAAAGTAAATGGGATTCAACCACTTTTAAAAATTATTTTGCTATAACATGAAGGATTCCCTTTCACTTTTATTTTATAACCATGACCCTAAAGAATTTAAATTTTGCTATAGGTACCCCTAAGCTGAGAAACAGGGGGGGTGTCCAGGTGAGCTGAATGAACTGTTCAGTTTGGTCTTCTGCTTTTCTTTTTTTATTTCTTTGCTTATTATGTGCTGTTAACTTTCTTTAAAGTAGCTTGTAATTTGCTTTAGAAATGGGAAGTGGTACTGAAATTTTCTGTAGATTCTTAATTTTTCTTCACAGGTTTTTGCTTTAAATTTGACAAGTAGGTAAAAGCTTCTAATGGTTGTTCCTCCCCATTGATTTATCTCCCCATAGGTTTATTAACAAAACTAGGATACCCAAGACTGAAGAAACAAGAAGAAACCTCAAGTGTATTGACACGTAAAGAAGCAGCAGTCCTGCCCCAGTTCTCCTAAGAAAAATCCGCTGTGGGCAGAGAACGATGATGATTTAATGGTGTTTACTCCTTTACAGGATTCTTGTCTTTAAAGCTGTGTGTTTTTCAATGGTGTTGTTCATACATATAGTCACTCACTTAACTTGGGCTACTTTTAAAAAAAATATACAAGATAAACAAAATTGATAGAGAAATGGTGGGAATTGAAAACACGCAGGTGGAGCAGTGGAGTAACCTTGAGTTTCTCTCTCCACTTAAACCTTCCAGAGTTCCTTTGAGAGCTTACCGAATCTGTTAGGCCTGCAGAAACACTGTCATCATTATGTTCTAAAAGGGCTAACAGATTATCTTTAAATTCTATGATTCCCACTTGAAAGTCAGATGCATTTGCTATATATTTGCGTCTGTCAATGGAGATAACTCTACAGCTTGCTTGAAATTTTGCATTTGTTTTCTCTTTGTTTTTCTTGACATTGCTTACAGGAAGGAAATATGTTTATGCAAACCAGACCACTTATCTGCAAAGGTGTAAACTATATTCAGTATTTTATTGTAAATATGTATATTATTTAAGAGTATATATTGTACTAGTGCTTTTTTTCTTACTGTTATATGATAGAAGCTATGAAAAAAATGAAGATTTCTTTCAAGCCAATCAAGCCAACGACTCTTCAGCCAGTATTGGAAGATTTTGTATTTGATTTTGGTTTTTCGTTTTTGTTTTTTTTTTAATTTTTACCACCATGACATGTATTTTTCTTTACCTCCGGATCCTGCCAGAGTAATATGTCAAGAAGTTCAAGAAGCACACTGGAGGTTACCTTGAGGCGTTTGTGTAATCTGCATACTAGTGGAGTAGCCATGGTGACCGTAGCCACATGGGTGTTCTGTTGCTGTTTTGCAGGTTCAAACCTTGTACTACTCAGCTGATCACAAGCTGCTTGATGGGAACCTACTAGATGGACAGGCTGAGGTGTTTGGCAGTGATGATGACCACATTCAGTTTGTGCAGGTACACATTGCACAGTCTGAGGTAACCTCAGGTTAAAATTTGACTAGAGAATTTGATAGCATACTTAAATTTTCCTTTAATAAAGGAAAGTAGACCAATTTCATTGGTAAAACTGGACAGAAACATTTTTGGGAGAAAACAAGCATATCTTAGAGTTAGTATTTTTGCCACATGAAAAGATATTAACGAATTAGGAAACCCTATTGAAATTTTTTTCTCATAAAGCAGGAATTACAAATAGTAAAGACCAATAAGATGGAACAATATAGAAATTATTTGGGAAGATTATGAAAAGTGGTTGTTTGTGGCAGGCATGACTGATAAACTCAGTTTTTTTAAAAAAGGGGCAGGGGGACTTAAGTTGTTGATGGCTATGAAAGAAATTTTGGATGTTAACTACTGAGCTGTCTTACTGGAAATTAGAAATGGTATAGTTAAGATGGACTATACAATGTAATAAGTTTAAAAGTGGTTGATCATATGTTACAACCTGATCTAGATGTTTCTTAACCAAAATGAATTAAAATATAGTAGAGTTCCACTGTGCCGATTGAGTTACTTTGCATTTTATAAAATCCAATTTCATTTTTCCCCTACGGGTAAACACATAATTATTCAGACACATTATCAACAATTACTAGAGAACAAACTTCTCAGGTCTAAACTTTTTAAGTTTATGGACAAATACAGAAAAGTACACAAGTCATAATTGCCACACAGTGAACCTACCAGTGTAAACACTACCCAAGTCAAGAAGAGAAGGTTTCTAGCATCCTGTCAGCCTTTCTCTTGCCTCTTTTTATTTGGCCTTTAGCTCAAATTACGTTTTTGAGGGACAAGCTATAAAGTAGTTGACTCAACCCAGACTGAGGAATGCTTTTCTTTAAAAATCAGAGGGTAAGTGGTAGACTTAGTAGTAGCCTATATGGTTACAAATTATCAGGTGTTAGCTCTCTGGTGTCCTGTGGCAATAGTGGGTGAATATCTTTATTTTCTAAAAGTTTTGGAATTTGAATTAGTTGAGAACTTATGTTTGTTCATTTTGAATATATTGAGGATATTTTCCCCCTTAACTCTATAAACATTTCGAGTTAACATTTTAAAAGTACGTTTTTAACATGCAGAGAGGTTGAGTGCTCAATAAATGGCAGGCCATAACGTTCGGTATGGCAACACAAAAATGTGTCTAAGAGACAGTTTCTGCTTGTAGGACCTTCTAAGAGCGGGCAAAACAATACAGGCTTATAAGAGGTAGCTATGAAAGGCCTAAAGGGGAGGACACAATGAGACAGGAGAGAAGCCAGGGATATTTCACACAAGAGGTAACTTTTGAGCAGTCTTAGGATTTAGAGGAGTCTGCATAGCAGATAAAGGGAGAAATGTTAGATAGCAAAGAGTATCTGCAAGGATGATACTCTTGGAACTGCAGGTCATAAGACTGGGAAAGTAGGTAAATTCTCCCTGAATGGGGCTTATACTTTATCCTATAGGCAGTGGGAAGCCTTAGGTAAGACTACAGTGATATTAAAGTTATGCATTCACAACTTTAGTAATAGTGAAAAACTGGGGAACAGTCTATTAGGTGGCAGTCTCTGGGCTGGGATATCCCAACTGATTTCTGGTTTTTTATTTTCTAAAATTGTTGCGTTGGACCCTTCCTGTTTTTATAACCAGATGCAGAAGATCAATAAAAGTTTGAGCCCAGTTTATAGACTATTGCCAGTAGTAGTTCAGGTTTTAAAAAAACGATGAGGGCTTAATCTATGGGTATGAAGGAGAAAGGATGGATTTTTTATGTATGTCTGTAAGTAGACATTTATATTAACAAAGGTTGACTTACCAGGCCTTAGTGATTGTTTAGCAAGATGAGGGAAAAGGAAGAATTTGAGAGTAAGTGGGATTCTGACGTGTGACTCATTAGAATGTGATGCCATGAATAGAGATCATGAATTGAAGAGGATGAGAGGGACACATGTTAGACTTCAAGAAAAGAAAAAGAACATAGAGAAGAAGCCATTAGAAAAGTTACAGGACAATAAGAATCTAATCATGTTGTAAAAGCTGCCTAAGGTAGGAGAAGAAAATTTGAAGGAGGACTAAACTGTACACTGTCAAATCCTCTGGGAGGTCATGTAAAATAAGGTTTAGGGATATATCCTTTACATATAAAGGATTTAACCAGCATTTCTATATTATGTTTGTTATTAGGCATTGTTATGAGGCATTGCTATAGGGCCTTTCTCTTCCACAGTCATTTTCTCTTAATTATAGTTTGTATATTAGAACAATTTTCTTACCCCAATACAGCCTCAATGTAAGCATCATCCATTTGTGATATTTGGATCCCTTCTTCCCATAGGTTGGGATGAGGTTTTATGTACTTTGTAATTCATAATAATAGATAAGGTTAGATAAGTCTAACCTTATTTTTTATTCTTAATATTCATAGTATAAAAGTGGTATGAACAGATGCATTCACAACTTTAGTAACAGTGAAAAACTGGAAAACAGCCTGTCATAGTGTAAATCTGTTTCATACTATGACGTAACTTGTCATAGTATAAAAAGGGTGGGGTTTATCTTCATAAGTCCTAGTCTTTCTTTTAGCTGTATTGCCTTGGGCAGTGCATATCTTCTTGAGTTTCAATATTTTTATCTATAAAATGGGTAGATAATATCACCCTCACTGGACTAAAAAAGATGATGTAAATAAAGTATCTAGTAATACCTAGGTACATAATAAACATCTAAGTGGAATTTAATGATAACCATTGATAATGATATATTCCCTGTCTTTTCTCAAAATAGCCTATGTATGTTGTAACCACACTCAGGCCTAACTTTTGATATAGCTTTTTCTTATAGCTTCAAGTAGTTACCAAAATCTTTTTCTCTATTACTTGTTATGTGGCTTTTTGCTTCCACTAGCAACAGAAATTTCCATTAGAAATTTTACCTATCCTTGTGGTCTGGCCGTCTGGACCAGCACAAGTGGGATGAGCAAACTAGGCCAGGAGCTGAAGGTGCTACCTGTTCATTTGGCAGTTCCTCTCAGAGTAGTCTTTACTCTTCCAATTCCAAAAGATCATATCCTTTGGAAGTGGCAAAGGCTAAAGTAATTGGAAGGAAACCATCAAGGAAAATTCATATATGAGAACACATGTGTAAAGTAGTTCTCTTACAATCATTTGGATATTGGCAGCTTTGTTCATTTCTCCCTCTTTAGTGTTCCTGTATATTCTACTTTTGTGAATATTTGGTTGTTTTTAGTAATGTTTCATTTCTGATTACTGTTTGTGTTTTGATGTAATTTTGTCTAGAAAACCACTCTATAATACCTAAAGAAATATTCTTTTAAGTGTTTCTTGTAATTGCCACTTTTTTCCTGTAAGGTACTTTCAGAGAAACCGGATGAATCTATGTCTGCTTACGTTTTGCTGGCATTGTATGAAGGATACCTGTACATATGATTTAGTTAGGTTTGACAGTTTCATGAAAATAGTGGGTTAAATGTATTCTCTGTTAATTCATACTATTTTAAATTTACAACATTCTTTTAGAAGATTCTATACTTAATATAAAAATCTGTGAGCTTATATCAATTATAGATTGGTTTTTTTCTTTCTTCTATTGAGGTCTTGATTTGCAACATGTTTTTCAAATTGTTAAAATTGAGCTTTTTCTTACCTAGGCTAATTGTGTAGGTGTAGTTGTCTCATCATTAAGTGGAGGTGGAAGTATGCCAGTAATTTGTGTCATTTGGAAAGTGCTGGCTTGAGTTAAAGTTAGTGTCCTATAAATGTCATATGTAGGTGAAGGATACTCAGTGTTGTGGAATAGCTCAGGAACAAAGGTACATCAGATGTGGTCTTTGGCTAGGTTTCTGTAGCTACCTTTTGATTTTGCAGAAAAAGCCACCACGTGAGAATGGCCATAAGCAGATAAGTAGCAGTTCAACTGGATGTCTCTCTTCTCCAAATGCTACAGTACAAAGCCCTAAGCATGAGTGGAAAATCGTTGCTTCAGAAAAGACTTCAAGTAAGTATATGACACTTGCCAGATTGTTTTCAGCATTGTTTTCAGCTTACCTATGTTTAAGAAGGAGTGTTGCCAATTTAATACCTTTTAAATTGACTACTCGAGGAAAAAACTCAGAAGCAATTAAATTTGGAAAACGAGAGCAGATTGTTCCATTCTGGGATGTGGAGACTGTGGAGTCCAATTCAGGATCATATACACCAACCAAAAGTAATAATTACATCTTAAACCTGGAATTCTTGTGCTTACAGATAACACTTACTTGTGCCTGGCTGTGCTGGATGGTATATTCTGTGTCATTTTTCTTCATGGGAGAAACAGCCCACAGAGCTCACCAACAAGTACTCCAAAACTAAGTAAGAGTTTAAGCTTTGAGATGCAACAAGATGAGCTAATCGAAAAGCCCATGTCTCCTATGCAGTACGCACGATCTGGTCTAGGAACAGCAGAGATGAATGGCAAACTCATAGCTGCAGGTAAGAACAGAAGGATGAGTGACATAACAGAAGCAGTCAACTGGCTAAGCATGTAGATGGGCATTTTTGTGACATGCAAACTTTCAAAGAGAGGGTTTAATATGCTATCTTTCATGGCAATCCAATAAGACAGGGAAATAACAATACTATTGAATATGGTTAACCTTCAGTTCAATGTCTGTCTCTAATTTTAAAAAAAATTATGTCGTGGCTCAATTTTTCTAATTTTCAAGCCAAGACTTAAGCAGTTTACTTATACTGATAATGTTATTTTTTTAGCTATTACAAGCACTTAACTTAAAAGATCAACTAAGGCATCCTTAAAAAGTTTTAATACTTTTTCTCATTGTGCAGATTTCTTAAACTTACAGGACTAGAAACCATGGCCCAGTTTAATACTTTAAACATAAGTATATATGGTTTTATTTTTTTACCAGGTGGCTATAACAGAGAGGAATGTCTTCGAACAGTCGAATGCTATGATCCACATACAGATCATTGGTCCTTTCTTGCTCCCATGAGAACACCAAGAGCCCGATTTCAAATGGCTGTACTCATGGTAAGCGCATTATGTTGCAGGAGCAACCTATATTTAGCTTTTTCCTCATAACTTCAGGATGTTGGAAATTCTCATCTCTCACTTTTGGCATAGGGCCAGCTCTATGTGGTAGGTGGATCAAATGGCCACTCAGATGACCTGAGTTGTGGAGAGATGTATGATTCAAACATAGATGACTGGATTCCTGTTCCAGAATTGAGAACTAACCGTTGTAATGCAGGTAATAATAATTTTCTCCTGAGATATCCAGTAGTTAAATATGATAATTAAATTATCAATATATAACTTTATTTTATACTTACATAGGAGTGTGTGCTCTGGATGG
This sequence comes from Trachypithecus francoisi, assembly GCF_009764315.1. NCBI lineage: Eukaryota > Metazoa > Chordata > Mammalia > Primates > Cercopithecidae > Trachypithecus > Trachypithecus francoisi. Next base: position 42,178,543 of record NW_022681470.1, on the reverse strand, counting down.
AAAATTATACATCGTTGGTGGCTCTGATCCATATGGTCAAAAAGGACTGAAAAATTGTGATGTATTTGATCCTGTAACAAAGTTGTGGACGAGCTGTGCTCCTCTTAACATTCGTAAGTTGATTTTTTTCCTTTTTTCTTTTTTTTTTTTAAGACCTTTAAATTAACAGTATGTGTAGTACACACTTAAAGTCTGGGAGATAATAGCAATAATCTTGACTTGACTTTTCTTGTAGGGAGACACCAGTCTGCAGTCTGTGAGCTTGGTGGTTATTTGTACATAATCGGAGGTGCAGAATCTTGGAATTGTCTGAACACAGTAGAACGATACAATCCTGAAAATAACACCTGGACTTTAATTGCACCCATGAATGTGGCTAGACGAGGAGCTGGAGTGGCTGTTCTTAATGGTGAGTGTTGGGATTTGGAGAAGTGAAGAGTAGATAGTGGCAAGACTTTGTTCTAAAACTCTGAGAGAAAAGGTCAATGATAACTATAGTTGTACAGTTAAAAATTCAGAAGCAGTCATCTCTGGTGATGCAATGCAGATTAGGGTGATTTGTCCTTTAGAAATACATTTGCTAATCAAAGACTTATAATACTTGATATATAACTTAAATTAATTCACCAGTCTTTTGATGGGTGCACTGAGTGAATTTCCAAGTCATTTTCTTCTATAAAACATATCCATAATGCATCATCTTGGATTTTGAGTTTCCCAGAGAGCCAGAATTTAAAGAATCTGATCTGCAAAACAAAGTAAATGCAAATCCCTAGTCTTTTCCAACTGTCTACTCCATACCTAATTGGAAATATAACCTTTAGACTATTTTAACAAGTTTCCAAAGTATTAAACTTTTAAAATGTAGACATAGCTTTCTTTCCACATCCATTTTATTGACTTTTATTTAATGTCTAATTATATAATCATAATTTAAAAGTTAGCATTGTTTTTGGTACCAGGCTGAATTTTAGTAGGCTTACGGCTCAACTGGTGAAAGCTTAAGGGTAGACACAGCCTACTGGCCTAGAGCTTTGTCAGTGTGGTTTACAGATACATAGAATGCAAGCTGGTTAAGTGATAGTCAAATGAAAAAATAATGAATTTGAGAATCAGTAATAAAATTTTTTCTAAGCTACAGAGTATTTATTGCTAACATTTTATCTATTTGAAAATAGTCATAACTCTGTTTCCAGAAGAAATTTCTGTACCACAATCATTCATTTTATTTATTTTTTTTAATTGAGACATAGTCTCACTGTGTTGCCCAGGCTGGTCTTGAACCCCTGGGCTCATGCAGTCCTCCCACCTTGGGCTTTCATAGTATTGGGATTATAGGCATGAGCTACCGCACCTGGCCCCAAAATCATTTTATACAGTTGGAAAGCCCTAAAATATTTTTCTGCTTTCCTATAATCTCTTCTGAGTCTTAATTCTGTACATTGGGCTGATATAAAGTCCAGTGCACAGAACTATTCTGGTTTGCTACTTAGTAGCTGCATCTGTAGGATAATTGACCAGCTTCTTCCTGCTTCTTTTCTTCTTTGAAGTAATAGTAGTAACTACTACCACAGAGTTTTTGTGAAAATTGTACTTTATTTAGATGCTGCTACTGCTTCCTCTCCCTTCCCCTTTTAAGTTGCCTAAGTTCCATGTTGGAATGGTTTTTTTATTGATTTGATTCCCAGCTCTTAGAGAGTATTTGCCATATTAGTAGCATTTAATAAATTCTTTTTGACAGAATGAACAGGCAATTCTATTTTAAAAACCACTGATTTTTAAGCAAAAGACAGATTTAGGGGAGTTTTACCTTATTATACTTTAGTCTCTGGATTTACCCCATGTCATTTCTCTTTTAGGAAAACTGTTTGTATGTGGTGGCTTTGATGGTTCTCATGCCATCAGTTGTGTGGAAATGTATGATCCAACTAGAAATGAATGGAAGATGATGGGAAATATGACTTCACCAAGGAGCAATGCTGGGATTGCAACTGTAGGGAACACCATTTATGCAGTGGGAGGATTCGATGGCAATGAATTTCTGAATACGGTGGAAGTCTACAACCTTGAGTCAAATGAATGGAGCCCCTATACAAAGATTTTCCAGTTCTAACAAATTTAAGACCCTCTCAAACTAACAGGCTTAGTGATGTAATTGTGTTTAGTAGAGGTACACTTGTGAATAAGGAGGGTGGGTGGGTATAGATGTTGCTAACAGCAACACAAAGCTTTTGCATATTGCATATTATTAAACATGCTGTACATACTTTTTGTGTTTATTTGGAAAGGAATGCAAAGATGAAGGTCTGTTTTGTGTATTTTTAAGACTTTGGTTATTTTACTTTTTGGAAAAGAATAAACCGAGAATTGATTGGGCACATCATTTCAAGAAGTCCCCTCTCCTCCACATTTGTTTTGCCAATTTGCACATTAAATGACTCTTCCCTCAAATGTGTATTATGGGATAAGAGGGATAGGGTTTAAAGATGTAGACAGTTGGGTTTTTTAAGGGCCCTTTTTCAATAACTGGAACACTCTATAACAAAGGATACTTATTTAAATAGATGACATTGACTATTTTTGTTTTTATTAAAAGGAAGCTGACATGACTACCAATATTTAATCTTTTATGATTGCCTTTTTATAACTTTTTATATTCTCAGCAGAGTGCTTTACCTATTGAAGTAAAATGTGGCAGGTTGGAGTTATTGAAGCAGAGTGGCAGTCTTCAAGTTTGCAGAGTAGGGGTCTTTTAAATTCTCTGAGTGCAAACTTCAGAGCTCTTGCCTCAGCTGCAGTTTTTTCCTTCAAGAATGCAGTACTAACATTTATTTGAGTGGAGTTACTGAACAGTAACATAGCTGTGATTTTTGGTATTTGAAACACTGGTTTTAAATATTTTGACTTGTTGAGGGTTTTATATAGCAAGACATATAGCAGTAAAAAATGGTGTTTTATCTTCTATATAATCCCTGTTTTTATTATTAACAATCCTAAATAGCAGCCCTCAATTGTGAAAAAAATTATTTTAAACTACATTAGGTTGTGAATGCAGGTTTTATCAGAACTATGTTTTTGTTCAGTTTATCTGTTCATATGGATAAATATTGGTTCGGATGACTTGGTCTGTAATGTGTAGTGCTACACACCTAACTTACGGTGCCAAAATAGCATGTCCTAATGCTTGCTGCTGATGCAAACACATTAAAGGTACTTTGCAGGAAATCCTTGCACCATGGGATTAATATCCAATTGCTGCTTGTACACTCATTCATTACTAAAAGTTTTGAGAAATTTTTTTCCAGTAATGAGCTTAAGAAATTTGGGGAAAATAACTCACCCGGCATCTTACATCTGAAATAAGGAATGATATAAGGTTTTTTTTTTCTCACAGAAGATGAGGCACACAGGAACCTAATGGGCCAACTGGGATGAGATGACTATTCAGTGATGACTATTCTGAGATGACTATTCAGTGGCTAAATTGGGTTAGGAAGAAAATAATTAGGTATTTTCTCCAAATGTTCACTGGTACTCTGCCACTTTATTTCTCTCATCTGTTACACAAAGAACCACCAGGAAAGGAAATCAGTTTGGTTGGTAACTCTGTAGTTCCTAACTATCACTGGTTTGGTTCTGGACTAAAACTACATTGACAGATTGAATTTGCCTAATATGATGACTGTTTTTAATATGGATCTGTATGTGTTCTATTCGGCACAAGGAAATAAAATTTTAGTTGAGGATTCAGCCTAAAATCCTTGAGATCACTTCTCATTTCATAAGTGACATGCTTAATGCAAATAATATATGCGAATACTTTGGGTCAAAGTTTTCCTGCATTACTTTGGATGCCAAAGAGGTACTTTGGTGGCCAAAAAGTATCTTTTTTAAGGGGCTGTTGTAGCCAGTCTTCGTGAAGATGAGAAGTTTCCGTAAATGAAAAAAAGAAAAAACAGTACTCAATGGCCATTTGTTACTGTTAATCCGTATCTAAAAGGTACATCCTTTCTTCAGAGAGGGAGAAAATGGCATAGCCTCAGCACAATTAAAAAAAAAAACTTTTTAACCAGTAGGAATTTTTGAATAGTTTCAAAATAATATGGTAATACCACACTTCTGGTCAATTTTAATAAAACACTCTAAATCTCCTTAAAAGGTAGCAAAACTATAAAATATCTAAAATTAACCAAATATTATTGGTTATACTCAGGCATGGATCTTTTATTATGAACTTTAAATGTAGGGTTCTGATTGTTGGCTTCTAGTGTGTCATGTACTTTACCACTGCTCAGCGTGTTTTCAAATTCCCAATATAATAATCATATTTTAGGGAAAATCCAGGATTTGGGTATGTGATATATCACTAGAATCCTTGCTTAATTAACAAATTAGGTGTGTACCTTATTACCTCTCCTCACCTCAGAATTCTTAAAATTGAAGAAGGCAAAGGAGGAGCCCCAGTAGGACATTTCTGTAACTGCAGCATTGCCTTCAGAGGAGTGAAAAACTCAGTTGTTGTAATTTACACGCAGCTGCTTTTTGTTGCAAAGATCTGACGAGTCAGCAAGTGAGACATAAAATACAAGGTTAATTAGTTGTAAGGGAGAAAGAAAAACACTCATATATGAATCCTTAAATCCTTGGTAAGGCTGAGCTACAAATTTGGTCCTGTAAACAGGTTTTATTAAGTTAAATCAGTGTCTCTAGGTTAAAAAGGAGTAATTGCTATGAATTGCAGATATCCTTCATAACAAAACTGCAAGTTTCTCAAGAGTATTAATGACACTTTGAACAACAAGTAGAGTTTATAAAGAGGAACATACAAACTCATGTGAATGTCCTGGGTTCTTCAACCTATGAGCACCAATAATCTTGGCCAATAAAATACTCTTAATAGCTCCACACCTTACTGGGGATTGAACAAAGGTGAGAAGCAAACTCAATCATTATGCTGGATCTGTGTGTAATGCCTTTAACAGAGGCATATATGAATAGAGGCTACACATTTGCTCAGGATGACCAAAGGGAGTAACATAATTTTAGCCAGAAAAAAAAGACACACAGAAAGACCTAACTTGGAGTAATGAAACTACTGAGATGAACTGAAATATCCAGCAAGGTAATAAGATGAGATCTGTGAAAACAATTTTTAAATGGGTAAAATATTTGAAAACACTTTGCAAAATAAGTGGATGCCTCTAAGAACACAGAAAGATACTATCATAAATCAGTCATTAAGAAAATGTAAATTAAAACCAAAATGGCATACATCTATTGAAACTGAATATACCAAATTCTGCTTAGGTTGCAGAGCAACTTGAACTCTTATACATTGCTGGAGGAACAGCAAAGGTGCACAGGCAGTTTTAAAAACGATCTATCCACTTTCTAATCTGTGACAAAGCAATCCCATTCATAGTACGCAAGTGAAGGAAAATATTCACACAAACCTGTATGTGAAGATAGCAGCCTTATTCATAAACACCAAAAACTGAATTCAATGAAGTAGCCTTCCACCTGGTGAATGAATAAATTTGTACATCCATGGCAATGCAATACTTCTTGGGAATAAAAGAATGAACTACTGATATGGGTAAGTCTCAAGCATCATGCCAAATGAAAAGCCAGACTCAAAAGCCTCCATTAGTGGGCATGGTGGCATGTACCTGTAATCCCAGCTACTCAGGAGGCTGAGGTGAGACGATTGCCTGAGCCCAGGAGTTCAAGGCTGTAGTATGCTATAATATCTGTGAACAGCCACTGCACTCAAGCCTTGGGCAACATAGCAAGACCCTGTCTCTTAAAACAAACAAACAGTCCCCATTTATATAGCATTCAGGAATGGAAAAACTACAGGGATGGCAAACACATCAATGGCCTCCTGAGATGGGGATGGGAGTTAATTACAAAGGGAAATGAGGGAATATTTAGGGGTGGTGTGACTTTAGTATCTTGACTTGATGATTACATGTTTGACAGAACTCACAGAACTCTACACTTAAGAAGGAAAAAAAGTTTTGTTTTTCTAGCTTAACCAAAGTGGTACTAAACCTTTAAAATATCAAGCTTAGAAGACGGGCTAGAACATGTCCATATTTTACCTCATTAGAAATAAAGAACAGGATGTTGAAAATGGTTTGTGCTTCAAGAAGACTGAACCAAGCTAGTAGCTCAGATCTGGGTGTCCACCACTTCACCTTCCAGGTTTATAATTGGTAATTCTGCTCAAGAATCTGTCCTCAGGGTTTTCAACATCCAGAATTAATTTGAGACAAACTACACCTAGTTCATAAACAAAGCTAGATCAGAATTAAGAAGGATTCCTGTCACAGGCCAAAACTAGTCTACAAACCCTCAGGGGGGCCAATTCTTGCTTTTAACAACAGCCAAAGATATTAAAGAATTCCATGAATATAGAGATGGATTTTTTAAAATACAAGTATATGTAATTAATACTAAAACCCTCAGGAAAGCCAATACCTCGAGGTACTCTGGCTCCAGAAGAATCCATTTCTATGGGGCATATTCCAAGATCTAAAAGAGGTATATCTGTTTGACTTTACTGAGTGGCTTTTCACCTGACAGACCAGACAAACTTAGAAGCTTTCAAGTCAGACTTTGGTAGGCAAAGGTAAAGTATGTCTTTTTTTTTTTTAAAGTAGGTGAGCCTGCAGGTCAATTTGTCAAAAATATTAACTAACCACAACTATGAGACACTAGACACAGTGTAGTTCCTGCCTTCATGGAGCTCAGTTCTATTCACTGGAGTGAGTTTTATTAGCAAAATACCCAATAAATAGGAGTGTGACTGGCCTGTCCAATCTTGAGGTCAGAAAAGGGCCATGGATAGTATTATATTCTGAGAGGCTGGATGTAGTCACCACCCTTTGAGGAAAGAGGAAAATTCATCCCAACCTGTCATACTAGCTAAGGGAGCAAAAAGTCAAGAATATGAACAACGTGACCTAGGCTCTGAAAGCTGACCAAGATACCATCTAAATAAACCTGGATTGATAATGAAAGGACTTTTGCTCTCCCTTAAAATGATGTTCAAAATATCAAGGACATAGAGCTTCAGATCTTTCTTGTGTCACCTGGTCTTTCATGTGACAAAGATCCACAATATGAAAGTGGGATTAACCCATCTGTCAAGTTCTAATCTGTGCGGTCACAACTGACCACTGCAGGTCTTAACAAGAGGACCCTGTGGGCACACAACAGACTTCAATTCTTTAGCCAGCTGTTCCTTGGCTCAGAATATGGAGAGAGCTGGAGACCCGCCAAACCAGAGGATGTTCCCTGGTCTTCCCAGGAGAGAAATAAACTATCTTTTGTAAAAGTAAGTTTCAAAGGCCAAGTGTGGTGGCTCATGCCTGTGATCCCAGCACTTTGGGAGGCGAAAGTAGGTAGATAACTTGAGGTCAGGAGTTCGAGACCAGCTTGGCAAACACGGCGAGATCCCGTGTCTACTAAAAATACAGAAAAAATTAGCCAGGAGTAATGGCGCATGCCTGTAATCCCAGCTACTTGGGAAGCTGAGGTATGAGAATTGATTGAACTCGAGAGGCAGAGGTTGCAGTGAGCCGAGATCAAGCCACTACACTCCAGCCTGGGTGACAGAGTGAGACTCTGCCTCAAAAAAAAAAAAAAAAAAAAAAAGTAAGCTGCAAACCATTAATGTAAAGGAACTCTCAACATGATTAGGACAACAAATAGAAAAGACACCTTCACATCTCAATAACACTGAAAAAGTTTTTAAATAAAGACTGAAATATGTGATAGGACTGAAAAGAAATTTTATGGAAAGGATTAACCTATATCAAAGAGATAACAAAAAAAAAAAAAAAAAAAGGAGGAGGTACCAGAACAAGGAAAAACAAAAACCCATCAATAACAACTAGAAGTTGAGGGATAAAGATTTGAAAAAAAGTTCTTTTTGTGGGAGTGTGCAGGCAACAGATGAATGTATATTTGGCTTCTCAGGAAAGAAAAGGAAAGAGGCAGAGAGCAGAGATGCCCTCTTAAAGTTTCTCCATTTGCCCAGAAGCTCGTATCTCTGACGGCACTTGGAGCCCCATCTGTGCAGCTGGTGGTGTGGTTTCCTAATCTGGCAAACCCAAAGCTTAACAGGTCCTACACCAACTAGTGAATATCCTGAACAAGTTCTCTTTTATTGGAGAGAGTCACTTTTATAATCATACCTTATATACATATCAGAAACAATTTAAAAGTAAAAAGCCAAATCTTACCAAAAATAAGTTATTTATTGCTTTGAAAAATAAACATTTATAATAGAATACCAAATTTGATTTAATCTAATGTGTTAACAAAAGCATAATACATTCCAGTAAACAAGGATTTCCAACTTATCCCATAACTAAAAAGTCAACTTAACAGTTGGTTTTAGCTAGAGGCAAACATCAGTCACTGCCACCAAATTCTATTACATAAAGCTATTAGGCTTCACATTTAAGGAGAAACTCAGCAGAGGGGTCGCCCTGCTCTTCCCCACTAGAAATGCACTGAAAAGTGACAAGCCCACAGAAGGAAAGGCTGTATAAGAAAGTAGGAGCTTAAGTCAAATTTCTACTTTCATTACCTTGAGGGAGGTGAAGGAGGGTGTTATTTTCACCAGGTCAACATGGATGACAGTTTGATCACAAAAAACGGCCCACAATAAGATTTCATTTGTGGAATATAGTGAGCATGATCATGTCCTAATGATTTCTTAGGGTTTGGCAGTGTCTCTGGTCACATGCCCATACCTAGGGTTGAGAGAAATGCTAATACTGTACTCTGGGTCTTCCTCAGATGCCACAGTGGCTCTGCCCCAGGATGACTAAAAATACATCTCTCCTTTCCTTAGAGATACCGGCTCACTATCAAGAGTAGAGGTAGGGAGGCATTGCGAACTCCACAAGAGAGGAGTCTATGGAGTTTATTCCATAGTGGACACATTAGGCTTTTTAGAGCTTCAACAAGATTGTCAGTAATAGGCGATCACTTTTTTGTACCTATGAAACATTTCTTAAAATTCTCTTGGGTTTGGCCCAAAAGACTGACCAGATTGAAAACTACTTTGTTATTCTTAAGGACAAATGCAATTCCTTTAAAGTTACAAATCAGTACTTATATCCTATAGTTCAGCATGTCTTCACACCATCCCCTGTTTTTGGCCTCCATATAAACAGATGCATTGCACTGCTGCATGGTATACGCCATCTCAACCAGCTGGTGGCATCCAATGGTTAACTTTTCCCTAGGAGAAAAAGAAATGTTAAATCATTGCAAGACAGCTAGTCAGAGAAATAAAAATTCTTTTTCATTTTCTTTTATTTTACACTTTTAATAGACAAATAAAAGTTATATATTTATTATGTATAACATGATATTCTGAACTAGGTATATATTATGGAATGGCTCAATCAAGCTAAATAACATATGCATTATTCCACACACTTATTTTTGTTGTGAGGACGTGTAAAATCTACATTTTTAAAATTACTATTAAAAAAAAAAAAAAAAAACCCTTTTTTTTAGAGATGGAGTCTCAGCATCCTGCCCAGGCTGGTCTCCAACTCCTGAGCTCAAGAGATCCTCCCACTATGGCCTCCTAAAGTGCTAGGATTACATGTGTGAGCCACCATGCCCAGCCTTAATTATTATTTTTAAAAGCCAGGGTCTCACTCCTGTTGTCCAGGCTGGAGTACGGTGGTGCCATCACAGCCCACCATAGCCTCAACTTCCTAGGCTCAAGTGATCCTCTAACCTTAGCCTCCCAAGTAGCTGGGACCACTGGTACACACAACCACACCTAATTTTGTTTTGTTTTGTTTCTTTTGGTAGAGACAGGGTCTCAGTATGTTGCCCTGCCTGGTCTCATTCCTGGGCTCAAGCAATTCTCCCACGTTGGCCTCCAAAAGTGTTGGGATTGCAGGCATGAGCCAGTGCATCTGAAAGTAGCCAAAGTCTACTTTCTTAGTGATTTTCAAAATACAATACATTGTCATCAACTAAAGTCGCCATGTTGTACAATAGATCTCTGAACTTATTTCTCCTATCTAACTGAAATTTTGTGTCCTTTCACCACCATCTCCCCAAAGTCCCCCATCCTCCTAGCCCCTGGTAACCACCATTTTATTCTCTACTCATACTTTTTTAGATTCCACATATCAGTGAGAACATGTGGGTATTTGTCTTTCTGTGCCTGGTTTATTTAACTTATGTCTTTTAGGTTCATCCATGTTGTTCCAAACGACAGATTTTCTTCTTTTTTTAAGAGTGAATAGTATTCCACTGTGTATATATCCCACATTCTCTCTATCCATTCGTTTACTGATGGACATTTAGGTAGATTCCATATCTTGGCTATTGTGAATAGTGCTGCAACGAACACTGGAGTGCAGATATCTTTTTGACATAATGACTTCATTTCCTTTGGATATATTAAAAATTCTATTCCAACTGCGTGGCTTACCCCTTGGATTACAACATCTTAACATAAGCCCATTTCCTACTAAGAGAGGTCCTTCAGAGAATAAGGTAGAACTAGATTGTTCAACCCAGCCCATTATATAAAAGGCTATGCTTAGGCATCCAGCTTTGCCTGTTGGTTGCAGGTCCACCACGGAAGAAGCCCTTATTCCTGAATTCTAGGAATCATACCAAGGTTGTCTTCCTGTTGGCTATGTAAGAATTTGTGCAACTAAGTGCTTTTATATTCCAACGTTGTTTGTGCTAATAAATCATAATTGATGGTATTTCACCTCAAACATCAAAGAATGTATTTCAAATGCCAGTATAGTCCATTGTATTAAAATTTTTTATTTTTCTCTTATTTGGCTTGAGAGTCAAGTAGAGGCGGACTGGAGGATATTAAGAGGATGTACCTCCTGAAAGGAACAGATACTTGAGAGGGGTAAGGAAGTTGACAGAGTTTCAATTCTTAGAAAAGATTGCTGAGACAAGTTACGTAGCAGTTACCAAAGGAATGTTAGTAACCCTAAACCAAGGGTGGGGAAGCAGAGAGTGCTTAACATGTGCCATATCTACTTCACAATTTTACTTCAGGCAAAGCCAGCCAGGCTCTCGAAAGCTAACATGAGCCTACAAATTGTGGGATCCCAAACTGTAGGACACCAATCCATTATATCTAGCATCTAGAATTCAAAGTGTCAAAGAATTCAATCCCGTAAATAACTCTTTTCATCTACTGGGAGATGGTCTATATAAGTTCACAAAGAGCACCAAACACCTAGTATAGTATCTGGCATGTTAGGTATTCAAAATTGGCAGTCATTTTTATTGTAACAGTTAGACTGTCATTACTTCCTTGGCTTCTGAGATAGCTCTGCCATATTCATGGCATTGGAGAGAACCACTAGCTACCTCTCCCACTGCCCCTCCCACATGACAGATCGCTTGATGGAGGGTACAAAGGAAGAAGAACTCAGGGGACGATCAGAACTTGGGACAGGACAAGAAGGAGTAGTGACACCACCAAAGTAAATAATAATAAAGTAAATGTACCGTATTTGGAATAATCTCACTTCTTGACAATATGTGGTTTCTCTGAGACCGATTAAAGCCTGACTTTTGGGTGGCTCGCATCTGTAATCCTAGCAACTCAGAAGGGTGAGGCAGGAGGATCACTAAAGACCAGGAGTTTGAGAGCAGCCTAAGCAATACAGTAATGACCTGCTCCCTAAAAATAATAATAATAATAATAATAATTATTTAAATCTGACTTACAGCTTTGTGTAACCCTAATCTCATTTTCTACATTTAAAGCTTAAAAATAGTGCTATGGCACTGCCAATTCTTCACAACTACTCAAAAAAACGATTTTGAAACACTCGAGATTCAAAATAGCAGAGATACAAATGTTTTTTTATAAACTTAAAAATGAAACAAACTAAAAGGATAGGCCCCTATTCCTGTCCTGATTTATTCCACATGTGAAAAAAATATCTTTCAGTAACTAGACTTTTGAATCTATTTCTGTATCTTATCTTTTTCTTCCCCTCACCCCTTGTAATTACGAGGTGAGCTCTGTCTTCTCTTTTCCTCCTAGTGGTATTTGTTTCTTAATTCACGTGAGCCAGTATTCTGACAATGGATTATCACCTACAGATTTTGCTGTAGCAAGTTCTGTCATCACTAGCTGAGAAAAGTATTGGCTGTTTTTCATAGTGTCTGCTTGGCCTATGCTTTTTATTAGATCATGATGATAGGCATTCTTAAGTTCCTTTTCCTGGTGGTTAATCTGTAGAATGAGAGAACACTGGCTGCAGGGGCACCTTAACACCTCTGCTTGTCATTCTGCAGCATCTCCAGTGAGTCATCTCACCTCAGCTTTTCCCTCCTGGTGATGGGACACTCACTACTGTGAGAGGCAGTTCACTGATAGATAGTTCTTGCTTTATATTGGGCCTATTAAAACCATCTAGCTGACCTGAGTCTGCCTAAATTAAAACAAAAACTCTCTTTCCCTTCTTCCTCTGATAGTACAAATATTTTATGTTCCCATTTCTCTTTTTCCAAGTGAAATGATTCCAATTCCTGATCCTTTCGAGAATAGAGCTCAAAACTGGAGATTGCTTCTAGTTCTGCAATTCATGAGATTCTGCAAAACAACAGCCACTATTTCTCTAGATTTTCCTATTAATGGTATCAAATTTGCTTTGACCAAATCTCAGATCAAAATAAGTAGAAATTTTATCAAATCAATTTAAAAATAATTCCACACAGTTTTGTGATTCCCTTCCCATAACCAATTTGGTCAAAATGGCATGGTACTAGTGAATTTACATGATCTAATTCCAATGTCTGATGCAATTTTTCCAAAATCCAAGAATGAGGTCTATAATGGATACGTGTTTTACAACCCTCTGAAGTTTTCTATACATTTGCAGTGTGTATCACAAATAAAAGAAAAATGGAATACAATGTAATATATAAAATATAAATATAAAAGCAGTATATAATAGCTAACATCAATGGTAAAAGAATGAATGCTTTCCTCCTCAGATCAAGAACACGACAAGGAAGGCTTCTTTCACTGTTCAACTTTGTACAACTTTGTACTATAAGTTCTAGCCACAGCAATTAGGCATGAATAAGAAATAAAAGGGATCCAAATTGGAAACAAAGAAACAGAATAATTTCTATTTGTAGATCCTAAAGAAGTCACAAAATAACTATTAGATCTAATAAATTAATTCAGCAAAGTTGCAATGTAAAAGATCAACACAAAAAATCAATTGTATTCCTATACATTAGCAATGAACAAGTAGAAAAGGAAATAAAACAATTCCACTTATGATAGCATAAAAAGTAATAAAATACTTGGGAATCAATTTAATCAAAGAGGTATAAGACTTGTACACTGGCCAGATGTGGTGGCTCATGCCTGTAATCCCAGCACTTTGGGAGGCTGAGGAGGGCAGATTACAAGATCAGGAGTTCAAGACTGGCCTGGCCAACATGGTGAAACCCCGTCTCTACTAACAACATACAAAAATTAGTCGGGCCTGGTGGTGTGTGCCTGTAATCCGACCTACTCAGGAGGCTGAGGCAGGAAAATTGCTTGAACCCAGGAGGCAGAGGTTGCAGTGAGCCGAGATTGTGCCACTGCACTCCAGCCTGGGTGACAGAGTGAGACTGTCTCAAAAAAAAAAAAAAAAAACCAAAGAAACAAAAAAACCAAAAAACATTGCTAAAAGAAATTAAAGAATATCTAAATCAGAGAAAAGGCATCCTATGTTAATGGACTGTAATATTTAGTAAGATGGTAATACTCCCCAAACCGATCTACATTGTCAATGCAATTTCTATCAAAATCCCAACAACCTTTTTTATAGAAACAGAAAAGCTGATCCTAAAATTCAGATAGAATTGCAAGGCATCCCAAATAACAAAATCTTGAAAAAGGAAAATGTTAGAGGACTTAAAACACTTGTCAATTTCAAAACTCACTACAAAGGAACTGTTACCAAAATAGTTTGGTATGAGCAGATAGACAGACATTCAATGGATCAGAACTGAAAGTTCTGAAATAAACCCTCACATATATGGTCAACTGATTTTCATCAAGGATGCCAAGACCATCCAACGGAGAAAGAATGGTCTCTTCAACAATAATGCTACTAGGAAAACTTGATATCCACATGCATGTATATGGATGGATGAATGCATGAGTGAAGCTGGACCCCTTACCTTACACCATATACAAAAATTAACTCAAAATGGATCAATGGCCTAAATGTAAGAGCTAAAACTATAAAAATGTTAGAAGAAAACACTGGGATAAATCTTCATAACCTTAGGTTTGGCAGTGAATTCTTAAGTAGTCTTAAAAGCATGGGCAATGCAAGAAAAAATACACAAATAATCAAAATTTAAAACTTTTGTGCACCAAAGGATACTACCAAAAAGTGAAGACAACTTACAGAGTGGGAGAAAATATGTGCAAATTATGTATCTGATAAGGGTCTACTATCAAGAATATATAACACGTTGAGCTGCCAGGTGTTGATGTGGTTAATAAGGACAAGGCAAACTAAAAGTAACAATCAAGTCCTTATTCACTTATTGCCACAGTATAAGCAAGGGGCAAAATGAGAGGTGCTAGTTCTCCAGTGTTTCATTACTTCCCTAGGAAAGGGTCAGATAAATATGCGCTGCAGGGTTGTCGGGGTGGGGCACACTGTCGCACTGCTGAGAAGCCCTGAAGAAGCCTGCTTCCTCTCTGCATCTTTATGAACCCAGGGGTCCACGGGGAGCAGAGGAGGAAGGGCTAGAAGTGGAAAAATACTGAGTCAGATCAGAGAGAAATACCTTAGTCAAAGCCTCCCAAAGGAAGCCTCAGTGAAGGTACCTGGGAAGTGCCTCAGCCAACTCCCCCATCTCCTCATAAGAAGGCCTCCAGTCACCTGAGCTAGGAATGTGTGAGCGTGGCTGCAGGGAGTCTCAGTCACTGCCAGTAAGTACCTCCAGAAAATAGCATACACTGGCATGGAAAAAAAAAAAGAAATTTAACTGAGGAATGCAAGCCCATTTAAGCTATCAGGTCCAGAGAGGCACTGGAATGAAAGAGCAGTCACATCACTCCGCCTTGAGCTAAATAATTATCTCTTGAAGCCACTTGCTATGTGGGCTCTAGGCTAACTGACAAGAAGAAGCCATAACTGCCATATGCTGGACACCCTAACTCATACCCTCTAATTCAACAATGTATAGCCAACCACTGAACAATGATATCCCTGTCAACTACTGAGAATTTCTGTCAAATAACTTTGTATCAGCCCACTCCTTGTTCTCCCTGCCTTTAAAAATTTGCTCGTAACAAGAGCTGAGGGTACACTCCTCAAGGCAACTTAAACACATATCAGGGGCAGCTGTCTTCACTCTGGCTCAAGTAAACTCTTTAAATTCTATTTTATGCCTCAACTCTTCCTTTTAGGTCAACATTTCCTTAGGTATGAGGAAAACAGCTTCCCCCATTGAGTTTGTCAGATAAAGCCTTGTAATTGTCTATAGTGGGCTCAAACATCACATGTAAGATCTTGGCCTGGGGCCAAATTCCTCATAAAGAATTCTAATAACAGAAAGAAAACCAACCCACTGAAAATGAGCAAAGGGCTTGAACAGACATTTCTCCAAAGAAGATACACAAATGGCCAAATAGCACAGGAAAAGAAGTTCAGCCCCTTCCCTAATTAATATTAGAGAAATACAAATTGAAATCACAATGAGATACAATTTCATACTCATCAGGATGGCAATAACTAACCAAAACCAAAAAAAGGGAAAATAACAAGTGTTGTCCAAGATGAAGAGAAATTGGAACTGTTGTATTTTGTTAGTGGAAATGTAAAATAGTGTAGCTTCTGAGAATTCAAATCTCACCCAGGAATTCTACTCCTAGGTACATGACTTAAAATGGAAAAGAATTATAAGAATTCCAATATTTATACACAAAGAGCAATACTATTTATAATAGTCAAAAAGTGGAAAGAACCCAAATGTCCATCAAGAGATGAATGAATAAACAAAATGTGGTGTGTGTATATGTGTGTGTGTGATGGAATCTTATTCAGCCCCAAAAAGGAATGAAATATTGATATATGCTAAAATGTGAATGAACCTCAAAAACATTATGCTAAGTGAGAAAAGAGAGATACAAAGGTCACATGTGATATGTTGGAGATGGGGTACATCTGATTGCCTGGTGTCAGAAGTGTGTTGTGATGAGTTTCAGAGCAAGAAAAACAGTTTGGTTTGGTATCCATCTCATACAGTCATGTACTTTGAGGCTGATGTCACAAACTAGTTTATCATCTCATAAAGTGAAAAAAAAAAAAAAAAAAAAAACCTTAGAAACTCGCCTAACAAACATGTCAAAACACTTTGTCAAGAACTTACAAGACAGAAAAAAAGTGAATTAAATGCTGTACCTAACTAATTTCTCATAAAGATAGAAGATACCACACAAGAGATTTGTTTGATAATCTCCTTAATTTACCATCTTGGATTTGAAGCAAACTTCTCATCTGCTCAGGGTGAGCAGTGCTCAGACACTCCACTGGCAAGAGCAAAAGCTACTTCAAAGAGTCTAAAAACTGGAGAAGAGAAAACACCAGCTGAATTGCAGATATAAGCACCAAGGTTCTTCTGTATCTTATGGAATTCACTTTTCATTAAAGCTACTTTAATATAAAACCTTAATTCCTTGCTTTATTAGAACCCATCAAACAGTTTTATGTTCTTGAGCTACTTAATTATATCCATATGCCAGGAGGGTGGCACACCTAACTCCATGGGGACAGAGGCTCCTATGTTTGGGACTTTCCTGAACCTTACTCTATGTATCTCTCTTCATCTACCTGTTCAATTGTATCCTTTAATTTATCCTTCACAATAAATGGGTAAATGTAAGTAAAATGTTTCCCTGAGTGCTATGAGCCACTCTAGCAAATTAATTGAACCTGAAGAGGGAGTCATGGGAACCCCCAATTTATAGCCAGTTGGTCGACCTGGAGATTGTGGGGTTTCCTACTATACTCTCATATACTCCACTCAACAATTCTGACCCCAGGTGTGTGTGGGGTTTTCTCCACATGGCAAGCAATTCTCCAGTGAACACCAACTCGGTGTACTACAATTCAATTCAATTTTGACACTACCTGGAGTCAGAGTCAACTCCCACAGGTTGCGGGCTCGTCAAACAAGACTGCCCCCCACTTCAGACAACAACTACAAGTAACAGTGTCACCTATACTTCCGAACAACTGGCTTATAAATCAGGAGGGTCCCACAACAACTCTCTCCTCAGATTCAGTTTGCTAGGACAGCTTACAGAACTCAAAGAAACATTTATGTTTTACTCATTTTTTTAATAAAATACTTGATATTACCACGTATATGTTGGAAGGGGCTGGAGCTTCCATGACTTCTCTGTGTGTGGCACCCCCCAAGCAACTCCATGAGTCCAACAACCTGGAAGCTCTCTGAACCTGGTAGTTCAGGAAGTTTTTTTTTTTTTTTTTTAAGCAAACCATTTAATTTTCTTTGAAGGTAAACAAAATATAAAGCTGGATCCCAAGCCCTAAGAATGCCAGAACTATATGTAGATCCAAAATGTGGTGTGATTTTCTCAACAGAGTTCAAAAGGGTCAGAATTCAAAAGCGTTAAAAGGCAGAGAACGGGTGGAATTCATGCACTCCATTCAGGAATTTTGTAAATTACCAGAAATAGACCCCAAGAGTCTTTTAAGGTGGGGGAAAATTCAACTCTTGGTTTTACAGGTAAAGAATGAAGAGTACCAAAAATGTTATGTTCACTTCTCTTAATTTTTGTCACACAATCTGAAGCCGGAGCTATTATATACGCAACTCACAGCAGTTGAAACTGCAGTATTAGGTACAAGACCAGTCCCTCTATCCATTTGCTTCCATGTAATGCCAAAGCAAGGGTGGCCAGAAGCAGAGGGCTGTCAATAGAACAGCTTTTCAAAAAGCACTAAAAGCAAGCAAGAACCTTCTAGCAGCACACTGATTTACTTTATAAGGTTAATTTACAAATTTTAAAAGCTACATTTTCACTTTTTCTCCTTTTCCTCTTCTTCCTTTATATCACTCTTTATGTTTTCTTTATCTTTACCTTTCTCTCCGTCATCTTTTCTATCCTTTTTGCTCTCTCCTTTTCCTGTCCTTCTTTCTTCTCTGCATCCTGGTTGGCAATCTTGTTGTTGATAAGGCTGTGCAGGGCAGCCAAAAACAGACCAGCAAGGCCACGTATATCACCTCCATGTGGTTGTCAGTCTTCAGGTGAAAGGCCTTGACAAACTCATCAGGGCTGACATCTGGCAGCAGGCTGAAGACATCCTACAGCAGGTAGATGATCTGATGGTCTATGGGTAGCCTGCCTGTCACTACTTTTACCTGGTAGCTCCTGATATCCAGAAGCTTGGAGTTCAGTCCCTTTAAGCCATGCAGAGACTTTTTATAATCTGCTGAGAAAGAGTGCCCACGGTAGTGTCTTTGATGTCTCATAAGAAGCATTTGACTCTGACTGCCTCAGTTTCCTCTGCTCTGGTTTCACTGGTCACAAGCTCAAATGTTTTTATGGTTGTAGTTCTATCCACATGAACTTCTTCCACTGAAATCTATGCTTCTGTTGGCAGGCTCAGGTCCTTGGGTTTCACATCAATAATGAGCAAAACAAGAGTTAGGGCAGTATCATTTCATTACTTCATTGATGGCAATGGCATTCTTGTAAAGTTTATGGCCTGTGTGGTGCCACTCAAATATTCTTTCTCTGGCATTTACCTTCTTAAACATTCCATACATGTTTTCCAATTAATCTTGGTCTAAAAATCAGACAGAATCATCTTTGTCATCTTCATAAAAAAGGACTTAGTCATTATCATAAAAAGGGACTGCAAAACTCTTGGACACATCAAGTATTTTCTTTTGCCATGACCCCAGTAGCTTGCTTCTGGTTTCCAGCCTCGCCAAATCAGTTGAATTGATCCACCACACTGAGCAGCAACAGGGGTAGACACCACCTTCTGCACCACCAGCTCTGGCATCACAGCACACCCCATCCCTCAAGGCCTGGCTCCCTGCCACTCACAAACACCGATAGCGGCAAGGACTCCTGCAGCTCCTCCAGTCCCAGCTTCTCTTATTCCAGTTTGGCAGCTGCTGCCAGTTCAGGAACTTTCATGGAGGAGGCTTCATCCAATAGGCATGATGGATTTATTAACTCAACTTCCAGCCCCACTCCTCTTCCCAGAGGATAGCGGGTAGAGCTGAATGTGTTAAGCTTCTAATCATGGCTTGGTCCTTCTGGTGACCAGCCCCATCCAGGAGCCCACCAAGAGTTGCCTCATTAGAGCAAACAATGCTTCTATCACTTAGGAAATTCCAAGAGATTTAGGAGCTCTGTGTCAGGAGCCCAGGTTAAAGACCAAAGATTAGAACAAAAGACTCTCCCAGAAATCCTATCTGGTTTTAGGTTTTAGGTTTTTAAGGGTTTTAGGACCTCTGTCTCAGGAACCAGTCAGCGACTGTCATTAGTCCGTTTTCATACTGCTACAAAGAACTGCCCCAAACTGGGTAATTTATAAAGGAGTTTTAGCTGACTCACAGTTCATTCAGCATGGCTGGGGAGGCCTCAGGCGGAAGGGGAAGCAAGGCACTTTCTTCACAAGGCAGCAGGAATGAGAAGTGCTGAGTGAAGTGGGAAGAGTCTCTTATAAAACCATCAGATTTCATGAGAACTCACTCACTATCATGAGAACAGCATGGGGGAAACTGCTCTCATGATTCAATTACCTTCACCTGGCCTCTCCCTCAAACTGTAGGAATTATAGGGATTACAGGCATTATAATTCAAGATGAGATTTGGGTGGAGACACAAAACCTAACCATATCAGGGCATAGAGAAATTTCTCATTATTTCACATCTCCTTATTGCAATAAGTATGGTGTGGCACATCAACAGTTTCCTTGTTTACAACTAATGCTTTAAAAAAAACAAAGATTATCAAATTCAGACAATTTAAATAGTTGTCTTAAACATTAAGTAACTGTCCTTCACATTCCCAAAGGGAGTCATCTATGTTCAAGTTAAATCATTCTTCTGTTTTCATCTCTGAGTTACAGGAAAATGGTGTCACCTTTCATCTGCCACAACTAGCCCCATATCTAGTACAAACCAGTGAAACCAAAAAACCCTCTCTCTTTTGGCAGCTTATTCGAAAAAATTTTAAGCTGTGGAGCACCCCAGAGACGAATATGGAAGATACTGGCAAATATACCGGCAAATAATTTCACAAAAAACCCAGAAGTTCTAAATGCTATTAACTGAAAGCTTGCTGAGCAGCAATTACCATTTTTTAATGCCTTCAAGATATTAAATATATTTGATTTCTCTTTAAAATCACCCTTCTGCATATAAAAGAGGGTTTGCTGATTAACTTCATAGTTTAAATCCCTGACACAGTAAATGGAAAGAAAACAAAGAAAAAAAAATACTACAACTACTTTAACTATGAACATTTGACCTGACTCCTGAACTTCTCCCCAGTAAAAACCCTGCTAACTACTCCAAAAGTATGCTAAAATCAAAATAATTCTAGATGTCTACTAGGATCATGCTTCAAGAGAACGTGGCTTCCATGTATCTACAATAAGCTTTTTACACTAAAAAATATGGCTAAAGTTGGAAGATGTTATGTTTTTGACACATCTCACACAATACTTTGTGGATTATATGTAAAAATCTATATGAGTACAACCAATTCACTGATAATCTGAAGATTAGGGCAAGAAATCATTTTCTCCCCCAACTATAACAGATTTGTATATGCCAAATGGCTTCTGATTTTCTTGAAAAACTTATTTTGATCTAATGAGTTGGTGAACTTTCATAGTTGTGTTGAAACATTTATGTATGACTATCAATCCTACATCTGATATCCTCCAACAAATTTATCAGTCTGGAGCTTTAATAGAAGCATTTTGATAGTTAATTTTGTCACTAGGCCTGCTCATAATATTTTGTAGCCACACAGGTACATATGTAAGTTATAAATAGCAAATGAACTGTGGTTTAGTGATACTTTTATTAAGTTCCTATCTTTTTAAAAATGTGTCCCAAATGAGGTTAAATGTTATGCTCCTAATCTGATTTTTCCCATAAGCCTTGTGGTTTTTATTGCATGACTATACAATGCAGTGGCGACATTTACAAATGCACGTGTCGTGTTATAATAGAACTCACTGAAAACCAACTACTGCCCCATGTATCAACATGGATGAATCCTGATGTTAAGCTAAAATGGCATATGTAGTGGTGGAGGGTATTGGAAGGCAACAGTGAAGGAGTTAAACAGTTTTAGCTCCTTATAAATTTGCCTGGGCCTAGAATTAGAAGGATATCTTAGACTGTCCAGGCTGCCATAACAAAATATCTTAGATTGGACAGCTTATAAACAAGATAAATTTCTCACAGATCTGGAAGTTGGGAAGTTCAAGATCAAAGCACTAGCAGATTTGGTGTCTGGTGAGGGTGCTCTTCCTCACAGATGGTGCCTTCTATGTGTCCTCACATGGCAGAAGGGAAGGAATTAGCTAATGCTCTGAAATCTCTTTTATAAAGGCACTAATCCAATTCTCAAAGGCCCCATCTTCTGATACTATCACACTGGGGATTAGATTTCAATGTATGAGTTTGGAGGGTACACATTTAGCCTACAGCAAAGGCTTCACAACTATACCCTGTGTATATAAGAATTGGATTTGTGGCTGGGCATGGTGGCTCATGCCTGTAATCAATCCCTGTACTTTGGGAAGCCGGGACAGGAGGATTGTTTGAGTCCAGGAGTTCGAGACCACCCTGGGCAACATAGTGAGACCCTGTCTCATTAAAAAATAAAAAAAAGAAGATTAAAAAAAAGAATTGGATTTATAATACTTGCCCTTTTTGTTATGTATGAGTGCTATAAAACAAATTATTTGGGGGAAAAAAGTATATAGTGTGATATATTTAAGTTCAAAAATCAGCAAAATAAATCAACATATTTTTGTTATAATACTCAGTAAGACCATTAAAAAAAAGATGAGAACTATAAAGATACAATCCCTCGAGAGAGAATAGAAGGGAGATTACAGCTAGAAATGGGTAAAATTCAAGTTTGTTAGTTGAATGGTAGGCAGATGGGTATTTTTTATATCAGTTGTTCTTCAAAACATGGTCTGGGGACCACAGGGAATCTAAGACTCTTTCAGAGGGTATGCGAGGTCAAAGAAGTCAAAGCTATTTCCATAAAAAGACTAAGATGTGGCTGGGCGCGGTGGCTCATGCCTGTAATCCCAGCACTTTGGGAGGCTGAGGTGGGCGAATCAACTGAGCTCAGGAGTTCAAGACCAGCCTGGCCAACATGGTTAAACCCTGTCTCTACTAAAAATATAAAAAATTAGCTGGGCGTGGTGGTGGGTGCCTGTAATCCCAGCTACTCAGGAGACTGAGGCAGGAGAATCGCTTGAACCTGGGAGGCGGAGGATGCAGTGAGCTGAGATCGCACCATTGCACTCCAGCCTGGGCGACAAGAGCAAAACTCCATCTCAAAGAAAAAAATAAACAAACAAACAAATAAATAAAGACTAAGATGTGATTTGTCTTTTGCACTCTTGTTCTCACAAAAGTGAACAGTAGTTTTCCAGCAATCTAGCCATGCTTATCACAACAGATTGAACGCAAAAGCAGTTATAAGAATCCCGCTGCCTTCTATTAAGTCAGTCATTAAAAGATTTGCAAAAATGTACAACAATGTTACTTTTAATATTTTCATAATATGTTATTTATCTTAACATGTGGTTGTTTTTTAATGAATTAATAAACATTTTAAAATTTTCAGTTCTAAGTTTTAATTCAGCAAATATAGCTAGATAATGAACCATATAAAGAAAAGCTCTTTGGGATCTCCTATAATTTTAAAAAATGTAACAGAATCTTGAGGTCAAAAAATTTGAGAACCACTTTAAACCTTACAGCTGATAAACACACAACACATGACTTTTTGTATGTAGGAAATATTTCATATTAGTAAAGTTAAAAAAAAACATAGTGTAGTGAAAAGACAATGAAAAAACACATCACCACCACCACCAAGTGCTGCTGTATATGGAAAAGCTTGTTACAATGGTTTCTACCTATGTATAGATATGGCTTACCTATATTCAGTCTGAGAGACACAATCATAAAGTTCCTGGGCAGTAAATTTGACATTTTTATTTACCTGAAAGGAACCAAGATATAGTTATTAAAAATTATATTAAATAAAATGAGTGATGGCAGCAAAATTAGAGTAGCCCATATTCTGAGAGGAAAGTTCAAATTTCTAGTTACTGCATAAAAAGGATTAAACGGTAACAATAAGAAGTGCAATGACCATAATGCTAACATGGAACTGTGTGCAAAAATATGAATCCCACTGTTACAACTTAATCTGTTAGTAGAACCAGCAGAGGTGAGATGGACCTAGACATAGTAGAGATCAAATGGACAGAAAAACACAAATAAGATTATAAACAGCAGACAGTTCTATCTGGTTTAGGAAAAAGTCTTATTTATAGACATTTTCTAAAGAAATATATTTTTCAGATTATTGGAGTCTACATGTTTAAACTTATAGGTTTAAGTTAATAAATATCTGTAATTCAGAGATATAATTTATAATACCACAAATATAAAAATATTTCATCATATAAAAACTAGCTGTGGCACACATATGGAAGATACAGTGAAGGAATCTTTTATTTCTTGAAACTTACTATAGATTTAGACAACATTCCTATTTATCTACAAGGGAGAATCTGAAAACTTGCAGAGAAAAATTATTTTGATCAGCCTAAATTTTCAGAAATTTAGAATTAGTAAAAGGAAACAATAAGGCTAATTTCTATTCAATTTACTTAAAAAAATATTTCTAAGTGTTGCTAGCTGGCATGCATTTTTTGGTGAGGAAGAATGATACCACCCTGATTTAATTACTACTAATTTAAAGATTCATATCATAAAAGTCTTCTATACGATTCAATGTATTGCTTATTGGTAAAAACTCCATGACTTTCTTCAATGTTTTCATAGAAAGTTTACCATATTTGTATAGAAAACGTTTCATTCACTGAAAGTTTAAAAATATGCAGTTTTTTGGCCAGATGTAACAGCTCACGTCTGTAATCCCAGCACTTTGGAAGGTCAAGGTGTGAGGATCATTTGAACCCAGGAGTTTGAGACTAGCCTGAGCAACATATGACACCCTGTCTCTATTAAAAAAAAAATTATATATTTATATACACACACACATATATATGGTTTTCCAAATATTTAAATGAATATAATATGGATATTTTGCTTAACGTTAGCATATATTTATATATTTACTAGTATTTATATAATATTTGATATCATATTTAATGATTATATGAAATTGGTATACAATTTACCACAATTTTTATTAAAAGAATCTTCTAAAAATATTATAAAATATTCATTTAAACTATCAACCAGTCCACTTCTTCCTTCTTTACATGTTCTGCCTTCTCCTAAGGGCCGCTGATATTTTCACCATAGCCACACATTACGGGACCTACAATGTATCAGAACAC
This sequence comes from Trachypithecus francoisi, assembly GCF_009764315.1. Classification (NCBI taxonomy): domain Eukaryota; kingdom Metazoa; phylum Chordata; class Mammalia; order Primates; family Cercopithecidae; genus Trachypithecus; species Trachypithecus francoisi. Next base: position 42,153,859 of record NW_022681470.1, on the reverse strand, counting down.
AGGCCACCAAATGTCAACACATTGCAGATATTTGGTCAGAGGATGAAGGGAATGATCCATTTTCTATCAACTGTTGAGAAAAATCAGCTGAAAAACTGACTTTGAATCTGTTAAATATGAATATAAAATAATTTATGTTAAGCTTTTAATAGATTTTTTAAAAAAATATCTAGATTTATCTTTAGTTGTAAAAGCAACCATCCACATACATTTAGACATTTATCCAAGAACACAGCTGGAAGTATAAAGGTGACATAATTCCAGGTTACAGCAGATAATTTACAAAGTAGGTAGTTACTTTACTAATAAAGAAAAACTGAAGCACAGTCTCATGATGGTCTGCTTCACCATATTAATTAATTTTGACTACGAAGACATTTTCACTTACCCATATTGAGACATTTGAAATTACAACTGTTAAATATCACCTCCATGGTTAAATGAACAATTTTAATTTCCAGGGGAAAAAATAGCTAAAAGATGCCACTGTTAGCAAACATTAGAGTTGTGACTATAAAGTGAATTGTGAAATGGGTATCATTACTTTTTAATTGTGCTACTTACAATAAAAGCCAGATGTTAGAAATGGCTTATTTTTAATTTAAAAATTCAAGAAAAGGCAAAGGAGAAGTATAAAAATAGTCAAATTCCTTAAAAGATTTACAGTCCTACCATTGTTTTTTATATTAGACAAATATATCCAATGTAGTAACTGATGTAGGAAAAGTAATTCTTTTAAGAGAAATGATTTTTAAAATCTGTGAATCAGTCAGGCACAATGGTGTGTGCCCCTAGTCCCAGCTACCTGGGATGCTGAGGTAGGAAGATTGCTTGAGCCTAGGAGTTCAAGGATCTAGTGTGTCATGACTGTGCCTGTGAACAGCCACTGCACCCCAGCCTGGGCAACACACTAAGACCCTGTCTCTAATATATATTATATATATATCTGACATATATATATATATGATTCTTAGATCTACATATTCTTTTTTAATTTTTAAATTTCTTTGTTTATATCACAAGATATCATCAAGCAACAGATCCATATATTCTTATAATTAATAAGTTAGGTACTTTCTTCTAATACTCTTGGCAATAGAAAGTACTAAATTATAAAGAACTATGCCCCAGAATTTTCCAGCGTATGTAATTTTAAAATCCTATTGTTCATATATATTTTAGAGCTGGAGTCTTGCTGTGTCACCCAGTCTGGAGTGCAGTGGCATGATCATGGCTCACTGCAGCCTTGAACACCTGGCCTCAAGTGATCCTCCCACCTCCAGCCTCCTGAGATGCTGGGATTACAGCCACCATGCCCAGTTCCACATATATATTTTTGTTAGACTTAAGGTTTTGATTTGAAATTCAGAAAGTAAGATGAAATAATTATATGAATCATCTCAAAAGAGGAAGTTTTCTTAATAATCATATAATGTGGTGATAAAGAATTAAGGCTCTTATTTATTTATTTATTTACTTATTTATTTGAGACAGAGTCTCACACTGTTGCCAGGGCTGGAGTGTAGTGGCGCAATCTTGGCTCTCTGTAACCTCTGCCTCCTGGGTTCAAGCCGTTCTCCTGCCTCAGTCTCCTGAGTAGCTGAGATTACAGGCATCCACCACCATGCCCGGCTAATTTTTTTGTATTTTTAGTAGAGACAGAGTTTCACTATGTTGGCCAGGCTGGTCTTGAACTCCTGACCTCATGATCTGCCCGCCTCAGCCTCCCAAAGTGCTGGGATTACAGGCATGAGCCACTGTGCCCGGCGTATTTTAACTTTTTTGAGACAAGAGTCTCACTGTGTCAGCCAGGCTGTAGTGCAGTGGTGCAATCTCGGCTCACGGCAACCTCCACCTCCTGGTTCAAGCAATTCTCCAGCAATTCAGAAAATAAGATGAAATAATTATATGAATCATCTCAAAAGAGGAAGTTCTCTTAATAATCATATAATGTGGTAATAAAGAATTAATAAGGCTCTTATTTATTTATTTATTTGAGACGGAGTCTCATATTGTCACCCAGGCTGGAGTGCAGCGGCACGATCTTGGCTCTCTGTAACCTCCGCCTCCTGGGTTCAAGCGCCTCTCAGCCTTATGAGTAGCTGGGATTGCAGGCCCTCGCCACCACTCCTAGCTAATTTTTGTATTTTTAGTAAAGATGGGGTTTCATCATGTTGGCCAGCCTGGTCTCAAACTCCTGACCTCAAGTGATCCATCTGCCTCAGCCTTCAAAAGTGCTGAGATTATAGATGTGAGCCACGGCTCCCGGCTGAATTAAGGCTGACTCCTACAAAGCCCATATAAACACCATTGGTTGCTTAACTAAAACTAGTTAACCATCACCCTCCCCCTTTTTTTTTGAGATAGGGTCTTGCTCTGTCAACCAGGCTGGAGTGCAGTGGTATGAACATGGCTCACTGCAGCCTTGACCTCCCGGACTCAGACAATCTTCTCGCCTCAGCCTCCCAAGGAGCTGGGACCACAGGTGCATGCCACCATTCTGGCTAATTTTGTTTGTTTTTTAGAGAGATGGGGTCTCGCTGTGTTGCCAAGACTGGTCATGAACTCCTGGGTTCAAGCGATCCACTGACCTCAGCCTCCCAAAGTGCTAGGATTACAGGCGTGAATCACCGAGCCTGGTTCTTACCTACTTAACACTTATCAAACACTCATCTGTGCCTGGTACTGTTTGGAGCACTTTACATATTTTACATTACTGAATCTTTGCAGAATACAAATAATTTACCTACTATTGTTACTCTCATTTTATAGATGAAGAAATTGAGACAAGGAGAATTAAATAACTCTTCCTAGTTAATAAGTAGAAGAACCAACATTTAAGCACAGGTAGTTTGACCTCAGAGTCTGTGTTCTTAATCACTGGCTTCTTAATGGAAGATGTGGCACACAAAAAGTTACGAAGAGCTAACTAGGAATAAAAGTGAAGAAATATACTTAAAGGAGTTTGACTTCATAAGAAATGTGAGACCTGAATATATGCCACATTCCTTCATTTAGAATGTTTTAAAAATTAAACACATACACACACAAAATTGAAAGTAATAATGTTAGAGGAAACATGAACAAAGAGCATTAAGCAACTAGAAATTGACAATCAACAGAATACCCGCTTCGGTTCAGTAATGATAAGGAGAGCACGCAGGTTAATTTACAAAATACACTGAAGCCTCATTTAGTTCTACCTCCAGGGTTTATGTTGCCACTATAAAGGAAACTAAATTATAGCTTTTCTTTCCAGTAATAAGTATTTCTCAACCAGGAGTTCTTCCTTTCTGAGGTATTCTGGGTATGTAAGTTGGATGGAGAGATGGAATACTTTTGGTTGTCACAACTGGGATAGCTACAGGCATTTAGTACCTGATGTACAGGGATGTTAAACATCCTGCATTTTAAACATCCACACAACGAAGAATTGACCTGTCCAAAATGCCTGTAGCACCCCTGATGAGAAACAATTTCGCACTGGAGAAAGTGTGTTATTTTAGGACTCTCATATTTTTACTTAGGGAATGAAAGAAAAAATTGACTATGTCACTGGCAGGGAGGAGGGGAGGAAATGGACAGTTGTAGGTCACAGGATAGGAAGTTGCAGATATGTAGGATGAACAAGCCTACAGATCATACAACACGAGGTCTATAGTTAATAAGACTGCATTATATTCGAAAGTTTTGCTAAAAGAGTACATTTTAGGTGCTCTTGTCACACACACAAAAAGGGGTAACTGTGAGATAATTGATATGTTTATTTACTTACCTACAGAAACCATTTCACTATGTATAACATATCAAAACATCATGCTATACACCTTAAATATAGGTTTTTAAAAGGGAGAAAAAAGAATATGTCACTGACAAACTTTTATGGCATTCAATAATTTAAAGCAAATATCAATTAAATGGCATATCATTATGTTTTAGAACTCCTACTATGTTTATTTACATTAAAACTTGTTTAAAGTAGAAATGTGATAAATATTTAAAAATATTTCCCATACCTCATAGTTGATTAGGAAGTTATAGAGGGTCTCAACATCTTGATAATTACTGTTTGGGGCCAAAATCCTAAAAAATAAAATAAAAACAAAGGTGGGGGGGAATAAATGATTTCAGAAAAAACCAAGACCTTGAACTTTCTCCCAAAACATACCCATCCCATGAGAGATAACTTACCGTTTGATAAGCTTAAAGGTTTATAATATTTTTAAAAATCAATTAAAAATTATAAAACCAGAAACTTAATTCAACACAGGTCAACTTATTAAAATGTTTTTGCTTATTTAAATTCATACTTATAACATCAATTAATCAACAACTATAAGCATTCTTACACGTGAAGTTATAGTTCACATTTTAAGTTACAATAATACAGATTTCTCAAACAATAGAAATGTGAAGTGCATTTATACAGTCTATGCATAGAATAGAAATGTGAAGTGCATTTATACAGTCTACGCATAGATAGAAATGTGAAGTGCATTTATACTTCATATCTGTTAAGCTCCAGACAAAGCTTGAGTATTTCCCACAGAAATGTTCAACCAGTCCAGACAGACAACTGATGAAATCAGCCACTTAAAAGACATCCTAATAAAAGATCTTGATTAAATTCAAATAACATTGCTTTAACTATCAGCCTACAGCTCCACGAAAAATCAATAGATTATATAAATTGTTGAAGATAACACTTATTTACAAAAAAATAACAAATGACAGAAACAGAAATAAAACAACTTTTAAAATTTACTTTGTTGAGACCAGGTCTCACTCTGTCGCCCAGGCTGGAGGGCAGTGGTGTAATCACGGCTCAATGCAGCTTCAATCCCCTGGGCTCAAGGGATCCTTCCACCTCAGACTCCCAAGTAGCTGGGACTACAGGCAAGCGCCACCAAGTTGGGCTAATATTTTAAAAAATCAGTTTTGTAGAGATGAGGTCTCCCTATGTTGCCCAGTCTGGTCTCGAATGTCTGGGCTCAAGGGATCCTCCCACTTCAGGCTCCCAAAGTTCTGGGATTATAGGTGTGAGCCACAGCACCAGGCCATAAAAATAAAGAAGGGAAGAACATATTTTTCCTTCTAGTAGTAAAGTATTAATTCTCATTTTCTTATACTAAATATTTTTTCCATCCTTTCAGCATGAATACTGTTTTTCTTTTCAGAAAAAAAAAAAGGGAAGTAAACCAGCTTGTCATTTTGGTACAGTGTAGTGCCTGTGAGTACTGTCTGCCTCAGCTGTGTGAGCTTTGTCTAGCTGTGTGACCTCTGGGGAGTTACTCAACTTCTATGTGATTTATCTTCTTATCTGTTAAATTAGGATAACTATCCCTACTTCATAGGGCTACTGCAAGAATTAAATGAGTTACTAGAAGAAAAGTCATTATAACAGCATATGGAATACAGCAAGTACTATATAGTATATGTCAATTATAACAGTGACAGTAACAACTATCATCATCATCTAATACAGGTGCTCCTTGACTTATAATGGGGCTATACCCAGAAAAACCCATCGTCAATTGAAAACATCCTAAGTAGGAGTGCATTTTGACTTGTAATATTTTCAGTTTATGACAAGTTTATCAGAAGATAACCCTAACCCCATGGTAAGTCAAGGATTGTACTAAATGCTTTGCACCATCATAGAATTGAAAAATCCTAAAACAAACCATTATAAACTGGAAACCATCTGTAGTTTCAAGCCATAAAATACATAAACATTGATATAACTAATGAGAAATCAAGCCACCTTGGTTAATTTTTAAATTCCTAATGGCTTTTAACACTGTCTCCAGGTCTTTATGTCCTTGCCAATACTTGATTCTGTCAGACGTGATAATTAACTGTTCTCAATAATCTTAATTATATCCTTAGACTATTTGGCCTTTATTATACTTGTGGGAGAGCTTTTATAAATTGTTTTTCGGGACATAGTCAGATTTTTAAAGGTCCCTTGGAGGGGGCATACATACAGAACATCTTTAAGAATATGCAACAACCTCCATAAGAATACTATTTCATAGAAAAAGTTTTTCTTCCAACAAGTAATTTTAAAATACACACACACACACACACACACAACCTTTCAACCCCCCAAAAAAGCCCTGAGGAATACCACATAAGGAGAAGGGTCCATACATAATTTGCTTGGGTAATACATATGGAGAAGGATCCATACATAATTTGCTTAAAACATGAAGACAAAGTTCTCTAGATAAGTTAAACCAATCCTTTAGAAAGGCAATGGGAAACAAACTAGTGTGTTCTAACTTGATAACCAAGTGAAAACAAACTATCAGTCATGTGGAATAATTTATACCTATTCTTTTGTATGGCTTTAGAAATAATCTGAAGTGTCCATAAAAGAGGGTGAGAAAATTAGATAAAACAAGATGTTCTATATTAAGAGGCTAGTAAGTTTAACATACTATATTAGACTCCAGAGGACGAGACAAACTCTAGTGAATAACGTCCAACCCTCACAGTGTATTTGATGAGTAAATAAAAATGTAAAATATGTACTCAAGATGCCCAGATCAGAACAAGGGACTCTTTATTTTCTCATTCAACAACTCTTTGAGACCTGGGCCCCTGGATACAACGCTGAACGATCCAGAGTAGCCCAAAGCCTCATAGTTCTAAAGAGCACATGAAAGAAACAAATCCTGACCAGACACAGGGAGATAATAAAGGAAGAAAAATATCTCATTCTTGTCCATTTGGTCATCTCTTCCAACTTTTCAATGGCTGCTTGTAAACAGATTAAGAAACACAGGAATTTTAAGTTTCTAAGAAAGAAGTAATTTGTTCTAAATGTAAATAGTTATTTCACAAAATATCACAGAATTGTATTCTAATGAAAAAAGGCGGCCGGGCGCGGTGGCTCAAGCCTGTAATCCCAGCACTTTGGGAGGCCGAGACGGGCGGATCACAAGGTCAGGAGATCGAGACCATCCTGGCTAACATGGTGAAACCCCGTCTCTACTAAAAAAATACAAAAAAAAAAAACTAGCCGGGCGAGGTGGCGGGCGTCTGTAGTCCCAGCTACTCGGGAGGCTGAGGCAGGAGAATGGCGTAAACCCGGGAGGCGGAGCTTGCAGTGAGCTGAGATCTGGCCACTGCACTCCAGTCCGGGCGACAGAGCGAGACTCCGCCTCAAAAAAAAAAAAAAAAAAAAAAAAAAAAAAGAAAAAAGGCTTATTGGGATCTCACTGTCATTCAGATATATTACTTTTATAATCAGATAAAAACTATATATGTTACTTTTTAAAACAAGGATATATATTATAGGATATGTGATAAGATTTTTTATTTTGAAAGATGGTTGGAGGTAAACTGAGCCCAGAATGGACTGAACAACTTTATTAAAATGCAGTCAACTTGCGGTTGAATTTAGACTTCATTACATCCTATGAACTCTGAATATGAGAGAATGGAATGTGGCCTGGCACAAAAAATTGCAAACTTTTACTCACTAGAAATACAGCTTGTTGAAAAGACATAGAAAATAAAATAGAGAAAATGCCTTAGTAATTCCCCACACAAAAATTCTTGAGAGGTCAGCCTTCTCTAAAGTTTTCTCATTCTTTTTTTCTTATACCAGTATGAAGACAAAAGGCTTTTTGAATGAAAGTCCTAAAATCACCCTTCAATGGCAACTCTTTAAAAGAATGGTGGAATCAAGAAATTAGCCCTTGGGGAAAATATTTCTTAGACAATGACCATTTTTTAAATTTATAAATATATTCACATTTGTCATTTAAAAAGAAATTCATAACAATCACATTAAGTATATATTAAATGCATATTTGCTCAAATGCATATCAAGCTATGAAATATTTTAAAAATAAGATATGGTCCATTATCCTCAAGTGGTTTATAATCTTAAAATTTCACTCTTAAATTCTGGAATGAGTTTTTGGAAACAGATGTTGAAGCAGGATGTAATCCGCAGCTCACAGCTGGATATGCTCTGGTTTCCTTTACAACAGTATCAATAACAACACATAATGAGTTACTAAACACATAAGTCTGACCCTGCTTTACATACACCATCTCCTTGAATTTAATTATGTAGCCCAGCTTTAACACCCTAAATTTGGTTTTGCGATCTTGATCAAGTTGCCTGCTTTTCTGTATCTCGGCTCCTTACCTGTGAAATGGGGATAAAGTAGTGTTAACCCCATAAAGTTACCGTACAAATTAAGTAATGCATCTACAGTGTTTAGCGCACACAGTACATACTCAGTAAATATTAGCTGTTATATAATAATCACTTTTCAGATATAGAAACCAAGGTCCAACATTTTAAGATACTTGCCCAAGATTACACAGTGAGTGGTGGTAAATATTCAAATCTCCTTGGGTTTGATTCTAGGACTCATACTTTTCCCACCAATAAAAGGACAACCAACACCATTTTCTTGCCTTTAAATTATTTTACAAAATCAAATGAAATAAAGTCCATTTAAAATAGTTAAAGTATTGCTTTTATATGTAAGCAAAAAAAAAAAAAAAGCTGCCTTTTATCAAATGCTTCTGGCAAATTATTTCACGTATGTTCAAACACTAATGTAGTTGTTTTATCTTGATCAGAGCCACAAAGCAAGTTGGTTAACAGAACTGACACTCACTAGAGGTCCTGACTCAGTCACACAGGTACTGTGAATATTCTATTTATCCATGAACAATTAGCATTAATGTTAATCTGAATTAAACGAATTTCATTTCTATATAACTCAATATCAGATAAAAATCAATACATCTCTTCAAGAAAAAAAAAAGACCATGCCACTCAAGGTTTAAAAAAAAATTTTCCCCCAAATACCAGTCAAGGGAAGCAGTGGGAGTGGAGAAGAAATCTGTAACTGGTTGTGATAAACCGCCACTCAAGTTTTTACAGACAAAAGAGAATAACCTGACTAAAATTCTTAAATGATGCATTAAAATGGACTAAATTTTCCATTTGAATTTTAAAAATTCAAATAAAACTTATCTCCTATTTAGAAAAAATAAAGTTGCAGACTCAGGAACAAGGAAATAAATCTAAAATATTCCAGTTTAACATTTAATTCTAGAAATTCAAAAAAGTGAAATATATTCTTGGACATTTATAAATAACAACTTACAACCCACAGAACTGAATAAATTGAGGTCCCTTCTGGCAAGACAATGATTTACATTAATATAATATTTAAAATAGTTTTAGAGAGTGTGAAAAAAATTGAAGTTTTAAAAGGAATTGCAAGAAGTGGAAATGTTTACTATTTTAAAAACTCACTTTTATATTCTCTATAGCTAATAAATGAGTCAAAGTTTAAATATTATGAAGCACTTACATTGTTATTGAGGATAACAAAATCATTTATTGAGCATCCACTAAGTGCAAAGGACTGAATAAATGCTATCTCCTTTAATCTCTATAATTTAATAAAGCAACTCTTTCAACTCCATATTAGGAAACAAACACAGAAAAGGCTAATCATTATCTAGGTAACAAAGCCGGTGAATGGATGGAACCAGAATTCAACTTCAGACCACTCTGAGGCTCAAAGCTCTGTTCTTCTCATTTTAATACAGTGACATGCCTGAACAATATTATCAAATTGGATTTTGCTGATGATGAATTTAAGTTATGTTGCTGATAAACTCAGTGAAAATTTATCAAATCCACAATGAGGAAACACTAAGGAAAAAAGTCTTGGATCTCAGAGCACTTTTAGGGGGGATTATTTATTTCAAGTAAAACTAAAATTATACATTTTCTATAGTTAATTTGGAAAATCAGCTATGCAAATGAGAGCTAGCCATCAGTCCTAGATTTTGAAAAAAAATGCCATATATAGTTAAAATGGTCAATGAGCAATTAAACAATTTAAGCAAAATTAATTGTTAAAACTTTATGTTTCTATTTTTCCTTCAAAGATAAAAATTTGTAAGCTTATTATACTAATTACATATAGGTTGACTATACTAATTACATATAAGTATTAAACATAAAAACTTTTGACAAAAGTTTGGACAAAGTTCAGAATTAAAATTTGATCTACTCAGAATACTAGAAATCTTTTATTTTTTAAGTTGGTGGTGGGAATAGGAATTACAGGTAATTTTATAGGTATAAAATTATAGGTAATTTTATAGGTATAAAATTATAGGTAATTTTATAGGTATAAAATTATAGGTAATTTTATAGGTATAAAATTATAGGTAATTTTAATGACTATATTTCAAATTAACTTAAAAAGCAATTCTAGAGTAGGAAAATATCATTTGATAGTTAAAAGAACAGATATGTCTTAATGTTTGTTAGACATAAACATACATACAATTAGAATATACTAATAAATACTACAGCTTTCTGTTAATTTTGCAGAAGAGTTAAAACACGATATATACCATAAAAACTTCAACCAATCCTGTCTTTTATCTTGGGTCACCAGCCTATTCCTCTCCTGTATTTTCTTCATTAGCATTGAAACATAATAATATAATGGTTGTGATCACAGTCTCTCTGGAGCCAGCCAGCCAGAGTTAAAATCAGAGGTTTACTGTTTTCCAGCTAAGTGATATCAGATAACTTATTTTACCTCACTATGCTTCATTTCTCATTTGTAAAACAGGGACAACAATAGTACTTATGTCACAGGGCTATTAAGATGATTAAATGAGTTAACATAAGTAACACACTTGGAACAATACTTGGCCAATAAAATATTAGCTACTACTATTATTATTTTATTTCTTATCTTTGAAAACACCACAAATTATCACATAGCTTGTCAACTAAGAACCAAATGAACATTCAATTCAAGCTGTTTGGGGACTTGTTCTCTTCTCGTAAGGCATCTCCAGCAGTGAATTTTTACATCATTCATATGAATAGTAATGGGCTTCTCTCCTTAGTCCTGATATTGACAATAAACATCAATAGGAGAAATCAAGAAAAGTGAAAGGCAAAAGATGTCGCTATATACTTAACCACATTTTTAATCCCTATTGATTATTGGAAAAAAGGTTAAAAAAAAAAAAAAAAGGAGCCAAGTGTGAACAAAACCATGATTGTTATCAGTGTTATCAGTAGAGAACCCAGTCTGTGAAATATTTTATGGACAGGAGGGAACACAGGAACTATGTCCTACCCACTGGCTACCATCTAGGTGAGGAAAGACTGTTTCACATTACCAGAATCCAGGAGCACACCCAGAGGTAAAAGGTGATACTCTGATAATTAGCTGCAGCCATATTACCGAACTTTGCTGAGTTGTGATGGTGGCTGTTGTTATGGGCTGAAGTGTGTTCCTCCAATATCGATATGTTGAAGCCCTAACCTCCAGTACCCCAAGATGTGGATGTATTTGGAGATAAAGGGTTTTACAGAGGTAATTTAGAGTAAAGGAAGCCATTGGCATGGGCCCTAATACAATCTTCTGCCAGGGTAAAAGATGCAAAATTCTAGTTCCAGTTTCATCTTTATGTGACTTTGGGTCAATCTATGGGAACTGAAATCAATGCCACGATTTATTGTTAGAAAAGTCATGAGAAGTGGACTGGAAATATTTGGAAATCTCTGACTGATGAAAAGACAGCCTGTGTTATCAAAAATCCATCTCATTAATTTGGTTTAGTGCTCAGTTGAAACCATCTTCAAAAAATCTTAAAACTGTCTACAAAACAGCATATTCTTATCTTAGCTAATGAGTCCATGTAGATAAGGTGTTTTCAAGCCTCTTCTGTGATATACTGGGCAAGCGAAGGATGGATTCTCATTCATGACTAAAGAGGCATTTTTGGCAAAGTGATCTGAGATGAGCTGGTAGAGTTAGGCCAGGGGATCATGGGGTCCTAACATCATTATTAAGGAAATTCTGAAAAACACCAGCCACAACGCACCCCAAGAGTTCATCACAACACTCTGAGTTTCTTCAAATCCAGCACTTTTTTGTTGTTTTCGTTACTGGGTATTGGCTGTTGTTATGGGCTGAACTGTGTTCCCCAAAAATGTGTATGCTGAAGCCCTAACCTCCAATACCCCAGAATGTGGATCTATTAGGAGATAAGGGCTTTAGAAAGGTAACTGAGAGTAAATGAAGCCATTGGCATGAGCCCTAATACAATCTGAATGGTGTCCTAATAAGAAGGGAAAATTTGGGCCTGGCACTGTGGCTCATGCCTGTAATGCCAGCACTTTGGAAGGCTGAGGCAGGTGAATTGCTTGAGCCCAAGAGTTTCAGACCAGCCTGGGCAACATGGTGAAACCCCATCTCTACAAAACAAATGCAAAAATTAGCCAGGTGTGGTGGCACACACCTGTAGTCCCAGCTACTCAGCAGGCTGAGATAGGAGAATCACCTGAGCTTGGGGAGGTTGAGGCTGCAGTGAGCTGAGATCAGGCCACTGCACTTCAGCCTGGGCACAGAGAGTGAGATCCTGTCTCAAAAAAAAGAAAGAGGAAATTTGGATAAAGTGACACCAAGGATACATGTGCACAGAACAATCATGTGAATAGTCAGCCAAGCACAAGCCAAGGAGAGAGGCCTCAGAGGAAACCAACCCTGCTAGCACCTTAATCCTGGACTTAGGTTTCTAGAACTACAAGAAAATAACATCTGTTGTTTAAGCCATTCAGTCTGTGGTATTTTATTATGGTGGCTCTAGCTAACTAATATACAGCTGCTATCCACAGATACTGGTGGCCCAGCTTTGGGGAGCCATGTACCTCATGATTAGAAGCAAGATGGAGCATGTCCCAGAATATGAGAATGATGTGGAATTCACTGAGTAGTCAGTTGTTAAATACTTTCTTTGCTTTGCTTTCTAGCATTATGCTTCCTTGGATGATAATCTTAGTACTTAGGATGCTGGTACTGCTGGAGGCCAGTTCTATGATCAGGATTAACCATGTACTAAAGGGAGCCAGAAACAAGTATGACAAGTGGGTTCATTTCTTTTCTACTTAGTGAGGCTCCAGTGAGATTCAAACAGGTCCTCAATGAGTCCTGTGCCCTCTATGAAACCAGATAGTGCCAGCTAAATCTACACAATACTCACGATTCTCCTAATACTCTATGAATGTTCCTCTCTAATTGATTAATCCTACCTCACTATCAGGTATCTACTATTTTTCCACTGTAATACGACAAATAGGATCACTCTAGTTAATAAGGAAGGAGCAACTGAAGATAAGAGCTGACAGTAAAAGAAACAAAAAATCATATCCTTCCACCATTTATTCATACTGCCATTAAGATCTCAATATACCCAATCAGGGCCCAGACACAAGCTTATTACTGCCTCATTACAAGCATACCTCACTAGATGCAGAGACTGTTGACAATACATCAACAACATTAAAGAAATGTTCTATTTAGAAGAACCTCGAGGAAAAAAATTTTGAAGCATAAGAAAAATCCTTTTATTTACACATTTAATTGATCAACTTTGAAAGTGTACAGTTTTATATATTAGACTTTTCATAAAAACAGGACAAACCAAATCACAACATACTACCCCATACCCATAATGATGACTACTAGTTAAAAAAAAAAAGCATAAAATCACAGGCGTTGGTTAGGATGTGGAGTACTGTTGTTGGAAATTAAAATGTACAGCCAGCTGTGATGGAAAATAATATGGCAGTTTCTCACAATATTAAAAATAGGATTACCACATGGTCCAGTGTACTTCTGGCTATACACATAAAAAATTAAAAGCAAGGACTCAAATAGGTATTTGTTTATCCATGTTCATAGCAGTATTATTCACAATAGTCAAGGGGTGGAAGCAAACTAAGGGTCCACTGATGCATGAATGGTGAAAAAATGTGATATACACATATAATGGAATATAGTAAGCTTTAAAAAGGAAGGAAATTCTCACATATACCACAACATGGATGAATATTCAAAACATTACACTAAGTGAAATAAGCCAGTCACAAAAGAACAAATAGTGTATGATTTTACTCTTATTAGGTACCTAGAGTAGTCAAATTCAGGTGGTTGCCAAGGGCTGAAGTGGACGGAAAACTGGGGAGTTAATGCAATGGTTACAGAATTTCAGTTTTACAAGATGAAAAGAATTCTGTGGATAGACAGTGGTGACGGTAGCACAAGAGCAGGAATGTTCTCAATGCCACTAAACTGTACACTTAAAAGTAGTTAAGAAGATAAACTGTAAGTTATATGCATTTTACCACAATTAAAAATTTTAAATATTACATTTTTTTAAGGAGGGAGAATAAGGAAAATAATTTCTTGATAAAAGAAAATAAGGAGGTTTTTAAGGAACCAAAGACTTCGTAGAATTACTGTGGGGAAAGAGTCAAGAAAAATTTCATGTGTCATTATTACAGAATCACTTTTGCTCTAGTATTTATATTATTATGAATGATTTTATCTTTTCATGTATAATCTAAGAAACATTTATACTACTGACTGGACCCTTTGTTTTTCCAAATAAGTCTAATACACATATTCATAAACACAACCCTTTCACTCGACCTTGTGATCTCCTCTAGCTACAATTATGTTCTTTTGCTATTTCTACTTCCTCACCTCCAAGTCACTCCTTGGCCTACTATCTAACATTTGCCCCAACATTCTCATGAAACTGCCACCACCAAATTCACCAATGACTTCTGTGTTTTTCAATCTAATGGACACTTTTAAACCATATCTTATTTGGCCTCTCAGTAGTAGCATGATGCTGTTAAAGATTCATTTTCGGCCAGGCGCGGTGGCTCAAGCCTGTAATCCCAGCACTTTGGGAGGCCGAGACGGGCGGATCACAAGGTCAGGAGATCGAGACCATCCTGGCTAACACGGTGAAACCCCATCTCTATTAAAAAATATTTAAAAAAAACTAGCCGGGCGAGGTGGCGGCGCCTGTAGTCCCAGCTACTCGGGAGGCTGAGGCAGGAGAATGGCGTGAACCCGGGAGGCGGAGCTTGCAGTGAGCTGAGATCCGGCCACTGCACTCCAGCCTGGGTGACAGAGCGAGACTCCGTCTCCAAAAAAAAAAAAAAAAAAGATTCATTTTCTTTTGGAACTTATTCTTTCCTTGACATTTGTGAAGCTAATCTCATAAACTTTTCCTTCTACTCCTCCTCTTCAATCCTCATTACTAGTTCTATAGTATTAAACTGGATTAATTTACCTACACTGCACAGCCATTGACCAGTAAAATAAAAGCATGAGTACTCTAGCACCATTTAAAGATAAATGTCTTGGGTCCTCTCATCCTGTACCTACCCTTATCCTTTGTTCTCCAATCCTTTCCAGTGTCTTCTAGACTCCTTCCTGGTTTTTACCTCAAATTTCTGGCATCACATTTGCCCCTTGGGCTACAGGATGATTTCCCATATCTTTAGCATCTCTTTGGTACTACCATCATGTGCACTAAGCCATCATGTGCACTCATCCTCTAAAATAAATAACCATTGTTTTCCTTTCCCATCCTAAGCTTAAAAACAAGTATGCTTTGTAAGTTCCACGGCATTTCTAAAGTACTCACCCATGCCTCTTGCTGTATAACAGATTAGATTAATACCCACTCTAAGAGATGGCTTACAGATGTACTGCTGATAGAACCTTAGTGACTATCCACTTCTAATCAAGGTCATCAGGGTATCTCTTTAGGGAAATATGAATGTAATGTAAGTGCTATAAAGAATCTTGAAATCTGTCCAATTATGTTTTAGATAACTTTACTAAGCTGACATAATTGACAAGAAGTGGTCTACATAGAAAAAGGGATCAAGAACAAGAATTTCCCTATATAGGAAAAAGGCTGCCCTATTTGGCAAATAAAGTTTTATAGTAGAAAAGAGAGTACTTTAGCTTGAGGTCAATGTCCCCAGGAGTCAGCAAGAAAACTTTGATAGTAATCTAGTTTGCAGTGTAAACTTCCCTCTAGAAGTCACTCAATTTATAAATATTTTGGTTCAGTTGGCAGTTACTAATCTCAACATAAAAGTAAGTGGGCATTCTGATGTATCAGCCTCATTCTGTTCAAATCTGACCATTGTGAATCTAAGTTCTCAGTAAACTGGTAAAATACAATTCCTAAACTTGCAAATCTGGGGACTAAACTCTGTACCTATGACTCTGCAATTATGGTATGAAGATTCAAATGACCACGTAGTTTCTTCCTCTCTATTTATTCCTGCACGTATTGATTGCTGATTGCATGTTAACTACTGTGTGAGATGGGAATATATCAAAAAGCAAAATATTTCCTTCCATTAAAGAGCTTCCAGGGTAGTCTGTCTTTAAAACAGGTAACATAAACAAGAGAAAGGCAGCACATGAAATTGATTAATATTGGCTGACTTTGAGGAGGAGAACAGGGAGCTGAAGTAAAAAGGGTGAAAAGAAAAACTTTCACCTTTTATTTTTCACCTTTTATTTTAAAATAACATAAAGGTATTATGTACATTTTAAGTGATCAAAAACTTTTTTTAATTGGGTAGAGATTTAGTGAATCAGAAAATAAGCCTGAGGAAATTATTCAGAAAGAAACATCAAAGAATAAAAGAGATGAAAAAAACAACAGTCAAGAAATATGGCTGATAGAATGCGGACAGCCAGGAATAGGAATTCCATATAAGAGAATTAAGGAGTATGAGAGAGAGGTAATATTTGGAGAGATGAAGAGTGAGAATTTCCAGAACTGAAGATGTGTCTTCAGACTGAAAAAAGCATACCACATCTCAAGAGAGATAAACAAAACAAAATCCATACCCAGATATAGTGTGACAGGATTGTAAACATAAAAGATATAGAGAAACATCTTGAAAGCATTCAGGAGAAAAGATGGCATTAGCTACCCAAAAAAGCAATATGCTGACAGCAGACTTCCCATTTCCAAGATGACAGAAGATAATAAAATTATATTTTCAAACTACTCAGGGAAAATAATAGTCAATCTAGAATCCATACCCAGCAAAATTATCAATCAAGAATGAAAGCAAAATAAAAACACGTCAGTCAGAATAAGAATATTTACCATTAACAGATCTTCACTGAAAGAACTACTAAAATTTTGCTTCATTGAATAGGAAGCTGAATCCCGGAAGACGAGTAAAATGAAGGAAGCAAGGGAAATTTTTTAAAAAACTAATAAAGCATGATAAATAAGCATGACAAAGCTAAACACAACAAAAACTATTTTATATAGTAACAAATAATTTGGGGTGGTGATTTAAAACAACATGGAACATTATATAATGCTAGAAAATAAAGACAGGAAAGATGACAGGAGGGAGATCAGAACTCAAAGTGTTCTTTTTTTTTTTTTTTTTTTTTGAGGCGGAGTCTCGCTCTGTTGCCCGGACTGGAGTGCAGTGGCCGGATCTCAGCTCACTGCAAGCTCCGCCTCCCGGGTTTACGCCATTCTCCTGCCTCAGCCTCCCGAGTAGCTGGGACTACAGGCGCCCGCCACCTCGCCCGGCTAGTTTTTGTATTTTTAGTAGAGACGGGGTTTCACCGTGTTAGGCAGGATGGTCTTGATCTCCTGACCTCGTGATCCGCCCGTCTCGGCCTCCCAAAGTGCTGGGATTACAGGCTTGAGCCACCGCGCCCGGCCAGAACTCAAAGTGTTCTAAGATGCTTGCTATATTCAGGATCTGAACAATACTGACACTTTAGACTTTATAAATCGAGTACACATTTATTAAGTTAAGAGTAACAATAATAATGAAACAAACAAAAGGTACAACCTCCAAACTAGTAGAGGGATAAAAAGGAGAATTAGAAAAACTAACAACAGTATATCTTGACCAATCTAATAAAAGGCAAAAAGAACAAAGAAAAAGTATGATAAAGAGGAAAGACAGGCTGATTCAAGTGTAGTGGTGTTTACAACTAATTGACCACAACCAGTTACAATAGATTTCTTTGTTCTTTCTCCACTCCCACTGCTTCACTTGACTAAACTTTTAAAAAATTAAAATAATAAAATAAAAACAAGAGGAAAGATTTTTAAAATAGTAGAAATTAGTCCAAATACAATATACCAATAATCACAATAAAAATATATAAATTGTTTTACTTATCAAACAAAAAACAAATTGTCAGATTGGATAGATAAAATCTAGCTAGAGAAAATAATGACTCCAAATGGTTGACAATAAAGGAAAGAAAAAATACTAATAACAACAAAAAGCTGGTCTAGCAGTATTAATATATAACAAAACAAACTTAAAGGCAGAAAGTCTCACTAGTAGTAAAGAGGATCAATTCACCAGAAAGATTTAACCTCAAAATATGCAGAGCAAAAATTGACAGCATTACAATAAGAAACTGAAAATCCCACAATTACAGTAGGAAATTTTTAACATAAATCTGATCAAATAAATCATAAAACTGATCAAAGAGAAAAAACTCAGCAAGTATATAATAATATGGACAACATAAAATCAGTTTTTTTCTTTAGGCTAAAGTGAAGCAGTGGGAGTGGAGAAGGAACAAAGAAATCTGTAACTGTCTGTGATCAATTAGTTGTAAACACCACTGCACTCAGACCAGCCTGAACAAATTTGATCTAATGGACACATTTAGAATTGATGTAGCTTTATAAAAAAATAAAAGGAAAAAACAGAAAGCAGTTAGGTGGCACCACTTCAGGTTGTTGTGGGTTTATTTATTTACTTTTTTTAGGTTTTCTTGGAGTCTGGTATTTGCATCTTGCAAATTCAAATCACATATGCTCTTAAATAAAAAACTTTTCCATGC
Organism: Trachypithecus francoisi; assembly: GCF_009764315.1. Classification (NCBI taxonomy): domain Eukaryota; kingdom Metazoa; phylum Chordata; class Mammalia; order Primates; family Cercopithecidae; genus Trachypithecus; species Trachypithecus francoisi. Next base: position 42,135,110 of record NW_022681470.1, on the reverse strand, counting down.
ACACCACCATTAGGAAGAGCATCATTAAATCACTAACTTCTAAAGCCATAAAAGGATGATTTTTTAGTTTCAAGAATTTAGATTTACTAGAGATAGCCTATATTTAAGTATATCAACCATGTTAAACAAAAAAAATACTTTCAGGCCGGGCGCGGTGGCTCATGCCTGTAATCCTAGCACTTTGGGAGGCCAAGGAGGGCAGATAACCTGAGGTCAGGAGTTTGAGACCTGCCTGGCCAACATGGCGAAACCCCATTTCTACTAAAAATACAAAAGTTAGCTGGGCGTGGTGGTACATGCCTGTAGTCCCAGCTACTTGGGAGTTTGAGAAAGAATAATCACTAGAACCCGGGAGGTGGAGGTTGCAGTAAGCCGAGACTGCACCACTGCACTCCAGCATGGGTGACAGAGTGAGACTCCATCTCAAAAAAATAAATTAAATTAAATTTAAATTAAATTAAATTAATTATGAGTTTAGTTTTAGACTTTTGGAGTCTAAGCTGAAAATTCACAACTGAACCAAGTAATGGGCACGAAGGAGTTGAGATGACCTCACAAAGGGAGAGCGGAGTATAGAGAGGAAGAGGAGTGCTAGACTACATCTGGTGATACGTGTAGGAAATGTTCCAAAATTTTCTTCACTTAGCAGTGTAAGAACTATTTAATATTTACCATTAACAGGAATGGCAGGAAAACATGGTCTAAAGATGAAGACAATAGCTTTACTGTAAAACCTTTTGTTGAGACTCAGAAAGAGCTAAAGTGCCTCTTAGAATCATTCAGATACACAAAAGGCCTTTTAAGCATCTTAAGATTGTGTGCCTCTCACATTCTTATGGTGACAGCTACTAGGGAGGCTGAGGCGGGAAGATCACTTCAGCCTAAGAGAGTTATGCAGTGAGCTATGATCGCACCACTGCAACCCAGCCTGGATGATAGAGTGAGACACCAGTCTTTAAAAATAAATAAAACAAAATCCTAAGAGCAATGCCCATACAGGTTCAAACGGAGCCCAAGATGAGAGGGTGGTTTATCTCAAAGAGATTTGTGGTTGTGACTTTTGTCTAACACAGTGAATATCAATAAAGATTCATAGAAAACAAATAGCTTTACAGGATTGTTCTGGTAAAAGTACTACCACTTGGAATAAAAGAGACAGAAATAATACAGAATGAAAAAGGTCTTTGGAATCCCTACCTTTTATGGGAAGGACGCAGCTTGAGGAGGCTCCTCAACTGCAGCTTCCTTTTCTTACGGAAAAGTAAATCAGAAGCCAAAACCAAGAGCCCAGAGAGCAGAGACAACAGCAGAGGTGAATAATTGCCAGGCAGTCAGGTTGAGCCCTTATAAAGTACATGCAACATGTGCATGACTGGATTTTAGAATTGCTAGTGATTTCCTGTGCTCCCCTTTTGGAATACGAATGTTGAGAGTATTTATAAACTACGGGGTAGGTGGTGGGGTATTAGTGTGTCTCTAGTTCACAGTACTTCCCATCTAGAGGAACGGTATTCAAGGAGCTCTGCTGAAGGAGCCACACCTAAGGAGCCTCACCTCAACCACACCTGGACCTGATTCAAATAATGAGATTCTGGACTTTAACCTAATCCTATAAAGGGATAAGACTTGGGGATGCACAGGTCTTGTAAGTTGGAGGGATGTAAACTGCTGTGACCTCAGGGGAGACTGTATTTTCCAAGATGGCCACACAAGATCTCTCATCCCACATGTTCTTACAAGGTAACACTGGCATTCCTATCAACAGGCAGGCCCCTCAACCTAGGCAGGTCTGTGACTGTAGAGGAAATGACACTATATGATTTCTGAGGCAACACCAAAACAGGCAACATAGCTTCCACCTCATATTGTGGGACACTCTTGGAAACCAGCCTGCAGCCTGTAAGGAAGCTCAGGCTACATGAAGATGCCCCATATTGGCGTTTTGCTTGAGAGGCAGCATCAGCCAGCCTCAGAGATATCTCCAGACACTATCTGAATGCAGCTACACAAGAAATCTCAAGTGAGAATTTCCAAGATGAGTCTAGTCAACTCCCCAAACATTACGAAAAACAAATAATTGGTTGTTACTGTTTTAAGCCAATAAGTTTTGGGGTGATTTGTTATACAGCAATAGATACCAGAACATGAGAGTAGAGGTAAGGGAAATCAGTCATTAGCTAGCTAAGCCATATGGTATGTAATTTCTTTTACAGCTAATCTTTTGATTGGTTTAACACAAAAAAACTGCTGAACCGCTTTTGTCTTTATATATATATATTTTTTTGCTTAGTCATACCTTCACTAGCTTTTTAGTGAAGGATCCTTTTAGTGAAAGTTCTACTGCATGTAGTTAAATGAAGGATATTTTCCATATCTCAGTATGAAGAGAGGAGGGAGATCAGTATCTCCATTGGTGTAGACAGATATGACAGTGACAGCAGGAACCAAAATCACCCCAGACCCAATGAAAGACACAGACCAGAGGTGGAGTGCAGAAATCCAAAAGGAATAAATAGGGTATGTAAACAATGGTTCCTCCCCAGGTGAATCATTCCAGCACAGAAGTTTCTAAGTTGAATAATTAACATATTAAATTTCTGAACATGGACTTCTATTTAGAATGACTTTCAATATAAAGCTGAAAATGTATGATATGAAAAATATGTTGGCCTGGATCATAAAATCCTATCCCTGCAACTTCTCTGAAAATCCATGTATTTATGAAAAAATTAATTATTGGTTAATTGTATTGAACGTAAGTTGAGTTTTGTTTTGTGTGAGAACATTGTTGTTTGCATGTTAGTCCCTAAGATTAAACATGTAAGGAAAGAGTACAATTACAGTTTAATTGGTGGAAACACACTGAACTAAAGATGCCCTCTGCTTCTATATGGGAAATATATTACAGGGTCATATCCACTTCTCTTAATTGTTCACAACTGTTTCCAAGCAATCTGAAGGAACTGTTGACTTTTTGAAAATAACCATAGTAATCATGTACTATGATCCTGTACTGCAGAGGGAATCCTAACAAAGCACCATGAATGCAGAAAGTTTCAAAACGCAAAAAAGCCTGAAATAACTATTAATTTAGGCAAAGGAAGAAGAGAAAGAAAGCACTGTCACCAACTCATACTGTAATAGCAAATAAACAAATAGTCTGCTTTTTAGGAAGGAAAAAAACAAAACAAAACAAAACAAAACAAAACACTTCTAGAAGCAAATTAAATAAAATTTAGTTCCATGACTGAAATATTCTATTTTTATTTTGTAGCAGAGTTTGTTGAAACCTAAATGAAAGCTTACCCAGAAATCTCATTTATTTCTAAAACAGACAAAGGAGAGCCATACATACTGAAGCAGAGTGCAGGTCTGGAGAACAATGCACTCAGCCTTCTTTATGCTTTCCCCTATGTCACCCTGAGAATCCAGACAGACCTCTACTGAGCCAAACTGAAAATTTCCATGTATTAAGTTTCAGTACAACAAAATTTCCCTTATAACTGAGGTAGCTTCATCTTTATGATACATAAATACGAATCTCACTGAGAAATTAAATAGCTAAACAACTTTTTTCCTAAACAACTTTCAATGCAAAAAATGAAAGAGCAGAAATAAGTCTAGAGAAAGCCTAAAGCATCAACAGTTCATTTGTCCAGTTACACATCCCACTATTTAACCTCCAGTATTTCCAACTGCTCTGGCTCTACTTTCCTAACATTCTGTCTTCCCCTTTCTTCTATCCTCTCTGAACTTGTGCCTTTAGTTTAATCCATATGTCAGACAACCCCAGGTCACACATGTTGAAGTATCCAGAAGATAAGGTGGGAGTTCTGCATTAGGGAGGAATGGAGAGGTGTGGGCTGATTTATTGGCTTTCGATGTTCTTCAAGGCACTGCATTTTACGTATGTCTGGTTAGATGATTTACAGATTATATTACTTATCCAATTAACCTTCATCAAATGGGTAACAGTTTCAAGGATTCCAACAAGAAACCTAAGGACTGAAGGTAATAATGATAAGGCAATCACACGGAATCAACAAGAAAAGAGCTGATGCTACTATTTCTAGTTTGAGCGTTTACCAGTCACAACAGAATGTAAAGAAAAATGATCTTAGATGATCTTTTAAAAATTAGCCCCTGGTCAGGCATGGTGGCTCACACCTGTAATGCTAACACTTGAAGAAGCTGAGGTAGAAGATCACTTGAGGCCAGGAATTCAAGACCAGCCTGGAGGACACAGTGAGATCCCATCTACCAAAAATTTAAAATATTAGCCAGGCATGGTGGAGTGCGTCTGTAGTCCTTCCTACTCGGGGGTCTGAGGCAGGAGACTCACCTGAACCCATGAGTTCCAGGCTGCAGTGAGCTATGATCACACAACTGCACCACAGCCTGGATGACAAAGTGAGACCCCATCTATTTTAAAAAAAAAAAAAAAAGCTCTCCAAAATATTAACATAAGATATACAAATTAAAGGATATGGCCAGGTGCAGTGGCTCATGCCTCTAATCCTAACACTTTGAGAGACTGAGGAGGGTGGATAGCTTGAGCCCAGGAGTTTGAGACCAGCCTGTGCAACACGGCAAGACCCGGTCTCTACAAAAAATACAAAAGTTAGCTGGGCATGGTAGGGTAGGCCTATAGTCCCAGCTACTTGGGAGGCTGAGGTGGGAGAATCACATGAGCCATGAAGTGGAGGTTGCAGTGAGCCGTGATGATGCCACCGGACTGCAGCCTGAGGAACAGAGTAAGACTCTAAGAAAAGAAAAAATAAAAATTTGAAGGATGTGATACTAATCAGGATAGATCTGTCCCTCTGGCCATTTCTCCAACTACACTGGCATTTTAGGCCCGTAGAGATTAGCATTAACTCAGAGTCAGTATGTAGTAATCCCCTAAAACGTCTAAGTACAGTTATGTACTGCACAATGACATTTTGGTCAACAATGGACCACATATATGACAGTGGTCCCATAGATTATAATGTAAGACTGGGCATGGTGGCTCACACCTGTAATCCCAGCACTTTGAGAGGCCAAGGTGGGCAGATCACCTGAGGTCAGGAATTCAAGACCAGTCTGGCTAACATGGTGAAACCCCGTCTCTACAAAAATACAAAAATTAGCCGGGCATGCTGGTGGGTGCCTGTAATCCCAGCTACTTGGGAGGCTGAGGTGGGAGAATCACTTGAACCTGGGAGGCAGAGGTTGCAGTGAGCCGAGATCCCGCCACTGTGCTCCAGCCCGGACAACAGAGTGAGACTCCGTCTCAAAAAAAAAAAAGATTATAATGTAAGATTATCAGCAAGAGTAGAAAAAAAAGTATACTGGAACCAAAAAATTCCTATCACTTAGTAACTTCCTACTAGCACAACTCATTACTCATGTGATTGTGGTGATGCTGGCATAAATAAACCTACCGCAATGCCAGTTCTCTAAAAGTATAGCACATACAATTAAGTACAGCACATCATACTTAATAATAATAAATAACTACATTACTGGTTTTTTCTGTATTTACTATACTACACTTTTTATCATTATTTTAGGGTATACTTCTTCTACTTATTAAAAAAGCTAACAAAAAAGAGACTCAGGTAGGTTCTTCGAAAGGTATTCCAGAAGAAGGCATTGTTATCATAGGAGACAGCTCCATGTGTGTTACTGTCTCTGAAGACCTTCCAGTGGGACAAAACATGGCGGTGGAAGACAGTGACACTGATGATCCTGACCCTGTGTAGGCCTAGGATAATGTGTATGTTTTGTGTATTAGTTTTTAACAAAAAAGCTTAAAAAGTAAAAAGTACATAAAAATTTTTATAAAAAGAAAAAAGCTACAGAGAAAGGATATCAAGAAAGAAATTATTTTATACAGCTGTACAATGTGTGTGTTTGTTTGTTTTCTAGGAAGCATAAATTTGAAAGGGGTGGTCCTTTTTTAATTGTATTTTTAAATTAAAAAAATTGTTTTTAGAGACAGGGTCTCACTCTGTTGCCCAAGCTGGAATGCAGTTATGCAATCATAGCTCACTATAACCTTGAATGCTTGGGGGGCGCTCAAGCAATCCTCCTGCCTCAGCCACCCAAGTAGCTGAGACTACAGGCACACACCACCATGCCCAGCTAATTTTACTTTTTTGCAGAGACAGTGTCTCACTATGTTACCTAGACTAGTCTCGAACTCCTGGCTTCAAGCAATGCTCCTGCCTTGGCCTCCCAAAGTGCTGGAATAACAGGTATCGGCCACCATGCCTGGCCATTGTTTGTGTTCTAAGTTAAGTGGTTATTGGAAAAGAGTCAAAAAGTATTAAAAAAACAAAAGTTTATAAAATTAAAAAGTTATAATAACCTAAGGTTTATTACTGAAGAAACAAAACGTTTTTTAATTGAGTGGAGTCTAAGTGTACAGTGCTTGTAGTCTATAGTAGTGTAATATCCAAGGCCTTCACATTCACTCACCACTCACCCACTGACTCACCCAGAGCACTTCCACTCCTGCAAGCTCCACCGTGGTAAGTGTCCTATACAGGTATACCATTTTTTTATCTTTTATACCATATTTTTAACCATACCTTTTCTATGTTTATATATGTTCAGGTACACAAATACTTACCATTGTGTTACAATTGCCTATAGTATGCACAGTAGCATGCCATACAGGTTTGCAATCCAGGAGCAATAGGCCATTTACCATATAGCCTAAGTGTGTAGCGGGCTATTCCATCTGGATTTGTATAAGTACACTATATGAAGTTCACACAAGAACATGCATCCCCATCATTGAGAGATGTATGACTAGCTGGGGGCGGCGGCTCATATCTGTTATCCCAGCACTTTAGGAGGCTGAGGTGGGAGGACTGCATGAAGACAGGAGTTCAAGACCAGTCTGGCCAACATAGTGAGACCCCATTTCTATTTTTTTTAAAGAAAAAAATTTATATATATTAAAAGAGAGAGAGAGATGTATGAGTGTATTTCCCTTTCTCTAGAATATAGGCAGCATGGTAAATGGATGAAAGTCCATTAAAGAAGGCTGGTCAATACACTCTATACTATTTTACACTCCAATAGTATACAAAACTGCTGATATTTTCAATCAATATTATCAATAAGGTTTATATAAAATCTGTGTAAGTCACTATCTTTAATAATAAACATAATTTTGATTATTTTACTTATTTGTCTTAGTTCAACAATTTGGCTGGGGAAAATATATAGCTACATGCTGTCAAAAATAATACATTAATTACATATTTAAACAGTAATAAACTAGCTTAATGTTAGCCAAAAAAAAAGTGACAATTTAAACTTATAGTTCCAGTTACCTTATTGTTAAGAGTAAGTGTATCTGTTGATTCTAAAAAGGTTTAATATGCCTTTTTAACAGGGATTGGCGCATCAAAATGTTTAATAATTCCAGAGGTTTCTGATACACAGTTAAGTATTTACTGAGTACCCTCTATGTGGAAAACACTGTCCTGAGTTAGAATCAACCTTTTCATATTATTGGAAAACACCCTTGAGGATACTGTATCACCTCTCACTACTGGCAGCTGGTTGGCCTACTGTGGTGCTAAAAGTTCTTTAGAGGCACAAGTGTATATTTCCCAAAATAGATAAAATTAATCCTAGGCCAGACGTGGTGGCTCACACCTGTAATCCCAGCAATTTGGGAGGCTGAGGAAGGTTCATTGCTTAAGTCCAGGAGATTGAGACCAGCCTAGGCAACATGAAGAAACCCTGTCCCCACAAAAAGTGCAAAAAATAAGCAGCGTGTGCTGGTACATGCTTGTAGTCCCAAGTACTCCACAGGCTGAGGTGGGAGGATTACCTGAGCCCAGGAGGTGGAGGCTGCAGTGAACTGAGATCACAGCACTGCCCTCCAGCCCGGGCATCAGAGTGAAACTCTACCTTTACCCCTTTTATATAACTGCTTTGTAAGAAGGAATTAGAACTGATCATCTGGCTTTACCCCATATCCTTACTATATACTTGTTATTTAAGTTAAAATTATTATGATAGCCCTTATTCAGAACCTTCAATTGATTTCTCCCTAATTTCATTTCTTTTACTGGTGTTTAACATCACTGACTTATTAGGTCATTTATTCCACCTGGTGGTTTTAGTGTTTCTTAGAACGAGACTTAATAGCAAGGAATTTTAATTAAATATCAGAAAAATAAGTCATTAGGTAGAATTAGTCAGGTATAAAACAAGAGGTAAATTTAAATAAAAGAATAGAGTATGAATAAAAACTCCATAAACAAGTTAAAATATGTTATCTTCAAGAAGTAATCTTCATATTATATTCAATTGCTTAATTTGGATGTGATTTGAGAATTTATGATGGGATACATTTAACTTTGTCATCCAAAACCGAATTATACTGGCCAAGGGAACACTAACACCTAAGTCCACTCTAGGGGCAGTGGGAATAACTACGACATTTCTCCACTGATATTTAGGGTAAATAAAAGGTCTTTATTTCCAATTCTTGAATGACAAATGCTGGGACACACAGACAAGAGTTTTAGATATGTAAAATGAAATCCAGTTATTCTAAAAATTAAGTCATAGTGACCTGTTATCTTCAGTAACATACAGAGCCAGGTTTAAAAAAATCAAGTGGTTACTGAAAAATTCAGTCCGACTGATACATGAATGCCACATATTTTATCAGCTACTTTAATAAAAATTTTGTTACACATTACATATAAAATTTGATATACACATTAACTGCGTTTGTCAAACTGCAATATAATACCACAAAAGCTATTAATAAGATAACTGTCTATATTTTACATATATGATGTTATATAAGTCTATAATACCTTATAAAAAGAACTGTCTGCTTATATTCCTTGAGTCTAACTCTTTCTAGATACTATCTTTCCTTCTACTAGCCCTAATTTACATAGTTGATCTAGAGAGTAATCTATAAGTAATAATCTATCCTTGATAAAGTAATCAAGGATAACAATGTAATCCGAAGAGACATTTGGGTGAATTACTGGAGGCTCCATCATCTGCTCTAGACATAAATGCCTTTTTAATCTCCTTAATCTCTCTGTCTCCCAGTCTTTCTCCTTCCTCCTGATTGATTTTCTTATTCTTTAACCTTTCATAGCTTGCTCATCTCTCTTCTATACCTCTTTTAAAACCTCTACATTAACTATTCATCTAATGTCATAATGTAGTACAATTAGCATTCAGCCTTAAAAGAAGTCGCCTTCTATCACAAAGACTATAAAACACTCATTCAGTAATCACTTACTGACCATCTACTACGTGTCATTACCTGTACAAGGCTCCAGATACAGAAAAGTAAGATGGTTTCTGTGCTAGAGGCATTCAAAGTATTAGGGAGCTGATTATAAAATAAATTATAAAAAATAAAATTATTTTTTACAAAATGGTGGCATGAAGGATGAAGCAACAAAGTATTTTCATTTTTAAACAATAAATTGTATTATTTTTTCTTACTCTACAAAGCAACTGATATACTTGGTGGTGAAAGGACAAGGAGTGTGTTGAAAGTCTGAGAAAGTAATGCAGTGACATCTGAGGAGCCGTGAAACCCTAGCGGAAGGGTGGGAGGTGAAGCCTAATTATCTAAAGGTGAAAAGGCCAAGCCTCAAAGAAAGCAGGTCAGACACAAACATGAATAAACCCCTCCACTCTAGATAATGATGGCTGAATATTTTGCACACATTTGCAATGAGTTCAGAGTTTAAAAAATCACTTCTAAACTTCAAAGGATGAAGTTTTTAAGGTCTTTATTTTCTACACATTAGTATGCCTCTGACAGAAACTTTAGTTTCAACAACTAAAGAAGTAGCCTAAAGTCTGTTACCTTTGTGTAAACTAAAGGATGACCAATTCTAAATAACCTTTTCTAAAATCTTAAGAGGTCAACTATCAACATTTACAGTAAGTTAAAGAGGCTAAGTTAATAACATTTTATCTCAAAAGCAAAAATTAGGATCTTTGAAGCATATTAGTGGATCTGAAAAGCTACTGTGATTTTAAGGTTTCTTTTCCCAGAAATAATCCATAAATTTACCATATATGGTCTGTTCTTGTGTAAAAATGGGGTAGGGGATTAATAGGAAAATTAATTTTTATAGGTTTAATAATAAAACAGAAAATATATGTAAATCACACCAAAAAACCCCCAACTTCATGACTGCAATTATTTTAGAAAACAGCTGTCTAAAGTATTTCAAACTAAAGCCACAAGAACGCGATAGAGGTTATTAAAACTTTGAAGATGAAACTCAATAAAAATTAATCATTTTCCTTTCCTAAATCGAAACTGAGGTTTTATTTTCCAAAATCCTGTTCTATGATGAAGTACAAATGCCCATGCAGCATATGATCATGTCCAAACACAACAGTTAGCAGTCATTTATTGCTAAATTTAAATACGACCAAACAAAATGACAGCTAGAAAAGAAACTAAGCTATATACACTTGAGATATCTTTTAATATAAAAGCATGTCCTCAAAATGTGCCTAGTTATTTTAAAGGAATAGAAATTCCCTCTGCCTCTTTCCCACCCCATATATGATTCAAAATAATAAACCAAGAAACCACTCATTATCTCAAACATTTCAAATAAAACTACTTAAGTTCATGAAACTCACATATGCAAAGTTTTACATGTTAAACCAAACATATTTGGGCATAAACTAGTATATTTTTGGATTTAAAATACTACCTTTTGTTTTTTAAAAATAATTTCAACCTTATTTTATAAAGATGAAATACAAACATAGAACCTAAGCAAGTTCAAGTTTCTCACCTTCACCCTCCTTCTTCTCAGCTTCTAAATCAGGCAGTTCATTATCTATTTCACAGACACAGAAACATATCTAAAACACTTGTACTGTTGCTTTGAATGTTAGCTTTCAACTTGAAGCTGCACGCATTTACAGTGCGCCTCAGAGTTGGATTACATGACCTGTTTAGTTAACTCTGTAAAGATGACAGTTTAAGCAAAAATACATGTAGACAATGTTTTTTGATCGATACACAAAGTAGAACTTTCCCTATTTTTAGAAATTTGCAATACAACTCTCCAATTAATTTTTGTTCCAAATGAAACTTTATCATGTTTATATACTAAGCAAAAGGTTTCTGTGGTCTTAAGAGTTACTTGATCAATCTAGACATAAGTTTACAAAATTAAGACTATGTAGTACTGACCAAAAATAAATCTTAAAACACTTTTGTCTATCTGAAAAAAAAATTATCAACATTGTCCTTGGCTATCTAGTGGTTAGATAAGAAAACTATTAACAAAAGTCCTCAAATTAATACATATAAAAGAAAAGATGAGTAGAGAAGCAATTTATAAACGAATAGCAAATAAGCTAATTAAAGTTCTTCTCCTACCCAGAAAGAAAGTGTTCAGAAAATACAGGAATTTGCAACATCCTCACCCTTTTTCAAACTTTGCAAAATTAGGTATTTTGCTGTGAAATGTATACCTGTACCAACAACTGCTCCACTAATATTTTCAATCTTAACCACAATCATGTTTAGAGCTTTCTTAAAACTGAAATACACATTTTAAACATTTCAAACTTAACATATCAGCTTTAAGGAAAAAGCAAGATTAGGGCATGTAAACATAGTTAGAAAGTATTTTCACATACATCATTTCATACACTCTTCTAAAGAAGGTACCAGGATTCTCATTTAACAAGGAAAGGAACTGTGACTTAGAGGGTAAAATGACATGCCCAAAGTCAGCTACAAGGGGATAAATCTAGAACTAGAACCCAAAGCTGTTAGTCTATCAAATATATTTTAATTCACTTCTTTAACTGAAAGGCCAAGCTAAAGGTCACCTGATTATTGAGCCCCAATGTAACAATATATATGATCTACTATTTTTAAAACAGAAGGGAATAGAGCTAACATATAATCCCGGAACATATATCTCATAACCAAATGAAACTAGGTCATTTTAGCAAGCATCAAAAATGATAATTTTCAGTCACTATAAATTGCATGCAATTTCAATATTTACAAAATTTTAAATCAATATTTAGCAAAAATAAATTTTTAAACTGAGCTTCTTTTAACATGATTTTCTTTCTTGAAAGATTTTAAGCACTACATGCACACTTGAAAAAATAATTATTAACTTCTATTAAATTTTAATTTAAATGCCTATTATCAGGGTTAAAAAACAAACCAAAAAACTTCACAATTTTGTAGTTTCCTATTAAGTGAATGGTGAGATAAGCAAACCAGTTAATTCACAATGCCCCCTACTGGTAGCTCAAGAGAAAAGCATTCTCTAATGTAACATTACAAAAAATTGCATTAGTTTTATTAAATGTGATCTCCCACCACCTGCACACAAATCCCCTGGAAAGCTTAAAAATACAACCTCCTTGCTCTACACAAATACCTAGAGATATTTTTATTTAAGTTAGATTGCCTGAGTTCAGGAATTTGAGGTTACAGTGGGCCATGATCACTCTACTATACTCCAGCCTGGGAAACAGAGTAACATTCTGTCTAAAAAAAAATTACCCCAGGTCACATGCTAAAAGGTAGCAGAGCTACCAATCTTTTCTTATCCCTAGTGCTAGGTGTCCTTAAGATGAAAGAGAAACAAATTATATTAGCCTTAAAATTCAAGTAATTATTTCTTTTAGATACCGCTTATGTAAGCAATACATGCTAAACCTTCTTAACCCTGGTTCCGCCCACATCACTTGGGGAGTCTGTAGAAATGTCTGACCAGGTCCCATTCTCAGATTCAGATTTAATAGGATTAAGGTAGGGCCTGAATACTGTTATTATTATTATTATATTATTTATTATACTTTAAGTTCTGGGGTACATGTGCAGAACGGGTAGTTTTCTTACACAGGCATACACGTGCCATGGTGGTCTGCTACACCCATTAACCTGTCATCTACATTAGGTATTTCTCCTAATGCCATCCCTCCCCTACACCCCACCCCCCAACAAGCCCCACTGTGTGATGTTCCCCTCCCTGTGTCCACGCATTTTCATTGTTAAATTCCCACTTATGAGTGAGAACATGTGGTGTTTGGTTTTCTGTTCTTGTATTAGTTTGCTGAGAATGATGGTTCCCAGAGTCATCCATCTCCCTGCAGAGGACATGAACTCATCCTTTTTTATGGCTGCATAGTATTCCATGGTGTATATGTGCCACATTTTCTTTATCCAGTCTACCACTGATACGCATTAGGGTTGGTTTCGAGTCTTTGCTATTGTGAACACTACTGCAATAAACACATGTGTGCATGTGTCTTTATAGTGGAATGATTTATAATCCTTTGGATATATGCCCAGGAATGGGATTGCTGGGGCAAATGGTATTTCTAGATGTAGATCCTTGAGGAATCGCCACACTTCCTTCCACAATGGTTGAGCTAATTGCCACCAACAGTGAAAAAGCATTCCTATTTCTCCACATCCTCTCCAGCATCTGTTGCTTCCTGACTTTTTAACAATCACCATTCTAACTGGCATGAGATGGTATCTCACTGTGCTTTTGATCTGCATTTCTCTAATGACCTGGGACGGTTAGCTTTTTTTCACGTTTGTTGGCTGCATAAATGTCTTCTTTTGAGACGTGTCTGTTCATATCCTTCATCCGCTTTTTGATGGGGTTGTTTTATTCTTGTTTGCATATTCTGGATATTAGCCCTTTGTCATATGGATAGGTTGCAAAAATTTTCTCCCATTCTGTATGTTGCCTGTTCACTCTGATGATAGTTTCTTTGGCTGTGCAGAAGCTCTTTAGTTTAATCAGATTCCATTTGTCTATTCTGGCTTTTGTTGCCATTGCTTTTGGTGTTTTAATTATGAAGTCTTTGCCCACGCCTATGTCCTGAATGGTACTGCCTAGGTTTTGTTCTAAAGTTTTTATGGTTTTAGGTCTTACGTTTAAGTCTTAAATCCATCTTGAGTTAATTTTTGTGTAAGGTGTAAGGAAGGAATCTAGTTTCAGCTTTCTGCATATGGCTAGCCAGTTTTCCCAACACAATTTATTAAATGGGGAGTCCTTCCCCCATTGCTTGTTTTTGTCAGGTTTGTCAAAGATCAAATGGTTGTAGATGTGTGGTGTTATTTCTGAGGCCTCTGTTCTGTTCCATTGGTCTATATCTCTGTTTTGGTACCAGTACTATGCTGTTTTTGTTACTGTAGCCTTCTAGTATAGTTTGAAGTCAGGTAGCGTGATGCCTCCAGCTCTGTTAGGACTGTTTAGGTTTTTGTTTTGTTTTGTTTTTTGCTTAGGATTGTCTTGGCTATGCAGACTCTTTTTAGGTTCCATATGAAGTTTAAAGTCCTTTTTTCCAATTCTGTGAAGAAAGTCAATGGTAGCTTGATCGGGATAGCACTGAATCTATAAATTACTTTGGGCAGTATGGCCATTTTGATGATATTGATTCTTCCCATCCATGAGCATGGAATGTTTTTCCATTTGTTTGTGTCCTCTCTTACTTCTTTGAGCAGTGGTTTGCAGTTCTCCTTGAAGAGGTCCTTCACATCCCTTGTAAGTTGGATTCCTAGGTATTTTATTGTCTTTGTAGCAATTGTGAATGGGAGTTTACTCTTGATTTGGCTCTCTGTTTTTGTTGTAAAGGAATGTTTGCGATTTTTGCACATTGATTCTGTATCCTGAGACTTCTTTTTTTTTTGCTGAAGTTGCTTATCAGCTTAAGGAGATTTTGGGCTGAGACGATGGGATTTTCTAAATATACAATCATGTCATCTGTAAACAGAGACAATTTGACCTCTTCTCTTCCTATTTGAATACCCTTTATTTCTTTTTCCTGCCTGATTGCCCTGGCCAGAACTTCCAACACTATGTTGAATAGGAGTGGTGAGAGAGGGCATCCTTGTCTTGTGCCAGGAATGCTTCCAGTTTTTGCCCATTCAGTATGATACTGGCTGTGGGTTTGTCATAAACAGCTCTTATTATTTTGAGATACGTTATATCAATACTGAGTTACATTGAGAGTTTTTAGTATGAAGGGCTGTTGAATGTTGTCGAAGGCCTTTTCTGCATCTATTGAGATAATCATGTGATTTTTGTCATTGGTTCTGTTCATGTGATGGATTATACTGATTGATTTGCATATGTTGAACCAGCCTTGCATCTCAGGGATGAAGCCGACTTGATCATGGTGGATAAGCTTTTTGATGTGCTGCTGGATTTGGTGTGCTAGTATTTTATTAGGATTTTCGCATTGATATTCATCAGGGATATTGGCCTGAAACTTTCTTTTTTGTTGTGTTTCTGCCAGGTTTTGGTATCAGGATGATGCTGGCCTCATAAAATGCATTAGGGAGGACTCCCTCTTTTTCTATTGTTTAGAATAGTTTCAGAAGGAATGGTACCAGCTCCTCTTTGTACCTCTGATAGAATTCAGCTGTGAATCCGTCTGGCCCCGGACTTTTTTTGGTTGGTAGGCTATTAATTGCTACCTCAATTTCAGAACTTGTTACTGGTCTATTGAGGGATTCAACTTCTTCCTGGTTTAGTCTTGGGAGGGTATATGTGTCCAGAAACTTATCCAATTCTTTTAGATTTTCTAGTTTATTTGCATAGAGGTGTTTATAAGTAGTCTCTGATGGTAGTTTGTATTTCTGTGGGATGGGTGGTGATATACCCTTTATCATTTTTTATCGCATTTTTTTATTCTTCTCTCTTTTCTTATTAGTCTAGCTAGTTGCCTGCCATACAAGAGCTCCTGAAAGAAGCACTAAACACAGAAAGGAACAACCGGTACCAGCCACTGCAAA
Source organism: Trachypithecus francoisi (assembly GCF_009764315.1). Classification (NCBI taxonomy): domain Eukaryota; kingdom Metazoa; phylum Chordata; class Mammalia; order Primates; family Cercopithecidae; genus Trachypithecus; species Trachypithecus francoisi. Next base: position 42,119,302 of record NW_022681470.1, on the reverse strand, counting down.
AACATACAAATTGTATGTAAAGACCATCAACGCTATGAAGAAACTGCGTCAACTAACAGGCAAAGAAAACCAGCTAGCATCATACTGGCAGGATCAAATTCACACATAACGATATTAACCTTAAATATAAATGGGCAAATTCCCCAATTAAAAGACACAGACTGGCTAATAGAAGAATCAAGACCCATTGGTGTGCTGTATTCAGGAGACCCATCTCATTTACAGAGACACACACAGGCTCAAAATAAAGGGATGGAAGAATATTTGTGAAGCAAATAGAAAAAAAAAAAGCAGGGGTTGGAATCCTAGCCTCTGATAAAACAGACTTTAAACAAACAAAGATCAAAAGAGACAAAGAAAGGCATTACATAATGCTAAAGGAACCAATGCAATAAGAAGAGCTAACTATCCTGAATACATATGCATCCAATACAGGAGTACCTAGATTCATAAAGCAAGTTCTTAGAGACCTACAAAGAGACTTAGACTCCCACACAATAATAGTGGGAGACTTTACCACCCCATTGTCAATATTAGACAGATCAATGAGATAGAAAACTAACAAGGATAGCCAGGACCTGAACTCAGCTCTGGACCAAGCAGACCTAATAGACATCTAGTAGAACTCTCCACCCCAAATCAACAGAATATACATTCTTCTCAGCACCATACTGCACTTATTTTAAAACTGACCACATAATTCGAAGTAAAACACTCCTCAGCAAATGCAAAAGAATGGAAATCATAACAAACAGTCTCTCAGACCACAGTGCAATCAAATTAGAATTCAGGATTAAGAAACTCACTCAAAACTGCACAACTACATGGAAACTGAACAACCTGCTCCTGAATGACTACTGGGTAAATAATGAAATGAAGGCAGAAAAAGATGTTCTTTGAAACCAATGAGAACAAAGACACAACATATCAGAATCTCTGGGACACATTTAAAGCAGTGTGGAGAGGGAAATTTGTAGCACTAAATGCCCACAAGAGAAAGCAGGAAAGATCTAAAATTGACACCCAATTAAATTACATTACAATTAAAAGAAGTAGAGATGCAAGAGCAAACAAATTCAACAGCTAGCAGAAGACAAGAAATACCTAAGATCAGAGCAGAACTGAAGGAGACAGAGACGCGAGAAACCCTTCAAAAACTCAATGAATCCAGGAGTTGGTTTTTTTGAAAAGATCACTGTTATTTTTTTAAACTCCCAGGTGACTATAGTCTGCCACTAGGGCTGAGAATCACTTGGGCCAGTGATGCTCAGCCTTCAGCTTGAATGGAATCACCTAGAGAACACAGACCTATAGGTCTCATGCCCAGAGTTTCTGACTGAATAAATCTGAGAGGGCCTGAAAATCTGCACTTTTAACAAGTTAGATGTGGTGACGATGCTGGTCTTGTGATTACACTTTGAGAACCACTAAATAAGCATATTGGCTAGAGGTTCTCAACCTTACTGACACATATGAATTACCTGGGGAAATTTTTTAAATCTTGATTGCCAGGTACACCCCAGACTAATTATATATGAATCTCTGGGGTGGAGGATCCAGGCATCAATATGTTTTAAAGTTCCTAAAATTAAAAAGATTTCCTTACAGCAGAGGTTTACAAAGCCATTAATATGCTAATAATACAAGTGATTTCCCCAGAAGGTGGTATAGTACACACTATTTCCAAAGTTTTTTGAACCAGAAACACTTCTGGCACATAATTAACAGCTCTGAATGTCCAAAATACTGGCCTATCAGATAAAATGGAAACTGCTTTGCATGGCTTGAGACACGATCCTCCAACCTCAATCCAGCCTCATCTTTTGCCAACTCTTCCTCCCGCCACTGCATATATATATATATATATATATATATATATATATATTCCTATTAAAATACTAATATCTTTTGATTGCAAGATCTGTTTTAAAATGATTGAATTATTTCTACAGCTGTTTGGAGTCAGAGGTCACATCTTATTTCTCTTTGGTCCCCAGTGCCTAGCATGACACCAAGTATAGCAGGTGCTCAATGAACATCTGCTGATTTATTAAATACAGATTTACAGCCTTACTTTCTGTAGAAAATACACTGTCAAGGATGGCTTTTATGCAATCTAGAGTGAACAAAAGTTTTTACATAGCTAAAATCAGAACTGAATAGTTCACCCTTATAGAGCCACTCTTATTTTAACAAGGCTTTAAACTATAAAGGGACTAGTTGCATTTAGAGGTAACATTTAACTTGTATTAGGATCTGCCATACTTTAAATTCATTAATAACTTAAGGGTGGCAGACGGTTTAGGTAACTTTTTATTTTGAGAATTATTTAGGCCAACTGTGATCCAAAAAGAGGCAAAAATGCCTTCTAGATTAACAAGACAAAAATGTCTTGTATATTAACAATAGTTTCCAAAAACCATTAAAGAGAAATGAAAAAAAAAAAAAAACTTCTGAAAATTCAAGTTTCTCAAACTTGAACATAGCAAAATCAACTCAGTTTTGTTTTTGTTTTAATTTATAAAGAACAGTATTTTTGTGTTATCAACCTGTATATCTAATTCAGGTCAAACAATCTTGGTACATAATAAATCTACAAAGGTTAGAAGTATCCTCCTTTAGTGCCACAAAAGAAAGCACTTGATTTCATGCTATAAAGTGCCAAGGTCTATTCTATAGCTTTCTGGCACTATATTTTCCATATGCATCAGAAATATTTTAAATAATCACATGTGTATAAATTTCAAAGCATCATAAGACTATATTGCCTTTTTTTTTTTTTTTTTTTTTTTGAGATGGAGTTTCACTCTTGTTGCCCAGGCTGGAGTGCAATGGCGTGATCTCGGCTCACTGAAACCTCTGCCTCCCAGCTTCAAGCGATTCTCCTGCCTCAGCCTCCCAAGTAGCTAGGATTACAGGTGTCTGCCACAATGCCCGGCTAATTTTTTGTATTTTTAGTAAAGCCAGGGTTTCACTATGTTGGCAAGGCTGGTCTCAAACTCCTGACTTCAAGTGATCCACCCGCCTCAGCCTCCCAATGTGCTGGGATTACAGGTGTGAGCCACCAAGCCCAGCAACTATGTTGCTTTTCAAACTTATTTCAGTTTGTAGTTCTGTAAAACTATATTGAAAGAAAAAAATCGGCCGGGCGCGGTGGCTCAAGCCTGTAATCCCAGCACTTTGGGAGGCCGAGACGGGCGGATCACGAGGTCAGGAGATCGAGACCATCCTGGCGAACACGGTGAAACCCCGTTTCTACTAAAAATACAAAAAAACTAGCCGGGCGAGGTGGCGGGCGCCTGTAGTCCCAGCTACTCGGGAGGCTGAGGCAGGAGAATGGCGTAAACCCGGGAGGCGGAGCTTGCAGTGAGCTGAGATCCGGCCACTGCACTCCAGTCCGGGAGACAGAGCGAGACTCCGCCTCAAAAAAAAAAAAAAAAAAAAAAAAAAGAAAAAAATCGCATTAAAAATATTAACATATTTGTTTTCAAGAGCAATGATAATTACCTTAACATATATTTATTCCATAAGTAATTATGGAGTGCCCATTACATGACAGGCCCTGTTCTAGGAGTTATAGTTACATAATAATGAAAAAGTTAATGAAGTTTACAAGCTGGTATATTTTTTCTAGAAAGAGAAAAGGTGGAAACATTCTTGTGATCTCAACTAGAAATAGGGATTATTGGCAGAAGAAGGAGAAACAGTTGAATCTAAAAGCCATTAGTTTATAAAATTTGCTAGGTGACTCCTAGCAACTCTGAAAAAGTTGGTAAGCCTAGGAGAAAGAGAAAAGTAAGAAGTAAGTAACACTTTAAAATTAATAAAGTGTTTACCTTTGAATTCCTTCAAGAATATCCCTCACAGCTGCCATTAACTTTTGAAGATACATAAAAGCTTCTTCAAATGATGCTATATTTGAAGTAGTTAGAGCTGAATTTGAGCCCAATCTCTGAAATACATCCATGCTAAAATAGAGAAAAAAAGATACTCATAGGTATACATACATATTTAACGTAATTCAAGTATTTCTGTTGCAAATGTATAAAGTAGTATTTATTATCATTAATCTCTCAGAATGCTGATCTATTTAATTAGAAGTAAAAGTGAAATATGAAAGTCTGGGATAATATTCACGTAAAGGATCTAGTTCAGACACTATACAGGTCTAATCTAAAGTAATACTATGAAAGTTGTGTGATATTGTTTCATTCTAAGAGACCACAAGAGATAGAGGAGAAGAGATGCTATCAATATGCATTCAAGTCAGTACTCAGGATGAGAAGGATGAAGAAAAAAATTAGAGATCAGATTATTCCAGTTGAAACTAGAAGTTTACCCTAGTAATTTCACTTGTAGAAATTTATCATAAATTAATAGTAGTTATTCACAATCAGGCAACAATTAGTAACATCTTAAATGTATAACAATATAAACAGCGTTAAAAAATCAGTAAGTTGGCCACTTGATAAAATACCAAACTAGGCTGGGCATGATGGCTCACCCATGTAATCTCAACACTTTGAAAGGCCGAGAAGGGAGGATCACTTGAGGCCAGAAGTTTGAGAACTGCCTGGGCAACATCGTTAGACCTTGTCTCTAGAAAAAAATTTAAAAAGTAGCCAGGCGTGGTGGCACTGCCTGTAGTCCCATCCACTTGGGAGGCTAAGGTAGGAGGATCACTTGAACCCAGGAGTTCGAGGCTTCAGAAAGCTGTCATCGTGCCACTGCATTCCAGCCTGGGCAACAAAGTGAGACTCTGTCTCAAAACAAAACACACACACACACACACACACACACACACACAAAACACCAAACTACGAAAACGATGCTTATGCCACCTACGAAATAGAAAAATGAAAGTAGAGAAAATTTACTTTATAACATAAGGACAACAATGTAAAAATCCAAAACACTTCGTGCTTGGTTTGAATAGTGTCCCCCCATAATTCCTATATTCACCCAGAACCTCAGAATGTTACCTTCTTTGAAACAGGATCTTTGAGATGTAACTAGTTAAGTTAAAATGAGTTCATGCTGGATTAGAACGGGCCCTACTCTATGTGAAGAAAAAGGCAGAGATGGGAGTGATACAGCTACAAGGCAAGGACTTCTGGCAACTACCAGAAGAAAAGAGAAAGACATGAAACAGATCCTCCCTCAGAAACTCCAGAAGAACCAAGCCTGCAGACACTTGGATTTCAAATGTTTGGCCTCCAGGTCTGTGAGCGAATATATTTCTGCTGTTTTGGGTCAGCCAGTTTGTGATACTTTGCTAGAGCAGCTGTAGGAAACTAATAATATTCCTTAAAAACAAGGCTGAGTGTGCTTAATAAATTCACAGTGTTGACTACAGTAGACTTTAGGCAGCAGCACTCAAAGGAATTTCCTTCCCTACTTTATACTTTCCAAACTATTCCTTTTATAACTGTCGTAAAACACACTTAACATAAAATTCACCACTTTGAACATTCTGAAGCATATAATTCAGTGGCATTTAGTACACTCACAATGCTCTGTAACCATCACCACTATCTAGTTACAGAACATTTCCTTACCTGAAAAGGAAACTGAATCCGGGTGGTTACTCCCCAGGATTCTCCTCTTGCTCCGCCAAACCCCTGCAACCACCACTCTGCTTTCTGTCTCCATGGATTTACCTATTCCGGGTATTTGTGTGGTGCATTTGTTATTTTTTAGATAAAACCAAATTTATTTTATTTTAAAATATTTACAATTAAAATTTTTTTCTACATTTAAAGCCTAAAAAGAGAATATGTAATACCCACAGTCTACCAACCAGAGATAAGCATTACTAACATACATGGTTCTTTCTTCATCTTTTTCTGGATATACAAGCAAATTGTGTGTGTGGAGGTATGGTTGTGAGACAGTGGTTGGGGAGGCAGGAGGAGACTGAGAGAGAAAACAGGAAACAACATCTATTAGGAAAGCCATCAGTAAATCAAAGTACTATATACTAGATACCATCATTCCAAAAACTTCCATTATAATTTTTATATAGATTTATACAATTTAGGTAAAAGGATGAGGGCACTAAAAGCCCTTCCTCCAGGCTTTATCCTAAATGACAAAATGTGGGAGAAATGAGCATGAGATGAGAATGAAAATAACCATACCAGTCATAGGATCGGCAGGTACAATCATCTTTTGCTGTGGGTACTACTATTTTTGCTCCTGTCTCTTGAGATGTATCGGCAAATCTTGATTTACCTTTAAAATATATCCAGCATTTGACCAATTCTTAACATCTCTCCCACAACTGCCCTGACCCAAATCATCATTTTCCACCTGGATTATCACAGTAGACACCTAACTGGTATCTTGTCCTCTTCCTGCCTCACCGTCATCACTTCACAGCCTGCTCTCAACGAGGCAGACCAATCTTTTTTAAAATACAGGCCTGATCTTGTCATTTCTTTGCTTAAAATTGTGCTGTAGCTTTTGCTAAGAGTAAAAGCCCTAAATTCTCACAATGGCTTACTAGCCCCAAACAATCAGCACACTGTCCCTCCCCACTTCATCTCCTCCTACTGTGCCCCCTTGCTCCAGCCACACCGGCCTTCTTTCAGTTCACCCAACGTATTAGACATGTTCTTTCAAGCTCTTTGTAATTTCTCTTCCTCTATCTGAAACGCTTTACCTGTAAATAACTATATGCTCCCATCCTCACCTACTTCAAGACAGTACAAATGTCATTTTTTATTTTTTATTTATTTATTTTTTTATTATACTTTAAGTTCTAGGGTACATGTGCATAATGTGCAGATTTGTTACATATGTATACTTGTGCCATGTTGGTGTGCTGCACCCATCAACTCGTCAGCACCCATCAATTCCTCATTTACATCAGGTATAACTCCCAATGCAATCCCTCCCCCCTCCCCCCTCCCCATGATAGGCCCCGATGTGTGATGTTCCCCTTCCCGAGTCCAAGTGATGTCATTGTTCAGTTCACACCTATGAGTGAGAACATGCGGTGTTTGGTTTTCTCTTCTTGTGATAGTTTGCTAAGAATGATGGTTTCCAGCTGCAACCATGTCCCTACAAAGGACGCAAACTCATCCTGTTTTATGGCTGCATAATATTCCATGGTGTATATGTGCCACATTTTCTTAATCCAGTCTGTCACAGATGGACATTTGGGTTGATTTCAAGTCTTTGCTATTGTGAATAGTGCCACAATAAACATACGTGTGCACGTGTCTTTATAGCAGCATGATTTATGACCCTTTGGGTATATACCCAGTAGTGGGATGGCTGGGTCATATGGTACACATCATCTAGTTCTAGATCCTTGAGGAATCGCCATACTGTTTTCCATAATGGTTGAACTAGTTTACAATCCCACCAACAGTGTAAAAGTGTTCCTATTTCTCCACATCCTCTCCAGCACCTGTTGTTTCCTGACTTTTTAATGATTGCCATTCTAACTGGTGTGAGATGGTATCTCATTGTGGTTTTGATTTGCATTTCTCTGATGGCCAGTGATGATGAGCATTTTTTCATGTGTCTGTTGGCTGTATGAATGTCTTCTTTTGAGAAATGTCTGTTCATATCCTTTGCCCACTTTTTGATGGGGTTGTTTTTTCTTGTAAATTTGTTTGAGTTCTTTGTAGGTTCTGGATATTAGCCCTTTGTCAGATGAGTAGATTGTAAAAATTTTCTCCCATTCTGTAGATTGCCTGTTCACTCTGATGGTAGTTCTTTTGCTGTGCAGAAGCTCTTTAGTTTAATTAGATCCCATGTGTCAATTTTGGCTTTTGCTGCCGTTGCTTTTGGTGTTTTAGACATGAAGTCCTTGCCCATGCCTATGTCCTGAATGGTACTACCTAGGTTTTCTTCTAGGGTTTGATGGTATTAGGTCTAACATTTAAGTCTCTAATCCATCTTGAATTAATTTTCGTATAAGGAGTAAGGAAAGGATCCATTTCAGCTTTCTACTTATGGCTAGCCAGTTTTCCCAGCACCATTTATTAATAGGGAATCCTTTCCCCATTTCTTGTTTCTCTCACGTTTGTCAAAGATCAGATGGCTGTAGATGTGTGGTATATTTCTGAGGACTCTGTTCTGTTCCATTGGTCTATAGCTCTGTTTTGGTACCAGTACCATGCTGTTTTGGTTACTGTAGCCTTGTAGTATAGTTTGAAGTCAGGTAGCGTGATGCCTCCAGCTTTGTTCTTTTGACTTAGGATTGTCTTGGCAAGGCGGGCTCTTTTTTGGTTCCATATGAACTTTAAAGCCGTTTTTTTCCAATTCTGTGAAGAAACTCATTGGTAGCTTGATGGGGATGGCATTGAATCTATAAATCACCTGGGCAGTATGGCCATTTTCACGATATTGATTCTTCCTATCCGAGCATGGTATGTTCTTCCATTTGTTTGTGTCCTCTTTTATTTCACTGAGCAGTGGTTTCTAGTTCTCCTTGAAGAGCTCCTTTACATCCCTTGCAAGTTGGATTCCTAGGTATTTTATTCTCTTTGAAGCAATTGTGAATGGAAGTTCATTCCTGATTTGGCTCTCTGTTTGTCTGTTACTGGTGTATAAGAATGCTTGTGATTTTTGCACATTATTTTGTATCCTGAGACTTTGTTGAAGTTGCTTATCAGCTTAAGGAGATTTTGGGCTGAGACAATGGGGTTTTCTAAATATACAATCATGTCATCTGCAAACAGGACAATTTGACTTCTTCTTTTCCTAACTGGATACCCTTGATTTCTTTCTCTTGCCTGATTGCCCTAGCCAGAACTTCCAACACTATGTTGAATAGGAGTGGTGAGAGAGGGCATCCCTGTCTTGTGCCAGTTTTCAAAGGGAATTTTTCCAGTTTTTGCCCATTCAGTATGATATTGGCTGTGGGTTTGTCATAAACAGCTCTTATTATTTTGAGGTACGTTCCATCAATACCGAATTTCTTCAGCGTTTTTAGCATGAAGGGATGTTGAATTATGTCAAAAGCCTTTTCTGCATCTATTGAGATAATCATGTGGTTCTTGTCTTTGGTTCTGTTTATATGCTGGATTACGTTTATTGATTTGCGAATGTTGAACCAGCCTTGCATCCCAGGGATGAAGCCCACTTGATCATGGTGGAAAAGCCTCTGGATGTGCTGCTGAATCCGGTTTGCCAGTACTTTATTGAGGATTTTTGCATCCATGTTCATCAGGGATATTGGTCTAAAATTCTCTTTTTTTGTTGTGTCTCTGCCAGGCTTTGCTATCAGGATGATGTTGGCCTCATAAAATGAGTTAGGGAGGATTCCCTCTTTTTCTATTGATTGGAATCGTTTCAGAAGGAATGGGTACCAGCTCCTCCTTGTACCTCTGGTAGAATTCAGCTGTGAATCCATCTGGTCCTGGACTTTTTTTGGTTGGTAGGCTATTAATTATTGCCTCAAGTTCAGAGCCTGCTATTGGTCTATTCAGGGATTCAACTTCTTCCTAGTTTAGTCTTGGAAGAGTGTAAGTGTCCAGGAAATTATCCATTTCTTCTAGATTTTCTAGTTGATTTGCGTAGAGGTGTTTATAGTATTCTCTGATGGTAGTTTGCATTTCTGTGGGGTCGGTGGTAATATCCCCTTTATCGTTCTTTATTGTGTCTATTTGATTCTTCTCTCTTTTCTTCTTTATTAGCCTTGCTAGCGGTCTGTCAATTTTGTTGATCTTTTCAAAAAACCAACTCCTGGATTCATTGATTTTTTGGAGTGTTTTTTGTGTCTCTATCTCCTTCAGTTCTGCTCCGATCTTAGTTATTTCTTGCCTTCTGCTAGCTTTTGAATGTGTTTGCTCTTGCTTCCCCAGTTCTTTTAATTGTGATGTTAGAGTATCAATTTTAGATCTTTCCAGCTTTCTCTTGTGGGCATTTAGTGCTATAAATTTCCCTCTACACACTGCTTTAAATGTGTCCCAGAGATTCTGGTATGTTGTATCTTTGTTCTCATTGGTTTCAAAGAACATCTTTATTTCTGCCTTCATTTCGTTATGTACCCAGTAGTCATTCAGGAGCAGGTTGTTCAGTTTCCATGTAGTAGAGTGGTTTTGATTGAGTTTCTTAGTCCTGAGTTCTAGTTTGATTGCACTGTGGTCTGAGAGACAGTTTGTTATAATTTCTGTTCTTGCACATTTGCTGAGGAGTGCTTTACTTCCAATTATGTGGTCAATTTTGGAATAAGTGCGATGTGGTGCTGAGAAGAATGTATATTCTGTTGATTTGGGGTGGAGAGTTCTATAGATGTCTATTAGGTCCGCTTGGTGCAGAGATGAGTTCAATTCCTGGATATCCTTGTTAACTGTCTCGTTGCTCTAATATTGACAGTGGAGTGTTGAAATCTCCCATTATTGTATGGGAGTCTAAGTCTCTTTGTAAGTCTCTAAGGACTTGCTTTATGAATCTGGGTGCTCCTGTATTGGGTGCATATATATTTAGGAGAGTTAGCTCTTCCTGTTGAATTGATCCCTTTACCATTATGTAATGGCCTTCTTTGTCTCTTTTGATCTTTGATGGTTTAAAGTCTGTTTTATCAGAGACTAGGATTGCAACCCCTGCTTTTTTTTGTTCTCCATTTGCTTGGTAGATCTTCCTCCATCCCTTTATTTTGAGCCTATGTATGTCTCTGCATGTGAGAGGGTCTCCTGAATACAGCAGACTGATGGGTCTTGACTCTATCCAGTTTGCCAGTCTGTGTCTTTTAATTGGAGCATTTAGTCCATTTACATTTAAGGTTAATATTGTTATGTGTGAACTTGATCCTGCCATTATGATATTAACTGGTTATTTTGCTCGTTAGTTGATGCAGTTTCTTCCTAGCCTCGATGGTCTTTACATTTTGGCATGTTTTTGCAATGGCTGGTACCGGTTGTTCCTTTCCATGTTTAGGGTTTCCTTCAGGTCTCTTGTAAGGCAGGCCTGGTGGTGACAAAATCTCTAAGCATTTGCTTATCTGTAAAGGATTTTATTTCTCCTTCACTGATGAAACTTAGTTTGGCTGGATATGAAATTCTGGGTTGAAAATTCTTTTCTTTAAGAATGTTGAATATTGGCCCCCACTCTCTTCTGGCTCGGAGAGTTTCTGCCGAGAGATCTGCTGTTAGTCTGATGTGCTTCCCTTTGTGGGTAACCCGACCTTTCTCTCTGGCTGCCCTTAACATTTTTTCCTTCATTTCAACTTTGGTGAATCTGGCAATTATGTGTCTTGGAGTTGCTCTTCTCGAGGAGTATCTTTGTGGTGTTCTCTGTATTTCCTGAATTTGAATGTTGGCCTGTCCTACTAGGTTGGGGAAGTTCTCCTGGATGATATCCTGAAGAGTGTTTTCCAACTTGGTTCCATTTTCCCCCTCACTTTCAGGCACCCCAATCAGATGTAGATTTGGTCTTTTTACATAATCCTGTACTTCTTGCAGGCTTTGTTCATTTCTTTTTCTTCTTTTTTTTTTTTGGTTTCTCTTCTCGCTTCATTTCATTCATTTGATCCTCAATCGCTCATACTCTTTCTTCCAGTTGATCGAGTCAGTTACTGAAGCTTGTGCATTTGTCACATATTTCTCGTGTCATGGTTTTCATCTCTGTCATTTCGTTTATGACCTTCTCTGCATTAATTATTCTAGCTATCAATTCTTCCACTCTTTTTTCAAGATTTTTAGTTTCTTTGCGCTGGGTACGTAATTCCTCCTTTAGCTCTGAGAAGTTTGATGGACTGAAGCCTTCTTCTCTCATCTCGTCAAAGTCATTCTCTGACCAGCTTTGATCCATTGCTGGCGATGAGCTGCGCTCCTTTGCAGGGGGGAGATGCATTCTCATTTTTTGAATTTCCAGCTTTTCTGCCCTGCTTTTTCCCCATCTTTGTGGTTTTATCTGCCTCTGGTCTTTGATGATGGTGACCTACTCATGGGGTTTTGGTATAGGTGTTCTTCCTGTTTGATAGTTTTCCTTCTAATAGTCAGGACCCTCAGCTGTAGGTCTGTTGGATATTGCTTGAGGTCCACTCCAGACCGTTTGCCTGGGTATCAGCAGCAGATGTTGCAGAAGATAGAATATTGCTGAAAGCGAGTGTACCTGTCTGGTTCTTACTTTGGAAGCTTCCTCTCAGGGGTGTACTCCACCCTGTGAGGTGTGGGGTGTCAGACTGCCCCTAGTGGGGGATGTCTCCCAGTTAGGCTACTCAGGGTCAGGGACCCACTTTAGCAGGCAGTCTCTCTGTTCTCAGATCTCAACCTCCGTGTTGGGAGATCCACTGCTCTCTTCAAAGCTGTCAGACAAGAGTCATTTGCATCTGCACAGGTTTCTGCTGCTTTTTATGTTGTTGTTGTTTAGCTGTGCCCTGTCCCCAGAGGTGGAGTCTACAGAGACAGGCAGGTTTCCTTGAGCTGCTGTGAGCTCCACCCAGTTCGAGCTTCCTAGCGGCTTTGTTTACCTACTTAAGCCTCAGCAATGGCGGGTGCCCCTCCCCCAGCCCCGCTGCTGCCTTGCGGTTAGATCGCAGACTGCTGTGCTAGCAATGAGGGAGGCTCCGTGGCTGTGGGACCCTCCCGGCCAGGTGTTGGTATAATCTCCTGGTGTGCCCATTTGCTTAAAGTGCAGTATTGAGGTGGGAATTACCTGATTTTCCAGGTGTTGTGTGTCTCAGCTCCCCTGCCTAGGAAAAGGGATTCCCTTCCCCCTTGCGCTTCCCAGGTGAGGTAATGCCTCGCCCTGCTTCAGCTCTCACTGGTCGGGCTGCAGCAGCTGACCAGCACCGATTGTCCGGCACTCCCTAGTGAGATGACCCCAGTACCTCAGTTGAAAATGCAGAAATCACCAGTCTTCTGTGTTGCTCGCGCTGGGAGTTGGAGACTGGAGCTGTTCCTATTCGGCCATCTTGCTCCGCCCCCCCAAATGTCATTTTTTAAATGAAGGTTTTCTTGAACACTCTCTAACACTGTAACTACCACTCCTCCTTCCTAAATCCATGTTACTATTCCTCCATTTCTTCTTTCCTCTTAAGGTGTCATGATCAAATGACCTACTACCAAGTGCCTGAAAGTATGAAAAAAATACAATAAATACACCATTTTCCCTTGATTCTAGACTTTTATAGACACTGTGGAATGTATTAACTATTGGATCCATGGCTAAAATTTAGAGGTCCTTCACTTGAAAATGTATTTTTTTTTTGAGACAGGGTCTTGCTCAATTGCCCAGGCTAGAGTATGGTGGTGCGATCACAGCTCACTGTAGCCTTGATCTCCTGAGCTCAAGCAATCCTCTCACTTTAGCCTCCTGAGTAGCTGGCACTACAGGCGATGGCTACCACACAAGGCCAACTTTTCTGATTTCTAGTAAAGATGAGGTCTCGCTACATTGCCCAGGCTGGTCTCAAACTCCTGAGATCAGACGATCCTCTTGCCTCAGCCTCCCAAAGTGCTGGGATTATGGGAGTGAACCACTGCATCTGGTAGAAAATGTATCTTAAGGTTGAAGAAAAACATACTGAGTGTGTGGATATATATTTTAATGTGACATACTGTTTAAAGATGTTTACCACAGGTTCCCAAACTTTTTTGATATCCTTTCTTTTTGAGATAGGGTCTCACTCTGTCATCCAGGCTGGAGTGCAATGGCACAATTACAGCTCACTGCAGCTTCTACCTCCCGGACTCAAGTGATTGTCCCACTTCAGCCTCCTGAGTAGCTGGGACCACAGGTGCATGCCACTATGGCCAGCTAATTTTTAACTTTTTTTTTGTAGAGACAAAATCTCACCATGTTGCCTAGGCTTGTCTCAAACTCCTCAGCTCAAGCGATCCTCCTACCTCTGCCTCTCAAAGTGCTGGGATTATAGGCATGAGCCATCATGCCTGGCCTCAGGATACACATTTTTAAAAATGTCTCGCCTTTTTCCCCCCACTAATGCTGCTGGGCGCAGGTCTCTGTCAAGCCGCGGACACAGGTCTCTGTTCTGCAGGATGGGGTTTGTTAAAATTGTTAAGAGTAAGGCCTACTTTAAGAGATACCAAGTGAAATGTAGAAGATGACGAGAGGGTAAAAATGATTACTATATTTGGAAATGCTTGGGGATATAGGATAAAAATAAATACAACACATCCAAATACAGGATAATAGTTCACGTAACAAACAGAGATATCATTCGTCAGATTGCTTTTGCTCATATAGAGGGGGATATGATACTCTGTACAGCATATGCAAACGAACTGCCAAAATAATGGGGAGAAGGTTGGCCTGAGAAATTATGCTGCAGCATATTGTACTGGCCTGCTGCTGGCCTGCAGGCTACTCAATAGGTTTGGCATGGACAAGATCTATGAAGGCCAAGTGGAGGAGACTGGCGATGAATACAATGTGGAAAGCATTGATGGTCAGCCAGGTGCCTTTAACTGCTATTTGGACACAGGTCTTGCCAGAACATCTGCTGGCAATGAAGTTTTCGGCACCCTGATGGGAGCTGTGGTTGGAGGCTTGTCTATCCTTCACAGTACCAAACAATTCTCTGGTTATGATTCTGAAAGCAAGGAATTTAATGCAGAAGTACACTGGAAGCACATTATGGGCCAGAATGTTGCAGATTACATGTGCTACTTAATGGAAGAAGATAATGATGCTTACAAGAAATAGTTCTCTCAATACATAAAGAACAATGTAACTCCAGACATGATGGAGGAGATGTATAAGAAAGCTCATGCTGCCATACAAGAGAATCCAGTGTATGAAAAGACGCCCAAGAAAGAAGTTAAAAACAGGTGCTAGAGAGGACATGGAGAAATAGGAACACTTTTACATTGTTGGTGGGACTATAAACTAGTTCAACCATTGTGGAAGACAGTGCGGCAATTCCTCAAGGATCTAGAACTAGAAATACCATTTGACCCAGCCATCCCATTACTGGGTATATACCCAAAGGATTATAAATCATTTTGCTATAAAAACACATGCACAGATATGTTTATTGTGGCACTATTCACAATTGCAAAGACTTGGAACCAACCCAAATGTCCATCAATGATAGACTGAATTAAGAAAATGTGGCACATATATACCATGGAATACTATGCAGCCATAAAAAAGGATGAGTTTGTGTCCTTTGTAGGGACATGGATGCAGCTGGAAACCATCATTCTCAGCAAACTATCGCAAGAACAGAAAACCAAACACCGCATGCTCTCACTCATAGGGGGGAATTGAACAATGAGACCAATTGGACACAGGAAGGGGAACATCACACACTGGGGCCTGTCATGGGGTTGGGGGAGGGGGAAGGGATAGCATTAGGAGATATACCTAATGTAAATGACGAGTTAATGGGTGCAGCAAACCAACATGGCACATGGATACATATGTAACAAACCTGCACGTTGTGCATATGTAACCTAGAACTTAAACAAATAAAAAAAGAAGAAGAAGAGGTGAAATTGTTCCAAAATGTCCATTGCTCAGAAGAAAGATCAGATAGCTCAAAAGAAGGCAAGCTTCCTCAGAGCTCAGGAGCAGGCTGCTGAGAGCCAAACCAAACAATTTTCTATAAGGATTTTGGAGATAAAGAAAATACACTTACGGATAGCAAAAAAAAAAAAAAAGTCTCAGAAGCTTAAATGAGAAACAGCAGAGAAGTTGCTTTTTTGTTTGTTTGTTTTTGTTTGTTTTAACTTGAATTAGTAGTAGTATCTAACACTTATCCAAATTCCTTGTAAGTAGAAAAGACACCAAAAACCTGACCTGATGAGCTACAAATCTGCAACTGATTTTTAAAGGGAGGGTCTTATTGTGTTGCCCAGGCTGGTCTCAAACATTTGGCCTCAACTGATCCTCCCACCTCAGTCTCCCAAAGTGCTGGGATTACAGGTATAAGCCACTGTTCCCAGCCTCACTCTAGTAGTTTTATATGACTAATTGTGCACAGATCCTACCAGACTTCCAAATAAGCATCTTTACATGAAAGGCCCATGAACAATTATGTTGAAAAACTTCTATAATGTGTCTGGTACATAACCAGGCTTGAGAAACAGTAAAGTAGGCCTAAATACATATGTATTAATAAGGCAATATAAGCATTTTTGTCTTGCTGAAATGCTATTAAAGTCTATTATCCAGAAACTACGCAAAACTCTCTAGTATCCAACACAAATTCATGTGCATTATAGATGAACTCTAAGAAAGGACAGCTAAAATATCTTAGATATAGTTTTAATCTATTTTATTTTGAAAGTGGTAATCCCTGTCAGGGTTATGTGGTAACTTTCTGCTAACCAGAATGTCTGATTAGCCAAAACCTTAAAAATACGTTAAGATTGAAACAAAAAAAACCTTTGCTTTATATGAAAATATAAATTTGTAAATATTATTGTTAGTTCTCATGCCATTTATTGTTATTTCTTTAGCGTGACAGGTTATAAAGCCAGTAGTTTCTTTAATGTACACTAAAGTACTAGAAGTATTTCTTCCTTTTAAACAAAAGTATTTATCTTCTTTTAACAAAATCTTACAATGAATAACAGTAACACAGTCATGCATCACTTAAGACAATGAGAATACATTCTGAGAAATGCACTGCTGGGCAATTTCATTGTTATGCAAACATCTTAGAGGGTATTTACATAAACCTAGATGGTATGACTTACTAGACGTCTATGCTGTATGGTATAGCCTATTGCTCCTTAGCTACAAACTGGTACAGGATATTACTATACTGAATACTGCAGGCAGCTGTAACACAATGTTAACTATTTGGGTATTGAAACATATGTAAGCATAGGAAAAGTACAGTAAAAGATACGGTATTATAATTTTATGAGACTACTGTCATACATATTCCACTGTTGACCAAAATGTTGTAATGAAAGTGCTAAAAAAAAATGACAAAACTTTAGCTAGACAAAAAAAAGAGGAGTGAATACGCAAATCAGAGATGAAAAGGACATTACCACAGAAATATGAAGAATCATAAGAAACTATTATGAATAGCCATTAATGAATAACTACAATAACAAGTTTGATAACACAGAAGAAACTGATAAATTATTGGACACATACAATCTACCAGGATTCAATTATGAAGAAACAGGAAATCTGAACAAACCCATAACAAGTGAGGAAATTTAATCAGTAATAAAATTTTCCATCAATGAAAATTCCAGGACCTGATGGCATCATTGCTGAATTCTAACAAATATTTAAAGAAAAATTAATACCAATTTTCCTCAAATGATTCTAGAAAACTGAAGAAGCGGGAATACTTGCAAACTCATTATATGAGGCCAACATTACCAATTTCAAAACTAGACAAGGACACGGTAAGAAAAGAAAACTACAGACCAATATCCTTGATAAACATAGGTACGAAAATTCTCAACAAGATGCTAGCAAACTGAATCCAACCACACGTTAAAAAGTTCACTGTGATCAAGTGGGATCCATCTCAGGGATGCAAGAATGGTTCAAAATACACAAATCAATAAATGTGATAAACCACATTAACAAAATCAAAACCAAAAATGATAGGATCATTTCAATAGATGCAGAAAAAGCATTTGACAAAATTCAACATCCCTTCATGATTAAAAACTCCCAAAAAATTAGATACAGAAGGAGCGTACCTCAATGCAATAAAGGCCATATATGACAAACCCATAGCTAACATCACACTGAAGGAACAAGAACATCCACTTTTACCACTTGTATTCAACATTGTACTGGAAGTATTAGAGCAATTAGGCAAGAAAAAGAAATGAAGGGCATCCAAATTGGAAAGAAGGAAGTCAAATTATCCCTGTTTGCAGACAACATGATCGTATATATGGAAAACCCTTAAGACTCCACCAAAAATCTCTTTGAGATAATAAATGAATTCAATAAAGTTGCAGGACACTAATCAACATACAAAAGTCAATGGTATTTCTATATGCTAATGATGAACTATCTGAAAAAGAAAACAAGAAAACAATTCAATTTATAATAGCTACCAAAAAAGCAAACCTAATCAAGGAGGTGAAAGATCTTATGCTGAAAACTCTAAAACATGGATGAAAGAAATAGAAGGGGATACAATAAATGGAAAGATGTCTCATGTTCATGTATTGGAAGAATTAACATCATCAAAATAATCATACTTTCCAACGTGATCTACAGATTTAATGCAATCCCTATCAAAATTCCAGTGTCACTCTTCAAAAAAAAAAAATCACAAATTTCGCATGCCAAATTTGAATAGCCAAAGCAATCCCTGAGCAAAAAGAACAAAGCTGGAGGCATCATACTACCTGATTTCAAAATATACCACAAACAACCAAAAATTAACCAAGAGAAAAACAAACAATAAAATATACCACAAAGCTACAGTAACCAAAACAGCATGGTACTGGCTGGCATAAGACAGACACATAAACCAATGGAACAGAATAGAGAGCCTAGAAATAAATTAACATACCCAAAGCCATCTAAGCCATCTGATTTTTGACACAGGTACCAAGAACACACGTTGGGAAAAAGTCTCTTCAATAAATGGTGCTGGGAAAACTGGATATCCACATGCAGAAGAATGAAACTAGACCCCTACCTCTTACCATATAGAAAAACCAACTCAAAATGAATTGAAGATTTAAGTATAAAACTCAAAACTATGACACTCCTAGAAGAAAACGTAAGGGAAATGCTTCAGGCCACTGGATTGGGCAAGAATTTTAATAAGACCTCCAAAAGCACAGGCAACAAAACCAAAAACAGACAAATGGAACTACATCAAACTAAAAAGTTTTTACACAGTGAAGGAAACAACATAGTGAAAAGACAACCAAGAGAATGGGAGGAAATATACACAAACTATATATCTTACAAGGGATTAATATCCAGAATATGTAAGAAACTAACAGCAAGAAAACAAGATAACCCAGTTAAAAATGGGCAAAAGGATAAATGGCCTTCAGCTCCATCCATGTTCCTGCAAAGGACATGAACTCATTCTTTCTTATGGATGCTTAATACTCCATGGGGTATATAGGGCATTATCCTTAGCAAACTAATGCAGGAACAAAAAACCAAATACCGCATGTGCTCAGTTATAAGTGGGAGCTAAATGATGAGAACACAAGGACACAAGGAGGGGAACAATGGACACTGGGGCCCACTGGAGGGTGGAAGGTGGGAGGAGCGAGAGGATCAGGGAAAACAATTAATGGGTACTAGGCTTAATGCCTGGGTCATGAAATAATCTGTCCAACAAACTCCCATGACACAAGTTCACCGATAAAATAAACTTGCATATGTACCCCTGAACTTAAAGTTTAAAAAATGGACAAAAGACTTTAACATAAATTTTTCATAAGAAGACATTTGAATGGCCACCAGGTGTATGAAAAATGCTTGACATCACTAATCATCAGGGAAATGCAAATCAAAACCACAATGAGACACCACCTCACTCCAGTTAGAGTGGCTATTATCAAAAAGAAGAAAAGTGTTGGCCAGGTGTGATGGCTCACACCTGTAACCCTTTGGGAAATCAAGGCAAGAGGACTGCTTAAGCCCAGGAGTTTGCAGGAGTTTGAGACCGACCTGGGCAACACAGTGAGACATCATCTCTACAAAAAAATAATAATAATAAAAAAATGAGGTGGGAGGATCGTTTGAGCCCAAGAGGTCACTGCAGTGAGCCGTGATCATACCACTGTATTACCACCTGTGTGACAGAGTGAGACCCTGCCTCAAAAAACCAAACAAACAAAAAAACCGGTGTTGGCAATGATGTGCAGAAAAGGGAACACTTTATACACAGTTAGTGGGATTTGTAAATTATTGGTGCCATTATGTAAAATAGTACAGAGGTTCCCCAAAAAATTAAAAACTGAACTACTGTCTGATCCAGCAATCCCATTACTGGTTATTCATCCAAAGGAAATGAAATGAGTATGTCAAAGAGATGCCTGCACTCCTGTGTCTGCTGTAGCAGTATTTACAATAGCCAAGATATGCAATCAATGTAAGTGTCCAATAATGGATGAATGCATAAAGGAAATGTGGTACATCATATACACAATGGAATACTTTTCATCCATAAAAAGAATGCTATTCTGTCATTTGTGACAATGTGGATAAATCTGGAGAATATCATGTTAAGTGAAAAAAGCCAGACATACTAACAATGCATGATCTCACTCATATGTAGAATCAAAACAAAAACAAAAACAAAAAACGTTTATCTCACAGAGGCAGAGTAGAACAGTGGTCACTAGAGAACAGAGAGAGGAGAATGAGGAGAGGTTGGTCAACATGTACAAAGTTACAATTAGATAGGTGGAATAAGTTCTGGTGTTCTATTGCATAGCAGAGTGACTATGGCTCAAAGTAAAGTATTGCACATTACAAAATAGCTAGAAGAGAGGCTTTTGAATGTTGTTTTTTTTTTTTTTTTTTGAGATGGAGTCCTGCTTTGTCACCCAGGCTGGAGTGCAGTGTTACAATCAGCTCACTGCAACCTCCACCTCCCAGATTCAAGCGATTCTCCTGCCTCAGCCTCCTGAACAGCTGGGACAACAGGCACACGCCACCACACCCAGTTTATTTTTGTATTTTTTTTTTTTTTAGTAGAGATGGGGTTTCACCATGTTGGCCAGGCTGGTTTCAAACTACTGACCTCAAGTGATACATTCGCTTCTGCCTCCCAAAGTGCTGGGATTATGGGTGTGAGCTACCACGCCTGGCCTGAAGGTTCTTATCACAAAGAAGATCATGATAAATGCATGAGCTGATGAATACCTCATGAAAAATGCATGATAAATGCATTACAATAGCCAAGATATGAAATCAAACTAAGTGTCCAGTAACGATGAACACATAAAGGAAACGTGGTACATATACACAATGGAATACTTTTCATCCATAAAAAAGAATGCTATTCTGTCATTTGTGACAACGTGCATAAACCTGGAGAATATCCTGTTAAGTGAAAAAAGCTTTTTTTTTTTCCACTTAACACTTAAAATGCATGAGGTATTCATCATGCTCATTAGCCTGATTTGATTATATATTACATATATCTATTGAAACATCTAAATGCACCCCGTAAATATGTACAATTATAATGTCAATTAAAAAAATAAATTAAAAAAAAATTCCCCCAAATTTAGTACCTGTTCTGATATATTGTAATCCAAACATTCTCTAGGATAGACCAGATTTCTTGATGTCTGCTGGCTTGGGGAAGATGAGAACTCGAGAAAACAGTGATTTCTTGATTATGAGACTTCATCAATGAAGTACCTTCCTGCTTTTTAGTCACTGTGTTTTCTGAAGAACTTGGCTTAAGTTTTGTCTTGACCTGGGAAAATAAGAATTATATAAAATGCAGTTAGTTCTTCATTTGTAGATGAGAAAAAAAGAATGGCAACTGTGCTTACAAATGTTTTAGCTTTCTGAGAAGTAGTGGCAATTCTTTTTCTTTTATTATGTACATAATATTCTCAGAAAGGCATAAGAGCTAGAAAAGATATTTTCCTTTTCCATTTAAATCAAACAATATTTCCAATCTACTTATAATGATTTGTTTAGTTAACATGCTAATGTCAATTTCAGAATACTGCTTGAACACTTCTACATATGTAGTACTGAAAGAGATACAGGACTCCTAGAATACAAAGTATAGAGGTACAATCAAGCCTTGAATCACCTTACAATCCAGGATTAAGAAAATGTAAGGGGCTGCAAAGGGTTGTTTTAAAAAAATCAAGAGATAATTTAAACCTCAGGTTATGGGTAATGGTGAACCACTGAAGGTTTCTATCTTAGGCAGTGATATACTCAGAAGTGCACTCTAAGATAAACTAAAACAGGAGAAAGAGGAGGAAAGAAAACTGGTTAGAAGGTTACTGAAATAATCCAAGAGGAGAGTCCTGAGAACATGGATTAGCTATAAAAAGGCAGCAGAATGAAAAGAAAAATAAAATGCATGCAAGAAATATAAAGATTTGGCCAAAGACTAGATCCAGGGAGTGAGGGAGACCCTAAGACATTCTTTAACCTAGATGAGTTAGAAGAATGATACAAATAATAGGAACTTAGGGTGGTCATAAATCTAGAAGTGTGTGTGTGTGTGTGTATGCGCGCGTGCGTGTGCGTGCACTGAGTAGGTTGAACCTTCTTGATTACTTCTGCAGAGGAATGTATACAGTTTTAGTCAGTACGTCAAACAAATACTTTATACAGGAATTGATGGAAATGCTATTTGATGTTCCACAATCACTGCAATTTTAAACATCACATTAACTTATGCATTGCTAATGATGGACAATACACTAAACATATCAGGTATTACAGTGTAGTAGCAATAAATTGTAGTGAGTATTTGTCTATGTTTCCAAATTTCAGGGCCTCTTGTTGTAAAGCTAAGAAAAGAGGCTGCTTGCAAATAAGAATCTTCTTTGGATGAAGAGAATATAAGTTTGTTTTTTATGTATATGTTGAGTTTGAGGTATAAAAAATTATCCAGGTAAAGATAGCTAGCAAGTAATTGGACATGTAGATCTGCAGCTTAAAAATACAGCTGAGGGTCATTCTCATGGAGACAAGCCTTAGGAGATGAAATAGACAAACTGAAGGGGGAAAAGTAGGAACTAGCAAAAATAAGAGGGGAAGAATCAGTATGCAATAACAATAGAAGCCAAAGGAGTCAAGTTTCAGGAAAGAAAGGATAGACACCACCAAGTGCTGAAGAAGGACTGAGAAGGAGGAGGAGGAGAAGAAGGAGAAAAGAGTAAGTTTGATAATCAGTAAGCAAACGACAACCTATGGTTTCTTTCAGTGGAGTGTGGAGATAAAATTCTACTGTAAAGGATTAAGGGGTAAGTGAGTGCTCTGGCCTTGTTTAGTTGGCAAAAAAAAAAAAAGAAAGAAAGAAAAGAAAAAAGAGACAAGAAAATAAAACAAACAAAAAAAAGAGTGCAAAAATGAAAACAATGGTTAGAAATTGCTTTTTGTTTGTTTGTTTTTTTTTTTTTTTTGAGACAGGGTATCACTCTGTCACCCAGGTTGGAGTGCAGTGGCGTGATCTCGGCTCACTGCAACCTCTGCCTCTAGGACTCAGGGGATCCTTCCACCTCTGCCCTCCCCAGTAGCTGGGACCAGAGGTGCAAGCCATCAGGCCCAGCTAATTTTGTTATTTGTTGTAGAGACAGAGTTTCGCCATGTTGCCCAGGCTGGCTGGTTGCCCAGATTGGTTGTGGCTCAACCAATCCACCCACCTTGGCCTTCCAAAGTGCTTGGATTACAGGTATAAGCCACCATGCCTGGCCATAAATTGCTCTTTTAAGAAGTTTGGTAGTTGATGGAAGGATAGTGCAGTAAATAGAATGGCCAATGAAAAGTACGGTATTTAAGAATGGAAAAGATCTAAGCATATTTTAAAGCATAGTATAAGAGATATACAATTTATTCCAGTTTAAAACAAACAAACAAACAAAAAAAAAAAAAATATATATATATATATATATATATATCACATGGAGGAAAACAGGAAAAGAAAAGTACCTAACAGAATGTACATTTTAACTGTAAGTTTAAAAACTTAGTTTTTTGGTCTTTGCTCTATATACATACACAAAGCATATAAATACGTTTTGTAAACTTAAATAAAATCACTCCGTTTCTCTAGGCTTAAGTTCCCTCTGATAAAATGATGATTTCAAAGGATTAGTTCCATGGATTGCTAATTTAATACATATTAAATTTTTTTAATACAATTTCCAATACTATCAGTAATAACAGTTAATATTTATTGAGCGTTTGTTATGTACTTTCTCAGAATTTCATATTTATTAGCTCATTTAATCCTAACAACTACCTATAAAACAGATACTATGATGATCCATATTTTATAATCAAGGAAACTGAGGCATAGAAAGGTTAATTAACTCATCCAAGGTCACAGAGATGACAAGAGGCATGAACAGGATTTGACCTTCAGCAATCTGACTAGAATGAGGTTATGAACTCTCTCCATCTGTAAAAGTAAATGTTACCCTTCTTTACCTTCTTGGGCAAGAATAAAAATTAAAAAGATGATTCTTCCCATTTTTGCCCGTTTACATTAAATTCTGAACTTAATAAATAGACAAAATGAAAAGACATTTTATCCTGAGATAATTTTTTATCACCAAATATATTTAAAATACAGCCCAGCATTTACCTAATGCCTCTTGCTTTAGCTCTTAAACAGTAGTATATACACTACGCAAGTGGATTTCTTTATCAAACACTACATAGAACTTACTACATGCTAGACATTAAGGTCTCCACAAATATTAACTTGTTAATTCACACGATAATTCTAAGGCCAGCATTATTATTACACTCATTTTACAAAAGAGAGAAATAAGGTCCAAAGAGTTTAATTAGAGGTTAAAAACACCACAACTCAGGACCCTAAGGCACATAAATCTAAAGTTTATTAACAAGATTGATTTTAATTACTCTATCATCTTAGTAAAAAGCAAGTCCTTTTTTTTTTTAAGTGGTTAGAAGGCCCATAAAATAAAAATGCACCTATCCTTTTCCTATTTCTCCCCTCTTATATGAAAATCTGGAAAAGGCAGGGCACAATGGTTCATGCCTGTAATCCTAGTAATTTGGGAGGCTGAGGCGGGAAGATTGCTTGAGGCCAAGAGTTCAAGACCAGCCTGGGCAACAAAGTGAGACGTAGTCTCTACAAAAAAATTTAAAACTTAGCTCAGCATGGTGGCGCATGCCTGTGGTTCCAGCTATTCAGGAGGCTGAGGCTGGAGGATCATTTGACACGAGGTCAAGGTCAGAGAGAGCTATGATCACAACTCTGCACTCAGGCCTGGGCTACAAAGCGAGACCCTGTCTCCAAAAATAAATCTGAAAAATGATAGTTTATCTCCATTTTAGTTTCTCAGAAGCAATCAAATAATGAACGTTCCTCTTCTTCTGATTTTCTACACTTAATAAAGATTAGGTAGTTTTTACAGTTACTAGGAGATACCGCATCTTTGGAGGTAATCTATTTGTTGCTCAAGTTACTGAGACATGACCAAATATATAAGACATATCTAAAATCTAATATATTCTATAAAACAACTCCTGTTAAAAGTATATTTTAAAGCATCAGTCCCCAACCTTTTTGGCAACCAAGACTGGTTTCACGGAAGATAATTTTTGCATGCACTGGTGAGTGGGAAGATGGGTTTCAGGATGATTCAAACACAGTCCATTTATTGTGCACTTTATTTCTATTATCATTACATTGTAATATATAATGAAATAATTGGCTGGGTGTGGTGGCTCACGTCCATAATCCCAGAACTTTGGGAGGCTGAGGTGGGTGGATCACCTGAGGGTAGGAGTTCGAGACCAGCCTGGTCAACATGGTGAAACTCCATCTCTACTAAAAACACAAAAATCAGCCAGCTGTGGTGGCAGGCACCTGTAATCCCAGCTACTTGGGAGGCTGAGGCAGAAGAATCACTTGAACCCGGGAGGTGGAGGTTGCAGTGAGCTGGGATCGTGCCATCGCACTCCAGCCTGGGCAACAAGAGAGAAACTCCCTATCAAAAAAAAAGAAAAGAAAAGAAAAAGAAAGAAAGGAAAAGAAAAGAAAAGAAAGAAGGAAGGAAGGAAGGAAGGAAAGAAATAATTATACAACTCACCATAATGTAGAATCAGTGGGAGCCCTGACCTTGTTTTCCTGCAACTAGACAGTCCCATCTGGGGTGACGGGAGACAGTGACAGATCATCAGGCATTAGATTCTCATAAGGAACATACAACCCAGATCCCTTGTATGCACAGTTCACGACAGGGTTCATGCTCCTATAAGAATCTAATCCCACTGCTGATCTGACAAAAGGCGGGGCTCAGACAGTAATGTGAGTGATGGAGAGCGACGGTAAATATAGATTAAGTTTGCTTGCTTGCCTGCTGCTCACCTCCTGCTATGCCAATACCAGTCATGGCCCAGGAGCTGGGGACCTCTGTTTTAAAGTACTATACTAAATCATAAAGTTCTTGGTTTACTCAGACAATGAACTGTTTCTAACACAAAAATAAAGGTGCAACACTTCAGAGTTCTAATCCTGGAAACAACATGGACGGTTTCGAGTAATCACACTAAAGCCAAATGTTGAGGGAAAAGCACCATGAGGACGCTGGATTCTTTGCTACTCATCTTCATGAATCTCTTGTTAATGTAGCAAATGAAACTCGAGATCCAGAAATAAATAATTTATTAACAAGTCAATGGTCTTTTGTTTTTGTTTTTTTGAAGTGGAGTCTCGCTCTGTCTCCTAGGCTGGAGTGCAATGGCACAATCTCGGCTCACTGCAACCTTTGCCTCCTGGGTTCAGGTGATTCTCCTGCCTCAGCCTCCCGAGTAGCTGGGACTACAGGTATGTGCCACCATGCCTGGTTAATTTTTGTATTTTTAGCAGAGACGGTGTTTTGCCATGTTAGGCCAGGCTGGTCTTGAACTCCTGCCCTCAGGTGATCCTCCCACCTCAGCCTCCCAAAGTGCTGGGATTACAGGCATGAGTCACCACGTCCAGTCAAGTCAATAGTTTTATGTATGCAATGGGCAACATATATGCAGTAGGCATATCATTATCTAACAACACAAAATTTTAACATCATATTTTCATGTTACCTCCCATCTGTAGGTTTTTATTGATGAAAAGGATTAAAAACTACACATTTTTTTATTTCAATTAATCCTAAATTTTGTTTTATTCTCAATAATCTTAATTAAAAGACTGTTAAGACTTTAAGTATCCTGCACTTTCCATCTTTTTATCTTTCATTTTTTTCACTAAGGATATGATTTAGGACTCAATTTTGTGACAGTAAAGGAGAACACATCTTTTCCAACACAATCAAGGTACAATACTCACGCTATAACCCTCTAAATCCCTAGGCCCATTTTTTCCTACTAATAGTTCTAAAAATCATGCTTGCCATTAAAAAAATAAAACTACCAATGTTTTGGTCACCCCAAACCAAAAGATCATTTCACCCCTCAAATACATTCTTTCCTACTAATAGTTATAAAAATCATGCTTGCCATTAAAAAAATAAAACTACCAATGTTTTGGTCACCCCAAACCAAAAGATCATTTCACCCCTCAAATACATTCTTTCCTCAAGAATGATCACATAATTCTACTCAGTTTATTTAAAAAGCTGCTTCCTTTACTCCATGAAGTATTCTCTCAGCAAGGAAGTGCTTTCCTCATCAACTATGATTAATGTTAGTTAGTATCATCTAATCCTTTGATTACTTCATAGGTAGGGGACCTATTTGATATGAAAAATCAATGAGAAAAACCTGGACAATTCAGTTCCTCCGAGAAAAAAGAGACCATAATATCTATACTGGATAAAAGTTACATTAATATCTCTTCTAGTAGTAGTGATAACTGAAGTTTTTTGAGCTGTTTATGCTACATAAAACTCTCAGATTTTTCTAGACTTGAAATTACAGCCAGGCACAGTACCTCACAACTGTATTCCCAACACTTTGGGAGGCTGAGGCAGGAGGATTGCTTGAGTCCAGGAGTCAAGACCAGCCTAGGTATTAGGGCAAAACTCTGCCTCTACTAAAAATATGAACAATTAGCCAGGTGTGGTGCTGCATGCCTGTAGACCCAGCTATTCGGGAGGCTGAGGTGCGAGAAGCACTTAAACCCAGGAGGTGGAGGTTGCAGTGAGCCCTGATCGTGCCAGGGTGACAGAGTAAAACCCTGTGTCAAAAAAATAAAAAATTAGAAGACTGTAATACTGGGGACAAAAATTACAGAGTTAAGTTCAAAAGAGATAAAAAGGCATCAGCTAAGATGGCTGCATAAGAATTACATGAAACTGACTAAAAACTGTAGTTACATAGGATATCCTTATTTTTAGAAAATGCAGATGGAAATATCCAGGGGAAAAAGGGCACCTAGGGGAAAAAGTGCAACATACTATCTGCAACATACTATCAAATAGTTCAGAAAAAAATATAGATAGGTAGATAGATGGACAGACAGACAGGTGGGTAGGTAGAGAAAGAAAACAATAAAGCAAACGTGACAAAATACTAACATTTGGAGAATCAGGGTAAATAATATATATGGGGATTGACTGTACTGTTCTTGTAACCTTTTTATAAGTTTGAAATTATTTCAAAATAAAAAGTAAAACAAGGACAACATTACCAAGTAACACTGTCAAAAAATAGATTCAATAGGGTTTGAGAGAGTCTTGGCATCTGTATGTTTAAAACAATTTTCTGGCCGGGCGCGGTGGCTCAAGCCTGTAATCCCAGCACTTTGGGAGGCCGAGACGGGCGGATCACGAGGTCAGGAGATCGAGACCATCCTGGCTAACACGGTGAAACCCCGTCTCTACTAAAAAGTACAAAAAACTAGCCGGGCGAGGTGGCGTGCGCCTGTAGTCCCAGCTACTCAGGAGGCCGAGGCAGGAGAATGGCGTAAACCTGGGAGGCGGAGCTTGCAGTGAGCTGAGATCCGGCCACTGTACTCCAGCCTGGGCGACAGAGCAAGACTCCGTCTCAAAAAAAAAAAAAAAAAAAAAAAAAAAAAAACAATTTTCTAGGTATTTTTTATGTATGTGAGATCCACTGGCCTAGGGCACTGTAAATGAACAATCAAATAGCAATGCATAGCTTTCTTCCATCCATAAGTGAAAATAATATAAAATAACAACAACTGCTGTGACACCGCTTCCATAAAAGGATGTGTGTTTTATAACTTGTAAGAGTTGCTTACTCTCTATTCAATTCACGTAACATTTACTTAATGCCTCTAGTATGTTAGAATAAGTTAGAATTACCCTTTACCTACTGTTGTCTGCTAAACACATTTTCAGAACATATATAATTAGCTACTCTAATTGGCATTCCAAAGGCATCTTACCTCTGCAAATGTCTGAAGGAGTTTGTTTACTTGAGCAAAGGTCTGTGGAAGAATACCATCATAATTTGACCTTGTACTGAAAGCATGTAACAAAGTTCTAGAATCCTGAAGCAAGAATTTGACTGTTGCAAAATCCACTGCCTTATTAGCTGGTAATAGAAAATTAAGACAGAAAAATACGGAAGAATGAGTATACATCATAAAAATGTCTTTGGAACACTAATATTAATTTTGAAATTTAAGAAGAGTATACATTTACACCTATATGCCACTCCTAAGTTATCCCTCTGGTACAAAAAGCAATAATTAAATAGATATAGTTATAAAGTCCTTTGAGTTGATTCTGGTATTCTGAATTCAGATTTCAGGAGTTCTCTCAGCGCGGTCAACTTCAAAGTAAAAATAAAATTAAAGAATATTACACTTCTCAGAAAAAAGAGAAAATCACCAAAGACACAAGTCAAACCACAGATTTCAGTGCTGAGGTGATTCACATAAGAGTACTATGGAGAGCTCAGAAGAGTCAGACTGTACTGGTAAGCATGTCAGCTACATATGGCACCTCTAATCATCTATCTACATAGTGATTTATCTTCAACTCCATTACATGAAACTTAATACTATGTTTACTAAAAACAATGAGTTATCTCTATATGTACAACACAACTTCAGGAGAGAAAAAAAGTTTGGGCAACAGTGAGAAGCAGAAGCCTGCAGAATTTTTTTTCTGTAAATTAAAAGTGAGATAATCTACAAACAATAATTTAAAGGTATAACAATTTTCTCTCAAGGAACTAAAACTAATTACATTAAATTCTCAAACTAGTTGGGAAAGCTGGTGACAATAATTTCAAAAATTTCAAAAGTAATAAAAAATAAAATGAAGTAATAATGTCATAAAACTCAGAACAGAAAAAATATTTCCATTATTAAAGCAGAATGCTACCTAACGGTTTTCAAAATAACCATGCTACACTGTTGTTTACTTTTTGTTTTTATGTTCACAGTTTCAGAGACTCTATTGTATTCTGAAACATCAGCATGGCTTTTCATTGGCACTATGAGTTTAAAAAACAATAAGGAGTTCCTCTGTATCTCTTACACAAGAACTTGCTTGTGAAATTGTGAAGGGTCAAGTGAAATAAAAACTGTATCTTAATAATTAATTCCACAATATTCAGAAACTCTAATCTAATGGTTATAGCCAAGCCTCTGGCTTCTCCTTTATCCAAAAATATAAAAAATAATAATAAAGCAAGTCAATGTATTTCCTTATAGGAAAACTTTCACCTCTTTGTAAAGCCAATGACTAGTTTAAATTCCTGTGGATAATAAGAGATGCTACACACAGGACAGACTGTAGATTTGATGAACTTAGTAAATCCCCTGAGGAAGATATAATTGGACACAACTTCTTTTAAGGGTGCTTTTCCAATGTAAGGTATGTTTAATGATGCTCATAGATAAGAATTAATCATTTTATTTCTGTCTTACAAAAGTTCCTAAGGTTATGAGGAATATAAATCAAGTACACAGACACAACAAAAAAGGAAATCTACATTAATGAAATAGTCTAATGCTTATATAAGGCCAATAATTATTTAAAGCTAATATGGGTAACAAAGTCATAAAAGTTACTAGTCATTTTCCACACAATTTTTTATGAACTAATCTAAGGATATACATGCTTGGTATTCTGAAGTTAAACAAATATATAATTCAAAAGCTGAAGGTATTATTAAAAGATAGTAAATAAGAACATAAATTGTGATTTTTCTAATTCAAAATTATTTTAGAGAACGAGGCATTTTTTTTTTAAGTTCCAAAACATTTTTATTGTGCTAAAAGGTGACCCTGTACACCTGTACATACAAAGCAATTACTCTCCATCACTCACCCTCTTATTCCCTGGTAATTCAGTTTTCTATAGATTCACCTATTTTGGAAGTTTCTTTTATTATTATAATTATTATTATACTTTAAGTTCTAGGGTACATGTGCATAACGTGCAGGTTTGTCACATATGTATACTTGTGCCATGTTGGTGTGCTGCACCCATCAACTCGTCAGCACCCATCAATTCCTCATTTACATCAGGTATAACTCCCAATGCAATCCCTCCCCTCTCCCCGCGATAGGCCCCGGTGTGTGATGTTCCCCTTCCCGAGTCCAAGTGATCTCATTGTTCAGTTCACACCTATGAGTGAGAACATGCAGTGTTTGGTTTTCTCTTCTTGTGATAGTTTGCTAAGAATGATGGTTTCCAGCTGCATCCATGTCCCTACAAAGGACACAAACTCATCCTTTTTTATGGCTGCATAATATTCCATGGTGTATATGTGCCACATTTTCTTAATCCAGTCTGTCACAGATGGACATTTGGGTTGATTCCAAGTCTTTGCTATTGTGAATAGTGCCGCAATAAACATACGTGTGCATGTGTCTTTATAGCAGCATGATTTATGACCCTTTGGGTATATGCCCAGTAATGGGATGGCTGGGTCATATGGTACATCTAGTTCTAGATCCTTGAGGAATCGCCATACTGTTTTCCATAATGGTTGAACTAGTTTACAATCCCACCAACAGTGTAAAAGTGTTCCTATTTCTCCACATCCTCTCCAGCATCTGTTGTTTCCTGACTTTTTAATGATTGCCATTCTAACTGGTGTGAGATGGTATCTCATTGTGGTTTTGATTTGCATTCTCTGATGGCCAGTGATGATGAGCATTTTTTCATGTGTCTGTTGGCTGTATGAATGTCTTCTTTTGAGAAATGTCTGTTCATATCCTTTGCCCACTTTTTGATGGGGTTGTTTGTTTTTTTCTTGTAAATTTGTTTGAGCTCTTTGTAGGTTCTGGATATTAGCCCTTTGACAGATGAGTAGATTGTAAAAATGTTCTCCCATTCTGTAGGTTGCCTGTTCACTCTGATGGTAGTTTCTTTTGCTGTGCAGAAGCTCTTTAGTTTAATTAGATCCCACTTGTCAATTTTGGCTTTTGCTGCCGTTGCTTTTGGTGTTTTAGACATGAAGTCCTTGCCCACGCCTATGTCCTGAATGGTACTACCTAGGTTTTCTTCTAGGGTTTTGATGGTATTAGGTCTAACATTTAAGTCTCTAATCCATCTTGAATTAATCTTCGTATAAGGAGTAAGGAAAGGATCCAGTTTCAGCTTTCTACTTATGGCTAGCCAATTTTCCCAGCACCATTTATAAAATAGGGAATCCTTTCCCCATTTCTTGTTTCTCTCAGGTTTGTCAAAGATCAGATGGCTGTAGATGTGTGGTATTATTTCTGAGGACTCTGTTCTGTTCCATTGGTCTATAGCTCTGTTTTGGTACCAGTACCATGCTGTTTTGGTTACTGTAGCCTTGTAGTATAGTTTGAAGTCAGGTAGCGTGACGCCTCCAGCTTTGTTCTTTTGACTTAGGATTGTCTTGGCAAGGCGGGCTCTTTTTTGGTTCCATATGAACTTTAAAGCCGTTTTTTCCAATTCTGTGAAGAAACTCATTGGTAGCTTGATGGGGATGGCATTGAATCTATAAATCACCTTGGGCAGTATGGCCATTTTCACGATATTGATTCTTCCTATCCATGAGCATGGTATGTTCTTCCATTTGTTTGTGTCCTCTTTTATTTCACTGAGCAGTGGTTTCTAGTTCTCCTTGAAGAGCTCCTTTACATCCCTTGCAAGTTGGATTCCTAGGTATTTTATTCTCTTTGAAGCAATTGTGAATGGAAGTTCATTCCTGATTTGGCTCTCTGTTTGTCTGTTACTGGTGTATAAGAATGCTTGTGATTTTTGCACACTAATTTTGTATCCTGAGACTTTGTTGAAGTTGCTTATCAGCTTAAAGAGATTTTGGGCTGAGACAATGGGGTTTTCTAAATATACAATCATGTCATCTGCAAACAGGGACAATTTGACTTCTTCTTTTCCTAAGTGAATACCCTTGATTTCTTTCTCTTGCCTGATTGCCCTAGCCAGAACTTCAAATACTATGTTGAATAGGAGTGGTGAGAGAGGGCATCCCTGTCTTGTGCCAGTTTTCAAAGGGAATTTTTCCAGTTTTTGCCCATTCAGTATGATATTGGCTGTGGGTTTGTCATAAATAGCTCTTATTATTTTGAGGTACGTCCATCAATACCGAATTTATTGAGTGTTTTTAGGATGAAGGGCTGCTGAATTTTGTCAAAGGCCTTTTCTGCATCTATTGAGATAATCATGTGGTTCTTGTCTTTGGTTCTGTTTATATGCTGGATTACGTTTATTGATTTGCGAATGCTGAACCAGCCTTGCATCCCAGGGATGAAGCCCACTTGATCATGGTGGATAAGCTTTTTGATGTGCTGCTGAATCCGGTTTGCCAGTATTTTATTGAGGATTTTTGCATCGATGTTCATCAGGGACATTGGTCTAAAATTCTCTTTTTTTGTTGTGTCTCTGCCAGGCTTTGGTATCAGGATGATGTTGGCCTCATAAAATGAGTTAGGGAGGATTCCCTCTTTTTCTATTGATTGGAATCGTTTCAGAAGGAATGGTACCAGCTCCTCCTTGTACCTCTGGTAGAATTCAGCTGTGAATCCATCTGGTCCTGGACTTTTTTTGGTTGGTAGGCTATTAATTATTGCCTCAAGTTCAGAGCCTGCTATTGGTCTATTCAGGGATTCAACTTCTTCCTGGTTTAGTCTTGTGAGAGTGTAAGTGTCCAGGAAATTATCCATTTCTTCTAGATTTTCTAGTTGATTTGCGTAGAGGCGTTTATAGGATTCTCTGATGGTAGTTTGTATTTCTGTGGGGTCGGTGGTGATATCCCCTTTATCATTTTTAATTGCGTCTATTTGATTCTTCTCTCTTTTCTTCTTTATTAGTCTTGCTAGCGGTCTGTCAATTTTGTTGATCTTTTCAAAAAACCAACTCCTGGATTCATTGATTTTTTGGAGGGTTTTTTGTGTCTCTATCTCCTTCAGTTCTGCTCCGATCTTAGTTATTTCTTGCCTTCTGCTAGCTTTTGAATGTGTTTGCTCTTGCTTCTCTAGTTCTTTTAATTGTGATGTTAGAGTGTCAATTTTAGATCTTTCCTGCTTTCTCTTGTGGGCATTTAGTGCTATAAATTCCCTCTACACACTGCTTTAAATGTGTCCCAGAGATTCTGGTATGTTGTATCTTTGTTCTCATTGGTTTCAAAGAACATCTTTATTTCTGCCTTCATTTCGTTATGTACCCAGTAGTCATTCAGGAGCAGGTTGTTCAGTTTCCATGTAGTTGAGCGGTTTTGATTGAGTTTCTTAGTCCTGAGTTCTAGTTTGATTGCACTGTGGTCTGAGAGACAGTTTGTTATAATTTCTGTTCTTGCACATTTGCTGAGGAGTGCTTTACTTCCAATTATGTGGTCAATTTTGGAATAAGTGTGATGTGGTGCTGAGAAGAATGTATATTCTGTTGATTTGGGGTGGAGAGTTCTATAGATGTCTATTAGGTCCGCTTGGTGCAGAGATGAGTTCAATTCCTGGATATCCTTTGTTAACTTTCTGTCTCGTTGATCTAATATTGACAGTGGAGTGTTGAAGTCTCCCATTATTATTGTATGGGAGTCTAAGTCTCTTTGTAAGTCTCTAAGGACTTGCTTTATGAATCTGGGTGCTCCTGTATTGGGTGCATATATATTTAGGAGAGTTAGCTCTTCCTGTTGAATTGATCCCTTTACCATTATGCAATGGCCTTCTTTGTCTCTTTTGATCTTTGATGGTTTAAAGTCTGTTTTATCAGAGACTAGGATTGCAACCCCTGCTTTTTTTGGTTCTCCATTTGCTTGGTAGATCTTCCTCCATCCCTTTATTTTGAGCCTATGTATGTCTCTGCATGTGAGATGGGTCTCCTGAATACAGCAGACTGATGGGTCTTGACTCTTTATCCAGTTTGCCAGTCTGTGTCTTTTAATTGGAGCATTTAGTCCATTTACATTTAAGGTTAATATTGTTATGTGTGAACTTGATCCTGCCATTTTGATAATAACTGGTTATTTTGCTCGTTAGTTCATGCAGTTTCTTCCTAGCCTCGATGGTCCTTACATTTTGGCATGTTTTTGCAATGGCTGGTACCGGTTGTTCCATTCCATGTTTAGGGCTTCCTTCAGGGTCTCTTGTAAGGCAGGCCTGGTGGTGATAAAATCTCTAAGCATTTGCTTATCTGTGAAGGATTTTATTTCTCCTTCACTGATGAAACTTAGTTTGGCTGGATATGAAATTCTGGGTTGAAAATTCTTTTCTTTAAGAATGTTGAATATTGGCCCCCACTCTCTTCTGGCTTGGAGAGTTTCTGCCGAGAGATCTGCTGTTAGTCTGTTGGGCTTCCCTTTGTGGGTAACCCGACCTTTCTCTCTGGCTGCCCTTAAGATTTTTTCCTTCATTTCAACTTTGGTGAATCTGGCAATTATGTGTCTTGGCGTTGCTCTCCTCGAGGCGTATCTTTGTGGCGTTCTCTGTATTTCCTGAATTTGAATGTTGGCCTGCCCTACTAGGTTGGGGAAGTTCTCCTGGATGATATCCTGAAGAGTGTTTTCCAACTTGGTTCCATTTTCCCCCTCACTTTCAGGCACCCCAATCAGACGTAGATTTGGTCTTTTTACATAATCCCATACTTCTTGCAGGCTTTGTTCATTTCTTTTTCCTCTTTTTTCTTTTGGTTTCTCTTCTCGCTTCATTTCATTCATTTGATCCTCAATCGCTGATACTCTTTCTTCCAGTTGATTGAGTCGGTTACTGAAGCTTGTGCATTTGTCACGTATTTCTCGTGTCATGGTTTTCATCTCTGTCATTTTGTTTATGACCTCCTCTGCCTTAATTATTCTAGCTATCAATTCTTCCACTCTTTTTTCAAGATTTTTAGTTTCTTTGCACTGGGTACGTAATTCCTCCTTTAGCTCTAAGTTTGATGGACTGAAGCCTTCTTCTCTCATCTCGTCAAAGTCATTCTCTGTCCAGCTTTGATCCATTGCTGGCGATGAGCTGCGCTCCTTTGCAGGGGGAGATGCGTTCTTATGTTTTGAATTTCCAGCTTTTCTGCCCTGCTTTTTCCCCATCTTTGTGGTTTTATCTGCCTCTGGTCATTGATGATGGTGACATACTGATTGGGTTTTGGTGTAGATGTCCTTCCTCTTCGATAGTTTTCCTTCTAACAGTCAGGACCCTCAGCTGTAGGTCTGTTGGAGATTGCTTGAGGTCCACTCCAGACCCTGTTTGCCTGGGTATCAGCAGCAGAGGCTGCAGAAGATAGAATATTGCTGAACAGCGAGTGTATCTGTCTGATTCTTACTTTGGAAGCTTCCTCTCAGGGGCGTACTCCACCCTGTGAGGTGTGGGGTGTCAGTCTGCCCTTAGTGGGGGATGTCTCCCAGTTAGGCTACTCAGGGTCAGGGACCCACTTGAGCAGGCAGTCTGTCCGTTCTCAGATCTCAACCTCCATGTTGGGAGATCCACTGCTCTCTTCTAAGCTGTCAGACAGAGTCATTTGCATCTGCAGAGGTTTTTGCTGCTTTTGTTGTTGTTGTTGTTGTTTAGCTGTGCCCTGTCCCCAGAGGTGGAGTCTACAGAGACAGGCAGGCTTCCTTGAGCTGCTGTGAGCTCCACCCAGTTTGAGCTTCCCAGCAGCTTTGTTTACCTACTTAAGCCTCAGCAATGGCAGGCGCCCCTCCCCCAGCCTCGCTGCTGCCTTGCGGTTAGATCGCAGACTGTTGTGCTAGCAACGAGGGAGGCTCCGTGGGCATGGGACCCTCCCGGCCAGGTGTGGGATATAATCTCCTGGTGTGCCCGTTTGCTTAAAGCGCAGTATTGGGGTGGGAGTTACCCGATTTTCCAGGTGTTGTGTGTCTCAGTTCCCCTGGCTAGGAAAAGGGATTCCCTTCCCCCTTGTGCTTCCCAGGTGAGGCGATGCCTCGCCCTGCTTCAGCTCTCGCTGGTCAGGCTGCAGCAGCTGACCAGCACCCATTGTCCGGCCCTTCCTAGTGAGCTGACCCCAGTACCTCAGTTGAAAATGCAGAAATCACCGGTCTCCTGTGTCGCTCACGCTGGGAGTTGGAGACTGGAGCTGTTCCTATTTGGCCATCTTGCTCCGCCCTGGAACTTTTTTTTTTTTTTTTTTTGAGACAGAGTTTCACTCTTGTTGCCCAGGGTGGAGTGCAATGGCGTAATCTCGGCTCACTGCAACCTCCATCTTCCGGGTTCAAGTGATTCTCCTCCCTCAGCCTCCTGAATACCTGGGATTATAGGCACCCACCACCACACCCAGCTAATTTTTTTGTATTTTTAGTAAAGATAGGGTTTCACCATGTTGGCCAGGCTGGCAATGAACTCCTGGCAAGAGGTACTTTTATAATCCCATGACATATTCTTAGCTCATTAAACGTTAGGCATCAGATTCTTTGACATCAAAGACCAAGAAACTATGCACATAATGACTGCAAAACTGATTTTTCAGCAGAAGATACAGTAATCACATCTTCACTTCTCTCCTTATTGTCAGTTAGAGCTGCCACCTACCACCTCTCAGCTGCATCTAAGAGCAGATCCCCCTGCCAGGAAAAACAGATGGAAGATGGTAACTAGATGCCTCATTTTTTACACTAAACTAACTTTGAGATTACACATAGTTTACAGACTTTCTCTTTTAAAAGATCGACTAAATTATGACCCTGATAAAAGATACGAAAAAAGGTTCTACATGCTTTATAAAACTGCTTTGGAGAGATGTCCAATATGTGGTTCCATGTCCTTCATATACTCATATCACTAATAAGCAACTTCTACAACTAAAGGCAATGACGGGAAAGTGTCATACCTTAAAAAACTGGTAACTTATTAAAAATAGATATTCAGATGGTTGTAGATGTGTGGTGTTATTTCTGAGGCCTCTGTTCAGTTCCATTGGTATATATATACTTGTTTTAGTACCAGTACCATGCTGTTTTTGTTACTGTAGTCTTGTAGTATAGTTTGAAGTCAGGTAGTCTGATGCTTCCAGTTTTGTTCTTCTTGCTTAGGATCATCTTGGCTATGTGGGCTCTTTTTTGGTTCCATATGAAATTTAAAGTAGTTTTTTCCAATTCTGTGAAGAAAGTCAATGGTAGCTTGATGGGGATATCATGGAATCTATAAATTACTTTGGACAGTATGATTATTTTCACAATATTGATTCTTCTCATCCATGAGCATGGAATGTTCTTCCATTTGTTTGTGTCCTCTCTTACTTCCTTGAGCAGTGGTTTGTAGTTCTTGAAGAGTTCTTTCACATCCCTTGTAAGTTGTATTCCTAGGTATTTTATTGTCTGTTTAGCAATTGTGAATGGGAGTTCACTCATGATTTGGCTGTTTGTCTGTTCCTGGTTTATTGGAATGCTTGTGATTTTTGCACATTGATTTTGTATCCTGAGACTTTGCTGAAGTTGCTTATCAGCTTAAGGAGATTTGGGGATGAGATGACGCGGTTTTCTAAATACCGATCATGTCATCTGCAAACAGAGACAATTTGACTTCCCCTTTTCCTAACTTAATACCCTTTATTTATTTCTCTTGTCTGACTGCCCTGGCCAGAACTTCCAATACTATGTTCAATAGGAGTGGTGAGAGAGGGCATTCTTGTCCTGTGCTGGTTTTCAAAGGGAATGCTTCCATCTTTTGCCCAGTGTGATATTGGCTTTGGGTTTGTCATACACAGCTTAAGAGCTATTTACTTATTTTGAGATATGTTACATCAATATCTAGTTTCTTGAGAGTTTTTAGCTTGAAGGGCTGTTGAATTTTGTCCAAGTAAATGGTGTTAGGAAAACGGTCTAGCCATATGCAGAAAACTGAAACTGGATCCCTTCCTTACACCTTATACAAAAATTAACTCAAGATGAATTAAAGACTTAAACATAACACCTAAAACTATAAAAACCCTAGAAGAAAACCTAGGCAATACCATTCAGGACAGGCATGGGCAAAGACTTCATGACTAAAACACCAAAAGCAATGGCTGCAAAAGCCAAAATTGACAAATGGGATCTATTAAACTAAAGTGCCTTTGCACAGTAAAAGAAACTATCATCGGAGTGAACAGGCAACCTACAGAATGGGAGAAAATTTTTGCAATCTATCCATCTGACAAATGACTAATATCCAGAATATACAAAGAACTTAAATAGATTTACAAGAAAAAAACAACCCCATCAAAAAGTGCGCAAGGGATATGAACAGACACGTCTCAAAAGAAGACATTTATGCAGCCAACAAACACACGAAAGAAAGCTCATCATCATTGGTCATTAGAGAAATGCAAATCAAAAGCACAATGAGATACCATCTCATGCCAGTTAGAATGGCGATCATTAAAAAGTCAAGAAACAACAGATGCTGGCGAGGATGTGGAGAAATAGGAACACTTTTACACTGTTGGTGGGAGTGTTCATTAGTTCAACCATTGCGGAAGACAGTGTGGTGATTCCTCAAGGATCTAGAGCTAGAAATACCATTTGACTCAGCAATCCCATTATTCAGTATATACCCAAAGGATTATAAATCACTGTACTATAAAGACACATGCACACGTATGTTTACTGCGGCACTGTTCACAATAGCAAACAGTTGGAACCAACCCAAATGCCCATCAATGATAGAGTGGGTAAAGAAAATGTGGCACATATACACCATGGAATACTATGCAGCCATAAAAAAGGATGAATTCATCTCCTTTACAGGTACATGGATGAAGGTGGAAACCATCATTCTTAGCAAACTAACACAAGAACAGAAAACAAAACACCACATGTTCTCACTCATAAGTGGGAGGTGAACAATGAGAACACATGGACACGGAGGGGAACATCACACACCAAGGCCTGTCGGGGGGGGGGGGCTAGGGGAGGGATAGCATTAGGAGAAATACCTAACGTAGATGATGGGTTGATGGGCGCAGCAAATCACCATGGCACATGTATACCTATGTAACAAACCTGCATGTTCTGCACATGTACCCCAGAGCTTAACATCTAATAATAAATAAATAAATAATTGGAGCCAGGATAGCATGAAGGAGGGGAGCTCACGCTTGCATTTCTGAGATAACAACTGTCTCAAGGATTTTCTTTAAAAAATCCCGCAAGAAATTCCTCCACAACCTTCATGTATCTTATGCTTTTCATGATCCATGTCTTTCATGTATGCACATATTTCTAAACCGGGTTTATCACTAGACATTCTTTAGGACTACAGCAGTTCAGATAAGACTCTCTTGAAAAAACATTTGCCCAGTAACAGTATCTACACCAATGAACTAACGCCAACTCTGGCTTTGAGCCTCAGGAACCAATAAACTCTGTTTTTAAGCAGCTTGTATGAACTTCTTTTTGCCAATAAAAGCTTTCCCTTCATCTCTCCTCTTCAGGTGCACCTGTGGCTTGCCATAGCTATGCATCCTAGATTATAATCCTTTTTCCTTACTCCTGAGTAAATTCATCACGTTAGAAGGTCGGGAAAAAAAAGATATTCATCGAACATCTACCATGGATGAGACATAAGGAAATGACTAGGTCCTTTAAATCCCCTAGGGGAAATATTTATTTATTGACTTATTTTATTTATGGTTGACACATAATAATTGTACATACTTATGGAGTATGATGTGATGTTTTGACACATATATAAATTGTGTAACAATTAAATCAGGGTAATTAGCATATCTATGACCTTAAGCATTTATCATTTCTTTGTGATAAGAACATTCTCTTATACCTATTTTGAAATATGCAATACGTAACTGTTAATTCTAGTCATCCTGCAATGCAGCAGAACACCAGAACTTATTCCTCCTATCTAACTGTAGCTTTTTATATTGATCAATCTCTTACCATCCCCTACCACTGCACCTTCACCATCCTCTGGTAATCACTATTCTACTTTTTACTCCTCTGAGAACAACTCATTTTCAGAGTTTACACTTCAAGGAAAAGACAGAGAATAAGGTACACCTATGGTAGAATATGCAATTTTTTCCTTTTTGTCCTAGCTTCTATGACGATTTTAAGGTTAAAATCGGGGTTCAAGTGCTGCAATAATTATTTGCATATGATTCATAATTAATCATCTCCTAGTCTTCATTATCTGGCCTTGGTGCCTTTAATAATTTAATTACTTAACAGCCCTCTTGTACTCAAGTACAAGGGTACTAAGGCATCACAGTTATGTTTCAGAAGTAGGCTGGATATAACTAATATATGAAATAATAAACACATTACTTCATGTGAGGAGTTTGAAAAAAGCAAAGTACCAACTGAACCCGTAATAATAATCACACTTTGCTTTTTTATATGTTTTTTGAGACAGGGTCTCATTCTGTTGCCCAGGCTGGAATGCAGTGGCACCATCTTGGCTCACCGCAACCTCCGCCTCTCAGGCTAAGATGATCCTCCCACCTCAGCCTCCCAAGTAGCTGGGTCTACAGGCATGCACCACCACACCTGACTAATTTTTGTATTTTTGGTAGAAAGGGAGTTTTGCCATGTTGCCCAGGCTGGCCTTGAACTCCTGGGGTCAAGCAATTCACCCACCTTGGCCTCCCAAAGTGCTGAGATTACAGGCATGAGCCACCATGCCCAGCCTTTGCCTTTTAAAGGCATAACAAGACAAATCTAGTTATTTGATTTTGAAACAAGTCACCTACTGTTTCAAGACTAGTTTCCTCGATCATAAAATACAGGCTTTAATAACATTAGATCAGTTTTTCTCGCATTTTTTTTCCTCATAGCAGATAATCTTTTTTCCAAGTCCTATATAGAACCTCCATATATAGACATTTTTAAAAGCTGCTCTGGCTAAAGTTGGGGTTAAGGGCCAAAGGCACCACCTACCGGGCTCCCCTTCAATCTATCCATCACCCATCTGTGGCAGCAGAGGCACTTCAAGAAGTCGAAAGTTCTGTTCAATATAACTTAAAAACCAACTAAGTTGTTCACTGTGGTCTCTTCCAGTTCTAAAATTCACTATACACCAAAGCCAAAGGTTTCTTGTTCCTTATTCATATAGTTTAAATAGAAACCTTGACATACTATTTTGAAAATCAGTAAATGAAATGTGCTCAAAGTTTGTGTTACACACTATTAGAAATAAAAAAAGTCTAATGAATTCTATCGGTGTACCTGAATAGACTATAAAACATGGTTTTAAAAGTTTTCAAAGTAAACATCATCAAAAATTATATATTCACAATATCTTGAAATATCAACAACAATACCATTTACAGTCACAAGCTCTATGAGCTGCATCTATTCATCCAGTTTCCACATATACCTTTAGAAATTAGAAGTATAACTAAGAACTAATTAACAAATTCTTCATTAATTTATCTTCACATTCCATGGAATATATCTGCTAGTCTAACTTAATACCACACTGCTAAAGAGAAAAATAAAAGATTCATACCTTTACAGAGATTTTTATATAGGCTCTCAATAGTTAAAAGCAAGTTCTTTTCCATAACTAATCCAAATACAGCCAACCAGTGTTTTTTAAAGCACTGTAGTAAATGTAGTAGAGTCCATGGAGGTTTCAGGTACAGGATCTAAAGAGCATGTAGAAAAAAATTAACATCTCTAGATTTATTATTCCTATTATTAAAAAGTACCTATTTAGGAATTCCTACATATATTTCTAAGCAAAATATAGTTAGTTGGATTCTTTTTAAATTAAAAGATGTAAAGTCAATCATAACAAAATTAAAATGCTAATTCCACTGCAAATTGCTTTTGTAAAATTCATATTAGTATTAATCTGTATTGTTTCAGAAACTGTGTGTGCAAAAAAGAAAACATAGTTCTAATCAGAGGAAACATAGTTTTATCAGCAAAGGTCCTTCAATCTACGTGTCAACAGTCATCTTTATAAGAAAATCTAATTATTTCATATAACTGGGGGATAATCCATATAGAAAAAAGATGTCCAGTGGCTCATGCCTGTAATCCTAGCACTTTGGGAGACCGATGCGGGTGGACCACAAGTTCAGGAGTTCGAGACCAGCCTGGCCAACACGGTGAAACCCCATATCTACTAAAAATACAAAAATTAGCTGGGCGTGGTGGCAGACACCTGTATTCCCAGCTACTTGGGAGGATGAGGCAGGAGAATTACTTGAAACCAGAAGGAGGAGGCTGCAGTGAGCCAAGATCACGCAACTGCACTCCAGCCAAATTACATCTCAAAAAAAAAAAGAAAAGAAAAGAAAAAAATGTCAATTATAATTGTCAGTTGCTACACTCTTGCGAAGACATGCCTATTAAAAACATTGATCATTTAATTCTGTAAGATGTCAACACTTCCCTTTCTGAATCATTCACATATATACAATTACTTGCCTTATCTCTACTATGATACATCAACACTCCTAGTATCTTCTGATAATTCGTCATCATTTTGGTTCAACTTTGATAACATAATCAAGTAGCAAATACACCGTTCTGGCAAATATTAGAATCTCACTGAATAGCTGGAATAGATACAAGCTATGATTGATGGGAAATCATGTTTCTTCTATCTATAAATGCTCACGCCTGTAATCCCAGCACTTTGGGAGGCTGAGACAGAAGGATCACTTGAGGACAGCAGTTCAAGACCAGCCTGACCAACATGGTGAAACCTCGTCTCTACTAAAATTACAAAAATTAGCTGGGTGTGGTGTCACATGCCTGTAATCCCAGCTGCTTGCGGGGCTAAGGCAGGAGAATCACTTTAATCTGGGAGGCAGAGGTTGCAGTGAGCCAAGATCATGCCATTGTACTCAGGCCTGGGCAGTAAGAGCGAGACACCATCTCAAAACAAAACAAACATTGAAATTCTGAAACCATTATTGTTAAATGTGGAGTTTTACTGATTGTTGAAAAGGTGTGAATCCAAAGAAAATTCAGAATATCTTGCTAATACAATCAACTTATACTCTGATGCTTACATTTACATGGCACAAGCAAAAATATATACTTCTTTTTCTGAATACATATTGCTAGGGAGATTCCTTATATTAGACATTTTGACTCAAATTAAATAGATGTTTTTTTAAAATTCAATTTAAGCACCATGGGACAGTGCATCTGACACACAGCAGCTGGAAAATAAATACCTCTTGACTCAAAAAAAAGAATAACATATATTCTTAACATTTAAGAAATGTTCATCGTTTAACTGTCAAAAAACTATTTCAAAAACTTGAAAAATGTAACATGACACAGATTATTCAATGAAGCTTATGCATTTTACACAAGTAATATTTCTTAAAATAACAAATCTTCAGCAATAAAAAAGAAATTTTCAACTAAAAGAGTTCAACTAATCACCTCCATCCAAAGGCTTCCAAAAGCAATTTTCATTTCTGTTTCTAATATTGAAGATAAACCTGTTCCAAGAGATTTTTCAAGATCAGATACAATGCTCTCAAGTAGAATGGCCAGTCCAGAATTTATAGATTCCTCCTTATAGCTCTCTTTCAAGGGTGCTGTTTCTTTAAAACAAATAGTTACAGACTTTATTTAGAATGCTAACAGTAAATATTATACATATAATTGGTATATTATACCAATT
Organism: Trachypithecus francoisi; assembly: GCF_009764315.1. NCBI lineage: Eukaryota > Metazoa > Chordata > Mammalia > Primates > Cercopithecidae > Trachypithecus > Trachypithecus francoisi. The sequence goes on along the minus strand of NW_022681470.1, from coordinate 42,074,784 downwards.
ATATGTATAATATATATATTATACAGTAAACATTTTATGTATATGATATTTGAATTATATATAAAACAAACCAATACTTTATTTTCAAAACAATATTTAGAAACATGTATTTCTACTATAGCTGCTTTAGATGCAACATAAATATATTACTTTAACAAACGTTTTATCTTTTTAACAGGCAAAATAAAATATTTTTATTCAAATAAAAATGTAAGAAATTTATGTGATATTTGAACTACAATTTAATTTTATTATATTCCAAAAAGAGTTACAAGAATGCCTTAGATTTATTCACAACAAAAAACCAAGAACTATGGATCAAAATGGGTTTTTTCCCAAAAATGGAATATTTTTCTTTTTTTTTTTTTTTCTTTTGAGACAGTCTCGCTCTGTCGCCCAGGCTGGAATGCAGTGGCACGATCTCGGCTCACTGAAACCTCTGTCTCCTGGGTTCAAGCGATTCTCTTGCCTCAGCATCCCGAGTAGCTGGCAAAAATGGAATATTTTTCTAAACTCAGCCTACATCAATAAATTTCCAGCTTAACTACCTTCATGCCCTCCTCTTTTAAACAGAACTTTTATTATTTTAAGTGCTATCATTGCAATAACATTACTTTTTAGATACTTGAAAACAACTGTAATTTTCTTATGGCAAAATTAAAAATATTAAGTGGCTTATCTCTACAAAGTGGACAAGCTAAAGGCACACTACCCTTGAAAAACTGTAAACTAGAATATCCTGTTATTCCTTCAAAGGCCATTTTGAATATTATGACAAAAACATTATTTCCAAAAAGGGTAAATAAGTAGTATATATGTATATATGACTATTTACACAACTATATGTAAAATGCACATATATTAGAGACTTCAATAATCATTTTCCCCAAAGAGGGAAAAGGTGGGATGTACCTATAAATAATGTCAGATTTAATATAATATTTCTTCAAATATCAAGCTACAGAATAGATTATTCTGGTGGAAAAAAAATGAAATAATAGTATTGCCCTTCTTTTTTTTTTATTTCTGAGACAGAGTTTTGCTCTTGTTCCCCAGGCTGAAGTACAATGGCACAATCTTGGCTCACTGCAACCTCCACCTCCCGGGTTCAAGTGATTCTCCTGCCTCAGCCTCCCGAATAGCTGGGATTGCAGGCGCCCACCACCACACCCAGCAAATCTTTTTGTATTTTTAGTACAGACAGGGTTTCCCTATGTTGGCCAGGCTGCTCTCGAAATCCTCACGTGATCCACTCACCTCGGCCTCCCAAAGTGCTGGGATTACAGGCGTGAATCAGCGTACCCAGCCTGTTACTTCTTAATTATTAGTTTAAAATTTTAAAAAAGAAAACTATTACCAGATTCCAACAAGTTTCTCTATTGTTAGCTGAGTTTTTACCATATTAATAGAAGGCTATAAATAGAAAGCCAACTTAAAAAAGAAACTAAAAAATTATCTCTATGTCAATTAATATCTCCTATAACTGCTATTAATTTAAAAGGAATACTTTGTTTCATTTGAAGAAAATGAAGGTGAAAAATAAAGGTATACTCTCCAAGGTACATATTAGCATGTACACAGTGATTATAATGTAAAAACGTATGTGAGCATGCAGACAAAAACATCAAATTAATTTGTAAAAGTCCATACGGAAGGTAATAATGTTAATCATGTTTTCTTTTGGATTACCATCATAACTTTCATTTATTCAATGATTTACGTGCCAGTAAGTATTCCAAATGATGTTATTTTAAATGTACAAAATAAAAATTTACTACCGATTCTAATGTTATAAATAATCTTAGTGTATAAAATAAGATATATCTCTAGTTATTTACAGTAAAAATACTACCTGCTTTCAACTGTTGCTTAGGAATACAAGGCTGATGACACACATCTGTGTTCAGAGATAAGTGTAATAACTCTGCACTCAATTCTTCTTTACTGAGTGACTTCACACCACTTATTAGGCCTTTGCTTCTTAAGTTTCTATCATCCCTAAGGTTGGGAGGTTGGGATTAGGAGGAAAAAATATTTTTTTATAAGGTAAACCACAGGGCAAATCAAAACACATGAGATCTAGTCAGAGGCAGGTGATTCTCAGCCAATACATTACGAAAGATTAACAACTTTTTTTAAAAAAATATGAGCTTTGGGTACTAGGCACCATTCTAAAGTGCTTTATATATATATAAAGCTATTTAATCCTCACAACAAACTTCTGAGGTAGGAGTAGTATTAACTTTACTCCCATTCCACAGATGGGGAACTTGTCCGAAGTTATACCCAGTAAGTAGGAGCTGGATTTGAATACAGGAATGTGACTATCCAAAGAGAAACAGAGAGCTATGTATGAGAAATAATTTACAGTGGGCAGACAAGTACAAATTTACTCAGATTAAGCATAAGACAAATAGCACAAACTTGCTGTTTGCTGAAAGAAATCAATATGATTAGAACATAGTGCATGAGACCAGTTTATGAGGTTACAGAGGAAGACAAGGGCATTAAAAAACAGGAAATTTAAGGGCTTCAGTGGGGAAATGACATGATCTTATCTGTGTTTATTAAATTGTTTTAGAGGCCAGTAGGCTTCCAACTTCTGTAAATGGCAGAGTAGTTTGGTCACACTAACCCTACTATGAATGAAATTATAAAATCTAAACCAAAAAAAAAAATTAACTATTTGAAGGCACTAGAGAGCAACAGAATGTAGGCAGAAGCTGGAGTGGGATCTACCCTGAAGACACAGAAAATGCATAGTGAGAACTATAAGTCTCTTTTTACCTCAGGGTACTTCCCAATCCATCAAGTGTGACAAGTAGTAGTGACTTGAAACGTCAAAGAACCATGTTCAAGGTTGACCAGAGCAGCTGGAAAGTTAAGGGAGAGAGTGCTCTGGATCGGTGGTTGGTAAGACAGCTGAATAGGAACAGCTCCGGTATGCAGCTTCCAGCAAGATCAACGCAGAAGGCAGGTGATTTCTGCATTTCCAACTGAGGTACCCAACTCATCTCACTGGCACTGGGTAGACAAAGGGTGCAGCCCTCGGAAGGCAAGCTGAAGCAGGGTGGGGCGTCCACTCACCCAGGAAGTGCAAGAGGTCAGGGAACTCCCCCACCAGCCAAGGGACACTGTGAGGGACTGTGCCCTGAGGAACGGTGCACTCCAGCCCAGATACTACACTTTTCCCATGGTCTTCGCAACCCACAGACCAGGAGATTCCCTTAGGTGCCTACATCTCTAGGGCCCTGGGTTTCAAGCACAAAACTGGGCGGCCATTTAGGCAGACACTGAGCTAGCTGCAGGAGGTTTTTTTCATACCCCAGTGGCTCCTGGAACACCAGCAAGACAGAACCATTCACTCCCCTAGAATGGGGGCTGAAGCCAGGGAGCCAAGTGGTCTAGCTCAGTAGATCCCAGCCCCACAAAGCCTAGCAAGCTAAGATCCACTGGCTTGAAATTCTCGCTGCCAGCACAGCAGTCTGAAGTCGACCTGGGACGCTCGAGCTCAGTGGGGTAGGGACATCTGCCATTACTGAGGCTTGAGTAGGTGGTTTTACCCTAACAGTGTAAACAAAGCACCCAGGAAGTTTAGACTCGGCAGAGTCCACCACAGCACCCCAAAGCTGCTGTAGCCAGATTGACTCTCTAGATTCCTCCTCTCTGGGCAGGGTATCTCTGAAAGAAAGGCAGCAGTCCCAATCAGGAACTTGTAGATAAAACTCTCATCTCCCTGGGGCAGAGAACCCTGGGGAAGCAGTGGCTGTGGACACAGCTTCAGCAGACTTAAGCGTTCCTGCCTGCCGGCTCTGAAGAGAGCAGTGGATCTCCCAGCACAGTGCTTGAGCTCTGCTAAGAGACAGAAGAGACAGACTGCCTCCTCATGTGGGTCCTTGACCCTCGTGCCCCCTAAGAGACACCTCGAACAGGGGTCGACAGATCTCTCATACAGGAGAGCTCCAGCTGGCATCTGGCGGGTGCCCCTCCGGGATGAAGGTTCCAGAAGAAGGAACAGGCAGCAATCTTTGCTGCTCTGCAGCCTCTGCTGGTGATACCCAGGCAAACAGGGTCTGGAGTGGACCTCCAGCAAACTCCAGCAGACCTGCAGCAGAGGTGCCTGACTGCTAGAAGGAAAATCAACAAACAGAAATGAATAGCATCAACATCAACAAAAAGGGCGTCCACACAGAAACCCTATCCGAAGGTCACCAACATCAAAGAACAAACGTAGATAAATCCATGAAGATGAGGAAAAAACAACCCAAAAAGGCTGATAATTCCAAAACCAGAACACCTTTTCTCCTCCAAAGGATCACAACTCCTCACTAGCAAGGGAACAAAACTGGACACAGAATGAATTGACAAACTGACAGAAGTAGGCTTCAGAAGGTGGGTAATAACAAACTCCTCCGAGCTAAAGAAGCATGTTCTAACTCAATGCAAGGAAGCTAAGAACCTTGAAAAAAAAAAAGGTTAGATGAATTGCTAACTAGAATAACCAGTTTAGAGAAAAAGATAAATGACCTAACGGAGCTGAAAAACACAGCACGAGAACTTCGTAAAGCATACACAAGTATCAATAGCCAAATCGATCAAGCAAAAGAAAGGATATCATAGACTGAAGATCAACTTAATGAAATAAAGCCTGAAGACAAGATTAGAGAAAAAAGAATGAAAAGGAATGAACAAAGCCTCCAAGAAATATGGAACGATGTGAAAAGACCAAACCTACATTTGATTGGTTTATCTGAAAGTGGCAGGGAGAATGGAACCAAGTTGGAAAACACACTTCAGGATATTATCCAGGAGAACATCCCCAACCTAGCAAGAAAGGTCAACATTCAAATTCAGAATATACAGAGAACATCACAAAGATACTCCTCAAGAAGAGTAACCCCAAGACACATAATCATCACATTCACCAAGATTGAAATGAAGGAAAAAAATGTTAAGGGCAGGCAGAAAGAAAGGTCGGGTTACCCACAAAGGGAAGCCCATCAAACTAACAGCAGATCTCTCGGCAGAAACCCTACAAGCCAGAAGAGAGTGAGGGGCCAATATTTAACAATTTTAAAGAAAAGAATTTTCAACCCAGACTTTCATATTCAGCCAAACTAAGCTTCATAAGGGAAGGAGAAATAAAATCCTTTACAGACAAGCAAATGCTGTGAGATTCTGTCAAAACTACAATGAGATACCATCTCACGCCAGTTAGAATGGCGATCATTAAAAAGTCAAGAAACAACAGATGCTGGAGAGAATGTGGAGAAATAGGAACACTTTTACACCGTCGGTGGGAGTGTAAATTAGTTCACCACTGTGGAAGACAGTGTGGTGATTCCTCACAGATCTAGAACCAGAAATACCATTTAACCTAGCAATCCCATTACTGGGTATATACCCAAAGTATTATAAGCCATGCTGCTATAAAGACACATGCACACGTATGTTTACTGTAGCACTATCCACCATAGCAAAGACTTGGAACCAACCCAAACGTCCATCAATGATAGACTGGATAAGGAAAATGTGGCACATATACACCATCGAAAACTATCCAGCCATAAAAAAGGATGAGTTCATGTCCTTTGCAGGGACCTAGATGACACTGGAAGCCATCATCCTCAGCAAACTAACACAGGAACAGAAAACCACACACTGCATGTCCTCATTCATAAGTGGGAGTTGAACAATGAGAACACATGGACACAGGGAGGGGAACACCACACACCAGGGCCTGTTGGGGGATTGAGGGATAGGGGAGGGATAGCATTAGGAGAAATACCTAATGCAGATGACAGGTTGATGGGTGTAGCAAATCACCATGGCATGTGTATACCAATGTAACAAACCTGCACGCTCTGCGTATGTATCCCAGAACTTAAAGTCTAATAAAAATAATAATAAAGTTAAGGAGAAACTGAATAAAAGAAACCACAGAGCAAGTGAGCTCAAAAATCTACATACAAAGTATGCCCAGAGAAAAACAACATACTGCCAAGAGTCAAAGTAATCAACAGAACTAGACTTGGATACAACACAGATACTGAAGCTATCTGACAGCAAATTTAAACTAATTTTCATTAATATGTTAAAGCCTCTAATGGAAAAGGTGGAAGAAGGGAAAATCAAGCAGTTTTGCAGAGATGAAAACCATAAGAATAAAATGGAAATCCTAGCAATAAAAAACACAGTAACAAAAATGAAGAATGCCTTGAACAGGCTTGTCAACAGACTTGACAAAGGCAAGGAAAGAATCAACAAACCCGAAGGGAAGTCAAAAGAAATTACCCAAACTTAAACAAAAAGATAATAAAAAGATTTAAAAAAAAAAAAAAAGTATCCAAGAGCTATGGGACAATATATACAACAGTAATATCCTTATACTACCTGTGAAGCAGTATAATATTTGAAGGTAGGCTTTGATAAGTAAAGATGTATATTGTAAACACTAAAACAACCATAAGAAGTTTTTTCAAAAAAGTATAAATAAGTAAATAATGGAGACAAAACGGTATCATTAAAAATGAACAATTAATCGAAAAGAGAAAAAGGAAAAACCACACAGATGGAACAAAACAAATAGAAAATAATTTGCAAAATGGTAGATTTTAATCCAACAAATTAAATACGTATGGTCTAAACTTAACAGTTAAAAGACAGAAATTGTCAGACTGTTCAAAAAAGAACCAACCACATGATGTCTACAAGAAACTTACTTTAAATATACAGGCATAGATGGGCTAAAAGTAAAATGATACAAAAAGATATATCACATAAATACTAAGCAAAAGAAAGTTGGAATAGTTGCATTAATACTAGACAAAGAAGGCTTTAGAACCAGGAATAATGTCAGAACCAAAAAGGACATTATATAATTATAAAAGAAGCACTTCTTCAAGAACACAAGCATAAAGAATCTTAGATGTATATGCATCTTACTACAAGTTTCTATCTTTTGGCCTGAGGGAATTCTCCAATTCATCAATGGCTTTACCACAACAGAAAGCCATAGCTTTAGTGGCTTTCACAATACATGAAGCAAAACAAATAGAACTGAAAGGAGAAATAGACAAACCCACAATTATAGTTGGAGACTTCAATACTCCTTTCACAATGATCATAGAAAAAGTAGGCAACCAGCCTGGGCAAGGTGGCTAATGCCTGTAATCCCAGCACTTTGGGGAGGCTGAGGTGGGAGGATCACGAGGTCAGGAGATCAAGATCATCCTGGCCAACATGGTGAAACTCTGTCTCTACTAAAAATACAAAAATTAGCCAGGAGTGGCAGCATGCAACTGTAGTCCCAGCTACTTGGGAGACTGAGGCAGGAGAACTGCTTGAACCCGGGAGGCAGAGGGTGCAGTGAGCCAAGACTGCACCACCGTACTCCAGCCTGGGCGACAGAGTGAGACTCCATCTCAAAAAAAAAAAAGTAAAAAATAAAAAACAAAAGAAAAGAAAAGAAAAAGTAGGCCACAAAGGTTACAGAAGACCTGAAGAACACTATCAACCAATTTGACCTAATTGAAATTTATAGAATACTCCACCCATAAGGGCAGAATACACATTCTGTTCAAATACACAGAAAACACTCACTAAAACAGACCATATTCTTGGCCACAAAACAAACTTTAACAAATTTAAAAGAACAGAAACCATGTAAATTATGTTCTCAATTCATAAAGAAATTAAACTACAATTCAGTAAAAAAAAAAAAAAGTATCTGAAAATTTTGCAAATACTTACAATCAGGCAACAAACGTCTAAATAACCTTTGGGTCAGAGAAAGAGTCACAAGGGAAATTATAAAGTATATTGAATAGAATGAAAATGAAAACACAACATATTAAAATTTGTGGGACACAACTGCAGAAGTGCTTAGAGGACATTCACAGCAGTAACAAATAAGTGATCTAAGTTTCCACCTTAAGAAACAAGAAAAAAAAGAGCAAAAAGGGCAAGAGAGTACTTTCTGGGTCAGGTGCGGTGGCTCACACCTATAATTCCAGCACTTTGGGAGGCCAAGGGGGCCGGATCATCTGAGGTCAGGAGTTCGAGACCAGCCTGACCAATATGGTGAAATCCCATCTCTACTAAAAATACAAAAATTAGTCACGTGTGGTGGCACCTACTTGTAATCCCAGCTTCTTGGGAGGCTGAGACAGAAGAATCACTTGAACCCGAGAGGTGGAGACTGCAGTGAGCCAAGATGGCGCCACTGCACTCCATCGTGGGTGACAGAGTGAGACTCTGTCTCAAAAAAAAAAAAAAAAAAAACAGGAGTTACAGACGTGTTCTATATATTGACAGGATGTGAGCTACACCAGTGCAACCATTTGTCAACATTGTATAGTTAAGATTTGTGCATTTCCTCAGCTACTTGGGGGGCTGAGGAAGGAGGATCGCTTGAGCCCAGGAGTTTGACACCAGCCTGGGCAACATAGCAAGACCCTGTTTCTAAAACATAAAATTAAAGAAGACAACACAGAATTGGCTAATTCACTGTATATAGATCATAAAGAAAAGGCAGGCATCAAAATTTACTCCCTGGTTTCTGGCTTTAGCAAATGGGTGGGAGGTGACCGTTTTTATTCAGGTGTAGAAGAGTTGAAAAGAAAACCTCAAGAGTTCATTTACGGAGATGATAGGTTTCAGACATCCATGAAACATCCAAGAGATATCAAATAAATAGTTGAATATATTAGCCTGGAGTTTAGAAGAGCAATATGAATTGACGATATTAATTGTGTTGCTGGCCCAGACTTAGGATTGTAAATGCAAGCACTTAGAATGATGCATAGTATATAAGTGTTACAAAAGTTTTTCTGATTACTATCACTATCAATTGACATCATCATCATCCATTTTAAGTAATATAAATATGTCCTCACGATAGTAGGTATGACTTATACAATACACATGATTATCACTATTTAAAGAAAATGCAAACAAACCAACCAAAAAAAGAGAGAGAGAAAAACAGGCTCACCACTTGGAACATGACTATGCCAGAATTAAAAGCAAAGTTGGACTATAAATTTTCAGTCACTAAAAAGTAATATATCTGTTAATCCCAAAAAAACAGTGCATGTATAAATAATGGAGAATCAATAAAGTTTCGTCAATTTAATTTTCATTCTAAGCTGAACTAAAAAAATAATTACACAACAAAGAATTACTTCTCAAATTTATCTCAAATTCAAAATGATTTATATATTATTAATTCTATTTCAGCCTTCAACAAACTCCAAAGTAATATGTCCTAGATCAAAATATAATTTAAAATCTAAAGATAGAAATCTCTAATATTTCCTTTAATAGCAAAAAGAATCACATTATCTTTGAAGAGAGCTAAAATAATAACACCGACCAGAATGTTTGCAAGAAGCATCTTAGGGCTGCTGATTTCTGTAATAGCTCCATTTCACAGAAAGAATTTGAGCATGATCATAAGTGAATAAAATACAGATTAAAACTGCAAATTTCAAAGCATGTAGACTGATTAAAAAAAAACCAAAAAACTGCAAATTAAAATTGCTCTTCTGTCCCTTCAGAACCTTTTCTCATACATGATGAATACAATTTTGTTTAGTATTATCTTAGTTTTATCTTTGAACTAAGTTATGGAAATATCAGCAGAGAGGGAAGAAGCAGGGGGAAGGGAGAAGGAGGGAGAAAACTCTTACTGAGATCCTACTATATATTAGGCACTATTCTACGTCCTTTACATATATTAACAGATTAAATACAATAATCTCATGAGGCAGGTAATATTATTCTTCCTGTTTATTTCACATGACGAAACTAAGTTAGGCAACTTGTCCAGGGTCACAACGCTGATAAATGATAGATCCAGGACTCCAAGCCAGGCAGTCTAACTCTGTAACAGGCACCCAGCACACAACTCCAACATAAACCACCCTATCTTCACCTCACCGATAGGTAAGTAAATAAATTTCTTATCTCATCCTGTCAGACATCCTGTCAGATTCTGATTCTTAAACTATTTTGGAGGGATATTAAGTGCCTTTTCCCCTGCTTTTTCCAAGTTTTCTGAATTGCATAAAAATTAAATTGAAATGAAACTTCATCTAGTTGAGATCTCATTCCTCTAGAGCTCATACATTATAAGACTATCAGATATAAGTGGGTATGCTTACTGGCAGATTTGGAAAATTATGTATGTTTTTGAACCTTGGTATGCTGGATACAGTATGTTTTTTTTTATTAGTTGGCTTATTTTTTAAAAATAAAAAGTAAAATGACTATGAAACTCACGTGCACAGAATAACAAAAGAACAAGGGAATAATTCCTGGTGCTGGAGACAGCATTTTAGTACTCGATCATCATTGTTCTCATCACTCAATCCATCTGCAAATTTAGTAAAGGCAACGGTCAATAAGTACCCTAGAAATGTGGGTGCCACAGAAATAATCTAGGCTGTATTTACAAAATGAAAATATCTACGAGATTTAAGGTAGTTAAGGTATGACACTATGATGGTGGACACACGTCATTACACATTTGTCCAAATCCACAGAGTGTACAAAGCCAAGAGTGAACCTAATGTAAACTATGTACTCAGAGTGATAATGATGTCAATGGAGGTTCATCAACTATAACAAAGGTACCACTCCAGCAAAGGATATTGATAATGGGGAAGCTATGCTTGTGTGGGGCAGGAAGTATGTGGGAAATCTTGTTGTCTTTTGTGCAATTTTCCCGTGAAACTAAAACTACCCTCAAAAACTCTATTAATAAATATATCTCAGCTGGGCATGGTGGCTCACGCCTATAATCCCAGCACTTTGGGACGCCGAGGTGGGCAGATCACTTGAGGTCAGGAGTTCGAGACCAGCCTGGCCAACAAGGTAAAACCCCTATTAACAATACAAAACTTAGCCAGGCGTTGTGACAGGTGACTGTAATCCCAGCTACTTGGAATCTGAGGCAGAAGAATCCGTTGAACCCAGGAGGCAGAGGTTGTAGTGAGCTGAGATCGTGCCACTGCACTCCACGCTGGACAACAGAGTGAGACACCATCTCAAAAAAAAATTTTAAAGTATATATACATATATGTATAAATATATACATATATAATAAACATATATAAGAAATATATATTTCATATATTTATTTTATATATGCATATAAAAGAAAGAAAACTTTTTAAATAAAAAGACAAGAAAGTAAAATAATTTTTAAAAAACTCTGAATCTAGAATTTACATAGCATATAGTTGTGGATTTAATGTGGTTAGTTCACTATTAAAATGGTCTAGGATATGGCTATTAGCAAACTCAAAGGAAAGAAATGTGATCAGAAGGCTAAATGTCAGACTAGAAACCAAAAACCATGAATTCTATTATCAATTCAGTCACAGATTATAAGTAACTTAACATTTTCTCAGCTTAAGAAGTCTGTGAACTAATAAGCAACTGTCCTACCAGTAACTAAACTACTTTCCTGTGTGCGCTCTTCCTTAATCTCTAAAGCAACACAATTAGAGATATACAGGAGAAGGAAATATGGGCCCTAGGAAGGTAACACGAAAAGTAATTCCTAACAACTGTTAATCAGTTGCTGACAGGGTACCCTCTGGCATTCTCTAAGCCTCAAAACATGTAGCAAAAATTCCGTTTTTGTAAAAATAATGCAGGCCAGGTGGTCAGTGCCTGCGATCCCAACATTCTGAGAGGCTGAGGCAGAGGGATCGCTTGAAGTCAGCATTTCAAGATCAGCCTGGGCAACATGGCAAGACTCTGCCTCTACAAAAAAACAAGAAAATTAGCCAGGCTCGGTGGCACACTCCTGTAGTCCTGTAGTTCCAGCTACTCAGGAGGCTGAGGAGGGACAATCGCTTGAGCTTAGGAGTTCAAGTCTACAGTGAGCTATGATCATGTCACTGCACTCCAGTCTGGGTGACAGGATGAGACCTTGTCTCTAAAAAAATTAAGAACAAAATAATAATAATAATAATAATGCAATGTGTAGAAATTGGACCAAAGATAATGTTTCCCACAAGTCCATACACTACCTACCTGAGAACTCCCTAGAGTACTTATTAATAATACAGAATACAGAACCACACCCCAAATATATTTCTGGGTAAGAATCTTTGAAGCCTGGACCCAGACACTAATTTAAGCTCTTGGCCTGTCTCGTATACATTAAAATTTAAGACATACCAGCCAATTAGTCTCAACCTCTTTCCCAGTTTATAATCATTTTTCTCTCAACTTCTGGCCTATATTACTTAGTCCTTGAATCCTTCAAATTAGAAAACTCATTCATTCATGCAATAAATATTTACATAGGGCTTAATTTGTGCCAGGTTCCCATGCTAACCAGATGGATATGCAAAGAAAAACTATTTAGGAGTTCATATTGGTGAAATCTAGACAGAGCTCAACTATATCAGGACATCAGTATGAGGAAGATATGATTAAATTTCTTGATGACCAGTGAGCCAGACAGAAATATATCACAGTAGCCAATTTCCCTTAAATTCAGAGGGTAAATGCCATGAATAGTGCAAAATGTGTAACTCAAAATCATTAGTTAACTTTAAACAATTCAATTCAGCAGATAAAACGAGGCTTAAAAGTAAGTGCACTGTTCTAAAGGTATCAAATTCAAGATTATCAGTAGTGCCACTTTTTCTAAGATATATGGAGCTGAAAAATAAACTGTAAGACTATTCATGAAATATTTAGTTATTCAACAAATACTTTTGAGCACCTGTACATGTACTGTTCAAAAGTGAACAAAATAAAGACTCTGGAAACAGACCAGTCTGGGTATGAATCCTTGTTTTCCCACTTACTAGATATGTATCCTCGGGCGAAGTTTCTAATCATGAGGAGTAAATGAGAACGTATATAAAGTATTTAGTCCAGTGTATGGCAATAGTGAATGCTTAAAAGTACCATGTATTTATTACTTAAGATTTAGCTTGGCCAGGCGCAGTGGCTCACACCTGTAATTCCAGCACTTTGGGAAGCTGAGGCGGACAGATCACTTGAGGTCAGGAGATCGAGACCAGCCTGACCAACATGGTGAAACCCCATCTCTAAAAAATTTTTTTTAAAAATTAGCCGGGCATGGTGGCACACGCTTGTAATCCCAGTTACTCAGGAGGCTGAGGCAGGAGAATCGCTCACTTGAACCCGGGAGGCAGAGATTGCAGTGAGCCGAGATTACAGCATTGCATTCCAGCCTGGGCAACAAGAGCAAAACTCCATCTCAAAAAAAAAAAAAAATTAAAGAGTCAGCTTAAATGGTACCTCAACATCAATGACTTCTACTCACACAAAGAATAAAAAATTCTATATAAATTATAGTTATTAAGATGTTTAATACCTAATAGAATTTAACCTCCTCAACAACAGGGTTTCTCTTTCTCATTCACTGTTACAGGCCCAACACTTGGAACAGTGTCTGGTACAAATACTTGGCAAACAAATGAATCAATAAAAATACAATGAAAAATATAAAAATACAGAACAAATGTCTGATTGGGGGAGTGGCAGATAACTATTTGTTGCCTTTAATTATTTTTACCTTATTATAAAAAATATATAATTTTATTGGCCGGGCACAGTGGCTCACGCCTGTGAGCCGAGGGAGGATGAGGCAGGTGGATCACCTGAGGTCAGGAGTTCAAGACCAGCCTGGCCAACATGACAAATGCCATCTCTACTAAAAGTACAAAACTCAGCTGGGCGAGGTGGCTCACACCTGTAATCCTAGCTACTCTAGGAGGCTGAGGCACGAGAAGCGCTTGAAGGTGGAGGTAGGAGATGGAGGTTGCAGTGAGCTGAGATCACACCATTGCACTCCAGCCTGGGAGACAAAGCAAGACTCTGTCTTTAAAAAAAAAAAAAGCCAGGCATGGTGGCTCATGCCTGTAATCTTAGCACTTTGGGAGGCCAAGGCGGGTGGATCACCTAAGGTCAGGAGTTAGAGACCAGCCTGGCCAACATGGTGAAACTCTGTCTCTACTGAAAATATAAAAATTAGCCAGGCATGGTGGCACACGCCTGTAATCCCAGCTACTCAGGAGGCTGAGGAAGAATCGTTTGAACCCAGGAGGTGGAGGTTGCAGTGAGCTGAGATCACGCCATTGCACTCCAACCTGTGTGATGGAAGCGAGACTCCATCTCAAAAAAAGACAAAAGTAATTAAAAATCTGGAAAATTCAGAAAATATAAAGAAAATCAAAATAACTGATAAACCCATCAGGTAAATATCACCTCTATTCATCACTAATAAGTATATATACATAATTAAATAAATTTAGAATTATACTTCACATATTTTTTAATCTTATGTTTGTTTTTATTTAAAATTATGTCATTAATGCTTTTCCAAATATAATGTCCCCTCATATGGCTACAGGAATGTAACTTCTCCAAATGTTATACCGGTTGATGCTACTTTTTTTGTTACATAAATAATGCTATAATGAACACTATTTATATAAATCACTGCCTGCATCTCTCACTTTTTTTAGGATACATTTCTAGAAAGACAGTTATTATCCTTAGGCTTACTCAAGCACATTGCTAAATATTGCTCTTCTACAAAGTTACCAATTCATAGTCTCACAGCAGTGCAGTGCTGTGAATCTTCCTAGCGAGTTGGGAGAGAGTAACTTTCTAAACCTAGAAGAGATAAAAATAAATCAGATATTTTTAAAAAATGAGAGATGAGTCTTATCAATCTGTATGAGCCTTTCATATAATGAGCACAAGAGAATTATCACCTATTCTGACCATAAGCTATTAGGTAGTTTAACATATTAACCAATCTTCATAACCATTTTATGACATGGAAGTTATTTCATTTCATTTCATTTATTCAGTTTCTTCACCTTTAACTTTCCCCAGGTTATGCTATAAACCCAGGTTGATCATATTTCAAATCCTATGTTCCTCTCACTATAGTAGATAAATACTATATCAAATAAATATAATTTTGGAAATAGTTAAGGACAAGGCTAAAATTATAGTCAACTAAAGCTACTCGACATGGACCATCTTCACTCAAAATTCATAAGCATTATATCTGGAACATATTAAGAGCTAATAAATATTTATTTAGATAATGAATGAATGGTAGAGACCCTTTTTCTTCAAAATTTTAAGTCTAAACAAAAATTTTAGACTAAAGTAGTTCATCTTAAGATGAATCTAATCATGTTTTTTAAAGTCTTCTCATAGTTAATATTGGATTGGATTGGATCCATAATTGGATTGGATTGGATTCCTCTTAAGATGGATTCTTTCAAATCTTACAGTGAATATGGGTACAGTGGACAGTACAAATCCATGGTATTTAAAATAATATAAGTTTACCTAAATAAATAATTCTGAGCTGGGAAGAAATGAATTCTTAAAGAAAATAAATCTTCTAAATATATGTATAAACTCCACTGAAATAAGTGTTCCTTTACATATAGATATTTTTCCAGCAAATTACATAAAACATAAAGAACATACTTAACTTCTAAGACTAAAGCAATTTTTAAATGACCTCATAGAAAAAAATTCAATGAGGGGAAAATCTATAAACCTTTACTGTAAAAACACCTCATTCATTATTACTGATTCTGACAAACCACAGGAAAAGATCATCATCTCCATGGTACATTAACTGCATACGGTGATATTAACAGACTAGAAACCTAGATCACTTACAGACTGCATCACTCAGCGACAGTATTTTTTAAAAAGGAGTCCGAGATTCTGTGATGTAGACAAGTATGCATACACAACTATATAGTCACTATCTGTGAAATATAGACATAATGTAAGAACGTCTAGGAGAAGCAGAAAAATAAAAATCAAAGACTCCTAAACTAAGCCACAAACCATCACAATGCCCCTTCCATTTCACATTCCAATGGGTTTAAATGTTTTAAAAGTTTTATACCATTTCCCTCCAATAATGAGTCTGCAGCCAAACAAGTATTAATCAGGAGGCACCCTAAAAGAACAATACTTACAATGTTTTTGGGATGCAAGTTGTATTGATTGACCCCATAGCTTTCTATCTTGATTTCTGAGACTCTCATTGATGAAATGAACTGCAGGTATAGCTTTGTGCTGGGCATGTTTTAGTAGTTTTCCTTCCTTCATACGATCTAGCTCTTGCATAACGACCCAGGGAATTATTAACATAAGTTTTTCAAAACCTAAAAAATAAAAAGATTTCTTAGAATTTAACAAACATTTATTGAGCTACTAAATCGAATTACTGTCCAAGAGGTGAAAGTTTTAAAGCACACAGTCCTCCCTACCTTTGAGAAATTCAGAATAAATTGAGAGACAATATATTAAAAAACAAAAATTAAAAAGAGAATAATGTGTCAAAAGAATGTTAAAAAAATAAGCACTCTTGGAGATCAAAAAAAGAGTGAGTTCAGATTGCTAGTTTAACCTGTAAAGGCTTTTTTTAAACTTATAACACTGAACATGCTTAATATATAGCATATCCAAATGGAGACATATTCATGGGAAAAAAAGCCACATCACTGTTAATATAAAATATCAACTCAAGGAAGAAAATCAGAATCTTTAAATATGTTCTGTAAATACCTGGTACGTCTGTTGCCTTCAGAATTCTAACAAATTTGAGATGATTCATCAGAATATTTGTGTCAATAACAATTAGAAGTTTTCTGTCTGAAGTATTATTTGCTAGAGAAAAAGAGCAAAGATTTCATGATATTTGATAATAGACTTATATAATGTCTAAAATTTTGGTATCATAGAAGCATTGAAAATTCAATTAAATTTAAAACGCCTCTTTGTCTTAACTATATCAGAGATTTACACAGTTGGCTAGACTCTCAAGTTGCTATCTATCTGGTCCGTATCTTTGTTGCCAAGTAAATTTCTCCCCAATCAGTTAAGGGTCCTCTGGATAGGAACTGCAACCACTGTTTGGAGTGGGAGTGGGGTGGAGAATCATCTAAGTCAAAGTGGGCAGAGAAGGTAAGGGTTGGCAAAGCAGAAATACACGGGAAACCTGGGGCCAAGACTGTGAAAAACCAGTCATGGAGAATGTTTTTGATAGCATTCTTAAGAGAAGTCCTTTAGATAATAAAAACAAAATTGCTTTTACTTCAATTCTTAAGAGACAGAATAGTAATCAATGTTTAATCGCCCACCAGCAGAACAGTATAAATTGCTTGTAGGTGGATTTTAAATTATGAACTGACTAGCCTGGGAAGTAATTATGTTTCTAACTTCTGTCATGGATCACTGGTAGCTGTGCACTTAGTAATTATACGCTAATTTTAACATATCCTGAGTAAATATAATCGAAAGATAAATATGTGTAAAAGAAAATACATGCCAGGTTTGGTGGCTCACGCCTGTAATCCCAGCACTTTGGGACGCCGAGGCGGGCGGATCACCTGAGGTCAAGAGTTCAAGATCAGCCTGGCCAACATAGTGAAACCCCATCTCTACTGAAAATACAAAAATTAGCTAGGCATGGTGGCACACACGCCTGTAGTCCCAGCTACTCGGGAGGCTGAGGCAGGAGAATGGCTTGAATGCAGAAGGCACAGGTTGCAGTAAGCAGAGATAGCTCCGACGCACTTCAGCCTGGGCGACACAGGGAGACTCCATCTCAAAAAAAAAAAACAAAAACAAAAACACAAACAAACAAAAAAAGAAAATACATAATAATACTAGCATTGTTATTGCATAGGATCATTTTAAGGTTCAGATAACTTAACACACAGGAAAACACTTGAAAGATGAAAACTGCAATGTGAATGTAAAGGTAGCATTACTATTTTTTTTTTTTTTTTTTTTTGAGATGGAGTTTTGCTGTTGGTGCCCAGGCTGGAGTGCAGTAGCTCAATCTTGGCTCACTGCAACCTCTGCTTCCCGGGTTCAAGCCATTCTCCTGTCTCAGCCTCCTGAGTATCTGGGAATACAGGCATGGGTCACCATGCCCAGCTAATTTTTTCATATTTTCAGTAGAGATGGGGTTTCACCATGTTGGACAGACTGGTCTCGAACTCCTGACCTCAGGTGATCCACTCGCCTCAGCCTCCCAAAGTGCTGGGATTACAGGTGTGAGCCACTGTGCATGGTCAGCATTACCATTTTTAAAAACAGAATTTGAAATAGTACACTGACAGATTTTGGATAATCTCTATCATTACCTTCTCCCAGTAGCAAAAAAAAAAAAAAATCAAATTTTTACAACATGAACAAGAAATCAATAAATATAATACCTTCAAGCAATCTGCATTCTTTCTTTTTTTTTTTTTTTTTTTGAGAGAGGGTCTTGTTCTGTCACCCAGGCTGGAATGCGGTGGCGCAATCTTGGCACACTGCAGCCTCAACCTCCCAGGCTCAAGCAATCCTCCCACCTCAGCCTCCTGAGTAGCTGAGACTACAGGCGCATGCCATCACGCCTAGCTAACTTTAATTTCTGTAGACATGAACGAAGTCTCACTATGTCGCCCAGGCTGGCCTTGCAGAACTCCTGGGTTTGGGCAATCCTCCCATCTCAGCCTTCCAAAATGCTGGAATTACAGGCGTGAGCAACTGTACCAGCTATTCTGCATTATTTCTGATCAGTGCTTTACATAGCTGAAACCGTTAAAGTTATAACAGCAAGAAAAAAAGACAACTCATAATCCTAATTACTACCTCTTGACAGAAAAAGAGAAAATATATCTAACTATCTAATAATATGAAATATGTAAAACCAATAAGACAAATATCGGATCTAATTCCTGTAGCTAAAAAAATAAACTATTACTTTATCATTCATTTCAAGTGAGAATATTTTAACATTTTTCATCTAAATATTATAAAAACTGAATATTGGCACATTAATTTTTAGGAAAGCATAGGAGAGCATAAACATCAACATATAGGGTATACCAGAGGAAGAATGTACATCATCTTCTAAGTCAATTTCCATACTCATTAACTCTCCAGGTAAATCCACACTTTTTCCCACACGTGCAGCATGAAGCTCTTCTACTATCTGCATCTAAATTGTAAAAGACCCCAGTGAAATATTTTGAGTTACTTTGCAGATTGACAAGAGAAGAAAGCAATTAATTCTTAATTCACTTGAGATGGTTTATGGAAAGAAAAATTTTATAAAACTCTGAAGGCAGCATAGTAAAACAATAAAGATTAATAAACACACACATGGTTTTCAAAACAGTTTTCTTCTTACCTCCGCAACCTTATGCAAACAAATTATTTAACAACTTTGGATCTCAGTTTGTTAATTCACAAAATAGGAATCTTTAATATCTATTTCCTTTAGGATTTTTGTGAGGAACAAACGAAATAAGCTATGTGAAGCTCCTTGCACAGAGTCAAATACCTAGACATGAAAGTAAGTTCATTCTCACTCCAATTCTCACTTCATTTTAGGAGTCAAAATTTTTTTATCATGACAGTGAGCATTCTTCTTGAGATTTCTAAGATTATTTATGAATCATCATAAACTGAAATCTAGATCTTAAAACCATTCTCACTTCACAGAAATATTTCTCTGATGTTATTTTGACACAAAGAAATGAAATACAGTCTAGCTTTAGATCAGAGATGAGACATCTTTCTTCTATCAAGGAGCACCTCAAAACAGAAAAATATAATTGACTGTCACAAATAAAAATCAATTAATATAGTTTGAGAGTTTTTTGTTTTGTTTTGTTTTGTTTTGAGACAGAGTCTTGCTCTGTCACCCAGGCCGAAGTGCAGAGGCACAATCTTGGCTCACTGCAACCTCCATCTCCCAGGCTCAAGTAAGTCTCCTGCCTCAGCCTCTTGAGTAGCTGGGATTATAGGCGTGCACCACCACGCCCAGCTAATTTTTGCATTTTTAGTAGAGACAGGGTTTCGCCATGTTGGCCAGGCTGGTCTCAAACTCCTGACCTCAGGTGATCCTCCCGCTTTGGCCTCCCAAAGTGCTGGGATTACAGGCTTCAGCCACCGTGCCCAGCCTGAAAGTCTTTAAATAGACAATTACAAAGTGTTCCACGAATCTCATCTTAACTTAGGACAAGTGAACATAAAAAGATCAGTCAGGGGAGTCTGGTTGGGAAATGAAGCAACCTTTTTAGGTAAACACTCATGTACTCTCATTTTCATTGAATAATGTTTTCATCTTACGATTTTTAAAATGAAGTAAAAACATGTTAATATCCTACTGCATTTTGGCAACCCTAGGCATAAACAGGGAAAGTGTCATAAAATTAAATCAAAATTCAGATTACTTGTGGGCCACTGGTTTCACGCTCTTTGTTCACAACAGATAACCTTACTAGAAACAAAAGTAAAAAGTACTAAAGTATACTTTTCTGAATAGTTTTGCATGACTTCATAAAACCTTACATATTGATTTCAATAGAGACATCATTGTATTTTCATATTATCAAGGTTTCTACAGTCATTATTTTTTATTAAAAGTAGGAACTGTTCGCCTTAATTTCACTAAAAATTTCAAAGTAAATAAGAATATCAGTAACCTCTTGATCTGTATCCTGGATACTTTCAGATGACACTGAAGAACATGGTGCTTCAAAACTCTGAAATGAAAGTAATTTCATTAGCTAAGAATAAAGCGTAACCTAAATAGCGTTTTTCAACCTTGTCACTATTAACCTTGAGGGTCAGATAATTCACTTTAGGGGTTGCCCTGTGCATTGTAGGATGTTTAGCAGCATCAGTGACCTCTATCCTCCAGAATGTCAGCAGTACTACCCACCTACCCCTACTCCCAAACTTTTTTTTTTTTTTTTTTTTAAAGACAGGGTCTCACTCTGTCACCCAAACTGGAGTTCAATGGCATGATTACGGTTCACTGCAGCCTCAACCTCCTGGACTCAAGTGATCCTCCCACCTCAGCCACCTGAGTAGCTGGGACCACAGGCACACCAACACACCTGGCTAATTTTTGTATATTTTGTAAAGATGGGGTTTTGTCATGTTGCCCAGTCTGGTCTCAAAACTCCTGAGCTCAAGTGATCCACCCGCCTCAGCTTCCCAAAGTGCTGGGATTATAGGCCTGAGCCACAGTGCCATCCCCACCCTCAATCTGGACAATCAAAAATGTCTCCTGGCATTGCCAAATGTCTCCTGAGGGGCAAAATTGCCTCCAGATGAGAAAGTGCCCCTAGAACAGAGAAGCCCCATTCTATCAAGTCATGAAACATGGTAGAATTCTTCATATACAGATTCATAAAAATACTATATTCTAAGAATAAAATTACATGCCACCCTAAAAAAAGGGAAATAATGAATGCAAAAGTAAACAAGTTGGCCTTCAGTGGTGAAAAATTTTCATCCAGGAGTAACTAAGCCAATTCTACAAGTGACATGATAAAACAACAGAAGGAACTTGAGGATTAAAATAAGGCTAAAAAGGAAAAGCTGAAAAATGCACAATTATATTATATGTAGTTAGAGCACCAGGGGTTTGTGTTTTATTTTTTGTCTTCAAACAAAGTTTGAAAAATCTCTCTCCAAATTCCAATTTTCCACTGGCATTTCTTCCGAGTGGATGAGACCCACCTGACTCTACATACAGGTGACAGGAAGCTCAGCAAAAGAACAATTGAACTAAATAATCTTCTAAGAATTCTCCAAGATAACGCAAAACTAACATGTATTTTATGGAAAGCTATTTCTGCTATGAACTACAAACGCTCTTCTTTTCTTTGTTTGAGACAGAGTCTCATTCTGTTGCCCAGGCTGTAGTGGCATGATCTCAGGTCACTACAACCTCCACCTCCGCAGTTCAAGATTCTTCTGCCTCAGCCTCCCAAGTAGCTGGGACTACAGGTGCCCGCCATCACACCCGGCTCATTTTTGTATTTTTAGTAGAGACAGAGTTTCACCATGTTGGCCAAGCTGGTCTCAAACTCCTGACCCCAAGTGATCTGCCCACCTGAGCCTCCCAAAGTGCTGGGATTATAGGCACAAGCCACTGCGCCCACACAAACATACATCATATGTAGAAATGTACATCATATGAGAAATCTCTGCAGCGTGTCGTATAGTTTCTTTTGGTCTCTATGTAGAATTACTACACAAACCAAAAGAGGTACATAGCAAGAATATTAAGTCGTATCATATGTAAAAATGCTTTACCGAGAATTCAGCTTCCACCCTAACTTTCCAGCTAAATGCTTTACTGGGAATTCAGCTTCCACCCAACATCAAACTTCACATGATATAATAACACACACTTCACAAACATAGGTTCATCATAGTTTTACTATTTCATGACCCTGAGATTCAGAATCCCCTTCTCCATATAACTTTAAATCTTACTGATCTTTAAAATTCTCTTTAAGAAATGCCAAACAGTGCCAGGCGCGGTGGCTCACGCCTGTAATCCCAGCACTTTGGGAGGCCGAGACGGGCGGATCACGAGGTCAGGAGATCGAGACCATCCTGGCTAACATGGTGAAACCCCGTCTCTACTAAAAAAATACAAAAAACTAGCTGGGCGAGGTGGTGGGCGCCTGTAGTCCCAGCTACTCAGGAGGCTGAGGCAGGAGAATGGCATGAACCCGGGAAGCGGAGCTTGCAGTGAGCTGAGATCCGGCCACTGCACTCCAGCCTGGGTGACAGAGCCAGACTCCGTCTTAAAAAAAAAAAACAAAAAAACAAAAAAAAAACAAGAAGTGCCAAACAAGCCAGAGATTATTATCAGAACTTCTTGTGGTTTTTGACATTGTACATCTCTTTATTCTCTTCCTTTGGTTACTATTACCCTTTGCTTTCTCTGTTCATGGGCCACCTACAGTGACTTCAATGAATTTTCTACCACCAAACAATCCAGAAAAGTTCATGCATTTAACTGTTTGCCTCCCCCACCATGCCTTATTAAATACATAGGTTGGGATAAAGACTTTCCTGAGGATGACAAAAGGGAAAATGGTAACGAAGATAATAATGGTTCTATCTACCAAAGTGATTAGAAATGGAAAACACAATTATATTATTTCCTTGACTGTGGTTCAGTGGCTGTCTTCCATCTACAAGATATGAGATAAAAACCAATCTTTCCCATGATACAAAATCATCCATTGTCTAGAGACCCTGGCTTTCTCTCCCAACTTGCTTTCCTACAGATTCTCTACCCATCTTGACTTTAGTCATACTGACAACCTATGTGCTCATGTACCTTCCTTCCATGCAATTTTACAACTCCGTGCCATTACACACACTGGCCCTCTACCCTAGCTGGACAGCACTTCTAGTCCTCACCTGACATGTCCTTCAAGATGAGGCTTTAGAACCACCACGTTAGTGAGCCCTTCTTTAATTCACCCGCAGATTTGTACTAACATCACACCCAACTCTTAGGACTCTGATATTTACTTCACTATAGTACAATCATATTTTTGTACTTACTAGTCTGCCTCCCTGGGAACTTCCTGAGGCTAACAATCATCTTACTTATCTCTAAATCCCTAGTACCTAGAAAAATAATAGGTACCTTTAATAGATGTTTGATAAATGAACTCCTACTTTATAGTCTTGTAAGAATTAAATGTGATGTTGTTTTTAAAAGTAGACCATAAACCATAAATCTCTAGGACATTAATTTTCAATGAGGGGGAGGTTTGCAATTTGAGAGGGGTCTGTATCAAAGAACTATAAAACCTAAGAAACAAAAGAAGTTATTTTTTTCTTTAGAAAGCATAACAGAATTACTAAATCCAGAAAATACAATTATTTTCCTTGTAAAGTACACTCATTATTTTAGGAAAACAATTATCTATTGAGGAATTAGTGGGTAAAACATAAAAACAAACAGGGTATTAAGATGATTATCTGCTGTCAATAATATGCTGAAGATAATATACACAAGATAAGGATAATATTTACTTGCTGTTTCTGTGTCTAAATGACTTTAAGCCTGATAATACTGCTATCAGAGAACAGTTTTTAAAGAGTCTAAATTCCAATAACTGCAAAGTGGTTATGCAAAAACTGCTTCTTCTGCAACTTAATATTCTTGCTATGTACCTCCTTTGGTTTGTGTAGTAACTCTACATAGAGACCAAAAGAAACTACATGACACACTGCAGAGATTTCTCATACTATTCCTTAGATGCATAGCACAACAGGAAAACCAGGCAATGACACAATGATGATCACTGAACATACTGGCAACTTCAAGTTCCTTTCTTTCATTCTACTCTAGAGAAATGGTTATAACACAAGAAGAAAAACTGGAGGTTTTTCCTTTAAGAAAGCAGTGAAAACAAACTCAATTCAAACTCAATTCTTGCCCTCTTGGGGCCCCTTCCAGTTCACTTAACCTAAAAATACTCATCCCCAACCTCTTCTGGCCTCCTTAGTTATAATTCCTCCATTTTTCATAAGAAATAGCTTACCATTGCAATCCACACTTTTTTTTTTTTTTTTGAGACGGAGTCTTGCTCTGTCACCCAGGCTGGAGTGCAGTGGTGTAATCTCGGCTCACTGCAAGCGCTGCCTCCCAGGTTCACGCCATTCTTCTGTCTCAACCTCCCAAGTAGCTGGGACTACAGGCGCCCGCCACCGCACCTGGCTAATTTTTTGTATTTTTAGTAGAGATGGGTGTCACTGTGTTAGCCAGGATGGTCTCAATCTCCTGACCTTGTAATGTGCCCACCTCGGCCTCCCAAAGTGCTAGGATTACAGGCGTGAGCCACCGGGCCTGGCCACAGTCCACAGTCTTAATACCTAAAAGCAGGTAGGCTTACCCATCCCTGTTTATCAGTGGTCTCTACATATCAGAATTTCTGAAGTTCTAAAGTTCCAAGGTTCCATAGTTCTAAAAGTTCTCTTGAAGATAAGTAACTTTATTTGCCATAGAAACAAAATTATAGAGATTAGGTTCTCAAAGTAGTCCATAAATGCCAATTACATTACATAATTTTAAAGCAAAATAGATGTGCCAAGCTTTCTAGCCTAGATCCCTGCTCATGTAGCTCCCTCTGCCTAAAACATCCCTGCTTCTCCCATTCTACCTCACTTCACCTTCACCTTCACCTGAGTAACTTCTACTCATTCTTTAGGTCTGTTTAAATGTTACTCCCTCTAGCCTCCAGTAAACCTTTTTTTTTTTTTTTTGAGACAAGGTCTCTTTCTGTCATCTAGGTTGGAGTGCAGTTGCACGATCGGCTCACCATAACCTTGAACTCCTGGGCTCAAGTGATCCTCCCACCTCAGTCACCTGAATAACTGGGACCACAGACTCACACCACCACACCCAGCTAATTTTTATTTTTTTGTAGAGACCCGACTCGGTATGTTGCCCAGGCTGGTCTTGAATTCCCGGCCTCAGACAATCTGCCTGCCTGGGCCTCCCAAAACACTGGAATTACAGGCGTGAGCCACTGTACCCAATCCCTTCCAGTATACCTTTCTAAACTAATTCTTTCATGATGTACTAAAGCTATATTAATCCCCTGCTGTGTATTCTCTTAAGTGATAGGTATTTTACTTATCATATTTAAGGAAATTGCTTGTGTCTCTCTTCACTTGAATCAGTCCCTGGAAACAGACTGTGTTATCTCTTACAAGCTATTTTATTGCAGTACCTGGTACATGGTGACACTGAAAAAAATAATCTGTTTAAAGACTATTCAGGATATTGTCCCCTGAGTGTTCTCCAGCATACAATGCTTTTTTCAAAGGACTATCTGTAACTGCTTCTCACCACATTTTTACACAATCCCTTCTATTATGAATCCTTGATACCTGCCAAAATATCTGTCTAAAAAAGTTGGAATTAAAGAGAGTAAAATAAAGGAACCAACATATATCTTCATGAATAAATTTGAATCAGCCATCTATGATTATCATCAGTAATAGAAACAACTAAAAAGGCCATGTGCAGTGGCTCACGTCTGTAATCCCTGCACTTTGGGAGGCTGACAAGGGGTGAACTGCTTCAGCCCAGGAGTTCAAGACCAGCCTAAGCAACATGGTGAAACCTCATCTCTACAAAAAACACCAAAGTTAGCCCAGTGTGGTGATATGTGTCTATCGTCCCAGCTACTAGGGAGGCTGAGGCAGGAGGATTGCTTGAACCCAGGAGGTCAAGGCTGCAATAAGCCAGGATCGTGCCACTGCACTCCAGCTTGGGCAACAGAGTGAGACCCTGTCTCAAAAACAAAAAACAAAAAAAGAAAAAATATAGAAATATAGAAAAAACGTAACTATATTAATAAACTCTCAGTTAAAACCTATATTCTTCATTTTTTACCACCTTACCTGGGTTAGGTTTTCACTAGAATGTGAATCATTACTTTCTTGATGGTCATAATGATGTTTTCGTTTCCACTCATGAACAGTCCGCTTATATGCGAAATCTGAAAGTAAATGTTCAGTTTTCTGCCTAGTTACATTTAATGAAACCTGGGAGCTTTCCAGGTATTCTTTTTCTTCTTGCTTAGTCTTCAACTTGTTAGAATCTAAATTGAAGACATTTTCCTCTACAAGTTTCTGGAGGGTGTCACGAGATTTTATAGGGACTTTGAAACTGATCTTCTGTCTTCTAGATTCCAAGGGTTCCTTCATTATCTTGTTGGAGTTATAATCCTGAGAAAATTGATTTCTCTTCCATTTCTCTAAGACACATTTTTCAGAATTGTCTCTAAATTTATTGTTTCTTTCTTTCTTGAGTTCTTTCATCTTCTCTCTCTGAACAAGTAAATGAGACCATTTATTTTCACTTGCCTGGCCTTCGGCTTTAAGTTTCATATCACTGGCAATCTTAGGACTACTAAGGCTTTTAATTCCATGGTCAAGCTTGCTCCTAGCATTTGTCAATTTGATATCTTTATGTTTAAAGTCTACACATTTATGTATGTCTTTTTTAGTTCCATTTGAAGAAGGACTCTGTGAAATAATTTGATTATCATTTGAATATGATGCTTCTTGGAGTTTAACAGGTCTTTGGGATGAAGAACTGATTTTTGGTCTCCTTCTGAGAGTGTCAATTTCTACACTCAATCTGTAAAGCAGCACAGAAACCTAGGTTAATTATAATTATACATAATGTTACACACTATCATTTTAGTTAGAATAACAGAATTGGGCTGACATTAAGCTTCATAAAAAGTAAGAAATAGCTACATTAAGAATGAAGTGGAAAAGATTACTCACTTAATGGTGTTAGAATAATTAGTTTGCTATTTGCAAAAAAAATTACAACTTTAAATAGTACCAAACAACATAAATTCCAAATGGATTAAATATTTAAGTGTAAAATAATTATTATTATCATAATAATTTTGTACTTCATATTAAACCCTTAAAAATCAGTGAGTAAAAACAGAATGTATGTTTGATTTCTTTTTTTTTTTTTTTTTGAGACAGGTTCTCACTCTGCTGCCTAGGCTAGAGTACAGTGATGCAAACATGGCTCACTGCAGCTTCAACCTCCCAGGCTCAGGCAATCCTCCTATCTCCCAGACTACCACGTAACTGGGACTACAGGAGCATGCCACCATGCCTAGCTAATTTTGTAATTTTTTTGTAGCGACAAAGTTTTGCTATGTTGCCCAGGCTGGTCTCGAACTCCTGGGCCCAAGAGATCCACTTGCCTTGGCCTCCCAAGGCGCTGGGATTACAGGTGTGAGCCACTGTACCCCGGCCTATCCAATTTCTCTTTTTCTTTTTTTGAGACAGCATCTCACTTTGTCACCCAGGCTGGAGTGCAGTGGTGCGATCTCAGCTCACTCCAAACTCAACATACCAGGCTCAAGAGATCCTCCCGCCTCAGCCCCCTGAGTAGCTGGGGCTGTACAGGTGTACACTACCACATCTGGCTAATTTTTGTTTTTTTTTTAATGTAGAGACAGGGTTTTGCCATGTTGCCCAGGCTGGTCGAACTCCTGGGCTCAAGTGATCTGCCCACCTTAGCCTCCCCAGTGTGCTGAGGCTATAGGCATGAGCCACTACGCCCAGCCTGATTTCTTAATAGAGAACTTCCCAAACTTAAAAACAGTGGGAGAAATAACAAAGGAAAACACTGATAATATGTGACTATTTACTTTAAAACCTTAGCATATTAAAAATTAATAAAAATGTTAAGAACTAGGAAATGGTATTTGTTAGATGTACTAACTTCTAGCAAAATAATATGTTAATAAGCTTACTAGCCTTAGTAAATAAAAAGTTTGTCCAAAACTACTAAGATTCTAGAATAGGGCATAAACAGAAAATTAATAAAAGAAAATGGCTAATAAACATTTTTTAAAAGTTTGACTTCTCTAATAATCACAGACATGCTAATAATAACAATAACATACCATTTTCTCCTTCTTTTTTTTTTTTTTTTTTTTTTGAGACAGAGTCTCACTTTGCCACCAGGCTGGGTGCAGTGGTGCAATCTTGGCTTACCACAACCTCTGCCTCCCAGGTTCAAGCGATTCCACTGCCTCAGCCTCCCAAGTAGCTGGGACTACAGGCACACACCATCATGCCCGGCTAGTTTTTTATATTTTAGTAGAGACGGGGTTTCACCATGTTGGCCAGGATGGTCTCGATCTGACCTCGTGATCTGCCTACCTCGGCCTCCCAAAGTGCTTGGATTGGGTGTGAGCCACCACAGCTGGCCCATACCATTTCCTTCTATCAAATTAGCAAAGATTTTATAATAACATCAAATACTGACAAGGGGTTGTAAAATGGACACTCTCACATGTTGCTGGTAGAAATGTAAAACAACATAACAGTCCCACAAAGAAATCTGAATATAAACTAAAAATTCCAAAAATGGTCATTTTTTTACGTCTGAAATTCCCATTTTAGAAACTTATACCAAGGTGAAAAAAACCAGAAATGAAAAAAATATTCAGGATTACTTATAACAGCAAAACAATCAGGTACAAAGTAACTGCTAAAATTTTGGAAATGACTTTAAAAAGTGATATATTCGTATGATGGAATACTATAGTTTTTTTAAAAGGATGTTTATGAAAAGTCTTCTGTGACATAAAACATATTGAAAATCAAAAACAAGCAGGATACAAATCTGTACATATAATATGGTCTCAACACCTTAAACAAGTGTAGTAAAAACGCCAGAGAGAAAGGTGCTAAAATGTTAGAAACAGCAATAGCTAGAGGTGATAATTATGTTTTCCTGCTTAATAAAAGTAGATATTACTTTGTAGTCAGAAAAAAAGGGGAAAAATATCAAACACAATCTATTAATTTATATCAGTAAATCTGTGCCTTTTCAGTGCCATCACTCTGGCAGGCACCCAAGAGGCAGTAGAGGACACAGCAGATAGAGTCTTTACCCTCAATTAGGTTAGAGCCCAGTAAGAGTGATACACTTAACAAGTGACTTCTCAAATAATTAATTATGTAAGAGCAAACCATAAACAGGGTTTTTATAAGAGTTTCACCTGAGTTTCCATCATATATGCACGCATGAATGTAAGTATGTCTTTGCTTGTTTGACAGAGTCTCAATCTATCACCCAGGCTGAAGTTCAGTGGTGGCATGCGACTGTAGTCCCAGTTACTTGGGAGGCTGAGGTGGGAGGATCACTTAAGCCCAGGAGTTGGAGGCTGCAGTGAGCCGAGATTGTGCCACTGCACTCCAGCCTAGGCAACAGAGTGAGACCCTGTGTCAAAAAAAAAAAAAAAAATGCCCTCTCTGCCTTCACTGCCACCATGGCACCCATGAAAAACCTTGTGGTAAAGGGGCGCCAAAAAAAAAAGAAGCAGGTTCCAAAGTTCCCTCTTGATTGCATCCACCCCATGGAAGATGGAATCATGGATGCTGCCAATTTTGAGCAGTTTTTGCAAGAGAGGATCAAAGTGAACAGAAAAGTTAGGAATGTCGGTGGAGGGGTTGTGATCAAAAGGAGCAAGGGCAAGATCACCATGACTTCTGAGATGCCTCTTCCTAAAAGGTATTTGAAATAAGAAATATTTGAAGAAGAACAATCTACGTGATTAGATGTGCGTAACTGCTAACAGCAAAAAGGGTTATGAATTACGTTACTTCCAAATTAACCAGGACGAACAAGAGGAGGAAGATGAGGATTAAAATTCATTTACGTGGAATATTTTATATGAGTTCTTGAATAAAACTTGGGAACCAAAATGGTGGTTCATCCTTGTATCTCTGCAGTATGGATTGAACAGAAAATTAGAAATCACAGTCAAAGGGCTTCATTTGGGCTGCCACGCACTCATTTGTAACTAGATTTTTTTTTTGTTTGAAAATTTCAATTCTCATGGTAATACCAGAATAGAAGGAGATGGTGACTTCAAGGGAACTGACAACCACTGGGCAGTAGATAAGGGTGTGGAGACGTAGGCTGCAGGTAGTCACTGTTTTATTTTAAAAAGTGTGACTGTCAATTGTCTCTGGTGCTTTTCTCAAAAAAAATGATTCAGGAATACAAGTGGGCTTCTCTCATTACTTAAAAGAAAACAGGTGACATCTGTCTAAGATTCCCTGTGGAAAATAACAGTGTCAATAAAATGCAGGTTTCTGGGCCCTTCATCTTATTTTCATTTTTTTATTACAAATTTGTCTTGATGTACACAATTATGTATGCTAATCCTTTTCTTCCTAAAGAAAGAAACTGTGCTCCTTCAGCACTGCTGCATAGTCCATCACCCACCATAAAAGGTTTGGAGAGAGACTGAAAAGTCCCAGGTTCTAAATTAAGTAAATATGTACAAGAATGAATTTACACATAATCTGTTTCTACAAGTCTTTGCAACCAACTGTCACTTTGGTTTCCAGCAGAGGGAGCCAGAGGACTAGAGCTTCCAGATGTGGCCTCCAGTGTGGGGCCCAGAGTTAGGGGCCCTTCAGGCTGAGAGCTCTGGAGGCTCTCCTGAATGGGGTGGCACGAAGAAGTGACTGGGAAACCTCCCATGCCAAGGAGACAGGAGGTGCCCAGGAAACAGTTGCTTCATGCTACTTAGGCCATGACTAGATTTAATGTCAGAAATCATTGTACAAATAGTGGTGTGCCTCAGTGCATGCAGAGGCTAGAGAACCACCAGAGGGGGCTACCAAAGTTAGGAAGACAGAATTGTTGCAGTGAGTGACTTTGAAAGAGACCCTGATGGCTTGTGGTGCCCTTCAGAAATCTGAACGATAACGCAGAAGTGTATGCTCTGTTTTAGAATTTACGGTGTATAAAATTCATGTTTTTAAAAGAGCTTGCCTACAGTTAGTTTCCACACCTGAAATTGCTGTGCTCTGAGAGTTGCATAGCTGAAAATTCGATGTTCAAATTCTACCTTGGCTCCAATTTAACATTTGGTGCTTTGTGGATTGAGTTGAACATGCTGAGGCTTTACAATTTCACTTGTGGTAACAGCTCTAGCATTTTCCCTTTCTGTGCAAATTTCTTTGAAGCATAATTGCTTGCATATTTCTTCTCTGCCTTCAGAGAAGGCAATTTCTTTTAAACTTCACTGAGGCATCAATAGCTCTTTGGCAATGTTCCTCACCAAGATCATTAACTATAAGTTTGTGCCTTGAGTTTACAAATTTTACTTGTGTGTTGCACTGACGCTCCCATGTAGTAATTTTTAGTTTAGTTGTAAAAAAAATTAATCCTGGGCTGAAAAATAAAAAAAGGAAAACACAATGTGTGTGTGTAGAGATGGGGTCTCACTACATCGCCCAGGCTGGTCTCAAACTCCTGGCCTCAAGTCTTCCTCCCACCTCGGCCTCCCAAAGAGCTGGGAATACAAGTATGACCCACTGTGCCCAGTGGGTCATATACATATATATATATATATATTTTTTTTTTTTTTTTTTTTTGAGACGGAGTCTCGCTGTGTCCCCCAGGCTGGAGTGCAGTGGCGCCATCTCCGCTCACGGCAAGCACCGCCTTCTTGCTTTTATTTTTATTGCTAACACATTTCTACGTATTCAAACCATGGAACAGGAATTACAGTAATGGTGTGCTGTAACTGCCTTTCTCAATGATAAAATTATCTCTAATTTTTCATCTGTATTATGGCTTTCACTATTTGCACACCAATTTCAGAAACTTCTCTAGAGTTGAATTAACAGGGAGATTTCTACAAAACATTTTATATTTTACCCTCTTACGTATCAATATAATATCAAGGGCCAAAAAATGTGCCCTTAAACAAAAGGTAACTAGTTTGAAGTCAAATAGTGTTTTAGAAATTAAAATTTTAAAAAAAGGAGGATATCAGTGTAAAAGGCCTTAAAATAGTTCAAAAAATGTAGCAGGGGATAGTCAACAAAATATGAAATTAGTGCAAGAATATACTTCAACAGAGAATAACACAGAAGCAAAGTATCACCAAAAAACAGGAGATGATTCAGAAGAAAAACTGAAGAAAAAACAGAGGCGAGTTGAATTTTTTTTGTTTTTGTTTTTTGTTTTTAGCAAACACTAACTGAGACTGTTGGGAGGCAGAACTTTTATTTATAATATTTAATGCTATCTTGTTTTCCCTTAACTTCTTATTTTTGGAGAAACCTTGATCTTACCAAGTTTTATCGCACGTTTATAACTTTGTATACTTATTTACCCCATTAGCAGCAAGTACTTTCTGCATCAAAATTTCACTGAAATTTTTATTCAAACAGTGCAGAAATTAAAGAATAATAATTTCCATTATTCTGACCATCATTCCCCAACTTCTCTAGCTATAACCACATACTGGTTAATAAACATGGTTTTAAAGCCATATCAATTCTGTAAGATACATACTCTCTTCATGGGTAATATGTGAAAATAATTTATCCAAAATCTCTAAATTAGCCTCATAACTTACTTCACTATCGTATGCAACGAAGTTATGCATCTTATAATCATGTGCCAAGATCAAATCACTTGAGATAAAAAATGTACATTTGAATGTCATTTACATAATAGTTTTCATAGACTTTTATTTCACCCAACTCTTTCTTAAATTTATAGTAATATTAAGAGAATTCTATAATCATAATCAGTGATATAGCTAGAGATATTTGCATGCAAAACAGTCCTCTTCAGAGTAAATTAAAAAATTTTTTAATCTGAATATTTAGTCTCATAATTCTAAACCAAAAGAGTAAAATTAAAAAGAAGAAATTTACCTTTTCTGTTCTTGTCTTCTTTTTATATTACAGTACAGAACATCTATATGATCTGATTTCTGAAATTTAAAAAAAAAGGTCTATCACTTAGGAAACATAAAATGTGCACTGGTACATATTTTTTCCCACAGTTTATAACAGTGAATAGGCTGACACAATACTTTTAATTAATCCTTCCAATATTTTGGTGAGACAGATATTATCATCATCCTCATTTCACAAAACTCAAACAGAGGTAGGTATCTTCCTTAAAGTCACAGAGCAAGTCCACAGCAGAGCAGTTATCTGAAACTAGATCTGTCTGACTCTCTCTGCACTACCATCCTGTCTCTCTACGTACTCTGAGGAAACAGGGCCAAGCACAAGAAAGATAAGAGAGACACAAAATATAATCCATGTCCTAAAGAGCTTAGAGCTTATGGTTTTACATAAAACAATAAAGACAAGAGAAGTCGAACATGTACAAATAACCTACTACAATGATGTAACTAAGTGTCAAAGCAGAAGAGTCAAAAAGAGCTAAAACAGTTCAAAATATCAACCACCTAAAGAGGAAAGGTACCTAGGAAAACAGGTGGACAAAATAACCATAAATAATAAAGCTTGAGAGATGGGTAAAAGAAGAAGGCATTCTAAGAAACTGAGGATAACTGGTATAAATTCAGCAGAAAGGAAAAAAAAGCCTAGAAAAGAGGGCCTCTTTCAAGGAAGAACGGAAAACAACAACAACAAAAAACTGGATAGTTAAGGTACGAACAAATTTGAGAGAGCAAATTTGAATGGCAAACAGTGAGTAAAGATTTTCAGCAGAGGAGAAATGGGATGAAATCGGTGTTTTAAGAAGGTTAATGCTGCAAAAATAAATAGAAACCCAGCTTAATTATATGAAAACAAGTAAATTCTTAAAACACAATTCTGCATCCCTGGAACTTCCACTACCTTATCTTATACCCACCACAACTACGTAGCTAAGCTGGATACGTACGTAACTTCAACTTGAATGTGGTAAGTACATTACCACTAACCCATGAATTAGTTTATTGTATTTAACCTGCGTCAATGTTTCTAATTATTTGTATGACAGTGGAGAAAGAACTCTGGACTTGGTTCTGTTGCTGTACACAATTATGTGGCCTTGAAAAAGTCACTTAACCTTCTAGATTTCAGTTTCTGAATCTGAAAATGCAAACAATGTATCAGCCTCGGCTACCTCAAAAGGAGACAAATATAACCTTTTGGAGGCTGAGGCAGGTGGATCACTCAAGGTCAGGAGTTTGAGACCATCCTGGCCAACAAGGTAAAACCCTGCCTCTACTAAAAATACAAAAATTAGATAGGCGTGGCAGTGCACGCCTATAATCCCAGCTATTAAGGAGCCTGAGGCAGGAGAATCGCTTGAACATGGGTGGTAGAGGTTGCAGTGAGCTGAGGTGGCACCACTGCACTCCAGTCCGGGGCAACAGAGCAAGACTCTGTCTCAAAAAAAAAAAAAAAAAAAAAAAAAAAAGACAAATATAACCATATATGTGAGAAGACTTAAAAACTGTCTAAATTTATAGCCATGTTGTCTTATCCCACATGGTAGGGCCTAACAGCACAAGAAATAAAAAACTTGACAAATGGTTTGGTGAGAAGAAAGAAAACAACACTGACTTTCTATTGGCTATGAAAAAGTATAGGAGGAATTTATACCACAAATCCCCTGTCAATTAAAACTTCACTACAAATAACTTTTAGTTAGTTATGGTATCTAAAAACTCACCCGTTTTCTCTTTTCTGATGAAACTGATCTTATAGAAGATGAACTAGTAGAACTTGCTGAGGTTTTTCTCTCTTTCTTGTCCTAAGAATGCCGTAAAGAAAACAAATTTTAAAAAGCACAAAATAAAGCACAGTATACACAGAACTATTTCATCACTAGTATTATGAATCAACATTGACATTCAATAATGAACTTTGGTGGGGAACAATGTTTACAGATACACAAACTTTGGTAAAAGGAAGGGGGATTCAACTAGAAGTCAGAACCCCTAAATGCTCACAAAATAGAGATGAGATAGGATACAGGTGTCAGAGCAGGAAGCCCGTTGACAGCTCAGATAAGGTTGTTGTGAGGTGGCACTGCTATGGTGAGAGTCAGTCTTCTACAACGCAAAACCACACATGCACTTATTTTTCACTGGATTCTGAATTCAACAGACCTGGGACAAACTTGTTTGAAGTACCTACCACATACCAAAGACATTCTAGACAGTGGAGAGAAATGAATGAAAAAATAGTAACAGTTCTTCATGAAGGTCAAAATCTAGTACAGGAATTTACAAATAAACAAGTAATATATTTAGTGTGTCAGGTGATGCTATGGAAAAAATAAAGCAGAGAAAGGAAACAGAAAGGGCTGGGAGTCAGTAAAGCAGAAAAAGGAAACAGGCAAGGCTGGGAGTCAGGAGTGGGGAAGATACGCCATTTTAAACAGAGTAGTCAAACCCCACTTACGAGTTGACATCTGAATGGAGACCTAAATGAAGTGAAGAAACAAACCATTAGAATATTGAGGGAGATCAAGAATCAAGATGGCCGAATAGGAACAGCTCCAGTCTCCAACTCCCAGTGCGAGCGACACAGAAGACTGGTGATTTCTGCATTTTCAACTGAGGTACTGGGGTCATCTCACTGGGGAGTGCCGGACAATCAGTGCTGGTCAGCTGCTGCAGCCCGACCAGCGAGAGCTGAAGCAGGGCGAGGCATCGCCTCACCTGGGAAGCGCAAGGGGGAAGGGAATCCCTTTTCCTAGGCAGGGGAACTGAGACACACAACACCTGGAAAATCGGGTAATTCCCACCCCAATACTGTGCTTTAAGCAAACGGGCACACCAGGAAATTATACCCACACCTGGCCGGGAGGGTCCCACGCCCACGGAGCCTCCCTCATTGCTAGCACAGCAGTCTGATCTAACAGCAAGGCAGCAGTGAGGCTGGGAAAGGGGAACCCGCCATTGCTGAGGCTTCAGTAGGTAAACAAAGCCGCTGGGAAGCTCGAACTGGGTGGAGCTCACAGCAGCTCAAGGAAACCTGCCTGTCTCTGTAGACTCCACCTCTGGGGACAGGGGACATCTAAACAACAATACGGGAAGCAGAAGAGGCCTGTGCAGACGCGAACGACTCTGTCTGACAGCTTTGAAGAGAGCAGTGGATCTCCCAACACGGAGGTTGAGATCTGAGAACAGAGAGACTGTCTGCTAAAGTAGGTCCCTGACCCCTGAGTAGCCTAACTGGGAGACATCCCCCACTGGGGGCAGTCTGACACCCCACACCTCACAGGGTGGAGTACACCCCTGAGAGGAAGCTTCCAAAGTAAGAATCAGACAGGTACGCTCGCTGTTCAGCAATATTCTATCTTCTGCAACCTCTGCTGCTGATACCCAGGCAAACAGGGTCTGGAGTGGACCTCAAGCAGTCTCCAACAGACCTACAGCTGAGGGTCCTGACTATTAGAAGGAAAACTATCAAACAGGAAGAACACCTATACCAAAACCCCATCAGTACGTCACCATCATCAAAGACCAGAGGCAGATAAAACCACAAAGATGGGGAAGAAGCAGGGCAGAAAAGCTGGAAATTCAAAAAACAAGAGCGCATCTCCCCCTGCAAAGGAGCACAGCTCATCGCCAGCAACGGATCAAAGCTGGTCAGAGAATGACTTTGACGAGATGAGAGAAGAAGGCTTCAGTCCATCAAACTTCTCAGAGCTAAAGGAGGAATTACGTATCCAGCGCAAAGAAACTAAAAATCTTGAAAAAAGAGTGGAAGGATTGATAGCTAGAATAATTAAGGCAGAGAAGGTCATAAACGAAATGACAGAGATGAAAACCATGACACGAGAAATACGTGACAAATCCACAAGCTACAGTAACCGACTCGATCAACTGGAAGAAAGAGTATCAGCGATTGAGGATCAAATGAATGAAATGAAGTGAGAAGAGAAACCAAAAGAAAAAAGAAGAAAAAGAAATGAACAAAGTCTGCAAGAAGTATGGGATTATGTAAAAAGACCAAATCTACATCTGATTGGGGTGCCTGAAAGTGAGGGGGAAAATGGAACCAAGTTGGAAAACACTCTTCAGGATATCATCCAGGAGAACTTCCCCAACCTAGTAGGGCAGGCCAACATTCAAATTCAGGAAATACAGAGAACACCACAAAGATACTCCTCGAGAAGAGCAACTCCAAGACACATAATTGCCAGATTCACCAAAGTTGAAATGAAGGAAAAAATCTTAAGGGCAGCCAGAGAGAAAGGTCGGGTTACCCACAAAGGGAAGCCCATCAGACTAACAGCAGACCTCTCGGCAGAAACTCTACAAGCCAGAAGAGAATGTGGGCCAATATTCAACATTCTTAAAGAAAAGAATTTTCAACCCAGAATTTCATATCCAGCCAAACTAAGTTTCATCAGTGAAGGAGAAATAAAATCCTTTACAGATAAGCAAATGCTTAGAGATTTTGTCACCACCAGGCCTGCCTTACAAGAGACCCTGAAGGAAGCCCTAAACATGGAAAGGAACAACCGGTACCAGCCATTGCAAAAACATGCCAAAATGTAAAGACCATCGAGGCTAGGAAGACACTGCATCAACTAACGAGCAAAATAACCAGTTAATATCATAATGGCAGGATCAAGTTCACACATAACAATATTAACCTTAAATGTAAATGGACTAAATGCTCCAATTAAAAGACACAGACTGGCAAACTGGATAGAGTCAAGACCCATCAGTCTGCTGTATTCAGGAGACCCATCTCACATGCAGAGACATACATAGGCTCAAAATAAAGGGATGGAGGAAGATCTACCAAGCAAATGGAGAACAAAAAAAGCAGGGGTTGCAATCCTAGTCTCTGATAAAACAGACTTTAAACATCAAAGATCAAAAGAGACAAAGAAGGCCATTACATAATGGTAAAGGGATCAATTCATCAGGAAGAGCTAACTCTCCTAAATATATATGCACCCAATACAGGAGCACCCAGATTCATAAAGCAAGTCCTTAGAGACTTACAAAGAGACTTAGACTCTCATACAATAATAATGGGAGACTTCAACACTCCACTGTCAACATTAGACAGATCAACGAGACAGAAAGTTAACAAGGATATCCAGGAATTGAACTCATCTCTGCACCAAGCGGACCTAATAGACATCTATAGAACTCTCCACCCCAAATCAACAGAATATACATTCTTCTCAGCACCACATCGCACTTATTCCAAAATTGACCACATAATTGGAAGTAAAGCACTCCTCAGCAAATGTGCAAGAACAGAAATTATAACAAACTGTCTCTCAGACCACAGTGCAATCAAACTAGAACTCAGGACTAAGAAACTCAATCAAAACCGCTCAACTACATGGAAACTGAACAACCTGCTCCTGAATGACTACTGGGTACATAAAGAAATGAAGGCAGAAATAAAGATGTTCTTTGAAACCAATGAGAACAAAGATACAACATACCAGAATCTCTGGGACACATTTAAAGCAGTGTGTAGAGGGAAATTTATAGCACTAAATGCCCACAAGAGAAAGCAGGAAAGATCTAAAATTGACACTCTAACATCACAATTAAAAGAACTAGAGAGGCAAGAGCAAACACATTCAAAAGCTAGCAGAAGGCAAGAAATAACTAAGATCAGAGCAGAACTGAAGGAGATAGAGACACAAAAAACCCTCCAAAAAATCAATGAATCCAGAAGTTGGTTTTTTGAAAAGATCAACAAAATTGACAGACCGCTAGCAAGACTAATAAAGAAGAAAAGAGAGAAGAATCAAATAGACGCAATTAAAAATGATAAAGGGGATATCACCACCGACCCCACAGAAATACAAACTACCATCAGAGAATACTATAAATGCCTCTACGCAAATCAACTAGAAAATCTAGAAGAAATGGATAACTTCCTGGACACTTACACTCTCCCAAGACTAAACCAGGAAGAAGTTGAATCCCTGAATAGACCAATAGCAGGCTCTGAAATTGAGGCAACAATTAATAGCCTACCCACCAAAAAAAGTCCAGGACCAGATGGATTCACAGCTGAATTCTACCAGAGGTACAAGGAGGAGCTGGTACCATTCCTTCTGAAACTATTCCAAGCAATAGAAAAAGAGGGAATCCTCCCTAACTCATTTTATGAGGCCAACATCATCCTGATAGCAAAGCCTGGCAGAGACACAACAAAAAAAGAGAATTTTAGACCAATATCCCTGATGAACATCGATGCAAAAATCCTCAATAAAATACTGGCAAACCGGATTCTGCAGCACATCAAAAAGCTTATCCACCATGATCAAGTGGGCTTCATCCCTGGGATGCAAGGCTGGTTCAACATTCGCAAATCAATAAACATAATCCAGCATATAAACAGAACCAAAGTCAAGAACCACATGATTATCTCAATAGATGCAGAAAAGGCTTTTGACAAAATTCAACAGCCCTTCATGCTAAAAATGCTCAATAAATTCGGTATTGATGGAAGGTACCTCAAAATAATAAGAGCTATTTATGACAAACCCACAGCCAATATCATACTGAATGGGCAAAAACTGGAAAAATTCCCTTTGAAAACTGGCACAAGACAGGGATGCCCTCTCTCACCACTCCTATTCAACATAGTGTTGGAAGTTCTGGCTAGGGCAATCAGGCAAGAGAAAGAAATCAAGGGTATTCACTTAGGAAAAGAAGAAGTCAAATTGTCCCTGTTTGCAGATGACATGATTGTATATTTAGAAAACCCCATTGTCTCAGCCCAAAAGCTCCTTAATCAGGATACAAAATTAATGTGCAAAAATCACAAGCATTCTTATACACCAGTAACAGACAAGCAGAGAGCCAAATCATGAATGAACTTCCATTCACAATTGCTTCAAAGAGAATAAAATACCTAGGAATCCAACTTACAAGGGATGTAAAGGACCTCTTCAAGGAGAACTACAAACCACTGCTCAGTGAAATCAAAGAGGACACAAACAAATGGAAGAACATACCATGCTCATGATAGGAAGAATCAATATCGTGAAAATGGCCATACTGCCCAAGGTGATTTATAGATTCAATGCCATCCCCATCAAGCTACCAATGACTTTCTTCACAGAATTGGAAAAAACGGCTTTAAAGTTCATATGGAACCAAAAAAGAGCCCGCATTGCCAAGACAATCCTAAGTCAAAAGGACAAAGCTGGAGGCGTCACGCTACCTGACTTCAAACTATACTACAAGGCTACAGTAACCAAAACAGCATGGTACTGGTACCAAAACAGAGATATAGACCAATGGAACAGAACAGAGTCCTCAGAAATAATACCACACATCTACAGCCATCTGATCTTTGACAAACCTGAGAGAAACAAGAAATGGGGAAAGGATTCCCTATTTAATAAATGGTGCTGGGAAAATTGGCTAGCCATAAGTAGAAAGCTGAAACTGGATCCTTTCCTTACTCCTTATACGAAGATTAATTCAAGATGGATTAGAGACTTAAATGTTAGACCTAATACCATCAAAACCCTAGAAGAAAACCTAGGTAGTACCATTCAGGACATAGGCGTGGGCAAGGACTTCATGTCTAAAACACCAAAAGCAACGGCAGCAAAAGCCAAAATTGACACATGGGATCTAATTAAACTAAAGAGCTTCTGCACAGCAAAAGAAACTACCATCAGAGTGAACAGGCAACCTACAGAATGGGAGAACGTTTTTGCAATCTACTCATCTGACAAAGGGCTAACATCCAGAATCTACAAAGAACTCAAACAAATATACAAGAAAAAAACAAACAACCCCATCAAAAAGTGGGCAAAGGATATGAACAGACATTTCTCAAAAGAAGACATTCATAGAGCCAACAGACACATGAAAAAATGCTCATCATCACTCGCCATCAGAGAAATGCAAATCAAAACCACAATGAGATATCATCTCACACCAGTTAGAATGGCAATCATTAAAAAATCAGGAAACGGCCGGGCGCGGTGGCTCAAGCCTGTAATCCCAGCACTTTGGGAGGCCGAGACGGGCGGATCACGAGGTCAGGAGATCGAGACCATCCTGGCTAACACGGTGAAACCGCATCTCTACTAAAAATACAAAAAAAAACTAGCTGGGCAAGGTGGCGGGCGCCTGTAGTCCCAGCTACTCGGGAGGCTGAGGCAGGAGAATGGCGTAAACCCGGGAGGCGGAGCTTGCAGTGAGCTGAGATCCGGCCACTGCACTCCAGTCCAGGAGACAGAGCGAGACTCTGCCTCATAAAAGAAATAAATAAATAAAAAATAAAAAATAAAAAAAATAAAAATAAAATAAAAAATCAGGAAACAACAGTTGTTGGAGAGGATGTGGAGAAATAGGAACACTTTTACACTGTTGGTGGGAATGTAAACTAGTTCAACCATTATGGAAAACAGTATGGCAATTCCTCAAGGATCTAGAACTAGATGTACCATATGACCCAGCCATCCCAATACTGGGCATATACCCAAAGGATTATAAATTATTCTACTACAAAGACACATGCACACGTATGTTTATTGCAGCACTATTCACAATAGCAAAGACTTGGAATCAACCCAAATATCCATCTGTGACAGACTGGATTAAGAAAATGTGGCACATATACACCATGGAATACTATGCAGCCATAAAAAAGGATGAGTTTGCGTCCTTTGTAGGGACATGGATGCAGCTGGAAACCATCATTCTTAGCAAACTATCACAAGAAGAGAAAACCAAACACCGCATGTTCTCACTCATAGGTGGGAACTGAACAATGAGATCACTTGGACTCGGGAAGGGGAACATCACACACTGGGGCCTATCATGGGGAGGGGGGTGGGGGGAGGGATTGCATTGGGGAATTATACATGATATAAATGATGAATTGATGGGTGCTGACGAGTTGATGGGTGCAGCACACCAACATGGCACAAATATACATATGTAACAAACCTGCACGTTATGCACATGTACCCTAGAACTTAAAGTATAATAAAAAATAAAAATAAAATAAAATAAAACCCCAATTGTCAATATAAAAAAAAAAAAAAAAGAAAATTGCATTATTTACAAATTGAAGGTTTGTGGCAAGTCCATTAGCACCATTTCTCCAACAGTATGTGCTCACTTCATGTCTCTGTGTCACACTTCGGTAATTCTCATAATATTTCAAATGTTTTCATTGTTGTTATATTGCTATGGGACCTGTGTTCAACGATCTTTAATGTTATTATTATAGTTGCTTTGGGGTGCCACAAACTGCCCATATGAGATGGCAAACTTCACTGATAAATGTTGCGTGTGTTCTGTTTCACCAATCACCCATTCGCCAGTCTCTCTCCCTCTCCTCAGGCCTCCTAGTCCCAGAGACACAAGAATATTGAAATTAAGCCTATTAACGACCCAACAATGACCTCTAAGTGTTCAAGTGAAAGGAAGAAGTATATGTCTCTCACTTTAAATCAAAAGCTAGAACGGATTATGCTGACTGTGGAAGGTATGTCAAAAGCCAACGCAGGCTGAAGGCTAATCTTGTGCCAAACAATTAGACAAGTTATGAATGCAAAGGGAAAGTTATTGAAGGAAATTAAAAGCACTACTCCAGTGAACAAATAAATGATAAGAAAGCAAAACAGCCCTATTACTGATATTGGGCAAGTTTTGAGTGGTTTGGATAGAAAATCAAACCAGCCACAATGTTCCCTTTAACCAAAGCCTAATCCAGAGCTAGGCCCTAACTCTATTCAACAGTATGAAGGCTGACAGATATGAGGAAGCTTCAGAAGAAAAGTTGAAAGCTAGCAGAGGTTGGTTCCTGAAGTTTAAGGAATGAAGTAATCTCTGTAACATAAAAGTACAAGGTGAAACAGCAAGTGCTAATGTAGAAGCTACAGCAAGTTATCAAGAAAACCTAGTTGAGATCATTGATGAAGGTGGTTGCTACACTAAACAGATTTTCAACATAGACAAACAGTCTTATATTGAAAGATGATGCCATTTAGGACTTTCATAGCTAGGGAGATGTCAATGCCTGGCTTCAACGGACAGGCTGACTCTGGTTAGGGGCTAATGCAATTGGCAACTTTCAGTTGAAGCCAATACTCATCATTCAGAAAATCCTAGGTACCTTAAGAATGATGTTAAATCTGCTCTGCCTGTGTTCTAGAAATGAAACAACAAAGCCTGGATGACAGTACATGTATTTACAGCATGATTTACTGAATACCTTAAGCTCACTGCTGAAATCTACTGTTCAGGAAAAAAAAAAAAAAAGATTCCTTTCAAAATATTACTGCTCACTGGTAATGCATCTGGTCATCCAAGAGCTCTGACGGAGATGTACAAAGAGATGAATGTTGTTTTCATGCCTGCTAATGCAACATCTATTCTGCAGTCCATATAGATCAAGGAGTAACTTCAACTTTCACATCTTATTATTTAAAAAATACATTTTGTAAGGCTATATAGCTGCCATAGACAGTGATTCCTCTGATGGATCCAGACAAAGTAAATTGAAAACCTTCTAGAAAGGATTCCCCATTCTAGATGTCATTTAGAACACTCAAGATTCATGGCAGTAGGTCAAAATAGCAACATTAACAGGAGTTTGGAAAAGTCGATTCCAAACCTCATGAATGACTTTGAGCAGATTAAGACTTCAGCGGAGAAAATAACTGCAAGAGAACTAGAATTTGAAGGAGAGGTTGAAAATGTGCCTGAATTGCTACTATCTCATGATAAAACTTTAATGGGGGCCGGGTGAGGACGCTCATGCCTGTAATCTCAGCACTTTGGGAGGCCAAGTTGGGCGGATCACAAGGTCAGGAGTTCAAGACCAGCCTGGCCAAAACAGTGAAACCCCATCTCTACTAAAAATATAAAAAAGTTAGCCAGGCATGGTGGCGGGTGCCTGTAGTCCCATCTACTTGGGAGGCTGAGGCAGGAGAATCGCCTGAACCCAGGAGGCGGAGGTTGCAGTGGGCCAAGATCGCGACACAGTAAGACTCTGTTTGAAAAAAAAAAAAAAAGCTTTAATGGATTAGGAGTTGCTTCTTGTAAATGAGCAATGAAACTGGTTTCTTGAGATTGATTTCTACTCCTGGTGAAGATGCTGTGCACACTGTTGAAATGAGAACAAATGATTAGAATAATATTACATTAACTTAATTGATAAAGCAGTGGTAGGGTTTGAGAGATTAACTCCAATTTTGAAAGTTCTGCTGTGAGTAAAATGTTGTCAAACCAAATTGCATGCTACAGAGAAATCTTTTAAAGGAGGGTCAATGTGGCAAACTTCATCCACAGCACCCCATCCTTCAGTAATCACTACTCTGATCAGTCAGCAGCCATCAACATCAAGGCAAGTCCCTCTAGCAGCAAAGATTATAACTCACTGAAGACTCAAATGATCGTTAGCATTTTTTTAGCAATGAAGTATTTTTTAAATTTATTATTACTACTTTTAGAGATGGGCTCTTGCTCTGTTGCTCAGGGTGATGTGCAGTGGCACAATTCTCAGGCAGGAGGATCCCTTGAGCTTCAAACTCTTGGGCTCAAGGGATCCTCCTGCTTGAGCCTATAGTATTTTTAAATTAACATATGCACTTTTTTTAGACATAATGCCATTGTACACTTAATAGACTACAGTACAGTATAAATGTAATTTTTATATGTACTGGGAAAACAAAAAATTCATGTGACTCACTTTACTGCAATATTTGCTTTACTGCACTGGTCTGGAACTGAACCCAAAATATCTCCAAGGTATGCCTATTATAAAAACAAAGCTCATAGAATTTGCTGATAGGTGCAGGTAGAGCACAATCACAAGGATTT
Organism: Trachypithecus francoisi; assembly: GCF_009764315.1. Classification (NCBI taxonomy): domain Eukaryota; kingdom Metazoa; phylum Chordata; class Mammalia; order Primates; family Cercopithecidae; genus Trachypithecus; species Trachypithecus francoisi. The sequence continues at coordinate 42,029,788 of NW_022681470.1, read as the reverse complement.
CAGCCTAAGCAACTCAAAGAATGGAATCACAATTTAGTAAACTGGGAAAACAAAGCCTGGGTACCTGAAAGATTACAGTTTAATAAGATGAGGAGGAACTAGCAAAGGACACTGAGAAGCAGTCACCAATAAGGAGGAAAATCAGGAGAATATGGTACCTCTAAAGCCAGGTGAATTCCATAGCAAGCAGACTCAGAGAAAAACAAAAAGCTTCATGAAAGTGTTTCGAGGAGAAGGTGTAATCAGCTACATTAAACACTGCTGATATGCCAAGTCAGATGAGGTCTTAGAAATGACCGATGGATTTAGCAATACAGAAACCACTGCTATAGGAGTGATAGAAAAAGTCTGACTAGAGTAGGTTTAAGAGGGAATGAGGGGTTAATTGCAAACAGCATGCCAGTTAATAACGGCAAATGGAGATGGGAAGTATATAAATTACACAGAGTACTGTATGGCCATGCTTCAGGGTTACCTTTCCAACTACTGCTATACCTACGAGACCAAATTAGTAATCAGAAAGTTAGTAAGTAAGCAAGGAACAAACACCAAAAAGTACACTATCTGGAACTTCATCCAGGTCATGAAAAAGTCATATGAACTAACCTGCTACCACAGAAATCACTTTCTTTGTGAATATTCACCTTTGCCAGATTAGTCTCTCATCTTGGATGTAACACAGCATCAACACTCTTTAATACTGATGATCAACTATCCAGACCATTCAGAGAGTATATAATAAAACCGATTACATGGTTTTTTGTTTGTTTTGCACTTTTGCTTCCTGGAGACAATACCCAGCTCATTTAATGAGATATCCTAAATTTCATCTACCAAAACACTACTACTTTTTTTCTTTCTTGAGACAGGATCTCACTCTGTCAGCCAGACTGGAGTGCAGTGGTACGAACATAGCTCACTTCAGCCTTGGTCTCTGTGGCTCAAGCAATTCTCTTCCCACCTCAGCTTCCTGAGTAGCTGAGAACACAGGTGCACACCATCACGTCTGATTTTTTTTTTTTTTTTTTTTTTTTTTTTTTGAGAGACAGGGTCTCACCCGGTTGCCTAGGCTGGTCTTAAACTCCTGGGCTCAAGTGGTCCTCCTGCCTCCGCCTCCCAAAATCATACAGGTATGATTCACCACACTCAGCCCCAAAACACTTCTTAAGGTAGTTTCTGAGAGAATAAAGACATGGTAAGTATGTCTTCCCCACTATTAGCCTCAGCCACATAGCGCTGACCATTCTGACTGATGAGAATGCAATCCTAGCCAACGGTGAGGAAACTGAAAAAGGAGAAAACATAGAAAATGGTTCAATGTTGAGTTATTGCTAAGAATGAGGGGGCTTAGAATTGAAGTCAGGAATACCTAAGCAAATTACTTATCTCTATATAACTACTCTCTAAGCCTCAGTTTCTTCATCTGTGTAATTGGAAATAACAGTACCCACCTCATACAGTTGTGAGGAATAAATAAAACAATGCAAGTAAAAAACAGGAAAAGCAAATGACTTTTCCTGGATCAGCCGGGCAGAACAAAATATTTACATAAATCATTATAGTAGTAAGGCGTATTTTTTTCATTAAACAAAAATAAATTGTTAAAAAAGAAATGTATCTCTAGGTCAGTAAATCAAAATTCTTACTTTTTCACCAAAATTGGGTGATGAAGTGGTGGTATCCTTCCTCTGAGACATCTCTTTTTTCCCACAGGATTCTTTGCTGGACATCCTGAAAAGCTAACATAAACATTAAAAATACAGTATTTTTTTTGCAATAAAAAAGAAAATAGAAATTTGTCTTCTTTCAGTTACATAAAGATTGGAGTTTTACAAAATGATCACTTTTTTTTTTTTGAGGCGGAGTCTCGCTCTGTCGCCCAAGCTGAAGTGCAGTGGCATGATCTCAGCTCACTGCAACCTCTGCCTACCGGGTTCAAGCAATTCTCCTGCCTCAGTCTCCTGAGTAGCTGAGATTACAGGCATGTGCCCCATGCCCTGCTAATTTTTGTATTTTTAGTAGAGACGAGGTTTCACCATGTTGGTCAGGCTGGTCTCAACCTCCTGACCTTGTGATCCGCCCACCTCCCAAAGTGCTGGGATTACCGGTGTGAGCCACCACTTCCAGCACTATGATTACTATTTTTTAACCATTCCTAAAATGACAAGATTCTCTCACTGTTCCACTTTTCTTCACTTACATTCTCCTTCAAAATTACCCATTCCTCTCCTTCAGCTTCATCTATCACCTTTCCAGGAAGGAGTCTCAAACCATGCCTTGATCCCTGACTTCTCACATAAGCATCAGATCACCATTTTCAACTGACTCCAGGACTGCTGTATTCTGCACCACCTACATTTCAAAGCCAATTAGTCATACGTTTCATTTTCCTGAAACACCTTCAGTCATTCATTGCACAAGACTTTGGCAAATCACACACTTTTTTGAGTCTTGGTGTCATTACTCATAAAATAGATAACCCATTCTACGGGGTTTTTGAGGTACTCAAACAACGGATGTAAAACATATCTTGTGGCCGGGCACCTTGGCTCACTGTAATCCCAACACTTTGGGAGGCCAAGACAGGCAGATCACCTGAAGTCAGGAGTTCAACACCAGCATGGCCAACATCATGAAACCTCATCTTTACTAAAAATACAAAATTAGCCAGGTGTGGTGGTGCATGCCTATAATCAGAGGCTGAGGGAGGTGAATCGCTTGAACCTGGGAGGTGGAGGTTGTAGTGAGTCGAGATCGCACCACGGCACTCCAGCCTGGGTGACAAGTGCAAAACTCCATCTCAAAATTTAAAAAACATAAATATACATATATATATATATACACACACACATCTTGTATAGGTTGGTACACAGTAAGGTCTACATATATACTTGCTTGTATGATTGTCTTTCTACTAGACCCTGAGCTCCTTGAGTATGCTGTACCAAAAACTTAGGTGCTCATAAATGCCTACTGAGTGAATAAATGAGTGAATTCTTCTTCCTTGGAATATTAACTCTTTCATTCTGAACCACTTCCAATTCACTCACTGTAGTTCCTCTGTTCACTTCCCATCCCAGTCTCATTTTTCCAGCCCTGCTGTGGACCAAGTAAATACTGTCAGTGGATGACAGTATTGTGGGCTATCCCAGAAAAACACTTATGCTTATTCAGACAAATGTTTTATATTTGTACTAGTGTGAAACTCCTACTGATTTTATGCAAATCAAAACATAAACTAAATGAGGGGAGACTTCCTGTGCTGGCCAGTCTCCTGCTGGATGGCTCCTGATGATTCCTGATGCTTGGTAATCACACACTTACGTAATCCCCTACCACAATGAATAGGGGTGACCTGTGTAACCAATAAGATATTGCTACATAGTAGTATGTGGCTAAATCACATAAGACATCATGACTTCTACCTTGTCCTGTCTTGGACTGCTCACTCTAGGGAAAGCCAGAGTGTCATGAGGACACTCAAACAGCCCATGGAAAGGCTCACAAGAGAAGAACTACTGGCCTCTTGCCAACAACCAGAACCAACTAACGTCCAGGCACATGAGTGCACTACCTATGAAGCTGATGATCCTGCACCCCTAATCAAGTGACATGACAGCAACCTTGGCATACACCTTCACTGCAACCTCATGAGACCTAAAGCCAGATCAACCCAGAAAGTCGTTTCTGAGTTCCTGACCCACAGAAACTGTGGAGTAACAAATGTTTATTGTTGTTTTAAGCTACTGTGTTTTGGTATAACTTATGCAGCAGCAATAGATGAATAACATTTTTTTTTAATTCTTCAAACATTGAAGATTCCTTCTTCAGGATGTCTTACAAGCAGAGACCATGCTTAGAAATTCTTAACAAAAATTCCCACAGAATCCACATACCAAAATCTAACCCTTTTAATCTGGTTTCCCGCTGGTATTAAATGACATTAACATACTGAATCCAGCTTTCAGTTAACCATCTAGTCATTTAGAAATAAAAAATCATCATGAACGACAGTAAAAAAAAAAAAAAGAAAGAAAGAAATGAGAACAAGAATTATTGGATGATGCACAGACATAGTTAGCATATCCGTAAGTTGTAGTCAGTGTTATCCCGTTTTTAATTGACTGTTGAGCCATAAGTCAACTATACATTCAGGAATACTAGATAAAAGCTGTGCGGGAAGATCAGTAAAAGGGATTTAGGCCTATAACTCACAGAAGCTTCAAGGGGATAATCTGTTCCCACTAAACTGGGGAGAGGTTAAACGCACACACACACCCCTCCATATATATACTTCTTAAACTACAGGGGGGAGGAGTTAACTTCCAGTTAGTGCTTCCAAGTGCCAAAAAATGATGCTCTCTCTTCCCCGGGGTTCTGAAACAAGTAGGTAACAAATAGACCAAGAAGACTGGCGTTTATCAACTTCATTAACTAAGAAAAGCTAACTGCAAGCGCGCGTCTTGTTCTTGAGACTAAATTGGGCTTCCCTCTCCTGCCCTGCTGCCTAGAAGGTTCGGACCAAATCCAAGCAGAGGAGCCAGAAAGTTCACGTTTTTCTCTTTCCTGTCCCAGTGGATTTATCGGGGGGACAGAAGAAAGGAACGAGACAGCCTCGAATGTCAAGTAGGCACTAAGAGTGAAGCAGAGAGAAGTATGGGGGACAGGGGACTCACTAGCATATGCTTTGGGGATCTGAGACGCATCAAAATCAAATGCCCCGAAGCTCTACCCACTCAGAGCTCTGGTTACTAAAAGCCTGAAAACAAGGCAAAATAGAGCAAAATAACTAATTTCTATCCACTGGCCACACCGCAGAACTGCTGATATTGGCAACAGGAAGACTAAAGCAAAAATAAAAACAAAGGAAAACAGCGTTCAGGTCACGGTGTAGATGAGGGTGCGAAATGAAAAACAGACCCTAATTCCAAGTCAGCTGGAAGGACAGGCAAGCTCGTCAGCTGCTAGTAAACCGCCGCGGCCCGCGGGCTCCGCACGAACCGACCAGACCCCAACACCGGGCAAGGGGCAGCCCCGGAGGCAAGCCAGGCCAGAACCACACCCTCCACGGAGCTGGCTCGTCCGGATCCGCCCACAGAGTCGCCCCGCCCAGGTCCGGGTGACTTCTGAGTGCCCAGCCCGGCCGGCCGCCCACCGGCCGGGATACTTGGGGCGGGGGACCAGCGGGAACCTGCCCAGCAAAACGTCAACGCACCCCCCCCCCCCCAGGTTCCTACCTTACCAGCGCTGGCTGCGGTGCCGACTCCGAAGCCCCAGGCCAAAGGAGAGGGACCCCCCACACCCCTCCCCCGACACACCCCGCCCCACCAACCGTATGCCCGCTGGGAAACGTAGTTCTGCGCCCGGATCCAGACTGCCTACCCACCGCTCCGCAGCTTTTGCTTAGATTTGCATTTACTTCCTGCAAGGCTTGCTGACCGGCCCCGCCCCCAGGCTGCGCAGTGTACTCTGGGTGCTGTAGTCTTTGTTGGGTCTGGTGGTTGGCCGGTGGGAAGGAGACGCACCGTAGAAACTGAACCCTCTTACCCAATTGGACGCCGTCCCCAGTACGCTTCTGCGCAGTTTGTGGTGGCGTCGTAACGCCTCGGGGAAAGGGAAGCGGACGGCATCTGGAGTGGCTGCCTCTGGCTTTCTATTTTCTGCTAACAGGATTTGGTCACTGGTTCTTCATCTTTTGTCTGTTGCACGCATCCCGCCCTCCCCACTTGCTTCCCTACTCCTTGGATCCAGCCCTGTGGGCATTCACGTCAGTTCTCTGACCCCGCCGTGAGCCCCGCTCCGGGTCCCCGGGCGGGCCTGGCACGGAGGCGGTAACTATGGAGAATATGGCGGAGGAGGAGCTGCTGCCCCTGGAGAAGGAGGAGGTGGAGGTGGCCCAGGTCCAGGTCCCGACCCCGGCCCGGGACTCGGCTGGGGTCCCACTTCCGGCCCCGGATTCGGCTCTGGACTCGGCTCCGACTCCGGCCTCGGCTCCAGCCCCAGCCCCTGCCCTGGCCCAGGCTCCGGCCCTGTCCCCGTCCCTAGCCTCTGCCCCTGAGGAGGCTAAAAGCAGTAAGTGCAGGAGGCCCAGATCTTTCTGCCGCAGAAGAGAGAAAGTGCGCCTTGCTGGGAAGTAGGGGAGACCCTTCTTCACCGGGATGGTTTTTATGGGGCAAGGCAGGTTTAGGAAAATGGAGGGGAGGGAAGAGAGGCCCGTGTAGCGACTAAAGCAAGGGTACAGAGTGGGAGACGGCATTTTCATAAGCCTTGAGGATGTCACGGTGAGGGATATGCGAAGGGCAGGAATGCTGCAGATAGAAGGAAATAATGAGGTTAAGGGCTTTTTCGTAAAAGGGAATCTTTTTAAGGTACAAAAATAGGAAGTTACACATAATTTGGTAGTTTCCCACAGTCCAGTCTACCGTGGTTAAGTAAGTTCTTTCAAATGTGACATAGTAACCGAGGCAACCTGTTTACGGTAGTAGATCCTAGCTGCCAACATTTATAAACCATTACTGTCAACTAGCTTTTCTGCTTCGACATACACAAGGAGATGAGTTTTTCTCATTTCAGTTTTTTTCCCCCTATGGGCAGCTTGCTTCCGAAGAGATTTTGAGGCTGAGTAGTAGTTTAGGAAAGAATGGACTAAATTTATGGACGTTTTCACCCATACATAAATACCAATTGAGTTTTGTACTCCATTCCATCAGAAATAGACTGTTGAGAATTAATGGCCCATATTATTGTGCTTCTTAATGTGCCTGCATGTTTTCTAAGTGGTGGTTTATTGGACCATATAGGAATTTAAAAGATTGATGAGTAACACTTTCTTAAGGATCTTCTAACATTTTAAAATGTAAGGTCTAAGAAAGACAATGTAAGTTATTTTAACATTTAGTTTGTGGTCATAAATTGACCTTTATGTGCTTTCTGAATTGGAATTTAAAATAATCTTTAATTCATTATTTTTCCTACTTCTAGGCCAGTTTTGAGTTTAATATTTATAAAACATTGGATATAGATAGGATTATTTTGCAGTTTTCAAACAACATACAAATTGTTATAGATTTCAGAGTAGGGCTAATCACAGGAAAGACAAAGCCAGGATGCTTCAGGTAAGCCCCTTCTCATAATATAAGATCAGAGCTTGTAGGTACAAAATAAGGCCAGTTGTTTCTTCAACTACAGTGGGTAGGGATAGGGGAGGTATGGGGAGCTGAGGGGGTTCTAGTCTCCAAAGTAGCCTCCTACCTCACTTCCAGGTTGTATTTGTTTATATGAGTCAGAAGTGGTTCAGCAGCTTTAGGAAATGCATGCATTCTCCACCTCCCCACCATCAAAAATATATTAAACATAGTAAAGACTTACCTATATATTCCAAAATTTACAAATATGTAATTTGAGGAATGCATACCGTATGGGAAACTGAAAATGCATTAGTAGGACAAATATGTAATGATTGAGAAGTCTGAAATGCATTAGAACTAATACATATATTAATCACATTTTAAAAAATTATTTTTAGTTGGTCTAATTAGTCCTTTGAAATCAGTCATAACTAGGTAAGATGAAGGTAACCTATCCGAAATAGAATTGAAAATTGAGGAAAAAGTAATAGAAGAAGTTGTAAAAGACCCTCCTCGCATCTTGGAGACATCTAATTTAACAAGAGGTTTGCCTGTTGACTTCTGGATTAATAGTGTGTTACAAAAAGCAGATTGAGTATTTTGCATACAGATTGTCTGATACATATTGTCTTAAACCAGAAGGTGATTTCAGAGATGTTTATAGGCATATCATGACTTTTTAGATCTCCAAGAGTTTCTTTGGTAGTGGACCGCAGGATTTTTAGTTTTCTAACTTAAACTCCTTTCTCTTATTTTGTGTTATTTAATAGAATAATTTCAATAGGCACGTCTTTATTGATTGCTGTTTATCTTGTTTCACGTACTCAGATCTTTGAACTCTGGAACTGAAAGCCTTTATGGTTACAAGTTAGATAGGTTAGTTTGTACACACGGATTCATTTCTGGAATGTTACTGTCTGACCTAGCAAAAGATTTTTATGAAAGATGAAAAAGTTTTACCCGTTTATAGAAATTATATCTCATTATAACTCTTTTGACCAGTATCTAATATAAAAAATTAACCAATATTGTTTGTTGCTGCTTTAAAAATAAAGTGAATAACCAGGCACAAGCCTATACCCCCAGATACTCAGGAGGCTGAGGCAGAAGTACTGCTTGAGCCCAGGAGTTTGAGGCTGCACTGAGCTATGATTGAGCCACTACATTCCATGGAGGCTGGGTGACAGAGCAAGACTCTATCTCTAAATAATAATCATATGAAAAATTGCCCTTTAATAAATTTGAGCAGGAATGTCTGATGGTGCTGAATTGGATTCCAAAATTATTGACACAGTGTGCTACTACATCCAAAAAGTCTAACGATTTTTTTAACTTCTTGTTTAACAAACTTTAGTGCTGCCTATCTGCAAATTACTGCATTAGGCACTTGGCCATCAGAAAGATGAGCAAGAAATAAGCCTTGTCTTCCTGTTGCTTATTTGTGGGGAAAGTGAACAAGGACACAAATTATACAAATGGGTAAACAAATGAACTGATAGTGAAGCTCAGAGAGAAGTAGGCAAGATGATGCTAATATCAAGAATTGAATTTTAAAGTCTCAAAGTTTTAAATTGTATAACCTAATAACATAATGTTAGAGGGCCCTGTGGTTTATCCCACCATCTCCTGTCTCCTTGGGCTCTTTACCTATCAGTTTCTCCTAATCTTAATATATATTCAGTCCCCACTTTGTAATTGTTCCTTTCCCTTGGAATGCACATATATTCAGGTTCCCCATACTTTTAAAAAAAAGCAAGTTACAGTCTCATTCATTTCCTTTTTTATACCATCAAACTTCTCAAAAAAAGAAAAACCTAATTTTCTGTATTTCCTTTCCCCTTCCAATTGTTTCTACTCCAAAACACCTCACTGAACCTGCTTTCTTAAAGGTCTCCAGACTTGCTTTCTTGATCTCTACAACTGTTTGTGATACTTTGTTGAACGTTTTGTGTTTATAGACTCTTCTGCCTTGGCTTCTGCATTATCTTGACTCCCCTTACCATTTATTCTTTCTGAATCTACTTTCCTGATTCCTTCTACTTAATTTTTCTTATAAATATCTACATCTCTCATACCTCACTACCAGATTTTATTTATCTATAATAATCAGTAGCGGGTTCAGCAACATTGAGAAATGTATCCCCTACCCACCCCGATCAGAACGTGTTAAACATATTTTAGACTTATGCATGTTATTTCCAAATTTACAAGCATTTTAATTTGAAGAGTGTGTAATGCTTGAGAAACCTGAAAATGCATTAGTGGGACAAATACGTAATGACTGAGAAATCTGAAATGCATTAGAATTAAAATATAAATCACGTTTTAAAATTAATTTTATATAGCCTAGTTGTTTGAAATCAGTCAACTGGATAAGATTGGGTTGTGGCTTTTTCTCCTATTTTTCACACTTTTTTTCTTAGGCTTTCTTATTTATTCTCATAGTTTCACCTAACGTGTTACTTAACGATTTTGTATCTCCAGAATTCCTCCTGAGCTCCAAAAACAAATCGCCAGCTGCCTATTGTACATTATTACTGGAATACTGTTCCAGTAGTACATCAAACACACTATGTCAAAAACTACATTTTCCTTTCTCTTTTCCTCTTCCTTTCTGCCAAAAGAGTTTCTTCTATCTTGTTTGCTTAATAGTACCATTATTCTCAACCACATAAACTCAAAATCTTAGAATCATCTTTGATTTTATCCTTCACCTTTACGTCTCATATCCCAAGTTCTGTTGCTTTTTTTTTTTTTTTTTTAACTTTTTATTCTGTTTCTTCCAATTGCTAATTTTCTCTGTGACTGATCTTTGGTGTTACTGGTGAGATAACCTCCTGAAATTCATTCAGATTGTATAATTCACTTCCTCAAAAACCTGCAGAGACTTACCATTACCTGAAGAATAAACTTCAAACTAACTTGCATGGAATTTCTGCTCTCCTTGGTCTGTACTGCATCTTTGGCTGCACATATTTCTACTGACTCTATCCCCCCAAATGTACCACATTCCAATCAAGGGTGGGGTGGCATGGTTGTATGTTTTATACCACATGCATTTGTTCATGAGGTTACTTCAGTTTATGAGGCCAGTTAGCAAATCTCTACTTACTGAAATTCTATTCATACCTGAAGTCTCAGTCAAGTGGCACTTCAATAAAGATATTCTCAGAGTTACTTGTTAAAATTAATTGTTCCTTCTTCTGTATGCCTGCATCATATGACATCTAGTGTTCATTTCATCCTATCTCATATGATAGAAGTTGACATATTGACTTTTCCCACCTGACTGAAAGTTCTTTGAAGATAGAAAACATGGCTTACGTTTCCTTCTTCAGTATTTTGTATAGGAGAGAAACATTTTTCATAGAATTATTTTGACTAATTAGATAAAATTTTCAAACTAAATTTATACAATGGGGTTCCCCCCCAACTTTTCATTCTGAAGCACACTTGTTATTTTATAAACCAAGTTGTGGCAATATTCCCCATCTAGGTCCATAACACTGTGTTATAGGAAATAAACTTCTATATGACATGATCAATAAAAATGGAACTAGAATACAAACAAAGCATAATCTTCTCATTTTTTTTTTTTTTCAGAGAGACACATCTCAATTCAAAGGCAGCTTCCTGATCTAGAGAAGTTAGCTTTTGTAACTGAAGGAAATTTTGACTCTGCCAGCTCATTGGACTCAGATAATCTTGATGCAGGTATTTCCATGTTTGAGTTTTTTTTTTTCCTTAATTTCTAATAATTTATCATCTTTGCATTCACGAAAATAAGTTTGGTAAGAGTAGACTTGTTTATTCTTACTGAACTAGGACAGTGGTAAAATACAGTTTTTTATTTAGGAAATTGTCAGCCGCTTATGTGCAAATTTGCTATGGAAATAAGTTATTTTACAACTCCTCAAGACAATTACAGTTTCACAGATGTCTAAGGGCTGTCTATTCAGCAAGTTAGGAATTGCATTTGGCTACAAGTAACAGACGTCCCAAAAAACAGTGTCTTAAAAGGTTAATATCCTGCCAGGTAAATGAAGTCCCAAGATAGGCAATTTAGGGCTCTTGTGAGAGTCCCGCATTATCAGTGCCCCACACTGCTCTCTTTCTGCTCTACTCTCCTCAGTGCTTGGTTTGCATCCTCAAGATCACTGACTACTTGGTTTTTCTAAAGTAGGCAGTGTAAAAATAAAAATTGTACATATACTGTATTACACTATATGTGAAAGATATTTGTTGGGTTAAAAATTATTAATATGAGCTGACAGGTATGATAAGAAAAAGATTACTAAATGTGTTGATATTGATTCTTGCTGTATATTTTATTGTTTTAAACCTGAATTTGAAATTTAATTCTTTCATCTATACTATCAAAGTTTTTATTTGAGATACATTATATTTCTAATTAAGACATTTTGATGATACATAATCTTTTTGAAAATATGTTAATAAACAAGGAAGAACTTGTAAATTCAGTAATGGATACGGTGACTGTAACTATGCGCCCAGTCTCAGAACAGCAGTTATATCAGATCCCATCTATTCCTTCCACTTCCTTCTTCCATTTTTCTAACTCCACATATTAACTGTTTTTGTTGCTGCCAGTTTAGTAGAGGAATACCACAGCAGATACTTTTGCTCTTTGTCCAATTCCTGTCCTTTTGGGAGTGTAACTGCCGTCCTTTCAGCTGTCCAAAATACAGAGTGATGCTTTCAGTGGCAGAAAATTTGACCAGAAGGATATCATACAGTTTATCACATCTTCAACCTCTTTGTTCCCAGTAACAACAAACACATCAGCTAGCCACAGAGAGGAAAATTTTAGGGTGAAAAAACAACCACTTATCATGTGCTACAACAATTACTGTGAACTATCTCCTGGGTCAAGAGTAATGACTTCTCCCTAAAGTTAACAAAGACTTTAAGAAGTAGGAGGGGGAGACCCCATTAACCTCTTTGTAGCTGAATCCAGGCATTAATAACTAGAATATTCTGTGGTTTACTGATTCTTTTTTCTTTTTAAGGCAACAGACAGGCTTGTCCATTGTGCCCTAAGGAAAAATTCAGAGCTTGTAATAGCCATAAGCTTCGTCGTCACCTCCAGAATTTACACTGGAAAGTCTCAGTTGAATTTGAAGGTTAGTATTTTTGTGCTGGCAAAGAAGTAATATATATGAAATTCAACATTTATTACCAGTTTTGGCATTTTATCATGAATATAATCAAATATTTTCAGTTTAAAATGTGAGGGGTTTAATGCCCTCATTTCTAATGTATTTAATAAAACACCATATAGCTTTATAGGCAGTAGAGATCTATATGACACAGTTTAGTTCAGCAAACATTTATTATGCATCTGTTGTATACTGAGTACTCTGGCCCTGGGAGTCCATTTTGCTTCTTGAACAATGTTTTAATAAGTTTTCCTTTTATTTTACACATATTTTGGAAGGTATAGTACATAGTAAAACAAGAAAATAAAATAATTTGTGTGAATATTGGAAAATACAAGATAATATCTCTTTTTCTGCCGATGGCTTAAAAAAATCTACTAGAGTTAAGAGAATTCAGAATGGTGGTGGGATACAAGATAATTCAGAAATCATAGCCATTTTCTACTTCAGATAAATGGAAACAAACAAATATATCAGTTATAATAATGATAAAAATGACACAATTTGAGGGAATAAGTTCAACAAGATGACTCATCATGAAAAGAATAAAATCAAAGGACAGAAAACGAGAACTTTTCAAGTTAAAGGGCTTCCTAAGTGAATTATGTGAATTATTATAGCATTTTTGGGGAAAGATCTGACAACATCTTTTAAAATAAAAAATACACATATCCGTCCACCACTCAGTTCCTCTGCTAGGAGTGCCTTAGAAGTAAAAGAATTGAGGTTGGACACAGTGGCTCATACCTGTAATCTGAGCACTTTGCAAGGCTGAGGCAGGAAGATCACTTGCGGCCGTAAGTTCAAGACCAGCCTGAGCAACACAGTAAGACCCTGTCTCTATAAAAAGTAAAAAAATTAACCAGGCGAAGTGGCTGTATGGGGTCTCCCCCTCCTTAAAGTCTTTGTTAACTTTAGGGAGAAGTCATTACTCTTGACCCAGGAGATAGTTCACAGTAATTGTTGTAGCACATGATAAGTGGTTGTTTTTTCACCCTAAAATTTTCCTCTCTGTGGCTAGCTGATGTGTTTGTTGTTACTGGGAACAAAGAGGTTGAAGAAGTGATAAACTGTATGATATCCTTCTGGCCAAATTTTCTGCCACTGAGAGCATCACTCTGTATTTTGGACAGCTGTAGTCCCAACTGCTAGAGTGGCTCAGGTGGTAGGGTTGCTTGAGTCCAGAAACTTGAGTCTGCAGTGCCATAATTGTGCCACTGTACTCCAGCCTGGGCAACAGAGTGAGACTCTGTTTCTTAACAAAAAAAAGACGAAGAAGTAAAAGAATCAACAGGCACGGATAAATGTAGAAGGATATTCATTGCAATATTAGTAACAAAAACTTAGAATTAAAAGAGATGATTGAATAAATTATGGTACATACCATGAAATATTATGTAACCATTGAAATGAGTATATTAGATATATACCAGGTAACTTAGAAGTATTTCCATGGTCAACTACTAATGAAAACAGCAATATATACGGAAGATGTTATAATATTCCATTTGGATAAAACAAAAAGTCCCACCCTCAAAAGAAACGTAAGTATCAATCTTAAACATATATACGTTTATATTTGTATATGATTATGTGAGCACAGAAATTGTAAAGTATGGTTGGAGTGTCAACCAGCCTTGATAAAGCAGCTAGTAAGAAACACCCAGAAAAGAAGTCAGAACTATGCTGGAACTATTTCGTTAGTAGTACTGCTAAAAAGATTATCACTAGTTATTTAGGGAAAGGGGAATTAGAGCTAATTTGGGGGCCATCCTGTCTTTTAAGTTTAATTCTATATAAGAATGTATGATAAACCGGCCGGGCGCGGTGGCTCAAGCCTATAATCCCAGCACTTTGGGAGGCCGAGACGGGCAGATCACGAGGTCAGGAGATCGAGACCATCCTGGCTAACGCGGTAAAACCCCATCTCTACTAAAAAATACAAAAAACTAGCCGGGTGAGGTGGCGGGCGCCTGTAGTCCCAGCTACTTGGGAGGCTGAGGCAGGAGAATGGCGTAAACCTGGGAGGCGGGGCTTGCAGTGAGCTGAGATCCAGCCACTGCACTCCAGCCTGGGTGACAGAGCAAGACTGTGTCTCAAAAAAAAAAAAAAAAAAAGAATGTATGATAAACCATACTGACTTCTTATGAAAAAAAAAGCTCTCATTTCAATTAAAAGGATCTCTTTCATATTCTTTACTTATTTTATTGTGTGTTTTGTTTGTTTTTTGTGGGTTTTTTTGAGATGGAGTCTCGCTGTGTTGCCCAGGCTGGAGTGCAGTGGTGCAATCTCGACTCACCGCAACCTCAGCCTCCCGGGTTCAAGCGGTTCTCCTGCCTCAGCCTCCTGAGTAACTGGCATTACGGGCATGTGTCACCACACCCGGCTAATTTTTGTATATTTAGTAGAGACGGGGTTTCACCATGTTGGTCAAGCTGGTCTCAAACTCCTGACCTTGTGATCCACCCACCCGAGCCCCCGAAAGTGCCGGGTTTACAGGCACGAGCCACCGCCCCCAGCCTCATTTAGGTCATTGTTTAGCCTTTAGGTTTGGTCTCCCTCCTCCAAGTTACTCTCTTTTCTTAAATAGTTTCTTGTGGTATTTCTTTACTTATGGATGTGGGTCTCTCATGTACATTAGACTGTTGGGTTCTTTCACATGGTATTGATCTGGTAGATGGTGAAGATATGATAATTTTTTTGTCTCGGTGAGCAGGTTTCAAAGTAGTTGACAAATAATTGAAGGTAGAAACAACAAGATCTGCTAAAGGAATGGATGTGAGGTGTGAGAGAACGAGCCAAGAATGCTTGGGTTTGGGACTTGAGCAAGTAGAGAAATGGAGTTGGCCTTTACTGAGCTGCAGAAGAGTGCATTAGGATCAAGTGTGGGAAAGAAGGCCAGAACCAGAAATTTTGGAATTTAAAGGATGGGATGCATCTAAGTGGAGATGTCAGGTAGCCCATAGGTTATATGAATCTGGAGTTCAGGAAGAATATGAGGCAAAAGATATGCATTTGGGAGTTGCCAGAAGGCAGATGGTATTTAAAGCCATAAGATCAGATAAGTAACTAAAAGACTACATATTGATGGAAAAAAGAAGTCATCCAGAACTAAATCTTGGAGCACTTCAGCATATACAAGTAAGAAATGATCTGATCTGAGGTATAAGAAAAAAAGGCAGGCCGGGCGCGGTGGCTCAAGCCTGTAATCCCAGCACTTTGGGAGGCCGAGACGGGCGGATCACGAGGTCAGAAGATCGAGACCATCCTGGCTAACACGGTGAAACCCCGTCTCTACTAAGAAATACAAAAAACTAGCCGGGCGAGGTGGTGGGCGCCTGTAGTCCCAGCTACTCAGGAGGCTGAGGCAGGAGAATGGCGTAAACCCGGGAGGTGGAGCTTGCAGTGAGCTGAGATCCGGCCACTGCGCTCCAGCCCGGGCGACAGAGCGAGACTCCGTCTCAAAAAAAAAAAAAAAAAGAAAAAAAGAAAAAAGGCATTAGAGATGACTTACAGGCTTTGAGTTAAGAGCAACTGTAAGGCATTATCGTTTAAAAAAAGTAAAGAGACCTGATGTAAGATAAATTATCAGTTTAGTCTTGACAAGTAGGTTTTGAGATGCTGACTAGATAACCAGTTACATATCCTTAATAGGCAATTGGAAATAGGGATCTGGCTCTTAGGAGTGAATTAGTAACTAGAGCTATAATTTGGGATTCCTTTAATTGGAATCGTGAAAGGAGCTTAAGTTGCCAAGGAGATGAGAAAAAAGTCCCTTAGCCACCCAAGCCTATGGAATATCTACATTTTAGGGCATGAGAGAAAGAAGAGGACCTGTAAAGAAGATGAAGAAGGGTGGGAAGAAAACCAAGATAGTACCATGTCGTAGATGAAGAAGGGTCTGTATAATGGCAAATTATCAATAGCATGAGGCAAAGATGAAGCCTAAGAAAAAGTCAAGGTGGCAGAGAATAGGATAAAGCTGAGTCCCAGAGACACTAAACGACTAATCAAGATACAACAGATAGTCATGGTGGAACCAGAATTCAAACCTGGATCCCTCTGTATGTGTGTATATAGTTACATATACGTAAGTATGTATACATACACATGTATCTCATGCATAACAATTGTATAAACTAAAGCAATCTCATTTGAATAATTATGACATTACGAATATAAGGTTAGTTCCAATTCTTATAAAACTTGCTTATAATTTTTGATAATTGAATATTTAATGAATAGTGATATGATAACCAGCTGTTCTTTATTCTAGGTTACAGGATGTGCATCTGTCACTTACCTTGTCGACCAGTGAAACCAAACATTATTGGAGAACAGGTGATCAGATACTAGATTGTTTTATTTTTAAATGTAGGCCTTTTTAAAGAAAGCGTAATTTTTACTTACTATGGAACTAAAATGTGTATGTTCAGCAGTGTAGTTTACTCTAAAATTCTGTGTCTGAGTCCTTTCAGATTATCATAATAGGAAAACTATCATAGTGTGAAACTGTCACAGTATGAAAAAAATTGCTATATTGAAGTTCTCATTTTATAATTTTTAGTTTAAGTCAGATAAATTGCTTCTTTGTGTTCAAAATGAAAATTAACTCATTTACTAATTTTGGAATGGAAAATTTAGAGAGTAGTTTTTTCTCTTAAAATTTTGGTCATGGAATAGAAGCTTCAATTTCTGTGATTTAGTAAATATCTTAGTGTGTTTTGATTTCATTCATCTTCCCCAAATCCTTCCTTTTAAGTTCAATCTTAGAGAATCAAGAAACTTTCTGAAATCTTAGTAACTTTTTAAAAAATACATGTGTTTTATTTTTAGGGTAGATTTGACCTAAGGGAAATACAAACTATAAAATTTTTTAGTGACACTATCCTGAATGCATATTCGCGTAATGAGTTCTCATTATTAAATTTTATTTTGAGTCACTAAAAGCAGTATAGTGTTGACAAAAAGGAAAATATTCTGTAAGTAGTAGTCAAAACAGTTTCTGGTCCATCAACCTAGTCCAAGTCCATATTTGAATATGATAATCACAGTACCACAAGGAACCTTGAGTAATGTGCTTGACGGTTTTCTATTTGCTGTAAGGTCCCAAGTAAAAAGGAGGTAGCAGCACTAAGAGTAAAAGGCATCAAAACTAGGAAAGAGCCATTGAAGCAGTCTTTTTGTTCTCAGCTAAAGGAGAAATTATGAAGTGAGAAATTTTTTACTTAGAAAAGTACGCTTCTAAGTATGTCTCTTAACATTCAATGGGGTACTGGAGCTGGCTCAAATTTTCAGAAATCTTTCAAGCTGGTTGTTTAGTATGGCCACCATTAAAAATTAAGTTATATAAACCTAAAAATGAATGAGTTATATTGAAAAACAAAGATAATGAATATTCACCTTTATCATTGTTCTGCTGCATTTTAATATTATCTGTGCACTTACAGTTATTTACATCTATTATGTCTGCTGGGTGGCAGTGCTCTGTAATGGTATAATAATGCACATCTCTTCCTAAATTCACATTCAGTGATGTTACACTGATAACTTAAAATCTATGAGAGTTGTAGCTTGAAATTGGCTATGGCAGAGTATTTATGCCACAGAAATCTGCAAATACTACAAATCGGGGCTTTATTTTCCTGGAGAGCCAGTTAATAAACATTTACCAGCACACCACTCCTAACATTACGCCATTTTTAAATGCAACTTATAGAAAATACAATTATTTTCTGATTGGAATGAATGGGAAAAGCTAGGAAATTAAATTTCTGGCCTATTGTAAAGTAAGGTTTAAATGTATATATAAATACAGGTAAGGAAATTAAGATCCTTTCAAAGTCACATGGCAAAATTAAAAATATCTTCTATACCATTAAATCCAAGACACTAATATACTTAAATTTGCAAACTTCTATTTCGTTGTCTTAGTAACTTATTTAAATTAAATACTCTGTTTGATAGATATCCAGTAAAATGGGAGCCCATTATCATTGTATCATTTGTTCAGCAACAATCACCAGAAGAACTGATATGCTAGGACATGTTAGGCGCCATATGAATAAAGGAGAGACTAAATCTAGTTATATTGCAGGTAAGTTGAGCAATCTCATTAACATATTAATGTGTAAATCCTTAAATAATGGTCCAGTTATTATTTTCAGACATCAGGCAGATAAAATAATGCTGATTTAACCAAATGATTTAATTCACTAGTCCATTACATCAAATTTTGGTTTCTTTCTGTAAGGTCTCCAAAAACATTTTAACATTCTCAACATATATATTTAATAAATGGTGTAGAAAAAGTAAGTGACACTCAAGTGACTATAGATATTTTAATGAAAGATTATAGAATTGTCTTCCCAGTGACAGCTTTTATACCCTTAACTGTCATGTATGTATTGTTGGAAAACACTAGAAAAAAGATACAGTGAAATAAAGACTATTAGTGACATGAAATTATTAATAGCTTGTTACTACTTAGAGAGCCCTTCTCAAGAATTAAATTAAGCACTAATGGCCCAAAGCATGTATTATATGTAATGAATAACTTCTCTATGTCTAGAATGGCACTATGTACCATTCCTTTAAGAACTGCAAAAAAAATAGTCACTGAATTAATTTCTATAAAGCTTGATTTTCTCACAGAACCTAAATTGAGAAAGGCTGATCTTGTGAGATATGCGACATACCTCCTCACTGGGTAGAAAAGGATATGTAACACAGTGCTAGAGAAAGATACTATTATTTGGCATTTTAGAAAGAAATATATAGTTGTCATTTAGTTAACATTCTGACTGTAATGTTATCAAGAAATCCAAACATAAAGGATCTCAACTCTCTGACACATCACATATCTCATTTCTTAAATATTTAAAACATATACGCATATAAACACATCAGTGTTTCATCAGTTTATAGCAAAACGATTCTAACATATTAAATGTAAAATCATTTTTTCATTATAGCCATTTCAATGTAATTTGTGACTTGAAATCATTATAAGAAAATATTCTGAAGTCTCCCATGTTCAGGAAATAGAGTGATTCTTAGTAAGCCTTGCTAGCTAATGGAATGCAGCCATATGGAGATATTCATTTTCTAACAATTATACCATAGTAAAATATATGTAGCAAACAATGTAGTGTTTGATGAAACACAAAGGTGTTTTAGGATTTTGTGCTTTCCTAGGGTGATTTTTCTTAGGTATCATAATACAGATGTATTGATGTGCTAGACAGTCAAGATAGTAAATTAACTTTCATTAATGAGATGTTTAACTGAGTGTTACTCTTTTGCAGAGAGTGCTGAATGAATCAGTTCTTTGGTTTTGGTTGTTTTACATCTGCCCAACCGTTTGCATTAACACAAAATAATATAAAGTTATTTTTCAAAATGTATATTGTTCTAGATGTTTAGAATTATTTTGTGTTTTCTTGGAAATCTTTTGTTTGGAATTATTTTGTGTTGCCCTGGAAATCTTTTCTTTTTTCTGTCTTAGCTTCCACTGCTAAACCACCTAAGGAAATTTTAAAAGAGGCAGACACGGATGTACAAGTTTGTCCCAACTATTCTATACCTCAGAAAACAGATTCCTATTTTAATCCCAAAATGAAACTAAATCGGTAAGCTAAATTGAAAATAGGGTTATGGGATGTTTCAAATTATTGTAAATGTACCTTCTCTTAACCTTTATGTTCTAATATGTTAAAATTTAGAACTAGGTGCAGAATAAAAATCATCTATCTTAACATTTTTCACAGAAGGATTGTTTCTTTTTTTCTACCAAGCCAGTGTCTTTATTAGAGAATAAAATAGGCCTAACTTTATATAATTACTGAACAAGCTGGTACTTTTGTGAGCAAGTTTTGTTTATAAATAAATAAATACTTATTAATAGAATCCAACTGGATTCATAGTTTAATTTCACGTATTTTTAGTTCTTATAGTATTAGGAATATGTTTTTAGATCTCCTTTTGAAATAGTTTGTAAGTAACTAGGCACTTCAATTCACTATTCTTAAATGAAATAAAATCTATGATGGTGAAGCATGGTAAAGTAAAGTTATTTCAGATTATGATTTCCTTCTAGGCAGCTAATATTCTGTACATTGGCTGCTTTGGCTGAGGAACGAAAACCCTTGGAATGTCTAGATGCTTTTGGAGCCACTGGTAAGTGAGGACACTTTTTTAGAACCACATTTTATTTATTCGATTTTACAGTATCTTTTCTTAGAAAATGTATATGGGTAGTGATGTAAAAAAGTAAAGATCCAAGACAAAATTTTTAATTTTTTATTGTGAAAAATTTTAAATATAAAAGACTATAGTAAGTGAGTCCTGTGTATCCATCGCTTACTTCAAAAATTAGTGGTTCATGCTCAGTCGTTTTGTCATTGTCTTCATACCTCATGTCATAGTCTTTTGATATTCATTAATTTGAAACAAATAACAGATACATCGTTTCATCTGTATTTCAGTTGAATCTCTAAAAGGTAAAGATTTTTAAAAAATAAAACCACTATACTATCATACTTTAAAAAATTAAG
The DNA here is from genome assembly GCF_009764315.1 of Trachypithecus francoisi. NCBI lineage: Eukaryota > Metazoa > Chordata > Mammalia > Primates > Cercopithecidae > Trachypithecus > Trachypithecus francoisi. Next base: position 42,008,926 of record NW_022681470.1, on the reverse strand, counting down.
AATAATTCTTTAATATAAATTGTTTAGATATGCCCAATTATCTCATAATATGTTTTTAAAATCAAATCAGAATGCAGACAAAAACTGTATTTCAATTGTTTGATATGTCTAAGTCTCTTTTAAATCTATGGTTCCTTCTATCATTTTCTGTGTGTGTGATAATTATTTGTTGACTTAACATGTCTTTTGACCTATAGAGTTTCCCGCAGTCTAGATTTTTCCTGATTGTATTGTTATGGTTCATATAACGTGTTCTTCTATCTCCTGTATTTTTGTAAATTGGCCATTTGATTAGATTCAAATACAATTTTTTGTTTGTTTGTTTTGTTTTGTTTTGTTTTTTGTTTTGCAGTAATACTTGTTTACTGCAATCAGGCAGCACCTGATGTCTGGTTGTGTCTCTTTTTTGTGTTGTGATGATCACTGCCTAGCCTTTAGACAGTGGAATAAAGTGAAATTTTAAACATTGAGAATATTTTTCTCAAAAGACTTTATAGTAGACAAAAGAAAATAGAAACAGTAGAAAATTTCTAAGAAGCCTCCGTACCCAACCAAGTCTTTCTTCATAAAGATTATAGGAATACACTTTTGGGGAGTTTGTGCCAAAAGAGTGAAAGCATTAGTTAGCTCTCCTTCCTAAACTCTCCTCAGGGAAAAGTAGTGGTTAAAAGCATGGACTGCAGAACCAGACTGCCTGATTTCAAATCCCAGCTTTATCACTTGATAATTGTATGACCACAGGAAATTTTGCCTCAGTTTGCTCATCTATTGAAAGAGGAGACTCCTGCCGCCACCATGATGATCAGCATTAGTACTGTGTCAGTATAAATGTGGTAAAAGTGATGAGGTGATTTTTCTGATTATTTCCCAAGTCACTTGGATTTGAAATTTGAATCATGTTTTTACTCCTTGTTTTCCTGTTACTCTTCCCATATCTACTCAGCCACTAGGTCTGTTCTAATTTTTCTTTTCCAATATAACTCACATTTTCCATTCCATATCCACCAATTTAATGATTTCATAGCAAGCCTATTTCAGTAGCCTCTAAATAGTACCCTTGTTTCCAGTCATTTCTCTCCTCCAATTTGTCTTGCCTGTTACTGCTAAACAGCTATTCCTCTGAAGCACCACATTGTTACTTACCAATCAAAAAAGTCATTCATCTTTATTGCCTAGAGTCCAAAGTTCTCAGACTACATTTAATATCTTCCGTATCTGATTCTAACCTGCTTGTCCAAATTTATTTCTCAGTATTTTTCACCATATCCTTTTACTTTACTCTTTTGAGACAAGAGTTTCGCTCTGTCACCCAGGCTGGAGTGCAGTGGTGCCATCTATCTTGGCTCGCTGCAACCTCTGCCTCCCAGGTTCAAGCACTTCTCCTGCCTCAGCTTCCCGAGTAGCTGAGATGACAGGCGCCTACCACCACGCCTGGTTGATTTTTGTATTTTTAGTAGAGACAGGACTTCGCCATGTTGGCCAAGCTGGTCTCAAACTCCTGACCTCAGGTGATCCACCTGCCTCAGCCTCCCAAAGTGCTGGGATTATAGGCGTGAGCCACCGCACCCAGCCTCTTTACTCTTTTATAAATCTGAAGTCATTAAAGCTAATATGTAAGGAATATATTTCCAGCCTCTTCTTTTAATGTGCCTTTGTAAACTTAGATCAGGTCTGGAGCAGTCATTGTGCATGTTTTGCCATTCCTAAAATGAGGATGTGAGAACTTACCTCACAAGCGTGTTGTGAAAATATGAAAAATACATATATATGAAGTCCATAACACATGGTATTTTTCCATTTCTGAGACACGTGTATGGAAAAGATGGTCAGTATTTCCAATACATAAGGGGTTTAATAATCTGTGTTGGCTGGGCTTGTGTTGCCATCTCTCATTTTGTAATGAATGTCCCTTATGACTTTAGTAGATAGGGAAAAACTGTGAAAAGGGGCACTTTTGGTCTTCCTTTTAGATGATTAGAAATTCTTCCTAATCATTTGCTTACAAATTTGGTTTTTTGGTTTTGTTTTGTTTTTGAGATAGGGTCTCAGCTTTGAGATAGGGTCTTGGCACCATCTCGGCTCACTGCAGTCTGGACCTCCTAGGCTCGGGTGATCTTCCCACCTCATCCTCCAGAAAGCAGCAGGGACCACAAGCGTGCGCCACCATGCCCAGCTAATTTTTGTGTTTTTCTGTAGAGATAGGGTTTTGCTATGTTGCCCACACTGGTCTCAAAATCCTGGACTCAGGTGATCCACCCGCCTCAGCCTCCCAAAGTGCAGAGATTACATGTGTGAGCCATCACACCCGGCCACAATTTTTTTTTTTTTTTTTTAATTCACAACAGTGTTATGCGGTGTTTGAAAAGTGTTAGTCTAGAAAAGTTTTTCATATTTTGGTCCATAATGGTAAACTTCAGCAGAAGGAATTCCAACTTCTTATCCTCCCTTCAAGCAGAGTAATCCCATTTGTATCAAGTATTCCATGGTCAGAAAAAAAGCAAAAAAGAAAACATTTTCCACTATTCAACAAAATAAAAAAAATACATATTTTATTATACAAGGATCATAAAAAACGTTTATAAGAAGTATTAGTGAAAATCTGTTAGACATATTTTTAGTTATAACCTTTCTTGAGAAGCTTTGTAGTAAGAAAGAATAAGACTCATGAAAACATTAAATTTTGAAATAATTTGTTACTTATAAAACTGTGTGTTGTCATTATACTGGTTTTATTCTTTAAAATTATTATTATTATAAAACTCATTTTCTTCCCCATTTTTCCTAAGGGATAATGGGATTACAGTGGGCAAAACATCTTGGAAATGCAGTCAAAGTTACAATCAATGACTTGAATGAAAACTCTGTGACATTGATTCAGGAAAACTGTCATTTAAACAAATTGAAAGTGGTGGTGGACAGTAAGGAAAAGGAAAAGAGTGATGATATTCTTGAAGAAGGAGAGAAAAATATTGGTAATATTAAGGTGACCAAAATGGATGCCAATGTACTGATGCATTTGAGATCTTTTGATTTCATGTAAGTAGAAAAAGACTTGCCATGTCACTTTCTAAACTTATCTGGAATTTTGGGGACGAGTGGTAGTTAAAAATTAAGACAGTTTGTTGTTGTTTGTTTATTTAAATTAATGCCATTTTTTGGCCTAAGGTATGCAGTATGAAAATTTTCTAGTATTTGAAATAAAATGCCTGGGCATGTCACTTTTCCTCTAACCCAAATTTATTTTTACATGTCTCATACATCATACTATCATTTTATTACTTAATTTCAAAACAGAATTATGTACTTAAAATAGATTTGCAATGTCCTTTTAAATTCATGGAATTTTATAATTAGAAATAATTACAATGGTATAATTTTTGTTACTAATATGACTTTAAAATATATCTATATGCTTTCTGATTTTAGACATCTAGACCCTTTTGGAACATCAGTGAATTATCTAGATTCTGCATTCAGAAATATAAGAAACCTTGGCATAGTGTCAGTGACTTCTACAGATATCAGTTCTTTATATGCCAAGGCACAGCATGTTGCCCGGCGTCACTACGGATGTAACATTGTCCGAACTGAATATTACAAGGAACTAGCAGCCAGAATTGTTGTAGCTGCAGTGGCAAGGTACCAAATCGCCAACGGTGTACTTAGTGTGTTTTAGTATTTGATAAAAAGAGATAATATTACAAGAAGTACTTATTACTCAAAACATGCACAAAATATAAATCCTGTATTCCTTATCTGTAATACTGGTTTCTAATTTTACATGGTATCTGTTGTAATTTTATTTAAAAGCTTATGCCTGAAATATTCAGTTTACTCTGCAATTAAAATGTTATTGAAATAAAGTAGTAAGAAAGAAAAGATTAAAGTGAAAGTTAATTTCCAGTTTATTTGAACAATGTAGGATAAAGGATAGCAATATGAAAGGAAAAGCAAAAATTGTTTTGTTTTGTTTTTTCACCGTGTTGCCCAGGATGAAACAAGCCTCCTGGCCAACATGGTGAAACCTCGTCTCTACTAAAAATACAAAAATTAGCTGGGCATGGTGGTACACACCTGTAATCGCAGCTACGATTACAGGTTGAGGCACTAGAATCACTTGAACCCAGGAGCCAGATGCTGCAGTGAGCCAAGGTTGCTCCACTGCACTCCAGCCTGGGCAACAGAGTGAGACTCTGCCTCAGAAAGAAAGTCATTTCTTTTATATCCATTCTATTTTTTCTTCTTTATTTATATAGTTTGAATAAAATGATGGCTTACAAACTTGATTCTCCAAAATCATCTTACAAAATGGGAAGTTCTCTCCATTTCTCACCAGGATTTCCAAACAGAATTTGAAAACAGTTATTTTTGAAAGGGTGACTTTTTTGGAGCACTTACTATATGCAGATTATGCTAGAATAATATAATATAAATGGACATTGTGAATATAGATAATGGATGATCAGCTAGCTCACTTGCCAGCCCTAATACTAGTTTCAGAGCGTTTAAGTGGAAATTTGTACCTCAGCATAAATACAGATTATTAGACTTCACAGACCTTCAGGGTTGTTTCTAATTACCTGAAAACTGATGTTTACTTTATGCATGCTAAGGACTTACTGCACATTCTTAAAAATGTTTATAATGTAATATCAGCAAATTCAGAGTAATATATATATAAATTAAATTTTAGTATGTGACTGCAGAGTACATAAATGGTATATAGTCGAGCTTAATCCAAAAAGTCTATAAAATTAATGGTGGAAAGGACTTTGACTATTCTTTTTTCACTCAATTTTCAGTAGCTAGCATACTCTCCTGCATATAGTCATTACTCAATAAATACATACTGTTTTGAAGAAGATTTTATAGGAAATAAAATAGATAAAAAGGAAGAAATGTGGTGGTGATGATAAGAAACAAAGTGAAAATGACTGAAAATCAAAAAATATTGCCCTATTGAGAGGATATCATAAGGGAAAATATCTAGAAACTGAAGACCCTCCCAAGCATCTTTTATTTCCTGTGTTTCAATTTCTGTAAAAGTTATAGTAATGATCTTTTAAAAGCACTGCTAATGAGAATTGAATTTTTCTTGATGTCCCATAACTTACCCATAGTCTATTGTCCAGGTTTATATTTGTCAGTATAATGCCAAACAAGGGAAAATGATAAGCCCACAAAATAACTTTAAAAAATTTATTATAGAGCTGCAGCCCGATGCAACAAAGGCATAGAAGTACTGTTTGCAGTGGCTCTGGAACATTTTGTGTTGGTAGTTGTGAGAGTTTTGAGGGGACCTACTTCAGCAGATGAAACAGCCAAGAAGATTCAGTACCTGATCCATTGTCAGTGGTGTGAAGAGAGAATTTTTCAGAAGGATGGTAATATGGTAGAAGGTAAATTCAAGTTATATATTATGTTTAATTTATCTATAATCCTCCACTGAATAAGCCTTTATCACATCCCTAATTATACATATTATTGTCCTTTGATTTTAAAGATTACAGTGCTAACTTTGTTATTTCCCATACTGGATTTCCTTTCGTCAACAGACAAGACATTCGTGTGAGTTTATTAAAGTTATTTACTCATGCTGTACAATGTATGCTTTCTAGCTCTGCCTTCTATCGAAACATCTAGAAATAACTTAGTTTCCACTCTCAACTAATTTTAGGAACGTAAGTCAGATTTCCTTTTTTCCAGACTGTTACAAATCATTAATTTTATAAAAATAATTTTTCGGCCGGGCGCGGTGGCTCAAGCCTGTAATCCCAGCACTTTGGGAGGCCGAGACGGGTGGATCACGAGGTCAGGAGATCGAGACCATCCTGGGTAACACGGTGAAACCTCGTCTCTACTAAAAATACAAAAAACTAGCCGGGCGAGGTGGCGGCGCCTGTAGTCCCAGCTACTCGGGAGGCTGAGCCAGGAGAATGGCGTAAACCCGGGAGGCGGAGCTTGCAGTGAGCTGAGATCCGGCCACTGCACTCCAGCCTGGGCGACAGAGCCAGACTCTGTCTCAAAAAAAAAAAAAGAAAAATAATAATAATAATAATAATTTTTCATGTTTCTGGCTGTGTATAAAAGCCATCAGTTATAAAATGCATTCAATAAACATTTATTGAGCCTCTACTATATGCCAGGCCTGGGGATGGGAAAACAAGGAAAAAGCTGTAGTTTATGCCTTCGTAAAGCTGTTTCTGTTTGTTTCAGTTCTGGGACATGGAAACAGTTGCTCATTGTTTTGTGTTAGGTTCTTGGTATTTTTTAATAAGAATTTTTGAGTTTAGCACTTACTATGTTAAGTTGCAGATTTTTTTCTCATTTTGTCAAAATTTTTTTTTTAAATCTGTCTTGCAGAAGTTTTTCATTGTTAATTGAATGTTTATATAGTCTGGATTTCGCCTGTAGTTAGAAAGAGCTTTCCTATTCCTAGACTATTCAAAGTAGATTAGGTTGTATTGAATAGTACACCTTTCCTCCACTGATTTGAGAATACCTTCTTTATGTTATACTAAAATTCCACATGTATTTGAGTTTGTTTCTAGATTTTCTATTCTGTTCCAGTGGTTGGATATTTATTCATACACGTCTATCATACTGTTTTGACTACAGAGGCTTTTCAGTGTCGTTTAATATCTGTGATGGCAATCCCTACTCAGAGCTCTTTGTTTTCAGTGTTCCTGTATTGATCTTTTGTTAACCCCTTAAATATAAAAGTAAATAATAACCCAGTTGGCATATTATTTTGATCACATTAAATTGGGGAGAATAGATACTGTGATTTTTGAAGCTTCCTACAAATATAATATGCTTTTCATTTGTTCAAGTACTTTAGTATAATGTTAACTGGTAGTGGTAATAGAGGGCATTCTGTCATGTGCCTTACTTTTGGTTTCCTCTAGTGCTTTTTATTTTTTTTATTTTTTTTCCGATGGAGTCTTGCTCTGTTACTCAGGCTGGAGTTCAGTTGTGCGATCTCGGCCCACTGCAACCTCTGCCTCCCAGGCTCAAGTAGTTCTCCTGCCTCAGCCTCCCAAGTACCTGGGACTACAGGCGTACACCACCACACCCAGCTACTTTTTGCATTTTTAGTAGAGACAAGGTTTCACCATGTTTGCTGGCTGGTCTGAAACTCCTGACCTCTAGTAATCTGCCCACCTCATCCTCCCAAAGTGCTGGGATTACAGGCCTGAGCCTCTGCACCCAACCTCTAGTGCTTTCTGATTCAAGCATAATACTGGCTTTTCATCTGCAATACGTATGATTTATCACATTAAGGAAGAATACTTCATTTCCATTTTTATTGTATTTTGTCAAGATGTTGAATTTTGTCATAATGCATTTTCAGCATCTGTGGAGATGATTATATGGTTTTTCTCTTTAGGTTTACTAATTTGATTAATTGTAATAGAAGATTCCAATATAGAACCAAACTGGATTTTGTAGAATAAACTGTTGTCAGGTAGTATTTTTTTAATATGTTGCTATATTTTATTTGCTAATTTTTAAAGGATTTTTTGTTTCAGTATTTATAAATGAGATGGTATATAGTTTTGTAGCATAATTTTAGGTGGGCTTTGATCTATCACTTTACACTCCCTTCAAAAATAATTTGGAATGCTTCCCTTTTTTCAATTCTTGGAATTGAAAACTGATTTTTTTTTTAAAAAACTAGTTCTTAAGAACTAGTTTAACTAGTATTGGAATTATGTGTTCCTTAAAGGTTTAGTAATATTCACCCAGCATTTCTGTTTTATTTACATAGGGTTGAGCTAAGTGTTGTCTAATAATTCCTTTTAATCTCCTTAGTTCCTGTGGTCATAGTCCCCTTATATACTTTCATTTATTTATTCTTTCTTCCATTTTTCTTGACTAGATAAGAGGCTAGTTTATATATTTTATTGTAATTGTTTGCTTTCTTTTGTGTGTGTGTGTGTGACAGAGTCTCTTTCTGTCTCCCAGGCTGGAGTGCAGTGGCGCGATCTCGGCTTACTGCAACTTCCGTCTCTCGGGTTCAAGCAGTTTTCCTGCCTCGGCCTCCCAAGTAGCTGTGACTACAGGCGCACGGCACCACGCCTGGCTAATTTTTTCTATTTTAGTAGAGACAAGGTTTCACCATGTTGCCCAGGCTGGTCGCAAACTCCTGAGCTCAGGCAATCCGCCCACCTTGGCCTCCCAAAGCGCTGGGATTACAAGCGTGAGCCATCGCGCGCAGCCTGTTTATTTTTCTTAATGTCTACTTTTAGTAGTAAATATGTATATACTTCTGTAATTTGGATTTATCAGTTCTAAGTAATATCCTTTGGCTCCTTGATACCACAAATGATAATTAGCTTCCTGTTTTCCATTTTTCCCTTCCTAATTTTTGTTTGTTATACCGTCTCTATGTTATTAGAATGTGTAACACTTAACATTCTGTTTTGCCAGATTAATCTCTACATATAAAAATATTATGTGTATGTCATCATTCTTTTTGCCGTAATTTCTATAGTCATCTCTTATTTGGTTAAATTTAACTTTCTCAGTTTACTCAGTAGAGCTCATGAGAAAAATACTACTTTGTTTCCTTCATGTTCAAAGCTTTTCTTTCCCCAAAGCATGTCCAATAGCCTGTATACTTAAAGAGTCTAAAGAATTTGAGTGCCTTATAGTTCTTATAATTTTTCCTTCTTATATATGTGACATTAATCAAACATTTTAAAGAATATTTGACTTGATAAGTGATAACTATAAAGCAATGATTTATTTTTGCATTTTATTTGGAATCATACAGAACTTAGAATAAACAAGTATGTCCTACAAAGAAGTCATCTCATTCAGAATTTTTATCAATTTGTAATACATAGTTTAAAAAGTCAAATAGCTGGGTGCAGTGGCTCACGCCTGTAAATCCCAGCACTTTGGGAGGCTAGGGTGGACGGACCACCTGAGGTCAGGAGTTCGAAACTGACCAACATGGTGAAACCCTGTCTCTACTAAAAGTACAAAAATTAGCTGGGCATGGTGGCAGGCACCTGTAATCCTGGCTACTCAGGAGGCTGAGGCAGGAGAATCACCACTTGAACCCAGGAGGCAGAGGTTGCAGTGAGCTGAGATCATGCCACTGCACTCCAGCCTGGGTGACAGAGCAAGACTCCATCTCAAAAAAAGAAAGAAAAGTCAAATAGTTCCATAAGTCTTATTAATAAAAATAATAATCTCTGCCTGACTCCCTAAACAGTTAAAATCTCACAGCTGTTTCTTCTAATGCTTACATTCATATTTCTAAATAACTTGTTTATAATGCATCTAACTTCCTTCCATGGAAAAAGAGTATTTGACTTTTTAAACCAATCCAGTCACATGCATGCTTTTCCCCTCTCCACTTTGGACTACATCAATATTTAATGTTTGCATTTTTATAAATAGATAAATATTGTTTGCAAATTTTATTTGCTATCTATTGCTGTGTAACAAATCACTCCAAAATTATTGGCTTTAAACAACATTTACTATCCCATAGTTTCTATGAGTCAAGAATCTAGGCATGGCTTAGCTGGGTCCACTAGCTTGGGGTCTCTCACAAGGCCACAGATCAAGGTGTTGGTCAGTGGTGTGTGCCCTTAGTCCCAGCTACTTGGGAGGCTGAGGCAGGAGGATCACTTGAACCCAGTAGTTCAGGCTGCAGTGAGCTGCCTGGGTGACAGACCAAGATGCCATCTCTTAAAAAAAAAAAAAAAAAAGCAAGTCAGAAGAACCAGAGAGTGAGTGAGTGCCAGCAAGATAGAAGAGGTCTTTTGTAACCTAATCTCAAAGTAATACTCCATTACTTTTGCCATATTCTAGTTGTTAGAAATTTGTCTCTAAAACCAGTGGGTACTCAGGGGAAGGGTATTACATAAGGGTATGAATACCAAGAGGCAGGGATTATTGCTGATCATTTTGGAAGGCTGCTACAGCACAGATAAACCATATGAATCTGAGCATGGTGGCTCATACCTGTAATCCCAGCACTTCAGGAGCCAAGGTAGGATTGCCTGAGGTCAGGAGTTCAAGACCAGCCTGAGCAACATAGCAAGACCCTGTCTCTACAAAAATAAAAATAAAAGCTGATTCATATAATATGCTATAATAATGTTTCCTTTCTTATACAATTCTTTGGTAACTCTGGAATTAATACTTACTATGCCTGTTACCTTTTTTAAAAAAATACTTTTTATAATCCATCCCTAAACTCTTTGCTACATTTTCAATGCTTCTTTCAGCATAGTTAAGCACATTAGGTAATCTTTGGCTATAAATTTCACTCCCCTGGAGACAGCCCTCGTGTTGTAGTTTGGATTGTTTGTTTTCTGTATCTGCTGAAATCTGTTGTCCAAGGGCTTCTATTTAACCATCATCCTGGAAATTGTCTTTGACTTTCTTTTTGTGATAAATCTCGTATCACAGATCCTTTGTATTTTCCCACTTTCCTTGTTTACTTCTTCATTTTGAGTGGACACTTTTTCCTATAGACTGCGGAGAAGTGTTGCATGGCTAAGTACAGAATTCTAGGATGGAAATCATTTTTTCCTCAAAATGTTCAAGGTATTATTCCATTGTCTTCTAGTTTCCAGTGAGAAGTCTGCTGCTGTTTTTGTCTAGTCTGTTATATTTTTTTTTCTCCGAATGCTCTTAAAATATCTCTTCTAAGAAAACCCAATATTCCAAAATAATTTTGAGATAATATGTGTATGAATTCATCTTTTTAAATTCATTTTACTGGATAATCTCTGAGTTCTATTTATTTATTTATTTATTTGAGGTGGAATCTCACTCAGTCACCCAGGCTGGAGTGCAGTGGCACGATCTCAACTCACTGCAACCTTCACCTCCTAGGTTCAAGCAGTTCTCGTGACTCAGCCTCCTGAGTAGCTGGGATTACAGGCACATGCCACCACGCTCAGCTAACTTTTGTATTTTTTAGTAGAGACAGGCTCTCACCATGTTGGCCAGGCTGGTCTCGAACTCCTGACCTCAAGTGATCCACCCTCCTTGGCCTCCCAAAGTGCTGGGATTACAGGCATGAACCATTGCACCTAGCCTCTGAGTTCTTTTAAGTCAGAAACTTGAGCTCTTCAGCTCTGATAAATTTTGGGGTCAAGGGAGGTAATTTTTTCTTTTTCTGTTTCTTTTTTTTAAGACGGAGTCTCGCTCTGTTGTCCAGGCTGGAGTGCAATGGTGCAATCTTGGCTCACTGTAACCTCTGCCTCCCAGGTTCAAGCGATTCTCCTGCCTCAGCTTACTGAGTGGCTGGGACTACAGGCCTGTGCCACCACTCCCAGCTAATTTTTGTATGTTTAGTAGTGACAGGGTTTCAGCATGTTTTGTCAGGCTGGTCTCAATCTCCTGACCTCAAGTGATCTTGAGATGAGGCCTACCTCATCTCCCCAAAGTGCTAGGATTACAGGCATGAGCCACCACACCTGGCCCTGGAGGGGTGTTACTTCTTTGACAAGTTTTGCCTTTCAAATTGTATCTGTTGTCTCTTTCAGGAACTCTGTTTAGTTTATATTTTGGATCTTCTAAATTAATCCTCTAATTTTTAAAAATATCTATACTGTTCATCTCTTTGACAAAGTTCTAGTTTCTACTTTATACTTTTTCCTTAATTTTTATTTTCCAACTCTTATTTAAATTTCTGTCATATTTTGTTCATTTCTAAGAGTTATTTTATATTTTTTTCACTGTTCCTTTTTTTTTATTTAGGCTAGTCAAGTGATTATTGTTCCTTTTTTAATAGTGTCATATTATTGTTTCAGGGATACAAAATTTCTTACCTTTCTAAGAATTGATTATACTTGGGTATATTTTATATTTAGGGGAGAATAGGGGTTTTTTGTTTGTTTTATATTGTTGCTGCTGTTGTTCAGTTTGCCTGTTTTTTAACTTTCTTTTTCTGTTTTGTAGTTTTGTTCTCTGTTATGATAGATCTCAAATGTCTTGTGGTCTTCGGTTGTCCACAGTGAAAAATTGTTTTGAAGCACTTGGGGCAGAGCTTATAAACCAACAGATTTGGCCAGGCATAGTGGCTCATGCCTGTAATCCCAGCACTTTGGGAGGCTGAGGCAGGCAGATCGTGAGGTCAGGAGATCGAGACCATCCCGGCTACACGGTGAAACCCCGTCTGTACTAAAAATACAAAAAATTAGCCGGGCATAGTGGCGGGCGCCTGTAGTCCCAGCTACTCAGGAGGCTGAGGCAGGAGACTGGAGTGAACCCGGGAGGGCGGAGCTTGCAGTAAGCCGAGATCGCACCACTCCACTCCAACCTAGGTGACAGAGGGAGACTCCGTCTCAAAATAAAAATAAAAATAAACCAATGGATTTTACTGTGATAAGATACCAGTCTGCTTTTTTTAGTAAAACACCCCCAAATGCCAACAAGTATATATAAATCTTTTCTCTTGGATTGGTAAATTTTTCCAGAGAGGAATCAACCAATCTTTTAGCAGCCCTGGGGGAGCCACACTGGGGACAGAGACTGGAAAGCAGATTTTTACTGAATCCCTCTGTTTTCGGACATCTCACTCTCAACTGTAACTAAAACTAATGGTTTCATATCCTCAGTAGCTTAGACTCACCAAAGATTAACTTCATCTTTTGGAATGTGGAAGACACAGAAGCTTGATTGTATTAAAGAAGATCTGGAGTTTTAACTGAACCCTTAAAAAAGTTGTAACCAGACCTCTTTTTTGCAATACCTCTCTACAGTCATCTTCAGAGACAGTCATTACCCTCCGTTTTCAAACAGTTGCAGGGTCCCACAACACTAAGGAACTTTGTGTTTTGTTGGTTGCCCATCTATCCATTTCAGGCTTACGCTTTAGATTTTTCTGGTCTGATAATCAGTTACCCCATTGTGTATGTGATACCTGCTTCTGAAATTTTATTGGCATCTCTTATCTTTTGTTACCTCCTCTCCCATTTTATTTATTCTTATTTATTCTTGTAGTTTAATTTTTGTTCCTTGCTGTCATTTAAGCGTTAAGAAACAGCAGAGATAGAGTGCATGTTTAATCTATTGCATTTAAATAAAAGTCTCCGAATACTTTTTAATTCCTCATCTGGTATTGCCATCCTCGCTTATATACCGGTAACATGGAAATATTAGTTTTCTTTCTTCTTTACCGCTTCATTATTTGCTGCTGGTAACTTGAATTGATAGCCTTGGCCCTCAGAGAGGAAATTTGCTGATGCTAATTTAGATCTGAGAAATCCTAGCAAAGAGGCTTGGGAAAAGACAGGTTTGTATGATAAGATTATTTTGCAAAGTGCATGAAGATACAAGCTGATTAATAATTCATTTATGCTGTCTGCCTGCGGTAAGTGAGTGTAGCTGACAACTATAGTATAAATTGCCATCTTGAATTGGATGATGCCTGCTTATAAGTATTTGTAGTTTAGTGATGTAATGGTTCAAGAGAAGACTTCTTAAGTGTACTCATATTTGAGGACCATAGTTCTCAACAAAACTTAGATCAGTGCTAACCACACCCTTTCATCAAGGCTTAGAGTTAAATAATACTGAAAAGTAGACCTAGGAGCAGTGAAGGACACTTTTAAGTAAATGTAAAATAAGATCTCATAACTATGCATTATACCAATAATTGTATTGAATAGCAGAGTGATATTATCAGCTAGCAAGAGGCTATTGACCTGTGTTCCTGCCACTGTTCTTTGGTTCTGAATATATCTGGGACTGATTGATTAGATCAGTTCATTCCAAGAAAGTGCATGATCAACCCAGGAGTGGCCTGGAGTGGAGGAAATTAGTTGGAGAATTTCTGATATAAAATGACTGTGTGAGCCTTGAGTGCATTTAAAAGTTCCATAGTCAAATATTAGCCCATTTTGAAAACTAAGAATAGTGCTAGTATCTCCCCAATTTCCTTGTGATTATATCAGGCCTCTCATTCATTGCTTTTTAAACCAAATTAGATTCTAGCCTACATTTGAAGGCTGAATATGAATCAAGCATAAGGAATAGAGTAATTCATTTTCTTTCCAAATTCAGAAGAGTTAACTTACGAGAAATATCTACATTTTGATTGGGATGTTGGTTATGTGGGTGTATATATTTGTTAAAACTCATCAGCCATTTTATATAAAAAATACATATTTTATTGCACATAAATTATATCTTAATCAGTTAGTTTTGAAATATGAATCTCTTGTAAACTTTGTAAGACTTTCCTTCTTTATATTATTTCATGTAGTATAGTAAGTAAATATCAGTTACGCCTCTAATAAGCCATTTGACATGGATTTCCACAACCTCTCTCAAGCTTTAATCCTCTGATCTGTATAATTGAGATTTTAACATACCTACTTCAGAGAGTTGTAAGGACTTAAATTAAAAAATATATATATGTGTATGTGCGTATATATATGTACATATATATGCATACATAAAATATATAAAAATATATATGTGTGTGCGTGTATATATATGTACATACATATATATGCATACATAAAATACTTAGCATAATACCTGGCACATAGTAGATCCTCAGTATATAGTAGCTGCAAATTATTATTAATATATTAATATAACAATTACTACTATTTGTATTAGTCACTTCTCCTTTGACTTCTCCTTTTATTATCTTTTTACAGAAAACCCATATAGACAGCTGCCTTGTAACTGTCATGGAAGCATGCCTGGAAAGACAGCAATAGAACTTGGACCTCTGTGGTATGTAACCAGCCATAAGAACATACTAAAATTTGATTTATTGACTGATAAATTGCTGATTTATGTGTGGTAAAAAACACATTTAAATTCAATTGTTAAATCTAGGCAAATAATTATGACTCTTCTCCTCCTATGAACCCGAGGTGTTTAATATTTTGAGATTTTTCTCTACCATTATTCTCTCTAGTTTGTGACAGAACTAAGAGGCAATGGAGATAAAAGAGAAGCCTGGATGATCTGGAAACTAGATAATTCATTTCTGAATAGTAAGAAAGAAGCTTTTTAAAATTGATCATTGTAGATCTAGCATGTGATTTTTAAATGATCACAATAACTTTTTATAGAAGAGCCAACTCATGTAAAAGGTCCTAGAAGAATTAATTTTAAGTGAGAAAGGCATGTGAAAGTGTCTGCCTTTGTTTTAGGTAAAGTTATTTAAATGGTACACAATTGGAAATATTTAATGTGTATATGCTTTTGCATCATTGGTAACAGCTAATTGTACCTTAAAGTTGAATTGGGTTTTTTTTGTTTGTTTGAGACAGAGTCTCGCTCGTTTCCCAGGCTGGAGTGCAGTGGCACAATCTCAACTCACTGCAACCTCCCCCTCCCAGGTTAAAGCGATTTTCCTGCCTCAGCCTCCTGAGTAGCTGGGATTACAGGCACCCGCCACCATACCTGGCTAATTTTTGTACTTTTATTAGAGACTGGGTTTCGCCATGTTTGCCAGGCTTTTCTCCAACTCCTGATCTCAGGTGGTCTGCCTGCCTCGGCCTCCCAAAGTACTAGGATTACAGGTGTGAGCCACCACACTCGGCCGAATTATTTTTAATCACAATCCTTACCTTAAGTTTGTTACTAGAGATTCTTTTTTTTTTTTTTTTTTTGGGACAGTTTCGCTCTTGTTGCCCAGGCTGGAGTGCAATGGCGCTATCTCGGCTCACCGCAACCACTGCCTCCCAGGTTCAAGCAATTTTCCTACCTCAGCCTCCTGAGTAGCCAGGTACAGGCATGTGCCACCATGCCCAGCTAATTTTTTATTTTTTTAGTAGAGACCAGGTTTCTCCATGTTGGTCAGGTTGATATCGAACTCCCAACCTCAAGTGATCCACCTGCCTTGGCCTCCCAAAGTGCTGGGGATTACAGGCATGAGCTACCGCACCCGGCCAAGATTCTTACAGAAATTCAAGATTCCTAACAACATTGTGACAAGAATTGCAAATTTCTTCTCATTACTTTATAAGATCAAGGCTTAAGCACCTACTAAACCTAGAAATCGACCCAAATGGTAAATGTCTTTGTGCTGATGCTCATTATTTTATCTTCATCTTATTAAATACTCATAGATTAAGAAAGACCTAGCCAACCCTACCTTCTAGTTCTTCTAAAACTAGTTCTCACCTATAGCATCTGCTACATTGATCCTACTCACTGATTCAGAACTGAGGAAATTAAAAATAGCAGGTTACTGGATCCAGAAGGAAGATTTCTAGCCTAACTGCCTTATTTTATATATGAGGAAACTATTTTTTAAGTGCTTGCTAAAACTGACCAAAAAAATTCGTACCACAGCCAAGGCTAGAACTTAGGTTTTCTGACTCCCAGGACTGAATTCTTTTTTTATTTTTTATTTTTGAGACAGAGTCCCCAGAGCCCCACTTTGTTGCCCAGGCTGAAGTACAATGGCGTGATCTTGGCTTACTGCAACCTCCGCCTTTTGGGTTCAAGCGATTCTCCTGACTCAGCCTCCCGAGTAGCTGGGACTACAGGCGTGTGCCACTGCACCCAGCTAATTTTTGTATTTTTAATAGAGATGGGGTTTCACTATGTTGGCCAGGCTGGTCTTGAACTCCTGACTCCGCCCACCTCAGCCTCCTGAAGTGCTGGGATTACAGGCGTCAGCCACCACGCCCAGCCTGAATTCTAAATAAAACCTTATGATTTCCACATGAAAGCTATTGCGTTCATGTCTTTACACTCATGAGAATACCTTCCCCCTCTCTACCACCTCCAATTCAAATTGTACTTTCTTTTTGAAGTCTCTCCTTAGTGCTTCAACCCAATATAATCTCTAAATTCCCTTTAGTATATCTTCTATTGATCACATATTTGATAATTTAAGATCATATATTCTTTCATATATATTTGCTAACCCTAACAATAGTAACTACCATACATTGAGGATATATAGAGAAGTGTTATTTTTGGCCAGGCACGGTGGCTCATGCCTGTAATCTCAGCACTTTGGGAGGCTGAGGCAGGAGAGTGGCGTGAACCCAGGAGGCAGAGTTTGCAGTGGGCCAAGATTGCATCACTGCACTCTAGCCTGGGCAACAGAGCGAGACTCTGTCTCAAAAAAGAAAAAGAAGTTTTATTTTACATTTCATGATGAGGAATATAAGACTCAAAAGTAGTAATTACTCAAGATTATATAGCTAGCCCAGCACAGTTGCACACATCTATAGTCCCACCTACTCAGGAGGCTGAGGCAGGAGGATCCCTTGAGCCCAGGAATTCAAGTTCAGCCTGGGCAGCATAGTGAGACCCTGTCTCTTACTAAAAAGATTACATAACTAGTAAGTAGTGGAGCCAGGATTGGAATCCAGTTTATCTTACTCAGAATATCATATTTTGTCCATTATACCTGTGATTCTCAAATGGGAAGCATATCAGATTCACCCCAGACCATTTTTGAACCATACCATCACCACATATAATTCTCATATATGTGCTCCCCTGCCCTGTCCTGCCCCACCCTGCCACCATAAACACACCAGAATTAAGATTTTCTATTAGTGACTAGAATGTGCATTGTGAAAACCTTTTCATTGCTCTATTTTCCTGTCTAGATTTATAGGCTTTTGTAAGGTCAACATTGTATATTTTATTTTGGTATATCCTCCACACACCTTTTATGTACCACAGTACTATATACCTTATGAAAGCTCAATAAATTATTTTTTTTATTAAGGTAACATACACATATAACATTTTCCTTCTTTACCATTTTTAACTATATACTTCAATGATAATAAATACATTTATATTCTTTTACCCCTCTTCATCACCCTTTCCCTTCTCCCCTTCCCAGCCTTAATAGATTCTTACTGACTTAAGTTTCCTTGACTAATGCTACTAGTTTAGAGAACTGATATGATAAAATGAGTGGCAAATAGAAAATAAAAAGTTTTAGGCCAGGCATGTGGTATCTCACACCTGTAATCCCAGCATTTTGGGAAGCCAAGGTAGGAGGATCCCTTGAGCTCAGTAGTTTGAGATCAGCCTGGGCAACATGATGAGACCCCATCTCTATTAAAAAATAAAAAAATACTCCAGCCTAGGCAACAGGAGGGGACTCTCAAAAATAATAATAATAATAATAATAAACAGTTTTAAATTAAATCATAAATTATTTTTTAAGTATTACTCTGTCATATAATTAATTATATGTCTTACTTAAATTGTGAAGACTTTTTTTTTAAAGAGAAATATTTCTCAAACCCAGTTCTCTCTGTATGTTCTTTTCTTTTCAGGTCAAGTTCCCTTTTCAATACTGGATTCCTCAAAAGAATGCTATTTGAATCTCTTCACCATGGTTTGGATGACATTCAGACCCTAATAAAGACATTAATCTTTGAATCAGAGTGTACGCCTCAAAGTCAGTTTTCAATTCATACACCTTCAAATCTCAACAAGCAAGGTGACTAATTGAATACTAGCTTACTAGCTTTAATTTACTTACCAAAAATACTGTATCTTTTTCAATTGTATTTGATGTTATAATAAAAGCAATATAATTATAGTATGTTTTTAGTAAATCCTCTCTAATGAGTCTAATCATAATCTGGTTAAGGTTTTTTTAAATTAGATAGTTTTCTTCAGGCTTATAATCAGGCCTGAGATGAATAGATGAATGATGAATAGTGTTGTTGGTTTTGTTGCGTTTTTTTTGGATACTGGGTCTCACTTTTTCACCCAAGCTGGAATGCAAGTGGCACAAACATGGCTCACTGCAGTCTCAACCTCCTGGACTCAGGCAATCCTCTTGCCTCAGCCTCAACCTCCTGTGTAGCTGGAACCACAAGCATGCACCACCACACCTGGCTAATAATTTTGTAGAGATGGGGTCTCACCGTATTGTCCAGGCTGATCTCAAACTTCTGGGCTCAAGCAATCCTCCCACCTTGGCCTCCCAAAGTGGCTGGGATTACAGGCATGAACCACCATGCGCTGACAATTTTTTTTAAGATAACCTCCCTTTTTTGTGTATTTTTAATTTTACTAGATTTTTTAAAAAGAATTAAGAAAAAAAAAAAACCTAAAGTTCCTTGGATTTTTATTACCCTAGATCTGCTTTCTAGAAAAAGAAACTTTAGGTAATTTTAGAAGTGATGTGGCCAAAAATTATAATATCTATGGAGACACAGAAACTAGATTTATACTTCTCATTCAGTAAAGCTATGTGTTTTTTTCTCTTTAGTACAAACAGCCAATTTTGTAGTTGTATCTTGACTATTTATATAAGGTGAGCCTATTGAATATCCTAGTGTTCTCATAAATAATTAGAAGCTGCTATTATAGAGGGTTAAATAA
Organism: Trachypithecus francoisi; assembly: GCF_009764315.1. NCBI lineage: Eukaryota > Metazoa > Chordata > Mammalia > Primates > Cercopithecidae > Trachypithecus > Trachypithecus francoisi. The sequence goes on along the minus strand of NW_022681470.1, from coordinate 41,989,609 downwards.
TGTAATTTTTGCAGTTCAGTTTGGCCACAGAATCTCTTGCCTATTCATGAAAACAGTGTGGATGGAATTTCATAAAGTTTTATTTAAACTTTGAGTTGAGTTGCTTTATGTCATTCTATAAAATATTTTCTTTTCCCATTTGCTTTTTTTTTTAGAAGAAAATGGTGTATTTATTAAAACTACAGATGACACCGCAACAGATAATTACATTGCACAAGGTATGTATGCATATATGTGTGTACATTTGTACATATCAGGTCAAAACGGCATATAGCAAAAGGGTAGGAAGAAAAGAGATTGCCATGGTAGCCTACTTAAAAATACATTTCATATTTTATGACAACAAAACTGTAGTAAAACTTGTTTATCAACATTCACACATTGGAAATTACTGTTAACATATGCTTTGTTCACATCTGTAATATATGGTTATCCCTTTGCACGAACTGTATGATCTTGAACCATGTGAATAAAATAAGATCAAATTAGATATGATAAAGTTATATATAATTTTATAGTTAAGATAAAATTTTATTCTAATTCTTTTTAAAATTGCTGATTAATATATGATTTATAGCAATTCCATTTAACCAGAAGACCTCATTCTCCAGCCAAAAGAATTTATTATATGGCCTTTCATATAATTTCGGATATGTGTATACTTTAAATATAACTGTGTTAGGCACTGTAAATTCATATTAAAAGGACGTTAAGATTTAAAATATCAGTGCCTTAATGTCTAAGGTTTTGTTTTGCTTTTTAAAAAACTTTAGATTCCAGATGTGTTTTTGAATACAGATGAAGACTGTAGAGTGTTAAGTTTGAAAGAGCGGTGGCCTTTAGTTATAAGCTGTAATTTTTTATTAGTTGCTCAACAGTTTAGTGTTGACCTTCAAAGAAAGGAAACTTAAATTCCTTTTAATAGTGTATAGTTTAAATAACTACTGCATACTCTTTCCAACAGCCATGTTCATTTGGCATCTTCAACTAATTTGATAACTTAAATTGATATATTCTACCTAATTTCTCTGGTGGAGGGAAGACAAAGAAGCATTATGATACACTGTAAAGAATATTAGATTTGCTGGGCATAGTGGCTCATGCCTATAATCCCAGCACTTTGGGAGGTCGAGATGGGCAGATCACTTGAGGTCAGAGTTCAAGACCAGCCTTGCCAACATGGTGAAACCCCGTCTCTACTGAAAACACAAAAATTAGCCAGGTGTGTCGGTGCAAGCCTGTAATCCAAGCTACTTGAGAGGCTGAGGTGGGAAAATTGCTTGAACTTGGGAGGCAGAGGCTGCAGTGAGCCAAGATTGCACCACTGCACTCTAGCCTGGGTGACAGATCAAGACTATCTGAAAAAAAAAAAAAAAATTAGATTTAAGATTATTATCCTACTGCAGGCGCTGTTATATAAACTCAGCCAGGTCCCTCCCCTCCAGCAAAATTGTCTTAAATCCTTTTTAGGATAAAGTAAAACAAATAAGCTTTAAAAATATTTTCAAAAGCCAAAGCACAGTAGCACACACCTGTAATCTCAGCTACTCAGGAGGCTGAAGTGGGAGGATAGTGTGAGGATTGTGTGAGCCTGGGCAACATAGCCAGACTCCATCTTTAAAAAATATATATGTATATTTTTAATCTGTGAGCCTTTCTCGTATATAAATTAAGGAAATTAGACTAATTTTTGTGGGCTCTTCTATAACTCTTAAATTATATGGGTATTCTAAGGCCACTGGTCAACACATAAAATCTTAAAATGATAGTACTATGCAAACTCAAAGGAAAATAATTCATTCTGTCAAAGATATGTTGATTGCAGTGCTATTCGCAATAGCAAAGACATAGAATCAACCTAAGTGCCCATCATCAATGGACTGGATAAAGAAAATGTACATATGTACTATGGAATACTATGCAGCCATAAAAAAGAACAAAATCATGCTCTTTGCAGCAACATGGATGGAGCTCTAGGCTATTATCTTAATAAAACTAATGCAAGAACAGAAAACCAAAGCCCCATGCTCTCACTTATAAGTGGGAGCTAAACTTTGGGTACTCATGGACATCAGATGGGAATAATAGACACTGGGGACTACTAAATGGAGGAGGGATGGGTTGGGGCCTGGACTGAAGAACCACCTGCTGGGTATTATGCCCACTGCCTGGGTGCTGGTGTTGGGACTCCAAGCCCCAGCGTTACACAGTTTACCCATGTAACAAACCTACAGATATACCCTTTAATTGATAAGGAAAGTTGAAATTATTTTTTAAAAAGGAAGAAATTACTGGGCCAAAAAAAAATAATCTGTATACTGCTGATGATAGTCACTATTAAGGTATTACATCAGATTTTTTGCCTCAGATGCTCCTAAAACTTGTACTAAATCTGGGTATCTATCCTTTGACTAGGTGCCTCATTAGATTTCATGCAATTTCAAATTTTAGATTTCAAATTATAATTCTGATTTGATGGATGGATCCCAGGTTGTCCTTTTTGCTTTATGTTTTTATGTAAAAAGGCAACAATTCAGCAATAATTTATATTTATTTTGAATGTAATTTATCATTTTATGTATCAACTTTGCCTTTTTAATACTTTTTTTTTTTAAGAGACAGGGTGTTGTTATGTTGCCCAGGCTAGACTCAAACTCCTGGGCTCAAGCGATCCTGCCACATCAGCCTCCCAAGTAGCTGGGACTACAGGTGTAGGTCAATGCCCCTGGCACCTTCTAATATTTTCCTTACGCAGATGTTAATTACTTTCCCAGAGGAGCTACGGTTTGACCGTAACATTCATATATAAATAATCAAGGATTGAACACCAGGCAAAATCTCATTATAATATTGGATATCTATCTCAGTTGTTTTCATGTTGTGATTTTTGGAAGGATACAGTTCTAAAATCTTACTTGCTGGCTTCCATTCATTCAAAATGAAAAAACTAAGTGCTGTGATGAGAAATAGGCAATGAGATAATAACATTGACCTTTTATCAGTTTCTGTGTCCAAGCTCTGAAGAAGACTGTGTTGTTTTTCTTTGTTTTGTGATTACTGAAGACCCACTATGTATCCAATACTGAGCACTCAGTAGAAATACAGGTATAAAAATGAAAGACATTGTCCTTAAGAACTTAGAATATAACTTGGGGAGAAAGGACTTTTACACATATTAAGGAACTATAAGAAAAGAAAAAAATGACAGAACTTAATCAAACTCTGAGTAGTGTAGTGTAGTATAACCAACAATGAAATCTGTGAAGGGACTGGCCCCAAATTCACAGATGGCTTCCTACAGGAAACAAAATAGAGTGTGACTTGAAGTTGAAGAAGATAGAAAGCAAGTTCTGATTCAGCAGACAGTTAAATATGAAAATTACGCCAGGTGTGGTGGCTCACGCCTGTAATCCCAGCACTTTGGGAGGCCGAGGTGGGTGGATCACGAGATCAGGAGGTCGAGACCACGGTGAAACCCCGTCTCTACTAAAAAAATACAAAAAATTGGCCGGGCGCAGTGGCGGGCGCCTGTAGTCCCAGCTACTCGGGAGGCTGAGGCAGGAGAATGGCGTGAACCCGGGAGGTGGAGTTTGCAGTGAGCCGAGATAGCGCCACTGCACTCCAGCCTGGGCGACAGAGCGAGACTCCGTCTCAAAAAAAAAAAAAAAGAAAATTACATAAGTGAATAAGTGAAGGACAGTGAAAATAGAATATAAGAATTAAGATTGGAGAGACAGGTTGAAATAATGTGTCAGGATTTAGACTTGAGACAAATATACAGGTTGAAATAATGTGTCAGGATTTAGACTTGAGACAAATATACAGTTATAAAAGTATTTGGCTTGTAATTTTTTAAGAGCATGCTAACTTTGTACGTGTATGTTGCAGGAAAGAGAAAAAGTAATGAAATGATCACAAATTTAGGCAAGAAGCAGAAGACTGATGTCAGTACTGAACATCCTCCCTTTTATTACAACATTCACAGACACAGCATTAAAGGAATGAATATGCCAAAGTAAGACACCCAGTGAATGACCAAGTATATATTTTATATTTTAATAATATTGTGATTTAAATAAAAATACAAAAACGTGATTATTTTTTCTTTTCTTTCCTTGTTGCAGGTTAAAGAAGTTTTTGTGCTATTTATCTCAAGCAGGCTTTCGAGTAAGCCGAACTCATTTTGACCCAATGGGTGTACGCACAGATGCACCTCTGATGCAGTTTAAATCTATCCTTTTAAAGTACAGCACCCCCACCTACACTGGAGGACAGTCAGAAAGCCTTGTCCAGTCAGCATCTGAAGATACAGTAACTGAAAGAGTTGAAATGTCAGTGAATGACAAAGCAGAAGCAAGTGGCTGCAGAAGATGGTAAACGTAGAGAAGAGTTGGTTCTCAGGTGTCTGTATAGATGGCCTAATAGTTCTCTATACCAACTGTAGTTCTTTTTCTATTCTTTCAATTCAGTAGAGTAAAAATAAAAAAAAAAACTGTCATTTTCATTCAGAAACTGAGCAGTTTCTAACTTAGCTGGTTTGGGAGCTTTGCTTTCCAAGTTCTTTTTGTTTTAAGGCAAACTTAAAATTTTAATGGAAACATTTCATATGAAGCCAAGTCTCACTGAGATCACCCTACTGCTTAATAATTCGGAAAATCTTCACATGCAAAGTGTTTGGAATTTTATGTATGTATGAAAGCCATCTTTTACAATTCTTACTCACATCTCTGCTTAAACTGATTCATGATATTTATGTTTTCCTGTTTGTAGTGTACAAAATGAAGGTGAAGGCTCACATATTAAAATGACCCTGAATAGAATAGGAGGAACAATGTTGTTACAGGTCATAAATGTTTTTCACAATTAGAAAACTAAAATGTGTACCCATTTTTAAGAAATCATACTTCTCCCCACATTGATCTTTTCATTTCTTACTAGCTTTTGAGAAATTAAATACTTGCCTGAGATAGAAATACTTTATTTTTATAACTTTAGGGTCTAAATGAATAAACTTCAAAGTAAGATTTTGTCAAAATAAATTGAGACCATTGTTCTAATACCTGTTCATGAGCACTGAAATCCTGAAGAGGGGAGATTTGGTTATAAATTAAACAGGTTGGGTGATCTTAAGTGCCTCAGTTAATGCACGTACAGTATTCATTTGGTTGGTTGTACTACCTCTCAGAAGTAAAATTTGTCACCTTATGGAGTGAGAGTTTTTGGGTTTGGGGATTGTTTTTTTGTTGTTGTTTGGTTTGGTATTTTTGGTTTTGTATTTGTATAAATTTTTTGTATAATTAGCCCAGGCTGATGATGTAACTATAAAAATTAGTTGAAAAAAATATATTGTTTCCTTAATGGAATTCTCACTTCATTTGAATATAAGATTTTGGATGAAAGGATTTGGTTTAAAGTTTGGGTTTTTGTCTCGGGATTTAATCCATATTTATCCATAAATATTTCTTAAGGGATGTAACTTTTTACAAACATTAAGTCAGGGGTAGGGGGAGGAGGGGGTGGTAATTATTATAACTGAAAGGTTTAAATATACTACCTAAGAAAAAAGCACTTCTGTGACATATACAAAAAAAATCTGGTGGATGGGCATTAGATGAATATAGAATATTAATTTTGCAGAAATGAAGGAAAATCTCTGTGCTATTACAGCATATTCCCAAGACAGTTTATTTTCCTTTCTCCAATTAATGTGGTCATAAATTTCAGTAAAATCAAGAAATAGGTGAAATGCAAGCTAGTTTCTATAATGACCATTAAAAACATTCTGCTCTGTAATTCTTGCCAGTTAAAATTATAACCTACAAAAGAGCAGAATGGGTTTTTTGTTCATATTATTAAAAATAAAAATTAGTATAAATCCAGGAGGCAAACTATCCTAGCACTCAGATTATCTGATTTAATACATATTATTGAGTATCAGTCCCAAATTTTGCTAAATGCTTATCAGTATGATATATGTTGATCAATGATGAGTAGGGCTTAATGCAAAGATCCTAATTTTAAAAACCTGTAAATTACTGTTATCTAAAATATGTGTATATTAATTTCACATATAAAGGCAGATTTTTCAAAGAAAAATTTGATAGGAGGTAGTTTAGAACTCTGTGAGCGGGTACTACATCAACCAAAAGAGGAAATACTTTAAAAATTCCATTTAGCAACCTGAGCAATCTTATTCTCATAACAATAGTAGTAATTTGGGACACTGCAAATGTTTATCACGTTGTAAAGTTACATCAGTTGTATCCTTTCATTAAAACTTGATAAACAAAAGAACCAGTTAAGGAAACCAGTGTGTTGACTCTGCTAGTTGCTAATGTTAATTCTCTAGCCATACACTCAGGAAATGGGAGAGGTAACCAAGGGATGGGTTTGGGGGTCACTGTGGTGAACTTGGGGCAAAACTCCACTTATACTGACTTCCACAAGACTCCACTCTGAATAAATGTGTGATATTCTGGTTGCCCAAAATTAGAACTAATTCAACACATTTGGTGTGCCCAAAAGGTCCAGGAATTTCTTTCTGCACTGTATAACTGCTCTGGTAAATGGCCCCAGATTACTCTGGAGAATGCTAAGAGATACATAATACATACTTGTGATATATCAGAGTCCTTTCTCCAAGGCCTCCAGAAATTGAATTAAATCAGACCTGAAAATTAGATAAGGGCTCATGATTACTATAGTGGCTCAAGTCAGACAGTTTTTAGTAACATAAACCAAATAGGACTATCCATTTTCGTTCTTTAGATTACATGATCCTTAAGCCAAAGCCAGACCTCATGTTAGACTATACTGATTATCCTGTGGTTCCTGCTATTACAGTAACCATGCCCACCTTTCTCGTCTAGCAATGAAATGCACTACTTTGTCTCTGACACAATACAGTCTTGAAAATGCGCATTGAATCATGGAGTGCATTTCCACTGAGGCATCTCCCAGTGGCATCTCTGGCCTACAGACAGACTAGACAGCTTTTCAGGAGTGCTGGTGATCTGCTCACCAAGTGTTTTTCTCAATGCCTTGGTAAAGAGAGTTGACTAGACTCTTCTGAGGGATACAGTTAGAGGATCACTCATATGAAATCCTCCCCAACATGGCTCCTCTTCTTTGATTTCTTTTCTCTACATCATATCAAGGAGTTTCTGGCATATCATCTCTAATTTAGATGAGCCACTGCTGAGTCAAAATACCTTTCCACCAAGTAAAAAGGACTACTTCAAGCTGTTCAGTCTGATAGACTGAGCCAAAATCTCTGCTATAGGTTTACCCATAATAATCATTTGACCCAATTTATGTCCTTTCTTTCAAGGTCCTACATACTCAGAATCTATTTCCACAGATATTCTCCACCTATCAATATTAAGATCCAAAACAAGACTCTTTCAGACCACACTCAGTATTTGTCTCCCTGGGACATGCTGGGATCTGACTCAAACTGTGTCCTGGAAAGAATGAGGGGTTGTAGGGATAGGGCATATGGGCTTCTTTGTGCAAGGTAACTAACTCCTTTAAGTGAGGTTATTAAGGGATTGGTCGGCCAAGGTAACAAGCATATCTAAGGGGTTCCTTCATCTTCAAGTGGGGAGTTTGGGATTTAGGATACTCAACTCATCGAAGTCTTCCCAAAACTCTTATTCTCAGAATACAACTTTTTCCTGACCAGTTTCCCTACTCTTGTAAGACCCAACAAGATAGGGATTCTGCCAGCTTGCAGAATCCTAGGAAAAACATTCCCTAGGAATTGGAATAGTAATTGTAATAGCTTATATTTATATGAGACTTAGTACTACACAGTGCTGTCTTTACATAGATTATAAAATCCATAGCAGTAGTTAGGATCATCCCCACTTCATAGAAAAAGAAACTCAAGCTAAACAAGATTAACTTATTTATCCAGTGCCACTCTAAAACTGGCTAGTAAAAGAGCCAGGATCCAATCCCAGGCCAACTTCAGAGCTCATGCTTTAGCCACTTGGTAATCTTCCTTTACTGAATAACAACATAAAGATGTATGTAAAATAGAAGATTCATACTTATTTGGCCAAAGGCAGTCTGGTAGAAACTTATGGAACAGAATTACAAAAGAATAGTTAACCACTGCCCTACTGTACATTTTCCATTTCTAAAACCTCTTAACCACTATACTTTATAATCTATGCCTACATAGAAAACACTGTCCTCAACTTCCTTCTCATTTCCTATGGTCAGTATTGTTCCAGAGCTTTCGTTTTAGATTAATAGAAAAATCACTGCAAATTCAACCTTTTGAAGCTAAAAGATAAAAGCCCATTGAACTCCAGATCTCTCTCAATAATCAGTTACAACTTGAAAATCTCAGTACATTTGGTGAGAATCTACTCTCTGAAGTCCAAATCCGTAAAGATTTTGTTACATACAGTAAGTCTCACTCACTGCTGCTGATAGGCTCTTGGAAACGTGGCTTTAAACAAAATGACTTATAATGAAACCAACTTAACCATAGGATAATTAATACAAAAAAGAATTAAGTTCCTACACCACATTCCTGGTCACAAAAACATCACCAAACTTCTAAGTAGAGACCCCAAACACTTCTAATACTAAACACTGAAATACATGTGAGTCATGCATAGATCTAAGAAAGATCAATAAAAACAACATAATTATTTACCCAAGTTTTGGTAAATCTGAGTGACAGCAATTGTAATGGTGGGGGGTTTACATTGAGTAATAAATGTTTACAAAGCAAAAATTATAAGGAGCACTTCCTACCACTGCACAGTTCAAACACAATAACAAATATGGTGGGCTCGCTGAGCACTGTTGTACTGCATCTTTTTTTTTTGTCATAGACACCTTTATGATTATTATTTACTTCACAAATTTTTATTTTACAAGAATTTGTGTTCATTTACTCATTTTCCAACCTGCTTATTCCAGTTCAGGGTAGCAGATGGCCAGAGCCTGTCCCAGCAGCTCAGGGCACAAGGCAGGAACCAGCCCTAGACAGGATGCCCATCCCACGGCAAGGTGCACTCACACACACACTCACACTTATTCACACTGGCACATGTAGACACATCAGTGACCCAATATGGGCATCTTTGAGACGTCGGAGGAAGTTGGAGCACCAGGAGAAACCCCACATAGATGTGGGGAGAGCAGGCAGACTCCACACAGACAGCGGTGCCACCAGGGAAGTGATTATTTTTTGGTCATCAACATTTTAACAAAACATTTTTTTGAGGACCTGCTGTACTTTCAAAGATAAAGCAATTCATGTTTTACAGATAGAAAGAACCATAGACAACATCAACCCCTCCATCAGAGAAAACACTGCTAATGGGGTTAAAGAACTAAGATATTTGGCCAAGATTACACCATATTTAGGTACAGAAATGAGCCAAGAGTGCAAGTGTTTTATTTTCATCTAGTTTTGGTTTAGTTTTGCCAAAGCAATATATATACATTATTTAGCAAGTCCAGTTAATTCTTAGGAGTGAAAGAGGTAAACTAAGAATCTACTTACTATTTGAAAATAATATACCAGGCTGGGCGCGATGTCTCACGCCTGTAATCCTAACGCTTTGGGAGGCAGAGGCAGGTGGATTGCCTGACCTCAGGGGTTCAAGACCAGCCTGGGCAACACGGTGAAACCCCATCTCTACTAAAATACAAAAAATTAGCTGGACATGGCAGCATGTGCCTGAAATCCCAGCTACATGGGAGGCTAAGGCAGGAGAATTGCTAGAACCCGGGAGACGGAGGGTGCAGTGAGCCCGGATCACGCCACTGCACTTCAGCCTGGGCAACAGAATGAGACTCCGTTCTCTTAAAAAAAAAAAAAAAAAAAGCAAAAGAAAATAATATACCAATAGTATTCAATAGTATTCCTGTATTCCATTTTAGGCATTATCTATTAAATTCTAACTACAGAAGGCCAGGCACAGTGGCTCACGCTTGTAATCCCAGCACTTTGGGAGGCCAAGGCGGGTGGATCACCTGAGGTCAGGAGTTCAAGACCAGCCTGACCAACATGGTGAAACCCCATCTCTACTAATAAAGTACAAAAATTAGCCAGGCATGATGGCACATGCCTGTAATCCCAGCTACTGGGAAGGCTGAGGAAGGAGAATCTCTTGAACCTGGGAGGCATAAGTTGCAGTGAGCCGAAATTGTGCAACTGCACTGCAGCCTGGGTAACGAGCAAAATTCTGTCTCAAAAAAAAAAAAAAAAAAATCTACAGAAGATACAGATGATTTAATTTTCTTAAACAATTTTTGAGACATCCATTCTATGATTTTCTGATCTTTTTGACAGAAGAGAGGGAGTGTGAGTGTATGTGTGTGTGTGTGTGTGTGTGCGCGCGCGTGCACTTTCTGGAAATTTTAGTATCTTTTTATCCTATATTATGCTTGATGTGCATCTTTTAAAAAAATTATTTGTGCTAGGCATTCCCTGGGTTCTTTAGAAGTTCAAGTCCTGGCCAGGCGTGGTGGCTCACACCTGTAATCCCAGCACTTTGGGAGGCCAAGGCAGACGGATCACGAAGTCAGGAGATCGAGACCATCCTGGCTAACACAGTGAAACCCCGTCTCTACTAAAAATACAAAAAATTAGCCAGGTGTGGTGGCACGTGCCTGTAGTCCCAGCTACTTGGGAGGCTGAGGCAGGAGAATCCTGAAGGTGGAGGTTGAACCCCGGAGGCAGAGGTTGTAGTGAGCCAAGATTGCACCATTGCACTCCAGCCTGGGTGACAGAGCGAGACTCCCTCTCCAAAAAAAAAAAAAAAAAGAAAAGAGAAAAGAAAAGAAATTAAGAAATTCAAGTCCTTCACTTCAGAGTAATTTTCTTACATTGTTTAATAATTTTCTTTCCTTCATTCCATCTTTCTCTTCCTGAAACCTTCAGATTTCAGACCTTCTGGGTAGATTTGTTTAATTATTATTTTTTACTCTATTTCCATCTTTTTATTACTTTTTTTTTTTTTTTTGACATGAAGTCTTGCTCTGTCTCCCAGGCTGGAGTGCAGTGGTGCAATCACAGCTCACTGCAGCCTTGATTTTCCGGGCTCAGGTGATCCTCCCACCTCAGCGTCCTGAGTAGCTGGGACCACAGGCCTGAGTCACCACACTTGGCTAATTTTTAAATTTTTTGTAGAGATGAGGTCTCCCTATGTTGCCTAGGCTGGTCTTGAACTCCTGGGCTCAAGCAGTCTTCCTGACTCAGCCTTCCAAAATGCTAGGATTATAGGCGTGAGCCACCACACCTGGCCTTTATTACTTTCTGTGATATACATTTCACATTACATTCTAGTACTTCTGTTAGGGTTATTTTGTATTTTTTAATTGATATATCATAATTGTACGTATTTTGGGGGTACATGGGATATTTTGATACATGTATATACAATGTGTAATCACTTCCCAGAGGCCCCCAACTCCAAATACTGTCATATTGGAGCTTAGATTTTCACATAGGAATTTGGGGGAACACAAACATTTAGTCCATGGCATTGCATTATCTCTTTCATCTTTGCATCTTTGTTTTTAAAAAAATTTTTAATTATACCCTTTGACAGCATCTCCCAATCCCTCTCTATACTCAACCCCTAGCCCCAGGCAACCACTGTTCTTCTGATTCTATGAGTTTGACTGTTTCATATTTCACATGTAAGTGAGAACATGTAGTATTCGTTTATGTCTGGCCTATTTCACTTAGCATAATGTTCTTCAGTTTCATCCACGTTGTCACAAATGACAGAATTCCCCTTTCAAATGGCTGAATAGTGTTCCGTTGTATATATACACATTTTCTTAATCCAGTCATCCATCATTGGACACTTATGTTGATTTCATATCTTAGTTATTGTGAATAATGCTGCAACAAAATTGGAGTGGCTGCAATAAACATAGGAGTGCAGATATCTCTTTGACAGGATGATTTCATTTTCTTTGGATAAATACCAAGAGTGAAGTTGCTGGATCATATAGTTTTGTTAGAGATAGGGTCTCGCTCTGTCATTCAGGCTGGGATGAAGGGGCACAATCATGATTCACTGTTGCGTCGAACTTCTGGCCTCAAGCAGTCCTCCTGCCTCAGCCTCCCAAAGTTCTGAGATTACAGGCATGAGCCACCAAACCCAGCTTTATTGTTATTTTTTAGGGAACCTCCATATTGTTTTCCATAAGGGTTATACTAATTTACATTCCCACTAACAGTGTACAAGGGTTCCTTCTCCATACCCTTGCCCATATTTATCTCTTTTGCACAATAGCCATTCTAACAAATGTGAGGTGATCTCATTTGCATTTTCCTGATTAGTAATATTCAGCATTTTTTCATATACCTATTGCCCACTTGTATGTATTCTTTTGAGAAATGTCTATTCAAGTCCTTTGCCCATTTTTTAATCAGATTGTTTGCTTGCTTTTGAGTTTTTCGAATTCCTTGTATGTTTTGGATATTGACTCCTTGTTAGATGTGTGGTTTGCAGATATTTTCTCCCATTCTGTAGGTTGTCTTTTCACTCTGTGGATTGTTTCCTTTGCTGTATCAGAAGCATTTTAGTTTGATGCAATCACATTTGTCTATTTTCACTTTTGTTGCCTGTGCTTTTGAGGTCATATCAAACAAAATAATTGCCCAGAGCAGTGTCAAAAAACTTTTTCCCTGTGTTTTATTTTTACTAGTTTTACAGTTTCAGGTAGTTCAGTTCAGTTTTATAGTTTCAGGTCTTAAGTCTTGAATCCATTTTGAGTTTTGCTTGCTTTTGTTCTAGAACTATAGGTGTGCACCACCATATATGGCTAAATTTTTTATTTTTTGTAGAAACAGGGTATCACTATGTTGCTCAGTCTGGACTTGAATTCCCACCTACATTGCCTTGAAGACAGAAAAAATTGGAATATGGATGTTAAATGTGACTCTTGAGAGGGCTAAAAAGGAAGTGAAGTACATGTTATAGAAAGCTTTTGTCTTAAGAGAATATATTCTCATGAACAGAATGTTGGTAGAAATATGAATATTAATAAATGCTTCTGGTGAGGTCTTTGATGAAGAACCTAACAGTGGAAACTGGAGAAAAGGCAATCCTTGATATAAAGTGGCATAAAACTTGGCTGTATTAGTGGGCCATGATGGTATGCACCTGTATCCCAGCTACTCAGAAGACTGAGGCAGGAGGATCACTTGAGCCCAGGAGTTTGAGGCTGCAGTGTGCCATGATCATGCCTGTGAATAGCTACTGCACAGGAGTTATAGTTAAGAGAGACCATAGTGAGACCCTCTTTAAAAAAAAAAACCAAAAAAAAAACAGGGCCGGGCATGGTGGCTCACGTCTGTAATCCCAGCACTTTGGGAGGCCGAGGCGGGAGATTGCCTGAGCTCTCCCTGTCTCTACTAAAATACAAAAAATTAGCCGGGTGTGGTTCTGTGCACCTATAGTCCCAGCTACTTGGGAGGCAGAGGCAGGAGAATTGTTTGAACCCAGGATGCAGAGGTTGCAGTGAGCTGAGATCATGCCACTGCACTCTAGCCTGGGTGACAGAGCGAGACTCCGTGTCAACCCACTAAGTTATGTTTTACTGTTGGTTAAAAATTAGAAATTATAAGCCACAAACTTGGATATTTAACTGAGATTTTCAAGTAACAAGTGTTGAAGACTCAGCCTGATTTCTCCTTGCTGCTTAGAATAAAATGTTAGAGGAAAGAGATAAATTGAGGAGGTAACTATTAGGCAAAAAGCAACCAGCACTTGAAGATTTTCGAGAGTCTCATCCTATCCTGATTGCAGAGGATGCTAAGTAACAAATATACTGTTGGAAAGGCATGCTGTGGAGAGAGGGCCAAGGGAGCGGCTGGACAACCTTTTGCTGAAGAAATTAGGTGTGTGACTCGTGGATGTAATCAACTGTCTTAGCAAAAGCCAGAAATAGAGATGGGGTTATCCAGGAAGGATCTATCAAGAGATAGGTCTATCTATCAAGACAAGATCTCTCTTGTCTAATGGCAAGGACCTCCATGGGATGAGACATGGGAGACAGACAAGGATTTTGAGAATGTTATAGCAGCAGAAACATTGCCCGGCTTAGAATGAAAGGGACAGAGACTATACAAAATGCAAAAGGTTGTTGGATTCTCAAAATTCTACAGGCAGGGAACAGGCTGATAGGGCTACTCAACTGCAAACATGTGCTACCTTTTGAGAGAAAAGAAGAATGACTCCAAAAGCAGAGGCACAGGTGCAGAAGCAGAGGGCAGACAGGTGGCCCCCTCTGGAGAGCCAAAGGAGCCTCCATAGACCCAGAGTGTGGAACACTATGACTCCGGAGAGCAGAGCATTAAGCTGCAGAGGGTAATTCTCAAGCTGTCAAACCTAATGGAATTTTCTCTGCTGGGTTTTGAACTTCTTTGGGATCTGTGATACCTTTATTCATTCCTCCTCCTCCCTTTGGGAATGGGACTGGCTATCCAATGCTTGTCCCACCATTGTATTTAGGGAGCAGATAGTTGGTTTTCTAGTCCACAGGTCTACAGATAGAAAGGAATTATGCCCTAGGATGGATCATACCCAAGAGTATCACCCGTACCTGATTTAGATAAGATTTGGGGCTTTGTGGGTTAAAAATATTTACAAGAAGTATTAGATGTACAGGTTGATGCTGGAATAGGTTGATTAAGGGGGATGTTGGATTGAATGAAGGTATTTTGCATGTGGGACAGACTTGAATTTTGAGGGATCTGAGAGTGTACTATAACAACTTGAATAGTGGCCCTCAAAAGACATGCCTACTCAGACTTCAGAATGACCTTATTCAGAATAAGGGTCTTTACAAATGTAATTAAGGATCTTGAGATGAAATCATCCTGGATTAAGGTGGGTCCTAAATCCAATGACAGGGGTCCTTAGAAAAGAAGACACAGACACAGAGGGGAAGGCCACGTGAAGATGAAGGCAAAGTCTGGGCATGGTGGCTCATGCCTGTAATCCCAGCACTTTGGGAGGCTGAGGCTGGTGGATCACCTGAGGTCAGGAGTTTGAGACCAGCCTGGCCAACATGGTGAAACCCCATCTCTACTAAAAGTACAAAAAATTAGCTGGGCATGGTGGCACATGCCTGTAGTCTCAACTACTCAGGAGGCTGAGGCAGGAGAATTGCTTGAACCTGGGAGGCAGAGGCTGCAGTGAGCCGAGATTACGCCACTGCACTCCAGCCTGAGCAACAGAGCAACACTCCATCTTAAAAAAAAAAAAAAAAAAAAAAGAATGGAGGCAAAGACTGGAATGATACATCCAAAAGTTAAGGAATGCCACAAATTGCCAGTAGCCACAAGAAGCTAGGACAGTGTAATGGAATGGATTCTCCCTCACAGCTTCCATAAGAAATCCACCCTACTGACACCTTGATTTCAGATTTCTGGCCTCCAGAACTGTGAGAACAAATTTAAGCCACCAAGTTTGGAATAATTTGTTATGAAAACCTTGGAAAATTAAGATAGGGTATAAACATTCATTCTACCACCATTAAGTATGAAATTAGCTGTGTGTTTTTTCTTAAATGCCTTTTTTAGTACGTTTCCTTTTATTCCTCTTTTGTTGAGGTTTTTTTTTAGTCACAAAAGGTTGAAGTTTTTTTTCAAATGCTTTTCTGGATCTGTAATGGACGATTATGTCAGTTTTGTACTTTATTGGTATATTACATCAGTTGATTTGTTTGTTGAACCAACCTTGCATTCCTGGGATAAAAGCTACTTTTTTTTTTTCTTTTAACTTGTATATTTACAAAGAAGTCTTTAAAAAAAAAAAAAAGCTATGTAATATTTTAAAATTTCAGTGTCCATGTGTTAATCACTAATATATAGAAATACTATTTTTTCTATGTTTATCTAGTATCTTTCAACCTTGCTGAATTTACTTATTAGTTCTAGAAGTGTTTCTACAAATTTCTGATTTTATATGTAGACAAAACTATCTGCAAATAGGGATAGTTTTTTCCTTTTTGATCTGTATGCATTTTCTTTTTTTCTTTCTTTATTCTCTTGTTTAGAATTTCCATGATGAATAAGTAATGACAGCATACTTGTTCACAATCACAGGGAGAACTGAAGTGTTTCACAATTAAATATAATGTTAGCCATAGGTTTTTTTGTAGATGCTGTTTGTCAAGTTGAAGTTGCCCTCTATTCCTAATTTTCTGAAAGTTGTGTTTTGTTTTTATTGAGACAGGGTCTCACTATGTTACCCAGGCTGAAGTGCAGTGGTGCAATCAAGGTTCACTGCAGCTTCAACCTCCTTGTCTTGGGTGATCCTCCCACCTCAGCCTCTCAAGGACCTGGGACTGACCAGAGGTGCATGCCACCATGCCCAGCTAATTTTTGTAGAGACAGGGTTTCCCCATGTTGCCCAGGCTGGCCAAACTCCTGGGCTTGTGCAATCCACCCGCTTGGCCTCCCAAAGTGCTGGGATTACAGACATGAGCCACCATGCCAGGCCTCTGAGAGTTTCATGAATGGGTGTTGAATTTCATCAGCTGCTTTTTCTGCATCAGTTGATTTTGTTTTTTAGCCTTTTAATATGGAAGATTAAATTAATTGAATTTTGAATACTGAAACTGCCTTGCATCTGGAATAAACTCCAAGTCATAATACATAACTCTTTGTATGCATTACTGAATTCTACTCGCCAAAATTTTTTTTATTTTTAGTCTGTATTCATCAAAAATGCAGTCCTGTGATTTTCTTAACTGTCTGGTTTTGGTTTAGGGTGAAAATAACTTCATGAAATAAATTAACGTTCCCTTCTCCCCTATATTTTGAAAGAGACTGTAGAATTGGCATTAATTCCTCTTTAAACATTTGGTAGAATTCTCCAGTGAAATCACTGGAGCTTGAAGGTTTCTTTGGGGAGTTATTAATTTGTGCATTCAATTTCCTTAATACTAGAGGGCTATGTAAATTATCTTTTTAATATTAGGTGTGTTGTGTTAGCTTCTGTTTTTTAAGTAATTGGTCTACTTCATCTATCAAATTTACATGTGTAGAGTTGTTTGTTCTCTTATACTTTTGATGTCAGTAGGATATGTAGTGGTAAGTATATCCCCCATTTCATCTATGGTGTGGATATGTGTCTTCTTTCCTTCTCTCATTTATCTTGTTAGAGATTTGTCCATTTTATTGATCTTTTCAAATAACCAGCCTTTTATTTCATTGTAATTCTCCTTTTATTTCATCTATTTCTGCTTTTATCTTTCCTTCCTTCTGCTTGGACCTTGAGTTTCTAGTTTCTTGCGGTAATTTATTGAGACTCTTCTGCTTGAAGGTATGCATTTAGTGCTATAAATTTCCCTCAACACTTTATATCCTATAAATTCTGATGTATTTTCATTTTCATTCAGTTCAAAGTTGTTTGCTTTTAACTTCCCTTGAGACTCTCTCTTTGACCCATGGATGATTTAGAAACATGATGTTCAATTTTCAAATGTTTAGAGATGTTCTTCATATTTCTGATGTTGAGATGTATTTTGACTCTTCTTAAAAAAAAGGAAAAAAGCACTCTTTATGACTTCCGTGCATTTAAATTTGTTGAGGTTTTGTGGCCCAGGATATGGCCAATCTTGGTGTATGTTCCATGTGCACTAAAAACGAAGGTATAGGCCGGGCACTGTGGCTCACACCTGTAAGCCCAGCACTTTGGGAGGCCGAGGCAGGTGGATTACAAGGTCAGGAGTTCGAGACCAGCCTGACCAACATGGTGGAACTCCGTTTCTACTAAAAATACAAAAATTAGTCGGCTGTGGTGGCGCACGTGCAGGTAATCCCAGCTATTCAGGAGGCCTAAGGCAGGAGAATTGCTTGAATCCAGGAGGTGGACCTGGGTTCACACCATTCTCCTGCCTCAGCCTCCCAAGTAGCTGGGACTACAGGCGCCCAACACCACACCTGACTAATTTTTTTTTATTTTTAGTAGAGACGGGGTTTCACAGTGTTAGCCAGGATGGTCTTCATCTCCTGACCTCGTGATCCACTCGCCTCAGCCTCTCAAAGTGCTGGGATTACAGGCGTGAGCCACAGCACCCAGCCTCAGCTGGGTCATGTTTTTAAACTAATTTCCCAATCTTTTAATTGGTACATTTAGACTATTTACATTTCATGTAATTATTGATATATTAGGGCCTAAGTGGGTTTGTTTTTTATTGTAATAACTTTTGCGTCATATCATTCCTAACCCTTTGAGCCTTAGGAAGACAGTATTTCCTTTGTGTACATTGGAGAAGACAAACGCTTAGGATTTTGGATAACTAAATGTGAGGTAACTGAAATGCCAAGTGAGAAAAGGCATCTCTTAAATTCCCATTGTATTTCTACTCAGAAATACATTGTATTGTATTTGTTGTATTGTTTTTCATTTTCTGCCTGTTACTTGAACATTTTTCAGAATTCTACTTTTAGAGTGTATCTCTGCGTAAACACTATAAAACCACATTTAGTGGTTGCTCTATTAGATAAAAACAACTTGTCTACTGATTTTGCCAATTCAAGTGAAGTATAGAAAACCTACCTCCCTTTAACTATTCCTGTTTATAATCATTAAATATTAACTCTACATACATTTTGAACATCAATAGCATAACTTCTACTTCAGCCATCAAGCAACATTTAGAGAACTTAGGAGGAGAGTGTATTCAATTTAGTCATATTTTTTTTCTCATTGCATCCTTTCTCTATATATCATGTTCCAGGGTTCCTTCTATTATCATGCCCCTCCTGTTTATAGAATTTCCTTTAGCCATTCTTTTTTGGGCAGGTCTGCTGGCAGCAAATTCTTCTCCCTTCATTACCAAAGGATATTTTTGCTAAGGTACCTGGATTAGCAGTTTCCTTTCAGCACCTGGAAAACATTCTGCAACTTCTTTCTGGCCTCCATGCTTTCAGAATGAGAAATAAGTATCTGTTGTTTAAGCCATCTGGTCTATACGTTGTTATAGCAGCCTGAGCTAACACATTTATACTGTCTTTTATATTTATTCAGTTACCTTTTCCAGTGCTATTTCTTTGTGTGGACTTATGTTACTATCTAATCTTTCATTTCAGCCTAAAGAACTCCCGTTAGTATTTCTTGTAGTTAAGGTTTACTAGTGATAGTCTTTGTTTTTGTTTATGTGGGCGTGTCTTATTAATTTCTCCTTCGTTTTTGTGGAATAATTTTACTGATAAAGATTTCTTGGCTATTTTTTTCTTTCAGTACTTGGGAATGTGCATTCACTGCATCCTGGCCTCTATGGTAGCTTATTATGAGAAGTGAGCTGTTAGGACCCCTTGTTTGTGAATTGCTTTTCTCATGCTGTTCACAGTACTCTTAGTTTTGTGGATCTGAGTTTATATGATAGTTTGTTGAGCTTTTTAAATGTGCTCATCAAATTTTTCTCATCAAATGTTTAAATGTTTCTCATAAAATTTTTAAACCTTTGGCAATTATTTCTTCCAACTATACACTTTCTGCCCCTTTCATTCCTCTCCTTCTCGAACTCCAGTTCTGGGTGCTAGTACAATTGATAGTGTCCTACATGTCTCTGAGGTTCCACTCTTGCACTCTTGTTTTTCAGACAGGATATTCTCAATTGGCCTGTCTTCAAGTTATTTCTTCTACCAGTTTGAATCCACTGTTGAGACTATAGTGAATTTTAAATTTTGATTCTTTTATCTTTCAGTCCACATTTCCATTTGGTTTGTTCATAATTTCTTTATTGGTATTTATTTGGTGAGACATTCCTCTCTTATTTAGTTCTTCAGACATGGTTTTAGATCTTTGAACAGTTTTTAAAAGCTGACAAAAGTATTTGTCTAATTAGTCCAACATCTGGATTTCCTCATAGATAATTCTGTTTCTTTATATGTCTTGTAATTTTCTGTTGAAAACTAGGCTCTTAAAATACAGTAGTCCCCCCTTTATCCTTGGGGATATGTTCTAAGATCCCCAGTGGATCCCTGAATCCACAGGTTGTACCAAACCCTGTAGTACTTCTTACGTTTTTTTCCTACACCCACATACCTTATGGTAAAGTTTATCAATTAGGCAGATCAACAACAATATACAATCGTAACAATATACTGTTCACAATTTCATGAGATTTGTCTCAACTTTGACATAGAAAAAAGATTTGTTCTTCTCACAGATCTCACCAAATTCAGCATAATTTACTTTTTCTTTCCTTATTAAGTCAAGAACTCTTATCTTTTCACTTAACGGAAGCACTTTATGGCTTCTCTTTGGTATACCCAAATTGTCAACATCACTACCCTTGCATTTTGGGGCCATTAAGTAAAACGAACACAAACACTGCAATACTATGACAATCAACCTGGTAACCATAACATGTACTAAGTGACTAATGGACGAGTAGCATATACAGCAAAGATATGCTGGACACGGGGATAATTCATGTCCCAAGTGGAATGGCATAAGATTTCCTCAGGCTACTCAGAACAGTGTGCAGTTTAAAACTTACGAGTTATTTCTGGGATTTTCCATTTAGTATTTTCAGAGTGCAGTTGACCACGGGTAACAAACCACGAGGGCAAAACCGTGGATAATGGAAGACGACTGTAATACAATGTGGCAACTTTGGAAATCAGAATCCCTTTAGGTCCCCAGGGTTTGTTGTGTTTGCTGTTTAGTGGCCTTCTTTTGACTAACCCTGTAATGTGTGCATTCTTTGCTGTGACCACTGAAGTCTCTGCTCCATTAGCTTAGTGGTCAGCTAATAACTAGACAGACTTCTTCAAATGCTCTGAACCAGTCTCTGTCTTGCTAAAGCACTCCGTCTGGGATATGCCTTCAAAACTCCAGCATATAGTTTACAACTGTGGCTTACCCTTCACTTCCTGCTGGCACACAGCCTCAACGTCAGCTACAGGTGAGGTTAGTGCCTTAGATTTTTTTCTTGGACATGCAAACAGTCTTGCACATAAGCGTGGCCTTTGAGATTCCCAGGAACATAATGGAACTTTTCAAAACCCTCTACATTTCTTACTTTTTACTCAGCTGCTTTTTAGCCCCACATGCCTGAGCCAAGTGCTGTGTTAAACAACTGCAGGGAACTGTTTTTCACAAACACCATGCAAACAGAGCTTTTTAAGCAAAGAGAGCTGAGTCCAGTCAAAGACATGCTCAGAGAAAAGAGCTTTTCAGTGAGGTTCCAGATAGGTCAAGAGTGATAATTCTCTGGAGTGTGATTTTTTTGGGGGGGGGGGGGGTTTGAGGCTATTTTGGGGGAAATTGAAACTTTTCTGAATAGAAATACAATGGGAATTTAAGAGATGCCTTTTCTCACTTGGCATTTCAGTTACCTCACATTTAGTTATCCAAATCAGAATCCTGAGCCTTTATCTTCTCAAATGTGCACAAAGGAAATACTGTCTTCCTAAGACTCAAAGGGTTAGAAATGATATAATGCAAAACTTATTACAAAGCTAAAATAATCAAAATAGTGTGGTACTGGCATAAGAACAAACATATAGACCAATAGAACACAACATCCAGAAATAAAACCTCACATATGATTTAGAACAAGAGCACCAAGATCATTCAGTGGAGAAAGGGCTAAGAAAACTGGATATCCGGCCAGGCGCGGTGGCTCAAGCCTGTAATCCCAGCACTTTGGGAGGCCGAGACGGGTGGATCACGAGGTCAGGAGATCGAGACCATCCTGGCTAACACCGTGAAACCCCGTCTCTACTAAAAAATACAAAAAACTAGCTGGGCGAGGTGGCGGGCGCCTGTAGTCCCAGCTACTAGGGAGGCTGAGGCAGGAGAATGGCGTAAACCCGGGAGGCGGAGCTTGCAGTGAGCTGAGATCCGGCCACTGCACTCCAGCCTGGGTGATAAAGTGAGACTCCGTCTCAAAAAAAAAAAAAAAAAAAAAAAAGAAAGAAAACTGGATATCCAAATACAAATGAACAAAGCAAAGCTGGACACTGAACTTTCACCATAAACAAAACTCAAAATGGATCAAAGACCAAGAGCTAAAACTACAAAACTCTTAAAAGAGGAATATCTTCATGACACTGGATTTGGCAATCTTCCTGAATATGACACCAATAGCACAGCCAAAAGAAAAAACACACATATACTAGACTTCAAAATAAAAAAATTCTGTACATCAAATTCTGCCAATGATCAAGGGAATCAAAAGAAAACCCACAGAATGGGAGAAAATATTTGCAAATCATGTATCTGATAATGGATTACTAGCTAGAATAAAGAATGTCCACAACTCAACAATAACAGAACCCAATCAAAAATGGGTGAAGGACATGAATACACATTTCTTCACAGAAAACACACAAATGGCCAATAAGTACAGGAAAAGACGCTCAGCATCACAAGCTATTAGGGAAATGCAAATTAAAACCACAATGAAAGGAGACATCCAATAAGACAGCTATCATAAGGATACCCCTTCAGATAATTATTTTAAAAAGAAGAAAATAAAATAACAAGTATTACAGAGGATACAAAAAAACCAGAACCCTTGTTCATTGGTGGTGGGAACATAAAAGAATGAAGCTGCTATGGAAAACAGTTTGGAGTTCCTCAAAAAATTAATAGAATTATCATATGATGCAGTAATTCTGTTCCTTCATATATACCCAAAATAACAGAAGGCAGAACTCAATTATATACTTCTACAATAATGTTCGCTACAGTATTACCAAAAGTCTCCATCAACAGAGGAATGGATAAACAATACCAAAAGTCTCCATCAACAGAGGAATGGATAAACAAAATGTGGCATATACATACAATATTATTCAGCCATAAATAGGAATGAAATTCTGATACATGCTATCACATGAACCTTGGAAATAATGTGTGATTCCACTTAACATGAGACACCTAAAATAGTCAAATTCAAAAAAAGAAAGTAGAATAGAGGTTGCTAAGGGTTAAGAAGAGAAATGCATTACTTTAATTGCACACAGAGTTTCTGTTTGGGGTGATGAAAAAGTTGTACAAGTAGACAGTAGTGATCATTACACAGGATAGTGAATTTACCTAATCCCACTGAATTATGTGCTTTAAAATGGTTAAAATTGTAAATTTGATTATGTGTATGTTACCATAAAAAAAATTTAGAAATAAGTACCCAACGCCTTCACACCACACTTGTGGTGAGCCTTTTGTTCCTCAGTTGAGATAGTGATAACAGAAATTACTTAGATAATACTTTTTGAAACCTTGGTTGATAGTGATGGCCAACAGCATCTCCTCTCCCCCACCCCAACACACATCCACACACACACACACAAAATACACTCAATACCCTATCAAATACCTAGAATTATATTTCACAAAGGATTACACAACCAATAATTTCACTAACGATGCAGTTTATATCCTCCCATACTAACAGATAAAAACACATACATTCTCTAAGCACAAAGCTTATCTTCACAAATAACTCTGCTTAAAGACAAAATTTCAATTAATAATCACAATGGGAATTTAGTTATGTAATGCAACTACTAATCTAACGTCATCAACAAAATCTAAGCAGTTTTATCACAAAACCAGGGTTATATTCAGTGGGCATGCATTAATAATCTATACAACTTTAACATTACACCAGAAAATGAATTGAATATATAAAAGTTCCCTTGATTTTTGGTGGTTTTTAAATTTCATGGCACAGATTACAAAAAAAAAAAACCCTGTAAAAACAGATTTTAAATATTTTCAATAAAATGGTAAAAAATTGAATATATACCTTTAAGTTTTCATACCGGGCTGAAGATTTAAAACATCAAGCTGGCCCCAATCTGTCAAAACTGACAGATAAATATTTACAATGACTAGACAGACTTTAGTTACAAAGGTACTGGAGGTCTACACCCTCCTATCAAAAACCCTTTAGGGTTAATTTCTCAATGCAAACATGTCTTTTTAAATACTGTGATATATAAACTTGGAAACATACCTAGAGTCTGGAGAGAGATGAAATACAACACACAAGTCAATCTTATTTCTGACCTGTCAAAAAAGCCTTCTGGCACCCAAACATCCAACATTGTCCCTCAATATAAAAATTAGGAACAGTAGAATGACTTTACCCTACTGGCTGACGTTTTTCTACAGAATTATCTTTCACTACATATCAAAGCAGGGCTCAAGCTCCATTAACCTTCTACAGAGTGTAGTTAGAAGAGCGCCAAATTTATAAACTGATGTGGCAACCCCAAAATGATACACTTTTCCAATGGAAACAAACTTTTTTCCATTGTTCTGTGTGCCATGTTATTCTTGAAACTTATGTGGCTACAAATAAGAAAAAAATTAGGGAAGTTCTGAACATATCTTGTACTTTTCATCAAGGCTAAAGTGCAAAATATCTCCATTATCTCTGATATTTTCATGGGAAAAAATCACATATAATAAAGGAAATGAAGTGACAGCAGAACTAATAAAAAAAGCACTCTCAAATATATACTTGAAGACTATATTTTACTACCAATTTAATTTTTCTTTCTTCAGCAAAATCTGTCAATGAACCAAGTTCTCATAGAACTTAAGATTTTGTTTGATTCTTTCCAGGACCAGAAATTCCAAAATTACGGGGAAAAAGAATGGAAAAAAAATAACATTGCATGACAATGGACACTAAGTTCATAAAGAACTTCTTTTTAAAATGAGATATTATGGAAGAAAATACCATGAAAAGAATAATCGTATGAGAACTGTTTTTAAGGACAGTAAATTTGAGCCTTGGGTCTTCATGAAGATACTACAGTTTATATAGAAAACTATAAATATACAAGACTCCGGGGGGAAAAAAGTAAGAATACATATTTAACATTCTGTATGATTAAAAATCTTTTAAGGGGAGTGGGAAAAGGACAGCCAACTGAATCTTATAAGAATACAGAAATTGAAAAATTCCTGGGTCAAAAGGGTGCTCCAAGTGGAACTACACTTTGTGGGGGAAAAAAATCACAAGAAATTTTAGATATATTTTTTTAAAGAAAGGAAAAAAATACTGAATAATTGCAATCCCTTCCAAAAAGGAAATCTTAAATTAAGGGGAAAAGATTTGAATAGCATAAACGAGTCTGGCTCAGAAAGAAAATTGAACAACATATCCAAGATCTGTCCATAAAAGTAATGCCAGTATATCTTTAATATTAAAGAAATAGGCTATAAAAAAGTTCAGTTCAGAATTGGTTTTTGAAAGTTCATTTGTGCTCCTTTGTAGGTGCGTAGTAAAGTTCCATGGGTTTATTCACTTTCCAGTATTTCTCACTGACCAATTCCAAAGAAAAAGAGCCATTTAGTACCTAAAACAAAAAAGAAAGAAATTATGAAAACTGCACAAACTATAATAATGAAATGAAACTAAAATTGAAGTTCACAGAATCTTTTTATTCAATCTTAGGAATAACTACTTGTCACTTAACACTGTGTTACGGTTTTTTACATTATTTATTAGATTCTACCCCACCACTTGCCACTCAGTTTGTCAACGTGCTCCCAGTTTCAACAGCCTATTATTTTAAATACTCACAGTGAACTGGCCACTGGCTGTTGCTATATAAATGGTATACTGCTTCTCACTGGCTGTATCAAGGTTCATCTGGTTTGATTCACCTTTGCTTCGAAGTTCTTCTAAAGCTAACCTCACAGCCAGATACTTGGATAAGTGATCAACAGTGGCGTTACCAGAAGTCTTTATGTATCTAGAAGAATAAATAATTAAAAATTTCATATCTAGAATATGCCAATGAGAAAAATGTACTTAAATTATGGAATGCATTTCTTAAAAACTAAGTAAAACGGAAATGTCTCAATTGTTGACAAAATAGTATCAGAAATCTACCTCTCTACAATCTAAATTTCTTATTGATAGGCACAGAAGAGGGGAAAGTAAACACTCAATATCTTATTGTCAGTCTACAAAAGCTTTACCTACCTTACCTTCTGCAAAATATGATACACAGTGACAAAAATCAAACAAATACACAAAGCACTAAGGGGGAAAAAGGAACAACATATCCCCAAACCTGAATGACCAGAATCTGCTGGCTATAGCAGCAACAGAAACAGAATAGAAGCTAATTTCTTATTGTCTAAGAATTAAAATGTCTTTTTAAGACTAAGCATAGAAATGTTCATTTGGGCCAGGTGTGATAGCTCACACCTGTAATCCCAACATTCTGGGAGGCTGAAGAGGGTGGATCACTTGAGGTCAGGAGTTCAAGACCAGCCTGGCCAACATGGTGAAACCCCATCTCTACTAAAAATAGAAAAATTAGCCAGGTGTTGTGGCGGGCACCTGTAATTCCAGCTACTCAGGGGAGGCTGAGGCAGAAGACTCGCTTGAACCCAGGAGGCAAAGGTTGTAGTGAGGCAAGATCGCACCACTGTACTCCAGCCTGGGAGACAGAGCAAGACTCCATCTCAAAAAAGAAAAAAAGAGGCCAGGCACGGTGGCTTGCGCCTGTAATCCCAGCACTATGGGAGGTCAAGGCAGCCAGATCACGAGGTCAAGAGAACGAGACCATCCTGGCCAACATGGTGAAACCCTGTCCCTACTAAAAATATAAAAATTAGCTGGGCTTGCTGGCACGAGCCTGCAGTCCTAGCTACTCAGGAGACTGAGGCAGGAGAATCGCTTGAATCCAGGAGGCAGAGGCTACAGTGAGCTGAGATCACGCCACTGCACTCTAGCCTGGTGACACAGCAAGACTCCATCTCAAAAAAAAAAGAAAAGTGCATTAAGGATTTCTAAAGCATAATATATCATTCAATCCCTCATTCAATAAATATTTGATGCTTATCTGTACTCAACGGCAGGCAGTGTGATGGAGATACGGTAGTAAAGTGCCATTCTTACCAGCATGAGTTTTAGAGCCTACTGGCACTCTAGTATCATTGTTGAGAAATTTGAATGGGCCCCTTTACCTTCTCTACCAAGGAGAGTCATTCCTTTCAGATGTGCAACTTTGGGTGGAAAGCACATGAGGGAGGAAGGAAGAAAACAACAATCTAGGCAGCTAGTAACTGAACCCCCGCAATCAATGGGATGACAAATATTGCTCCTACTTCTTACACAAGACTGCCTTTTACCTCCAAAGTAAACATTCTGAATTTAGATAATCTGAAACTAATCCACACACTTACCTCGTCTGTGCACTGTCATCTTTTTCCATAAGTGTGGGATGAGGCCTGAATACTAATTCAATTTCACTAGCACCATCCATTACTGGATCAATTGCCATTGCTGCATTGTTATTATCAAGCTCAAGCCCAGAATCATCAGATGTTTTGGTCCGTTTGTTACTAGGGCCTGCTTCCTGATTGCTATGTGTGGAGGCATTACTACAGTGTGAACTGTCACCATTATCTTCTGCTCCACTACCATTTTCAATCTGTTGTTTCTTGCCTCGCTGCAGTCTAGTCAAGAGGGAAAAAAGGATGCATAAAATTTACTTTTAGGTCTTTAAAGCAACAAATCTGAAACATGTTTGCTACTGAACTTTAGAATTCCAAAAAAAACTGGTAACTGAATTTGCTCTGAGTTGGATGACATTTTTTCCCACATGTTCCTGAAAGGTCTAAAAAAATCTCTCTCACTCACAGGCAAACATTTAAATAATTTAACAACTGTTTCTATTCACTTAATAATTTTACTGGCCAGGCATGGTGGTTCACACCTGTAAACCCAACACATTGAGAGGCCAAGATGGGAGGAGCTTGAGGCCAGGAATTTGAGACCTGCTTGGGCAACAAAGCAAGATCCTGTCTCTACCAACAACAAAAAACGTTAAGTAGCTGGGGGTGGTGGTGCACCTATTATCTCAGCTACTTGGGAGGCTGACACAGGAGGATGGCTTGAGCCCAGCAGTTCAAGAGTGCAGTGAACTAGGATCACTCCACTGTACTCTGCCCTGGGTCAGAGTGAGATGCTATCTCTTAAAAATAGTTTTCTTTATTAAACAAAAGACTTTAAGAATTAATTGACAAATCTTTATATTGTGATCATTTTATGTCATGAGGTTATAGGTCTGAAGAAAGGCATGATTCAGATATGAAAATGTAAAAGTTCTTAGGGAAGATATTTATGCCTCTTTAAAGAAATTCTTAAGGAAACAAAATTTAAGAAGAATAGTAAGTACTTTCTCCCTGCTGACCTTCCTCAAAGTCAGCTGAGGCAATACAAAATGAATCTGAGGAAAATGCGATGGTACCTAAATAACCAAAGTGGATACAGAAGCTGCTCTCTAACAAGCTCAGATACTAAAACTAATTACCGGGCAAGGCACTTTATACATACAATCTTGTTTACTCTTCAAAACAACCTGTCAAGGCAGTTACCATTACTGTCATTTTCTAGTTGAGAAAAGCAAAGAAACTCAGGTACAAGATTAAATAATTTGCCTAAGGTTATACAGCTAGTAAGTGCCAGAGCTAGAGCTAGGATGTGAACCAGACCACATTCTTTCTACCACATTGCCTGCGTCCCTAACTTTATAGATAAAAAAAAAAAAAAGAAGGAATATATGATGAAAAAGAAGTATGAAAGAATGCCTTGCATTTGTAAGAATACTGTCATTATGTTTATCTCCAGAACAAGGAAATAGCAGTCCAATAGTTAGGAAAGATGCTCAAGAACTCATACTCCAAAAAAAAAAAAAAAAATCCTGCTTGTAAAATTTATAGATCATTGCAAAACTAAGAGGGGATGACCGGTATGTTAAATAACAAACGATGATTCAAAAATATATAAGCACACACAATGGAATATTATTCAGCCCTAAAAAGGAAGGAAATCCTACCACACACAATATGAATAGACATGCTGAGGTCATTTAAGTAATATAAACCAGGCACCAAAGTACATATACGTAACTTGGTGGCCTATAGTCAAGTAAAAAGAGAAATTAATAATAGTAAATAACAACAACAAAAAACCCAGAAGTCCAAACACTGCATGATTTCACTCAGGTGAGGTATCTAAAGAAGTCAAATTCATGAAACAAAGTAGAATGACAGTTTCCGGGAACTGGGGGGAGGGAGAAATGAGGAGTTAGTGCTTAATGGATACAGGGTTTCAATTTTCTAAGATGAAAAGAGTTCTGTAGATTGGTTGCACAACACTGTGAATGTTCAGCTTTGAGGAGCCGATCATTTTAAAAAAAAAAAAAAAAGGAATGTACTTAACACTACTGAACTCTACACTTACAAAAGGTTAAGATGGAAAATTCTGTTATATGTCTTTTACCACGACTTTTGAAAAAAAAGGTATGAACAGGCCAAAATAATGGGACAAAAAATTAATAGCACAACATAAAAACAAAAATATCTTCTAAAATCCACAACTAAAGCAAATTTTAGTTGACCATAAATTACAATGACCTAACAGGTTTATTAAGACTCAATATATTTATTTTTATCCCATATCTCTTTCCAAAAAAGAAATGGTGTGACAGAGCTACATTAATGGAACTGCAGGTAGCGTTTAAAGAATAATGTTCGTATAAAGAACATTAATAATCTATTATATCCCACATTTATCAAATCACATCTATGATACTACATACTGTCCTGAGGATAGCATTTTAAGAATGACACCAATCTTGAGAGTCATATGAGGAACAAAAAAATGAGGAATGTGAATATTAAGCCTTTGGAGGGACACGTACGAACATATATCTATATAAAAGTATTTGAAAAGACAGAAGCAGAATCTGAAATAGATGTAAAAGTCAACATAAGCATTTCAACATAAGACAAACCCACACTGCTGCACACAAGAGACTAATTTTAATTCAATGTAAAGGAAGAACTTAAAAATTCACACATCGATAAATATTTACTGAGCAGCTACTACTTTAAGCCAAGCATGGTTCTAAATAATGGTGTTAGTAAGAATCAATGATACTGACACAGTCTCTTCCCTCTTAGGGGTCATATTCTAGTGTAGCAGGTCACACATCAGAGAGTGATACGTGCTATGGGGAAAAAAATGAGGCAGGGAGGGTAAGGAATTATAGAGTCCTAGAATGGAAGATGAGAACTTAAGCAGATACCTGCTAAGAAAGTGAGGTAGTGTGCCATGTGGATTATTTGGAAGAAGAGGGTTCCTGAAATAGAGTAGTGTAAGTACAAAGGCTCTGAGGCAGAAGAATGCTTGGTGAGTCTGAAGAACAGTAAGGAAGTTGTAATAAAGTTGCCAACAAAAGAAAGCAGTGCCTATCACACAGCCCCACCACTAGAAATGTACAAGCAAAACCAAAGGAATATTTGCTAGGAGAGTCCTGCTTTTAGCAAACGGTTAAATTGAACAACCATTAAAGTCCTTCCAACTCTTAGGAATGTAAAATTATTTTAAAAATAAATACATTTAACATTTAGTACATTATACTTTGGTAAACAGAGTGGTAGGCCAGTTTAATACTGTTAGAATGGAGCACATCTTTTAACCTTTAAGTCAGTGGTTTTTGACCTTGACTACACTACAGAATCATCTATGGAACCTTAAAAACAGAAATCCTGGACCCTGATTACTGGGATGGGGATGATGCCTACAAGTTTTCTGAGTGAGTGTGATGTTCAGCCAAGGCGAAAACGACTAGACTGAGATGGGGCTTTACTATTATCTCCTTCTATGGAAAATAATGATTCTCCTTGAGGCCTGAATAAATCAGACGATAATGTCAGAGAGGAAAAGAAGATGAGGGTAGGGAAAATGCCCATCTTATATAGGGTCTTAGAAACCATCATTAAAGTCTTTTGGTTTTTAGCCTGAATCTGAATGTGAATAGAAGTTATTAGAGGGCTCTGAGCAAAGGAAAACCATGATCTTCCTTTCAATTTAACAGTTATCTCTGGCTGCTGTGCTGAGAATAGACTATGTGGGAGTAAGCACAGGAAGTAGAAAAACCAGTTGGGAACTTATTTCAATACATCAAATGAAAGACTGTTGTGGCCTGAATCTGGATATACTATGGAGAAAGCAAAAGGTATTTATTTATTTACAGATTGGAATACAGGATGTGTGAAAGAGATTTAAAAGCGACTCCAAGGCCGGGTGTGGTGGATCACGCCTGTAATCTCAACACTTTGGGAAGCTGAGGCGGGCGGATCACGAGGTCAGGAGTTCGAGACCAGCCTGGTCAATATGGCGAAACCACGTCTCTACTAAAAAATACAAAAATTAGCCAGGTGTGGTGGTGTGCGCCTGTAGTCCCAGGAGCTGAAGCAGGAGAATCGCTGGAACCCAGGAGGCAGAGGTTGCAGTGAGCCAAGATGGTGCCACTGCACTCTGGCCTGGGTGACAGAGCAAGACTCCATCTCAAAAAAAAAAAACCAACTCTAAAGTTTCTGGCTTAAGCAAGTAGAATGATGGAGTTGCCATCACCCAAAATGAGTAAGAATGAAGAGAAGTAGGGAGTAAGTTCAGTATTCATCATGTTAAGTTTGAGATGCTTATTAGATACCCATAAGGAGATGTGTCTAAAATTCAGGTTAAGTCCAGGCTGGCTATATAAATTTGGGAGTCATCAGCATACAGATGGTAAATAAAACCGTAAAACTGAGTAAGATAATTTGGAGACAGATTTTGACAGAAACAAACACTAGTCTCTGTTAAAGACACACCATCTTTAACAGTTAGGGAAACTGAAATAAAAAGTACAAAAGAAACAAGTACAGTTAGTGACATACAAAGGGAACCAAGAGACAAGGGCCTCCTGAAAGGCAGGTGAAGAAAATGATTTAAAGAGAAGGGAGAAATTAATTGTGTCAAATGCTGCTAAGTAAGACGAGGTCTGAGAATCAGTCATTAGATGGCACAATGAAGAGATCACTAATAGATAACAGCAATATGATGGGGTGGTGAGGATGAATGTCTGATTGGAGGAAGTACATAAAAGAATGGGAAAAGAATTGGAGATACAACTCCTTCAAGGAATTTTGCCATAAAAACAAGAGGAGAAATAGAATGGTAAGTTGAGAAAAAAGTAGGTACAAGAGAGATTCTAGTATTTTAAATGAAATACCTTATTATGCCTGGAGGCATGTATTATACCTGCATGAAAAGTAATCATGCAGTACAACTATTTGTTACTGTATTTTAACTTTTTCAAAAAGTAAATTTAATTGTTAATAAAGTATTCAGAAAAATAGCTACCCTCTCTGACCCTCTTTCCCATATACCTGTTCATGGCCTGTATCTTCAGTCCTTCCTCAATGCTGTGACTGAGTGCTTGCTGATTATTGTGCTTGTTGATCCTGGCTAATACTCTCTCTTGATGAGCTTCATACTCATCACGACTTGGATAAATTTTGCTGATGAGTGCATCAAAGTTTGGGTCTGGCCTTAGTGATCTTTTGGAAACTAGTTTTTTCCGACAGGTAGGACATTCTTTGTTGCTAAATAAAAGGAGGGGAAAGCAAATGTAAACAATGCTAGTATCTTTGGACTAAGACAAAAATATCTGGCTTCTGGATATTCACCTTAATTCCAATACCTTTAATAAGTCACAGAAATGTAAACCGATTAACCTGAATTTCCTTGAAACTCTGACTAGTGGGTAAGCAAGATTCTGGAAACCTCAAACACTCTATACCACTTGTCAAAAGAAAAAATTTGAGTATTTCCAAAGATAATTTATAAATAACCATCTTAGAAATAAAAATCTATTCTCGTCTAATTTAAATTTCCCCTTTCCAATATCCATGCTTTGCAAGGAAAAAATACCCACTAATATATATGTTAATTTATATGTAATAAATTATTTTATTGAAATAATACTTTCATAAGTAATTTTATACACTTAAGTGGAAAAATAATGGTTTTACGCTTTGTAATTTCCTCAAAACAAATACTCATCCTATGAAGTGTCTAAAAATCAGTGATTTCAATACAAAGATTTTCCTACAATTAAAACTTACACTTCAGAAAGATTTCTAGTTCTCAATCAAACACTTATAGAAAATGTATTTCTCGGCTGGGTGCAGTGGCTCACGCCTGTAATCTCAGCACTTTGGGAGGCCAAGGCGGGTGGATCACGAGGTAAGGAGTTCGAGACCAGCCTGACCAACACGGTGAAACTCCCCCTCTAATAAAAATAGAAAAATTAGCCAGGCGTGGTGGCACATGCCTGTAATCCCAGCTACTCAGGAGGATGAGGCAGGAGAATCGCTTGAACCCAGGAGGTGGAGGTTGCAGTGAGCCAAGATCGTGCCACTACACTGCAGCCTGGGTGACAGAGTGAGACTCCATCTCAGGAAAGGAAAGGAAAGGAGGAAGGGGAAAGGGGAAAGGAGTAAGACGAAAGGGGAAAGAAGAAAAAGAAGAAAGGAAAGGAAATGTATTTCTCGGCCAGGTGCAGTGACTCATGTCTGTAATCCCAGCACTTTGGGAGGCCAAGGCGGGTGGATCACCTGAGGTCGGGACTTCAACATGCTGAAACCTGGCCAATGTGTTGAAACCCCGTCTCTAGTAAAAATAATTTTAAAAATTAGCCCGCCCTGGTGGCACAAGCCTGTAATCCCAGCTACTCTGGAGGCTGAGGCAGGAAAATCGCTTGAACCTCCAGGAGGCAGAGGTTGCAGTGAACCAAGATTGCACCACTGCAGCACTCCAGCTTGGGCAAGAGCAAAACTCTGTCTCAAAAAAAAAAAGAAAAAGAAAAAGTATTTCTCAAACCCTGGAAAGCATTTTCATGGTAAATTTAAGTACCTAGTATAATAACTCTTCTCAACATACCCACTTCTAAGGGCTGTGATGATGCAGTCTGCACAAAAACGATGTAAACACTCCTTCGTAGTCATGGTGTTCTTCAACATATCCAAACAAATTGGGCACATTAATTCACTGTGTAGACTTCGAGGTGAAACCACAATTTCTAAGCCATCTGTTATTGCCTCCTGTAAAAGAGTCACTTTAAAATTAAAAGCTACTTAATTTTTTATTATGGACAAGCTCAAACATATAAAAATACTGGAAATGGTAAAAACAAATATATATGTACCCATCACCCAGCCACTGCCATTGTCAACTCACAGCTAATTTTGTTTTGGCTATAATCGCCTACAGCTTCCCTCAGCCCCACCACCACTATATTATATAAATGCTCTTACTTTAATGCTAAAGATAACATATTCATGTATTTAAAAGTTTACTAGTGGGAAATTAGCCTGGTATAATAAAAAAACATTGAATTTGGAATCATATACCTTAGGTTAGATCTAGTTCTAGTCAAATTAACTAGCTTAGTCTAAATAATTATTTAACATTGCTTTCTTACCTGCAAAATGAGAAAGTTAGGGCTAAATTAACCCTTAGAAAACATCCATCTTCAAAAGTTACACCATTTTCACAATAAATTATATGTTTCATGCTATTAAAATAAGATTCCAATAAAAGTAGTCTCTAGTTTATAAATAGCTCAATAGAATTTCATTATAAAATACTTTTGAACCCCGAAAATTATTTTCCACAGAGCAATTTTATACAAAGTAGTCAGCTTCTCACACTAACCCAGAAGCTGATTTATACCAGAATATATCCAAAGTATAAAATGTATTGCTATATCTAACTGTCATGCCTAAATAAGTTTCTCTCCAAAATGCATCTGGAGTTCCAATGTAAAATTTCAGGACTTATCTCCCCTGCTGTAGAGTGATTAGTGAATCCTACTTGGTTCACTACCCTCTCCACAAGCTGGCAGTGAGAACATAGATTACTCAGTTCTAAAGCCACCAGTATCAACTCCTACAGATTGAGGAGAGTTCTAGTATGGTGAGAATTGTAAAGCAAGATGCAGGTATAAGTAAGTGGCTTTCAATAGGTTCCTGTGCTTCTTGTTTCCACTGGCAGTCCATCATACTTGTGCTTTCTTTATATGGTCAAAGATGGATTACTCCATAAGAAAAACATAGAAACTATACCTATTGTTCATAAAGGGCTCAAGTATTAATAAAATATGCTTGTGAGGTTTCAGCCTCTCTATATAAATATACATAAATACACAACTATGAATATATATAAATATGAAATAAAAAATTTCCTTTTTCCTTAGTTTAACACTTAGACAAACTTGATTAAGGAAACTATCACTCAGAGTATATCGATGACCCAGAGAGTAATCAAGTCGGTTCTCCTCTGCCTCTTTAGAACATGCCTAACAAAATCCCAACCCTGGATAAATTCAACCATCTATGTTCTCCACCAGGGCTGTACTTGTGCAGATATGTAGCACTGTAGGGGAAGAGAAAAAGGGAAAACCACCTTGGTATAACTAAAAATTTCACCAGCCTCATATGGGTGTTTAACACTGCTCAGCAACTGGTTAATCTAACAAACTCACTTTTCCTTTCTATACATTATTTTACACACTTTTCTTCTATCTGCTGACCTTTTCCCATCTTCACGTTCAATAAACTATCTTACCTCAATTTATTGAGGTATTTCATTAAAAGAGAGTTCCTTCATTTCCTCTGTATGAAATCTATACATCATCATCTATCTCTCCTGTTACAAGGAGAAACTATACCTTGTCCTATCAAAGGTGTATTCCTTTGTACCCTCTCAAAGAGATTCTTCTTTTGATTATTCTATCTGCTCTCTGATTTCAGCAATCTCTCCTTCTCCATTGAATCAGCCTAAGAGATTAGAGTCTCAGCTTGGGCTGCGGCATAGTAAAACATGAATGATGCATCCTAGAGCTGTGCAAGGGGAGAGAGAAGACGGGCACTCTACCTCTAGTTTTTTTTTTGTTTTTTTTTTTTTGAGATGGAATTTCACTCGTTGCCCAGGCTGGAGTGCAATGGTGTGATCTCAGCTCACTGCAAACTCCACCTCCCGGGTTCAAGCGATTCTCCTGCCTCAGCCTCCTGAGTAGCTGGGATTACAGGCGCCCACCACGCCCAGCTAATTTTTTGTATTTTTAGTAGAGACAGGGTTTCACCATGTTGGTCAGGCTGGCCGCAAACTGCTTACCTCAGGTGATCCACCGGCCTCAGCCTCCCAAAGTGCTGGGATTACAGGTGTGAGCCACTGAGCCCAGCCTCTATCTCCATCTTACAAACACAATTAAAAACTCAATTTCACATTGGTCTCCAGTTTTTACTCCATTTCTTGGCTCCCCTGCATAGCTGAATTTCTCTGAAGAACTGCCTATTCATCTTTCGTCACTTCTACCCTCCCCTTACTGGGCCATATATATATAATTATCATATCCTTGATTCATCGTGTGAAATAATGATGAGAACGCACCATGATTCCATTCAACCCTCAACCTTGTACAATCTACTCAGGTGAGCTTGCTCTTGTCAAGGTCACCAAGTATATACAGTCGACCCCTGGTATCCATGGGGGGTTGGCTCCAGGAACTTCCACAGATATCAAAATCCTTGGATGCTCAAGTCCCTTATAACTTAGGCATATTCTCCCATGTACTTTAAATTAGGAGCCCCAACCCTCAGGCCATGGACAGGTACTGGCCTGTTAGGAACCAGACCACACAGCAGGAGGTGAGCAGCAGGCGAGGAAGCATTACCGCCTAAGCTCCGCCTCCTGTCAGATCAGTGGTGGCATTAGATTCTCATAAGAGTCCGAACCCTATTGAGAACTACACACGCAAGGGAGCTAGACTGCATGCTCCTTATTAGAATCTAATGCCTGATGATCTGAGATGGTGCAGTTTCATCCTGAAACCATCCCCCACCCACCCACCCCCAATCCATGGAAACACTGTCATCCAAGAAAATGGTCCCTGGGGACTGCTACTTTAAATCATCTCTAAATTACTTGTAATACTTAATACAATGCCCGTACAGCACCTCATTTGCATGGATTCAACATAATACTTAGCACATGGAAAATTCAAGTTTTGGTTTTTGGAATTTTGTGAAAATTTTTTTTCCCTGAATTTTTTCAATTGTGGCTGCTTGAATCCACAGATGCAGAACCCCATATATGTGGAGGACCAACTTTATTGTCAACTCTTAATTTACACTTGTCTAACCTTCACCTTATTCAGCCTGTCACTCATGTTAAACACTTTAACTACGTCCTCCTTGAAATACTTCCTTTAGCTTTTTTTTCTTTTTTTTTTTTTTGAGACGGAGTTTCGCTCATGTTGCCCAGGCTGGAGTGCAATGGCGCAATCTCAGCTCACCACAACTTCCGCCTCCCAAGTTCAAGCGATTGTCCTGCCTCAGCCGCCCAAGTAGCTGCAACTACAGGCGCCTGCCACCACGCCTGGCTAATTCTGTATTTTTAGTAGAGATGGGGTTTCTCCATGTTGGTAAGGCTTCCTTTAGCTTTTAAATCCCTCCCCTCTCAAACTCCTGTTTTTCCTTCCTTTTCTCTGGATGTTCCTCTCAGTCTCCTTCACTGGCTCCTTGTCCATTACCTAATTTCTAAATATCGAAGCAGCTCTGGATGAAGTTATAGGTCCTCTGCTCATCTCTCTGGATGATTTTATCCATTCCTATTGCTTAAAATGTGCTTGCTGTCAATCCCTAAAATTTTATATTTAGTCCAGACTAATATAAAAATCATCTCTAGCTGGCATCTCTGCCTGCCTGTTGTATAGGAATCTCGAAATTAATCCAATGTTAAGCATGTTTATTGCCTTCAAACCTGCTCCTCCCCTAGTCTTTGCCATCATCTCAAAACAGTCTTCCTTGGTGCTTTATTGGTACTTATTACAGCAAGGAGGACTTGCCCAACTTTCTACAACTTCTCGCATGTGAATTTTACAGATACTTACTTTTTCAATGTCTGTAAAAGTCCATGGTTGGTGCTACATCTGTTTTACTCACCACTGTTTACCCAGTACCTACCACAAAAGCTTGTATAGAATATTCAGATTATTTGTTCAATCAATGAATAAAGTGTTAGCAAACATACAGAAGTCAGGAATGATTGAATATAAATTTATTATTACTGTATGTTCTATTTAAGTTTTCATGTTCTAAAAATGTATCCCAGTTTACATGTCTCATATGCCCTTTGGCAGTCATCTTAGTCATTACCTGAGGTGTTCGTTGTAACTCATATAAACTGAGTTCCCATGTTTTGCTTAATGGTTGAGTTCCGTTTGTCTGCACGGCCTGAGACATTGCTGGAAATAAAAAAGAGAGAAAAACAATTTTAGTATTTGGAAGGGAAGTGCTATGGTCTGAATGTATGTGTCCCACCAAAATTCCTATGTTGAAATCTAATCTCAATGCAGTAATATTAACAGGTGGGGACTTTGGGAGGTGATCAGGTTATGAGGGCCCCACCCTCATGAATGAAATTAGTGCCTTTATAAAGGAGGCTTGATGGAAACTTTTGGCCCTTCCAGCATGTTTGGACACAGAGAAGCAGCTATAAGGAATAGGCACTCACCAGACGCTGCATCTGCTGGTGCCATGATCTTGGAATTCCCAGTCTCCATTACTGTAATACATTTCTGTTGCTTATAAATTACCCAGCCTAAAGTATTTTGTTATAGCAGGCCAAATGGATTAAGACAGGACGTAAATCTCAAAACTGATTTTTAGTAATTGTTAATCTTGAGAATAAAAACAAATTATTCACTGGTTCTCAAAAATTAAAAAGAAGAAAAACTCAAGAATCTTTTACACTTGTAAATATGAACTACTTGACAGTAAAAGCCTACTACTGACTTCCTAAGAGCTGGCATACAGGAAGTACTTAACATATCAAAAGTGCTTAATTACTACTGAATATATAGAAGATTGTCTTAACCCAAAACAATAAATATTTTTTTTTTTTTTGAGACGGAGTCTCGCTCTTTCGCCCAGGCTGGAGTGCAGTGGCCGGATCTTAGCTCACTGCAAGCCCCACCTCCCAGGTTTATGCCATTCTCCTGCCTCAGCCTCCCATGTAGCTGGGACTACAGGCGCCCGCCACCTCGCCCAGTTAGTTTTTTGTATTTTTTAGTAGAGACGGGGTTTCACGGTGTTAGCCAGGATGGTCGTGATCTCCTGACCTCGTGATCCGCCCATCTCGGCCTCCCAAAGTGCTGGGATTACAGGCTTGAGCCACCGCGCCCGGCCTAACAATAAATATTTTTATGAAATTTACAGTCATAGAACTTAGAACTAAATCAGGAAAATTTCAGATTCTTCAGCATAGCTATCTAGTCTAACGCTGCCCAAGTTAAAATATCTACTTTATAGCACTTTAAACCACTAGTCATTCTGCCTCTATTTTCACAGCTTCACTCATGAAAAATTACCTTCAGAAAGCTCTTCCTAATGTTGAGACCCAAACTGCTACCTATTCATCCTATAGCTGTCCTCTGAAGACAAACTAATAATAATAATAATTAGTCTATAATTTTTCTACATGACAGTCTTTCAAATATTGGGAAAATGGTATCACATCCCACCTGATTTTCCTTTCCTTTTGGATAAATATCCTAGTTCCTCCTATTGTTCCCCATTTGACACCATTCAAAGTCTCCTCACCACTCTGATTAACTCTGCCTCCTTTCCTGATATAAATGAACTGAACAGCATAAGACCAACTTCTCTGCTTGTCTTTGAGTAGGGGGACATCTAGTATAAATGTGGGAAAGAGGGTTGTAGATAAAAAACTCACTCCTGTGGGGCACAGAAAATGAAGTGACTCCAGTCATACAAATATTTAGTAAATATCTATCACTAGTCAAGCAGAACTGCCCCAGGGTCCTTGTCTAGAAGGAAATACATGCAAATAGCTCAACTACAATCCATAAGAAAAAGTCTAAGACAAAGTCTAAGCAGGTATATAGACAAAAATAAATGGAATTATAGAGGTGGATTGGGGAATTTAAGGAGTTAAGGAGGCTTTGGCAGAGATGAAATAAACCTTAAAAAGAAAGGCATTATCAATCCAACAGAGCTTAAGGGAAAAAAAATAAATATATTAATAGAGATTACTACAGTGGAATGGAAGTATAAAAGAGGGTTCTAAGCAAATTACAGCACCATATATGGGCATGCTTGTGATTGGAAGATATTAAAAGTTTTAAACAGGGCCAGGTGCGGCGGCTCACGCCTGTAATCCCAGCACTTTGGGAGGCCGAGGCAGGCAGATCACCTGAAGTCAGGAGTTTGAGACCAGCCTGGGCAACATGGTGAAACTCAGTCTCTAGTAAAAATACAAAAATTAGCCAGGTGTGGTGGCGTGCGCCTGTAATCTCAGCTATGCGGGAGGCTGAGGTAGGAGAATCACTTGAACTTGGGAGGCGGAGGTTGCAGTGAGCTGAGATGGCACCACTGCACTCCAGCCTGGGTGACAAAGTGACACTCAGTCTCAAAAAAGGAAAAAAAAAAAAGGTTTAAACAGGAGAGTAACATGATCAAATTGTTCACAAAAACTCAAGTAGTATAGAAGGCAGAAGACTAGAAAGCAACTAACAATAAAATCAGTGAGAGAAAGTTGGTAAAAACCTGTATGATATTAACTATCTGAACTAAAGCAATTAAACATGGACAGAGAGACAGACCACTAAGTGATATACAAGACACTGGTATTAAGAAAGAAGGGTCAAATATGGCTCTGCGAAAGCAACCATTTTTTATTGAGAATACAAAAGAAAAGTATGCATTAGAAGAGCAGTACAGTTGCTACACACACTGAGTTCAGTTACTCACGGACCACTAAGGTAGAGTGGTCCAGTAGATAGTGGAGGCAAAAAAAAAAATTCCCATGCTTCCCTGAAGACACAACATGTCCCTCATTCCTGTACTCTGGAGCTAACGGTTAACAGACTGGTAATCACAGAGTTTGATTATTCAGTCATAGGCCCTAGCTACCATTTTATAAGTATTATTAGACACCTACTATGGCAACCCTCTCTTGTGAATCAAAGTGAAAGCTGCAAGCTTCTCCTGGTAGAATTCCTGCTATATGCATTCTTATTATAATCTTAAATTATTGCACTTAGTAGGCTAGATGGCACAATTTCTCCAAGGATGATTTCTAGTTACCTCAGCTATTATGAAGAATTTGGGGCACATCAAAGATAATACAGCTCAGAGAAGCTCTAGAAAGGAAAGGAAAAAAAGTACCAAATATACAATGGCCTTTTGTGACCAGCATGCCAAGGTCTCAAAATAAAACTGACTTGAAAACAGCATCCCTAGAAGATTCTCTTGTTAAAGTCAGAAGGGGGAAACAAAACCCCTCAAACTATCTGAAACGTGCCCTCCTTTTGCATCTAACATTATCATGCTTTACCATCACCATCAGCATATATTCCTTTTGTTCTTCTCTATTGCCTCCCCCAAAATCCTAAATGAACTATCCTTTCCCAAGGTCTCCTCCCCCAAAACAAACCAACGACCTAATACTCATTTAAAATTGCTACAATGCTGCTTCTAGTGGTAAGCCAACAGAAACTGAATTAAAGCAGTTAAAGCCAACAGATAGCTAGAAGAAGACTTAAAGACTGGGGAGGTACGGTGGCTCACAGGACTGCTTGAGGCCAGGAGTTCAAGACCAGTCTGGGCAACACAGCAAGATGCCATCTCCACACAAAAAAATTAAAAATTAGGTAGGTGTGATGTTGTGTGCCTATCATTCTACACACTTTGGAGGCTAAGGCTGGAAGATGGCTTGAGCCCAGGAGTTTAAGGTTTTAGTGAGGTACGATTGTGCCACTGCACTCCAGTCTGCAACAGAGTGAGACCCCGTCTTCTTTTTTTTTTTTTTTTTTTAAGGAAAAGACATTTAAAAAAAAAAAAAAAAAAAGGTGGGGGCGGCAGGCATAGTGGCTTACACCTGTAATCCCAGCCCTTTGGGAGGCCGAGACAGGTAGATCACTTGAGTCCCAGAATTTGAGACCAGCCTGGGCAACACAGCAAAATTCCCTCTCTATAAAAAATACAAAATGTTAGCTAGGAGTGGTGGCACACACCTGGAGCCCCAGCTACTCAGGAGGCTGAGGTTGTAGTGAGCTGAGATCACACCACTGCACTCCAGCCGGGGCAACAGAGTGAGCTCAGGTCTCAAAAAAAAAAAATATATATACACACACACACACACACACACACACACACACACATATATACACACACACACACACCTAATAATAGTGACTAGAGTAAGAAAAAGAGTTGGCCTGTAGTCCCAGCTACTCAAGAGTCTGAGGCAGGAGGACTGCTTGAGCCCAGGAGTTTGAGGCTGTAGGAGAGACCCTGTGTGGGAAGGGAGAGGGAAGGAGACAGAAAGTGAAGAGTTGGATGGGAGAGACATGAGAAATTGCCATCAAGACTTTATACTGTGGAACAGACCCAAAGTTAATATAATAAAAACCCTGGCTGTCTTCTTGTTCATAAGCTAAAACATAAAATACAGGACTTATAAAATTAAAAAAAAAAATTAAAATGGAAAATTGCAAATTTGGATAATCTCCAATATGTAGCTGAAAACATTCAAAGAACCTGAGAAAACTGACAAAATACAAACTAAAACAAACATACAACCCTTTGAATAAACCTAGCTATCAAAATAATTTTAAAAATCAAAAGATATTTTATCCTCTAAGAATTAAAGACCTACTTATAAGATATTAGTAGACAAAGCAAGCAGAAAAATAAGAGGCTTTGTTCCATATTAGCAAACAAAGCAGCCGGGGAAAAAAACAATGGCCAGAGTCTATCCAATGATGCTGCTTTGAAGATGACTCTAGTTGTTGAATTTGAGGTGAACCATGTATAAATATAGATGGCCAGCTTCTATGTAGATATTAGGCTAGTACAAATTAATCGTGGTTTTTGCATTGTTGGAATTCACTATTTGATACTGGAATATATTCTTCAATGTGGTTATTATATATCATTTTAATGGGCATTTCTCACTTTATTTTTTTTTTTTTGCTAATGAATTATTTGCTGTTTATGTTTACACTATGGAAATGGAGTTAGACAAAAAACAAACCTGAGTAATTTTCTTATTCGAGTTCAAAATGGTTTGTGAAGCACTGGAGACAACTCTCAACATCAACAATGCATTCTACCCAGGAACTGCTGATGAACATACAGGGCAGTGGTGGTCCAAGAAGGAAATTCTACAGGACGAGTGCGGTGGCTCACGCCTGTAAACCCAGCACTTCAGGAGGCCAAGGAGGGTGGTGGATTACCTGAGGTCAGGAGTTCAAGACCAGCTTGGCCAACATGGCAAAACCCTGTCTCTACTAAAAATAAAACATAAAAACAATTAGCCAGGCATGCTGGCATATGCCTGTAATCCCAGCTACTGGGGGGCTGAGGCAGGAGGATGGCTTGAACCTCGGAAGCAGAGGTTGCAGTGAGCCAAGATTGTGTCACTGCACTGCAGCCTGGGAAACAGAGTGAGACTCTGCCTCCAAAAAAAAAAAAAAAAAAAAAAAAAAAAAAAAGTTCTGCAAAGGAGACAAGAACCTTGAAGACGCAGAGCCATAGTGACCAGCCATCGCAAGTTGACAACGACCATCTGAGAACAATCACACAAGCCGATCGTCTTATAACTATATTAGAAGTTACCAAAGAACTCAACGTCTACCATTCTACGGTCGTAGCATTTCAAGCAAA
This sequence comes from Trachypithecus francoisi, assembly GCF_009764315.1. Classification (NCBI taxonomy): domain Eukaryota; kingdom Metazoa; phylum Chordata; class Mammalia; order Primates; family Cercopithecidae; genus Trachypithecus; species Trachypithecus francoisi. The sequence goes on along the minus strand of NW_022681470.1, from coordinate 41,946,029 downwards.
CTGGAAAGGTGAAAAACCTCGGTAAGTGGGTGTCTCATGAGCTGAGCGAAAATCAAAAACAGCACCATTTTTAAGTGTTGTCTTCTCTTATTCTACGCAACAACAATAAACCATTTATCCATTGGATTGTGACTTGTGACGAATGTGGATTTTATGTGGTAACTAGTGATGACCCGCTCAGTGGTTGGACTGAAGCACTTCCAAAGTTCCAAAGCACTTCCCAATGGCAAACTTGCACCAAAAAAAAAGTCATGGTCACCGTCTGGTGGTCCGCTGCTGCTACAGCTTTCTGATCCACTACAGATGCCGGCAAAACCATTACATCTGAGAACTATGCGCAGCAAATAGATGAGATGCACTGAAAATGGCAATGCCCGCAGCTGGCAATGATCAACAAAAAGGGCCCAATTCTTATCCACAACAGTGCTCAAATGCATGTCACACAACCAACACTTCAAAAGTTGAAGGAGGCCAGGCACCGTGGCTCACATCTGTAATCCCAGCACTTCGGGAGGCTGAGGCAGGTAGTCACCTGAGGTCAGGAGTTTGAGACCAGCCTGGCCAACATGGTGAAACTCCCCATCTCTACAAAAAATACAAAAATTAGTCAGGCGTGGTGGCACACACTTGTAATCCCAGCTACTCAGGAGGCTGAGGCAGGATAATCGCTTGAACCCAGGAGGCAAGAGGTTGCAGTGACCCAAGATTGCACCATTGCACTCCAGCCTGGGCAACAAGAGCGAAACTCCACCTAAAAAAAAAAGTTGACAGAATTAGGCTACAGTTTTGCCTCATCCACCATATTCATTGGACCTCTTGCCAACCAACTACCACTTATTCAAGCATCTCGACAATTTTTTGCAGGGAAGACACTTCCACAACTAGCATGATGCAGAAAATACTTTCCAAGAGTTCACTGAATCCCAAAGCATGGATTTTCACACTACAGGAATAAACAAATTTATTTCTCATTGGCAAAAATGTGTTGATTGTAATGGTTCCCATTTTGATTAATAAAGATGTGTTTGAGCCTAGTTATGATGATTTAAAATTCACAGTCCAAAACCGCAATTACTTTTGTACCAAACTAACACATGTGCCATTATTTCTAACATATATCCTACTACAACAGAATAAATCTTTCAGAGAACCAAAACTACTCAGGAGGAATTTCTAAAACTCCATTGGAGGAATTTCTAAGAATTCCAAATGCTAACCCATGTGCCAACCTATAACTGTTACCCTAGGACCAATTACAAGCAGAACACTCCTTGTGTCTACTGAACACTGCCCTGGAAAATTAATAGGAACTATCAAATAAAATATTCTGAAGTATTATACTTCTAGAGATACTAGTTATCTTGCACATAACCAAATTATATCTGATTTGGATATCTGTACTCCTGTGGCAAATAAGACTTAGGAGTGATTGACAAGTTAGCTGCACTTCCAGAATTTCCTGGTACCATTTGGAAAAACTACACTCTTCATGACTTTGCAGAATTTTCTAGTTCTTCTTTATCTTTCTGTTAAGTCTGTATTACAGTAATACGTTCTCTGGTATCTACAGTCTTAACTACTACCACATGGATGCTATCTTACCAGACAGTACAGCAGGTGATCCTGAGACCAAAAATAGGGGCAAAGTCTCGCAGACTGCCAAAATCACTACCTCAATTCTTATCAACATGTCACTGAACAGATACACTCTTGGAGAATTAGTGTCTCTTTGCTTTAGATCAGTATACATCTTCATTTAAATTTAATTTAAATTCACCCTGCCCCAAAATTGTATTTAATCTTTCCTCTTCTGTTTAGTGAGAAACTACATTTCTGCCTGTGGTTCCCCCTTGCCCAAACCAAGAATGTGAAATACATTTAGCTTCTGTTTTTCAGATCTCAATGAAAAGTGATTTCAATGAACAATATTTGAGAGTCGCCTATGTATAGATACTAACATATACACAGAGTACAAAAAGAGGAAAAGAACAAGAATGGGTGACCAAGATACAGTCTGAAAAGCTGAAGAGTAGAGTGGAAGCCAGCAAAGAAGATACGAAGCGAGATGCCACACAAAATGAGCTTAAGGATTTTTTCCAGTGACAAGAATGTGCTCCCTATACCACGACAGCCTAAATATCTTTGTCACACAACAGAACAAGATCTAGGTCTACCAGGGGCCTATCAAAAGACAAAATTATAACAAGTTTAAAGACACAATTGGCTTTTTCTTTTTTCTTTTTCTTTTTTTTTTTTTTAAGACAGAGTTTCGCTCTTGTCACCCAGGCTGGAGTGCAGTGGCGCGATCTTGGCTCACTGCAACCTCGGCCTACGTCCTGGGTTCAAGCAATTATCCTGCCTCAGCCTCCTGAGTAACTGGGATTAAAAGGCGCCCACCACCACGCGTGGCTAATTTTTGTACTTTTAGCCAGGCTGGTCTCAAACTCCTGACCTCAGGTGATCTGCCCACCTCAGCCTCCCAAAGTGCTGGGTTACAGGCATGAGCTACCACGCCCGGCCCACAATTGGCTTTTATTTGGGCTCCTGGAATTGGACAACATCTCATTTTATAAAATAAAATGACTTCCAATGAGAGGAGAGGAGGTTGGCTTTAAAAGAAGAAAAAGGCTGAAGAAAGCAGAAACAGTACAAAAAGCAGACTGGTTGTTTCAAAGATGCTTTCCTTTAAAAGGTTAAAACAGGGACTTCCTTATTACGAAGACTCAGGCTGACTATAAACTCCTATTTTTTAGAAAACTGGCCTATTTCCAAGTTTGACTATGTGGCATTTAGCACAAGTGACTCCATTCTGGTTTGTTCTGATCTGGTGGGGTCCAGAGAAAGAGGCTAGTCTAGAACAATAGCCTCCCATAAATGTTTCACAGGCCCAATTTCCAATTACAGCTCATTAATTATACTTCTGAATAAAAAATATATCTCTAATAAAAATATAAAAAATTAGCCGGGCATAGTGGCACCTGCCTGTAGTCCCAGCTACTTGGGAGTCTGAGGCAGGAGAATTGCTTGAAGCCGGGAGACAGAGGTTGAGACAGCAGTTGCAGTGAGCCGAGATTGCGCCACTGCACTCCAGCCAGGGCAACAGAGTGAGACTCCACCTCCAAAAAAAAAAAAAAAACCATAAAAGATCTAGAAGAAAAGAGGGGCAGCCTAAAAGCAAGATAAAATACCCAGAAGACTAAAGGTTCATATTTCGCCTCACAAAATTTTAAATCCTGCATACAAAATCAACAAAAGACACCATGAGCAAATTTAAAAGATAAGCAATAGCTAAGAAGAAAGTATGTGCAACATATGTAAATTAACAAAGGACAATATCTGTAATATATACTGAGTACAACATCAAATCCATTTAAAAGACAATTCAATATAAGCAAAATGATGAATGAGTAATTGACAGAAAATATAACCAATACAATTAAATTGTGCTAAATTTCACTAATAATCAGTAAATTGCAAATCAAAACAATGTGTTCTATATAGGCTCTATTTTTCACCTGCGATGTTGACAAAAATTAAGATGACTAATATTTAGTTGATATGGTTTAAGATTTGTGGTCTCACCCAAATATCATGTGGAATTATGATCTCCAATGTCGGAGGAGGGGCCTGGCAGGAGGTGACTGGATCATGGGAATGGATGTCCCCCTTGCTGTTCTCATGATAATGAGTTCTCGTGAGATCTGATTGTTTAAAGTGTCTAGTATCTCCCTCTGCTCTCTCTTCCTCCAGTTTCAGACATCTAGGACCTGCCTACTCCCCTTTTACCTTCCGCCATGAATGTAAGTTTCCTGAGGCCTCCCCAGCCATGCTTCCTGTACAGCCTTGCAGAACCTTGAGCCAATTAAACCCCTTTTCTCTATAAATTATCCAGTCTCAGGGAGTCACAGTAATGCGAGAACGCTAGTGTTTAAAAGTGTGTGCATAAACAGGAATTGTCAAACCATCGGCAAAGTTCTGGGGACAGAACAATTTGGCAGTTGAGGCATAATTACAGTATTTAGCATAAGGAATGTATTTCTTGAATGGAAAATGGTTGAATCAAGCTATATGGGGCCATTACACAATCTCTATGGACATGCTGTAAGAACTATACAACACAGTGGCTCATGTCTGTAATCCCAGCACTTTGGGAGGCCAAAACATACATAGTCATCCCTCAGTATCTAAGAGGGATTGATTGGTTCCAGGACACCCTCTGACTCTCCCAGATACCGAAATCCATGGATACTCAAGTCCCTTATATAAAAAGATACAGCATTTGCATATAACTTACACATACCCTCCTGTGTACTTTAAGTCATCTCTAGATTACTTACAATACTTAATATAATGTAAACGCTATGTAAATAATTGTTATACGGTATTGTTTAGAGAATAATGACATGAGGAAAAAAATCTGTACATGTTCAAATGCAACCATACCATTTTTTTCCCTAATATTTTCAACCTGTAGTTGGTTGAAACCACTGATACAGGAAGGCAGACTGTATTTGGTCTCTTTTTTTTCCTTGTATTTGGTCTTAGTCCTTGGTTCCTGGCACAGATCATCTAAAACCTTTGGAATCCCTGAGTCATAGGGGTGAGAGGAGCCACTTTTCTTATTCACAGTAAGCCCCTTTCAACCATACCTGAGTTTATGCTAATACGGTTACTCTAGGTGGACCCCTAGATAGATTCAGGACAGGGACTGGTTTCCAGAAGAACCAACCACAAGATTAGAGGGTCAGAACATTCAGTCCCATCCTACCCATACCACTAAGAAGAGAAAAAAGGTTGGAGATCCAGCTAATTACTAATGGCCAATGATTTAACCAGTCATGTCCATGTAATGGAATCTCCGCTAAATTCTTAAATGATGAAATTTGTGGAAGGTCAGGGTGCCAGAAGGGTGATACATTCTAACTCCATAGGATACGAGCTCCTATGGTTGGAACCCTGACCTCACTCTCTCTACCTCTTAATATGCTGTATCTTTTATAGTGCCCTTTTTATAATAAACTGATAAATATAAGTAAAATGCTTTTCTGAGTTCTGTGAGCCATTCTAGCAAATTATCAAACCTGAGAAGGGGACTGTGGAAATCCCCAACTTATAGCCAATTGGTCAGAAGTACACGAGGCATGGGCTTAATGGCATCTGAAGTGGAGGCAGTCTGTTGTGGGGACTGACCCCTTAATGTGTGGGGTCTGGCAGTCACTCTGAGTAGCGTAATCACTGACTTGAATCAATTGTTGGACACCCAGTTGGTGACTAAAGAGTTGGAGAATTGTTAGTGTAGAAAAAAATCCACATATATAGTGTCAGAAATGTCGTGAGAAGAAACAGATTACAGAAGTAGATGTATTTCCATTTTATTATCTTTGATTGACATACAATAAAAATGTACTGGCTGATGTAATTATCTTACCTGCATTCCTTATAAGTAACAGTAGTGCTCCCAAAGTGCTGGGATTACAGGCATGAGCTGTATGTTTTAGCCACACTTGCCATCTTTTTCTTCATCAGTCTTGCAAAGATCATTCTCATTTTAGAGTCCTTTCACTAGCTTGTCCTTCTGCTTGGAAAGGAGTGATTTCTTCCCCAAAGATTTTCCCATAGCTAGCTCCCTCATACATTCTAAAGAAATTCTAACCTTTCTCTCATGCTCTCTCTTTTCTTAACCATAGCATTTTTATGGTTTCTAAGCTTTTTAAGAGTAGTTATCTCTTATTTACCACAATATCCCCAATACCTTGCACTGTACCTGGCATATAGTAGTCATTTCAATAAATATTTGCTCAAGAACTCATCAATGGTGATGAATAAATAAAAAGATGAGTTGAAATTAGGCAACCTCAACATTTCACATTTTCATGCCTAAAAAATAACCCAAAAAATCCCCAACATAGGAGTCCAGACATTCTTCACAGTCACCTTGGTTTACTGCTTCAACTGTGCTTGGAACCCCCACCCTAGCCAGCAGCTCAGAGTCAGCCCCCTGCTACCTCCTCACAGAACCCTCTAGCAGCCCCAAGGCTCCTGCCACCACTTCAGTGCTACCTCTTAGCCGCCTCCCATGATGACAGCAACCCCTACCACCAGAACCATCAACTGCCAGATTAATCTCGAGCTTTGTCTCTACATCTACCGAATTCATGTCTTACTACTTTGTCCACAATGATATGGCTTTGCCATGACACTTCTTCACCAACGTCATGACGAAAGAAGATATAATGAGAAGGTGACGGAGCTGCACAACCAACAGAGAGGCCTAATATTCCTTCAGGCCATCAAGAAACCAGACCGTAATAAATGGGAGGGCAGGTTGAAGACAATGGAACATGCATTAAACTTGGAAAAAAGCATGAATCAGTCACTACTGAAAATGCATGAACTGGTCATTGACAAAACCACACACATTGTGTGACTTCACTGAGATGCATTACCTAAGTGAACAGTGAAATCTATCAAAGAACTGGGTGACGATGTTCAACTTGTCCAAGATTGGCGGGGAGGTGGGTCTTAATCTAGCATGGCAGAGTTAACTCTTTGACAAGTACATCCTGGAAGACAGTGATGATGTGAAAGAAAATAGAATCTTGGGACTCTAAACTCACTATGCCAAAGGGAAAGTAAAGCTTAGGAACTAAGTCAGGCAATACTGCTTTCCTTTTGGTCCCAGATAGCTATAATTTCACAACCGAGACATACATAGCCGCATCCATAAGCCACGTTCCCACAACAATAGAGGGCCACATATCTCCCAAGATGGCTTCCCTCATCTTAATCTAAATCTTTCAGGATACATATCTTCCCTATAAACCAGCCCGAAAACTGAGTTCTGTTGAAGCTCACCTTAACAATGTCAATTACCAGCTTATATCCACAGGTAGAAGACAAGGATAAAAACCAGAAATCATCCCTTGGACTACCCTGAGATGAATGTATAATTGACTTTTTCCCCTACTCCCTCTTTTCACATGGAAAATATAGATATACTGAGGCTAATCAGAGCCTCACAAGAATGTAAACATTTGCCTCACTCCCTACCCTCCCTCCTTTAATCCTCCTGCTTGCTCTTTCCCTCTTTAAATAATCAAGTTCTCCCAATCCCCTTTGGAAAAAGCACAGGTCACAGATGCTCCTGTGACTGTTTTTTTTTTTTCCAGGATACATCCTCAACCTTGGTTAAACAAACCTCTAATGGCAGAGACCTGCCTTAAGTCACTTTTTGGTTAACAATGATGTGCGAATCCTTAGGCTCACTTCCCCATAGCCAATGGGGGTGACTTCCCTGGTAACCAGTGCAAGGCAAGCATGTTTGGTTATCCTAACTTTTCTGTAAGTTGTACCAAAATACCCATTTAAATTCTTTCATTTGTACCATTCCTTCAAATAAAGAACTTTGGCAAAAAACAAACAAACAAACAAAACCCAAACCAAAACATGGGAAAAGGTATGAGAAAAGAAAGATTTAACAGTTGGTTTATTTTCTATACGAAGAGAAAATATTTTCTACATTTCTGCATGGTCAGGTTATTTCTTAGCAAAGAAATCTATCCTTTGAAGGACAAAACTGGACATTTTAATGTAATAATAGACAGTAAGAGACTTACCTCTCTGGTACTATGTGTTTACATTTCAAGGAAGATGAAACCTCAGACTATGGAGACATTCCAGGGGCTGTAAATTTTGAAACTAGTCTGATCTCCCTCCTCACCCCAAATATTGATTTACATTCCAAAGATTAAGAACCTAGGTTCCTCCTCAACCTTCTGCTCTTAAGGATTAAGATTTATATCAGGAAGCAAAGGTCTATCTCCCTCTCTCAGGAGCTGGGGTTGAACAACATATATACAAGTTCCCAGATTAGTATTTTCTGGTTCCTCATATATCAAACGGATATCCTGCTCTCATCACATTGTCCTGGGAAAGAACTAGGGCAGAGGAGAACTGGTGCAGTTATTGCTGTAATAATTACTCTGTCTCTGCTCCAGAAATTGTATCTCTACTAGAAACTAAAATTTTAAATCCCCAACTAGAAACTAAAATGTTCATTCTACATTTTTCCATTAAAAACATATACCTGGCCGGGCATGGTGGCTCACGCCTGTAATCTTAGCACTTTAGGAGGCTGAGGCAGGCGGCTCACGAGGTCAAGAGATCAAGATCATCCTGACCAACATGGTGAAACGCTGTCTCTACTAAAAATAAAAAAATTAGCTGGGCATGGTGGCATGTACCCGTAGTCCCAGCTACTTGGGAGGCTGAGGCAGAAGAATCACTTGAACCTGGGAGGCAGAGGTTGCAGTGAGCCAAGATCGCGCCACTGCACTCCAGCCCACTTCTGTCTGGCAACAGAGTGAGACTCCATCTCAAAAATACAAAAAAATTGATGTGTTTGAACTACTGGAAAATCTGTATTTGTATACTAGTTCAATTATATTATAGGTTAATATTCTGAAGACTAGTCTAAGGACCTAACCACTAATCATAACATTATTTCTACACAAATACTCACTTTGTATTACTTGGCAAACAAAGTATACTTACGCAGAGGTTCCCTAAAACACCATTTCTATCCCACTCCTATGTTACAATCCTTAAGTTAGTTGAGGGGAGTATGAAAACACTGCAGTCTACAGGAGTTAGATGTAGCAAAGAATAAGGTTCATATGAAAAAAAATTAGGATAATACTAATTAAGGTTCCCATTCAACTCTTTGAGATCCCAAGACTCTCGAATCCTCTGACTAGGCCATACATTTGTTCCCAAGACCATTTAAGGAAAAATGGATCCATTAAACCATAAATTCCCCCAGAGTAAAGGCAGAGAACTATTTTAGGGATCCCTTTACATTATAAAACAACAAATGAGACAGTCAGAAAGCACAGTAAATGATCTTTGGAACTGGATCAGTTTGGATTTGCATCCTAGCTCTAGCAGTCACTAGCTGTGGATTCATAGGCAAATTTCTCAAACTCTTAAGGTTTTTTTTTTTTTTTTAATCTGCAAAGTGATAAAAATTTTCAGGTTCACTGGCAAAACTGAATGAGATATTCATATGAAGTACCTGGCACATCCATACATGACAGTCATAAAACAGATGATATCACCTTCTCTATTATTTCAATTTGAAGAAGCATTTCTATTTCCTAGTCCCCTAACATGTAACAGACCAGGGAAAAAAATTATTTAGCTACCCCCAACTTACCGAGAATTTTACACTAATACTCTTTCAAAAAAATAAGTTAGAGAAGAAAATACAGAAAATACTAAAATCTTTGGTTAATGTGCCTCATACAGCTGATTCAAGACTACTCATTTAAGGCTTATTCTATAACAAACAAAATTTGCCAGAAAGGGCAGATTTCTTTATTAGTTGTCAACTGTTAGTAATCTGTATGTGGCTAAATATTCGGTTCCTGGAAGCTTAAGGGAAAAAGAAACATACTGAACAGGAACATTTCTGGCTTAAACTTCATTAGAAATTAGCAAATTATTTACAAAATGTTTCTTGGATTACCCTCCTCCCTAGTTCCAAACATATATTCCAATCTTTGAGGGGATTATGATATTATAGAGCAGGCACACTGCTGTCTGATGATTAAGAGTATAGGGCTTGGCCGGGCATGGGGGCTCACGCCTGTTCCCAGCACTCTGGGAGGCCAAGGTGGGCGGATCACGAGGTCAGGAAATCGAGACCATCCTGGCTAACACGGTGCAACCCCAACTCTACTAAAAATACAAAAAAAAAAATTAGCTGGGCGTGGTGGCAGGCGCCTGTAGTCCCTGCTACTCAGGAGGCTGAGGCAGGAGAATGGCGTGAACCCAGGAGGTGGAGCTTGCAGTGAGCTGAGATTGTGCCACTGCACTCCAGCCTGGGCGACAGAGCAAGACTCTGTCTCCCAAAAAAAAAAAAAAAAAAAGTGTATAGGGCTAAGGTATACAGAATCTCCATGGCCTTTACTCTTTTGTCAGACTGTCAATAAACCAAAGTCTCAAGTGAGACCCTGGCACGTGCTGGATCACTGTGAACTCAACAGCTCAACTCTTAGATAAATAGCCTCAAATGCATATTTTCTTTATTTCTTTCTTTTTAGACAGTCTCACTCTATCACCCTGGCTGAAGCACAGTGATGCAATCACGGCTCACCACAGCCTTTACCTCCTGGGCTCAGGTGATCCTCCCATCTCAGCCTCCCAAGTAGCTCAGACTACAGGCATGCACCACCATGCCAAGTTGTTTTTTTGTGTGTATTTTTTGTAGAGATGGGGTTTCACCATGTTGCCCAGACTGGTTTTGGGCACTCCTGGGCTTAAGCAATCCGCCCGCCTTGGCCTTGCAAAATGCTGGGAATACACGCATGAGCCATTCACCCAGCCAAATGTGTATTTTCAAGTTTAGGTGAAAGAGGAATTCATACTAAATAGCAGATTTGCAGGCAAAAAAGCTTACACTGTGTTGTAAAATTTTAGGAGCCTGAATTGTACTCTTACTAGAGTAGTTATGAGGGAGAAGGCAGCCATGAGGGAGCTTCCAGATTGGATGAAACATTTTTCTCAAAAAAGGAACGTTAAATATAACATTTTGAGTGAAACTGTCAACAGTTCTGCACCTAAAAAAGTTTACCAGCTGCTTTAATCGTAAAAATTTTCTGGTCTACAGAGAACATCTGAAATAAAGCTATCGTTTAATATGAGTGAGCTATAAATTATACTCCCAAAAAGGAAAAAGAGTTTAGGTAAATTGAGTTACTTAGAAATGTCCATTTACATTTTGAACAATGATTGCTATATTAGTTTTCTATGGCCACTGTAACATTATCACAAATTTGAAGGCTTAAAACAACAGTAATTTATTCTCTCACAGTTCTGAAGGCCAGAAGTCCTAATTCAATATCACTGGGCCAAAATCAAAGTACTGGCAGGACTGCACCTGGCTTCCAGAGTCCCTAAGAGAGAATCTGTTCCTTACCTCTTTCAGGTTGGGGCAAATGCCAGTATGCCTTGGCTTCTGGCCGTATCACTCCAATCTGCCTCTGTGGTCAAACTGCCTCATGCTCTTCTGTGGCTGTTATCTCCCTCTGCCCCTGCTCTTATAAAGCCACATGTGATAACATTTAAGGCCTACCTGGATAATCCAGGAGAATCTCATCTCAATACCATTAACTTAATCACACATACAAAGACCCTTTTTCAAAGTAACATTTATGGGTTGCAGCAACTAGAATGTAGGTATCTTTTGGGGGACATTTTTCAGCCTACCACACTGACCAAAGATAAGAGTGACTATAACCCATCAATGAATATAACCAACTCCCACAGACAGCACTTAAGTCTTTATCCTGCATATAAGCTGTTCCCTTAATTTTTTTTTTAAACAAATGTGAAATACATTTCAGAAACTGTAACCACTTTACGGGAGACTGAGGCAGGAGAACTAGTTGAACCTGGGAGGCGGAGGTTGGAGTGAGCCGAGATTGCACCACAGCACTCCAGCATGAGTGACAGAGCAAGACTCTGTCTCAAAAAAAAAAAAAAAAAAAAAAAGGAAAGAAAGAGAAAGAAAAAAAAATAAAAATAAAAAAGGCCGGGCACAGTGGCTCATGTCTGTAATTCCAACACTTTGGGAGGCCAAGGCGGGCGGATCACAAGGTCAACAGCTCAAGACCATCCTGGCCAACACGGTGAAACCCCATCTGTACTAAAAATACAAAAATTAGCTGGGAGTGGTGGCACGTGCCTGTGGTTCCAGTTACTCGAGAGGCTGAGGTAGGAGAATCTCTTGAGCCCAGGAGGCAGAGGTTGCAGTGAGCCGAGATCACGCCACTGCACTCCAGCCTGGGTGACAGAGCGAGACCTCGTCTCAAAGAAAAAAAAAAAAGTATACTTTTAAATTACTTATTATTCCACTTTCCTACAAAGCATTTTTTTTTCATTTGACATACACTTCCCTAAGCACTATGAAACAAAGACAAACTAAGATGCCTTCTCTCTCTTTTAATGAGGTATCTTTTTCTCCCATAGCTACTGTTCCTTCCGCACACAGTAAAATAAAGGTCACATCTAATTAACTCTCTCGATCTTTAGCATTTTTCTTTTCCTTTTATGTTATATTACACAACATGTGAATGAGCAAATACTTTCTTCCTTAATTAAAGCAATGCTTGCTTACAGGATACAGGTGTTAGATTTTAGAAATTTACTCAAGACTAGGCAAACCAGGGAGCAATAATAAATTGAGTAAGCAATCCAACTGCCATCATAATATTGCCTGCAGTAACTATCACCTCATAAAAACCACTTTCCGCAGTTCAATCTAAACAGCTGTAAGACAGACACTAATTTCTGTAAGCTTCTAAAGACACAAAGTGTTCTTTATTGAAAAGCTTGTCACTGTACTAAACATCTGGAATACGCATCTAAATTACTCTTGGTAACCTAATAGCTTCTTTATTTAAAAAAGCAATACCAATTCCTAATTGAATTGTATCTTTTTTTTTTTTTTTTTTGAGGCGGAGTCTCGCTCTGTTGCCCGGACTGGAGTGCAGTGGCCAGATCTCAGCTCACTGCAAGCTCCGCCTCCCGGGTTTCCGCCATTCTCCTGCCTCAGCCTCCCGAGTAGCTGGGACTACAGGCGCCCGCCACCTCGCCCGGCTAGTTTTTGTATTTTTAGTAGAGACAGGGTTTCACCGTATTAGCCAGGATGGTCTCGATCTCCTGACCTCGTGATGCGCCCGTCTCGGCCTCCCAAAGTGCTGGGATTAAAGGCTTGAGCCACCGCGCCCGGCCTTGAATTGTATCTTTTCCACGATGTGGAACATCCAACAGGAAGCACTCCAAAGTAATTTGCCAAATCTCCATTATCCGGTCTTAAGTTTTTGAACACTAATAATAAACTTAACATTTCTAGACTCTCTATAACTAAGTTGTGTTACAAGGAAAATAAATGTTTTTTAAGATTTTTAAAGCTTCCCTTAAAATGCAGATCTAATTTACTGTGATCTGTGCTTCCTACCACGTTTCTCCCATCACCCATCACTAGCTCATCTCCTCTAACACTACCCCTGCCCCCACCACAGACATAGATACTTTAATAGCCTAATTTAATCTGTTTTTAAGGTTTCAAGATACACCTACCTATCAAGGTCTGAGTCAACACTAATTATAACAGTAGCAGCCTTATTTTCTTTCTGTTCCTTTGCATACCCATATTAGATACTAACAGATCCATAATGAAAACCAGTTGAGTTCAACAATTTACGAAACATTTATTGAGCTATCATGTGATAGAAAATAAGAACCTCTAAGAATGTATTGGCTACTGAGGCGGACAATCCTTGAACATTTTCAGTATGATTTGATAAATGCTAAAAAAAAAAAAAAAAAAAAAAAAAAAAGCATAAAAAAGCAGTCAAATGGGAGAGGAGAAATCAGAAAATGTTTCCTGGAGAAAGAGACTCATCCTTGGAGGAAGAGTTTAAGGTTAAGTGAAAGTTAACCAAGTGAAGAAAGAAAGTAGTCCTGAAGGACCAACATAATAAGGAAAAGTACACTCAGCATTGCATGTCTGGGAAACTCCAAGTAGTTCACTATTAAATGAGTGGGAAAGAAGTTAGGGAGTACAGACTCAGCACAGGGTGAGGCTGAAGAATTTAAATGTGAACTACATCAGTGAGGCCTAGTATGAGATACAAAGGTGTCAAGAAAGATCGACGGTGCAATGATGAAGAGATCACCTTTGGCAATAGTAAAGGACGGATCTGAGAAAGTCAAGAATCCTAATCTGTGCAATAATCTGAAGAAGAGACGAGAAAGGCCTACAGTAGAGCTGTTAATAAGAATAAATTAGAAAAGGCAGTGCTCAAAAATAACTAAATAGTAAAATACATGGGATATAGGAAACGAGAAAGGAAGGAAAGAAAGAAGGGCTCCTAAGCTTGTGGCTGTGTACATGCTGATACTAAAAAAAATGAGACAGTAAAGCAGGAAGTAGTATTTTTATCACTTCTACTCAACATACTAGTGGAAGTTCTAGCCAGAGCAAGTAGGGGAAAAAAAGGAAACAGAAATAAAAGGCATCCAAATTGTAAAGGAAGTAAAATAATATCTTTGTAGATGACACTGTGTCCGGAGTTTATTCCTTCCAGTGGGTTCTTAGTCTTGCTGACTTCAAGAATGAAGCCGCAGACCTTCGCGGTGAGTGTTACAGCTCTTAAAGATGGTGTGTCCAGAGTTTGTTCCTTCAGAAGTGTCTGGAGTTTCTTCCTTCTGGTGGGTTTGTGGTCTGGCTGATTTCAGGAGTGAAGCCAAGGACCTTCGCAGTGAGTGTTACAGCTCTTAAAGCCCTAACAGTCTCACAGCGTCTCGAGTTGTTTGTCCCTCCCGGTGGGTTCATGGTCTCGCTGACTTCAGGAATGAAGCCGCAGACCCTCAAGGTGAGTGTTACAGCTCCTAAAGGTAGTAGTGCGGACCCAAAGAGTAAGCAGCAGCAAGATTCACTGTGAAGAGCAAAAGAACAAAGCCTCCACATCATGGAAGTGGACCCAAGCAAGTTGCTGCTGCTAGCTTGGGTGGCCAGCTTTTATTACCTTATTTGGCCCTGCCCACATTCTGCTGATTGGCCCATTTTCCAGAGAGTTGATTGGTCCATGTTTACAGTGTGCTGATTGGTGCATTCACAATCCTTTAGCTAGACACAGCGCTGATTGGTGCATTTTTAGAGTACAGACTGGTGCATTTACAATCCTTTACTAGACACAGAGCGCTGATTGGTACGTTTTTGCAGAGTGCTTACTGGTGGGTTTATAATCCTTAGCTAGACATCGAGGGCTGATTGGTGCATTTACAATCCTTTAGCTAGACACACAGCACTGATCGGTACATTTTTACAGAGTGCTGATTGGTGCATTTTACAATCCTTTAGCTAGACAGAAAAGCTCCCCAAGTCCCCACCTGACCCAGAACTCCAGATGGCTTCACCTCTCAACATGATCTTATATGCAGAAAGCCCTAAAGACTCCACACATACACACAAAGCTGTAAAACGCTGAATAAATGAAATTGGCAAAGTTGCAAGAAAAAAACAAAACAATTTCATTCATATACACTAACAATGAACAATCTGAAAAGGAAATTTTAAAAAATTCCATATACAGTAATATAAAACAATAATACTTAGGAATAAACTTAGCCAAGGAGGCAAAAGACTTGTATCCTGAAAATTACAAAACATTCTGAAAGACATCAGACATAAATAAATGGAAAGACGTCCCATGTTCATGGATTTGAAGACAAAATATTGTTAAGATAACAATAAAGCTCCTTGACCTACAATGGGGTTACATCCCAATAAAACTATCATAAATTGAAAATATCTTAAGTCTAAAGTGAAACCATAGTAAGTTGAAAATATAAGCTTAAAGTGTTTTCAACTTTCAATGTTTTCAATTTAAGATGGGTTATCCAGATGTAGCCCCATCACAAGTCAAGAAGCATGCTGAATGCATATTGCTTTTGTACCACTGTAAAGTTGAAAAATCGTAAGTCGAACCACTGTAAACTGGGGACCGTCTAGACTATCCAAAGCATTACCAAAAAAATCAAACTATGAAATCCTGTCAGTGTTGAAATAAAGTACCTATTCAGTAGGATTCTGTGAAGAATATACAATAGCTATTGTTATTGGTGCAGTAAGACTAGCTATCCTATCCCATCCAACCTACATTCCTAAGAATAAAGTAGAAATTGAAGATTGTTCCTGAGGTAATAAACATTAATCATAACTTACTACAGAGAAGCTTATTTAGGGCTAGAATATGATATAAATTTAAGACAGATTGAAATATTCCATTTGTTAATTTTAAATGCCCTTCTGAATTAAGTCTCTAACTATGGCACTGTGAATAATAGATCCCTCAAAGGTATCCAAGTCCTAATTCCCAGAATTTGTGCATGTTAACCTTACATGGCAAAATGGACTTTGCCAATACGATTAAATTACAGCTCTTAAGATGGGGAGATTATCCTGGATTATCCAGGTTTGGCCCAATGTAACTGCAAAGGTCCTTAAGAGGCAGACAAAGCGATGTGATGTGAGACGCAGAGTCAAAGAAGCTGTTATGAAGGATGCCAGGGTAAGTAGTCCAAGAGAGCAATCTAAGACACTGGGAAGCTGGCCTGAAGATGGAAGAGGGGTTGCAAATTAAAGAATGCAGATAACCTCAAGAAGCTAGAAAATGGAAGAAAATGAATTATTCCCTAGAGATTCCAGAAAGGTCACAGACCTTCCAACACCTTGATTTCAATCCCATAAGACTCATTTTGGACTTCTTACTGCCAGAACTGTAAAACAATAAGTTCATGTTGTTTCAAATCACTACATTTTGGTAATTTGTTACAGCAACTATATGAAGCTAATACACCAGTTGAACCCTAATTATCAGGAGAAAATGGTAAGAGTGGGAGAAGGTGACAAAAAATGCGAACTTCAGTTTATTTGCTCAATAGTCTTGTCTTCTACCAAAAGAAAACCAAATGCACCCACAGGAAAAGTCTTCCTTTAAAGAAGTAGTTCTCAAACCTGGCTATATATAAGGAATCATCTTTCATCTGGAGGGCTTTTAAACAATTCTGATACCAAGGTTGCATTTCAGACTCACTGAATCAGTATCTTTACCCCTCATCCACCCCGAGTTTAAAAGCCAGCCAAATGGTTTTTATGTGCAGCCACTTTTGAGAATCACTATTCTATGTGTTCTGTGTAAAAAATTACTGTTTCAGTGATCTAAGAAACATCTGGCATTTCCAAATGGTACTTCCCCAAATAAAGACACTGCTCAGAATTCACTCATTTACAGTTACTGGTTTAGTGTATATTTTGTTAACTTTAACTATAAGAAGTTACCTTTGGCAAAAAGTTGCCTGGGACAAATTCCTAGAAGTGGAATTACTGGACCAAAGGGCAAGTAAATTTTTTTATTCTGATAAATACTGTCAAATCATTATACCAATTTACATTTCTACCAATTAGAGAAAAACAACGGTTTTTTTTAAAACACCCTGTCCAATCTGATAAGTGGGAGGGAAATGATACTTTATTGTTTTAATTGGCAAGCCTCAATCATGAGATAAACAAAATATCTTTTCACAGTTTTACTGGCCTTTTTTTTTTTCTTTTTTTTTTTTTTTTTGGTCTACCAATTATTTATATCCATTTCTGTTAGTTCTTTTTAAAGTTAACTTGTAATAACTCCTTCTTTTAAGGAAATCGACCTTTTGCCTGTCATGAGTGTTAATTTTCCCCATTTTGCTGCTTTGTCTTTTGACTTTTTCAGTACACAACTTTTATCTTTTATATATTTTTAGTGTACTTTTCTTCTGTGGCATTTTCGGAAGCCATACTCTAAAACTGTAAAAAACAACCACCTATACTTTCTTGTAATTTTTTTTTATATTTAAAGAGGCTAGGATCTAGCTACTCCATTCCATGCAATGAGCAAGTTTCCCAACATCATTTTTTTTTTTTTTTTTATACTTTAAGTTCTAGGGTACATGTGCATAACGTGCAGGTTTGTTACATATGTACACTTGTGCCATGTTGGTGTGCTGCACCCATCAACTCGTCAGCACCCATCAATTCATTATTTATATCATGTATAACTCCCAATGCAATCCCTCCCAACATCATTATTGTTTAGTTCTCTCTTCTCCACTGACAAAGTTGCATGCTCTTCTAACTCATGACAAAAATGGGAAAAGAGTGAGAAATATGTGTATATGTGAATATATACACATATGTCTTATGTGTATATAATATGCATGTGTGTATATCCGAAAACTATAAAAGATAAGCTTAACACTGTAACTTCCTACACTGTCAACAATAAATGATTGCCTGATTCAGGTATACAGAGTATATAAATGCCTTAATAAGGTTACAAAATATGAACATAGGCAATGGGAACACTGTCCCCACAGCTGCCTCTGAAAAAGCAACACAACTGTCACAAAGCTACCTGCCTCTTTCTTCCTCAAAAGCAGTTAAAAGTTCTCCCTAGCAGTTTTCTTCCATGTTTGTACTCAGCCTTGTAAAATATTTGCTGCCACAAGGTGGAGACAACTTGATTACAGGAATACTGGTTACTGAAACAGGAGTAGGCACAAATTTTCTATGGTAAAGAATCACTGCTTCTAGATTCTTGTGTGAACCACAGGGCTAGTCACTTACAGCTGGGGGTCCAGTTTCCTCACTTGTAAATTTAAACCTTTATGTTAAGTAGCATCAAGAGCTCTCTAAACTCTAATATTCTGCAGATCAAAGCAGGCTAAATTAAATGTTTCTGACAGTGCATTGCCTAAAAACAGTCTTGTTCTCCTGAGCTAAGAAAATACTCTACCTTTAGCAATTTCTTTCAACTTGAATACTTCAGCCAACAACCAGTTGTTTCCTCCAATCTTTTATTTTCAAAGTCAAAAAGAGGCATATTGCATTAAAATTCACGCATCTAGCCTACCCCAAGTCATAGCTAAGGATTCCTGCCGTTTTTTTCCACGCTGTCTTAAAGAGAATGGCTACTTCCATACTTCTCCACGTCCACCTGCCATAATTGCATATGTATTTGAAACAATAAGCTATCGATTTTCCTCTATACTGGTAGCCTTGGTGCTAAAGGCTGCACATTTGGGGTTTTGTGATCTTGTGTGGTTTTTTGTTTGGTTGGCTGGTTTCTGCCTGAAATCAGAATCTTCCATTTCTGTTTCCTTTTTTTTTTTTTTCCTTTTAAGATATAGGGTCTTGAAACCATCCTGGCTAACCCGGTGAAACCCCATCACTACTAAAAATACAAAAAATTAGCCGGGCATGGTAGTGGGCTCCTGTAGTCCCAGCTACTCAGGAGGCTGAGGCAGGAAAATAGCATGAATACCCGGGAGGCGAAGCTTGCAGTGAGCCGAGATCACGCCACTGCACTCCATCGAGCCTGGGTGACACAGCGAGACTCCGTCTCAAAAAAACAAAAAACAAAAAAAAGAGATAGGGTCTCACTCCAGCACCCAGACTGGAGTGCAGTGGTTCAGTGACTCATAGCTCACTGTAGCCTCAAACTCCTGGGCTCAAGCGATCCTCCTATGTCAGCCTCCCAAGCAGCTAGGACTACAGACTCATCACCACACTCAGCTACTTTTTTAACTTTTCGTAAAGACGGGATCTTGCTATGTTGCCCAGGCTGGTATTGAACTCCTGGTCTCAAGTGATCCTCCCACCTCAGCCTCCCAAAGTACTGGGATTACAGATGTGGGTGACCTTGCCCAGCCTGTTTCCTCAATTCTTAATGGTCTGTCCCTCTGACAAGACATGTTCCTTATACCAGTACTCATTCCTCCTGGTTCTCATCTGCCAGGCTAAATTTTTTCGTTTTCTCTAAGGATGTTTCAACCTCTGCTTGCCAAAGGAGTTTCCAGTCTACTGATTCATCCAATTTATTTGAATCTAGTGACCCATTAGTCATCTAAACCTCAGACTTTGGCATAACCCAGGCTTTCAGTCCTGAACACATACCAACTCTATACCACAAATTCATCACATTCTTATAAAGGACTACCTTTAATTCTCCGAGTGCCCTTAGACCAAGAAAACCAAAGGATGTCAACAATTTCCTAAGCAGAACAGAAAAATTTTAAGTCCTTAAGTGAGCGAGGAAACTACCAACTTCAGTTTATATTCCTACCCAGATCATAGAAACCTCTAAACGAGGGAGTATACTGATATGGTGGCAGTATCCAGGTTACTACTGACTGTTGACTGCCACTCTATGCTGACACCACATATGATTGGCCCCAATAAATAAATGTGTAGACTTAATGACACAGTTCAGTTATCTGTATCTTTGTGACGGATATGTGAAACACAACTAAGGCATAAAGCAAAGCTGAAAGATTTACATAAATTTGAATTAAAGACAAAACAAAAAGAGAAGTCTAACTACTGACTCTTAGTCCAGGCCTCATATGCCATAGCATAAGTCAGCAGCTTCTGAAAAGTGGTATATTTCAAGATTGTTATCCTTTCCTGGGTAGATAAATGTTCATCAAGTGCCAATGTTAGCTTTAGCAAGTAGCAACGCAAGCAGTCACAGTAACATTCCCTTGTGTCACTGGAAATATACTAACAAGTTCTACTTTTCTGGGAAGGCCACAATCTAATGGCAAATTAAATTTGTGGTCAGGCAGAGACCTAAGAAAATAATCAGATTCAGAAAGATAATAAAGAGAAAAGCTGAAGGCTAATACCTTTACACTCTTCTAACAAGAACTGGAATAACCCATTCAAAAACCAGCTAAGGAATTCATTTCTAGAGATAAAAATATAATTTTCGTATGATTTGACCAAGTAATCCCAGTTGTGGAAAACAATGCTATTAATGTGCTTAATGGTCTCACAGTAAATGTCAGAGGCAAGACTCAAACCCAGGTCTGGTTGAGTGAGAAGGCCATACGCTTAGCCACCAACCAAACATATTATTTATTACTACTGCTACTACAACAATAAAGCCATTAATATGAAGGTATCTGCTGCAACCAGGACATTTTTCCAGTCGTTCAATATAACAATACCATATGTAACGACTGAAGTACTTGTAAGGTAATGTGATTAGAGATAACACTAATTTGCATCAGCGCTACAAGGACAGCTACGTAAGTTATGTTCTAGAAGGTAATATAGGCTTGGTACTTTTTTCCCTCAATTTTTCAACTCCCATTATTATTGTTACCATATTACAATAAGGCACAGATTTTTTTAGCAGTTTTAAGGCAAAAATAGCCAAGAACAGATAAGCAAAGAATGTGGTTCCCATGTCCCCTGTCACATAGGTAGATTTTCTTTTGCAGAAAAAGAAAAAAACCACTATTATGGAGTAGCAGCCAGACTGGGATTCAGGGGACTTCTATTCTCATTTTTCATTCTTGAAACAATTCCAAAAGGTAAACTAATTTAATCTCCCTCTTCTCTTCTGGCCTTGTCTCCAGATTTCTGCAACTTGCAACAAAAAAGCTTAATCCTGGCAGAAGTAGCTCCAGAGGTTTCAAAGGCTGAAAGAAAGCCAGGGACCAGGAAGAGGAAGCTAGAACAAGAAACCAGAAACTACTAGAAGTTTTATAGTCTGATAAATCTAAAATTAGCATAGTATTTAGGTTCACAAAAGCAGCAAAAGTATGGCACATTTCATATACACTGGAAATCAACATGACTTTAACAAAGTCAATATACAGACCTAAACCTCTTTTTCCATAAAATGAGCATGTTTTAGGTGGTATCTTAAAAAATCTACTGCTCTGGAAATAATGCAAAGAGCTCCAAACAACAAAAATACATATACTGAAATGCCCATTAGGGCAAAGCTACTTATAAACAACTAGACTTTGATAATCTTAATGTGAGTTCTTCAAATAATCAATATTAAAAAGAGAAAACCATAACACAATAAACAAAAACTTAAGAAGTTAAAGTAGCAAAATCCATTCTCTCAAAAGCAAAACTCATTCCACATTACTTAACAATAAAGAGGAAGGAAAACTAACATTAATTCAAGACAACAGATACCGTTTCAAATACTTTTTACAGTTTTCCCTCTACCTCTACTTTTAACAAAATTCCTGTAATCCATGGTTTTTAACTGTTCTGGGTCTACATTCCCCTTAAGAATCTGATGAAAGTAAGGAACTCTCACCTCTGGGAGAAAAAAAGACATACAAAAGCACATGCACACAAAATTACAGAGTACAGTCCTCCCTGAGTATCCATGGGGTTCTGAAGATACACACCACAGACACCAAAAGCCACAGATGCTCAAGTCCCTTACATAAAACGGGGTAAGCTGCATAACCTACACACATCCTCCCATATTCTTTAAATCATCTCTAGATTACTTATAGTACCTAACACAATATAAATGCTATATAACTAGTTGCTAGACTGCATTTTCAAAATTTCTATTACTATTATTATTTGAGACGGGGTATCACTCTGTCACCAAAGCTGGAGTGCAGTGGTGCAATCAAGGCTCACTGCAGCCTCGACCTTCCCAGGCTCTGGTGATGCTCCCACCTCAGCCTCCTGAGTAGCTGAGACTATAGGTGTGCACCACCAAGCCCGGCTAATTTTCATAGTTTTTGTAAAGACAGGGTCTCACCATGTTGCCAAGTCTGGTCTCAAACATCTGGGCTCAAGTGATCCATCCATCTAAGTGCTGGGATTACAGGCACGAGCTACTGCACCGGGCCAAAAACTCGTATTATTTTTAAACTGTTGTACTCTTATTTTTTATTGTGGTTTTTCTTCTTTTTCCTCGAGAGTATTTTTCCATCTGCAGTTTGTTGAATCCAAGGAAACAAAACCATGGATACAGAGGGATGACTGTATTTGTGGATCCTTAGAGACACCTGGACTGAAGGTCACGAACATATGCTCTGCACTACCTAAAAAAGAATTCTCAAGCCTACATGGGGAAATAGGCTATCTTCTTTCATTCCCTCTTTGTTTTCTTCAACTCTACTGCACAACAAGCTACTGCCATCAAAGCCAGTCACAGACTCATTCTTGGAAAGGTAACCTTACACAGACAACAGGTACTGCTTTACTTCCATCCCACTGCCACATGAATAATAGATGATCTTATCATCAACATAAATACAAATCTTAAAAAGCCTTATAAACCAACCACAAGGAAATGATTAAATACATTATGGTTCAGACACCTGAAATATTAATCATTAAAAATGTTAACAAACTAGCTATGGCACAGAAAATGTTAATGATAGATTTTTCTTTTTTTTTTTTTATTGAGACAGGGTTGCCCAGGCTAAAGTGAAACAGTATGATCATGGCTCATTGCAGCCTCGAACTCCTGGGTTCAAGCAATCCTGCACGTCAGCCTGCATAGTAAGTGGGACTACAGGTGTGCACCACCACACCCTGCTAATTTTGTTTATTTTTCTTTTTCATAGAGACAGGGTTTCACTATGTTGCCCAGGTTGGTCTTGAACTCCTAGTCTCAAGTGATCCTTCTGCTTCTGCCTCCCAAAGTGTTGGATTACAGGCATGAGCCACCGCACCCAGCCCAGACTTTAAAACACACATAAATTTATATCTACATATAAAATACAGTTAAAACTATGTTTTAAACAAAATCAAACCAAAATCTAAAATTTATTTCCAAACATAAATTGAGCAAAATGTAAGTGTGATTAAGTACCAACAGCAGTTTTTCCTACTTCTTCAAATTTCCTAAATTTAAAAAATAAATTTTAAAAATGAAAAAAGCAACAACTGAATGCTGTAACATTTTATTCAAAGGCAATTTAAGTAATAATTTATGGACTTCCCCCCATTCTTAGCTCTTAAACTACTTCCAAAAGGACTAAGCAGCATATTGAACATAGGAATTAAAAATAAAAACAATCCATTTAAGAAATGAATGACAGATCAGGTGCAGTGGCTCACGCCTGTAATCCCAGCACTTTGGGAGGCCAAGGAGTGAGGATCACTTGAGGCCAGGAGTTTGAGACCAGCCTGGGCAACATAGCTAAACCCTGTCTCTACAAAAATAAATAATAATAATAAAATAAATTAGCCAGGTGTGACGGTGGACGCCTATAGTTCCACCTACTCAGGAAGCTAAGTTGGGAGGATCTCCTGAGCCCAGGAGTTCAAGGTTGCAGTGACCTATGATCATGCCACTGCACTCCAGTCTGGGCAACAGAGGGAGACCCTGTCTCTAAAAAAATGAGAAAAGAAAAAGAAAAAAAAAAAACGATGGGTAACTTATCTTGTAAAATTTTTTTCTCACTGCACACCAATATTGTTTTAATTTTCCTAAATCAAGTATTCCAAAGATTACTCAAAAGCTTTCAGAACAAATTAAACTGACATTAATAACGTTATCTACATTATACGCAACTATAATATTATCTTTTCAAGTAATGAAGAACTCTTCAAGTAATAGAGAACTCCTGAAAAAAAAATTTCAAGAGACTAACAAATTATCATAGAACAACCCAAACTGATAAATGGGATCTACATTTCAATGCAACTGTAACAATTCTAGTAACATCAAGAACAAAGAAATTTAGTCTTACTATTCTAGATAGTACTTTAATATTTAAGAGCCTTTAAAAACATACATTACTTTACAATTACATGAGGAAATGTTCCTAGAGGATAGCAACCCACAGCTATCTATATATATAAAAAAAAAAAAACACCTTTGCACTAATTTGAAGAGCCCTGTTTTCTTCACAAATATGCTAACTAAAAATTTTAAGATCAACGACAAAAGGATAGGTTCATTAAAACTAAACAAGATATAACTTCCAATCTTGCAAGTATATTTTTAAAAGCAGAGATTTTCTGAATCGGATATAACCCTCATATAAAATGAAATTACAGGCTGGGCACGGTGGCTCACACCTAGTAATTCCAGACTTTGGGAGACTGAGACAGACGGGTCACTTGAGTTCAGGAGTTCGAGTTCGAGACCAGCCTAGCCAACATGGTGAACCCTCATCTCTACCCAAATACAAAAATCAGCTGGGCGTGGTGGCGCTCACCTGTAATCCCAGGTACTCAGGAGGCAGGAGAATCGCTTGAACCTGAGAGGCGGAGACTGCAGTGAGCTGAGATCCCACCACTGCACTCCAGCCTGGGGAACAAAGCGAGACTCCATTTAAATTTAAAAACAACAAAAAACAAAAAACTACAATAGTAATTTCCAGCCAAAATAAACGATACAGGTTTAGCACCCCAAAAAGAAAATCTAAAACTTTTTGGACATGGACATGATGCTCAAAAAAGTCATGCTAAAAAGAAATGCTTATTGGAGCATTTCTGATTTCCGATTTTTGAATTAGGGATGCTGAACTGCTAAGTATAAAGCAAATATTACAAAATCTGGAAAAATATATCTGAAATCCAAAATACTTCTGGTCCTATGGACCTTGGACAAAGGATACTCGATCTGTAGAGTATGCTTTCCCTACTCCCTCAGGCCCTAGTCATTTAAACAATCTTCAAAGTGATAGTTTTGTTCCAACAAGGAACAATGAAACTTTTGTGATGTTCTCTCAAGATATAATCAACACATGCATCCCAGGTGAAAAGAAGCAGCCGGGTGCATTGGCTCATGCCGGTAATCCTAGCATTCTGGAAGGCCGAGGCAGGCGGACTGCTTGTGCTCAGGAGTTCGAGACCAGCCTGGGCAACATGGAGAAACCCCGTCTCTACCAAAAATAGAAAAAAAATAGCCGGGCGTGGAGGCGCCCGCCTGTGGTCCCAGCTACTCAGGAGACTGCGGTGGGAAGATCGCTTGACCCCGGAAGGCGGAAGTTGCAGTGAGCTGAGATGGCGCCACTGCACTCCAAACCCGGCGAAACAGACCCTGTCTTTTAAAAAAAAAAAAAAATTAAAAACAAGAAAGAAAAGAAAAAAGAAACTGAGGCGGCGTATCAGTCTTGAAAGACAATTATTTAGGAATTCAGGCCCTGCCTCTAGGGGCGTGTCCTCGGGGTCCTGCCGCCATTTCAGAGCTGAGGAACCCGCTCTCAGGAACGGCACTCGTAATGGAGAAGAGCCAGCGTTCGGCCGGCCCGGCGGTGCCAGAGGCCTAGATGGGGGAGGAAGGCCTGCTTGCCAGTATGGCAAGGCCCATCTATCACCAGACGTGCTCCAGGACACAGAGCAGAGTGTCCAGCTTTGTCGCATCCTCTCCGGAGTCGCTTCTGATGCCAAATCACGGCCCTGCCACTTGCCGGTTATGTGAACAGTCCCGGAACTTAAGCCGCCATTTCCTTATCTGTAAACTGGGGGTCCGTTTTCCGCCATCAGATTAGCAAATAGAAATAATAATATCCAGTTTGGTCCAAGGCATATTGAAACCCATTGCGTGCCATAGCAGCTCTGCCAGGAGTGGATAATGAGCAAAACTTGGCATTACCTACAGAGATTTTTAAAGTATATATCCTTTTTCCCGGCAGTTTCACTGCTAGACACTAGTTACAGAGAAATAAGTACACATATACAAAAAAAGTCATTTCTGAAGATGTTTAATGCCATATTGTTTGCATGCTAGAGAAACACTGGGGGGAATGTAGATTAACAGGAAACTGGTTAAGTGAATGCTGCTACATCCAATCTGGGTTATTAACATACATCCAAGAATGAACTACATCTAGGTACTTTTTTTTTTTTAATATGAGACATTAAGTTTAAAAAGGAGACTATTACGTATTATATAATCTTACTCAAACACAGGCACACAAGACCTAATACTAGTTAATGTCACGTGCACTATTCCTTTTAGATATTTTGGAGCCTATTATGTACCACACATTGTTTTGGATATTGGAAAATCAACAGTAATTAAAATCCCTGCCTTCTAGTAATAGGAGACCAAAAGAAAATGCAAATAATAAAATTCAGGCTGGATATGGTGGCCAAAGCCTGTAATCCCAGAACTTTGAGAGGCCACAATGGGAGGACTCCTTGAGACCAGGAGTCCACGACCAGCCTAGGCAACATGAGACCCCCATCTCTACAAAAAGAAAGAAAATAAGAAAATTAGTGTGCACAGTGGCACACTCCTATAATCTCAGCTACAAAGGCGGCTGAGGTGGGAGGATCACTTGAGCCCAAGGGTTGGAGACTGCAGTGAGCTATGACTGCCTCACTGCACTCCGGCCTGGGCAACATAGCAAGATCCTGTCTCTTAAAAAAAAAAAAAAGAAAAGAAAAAAGGAAAATGAAGCAAAATGAGAGAATAATGACAGGAATATGTGGATCAACATAAAAATAAACATAGGGGAAAAACTAGAAGGCACGGAATGTAGGGAGACTATGAAGGGGATCTTTTTTTATGGAAATAACAATACCTTCCTTAATAAAGGATTAAATGAGATAAAACCTGGAGAGTTCCTAGCGCAGAGCCTGGTCGTTGAGACTTCAGTGTCTAGAGTCTGACTTGCCTAGATTCAAATGTGGACTCTGTCATTTCCCATGTCTTGGAGACTGCATTTAAACGTCTCAATTCCTTGTCTATAATGGAGATGTGATGTCATACCACCTCTTAAGAGTTGTAAGGATTTAGTAATTTTTAGATGTAAAGTACCTGGAACAGTGCCTGGCTCATATTAAGCATTGTAGGTGTAGTATCTCTTATTATTATCATCATCTCTTATTATCACCATCATTACTTGAGGCAGAGCTTTTGAAGCCACAGAGCTTTGAAACTACCCTCAGGTAGTTTCTTCCTTCAGCATCCCCAGCTGATATTTGCCCAGCGCTTCACGGCTTAAAAATTCAAGGAGTCTATGCCTCATTCAAACTTTTCAGCTCACCTAAAATGATAGCCACTTCATTTTTTAAAAACCTTACTGGGGTGAAACAAACCATTTTAAATTGAACATTTAGTGGCACTTAGTGCATTCACAGTCTTGTGCAGCCACTAACCCTAATTCCAAAACATTTCCATTACTCTAAAGTAAAACTCCTTACCCATTAAGCAGTTTCATCCCCATCTCCCAAACCTCTGATGACCACCAAGCTATGGATTTTTCTATTGTGGATATTTCACAGAAATGGACTCATGCATTATGTGGCCTTTTGTGGCTTTCTTTCACTTGGCATATTTTCAAGGTTCATCCACAGTGTAACGTGTTAGTACTTTATTCCTTTTCATGGCTGAATAATATTCCACTGTAAGTTTATACCACATTTTGTTTATCCATTCATCTGTTGACAGACATTTCAGCTGTTTCAATTTTTTGGGTATCATGAATAGTGGTGCTAGAAACCTGTGTGTTACATGCTGGATTGCCTATCCCCTACTTTGCATACCTCTGTTTTGGTGGTAGGAGAGTTAAGAGTGCTGCAGTTATTAGGAAAGGTCTCCAAAAAGGAACAAGAAGAAGGAATGAGTCTGAAATGGTCTGAAGGAAGAACAGATATTCCATGATGTCAGATCAAACATAGGAGGAAAATAATGGGGGGTGTCACAGGTGAGGGAAAAGGATCAGCAGGGGAAGGCTAACACTGAAACTTTTCTGGGTAATAGAAGGTTCTACTTCTTAATTTGAGACATGCTTACATGGGTGCATGCATATATATTTATATATATATGTTAAAATGTATGTATGTAAAAGTTGTATTTGTATTTATACATATATACATATTTATAATATACATATATACATGTTTATAATATGTATATACATATATACATAAAATGTGTATATATGTAAAACTTGGTGTGTATTTTTGTACATAGTTGTATTATACCTCAATAAAAAATTTTGAAAGATGAAAAAAAAAGACATTATTTAACGGGGGGGGGGGGGGGGGAGGATGCTACACTATCAACCAGATTTGTGACAAGTAGGGTTATAGGACATCCACAACTCCTCTCACACCCCATTACCACCCTAAACACTTTTTAAATACAGAAACTCAACAACTTGAAAGTAGACACAAAACCATCCCTAAGATCCAAGCCAGGGACCAATGGATCTCACGCTCACTCTTTCTTTCTTCACATACACCCCTTACATTTACAACGTGCTTTACTCTTTACAAAGACCCCTTTACCTACATTACCTCTTGTATCTTTTCAAATAATCTGTAAGGTCAGTGAGGGTGACATTTTTAAACTTTTTTTTTTTTTTGAAAAAAGAAAACAGGCTCAGGCCAAGAATCTTGCTAGTAGTGGAACCAGACCTAGAAACCAAGTCTCCTGCATTCAATTCTGCAACTCCTTCTACTATACACAATACTACCCCTTCTGTAATATAGTAAAGCCTTCTAGAAAACATTTGGCTGGGTTCCAAGACAGCTGTCCCAGACTGAATAAGACTCTATATAGCAAACAGTGTAAATAGTGAGGGTTTAATGCAATTACTGGCATGGAGGCATACATCTTTTTTTTAAGTGAAGAATTAGTTGCTTTTAAAGTAAATCAACATGGTGTGTGAATGGTGGGGGAACAAGCAGAACGTTCTTCTAAAAAGTCAAAATGAAGTACTGTCGATGTGCACATTTCGCAATAGCGAATAGAGGTAGTGGTCATCAATACAGGAAGGAGAAAAAAAAGACAACAAAGAGTGGACAATTAAGAAACTACATAATGTTTTATTTTGGGAACTGAAATGAGGAATTTCTCCCTACCCCACACCAAAATAACTTGAGATTGA
The DNA here is from genome assembly GCF_009764315.1 of Trachypithecus francoisi. Taxonomy (NCBI): domain Eukaryota; kingdom Metazoa; phylum Chordata; class Mammalia; order Primates; family Cercopithecidae; genus Trachypithecus; species Trachypithecus francoisi. The sequence goes on along the minus strand of NW_022681470.1, from coordinate 41,916,791 downwards.
GAACACTAGTTTATAAAATACCAAGAAGTAGGAGAGAATTTTATTTAGCCATCAAAAGGAATGCCTGTCAAAATTGCTGGCTCTGAAAGATAGGGGATCAGAAATCCAAAGCCCCATTTTTAGATCACCTATTGGTGCTATGCAGTTTAAACCAGCTGATTATTTTACCCTTTCAATTTTTCTGTCTGTAAAATCAAGTAACACTTTACCCAAACTATTTTCTAATGACCTTGGAAGGAAGAAATGATGTCTAGAAAGATAATGATCAATATTTTATTTCCATCAGCCACTGAAAAAAGTATTTCTCAAGCATCTATGTGCACAGTACTAAGCTAAAAGCGCAAAGAAAGCACTGGTCTTTATAATCTAGATGAATAAAGCACAGAGAAATACAAAATAATAATTATGTGACAAAATTGAGGTATCTCAGAGAAAAAGCTTTCACAGGAGCTGGGTTGAACACAGTAGTCAGAAAGAATGAAATTGGATTTAATCGGGATAGAAGATAAAAAGAGTAGTTATAAAGTTTAGGTAGGCAGAGAAGAGGCAAGTTGGTTGCTATGTCCTTTGGGCTCCCAAAACACAGCACTCATTTGTTATTGCACTGAAAACACTGTACAGTAGTTTATTTGTTGTTGCCACTTAAACTATAAATTCCTCAAGGACAAAGACCTTGTTTGATTCATTTTTCTATTCCTAATCCCTTGCATAGGGTCTGGCATACCGAAGATAAATATTTTTTGAAAGGCAATGTTAACACAGATATCCCTATTTAAATTACTACATCTTAACCTACACTATTTGTCCACATCATTTACTTATTTATTGTCTCTAAACTCCAAAACTACCCTCCCAGACTCTATGTTGTTATGGCTAAGACTGCTACTATGTTTCACCAACTCCTTTGCCAGCTGGGATCTCATTAGGCTTTGCCAATAGCAGCAGTAAGTGAAGACTGGAACACAGGAAGATGGGAGAAGGGACAACCTTCCAGTTCCTGTCAGTAGCAACTGCAGTCCCTGACCCTGGCAGTTAGCAAATGGTTCCAGTCTCCAGGTTTTTGTGGTTCTCCCAGAACCAGCAGTAACACATGCCTTTATAAGTACTAGCAGCAACTGCACAATGCTGACCTACTCAAAAGTCCACCACCGGGTCCACAGAACCTCTTCTCTGAGCTCTTAGGTTCTGATTACTGTAATGTTCTCCCCTCCCCCGCTTTTGTTTTTTTTTACATTCATCTAACCAACTCCCTATATTAAATCCTTTCTGTTGAAATTCCTACTGAAGTCGCCATTTCCTCTATTGTACCCTAGTACATTGTAAAACACAATAATTCTAACTGCTCTCAGATATCTTGCTGTTTCACTGAAGGGGAACGTAAACAAAATTTGGGTTATTTTATAAAAACTATTTCATAGAGGATAACTTGAAACCCTCTAAATTTGCTTCTGTTAAGCTGCAGCATAAAAATCACTTTTTGTGATTTAAACTACTACACTGTTTAAATGATAGAGAAAATGAGAAACAATTTTAAAAGTGCAAGTTATTCCAAACACATGCCCTCACCTCTGTTAATATAGCACATATCCTAGAAATAATGTGAAATGATAAAATTGTTCTGCTATTCCCCAGTGGTCCCAGTTCTCACATCCTCTGATACTGTGGCATGAGATCCTGATTTTTTTTTTTTTTTTGAGGCGGAGTCTCGCTCTGTCACCCAGGCTGGAGTGCAGTGGCATGATCTCAGCCCACTGCAACCTCCATCTCCTGGGTTCAAGCGATTCTCCTGCCTCAGCCTCCTGAGTAGCTGGGATTACAGGCACATGCCACTATGCCTGGCTAATTTTAGTATTTTTAGTAGAGACAGGGTTTCGCAAAGTTGGTCAGGCTGGTCTCGAACACCTGACCTCGTGATTCACCTACTTCGGCCTCCCAAGGGATCCAGATTCTTAGATTTAAAGGCACTCCCCTTCAAACGCTCCTCCCCCACCCCTGCCCCAAATGCAAGGTCCCTAAATGCAAGCTAACTACTTCACGCAGTGCTCAAAGAAATGGTAATCTGTTCCAACAGCAAAGCTTAGCTGAACTTATTGGTATGTTGTTGTGCCTTCCTGAGGGATTTTCAAGTTTTTTTTTTTTTTTTTTTTTTTACTAAATGTGATTTTCATTCTGTGCATCGACTTTAGAATCTAACCTTTTCATACAACTCCACTCTATAGCATAGAAAAAAAAGATATCCCCCTTGCAGAAGAGCCCATAAGTAACACATCTTTTAAAAACAAATGACCAAAATGCTTACGTTTTTCATTTGGCTCATTACTTCACTTAACAGTATGCCCTCATTAGCAAATTTAACCCAAGGTTAATTTCAAAAATAACTTCACCATTGTACTTAATACAGACAAACTGATTTTTAAAAATTATGATAAATGGCAAACAGGTTAATTCTCAAAATGAAATGGGAGAAGGTAAATTTAAGCAACAGAAATCTTAGAATTTTCAGCAATGTCTATAGCTCCTGAGCATCCAACAAGATATACAACTAAGCCCAATCACACCACTCTGCCTCAGCTGCCTAAAAACCGTAAAGCAAAGGAGAATTAAGAACATGGCCAGTTCTACCGGAGTTGCTCCACACAACATAAAACTGGGTAATGGGTCACCTATGCTCTTAGCACCTATAGTCAGGGACTCATTACCTAGCTCCTACCTGGCAACACACTAACACTAGCTTCTACTTAAATGCCAAGAGTCTCATGACCACAGTCAAAATATTTATGTAAGACCAATCAAACTGCACTTCCCGCGAGAAATACCAGAAGACTCAGTAGACACATTAGGTAGAAAGGGGAGAAGACCAGTGGGCAAACGGTCAGGATATGTGGACCTTTAAGGAATGGACTGTGTAAATGCTATTATACCACCTTTGTACCCTAAATTATATGGGCACCTACTCAGTATTAAATGCAAAGCAACAGTCAATAAGTTGCTATTACAGCTAAGATGTCAAATAAATGAATCAATCAAGAAATTAACCATTGTCTGATGACAATGTCTTCTACAGTGTGTGCAATAAACAACACGAATTAAAAATCAATTGTACATCTGTGGGCAGAGTACATAATCTCGTATTTTTCCTTTCTTAAAAGCTGCAAACTGTGATGCATTTTTAGTTTATCCAGAATTTAATAAATGAGTCATTACAAAACTATGAAGCGCTTTAAGTCATACCAGAAACACTGCCATAATTTTAATAAAGTGCGTTTTAATGTTAACTCATTTCTCTTGCTGGAAGAAATTATGCTTCTTTGCTAATGTATAGAAATGAAACTGTCACTGAAACATCTGGTTATATATTATTCATTGGGCATATATATCACCTTTACTCCAAAGTCTGCATAATATAAACACAAATCATGAATAAATCAGATTAGAGACACAGACGTGACACCACAAACTGTAGGTCAGTAATAAAATTCCAAACATGTTTGCTGACCTGGTCTATATTTCTATCCATTCAAACCTGGGAGCTTCACACAGGCAGAGAAAAATTCCAGATTCCCAGTATTTTTAAAGTCTATATGGCCTACATTATGTTAGTAACTGGAAAATTTTCTATGCAACACACTTTACGATAACTAGCTTATTTTTCAAATATTCAAACGGATTGGCCTGACTCGGGCAGATTTTTTCATAAATCTGCCTCTACTATAATTAACCTTAAATGTGGATGCCACAAGGATACCTGAGGGAAATAACTACAATCCTTACAAAAAGTGAGAGACCATATTTGCTGTGCTACTCCTAAAAAAGGAGTCACATTTAATAACCAGCTATTACTTTACTAAAAAGTAGGTTAAGAGTACAATCAAGATTTTTAAAGATACTTGTTGATTGTGAAAAGTAGAAATTTCAGGGGAAAAAGGGAATAACCAAGAGTCACATTGCTGTTATTTAAATACTTTATAAATCAAAGGATCAAATTTCACTATAAGAAGCAAACTCTCACACCAACCTAAGTTATTAAAATATTCAACAACTGCACTTAATGCAAAACAGACAGATTAGCTACCAATTAGACTAAGTATTCCAACTGATCATCTTCAACTACCAAAAGTAGATTATGTAATGCAAATCGCTCGTACATTCGTTTTAAACACATCCGCGGTTTAAAACACTGAAACCATGCCTTAATTTTTTGAATTAAAAAACAGCGTATTACTAAAATGCTGAATGCAAACCTATATCCTTTTCACGGCACCTCAAAGAAACCTGACATCCTCAAACCATTTTATAATGTAAAGTTACATTCTGTAAAACTTCCGACAGCCTCGAAAAAGATACCCAAAGGGGCTTCAAATAGATGGGTATATAATTGGTCTTAGGGGGCAAATAACTGAAATAAACGTCAAGGTTTGAGATCAATTTTTACTAACACTATCTCTGAAAGCAAGAAGGCGACTTCTGCAGAAAGCAAACGATTCTGACTAGCAGGGTGGGCTCCCGGCAACAGTGGGTACTAGGATCTCAGCATAAACGACAGGGTTCAAAACGCGAAGCTTCCCGCAGAAACTAACCAAGACACCCTCCCCCCACGACTCCTCCTGGGTAAGCTCGCGGCTTTAGAAAGCAGCAACAGATACTCCAGAGCAGGAGGCGGCACTCCAGGAATGTGTGAAGCAGAAGGGGTCTCCCCGAGGAACTCCGACGTCGAGCAGCTTCTCTACACTGGAACCCCGACTCCGACCCCCCAAGAGGAAGGAGCGATATCTGCACAAAGTGCCCCTACCCCACCCCCACGATGCAGACACACATCCCTGGCTGCGAGGGGGAAGCCCAGAGAAAAAACCCGCATTCCACTCCGTCCGCCTCCGGAGTAGGGCTGCAGAGAGGCTGGGGCCCCCGCCCCCGCAGGCAAGGGGGTCTCGCCGCAGCTCCGGCCTCCGCGCGGAGAAAAGGGTAGCGAAAGGCTCGCGGCGAAGGAAGGAATCCCGGCGCTTCGCTGACTGGGTCCTCCGCAAACCAGCTCCCTTCCCTCCCACGACCCTCGAAGACACGGGAACAATAAGAAGCCCCTTCCCCCCCCCACGTCTCCGCCCCGAGAGCGGCCGGGGGCGGCGGCGGCGCCATGTACCCTCACACCCCCGCGGACACACACCCCCCCCTACTCCGTGGTCCCCGTCAGTCGCCTGCAACGCGGCGGAGCAGACGCGCGTCCCGGCCCGCCACTTCCGCGCCCTTCGCCTCCCCGCCCGCCCGCCCCACTCACCGGCTCCTGCCCCAGCCTGGGGCTCCGCTGCCGCGGCCGGAGCAAGACTCGGGTATCAGCTGCCGCGGCCGCCGGCGCCGCCGCACAATATGGCGAGCCTCGGCTTCCGCAATGGAGCTCGGGAAATACAACAGGGGCCGCTCAATATTCATGAGAGACTGAGGGGAAGCCGGCTCGGCCGGCGCTGCGGGGAGGGCGGGAAGGAGCGAGCGAGGGGCGGAGGCGCGGGACGAGGACGTGCACGGCGCGGGGAGGCCCGCGGCGCGAGGGGAGGGTGCGCCGCCGCGTGTTGACCTGCAGAACCAAAGCCACCGCCCCGCCCTGGGCTGGCCGGCCACGCCCCCCCGGCGCCCACCATGGCCAGACGCAGCCCCCGGGCAACGCCCGGGTGACTGCGCTTCCACCTCGTGCTCAACCTTTGCTTGGGTTCTTCTGCCCTGGCTTCGGCCCACTCTTTACACTGCCCTGGCCAGCCTCTGAGGTTTGGACTCAGACTTCTTTCTCGTGAGTTCGTCCTCTTAAACCTATCCCACCGGCGGAAATCCTCATTAAGCTTTGGTCTGCAGAACTTCACATGAACTTCGGCTCCCTTCCACACTCGTACAACAAACACACACTTTTCATCCTTGCAGGATAAAACTGCAAGTGTAATTACTCCAGGGAAAATGACCTTCCACTCTAAACTTAGCTTAACATTGTGATTGTGGTCATCAGCTCTTACTATTTACCTTGCTGCTGCTTTATTCCTACCTCCTTGGCACCTTCCGGTATTATCTTCTGAACTTGAGGATTTACGAAGTAATGGATTAATAGATGTAATCATTACCTAAAACACAGCCAGTTAGTCTCCAGTAAATTATCCGACATTTAATGCGTATAAATTATGAGCTGAAGTAAGGAAGAATGGAAAGTTCCCTGATCTCAAGATGTACTATTGTTGAGATGTCATGTTCTATTGAGAAGATAGCCAACAATACCAGACCATAAATCTGAAGGCACTTGAGGCGTAAAGCAATGGACTGCAGTGGGAATCGGGCAAACTAGGTTCATAACCTCCAATGTGTGTCTATGTGACTTACGTAAATTGCGTAGCTCCTCTGCACTTCATTTTCTTCGTCTGCGAGATGGGAGAATTGTATTGAATCCTAGGTCCTTTCTAGTTCTTTAACGCTCTAAAACTCTCTATAAGCAATTCCAAATAAATGATATGAGTTTACACAGGAATTTGGAAAAGAAAAATATCAATTCCAGCTGGTGTGTTTGGGGGATGATTTCCTGAGGAGCCAGGATTTAAGATGGTCTTTGACGCCTTGGATGGATGGAAAGAAAGAGGACAGGTGTTAAATACAGCACTTTATGTATGCTACCTAACAATCCGTCAAACGAAACAAGCATTCTTTCTCAGTGGCTTGAAAAGTTTTGCCTACTATCTGTAACTTTAACAAGTGACAATTATCTGACTCTACAAGCCCTTCAAGGTTAAACTCGTCCTCCAATGTGGGGGGAAAAAAAGGCTGGGTGTGGTGGCTCACGCCTGTAATCCCAGCACTTTGGGAGCCCAAGGCCAGCGGATCACTTGAGATCAGGAGTTCAAGACCAGCCTTGCCAATATGGTGAAACCCTATCTCTACTAAAAATACAAAAAAGTTAGCCAGGTGTGGTGGTGCGCGCCTGTAGTCCCTCCCAGCTACTCGGGAGTCTGAGGCAGGAGAATCTCTTGAACCTGGGGAGCAGAGGTTGCAGTGAGCCAAGATCGCTCCATGGCACTCCAACCTGGGCATCACAGCAAGACTCCATCTCAAAACAGAAAACAACAACAACGAAATCGAAATAATCAGGGACGCTCTGCTTCTCTCTTCTTGTGAAAGTCCACTTTCTAGAAACTGCAGTTGCAGGAGCATCTCCCTTCTTTCTTCTTGAGGAGTACATGTGTAGTTCAATTAAAGCAAGACAGGATGTTCATAATTTAGAACTTTTGCTCTAATTAAAATGCTTTTGAAAATCATGATGTGTGGTTAGATTAAGCAATTCAATTCATGTTGAGAAAAGTGATCATTTGTAGAAAGCGCAGGAACTTTATGGATGAAAGTTAAATATAGTGCTTTAAAAAGACTCACAGGAGAATTAGTGGAAAAATGGAAAACTTATGGGATATCTGGATTAAATGTGATTAAAAAGCTAGACTGCAGGCTAACATCCTTAATATGAAAAACACTCCTGACAAATTAATGGAACTCATTTTATCTATTTTATCTCTTACTCAGAAACTTGGTACTGGATCTTCCCTAACTATATTAATCAGGAAAGGTTATGTTATGGTATAGTAACGAACATCTCCAAAATCTACATGCCTTAACACAACAAAAGTTTATTGCTTGGTTATGCTTCATGCTTCATGTGGATCCAACTCACTGTGTTCCAGTCACTCCAGGAACTAGGCTGATAGAGATGCCACCATCTTGTAGCTGTATCACCCTGGAACACAGAAACTTATTCTCTGCAGCAGAGGAAGAAAATGGCTAAAGAATCCCCGTGAATTTTTCATTGCCTTAGCTTGGAAAAGAGAGCAGTGATCACATTTCATTGCCCAGAACTTGTTGTACAGCCCCACACATCTGCAAGGGGACTAAGTCCTTGAACTGAGTTCAGAAAGGGAAGCGGGGACTTTGGTGAACAATGCTAATGTCAGCCACCCTGACCTCACCACTCGGTTCCTAGATGCCATGGGAAAACTCTAAGAGGTTTTATTCTGTAACATTGGTTCTCTTGAGTGACCCCAAGAAAGTTATGCTTTCAAAAGTAAACTCTCTTACTTATTAAGAGTTGACTGTCATGTAAATAGAGTGGACCTTCCATTTTCTTCCCTGTTGTTTTAATCGTATATTATATCGATGTAAACTCCACAGTAAATGTATCAGTAGTGATTCACATATCCAGACCACATTCTTTTTGCTAGTGTTTTGACCTGACGTAACGGATATCGTTCTAAAAAACATTTTCTAGTAACGCTCTATCTGCATGTTAAATGTACTAATTGGAAGTGATATTTGTCTTTTAAGTAGAAGAACATTAAATTAACACTACCTAATAGAAGTATATTATGGGTAATGACTAGATGAATTCTAGTTAAAAAACAATTGTCTTCCTTTAACACTTTCAGAAGTAGTATCAGGTTAATTACATGGTGAATTGGGTAGGTATCTCTAAGTGATCACAAAAGTTACCTCTTGGCTGGGCACAGTGGCTCATGCCTGTAATCCCAGCACTTTGGGAGGCCAAGGCCAGTGGATCACCTGAGGTCAGGAGTTTGAGACCAGCCCGGCTAACATGGCAAAACCCTCTCTCTACTAAAAATATAAAAATTAGCCAGGCGTGGTGGCACACGCCTGTAATCCCAGCTACTCGGGAGGCTAAGGCAGGAAAATTGCTTGAACCTGGGAGGCTGAGGTTGCGGTGAGCTGAGATCATGCCGCTGCACTCTAGCCTGGGTGACACCGCCAGACTCCTTATCAAAAAAAAAAAATATATATATATATATAATAACCTCTTAACTGGCATTCTGCTATAGTCAGGCTACAAAATTAAAACTAGTTCAGCTCAACCAGCTTTTATTGAGCATCTAGTATGTGCCAAACACTTTGTTAAGTACTTGGAATAAAACCATTAATATAACTAGGATATGAGTTCCTTGAAAGCAAAATTCTTGTTCACCAGCAGATACCTAGAGACTAGCACAGTGCTGGCACTTAGTAGATGCTCAATAAATAGGTGTTAAGAGAAGGAAAGAATGAGATTCTTTGACTCCAGTGTGTATATGAAATAGAATAGCACATATGAGCTTGGTTTGCTTCACTTTCATTACTTAACAGAGAAAGTTTCTGTCAAGAGTTTGTTTAGTCTCTCCAGAGGCTTTCTCTACTTAGGCAGTGTGTCTTAAATGGAAATTCACACTTGCCTATTCTATGTCTACCAAATAAATTTATTTTCAGCCATGCTCCAAGCATTTAATGGTTAATACTCATCTGAGATGAAGAATGCAGGCCACCAACCATCTGTTAATGCTAAGCTATGTATGCATCACAGTTTATAAAGAATCTTTAGATCTGTTATTTCATGAATTTTCAGAACAGTTTTCCAAGATATTATTCCTACTTTATGGAGGAGGGAAATGTGACTTCTGCAGCTCAATAACTCTCCCAAACATTGAGTTAGTAACTGGCAGAGCTGAGGCTCAGACCTTGGTCATTTGACTCCAAGTGCTGGATATATTCCATTCTGCCACATCTGCCTTGCCACTCTGTGCCGCACACACAACTACAGTATCTTTCTTCTTTCTAGTAAGTGGTATATGAGTCAAACATCTCTGGAGTTTCCCCTCAACATTATTATTTATCCCAATCCTCTGATTCTCAGTGTAGATTTTTTCAAGAAGCTAGAGATTATTTTCTTTCTTTCTTTTTTCTTTTCTTTTCTTTTTTTTTTTTTGAGATGGAGTTTCACTCTTGTCGCCCAGGCTGGAGTGCAATGGCGCGATCTCGGCTCACTGCAACCTCCGCCTCTCTGGTTCAAGTAATTCTGCTTTCTCAGCCTCCGGAGTAGCTGAGATTACAGGCATGTGCCACCACACCCACGTAATTTTTATATTTTCAGTAGAGGCGGGGTTTTGCCATGTTGGCCAGGTTGGTCTTGAATTCCTGACCTCAAGTGATCCGCCGGCCTCAGCCTCCCAAAGTGCTGGGATTAGAGGCATGAGCTACCATGCCCAGCCAATATGATTTTCAGGAAGTAGATCCAGTAATAGGAAACTAGCAGGTGTTGGCATTATCTTCTTAGAAAACTTACTTTTAGAGAACAAAACAAAAATAAAAGTAAAAGGTAAGCTAGAAGACTGGAGGAGCTTGGGATTTAACCACTATGTATAGATACTATTGTTGAAATATATCCTCTACCAAAATCTTTATTTGCCATCTTTTAGATGTGTTGTGCTTTCTTTGAAAGAGCCAAGTTAAGTGGGGACATTGTAGAAAGGCCTAGAGAGACCTGTAATTCAAGGTGGCTCCAGGAAGCAGGCAACTCGAGATTTACAACCTTTTCAGCTGAAAAAATATAGCTCTAGCCACAAGCTCTAGTGAAGTTTTATTTGTATTTCAGCACAGTGCATTTCTGTTTGTGATACTTCCCTTGGCACTTTAATTCCTTTTTCTATTCCCCAAACAACCAAAAGAATTGGTGCTACTTTTGTTTGCTAACTGTTCAACTTAAAGGAGTTAAACAGGTTAAATGAGATGGGCTAGTTAGAAAGACTTTTGAGGAAAACTAAACAGCATTGCTATTTCCCTCCCATGGAGATTTGGAATGGTATTTTATATGTCCCAGATGTGGCCACATTCTGCCTAACATCTGTTAGTGCATTTTATTAAAATAATGAACATGTGTTTGAAAAGCCAAGAGGGTGAATTAAAGTTTTCATTCTGATGCAGCATAGATTGCTGTTTCTTTATAGTTCGTAATGGAAGTGTATACTATCATGATATCCATTTTCAAATATAAAATAAAGTATGATTTAATAATTACCAGCTTTCAGTAATTACTGGCTTCTAGTACGAAGAAAATTCATTCCATTTGAACAAACCTTTGCAGAGTTTTTTTTTTTCTTTCAAAATGGTTACTGTGAGAGATGAGGTTTGTGCTTTGGCATTGATCTAGGAACATCAACAATCATCCTGGAAGCTAACAAGGAATAGATGATTCAGATTGAAACTCAGAACTAAAGTGGAAATTCCTCTAGTAAAGAAGGATAGAAGATCCCAATGGGAAAGTACAGATGAAGATTGCAAAATATTTCAATCAAGTTACAGTTCGCTCAAACTGCCTTTGTGGGCATTTTAGTTTTTCCTACTTAAGAGAAGCATGATGCCAGAATGATTTTTTTTTGTGAGGTGAGAGAATGGAGGGTAAAGACATCTCCTATCTAACACAGTTCGTAGAAATATTTTTTGGTAAATAATTTAAAAGAACTGCCAAATCCCACCCATATAAGATAAGTTAATTTTATTTTAGACTATATCAAGATTTAGAAACTCTTGCAGTATCCATCTGCTGAGACATTAGCATTTCATACTCCACAAAAGCAAACCACTTAAATATATATTGAAAAACATGCTAAAGTAGGTTATAATCTAGGTAAATTTGAAAAACCATTCTGGTCAACCTATAAAACTAAGGTTTTTTGTGTGTTATATTTCTAGTCTTTCCATAGAAAATTTTTGTTTTATCAGTTTTTTAAAAATAAACACATTTATAGGTCACGTTTACAAGATCAGAATTGACTGTGGTTCTGTATGTATTATGAAGACTACCACATAAGGAGTAAGATGGCATAAAGCTAGCTGTAAATGTCTCCTCTTGTCATAGTGTCCTGTTAGGGAGATGTGGGGGCCTAACGCACCACCTTGTGTCCCTCTCTAATGCTTCTCCTCTGATGTAACTATAAGTAATCCTTGTTCTGTAACAGCGTTATATTCAGTTAGTGGATTTCCAATTCCATGACTTCTTGGCATGTACACATCCTTAGCTATCATTCTTCGTTCTTGGACTTGATCACATTAGCTGCCCTAGTTGGACCCTTTCCTAAAATTTGAAAGACTGCTGTGGGCCTGTTCTTAGTGCAGCTGTCTCTTCTTCCACATGGTCAGGTCTTAGCTAGTTGCCAACCCATTCGCTTCCTGACTTGGCCCTTTAATTTGATTTGGCTATATCTTCAACCCAGCCTTTAGCTTGGGGTTTGACACATAGTATATGTAAACTGCAGTACAAGCGTGTGTCATAAACATAATTCATGGTACTCCCATTCATGGCACATAAAAAAAAAAAAACACCTTCTTCTCTATCAACAAATGCAGAAAGAAGTGGGAAAAAACTGAGAAGCAATGAGGTTGTCATCGTTGGTACTAAATACTAAAGAAATGATTTTAGCTCAGGATTTTGGGTCACCATATGATAATGTTGCAACTACCTAAAGAAAAATAATGACCAACAGGAAAGTTTATTCTTGGTGAACTATCAACATGTAGAACTGTATTTGGATGTTGACTTTAAAGAATCCTGTCAAAATACACTATCATTTAAAAGTACAAGTTTAAAATAATCCTTATATTCCAATTGGACCTTGAAATTTGACCAGTTCTGTTCTTAGACCACATTTAGCATCTCTCTTTTTCCCCTGTGCACTCACTTGGATTAGTAGTATGCAAATACATCCTTGCCCTACCACATACTACTAATCCAAGCAAACATACATTAGTAGTATATCACTAATCCTAGCATGAGGATACCATGTCATTATTCATCTTCCAACACCAGTCATTATTCATCTTTATATGTGCCCCAGCAGTTGACACAATGCAATATACGTTTACATAATATATGTATCTATGTGCCTGTCTGTGTGTATGCATATACGTGTGTATACACACACACACACACACACACACACACACAAATATCTTGTTCCCAAGATACTTTTGGTATGGTTTTGAGTAATAATAATAACTACAATTTGTAAAAAGCAGTCACTAAAAATACCTGCTTTATATTAAACATTACAATAACATTTAGAAAATGCAAATTCAAATAGGAACAATTTTCTACTTAACCTTTTTTTTTTTTTTTTGGAAATGGAGTCTCACTCTGTCACCCAGGCTGGAGTGCAGTGATGTGACCTCGGCTCACTGCAACCTCCGCCTCCCAGGTTCAAGTGATTCTCCTGCCTCAGCTTCCCTAGTAGCTGGGATTACAGGCGCCCGCCACCATGCCCCTCTAATTTTTGTATTTTTAGTAGAGACGAGGTTTCATCATGTTGGTCAAGCTGGTCTTGAACTCCTGACCTCAGGTGATCTGCCCGGCTAGGCCTACCAAAGTGCTGGGATTACAGGCGTGAGCCACCACGCCCAGCCTCTACTTAACCATATTAAAGGAATCATAATACTCAATGTTTATAAACACAAATATTGCTTACATTACTGATGTTCATAAAAATGATACAACGTTTTAAGAGGGCAATTTTGTGGTTATCTCTCAAAAATTTTAAAAGCTTTAAATTCATCTTTTAAAAATATGTTTTTAAAAGAAGTATTTGTAGAGACAGGGTCTCACTCTGTTGTCCAGTCTGGTTTTGAACTCCTGGGCTCAAGCAATCCTCTCCCTTCAGCCTTCCAGAGTGCTGGGATTACAGGCATGAGCCACCATGCCTGTCCTCTCAAAATTTTAAATGTGTATATCTTCTAGCCTAAGAAATGTCCAATTCTAGAACTCTTTCCCATAGAAGTACCCACACAAGTGTGCAAAGAATGGATGTTAATTTTTGTGTTGCTTGTGTTTGTAAAATATTGAAAATAACCCACTTTTTTGGCTAAGTACATTTTGGTATATCCATAAAGTACTACATCATGTAGCCGTCAAAAATAACAAGATAGAGCCACAAGCACTAACATAGAAAGATATTAAAGCCATATTAATAAGTAAAATATCAAGTTGGCAATATGTTCCATATAATCCTATTTTTATAATACAAAAAAGTCTGAAGAATGTGCACAAAACTATGAAAAGGGATTGCATTTGAGGAGAGGAGAATTTCTGAACACTTTCATTTTCTAAATTATTTCTTCATTTCTGTATTGGTTTGAATGCTTCCCAATGAAATAAAAAATTGTGTTTTATTACAAAATTGGTAAAGATACAATTACATATAAAAAGCAAACTGGTCTAATAAAAGTGAGTGAACGTTTTAGCATATATCTACCTATTATTAACTGCGAGAGTGTGGTAAAGAAAACAGCTGTTCTAGATCAGGCATCATCAGCCAAAACGAACAGAAAAGGTAGAACTTCAAAATTCCTTGTTTCTACAGGTCTAGTTGTGTAGTGTCCTTGAAAATCAGGCATTCAAATGGCTTATTATTAGACCTTAATCTCTACTCCCTTGAACATTCCTTACCCTATTTAGTAAGAATTTAGGCTAAACAGAGACCAACCAATGACTATAGATCCCTCAAATAGCAGCAAAGAGTTCTAGGACCTATATAATTATCTTGGGACTCAATTCTCCTCCTACTAATTTATATCTCACAATCTCTAGGGAAAATATCAGGTGTTTTTTGCTAATTAGTCTCCTTAGCACTCCCTCAAGAAATTCCTACTGATTTAACACATGTGATTGCTGGAAGCAACCACACATGGTAGGTTGAGAATTTACTATTTGAATTTCCTATCTTATACACCTCTATTTCAGGGGATTTTAATTTTTCAGATGTTTTGAGATCACCATATGGTGAAAAGCTTCAACGATGTATCAGGCTTGTTTCAGAAGACTTGACCTTCCTCTAAATCTGGTGCAAATGGCGCTCGAGAGGTCACAGCAAGAGCACTGGCCACTGCAGTTAGGATAGAGTGGGGTGAGGGTCACACAGAAACAGAGGGACCCCAGGACTGGCTGAAAAGGACAGGAGATTTGTCCAAAGTGGCCAACTGCCCAGAGCTGGAGCAAGAACCGAATACACAGGCAAGCAGGAAGTATGGGAAAGTAGGGCTCAGTATAAGTTTAAGGGGGTGCAAGGGACTCACCTGAAAATTTAATTGGGGGTCTTAAGTCAAGAACATACAGAACAGCTATACCTCCTCCTCCAGTGGAGAGGATGGCAAGTGTAGTGGGGAATAAGAGAGAGGTGCAATATGGCTGATGTGAGCGGAGGCTGGCAAAGGGATACCCCTGACCTAGACTCTAGGTCCTAAAGTTATAGGTGGACCAAGTCTAAAGACACATGCAAAACCTAAAGTAATTGGTGAGGGTCATGAAAAACAGAGGGTCAGTTAGGAAAACTAGAGATACAGATGCAAACAGCTCATGAAAATTTGAAACAAAAGCTTTGAGATAGATGTGAGGAATCAATGAGTGAGATGAAAAGAGCCAGAGACAGTGAGATCTGGACATATAATGACTGGACTTTATCTGGGTTCTCCTAATTTCTCTGACCCTCTGACCCACTCCAGCTCAGTCTCTTTTGTGGCATCTCATCGTTCACCCCAAACCCTAAAGTTTTGGGATGTCCCAGGATTTAGTCTTAGGACCTTTTTTCCGTCTTACTTTATACTCTCTTTCTGGGTAATCCTATTCAGTCACATGGTTCTAAGTACCATCCATATGTTGACAACTTTCAATTTTCTCCAAACTTAAAGATCCCAGAAGTTTCACCAGACTTACAGTCCTCTCCTCTACTTATTCGCCCCTCCTTTAGATGTCTGATAGGTATCTCAAATATCAAATGCCCAAACCAGACTTCCTTTTCAAAATGTAAACAAAGAGTGATATATGATGTTAACTGTCCTTTTATTTGTAGCTGTAATATCTATGTTGCTTTACTAGTCCCAGGGGAATTAAAAGAAATTATTCTTTATAAACACTTAAAACCACAAAATAATTCAAATGTAAAATTAATGTTTTAAGTGTATTTGCATGCATTTCATTTATACATTATTCCCTTATTAAGAGTCTACAAATCATCAGACTAATTTAGAGACATGTAAGATATAAACCCTATCCTCAAAGAACCCAGCATCTAGTGGGGGGAAGAGGCACATACCAAATGTTATGAGGCCAATATGAGTAAAGGCAATAGGAATAACTGCCCCTTACAGCTCATTATTAATTACACACTATGGAATAGCATCTCTCATAGGACTCTAGTCACAGCAATATTAGTTTTAATCCTGGAAATTAGAAGAATTATGGGCAAATCCACAACTGTGCTAATAGCAAACAACCTCATAAACTCTGTGTCAGGTACAGTGCTAAATATTCTGTAAGTGTCATTTCCCTGAATCTTCACAACCCTGTGAGGAAATTACCATCAGTATTACCACATTATGCATTAGAAAATAAAGGTTTAAAGCATCTTAATACTTACCTGAGTCACCTCAAAATAACAGGGTGGGCAAATCCACACCCTTAACTACTATTCTTTTTTTTCTTTTTCTTTTTCTTTTTTTTGAGACAGAGTCTCGCTCTATCCCCCAAGCTGAAGTGCAGTGGTGTGATCTCAGCTCACTGCAACCTCCGCCTCCTGGGTTCAAGTGATTCTCCTGCCCCAGCTTCCCGAGTAGCTGGAACTATAGGCATCTGCCACCACACCTGGCTAATTTTTGTATTTTTAGTAGAGACGCGGTTTCACCATGTTGGCCAGGCTGATCTCAAACGCCTGGCCTCAGGTGATCAGCCAGCCTTGGCCTTCCAAAGTGCTGGGATTACAGGTGTGAGCCACCACACCTGGCCCCATCCTTAACCACTATTCTAAACTGCCTTTTCATAATTGATGGCTCTGCTTTCACTAAAAAAATACTGCTTAAGTATTTTTTTTTGGAATATTTGTACTAAAATAAAAGAATAAATTTCTGAATAAACCAAATAGCTAATATTCCTATTATACTCCATTAATCAACCTCTATTACTAAACATATTTGCGTAAAAAGGACTACAGGGCAAGGAGCCTAGCTCCATGAAATGGTGGGGTCAGTTTTCCAAAGGTCATAAAGACACAGTAGCAGAGATTGGTCTTTTCAAGTTTCCTGCTGATTGATTGCCTTTGAATATAAGCTTTTCATTCCAAAGGACATTCTGTGTTTGGGGCCCTCTGTTAGTAGTTATCCATAGATAAATTAAGATGGAGAAATCATCAAATTTGCAGAGGCTAGGTGAATAGAAGCCAAAGCCTATAGGAATACAACCTTCCAAATTTATTATCTGTTTTGCATTGATTTACCACATATGGCAGAAACTTAAACCAGATGTATTTTGATGGAGGGGGCCATCTCATGATGAGAGCACAGGAATGTGGCCTCAACTTGAAAGTAGAGAATCAATACTTCTAGGTAGTTCAGAAGTTTCCTTTTATGCTGATTGTACACTAGAATAAAACTTTTCCAATCATCTTTTCAAATTAAGTGGGATTCTTAATCTGGAAGCTGTTGAAACTTCTGGCTTTTGAAATTCAATTATTTTCATTTTCTGAAAGACCCATGATTTTCTGAGTAGTTTTTACTTAATCTAAAACAAAACATTCTTGGAAAATATAGCTTCAATATATAAATATTCACATCTACACATCCATTTTGCTCCATTCTCGTCTGGAATTTAGACATCACATTTTCATAGCTAGAGTTCAATAACACATCTTTGTCTGTCATCTGCTTTATTTTAATTAAACCAGTGTCTTAAAAATTCTATTATTTGAAGTCACATTTAAGTATTAAAAAAATTTCATTTTAGTGATGTATGTTTAAGGAAAAAAAATTTCCACATTAGCCCAAAATGAATTTTGGATGCACAGTTATAAAACCTTTTTATTTTTCAAAAATTTAAAAAGTATTAGTGGAGAAAAAATATTATAAATGCTTTAGTTTAGGAATAGTCTTGGAAATTAAAAATACACAATATGGGCCAGGCCTGTAATCCTAGAACACACCATTGCACTTCAGTCTGGGGGATAGAGTGAGACTGTCTCAAAAAAAAAAAAGCAAATAAAAATAAAAATAAATAAATTACCCAGTCTTGGGTATGTCTTTAGAGGAGTGTGGGAACAGATTAATACAGCTATGTTGCCCAGGCTGGTCTCAAACTCCTAGCCTCAAGTGATCCTTCCACCTCAGCCTCCTAAAGTACTGGGATTAAAGCATAAGCCACCATGGCCAGACAGATATTTCTTCTTTTCTACCACATGCTATAAATTTCCCTCTAAGTACTGCTTTCTCTTCACTTTTCCCCCAAATTTTGATAAGTTGTATTTTCATTTTCACTTAGTTCAAAATATTTCAATATTTCTATTGAGATTTCTTCTTTGACCCACGTGTGTTTAGAAGTTTGTTGTTTAATCTCCAAGTATTTTTAAATTTTCCATATATTTTTTCTGTTTTCAATTTCTAGTTTAATTTCATTGTGGCCTAAAAGCAGACACTGTATGTTTTCTATTCTTTTACATTTGTTTACATGTGTTTTATTAGGCCAGAATATGGCCTGTCTTGGTCAATGTTTCATGTAAGCTTGAGAACAATGTGTATTCTGCAGTTGTTGGATAAGCTATAGATGTCAATCATGTCCAGTTGATTGATGGTGTTGAGTTCAACTGTGTCCTTACTGATTTTCTGCCTGCTGCCATTATAAAGTACTTGTACTACCCATGAAGTGGTATAGTGTTATTTGGAAGTAGACTTGGATTACTTGTAAATGTATTTGCAAACTCTAGGGCAACCACTAAAAAAAGCGATAAAAGGCCAGGTGCAACAGCTCACACCTGTAATCCCAGCACTTTGGGCAGCCAAGGCAGGAAGATCATGAGGTCAGGAGATCAAGATCATCCTGGCCAGCATGGTGAAACCCTGTCTCTATTAAAAATACAAAAATTAGCTAGGCGTGGCGGTGCATGTTTGTAGTTCCAGCTACTCTGGAGGCTGAGGCATGAGAATTGCTTGAACCTGAGAGGCAGAGGTTGCAGTGAGCCGAGATTGCGCCCCTGCACTCCAGCCTGGGTGACACAGTGAGACTCTGTCTCAAAAAAAAAAAAAAGAAAAAAAAAAGAAATATAACTAATATGCTAATATGCTAGTAGAGTAGAGAAAATGGAATATAAACTGCTCAGTTAAAATCACAATAGGCAGAAAAAGGGTGGAAGACAAAAAGAATAGGAAGAAAACAAGCAAAACAAATAGAAACCAGTAACAAATATCAAGATAGTAATCCAACTGTATAAAAAATCACTTTGAACATCAATGGTCCGAATAAACCAATTAAAAGACAGAAATTATGTGAGTGGATCAAAAAACAAGAGCCAACTATATGCTCTATACAAGAAACCCACTTAAAATATAAAGAAGAATATTGAATAAAAGAAAATGTATGGAGAAAGATATACTATATTTTCTCTCATTCCTGTATCATGCTAGTCACTCATTTTACTTACACATAAACATAAGTCTATATATATATTCAAATAGATTATTGCTATTATTATTTTGAAAAAACTATTATCTGTTAAATCAATTGAGAGTAAAAAATAAGTTTTTGTTTCCCCTTCATTTATTCTTCTGTTCTCTCCCTTTCTTGATTGTTCTATATCACTTTTCTTCTCTCTTGAGAACTTGTTTTAAAAAAAATATTTCTTACAAGGAAGGTTTACTGGTAACAAATTCCCTCAATTTTTCTTTGAAAGAGTTTTTATTTCTCCTTCATTTTGAAAGATAATTTTACAGGGTACGGAATTCTAGGTGAAAGTTTTTTGTTTTTGTTTTGTTCTTTTTCTCAATACTTCAAATATTTCACTCCATCTGTTCTTGCTTGCTTGATTTCTGAAGATAAGTCAGATTAATTCTTATTTTTACTCCTGTATAAGTAAGGTGTTTTATTCCTCTGACTTCCTTCAAGATTTCTTCTGTATCTTTGATTTTCTGCAGTTAGAATATGATATGCGTAGGTATAGCTTTTTTAGTATTTATGCTTTTTGGTGTTCTCTGAGCTTCCCAAATCTGTGGTTTGGTGCCTGACATTAATTTTGAAAAGCTCTCAGTCATTGGTTCAAATATTGCTTCTGTTCCTTTCTCTCTTTCTTTTCCTTCTGGTATTCCCATTACACATATGTTATACCTTTTACAGTTGTCCCACAGTTCTTGGATATTCTGGGGTTTTTTTTTTTTTTCAGACTTTTTCTCATTGTTTTCAGTTTTGGAAGTTTCTACTGAGATATGCCAAAGCTCAAAGATTCTTTCCTTAGCCATGTCCAGTGTGCTAGTGAGCCCATCAAAGGCATTCTTCATTTCTGTTAGTGTTTTTGATCTCTAGCATTTCTTTTTGATTCTTTCTGAGAATTTCCATCTCTCTGCTTACATTAACTACCTGTTCTTGCATGCTGTCAACTTTATTCACTAGAGCCCTGAGCACATTAATCATACTTGTTTTGAATTCCTGGTCTGATACTTCCAACATCCTTCCGTATATGAGTTCTGTTCTGATACTTGTTGTTTCTTCAAACTGTGTTTCTTGCCTTTTAGAATGTGCTATGGCTTGTATATGTTCCTGAAAAAGCATGTGTTGGAAACTTGATCCCTGATGCAACAGTATTGGGAAGTGGGGCCTAATGAAATGTGATTAGGCCATGAGTCTCTGCTATCATGAATGGATTAATGCCATTATCACAGGAGTGGGTTCCTTATAAAGGGAGGAGTTCAGTTCCCCTTTTCATTCTGTCTCTCTTGACCTCTTGCCTTCTGCCAGGGGATGATGCAGCAAGTAAGCCCTAACTAGATGCTAGTCCCTCAATGTTGGACCTCCTAGTCTCCAGAACCATAAATCAGTACATTTTTGTGTACTATAAATTAGCCAGTTTCAGGTATTCTATTGTAGCAGCACAAAACAGACCAAGACACTGTGCCTTGTAATTTTTTACTTTCTTTCTTTCTTTTTAGAGATGGGGTGTGGTTAGGTTGCCTAGGCTGGACTCAAACTCCTGGGCTCAAATGATTCTCCCACCTCAGCCTCCCAAGTAGCTGGGACTATAGGCATGCACCACTGGACCCAGCTATTATCTTTTTCTTGGCAGATGGACTGGATGTATTGGGTAAAAGGAACTGAGGTACATAGGCCTTTAGGAATGTAGTGGCAAGTTGTGGGGGGAGGAGAAGCATCCAATAGTTCTGTGATTAGGTCTCAATCTTTTAATGAGCCTGTGCCTTGGACTGTGAATTGCACAATAATAATTTTTTCTCTCCCTTTAGTGGGACAGAATTGTTAGAGTGGCTGGAGTTGAGTATTTTCCTTTCCCAGATTGGCTAGCCTCTGAAAAAAGCCCTAATTGTTTAGGCTCTTTAAAATAGTTTCTCTTGAGGTCAGGCCTTGTTAAGAACAGAATGCTCTGGTATATTTCAAATTATACTTTCCTTATTCCCCTTCCAAAAGCAGGTGAGGATTTTTCTCCAATATGCATTGTGAAGATCTGGTAGAGCTCTTGGAGGTAAAACTCACAAAAGTGTGGGGACCCCTCCATGACTGGGTCCCCCTTGAATTTTTAACTCTCAGGATTGTCCACACTGGGCCTCCATTGATTTGTCAATTACAGTTCAGGTTTTCCTAGCTCAGACTGGTTTCTGTGGCAATTTCTGCTTCTAGGTTTCTGTCCCAGGAACTTGTAATTCCCTGTATTCATCTGTCCGTTTCTCTAAGCTTGGGCAAGCAGTTTGCCCTGTGACCTCACTTTTCTGATGGGTTTAAGAAGAGTTATTAATTTTTCAATTTGTTCAGCTTTTTACTTGTTAGAATGGAGCAATGACTTCAAAGGTGCTTATCTACAGGACTGAAAACTTAATTTGCCTTTTTAATTATCTTAATGGTGTCTTTTGATGATCAGAAGTTTTAAATTTTGATAAAGTCCAATTTATCCTTTTTTTTCTTTTATGATTAGTTCTTTTGGTGTTCTAAGAAGTCTTTGCCTATCGCAAGGTTGCAAAGATATTCTCCTGTTTTCTTCTAGGATCTTTGTAGTTTTACATTTTATATTTCATCTATGATTCATGTCAAACCAATGTTTGGCTATGCTGTGAGGTAGGGTCAAGCTTTATTTTTTTCCATACATTTTTACAGCTGTTTCAACCTCAACTGTTTAGAAGAGTTCCCTTTCCCACTGAATTGACTTGGTGCCTTTGTAAATATTCAATTGACTCTATATGTTTGGGTCTATTTTTGGACTCACTATTCTGCTCCATTAATCTGTTTGCCTATTTTTATGCCATAATCATGTTTATCTTTAATATACAAATTAAATCATTATGATCTCAGTTTCACCTTTTTATACATTACCCTGTAGAGTTTACCCTACCCTCTGCCTTAAAACTCAGGATACACACTCATTCTTGAGGTCAGTCTTGTTTTCATGTAACTAGTTCAGAGAGAAGCAGAGACTGTAATCAGCCCATCAACTAGTGTCTTTTGTTTTGCCCTGGCTGTAGTCTGTTGTTGCTGGAAACACAAAGTCTCACACCCCCAGAGATCATCACTCTCCGCTGCTGGAATGACCACGGTCCCTGACCACTGCTTGTTGGAATTGCAGGTTTTCAGAGTATAAAGAGGAAAAAGGAGATATCACCTTTACTATTATGATCACCATGCCACCGATGAGTCTTCCCCTTTAATATACACCCTTCTGCACAGCTGTTTTGACCAAGCATGCCCCCAGTGCTATGGTGACTGAATCAAGAGAGTCTCTGGCCTCAGGTTACTCCTCTGGAGCCTTATAATTTGCCCAGGTTTTCCAGCTTCTTAGGGGGCTGGGTCTCCTTTCCTTCCAGGTGAATTCAAGTGAGTCTATATATCTATATCTCTCTAAGATGTTCTCATAACCTAGAGTCTCGAAAGAGAAGAGGTTGATATCTGTATCCATTTTTCTCCCAGGAGACTTCTAAGGTCTACGTTGGAAAAAGTGTCATCTCCTTCCCAGAAAACAAATTAAGCTCCCCAAAGTATCATTATACTACAGGTAGTGAACTGATTGCCACAGGCCACATCTAGCCTGCAGCTGTGATTTGTTTTCCTGTCAGTGTCTTCTGGATTTGAGCCAATATTCTAAAATGGAGAGATTTTTGGTTAACAACATAGATAACCTAGCTTCCACACGACTTGGGAAAACTGGATCTGCATGCTGCATGGCCTCTGTTCATTGGAACTGAGTTGAGTTTACTCACTTGAGATCTCACTTAGAGCTCTAGTCACTTATATCTAGCTTTCCTCAGTATCAGCCTGGCTCCTAACGCATTGCGTTTGTGAATTCTCTATCAAACCTGAGAACAAGTGTTCACTCCCTGTCACACATCCACATAACTAAAAAGAACAGGTCACGTCATTGATCTCTGAACAAAGCTCACTACCACAATAGATTCTAAATAGCTACCGCTAGACTTAGAAGTAACTGACAACTTTAATAATATCTGTTTTTGTTAACAACAAGAAGTTTAGATTTCCACTTCACCCTCCTACATTTATTCATCCAACACATACTTATTTAGCACCTACTTTGTGACAGGCACCTTTTTTCTAGGCGCTTGACATACGCCAGAGCACAAAGTAACAAAAGTGCCTGCCTTTGTGGCACTTGTAGTGGTTTTGGAAAGATAAACAATAAACAACTGTCATAGTAAATATGTTAGCTATATAAAATATTACAAAGTGTGGCAGAGTATACAGGGAATGCTCGCCAAATGATCCATGTACTTTCTTTTTTTTTTTTTTGAGACTGAGTCTCGCTCTGCTGCCCGGGCTGGAGTGCAGTGGCCGGATCTCAGCTCACTACAAGCTCCGCCTCCTGGGTTTACGCCATTCTCCTGCCTCAGCCTCCCGAGTAGCTGAGACTACAGGTGCCAACCACCTCGCCTGGCTAGTTTTTTGTATTTTTTAGTAGAGACGGGGTTTCACCATGTTAGCCAGGATGGTCTCGATCTCGTGACCTCGTGATCCGCCCGTCTTGGCCTCCCAAAGTGCTGGGATTACAGGCTTGAGCCACCGCGCCTGGTCCTCCATGTACTTTCTTATATTTCTTAGCCAGGAAGAACTGAGCCCTGGAGTATTCCAACATTAGGATGCTGGGAAAGGGATCAGCAAGGGATCCTGTGAAGGCACAGGGAGTAAGGAAAATGAAAAAGAGGAGAGTGGGGCATCCTGGAAATCAAGTGAAGAAAGGACGTTAGAAAGACAGAGTGATCTATTATCAATTGTTGCTGACAGGCCAGGTAGAAGATGATTAGACCATCAGATTTAACCATGTGGAGGTCATTGGTGACCTTGACAAAAGCAGTTTTGGTTGGGACAAATGCCTGATTGAAGTGAGTTTAAGACAGAATGGGTGAACAGAAATAGGAGTGAACCACAATCTAAACTAGCAAAAGGAAGCAGGTAAATCCTACCAGGGAAGGAGTTGTGAGATGGAAACATTGTTTTTTTGTTTCATTGGTGTTGGTGGGTGTTTATGGTTTTTTTTTTTTTTTGGTTTTTTGGTTTTTTGGTTTTTTTTTGAGATGGAGTCTCACTCTGTCACACGGGCTGGAGTGCAATGGCATAATCTCCACTCACTGCACCTCTGCCTCCCAGGTTCAAACAATTCTCCTGCCCCAGCCTCCCGAGTAGCTGGAATTACAGGTGGGTGCCACCATGCCCAGCTAATTTTTGTATTTTCCATGGAGATGGGGTTTCACCATGTTGGCCAGGCTGGTCTCAAACTCCTGACCTCAAGTGATCCATCTGCCTTGGCCTCCCAAAGTGCTGGGATTACAGGCGTGAGCCACCATGCCCAGCCAACTCACTGCCTCTTTATATGGGCTCCAGCAGTTGACACAATGCAATATACATTTACATAATATATGTATATATGTGCCTCTCTGTGTGTGTGCATATATGTGTGTATACACACACACACACACGCACACACACACAAATATCTTGTTCCCAAGATACTGTTGGTATGGTTTTGAGTAATAATAATAACTACAATTTGTAAAAAGCAGTCACTAAAAATACCTGCTTTATATTAAACATTACGATAGCATTTAGAAAATGCAAATTCAAATAGGAACAATTTCCTACTTAACGATTTTTTTTTGGAGACAGAGTCTCACTCTGTCACCCAGGCTGGAGTGCGGTGGTATGATCTCAGCTCACTGCAACCTCCGCCTCCCGGGTTCAAGTGATTCTCCTACCTCAGCTTCCCTAGTAGCTGGGATTACAGGCACCCGCCACCATGCCCGGCTAATTTTTGTATTTTTAGTAGAGACGAGGTTTCACCATGTTGGTCAAGCTGGTCTTGAACTCCTGACCTCAGGTGATCTGCCCATCTCGGCCTCCCAAAGTGCTAGGATTATAGGCATGAGCCACCGTGCCTGGCCTGTTTTTTTTTTTTTTTTTCTTGGCATGGTGTCTTGCTCTGTCTCCCAGGCATGGTGATCATAATGGTAAAGGTGATATATCCTTTTTCATTCTTATTTATTTATTGATTTTGAGACAGAGTCTTGCTCTGTCACCCAGGCTGGAGTGCAGTGGCGCGATCTTGGCTCACTGCAACGTCCAGCTCCTGGGTTCAAGCAATTCTTGTGCCTCAGCCTCCTGAATAGCTGGGATTACAGGCATGCACCACCACGCCCAGCTAATTTTTGTATTTTAGGTAGAGATGGGGTTTCACCATGTTGGCCAGGCTGGTCTTGAACTCCTGACCTCAAGTGATCCATCTGCCTTGGCCTCTCAAAGTATTGGGGTTACAGGGGTGAGCCACCATGCCTGGCCAATGTTGGTGTTTTTTAAGAAGGCAGACCAATGAGCAAATTTGTATGCTGCTGGAAACAAGTCTAATAGAGGAAAAACCTGAGAGTGTTGAAAGAGAGAAGAGAGAATTACCGGAATGATACCCTTGAGTAGGTGACAAGGGGTAAGCACCAGTGTACAGATGAAAAAACAGCTTTAGATAAGAGTATGGGTAATTCTGCTACAGAAACAAGAAGGCAGAGTGTGAGGACAGATGCTGGTAGGTGAATAATGATGGCAGCAATTGTCTCTGTGTGTTTCTCATTTCTACAACTTGACACTAAGACTCTGACATCTTAATGGAGGTCTTGAGGAACTGTGG
The DNA here is from genome assembly GCF_009764315.1 of Trachypithecus francoisi. NCBI lineage: Eukaryota > Metazoa > Chordata > Mammalia > Primates > Cercopithecidae > Trachypithecus > Trachypithecus francoisi. Next base: position 41,890,827 of record NW_022681470.1, on the reverse strand, counting down.
ACCCCTAAAGTAACAATATTCTGTACATTTAAAATAGAGAGCTTTATTCTTAAAGGTACCAAAACCTGTAGGTGGGAAGCGGAGCTTCCAGTGGACGTGAAGAAACAGTGCTTCAAGGAAGGGGTAAAAGGAACAGGAATTTATGCTGGATGGGGTACCCAAATAGATATATTTAATAAGCTATAGGGGACATCATGAATATTTATGAAAGAGAAACATGCACATGCACAACTAAGCTTTAGGTCTCTTCGCGGATCGCAGGTTCAAAAAATAGCAGTGTCGCCATTGAGATAAGGGTGGAGTTTTTAGCCCTCTGATGTCAATATATGAAGCAGAGGACAGGAAAACCCTCACTGTGCATCTTCCACCCCGTGGTTGAAGGTCTCTTATTAAGAAGGAATGCTGGTCAGTTGTGGTAGAGCAACTACACGACATCCAGTCATGGCCTGTAATGACTGGCTAACAGCAATAAAGGAATGAGTCATTCATTTCTTGTTTTCCAGAGCTGGTTTCTGCTTACTCCTTAGGAAAGCATTCTGGTCAAAGGTTAATAAGGAAGGGGTATCCTGAAGCGTAACCATCTTCCATTCTGCATGGCCAGTAACTCGGTGAACTTTTTCTTAGCTTTTAGGATCTCCGAGGACAAGGGGGACTGCTTTAATCCAGTGAGGGAGTGAGTGTTGGGATTATTTCTCAGAATCGTGGCTCTAAAGGCTAATGTATTCTGTGTAGGAATAAAAAACTGCATTTCTGTAGACTGTGTTTCCTTTGGAAGAATGATCCTTGAGTAGTAATGGATTCAAACTATGCCCTGCCAATAAACAGCTGCTTGTTCTTGTGGAGATGTGCATATTCTGTCCAAGTATTTACTTCAGGAAGCAGACCTTGAAAACAGGAGGAATGCTGGTGACACGATTTGGCTGTGTCTCCACCCAGATCTCATCTTGAATTGTAACTCCCACAGTTCCCACTTGTCATGGGAGGAGCCCAGTGGGAGATGATTGAATCACAGGGTTAGGTCTTTCCTGTGCTCTTCTCGTGATAGTGAATGAGTCTTACAAGATTCGATGGTTTTAAAAATGGGAGTTTCCCTGTGCAAGCTCTTTTTTTTTTTTTTTGCCTGCCACCATCCACATAAGATGTGACTTGCCCCTCCTTAGCTTCCACCATGATTTCTTCAGACTCATATCTCACCACCGAAAGGAATACAGGCATATGAGAGACATAGAAGGAAAAATCTGAGTTGGGATCAGACTGAATATGAGAAGTAAGAGTGAGAGAGGACTCAGATCACCGAGGTTTTGTTTGAGTGTACCAGAATCTCTACTCTGGGTAGCTACGGTCTCTTGGATGTTAGTGTTTCTGATAGGAAAACACTTCAGATTTGTTTTATTCAAATGGCTTTTTTCTTCTTTAGAGACAAGATCTTGCTCCGTCGCCTAGGCTGGAGTGCAGTGGCGTGATCTCAGCTCACTGCAACCTCCACCCCCGGTTCAAGTGATTCTCCTGCCTCAGCCTCCTGAGTTGCTGGGATTACAGGCACATACCATCATGCCCAGCAAATTTTTGTATTTTAGTAGAGACTGGGTTTCATCATGTTGGCCAGGCTGGTCTCGAACTCCTGACCTTAGGTGATCCACCCACCTCGACCTACCAAAGGGAGGCCGCTTGGGATTACAGGCGTGAGCCACCAAGCTTGGCCTAAAATGTATATACATATTTGTAACTATTGGGAAGAACTTCAGACACCAGGAAGCTGGTTGCTCCCTGACAGATAAAGTTACAGAGCTTTAATTTGGTCTGGGAAAACTTTGTTCCTTAGCAATTAAGCCACACATTGGGAATGTGTTGGGAGAAAAACTTTTTCTCCACCAACTTGCTGAGGGACTGTGAATTAACAGTTAACTGACAATAGACAGATTAACAGAAGAAAAGACAAAATTTATTCGCATGCTTGCAGGAACACACAAGCAAGTGGCTATCTGAATAGTGGGAGTAATGGTTTTATATGGCTGAATAATGGTAATGGCTGAATAAAGAAAAGAGGATGGGGCAGAAGATAGATTTTCTAGGGAAACAAATGAGACAGTTGGTAATAAAGTTTGTTCATACAATTTTCATCCCTGGAGGTAATGGTCAGTGTCCTTGCTGGCTGAAAGGTCTCTGAGACAGGAGATTTATGACAACTTCATTCTAAAACCTCTGCCTTTATCAGATAAGGGAAGCTCAGTAAAGGCTTCTTTCTGCATCGCGTCGGCTGTGTTCCAAATGACTTTAATTTAAGTAGTCTTTATAGTCTTTATGCCATGTTGGTGGAACATGAGCCCTGTCAAATGCAACCCGTAAGCTCTAGTGTTTTGGAGCTTCTGTCGCGATGCATTAATTTAGTTCCATCATTCCGGCTACTCCTTTGACCCTAAAATTGCACTTATCTCTTTTTATAAGGCCAATGCTTTTCAAGTGTTGGGCCTCACAAAATGCTGGTACTCATAAGGGAAGTTATGAGGGGTTGCTGGTTTGTGGAAAAAATAAATAATTTTATTTTAGATGCATTGAGTTTCAATTAAAGGTAAGAACTCTAAGTGCAAATGTCCCCTTCTGTAAATAGAAAACAAAGACCTGAGCTTAGGAAAGAAACTGGAAATACAGATACGGATTGGAAGGTCATGGTCATAAGCTGAAAGGTGAAGGAGGTGAAGATCCCAAGAGAGGAGATGGAACTACAAGGCTCTGTACTGAACCTTAGAGGAAGTTTACTTTTATACCGTGTGGGAAGGAAGAATCAGTGAGAGGATCAGAGAATGAAAGATGCAGTGAAGTCACATTAGATAAAGCCTATGAGACTGTAGCCTCAAGAAAGCTGGGGAAATAGTTTTTAAATAGGAGAAGCCATGTTTACAGTCATACCAATCTGAATGTGCCCATCTCATCTGATCTCAGAAGCTAACCAGGGTCAGGCCTGGTTAGTACTGGATGGGAGACCACCTGAGATTACCTGGTGCTATAGGTCTTTTTTTTTTTTTTTTAAATTTATAAAGGAGAGGACAGTCAATAATAGTCTAAGCTGTCTTAAACTGAAGGGGTCTGTCAATAAAAAGAAGGCCAAAGGGCCAGGTGTGCTGGCTCACAACCATAATCTCAGCACTTTGGGAGGCCAAGGCAGGCAGATCACCTGAGGTCAGGAGTTCGAGACCAGCCTGGCCAACATGGCAAACCCCCTCTCTACTAAAAATATAAAAAATTAGCCAGGTGTGGTGGAAGGCACCTGTAATCCCAGTTACTTGGGAGGCTGAGGCAGGAGAATCGCTTGAACCCAGGAGGCAGAAGTTTCAGTGAACTGAGACTGAGCCATTACACTCCAGCCTGAGTGACAGAGAAAAAAAAAAAAAAGGCCAAAGAAAGACACAGAAAATGATACAGAACCTGGTCAGTTGAGCAGAAAGGAGCCAGAGTTACAATAGGTAATTAAGGTTGTAAAACAGTTTGCTTTTTTTTTTTTTTTTAATGGGTAAGAGGGCATTTGATACACCAGGTTGCAAGAAAATGGGCAGATAACAGGAGGCCCATTACTGTAAGAAGGGGCTCAGGAACTGGCACCAGGTTCAGAATCCCTGACAGAACCCAAATCTGTGGCACTCCTGCAGCTCCAAATTATAGCTGAATAAGATGGAAAGCCTGCTACTCTTGTTGAATAAGTGATTCTGAAACCATGGGAGTGTATATAAGGTAATAGTGTGGCTCATGTTTATAGGATGTTTATTTTTCATCTGTTTGAGAGATATGTTTTGTAATTATTGTGAAAATCTGTGTGTTTGTTGGTTATTTAAATGTTTAGGTAGATTGTGTTTTTTAGGTTTGAAAATTTATTCTGTCAGATATTTGAAATATTTGAATAAAATATGTAAAATACAAAAACATAGTTTAAAATATTTTAGGGGAATTCAGTCTTTTATTACTAATAACAAATTACATATTAACCTAAGAACAAATCAAATGTTCTTTATTTTTTAAAATAATTGGATTTATAAATAGAAGAAGTTGAACTTAATAATGAAGTTTTATTTTAGAAGGGGCCATGCGCAGTGGCTTATGCCTGTAATCCCAGCACTTTGGGAGGCCGAGGCGAGCAGCTACTGGGGAGGCTGAGGCAGGAGAATTGCTCAAACCCAGGAGGTGGAGGTTTCAGTGAACCGAGATCACACCACTGCACTCCAACCAGGGAGTGAGTTGAGACAGCAAGACTCTGTCTCAAAAAAAAAAGAAGAAAATATATGGAAAAAGTTCTATGACGTTGAATTTAGCAAAGATTTCTTAAATATGACATCCAAAACAGAAGCAACAAAAGAAAATAAATAGAACTTCATCAAAAGTAAGAACTTTCATGCATCAAAGAACATCATCAAGAGAATGAAAAGACAACCCATAGAATGGGAGAAAATATTTGCAAATCATATATCTGATAAGGGATTAATATCTAGAATATATAAAGGACTCCTACAACTCAACAACCAAAAAGCAAGCAACCCAATTAAAACATGGAAAAACGTTCAGAAATGAAACAGATTTGAATAGCGTTTTCTACAAAGAACTATACAATGGCCAACAAGCACATGAAAAGATGCTCAACATTACTAGTCATTAGGGAAATGCAAACCCAAACTACAGTGAAATACCACTTCACACCCATTAGGATGGCTATTATGAAGAAAGAAAAATAACAAGTGCTCATAAGAATGTGGAGAAATTAGAACCTTTGTGCATTGCTGGTGAGAATTTAACATGGTACAGCTTCTTCAGGAAACAGTTTGGCTGCTCCTCCCAAACTCAGGCAATCCTCCTGCCTCAGTCTCCCAAAGTGCTGGGATTACAGGCATGAGGCACTGTGTCTGGCCTTATTCTGCTTTGTTTGTTTGTTTGTTTGTTTGTTTGTTTTTAGACGGAGTCTCTGTCACCAGGCTGGAGTACAGTGGCATGATCTTGGCTCACTGTAATCTCAGCCTCCTGGGTTCAAGTGACTCTCCTGCCTCAGCCTCCAGAGTAGCTGGGACTACAGGTGAGCACCACCTCACCTGGCTAATTTTTTGTATTTTAGTAGAGATGGGGTTTCACCATATTGGCCAGGCTGGTCTCGATCTTCTGACCTCATGATCCACCTTGGCCTCCCAAAGTGCTGGGATTACAGGCGTGAGTCACTGTGCCAGGCCCTTATTCTGTTTTTATGAGGTACCTAGAATAGTCAAGTTCATAAAGACAGAAAGTAGAATAGTGATTACCAGGGGTGAGGGGGAAGGGTAGAATGGAGGATTATTGTTTAATGAACACGGAGATTCTGTTTGGAATTATAAAAAAGTTCGGGAGATGGATAATGGTGGTGGTTGTACAGCATTGTGAGTGTACTGAATATTACTGAATTGTACACTCAAAAATGGTTAAAATGGTAAATATTATGCTATGCACATTTTACTACAACAGCAAAAAAAAAATGAATTTTAAAGCTTTGTTTTAAAATGTATAACTTTGGGGGGCGGAGCAAGATGGCCGAATAGGAACAGCTCCAGTCTCCAACTCCCAGCACGAGCGACACAGAAGACTGGTGATTTCTGCATTTTCAACTGAGGTACTGGGGTCATCTCACTAGGGAGTGCCGGACAATCGGTGCTGGTCAGCTGCTGCAGCCCGACCAGCGAGAGCTGAAGCAGGGCGAGGCATCACCTCACCTGGGAAGCGCAAGGGGGAAGGGAATCCCTTTTCCTAGCCAGGGGAACTGAGACACACAACACCTGGAAAATCAGGTAACTCCCACCCCAATACTGCACTTTAAGCAAATGGGCACACCAGGAGAATATATCCCACACCTGGCTGGGAGGGTCCCACACCCATGGAGCCTCCCTCATTGCTAACACAGCAGTCTGCGATCTAACGGCAAGGCAGCAGCGAGGCTGGGAGAGGGGCGCGCACCATTGCTGAGGCTTAAGTGGGTAAATAAAGCCACTGGGAAGCTCAAACTGGGTGGAGCTCACAGCAGCTCAAGGAAACCTGCCTGTCTCTGTAGACTCCACCTCTGGGGACAGGGCACAGCTAAACAACAACAACAAAAAAAGCAGCAGGAACCTCTCCAGACGCAAACGACTCTGTCTGACAGCTTTGAAGAGAGCAGTGGATCTCCCAACACGGAGGTTGAGATCTGAGAACAGACAGACTGCCTGCTCAAGTGGGTCCCTGACCCCTGAGTAGCCTAACTGGGAGACATCCCCCACGAGGGGCAGTCTGACACCCCACACCTCACAGGGTGGAGTACACCCCTGAGAGGAAGCTTCCAAAGTAAGAACCAGACACGTACACTCGCTGTTCAGCAATATTCTATCTTCTGCAACTTCTGCTGCTGATATCCAGGCAAACAGGGTCTGGAGTGGACCTTAAGCAATCTCCAACAGACCTACAGCTGAGGGTTCTGACTATTAGAAGGAAAACTATCAAACAGGAAGAACACCTATACCAAAACCCCATCAGTATGTCACCATCATCAAAGACCAGAGGCAGATAAAACCACAAAGATGGGGAAGAAGCAGGGCAGAAAAGCTGGAACTTCAAAAAATAAGAGCGCATCTCCCCCTGCAAAGGAGCGCAGCTCATCGCCAGCAACGGATCAAAGCTGGTCAGAGAATGACTTTGATGAGATGAGAGAAGAAGGCTTCAGTCCATCAAACTTCTCAGAGCTAAAGGAGGAATTACGTACCCAGCGCAAAGAAACTAAAAATCTTGAAAAAAGAGTGGAAGAATTGATAGCTAGAATAATTAATGCAGAGAAGGTCATAAACGAAATGACAGAGATGAAAACCATGACACGAGAAATACGTGACAAATGCACAAGCTTCAGTAACCGACTCGATCAACTGGAAGAAAGAGTATCAGCGATTGAGGATCAAATGAATGAAATGAAGCGAGAAGAGAAACCAAAAGAAAAAAGAAGAAAAAGAAATGAACAAAGCCTGCAAGAAGTATGGGATTGTGTAAAAAGACCAAATCTACGTCTGATTGGGGTGCCTGAAAGTGAGGGGGAAAATGGAACCAAGTTGGAAAACACTCTTCAGGATATCATCCAGGAGAACTTCCCCAACCTAGTAGGGCAGGCCACATTCAAATTCAGGAAATACAGAGAACGCCACAAAGATACTCCTCCAGAAGAGCAACTCCAAGACACATAATTGCCAGATTCACCAAAGTTGAAATGAAGCAAAAAATCCTAAGGGCAGCCAGAGAGAAAGGTCGGGTTACCCACAAAGGGAAGCCCATCAGACTAACAGTAGACCTCTCGGCAGAAACTCTACAAGCCAGAAGAGAGTGGGGGCCAATATTCAACATTCTTAAAGAGAAGAATTTTCAACCCAGAATTTCATATCCAGCCAAACTAAGTTTCATCAGTGAAGGAGAAATAAAATCCTTTACAGATAAGCAAACGCTTAGAGATTTTGTCACCACCAGGCCTGCCTTACAAGAGACTCTGAAGGAAGCCCTAAACATGGAAAGGAACAACGGTACCAGCCATTGCAAAAACATGCCAAAATGTAAAGACCATCGAGGCTAGGAAGAAACTGCATCAACTAACAAGCAAAATAACCAGTTAATATCATAATGGCAGGATCAAGTTCACACATAACAATATTAACTTTAATGTTAATGGACTAAATGCTCCAATTAAAAGACACAGACTGGCAAACTGGATAAAGAGTCAAGACCCATCAGTCTGCTGTGTTCAGGAGACCCATCTCACATGCAGAGACATACATAGGCTCAAAATAAAGGGATGGAGGAAGATCTACCAAGCAAATGGAGAACAAAAAAAAGCAGGGGTTGCAATCCTAGTCTCTGATAAAATAGACTTTAAACCATCAAAGATCAAAAGAGACAAAGAAGGCCATTACATAATGGTAAAGGGATCAATTCAACAGGAAGAGCTAACTCTCCTAAATATATATGCACCCAATACAGGAGCACCCAGATTCATAAAGCAAGCCCTTAGAGACTTACAAAGAGCTTAGACTCCCATACAATAATAATGGGAGACTTCAACACTCCACTGTCAACATTATACAGATCAACGAGACAGAAAGTTAACAAGGATATCCAGGAATTGAACTCATCTCTGCACCAAGCAGACCTAATAGACTTCTATAGAATTCTCCACCCCAAATCAACAGAATATACATTCTTCTCAGCACCACATCACACTTATTCCAAAATCGACCACATAATTGGAAGTAAAGCACTCCTCAGCAAATGTAAAAGAACAAAAATTATAACAAACTGTCTCTCAGACCACAGTGCAATCAAACTAGAACTCAGGACTAAGAAACTCAATCAAAACCGCTCAACTACATGGAAACTGAACAACCTGCTCCTGAATGACTACTGGGTACATAACGAAATGAAGGCAGAAATAAAGATGTTCTTTGAAACCAATGAGAACAAAGATACAACATACCAGAATCTCTGGGACACATTTAAAGCAGTGTGTAGAGGGAAATTTATAGCACTAAATGCCCACAAGAGAAAGCAGGAAAGATCTAAAATTGACACTCTAACATCACAATTAAAAGAACTGGAGAAGGAGGAGCAAACACATTCAAAAGCTAGCAGAAGGCAAGAAATAACTAAGATCAGAGCAGAACTGAAGGAGATAGAGACACAAAAAACCCTCCAAAAAATCAATGAATCCAGGAGTTGGTTTTTTGAGAAGATCAACAAAATTGACAGACCACTAGCAAGACTAATAAAGAAGAAAAGAGAGAGGAATCAAATAGACGCAATAAAAAATGATAAAGGGGATATCACCACCAACCCCACAGAAATACAAACTACCATCAGAGAATACTATAAACACCTCTACGCAAATCAACTAGAAAATCTAGAAGAAATGGGTAATTTCCTGGACACTTACACTCTTCCAAGACTAAACCAGGAAGAAGTTGAATCCCTGAATAGACCAGTAGCAGGCTCTGAAATTGAGGCAATAATTAATAGCCTACCCACAAAAAAAGTCCAGGACCAGATGGATTCACAGCTGAATTCTACCAGAGGTACAAGGAGGAGTTGGTACCATTCCTTCTGAAACTATTCCAATCAATAGAAAAAGAGGGAATCCTCCCTAACTCATTTTATGAGGCCAACATCATCCTGATACCAAAGCCTGGCAGAGACACAACAAAAAAACAGAATTTTAGACCAATATCCCTGATGAACATCGATGCAAAAATCCTCAATAAAATACTGGCAAACCGGATTCAGCAGCACATCAAAAAGCTTATCCACCATGATCAAGTGGGCTTCATCCCTGGGATGCAAGACTGGTTCAACATTCGCAAATCAATAAACGTAATCCAGCATATAAACAGAACCAAAGACAAGAACCACATGATTATCTCAATAGATGCAGAAAAGGCCTTTGACAAAATTCAACAGCCCTTCATGTTAAAAATGCTCAATAAATTCGGTATTGATGGAACGTACCTCAAAATAATAAGAGCTATTTATGACAAACCCACAGCTAATATCATACTGAATGGGCAAAAACTGGAAAAATTCCCTTTGAAAACTGGCACAAGACAGGGATGCCCTCTCTCACCACTCCTATTCAACATAGTGTTGGAAGTTCTGGCTAGGGCAATCAGGCAAGGGAAAGAAATCAAGGTATTCAGTTAGGAAAAGAAGAAGTCAAATTGTCCCTGTTTGCAGATGACATGATTGTATATTTAGAAACCCCATTGTCTCAGCCCAAAATCTCCTTAAGCTGATAAGCAACTTCAGCAAAGTCTCAGGATACAAAATTAATGTGCAAAAATCACAAGCATTCTTATACACCAGTAACAGACAAACAGAGAGCCAAATCATGAATGAACTTCCATTCACAATTGCTTCAAAGAGAAGAAAATACCTAGGAATCCAGCTTACAAGGGATGTAAAGGACCTCTTCAAGGAGAACTACAAATCACTGCTCAGTGAAATAAAAGAGGACACTAACAAATGGAAGAACATACCATGCTCATGGATAGGAAGAATCAATATCGTGAAAATGGCCATACTGCCCAAGGTGATTTATAGATTCAATGCCATCCCCATCAAGCTACCAATGAGTTTCTTCACAGAATTGGAAAAAACAGCTTTAAAGTTCATATGGAACCAAAAAAGAGCCCGCATTGCCAAGACAATCCTAAGTCAAAAGGACAAAGCTGGAGGCGTCATGCTACCTGACTTCAAACTATACTACAAGGCTACAGTAACCAAAACAGCATGGTACTGGTACCACAACAGAGATATAGACCAATGGAACAGAACAGAGTCCTCAGAAATAATACCACACATCTACAGCCATCTGATCTTTGACAAACCTGAGAGAAACAAGAAATGGGGAAAGGATTCCCTATTTAATAAATGGTGCTGGGAAAATTGGCTAGCCATAAGTAGAAAGCTGAAACTGGATCCTTTCCTTACTCCTTATACGAAGATTAATTCAAGATGGATTAGAGACTTAAATGTTAGACCTAATACCATCAAAACCCTAGAAGAAAACCTAGGTAGTACCATTCAGGACATAGGCGTGGGCAAGGACTTCATGTCTAAAACACCAAAAGCAACGGCAGCAAAAGCCAAAATTGATAAATGGGATCTAATTAAACTAAAGAGCTTCTGCACAGCAAAAGAAACTACCATCAGAGTGAACAGGCAACCTACAGAATGGGAGAAAATGTTTGCAATCTACTCATCTGACAAAGGGCTAATATCCAGAATCTACAAAGAACTCAAACAAATATACAAGAAAAAAACAAACAACCCCATCAAAAAGTGGGCAAAGGATATGAACAGACATTTCTCAGACGAAGACATTCATACAGCCAACAGACACATGAAAAAATGCTCATCATCACTCGCCATCAGAGAAATGCAAATCAAAACCACAATGAGATACCATCTCACACCAGTTAGAATGGCAATCATTAAAAAGTCAGGAAACAACAGGTGTTGGAGAGGATGTGGAGAAATAGGAACACTTTTACACTGTTGGTGGGAATGTAAACTAGTTCAACCATTATGGAAAACAGTATGGCAATTCCTCAAGGATCTAGAACTAGATGTACCATATGACCCAGCCATCCCACTATTGGGTATATACCCAAAGGATTATAAATCATGCTGCTATAAAGGCACATGCACACGTATGTTTATTGCGGCACTATTCACAATAGCAAAGACTTGGAATCAACCCAAATGTCCATCTGTGACAGACTGGATTAAGAAAATGTGGCACATATACACCATGGAATACTATGCAACCATAAAAAAGGATGAGTTTGCGTCCTTTGTAGGGACATGGATGCAGCTGGAAACCATCATTCTTAGCAAACTATCACAAGAAGAGAAAACCAAACACCGCATGTTCTCACTCATAGGTGGGAACTGAACAATGAGATCACTTGGACTCGGGAAGGGGAACATCACACACCCGGGCCTATCATGGGGACGGGGGGAGAGATTGCATTGGGAGTTATACCTGATATAAATGATGAATTGATGGGTGCTGACGAGTTGATGGGTGCAGCACACCAACATGGCACAAGTATACATATGTAACAAACCTGCACGTTATGCACATGTACCCTAGAACTTAAAGTATAATAAAAAAAAAAGAAAAAAGAAAAAATTTGTCACGCATTCAAATTTTATCATGAGATTACAGCAATTAAAAAAAGAATTATACTCCTTTGAAAAAATGTAATTTAAAGGGACAATTTTTTGTAAATAATTCAAATTATCAAAGTAATACTCAAGACACAGCTACAAAACAAAAAAGGGGTGCTTATTTTCACCACTTTTATTCTACACCACACTACATCATTAATGCAAGAAGCAAACAACAACAAAGTGTTCAGATTTCAAAAGAGCAAACTAAAACTGTCATTACTTTAAAAAATACGATTATATAGGTGAAGATAAAGTAATGAAACTAATAGGAGAATTTAGTAAATATGTTAAATGTGAAGTCAATTTGCATAAATTTCAGTCATAATACTCTACAGTTACAATATTTTTAATAGAAAAAATAAAATGTAAAACAATTTTAAATTGCTTGAAAATTATAAAATACCCAGAAATAATTTTAATCGGGCCTGGACACATCCTCTACACGATTCCAAAACATAGAAACCCTGAATAATTCTATTACCATTAAAATTATTAGATCAGTTACTAAAAATATTAGGAAAAAAATTCTATAGCCAAAATCGTTTTATGTCAAGTTCCAAAAAATAATTCATCCAGAAAAGTATAAAATATTCTAGAAAAAGCTAAATAATATCAAATTTAATGAAGACATGAACCATGCTCATGCACTGAACAACTCGATATCATTATTATGCTTATTTTCTACAAATTGATCTATAATTCCAATGCAATGCCAATAAAAATCTCAACCATTTCTATGTGGTTTTACTTGTTTATATGCATATGTATGCCAGTATAACTGAAAATTCTGATTCTAAAGCTTCATGGAAATGCAAAAGACCAAAGTGTTGCATTTTGAGAGAGAGCAAGATTGGAGGAGTCACTCTACTCTATAATGACACTTGTGAAGCTGCATAAATCAAGGGAGTATAGTATTCATTCAAGTAGAAACATAGAACAAAGGGACTCAACAAAAACCCACAGGCAGCCCTATACGTATGGACACTATATGAAAATAAAGTGTATAAAATATTTTTAAAGTAAGTATCAGCATAACTCGTTGGTCGTATTAAAAGAAGAAAAAGGAAGAGGAAGAAGAACAAAAAAAGAGGAGAAGAAATAAGAGAATAAGGAATTAAAAAAAGAAAAATGACTCCAAATTTTACTAAACAAATAAGCAAACAATAAAAATGAATCATATACTTAAAGATAAACAGTGACACTTTTACCACATAATATAGAAAATATCTTTATGTCCTAGAATACGGGAAGCTTTCTGTCGTGGACCTTTAAAACAGAAACCATGAAGTAAGAAGCTTCATGAAAAATAAGTATTTTAGAAAAGCCCTTGTGTTTGCAGAGAGGCACCTTGACAGAAATGGCCAATAAAGCTGTAAAAATATTTCCAACTTGTTTAGCAATGAGAGAAATGTAAAATAAAGCCACAATGTAAAGCTATTACACACCCAACAGATTAGCAGACATTTAAAAATCTGCAAATTCCAGGGATTGGCTATTGTTGGAGTAAAAGGACCTTTCATAAACTGCCAGCAGGGGTGAAAATAGGAACCACCACATTAGAAAATGATTTATCATTACCAGTAAATATGAAGATGTGAATGTTGTATTATCCAGCCATTCCAATCTTAAATATACACAAAATATTGGTACATTTATATATATGAATGTATATATACATACACAAACACACACTATATATATATACACACACGCATATATGTATACACACACACACATACAAGATTCTTATAAAAAGTATTAATGGCATGTGCATAGAAAATGATTTGTCATTACCAGTAAATGTGAAGATATAAATGTATTATCCAGTCATTCCAATCTTCAATATACATAAAATACTGATACACTATACACTATACACACACTATATATACACACACACGCATATATGTATACACACACACACATACCAGATACTTATATGGCATGTGCATTAAATACTCATTATTTACTTTGTGTTTGATTTTTTAAGGGACTCATGTTGCTCAGTTTATACTCATGAAAAACTGTTTCAGGCAAATGCAGGAGAAATATATACATTGAAAAGGGTCTGGGGATCTTAGGAGTAAACTTTTTTTTCTCCCACTGTTGCATTACACAGGAAATGCTTGGTCTCTAGGTCATCATGTGCCATAACAGGCATCAGGATATCTTGGTACCAAGAAGTCAGCAGTCTTGTTCATGGTGATTCTTATGGTGAGCTGGTCATGTAGTCAAATTCCAACTACATGCCCAAACTTACTTGTCAAAATCCTGCACTATCTACCAAATCCAGGTACAAATCATTTACAACAATGCTGACAAGCTGGTATTTCATACTTTCTGAAATATCTCGCAGACCAACGGTTAGAGAACATTTATCTTTGGTTAACATATTTTATTGCATTAGTGGAGTCAACATCATGTTCTACACAGCCCTGAGGATAAACAAGAAGTAAATCTAGATGAGCTGAGATGAATAATGCTTTGCAGGAAGATTGGTGATAGTACAATGAAACTGGAAGCAACCCAAATGTTCAACAGTGGAATATCTGGCACATTTGTACAACAGAACAGTTACAACAGAAGTAGATGAATGACAAACGTGCGATGTGGGTGTATCCTAAAAATTATGTAAAGTTAGCCAGATACAATAAAATATTTACTATGTATTTTTACATTTATTAAATTCCAAATAAATAAATAAAACTTTACCTCGGTGATGATTAAAAAAAAAAAGTACAACTTTAACAAACTGAGTATTTATTTTAATACAAGTAATTGTAGGTGGATATTTCCTTCCAAACTCAAGTCTTCCCTGGATGGTGGCAATTGTCAGTTGACAGACCTGTGAACAGGTGCAGTTTGAATTTGGGGTCTTTGCTGATTTTCCAGAGATCAGTTTAAGTTGTTTGAAGAGGGTAGAAGGTAGGAGTGACAGGCTAAGGAGAAGGTGTGTGATGAGGAAGTTGAAGGCTTTGATTTTGATTGGCAGAAGTAGGCTGTAATTGCAAGAAACATTTATGGTGAGTGGCAGTGTTTTTTTTTTTTTTTTTTTTTTTTTTTTTTTTTTGAGACGGAGTCTCGCTCTGTCGCCCAGGCTGGAGCGCAGTGGCCGGATCTCAGCTCACTGCAAGCTCCGCCTCCCGGGTTCCCGCCATTCTCCTGCCTCAGCCTCCCGAGTAGCTGGGACTACAGGCGCCCGCCACCTCGCCCGGCTAGTTTTTGTATTTTTAGTAGAGACGGGGTTTCACCGTGTTAGCCAGGATGGTCTCGATCTCCTGACCTCGTGATCCGCCCGTCTCGGCCTCCCAAAGGAGTGGCAGTGTTTTAAATTTAACTTAATATCAAGGCCAGGCATGGTGCCTCACGCCTGTAATCCCAGCCCTTTGGGAGGCTGAGGCAGGAGGATCACTTAAGGTCAGTAGTTCAAGACCAGACTGGCCAACATGGTGAGACCCCTTATCTCCACTAAAAATACAAAAAATACCCAGATGTGGTGGCTCATGGCTGTAGTCCCACCTACTTGGGAGGCTGAGGCCGGAGAATCACTTGAATCTGGCAGGCAGAGGTTGTAGTGAACCAAGATCGCACCACTGCACTCCAATTTGGGTGATGGGAGTGAAACTCTGTCTCAAAACAAAAAACAAAAAACAAAAAAAAAACAATATCTAAAGAGACAGAATGGGAAGAGATTGTAGATGGTGGAAAGGGGAGTAAGTGAGAGGAAGAAGTCCTGGGAGAAAGTAAGGGAAAACAGACGTTGGAATGAGGGATGCCTATTTCTCTAAGATGCCAAGGAGAAGAGAAAAAATATAAAGATATTTTAGAAGTAGAAAGGAGGAAAAACTGAAGAGATTACTTACAAGTAACTTTAATCTCTATAAAGAAGGAGGTTGGAGGTTAAATCGTCTTTGTATGAGGAGGAGTCCCTAGAACATAAGCATGTGCATGGCCTGTTTCCTCTACAGTCACCCATGCAGCTCATCTCCCATTTCCTTCAAGTCCTCTTCTCAGTGAGGCCAACTCTAGCACCATATCTTAACTTGCTCTCTGCAATCTGGAACCCCTTTAGCTTCTTCTTTTTCTCTTTTTCCATAGCTCTTATTACTGTCAAATATACTATATGATTTACCTACTGTATTTGTTTTCTGTCACCCCTCACCAGAATGTAAGGCCACAAGAACAGGGAGTTTTTGTCTTTTGTTTACTTAGAATGGTGCCTGCTGTTCAACAAATATTTGTTAATAAATAAAAAGAAAAGTAGATGTTGAAGGGAGGCAAGAAAAAAAGGAAAGATCATTTTTGGAAAACTTATAGTAAAGCTGATATTTACTTGCTTCAAATCATACAGCTGTACTAGTTGTTAAAATATTAACACACTTCTCTATCAGTTGGCAGGTATCTGCTGCTCAGGTAACCTCCGCTTCTCCCTCAGGCCTCAGTCAGCAATGAAAGGGTAAATGCAAAATGCACCTGGGTCCTCTCTCAGACCCTGCTCTGAGACCATATCAATTTAAGGTTGATGCCTCTGTCGTACTAGTTGTTTAAAAGTTTGAATATTATCCGTGACGTAGATGATTTTAAGGAATCAGTAAAAGATAACCAAATTACTGCGCATTACTGGGCAGATTATTGGGCAGCAGTGTGGGCCCCATTGAAGTGAAAAGCGTGAATTTATAGAAAGCCATGTCAACCAAGTTCGCTGACTTCCTCCATCAAGTCATCAGCACACAGAAAGTGACAATAAAGATGATTAAGATAGAGCAGAGATGGGTGTGAGAGTGGGGGTGGGAGATGGGCTAGAGATTTTAGTTGATAAGAAGAAGCTTCTTTGAGATGGCTGATAATGGGATCTGGCTGAGGGTTCAATGTCATTTTCCTGATGACGTTTAATCAGATGAACGGATTAGATGACTTGGGAGGGCTTCAGTGATGACAGAATCCAGAGTGGTGGTCCCCTTACAACTGCCAGGGAGGACAAATTTTTCTTTACCCTCTTAGATTCAATTTTTGGAGGCTTTCAAGTGAAACTGACAAACAACAGATTAGCAAGAAAATAGATTTAATAATTTATGTACAGGACACACATAAATTGGGACCTATATACCATTTCAACAGGGAAGGGGAGGAGAAGAGTACTTATGGGAAAACAAATGACTTTCTGGAAAGACTTACAGACTTTTAGGAGAATAGATGGGACACATAATAGTTTTGTGACAATGCCCATTTAAGAGTGGTGTGGAGACTTGTGGCTCACACCTGTAATCCCAGCACTTTGGGAGGCTGAGGTGAATAGATTGCTTGAGCTCAGGAGTTCGAGACCAGCCTGGGCAACATGGTGAAACCCCGTCTTTACAAAAAAATACAAAAATTAGCCAGCCATGGTACCACATGGCTGTAGTCCTATCCTAGCTACTGGGGAGGCTGAGGTGGGAGGATTGCTTGAACCTGGAGAGGTCAAACTGCAGTGGGCTGTGATCATGCCACTATACTCCAGCCTGGGCGACATAGTGAGACCCTGTCACACACACACACACACACACACACACAATTCTAAAGTAGTGAATTTTGGAGCCCTTCACTATACAACTCATTTGAGCTTTGGGACAAAAAAACAAAAAGAGTCAACTTCAATTATTTTTGTTCCTGTTGTCATATGTCTGAGGACCTTGTCATTTCAATATTGAATTGAGACAATAACTCTTTATCATAGATTGTCCTGAGTGTTATAGAAAATAGCATAATGATACAAGACACACTGCCTGCCCTCAAGATGCTTATCATCTAGTGGGAGAGGCAACACTGATATTCTTCAAGCATGTCACTTGTAAGGTTGTGTATTATAGATTATAAATATGATTCGATTTTAAATTCTATGAAACCAGTGTAAAATAGTGGGTCATGGGCAGAATCTGATAGACATCCACTGTTCTCTTGGATTTGATCACTCATGTAATACTGCAGTTTCAGCTCTCCTAGAGAATTCTGCTTGCCAGTGAAAGTGCTACTTTGAGATTGTGTTGTAAAATGTTCAAGTCCATTTCAAATTTAAAGTATCTTACCATTGTTGTGATGAGTCAAATTATACCAGCTCTTGACCACACCATTCTAAGTATCCTCTTTGGAAAGAGAAGCTCTGAAAACATATATCTTTTGGCCAAGTGGCAATTTTTATACCTTCTCTTTTACTTTTAAAGAGGTTTTTGTTTATTGTTTTTTTTTTTTTTGGATGTTATTAGCAGTCTACACAGGATCTGTGTAACAAACAGATCCTATTTTGACTTCTACTCTAAATTGTGGAGTATGTTTGTGTGATTTTAATTCAACCAGTGCCTGCTTTTCAGTCTAGACACACATTTGCCTGACAGTAACAGGTGATATCATCTCTATATGGGAATATGCTCTTATTAAACACATTTGTGGTTGAAAGCACCATTTTTTATGTGAGAAACCATGTAGAGAGAGCTCTGCTTGTATTATGGTGGGGGGGAGTCGGGTAGGGATGATATATTTCTTCCTTAGCTTATCATAATTAGAGATATTTATGTGAAAATAGAATCTCTGTTGCTTAAGTGTTGCTCAGCTCCTGCTGATCTGTTCTCACTCACAGGCATAGTCCTTTGTAATATAATAGTTAGTTGCTGTGGAGATGATTATCCTGTCATGAAGAAAAAGAGACTTATGAATTTAAATGAAGAATGAGCAGCAGGAGCAAAAGAACTATGCCAAAAGCCAAGCACTTCATCCAATTTAATTTTATCTTGCCTTTTTAATATATGTTATGTCATAAAGTTGGAAGTATCCACTTAAATAATATAGTTTCAGGGTTAATGATGAATAATGACAAAGGCAAATTTGAAAGGAAAAGCAAAATATAATACTGACATCCTATACAGAGGCAAGAATGAGTTCAAGTTATAGAAAATTCAACAAGAATAAACATGTACTATTGGACCATGCCCTATGGTTTAAATAAACAATTAAGTATTTGGACACTTCTACTGCAGTCTTGATGAATTGTTCTGGTAATTTAGGCATCATTCAACAAGTAGGAAGCAGAATGTTGAGACAGAAAGAGAATGGTCTATGTATCAAACAGCTGCTTTGAATTCCTACTCTGCCATTTACAAGTCATTGTCTTAGGATTCTGTTTCATCAATTATAAAACTGGGAAAAATTTGTAGAATTGTTTTCATGGCTGTTCAACTGGTGTGGACTCATATGGCCATGTCAGTCATTTACAGCCAATGACATTCATTCATTGGTCATTGCATTCATTCTAATAAGTTAGTGCCTGTTCTGTACTAGTTATTACATATTCCAAGTATTATCTATGTTTGTCAGGACAAGATAGGCTATGTGGTTATAACAGACAAATTCTGAAATCTTAGTGGTTTAACACAATGAAATTATATTTTTCACTCTTGTAGATTCCAGTGTGGATTTGTGAGCTCACCTTCCTCTTGTGGCTGGTGGCTTCCAAGCCAAGATCATTATTGCAGGAGAAAAGAGGGATGGAGGAGGCACGTCAGCTTTTAACTTCTTTGGCCCCAGACACATGCTATTTCTACTCATAGTTCTCTGTTGGGAACTAGTCCCATGGTCCCAATCTATCTGCAAGTGAAGCTGGGAGATGTGGACATTTTGCAGTCATTGGTGAGCACTGTAACTATCTCTTCCATGTCACCCTTTGTTTTTGTGAGTATTAGATAAGATAAGGTAGAAGAAGGATTTACAATTGTCTCTGATGAGCAACATTAGATGGCAAAGCTTGATCCAGGTTTAAGGCTTGGCATGAATAATGACATGGTTGAGATTTTCATTTTTACCTGAAACCAGCAAATAAGCAGAAGAAAGAATATTCATGAAGTGATAAAAAATACAGGGTAATACATATTGAATGCAGTGCCCCAGTGCCTCTACCTGCCTTGTTCCTTATGGAAGCACATCTCAGATCAGCAGTCTCAGCAGCCTGTGGAGGGGAGGAATATACCAGTTCTAAGGAGCCCAGATCAGAGGCTTGTTGCCTTTCAACTATTTTAGGGCTGGATGGTGGTAGTACAGTGAGTGAAAGGGATATGTCAACATGCAAGAGTGTGCCCTATTAACATAAAGAAATTTCTTTGCCTTGATACCTCAGTTGGGAAAAAAGAAATTTCTTGCTGAGTTATAGTTCTCTATTACACAATTTATTCCTCAGTGCATCTTTGAGACTGTATGAAAAAGAATGTCCTGAGTTTATACTTTGTGTCTATGGTAGAATTATGCTGGATATTGTAGGGTGTCATATAGGCTAAAGAAAAATAAAATCTAATCTCCTCTCCTAAATAGTTTATTATCTAATTAAGGAGATGGAAGTCTCTATCAGTAAATACATCAATAAATAAATGGCAAAGCTGTATGTATGAAACAAAGACAATTTTAAAATAGGGTAGGATAAAATAAGGTGTTGATTCTGAGGTACAAATGACCAAAACAAAAGGAATGAAAGAAGAGGAGAAGTACTAGGAAAGTTAGTATCAGTCAGGCAGCATTAATTTCCCAGGGATGGTTAAATAATATTGTAGTTTAGGTTCCGGTACCACAGCCAAGAAATGCAGACATCACATTTAACAACAGGGCTAGTGTTGGAGGCTGAGAAAATTTCAGCTTAGTTGCTGTGGACAAGGTAACACCAGCAGTAGCCTGGGTGCTGTGGGAATGAAATGTGGATGAGATATGCCCCTGGGGCATCTCAGAAATGTCAGAGGAAAACTGGGAAGGCACATTAAAAAGTGGGCAAAGGACATGAACACACACTTTTTAAAAGAAGGCATAAATGAGGCCAACAGTCATATAAAAAACCCCTCAGCATCACTCATCATTAGAGACATGCTAATCAAAACCACAATGAGATTTCATCTCACACCAGTCAGAATGGCCATTATTAAAAAGTCAAAACATAACAGTTGCTAGTGAGATTGTGGAGAAAAAGGAACGTTTATACACTGTTGGTGGGAGTGTAAATTCAACCATTTAGTTCAACCATTGTGGAAGACAATGTGGCAATTCCTCAAAGACCTAAAAACAGAAATACCATTTGACCTAGCAATCCCATTACTGGGTATATACCCAAAGGACTATACATTGTTCTGTCATAAACACACATGCATGCATATGTTCGTTGCAGCACCATTCACAATAGCAAAGACATGGAATCAACCTAAATGCCCATCAAGGGTAGACTGGATAAAGAAAATGTGGTACATATACACCATGGAATACTATGCAGCCATAAAAAAGAACAAGATCATGTTCTTTGCAGGAACATGAATGGAGCTGAGGCCATTACCCTAAGTGAATTAACACAGGAACAGAAAACCAAATACCACATGTTCTCACTTATAAGTGGGAGCTAAATGATGAGAACACATGGACACATAGAGGGGAACCACACACAATGAGGTCTATTGGAGGGTGGAGCCTGGGAGGAGGGAGAGGATCGGGAAAAATAACTAATGAGTACTATGCTTATTACCTGGGTGACGAAATAATCTGTCCAACAATCCCCAAGGTGCACGTTTACCTATTTAACAAGCCTGCACATGTCTCCCTGAACTTAAAATAAAAGTTAAATTAAAAAAGAAAGGAAAAACTGGGAAGACAGAGCTAAGGGCTTGCCATTAACCAGCAAGGGTAAAATGAGAAAGAAAAATTGTGCAGTGTTGTATTCATACCAACAGATTACAGAAATATTTAAATTATCTCTATAATTGTAATTGCTATCTGTATGTAAATTAATCCTTAATATTGTATATTATAAGCATTTTCCCATATTACAAAGTCATATTTAAAACATAATTCATAATAAACAGAAAACAATACCCCTCAAGTATTAGATTATATGCTAAATGTTTAGAAATATACATTTTTCATTTAATTTTTACAATATTTATATGAAGTAGGTAAATTATCACCACCTTACAGATAAAAGTATATGAGGCTAGGAGATGTTAAAGTCATGCAGCGAGTACTTGGCTGAGTCAGGTGAAACCTTAGAGTGTCTGATTGAAAAGCCTGTCCTCTGACCGTACTGCCTTTCATATTGTATATCATCATGTCAAGGTGCCACCACCTAATCAACTGCTTCCCCTACTGTTCAATATTTAAGTTGTTTTAAAGTTTTTAAAAAAATCATCAATAGTCTGTGAACACTTAAGTAGGTCACTTAAGAACATTTAAGTAGATCTAAGGGTTTTCACCTTTTATATACACAAAAATGGTAACTGCCATTAACTGGTGTGGTAACCATTTCACAATGTAGATAAATATCTATATCAAATCACAGTGTATACATCACATATGTACAATTTTGATGTGTCAATTATTTCTCAATAAAGCTGGAGGGAAATAATATAAGGTGAACATCCTTGCACATACATTTTGCCATGTTGCATATATAAGATTTACATGTATACTTACACATGAATCTCTTTAACATTGATGCTTTATTAAAAAATAAAATTTTTAGGTTGAGGGATACATGTACAGGTTTGTTATACAGGTAACTTGTGTGTCATGGGGGTCTGGTGTACTCATTATGTTGTTATCCAGTTAATAAACATAGTACTGGATAAGTAGTGTTTCTTTCTTTTCCTTCCTTCTCTCCTTCCTTCCTTCCTTCCTACCTTCCTTCCTTCCTTCCCTCCTTCCCTCCTTCCCTCGCTCCCTCCCTCCTTCCTTCCTTCCTTCCTTCCTTTCTCTTTCTTTCTTCTTTCCTTTCTTTCTTTTTTTTTTGAGACAGGGTCTTGCTCTGTTGCTCAGGCTGGGGTGTGGTGGCACTATCTCAGCTCACTGCAACCTTTGCCTCCTGGGCTCAAGTAATCCTCCAATCTCAGTTTCCCAAGTAGCTGGGACTACAGGTGCTCACCACCACACCCAGCTAATTTTTTGTATTTTTTGTAGATGTGGGGTTTCACCATGTTGCCCAGGCTAATCTTGAACGCAAGCGATCCACCTACCTTGGCCTCCCAAAGTGTTGGGATTACAGGCGTGAGCCACTGCACCTGGTCCGATAGATAGCTTTTCCATCCTCTCCCTCCTTGCACCCTCCACCCTCCGGTAGGAGGTGTCTGTTGTTCCCCTCCATGTGTCCATGTGCTCTCAGTGTTTAGCTCCCACTTATAAATGAGAACACGTGGTATTTGGTTTCCTGTTCCTGTGTTAGTTCGCTAAGGGTGATAGCCTCCAGCTCCATCCATGTTGCTGCTAAGGGTGTCATCTCATTCCTTTTATGGCTGCATAGTACTTTATGGTATATATTTACCACATTTTCTTTATCCAGTCCACCGTTGATGGGCATTTGGGTTGAGTCTGTGTCTTTGCTAGTGTAAATAAACATACATGTGCGTATGTCATTATGGTAGAGTAATTCCTGGGAGTGAAAATACTGGTCATCAGTTTAAACATTTTAAAGTTTTTGATAACATTAAACTTGCCAACTGAAAAGTTGTATCAACTACACTACAACCAATAGTGTATAAAAATGACGATTTCCCTGAAACCTCCAGCACAATGGGTATGGTAACTTTAAAATTTTTTTGGTCAATCTAATGACAAAGCATCCCAGGCTCAGAACACCAACAATTGCCTAGAGTTGTGGCATTCTAGCAGCCCTTGGTGTTCCTCGCTTGGCATTAGTCTTTAATACAGTGACGAACGTCATATTAATTAACTGTAATTCATTTGCATACTTAACATTAGCCCCTCTTGAATCATGAATGCAAACCTATATTATAAAAATTAAGTCCCTGAAATTTATTTAATTCAGGTCAGCAACATTGCTCAGCCAAAGATGATTACTCTGTCTATTGGGAGACTTTTGACTAAACCATATTGGAAATTCCTTTTATAGAACAGAGAGAGAAAAAATCACTATCCTTTAACATCTTTGTAGACAGGAAGTCATCAGGTATTCTTGTGTTTTTGATCCTTGGTATGGGTTTATGTGTGGAAGGACAGGGTAGAAGACTGGAGTGCTATTATATAGTATAAATGAGATTTCAGGAAATGAAGGAGTGTGATGAAAACTGAAATTTTTTTTAAAAATAATAATTGCTAAGAAATGAGTTTTAAAAATATTTTGTATACTGTTTTATGTTTTAGGAGAAACAAAAACCTTCCAGGACTCAGTAAATAATGTCCAGAAAATACGTATAGCTCACCATCTAACACATAAATAAGATTATTATCTGAAAAATAAGGATTTTCATGGAAGTACTAAAATTACTAGTGGCATGTTCTTTATAAAAAGTCTAAAATGCTACCTAATTTGTGTCTGTTCAGCTGACTAAACCACATTGTCAACAAGGAGGCTGCCTTAATTTCCAGTTTCCGATAAAAAAAATACCTGGAGTGTAAACATGTATGGTAAAATGAAAAGCAGTAGTGCATAACAAAATCTCAGTATTAAGAGGATAGGCTTTTGAGTCAGAAAAAAATTGAGTTTATATCAAGTTCTGTCACTTCCTAGCTGTTTAATTTGGGGGCAAGGGGCAGTTGTTTAACTGTTTCTGTGTCGTTT
The DNA here is from genome assembly GCF_009764315.1 of Trachypithecus francoisi. Lineage (NCBI taxonomy): Eukaryota > Metazoa > Chordata > Mammalia > Primates > Cercopithecidae > Trachypithecus > Trachypithecus francoisi. Next base: position 41,866,529 of record NW_022681470.1, on the reverse strand, counting down.
CTCAAACTATAAAATAGGAATGCTTACACTCACTTTGTGCCCAAGTTGGAAAGGTGAAAGGAGAATATGTATTTGAAATGACATGTAGATGGCTATTAAGTGTTACCTATTTCATTATTCAGCATGTTTCTTGGTAGATAGACTAGTGACCCAGATCTGTAATTATTTAGCTACCATGGACTCATACTAATTTCACCTTACAGTAACTTAATTTGCTTAGTTATAATAAGCTGTCATTCTCACTGTGGGTACCATTAGGTGTGAAGTAAACAATCTGTAGCTCATTATTTTCAGCTAACAGTAATCCAAGCCAGGCTCCAGGAGATGAATAAAAAAGATGAAGAGCAAAAGGTCCAAGGGCACCAGAATATAAAATAACTCTTGAAGAATCTTGAGAAAATAAATTGTTTCAATGTCGACATTTATTTGAAAATGAGATATAGCATTAAACATGTGCAGGAAATTTTATGCTTTGAGTGGACATGGTTTAGTGCTAAAGTCTTTAATATAATTCATTTAACAGCCCCATAATCTGTTAAATAGCCAAGTGATTTTATTTTTATGTATTTTAGGCAGCAAAATGAATAGCTCTTTAAGTGCTTCTTGATGTGTGAAGTAATACACTTTTTAATTGACACAAGTTAAGTATCCTTAATTTAGTAAAGTCTTCCCCGTCCGTTGATGTTTTTTTCACTGACAAAGCAGAACATGTTTGTGAGTTGGTATCCATAGATATTATGATGACCTTTTATAAGTGTGATGACAAAGGATTTGATAACAATATGTGAACAGGTAAATATGAAGATTTACATGAAACTTAGCAAGGCCAAAAATTATCTTTGTAAGTGGCACCAGGATGTATCTTAGAGAGGGAATTGTGTTACTTCAGAAAGGCATACTTTAATAGACTGCTTGGGGTGGAAGATGAGACTCTCAGTCGGGCCAGCAGGAGATGCGGGCAAAAAAAAAGGTAGCATAGATGAGAGGATTCTGAAAAGATGGTAGAGTAGGGAGCACCAGAAATCTATCTCTCCATGCAGAGAACAATTGCATTGGCAGTCTGTCTGATGTAACTATTTTGGAAATCTGGAGTTTATTAAAGAACTGCAACATCTAGGGGAAGGCATGATGGTAAACTGTGGTTAATTTGATTGGGTTTTTCGTTTGTTTGTTTTTGAGATGGAGTTTCGCTCTTTTGCCCAGGCCAGAGTGAAGTGGCGCGATCTCAGCTCACTGCAACCTCCGCCCCTCCGGGTTCAAGCAATTCTCCAGTCTCAGCCTCCTGAGTACCTGGGATTTCAGGCGTCCGCCACAATGCCTGGCTAATTTTTGTATTTTTAGTAGAGGCGGGGTTTCGCCATGTTGGCCAGGTTCGTCTCAAACTCCTCAACTGGTGTGATCCACTCGCCTTGGCCTCCGGAAGTGTGAGGTTTACAGGCGTGAGACACCACGCCCAGGCAGTTAGGGTTAACATTAGCTCTTAGCATAGTTGCAGCTACCCATTCCCCACCCTTCAGCCCTGTGGCGGGCAAACCATGCATGTGTATACAACTTGTAGAAGCCAAAGTGAGCAAAACAGAACCTGACCTCCAAATATTTGGAATCTGTGCTCTGATCACTGATAGCCACTTCTCAACACAGGGATGCGGACAAAGAAGTGGGGGCCATTGTTTTGCACTTCTCCCTGTATTGCAAGCCCCTCCTGCTGTGGCTGAAGTGATTTCCAGGGAATTTAAAGAGATGACACCTTTTTACCCCCCTTCTTTTTCTTCTTTTTTTCTTTTTTTTTTTTGTCCCTTTTGGGAGCCAGACATTGAAGAGTAGGACACTTAAAAGCAACTGCATATAAAAGGAGAAATTAGAAAGTCACCACAGATACCCAGGGGAAGGTGCAGGCTCAGAAAAGACCTGAGAAGACCTTAAGTTTACACCTTAGGCTGATTCTCGGCAAAGAAACAGCCTACAATAATAAATACAAAAACAAAAACCAGCAAACTCTGGGAAGAAGAATCTAATTTCCAGAGTTACCACATTAATAGATTCAAGCCTTCAATTTCCAACAAAAACAATACAAAGAAACAGGAAAGTATGGCACATAAAAGGAAAAAGTAAGTAAATCAATAGAAACTATCCCTGGAAAAGACCTGATAATGGATCTACTAGACAAAGACTTTAAAAACAACTGTCTTAAAGGTACTGAAAGAACTAAAGGAAGATGTGGAGAAGGTGATGAAAATGATGTATGAACAAAGTAGAAATATCAGTAAATTGATAGAAAACCTAAAAAGAAACCAAAAAGAAATTCTGGAGCTAAAGAGTACAATGACTAAAATGAGAAATTTACTATAGAGATTCAAAGGCAGATTTGAGCAGGCAGAAGGAAGAATGAGTGAGTTTGAAGACAGGACAATGGAAATTATCAAGTATGAAAAACAGAAAAAAGATTGAAGAAAAGTAGAACAGGGTCTAAGGAACATGTGGGACACCATTAGGCAGACCAACATATGCCTTGTAGAAAGAGTGAAGGGCAGAGAGGATATTTGAAGAAATAATGGCTGAAACTGTCCCAAATTTGATTAAAGACATGAATATAAACACGTAGCGAACTCAACAAACTTCAAGTAGGATGAACTCACAGACTCACATTGAAACACAGTTTGATCAAACTGTTGAAAGATAAAGACAGAGAATTTTGAACGCAGCAAGAGAGAAGTGACTTATTACACGAGTGGTCCTCAAAAAGATTATCAGCAGATTTCTCTTCAGAAATGTTGGAAGCTAGAAGGCCGTGGGCTGACACATTCAAAATGCTAAACAAACAAAAATAAAAAACCAAAACTGTTAATCAAGAATCCTATATTTCTGAGTCAAGCAGATGGTTTGAGCCCTCCTAGGAGTTTGAGACCAACCTGGCAACATGACAAAACCCCATTTCTACAAAAAATACAAAAAACTAGCCAGGAATGGTGGCACATGCCTGTAGTCTCAGCTACTTGGGAAGCTGAGGTGGGAGGATCTCTTGAGCCCAGGAGGTTAAGGCTGCAGTGAGCTGTGAGCATGCCACTGCACTCTAGCCTGGACAACAAAGCAAGACCCTGTCTCAAAAAAAAAAAAAAAAAAAAAATACTAGTTGGAGACTTCAGTACCCCACTCACAATAGTAGATAGAAAAATCAGATAGAAGATTACATTAGGAATTAGAGGACATAAAAAATAATAATAAAGCAACTAGAACTCACAGTCATGTGTAGAACCCAATGACAACAGAATACACATTCTTCTCAAGCACATGTGGGACATTTTCCAGGATAGACCATTTGTTAGGCTACAAATTAAGCCCCAGTAGAATTTTAAAAGATAGATGTCATACAAAATATCTTCTGTAGCCTTCTGTATTTTCTTTGGCTTTTATTCAGCAAAAATTGGTAAATTTATATTAAATTCAGAAGCTTACTGAGCACATTTCCTATAAGGCAAAATTACATTATTTAAGATAGATGCTGTATAATGAGACGCTTAACTTCTCAATCAACAATTTAATCATTTGGGTGAAGGGATATGCATACTGCTCATCTGTAAGAATTGAAAGCATTCAGAATACTTTTTTCCTTTAGAAGTTACACTAATATCTTCTAAGCTTTTGGGGTAAAAATATTAACATGAGAGCAATCAGAAATAATAGGCAGGTGCCCTATCTGGCATAAATATTTGGGGACCTGAGTCCTGTACATCCTGGCTCCTTTTGCTCCAATTACTTATTTCTCTTGGAGTCACTTCTGTCATCTCTCTGGTCCCAGTACCTCTCAATGGAACTGTCTTACACAAAACTTGCGTTAATAGAATCTAGCTTTTGACGTAAGTTTCTGAGTATTTCACTCATTCCCTCTGGATGTTCCTCTCTCTGTCATCTGAGTTGAGCTGCCTTTCAGCTCCTCTGTCCTCTTTAGCTTCATAAGCTATTTTTGATGTGCTTCTCTGGCTCATGCTGTTTATTCTCCTTCAGGTAGTAACTATGTGTACAGGTATACCTGCATCTGGATGCTAGAACCAAGGAACTGTTCATTCAGACCTGTTTCCCACTAGACCTTCCCACCCATCTTGTACTGAGTTCATTCATCAGTCTGAATTCAGTTTTCCATCTGGTTCTCAGAGGAAGATTTGTTCAGTGACCTCCAACTTCCATATGCCTTTCTGCTCTACACAGAGTTCTTGGCTAACTGATTATGGCTTCTGCGCTCAGCTTTCAGTTCTGGCCTTCCAATTGACTGTTCTCCTCCCCTCCTTACCCCCGGAACCTAATTAACTAGTCCTGATATATCCATGATTGCTATCCTCCCTGCTTTTGTTTCCTAACTGCAAAAGGCACAATACATAAAAAGGACTGAGGTTCTGACACATGGCCCAACATGTATGAACATTGAAGACATTATGCTAAGTGAAATAAGTGGGACACAGAAGGACAAATATATGATTCTGCGTGTATGAGATAACTAGAGTAGGCAAATTCATGAAGACAGAAAGTAGATAAGAAGTTAGTAGGTGCAGCCAGGTGCGATGGCTCATACCTGTAATCTCAGCACTTTGGGAGGCTGAGGTGGGCAGATCACTTGAGGTCAGGAGTTCCACACTAGCCTGGCCAGCATGGTGAAATCCTGTCTCTGTCTCTATTAAAACAAAAACAAAAACAAAACAAAACAAAAAAAAAACAAAAATTAGCTGGGCATAGTGGCACATGCCTGTAATCTCAGCTACATGGGAGGCTGAGGAATGAGAGTCTCTTCAACCCAGGAGGTAGAGGTTGCTATGAGCTGAGATTGCACTACTGGGCTCCAGCCTGGGTGACACAGCAAGACCGTCTCAGAAAAAGTTACCAGAAGCCCTGCAGGGCCTGGTGGCTCATGCCTGTAATCCCAGCACTTTGGGAGGCTGAGGAGGGCAGATCACTTGAGCTCAGGAGTTCGAGACCAGCCTGGGCAACGTAGTGACAGCCCTGTGTCTACAAAAAAAAAAAAAAAATTAGCCAGGCATGATGGCCCATGCCTGTAGTCCCAGATACTCAGGAGGCTGAGGTGGGAGGATTGCTTTAACCCGGAAAGTTGAGGTTGCAGTGAGCTGAGATTGCACCTCTGCACTCCAGACTGGGTGACAGAGCGAGACTGTCTCAATGAAAAAGTTTACCAGGGACTGTGGGGAGAGAGGAATGAGGAGTTATTGCTTAATGGTTGCAGAATTTCTGTTTAGGATATATAGGATATAAACTATAGTTTTGGAAATAGTGGTAATGGTTGTACAACATGGTGAATGTAATTAATACCACTAAATTGTACACTTAAAAATGATTGAAATGGTAAGTTTTGTGTCATGTATATAATTAGCATAATAAAACAAAACAAACATATACAATAATAGCTCCTTGACCTTTTTTAGTTTTTTATGGGGCTTTTCTCTTTTCTCCTGCCTCTTAAACATTAGGGTCAAGCAATGTTTGCTCCTCAGTTATCTTCTTTCCTTGTCTTGCTTCTTCCTCTGGGAATTCTCATCCAGCTTGCTAATGACGATGAAACCTATATTTTTGACCTAAACTTCTCCTGGGGGGCAGACCCAGGTTATTAAGTGGTTACTTGACATCTCTACCTGGACGCTCCACTGGCTCTTCAGTCTCAACATCCCCCAACAGAGCACATCCTCTTTCTCCCAAAGCAATATTTTCTTCTGTAAATCTTTAACTTTCTGTTCTCTACCAGTCATCGTTTCTCAGATCAAGCACTCAGGTGTGTTTCTCCCTCCTTTTCACACATCCAGTCTCTCACTAAATCTTACCTTTCCCACTGCATGTTGGCAAGCCCCCTTTGTATACCCAACAGCAAAGCCAAGTGGCTGGCCTGGTCCTAAATTTGTGTCTGTGCCTCTGAAAGTCTCCTCTGTCTGCCTGGACTGTTGGAGAATGACCCCTTGCTCTTGGTCTCTTTTCTTTTTACCTTCAGAGTCTTTGCTCCCTTAACTTCAAGATCTGGCTGGAAGGTCACCCTCTCCATAAGGGTGTTTGTTACCTTCCCTCTGCAATTCCCTTCTCTCTAGCAGAGTAATGTTTCTGTCTTTCTTGCCTAAGACGTCTTAATCCATTCAGGCTGCTATAACAAAGTACCACAGAGTGGATGGCTTATAAACAACAGATATTTCTTTCTCACAGTTTCTGGAGGCTGAGAGTCTGTGATCAGGGTGCCAGCATGGTCACGTTCTGGTGAGGGACTTCTTTCGGGTTGCAGACTGCTAACTTCTCATGATATTCTCACATAGTGGAAAAAGGGAAAGAGGACTCTCTGAGGCCTCTTTAATGAGGACACTAATCCCATTCACGAGGGCTCCACCTTCATGACCTAATCACCTCCCAAAGGTCCCACCTCCTAATATCATCATCTTGGGAGTTAGATTTCAACATACGAGTTTTAGGCTGATGCAAACCTTCAGTTCATTGCAGGAGGTATTCCTATAAATCATTGTAAATGGAATCGTTTTATGAATCAGTTTAGTATGGCACTGAACATGTTACAAATTATTCTTACTGCTTGTTATCTTATCTGTTGGTCTCCATTACCAGACTCTCATCTTCTCAGGAGGGGAAAGCTATGTCCACCTCCTGAAAAATACCCTGGGTCCATGGGAGGTGCTCCTTAAAGAACTGAAATGTTTACCTATATAATCTTTCAGAGAACTAGACATGTTTTCAACACTTGAGGTTCATATACTTTTCAGACACTTCAATTTATCTTATGTTTCATTCCCCTTTGCTGCCAGATATTGCTAAATGGCGGTCACCTGACTACGCAGTGAACTGTAGTTGTACTTCCCTCAAGCTTTTTGTGGTGGATACAGATGCTTTTCTGATAGTTCCAATGTCATATTTTAGTGGTTGTAAACTTATTGTGGCACATCTAAAGATAAATATTACAACACAATCTGGATATAAGCTAAGGACTGAAAGAAAATCCTAGGGGGATCTCTGAAATTAGTGCTTCAGAGTGTTTAAAGATGCCGCACTTTCTCAATGTCTGGCTTAATGACAACCTTAGCACTTTCTCAAAGCTAAAAATCACATGTATTTTAAAAATAACAATGACTGACAATTTTATTTTTTAAAGTATTCTATCTGTAGTATAACTAGAGATGGCAGGATTCCAAAGCCTTTGGAATTTATGTTTCTGAATAAATGCTATCAAAGAGAGAAAGACTGCTAATTGCTTTTATCTTTTATTTTTTAATTTTTTATTTTTTGAGACTTAGTTTCACTTGTCGCCCAGGCTGGAGTGCAGTGGTGCAATCTTGGCTCACTGCAACGTCCTCCTCCTAGATTCCAGCGATTCTTCTGCCTCAGCCTCCTGAGTAGCTGAGATTACAGGTGCCCACCACCACGCCTGGCTAATTTTTATATTTTTAGTAGAGATGGGGTTTCACCATGTTGGCCAGGTTGGTCTTGAACTCCTGACCTCAGGTGATCCACCTGCCTTGGCCTCCCAAAGTGCTGGGATTACAGGCGTGAGCCACTGCGCCTGACCTGCTTTTATCTTCTTAATACTAGTTTATTTTTATCTGTTGCAAATAGTATAGCTGTTGTATCAGCAAATGTTCTCTAGAGAAACAGAACTAATAGCATATATACATAAATATATATACACACACAGTAATACATACACACACAGTAATACACACACACACACACACACACGTTTTGTGTGAGAGGGCAACTTCATTTAGAAGTTCTGAGACTGGAGAGACAATGGGAGTGAATCCATAGAGATTAGTAATCGGAGCAAAAGGAATCAGGTTATATAGGACCAAGGTTCCTAAATATTTATGCCAGATAGGGCACCTGCCTATTATTCCTGATTTCCCTCATGCTAATATATTTTTTTAAGGAACTGGCTCATGCAATTGTGGGGCTGGCAAGTTTGGGATGTGTAGGGCAAGCCTGCAGGCTGGGAAATCTGGCAGGATTTCTATGTTACAGTCTTGAGGCAGAATTCATTCCTTTCCAGGAGTCCTCAGTTCTGCAATTATGTCTTTCACCTGACTGAACAAGGAAACTCCTCCCCCCCAAGGAGATTGAGAGCAATCTCCTTTACTTAAACTCAACTGATTGTAGATGTTGATCACATCTACAAAGTATCTTCACAGCAATAGCTGGACTAGTGTTTGAAGAAAGAGCTGGGCACCATAGCCTAGCCAAATTGGTACATAAAATTTAACCATCACAGACACTCTAGCAGATATATTCATTAGCCTAGGATAACGAAAAATAATAGAATAATTCATCCATTGTGTCTATAAATTTCCCCACAAAAGATTTGGATGGTAAACTAAAAAGAAGTCTAAAAGGTAAATCTTAGTGGAATTCCTATGTTGTTGCAAGTACATTTTGAGTAGCTACAATGGGAGTTTTTCAATGTATTTACTTAGGAAGAGATCAGAAATATGTATAAAAGTACTGCTGTTATTTTTGCCTTGCTCTGCAACTTGACTTCCAAGTTAGAGCGCTTGCTTGAGGAAGATAATTAATTTTGAACTTAGATAGGCAGAGTTCAGCCTATTGAGCTATAGATTGAATGCTCTAAGGATTTGCAAATTCTCCCAGTTGAATAGATTGTGCACCTCTCCTAGAAGACAACCCCTACCTTATTTATAAAATAAATAGAAATAGAGGATAAAATAATGTATTAAAGTGTCTAGGACAGTGCCAGCATCCGGTAGACAGTAAATGTTTTCTTCACTCCTTCTACAATAGTTCTCAGAACTGCAACCAGGAAGAACCCTTGAGCAATGCTCCTGAGAGTTCATGAACTGGATAAGGAGATGAATCTTCTTTCTTTGTGAGCTTTCCATGAACCTTCAGCAACTTGTTCTTTTTCTTCTGACCATGCAAGTGAGCAGAAACAGAAAAAGTATTACCTTCCCTCCATTTTCTCACACACATGTGTGCATGCATTCATTCATCTATCCACTTCACAAAACTTCACTGAATGCCTTCATGTTCCAGATATGGCGGTGGGTACTGGGGATACAACACTACTGTCACTGTCTGTCATCTTTTTTCTCAAGGGCTCAACGAAGATGATATAAGTGACTAGGATGCTCACACATAGAACCAGATAGAATGAAAAGAGGTAGACTTAGGGTTCTCCTGATAGTTTCATGTTTAATTGTGGAAAGGATATGATGTTATCTGCAAGCATCCAGTAAATAATATTTTATAGTTCAAGAAAAATGCAACATACCAAAACGGGAAAAGAGAGCAATAAAGGATGAAAAGGGTCTTAATGACAAAATATTTGTCAGTTGTTGTTGGCATTTGTATTATTCACTATTATGTTCCATTTGTTACTATAGATAGCCCAATTTAAATGCCTTACATATCATTTAGAATAATTAAGTTAAAACATAAAAGAACAGCTTTTACTTTAAAGTTTCTGCTGCTTTTGTGCAAAATTAGGAATGGTGATAGTTAACTTTTAGTTTTTATTATATTTTAATCTGTCTGGAATTTATTTTTGTGTAAGGTTTGAGCTTTATTTTTTTCCAGATGGCTACCAGTTATTCTAGTAAAATACCATGCCTGTTAAACTGCTTTCAGCTGTAAGTGGCAATCATCAACAAAAAATGGCTCAAACAATCAGTACATTTATTAACTCACATAACAAGAAATCTGGGATAAGGCCATTCCAGAGCTGCTTAATTCAGTAGTTCAATGATGATTTTAAGGACCTAGGTTTTTTCCACTTTCTTAGTTTGTTGACTTCATTCCTTTGAATAACTAAAAACTTAGGATGTCTCTTTTACATTGTATTGAAAATAAGCTTGGTGCTATAGTAATTTCGTTTGATTAAGTAATGACACTCTTGCACCACTAAACTTAGATGATTACATTTGTAGAATAATTTCACACAGCAAATTAGAAGTAGGAATTACATCTTTTAAAACTTTCAGCTATTGTGTCCAATACAACAAATATGACTTTATAATTCCAATGGTGGCCATGTGGTTGCAATCTGAAGTAGGATTTGGAAAAATTGGGTTCAACTTTGATGGAATTAGTCAAGAATTCACCAAATCCTGCAGCCCACCTGCGCCTGAGCCCAAGCAACTAACTTCTCTCAAGTCACAGTGGAAGAAGCATCCCTGCTGTATCCAAGGCCAAAGGCGAATCTTCCTACATTGCTTTGTACGTCATCCTCTGTTGCCCTCTTCAGGACTTCCTAACTCCATGGAAACATTTCTGAAAGCCATGTTTAACTTGCTGCTGCTTTGTCCTCACTCCTCGTTCTTGCCTCACTACATGTCAGTCAGGCTTTCCTTCCTCCATTCTCCCATTTCCATATTAAGAACAGTCCTTATCAAGGTCGCCCATGAGACATCCAGGAAGCCAGATTCTTCTGTGTTCTTTCTCAGCCCTTTTGTTCTGGCTCCTCATCCTCCAGAAGATCTCTCACAGTGCTCCAGACTGTCTCAGTCCTCCTTTCTTCTCTAACCACAGGGTTTCCCTAGAGCCATGGCTTTGAATATCATCTCTTTATTGATGATGTCCAAATCCATGTCACCTCTCCTGACCTCTGTTTTGAAGTCCAGACTTATCTATCCAACTACGTTTTAGCATTTCCATTTGAATGTTTAATAAAAATTTCAGGCTTACTAAACCTGAGAAAGTTGATTTAAAAAAAATTTCAGACTTGACATGTCCAAAGCCGAACTAATCATTTCCCCATTCTCCCAAGTCATTCTTCCAGAGTCCTCTCTATCACTGTAAATGACATCTTCATTTGCCCAAATGCATCTAGCAGTAAGTCCTATAGGTACTTACAAATGTCTTGAGTCCAGCTACTGCTCACCCTCTCTACTGTCAATCTTAGTCCAAGTGACCACCATGCAGCCTGGATTACTGGGGCAGTGTTCTAATTAGTCTCACAGCATCATCTCTTGCCTTATCCCAGTCCATTCTCCACACGGTAGCCTGAGTGATTTTTCTGAAATGAAAATGAGATAATATGACTCCTTTCCTCAAAACCTTTTGAATGGTGTCTCATCACACCCTGTAAAAACCCACAACTACGTTTCCTGATACACAGTGCTCTACAGGGTTTGGTGTTGGCCCAGCTAACCTTGTCTCTATTCACTTTCTTCTCCTCCTCATTCTGGTTGAAACACTATGGCCATTTTATTTGCATGAAACACACCAAGCTTGTTTCCATCTCAGACCCTCTGTACTTGCATTTCCAATACCCTTCCTCCATACCTTTGCTTGGCTGTCTCCTCGTCATTCAGGCCTCAGCCCCCATGAAAGTCTTCACAGCATCCAGTTCTGAGTAATCTAAGTCAATTGTGTTTCTCTCCATCATTCTCCATCCAAATGTTCTGTATTATTATTTTTTTAGCACCATTTTATCAAGACCTGAAATTATCTTATTCATTTACATGTTCATCACTTTTCCCACTGGAATATAAACTCCTTGAAGGCAGAGACTTTAACTGCCTTATGCTCTGCTGTGTCTTCATTATCTGAAATAATGTACACTACTTGATAAATGTTTTTTAATTGATTTACTACTCCTTTCTCTGTTTCGGGCAGTCACTTTACCTTTTCTGGTCTCAGTTCCTTTACTATTAGGATGAGGAAGCTTAAAAAAGGGACACCTGAAAATTCCTTCTGGTTTAGTTCACAATGGGCATGTTTTATTACCTACAGCAATAACAGAAAAACTTATGTTGCACCAGATTTGCATCTATTACAGAACACTCATTCATTCAACAAACCTTAATTGAGCACTGACCGTAAGCCTGGTGCTGTTCCAGTCAGTGGATACCAAGCCATTACAATAAAGATCAGAGTGCGTCTGTCTCAAAAAACCAAAACTAAATAAACAAACAAACAAAAACTTCCTGACAAACAACAAAACCAAACAAAAAATCCCATTGAAAACTCAGAAGGTTGATGAGGCTATCCTTGTTCTCTAGCTCGTTTTCTACTGATACTTTCATGATAGCTGTCTCAATATTGCTTAACTTATCTGCACTAGGCTCTCTCTAAATTAAAGTTATTATAAATTAACAGTAGTTAATTTCCAAGAATTCTAAGATTAAATTATGTAATTTATATGGTTGTAACTTCAATAACAGTATGTAAAACATGGCCATTAAGGTTGCAAAATTTCTGCCAATCTGATTTAGTTCTAACCCAAAGTCTGCCATGTTTCCCAATTTAATTTCAGCATGACTTGAACTAGAAGTTAGAATTTTATGAATCTAATTTTTAAAAAAATGAATAAAATGGGAGTACGGTCGGACTATATTTATATATATTCAGATCATGATGTGTGGAATCACTGCTAATTCTCTTGCCAAGATTTGAGCCAGCTGCTTTTAAATATAAATTGGAATTAGTGTATATGTATAGTCAATAATTAATGAAATGTCTAGGATGAAAGTAAATCATTTTCGAAACTGACTATAGAGAATAACGAATGAGAAAAATACATTTTTATATATTGTGGCAACTGCCATTTGTTGGCATGTGCTGCAAATCACTCATAGAAAATGATCTGCTTATATTTGCTTTAATCAATTATATAAAAGGATATAGTATAACTATAGAATATTTTAATCTTGCACACAAGCACTATATTTAAAGCCTTCTATTTGTCAAAATGCTTTTGCTGGAAGACAGAAATCCAGTTCAAACTTGCTTAACAAATGCAAATGAGAGGATTTGTTTCATGTAACTGGGCAAGCCAGGGCTCAACTAATGAGATGTCATCAAAGAATTCTTTTCTTTCAATCAGGGTCTGTCCTTCTGGTAGACAAATGTCCACTTGGTGACTCAAGATTCCTGTTTTACCAACTTATTGACCCCAGGGGAAAGAAACAGTTTTCTTCAATAACTACAGTAGAAAAATCCTGGGCAAGATCTTGATTAACCTAGTTTGGAAATAGACTACCATGATGTGTTTTGAGGGCCCCATACTCCTAGATTACTCTTTCCTTCTTCTTCAATACTGTTATTCTGGCAGTGAGCTGATTTTAGCTAAATTTTACAAGGCATGCAATCTGATTATATGAATGCACCTTAAGATATTTAATATGATAGCTTTATAATTTGTAACCTAAATGAGTTGATAATTAGCACAATGTCAAAATAGGAAAAAGATTTTAAGGCAGTATGGATGCAGATAGTTTTAATTAGGTACAATAAGTCATGCCAATGTAGAAGAGAGTATATTCCTTCCATACATAAGGCATATAAATCTGGGCATCTCTGCCTCACACCCTACACCATTTGTGAGTGAAAATGTTTGGAGATATATCAGAAGGAATGCTGTGGGAGTGGTCTGTCCTGGGTTCAGCAAAAAGGGGTACACTCTGTGTAGAGCATTGAAAAGCAATAATAAAACTAACTCAGCTTGCATTTTTTAAAATCACCATGTGCAGGAATTCTAAACAACATTAGTGACATAATACCCTACCCCACTTTGATGAATCAGTCCCACTGTTCCTACATGCCTTTGTGGTTCCACTACCAATACTTCTTCCTGGCTAGGCGTGGTGGCTCATGCCTGTAATCCCAGCATTTTGGGAGGCCAAGGCAGGTGAATCACTTAAGGTCAGGATTTCAAGACCAGCCTAGCCAACATGGTGAAACCCCATCTCTACTAAAAATACAAAAATTAGCTGGGTATGGTGGTGTGCACTTGTAGTCCCAGCTACTCGGGAAGCTGAGGCAGGAGAATTGCTTGAACCCAGGAGGGGTTAAGCCGAGATCGTGCCACTGCACTCCAGCCTGGGTGACAAAGCGAGACCCTGTCTCAAAAAATAAATAAATAAAAACTTCTTTCCATCTCTGCATTCAAGCACAATAGAATAGAAATCAGAGCCCTGGCCGGGCGCGGTGGCTCAAGCCTGTAATCCCAGCACTTTGGGAGGCCGAGACGGGCGGATCACGAGGTCAGGAGTTCGAGACCATCCTGGCTAACACAGTGAAACCTCGTCTCTACTAAAAAATACAAAAAAACTAGCCGGGCGAGGTGGCTGGCGCCTGTTGTCCCAGCTACTTGGGAGGCTGAGGCAGGAGAATGGCATAAACCCGGGAGGCGGAGCTTGCAGTGAGCTGAGATCTGGCCACTGCACTCCAGCTCGGGCGACAGAGCAAGACTCCGTCTCAAAAAAAAAAAAAAAAAAAGAAATCAGAGCCCTGGCCTATTCTCAGCAACTACTGACACCTGACTAAGAATTACTGTGCTGGCATTTTGCACTGTAAAGAGAAGAGGGAACAATGACTGTAAGCCAAAAGAATGAAAAAAAAATGTGCTTTACAAAATATAATTAATGTCAAAAATGTGCGTTATGTGCACATTTTGTGGGTACAAAGCTTACACATGTGTGCAAGTTTGCATGTTGAAATACTAGAATTGGCCCCTAAAATAAATTTAGCCGGAAAAGTTCTGTTCTCAGAGTCATTCATTTGTTAGCTGAGGAGAAAGAAGCGTGGATATTAATATTTGTAAGAAGTGGCTGAATAACTCCAAATGACTGTTAAACTAATCTAGGTGTAGCAAAATGAATTTGATTTGGACCAGAGTCAGTGTTCTTTCCCACCTTGCCTGGTAGCTGTGGCCCCACGGGGAGTATCATCAGTGGCCCAGCAGGTGGCACTCTTCCCTTTGTGCACTAACACTAAACTAACTTCCCCAAATACAAGGTCCTTCAGAGCCTTGACTTCAGAAGAACCCGTATAATCTGTTTATCTTTGGCAGTAATATGGCTACAGTTTTCACAAGGGCAACTGTGCTGGTCTGGTATTTGTCAGATTTGAAGATTGGTGCCTACACATCTAAACGTTTCCTTGGTTCTAGAGTTGTCATCCTTAGTTCCAAACCTTTACTGGTTTCTGTTAAAATACTTGAACTTCTATTCTGTGTCTATGGTCTTATGCAAATACTAGAGGTCTATATGTAATTGTGATGACTTACATTTGAAAAGCACATTGAGCAAGTGTTTCTCAACTTAAAGAATATCTGTTTCCAATAAAAATGCCACACAGTCCTGGAGTTCCTGCAACTTCAAGAGTCATTGATAAGCAGAAGTTGGATTTCATCTTCAACATGTTACCTCCAGAAAAGATTTTATTCAGCTTAGCTTTCTATAGTTTGTATTATGAAGACAGTTATTTTTTGTTGTTCACATATATAATTAAAATATAGTAATACACATTTTCTCTTTCAAAATTGGTATTAATACCTGCCCCTGGGGAGTTTGATATACTGGCCACAAAAGTATTACAACAAGCGTATGAATAAAAAGGACTAGCATTGATAAAACAGTTAAGGTACCTTTTTGTTTATCACTAGTTATATACTAGCTTCATTTAGAGAATGCTAAATATGTAGGTACAGTCATATATATTAAGTATATTACACATATGATCTCATCTAATTTTTGCAGATACCTATTTTGAAGATAAGGAATATGAAACTTAGAAAATTTAAGTTATTTCCCAAGATCATGAGGCAAGCCAGTATCAGAATGAGGATTAAAGCCTAGTCTTTAAGCTTTGAGCCCCTAAGACAGATTGTATTAGATTATTATAACCATCTTTTGAGGCAGCTAGTAAGTAAACAAACAAATATTTTTAAAAAATTCGTAAAATGACTTCCAAGTTAATCTATTTTGTATAAAAACCCTAGGTACAACAACCTATAAGAGATATTATTGATTAGGCTAGGCATTCTTTAGACATTATGTAAGGATAAGAGGGAATGAGGAAAGATGAGAAGGTGGCAGAGACAAATTTGATTTTTAAATTTGCCTGTGGTTAGGTCAATATTCAGAAAAGAAAATTCAATATAGAGCACAGGGAAATATGTTTCAGTAATTTAATTTGCAATGTGTTTTACAGTAAAAGGGTTAATGTCTCTAATATAGATATAAAACTTTTCAATAACAATAAGGATAAGAAATCAATAGAAAAATGGAGACGTACAAGCACAGGCAATTCACAAAGAAGGAACACATATGGCCAGGAAGTCCATGGAAAAAATATTCTTCCTCATTAAAAATTTCAAAATTGAACAACAGAATGTGACACCTATTTAGACTCCCAAATTGACAAATATTAAAAGGAATAATAATAATAATGATAGGCTAATTTTAAAAGATATTAAAATGTCCAGTGTAATCTAGGGGTAGGGAAATGGGAATTACACATTGTTAGTAGGTGGATGAATTAAGCTACATTCATACAGTGAAATACCATTGACCTAGAAATAAATATTTAGTTAAGTGGAAATATTCCAAATGAAAAATTATGACACAGATTAAAGAATATATAGAGCACAACATCTCATTTTGGTGAATAAGTAATTCTAGTAAGTTTATATGTAATTATAAATTATAATTATGCATGTATTCATAATTACATGTGAATCTGTAGGAATTTACACCAAACTGGTAATTGGGGCTATCTAAAGATATCGATGCTGGGATTTGGACATTTTTATCCATTTTTCTTATTATTTATCTATATTTTCTAATTTTTTATAGCACAACTTGGATTACAAGGGTTGAGTTGGGCATATAAAATAAACAAAATCAAGATTTAAGATAAAAGCATTATTACGGTTAAGAGGATGAACTCTGGAGTCAGACAAGCCCATGTCACAGGTGACCTTAGATAAATTCCTAAAACTTCTTAACCTGGGCTTCCTCATCTGTGAAGTGGTGATAATAATAGTGCTTGCCTTAGTGGATTTTTGTGAAGATTAAATTAGTAATGATGTAAACTACCATATGCACTTATCAATTAATCAATTACAGAATTTCTACTCCCATAGCACAAGGCAGTATAAGGTACTTGGAGAAGTACAAAGAAGTCTGAAGTAGTCTCTGCTCTGCAGGCGGTTAAGTAGATAGATTCTACTAACTCACATGAGACCATGGCAAATAAGGGCTTCGTAGTTCTATGATGTGCAAGGGAATCCAAACACACACACACACACACACACACACACACACACACACCACACTTTAAAGATGTTAAATGACTACTGAACTAATTTGAGCCTTTGGAAAAAAGCGTGAATTTTATGGTATATGAATTATATCTCAATGAAGATGTTAAAAAAGTAATCATTTTAGTATGTGATGTTTACCTGAAAGAAATGGTCCTAAGAGTATTTTAATACAAAATACAGATACAGTACAGAAACTAACATTGCAAAGGAAATTTTCTAAAGTAACTGATTTGAATCATGTGAAATTGAATCTGAAAGTTATTGAATTGCTTGGAGACTCATTTTTAGTGTGTGATTAATAAAATGATGCCCACATAGGATTTGCAAATATTAAATACTATGACTAAAATAATGAATTCCTTAATTTTTCCTGTAAACCATTGGGGGAAAAAGAACTTTATTTGTTTGGGGGAAGAAAGGAAGCTGCAGCTCTTTCTTAATGTAACATCCGTAAGTTTCAAGGTCCAATTAAAATTTCACTTTCTCTAGAAAATTGCTTTCCTTCCTCACTCTTGCCCTTTCTAATAATATTAATCCTAACTTCCCTTTACTGAATACTCACTATGCTCTTGGGAATATGTCAAGTCATTCATAGACCTGATCAAACTTCATTTTGACAACAGTTAAATCAAAGCTGGAACTGCCGGGTTACAAACCTGCTAACCTGTAATCCTATACTATATGAATCCATCTTTAAAAATATTTTATTCTATTTTTCTGACTTTTATTTTAATTTCAGGGGTACATGTACAGGTTTATTCTATAGAGGAATTACCTGTTGTGGGGCTTTAGTGTACATATTATTTTGTCACCTAGGTAATAAGTATGGTACTCAACTGGTAGATTTTTTGTTTTGTTTTTTTGAGACAGGGTCTTGCTCTGTTGCCCAGGCTAGAATGCAGTGGCGCAATCTCAGCTCACTGCAACCTCTGCCTCCTGGGGTCAAGTGATTCTCCCACCTCAGCCTCCAGTGTAGCTGGGACAGCAGACACATGCCACCTTGTCTGGCTATTTTTTTTTTTTTTTTTGGTATGTTTTGCAGAGATGTGGTTTTGTCTTTTTGCCCAGGCTGGTCTTGAACTCCCAGACTTAAGTGATCCTCCTGCCTTGGCCTCCCAAAGTGCTAGGATTACAGACATGAGCCACTGTGCTCAGCTGACAGGTAGCTTTTTGATCCTTGCCTTTTTTCCATCCTTCACCCTCAAATAGGCCCTGATACCTATTGCTCCCTTCTTATGTCCATGTGTACTCAAAGTTTAGCTCCCATTTATAAGTGAGAACATGTGGCATTTGGTTTTCTGTTCCTGTGTTAATTCACTTAGGATAATGGCCTCCAGCTCTATCCACTTTGCTGCAAAGGACATGATCTCATTCTTTTTCATAGCTGCATAGTATTCCATGGTGTATATGTACTGCATTTTCTTTATCTAGTCTACCGTTGATGGGCATTTGGGTTGATTCCATGTCTTTGGTATTGTGAATAGCGCTGCAATGAACATATGTATGTATATGTGTTTATGGTATAGTGATTTATATTCCTTTGGGTAAATATCCAATCATGGGATTGTTGGGTTAAATGGTAGTTCTAAATTCTTTGAGAAATTGACAAACTGCTTTCCACAGTGGCTAAACTAATTTACATTCCCACCAACAGTGGGAGCTTTTTAATAACAGCTCTCTGACTGGTATGAGATGGTATCTTCTTGTGGTTTTGATTCGTATTTAACTAATGATTAGTAATGTTGAATATTTTTTCATATGCTTGTTGACTGTGCATATGTCTTCTTTAGAAAAGTGCTTATGTCCTTTGCCCACTTTTTAATGGAATTGTCTGTTGATTACTTGCTACTTTAAATTTCTTATGGATTCTGTATATTAGATCTTTGTTAGATGCATAGTTCACAAATATATTCTCCCATTCTGTGAGTTGTCTATTTACTCTGCTGATAGTTTCTTTTGCTGTGCAGAAGCTGTTTAGTCTAATCAGATTCCATTTGTCAATTTTTGTTCTTGTTGCAACTGCTTTTCGTGTCTTCATCATGAAATCTTTGCCAGGGCCTATGTCTAGAATGGTGTTCCTAGGTTTCTTCAAGAGTTTTTGTAGTTTTGGGTTTTACACTTAAGTCTTTAATCCATCTTGAGTTGATTTTTGTGTATGATATAATATAAAGTAGGGGTCCGCCTGGGCTTGGTGGCTCACACCTGTAACCCCAGCACTCTGAGAGGCTGAGGCAGGCAGATCATGAGGTCAAGAGATCAAGACCATCCTGGCCAAAATAGTGAAACACCATCTCTATTAAAAATACAAAATTAGCTGGGTGTGGTGGCACATGCCTGTAGTCCCAGCTACTCAGGAGGCTGAGGCAGGAGAATTGCTTGAACCCGAGAGGCGGAGGTTGCAGTGAGCCGAGATTGCGCCACTGCACTCCAGCCTGGTGACAGAGCAAGACTCCGTCTCAAAAAAAAAAAAAAAAAAAAAAGAAAAGAAAAAAAGAAAAAAAGAAGGGGTCCAGTTTCGATCATCTGCATATGACTGGCCAGTTATCTCAGCACCATTTATTGAATAGGGAGAGTCCTTTCCCATTGCTTTTGTCAACTTTGTTGAAGATCAGATGGTGTGCAGCTTTATTTCTGGGTTTACTTCTCTATTCTGTTCCATTGGTCTAAGTATCTGTTTTTGTCCAGTATTTCTGGCATACTGTTTTTGTACCAGTATTATGCTGTTTTGGTTATTGTACCCTTCCAGTATAGTTTGAAGTCAGCTCATGCCATGCCAACAGCTTTGTTCTTTTTGCTTAGGATTGCTTTGGCTATTCAGGCTGTTTTTTGATTTCATATGAATTTTAGAATAGTTTTTTCTAATTCTGTGAGGCATGTCTTTGGTAGTTTGATAGGAATAGCTTTGAATGTGTACATTGTTCTGGGCAGTATGACCATTTTAACAATATTGATTCTTCTTATCCATGAGCATTGAATGTTTTTCCATTTGTTTGTATGAGTCCATCTTTGCACTCTGTTTCATCTGTGAATGTTTACAAATGAGTGGGTAATGATAGATGAGGATAGTCAGTCCTTTCTCAGAATATTCCTGAACAAGAAGTGACAAGCTAAAACTACACTTCTGACAGCAGATCCAAGCTAGTTTTCTTCAATAACAACAACAATAACAGTATTCTGAGGCACAGTTATAGAAATTTATATAGTCAAAGAAATTCCTTCTTCAAGGAGATACACTTAATTCTAGGAGCCAACTAGAGTATTGAGAGAAGAGTTCAACATTAAATAGTTCAATCATTGAGTTATCTGGAAATGCTTGAGATCATAGTTTTTGTTGAGTACAGATTTTTAGATTTTATTTTTCATTCATTCACTTATTCAGTGGTTATCTACTGGACACCTACTACATGCTAGGCACTCTTCCAGGCATTTGAAATATAGCAGAGGATACAGTAGACAAAAACATCCCTGCCTTAAGAGGGAGAATAATAATAAAAAAGAACACAGAAATTTTGAGGGAAAAAGCCCCAAGAAACAACAATAAGAAAATCCCTGACCTTATAGAATTTACATCGCAGTGGAGGAAGATAGACAAATAAATATATGTTAGGCCGGGCATGGTGGCTCATGCCTGTAATCCTAGCACTTTGGGAGGCTGAGGCGGGTGGATCACGAGGTCAGGAGATTGAGATTATCCTGGCTAACACGGTGAAACCCCGTCTCTACCAAAAATACAAAAAATTAGGCGGATGTGGTGGTGGGTGCCTGTAGTCCCAGCTACTCGGGAGACTGAGGAAGGAGAATGGCATGAACCTGGGAGGCGGAGCTTGCAGTGAGCCGAGATTGTGCCACTGCATTCCAGCCGGGGTGACAGAGTAAGACTCCATCTCAAAGAAAAAAAAAAAAAAAAGAAGGGGTCCAGTTTCGATCATCTGCATATGACTGGCCAGTTATCTCAGCACCATTTATTGAATAGGGAGAGTCCTTTCCCATTGCTTTTGTCAACTTTGTTGAAGATCAGATGGTGTGCAGCTTTATTTCTGGGTTTACTTCTCTATTCTGTTCCATTGGTCTAAGTATCTGTTTTTGTCCAGTATTTCTGGCATACTGTTTTTGTACCAGTATTATGCTGTTTTGGTTATTGTACCCTTCCAGTATAGTTTGAAGTCAGCTCATGCCATGCCAACAGCTTTGTTCTTTTTGCTTAGGATTGCTTTGGCTATTCAGGCTGTTTTTTGATTTCATATGAATTTTAGAATAGTTTTTTCTAATTCTGTGAGGCATGTCTTTGGTAGTTTGATAGGAATAGCTTTGAATGTGTACATTGTTCTGGGCAGTATGACCATTTTAACAATATTGATTCTTCTTATCCATGAGCATTGAATGTTTTTCCATTTGTTTGTATGAGTCCATCTTTGCACTCTGTTTCATCTGTGAATGTTTACAAATGAGTGGGTAATGATAGATGAGGATAGTCAGTCCTTTCTCAGAATATTCCTGAACAAGAAGTGACAAGCTAAAACTACACTTCTGACAGCAGATCCAAGCTAGTTTTCTTCAATAACAACAACAATAACAGTATTCTGAGGCACAGTTATAGAAATTTATATAGTCAAAGAAATTCCTTCTTCAAGGAGATACACTTAATTCTAGGAGCCAACTAGAGTATTGAGAGAAGAGTTCAACATTAAATAGTTCAATCATTGAGTTATCTGGAAATGCTTGAGATCATAGTTTTTGTTGAGTACAGATTTTTAGATTTTATTTTTCATTCATTCACTTATTCAGTGGTTATCTACTGGACACCTACTACATGCTAGGCACTCTTCCAGGCATTTGAAATATAGCAGAGGATACAGTAGACAAAAACATCCCTGCCTTAAGAGGGAGAATAATAATAAAAAAGAACACAGAAATTTTGAGGGAAAAAGCCCCAAGAAACAACAATAAGAAAATCCCTGACCTTATAGAATTTA
The DNA here is from genome assembly GCF_009764315.1 of Trachypithecus francoisi. NCBI lineage: Eukaryota > Metazoa > Chordata > Mammalia > Primates > Cercopithecidae > Trachypithecus > Trachypithecus francoisi. The sequence continues at coordinate 41,844,509 of NW_022681470.1, read as the reverse complement.
CATCGCAGTGGAGGAAGATAGACAAATAAATATATGTTAGGCCGGGCATGGTGGCTCATGCCTGTAATCCTAGCACTTTGGGAGGCTGAGGCGGGTGGATCACGAGGTCAGGAGATTGAGATTATCCTGGCTAACACGGTGAAACCCCGTCTCTACCAAAAATACAAAAAATTAGGCGGATGTGGTGGTGGGTGCCTGTAGTCCCAGCTACTCGGGAGACTGAGGAAGGAGAATGGCATGAACCTGGGAGGCGGAGCTTGCAGTGAGCCGAGATTGTGCCACTGCATTCCAGCCGGGGTGACAGAGTAAGACTCCATCTCAAAGAAAAAAAAAAGAAATATATGCTAGATGATGCTAGGGGATATGAAATAGAAATAATGAAGGACAAGTGGCAGAGAGAGGTGATGGTTTCTGTTCCTGGGTCAAGGAGAACCTCTCTGAGTTACTAGCATTAAAGTGGAGGCTTGCATGAATGACTGAGAGAGTAACCTATGTGAATATCTGAGGGAAGAGCATCCTACAGAAATGAAAAACAAGTGCAAAGGCCCTGAGCTTGATGTGTCTTAGATAGAGTAAAAAAAAAGACTAGTAGGACTGGAGCAGAAAGAACAAGGAGTGGTGGTAGAGAAGGTCACAGAGGAAACTCCACCTAGGCCCGACAGACTTCGTGGCTTTTCTCTGAAGAAGGTAGATCAGTTAGGTAGCTAGTGTAATGACTGAGGTGAGGAATGATATGGGATGGCAGTAGAGGGGATGAGAATTGGTTGGCTATTGGACATATTTAAAAGCTGAATTGACAGGATTTACTGATAGATTGGAATGTAGAGTGTGAGAGATTGGGTGTGAGTATGATGAAATAGTTGTGTTAAATTGCAAGTTAACTAATAGGGAAGGCGGGGGTGTGTGGGAAAGCCTTCAAAGTCCTCCTCAGTCCTGGTTCTAGTGTATACAGACCATTTGACCTTGAGGTTAAGTCAATAGGAGTCGCAAAATAACTGACTACTAAGAATAGGATGAAATCAGCGGTGACCCCTCTGCCCAGTGGGTCTTGTTCCGAGAGGTTGCCAAGCTAAATAGTGGTTGTGGGAAAAGAACAAATATCTTTTCTAATGATTGATTTCCAGTTAAGGAGAGGAATGGAAAGTAAAGGGGTAAGGACAGACGTTCATCAAGTCTTAGGAAGTTTCAGGGTTGGGAGTACTGTAGGGCCAAGCCATAGTTTTTCCCTGTCTTTCCATTTTTTTCTCTCTTTCCTTTTTTCCTAATTTCCCCACTCCCTCCTTGGTTCAAGTTCTTGCCTGCAGAAAGGTATAGTTTACCTCTAGTTCTCAAACTTCAGCGGGCATCAGAATTCCCTGGAGGGTCTGTGAAAACACAGATTGCTGGGCCCCACTCCCAGAGATTCTAAGTGTGTGTGTGTGTGTGTTTGTGTAGAGGGATGGTGGACGAAAGCGCTGAGATTTTGTATTTCTAACAGGCTTCCAGGTAATGCTTGGGAAGAACTGTTTCTTCTTGGACAGGCACACTTACAAAGCAACGGGATCTTGAGCTCCACCTTGAAAGACGTGAGCTGGGAAAGTTTCAGCTCACAGAGATTTAGTCACTTGAGAAATGGCCCACTTCCTCCAAGGTGTTTCTTGGATGCCCCAAAAGGATGAAAACAAGAAGCGACCGTGGGCGAGGAGGAGGAGCTGGCCGTCCTCCTCGGTTGGGCAGCCCGTCGGAGCTCACCAGCTAGGCGAGGGCGGGAAGACAGCCCCCAGGCCGGCCCACGGATCCTCAGAAGGCGCGGACCTGGAGGAGGCGCCCCAGAAGGCGACGCCTCTTGCCTCTCGCCTCTCGAAGGAAGTTTGCTCTTAATTTCAAAGCCGGGTTCGCCATCGGCTCAACTCCAGGAGCAAGCAGCGGGCGCGGATCAGAGCGGCCAGTCCCCCGGGCGCGGGCCGGGCAGTTGCCGAGCTCAGCAGCGGCGGCTCGCGGCCATGGGCGGCTCAGCCTCCAGCCAGCTGGACGAGGGCAAGTGCGCTTATATCCGAGGTACGCCCGCCCGCCCGGGGGCCTGGGGAGCCCCCTGACCCCTGCAGCAGGCTGGCTGCTGCTGTCGGGGCCCCACGGGGCGCGCCCGGGGCCCTCTCCCTGCAGCGCGCGGGGATCCCCGACCGCAGCCCGCCCGCGCGAGCCGGGTTTCCTGCCCCAGCCGGCGCGCTTCGGCGCAGGTGTGGACCTGAGACCCGGAGGGCTTGGGAGAGAGGCAGGTGCAGGATGCGGGTGGGGACGCCGGCGCCTCCGCCGCTCCTGCCGCCTCGGGGTCAGTGCCGCCCCCGCCCGGCGCACTTCGCCCTCCGGTACCTGCACTGGACTGAGTTCTGAGCGGTTTCTGAACTGGCCGCCAAGAGAGCAGCGGGGATATCCCGCGTTTCTAGAGATACCCCTGGGGGTTCCCGGCCGCTAAAGCAGAATTTCCCTCTTAGTAATGTTGGTCTGGCTTTGGAAAGCGCGGCGTCTGCCACAGCTTCGCTCGCACTTCATCGTAGCACTTGCAGGATGATTTCATCAGCGGCAGAAAGGACAATATCATGCTGTTCCCTTCCCGCCCCGGAGAGGGGGGAAGCAAAAGAGGAACACTGGCGTGCTTTGTAACTGTCGCGAAAGTTATAGATGGGGAGAAACTCATTTAGGGAGACCCTCAGAGATGTGGGGACTCAATAGAGAGCGTGAGGCAGAAGCAAAACAAAACAAAACAAATCCCAAACCTAACTGAAACTGCAGGAAGTCCTGACTGTTATCTCCTTTATTTCCTGGGTATATTTGGCCTCCCCTCTTCTCACCCCCTACCCCAACCTTGCCTTCAACCGCTACCTAACATTTGGTTATCTTACCAATTTACTGTCCTTCCCCTGCCCCGCCGCCCGATCCCCCACCCTCGGCTTCAGAAATATCTTCCAGACTAGGTATTAAACTCTAGGTCTGTTTGGCCCTTGAATCCTTTCCTAAGAGGAAATCATTTATTTGGTGTTCTTATTCCATATTTATTTTCAGTCACCACAACATTTAAGACCACTTAAAAAGGATATCAAATCAGGGCACTTGAAGAGCAATGGAGTTGATTTTACAGATTCCTGCTCTGGTGCTTTTGGAGGTAAAAGATCAACAATGGGGATAACACTTTGTCAAGTATCTCTTTGCTTTTGTTTGTTAAAAGGGGAAAAGATGGATGATTTATTTATATTAGTAAAAGAGCTGAACTAAGCTTAAAAGAAATAAATGAAGCCTGCTTTAGTCTTAAAAGTGTGGTTACATGCTTGTGTTACCAGTGCATAGGGACTGAAAGGGCAATCTAGCAGAACTTAGTGAGAAAGGGCTTGCATTTGGATGTTAGCGAAGTTGTGTTTAAGGCATTTATATAAGACTTTATTTCACTGGAAAGCTTAGGAGCACCTAACCTGGAAGCATGGCCATGTGTACACTAATCATTTGAAGTCAAGAAATGTGAAGGATTAACTTGCTTAAAGACTTCCTGGCCATGCCATTTGTTGCTATTGATGCAAACATTGTACTCAGATAATAAGAAAATTTATTACCTTCTTTATTCTGAAAGCTGTTAAATTATTACACATACAAAAGTATGAGGGAGTTAGGGCAAGTGAAGAACTTGTAATGCATGTGTTTGAATGAGTAAACCTATAGCATATGGTGTGACAGTCATTACGTCCCCCAGTCTTGTTCAGCTTTCTCTCTTCATTCTATATTCAGGAGGGCACTTGCAAGGTATGTGTAGTGGGAGAGGGAAGAGAAGAGTTAAAGTTAGAATACTTCCAGAGAAAAAGACTCATCACTTCATGTGAGAATGCTAGTCTTGCCAAAAGAGAAAAGAACCTTGGAAAAATGCATGGTGTTGTACATTGTTAGTGCGTGAGCAAATGAGGGTCACGGGGCTGTGATTTCCTGATGGTTTTGAAGCCCAGGTTCCTGAGTAAAATCATAGCCTTATCTTTACCTCTTTGCCCATATTTTAGCCTATAGATATTCTCAAGCTTTGATTCAATTGTAAGCAAAACGATTGAAAGTATGACAGTAAAGTTTAAATATACTTTTATGACCTGTTTCTCATAAAGTAGCCATCAGGGAAATACAGATTTGAAAGCTCCTGAAGCTGAGACAATAACTTTCTTTTAAGCTTGATAAACTTTGCTAACAAGGAAAGTAGCTAGTCAATATATTTTGAGTGACTTTTGTTAACTTTGTTTTGTATGCATTATAAGGAAAGTAGCTAGTCAATATATTTTGAGTGACTTTTGTTAACTTTGTTTTGTATGCATTATAAGCAGCTGTATGCTGCTGATGCTGAATCAGCCTTACTTTAAGACAAATCATTTAATAGCTGCCATTCCTTGTGTGCCTCAAAACACCCATGTCATATGGATGTTTTGAAAATACATTGTTTCTTAGGATTTAGTTAATCTCCAGGTAAAGATGTATCAGCTATGCTAAGGAGTGACTTCATTTCTAAAGACGTTAGTTTTGGAAATTACGACAATGCTCATGTTTCTTACAACAGAATAAATTTTTAGGATTGTTTCTAGAGGCGTTTCAGTAATGTCCCTTGATAAGATGTTTCTATTAATAAATAATACCGAGACCAACTTGTGATCACATGAGCCGTGTCTTATGTTCGTCTTACGTGATGCTTTTAGCACTGACCTAAAATGATCTTTTTTTTTTTTTTTGAGATGGAGGCTCGCTCTGTTGCCAGGCTGGAGTGCAGTGGCACGATCTCGGATCACTGCAAACTCCGACTCCCTGGTTCAAACGATTCTTCTGCCTCAGCCTCCTGAGTAGCTGGGATTACAGGAACGCACCACCATGCCCAGTTAATTTTTGTGTTTTTAATAGAGATAGGGTTTCACCATGTGGGTCAGGATGGTCTCGATCTCCTGACCTCATGATCCGCCCACCTCGGCCTCCCAGAGTGCTGGGATTATAGGCGTGAACCGCCGTGCCCAGCCTATCTTTTTTTTTAAAATGAGGAAGAAAGCTCATAGATTCCAGGCATCAGTGGTCAATTTGGGTGCTCTTCTCTCTTTACGCCGTTTTCTTTTCTTTTCTTTTTTTAGTTTTCTGAGACAGGGTCTCACTCTGTTACCCAGGCTGAAGTGCAGTGGTGCAATCACTGTGAGCCTTGACCTCCCCTGGCTCAGGTGATCCTCCCATCTCAGCCTCCTGAGTAGCTGGAACTACAAGTGTGTGCCACCATGCGCAGCTAATTGTTGTATTTTTTTGTAGAGATGGGGTTTTTGCCATGTTGCCCAGGCTGGTCTCAAACTCCTGGGCTCAAGCAGTCTTCCCACCTTGGCCTCCCAAAGTGCTGGGATTACAGGCATAAGTCACCGTGCCTGGCCTCTTTTTCTTTAAAGCTTTTGGTATGCCCGAAATTAAACTATAGTTTTAAAAATTTACCCAAACCAAACCAAAACCAAAAAAAAAAACCAAAACCCCACAACGTGTTTTCCTGTTTAAGCAATAATTTTATTTCCTTCTAAAAATTACCCTTGAATTTTTAATGAATCAAAAAGAAAACAAACCTGAAAGCTCTCCCATATAAGAAGTCCTGTAGAGGGTCAGAAAAGTACTGGACAGTCAGTGCTTCAGCTGAGAGCTATGGGATACAGAGATCCTGGTGGGCACTTGCAGGCCTGCCAGCAGCAAATACCAGTTAGAAAAACGGTTTCTCCCCCACTGGATTTATTATTGCATAGTCAGTTACACAATATATAAAGGGCCCAGTGGCTTCCTCCGAATGCTCCTCAATGATCTGATAAAGCAAGAAATGAGTTTCAGCTTTAAAATAGCACATATTTTACTCAAAGGAGTTTTCTCTTATTTATACAAGGGTTAACTTAGGTGGCTCGATATAAAGTTTAAAGTGATGTGTCTAGAATGAAGTCTTCATGGGCAAGGTGGAGGATGGGGAGAGCTGTACATATCTGCCATCTACTTAGTGTAGATGTGTCGTACTAGTCTACGCATTTGCTTCTTTGGTTATAATTTGTTGCTGGGAGATGGGCATAAGAACTGGTCTGACTTAACCTGAATGTTTTTGGTAGTGTAATCTTAGAGCCCAAGTTGGCTAGTAATGGCAACATACTGTGATGAGAAAGTTAAGAGACGCATTATGGTAGACACTGTTGTATGTCAACCCAACATCCTTTTCCCATTCCTCCATTTTTTAATTTAATTTTTTTTTTTTGGACAGGGTCTCACTCTGTCACCCAGACTACAGTGCAGTGGGACAATGATGGCTCACTGCAACCTCGACCTCCGTGGGCTCGAGCGATCCTCCCACCTCACTGTCCTAAGTAGCTGGGAGTACAGGCATGTGCCACCATGCCCAGGTAGTATTTTTGTGTTTTTTTGTAGAGACGGGGTTTTGCCATGTTTCCCAGGCTAATCTCAAACTCCTGAGCTCAAGTGAGCCACCTGCCTTGGCCTCCCAAAGTGCTGGGATTACAGGTATGAGCCTCTGTGCCCAGCCCCCATTCCTTTTTCTAACAGAACTCCAGTTTTGTTCAGGTATTAAAACTCCTGGCCAGGTTTGGTGGCTTATGCCTGAAATCCCAGCACTTTGGGAGGCTGAGGCAGAAGAATGGCCCGAACCTAGAAGTTTGAGACCAACCTGGGCAACATGACAAGACCTTGTCTCTCTAAAAAAAAAAAAAAAGAGCAACTTCCGATGTTGCCCTCTGTTTCAGAGACGCTAGCCCCATTTAAGGCCCCTGAAAGGTGGCTGTACCTGTCATGGTGGTGTGGTCTCCTTGCCAGTGATTATAGTAGGCATGGGATTATGTTGCCAACTGGTCAGTGATGCTTGAGGGGAAGTTTGCCAGCTGCTTCTAGGTGAGTTTTCTTCCCTTTTAAAAAGGAGGCAAAGTGAAGGGCACTTCCTCTCCTTCTTTTGACTTTGTTGCATCTGAATGTGATGCCTGCAACTGCTGTTTTTATCTCGATGAGCAGGAGGGGAGCTAGCTTAAAGACAAAGCCAATACTTGGAGCACTGCAAAGCTGAGGTGTCTTAGAGAAAAGAAGCTAGAGCCCTGAAACAAACTTTGCTGATAGCCACCATATACTAACCCTGCATACTTCATATTATGACAGCCACTAAATCCCCTTTGAATTGGAATAGTGAAGATTGCTGGTTATCCCCAATAGCATTCTCCTGTGTTATGTTTAATGATAGAATCCCCAAATTTTAGCTGTCCACATGAACTCCCATAATAAAGATATTTCCCAAACTCCTTCACAACTAAATGGGTTATGTAGCTGAGTTATGGCCGATGGGGTGTAGACAGAAGTGCTGTTCTAGAAAGTGACATTAAAGGGGAAGGGTATGACCATCTTCATCCTAGTCTCCACACTGCTGGCTGGATTATAACCATGGCTGGGGCAGCCATCATGGACCATGAGGTGTCCTTTCAAGAAGGAGCACATGTAGGACAGAGTAACTGGACAAAAGGAGGCTAAGTTCCCATGGTTTCATAGAGAAGAACCTCCATACCAGCCCTGGATCGTTTACCTCTGGACCTTAACAAGAAAGAAAGAAAATTCCATCTCTTTAAGCCAGTGTTATTGTGGTGTTATTGTTATGCACAGACAAACTTTATTCTAACTAATACAATTATCTTCTTTTTACTTGTGGCCTAAACCATCCTAACCAGTACACTAAATGCTGCCTTATTGGGTCCCCTTTAAGAAAAAGTAATCCAAAGAAAGTAGAAAGTGGGTAAAGATTATAGTATTTGTCTCAGCTCTTAATTTGTAGACATGAATAGGCTTTTGTAAGACGTGAGAAATTGCAGCTCCTCCAGAGTAGTGGGGATGGAGGAAACAGGAGAAAGTGGGCCCACTATGAATAACGCACGAATGCATATTGATCACTTTATATTTTAAGTGAAAAAATTGCCTTCAGGCATGCCAGACTACCAAGGAAGCCAGCAGGAGTTTCAAATAAGGAAAACTACTGCAAATTAGGAATTGCTAGTATCAATAATTACTTTCTATTTCCTTTGGTCTTTGTGAATTGAAACCAATACCTTAGAAATGGGAAGCTCTTTAGGAAACCAAATCTCATGTTGCAAAACCATAAAGGATTTTGTGAGTTGTGAGTTTCATAGAGTCAACCACAAAGACAGAAAGACAGTAGACTGAGACAGATTAACATTTTCTCCTGTACTTGTGGAACAAAGAGTGACTTTCCCTCTTGTGGCTTTTAATACAAGCCTTGAACCCCATAGAGTTAGATGATGATTTCAAGCCCTTGTCTTGATGAAAAATTTCTTTTTGCTATGGACGTCGGCTGTAAGAGGGCCACGTCATCAAAGGTGCTCTAGTAATAGTAACTACTAGGATAACAATAGTAATTTTCATTATCTTTTACTGTGAACTACTGAGCTGATTGTAGTTTTACTCTGTTGTAATCTCTGGGAAGGTCTAAACTGGGTTCACAGGTAGAAAGTGCAATAGCAGGAGCCCAATTTGTAAAGGTAGTTTCTAATTTCATTAAAATAAATGTACTGTGAACGTTTTACAAAATATGCAGTGTGAATCATGGTAGTGAATTTTAATCTCTTAATCAGAAATTGTAATTTTTTTGTTAGTATGGCTGGGTAACTACTCTAAGAAATAAGGTACGTATAACAATTTGCACTGTGAAATGGGAAATGAAGTCAGAAGTGAAGATAAAAGCATAATGGAAAGGAAGACAGGAGAATAAAAGCACAATTCATCTGCTATAGTCTGTTTAAGGCACTTTACCAACAGTTCAAAACTAACACACATATGTACACACACACACACACACACACAAAAGGAGAGAGAGAGAGAGAGAGGGAGGAAAAGAGAGAGAGAGAAAGAGATTTAACAGAACCCTAAATGCAGTACAGATTTTCTCCTTTGAAACTGGAAAATTCATTTTAAAAACAGACTAGCAAGTTGCTGCCAATGTGAAAATGCATGCCAGCTTTTAAAAAGTGCCCCCTGCCTTTGGTACTGTATGTTTTTTCTCACTTAGAGAAGAGAATAAATGCTTTAGAGATATGAAAGCAATTAATTCACTTGTGCAAATCGCAGGTTTTAGGACCTAAGGAAGTTTGGTTTTCTATGCTTGATATTGTATAGAATGAGTCTATGGGATTAAAATAAATTAATAGTTTTTACTAGGAGCCCCAAAGTGACTTTTAAAAGGTCCATAGTCTCAAGGAATTTTGGAAGAAGGGTAAATGTCTCTATGCCAAACCATGTGGATTTTTTTTCTTTTTCCTTTTTAAAAACTATTTTTATTTTAAAAGAAAACATAGGCCCAGACAACCACACAAAACAAATGCATAGCTTAGTGAATCATTATAAGGCAAATACTTAGTAGCCACTACCCAGGTCAAGACATAGAAAGAACTTCACTAGCCGTCAAAGGAGCCTTCCGTGTGCCCTGTCCCAGTTGACCTCTTTGTTTCTCCAAAAATGATGACAATTTTCAGTTAGCTATTTATAACTAACCCAAAAATCCTGGCTCTTAAAATAGGTGTTTATTTGCTCACAATTCTGCTGAACTGGGTCCAGTCTGGGTGGTTCTACTTTTTGTTTTTGCTGGTGGTCATTCCTGTGGATGCATGCATCTGGTGGATCAGCTGGTGGCTGGACTTAGCTGACAAGGCTTTCTTGCACTCCGGGTGGCCTTTCTGCATAACCTCTCCAATAGGATACTGAACTGTTTAAATGGTGGGTCGGATCTTACATTGCTAGAGTGTAAAAGCATGTAGAAGCTTCTAGGACTTCTTGTGGCTTAGGCCTGAAATGGCGCTGCATTACTCTGCCACATTTTGTTGGTTAAAGCTGGTCTCAGAGCCAGCCCAGATTCAAGAGAGGACTACACACAGGCATGAACACCTATGTAGGCAGAGTACCGCCTCACTAATCCTAGCTTTTATAATAATGTCTCTCTCTCTATTTCCTTATGGTTTCATCACCCAACTATGTATTTTTAAACATTGTAGTCTCAGTCACTTAAAAAGATGTCTCTTTTAATCTATACGTTTCCCCTGCATCTTTTACTTGCAGATGATCTGTTGAAAGGCTTGAGCTGTTTGATATGTAGAGTTGTCCACAGTCTGGAGTTTTCTCATGGTGCAGTTCCATGCATTTCTCCTGTATTTTCTACAAATTGACAGAGATGGTGAGACTTGATCAGTCTCACAATCAATCCTTTTTTAAAAACTTTTAAGTTCAGGGGAAGATGTGCAGTGTGTGCAGGTTTGTTACATAGGTAAACAAAGCACCATGGAGGCTTGTTGTACAGATTATTTCATCACCCAGGTATTAAGCCTAGTATTCATTAGTTATTTTTCATGATCCTCTCCCTCCCCCTACCCCCTTCACCCTCTGATAGGGCTCAGTGTCTATTGTTTCCTTCTATGTGTCCATGTGTACTTATCATTTAGCTCTCACTCATCAGTGAGAATAAATGGTACTTGGTTTTCTGGTCCTGTGTTACTTTGCTAAGAATAATGACCTCCAGCTCCAACCATGTTCCTGCACAGGACTGCACGCATGTGTTCATTGCAGTACTATTCACAACAGCAAAGATATGGAATCAACACAAATGCCCATCAATAAAGAAAATGTGGTGCATATACACCTCGGAATACTATGCTGCCACAGAAAAGAATCAGTCCTTTTGTTAAGACTATAGGTGGTGGTATGTATTCTTCATCTGGAGGTACATAATAGCTGGCTGCCTCTGTTTTTGTGATGTTAGTTCCTGTTCCGTTGATGCTTATTGCTGAGACCCATTAATTTATTGGGGGTTGAAAAATGGTGATATTCTAATATGTCATTTTGTTTTCATTTATTAGCTGGGATAATTTTATAGAGCAATACTTCCCATATCTGTCATTTGGTTACCTAGTATGATAGTTCAAAAGTAGGAAAAAAAAGTTATCTTTTCCTTTTATTTACCAGTGTTCAGTATAATTTACTGGTTTCTTGTCATCCCTTAAAGATGATCAATTGTCCTATAAAAATCATGAACTCACGAATCCCATTGTAATTCTTATTTTATTGAAGCTCCAATTTCGCATCATTGGCCAATGAAAAACTCTTCAAGTTGGCTCCTGAGTCTTTTGGAAATTACCCCGTAGTATTTGATAGCTTCCTTGCCATTTAGTATGTCAAGATGTTTTAGGTTCATCCTGTTTCTTTCCTGTCCCACACCAGGAGTAAGCAAAATCTATAAGAACCCCTGATTTCTTTTAGTGGGAAATAGTATTTCAATATTACAACCTGAGTCTAGCTATATGTTCATTGCTACAACTGAGTTGGCCGTTATTTCTGGACATTTTTTAGTTTACAGAACTAGGGAAAATGTGTCTTTTTAATATTATATTTATACATATCCTTTTTCACACTGAGAATCATGGTTCTCAAAGACACTAGGCAATGATAGAATTAAATATGCTCAAATTCTCATTTGCTTTATCATACCAAATACACACAACAGTCTCAGAATAATAATACAAATACTGCTATCATCAATTATGATTATGGAAAGCTGTTGAACAAACTGTTTTTAAAATCAGAGACAAAATTTTTGTATACGCTAATCCAATTCTTCTCCAACTTTATTTTATGATTTTACTATGTTAAAACATATAGTCATTCTATTCTATTCTCTTTTCTCATTCACTCTTTGTTTCACAATTAAGTGTTATTTAACACATCAGTCCTTATGTTGATGTCTCTCTGGTGTTTAGAGTTCATTATCTAGTAGATTCCTCAAGAAGAGCTCATGGGAACATAACAAAGAAGTATGAAGATAGGATTAATTAAGTGGTTCAGTGATATCACCAAAAGCCAGCTTATTTCTTTCTACTGTCTGTGGCCCAGCTCTCTTATGGTTGAAAGGTGGCTGCAGCAGCAAATAGTATTAAATTCTTAGGCACAGCAATGTCCCAGAGGCTAAAAAGAGATCCGTCTATTCTTTGAGTCTCCTTATAAGAGCAAGGAAGCCTTTCCCAGATGCCTTACTAGCAGACTTTCCCTTACATCCCACTGATCAAAATTGGGTCACACATTCCTTCCTAAGCCATCACTGGCAAGAGTATGGAATTATCATGATTTGTTTAGACCAATCAAGATTCACCCCTGAACTGGGGTTAGGGCCATTTCTCTGAAGCACATGGTTATAGGGAGGGTCATGGATACCCAAACAGAATCAGGTTCAGTTTAGCAAGAAGGAAGCATGATGGCTATTAAGTAGGTAACCAACATTACAGATTTTGATAAGTGTGATGAAGGGATTAAAAATAGTACTGAGACAGAAAACTGATGGTGGCAATTGGGCATGGAGATGAGATATACTTGGCTGTGGTATTCAGAAGGATAATAAGTTGCTATCTGTGTGAAGAACAAGGGGTAGTACATTCTAGTTAGAAAGAACAGCATATAGAAGGGGGAGGAGGGGGAAGTACTTGAAGAAACTGAAGAAAGGGTGTTATGTTGGGAGTGTGGTGAGCAAGAGGGAGGTTTGATGGGACGGGATGCCTGTTAATATTTTGTTACCTGGCCGGGCGTGGTGGCTCATGCCTGTAATCCCAGCACTTTGGGAGTCCCAGGCAGGTGGATCACCTGAAGTCAGGAGTTCGAGACCAGCCTGGTCAACATGGTGAAACCCTGTCTCTATTAAAAATACAAAATTAGCCAGGTGTGGTGGCACATGCCTATAGTCCCAGCTACTTGGGAGGCTGAGACAGGAGAATTGCTTGAACCCGTGGGGATTGAGGCTGCAGTGAGCTGAGACTGCACCACTGCACTCCAGCCTGGGCAAGATAGAGTGAGACTCCGTCTCAAAAACAACAAAAAAAATTTTTTTTTCTTTGTTGCCTGTCACCACTAGAATGTAAGGTGTATGAAAGCAGGGTCTTTATCTTGATTCATTGCTATGAAATTAACAGCACTCTCAGCAAATAGATCAGTGTCTGGTCCACAGTTCCTGACTGATAAATATTTGCTTAATGCATGAATGAAAGGAGAACAAAAAATTTTAAACTGTAGTGAATATCTCAGAAAGTAAGAGAAGTATTGCATTTGTAGAATAGGTTCAGGATATGATGAAGAAACAAAAATAGAATAAGAAAGAGCTCTTGGAAATTAAAAATCTGATGATCAACATTTTAGAAAATCCAATTGTTGCTTTGGAAAATAAAGTTGAGGAGATCTTGCATCTAAATTCCAAGATCTAAAATTCTTATTTAAATTTAAACTATATTTCAATTATCATTATCAACTTAATTTTTCTCTTTAAAAATAATTTTAAGTATGTATATGTCAGATATTACACATTTGTCACAGTTGCTGATAAAACTTGTCTTTATTTTAACTTTAAGCATCTGTCTGCTTTGCTTAAACAGTAGAGCACAAACATTAAAAGATGGAAAATAGAAGAGGCAATGTAAAAAAAAATTAAAGGGTCAGTCCAAAAATTTCAATATCTGACTAACAGAAGTCCCAGAAAACAGAGAACAAAGAGAATGAAGGGGAGAAAATTATTAAACAAGTAAAAGCTTATTTTCTAGAACAGAAGATCATGTGTCTCCGGATTTATAGGGCCAAAGAATTCCTGGACTTCACTCTGAACTGGAAATAGTTCATGCTCCCATCATCCGAAGTAGAAAGGCCTTATAATATATAGGTATGGGTTAGAGTCTTCAGCAGTAGTGAGCAAAAATTAGCCCTAGACTAGAAGGCTGCTCTGGACCTGATCTAACAAAAATTTAAGAGCAAACCTCAAACAGATCAAGCTGATCCCAAGTAACTTAACTGCCTGCTTGAATAAAGTGCAGATTCTTTATAGGAATACAACAAAATACCCATTCAACAATGTAAAATTCACGATATCTAATATCCAGCATCCAGTTAAAAACTATCATAGTAGACAGAAGAAGAAGCAGGAAAATATCCACAAGTATAAAGAAAATAAATCAGTAGAAATAGACTCAGGAATTATAGACATGGTGAAATTAGCAGACAAAGATGGTAAAGCAGTCCGTATATGCTCCATGTGCTAACAGAGAGGCAAACGTGAACATGATGAGAAAAATGGAAGATATAAAAAAAACTTTCTGGTCTCCAGTCTTCAGGAAAGAGCAATATGACTACTGTGTTTCTGTAGCCTCCTGGAACATCTAGGCAGAATGTAGCTGTACTGACCTGCTACCAACATTCTCCATGGAGCTGGGAGAGGAACGAAGCAGCCTGCAGAGAACTGAATGTACACGGGGAGCTGCTGAGATGGGGCTGGTCTGGGGCCAGAGCAGCTGAGCAGGATCAATTCAGAAATGAAGGAAAATTGTGGATGTTCCTTTAAAAAGCACATCATTATTGGTGGCCTTGTGCCCTTAGTTCTGGTTTGCACACAGAACAAGTGACAATTTCCATGATTATCTAAAAAGAATTCAGAGATTTTCCAAATTTGTATTGAATGTGTTTGTTTAAAGGATTATTTCCTGTGTAACTCATTCAGCACGAGTTACACAGGAAAAATTGCCTAAGCAAAGCAGATGCAGGCTTAGAGCTTAAATAAAGTCAAATTTTATGAGCAACAATGGCAAATGTGTAATATCTGGAGTATAAATATTTAAAATGGTTTTGTTAGAGAGGAGAGTTAAATTAGTAACAATAATTGAAAGATATGGTTTACATTTAAAGTAAGTAAGAATTTTAGAGCATGACTAAGACCTGAGCGTGTCAAGTGATATGTAAGTTCCTAACTAAAAATGCTAACTCCTAGTCTGAGAAATGATAATCATTGTAGTAAAAGCTAACATTTGTTGAGTGCCTACTATATGCCAGGCAAGTAAATATCTCAGAAAAAAGGTAACAGGATATCAAATGCTCTTCCAGAAATTCTAAGTGTTTCTTCTAGAAACTCCAAGTATGCATAGCTTTTTCTTTAATGAAAAGGAGTATCAGCTTGATAGGATTTGAACACTCAGCTGCTTTAGCTACCTTAAATGAGCTAAATGGAAATATTTAGTGAACTTTTGATTCCATATCTGAATTCTAAATTATTTGGCTATTTGTGTGTGTGACTCCTTTGTCACACAAGCTGGAGTGCAGTGGTGTGATCTTGGCTCACTGCAACCTCTGCCTTCTAGGTTCAAGCGATTCTCCTGCCTTAGCCTCCTGAGTAGCTGGGACTACAGGCTCCTACCACCACAGTTGGCTATTTTTTCTTGTTTTGTATTTTTAGTAGAGACAGGGTTTCACCATGTTGGCCAGGCTGGTCTTGAACTCGTGACCTCAAGTGATTCACCTGCCTTGGCCTCCCAAAGTGCTGAGATTACAGGTGTGAGCCACTGTGCCAGGCCTTGGCTACTTTTTGAAGTGGATATTTTCAATGGGTGAGATGGTAGATTATAAATAGCTTAATCCAGATATTAAAATTCATCTAAATGTTAGCAACACATAATATGGAATTTATGAATAGGCCAAAACAGCCATTGCAACCACTTTAAGCTAACTTTAAATAAAATGATACTTTTTTGCAATTTCTTCATTATCAAATAAAATATTTATATTTGGGAAGTAAGGCATACAATAAAAAAATAAAAATAAATGGAACTTTCACCTTTGTAAAACAGGCACGACAATTTCCTGAGGACTCGCTGAATCTGAAGTTGGATTCTCTGGAGATTTTGGACTTGTCGACTGGCTGCCTTCAGTTTCTGCTATGAAAATGAGGACAGTAGTAATGCCCAGTGAGAAAAGGAGAGTCAGAAATGAATAATATGATGTAATAAATGTGATATAATTCTCACATTTCCAAGTCCTACCATTATGTTAATCAATTTGTTTTACTATCAGTAATGGCATCAGGCCTTTGTAGAGTAAATAATTGGCTTTCACATACTGCTGAATAATACCTAGCTCACACATTTGTTCTGCAGACTAATTAATGTTTCAGAGTGTTTAAACACAATGCCTCTACAGAAGCAATGGCATTATAATGTGTTGGGACACTCTAGTATTGTAATTAGTGCTAATTAGGTTCTTTTCAACAGCTTGTGGAATTTACAGATTACTGCTTGTAAGATATTCTGCTTTATTTATTCCTTATGAAAGAGTCAGATGCAAGGGTTTAAATAGGCAACTTTAAACAATTATTCTCAAGGTCCTACACATACTCCTCCCCTCAAACCAGGGAAGGGCAATAGGAAGACTCCCTTCTCGGGATGGTTGTGAGGGAGAGCAACCCCGAGTGGTATGCTAGGAGCCAGCTCACACTGACTGGCAACAGCTGAATCCAGGCATCTTTTCCTAACTCAGAGCTCAGTGACATCACATTGTAGCTTGAAGTCAGCCATGGTGGGAGTCTTTTTGTGTTGTTGTTTTCTGAGACCCAGTTTACCAGCACATCACTGCTGGTGTCCTTCTCTTCAATGTAGGGAAGCCTGTGGCAATGTTAACCCGTGGGCAGTGGCCTGAAGCCGTGTTTCAGTTGTACATTAATTAGAACGGACTAACTGCTGAAACAGATATCCCTCAAAGCTCAGTGGCTTATGATGATTTGTATCTCACTCATCACACTATCCAAGGTGATTTGGTGGAGGGCTAATGAAGGGCAGTGGGCTTGTGTGTGGACCCAGACTCTTTTCATCTAGTGCATGGTACCGTGGACACCTTTGGTGGTTTGTTGAAGCCTATGGACTCCTTTTTAGAGTAACATTTTTAAATGAAAAAAAATAGAGGATGATAAAAGAAACCAATTTTATTGAACTGTAGTTATCAAAATATTTTTAAAATCTGTGATATGATAATTTATGTGCTCTTTATTAATGCATTCAATGACAAGTTCTCATGGAGGGTTTAATAACTACTGTCGTTTTGAAGAAGTGCTATTCTAAGATATGCAGCACCTTAAATGTGCTAGGAAAACATCTGTGAGCTCTATTGGTGACAAAGTCACAAGTACTGCTGAATTCCACTGTGTTTTGTTGCCTACAATAATTGGAGGAAGTGCTGAATTTGAGTTGAAGGTTAATGAAACACAGGTGTTCTTTTCCTCCATTCAATGTTTGGATGGCCTGAATTCTATCCACAGAGCCCAAGATAGGCTACAGGCCCCAGATTAATAATCCCTGACTTGGCTGGGCATATCCCAGCACCTTAGAAGGCCCAAGGCAAGAGGATCACTTGAGACCAGTGATTTGTTTTTCTAAAGACCAACAGAGCGGGCACAAAAGAACCAGCGACTAGGCAAGTGTAGGAGCAAAACTGCAAGTTTATTTTGGTCACCTAAGGTGTGGGGAAGAGGTCTGTCAGCCTCCGGCAAAGAAGGCCAACAGAGTCCCCCGGTGGGGCTCTCCGACGGAGTTCCCACAGTCCCGACATCCCGACAGGAGTGGGGCTGTGAGAAGGCCGCCCCTGGCGTCCCTCCGGAGCGGCTTTTCTAGGAGTGGGAGGGCAATAGGTGGGGCACGGGCGTGTCAGGGGGCGTTCCGCAGGTGCGACCAGGTAAATCTTGGTCTCTTCGGATTGACATCACCTGGCGCATGCCTAGTTGGTCTGCACCTTCCCGGGTCGCCGGCTGCATTTTCGCGCACGGGGGAAAAGTTGGTGAAGAAGAACCCGGAAGTGCACCATCTTGCCTCTGCTCATCCAAACATTCCAACCTTTTTTTTTTTTTTTTTTTTTTTTTTTTTTTTTTTGAGGCGGAGTCTTGCTCTGTCTCCCGGACTGGAGTGCAGTGGCCGGATCTCAGCTCACTGCAAGCTCCGCCTCCCGGGTTTCCGCCATTCTCCTGCCTCAGCCTCCCGAGTAGCTGGGACTACAGGCGCCCGCCACCTCGCCCAGCTAGTTTTCGTATTTTTAGTAGAGACGGGGTTTCACCGTGTTAGCCAGGATGGTCTCGATCTCCTGACCTCGTGATCCACCCGTCTCGGCCTCCCAAAGTGCTGGGATTACAGGCTTGAGCCACCGCGCCCGGCCCATTCCAACCTTTTATTGATAATAGTGATAAAGGGGCACCGTGGTCTGTGTGGCTACTTCCTGCTGTTAAGGGGCGTCGTTAAGGTCGGGGCCCATGGTTGGCATTTGAAGTACGTACGTACGGATGAAGAATAAAATAAGGCACAGTATTAGTATAGGAATGAGGAATGGAAGCATTTGTTGGAATAGGAGCAAAACCCAGAAGGAAGGTCCTGGCAAGGTTGAGGAGTATGAGATAGTTAAGAAAATTTACTAAGTTTGAGGCGAGTGGGGGAAAGCCAAACTGATTTCCACTGATTGCTTTCGGTAGGGGCCCTTTTTAGCTGGGAATGAGGAACGAGTGCGCAGAGTAGTTGTTGGCCAGGCAGCAATTAAGGAGTGGAGTTTTTGTGGAGTGGATGGCTTTCCGTTTACTCCTACTACAGAGATATTGGATGGAAGGCTAGGTCCAGAGAAGGACGGCAAAACAGAATAGGTAGCCTCGCTGTTGATTAAAAAATTGATTGTCTTACCCGCTACCAGGAGAGTTACCCGCGGCTCGGCGAAGGTGATGGGGGTCCCCGAGTCTCGGCACCTTCAGTTGTAGTTGTCGTCCAGATGTAGGAGCTGGAAGGAGCTCCCAGGATCCTGGGAAAGGGGGTCACGTGGAGACGCAGCACCTGTTCTCAGGGTGGGGCAATCAGACTTCCAGTGTCCTCCCTGCTGGCAAGCAGGGCAGGGGGCTGCTGGTGGACAAGGGTTAGGACATTCACTGGCCCAATGTCCTGACGCCTTGCACTTATAGCAAAGCTGCGTTGGGGCTCGGGGACCTTGCGGACACCTGTTGGCATAGTGTCCTGCCTTGCCGCACTTATAGCAGGCTCCTTTCGTAGCCTTGGAGTCTGCGGAGTGTGTGCTCTCTGGCCTGGGGTTACAACTGGGCTGTAAAGCCGCTGCTAGGAGCTCTAACTTCTGTTTGAGGTGAGCCTGCCGTCTCCTCTCTGGAGTTATAGACCTTAAAAGCTAATTTAACCAGGTCTTGTATTGGTGTCTGAGGACCATCCTCTACCTTTTGAAGTTTTTTACGAATGTCAGGAGCTGATTGAGGAATGAAATAAGATGCCAAAATGGTGGCCCCTGTGGGGGAGGCCGGATCTAACCGGGTATATTGGGTTAGAACCTCAGTCAGTTTAGGGTAGAGGTTAGGATAACCTGAAGATTATGCCAAGATTAAGTCATAGGGCTGACAAAAGTATCTAAATTCCTTTATGTATATGGTAGGATTAGCTGAGAAATCACCTAAACGCTTCTCAATTTTGGAAAGATCGGCCAATGAAAAAGGGACATGTACTCTGACTACCCCCTCCGCCCCAGCCACCTCTCGCAAAGGTGCTAACACTGTAGGAGGGTGTGGGCTGAGATAGGGGACTCAAGACAGCCAGTTGGGGGCCCCGAAGGAGGCACGGGACCGAGTGGATTACTAGTAGATAAGGAGGAGGAAGGAGGAAGTCTGGGCAGGAAGGGAGGGGGTGGAGAGAGCGGGGAGAGGAGGAGGAGTATAGGGCAGGTCGGGTCGAGAGCGTAAGGCCCAAAAGCCTTGTACGTAATTAATTTCAGACCACTTGCCTAGCCGCTGGCAGAAATTGCTGAGGTTGATCACGCCACAGTGGAAAGGAAAATTAACCGCTTCCTCCTAAGGTCTTGTTCGAGCTGTAAGGTTTTTAAATTGGCTAGGAGGCACCCCAAGGGGGTGCTCTTTGGAAATTTGGACTGGGGGGTTTCCCGTTTGTTTCCTCTTTACTTACACAATGGACATGGAAGTGGATCTCTGCCTGGCTTCAAAGCGTCCTTTGGAACCAGCAGAGACAGACTGGAGGCTCATGGAGCCAAAGTGGAGATTACCTTCAGGCGGATGTCTCCGTCCTGAACGGGTCTCCCGAGCCACTTGGTGGCTCAAAATGGACCTCGGACCTGTGCAGGATTTCTGGCCGAGGGAGGTAAAGAGGAGACAAGGGCACTTACCCCAGAGAGGCCGTGAGAGTGAGGGAAGCAGGTCTCAGGTCCTGGTCCGTCTGCGATGTGGAACGAGGAGGAGGAGGCTCCCCAGACCCTGGGGGCCCTGAGGAGGGGTCTCCTCCCAGGTTCGGCACCAACTGATTTGTTTTTCTAAGACCACCAGAGCGGGCACAAAAGAACCAGCGACCAGGCAAGGGTAGGAGCAAAACTGCAAGTTTATTTTGGTCACCTAAGGTGTGGGGAAGAGGTCTGTCGGCCTCCGGCAAAGAAGGCCTACAGAGTCCCCCCGTGGGGCTCTCCGACGGAGTTCCCACAGTCCCGACATCCTGACAGGAGTGGGGCTGTGAGAAGGCCGCCCCTGGCGTCCCTCCGGAGCGGCTTTTCTAGGAGTGGGAGGGCAATAGGCGGGGCACGGGCGTGTCAGGGGGCGTTCCGCAGGTGCGACCAGGTAAATCTTGGTCTCTTCGGATTGACATCACCTGGCGCATGCCTAGTTGGTCTGCACCTTCCCGGGTCGCCGGCTGAATTTTTGCGCGCGGGGGAAAAGTTGGCGAAGAAGAACCCGGAAGTGCACCATCTTGCCTCGTTCATCCAAACAACCAGTAGTCTGAGGCTGGCCTAGGCAACATAGTGAGACCTCATCTCTACAAAAAACAAAAATGAGCCAAATGTAGTGGCACATGCTTGTAGTCCCAGCTACTTAAGAGGCTGAGGTAGGAAGATCGCTGGAACCCAGGATCAAGTGATGCTGCAATGAGCTGTGATTGCATGACTGCATTCCAGCCTGGGCAAGAGTGAGAATCTGTCTCTTAAATAAAAAGAAAATAAAAGATAAAAAGAATCCCTGACCTAGTGGCTGGTGGCTTCATGATCCTTACGGCCACAAAGACTAAGCGGACGCTGTGCATACATCTGCAGATAAGGGCAGATAGACAGTGGAGGATTATGTGGGTAGATTTTGTGCTCCAGGCCTGGAGGTGGCTTACATTATTTCTGCCCAACTTTCTCATCTCCACATGACACACCTTACCTTTGTATCTTTCAACTGGCAATTCCTGTCAAAGGTCCTATCCCTTGTTTTTATTGTCACCTTTTCCTTTATATCACCTCAGCATGTGGAACCTAACATTTCAATGAACACATTTTCTACTTTAAGTGGATTCTAATTTTGAAGGTAGGGTATATGCTTCTTATTCTTTATGTAAGAAAAGTTGAGACTGGGCTCGGTGGCTTATGCCTGTAATCCCAGCACTTTGGGAGGCTGAGGCAAGCAGATCACCGGGTCAGGAGATCGAGACCATCCTGGCCAACAGGGTGAAACCCCATCTCTACTAAAATACAAAAAATTCGCCAGGCGTGGTGGTGTGCACCTGTAGTCCCAGCTACTCAGGAGGCTGAGGCAGGGGAATGGCTTGATCCTGGGAGGCAGAGGTTGCACACTCCAGCCTGGTAACAGAGCAAGGCTCCATCTCAAAAACAAAACAAAAAAGAAAAGAAAAGATCGAAACCTTCTAAACTTATTTGTCCAGTGGAGCAGCCATTAGGGACGTATAACTAATGAGCACTTGAAATGTGGCTAGTCCCAATTAAGATATGATGCAAGTTTAAAATACACACCAATTTTGAAGTTTTAGTAGAAAGAAAATAACGTAAAATATTTAATTAATATTATTTAATACAAAACTATTAATAGCAATTACACATTGAAGTAATACAATTTTGGCCCTATGATTGGGCTAAATAACAAAAATTAAAACTAATGTAATCAGTTTTAAAAAATTTTTAATGTGGTTACTGGAAGACAAAATAACATTTGAAGCTTACATCTATGGTTCACATGGTATTTCTTTTAGACAGCTGCTCTTGAATAAAGATTCATAGAAGATTCATAGAGCTGCAAGGAAACCTAGAGATAAGCATCTAATCCAACTCTTTTATTGTAATCTCAGAAGCTGAATGAGCTATTCCCATCTGCCTAGCTAGTAAAGCACACATAGGCTTGGAATTCAGGTCTCTACACTCCTGGTGCAGAGCTCTTTTCATAGTCCATGGTATCCAACCAAACCAAACCAAACCAAACCAAACATTTCCAAGATTTAAGTTTCCAGTTCAAACCAGAATATACTCTGATTCTGAGTTACACATAAGCACCCTGAAAATGACAAGTCTTTTTTCCAATCTGGTGTATTATTCAACCCTCGACTTAAAACTTAGGGATAATTTCTCCTGCCCCTGAAGAACTGCAGGCACAAGCAGCCAGACAGACAGGCTGGTGCTTGACTCCCTCATTAACCCAGATAAAAGAGGCCCTGAGGTCGTTTGCCTTTGCCCTGGTCTTCTGCATTTCCCTTAGCTGAATGGTTAAACTCACAAAGAAATGCTAAAATATTCTTATCTCTTCTGAATTTTGTCTTAAAGGGATGGAAAGATGTGAAAACCTAGTATTTCACATGACTACCCCTTTTTCCTAGCCAGAAGATGGTACCCTGGATAGCATTTAAGGGAAATAATGGATGAGTTTCATTTTCTTTTGTCTCATTTTCTGTTCTTGGCTTCCACTCTAGACCTATAGCCAAATTCCCAAGGTCTGGAATATTTTCTGACCTTTTTGTCCTAGAATATTCCGAGGTTTTCCCCACCCAACTCACTCCCCCTCTCTAACTCACCAATTTCCATAAAATCATATTTGAGCCATTGTGTATGTAGATAATGTTTCAGATAACGGCTTAGATTTTTAAAAAGTTTCTTATCTTAAACCACGTAGTGCCAATACATAATCTTTCCCTCTTGGGAATTTTAAGTAATGAAGTGCTCCTTGAATCATATAATTTGTAGTTGAAATTGAAATAACATCATTACCTTATTCAGTGTTCTTTGGGAAACATCCCCGCTAGGCTCTAAGGTTGTCTCATTTTCTCTGAACTTTCTCACCATTTTCAGTGGTTTCTGGAATGTTAAGTTCTGAGAAGCCATAAGATATGTCTTCTGACCCATGACAACTTTAGTGACTAACCCATTTACTGACACATTTCATGTTTCAGCATTTCCTCCCTTCAGTATCATTATTTGGCACTTTCACAAGAAACTCCTGAGGTGTACTATAGCTAACTGCTTTGTTTATTTCAAATCATCACTGCTATTGACATCAGTGGATGCCTGAGAAAGGGAGCACAAACCTTCATGTCTCCATATGTTTTTAATGAAAATATCTGAGGCCTTAAGGTGTGCTGATAACCAAACTCAGCGTTTCTCCAGGAATATGTTTAAATTTTTGCATTGTTTCTTCTAAGGAGAAATATACACATATGATGTATTTTGCAAAAGAGCATAAGTTTCACTAAGATATGTAAATGATGCTTTCAAAATGATATTTGTAATATGTCTCATTTTTAGAAGAGTGGACAAAATAAAATGAACTTACAGAGTAACTAAACCCTTAAAAAACATTTACCATAACATGTTAACTGTGCAGCTTTCTTGATTCAGTAGAGCACTGGCTGTGGAGGTAGAGTACCCAAGTACAGATAATGGCCCCATCTCTTGCTAGCAGTGCTACCTTCTGCAAGTTATCTAACCTTCTCTAACCTTGGTTTCTTCCACTACAAAGTGGGGATAATAGTACCTCAGAAGGCTGTTGTAAAGACTCATTGCACTAAATCCTTGTAAAGCACTTAACACTGCGATAGGGACATGGACTCTCAACAACTGGTAGATGTTTTATCATTTATAATAGTATACCTTCTGCAATCTAAAGTCAAAGATTTTAAATAAACTGTAGATCAAATAAAATACTTTTCTTCAAAATCCTTAGTCAACCAGTCCTGGAGCCAGTTGGAACCAGAACTGAATTTCTATACATTTTCTATAATTTATGGAGTTGAGACTACAGCATGCTTGAGACTTAATAGACAGCATAAACTTGAGGGGCAAGTACATGAACTTGGTGCAGAAGAACTTGTTTGAATCCTGGTTCTGGCACATACCATGTGACTTTGGGCTTGTCTTTAGGCCTCGGTTTTCTCATTGGTGAAACAAGTTGTTTAATTGATTGATTAACTCTTTTTAAAAAAACTTACTTAGAATGAACTTATAAACCTTAATTTGGAGCATTTAGTTGAAGCTTGTGCAACCCATGGCCCGTGGGCTGCATGTGGCCCAGAAAGGTTTTGAATGTGGCCCAACACAAATTTGTAAACTTTCCTAAAACATTATGAGATTTTTTTGTGTGTGATTCTCTTTTTTAGCTCATTAGCTATCCTTAATGTTAGCATATTTTATGTATGGCCCAATACAATTCTTCTTCTTCCAATGTGGCCCGGGGAAGTCCAAAGACTGGACACCCCTGGTTTAGTCCTTAAAACCTCAAACGTCATGGAACACATCTATTCTTTTTTTCTTTTTTTGAGACAGGGTCTTGCTCTGTCACCCAGGCTGGAGCATAGTGGCGCGATGGCTCACCGTAACCTCAGTCTGCTGGACTCAAGCTAACCTCTCACTTCAGCCTCCTGAGTAGCTGGGACTGTAGGCATGTGCCACAACACCTGGCTTATTTTTTCAATTTTATTTTGTAGAGATGAGGTCTTGCTACGTTGCCCAGGCTGATCTTGAACTCCTGGACTCAAGCAATTGCCCACCTTGGCTTCCCAAAGTGCTGGGATTACAAGCATAAGCCATCATGCCTGGCCTATCTATTTCTTATAATAATGAAGCATTCATTGTGTGTCTTTCCTTCTAGTCATCAAATAGAAATATGCCCTGTTCTGTGAAACAGGATGAACAAAACAGACTAAATCCCTGCTCTCATGGGACTTACATCATGGAGGTGGTGGTAGGGAGAAATAAAATTAAGAAATAATAAGATGGTATCGTTGCCAAGGATGATGAAGCAGGGAGGTCAGTGTGGTTACAGAGGAATGAGCAATGGGAACTGTGAGCAGAGACAGGGCAGCAAGGTAGGTGGGATCACATCTTAGGGGGATTTATAGGCCATTGGAAGGACTTGGGTTTTTACTCTGTGTAAGAAGAGACACCATGGGGAGTTTCGAGGAGAGGAATGCCATAGTCTAAATTATCTGACTGTTGTGTAGAGAATAGACTGTAGGGGAGACAAGGGAGGAAGCAAGTCAGATAGGAAGAAGCTAGAGCTGTGATCCAGGCCAGGGATTATGGTGGTGTGGACTAGGGGGTAGCTGGAGGTAATGAGACATGGTTGGGTTATAAATACATTTTGGAGGTAGAACTGACAGGATTTGTTGATGAAGTATGTGGAATATGAGGGGAAAAAAGTGGCTTCAAGGATGACTCCACGATTTCTGACCTGAACAAAAGAAAGAATAGAGTTGGTGCTTATTGAAAGAGGGAAGACTGGGGGAACACATTTGAGGGAGAAAATGAAGAGTTCTCTTTTGGACAGGCTAAGATTGAGATTCAAGTGGAGATGTCAGCTAAGCCGATGGATGTCTCATCTGATAATCACTGTCATTTGTTAAGTGGCATCTTTAACTACCTGCCAGGCACTAGGGTAAGAACATTATACACGTTACCTCATCTAAATTCTCATAATAACCCTCCAAGATAGGTACTGTTATCATTTGCAGATGGTGAGACTGAAGCCCAGGGAGACTGTGGCAAAGGCCACGTAGCTAATATTTAGTGCACATGGTCCTTCTTGAAGCCAAAGCCCTACTCTTGCATACAATGTCACTCACTACACGCCACTAGAAGAGGCGGCTGGGTGTCAGAAAAATTGAGCTGAGTTCATGCTTCCATAAGGAGTTTGCTGTATGGCTTATATCCATTGTCTCAACCTCTTTCTGTCTTAATTCTCATGGATACCTTGAAGGTTATTAAATTCAGGTCAGAAATATAATTTACTATTTAAGAGCAGAAAGATGCTGATGATATATGCTTACAATATATTTTACTTCTGATGATTACAAGTAATTTTCAGCACCAAATATTGTAATTCAAGGGAGCAGTAAGAACTGTCATGTAATGAAATTATTGTTTCCCAAGGAAATAAGGTTGGATGCTGATCTATGTCAATTATTGTCTTCTTTTATAGCTGAATTAGGCATTTGGCCATGACTTTTCATTTCTAGCATAACCTAATCGAAAACCAGCTTCTTATTTGTGACGCTACTGAGCAAGTGAAGTTTTTCAATCTATATTTCACGATAGCCTTTAGATGAACAAGCAGAAGTATTATCATGATGTTCTCATTTGCATAAGCATCTTCTTGACAGGTCATCAGATATCTTTATCGTTCTTGGGTACATTTCATGGGCTGCTGAAAGCATTTCATGATCTCTAGCAATTCATCTTTTTACCTAGCTTAATGGCCCTTGTTACATATCAGGAGAATGATGGAGTGAAAAGGCAATGTGTCCAGGGCCTGCCTGCCTAAAAATGTGGAGAAAATTACATTGGGGAATAAATTATATTAACTCCTTCTCATCATTCAGTTACCTTTTGTAAATTTCATCTCACTATGCTAAACAATCCTGGATGGCCTGGGGAAAATGTCGTGCACCTTCTCACCAACAGGTTCAGATTCCTTGTTCATCGTCAAGATAATAGAGACCAATTATATTATCTCATGAGATTATCTGCATCTAAATTAACAGACTCCTCCGCACTAGTGAACAGGGTGAATGTATTCATTTGGGTTGGGGTTGAGTGGGGTTCTTACCTTTATAACTCTTGTTTTTTTAAAATGATTTTGGAGATAAAGCGAATAAAAAATTATCTTGATGGAGTA
Source organism: Trachypithecus francoisi (assembly GCF_009764315.1). Taxonomy (NCBI): domain Eukaryota; kingdom Metazoa; phylum Chordata; class Mammalia; order Primates; family Cercopithecidae; genus Trachypithecus; species Trachypithecus francoisi. The sequence continues at coordinate 41,817,721 of NW_022681470.1, read as the reverse complement.
GTTTTAAAGAAACATTTGATGGAATTATCTTTTTATTGTTTCATTCTTGGCCTCCACTCAACAATAATGATGGTGGTAGTGATGGTGATGACTGTTGACTGCCTGGGGGTGTAAGAGCCTTACCTGCAGCTGGTCTGTGACAGAGCAGGGACCCAAACCCAGTACTGCATAATTTTCTGTGGATATGGTCATCCCCAATTTCCCAATTAGAAACTGAGACTTAAATTCTAGTCTGAGATTCTTCACTTGATTATGTGCCCCTTAGCATAATCCTAGTTCAATTTTAAGAGTTACTCTGAAGGAAAACTTTTTTTACAGAACTAATGACTCCTCTGCTTTCAGAGGGAAGTGCAGTGTGCTATCTCTTACCCTTACTTAAACTTATAGTAGGTTGGACAAGCAGGAGAAAAACTTGGGTGGCTGTGTGACTCAATGGAAAGAGTGGAAGAAGGATTCAGGGCAGCCCATGATTGGGTACTCTTTGCGCAACTTATATAGCTGAGTTTCAGTTCCTTTGTATGTGAAATGGGATAATAACAATTAATTTACATTTTGTCGTGAGAATTAGGTTATGCATGTACTGTATTTTATTCATAAGGGCTCAATAAGTGGTGGTTACTCTTTTTTTTTTTTTTGAGATGGAGTCTCGCTCTGTCGCCCAGGCTGGAGTGCAGTGGCACATCTTGGCTCACTGCAAGCTCCGCCTCCCGGGTTCACACCATTCTCTTGCCTCAGCCTCCTGAGTAGCTGGGACTACAGGTGCTCACCACCACACCCAGCTAATTTTTCATATTTTTTTTTTTAGTAGAGATGGGGTTTCACTGTGTTAGCCAGGATGGTCTGGCTCTCCTGACCTCATGATCTGCCCACCTCGGCCTCTGAAAGTGCTGAATATTCCACTTTCAAAGAAAAGAAAATCTCTCGCCAACTGTCAGAGTACAATAAATCCAAAAGATCCAAAAGATTTTAGAACAAGAATTAGGGAAAAATATTAAAAGCCATTACTTTTATTTAAATATTTTAAGTAACAATTACTTCTGACTCTAAATTACTACATAAAACACAAAGAAAAATAGAAAAAAAGTAAATTATCCATGATCCTTCAATCTGTTGTTAAGTAATATTAGTATCTATTTCCTTTCTCTTCTTTCTCTTTTCAATATTTCATATAAGCATATCCACACACATAAAAAACAAAATTTGGATCATATTTTGTATAAATCTTTATACTGCTGCTCCACATTATATTGTAAACATTTCCCTTATCATTAAATAGTCTCCAAACTTTTAAATTTTACTGGCTGTGGAGGATACTAGCTGTCATATGTCCTGTAATTTATTTAACCATTCTCTTCTTGTTGGAAATTTAGGTCATTTTAAATTTTTCATTACTATAAATAATATTTTAGTGAACATCCTAATGCATAAATATTTATATGAATCTCTGATTACTTTCTTAGAATTACTTCTTAGGTGTCAAAATGTGCATAATTTTTAAAAATTATAGTTTTAAGAAGAAAGGCCATCATAGATGCATAATATATCAGCCACACTGAATTTCTCACCTCTTGGAACACAGTAACTGGTCTGGACTCTCGGTAGCAGAAGTTTTATCTTATTCATTTTCCTACCCCTTTTGTGTTCCATGATATCTGTCCTATTAAGGTCAACTTGTTTGTTGAATGAATGAATAAATGAATACATGTATGCTTTGAACAGAAGTTAATTGAGTCTAGACCTGTTTCAGATAGAAATGTGCTGGAATTAGCTCTTTCTAAGTACCATATGTATCTAAGGAACTCTTGAAAACAAATTCATAAGCTTATATAATGGACCATTATGATAGTTCTTATTCCTAAGGATTCTTTTATTTTTATTTTCTATTTTTGAATATCCCAATATGCTTATCTGGGACTAGGTTGAATAAATAATTTGAGAATTCTTTTTCTCCATTATTTTTCCACTTTGCTGGAAGTGGAACATTTGGGGGACATTTCTGTATGTCTTATAGTTTAAGGAGATTATGGTAAAGGAATAAACATCACGTGCTTGCTCTTTTGAAAGGGAATTTGAAGGTCATTAAAGATAATTTCATGCTTGAATGCCCTTACCAAGGGGGTAAGCAGCTTTCAATACCTCCAGTAATAAGAAACTCACTATCTCCTGAAGCCAATCAATTCATATTTGGGCAGTTATTTTGTTAGTGAGTTGTGCCAGGACTGAATTCTTCCTAGTTTCTGCACCGCCTCTTGGCTCACACTTAGTTCCTGTGCCAAGTCCTCTGCCATTTCCTCTTGCCTAGGCCCAGCCAGCTCTCTCTGGTCTCTGGCCTCTGGCCCTTGATCAGCACAAGGCTCCTGTCTATATAGGAAGGGGGGTTCAATGTACAGGAATCTGGGATTCAAACCCAGGATTATTTGGTCAAAGCCAGGCCTTTTAAAAAATTATTGCTGGAAAATATACATATTTATCATGTTAAATATTGGTAAGTGTGCAATTCAGCAGCATTAAGTATATTCACAATATTGTATAACCATCACCACTATCTATTCCCAAAACATTTTCATCATCACCAACATAAACTTTATACTCATTAAATAATAACTCCCCATTCCTTCTTCCCCCAGACCCTGGTAACCTCTATTTCACTTTCCATCTATGAATTTGCCTGCTCTATGTGCCTCATATAGTTAAATAACACAATATTTGTTCTTCTGTGTTTGAAGCCAAACTCTTTTTTACTACACCCTACCTTCATAGCATCGCTTTCTATCACTAATGCAATTTGTCTACTTAACCTTTTTAAAGTCATTTGAGTACAAGAACTGTCACACTTTTTACAAAGATCTCAAAGACTTGGACTACATGTCATTTGATCCAACAGAAGGCAAGGTAGGAGAAACAATGCACTTTTTTTTTGGACAGAGTTTTGCTCTTGTTGCCCAGGCTGGAGTACAATGGCATGATCTTGGCTCACTGCAAACTCTGCCTCCCGAGTTCAAGTGATTCTCTTGCCTCAGCCTCCGGGGTAGCTGGTATTACAGGCATGCGCTGCCACACCCAGCTAATTTTGTATTTTTAGTAGAGACAAGGTTTCTCCATGTTGGTCAGGCTGGTCTCAAACTCCCGACCTCAGGTGATCCATCCGCCTTGGCCTCCCGAAACAATGCATTTCTTTGTTTTGAACTATATACTCCTTTTAAGGCAGCTTTTTCTTCCTGCTGTTCCAGATTTCTTTTTATGAAAATATGAGGAGTGGAGAATGTGGCCCTCCCCTCCCAATAGCAGTTATTCTAGTTTTTATTCTGCTTTTTAAAAGAAATATCTCTATTATTTCTCCAATAAATTTGATAGCAACTTTTAGTTTAAAAACAATTACTATTTGCGATCTATTTTTTTATCATGAAATTTCAAACCTTCCCACTAATATCAACTCCATAATCTTTCCTGGTGCTACAATTAAGCTCCAAGGCTTAAATAAATCTGCATACATTTCCATTCATCCTTCCTCTTTCCTCTTTTTGAAAATCAGATCTACATTTGTCCAACTCTTCCAGTACTCCCACAGGTTGACAACAGTTTAGCATTCTTATTTGTAAAATTTCTCAGCATGCTGGATTGTTGTTATTTTATAGAATCTCACTGTTCACTTTAAATCGCTTTACTAATCTTCAGCTTCCTTTTTCTGTAACCATATTTAGTCTACTATTTTAAGTCTGAAAATCACTATTCTTGGAAAAGAAGTAATTATGAAAGTAATAGGGGAGCAGTTCTCCTTTCACTTTGTTATTCCAGCAACATGATGTCATTGGTGCCAAACATCTGGCTTATTTCTCCCTTGTATTCCTTTTGTTTGTAACATAACCATGAGAATGCTTCTTGCTGTTTTTACAAAGTATAGGTCTTAATCTAGCTGTCTCTATTTTTTAAGAGACCCAAAACTCTCTTGCATTTGTCGTTGAGGAGCCCCTCTTTCTTTTTTTTTAATCCTAGCACTTTGAAATCAGCAGTCATAATAGAACTATGTAGAAAACCCCATCCTTTCTTCCTTGGTGGAATCACCATCTGTGACTATACAGACAAAATTGTCCATAGTCTGTGGACAGATGGATGCTATTTGACTCTCATTCAGAAGGCTCTTCCCACAGAGTCATGATTCTGCTTCTGCTGAGCCTTTTGAAATCTGCCTTCTTGAAGTCCAGGCTTTCTTATCATCTTTTCAGTGACTCTCTATCTGGCTATAAGAAATGTCAGGGTAAATGTCTTTCATCTATTGCTGTTGGAATGGAGTTGGACAATTAACCAAAAGACAGTTAGAGTAGCAAATCATTAAAAGATACACATATCTTGAATCTTTTAACTTAAAATATATTAATGAAACCAATATATTCACTGGCTACTCTTTGACATAGGGCTAAGGTCTTTTTTTAAAGATTGCTTGCAGTCCCACATTGTCATTTTTGCATCATCTATACTTTTCAGTCTTAATTTCTTTTAAGTTGGGCAAGACCTTGTAAAGAAATCTGATGACAGAATCCATCTAGATCTGTATTTATAGTTGTTTTACCTATGTGTAATTTAACAGTAATTATTTTTAGAAACTCTTTATCAAAACTTTCTAAAGCATATTTTACAAAGAGAGTGAAAAGCCTTGGATGAGTAGAGGGTGGTTAAGAGGGTTTCTGCCATGTTCTCGCATGACATCATTGATTTCAACCAAGGTTTGTTATTTCACTTCACTAGCTGGTATCTCTCCAAGTAGCAGTTCCCCTGGTTACTTCCTCTCTATATAAAGAAAAATTCAGTACAGACAGTAACTTGCCAGACTTTCTGCTTTTAGTTTAGAGTCTCCAATCAAACGTAGTGGAAGTTTCCCATCATAACTGTTTCATGCCTCTATGCCAGCATTGTAAACTAAATTAGGAACATATCTCTCATTTCTTCCGTTTGGACAGACAGTTTGTTAATATCTATTTCATTAATATTATGATTTCTTTTCCTCTTATTTAATTCTTTTTCAAATGCCTCTGCATTTTCATTACCATCTAGGTGCATGGATTTTCACACAGGTGAGGGTTATTTGTTTACCTCCTTTCCTTACAGATATTTCTCTAGAATACTACTAAATCCTAGTAATTATTATGAGATTGTATTTACCACCTTATTCTCAAGTTCCCATGCTCTGGCCTGGACCTATAGAGCTATAAGACCCTTGAGAGTATTACTTTGGAAACGTTTTCCAGTTGTTTTCCTGTAGGAATCTCATGGCTCCTCTCCCACTATTCTTTTCCCCATGACATTACTGCAGACCTTTATGGTAACTGATTTCATGGTTTTGTATAAGTATTGCTCTCTTTACTTTCCTATACTAAGTTTAGAGACAGCTTAATGGTCTCCAAGACGTTCTTGTCCTCATGCCATGTACTCCAACCCTACCCAAAGTCCATTCCTGCATTACCTAAAGGCCACCAAACAGAAAATATCCTAGTCACCACGTACCTCTTCATAGTTAGCTGTTCACTTTCCCAATATTCTCTCTTTTTCAAAGTCCTAACTATTGAGAGGAAGAAGCTATAACAACCCCACCTGTGTGCCTGGGTCTTCTAGTCTTCAGCTTGTGACTTCTTAGATGCCAATGCTGCTTCTCTGTCTTCTAGCAGTGAGGTCATTCCCATAAAGACCCAAATATTGAATCATGGATTAGTAGGCTTAGTATGTCTCAGCAGACTGTTATAATCTAGAACTAGTCACCAGAAAGATGGACAGCAAGCTTGACTGACCATATCTTATCTGCACAGAGCCTTTTATTATCACCAATAAGGAATGGTGACCATCATCCACCCTCTACCCTTCTACTAGTAAAAGGGTGTCCTTTTCCTCCATGTACACAAAGACAGCAATCAGCAACGTTCGTAGAGGCAACTGTGTAGCTGTTGCTGCACAATGTGTCAGGGACAAATGTAGTGTCTGATTTTTCCACGTCTTTTTGCAAGATCATCTTATCCATCTCACCCTGTTTTTGTGATAAGCTTAAAATCCTGAGCTTTATTTTTTCCCTTTGGGTTGTATTCTTCCATAGTGAACTATATACTCTTATATCGCCTCAGTGTCTAGTGTAGTGTGTTAGAAAACTTAGAACTTAATAAAGACTTTTAAGTTAATTCACATAAGCTAAAATTCCACTTATATGAGCAAAGATTTTGGGAGTAATTTTTAAAAATATTATTTATTATTATTATTTGCTTCTCTTTGATAGCCATGGTACTAAGATTTTTGGGGGTCATTTTTGAACAATAATTTGCAGTTGCTGAGTTATTAGTCTATGACTTGATACACTGCATTTCCTTAGCAAGTTGCATATATTCAAGCAGCAAGATATGTGGTCAGCTTCTAAATAGTATGGTTGTTGTTGTTGTTGTTTTTCTGTGTCATTCAGCATTATCCTCTGAACCCCAAATACAACCTCTTTGCCTCTATCAGGAAAATAGAAATTCTTCTCTAAGAAATGGCTTTCGTGCATTGGGAGACTAGAGTTGCAGTGATCGGGTGCCTATATTAATCCCAAAGAGTCATCATTTGAAAAATTGAATTTAAGTCTGAAATAAAACATCCATAAGATTGAAATGTAATCTCTTTTCTTTATTTTCTCAGGCTAAACCCCTTGTTTTTCCATTTGTTGGTCAATGCAGGCTTCCCGTGGAACTCATTCTGATCAAATTTTGTAACTGAGAATATCAGCCTTGCTAGTTTCAGAAGAGTTCTTCACAGACATCTAAATCAAAGTGTCTTGACTCCAGGTCAGGGAATTGGAAGGAGCAGAATTTTATGTCTACTATGTTTTTCTTTCTGGTATCCAAAGCTTTTGGCAGATTATTAAAGGGGCTTATGACCCAAACGTAATCATTTTTATAGACATCTTAGATTATAAGAAGAGATATCACTTTCCAAAACAGCAAAATGCTAAGCTCTCATTCCCCCACTGATGTTCTTCTGTTCTTCTCTTTGCCTATTACTTTTTCCTCTTCTGGAAAGAATAATTGAGGATTTTTCTGAAACATCCTGATTTTCGAGTCACATGGAGGTGCCTTTTCTCATATTAGATGTGAGAAACCACAGGGCTGGCTGCGTTGTCAGTGCAGACCTACAAGGTGAGTGTGAGACTGCTCCTATCAGCCACTGCCTCAGAGCTGAGTATGGCCAGTTAGGTAGGCATATCAGCAGGCAGCGTCCAGGAGGAACCTGATTCTTTTTTTAAAAAAATGTTTTTTTGAGACGGAGACTCACTCTGTCGCCCAGGCTGGTGTGCAGTGGCCTGATCTGGGCTCACTGCAAGCTCCGCCTCCCGGGTTCACTTCATTCTCCTGTCTCAGCCTCCCGAGTAGCTGGGACTATGGGCGCCCGCCACCACGCCCGGCTACTTTTTTGGATTTTTAGTAGAGACGGGGCTTTACCGTGTTAGCCAGGATGGTCTCGATCTCCTGACCTCGTGATCTGCCCACCTCGGCCTCCCAAAGTGCTGGAATTACAGGCATGAGCCACCGCACCCGGCCGGCTTCTGTCAGTTTCATCTGTGTTCTTCCTACTATACTAGAGATGTGGTCTAAAGCAGTTTTTGTATTTTATAACCCACAAATTGTATCTCTTTTAAATTGAAAACAACTAAATGGACTTAAAAAAGTATGACTTTAATGCACACAGGAAGTGGAAAGATACAGTACTTACGAAGTTCTTTTTTTGATAGTTTATTATTGTGTTTCTTGGTTTGTATAACTTTCATTATGACCTATCAGCTCCCTGAGAAATTATTCTGCAGATCAATAATTTGTGTGTATTTGAGTAAATGATAACTCAAAGACTTCAGTAAACTTTAAATTGTCTACTTAATTTGTTTTTTAAAAAACTGTAGGCACAATTATGATACTATGCATTGTCTTAAGGTAGTTTCTGTTATTGGGCTATTAGCTATGGGAGGTTGAGTCAAGATTAGTCAGAGAGCCGCAGAATGAGTGGTTGAAAAATTTGTTACAAGTTAGGGCAAATATGGTCTCCTCTGTCTCTGAGCAGCTGATCTGTTACTGAACCCTGGTTGTAGCTGCATCTCTGAGAATATTGCAGAAACATGACCACAGACATCAATCTGTGTTATTACTTAGCATGGAACACAGGGAAACACTTCTCATTGGCATTTACTAAACAGAGTAAAACAACTATCATTGTAAGATACATGTGTTATGCTCCTCCATCTCACACCCCCAGGGATCTAAATTCAGGAGATCTAGGGGATCTTTCCCACTTTTTTTTTTTTTTTTTTTGAGACAGGGTCTTGCTTTGTATAAGCCCAGGCTGGTGTGCAGTGGTGCGATCTCGGCTAACTGCAGCCTTGACTCCCCAGGCTCAAATGACCTTCCCACCTGAGCCTCCTGAGCAGCTGGGACTACCGGCAGGTACCACCATGCCCGGCTAGTTTTTGTGTTTTTTGTAGAGACAGGGTTTTGCCATGTTACTCAGGCTGGTCTCAAATTCATGAGCTCAAGCGATCTACCTGCCTTGGCCTCCTACAGTGCTGGGATTATAGGTATGAACCACTGCACCCGGCTCTCCCACATTCTTTAAATGAAAGTGTTGACATTTTAGGTCTTTAACTTTCCTAATTTAGAATAAGACTTAGAGTTGAGAGGGAAAGGATTGCCAAATAGCTTCAATTGCTTTAGTTTACTTTCCTTAATTTCTTCTCTCTTCAAACTCTTCTCCTTTCTTTTTCCTCCTTCCATTTGTTAAAACTGTAAGTGCTTTGGGTACTGTCGTAAGTGATGTTCAGAGTCAATACAATGTATATCAAATTTTCCCATAATGTGAACTGGAAAATAATTGGAATATAAGAAAGGATAGACTGACGTGTGTCCGGATGCCTTCTCTGTTGTCCCTGTTTCCGGCACATTGCCCCCCTAACCCTCTGGGAGATGTAGGGAGTCAACCTGTTCAACACGTCTCAAGCAGATGGAGTGATGAAATGTTGATTTCACCATACCTTTCCCACTAAGAAATAGAATGGTCCTCCTCACATTTTTGCAGTGGTTATCTATTTCATCTATTAACTGAGAATGCAGAGTGTGCCTGAGCATTTTTACTCACAGAACTAATGAGAAAAGTTAAAAAAAATTTATTATGCAAGTGGTTTGCTTGACTTTCTTGCGAAATGCTCATAGGAAGTTAATAGGAATTGTATTATTATCAGAAGGTTTTAAGACAACACAAGTTTCCCCCCTAGCCCACTACCAAAATACATTGTGGTATACTAATTTACACAAATTAGGGTACTATATACTTGTTACTATGCTTTCATCAGAAAAGCACTTAAAATCAACAGATCGGCCGGGCACGGTGGCTCAAGCCTGTAATCCCAGCACTTTGGGAGGCCGAGGCGGGCGGATCACGAGGTCAGGAGATCGAGACCATCCTGGCTAACACGGTGAAACCCCGTCTCTACTAAAAATACAAAAAAAAAATTAGCCGGGCATGGTGGCGACGCCTGTAGTCCCAGCTGCTCAGAGGCTGAGGCGGGAGAATGGCATGAACTCGGGAGGCGGAGCTTGCAGTGAGCTGAGATCGCGCCACTGCACTCCAGCCTGGGTGACACAGAGAGACTCCGTCTCAAAAAAAAAAAAAAAATTCAACACATCATAGATTGTCTTCTTTCCTATATTTTAAAGCCACTCAAAGCTGAGTGGTATGGGAGAAGTCTGTGGTATTATACAATTTGAGGAATTAAAAAAGTTCCACATTACTGCCAGGCCTGCTACAGTAATTTGGAGGAATTTATTTACTATCATGCTTCCTTGCTACCATTTACAATCACTGATTTGTTAAAACTAGATGTCTTGCAGTGGAAGTGGAGATCGTATTTAGCTTCTGAGGTCCAGCCACGGTTCTGCTGGTGCCGGTAATCCAGAGGCTTTGGCTCCTGAGGTCTCTTGTCAACATGGTCTCTGGGAAGCCAGTTACCCACAATGTCCTTTTTCAGGGCACAGGGTATCTGGCCAGAATCCCCACTTAGCCCAGGACCTGACCCCTTCACCTATTCCCTCTTATTCTGTATCTGGAGACTTTGCCTCTTCACTGGTTTTATCTCATCCCAGAAATAGTCTAAAGTCTTTCAAATGCAAAATCACCATCTGCTTATTGGATATTTTCTCCTGAAGATATTCTGAGACACACCCAGACCAGATATTTGTCACTGAAAATTTTAATTTATTCCACATTTTCCAAATGCCATAATGGAGTGTGGAGATACAGAGATGAATAGGATTTATCCCTACCCACCAGAGGTATGCAATCTAGTGTGGGACACAGAGCTCTAAGTATGGAATAATGATAGCAGCTAGCATCTATAGAGCCCTGACCTTGGTAGGTATAGCGGTAAGCCCTTGACATAACTTACTCCATGTAATCCTAGCCAGTTCTGTAGGTATCAGTATCTCCATTTCCTAAATGAGGAAAGCAAAGCACAAGAAAGTTAAATAACTTGCCTACAGTTTTTCTGGTGACAAGTGGCAAAGCAGAGACTTAAAACCAGGCAATCCAGGGGCTTTAAGTGATTCTTAAATATTATGTGATAAATGCATTTAAAATGTGTCTGGAATAGGCTTTGTGAATTCCAGAAAGGGAACTAAATTCTATCTAAAAAGAGGATGCTTCTCAGAGGGAGTAATGTTTGACTTGAGACCTGCAGAAGGAAAAAGGAAGGAAGCTTGCAGAGGAGCCTTAGTGACAAGGAGCATGCTATATTGTGGGGACAGTAAGAATAGGGGAGAAGCCTTGGCCTTGTCACTTTCTGCCTTTTTGGTTTATGCAGTTGTCTCTGCCTAAGATTTTTTTCTACCTTTGTTTCTGCCTCCAGTTACTCCCACTGGAAGTGTCACTCTCTTTTAAACTCAGAGAGCCTTGTTTATGGCACTGATGTGGTGCCCCGTGCATTCTGCTTTGTACTAAATATGCTGTATCTCACCTTTGTGTCAGTACCAAACTGTGTTCTTTGTAATTCTGCAGCTTCTAGTACATTTGTGCGTAGTAGCAACTCAATGCACATTTGTTGAATGTTGAATGAATGCTAATCAAGGCAAGACAAGCAAAATTCTCAAATAAGTCAAAATAATCCCTCATTCTTTCCAGATGGAATGGTAGTCAATTTGCTTCAGGAATAAATTAGCCAATGGATGTTTCATAACATAACCGACCCCAAGTAACTCAATTTAGCTGCTGAAGCCAGCTTTTAAAGATGTAGTTTATCCACTGGCCATGGGATATTGGCCATGATTACTGGAGCAAGCCCTAGTAATACAGTCTTTATATAATAAATACAATCTTACTAATGTCAATGAGAATTATCTTTATATAATAAATACAATCTTTAAAATTGTATTTATATTTGGCATTTATGCCTCTCAGTACTCTGTAGTTTCTTATTAGAAGTATACTTTAACTTGAGAATTCCATTAGAATCATTAAATTTTCTGAATAGAAAGCTTAACAGTGTTTAAAAATAAATTTTTAGTGGCTTCATGATATCAAAACAACCACTTGAAAGCTGAAAAATATGTTAAACATACTTTTGTATTTATGTCCCAGTTTGCTTTTTTTGATTCACAGAAAAAGATTTGACTTGATTACAAAGAAGAAAACACAGAGAGAGCAAAAAAGAAAAGAAAGACAAAAGGAAGGAAGAAAGGAAGACAAAAAAAGAAAAAAAAGAAAGAGAAAGACTGAGTATCTTAGTTGTTTTGTGATTGGGTAGACATAACTCGAGAATCTTGGAGACATCCTTATCTCTTCCCTCTCCATTAGCTGCCACAAACAGCCCACCACTAAATAGTAAATCTAACTCCAAAATGTCTTTGATATTCCTTCTTTCCTATTCATTTCCATGTCACTGCCTGACTTCAAGCTTCATATCAAATTGTAATTGATCTCCTAACTCTCATTTTGTGTGTGTTCCCCAAATCATTCTTGATATATCTGTGCAAATCTGAGCATGTCACTTCCCCAATAGTAGGTATGCATTGGCTCCCTCTTAATCTCCATGACCAGAGATTCTGTCCACCTCTCCAGCCTCATCTTGTGAGCTTCTTTCTAATCACCTCATCCTTTTAGCCTTTGCCTCGACTGGCCTGATAAACCTCTACCTGCCTGCCAAGTTTCAGTTCAAGCCTTAGCTCTCTGTCAAGCTCCCCCTCCCTCACCCGGACTCAGATGCTCCTTGCGCCTGCAGTGGGTCAGCTGCTTTACATATATTGTACTGTTTAAGGTGGGTGGTCTTCATCTCCACTTTGCAGGTGAGCAAAGTGAAGCTCAGAGAGCTTAAGTAATTTGCTGACAGTCACACAGTAAGAAAATCAGTGGCACGCTGGGATTTGAAACTGGTTCTTTGTATTTCAAGAACCTGAGCTCACTCCTCAACGTGTTGCTTCTTGGCTTTAGCTTTGCCCACACCTGCTTTCATTTTGTTAGGATGTTCATCACATTTACTGTGTTTGCAGTTCTCCATTTCTGCTACACTCGTTGAAAGCATCAGCCCCACCCTTCATCTTTATGTCTCCAAAGAGCTGCACAGTGTCTGGCTCATGAGAGGTAGTTAAGAAATATTTATTAAGGTGATGAATGAACCAAGCAATATGCAAACAACATACATATTCTTTTCTTTGTGGTGGTGTGGAGAAGAAAGGGAGAAGTAATAAGTTCCACTTTCTGGAGTGGAAGGGTTCTAGTGCGACAATAGAAGGTTGTATGACCTCCAGAACTATCTTAAGAGTGTTTTTAGGATTAGCTACTAAGGGCCAGGCACAATGGGACACACCTGTAGTCCCAGCTAGTCAGGGGCTGAGGCAGGAGCATTGCTTGAGCCCAGAAGTTAAAAGTTGTAGTACACTGTGATTGCATCTATGAATAGCCACTGCACTCCAGCCTGGGCAACATAGCAAGAACCCGTCTCTCAAAAAAAAAAAAAAAAAAGAATCCGGCTATTAACAGAAGTCAGCAATGAATACCAAGGTCATCAGTATTACCTAATGTTTATTGCTTCCTTGGATGAACTTATTAATTTCTTATAAGGAAATGTGCCTGTATAAGAAAGAAAGGAGCAAAGGAGGAAAGGGATAGGATGGAGAAGAGTCTTGGAGTGTGACTTCATATAAGTCCCTCAGTTTCTTTACTTGAAAACACTTATATTAATCATGGGGATGAATTTTATTAATGTGGGGTAGTGGGCTGAAGAATGTTCCCCAAAGATGTCGGGTCCTAATCCATGGAACTTGTAAATGTTACCTTATTTTGAAAAAAGTGTCTTTGTAGGTGTGATTAAGCTAAAGAACTTGAGATTAGGGGATTAAATGCAATCACATATATCTTTATAAGAGAAAAGCAGAGGGAGGTTACACACACACACACACACACACACACACACTCTCTCTCTCTCTCTCTCTCTCTCTCTCTCTCTCTCTCTCTCTCTCTCTCTCTCTCTCTCTCAAGGGAATGGCCCTGCCAGAGGGCAGGTGGGCCTGCTAACACCTTAATTTCATCCCAGTGATACTGACTTAGACTTCTAGCCTCCAGGACTGCAGAGTAAGTTTCTGTTCTTTTAAGCAATGAAGTTTATGGTAATATGTTACAGCAGCTACAGAAAACTCACCAGAAGGCAACAATACAGGAACATGAGAAATACAAGGCCTGACAGAGAGCTCCTTTGGATGGCTCTTCCTCTCCACTTCCCTTGGAAAGCTTGCTCTTTCACTCTCCAGGGGATCAAAACCAGGGAGACTGTCTGCTGCTAACACTACACTCCCGGAATCTGTGAGTTCTCCTGTTGTTCTTTTCTCCCTCAGGATCCTCCGATTCCAGCATCTATCATAGTCCAAGCAGAGCACATATGCACTCCTTTTGAGTACATATGGCTTTCACGGTCTGGTGATGGAATCTGGGAACACAGTTATATTTGGATGAGGTCAGTTCTGAGTGGCAAGCTCGTGTTACTTAATTAGTTTAGCATAAGTGTAAACCTTTCAATAGACGCTAGTTTTCCCCTGTTTTTTGCATCTATCACAAGAAAAGGTTGGATTAGATAATAGCTGTGGTTCCTGTCAGCTCTGAAATCCTGCAACTCTCTCACTAGTCTTCATTTGCCTTCACCTGTGAGCCTGTCACTCGTTTGTCCTAGGGAAACTCTTCTAACATGAGATTCAAGTTGAGCTCTCTCAGCTATGTAAGATCCTGGAAAAGGATTGTTTTTCTTTCTGGATTTTAGGCCAAGCTAAAAAAAAAAAAGAAAAGAAAAGAAAAAAAGAAAAAAACCCATGACTCTTGACTTAGTTGGTGTCCCTAGATTCAGACCTTGAAATTTACCCAACTAGGCTTTCTTTTTCCCAGGTACCTAGGACTGTGAACAAAGTTGATCAAGCCAGTCTGAATTTTTGCAGATTTTCCTCCCCCTTTTCTTTTCATATGTTTTTTAATAAAAATATATTTCTATGTATCAAATATTGCTTGCTTTAGACCTTCCAAGCTCAATGAGATCAACATTAGATTATTTCCCCTTCCTATTTTTTGCTGGATCTTATTATTATGTTTAAGACAGGGTCTCACTCTATCACCCTGGCTGGAGGACAGTGGCACAATCATGGCCCACCGCAGCCTTGACTTCCTGGGCTCAAGTGATCTTCCTACCTCAGCCTTCTGAGTAGCTGGGACTAGGTGCATGCCACTGTACCCAGCTTTTTAATTTCTTTTTGTATAGACAGGGTCTCACTGTGTTGCCCAGGTTGGTCTCAAACTGCTAGACTCAAGTGATCCTCCCACCTCAGCCTCCCAAAGTGCTGGGATGACAGCCTCCCAAAATGCTGGGTGAAGCACCATTCCTGGTCTCAGACCTTACTTTTTATTTCCCTCTGAAAATCTCTACCTCAAAGACAGAAGCTTTGATTGTATGACAGCCATAGTATATGACATTTGCTAAAATTAAAAAAAATAATAATTTCTCTGCTATTAAATGATGGTCTAAAAATATATTTCAATTTGATTTTCCTTTTTTTGAGACAGGTTCTTGCTCTGTTACCCAAGCTGGAGTGCAGTGGTATGACCACGGCTCACTGAAGCCTTGAGCTCCTAGGCTCAAGTGATCCTCCTGTCTCAGCCTCCTGGGTAGCTGGCACTGCAGGCACATGGCACCATGCCCGGCTATTTATTTACTTATTGAGATGGAGTCTCACTATCTCCCAGGCTGGTGGTGATCTTGGCCCACTGCAACCCCGCCTCCCGGGTTCAAGTGATCCTCCTGCCTCAGCTTCCTGAGTAGCTGGGACTACAGGCATGTGCCGCCATGTCCGGGTAATTTTTTAATTTTTAGTAGAGACAGGGTTTCACCATAATGGCCAGGCTGGTCTCAAACTTGTGACCTCATGATCCACCTGCCTCAGCCTCCCAAAGTGCTGGGATTACAGGCATGAGCCACTGCTCCTGGCCATTTATTTATTTTTGTAGAGATGGAGTCTCACTGTGTTGTCCAGGCTGGTCTTGAACTCCTGGCTTCAAGTGATCCTCCTACCTTGGCCTCCCAAAGTGCTGGGATTACAGGTGTAAGCCACTGAACCAGGTCAATTTCAACTCTTATTTTGGATTCAAGGGGTAGATGTGCAGGTTTGTTACATGGTATATTGCATAATACTGAGATTTGGGGTACAATTGATCCTGTCACCCAGATAGCAAGCATAGTATCCAACAGTTTTTTAACACTTGCCCCCCTCCCTCCCTTCTCTCTCTAGTAGTTTCCAATATCTATTGTTGTCATCTTTATGTCCATGAGTACTCAATGTTTACCTCCCACTTATAAGTAAGAATATGTGGTATTTGGTTTTCTGTTCCTGCATTAATTCGCTAGGATAATGGCCTCTAGCTGCAACTATGTTGCTGCAAAGGACATAATTTTGTTATTTTTTATGGCTGTGTAGTATTCCATAGTGTATATGTACCACATTTTATCCAATCCACTGTTGATGGGCACCTAGGTTGATTCCATTCGTTTATTGCCTCTTTCTTGAACCCATGATTTCCCATATGCATTCTGAGATCCCTCACAGCTTTCGTCTTCCTCTTCCAACTTCCAGTAAAGGTTCCATACGTTCCTGCTTCACACAGTGTCAGGGAGGTCAGTTGGTTCTCAGACCCCCATCATTGTGAACCAGCATTGGCATTCACCAGAATACTTGGAGAACAACTTTCTTATGAAACATTCTTTGAGTACCTGCTATAAACCAGGCATTTCTACAGCAAGTGTTGAAACTGTATGTTAGACTGTGTAAGATTCAATTCTTGTTTTAAAATGTCATTGTAATAGAGAAAGTAAGATAACCACACAAATAATAATAAGATGAAGTGGGTGCTGCTGTAATATTGATGGAAATAGCCCCAGATGCAAAAGTTGATAGAACTACATTTCTTTTCCTAACAAGGCATTTTCCATGGATATGAATTTATGAGCATCAGTTTTCTTGCATGCCCAGGGGTCTATGGAGGCTGTATTTGTGTATGAAGATGTGGTGTGCAGTAAATGATATAAATGTATGTGGAAGTGCCCAGCATTATCTCTGGTTCATAGTAGGGAATTGATTGGAGATTCTTAAATACCAGAGAAGGGGTTTCAAAGGAAGGAGAGATCACAGGTGGTTTGGCGGATCCAAAAGGGCTTTGTGGAAAATGTAGCAATTAAGATAGGTCAGACTGGTGGCTCCTCAGGGCAGGGCCCGTTTGAATTACTTTTCCTGTCCTTAGTATTTTATAGACTGTGCTGGATAAGATCAGGGCTTCCACTAACTGTACATTATGGTGAGTTGTAAAATTACTTCATTATATATTACAATGTAATAATAATAGAAATAAAGTACACAATAAGTGTAATACACTTGAATCATCCCAAAACCATCTGCCACCCCAACCCTGGTCCATGGAAAAATTGTCTTCCATGAAACCTGTTCCTGGTGCCAAGAGGTTGGGGACCGCTGTCCTAGATCATCTCAAGGAATAAACACTTTTACAGCTTAAACCAGCCTTGTACATAACTCATTTTATAATTAGATGCTATGTTTCAAATATTAGTAGCCCTGGGAGGGGTAACACTAATGTGCAGAAATAGCTGGGTCGTATATGAGACATCTGGAGGAAGGGAGAACCATGGAGAGGGTGCTAAAGACAAACTTGACTATAGTATTTGATGTGAACATGACCTCAATTGTAAGTACACCACTATTTTATGTACCTTTAAGAAAAAAGTGCTGTCAATTATGTTTAATGATTGTGCTGTACTACACATGAGTTGGTCATACTGGCTTCTTATTGCTTTGACATTTTCTGCATTTCTTCTGGGATATTTGGCACTTTTGCCTGCTTTCTTGTATGGCTTGGCATAAGATAGACAATTCTTTGCACATGTCTGTGTAGCAAAATGCAATTCAACTTCATTTACCTTTTGTTATAGATCCTGTAAGACAACTGATTGATGCTTTGCAATAAAATATGGAATTGGGGTCATTCTTCTGGAGAAAAATATGTATTCCACTAATATCAAATTTATCCTCCAACTTCATTTCTATGCTTTTCTACTTATACAATAATTTTTTGTTTCAATGGTGGGTTACATGTAAAGACATATAAAATGGAAATTACATTTAAATGACCAAGATTGTACACATGCAACTACATCATGATAGCAACTAGTGGAAGGCAGTAATAAGACCCCAATGATTAAAGACATGCTAACAATATAGAGAGGTTAAAATGAAGGCTGGGTGCAGTGGCTCACACCTGTAATCCCAGCACTTTGGGAGGCCGAGGTGGGTGGATCACCTGAGGTCAGGAGTTCAAGACCAGCCTGGCCAACATGGTGAAACCCAGTCTCTACTAAAATTGTAAAAACTAGCCGGGTATGGTAATGGGTGCCTGTAATCCCAGCTACTTGGGAGACTGAGACAGGAAAATTACTTGAACCCAGGAGACGGAGGTTGCAGTGAGCTGACACAGTGCCACTGTATTCCAGCCTGGGTGACAGAGTGAGACTCAGTCTCAAAAAAAAAAAAAAAAGAAAAAAGAAAAAGTGCACTTAGAAACAATGAAACATGCTCTCTTTAAAATGTGCCTGCAGACTCATCTACCTCATGCTGAAGTATTTTATCTAGCACTTAAGACTAATTGGTTGAACCATATCCCTTTATGGCTCTGGTTTTATGATGTACACTAATATGTGTCATAAAACCATAATGTACATTTGGTGACCACAATCATCTTATCAAAGGGCTCTGCCAGAAGGGAATCTGACGCAGGAGTATCCATACCCTAAGCTCTGTTTTCCAAGTTGGTGGTTGTATGGTTATATATAGAAGCGTCATGGTCATATTCGCCCTTGCTCCCTTCTACCCACTACATGTACCAGTTAGGAGTTTGTTTAATGGGTGTCTTATGATTTTCTTGTCTGGTTTACCTCTTGATGATCCACATTTCATAAATCATATCTCCTCGTATATACAGGAAAACATATGTTGAAATCAATGAAATTACATAACTTGCCCCCTTTGAATCAGTTTCCTTAACACTTTGAATATGCTCATTTCAGGCATCCCTATGCTACAGAGTGTGCCCTACAAATAGAGATGTGGGAAACCTGCCAGGAGAAATTAAACTGTCAGTCTCCTCATCTTCCAGAAGAGGGTTGATAGATACATCTCTCTATGTTGTGGCAGCCTTCAATCTGAATTGAGCAGATTTCAAACATTTCTCACAGCTGTGTACCTAGAGTTTAATCTCTGAAGACTTATTTCATTGCTGATCATTTGCAAGATGGATAGATTTGAGTCGTACCTTATCTGTTTTTCTCCTGTCACTTATTGGTAAAAGAAACAATGAGCAGGAAGTTGTGAAAGAGGATAAAGGAAAGTTCGGCAAACTGGATGGTCCTGAAAAGTCTGTGAGAGACACATGGAAGGTAAACATGACGGTTGCTTTTGTTTCTGCCAGTGAGGTCATTGGAGCATGAACAGGGCAAATTGGGCAAATTCGACTCGGAGCTGATGTGCTGATGCTTTGGAAGCTCTCTCGGGATGGAAGGGTTCTCCATTCCTGTTTTTGGTCTTACTGTTGTTACTAAGAGGGTTGTCTCTGTTCTAATCTGCTAGTTGCAGGCTTACAGTTGGTTGGATGATGAAATGTGATGTTTACAGCATTAAGCACATTGTTCAGTAGAAGTTTTAACAAATCCTCCTACTAACACTTCGTGATAATTTAATCTATCAGATACACTTTAACAACACTTTTGACTACACATTAGTGGAGCTCATATAATTAGCTAGTTCTTGTTTTATTGTTACATTAAGAAAAAAAACAAAATTTGAATTTAAATATACAACTCGTGGTGGAGGAAAAAAAGACATACTTTCAGAGGGAAAATCTTACAAGTGAGTTTTATGGCTTAAAAACTGAATGCCTTAAAATTTATATATCTTCTTTTTTTTGAGGTGAAAAAATTCTTCTAGGAAGTTGCTATTTATAAAAAAAAAAAAGTGTCGTAGACCTTACTTTCAAACTTTAGAAAAAACTAGACTTACTAAATCTCACATAGTCACAGGACAACACGGTTTAGAAGCATTTAAAACATTATGATTTTGGGGTACTTGAATATTTGAATATGAATGAAAGCAATTTTTTTGGATGGCCTGAATTGTTTTTTTAAGATTGGGTTTTTGGTGTGATAAAAATGTTTTATTTCATGACTGTGTGGTAGTTGCACAGTTATAAATATTTGTCAAACTCATTGAATTTTACTCTTAAACTTGGCAAAATTTTTGTATGTAAATTATACTTTAATAACACTGACAAGAAAAATAAAATATTTTGGGATTTACAAAAGGACTGGCTGGAATTTCAAGGAAGGGAGTTTCTGTGGACAGGCAATATGACACCAAAATCATGGATAGGAACAGAAATTATTTTAGTCAAAAGCCAAATGTAATGAAACTGTTAAGAAAAATGATTTAGTGACTGTATTTTACATGTTTATTATACTTCTCATTACATTTGGGTTATTTCCCCACTTATGTTCATTTGTATGGGTGCAGGTAGAATAGGGTGGGGACAAGGGGATGGGAGGGTGGTGTGCATCACGTGAAAATGAAGAGGACTTGGGGCAGAGCAAGTTGGCCTAATAGAAGCCTCCAGCGATTGTCCTCCCTGCAGGAACACCAAATTGTACAACTATTCACACAGAAAATCACATTTATAAGAACCAAAAATCAGGTGATTACAGTACCTGTTTTTAACTTCCTATCACCGAAAGAGGCAAAAAAAAAAAAGGGTAGGAGAGGCAGTCTTGAATTGCCTATACCACCTGGTCTTCCATCCCCTGGCAGTGGTCACATGACACAGAGACAGATCTGTACGCTTGGGGGAGGGAGAGCACAGGAACTTTGCATTGGAACTCAGTGCTGCCCTGTTACAGTGGAAAGCAATGTCAGGCAGAACTCAGCTGACACCCATGGAGGGAGCATTTAAACAAGCCCTAGCCAGGGGGGAATCACCCACCTAGTGGTTAGAACCTGAGTGCTGGCAAGCTAAAGTACTTTAGGGTCCTAAATAAACTTGAAAGGCAGTCTAGACCACAAGGACTGCAATTCCTGGGCAAGTCCTGGTACTGTGCTGGCCTTGGAGCCAGTGGACTTGGGGGACATGTGACCCAATAACACATCAGCCGGGGTGGCCAAGGGAGCGCTTGCATCACCACTCCCCTAACCCCAGGCAGCACAGCTTGCATCTCCTGGAAAGACTTCTTCCTTCTGCTTCAGGAGAGGGAAGAGTAAAGAGGACTTTGTCTTGCAACTTGGAAACCAGCTCAGCCACAGTAGAACAGGGAACCAGGCAAAGTCCTGAGGCCCCCATTCCAGCCTCTAGTTCCCAAAGGACATTTCTAAAGACATCCTGGGCCAGAAGGGAACTTGCTACCTTGAAGGGAAGGCCCCAGTCCTGGCAGAATTCATCACCTGCTGGCTGAAGAGCCCTTGGGCCTTGAATAAACATCAGCAGTACCCAGGCAGTACTCGCCATGGGCATTGAGTGAGACTCAGAGCTGTGCTGGATTCAGGTATGATCCAGCATATTCCCAGCTGTGGTGGCCACAGAGAGAGACTCTTCTGCTTGTGTAAAGGAAAGGGAAGAGTGTAAAAGATTTTGTCTTGTGGCTTGGGTGCCAGCTCAGCTGCAGTAGAATAGAGCACCAGGTAGATTCCTAAGGTTTCTGACTGTAGGTCCTGGCTCCAGGATGGCATCTCTAGACCTGCTCAGGGCCTGGGGGAACTCACCACTCTGAAAATAAGGACACAAGCCAAGCTCATCTTGCTATCTGCGAATTGTAGGGCCCTAAGGCCTTGAGCAAACATAGGTAGGCAGTGGTTACCACAGGCCTTGAGTGAGTCCTAGTGCTGTGCCTGGCTTCAGGTCTGACCAAGTATAGTCCCAGTGGTGATGGCCACTGGGTGCTTGTGTCACCCCTCCCCCAGCTCCAGGCAGCTCAACACAGAGAAAGAGACTCCATTTGTTTTGGAGAAAGCAAGGGACGAGAACAAGACTCTACTCGGTAATCCAGGAATTTTTTCTGGATCTTATCCAAGACCACCAAGGTGGTATCTCTATGAATCCACAAGAGCCACAGCATTACCTAATGCAGATATGGCAGAAGTGACCAAAAACTTAGGTGACAACACCTAAGTCCCTTTGAATACCGGGAAAGCCTTCCTAAGAAGGAAGAGTACAAACAAGCCCAGACTGAGAACACTACAATAAATACCTAACTCTTCAATGCCCAGACACTGAGGAACATCCACGAGCATCAAGACCATCCAAGAAAACATGACCTCACCAAAACTAAATAAGGCACCAGGGGCCAATCTTGGAGAGACAGAGATATTTGACCTTTCAGACAGAATTCAAAATAGCTGTTGTGAGGAAATTCACCAAAATTCAAGATAACACAGAGGAGGAATTCAGAATCCTATCAGATAAATTTAACAAGATATTTAAATAAGTAAAAAGAATTAAGCAGAAATTCTGGAGTGGAAAAATGTAATCGACATACTGAAGAATGCATCAAAGTCCCTTAATAACAGAACTGATTAAGCAGGAGAAAGAATTAGTGAGCTTGAAGACAGGCTGTTTGAAATACACAATCAGAGGAGATTAAAGAAAAAAGAATGAAGCATGCCTAGAAGATCTAGAAAATAGTCTCAAAAGAGCGAGTCTGAGTTACTGGCCTTAAAGAGGAGGTAGACAGACAGATAGGGGTAGAAAGTTTATTCAAAGGAATAATAAAAAGGCTTTCCAAACCTCAAGTAATATGTAAATATTCAAGTACAAGAAGGTTATAGAACACTTTACTTGGGTTATAGGTTTAACCCAAATAAGACTATCTTAAGACATCCAATAATTAAACCCCGATGGTCAAGGATAAAGAAAGGATCCTAAAAGAAGCAAGAGAAAAGAAACAAATAATATACTACCGAGGCTGGATGTGGTGGCTCATGTCTGTAATTCCAACACTTTGGGAGGCCAAGGTGGACAGATCACTTGAGGTCAGGAGTTCGAGACCAGCCTGGCCAACATGGTGAAACCTCGTCTTTACAAAACTCACAAAAATTAGCTGGGCATGGTAGTGCATGCCTGTAATCCCAGCTACTCAGGAGTCTGAGACAGGAGAATCACTTGAACCCAGGAGGTAGAGGTTGCAGTAAGCAGAGATTGCACCACTGCACTCCAGCCTATGCGATACAGTAAGTGAGGCTCGTCTTAAAAACAAAAACAAACAGACAAATAAAAAACATACAATGAAGCTCCAATGTGTCTGGCAGCAGACTTCTTAGTGGAAACCTTGCAGGCCAGACATATTTCATGACATATTTCAAGTACCGAAGGAAAAAAAATACCTCGTATCCTATCCAGCAAAAATACACTTCAAACATGAAAGATAAATAGGGACTTTCTTAGACAAGCTAAGGGATTTCATCAATGCCAGACCTGTCCTACAAGAAATGCTGAAGGGAGTCCTTCAATCTGAAAGTAAAGGACAATAATGAGCAATAAGAAAGCATTTGAAGGTTCAAACTCACTAGTAACAGTAAGTACACAGAAAAAGCCAGAATATTATAAAACACTGTAATTGTGGTGTGTAAACTACTCACATCTTGAGTAGAAAGACTAAAAGATGGACTGATCAAAAATAATAAGTACAAGTTTTCAAGGCATAGACAATACAATAAGCTATAAATATAACAACAGAAAGTTAAAAAGTGGATTAACAGAAAGTTAAAAAGATGAAGTTAACGTATAGAGTTTTTATTAGTTTTCTCATTGCTTGTTTGTTTATGCAATCAGTGTTAAGTTGTCATCAGTTTAAGGGGTTATAAGAGACTATTTGCAAGCCTCATGGTAGCCTCAGATAAAAAATCATATAACAAACAAAAAATAAAAATCAGGAAATTAAAAACACCACCAGAGAAAGATCCTCTTCACAAATAAAATGACAGAAAGGAAGAAAAGAAGGAAGAGAAGACCAAAAAGCAATCAGAAAACTAATAACAAAACAGTAGTAGTAAGCCCTTACTTATCAATAATAACATTGAATGTAAGTGGACTAAACTCTCCAATCAAAATACATAGAATGGCTGAATGGATAAAACACAAGACTCAATGATTGGTTGCCTATAGGAAATACACTTCACCTATAATGACTCACATAGATTGAAAATAAAGGGATGGAAAAAGATGTTCCATACAAATGAAAACCAAAAAAGAGGAGGAGTAACTGTACTTAGATAAAATAGACTTCAAAATAAAAACTATAAAAAGAGACAAAGAGAGTCATTTTAGAGTGATAAAGGGGTCAATTCAGTAAGAGGTTGTAACAATTGTAAATATACATGCAGCCAATACTAGAGCACCCAGATATTATAATAAGCAGCCAATAACAGAAGCAAATTAATAATAAAGATTAGAGCAGAAATAAATGAAATGGAAATGAAAAAACAATACAAAAGATCAATGAAACAAAAAGTTGAGTTTTTGAAAAGATGAGTAAAATTGACAAACCTTTAGTCAGACTAAGAAAAAAGAGAAGACACAAATAAAATTAGACCTGAAAACTGAAACATTACAACCAATGCTGCAGAAATTCAAAGGATCATTAGCGGCTACTATGGGCAACTATATGTCAATAAATTTGAAAACCTAGAAGAAATGGATAATTCCTGGATATCTACAACCTACCAATATTGAACCATGAAGAAATTCAAAACTTGAACAGACCAATGTAATGAGATCAAAGCTATAATAAATATATAACAAAGAAAAGCCCAGGGCCTGATAACTTCACTGCTGGATTTTACCAAACATTTAAAGAACTAATACCAATCCTACCCGAACTATTCTGAAAAACAGAAGAGAAGCAAATACTTCCAGATTCATTCCATGAGGCCAGTATTACCTGATACTAAAACCAGACAAAGACACATCAAAAAAATAAAACTACAGGCCAATATTGTTGATGGATATTGATGCTAAAATCCTCAACAAAATACTAGTAAATGGAATTCAGCAAAACCTTAAAAAGATCATTTATCATGATGAAGTGGGATTTATCCCAGGGATGCAAGGATGATTCCATATATGCAAATCAATCAATGTGACATCATATCAACAGAATTAAGGACAAAAACCATATGATCATTTCAATTGATACTGAAAAGCATTTTATAAAATTCAACATCCCTTTGTGATAAAAGCCCCAAAAGCTAGGTATAGAAGAGACATACCTCAACACAATAAAAGCCATATATGACAGGTCCACAGCTAGTATCATACTGAATGGGAAAAACCGCAATCCTTTCCTCTAAGATCTGAAAGACAACAGGATAACCGCTTCATCACTGTTATTCAACATAGTACTGGACATCCCAGCTAGAGCAACTAGACAAGAGAAAGAAATAAAAGTCATCTAAATTGGACAGGAAGACATCAAATTATTCTTGTTTGCAGATGATATGATCTCATATTTGGAAAAATATGAAGACTCTACCAAAAAAAAAAAAAACTATTAGAACTAAACAAATTCAGTAAAGTTGCAGGATACAAAATCAATATACAAAAATCAGTACCATTTCTATATGCCAGCAGTGAACAATCTGAAAATGAAATCAAGAAAGTAATCTCACTTACAGTAGATGCTAATAAAATTAAATACCTAGAAATTAACCAAAGAAGTGAAAGATCTCTA
Source organism: Trachypithecus francoisi (assembly GCF_009764315.1). Classification (NCBI taxonomy): domain Eukaryota; kingdom Metazoa; phylum Chordata; class Mammalia; order Primates; family Cercopithecidae; genus Trachypithecus; species Trachypithecus francoisi. Next base: position 41,792,379 of record NW_022681470.1, on the reverse strand, counting down.
CAATGATAACTATAAAACATTTATGAAAGAAATTGCAGATGGCACACACAAAAAGGAAAGCTATTCCATGTTCATGGGTTGGAATTATCAATATTGTTAAAATGTCCATACCACCCAACCCAAAGCAATCTACCAATGCAATCCTTATAAAAATACCAATGACATTCTTCACAGAAATAGAAAAGACAATCCTAAAATTTATATGGAACCACAAAAGAACCAGGAGAGCCAAAGTTATCATGAGCAAAAAGAATAAAACTGGAGGAATCACATTACCTGACTTCAAATTGTAGCACAGAGCTATAGTAACCAAAATAGCATGGTATTGGCATAAAACCAAACACATGGAACACCAATGGAATAGAATAGAGAACCCAGAAATAAATCCATATATCTACAGTGCACTTATATCCCACAAAGGTACCAAGAGCATACTTTGGAGAAGGGACAGTCTCTTCAGTAAATGGTGCTAGGAAAACTGGAGGTCCATATGAAGCAGAATGAAACTAGACCCCCATCTCTTGCCACATACAAAACCCAAATCAAAATAGATTAAAGACTTAAATCTAAGATGTCAAAGTGTGAAACTACTAAAATAAAACATTAGGGAAACTCTCCAGGACATTGGACTGAGCAAAGGTTTCTTGAGTAATGTCCCATAAGCATGGGCAACCAAAGCAAAAATGGACAAATGGGATCCCATCAAGTTAAAAGGCTTCTGCACAGCAAATGAAACAATCAACAAAGTGAAGAGATAGCTGACAGAATGGGAGAAAATATTTGCAAACTATCCATCTGACAGGGGCTAATAACCAGAATGTATAAGAAGCTTAAACAACTCTATAAGAAGCAATCTAATAATCTGATTTAACTCATGCCTGTAATCCCAGAACTTTGGGAGGCCGAAACAGGTGGATCACCTGAAGTCAGGAGTTCGAGATCAGCCAGACCCACATGGTGAAACCTCATCTCTACTAAAAATACAAAAATCAGCTGGATGTGGTGGCAGGTGCCTGTAATCCCAGCTACACGTGAGACTGAGGCAGGAGAATCACTTGAACCTAGGAAGCAGATGTTGCAGTGAGCCGAGACTGCACCACTGCACTTCAGCCTAGGTAAAAGAGTGAGACTCCATCTCAAAACAACAAAACAAACAAAAACAAAAACAAAGAAACAAACAAAAGGGACAAAAGATCTGAATAGATATTTCTCAAAAGAAGACAAATGGCAGACAGCTACGTGAAAAGGTGCTCAAAGTAAGAACTTTGCATGTTCTCACTTGTTTGTAGGAGCTAAAAATTAAAACAATTGAGCTCATGGAGATTGGGAGTAGAACAGTAGTTACCAGAGGCTGGAAAGAGTAGTGGGTGAGGTGAAGGGGGTTGGTTAATAGGTAAAAACATGTAGTTAGATAGAATGAATAAGATCTGGTATTTGATAGTATAACAGGGTGACTATAGTCACAATAATTTATTGTACATTTAATAATAACTAAAAGTATAATTGGATTGTTTGTAACACAAAGAAAGGATAAATGCTTGATGTGATGGCTGCCCCATTTATACTGATGTGATTATTACACATTATATGCCTTATCAAAATATGTCATGTATCCCATAAATATGTATACCTACTATGGACCCACAAAAATTAAAAATTAAAAAAAAAATGAAGGAGATGTGAAAGGTAATTGGTGAGGGTATAGTTGTGGGGAGAGTAATGCCTTCTACTCTCAACTTAATTATGTGCATGTAATTAACATTTGTATTTCAAAGGACTTGTGTGTTATAATACAAAAAGCATTTGCTTTTATAGAGAAACAGATAAGCCCCAATTGGCTTTATTGGTGTTATTATACAATTATTACTTCTTTAAAATTGAGCCTACATGCTGAAAATAACCAAAGCACAGAATCATAGTTTAGCTAAATTGCCTTATTATAACCATGTGAATGTTCCTGAAAATAATGGCAGAATTGATGCTAATTTGGAGATTGCTATTGATTGACTACTCTTCTTGAAATTATTGAATTGATAATGCTGTGCTTTGGCAGCTGATGGCCACCCATTTGCCTTGATTTTTACGTATTAACCTAGTGATATGTACTAGTTTTAGTTGGGCAAATATTGTATGCTTTCCAAGCAGGCTATTACTTTGTACTGTTTCTTTGGAGAAAATTTCTTTCTTATCCACTCAAAAATGAAATATGTCTTGAAACACAGCCCTTTGTAAAGACAAAGGAAAAATTTTTATCTATGGGCCTATTACCCAATGATAATCACTTATCATTTTGGTATATTTTCTTCCGGTCTTCTCTACTCAGCTGGTTCTTTCTTTTACTTTTTTGTGATCGCTCTCTCTATAAAAGTCTGTATTCACTTTTTTGTTGTTTTTGCTTACCTTATGATGCCTTTTTATGTGTTAGATATGTTTTACAAATTTTTTTTTGAGACGGAGTTTCACCCTTGTTGCCCAGGCTGGAGTGCAATGGCGCAATCTCGGCTCACTGCAACTTCCGCCTCCCAGGTTCAAGTGATTCTCCTGCCTCAGCCTCCCAAGTAGTTGGGATTACAGGCATGTGCCACCACGCCAGGCTAATTTATTTTATTTTATTTGTTTATTTATTTTTTGAGACAGAGCCTTGCTCTGTCGCCCAGGCTGGAGTGCAGTGGCGCAATAGTGGCTCACTGCAACCTCTGCCTCCTGGATTCAAGCGATTCTCCTACCTCAGCCTCCTGAGTAGCTGGGATTACAGGTGCCCACCACCACGCCCGGGTAATTTTGTATTTTTAGTAGAGACAGGGTTTCACCATGCTGGTCAGGCTGGTCTCGAGCTCCGGACCTCAGGTGATCCACCTGCCTTGGCCTCCCAAAGTGCTGGGATTACAAGCGTGAGCCACCATGCCTGCCTACAAATGTATTTTTAATAGTTGCATTCATTTTAAAATATAGAATGCCTTACTTCCCTGAGGTTACCACTTTCTTATATTTTATTATACATAATTAGATCAGAAAATGCATTTCTTTTTGGTGGGAGAAAATTATTGTTTGCTTCTACTTTTATAATTTTAAAGTAGTTGATAAACTACCAAATTTAATAATAATTAAGATATCTAATAAATATTGCACGTTCTTACTCATGTGGAAGCTAAAAAAAGTTCATCTCATAGAAGTGGAGAGTAGAGTAGTGGTTACTAATAGTGGTTAGAAGCTGGGAAGAGTGGAGGGAATATGGAGAGGTTGGTTAAAGGATGTAAAATTATAACTAGGAAGAATAAATTCTGGCGTTCTGTAGCACTGTAGGGTGAGTATAGTTAACAATAATTTGTTATTTATTTTCAAATAGCTAGAAGAGAGGATTTTTTGATGTTCCCAACACAAAGAAATGATAAATGTTTGAGGTGATGAGTATGCTAATTACCTTGATTTGATCATTACACATTGCAAGTATCAAAATATCACACTCTGTATCCCATAAATCTGTACAATCATTGTGTGTCAATTATTATGTCTTATGGTCTCTTCAAATAGCCATAAAACGTTAACTGGTAGTATTTCATATCTTTCTGATAATTTAGTTGTGGGCTGAGTTTCTTTCTTAAGATGAGAGCCTTGATTTTCCAGTTTTACACATCTTGCAGGTTTCCTCCTCCTCAGTGTCCTCCAGTTGAAGGCTCAAACCCACTTCCTCTTTAAAGTTTGCTGCATTTCCTGTCCATTCATTTCCCTGACTTTGGTGACAGGTCTTATTTATTTAAAATTACAACAACTATAAGTTTTTTCTTTCTATCCCTGGGTAAAGAATTGAGACAAGACTTTTCATCCCCAACACTTCCCCTCCCCCAGCCCCCCCCAAAAGGAAATTTCTTCTGCTTGAAGGTACTTTTGAGTGCCTGTGATTAAAAACAATATTTTTGTTATCTGGAGATTATTAAAGAACCAATGACTCATAGAAGGCATTGTATATTTACATATATATTATACTCATTACCTAGGATGTTTACAGAATTTCCCCCTTGGGAGTTAATATGCAGCTCCGTTTTATTCCTTACCTGTTATCATTACCCTAATAGAGACAAGTCCAAAGTACCATGGAAACCCTTCAGGAGAAACAGCAAAACAGATGACAAAGCGGCTCATTTCTTTTCTTCTTAATGGTCTCTCTTTTAAAATTATTTCCAAAGCAGATTTGAGTGTGTTTTGGTTTTTCAGGAAGTAAATAACTTCTGCTATTCAGACTGTTTAAACGTAGTTATTGTCCTCTTTGCACTGAATCGGATTAAGTCAACCAAGTATTTTGTGCCCCATAAACGTGGTCTTAATCTAAATGTTCACCTCAAAACTTTCTTTGTAAACATGTAGTTTTGATGCCTTGCTTGCAGCAGAACAGTAAGCTTCATGTGGGATTTGGAGAAAAGGAATGAAACACTCCAGCGCTACCTTTGGGAACTCTTTCCCTGGAATCCAAGGCTGCTTCAAGCAGGTCACCTTGATTCACCTATAGGTCAGGACAGACCAGTTTGTACCAGCTATTTAAATGCTGAACTTACTGGTCTTTTTTTGTTTGTTTGTTTTCAATGTATCTCACACTAAATCACTGCATAGCTAAACATATTACTTTAGGATGAGTCTTTCTGACAACTTAATATTTATTTGTAGTCTTTCTGGTTCTCTAATGAAGGAATAATAAACTCACAGTATGTAAGAAAAAGAATAGTTTTGAAATGGAGTTTTCTAAAGAATTTTAGAGGTTTTTTTTTTTAAAGTTTAAATGTTGGCGTAAATGTTCCATTTGTGTGGCAAATTAATTTTCCATGTGCATTCCCTTTATTCTCATGGTGGAGGATGTTGGGAGGGTGGACAGGGAAAAGGCACTCACTATACAGCTGATATCAATTCTGTGCCTGCTACTGACCACTCTAGGCTCTCAGGAACAAAGATGAGCAATGCACTTTCAATATGCTGCTATACTGGAGAGAGAGGGCATGTAAATAAATCTCTATATTACATTATGGTGTAGACATTGGAAAAATGGGGGTTCAGGTAAAGGACTCCATAAACATAGAAAAGGGAATTAATTCTGAGCAAGGCATTCGATAAGGAGCATTCAGGAGAAGCTTCAAGGTAGACTCGCAATTTGACTTTGCAGATGAATAGGAATTTATCTGGATCTATAGGTTCCAGGAAGGGTGAACAGTACAGGCAGGTATGATGTGCTATGCTTAACCACTGTGGGGAATGTGCCATAGCCAGCATATAAGAGGCTCTGTGGATAGAGGAGAAGCCGGACAGGTGGGTTGGGACCAACTTGAGAAGAGCCTGGAAGAACCCAAGGTGGCTTTTATCGGGGAAAGGACCTGATCAGTCATGTGTTTTCCAATGTTACCTTTGCCGTGATGTGAAGAGTAGGTTTGAAAGGGGAGCAGTTAGAGGCAAAATTAGGATCTCATTGCAGTCATTATATTTGTAAGAGACAAGGGCCTGAACCAGTCATTGGTGGCAAGGTTGCTTTTGAGAGAGATCCCCAAGGCCCAAAGGGCAGGGTTTGCTGACTGTGGCACCTAAAGGAGGAGATCCAAAAGGAGGATTCTGAGGTTTCTATGGCAGGCATCCCGGTGGTGGTGAATCTGTTAACTGAGACAGGGGAGCAAGTTTGAAGTGCCTGTCAGGACTTTCACAAGGAGTTATTCAGCAGGAGACATTTGGAAATATATGGCAGGGATCCAGGAGAGGTTGGGACAGCAAACACACATGTAGGAGTCATTGGGTTGTACAGGCAGTTCAGTGAGGTTGCGTTTTTAAGGGAGAGAGTGACTGATTAAGAAGTGGATAGAGGTGGTGAATCTGAGAACAATGGATTCAGGATATTGTTTCAAGAGGTTTGATGGTGAAGAGTAAAAAAGAGGGCAGTTGCCTGAGAGGTAGATGAGTAATTTTCTTTTCCCGGACTTGAATGCATGTGCGGGTGAAAACTAGTGGTGAGGAAGACAATGGCAATCCGAGAAAAAGGAGATAATTGTAGTGAGAGTTTGGAAGAAAAATATTGAGGAGGTCTTCCTTTTGAGGTGGACAGAAGGAGGAAACTATAGTAGATGATGAGATGAACTTAGAGGTGGATAGAAAAGAAATGAAACTTATTATACCTCCATTTTCTTAAAAGAGGAAGTCTGAGTAAAGGGAGGGTGGAGAAGGGAGTTTAAGGGTATGTTTGAAGATGTGAGAGCTGCTTTGAAAAGTGGAAGAGACAGGCCGCCTGCGGTGGCTCACGCTTTTAATGCCAGCACTTTGGGAGGCCGGGCGGGCGGATCACGAGGTCAGGAAATCGAGACCATCCTGGCTAACATGGTGAAACCCCGTCTCCACTAAAAATACAAAAAAATTAGCCAGGCATGGTGGCAGGTGCCTGTAATCCCAGCTACTTGGGAGGCTGAGACAGAATGGAACCCGGGAGGCGGAGCTTGCAGTAGGCTGAGATCGCGCCACTGCACTCTAGCCTGGGCGACAGAGGGAGACTCCATCTCAAAAAAAAAAAAAAAAAAAAAAAAGGGAAGAGGTAGTCATGGGGATAAGAAAAAGTTTGCTGAACAGCAGTGGGTCCAGCCCAGGCTGGGGCTCATTTGTCTGCAGTGGAGCCAAGCGCACAGCTTTGCAGTGTTTTCTGTACTGCTGGGAAGCCTGTAATAAGCAGCCAGGAAAATGGGCAGATGAGTTGATCTGTGGCTAGATATTGGCTGGGCAGATTTTGAAGAAAGATTTTCTTAGGGATAAGAAAACCAAAGATATTCTTGACTGGTGTTAGTGAATCAACTATGAGTCTTGGAGATCAAGGATAACTAGTGAAGGAAGTAAAACTTGGAAGGGTTGTAGGGGCTAGGGAAATCGGGAGGGCAAGAGCTTGGAAGGCTGAAAGAGATGAATAGTAGAATAAGCAGGTTTAAAAGAGAAAAGAAAAAGGAAATAATGTTATGGGCCAGGCATAGTATTTTCATACATATCTAGTTTATCAATTCATAAGTCATTCCTTTAATAATAAAAATATTTATTTTTGTCATATTATAAATATAAAATATTTTTATTTTGTTATATTAAATGGAACAAACACTTTTCAGTCTTTATCCTGGAAATTGAAAATTTTACTTAACAAAAACCCCTCATTTTAAAACTTTGGCCAAGTTGTATACAGTTTATTAGGAGACACACACGCACACATAAACACACAGAGACACACACACATAATTATTCAAGGGGAATAAAGGGAAGTTAATGAATTGAATTTTTTTGCTTATAGCTAATTTATTCCCCATCTACTGTGGTAGTAAAATAAAAATTAAATATTTACAGTTAGCCTAATATTATCATGTATCTATTACAATTAAATAAAATGAAAATTTAAAATGTAAGCTCAAGTGAAATTTCCAACCTAAGCTTCTTTTAGCATTACATGTAAATAATGTATTTACCTATTGCAACTTTCTTCTTCCCCTTATTACCATTTTTTCGTTTCCCTACATCGATATCTCTGTTACAAAGCAATGGTATCTATTTATACCATGCAGATCAGCTTCAATGATGTGAAGAGCTCACAGAAATCATAATAGACACATTTATTTGCATATTATCTTTCTGCTTCTGCAAGTAATATTCTTTCTTATAATGCTTATATCTTTTATTTGGAGAGCTTCAAGTGATCTGGAAGAATCCCATTGTATTCCATAAAGGAGAGTACATAAGCAGATGGTTTCCACATCTGCAAAATGGGAATGTTCATGGATTTCTGAAACTATATTGAAATTTCAAAATTCTCTGTGGTGGTTATATAATATGCTCCTGGAAACAACAGCATATTCAGGAATGGACTAGAATCCAGGCCTTTTGCCAACAAGCCATTCTTTAATCCTATTGAGGTCATTATTTTCTCCACTGCATAAAGTCAACAATCTGACATTAAGGAAGCCTTTGCTATGCAGGTTTCTTTCAACCTGTGTCTCTCTGTTGGTCTCTTTCTCCCTTCTACATCTGTTATTCAAATTACATTTATGTGTAGTTACACATTAGTTGTTCTCTCTTACCTCCATTCTAAGTTCCTTCACTAGATTTTAAAAACCTCTTACCATATCAAATAGAGTCAAGGCCATCCATCCTTCAAGCTACCCATCATCAGAGCCTTACCTTCTATATTATTCTATTCCTTTCCATCACAACGAAACAAAGGAAAACTGATCGAGTGCCCTCAGCATTCTGGAATACAATCTCCCCCATCACCCCAGAAGTACTACACCTTCTTACTATTCTTTAGAGAGCTTTGAAATGGGTACTTTGATACTAGTGAGCACATATGTTGGCGCAACTAACTTCTCCAGAACAAGAGCCTTCTCCTTCTGTGATTGTATGGATCCAGGCATCCTGCTAATGCTTACAAATGTCAGATTTATTCTTCACTACAATGCTATTGAATATAACAAACTGGCCTCACCATAAGCATCTCCTGGAGGAACATATTGAAAACACAGTTTCTCTGGCTTCCCCCATGTGGATTCTGAGTCAGTAGGTCTGAGGCAGGGAATGGAATTTTCTACTTTTTATCAGGCAACTCAGGAGAATCTTATGACCAGTAAGACAAAGGAAACACTGAGATTGGTATTTTTACCCCTATTTTAAGATGAAGACATGAAAGGTTTTCTGGAGACACACTGCTCAATATGATAACCATTAGCCATATGTGGCTATTAAAATGAAAGTTAACAGGCAGGGCGTGGTGGCTCACGCCTGTAATCCCAGCACTTGGGGAGGCCGAGGCGGGCGAATCATGAGGTCAGGAGATCGAGACCATCCTGGCTAACACGGTGAAACCCCATCTCTACTAAAAATACAAAAAATTAGCTGGGCATGGTGGCGGGCGCCTATAGTCCCAACTACTCGGGAGGCTGAGGCAGGAGAATGGCGTGAACCTGTAAGGTGGAGGTTGCAGTGAGCCGAGATCACGCCACTGCACTCCAGCCTGGGTGACAGAGTGAGATTCCGTCTCAAAACAAAACAAAAAAAAAAAAAGAGAAGAAAAAAAAAAGAGAGTTAACTAAACTATTAATTTTGTAAAAGTATGTGAGATGAGAAATATGTTAATCTTCTTCACTACAGTAACCATTTTGCTACCCATATGTATCCCATAGCATCATGTTGTAATCCTCAATTATACATAATAAAATTTATTTTAAAAACTAGAGAGAAAAGAAAAATAAGTATTACATTTTTCAGTCACACAAGCCACATTTCAAGTGTTCAGTAGCCCTATGTTACCAGTGACTGTTGTACTGACAGAACAGATACAGAACATCTCTGTCATCCCCCAAATTTCTATTAGACAACACTTCTAGTGGACACCACATTTGTTAGCATGTGATGTTTCTGCTTCTGTGAGTAATAAGCTTTCTTGGAATGTTTATCTTTTATTTGGAGAGCTTCGTGTACTCTGAAGGAATCCCATTATATTCCCTTAAGGAAAGCAGACGAGCAGATGGCTTCCACATTTTCAAAATGTGTTCTAGAGACAAAGTGACTTGCCTAAAGTCATCTAATTAATACATAGTGGAACCAACTTAATGAGGATTTAGACATGCACCTTTCTGAAGTAGAATTTTGTGCCACTCTTAAGTCCAGCTTTGCTCAGTGGAGACTGAGTTAGCTTGAGGGAAAGGATTGAAAGTTTCCTCTATGCTGAGATTGAAGCAGCTCTCTTCAGATGTTTCTGAAAGCCTAGATGTCTTCCTTTTTGGGTGGTAGGACTGAAACAGAATGGCCCCTTTCAGAATGGCTTAGTATAAACCACTAATGGTACCATATTTGGGGGAATGCAGACAGATGACAGCCATTAATCTGACTGCACAATAAGCCAGATTTTCATCCATGGCAGCAATCCACCCCTTACCTACATCCAATCACCAAGAAGTTCACCTGGTTCAAGAGAGCATCTACTTTTAAAATGTTTCCTTTTTGCAATGTGGAAATCACATTTGCTCTTATATCTAGGCAGTCCTTCAGGTACTCGCAATGTTTCAGATTTAAATCAGTGGTTTGGATTCTGGAGTACTTGTATCTTGCAGAACCAACATTATTGAATGTTGGTTTGGTTTTCACCTATAAAAATCTGCAATGTACATAAAAGAAATAATACATCTGAATTATAATACAGAACTATAAGTACAATATCAATTATATGTAACTGCCATTTACAGCTTATCTTTTATGAGACTATACAATAGACACTCCAACTGTATGCTGGGAATAATTCTTTCCATTCTGTTAACCCATAATAGTTTTAATAGAGTGCATGAGCTCAGGTACGTGGGCTGATATGTCTTGGGCTCTTACTAACTTTCTACACCTATATAAATGATGCATCTCTCATTGGCAAAGACACAAAAGTTTGAGAACATGCTGATGAGCCTGTGTGTAAATGACATTCTCCTATAATAATGGTGGCAGTGTAAAACGGTGTAATTCCTGTGGAAATCAATGTGTCCATTTTTATTAAAATTACCAATGCATTTCCTCTTTGACTTAGCATTTTCATGTCTGCAAATTTTTCATATATATATGTGTGTATATATATATGTGTGTATATATGTGTGTGTGTGTGTGTATATATATGTACCTGCACTGTGTGAAAGGCATATATGAAACAATTCATTTGAGTATTGTGTGTACTAGACAAAGGAAACTGCCCAAGTGTCCATCAATAGGGGACTGATTAATCCAGTGGTTCTAAACTTCAGTGTGGATCATAATCACTTGGAGGGCTTGCTAAAACACAGATTGCTGGATTGTACCTCCAGAATTTCTGATTCAGTAGGCCTGAAGCCAATGGGCAAGCAGAGCTAAAATCCAGCCCATGTTGCATTCTCCATCCATGTAGGGCTGGCTGCATCTGCCCTGAAGAAGTGGCACGTTTCCATAGTTTGCATGTAAATGCTATACAGCTAGCTGTAGTCTGAGACTCTATGAAAAAGCTGTCACTCTCATAAAAATCATAAATTTATTGTTATTCTAATAAAAATGCCAGCATTATTTTTCCATGGGACTTGACATACTTCACCCTAAATTTATAAACAATTCCTATGTGTCAGTAAGAAGAAGATATACGGGGAGAGGATATGGAGTTACAGAATAAGAAATCTCAATGGCCAGTAAATATATGAAAGGTTGCTCACCCTCACTAGTAAGTGCAAATGAAGGCACCATTTTTCACCTGTTGAAACAGGCAAAAATGTGGAAGTGGGACAGTACTGAGAATTCCTGAGGATGTGGGAGGAGGTAACTCTTATACCCTGCTAGTGGGATGTGAAATGCGCAGCCACTTTGGAGGGCAATTTGGCTATATGAAGTGCAGGTGAAGATACTCACACTTTGCCCTAATATTCTTAACACAACACTGTAGAGAAACTTCTATATATGCACCAGGAGATTCATGCACCAATGTTCACATCAGCATTGATTGTAAGAACAAAAAGACAGGAAACACGTGAGAGGTCCATCACCAGGGAAACAAATTGTAGTATATGTTAGAATTATAAATAACAGTTAAAATAAGTCAACTAGAATTAAATACACCATGTATGTGTGTGTATATACATTTACATATATATATGAGATATATATCATAATATGAGTGAAAAAAAGCTGCAGAATGATAGGTGGAGTTAAGCTTGAACACATGGATAATAATATTATGTATGGATACAAACATATGTTGTAAGAGTCTAAAATGATTGACAGGAGTAAACACCAGTTTTAGCATTGTGGTGCCTGGTGATGTTGTGGGGCAGGGTGGAGGGGGTTGCAAATGTAGCTGTAGTATTTTGTTTAAAAATTTTTTGAGGCAAATATGGCATAATATTACCATTTTATTTAGCTGGGTAGTAGGTATATATATTATTCACTTTATTATTCTGTCTGAAATGTTTCATAATTAAAGAAAACATACACATACACCAAACTCTTGTTATAGTGGTCTATAACTCAGTGTATTTCATCTCTTGGCCCATATAAAGTTGGATACAGAGCAGAGACCAGAGAAGCTTTGTTAAAGACTTTTTAAATACCATGCAGATGATGGGACTGGTTCATAGCAGTATCTTTTAACCTTGATTTTGTGCAAAACAGATTCTTAATCAGTAGATAAGAAAATCTACCTAATTAGTGCATTTTCCCAGGGAGCCTTATGGTATTAGCCAGCAAAGACTGTGGCTTTAATTGAGACAGTGATGCAACTTAATTGGAACATCTGAATGAGATTAAGGGGGGTGAGTACTCACATAAGGTCAGCTGGCTTCCCTGGTACCCAGAGCTCTGCTGGGTCTATGCCTTTTTGCTGACAACCTCTGCCAACTGGGATGAAGCTGAGCCAAATGCTTTTACTGTCTTTCTTAGATCACTTAATGAAATGTTTTAAATACAGATGCCGTGTATTTCAGCACGTATTGTGAAACACTTTGGCATGCTGATTCTACTAGTAAACTTTAGAACTTATTACATAGAAGCACTAGATATTTACATTGCTTTTAACTTGTTATTGATGCAGGAGTTTAATATATATTAAGTGAAATAAATTGATAATTGTGTTGAGACTCAATAATGTATTTTAATTGATTACATCTTTATTTGGGTTCTCCAGAGAAACATAACTAATGGGATGTATGTGTGTGTGTGTGTATGTATGTATTATATATATTTATTATAAAGAATTGGCCCACACAATTAAGGAGGCTGACAAGTCCAAGGTCTGCAGTTGGTAAGCTGGAGGCCCAGGAAGGCTGATGATGCAGTACTAGTCTGAAAGCTAGCAGGTTGGAGGCCCAGGAAGGCTGATGATGCAGTACTAGTCTGAAAGCTAGCAGGTTGGAGACCCAGGAAGAACCCATGCTCTAGTCCATGTCCAAAGGCTGGAAAAGACCAATGTCCAAACTCAAGGGATTCAGGCAGGAGAAAATTTCTTCTTACTCAGGCTTTTTGTTCTATTCAGGCCTTCAACTGATTGGATGAGGGCCACCCACATTGCCCAGTCTGCTTTACTCAGTCCACCCATTTGAAAGTTAATCTCATCCTGAAACACCCTCAGCAACATACTCGGAATAATGTCTAGGCATTCCGTGGCTCAAACTGACATATAAAATTAATCATCAAAACATCTTTTTACCCAAATTTAAGATCATTTCACAAGGCTTCTGAACAAAGAGTACTTATGTTCCTTTATTAATTTAAAAAAGTAATTGAATTCCTCCATAAAAATTAGTGTAGTACTAACAGAGAAGAAAACTCTTTAAAAATTGTCACTAATCTTTAACAAAGTTTTTTTTCGTAAATGTTCTGTTACTAGTTTTGTGACCTTAGATCAATTAATTTCTTGATCTGAAAATAGGAGAACATTGGAAAGGACCACTGTGATCCCATCCAGCTCTAGAGGTCTGTAATCTTTGATCTTTTCATCAGTGCATGGATGTTGGAATGTGATTGGCATTGGTATGTCTATGCTACCTGCTACCATCCAGATGAACTCAAGTTGCTTTCTTAGGTGGATTGTGGACTGTAGTGGAATGTAGTCTCAGTTATTTACAGTTCTACTTCATACTTCATCTCCTTGGTGCGTATAATGACTGGTTAGAAGTAAGTGAATTTCACCTATGAGGCCTAGACTCCAAGCAGAGCTGATGTCATGAGATTCCAGCACATTTATTAAGTGCTAGGTGAACTCACCTTATGGAAGAGCAATTTCCATAGGAAAAAGCAGTGACTTTAAAGAACGTACTATCTACATAGTCAATACTATTGGATTTTCAGGTGGAGTTTTTTGACTCTATTTTTAAGAGCATCATGTACCATAGCTTTGGGGTAATTTTTCACTAACATACATTACTTAGGCATGTTAAATTTAGTGATTAACTGATCCAGTGACTGGCAATCATTAGATTGCCAAATACATAAAATTTGACTTTGTGATGAGCTATATTTTCAACTGTTCTAGGTCAGATTTTATTATTGGAGATGTTTGAGTTTTTCTCAGAAAAACTATATCCAGAGACATAGCGCTTGACCAAATCATGTGGACAGTGGGTCAAAACCATTTTGGCATTTCACAAAATCTTGTGAGGATAAGTTAGAACATGCTGAAGTCATTTTCATTAATGAGTATTCTACCCACCTTGTGAATAGTTTCAGAAAATGTTAGCTGGCTACAGAAATGTTGAATGGTTTATAGACTTTTTCCTGGACCCTCCCAAGCCTAGCAATACCACCTTCCATTTTCTAGCCAAGTTCACTCCTTACTGTTACACATATACCCAGACTCACAAAATGCAAGCATATCTGGGCCCCAAACACAGTTATCTAGAAAAGCACTTTTTTCACATTAATGGCATAGATTCTTTTTTTTTTTTTTTTTTTTTTTTGAGACGGAGTCTCGCTCTGTCGCCCAGGCTGGAGGGCAGTAGCCGGATCTCAGCTCACTGCAAGCTCCACCTCCCGGGTTTACGCCATTCTCCTGCCTCAGCCTCCCGCGTAGCTGGGACTATAGGCACCGCCACCACGCCCGGCTAGTTTTTTGTATTTTTTTTAGTAGAGATGGGGTTTCACCGTGTTAGCCGGGATGGTCTCGATCTCCTGACCTTGTGATCTGCCCGTCTCGGCCTCCCAAAGTGCTGGGATTACAGGCTTGAGCCACCGCACCCGGCCTGGCATAGATTCTTGAGAAAGAAAAAATGTAAAATATAAAGCAAGCATTTCAAACAAATGTATGTCTGTGTGGAGAGAAGAAAAATGAAATGAAATAAGAAAAAGGAGAAAACATAGGAAAATAAGAGAGAAACCTAGAGGAGACACCACAGAACCTGATGTGTTGGAAGGGGAAATCACTGAAATTCCTAGGCTTGTTGCCTGGCTTATTTTATGTCTGGCCTGATTTCTTTTAATGTGCATGTTGTGTTCATTTGCATGGTTGCAATCTTTAAGCAAAGAATGTTTTCAGGATTTTGGAATAATCTGAGAACCTCTGATAAAATGTGTGCAGAAAAAATGTAATGACTATGGTTAGTCACAAAAAGAGCAAAGGGAATCTCATTATTTCGGTATCTGAATTTCAGTTGTATGTTTTCCTTAAAACCAAGAAACTTCTAATGGGCAAAAACATTGTTCTTCTTCATAAATTCATAGTTCCTGTGATGCTCTCTGAAAAAGCAGCTGTATCAGATTAATTTTCTTTTTCACACTCTTCCTTCTCATTTTTGTAAAGAAAAAGACAGTCGATCTGTAGCTTCCTTGGGGGACATTAGACAGCTTAGAAAAGTGGCAAAATAAACAAGATTTATTCTCATCAGATGTGTCATGAGAAAATTGGAGGCGTGCTGTGAGGTAATGATAAAATAATCTTGAAAATTTCCAAGCACTTCTTCCAAGTGGAATGGAAGGAAATTTAAAGTCAGCTTTCATCTATTTACAGCTGAAGCAAGATGTGGGCATATATATTTTTCTAACAATACAATTGGTTTCCTCCCCTAAAAAAGAGGAAACCAGACTTAAGGTCTCAGAGTTCTAGAAAGGTGTCCTCTGGAAAAATTGACCACAGTAGGATTTTAATTTTTCTGTGGAATAAGGTACTGGGAATTGTAACATGAAATGATAGTGTGGTTTTCCTCTCTGTCCATCTTCTCCCATTTCTCTTACTTATATTAACCTGTGAAGGTATTGTTCTAGTAAATGCATAGTGCTGATGGCACCTTAATTTATTTCCGTGGTCATTTGCAGAAAACATTGTTTTTGCCTCTGCTTACCCACTGGAGCTGGTGTATACTCTCTTATGTAGCATCTGTAAGTATATGAAGATTCATTGAATGCCTTTGATGGGCTAAGCTTTCTGTGGCCATATTAGAGATACTGGGCTTGCTTTTAGAACAGGACTTGGGAAGAACTTAGGGTCTCTCACAGTTCACTGAAGGTTTTGCTCACAGAATTTGGGACCTCTATGAGGGTAAGTGCTGGAAAGCAGGAAACGATGCTTCATTGTTTGTTCTTAAGCATACCTCCTTTCCATCCAGTTGCTGGCTGAGCCCTAGGAGGGTCCTGACTTGGCTTTGATATATTTCATATAAGCTATTGGGAGCATAAGTGTTTGTTTGTTTCTTTTTGCGGATTAATATCCAAAGTAAATCACAGAGAACTTAAGTTGGTTTTTATGTCTTTTATTTTTAACTCGAGGTGGGATTTCTACAGGGTAGGCTGCAGAATCAAGGCTCCCTGTGAATCATTTTGCCTTTTCCTAGGAGAGACTGTTCAAAAACCTGACTCTCAGGCACCAATAATAAATGTGCTTTAAAAACACACATACACCCCCTTCAGTTCAATTATGGAGAATCCAATTTATCCCCATTCTCTAAGGCATTTACCAGAAGAAAAAGAGAGTCCTTGGGCATTATTCTGTGTAATTAGATTTTTACACCTCTGTATTGTGAATTGGGATTTCCAATTTCTCCATCCTAAGGTGTAAAGTGATGGTGCTTAGCAACCTAAGACCGTAGCTGATGCTATAATTCATCAGGACTTTTAAACTGTTATCATTTGAGAAACTGTGGTGAAAATAAACAATAGTGGATATTGTAATTTATTTTATAAATATTAAATCTATTTTACTTTTTAGAACCATTTGTCTTGTTTCTCAAAATTAATCTTCACCTGAAACCTCAACAGTTTTTAAGAAACTGTGCCAGTGGCCTGAATAATCTTCTCATATGTGGATTTTCCTCAGTTGCCAGGAAATAACCACCTGGTTAAAACAAACTTGTTTTTATTTATTTCTGTATGTTTCTCCTTCATAGTAACAATAAAAATGTAATATCTGAAAATTATGATTTTTCTTTTTTTTTTTTTTGAGACAGAGTTTCACTCTTGTTGCCCAGGCTGGAGTGCAACGGCATGATCTCAGCTCACCACATCCTCCGCCTCCCAGGTTCAAGCAACTCAGCCTCCTGAGTAGCTGGGATTGCAGGCATGCACCACCACGCTCAGCTAATTTTGTATTTTTAGTAGAGACAGGGTTTCTCCATGTTGAGGCCAGTCTCAAACTCCTGACCTCAGGTGATCCGCCCTCCTCAGCCTCCCAAAGTGCTGGGATTACAGGAGTGAGCCCACAGCACCTGGCCTAAATCATGATTTTTCTGGCAATGTTATAGGAAAAACCAAAGCTAAAATGTGAATATAAAACATAACAGTCTCAAGTATTTTTAAAAAGAATTGAAAAAAGATTAGCAGAAAATGTAGTAAAAACAGTGTTTGGATTTTTGTATCTTTTTACACTTAATGAGTACATGTTTGTGCTTTTCTAAAAGTAATTGAAATAGGAAGCTGCATATTTCAGAGAAGATTGTAGAATGTATCATCGTTGTGATGACACTGAGAATGGTGGGGGAATGAGGCATAATCTGCCATAAATAGTATCTTCCAAGAAAGACTACTGATAAACAGTAGATTTGAGTTGATCTGCTTCAGGACTGGGAACTGGTTTTAAAAGAACCTTCTAGAATGAGAAAATATACGAATTTGTCAGACTCTTCGGACTTCATGAAAGTTTTACCCAGAGCCTTACATTTGCCGTAGTTTTAGACTGGTTAAGGAAAACAGACAAGCCAAGAAAGGATTTTGTTTGTAAATTATTTCCCACAAATAATTTTGTGGACAAAACTCATTTAAAAGCTCGAAAGGAATTAACTTGTAAGAGTCTGATTTATTAATATTATTATTGTTATTTTCTTTTTTGAGATGGACTTTAACTCTTGCTGCCCAGGCTAGAGTGCAATGGCACAATCTCAGCTCATTGCAACCTCCACCTCCCTGATTCAAGCGATTCTCTGTCCTCAGCCTCCTGAGTAGCTGGGATTACATGCATGTGCCGCCATGTCCAGCTAATTTTGTATTTTTAGTAGGGATGGGGTTTCTCCATGTTGGTCAGGCTAGTCTAGAACTTCTGACCTCGGGTGATCCGCCTGCCTCGGCCTCCCAAAGTGCTAGGATTACAGGTGTGAGCCACCTTACCCAGCCAAGAGTCTGATTTTTTATAAACAGATATGAATTGAATTTCAAATGTGTGTGTGTGTGTATGTGTGTATATGTGTGTGTGTGTGTGTGTGTGTGTGTGTATATATTTATTTATTTATTTTGAGACAGGGTTCTTGTTCTGTCACCCAGGATGGAGTGCAGTGGTGTGATCATAGCTCACTACAACCTCAAATTCCTGGGCTCAAACAATCCTCTGCTTCACCCTCACCCCATCCCCACCACTGCCGAGTAACTGCAACGATAGGTGTGTATCACCACACCTGGCTAATTTTTATTTTTATTTTTTGTAGAGTCAGGGTCTTGCTATATTGTCCAGGCTAGTTTGAAACTCCTGCACTCAAGTGATCCTCCCACCTTGGCCTCCCCAAGTGCTGGGATTACAGGCGTGAGCCACCATGCCTGGCCAAAAGTGTATATTTTTGGTAATTAATATTCAAGCTGAAAACTGTACCTTTCTCCTTTCCTGGGGCATTGGCATGGGTTTTGTTGATAGAATGCATTGTAACTTGTTTTTGAATATTTACGCAGCCATTCTTTCATTCATTCAACAAATATTTGCTGAGTATATAAACACAATATACCCTTGGAGGAGAGATAAGCTATATTTGAATAGCTGTAGTAGAAGTGGTACACAATTTTGGGAGAATGCCAAAGAAGGTGCGATTGCTTCCATCTGGGGAGATCCAAAGAGGCTTCTACTCAGGTTGGGACTGTCATGTGGGCTTGAAGGGTCTGAAAGTGGCTAGCAGGGGACTTAGGGGGAGAAAGGAAGAGAGGCAGCACAGGTATGCATGGGGCAAGAAGGCTTAAGTTGAATGAAAGAAGTGGAAAATAAAGACAGTTGAGGCGAGATCCCAGGCCTTTGGTACTACGATGAGGGGTTACTACCCTAGGCAATAGGGAAACACTGAAGTTTTTTTTTTTTACAAAGATAGTGATATGATCTTGCAGCAGCATGTTAAATGAAAGCTGCCAGTCCAGGACAACTCAGAAGGTTGTGCCTCTATGACTAATGAGGTGTGCCCCTTCTGACTTTCAAAAGAGGGTCTTAGTAGCATCAGTGCCAAGATTTGGTTCTGAAATAGAGTTCCCCATTCTAATATCTGGACCTTTGTGTAACTCATGCTACCTTTGAGTGGGACCAAGGTGGCCAGCTTTGATTCAGCCTCTCCTGTTCTGCCCCATCAGCCCTGGACTCTGGCCACTTCTCAAAACCGGCCTCTGCCACACACACCTAGCTTTGGCTCATTGCCCATAATCCTCCAGGAACAGCTGTGGTATTCCCCCTCCCACTCTGGTGTTCACTTTTTTGTTCCTGTTTAAGAGCTGAGAGTTCCTGTTTTTGTTTTTCTCCTCTGTCTCTGCTGTAATGCTGAAATAGGGTAGATTCAGAGACCTTTTTTTTTTTTTTTTGAGATGGAGTCTCGCTCTGTCACCTAGGGTGCAGTGGCACAATCCCGGCTCGCTGCAACCTCCGCCTCCCAGGCTCAAGCAATTCTCCTGCCTCAGCCTCCCAAGTAGCTGAGATTACAGGTGTGCACCACCACGCCCGGCTAATTTTTGTATTTTTGGTGGAGACAGGGTTTCACCATGTTGATCAGGCTGGTCTTGAACTCCTGACTTCAAGTGATTCATCCACCTCAGCCTCCCAAAATGCTGGGATTGCGTGAGCTACTGCGCCCAGCCCAAGAGACTTCTATAATGTCGTTGAGAGACAGTAGAGGCTTGATTGAACGTGTGGTGGTTGGGATGGGGAAAAGGAAATGGGCTCAAGAAATTTCTGGAAATAAAAGTGGCAAAATCTGATGATTGGATCTGGGAATGGGGGAGAAGGAGTCAAATGAATGCTGAGTGTTTGAGCCTGCATAGAGTTAATGGCTTCAAAGGGGCCAGCAGATATTTTTCTTAATTTTGCAAAGGTGAACTGAAGCTAAGTTATATGGACAGAGTAGTCAAAGAGGTGTGTTAGTTTGCTTCCATTGCTATAAAGAAATATCTGAGGCTGGATAATTTATGAAGGAAAAAAGTGTAGGGTGGGCGTGATGGCTCATGCCTGTAATCCCAGCACTATGGGAGTCAAGGTGGGTAGGTCATTTGAGTCCAGGGATTTGAAACCAGCCTGGGCAACATGGTGAAACCCTGTCTCTACAAAAAATACAAAAATTGGCTGGGTGCAGTGATTCATATCTGCAATCTCAGCACTTTGGGAGACTGAGGCGGGTGGATCACTTGAGATCAGGAGTTTAAGACCCCCGACTAACATGGTGAAACCCTGTCTCTACTAAAAATACAAAATTAGCCAGGTGTGGTGGCACATGCCTGTAATCTCAGCTACTTGGGAGGCTGAGGCAGGAGAATCACTAGAACCCGGGAGGTGAAGGTTACAGTGAGCCGAGATAGTGCCACTGCACTCCAGCCTGGGGGATAAGAGTGAAACTCTGTCTGGGAAAAAAAAAAAAAAAAATTAGCCAGGTATGGCTGCACGCTCCTGTGGTCCCAACTACTCAGGAGGCTGAGATGGGAGGATTGCTTAAGCCTGGGAGGTCAAGCCTGCAGTGAGCTGTGATTGCACCACTGCACTCCAAGCCTGGGTGACAGATTGAGACTATCCCAAAAAAAAGAAAAAAAGAGAGAGAAAAGAGGTTTAATCGGCTCATTCTTGGTTCTACATCCTGTACAGGAAGCATAGTGCTGATATCTGCTTCTGGTGAGGGCCTCAGGAAGCTTACAATCATAGCAGAAGGCAAAGGGGGAGCAGGTGCATCACATGGCAAGACCTGAGCAAGAGAGAGGAGAAGGTACTAGGTTCCCTTCAAACAACCAGCTCTCAAGTGAACTAAGGGAACAAGAACTCACCTATCCCCAAGGGGATGGCACTAAGTAAGCCATTAATGAGGGATCCGCCCCCATGACCCAAACACCTCCCACCAGGCCCCACCTCCGACATTGGGGATTACATTTCAACATGAAATTTGCAGGGGACAAAAGATCCAAACTATATCAAGTGGCTTCTTTCAGTGTCAGTGATGATTACCTTGAAGGGTGTTATGAGCAGCTTAGGGTCAAGTGAATTGTACTAACGCAATGCCTAGCTCAAGCTGAAATAAACAAGTAGGATTAGAGATATGTGCCTGTGCCAAAAATACTGGTATATCAAAATGTGGAAGAATCCCTTCCATTGCTTTTAGTCCTTCCATTATTGAGTAATCTCCTTTCAGTATAAGACCTGGCACTGTGTTTTATAAACAATTTAGGAAAGAGAATGTGATACTAAATTTGGTGGCAGGGATATGAAAGGAATTCAGTGCTCAAGCATCTTGGAAACTGTGATGAACAATGTCATTTCAGCTGAGGTTATTTTGTGTAGCCCCTGTGGGCTGATCATTTGTTTGAATGTTTTCATTGTGGAATATTAAATAGTAGTCAACATTGATTGATCAACTAATATGTGTCAGGCACTGTCCTAGACAGTTTTCAATATACAGAATATTTTATTTGCTTCTCATGAAACCCTGTGATATGGGCATCTTATTATCCTCATTTGCAGGTGAGAAAATTGAGGTCAGAGAGAGCTCAATGAAACACAGCCCCTAACTTACGCTTTTTGCTTCAGTTCATGAATGTTGTTGTTTTATGTAGTTGGTTTTAATTCAGGAATGCACGGAGGGTCTTCTATGCCGAACCTTTGTGAAAATGTAGGTTGTATTTGTTTGGAGCCTGTGGTGGGTGGGGTAGCTCTTCTGTATACAGCAGGGCAGGATGGCCCTAGTGCAGGTTACAGTAAGCAACCTGGTTTTTTCTTCTCCTTAATTCCTTAGTTCAGCTTGAGGACTTTATCCTGGTGCTTGCCTAAGGGACACCCTCGTCACCATTATCATCATCTTAATTATGATCAATTATGGAACATTTTCTATGTGCCAGCTATCATGCTGAGCACTTTACAGAATTAGTTCATGGAATCATTAGAATAACCTTATGAGGCTGCTACTCTTGTTTTCTTCATTTAACATGTGAGCAGAAAGAAGTAACTCACATGAGATCTCACAGCTAGCAAGTAGTAGAGATGGGATTTGAACCTGTCTGACTCCAGAGTCCATCTTCCTAACCACAGTGGTATTTTGCTCCAACATCAGACTATTTTTTTTTTAAATTAGAGATAGGGTCTTGCTCTGTTTTCCAGGCTGGAGTACAGTAGTGCAATCATAGCTCATCACAACCTCAAACTCCCAATGCTCCTGCCTCAGCTTCCCAAAGTGCTGGCTTACAAGCATGAGCCACCAAGCCAGACTGTCCCCTGCCTCAACACCAGACTTTGCTCTCAGTCTTAGGATCCCTACACTGGGGACTAATTTATTTGGATTTAGATAGGTTTAATCTAAAATCCAGATACACTTGCCAAATAACTTTAGGTTTTCCCCCAGAACATATGATATTGTTAGCTATATCATATATAGTTTGAACTAGTTATTAGATTAATTACCTAAAGAAGCTGCAATTGCTTCTTTATAAACGCTACCTGGTGGATGATGTGTTACTGGGAGAATATGTAGATATTCAAATCACAGAAGCATTTTTCTCATATATCAGAAGAGAGCATTATGACACCTCACCAGAAGCAGGGCGTCCCTGGGGGAGGCTTGGTGATGTGGCAGAAAATCCACTTTCAAAGCTTTCTAGAGTTCATCATAAAATGACATCCACCTCCTTTCATTTCAATCCAAGTGCTTTCAAGAGTACAAAAATAAACATTAGAAATTAACAGACTGCTTTTCTGATAGACCAAACAGTAGCTACTTGGACCTAAAGGGCAAATTTTATTCATCATGTATATGTTTTAGTAAAGTGAGATTTGTTCTCATTGTGGGAATTCCCACACTGCCGCACTCCTATGTAAGAAAATTATAGACAAGCATAGAGAATGATGCTGCATAAAAGCTGATAGCATAATAGCCAGTTAGAGGATTATAAAGCCTGAGTTTATTAAAGTATATGCAAATACTGATTAATAGTAATACCATAAACTCACAGAGCAAGCAAAAGCATGCCTGATTCAAATTATAGGAGCTTTTATTTGCATTTCTACAGAATCTATTATTAGTGGGTCTCAAAGCACCTTACAAGTAATAATTATTAAAGCTCATAAACATGACCAGTAAATTTCATGTTATGAAGTAGATATGAAAGAATTCCTCTTTACCTCACATATATTATAAGACCTAAATTCCCAAACAAAAATAGGATTCTCTGCATATGGGGAATATTCATACACTATGGGTGTCTTTGTCTATGGTTCTATAGGCTTAGAAATGGGTTGCTATGGATTCAAGGCTTTCCTATTGAGTACCTCAATTTATGTAGTTAGAACTCTTCACTTATTTTTGAAATTTTACCTACGTGATAGCTCTAAACAAATCTTGTTAGTATATTTTAATATCTCTCAACTGACTATAATATCAAATTTTAAAAGCAAAAATGATGTCAAGTTCACGTGAAAGTACTTTAAAATATTTTGGAATATTACATGGAGTTTATTTTTCCTCAAGCTGTACCCTGTTCTGCGGACTCAGCACAATCAGTGAAGCCTGTGTTTCTTTCTTTACCCTGCAGCAAGCAGTTGAAATGTTGTAATGGTTTCTAATCTGCATGAGAATGCTCCTACACCCTTTCTCCTCTACTCCTCCTTCTCTCTTCCCTCCTTTGCAATTCTCGTACTCTCTAAAGCTAGCACAGATTGGAAAGGCAAGAATGTTTCAGGTGTCTGATTCTCCCTGTCCCTCCATGTCAAGTCCTCAAGCTTCCCCCACATTCATACTCAGTTTGATTTACTTCTGGTGCTGAGAGTCTATTTAATATATTGCAGTTTCCAGTCACTGTTGTGAGGCAGCTGGACTTTCGTACTGTACTTATACTTCAATGGCACGCAGATCCAAAGAAATGTGTGGACTAGTGAGCAACTTCCTTTATAATTAGGATGCTGGAGCCTCGAGAGTCGAATGACTTGACTGAGGTTGTGCAGCTGGTTTCTGCCTCACAGAATCGGGGCCAGAGCTCAGGTCTCTAGGCTCTTAAACCAAAGTTTCCCCTTCTGTCTCGTGGTAGTTCTATACTGCTTTGAATCACACACACAAATTTTGAACCGGAAACATTGGAGCAGAGTGAGAGGAAACACTTTGCTGATTTTATCCAGGACCGTGAGTCATAAGACTAGAGGTGGAGCCTCAGGGATCTGAAGAAAAAGGGAGCAATGGTCAGATGTGGTGGCTCACGCCTGTAATCCCAGCACTTTGGGAGGCCGAGGCGGGCAGATTACCTGAGGTTGGGTGTTCCAGACCAGCCTGACCAACATGGATAAACCCCGTCTCTACCAAAAACACAAAATTAGCTGAGCATGGTGGCACATACCTGTAATTCCAGCTACTCAGGAGGCTGAGGCAGGAGAATCAGTTGAACCTGGGAGGTGCGGGTTGTGGTGAGCCGAGATTGCACCATTGCACTCTAGCCTGGGCAAGGAGCGGGAAACTCCGTCTCAAAACAAAGGGGGAGAGTGACGTTCTTGCAGAATTGAAGGGGTAGACCTGGGATTATCATTTGGAGGAAGGAGCTGAATGACTGCACGTCAAGGGGAATAAAGAGCAAGTTGAAGTGGAGACAGGGCAAGGTAGAAGAGTAGTCTCAGGAGGATTAGAAGGATGGTTGAGTTTATGGCGATGGCGATAGGTTATTGATAGAAAATAAAGCAAAACTCAATAGGTTATGGGATGGATGGTCCTTAGGGTCTGTGAAGCCTCTCAGGATGATGCCGGAAGGAGAGGGAGAGATGGGGCATGTGCAGCAGGTAGCAAAGTTCTCCAGGAATACAGACTACTGGCAAATCCCTGGGAGACAGGGGTGACAGGAGGGATGGAAACAGAGAGACTGGAGGGATGGTTTTTGGAACTCTGTAGCTAAGTGTAAATTCTGTGCTATACTTCAGAATTCTAATTTTCACATTTTTCTAGGGAAAACTGAGGCTGCCATCAAAAACTTCAGTCCCTACTACAGTCGTCAGTACTCTGTGGCTTTCTGCAATCATGTGCGCAGTGAAGTAGAACAGCAAAGAGATTTAACGTCACAGTTTTTGAAGACCAAGGTAAGCCATGGATATTTGGTTTACATGTTTTTCCCCTTGAAGAAGGCTATATAGCACACAATATTTCTGAAATAAACAATAATTTGAATGGCAGTTTTAAAAACTCTGCTCTGAAGTCGTTTCATACTCAAAAAACTCTATTTGCCTGGAAGTTGGAATATGTGATTTCTTTTTGCTGATAATAATCCATATAAAAAGGAAATTAGCATGAATCCAATATTGTTATGTATTTTTCCCACATGGATGCTTTGTTTGTATCAGAAACTTTGACTTGCTGTCGTGAAATTTTGGTCATTGATCAAATATGAGTTTCTCTTTGAACCCCCTAATTTATTCTTACTCCTTTGCTCTGTTATAATAAGTAACACCACCTCAACAAATGTTTGTTAGCAGCTACCATGTGCTAGGCTATAGTCCAAGAACTGGGGCATTAAGACAAGTTCTCTGCCTTCCTGGAGTTTATATTCACATGCAGGAAACAGACAATAAACAAGCTAATATCAGATGACATCAGATAATAATAAATGCTAAAAAGAAAAACAAAGCAAGAGACTTCTTTTATTTTTGAGATGCAGTCTCGCTCTGTGATTCAGGCTGGAGTGCAGTGGTGCAGTCGCAGCTCACTGCAACCTCTGCTTCCCGGGTTCGAGTGATTCTCCTGCCTCAGCCTCTCGACTAGCTGGGATTACAGGTGTGTACCACCATGCCCAGCTAATTTTTGTATTTTTAATAGAGACAGGATATTCACCATATTGGCCAGGCTGGTCTTGAACTCCTGACCTCAAGTGATTCACCTGCCTTGGCCTCTGAAAGTGCTGGGATTACAGGTGTGAGCCACCGCGCCCAGCCTAGAGCTGTGTTTTAGAGAAGGTGGTTAGGGGAGCCCTCTGTGGAGATAACATTTAAGCAGAAACTGGAGTGCAATGAGAGTAGGCTGTGTGAATATTCGTGGGAAGAGTATTCCAGGCCTATGGAACAGCAAGTGTGAAGACCCTGCCACACAGAGGGAAGGTCGGTCTGCTGGGAGCACTGTGAGTGAGGGAGGAGGGACGAACAATGACAGCATAGAAATAGGTCAGGACCACGTCATGTCAACCTGCGGATCACAATAGTGTTTTGATTTTGTTTTGTGTTGGGAAGTCCCACTGGAGGGTTTTGAATACAGAGTGACATATAATTTTAGATGATCTATCTGGCTTCTCTGTAGAGAATAGACTATGGGGCAAGAGGGGAGAATGGAAACTGGCGAGCAGGCTACTGTAGCATCCAAGGGAAGAATGATGCCAAATTGGACTAGGGTGATGATGGCCATGGTTGTGAGGAGAGGTGTTTATGATAGAGCTGACAGAACATACTGTTGGGTTGGGTGTGAGATAATAGAAGAGAGAAATCAGTGATGACTTCTTGGTTTTTAACCAGAGCAAATAAGTGGATGGAGTTGCCTTTTACTTAGAAGGAAGAGTCGGAGTGAATGGGATCACAAGTTCCCTTTTGACCATGTTAAGTTTGAGATGCTAGTTTGACATACGCCTGTGGAAATGTTGAATAGGCCATTGGATGTTTTCATTTGGAGCGCAGCAGAGTGATTGAGTCTGGAAAATAGAAATGTGGAAGTTGTTAGCTTATAACTGGTATTAAGGCCATGGGCCATAAAAGAGGGAAAGAATATAGACAGAGAAAAGAAACAGTACACTGGCCTCTTCAGCATTACAAAATCAGAAAAAGGAAAAGGATCCAGCAAAATGGACTAAGAAGAAACAGTCTATGGAGTAGGAGAAAAATCAGAAAAGTATAATGTCCCAGAAGGCAAATAAAAAAGGGGTTTCAAAATTAAGAACTCAATCCTATTTATAATAGCCACCCCCACCCACCACACACACACACACACACACACACACACACACACACACACACCCCTAGGAGTACATTTAACCAAGGAGATGAAAGATCTCTACAAGGACTACAAAACCTGGATGAAAGAAATTGTAGACAACACAAACTAATGGAAACACATCCCATGCTCACAGATTGGAAGAATCACTATCATTAAAATGACCATATTCCCCGGAGCAATATACAGCTCCAATTCAATTGCTATCAAATTACCAATTTCATTTTTCACAAAATTAAAAAAATTAATCCTAAAGTTCATATGGAACAAATAAAAGCCTGAATAGCCAAAGCATGCCCAAGCAAGGGAACAAATCTGGAGGCATCACATTGCCTGACTTCAAATTATACTACAAGGCTATACTAACTTAATCAACAGGTACTGGGACAAAAATAGACACGTAGACCAATGGAACAGAACAGAGAACCCAGAAATAAAGCCACATACCTACAACCAACTGATCTTTGATAAAATAAAAAAAAAAAGTAATGAAGAAAGAATACCCCATTCAATAAAAGGTGCTGGGAAAACTGACTAGCCATATGTAGAAGAAGGAAACTGGACGCCTATCTCTCACCATGTACAAAAATTAACTTGAGATGGATTAAAAACCTAAATGTAAGGCCTGAAACTATAGAAATCTTAAAATAAAACTTAGGAAAAACTCTTCTGGACATTTTAGGCAAAGAATTTGTGGTAAAGACCCCAAAAACAAATGCAACAAAAATAGACAAATGGGACTTAGTTATACTAAAAAGCCTATATACAAAAAAAGAAATAGTCAATGAAATCAACAGGTAACCTACAAAATGGGAGAAATATTTGCAAATTATGCCTCTAACAAAGGACTAATGTCCAGAATCTACAAGAAATGCAACAAGAAAAAATAGTCCCATTAAAAACTGGGCAAAGGACATGAACAGACATTTCTCAAAAGAAGACATACAAGTGGACAACAAACACATGAAAACATACTCAGCATCACTGATCATCAGATAAATGTGTATTAAAACCACACCGGCCGGGCGCGGTGGCTCACGCCTGTAATCCCAGCACTTTGGGAGGCCGAGGTGGGTGGATCACCTGAGGTCAGGAGTTCAAGACCAGCCTGGCCAACATGGTGAAACCCTGTCTCTACTAAAAATACAAAAATTAGCCAGGCGTGGTGTCACATGCCTGTAATCCCAGCTACTCAGGAGGCTGAGGAGGGAGAATCACTTGAACCCGGGAGGTTGCAGTGAGCCGACATCACGCCACTGTACTCCAGCCTGGATGACAGAGTGAGACTCTGTCTCAAAACAAAACAAAACAAATATAAAACAACAACAAACCACACCAAGATATCATCTTACACCAGTAAGAATGGCTGTCATTAAAAAGTCAAAAAATAATGAATGATGTGGATGTGGAGAAAAGGAAATGCTCATACACTGTTAGCAGGAATGTAAATTAGTTCAACCCCTAGGGAAAACAGTATGGAGATACCACAAATAACTAAAAAAGAACTATCATTCGACTCAGCAATCCTACTACTGGGTATCTACCCAAAGGAAAAGAAATCATTATATAAAAAAGACTCCTGTACATGTATGTTTATCACAGCACTGTTTTTAATAGCAAAGTCATGGAACCAACCTAAGTATGCACCAGTGGTTGACTGGATAAAGAAAATGTGGTATATATACATCACAGGATGCTACACAGTCATAGAAAAGAACAAAATCATATCCTTTGCAACAACATGGATGGAGCTGGAGGCCATTATCCTAAGTGAACTAACTCAGAAACAGAAAATCAAATACTACATGTTTTCACTTATAAGCAGGAGCTAAGTAATGGGTACACATGGACATAAAGATGGAGAGAATAGACTCTAGAGACTCCAAAAGTGGGGAAGGTGGGAGGGGAATGAGGATTGAACAATTACCTATTGGGTACAATGTTCAAGATTTGGGTGATGGGTACACTAGGAGCCCAATCCCCACCCTTACACTTAATTCCTGTGTTAGAAACACACATACCCCTTGAATATAAAATTTAAAAAACTATAAATAAAAAAGAAGGGGTTTCAAGAGAGAATAAGTGATAAGTGAGTTACATAATGCTGAGAAGTTAACCAATTTATTTAGCAGCATGAGGACATGGGGTAAGTGATTGCTTTCCCTCATAAAACAGTGATCTCAAAATGTGGGGAGCTTGTTAAAATGCACATTCTGGCCCACAGCCCCAGAGATTCTGATGTAGTAAGTCTACGGTGAGGCCCCATTTTTAACAATCTTATCAGTTGATTGAGTGGCCCAGGTTTTAAGAAAAGTTGCACGTAAGAACTATGAAGTTCATCTTATACCATGGTTTCAGTTTCATTTAAAGAGAAGAGACTCTCTCTTACCTTTTAATGAGGCAAGATAGGAGACTGCTGCATTATCTGTCAGGTTAGAATATTAAGCGCTGGAATCTGGAAGGGAATTTGTTTCATCCCTTACATGATTCTTAAAAGAGATTGGCATATCTATTTTTTTTTTCTGTATAGTTCATTTAAAATTTTACTTGAAAGTAGAGGGGTAAGTTTCTGAAGGCACTATGATTTTTTAGTAAAGGGAAAATAGATGTAAATTCAGTGACACGTAAAAGACAAGAGGCCCATTTGTATATTTTGAAATAATTTGAGGATTACACAATGAAGCAGGATGGGAATTATCCTTACACAGTTAACCCAATGGAAGACCTAACTAGGAATCTAATGGAAATGCCTG
Source organism: Trachypithecus francoisi (assembly GCF_009764315.1). NCBI lineage: Eukaryota > Metazoa > Chordata > Mammalia > Primates > Cercopithecidae > Trachypithecus > Trachypithecus francoisi. Next base: position 41,762,513 of record NW_022681470.1, on the reverse strand, counting down.
TACAGTACATATATCACCATGGTTAATGAAAAATCCTCAAACTTTTAAGTAGAAGAGGTAGAACTGAGGTGTTCTGGCTGGATACCTGCTTATTCTTTAACCAAATAGCAAACACAATCTCCTTGAGTGGCACGGAGAGGGGTCCCCATGGCTTTGGGTTTAAGAAAACCATTGAGTATTAGAGGCTGCATTGGCAGGTGTATTGAATAGGAGAACGGTCTGTTAATTCTCCTGCTTTGCGGAGATTAACCCTGAGACATGTTCAGACATGTCCTTGTGGATATCCACACTTAACGCTTTCCTGCCTCACTCCCTCTCTCCCGTAGAGTTTATCAAGAATTTATTGAGTGCCACATGTATGCAAGGCATAATAACCTTAAGTAATAACTATAATTCCTTCTACCATATGCTTCTGTTCCTACAGCATAATAGAGGGAAATGAAAATCATAAAATTACCAATAAGACAAATATTTACATTGGGTCAAGCGGAGCAGGAAAGGGAAATTGTGGGGGGAGAGGAGGAATCAACAGTTTCCCCAGGATCTCAGTGGAAGAGAGTTTCCTCAACTATTCCTTGAAATACCATGGATAGGCCGGGCGCGGTGGCTCAAGCCTGTAATCCCAGCACTTTGGGAGGCCGAGACGGGCGGATCACGAGGTCAGGAGATTGAGACCATCCTGGCTAACACAGTGAAACCCCGTCTCTACTAAAAAATACAAAAAACTAGCTGGGCGAGGTGGCGGGCGCCTGTAGTCCCAGCTACTCGGGGGGCTGAGGCAGGAGAATGGCGTAAACCTGGGAGGCGGAGCTTGCAGTGAGCTGATATCCGGCCACTGCACTCCAGCCTGGGCGGTAGAGCAAGACTCCGTCTCAAAAAAAAAAAAAAGAAAGAAATACCATGGATAACTTAGTGGTAACAAGGAGTGTTATCATTTGTTGTGATAGTTAATTGTGTTCACCTTCTTTAAGCCACCATTGATGCCTGGAAATATTTTGTATGAAGCAGAGCTATCACAATTTTCTGAAGACATAAAGAAGTGGAAGGAGAGATACATTGTAGTTAAAAATGATTATGCTGTGGAGAGCTATGAGAATAAAGAGGTAAGACACTTCTTTGTTACTACTGGTTCTTGCACTATTCTTAAAAGTTTAGCTGGGTTGATTGGTGTGCCCTCTCCTTGGAGACTGATGCATTCAGTAAGCACTCATTCATGTAGGTACCTGTTTCAGCTAACAGATACTGATTGAATGCCTACTGCATATCAAGTGTTATACAAGGTTCTGGGTATACAGCAGTTGGTAAGACAGATGCTTGCTGTCTAGTGGCAAGGTAGACTTTGAACAGGTGATTACCAGTGAGTATGAAGATAGAAGGACCAGTATTTGGCACAGGAGCCTTTCCTATGATCATTCAGCCTCGAGGTCTTCCTCAGCCACTGTCCTGATGTCTCTGCTCTATGTCCCTGTCTTCCCACTCTGAAGCCCTGTGCATGACAGGTGGCTGAGGAGTTATTTCATAGGTTGTTATTAAATTTGAATCTGCCTGGGTTTGCCTGGGTTCCTAGGAATTCAGAATGCCTCACATACTTTATTCCCATGGAGGTATTTTTTATTTTTTCAATTAACTTTTTTTCTGGTTATCTCACTATTTTCCTTATCTGTAAAATGTGAAGATGAGATAATGGGTGTAAAGCATTCAGCACCTGGGAGGACTTCAGTTTTTATTGGTTCCCATTTCTTTCCTTATGTAGGGAGGTAGTGTGGTACAGGGGAAAAAATATCAGGCAGTGAATTTGGCAAACTAAAGGTTAGGTCGAGTTGTGCCATTAACTAGAAGTGAACTCATTGACAAGTGACTTCCTGTCTTCAGGCCTCAATTAAGGTAAACAGTTAAGTCAAATGATCCCACTGTCCTCCCAGATCTCATACTGTGCACATTTTTTAGTCTACATAGACCCTCAAGCTCCCTTTGAAATGAACAGGTACTATTTATCAGTGAAGGATAGTAACAGATTTAAAACTCTGCTCTCTGGCCTCTGAGCTCAAGAATAGTCAAGACGGCTGGGCGCAGTGGCTCATGCCTGTAATCTCAGCACTTTGGGAGGCCGAGGCAGGCAGGTCAACTGAGGTCAGGAGTTCGTGATCAGCCTGGCCAACATTTTGAAACCCCATCTCTACTAAAAATATAAAAATTAACTGGGCGTGCTGGTACATGCCTGTTGTTCCAGATACTCAGGTGGGTGAGGCAGGAGAATCACTTGAACTCGGGAAGTGGAGGTTGCAGTGAGCCGAGATCACCCTACTGTACTCCAGTCTGGGTGATGGAGCGAGACTCCATCTCAAAAAAAAAAAGAGTAGTCAAGATAGTCTTCATAGAGAACTGTGAGGACTACTCCTGATGCTAAACCATTAGGAAGAGGCTTCAGAATGACAGACCAATCTGTTTCCTTCCCATTTCTGATGGAAAATAGAAATAAAATATACTACAAATTTATTTCACAAGCTACCAGGCAAAGCTCAAGTGCTCTCTTGGGTAGACTTACTCTTTTCAACATTTATTAAGCTAATATTTTCTCTGCTTATCAATATTAGGATTTTATTCAACACTTGATTTGTACTCAGCAACAAAGTATCAATACACTACAAATAATGATAATAACAAGTCACTTTATGTTTTGTATGACTCATTACAATGTCCTTTCAGAAGAGCTTGAGGAGGGACAGTGTAGCGTAATATGGCCCATATTTAGGGCTTTGACTCATACCTTTACCACTTACTTACTAGATATGCGCCCTTGCCTAAGTTAGAAATCTTGAGCCTCGGTTTTCTCGTCTATAAAATGAGAGCCGCGTGATTTCTTTGCCATGGTGTTGAGCGGAGTAAGTGAGTGAATGTACTGAAGCATTTAGCATACGGCTGGGCCTGTGGTAAAGCTAGAGCTGGGTGTGGAGCAGTTGTTGGTATGATTACTAGTAACCCATTGGGAGGAAACAGCCCTAGATCTTGTTCTTGGATTTATTAAAGTTTTTCACTGCATTTAACACTAACTGAAGTTTCATTTTGAATCAAATGTTGGTGTTTTTCCTCTTTTCACTTATTTCAGCTTGCTCTCTCAGCTTGCAGTTTGTACATTGCACTGCTTTTTCTTTGTTCATCATTTTTAACTGAACCTGTTCACATTGTTAAGATATGGTGACTGAATTTGGTAATAACTGAGTATTTTTTAAAACTTGGAATTTTTTAAAGTTCATGCACTTTATCATAATTTCTCATAGTTTTAATAATATCTTTTTTTTTAGTTTATGGAAGTATCTTATAAAATTATATCTAAGAATTACGCATTAAGTACCTGTAAATTGTCTATTATTTTATTTAGAGTCCAATTTTAGCTGGCAATTAAACAGGAAAAGTAAAACATTCTCACTTGATAATCGGTATCTATTTTGTGTGCACTGGGCCTGGACAGACATGAATCCTGGATGTGTCACCTACTCACTGCTGGGCCATGGGCAAGTTATTCAGTTTCTTTGAGCTTCACGTTTCCCATTTGAAAAATGGAGATAACATCTAATGCATAGTACCGTTTTGAGGATTAAATGGTATAATGCTTATAAAAGCCAATATTGGAGCCTGTTATAACTAATAATACAATTCACTTTTGAGTCCAGTCTAATAAAATTGCTTCTAAATCGTCTTAATATCATACAAGTTTAGATTCTTCTCTGAATATTATTGTTTCACTATAATGTAGCTCTGTGGGAGTGCTTAGAGCTTTAAGATATTATTTCATGAGGAACCCTCAGTTATGTAGAGATCCTCCTTCCTGGGTTAATCATTTATTCAGAAGAGTCCTCCAGTCTTCCTTCTTAGGATGAATAGGTCAGACTGCCAGAATTCTGTGATAGTGGGTATATTCTGCTTCCCTGACATGCTTAAACAGTTGATTAATGGTTGTTACAAGTATGAAGACAAGCCTTTTAGATATCTGAGAGTTTGTTTTATTTGAATCTCTTCACTATCCTATTGCTGCAGAATACGTTACCGTTACTCTGATTATGTTGGTCAGATCAACATTATTTAGTTATTTCCAAGAGTACATTCTAGATTTTGGGTTTCAAAGTTTCTTGGTTTCAGTTCTCAATGTGCCTTTAGATTACTAGTTTCAGAATTTTGCCTTGACTTTAGCCTTCCCGTCAGATGCACATACTTAAATTTTATCTTACCTCTATGTCCTTGTGGGCATATGTGCTTACCAAACTGCTTTAATAATGCCCTGTGCCTCTTTTCTGTGTCTCAAATAGCAGAGGTTCTTGTCTGCTGGCCAGAATTTTTTCTGATGTCACAATGCTGTACTTTCATCTCAACCATTTTGCTGCAAAACAAAATGAGGGCAAAGTAGTGGCATATTTTCTGCCAACATTTTAATGTTTTGATGAAAATCCATGGTAACTATCATTGCCGCTACGTGTTCCACAGTCTCATGAGTCATCATATGTGGCCCACATCAGTCACCAAGCATTCTGTGCAGTATTTGTGTGATCGTCACCTTTGTGGTTGTTATCAGAATGATTTAGGTGTTAGCATCTGAAATGACAAATGTGGTAGGGACTTTCTGGGTTACTGAGATTATGTTTTCCACATTCGAGAACATACTTAGGGTGAATCTCCCTGAGATTAGGGACTCTGATTTACCATGTTGTGACCGTCACATGAAAGTATTAAAATATTACCTTGCCATTAGCAGGTATTCAAAACATATTTTTTGAATAAATGACTGTAACTCAATAACATAGTATGGGGATTGCTATCTCTGAAAGTCTGAATCTGTCTGTTTGTTTTATTCCTGGTATTTTCCAAAAATCAAATGGGGAAAAAATATCATTTCTGTATGCTTTCCTTCCCCAGGCCTATCAGAGAGGAGCTGCTCCTAAAAGCCGAATTCTTCCAGCTGGTGGCAAGGTGTTAACCTCAGAAGATGAATATAATCTATTGTCTGATAGGCATTTCCCAGACCCTCTTGGTGAGTTGCTGATCATTCTTTTCCAAGGCAAAATGACTAACCTTGTTTGTTTAGCAGAGCAGTGTTTCTCAGTGAAGGAGAGGGATTTCCCTCCAGGGACATTTGGCAGCATCTAGAGACATTTTTGTTTGTCACAATTGGAAGGAGGGTGCTATGGCTTTTAGTGAATAGAGGCCAGGGATGCTACAAAACATCCTACCATGCACAGGACAGACCCTAACAACAAAGAGTTTTCTGGCATAAAGTATCAGTAATGCCAAGGTTGAGAAACCCTGGGCTAGACACTCATGCCCCATAGACAAGTGGAAGATGTGATTTCTGTAGTTTAGGAAAACATTTTACCACTTCCGTTATTTCTAATCCCATTCAATAATACACAGTCAGTCTCTGTGTTTCTAGCACATGGAAAATGTGCTATCAGCCAGGTATCTTGAAGCTTTTGGAATATATTGCAGGCTTTGATAGCACTCCACAAGGCAGCAGAAATAAACAGGTAGGGCCCACTCCATGACATATACAATCCCATCTTTTAGTAAGCAAGCCTGGAACTGTCAGGGAATACTATTTTTCTAATTTTAGGATGATATAAAACTAAATACCCTAAATAGACAAAAAAACCTTTTAATCAATGTTACAGTAACTCATAGCTACTGTGAAAAAAAAAAAAAAGGCATTGCATTAATTTGCATATCTATAAATAAAGCTGGGATGCTGCCATGGAAAGAGAATTGGGAGACTGGATTTTTATCTAGTTCTGGCTGTGCCACTTACCAAATGCTTTAGCTTAGCTGGCTGCTGAACAGTTCTGGTTTCTATTTCTTCAACTCAAAAACAGGGCTTTGAACTTAAAAACCTAGAAGGGTCTTTCTAGCTCTAACTTTCTTTGATTCTCATTCATTCCACTTTTTACATATGGAGAAATGATGGCTAATATATAGACCAAATAGGGCATTTCATAGAGATTCATGAAGTGTGGATAATGTAATAACTCAGTTTGGCTTTGCATAAATCATACTACCAGTAATTACTTGGTTCTTGAAGACAGCCCTGGTTCTTATTAATGGACATAATAATTTAATTAGAATTTATGGAGAAAAACATAATCATTTTATCAATTGTTATTTCGGTGCTGACTGCTTAGCATAGTGTTTTTAATAACACAATTACGGGATTGGTACATGGACCATAAACCAAGATTAACAAATTATTACTAAGTAATTCATGCTAAAACAACATTTTATTGCACTATGCATATTATTGTATTTTCTTTTACATCTACTTATATGCCCTTGGAGGTGGAGCTGCAACTAGAAATGGGAATACCAACATGTTGACTCATCCAAATCTCTCTCAAACTTTCCAATGAAATCAGTCAGAAGAGACAATATGTTTATTGATTTATTGCTGAAATCATATTGGAAGGAATGAAAAGGACTAAAAAACACAAGTCCTGTGTGATTAATCCCAGTTGGCCCAAGGCTTCAGATTGGGGCATTTCAATGACTTTTAAAAATTGTGTGGTGTGATCTTCTGACTTTTAAAATAGAATATTCTACAGTAGATCAGTTGTGATATTCTTGTAACTCAGAAAAAATTCACTGATGGCATCTGGAAAATTATTGTAAAAGGTTCAGAGGTAACTAGAGGCTAATAGGAATGAATTTTATGGGCTTGGTGAGGCTTTTTGAATGCAAAGGGTCAATGTTGCTTTTGGTTGCTTGTACAAAATTGTGGCATTCTTAGAGAGGGCAAGGAGGATTGATAGAACCATGTCAATGAAGAGGACTGACTCTGTGATATTATTTCTACTGGAAAGAATAAAGGCATAATAAAGATGGGAGGCTTATGAATAAGTGCATTTCTTGGAAAAAGCACTAGAGGCTTATGAATAAGTGCATTTCTTTTTCTTTTTCTTTCTTTCTTTCTTTCTTTCTTTCTTTTTTTTTTTTTTTTTTTTTGAGACAGAGTCTTGCTCTGTTGCCCAGGCTGGAATGCAGTGGTGTGATCATGGCTCACTGTAGCCTCAACCTACTGGGCTCAAGTAATCCTCTCACCGCAGCCTCTGGGACCACAGCTACATGCCACTATGCCCAGAAAAACAAAACGAAACAAAAAAACAAAAAAGGAATTGCAGAAACAATGGTCTTACTCTGTTGCCCAAGCTGGTCTTGAACTCCTGAGCTCAAGTGACCCTCCTGCCTTGGCCTCCCAAAGTGCTGGGATTATAGGCATAAGCCACCATACCTGGCCAATAAGTGTATTCTTTCCAGAGTGTTCAGCTAAGTTGATAACAGAAAAAAACAGCCCCATGTTTTGTTAAAGTAATTCACTTGTTTGGCATTTACTGGTTAGCATCTGATTCACTGCATACAGCAAAAAACTCAAAGTTTTATTATTTCACTAAAGATATTTGGATACTCGTCCAGGGCTGATGTGGACTAAATTTGTCAGAAGCTCAGGCTCTTTCTCGCTTTCTCCCCCTTTATTTCTAGGTTGTGGCCCCTATTGGCAGAGTCCAGGGTAGCTGCTGAGCTCCTACCATAGTGTTCTCATTCCAGATAATAAGGAAGAGAAAAGGAAAGGAGGAGGGTGCAGTCACTTTCTTTAGAGATACCTCCAGGACGTTTCATATGCCACTTCAGTTTATATCTTACTGGACAGATCTTAGTAGCTGTGGACTCACCAAGCTGCAAGGGAGGCTGGAAATGTAGTCTTATTTTATGTAGTTACTTGCCCATCTAAAAATCAGGGGCCTTATTCTCTCCAGAAAGTGAAATAGAGATCATGTTACAACTACAGGTGTCCCTATAGCATTCAATCATTCATTCATTTGCTCATTTTCATGTTGATTCATTGCCAGCATTGTGCTAGGTCCTGGTGGGCCACGGCTTGTGCTCGCAGTGCATTCTGCTCTGTTACCTTCAGATTCCAGGACACTGGAACCAGGCTTCCATATATCCCCAGGAATTTATTCTTCATTTAAACCAATCCTGATTGATTGATTGATTGATTGATTGATTTTGAGATGGAGTCTCGCTCTGTCACTCAGGCTGGAGTGCAGTGGTGTGAGCTCGGCTTACTGCAACCTCTGCCTCCCGGGTTCAAGCATTTTTCCCGCCTCAGCCTCCTGAGTAGCTGGGATTACAGGTGTGCACCACCATGCCCGGCTAATTTTTGTATTTTTAGTAGAGACGGGGTTTCACCATGTTGGCCAGGCTGGTCTCAAACTCCTGACCTCATGATCCACCCTCCTGGGCCTCCCAAAGTGCTGGGATTACAGACGTGAACAATCCTGATTTATTAATTTGCCAGAATTGATGTGGTTCTGTAGCCTCCCATGTGGTTATGATTCATTTCCCTGTGTTCCCAGTGCTTTCAATGGTCTCTTAGAGAGACCCTCTTCCTTACCTTTCCCTGAGATTGGTGCCTAATACATATGCAGGAAGCACAGAACTAACATTTTCTTCTGCTTGTTCTCTGTGACTCTGGAAAAAGTTGGGACTCATTTAACCAAGTGCAATATCATGTAATAGGAATGCATGGAAAGGAGTAAAGTTTAGGTAGGGGTTCTGAATAGTAGTGGGTTTAAAATGAGTTTCCTGGAATTGATTTTGAGGGAAGAGGTAAAAGTCCCATTGTCTAGGGCTTTAAAAAATATCCTAGGCCAACACAGCATATTTTTCACTCAACAAACTGAAGTTGAACATCTACTATGTTCCATGACTGTGCTGTGGGCTAAGGATACAAAGCTCTGGAAGATGCAGTCTGCGTCTCTCGGCACTCACAGTGGGTAGCGGTGCTTCTCTCTGGGGAGGAGAACAGCACAGGAATCCATCTCACTCCCTTTCCCTACCTCCCCACCTTGAGTATGGGCGCTGGGCATGAAAACAGGTCATTGTAGTATTTGGGGAGAACAGGGTAGGGAGCACCTAACTCTGTCTCTGGTGGCAGTGGGATGTGCCAGCCAAGGCATCCCAGAGGAGTGGCTTTTGAACTGATTTTTGAAGGATGAATGAAAATTCTTTATGGGAAAGCATGATGGAAAGGAAGGAAGAGAGGGTTCTTTGGACTGTAGGAACAATATAAAAAGTCATGGAATGGGTGAACACACCCTGGGAGGGTACAGGCAGAGTGGAGTGGAAGCCAGCACAGAACGGGGCAGGCACCAATGCTTAGCGAGGAGATGGAGAGAGTCGGCAGAGGAACCAATAAAGGTGATAAAGAAGAAACAAAATTCTACAAAGCATGAAGGAAACCAGGAGAGAGGCACTCCTGGAAGTCATGGGGAGAGAATGTTTTCAAAGAAGGGGTTGTTAGCAGCAGCAAATATTCCAGGTCAGATGAAAAGAAGCAGCCATAGGCTGGCAGTCAGGATGGCATAAGTGGCTTCAGCAGTTGGGTTTCAGGAGTTGGTAGGGACAGGAATCAGAGTGAGGTGAGAATAAGGTTGATGGCATAAAAACAGCAAGTGGCGTTTGGCAGTGACAGGGAGGAGGGAGAGAGTGCAGGGCAGAGAGCAGCCCTGTTGGAGCTAGAGCCTGCAGGTTCGGTAGAGTGAGGGGCTGCACAGGTGGTCAGTGGCCTGCCGAGGGCCAGGAGGGCAGAGGGAGCTCTGTGGGTCTTTAGACATAAGGAAGTTGAGAAAGATTGTGCCCAGGCTGGGCACGGTGGCTCATGCCTGTAATCCCAGCACTTTGGGAGGGCAAGTCAGGTGGCTCGCTTGAGCTCAGGAGTTTGAGATTAGCCTGGGCATCATGGCAAAACCCTGTTTCTACAAACAATACAAAAAAACTAGCTGGGTACAGTGGCTCATGCCTATAATCCCAGCTACTCGGGAGGCTGAGGTGGGCAGATCACTTGAGGTCAGGAGCCTGGCCAACAAGGTGAAACCCTGTCTCTACTAAAAAGACAAAAATTAGCTGGAGGTGGTGGTATGTGCCTGTAATCCCAGCTACTTGGGAGGCTGAGCCAGGAGAATCGTTTGAATCTGGGAGGTGAAGGTTGCAGTGAGCAAAGATTGTGCCACTGCACTACAGCCTGGGCAACAGAGTGAGACTCTGTCTCAAAAAAAAGAAAAGATTGTGTTCCTGGTATCCTCACTGTCCCTGTGGTGTTGGGTAGGAGGCCAGGCAGCCAGCGGCAGTGGAACAGGGCAAGCTGGTGGAGGGATGCCAGAGGAGCCGGTGCTCCCAGTTTCCCTACCCTGTGAAAATATCTCACCAACTTTCCATCCCATGCCCTGCCCCAGATAGTTACCCTCACGATCTGAAACACATATTTGAAGTAAAAGATACACATTTTAAAAGGTATTTGTGTTTTCAATATTTCTTTAGCCTCCAGTGAGAAGGAAAACGCTCAGCCCTTCGTGGTCCTGCCCAAGGAATTCCCAGTGTACCTGTGGCAACCCTTCCTCAGACACGGCTACTTCTGCTTCCATGAGGCTGCTGACCAGAAGAGGTTTAGTGCCCTCTTGAGTGACTGCATCAGGCATCTCAATCATGGTATGGCGGGGCTCACCTCTCGTCCCCGGGGCGGGAAGTGGGGCAGCCCTCGCTGAGTTGTCCTGATTCATCATCTGTTGCAGTGATTCTTAGAAAGAACCGCAGATTGGCCAAGTGCAGTGGCTCATGCCTGTAATCCCAGCACTTTGGGAAGCCAAGGCCAACAAATCACGAGGTCAGAAGTTCGAGACCAGCATGGCCAGTATGATGAAATCCCATCTCTACTAAAAATACAAAAAAAAATTTAGCTAGACGTGGTGGTGGGCACCTGTAATCCCAGCTACGTGGGAGGCTGAGGCAGGAGAATTGCTTGAACCTGGGAGGCAGAGGCTGCAGTGAGCTGAGATTGTGCCACTGCACTCCAGCCCAGATGACAGTGCGAGCCTCCATTTCAAAAAAAAAAAAAGAGCCACAAATGGTGCTGCCCCAGGGAAGAAGGGGGAAACAGGTAAAGGGAGAATTCTATGCACAGGGAGCCTTGCCTGCTTGCTGGTTTTCAGGCGGGTCTGGGAGGCCCCAGTGAAGCAGAACATGGGGCCGTTATCTGGCCACAAGTTGGTGGGGGCATTCTGACTGCCCTGAGTTTATTCATGTAGACCATTTGGCATATACTTCACTCTCCTTCTTCCTGATTAAAAAAAATCTAAATGCCAGCAAGAACGTGCCAGTTTTCCCTGGCAAATGCTAGTCTTTATGACATTTCCTTCTTATTTTCACCTTTATTTCTGAATAACAGTTACTCAGTTAAGATCAGTGGCACAGTCTGTGGTAATCTAGTATTTGTTTCTGAATCAGTGGTTCTCAAAACTTTAGGGCTCATAAGAATCACCAGGAGAACTTAATTAAAACTCATATTCTTAGGCTTCACCCCCAGACATTCTGACTCACTGGGTACACTGTGGGGCCTGGACTTGGCTTTTCTAGCACACGGCCAAGTGGCGCTGATGCTGCTGGTTCGAGAACCACCCTTGGGGTGGTGTTGCTTCAGACCACGTTGCCTCCAGGCACGGACTTAACCAATATGACGTCAATAGTAAAAGAGACTTCTCATTCCAATATGTGATGTTTTTGCTATACTGAAGTGAATGCTGGTTTTTCTGGACTCCACAAAGTCTTCAGTTACAGACAACTGCACTCTTTGTTCTTGGCACTTGGAAAGGCAGCCAGTCTAACACTGAGGGCTTACTCTGTGCCAGCCTCTGTGTAGGTGTTAGGAACAGGGTAATGAAGCATGCACAGTTCCTGTCTCTGGGAGTTGAAATTCAAACAAGGAGGTTGGATAAACACCCACCAATTATCATTTGAAAGTTATCACAGTTAATGTGTTAAAGAGCAACGAGAGGTTACTAACTAGTGAAGAAAGGAGTGCCAAACTTTCAGCTCTCCAGGGGAGTCCTCTATGAGCAGGTGACGTTTGAGCTGAGTCACCTCACCCATGTGCCTTTTTTTCCTAATATGGTTAATTTCATTGTATACTTATTTTAAAATTCAGAGGTTTCCCTGAGTGTGTCAGTCCTATAGAGCGAGAGTCACTAGTGATGCATCTCAACTAATTCTTGGTTTTAGCTGTGTATCGATGGGGACTCATGGAAAAAGATAAGGTCAGTCTGTTTTGCCATAGCAACTCTGAGTAACATTCATCATCATACTGGCTCATAACTAGTTAGGAACTTTATGAAAAAAAAGATACTTTTATTAAAATCTTGTCTTGTGGTTTTGATGTTCTAGAGACAAAGAATTGCCCAGCACTGACTGCTCCATTTAGCTTATTTTCCACTACACTTGCCTGTCTGTGTTTAGGGCCTTGGTCTAGTAGGAACATGCAGTTGGCACTCAGCACGGGAACCGCGAAGTTTCACTGAGTGCAGAATGCTCCCTGCCCAGCCAAATGGGACTTACTGCATTCCCCCTTTCATGTACATAATAGGAATTTCTCTGAGGAGTTTTTGGATGTTATGCAGCCTGCATTTAGACTCCATTTATGGAAGATTTCAGCCCATTCAAAACCCCACTCTGCTCTCCAGTATGTTTTCAAAGGCACCAAGATAATGAGGTCTAGTCATATTTCCCTGGTTCTATGTCACATTCCTCTGCCCAGAAACTGTTTTATCCTCACTGAGGCTTTATGCAGACTTAATTTGGCATAACTTCCAGTAGCTCCAGTCAGAACCAGAAGCTGTGATGACATTGTAGGGAACAGTCCTTGACTATCATGGGCCAAAGAGCCGACCTTTCTTTTCTCGCCTCTTTTTCTGTTTTTAACAGCACTATGTACCACTCATCTTTATTGTGTCACATTTTCTGTTCTAGCCTGTTACTCACTGTATTATTTTGAGTAAACCAGAAACAGGCTTTCACAAGCTGCCACTTAACCACTTTTTCCCATAATTACCCAAAAACTTAAGAAATAGATTTAAAATTAGAGCTGGGATAAAGGCCAGAAACCCTGAGGTGGCTGCTGGGAGCCTGCTATCCTCTACCTGCATGCAGGTGAGGAAGGGCTGTCAGCCTGCTGTGGCCATTGCTTCATTGGCTGTCAGGTCACCATACTTCTCTGTTGAGAACTGGGTCCTAGGCATTCTAGTATCAGAGGTGTGTAAACCAGAGCAACTCCATCTTAAACAGGAGCTGGGTAAAATGAGGCTGAAACCTACTGGGCTGCATTCCCATACAGTTAAGGCATTCTAAGTCACAGGATGAGATAGGAGGTCAGCACAAAATGCAGATCATAAAGACCTTGCTGATAAAACAGGTTGCAGTAAAGGAGCCAGCCCAAACCCACCAAAACTAAAATGGCGACAAGAATGACCTCTGGTCATCCTCACTGCTATACTCCCACCAGTGCTGTGACAGTTTACAAAACCATGGCAACGTCAGGAAGTTACCCTACATTGTCTAAAAAGGGGAGGCATAAATAATCCACCCCTTGTTTAGCATGTAGTCAAGAAATAACCATAAAAATGGGCAACCGGCAGCCCTCGGGGCTGCTGTGTCCATGGAATAGCCATTCTTTATTCCTTTCCTTTCTTAATAAACTTGCTTTCCCTTTGCACTGTGAACTCATCCTGAATTCTTTCTTGCGCCAGATCCAAGAACCCTCTCTTGGGGTCCGGATCAGAGCCCCTTTCTTGTAACACAAGCAGCTGATGCTAGGCATGTTGATCTCGCTTGGGGTTCCAGGACATGTTGCCTAGTACTCAAATTCCACCACAACCCAGCCCACTTGCCCCAGAAGTATTGGGTCCGAATTTGGCTACATGGTCATGTCAATTCATTCTGAATCTAGAACCCCCTTTGTCCTACTCTTCCTTATAGGGTGGGCGTTTCCTATTTAACCCTGATGAAGGGCCTGATTGTGCCCTGTTCTCCTACAGTAAGGCTAGCTTCTAAGGTAGGTAAGGGCCAGTAGAGAGCTCTGTGTTTCTCCCTCCTTCAAAGGGGAGAGCAACCTTTAGGAGCCTCAAAGATTATTTTGTATCCTAAGGAGAACAAAGGGACAAAGGGGCGTGTGTTTGGGGGTGTGGGTGCGTGTGTGTCTGTGTGTGCATGCTCACATGTGTGCCTTCACGTGTGTTTTGTTTTTATTTAGTTTTGGCACCTCTTCATTGGGCAGGCATAAGAAAATCCCATAAGATTAATCCTTAGTAAAACATCCCACTCCACGTCACTGGACTAAATGTCAAGCCCACTGTATAGCACGATCCTAGAGCAGCAGCTGCTGTCCTCTGTCCCTTTTGGAGTCACACTTTAATCCCTTGTCCCTGATCAGGGAAAGCCATAGTTCTGAATGTCTGCTGCCACAGAATGAGACTTATATAAAGCCAAGATGTTCTGAGACAGTCCTGTTGTCCAAAATGCAATCCTATTCTTCAGAACTTGAGTTTGCAAAATACGATCATTGTAGTTATGGGGTATAGTTAAAGCTCCTGACAATACAGAGGACTGAACACGTGCGATATGGAATAATGATCATTATTGATGCAAGTCTGTTCTTCCAGTTCAGGATAATCATTTCTTGGCATGTAAATGTGCAGGAAGGAGAAAAAGTGTTCCTGGCAGGAGGAATAGGATACAGGAGGTCCAGGAAGTAAGACAGAGCATGGACCATTACAGGAACAGAAAGAATTTTGTGTGACTGGTGCTTAGAAAGGAGAGAGGAAGATGGGCAGAATCCATACTATAGAGGGCTTTGTGATGCATATTAGGAACTTGGACTTGATTATAATAGCAATAGGAAGCCATTAGGATTTTAAGTAAATGAACAACTTTGTCAGATATTCACTTCAGAAAGTTCACAATGGCTGCAGTGTAGGCAGTGGATGAGAGGGTAGCATGGTGGGTGGCCAGGAGGCCACTTGAAAAGCTTTGACTGGCAAGAGATGGCAGTAGCTTGCACCAGAGTGAGAGAAGGCATTTGTCAATATCAAGCCATGGTACTCAGCCTAAAGGATTTGGGGGAACAGAGGAACTGGATGTTAGAAGGCAGCCATCACTGGATGAATGCTGATTCTGGAAAGGAGGTGGAATGCTGGCAAAGTTTTGCTCAACAGTGCTGTGCTAGCTTGAAGGACACCCAGGACTGCCATTAAACAGATGTCAGTGTTCACATCGTCATAAAAACTAAGAAAGAGAGGACGGTAGAATATCTGGGAAGCATGAGTGCGCACAGGTTGAAAAAAGATAGTGTCAAAGAAAAGCCCATAGAATTTTGGTGAAAAAACCACAGCAATGTAAAGACACTCTGCAAACCATTGCTTCAAGTAAGACTAGTTCAATCACTTATGACAGTAGTAACATCCAATGTTGCTTGTATGCAGTGAGTCAGGTGGAATGTGGAGCTATAACAGTGATTATGTGTTGAAATTGGTTACTCTGTCAGTATTACAGGCCTTGAGCTCTTACCCCAGATTTGATTTTGATACTTGCAAATTTTAGGTGTTCAATAAATTTGCAGAATTAAATTGAAATTTAGAACAACAAAGGACCTTACAATTCAAATCAGACAGAGCAAATCCATTTTGGTGTGTTTATTTGAACATGATCTTTTTGCCGTTCGACACTCAGCAGCAAATCTCAGCTCTGTTTTCCCCAGCTTATTTCTTCTTGGTCACCTACGAAGCAAGTTCATTACTTGAGAGACTATGCATCTAGTGTGGAGATCAATCAATTATAACAGAAAATATACGATGAATTTTAGTTTGTAATATGTGAAAACATACTTTTGAATTTTATGGCACTTGCTTGTTTATGGACATACACATATCTATGAGTTGGAAAATTCTAACTTTTACTTAGGCTCCTTTGGGCACTTTAGTAAAAACTAATAATGTTTAGAGATAGATAAGTAAGAATACAATTCTCGTGAATGTATCTTTGAATGCTTTTACTTATAAAAATATTCTATAGTATGCATGTGTTGAAATTCATACATAAAACCCTCTATGCACTGCAAGCAAAATGCTTGCTACTTACTGTTAATAAATAAGTAGATAATAATTTCCAGTTTTCCTAGTAGTCTCCCAAGCAGAATTCTTTAAAGGTGTTCTCTCTGCTTGAGCTACATTCTCCTCTGGAGTATAGCCTGTGCTCTTTGCCTCACATAGTTAATACTCTACAGTTATAAATATTTCTCTTTGTCTCCTTATGAGTATGTGGTTTTTACTTAGGAATTAGTCACTCACTTCCCTCCCCCACCTCCCCTCACCCCCGGTCCATGAAACTTTAAATTTGGGAGGGACTTTCATGGTCACCTATTACAATCCCTCAGGGTTTAATTATGATAAGGCTCAAATAGGTCACAGCTAGTTAGTGGCTGAGAACCAGTTGTCCCAACACCTGGCCTTTGACATCTTTTTCAGTTGTACATATCATGTTGTCTTCTCAGTGTTACTTTCTAAAAGACTTATCTCTTGGACATTTTAAACACGCTGCTATTAAATCAATCTACTCTTTGCATGATATGTTTGCATGATCCAGAGTGAAGCAAATCCACTTAAGATCACCTGAGACCTGGGGTATATGTGACTTCTCGATAAATTGTATGATCTGAGTTTAACTTGGTATTTTGTCCATGGGCTAACCTTGACTGTATCTTTTAGTTTAGAAGTGCTCTGAAGATAAGATATTTGATAGCATAGCTTCTTTCCTGGTTCATTTAGTGTACTTTAAAATGCAAACCATGTATGATTTCATGCAATTTAAGTAAAAACTCTTAATTTGTAAAGGAAGATTACACTGCTTGTGAGGATGTGGGTTGGAATACTTTAAAAATAATAGATCTAAAATATGCCTCTGTATTATTTGTACTTATGGATTTACGTAAATTACTTGAAGCTCTCAAAGCAGTTTAAGAGTTGAAACTAGAAGAACAGGTTTCCATCAGAGACTAGAATAAACAGAACTGCTCTCTCTTAGCCATTCAGTGTTTCTCCCCAGCAGTCTATGGGTTATACAGTCCTGGATTCACTGTTGTCTAAAGCTGTGTTGCCAGGAATTACATTTGAATACTTCTTTTGGCCCATCAAACATGGTGCCCTTTCAGTGCAGCCGCAGACTTCCACCCCATCTCCCTGAGTTCCAATGAACCAAATAGTTATTTGGTATGAAGGCCTAAAAATTGTGTGGTTATGATAGTTCAGGATGGCAAATTGGAACAATAATTTTAAAAATTACACAAGCAGAGTTAAAGTTCATTTAAGCAAAACAATTTTTTTTGTTCGTGCTATTTAGACTGGGTAGATTCCAAAATCACTGGCCAGTTTTCAATATTATTATAATTGACTGTGGCAAAGCCTGAATAGCTTTCAAGTTTTGGGATTGTTTTTCTTCTTTTACTTATAGACAGGATATATTACAATTGAAATATATTTATTAAAATGACATAGTAAATGCAATGGCTGTTTTAATATGTGGTTTGATAATCAACATTATGAAAGGACTCTATTTGGCATATAGCCCAGAATTTCTTTTAAATATAAATATCCGGAAGAGTTTGGTAAAAATTCTCATCTGTTGTTATTGAGCAGTGAGCCACATTCATTCTTCCCATACCATGAACAAGCTTTGAGAACGTGATATGGAGGGGAATCATGCTTGGAGTTATCGTTTACTCTATTAGTTGTTTTGAGTTTTTAAAATTAAATATTGAGTAGATATAGAAGAATGTTTGTAAAGTATGTATAAATTATGAAGAACATTATCGTTACCTCTGAAATTTCTTCTGTGTCATTTCCCGATCCTATAGCCTTCTTTTCCCTTTGAGAAAGCTCCATACGAGATTTTGTGTTTTGCTTTTCTTTACTGCTTTATCACATATTCTTAATCATTTTGTATGTTTTTAACTTTATCCATATGGAATTTTACCATATTTCCTCCCATGACTTTTTTTTATTCAGTATGATATTCCAGTGCTTTATCCATGTTATTGCTTGTAACTGCAATTTATTGACTTTCAAAGCTAAACATATTCTATTATATTAATATACCATAATTTCTAATATCTGTTTTACTCTAGACAGACATTTGGGTTGTTTCCACTATTTATTATTAATAGTGCTGCTGTGAACACTTTCTGTTTGTTGCTGGTTTATAGGTATTTAGTCTTGATTGGGTTTGCTAATATCTCAAGTAATGTTACATCTGTGTTAATGAGTGTATTTGGCATGTAATTTTCCTATTTTTCAGTGGCATTTTCAGATTTTTGCATCAAGGTTATTTTGCTTCATAAAATGATACATCTTTTTTTTCCTTTGCTTCATAAAATGATGCATCTTGTTTTTTCCTTTCCAAACTATCTGAAATAGTTTGTGTAAAACTGGAATTATTTGCATGTTTTAATATTTGCTAGAGTGTGCCTGTAAAATCATCTTAGGTGTTCTCTTTGTGAGAAGATCTTAAACTACTAAGTTAAATTTTAAAAATGTTATAGGAGTATTCAGTTTTTCTATTTCTTTTTTTTTTGAGACAGAGTCTCAGCTGGAGTGCAGTGGCCCTATTTGGGTGCACTGCAACCTCCCCCTCCTTGGCTCAAGCGATTTTCCTGCCTCAGCCTCCCGAGTAGCTGGGATTACAGGCATGCACCACCATGTCCGGCTAATTTTGTATTTTTAGTAGAGACAGGGTTTCTCCATGTTGGTCAGGCTGGTCTCAAACTCCTGACCTCAGGTGATACACCCGCCTCGGCCTCCCAAAGTGCTGGGATTACAGGTGTGAGCCACCATGCCCGGCCTTATCAACTTCTTAAAAAAACACAGATTTGGACTGGGGAGATTATTGTATATTTGTTTTCTATTATGTTAATTTCTGATGTTTTAAAATTGTCTTTCTTCTATTTTCTTGGGCTTTATTTTGCTGGCTTTGTTTTCTCATCTCTCCAGGTAGATGCTTAGCTCATTGTGATGATTTTAAAGCACTTGCAAATTCTTTAACATTCTTTCCTTGAAAAAATGGAGTCAAACTTTCCTCCACTTGCATGTTGGCCAGACATAGTGACTTCTTATGAACAGCATGTGGCAGAAGTGATGGTATATGACTTTCAAGAATAGGTCATCAGGCCGGGCGCGGTGGCTCACTCCTATAATCCCAGCACTTTGGGAGGCCGAGGAGGGCAGATCACGAGGTCAGGAGATCGAGACCATCCTGGCTAACACAGTGAAAGCCTGTCTTTACTAAAAATAATAATAATAAAAAAATTAGCTGGGCGTGGCAGGGGGCACCTGTAGTCCCAGCTACTCAGGAGGCTGAGGCAGGAGAATGGCATGAACCCAGGAGGCAGAGCTTGCCGAGCTGAGATCGCGCCACTGCACTCCAGCCTGGGTGACAGAGCAAGATTCCATCTCAAAGAAAAAAAAAAAAGAATAGGTCATCAAAAAGAATCATTTCTGCCTGACTTTCTCTCAGATCACTTACTTGGGAGAACCTAGTTGTCATGGGAGAATACATGAGCATCCCTCTGGAGAGGCCCATGTAGGGAAGACAACCGTGTGAGTAAACTTCCTTGGAAGTGGATACTTCTATTCTGTCAAACCTTCAAACGATTACAGCTTTGGCCAACATGTGACTGCAACTTCATGAAAGACCTCAAGCCAGAACTATCCAGCCAAGCTACTTTTAAACTATAAGAGATAATAAATATTTATTGCTTCAAGCCACTAATTTTGGGGGTAATTTGTTTTACAGCACTAGAAAACTAATATACTCATTAATCATCAGCCATTTTTCTGCTCTAATACAAGCATTTAAATGCTATAAATTTCTCTCTACATTAGCTGAATCTTACAAGTTTGGATACGCAGGATCATTTGGATTTAAATATTTTCTGATTTCTATTATTATTAATTTTAACTTACGAGTTACTTAGAATTGTGTTTCTTAGTTTCCAAATATATATTATATGGCAATTACTGATTTCTAGCTTCATTGCACTGTGGACAGAAAATACGATTTGTATGATAACATCCTTTAAAACTTGCTGCACCTTGCTTTATGTCCCTATATATGGTCAATTTTTATAAAAGCTCATGGGCCCTTGAAAACAATATATATTCTATAGCCTAATATGTCCATTAGCTTAGGTGTGTCAATTGTGTCATTCAAATCTATATCCTTACTTTTGTTTTTATTTATTTACTTATTTATTTTCTGTAGACCTCTGTGGATTTTTTGCTATGCTAAATTTATCAGTTATTGACAGAAGTACATTCAAATCTGCCACTGTGATGATTCATTGATTTGATTGTTTGCATTTCTATTGTTGAATTATATGTTTTGAGTTATATATGTATATATAAACATATACACCCATATATGTGTATATATATAAACACACATACACATACACATATATATGTAATGTTACTAGATAGATTCATGCTTAGAATTATATCTTCCTAGTGAACTAAATTCTTATCATTATGAAATGGCATGTTTTATTGCTATTAATGCTATTTGCCTTAAAGTTTATTTTGTCTGATATTTATATAACTATACCAACCATCTTTTAAGGCTTGCATGAAATATCTATTTAATAAAAACATCTGACAGTCTTTAAATGATGTGTATCATTTAAGAGATGTTTATCACTTAAATGATACATACACATCATTTAAAGGATATATCATCATCATTAAATGAGCAGTTTATTTACATGTATTATAATTACTCATATTTTTGTTTGTAAATTTACTATCTTATTTTGTGTTTTCTATATATCTCACCTTTTCTGTTTCCTTTCTTCTACTTTCTTGACTTCTGGATTGATTATTATTAAAACTTTATTATTAGCAATAATAATCAATAAACACAATATATTTTATATTCTATTTTTATTTTTTATATTCTATTTTTATTTTGTGTATTCTATTTTTGTTTTGTTAGTGGGTATCCTAAAAATTTTAACTTGCAAAACTTAACTTATCAAAGCCAAAGATTCATCAACATCCTTAACTTTCTCTCAAAAAATACAGATAACTTAGAATGCTTTAGCTCCTTTGATACCCCTCTCCACTTATAGGCTGTTGTGAACTTAAATTTTAATTATATTTTTCAATTTGTAACCCATCGATATCTTATTATTGCTGTTTTGTACAGTTTTAGTATTTACTGCATTTTTACCACTGTATGGGAGGAAAAACTTTTACCATAGTCTCTTAGGTTCTGCTGGAATCAGTGAATTAAGCTGATAAAAGACAGATTAACAGGAGGAAAGCATACACATTTTATTTAATGTCATTTTTCACATGGAAAAAGGGACTTCACAGAAAAAACAAAGAAAATTCCCAAAGAAGCAGTTAGACTCAGGGCTTATATAACATTTTAACAAAAGTAATAAATTGTGGAGAAGTGGCTCAACAAAGGGAAGGGATTTGAGTTCCTAAGAGTGCAAAATTGTGGGAAAATGACTGGGAACTCTGGGCAGTCTAGTGGAAGATAAGGTTTATTTTAGTAAGGTATATTTGTGCAGATTCATCTTGGCATTGACTCCTTAACTCTGGTGATAAGAATATTCTCTTCTTCCTGGTGCCAGGAGGGCACCTTTCTCATGGAAAATTTATGCCTTGCTTTTAAGCAGAAAGGACAAGAGTGGGGAGCTCTTCTTGCATCTGTTGTTTCTCAATTGCCTTTGGCTCAAAATAATCAATATGCCAATGCAGTATATTCTGAGATGGCATGTTCTGATCTCCTTCACTGCTTTCTCTGCTCATCATTTTTTCTTGCATCTCAGATTGTCGATCTGGAAACATTTTCCTTTTGCCTGAAGTACATCTTGTAGAATTGTCTTTAAGTTTGTTCAAAAATGTTTCTAATCTTTTTCTCAGTTTTCGTTTATCTGAAAATGTCTTTATCTCATCCATATTCTTAAAAAATATTTTCACTGCGTATGAAATTTTGGAGCAGTAGTTATTTTCCTATTACCACATTGAATATTTTGTTTCATGAACTTCTGGCTTCCATTACTGAAGTTGAGAAATATGCTATCAGCTTAACTCTTGTTCCTTTGAAGGTAATTTGATTTCTTTCTTTCCGCTTTTTCTCTAAAAACATCTTTTTTTGTCTTTGGCATTCAGCAGTTTCATAAGAATGTGTCTTAGCTACAGATTTCCTATTTATTTGTACCACTTGAAATTTGTTAGTCTTCCTGAATCTGTGGGTTATTGTTTAATCAACTTTGGAAAATTCTCAGCCATTATTTCTTCTTTTCCTCTATTCTCTGTCTCTTTTCGAAAATCTGAGTACATGTACATTAGATATTCTATCTTCCTCACCTCTTAACCTTTTTAAAAATTTATTTATTTGATACAGAGTTTCACTTTTGTTGCCCAAGCTGTAGTGTAATAGCATAATCTCGACTCACTGCCACCTCCACTTCCTGGGTTCAAGCAGTTCTCCTGTCTCAGCCTCCCGAGTGGCTTGGATTACAGGTGTGCACCACCACGCCCAGCTAATTTTTTGTGTTTTTAGTAGAGATGGAGTTTCACCATGTTGGTCAGGCTTGTCTCGAACTCCTAACCTCAAGTGATCTACCTGCCTCAGCCTCCCGAAATGCTGGCATTACAGATGTGAGTCATCATGCCCAGCCTATTTCTTAACTTTTAATTTTATATTTTCTATGTTTTTTCTCTCTCTCTTTTTGTTTTTCCTGAACAGTTTCTGTGCTCTGTCATTCAGTTCTCTACTTCTCTCTTCATCTGTATTTAATCCCATTATTAAACTTATCTACTGAGTTTAAAACTTAATTTTTTTATTTTTCATTTCTATTAATTATTTTCATTCTTTTTCTAATCCGGTCATTTAAAATAATCTCTTACTTTTTACTTGTGTTTCCAATTTTTAAAAATATTTTTAAACATGTCAAACAATACATTTTATATTCTGTGTTTGCTAATTTCAATATCCAAGATCTCTATAGGTTGTATTCTGCTATCTGTTGTTCGTGCTGGCTCTTACTTACGGTACCTTACTAACTTGCTTGTTTTGTGATTTCTGATGATGAGCTCATATTTCACTGAAGCCAGTTGAAGGTGAGTTCCTCTGAGAGGATTTGTGTTTCCTCTTACTAGATGCTTGAGGGCACTACCAGATGTTTGGACCAAGTAGCTAATGTGCATTTAGACCATAAATATTGTGGGGACATGCTTCTGATTATGATTTCTCAAGAGAAATATTTATCTCTTTCACTCAATGCCTAGGTTTGAGACAGACAATTTTCCTTAGAATGGGCTAAGACCGTGTGTATGTGGGTGGTTTCTGCAATTTAATTGGGCACATTATATGCATTGGTTCTTTGATTCTGGTATTCAGCATGCTGCGAGGCTAGAAAAAGGTGGCTTAAGGTCTCTAGGTTCTATCAGTATCTTCAAAGTGAAACTAGCTTCGAGACTTGCCTTATGTTTTTGGGTTTGGTATTAATTTACTAAGACTGTTGTAACAAAACACCTCAAACTTAGTGACTTAAACACCAGAAATGTATTGTCTCAAAGTTCAAAATCAAGATGATGGCAGGGTTGGTTCATTCTGAGGGCAATGAGAAAAGGATCTGTTCCAGGCTTCTCTCCTTGGCTTATAGAAGCACCACTCTGATCCATGCTTTCATCTTCCCATGGCATTTTCCCTATGTGTGTGTCTGTGTCCACATTTTCCTCTTTTTTTTTTTTTTTTGAGATAGAGTTTTGATCTTGTCACCCAGGCTAGAGTGTAATGATGTGATCTCAGCTCACTGCAACCTCCGCCTCCCAGGTTCAAGTGATTCTCCTGCTTCAGCCTCCTGAGCAGCTGAGATTATAGGCACACGCCACCATGCTCGGCTAATTTTTGTATTTTTAGTAGAGATGGGGTTTCACCATGTTGGCCAGGCTAATCTTAAACTCCTGACCTCAGGTGATTTGCCTGCCTTGGCCTCCCAAAGTGCTGGGATTACAGGCATGAGCCACTGTACCCCGACCAGCCCATTTTCCTCTTTTATAAGGACACCAGTCATATTGGATTGGGGGCTTATCCTATTCTAGAATGATCTCATCTAAATTAATTACATATGCAATGACCATATTTCCAAACAAGGACACTTTCCGAGATTTGGGGAAATCAAGATTTCAATATATGAATTTGGGTGGTATACAATTCAATCTATAACAGGTTCCTTACATTGTTACCAGTTCATTGAGGTATTCAAAAGAACTTTTGAAAGTGCAATTTCTCCACTATATCTTTTCTTCAGTAAGAGGGTTGATTATGGTATAAAGTGTGCTATACTGCTGAACACCATAGGTTTTTGCATGGTGTTGACAAAAATTGTATGATGTTGACAAGTTAACTGCCACTAAAGCAGTTTTACAACGGCTGCTTCCATCTTTGGAGCAATTGTTCATTTTCAGTTCTGTTGCATTATCCTTGAGGTTCTGAGGCTGCACATTTGCCACCTTGACCTTGTGGGAAATGACTCAAAAGCCACCTTCTTGGGCTGTATATTTGCCACCTTGACCGTGGGGGAAATGACTCAAAAGCTAAACCTGACATTCAGAACGTTTTAGAGTTGCAGAGCCATTTTAGGGATCCGGTTTCTGCCAACTCTGTGTTGAATGCCCTGTGCAACTATAGCACGTATCAGTCATAACAATAATAAAGAAACCTCAGTCATGAAGAATAAACTGTATCCTACATGTTATGTGTTAGATGATAGAGAAATGTGGAATACATTTTAGGAAGCTTTCTATCAAAAACACTTTAAACCTTTCCTATGTATAAAGGATTAACTCTCAGCTCTGAAAACTTTGCTTAATCAGAAGATCTTACTCATTTAAGGTTATTTAAAGACAAAGACTTTTAGCATATTGTAATCTATCAACCACTGCTTCTGAATGACTTGGGGTGGGATCAGAGTAGAGGGGAAGAGACTTTTAAAATTTTAGATTCCCTGGCATTATTCCAGACCTACGAATTAGACCATCTGAGGAAAGGAGCCCAGAAATGTACATTTTAAACAGCATCCCTTCAGAGTTAGAGAATGATTGTTGCCTGGGGTCTTCCTCTTAAACATAAGGGATTTTGCTTCAGCAACTTAATTTTTATTTTTCTTAAATTGTATTACTGGTAAAGATTCATGATTTTTATAATATGAATTTAATGTTTGTAGTGATATTCAACAGTACAATTAAAAGTAGTGAATGGTGGGCCGGGCGCGGTGGCTCACGCCTGTAACTCTAGCACTTTGGGAGGCCGAGGCAGGTGGGTCATTTGAGGTCAGGAGTTTGAGATTAGCCTGGCCAACATGGTGAAAACCCATCTCTACTAAAAATACAAAAATTAGCCTGGCGTGGGGGTGCGCACCTGTAATCCCAGCTACTCAGGAGGCTGAGGCAGGAGAATTGCTTGAACCTGGGAGGCGGATGTTGCTGTGAGCCGAGATGGAGCCAGAGTGAAACTCTGTCTCAAAAAAAAAAAAAAGAGTGAATGCAAATAAAGATAGTGAATGGCCACAATGTGCTTAGCAATTGTAAGATAAAATTAAACTCTTTGTAATATTTTGGTGAGAGGACCACAACTGAACTCTTTGTAGGATTTCTTTTTGAAAATAATCCTGAATCTAATAGCAAGCACAACTGAGATACATTTTCTTTACTGAGTTTTGCATTTCCAGTGTGACCCTTTCACTTTTTATACTGTATGATCTAATTTTATGTGAGAGCTCACTCTGGTAAGCTGTACCGTGTGTAGGTGTGCGTGGATGATCTCCACTAGTAAGATAAAATACCTCTCTTCTCTTCTACTCCTGTCCCCTTCCTCTGTCCAAGTGAGAGGCAATCTACCACCTCTCCCTTAGAGATGACCATAAAATCCCAGAGGAAAGCAATACGCCTAAAAGTTATTTAGTCTGTTTCCCTTGCTTGAGTATGCATTGGAATTCCCTGGCCTGGGGTGGGTCCTAAGAATTTGCATTTCTGACATGTTCTAAAGGTAGTGCTGATGCTGATACTACGGGCCTAGGGACCCTACTTAGAAAGTCACTGTATTAACTCATTTAATCCTCACAGCAGTCCTGTGAGGTAGGCACTATTATTTTCATTTTCATCATGCCCCTTTTATAGATGAGGGTTCTGGGGCAGCTGGTAAGACAGCTGGTGATCAGGACAAAATTTTAAAGCCAGGCAGGTTGACTTCAAGCCCATGCTGTAACCTACTGTACCATGTGTCTTCTCAGTCAGCAGGTACTTATTAAACGCATACTGTGTGCCCTGTGTTTGACTAGCTGTTATTTTTTAAAAATCTAATCTCATTCCTTATTCAGGAAGAGATGATTTGAGGATACTCACTTCCTACTGAACTTGACATGGATAATTTCTTGCTATCTACTTGAGAGGGACATGAGCTGCTACGTCAAATGAAACTCAGGTGACAATTGAGATGCAGAAGTTAAGTCTTTTCTCTGCTTTTAAACATGACGTTGTGCCTTAACCCAAAAGGGTGTTCCTGTGGTAAACTGTGTACTCTATAAATGCTCTCCAAAGCTAGAATTTTCTTGGTTTATGCAAATGTACAGCTGAGAATAATTTTGTGGGATATGTTGCAGGGGTGGGGTTGAAAAATGCATGGTACTTATCTATTACCAGTTCTTTGTGTTTTAAGTAGCCTTTATTTTTTTTCCTTTCAGCATTTTCTTATATTAACTGGATTGCCATATTTGCTGTTGCTGAGGGGGTGGGGGAGTCCTGATCTGACCTAAAAAAATTTTTTTTTAGCATTTTCTTTCAGAGACCACAAATCATACTGCAAGTCAACAACATCTGAGTGTTAGTGGGACATTTCTATTTTAAGAGGCTTAGAAAAGGAGGTAAAAAAGAAGGAAGTTGGAAGTCAGGAAGGAGCAATGAAAGCAAAGCACCCACTTTCACATCTTACCAGACAAAGCCCCTCCCTGCCAAGTTCCTTTCTGGTGGGAGATCAGGGCATAGCTCATGCAATCACCAGCTAAGAAAGGAACTGAGACTTCTCTTCGTTTGTTCTTTTTTCCTTCCCCACCTTTCGCTAGAAACTATTAGACTGCCACACTGTCCCGTTGTGTGACATGGGATACTTTAAGTGACAGGGTAGACAAAAGCTGGAACAAAAGAGCCTCTATTAAGGTAAGGGTCTACTGTGTCCAGAACATTGTCTTAGATGCTGGGGGCAGAACAAACCAAAAACATAGTCATTGCTTATAAACAAAATTCAGTTTGTAAGGTTGTCACACTCAATAGAGTAGAGTTTGGGGAATGATTTCCTTCTGACTTTCCAGGATAAGTGGAATTTAAAAAATGGAAAGTAGATCAGGAACATCATTTTGATTCATTCCGTCTCACTTTAAGTGAACTCGGGCCCAAGCCCGAGTGGTTCTGTTCCAGGAAACACGGTGGGTCAAGCAGGATGTGACCTTATCACACATCTTAGCCATTGTCCTTTCCTTCTTAAATCCCTAGTTAGGAGGATAATAGTTGAATATATGCTTCTTTTTTTCTTCTCCAGGCTTTAGGATATCAGGCTAGGTATTTTCAAGTTGAGAACAAAAAGCCTTTCCACAAACCTGTAGTCTACTTATGCCAATAGTAATGAATCATTCTTGCTAAGAACATAGGTGGTTTGTATCTTTCTAGTGCTTCTTGTCAGAAGAAGCTTAACAGGCACAGATGGAGATATTTTTCCTGGCACAGTAGACCCTAGTCACAAACCACAAAGTTTCATAATAAGGCTGTTAGTTAAGTGAATGCAATATTATAGCTGAGACACTTTTGGGGTGTGTGTGTGTGTGTGTGTGTGTAGGGGTGTGTGTGTGTGTGTGTGTGTGTGTAGGGGTGTGTGTGTGTGTAGGGGTGTGTGTGTGTGTGAGAGAGAGAGAGAGAGAGTCTGTGTGTGATGGGGGCTATACCTCAGCTTCCTGTTTGGCCTTGCTGATGTCACCGCATTAGTACAGGTACTGCACTTCATATTTTTTGTACAGATGTAAGTCATCATATTTAGTATTTGACTTTAAAATGAATTGGTTTATGCACATGTGTGCTGATAAATGAATAACAACAGAAGGGGGAGGAAATTTTGGATTTTGATTAGGTGAAAGAGGTGCAAAACTTCCACTATTTCTTTCATAGATACCTTGCAAACCAAAAGCTTTCTAGAATTGCTAGGTGAAGTTCTAAGTATCACTAATTTTGAGATAAGCTGATTGACATTTATGATTGGGTTTGGTCATGATAAGGGGTAGTGAAATCTCCAGCATAGATGAGTGAGTTGCCATTGGTCTAAAATTTTGCCATCTCTGGTTTTCTTCTGATTTCTAGTTCCATATTTGGTGGCTTTAAATGAACACAGTACTGTTCTCTTCATACCATATATAGTTTTACCAGGCCAGGAATCTAAGAAACTTATGATCTAATTTAGATGTCTCTGGAAATGTGAATTTCATAACTGAAGAGAAGGGAACAGATTTGAAATTGAAATATTTTGATAGGGAGCTGACAGTTGGGTTAAGTGGATTGTTACACATTATCATCTTAAAACTACATTTCGTGTCTTCTTAACTTCCCTCCAAAGAGCACATCTTAGAATTATAACACTATTTTCAATTCCCTTTGCATCTTTCAGCCCTTAGAACTAAAGCTTAAGCCAGTAGCTCACTTTTGGCCTCCTAAATTTGATTTTCTGAAGGTCTTAGGTTAAATGTCATTTCCACTAGAACACCTTTCTTGATCTTTCAGGATAGATGAAAGCCCCACTGATTTTCTTCTTTCTATCTGTCCATTCATCCGTCCTTCCTTCTCTCATACCTGTCCTTACTTCCATCACAGTTCTAATAACATCATATCATCGTTGACTGTTTATTTATCTGACTCCTAAAACTAGAAGTTCCTAGAAGCCAGGCTTATGCCCATCTACTATTGCATCTCAGCCATTAGCACTGAGTGTAGGGGTGTAGTAAGCACATACTCTTTTTTTTTTTTTTAACTGAATGAAGAAGCATGGGAAGTAGGTCATTATTTGAAAAAACATCTGGAAATGATAAGAATAGTTAATAAAGCATTCCAGATTGTTTAGGAGAAAGGTCTATTTTCCTTGTTAACAGCAAAGGCAATTTCTTTGGAAGATTCTGCTTTCTTTTTTGACTATCTGTGCAGTTACTTGTTTATTTCATTTTCCATCAGCTTTACAACTTTTTCTCATGCTCCTCATTGCCTACTCTCATTTGTGTTTAAGCCTTCCTTTACATAAAACAGTATTTTTGGCTTAGTATTTGGATGATTAATGACAATCAATCTTAGCAGTTAGATTTCTGACTGAGACTGACCAGGCAAAGTGAAATATGTTGCATGATGTCATTATTTAAGTTATTGTTTTGCTGGCTGTGACCCATTAAACATCCCTTCTTTTTGTTTAAAAATTATTTTTTTCCAACTTGTTTTAGATTTGGGGGTATATGTGCAGATTTTTTAATTGGTATATTGTGTGATGCTGAGGTTTGGGGTATGAATGAGCTCATTCTACAACTACTGAGCATAGTATACCATAGTTAGGTTTTGCAAATCTGTCCCCTTCCCCCACCTCTATAGTCCCGTGTATTGTTGCCATCTATATATCCATCGGTACTCAATGTGTGACTCCCACTTATAAGTGAGAGCATGAGGTATTTGGTTTTCTGCTCCTGTGTTAATTTGCTCACAATGGCCTTCAGCTTCCTCCATGTTGCTACAAAGGACATGATTTTGTTCTTTTTTTAATAGCTGTGTAGTATTCCATTGTGTTTATATACCACATTTTCTTTGTCCAACCCACTGTTGATGGGCACGAAGATTGATTCCAGACTGCTTTCTACAGTGGCTGAACTAATTTACATTCCTATCTACCGTGTATAAGCATTCCCTTTTCTCTGTACCTCACCAGCATCTGTTGTTTTTTGACTTTTTAATAATAGCCATTCTGACTGGTGTGAGATGGTATCTCATTGTGATTTTGATTTGCATTTCTCTGATGATTAGTGATGCTGAGCATTTTAAAAATATGTTTTTTGGCCACTTGTATGTTTCTTTTGAGAATTGTCTATTCATGTCTTTTTCCCATTTTTAATGGGATTATTTGTTCTTTGCTTTTTCAATTAAGTTCCTTATATGTTCTGGATATTAGACCTTTGTTGGATGTATAGTTTGTGAATAAAATATTATTTTTTAAATGCATCTATTTTCATTTTACATATTTTTTTTACAGTCACCTTGGTGACTATACCACTTACCATCATTTTTGAAGAAGTGACTTAACAAAATAACCCAAACAACATTTCTTCACTTCTGCAGACTCTTCCTCTCACAATGAAGTGGCTTCCAGTACTGGGATAATGTCAGGGAAGATAATAGCTTCCTCTAAATTCACCCTATTCAAATGTGTAATTCACATTTGTTCACAGACTAGAATAATGCACCTATAAAATGTTTATTGGCTGTTATATAGCTCCTAGAGGAAGAAAATAAAAATGAAATGGTTTGTACATTATAGTTTGTCAGAAGTATGATTGCCAATTATAATGATAAAATACTGGCTCACATTGCTAATATTTATTGAGCACTTACCATGTGCCAAGCACTGTACAAAGACTGACAACAATCCTTTTGGTTAAATAGCATTATTGTCCTTAGGAAACCAAGGTTTAGGCAGCTAAAGGAAATTGCCTAGAGGTAGGCAGTTACCGAGGGGTAGACTCGGAATTCAATCCTGAATGTTTAACTCCAAAGCTCAAATTCCTAATTGCTGTGTGTTAAAGAGCCTGGCAACTAAAGGATTACATATTCAGTTTCTCCTGCTACATTTGAAGAGGGATTTTAGAAAGTAACAATACTAGCAACCAATTATTGAATGCCAGGTAATACACTGGGTGTTTAATGTATGCTCTTTCAATCCCTATGACAATACAACGGAGGAACAATTTTTATCTCCACTTTTCAGATGACACTGAGGTTCATGGAAATTAAGAAATATATTTTAGGCCACAAAGCTATTTAAGGTCACAATAGCTACTTAAGCTATTAAGCCAAGTAACACCTAGATCTCTGCTCTTACTGCTTACTGCTAGATGTACTAGAGTATGTCCAGTGTTTGAATAGTAAGAGGTTTGGCAACCAGGTCATATGACTGAGAAAACTGGGTTATGTTTAACCTGACAGTGATTGAAGGGAGGAAAAATATCTTCAAATATCTTGTGTCATATAGAGGAAGGATCAGACATATTTTGTTTTGCTCCAGAAGGTAAAAGTGTCTGTTGTAAATGTAAGCAATCTAGAGTCTGAAGTTGCAATTGCAGTTGCTTGCTTCTATGAATTTTATTTAATTAAAAATAGAAATTGAATCTATAACTCAAAAGTATGTAAAAAAAAAAAAAACTAATTTGAACTCAGTTACAGTCGCAAGGTGGCATCTATTACATGCATCTTCTGAAGACACCATTGCATTTTTATTGTATTAGAAGAAACATTTCCAAAATATCAGAGGTGAAGCCTCAAGTCAGTTCTGTGTCTGCCAGAAATAAACTTACCTTTCTTCTTGTTGTCCTTCTAAGAATAAGGTGTCCATAGTTCCAGAGGAAGATAAGATAAACTGAGAGTATGGGAAAAGAGAATCACCTTAGTGTTCAAAGCTTCATGGAGCAGAGAACATTGGACAGGTCAACTAGTAATGCCTACCACATCATGTGGTAATGAGGAGGGAGAGAATGAACTGCTACATGTGAGGTTCTCAGAGCTCTTTTGAGGGGGATGTCATGTTAAACTAATAAAACCTGGTGAGAAACAACACACACGGGGGCCTCCGGAGGCTGGAGGGTGGGAAGAGGGAGAGGATCAGGAAACATCACTACCGGATACTGGGCTTAATACCTGGGTGATGAAATAATCTGTACAACAAACCCCCATGACACAAGTTTACCTATGTAACAAACCTGCACATGTACCCCTGAACTTAAAATAAAAGTTATTAAAAAAGAAAGGGCAAACTGTGGGATAGCTTGGCTATGGAATTATCAATATTCTGATATTTTTCAATTAATGCTGCTGTTTCTCATATGACCATAAAAGGGAGATTTGTTTCTTTTCTGTGTTTGAGATGGGGATATGGGATTTTCAGAAAAAGAAAAGGGAAAATACCAGGAAATAAAATCAGGCAACTGAAGGTATGCCTTCTGCCATGGAAGCTCAAAATGTTACGATCTTTCAAGACCTTCATTTGCACCTGGGACTTCAGATGCTTGGTATTGCTAAAAAAATGTGTTCATTTTCTATTTCAAATAAATATGGAGATAATTATTTTAACAAAATGAAACAAACACCTGGTGAGAGGGCCAGGCATGGTGGCACACCACTGTAGTCCCAGCTGCTTCTGAAGCTGAGGCAGGAAGATCGCTTTAGCCCAGGAGTTCAAGGCTGTGCTGCACAATGATTGCGCCTGTGAATAGCCACTGCACTCCAGCCTGCGCAACACAGTGAGATCTCACCTTAAAAAAAAAAAAAAAACAACTATGAAAAACCTGGTGAGAAATGGAGCATTGACTAGGAAGCTGACCTGAGGAGGATCAAGAGATCCAGTGTTAGCTAGCCACTTCCATCACGGTACAGTGGCTGCTGTTAACTGGGCATGGGGAGCGTTTGGAGATAAACAAGTGAAGGTCTGCAGGTGTCAGGGAAAGTCTGTAGGCAATTTTTCTAATATATACTTTGGCATGGTCTAATGTTGTTGACTTTTTGCAAGGAAAAGGTCAGGTCAATCTTATTGTTCTTTCCTCTCTTTGGATTGTAGAATGATTGTGAGTGCCCTTGAACCTGTGGAGAAAAGGATAGAAAATTTGTTTTCCTTTCACATGAAAGGACATTGGGGCATGCCTGTAGTCCCTAGCTGACAGTGCTAGTCACTATACAGGGGAAGACGGCTTTTGGGAGCACACTAATTCCACTTCAGAACACAGAACAAGATTAATTATGAAGAACTGATAACTCCTCCCCACCTCCCTCCTTCCCTCCTTCCTTCCCTCCCTTCTTCCTTCCTTCTTTCCTCCTTCCCTCCTTTCTTCTTTCCTCCCTTCTTCCCTCTCTCTCCCTTCTTTCCTCCCTTCCTCCCTCTCTCTCCCTTCTTCCTTCCTTCCTTCCCTTCTTCTTCTCTCCTTTTCTCCCTTCCTTCCTTCCTTCCCTTCTCCTTCTCTTCTTTTCTCTCTTCCTTCCTTCCTTCCCTCCCTCTCTCCCTCCTTCGCTCCCTCCCTTCCTCCTTCCTTCCTTCCCTCCCTCTCTCCCTCCTTCCCTCCTTCCCTTCCTTCTTCCTTCCTTCCTTCCCTCCCTCCCTTCCTTCTTCCTTCCTTCCTTCCCTCCCTCCCTTCCTCCTTCCTTCCTTCTTTTCCTTCTCTTTTTCCCTTTCCTTCCTTCCTTCTCCTTTCCTTCCTTCCCCTTTCCTTCCTTCCTCCCTTCCTTCTCTCCTTCTTTCCTTCCCTTCCTCCCTCCCTTTCTTCTTTCCTTTCGTTCCCCTTCCTCCCTCCTTTCCTCTCTTCCTTCCTCCCTTCCTCCCTCCTTTTCCTCCCTTCCTGTCTTCTTTCCTATCTGTCCCTTTCTTCTGCCAACAAATACTTATTAGCACCTTTTGTATGCTGAGCCCTTGCTAGGTGCTGACAGTCCAGTGCTATAGAAAACAGATATGATCCCTGCCTTCTTAGAAGTTACAAACTAGTAATAATAAAGACAAAATATTTAATTACAAATTGAGATATGTGTGTAAAGGATGCACCAAGAAATTATAAAAGAGGAACTTGGTTTAGATTGGTTCAAGGAAAGGAATCTGTGAACATGGCAAATGAGCCCTGAAGAACATATGGTGTGGAAGAAGAGCTGGCGAGTCTGGCTGCCACCTGTTTATGTGTGGAACACAGCCACAGCATTTGCCTGGGTATTTTGAGCTGCTTCTGCAATAGAATGGCAGAGTTGACCAGTGACAATAGAGACTGAATGACTCACAAAGCTTGCAACGTTTACTATTTTGCCTTTTACAGAAGAAGTTTGCTGACCCCTGGTCTAGAAAATACTTGAAAATAAGAGCTACAATATTTCATTTGGTCCATGCCTTTTCAGGTAGGGTGGGCCGTGGACTTTGTATGACTGAAACGTGTGGGCACAAATTACTTGAGTGTGATAGTATGTGTCTCGTCATGAAGTAGACTCTAAGCAGGCAAGAAGCTTTCTCCAAAACTTGAGATTGCATATTCCACATGAATTTCCTGTTTGTGGAAGGAGGTATTATGGTGTGGTGTTTGCAAGCTTAGCATTTGGAATTTTATTTGGAAAGACTATTTTGGATTCAGATCTTGGCTCTACCACTTAGGAGCTATGTTACTCACTCTCATTACTCTTCAGTTTTCTCATCAGTAGGACAGAGGTACTGTCAGTGCCCACTGTGTATAGTTATTGTGAAAATTACCTGAGATAACACAAAGACAGTACTTAGTACAATGACTGACATACAGTCAATATTTAATATATATACACTGTTAGTATTTTTAAGATACAAAATATTTTCATAAAATAACACATCAATTTTTGTGATGCTATTCCATAAATAATATTCAGTTTTTGTTTTTTTATACTAATGGAACAATTTTTTTTCACAACGTCTGAGGATAAACAAAAGCAATGACTTCTAAGTCGCAATTATACAATTTTTGGAAGTTAATTTTATAATATTTTGAATTTTTTTGCATGTTTACAAAATTAATTTTTGTTTTACCCTGGAAGTTTGAGGTAGATCTGCCCTCCTTTCCCCTCCTCTGCCGACAGTACTATCTTTAGCGTGCTTCCTCCCACCTGCCTACAGCTTTGCATACCCTAAAATGCCCATTAACCTTCTCCTTTTCATTCCTTCTGTCTACAATCTAGGCCAATTATTAGTCCTATGGCTTTGGTTCCAACCCCACTCACACCATAGTTCTCTGGTTCATTTTCAGCTAGTTCATGAGAGGGTCTATTCTTCCAGCCTTTTCTTACTTTCCCTTTGTGGTCTACGGTCCTTGCATGGACATGACTACTTCCACACTGCCTCCCCACAGTCCTTCTTTCCCTAAAGTTCTGGCTTTGGTTCCACTTTCCCATGGCTCTGACTTGCAGGAGTGCTTGGGTAAGCTCTCCTGACTTCCACCTAGCCTCATCAGCGGTCCGCTTTCCTGATGCAGACCTCAGCTCCTTGCTGAGCAATGGCATCCTCACCATGCTGCCCATGAAACCGGCACCCAGCCCTTCCCTTAAAATGTCTATTGGGTAGCCACCAGTCACTCACAGTAATCTGGTGAGCATGGCAGAGCGAACCAGCAAGACACAGTAGATGGGATTGCTTACATACCATAATGATGACTTCATAGCACCATGAAAATAAGCACTGGCCTAGTTACCTGGTGAAGAAAAAAAAAAAAAATCAGAACTCTTACAACAGAAATCAGGTAGTGGGATATATTCTGCTTCTGCTTTCAGATCCTTTTCAGTTTTTTTTTCCATTGGCTACATGGTTACTGGGGAAATACAAATCAAACTTGTGTTCTCTGAACCCAGTGACACAGAAAGCAGAGGTATCAAATAATGATGCCAGAGCTGGAAAGTACCTTAGAGATCGTATGTCCCACTGCCATCATGTGGTAGATAAGGACACAGGGAGCACTGTACCCAGGATCACATGGAAGAAATGTGGTACTGATCAATGTGGACAGGCTGCGGATGTATTTGCTGGGCAGATGTATTCCACTGCCCAGCAAATGATTGAGCCAAATAATAAAAGAACGAATGGGCCAAATAATTCCTTGAGTCAAATGTTCTTCCCTTTGTTTTATTTTATTTTAAAACCTCATATATGTATATGTGTATATATATAACCACACATATACACATACACACAATTTTATATAAATGCATAAATTGGATCATATCATAAATGTTAGGGTTTTTTTTTTTTTTGCTTCTCTTTTCATTCTTTTAATTCCTCCATAGAGGAATTAGAACTCCTACAGGAATTAAAACTCCTATATGTATCTTTCCATATTTTTCTTAATATATCTACATATATTATAGGGGTTTTTGGTCACTGTTTGTTGTTTTTTTTTAAGGTGACCATGTGATACACTTTTCTTTATATATTTTTTTCACTCAACAGGGTCTTATGGAAATTCCTCCAAGTCAACTGATATTGTTTTAACTCATTTCTTAGCAGCTACATAATATTCTGTGGTTTGCACCCTACATGATTCAAGCATTCTCTTTCTGATGGCCTTTACTCTGTTCCCAGGTTTACCACTGTCACCCATGATTAAATACGTGTCATTGTACATATATCCTCATGTTCTTATTTCTATGAGACAGTGTCCATGAAGAGAGATTGCTGGGTAAATGTATTTTTAATTTAATAGATGTTGCCAGATTAATTTTCTGATGGACTATAAAATTTTGCATTTCTAAGTGTATGAGAGTGCTCTTTTTCCAGCATCTCTGCCATATTTTCACTCTTGCTTTGTTTTGTTTTGACAAGCTGATAGATAAGAAGTGAATTTGCTTTGTATTTTGAGTGGCCTTTCCCTGACTGACCATGAGTCTGAGCATCTTATCTCATGTTTATCAGCCGTTTAGATGCAGTTTCATGTGTGTTGTCCATTGATGTTCTTTGCCATTTTCATTTTCATTCATTTATTCATTCTTTTTCTTCTTCCTTTTGTTTTGTAATATTCTTGTAAGAACTCTGAACATTTAGATATTAACCCTTTTTATATGTTTTCATTGTTATTCATTCCTTCCTTCTTTTTCTTGTGCTCTTGTTTTGTAATTTTCTTATAAGAACTCTGAACATTTAGATATTAACTCTTTTTTATATCTCCATTAAAAATGTTTTTCTCAAATTCATTGCTCATCTGTTATTATAAACTAATTATGTTATTAACCTTTAATTATGATATATTTTGCCATGCAAAGGTGTCCGTTTTTATACAGTCAAATATATTAATCTTTATTTTTATGGCTTTTGGATTTCCTGCCTGTGTTTAGAAGATTCCCCTTAACCCAAGATTATATTTCTAATTTCCTCAATTTTTCTTGAAGTTTTTATATTGCTGGTTTTTTTAACATTTGAGTTTCCAGTCTGTGTGGAAATCACGTTTATATATGATGTATACGAGTGAGCTAACATTTTCTCTTCAAATGGAAAATTAGTTGTGCCAGCACCATTTATTAAATAATCTAAACTTCCACTGAATTAAGCTACAATTTTTACCATATATTAAAATTATATATAACACACATGCATATGAAAAGAGAAAAGAATACCTCGATAACCTGAAAACATATACATATACATATGCATATACATATGTGTCTTGAGGTTATCTAGGTATTCTTTTCTCTGTTCCATTGATCCATTTGTTTATTTTCATGTTAATGCAATTTTGATTTGATTGCAGATTTTTGTTGCATATTCTTTAATAAGAAAATTTTCCACCTACGATTCATTCATATAATACTTTTCTTGATCATTTTAGGCATATATTCTCATTGTGAATTTACATTCATTGTAGCTAATTATTCCCTAGTGCCTGCTGGGTTTCTAATTACCATCAATTTATAAATTATTTTAGAAAATATTATTAAATATTTACATGTCATATTCAATGGGGGATCTGAAACATTCATTTTGAATGCCACACTCACACTCATGGGGATAGATTAAATGTTGTAGTGTGCTTTTCCCGTCTGTACTAAGCTCAAGGCTGCCATTAGGACATAGCAAAGGAGAAGAAGGAAGGTCACTGGGAGCTAGAGAACTCACCAAGTGCAGACTCTGTCCTTAGGCCTTTGTTCATGGTGTCTCACCTCACACAATAGCATCTTGATCACAGTTAGGAAGCCCCTAAGGCTTGCAGACTCCAGAACCCATCACCTTGCACTCTATCTGTTAGAAGTCTTTATAACCACATTGTTTTATGTCTGCACCTAATATAAATTAAGAACTCTTTCTTGGATAGGTTTGAAGATTTCATAGCTTGGGTGTTTAAAACAGGAAATGCTGTGTGATGAGGACACTGTGCTCTGTGGCTTGCCTCTGTGCTTTGGGTCACGCTCTTCCTTTGCCTTGAAAACCTGCCACCTGCCACAGTTCAGCCCACTCATGTCTACTTAGCTCCCTGTTCCATGAAAACATCCATATTCCAAACCAGACTCCCATGGCCCATTGCTTTCACTAATAGCATTTATCACACTCGCTGTTGTATTACAGACCATTGTGCCTTCTTTTACCAAACACTTACCAGGCACCTGCCTTGTGGTATCCAGTGGGGAACAGGTGGTGGATTTATTATTCTTTCCCACTCAAACTTCATGCCCATGAACCAAATCTTTTTCCCTTGTATTCAGAGAATCCCTCACAGTGACTCATACATAGAATATGTTCACAGTGTTAGTGGAGTGAGTGAATATATAATAATGTTTAGGTGATAGGAGGAACAATTTGGTTGAATTATGATTTTCTCATTTCTGCATCAATTTACTATCACCTGTTTTCCAGCTTAAAATTTTTTCCCATGTTTTGAATGTGCCACCTTTGTTGCTTTCTTCCTAAATATCCAGGGTCAAATTTTCAAAGTTTGCCAGAAGGAATTTTTCATTAAATAAATAAAGATTTTTAGAGCCCTTACTATATGTTAGGTACTACAATAAGCATTAGGGAGAAAATACCAATCAAAAATAGACCCATATGAATAAGATTGCCATTTTAAAAAATGAAAGCTGGGTCATTTTTCTCCAGATAGCATGTAGGCACGATATTTTAAAAATCTAAGACCACAAAATCTAACTTATAAAACAAATAATGATGTCAATCAGGAGCCTAAAATAAATTTGATATTTAATACTTATATTTAAATTGAGAAGTGAGTGAACATAACTGAACATTCTAGACTTGTGGATTCAGCATTTATAACTAGAAAAATATGGGAATAAGTCAGAAGTAATCAGTATCCCCAATCTTTGATACTGAAGAATAACACTTTTCAAAGCGTAGTATTACCACATAACTCATTTGCTTTCATTTATATTGTAACACAATAAAAGTTTATTTTTAATTTAGACATTTAATTTTGTCTTGCCCAATGTCCTTACCAATCAGCTAGAAACAGGGGTCTAGATGAATACTTATACATTAATTTAAGCTTAATTAGAAACTGGTAATCTACACTGATCAGATCTGCATTCATTTATTCAACAAATATATATTGAGTATATAGTGTGTACCAAGTTCTATTCTGGGTTCTCAGGATACAGCAATGAGCAAAACAAAGATGCCTGTTCTTGTGACACTTGTGTTCTAGTTAGGGGCCAATGGTGGAAACAGAAAATAAACCATAAACACAATAAAGAAATTATGTAGCATGATAGAATGTAGTAAATGGGATGGAAAAATAGTAGAGTGGATTAAGGGGAGCCAGGAGTGCTGGGGTTGAAGGGGGAGAGGTCAGGCAACATATAAACTAAATTGTATTAAAGAAGCACAAAATTAGAGAGAACTATGCCCAGCCTAGAACTAAAGAGAAATGTGGAGATAGAGAGTGCTATCAGAGAAGATAAAAAAAATTAAGTATAGGATTAAAAAACAAAACTTACAAGGAATACTAGCAATCATTGTATTATTCAGCTTGAAAGAAAAGCTCTGGGAAGACACAATAGTGACTTTTCAATGTTATTTTATTCCATGTTATGCCCTGCTACTAAGGATGCTACCTGTAGAAACGTTCTTGATTGTGATGTAAACCCACACTATTTAATACACATTAGCTTTTTAGTTATTAATAATGATAATTGGTCTCTAATTTTTATATGCTGTTACAACTATTGAATAACTAGTAACTAGTTACAACTATTGAATAACTAGTAACTAGTTACAACTATTTAATAAATAAATATTGCCTTATTAGTAGGGAAATAAATTGGACATTCAAAGCCCATTCTAGTTCTATGATTCCATCATGCCTTCCACAATCACAAAATGCAATTCGGATCTGTGAATGCCCAAGAGGGATTTACTTACCTATCATTAACACACCAACATAGGAAATGTGCACTCACACACACACACTCATTCCTGCAAAAGCTTTGACATTTCTGACACAAGAATTGAGGTTTTGTTTTTATTTCCTCTTTTTTCTATTGTACTATAAGGGAATTAGATCATTGGACCTATTCTTTCAAATAGTTCCATGAATTGAGTTAATTACAATATGTGATCCAAGTCTGTACCCACTATTGAGATTGTCTACAATAGAAACAGGCGGCATCTAAATCCATCATCCATCAAGCATTTTAGCTGTTGGTTCTTTCTGGTGGAAGGTAGAGGCAGGGTGAACAATCTGTTACTATAAATATAGTGGATTGTTGTAAGGCTGTATCCTGTTTGGAAATGATCTCATCCGTCTGTTGCTGGTTAGTAGTTTTCTACCAAACTGAGCAGGAATATTACCATATGGCATTGTTGTTAGAGAGCCCTCAAAGTTAAAGCCACAAGGATTCCTCACTTGCTCATGAGGTAGGGTTTATGAGTGAGATATAATTGTCAAGGGTCTTGAATTTGAACTAACCTTAATCCACATAGGGACTTGTTACAAGTGATTTTATTCTTTGATTTTGTGCATTATTCCGATCCTGGGATTGTTTTATTGGATAAGTTGTGCTATGTATGTAATTGATGAATTATAGAAGAAGTCAAGTTTCTTCATTTTTTATTGATATAAAACAGATCCCTTTGTAATGAGGCTGTTTGAACATGGAGAGGTGTGCAGTGGCATGCTGTCTTTCATTGCCTCCTCCTCTGCCCCCACTCAAATAAACTACATACTCTACAAGCATCTAGAGTGTGCTGTCCAATATGGCAGCCATAGCCCCATGTGGCTAATAATCCCTTAAAATATCCTGAATCCAAACTCAAATGTGCTGTAGGTATAAAAAAGGCACATCAGATTTCAAAGACTTAGTACTAAAAAAAAATGTAAAATATCTCATTAATAATTTTTATATTGATTACATATTTCAGATATTTGCAGTTAAATAAAACATTATCATTAATCTTGTGTCTTTATTTTCTTGATGTGGCTACTATAAAATTTAAAACTGCATACATGGCTTTCATCATATCTCATTATATGAAATATATTTCATTATATTTCTCTTGGATAGCACGGGTCTACAGTCTTAATGGGAAAGCAAAGAGACTTCCCATTTCCCTTTCTCTTACCCTGGGAGAGGCCTTTAAGACAAAGTATTGATTACTTTCTACAGCCCAGAGAAAGATGTGTGTGTTTGTGTGTATGCACATGTGTATATGTGTATTTGTGTGTGTGTGCACAGGTATGTGTGTATGTGTATGTGTGTGTGTTGAGGGTGGGAAAAGATTCAGTGGGAAGGATAAGGAGCATGGGAAGGGAAGAAAAGTGAGCATTTTCAACCAGTTGGTCTGAGATGCCATCTACTCTCACTGGAAGTAAGGAACAAAGAGTAGCTGAGCACAAGTTAGTTCTCAAAAGGCAAATTTGCTTTTTGTTTAAAAATAGGATGAATCAGTGGAACATCAGACACATTTGAATACAAATGTAAATGCAAATTAAGCTTCCTTAACATCAGTACAGAAGCAAATATGAAGTTTTAAGAATTATTGTCATCATTTTATCCATAGTTAGCAAGGCTAGTCAAGAACTGACCTGCATTCCAATGTATAGTCTTGATTTATACAAAGTCTTGATTTATATGATTTATTTTGTTCTGAAGCGTTTTATGAAATGAAAATTTCTGGTTGAGATAGAATCACTTAATGACTTTACAGTTTATACTCAAATAAACACCTGAACTAGTAAGGTAGCTTTTCTGGATAACTGGATGATTTTGTATATCACAATGCTTTTGTTAAACGGTAAATTAAGGGGTTTAGGAAGAACCTACTTTTTCAAAGAAAAAGAAAGGTGTAAGTTAATGATGTAATGTTTCATAGTTGTGCTATAATCTTGTCATTGACCATGCAATGGCAAATTTGAATATTTTTCATTTGAATATTTTCACTATTTTCTTAGGTTAGTTAGATATTCCATGTGATAAGCCCAGTGGAAATAACCATGAAATGAACTGTTATTCAGGGGAGTAGAGGGGAAATGAGGATGTCAAAGAGACCCTAGGCAAGTGCTGTCCAATAGAAATATAATGAAAGACACATGCCATTTAATATCTTCCAGTAGCTACATTGATGACTTTCTGCAGCCCAGAGAAAAATGAGTGAGAGAGAGAGAGACAGAGAGAGAAAGAATGTTTAGTGGGAAGAAAAGGAGAAGGTAGCCTTGAAGATGGAACTTTATTCAACCTAAGTTGAAGTACTATCATGGAAAGCACCAACCAAATGTCAGTTCAACTAACTGTACTTTCAGTTGATCATAGAATTACATTGTTTCATAGCTGAGAAAGCAGCCTTCCACTTGAAAAGAGAGATTAGGCCCAGAGAAGCAAAGTAACTCACCTTGAGTCACACAGGAGATGAGGCAGAAGTGGAAATAGTGGCCAGTTTTGATTCTCACTAGACACTGTGCTATGGCCTGAGGATACAGTGATAAATATGGCAGTCCTTGTCCATAAGGGCATTCTAGTGCAATGGGACACAAGTCCATCTGGATGTGGCACAGACGCCATCACCTATGACACAGGCACACTTGTGTTGTCCCCTGATCATGCCCAGTTTTGGTGGCAAGCAGAGGATAGTAATACTACTTTCAAGGACATTTGTGACAAGCCTCAAAAGTGTTCCAGGCTGTAAGGATTTTCCCTCCATTCCTGAAAAGCAGAACATTTGAAGGTGGCAGTGGAGACCTCTTCTGAGTAAACCACACCAAACAATATCTTTCAGGAGAAGAAAAAAAATGACCTCCTCAGTTGACATCACACTGGAAACTACTTGGTAGACTGAGTCAGAAGTTAGGCTTGAGCTCTGCCCATCCTGAGGGAGAGAGAGGCTCGCTTTGGTGTGAGTCTCCACTCACTGAAGTTCTTTACAAACACCTTGGATTGGACCCCACGTGGTGGGACTGTGGCGCGTGCTGGGCTTTGGAAGCTGCCAGTGCTCACGGAAGCTCTCTGAGAGTCTAAGAGGCAAACTGCCCAGGACCATTTTGACTCTGGAAGGCAAATATAAACCATGGTCGTAAGAGGATTAGTTAAAAAAAAAAAAAAGTCGTTAGATCAGCCTGTATCTTAAACTTTGAGCCACAAGTACAAAATCCCCCATAACTCACCTTTCATTTCTTATGTATTCCTTTTTCATCCTTCCCCATATTTTGCATTACTTAATCAGGATATATATGTAATTTATAATCCGGTTATTTTAAAAATTTTTGTAGAGATGGGGCCTCACTATGTTGCCCAGGCTAGTCTTGAACTCCTGGCTCAAGCAATCCTCCTTGGCCTCCCAAAGTATTAAAATTACAGGCCTGAGCCATCATACTTGGCCTATAATCTGCTTTTGGCAATTAAAGTTATCCCCAAACGACTTCTCCATAATGTCATCATAATTATTATTTTAATTTGTGGAAAAGAAAAAAATATTTTAGTGACTGCCTAATATTCCATTCAGTAATCCCATCTTATCTTGTTTAAGCTTGTTGTTAGCTACGTTATTAAACAAGATGCTCCTTGAACTTTCCTGAAAATAATTGTAAATGCTTAGAGTTTTCACAATGAAATCACCTATTTACCCTAAATGTAAAGCTGTGTTAAATGGATCCCTTAGTGAGACAACTCATGCTGATGATGCACAGGGTCCCAGGCCTTTGGCCACCCCAATGGGAAAATGCTTTCCTAGTGTCTTTTGGCTTAAAGCAATTGTTCAAAATTGGTACACATTGTGGGCTCAGATAACCCAGAAATTAAAGAGAACTCTGTTGGCGGTACTGCTGCTTCTTGTAATAGGTCAGGAATGTAGACATTATTTTTATTGGTACATGACTACTGAAGTTCTATTTTTTTAAAAAAAATGATCTGGTCTGTAAAAGGACTAAATTATATAC
This sequence comes from Trachypithecus francoisi, assembly GCF_009764315.1. Lineage (NCBI taxonomy): Eukaryota > Metazoa > Chordata > Mammalia > Primates > Cercopithecidae > Trachypithecus > Trachypithecus francoisi. The sequence goes on along the minus strand of NW_022681470.1, from coordinate 41,718,403 downwards.
CACCCCTCCAAATCTAAGGAGAGGGTCACGAAATTAGCTAATGTTCTCACCTTTCTGATCAGGGTGGGGTGGTGGGTTTGCAGGAGTCTGTGGCTGCCATCCCTCCTTCTTAGGAAGAAAATGGATCATGGGTCAGTTTAATTTCTTAGGTGTTTGGAAAAAGGTTACAAATAATGAAACTGAGATGTATTGTCCTAGATGAGGGTAAAATGCAGTAGTTAAAAGTTTTAGGTAAGGTTAGCTCCTTTTTGGAGCTGAATCTGCATGGGACTAGAAATTTATATTGTGCTTATTATTTTTATTCCTATTTTCCAACCTGATAAAATGAGTTATTTATTCATATGACCTTGGGCGATGACATAAACTTCTTCAATTTCAGTTTTTTCCATTTTCTACCAGAAATGATTGCATCTGGCTTACCTGTCTCATGAGATTGCAGTGAGAATCAAATGAAATGTTGTAAACTGTAAAAGCCTCTGACAAGTTCAAGGTTGATGCTGTTATTAATCATTGGTAATGATGATGAGTAGAATATTCCCAGATAGCATCATCAGCCAGTGCTACACTCTGTAGGTGTGTTAGGCTAGGGTATGATGAGTGACGCCAATTAATGCCAGTGATTTGTTCTCTCATGTAAAGCTAGTCAAGTTATTTTACTGTCTGCCTTTACTTGTAGAAAGCGTGCTCTCACAGATGTTGGTAAGGCTAAGGCGTTCTGATTTCACAAGATGAAGGTAATCCATAGAATCAGTCAGACAGAATGTCCCTGGTATTTTTAAATGCTACAGTGATAAATTATACCAAGACCCATTTGTCAACAGCCATTTCCAGAAATAAGAGAGAGTGTCATCAAAAATGAAGGACAAGTCGTGACTAAAGAAGCATCTTCCCTCTTTGTTTGAAACTCAAGCTTGCTTTAAATCGTATCTAAGTTGTGTGGTAAACTTGCCAGCAGAGAGTAAGCCACACAGATGCCCACAACGTCACTGAGAGGCACATGACCCAGTTTCTGTGGTCTGAGCTGAAAGATAACCCGGGTGTGTCATGGCCACAGCTGCCTGTAAAACATTATATGGTGGGCACTTTTTCAAATTCACATTTTTAAAGAGGGAATTAGGTGGTTTTCATTTGTTTTGCTTAGGTTTTGGGGTGTAATTTGTTTCTCCGGAGGTCATCTCAGCAGCATCTCCACAAATAATTATCAAGGGATTGGGAGATAGTTTTGCACTCACTGTCTTAGAATACAAATCTTCCCATACAAAGCCATATAGATTTGTCCAGGGAAGATAGGAAATAATTGATTGTGTCATGGTTCTGTTGGCCTGATTTTGCTCTGGTGGCTATGGCACGTGGGGTGATAGATTAACTCTTTCAGGCATATGGAAAGCATGTTCAATGAATCACAACTTCAGGGCACAGAGTATTTTGATGGTATTTGGAAAGATGCAAATATTCTCTCCCTTTTTTTGAGGGGGTGGTGTCTGATGACACCATCCATACTTTTTAGAAGAGACTGAAGTGTGGGTCATTTTCATATCTAAGGCTTTGAAAAAAAAAACTTACGGTAAAGAAACAGATCATTCATGCTAGGGAAAGAAAGCTATCACAGACAAGCTGTAATCCACATACCCACTGAGTGCCAGAAAAGAGAAAATGAGATCAATTAGGGTTACACCTGGGGATTTTCATCCAGACAATGATGACTGCTTCCAAAGGGAGGAGGAGGGGTTCCACCATGGGTAGAGTTCTAGTTGCTTGGAATGGCCTCCTCATGAACACACTTAGTGTTGATTCCTTATCCACATATTTTTTGATAAAACTTCATTGTGGTACTATTTTTAACCATCACTTTCACTAAGTACAAGGGTTCATTTGTGTTAAGTGGGTGAAGAGTTGACAGAGTAGACCTTTTATAACCTGCTAAGGAGGGAACAAGGTCATCAAGATGCTAAGCATTCAAGAGCCATGGTCTTCTACTATCACCTTTGCTTCTGTGTAATTTTATTTTTTTCTCAAATGTGGTTTGTAAATCACCTGCAACAGAATTACCTGAAGAGCTTGTTTAAATACAGATTCCTAGATCCAATTCTAGGCCTGCTGAATCAGAATGCCTATGGCAAAACCAAGAATGGATTTTTTTTTTTTTTTTGAGACAGAGTTTCGCTCTTGTCACCCAGCTGCAATGGCGCGATCGCGCAATGGCACGATCTCGGCTCACTGCAACCTCTGCCTCCCGGGTTCAAGTGATTCTTCTGCCTCAGCTTCCAGAGTAGCTAGGATTGCAGGTGCCCGCCACCACACCTGGCTAGTTTTGTATTTTTAGTAGAGACAGGATTTCACCATGTTGGCCAGGCTGGTCTCAAACTCCTGACCTCAGGTAATCCGCCTGCCTCAGCCTCCCAAAGTGCTGGGATTACAGGTGTGAGATACCAGGCCTGGCCTTACCACAAGTAATTCTGATGTTTGAGAACCACTCTCCTAATGCTGGGTAGAGGAGTGGTTTTCAAAGTGTGTTCCTGGACCTGTAGCATCAGCATCATCTCAGGAACTTCTTAGAAATGCAAATTCTTGGGCCCTGCCCCAGACCTATTGAATCAGAAACTCTGGGAGTGGGACCCAGTTATCTGTTTCAGCAAGCCTGCTAGGCGATGTTGATGCTCACCAAAATCTGAGAAGCACTGGGGTAGAGTACATAGAGTACATCAGTTCCCTTCAGTATCTCTTTACAACAGTAGGGAAGGCAGTCCTTGAGACAATGTGAATCATTTACAACCTGGGTTTGTTTGTAACCATGAAATTTCAAATTCAAAGGAACTTTATAGGAGATTAAAACACTAGAGATAGGAGATTAAAACACTAGAGAACCCACTCTAGCGTTTTAATCTCTTTCTTTTCCTCTCGCGTTCCCTCCTTTCTTCCCTTCTTTGAACACTTAATAAGTACTATGTACTAGGGAGTAGGGATGCAGGGGTGAATATGAATGGCAGCACCCTATCCTCTTGGAGTTTACAGTCTTGGGGAAAGACATATCTCACATGATTACACTAATAACTATAATATTATAACTGCTGTAAGTACAGTGATGGGGAGGCACATGGTGCCATGAGACTGTATAATAGAGATTTGAGCAAATCTGTGCACCTATTACAAGGTAACTCAGCCCAGATGGAGTACTTCCTTTCTAGGGGAACTTTTGACATCCTGTTGGAGCCTATTTGACTTTAAGATAAGCCCATATGTTAGAAATTTGCTCCTTATATTGAGTCAAAATCTGCCACAGTCTAGATGACACAATCCTGGCTCTAGTGTCTGAATCTCCATGAAATGAATCCAGTCCTCTGTTCCATTGAAGATCTTCATATAGATAAAGATCTCTTCCTTCTAGGTTTTTTCTTTCCAAGGCTGTGAGATTCCTCATTCACTTGGTCTTCTTCAGAAGTACTCTACTTTTTTCTTTATTTTAAAAAAATGTTTGTAAAATATTCTGGTGTCCAGCATGAGCTGGAGCCATGGAATGATGAGCTCAGAGGAGCATATCTCAGAATACATATGTGACCATTCTTGTCCCTGTTTTAGTTAACATTTCTGAGGCTCAACCTTACATGCTTTGTGGACAATTGCATCACACCCCTGACTGACTTGCACCAAGCTTGCAACTAAATGAAACCCCAGGGTTTGGGGTTTTTTCTTTAAACTTGGTACCTTTATTCATTCAATTGATTCACCAATTTTTTATTTCATGCCTACTATGTATCAAGCACATATTGTTTACTTCTGTGGATGTGTTTTTGGACTTAAGTGCAAGATTCATTTATCCATTTTGTACTTTATTTTGGATCCTGATTCTGTCATCCACTAAACTGTGAAGAACTTGAAGTTAAAAGCCATATTTTTTCAGCTTTGTATCCTCAGAGCCTAACTCAGTGCCTTATATGTAGTTGGTAAATAAAATTTAATAACTATAACACACACACACACACACACACACACACACTCACACTCTTTTCTAAGTGATTGAACATGTTTTAAGGCAATGCCCTTGAGATTTCCCTCTAGGATGTCAATAACCTCAGCCCTTTACCCAGCACCCATCGTTTGGGTGGTTTTAACTATTTGATTGTGTCTATTTGCATCATCAGCCAATCTAAATTTCTTTACTGTGCAAATCAAAATCATGCAAGATGTTATAGTTGCCTAGTTACAGGATGTCTCCAACAGCCTTCTAATCTACCAATCTAGTATGTCTATCTGAAGGAAATGAGGTTAGTCTGTCTTCACTCGTTCTAGTAGTCACCACTTCCTTTTCACTGTTGACAAATAGTCTTTTAATATTTATTGACAAGTCAATAATTCAAGAGATGGACTGCCTTTAGCAGGACAAGGTAGGCAGTATTTTTCTTTGTGGCCAAAACTTTATCTCAAAACAATGTCTTTACTAGAAATACCTTTCTTCCATTTGTTTAAGAAGTGTTTTATATTCTCAGGGTGAGTTCTTGTATTTTTATACTTTCAACTAGAGCAACACCACTGTAACTCATCCTTGGGTCCCTGGATCTCCATGGGGTATACATTTTTTCTTGACATATTCCTCTTCTCCTTCTGATAGGGCTGTGTCCACTAACACAGATACGATTTGGTCAGTAGATTAATATTTTAGTATTATAGTTTATAAAACATAATTGAGAGAGCTCTGATAATTTACCAATTTCTTCTAAGTAATGGGGCTGGTTCCCATAAGAATTATCATTTATAATATGGTGATAAGCATTTGCTTAGGTTGGTCATGTATAAATGTGTTTTTAAATAAAAATTTAAACTTTTATTACCATTTCATTAGAATGAGCACCATTCGTTGTTGATTCCAGGGAAGTTTTGTCTTGTTTTATTTTTAGTAATGCCATATCACACTCCATGTGGCCCACAGTCTGTTCATTTGTAAAATGAAAGATTTGGACTAAGTGATCTCTAATCTATGATCAAACTCTAGAATTATATTATTCTAAACTTTGATAAGGAAAGTCTCTTTTAAAATAACTTTAAAATTAAATGGGACAGGCCAGGTGTGGTGGCTTATGCCTGTAATCCCAGAACTTTAGGAGGCCAAGGCGGGTGGATTACCTAAGATCAGGAGATCGAGACCAGCCTGGCCAACATGGCAAAACCCCGTCTATACTAAAAAATACAAAAATTAGCTGGGCGTGGTGGCGGGCACCTTTAATCCCAGCTACTCAGGAGGCTGAAGCAGGAGCATCACTTGAACCCGGGAGGTGGAGGTTGCAGTGAACCAAGATCGTGCCATTGCACTCCAGCCTGGGCAACAGGAGTGAAACTACGTCTCAAAAAAAAAAAAAAAAAAATTAAATGGAACAACACACACACACACACACACACACACAGGAGTGCATGTAAAACTGGTGAAATCTGAATAAAAATGTTGGACTGCAACAATGTCAATTTCATGGTTGTGGTATATTGTACTATAGGGTTGCAAGATGCTCCCTTTTGGGAAACCCGACTGAAGGGTGTATATAGGATATCTCTATATTATTTCTTATAATAGCATGTGAAAAATAAGAACTAATAATTTGAGATAATCTCAAATTTGAGATCTTATTTGAGGTAATCTAAAATTATCTCAAGATAAAAAGTTTTTTAAAAATTACATGATAAAATGTTATAACAGGATTTTAGAGGTAAGTGGCCATTGCTTAACCACATGCTAGCTTAAAGAAACTATTTAGCCTTCCCAAAACTCCCTTTTCTTGTCTTCTGTAAAGTGAGGATATTAATTCCTGCCTGATGGGACTGTTGGGCGGATTATATGAGACTGTGTGTGTGTAAGCATCTCACATGGTCCATGCTCCATGGTAGGGACTCAATAAATGTTGATTACCTTCCCCTGTTCCCCTTCTTTGTTCTAGAAAGAAATTGGAGCACACAGCCTCACTGCATCTCCCATAGGAAAGATGACATCTGACCTGAAGTGAAAGACAGTTTAGAAGTGTAACTTAGTGAGATGAGCCCCATAGCAGCATAGTGAGTAATGCTGTTACATAACTTTCACAAATCACCCAGCAAATCAGCTAACAGGGCTTGGCACAGTTTACTGATGAAACAAAATAACAAGGCAGCTTCCAAACCCAGCCTGAGTCCGGGAGTCCCAACACCACAGCCAGAGTCAGAATCTAGAATGACTCCACAGGCCCTGGAGCTTTGGTGTTTCGGTTGATTCAGATGTGTTATAAATCTGTTTAACTGGAAAAAAACAAAAGCTGGCTGGCCCCATGAATAACTGTCCCCAAGAGGCCTAGAGAAGTTTTCCTTTCCTTGCAGAATCCTTAATCATGTCTACCAAATATGAGTTTTCCATGCAGCTGCATGAATGAGGAAGTAGGGAGAGACTAAAGAGAATAGTGCATTCCTAGACAGTTCTTGGTCATGAGGATGTGATTGTTGCATGCATGGCCAAAATGTGTCTCCCCTGTATGTCCCCAAATGCTTATCGTTTCCCAGGGCTCTTTCCTCACTCCTGATCTGGTGAATGTTTTTTATCTGGTGAATGTTTTTTATCAATGAGTCGGCCAGAAATATAGAAGGCAAACTTACCAGGTTTTCAAATGATACTGTGGTATAAGAGAGTCAGGGGACAGAATCACAATTTTTAAATGATTTCAGCAGGTTCGGGGCTCTGGGCTGATCACAGTAAGTTGTAATGTAATAGGGATAATGTTAAAAATCTGTCCTTCGAAGTCAAAAGCAGAAATATAGGCTAGGAGAGGTTTATATTGGCAAGAGTTTTATATGAAAAACTCAAGAAAGACAGGAGTCAACAGTGTGATGTGGTTGTATTAAAAAAGAGGTTAGAGATAAGAAAAAAAAAAGTATCCTTTGACTTTGTATAATTTGCATCAGTCAGACAATACCCAGTCTATTGTATTCAGTTGTAGGGGCCAACTTTAAGGAAGATATAGATACATTCGAATGGATCACTGAGGGAAAGAAGGAAAAGGGAAGGTCAAATTAAAAAGATTCAAAAGATATGCTGTTTAAAGAACAGTTGAAGAAAAATAAGGATATTCAGCTGATTACTGTTTTTTTCTCAGGTTACCGTATGGAAGAAGAGTAAACTTGTCTATTTTGCTCTGAAAGGGAGAAATGAGATTAATGGGAGAGAGAGTCCATGGAAACAGACTTTGGCTCAATAGAAGGAAATTTTGGAGCAGTTCAGTGATGGAAAGAACTATTTTCATTAAATTGTGAGCTTGCTGTCACTGGAAATAATCGAGCTGGGGCCAAACGAGTGTATGTCTGGGATTCTGAAGGATCCCAGCATTGAATGAGAGCTTGGGGTAGGTGACCTTGAAGATCACTTCCAACTCTCATAGTCTGTTATTTAAATTAGCATGAATGCCAGAGCCACTTACAACATGCCAAAGCTACTTTTTCAACTTTTGGCTTTGCTTCTGACCAGCTGTGTGACCTTCAGCTAGGAAATTAACCATTTCTTTTTCCAGTTTCCTCATCCATTAAATGAGAGAGCTGAATGTAGTGATATCTAAGTTACTCCCCAGCACTTCTACCTCCTCAGGCTTTCTCATAATTATAGCATGCTGGAAGAGTAGAGTTTGGGCTGATAGCTGCTATTTGTTTCTAAGTTGGCTTGCCAGGAGACTGCTTAAAAGCCAAAAACCATTGTTGATTCTGAGGACCACGGAACAAAACTCTCAATTTGCTTGTTGGCAGGAGAGTAGGTGATTGTGAACCTGGAATTTGTTCCCATGAGATCTGTGGCAGGAAGTTCATCAAATATCTGCTAATCTGGTTTCTCTTGAACACCTGTACATTCTGACTGAGTTCAGCAATGCCTTTGCAAACAACTTAGAAAAAATGAAGTTTATATTACCATTGCAGTACAGTGTTATCTTTTACAAAGCAAACCTTTGTCGTTTATTTGCTTAATGATCTTTTAGTTGCTATTGACCTGTGCTTATAATCTTAAGAACAAATGTATATAAAGCAACTTACTATGTGGCAGATTTGTTCTAAAAGTTTTACATATATTAATTTAACAGTTTACTAGCTGAAAATACAATGATGAATCAGTAGATTAGATCTTTTTTCCTTTATGGAAAGGAAGTATTTAAAATCTAGTTTAAGTCTGCCTGAATGGTAGAGTCCAGAATTCAGATCCAGGCCCTCATTCTCTGAGGCTTCATTGTTAGATGACTATAATTTCTCTTGTGGCTCATTTGATTATTAATACTTTTCTTCTCTTCTGTATTAAGGTATCTCACTTCTACCACTATTACATTCAAGCTCTCCTTCTGGTTCCTTCTTTGACTTCTGTCGACATCCACATCTCCAAATCCCATTTCTTCAGTTACTTTTTCCAAAGATCTTTGAAAATGCAACCATCAGTGGAAGTGTCATTGTTTGCTTTGATATAGATACAGAAGGTAATGGACAAGATTTCAAGTGCCTTCTGCAGCTACTGAGGTCAGTAGAGGAGGAAATATGTAAATGTATGCTTCTTATAAGGACATGAAGAATTTAAAAGTTCATTCCCTGGCTTGTGGATCTGGCCATATTCACTTCGTCCAGACACAGTACCATATTTTCTTCCATCTCTTTGTTTTCTTAGGTTGGAAATGAAAACAGCTGTTAAAAATAAGAGCACATGAGTCAGTCTTGAATCCCAATGTAGTAATTACAGTTTCCATCTCAGTTGGTAAAGTCCCTCCCAGTGTACTAAGTCCCATATCACAATCCCCTTGTGGGGAGAATGCTGCCAATGGTATTGTCAATTTTATAGCAAGACTTTAATTTTTGTTTTCCAAACCTCTAAGATTAAACATTAAAATACTTGCGAAGTCAAGAAAAATAACAAGGAAAAAATACTTCGATTTAAAAACTTGATTCATCGTATCTCAAAATAATAAGAGCCATTTATGACAAACCCACAGCCAATATCATACTGAATGGGCAAAAACTGGAAGCATTCCCTTTGAAAACTGACACAAGACAGGGATGCCCTCTCTCACCACTCCTATTCAACATAGTGTTGGAAGTTCTGGCCAGGGCAATCAGGCAAGAGAAAGAAATAAAGGATATTCAATTAGGAAAAGAGGAAGTCAAATTGTCCCTGTTTGCAGATGACACGATTGCATATTTAGAAAACCCCATCGTCTCAGCCCAAAATCTCCTTAAGCTGATAAGCAACTTCAGCAAAGTCTCAGGATACAAAATCAATGTGCAAAAATCACGAGCATTCCTATACACTAATAACAGACAAACAGAGAGCCAAATCATGAGTGAACTCCCATTCACAATTGCTACAAAGAAAATAAAATACCTAGGAATCCAACTTACAAGGGATGTGAAGGACCTCTTTAAGGAGAACTACAAACCACTGCTCAGTGAAATAAAGGAGGACGCAAACAAATGGAAGAACATCCCATGCTCATGGATAGGAAGAATCAATATCATGAAAATGGCCATACGGCCCAAGGTAATTTATAGATTCAATGCCATCTCCATCAAGCTACCAATAACTTTCTTCACAGAATTGGAAAAGAAACTACTTTAAAGTTCATATGGAACCAAAAAAGAGCCCGCATTGCCAAAACAATCCTAAGCAAAAAGAACAAAGCTGGAGGCATCAGGCTACCTGACTTCAAACTATACTACAAGGCTACAGTAACCAAAACAGCTTGGTACTGGTACCAAAACAGAGATATAGACCAATGGAATAGAACAGATGCCTCAGGAAATAACACCACACATCTACAACCGTCTTATCTTTGGCAAACCTGACAAAAACAAGAAATGGGGAAAAGATTCCCTATTTAATAAATGGTGCTGGGAAAACTGTCTAGCCATATGTAGAAAGCTGAAACTGGATCCCTTCCTTACACCTTATACAAAAATTAATTCAAGATGGATTAAAGACTTTAATGTTAGACCTAAAACCATAAAAACCCTAGAAGAAAACATAGGCAATACTATTCAGGACAAAGACTTCATGACTAAAACACCAAAAGCAATGGCAACAAAAGCCAAAATAGACAAATGGGACCTAATTAAACTAAAGAGCTTCTGCACAGCAAAATAAACCACCATCAGAGTGAACAGGCAACCTACAGAATGGGAGAAAATTTTTGCAATCTACCCATCTGACAAAGGGCTAATATCCAGAATCTACAAAGAACTTAAACTAATTTACAAGAAAAAAACAACCCCATCAAAAAGTGGGCAAAGGATATGAACAGACACTTCTCAAAAGAAAACATTTATGCATCCAACAGACACATGAAAAAATGCTCATCACCGGTCATCAGAGAAATGCAATCACAACCACAACGAGATACCATCTCATACCAGTTAGAATGGCAATCACTAAAAAGTTAGGAAACAACAGGTGCTGGAGAGGATGTGGAGAAATAGAAATGCTTTTACACTGTTGTTGGGAGTATAAACTAGTTAACCATTGTGAAAGACAGTGTGGTGATTCCTCAAGGATCTAGCACTAGAAATACCATTTGATGCAGTGATCCCATTACTGGGTATATACCCAAAGAATTATAAATCATGTTACTATAAAGACACATGCATAGATATGTTTATTGTGGCACTATTCACAATAGCAAAGACTTGGAACCAACCCAAATGTCCATCAATGATAGACTGGATTAAGAAAATGTGGCATATATACACCATGGAATACTATGCAGCCATAAAAAAGGATGAGTTCATGTCCTTTGCAGGGACATGGATGAAGCTGGAAACCATCATTCTGAGCAAACACAAGGACAGAAAACCAAACACTGCATGTTCTCACTCATAGGTGGGAATTGAACAATGAGAACACTTGGACACAGGGTGGGGAATGTCACACATGGGGACCTGTCATTGAGTGAGGGGCAGGGGGAGGGATAGCATTAGGAGAAATACCTAATGTAAATGATGAATTAATGGGTGCAGCAAACCAGCATGGCACATGTATACCTATGTAACACACATGCGTGTTGTGCACATGTACCCTAGTACTTAAAGTATAATTTAAAAAAAGAAAAAGAAAAAGTAAAAAAAAAAAAAAAAGAAAAGCACATGGGACGGGGAAAAAATTTTTAAAAAACCAAAACTTGATTCTTGAAGCATGCTCTTTTTTCAAAACTTAATTTAGATTTTGACCAAATCTCTATGTTACTATTGGAAATATCAGTTACTGTTCCACATTCTTTTCTTCTCTTTTTTTTTTTTGAGACAGGGTCTCTATTGCCCTGGGTAGGGTGCAATTGTGCAATCATAGCTCACTGCAGCCTCAAACTCCTGGGTTCAAGTGATCCTCCTGCCTCAGCCTCCTGAGTGGCTGGGACTATGGGCATGTGCCACCGTGATCAGCTAATTTTTTTTGTAGACATGTGGTCTCACTATGTTGCCCAGGCTCGTCTTGAAATCCTGGCATCAAGTGATCATCCGTCCTTGGCCTCCCAAAGTGTTGGAATTACAGGTGTGAGCCACCACCATGCCTGGCCACTGTTCCACATTTTTTAAAATGGAACTTCAGATGGACTTCATGGTATCCTCACTGTGAATAGTTTTCTTGAGCTGTTGTGGAGGCTAAGCCTTGAATTGTTTTCTCTTTTCTCGGTTCCTGAGGTTTATGATCTAGTAAGCCAATCTCAAATGAGTCATCTACCACCTATTCATTGATTGTTACCTTTGAGAGCAGATTGATCCTCTTTTAGTTCTGCTTAGTTCCCCATATCAACCATTTAGACTTTTACTGAATAATCCCACTGTCTAAAGCTGTGATGGTTCCTCCTCACCCCCCAAATCAGCTGCCTGCAAATCACTAATCTAATGTTGCTCTATAAATGTGCTACTGGCAGGAGAGCTTTGTGCTTTATAGGAGGAGAGTCAGGGAACTTGGCCTTTTCACTCACTTCACTTTCCCCATTTTATTTCCCCTTTCTAAGGCTTGATTATTTATTATTTGATTAGATTATTTCTGAAGTTCATTTCCCCATGAAGATTTCTATAATTTTGTTATCATTGTGTCCCCCAAGAGCCAATTTTATGTGCTGGAAATGAAGACACTGCATGCCTAGCATGGCTTATGGAACTCTGAGAAGGCTGTTCAGCCCCAGCTCCCTCTACCACACCTTAAGTTCCACCATTAGATATTCATTCCTTGTGGTAGGATAGTACCTCTCAGATATGACACCATTTAAAATCTAGTATGTTTAGAAGGGCAAACCCATAAAACTAGTATGTGAGACAATATAGTATCATGGTTAGAGGCAAGCTCTGAGGTCAGACTACCTTTCACACCTGGACTGTGCCCCTCACTAGCTATATGATCTAGGCAATTAATTCATCTTTGTGTGCCTCAGTCTCCTCATCTGTAAAATGAGGTTAATAATACTCTCCTGGAGGGTTTTTGTGAGGTCTCAATGAAATCTGTAAAGTGCTTAGATGAACATTGTCCTGCTTTGTGTTAGCAATTACTCTCTTCATTTGCATATATTTCCATGTTGTGTTGATGCATATTGTATTGAAAGCTGATACTGAGTCACAGAGAAATTGTTTTCTTGGGAAACTGGAAGGAGATACTTTGAACACAAGAGGCACTGTTAAGGGACGGCCTGTGTCACAGCTGGTAGCGTAAAGTCGCTGGGTGCCTGCGGGTGGATAGAGAAGCATGTATAAGAGACAGTAAGGGAGATGGGCCTCCTTCTAGTCCTAATCAGTATGCTCAGTAACTGATAGAATGTATCAGCTAGGACGATGAACAAGTAATGTGATGTACACCTGCAAATTAACTTTGAATTCAGTACTTGCTTACCTTTCTCTGTGTCTCATAATTCCATGCCTTGTCATTTTCAGATAATGCTAGGTCTCTGAGCCATTACACTTGAGGAACTATGGGGAAATGTAGAGTGTTTTACCTTGCTGAATGTCCTTCCTTCTTTTCTTTAGATTACATGAAGCAGATGACATTTGAAGTCCAAGCCTTTTTAGAAGCTGTGCAATTCTTCCGACAGGAGAAAGGTCACTATGGTTCCTGGGAAATGATCACTGGGGATGAAATCCAGGTAACATGGGGCTCAAAATTTTGGATTCTCTCTATGTTTGGGTATTTGGTTGACAGGAAGTCAGGGTCATTTTGTTAAACAATCAAACAAAAAAGTTGCAAGTATGGAAGATGTGGTTCCACAGGCCATCTCCCTTATGTCTGGAAGCATTGGTCAGGAAACTACCAGGCACCCCTGCAAAGACCACCAGACTGGGCATGAAATAGGGCAGCCAGAAACATGGCAACTAGAGTGGAAAGAGCTGCCCCCACTGTTTTCTATGAAAATAATTACTCTTTCAAATGACCTCATGCTTCCAGACTAGAATCAAGTGTGAGTAGCGAGCAGTAGTGCAAAGTGCATGGCAGGGCTTTAGCTGGGGTTAGCAAACTTGGACTTAAGTCATGCCAACTTATTTAACCTCTTTTAGTCTCAGATTACTCCTCTGGAAAAATTAAGAATAGTAATGTTTACCTTGCCTTGTGAAGTGCAGTTAGAGAAGTATTTGGCAAGCAGCTGTATTTATTGAATTATATGTAAATGAAGTAATGAAAAAAAAACAAATTCAAAAAGCATTAGACGGTTTTCCATATATTGAATTTATCTTTTCTAGTTTTCTGTGCCCTGTAGTACATTATAATTTCTCATGATCCTGACTAGATGTCAGTCATGGCCTAAGCACTTCAGTGGGTTTCGTACCAGGAACGGTATTATAAATTTCCAAAGGAAACTGCTTTGTGATATGACCCCAGCCTCCATGATGACACCAGTCACATGGCTGCTTCAGCCAAGAACAGGAGGCTGGGTATGGGCATATTTATATAAAGTAACATGGTATTTCAGAATGCTACCTTTTTTTTTTTTTTTTTTTTTTTGAGAGGAGTCTTACTCTCTCGCCCAGGCTAGAGTACAGTGGCGCAATCTCGGCTTATTGCAACCTCCGCCTCCTGAGTTCAAGCAATTCTTCTGCCTCAGCCTCCTGAGTAGCTGGGACTACAGATGCATGCCACCACTCCAGCTAATTTTTGTGTTTTTAGTAGAGACAGGGTTTTACCATATTGGTCAGGTTGGTCTTGAACTCCTGACCTCGTGATCCACCTGCCTCAGGCTCCCAAAGTGCTGGGATTATAGGCGTGAGCCACTGTGCCCGGCCCCACTAATTTTTTTTTTTCCACATCTCCTAGGGTACCTCTTTTGAGAGCTAGTGAAATTCATTATTAGAGAACGATATTTGGAGGATACTGAATGGTGCCTTGACTCTGTGTGGTCATTAAACATCTAATGCTGAAAACTCATGAGGGAGCTCTTCTTTATTGTTTCACCATATGAGAACATATGTTTACCATTAGAATCTTCTCTTTCTCTCTTTTTTTTTTCTTTCTGGTAGATTCTAAACTCATCTATTTCCCAACCTGAGACTTGCTTCTTCCAGAATTTTAAACAAGTCTTGAGTTTTGATATTTTGGGAAAGCACAGCCATTCATAAGTCTGAGAGAACCAAAATAGTTGTGTACTTATGCCATAAAGAAAAACAAAAGTGTCAGAAGGGGAGGCTGAAGCATTTGACACTGGCTGGCCTGCCATGTAAGCCAACATAGTTAATAGATAGACGAGTAGTCAAATGCCTGTGCGTGATACTTGATAATGTTCGAAACCTAATGGTGTTTGTCTTGCCAATCTTATGAGATGGGTAGGGCAGTTATTATTATTATTTCAATTTTGTAAATGAGAAAACTGAGGGAAGCATATAACAGCGAAGTGACTTGCCTAGTCTCATTCATTCAACTACTATTTACTGAGCGCTGACTCTATGTCAGGCAATGTGCTGGGGGCTAGTGACCCAAAGATAGACAAGACAGAATGGTCCTGGCCCTGTGGAGCTGATAGTTTCAGGGTTACATGCTAAGTGGACAAATGGCAAAGGCAATGATGGCTTCTACTCCTGGCCCAGTGAAAGACCAACACCAGCCATGGGAATATACTAAGTTACACATTTGTTTTTCAATAGCTCCTTGAGTTCAGCTGTGCCACTTGCTTCATTTTTTTCTTTCACTTGAAAACGTATGTGAACTTACGTTCCTCCATGATGCCATTGAAAATAGGTATTTAGGCCGGGCGCGGTGGCTCAAGCCTGTAATCCCAGCACTTTGGGAGGCCGAGACGGGGGATCACGAGGTCAGGAGATCGAGACCATCCTGGCTAATACGGCGAAACCCCGTCTCTACTAAAAATACAAAAAACTAGCCGGGCGACGAGGCGGGCGCCTGTAGTCCAGCTACTCGGGAGGCTGAGACAGGAGAATGGCGTGAATCCGAGCTTGCAGTGAGCTGAGAGCCGGCCACTGCACTCCAGCCTGGGCGGCAGAGCAAGACTCCGTCTCAAAAAAAAAAAAAAAGAAAGAAAATAGGTATTTAGGCCAGGCGCAATGGCTCACGCCTATAATCCCAGTACTTTGGGAGGCCAAGGTGGGCAGATCACAAGGCCAGGAGTTCAAGACCAGTCTGGCTGACACAATGAAACCCTGTCTCTACTAAAAATACAAAAAAATTAGCTAGGTGTGGTGGCAGATGCCTGTAATCCCAGTTACTTGGGAGGCTGAGGCAAGGAGAATTGCTTAAACCTGAGAGGCAGGGGTTGCAGTGAGCTGAGACCGTGCCACTGCACTCCAGCCCAGGTGACAGTATAAGATTCCATCTCAAAAAAAAAAAAAAAAGAGAGGAAAAAAAAGAATATAGGCATTTAATAAATCCTTTCTGGGAGTTGAGTTTGAGTTTGTTTTGGCTTTCGACTGATTGGGTGCTAAGTGGTGTAAGTTGGAAGAGACAGAAATGACTCATCCCTTGCCATCATGGTGAGACAAGACACACATAGAAAGCATGCAGAAGACAAGGCACATATGTGTGTGGGTATATGTATATGAGTCTCTATATAGATGGAGATTGTAAAGCATTTGTGCAAGTGGTCATAGTAAGCTCCTAGTTTTGCAGGATAAAAAACATTTTAAATGGGAAAGTGAAACAAAACAAAACAAAAAAGCAGAAAAGAGATCAGAAATCACTGGAGTTATCAAGTGTCCCAGTAAGAAGTTTCACAGGGGCTGGGTGTGGTGGCTCATACCTGTAATCTCAGCACTTTGCAAGGCCAAGGTGGGAAGACTGCTTGAATCCGGGAGTTCAAGATTAGCCTGGGCAACATAGCAAGACCCTATCTCTTCAAAAAGTTTTCTAAAAGTTAGCTGGGAGCGGTGGTATGTGCAGGTAGTCCCAGCTACTTGAGAAACTAAGACAGTAGGATCATTTGAGCCCATGAGTTCAAGGATGCAGTGAGCTGTCATTTGTGCCACTGCACTGGGCAACAGAGTGAGACCCTGTCTCAAAAAAAAAAAAAAAAAAAAGTGGTTTTGCTCCTCCCAGAATTTAAGTGTTTTGGTAGAATGACAGACTCATAAAATGTGAATGCTGGAGGGGCATTTCAGGATTATTTGTCCAGCAACCTCCAGGTGAGAGAAAGAACATTCAGAACAGTTGGCTGAATTCAGAAAGCTAGTCTGCTACAGAAATGCATTTTAAACCAGCTTGGAGAAGCTGGTAA
Organism: Trachypithecus francoisi; assembly: GCF_009764315.1. Taxonomy (NCBI): domain Eukaryota; kingdom Metazoa; phylum Chordata; class Mammalia; order Primates; family Cercopithecidae; genus Trachypithecus; species Trachypithecus francoisi. The sequence continues at coordinate 41,701,736 of NW_022681470.1, read as the reverse complement.
AAGGAAATGGCCTCTAAAGCTTACTGTGTGGGGCCAGGTAAGGATTACGGTTCCCCACAGACTCTAAGACTTGATGCATAACAGTAAAGCAGTGTCTAGCCTAAGACTCATGGAAAAAAGAGGCCAGGGGGCCAGAGAAGCTACCAAGTGGTTAAAGAAAATGGCATAGCATAAGTGAGTTTGAGAAAATGACATCTTTTGTTTAAAGCACTGGGTTTATTTGCATTTTTTCTTCCTGACTGCTAAGACCTTAATCATAACCCTTTCCTGAACCCCTCTACCCTAGGGGCCTGCATTCAGACTCTCAGCCTTGTTCCATTACCTTCGTAGTAATGACTCACACAGCAAGTATGGAAGGCCCTCATGGCGATGGTTATTTTAGGCAAGTGTCCAGGCAGAGCAACTATCTCACAATAACTTGCCTGGCAGACTGTTAAGGTGAAAATATTTGTATGCCAGTAAAAACATCAACATATTTTCTACTTGTCAATATAAATTTATCAAATGAGATCATGAGGGAAAAGGCTTTGCAACTGTAAAGTATCTCTAGTTATGTTATATATTTATTATTTGCTTTTAAAATACCAAGATGGGCTAGAGAACAGCTCATAATTCCCACAGAACAGTTTCAAGACAAAAAAAAAAAAAAAAAACTACTCGCATTTTTTAGGCCTTGTCCATATGCTCTAGAGTTGTCTTTTGCTGAAAGATCTTAAGTGTGACTCCTTTTGAGTGGATTCTTTCACCCACGGCCACTCAGTAACACAAGGGGCCTGAGCCAGCAGCCTGATGAGACTGCAGGGCCTGCTTCAGGAAGGAGGGTGGTCTCTCCAGACCTCACACCTTCCTGACAGCTCAGCGTCTGAAAGGAGGTGCTGTGGTGTGGCCTTCAAGGGGTGATCCCAGGTTTGTTAATTTTGATCAACCTAGTGATATGCTTAGTTTCTTATAGGAGTAATAGAATCTTTAAATCTCCAAGTCCCAGTAGTTAAGTATACAAAACACTCTCCTTGCCACCACCCCCCATTAAAAAAAAAAAAAAAAAAAAAAAAACTAAAGTGGTATTTTTAGGTCACTTATGTTAAAATTCAGAGGATACTGTTCCGAGGGGAGGAGCTAGGGAATTCCTTCATTAGTACAATTTATTTATTAGACTAGCTACTTTCTCTAGAAAAGCCCAAGAGCTTAGGACTCTGCTCGTGGAAGGCAGACCATGGTAGGGAATGCCAGAGTGGGCTCTGGGGAGGTGACAGGCAGCACTCGATCAGGGCAGGGTGGGGCTGAAGGTTGGAGGATGAGGATGGTTGTTGGGATGAGATGCACTTGAGCTTCAGCACCCACAGGCTCTGCTGCCCTGTGGCCATTTCCTGAGCCCCACTCCCTCACTGTATTAGTCCGTTTTCATGCTGGTGATAAAGACATACCCAAGACTGGGTAATTTATAAAGAAAAAGAGGTTGAATGGACTGTGAGTTCCACGTTGCTGGTGAGGCCTCACAGTCATGGCAGAAGGTGAAAAGCACATCTTACATGGCAGCAGACAAGACAGAGTGAGAGCCAAATGAAAGGGGAAACCCCTTGTAAAATCACCAGATCTTGTGAGACTTATTCACTACCACTAGAACATTATGGGGAAACTGCCCCTAGGATTCAATTATCTCCCACCAAGTGCCCCCCAACACATGGGAATTATAGGAGCTACAATCCAAGATGAGATTTAGGTGGGGACACAGCCAAACCATATCATCCCCCCCCCCCACCGCCCGCCACTTGTAACCCACTTCCACCCCCTCTTTTTCCTCCCAGACATATTTCCTTTAATTCCTTAAGTTGTAAAATAAAACCAAATTTCTTGGAACATTGTGTGGGAAAGACAAGAAAACTATAAGCCCACCCAAATGGAACATTATTTTTCTTTGGCCTTTATATATAACATTTTCATATTTTCAAACCCGTTTCACACTTATGTTAAATTCTAACCAATCTCTGCAAAAGGATGAATTAGGACAATTCTTATGACCCTTGAGTTTCATAATGTCAACCCAGTGATTTTAAATTCTGGCATTGGTCTCCCTTCCTCTTGGCTCACTCTTCACATACCACACTTTGGGGAGATGTGTTCCAAACAAGAACTTATCCCATTGAGCAGGGTGGGCTGGTGGATTATTAATTACCTACTGAATCTATTAGGTTGGTGCAAAAATAATTGTGGTTCTTGCCCTTACTTTCAATAATTGTTGGACCTGCTAATTTCCATAGAGTTTTGTGCATGTTAGGTTCCTCTTAAATGCCACAGAAAATGGTGATTCATCTCTCGACTGCCCCCAGAGAATGGTGAAGAAAGGTCAAAAACATCCCCACCAGTGAATTACCAGGGCTAGTGGAAACTCTGTCCCCACCATAACCTTCGTCACCCCAGGCAGATCCACCTGGCAGATGACAGGAGCCCCACTTGCTGCCCTGAGCTGAGCACCTCTCCCAGCAACCCACAGGCACAGTGGGACTGGACAGCTCGTCCACCTCCACCCTGAGAGTGTTTCTATTTGGTTCATTGAAAGCGTTACACCCTGCCGCGACAGGGCCCTGATTAAAGGCAAGATCAAATGAGCTCATGGGCATTTCCACTAGCATGAGGCTGACCAGTGACCTCAGAGCAAATCTTCCTTAATTCCCAAAGCATAATTTGAATTTTTATGAGAAGTGAAAGGAGGAGGTCAGTTATCTTGGACAAACATTATTTCAAACTCAGAACAGATGCTTCAAGTGATTCCCTACTTTTCTGCCTGCTTCCCTTCCTAAAACTATGCTTCCCCTTTTGTAAATCTTAGTGTGCAGCCTGTGATTGCAAGCTGAGCTGTGGGCCTCGAAAGACTCACCGTGAAAGTGAATGTGAACAGCAAAGCTGCTGCAATTCAGGGGCAGGGGTAAAGAAGGAAGGGCCAGTAGCATGAGTGATTGTGTAGAATACTGCTCAGATTCACAGGAAATAGTTTAATTGAGCCAAGAAAAATTTTAGGAGCGATGTGGGAACACGCTTTTTAAAAACACTTGAAAATTTAGACACTCCTTCCCATATTCTTCTTTTATTTTTTCCTTTTTTTTTTTTGTTTCAGTCCCCATTAATTATCTCACATCCCTCCTATAAATGTACCAAATATTTGATTGTTCCAAAATATTGGTTATTCCCTTCTTTTCTCTGTTTCAAACTGTATCCAGCCTTATTAAAGATGCTTTTTGTAAGCAATCATAGTATATTAGGCAAGCCATGAGCAGATAATTGTTAACAGTATACAACAACTTCCAAACTCTTTTCTTCAATCAGAGAAGACAGCTTCTTCTCTGATCAGAAATCAGAAAGCTGTATAAAACCCAGCGAAATCTTCATTTGCTTAGACTCTCAATTGCAGTAAAGGTTGACATTTCACCTGTAGCATGTTTTTTAACAACTTTTCACGAGCCAATCTTGACTTTCAGGAGATGAAATGGAAATGGCAAAATCATCAGTCTAGAGATCCACACTCTAAAAAGGGAACTGCTGTTCTTTTGAGAGATGCCCTCTCAATAGGGGTCACTGGAAGTTCCAGATGGCCCCCTGACTGCTAACTAATTTTAGGCATCAGGTCCCAATAGGTCTCTGGGTTTAAGGAAGTTGAGACCATACTAAAGGCAGAGAGGGCGAAGAGGAAATAATGAATTTTAGTTTTCCCACACCATAAGGTGTTTGTGCCAGGTAGCTATGTGTATCAACACCAGGAATCCCCCTCGTGGGAGCCAAGAGGAAGTTTCTCAAAACTGGAAGAAAAGGTGTTTCCCCACATCAATCCAGCTTCGGAGACATTCTATTAGTGACATATGCCCCTTTCCCCACCAAAATGAAATGTTCTGTGTGATAATAACGTAGCTTTAAGAAAAGTAAGACAACGTTCTACATTTTTATAAAGCTCCATTTAAAAAAATAGTGTTTCCAATTGTACAGTCACCAGAAGTACACAGTTATCAAAAATGCACACACTTCCCCTGGCATCTCCAGCACTGTCAGCTTTTTGTGCGTGGTCTGTTCTGGCATCTCCATTTTCTGCAGGATTATTTCCCTCCTTGCCAGTGCCAGCCTTTCCCTTTTTTCCTTTGGCATACCTTCTCTTCCTTCTTAGTAGGGGCCTTTTGGAGCTTGGGTTCTGGCTGTGGAGAAGCAGGTCTAGCAGACAACCTTGCCAGTCTTCTCTGTGGCTTATCCTTCAATGTGGCTGTATCTCCTGGAGCATCCCATCAGCCTTTCTCCAGTGCTGGACAAAGGCACTGCATGGTGGGATGCAGTGATACCTGGGCTCTGGTCGGTCCAGGCGTCATTCTCACTTCTTCAAACTGCTGCTCCCTTCTTCTACTAAACATTAAAGAGGATGACAATGGGGCTCAGGGGACAGTGGGGACAAAGAGCATGAAGATACTTTGATACCTTGATCATGAAGGGGCTTAGGAGGAATGATAGTCCCAGGGGACACAGACTAAGACTCAAGCCACCAAAGCCAAGCCTAGCATTTCCTTCACAATTTTGCTGAAGATGTCCTTATCCATTATTGAAATCTTTCATTTTACTGTATGCCCTAAGTTCTTCTAGTTTGAAGGTGTGAAGTTTGAATTTGGGGAATTTGTTATTTACGTTGGGAAAACAACAAGGTGAGAATATCAGCAGACGTTACTATTCCTTGCAGATGTTTAAGAATGTTCAGCCTCTAAGACTGTCTTAGTTGAGATTTCTGTGGCCTCTGTAGTAGGTTAAGCTATTAACCTATTATACTATTATTAAACTATTAACCTGCTACAGAGTTCATCTGATCCAGGCAGGGACAGCCAATCAGGACATCTTTAGTTGGCCTGATGCTCAGATGTAGCCATCACTGACTGACCAACTCTGGGCTGTCTTCTGCTGTGCAGATCCTGAGTAACCTGGTGATGGAGGAGCTCCTGCCCACTCTTCAGACAGACCTGCTGCCTAAGATGAAGGGGAAGAAGAATGACAGAAAGAGGACGTGGCTTGGTGTAAGCAATGGTTTTGCTCCACAACTGAGCTACTCAAAATGGGAACATTCCCTTCACTTCTCTCTTAGGGCATTTGTTGTTGTTGTTTGATATTTCCTTCCCTGGGTGTAGAAACGCCTACCTCCAACCTGCTCAGTCTCACTTACACGAAGACTAATCCAAACAGACTCCAACTCTGAAAGAAAAATGACAATGTGTGTGCAGTTCTGTTTATGTTATGATGGTCTGTGATGAAGGCTCCTCCCTCTGCTTGACTCCGTCAGCACTTACACATGACAGAGCCCTGATTTATGTGTTATTCCCTGTTGCAGCTCCTCGAGGAGGCCTACACCCTGGTTCAGAATCAAGTTTCGGAAGGATTAAGTGCCTTGAAGGAGGAATGCAGAGCTCTGACAAAGGGTCTGGAAGGAACGATCCGTTCCGACATGGATCAGATTGTGAACTCAAAGAACTATTTAATTGGGAAGATCAAAGGTCAGTGGAGATAATCCATGGTCTTACTAATTAAATAAGCTGTACACACAAGGATCCACCACATAGCAGGAATGCATGGTTTCAGAGGACAATTAAACTTAAGAAATTGGGTGGAGGTGATCGCAGCTGCAGCAAGAGCGTGCTGGAGGTACTTTTGGGGGCCTGGGCCTTCCTGTGGCAGCTTCATGGACACAAGGCAGAGGAAAGTTTGTTTCTTGCCTTTGGCAGTGCCTGTGTATTCTGATACTGCCTGCACCCCAACCCCCATTGTAGCACCCCTGACACTGAGTTAGACTGGCTTCTGCTCCACCTCCTCTCTGCTGTAAGCTCTCAAAGAGCAGAGCCATGTCATCCTGGTTTACTCAAGTACACCCAGGGCCTGGTGTCATGCCTGGCATATACAGACTCAGCAAATATTCAAATCAATTAACACATGGATTTTCCTCTAACATGAAAGCCTAAACTTTTGGCTTAGAGTCATACCCAGTCACCCTACAAACCCAATAAATGTGGGTTTGTAGCCCCAACTCCAATATTAGCCAGTCCATGCATACTTGGGGAGGTCACTCAACTTCTATTTAGCTCAGTGTCCTCCTCTGAAATTAGGAAGACCCACAGAAGTGGTGTTGGCAAACTGAAGCCCTTGAGCCATATTGCGCCACCGCCTGTTTCTGTAAATAATGTTTTCTTGGCACACAGCCAAGCACATTAACTTATGTATTGTCTGTGGCTGCTTTTGTGCTACAACAGCAGAAGTGAAGAGTTGGAACTGAGACCTTACGGACCACAAAGGCACAAGTATTTACTATTTGGTCTTTTACAGAAAACAGTTTGCCTACTGCCATACAAGAGACCTTAGATGGCCTCTAAGGAATCCTACAGAATGAAATTCTATGGTTCTCCATTCTATCTGGGGCCCAACAAACACACTATACCTAGTGACCTAGTGCCACTTCAGAGGAGAGGCTTGCAGGCGCATCTGTGATTGTTTATCAACAGTCTTGCTAGAGAGTTCTCAGATTATTCACTCACTCACTCATTCATTCATTAGAAACTATTCACTATGTGCTTTCCAAGCGAGACAATGGAGTTTTAGCGTGACTGAGGAACACCCTATTCCTGTGCTCAAGAGGCTTAGAGTCTCGGGGCTGTCTGCTTTGTGGATTATCCTCTGTGGTTCAGGCCCCCTTTCCACTGCAGCCCAGCTTACTTCAGGGTTCTTAGCACAGGTTCTGCTGAGAGGAGGTTTGAGGAGGCACAGCTCCAGCACAGGTGTATGTCTGTGTATCTCTGTGTGTCTATTTACGCCATCCTTTCCAAAACCAGCTCTACATTAACTTCAGAGAATTTGATGTTTTCTACTATCTGTGTCTCTTATTCCTCCATTAGCACAACTAATCTAGAGTTGAGTATGTATTGAAATACTTTGTACTACTTAAAACTACCAATGCTCAACTTCTGTGCCAAAATTTCTGCTATCTGGTGCTAAGCTGGGCTTAACCATGGCCATTCTCATGGCTGAAACTAAATCATCGTCCTTTGCCTAAATCTCTGTGGCTCCGGTGTATCTACTTATGATGGAAAAAGATTTTGCCCTGAATTAGTATTTATTTCCTAAAAGAAGCCATAAAAGGAAGTAATGATTGAGTCTTTTAAAATGGAATATCAGTGTTACAGCTCTTTTAGAATTTGTCTAGCAGGCTTTCTAGTTTTTTTCCAGAAAGTCTCAAAAATAAAAAATAAATGAATAAAATGAAATATCAGAAACACATTTTAACCAGGCATCCAGTGCTCCACCTTTAAAACAAGGAAGTGTGCTTTAGGCTGCATTAGTAAAGGGCTTTGTATTTCTAAAAAAAAACCTGAGGAGTATTAAATGGTGATCTCTCTGTTTCCTCCCATATGACTCTTGGGAGTAAAGCCCTAGAGCTTTAGTTCTGCTGCACAATTATTTATGCATTCAATAAGCATTTATTCTACTTCTGCTGAGTACAATGGCTGGAATGACTCAAAGAAGACAACGTGATTTTATAAGAAGAGGAGGATACAAAGCATGTCACAGATGCCGAGACAGGAGGAAACACATGTTCCTACCAGAGGCAGAACAAAGAGCACAGTGGTTCCCAATACAAGCATAGATCCCATTTCAACCTCAAGAAGCTACATGGGCGCCTCATAATGGGAGCACAGGTCTAGTGTCGGGGGACTGGAAAAAACAGTAATGCCAACAGGTACAATAAGAGTTAACAGTTTCTGAGTCCTTCCAAGGGGCCACTTCCAGAGTTGTAAGCACTTGTAATATAGTGAACTCATTTAATCCTCACCATAATTGCCTTTATGATCTCCATTTTACAGATGATAATATTGAGGTAGAAATTCAGTAACTTGCTGAGATTCCAGAGCTAGTTGTGGTAGAGTCGGGCTCCAAACCCAGGCCCTCTGGCCCTTGCCTTTCAGGCATCATCTCTCTGTTCAGCTCCTTCCTTCACTTCAGTAAGGCTTATGAATTAATGTATCAAACACATATGCATCACAGCAGCATCTCTGCATGCTTGAAAAATAGCAGCGCATACACAAATGGAACATGGAACTTATCCAGCCCTTAAGGAAACACCTGCAGGCCCCAGCTCAGGAAGCTGTGTGGGAGTTCCAGGACGTTACCGTGAAATTTGAACTGGACCTTGAAGAGAGGAGTAGGATGTTTACGAACAGAGGTAGAGGAAGGAAGGCAAGGTAAAGGAACATTGAATAAAAGTGCAGAGAGGGGGTGCGAGCACACTGTGGTAAGTAGAGGCATAGAGGGAGAGTGGGCAGTGAGGAATGTTCCCTCCCACAGCCCTCCTGTGCCTATCTTGGCCCCACCCAGCAGGTGAAATCTGCCATCTGCTGCTATATCTTTATTGCATATTACCCATGTTCAGCATTGTTCTGAAATTTCAATTAGATGCTTTTCAAATACTTCCTCTCTTTAAAGTTAATTAACTAATAATTAATTTATTCTCCTGACAAACAGTTTTATACTTCAGTGTCAAGCAAGTCATTTTTAGAAGACTGTAGATTTAGATTGTGTCATATTTGGATCATACAACTGAAAGCATTTTTTCTTAATAATTCTATGACCTGTGTAATATTTTACATCCCAAATATTTATGAGTGATTTGTAATATTAATAGTATTAGTCATTTTGGATTCTCAGAATAAGAGGCCATGATCTGGTCCTGCACCACTCTGTGAAATATTTCTGCCAGTTGAAATAAGAATGAGGCCATTCATCTCACTGTAAGCAAATTCCCAAGAAGAACTTAAGAAAGACAGTTGAATGTTAGCCCTGCTCCTGCAAATTAGGGTGTGATGTTTGTCCAGTCATCGAGCATCTCCAGGCCTCATTTTTTTCATCTGTAAAGTGGAGAGATTGGATACCAGCTCCACTTGTGCTTCTGTTTTCAGTTCTGTGATTCTATGACAAGGCTCTGTGACCTGCCTCGATCCACAAAGCTAGCCTTTCAGTCCACGGAGCAAGCTCAGGCTTCTTCCAGCTCTGGCCTCCTTCACTCCATTGCGGCTTCCTAGCTGATCCTGAGAATTACCTCTGCTCTGAAAACAATGCAGGTTTCCATGTCCTACCCAGACTGGACCAGGAGCTTCACTGTGCTCTCCCTCTTCTAAATCAAAAAGCAGTACTTTCCTCTGGGGAGTGGAATTATAGTGACATTTTTTCATTCTTCTTCATGATCAAAATGTACTCCACATTTTTGTCACTAAGCAAGTCATCTTGGTCAGAAAAACCTATTGTGATTTTGTTTTGTCTTGTTTTAATCAGGGATGGGGACAGGAGGTAGGGGGGCAAACTGAATGGAATTTGTTTCCATTGGCCCAAGAAAAGAATGTACTGGAGTTCTTAAAAAGTATTTTGGTGGGGATGGGGGATGGAATTATATTGGGTGATTAATTCCTAGAGAAATGAATTAAAACAATAAATTATGTTTTTAGAAGACAAACTATGCATATTTAATGATGGTGATTGACAGTAGATAGATGAATCACCAGCCTTTTCTTCTTTGTATGAAGAGTTGCATGTTCAGGGGGACCAAACAGAAAAATGCATTTTATCCTAGGGCAGAGGGAAGCTTGGGGAGTGGATAGGTTTGTTCCAGTTCTCAAATGGTCCAGTGGTTTTCCTTTCTTGTGACCACGAGCGCCGGGCTCATTGTGCTAGTCTATCATGGCCACTTGAGCTTGTGTTGCCTATTAAATGGCTCCGTGGGGCACCATTCAGCTCTGGTCTGGCTCCAGTGCCCACAAACCCAGTTTTGCCATATGTCACAGTTTTTTTGGCTATTTCCTACCTCAGCGATGGTGGCCCAGCCGGCGGAGAAAAGCTGTGTGGAGAGTGTGCAGCCATTCCTGGCATCCATCCTGGAGGAGCTCATGGGACCAGTGAGCTCGGGATTCAGTGAAGTACGTGCACTTTTTGAGAAAGAGGTGGATGAACTTAACCAGAACTTCCAGAACACCAAAGACAGTGTCCAGCTGAAGGAGGTAGGATACAGAGCTGAGGAGCTGGGTGTGAATGGTCTGCCTGGCTGCATTTTCCATGGGGCTTTATCTGCCATTTCTCCCTCCCTTCCTCCCTTCTTTCCTTCCTTCCATTCTTCTGCCCTACCCTCCATTCATCCAGCCTTTCTTCCGTTCATTCAGACCCCCCATTCATCCATCTATTCATCCATCCATCTGATAGTTTTATTGATGGTTTTCAAGTTAGAAAAATAATAACCTGTTTGTACAAGTGAAACAACATACTCAAATATATATAAAGGCAAACTTAATCACCATCACTGATACCCACTAATCCTAGTCCACCCCAGCCTTCTAGGCTACCCCCATTCCCAACTCCCTGAATTAACTAATAGAAATAGCTTGGTATATATTTTTGCTATAGTTTTTCTTTATTCATACAAGTATATATCCTCATTTGTAGAACATTGTTGGTTTGTTTTCAAAAATATAGACTCATGATATGAAATTTGATTAAAAAAAAAACTTCAGCCAAATTAAATCTAAAAGAGTTTAATTGAGCAACAAACTATTTGCAAATCAGCAGCCTCTAGAATCCCAACAGATTCACAGAGACACTCCAGGGGTGCCTCATGGTCAGAACAGATTTATAGACAAAAAAGGTCAAGTGACATACAGGAATTGGAAGGGAGGTACAGAAACAGTGAGCTTGGTTACAGCATGGCCTTATTTGAACGCAGTTTGAACATTCAGCAGTCTACGAGTGGTTGAAGTATGGCCCCTGGGATTGGCCAACACTCAGCTATTGTTACTACTGAGTTAGGTTTTCAATTTTGTCTGACTAATAAGCTAGGTTACAGTTCATCCACAAGGACTCAAATATATAAGTAAGGAGTCCTTCTTAAGCCATAGTTAGTTTGCATTAACAATTCCCCCCTTTTGCAAAGGATATGAACAGACACTTCTCAAAAGAAAACATGCAGCCAACAGACACATGAAATAATGCTCATCATCACTGTTCATCAGAGAAATGCAAATCAAAACCACAGTGAGATACCATCTCATGCCAGTTAGAATGGTAATCATTAAAAGGTCAGGAAACAACAGCTACTGGAGGGGATGTGGAGAAATAGGAATGCTTTTACACTCTTGGTGGGAGTGTACATTAGTTCAACCATTGTGGAAGACAGTGTGGTGATTCCTCAAGGATCTAGCACTAGAAATACCATTTGACCCAGCGATGCCATTACTGGGTATACACCCAAAGGATTATAAATCATGCTACTATAAAGACACATGCACACATATGTTAATTGTGGCACTATTCAAAATAGCAAAGACTTGGAACCAACCCAAATGTCCATCAATGATAGACTGGATTAAGAAAATGTGGCACATATATACCATGGAATACTATGCAGCCATAAGAAAGGATGAGTTCATGTCCTTTGCAGGGACATGGATGAAGCTGGAAACCATCATTCTGAGCAAACTATCACAAGGACAGAAAATCAAACACAGCATGTTTTCACTCATAGGTGGGAATTGAACAATGAGAACACTTGGACACAGGGTGGAGAACATCACACACTGGGGCCTAGTGTGGGGTGGGGGTCTGGGGGAGGGATAGCATTAGGAGAAATACGTAATGTAAATGACAACTTGATGGTTGCGGCAAACCAACATGGCACATGTATACCTATGTAACAAACCTGCACGTTGGCACATGTACCCTAGAACTTAAAGTATAATAAAAAAATTAAAAACAATAATAATAATTCTGCCCTTTTGGTCATTTTCTCAATTTTGAGAGATTGACCAAAGCCTTAGTCATTGATGTTATTAGCACTATCATAAATGTACTTACATGATTTTGAAATCCACTGGGAAACAGCAGAACAGTGAGTTTTGCAAGGAGGGAATAAGGACTGAGTAGAGGGCACCTCCTTATGCTGGAACATTTGCAGGAGAAAAACAAAACCTGGTCTGTTCTAGGATCTATGTGTTTTCTTAAAGTCCTAGCTTGATTATGTCACATTTAGCAGAAGTGGCTCTATTTTAGTTTGGTTTGGTTTGTTGGGGCCTAGTGCATGAGCTTAGTCCCAAATAATGGCCTCCCATTTAAAATTTTGTTTAAAAATAAGTCTCCCTTTTGAGCCAGGTTCTCACTTAGGGGAGAGTGTGACCAAAACTTAGGGCCTTAGCACAACTCTCAGTTACCATCATTTTGCGTTTCTGGTCTCGGCATGTCATTCATATAGGTTATGGAGTCCTCATGGTCGCATGTTTCTTTCAGCTTTTGTCATTTCAGTTGAAGAGGGACCATTTGACGTCCTAGAAATGGCTGCATGCAAACATTTAAAACCTTTGAGAGAATACGGCACCCAGGAAGACTATTATTATGACTACTAGGATGATAATATCAAGAGTTTGGAGTATGCTCCTTACCCAGGGTCCCCATAAACCAAATCACCTAAAATTAAATATATTAAAGAATGAGCTAGATGAAGAGTCTACTCACTTGACTAGGTGGTCTTTTCATTAATCCCCTACAGCTGAATTTTTATAATCTACATATGATGTATTTCTGCATAGGCCACAAGTGTCAGCAGCTGCATAGGTACATTTCTGTTTAGCCAATTTTATTATTTAGCACAACTTTCACAAGAGAATTTAAAGTCTGTTGTGTAACAACAGCCTATAAAGTAGAATTTGCTGTAGGGCCTATTATGAGAGAGACATTTCTAATTATTGTCTTTTAGTCTAAACCATGGAGAAAGGACCTAACAAATGATGTCCTTCTAGAAGAGTGAAGGCCTCCTGGCAGTGTTCTCTTTAATCCATGATACAGGTTAAGAGGAGTTTTGACTGATTATGAGGCAACGTATGTACCACTAAAGTTTCTCACCTACATTGGGCCTTAATCTGTCTTCTATTAAAGTATAAGGTTATTCATATATAAGGTTGGCTGCAAAATCCTTCACAGATAAAATTATACCCTATAAATGCACATAATAGACTCCCTTTTCATTTATATTGTTCATAGAGGCATGCACAAGGAAAAAGTATTCAAAGATCAGAGTCTTGTGATAGCAGAAGTCTTGATCCATGATCTTGGGAAAAGCTGTTCACATCAAGGATGTCATCTTCTTCTGGGGAGAAACTGTCCTGGTTAGTTTAACTTAAGGGGTCCAGTGGGTGTACAGTTCCAGGACTGTGAAGCAACCCTTCTCAGTTGTGAGATGATGAACCCAAGGTTCAAGTCTCCAAAGTTTTGCTGTAGTGTGGAGGGCAGTGACAGTCTTTCTCTGATGTTTTCAGAAGATATAATCTTCAGTTTCTAGATTATGAAGGGATTGTCCTCAGTGAACCATAAAAAGCTTTCTTTACCTGGTGAAAATACATTGTAGCATAATAATCTACTGTTATAACATCAGCCCTCTTGCTTGGGAAAGCTTTTATACAATTAGAAAACATGCATTGAAGATGACAGTTGAATGAAATCCCTTTATAAATGTTTAAATGGCCCATCAGATAGCCAAATATACCTGAAGCTTTAATTTTTTTCCCAGGAATATGGAAGCAAATATTGGTTCTAAACTATTTCCATAATTTATAAGTTACCACATCAGTAGACTCAATTTAGATTATTTTATCTTTTCCATGAGGAGTCATGGAAGGCAGAACCTTTAATAATAAAAGCTTAAGGACTCAGGAAGGACAAGGTGGCCATCCTGGTTCTTCATGAGTCCATGCTTAACATTGAGCTTATGTCCTCTTGAATACCAGTTATTTCTCCAATTTAGGTGCACAGCACTGCTAACTAATGGGTTATCATAGGTAATTTGACTTAGACCGTGGAGTTCATTCAAATTGTATGTTTAAACAATTTTAGTATTGGCTGATTTAGCTTGATAATCTAGAGCTTGGTTTTGAAAGGTTTGTCAAATGCCACAGGTTTTAAACACTGGATATTACAAAATAGAATCTTAGGTTACCTTCAGTCATTCATTTAGCCAAAATGATGATACAAAAATTTTTTAAAGGATGAAACATTACTCTGATAGAGAGGAGACCAGCTTTCCAAATAAGACCCAATGAAGATAGCATGAGGCCAACTGCCTGTCTTCTTTCCTTCCCTTCCCCCCCAACCTTTTCCTTTTGTAGTTTACTTAAAAGGTAAACAAAAACCTTTCATTGTCTTTTAATATTATATAAAAATCCTTTTTAAAAGAGAAAGCCAAATTTTATGTTTCTATTAGTGTATTTTTAATGTTAAAGCTAGTTTTTAATAACATTTTATAAATATATTCAATTTTAATTACTTTGACCATAAGGTAAGATTTTTATAACTCATTAGAATTTTTTTTCTCAGAACAGAACAATGTTCCAAGAAAACTCTGTTGTGCTTTTATTCCAGTGTCCAATTTAGGGAAAAAATAATGCCATTTTATTTAGCCAATATACTCACACATAGACTCTCTTACAGTTAATTCTTTATAAACCTTGCAGAACGTGTTCAAACCTTTAGCTTTATTTAATTTAAAACAATCCTTTAACCCTCTAACCTAGGCAAAAATTTATATTTCCATACCTTCTTATAATCTCTTACAAAAAATACATTTCATTCTCCTTACATACCTTGCATGTAAACCTATTTTTTTCAGTAGGCTCAATTACATATTGCAGTGTTAACTCTCAGCAACTTTTACTTTTGGTAAAAATCTTGTTAAGTAAGGGATTTAATTATGTACTAGGTGTGGAGCCTAAGACCCAGACAGATAAGGTCTGACTTATTCCAGCATCTAACTCCATGTGTCTCAGGCCTTACCTAGCTGTAAAGCAGGCAAACTGTACAGTTAAAAGTCAAAGTGGCAGTTTATGAAGCACCTTTAAATTGTACAACATTTCTGGCACAAATTCTTTTTAATAAATTATTTCACAACTTACACAGACCATGTATGACATGTTTAGACTTTCTGACTTGCCTAAACATCTCTCTTTTTAAACATCCAGTCATTTTACTTTAGGACAAGAATTTACCATACAACATACTCTCTTATATAAAATCTCTTTTCTTTATAACCTTCTTTGCATGTCTAGGGGGCATGGTTAATTCCATGTATCCCCAGGCCTTATTTAGAATTTAATGTCTCCAAAATAAATTGAACAATTTTCAAAAAAGTCAAAGTTGTTTATGACCTTAAAGCATTTAGCAAACCTATTATCTGACCTGCATAATTTAGACAAAATGTCTTTATTTTATCAATAATCTTTAAAGCTGTTTTCATTTCCCAAAAATTCCTGAAGTTACATGAACTAAAAGGTATTACAGTTTTTATTTTGCTTTCAAAATATTTGATGTAATTGCTTATTTTTGTTTAAGCCAATTAATTAGAGTTCTTTTATATAAACATTATACACAACACATATATAATTACACAGACAGACAGAAGAACATTATACAGTAGTTGTAAGATTTCTCATTTGCTAGTTTTTTAGTTTCTTAATTGGTTATTGACTTTATGGTGGAGTCCTTGGAAGAACAGGGCCAGGAAAGGGGTCTCTGGTGCCTCCAGGCTGTTAGAGCTTGAATACCCACTTTTAATTAAGCTGACTTTTAACCATAGCACTCTTTAATAAAGTCTTTTTAAAATTTCTTTTTAACCAATTTTAGCCAGGCCAAATGGCTGATTATTTCTGGCTTTTGAAATTTACCATAGTAGGTAATCTCGCAGATGCTCAGAGAAAGGAAAATTTAAGATAGTCCATGGAGGATAAGAGACTAGACAAGGTTATGCAGATATTCAACCAGAAAGAGTTTGCTTCCTAAGCAGGGAATTGCACCTGGACCACTAGTGTGAAAGGGCAAAACCTTAGCTACTGAACTACAGCATGGGGTAATCTCTACTGCCCTTCCCAGAAGGAATCTAGAGTAGTTAACAGTGAGTTTGCAAAGGCTTTTAACTACTCAAGATAATTTTTAGAGCTAACTATGACATAAACCCTAAAACTCCTGTTCCCTGGAAGGCAGAGACCAAGAGAAAGTACTGCTATGTGATTACAAAGTCAAGCTCCTAAGAACATAAAACAAGATGGAGATAAGCAGTGATTTTTACCATTCATTCCATTGTTTTTACAGAGAGAGAAGCCAGAAATCTGACTGGTAAGAAATTCTTACCTTTTGGCCAGCATGCCAGGCTCTGGGCTCCCTTTCCCTGAGTGGCTTTAGTGACCCAGCTTGCTGCACCATCACGCTGGGGTCCAAGCCGCATCATAAAGGAAAATTACTTTTTTTCATTCTGGCCAGAGCAAAATAATAAAACATAGACATTAGCCACTCTGCTTAGCACCCAATATCAAACTGGCGAGGCTTAAATTTGCCCTCAGATGGCCCTCCTCATCTTTAATCAAACCTCCAACTAGGAATTTCAAGGCGCAGTCTCTGGGCAAGATGGTTGCCCTGAGTAACGGAAAAGATATGAAAGGAAAATAAGATGAAGGAAAGTATTGCCTGTGGCATTGTGCAGAAGGTGAAGAGCTCAGGGAGGCCAGAGCAAGATCCATTCATTTCAGTGACACTGAAAAGTTCTGATGGCCGCTAGTTAGTAGCGAAAGGATCTTTTCCAGCAGTCTCATCAGCTCTCAGGTTTCCCTCTTTTTGGGGAGGGAGGAAAAAGTTCCCCATGTCCCACGATCCTGTACATGCCTAATCCTGTCACCCACAGCTATCAGCAAAGAGTGTAAGGCAGATTATTCCAAAGAGAATAGCAGTTGACATCTCATAGTGCCAAAACCGTTCCTAGCCAAAAGAGACTTTACTGAGAGCCCTCATTTTAAAAATGTACTTCAGTGCAGCCAGGCACAGTAGCTCACACCTGTTATCCTGGCACTTTGGAAGGCCAAGGCGGGTAGATCACGAGGTCAGGAGATCGAGACCATCCTGGCTAACACGGCGAAACCCCATCTCTACTAAAAATACAAAAACTTAGCCGGGTGTGGTGGCGGGCGCCTGTAGTCCCAGCTACTCGGGAGGCTGAGGCAGGAGAATGGAGTGAACCAGGGAGGCAGAGCTTGCAGTGAGCTGAGATCCCGCCACTGCGCTCCAGCCTGGGCAACAGAGAGAGACTCCATCTCAAAAAAAAAAAAAAAAGAAAGACAGAAAAAGAAGGAAAGAAAGTACTTCAATGCATTGTTGTTCATTTGGAACATTCCACTGTAAGTTATCTTTAGTAAGATTTTGCTGTTTCTGTAAGACTTCACTGCCTCCCAGGCCTGATGTATAATCCAGAAGGAACTTAGTTTTCCAGAAATTAAGGGGCCCATTTTTACCTAAAATATTGGCTTTACTCCCAGGTTCTCTTGATTAACTCGGCCAATGATTTTTCCTACCTAAGCACACAAGAAAAATGAAAAAAGGGGTAGAACACAGAAATCCCTATGAATTTTCAAAAGCCAAATTTTATAAGCCCTGCAATATTACTGCTTACTACCAGTTCCTTTCTGACCCAGTCAGATATAAGAGGCCTCTAACTGGATCCAAGCCAGTTAATTCCCAGATCAAATCTGTTCCTGGACCCAGTCCAGTTTCTGTCATAACTACAAACCCAGTTTGGATCAGAAACTTGCTCAAGGAAACTCAGAGAACTCAAAACACAAATCCATGGAGCTCCAAAACCCTAGAGGGAGCTTACCCGTGATCCCCAGCCTCTTTGAGAGATCAATGGACACAGGTGGGACCTGCAGGTACCTTGTGTGTTCACTCAGCTCTCCTGGGGGTCACTAGAAGCTCCACTTCGGATCCTGCTTCTGACACCATCTGATAAAAGAAAAACTTCAGCCAAATTAAATTTAAAGGAGTTTAGCTGAGCAATGAATGATTCACAAATCGGGCAGCCCCTAGAATCACAGCAGATTCACAAAGTCTCCAGGGGTGCCTCACGGTCAGAATAAATTTACAGACAAAGAATTTAAGGTAATGTACAGGAATCAGAAATGAGAAACAGAAATAGTGAGATTGGTTACAACTCGGCATTTGCCTTATCTGAACACAGTTTGAACATTCAGCAGTCTATGAGTGGTTGAAGTATGGCTGCTGGGATTGGCTAACACTCAGTTATTGTTACAGGTGCATACTACTAAGTTAGGTTTTCAATTTTGTCTGACTCTTACAGTTTATCCACAAGGACTCAAATATAGAAGTATGGAATCCTTCTCAGGCTATATTTAGTTTGCTTTAACAGATCAATATTTCTCAAAGTATAGTCCCCAGACCAGCAGTGTCATCATCACCTGGTTGTTTAAAATGCAAATTCTCAGGCCCCACTGATGATCTGCTAAATCAGAAACTCTAGGGGTAGTGCCAGGAGTTTGTTTAACCAAGACCACCAGAGGTTCTGGTGTACCCTACAGTTTTAAGAATCACTGACAAAGATACAAATTGGCAGTTTGGTTTTATACTTGACATATCGTGATGAACATCCTTACAAGTCAGTAGATAAAACCAGATGCCTCTATTTCTTTTCCTTTATTCTTTATGCATATGTACACATATATAATTGTACATTAGCAGACTCACTTTACAGATGTTTTGGGGTTTCTTATTGCAGCCTGTTTTGTTTTACTTGTCTTCATTCTCCCCCTTCCCCAATGCCACCACCTTCCCTCAAGCAACTCGTGTTAACAACTTAGCATATGCCATTCTATATTTTCCCCATTCTCATCTAACACATAAAACACACACTTAGAGGCTAGACTTTAGATTGCCTGCTTTAGGAAAAATGGGATTATATTTTATATGTTACTCTGCTTATCAGTTTCTCATCTAAAAATACCTCATGAAACTGTTTCCAAGGTAACTGTTTTAGCTCTAAATCTTTCTTTGTAATGGCTGCATGATATTTCATGTATGGATATACCATGATATATTCATTCATCTCAATATTGCTGGCATTATGAATAAAACTGTAATAAATATATATATTTATATACATATATATGTATACACACACACACACACACATACACGCACGTATACCCTGATGTGTTTATTTCTGTAGTATACATTCCTAGGACAGGATTGCCAGGTTGAAAGTACATTTCTCATGTTAAAAAATGTTTCCATTGCATTTCAAAAAAAGGATTTAAATTTTACATTTCCACTAATTGTGTATGATAGGGGCTTTCTCCCCCATATTGCCATCAGCAATAGGTGTTATCATGTGATTAAACTTTAGCAATCTGATAGGAGCAAAGTGGGAACCCATTTTCCCTCTCCTGTCTTCTTAATTGATATTTTAAAAAAATAGACACATTCCATTTTGTGAGGAGCTGCAAGTTCCCCAGCATGCTTTTGATCCTTAATTCCACTTCAGTGGATCTCTCCATAACTCACTTCATAAAGGGAGCAGTATTTTCCCTTTAAAGCATAATGAGAGTGGGCCCTTTTAAAATTCCTGTTTAGAGAAACCTAGAAATCTAGATTATCTCTTCTGCATGAGCTGAAAGTCAGACAGTGCATCCTATATTATTCATATGTACCCTGCCTCATTCCCCAGTTCCCTGTAGACCCTCCATTTTCGGAACCTTTCTTTCTGCCTTCTTCTGCTCCACCCATTCCCCTGTTTATTTTAAACCTCCAATATCCCCTTTAAAAAATGATTTTAGGCCGGGCGCGGTGGCTGAAGCCTGTAATCCCAGCACTTTGGGAGGCCGAGACAGGTGGATCACGAGGTCAGGAGATCGAGTCCATCCTGGCTAACACGGTGAAACCCCATCTCTACTAAAAAATACAAAAAACTAGCCGGGCGATGTGGCAGGCGCCTGTAGTCCCAGCTACGTGGGAGGCTGAGGCAGGAGAATGGCGTGAACCCAGGAGGCGGAGCTTGCAGTGAGCTGCGATCCAGCCACTGCACTCCAGCCTGGGCGACAGAGCGAGACTCCGTCTCAAAAAAAAAAAAAGAAAAAGAAAAGATTTAAAAATAAGCTTGGAAAACAGAATGCATTCTGTTGCAACAACATTTGTTGATAACACTTTAGGGCTTTAGCGGGTGAGGTCTGATGCTGGAAGCCCAATGACCTCATTGATTGAATGCAAACTAGAGTAGGAGGGACACCAGTTCTTCAAACTGGATACCTCTCCCAGTTCAGGGCTCTGCCTCTCCACTTCCCATCCCTTAGCACCTGAAGCAAGCTATAGCAGAGGGAAGCCCTGTGGGCCCTGGCCGAGCTTCATACAATTGTGAGAAACTCTGGCTTCCCTTCCAAAGTCCAGGAGTCCAGGGAGCATCCCGACCTCCCTGGGGTTTTTTGAGAGGAGTGTCACTCACTCAAGAAGATTTTGGAAGCCTGGGGGCCCAGCAGCAACCGTGTGTCAGAGCCTACCTGCCTGGTTCTTGAGCTCTGGAAGTGGGAGCTTGGAGTTCATCAACAGCTTACAAAGACTGGAGTACCCCTGGGTGCACCCCTGGGTCTTCCTGTCATCCAGTTGGTGTTTCTCCTGGTTTCTGTCCTACCATTACAGCTACCCTAGGAACCCACTGCCGGAGGAAAATAAGACAGTTGAAGGTATCACAGATGTAGGGGTCTGAGTAGTGATTCACTTTAACATGCATTTGATTGTTTAGAATGTATGTAATATGCAATATGTATGCAATACCACTCCTCGATCTGAGGGTGTTTAATGTTTCACTTCACCAAAATGCAGCATCTAGACCAGCTTATGAATCTTCCGCTGCATTCCGTGAAGATGGAACCTTGTTATACTAAAGTCAACCTGCTTCACGAGCGCCTGCAGGATCTCAAGAGCCGCTTCAGATTCCCCCACGTCGATCTGGTGGTTCAGAGGACACAGAACTACATGCAGGAGGTGGGTGTGGCAGGGGCATCCCTGCTGGATGAGGGTAAACAGAGAGCAGAGAAACGGGTGCTGGCCAGTGAGACCGGCTGCTGGTGTAGCTGAGGGAAATGCGTCTTATCTCTTTAGCCATCATGTTGAGGGAGGACATGTTCAGTCCCTCCACTGGCTTCATCTTCCTTCCATGTAGGTGAACATCATAGACAAGATATAGCTCAGAAAAATAAAGTAGCGTTAATTGATAACTACTCGATTTGTCAAATCAGTGCTTTAACCTTGGCTACACGTTGGAATCACCTGAGGGAAATACTGATGTCCAGGCTGGAGTGCAGTGGCACAATCTTGGCTCACTGCATGCAACCTTTGCCTCCCAGGTTCAAGTGATTGTCTTGCTTCAGCTTCCTGAGTAGCTGGGACTACAGGCATGTGCCAACATGCCTGGCTAATTTTTGTATTTTTAGTAGAGATGGGGCTTTACTGTGTTGGCCAGGCTGGTCTCAAACTCTTGACCTCAAGTGATCTGCCCACCTCAGCCTCCTGAAGTGCTGGGATTACAGGCATGAACCACCACACCCAGCCTATATGGCTACTTTTTGATAGAACGTCCCTACCCTGATTCCTACTGCTTCTAATATGCAGCCAGGATTGAGAACCACTGGCTTAAATTAATTCCCTAACGTAATTAAGAGCAAACCAATCAATCAATCAATCATAGCTTCATATTTGAATTTCTTGAGTCTGCTTGACAGGTTTCTTTCTTTTTTTTTTTTTTCATATGGAACCTTTTCCCCGGTAACAGGAATGAATAGCACAAACTCCTTCCATATCATGGTGTTTCCTAAATGAACAAGGGGTGTGGTCATCAACACTCTAAAGGACACCATGCCATTTCACACAGATATTCTGAGGAGAGATTACTGTGGGCCAGACACTGTACCAGATCCCACTTCAGGGAGCTTGAGCGAGACAAATTCTTAGATAAATTCACTACGGTGTTGAAAGTATGATAAAGGTATATATTGTGGCCAGGCACAGTGGCTTATGCCTGTAATCTCAGCATTTGGGGAGGCCGAGGCGGTTGGATCACTTGAAGTCAGGAGTTTAAGACCAGCCTGGCAATTAGATGTGCTGCCTCAGGGTAATGGGATATGTAATAAGAACAGTTAATTTCATGAGCATGAGCCCACTGTTACACTTTCTTTGCTGTGACATTTCACTTTTTATAAGATGCAATGATTTGGGAATGATGTTGGATAAGGTATTCTGTGAGTCAGCAGCAATATTGTGGTGCCGGCAGAAGCAAATAAGAGAATGTATTGTGAGGCCGGGCACGGTGGCTCAGGCCTGTGATCCCAGCACTTTGGGAGGCCGAGACGGGCGGATCACGGGGTCAGGAGATCGAGACCATCCTGGCCAGAATGGTGAAACCCCGTCTCTACTAACAAAACACAAACCTGGCCGGGCGGGGTGGCGGGCGCCTGTGGTCCCAGCTACTCGGGAGGCTGAGGCAGGAGAGTGGCGTGGATCCAGGAGGCGGAGCTTGCAGTGGGCTGAGATCTGGCCACTGCACTCCAGCCTGGGTGACAGAGCGAGACTCCATCTCAAAAAAAAAAAAAAAAAAAAAAGAGAGAGAATGTATTGTGAATAAAGACAACCGGGTTTCTCACTGTGGAAAAAAAAAGTGACAAGGAAAGGGAGAAGCTGGATTGAACCTACAATGTTGGATTATAATGGAATTTATTAGTATGAACTCGTGGCTTCATGTGTGTGTGTATGTGTGTTTTAGTATACATACATACATTTCCCAGCTCTGTCTGCTGGGAGGGCCTAGGAGTAATGATACCCCAGTAGCAATGAGCACACCTAGTACCTAGGTCTTGATTTCTAAATATCATTCTCCAATAAAAGGAAACAAAAATCCTTACAGAAATTATTGATTCCACATACCTGTAATCCTAGCCTTTTGGGAGGCCAAGGTGGGTGGATCACCTGAGGTCAGGAGTTTCAGATT